>NC_090924.1:696556818-701556818 GCF_040938575.1 Ambystoma mexicanum
AACCCGGGACCTCTCGCACCCACAGCGAGAATCATACCCCTAGACCAACGAGCCACCTCACTTGGCGCCATGCCCCAGTCGCTCCACGGCCTGATCCCAGCGTGTCACGTGGCCTGCCCCTGGCGCGAGCGCAGAGGACTGAGCTGCCTCTCAAGCAGAGAAACAAGAAGAAGAGCGGCAGCCTTCGCTGGCCAAAGGCCATCTGCTGCCGCTCGATCGGGCTCGATCAGGCTCGATCAGGTGAGATATATGTGGCCGACCGGCCTAGAGCGCAAACCTGTGCTGCTCAGGGTGGGCAGCTTCCCAGCAGGAGGATGTGTCTTGAAAGCTGACAGAGGCAAGAAGGCGCACTCCCTCAGCCCGCTCCAACCTCTGGATTCCTGCGAATTTCAGAAGAGAACTCTGGGGCAGCATGGCTTCTGTCATCTCCCAACAGCCTCTCTGTTCTTGCTATGTAAATACCTTTACATCCCCCGAACTGAGCATGTCTGTTTTTTTATTTTTATTTTGCTGAGGTGTGGTGCCTTCAACGACCGACAGGTGGCAGGAGAGCACTTTCTCCAACTGTGAAGGGGACTTTTTTCACTTCCTGAGTAGACTGGGCTCAGTGACATATGCCACCAAGCCAGCCACTAGAAAATGCGGGTTTTGCAGCCGTGGGCCAGTGGGGGTTTAAGGGCAGGTGTGCCTGCGGCGTCCCTGGCAGACAGCTCCAGTTGCAAGGCAGCAGAAGAGAACAGGGAGGCTTGCCGGGAGCTGCATTCGGGGGCCCCCACGAGGTTTTCTGCAAGCCTTACACTCTGAAATGTGCTAAAAAAAATAAGCCTGGTTTGTCAGAGTGGGATTTGAACCCACGTCTCCAATCGGAGACCAGAACACCCAGATGCAGGGAAGAGCTGTGCCTCTTGAGTCTGGCGCCTTAGACCACTCGGCCACCCTGACAGCTGTGGGCAGGACTGGGAAAGATTCTTCAGTACCCAATGTCGCCAGGTGCCAGCGCCGGTTTTCATGCCCCGATCTCTGCAGCAAAAGTACCCAAACACTCAGTTAAGTACCCATGGATGCTAGAAAACGCCCACTGATGGAGCCAGTGGACAGTTTGCAGGGTGCAAATAAGGGCTGGCCTCAGATCACTCATGGCGTAGTGCCGGCCTGTCGAAACCTGCATGCGGTCAAATGTGTCCGATTGACATTGTGGAAATAAAAAGAAACCAGCACCATGTTTCTGATCTTTGGCGTGCTAAGCGAATGTGATAACCACTACACTACAGAAACAGCTCTGGTAGGCTGCGCTCTCGTGCGCTGGGACAGCTTTCAGTTGACAGGCTTTGTGGCACTGATGTCTCATGGGGCCCGCTGGTACCTGCCAGGTGGCACACATTCCGTGAAAGTTTGGCGCAAGCCTGCGCTGGACCTACATGGCAGCTCTCACAGCACCTCACACACAGGCTGCAGACACATACAAAAGACCAAGCTGGAAGCAACAGTGGCGCGAGCCACGGCAGTCCCCACCCAGAAGGCATGTCCAAACCTTTATACATCAGCTCGCTGCCAGCGCATCATTACAAAAGAGGGGGAATTTCCAACACTGCCTCTTGGACCATGGGCTTAAAATCAGCCAACCATTGGCGACGGGCATCGAACCAGATACGGTCACGCACAAACTATTTTTGGAGGGGGATTGGGGACTCTGTGTCTTTTGTTTTCGGCGCGCCAAAAAAAAGGGCTCGTCCGGGATCTCTCGCACCCAAAGCGAGAATCATACCCCTAGACCAACGAGCCACCGCATGCAAAGAGCAGTGGGGCAGGGTGGTCTGCTTACCTCACTTGGCGCCATGCCCCAGTCGCTCCACGGCCTGATCCCAGCGTGTCACGTGGCCTGCCCCTGGCGCGAGCGCAGAGGACTGAGCTGCCTCTCAAGCAGAGAAACAAGAAGAAGAGCGGCAGCCTTCGCTGGCCAAAGGCCATCTGCTGCCGCTCGATCGGGCTCGATCAGGCGAGATATATGTGGCCGACGGGCCTAGAGCGCAAACCTGTGCTGCTCAGGGTGGGCAGCTTCCCAGCAGGAGGATGTGTCTTTAAAGCCGACAGAGGCAAGAAGGCGCACTCCCTCAGCCCGCTCCAACCTCTGGATTCCTGCGAATTTCAGAAGAGAACTCTGGGGCAGCATGGCTTCTGTCATCTCCCAACAGCCTCTCCGTCCTTGCAATGTAAATACCTAGCAGTTTCCTTTACAGGCCCCTGGACTGAGCATGTAAACAGCTCTTTTTATGACTATCAGTCTTACCTTGGCCTGCTCCACTCTCCATGACTCAGTTCTCCACTGCCACCTGTAGACAACTTCTGTCCATAACCTTCACTTTGCTGCCATGGCTCTTGCCTTTCTGTTTCCTTTTTCCTCAGTGTTTTACTCAGGGTTGTAATGTTCTCTGTAATTCGTGCAGGGCTTTTGTCATTTTATCTCGTGTCACTTTGCTGCTGCCTACCTACTGTGGTATTATACTGTTATTTTGTGTGCATTGATTGCTTGCTTTTTCTCCGCAGCCCTATTACTTTCTTTTCTGCCATTTTTCGGTTTGTGTCTCTATCACCTTCCTCCCCTCCCGCACTCAATTTCCTCCCCCGCTCGCCTCCTTTTTTGTTGCTCAGCATTTGCACATTCTAAATCGTCTCAGGACCTGGTCAGAATATTTTTGCCCGTTTACCTCCCTCCTACCCCCGTCATGTACTCCATTCCTCCTCCTCTTCTCCTGTTCTCATACTACAGCACTTGCACATTCTGAATGTTTCAAGACCTTTTAAGAACTTTCGGTTTTTGTTTTGTACCTTCCTCATCCCCATTGTCCCCCCCCCCTTGTCTGGATACGCCTTGAAACACAATATTCTTGCTGTACAGTGTGCATTACAAATGACCAATATAAATGACCGTTGTATGGTCCTCTGTTACAGCCTGTGGCAAACACCTTGGGAGGGACCATTTACAGGGATAGTAGCAGTGTGTAGAGACAGAAAAATATCATGTGTGAATGAAGTGTGATAGGAACACTATTGCTATGTAGTAATAGACCTTTTCTTTCAGACGGAGTGGCACTGAGGAAGTGCTGCTCGTGACAAAGACCGGACACAGGCTGGGACAAGACCTCAGAGCTAAGTGCTACATTCCCTACATGCGTCACTAAAGCATCATTACTAATGTGTATATAGTGTTGCACGAGTACTAATGCAGCCGGTTATGTGGCTAGGATGATTCCTGTTGGGCATGTCAGTTTTGGGCTGTTTTGATGGTGCTAATGTGAGCAACGAATTATGGTGTGTTCTATCTAGTAATGTAAAAGTCTAGGAGCATTTACCCTGAAATATGCCATACCTATCCAACTGTGTACCCTTACCCTCGATCCGGTGTTCCTAAAAACCCTGTACCTATCCAAGCAACGATTCCCTAACCCTCTTCCCCACTGAGGGTTGCAGTGTCCTGTGGGTCTTAACAGAGCAGGCTGCAAAACTCTGTGGTTTCTGTTAACTCTGCGTCACGTTGAGACACAGAAGGCTCCAAGTCATGTCATTTTAATCAACGCACTTCTACAAGGATGTATACTTTGTCAAGTTGGTTTATCATGTGACATGCGCCAAAATTAGGTACCCCTAGAAGGGATTCAGTTTGCATTGTATGCCATTTCAAAGAAGCTTCACTTATGGTTTAAAGGATTCTATGTTCATTTATCGACATGCATGTTTTTTTTTGCCGAAATACTTTTTTTGAAAAAACCCATCGAAAATTGTTTTTCTCATTTTTGGGGGTTTTGCCCTAACCCCCACTCTATTGGTCTAACACTATTACCAATCCACCCCCACTACATCCCCCTATTTTTTTGGTGTTTTTTTCAAGAAAAACAATCTGCAAAAAAAAAACATTGAAAAAATGCATGTCGATGACTGGATGTTGTTCCATTTAAAGACTAGTTTTGCTCCAGATATAATAAGAGTGACTCTTTATGTTCACCACAGAAAGTTGCAGATGTTTGCAAATACGTATGTCACCAGAAGGATATTTGTTACATTTCCAATTGTTGTTGCACCAGGTTTCTCTCCTACATGCTAGCACTACCTCACACTCAACTCAATTAAAAATGTGCTTTAAAATGCAGCAAAAAATATAATTTTCCGATTTAAAATGACATTCTTTGAGTTACAAACTATCCAATTCCATGCTGCAGTACTCTGGGGGAGGAGGGAAATGTCTTTCATTACAAGATTGCAGGTACATATGTCTCTCCTGTGTGGCCTACTGGGAGGCGTTAATTGAATGCACTGAAGAAGAGACTGAATAAGGGCTGCAAGCCTCAGAGCTCAGCCCTCACAGTGGAGAGGATGTGTCAGTCTTGATTCTCCTCAGCCAACAAAGAAGACTTAATTGGGTGCTTGTACTGCATAAGAGTGGTAAATTGGAAAGGTGGTAAGAAGTAGTGGATGTAAGGTGGTGGGGGGGGTCAATGGTGAAAGGGGAGTGGATGGAATAAAAAGGCAACTGCAGAATGGAAGGGAAGATCGGTAGACTGATGTTGCCACACTATTGTTTGTTTGTTTATTTATTTATTTGTAGCGCGCGGCAGACCCGAAGGTATCAGGGCGCGAAAACGAGAATACTTTAAGCTTACATACATAGTTACAAGGTTACATAGTCACTTTACAGGAATACTTTAAGCTTACATACATAGTTACAAGGGTACATAGTCACCAAGCTACAGGGCTACAGGTAAGTACAACAATACAGCATGTAATATTCAGTTATCGGTATGGATGCACAGCTGAAGCGCAGGGTCTAATCTTGGTTACAAGGTCAGGTACTAGGAGTAGCCGGTAATACTGGAGCTACAGATCGTTTTCTTTAAGCCACTTGATGATTTTTAATCGAAAGTGTGGGTAGGATTGATCAGTCCTTAAGGTAGGTGGGAGGGAATTCCACAGTTGGGCTGCTTTAACGGGGAAGCTGTTCCCTCCGATTGTAGTCATTTTAAAAGGGGGAACTGATACAAAGTTTGTGTAGGCTGCTCTGGTGGGTCTGGTCGTCACTCTTCTTTTGAACCTCTCTGTCAGGTAGCTAGGGGCTAAATTGTTGAGGCATTTAAATGTTAGGGATGCAGTTTTAAGTTTGATTTTGTCAATAGTAGAAAGCCATTTAGTATGTCTTCTAATCGTTGATGTATGTTCTCTATTGGGCATTCCTAAGGCTGCTCTAAGGACATTATTTTACAATATTTGGATTTTCTTAGTAATGTATTTATTAGCTCCCAAGTAGAGAGAGTTGCAGTAATCCAGTTTGGACAGCACAAGTGCTCTTGCCAAAGTGGTGCATCTGATTGTGGATAGGTATGGTTTAGCTGATCTGATCCGCTTACAAGTATAGGCTGTGGATGATGCCATAGCGTTCACTTGTTTTTCTAGTGTAAGGCTCGAATCGAAGTAAAAACCTAGTTTTTTTATCTCCTTAGCAACTTTGATTGTATGCCCATCTATAACAAATGCTGTGTAGTCCTGGCTAAGTTTCTTAATGTTAGGTGTCGTCCCCAGGATGATGAGATCCGTTTTGTCATCATTCAGGCATAGACCATGAAGTGCCATCCATGCCTGGATGATGCGGTATATCCTATTCACAATGGCCAAATCCTGTTCGTAATACCCCAAAAGTGGGATGAGAATCTGGGTGTCATCTGCATTGTTAGTGTAGGTGACACCCAGAAGGTCCAGATCATCGAACAGGGGCTTGGTAAAGATGTTATACATGGTAGGGGAGACGCATGATCCCTGGGGTACACCACACGTGATGGGAGCGAGGTCAGCAGCTGCTGTGGTGGAGAAGACCCTCATAGTTCTTTCACTTAGAAACGATTTGATCCATGCTATGGTAATTACATAGTGCTTTATGGTCCACCAGGTCAAACGCTGCTGAGAGATCCAGGAGGTGAAGTAAGGCAGCTTTTCCCTGATCTCTAAGCTCCCCGACCTGGGCCTTAAGATCAATAAGTGCTGTTCCAGTGCTGAGCTGTGGTCTGAAACCTGTTTGCTGTGTGCCTAGGAGTTGGTGCAGCTCCAGATACTTCTGTATCTGTAAGTAGGCCACTATCTAGTATCTTTAATAGGAATAGTACCGTGGTATTGTTCTTGCTGCTCTTTTGCGATGTGTTTGTACCGCTTTTACAGCTCAATTAATGCATAGATGCTGAATAAAAGGTGCACACCGTTTATTCTTAGGGCATTAGTAACTGGGATTCGCCTCCCAGACTCTTGTTTAGGTGTCTGTGGTGTATGGTTTTAATTGTTCATGCTATGGCAATAGTATTCCCTCCTCCCATTCACACGCCTCAATGTCCCTCAGTCTCTCCCCCTTCTTCTCAACCCTTCTCTCTTTTTCTCCTCTCCACATCACTCCCCACTGATCCCTCTTTCTTTCTACTTTGCTCACTTCCATCTTCTCTTTCTCTTCTCCTGCCCAACCAGCCCTCCCTCCCTCCTCTACGTCCACATATCTATCTCTGGCCCTCACCCTGCCTCTGTCTCCAACTAACCCTGCCTTCCACCCTCTCATTTTCCTTTCTCTTCCCTCTCTCTCAGTTTCTTGCACAGCTGCACCCTCTGTTTGCATACAGAGTTCGGTAGCAGGCACGTTAACATGCAGAGCTATATTATTGCAATGTAAACCTGTGGTTTCCAGGTTAAAACAGATCTCTGTGACAGGTGCTTACTTATGTTAAAAAACAGAGCTACCTTAATGGTGGCTAGAGCCTGTGCCTTGTAGATAAGGCACTGATCATTGCAGCCTGCTGCAGACAGACCCTCTATCTTACTGGATGGGAAATACTACTCGTTAGGGAGAATTCTCATAAACTGATGATTTCCCTTACCAAATGAGTCCCTCAGCAGCTTTGCTGGATTTCTAGGGTTTATTTTTTTCACCTGGTAAGAGTGTGAGCCTTTTCCCCACTCTTACATGTGTTTTGCTGTGTGTGTTTTCACTTTTTGTGTGATCTTGGGCACTGGAGCCTCACCTACTCCATGGCCTCACATTTCTCATGTGTGGTACACAGCACCTTCAGTGCAGTGACATAGGTTATTTTTGAGACTTCCCACTGACTCCATTTTCTGGGGCTGACGACTGTCCCCCAGATAAAGTAAAGTTTCCATTAACTTTATTTTAGTCACTTTAAACCACAGACCCAGTACTCCCCATCTTACATGGAGTATTGGAAAGGGTTAATTCGTATCCCTTTTTGTCTGTGGCTCTTGGAGCATTGTTTCGCTCCCTTTATATCAAGATTCGGCTGGTAGCAGTGGTAACTACACTATTCTTTATACCGCGGTTATCTTAAATAACCATGGTATTGTTTTAGGCTATTATATTAGCCTCTAACATAAAACAGCTTGACCATATATATTTTATTACAGTCCCGGCAGGGTTTATTGCCATTTTGTTTTGTAAATGTCTTTCTTGTGTTTTACTCTGCGCGTCAAACCAGGTTTGGTCCCTTTGTTCGCCGTCTTTTCGCGGGCTTCTGCACAGAAGCCCGCATTAAGGCGCCTGATAGTCTGGGTAGGCAGGATGTGAGGGAGGGGTCTTAGGACACTTGCCATAGTTTCCCTTGGTAACCCAAGTCGCACTCCTGTTTGATTGGCTGGGTGATTGACAGCCAGGCTGTATGCATGGGGGAAAACTGCATAAAAAGCAGGTCTCTGGGACTGGAAAGGCAGAGTTGCCACTGGAACGAAAGAACCAACGAGGAGCTGATGCAAGAGGACCCCTACAACGACTGAACCGCCCAGTGAAGCCCTGCTACAGGTCTGAATCTTCAGAATCCGGCGACAGAGAAGATCCTCCAGGGAACTTCTTCCCTTGATCTGGTGAGACCAACCAGTTCGCCCAAACTGAAAGCCAGGACCCCTCCTCTGGTCGAATTCGCTGTACAGAGCTACAGTGGGCCGGATAGCCAGGAAGGTCTGACCCTTCTTGGGTTTTAAGGAGCACACCTTTTATTTGTTGCTTTGCTCTGCTGCTGGTTTCTTCCCTGGGTAATGCAGGACCCTCCAGTCTTCCTACTTCTTCTCAGTCCGACAGTCACTTCAGGAACCGTGAGCCTGCAGGAACTACCATGAACGTCTGCCTCAGCTACAGCTCCCTCTCCGTTTTTAGGTACTGTGCAAATCTGGTTCTTCGTTTCGTTCAGACGCAGTGAAAGTGTTTGAAATCTTTCTCCAAACCGAGGGCTTGTCCTTCTCTTTGAACTAACTTTTCTGCCAACCAACCTCGTCCGGAATCCATGGCACAAACTTTACCGCAAATTACCCTGAACTATTATCTTGAGCAAAATACTTTTGACCCATTGACTTTGGCCCTAAGCCTTTTCTACCTGATTCTATCAATGTAGCTTCTCTTGTACAGTTGCCCTGAGTACTTATCTGTTTGTGTGGTTCAATTTCTTTTAACTTTGTTTTTCCCTCTCTTTTAAACGGCTAGAGTGCCATTTTGCTCCCACTTCTTTTTGTGAGCTTAACTTGTCTGGAACTTATTGGGAGTGGTGTGGTGTATTAAGAGTGTGATTTTTAAACTGCTTATAATAGTGTAATGTTATACAACTGAAGAGTGAAATAAATGTATATTCTTTTACTTGCTGTCCTTTGTGTAACTATTTGATACTGCTTACTTACTCTTGAGATAAGTCTAGCTGCTCAGCCATCGCTACCACTTTAACTTTGTAGTACAGGCTTGTACCAAAGGTGAATTTGTACTGTCACTTGTACTCTTAATTGTGTGTGGTGTTCCCAAAGCCCAAAGGGTACTGCATATAATTCTGCCTAACACTACTAGAAACCCTGTCTGTGCTAGGATTAAATTCCCCGTTGAGGAGGAGAAATGTAATGTAAAGTTACGATAAGGTCCCCCGCCTCACCTCCAAAAAAGTATAGCATTCATTCTGCGAGAGGACTGCAGCATCTTGATTAGGGGACAGGGGACTGAGTCTTGCAAGGGACTGTGTCCTGCAAAGGTGCTGGGCTCCATGTCCTTGGTCCTCATGCGGAATGATTTCAGGTGAGGCTTTCTGCCCTGAAATGAAGGTTTCCCTGATTGATGATGCAAGGGAGGGTGGAGTTATCAGGAGGGTGGACTGCGGCTAGGCGGTGGAGGGAATAGGTGGGGGTGCACCCTACAAGGGGAAGGAGCGTGGGTGGCACTCAATTATGTTGCACAAGAGAAACAATTTAAATCTGTAGGGACATCAATGATCTATCAATCTGGGTGCCGACGTACCTCCGCAGATGTAATTATGGGCACCAACAGAGGGCTAGGGTACCGGAAAGGCTTCATAGAGAGGGGATGAGGACTGGCAGCAGGGTGTGATCGGACTCCCCGTTTGAGAGAGAGGGGTGAGGGAGACAGAGAAAATGACAAAAAAATCATTGGATAGTGGGGGCAGATGAAAGAGGCAGACAAAGGATGGTTGACAGTTGAGATGGGCAGAAATAAATTAATCAGAATGAAAGAGAAAGGAAAGAATAGAAAGAACGAGAAATGTAGAACGGCAAAGCAAGAGCAATTAAAGAGAAAAAAGAAAGAGAAAAAGGAGAAACCAGAGAAGCAACATAAAAACTATGAAGTAAAACCTACAATTAATTAATTATAAAAGCAGCCCATAGAAATGTGCTGTTTTATTTTAATCCAGCTTCTAAAAGATCATGATAAACCAAATTCCATTATTACCATATTGCATAACCCCAATTTTCCCACTAACATTCCTGAAGAGTCAGACAGCAGGGACCCTGGAAATACCTGGAGACGCTGTGTAGGCTGTTGTTCACGGGGAGCTGCAGCTTGTGATGTATCGGAGGTGATTATCCCAAAGACCCAGGTCTAGGACCCTTCTCATGTGGCCAGGGAAAGGCAGACGCTTCATGATCCTAACTCTGAGGGTGGTGTTCTGCTGGTGGATCACATAGGAAGGCATTCAGAATGGGAAAGAGGGAAGCCTCTAAATAACTTCCCTATAGAGCCTACAGTTTAAATGGCCTATTGCAAAATTGAGGCTTTAAATATAAAAAGCAAATGGACCATTGGGGACTAATAGGCCCACAATGCCCTAAGTACAGGGGCGAGGAAGAGGGACTCAGAGGTACAGAAATGTAGTACGCAGTCTGGTGGTTCTAATGGCCCACACCTAAGCAGGACTTTTATATTTAAAGCCCCTTTATGTGCGGGCCATTAGAACAAGAAGGTGGAGCAAAGGAAGGAGTTGCCAGGCGCAGCTGCAGCAGCCGAAGCATGAAGAGACCGGTGCTGCCACTGTCTTTGAAGCAGATATCGGTCCTGAGAGGGTCTTCAATATTGAAAACCTGAAGCATAGAGATCGCGCAGCGAGAAGCTATGTTTTGACAGGCTTGCCCCATGGAGAGAGAGGCTCTCCTTTTTTCGTGCCCTGTCCCAGTGGCTGCCGATCACCGGAGTGCAAGAAGAGCAAAGGTGACTCCTTTCCTGATCGGCACAGGCTGCAGGAATGTGACCAGAGCAGTCATTCATTCAGGAAGCATCAGAAGAAGAATGGGCAGCGGCAGCGGATCGAGCAGACGCGTATAAAGAAACCTGAGAGTTTACCTTTATTAGGTCATCTCGCAACGCTCTGTAGTCGACCGCTGGCTGCTAATCATTATTTTGAATACCAAACTAAGTAAGAAAGTCACATTGACATTATAAGAACTTTGAAAGAGGACAAGAAAAGAAAGGTTACGATTATTATTGCCAAAACCAAGAGTATTGCCAAAACAGAGATAGGACACTATTGAACCAAGATAGAAACCCACATTGTCAAAGTTAAGAGGAGGCAATACTTCAGAAAGACTATAACCAATATTGGCAAAGTAAAAATAGAACTATATTGCAGAAAGACTGAAACCCTATTCCCAAGCGTAAAGAATAGGCAATAGTTAAGCCAGACATCAACAAGCATTGCCTAAGCCAAAGAAGGACAAGTATAAAGAAACCTTGTCAACAGTTACTTCATGTGAAAGTAGGAGAAGCCCTACTTGTGAAAGGTATCAAGGAGGAGAGACACATAACCTGCATTGCATGTGGCAAATGAATCAGTGGAATGAATAGCACAAATGTGCATTTTGTCCTCACAGAGGATGTTGTGAATCTCAATGTTGTTTAAAGTTAAAGACTTTTCTAAAAGTGTGAAACAAACCTCACCACAAAGTACCTGTAGCCAAGTTAGGAGTTTTTATCCTGGCAGGCGAGTATACCAGGAACGGGATTATTAGTGGTACTCCTAACAGGTTAGTGGACCAGGAAGAAGACATTGAAGTACTGTATTGTGGTTGAAGGTTGTGATGGAAAGACAGTGGCAAGACCACTAATGTGTTTGATGAACTCAGACAAAATTGTCCAGACAAGATATTGTTGCCGATGAAGAAAAATTGTGGAAGTGTTTTTTTTGCAAGGAGAACAAGTGATATTGAGACATTGGCCCTCATTACAAGTCAGGCGTTAAGGGTTTAACGGCGCCGTCGGCGCCGTTAACCCTTAACGCCTGATTCACACTTTAAAGCCTGCTTTTAGCAGGCGTTAAAGTCCAAGGCGCTAAGCGACCTTGGTGCTAATTACGGCACCGTAATTTACGGTGCCGTAATTAGCGCCTTCCCCATCCCCATTATGCCCTATGGGGCAAAAATGGGAATGGGGAAGGGCAAATGGTGAATGGGTAATTACCGCCCCACTCACCTTGGAATGGGGCAGTAATTCCGCCATCCACCATGGCGGAATCCGGCATAGACCATGGTGCTAATAGCACCATGGTCCACCGCCTGACTTGTAATGAGGGCCAGTGACTATCGATTTGAAGATAAAGCCTTTTCTTTTCGGTAGGTGGAAATGTTGCCAAAGACCAAGTGAAAAACCTTTGGAATGAGAAGAGCTTTGTTACATTCAAAACCGAACTTGGATACAAAAAGGAACTTTCTTATTTTGAGCTTTAAGTTGGAAAATCCTGCTTTGAATCTGGAGAAGGGGATCCAAGCCTGGTTACAAGGATACCTGGTTATAAGTTTTACGTTAAAGCATAACTATTATTTTGTTATAGCTGAATTGCCATATCATAACTTTATGAGTTCGATGTATGTATAAGTGTGAGGTAAGGATTCCTTCTGTTAGAGCGTTTTCCTTTAGTCATAGTTGGAGAGGCAGGGAAATCCTCTTTTGGTTAGGCGTTTAATACACCCTTTTAAGTTAATAAAATGGCTACTTGTGAAAAACCTTTATCAAGTTGTCTGCCTCGCATTTCAGACCCCTCACAAGCTGCACATGCCATTGGAGGTGCAGGTTGAATAAGAAAGGCCCAGGAGAGGTAGCAGCACAGGCCTCCGGCGGTTCGTTATTCCTTCTGGGACAGCACAACACTTAACTATTTCTGCCGTCCTCAGCCCCTTCTGCTTCCTTTCCTATCTCTCTCCCTAAATCTCCAGAACATACAGCCTTATATTGAAGGAAAAATGTGTTCAATTTCCTTCCCCCAAAACGCTTACAAAAATCAAAAAGCCCAATGACAAAATGTAAATGCAATGAACTCAGTCTATGTGTTGATTACCTGTGAGAAAGGAGGGTTTCTTCTTCTGCCTCAACACTAGATGAAAGTCAAAAATGCCTGTTTCCCCATTTTGGAGAAATATTTGAAATAAAGTCTCTAGGGATTCTCTCCCCAAGGAAGAATATATGAGCATGTCAATAACCCTTCAGATACAAATGTGCGAATAAAGTCATAAGGTCTGATTTCTTTACATACATGAAATAAAATTACTGATTATGACAGAAAATGTTCTCATAAATAATACCTCTGGTATCTGCTCCACATCTGGTCTAACATCCTTTACACTTACTCGCTAAGAAAAAGCAAGTATTCCTTGTCAATTCACGACAATGTACCCAAAATACTTGAAAAACGTGCTACCAGAATCTAAAGAATAAAGAGATGCAACTATAGAGCAAATAAATTGTGCTGAAATAACTAAGAAGTACTCGCACATTAGAATCAGAATAACCTATACATGAACAATGAAGCATCTCCCACATCAGTTTTAAATTGAAATTATAGAAGACATATGCTTCGACATAAAGCATAAAATGTTAGTTTGGCCCATGCTCTGCTCTCACGCCAGCCAAACAGCGTTGGCCTGTCCCCCGAATGAAAAGGTCGGTGACCCTTTGAAGACCATTACTGCCCCCGTTGTTCAAGGAATATGGGGAAAGAGAAGAGCCCCTCTGCCCCCGTGTACTCTGTGCCTATGGCTACACGGGAGCACGGGTGGTCCAGGGATTAGCTATAGTACCATCTGCAAATGTATGGGATGAACTCTGCCATGCACGAGACCTTTTGCATCAGGCTCTTTGAACTATCGCTTTGCTGCCTCATCATAGCGACAGAGAGGGCTAAGACTAAGAAATAAGCCCCATTAACCACCCGCACCCACCCCCCTGGGAATTTCAGTGAAATCTTTAGCAGTAATCCTTTAGTTAGTTGGCGTCTATTACTGTGAGCTGGATATAGTGGCTGTCCTGCCCCTTGTGGTCCACCACCTCCACAGATTCATAGTCTCTCTTCTGAAGGAGGCACATAATGCCGAAGGACCTGTCACATGAACCACGGGCGGGGGGTGGGAGGGGGGCATGCTGATAGTGTACCCTCTCTTTTATCCCACCGGCTGCTGGGCAATCGCTGGACTCTTCTTTCTTTTCCATCTTGAATATTTTGGTATTTTGGGACCTCTATATTGGATGTTTCTCTAGATACTTTTCTTCTTAAAAAAGAAATCCCTCGAGTTTGGCGGATAGGCTTTTTGAAATTCTTCTAGCATGCACAACTTCAGGATTGGCATTAGCTGTGTAGCAAAAATGTGAAAGCAGACCATTTCGAGATAGGCTGCCAAGTGCCAATAACATGGCACAGCAATCATTTTGAGACTGAATGAGTCTATTGTACATGTTGTGCAGCCCCAAAGGAAAAGTGGGTGGGTTGCAAAGGGATCTGTGAAAGGTACTCATGCTGGAGAACTACGGTTACAGGCAGGTAACTCTTCTCCAGCATTGTATCTTTCATATATTCACATGCTTGAATAGATTACCAAGCAGTACCGTGTACACTTATGCACGTAGCAGCAGACACTGAGCGAGGCACAATCCTTTAAATCCTCAAACAATAACATGCATGTCAAAGTGCTACAGGGTGAGGCTGCTCTTACCGTTATGCAAAAAGATGTTGTAGCACCGTTTGACCAACTGCAGATTTGGCTCGACCGTCCTCATCCAGACAGTAGTGCTTTACAAAGGTGTGTCACGACACCCAGGTGGCCACTCTATACATGTCTTTGAGAGATACGCCAGCATGAAAGTCTGCTGTTGCTGCCCTACCTCCGGTTAAGTGTGCAGTAACTGAACCTGAAATTGTCCGCCTGTGAATTTAAAGACAGTAAAGGATGCAATGCACAACCCACCTGGCCAGTCCTTGCATAGATATGGATCAGTGATTTTTGGGGGCCTCCATAAGAGACGAATAGTCTATCAGACTTCCTCAAAGTTACAGTGCGGTTGAAGTAGCATTTTAGAACACATTTCAAATCCAGAGAATGCAGTGTACATTCAAATGCAGTGGAGTGATTGGCAAAGAAGGGTGGTAGCGAAATGTGCCAAATGAGCGTCATTTCTTCCATGATCCTGGGAAGGAACTTGAGTTGCAGCTTCAAAACGATGTTATCTTTCGTTAGACTGTTTACAGTGGATTTACACAAAGTGCCTGAAGCCCTGCGAGATATCTGGTGGGAGTAGTGGCTAGGAGGAAATCTGCTTTCCAGGAGAGATATTTCATGTTGCACTTATGAACGGGATGTTCGCACTGTGTGAAGCTCTCATGAGGGCACTGGGAGTCGTGCTGGAGGGAATGTTTGGGTATGGACTTTTAGGATCTACTTCATGGTGAGGTCACTGAAAAAGGATGGACTGTGCGGTCCTTTTATATAAAAGTAATTGTGGACAGGTGTACCTTAATGGAAGCCTGGGAGAGATCCACATTTGCTGGAGGTAGCAGGTTAGGGACAAAAATGCACAATGTCCATGGTGTCTGGATCGAGCCCTTCCCTGGTGCTAAAATTGACAAATCGTTTCAATTTTTTAGTATATGTCCTCTGTGCTCTTGCTAATTGCAGAACTGACATACAATCATCTGGCAGATTCAAATGTGCGTACCTCACACTGCCGAGCAGCAGCCCCTGGCAAGAAATTGGCTTGCAAGGCCCACAAGAGCTGAAGCTCTGTCGGGCAACGGCATGACATGACTCACATTACTCTAGTATTAAAGTCAGCCCCTAGGAAGAGGGTTCGTTTGCTGTAGCTGTAGTGTGGATTTTGATGCTTATAGAGAATCCCTAAGTAGAAAGAAATGGTACCGATGTGTTGAGAACATTGCAGAGTGCCTGTTTGGACGGTGCTTTGAGCAGCCAATCATCGTGATACGGATAAACGTCTACTCGTAGCCTTCAGAGATGTGCCACCACGGGTGCCGAGCACTTCACAAAGACTCTCGGGGCAGACCAGAGTCCAGATGCAAGGACAGTGAACTGGAAATGCAGAAATCCTATCCGAGGTGCTTCCTGTGTACGTGATGGTTAGGGATGAGGACATAGGAACCTTCCAGATCCATTGTTGCTAGGTAGTCCCCTTTTTCCACCCAAGGGATGACTTGCTGCAGCGTGGTGTGGGGAGTCAGGCATAGGAAATGGACCAGAGGACATGTTTCTCAAGGACCTTTATTAAAAATAAGGAAAATGCCTGCTCTAAACCAGACTTCTAAGATGCGGCCCCCATTTTAAAATAAATGGGTGCTTGTGAGCACGTCTTACAAAGAAAACTGTCCACTATCAAAATCTCTTCTAAACTAACATTTACCTGAGGGAGAGTAATCATATCCTAAATGAAAAACGGTAGGTCAGATAAGCGGTGGCTGGTTTTCTCACAGCCACCAAAGAGTTCTCGAAGTCTTTCTCAGCCTTCCGGCTGGTTTAGTAGTCCCAACAACAAAATACATGTATCCCTGTTTCCTCCTGGCAAAACAACCGCCTTATCAGCCAACAAAACAGTTTCTAGTTGATCCCATCTTCAGGGATGTGTTCTCCTTAATAAACATAACAAGTTCTTCTGATCTTGATAGGTCACAAAAACAAAACGCCCTATCCCTGGTGGTATATCTCTACATCCAGCCTCGTGTAGGCTACAGGAAAGCTTGGCCATGATTTTGTTGCTGTTACTCTCATCTCCTCCCCAAGGTTTTCAGATTATCAGCGCGGCATGAGCTCCAGCCTGGCTCAGCTTTGCTTGCTGCTTCTCTCACCCACTTCTGGGGTATTTGGATTCTTAGCCGAGTGTGTGGGCTATGGGCCTGCTCAGCCCTGGTTCTTGCACCCCCTTCTGGGGTATTTGGATTATCAGCCCGGCATGGGCTTCAGTGTGGACTCAACAAACTCCACACGCTACTCATAGGGTGCCACATACTTTCTGTCCAGTGATGGTGATCATTCGTGGACACTGTCTCGGTGGTCAGTAAAGGTCTGCATTCTAGTGCTGGCTCTGGCCTGCACCGTCAGCTTTCTGGTGACCCTTCTTCCTTTCTGGGACACTTGTGTCGGAAAAGCGGGATGCTGATGCATTTCTTCCAGGTTTGTTTCCTTTCCTTCTTCGTGGCCCCAAGCTCATAGGGCTCCTCGCCTTCTTCGAAGCAGCGGGGGCATTCTGCAGGCAGGCTGCCTTGGGTATCCACCCACCCAGTTGCGTGGGTCTTTGGTTCACTGACACCCCCAGTGGGATCCCGCTTGCCCTGTTCCCTTAGATGGGTTTTGCATAGCGGACTCTCCTCCCTAGTCCCAAACAGGGTTGGCTCCCCCTTGGGGAAAGGGACAAATTCCCTGCATACGTTATATATCTCTTTAGATAGATTGGAGCTCTCCTCTGGTCGACCAATAAGGGATCGACTTACGGAAATCCACACTTTGTTTCCTTTCCGGGGCTCTATAGTGAAGCAAAACAGTTGTAGGTCTAGGAACCACCTCATCACCCTGGCGTTGGAGTCTGTTCTCAGACACATCCATGTTAGGTGGGGAATGGTCAGTAATAAGGTGAAATGTTCTCCCTGTCAAGTAGTATTGCAGACTAGTAACAGCCCATTTAATAGACAGGGCCTCTAACTCTACAGTTGCATAGGCTTGTTCACAAGGGAACAATTTCCTACGGGTGTACAGGATCTGTTCTTCTTGGCCATCATGCAGCTGTGAGAGTACAGCTCGTAGACCTACTTTGTACAAGTCGGTCTGCAAGATGAACTCTCGATTGAAATCGGCATCTTCAGGATAGATTCATCACAGAGCATCTGCTTTAATCCATCAAAACTCTACTGGTTGTGATTAGTCCAGATAAGATGAAGAACTCCTAGACAAACAAGCTCATCTGTAAGACTGTCTGCAATGGAGAAGAAGTTGGGTATGAGCCTACCATAATTTCCCACTAGACTGAGAAAGGCACAGAGTTCCTGTTTGGACTTAGGGAGAGGCTTTAATGTGGCTGCCTTCACTTTCCCTGCATGGGCCTCTATGAAGGCATTGCCTACAAAACAGTCAAGGTATTTAACTGCATTTTGGGCTGTGTAATGGAGGAGCTGAAATGAAGATAAGATATCAACAACTGAATGCAGTAGGGGGCAACCCCCCCCCCCCCCACTTAAAGCTAAGCAGAAAAATCTGTATAGACTGATTTAGTATTGTAAATTATGTGAAAACAGTTCCTAATGGTATGGGATATTAGTATTCTAACTGATGTCATGGTTATAAAGTCGAAATTGTATTTATCATGGTTTAATAAGTAGGCAAGGTACAGAATGCATAATAAAGTTGTTCTGTACACAGACAGAAAAGAACTCTGACAAATGTCTTTTACTGGAAATGCCTGTAACTGACAATGCAGCTAAAATAAGTGAAATGAAGTAATGCTGCAGAGTGTTTAGGATGAGGTAATTCTAAAGTTGAAACATTCAAAGCTGCTGTACCTTACAAATGTTCTGATACCAGACAGTTAATTGGGCCATGTCTGGAAACTTATCTAAAGGTTCCAGCTGCATTAACCATATTTGGGCAGAGGGCCGGGAAAAAAGACAGAATGTGCGCCAGGATGTATTTCATTGTTGAAGGTTTAGATAAATTAAAAATAATTGCCCAGTTAGCGAATGCTAACGAAGAGTTTGCATAGACATGTGTAGAGAGAGTGGGGGCTGGATTCTCCCTCTGACTAGCTATAAGAGGGAGCTCAATTTTGAGCTCGGGGGTGGTGGTTGGAGTTTGCGTACTTGACGACAGTCAGACCCTCCAACTTATAGCGATTTTGCGATCCTGAAAAATGCTGCGAAAACGGCCGTTTTGCGCAAAATGCCGCAAAAACTGCCGTTTTGTGCAAAATCAGCATCTGTAAAAAAAATATATATATTTTTTTTAGATTTCTTTTTAAAGTAATCTGCAAAAATTACTGTTTTAAAAAAAATAATACTCAGGGTGCCAGGTTCTCAACTTTTACACAAGAAATGAAATGCGCTAACACATCTCATCACTTGCGCCCCAAAAAAGTGCAGCCCAATCCACAAGGGACACATGAATGGGCACATTTTATATGCGCGCCCATTCAGATGGCCTTTTTCACCTCCTTGATCAAATAAAGTGGCGTTTCTGTCAATTTAAAAGCGCATCCCTCATTTCCAAGCAAGATGCAATTTTAAATGTGCAGAAATTGTAGGCAACCCTACGCGCACAAGATGTGGGGCTGCCACTGCATGACAGGGTCTTTCCTGACCCTGCATTTCTTTTAAGGTATGAACCGCTGCTGTGTTGCTTGCATTTCTGTTCCTCAAACAGGATAAAAATGCATTTTTTAGGTTGCATTTTACAGCGGCAGGCACCTGGAGGGCCTGTCCCTGTGAAAGGCACTGGGAGCTTGCAGAACACTGTCGGCAGAGCGATTCTATTCAAAGTACTGCCCATTTTGATGACAAAAATCTATCGGATGTTACAATTTGACCTATTTCGCCCAGTACTATTCGATCGATTTTTATAAATACTGAACATGTGTTGCGGGGGTGTTTTCCCCTTTTTGCTCAAAATTTGAGGCGGGGACAGAAAAAAAAGAAAATAACGAAAAAGGGACCCTGCGGAGTCGGATCCGACACGCATTAGAGGGACGGATCTGGCACCGTAGGGTTGCAGGGGAAGCGGCAGCGAATAAGCAGTTAAGTACGGGAGGGAGTGGGGTGGTGGTGAAAGGTATATTTTGGGTTGTTTGGCTGAAGTGCAAATCAATTCGCAGCGAAATTGACTACGGTCAATTCCGCCGCAAATAATTACATTTCGGTTAAACAACCCAGAACACCATTCAAGGCAGCTGGTCAGCGCACAATTTGCGCTACAGCTCAAGCCTGTGGAAATGCGCCCGTCACCTTTGAGAATAAGGTGACATGCTCATTTCCAAAAATGGGTTGTCTAAATATAGCATATCCTCCGTTCTTTTTTTAAATGCCCCATTATTTGAGGAACTGGGTCAAAATCTACATTTAAAAAAAGTTACACTATGAGAGAGAGGGAGCGTGATGGGTGAGATGTGAAGTGAAAGGCAAGAAAGCAGAGGGAGAGCAGTGGGTCAGAGGAGGAATCACTGCACAAGAGAGCAGAGGAAGTAGTGATGCGGTGCACCAGAATTCTGAGAGCGAGCAGAGGTACAGCAAGTAGAGGGAACGTGTGGTCAGTGAGCCAAAAAGCAGAGAGGAAGTGGGTGGCCAGAAAGAGGCAGTGAGCTGCAGATTGGGAAAAAGGATGAGGGAAGAGTGCGATAGAAAGGGAGAAAGGATGCAAGATGCAGAAGCAGCACAAAATGAAGGACTGTATATTGCGGGAGGAATTGTAGAGTGTAAGGTGTGAGTTGGGAGTATGATTTGGAGTGTGGCAGGGGCTGGGCAGTGCAAATTGTGACTTGACAGTGTGACATAGCACGTGAGTATTTGTATGACAGAGTGAGAGGTTAAGGAATGTAAGTTGTGATGGAGAGTTGGTGAGATGTGTGTTGGTGAGAGAGATGTGTGGGCGTTTGGGGGATTGGAGAACATAGAAGGGGAATATTTTCAGCATTACAATTGATAATGATCAATTTAATTAATACTATTAAATAGGCATGAACATTAAACCAGAAATGTAGCCAAATCAAACACTGTTCTGTCAAGCCAGAGACATCTGGGACTATTCCTATTAAATGAATACAAAAGATACATAATAATGATACCCTGGCTCTCTTGTAGCCTTGCACTCTGCCTATTTCCTGCAATGTGGCAATTTTACACCCTCCAGTTAATACAAAATGTCCCGCAAAAATGATGCAATAATAAAGGTTTGTGCCGCAAAACTTGCCATTTCATGCCGCAAAATCCTGGAAGGTCTGGACAGTGCTGCTTGTGCTCTGTGTCAGCTTGGCGTAAAATATAACTTGATGAACTTTACTGTCTCTTTGCTGAACCATTTAGAGGTCCTTATTGATTGGTGTTGGAGTAAGAAATCCTACACCCCTTCCACCTCTAGGTGCAGCTATCTTGTCTTAAGGTACTCGAGGGCGAGCTCTGACTCTATGGGCCGGTCAGGGGTTACTCGGACCTCGATTACAGCTGGATGGCATTTATTTGGATTGGCCCGATGTCCCACCCTTCTTAAGGCTCTGGTGATCTCATAGAGGTGGTATAGATGTTCATTCCAACTACTGTTATGAATCACAATATCATCATGGTAGGCTCCTGTCAATGCACAATAGGGTCTTAATACCTTATTGTAAGGGTGCAGAAGGAGGAGACTGACAAACAGGTGGCATGCTTGTTGGCATAAACATTTATTCAGGCAAAAATAAAGGGGAAATGTATCTCTCCATAACTCTAAGAGGGGTTTCCCTGCCTCTACTAAGGAACTAAGGAATCGGTCAGAATGTACAAGAAAATAACATTTTTAAAAAGGCCATCGTGTCCAAATGCCTACTTCTGTCCTTCACACTTATAACTAATATAAAAGAGGTAGTGGATCTTCCTGGTCCAGAAGAAGGACTCCCTTCTTCTGCACAATGAGCCACAGTTCCACTTTTAGGTGGGAACTTCAACTGAGCTGAGAGAATGAGGTCACAGTTCCTGTCCAAGGAATCAAACACATTTCCAGCTTGAAATGCTGTAAAGTTCTCAGTTCCAATTCAAAAGGTAAAGTTCCAATCAAACATCATTCCTTATTGCCAATAGTTTGCTTCACTATTGGCTTCATGGAGAATACCTCCCTCCTCCAGGTATTGTCTTCTCAAGGTTCTCACAGTGGCAGCGGAATGACTCCCTTCCCCGGGCCTTCTTCTGTTTGGCTACACGATACACAATATTCACTATTGGGGTCTTGGAGAATGCCTCCCTACTCCAGGTAGTTTCTTCTCAATGTTCTCACAGTGCCAGGGGAATGACTCCTTTCCCTGTGTCTTCTGCTGTTTGGTTTCATGATATAAACCAGCAGGGGATTGGGCTTCCTTCCCCTAACCTTTCTTGTCTTCATGGCGTACAATACCAGGAGGTTTTACTTCCTTCTCCTGATATCTCTTGACTTCACAGTTCACAAAGACTGGGGGGGGCAATGACTCCCTTCCCACAACTTAAAACTCACATGTTTGCATTTTCAGTCTTTCTTTGGTTATCACCATACTCAAACTGCAGAATTGTGCCTAGGTGCCCGGCAGGGCATTAGTTTAAGGTTTTCAAGAAATCATTAACTTACAGATGCTCCCAATTATTGATACGCAAGTGTTTCCAGCAAGTCCTCAACCAACACACCTTTGCAGGTATGGCCACATACAGCTCCGATTTTAAGTGCTGCTAGGTCTTGTCAGCATAATGTCAAGCCTCGTTGGAATGTTTCACTACTCCTTTACGGAGGGGAAGGGCAGAGGGAAAGAGGCAAAACAAGGGACAAAATAAATGAAAGTGAAAAGCAAAGGGAAAAAGGGCCAAAACCCACAATGTTACACGTGCTTCTGAGATACCGTTTCTACATTGTAATAAATACCTCCAGGCCATGAGTTCAGCTTCACTCTTCTTTTGAGCACTGCTCAGGGTTACACTCTTCTCCAAGCTCATCAAAGCAATATTCTCAGAAGTTTCCTGCCGCAGTAGATCCTTGTTACTCTGGTGAACATGGTATCTCCCCAACTAATATTCTGCTGAAATTCCAGTTTTAGAATTGTCCATGTCATTCTTTATGGAATTGGGACTCAAAGCTTATGGGCTAAATGAAGAATAACCCAGTGGCATATTTATTTCTCGAAAGAGAGTGGCATCATTACGAGTTGGGCCGTATTCCGGCTGTATATCTGCCAGAATACCGCCCAAAGAAACTGTTATCGCCACTTTGTTCGGCGGATTTACTGCCGGATTAAAAGTGATGGCATCAGTGTTATTCCCCATTAATTTAGAGTCCATAGGACTTCATCAGAGATTTCAGCAGAATTACCACCGGTGGAAATTACTGCTGCAGTAATTCCACCGATTTTTACAATTTTTCAGCAGAAGGGGGTGGGGAGGGATTTACTTCCAGCATGATGCTGGAGGTACAATACCCCACTCAGGGCCAAACTGGCTGTACATCGGAGTAGGAAAAGTGGCAGTAATCCCGTTACCGCCACTTTTTTCCCACACTGCCATACTTGTAATGAGCCGTAGTGGATTCGAGGGAAAGGCCTTATATCAGAGGTGTGTATTGCTCGCCAAATGCACAGACAGTAATTTATCACCAGTACAGCCGCAGAGCCAAAACATGTATTGCTCGCCAATAGTGCACGGACAGTAATTCATCACCAGTGCAGCCGCAAGGCCAATACTTTGAACGCAGGTAGACAACGCAATGACTTACAACCACACGCAAGCTTAGAGAGTAAGTAGCCCTTATACGGCTATTTATTCGTAGTTAGGCATATATACAATACAAGCATAAATCAGATAAATCATAGGAAATTAGCAGGAATACATCACCATGGGCGTAACTTGACAAAACCTCATCTCGCAGAAGCGGCTGAAAGACCCCGACAACAGCCAGGCCAAGAGCACAACAGCCCACAGGTATATCGGACCAGGGCGTCCCCCCTCCGACTGAGGTCTTTGTGCTTATCCCATCTGACCGTTGAGGGCTTCCGCATATATGCCCTCCTCAACAAGGGGTGGCAACTTCTCGAACCTTCTGGCAAATGCGCTTGCGCATTGATGGGTGACCGTTGATTGCCATCTGGGTCAACCGACAGTAACCTCAAGGAGCAGAGCGCTTCCCTCTCCTAAGCGCCCCGGAAAACAATTCCATAACTCATCTCAAAACCTTGGCGCAAGCATAGCAAACCAAAACAAACTTCGTTATCAGGTACCAGCCGGCACCTGCGGATCTTAGCTTTCCCAGCGCCGTGTCCTTGGCTGAGAAGGCCTGCATTCCAAACCCATCAGCGAATAACGTTGAAAACATGTTGTTTCGCAAAGCAAGTGCAGCTTTCCACTGAGGCATGGATAAATATCCATCATGGCTCTGAGTTCCCCCAGAATGCACTGCGCACCAGCGCCATGTTTTTTAGCTCGAACACCACAGTGTTGGGTTGAAATGATAACGGAATTCACAAAAATGTGAGAAAAGCACATGATACTTATTCACAGGCAATTGTTAAGTTTAAAAAACAAAGTTCATGTACCTACACCATTACTATAAATAAGAAATAGGAAGGTACTAGCTACTTGGTGGTGGTCCCGATATGTTGACCGTTTGTTAGTATCGGTAAACATGGCCCCTCTACACTAGAACAAGAAAAACAAATCTGCAACTTTATCTACACCAATACCGGTTTGGTGTACTTTTATCAGGTCACAATGTTCGAAGGAACAAGTTAATTTGAACAAATGAACAAAAAACCATTAGCATTCAAGTTTAAATAAAAAACGATTTTATTCATCCATCATATTTAACAATATGTACAGTTTCCAAGCATGCATTCCATTAAAAACTAAATACATTTATGAACAAACTTTCAAGAGCGCAATCGCATATATTTGTAAAGAAAACAGACACCCTTTTAGAATAAACACTTCAAGATCTTTGGTTAAAAAGTGACTCAGAGTTACTACATTTTACACGATTCCTTTGCACCTTTGACCTGTGCAGCATTGGTCTTATTTTCTCCCTTTGTGAGCTACTGCACTAACATGTATTTTGCAGCAAGTGAAGTAAAGGAACGGGACCACCATGTATCTTTATAGCATGAAGCCCAAGAACAATTACCAGGAAGAACGTGCCAAAATGAATGTTAACTGAATGGAAAAACAGGAAAGTTACTACTATGCGTAATGTTCATTTCTGAATTAATGCAGCTTTTAACGGGCATTTTTGTTACAAAATGTTGAGTTTTCCTGTAAAGCAAGAGCAAAAAACACGAATGTTCCTTGTAGTGGAATCCAGTGAAAAGAAAGAATAATTAAATTAACAGTACAACAATAGAGGTGAAAATAAGGATCTAATAAGAACAGAATAAAAATGTGAATTTCAATTTGGGGCCTGGGGCGTGGTAGACACTGGTTGCCGCCTTACTCCCACCCTCCCTCTTTCATGGAGAGTTGCAGTAGAGGAAACGGTAGCCTGCAGGGTAAAAAGATATGGGCAATGTACACGTTAAGTGCATTTAGAATTTGGAATAAATGTTGGGAGGAGAGAAGGGAGGAGTTTGGGCTGGATAGATTTTATTAAACTTCAGGGAGATTACTCATGTATTTTTAAATTGAAAAAGGATAGGTATACTACTTACATTTTTTGAACATTTATGCAAAAGATGGGATCAATAGACTCTATGATGGTGGGAAATATTTAATCTAAAACGATACATTTCGGAGACCGCTAGGGGGTGTAAGCTCAGATGTTTATGTTGGGATTTATAATGCACACCCGGTACCCTCGGGCTTAAGGGCGCAATACATAAAGATACACAGGAAAGTGCAAACACAAACTGCATGAGCAACCTGGCCATCTAAAGCTGAGCTCCAGCTTATCCCCCGCTTTAGGAGGCTGCCGGTGCATTAATGGCTCACGAGCAAGGGTGGCAAGAGGTTCTTGGGTGCCCAAGGTCTGGTGCAGAGTAGATGTTTGTGGGGACGTCACGTGATCGCAGGAGCGCAATCTCGCGAGATCTCAATGCAACAAGATCTCGCGAGCCCGCGCTCCGCGAGAGTACGTTGCCGCCACAATTGGCAGAGCGCCAGACCTAGCGGTTGGGTCACAGCGCTGCTCCTGTTGAGGAGCCATTATAATTGAGTCCCATAGAAGATTCTGAGTCCAGCTTCCAGGGCATAAGTCCAATGCCACAAGAGGCCACATGGGGGCCCTGGAAGCCTACAGTGCCATCCAAGTGCACACTCTGCCTCCAGTGAAGTAACTGGGAGGCCCAGACAGGAACTGTGAGTAAACCCCCCTACCCTGCCTAAGGACGAGTTATGCCCACCAGTTTGTCTTGTCAATAAAGACAGTTAGAACCCACCTAAGCGTCCTGTCGTCCTTAGAGGCCACTACAATGTTCCCCTTTTATAGGGAGGATGGATGCCGAGGAGCAGTTGCTGTGTGACGGATCACAAGGAGGCCAGGTCTCAGTGACGCCATTTGGGGGTCGCAACTGTGCGACAGTACAGGGCACGCATTTCGGAAGTGCATTTGAAAGTCCTGTTAGCTGTTTCTGGTTGTCACTATGAATTTGGAGTGAAAACGGTATGTGACGCTAACAAGAAATCAAAGGACTCTATGGACTTTCTGACCTCCTTTTGACCTCTTTGGTAGCCTAATCACAACTTCTATATTGTTTTTTAGGCACCTCCAGGCTGTTTTATTGCTTAATCTAAAGAGGCCGCGCCCCCTGAATCCAGAAGCACTATTTTAGCTGGGGGTCGCACGCATTTCGGAAGTGCATTTGAAAGTGCTGTCAGCTGTTTGCTGGACTGCCGGGCTCATGGTGACTTAAACTCGACCAAGTGGCGACCGCAATGGTAAGAGTCATTTACTCTCACTCATTGTAACAGCTGTTGGGTCGCATGTGATTGCACATAGGGGTGAATGAGATTTGCTTTTTTCCATCCCTAAGACGCCTGTGCCGCATGCGATTTCCTCTTAATTGTGCACGCTGCAATCAGATGCCGAATAGCGCCATACCACACGGTAGAGTGTTGCTAAAACAAAAATCTCGTCTACCTGTACCATTTAGGCGATAATTTAAATAGAACCACAATGGCTATGAGCAGCAGCATTTTAGTGGCTGATAACGTTATGGATGACGTTCGTCCGTCCCTTGATTCGCCAACTGAAACGTGTGTACCTGGCATTGTCGCACAGTCCATGCAAACGCAGGAATCAAAGATCATGCGGCGGCATAAAATCTGCCCCCCTAAAACAATAGTTAAACCATCGCCTACAATGAAAACTAGAACCATGACAACCTTTTTCCTGAAAATAAACCCACTCATTGCCATCGAGGAGGAAAATGCAGCCAAAGAAATTGAGGCGATTTAAATAGATCCCTGTGCTGTTTGGGCACCAAGTTAATCGAACATGTCATCAGGCCAGTAACAAATGTAATTATTGTTATTGCTGTCGACAACGGAGACGGAGTGGGGCCCCTTCAAACCAATGAGTGGAATAGTACTAAAGGAAGAGGTGTGAGCATAATGGATAGCGCTTACACTAGTACAGCTACTGAGATAGAAGACACGAGTGATGCCATGACGGTGGAAAGTGGCACCGCTGTGAAGAAACATGAGCCTCCCCTGATTAATATATCAGCTGGGGTACTGGAACCTATAGTGTTAATAACAAAACGAGTGAACTGCTAGCTTATCCTGTATCTACCCCTTGTAACGACAATATAGAACTTTAGTACCATTTACAGTAGATTTGGGTGACATGGCTGATTGAGCCGACACACAACCCCAAACTCAGCAAACTAGGGAGACGCAAGACAAAACGCAACTTCATTGCGCGTTATAAATGTCATATCATATCATATCAAAGCGAGTGCAGTAGGCTTGAAGAAGCTGAGAAGGAGGAAAATACTACGCTAAACACTGCGCAGGATAATGCTGTTAGCGACAATGGTAATGTCGACATTAGCAACATTAGCAATACCAGTATTACATCCAGCGTGATGTTCAGTATAGTTGAAAATGTATTAGTTACATTGGTAGAGAAATGTGATAAGTTAGAAAACAAGCTAGATGTGCATTCCATATTATTGCACAAATCTATTAATCGGTATAGGAAGACACTTAGGGCCTCATCACGACCTCGGCGGTAACCCTTAAATCTGGCGGTGGCGCTATTACCGCCGGATTTAAGGGTCCGCCGAATCAGGGCCTCGGCGGATTTCAACCCAGCTCTGAGCTGGTGTGAAATCCGCCGAGAATTCGTTCTCATACCGCCGGCGGGAAATCCGCCGGCGGTATGAGCGTGAAATTTCCCCATTGAGCCCAATGGGGAATGGGGCATTCCCGAATGGGCTCAATGGGGAATGGGGACTTCCAAGTCTGCCCAACTCACGATCCCACGCTATTAGCCCCGGGGGCTATGACGGTCACGCTAATAGCCCCCACGCTAATACCGCCGGCGTCGTGATGAGGCCCTTAGAGATCAAAGCACAAACACTGATAATATTTCCAAATGTATCCCACTGAGCTCTCAATCTGTAGCGAAGCAAACCTTACAGGCAAATTCTACAGAAAATGACAGAACTGTAGCGCATACAGAAATACGTGGTAAACGAAAGAAAATAGTTATGTCCCAAGCCTCCATGTATGGTAGCCGACCGAAAAAGAGTTAAAAAAAGCCACTAAAGGAAGTATCATCGAGGTTGGCTGTGAAATAGTAGATCAACCCGATACACATGCAAATAATGTAATAACTGAGTATGAGAATGCTAACAGTAAATCAACGTATGAGAAAAGGGAAAAAGCAACAAGAGACGCAGCTGAAAAAACAAAACCACACGCGTTATAAAATTAATGAAGAGGCACTGGATGATATAGAATGCCTTTTTGCATGTGAAGATGAGCAAGTAACTAAATTAAATAATAAGTCCACAGCACAAGTAAATAAAGAGATAAAGGGGAAAAGAGCAATAAGTACCTTCACTCAAACGTGCCCAATTGGTCAATTGAAACTTCCAGAGTTCTGTATTAATAAGCCCCAAAATCCAAAAACAACCAAAGATCGAAATGGTCATGATGACCTAAGTGAGGAATTTAATGCTCTTCAAATCACACCAGTGTCTTACGATGAACAATTATATCCCCTTAATAGAAAGGCCATTCCAAAGCTCCAGATAATATTTTGAGGTGGGAATATTTTACGCATGATTTTTCAAATTAGAGAGTAAATGCAATTTCAAGAGAGTAAAAATTTGTTTTCTCCTCTGCAAGAGAGTAAAACTTATCCAACAAATACATCCAATGCATACGTAAAATCAGACCCATAGACATAAGCGCTGTAGATCAAAGTTGTCTGGCTTGTGCAGAGCCCTTCACTCTGCATGCAAACGGCACATCCCGTCTGGGCACATAGTAACAGCACATCACTCCACTTGATAATGGCATATATCCTCCCTGAAAATACTAGCTACGCATCTCCTCTTGACACATACTAACGAGTACGCCACGCACTCTGTGCACATGGTTAAGGCACATCTACTTTCAGCATTTTCAGAGATGTGCTGTTAGCATTTGAAGAGAAAATTTGTGTCATTTGCATGTGTAAATTGCACCTTTACACTGTGCGCATGCTAACAGCACATCTCTATGCATATGCTAATGGCAGACATTGTTTTCACGTATTGATAGAACCTGTTCTGTTTAGCAAGCCTGATATTTGCACACGTTGACAGGACATATCTCTACCCATAGTGACCTCCAATCTCTTCTCTGCGCATGCTATTGGCACATCTCTTCTTGTCTGTTAATGGTGCATCTTCTCTGCGCACATACTAGTGGGACAACTCTCTGTACATGTGTGATACCTGCGCGCATGTGCACAGAGATGTGCATGCTAACGACATGCCTTCTACGCACATGCTAATGGGACGTATCATCTCTGCACATGCTAACTGCACATCCCATCCCTGCACGTACTAACTGCACATCCTGTGCAGCGATCGGATGTGCAGTTAGCATGTGCAAACTCCACATCCTGTCTATGCAGATGCTGACAGCACATCTCGGCTCTGAATGCTAATTGCCCTTCTGTTCCATGGCATGTGCAAATGACAAATCTTTACTAAGTATGTACTATGGGGACATTTCTTCTCTGTGAGTGCTAACTTAGCATCTCCTCTGCCCATGCTATAACAGCACATCTCCTTTCTGCCTGTCTTAACGGCAGGGCTCCCTTCTGCACAGGCTAAAACGTTGCATCCAAAGAAATGGTAGAAAGCTACTGGGCAGGAGGGCGGCCTGCACTTCCCAAGTTCCAATTACGTGACGCAGCCTTTAATGGGTGCAGCGCAGAGAGAAGACCGCAGAGGAGTCGCTTCTTTCTTACAAGAAATGCAATAATGAAGAATGACCGTTCACACAAGTTACTATCAGTGCTGGAAATTGACAAAATGTACTGGGGCCAAATGTACCCGATTTTCCCCCTCCCCTTTCCTTATTCAGCCTGACTCGAACATGTCCTTGCCAGCCCCCACCACAATGCCCAACAGTGCTCCCCTGGCATTCTGCTCTGTTTTGCTGTAATAAATGAAGTACCATTCGAAATGGGATAATAACCGTTACCACAGTGCTTAAAAGCAGAAGGAATTTGTCTAAAAGCGCCATGACACCGCCCCTTTCCTTGAGGTCGCCAGATCGAGGAGTTTTTCGAAGGGGGTCAGCTGTCTCCTCAAGTTCGGGCCCCATGACGGGTTGCAGAGGATGCCCTTCAGGCGGAGGTATTCGAAGATGGACAGCAAGTCTCTTCCGAGAGCCTCCCTGAGGTCCTCATATGTTAGGAATTCCCCTTCTCTGAACAGCTGCCCCGCCCATTCCATTCCCTTGTCCGACCATTCCTGAGAGTGCCGGAACCCCCTGCTTCCCAATCTAAGGGGGTGGCCCCAGAGAGAGGTCATCAGAGATGGCCAGGTGGTGAGGTGAGCGGTCCGGGGGCCCTCTCTCCAGATGTCCCAGAGGACTCCCAGGGTCGGGTGGGACCTTAAGTGTTGAGGGATCGACCCGCGAGGGGCCCACAAGAGGTCTCGTACCTTCAGGGGATAGGCGTCCATGTCTTCCAGGTATGTCCAATACGTTCCCATTCCCTCTTTCATATGCTCCAGAAGGACATGTAGTTGGGCGGCACAAAAGTAGAGGTAAAAGTCTGGTAGCCCAAATCCCCCCTCCTCCCTAGGCAGAGACAGAGTGGTCCTCCTTATTCTCAGGGTTTTCCCCTGCCACACAAAGTCTTGGACCCCCTTTTGTAGCTCTCTAAAAGTCTGAGCGGAGATGTTGGTCGGGAGAGCCGTCGTGGGGTCATAGTTTGCGGTGCTCAATTTCGAAATGTCTCTACTGAGGAGAACATCCAGATACCGTACAGCGGCCTTCTCCACTTTGATCCCATGAAACCAATGTAGAGGGTCGAGCCCCGGGTCCATTGTCCTCATAGGGAGCAGGACAGATTTAGCAGCATTTATCTTCAAGCCTGAGAAGCGACCAAACGTGGCTACCAGCGCCAGGAAGGGCGGAAGTGGTGCACCCGGGTCCACCAGGTATGCCAGGATGTCATCTGCAAACAGGGACAGTTTGAACTCAACGTCCCCCCTTCTGATCCCCTTGATGTCCGGATGAGCTCTAATTGCTATTGCCAAAGCCTCTATCGTGAGGATGTATATCAGGGGGGAGAGCGGGCAGCCCTGCCTTGTCCCTCGGGAGAGGGGAAATTGTTCGGACAGGCTCCCATTCACCTGTACCCTTGCCGTGGGTGCCCTGTAGAGGGCGGATATCCAGCTCATAATGTGGGGCCCGAAGCCCATCCTCTGGAGGAGGAGCCCCATGTATCGCCACTCGACCCTGTCAAAGGCCTTCTCCGAGTCCAGGGAAAGGACACTCGCGTTTAGCCCCGACCTCTGGGCAAAGTGGAGGTCTATTGTCTTGCGAATATTATCTGACCCTTGCCTTCCCGTAATAAAGCCCACTTGGTCACCATGGATTAGCTTTGGCATAATTCCCTCCATCCGCCTCCCCACCACCTTGGCCAGAATCTTAACGTCAATATTTAACAGAGATATGGGGCGGTACGAGGAGCATTCCGCGGGGTCCCTCCCCTCCTTGGGCAGGACTGCTATTATGGCCCCCATCATGGACTCGGGGAGGATGCCGTCTACCAGGACAGCATTGAAGACTCTCGCCAAGAACGGGGCCAGGGTGGAGCGAAATCTTTTATAAAAATAGACAGTGAAGCCGTCATCCCCAGGGGAGGTTCCCACCTTCATCCCGCCTATTACCTTATCAATCTCATCCTCTGTCACCGGGCCCTCTAACCCCTCTGCCATCTCCCGCGAGAGGGATGGGATTTGTATGGAGTTTAGGAAATCCTCTATCAGGGAGTCGTCCCCCTCGTACTCCGAGGAGTAGAGGGTTCTGTAGTATTGGCGAAAGGCCTCTCCTATGTGGGAGGAGTCGTGGCCAAGATGTCCCTGGGTATCCCTCACCTCTTTCACCCTTCTACTTCTCTGGACTTCCCCTAGCTTCCAGGCTAGGATTTTATCAGCTTTGTCCCCTTTCTCGTAGTATTTTTGTTTCACCATTAAGAGGCTCCTCTCGGTTTTGTGTAGGAGCATATCTTTCAGTTGAAGCCTGTAGTCCTCCGGTGCAGCCACCCGTTCCTGCTCTACAGCTTGGTCCGGGGAGCCCCCTGGCTGGAGACAGGCTATTTTACCCTGCAGGGCTTTCTCCTGAGCTTCCCTCTCCTTCTTCTTCATGGAGCCTATTTTTATGAGGACTCCCCGTAGGTAGCCTTAAAGGCGTCCCAAAGTGTGTGCATGGCCACCTCCCCGTTGTCGTTAAACTCAAAAAACTCTGTAATGGAGTCGAGGATTTCCTGGGCCAGTACCTCGTCTCTTAACAGGGCATCATTGCATCTCCAGCGCCCCCGACGTTCTTCACTCCAACCCAATGCTAAGGTGATTTGGACTATGTCGTGGTCCCACCAGGGGACTGGGTCTATCCGGTAGCTCGCTACATATGGGGTGAGGACCTCGTCTACCAAAATGTGGTCTATTCTCGAGAACGAGTTATGGATAGTTGAGTGGTAGGAGAAGGAGGGGGTCCCCACCCTGGGAGATGGGATCATATCTGACAGTCCCAGGTCTCTGTTAACCCTTTGGAAGTGTTGCGCCATGACCTCATCTGTGTGTCTGAGGTGCTGGGGGCCAACCCGTCTTCTATCAATAGTCGGGTCTAGGACCATGTTGAAGTCTCCCCCCACCACCAGTGGGCCCTGAACGAACCGTCTCAATTTGTCCCCTATCTCCTCCCAGAATTGGGCCTGGCCTTCATTCGGACAATACACTACTGCTAGTGTCAAGGGGGACCCCTGCAAGGAACCGCGCACCATCAAGTACCGACCCTCGGGGTCTCTCTGGATGGCCTCCTTTTCAAAGACTGTATCCCTTGCCACCAATATGGCCACCCCTCTTTTTTTGGTCTTGTGGGAGGCATGAAAGACTTCTCCAATTCTGGGCTCTTTTTCCTTTTGAGCAGTGTGTCTCCTGCAGAAAGAGCAGGTCCAGATTCGCCCTCCTGAACTCCCTATGGACCAGGGATCTCCTCGTGGGGGTGTTCAGCCCCCGCACCTTGAGGGTGCCCACACCCAGGGCCTGCCGGACATCAACAATGATCTGTGTTTTCCTCCCTATTAGCCACTGTCATTGCATCATTGCTCCCTTCTTGCTCCCCTCGTTTCATCTTTTGGACACTTTCGGGGCCTTCCCCCAACTGCCCCCTAGACCCTTTCCCCAACAAACAAACCCCAACTGATTCGTACTCCCCCCTCCCCCCACCCTAGCGTCCAGCCAGATAGTTCCGCCATTTCTGGCATTTTGGCCAGACCACCAGCCCGCCTTCTACGGCCAGGCAATCTTTTCACAAGCACCTATTTTCTTGAGCCCCCCCCCCTCCCTTCGTCCCCCCGGTCGGCCCTGCCTTACTTGCATTGCCCGGGGATTCAGGGCACTACTTAGACTGCAGTTTCTCGTTTCCAGACCACCAGGTGGTCATGCCCCATTTCACGTCCCCATGGTCCGAGCTCCCCTGCCGAACTCGGCCGGGATACCCTGCGCTCATCCCTCGGAGTCATTCCGCTCTCCCTCCTTTGCCGGGGAGGGAGTGTTCATCTTCCTGAATTTCCTTGGGCCGGATCTCTTCCTCCTTTCACTCGACGGGGCCTGGCCTTTCGCTCTACCCAGGTCGGGTCCCGTTGGCCCCATTCCGAGGGGCCGGGTCCGTCACGTAGTCCTGGATGGCACCCTCGATATCCTCTTCGGTGGTCAACGTCGTCCGCTGGCACAGGTATTCAAAGGTTAGAGAGAAGGGGTAGCCCCATCTGTATCGTACCCCCTTCTCTTTTAACAGGGGTGTGAGGGGGCGGCACATCCTGCGCTTGGCTAACGTATATGTGGAGAGGTCCTGGAAGATGGAGACCTGGGAATTATTATATGTGACTTCCTGAGCTTTTCTGGCGGCCTCCAGCACCCGAGTCTTGTCGGCGTAATAGTGGAACCGGACCAGAATCGATCGAGGTCCACCCGCCCGTCCTCCCGGTCAAATATGAGTTCGGTGGTCATCTCCTCTTCGAAGAGGAGGGCTATAATGTCTCGCACCACTCGGGTGACCTCTCGCTCCATCTCCCCCTCTGCCTCAGGAACCCCAAAGAATCTGAGGTTGTTTCTCCGTTCCCTGTTTTCAAAGTCGTCCATTTGTTTCGACCTCTCCTCCTCCCGTCTTTCAAGGGCGGATAACCTCATGTCCATCTCCACCTCCAGAGTCGCTGAGGATGACTGGCTAGATTCCACCTGAAGGAGCCTATCCTCCACTTTGTCTATTCTTTGGCCCATTTTATCGAACTTTTGGGCAAAGTCCGAGCGCATGTCTCTTATCTCCTGTAAAATGGAGGCAAAGCCCCTTTCCATTGCCTCCGCCGAGGGCGCCGAGGCTTCAGACTGGGCCATTGCACTGTAGTGGGGCGGGCTGAGAGCGCGGGGCCTGGATTCTTGGTAACGGTACTTTTGTAGCTTCCTCTGCCAGCCCATTCGTTTGCCCGGCTTACCGTTAAGTGTGCCTCGCTCCTGCGGGGGCTACAGAGTCACCTGGCGGGTCCACTGATAACTCGCGCTCCCCTCCCCGGGCCTCCCGGGTGCTCGAGCAAATGCTGTCGGGCGGGCACACGCCCTGCCAGCCTCAGGCGGGGGCCTCACACACAGAGCGGGGGTCTTCGGGGGTCCTCTGTGCACTCCAGGGGGGGGGGCGCCTCGTTCCCTCCGGGGGGGGGCGATGCTCTGATCCGCCTGTGGAGGTGGTGGTCGTCGGGCTCGGGGAAAGGCGGGAGGGACCCCTCCTCCGGGGGTCCTCAGCGGTTCACCCCGCCCAATCGGGGGCCACAGGAGAGGGTCGTTGCCGCGCCTGCAGGTGTTGAACTCGGTCAGCGGCGGGAGACAGCGTTGCTGTTCTTCTGGCCTCTCGCGTGGGGCTCCAGTCACGGCGCGGGGGTAGGCCTCTGGATTAGGCAGCCTACGGCTCCTCCCCCGCCCAACTCACCGGAGGCGGTTTTGCCGCCGAGGCCGCGGCACTGGATCTCAGCCTTCCGGGGGGCTACCGAAGCTGCTGTTTTTCTCGGTGGGGGCACTGGGGGTTAACATCCCCGTGTCGGCTCCTTTGTTCTCAGCGGGGGAGGTCTCGGGGGGGGGGCTCAATCCCCAGTTCGACCTGGTCGTTGGCGGAGTGCGAGTTTCAGGCTGCCATTGCCTGTGCGCCCCCTGGTGGCCTCAAGTATGTTTATTTTAATGAATAAATCAAAGCGTACACGGTACACAGTAGAAAATTAAATCATGTGTATTTGCCATAATTACATGCGTAAAAAGGCTCATTACGCACGTTATCTGCAGGGCTGGGCCATTCTATGTATCCTTCATACTGTAGTTGCTTTACGGCGATTAACTCTAACGACATTAAGATTGTTGACCAACTGGAACATCTAAAAATTCCCATATCTAATGTTTGGTTTGACACTGATGCAATTCTAGAATATGTGATGCAATATGAAAAAGAGCTGCATCGAATTGGTTACACTTGCACAATTGTAAACATTTCTGCACAGAAAGCTAGAAATAAGGTGCATAGTAATAGTAAATATGATACTTACTTGTAACCCCCGAAGCATAGATTGCGATCTCAGTAACAAGAAGCTGCAGTAGCAAGAAGTGACCCCAAAGGTAATAGTAAAGAATCCAGAGATGTGTTAATGAATAATAATGTGAGTTCAGAAACTGATTTAAGAGCAAACGTTCAGAACAATAACGGAAAACCAAGTGTGGAAGGTGCCAAAGATGACAGAGGCAACACAAGTGAGGGCTATTGGCAATGGCTGCCTGCCATCTTTAAAACACTTTTTCCATTGATCTCTCAATTACAGCACTATTATATGTTCTTGGAATACTAGAGGGTTTTCACATTTTACGGGCGAGGTTGGCATTTTTAAATTTATGGATCTTTTCAGTATTGTAGCATTACAAGAAACATGGAGGACCGAAACATGTCACATTGACGGTAGCAACTAAGTAACCCATCGGTCGTCCTAAGAGGGGGCAATTGGTTATGACTTGTAACGCCTTGGTTCTAAGCAATCATAGGGTCATCTGCAATGGTACAGGCGGTACAAATTGCTAGTAACCAAACCGAGATGTTCCTAGTGAACGTATATAATCCAACCAAACACAATGTTGCTACAGCAAAGATGATTCTGGATATGATTAACTGCCTTAAACCAGTATGGATAGTTGGTGACTTCAATACAAACATAGAACCAAATAACATAGATTGTGCTAACATAGGCGAATCAGCACTAATCAAACCCATAAAGCCAAATCGACAAGGCAAAACATGGGCTAACCCGCTATATTCTCATGGATTTCATAGTTTAAATGGACTCCACCCGGGGATGCCCATAAAGCATTTACACGGGTGAGTGGGAGCAATGCATCTACAATTGACTATGTTTTTGCAAATATGGCAGCACTAGCATTGGTACAAGATATGGCAGTCGCGACGAGAGACGAAAGCAACCACATGCCATTATGTACATAATTAAAATACACACTGCAAAATGGTGTGTCCAATTCCTGTGTGCAGAATGGAGACATCTATGTTAACAACGGCCAGAACCGTATGCAGTGGAATGCGACAAATTTAAATAAGGCACAGGAGGTCATAGCTGAACTGCTACCGGTATTTATAGAGTAACATGATGGTAACTGTGGGAACAGAGGAGCAGACATACTGGCAGATTTTCTGAAGCTCACGACAGGTATCAAGGAGGCTACAAAACAGAAAAGAAACTACAAGAGCATACAAGAAAGGTGGACAGTATTAAGGGGAACAGTCGAGAGAGATGTGCCAATCAATAGAGTCTTGGAGAAAGACTGGTGCAACCATATTGAGGCAACTCTGGGTGCACGTACACCGATAGATGAGGAGCTAACCTTGCCAATAGTGAAATGGGTATGCAAAGCTTCAGTAAGTGAAATAACCAAAATTATAGAGAGGCTTCACAACTCATATGCAGCTGGTCCGTACGGTACCTGTATTAGTCTGTTAAAGATCTCACCAGACAAGTGGGCCCGAGCGTTCAGTATTCTCTGTATGCACATTGGTGAATGTGGTACCCTGCCGGAAGCCTGGAGGGAGAGTCACATTCTCCCGGTGCATTAGAAGGGCTCATGGTCAAGACCCTTGAACTATCAAATGTTGGCAATGCTGGATATAACGGAGAAGAAATTTGCAGAGGTACTTTTGATGGAACTGTACCAGTGGATTAAGGACAATAGTATCCCCCTGCCCCCAATCAGACTGGATCTAGAGCTAACTCTAGCACTACACATAACCTACTGATCCTTGCATCTGCAATGTGTTGCAGTTTGTAAATGTTTTTTGTGACCATGGTCTATTTAAGCCCACATCTACTGTTAGGTTTCTTTTAGTCTGGTCACAGCTGCTGCACTATCTGCATGGTGTGCGACTTTGAGGTTTTTGCATACCCCAGCATTCAGTGATACTCATCTGATTTTCTGTAGGTAGGTATATGTCATTTGTAGTCAACATTTCTTTTAGATTCTTACCTCTCCTAAAGGTGCATTTTGGTGGGGCCATGGGACTGTTGCCACCCTGTAGAACTCGCCAATTTATTCTTGCTGAACCTGTTAATCTGGTTTGACAGGGGATTGTATTTACTGACAAATACAATATTATCCTGATCTTTTTTCTTTTGTTTGTATTCTAACTGAGCTTCTCTGTTATTGCTGCTTTCTCTCTTACATGCTTGTTTTACTAATCATTTGGGATAGCCTCTTTGTATCAACTTTGTACTAAGCTTTTGGGATTCTGCTACATACAATGTTTTGTTAGTGCTATTACGTCGTATGTATAAGAACTGTCCCACTGGAAAATTCTCTCATGTGACGAGGGTAGAAGCTGGAGAACAATAGCAGGGAGTTCCTGTCCATGATTTTAGAGTATGGCTTGACAAACAGTACTTTATTCAATGTATCAGTCTCAATTGTGATATCCCCAAAAATTAATTTGCTTTTACTGTGACTGAATGTGAAGGTCAGAAATTGATTTTGGTTATTCAACCAATAGAAAAATGACTCAAACAATGTAATATCACCATGCCAAACATTAGTATGTCGTCTATATAGCGTTTCCATAATCTGATATGTTTCGCATATGGATTGCTATTGATCAATACCTTGTTCAACTCAAAGCTTTCTACATAGAGATTTGTGTGAGGGGGTGCCACAGCTGACCCCATCACTGTTCCGTGTATCTTATGGTAAAATGTATAAGTAGTTTTCCGTTAGGGCTAGTTTGGTGCACCATAGTATAAATGAGTGTGGTGTAGGACTCTCTGATGTTTATTCAAGATTAGCTCTTCAATCATCTCATGGGTCGCAGTCTTGGGTATCCGGGTGTATAAGGACACGATATCTGGACATATTAAATATATCTTCTGTTGCATCAAAAGGGTGTCCTATCAGGTTGATCATCTCTGTGGTGTCTTGAATAAATTAAGTCATTTCTAACACAAATGGTTTTAAATGGAAATCGGCAAACTGGGATAATGGTTCAAGGATTGAGCACGTCCCTGACACTATAGGGCGACCTGGGGGGTTCACTAGTGTTTTATGAATTTTTGGTAGAATAGAAAATTTAGGTACACTGGGATTGTCTGCTATAAGATATTCAGACTCCTATTTGGAGACCCACCCTCTCTCAAAGGCTTTTTCAACTTTTGTAGAGATACATATTTTAAGCCGATTTGTAGGGTCTACGTCTATTTCTTCATAGAATGTTCTATCTTCCAATTGGTCATTCACATTCGGCAATATACATAGATGATACTGAGAGAGGCGAAGGGAAAGAGGCAAGGGTTTTTATGGCAGGGTAAGGTCACGTGGGGTCGCATATAGCATGTTAATTTTGCCTAAATATAAGTGAGGGGTTGGTTTCCCGGATCTGAGCACCTATTACAGGTCAGTGCAACTGAGGGCACGGGTCCCTCCTCTGAGGGAGTATCCGCAGAAGCAATGTTTTTGTTTTATAGAAAATTATTGGTGGGCTGTTTCGATAGGGGAGTTGTTATGGGCTACAGAGAGGAAAATCCTGAGAAGGATTAGGGAACATGGTATCCCTGGAGCATTGTGGGACATTTGGAGACAGCACCCGGGATGAAGGGCATGACGTCATGGCCATCTCCTTTGAGTCACTAGTGGGTGCTCCCTGTTAAGAGATGAGTTGCCTGACCCATTGCGATTTCAGGAGTGGTTTGAGGCAGGGTTGGAAAGGGTTGGCCAACTGTGGGTAAAGGGAACATTTATTTCAATACAAGAGCTGGAGGACTTCCTAGGGATTGGGAAGCTTTCAGTATTTTTGTACTTGCAATTGAAAGGAGTGGTGATGGCAGAGAAGTGGAAGGACAGCATACAACGGGTTTTCACACAGGTAGAAACAATTTTAAGTAAATGCATAGGGAATAGTGGATTGATCTCGGCCCTTTATGGGAGACTGTTGCCGACAAGGGGTAATTGTATTGAGAATATAAAGTTTAGATGGGAAAGGGATCTGGAGCTGGAGAACAATAGGGCCCTGTGGGGGCCATGTGTAGGGGATACATAAGACTTCCATTGCAAGGCAATACAAGATGCACAGGATAATGTTCTGATATAGGTGGCAGTACGATCCAGTGAGATTGTCTAAAATGTTCCCAGCAGTGGCCTAGAGCCTCTTACTGACATATGTGGTGGACCTGTAGTAAGGTGCAGGATTATTGGAAGGAATTGCTAAATTGGATCCGAGGTGTGGTGAAACCTGAAAGTCAACAAGACCTAAAATAAGAGGAGGGAGCAGAGAAGGCCATTCCAAACATGGGTCATTTTTTGGTTTGGCCAGCTATAGCCCGTTTAGTGATTGGTTGGAAGGGGTTTAGTTTGCCCTTAGATAGGACGAACAAGGATATGCACATTTACTTTATGGAGAACATTATGGCCTTATTGCTCGACACATGGTGCCCAAGAGAAGGGCAATGGTTACCGTTTCTGTGCAAATATGCAGAAATTAGGGTATAGAAATGGAAGTTGGGCCAGTAGGAGATTTGGGTTGGGGCAAGGTTTGGAGGGTATGGGCCCATCTCCACCACTCTCTACTAGAAAACAAGATGGAGGGATACAGAATGTTGAGATTTTCGGTTGACAAGTACCTCGGTTTGTTATAAATACGACGACTGTCAACCTGTTCCATGACACTTTGTGATATATTGCACCTGCACCAAGGGGGAGGGTTGGGGAAGGAGTAAGGGGGGTGTGGGTTTGGTATAAGAGTTGATAAAAGTGGACGTTTATGGAGGCTAATGTTGTTGTACTACAATTTGAAAAATTATAAACAAAATACAAATAAATAAATGATACGTCTCACTGCAGGTTTCTCAGTCTTAAAAGTATGCCCTACCAGTAACTAAAATGTAGCAGCATCTGAGTCAAACCACCAGTAGATGGAAAACTGGTGAAAGGAAGATTATGCTGGAGCTTTAAAGAATGAACACTGAAGTCCAAAAGAACAGGCTTCTTAGGCGCCTTTTTCTAGTTGTGTAACCTTTAAACGTCTGCCTTTTTACATTCCAAGCTATACAACCTTTGATCAGCTGTGCAAGATGAGTAGAATCAAAATGGTCAGATGTTAACATTAACACACTGTAACACTAACATTTTGTTGTTTATAATGGGCTGCTACATTGTCCTAGAAGATGGATTCCGGTTTGGGTGGATTTCGGCATTGTGCAACTGTGCCCTTTCTTTTGGAATATGACAACTTCCGCCAGGGGGTGGGGTGGTGGACGGAAGCACGGCATAATCAAGGAAGAATAAGAAGTTGAAAGGAAAAAAATTCATGGGCTAAGTGGCGGGATAAGTGGGCAGATGAGCATGGGTTCATGTGCATCAGGTAAGCGCTGTGGGTGTTTGGGGGCGAAAGTACCAGAGGTAATTCAAGAGATAAACAGGCATGGGCAAGGGAAGCCAAGAGTCTGTTCTACAATTGGGATTTTGATTTAACACCCTTCACCCCATGGCTACTCAGACTATGTATGGGCCAATCATGCCTAAATATAACCACCATTTGTCGCACACATGAAACATGTTGCAAAACGTAGCATACATTGGCATCAACAGTTTATCAAAAATGACATATAAGTGAAATAAAACAAAATAAAACAAAATGAAAAATAGACTACAGGAATAAAACAAGCGCTTGGTAGAAAGTATAATTAAAATAGAGGCTGAAAAACAAGTAGACAACAGGCAAAGAAAACGTATGGCAAGCACTCAAAATATGGGAAGCATACCTAATTAAATTTAAGTACAGCTCAAATTGGTGTCCAGTGATAAAGTCGCCTGGGAAATGGCCACCAGGGGCTGATATTTCCTAATAAATGCACCCTTAGCAAAATCAAACACTTTCCCCAAATATTCTAGAATTTGAGTTAATAGTATAAAATTACACCTCTCCTAGAATATTTGGGGAAACTAGTGACTTTTTACAGGCGTCATTATCGGATGGAACCCTCAAATTAAAAGACTCTTTGAGGAGGGTGGGAAAAAGAAACTAAGGCAGCTCCCTGGGATCTTTCAACGTCAAAAAGCTCAAACAAAAACAGCTACCCATATTAATACTGGAGGGCTAAAAAGAGCGATAAAAGGGAATTCCTAGATCCTGCCACAAAGAGCGAAGGCAAACTTAATGTTTGCCAGTTTATAGTTTATTGAAAAGCCAATGTTGGAGAAGGAATTATAATATAAACATTTATAAAAACGGACTGATTGTGCTCCATAGAAATTACGTGTTTGCATTTCTGTTCCATCCAGAATACACAGGTTTCTCAAGGAATTATTCATTTTGTGAACTGCCAATACTGAACAAAAAGTGGCTTTTTCTAAAAATATGGTCAACATTTAAAAAAGCATAGTAATGGCATTTCAAATGCATGTAAACAATAGCTGATTACAACACAAAAACAGATTCTTAGTGCAGCGAAGGTTATCATGTTAAGAACATCATGAAATCGACTCAAAAGTGCATGGCATGTTCCACAATTCGAATCACCACAACAGCTTAAGGAGAGAGAACAACTTAGGAAAACCCTTCCCTGTTAAAACCATTTGGTCCTTACAATTTTAGTTCATTCTCTGGGCTTAAGAGGGAAAAGTATTTCACTAGTTATCAAAACAAAGAAACTAAATAATCAGGGGCAGGAACCTGATGAAACAGGGAATGCACTAGCAAGAAATAAATAGCAAATCACAAATCAGTTATATGAGGAAAACTGTACTGATAGTGTACTTATAACAATTTGAGAATACATGTAAACATTTTTCTACAAACAGAATGAATGTGAAATTAAGCATTTCGCGTTTTCAATACTGTGGATATCGCTGTTACTCACCAAATTTAGTGACATACATTGTATTTTATCTTGCTCTCAGCAACTTAAATCGTTCATGTAGTCAATTACAAAATACCTGTGTGGCAGGGACGAACAATCCATACATTCTTGTTTCTCTCAGTTTGCTTTACAGTCACAATTTTGATATAATCTTAGGAACCCAGTGAAATTGTGACAAACCTACCTATCCATACATACCCTGAATTAATTTTGAAGTCCAAGTTACTGCTTGAAATATTTGACAAACATTAGAAAAAGAGGTATTGCAAGTTGTTTACTGAAAAGTACAAGACACACCTCAACAGATGCAAGCTTCAGAAAGACAATTAATGGTAAGTAACTTGTGTTCTGGGGATTGTTAATCTGCATTAGAATCACATGCTATGCATAGATTAACGAGCAATGTTGACCCTTAGTTCGGGTTTGTAAAAGCAACAGTGGCAAATCACTGTCTTAGCACTGCCTGGGTGACTTGGGAGACCACACTATAAAATATAATATTGATATATAATATAGATATACATCAGTATTTTGTAAGTGTGTCTACTGAACTCTAGGTTACAGCTTTACAAAGTGTGTCTGGAGGACTGTTACTTAATAAGAGTGTTAGCCCGGTTGTGTCCAACAAGACTGCCTTTCAGTTGCACGGACACTAATGCCTATGAGGAGGAATATTGGCAGCACAGCTTGGAAATACTGCCAGGTAAGTGCTGTTGTCTCTATATCCCTTCCCAGTGCTCTTTGTTCTTTTTCCCCAATAGTCCTTTGCACTGCTTACTGGTTTCCTTAATGTTTGTTGCTAACGTTTGTATTTGTTTCTTGCTCTTTTACTCTTGAGATGCAGCATAGCGATGTATCCGGCATACAAGGAAGCAAGTGACCAAGAAGACCAAAGACAAGCAGCTTGCCAGTAAGTGCTAGTCAGACCTGCAACCCTAAGCAGAGGCTCATGGTTATGGGTGCTGTTATATAGCGCTCACCAGAACATGGTCGATGAGCTCTTCAAGTCTTGCGTGAACACGCGAACCTCAGAGAAGTGTAGTTCCAGTCTCCATTTGATCACCAGGTTGCGTGATGCTCCATTGCCTGTACCCCAGGCCCGTGTATGGGGATCCAGACGTATTGGGGCATGTGTTCAGGGTGACTGCGCTCTGGGAACTTTGTGGTGAATTGCAAAGACTTGAGGCATCCAAAAAGACTGGATTCCACTTGACAGGGGCAAAGGGTAATTGAGGGGCCAGCAGTCCCCAGGTTTAGGTTTTGGATTGGGCAACGCCACCAAGATAGGAAGCTATGCAACACTAGGCATATTACTATGAGATCCAAGACTTTGATGTGTAATTGGTTGCTAGTGTGTCTGTGGTCCCCTGCGCAGTGTAGTCCTCTTGGTGGGTTCCCCACCCGGGTCATGGTTACTTGCATGATGGGCACATTATTTGTTCCACCATTTGTGCGCATGTATAACCTTTTATGCTAAGACCAGTAGATCATCCCAATCCCCTATTGCCTGCGACTATTGTGCATAGAGCCATTACTAGAAGGGCCTATGGTAAAGCCGTGCATGCAAATACAAGAGAATGCATATTGCTATCGTACCCAAGAGTTTCATCACTTTTCACAATGCGATTGTTTGACGGCTGATAAAGGGGAACTGTTGTCAGGAAGGTTTGCACCCTTTCTTAGAACCAACTCGAGTTGTGTCCCTCGAAACCTGTCTTTAATGGGTTTGGTCTTGATTTGCATACAATGATTGTAAATCCTTTGCAGTGTAACAACTAGATCGTTCTATGTGTGTGTGCGCCTTTTACACTGTTTGGCACAGTTTATTGTTTCAGCCAGTTGTGCAGGTAAGGGTACACATGGATTGTTTGTCTGTGGAGAGGGGCTGCGACCACGGACAGCACATTTGTGAATACACATGGTGCTGATGTTATACTGATGGGGGATTAAAGCACCTATCTTGAACCAAATCTTGTTTTTGGAACATAGGAATCTGAAAGTATGCATCTGTCATGTCCAGCATCGCCATGAAGCATCTGTATGATCTCTTTTAACGTTGACAAATGTGTTGTCTAGTTTTAGGTTTAGGATGGACTGTAATGTTTAATTGTTATTTGGAAAAAGGATTAGCCTGAATAAAGGCCCTTGTTTTGCTCTCGTAATGGCACCTCGTCTATGGCCACTGTTTGAAGGAGTACTTTGACCTCTGCATGAGGAATCTGAAGGTGCTCTTTCGCAATGCATGATTTCCTTTGTGATATGTTGCACATGGAAAGCAGGAACTTGATGAAGTATCCCCAGTCTGTGATCTTGGGCGAGGCGACACATTTTATTTTCCCTACCAGTTATGGATAACAAGGACATATTTATTGTTAGCAATGAGCACTGAGCACACACCTCAACCTGAACAAGGCAGCACAGCAGCAATCATTAGTGATATGAAGGGGCTGAGCAGTGAGAAGCCACGATTAGTTGGAACAAATGGTATATGTAAAGAAGGCTGAGTAGCCAGAAGACAAGACCCTGTTCAGCATATAGCCATTCCCATTGACGTAAACAAGTGATGCATTATACATGAAGGTGAGTCTAGGTTTCGCCTGAAAACCGGAGGGTAATGTCACGTAAGACATCAGTTAGCAAGCAGTAAATGGTTACATATGTTGAAGTGATACATCATAGGGAGGGAGTATGTCACATGATAGGGGAAAATGAAATTCCACAAGAAGGAGATCGGCTATGTGGTGCTGTAGACAAAGCACCAGAGGACAGGGGATGTTCTGATTCTGATAGGAAGTGCACTGTTTAAATGTAACCAACTAAATATATCTTGCCACCTAATATATCATTCACACTGAAAACTCTATACAATAAAAAAGGCAAGTCTGTTCTCTCCAATTTTCTCTGCCAGGGATACTATGGCACTTTCCCCATCTTTCTCTAAAGCTGTAAAGAAATAAGTCTGTTTCTCTTATCTGCAGCCGTGTTGTCCAAGTTTGGAATAATTTGCTGCACTGACACAGGAAAAGGTGAGAGGACATTTGACATATGCAATCACTGCTTAGCTGCAATATCCTTCTCTTGCCTGTCCTTTCATTATTATGTGAACTTGACCCTGCTGGTCATGGAGATTACTGTACCCAAATTGGCCTCTTGCCAGGCATTGTGTGGTACTTGAAAGGCTTTAAACGCCTACTTCACTGAAGTGGGTGACCCAAAACAGTCCTGTGGACTTCCTGGTCTCATTTGCTTTCTTGACATTCTCTAAGGCATTTTCTATATCCTTGCCAAAGATGTTTTCATCAGTAGGTGCCAAATTCATTTATGTGGCCTTTGTCTCCGGTAACACTCAACACGAATATCTCCTTAAGACAGCTGCATTAGCAGTTTGTCTGTCTGCAGATTCTGCTCCATCAGAGCTACTCTTAATTATGGTATTTGAGGCTAGTTGCCTCCCATTTGGCAATTGCTTAAGCCTGTCCCCAGAGGTCATAATACATTATCTTTACTGGCTCACCCACTTTACACAGTTATGCTTACTGGCGAGTGATGTTTGACACCATCTTTTTCTCATCTTGCTCTTTTTCTGTGGGCGCTTCGGTTTTGGATGCAGGTATGTTGCATTTTTTCCTTGCAGTTGTTACTATCATAGGGTCTGACCTGGGTTATCCCCGCTATATAGTGGACCATGTTCACAGGCTTTATAATTCTTTTCAATGTGGCCATTCACATACCTGACTGCAGCTGCTGCCAGCATAGTATGCTTCAGTTGCTTCTTAACCAAGTCTATTATTGGGACTCAGTGGGTAATAGGCTTTAGATAGTGTTGGGAAGGGGGCGACCACGTCCGACCGCCCTTAGCGCTTTAGAGGAAGGCAAGCTGCATTCAAAGCACTATGATGGGCCAGGAGGGACAGTGGTAGGATCCCACACCAATATAATCAACCCGCATAGAGTAGCGCAGGGCGCGAGCAACACTGCCATTTTGGGTAAATGTTAGTAACTATAGTTAGAAGACGAGGCCTGCGTGGCGAATGCATAATTTCATGCACTAGGCCCTAATTGCGAAAGGAATGTGCCCTAAAAAGCCGCGATCATGGACATTCACCTGATGTGCATGTTATCTCACACTGGCCAAAGCATGACCCAGCCCACCCCCAGGCTACCACAAATTATAGCCCATATAACTAAGCCCCAAGATCCCTGAATTCCATGGCACCAGGTGACCTTCAACCACCAACCCTAAAGTAACAAGTAAGACATTGCACGTCTTTGAGTTACAATCATATGATTTGTATTGCGAGGAGCTCGGAAGGATAAATTATAGTCCAACGACGAGGGTCAAGACTTTGGAGCCAGATGGCACGAAAGGGAGTGAGTGAAATGTGTGTGTGGAGGTCAGAGTGCCAAAGAATCTCCTTTGTGCCAGTCTTAAAGCCTGCCGGGTGCACAGTATAATGATGAAGTATTACTGTGAGAAGACGATCTCTGCAGCACCCACACGATGGAAGACGGGTGGACTGGGCTGGAACTAATAACCTGGCATCCTTGAGGGAGCAAGCGGATCCTGTATAGGAGCCCACCAACCAGGCCTGCAGGTTTTTACTGTATGGTATTGCGTCACGATGACGATGTGTCTCTTCTTAAGCCTCTGCTTGTACCCTTTTTCGGCAGCAGAGTTCTTTGCTGTTGCACTCCTTTTTGTGTGAGATTAAAACTGGTTATCCTTACAAGATCGACTAGGGCATTTGTTCCCTAGCGGGTTGTATTTTTTCTGGTGTGAGCGGTCAGGGGTGTGCCTTCAGTAGTCTAGTGTTTCTTCAATTAAATCTTTCTCTTCTTTCTTCTCCTGCCTAGAGATTAAGGGGGTAATTCATAGAATTCGGCGCACAAGTGGTGCACACGGCTGGCGCACAGTGTGCGCGTGCGGCAGTCTGCACCAGCTGCATGTGCCAAAACCCATTTCAGCGCACAGTGTATTCATGGATTTCAACATCCAGAGCCAGCCGTGGCGCAGAGTGGCGCAGCAACCCTACAGCAGCGCCAGTTACGGCCCCAACCCCGCCCCGTGCGCCATGAACAGCGCACAAATCCTGTACATGGCGCACAGGCCAGTGGACCTGCATAAAGCCCCACAATCACGAAAACGCGTGTAAAACTCCCCGCGCACCCCTCAGAATACATGTACCCCTCTCGCGCTAGCGATATCGCATATAAAACTCCCCGTGCACCCCTCAGAATACACGTACCCCTCTCACACTAACGAATTCGCATGTAAAACTCCCCGCGCACCCCCAGAATACACATACCCCTCTCGCGGTAGTGAAATCGGTCTCCATACGGTCACGGGTCCCCTTGTCCGCAGGTAGTGGAGTGTCAGATGACGTGGACCTCCCCCCTACCTGCGGACGGGCTTGGGATGGGGCATCCCTGCTGGTGCATGGTGGTGCAGTCACAGTGTCAGGGACAGTGACATGCACAGGCCCCTCCACGGTGAACTGTGCTGCCTCCTGCCCCTGCCCCTGGACTGCACTACTTGCACCAGTGGTACCACCCCCACCAGGCCCCATGTGCGGCTCAGTAGCGGCCTCCTCCCCCTCCGTGCAAACCACCAACCTGGATGGCTCCACACCGTCTTCTGCCATTGCAAGACCCTGTGGGAGCTCACCCACCCCTTCTGCTGCAGCCGTAGTGGCAGACGCGGCACCAGTCCCCTCGCTCCCGGATGATGGTAATTCCTTGGAGGGTGACTGGGCCTTGTGTCGCCGGTAGGTGGAGGCATCCCTGCCGCTTTGCTCCACAGCGCTGTCTCCGCCCTCTTCTTTACTCGCCGCTGTGTAGAGGGAGACATAAAACACAAGCATCAGGGTACTGTACAATAGTCCCCTAGACAGGAAGCAATAGCACATGAGTGGCACTGTCAAACGTCACTTCCATCATGTACCTCCACAACACATGGGTCAGTGCAGGCAACACACATGCAGAAACAGACATGGTGCATGCGAAGAACATTTGCATACATGTCCAAGGAACTGTTGAAACATACAATGGTGGTTTGAAACTCACATGCATCATGGGTCATACTGATCACATGCACACACATCACCGTAGTTTCATCCATCTGGCCTCGTACACCCCAGACAGAGTGGAGACAAGGATGACTAGGCTGCATCAGTGAATCAGAACATTGTCACGGACACGTGTCATGCATCCATGGCGTTTACAAGTCACACACACGCTACTCAGGCACATAGACATGTACACCATACATGTCCTTGACAGCAGCACCCATCTCTCACACCCCATCCATGTCCAACAACAGAGACAGGCATGCATTCATGTGTGCATTCCGCATGTTGCTCCGCATGTTGCATTGTAACACATGTACCATCCATGTGGTTCACGCATGACTGGTCTCACATGCAGCACCATGATGTCCCTGCACACACACATCCATACATGGCCTATGTCACACATACAGGCAAGTAGCTGACTACCAGAACACTGCAACATGCCCTGTTTCACACAGCAATGCATGGCCACTCACCGCTCGACTCCAGACGGGCCTGCATCCTGAGGATCTGGTGGCAAAGCACTGGGCGAATGGATGGATGCCAGGTTCACATTTGTGTATGACATGTCTGCTTCATGCGTTGGCTGTCTGTGTGATGTCTATGTGTGTGTGTGTGTGTGTTATGTGCTTCTGATATGTGTACTAATGTACATTTTTCTCCACTTTCCAGATGATGACGCAATGGAGCCAGAGGATGGTGTTGTCATGCCAGGCACAGGTTTGCTATCACACCAGCAACCTAGCACAAGTGGAGGTCGTGGGGTGGTAAGACCACAAGAACCCACATGTGTTACAGACCATCTTGTCTGTGGCTGGCAATGAGTCAAGCCCAGATGATCACTCTGACGACAATGTCGAGTTGGATGTGCATCGGGTCCATTCGTCAGGGATGGGTGATTCTGATGTGGACGCTCCTCTGTCCGCGACACCTGCACTGAGGGGCCAGACAGTGGTGGGACCTCTGCCTGTGGTGGATCGGGAAGCAGGGTCACCCTCCACAGCAGTTGCTGATGTGCCTGGGGCATCACGTCAACGGGGGAATGTAGTCCTGCAGCCGCGGGCGGTGCCAACCCAACAAGAACATAGGCGCCTTGGGCCCCGCAGGTGTCAAGCCCAGCAACGCGGTGGCCGCGCGCCACTGGGGTATACTGAGTGGGAGCAAGCCATGGTTGCCAATTGAGAACACCAGGGGGCAGCAATTGATAACATCGCTGAGAGCATGGAGCGTGTGGCCCAATCCGTGCTACCCCCTGCTAGGCAGGTGGAACTCCAGCAGCAGGCAGCACAGTCCACGCCCCGCTCGCTCAGGCTGGGCATGGCGGCGTCAGACAGGGCACTCCGGGCTGAAATGGTGTCTTTGCGTCAAGCAATTGCTGCTCACGCAGAGGCACACATGGAGGCCCTGAGGGTTGAGTATGAATCCCTCAGATCCACTCTGGGTGTGCTCTTGATGTCCCAGAGGGAGCGCTCAGAGGAGAGGTTTGCGCAGCTTGCGCGTACCATCTCGGCTGAGCTACATGCTTGCCGGGAGGTGCATCAGTTGTCCAGCCAGGCCACGCAGGAAGAACTCTGTGTTACACGTGTTAACTTGCAAGAGGAAGCACGCGTATCACGGGAGGTTCTGCATGCTGACCTACGTGTCATCGCCGCACAGAACCATTGTCAGTATTCTGTGCGGCGTCCGGCAGGCTTATTGTCAATAGTTGTTTTTTGCCTACTTTCCCCTTGACAATCCTACTCCCCTCTCCTGCCCCTCTTTCCGGTTATCCTGAATACCAATGCCTGTCCGAACAACATATCCCTGACCCTCCTTCCCCGCCGGGATCTCAGAGGCTTGTGTAAGTTTGACCTTGCAGGTGCCCAGACCACGGAGGGGGTGGCTGGTTCATGCCACTCCTGCACCTGGACACCGGAGCTGTGACACTACCCATCAGTTGTTGCATCATCATTGTATATTATGTACCGAACATGGTACCCATCCTGTTGGAGTATTGTTGAACTGTGCTACCTTGGTTGTTCTATCATTGTGCTTGGACATGTGCTTGGACATTTTCTGCTACTTCAAGTCATCTACTGGAGACTCTTCCAGGGTTATTTGGTGCCTACAGGTTTTTTCCCTGGTTTGTGGGGTTAGCTCCTTGGAGTTCTCTGCGATTTGGTATTTTTACCAGTCAAGGTGGCCTCTGAGGGGGCTGGACCCTATTTACACACAGGGTGGAACATGGAGACCAAGGTGTAGGGTGATCCTGTAGCCAGGTAGACTTGGAGGAAGAAGGGTACATACCCCAGACACAGTTGTTCAGTAGGTCATGGTGATGTGTAAATGAGGGAGGGCCTTTTGTTGTTGGACAGTTGGCTTGGGCTACAGTGTTTTGGGGACTCTGACATTGTAATTGTGGGGTACTATGTACATGATGTGTTCTGCTGGTCAATGCCTGTTCCTGTGCTGTCTTTACTTTTCAGGTGTCATGGGATTGGTGTGGTTTGACATGCTGGGGTGTACACATGGGCAATGTTCACATGTGATGTGTACAGGACACTGAGGGGCACTTGATTTCACATGCATGTATTGAGTGCATGTCCCTACTGACACACACAGTTGCACAATGATCCACCACATGTACAACCACCCTTCCACGGCCACAGGTGAACACGGATTGCCTTCTGGGGCCCTCTGTGTCCCTGCAGCGCATGATCAATGTCCATTTGGGGATCCTGTACATGCGTCAATTGGTTATTTATTTAATTATTCCTTTTCATGTGATGCTGTAAGTGTATCTGCAACACAATGGCTGCTCACTGTGCTGTGTGCTGAGCAGTGTGTTGCAGGAGACACACACAGCACACGGGTTCTGGAGTAGGGATTTTGCCTTGCCCAATGTGCACGTGAACTGGCATTCAGTGCTATGTTCATGTTACGACTGGTGGAAAGCATTTGTGTATGACTTGGTATGTGTGGGAGATTGTTGGTCAGTCATTTCATCTGATTCCATGTCAAGCGTCATTGTCTCGAGCCACTTTCCATTTATCACATGTCACTTCGTATCTTATTGGTCATGTGTTGGGCTTTTGCTATTGCATGCCATGTCATGGTGTGGCAGACAAGGGTGATGTGGGTTGGGAGGGTTTGGGTGACATACCAGGGATTGTCATGGCCTGTTTTGCGGGGGGGGGGGGGGGGTGATACACACCTTGCATGCGTTCCTTTTGGTCAAACAGTATTGGTTAGGTTTAAGTAGCTAGGGATGCACACAATGTAGCACTTCCATGGCAACATTCTCAGGGTGGTAATGTTGTGACAGTTGACTGTCTCTTTGTCATCATCGATTGTCACCTGGTAAGTGCCAGGCCTATGTGCACCCTGCAGGGGTGGAAGTTTAGGTGAAAAATGTGGCCACAAGCTGGGTCCGGGCTGCCTCGCCACGTGCCCTATCCCCTCCCATGGGCAGCGCCTGTGCCTGTGGTTGGGGATGTGGGGGCACCATGTCCACCGGTACACCCTGCCGCGTTGCAACATTGTGCAGGACACATGCTGCCACAATGATCCTGCACACTACTGGGGGTGCATATAGTAGCTGCCCGCCAGACCGGTCAAGGGAGCCGGAAGCGTGACTTGAGCACTCCGAATGTGCGCTTCACTATGCCCCTGGTTGCAATATGGACAGCATTGTATCTTACCTGGGGTGGTGTGGTGGGGTTCCGGATTGGCGTCATCATGTGGTTGTTCAGAGGGTAGGCACTGTCCCCTGGGGAGGTGATAATGGTTGTGATTATTAGGATTTGTGTATTTTCTGTGTGTGACATGCATGCATGTGCACAGGCATTTGTACTCATCTAGGAGCTATGTGTCGCCATGCTTCCCAGCTTCCAGGGCCCGGCTCAGGGCGGACATTCTGTATATGAAACTGTCATGGGTGGAGCCAGGGTAGTTTGCATAGACAGAGGTGATGATTCTCTTTGCATCGCATACGAAATGCACGTTGATGGAATGCCAGTGCTTGCGGTTTAGATAGATGTGCTCAGTGGCCCTAGGTGGACGTAGGGTCACATGGGTGCAATCTATGGCACCGAGAACTTCGGGGAAGTGTGCCACCCTGTAAAAGTCCTGGACCACGGCCTGCCTTTCTGCGGGTGTTCTGGGCATGTATATGTGCCTGCGGCCTGGGGGGCGCGCAGTCATGATTGCCAACACCTGGTGTAGGCAGCGTGACTGCGTGGCCTGGGAGACCCTCACACTATGGCAGTTGTCCGCTGAAATGACCCAGTGGCCAAAAAATGCAGGACATTGAGCACCTTCTCCAAGGGGCTCAATGCTTGGGAGCACAGGGTGGGGGATGTAAGGTCATCTTCCCACTCCCTGACCAGGTCTAGGATGATACGAGGTGTAAACCTATACCTGCCATAGACCTGGTCGTCAGGCATCCCAAAAGGCTAGTCTGGGGGGAAAAAATGCAGGCCCTGGCTATTCTCCTCCTCCTGCGGTGTCCCACGATCAGTGCTGCGACAAATGCGGCATTCATCATAGCTGGATATACATGTTTGTTGTTTGTGCGCACTTTTAAACTGTGCGCGGGGACGCTTCCGCCTGCCTTCGTGTGGCAGACATGTTGACACCTGTGCGCGTCTTTTAGCGTGCGCGGGTTTCCCGTATTCGATTCCATGAATACGTGTTGTTCGCATGTGTGTGGGCGTTCCGTGTATATCCCTGCAGTACTTCCCCAGTAACGCCTTCTTTTTCACACGGTGTTCCCCATTCTGCGTGTTACGCCCTGTGTCCCGCCCCTTTTTTGGTGTTTGCGCCGACGTTGTGCACTTTACCTGTGCACGTTGCGCACAGAGTTCGGGATGTTGCAATGGCGTGTGCACCCGTGTGCGCCACGCACGGATTTGGCACACATCCAGGAGAAAACACACGCAGGCCCTTCCTTGAATGGCACGCGTGCACTTGCTTTTTCACGCTTGCACCAGCTTGCGCAAAGATTTTCGGTGTACATTTGTTCCATGAATCGGCCCCTAAATGGTGCTGCGCCTACTTGAGGGAAATACATTTACACTGGTCTTTAGTAGGGAAGGTGGGCAATGGTGGGTCTTGGTCCTCTGACAAATCCATGGGATATTCTTTCCAGTCATTGCCCTGATCTAGATTCCCTCATTTATATCTTCCCTCTCAGTGATGGGTCCCATTTCGACCCTTTTTTACCCTGGGCTTCACTGTCCTTTATCAGGAGGTCTAGGTTTGCCATTTCTTGAGCAAACACATATTCTTGGAACTGTGTCTTTTGTTGATGTGGTAGCAAAAGTGTCTCTTGCAGCTGTTCTGTCATATTCTACAAACTCATCCACCTCCTCTTGGGCCTCTTATGGCAGAGTTGTGTTCCCTCCGTCCTGTGTCAGTGCCGATCTTTGTCTGCAGAGATAGATATATAAGGTGTTCTCTGCCTGCGTGAATGTTTCAGGGATCTCCTCAACGTACTCTGATGTTTGGGCAGGTAATTTGCAAGTCTTTGTCAAAATCTTTGATGCGTTTGGCTGATAGAAGGGTCAGTAATAGACCCCTCGGAGACCAAGTCTGAAGGGACTCGGTCCCTGAGAGGTCTATTACTGACCCCTCTATCAGTGACTCTACCCCTACAATTTCCAGCTCCACATTGTTATGCATTTAGGAGGTTCATGCTTTCTCTGCTTCCACGTCATATGGTTCCAATCGTTTCTGTTTGTGGCCCTATAGACTTTTAGACTTAAACTGTTTACATGTCATATAGATTCCCTCAACATGATAATGTGGCAAATAGCGTTTGCACACCTTACGGGTATTGCTACACTGGAATTTTGTGCTGCAGGTAGGGCAACATTTAAATCAAGTCTTTTCTGTGTGTGCCGTCTGCACTGGAGCACCACAGGACCATAACATTGGTAATTCTCATATGACCTGTCCCTAGGCCAACTTTTGGACCATGCTGTGTTGTTTGCACCACAGCCTTGTTCTAGCGTATTTACAGTTGTTAATTCCCATTTTGTGACCAAACAAATGTCGGCAAAAAAATGATTTGACGTGCATCAACTTAGAGGAGCATTGTGGACCCTGACGAATCCACAGATGTTGTCCCTTCTCCCAGGCCGGAGAGACCTTCTCATGTGGCCAGGGCAGTGCTGCCACTGTCCAATAGTCTGCCTGGGGTTGTTGCACCATGGGAGGATCACATGGGACGGAATGCCCCCTGAAGGATGAGGAACGACAGCAAAGGAGAGATGCAGTATAACCGTGGCAATATCCCAGCTTCAACCTCATTCGCTCCCCAGAGATCTATAATACCCATCAACCCATGTATCTGTATCTGTGTAAGGTACACCCTTCCACCCCTTTACATAGTACTGGGATGAGGAAGAATAGGGGCTACACACTTGACTTGAACTCTGACTCCACTGGAAAGAGGGACACGTGACTGAGCATATCCAGAATTATATCAATACTAGGAAGATGTGCAGAGTTATGAAGAACAACCCACGGGACCAAGGTGACCGGTCCAGACTTCCACAGATAGTCAATTTCAATAGGACAATAAAAAGGGAAGAAGGACTACATATGGGAGACAGTATTCCCCAGAGGAGGAACCGCAGGAGCTGGCACGGTGCAGCTGGGAGACCGCGAGAGCTCCAGGACGCAAGACGGCACTCCAAAGCCAATCCTGCGAAAGAGAACGAAACGGCAAGCATGCAAACAAAGTTGGAAGGCGGTCCCGAGAGCAGGAAAGCGAGGACACTTCCCCCGAAGCAGACTGGTCTGGCGGAGACGCCGCAGACCTCGTGCAGAAGAACACAGAATAAAAGTCTGTAACCAAAACCATGCCACCAGTGTCTTGAACTCCGACTTCCACACCCTTATGTCACACCCTCCCTTGTACACACACCTGACAATACAACCACTCCTGCCCCTGCCCAAAACTCTAGAATCACTATAGCTCGCCCCGCTCCCTCTGTCCCATCTTATTCCCCCTTCACACTCCGGCACTCACGTGGGCCTCCTGATGACTCGAGTGCACATGCATGCCTCACCCGCAACAGAACGCTCTCCAGGTTGCGTCCTTTTTTGCATTGGCAGCTTCCTTGGACCTAGGTAATTGGCGGAACGCTACTATACTTATGCGTCGCGTGACCAGCGATGTGTGCTCACGTGACCCGGGAATCCACTCACGTGATGCGACAGCGCGTCACGTGAAGTAATGCCAGAAGCGCAAATATTTAAACACAGCTCTCCATGTACTCGCTGCTTCACAGCTGTTCTTTGCAACCTGTTTGGCATTACACGTCCGTTTGGATTTATTGACTCTTTGGAATTTTGACCTCGGTTTGCTTACTTGGACTTTGCTTGGATTACCTTACTGACTTTGTTACCTTGGATTTGCCTGTGGTTTGAATACAGACTGCTCTTTGGACTACAACACGGATTTCCCTTTTGCATCTGGTTTTCTTTGGAACTTCTTATTTTCAAGCTCCACCGCTACCAAACCACGTTCTTGTCATCAGGTGGTTCTCACGCCATTATTTGGGACTACGGTTTAACTGCCCACGTGAGTCCCGGACCCCTACCTCATAGGTTCATTGCCTTTCTCCTGACCCCTCTGGTAAGACCTTTTCACGTTATCTTGGCACTATCATTTACTGTCATTTGCTTGGTACTTAATCAGTATTTTCTTGCAGCGGATTGGGGTCCCAGAGGTTCGCGGTTCTGGAGTTGACCATCTCCACCTGTGGCCACAATGGTCGCACAGGGAGTGACTTAGAGTTCTCTCTGTGGGGCATTTGGGGACAGAGGACACTTCTGCCTACACAACACTCAAGTCTCAACACCTTACAACACTTGGGCACAGTGACAACATTTCTTGCCTTGCACCATGGGTAAAGGAGGGGAGACCATGGGGGGGCCATGTACCACCAGCTGTTGAGTGATGCAGAAACCAGGGGCCGTGAGGGGGGGAGCCACTGGTCTACCCTACCCATCCCAGCTCCTATGTCAGAGACTTGTTACTGGGCACCACCAACGAGCTCCATTCTGTTAAGGGTCTCCTATATCATCAGTACAACTACTGAGCAGCTGGGAGACATCAGACCAGCTTCCATAGGGCAATGTACACCACAGAAAATAAAGAGGAGGGGCAGGGCAACCAATCATCAGAGAAACATCTGGCAAGCCAAATAAACCAATCACATTATCTAAGAAAACATCCCTCACACTTGAGAATAGTCAGAGGGGATATCCAGGCAGCTAGGCACTGGCTCATATAAAAGGTGTGGAGATGACAGAAGGGTATGAGAGTCCAGATGGAGCAGAGCGGTGTGGAGAGGAAAGTGGATAGAGAAAAGGAGGCTAGTGTGTAGAAGGATGGAGGAGAGGAGATGAGGCAAATTGGAGAAAGAAGAAATACGATTGAAGGTGTCAAATAGAAAAAGAGATAGGAGAGCAGGGAGGAGATTGATGATATCTGATAGAGGATATATGTTATAGGTTAAAATAAAGGAGGAAAAGGTCATGAGACAAAAGGAGGACATGCTGATATCGCAGGAGGAAGAGGTGGTGAAATACTAGGAGGACATAGTGAGATATTAGAAAATGTGGAGAGAAAAATAGGATGATGTGGTGAGTGATAAGGAGGAAGGTAGTATCAGGATTCTCTGGAGGAGATAACGGAGGAACCGGAAGAGATGATCAACAGCCTGGGAACGCCATGGCAGAACCAGAAAGTACCCCAGGTATGTTAAAGGCCTGGTGGTCCAGAGTGGTGGAGAGGAAGATGAGGAACATGCATGTGTCAAATCTGTGAAGAGAGCTAAGAGTGAGGCTCAGCACAGCACCACAAGAAGCAGAGAAAGAGAAGAAGATTCTAGTGGAACGTAACTGCTAGAGAGGCATGAGGAGGGGAATAAGCAAGGGCAATAGGGAAATAGATTTTCTCTAAACCAGAGCTAAAAAGAAACTTCCTCCTGCCAGGAGAACCAACCCAAACCTAGCAGGAAGCCTTAAGACCATTAAGCACAAGGAAAAAAAGAGCAGGGCACACATGAACACGCCAGATGAAGTGAAAAAATCCCTCGAGGATTTACAGGAGGTAGCATGGATTGCAAGACGGTTCCATGTGATAATGTGCCTGCAAAAAGGCTTTGTGGCAAAAAAAAAGTCACTGCAAAAACGCTGAGGTTTGCGGGGACATTATCACTGTGAACCTGCGGGGGACACACCGCAACCCATGTTTTTAAATTCCCCCACCCAAAGGGAGCAGGGGACAGCCCCACTCCCCTTACAAATGGTCATCATACATAATGTCGCCATAGCCTTATCCAAGCGACTATATATGTATGGCAACCATTTGTGTGACGGTAATATTACTGGATACCTGCAAGACTGATGAAACCCCAAGAACTTTATTTTGGTTTGTGCCCATGCTGGAATTCAGGACGAATCCACTGTACTATTCGCTTGCCCTTTTGTTTTGGTTGTTGGGATGAAGGACATAAATTATTATTACTATTTATACTAGGGTACTTATTGAGGGTGGACCTAGCTTCAGGAAGCAACATAACCCTTTGCAAGTCATAGGAGGGGAGTATGCAGTGAGTGAAGCAAATACAAGGGAGCAGGAAGCCAACAACAGGGGTGGAAGGGCAGTAAATTTGGAAGCAAGGAATTAACAAGCAACTACAGGAGAAATCAGGGGGAGCAGATCACCCCAGTCTCAAGTTAGGTGGGGAGAGTGTGTGGATGTAGGTTTTATGGAGGACCCATTGCTTGAAGAAGAGGCTCTAGAGCGCCTTCCTAAAATGTTGGAGCAAAGGGATAAAAAACGTGTTGACGGGGCAGAGGTTCCTTGTTCTTGAGGCATAGACCTAGAAGGCCTGTCTTGTGGTTCTTTCCTTCCTGCACCAGTGGCGTTCAAGTCTGCACATGTACTTATTTTTGATGGATTGTGGGATTCTGGAGATGCTGAGGTAGATTAGGGACTTGAGGGTGACGATCATGTAGATGATGCAGCAGGATTTGAAGTTGATATGTGCTTGAAGGGGAAGCCAGTGCAGTTCGATGAGGCTCGGAGTAAAGTGGTTGAATTTCCAAAGTAATTTGAGGATTAGGGCTACAGCATGTAGGAAACATCTCAGGGGTAGCAGGGTGGTCGTCGGGAGGCCTTCCAGAAGAGCATTGCCATCCATGAACCTTTTGGTCCCTTGCTCCAGATAACAACCCTGGTCAGATGGTCACACGTGGCAGACCCAAGAAAGTGTCTTAAGCTTCTTTAGCAGAGAGGGCAAGAGAGAAGGGACGCAAAGGAGGTTAAAAGAGTTTGTGTAACTATTTAACTGATTTATACATATATCATCTGTCCTTAATAAAACTCTGATAACATTCTGAGTGGCTTTTGTCAGTGTTGGTGTGGCTCAGCTTTTCGGCAGTAGATAGGATAGGAATAGTGCGATAGGAATGACCCTTTTGACACCCATTTCTTACTTTTCAGTAAACAACTTGCAAGATTCCAAACCAACCATTTGATGGCAGACTTTGCATAGCACATGAATCTAACTGTTTCACAAAATCCAGAAAATGATATGCACGTGTGGGTATAATTCTATGCACATATGCCATTACATTTTCTCTAAATGGTCATGCTATTGATATATTTCCAGAGTCCCAATTATGGAAGCATTACAGATGCACAGATACATTCTTTTTTTTAAAAGAATTATTAAGTGTCACCATCATTAAAAAAGAGAAAATTACAACTTGCATCATTTTCACAACTTCTTGGCAAGATAAACTCAAGAAGCCATATTTCAGCTTTCATTAGCTTTTGACAGGTACTGTAGATCAACTCGGTCACATCTAAGAATAGTACAGGTGACTCTGGTTAACAAATCGGCTGTTCATTCACCTTTGCCTTAAATTGCATGCAAAACAGCATACTGTATACTTTTTTTCGATTTATGAAACACCATACATGTATACTGAGGTGGACAGTTGTCTAAATATACATATAGCATAGTGTGGGGTAGAAAAAAGTCTACGAACATAAGACATTAAAATAACCATTTGCATGTGTTCTCAGACTCCGCAGTCCTGCTGTTTTTCAAGAAGTTTTCTGGTCAGTATCTGATGAGCAGAGAGTAAAGCTATCCCCGCGTGGAAGAATATTTGCCAGAGGTTTCGCAGTCCATACAAGTAAATGTTGCAAAGGCAAATAAATACCAACAGTCCAAAGGTCTTCAACCTTCTAGCTGAAGCGTAGAACAGGTACAAATAACACTAGAACAATAGAAAAAAATGTGAGCTTCATAATCACAAACAGGACACAAACCATAGAGGGAATACTAATGAGTCTTTATAATGTTTTGTGCAAAACTATACTAAGCATAAACGTTTAAACAAAACCCCCAGCAGATTAAGTAGCAGAGCGAGACAGTACATTATGAGCTGCAGATGGAGACAAAAACAAATAAATAGCTAAATAGACAAAATGTCTCAATTAAGTTATGTGCAATACATCACAGTTCCAGATAACGGTGTATTAAAAATGCACAAAGACTTGGGGAGGGTGCGGTCAACTACTGTAGGATGTAGATGGTTCTGAGATGAAGTTTGCCATTTGTGACGATCCTCCAGATGGCGTCACATCTCCCCAGAAGGAAGCCTCTTTCCATGAGGCTATGGAGGTGCGACTGCTAACCAATAGTCCCCCCTATAGGTGGTAACATGCGTGAGGACCTCATGGGGATGAACTCCCCTCCTGGGGATAAGTAGCGAGTCCGGGACATGGCCCCTTTAACTCCCACCACACAGGGTAATAACATCACCCAAACCTTCCCCTACCTAAGATACAGTCTGAAACCATGTGTTATTAAAAACTGTCAGACAATCTCACTGTAATGAGTTCAGAGATGAAGATCCTGAGCACGTTACAATCCAGTAGGAAGAGGGCTCCACCAGCTGTTGTCAATAAAACTGATGTGGGGTAGTCCCCACTATTTAAATATAGTAGCAGTAGTAGAAAGCGGAGAGAGCATTTTAGTCGGCAGGGCATCTACAGTAGTAGTAGTAGAAGGTGGAAACCAGAGGGAGAGTGAGAGACCAAAAAAAGGTGAAACCCGTCCAACGCTATACCAGAGAGAGACCGGGTGATACAAAGGTGAAATTATCAATAAAAGGTCAAGTGATGTGGAAAAGACGGAGCATGGTGAAGAGAGGGACCCTGTAATGTCCCTCGTGTTCCCTATTTGCATGACTGCCCGAAAACGAGAAATGGCAGATGCCAGTCTCACTGTTTGGCCAACCCCCAGGTGGACCGGTGCATCCCGCGTATGTGAGCAGATATTCTCTTAGGCAGCCCATCAAACCCTATCCAGCTGATGTCTTCAGGATACAAGTGCCACGTCACTGGACAAGGTCGACTACGGTATTTCCAGCCGTGCTGACGTCATTAGTGGCATCACGACATAGTAACGATAGTCACTAAGTAAACTTGCACCCCTGCACGAAGTTACAAGGACACACACGTGCACACACAAAGAACATGCATACACAGTTCTGTAGATAGAGGACAGATCTAATGTACATACTGTCAGAAGGCTTTTTCTTTTCACTAGCCAAACGCAGAAATGCAAGAAAGCAAAATGTCACACAGAGCACGCTTGCAACCGCTTCACTACAGCTAACCATATGGAACTTCAGAGAAATTTAAAGAACCTGAAAGAGCCGAATATTACTAATCCTGAAGGAGAATACTAAAATATATATGTAGGAAAACCATAGAATGACTGTAGTGAATTCACATGAAGCCACAGGCCTCAGATTAAGGAACGAAGAGATGCAAATTCTGCAGCATGAAGCATAGGGCCAGTACTCGCAGCCAAGAACAGGGGTGAGTGGAACATTCCTGGCTCCTGGGGCAGGAAGCCACCTGCAAAATAACAGAATAAATCCCCACTAATTGCAGACCCAAAAAGCTCAGTTTTGCGGTCCTCACCCACGTGACTCAGCCAAGCAGAAGGAACAAGTTACTTACCTGTAACTGTTGTTCTCCAGCATGGGTCTGGCATGGATTCACATGCTCATGAATATTCCCCGTCGTCAGGCTGGGAATCCTCGGTAAAGAAAAAACCAGTATCAGTTTCGTTTCTGATCTGTCTTTCGTAGTAATAACCAATCACTGGTCTCTGCGTCATACTGACCACAGCCAATGACTGCCCTCTACCTAAGCCCCGCCTCTGGCAGCCATCTTCAGATTTGGAAGCACGTGAAGTGGCAGTATGACCAAGTGAAGAGCCGCAGAGGGGTAGGCGGGAGGGTTCGCATGTGAATCCATGCCAGACCCATGCTGGAGAACAACAGTTACAGGTAAGTAACTTGTTCCTTCTCCAGCATGGGGTCTGGCATGGATTCACATGCTCATGAATAAAGAATACATAGCAGTACACACATGCACAACCACGGGAGGTGGCAAAGGCTCAACATTAAGCATCACATCAACTCAACATCAAGCATCTTACCTCCTCACCAGGCTCACCTCAGGCGAACAGGTTGCGCAGCACTGCTTGGCCGACCCTGGACTCCTCCCTGGAATCCCGGTCGACGCAGTAGAATTTCGTGAAGGTGTGCGTCGACCTCCACGTAGCAGCCCTGCATATGTCCAGCAGGGGCACACCAGATAGGAACGCCGTGGTAGCTGCGATCGCTCTGGTGGAATGGGCTCTCGGACGGCCAGGCAGCGGTCGGTTTGCCAACCGGTGACAGCACATGATACAGCCGGAGAGCCATCTGGAGATGGAAGCCTTCGAGAGAGCCTTCCCCTGATTGACAGGTCCAAAGTTCACAAAGAGTTGTGACGTCTTCCGAAAACCCTTCGTGCGGTCCACGTAGAACTTCAGCGCTCTAGCTACATCCAGCGAGTGCAAAGTCCTCTCAGCCGGCGACGAAGGCGACGGGAAGAACACAGGTAACACCAAGGGTTCGTTGAGATGGAAGTCCGACGGTACCTTGGGCATGAAGGAGGGGTGCGTCCTGAGCACTACCCTCGTGTCGTGGAAAGTCAAGTACGGGGCCTTGCAGGAAAGGGCCTGGATCTCTCCCACTCGTCGTGCGGAGGTGATGGCCACAAGAAAAGCTGTTTTCCACGATAGAAACTTCAACGGGGCCGAGTGCAGAGGCTCGAACGGAGGTCCCATGAGCTTGGTCAGCACCACGTTGAGCTCCCACGCCGGGGCCGGAGCCTTCACCGGCGGGAACGATCTGAACAGTCCCTTCATGAACTCTTTCACCAGACGATGAGACCACAAGGACGTCCGCCCCGTGGTTCTGGTGTATCGGGAGATCGCAGCAAGATGAATCTTGATGGACGCGTGTGCCAGACCAGCTTTGGCCAGCGTCAGCAGGTACGGCAGTACTTGGGGAGCCGTAATCCGTAGAGGGTTAATCTTCTGTGCGCGGCACCAGACAGAGAACCTCTTCCATTTGTGTCCGTAGCATTTAAGAGTCGAGGACGCCCTGGCCTTTGCAAGAACCTCTCTGCAATCGGCCGGTATGTCGTATCCTCCAAACTCTAGCGCTGCAGGAGCCAGGCCTGCAAGTTCAGCGACTTCGGGTCGTGGTGGAGGATGGCGCCTCCTTCCCTGGAGAGTAGATCCGTGTCCGCCGGCAGCTTGATCGGCGGGGACGCTGACAAGTCCAGCAAGTCCGGGAACCATATCTGCCTCGGCCACGCAGGTGCGACGAGGATCATCCTGCACCGTGACCTCTTGAGCTGGTTGATGAGCCGGATTAGCAGAGGCAAAGGAGGGAACGCGTAGAGGAACAGGCCCTCCCAGGGGAACGAGAAAGCATCGCCCATGCTCCTCGTTTGGGGAAACCTGCTGGCGAACCTCCGGCACTTGGTGTCCGTCGCCGTCGCGAACAGGTCGATCTGGGGTGTGCCCCACCGTCGGAAGAGGCGATCCACCAGATCCTGCCGTAGTTCCCACTCGTGGCACGAGCGCAGCTCCCTGCTGAGTGAGTCGGCGATGGTGTTTTTTATCCCTGCCAGATGAAACGGCACCAGAAAAATCCCTTGGGCGACGGCCCAATGCCACAGGTCCTGCGCCTCCTTGGACAGCGCTGGGGACCTGGTTCCGCCCTGTTTCCTGATGTAAAACATGGTGGTGGTGTTGTCGGTGAAGATCCTCACCACCTTGCCCCTGAGGGACGGAAGGAAGGACCTGAGGGCCCAAAACACTGCACGGAGCTCCAGGATGTGGATATGCAGGGACTTCTCCGTCGGGAGCCAGAGTCCCCTTGCGTGCAGATTTTCGGTGTGCGCTCCCCACCCTTCCAGGGAGGCATCCGTGGTCACAGTCTCCTGGTGGGCTGGGGCCTGGAAGTCCATGCCCGCCGTCAGATGCGCGCGGGTGCCCCACCACCGTATAGCTCGTCGGAAGCTCTCGTCGAGCTTGATCCTTTCCTCGAAGCTGCCCGTCGTCTGGATCCAGCGCGCATCCAGGAATTCTTGCAACGGGCGCATCCGGAGCCTGCACATGGGAATGAGGTAGATGCAGGAAGACATCATCCCGAGGAGGGACTTGATGGACCTCACTTTGGCCGCGTCGGCCACCAACATCCGTTGCACCTTGCCCAAGATGGTCCTGGTCCTCTCCTCCGACGGGGAGGCCAGAAGTGACACTGTGTCGAGCCTCGCTCCCAGAAACAGTGCGACTTGCGCGGGCACCAGGTGGGATTTGGCGTAGTTCACGGAGAATCCCAGGTCCGTGAGGAGTTGGACGGTCCTTGCCGTGTGGACCACGGCGAGCTCCCTCGTCTTGGCGCGGATGAGCCAGTCGTCCAGGTAGGGGTAGACGTGAATCCCCTCGCGGCGCAGCTGCGCCGCCACCGGTGCGAGGCACTTGGTGAATACCCTGGGTGCCGACCGTAGTCCGAAGGGAAGGGCTTTGAACTGGTAATGACGCCCTTGGACCACGAACCTGAGGAATTTCCGGTGCCCCTTTAGGATGGGAATGTGGAAGTAGGCATCCTCCAAATCCAACGACGATAGGAAGTCTCCTTCCTCCAGCTGACCGAGGACGTGCTGGAGGGTGACCATCCGGAACTTCTGCGCCTTGATGAACTTGTTCAGACGTCGCAGGTCTAGGATGGGGCGCCATCCTCCCATCTTCTTCTTCACGAGGAAGTATCTCGAGTAGACTCTGGAGCCCCGAAGCCTCTTTGGGACGAGTTCGATGGCGCCCTTCCTGAGCATCGCCTTTACCTCCAGGAGAAGTTGAGGGGCGTGAAGTTCTTTCCTGGCCGCGGGGGGGACGCGCGGGCACCTTCTTTGAAACTCGAGCGCGTGGCCCCGGGCCAGGGCGTCCAGCACCCAACGGTCGGTGGAGATGGACTCCCACACGCTGACGAAGCCCGCCAGCCGGCCTCCCACCGGGGTGCTTCGGTGGGGGCCCGACCCCACGGCCGGTTCAATCCTGCTTGGACGCGGCCTTGCCGCCTTGACCTCCTTGGCGACGACGGCGGGGTCCGCTAGACTTGCCTCGTCCTCTGTAGGCCTCTTGCGACGACGAGCGGGCCGCTTGACGGTAGGAAGCGAAACCGCCGCCGGAACCTTTGGAGGCGCCCTTGCCTCCGCTGCTCCGAAAGGGCGTCCGTCGTTGCTGCAGAACTCCAAGGGCCCGGGCCGTCTCAGTATCCGCCTTGATGGCCTGAAGGGAATCGTCCACTGTCTTCCCAAACAGATTGTTCCCGTCGAAGGGCATGTCCAGGACTCTGGTCTGGACGTCCTGCCGGAAGTCCGTAGCTTTGAGCCATCCACGACGTCGAAGGCAAACGCCGTTGCCCAGCTGGCGGAACCCAGTGTCGGCGATGTCCGTCGCCACGGTGATGGCGTGGTCCGAGGCCACCTCACCTTCCTGCAGGATCTCCAGGGCCTCCGCCCTCTTGTCGTCCGGCAGAAAATCCAGCAGGGGAGCTATCTTGTACCAGAGCTCCCTGTCGTAGCGAGCCACGATAGCCAAGGCGTTGGCCGCATTAATCGTCGTCGCTGCCGACGAGATGACTCTACGTCCCATAGCATCCAATTTCCTTCCCTCGCCGTCCGGCGGGGAAGTCGATGTGGAGGCCGCACCCCCCCCCGCTTTCTTCCTGGCTGCCGCGGAGACGACGGAATCCGGGGTAGGCTGCGCCCGGAGGCACAGGGGGGCCATGTCCGGGACCCGGTACTTTTTCTCGTACCGGTCTCTTCTAGCTGGCGTCGTGGAAGGGTTCTTGAGGAGGGAAAGGCCCTCATCCCAAATGTCGTCCAACAGAGGCACTGCGAGGACCGTCTTCCTCTTGGCCTCGCGCCGCTGATAAAGGAAGCCTTCCTTTTTCTTCTCCTCAGGGCAGAGTTGGAAAAGCTCGGAAGCCCTGGAGATCATGGAGTGGAAAGATCCGATCTCGTCGGGCGGAGAAGCCCTGGCGGGAGGCGACGACGGAAAATCCTCGTCGTATGCCTCGTCGTCCGTACCCGTCGCTGCCGTGTCAGTCCCCGTATCATCCCCTCGGGTGGACGGGGAGGAGGGCTGGACGGGGCGCGACGGTTGAAAAGGAGGTGGTGGATGGATCCTTCTTTTCTTGGTAGGGGGGACACCAGAAGGTCCCGGTTCTGGATCCCCCGACGGGAGAGGTTCCTCCGTCGGTAACGGTAGCCTCGTCCTTATCTTGGAGCATAAGGACTGTATGGCCAACAAAATGGCCGCCGAGTTGTCTTGCGGCGCTGGCAGAGGGGAATCCGACGGGCGAGCAGGGGCCCCGTCGGTATCCTCGACGATGTCGTCGTCGTCACCTGCGTCGGGGTCCATTCCGACGGGCTGGCCTTCTTCCACGCCTAGGCCGTGGCTTAAGACCTCGATCAGCTCCTCTTCTGAGGTTGAGGCCGAATCTACGACGACGCCCTGCCCCCCCTTCTTCTTCCCCACGGAGGGTTTCACGGGGGTCCTATCGATGGGCACAAAAGAAGACTCCCTCCGAGGAGGCAGGGAGATTCTGGGCCCCGAGGTCGCCACCACTGGTGTAGCCTCCACAGGCTGAGCCAGGGCCGCCGCGACCGTTTCGATAGAGGGCTTGGTCGGATGGATCAAGGCCTTCACCACCTTAGGTGCGCTCACCGCCTTATCCTTGAGGGAGGGGGCACTGCCACGCTCCTCCTCTGCCTTAGAGCTCGACCGGGGCCTCTCCAGGAGCTTCGCCGGGTGCTCGGCCTTCCTCTTACCCGACCCAGAGCGTTGGCTCGTGGTTGATGGTGCCGGGGAGGGTGCGCCCTGCCTGGCGCCCGTAGAGCCCGACCGTTCGGCGCTCCCGGTGCCAGCGGACTCGCGGTGCTTAGCCTTATGTTGGGCCCCCGTCGCCGGGGCGCCCTCAAAGGTCTTAGAAGACCGCTCGGATTTCTTCTTCTTCTCGCCAGACGGGCTCTTACCCTCCAGCCAGTTGGCGAGACGTTGATGGCGGTCCTTCATGGTCCGTTCCGACATGTTGCCGCAAAACGCACAGTCCTTCTCCACGTGCGTCTTGTCCTCATGAAGGCAGTAAAGGCAGAAAGAGTGTTCGTCCTCCTTAAAGACGTTCTGCAGCTGGCATCCAGGGCAGACCCTGAACAGCTTTCCGGGCGTCGAGCTTCCCTTCTCCTGGGCCATCTCCGAGACCGGGCCTGAGAAGCTTCTGGAGTCCTCCGAAGTGTAGCTCGATGAAATCTTCACCCTTGAGGGGCACAGACGAATCCGACACGGGTCCCCGTTGATCGGATGTAGGATCGGTGGAGCTTGAGGCTCTTTTGACCGAAAGAATCGAAGTTTTTTGTGAAAAAGCGCGAAAAATAGCACTAACGCTCGAGAGCAATAGCACGAGGATCCCAACACATGAACGTGCGGTAAAAATCTGAAGATGGCTGCCAGAGGCGGGGCTTAGGTAGAGGGCAGTCATTGGCTGTGGTCAGTATGACGCAGAGACCAGTGATTGGTTATTACTACGAAAGACAGATCAGAAACGAAACTGATACTGGTTTTTTCTTTACCGAGGATTCCCAGCCTGACGACGGGGAATATTCATGAGCATGTGAATCCATGCCAGACCCCATGCTGGAGAACAATAGCCACAATAGTGGGAAGAGAATCGGCTCCCAACGAACACTGACAAAATTGTTACATGTGTTGCCTAACTAACATTGGAACCTGCAGGCACTCTCCCAGGCTAGGTGGCTATACCAGTGGCAACAATAGGGACACACAGTCTTTCGAACGCTGTGAACAGAGCAGGTCCCAGGCCTCGGAGGACCCGCTACAGCCAATCAGGAAGCACACATCCTGGGGTGGTGTGTAATGGGGAGAGGGCCAATGGCCATGCAACAATGTAATAGATCGTTTTTGGGGAAGTCTCAGGCAAACCCACCTGACATGCAAGGACCAGTTAGACCACTCATATAGGGGATACCTATAGGTGATAGTAACTGAGCTGCCCAATGGAATGGGCTCTTAGTTTTTTGGGGAAGGGTTAGGAATAGTGATGTCATAACAGAATAAAAGCTTGTGACAAGGGCTCAGGAGCTGTAATTGCTAGAGATTTTGTCGTTCCCTGTATGATACTTGTCTGTTTGGAAACAGAAAGGACAATTCTGCCCCATGGCTGAGTCCTCCATCATTTCCAGGGGAGGGTTTGATGGGCCCTGGGTACTCTGCTAAACTGTGATTTGTGCTGCGAAGCCCCAATCCTCTGGACTACTTTACATTGGGGGATGCCCAGACAGTATCTTGATAGTCGAATGAGAGCCAGCATAATTGAAACCAAGAGAAAGTGTGGTGGTAACGTGATCTGTGGTCGGTGGACTGTGCGGTCCGGGAACAACGCTGGAACCTCCAACACTGACCTACTGCGGAGCCGCATAGGCGATTACATGAGAAGCAGCTAGAAGTGCGAGCAATACCCTGCCTGTAAGGGCTGGGCCATCGGGTCAGCACAGAACTCTCAAACTACCTATAGAAGAGGACTGTGAAGTCAAGCTGGCCCCAACGAAAGAAGAAGGAAGAAACAAAACATCACAGAACAGCCCCAGGCAGAACCGGTCAAACGTTCCCTGCCCAGAACAAGTAACGGAAAACAGGAGAAAGTCTTTGAGGGAGCCGCAGGATATTTACGTGAAAAACTGAAGCACAAAGAAAAGACTTACTATGAACCCTGGGCTGGCGCTAAAACATTTGCCTCCAAACATTGGAGATGCAGAAGTCTTCCTTGAGAAGACTAACTCTCGGACCCAGGGGTCATCAAGAGCATGCTTGGCGAAAACAGGATCTTCCTGATGAACAGCCCAGAAACTGCCAGCCTCGTGGGCACGTGCCTGTGAGCCAGAAGATACCTTTTGCGACACACGACAGTACGAAGAGGTCATCTTCTTTTCGTCTTCACCAGATTCTGCCAATTCCCCCTTGAAATCACGAGACACATGTCTTTTCTAAAGAGAAGAGTTAGAGAATCCTTTGTTCCAAGCCTGTGCTAGAGACACTGGTTTTCGAAAGACCAAAGAGCAAACAAAAAGCATCTTCCTCATCCCCGTTGGGCAACTTACAGAAGGTAGAGAAAGTAGAAGGCGGAAGAAACCCTTGGAGGGAACTAGCAGGGAAGAGGCTTACAAAGACCGGGGGAAAACGCTAGGAGAAGGGAATCATTCCACTAGCCCCAACTGAAACTTTGTTTTGTTAGTAGTGAACTTGGGAATCTCTCCTTTTTTGTAAACCCTGGGACATTTCCCAAGCTTGAGAATGCTGCACCTTGAGAGACTCATATCCAGGAGAAGGGAGTCATTCTCCTGGGTGTTAGATTTTTTCTAAGATTAGGATTTGTGTTTAAGTGGTAGGGATAGAATAGAAGTTTGGACTACACCGGTGAACTTTTGATTTGGACTACACAGACTTCCTAACTGCCCACGATTTTAGTCTGTTTGAGGTAGGGAAACCACCTCTAGTTAGGAATAGATAGGTTTGTTTATTCTATAAATAAAAGTCTTTAACAATCTCTTTCTCATCATTTGGTCAGACTCCTCATTCCGTGCTGCTACACTATACACCTGCTGATCCTGCTAACCCTACTGATCCTGAGGTGAGCAGGGGCCAGATTCCTGCACTGGAGGCTCTGGCAAATGGTCTTCTGCTGGCTGCTTGGGGGTTTGTCAGGCCAGAGTCACTGAAGCAGCTGGTGAAATGAAGTGAGGAGCATCCCTGTGTAACCGTGCAGATGGCACCTGGAAGATAAAGGGCTAAGGAGCAGCCCTGAACAAATGCATGGTGTGCTTTAGATGGTTCCATGTGTTAATATCCCCGCAAAAATATCGCCATATCTTTCCAGCGATATTAAGGCATGGAACCTGCGGGGGACCACTCCGCAACCCTTGCATTATTTTTAAAGGAGTGGGGGACACCCCCGCAACCCCCACTCCCAAAAACCCCCAAAATTATCCCCCCAAAAAAAATCACCTATGGCCGTTCCATACGACCATATATACGGCGAGATTTTTGGTGGGGATAATATGTAGTGATACCCTGTAGATGGTGTGTACCTGTAAGGAGCTTCTACACCGGGTCACACACCGCTTTCTGCTTTTCTTTTTCTCCAGGAAGCTGCAGAAGGCCTAGTGACACTCCCCAGCAGGGGACAATAAGGTGTTTCCCAGTGATCCAGGTGTGTCAGGTGTGAGCAATATGCCTTGGGGTGAGGGAGGTTGGTAAATGTGCCCTCCCGTACTCCTGCACCCTGGATTTTGCTTGATTGAGCTTAAGGCAGCTGGGCGTTGCAGGGGCCAAAGAGTATAGGCTACAACATCCAGCGCTGCCAAGTCGGGGAGGTTGAGTGCTGCTGCAGTACTCTTGGACTGGATTATGAGGCTTTGAACGCAGAGTATGAGTTGGTTTGATTGGGAGATGTAAAACTGGTTGGTTAAGTGGATGTGCAGCAGACACAATCTGGTGGAAATACCTAATGCTGGTCTACAGAGGTACCACAAAGTGAACTGTTGAGCTGCCGGCAGTGGTTGATCAAAAGAGGTGTGCTGGCTACTGCTGGGGAGTGGAGCATACAGGTGGAGACCGAGAAAACAAACATTGAAGGACACACCCTGAGTGGCATAGTGTGCAGCTTGAGTAAGGAAGGGGCCTGCCAAATCAGGACAGCAAGACGCCAATCTCAGAGTAATCAGCAGGCAAAGACAATTATACAGAGGAGCTTTCAGAGAATATTAACTTGATACAACTGCCATTCGTCAATTAAGCCCAACAAGATACTCTTGTTCTAGGATATATCATTATTACAACAGTTAAGGACTCTCAAACAGCTTTAGAACAACAAATTGGTAAGGGTGGAGTCAAAATCTCTCTAAGCCCAGATATGCAGAAGGGGGCAGAGAGGGTCATGTGCACTCACAGTAACTACACTAGAAGGTACAGTCTCTACGATGCAAGTGCAACTATCTGAAGTTGTCGCACATGCCCACCAGCTGGAGAGAGGGAGTGGTGCAGAAGGGCATTCATGACGCAACATCCTTTTGATACTCAGCCTTGCAGTGGAGAGGAGGGAAGGGCCTAGCAATGTTTCTTGAAATATTTCTGCTGAAGGCAGCAGGGGCCACCCATGTATTCCAGCTCTTCACAGTGGAAGGGGCACATAGGGTGATAGCCATGCTGCCTCTGCCCAGAGAGCTTTCTCGGAAAATAAGTGCTAAGAAATTGAACTACAGAGATACGAAAGCTATTTTGAAATTGGTACAGAGGGTGAGGTAGTGAGAGGGAGGTATTCTTTGGTTCACTGTTGCAGATTATGGATCTAGTAAAGGAGGCAGTGAGAAACTCCGATTTGAGGCACCTTGGACAAGATTACGGAGCGAGAACTTGGTGAACTTGAATGATGCTGAAGCTCTACCGCCTTTCATTATGATGCTGTTGATTAGTGTTCTAGTAAAGAAGGCAGTGAGAAACTCCGATTTGAGGCACCTTGGACAAGATTACGGAGCGAGAACTTGGTGAACTTGAATGATGCTGAAGCTCTACCGCCTTTCATTATGATGCTGTTGATTAGTGTTCATGTTATGGTTTAGCTTGTTGATCTTCTATGTCTGGAGGCAACATGGAGAATCTGCGCTTAATTTGTTGTTTGACTGACTAGCCAACCAGATACAAATCCCAAAAAAAGTGGGTCTACATGGAAAAGGGTTGGTCATCTGATTTCTGGTTCAATGAGTTAGAAGAACATGCTGGGTTTCTTGTTATTACAGGGGCAATACAGCAAAGTCTTTAACAGGAGTGAGGTGAGCATGATGCAATCCAAATATTGGATAGTGGACGGTATGGGGCTGGGAGAGGGGTTCTGATAGGTTGCCTGGATCATTATGTGCTAGTTCACCATGGGACACAGACACTTTCTGGGGTGGATGAAGGGTATATACGACAGATTCAAAAAGCACTAGGGAAATACAGGGCATTGTGGACATTACAGGGAAAGTTAGAGACATGGTCGCAAAAGACTCTCCAGTTCAACTTACTATTTTGTAGGCAAATGCAATTGAAAACAGGGTAGTGGCAAACTGCTGAAAAAACTGGAGGGGCAGGGTTATTGCATGAATGTTCACTAACAGTCCTAGAGTTTCTTAACACACACATTGATACATTTGGGCACTATGTGTGTATCTATGGCAAGTTGAATGGCAGGGAGGTTTGTTTACTGAATACCGATGCATCTGCCGTTCCAGATGCAATGTTTTATGCTGAGAAAGGGTCTGTGATTCAGGGTTATTCGGGCTGCCTCTTAAAACAGAGCAGTGATTTTAATGTTACTCTAGATGACATGGGGGCTGAATGCTAACAAGGGTTACAGCAGATCATTATTTACTGGACCTCTGGCACTCACTTTAACCTGACCAAAGAGAATATTTGTTCTAATTCCTGGCTCATAGATTGTTTACAAGAATTGATTTTGTACTGGCAAATGCACCCGTGTCCGCTATGATAACGGACATTGGGTAATGGGACAGGATTCTAAAGGATCACTTGTACGTTTATGTAAGCTGTTGGCTTACTTCAAACTGCAATACAGACTTGAGGAGTCAATACTGAAATGAAGGCGGATAGGCCAGTGCAGACGACCTTTTAGGTCAATAGAGGATTTTTTGGCACATAACTGTGCAGCAGGTTATCTCTCTCTTCTAATGGTATGGGGGTTGTTTAAGGTATTTTTGAGGGATCATTGCCTGGGCATACTGGCTGGAGACATGTATCTCTTCTGATCAGGTGAACCGTTACGAAACAGAGGTGCTGAAATTACTCAAAGTAGGTAAAACAGAGGGGATTACAATTGGTATTTGATGCAACAGCATGAAGAAGTGGACAAGGTGGGGAAAATGTTGGCATGGTTGCTGTGAGGAATTCAACCATCCGCACGGTGGGTGTGTGCTCAAATGTTTTTTTTAAAATTTGAAATGAAATTGAATGATGGTAGATCAACCTCCAGAAAATGTGTGGGGCTAATCTGCACACATTTTCCTATGCTCACCGCATGACATACACATAGACCCATGTACTCTGGTTGGACAGCCTGCAGGCACAGACCCCCTGTCATATTTAGTTGGGATATGACAGCCCGAATTAGGAACAAGTTACTTACCTGTAACTGTTGTTCTCCAGCATGGGTCTGGCATGGATTCACATGCTCATGAATATTCCCCGTCGTCAGGCTGGGAATCCTCGGTAAAGAAAAAATCAGTATCAGTTTCGTTTCTGACCTGTCTTTCTTAGTAGTAACCAATCACTGATCTCTGGGTCATACTGCCCCCAGCTAATGACTGCCCTCTCCCTAAGCCCCGCCTCTGGCAGCCATCCTCAGATTTGGCAGCACACCAAGTGGCAGTATGACCAAGTGAAGAGCCGCAGAGGGGTAGGCGGGAGTGTTCGCATGTGAATCCATGCCAGACCCATGCTGGAGAACGACAGCTACAGGTAAGTAACTTGTTCCTTCTCCAGCATGGGGTCTGGTATGGATTCACATGCTCATGAATAAAATAATACATAGCAGTAAACACATGCACAACCACGGGAGGTGGCAACAGGCTCAACATTAAGCAATACAACAACTCAACATTAAGCATCTCTTACCTCCTCACCTGGCTCACCTTAAACGAACAGGTTGCGCAGCACTGCTTGGCCGACCCTGGACTCCTCCCTGGAGTCCTGATCGGCGCAGTAGAATCTTGTGAAGGTGTGCGTCGACCTCCACGTAGCAGCCCTGCAGATGTCCAGCAGGGGCACACCAGACAGGAACGCCGTGGTAGCAGCGATCGCTCTGGTCAAATGGGCTTTCGAACGGCCGGGCAGCGGTCGGTTTGCCAACCGGTGACAATGCATGATGCAGCCGGAGAGCCATCCGGAAATGGAAGTCTTCGATAGAGCCTTCCCTTGATTCACAGACCCAAAGTTCACAAACAGTTGTGACGTCTTCCGAAAACTCTTTGTGCGGTCCACGTAGAACTTCAGCGCTCTAGCTACATCCAGCGAGTGCAAAGTCCTCTCGGCCCGGCGTCGAAGGCGACGGGAAGAAAACTGGTAACACCAAGGGCTCGTTGAGGTGGAAGTCCGACGGCACCTTGGGCATGAAGGAGGGGTGCGTCCTTAACACCACCCAGTGTCATGGAAAGTCAAGTATGGAGGCTTGCAAGATAGGGCCTGAATCTCTCCCACTCGTCGTGCAGAGGTGATGGCAACGAGGAACGCTGTCTTCCATGACAGGAACTTCAAAGGCGCCGAATGCATAGGCTCGAATGGGGCTCCCATGAGCCTGGTCAGCACCACATTAAGCTCCCACGCCGGGGCAGGAGCCTTCACCGGCGGGAATGATCGGAATAGTCCCTTCATAAATTCCTTCACCAGGCGATGAGACCACAAGGACGCCCATCCCGTAGTCCTGGTATATCAGGAGATGGCAGCCAGATGTATTTTTATGGAGGCGTGAGCCAGACCAGCTTTGGCCAGTGACAGTAGGTACAGCAGCACATGAGGGGCCGTAATCCGCAGAGGGTTAATCTTCTGTGCACGGCACCAGACAGAGAAATTCTTCCATTTATGACCGTAACACTTGAGAGTTAAGGACGCCCTGGCCTTTGAAAGAACCTCTCTGCAATCAGCCGGGATATCGTACCCTCCAAACTCTAGTGCTGCAAGAGCCAGGCCTGCAAGTTCAGCGACTGTGGGTCGTGATGGAGAATGGCGCCTCCTTCTCTGGAGAGAAGATCCGCGTCTGCCGGCAGCCTGACTGGCGGGGACGTTGACAAGTCCAGAAGGTCCGGGAACCAGATCTGCCTCGGCCACTCCGGTGCAACGAGGATCATCCTGCACCTGGACTTCTTGAGCTGGTTGATGAGGCGGAGCAGCAACGGCAATGGAGGGAATGCGTACAGAAACAGGCCGTCCCAAGGGAACGAGAAAGCATCGCCCATGCTCCTCAGCTGTGGGAACCTGCTGGTGAGCCTCTGGCACTTGGAGTTCGTCGCCGTCGTGAACAGGTCGATCTGGGGTTTGCCCCATCGTTGGAAGAGTCGATCCACTTTATCCTGGCGCAGTTCCCACTCTTGGCACGAGCGCAGCTCCCCGCTGAGTAAGTCGGCGATGGTGTTTTTTATTCCTGCCAGGTGGAAGGGAACCAGAAACATCCCCTCGGCGACGGCCCAGTGCCACAGATCCTGGGCCTCCTTGGATAGGGCTGGGGATCTGGTGCCCCCCTGCTTCCGTATGTAGAACATCGTGGTGGTGTTGTCTGTGAAGATCCTCACCACTTTGTCCTTGAGGGACGGGAGGAACGACTTGAGCGCCCAGAACACTGCTCAGAGCTCCAAGATGTTGATGTGAAGAGACCTCTCCTCCGGGAGCCAAAGGCCTCTTGCGTGGAGATCTCCGGTGTGGGCCCCCCAACCCTCCAGAGAGGTGTCCGTAGTCACCGTCTCTTGAAACGCTGGGGTTTGAAACTCCGTGCCCGTCGTGAGATGAGCCCGGGTGCCCCACCATAGGATCGCCCGATGGAACTCCTCATCGAGGGGGATCCTATCCTCGAACCAACCCCTCGCCTGAAAACAGCGGGCGTCGAGGAACTCCTGTAGCGGACGCATCCGAAGTCTGCACAGGGGCACAAGCTAGATGCATGAGGACATCATCCCGAGAAGGGACTTGATAGACCTCACCCTGGCCACGTCCGTGGCTAACAGGCGCCGCACCTTGCCCAGGATGGTCTTGGTCCTCTCCTCTGAAGGGGAGGCCAATTGCTCCACAGTATCGAGCTTTGCCCCCAAAAACAGAGCTACTTGCAAAGGAACCAGGTGGGATTTGGGGTAGTTGATGGCGAACCCCAGCTCCGTGAGCAACCGGACGGTCCTCGCTGTATGATCTATGGCGAGTTCCCTTGACCTTGCCAGTCGTCCAGGTAGGGGTAGACGTGGATCCCTTGCAGGCGAAGCCGCGCCGCCACTGGTGCCAGGCACTTGGTGAAAATCCTGGGTGCCAACTTTAATCCGAACGGTAGGGCTCTGAATTGGTAGTGGCGTCCCTGAACCACGAACCTGAGGAACTTCCTGTGTCTTTTTAGAATGGGGATGTGGAAGTAAGCATCCTCCAGGTCCAACGACGATAGGAAGTCGCCTTCCTCCAGCTGTCCCAGCACGTGCTGGAGGGTAACCATCCTGAATTTCTGCACCTTGATGTATTTGTTTAACCGACGCAGGTCCAGGATGGGGTGTCAACCGCCGGTCTTCTTTCTCACGAGAAAGGAGACGAGCTCGATGGCACCTTTTTTGAGCATCGCCTTTACTTCCAACAGCAGTTGAGGGACGTGATTCTCCTTCCTGGCCACGGGAAGAATGCAAGGGCACTTCTTTTGGAATTCCAGCGAGTGCCCGTTGGCCAGGTTGTCCAGCACCCAACGGTCGGTGGAGATGGACTCCCACACGCTGACTAACTTCGTCAGCCGGCCTCCCACCGGGGTGCTTCGGTGGGGGCCCGACGACACGGCCGGGTCAGTCTTGTTTGGAGGAGGCCTTGCCGCCTTGGCCTCCTTGACAACGATGGCGGGATCCCCCTTGCTTGCCGCGACCTCTGTAGGCCTCCTGGGAAGAGGAGCGGGCCGCCTGGCGGTAAGCGGAGGAGCCACCGCTGGATCCTTTGGAGGCACCCTGTCTGCCTCCGGGGCTCCGAAAGGGCCATCGCTGCTGAAGCACCCCAAGGGCCCGGGCCGTCTCCGAGTCGGTCTTGATGGCCTGTAGAGACTCATCCACCGCCTTACCAAAGAGGCTGTTGCCGTCGAACGGCATGTCCAACACCCTGGTCTGGACGTCCTTGCGAAAGTCTGTCGCCTTGAGCCATCCCCGGCGTCGGAGGTAAACTATTACCCAGTTGGCGAAATCCGGTATCGGCGATGTCCATCGCCACCGTTATGGCGTGATCCGACGCCACCTCGCCCTCCTGCAGAATTTCTAGGGCCTCTGCCCTTTTGTCATCAGGCAAGAAATCTAGCAGGGGAGCTATTTTGAACCAGAGCTCCCTGTCGTAGCGGGCCACGATCACTAAGGCATTGGCTGCTTTAATCGTCGTTGCCGCCGACGAGATGACTCGTCGTCCCATAGAGTCCAACTTCTTGCCCTCGCTGTCCGGCGGGGAAGTGGAAGTTGAAGCCGCCGTGCCCACTGCCTTCTTCTTAGCCGCTGCCGAGACGACCGAGTCCGGCGTGGGCTGGGCCCTGAGGCACAGGGGGGGAGGCATCGGGGATTCGGTACTTCTTCTCGTACCTGTCCCTCTTGGTGGGTTTCGTGGCAGGGTTCTTGAGGACCGCAAGCCCCTCGTCCCAGATGTCTTCGAGTAAAGGCACCGCGAGGGTCGTCTTCCTCTTAGCCTCTCGTCGTTGGTACAGAAACCCCTCCTTTTTCTGTTCTTCAGGGCAGAGCTGGAAGAGCTCGGATGCCCTGGTTATCATGGTGTGGAAAGAGCCAACCTCGTCGGCTGGGGACGCCCGCGGGGGGGGCTGACGACGGGATGTCTGCTGTGTCATCGCCGGTACATAAGGATTGGATTGCCAACAAAATGGCCGCCGAGCTATCCTGGGGCTCGGGCAATGGCTGCGACGGACGGGATGGCCGCTCCATTGGGCCCTGTTCGTCGTCGCTATCTTCGATCACGTCAGCTGGGACCGCCCCCTGGGATCGAACCTTCTCGAACCTCTCGTTGAGGTTTCTGAACCTCTCGTTGAGGACCTCCTCGGTCTCCACCAGTTCCTCCTCAGAGGCTGATTCTGAGTCTGTAATGGATACCGGCCCCCCCTCTTTTTCAGCCGGGGGCTTCACAGGGGTCTTAGCGATGGGCTGGAAAGAGGATTCCCTCCGAGGCGGCAGGGATACTCTGGGCCCAGAGGCCGTTTCCATTGGCGTAGTCTCAGCCGGCTCCACCAGGGTCGCAGCGACCACTTCGGTAGAGGCCTTAGCCGGGTGGATCAAAGCCCTCACCACCTTAGGTGCGTCCCGGGCCATCGCCTTGGGGGGAGGATCAGCGCCTCGCTCCCCCTTCGAGATCGACCGGGTCCACTCCAGCAGCCTACCCAGGTTCTCGGACTTCCTCTTCCCCGAACCAGAGTGCTGGCTCGTGGTGGAACGTGCCGGGGAAGTAGCGCCCTGCTTGGCAACCGAAGAGCCTGACCATTCGGCACTCCCGGAGCCCGCGGACTTGCGGTGCTTGGCCTTCTGTTGGGCCCCCGTCGCCGGGGCGCCCTCAAAGGACTTAGAAGCCCGCTCAGACTTCTTCTTCGCCTTCTCACTTGCTGTGCCCTTCTCCAGCCAGGTGGCGAGGCGGGAATGACGATCTTGTTTGTTCCGTTCGGAAAGGTTCTTGCAGAACGCACAGTCCTTCTCCACGTGCGTCTTGTCCCCATGGAGGCAGTAGAGGCATCGCGAATGCTCGTCCTCCTTGAAAACGTTATATAATCCGCATCCAGGGCAGTTCCTGAACAGCTTGGATCCAGGCGTCGAGCTCCCCTTGTCCTGGGCTATGTCCGTTGAGGTAGGCCGCAGATCTTCCGGAATCCTCCAAGAAGTGTAAACTCGATGAAAACTTCACCCTTGAGGGGCATAGAAGAATTCCGAAACAGGTCCCCGTTATCGGAAGTAGAAGCGGTGGAGCGTGAGGCTCGATTAAATCGAAAAAATGAGAAATCTCCTGAAAAAAACGTGAAAACGAAGCAAAAAACTCGAGAGCTAAACACGAGGACTCCCAACACTTGAGCGTGTGGTAAAAATCTGAGGAAGGCTGCCAGAGGCGGGGCTTAGGGAGAGGGCATTCATTGGCTGGGGGCAGTATGACCCAGAGATCAGTGATTGGTTACTACTAAGAAAGACAGATCAGAAACGAAACCGATACTGATTTTTTCTTTACCGAGGATTCCCAGCCTGACGACGGGGAATATTCATGAGCATGTGAATCCATGCCAGACCCTATGCTGGAGAACACTATGTTATCTCAGAAGGAGGAGGGCAAAACCTTCCCCCTGCCATGATTAGCCTAATTAACTATCAAAGGCTCCATTGGTCCACCCGGTCCTTTTGTCAGCCCTGCAGATGGTGGCAGCAATTAACATAATTAGCATACTAATAGAGTATACTTCAAACAGGCCCACATGGGGCCTGCCTACAGAGTTTAACAAAGGAGACCAAAAACCCCAACAACCTTTGATATGCACTGTGTCAACCTAAAACCTGCTGCCGCCCTTAGTATCAATGGACAGTGACTGGTCATGCCTGGGACTGCGTGTATTACCGTAGTCATCCCCACAGGGGGACCTGTGAGAAACCTGGGGGTATTCTCCCGAGTAGATCTCAAGAATGCCTTATTCAGGGGGCCAGGGAGAGGCTGGCGCTCTCAGATCCCAACCCTGGGGGTGGACGAGCGAGGGAGGAGCCGTTACGCTCACCTGGTCTCCACGGGGGCGTTGCACGAAGCTGAGCGATGAACGTCTGCACATGCGTCGCACGAAGCTGGGCAGTGAATGGCTGTGCATGTCTTCTCCGTTTTCACTACTTCTTTCCCGAATAGGCATTTGCCTAGAATGTTGAAACAAGACGTTAACCAGCTGTGAGGGTCGGGCTAGACTCCCACCCCCCGTGACCTCCTTGTGCTCCCCTCCGCTTATGCCTCACCTTAGGTTTGTTAATGGCAGGCTCTCCTTGCTGCAACTGAATGCAGTGGCGCGTTGATGTTCATAAGCCTCTTTTACGGATCTAGTTGCGTCACTGATCCAACGGCTGTAGCAGAGTCTGGAACAGCTGTGACTCTGTAGGAAAGTCTCTATGCCAATAGATTCTTGGTGTAGTTTTGCTTAAAAGTTCTTTGTTGCCAAAGTTCTCACTACTGTGTTTGTTTCTTTGCAGGTGCAGTTTTTTGGTGTGCCAGGTTAATGAGCGGCTCCACTCCGCGATGCTGAGCTGAATTCCTGCAGGTGGGTATTAGCGCAAAAGTGCAGCGTCGAAATGTTTTTAGAAATGGTTCTTTTCCCTTGCGCGACTAACCTAATGTTTCTTTTCTGTTCTGCAGGTGTGGTGTGACTGCAGAGCGGTGATCGCGTGATCCACTTTGATGGATTGCAGGAATGGTGCAGCCTCCGGGTGAGTATTGGCTCTCTTTGCTTCCTTTCTGCAGATATGACGATCCTGTGAGCGGCTGAAGAGGAAGCCTTTCGGATGGTACGTTTCTCAGGTAAGGACTCAACCGCTGTTCTTGTTCTCTTTCTCCCTTTCTTTCCTTTTTCCACAGGTGCTGATGGTTCTTGGTTCCCAAGGCTGGCGTAGCTGAACACCGGGTAACTGGAGCTAGCAGACACGGTAAGCGTTACACTGCAGGAGTGCAGAAGAACATGAAGCGTGTTCTGTCCTTAGGGTGTGCTTTATATAGCCTTGCACAAGTAGTACCAGGTTAAGTAGTTCCTCCAGCCACACCCTGCACAAGTAGTCCCAGGCAAAGTAGTCCCTCCAGCCACACCCGAGGTTAGACTGTATGGCTCAGTTCCCACAGGCTGGACTAAATGTGTCTCCATGCTCCCTGCAACCTGCCTTACATGATGGAATAACATGAGCCTGGCGCCACCGGTGCCAGGACTGACTCCAGGAAGTCTTGAGGCAACATTTTGGGCCCTTAAAGGTCCCCATGGGTGCCAGTAACTGGGGTAGGCTGGTCTGCTCTTGATGTCTGGGGGAATGTACCATGACAGGAGCACCTGGGTTGGGGAACCCAGGGTTGTTCTCAGAGAAATGCTCCAGGTGAGACACAGTATTATACCAGAGAAGGAGAGGAGGATGAGATCCCTGAGACCTTTGTAGGGTATACCACATCTGTCTCCCTTCATCCCAATGAATCTCTCTTGCCCAGACGGGGCCTCCTTATATGACAATTCCCTAGGAACCTAAATCCTATATGACAATTCCCTAGGAACCTAAATCCTGTTGCACTTGAAAACTATCTCTCCCAGAATCCCTACTTCCCGGTGTCCTACCCGAGTACTCCCAATCATTCTCCTCTCCATCCCTCTGATTATTATTTCCCGAACTCCCAATCTGTTTTGACAAAACACCACCGGCCCCCTATTCTTTTCACAAACCCTACCAAACTCAGCCTTCCGAATTCTCCTACACCGCAATATGAAGAATATAATTCCCATGACACCTTTGCCTCATCCTACCCAGTAGGATACTTAGAAACTTTAAACCCCCACCCCCTTTCCCAACATGAACACTTTCTCACACCATAGAAAACAACGGACTAACACTAAAGCCGTTTACCTGACATAGCCCAGCACCCTGGGAGGAGAGGGCAGGAGCCATCTCTCCCCAGCCCCCCAGGCCACCATCTACATTCAACAGTGAAGCAGCACCCGCCGTCTCTATCGGGTGAGATTAAGAGCTTCAACCCGACTCGAAGTTCGGCATACTTTATATTTTCTGCAATAATATCTACGAGCAGAAAAAGCACTGCATAGTGCAAACGGAGCGTTTTTCCGCTCATACACGTCGCACCATTTGCAGCTCAACATCCATTCTACAAGCTGCCATTACCTACAACATGCGTAATAGCCGCGAGAGGCATCCGCATTACTTCCAGGAAGCATTCTTCGAATTTGGCGCCTTGCAGCAGCTGATTGGCCGCACGCTGCTATACCCGCCCTCCACTCGAACCAGGAGGCGTAAGCCGGCCTTCAGGCAAAGGGCCACAGAAAAGGGCCTGTCTACGCCTGTCTCAAGCCGCTCAGAGCCCAGGGCCTGTTACTATGCCCGTACCACCACAGGACAAGACATATCCAGCTGCCCTGAAGTAGCAACCGTTCGGATCGATGCCCATACGATGAGTTTATAGGTACGTTGCTGGAACCCCTCTGTACATTGTCAGGTCCACCCCAGGAACACGCAGGCCCACACTCCTAACCTGTTCTCACCCGTGTGACCCTCTGATACAATACCTACTGGATGCCTAATAACAAGCCAAATATTTCAGCACTGCATTACCCTTACTGTTACTATGCACCAGATGTGCTTGCTTGGCGCGAATTTGCACTGACTATACCACAGTACTTGGACAACTGCCTCTAGCCGTGTTGCATGACGCGTGTCCTAGCCTACTGAGCTTACAATCGAACTTAGCCTCACTGGAGCTTGCATCATTTAGGCTGCAGAGCTGTCCCATTTTAGTCAATTGCATTTGAGTCATTTTTTCCTATGTGTTGCCTCACTGCATTTTAGTCACCTGCTATTATCCCAAACCTAGGTGTTGCCTACTGCATTTGAGTCATTTGTTCCCATGTGTTGCCCCACGGCATTTTAGTCACCTGTTACTATCCCAAACCTAGGTGTTGCCTACTGCATTTGAGTCATTTGTTCCCATTTGTTGCCCACTGTACTTTAGTCACCTGTTACTATCTAACGTAGGTGTTGCCTATTGCAGCCCCACCGCATTTTACTCACCTGTTCACATTGAACCTATGTGCTGCCCATTGTATCCTAGTCACCTATGACTATTTCAAACCTGGATGCTGCCCATTACACTTGAGGCACCTGCTCCTACTCGCACGTGTTTTACCCTGACAGGCTGACACACTCAGCACTGCCCCAGCCTGACTTGCCTACCCTTCTACCACGACGACGCCACAAGATGCAAACCCTTCGAGACACACACTAGCCCTTCTCACACTAATAGCATTCTTAGTGGTAGGAACTGGAGCGATGCTGAGTTTGTAGACTGACTACGCCACCTTTCAACTTTGGGCCCTCTCTCGCACCATGGCACAGACACAACCCCAACCATCGACGAGTCATAATGACCAATCTGAAGAGCACCAACAGTCTCGCTCATTCGAGTCCAAACCATGCAACACCACATCCAGAAATGCTAGACTCCGAGCTAGACTTGCTAAACTTTATGAACCTCGCGCTAGAATGCTGACCTCGTCCAACCGTAGCAAGTCTACACCCTATCGGAGTACAGAAAAACCACACAGCCTTAACTTCAAGACACAGAATGCATGCATGCACACCCCTGTCACGACCCAAGAAAAGTCATGCACACCTCCATCCACCACCCCAGCCCCCCACCTAAAAGGTGCTTTAATTAACGCTAGATCCATGATTGCTCATGCCATCGAGATTGCTGATCTCATCCAGACCGAAAACCTTGACTTCTTAGCCATTACTGAATCCTGGCTTCATGCCGCTGCAGGACCGGCCATCATGTTAGCGATCCCTAATGGTTACTCCATCCTAAGATCAGACAGAAGCGAAGCCCGTGTGTAAAGACTGGTAGGGGGTGTCTGTACTTCCGCTCTCTATATGGTAGAGGGGAGGCACAGAGGACCCCAGCCAAGATTCTCTATTATTGGTAACGTAGTCGAGCTATCAAGGCCTAGCTTTTCAGGAGGTGATGCAGGCTGGTTCTTAAGTACAGTGTAGTCCCCGAACCCCCACAAAGGAATGTCCACACACTGTATTACTGAAAACACAGTCTTTATATAATTAATATTCAAAGGTATGTACACGATCACAATAACGCAGTTTGTACTCGGAAATCCACAATGATAAATATATACAATTCTAAAGTGGTACCACCAATGTTATCAAATCTCATTAAAGTGCATCAACTGTATGGTTTAAATGTCACACAGATCAATAACGAGGAAACCAGCAATAGAGATAGGAAGGAATGCAAGATGGTTGAAACAATAGGCAGAATTCTGACCCCTACCCTTAGGCACAGTTCTGTGTGGAGATCCCCCCCACCTGGGCAACCTGTAAATAAAGATATATAGCACAAGCCCAGTCCATGTATTGTTCAATAGTCTTATTTCCTCCTATTAAGGTTTTACCCCCCCCAATTTACCTGGTGGAGTAGAGTTCTTCGAAGATGCATCGACCAATCCTTCTTGAGTGACTCCCTTTAAAGCAGGAGCTACGGATCGTCGAGAGGCGTCGAGGAACTTTGCTTTCGGTGTCGGGGAATCGACGGCCCTTCTTGAGTGCCCTCGCTTTAAGGCAGGAGTCACGGGTCGTCGAACGTCTGACGGCGAACAGGTTGAACTACGGCGGTGAAGTGGCAGCTTCGTTCCTAGCGGTGCTCGTCGACAACAGAGCGTTGGCGTCCTGCAAGGAAGAGGCGTGCGGGGCACCTCAGTGACGATAGTTCTGGACCGCAAAGAGAGGATGAACAACTGTGGCCCAGCAAGGGTGTCGAGTCGTTGGCATCTCTGTGGTCTTTAGGTGGCGGGAAACCCACCGGCAGATGCTCCTCGGCACGTCGACGGTCGGGCCTTCTCCAGCGGGATAAAGCAGACGAGAGCGTCCGATGATCAATTGAAGTTCTTAGGCAAATGGGAGCATGGCGGCTCCGGTCGGCGACGGCGGTCGTTGACAGTGGCGGACAACAGTCCGGGTGCTTCTCTTTGGGATTCCGCGGCAGTCCCCGTCTCAGGTCGGCAGCCTGTCGTAGGTCTGTCTACCAGGGAGCTTTGGCTAAGATCAGCAGGTGCACGATGGTCCCTCGTAGCTCGGGAAGAGTGCGCCTTACCAGGTCCTCTCTGGGTCAGTCCTTGGAGACACAGCAGCTTTCAGATTGTGAAGGAGAGCAACAGCAATTCTTCTCGTCCAGCAGGGCTTCAAGGTCAAGCTTCAGCTACTCCAGTTACTCGTCGTAGTGGACTTCAGCTTCTGAACACGATTCCTAACAGTGAGAGGTCCCCAGATATACTGTTGATCTCCCATTCATTCCGCTGGGTCACACTCAAGCATCCCATCACGACTAAGGGCATTCATGCAGGCAGGCAGCCAATCAGGCACACAAGGTATTCAGGCCATTCACTTCTCTCCAGACACTCACAACAAGTTAGGTGTATTGGGACAAGTACCGAGCCATTCAACACTCCAAACTGCATTCATACCGGTTTCGGGCAGGGCTGTCTCAGTCATTGTGTCAACCACCAGATACTAGACATCCACAACACAGAATGCATATTCGTCACACACTCTATTCACCCGCGTCCCACCCACAGGAGGTACCCACAACATACATCACTGGGAAGGCTCCAGCTAGTGTGGCCGGGCCTTCACAACAACACCATATATGGCACTTCCACCCAACAGCCAGGCAGGGGGAAAGGGACAGAGTCAGGGCTTCCCAGGACTTTGGGAAAACAAGGTAATAGGTAATAGAAAGCAAGAGGCCACAGGGGCCATTTTGTTTTCCATCAGGAATCAACTGATCCCAATGGCAGGGCCGGGGTATCCCAAAATGGAGGATACTCCGCGCACCTGTTAAATTCAGCATGGAGCTGCCATCAGCCCATACCCTGCTCTGTGGGCCACCCACAGGTGCCCAAACACATACACTAGGGGCACAGGGTTGTACCCCTACCCATTGGTGCCATAAGGGTATCCCACGGGTCCGTTCACCAAACCAAAAGAGAGAGAGCTGCACCGCCAGGAGTCCCACATGAACTCCTGCACGGAAAACACGACAGAACACACGATAAAAAGCAGTAAAGGACAAGGATACGGAGGCCCTGTCCCTCCGATGCATTTCCAGCATCACACCGTGGAGGCGGCATATCCCTAATTGTCAAATCTAACCTATCTACCAGGCTAGCTCCATCTAACGACACTAAATCCTGTGAAAGCCTAACAGCTAAATTAGTTATTAACAACTCTCAAACCCTCACCATCCACCTGAATTATAGACCTCCAGGCCCTATTGGAACCTTTGAGGAGGACATTTCTATCATCCTATCTCATAACCTAAAAAATTCATCACAGGTTATCCTTTTAGGGGACATTAACCTGGGTTTCAATGACCAAAACGACCCGCATGCAACTAGAGTGGCTAACCTACTTTCTGAACTAGGCTTCTCACAAAGAGTACTTCACCCGACCCACAACAAAGGCAGAATACTCAATTGGGTGGCAGATCACAATTGCAACGCCTCCATTTTATCGATCTCCCCCCAAATTTGGACAGACCACCACCTTATAACATTTGTTCTAGAAACAGAAAGACCTACTCATACCTTAGCCCAGCCAGCTCCGTCCATCCTGACAAGAAATAAGAAAAATATTACCCCAGATAACCTACTCCCGCTCATCGTCCCTACACTTAATTCACTCCCAGACAACTTAGACCCTGAAACTCTGGTGAATGAGTATAATAAAATGATGTCCTCTGCACTGGACTCAATTGCTCCGCTTGAAATAAGACAAAGCAAACCCAAAGCCCATCTCAATTTCTGGTACACCCCCTGCTTGAAAACACTTTGTACCAAAAAAAGACAATGTGAGGTTGCATGGAAACTACAACCTTCCGAAGAAAACAAAAGCACTCTAAGGGATATCTCCACCCTCTACAAAAAGGAAATACTGTCGGCCAAACGGGAAACTTACAACCTAGAATAGCCCAAGCTAACTCTAGTATGAAGGAACTCTTCATCATCCTAAAGGAAATAGAATCTCCCATCCCAGTGCAAGACAACTGTGTCAAAGATAAACTATGGTGCACCAATATTCAGCAAGCCTTAGCTAACAAAGTGACAACTCTACAATCTAAAATTGCAAAGAAAAAATCCTCACTTCCCCTGGATACTAAGCCCAAAATTACTACCACCCCTCCTAGAAATAATACTGACACCCCTCGCTTCAAGTTCTCCAAAGTATCGATTATCGAGACTGAAAGAATCATACTGTCACTCAAACCATCAAATTGCCAGGGGGACCAATGTCCAGCCCAACTGATAAAGGACGCAGCCAGAGACCTGGCTCCCTTTATCTCAAAACTCATTAACGCCTCATTTGCAACAAGGTCTATACCAAGTAATCTAAAAGAATCCTGGGTACTCCCACTGCTTAAAAAACAGACGCTAGACCCAGCCATACCTACAGATTACTGCCCAATCACCACCGTGCCATTCCTCCTAAAAATCATAGATAAAGTGGAGTACTCACGAATTCAGAAACACCTTGAAACCAATAACCTGCTAGGAGTACGGCAGGCTGGCTTCCGTCCTCAGCACAGGACCGAAACAGCACTCTTAGACCTAAGGGCGCAAATCGATGAGCTAAGGGATCAAGGAAAACCAGCCTTACTCCTCCTTCTGGACTTATCAGCTGCATTTGACCTTGTTCACCACAGGGTCCTTTGTAGGAATTTGGACATGGCCGTGCACTTCTCTGAAGAAGCCACAGATTGGATCCAATCTTTCCTCAATAACAGGATCATGAGAGTTTTCTCCACCACTGCGGCATCATACTCCGTCCCCATCACATGCGGCTTGCCCCAGGGATCATGCGTTTCTCCCAGACTATATAACATCTTCACGAAGCCCCTTTTCGATGATCTGGACCTTCTTGTTATCATCTACACTAACTATGCAGATGATACCCAGATTCTCCTACCAATTACTGGTGATTACGACAAGGATTTGGCCTTGGTGAACAGGGTGTATCTCATCATTCAGGCATGGATGGCCACTCACGGACTATGCCTGAATGATGACAAAACTGAAATCATTATCCTGGGCACACCCTCTACCCAAAAAACTGGGCCCCAACTATTCCTCTTTTAACATCGATAACAACCAAATCACAACCGCTCACGCGGTAAAAACTCGGGTTTCTACCTGGACTCCACCCTCTCTTTCAATAAGCAGGTCAACGCAATGGCTTCTGCCACCGCCTACACCTGTAAACTGATAAGAGCAGGCAAACCCTTCCTATCCAACAATAGTTGCATCACACTTGCGAGAGCACTCGTGTTATCGAAGTTGGACTATTCCAACTCGCTCTACATTGGGGTCAATAAAGAAATTATCAAAAAAATTCAAATCTTGCAGAATAACGCGCTTAGAGCAGCACTAGGCATTCCCAAGAGAGCCCACATTACCGAATTTAGAAGAGCCAATAACTGGCTTTCCACTCAGGAGAAAATCCAGCTAAAAGTAGCCTCACTTGTTTACAAATGTCTAAACAATGCCGCACCACGTTACCTTTCTGCAAGATTCATGAGAACAAAGCCAAGAAGACTCACCAGATCCGCAAACTCTAACAACATTTCTACACCTAGATTTAAACTGTCCAAAGTCGGTGGCTGTAGCTTTCGGGTTAAAGCAGCTCAACTTTGGAACTCCTTACCATCCACCCTGCGGACAGATCAACCATACCCGACTTTCCGACATAACCTCACTAGGTGGATCAAAGACGCAGACAAATAACAGACCACCCATTTGCCTGTACCTATCCCGCATGTTTCTCCACCTCCTGCATTCTTGCAAACACCTACTTCCCAGCAATTACTGCCTGTCTGAGTAGGAGAGTCAAAACGTGTACAATTATTCCTACCTCTTGTGTATATTCTATGTATATTTCATGTTTCTTTATTTACCATGTGTTTTGTAACTAAGCTGTAAGTTGTCATACAAAAATGCGCCCGGTTCCCCCTGGGTCTGGTGCGCAATACAAGTAATAAAACAAACAAACAAACAAACATGTCCCGATACAAGGGTCAGGCAGAGTCAGGCAATTGAAAAGAATCACACACACACACCTGACGGACCTTTATCTTCCCCACAGGGATAAAAGGTGGAGCACGAGAGCACAATATGAGTAAGACAGCTATCCCGATATGGCAATTCAAGAAGAGGAGAAAGGTGGCGAGAACCAAAGGGGCAACAAGGAGAGAAGTGACCTTGCCCTTTCCGATCCAGACCTGCAAAGCCTCCCTGAAAGGAATCTTAAGACCACCAGCAAAAGCTAATGTATATTGCAGCAGATGTCAGCGGTACATGGAGCATGCCTACACTGATAAGCAGGACAGAAAGAGACGCTTGCTAGCATGGTACCGGCCCTGACTCCAGATACAAGAGAAGCCAAGCAGTTCATCACAGCCGGTGAGTCGAGGGGAGAGCCGATAATAAACCAAACTGTGTTCAATGAAAGTCGCAAAGTGGCACAAGAAGGGAAGTTCAAAGAACTGTTAACTTTAAGGGAAAATCAACTACAGAGGGGTCCAGCGCCACGTGGGTGCTCACTCAAGAGACTCTGGTTGATCCCACGTGTTTTGGAACTACAGATACCAGAAGGCCGTAGGAGAGCCGCAAACAGGAGGTCAAAGTGGTCATACAGGGGTCTTGCAAAATCCTCTGTACAGTCAAAAGTCTTTGACCGACAAAACTTTGGGAACGCTAAGGGAGGTGAATCACGTTTAGTGAGAACAGAGAAAGAACGGTGTGTTGTTGGCAAAAGTAAACCCGACAGAGGGATGCGACAGGAAGGAGTAAAGCATGATGTGCTAAAGAACATTGTGGCAAGAGTGAACCTGATGGAGGGATGTCCACAGTGTGTTGTTTTAAAGGACATCAAGACTTGTGAATGCAACAAGTGAAAGTATTCTGGTGTTCTGTGAAAAGCTGTAGTGAACCCGACAGAGGGAAGCAAACTGTCGAGAAGGGTCTGAGCCTGGGAAAGAGGGATCCAGGGGTGAAGAGCTAAAACCCCATCGACCCATGAAAGTAACAGACGAAGTTGTGTGAGTAAAGCCACAGTGAACCCGACAGAGGTAGGCTGAGATTCGAGATGGGTCTGCGCCCGGAAGAGGGGGACCCAGAGGTAAAGAACCATCACCCTACGTACCATAAGAAAGGAACTTTTATTTTGTCATTCCGAACATATCAGGCCATTGGAAGCAAGAGAGTTAACTGCCAAAGGTCAATGGGTATAGCTAAGAACTTTTTGAGAATCTGAGCCCAGAAGAGGGGGATTCAGGGGCGACAGTTCATCACCCGAAGTACGAGTGGAAACAAACTTTCATTTGTTATATTGGATACATCATGCCCTCGAGGGCAGAGACTTTTTATGAAAGACTTACCCATTAAGAACCAGATACCTGAAAACGAAGCGGTCGGCTCGTGCTGGGAAAGCTTGAGTGTGTGCTGTGCTCAGGAGTGTCCCTTGTCCCGTGCTCAAAACGTGGGGAAGGGAGACCCCTGGCTACCACATCCTGACTTATTATTTATGAACACTTCTTTCGTTATTGTAACCCCTATCCCACACTCTTAGTATATTTAGTTGCAAGGATTGACAATAGTTTTTTTTTAGTATAGGCCCTTTTTGTTTGACAAGACACCACAAGGACTGCCTTATTTTTCATTTGATGGTCGAAGCTTGCTCCCATCTTAGATTTAGGTTTAGATTAGGCGTTTTTTCAACCTGTATTTACAGTTTAATAAACACCCTTGAACTGTGATCACTTGTGTCTGTCTTTACTGCTGCCACCATGAGTTCCTTGCAGACCCCATTCAGAAGGTACGAGTAAGTGGATTCATGGCACCAGGTAGCCTGTTCCCGCCTCAGCTTCAAGGGAGACGGGCTGCTTAAATTAGGAACCATAGAGAGTGTCATTAACTAGAGAGACCCTTTGATCAAGGTTAGGGAGAATTCTCATTTATGGCTAATTTCCTTCATCTAGCGAGTCCCCCAGCAGCTTTGCTGGACTTCTGGAGTTTATTTCTTTCACTTGGTAAGAGTGTGAGCTTTTCCCCCACTCTTACCCATGGTTTGCCATGTGTCTTTTTCCTGTTTTTATGATTATGGACTCTGGAGTACACCACTTCAGTAGCCCTCTTCTTTTGTGTGTTACACAGCACCTTCAGTGCAGCGACACAGGGTTGTCTTTTAGACTTCCCCCGACTCCATTTCTAAGGCTGACTACTGTCCCCCAGAAAAGGGTAAAGTTGCCATTAACTTTACTTAGTCAATTTACTACAGATCCAGTACACCCCATCTTCCATGGAGTACTGGAAAGGGTTACTTCGTATCCCTTTGTATCTGTACCTCCTAGAGCATTGTTTCGCTCTTTTAACATTTAGACTTGGCTGGTGGCAGTGGTATCTACCCTAACCTTTCTACCGCGACTATATTAGATAAACGTGGTATTGTTTTAGGCTATTATATAAGCCTCGAACTTAAACCCGCTTGACCAAATACTTTTTCTTTTGGCTCCGGTCGGGTTTATTCGCCATTTCTTTTTGTTAAAGTCCTTCTTGTGTCTTACTTTGCGCGGTAAACCAGGTTTGCCTCCTTTGTTCACCATCTTTTGGCGGGCTTCTGCTCAGAAGCCTTCCTCCAGGAGCCTAGGTGTCTGGGTGGGCTGAATGTGAGGGAGGGGTGTAGTCACCCCCTGCACAGGGTATCCTAGGAAACCCAAGTCGCACTTTGCCATGATTGGCTAAGGTGGTTGTCCAGGACGGACAACCCCTCTGCTGCGTGATTGACAGTCAGGCTGTGTGAATGGGGGATTTTCGCATAAAAGGCAGATCTCTTGGGCTAGAAGTTAGAGTCGCCTCTGGAACTACAAGGAACCGAAGAGAAGAGGAGGAGAGGTCGGCTGCTACAACTACCCCGTCCCGCTGAAGCCCTGCTGCAGTCCTGAGCTATCTACCCTTCGACGACCAGAGAAGATCCAGTCCGGAGTCTTCTTCCCTTGAGCTTGGTGGGGATAACCAGCTCATCTTCCACAGCCAGAGGATCCTCTTCTTGGTCGAAATCGCTGCACATTGCTGTAGTGGTCCGGATAGCCATCCGAGGAGCCTCTCCTGTTTTTAAGGAGCGCACCTTTTATTCATCGTCGCCGTTGCCGGCTTCATCCCTGTGTGGTGCAGACCCCTCCAGACGTCCTCCTTCACATCGAAGCTCCAAGAACCGTGGGTCTGCGGGAAACCAACAGGAACAACTGCCAGGGCACCAGCCCCTCCATTGAATAAGGTACTGTGTCCTGCTTGAGGAATTAGGCTGAATCCCTTTTCTTCATCTCCAAGGCTTGCCCTTGTCTTCCTCCTTCTTATAACTTTTGCTTCCAAACATTGACAATATCAAAGTACTCTTGGCTACGTTTAATCGTGAACTGTCCGACTGTGTGATCCTCGACAACAGGCACGCGGTGTCCCTTGATCCTGGCTCCGGCCCTTTGACTCTTGAATTCCTGTCTATGAGTGTTCTTCGATTCTGTCTGCCTAACTAGAATATTGCCTATGATTTTTGCCTCCAACTCCCTCTAAGTATCTCAGGTGCTGAGTGTGTTTTTGCCCCGGTAGCATTTCTTGTCACGGATATGGGTTTATTTAGTAGACCGAACTTTCAAAAAGTGATCGCAATCATATTCACAGTAACGGGTCTTGTTTCATAACACCGGTCCATTCAAACACAGGGTACTTCCCTTGAGTCATACCGTACAAAGTGAATTGGTTAGTTGTAGTATATTTTACGTGTGGTTTTGAATTTAATAGAAGTGTTGTGTTTATAACAAATGGTTTAAAAAATAAATGTACTTCTATTTTTCTACCTGAAACCTTGAGTCAGTGTTTGCTTGAGTCACAGTAATTGTGGTCCCTTTGTGTAATCTCTGCTACTGCTCATATACTCTTGAGATAAGCCTGGCTGCTCCGTTACTGCTACCACTTTAACATAGTAGTACAGGCTTATACCAAAGGTAAAACTTGTATTGCCACCTGTAGTCTTAATTGTGTGTAGTGGTCCCTAAGGGCACTGCACAGGATTCTGCCTAACAATCCATAACAGACAGGAAGATGGGTGGGACTTAGTATTAAATGTTCTTATCCCTTTACCTTATTTGAGAAACCTGAAGGCATTCTCACACATATTCCCCAGGGATCTTCTGTTCAGTGGCCAGGGAAGGGTCATTGCTTTTGTATCCTAACCCTAGGGTGGACTAGCGAGGGAGGATCACTTGGGCAGAGGGTCCTTGTGGATTGGGAAGAGGGTGCCAGAGGCGAGACACAGTATCCCCCCTTTACTCACAGTGACTTAACTTACCCTCCATCAGCCTTTGTAGGATATTGTTGTCCATCTCCTACTCTTCCCCCTGAAGCAAGAACAAGTACTGAAAAGAAGAAGCTAACCCCAAGAGTAATGCAGATTATCTATAGGAGACACCACTAAACTACTCGGACGAAGAAGAGGGAGCATGAAGGGTATACAGCTGAAGGTCAGGCATGTCCAGTTAATTGGATTGATTGTGATCAGGCAATTGAATCAGGGGCTTCACACCTGCAGCCTGTTCGAGACTCACAGGTGTATAAAAGGTGGAGTTCACAAACAGCAAAGAGAGCGAGAAGCCAGTGGGCTGAGATAGGAGCAGGAAGGCCAACACAGCCAGCGGAAAACCGCAGGAGAACGAGACGCTGAGACGTTGAAGGAAGACACAGTTTAACAAAGTAGTAGTGAAGTGGGAGAAAAATGCTGAATTGAATGTTTAAGCTGCTATTGAACCTAGCGAAGTGTGAATAACTCAGCAACGCTAAGTTACAGGGATAAAGTGCTTGGGCAAGGGCAACCAGTTGCACAACCTATGGTGGGTGGACTGTGCGGTCTGTAAACTGCGCCTAAACCAGGGAGCCCCAACAAATGGAAAAGGAACTGCAATGAAATGGAACTATTAAAAACAATCTAAAAATCAGAGAGAACGGGATATTGGTAATGAATCATTGCAACAAGCTTGGGAAAGAGAAACTAAAGCTCCTTTTGAACACTGAGTTGTGAACCAGTGATTAAAGCTTGGGAAGGGAGCCCCAGGCTCCTTCGAAATATTGTTTTGTGAACCAGATATTCAAGATTTCGGAAAGGAACACCGAGCTCCTTTGGAGCATTGTGTTGTGAACCGGCGCTTGAAGCTCGGCAAAGGAAAGCCGGAATTTCTTGAGAACGTTGTTTTTGGAACTGTATGCCGAACTTGGGGAAGGGAGCTAGAGATTGCTCCATACTTTATGTTAGACACTATTTTTAGTTAGAATATCCCTGAACTACATTAAGGGATTAGACGTGAGGGCAAGCATAGGTTTTGACACAGACAGACTTTTAGTTTGAACTTCCGGACATAGACTTTCCTTAGTTTCTTTAGGTAGGGCAATCTCCACCATAGTTATAGGACAAGTTAGGCGTTACACCCATCCTGAAATTTTCATTAAGATTTTGAAAACTGTTACATTTGTTGTCTGTGTCATCTCTTGATACCATGCCTGTCTCTTACTTTTCTGTTGCAAAGCACTCTGGTTATGACCTCATGCATATAGGAGATTGTTGGTGGAGACCCAGGATTGGTTCATTGAGGTAGGCTTAGCCTACTTCAATCACTGTGGCCCATTTGGCTTTAAAGCAGTCGAGCCCGTCTTTTGGCATATCATCTGAAGACTTTACAAGGAGTAGCTAGAAGAACTCAGCATTGGACCCTAGCTGAAGGCACAGTCTGCCTATCATCTTACGCCAGTGAAGGAAGGCCAGGACCTACAAGAGGGAAGCAAGATCCCTCACCAAAACATCTCCCAGGGAAAAGAGGGAGATACTGAATGTATAGGACCCTGCAGCAGCTCCAGAACCAGTACCCAGCCAGCACACAACATGCCCTGCTAAGCTCTGCAGCAAGCTTCCTAGGTGGGAAGCGCCAGAGTGGGTCTGAACCAAACCAAGGACAAGGAAGCTGCCTGCAACACTCTACTTAGCTTTGGCCCGTCCGCCTTAAAGGATGACACAAGCCCAGTGAAGAAGCTAGGAGGAGTGCACTGACAAGCATCTACCGACTTCAGCCTCAAAGGACATTTTTGAGCCAGTTGAGCCCCTCGTCCTGCAACCGACTGCACTGCTTACTGTTGTTACGCCGCTGTCGCTAAAGCCGTCTGAGGCGCCTCTACCAGTGCTTCAGAACCACCGACCAGCACAGAGACAATGATTCCTGACCCTGAGCCGCTGTGTAGACCAGCCTGCAGCCATCTGGTCAGCCTCCCTCGCCATACTGCCTACCACCTGATTCCCACAGCTGTCTCCCATCTTGAACTCGGTCGCAGAAGCTGCCACGTGCCCTAAAACCGACTCAACCCTGTCTTGCTCCAGGAACATCTACAGCACAAAGTACATTGTGGTTCTGTCCCCCTGATCCTTCTCCAAAGGCCCGTAGTGACATTTTATGACCCATGGCTCCCTTTGTGTTGAATCCAAGTATCCTTGAACTATTATGATTAATTACTATACCGACTACCCTCCTGTAAGTAGTCAGAGTGCATCCCTTTTCCTGCTTTGTAACTGTCTGTCCTCCTCATTCCTTTACAGGGTGGGTTGTGTTTCGTAGTGTGCTAGAACTGTCTGTTGTGAATAATAAAGTAGATCTGTTTATACAACCTGGACTGGACAGTCCCTTTTATCATTGGCTAATAATTGTATTTTCACTTTGTTGCAACCAACCAACGATCCACGATCTTTCAGAGATAAACCTGTCTTTCTGTCCACGTTACCAAAATTGGACAAGGAGGTTTATAATTTGCTTATGTTTCCAATCTGTTTGGATCCCTTCTGGTGTACTAGAGGTGTGGGACTAATTGATGGTTTAGAAACCGATATTCATTCCTGGACCACTGGTGCCCCAGAAGTTGATTTGTCACAGTTGCTGAAAAGGGAGGATTGTGCTAGAGGTATCGCAGCAGTTTAGGGGGAGAACAGAAAAAGTGTATAACCAAGATAGTTTAAATTAGGTCTCTTGTAAGTTGTATAAATGGCTGTACTCCCAGGATACCATGGTTGATCCAAAACAAAGACAATGAGGGCAGTTATACCTCCTCTAGATAGCTGTCTGGCAGGAAGCAATCAGCACTGGAATACCCTATGGTGCAACAGATGCTGCAGTTAGTCATTAATTAACTGATTAACTAAATAACAGCAATATGCAGGGCCGCAATGGTGTGACATCAGAATTATTCAAGTCATATGGCGACTAACTTGTCCCACTACTACAAGAGCCATTTCGGGAGCAGCCAGGGAGCAGGAGTCGTTGCCATACTCTAGGCGATTGTACTGCTGAAAATATCTATGACTGTGCTTGTGAAACATAATAAGAACCCCACACTGCCAGCATTGTACAGAGCGCTGCTGCTATTGAACACAAAGGCAAAAGTTCTGTTAATAAATTTCTGTCGGATAGAATATACTGGACAGATTACTGAAAGTTGGCTCAAATCCATATTAATACCCGTTTATAATAAGGGAGAAGTTTAGACCCCTTGAATTATAGACTTTTAGCAATGCTAGATTCAAGCATGATGATATTTTCATTGACTCATCTGTCAAAATTAAATCAGTGGGCCGTGGAAATGGAATTACTTAAACCTTTCCAAACAGGATTTAGAAAGGGGCATGGAGCACTAGATAATATATGTACAATGCAGTCTCTCATGACAGATTCCACGAGCATGAGCCCTAATATATATTGTTGTCTGATAGACTTTAGTAAAGCCTTTGATGTGGTATCACGTCCACTTCTTTGGTCAAAGCTTACTGCCTGGGGCATTGATCCCCATTTGTTACACTTCATAAAATCATTATATACTAACACTAACGTAATAGTGCGTCTCAGCCTAAATGGCATAACAACTGGGCCGGTGAAAACTAATATGCGTATTCGTACCCCCCCTATACAATCTATACACAGCTGACATTACCAGATATTTAGAAGCAGTTAGACATTACCCTCCTAAGATGAATGGTGTCCCGATCTCATGGCTTGGTTATGCCAATGACATCATCCTCTTTGACCAAATCCCCATTGGCCTACAGCAAGCCATTGACACAGTAATCCCCTTTGCACGAGATAATCATATGTGATTAACAGCAATAAAACTAAAATGATATGCTATGGGGGATCTCTGCCAAAAACTCCAAGATTTACTTGGAAGTTAGGATTGGAACCGTTGGAAATAGTAGACACTTGTATAAACCTGGGATGCCCATTGAAGTTAAAAAATCACCCATTCTTTCATAAAGAACTTTGTAAAAAACAAGATTTGGAAGTAATGGTCGGCTATTAAGCGATAGGTTAGCTGCAAAGGAGGCAATAACTTAGAGGGCCTATTAATTTTGTATCGTGCAACTCTTATCTCGTCAATACTCTACGGCTTGCAAGCCTTTTCTGGGGATCTGATGAAATGGCTTGATGGATTTGAAGCTCCCGTCCTCGGTGCCAGTCGATGCATTACAAATGGAATTCAGCCTTTCCTCCCTCTTCTCCATTTGGCTCGTCCAGCGCACCATCTTATACTTCAAATGAATTTCCCCGAGAGGGGATACGAATAAGCTTCATAATATACTGGGCACCAGCACCTCAGATCATAGGGACGCATTATTTCTCAGTGATTTGGCATACTCTGCAAATGTTCTTCTTATACAGCTGAATATACCACTGAGTACTGCCATCACATTACCCAATATTGAACACGTTTTAAAAACTAAAGTTTAAGACTGGGATAGAATCCACAGTCTGGACAAGCTCGCAATGTGATGCTTAACTATCTCACGAAGACCTGTGATTTGGAGTTAAGGAGATTCATAATATATATTCACCTCAACCGATTGCCTACGAGAGAATATCAGGGAGTATGGCACAACATTGCAGGCGAACAAAGCCTGTTGTTAATGTGGCAAGGACAGTGAAACGGATCGACATATATTGACAATGTGCCCAGCCCTCGTGAACCCATACATAAAGAGCTATGGTAATTTTGTGAAGCAAATTGAGTGAATCAGAATTGACCAATTTTGGAGCACCTTATACGAAGCCACCTCGCTGGTAATTACAGCTGCAGCTTTACTGTATGGAAGTTGTTGCTTACATTAAAGCCGCGAGTGAATGGATGACGACAATTATCTTTTTACCGTTTTATGAGCTTTTTCTAAGTACATTATGAATTTGAATTGTTAATTTATGAATATATTTATAATGTTTTAAAGTGTCGAACTTTGTGTATGTAAATCATTATTTTATCTCATGTATATGTGCTTAAGGTTTCATTTAACGAAATACACAAAGTCAAAACATTTTTTTTTAAAAAAAGCTATTAAACACAGATACTGTATTACTGAGCATCACCTTTGCCCAATGGATACCAACAGTGATAAGCTTATTGGTCTATATGCAACAATGTGGATGTATCCCCGAGCATAACATTAGCATGAGTCTTTGCAGGCGGCTTGCAATTTTGGAGAGTAAAACAGGGAGTCTGCTGTACCAATGGTGTTAGCTTATTTTGGATGCCAACAAAGCATTCAACTCCCTCAGCTCGGAGTTATTAACGAGTTATTACCAAAGACTTGATAAAAGGGATTAGGCTGCTATATATGTGCCACCTCGCAGGAGTGAAAATGGGCAGTGTATTCCCCGGAGTGGCAGCTGGAAAGTGGGACACAACAGGGATGCACGCTTTTGTGCACTTCTACTCTGTATGGCAATGGAGCCATTGGCCTCAAGATGGCTGTTGCTGGCAGGACACTTGCTTGTAGTTGCAATATACAAGGAAGACATCTTGTTATACACTAAAGGTTGCTGATACATTGGACAAAGTCATTGTGATGCTGGAAATGCATCGGAGGGACAGGGCCTCCGTATCCTTGTCCATTACTGCTTTTTATCGTGTGTTCTGTTGTGTTTTCTGCGCAGGAGTTCATGTGGGGCTCCTGGTGGTGCAGCTCTCTCTCTTGTGGTTTGGTGAAAAGACCCATGGGATCCCCTTATGGCACCCATGGGAACCCTGTGCCCCTAGTGTATGTTTTTGGGCACCTGTGTGTGACCCACACAGCAGGGTACAGGCTGGTGGCAGCTCCGTGCTGAAATGCCTGGTGCCCTGAGCGTCCTCCATTTTGGGATGCCCAGGCCCTGTCATTGGAATCGGTAGATTACTGATGGAGACAAAATGGCCCCCATGGCCTCTTGCCTTCCATCACCTGTTACCTTGATCTTCCCGAAGTCCCGGGAAGCCCTCCCTCTGTCCCTTCCCCCGGACTGGCTGTTGGGTGGAAGTTCCGTATAAGGTAGTGTGGGGAAGTGCCGACCAGATTGGCTGGAGCCTTCTCAACAACTGTATGTTGTGGGCACGCCTATGGGTGGGACCTGGGTGAATGGAGTGTGTGACGAATATACATTCTATGGTGTGGCTGTCTAGCATCTGGTGGTTGACACAATGGTTGAGACAGCCCTGTCTGAAACCGGTATGAATGCAGCTTGGAGTGTTGAATGGCTCGGTACTTGTCCCAATACACATAACTTGTTGTGAGTGTCTGGAGAGAAGTGAATGGCCTGAATACCTCATGTGCCTGATTGGCTGCATACCTGCATGAATGCCCGTAGTCGTGATTGGATGCTTGAGTGTGACCCAGCGGAATGAATGGGAGATCAACAGTATATCTGGGGACCTCTCACTGCTAGGAATCGTGTTCAGAAGCTGAAGTCCACTTCGACGAGTAACTGGAGTAACTGAAGCTTGATCCCTGCTGGAGCTTGATCCCTGCTGGATGAGAAGAATTGCTGTTGCTCTCCTTCACAATCTGAAAGCTCCTGTGCTTCAAGAACTGACCCAGAGAGGACCTGGTAAGGTGCCCTCTTCCCGAGCTACGAGGGACCATTGTGCACAGCTGATCTTTGCTTAAGCTCCCTGGTAGACAGACCTTCGTCAGGCTGCCGACCCAATACGGGGACTGCTGCGGAACTCCAAGGAGAAGCGCCCGGACTGTTGTCCACCACGGTCGCCGACCGCCATCGCCGACTGGAGCCGCTGTGCTCCCGTTGCCTAAGAACTTCCTGATCCAAGGACGCTCTCATCCGTATCGTCACCGCTGTATCCTGCTGGAGAAAGCCTGACCGTCGATGCGCCGAGGAGCATCCACCGGTGGGTTTCCCGCCACCCAAAGACCACAGAGACGCAGACGACTCAACGCTCTTGCTGGGCCACAGTTCCTCAACTCTTTGCGGTCCCGAACTATCAACACCGAGGTGCCCCGCACGCCTCTTCCTTGCAGGACGTTTATGCTTCCCCGTCAACGAGCACCACTAAGAACGACGCAGCCACTTCACCGTCGTAGCTCGACCTGTTCTCCATCGGACGCTCGACGACCCGTGACTCCTGCCTGAAAGGGAGGACACTCAAGAAGGGTTGTCGATTTGCCCGACGCGGAACGCTACAATGCCAAGGTACTTTGGGGTTGCAGAACTATTGGAGAGTCTAAGTGTGAACAATATATGGGCTGGGCTTGTATCTTTCTTCTACAGGTTGCCCAGGTGGGGGGATCTCCACACAGAACTGTGTCTAGTGGTATGGGGCCAGTATTCTGCCAATTGCTCAACCATCTTGCTTTCCTTCCTCTCTCTACTGCTGGTTTCCTCTTTATTTTGATCTGTGTGTCATTCTGACTGTATGCACTTGAATAAGATCTAATAACGTTAGTGGTGTCACTTTAGAATTGTACATATTTACCATTGTTGATTTTCGGAGTACAAAGTGAGTTATCGTGATCGTGTATATGACCTTGAATATTAATTATATAAAGACTGTGTTTTAACTGACACAGTGTGTGGACATTCCTTCGTGGGTGCTTGGGGACTACACTTTACTTAAGAACCAGCTTGCATCACCTCCTGAGAAGCTAGGCCTTGATTGCTCGACCACAACTACCAATATTAGAGAATCTTGGCAGGGGTCTCTGTGCCTCCCCTCTATCATATAGAGAGCGGAAGTGCAGACGCACCCCCCCTCTGGTCTTTACAGTCATATTGGTTCCTGGCTGGTCAGGACAACCCCCCATCTTCTAGTAAGGATACATTGGGAACCCATGAGTTCCACATATTTGGGTTTAACATATAACACAACCCAAAGTACTTGTTGCAGTAACATTTGCAGAATAAGATGGGTCTATTAAAACATTTTGATCAGGATGCCAACATACTGGCCCTTAGTAAAACGGTGCTGCTGCCCAGACTACCGTATGTCTTTCAGTCCCTGATGGTGGTTAGAAGCATAGAGTTTTTTTCAGGGAATGAGAAAGAAACATCACAGTTCTCAACCAATTCGAACATATAAGTGAGACAACTTACGGCAACCTTTAAAAAGATACCAACATGGCCGATCTCCCACCAACCCAACCCCACTGGATATATACAAAAACCTGCTCACCCACAAAACACTATGCTCGCGCCTACTAATTAATCTATCTCTAAACATGGCAACATTACCAAAGCCTTTCAAATCAGCCTATATCAAACCTCTCCTAAAAGCTTTCCCACCCCCCTTGTGAGCCCTATCGGGGAACTTTTCTAAGATCTGTATTCCTTGTTGCTGGTTTCAGCGTATCCTTGGAACATACCATTTCTCTGGGAGGCTTTCCCTCGTGGGCAATTATAGTTCAGCTTGTTTTGGCCTACTTAATTTAGTACATTTTTCAACTGTATAGTTCCTCTGAATTCTGGCTCATAATGTTTTCTGTCTCATGTTATGTTCTTCTTCCACAGAATATCGAGTTTCTTTCCCCTTTTTCCAAGGTATTATTGTCCACTGTTCTTTTCTCTCAGTATTCAGATTTTCAGCAATTCCTTTTCTTATATCACAACACTAAATTCATCAGTTTCAGATTTAAATTTCTCTCATAACTCCCACTGGGATGAAAGGCTTGCACGGTTTGCTTCCCTTTGGGCCTCCCGTTACTCCCGCTCTCCCTATTACCTTCCACTGTCAAGGAGAACTGCTTCGGGAGCCTTGTTCCTTGGGGAGTTTCTCTCTTGCTCCATGCTGCCGTCAGTTTATTTTTGTCTGTTTATTTTCATCTAAGTTTTCTTTCTCGGGTTTTCTTCTCCTTGCAGCATCTCGGTGTTCCATCGAATAAGTGGACACCATGCTGCTGTATATTTGCAGTGATATCACGATGGTTTGTGGACCGGCTGTCCACAATGGATCCTTTGCGGTGTTGCCACCACCTTCCTCTGGGCTCTTGCCCTTTTGGATTCTCACGCTGGGGATTTGCTCTGGCACTGGAGTCTCCCTTTTAAGTATAGTGTGCGTTTGAAACTCATGGGCTTCCTGGTTCACGCCTATTCTGCCTTCTCCAGGTGTTATGCAGCTCGGGGCCTTCCCCTTGCCTGCGTATGAATTCCTCTTTACCCCTTGTTGCTCCTTGAGTACACGCTATTCAACGTACTTGCCCCAGTGAATTGGATATTCAGGAAAATAACATGTCCCTTTAAATCAATGTGATAGTGACATCTAAAAAGGGTTTCTCTATCCCAATCTTGTTGTTTAAAAGTCTCTGGTATTTTAGAACATCCCATGTAGGCCACGGTGTGCAGTGCTTTAGGGAGTTCCTCAAAGGAATGGGAGTCCTTGTCCCTCGTGGGGGGAGTCTCTCCCGGTGAGGTCCCACTTGTCTCAACCCCTACGGAGGGTGTGGCGGAGCAGGCTCACCACTCTAGCCTCACAGGCGGGGGCTCCCTGTTGGAGAGAAAGGACGAAGTCCCTTGATTAATCACAGAACGCAGACAACACCCAATCAGCCCTCATACCACTGGACATAACAGCCACCTTCGATATGGTCAAATACACAACCTTAAACAAGAGACTGAAAGAATCCGGTATTCAAAGTTATGCACTACAATGGCTGAAATCCTTCCTCACCGACCGAACCAAAAGAACCCACCTACTACTGTTTACATCGAACACAAAACATATCACCACAAGGACCAAGACTCTCCCCACTCCTCTTCAACATTATGACCCCCCCCTAACGAAGCTGATTCAAGCCCATTGACTGACAGTCTACAACTATGCAGACAGCACCAAACCTATCGCCAAGATAACTTCCAACTGCGACCCTGACAACGGCCTTAATAAATGTCTCACCGATACGAACACCTGGATGGCAAACAGCAACATTAAACTAAATGCAACCAAAACAGAATTCATGATCACCCAGGAGAGACAATCTAACACAGACATCTCTTACCTGGCTCCACCCCCAAGCAAGGGAACCCAACTAGAGACGTCAAAAATGATAACAAATCTGGGAATTCTTATGAACAGTGGTCTCACTTTGGAACAACAAGTCAATGTAATAGCAACAAAATGATTTTGCCACCTCTATTTAATAATACCTCAATTTCTCACACACAGCCCCTGTGATCATTTCATTGGGGCCATCAAGAATAGACTACGCAAATAGTCTATACCTAGAAATGACTGAATGTCTCACCAAAAACCTACAACGCATCCAGAATATTGCATCAAGAGTACTCCTGAGACTAAATAGAAGAGAGCACATCACGCTGGCCCCGTGAAGTCTACTTTGGCTACTGGTAAAGAAATATATCATCTTCAAAGCCTTCTGCATTGCCCATAAATCACTAAACATACAGGGAGCCAATTCTTCCAAGCAAAAGTCACTGATGCCAACCCAGAAGAGACTGAAGATCTAGTACCGACATCCAAATAAAAACAAGTACGAGAAAACAAAATTCGGAGGAACTACCTTCTCCTGTCTCATAACCAAAACTATGGAACTCGATCCCAAAGGAAATCAGGAAGACAAAGACCACCTAAATTAGGAAGCGGCTAAAAACCTGGCTATTTAACTCGCAGAGATAAACCTAGACCAATCCATAAAAACAGCTATCTTCACACAGAGACCACTGAAACCGCATACAAGGCGAAAACCTCATACATAAAATGTAAACCTGAAATAAAGAAACCACAAGATAAATGGCTGCAAAAAAGAAATACTGCTACAATATATACATACACTGCCTAAAACCCACTAACCATCTCCCCTCTTCTCTTCCACACCCACAACCGTTACCCACCTAGCACACACACCCAATGGGCTAGCAAAACAACCTATCAAAACACGCAAACTGCATATCAATCTCTAACCAAGTTACAAACCCAATAACCTCCAACACCAAACAACAGACATACAAGAAGCCCCAGTGCGCAAAACAAACACCCAGAAAAGATCACATGCACAGATACCAGTTGCTCCTGGTTCTGCAGGCATCAACAGATGAGCACAACATTTATTCAATCCCTCTCTCCCTCACAAACCAACCTTAGCTTACAGAGCCAAGTGAGCTCCTGGAGACCATGGAAATAGCAGCAGTGAGCAGTATTCATCAACTTTAACTAAATCCAACCAACATCCAGTCTCACTTTGCACTTCTATGCTGGGGACCCATGATAATCTCCTCCCCTCCATGCTACTGTCCCTCTGATGTTCCAATTTCCCTTTCTACCTCCACCCTTAGATATTAAGATCTTCCTCCTACTACCACGCTACTCTTCCACCTGTTACTACCTCTCTCCCCTACTATAATCACCTCTAGTCCACCACTGCTTCTCATTACTACCCCTTCTCCTCTGCCCTTCCAGCTACTAGCACTTCCGCTACTCATCTGCTACCACTACTACCACTCCTCAATATCACTCTTTTGTTACCACTATTGCTCCCACCTCCACTTCCAATCACTACTCTTCTACCACTACTTCCACTACTGCCCGGTACTACTACTCTCTCCTTGCTCTCATGCACACTTACTCTGCAGAACCCGTCTCTCCCACAACCTCTGCATGCCTTCCCTTTGTCCTCCTTTTTTTGGTTGTCCTCCTGTTTTTTTTGGTTGTCCTACTGCCACCTCTTGCGCTCACCCTACCAAACCCACACTAAACACTTTTGAAACTCCTTCTTAAATCACCCTCCCTAGATTGGTCAGCTTTCTCTGTCCAATCAACAATCAATCAACTTACCTTGTGTGTGTGTGTGGGGGGGCGAGGGACAGGGGGCTTTGAAGGCTTGATAAGGGCTTTAAGCCAAGCCCTCTTTTCAGCCACTCGGTTCACTGCATTCATACCAGAAAAAACAAAATAGTTCTACTACGCTCTACTGTGCCATGTTTATATGGCCTTCTTGTAGATCTATTTTAGATAATATCCTTGGTGGGCTAGTGGGTTTACCTCCCCGCGCAGGCTCCAGCAGATGAAGCCTGCTGGAGCTGTGCTTTGCTTCCCAGTGCTGCGCCGGTTGGCGACTTCCCCAAGTAATAATTCTATGTGCCAACACTGCCTCCCACTGTCTCGCTGCGCCGGCTCACCTAGGATGCCATGCTCAGCGCCCCTCTGTGAGGGATGCGCGCTGCCTCGCTACATCCCACGCTGCGCCGCCGTCAACCCAGTGGCTGCTGCGTTGGAGTGGCTTGCATGGACTTTCTTCCCCGGCGTCCTGCTGTGGCTCCATCCACGCTGTCTTCTGTGCAGGAAAGGAGGGGATTGGGAGGGGGGGTCTGTGATCTGGCACCCTGAAAGGAAGCAGGGATCAGGGTCCCCCATCCTTCAGCTGAAAGGACCCGGCAGCGGGCCCACAACAGTAGCGTAGCGTATGACTGTTTGATAAAAAGTGATTAAATGCATTGGTCCTATACGCCTCCTCTAACAGACTGAAGTCAGGTTTCACTTTGATGTGAATTTGTATACGTCTAGAAGGTGTACAAGAGTTTCACAGTTCTTACATGTATGCAACTTACATCTCCTGAAAACTGGCATCAAAATTCTTCCCAACTTACATGGTAGCTATCATACGTATATTAGTGTACAATGTTCATCTCCCATAAGGAACAGGTACAGTTCGTACATAAAAAGTACATTCCTTCTGCTCTTGTATTGTACTCCTCATATATGTATAAAAGCTCATAGTAAGATGATCTCTAACTTTGATGTGAGTTTTCGATACGTCCAAGTGGTGTGTACTTACATTTCGTACATGTATGCAATTTAAATCTCGCATAATAGAGCTAAGAAAGCTGACAAAGTCAGTCCTAACTTTGATTCGAGTTTTCAAAACAAAATGTACATCTTCTACCCATATGTGGACAGTTGCATACCGAATATCTTGAAAATCGAAGTGAGCGATTTTGAGATATTTGGGCTGGGGGAAAGAAATGTCCTACAATATTTTAAAATAGGAAGTCATTCATGGAAAATTCATACAATTCCATCTTGACCAGACAGGATATCGAAGCAATAGTGCTTTGAGGAAGTATGGAGAAAGGACCACGTTGCGGCATTGCAAATATCCTGCACTGGTTCTTAGAGCCAAAGTGATTGCCACTCCCTTGGTGGAATGGGCTCTTAAATGATCAGGGACATCTTTTCCAGCAATGGAGTAGCACTCCGAAATGCATAGGATGATCCATCTTGACAGTGTTTAGTCACGGCATAGCCTAATTTGTGACCAATGTAGGCAATGAATAACTGACTGTCTGGTCTGACTTAGAGCTGCATGTTTTTAATTGGTTTTACAGCATCATCCCTTATGGGGTTAGACAAATGTACTTTCCTGGCATGTCATGGTGTCATTGCGGGGGCTGATTGCGTGCAATTGCGAATCTCGCCAGAAATAGAACCCCCCAGGAAAACTAGTGCATACACACCATCACGCCCGGTGTACACAGCATCTCCTACAGCTCTGGAAACGCCAATGCTCACTGGCTTATCTAACCAAAAAAGACTCTGTTCAGAGCTCCTCAACTTTTCTGTGTTACATTATTCCCGGAGCCAGTTTCTACTCCGAGTCCTCATCCTAGAGAGTCCTGTGATCGTTTAAGTTTTCTCATATACCTTTGTTTTTAGATCATCTGTGTTAGGATGTTGGTTAGCTTCTGGATTGATTTCTCTCAAAGGATTTCCTACTCCGACTTTGATTTTGGGTTTCTATCGTCTTTTGGACTGTGGATCGTTCGGATGTGTGTCTTCTATTTTTACTTGCCCATGGATTTCTGGAATGTTCATCAGTCATTACACTCTTATACAAATAACAGGTATTTGGGAAATTGTGTTTGGAGGTTTGTTTCCTTGGTGTAGATTTATAAATTAAGACTGTATTTTTATCTTACAGCTGCCTGGGGACGTTGCAGGGGCAAACCGATCCTCCCCACCTTAGGGGTCCATATTAATCTAAAGGTTGATATGGACTCCTTTAGTCTTCATGGTATTTTGAGGTTTGTGGGGTAAAGCGGCAGCCCTAAGTCATTCTGACAGTCTGATATGTGACATCCTTGAGATGTAGAAGCTAAAGATCGTATGGTGGGCAAGCCTGTACTACCTCTCTTCATCCTTAGGAGGGTATTGAGGGGGTAGATTGCTGATAGTGTGAGCTTCTGAGATAAGTGAAACTCAGAAACAACCTTAGGAAGTAAAAATAGCATTTTCCACGTTAGTAGCAGGAGATGACAGGAATGAAGCAGTTATAATGGTGCTCCCATTAGTAATGTAAAAACCCAATTCAAATAGCAAGACAGAATCAGAAAAGGGAAAGGAGGGAATGTATTTATCAATCCTTTCAGGAATTGTTTTACAATAGGCATCTTAAATTAAGAGCCTTGTTCCGGTGTACGTTTGAATATTGATAACGCTGTCAAGTATCCCTCAAGAGTAGCCATGTGCATCCCCTGATGTACTAGGTGCAGTAATAAAGTACTGCAAATGTATTGCAAGAGAAAGGATTCAACGTTATAGGGCTTTAGTTGCTGGTCTTCTAGCCGAAAGCAACACCTTCATAACATCTTCCAGGTGGTCCCAATCGTTATATTTTAGCCTCTCAGAAACCAGGCGTGAAGATTCAGTGTTCAGATTCCTGGGTGAAGAAGAGAGTCTCCCTTTGGCGAGAGTAGCTCCACTATGTGGGGAACACGGAATGGGAGTGGGAAGGGGGTTAGATGGACATGTCTAGAAGGTCCGGGTACCACGTCCTTATAGGCCAATTCGGGGCAATCAGTATCATGAATTTCCTGAACTTCCTCAACCTTTTGATGACAGGGACTAGTGGGAATGCATACAGAAGTGGGAATTCCCAGTCCACAAAGAAAGCATCTCTCAGAGCTCCTCTCTGAGGAAAATCCCTGGAGCAGAACAGGCCGCCCTTCCTCTTGATACTGGATGTGAACAGATACACTTGAGGTGTTCCCCAAAGGGTGAATATCTCTAGAAGGACTTCCTGAGCCAACTCCCACTTGTGGGAGATCGTGTGCTGCCTGCTCAGAGCACTCACCGCTGTATTCACTTTCCTGGCTAGATGAACAGCCGACACATATCCCGTTTTGTAAAGCCCAAAACCAGACTTGCATTGCCTCCTTGCACAGTGGTAGTGACCTTACACCTTCTCTTTTGTTGAGGTAATGCATGGCCACTGTGTTGTCCGTCACTGTCAGGGCGTTCTTTCCCTGCACAGAAGGCAAAAAGGGCATCAGTGCCAGTCTAATCACTGTGATGAATCATTAATGATTCCTTCCAGAAACCTGGTATGGGACCCTTCTCGTGTAACCAGGGAAAGGCAGACACTTCCTGATCCCAACCCTGGGGGTGGTGAACTGTGGGAGGATCACATGGGATTGGGGGGAGGGGGAACAGACCAGGGAAACTGGGAACCCCCCGTTTAACTTTCCCCATAATCCCACACTCTTGATGGCTGTTTGCCAAACTGCAGAAGTTAAAAGAGCAAATGTTACTGAAGGGGACTACATGTCCCATAATCCCATAAGTACTGGGACTAGCAAGAGTGCTGAAGAGGAATGCAGTTGCAGTAGTCAGGCAATTAGGCCTAACAGCTCACACCTGAGAGAACCTGGGAGGCATAAAAGGCCCCCTCAGGTGCAGGCAATTGGAAGGAGAGGAAGGGGCTGGAACTGTGACTGTAATACGAGCTGTAGCAGTAGTAGCATAAGTAGGAAGGAATGAGGCTGGCAAACCAAGCAGAAGTGGGAGAACAAGAGGGATGCCGGAACGTGGAGACAGCAGATTTCACCTGCTTGTTCTGAGAGGGAACTGTTACCCAAACTTTGAGTTGCAGAGGCTGCGCTGCAGAAGGCATGCAGGAGAGCTGTCCTTCCACATGTGAGCCTGAGTCCGTGGTTGCCGCACAGTGAACGTGCTGGAGACAGAGGCAAGGAGCATTTGTCAAGCTGTGGGTCTCTGGAGCGAGAGGGGATCCATAAAGTGTGGCCAGACCGGAGACACCTTCATAGAGGAAGGGTGTGGGTCCCTAAGAAGCCAGAGCCAGTAGAAGTCATGCCAGAAGTCGCAGAAGCGGTGCAACCCACAGAGCAAGTGTTAAAGAAGCCAGTAAGTGAAGCACAGCGTTCTAACATATTGCGCAAGCATTGCCGGCAACAGTATCCAGTTCCTTATTCACACAGGTATAATTTAAAGTGAGTAGAAGTTGCTTGTAAAAGCTGAAATGCCTGAAGAATGGAAATGTAGCACTCGCTTGCAATTTGAAAGTCCTTTTATTTGCGTAGAAAACCAACGCTGCTTAAATCCATTGTTCAACCCTTAAAAGAGACTGTTACTATCTAAAGGAGTGGTCGCATATCACTAATTGAGAAGAGTGAACGTTGAAAAGACCCTTACCGAATACTTAACTTTGACAATACCGTTGTTGAAACCTTTAACTTGTGAAATCTACATCAAAGAGGGTTTGTGTGTGCCTAATTGCGATTCCTAAAGAAAGACTGAACTCTATTCTTTACTATAACACAGCATACCTTTCATATATACAAAGTCAAAGTGTATACACTATTGAAGAAGAGAACACGCATTGCCCAAGCGAAGAGACTCCCCATATTGGCAGTGACGCCAACCTTTCTCAGAGTTAAAAAGCAATCTAACTGTACTGTGAAGTTAATAACAGTTCAATTGGCCTGAGTTCCAAGTGTGCAAGTATTACCTGAAGCTAAGAGAGTGGCACCAAGGCTTCTGGGTAATTACGTAGGCTCATAAGTGTCAGAAAGGTGCAGGCAAAGTTGGGGAAGTGAAACTGGGTGCTTATACAGACTATTTTGAAGTTGACACAACCTGTAGTGCCACGGACTGTGGAAGCCAAAGAAAAGTAAGTCTTAAAGGGAAACCTGGGTTGTTTTTCTGGCAAATAGACAAGCGAGGCAAAGATGCTGCCCCTTTTGAAGAGAGTTATTCAGAGGAAGAGTGCCTTGCCTACTTGAAGGTGTTGAAGTACTTAAAAGTATATCTTGTCGAAGCCTGTCTAGAAGTACAAATCACTGAAGTTGTGGGAATAGCCCAAAGTACTGAAGCTGTGGTGGTATATCTGGTTGTCAGTCGATGCAACATTGTAGTAGTCTAAACAAAGTAGAGTACTGTGAGACAAGAGTGACTGTTCTCATAGTGAATCAAGTAGAAGTGAAACTGTTTAAGTGGAAGCAGCAGCACTGAGCAGTCATCCTGACTAATATACCATTGTGAAGTCTAAAACTGTAATTAAGGAAATTCTAACTGTTAACCAAGAACTGTTTAACACTGACAGATGTAGATATTGCATTTCTTTTCAACTGTGGCAAGTCTTCTTGAAGAGGTGTAAAAAGCATTGTGACTGGGATTACCATTGGTGCTATTTGGTGGAAGTGGAAAGTGGATATTTCACAACAGAAAACAGATTTGCCATCATTGGAACTTTGGTTCACAAACATTTTCTTTGACCTTGAAACATCAAGAACTGATTTCAGACATTTCTTTCTTTGGTTGAACATTAGCAGATTTAACCTTGAATCCTGAGGAAGGGAAAGCACCCAGGACAGCAGAAGGCTATTAAGAAACTGTGAATGTTGTTCATGTCCTGTTGTATTGCCATATATTTTCTTTGTGTATTTGTTGCTTAGTGTGAGGGCCGGCCAGTTATCCTGTGTTAGAGTGTTTCCCCTTAGCTTTGGTTAGGCAGAGAAATCCTCAGCAGAGTATGGTTAGTGATGCATTTTTTATCATATTTCTTTTTAGAATAAAATGGCATGTTTTGATAAATCATTACACAGTTGTCTGCCTTGCATTACTGACCCCTCACATCACCCTCAGCTCTAACAGGTTTATGTGTAATCTTGATTCTGCAGGGGACCAAAGCCGGCTCATCGTCAGTTCACTTATGTGTGCTCCCCATCCCATGAGGGAAGCATCCATGACTACAGTTCTCTCCAGCCAGGAGTGACAAAAAGGTTCCCTGATCATGTATTTATTTTATGTATTTATTTATTTGTTTCTTAAGCGCCGAAAGCCCACAGGCATCGGGGCGCTACACATACACAAGGCCCAAAGAAAGAGAAAGACAGGAGAAACGGAGCATAAGGTTTGTCACAAGTTTAACAAAAATCTGGCACAAGTCACAAAAAGTTACTCAAAGATTAAAGTTGTCCGTTGTTTCCTAAACGTTGTGTAACACGTTACCAGGCGTAATTCCAGTGGCAATTAGTTCCAGTGTAGCATGGTCAGGACGATAAAAGAACATCCCAGGCCTCCAGCTCTTTTAGATATGGGAACAGACAATAAACCGCCTGAACTGGAACGAAGTTGGCGCTGAGGAGTGTAGAGTTTTATTTTATCCTTGAGAAAAACAGGGGCGTTGACAAAAACACACCTGTGGGCCCCTGAGAGTGCCTTAAAGCGCACTCTTGCTACCACTCTCCTCCAGTGAAGTCCCTTTCTGACCTGCATAATATGTTCTCTCCTTGGGATATCACAAACAATGCAAACTACGTCATTTTGTAGTGTTTGGAGTCTCTTTAAACTATTGTTACTTGCTCCAATCAGGAGAGCGTTACAGTAATCAATACGTGGCATAATAATTGCCTTGACCAAGGAGGCATTGTTTTTCTGAGAGAGAAATGGTTTGACATGCCTTAACACTTTCAGGCGTTACTGAGCGTTCCCTGTGATGATGTCAACCTGTGCATCAGAGTTTAGCGAGGCATCAATATGTACTTCCAATGTTTTGACTTTGGTTAAGATTTTTACCTGGTTCTTTTTGATGGTCAGATGAAAGTAGTCAGGATGTAGCTTAGATCTTGCTTGCATGAACCCAAAGATCCTCAGCTCGGTCTTGGCTGGATTTAAACAAAGCCAATTTTGGGTCATTCATCTTTTAACAAGATCGTAAAGGTTCATAAGCCTGGTTGAATCGGAGGCATAATCGCCACTCAGCTGCATAAGGAGCTGGGTGTCATCAGCATAGTGGGCATTGGAGGTGGTAATCAGGTTTTGCTTACAGTCCTACCACAGGAGGTCCTGTGCTACCTTGTTCGGGACCTGAAGAAGGTCCGTCATCCTGCCTGCGAAGTTTGACCATTGGGATGCAAGGGCTGTAATGAATCAGGAGTAAGACTCGGACACAAGGGCATTATGTTGATTGCTGTAGACTTATTAACACAAAATGGGTTGAAAAGAAAGACACTAACGATGTGGCCTCGGCTTCAGCCTACACATGCAAACTTATCACTGCATGTAGACACTTCCTTACTGCTGCCAACTGTCCAGAACTCTCATTATGGCTAAAATCGACTACTGCAATGCCCTTTATCTAGGAACTAGCCAAAGGAACATTAACAAGCTACAGGTAACACAGAACAATGCCATCAGGGCTGCTCCTAACATCCCACAGAATATCCCTCAAAACCCTTGCTCTCACCCATAAGTGCCAGTCCAATTTGGCCCCTGCTTACCTAGCTAACCGCTTCATCCCCCACTCCTCATCCCACCCTCTGAGATCTGCCCAAGCCCACACCTTATCCACGCCTAGATTTAAGCTGCAAAAAGCAGGCAGGTGTAGCTTCCCAGTCCTCGTTGCTAAATTATGGAATACACTTCCTAACCCACTTAGAGCTGAACCGTCTTATCACTCATTCAAGAGTAAAGCCAAAATCTGGCTCTCTGCACAGGACTGTACTATTACATGCGCTTAACACCCTACACTGTGTGCTGGTTATCAGCCCAACTTGGTCATCTGTAAAAGGACCTTGACCATGAACATGTATCACCGTGGAAATTGACTGCATAACATCTGTATTCTATCGTGAATTTGTGTATAGTCTGCACACCCCCTTTGTAATTTATTCCTGTATTCGCGTGTAACATTGTTATACCTGTAAATATCTTCTCTATACGTGGTGGCTCATTCCACCTTTGCATTGTATTTTATCTGTAACCATGTACATATAAGAAATGCGCCCAGATGCCTTCGGACCAGGTGCGCAATACAAATAAATAAACTAAACTATCTCGCCCTATCAATATGAGGGATTTCCATTCCTCAACAAAACTAAGGATGTCAACTGTCAGAATGTCCAAAAGCAAAATCCTGTGTCCAAAATCCTAACCTGACACTTACATCGCAAACCTATGAACACGTGATAAGGGGTATAGTCTCTCAAGTGAGCAATTGTAGTTCTCTCCACAGTTTCAACACAAAGTTCCAATGTGAAATTGTGCACAAAGAAACAAGTAATCCAAGTTCCACAATCCTCAGGCAGGGCGGGGGGATCCTCCCTTCAGATTTACACTTTCCCAGTCCAGGGGGTATGGTTCCCTTCCCCATTATTTCTCACACTCAAGGGCCACTCTGTTGCTCCTTGCCTTTACAGTTCAAACAATACAATTTCTTCCCTAGGGGTGTAGCTCCCTCCGCCTGGAGTTCCCAAATTCTCAAGAGGTTACGTCCCTCTCCTTAATTCTCACAGTTCTCTTTCGCTTTGGGTGCGGATCCTAAACTCGCAATTACTCTGCCTCGTATACTCTCATGCCAGGGCTTTCTGTTACACTTCGGGTGCAGGTCCCAGACTCGCAGTTACATTGCCTGCTATACTTTCCTGACAGGTCTTTCACTTCATTCCAACAAGACTGTTTCATCCTCTTCAGGAAACCTCTACTGTTTTCCACTTTAAAGGGGTAGGGGGTTATCCCTTATTATCTCATACATGGGTATGAGTCTCTGACTCGCTGTATTTTCATCATTATTCAATTGTCCTGTTTCTTTCAAACTCAAACAGTTAAACGTTCTCCTCTCCTTATTTATCTCTGGGGTCCACAACGCCCTCACACTCATGTACGTTATTCCTTTTAGCGGTCTATGTGTTTCAACTCCCTTGCTGACATTCACACAGCTTATTAACGGTGTGCAGCAAACGCTTTGGAGTGCACCTGTGTCCCAAACTTCCCTATTGGGCTCACTTGTGTTCCTCACAACCTCCCGTTCTCCCAGCGGTCGGCGTTCTGCCACGGAAGCCGTCCTCTTCGCTCTGCAGTCCCCGCTGTGCCTTCTACATCGATTGCCAGCTTCGCCTGCCTACGGCACCTCAGCAGCAGACCTTGTCTCTCAAAGTATCTCCGTTTGGCGCTTCCCGCAGTTCTCCTGCTCCACTCTGCAAACAACTTCTTCTCTGTGTCACGACCGGCTTCGGGATTGAAGTGTCTCTCTCCATTTTGGCACTTCCTATTTTTAAAGAGTGTGCTGCCTCCTAAATTCATAGAACAACTAGTGCAAGTCTATAGTTCTGGACTCCATACTGCTCCCATGCTCCTCCTCGTCTCAGTTCTTTCATGAGGACAGTGGGAAAAAGCCTTACAGTTTTCTCAGAGTGTATGTATTGGCTCTATGTTGCAATAGGCCATATGTATTGGGACATTTAAAGAGTGTGTGTCATAGCCTGAATGGAAGGGGTGATACCAGGTTCCTGCTAATGAGTCTCCTTCCTTCCCATGAGAGTTACCTCCCCACATGTCATCCTCCCTCAGACATCCCCCACCCCCCGAGGGTCAGGATCAGGTGGCAGCTGGCCACATGGCAAGAGGGTTTCTGCTGGGACATCGCTAGATTCACCACCAGGCCCACTGGACAGATCTCATCCTCAGGTGGGCCTCCAGCACCAAGAAAATGCACAATGACATGAGACCCAGCTACCTCAGAAAGGTGAACGCTGGTAGATGTTGGGCATTTTAAAATCTCATTATTATCTTAAGATATGATGAGCCCTCAACTCAGGAGGCAAAGCGGCAAGGAGTGGCAAGTGCTGTTGAGATGTTCATAGTCTAATCCAGAGAGCAAGTACTGATCAGCCAGTCGTCTAGGTAGGGAAAGACGTGAATCCCTTCCTTCCATAGGTTCACTGCCACCATCGCCATCCACTTGGTGATAACCCTCGGAGCGTAAGTAAGCCTGAAAAGCAGTACTCTAAATTGATAGTGAGAACGGCCAGGTACTTCCTGTGTCTGGGATGTATAGGCACATGAAAGTAAGAATCCTGAAGATTGAGTGACACCATCCAATCCTGGAGCTGAAGGGCCTGAAGAATCTGTGGAAGAGTGACCATCTTAAAATGATCCTTCTGCTACAGGTACCTTTTCCAATGTACCCTTCTCCAACAGGGAGAGAATCTCCTGTAAGAGGAGCAGATCTGGATCCCAAAGAGAGTGTTCGCCCTGGGACAATCTGGAGGCCTCTTTAGAAATGTGAGACAGTACCATTGGGCAACGGTTTCTAATGCCCATGCATCTCAAATAATGGTGTACCATTCTTGCAGATACTGGGTCAATCTTGCTCGCAATGGGATCTTGGAGCAAAGTGCTCAGAGAGGTTTTGGGGCTGTGGCTTAGGGCAAAGAGGGAGTTGCTGTCTTTCCTCCACAACCTCTTGGGGTGCAAAATCCTCTTTGCCCCGTCTTTGTACCGACTGACCTCTTCCTCTTTGATTGAAGATTAGTATCGAAAGGACCGCCCTCTCCGGTTCTGTGAAAGTGGATGTTGTTATGGTTGGCAGAGAGCTGCCCCTAAAGACTTCGCTGCAGCCTTGGAAGTCTGCAGCTTTTCCAGGAGGTCGTCCACCTTAGGGTCAAATACATTTTACCCATCAAAGGGTATATCCAGGAGTCTTGATTGGACATCGGTTTATATCTCGATGTTGATGTTGAAGGTCCCTTCAACTTTGTTGATTGCTTCAAAGAGGATGCTATGGCAGCATTTTGCTTCAATGCAGACTCTGCTGTCAACACCACTTGATTAGACATCTCAAAGGCCATTCAAGTGGCTTTTTGATGCATGGTCGAAACCTTATCCGATAACCTGCCGGTCTTAGTGGACACATGAGGATATACACCAGTCTTTGGCTCTTTGGAGGGGCCAGAAGGAGCTGCTTTCGAGAACACCTCCAACATTTTCTCTCTAAAATGTTCCCATTCAGCTGCAGAGGCAGACTTCTTGGGGAAATGTACTCGACCCCTGTCGGGTGTTTCTTACTCTTCTTTTTTGATGACAAAGAGGCAGAATGACACACATCACTCCTGGATCTAGATCTCTTGGAGTGTTTAGATCTCTTCTTGGGCCTTTCAGGAGATTTGTCTCCTGTGTAACGCCTTCCTTCCTTTTTGAAGGTTTGTAGGATGGAGACTTAAATACTGACCGACCTAAGACAACCTTCGATCTTCTCTCCTTCAAGGCCTTACTGGTCAACGACTGGCAGGAGCCACACTCCATGAAGTTGTGCGCTTCGTCTAGGCAGTATAGACAAATCAGTGATCTTTATCCTCAAATAACAGGCACATTTATGAAAGCCTGTTTTTGGCATAAACATAGTGGCAAAGTTACCAAAAAATCAAATAGTATGATGTGCGAAGAAAGATTTTTGCTGAGGTGAGACCAACCATTCAGAGAGCGTGCTCTGCATGCAGAAAAGCGGAACTAAGGTAATGGGGCGTAGTGCATTCTATATATACTATCATCAGTGTCCCATCCAGACACAGGAATGGTAACCGTAGAAAAAAAAGATGTCGAAAAAAAAAAATGTCTGAGACTGCAAAGCAGGATACGAATATATCTAAGGTGAGGAATCCATGGGAGGACACAATCCATTCGAACAGGAGGTTTAAGAAACAGCCAACTCTAAAATGCAATAATCCATACAACCCCATCATGAAGAGGACTCAGTAATTTACCGTATTGGAAAACCTTTATCGCCATCTGCGATCCAACTGTTGAACAGGGCCGTCAATTTATGCCATGTTCCCAGAGAACATAATACTGCTAGGGTGATGGAAGACATAAAAACATTTGCAAGAAGATGCAGGCTTGCAGAATTCTTTTACAATGAAACCGAAGGTGATCAGCCCATCTACATTGCTATCCTTTAAGAATGACCTTCTTCCCAAAGCCTGGACTTGACAATATGGAAGAAGCTTGTTCTTGAAACAGTTTGGCCATGAAGAGGCTCAAATAATCCACACCCAAAAAGATGCAGGACTTCATCACCAAAGAAGAAAAAAAAGCTATAAAGGACCTTCAACAAAGAATAGAGGTTATCACTTCACATGAAGGCAATGGTGGAGCAGTAATTGCCATGGAAATGGTTGACTATGTAGAAGAGGCAATGAGACATCTATAAACCTCTGAAAATGGATCCCACAAAAGATATAAACGAAGCAATCAATAATGCAATTATCAAATACATCAGACTTGATCTCACTGATAAAACGATAGCAGGAATACTTGTTCATCCCAGACAAAGACGTGGAAGATTTTATATGTTGGCTGAACTTTACAAGACAAACAACCCTGACAGGCCACAGATCGCTACTAATGACACAGGCACAAAGAGAATATCTTTATTTCTTGATCTGCACCACCAGGCAGCTGCCCAATGTCTGCTGTCATTTATTAAGGATACCAATCACTTCCTACAAATAAATGAAAAATCACCAATTTTGCACGACTCATTCATACATGCAACATTCAATTGTGTGTACTATATACAGGTGCTGGGCACAGTCATTGGCACTCTCATGAAACCAGGTAAACCAACATTTTATTGGGCAAAATAGAGCATCTAATATTTTCCAATTACGCCAATAAACCAGTTGTGAGGCTGAGATACAATGATGGAATTTTTAGAGTTTAGAGTGCAAGAGGAAAAGCACAGGCAGAGTGTACAACTTATCAACAGCATCCATCTCACCATCAAATTCACCAGGAGAAGCAAGCATCTAGGAAAGTCCCCTCCTTCCCTTCCTAGATGTGTTACTTGCGCACATGAAAACAAGGCTGTAACAGATCTGCACACAAAACCAGCAGATTACCCCACACACACATTTTAAACAAAGAAACGCAAAACTTTAATATAGTGTGATGAATCCAGTGATGCCATCACTTGCCCCAGAGGTAGCCTCTCCTCATGTGGCCAGTGGACGGCATTCGCTACCTGCTCCTGACCCTGGTGACGGCTATTTGAGGGAGGACCACATTGGGGAGCGACTTTCAGGGTGGAGAAGCGACATCATTGGGTGAGCCATGGTATCCCCCAATCCCTTTTAGGGACACCCCTTCAGTACCTCAGGCCCTCATGGCATATTGTAGCAGTAACCCTCAATATTTCTCATCACTTAGTCAAAGAACTTCCTGCAGTGTTAGCAGTACAAAAAAGACTGGCACGAAGAAGAGAGCAACCAGAATGAAGATTACTCCGCTAGACTGAAGTGAACGGTCTAGCTGTTGGGGGAATTGGATTGGCTCCAAACAGCTCCCTTCACTACCGCTGGAGTTTAAAGAGGAAGCCGTGCAGAACTGGAGAGAGAATAGACTGTCTGAGAAACGCGATGGGTAGTGATTGCCAGGAGACTCGAGAGATCAGGTGAACACGCAAGCGAAGAAAGGACACAAGACCAAGCGCCCCGCTGATGTGAGACCAAAAGCAGGGGAAGCTCTGCCACGTACGCTAGAGCGGGAGAGGACCGGCGAGTGTTGGAGATGCTGATGCAGAGAGGGGCACATGTGGAGGACGCCGAAGCCGCCCATTAATACCAGTGATCCTGAGAAAGCAGAAAGCGGATACTGGGGCACTTTGCGGCATGGTGAAAACCACCAAGTGAGCGAAAGTGAATTTGGGAAAACCAAGTGTTGTGCGAGTCTGGGACCTGCACACATAATCACAAGTGGTGAAAATAATTCTTAAAGAAGACTCATACCCTTTGAGCGGTTGTCCTGGCAGCAGAGTATACCAGGCATCATGCAAGTCTGGGACCCGCACCCATAAGTGTAATGGTTGAAGTATATTATTGCGAGGAAGAATTTTACCCTTAGAGATATTGTCCTGGCAGGGGAATATACCAGGAAGTATGAGCGAGTGAAATAGACATTGAAGAATCTGGCAGGAAAGTATGCCCGGTACTGTGCGAATCTGGGACCCCGCACCCAAATTACCCGCACCCAAATTACATGAAGGGGCTGTGTGAGAGAACCTGGCAGGAGAGTATACCAGGTGTTTTGTGAGTCAAAAGACTCCAAAGGAAGATTCCTGGCCGTAGGATTTTTAACTGCATTGAATGTGAAAAAGACCTGGGGAAGTGAGTCATTGCCTCAGGAGTGAATTGCAACACCAAGACGAGGGGGTTATCCTGTTGGATTACAAAGAACTTGATTATTCTTTTGAACTTTTGCTTTACTGGAGAGAAACCTGGGTAAGGGAGTCGTTCCCAGGAACTGTGAGTTTTATGAATTTGGAACTTGTGTTGGATTATAGCTTTTTGTTGACCTTGAGCATTTGAGCACTTTTCAAGTCAAAGACACTACCCATAGCACCTTAGAGTTACTTTTAGAGTGAGAGGGCCACGATAGGATTTCCAAAACAGGACATTTTGCTTTGGATATCTTGACACCCAACAGGCCGCTCATTTTTGGTTGAGGTAGGGAAATACTTCCTAGATTAGCGATAGTGAGGTCTTTTCCAACCCCTTTATTATTTAATAAATGTTAATGCCAATCACCATGAGTCCTCTATGTCCGTGTCTCATTCATGGCTCCTCACAATAGATACACTGAAGTACACATAGTATAGTTACGCATTCATATGGGATATATTACTCACCGTAACGTATTTCTGATGCTTGTATCTGCTTAGATTCACATGCTGTGCATAGGCCGACATCTAGTGGAAGCTGCAGAGTATTACAGTTTGTTTTTCGAAACTCGAAAATGGGCGTCGACATAGTAACCCTATCCCTAGTGTGACGTCCACTGTACCCATGATCCCTCACGCGTGTAGGACACTCAGATTATATTTTTTCTAACATGAGGTAGCATGAGGAGTAGCGCGAGTACAGATTATCCAAGCAGATAGATAGATAAGACTACAAGCATCCATGCGCCTTCTATCAGAGGAGAGGAAGGGCGGGCGCATGTGAATCTAAGCAGATAAATGCATCAGAAATACGATAACGGTGAGTAATGTTTCCCTTCTGAGGCTTGTGGAATCTACTTAGATCACATGATGTGCATAGATTAGCCAGCAGTGTTAGAAGAAGTAGGTGGGATGTGAGAAGGGTATGAGCGAACAGATATCTTAGAACCACTTGTCACACTTGAGTATCTGTCTTGGAATGAGTGTCAATGCAGTAGTGCTGAGTAAAAGTGTGAATAGAGCTCCATGTAGCTGCTTTGCAAATGGTGTCAAGGGGTACATTTGCAATGAAAACCAGAGTGGCCCCAGTGCCTCTAGTAGAGTGGGCTTTTGGCGTAAAAGGCAGAGTTTTCTCAGAAAGGGAGTAGCACAGCTGGATACAGTTTACTATACATTTTGAGATGGCACCTTTAGAGACACAATCTCCCTCTCTGCCTGTAGCTACGGAGACGAACAGTTGGTCTGTTTTTCTCAGCGGTCTGGTCTTGTCTACATAGTAGAGGACCGCTCTTCGCATATCTAGCGTGTGTAGTTTCACCTCAGCAGAGCTTTTGGGTTCTTGGAAGAAGGCCGGTAGCTCAATGGACTCGTTAACGTGGAATTTTGAAATGAATTTAGGTGAGAACCTAGGGTGTGTTCGTAGAACCAGTTTATCCTTATGAACAGTAAAGAAAGGATCCTGCACTGACAGAGCCTGAATTTCACTGACCCTTCTTATGGATGTAATGGCTACTAAGAAGGCAGTTTTATATGCCAGGTGTTTCAGACTAGCCTTATGCATGGGTTCAAAGAGTGGGCCCATGAGTTTAGCAAGCACCACATTAAGGTCCCATCCTGGTGGTGGGTTTGAAATTGGAGGGTGGAGTCTCTTTACCCCTTCCATGAAGGCTTTAACCACCGTTACTTTCCACCACAACACCTTGTTATGGGAGGTGGTGTAGGCTGACAGCGCAGTCAGGTGTACCTTGAGTGAATTAAATACCAACCCTGCGTCCAGCAGATGGAGTATGTAGGTGACAATATTGGAAGGAGTGCAATCAACCGGGTTGATTTGTTTAATCTGGCACCAGATAACAAATCTTTTCCATTTATCAAAGTAACAGTGTCTTCTGTTTGGTTTCCTGGATTCCTTTAGGATATCCATGCATCTCTGAGGCAGATTGAGATGGGCAAACTCTATGACTTCAGGAGCCATGCAGCCAAGTTCATTGAACTGGGTTGAGGGTGGGCTGTTTGTCCTTGGTGCTGGGATAGTAGGTTGTGCCAGCACGGGAGTTTGATTGGTTCGCACACTGCCAGTCTGCACAAGTGCAGGAACCACGTTTGTTTCGCCCACATGGGAGCAACTAGGATGAGCGTCGTCGATTCCCTGTACATCTTGTTGACCAACTTCCTCATCAGAGGAGTGGGTGGAAAAGCGTAGACAAACATCCTTGACCAGTTCATCCACAGGGCGTTCCCCTTGGAGTCTGGTTGGGGGAACCTGGATGCGAAGTCTGGGCATTGTCTGTTTTCGCTTGTGGCGAATAGGTCTATAGTGGGGAAACCCCATTGTGAGAAGAGGTCTCCTACGACTTCCTCGTGTAGACACCATTCGTGTTCTTCTGGGAGGGCATCTCTGCTCAAGGCTTCCGCTAGTGAATTGAGATCCCCTGGAAAATGTAGAGATGACAGGTAAATGTTCCGCCTGAGTGCCCATTTCCAAATTTTCTGGGCAAGATTGGCCAGATTTGGCAAACAAGTCCCTCCCCGTTTGTTTATGTAAAACATAGCTGTCGTGCTGTCTTGTAACATCTGCACTGACAGGTTCGACAGGTGGGATTCGAACGTTTGTAGTGCTCTGAAGACTGCCAGAAGCTCTAGCAGATTTATGTGATTCTTGGCCACTGTGTGAGACCAGAGACCCTGAGCTGTGTGATGAGCCAGTCATCCAGGTAAGGGTACACTGGGATAGTCTCCGTGCGTAGGTGTGCCGCCACCACTGCCAGGACCTTGGTGAATACCCTTGGAGCAGAGACTATACTGAAGGGCAGCACCTTGAACTGGTAGTGCTGACTGTCGACCTTGAAGCGCAAGAATCTTCTGTGTGCTGGGAACATGGAAATATGAAAATAGGCATCTTTCATGTCCAATGTTGCCATGTAATCTCCCTTTTTTAGGAGGGGGATTACCTCTTGGAGCGCAGTCATGCGAAATTTCTGGGGCTTGACATACTTGTTTGCAGGGCGTAAATCTAATACTGGACGCATTCTTTTTTTGGTACAAGGAAGTAAGTTGAATAAATACCCTTGTTTACCTGGTTGCCCAGGACGAGTTCTATCGCGTCCTTTGTGAGAAGATTGACGATTTCCTCGAGGAGGATCTTCTGGTGGTCCAGGGAGTGGATTTTTGGATGTGGAGGGTGGTTGCGGGGGCGCTCCAGAAGTTCGATGCAATATCCTGCGGACACTGTGGACAGCACCCATCTGTCCAATGTGATCCCTTCCCATGCCTGGGCGAAGATGGAAATGCGCCCCCTACTGGGGATGCATGGGAAGGGACCCTGAGCGGAGCATCACTGTTTTCCTCTGGCTGGGCTGCCTCTACCTCTACCACAGCTCCTTTTATTACCTCTGCCATAACTCTGGGTAGTCTGTTGCTTGCCACCCCACGAAGTACCCTATCCCTGTGTGTAATTGGAGCCCCTCTGGGAATTTTGGCCGTGTGAGCGATGAAAATTCCTATTACCTCTTTGATTCGTGGGCTTATTCGTCAATTGTCCCAGGGATTTAAGGGTATCGTACTCGTCTTTGCTAGTTTTGAGTGCGTCCTCAACTGCTTTGCCAAACAAGACATTCAGTTCCACCAGCATGTCGATAAGGGTAGCTTGGGTTTCGGGCTTGAACCCAGATTGTCTAAGCCAAGCTTGCCTCTTAATGACGGTGCTCTCTGCAATGAGCCAACCTGCATCATCTGCGGCGTCAAAGGTCGTCTTTAGAATGCATCCGGACACGGCTCTACCCTCTGACGCGATCTGGGCTAACTGGCCCTTTAGTGGTTGCGGTGCGGAGTCAATGAGAGCAGCTACCTGCTCCCACTGGTGGCAATTATAGCTTGCCAGCAGAGTGGTGGTATTGGCGATTCTTGTTTGGTAACCGGAAGTGGATGCCACTTTCCTTCCTAACCCATAAATTCTCTTGCTCTCCTTGTCTGGGGGAGCTTCAGATGCTGACATGTCCCCACCCTTTTCCTGGTGTTAGTGACTACTAGCGAGTCGGGCTTAAGGTTACCGCTTATGTAAAGTGGGTCTGACTGGGCGGCTCTGAACATCTTCTCAATTCTGGGGTTTACAGCCCGGGTGAGATTAGGGGTGAGGAGGGAAGGATCGATTCTATGTTGGATGGATTTTAGAATAGGAATGGCTTGGGCAATGGGTTCCTTGTCCCCCATGATCTCCTCTGCAAAGTCCCTTTCTTCTTGTGCCCCTTGAGTATCTATGTGGAAGTGCTCTGCAGCTCTAGCTAAGACCTCATTTAGAAGGGGCTGGTTATCTATTGGGGAGTCAGTAACCTGTGGTTCTTTGCAAACAGGAGAGTCTATATTGTAGACTTATGCCTCGTCTTCCTCCTCTTCACCTTGGCCCTCGTCATCTCCATAATAATCGGCTCCTGTTTGGTCGTCCAACATTTCTATGTCTGGATCCTCACCATATTGCTGGTAAGGTTGGATGTAGTAAGGGTCTGAAATCAGGCCCTGAGTTGGAGTCTCAAACTGAGGTCTCTTATTAGGAGGCTGGGGGTCTCTGGATCCTGAAGGAGTAGAGTTGTCAGGGGCATTTTAACTACGAAAATAATCAGGTTTTTTTTAGTAGAATTCAGCCATAAAAGACATTCTTCTCATCACCCTGTCGATGTCCTGAGAGCTCCATTCCCTGGAGCTGGGAATGACCACCTCCTGCTGAGGCTCCTCTCCTATTCCCATATCCTTTACAGTGTGGGAGGGATAACTTTAGGTTTAGTGACAGGGACAGGGGTCTTGGAAGTATCTTTATCTGAAGACCTGTGAATGTCCCTGTGTGTCTGGGGTGCAGAAGTAGAGTGTGATGACTTTTTCTGCTGTTTTTCCCCTTCCCCTTGAGTAGAAGAGTGTTTTCGTGATGTTTTCACCTTCTCTGCACTTTTCGACGCCTGGCATCGAGATTCGGGGGTGTGTAGACTACTGTCTGAATCTTTCGAGTGTGCACGTCGACCTTTGGAGGTAGATGCCGAACAGGCTGCCGGGGCCGATTGTAAGCGTGCAGCTTGGGGGTGGAGGTCGGACTCGTCATCTGACGATCGTACCTCCATGACTTTGGGGAGCGAGGTACTTTTCGCAACTGTGGACAGTTGGCCTGTGTCGTGAGGTGATCTCGACCTGGAATGCCCAGAGGACACCGATTCCGTGGACCGCTCTCTACGTGCCTCCTTTTTCCGAGAACTCGACACGCGTGTCGAGTCCCGGTTGGGATTAGTGTGTTTATGTGTAGTAGTTGGGGTAGCGCTCGTGTCGCCGGGTGTGGTCCCCATAACTGCCCTGCCAGACAATCCTCCGGGGTCGGGGACTAGCGATTCGGTGTCTTTCGACGCCCCTGTGCACTCGCCGTCCGAAAGGGTCGCGTCGCTGCCGTCACTGAAGGCACCCACCGCGTCCATGGCCTCGAGCTGCCTGGCGTGGTGGGCCCAACGTTTAGTGGAGCAGTCCTTTAGTGTTTTAGCCTTCAAAAGGCTACACGCTCTGCAGTTAGCTTCGGGGTGGTCCCTAGGCAAACAGATTACAGGTGGCATGTTTATCAACCCAAGGGTACTTGCGGTTGCACTTGGGGCAAAATTTAAATGGAGTACTCTCCATATGTCACCTAAAGGCAGCGGGCTAGTGTATGTAGGAAATATTAGCGAGTGTGAGTATGTTTCCACCCCCCACTCTCCCTACTTGTTTCAGGGCCGAGGCCAGAGGCCTTCCGAGGCCCAAAGTCTGTCGTGCAGTCTCGACGGTTGTTTGTTCTTCGGACCGGCGTCTATCTTCGGATCTTGACGTGGGAGTGAAAGAACGGGGAAATATATATATGATTTTTTGCAAAACGGCTGAAAGCCAGGGAACTCCGCACAATGCTTCCAACAAGTATGGTGGAAAAAAACAATCTGAGGGTCCGTGAGGGATCATGGGTACAGTGGACGTCACACTAGGGATAGTATTACTGGCATGCCCTATGTCGACACCCATTTTTCAGTTTCAAAAAACAAACTGCAATACTCCGCAGCTTAGATGCCGGCCTATGCACAGCATGTGAATCTAAGCAGATTCCACAAGCCTCAGAAAATATGTTCCATAATAAGGCTGGTTTATACTTTTCATCTGGCCTTCCTACTTTTCAAAATTTTGTTCCAATTAACAATATAGCAATGTTTGCCATGTATTTTGTAACCTCAAAATAAATTTGGTTTACTGTATCACATCAAATGGTCCCTTTGTGGGAACAAGATACTTAAGCCTTTCCTCTTAACTACACTACAAGCAACCCCTAAAATACGGGTAACTAGCTTCTAATGAGCTGGAATTTAAGAATGGCGCTCCACTGCCTTTTCTCTGCAATATGCGTTAAAGTAAACATACATCCACATGACAGTCATTCTTCAGCTAAAATAGATCATGTAGCTTTTAGGTCTGAAAGTTCTCTATCCCATGTCAAACAAAACTCTTTAAAAAGTGGATGCAAAGCGTAATCTAGGAGGGGCTACAGTGAATTTGCAAGACTGTATGAAACAGCCATAATTTACAGTGCTCCAATTTGATTTACAATTTGAATAGGATAGATGATGACTTATTTTACTGTGAAACAGAATATCAGATTAAATAAAATGCAGTACTATAGACACTAGGATGCTAATTTAACGCCACTTTCATTAACTGCTGTGCAATATCAGAGGCATAACATCTGCACCAGTCCCTCTTCTAGGATTAACATGTTAAACCTCTCAGCTGTGTGAAGGAAATGGAACCCCATGATAAAATTCAAAAGAGTAGCAAGGAACAGAATCAGTTTATTACAATGCAGGGGTTCCGCAGAAAATAAAATAACGAACGGACGAAAATGCCGAATCCGGCATTAGAAAAACAGCCAAAGTTGCATTATGTCGATCAAGTGGAGCAAGGGTTGCGGGGGTGTCCCCCGCTCCTCCTGATCAACATTGGGGACTTTGGGGATTGCAGGGGTGTACCCCGCTTCCATAAAAAGGAAAACAGTGGACAAAAAGTTTGTTTTTTTAAAAAGGAAAAAAGAAAAGCACCCTGCGGCAGAAGTCCCGCCTCTAGAGGGGGAGGTGAAACTCGTATCGCAGCGTGAGCGCTGCGGAAACGGAGAAAGGGTAAGTTGGCCGCCAGAAGTATGTATGTAAGTATTAAGGGTTAGGGAGGTGGAGGGAGGGGGGTTAAGGGGGAAGCGGGTGGGGGTGATGTTTGTGATTATTATCTTTTCAAAGATTTCGAATTTGTAATTTTCGGATTCCATATTTTCGGAAAAGAAATAATCATGTGCATCCCGAAGCAATGCAGTACAAAAAAGCGACAGCATGTCCCGGGTCTAAACTTCGGCACAGCAACCGAACCACCACCCTCCACATCACACATTTTATGCTTTTAGAGCTGACCAATACATTTCTTATCACCATGAGCTCACTTGTCCTCGAAGGGGTTACCAACCCTGGAGCTCTCAAATAGCAGACTCTGCGCCCTCCCAAGTCACCCCTTATCCGCGCCCATTCTTATTACTTGTCCTAACGTCAATAAGGTCACTAAGCCATACTACACTTTAAAATATATGCTACTAAACACTAGGTCTCTTCTTAAATATGCCACCGAAGTGGCAGCCATTATTCAAGAATTTAACCTGGATATCTGTGTATTAGGGAGAATTCTCTGCTTAGGCTGAATTTCCTAACCTAGTGAGTACCCCCAGCAGCTTTGCTGGATTTCTGGAGTTTGTTTTTTTTCTCCTGCCAAGAGTGAGTCTCTTTTCCTCACACTCTTGGACATGATTTATGGTGTTCCTTTGAGTGTTAATGTGTTTTATGGGCTATGGGGTCTTTTACTCCATAGGGTCTCATGTGTTTTTACTATGTGTGTTACACAGCACCCTCAGTGCAGTGACACCCCACCATAGACTCCATACCCTGGGACTGACTACTGTCTCCCAGGGCATGTAAAGTCACCATTGGCTTTACTAGTCCCAAATTATGAACAGAAACCAGTACAAACCATCATATTGTGGACGTACTGGTCAGGGCAATTCGATTGCCCCGGGGTCTGTTAGTCGAGGGGGCACATCTCCGTCCCCCCTGATCGAGTTTTGGCTGGTGGCAGTGGATATTACTTTTTATATTCGACCGCGAATATATCACTATGGGATTTTCCCATTGTTCGAGGCTACCAACTTTAATTATTTAATTCTCGTAGCCTCGAACATCCCGCCGGTTTATTTATTTAATATTAATTCGCCGGTTGGTATTTTTTGCCAGAACTCGATTCTAAAATGGCGTTTGTGTTCTCTTCTGTCACTCCAACCCAAGTCGAGCCCTTTGTTCCACTTTTTGGCAGGCTTCTCCACAGAAGCCTCCAAAAGTGGTGCCACTCTGTCTGGGTACCACAGGGGGTGTTGGAGGGGGTTTAGGCACCCTGTACTGAGTTACCTTGGTAACTCAAGTCGCACTCTTGTGTGATTGGCCCAAGTGGTGAGCCTGCCGGCTCACCACTTAGCATGTTTGATTGACAGCTAGGCTGAGTGAATAGGGGTGTGCTGCATAAAAGCAGGGCTTTTGGGACTGGAACTTTAGAAGTCGCCACAGGACTTGAGAATCCGACGAGGGAGAAGCTGAGCCGACCTGCTACGACGACACCACCGGTGGAGCCCTGCGGAACCGACTCACCACTTCCCGACGACAGAGAAGATCTCCCGGCTAGAGAGTCTTCTTCCCCTGACTGGTGGGCACAACCAGTTTACCTTCTTTTTCTCGCATCGCAGGACGTCTTGTGGTCGAATTGCCCGTGCCAAGCACCCTGCGGCTGGTTTTTTCCCTGGCAGTGCAACAGACTCCTGTCTTCCTCCCCGACGAGATCCTCTCTTCCCCCGGACGAAGCACCGACTTGCATCCGCTGCCAGGAACAACTGCCCCCGCTGGAGTATTCTCACCACTTTAAGGTACCGTGTCCGCCAGGCCTCCCTTTCTAAAGATTGCTACAAGGTAATAATAATCCCTTAACCTTCTGGACTGGGCTGGCCGCCTTGACCATCTAACTGGTCCCTTTCTTTTGGTCCAACTCTTTCTGAACTGATTGAGACATTCGGGCACTTTGAACCGTGTGACTTTGGACACATTTCGACCGGAGCCTCTTAAAGTGGGTCCGGCCTTGTTAACTTTGACTTTACGGTTTTAACCTGCCTTCTTCTACTGTGTTCTTCTGAAAGTGTTGGGATCTGTTTCTATCTTTGCTCTGCCTTTCTCTCCCTTTTAAACCGATTGATTAGAGTGCCATCTTCGTTAAGCGCTCACCGCTGTATGAAAATAAGTGTTGCTTTACTTAAGACTTGTCTAACTAATCGTCGAAGAGAGTGTGTATCTTTTAGTGACCGTGTTTTTGAACTGCTTGATATTAGTGCCAGTGTGTTTTATTAGATGTGGTTTTAAATAAATAAATTATCTCTCTTTTACACCAAGCTCTGGTCAGTGTTTGCTTGTTCTACTGGGTTCTTTTGACCTATTGTGAATACTCTGTATACTGCCTAACTCTTCTTGAGGGAAGTCCGACTGCTCAGCCACAGCTACCAAGTGAATCTGTGTGGTACAGACTGCTACCAAGTGGGTTTACTGCCAAACACCTGTAGTCTTAAATCTTTTGCAGTGGTCCCAGAGAGAACTGCACAGGTTTCTGCCTAACACTGTGCCCTTACGGAGACGTGGGGCCACGAGGCAGCCGACCCTGTATTGGAGTTAGCTCTTCCAGAAGGTTATTATATGATCAGGCAGGATAGAACTCAGAATAGAGGGGGGGGGTGCAGCCCTCATCATCAGGTCCGAGTTTAAATCCTGGGAAAGCAAGATCGATATCATCCCAGGTACAGAACTCCTTTTGGTAAAATTAGCTATCAGTGCTGAAACCACACTCTATATTCTTTTATTATATAGAGCTCCTTCATTTGATTCAACCTTTCCAGCTATTCTAAGCAGCATTTTATTATTTTTCTTGAAGCCAAACACTAAACTTATATAACTCAAAGATTTTAATCTCTGGCTGGGGTGTGCCACAGATGTCATCGCAAAAGCCATGGAGCGCACAATTGACTCTTTGGGCTTTTCCAAACGTATTAGAACCCCGACCCGCATTAAGGGACACACACTGGATTGGGTGGCTTCCCTTAATCTGACCCATAACGATATAGAAGTTAAGGCCTGTCCATGGTTTGACCCTCATGTATACGTTTCCAGCTACAGACTGATTATTTCAACAAAAAATGTATTCAGCCCAAGGTGTCATTAGCTATTAGAAATCGCAAAAATTTGAACCTCGCGAATCTCACTGACTGGGCTTCTGCCCTTAACAGCAAAATCTGCACCATAAGTAATTTAGAAGAAATTTCAACCACTCTTATGAACTCTCTAGGTTCAGCTACAGAGAAGTTTGCGCCAGTTAAAATAAAGACTCAATCTCCAATGTTGCGTAATCCTTGGTTTGACAATGATCTCAACAAACTTAAATCCCAAAAAATCAAGCTCTTTATGCTTGGTGCCAATTAAGAGAACCGCTCAGTTTAGCAGCCTATAAAAGGGCGGAAGCAGATTATATTTAGCTGTATAGTGTCATTTAATACAAGAATATTGAACGCTAAATCTGATAGCAGAGAACTTTTCAAAATCTTAAAGGATGCCATTCTCAAAAACGAGTCTTGGTGTACAGAAATTCAGCAGGCCCTGTTTAAACAAATTGGAAACAATTAGAGAGGTAATTGAGGAAAACAAACTCATCCTGTCTAAACAAGATTTGGAGGTCAATTTACATACTCTTGTAACTATTGATAAGGAGCAGCCTACTTTTAATTTCCAGCCAATCTCGGAACAAGAACTGGCTAAAACCATCACTCAACTTAAAAGTACGAGTTGTACAGGGGACCCATGCTCCTCCATTATGATAAAGGACTGCTCCCCTATTCTCATTCCTGCATTGACTAAATTTGTCATCTCCTCTTATGCTCTCAATAGGGTTCCAGACAACAATAGAAATGCCTGGATTACCCCATTTTGAAGAAGCCTAATCTCTGTCCACACAATGCTTCGAACTACAGATCCATAACCAACACCACTTTTCTGCTAAACATCTTGGACAGAGTGGCTTACAATCAAATCTCAGCATTTTTAGAGCAGAATCACATTCTTCATGATTATCAATCGGCTTCAGAATCAATCATGGAACCAAGACTGCTCTTCTGGCCTTAAACTCTCATCTTCAGAGTATGGATAGGGGCCAAATTTCCCTACTCATGATTCTCGACCTCTATGTGACCTTTGACCTGGTGGACCATTTCATCTTGTACACCAGGTTAAGGAAAAATGCCAAGTTCCCTTCGGTGGCGACCGATTGGATCTCCTCCTTGAAGGAGAGGCAAGTTAGGGTAGCTAGCGATCTCGCAGAAGCTAAACCCACAACTCTTATGTATGGAGCCCCACAGGGAGCATAAGTGTCGCTGTGTTTTTACAATATTTTTACGATCCAATTTTTTCAGATGTTGGAACAGGAAGGGATCATATTCGCGAATTACGTAGACGTTTCAACACTGGATGGTGGCCAATGGTTTGGCCATGAACAGCTCTAAAACTGACCTCCTATTAGTTGGGTAAGAGACAAAACATGAGAAATTGGGACCAATTAACAAAAATGTTAATATAGACAATTGTATCATTGTGGTCATAAGTAAGGTGAAGACCCTGGGCATCTATTTAGATAAAAACTTGACTATGAAAGCCCAGGTCAACAGTCTGACCTCTTCGGCCTCTTATTTTATTAAATTGTTCCACTTTCTCAGACCGTTCATATCTGAAAAAACTCCAACACTAGCAAGGGCAATAATAGGCTCCAAACTAGATTATTGTTGCAGCCTCCTGGTGGGCCTTCCGCTATCTGACTTTCTCCGTCTCCAGATAATTCAGAATGGAGCAGTAAGGGTCATTAAATACCTTAAGAAAAGAGATAATGTGTCAGAAGCAAGAAGTTGCCGCCACTGGCTCCCCATTCAGGCTAGGGTTTCCTTCAGGTTGCTTCTCATCACCCACAAGTGTGTGCAGGGCAAAATGTCTGGTATCTCAAAGAAGTAATCACCATAAACCATAGTGCTAGAGCTCTTAGATCAGATGATTCTAATCTTCTTACCATTCCTCGATGTAATACCAAGGCGGCTAGGGATGCTACTTTTGATTTTGCGGCCCCAAAGGCATGGAATACCTTGATGCCTTCATTAAGAGTTACTGCATCCACTGAGGTCTTTAAGAAAAAGCTTAAGACAGTACTCTTCTCTTAATTTCTCTCTATCCCGGAAAGTCCTCTGAGCTTCTCTCTTGGCCAGCTGCTTTTCTGCATCTGCTTTTTTGTCTTCTTTAGTTTGCGGTTTGTATGTTAAGCACCCTTAATACTTGGGGTACCTGGTGCGCTATATAAATTCTGAAAAAAACAAACAAAGATGCAGTCTCCCGCCTCAGGGGCAAGTTCACGCTTGTTCCTGTTCACTTTCCTGTAATTCTGCAGCTTCCTCGGTCACGTGACTCGAAGCTTGTTTAAATGTTCTAACTCAGTGGTAACCTTGAGTGCTACCTGCCACCTTTCTCCAAGGTTCTTCCACCATCCCACCCTCTTCCCTTTTGTTACCAACACTTCCTCCTCTCGTTACCACCACCCCCTCCACTCGAACACCTACACCTCGGTTTTCACCACCACTTCCTTCTCTTTGGCTACAACCTCCTCCACTGACTTCTTTCCCTCCAACACTGTCTTACTCCACGTGTTGCTAACCAAAACACACACACCATCTTCTGCAAACTTCAACAACCCACAAAGAGCAAACGGGGCGTGCACTCTTATACCGTGTTCCTCACCTTCATCTAGTTGGGACTTTCATTGAGGGTCTGCCTGCATATTGAGGGCTGGGATCAGTTGATGTCCATAAGGGAACTTGAGGCTGCTCTTGGCTAGAGGGCCAATATTAAGCATCTAACTGGCTCATCCTTCCTCGTGAATGTTAATGTTTCTCCCTGGTGTAGCCTGTGTGGAGCTGGTTCCTCCCCTGTGCTCCAAATGCGTGAATTAAGAGCGAGTAACACTCTGAGTGAGCTCGATACATTCTTTGCTTCTACATTTCCATTGTGCCCGCGCTAAAACAGATACCTAGTATCCCCCACAGTAAGAATCTATTTCCGGGGACCAATGCTTCTATACATTTGTTTACCGCGATAGGGTCTACGCAAGTTGCAGAGAAGCAAAACTGTATGTGTGGAATTCACAGCGGGTCGAGCAAACTATGACATGAATTTTTGGATGTAGCAGGTGAAGCTGTAATTGTATCTAAATACATTCTAACCTTATAGAATGAATGGAAATATTGTTCCTTAAAAAGGGAAGAGATCATTTTCCATGCTGGTGCTTTCGGCCTGAACAGAGGGGGCATCATACTCTCTCATTAGGAAATCAGATGTATTATTATTCCCCTGCATGACTATTCTGTGACACACCCCTGCCATGCACCAGGGATCAAGGCTATGTGACAATGGTATATTCCCCATACTACTCTCAAGCCCATCATTCACTGGTTTGGGGCAGTACACGGGCCCTTAAGTCACTGACTGTTTAAAAAAAAATATATATTTATTTATTTATATATGGCGCCGATAGCCAGCAGGCATCGGGGCGCCAAGTAAGATCAACACAGATAGACATACAAAAAGACAGAACAGAAATCAGGAAAGCTAGGTCAGGTCAATGATAGCGTTACTTAAAACGAAAGGATTTTAGCTGTCGTCAGAATCTTGTATTATCTTGTTCTTTTCTCACGGCCAGTGGTAGTGAATTCAAGATTTTGTCTGAAAGGACTGGGAAAGATGTTCCGAGCCCGTTAGCCCGCTTGAAGCTTGGGTTGGAAATAAGTGCAGACAGGCGAAGGGTTCTTCTAGGCTCGCAGGGAGTCACCATGTTTTTGAAGTAGACGGGCAGCGTGCTGTGTAGAGATCTATGGATGGCCATAGCTGACTTGAAGTGTACCCTTGCAGGTACCGGGAGCCAGCGTAAGTCTTGTTGACTACTGGAGATGTGTTCCTGTCGCGAATTAATTTTAATGATACGGACAGCATTGTTCTGTGTAATTTGCAAAAGCATTGCAGTAATCGATCCTGGATCATATTATGGCCTGTGCTATGGATGTACAGCTAGTCTCAGAAAGGAAGGGACGAATATTTTTCAGCAGTCGGAGGAGCTAAGTGATGACTCGAGATCGATGCCTAATGTTTTCACCTTCTTAGATAGCGGAATGTTGAAGTCTTGGATTGAAAAGGACAGGTATCTGAGTTCAAGTTTAAGCCTGGCCTAAGATGACCCAAGAATCAACAGCTCTGTCTTTTTTCCGTGTAGACACATCCTGTTCAAGTTCATCCAAGTTTCGATTTGGGAGTAAATGTGTTCTAGTTCGGTAATGTCGAGCTCATAGTCCCCGGAGAGTTGAAGGACTAGCTGGGTGTCGTCCACGTAGTTGATAAAAAAAGGACTTGAGTATGTTCCAGGAGGCTACACAGAGGTCTGATGTACAGATTGAAGAGCAACGGGGACAGACAGGCTCCCTGGGGGATGTCACAGACCGGACCGTAGGTGGGAGGTGGGGGAAGCAGGGTAGCCCCAGTAGATCCTAGATACTCTGTGTGAAAGAAAGACTGTACCCAACCGGTAGACTCCTGGCTGCATAGTCCTACGTTCCTCAGTGTAAAGGAGGAGCTTGTTATCTAAAAGGTCCAAGGCCCCTGACAGATCTAATAATACCAGTAGACCAGTTTTGACACTATGCATAATTCCTAGCATGTCCTGTCTCTGTACTATTGTGTGGTCTAAAACCAGATTGTCTGGGATGTAAGATATTGGATGACTCAACAAATGCTTGAAATTGGGTTGTAGCTGTTTGATCCAGTATCTTTAGCAAAATATTGCAGTTTGCGATAGGTCTTAAATTATTGGTATCTTTAGGGTCTAGTCCAGGCTTCTTTTTCAATGGTGTATCAGTGACAGTTTTGATGGAGTCGAGCACCTGGGTGTTGCAAAGGATGAGTTGACAAGTCTAACAAAGAAGGGAGCAAACATGTCTTTGTTCCTGAGAATAAGTTTAGACGGAATGACATTTTCTGGGCAGGCAGAAGGGTGTAATGAGGACAGGATGTTAATCCTGTCCGAAGTGTTAACAGGTAAACATTTGAATCTAGGGTGACCTTCACGGGGGACTGGATGTACTGTTCGCAGTGATGCAGGCTTATTCTTGGCCAGTACACCTCTGATCTTTGCTCAAGCTTTAGCGATCATTGCTTCAAAAGCCATTTGTACTTTGACACAGGTATGATTAGAGGGAGCAAAGGGGGTGGGGTGAGTTTGTTTTTTCTAGAAGCTTAAGGATCTCAATAAGATTCTTTGAAATATTATTGGCCTTGTCAATTTGCTTATTGAAAACGTTTTTTCTTAGTTTAAAAAATTGAAGACGTATAAACACTTTCTAAGGTTTTCCAACAAGTTTTATTTGCCACTGTTTGGTGTTGAAGCCTGTTGGTTTCGACCTTCCTTTTGCGTTTTTTTTAAGACCGTAAGACCTTGGGTGAACCATTTTTGATGAGAAGCGTTATTTGTAACCGATTATCCCTTGAGGGGTGCGACTTTATCCAACATGTTGCCCAGGCTAAAGTTGCAGGCATTAACAAGAGGTTGGAGAGTCCGACTCAGAGGTAGAGAGCATAACCTGTTTCATACAATCTAATAGGTCTGAAAAATTACCTTTGGAGGATTTTTTGCTTTTAGAGGAAGGTCAGGTATTTGGATTAGGAAATCTATAACATAATGATCAGACCAGATACAGGACGTAGTGTTATTTACTTGAGCAGTCAGGTTTATACAACTACCCAATCGAGTACGTTCCCTTTATCTGCCTTAGTGTCACTGTTTAAAACTGAGTAGTCGATGTTGCAGAGGCAGTTTTGAGGTCCATGGCTTCTTGTCAGCACTGTTATTACGCCATTGGTTAAGATCCCAAACCAGTATGGTGGCAGTGTTCAACCCACTTATGCTGTCAAAAGCTGAGTGATATCTTTGTTGACATTAGGCAGGTCACTGGGGGGGGGGTGATGGATAACAAAATATGGATGCAACTGCAGGGTGTTGGGGTAATTTCAAATGCAAAATTGCGCAGTTGAGCATTGGCTGGCTGACTGAAAGAGTTTTAAGTGTTTTTGTGCAATAATGGCTACTCCCTCCCCCACCCTTGTGTCCGCTGGTTCGATTTCGGCTGGTGATAGTGTAACCTTCTGGAGTAGCCAGCGATATCATTGGACCACTTGTGTCAGTAATCCAGGTTTCTGTTAGATAAATCATATTGTGGTCTAGTTCTAAGATGTAATAATGAATGTCCATGGCGTGTTTGTTAAGAGATCTTGTAAGGCGCATTTTAATATTTTTAGTGAGTGCCAGTTTTGGAGTTTAGCCACGTTGTGGTCTGATTTGAGTGGGGTAGGTAGAAGAGAACTAAGATCATTATTATCTGTGAACGGAGTTGATGAAGCTGTGATAAACTCCATAGCCACGAAACTATCATCTTTCCCCAAGTTAAGTGGATCAGTATTTACAACGGGAGATGTTTTGTCTTGACAAACTGACAAATCGAAGTGGGCCCTGTTAGGAGGTATTGTCATTTTCCAGTTTGGTTGGGAATGCCTGTTCAAGTATAATATCAGCAACAAGTTTAGAGCACAGATATTTATTAACAATCGCTAAGCGATTGGCTTTTTGAGCGGCTAAAAGAAGATTAGAATTCTGGGTGTAGCCCATGGCATAGGTGGACAAGTAGCGTTTAAAGCAAGAACATAGTCTGAGGACATGGAAGTGTTCGATTTACCAAGGGGTGGAGAAGGCACAGTCTCAAGCTGCAATGCGACGCAGAACGGCGAATTCCGCCTTGTTGCTGAAGCGCCGGCAATGAAGCACCCGATGTTCCAGTAAATAGTTAATGGAATCCTGGAAATGTAGTACCCGGACAAGTCGGGAAACTACAATTTCCGTGAGAGTGCTTTTTCTCTCTGCGGGGACAAACACAAAAGTAGGGTGGAACACATAATTTATGTCTGAGCACACAAGATGACAAAGTGTAAGTATGCAAATGAGAGCCAGAAAATACTGATTAACAAAATAGACAGCAAGGTAACATGCTTGTGTGAACCTAGACGGCGATGTGTAGGCCCTAGAGCCAGTTAGGGGACCTCATCACACCACCAACACTTACCCTATTGTTAGTGGTTTTATAACTTCACCAAGCTGTAAAGCCACAGCAAGAGTGCAAATTAAGAGCACCACCAAGCCCCAATAACAAATCAGCCTCAAACAAAGCAGAACCAGAATGGACAATCACCAAATGGAAAACAGTCAAGGGCCTCTGAAGATACCTAAATAAATCATCGGGGTCAGAGGAATCCAGTGGGCATAGAAGATGTTGGTGGCCAGAGTACTGTAATCCAAAGGTGAAAAGCAAGAGAGCAAGGAGGAGACAATACTAGGAGAATCTGGAGAGCTCTGAGCAAAAGCAGCTGGGAAGATCCCACGTATTGAGGCTGGCAGAAGGCCAGAGGGGCTATAGAGCGACCTTACAGAGTTGAAGGTAGCTTGAGGAAACAACCAAGGCTGTGTGGAAACACCTCAATGAAGCCTCATGGAGTGGGAATTAACTAAGAATCCTAATCAAGGTTGCTAGGCTTTCTGGGATAAAGTGGTTCTGATTCCCTTGCTTATAGCAGAAAGGGCATTATGTCCCTACGAGTACAGTGGGATGAAGAATACCTTACAGATGAGAAGAGCACCAAATCCCTTATTGACCCAGGGCATTATAACACCCATACCAGAATATAAGTGGACCAGGAACTATTCCTCTTGAAATAGCTATAACATTGTGAAGACAATTAGTGGCAAATTAGCAGCTGGAGATTATATTCCTGTGCCTATAACCTGAGAAAGTGAGTGTCTGGGCACTATATCACTGTGCCTAATTGTGAGGCAAGAACTGTCTGAGAGCTATATGCTTGAGTCGGTTATCTTTCAGAAAATCTGGGGTACACCTGTGTCCCAAACATTGGGAAACCCAGACACTATTATTTGGTCATATTTTGTTTTGTAAACAGACTCCTCAATCCCATAGGTATGTATCCCAATCACCTCACACGTTTAAATAAATCACAATTGAACCTTTGTTTCTCTAATTAATTCTGTGGATTCATCACAGATGGTACGGAGCTCCACCTACAACTCCTCGGTCTCCTTAGACACCACCCTACATTACCGGCACTGGCTTTTCATGTCCCACCCTCCCGGGCTTGCACTGTCCTCCCACAATACCTGGCCAATACTCACTACTCTCCACACTCGGATGGTACTGGGCTCCTTTCTCCTAGTTCTGCTTCACTGGCTGTCACTTACTCCATTTCCCTTCCAATGTTGTCTTTTTTATCTTTATCCCAAATACACTCCAACAGATGTGCCTTTACCATGCTCTCCCATCATTCCCCCACATTGTAAAGGACACAGTCAGGATTGCTATTGTCACGCTTAGTGCTATGTGCTATGTTTTTGTTCAAAACTCTTCCTGTTTTCTAAAATAAAAAACAAATATTACAAATCTAATATAAATAAACAAAGTGTACATTTCAGATGCTCAAATAACTTTATGGTACCTAAAACTGAACTTCTTACCTTGGATTAGGGAAAACAAATGACGCATAAATAGAAGGCGGCCATGTTGATTCCACCTCGTGGAATTCCAGGAGGATGGAATGAACGTGAATTAATATAATCCAGGGTAAGAAGTTCAGGTTTAGGAGCCATACATTTATTTGAGCATCTGAAACAGTCATAACCCACACATTTGAGAATCACTCGAGTAATTACCCTTACCCTTCTCAATTTCAGAGTAGGTGTTCGTGCTTGTTGAAATCGAATAAGGACCCAGGCCTTACCCCTTATGGGTCCCTAATCCTGCAGAAAGCTGGCTGGGCATGAGAGATATCAGTAATCTGGAGCATATTACATCATTACAGTGACAAAGATCTATTCAAGGTAGGGTGACAAAGATTTCCCCACAGTATATGAGAATCGAGGATTGGTCAAAGGGATTCTATTCAATCTTTAGCATTGATCTAATATAGATTTTTACAATTTTTTTTTATCAGGGTCCACACCGTATTAAAAGGACATACCCCAATGCATCCCTAACTTGAGAAGTTGATACATACAGCTTGAACTGCTTTATCCAGACCTACACCAGGTGAATGATCACAGATTATACCATGACAGAACTAATATGTGTAATTTAAGTGTATACAGACCGACTACACCTTACAAAAAATGGATTTATGTGTTCAGATTGTAGATTATTTTACGGAGGCATAGAAAAGATATAAATAAAATGCAAGATTGACTGCTCCCGAGGAAGGGAACTATCCCGAAACGCTAAGAGCTGATAAAAATATAATATTACTGTATATATGCAAAAAAGTTTTTTGTCTTTACTTGGCAACAAAAAACCAAAAATATATATTTTTCTACTAAGAAATAGTTTGGAAATAATTTCTTAAATTTGAATAATCTGTGCAAAATAGAGGTTCTCTTAGAGGACCTTTTTGTAAGTCTATAAATGATGTTTTTTTCATAAGAGTGCATGACTTCATCCAAACAGTTGATTCGCTATTACAATTATTCTTTTTAGGTTTGCCAATATGAAAGGTTGGATAAAATGATAATGGTTTAATCTATTAGTATTATAATATACAAAGAAACAGACAGATGCAAGTTGCAGCAAGGCGAGCGAATGCAGTGTTTTAGATGCCGAATAATGTGAACGATGGGAAGCTACAAAATATCAAATTCATGAATACTGGACTTTTTAGTCAAACTCTCTGACTTGCCAATTTAAATGTTTTTATTGATTTTATAGTAATGCCAGGCAAGTGTTGCTTGTTGATGATTAAGTAACGATAAATGGCAAAATGGAATGGTTAATCGCTACCGAAATGGGGATTTAAGCTGATCCTGCTTTTAATGAAGACAGGTAGGATTATTTTTTCTTTCTTGTAAACGCACCCTTGCATTCCTCATTAACTGAGTGGTCTATGTGTATGCCAAGACATGGTGTCAAGAAAAGAATGTAGGATGGTAGGGGATGTACCATTAACAAAAACATGGTTAACAGGGTAGTGAACCATAGTAATCAGTGTTCACATTTGTTCGTTTTAAAAATAAAATCAGGACAGATAGAATAAAACCTCAAATTCAGCAATCTTCAGTATCAACAAATAATGTTTGTATTGGGGCAGGACCTTCCTTAATTTAAATTAAATGAACATTTAATACATGTTAAGTTCCATAACACACAGCTTTGGCGTGCCAGCCAATCAGTGTCCTTAAAACCTGGGTTGAGTCCATAGTATAAGCCTGTGTTCCAGGACAGCTGATCACTGCTCACCTCCTACCCACCATTCACCGGGCCCCTGTCTGGAGGCACTGCTGAGGTTTTCCACTGACAGCCTGCCTGCACCCTTCCCACACATCTCTCCCAGCTCCTTTACATTACTCTCACTAAACTTAGCAGACTACGGGCATGGCATTCTTCTACTCATTTCTACCTGCCTCGTCCAACTGCGCTGCCATGGATAGCGAGAAGGGACTTGCTCCCGAGACCCTCTCAATTGTCCATGGCAGCCATGTTGAAATGGCCTGATCTTCCCTTTCACTTTCAAAACACTTAATACCCGGTCAAACGAGCTGGGTGCAAATAACATTAATTATTGCATTCTAGGGTGGCTCGAGTAGTAATGGCCTTGAATCCCTCACCATAAGCCAAACTTCGTTCGGACCAACCTAGACTCCAGCTAGCAGGTCGTTACCACACAAACCCATCTCAGAAAATGGTGCTTAACTTTATGTGAGAAGCCTGAAGGTGTCTCACCCGCTAGTCCCCGGGGACCTGTCATCCAGGTGGTCAGGACATGGCCATCGCTTTTGGATCCAGTTCCTGGGGGTGGACCAGTGCAGGAGGATCACCGGGATGAGGGGTCTTCGGGGAGTGGAAGTGGGACACTGGATGGCGAGATGCGGTATCCCGTTCCCTGTAACACCTTTACCCCATCCTACCAAGTAGGATACTTAGGAACTCAACCCACTGCCCTTCCCAACATGAGTACTTTCTCACAGACAGCTCACTGTGAGAGAAAACAGACTAACACCGAGCCGTATACCTGAAATGTCACTTACAATGGTCAGGCGGGGTAAGGCAATTACTGACCATTACACACACCTGACTTCCATCACACTTCCCCAAACGGATAAAAGGCGGAGCATGAAATCACACTCAGGCAACAGTTCTGAGATGGCAGTTTAATACAAGGCGAAAGACGGCAGAACCGAAGAGGATTGCAAGCAGGGAAGTGCCCTTGACCTTTCAACGAAAGACAGTTACTTTCAGGAACCTTTGAGAATTGGAAACGTAAGACCAGGAATCAAGGCAGAGAAATCCTGCATTATGTGTCGCAGGTACCTGGGGCTCTCCTGCATCGATAGTCAAGGCCGGGAGAATCGTTTGCCGCCGTGGTACTGTCCTTGGCTCCTACAACAAAGCAGTCCCAGTGAAGTCAGCACCGCCGGTGAGTTGGGAAGACTGATACCAGACCTGCCTGGGTTGAAACCAAGGTTGCAAGCAGCAACATTGTATAGTGAAAACAAGAGAACAGTGTGTGAAGCGTATGTGGCAAGAGACGCGAACACATTTAACCTGCAGAGGCATGATTGAACTTTGAAGCCAAGATCTGATACCATAGACCGAGTGGGCCGGCACCATGTGGGCGCTCATTCGCAAGTCTCTGTTGGGTATCCAGCTGAAAGGTGGCAAATGTGAAGAGTGATAAATAATTGAATTGTGAAGTCGAAGTGGTCCTGAAACTGGTCAAGCAAAAACCTATGTAAATTTGAAAGTCTTTGATAGTTGATGAAAATATATATGAAGTTGATGTGAGCCCAACTGAGGGGGATCCGAGATGTGAGGCCGACTGCGGGGGATACGAGATCTGAGCCTGACGGAGGGTATTTGGGGTGAAGCGTGCGTCACCCGAAACAATATCCTATGAGAAATTGGAAGCATAAATAATTTAGGAACATTGTGTTGAGTGGGTCTGATCCCGGCAGAGGGGGACCCGGTGTGAAGCAATAATCACCCGAGGAGGTTTTGTGTCAAAGTGGGTCTGAGCCTGGTGCAGGGGGACCCAAGGTGAATAGTGACTCGCCTAAGAACCTGAGTACTTGCGAAAATCTGAAAGAGCAAAATAACTTATCGTTGGTTTGTTTGTTGCATCAGGCCCTCTGAATGAAGACTTGGGCACGGAAGGCCCTGGTGCTAATGGTTTAACTGTATCTTCGTTCTAGAGAATCCAGAGACTGTGCTAAACTCGAGTGCACCAACTTGTCTGGTGCTGAAAACGTGGGGAAGGGAGGCCAAAGGCCTGAACATCCTGACATATTATCCTGTGAACACTTCTTTCTTTTTCGTAACATTGTTTCCCACACGGTTTGTATTTAGAGTTAAGGATTGGCAATAGGTTTATCAGCATAGACCCTTTTAATTTGACAAGACCCTACTAGGACTGCTTTATTATTATTTGATGGTCGTAGCTTGCTCCCATCTGTAGATTTAGGATTAGATAAGCGTTTTTTCAAACCCTTTTTCTAAGTTCAATGAACACCCTTGAACTGTGGTCACTTGTGTCTGTCTTATTGTTGATACCATGCCTTGCTCACATCTATGACGACAAAAATAAGAGAATTCAAAATTGGCTTTACCTGAGAAATTCTGCCTTCAATCTGCTATGCATTACAATCGAACGGATAAGAGACACGCATAGAAAACATGAAGAGTGTGCCCTTTAGGAAATCCAAGAGACGGGAAAGAGATTGTGTTGAGGGTGACTGAAGCTAGAGTTAACTTGGAGGCCAGGTGGGGAGGAAGGGTTAACGGGATCACCACGCATTTAAGTGGTCACTTGGGTGGAGGGATAAAGTAACAGCGGCTAACAGAAACACACTTAAAGAAAAGGTGTGCTACAGAGACTAGTTTTGTTTCAATATAGTCAAGTCTACTCCTCCTTGGCACGTTTTTCTGGCATGCAAACCTCTGAACCAAGTCTACTTTTCATTGGGATCCATCAAACTATTTCGTCTGTTTCTTCAGATGCAAGTATAACAAAGGGTATTGAGGGTTCACGCAAGATGTAGCAAAAATCAATGTATCGGAAAACATACGCGATTACAATACAATTCCAGGAATAACCTTTAAACAGAATACACTCACCTGAAAAATGCAGCCTACAAAAGATGCGAGAAATGCAGTTACCTTACCCACGTTCTCAAAATCATCCTTGCAAGAAAAACAAAAACATGCGTTAGTGGAACACATGCAGTCAAAAACATTAGCTATTGTGATTTTTTTTAAAAAACATTTTTTCACTCCCCCCCTCAAAGGTGGCAAAGAGTTTTAAAATCCCCCTACAACATTTTCTGAGGCCATTACGTATGACAGAGAGGAAGATAAAAGGGACACAGCAGCATGTTCTTTTCTTTCTGGAAAAGGTAGCAGGGCATGTTTGAGAAGAGCAGATGCAGAGGGTTACATCTAGATTTAAAATAAATAACATTGAAGATCTACTATTAAAGGGTAGTTACTTTCTTAGGCAGCCTGGCATTTTCTATTGACTGATATACTAGGAAGACAATACCTGTGGGACAGAGTTCTATTCTACAATGTTAATGGGTCTTGTACTGCGCACTCTTGTCACTTGCGTAGTCTCTTGGCGCTATCTGTTAAGGCCTTGAGCATTTTTCTTATTTTCCTGGCCTGGTTTACCAGAACTTTACCTAATGAACCCTTAACTAAGGATTCAGCAAGGATGTAAAAAGAGATTATGCCTCGAGAGGCCTTAGGACCATCAGAGCTGAGACGTTGCAAGGTTCACTGTGCGAGTCGCCCCATGAAGCTGGCTATATGGGCTGCACTGCTTTGTGGAAGCCATTGTTCGCCTCTTTGTGGGTGCATTAACCTGGAGGTTGTCCCTATACATTTATTTTTTAATTCAGGTCTCAGGAACAGTGGCCAGTTATTGTTCCTGGATTGATCAACTGGAATACAGCTGTTGAATCTAATATATGGTCATGGCTACTGCCTGCCTACAAGAGCGAGAGCAATAGTTGCAAAAACAAAAATTACCTGTTTGCAAATAGTGCTTGGATTTAAGCCTCAATTCATACCTCAGCGAAAGCCTAGGCACAAGTCTGTGAAACTTAAACATGACAACCCCAGTGTTTGGACTTCAGGAAAGAACTTGAATAAATTCAACTCTGAGAGCAGAGTTGCGTACTGGGCCATGTGAAGGCATCATGAAGTCAGACACAGACAACAGACTTAAAGTTAAACAAACAATCTTTATTAATTTAAATGTCAGGTTGGTTGAAGGCCCAACTTGCCCTATGCTAAGGTGGGATTTCCCTACTTGAACGAAACTGAGGAAAGTCAGAATTCAACTTAATAGTCCGTCTGTGTCCAAAGCCTGTTCTTGCCCTCACAACTAGAACAAACAAATGTGTAGGGATGTCAAAGTCAAAAGAAATATTTTTTAACTCAAAGTTATGAGCTTCCTCCAGCTCACAGCTTTCTCCAAGCTACCCTTCCCCAAGCACAATAAAGTTCCATGAAAAAGAGTCTTGAGTTTTACCTTTCTCGAGTTCAAGGAAATATAGTTCAAAACCAATCCTGGGGTTCCCTTCCTCAAGTTTCCAATAACGCAATCGAAACAAAAGAGGGTTTTGAGACACCGACCCCAAGACAACATACATAGATTTGCCAAGTCTCAGTGTTCCCTTCCCCAATACTTCAATGTCGCACATAGGTTCCTTGCAACTTGCTCCGGTGCACCAAATCACCTTTATTTGGTTTCCTTAATTGGCTTCTGGGTTTAGGGTGTGCTCTTGGGCTCCTCTGGTTTCTCAGTGGCCACCTCTTGGCTCTACCACCCTGTGTTACACACTCATTTTCAAACTGTAGCCTTGTTACTCTGTATTCACTTATTGAAGGTTCGCTGTATGGGTTGCCTCCAGCCTTTAATACATCCAGCTTCAAAGTTTGGATTCATTCCTTGTGCAACAATCATCCAGTGTTGTTCAATTGCAGTTCAGAGTTTAAAGGCAGTCTTATGTGGGTTAATTATATTCAGAATCCAGATTTGAGTATATTTGTTGGGCACATGCATTCAGCACTCAAGGTTTACTGTCTTGCTTCAATGTTAATTTTCCCTTAAATTCGGTATTCAACATGCATTGGATTTCTGTCCATTCACAGTTCATATGCTGTAAGTGCTTTACTTTCATTAATTGGATCAAAGGGAAGGATTCAGAATGTTTTGAGACTTTCGAAAACATGCATGTTCCTTTAACAAGGCACGCAACCACTCTGCTACACTGTACAAGTCTCGGCTCCCATTTAACATTAGCAGTTCATTTTAAGAGCCTTGCGGTTACAGTAATACCGGCTTTCTCTATCAGGGAAACTCACTGGCTAACTTTGAAGTCCTTTTCCATATCGCGCTGGCCACAAACTTGGCGGATTCCTTCCAGGGGCTCTTTCTCCACACCTCAGACACTCTCACGCTCTTGCAGCACTTCGGAAGAACGAACAATCCTTTTGATGGAATGAAGGTTGACCCCATATCTGGTCTCCTTCCGTCGCCTCGCCTCTGCCCCACAGAGCTTTTGGTCCCACTTCACACTCGCATGGATCACCAGCTGCGGTCGCCTTCAGTGTGCTTCTTCGGCTGCAGAAAGGCTCACCACGGCTCCCATCAGTGTCTCGACTCTCACTCACTTTCGTATCCACAACCCTTTCATACACTTGGCTTTTGTAAAAGGGTTACAAGTGTTAATTGTAAGGGAGGCATGGTATCACAAGTATGACACTGACACAAGAGGTACAATTAGTAAAAACCTTTATTTATTTCTTGGGGTTTGAAAACTATAGCTATGATGGGAGTAGTCTCTACCATCAAATAATAAAGAAAACACGGTCCTAGTCAGTCTCTGTCAAATCAAAATGATCTATACTAACAAAACCTAATTCTTGCCCTATCTCTTATACAAAAAGTGTGTAAAGTGGAATATGTATGCAAAGGAAAATCAGTGTTAGAATATAAGGAATCAAAGTGGCTGAGTCAGCTCTCCTCCCCATGTTAGACAGCACGTAGTAAGGCGGTCCCTGTAGACAGGATGACACTCTGGCTCAGGTTCATTCGGGCTCAGACGTTTTCCTGATATCGAAGACTTTTGAATGTGCAAGGCTTTCACTACAGACCATCGAAGGACCACTTCGGCTTTCCCCTTCAGCTTGCACTATTGTGTTATTTCCCCCAGGGTCTCTTGGTCTGGGTAGTTCAGTATCATAAGCACAAAAACTTACATATTCACTTTTCAATTCACCTTTCGCCGGGGTCAATCTTGATCATTACACTTTTTTAAAGTTCATTCACTTTGTTGCTTTCTAACAAAAACATTCCACCTTTCGCAGAGACTTTAGAGTGGGCAACTTCCTTTCTCCGGACAACTTTGCTACTCTGCATCACTAGCTGTCATGTCCACTGTCAGGGGCCACAAGCTGTGCCACAAGCAAGCTCCCAGAATTACTCTAAGGGCCTCAAGACTTCAGCAAAAAGGCTCCTGGAGCCAGTCCTGGCGCATCTGGCACCAGGCTCTTATACTGTAAGGAGATACTTACCAGGCTTACTTTCAATTGACTACATGGGTCTTTAAATCCAACATGGAAGCACCCACACAGCCTAGTCCTTAAGAACCAAGCCATGCGGTCTAGTGTTTTGGGTGTGGCAGGCCTGGAACTACTTTCCTTGGTACTTCTTTACCTGGGCTATATAAACCACACCCTGACTGCAGAACACGCTTTGTGTTATTCTGCAACTAGCAGCGTGATGCTCACCGTGTCCAGCTCCTGGTATTCAGCATCTTCCTGTAGTCCTGCAAGAACAAGAACAAGATTATTCTGTCTTACCTGAGAATAAACCATCCAGCACTCAGCATCTCAACCAGGCTGCAATCTGTGGAAACTGAGAGAAGACCAAGAGAAGAAGAAACATCACTCACCTGTGAGTACTAGCTTAAGGACGACCGGCGAACAGCTATCACAGCTGCTGCTCGAACATCGCGGCCTTCAATAACGAGAAAAGGAAAAACAAAATTAGAACGCGCGCACTTCCAAAACATCGAATTCCATCGCGCTACGCCGCGCTTCCATCCGGAGCACCACAGCAACATCTGCAAAGGAGAAAGAGACATATTCAGGTTCGCTTTCAATATTAAAACATCGCACAGCTCTGGACTTAACTTAACGGATTCCGGGGGCCAGTTTTTAATTGCGCTCTCCTCCACTCGCAGCACCACAGCTGCCTGTGAGGAGAAGAAGAAGAAAACACAGGTTAGCTTTAAATGACAAAGGCGCCGCGCTTTGCGCTTTCTCTTACCTAGAAACGTACCTCTGCATCCGGCAACGTCAGCATCAAGACCTTCACACCTGAAAAGAAGGAGATAAAGACATTAACGAATTCCCACCATAAACAGAACAAAGATTTACAATTAACAAACCTACCTGCCTACCAGCAGATTAGGGGTCACAGCAGGCCTGGGCCCAAGGAAGGCATACTGCACCAGTGAATCAACTCGGGCAGCTCGCCAACAAACTCCAAGCGCCCCTGCACAAGAATCGCAGGACGGATAGCTCACACTACAAATAACTAAGGTGAGAAAAAACCCAGCGGGAAGAGGATCGATCAGAGGGAGGTGGGAGATTCACCTATTAGAGACAGTTATCACAAATCCTCCCTTCTGTAATTGCAGATTCATTATTCAGCACTGGGCAACTACGCATCCAGGGTTCCAGATCTCAGAACCTTCCAAATGCCCCCAGGGATATCAGGTGAGCGTAACACTAGCTTCACAGTTATCAGTAATTTAAAGTTCACCACAGGTCTGCCTTCCTTCACGTCTCATCCACACGAGGCAGCCTTCAATTGTGAGATATACTGTTGCAACAATCTTTCCTTAACACACACCAGTCTTTCATGCCGCTCGCCAACTCACTGGATGTGTGCATTCCTTTCTTGTCTTTGCCGTTTTAATTCACGAGTCAAGGTTAATACCAAAGGTTTGGCCTCGCCTCCCCAATTCTGTCGAACACCCGGTTGAGTCACTGGTGTCCTTGAAACACAATGTAGTCTTCTTGTCTGGGATTTGGCCTTATCCAAGTATTTTTTACGGTTCTTTGGAGACAACAACCACCTGCAGACAACTCCTGGGTTTCTGTACCCTTTGCTCTCGTCCCTCTATCCATCACTCTGCTCCAGTAGGTTGTTCTGCTGCTTCTCGTGTTCCACCTTGCTCAGAGTGTGCCTCTATGTTCCGCCTTTTATCCGTGTGGGAGAGCTAATGGGTATCAGATGTATGTAATTAAATCAAGTGCCTGACTCTGAGTCGCCCTCTTCCTCAGCCCATGTTTGTGCAGAAAGGGGGGGGGGTTGGGACATTGGAGAATCTTTTAAAATTGGAGGGATCATGGAGACGAGAAAGGGGGGAATACTGCGTCTCACCATCGGTCGCCTCACTACCACTCCCGAAGACCCCTCACCCAGGTGATCCTCCCGCACTGGTCCACCCCCAGGGTCTGGATCCAAAGGCGATGGCTGTGCCCTGGTCACCTGAGCGAGAGATCCCTGGGGACTAGAAGGTGAGACACCCTTTGGTTTCTCAAAGAGTCCTTTCTCTTAATGGCCTAACCATAGTTAGGCTGATTAGTGAGACATGCCTGGTCTTTGCAAAGGTACTGTCATGATTTCTGCCCCCCGCCCTCTGAGACACCAGGCTGGAGCCAGGCCACGATCCCCCTATATGACCCCATCTCCATCCTACCAGAGACCCACTTGGAGTCAGACCGGGCGCCTGCGGCGCCAGGCCCACACATAGCTCTAAAAATCACTTGGTATTGGGCTTGTAATGTATTGTGGGCAAGATGGATGCCCCCACATAACCCATTTCCTTGAACTGAGTATGCGGTCTAGCCTTTTGGGTGTGGTTCAACCCGGGGCTACCTGGGATAACTCGAGGCTATTTAAACCACACCTGAGCCGAGAAACACGCTTGGCGTTTCTCTGCACCTGCAGCGTGACACTCATCGTGCTTGGATCAGTCTCTTGAAGGCCTTTGCCTTTCCTCCGCATCCCGCGCACCTTCAAGAACAAGAACAGCATTAATATTATACTTACCTTGAAGAGCATCCAGCTTCCATCCATCGCTCCTCCGGTCCTGCGGGCAGCTACTGCAGTGTCATCTCCATCTCGGCACGCCGCATCCTAGGGGAGGATAAAAGAACAGAAGAAAAGACATTAGTAAGCATCCTTCATATCTTAGCTTACTCGAAAACTATAGGAAGAGTCAAACGTTTTCCTGAACTCAAGCCGCTCGAGGTAACTTCAGCTCCGGAGCATTCCAGCGACCTGCAAGGGGAAAAGACATTCCAGGGTAGCAAGGAAAGTATAAGGAGGCACCGCACATCGCGCTTTCTCACCGCACCTTACCCTCTCAGCCGGCAGCCACGCTGGGATATTGCAGCACCTGAAAGGGACACAGAGACAAACATTGCTCAATACAGGGAAGAGCGGTCAGCATCGCGCTCTCACTCACCATTAGTGCTTGGCCCCCCTCAGCAGCACAACGCCATGTCCGACCCCCCTCCAACACCTAAGGGAGGAGAGACACGTTATAGAAGGGACAAGAATTTAAAGGACAGTACATAAGAATCATTCAACCTACCGGTCGGGCTGAAGTTACCACAAGCCCAGTCCTTTGGGCCCGCGCCAGTGAAGCACCTAGGCAGCATAGAGCCCACATCAGTCGACTCACCCCTGCACCGAAGGGCAGGACGGAGAGCGCACTACACAAGAAAGCAAGGTGAGGAGTGGACAAAGGGGAAGGTTTGGTCCCCAAAGGAAGAGGGGGTCAAGCAAGCAGAGACAGTAGAATTAAACTCTGGCAATCCTGTGTTTCAGGCCCAGTCTCCAGTCGAACAATTCCAGGGAAGGGTTTGAGGTCGTGGGAGGTCCAAACAGGCTGAGTGGCATCCCCGTGGATACCAGGTGAGCGTTATAGGTACTCCTGAGGCCCTCTTCCTCATCTCAGTACCAAAGTGGTGTAACTGCATGTTGGTGTGCATTACTCTCAGTCATCTCTTCCTCATCCCAGTACTGTCAAATGTCCTATGAGGGAAAGTGAGGGGAACATTCTTTTAATAACCCATAAAGGTTGGGGGAGGGCTAGGTTTGTCATCCATAGGAAAAGGCGAGTACCATGTTGCGCTCAAGGTTTGCCCACTCCCAATCATCAAGGACCCTCCACCCAGGTGATTATCCCTCGTTTATCCATCCCCCATGGTGAGGATCCAAGAGTGATGGCCTTTCCCAGGCCACCTGTGAAGAGGATCCAGGGGGAGTAGGAGTGAGAATACCCTCAGATTTCTCAGAGCCAGCAATTTCCTAAATAACTAGATGGTCTGCAGCCTCACCTTGGAGAGGAGTACGAATCAGGATGCACAGTAGAAGTCACCAACCCAACGAACACTTGTGAGGAAGCTCTGCTGGCACATGTACTTTTACAAGAACTGTTCTGATGGCAAAGCTCTGGCTATCAACTGCGGACACTAGACTTCTACCAACCAAAGGGAATAAAGTGGTGTGTGGGAATATGTGAGAAGTGAACATTTTATGTACTCCACTTGCACATTACTGCATTATAATATTCAGCAGATGCTGCAAACTGCCACGTGTAAACAACTGTTTCTTGCTTGGTCCAGGCGAGGTTTCAGATTTTAATGTGCATGTCTTTGCAATGAAGGCTTTTTTCGCCTAGCATGTAGTAATGTTCAACTTCACATCTCTCGCTGCTGGCATGATTCCTTTTTGGCATATGTAAGTATATTTTAGGCTCCCGCTTTCTTAGAAAAAGCGGCATTATCAGACAGAAGTCATCATATTACAAGTGTTCTCGCCTGCCTCAGAGCCTGTGTGAATCATTGAGTATATTCACCTTCACTAAACATATTATGATGTACTGTCCTCCGACACCAATGACTAACATGAAAGAATGCAGCTGGTATCAAAGGCTTTTATAGAGGGACTTTGCTCCCTGTTAGACACAGTGGGCCTCATTACAGGTCTGGCAGTAACCCTGCCGGTGCTACCGGCGGGTTGCTGCCAGGCCGGTAATAATTTACCGGCGCCTGACCTCCCGGTGCCACCGGCTCCTTACGAGTCAAGCGCTGGTATATTTGTTAATCCCCATTCCCATAGAGTCCGATAGGACTCTATGGGACTAGGGACACAGGAGCATCAGTGCTCCCGTGAAGAGTCTGCCTACCATGGTGGCTGCACCAGACCTGTCGGGTATAGTGACCACGGCAGGCTGACTCGAGTTTGCTGGTCCGGAAACGAGGGTGCTGGTGAGCTTACCAGCACCCTTGTTTCCTGACCGGTGAATTTATAATGAGGCCCACTGTTTTAGCACGATTCCTTGCCCTGTCTGACCACCCTCTACCATTAAAATGCATGTGTTCCTTTGGGTATAAGAACACAGTGCATAGAGGGAGGGGGATTCTCACTTGCACCAAAGTCTCGTACTGCTGTTGGTTTGTTTTTGTTCTGTTATTGCTTTTTCACAAATAAACTGTTCACCAATCCACTGGAAACATGTGTGCTCGTTTTTTCCACCACAAATTTGGTGCCTTAGACACTGGATTCCCTGCTGCTCTGCAAACTGGTGCAGGGGCCACTGGGCGCACGTTCCGGTGATCCCCATGGGCCCAGGAGAGATAATTTTGTCAGAGGGGAGAGCTGGCCGGAGCACCCAGAGAGAGCAGGTGCAGAAGAAAGAGCCGACAAAAAATCGTGGATTGGTGAACACAGCTAATTTTGTCAGTGTATTGCCTGGCAGTCCTCAACTTGGAGGGGGTTTGGGCCTCATGTCTACACGGAACAGAGCTCCAGCAAGACATTTTTGCCAGAGCGCAGCTCAGTCTTGTTCCGGTCCAATTCCTCCCCTGTGCATGGGGGATTGGAGGGAATTTCAGTGGGCTGGCCCACAATTGCAGGGGCAGCCTACAAAATGTCCCCCATGGTGGCAGAACATTACTGCTCCCCTGGGGGGCCAATATGGGGGTATTTTCTACCATTTTGCCAACCCTGCGCAGCAGCAATGGCCACTAGACCCCCGTGGATTCCTTTCATGGGAGAGGGAGGGGCCACTCACCAGATAAGTGGCCCTCTCCTTCTCTGGACCACAAAGGGATGGGGCATGCCATTTTTGCCCACCCTGGGGGCAGATCAGCAGATTGCTGCTGATCAACCTCTATGGAGTGTAACATTTTATATGTGTTTTTTTTATTGTTGGTGCATGGGCAGTGCTGGAAATGGACAAGATTTACTGGGGGAACTCTCACCCCCCAGCTCCCTCCACCTAGATGGAGCAAGTAGGCCAAATCCATCCCATGGAGTGCGGGGAGACAGACGGACAGGCCACCCTGGCCTCCGTGTGCAAGTCAGCTGAGGTTCTCTTGTCGGCAAGGCACCCTGCTTATGGGGGAAAAAAAAGTTGCCCTCACAGAATAGTGCCCCCAACAGGCCATGCTCTGCTGGAGCATTGCGTGGGGCACGGCTTTTGGCCGGCGTGGGGAGGGGCAGAAGTTTTGCCATGGAGCCCAGCTGGTGCAGCGAGAACTAAGTGGAGTGCAGACAGGACCCAAACACACTGTCTACAGTAATCCGCAGGAAGGTGACTAAGCTTTCTTGTAATCGTGTACCCTGGGTGACAGAGGGGGAGGTCTGTGCAAAAGCACACAGGCTCTTTATAGACCCAACTGGAGAAAAATGTCAAATTGACGCCCATCCAGACTTCCAGAGTAGCCCAGCCATCTGGTCCTGCCATTCAATCCAATCGGGAAATACCAGATGGCTGGGCTTGAAGAGCGGCCACCTGGTAGTGCAATGCATTCCAATGGGCGTGGACAGAAAGGGCCTTTGGTCCCCTGGCAAAGGACTGGCAGGCCCCGCTGGGATTGGGGACCCACAGGAGAGACAGGCGCCCAAGGCCGGGGTTATCACCCCTGGCCGTTCTGGAGATCTTGCTGGGCCGCACTGCAGCTTTTCCCTCCGGGGAGGCATGGGGACCCCACCGGGGATCCCTGGGTCCGCCAGTGAGCTTGTGTAACGCTCACCTGGTTCCCACAGAGGCGCGGGTGTGGTCTGGATGGCAGTGGCCTCTTCGAAGGAGATGTTCAGCACCCTGAAGATGGAGTGGGCTGGGTTCCCAAATCCGGCTTGTCTGGCTCGGATGAATACCCTTCTGTGAGCGAAAAGGAAGGGTTAATACTCTGCGGGTTTTGTGTTGATCTCCCGTTCCCCTTCTCACCCTCCTTGCAACCCTTCTGTAATTCCCTGTGGAGACTCACCTTAGGGATTGAAAAGGCGAGCTCTCCATCCTGCTTCTGATGCAGGGGCGCGTTGGGATCCAGTTACGTCACTGGATAGTAGTTCGAGTTCGCTTGTCTGTTCCGGTAAGTACCGTAAATGTTTATGGCAAGCTTGAGTCTAAACTGTTCCTCTTCTCTTTTGCAGGTAATGGAAGACTCCGGGCTGAGGGCGGTTTCCGTCGAAAACCTGATTTCAGGTGAGTTTTGGTGTAGGCCCACTACTGTCTTTTCCTTTCTCTTTTCCCTTAGGGGCCGGAGTTCGAGAATGCCGAAGAAATGGAGCCGGTACGAAGCAGAAGCTGAGTCCGACCTGTAAGTTGGTGAGTTTAAAATAGTTCGTTTGCTACAGTTCTTGCATTCACTAATGTGATGTTTGCTTTTTCCCCATAGGGGCCGGGGTGCTGAAATGCCCAAGGAATGGCATCGACCCGAAGGTAAGAAGAATTAGCTTGGCGGGTAAGTGCTTCTTGGTTATTTTCCCCTTCTCACCTTGCTTTCTTCTCTTCGTCTCCCCGTAGGTGCTGGAATGCTGCAGGAGATCCGGATGGGCGTCGCAGAGCTGAAGGCGCCACGTGTAGGTAAGAGAAGTGCGCCGAGATGTATGCGACGCGGTGAGTATTTAAAATGATGTCCTTTTGCAGGAACGTTGGCGCGCTGAAACCGGAATGCAGCTTTAACAGGTAAGGTTTGTTTTCACCTGTTTCTTCTTCCCTTTTCTATCCTTAGGTATTTCCAGGATGCTGGCAGGCGTGGTCGAGGACTGGAGCAGGAGCAGGCACGGTGAGCGTCCAGCTGCTATGAGCAGAACAACGCGAAGCGTGGTTTGCTGTCTGGGCGTGGCTTAAATAGCCTTTCAAGTAGTCCCAGGTATGTACCCTTCCACTGAAGGTATGTATCCTGCCACCAGCCACTCCCGTGTAGTTAAGTAGTTCCTTTTTCATCTGGAAGTTGTAGAATGATCTGCCAGGTAAGGAAATTGCAGCATGGTCTGCCAGGTAAGTTTGCACCAAACACTATTCCTTCCATATCTTGTATGAGCCTGGCGCCGATGGTGCCAGGACTGTTATCCCTTATGAGCCTGACGCCAACGGCGCCAGGACTGAGTCCAAAGAGCCCCTATCTGGGGTGGCTGGGACTTCCCTAGTATACATGTTGCCTGCCTCTGAGGGTGCCGGGCCCTGTTTGGCCCCTTGGAGGTAGGCATCATGACAGCTTGGGGACGGTCGACCTACATGGGAGACAGGTGCCCAAGGCCGAGGGCAGCACCCACAGCCATCCCAGAGCTCTTGCTGGGCCACGTTAGAGCTTTTCCCTCCAAGGAGGGATGGGGACCCCGCTGGTGCTCTCCGGGACCACCGTTGGGCTGGGAGACAGACTGTCGTCCCACGTGTGAGGTAGGGACCCAAAACCGTGGGAAGCACCCCAGGTCATTCTAGAACTCTGGCCGAGCTGCGTTAGAGATTTTCCCTCCAGGGACAGACGGGGAGCCTTGTGGGGATCCTCAGGATTTCTGCTGTTCTTGGTGAAGGTCGACCCACATGCGTGATAGGTGCCCAAGGCCGGGGCAGCACCGCCAAGGTCTTGGAGCTCTGGCCAGGCTTGCTTTACAGTTCTGACCCTACTGGGGTTTACCGGGATCGCCGCTGATCTTGGGGACGGCAGACCCACATGGGAGACAGGTGCCCAAGGCCAGGGGCAGCAGTGCTGGCCATCCTAGACCTCTGGCTGAGTGGAGTTAGAGCTTTTCCCTCCAGGGAGGGACAGGGACCTTGCCAGGGCTTCCCAGGGCCAACACTGGGCTTGGAGGCGGTCGACCAACATAAGAGACAGATGACCAGGGCTGGCAATATCCCCCTACCCAGTCGTCCTGGAGTCTTAACCATTTAGCCCGTGGGGGTGCCTGACACTAAAACGATTTTCCTTGTGGCCTAGTGGTCTTTGCAGCTTCCCAGTGGTGGCGAAATGGGGCCTGAACCCCAATCTTGCCCCCACCCAGGGAAGCAGCAAGTATCTGCTGCTCCTTGGGGGATTCTTGAAGGGGCTGGTCCACAGGAACAGGGCTGGGTCCCTGATGCCCCCAAGCGTGCCACTCTGGAGTGGAATGTTGTTTTGTGTTAATTGGTGCAAAACAGCACCAATTTGCCCCCAAAGGAGGGAAAACAACATTATGCCATCTTGCTGCAATTGTTGGGGGTGGACACCCACAAAATCAGTTCCCTGGTGGCCTAGTGGTGATTTCTGGTCGAGGATTGAATGATCCTCGACCAGCAATCTCCTTGAGTGAGTGCTCACTGGAAAGCCTTTCCAACGATCCTCACTCAAGGAAATCAGGCTAGATATGCCCAAGCAGCACGCGGACGGGTGTCTGCTTCATTTACATGCTGAAGCCTTGCGGCCTGTAGTGTCATTTCCTGTTGACGGCTGTCACAGGCACGGAAGGGGAACTCTTCCCCTTCTCAGCATGGGGGTCTGCAGTATCAGAGCTCCTCCAGGGGGGGTAATCTGCCCCCTCAAAGGAAAGTGCTGAAAAGGACGAGATTGCTCATCCTCAGACTCCAAAAGGTAGTGCTGAGAATGAGCAATCTTGTCCTTAGTGTTAGGACTGATTTTCTATACTCTGGCCTGGTGTACAGATGTATAGACGGCCAACCTATATTGTGACAGGAACAACTCTGGGAAGCTGTAGCCAAACCAGTTTAGGTAGCAGTGACAGACGGTCTAGGCTAAGTTCTTCAGAGGTGGTGAGCTAGTAAAGGAGTCCACAATGAGAATCACAGATTACACTTGGACAGGATGCATACAAATACAGTTATTTATCTATGGGCAAACACACAATAGAAAAATGACTACTAGAAGGTAGACTTAATCACACAACACTATCAAACTAAATAACTAAATACATTTATACATGCACTTTGTTATAGGGCATAATACATTTGTATTTTGTTTAACTCCTGCAAAGGAAAGGTTAGACAAGTATTATGCACAAAAAGGTCCACAGAGATGATCCCTAACTAAAATTGTCCAGCCCTAAATTGCCTGGGGCTTTTTGCCCAATAGTTCAGGTTACAGTTCCACAGACGTTAGGAGGCAGGAACAAATGCAGGTAGGGTCTATGGGGTCCAGTCAAGTTAGACTAATGCCCAAAAGTAGTCCCAACAGTCAGATGCCTTGCGCAAGCAAGCAATGACAAAGCCAATATTGTTATAAATAAGCTTCATTTTAAGCCCATTTACTTATAATGGGAATATAGGGGTAGGTTAGAAGCTCTGTAACTTACCCCACTTGCTCCGATTCTTCCAGAGACTTGGCAGAACAAAGGAAGAGTGTCCAACGTTGCTTTTCCTGCCAAAAGTCGCAGTCCTCGATGCACAGGGGTTGCAGGTTCGAGCTGATCTCCGGTTGGTGTCTTTCACTGTTGAAAGGAGTCTCGATCGAAGAATGCAGAAAAACGCTATGCAGCACCCTCTTAGGACTGGACTCGGGTCAGGTAAGCTATTTCAGACGGTGGCCACCGCAGCAGGGCGACGCAAAAGGACTCAGCAGCCACGGTCTGACTTTTCCTCCTATCTCGGGGCCCCTCGATGCTACAATGCCGAGATTTCACAGGAGGTACTCTGGTAGGGCCAGCTGAGGATCCCCCACGTTTCAGGCCGAAACTCGGTACGGTGATGCCAGCAGCACGGTAGCCCAAAAACGAAGCTGGTCAGTCACCGGAGGGTTCCGGGGCACTTCCAAAGGCTTCCTTTGGCAGGGCACGGAGCACACGTCGGGACTGAATGGCCTCTCCACTCCAAGGGTCCTAGCTCCATCGCAGGACTACTAAAGATCACGAGCAAGACAGGGCTTCTCCAGGACAGCAGCAGAAGTTGGTTGCCAGGCCTCCTTCAGTCAGGTTTCAGGTTTCTTTGCGGGTCTCACAGCTGGACAGGATGCTTGGCTCCTTCAGGTTTCTCCAGGATCTCTGAAGAATGGGTGCAGGGGTCCTCTTCCTATCCTAAAAGCCAAGTAAGAGCTGCTTCCCTCTCTAGCCAATCGCAAGACTAGCCCATACACACACACACCCCAGCAGTGGTCCAATCAGGACCACTGGCTGGAACATTCAAACATTCACTAAGACGCACTGAAACCAGTTTGTGGATTGAGGTCACAGACCGAGCCCACATCCTGCCAGCAAACACACACAGCCCTTCAGTAGCCCACCAAAAGCTCCTGCTTTCCCAGACACTGGAAGTTCTTACAAGGATTTTCCTGGCCTCGCAGGCCAAGAAGAAGCCTAAACAACAATATGGAAAAAGGACAGGCGAAGAATCTCGTGGCAAGGCCATATTTGACCAGTAGCCATAGTTAGTAGTTAAACACAGGAAACGAGGTAAAGTTAAAACGAAAATCGCCCAAAAATGGGGAAAAATCACTGCTGCCAACAGCCTATCCTTTAAGCACACCTATAGTAACCAAAAAAACCTCTGTTAGTCTAGGGCAAAACAAAAATGCACCCCACTGTACTGCAGTGTAAGCTGCATTGTACAATGATAAAAAGTTACCACAAGTGATACAAAAGTAACCAAAAGTAGTAACATAGTAACACGACTAAGGGAAACAAAGTTTCCCAGTTTTGACAGACTAAAGGACATATCCGTTTCCCCATAACATATGAGCAGAGGCCCACTGCACTGTTTAAAGTACAGGTCAGATTCAAAAATAAAAGCAAAACGTTTGGGGGTTCCATAAAGATGGAACGAAAGGTGCAGTAAAGAGAAATCTTTCCTAACACTTAGCATTAAAGGGGTTAACGTGGATGAGCCTCCGCAAGGACACCAATGCAAGGGTCATGCGCTGGTTCTTAGACATGCCGCCCCTATTGTTTCACAGTAGAACACTGCAAAGGAAGAGAACAGGGAAATGTAGACTTCCTTTCCCGTTTCCCAATAGGTGCTGCGAGAAACAGTAGCATTACGGGAAGGGTATGTGATGAATCCGATGGGGTCATCACTCCTTTCCCGCTGGTGACCTCTCCTCCTGTGGCCACTGGACAGCAGCCACTACCGGATCCTGACCCTTGCGGTGGCTACATGAGGGAGGATCACATGGGTGGGACAACCTCCAGGGGAGTAGTGAGACACCATCAAACAAGGTATGGTATTCCGCTTCCCCTCTTAAGGATACCCCATCCATTCCCAATGCCCTCACGGCATATTAATACACCTCCCCTCATTTCCCTAGGAAAGGTACTGAAGACCTTCAAACAAGATCTGCACGTGAACCATCAAGATCTGGCCTGTCCACTAAGATTCATGAAAGTGTCTCCTCAGACTCTGCTTACAAATTATTCATAACCAATTTGCCCTTAAAGACTTCTGAGAAAACATATACAAAAATGGAGTACCTTTCACATAACCATGGGAATACTGGGACGAGGAAGAGGAGGCGAGTAATGCAGAGTGGAAAAGACCAAGAGTACAGGCTGCGCTCTAGTTGTTCTGAGCACACGCCTTTAACCGGGAGATTTAAACCACAGCTGACTGCTGCACGCTGCTGTTGGAGAGAGAAAGCTGCTTCTCCCAGGACGGACCGAGAGAACGAAGGGCTGAAGAAGATGTAGCAGAGCCAACTGGCTCATGAAGGAAGATAAAGAAGGCTGACTTTTCGAGAAAGCATGCGGCTGTGGGAACGCCAGAAGCCAACACAGTGCTCATGGGCATTTGCAGGTGTTACGAGACAGCGTTCCCCTTACTCACACTCAGCACGGAGCAGAGGAGTCCAGCATCAACCGCGAGAGGCAGAGAAGCCGAATTAAGGTGACAAGACAAAAAGAATCGCTGAGAGCCCAACAGCAGCTTGCCGAAATAGACAAGAAGCATGCCAGCAAGAGCTGGTGAGTCCCAGACAGGGAAGCAGGGACACTGGGGGCGTATTGGCAATATTGCCAGAGACGAATGACTGCACAGAAAGCACATAAAATTTAAGAGAGAAAGAAGCTGTGAGCATTTCTTTAAAAGGGAAAAACAAAGCGAAAGCAATGAACTTTCAAAGTGATGAGTGTATGAAATATACATATGAGAAAAGCCCTGGCAAGATAATATACCAGGTAAACACAGTGTCAGATAAAGCAAACTTAAGAAAATCTTACGGTTGGGAGTGTGTGCAGAGCCCACACGAGAAAAGCCCTGGAAGGAGAATGCACCAGGCAAGGACAAACTGAATAGTGTATAGGAAAGACCTTATGGAAAAGGGGTCCTGAGAAGGATAAAATCAGGACTAGTAAAAAGGCTGTGGGAAACCAAGATGAGAAGAGGAGAAAACCTGGCAGGAGAATACACCAGGTATTCTGACAAGTAAAAGCCAAAGAGCCAAGTTGTTTTGAGTATCCCAATTGTGTTGTGGAACAAGAGAAACTCAAGAAACTAATATCTTTGAAAGGAAGATCTCTATCCTTATGGAACTTTTGTGTTGGAGTTATACCTTTTCCTTTTTGAACATTTATTCATCACGCAAGGCCAAAGACATTATTCCCTAGAGTTTTTTTGTTAGAGTTTGAGGGCCAGAATAGTACTTTGGACACTTGACGGGTTTACTTAGGACTTTCTGGCCTTGACAAGACTTTTCGTTTTGGTATTTGGTAGGGAAACACCTCTAGTGCAGGGACAGAGGCATTTCCCCATCCCCTTTTATTTTAATAAAAGTCTTTGACCAAAACCATGCTTTGGCCAAAACCATGCCTGGGTCTTATTCCTGGTTTATCATAGCAGGCACCTCCCAAACCCCCAACAACATCTAAAAATGAATTTGAATGCTTCACCGATTGTAAAATATCTTGGTTGTCCATTTGGAGATCACTGCCATGAATATATATTGGACTGTGTTCAGGCTTGAATGTGCAGTAATGGTGGCACTTGAAATCTCGCCCCTCATTTTAAGCACTACGGGAACTGTTGTTATATCAGCAGATGTCCCATCATGCAAATTCTTTACTTATTTCTTTTCAAGGGCTGCCATGCTTGATGGATAGTGTTAATCCTGATGGCACAGAGTAAAATACTGCAGTGTAGATCTTTGTCTCCACAATGAGACGCTAAGTACCTTTGATAGTCCTAAAAGTGTAGTTGCGAGCAAAGCTTGGGGTGGGTGTTTGACGCAAGGGAGCAGGGCTCTACATGAGGAGCCTCTTTTACTGAAGGAGCTTTTATTATGCAAGACTCCGGCTCAACAACAGCATGCTCTGGGGGATTCCTGTTGAAGGCTTGGAATAATACCTACAGAGCAGTCATTTCTGCCTATTTGGGGTGCACCTGAAGTGCAAAGATAAACTTGTGAGGGACAGCAAAGAGCAGCATCTGGACACAGAACCATAGGTGAATCTAGAGAGCAGATGACGAGAGTAAAGTAAAATCAAACGATTGGTGGAGTTACTTTACTGAAGTGGGCAGAAATGACATGTTCCATACACAAACAATACATATTTTTCATATTGGGAAGAGAGGCAGAGTTGTACAAAATCAAGCACAAAGAGCATCTGGGAGCATGGTGAACTTGGGCCAGGTTGAGGGATCATTTTGATTGATGGAGGGACTTTGTTGCCAATATTCATCAGCCCTCCTCTGCGCATGAATCACCTGTTATAAATGGTTCAATGACTGAAGAACAGTAGAAACCAAAATTCAATCATTCATATTTTGTGGTTACTGTACACTAAGGGTGTTTTCAGGTTTTCTTGGCCAATCCTATACCCAAAAATAATTACTGAAAAAGGACATGGCTCTTTATATTGCAGAAGTTATTAGTATAATCAATAAAGAGTCGGATTAATAATCTGAGGTCATTGGTGGGGCGGACGGAACCCATAACTCAACAAGAAGCTGTTTGTATAAATTAATGAATTAAATAAAAAAATAAAAAGAAGCTCAATTCACAGGCGAGTATTCCAAGCGCTGGTCCACCAACGCACTTGCAATGGCTTGTGCCTGGGCATCCATATACCGACTTTTAGCACAAGATTTGATTCCATGTCATTATTGCGATTTTTGTAGGTCGCCTAACCAAAAAAACGATTTATTTCAGCCGAGTTAGGCGGCCCACAAAAATCGAAATAAATACATTTCTTCTCCCCCCATCCCCACCCGAAAGACCACTCTGTGTGGTCACAGAGCGGTCTTTCTAAATCGTTTTTCTTTTGCTTTTTTTATAAAAGCTTTCTTGACCTAATACTCAGGATTTTGGGTCATACAAAAAGAGCGATAGGATGAAACGACACTCTCAAGTACAGTCATAAACGGTTAACAGGAAAAGTAGAATTAGGTTTCTGTAAATAAGGATTCAACTGCTAGCAAACATACAACTTTGAGTCGCACATTGCACTCCTGCCCCAACCAGCACAAATCCAAGCACAACAGAAAAAAAAAAAGGATTACCTGGAAAGAATGCTCCGCAAGGTGGACTCCTCGAATAAGATTCAATGCGCCACACATGATGTTGAGAATTAAAGACAGGATTCCCAAGGCAGTCACCGGCCTCATTCTGTGATTTGGGGCTTCAAACAAAAAAGCTCTAATGAAGGACAATTCACAGCAACAGGAAATATTTATACAATAAATGCATTAAAAAGATTCCAGAACTTTACATCTACCTTGTGAAATACCAAATGACAAAAACACCAAGGAAACCACTTTCTCCATTCAATGAAATTGTGGTTCCATTTCTTTTCATCACTTGGATTTGTGCAGTCGGAACCTGGCAAAAATAAATAAATATTTTGATTCCTTACAGGCTTACAGAAAGCCATGTAAGACCTTATGCGAAATAATACATATCTCACAAACCATGGATCACTATGAAATATGTCCCTCTTTGAGACAAAGTATGGCGTCATTGAGGAAGTGGGCACAACCATTTGTAATGAAGGATAAGTTAGTTGCACCACTATGATTCTATTCTAGTTCAGACCGCATCTATTCATTTCAAAAGATGTTTATTAATTGGCCAATAAAAACCATATGAGAGCCTCTGTTGGGCCCCAGAAGCACATCACCAAACTCCACTCACGCAAAACAATCACACATATTCTCACAACCCAATTGGAACTCTGTGGGACATCATTTTTCATGCTTCGCAACCCATCAGAGTTGGACACATTTGCCACAATATATGACATTTTCCACAAACAGGTTTCCCTGGGATTCTGCAAAACTGCTTAGAGGTTTCTTTTGTTAATGCAAACCTAAATCCCATGCTCCACACATTGCAAGAATGAAAGGCTAAGAAATGTGAACACTTTTTAACACTGAACAAGCCACAACAGAAACCTAACAGTAAAAACAAAATAATAATAAGACTTTGGAAGCTGAAAGCGTTTGAATATACCACTTGGGAGACACTGGATTCTGCTTCACATTAATGGAACATTTGTGAAGATATTTTGGGGAGAGCTCTCAATGTGGCTGCAAGGTGACACTCTTCAAACCATAGGTTCATATTATTATCATTAAAAATCATTACAAGGTTTTAATGCAAACTGAAGTTACAGTACACGCAAACGCACAATGCCCCATTTGCTTGTTGAAAAAACTCGTCATGTCAAGAACCCATCATTTTAGGGCACTTGGAAAGTGTTTGCACCTTTTCACAAGGGCACTTTCTGTCTACACAGGACCCTGATAAAAGTAGCAAACCTTGATGGCTGTACTTCAGATGTTACTTAATGAAACAAAACAACAGACGTATGTGCCTTGTGTACAGTGGTCGAAGTGTACGAAAAGAAGTAGTGGAACTATGTTCTCTGCTGCCCTGCTCCCTCTCACCACAAACCCCATCGCCACACCCACTCCCACACACAATACAAACCCCCAAACACTTGCACCTGCTGTTTAAGGGAACGTTCAGTGCAGTGCAATGAAAGTGAAGCTGCAACGTCTTCCTACACTTTTATTTTAAAACAAAACCATTCCAGAACGGTTTCTTTTTAAAATAAAAGTATAGGAGCTGTAAAACGTAATTTAAAAAAGTATAGGAGCACTGCTCCCGACCGCTCCTGCTCACTTCGACCACTGCTTGTGTACCCCTCCTTGTAGGGGTCTACCCTACTTACAGGATCCCCTTCTGAAGAAGACCTTACCGTTATTCATTGTGCATTGCAACTCATGCGCTACTTCACTTGCTTTGCCCACTATAACTGATGTCTGCGTAATGCCTACATGCATCAGCCTCGGAGATGAGAAAGAAGCTGAGGGAGCTTAGTGGAACAGGGTTATTCCATTACAGAAATCCACTCACAGGATTTCCCTCGTACTGTCTGCCATCTACTGCCACCCCAGTGGGAAAGCGCACCTACATAAGACAATGGCTGAATGCTGTATACTGTAGCAGCTGGGGTGTTGTACACAGATCCTTTCTGAGGTTTAGGCCCTTGCTCTGGACTTAAGATGGCCTATTTGTTCTGTAGGTGGTGGGGGTTCCCGTACATGACAACCATCCATACTTAGGAAGGTGGTCTCGTCATTTTATTTACCAAAATGTGCCCTTTTCCAAATATTTTTCATAGCTATTTTTTTAAAATAGATTTTCGATTAGTTGTAGCAACAAGACAACGAGAGAATCGTGTGGCATCTAAAGTGGAATCCATTGAGCGCATGGGATGAAGGTCAGCATGGGTGTAATCTACTGTCTGCGCCAGACTCTGTGCTGGAAGTGAGTGATATACGGGCAGTAACCAAGGTACTTAAACTATTTCATTATAACCACTCCTTATTCTTACTGTGCAGACTTCCCCTCCTTATTGTGACTCTGCAGCCTATGTGCTATGATTTGCAACATCAATAAAGAAAAGTGGGTGGATCAGGTGAAGGTCTGAATGGAAGCACGTAAAGTCTTGGAGGACAGCCTGTTCGTGGCTAGGCTCCAATCATCTTACAATGGGTCAATAGTATAGCCTTCAAAAGTCAAGGATACTTTTTGTGCAAGCCCATCATGAAACAGCCAATCAGAGTACAGATCTGGGGCAGCATCTGCAAGAAGGGTCCATGGCCCCTGGATTATTTTGACACATAATGAATACACAGCCTCCTTGAACAGTGGTACAGTGGAATTTTGGCTCGGCTTTTGAGTGCACACAGGCCATTGTCCCCGCTGCAGGCACAATCATGTGTTAATTAGGGTGGTAGGGGAGCTGAAGTGAGGTGCAAGCACGTGCTATAGTTACTGGCAGTGCAGCAATTTTGTTATGTCAATATGTGTCCTGAATTTACTTTACTGTAGGATATCGACCTCCTCTATGTACTTTCATTTGTATATTAATTCAAACCATATATCATCAGACTTCAACTTCCCAGTGATGTTCAATAAAGATTCCGTTCTATGCCTGACAAGAAGTATGGGCTGTGAATGGGAAGAGGAGGGGGAATGAACAGAGATTTAGACCCTTTCATTTGCTTTGGGGGCCAGGGGGAGGGGCGTACATTTGTCTGTGCTACTGAGGGTGTAGACAGTGACTGCCTGTCTACTGCAAGAAAAGGCTGGCATTGCACTGTGGCCTTCTCACCGGATGAAGGACATGAGCGTCATCACATATGCCTACTATTCCTCCGATGATAGGGGCTTGCAGGTGGCAAGTATCCAAAGTGGCATTCTGTCCCATGGTCCTCAGAAATCTTTATTTTATATAGACACAAGAACTTTGCTCTTTTAACATTCTACATCCCACTATGGGGGTTATTACGACTTCCCTGTTCCAGAAAAAATGCCTGGAATACTGGCACCAGCATTTTTTCCGGACTGGGGAAATAAGAGTTTGCCGGTGGTGGCAGTGATCTAACGACAGACATGACCTGCGGTAGTTCACGCCCCTACTGGCAGATAAATGCTGTTATCTCAAACACCTTTTGGAGTTGGCCTTTTTTTAAATGTATTTTGTTGCTTTTGTTCAGACATCGTCAAATAATACAAATATAAAAAAGCTGCACAAAATAATAATCAGAATACTAAAAATAGGATACACAAAAACTATAAAGAATGGGGTTGCAGCTTTGGTATGCTTGGAGGACCAATAAACTACACAGCTTGGTTGGCTAAGGGGTTCCGTGCACTCAGTAGCTGAAGACAACCTTATTCATGTATGGAGGTGCCCAGGATGGGTAAAAATAATCCATAGGAGTACAACCGCGCAGGTTTCGAACCACTTGACAATCAAGGTCAGTAAAATAATAATAGTGACAATGGTGTCTCTTTATTGAGACATCTGTATTGAAATGTGCACTACGATCTGCCATATTTTAATGTGTTACCTATCTTACATTACCTTTGATTTTTGGGTATTGGTGTCTGTTTTGGTGGCTGTGGATGTGGTCAGGGCACACCACTCAAATAGAGATGTTGACCTCCTGCAGAGTGCTTAACACTTCTCCTGGCCTCTTGCAAGGTGTTTGCACCTTGTACCTTTTCACAGAGAACCCCATTACTGTCAGGTGTGGATGGTTGAGTGAAGGAGGTGAGCGAGTGGAAGGCAGCGTTTGATGAATGCCACTTTTGAAAACAGAAATGGATTAGGGGGTTTATCAAGAAGTGTACTGTACAGTGGTAGATTGTGTGGCATGCAGTACATACACATATTCCCCATGCATTAAACAGGGGGCATAAAATGGTTGGAAGCTACTAGCCAGCCATAAAAACTTGCCATCTCAATTCTATATACACTGTGCGAACCAAAAGGACTCGGACTCGGACCACCGACTGACATTTTAGTAGGATCGTTATTTAAAAGAAAAAGAGAACTCCAAACTTGCCTATTTCTATGAGGGAAGTTTCCTACCTAAAAGTAAAACTAATATGCTTGTCAAACTAAGCAGTCCTTGGTCAAAAATCCTATCCAACTACTCTGACCCTATCACTTAGGAAAAACTGAACTAAAAAGAGAAGCTGGATCAATGGCCTTTTCCTTCGGCTTCTGCCTGGCCCAATCGATTGTGTGCTCCGTTGATAGTTCCCAGTTCGTTATCAAACAAAAACCAAGTTCCCAGCTGTCTGATACACTTTGTTAGTCCAAATAAAAAAGTTCTTCCTTGAGGTTCCCTCTTCCTCGGTATAACAAGGTTTTTTTTAAGACCTCTCCAGGGTCCCTTTTACCACAATTCTCTCTAAAGTTTGTTATGCCTCGGGGACTGCCCAAAGTCATACGGTGTTCTAATAGACTTGACTTCTCTCAATTCACATAATTTACACAGACCGCTTGCCCACTCAGAATTTCTGAGGCTCCCGCAACCTCTTCGGCTTTCAAAACCTTGACACAATGTTCGTATATCTTTCACTTTGGTTCACACAGGGAGCTTGCCAGCTCTGGTTTCACAGGCTTGCATAACCTTATTGGCTCTCCCAGCCTGGATTTGCAGTAGTCGTAGCTCTTAACAGTAATTTCTCAGCGGGAGCGTTCGCCTGGTCGCAGCAACTAATGTCCTTAAGGCGTAGAGCTCAGGGATTTGGCTCTCGCCAGCTAGCTGGACTCAGCATCGGTTACTGGGCTCCAAGCCCACCATGGCTTGTCCGTGGTCACGCCACCAGAAGAAACTGGTGTTTCTCCATTTATGCCCGCTTCCGCGACCTGGACTCCACGGTCGGAGAAAACGCCAGTCTTCTGCATCTGGTTAGCATGGCCTCGCTCTCCACACTCCAGTGGGCTCCGCGGCCCATCGTGCCCTTGCCCCTTCAGAATGTCTCCTCCAGAGGGCTTGCCTCTGCATAGGGTTCAAACACACCCCTGCATAGGGGTTTCCAGCTCTGCATTCACAGTTCCTCTCCTGCTTAAGTATGTCATCAGGAACAAAGGAGGAGTGTCCCTGTGTTTGGTGTTCCGGCGAAATCCAGCATTGCCATAAGCCAACAGGATGGAAGGGTTGACACGAGTAGTCAAACCATGAATAAAGGTAGGTTAGGTTAGGTTATGTTGAGTGCCTTTCTAAAGCGCAGCGTGCACCCAGAGGCATCGTGGCGCTACAAACCATCAGTCCCAGACTAGAACAGCGTGACAGAAAGGCTGGAGGTCGTTATTGGACAGGGAGTCCTTGTCCCTGAGAAAGGAGTCACTCCCAGTGAAGTCCCACTTGCCCAGATCCCTAGAGAGGGTCTTGTGGAGCGGGCTCACCTCATGGGGGTGGTTCCCTCTGGGGAGAAGGGAAAAATTGACAAGATTCATCAAAATACACAAAGTACACCATTTCTAACCCGCCATAAATCAAATATCACTATCCAATGCAAGGGATAAAATAAGCAGTGTCATATAGCAATTTGGTATGCATTTCTGTAGGTTTGCTAATTAAATTGGCACTTGTGTAGCAAAGCTAGCTATTTCAGTCATCCTGTTAAAATGAAAGCAGAGCTTGCCCTGCATTCCTCTCTTGCATTCAGGACCCTCACCTCCCTCTTTTCTCTTTTCATTGCAAAGTTCAAAGGGGGTAATGGAGATAGAGTGCAGCAGTAATCCTCTCCTCCACTCTTAAGTGCCGAAAGCATGTGAGGGAGTGGTAGGCAAGACGTTTATTTTTATTTTTCAAATAATTGCAACCAGAATTAATTGGGAATAATACTTTTATTAAGCTTACTATATCCTGTCTGGCAAAGACCAGTAAGTGTTAACTTTACTTTTTTATATAAGACAGTCATTCAATTCCATTCCTAAAAATGTAACTCGTTAGATAATGCATAATTACTGTAAAACACTGCATTATCTTGATTGTTTTGGTAAAGTTTAGGTAAGTGCATCTAAATCTCATAGTGTCAACTATATTTCTCGCGCTCTGAAACACTTGTGTATGAGCGCGATACAAATAAAATATATTTTATCATGTTTAATTTTGTTGGGGAGGATGCATCATTTTGAGAACTGAACACTTTTGAAAATGTACATGATCATACGGCTAAACACGTTTGATGGCAATCCTAGTTCTGTGACCCGCTGGCTGCATTAATCTGTGTAACTGATTTTCTATCTTATAAATTTGTGGCTTTATACCAGCTACCCTGAAAGTGAGATGGCTGCAAACCACAATATTCCACCTAGTTTGTCCAGTTTTCTGCCTGCTCCGCCACCCACTTTGCTTAGTCTCTTACTTTCCGTCCTCTTACATAATGAATACACAAAGCTAATGAGATGTTTACGCAAAGTAGTGATCAATGGATCCATCCAGTCTGTACATCTAAGGATCTTCTGCACTACCACAAACTGTAGTTAGCCTCCAGAGCTCACTTTGCTCTATAATTATGAATGCATTATATATTAGAACCCGCAGGAGAGAGCTGGCCAAACAGGTTTCAGAGCCTTTTTATCAGATCTATGCATTTGTGTCCATTCATGCAGCTGACCTTTTACATATCACAGACACTCATCCAATGGTCACAAAGTCTTTTCGCCCACTCGATTAGTTGAGTAGATTTTATGAAGGGCAAATTCCATTTGCATGGGATCTTTGAAATCTTTATTTAATATTTACGTTTTCTGCATTAAATGTCCAGTACAAGTTTCACTGTGCATGGCTGGCGTCTAGGTGGCAGCAGTGAGCCAAACAAAGTGGGTTTGTGGTGACATGCACCATTTTACAGAAAGCGCATTTCAATTTATTTTCATCCGTTGCCATGAGTCAAGTGCATTTATCTTAGGTCAAGTAGGTAAACTAAGTTACTCGGCCTGCAGGTCTTCTGGAGTTTTAAAGAGTTTGCAAGGCCTGACACATCTAAAAAAATGTCTTACTTCAGCGCTACACACAACTTTCCCCAGATCTGCACACATTTCGGATACCAGGAAGAACCTTCATTGGTTGTCAGTCACCCAAAGGATCTCACTAAAATCGCTTGCCCTTACCTACAAATGCATGAACAACCTGGCCCCCACTTATCTCTCCTCACGATTCACGCTGTACACTCCAGTTCGCTCACTTAGATCTACCCTGAACCAGAGCCTACTGATACCTCGATACAAGCTCAAAACAGCTGGTGGTTCTAGCTTCCCAGTCCTGGCAGCCAAACTGTGGAATGCTATCCCCTTGACTATCAGAAACCTCCCCTCCCTCAACCTTTTCAAACTAAGAGCCAAATGTTGGCTCGCCTCTTCCAATGCCTAAGCTACATTCTGGAAACGTGTTGCAATAACCTATGTAGGGATGTACTACTTGACAAACCATATATCGTTGTACTACCTACCTATGTCTATTTCTATGCCATATTTATTGTTTGATATATTATCACTGTATGCAACTTATGTAACCATTGCCTTAAGGAATGCGCCCGGTAGCCTCCGGGCCTGGTCTGCGCTATACAAATAAAATAAATACAAATACAAACTGCTGTATTGTTGCTAAAATTAGGTCTTGGGTACAAATACCATCTGGTGATATTAAAAATATTAGTACATTGCTAATCAAATGGGGTTGTTTGCTAATCAAGAACATTTTAATTAGCAGACTCTGCTAATCAATTTTTGAAAACTAATTAATGCATTGCAATGGCTAGTGGTGAGTGCAAATTTTGCACCCTGCATTAAATATGCGCTAAAAAGAAAAAAAAGGAGGTCCTAAATAAACAGACTAATTCATAAACGTGTGTTCATGTCTTATTTGTTCAATGCATAAAAACGGATTCCTTGTGCACACTGATTCTTTTCCACCTGGAACCGTTATGAGAGTACCATACAGGCACAACATTTGTGCCAACTTCAATGTTTGTATCTTTGTGTCAATTATGTGTTACAGTGCCCATGCAGATAGCAGAGGCAATTATACTAAACACGCAAAAGGCCAACACCTATGGACTTGCACATATAAGGAGTATCATGCTCCATCACTAACAAACAGGTGAACTCTTGCTTCTGCAGACAAGAGCGGCAGCCTCAAGGCTCAGAAAGAGATTGGGTTCTACAGTAGACTGGACCTTTCGAAAATCAGTAAAAATAAAATTGTCTGACCAAAGCTACAGAGAAGCATTGCAAAACAGGTACCGTACAGAGAGGGTAAACTAAACAAATGTTAATATAGCCAATAGTTTGAACTTCAGTGTAGGTTAAGTAGAGAAATGTGTTAGGAATTGATTGTTTGCAACTATGATCATCATATCCTTAAGTTCTTTTTTCCAGGCTGTACACAGGCACATTATAGCACTGCACAGGCAGCTGATAACACTAAACGCACGCGTGCACACGCACACGCAGGAACTGCCCTCAGCACTGCATTGCATACACTGTTCCACCACTACACAATCCCATTGCCTCCAGGGCTCTAGCCTCTGCACACGCGCACACACACCTCTAGTAGCACCCCCAGGCCCCACACAGATCCCCACAATTCCTCTGCACATACACATCTGGCCCTTTGTTGAAACTGGGGCAAAGGGCAAGATTTGAATGTCTGTCTTATGTCTGCAACTTGTCATTCAGAGGGTTACTCTCTTCCTTTCTCCTGTCGAACAGGGACATCCTTTCAGCTGATTGCTGCTGATTGAGAGGTGAAGGAACATGTGGGAGTAAGACATTTTATAATTATTATTATGGTGCCTATGGCACGCGGAGCTGGCTTCGAGAAGCAACGGAGCGCTTTACAGAGGTAAACAATACAGATACATAATGGAGCGCTTTACCAAGGTAAACAACAGTACAGATGCATAACAGAGAGCTTTTCAGAGGTAACAACAGAACAGATATAGAGCGGTGTGGGATAGAGAGGGGCACAGAGAAGGGGTACAGCTGTACAAGGTGGCAGGGAGGAGAGGGGCAGGCAGCATCTAGCGAATCAGGTGGCGCGAGGGGCAATATGATGGCCTAGGTGTTGAGGCAGGCAGATTCCTTGAAGAGGTGTCTCTTGAGTTCTTTTCTTAATTGTAAGAGCGTGGGGGCGAATCTGATACCGATGGGGAGGGGGTTCCATAGTCTTGGGGTATTGGCAGAGAAGGCTTGTTTTCTGGTCCTTTCCTTTTTGCAGTGATGGATTTCAAGTCTGCCCGTGTCCTGGCTTCTGGTTGTGCTCTGTTCGCCGGAGATACTGAGTTTCTCCACAAGGTAGCTGGGTGACTTGAGGGTGACTGCCTTATAGAGACGCAGCAAGACTTGAAGGTGATTAGGGCATGCAACGGGAGCCAGTGAAAGTCGATGAGGGCCGAGGTGATGTGGTTGTATCTGGATAGACCCTTGATGAGGCATGCGGCCGCATGTAGGACACTTCACAGGGGCACAAGGGAGGTTGACGGGAGGCCTTTGAGGAGTGCATTGCCCCATCCAGGTGGGATAGCGACTAGTTCTTGAATGGTGAATCTAAAGCTGTCCGGAGGGAGCGCTTGACTTTTCACAGGAAGCAGAGCGATAGCAGTTTGGTAGTTGGTTCTGACTGGGCAGGTGTTCTGCAAGAGAGTTGAGTAGAGGGCTGAAGGATGACACAAAGCCACTATATAAAGGTTCATAGCTTTTATTATAGACAATAGAAAATAAGGGATTAGATTTAATTACACAAAATAAAGACTTGTTAGGCTTCTCTTAGGATTGTCGTCCTTAGTCCTTCCCTCTCTCCCTTAAGCCCTGCATTCATACAGGGAAATGAGCCACTCGCAGTCGTCGCAGGTTTTAAGTCCCACCAGACTTATTTCTTGGTCTTGGGAGATGTCTTTGTACTTTCTTCGATTCGTCAGGACGTCCACCCTCTTCTCCTGGGTGTCTTCAATCCCAGAACCACCACAGCCGGCGCTTTGAGTCATCTGAACATGCCTCAGACTCTTGGCAATCCGTTGGATTTTGGGTTCTATCTCCTGCTCAAACCCTTCTGCTGGCGCTCTGGACCTCCCCTTGCCACTGCTCCTCCCCAGACCATTGGGCCTGAACAACCTCCATTCTTTTTGGCCCTTTTCTACAATTTTCTCATCATTTTCCATTCCACAATGCTGCTGTTCACCTCCTCGCTACCCTCCTTGGGCCTCCTCGCTACCCTCCTTGGGCATGGCTTTCCATCCCTCCGTGGCATTACGCCATGCTGTAGGCAGCTCCTCCTTCACTATCTCCTGCTCCTAGTCTCATCATTCAGTTCCCCACTATCACTCTTATCTCTCTCTACCTTCTCCTACACGTCTTTTTTATCCCTCTTCTGTGCTGAATTAATGCACACTTCATTGTCAACATACTATACCATCACACACCAGTCTATGCCTCATACTTCATACTCTTGACTCAGACACATTCCAGTGACTTTCACCCAGTTTCATCCCAGTGCGGGATGGGTCACAGGACTGATAATTGTTCAACTATTTTCATGTGCAGGTAAATGGAGTACAAGTTGTGAATGTGGTTCGGGGAAAAAAATGTGGATTTTTCATGTGTGATTTATTTGCAAGTGGAGAGTGTTATTGCTTCACTACCCCAGGTTACTTTAAGGGAGGACACCATTTTAATTTCATACTGTGCCCCATGATCTCTCTTCTCTTACAAAGGGGTAAGACGTTGATTTCCTGATCTACACAGGATCCCCTGCATATAAGCAGATGAGGCCTGTACCAGATGTAGGCCACAAGTGAAATTTGCTGACTTGTGTCTCTCAGAAAACAATTTCTCCTTCTCACTCTTATGGGGTCGACTGGCATCAGAGTTTGCTGACCTGCGAACTGACGACATCTGTGCGGTATTTTGTCTCAGATGTTCACAGAACTATTTCCTCAAATCTGGCAAGGGCTACTTCAAGTAACAGGTGGAGGTCTGATTCCCATGTTCCCCCTGTCCCATACTCTTGCCTCTAGTATGGGCCTTAGCCAGAGGCCTAATGTGGCATATCACAGGACAAGGAATGTTATACTTTTAACTCCTGGGGTTCCCTTCTCTTAGCTTTGAGGAAGGAATACCACAACATACAAATGCAAATAACTAGGGAATCTGTATGGCTCACAGTAATCGGGGTGAACCAAAAAGAGGGAGAATATCTCAATAAAACACTGCACACAGTACATTATGAGCTTTGGGCACTAATTTGTAGGTGAGTTTCAGTGACTCATGCTTAGTGACAAGGGGCTTTATAGTTACTATAGAGAAGAGATGAAGTGATGGTAGGTTTGTTTCACTGAACTAGGTTACTGGGTAGCTTTAATGAGCTACAGTTGTATAAAAGGAGTATTATGTGTATTCAGAACATCTGAGAGTTTATTCACATGCCCATTGTCACCTCCATTTTTGTCACTCTGCTTTTAAGATACAAGAACATGATGTGGTCTTCACATTAATTGATAGCAGGGCAGAATCTTCATAATACACCCAGTTATCTGCCCGTAAGAGCATCCCACCGGTGCTCACAAATGTGGTAGATTGTCAGTTAATGAGTATTGGGAAACAGCTCTGAGAATGCACTCATGTGCTATGTGGTGACAGGCGGGAATATGACTTTCATGCCCGCTGTGGGGGGCGGACATGTTCTTTAACTGCCCGTCAGCCTGAGCCATGTTAGGCCCGAGCGAGGGCCTCAGCTCAGGCTTTGGGCAGTTAAAGGCCATGTCCGCCCCGCACAGCGGGCATGAAAGCCATTCGCACCCCAGGATTTAACTGGGGTGTGAATGGTTTCTTGCCCCTCCTCCCCCCGGGAGATTCTAAAAAGGGAAAAACAAAACAAGATGGCCGCAGCCATAGGGAAATGGACTAAGTACCTTTTCCATTTCTATGGTGACCAGATGGGAGGAGCGCCGGGACGGAGCACAAAGCTTGGTCCAGCAAGTAAGTGGGGAGGCTGGGAGGGGTTGGGGAAAGGGTTTAGGGTTGTTTTTGGTGGTTCAAGCAACAGGGAGAGCCTCCCTGTTACCTCCCCACATAAAACATTTCTTTTTTAAATGGCACAACCCAGGGAAGCGCCTTGGGTGACTGGAACAGCGGGAGGGGAATGTGTATTTTCACCTGCTGGTCCAGCCACCTGATTGGCTGAGCGCTCTTCCCCAGGTGCAATTGACTATTGAAAGCCACATCTGTTGACTTTATATTGCAGCAGTGGAAGTCCATACCTGGTAGATTTTTGTGACAAATCTCAGGATTCAGTTACTTCTCCCAAGGGGAGAGCCTTTCCTTGTGAGGCTGGGGAGATGAGGACGCTATGTGATACCCTCCCTATGTGTAGAGGCAAGCGGGACCTCACCGGGAGATACTCCCCCGTGGGTACAAGGTCTCTCGTTCCATTGAGGAACGCCCTTCCCAAATATCTCAACAACCAAAGTTAGTGAAACTTGTTGGAAGAAAACAGGACACATCACTATCCATTTGCTACTGTGATACTTCAACTGAGAAAAAGTACCTGTCTGGTACTGTGATGAAGAAACACCAATGGAAAAATAATGAACGCACGAGCTCAGGGTCATGAGTATTGGAGGCAGAGATGCCAGTGAGAGAGTCACCAGGGAAGTTCAAAGCTGCTGTGGCAGCGAAGCGAAAGGATGGGATGAGATGGTGCGGTTTATACGCGGTGAGGAAAACTGGACACTGTGGTGCTCAAGTCGCACCAGGAAAAAGCAAAGCTCTGGAGATCCAAGCGAACGTGTGCAGGTCTCTGGAAAAAGACATCCAGACCCGACGACTGAGGAGAGAGTGCTGGGAAACGCTTCCCAGAGAGCAATGCCACACACAAAGCGACACCAGGAGGGTGTCTGAGAAAGAGACAGCTGAAGTTGACATCCTGGCCCACGGAGAAGACTCCAAGAGGCGAACCATCAACCTTGTGACCCAGTCCCAACACCACGAAGGAAGAGCAGGAGACCTGGGGAGGGTAGCGAGTATAATGAATACTATACTCATCTCAGAAAAACGCAAAGCAACCAGAAGAGTGAGAGTCATTACTGGGTCCATCATACTCATCCCAGCGAGGCACCAAGTAACCAGAAGAGTGAAAAACATCACTGGGCCAATCATACTCCTCCCAGTGAAAAGCGAAGTGATTAGAGTATTGAGATCTCAGAGAAGAATAAGATTGCTCATTGTACTAAACATGCAAGTTGGATGTCAGATAAAGAGAGACTTAAGATTATGTGATAAAGTCAGAGTAAAAGAAGCTTTAGGAAAAGAAACGCCCTTAAACAGAGGATTTTGAAAAGACAAGAGAAGAGAGGCCAAGAGAATTGGAAGAATCCCCTAAGCAAATTAAACTAACTAATACAAGGGATAGCCAAGAACTATCTAAAGATTCTTTATTGATGGAAACTTGCTGAGAAAGCAGCCCCGAGAGAAGGGAGTCATTCGCCTGGACTTTAGTTTTTGGTATTAGTGGTAGGGTCAGAGTAAGTAAGATTTGGACGAAGGACATACTATTACATTTGGACTTCACAACTGACCAACGAGCACCCGAGTTAGTTTTGTTAGGTAAGGAAACCCATAGTTTAGGGAGAGTGAGGCGGTTTTCATATTATTTAAATAAAACCAACTTGGAAATGGCCAAATCTAGTCTTTCTCCTTCTTCTGACCCTCCACAGTTTATATGAGTTCCTCTAGAGCATAGCACTTTTATTTGGAACTAAGTGCTCTCCCTACTTTGTATGTGAAGACTCTAAATGCACTCCCACACTATTGATGATGCTAGTACTGCAGTCTGTTGCTGAGAGTGAAAAACGCCAAATAGGAAAATCCAAACCCTGGGGCTTATTTGCTAGCTTTTATTTGTCGCTGGGAGAGCCTCTCTGCTTCAGCAATGCTTATTAGATTCTCTCTAATTCCAGTTGAAGATTGTATGAATTCAGCCTTGCCGGAAATGTGTGCAAATCATGCATTTTCCATCTCCAATAGCTATCCACATCATCCTTATGAATTATGTAGTCAGTGGTACCTCTTGTTTTGAATATATATATATATATATATATATGGGATACATTACTCACCGTAATCGTATTTCTGATGCTTGTATCTGCTTAGATTCACATGCTGTGCATAGGCCGACATCTAGTGGAAGCTGCGGAGTATTAGAGTTTGTTTTTCGAAAGTCGAAAATGGGCGTCGACACAGGCGTGCCAGTAATACTATCCCTAGTGTGACGTCCACTGTACCCAAGATCCCTCACGCGTGTAGGATCCTCAGATTGTATTTTTTTTTCTGACATGAGGAAGCATGAGGAGTAGCGTGAGTACAGATAATCCAAGCAGATAGACAGAAAGGTAAGACTACAAGCAATCATGCGCCTTCTCTCGGAGGGGAGGAAGGGTGGGTCGCATGTGAATCTAAGCAGATACAAGCATCAGAAATACGATTACGGTGAGTAATGTATCCCTTCTGAGGCTTGTGGAATCTGCTTAGATCACATGCTGTGCATAGATTAGCGAGCAGTACCAGAAGAAGGAGGTGGGATGTGAGAAGGGTCATGAGCAAACAGGTGTCTTAGAACCGCTTGTCCCACTTGTGTATCTGTCTTGGAATGAGTGTCAATGCAGTAATGCTGAGTAAAAGTGTGAATAGAGCTCCAAGTAGCTGCTTTGCAAATGGTGTCGAGGGGAACATTTGCAATGAAAGCCAGAGTGGCACCAATGCCTCTAGTAGAGTGGGCCCTTGGCGTAAAAGGCAGAGTCTTTTCAGAAAGAGAGTAACACAGCTGTATACAGTTGATAATCCACTTCGAGATAGCGCCCTTAGAGACGCGATCCCCCTCTCTGCCTGAAGCTACGGAGACAAACAGTTGATCTGTTTTCCTTAGCGGTCTGGTTTTATTTACATAGTATAGGACCGCCCTACGCACATCTAGGGTGTGTAGTTTCACCTCAGCCGAGCTTTGCGGGTTTTGGAAGAAAGCCGGAAGCTCGATGGACTGGTTTACATGGAACTTGGATATGAATTTAGGTGAGAACCTAGGGTGTGTGCGTAAACCCAGTTTGTCCTTGTGGATAGTAAAGAAAGGATCCTGCACTGACAGAGCCTGAATTTCACTGACCCTTCTTATGGAGGTAATGGCTACTAAGAAGGCCGTTTTATAAGTCAGGTGTTTGAGACTACTTTTATGCATGGGTTCGAATGGGGGTCCCATGAGCTTAGCTAGCACCACGTTGAGGTCCCATCCTGGCGGTGGGTTCGAAATAGGAGGGTGAAGTCTCTTTACTCCTTCCATGAAGGCTTTAACCACTGGTACTTTCCACCACGAGACCTTGTTATGGGATGTGGTGTAAGCCGAGAGGGCTGCCAGGTGTACTTTCAGCGAGTTAAAAACCAACCCTGCATCCAGCAGGTGGAGCATGTATGTCACAACGTTGGAAGGAGTGCAATCAACCGGGTTGATTTGTTTATTCTGGCACCAGATAACGAATCTTTTCCACTTATCAAAGTAACAGTGCCTTGTATTTGGTTTCCTGGACTCCTTTAGAATGTCCATACACCTCTGTGGTAATTTGAGATGTCCAAACTCTATGACTTCAGGAGCCATGCTGCTAGGTTCATAGAGTTGGGTTCCTGATGCACTGTTCGACCCTGTTGCTGGGACAGTAGGTTGTACCAGGCTGGGAGTCTGATGGGCTCGCACACCGCCATCCTGCGTAGGTGTGGAAACCATGGTTGTCTCGCCCACATGGGAGCAACTAGGATGAGCGTCATTGATTCCTTGTTCATCTTGTACACCACCTTCCTGATGAGAGGAGTTGGTGGAAAAGCGTACGCAAACATCCCTGACCAGTTCATCCACAGGGCATTCCCTTGGGAGTCCGGCTGGGGGAACCTGGATGCAAATCCTGGGCATTGTTTGTTTTCGCTTGTGGCGAATAGGTCTATAGTGGGGAAACCCCACTGAGAGAAGAGATCTTCTACTACGTTTCTGTGAAGGACCCATTCGTGTTCTTCTGGGAGGGAGTCTCTGCTTAGAGCATCCGCTAGGGAATTGAGCTCCCCTGGAACATGTTGTGATGACAGGAAGATGTTCCGTCTGAGTGCCCATATCCATATTTTCTGGGCAAGCTTGGACAGATTTGGCGAACGAGTCCCCCCTTGCTTGTTCAGATAGAACATGGCTGTCGTGCTGTCCGTCCTGATCTGCACCGACAAGTTCAGTAGATGGGGCTCGAACGCCTTTAGCGCTCGGAATACTGCCAGAAGCTCTAGCAGATTGATGTGGTTCTTGGCTACTGAGTGAGACCAGAGACCCTGAGCTGTGTGGTGGAGATGGTGAGCTCCCCACCCAGTCAGGCATGCATCTGTAGTCACCACGGCTTGTACTTCGGGATCGTAAAAGGGTTTCCCCTTTGCGAGATTCTCTCTTGTCCACCAGTGTAGGCTCTGTACGAGTGTTGGCGAAACGACCACTAGATCGTCCCAATGACCACTTGCCTGAGACCACTGTTTCGCCAACCATTCCTGCATGGGACGCATGCGCAGACGCGCGTGGGGGACCAGGTAAATGCATGACGCCATCATGCCCAGTACCCGCATAGCTTTGCGTACTGTTATCTGTTGACCTGACTGATAATGCAGAATTTGCAGAAGTATATTCCGAATTCTCTCTTCCGAAGGGAAGGTCAATCCTTTCTGAGTATCTAGGATAGCTCCTAGAAACTGTTTTGAGGTGCTTGCCACCAGACTTGACTTTTTCTCGTTGATAGAGAAGCCTAATTCGTGGAGGAGGTCGATAGTCCTCTGAATGTTTGACCTGCAAATTCCTGGGGTTTCCCCCGTTATGAGCCAGTCGTCCAGATAAGGGTACACCGGGATTGCCTCCCTGCGTAGGTGTGCAGCCGCCACCGCCAGTACCTTGGTGAATACCCTTGGTGCTGAAGCTATCCCGAAGGGCAGTACCTTGAATTGGTAGTGGCGACTGTCCACCTTGAAGCGCAAGTACTTTCTGTGCGCTGGGAGCATGGAAATATGAAAATAAGCATCTTTAATATCCAAGGTTGCCATGTAATCCCCCTTTTTTAGGAGGGGGATTACCTCTTGTAGCGTGGTCATACGGAATTTTTGTGGCTTGACAGACTTGTTGGCAGGCCGTAAGTCCAATACTGGGCGCATTGTCAAATCTTTCTTTGGCACAAGGAAGTAAGTTGAATAGATACCCTTGTTTACCTGGTGTCCTGGGACGAGTTCTATCGCGTCCTTTTCTAGCAGAATGGCGATCTCCTCGAGAAGGATCCTTTTATGCTCTAGGGAGTGCACTCTTTGTCGTGGAGGATGGTTCCGGGGACGCTGCAGTAGTTCTATACAATATCCTGCGGATGCTGTTGACAGCACCCATCTGTCTGAGGTGATCCCTTCCCAAGCCTGGGTGAAGGTGGAAATGCGTCCCCCTACTGGGGTTGCGTGACAAGGGACCCTGAACTGAGCGTCACTGTTTTGGTGGAGGCGTGCCACCTCCCTTGTTGGGGCTGCCTCTGCCTCTTCCACGACCTCTCTTGTTACCCCTGCCGTAACTCTGGGTAGACTGCTGGTTGTTATTCCATTGTGTACCATGTCCCTGGGCATAGTTGCCTCTTTGTGAATTTTGGCCGCGTGGGCGACGAAAATTACTGTTCCCCCTCTGGTTAGGGGGTTTGTTGGTAAGCTGGCCAAGGGATTTGAGAGTCTCATATTCATCTTTGGCATTTTTAAGTGCGTCTTCGACCGCTTTCCCAAACAATAGGTCGGGTTCCACTGGCTTGTCTATTAAAGAAGCCTGGGTTTCTGTCTTGAATCCCGACTGCCGTAACCACGCATGTCTCTTGATAACAGTACCTTCTGCTATCAATCTCCCTGCGTTGTCAGCGGCGTCGAAAGTTGCTTTTAAAATGCAACCAGACACGGCTCTCCCCTCTGCCGAGATCCGAGCCAGCTGGCCCTTTAACGGTTCTGGAGCAGAGGTAATGAGCGCCGCGACTTCTTCCCATTGATGGCAATTGTAACTAGCCAACAGGGTGGTGGAATTCGCAATCCTTGCTTGGTAGGCGGACGTTGAGGCTACCTTCCTGCCAAACCCGTAAAGTTTTTTGCTCTCCTTGTCGGGAGGAGCTTCTGATGAAGATAAGGGCGTGCCAGCCCTTTTTCTAGTGTTGGTAACCACTAGGGAATCTGGTTTAAGATGTCCCCTTATATACAGAGGGTCAGACTGGGCTGCCCGGAAAATCTTTTCAATTCTGGGGTTGACAGCTCTGGTGAGGTTAGGATTCACCAGGGAAGGATCTATTCTTCGTTGGATGGATTTGAGGATAGGGATGGTCTGAGCGACCGGTCTCCTCTCTCCTACAAACTCCTCCGCGAAGTCCCTTTCCTCCTGTACACCGTGGGTGTCGATGTGGAAATGTTCCGCTGCTCGAGCGAGAACCTCGTTAAGGAGGGGCTGGTTATCAACTGGAGAGTCGGTAACTGGGGCTTCGCTTTGTACTGGGGAATCTACTCTGTAAATTTCCTGCTCATCTTCTCCCTCCTCCAGGTCCTCATCCTCTGCATAGTAATCTGTCCCGGTTTGTTCTTCCATAATTTCAAACTCCAGGTCCTCTTCAGGGAAAACTTGTCCCTGGTAACTGGGGAGTGGAGTAGAATATGGAGTGGAGTAAGGCTGAACCTCGAAGGGTTCAGGTCTTTCGAACCGGGGCTTTTTACTTAGCGGGATAGGATCGGAGGAGCCTGAGGGTGTGGCCCCTTGAGGGTTATATGAAAGAAAATGTTCTGGGTTCTTATTATAAAAATCAGCCAAGGAAGACATCCTAGACATAACCCTGTCTATGTCTTCACTGGACCATTCCCTGGAACAGGGTATTACTTTAGTAGGTGATGATTTATGGGACTTTTCAAGGGTAGACTTGTGTCTGCTTGTCTGCCTAGGGTGAGAGGATGGCTTTACAGGAGTGGAAGGCTGTGCTTTCCGCTGTTTCCCCCCCTCCCCGTGCTTGGAAAAATGTTTTCCCTGTCCCTTGGAGGCCCCAGAGACTTTCGACGCCTGGCGCCGAGGGTCTGGAGAGGTATCTGTGTGCTTCGGGCGTGGGGCCTCACTGGTGTTAACCGCGGTCTCGGTAACTTGGAGCGCGGCCTGGGGGTGGAAGTCGTCTTCGTCTCCCGACGATCGAACTTCCGTTAATGTGTGTAGCGAGGCACTCTTGGCAAGAGTGGATGATTGCCTTGCGTCGTGAGGTGATCTCGATCGAGAGCGCCCAGAGGACACCGAGTCGGACCGTTCTTTTTGTGCCTCTTTCCGGGAAGTCGACGTCGTCGAGGTCCGGTTGGTCTTAGTGTGTTTAGTGTGTGTTAGGTGTGTAGCGCTTGCGTCGCCGGGGGTCTTCCCCATAGCCGCCCTGCCGGACGACCTTCCGAGGTCGGGGACCTGCGCTCGCTGGCTGTCTTTCGACGCCATAATGCCCTCGCCGTCCGAAAGTACGGCGTCGCTGCCATCGCTGAAGGCGCCCTCCGCTGCCATGGCCTCCTGCCTGGCGTGGTGGGCCCAACGCTTTGTCGAACGGTCCTTAAGTGTCTTAGGTTTAAACCTACTACACGCTCTGCAGTTCGCTTCGGGGTGATCCCTCGGTAAGCAGAGATTGCACGTGGCGTGCCTGTCGACCCAAGGGTATTTGCGATTGCACTTGGGGCAGAATTGAAAAGGGGTACCCTCCATACGCACCTTAAGGCAGCGGGCTGCTAAGTGTAGGAATATATAAAATGTAACTATATATCACGAGTGAAGAGTATGTACCACCCCCCACTCTCCCTACTTGTAAGGGCCGAGGCCAGCGGCCTACTAGGCCCGGGCCGAGGCCAGCGGCCTTCCGAGGCCCAGATCCGTCGTGCAGCAGTCGACGGTCGATGACTTCTCCAGCCGTCGTCGAGGTCGAGGTCGAGGGTCGACGTTGGGGTGGGGAAGGGAATGAATAAGAATTATAATTATAATAACAGCAAAAGTATGGCTAAGGCCAGGGAACTCCGCAAGATGCTTCCGACCAGTATGGCGGAAAAAAACAATCTGAGGATCCTACACGCGTGAGGGATCTTGGGTACAGTGGACGTCACACTAGGGATAGTATTACTGGCACGCCTGTGTCGACGCCCATTTTCGACTTTCGAAAAACAAACTGTAATACTCCGCAGCTTCCACTAGATGTCGGCCTATGCACAGCATGTGATCTAAGCAGATTCCACAAGCCTCAGAAATATATATATATATATAGAGAGAGAGATAGCTAGTGCACCTATGTTATATGTTTTAATCAGACACCTTAAAGAGTTCCAATTATAAATGATGCTGTTCTTTATAGGTTTAATATAAACTAGACAGCATGCATGAAAAAATGAATATAAATCTAAGGCACATGCCAGTCTCGTAAATCATTAGTAGGGGGAGGCCCTGTCACATCTTAATTACCATCAACCATTAACACAATACTCTGCACTATTGTGCCCCATACATTTCCATATGTTTTGGCCTACAACTCCCATCCGCCTTAACCACCATAGTCAATTGTGAGGAATCATGTGAGTCTTTGGCCAAAACATTTGGAGTCTCACATGCTGCAGACCCATGCACTTATTTTTGTGCGACCACTACTGCTTAACAGATGCCCTTTTATAGGACAGAGGAATGCAAGAGTTATGTCAGGCAAATTATTTTAAAAATGTAGGCGTGTGCAAGGGCTTGACACACACATCCCAAAGCCAGAAGCACTGTTGTACACTGCCCCAACATTGCACACATATTGCCGAGAGCTAGAGACTTCAAACGGAAACAAACTCATTCCTGTATAGACACTGCCCCAGGACTGATCTGCACGTGTACACGCACACCCAAAGCTATGTACTGCAGTGTAATACACACATACACACACACACACACACACACACACACACACACACCCCTGCAGAACTACACTACTGTGACTGACCAGGGGACTTGACCCTGCCAGAGGGAACTGGGGACTCCTCCCAGAAGTGGGTGAAGGGATTTTTTGGGGGCCCCCAGTCCCTACACCCTCTGTGTGCCGTGAATGTTTTTGATGATACTGTTTCCTGTCACTTGATTCCTTCCAGTACAGTTTCTGGCCAGTGATCTCCCTTTTCTTTTCGAGAACCACAACTCCAAGAGTGCACCTGGGCGTAACCAAGAAAACGAGACCGGAACCAAGCAAAGTTAAAAACAGAAAAACTGCAACTAATATGGATTATGAGCTATCACTACAACCAGCATCAAGCATCTTAGAAAAGCAAAGAACTCACCACAACAACAGAAAAACCAACTTCTAAACACACCGCACGCCAGATAAACAGCAGCCAAAGAAAACCCTGCCAGAAAAGATGGAAGAGATCAGAGGGGTTTTTAAAGCTTTTCACTGGTGTATGGAGAAAGCAGGCACGGATTGGCCCAAAGAGTCAGGTGAGCGTTGGCACCAATGGAGTGGGCAGGTAAGCGTTAGAATCAGGAAGTGAACAGTATATAAGGGGAGCAAAAGGAAGGCAGCATGTGGGTTGTATGGGTGAGGTCAGGAGGAGCGAATGTGGATCGAGAGACCAAAGGGATGACGGACAGCAGACAAGTTGCTAGCTGAGTTGGTACAGGGTAGTGGTGAGGTATTGATAGTGAGAGGGAGTGGCATACGTTTGTGAGAGTGAAGCAATGAGTGAGAGTGTTTGTGAAAATGTGGGGTAGCAGTGACGGAAGAGTGGGAGATAGAAGTAGGGGAGTGAGCGCAGCAGGTAGAGGGAGTGGGTGCTGGGAGAGAGTAAGGCTAGTAGAAAGAGGTTCAGGAAAAGAGTGCAGGAGAGAAGTATGGTGGTGATAATAGGGGGAGGGAGCTATTAGGAAGAGTGAGAGTGAACAAGGCACTATGTTCCGAGAAGAGTGAGCTGGGCACCAAATCCCTGAGTAGCAGAGTGAGACGTGGTGAGATTAGAGAAACAAGGAGGGGTGGGAGTGGAGAAGTAGGTGGAGATAGAGTATGAAACGCTAGAGGGGCATGAGAGGGACTGAAGGGAAGAAGGAGAGAGGGAGGGTGGGTTAGAGGAAGTACCAGGGTGTGTTCTATCAGCAATAGCATAACATCATTTGACAGGATATCCAAGGAAGTCATAAGGTTATGTTGCCTTCTTATAAGATAAATAAGGCTTTTGCATGTAGTCCCTCACCTGTAGCCATTAAGATTTTAGATAGTATGGGTTCTCGATATATATTGATTAGGGCTTGGAGATTAGGAAAGTCTGGGCTAGGGTGAAGAAGAAAGCCTTTGGGAAGACAAAGGGACAGCCATTTGTTGTACCCCCTTCAAATGTATATTAAAAACATTTGAACTGTCTCAAAGTTGGTATGTTCTTGAGGCCATCTTTGACAGTAGACTAATCACCTGCAGCACTGAACACACCCTGCTGCAGTGGTGCTGCATACTACTGTGATGAATCACGATATGAAATCGCTTCTCCCCAGAGGAGGGGGTGAGGGGGGAAGTTTCTTCCCATGATGCCAGGGTGGCGAGGCCGCTACCCACGAGTCCCCCTGGGGGTGGTACTCATCAGGAGGATCTCATGTGATGAGACCTCCTCTCTAGGACAAGGGAGAACATCTCGGAAGAACACGGTATAACACCCCTCACCCTCCACCAATGACCTATACACGCCTTCATGCCTTAACTCCCACTCCCATCACAAACTCTGATATTGAGAGTAGGCCCATATACTTCTGTAACATATGTAAAATTAGCATAACCAATTGTAGTGGGACGAAGAAGATCTTTGAGAATCCTGAGGGTTTGCCTAAGTCAAGTACAGGGACGAGGTGGCTTGTAGGAGGAATAAGGACAAACATGACAACTACATCTACAGGTGTTGACGTTGCAACAGGGTGGAGCCTGTGCCATAAAGTGAAAAGAGAAGGACTACTTGTCTTCAGCCAGCGACAAACCCAGGAATTTAGAATCGCATCCAGAGAGGAACCAAGCAGAGCGTCAGATGCAGGTAAGCAGCCGTGGAATTCCAGAGGAGGTACAGCTAGAAGCAACCTCCCCGCCAATCCTGACAAAGAGTGCAGAGGTACGACTGTGAACCAGTGGACCGGACGGTCTGGTGACAACATCAAGACCACGAAGCAGAGAAGCTGAGCGCAGACCCAAGCAGCTGACAGAGGGAGAAGGAACGCTGGTGCTGCAATCGAGACACCCGATGCTAGGAAGAACCAGAGTGCTACCCAATCCCAGTGATAGGGACGGGGAGGTTCAGAAGCAATGCTTCCTCGACCCAGTGGCCTGATGAAAACCACTAACCAACAGAAAAGGGACTGGGATACGAATGTGACGATTGATAGAGTCAGTGGAGAAGGGAAAACCATGGACTATCAGAGAGGGGTCTGGGAGCCATATCAGAATCAAGAAGCGAGGCATCTTCCTCGTGCCAGTACTTGGCGAGAGAGTAAGCCAATTGAGCCAAACCAAATCCTGAGAGAAACTAGGATCTGGGACCCGAAATCAGACAGTAACGTAAGTCATCTTCCTTGTTGCAGTACTTGGAAGAGAGGGATACCAAGTGAAGCCAATGAAAGAAGAGGAGAAGCCAGGGTCATGGACCCTTCTAACATTTGAGAACTACGTTTGAAGCTATGAGATACATAGACCAGGGCAAGGGAGTCATTCGCCCTGGTGGTGTTGAGCTGTGCAACCAAGTGAAAAGAGACCGGGGAAGGGAGTCATTCTCAGTCGTTGTGATGAACTATTAATCAAGATACCAGGGAGTCATTCTCCTGGTAACCAAAGTTACAGAGACGTTCTGATACACACACCGGTTCTACCAGCACCGTTAATTCTGGACTGGCAAACTTGTAATGAGGGCAATTGAAACAGGCAAGTGAACTTTGTTCCCCAGTCCAGAAGAAAGGAGTCATTCTTCTGGACCAAGAAGGTCTATTTTATCTCTAGTTTAATGTCAAGTGTAAGGGACAGAAGCAGAGTTTTTGACACAGGACAGTTGACTATTGCTTTACACAGACATTCTGACGGAACCCTTAGTGTTTTAGTTGAGGCAGGGAAACCTCTCTTAGAAATAGGAAAAGTTAGGTTTCCTCAATTTTCCTGAATATATAAAAGTCTATAGCAATCAGCATGCCACCTATCCGTCAGTCTCCTCCTTCTGCCCCCTTACATTACTACTCAGGACTTCTATGGAGCAATGAATCGGCTGATTTTCTGTATATACTAATCTATGTGGAACATTAGCATGTGGTAATGACAACATCTAGGAAAGACACTACACAGTGCCATTTTACACCAGTGCAGTGTACATTTTTTTTTATTATTTGTTCATGGTTTTCAAAAAACCTTTAGAAAATGAATACCAAATGTATACATGATACATGATACACATTACATAGTCTGTTAAGAGATAACAACTGCATTCAATATAGCTTTTCAATTGTTCATCCATAATACTAACGTAAAATTACCTTATATGCATTTAAAATACTTTTAAAACAATCAATATCTCCCTAACATAAGTTTAAATACTTCAATGATGTAATACATAGAATATCACACAAATTATTTTCAGGTGGATAGATAATTATTACAAAATACAACACTTCACTGCATCCTTCTTGGTATGCACGAAAATGCAACAGAACCAACATGTAAGATTCATAATCGCTATGTCATCTAATAGTGTCCTATTTTAATTTTTTCATTTTCCATCACTCAACTATCGTGCTTATCCAATTCAATTTCAATTACTTTTAGTAAACGGACCAGGGCGAAAATCAGGGGATTATATTTCCCTACATTAATACTGTTCCATAGGACTTCAATTGCATCATCAAAATCAACATCTACAAATTTCATGAGTAATATTGTTCTAGCAACCTTGAAGTGTCTGCATTCCAGCACCAGGTGTTTTAAAGTCTCATATGATTCATCACAACCCAGGAATCGACATTGTATCGCTTGTTTTTTACCCAATTGGTTCAGTTTAAAACATATGTAGTACGTATGCACCAGAAGACAAGGAAACTAAACTACATAAGTGGCCATAAGATCTCTTTTCTGCGTACATTTTGCATATTTGATGTAAGTAAAATATCTAGCAATTGCCTCCAATGTAAATATCCAGTCTTTCTCAAATAATTCTTTCTTAACATATTGTCATATATACTGGAGGGCAGGCAGGGCAAGATGGGTTAGAGCCTGGCAGACTAAACACCCCCTGCAGACATCCAACAGTCCTCTTCCACACACTCGCAATCAGGTACATTTCACAGTTGGCCACGGCCCCCTTAGGGGAATTTGATTGGCTCAGTCACACTTCCTGTACACTTAAAATGGCCCCTGGCAGCCTTCCTCTGAATACAGCAGCACGTTCTAGCCTCTGGGCGTGGTTGGCTATATAAGCCACGCCCAAAGGCAGACCCGTGCTTCGTGTTGCAACTGTGGTTTCGAGCAACATGCTCACCGCGATCCTCGATCTGTGCCTACCTCGGCTTCACATCCTGGAACTCATCATTTGGAAGAGAAATAAAACACAAGAAAGTCAGTACCTGAAAGCGCTCACGCTGCCATCCAACTTCTTCTTGCAAGCGTGCACGCTATCCACAGCCTCACTTACCCAAATCTTCTTGGAGACCTCAAGGCAGCGGGCTCGCCGCATAGTAAGAATTCACTGTGGACGCGCAGAATAACCAGAATTTACCTGCAAATATACCCGATCCAGTGAAGAAACTGGAACAAGAACTTACCTGCAAATACATCCGACCCAGGGAAGCAACTGGAACGTAAGAACTTACCTGCAAATCCCACCAGTGAAGCAACTGGAATCGCACCAGTGAAGCAACTGGAATCTGAACTCATCACTGGGTGAAAGAACTCAGCGAGTGGCAGAACAGTCTTACCCAGGATCGAACGAAGTACCGATCCGAGGGTCCAGAGACACAGCGCCCCTGCCTATTTCAGGATGGAGAGTTCGCCAACTCTATCCTAAAGGTGAGCCATACTCCTACACTTCACCATCACTGTACACACACGGGAAGGAGGGAGAAAGAGGGACTGGGGTCCAAATCCACGATACACTAAGCCTCTCACCTCTCTCTATACAGGTACCTGTAGTACCACTCTACTAATCCGGGAAGGGGTCTAGAGTCCGGAAGGCTTCATCGCTTCCGTAGAGACCCAGATGAGTGCGACACATATGCATGTCTAAGACATAAATTGTTTGGCGTAACCCCGAATTCATTCAGTAGGTCATGCATTCTCCTATGATACTTCGAACCAGTGCAATCGCTCAATATGATTGCGTGGTAATCCTGGTAAAGAGAATTCCTTGGAGGGTCAAGCATTGTAGCATAATTTAAAAGTGCACGCCATTCCCCTCTGTGACACTAGTCCGAATTCATGAAGGATTATACAATTAGGTATTGCAAAAGAAATATGGACAGCCGCCTTCATTAGATGGCCTTGCAATGTGTCTAGCTGTTTACTATAGTTGTACAGGCACATGTCCAGTGCATAGAGGATCACTGGCTCAACTTTAAGAATTAAAGACGTGGCAGCAACAAATATTTGCAGTACTTGGAATAGATAAGCTTCATTGGATTTAAGAGTGGCCTGGTTTTGAGCTTAAGTCTGTCATTCCATAGACTAATAGACGATGCATTGGTCACAAAAAAGCCAAGATGTATGATCGACAGAAGGTGCTATGTAGACATCATTCAGTTTCCAACTATACTGTTTGAGTTTTTTTCCAGCATTGAAGACCATCATCGTTGTTTTAGTTGCATTAGGTCTTAGATTGTGTGCGTAGGCAAAATTCAACTTCATTTGTAACCCTGATGGTGTTAGGTCGAATAAGATGGCGTCATCAGCAAATGCTAGCCAATGAAGCCTCAATATTCCAAGTCTTGCTGCAAACACCCTTGAGTCAGACCATATGTTCTCTAGATCACATAGATAGAGATTGAATAAGGAGGCAGTCAAATTACAGCCTTGTTTCAGTCCAAGCTGCGTGCATACTGCTTTCGTCATTGCACCTGGCAATGTTAATCTTATCTTATATGCAGTATTAGTATGAAGTTGGACTATCCAGAAAATCAGAGACGAAGAAATACCAAAAGAGACAAGCTTTATCCATAATAAATCTCTTACTACGGTATCAAAGGCATTGGACATGTCGATACATGGCATGTAAACCGGACACGCTCCTTTTATTTAGGTTCCAGCTAATATATGGGATAAAGTGGTAGCGTTAAGGACAGTGCTCATCCCTCTTCTAAATCCTGTTTGGAATTTTGAGTAGGTGCAGGAGTTCAATATACTTTTCCAATTCATGCAATATCAATATGGCAAAAGTTTTAGCAGCCATATCCATAAGAGATATCGGTCTATAATTTTCAGGGTTTCTTGGGTCACCTTTTTTAAACATGGGTACAATTATTGACGTTGTCCATGTTTGTGGTATCTTAAAAGTTTTCAAGATTGTATCGAATTTGATTTTCAGTATACCTGCCCATAGCAGCGGGTCTGCCTTATACACACAAGGCGGGATGCCATCGGGTCCCGCTGCTTTAGAGTGAGAAAGCTTACCAATGGCCCACACTATATCCGCTGTTGACCATTTCAGAGAATTTGTCTCCTGGTTAATTGATGTCTGATAGATACAATTAGCAAAATACTCTGGTAATAGGTACTTCTTTTCAATATGTACTTCCCAGACATCAGCTGGAATGATGTTTGCTGAGTAGTCCTCATTGCAAGAGTAAGGTTGTCTAATAATTGACCAGATGCGTTTTTTGTTGTGTTTACAATTCGATCTTATAAATTTGTGATTTACTTTATTATATGTCATAACCTTAATTCCTGTAATTTTATTTTTGTAAACCTGCAATATACGTTTTTTATAGCAAGTACTGGGGAGCACTGAAATTATCATATTTCAATTTTCTCAGATCCCTATTCCTACCACGCTTCAATAATATCACATCATGATCAAATTTATGATTCGTTACCGGTTAAATAGGTTTCTGCCTAACTATAAGATCGGCTAAGGCTATCTTAACAATATTAGAAACGATTGCTTCCTTTTCATTCAGGGGAAATCCCGGTCGGCCAATTACCGCCTCAATTTCCTTTAGTTTGAAGTGGACCTGCCTTACAAGTTTCTGACATATGACAAGGTTCCATCTGAGGTATAGATTAACACGATCCATTTACGGTAGTTGCAATTCTGTGTCCACTGAATGTTCAGTATATGATATACCTATAGTAATTTCAATGGGTGCATGGTCGCTGTGCATAATCTTATGGACAAACACAGACTTCACTATGTTCACCGATGACTGGGATACACAAAAGAAATCGATCATTGACCGCATCGTTCCACAAGACCATGTGAATTTATAAGCCGAGTCGATACAATCCACAAAACTCAGACCCCAATCTTCAACAAAGTGCACCTATTTTTTTCCTCTCGAAATAGCTACCCTAGAAACTTTGTTTTGATTTTCCCCAGCAACCTCTGAGTTTCCTATATAGTATGAGTTGAAATCCCCTCCCATAATAATTTCAGAGTACAGGTCATGTGCCCCTGCTTTTTCAGAACAGGCATCGATCTCATCAAACGTAGCCTCTATATCAATTTTCTGGGGATTCCAATACAGACTGACAATCAATAACGGTTTGTGTTTACACGCCTTCAATACAATGGCAACAGCAAGAACATAGTCAGAGACATGAATTAACTTGGAATCACAGTCAATATTGTGTTTATAGCAATTGCCAAGCCTCCAATGCCCCTCTTTTGCCTTGATTGCATATGCATAAAATGTACGATAACCATTCAGCACCAAGTCATCTCTTTTCATTGTTTCCTGAATAAAAATTAATCTTGGTAATTGAGAAGGAAGCCAACCATTTAAGGATATTGAGGAACCAACATGAGTTCCATGAATATATTGCCAGCTCATGTTTCAATTTCTGCTAATTGTCAGCCTTGTATGATTTATTGTTGAAGATTGTTTTCAACATAGGCTCAACCCAGGCAAGCTCCTTGTTATTGGCTGCAAGGGAGAGCGATTGTGATATGCATAACTTTTCATCCGAACTATTACAATTCCTTTGAGTGATGGACTCTGCTACTTTGATATTACAAGGCGGCTGATAATGTAGAAATTCCTGCGCTGCTGCATTCTCACTAAATGTGTGTAACCTAAAGCCACATTCCATCAATTCCGCCCTAAAAGACCATATCAATTTTAGGACATTAACCAAAGGTACATTACAGATCATTCTATAATTGTTGCAACCTGATAAAGAAATGCCATCAAAGTCCTTCGTGGTAAGCATCCTTAATGGAGGGATACATGCCATAAGGTCTAACAGGTATTTCCTATTACTCCTTGCTCCACCTAATATATCTGCATTACCTTCCAGGCCGATGATATTAAAGGCCTTACCCATGGTGGAGGAGTTACCACATTGATCTGTGTCTCGTTCCTGTACATTGACACTGTTTACATTGTGAACTATTGGCATATTTAGGGGTCCCATTCCTGCTCTATCCTCAAGTGGTACATTCCTCATTCCACTCCCCAATCCCAACATATTGTTCATACAATGAAGTGGGGGTCCATGAGCACTTGTTTGCCTGTCATCGGGGCTCATAACCTTCTTTTGTAAATTGAGTTCCTTAATCAGGGCTTCCGAGGCGATTAGGCCTCCTTCCAGTGCTTTTTTCAAGGACTCCACTAAGACTGAATGCGACTCAATTTCAATATCATCAATTGTTTGTAAGGGCTGCATCTCCTGCAATAAGGCTTCAGCTAGAGTGCAGTTATGATGAAACGTTTGACTTGTCACATTGGTGCACTTCCCCCCCCCCCCATTTGGTGGAAGAGAGTGATCAGGCATATTACAATTTTCAGTAACTTTAGGCAGTTTGGGCACAAGCACTGAACTGCCAAAACTACGACCACCCCCCAGGGGAGACTGCACTACCGACTTCCCTATAGGCAGTTCATGGGTTTTACCCAATCCAGTTACTATAATGCAGTCCTCATCTCCGGTGCAACCCATGAAGAGTTGTATTGCCCCCAGGGCATGCTTTTGCATAGGAGCAACATTTATTATTTATCACTAGTGGGTCCTCCTGCTTCTGGCCACTTCCGCCCGGAGTGCTCTCAGAAGAGACCCATTCTTTGCTAGCCTATGTATCTTTAGTCATGCATTTCCTTTCCTCCTGGGAAAAGTAGTTCTTGATATTCGTCTCTTTTTTCTCTACTTTCTCTACTTCAAACATTGGGTCAGATGAAGGGATTTTGGCCTCTTTTTTAACAGGCTCTCCCTTCCTTTCTGCTTCATGCATAATGCATAATGCTTGCTCCAGGTGCCTCTACGCTCGCTACTTGAGCATTACATTTAAGTCGAAGGAGGGCTTGACTTTCTTCGTTTAGTTGCTCAACAGCTATTATGTCATCCTCAATATTAGAGGTGGTTTAGCTTTTCATAATGGTTTTATTAACTTTTAACTGGTCACTGGATGTGCTTTTAGTTTTATTTGTGAGCTCCCTTGCAGATTTTTGCCTCCTCTCAGCTCTTTTGACCGCAAGAGTCTGTAGTTATTTTGTGCGTCTAGTTAAGAAAACTACCTTTTTATCGGTGGCACTGGTGTTCTCTTCCTCTTCCTCCATTTGTTCGATTATTTTCGTTAATGCTGAGGGGCTATCCAAGGACTCACTACCATTCTGTGCCTTCTCGGGAATGAGGTCGCCCTTGCTCTGCAAAATATGTTGCCTAACCTCTAGCGTATACTTCATTGCGATGATATCTGCAATGATTTCTATCATGCCATGGTCCGCTGACCCAGAACATTGCGTACTTTTATCCTCAAAAGGCATCTCATATTTTAGATTGGGACCTGGTTGAAGGTTGCTACATTCCCTGGGAGCTTTTTTCATGTTGGAAGGGCAAGTCTCCCTTGCGAGCATAAAGCCTTCAAACCTGTTAGTCGTAGCAAGGATATCGGCCATCGAGGATTTAATCTCCCTAATCTCGTGATGGGTGTAATCATGCCCTTTGTCCAGTAGATAGAGTATACAGATGATTACGGGGAAGGTGAGAGGAGCTTCTGATACTGTTGGGGAAGATGTGTCAATATTCGTTTCCTCACCATGCATAACAGCATCTCTGCTTATGTGCTCTCCTATATATGATTACACATGTTAGATTTAATGTTCCCTGTAACTGAGTCCTCGTCCCCCTTTGGCAAGTGGCATTCATTAATGGTTTTTTCACATGTGTCCCCTAAAAAAGGAACTGATTGTTCGCTACTAAAGATGTAACCCCATGGGACATTTTTAGTCTTATATTCCTGTCCCTTATGTTTAGCAGTTTGCAACCATATAAGAGAATTGGTGACACTTTAGTTTTATAGAACTCAATGAGGGGGCTTAGTGAAAAGGCACATAATTTACTTGTTATGCCTAACAGCAATGAAATACAGGAACACATTTTCCCATCTAGACGTGCAATCAACTGATCTCGATGCTTCAATACTGAGATCGGGAATCCCAAGTAGCAGATTGAGGGGACTCTTGTAATAGGAATATTATTAAGAGACCAGGTAAAGTGTTTTAGCTTCTTACGGGTGGAAGCAATAATAATACATGATTTACTCTGGTGCATCTCCAAGTTGTTTGTTTTTAAGTATTTTTCTAATCCCTCCAGTTGTCGCTGTAATCCCACTTGTGTATAATCCATCAATATCAGATTATCTGCATAGGCGAGGTACCTTAATTTCAGATTAGGCAAACTGGGGACGAACCCTCCCCCCATTCTTTACTCTTCTTCCACAAATCCACCAGATAGAAATTGAATAGTGTGGGTGCAAGCACACCGCCCTGGCACACACCTCTCTTAACAGGGATTTTATTGGATAATTCCCCTAATATATTTAGACTTACTTTAGTCGAATTATTTGAGTATAGTAGTTGGATCAACGACAGGAGGCCCGGATCTATCCACCACTTAGCCAATTTTTGCCAGAGTCTGGCAATGTTACTGTTAACAAAAGCGGCCGACAAGTCTATTGTGGCCACATACAGTGAACAACCAGTCAGAGGCCCAACATCCGACATACATGCTGTTAGAGTCAGCCCACTGATTAGTGTTCCGCCTCCTCTCCTAAAGCCCGCCTGAAGTGGGCTTAGGATATTAGCCCCCTCGTCCCACCGAGTAAATTCACCCAAAAGTAATGTCGCAAATATCTTCGATGTCATATCGATAAAAGAGATGGGTCTGTAGCATGACGAATATTCTCTCTCGCCCGTTTTAAAAATTGGAATCAGCATTGAACAGGCCCAGGAGAATGGACAGGTATAATCATTCATCGTGTGGGTAGATAGATGGTACAATATATCTGCCCATAAAGGCGTACTACTTTTAATGACACCATTTGGCACACCATCTGGGCCAGACACGCAGGAGTTATTGAGTTTAATGATAATTAACATTATAATGATAATTTTATAATTTATATGTATCAAGTTGTTAAAATGTTCAGCGTTTTGAAGTAAAGCGGTACAGAAACAAAATAAATACAAATACAAATAATAAGCTCTATAGCCGACGGTTCGAAAAAAGGTTTATGTGGAGGAGGCACAGACTCATTTTCCGTCCTTGGCGTGAGCTCTTTACTGCCAATGACTGCATATTTGTTTCCCTTGTTGTTCAAAATCCACCAGTTCCCACAAGTGTCATGCATGGCTATTTTTCCTCAATAAAGCTCGATTTTTCTCAATACATTTCTCAGTACGATAAACTGGACATCAAATTCTAAATTATTGCCTCAACTTTTTTTTCCCTAACAATCCTCCCACTCTTTTAGTGTACACTGTCGAACTTCCCTTCTCAATTGGCATTTACACCTTTGGATTTCCCCATCTTAAGTCTGATCAATCCCAGTTAAAGCGATCTTCGATTGAAAAGGCGGGTTAACCATCCTCCGTTTTCTCAATCTGGACACGATTTCGGGGAGCTTCGTTAGATCAGAGTACAATATCTTTTTGTTTGGGGGAAAGATTTACACACCCTTTAGAGGGATCGAAATTCACTAAGTTTGCGTTAGTACTGTATTGTAATACCCTGTTCCCCTGGGCCGAGATTACCAATGACCCCCACATTTGAAACCACTGCAGTATCCCCTGAATACAGACCCCTCAGGGTTAAGTGTAGCATTGCGTGGTCACTCAAAGTTGTCTTTACAATCTTAAAGTCGACAGCCTCCTCCAGATCTACATTCTTAAGGAAGATGTAATCAATAACATACACACCGCCCCGAAGTGTTGGTTTGATTGCATGAAAGACCAGCTTGACAAAAAGATTTGACCATATTTTACCACAACTAGCTTTGCTTGACAGACGAGAAAGAGGGACGACCCCCTGCCTGTTGTTTAGATCTTCCCAGTCTCTGTCTGTAATCAAGAAGCAACAGTTACAGTCCCCTGCTATAATGACTACCCCTGAAGGATGCTCGCCAGACAATGTTATTGGAATTTTCTCCAAATCTTAAGTACCATTTTCGGCATCCATACATAGGGGGTTAAAGTAAACATTAATCACCAGTGTAACTGTTTTTTTGTGAACTTCATTGACATCACAGATTTTGTTGCTAAAAACGCCTCCGATTTGGCTGGAATTTGCTTAAGGGAATGAAACATTCTGATTCACGGCTGTCAGGAGACCACCCTTGAGCCTCGCCAAGTGAGCCTTTTTTGCCGGCAGTGAGTGAATCGGAAATCCGTCCCATATTGGGTCGCTGCTAAGCCATGTTTCTTGAATGAATATGATGTCAAAAATATCAAGGGGATGCTTCTTAGTGTTAGGAAGGAGTTATAGTAAAGGAGTTATAGCCCTGTGAGTTCCAGCTTGCTATTTGGAGAGTGTCCCTAGAAACCTGGCTGCCTGCCATCGAAGGTGGGATGGGTTGCTGCCAGCCAGCCCCAACTCGGATTTTCAAAGGGCTGAGATGCAGACGAACTTTGTTCTTGATCAAAATACCTTTTTACAATGATCTTAGGGTGGGGTAGGGTTTTGGAGTGTTCACCACACACGCCGCTTGATAACGCTCAAAACCATTCAAAAGAAACGCCTCCTGCTGACTTAACACCAATCTTTCAATCATTTAGGATTCAAAGTGAACAGCGCACTTTCCCAGACACTCTCTGTCGAATAAATGGACACATTTTAGATCAGCCGATGAAATAAAACTGAGGTCGGTCATAGATGCTATTTTAGACAACAGCCTCTGTCGATTTAATGGAATATGCTTTTCCTCTTCAAAGACCGATTCAAATCAAAATCTGACTCTCATTCTTGATAGCCTAACTGTTTTGAACAGTGGGCGTGTATTTAGACGTAGCCCCGCGGCTGGAACTTTTTGGAGATGCTTGCTGTGCTGACAGATTGATTATTTCAGTGTCCCTGGGCGCTGAGAAGCACTTGGTGCAAGTTGGAGAAATTTGTCCCCGAGAAGACTTGTAGTTACACTTCAGCACTGCACCATCACCGTCCTTAGTGGATATAAAGTTAGGACCATTGCCATCCTTTGGCGCAATTTTGGGCTTCACTTGACTATGGTCCTTGGCCAGAGAGGCCGACCTAAGAGGCGTGCCAGTAATCAAATTACCCTTTCTCTGTGGACCCTTTGCTGGCCTTCCAGTTGCTAGAGGAATGCCTTCAGTTTATGACGTCAGGCTTCACAGGAGGCGGAGCGGCCGCTGATCTTCTGGCCGCAGCCATGATTTTCCTTAAGAACTTGCGCAAGCCTTTTCTCCTAGATTTTACATCCGCTTTCATGTGTATGGTTTTCTTTACCATTCGTTGAGGTGTATTTGGCACAGAGATTTCCAGTTGCACACCCATTAGTCCAGAGGCTACCTGGACCTCATTTCCGTTGGCAGTTTTAAGTTGCCTAGATGGATTTTGGTCACTATCAGCCCACTTTACATTTGCTGCAAGTAAGGGCGCATCAGCACCATCCTCTTGTTGGGCTCACACATGCCCAAGAGGAGTGACCGTATCTCTATTAACATACCAGAGTTCGTTCTGACTTCAAAAGCCACTGTATCATACAGTCTAATGAAGGACTACAGGGCTAAATTTACTGCCGCCAATGAGCTCTCTCCTATAAGACGGCATGCCTAGTTTTTAAATGTTTGAAAGGTCTTGCACCCGCGTATTTGGCTGACAAGATTACATCATATCATCCTAAAAGGAACCTACGTTCAAAGGAGAAACTCCTGATCTGTACTCCTCGAACTAAATGTGTATCAAGAGGAGACAGAAGCTTTGGAGCCTTTGGCCCAAAAGTTTGGAATGAACTCCCACTGGAAATAAGAATGTGCGAAACACTGGATATATTTAGGAAGAAACTGAAAACCTTCCTATTTAAATAGGGAGGAACGTGGTGGAACTAGAATTCTACTTCTGCTCTTACTCAGTATTCCAACACTTCAGCAGTAGTTAACATCTGCGCCCGAATACAGTTCATTCTGTCTGGTGCGCTTTATAAATCTTTCAAAATCAAAAATCAAATCAAATATATCAGACGTGTCTTGCGACAGGAACTCATTTCCCAGAGGAAGGCGTATTTGAGCAACCCCCATCTCCCGATAGTCTTTTGGATTCGATGAGTTTAATTTGGACCGATTTGAAATTGAATCTAGAGTCTTTTCACGTGTTCTGAATAGGACCGGGAGACACTGAGTCGGTCTCTTATTCCTTCAATCGCCTGAATTTCATTCTCAAGGCTCACACAGGCTTCAAAGATGGACGCATTTGCTTCTTGTTCAACTTGTGGCAGAACTGAGCCAGAGATATCACAGTCCACCGCAGTATAGTAAAGGCTGCCATCCTTTGCACTCTGTGCCCGCAAGCCTTCAGATTGAATTGCCTGTGCGTACAATATCATTGGCTTCGTTGGGAAAATCAGAGATTTCCCCTTTCCCCACACCAAATGCTGGTGACTTGAGTTCATCTAGATGAACGGTATCAAGGGTGACTGCAGGGGCCGTATTTTTACTGCACAACAGATATAGTTTGTTTTTGGCCAGCATCTTCTTCCCCATGAGGACCACTGATCATCAAGAAAATCGAATCCCTCTGTCTTTCAAATGGCCAGTAGTAGTGGTCAAATGCTGCAGAGCAGGAGTTCAGTACAACTGTGGATAACACAAAGTCACTCACCATGCGTCGCAATTGCTGTTTGAAACAGTGGGTGGAGAACTTTGCAACCAGCGTTTACTATCGCAATCTTCCTGTCCTTGATGCCTGCTTTACTCCCTGTGCAGAGTGCACCCACTCTGCAGCCACTCCGCTCCACGGACTTCATGAGTATTTGTTGTTTAGGTGCAACTCCAAAAGACAGCCAGGAAAGACAGACCAGCAGGATAAACACACCAGCACACTGCACTGACTGCACCCACTCTGCAGTCACTTCGCTCATTAATTAACCACATTCTCTATGGTGTGGATTACTCCACTGACAGCAGAAATGTTCATCCAAGGAGGATTTTAAATTACAGTTGCCCACTGTGGGCAATTGGTTTTAAACCATATATTATTCCAAACCTCTACTCTCTAAGGCAGTGATCCCCAACGTGTAGCTCGCGAGCAACATGTTGCTCTCCTGACCCTAAAATGGTGCTCGCCCGTTGCTCTGGGTCATTGTGTGAAGGCTAAGAAGAAGGACATTCAGATATGAGACAACAATGGCAGTGTACCCTGAGCCAGAACTGTGCAGGAAGGCTAGCCAATCAGCCTACTCTATTTGACAGGCATGACATACTGTTAGGTATTGACGCTTTAGCTGTGGAGGCATCAGTAGAGTGGTCTGAGTGGTGGGGCAGGCCAGGTGGGTGCAGGAAGCAAGGGGGGGCGGTTACAGAAATGAATCTCTTGGGGCTTCAGATGAGACATTCCCAGTGATTGAAGAGAACCTGAAGCACAGAAACTAAGCTGGCCTGGCCACCCATGTGAATACCCATGGTACTGCTCTGTAATCAGAAGTAAAAAGGACTCCCCACTGAATCCACCCTTATTCAGACAATTTCTGTTTTAGCACTCTAAAATGTATATGCAACTTGAAACTCTGGTACACTACGAGGTGCATCGCTGGCTGGATCAAGAATACAATCTACGAAGATAATGTTGCGCCAACTGAGCCTTCCCCCATTGCACTCAGGTAGACCGCAAAGGGGTTAGTCGTCGAATAGTACGAAAAGAAGTAGGAAAATAAGTGACTTGAATGCCCAACTGTCAAGGAAGTTCCAATAAGATTCTTTTGTACATGTATGATTTGCGTTTGTTGCCAAAATGTAATTTTTTGGTCCAAAATGTTCCACAATAATTGCATAATCTTTGTGAAAACATTTTCATCTTCTGATTCTTCTTTCTAGTACGGAAGTGCATTAATGGGAAAAATAATTGAACCAAATGCCTGTGTTTGTGTTCTGGTGACAATTGCCAGCTTCTGTGCCTTTATACAGCTGGTGCCCACATATTGGGCAAATAAGTGGCATGCATGCTCAAACTTTCCTTCTTAAACAATTTGCTTATGCCAGTTTCTTTACATGTGAAGTTTGTGTTTGCGGGCCCCATGCCTCATAATTGGCACAAATGTTACATACTACTTGTAGTGCAGTGCCTGGTGGGAACATTCACATTGTATGATGCTTTGCTTATCTGGCATATGACTAATGGATTTCTAAGGGGAATGAGCTCCAAATTGTGCACACTTAATTAGTGTAGCTACCAATTGCAATTCACTTATGTTACTGAAAATAATTTCTTAGTGACATAGAAATTATTTTTACTTTAGTATAGTGTTTCTTGCTAGATTCTTCCTGCTTCTAAATTCTTTAAGAACGGATATTACCCAATGTAATGTAATGAATTAATCAACCTCAAGCAATGAATGGCTAAGTCGACCCTGCCACAGGTATGAACATGCGAAGTGCAGGCTGACCCCATGTCAAGGGAGTGCACTTAACAATTGAGGTATACAACCATAAACATATCATGTGTACAATATGAAGGAAGAATGCCACCCCTTCTGTAAAGTGGTCTTCAAAAGTTCCAGTTTGTGTACAATGTTACTGGCCCACTAGCATGCTTAAGAATGCACCACTTACAACTATATTTCCCAGGGGATTGCTTGGGGAAAGAGTACCCAAATCCATCAGAAATTGTTTTTTTTTTTATTCCTAATCACTTGTCTTCAATGCAACAGACCTTGAGTGCTTTAAAAAGCACTATTTTCCGCTAGATTTCTTAGGTGGATAACCCTCCCCTCAAACAAAGCCTGGTTGAAATGATATTTAAATTCTACCATATTCTGTCCAGTTTTACTCATCCTGTTCTCCTAAAAATGCCCAATTTGCCCCTAAAGATCCTGACAATCCCTTTGGAGGGATAGATGGGGCAGCACCAAAATAAGCCTTTATATTTTGGAGTAAATGCTACTGTTAAAACGTGCTTAAAAAACATTTACCATTAAATCGCTTGAACATTTCCTGGGAGAGAACTCCAAGCACTCAAATATTTTCATACATCCTGCAATGTTTTTGAATAATTTTGCTGGCCCAGTGCCTAGAAATGCACTGTTTGCCACTTAATTTACTAAAGATTGTATTTCTATACCAGTTTAATGTCAAATGATGTTATGATTTGTTCCAATCATTTTACCACTGAATGCCGATAAATTGCATCAAAGTGCTGAAGTTGCTCACCATTTCATCTGACGCTCAAATGTTGCTCATTGCTAACAAAAGGTTGGGGACCTCTGCTCTAAGGCTTTATATAAAGTGGGTTCGATAGATTGCACTTCTTTACTGAAGCGCACCAGACCTTGGGCCAATCACACAACAGACAAAAAGTTAAATGGTTGTACGAGTTTTTACCCAAGCTCACACTAACAATTAATTATCAAGTGGTATGAAAAGGTCTTGCTGACATTGGGTTGTGTAAGGAACACATGGTGGCAATAGAAAGACAGACACAAGTGACGACCGTTCCATGGTGTTTATTGAACTTGTGCAAGGGTGTGATAAACGCCTATCTAAACCTAAATCTACAGATGGGAGCAAGCTACGACCATCAAATAATAATAATGCAGTCCTAGTAGAGTCTTGTCAAATAAAAAGGGGCTATACTAAAACACCTATTGCCAATTCTTACCACTAAGTTACAAATAATGTGGGGTAATGTTCATGAAAAAGAAAGAAGTGCTCACAAAATAATATGTCAGGGTCCTCGAGCCGTTGGCCTTCCTTCCCCACGTTTTCAGCACCGGGCAAGGCGGGTCACTCAAGCAAAGCACACACTCTGGCTTCTGAGGCACAAGAATACAGTTCCCTTTTCCCAGTTCAGGGCCTTCTGTGTCCAGGTCTCTTGACTTCTCACAAGTCTCTTGACACAGAGTGCCTGCTGTACCAGAAACAACACAAAATGTTCTCTTCAGTATTCAACTTGGGCATTCTCCCTAGAACCCCTCTACCAGGCTCAGATTCTTTTCCTAAGCAAAAAAACTTTGGATCCCCCTGGGCCGGGCTCAGATCCTTTTCATAAACAAAGTTCAATTAGTCTCCCTCAGCCGGGCTCGGAGCAATTTGGATTTACTTTTAACCTATCGAAGACTTTTGAATGTGCACAGGGTTTAGCTTGGCCCGTAGCATGTCCACTTTGATCTTAATATTTCTCTCACACTCAGCATCCGTTGGATACCCAACAGAGACTTTTGAATGAGCACCCACGTGGTGCCGGACCACTCTGTGTATGATCTTTATCTTTGTTTCCCAAAGTTCAGTTACAGAGTTCAACTGTTTCTTTCAGCTAGTGGTGGAGCAGATTAAGTAAGCAGAGTACAAAGCGGCAGTCCTATCAGACCACACGCCACTGACGGTGACATAGCAGATCTCACCGCCTAGGCCCAGGATACCGACATGGAAACTTCGAGCAGAAGCTCTCAAAGATACCATGTTCAGAGAAGATCTTAGGAAAGCAGTACAGGAGTTCTTTGAACTAAATGATGGAAGTGTTGCGTCAGCTGGCACACTTTGGGAAGCATTTAAGGTGGTGATAAGGGGAGCAGTAATATCAAAGTCAGCTGGGCTACTGGGTGGCATAATGGCAGACCTACAAGCCACAGAAAGGGAGATTGAGGATAAAATGCAAGAGAGACTGGACTCCCCAGAAAAGTCGGAGGCGATAAGACACTTAACTGAAAAATGTAAATCCCACTGGGAGAGATTATGTAACCTCAACTATAGGAAATATATAGAGAGACAACATGCGGAAGGGGATAAACCAGGCAGGTTACTAGCCTGGTTGTGTAAGAGTGAGACCCCAAGACAAGTGATCTGAGAGATGCGCCACGAGGATGGCATACTCGAAGACACACAAGAAGGGGTGAATGAGTGCTTTCAGAAATACTATTGTACAGGAGGGCGGGAAATTCACTGACGGGCCCATAGGTCAGTGCTCACCCTCTAGTACTTCTAAGATGGGATAGCTGCACCATGTGAGAGATGGGGGTGCAGGATTCACTTACTCCAACACGACTCAATAATGAGGACTCAGTAGTTTGGCAAAGGGAAGTCTGTTTAATGACAAGTACATCAAACAGGGAAACAAAAAGGAATCAGCATCGTTGCGATCACCTGTCTCGCTCCAACTTCCTCGAACTTCAGTTGAACAGCAATTCTTATAGGCAATATTCGTCATCATTGACGTCTAATTCTAGAAAACTCGTCATGCAATATAATTGCTTAGGAAAGTTAACTTAAGTATAGGTGCTATATCTGTATATGATAACGGAACATGCAGATTGGATAACCCTTATCGGGTGGGCGTCTACACCCCTCGCTCTACATCACACGTCATAGACGTCACTGCAAGTACGACGTCTCATTGGTTCTAAGATATATAGGACCCCAGATAACTTGGTCCATTGTGATTGGTCAGGTTACACCCCTAGACATAAATTTCCGCTTTTAATTAGCAGCATGCAGAATGGACACCCAGGTGCCTGGTGTCCCAAGTTTCACCCTGCCTCCCTTCCATCAATCAGTATCTTGGGCTATGTGTCAAATAGTTTGCTGGGTATGGCCTAGAAACTGTAGCCTCTTATCAGGAAAAGTTATGGCATCCTCGGGTTCTGGGTGACATCAGGCGGTGGTATCTCTTCGCGTCTGGCTGATCACGTGCTAGTTCACCATGAATATGCTTCAGTTCCAGTTTTTAGTGTATTTAATTCTGTTTCGGCCTCGCCACCTGCATGGGCCCCCCTTATCTTGACCTTCATTGGGCAGGCTGGTATGCTTTGAAGTTTGAGTCTTGTTAGCTGACGCTCTCCTCCATTTCTCTGGTTGACCTCGATTTCCTAGGCATGAGCCGTTCTTTGTTGAGTTTTGATTCCGCTCCTTCCCTTGCCTCTGGCTGGGTTACGAAACTTGGCCTGTTAGACCTCTGGCAGCCTGGGTATATTTCTGCTTTACAAAATTGAGTCTTACTTGTACCAATGTGCCTTATTGAGGTAGATATATGGTTGGCACTTGCCGCTCTAATCTTCTACTAAGCATTGCAAGCAGTATCGTTTTCTTAAGCCTCTTGCGTTCCAAGCCTATTTACACATGTTTGACTGGTCGGTTGCTTCCATCTGGTCTCGTAGCAACGTTTCCTTAAGTTTTAACATTGTCTCTTCTCTGTGTCCATTACCTTTATTTTCGTAGCTACCTGCACTGGCGTGATTGTCTTCGATAGCCGTTTTTGTTCTTTCACGAGTCTGGCCAGGCCCCTGTGTCATTTCCACTGGCCTTCCATTAGGGCTCTTTGGGTCTCTTCATGGACCGTCTGTAGATACTCTACGTTTCGTATCAGTGGCTGGTACGGCTGTCTGACAGGGTACCGTGCTGCCCAGGGTTGTCTGGTTATGGGCGCTTCAACAGGCATGGATCTTCTGATGTACACTGGGCAGAGCCCCAGTGCAGCTCTTTGTTGGTTCATTTGTCCCTCATACGTCACATACCTTGGTGAGTACTCTCCTGGTACCTCGAAATGAGGGGTAGGGGTGCAGGCCATGTCTGGGACCTCCTCTACACTATCGTAAATTGTATACTGATAAAATAGAGACAGAGGAAATTGATATAAACGAAGTGCTGCAACATATCATCCTGCCCAGACTCGAGGTAGCCGATAGGGAAAGGCTGCAGGCACCACTGGAATTGGAGGAACTGGAATATGTAATCCGTAACCTACCTACCAATAAGGCACCAGGGGCCGACGGCCTCCCAAGCAAATTTTATAAGACATACATGGCAGACCTGCTTCCACCACTATTGGCTTTGTTAAATGAGGCGTTTGAATAGGGCAGGCTGCCAGGGACTCTGAGGGAAGCGGTTATCATCCCGCATCCCAAGTCGGGCAAAATAGACACTGACTGCCGATCTTACAGACCATTGTCGATGTTAAATCAGGACAGTAAGATCCTCACCGCAGTGATGGCAAACCGATTGAAACCACTAATCAGCAACCTGATACACCATGACCAAACGGGATATGTCCCCCAGCGGAGCATTTCTGATAATCTTAGGAGATTGCACCACGTTATAGACCAGACCGCTGGAAGCTCCCAAGAATTGGTGATAGTCTCACTAGACTCAGTCAAGGCTTTTGACTCTGTTACGTGGCCCCTGGCTACTAGCGGTTCTCAAGAAGTTTGGGATAGGACTGGTGTATCGCCAGTGGGTGAAACTATTGTATAGTGCACCGATAGCCAGAGTCCGGACAGGGACGGTGGTCTCGGAAAGGTGGACACTAGAAAGAGGAACAAGACGAGGCTGCCCCTGGTCCCCGATGTTGCTTATTCTAGCGCTAGAACCACTGGCAGCATACCTCAGATACCAGTATGGGGAGGTGGGCATTACAACAAAAGGTGGGCAGCACCCAATATCATTGTATGCGGATTACATGCTATTGTACCTGACATACCCTGAATAAAACTTACAATATATACTAGAGGTACTAGATCGATATGCACTAGTATCAGGTATAACGGTTAACCCACGAAAGTCCATGATATTCCTGCTAGGGAGATATATGGGAATGCCTCCAGATACACTACCAGTGTTACAGATTGAATGGGCGGTAGACACCTTTAGATACCTGGGGATAAATGTGTATCATAAGGTTGAAGAGGAACACAAGAATAACACAGAGAAAGCAATAGAGGGGATCCAACGCAGTATGACATTACCGACTAGGCTGCCCCTGACCATGATGGGAAGGACGGCATTGCTCAAAATATAGTGTTGCCCAGGCTGCTACACAATTTTGCAAATGTTCCGTATTCAATAACGAAACGTTTTTTCAATAAACTCAGTAACATGTGCATAGGGTTCCTCTGGCATAACGCTAGGAATCGGGTAGCCCTATGGAAATTACAAAACCCACACGATCGGGCGGGTATTAAACTACCCAATTTTGGAATGTACTACTTAGCGGGCCAATTGTAATATGTAGCTAGATGGCTTTCTGATGATATCACATCAGAGTCCAGAGTATTAAGGGCGGAATGCACACCATATTTCCTGAATGAATGGATGTGGGGAACAGAGCCACCGAAAAGTAGGAGAGCGGCATTACTGACCCTGGGAAAGAAGATCTGGCATAGGACCTGCGTAAAGTTGGGTAGCCGGACACCGTGCTCCTTGCAGATCCCTCTTGTGACACTGCAGGGGATAGATGACCAACTGAGAAGCGCCATAAGGGAACACTGGGAACAGGTAGGGGTGACAACAGTTGGGGATGTGTGGCAAGGAGGTGGCAGAATAGGGTTTGACAGTTTAAGAGAGGACACACGTCTACACAGCGGGCAGTATATCACATATGTGAGACTGATGGCAATGTTAAAAAAGATGTGGTCGGAAGAAGAACTGGCCCAGCAGCCAGACGAGGCCATAGAAATGTTCCAAGCAGTGTCAGAGGGAGGACAAGAGGTCTCCAGAATTTACGAATTATTGATGTCTAAAGTGGGAAAAGAGGTGGTTCAGATGAGGCGAGACTGGGAAGAAGACAGTGAGGAGACAATAAGTGATGGTCTATGGGAAAGGATACAAGGGACCCATAAAAAAGTGTTGAGGAATGCCCGATTACAACAGATTCAATTGTATATCACTCAGAGCATATATGACCCCCAAGAGAATTACTAAGTTTGCAAACACGGTTACACAGCGATGCCCAAAAAGTGGGGTAGAAAATGCTGGGATGGTACACATGTTTTGGGCTTGTCCCGAAATAGCGAGATATTGGTGGGAAATAGCAGACCGACTGGCTACCAGAGGGATCGAACTGGTGGTAGACTCCCTGTGGGCATGTATGGTGGGGGGCTTCCCTAGACCACGCAAACTCAAGCATGTGTGCAAGCTCAAAGATCTGGCCTATATTTTAGCAAAACCAAGGATAGCCATGGGATGCAAAGCTCAGGCGAGACCCAAGGTAGATACCTGGTGGAGGGACCTCCTGCAGTGGGCCGAGCCTGAAACAGTGGTCTGGAGGGAGGCAGCATGTAGAGGAAGCGAAGAGGAAGCAGAAACATTGATGGCATGGCAGCATCTGATTGCATCACTAACGTGCTTGGGACCCGACGAATTGACACAGATAACTCCCTGGATTATGGAGAAGAAGAGACAGTTGTGGACTAGTGGACCGTGCTAGCCCCTTATAGAGACTTAATAGGGGGGACGGGAAGAAAAGGGGGGATGTTGGGGTTTGAGCAGTTTATGCACCATGTTAAGGTGCACTGTTTCTTATGAAACTAATAAAATGTTTAATTTAAAAAAAACTGTTTCTTTCAGCTTTCAATTGTATTTGCATCGCTTATCCCAAATGCTTCACACACTGTTCTCTTTATACAATGTTGCTGCTTGCAATCTTGGTTCAAAAACACAAGCCAGTTTGGTATCCGTCTCTCCGACTCACTGACTGTGCTTTCTTTTCGGACTCCGCTTTGTTGTAGGAGCCAAGGACAGTACCACAGCAGCCATTGCTCCTCTCCGCTTTGGCTATGGACGCAGCAGAGCCCCGGGTACCTCCGACACACTGTACAGGTTTGATCAGCCTTAGTTCTTGGTCTTCGGTTTCTTACTTTAAAAGGTTCCGGAAATTAACGGTCTTTATGGGTCAAGGGTGCTTCCCTCCTTGCAACCATCTTCGGTCTCGACGTCTTTCTCCTTGTATTAAACTGCCATCTTGCAACTGCTGTTTCTACGTGTGTTGCCTCGCTCAGAGTGTGCTTTCGTGCTCCGCATTTTATCCATATGTGTGATGGAAGTCAGGTGTATGTAATGATCTGTAATTGCCCCACCTTGCCTGACCATGGTGTTGGGACATGTCAGGTATACGGCTCTGGTGTTAGTCCGTTGTCGCTGACAGTGAACTGTCCGTGAGAAAATGTTTGGGTCGGGAAAGGAGGGGAGGGGGTTGAGTTCCTAGGTATCCAAAAGTTGTTACAAGGAAGAGGATACCGCGTCTCACCCTCCGGTGTCCCACTTCCACTCACCGAAGACCCCTCATTCAGGTGATCCTCCCGCACTGGTCCACCCCCAGCACCCCCAAGAACTGGATCCAAAAGCGATGGCTGTGTCCTGGCCACCTGGATGACAGATCCCAGGGACTAGCAGGTGAGACACCTTCAGGTTTCTCACAGTTGCCTTGCGCAAAGATCATGATCTTGGCCAGATTTGCTCACATCACCCATCAAAGGAAACTCACAATTATTAGGTTTGGTGTATCCCAGTAAGCATATGAATAAGGCTGAAAGGGGAGAGAAATTGTAATGGCTGACTAACCATGCAAAGGCCTTTCATGTGTGCAAATCACTAGAATCCTCATCCAAATAGGCTATGTAAGGTCTTTCATTCTTGAGAAATAAATCAATTTTTTACAGACACAGGAGGTCTACATGACCATGTGCAATTGTAACGCCAGCATACAAAACCAAATTTGAGCCATATGTAATATCGACACTTCAAATCTACTTGTTGTTTACTTGCATAAAGATACAGTACTCCATTCTCAGAGTATCTTCTTTTTTCTTCACTTGTGTTCACAAAGTCTTAACATGGGCAGAACTATGTATATCTGATGTCTTTTATACTCTATCAACTTACATGTACCTCTTTATAAAAACAGATGCTTTTGTTTCACTTTTGTAGAGGCTAGCAACGGTCCAAATAAACAAAATTAAAGTCTATATACATTGGAAATGGCAGCATTAAGGCAGTGGTCGAAGAGTACTAAAAGAAGTAGTGGAAATATGTTACCTGCTAGCCTTCCTCTGCTCACCACAAACCCCATCACCACGCCCCCTACGACGTGCATCCCAAACTCCCAAACAAACACACCTGCTGTTTAAGGGAATGTTCAGTGCAGTGCACTGAAGTGCAAGTTTCAAATTCTTCCTACAATTTCATTTTAAAAGTAAATCATTCCAGAACAATTTATTTTTCAAATTAAAGCATAGGAACAGTAACACTTTCTTGTTAAAAAGTAGAGGACGCTGCTCCCAACCGCTTCAACCACTGTGTTAAGGCCAGTAAAAACACTCACTCTGAACAAAGTCCATCACATTACAAATGAAACTAACTCAAAAAAAGAAGTGCTGTAGAACTACTTCAGGAGATTCTAAATATAGTATTAATGCAAGGGTATTCAGAGATAGTGGGCATCATTACGAGTCCGGCGGTAACCGTGGCGGTAAAACCGCCTGGTTACCGCCGGACTCGTATTACCATTCCGCCTCCGTGATTCCCGGAATTACCGAGGCATTACAACCCCGGTTTTCCGGGAATCACGGAGGCGGAATGGTGTTAATCCCCATTCCCATCGAGTCCTAGGACTCGATGGGAATGGGGATCATGGAAACACCGGCAGCATCTCGTAATGCTGCCGGTGTTTCCGCGTCCGCCTGCAGGCGGGCGGTGTTAAACCCGCCAGGTCAGACCTGGCGGGAACATCACCTCCCGCCTGCAGGAGTTGTGATCGCCCGGCATGGAAACAACGGTGGCGGCGGGTTTACCGCCACCGTTGTTTCCATACTAGGCGATTTGTAATGAGGCCCAATGTCTCTGTGAAAATGGTCACCAAGTGGTGACATTTCCCTAAATCAAACACTTTCCCCAAATATTCTAGGATTGCAGGTAATAATATATAACTATACCACTCCTAAAATATTTGGGAAAATAATTTTAGGAGTCAGGAAAAAAAAAAGTCACCTATCTGGTGACTTTTTCACAGCAAAATTATCACATGGAACCAATGCAATGCGACATGCTACTACTACAAACACTACTAGTACTACTACTCAAGAGAAATGAGTTAAAAGTAAAATATGAGATTCATTAAAACACATAAAAATTGGTGGTTTCCTGAAACTTTGTTGTTCCTTCACAAGGGATCCAAGAGGTCTCATTGCCTCCTCCAGTGTCCCCTGACAGTGGTGACGTGTCCATAATATGTGACAGCGCAGTGCCCTGCCACTAATTATTGAGACCCAAGAGGTCATTCACTGTGTAACCAAAGTGCTGCTTCACCTGCGGCCATCAGCCAAGGGTACACTTCTGGGCCAGCCAGTGTTGCAGATACCAGGTTTCCCCTTTGCATAAAGTATCTCACCCGGCACACGCCCAACAGTCTATGAAAGGCTGGAAATCTTCTGCTTTCCCAGCCTTGCCTGGCCCATTGGGCATGCTGGCTGGAGTTCTGCAGGCCCATTTTATATGAGGGGGTGCCCTTGAGCACCCTACACACAAGTGACTCTCACAATGTTAACCAATTATTGCACCGGCCAGCACTACTAGGTTCTGTGGGAGTTGAGTTGCTTAGCAATATCACAGATGCAGCTTTCCAGCATGTATTGTACCTCTTTCCTTCTTCCCTTTCTGGGTTACCTTTTCCGGTCATAGACGACTGGGTTCTCGATCTACAGCAGTGTTTTTACTCTGGCACTATAGGCAATCCAACAAAACAATTGAAAGGCCCTTCTCAGTCTACTTCTCCTTCCTTCCTCTATATTATTTAAGTTTCATGAATCAAAATGACCCAATCACATAAAGTTTAACAGATGCAATAAACACAGGGTACCTATCTTGTTTCTCTGGCGATGACAATCCGCCACAGTAAGCTACCTAACATTTAAAGCAAGGGTTCTGGAGTAGTGGCGGAGTGATGAGATAAGTAAACCTGCAGAACTATCTGAAATCGATAGAACTGAGTTAGGATCAGCTTATACCCTAAATAAAACCACACATGTATAGGCTACCTTAAGCCACCCCACCAAATCACATGCCAGGCCACCCACACAATGGTTTTGGTGGCCAGCAAAACAGATTGGCCTCATAAACGACCTAATATTCAGGTCCACCCAGACAACGTGTGTAATGGTGCGTTTACATCTAGCAACTGGCCTAAACTAATTTAAACCACAACTGAGGATACAGGTCTGGGCTCAGAGGGAGCCCATGTATGCACAACAGCTATTATTGGCCTGCCTCCTGGTATCCCAAGACAGAGGGCACAAAAACAAAATGGCTGAGAGCAGGACTTCAAAAAAATACATACCCCAATGTCTGTCAATAAGGTACACTGGGCTATTAACACAGTAAACGGGCTGGCACTCTTGCTGAAGCCAAAACTGAATTACAGCTACCACCAGCCTACTCCCCAAAACCAATGTACTACCATGTGGCCATGTACTCAAAAAAGGTTGCAGTGGCATGGGGTCTTCAGTGGAAGTCCCTCTGACCACAGAAGGATGCCAGATATCCTTTAAAAATAATAGGAAAACACAACAAGTTAAGGGGTTCCATAAAAGGGAGAGCAGAACTCCCAAAATGCAACCTACTCCAATACCATGCAAAAGTTAAAGTGATCTGTCAAGATGGGGGAGTAGTGAAACTTAAGGTTACATTTTTAGTGTGGTGGACTTTTTGGTGCAGAAGTAATGCATTTGGAGTGCTTGTGACGTAACCTTGGCATTGCCAATGTTTGTAGTGTTCACCTTTTTAAGAAGCAACCTTAACTCTGAAGATTGCTCTAGAAAAGGGGAATGTCTGTAGTTTACCCTCCTGAAAGATACTAATTCAATCAGTTAAAAATGGACTACAGCAGAGTACATCTCCCCTAGCTGGCCCACTGTGCAGATATGCTTCCACTTAGCTTGCAGGGGATCCTCATCCTCAAAAACTCACCAGCCTCCGTGTGCACATGAGCATATCCATTGACCACACCATTCCTCTCCCCAATTTCCTCCAGCTTAAGGACGACAGGAGATTGCGATATTCGCGCTTGCTCCATATTCTCTAATCCCATCTTCATTTGGATATTGCTTGCATAGTTAAATTGCCATTTCACTTTCTGAATGACACTGTCTGAAAGAAAAAAGGTATCAAACACATTCATCAGCTTTACAAAGAGGAAAACATGCAATTCACAAAATGTACTTTAAACATCCAGCTATATGCCCAAAATGAAAGGAGATGTAAATGCCCTGAAAGGTGCTAGTGCCCCCCGCACTATTCAAATACAACCAAATAAATTCTCCTGACTAATGTCTCTCCTGGGATCTGTTCTCCAAGTCAGGTTACCTTTTTGCATATGATCAGTGATAAAAATATACCACATCACAGAGTCAATGTGTACAGAAGTATTTGTTTGCAGTGCAAGGAGAAGAACAAATTACTTATCCCTGGCAATGTTATTTCTGGTGGATGTTCCTCCCAGAGATTCCTCATCTTTCATATTCGTATCTGGCATTACAGTTCTTGGAAAAGAAATAACAGCATGGGGCGTTGCGTGGCATCTGCATTGATGTCCCTTGATGGTTTCCATTCCCATGTCCAGACGGGATGTCGATGGTATGAATAGCACGCACTGTGCCCATTTACATCGGTTCCTATTTTTTCCTCTCATGCTCAGTCATCTTGAGGAGAGTAATGTAAACCTATATGGGCGTTGAACGAGAGAAGAAATTAGAATTCGCTCATAGTCAAGAGGGGTAGGCTGGGAGGCCGATGAGGAATTCATGGGAGGAACATCCATCAGAAAGAACATTACCAGGAGTAAGTAATTTGTTCTTCTAATGGGCTGTGTCCGTCCACGGATTCCTCATCTTTGATAGACTCCCATAGCAGTTTTAAAGATGGAGGTGGGAGAAGCGGATTCTAATGATGGTTTAATTAGCACATAATGTTGTGCGGATCTGCTCTTCCCAATTAAGCGTTCAGACCCGACAGGGTATCTAAGCAATAGTGCTTTTAAAACTTATGGAGGGAGGACCACGTTGCGGAATTGAAAATGTCCAGCACTGGTAGACCTCTTTGTAGAGTCGAAGAAGTTGCCACTCCCCTTGTGGAATGGGCTCCTACTAGATGATCAAAGACTTCCTTCCCAGCAATAGAGTAGCACTCAGAAATGCATAGGAGAATCCATCTTGAAAGTGTCTAATATTTGACATTCTTGCGATATAAAAGTTAAGAGCAGTTTTCGGGCCAAGCTTGTGTAACCTCTCTTTATCCTTATAAGGGTGAGGGGGGGGGGGGGGGGGGTAGAAAGCTGGTAGTGTGATCTTTTGAGAGCAATGAAATTCGGAGACCCCCTTCGGAAGGTAGGAGAGAATACCATGAAACTTGTAACTCACTGGCTTATAACTCACTAACCTGCTAGCAGAAGTGATAGCCACTAAGAAGATGAGATGGTTTTCCAAGTTAGCAGTCTGAGAGGACAGTAATGGAGGTTCAAACGGCACTCCCATTCAGAATGTAGGAACCAGGTTTAAATCCCAGGACGGAACCAGAAAAGGGACACGTGGGAAATTATTTGTTAGTACCTACAGGTAGTGCATTACTAGAGGCATCTTAAAATAAGAGCTTTGTTCCAGTGTGCGTTGGAATATTGATAATGCTGGCAGGTATACCTTAACGGTAGCCACCTGCAACTTTGATAGGCTATGCGCAGTAAAAATGAAAGCACTGTAGGTGTGTTTCAAGAAAAAGGGTCCATATCTTTAGCTCTACATCAGCTACAAAGCTTGTTCCAACACAGCGGTATAGGGCTTTAGTTTCTAGTGTTCTAGCTGAAACCAACATCTCCATAACGTCTGCCAGGAGGTCCCAATCTTTGCATCTTAACCTCTCAGAAACTAGACATGTAGGTTCAGCGTTCTGATTCATGGGTGAAGAAGACAGCCTCCCTCCTGAGAGAGAAAAACGACTCTCTGGGGAAGATGGAATGGAAGGCAGATGGACATGTCCAGAAGTTCTGGGTACCACATCCTCCAGGTCCAATCCGGGGCAATCAGGATCATGGATTTGCCGAACTTCCTCAACCTCCTGATGACTTGAGGGATGACGGGGACTGGCGGGAACGTGTACAGGAGTGGAAATTCCCAGTCCACTACAAGCATGTACCCCAGAGCTCCGCTCTGTGGAAATTCCCTGGAGCAGAAAAGGTTGCACTTCCTGTTGGTACTGGATGAAAGCGGATCCACCTGAGGGGTACCCTAGGGGGCGAAGAACTCTAGAAGGACTTCCTGAGTCAACTCCCACTCATGGGATATCGTGCTCTGCCTGCTCAGAGTGTCTGCTGTTATATTGCCTTTCCCAGCTAAATTAACAGCCGACAGAGATCATGTCTTGTAGAGCCTGAAACCAGAGCTGCATTGCCTCTTTGCACAGTAGTAGTGACCCTACACCACCTCTTTTGTTGAGGTAATGCATGGCCACTATGCTGTCAGTCATTATCAGGACGTTCTTCCCTGTATGGTAGGCAAAAAGGCCATCAGTGCCAGTCTGATGGCCCCCAGCTCTAACGTGTTTATGTGTAGTCTTGATTCCAATGGGGACCATAGTCGGCTCATCGTCAGATCGCTCATGTATGCTCGTTACCCCATGAGGGAAGCATCCATGACAACAGTTAACTCCGGCCAGGGTTCCCAAAAAGGCTGCCTGATCATCAAGTTCTCTTTGCGGGCCCACCACAAGAGATCCAGTGCTACCTTGTTCGGAACCCAAAGAAGAGGTATGTCATTCTGCCTGAGAACAGACCATTGGGATCTGAGGGCCCACTGGAGGGACATCATCCTCAGATGGTCCTCTGTCATCAGGGAAAAGCAGGATGCCATGGGGCCCAGCAACAACAGAAAGTCGAATGCCAGTAGATATTGAGCATTTTAAAATCTCATCATCATCATCGGTGAGGTATGCTGAGCCCTCAACTCAGGAGGAGAAGCCTTCCCCAAGGAAGAGTCCAGGGCCGTTCCAAAAATGTAAGCATTTGAGAAGGTGTCAACTGAGACGTCTTGAAGTTGAGAGAGAAGCCCAGTTTGTGGAGGAAGTGGCAGGTGCTGTTGAAAAGTTCCATAGCCTGTCCGGGAGAACGAGCTCTGATCTGCCAGTCGCCCAGGTAGGGAAAGATCTGAATCTTTCCTCTCCTTAGATCCGCTGCCACCACCGCCATCAACTTGGTGAAGACCCTCAGGGCGGAGGTAAACCCAAAAGGAAGCACTTGAAATTGATAGTGGATTCTGCCAATGGCAAACCGCAGGTACTTTCTGCACTTGGGATGTATAGACACATGAAAGCAAGCATCCCCAAGATAGAGTGACACTGGAGCTGAAGGGCCTAGAGGATCTGCAAAAGAGTGACCATCCTGAATTTATCTTTCCTGAGGAACATGTTCAAGCATCTTAGGACCAGAATGGGTCACAGTCCTCCATTCTTTTTGGGTACCAGGAAGTAGGTGGAATAGCAACCCTGGTTGAGTTCCGCAACAGGTTCCTTTTCCATGGCTCCATTCTCTAAAAGGGAAAGAATCTCCTGCAAGAGAAGCAAGTCTGGAGACCAAAGATCCCGACCCTGGGGGTGGATATGCGAGGGAGGATCATCCGGTTAGAGGGAACTTGGGGAATGGAGGGGGGATGTTCTTAGGTGAGATGTGATATAGCCCATTTATGTTCCATGATGAACCTTCACTCCCACCAGCTTTTATGGGATACTGCCACCCTTTTTCCCCTTTTCTTCTTTCCAGGATGATCCTAGGATATGCTATCAAGGTTTTAACAAAAAGAAAAGGATTTTATTTTTGAAAAATAAGAGGATATTTGTAGGTTAGACATGGTATCTCCCTTTCCCTTGTGAAAGCAAACCTTACCCTCCCCCTACCTTTATAGGTTGTTGCCAATCACTTCCTTTTATTTCCCTTCAGTCATACCACTCTAGTACTGAGACGAGGAAGAGGCGACTAGGAGTTGTACACACTAACATACAGTTACATCTCTCTGGTACTGAGACGAGGAAGACAAGAAAGAGGCCTGGGAACTATTGTGAGGGTTAGGCATGCCCCAAGGCTTTGTGGAACTGCTTTGAACTTGGGGAAAGGGGCTGGAGGGTAAGCATAGAGCTGGAAGAAGCTCAGAACTCTATTTGGAACACCACTTCATTTGTTGCTGACATCCCCGCACATTGTATAGTTTAGTTGTGAGGGCAAGTATAGGATCTGGACACAAACAGACTTATAAGCTGAACTTACTGACTCATACTATCCTTAGTTTCTTTAAGTAGGGAAATCTCACCTTAGCATAGGGCAGGTTAGGCATTACACCATCCTGAAATGTAAGTTAAATACATTTTGTTTGAACATTGAATCCGTTTTCTTTGTCTTGCTTCATGATGCCTTCACATGTGTTCCTCCACAACCTCTTGGAGCACGTGCAAATCTTCACCCTTGTCTCTGAACAGCTTGACCTCTACCTCCTTGGTTAAATGAAGAGTAGTAGCAAAAGGACCAGACTCTCCAATTTTGCGATGGCGGATGTTGCTGTTGTTGACAGAAAGCTGCTCCTAAAGATTTTGCTCCAGCCTTGGAAGCCTGCAATTTTCCAGGCTGTCGACCGCCTTGGAACCAAACAAATTGGATGCATCAAATGGCACATCTAAAAGTGTTGCCTGGACATCAGGAGCAAAACCAGATTTACGCAGCCACACACAGCACCCGATAACTCTGCTTGATCCCATTCATCCACCTATGCAGTCTGATGCATCTAAACCTGATTAAAGGGATTGGCATGAAGCCTCCTTCCAGGCATTGATGAGGTTGTAAAACCCATCTCTCATCTCCCCTTCTGGAAGATTGTCAACTGTTTGTGACACCACATTCCAAAGTGTGTAAGAGTATTTGGCTAAAGGGCATGACGAATTAATAGCTTTCAAAGCTATACTCCCAGTAAAATAAAATAAAAGAAACGTTCAGCTAGGGCATCATAGCGCTCATCATCAATGTCTGGACGAATGGTAGGATAAGTCAAAGTCGTGGAGGTAGCAGCTTGAACTACTAAACTTTCTGGCATAGGGTGTGTGATGAATCATGGGATCATATCACTTCTTCCCAGGGGGAGCCCTTCACTGGAAGACTAGGGAGGTGAGGCCACTACCAGACAGTCTCGCTAGGGGTGGTAAAATGCAGGAGGACCTCGTAGGGAGGGACTTTTTGCCTGGGGATAAGGACGCCCACTTGGGTCACAGCCTACCCAACCCTACCATCACCCGTATGTCCCTTGCACCATCACCATCTCTTACTTCCACTCTGAATAGCAAGATCAGGTACTATTGCCAAACATCCACCTATGCTTGTGGAAATCCTACTTAGACAAGGAAGAGCATAGGAAACAAAGAATATCCACTGTTCAAGTACTGACACAAGGTGGCTCACCGGAGGCATGAGGAGAAATAAGGAGACATTGATAACAGGCATTGACGTTACACTGGGGCAGAGTAAGCTCGATATAGTAGAAACAGAAGAAGGACTCTGCGTCTTCCTTCCCTGTCGGAGAACACGTGAGATTCAAAGTCTGCACTCGACCAAAGGAGAGGGCTCTGCAGAGGACACCCGGGAGTAGCTGAGGGAGTCTGTGATAGGTCCTGCATCGGCAGGATTGAGTCCAGCTGAAAGCAGGCGAGTCAGAGGCACGACCTGCAGAAGGAAGTGGACCACGCGGTTCTCCAACGTTGGAAAGACTGCAAGGTGCCACAACACACCGAATCGCAGCAGAAGCCAACCCAGTCCCTGGAGAGACCGGCAGCAGAGACCGGCAGCGTGCAAGCAAGTCCCAGAAGGTAGCGGGAAGCACGGACGGACCGATAGAGATGTGGGGGGAGTAGAGAGGTCTCTGTCTTATGAGGGGGCAAGCGTAGTAGAGCTTATCAGAGGGTCATCAAGGGTCCAGGACCCAAAAATGAGTGAAGAGTGCATCCGAGGAAATCTTCCTTGTATCACTGGCAGATATAAGCCCACTGACCATCAGAGAAGGGTCTGGGACCCTAACACCACTGGAAAAGGCATCCGAGGAAATCTTCCTTGTCGCACTGGCAAAGCTAAGTCCAATAGGATCCAGAGAAGGACTTGGACCTTTGCTGATATAGTGAGAGAGTGCCAAGAGAAACCCCAAGTTGAAAAAGAACTCTCAAACCTTAGGAGAAGGGAGTCACTCTTCAGGTGGGGAAACTGAATCATTTCTAGTACACTGAAAAGATGCCAGGGGAATGGAGTCATTCCCCCTGGTCCTTGTTGTGAACTATATTGAAGGAGTGAAGACCAGTACCAGGAGATGGGAGCCATTCTTCAGGTTTAGAAAGTAGAGTGTACAAGGTTTTGGATCTACAAGCCAGGGGAAGGGAGTCATTCCCCCTGGCATCCGTTTGCAAGAAGATATTTTAGGAACATCGCCAGTATACCAGGAGAAGGGAGTCATTCTCCTGGAGAACAAACTTTCTTGTAAGATTGCTACAATCAAGGAGAAGTGAGTTGTTCCCTCTGGCACCTTTTTGGCAAGAGAACATTTTGGGAACGACACCCATATACTAGGAGAAGGGAGTCATTTTCCTGGAGAAGGAACTTTCTGTTGGATTTTATTATTCTTTAGTTGTAGTGTAAGGGATAGATTTAAATCGTGACACAGGATGGTGAATTTGATTTTGACCGACATTCTGACAGATCCTTTAGTATTAGTTTGAGGCAGGGAACCCCCTCTTAGAAATAGAGATAGTGAGGTTCCTTTTTTCGCCTCAAATAAACGTTTATCGCACCCAACATGTCACCCTTGTGTGAGCATCCTTCTTTGACACCCTTATAGGGGCCTTGACAGAAAGTCCGGGTCCACTGAAGATGGTTTATATTTTTCAACCAACTCCTTATTGACTGCAGGAGTGGTACCTGTTTTCTTTCCAGTGTTCCAAATGGGGATCTCTTAGTGCTGAATGAAAAGGCAGCACAGGTTCCTTAGGAGGACCCTTATCTAAAATGTCTGAAATCACCGTGTGTGATGTCCTTGGTAGGAAGACCCCAGCCCAAATATTCAATGATTTTATTCGTCACAGTCCTGCAGGCTGCCTTCGTATGAGAGTGGACATCAGGAGTGTGAAACTCAGGAGAAGTATTGAGTCTTCTTGGGGACATGTACCAAACGCCTGTCCGGCAAGGAATCAGATGAAGAAGATTGATGTCATTGTTTCTTACTCCTCTTTGAAAACAGGTGTCAGGCAGACAGTTTCAACCACTTCTTAGGCCTTTCGGAAGACTTGTCGCCCACAGAATTCCTAACTGCAGAGGATTTTCTTTTGGAAGGTGTGGAGGACAGATTTCGATACAGACCGACCGAGAGCGCACTTCGATCTTCTCACCTTCAAGTCCTTATTTATCATCGACTGGCAGGAGCCACACTCTTAAGCTCAATGGGCCTCGCCAAGGCACCAGAGACAAATTCTGTGCAGATCAGTGATCGACATCTTCGAGTCACAGTCCGCACATCTCTTGAAGCCTGTTTTAGGCATAGACATTGTGACATTCAAAAAAAAGATACAAAAGTAGGACGTGTGCCGAGCATGTGGGAAAATGGAACTGAGGTAACAGGGCGCAGTGCATGCTATTGATACCATTGTCGACATGTCTAGATGCAGGAATAGAAACTGTCGAGGGGCATCAACACTGGTGCCGCACAGCACCCCCTGCTGTTTAAATGTTTTCAGAGAACTGCAAAGCATGATATGAATATCGACTATGAGGAATCTGTGGGAGGACTCAATCTATTAGAAGTGTGTTCTCATAGCAGAGTTCTCACTGGGATTCCATGTCCTACCTTCCAGGGTTCCCAGTTAGACAAGTAGGAAGGCCTACAAAGTCATATGATAGGGCTGCAACTATTCTGGAGGTTTGTCATAAAGCAGGCAGACTGTTGTAACCACGACCACGACAGAGGGCTGGCAGCAACCACTGCTATCCCCCATGGCTGATGGCTACATAATTTGGAACTGTTTTTTTTAAAGTTATATAAGTCCTGAAGAGAAGATACTTAAATTTGAAGCTCGCTGAGGACAATGGCTGATGCTCCCTGCCCTCCAAGTCTTCACCAGTGAAGCCACACCAGATGCTCAATAGTATTTCCGATGCCCACAATGATGAAGCTGGGGAAGAGTATGTCCCTTAATTGTTTCAGGCAGGCATCTCTGAATGAACAGTAACATCACCGGAGAGGGTTGCAAAAGTACCTGATGAAGAACATGGTAGATTGTGGCAGGAGAGGATTCAAACCATATCCTGAAGTGAGTGTCTCAACCACTAAAATAAAAAAGAGCAATGGCAAAGCCAACAGTTCTGAATTTGTGCAGGCATGGGATAAGCATTTGCCAGGCAGTTCATAATGGTACTAGCTAGCCATAAGATAACAGATGGATATAGCAACAGATATAAATCAAGTGGCTGAAGGCACACTTGGTTAAGACATTTTTGTTACACCTGCAACACCTTTACAGCTGCAATTAATCCATTAACTCTCTGCAGACTGCTTAGAAAAAAACCCTGGCAGGTCAAAGTTTGATGTTAGTGTTTTATCGAGCAAATGAAATAGAGGATGTGTTTAGATGGGGAGTAGTAGATAGTGGGTGGAAATGGCTAGAGAGATTAGCATGGCCATGGAGAGTGAATGGGTGCATAGATAACCAAACACCAACAAGCTGTGTGCCACAACAAATGATGGTGATGCATACATGCATGCGTCATTATTTAAGTGCTGGCAATGGACTACAATGTACTCCCTTTAGACATTAATTCCCACAGCTGAAGGCCACAAGAGACTCCTCTGGGAACACCAATCAGGAAGAAATCGCCTGATCCCAGCAACACCAGGGACAAAATAAGTGAGACCCACCATTGATAGACTAGGCAATCAGGTGACAAGAGTGTGTTTCATTCCTTCTGAACAACCATCGGGTGTCCAGCCAAGGACGTCACAGTTAAAGGCTTTCCAGTGAAGGGTGAAAACCAGCGGCTGGCCTGCCTCTTTGCCTACAAGCGCTTGCTTTGCTGTGTCATGCTACTTGTCAGTAAGTATCCATTATTGCTTCTTCTCAGCGTCACCCTCACAGTGCACTACTCATGCTATTTCTTCCTTTCCCTTCTACTGCTATCTTCACTGTCCTCCGCTCAGAACCATTTCAACTCTCTTTCCATGCCCATCTTGTCGTCTTCTCTATGTCACCCATCTTCTCGCTGCACTACTTTCTCTATTCACAAAACCTACTCCAACCTAACTTCCATTACACATTCTCTTCTCGCATCTATCCCCATCAACTCACAATTTCTCAGGCTCAACGCCGCTATACTTATCTCACTGTTTTTCTATTGCTCTTTGGAATGTGCAGTCTGTCTGCAACAAAACCTCCAACTTCTTGCTTTCTCATTCTCCTTCTCTTAACGTCATTACCCTTACTGAAACATGGATCGCTCAACTTTTGCTGCCCTTCATGACCCTGCCTACACCTTCACCTCATGCTCCCCACCCCACTAGCAGGGGTGGTGGCCACTTCCTATCCCTCCTACTCCCCTATCGCTCTCTCTAAATCTCACTCATTGAAATACACTATCCCCACAATCAATGCTCCCTAAGGCATACATAATATATCGCTCTACTGCCCACCTGGTCCGGTAGGTAAATTCTTCAATCACCTCTCCCAACTAATTGTTTTTTTTTTGTTTTTTTTTCCTCTCTCTCTCTCTCTCTCTTTCTCTCTCCCCATCCACCGACTAACTCTCTTCTCCTTAACCACTCACTCACTTCTGTTCGCTTTCTACACACCCATTCAAATGGAAACTCCCTTGACCTTATTCTCATCTCCTCTCAAATCTCTGTGTCTAATATCTCAACCACTCCTTCTCCCACTGATCACTATCGTCCTTGGCTTAATCTCCACTCCTGCTTTTCCTCACTCTCTCCATCTACTACAACTATTACTAAGAACAAGTTTCCGTCCTCCAAACTCCACGACTATCTCTCTGACCTACACCACTCGCTCTCCTTTCCATCCACTGAAGAAGCCTTGACTAACTTTAACACTGCTCTTTATGCTCCCTTTTCCTCCCACTACTCTCCCACTACCCTCTTACTCCACTCTGCAGTGAAGCAGACTACATTGGATCATGCTTAAAGATGTTTATTTAAATAAAAAGTAAAACGCCTAACTAGCCCGATTACTTTGAGTGAAGTTCCCTACCTAGCAAAACGAAAACTAAGGGTGCACATCAAGTCCAAAGTAAAAAGACTTCTGTCTGAATCCTAAACATCTAACTGGCCCTACCACTTTAGAAAACACCTAACTAAAAGGAAAAGGGGAGGCTTACACAAGCGCCTCAGTTTGGGCTTCTGCCTGGCCAAATCGTAAATGACTATCTCTCAAACACAATGTTCCTTTAGAATATAATGGTATAAACTTCATAATCCTCATATAGAGTTTCTTGGTAAAAATCACAATTATCCTCTGTATGGGTTTTGCTTTCCATTTGACAAAAAAATAATGTTTCTTACTTTACTTTTCTGAGGTTTCATTTCAAATGTCCAAATCCCTCCCAAAGTCTGGTGTCTGTTCGGCAAGTTTCTTGGTTCTCAATCACAGTATTTAACTTAGGACTTATGCCCTCCGCTTTTAGTAACTTTCTCGACTTTCCTAGCCTTGGCATACGGCACCTGTATCTCTTTCACTGTGTTTCAGCGGACCGCATACCCATTAGCTTCTCTGAAGTTCTGATGCTCTTGGCAGCATTTCAGCCTTGTTTTGCTGCTTTGAGCCTCGCCATTGTTGTATTTGAGCACACTCGCATTTTGCCTGATCAGGGCTCCTAATTTAGATGACTACTTTAAAGCTTGTTATTATTTGTATTTTGCCACTCTTGCCTTCTGTCCGACTAAGACTTGTGAAGGCATCATGAAGAAAGACACAGATAACAGACTTAAAGATCAAAATAAAATACTTTATTAACTCAAATGTCAGATGGTAGAAGGCCTAACTTGCCCTATACTAAGGTAGGATTTCCTTCCTGAATTAAACTAAGGAAAGTCTGAATCAAAGAGTTCAACTTAAAGGTTTGTCTGTGTCCAACACCTATACATGCCCTCACAACTAAAGCTAACCAATGTGTAAGGATATGAAAACCAAAAGAAATAGTGTTCAACTGAAAGTTCTGAGCTTCTTCGAGCTCGCAGCTTTCTCTCAGCTCCCCTTTCCCAAGCATATGAAAGTTCCACGAAATAGTCTCAAGATTACCTTTCTCCAATTCATAGTAATACAGTTCAACATTGTTCAAAACCAATCCTCGGGGTTCTCTTCCCCAAGTTCCAACCAACACAGTTCATAGAAGATAAAAGGTCTTGAGGCTTCGTTATCAAGACCACACAATGTAGCTCCTCAAATCTCAGGGTTCCCTTCCCCAAGAATTTCATTTCATCATCACACTGTTTTTGAGTTTTTGGCATTTGGGGCTCACTGGTCTAGGACCAGTTGTCCGATCAAACGGTCCACCCATCACAGTTCATGCAACCAGGATGCCTCCGTTTTGGTCTCTTAGCTTTAATCACTTGCTGGAGAAGTAAAAGTAACTTTGCTCCAACACCATTTACCAGCAAGGTAATCCTCCTTCTTTTCACAAGTAACCTACCATGTCACCCTATTGAGAAGCCACTTTATTTTCTTGGGGTCTGGAAAGCCAAAGCACAATATTAATCTGGGCAGGACACTTACTGGAGAATGATTTTCACAGGGTCACAGGGGAGAAACGTTTACATTTCCAGGGTTCGAAATTCAGATCCGATGAGCAGGAGCTAAAACCAGCTCATGGGTGTCAGGCATCAGCAAGGAGGCAGGAGCTATTGCTGGGGAACCAGGAGCGAGTACCCAGCGCACCATGAACCTAACTTCCAAATGAGATGCACACATTCACTTTTTGCACATGTTTTATTCATGGAGTTTAAATGTGTATGAAATGTGCACTAATTAATCTATACTGGCATTCTAAAATGCTCAGTTAATGTCATGTATGCATGTTTGTAAGGCACAAATTGCCTGGGGAGCCAAAAGTAGCTCCTGATACCTGTTGCTTTCAAGCTAACCTGGCTCTCCTAGGCTAGAAATAGGAGCTAAATAGCTCCCACCTCCCCTCAATTTCGAACCCTTCATTTCAGATGGACCTCTGTTTGTCTGTTGCCCCCTGATAGAGGGTAGAGTTCAGGTGAAGACTATCATGTTGCCATCACTTGCTTAGGGCATTTTGACAGCGGGTAGCAGCAAACACAGTTCAATTCAGGAGGATATAAACAAACCTAGTACTTCCTACAGCCTCAATTCTATCAGTGCACCAAAAGTTTGGCAGTGCTAGCAGCCAGTCAGGTGTCAGCCTGATCAGCACGTATGTGAACCACGTAAAGGGCTAAGAGGCGTGGTTTCTGAGAATGATCTGGTGGAATGTTTCTTTTCACCTGCATGCCAAAGTGAATTGCACTTTATTGACCTTTTTCTTTATTCACCATACCACTGAAATTGTTGAGTAATCAAAGTAACAAAAGGTATGATGTTTGAAATAAAAAGCTGTGGCAGCCCTTGTATTCTGATAGCATGAGAAAAATGCTACCTGCAAACCAGGAATGATGAAATGATACTTTGTTTTTCATTATGGCAACACTGCTTAGAAAACCAGGTAATATTAAGTAACTTACCAAATTCCAAGAATGCATATGGTCGGGTCGCCAAACCTATGCTGACATTGTCATAGGTAGTGATAAACTTCCATTGGAGCTCCTCCAAGAAGCAGAAGGCCATAGCAGCAGGATAACTGCTTGAGCAGATGCTCATGCAGGATACATCGCCAAAAGTGTGAAAACTAACAGAAGAAAAAAATGACACTGTTCACAATTGACATGAAAGCTGTAACAAGATCTGTGTGATGCACAAACATACCAACGCCTGAAATAAAGCTTGTTTTGGGAAGTGCAAGTGGCCTGACTAGACTTCTAGGAATGGGAGCTTCACCCATGGAGAGGGAGTGGGAGAAAGAGAGAAATACTGAGAAAACTGGAATCACCATGAAAGTATTTCTTTCTTTTTTGGGTGTCCTGCTCTCCCTCCTTCCCAAATGGCTGTGCCCAGACAAAAAGTCTTCATAACACACTGGGTGATGAAGTCCGCATATGCACAACACACTTGTAGCAAATAACCTGTGGAAAACTTCTTCACCAAAAGATGCATCTTTCCTAGATGTGTCCACTCAATAACAGTTGCAAAAGATAATTGGGCAGCCCAACAAATAACAGAAATAGTGACATGACAAAGTCCACCCACTTCTGAAAGACTGTTTGTTCTGTGTAGAATTTAAACATCCAGGATATGTCCAGATTATAAATAATCTGCTGTCCACTTGAAGAGGAAGGCTTGAGGTGGAATACTGGAATGATTATTTCCTGGTTAATATGAAAATCGAACACAAATCTATGTAAGAAGGATGTTACTGTACACAGAACAACCTTGTTTCAGTGGAATATAAGCCATGGTTCCTCAGAAGATAAAACTTGACATTCACCAAGTCTGACTTATGTGATCACCATCAGAAAAGCTGTTTTCCAAGCTAAGACATTTAGGCCACAGGACTCCACTTTGCCAAAATGCTTGCGCATTAATATTACTAGATCCAGGATCAAATATCAGTTGGGGGAAGGCTCCCTAAAAGCATGGAGGAGGTCCTCAAAGCGTCAATTAATAGCTTTACATATGGAACCTGTCATGTCCTGTTAAGATAAGCACTGATTGCAGATAGTGTTTGCCCTTGTCTAATAGAAATGAATGGGAGACTGTGTATGAAATGATAGACAAAACATTATCTACTGATGCTTTGAGAGGTGCAATGGCAGAACTGCAGCCATTCGCTTCCCTATTGCTGCTTTGTGGAATCCTCCAGATCCCTCAACACTCTGAGCTTCTCAGGAACCAGTCATTCAATTCAACTCAGCAATGTAAGTGAAGTGGGAAGGAAATCAGCTGCTTTGCCTGGACCGGACATACGTTTTGTGGAAGGTCCAGTGGACCAAGAAATGTTGCTGCTCAGTGGTCCGAGTAACAAATCTGATGCAGGCAGGGGGAGCAATGAGAACTGATATTGAGTAGCTGCAGTGCCAACATTTTATCAGTTGTCTGAATTTGTATGTATTCCTACCCCTGGGCCTGTCTGCCTGGTTTGCACCTATCATGCCAAGATGGTGAGGCCCTTGGATTGGCCGTGTTATATCTATTCAGCTGAAATCTTTATCTGACATTGAAGGCAGACCAAGTTGTTAAAGGACTGGTCCACCATCTGAGACGGTACATAGGTTATTGCAGTGGTCTGCAGAGAACGGTAGGAGCTGGCATGTGCTGTCTCACTGAGTAAAGTATATGAAAATGCTAGCAAGCACAAAGTAGGTGCTTTAATTTGATCAGATTTCTTAGAAATGGCACTGCTCACAGAGCAACAGCTCAAGATTCCAAGTCATTTGCAAACTCATTTGCAGACCATGCAGGAGTTTTTCATTAACTCCTGCACTCTACCTAAGCCCAAGAACAAGGTCATACAAGAATCTGCAGTTTTCCCATGGCTGTGCAGGCTCCAGCGTGTGACAGCGATTCTTTGCAGCATGTGCTCTATGTTGTCCAGGGGGACCCTCATACTTCCAATTCATAAAGAGATATTGTCGCTGAGCAGGTCCTTCCTTAAAGGGATGTAATTGGCCATAGGGCATGGAGTCTGCTGGAAAAAGGTGAATTTTTGACCCTTCCAGAGTTAGGCTGTGGGCTGTGGCGAATCTGAAGGAGGTAGCAGGAAAAAAGAACAAATTTCAAGGATGTTAATTTTAAACTGATAAAGAAAGGCCTCAATATCCCCATCGCTACAAGGGTATTCACTACCTACAAAACTAAAGAACAAGTTACTTTCTTACCTGATAACGTTCTTTCGATGGGATGGTCCGACGACGTATTCCATATCTATGACAGTAATCACCACAGCTGTGCTGCTTCGGAAAATCTTTCGGCGTCTGCGTCGATGACGTCGATACGCCGTCCTCGAGGACCTCCTCCGATGGCCAACGTCACCAGATGTAATAAGTAGGACGCATGACGCCCGTAGCCTCAGTTGTAGTTTTTTCCCAGAACGTGTGGCACCAATCTTCTCCAGTATGACCACAGAAAGCCTTGCGGAAACGTAAGCTGCAATCGCATAAGAAATTCTGTAGCGGGGTAGGCAGGGAGGGAGCGATATGGAATACGTCGTCGGACCATCCCATCTAAAGAATGTTACCAGGTAAGAAAGTAACTTGTTCTTCGAGGGGATTGGGTCCTCCGACGTATTCCATATCTATGACAGACTCCCAAAGCAGTACCAACGTAAGGAGGTGGGAAAAGAATTTAGAATATACACATTTAGAATGCCCAATCAAATTGCAGAGTAAAGGACCGCCTTGCCAAAGGCCAGATCCTGCCCCCGGATAGAATCGAAGGAGTAGTGACGTACAAAAGTATGGACCGAAGCCCAGGTGGCTGCATCACACATGTTACGAATAGGAACACCCCTCTGCAGGGCAGTAGAGGCAGCCATTCCGCTGGTCGAATGGGCCCGTAAGCCGGAGGGTCCTTACCAGCCAAGCAGTAACATTCAGAAATTGCCAAGATGATCCATCGAGACAAAGTCTGCTTAGTAATAGCTTGTCCCAAACGCCTTCCAGCGTAACCAATAAAGAGTTGATCGTCCACTCTGACCCGGGACATGCGTGAAATATAAAAGCTTAAATCTTTCCTAGGATCCAGCCTATGAAGCCTCTCCTCGTCCTTACCAGGATGCAGAGGAGGATAAAATGCCGGAAGAATAACCTTCTGGCTTAAATGAAATTCCGTCACCACCTTCGGAAGAAAGGAAGGACGAACTCTAAGGACAACCCTGTCCTTGTGAAACACAGTGAAGGGTGGCTTAACTGAAAGTGCCTGTAACTCACTCACTCACTCTGTGAGCGGAAGTGACAGCAACTAAAAATACAGTTTTAAGAGTTAACAGTCTCAAAGGACAGGAATGCAAAGGCTCAAACGGAGCACCCATTAGAAACTTGAGAACAAGGTTCAGATCCCAACCGGGCACCTGGAAAGGTGACAGAGGGAACACATTAGTGAGCCCTTTCAGAAACTGAGAAATTAAAGGGATTTTAAAATAAGAACACTCCTCAGACGAGCGCTTAAATATAGACCGCGCCGCCAGGTAACCTTTAATGGTACCCACTTGCAGGCCCTTGCGGGCCAAAGAAAGCAAAAAAGACAGAACGACAGGAATGTCACATGAAAAAGGATCCACATTCTGAACCCTGCACAAGTCGCAGAACTTTCTCCAACGGCAACGGTACAGGGACTTTGTTGTCGGCCGTCTGGCCGAAAGCAACACCTCCATCACGTCTTCAGGGGGGTCCCAATCCTTATACCTCAACCTTTCAGAAGCCAAGTGTGAAGGTTGAAGGAACTGACCTCTGGATGGAGAACTTGACCCCCCTCCCATGAGAGCAGATCGTCTCGGTAGGGAAGACGGCGTGGAGGGCAGATGGCCCAGTCGAGAAGGCCCGGGTACCACGTCCTCCGGGCCCATGCCGGAGCAATGAAGATCATCCGGGAACCAAACCTCCGTAACCTCCACAGCACTTGCGGGATGACGGGGACTGGAGGAAACGCGTACAGCAGTGGGAAGGACCACTCCACCACGAACGCGCCTCCTAAGGCTCCTCTTGGAGGAAATTCCCGCGAGCAGAACCTTTCGCACTTCCGGTTGACACTGGAGGCGAAGAGATCCACTTAAGGGGTCCCCCAAAGGGCAAAGATCTCCAGGAGAATCTCCTGAGCCAGCTCCCACTCATGAGATCGTGCTCTGCCTGCTCAGAGCGTCCACCGTCTCGTTTTCGTCTCCGGCCAGATGAACTGCCGAGATCGAAATTTCCTGCTGGAAGGCCCAGAACCAGAGCTGCATCGCCTCCCTGCACAGAGGAAGTGACCCGGCCCCCCCCTTTTTGTTGAGGTAGTGCATGGCCACCGTGTTGTCCGTCAGAATCAGGACATTCTTTCCTCGCACAGTCGGCAGAAAAGCCACCAGGGCAAGCCTGACGGCCCTCAGCTCCAGCAGATTGATATGGAGTCTGGACTCCGACGGAGACCAACGACCGCTGACTGTCAACTCGTTGGCATGCGCTCCACATCCAGTGAGGGAAGCCAAAACGGAGCCCCCCCTCATCAGATTGCCTTCAGATTGCCTTTCACGGCCCACCACAGAAGGTCCTGGGCGACCGAAGGCGACACCTGAACGGGGTCCGACATCCTGCCGGAGGACTGTGACCACTGGAGCTTGAGAGCCCATTGCAGAGATCTCATCCGCAACCTGGCCTCTGGCAGCAGAAGAATGCAGGATGCCATGAGGCCGAGCAACCTCAAGAACTCGAACGCTGGGAGACTCTGGGCATGTTGAAACTTGTGCACCATCTGCTGAATGTGGTGAGCCCTTATCTGGGGAGGAAAACACTGCCCCAGGGACGTGTCGAGCACTGCTCCGATGTACTGGAGCCGCTGAGTTGGCGTCAAGTGGGACTTCATTAAGTTGAGGGAGAAGCCCAGCTTGTGGAGGGAGTGGCAGGTGACGGACAGATGATCCAGGACTTGCTCGGGAGAGCGCGCCCTGATCAATCAATCATCCAGGTAGGGGTAGACGTGAATCCCCCCTTTCCTGAGATGCGCTGCCACCACTACCATGAGCTTGGTGAAGACCCTCGGGGCAGAGGTCAATCCGAACGGCAGGACCCGAAACTGAAAGTGCGAGTCGCCAACCGCGAACCTCAGGTACTTCTTGTCCTTTGGATGGATCGGCACATGAAAATAGGCATCCTTGAGGTCGAGAGACACCAACCAGTCCTGAAGTTGAAGGGCATGGAGGACTTGAGAAAGAGTAACCATCTTGAACTTGTCCTTCCTGAGGAGTTTGTTCAAACCGTGCAAGTTCATGATGGGTCTCAATCCCCAGTCTTTCTTCGAAATCAAAAAATAAGGGGAATACCATCCCTTGTTCCTCTCCGCTACAGGCACCAGCTCTATGGAGCCTTTCTCCAGCAGGGATTGAATTTCCTGCACAAGGAGCGGATCCGGACTCTTCAAAGAGAGATTCCCTGGTGGATTGTCGTGAGGCCTCTGCCGGAAAGAAAGACAGTAGCCGTGGGCTATGATCTCCAGAACCCACACATCTGAAGTAATGGAACGCCATTCTACAAGATGCTGCGCCAGCCTTCCCCCAACCGGTGAAGCATGGGCCTCATGACTGAGCAGAAGCGGCTGCGGCGTTGCCTGAGGGCAAAGAGGCAACTGCACGTGCGGCCTTGGCACCTCGATTACCTTGTTTTCCACCTCTGGCACTCTTACGGTTGCCCCTTTGACTTGCAGCTCCTCTCGCTTTACTAAAGGATGAGTAATAACGAAAGGAACCTCCCCTCCATTGCTGTCCCCTAGGATGAAAAGGCAGAGGTTGGCGGACTGCAGCGCCCAACGACTTCGCTGCAGCTTTGGAGGTCTGCAACCTCTCAAGGCTCTCGTCAGCCTTGCTGCCAAAAAGATGTTCACCATCAAAGGGCATGTTGAGGAGCCTGGCTTGCACATCAGGAGCAAACCCCCGACTTCCTCAACCACGCAAACCTGCGTATTACGGTGCTCGCCGCCATGGACCGGCTGACACAGTCTGCCATGTCCAAACCCGACTGAACGGACTCACACATGGCATCCTTGCCATCCTGAACAATAGCAAGAAAACCATCCCGTTCATCCCCTTTGGGAATATGTTCAGCCGCTAAGGAAATGCAGTTCCACAGAGTGTGCGTGAAACGTGACAAGGCACATACGGAGTTGGCCGCCTGAAGAGCCATACCCCCTGAAGAAAACACTTTCTTCGCCCATCTATCAAAACGCTTGTCGTCCCTATCAGGAGGGATGGTAGGATACGACGCCTGCTTTGCTGGGGCCGTAGCCGCCTGCACCACCAAACTCTCCGGAGTGGAGTGCTTGGTCAAGTAGCAGGGGTCACTACTGGCTGGGCGGTATTTTCACGGCAAAGACTTGCCCACTGCCGGGAGACTCTCCGGAGCAGTCCAAGCCGCTGCCACCCTTCTTTGCAGAGCCATTTGGAATGGCAGTACCGGGTCAGTGGGTGGACCTTGGTCGAGGATATCCGTCAGGTCATCCTGCACAAACTCAACTGGGGGCGCCGACCACCCCAAGTAGTCCGTGACCCTCGACATAAGGCGCCGGTACGATGACTCGGCATGGGTGCCAGGCTCAGGCCTACAGAACTCCACCTCCGGAGAGGTGTCCAGACCACTGGCGTCATGCAGTGACTGACGCAGGTCCTCAATCTGGCTATGACCAGAAAGAGTCTCGTCTGGTACTGTGTCAGGAACCAATCCATCTTCAGAACCCTCTTCCACCTCGGAAATATACTCTATAGGCTGGAAAGTGGGCATTGAATAAGGGAGAAAGACATGTTTTGCCTTGACCAGAGCCTTTCTAGGGGCATCCCCCATGCCACGGGGTACCTCCGACACCACAGCCTCGAAAGGCGTCAAGTGAATCGGCGTCGACGTCGAGCGCGGCGCAGACAGCGTCGACGGCTTCGACACAGGCCTCGAGGGCGGAGCCCCGAGCTTGTCCTTCGACAGCCTGGGCGCCGATGGCGTTGACGACTTCCTCAGAGGCGGAGCCTCGAGAGAGAGCCCGTTGACGACCTTGGCGCCACCGGCGTCGATGTCGTCTTTGAAGACTTCACAGGTGCACACGGTCGAGGACCGGGAACGGGCATGACTAGAACGATTCCCCTTGTCAGAGCGGGACCTCTCCTGCGAATCGTGCCGACCACCCGAGCCCAAAGGCGTACGAGCGGTCTCTCTAGTACCGTCACGGCCGACCCCTCTCGGATGCGCGGACGGACCGGAGCCCTGCGATTCAAGAATCGCCAACATTTTCTTCCCAAAGGAAGCCCATTCCTCCAGAGAGGAACGCTTGGTGGGATAAGAAACCCGCCGATGGGCGGAGTCCTTGGATGAGGACAGGGAAGGCGACCGATGATGGCGCTTCCGGGAGTGCCTCGAAGAGGCAGAGGAGTGGCGGGACCCACTCCGGGACCGAGACCCCCTATACTTACGACTACGATGCGGATAGCCGCCCCTCGAATCGTCCGTCGAAAGCCCAGTGGACCTCGCCTTCCAGGGCTTGGACACCTTACCGACCGACAGCTTCTTCTTACGTTCCCGCAAGGCCTTGGACGTAAGCGACTGGCAGTCGACACAATCATCCGTGTCGTGGGCCTCCCCGAGGCACCAGAGGCAGGCGCCGTGCGAGTCCTTCACTGACATCTTGGACCCACAGTCCCCACACTTCTTGAAGCCCGGATGCGGGGTGCAAGAAGAGGAAGACATCCCGATAATACTTTTTCAAACGAACAAGTTCGAAGAACCGAAAGAACAAAAACTCCAAAGAGTTGAGGCGCGCCGGGATCACCGAAGTGAACACGTTCGCGGAAAAAACAGAACTGAGGCTACGGGCGTCGTGCGTCCTACTTATGACATCTGGTGACGTCGGCCATCGGAGGAGGTCCTCGAGGACGGCGTATCGACATCATCGCCGCAGGACGCAGACACCAAAAGATTTTCCGAAGCAGCACAGCTGTGGTGATTACTCTCATAGATATGGAATACGTCAGAGGACCCAATCCCCTCGAAATAAAAGGTTGCTAGTCAATTGTCCTCTGTCAAAAACCTACTTTCTATCTAGCCCTACCACTATTGAAAACAACTTAAATAACCAGAGGCTTTCGCTACTGGTTGATGGGCCTTGCCCAGCCAAGGTCACTGGATTTGATCTCCAAAAGCCATTTTCAGTTCCATGAAGAAAAAAAAAGTGTGTACTAGAAAAATATTGCAAACGTTCATTTATCGGTTCCAGTTGAAAATGTCTTCATCGGCTATCTCACAACAAAGTTCTAAATTCACCCCCTTCGCACTTCTCCTGAGCTGTATCAATTCTTGATAATGGTTTCAACTTAAAGTTCTGTTTATTCAAGGGATCCTTCTCATCTCCTTTCCTGTTCACTTGATTGGTTCTACCTGTGTTGCATATATTTGATCCCTCCTGGTTCGTTCCCACTTGTTACTTCAATGGAGTTCTCCAGACTCTGCTGCTGCTTTATCAGACCCTGGTGCTGCTTTATATCTAATACTGTTCGCTACAGGTTTCTTGGGTTTCCGTAACCATATATTTTACTTCTCTTCATTTCAGTCTTCTTCCCGTACCCCGAGCAACCCTGCTACCCGTATCTGCTTCGAGTCAGCTCCCCAGGGTTAGCGTCTCCATGGTATAATGTAAGGGTGTCAAAGAAGGATACCAACACAAAAGGTGGCATGACTTTGTTTACAGACTTATTTTGGAAATGAAAAGGATCCTCACTATCCCTAACTTTTAAGAGGATTTTCCCTCCCTCAAAACTAATACTGAAAAGATCTGTCAGAATGTCTGTAACTAACAGAAAGTTCCTTCTTTAAGGATAGTGGCTCCATCTCCATATTTGTGGATGGAGTTTAAGAAAATGTTCCTTCAAAACAAGAACACCGGGGGGAAATGTCTCCCTTCCCCTGGTTTGCAGGTTTTAGACAGTCTTCAGAAAGTCTTTATACAATGTTCTCTCCAGGAGAATGGCTCCCTTCTCCTGGCTACTTCACATCAACACTTAGCTCAGGACCAAGAGAATGTCTCCCTTCTCTTGGTATGTTTTTGGCACAGTTCATCACAAGACTAGGGGGAATTACTCCATTCCCCTGGTGTTTCTATTTAGACTTCTGATGTGGCACCAGGGGAATGACTCACTTCTCATGGCATTACTTGATAGAGCCTTTTCTCACTGCTTCCAGGTTGATACATACTTTGCCATTGTGACTTGCTTTCAACAATCTTGTTAGGATCCCAGATCCTGCTCTTATAACTAGTGGGCGTATCTCCACCCCTAAAATGAGATAAGATTTCCTCTATGCTTTAGTCCATTTCTGTTGGGTTCTCAGACCCTTCCTGAATGGCCAGTGGTTTCCTCATCTCCACTGTTACGGTGAACAGGGTCCCAGACCCTTCCTTGGTGACCAGTGGTCTTCTCTTCCCCTCTGCCGTTGTGGACAGAGATCCAGACCCTTGCCTGGTGCCCAGTACACATATCTCTGCCACTGCCTGGAGGGTGGCTCCCTCTAGTACTTGTTTGGTGCTGGTTTGTGTCCCAGACCCTTATCTTGTTTGTCTTCCAAATCCTATCCTCTCTCCATCTTGTGCTAAGCCAACCTTGTTCACTTTCCTGCCAAGTACTGCCAGAAAGGAGATTTCTTGTATCGTTATTTCCGGTAAACTTGCATTCATTCACATACTTTACACTCTTACCAGTTCCCGCGTTGCACCAGTTTCCTTCACTGGCTCTGGAATGCTCCGACGGTTCTTCCTGGGGTCTTGCTTCATTTGGGACTGTTGCGCAGGCATTCAGTGTCTCCGCTGATCATACTCGGCTTGTATCGCTCCCGTTCTCCAGGTTGGCAGTGTAGGCGCCGTTGGAGGACTGCACGGTCCACCTTTCAGAGGTTGTCCACTGTTTCACAGCCTCCAGCCAGGTTACCGAACAGCTCCACAGTACCGGGCAAAGGATTCTCACCACCTGTTTCCCCTCTCCAGCAGAGGACAGTCTTCAGCTTCTCCAGAGCATTCTCCGGGTCTCATTTGCTTTTCCCAGGCTCGACCGTCTCCCATGTGGCTTTTCTTCTGGGCTAGCCTGCATCCAGGATTGCTCTCTCTTTCACAGAGTTGTTCATCTGTTTTTATGATGCTTGGGTGAACACTCGCCCGCACAACACTAGAACATTTCCTCTAGTTACGTGAGCCACTCTTCTTAGCTAATTGTGGCGACTTCTTCAGAGTTCTTGCATTGGGGATAATCTTTATGTCTCAGATGCTCTTCTTCGTCTCAGTTGGTGAAACCTCCATGATGTTACAATAGAACATGGATTTATCAGTCAGAGGAGGAGGGGGAGTGAAAGGGTAATAGAGGTTTCGAGCAGGTTTGGATACAGGTGTTGTGCCGCCCATCACGCAGGTGGTCATCCTCATCCCCAGAAGGAAAGTAGGAAAGTCCCTCCCCATGAGGTCCTCGCACATTAAACCACTCCTAGGGGCAATATTGGGTAGCAGCCTCACCTCCCTACATGAATGACAAGGCCCCCCAACCACCGACGAGAAGTGACGACACCTAGTGAATTGTCACAGTAACTCTCACATGTCTGCTTCTCTCTTCGGCTTGCAAGGGTCGCTCCGACGGCTCACCCATTAACCTCTGGTTCTCTTCTCCAATAGACCCTCCGCTGCTACTGGCTCCCGCAGTCGTCGTGCCTCGGCACAAACTCAAGGCTTTGTTCCTGAACAGGATTCTAGTGTCGACATTCGTTAGCACGCTCCCAGCCCACCATGTCAGCGTGGTCACGCCACCAGTGGAGACAGATTTTCTAGCTCCGCCTCTGCAGTGGCTCGACCACACCGCCTGTACTGCTGGTCCTCCACCGTCCTTCGTTCTCTGCTCCTGCTACCGCCGGCTATGAAGTACTGCACGACTCGGTCCCTCCTGGACATCGAGTCGTTAGAGGCTCGCCTCTGCACTGAACTCTCGCTCCCTCGCTCTGGGTTCTTTGTCCTTTTCTGTTCGCTACATTGTTTCAGGCAAGGGGCGTTTCGTTCCCCTTTGTATTCTTAATATGCATCAGCATTGTCAAAAGCCAATGGTAAGGGTAAAATATCACTGCATGTTATATGCAATATTGTGGTACTAGTAGGTTATTCAATTGTCATATAAGCAGACACTGTCTTTAATGAAGGAAGTTCCTTATGGGTATGGGAGTCTTTGTCCCCTATAGAGGAGTCACTCCCAGTTAGGGGCTAGTTGCCCAGCCCCGTAGGGAGGCTCTTGCTTAACGGCCTCACCTCCCTAGCCTCAAATGTGGTGGCCCACCCTGGGGAGAAGGGACGAATACTTCAGATTTTTCACAGGGACCAAAGGGCCAGTATTATCATGGTAGTCCCTGGGATTGTCCCATTCACTGATTAGAGCACTGAAGGGGTGACATGGGTATCCCCTCCGCATACCACCCCAGGTCCATCATCCCCTGGCTTTTGGATGCACCCTGTCCCTTTGGACAGGAAGACTGCCCATAAACAGGCAGGGGACTTCATTACAAGGCTTTAACCCTGATGTGCCAAACGCCTGCGATTGTCAGGAGAGAACATTTCCTGCTAGTGTGCTGGAGGCTATAACACGGGCAAAGGCATGCGATTTCCAGAAAGAGAGAATAATTGTTGCTCGCTAGTTGGGGGCTATAGCCCAGACCCTGGCAGGAGTAAGCCATTCCGTGAGAGCAAAATAGTTCTGGAATATTCAACGGTCATGGCCGTTATGTTAAAGAAATGCCGGGTCTGGAGGGCGGGGTGGGTAAGTCAGTAGGGAATGGGTTAATGGCTAGGATGCTGTCGGTATGTCTTGCAAGCAAATAAATCTCTTTTGCTTAACCATCACCAAATTGAGAAGACAAGTCTGATTGATCTTAACACCAGAGATGCAGGTTACGTGATGGAAATCAGAACAAGAGAAGTGTGCATTGTGAGGAACCTGAGTGCGTCCTCACTTCTTTTCCCCCGCTATCCTCTTCTCAGGTGGTCAGTGAAAGCCCATCGCGTTTGGATCCCGACCCTGAGGGTGGATATCAGAGGGAGGATCACCTGGATGAAGGAGACTTGAGGAGTGGGGAGAGGACATCCTTAAGTGAGACATGGTATCCCCCCATTTCCCTTTCACCACAAACCCTCCATCCCTCAAGCCTACATAGGCTTTCGTCATCCCTTTCACTCCCCTGAGGTATCCCCAAAATGTCATCAATATGATACTGGGATAAAGAAGAGGACAACTTGGCTAATACATCCTCATTTCATAAACACAAACACTTATCAGCCCCAATTAAGTACTGGGACGAGAAGGAGGACAACAAGAGCAAGGCAGGACTACCGCTTTGTTGGTAAGCAGTCTATTGTCAATTGAGCAAAGTCTAGGGGAGCTGAGGCACTTCTTGTAGATAGCACCAAAGTCTGGCACAATGTTATTTAGAGAGTATGTAGTTAAAAGAATCATTGTAGGGCCCCAAGCTGTAAAGCTTGCGGAGGCAAAGTTGCAAGCAACTTTGCAGAAACAGCAGCTACTGTAAGTCTCCAGTGAGACAAACAAGCTACAGACCAAAAATGTAAGTACCCCATTAGTCAAGACAGTATCTTAGGTTGGAAGAAGAGGTCCCGCTAGTTTCTGTTCAGGTTGCAGTCCTGCAGTTCCTGGGTTCCTGGGCCTCAGTCTGGAGACAAGAGGGAGTACGTCTGGAGGAATCCTGCACTGCAGTTTGAAGGTTGGCCGCAGCAAAGGGCTCTTTCCAAATCAGCGGCACTTCGCGGTTTCAGCTATCGGTCAATAGCACCACCACGGTTCTCGGACACTTGATGGGCTTCCCTTGCTTCTGGGGTCTATTAATCTGTTGAGGTGGCTCAAGCTTCGGTCGTCCTGCTTTGGGATGGTCCTCTAGAGCTTCCTGAACGTCTGGTCTGCTTAAAGATGATGCACCCGATTCTGGTGTTCCTGACCCCTGGCACTCGCTACAGCCAGCAGAGAAAGGGTTTCCAGGCAAGTTCGTCTTGGGGTTGATTGGTCCCACCAACCCAAGCGATAAAATCGTCTGTTCCGGGCTTCTCTAGTCGATATGAAATTTGGAGCTTCAGCACTGCAGCAGGGCTTCATCGGGCAAACCAACGACCCAGGAGGGTGCAGCAAGCTTCTCTTCCAGTTTCTTTCTTCGGATTCTTCGTCCAGTGGTCGACTCTGCCTTCTGTCTGAGAGACCTCGCCTTTTATGCAGATTTCTCCCATTCATTTGTAGCCTAGCTGTCACTCGCACAACAGGGAGGCTGTCCACCAAGGACAGCCAGCCAATCACCTTTGGGTGCATTCAGGTAACCAAGGAGACTAAGCACAAGGAGTTGCAGGCACCCCCCTCGCTTCCTGCTCTGCCAGACATGCTAGAGCCAGAGACGGGTTTCAGCACAGAAGCCCGCCAAAGACAAAACGAACAAAGGGACCAAACCTGGTTTGGCGTGCAGAGTAAAACCCAAGAAAGACCTCACAAGCAAGAAATGGCAAAAAAAGAAGACAAGAAATGGGCACCCACGGGTGCAATACTGCAGCTGAGTAGTCGGCCTGTGGTAAAAACATGCAATGGTAGGAGCATTAAACCACTGCCACCAGCCATTAAATGTGCGAGGGTAACAAAAAATGTTACATGATTAAGTAGGAAAAGGGGCTACTAAGTAACCCCCCCCAGTTCTTCCACATAAAATAGGTTGTACTGAACCTACATAGAAAAAATAGTTAAGTCTATCTATCTATCTATCTATCTATATGCATTTTTCTATAGCGCCACTAACCCTTAGGCCTCAGGGCGCTTACAAAGAGAAACACAGACACAGGAGAAAAAAAGGGACTGAGCCAGGAGACAAGCCGAAGGTCAGACAGAAAGAGAGATAAGGAGATGACTTAATATTCAACCAAGTTCAGCACCAAAAAGGAAGGTATTCAGGTGTTTCTTGAAAAGAATGGTTGAGTCTCTGTCAGCAAGATGTTTGGGGAGAGCATGCCATAGGGCAGGAGCCCATGAGTTAAAACTTTCTCCCCCAATTATTTTCAGGATGATGCGTGGTTGATTTAATCGAAAAGTAAATTTCACTTTACTACCCTTGGGAACAGCAGTTTACCCATGTTAAGGTGTTTAAACCTTATGAAAAATCCAAGTTACTTCTCTGTGACACTGCACTGAGGGTGCTGTGTGTCAATACAAAAGGTGATGCCTATGGAGTTTGTCAGACTCCAAAATCAAAAGAAACCATCAAAAGAGTCCAAATCAGATCAAAAATACTTAAGAGTGAGAAAAGGGTCTCATTCACTCCAGGATAAAAATTTAAAGTCCTAAAGTCCAGCAAAAGGGTCTCTAAGGTTGAAGGGAATTCACACAGAAATGTGAATTCTCCCTAACACTGGCAAATCCAAGAGAACACAAGGAGTTGACTGCAGGATATACGAAATCCAATACTGGTGCAAATAACTGTATAAACAAGCATTGGCAGGAGCCAAGGAAATATAAGGAGATGTAACAAGTGCAAGGTGGTTACACAAGCCCCAATACCGACTGAGGAGAAGCAGTGGACTGGTGTCAAAGGAAAAGCAGCCAAGGAAGGGTACCAGTTGCGTGAACTTTAATGGGTGGACCATGTGGTCCGACAACTGCGCCTATACTGGCGACCCTAAATGGAAAAGCCACTGAAAACACCTATAAAGAAGCTTGTGTTGTGCCAAGACTTTGTTGTGATACTCACGTCAAGTGTTGTTTTGCAAGCTGTAAGATTTGACTTCTTGGGGAAGGGGACCCCTTTATTTGCTGGACTACCTTTAACTTGGGGGATGGAAGCTGATGACAAGCAGCAGAACTAGGAAAGGCTCTGAACCTTACTTTGAACACTATACCTTTTTTGATGCTGATATCCTTACACATTGTATGCAGTTAGTTGTGATGGCAAGTATAGGATTTGGACATGGACAGCTGTTTTACTCTGAACTTCCTGACATGGACTATCCTTCGTTTTCTTTAGGTTCAGAAATCCCACTTTAGCATAGGGCAAGATAGGCATTCATCCACCCTGCCTTTTGAGTTGAATAAAACTTATTTTAGAAAACTTGAACCTGTTTTCTGTGTCTGATTTATGATATCTTCACAGCATCCCCACCCTAATGCCACTATTTTTTTCTTTGACATACATCTGAGCTCCTTGCTGTTTGCACAATACAGCATCAGAGCAGCAAGAGGTTGCCATTGTTTGTAGAGTTTATAGGGATGTGGAGGAGACCAAATAGAACTTAGGGACCTTGCAGCTCGAACACTTGCATTGCACCTTTGCAGTATGTTGTGAGTTGATGGGACAAACTGGTCTTTCCAGTCAATGGGGCAATCATGGACTTTCTCCTTAATATCATAGTGCAAAGACACAGCTGAAAGATGAGCATACCTTCTCTTATAAATAGCGCCATTCATCGCTCTGGTAACCAAATTCGTCATGTCCTTATTGGTCTGAAGCTGCTGAGTGGCTGTCTCTTTGCCCTTCAATTTTGAAAATCCTATGCTGCATCAGAATCTTATGTAAATTAGTATGTTCAAGTTCGAAACTGCATTCAAATATGGTATATTCCCCTGGGAATCCAATGTTTTAGAGTGTTTAGCCAGAACTGATGTTGGAGAGGAAGAAGGTCCCTTCACGCACAAGGCTACAGAGACTACCGTAGACTGCATTTATAAAGACTGCAAAATAAAGACTCTGCCACGGGTGCCTTTGACAAAAGGCGCCATTAGCCCCCCACCACGCCAGCTCGGGGGAGTCTTTCAAGGGCTTCCCCGAGCTGGTGTAGCGGGAGAAGGCGCAGCATGCAGGCTTTTGATGTAAAAGGCGTCCACGGCGATGGGCTAAGAGCGCCCCTCCGCCACGGGTGCCTTTGACAAAAGGCGCCATTAGACCCCCACAACGCAAGCTCGGGGGGGGGGGGGGAGGAGTCTTTCAAGGGCTCCCCCGAGCTGGCGTGGTGGCAGAAGGCGTGGCAGCTGCCTCATTGTCATTGAATGCACCCGCAGGCGGCGGGCTCATTCAATGACAATGGGCTGCTGACGTGCCCTATTCCCATCATTACCTCCTCGCCTGACTATTTTTGAAACTTTAAGATTCCTACACATTTTTGGTCATAGAATGTTGGCATGTATGTATATAAAATGTTCTTTTTTCATTTTTAACCATAAAAGAAAAACCAATATAACATTGGACTACTAATCCACCTCAGTCTCTTCTGTTCAGTAGTTTTTTTGCTCACTTCCTTTCCTCTGGGCTCCTAGTCACTTCCTGCCCAGGTCCTTTCCTCTTCTTTTGGGATCTGCCTGCAGATAAGAACACACCAAAGCTAGCTCTGTGAGAGATAGTGTTATTGTGTATTCATGAGTGGTGCATTACTAGCAATATCATTAGAAATGTATACTTGAAGACATGTTTCACAATCGTGTGCAGACGTGACAGAGTTCAAGAGTGTTTGACTGCACAAATTCTGAGAGTGTCTTTCAGCACGGGATATATCAGTGCCAACGCAGCACAGACACAAAGCATTCGGGAGCACGAGGCGGATTCGTGAGAAATTAGCCCATTCCTAGGTCACCGGCTCACATAGCTCTCAACCATTTGTGTCACAAAGGCGGGTGAAAACACCCGATTTTATTTTTGGCGGGTGAGAGGCCCATTGAAATGAATGGGCATGCAGGAGGCTTGGCGGATGAGTCAGCTGTTTAGAAGGTGGTTGACACCCGCCAAAATCGTGTGAGTTGAAAGCTATTCACTCCTGTATTAAAAGGAGGAGCAGTCTCACACCGAGGCACGTACCCAGAATCGCAACAGATGTGAGGCGAACCGCCCGACAGCGCAAGTCACAAAATGCACTACGTCATCGGACGTAAAACGTGTTACATGAACCCATAACTCCAATACAGAAATCTTCAGAGTAAACCCATAGCCACCTATTAGTAGCACAGCACAGCGGTCTGCAGAGCCAACCCCACAGTCGCCTAGTAGTAGAGCAAGGCTCTGATACATGAGCGCCGCCAGAGCCACATTAACTTACAGCTGTCGGTGGACGTGCAACTCAGCCTGCGTTTTTCAGGCCTAAAGCCACACAACTGAATACAAACTAAGAAGCTCCTCGGAAGATGAAGACAGACAGCTGGAGTGAGGAGAGCCAAGACCATGTGTTGGCTGAGGAAGACTCAGACCTCACATTGTGTTTTGAGAGAGTCCTGGATAACTCTCTCGCAGATGCAGTGGCTCAAAGGGTACAACCCCTGCAAGAAAGGTTAGAGGCACTCGAAAATCAGATTGGAGATGGCTTGAATAAGCAAATTAAAAAAGCAAAGGAAAGCACGTCTGCAGGGGAGAGAGCAGACCCGGAAGAGAAAAAGAAATCTACTCCTCCGGGTCAAGATTTAGAGAGTAAGAGAGACTCCAGAGGCAGGCAACACATTTGGTAAGTTCAGAGAAGTTTTCTTGGAGAGATCGGCAGTGCCAGGCCTCCTACCCCGTTCCCCAAGCATGCAGAATATGAGGGGACGATACCTCGTCAAACAGCGACTTGTCTGACATTCATTCCTCAGTGAAAGTCGCAAAAAGTGCAAAGAGAGAGAAAAAGTAGAAAAAGGTGCGACACGCTAAAGAGGAACTGTTTGATATATTCAACCCGAACAGCATTAGGCACCCCATGTCTACAGAATGGCTGCCAGACCCAAGAGTAACTATATGGTGCAAAGGTTGCTCAAGCCTCTAGAAAAGGAAACTAGACTCTGAATGAGGTTGGAAAACATGAGCCCAGAACCTACGGGCAAAGTGGCAGAGACCCCAGAGTTGGATCAAAGGATGATTACCTTCATCACAAAGGCATCCAGGGACGTCAGAAAAGGAATGGACAGAGTCTGGAAAGGTTGCCAGGAGAAACTGCTACATTTAGCAGGGCATATCACCAAAATTATGGATTTGGGCGAAAGGGCTAGAGATACAGAAGAGCCAGTGGGTGCAAAAACCTTGGGGAGCTGGGCGCAAAGAGCAGTGTGCTCGTTAGGCAATGCAAACTGCGCCCTTTTACCTGAGATGAGAGGGAGCCTCTTTCTAAAAATAGACAGCAAACTAGGGGGATCATGGCATCATATGAAACGGGGGGAAGCAGCACAAGGCCTTTTGTTTGGCATAGCATTCACTAAACAAATGAGCAAGTTCATTGGCACCTATACAGCGCTAAAGAAAGCACAATCAATCAAAAAGATCTTCCCCAATAGAGTTTTTGCAGGAGCCAGCTGAAGTATAGGCCCTTCAGTCACAGAGGAGGCTTCAGAATCCCAGGCTCCAGTACTAGGAGACACGTCAGCAATACTCGCGTTATCCTCCAGTGGGAGGCAGGACAGGATTATTCTTGACAGAGTGGCTAAAACTTTCCAAAGACGCTTGGGTATTACAGACAGTAGAAAGCTTCATCCTAGAGTTCGTAAGCATGCCCATACAAAAAGAGATTGCCGCATGCAAGGCGCAGTCGCAGGCAGAGCACAGATTAATAGAGGAAGAACTGCAACTGCTAGTTATGAAAGGAGCGATAGAGAGCAGCGAAAAACGACCTCCCACATTCGTCAGCAATATGTTTCTCGTGCACTGAAAAGACAAGGTGCAGCCTGTAATCAATTTGAAGAAGCTCAATGAATGGTTAGTTTACAGGAACTTCAAGATGGAAGTCAAACACCGTCTCAGAGACATTCTCCGGAAAGGAGACTGGTTAGCAAGGATGGACCTCAAAGACACATACTTCAGGATTTCAGTCGCAATCAGAGTACCCCACACACTTCAGTTTCCTTTGGAGCGGCCAAACATGGCAATTCAAGAACCCTCAGGCTTTCTTCAGCATGCTGCCCTTCACCAAAATAATGAGACCTGTGGCAGCTGCCATGCGAGAGAGGGGTATAAGGATCATAGCATACCTTGACCACATTATCATCCTAGTAGCGGACAGAGAAATGCTGCAGGGACAAGTGCGATGGGCGTCAAATCATGTTTTCCTTGCTAGGGTATCTCATCATTCAAGAGAAGTCAGAGCTGGTATAGAGGGAACAGATGGAGCTCATAGGGTTTGTGATAGATACCAGAAAGGCAACTCTGGAACTACCAGCACAGAAAATGAGAGCCTACATTCAAGCCATATTTCCAGGCCCCTACATTACCAAGCACTAGAGACGAAAAATCAAGCACCTCCAGGAGGACCTGAGATATCACCAGCTAGTACCACTAGATCAGGAGGGGAGCACAGAGCTAGAATGGTGGCTTCAAAACATGGCAGCAAGGATCAGGAGAGCCATTTTTGGGGACATTTCCGAGCTAGTCATAGAATCGGATGCAAGCAGGTCTGGTTGGGGAGCAAGATGTGGTCAGCTAGAGACAGGCGACAAACAGTGACGGGAAGAGCTAGACTTATGCATCAACTGCTTAGAGCTCTTAGCAGGTTCATTTGCAGTGAAAACATTCATGAGAGACACAGTGAATTGTTGTGTCCTGTTCAGAATGGACAACATTTCTGCTGTGTGATATCATCCGCCTAGGAGGAACCAGATTCCGAATGTTAGTAGAACTAGACAAAGACTTCTGCCACTACTGTCTAGAGAGGAGACTATCTATCACAGGTGGAGTATCTACCAGGAGTTCAGAATGTAGTAGTGGATTGGATTTCCCGCTATCTACACGACTCCAGCAACTGAATGCTGAACAAGGAAGTATTTGCGAGCACAGCAGAGTTATGGTGTCCTCTGGACATAGATCTATTTGGATTCATGTTGAGCAGACAGACAGCCAGGTTAGACCCAGAGGCAATAGGCGCGGACGCATTTCTACAGCAATGGGCAGGAGCAGTACACTATGCCTTCCCGCCCTTCATGATGTTGGCGAGAACATTGGTGACAATCTGCTGAGCGAGAGCGGAAGTATTGATTATAGCGCCCACCTGGAAATCGCCAGCGTGGTTTCCAGTTCTTATTTATTTTTATTTATTTTTTCATTTTTATAGCGCACACAAACCCTCAGGTATCAGGGCACTGCCGAGAACCAGTTCAATGTAGCCCAGAGGCAGTGTTATCAATTAATTGAATACATAGTGGTTACATTAAGTACTTTACATCACAAGCCGGGAGCATGAATAGTGTGTTCATTCATGGTGGTTCCAGTGCTGCACTTCACAACAGATATATACTTCGATGGGAGATTTGTGTTGAACAGGTTATTCAAACTGCCAGGTTTTTAGGGCTTTGCAGAAGGCCCAATACAATGCCTCCGCCAGCACATGTGGGAGGGAGTTCCTTTGCTTTGCATCAATGACTGGGAAGCTTGACCCACCTGCTTTGGCACGTTTGAACTTGGGCTGAGCCAGTCTATTGGTGTAATGGGTTCTAGTGGGCCTGGTTGAGTGATTCTTGGCGATTTGTTGAACTAGATAGGGCGGGGCAGATTTGGAAATGCATCTGTGGGTGACTGCGAGTGTCTTGAATGAAATTTTTCACGGATGGGGAGCCAATGTGCTGCTCTGCGGGCAGCTGATATGTGTTCTGATCTGGGAAAGTTTAAGGTGTTATTTTGGATAGTCTGGAGTTTTTGTATGTTGTGGGCCCGGGTACCAGCAAAGAGAACATTGCAGTAGTCCAGCCTGGCTCCCACCGCTGCGCGGACAATCGTCAGGCAACTGTCTGTGGAGAGGAAAGGTCTGGCGGCGTTTAGGAGTTTGGTAGAGTAGGCTGCAGAGGAGGATATAGCGTTTAGTTGACGGGTTAAAAGAGGGTAGCATCAAGGTAGACTCCAAGGGTTTTTACAGCTGGTGGGACTGAGATCCGTGTGCCATCCATGTTGAAGGCCGAGTACTCGGGGTACAGAACCAACAATGAAGTTCCGTCTTCTCGTCGTTGAGACAGAGGCCGTGGGTTGCCATCAATACTTGGATGGTGGCGTAGGTGTTCAGCGTGGCAGAGTCATCAGTGTAGGTGCCAGAAAGGGGGCGAAGGATTTGCATGTCATCGGCATAGTTGTTGTATGCTATGCCGAGGGAATCCATGGAAGCAGAAGATTGGAATGGTCCTTGGATTTCCCGTGGATGATTCCTCCCCAGCAGGATAGCTCACAGACCCGGCAGGGCGCTGTCATCCTCTGATGACAGGGAACGTTCCGCTGCCGACTTGCAGGGTGTTGGGCTCAGATGGAATTTGCCAGGAACTTTGGGGCAATCTGCTGAGTTTACCAAGCAATCATGGGCCCCTTCTACGCTCAGGAGCTATGATGCTGCGTGGGGCCACTGAGAGTGCTTGTGAGAGCAGCAGAATGTTCATCCTTGTTGGGCAGAATCCTGTGCAGTTCCCTTGGGGAACACTGCAAAAAAATTAAGACTACAGGAGTAAGCAGTAAACCCACTTGGTAGCAGTCTGTACCACCCAGATTTGCCTGGTAGCTGTGGCTAAGCAGTCAGACTTCTCTCAAGAAGAGTTAGGCAGTATACAGAGGATACGCAATAGGGCTAAAAACACAGTAGAACAAGCAAACACTGACCAGAGCTTTGTATCAAAAGTATATAATTATTTATTTAACACACACTTTAGAAAATACACTAGCACTATTAATCAAAGCAAGTTCAAAACACAATCAGAAAAGTATACACACCTCCCCTAGTAATTACTAGACAAGTCTAAGTCAAAACACCACTTTGTCAAACAGAGGTGAGCGTGTAACTTAGATGGCACTCCAATAATTAAATAAAAGGGAGAGAAAAAGGCAAGTCATAAAAATAAAACAGTTCCCAACACTTTTAAAAGACCAAAACAAGTTAGTGAAGGCAGAGTCTACTGTAGAGCCAAAGTTCATAGGCCAGGTCCTCTTTAAATGGAGCAAGGTGAAATGTGCCCAAGATCACACAGTTGAGACATGCATTCAAGTCTTGGCAGAAATGTTCAAAAGAGGTTGGGGTGATTCAAAAGATAAAGTTAGAAGGTCTGGGGACCCAAACCAGTTGGCAAGCCAAGGATTTAAGGGTCACCTTGAGCAAACCGAAGAAAGGGCGGCCAGGTGGAACACAGTACCTTTAAAGTGGAGGAAGCTCCAGCGGTGGCAGTTGTTACTGGCAGCAGGTGCAGTTTGTGGTTTCGACCAGGGGAAGAGAGGATATTGTCGAGGAGGAAACTTGGAGTCGTTGCACTGCCCAGGGAAGAAACCAGCCGCAGAGTTCGTCGGTTAAAAGGTGCGTTCCTGGTATTCGCGGTCACAGTGGTGAAGCTTGGCTATCCGGCCGACGGGGTGCTTGGCACGGGCGATTCGACCAAGAGACGTCCTGGAAGGCGAAATGGCGAACTGGTTGATCCCACCAGCTCAGAGGAAGAAGACTCTTTCAGCAGAAGATCTTCTCTTGTCGGGAAAGTGGTGAGGTCGTTGCAGCAGGGCTCCACCGGTGGTGTCGTCGTTGCAGATGGATCAGCTTCTCCACTCTTCGGATTTCTTAGGTCCTGTGGCTACTTCTGAAGTTCCAGTCCCAAAAGCCCTGCTTTTATGCAGAAAAACCCCTATTCCACAGCCTAGCTGTCACTCATACATGCTTAGTGGTGAGCCGGGCGGCTCACCACTGGACCAATCAGAACAGAGTGCGACTTGAGTTGCTAAAGCAACGCAGTCCAGGGTGCCAATTCCCCCACCCACACATCCTGTGGAACCCAGACAGAGTGGCACCAGTTGGAGGGCTTCTGTGGAGAAGCCCGCCAAAAAGTGGAACAAAGGGCCCGACCTTGGTTGGAGTTACAGAGACAGACATGAACGCCATTTTAGAAAAGAGTTCTGGCGAAAAGACCCAACCGGTGATTTTATATTAAATAAATAAACCGGTGGTATCTTTAACATTGCACCAAAAAGTGGTGCGTTTAAAATCAATGGGAAAATCCCATAGGAAATATTCCGGTGGAATATTTTGCGTGGTAACCACTGCCACCAGCCAGAAACTCGACAAGGGGGGGGGACTGGACAGTGCCCCCTTGAAAACAGATCCAGGGGCAATCGAATTAACCCCTTCCAGTACTTCCACAATAGGATGGTTTGTACTGGTTCTGTTCACAATTTTGGATTAGTAAAGTCAATGGTGACTGTACATGCCCTGGGAGACAGTAGTCAGTCCCAGGGTATGGAGTCTATGTTTGGGGGTCCCTATGACACCCCTGTGTTACTGCACTGAGGGTGCTGTGTAACACATACACTAAAACAGATGATACCCTATGGAGTAAAAGACCCCATAGCCCATAAGCACACAAAAAGTCAAAAGACATACCTCAAATCATGCCTAAGAGTGGGAGGAAAAGAGTCTCATACTTGGCAGGAGAAAAAAACAACCCCAAAAATCCAGCAAAGCTGCTGGAGGACTCACTAGGTTTGGGAAATTAGCCTTATAAGAGAATTCTCCCTAACAGCGAGAAGTCGTGACTCTGGCAGGATAGATGTATCGCGGTTTGGAGCGCATTCAGTGAGAGGGGCCATTGCTTCCAAAGCCTTCAGGGCTGGAGGACTGGAGCTGGCCTTCAGGATATCTTGAAATGTGTAGACTGGTTGAATGATTCTACATTTAAGACATTTTACTTCAAGCCGATTTTAAGCGTGGCGATCGCAGTGGTGAGGAGCTTTGAACAAGCACAATGCTTGCCTCCGGTCTTTCCACAGAATGAAGATTACCCAAGCTTACAGGACAGTATGTCTTGGATTCTATTAAAGTCACAGAGGTGAGCATTATCCCACCCAGCTGCGCAATGTGTAGAACAAGCCACTGGAGTGCTAGTGATGTGATGCTTTGCACTTGTACATGCATATTTCCCTCCCCAATATACTTATTACACAGGAGAGGACCAGAAGATGGGATAAAGGATGTTGGTTTTCCAGGACGATTAAGTTACATGCAGCGCAGAGACAACTGCAGAGGGCAGGAAAGGGGCGGCTCAAGGTTACAGTTCAGTTTGTACTCGATCGTTAGCGGTCAGCCCTCCAGAAAAGTGTCGTACCAGGCTTTTTTTCAAAAGAAAATCTTGTAACTATGACAGCTTTATTATTTCACTGCGTACATTTAAGCACAGGTTTAAAGCAGAGGGCAGTGCAAAGGTTGGGTTACTTGACAGAAACCAGAACGCTTATTTTGATTATTATGATTGCACACTGTGATAAAAGAAATTATTTCTTTCCATTCAGCGTCTGCTGTGTTGTTGGTAGATACTCATGGAGCTAACAGAAGCACCGTGAAGATGCATTTTCCTAGCTTTTTAGGCTTGCATAATTAATAAGGTGGAAAACTAAGTTACAATTGAGAATTAATCTTTTGTAACAAATAATGCTTTTCTTCCAGTGAAAGCAAACCAGCATCACACAATTTTATTTTTCAGAGTTGCTGTGCTGTGTGTATAATAATCAAAATGCATGTAGGAGGTGTTCCACAAATGTAATACATTGTTTGAAACCAGACCCCTTTGCTGAATAACTATTTTGTTTGTAATGGGTCCTATTAGTTTTCAGGGTTTGTCATGTTATGGTTGCCTGTTGCATACTTTTTACACTCTTGCAGAGACAGATCCATTTTACACTAATTATAAAAATAGTGTGTAAAATTATTGAGTATGCACGATCTAGTTTACAGCCATTCAACCTTAACTTGCAGTTAATGGGGTAAATTACTATAAATGGTCAGTGGCAGCAGAGTCCTTGCTCAAGAGTGAGTGAATGTCATTACACCAAGACTACAATTAAAACATCCATGAAAAAAACAAAAACAAATGAAAGTTACATTTGTAACTAGCTGTCCCGTCCACGCGTTGCTGTGGCTCAGTCTGGTTAAATAGAACAGAAAGAAAAGAGAAAGCGCATGTTTCTAATATGTTTAATTTCAAAATGGCTCTGGCGGTTCTCCAAATTGAGGCAGTTTAATTTTCCCAGCGGTGCAACACATTCCTTTCATTTCTCCATTCAATTTCAGAGCCTTGCAATAAGGACACACTTCAGTCATGGTGCCGATGAGAACATGCCGGCACAAACTATAATCATCAGCTTGGTTGTACCGGAATGCAAGGCGATTGTAATCGCGTGATTGCCGAGCACAGAGTCGTGTGTGACGCTGATCTGCTGTTTCTTGTTGACGTCTTTCAGCAACTCTTAGCCTGTTGCGTTCATTCTGTTGAGAACGAAGCAGATCTGAAGCTGCAGAACGTGATCGCCGTGCTCACAACCGTGCATCCTGAGGTCTGGCCGCACTTCGCTCTGCTGCTTCCTCGGCATGTATTTGAGCCACGGAAACATTGAAATGGAATCGTAAAATATTTAATATAGCGTGTGTTGCTTTTACGTACAACAGATGGCGCAGTTTTTCAAAAAAAGCATGTTTTTACCTGTCACAGGTGTGACATCTATGTATAGTAGGTATATAAAAACACATGCCTATTCGAATGCAACGTAGTGTCAAAATTTCAAAGCAATCAGTGAAGAACTTTTGGAGATTTAAGATTTTGATCAAACGAACATTTAGATTTTTATATATATAATATCAGTGCCTATTTGTAGCTATTTCTTGTTTGTTTAGAGGATAGACATGATATGTCTATTTTGAAGCTAATTTTATGATTTGCTGAATATATGAAATTCATTAGAGTAAATTGTATATGTAAATTATTTAAGAATATGTAATAACATTGATGGAATTTTATGTTAAAAGTAAAGAAAAATATTTTGCAAAGTTTGTGTTATAACCAAATGCAACTAAAAAGAAACATTTTTATAAAAGAAGACGCCACCACATGGAAATCAACTTCTATCCCCAGTCCAGAAGAAGGGGGTCATTATTCTGGGCCAAGGTCTATATTATCTCTAAAGTTAAGTTTTAAGTGGGGGGGACAGAAGTAGGGTTTTGACACAGGACGGTGGACTATTGATTTACACAGACATTTCTGACAGAAGCCTTCGTGTTTTAGTTGAGGCGGGGAAACCCCTCTTAGAGTTAGGGAAAGTTGGGTTTTCTCTTTATTATTTTGACTAATAAAAGTCCATAGTAATCATAATGCCACGTGTATGCCAGTCTCCTCCTTCTGGACCCTTACAATAGGCGCAGTAATACTTTGCCGCCAGGTGTCTGTTGCCAGTAAGACTGTTATATGTAAATAGCTTATGTAAATGCGGACCCCAGACATCACAGCACATTTTTAGCAAATAATAGCAGAGTCTGGCAGGACATCAATCAATCAATGTGTACTGTCTTTATTTTAATTTTCAGCGCTTTGGCGAAAGTGCTATACAAATTAAATTAATACAAATAAAAAGGAGCAGTAGATTTTTTCAATTTCTGGAGAAATTCTATAAGTTCTTTAGCACTTCCAATAAAAGACCAATTTGCTTCAATCTTAAATACAGATGGGTCTATAGGGCACCAATGCACAGAACAAATGTACATCTTTCATATGAACTATACATGTACGTGTAAGAGACGTACATTTCATACATGTACACCAATACACGCATGAAAACTCACAAAATCAGGACGCCTCTTCCTTGCAGGACATTTACGCTTCCCCATCGACAAGCACTGCTAGGAAAGAAGCTGCCACTTCACCTTCGTAGCTCACCCTGTTCTCTGGCAGACGTTCGACGACCCGTGCCTTAAAGGGTGGGCACTCAAGAAGGGCCGTTGATTCCCCGACGAGGAACGCTACAACGCCAGGTACTTTGGGGTTGCAGAACCATTGGGAAGTCGCTTGTGAACAATATACGGACTGGGCTTGTGATATATCTTTATTCTACAGGTTGCCCAGGTGGGGGATCTCCACACAGAACGGTGTCTAACGGTAGGGGCCAGTATTCTGCTAATTATTCGAACCAACTGCTTTCCTCTTATATCTATTGTTGGTTCCCTTTACAACCTGATTTGTGTGACATTTAACCATACAGTTGATGCACTTTAAAGAGATCTAATAGGAATTGTGGTACCACGTAGAACTGTATATTTGCCATTATAGAGAACCGAGTACAAAGTGAGTTATCGTGATATTGTACATAACCTTGAATATTAATTATATAAAGACTGTGTATAATACAGTGTGCGGACATTCCTTTGTGGGTGCTTGGGGACTGCACTGTACTTAAGAACCAGCATGCATCACCTCCTGAGCAGCTAGGCCTTGATTGCTCGTCCACGCACCAATAATAGAGAATCCTGGCGGGGGTCCTCTGTGCCTCTCCTCTACCATATAGAGAGCCGAAGTACAGACCCTGCCCTCCGGTCCTTCACACTCCCCTACTTCCTCCACCACCTGTGGTGTCCCCCAGGGCTCCATTCTTTCACCCTGGCTCTATAACATATACCTTTCTCTACTGGCACAACTAATTTCCTCTTTCTCCCCCAAATTCCAGTGCTACGCTGATGATACACAACTTTTTGTCAAACTTCCCACTGTCGCCCTTGCACCCTCCTCATCCCCGACTGCCTCTCTGCCATCCAGGCCTGGTGCTCTGCTAATGACCTCTGCCTCAATGCCAGCAAAACAGAGATTCTCCCTATGGGGTCCCCTACACCGTACTTCTTCCCTGCACTCTGGCCTTCCTCCAAGGGCCCCCCCACCCCTCATCTGAAGCCTGGAATCTCAGAGTCATCTTCGGCTCCTCCCTGTCCTTCATCCCTCATATTCAGGATATTGGGCCTCATTACACGGATGGCGGAGAACCATGGCGCTATTAGCACCATGGTCCATGCCGGTAAAATACCGGCACCGCCTTGGCGGAAAGGGGAATTACCGCCCCATTCCAAGGTTGGCGAGGCGGTAATTCCCCCTTCCACCATTGCCCTTCCCCATTCCCATTTTTGCCCCATAGGGCATAATGGCAATGGGGAAGGCGCTAATTACGGTACCGAAAATTGCGGTACCGTAATTAGCTCCCCGGGTCCCTTTGCGGGTTGGTTTTTAACGCCTGCAAAAAGCAGGCGTTAAATTCCCCAACCCGCAAAGGGACCTCGTAGTAAGGCGGTAAGGATTTACCGGTACCGGTAAAATACCGGTACCGGTAAATCCTTACCCCCATCCGTGTAATGAGGCCCATTGTCAAGAAGTCCCACTTTCAGCTCTTCCTTCTCAAAGGAACTCTACCCTTCCTCACCTTCCCGCAGAGACGAACAAGTTACTCTCTTACCTGGTAACGTTCTTTCGATGGGATGGTCCGACAACGTATTCCATATCTATGACAGTAATCACCACAGCTGTGCTGCTTTGGAAAATCTTTCGGCGTCTGCGTCCTGCGTCGATGACGTCGATACGCCGCCCTCGAGGACTTCCTCCGACGGCAGACGTCACTGGATGTTATAAGTAGGACTCACGACGCCCGTAGCCTCAGTTGTAGTTCTTTCTCAGAACGTGTGGCACCAGTCTTCTGCCAGTCTGACCACACAAAGCCTTGCGGTGACATAAACTGCAATCGCATAAGAAATTCTGTAGCGGAGAAGGCAGGGAGGGAGCGATATGGAATATGTCGTCGGACCATCCCATCGAAAGAACGTTACCAGGTAAGAGAGTAACTTGTTCTTCGAGGGGATTGGGTCCTCCGACATATTCCATATCTATGACAGACTCCCAAAGCAGTACCAATGCAAGGAGGTAGGAAAAGAATTTAGAATACAGAAATTTAGAATGCCCAATCAAATTTCGGAGCAAAGGACCGCCTTGACAAAGGCCTGATCCTGCCCACGGATGGAATTGAGGGAGTAGTGAAATACAAAAGTATGGACCGAAGCCCAGGTGGCTGCATCACAGATGTTACGAATAGGGTCCTTACCCACCAAGCGGTAGCATTCAGAAATAGCCAGAATAATCCAGCGAGACAAAGTCTGCTTAGTCACAGCTTGTCCCAAACGCATTCCAGCGTAACCAATGAAGAGTTGATCGTCCACTCTGACCCGGGACATGCGTGAAATATAAAAGCTTAAAGCTCTCCTAGGATCGAGCCTATGGAGCCTCTCCTCTTCCTCTCCTCTTCCTTACCAGGATGCAGAGGAGGATAAAATGCCGGAAGAATAACGTTCTGGCCTAAATGAAATTCCGACACCACCTTCGGAAGAAAGGAAGGATGAACCCTAAGGACAACCCTGTCCTTGTGAAATACAGTGAAGGGTGGCTTAACTGAAAGTGCCTGTAACTCACTCACTCTGACGGAAGTGACCGCAACTAAAAAAACAGTTTTAAGAGTTAACAGTCTCAAAGGACAGGAATGCAAAGGCTCAAACGGAGCACCCATCAGAAACTTGAGGACAAGGTTCAAATCCCAACCGGGCACCTGGAAAGGTGATGGAGGGAACACATTAGTGAGCCGTTTTAGAAACTGAGAAATTAAAGGGATTTTAAAATAAGAACACTCTTCAGACGAGCGCTTAAATATGGACAGCGCCGCCAGGTAACCTTTAACAGTACCCACTTGCAAGCCCCTGTGGGCTAAAGAAAGCAAAAAAGACAGAACCACAGGAATGTTACATGAAAACGGATCCACATTCTTAACCCTGCACCAGTCGCAGAACTTTCTCCAACGGCAACGGTACAGGGACTTTGTTGCGGGCCTTCTGGCCGAAAGCAACACCTCCATCACGTCTTCAGGGAGGTCCCAATCCTTATACCTCAACCTTTCAGAACCAAGCGTGAAGGTTGAGGGATCTGACCTCTGGATGGAGAAACCTGACCCCCCTCCCGTGAGAGCAGATCGTCTCGGTAGGGAAGACGACGTGAAGGGCAGATGGACAAGTCGAGAAGGTCCGGGTACCACGTCCTCCGGGCCCATGCCGGAGCAATGAGGATCATCCGGGAACCGAACCTTCGTAACCTCCGCAGCACTTGCGGGATGACGGGGACTGGAGGAAACGCGTACAGCAGTGGGAATGACCACTCCTCCACGAACGCGTCTCCTAAGGCTCCTCTTGGAGGAAATTCCCGCAAGCAGAACCTTTCGCACTTCCGGTTCACACTGGAGGCGAAGAGATCCACTTGAGGGGTCCCCCAAGGGGCGAAGATCTCCAGGAGAATCTCCTGAGCCAACTCCCACTCGTGAGAGATCGCGCTCTGCCTGCTCAGAGCGTCTGCCGTCTCGTTTTCGTCTCCGGCCAGATGAACTGCCGAGATCGAAACTTCCTGCTGGATTGCCCAGAACCAGAGCTGCATCGCCTCCCTGCACAGAGGAAGTGACCCTGCCCCCCCTTTTTGTTGAGGTAGTGCATGGCCACTGTGTTGTCCGTCAAGATCAGGACATTCTATCCTCGCACAGTTAGCAAAAAAAAGCCTTCAGGGCACGCCTGATGGCCCTCAGCTCCAACAGATTGATATGGAGTCTGGACTCCGACAGAGACCAACAACCGCCGACTGTCAACTCGTTGGCATGAGCTCACCATCCCGTGAGGGATGCGCCCGTCACGATCGTCACTTCCGGCCAGGGTAGCCAAAATGGAGCCCCCTTCATCAGATTGCCTTCGACGGCCCACCACAGAAGGTCCTGGACGACCGAGGACGGCACCTGAACAGGGTCCGACATCCTGCCGGAGATCTGAGACCACTGGAGCTTGAGTGCCCATTGCAAAGATCTCATCCGCAACCTGGCCTCTGGCACCAGAAGAATGCAGGATGCCATGAGGTCGAGCAATCACAAGAACTCTAACGCTGGGAGACTCTGGGCATGCTGATACTTGTGCACCATCTGCTGAATGTGATGAGCCCTCACCTGGGGAGGAAAACACTACCCCAGGGACGTGTTGAGCACTGCTCCGATGTACTGGAGCCTTTGAGTTGGCGTCAAGTGGGACTTCTTTAAGTTGAGGGAAAAGCCCAGCTTGTGGAGGGAGTGGCAGGTGACAGACAGATGATCCAGGACTTGCTCGGGAGAGCGCGCCCTGATCAACCAATCGTCCAGGTAGGGGTAAACGTGACTCCCCCCTTTCCTGAGATGCGCTGCCACCACTACCATGAGCTTGGTGAAGACCCTCAGGACGGAGGTCAATCCGAACGGCAGGACCCGAAACTGAAAGTGCGAGTCGTCAACCACGAACCTCAGGTACGTCTTGTGCTTTAGATGGATCGGCACATGAAAATAAGCGTCCTTGAGGTCGAGAGACACCAACCAGTCCTGAAGTTAAAGGGCCTGGAGGACTTGAGAAAGAGTAACCATCTTGAACTTGTCCTTCCTGAGGAGTTTGTTCAAACCGCGCAAGTCCATGATGGGTCTCAATCCCCAGTCTTTCTTGGAAATCAAAAAATAGGGGGAATACCATCCCTTGTTCCTCTCCGCTACAGGCACCAGTTCTATGGCGCCTTTCTCCAGCAGGGCTTGAACCTCCTGCACAAGGAGCGGATCCGGACTCTGCAACAAGAGAATCCCTGGCGGATTGTCGTGAGGCCTCTGCTGAAAGGGAAGACAGTAGCCGTGGGCTATGATCTCGATAACCCACACATCCGAAGTAATGGCCCACCATTCGACAAGATGATGCGCCAGCCTTCCCCCAACCAGCGAACCATGGGACATAGCCTCATGACTGAGCTGAAGCGGCTGCGGCATTGCCTGAGGGCAAAGAGGCAACTGCCCAAGCGGCCTTGGCACCTCGAGTACCCTGCTTTCCACCTCTGGCACTCCTACAGTGAACCCTTTGACTGGCAGCTCCTCTCGCTTTACCAAAGGATGAGTAATAACGAAAGGAACCTCTCCTCCATTGCTGTCCCCTAGGACGAAAAAGGCAGAGGTTGGCAGACTGCAGCACCCAACAAATTTGCTGCAGCTTTGGAGGTCTGCAACCTCTCAAGGCTCTCGTCAGCCTTGCTGCCAAAAAGATGTTCACCGTCAAAGGGCATGTTGAGGAGCCGGGCCTGCACATCAGGAGCAAACCCGACTTCCGCAACCACGCAAACCTGCGTATTACAGTGCTCGCCGCCATGGACCGGCTGACGCAATCTGCCATGTCCAAACCCGACTGAACGGCCTCACACATGGCATCCTTGGCATCCTGGACCATAGCAAGAAAACCATCCTGTTCGTCCCCTTCCGGAATATGTTCAGCCGCTAAGGAAACACAGTTCCACAGAGTGTGCATGAAACGTGACAAGGCACATACGGAGTTGGCCGCCTGAAGAGCCATACCCCCTGAAGAAAACACTTTTTTTCGCCCAACCATCAAAACGCTTGTCGTCCCTATCAGGAGGGATGGTAGGATACGACGCCTGCTTTGCTGGGGCCGTAGCCGCCTGCACCACCAAACTCTCCAGAGTAGGGTGCTTGGTCAAGTAGCAGGGGTCGCTACTGGCTGGGCGGTATTTTCACGGCAAATACTTGCCCACTGCCGGGAGACTCTCTGGAGAAGTCCAAGCCGCCGCCACCCTCCTCTGTAGAGCCATGTAGAACGGCAGTACCGGGTCAGTTGGTGGACCTTGGTCGAGGATATCCGTGAGGTCATCCTGAAGAAAATCCCCTGGGGGAGCAGATCACCCCAAGTACTCGGTGACCCTAGACATAAGGCGCCAGTACGAGGAGTCGGCATGGGTGCCAAGCTCAGGCCTACAAAACTCCACCTCCGGAGAGGTGTCCAGACCACTGTTGTCGTGCAGGGACTGACGCAGGTCCTCAATCTGGCTATGGCCTGAGAGAATCTCATCTGGCACCATATCAGGAACCATGCCATCATCAGAGCCCTCATCCACCTCCGAAATGTACTCAAGATGGCGGAAAGTGGGCACAGAATGGGGAACAAAGCCATGCTTGACCTTGGCCAGAGCCTTTCTAGGGGGTGCCACCGTGCCCTGGGGTACCCCGGTCGAAACAGCGTCGAAAGATGTCGAGGGCGTCGAGTGAATCGGCGTTGACGCCGAACGCGGCGCCGACAGCATCGACACAGGCCTCGAGGACGGAGCCCCGAGCGTGTCTCTCGACATCCTGGGCGCCGATGGCATCGACGACTTCCTCGGAGGCAGAGCCTCAAGAGAGTCCCTCGACGACCTCGGCACCACAGGCGTCGACGTCTTCCTCGAAGACATCACAGGCTCACGCGGTCTCGAGCGCGTCAAGGACCGGGACCTGGAACGGGCATGACTAGAATGATTCCCCTTGTCCGAGCGGGACTGCTCCCGCAAATCGTGCCGACCACCCGAGCCTGAAGGCGTACGAGCGGTGTCTCTAGTCCGATCACGAACGACTCCACTCGGAGGCGCGGACGGATCAGTGCCCTGCGATTCGAGAATCGCTAGCATTTTCTTACCGAAGGAAGCCCATTCCTCCGGCGTCGCATGCTTGGTGGGATAAGCGACCCGCCGACGGGCGGAGTCCTCGGAGGAGGACGGGGAAGGCGACCGATGACGGCGCTTCCGGGAGTGCCTCAAAGAGGCAGAGGAGTGGCGGGACCCACTCCTCGAATCGTCCGTCGAAAGCCCCATGGACCTCGCATTCCGGGGCTTGGACACCTTACCGACCGACAGTTTCTTCTTGCGTTCCCGCAAGGCTTTGGACGTAAGTAACTGGCAGTCGACACAATCATCCTTGTCATGGGCCTCCCCGAGGCACCAGAGGCAGGTGTCGTGCGAGTCCGTCACCAACATCTTGGACCCGCAGTACCCGCACTTCTTGAAGCCCGGACGCGGGGTGGAAGAAGAGGTAGACATCTTGAAGGACTTAAACCTCACAAACGAACAGGTTCGAAGAACCGAAAGAACAGAAACTCCAAAGAGTCGAGGCACGCCGAGATCTCCGAAGCGAAGACGTTCGTGGAAAAAACAGAACTGAGGCTACGGGCGTTGTGCGTCCTACTTATAACATCCAGTGACGTCGGAGGAGGTCCTCGAGGGCGGCGTATCGACGTCATTGACGCAGGACGCAGACACCGAAAGATTTTCCGAAGCAGCACAGCTGTGGTGATTACGGTCATAGATATGGAATACGTCGGAGGACCCAATCCCCTCAAATCAATGTTACCCGTGCTCTGGTTCTCTCCAGGCTAGACTACTGCAACAGCTTCCTCCTTAATCTTTCTTCATTCACCCTGCGACCCCTCCAGCTAACTCAGAATAGGGCAGCAAGACTTATCCTTGGCCTCAAGCCCAGGGACCGCATCTCTCCTGCCCTAAAAATCCTTCAGTGGCTCCGGTCTCAGCACAGATTATATTCATATCCGTCTGTATCATCCACAAGGCAATCCGGGGCTGGGGACCACTCTATCTTCAACATTTCCTGACCAAATAATCTCCTTCTAGACTCCTTCTTTCCTCTGCCACCAGCTCCCTGTGTGTTAAGCGGTTTGCCAAACAGAGAGCTGGTGGGCGATCACTTTTCTCGGCTGGGTCCGTCCTGTGGAACAGCCTCCCTCTACCTCTGCGTCTTGAGTACGACCTCCTTAAGTTCTGAAAAAGCCTCAAGACCTTTCTCCTCCTCTCTTCCCTGCTAATCTTACAGTAGCGTGACTGATGTGCAGGGCCCTTATGGGCACTCGGGGCACTGACCCCCCTCATCTCTCATCCCAGCTGCTGTCTTTCTACTGCACTTACTTGGGATCACCCTACCCAAGGGTGGTTTGCACTTACGTTCTTCTCCTCTTAGCACTTACCCTGAGCATTGCATCACAGCACCTATCCCTCCCCCCTCCTCATCTGCACGTTCTGGACACTCACAAGGCATAGTAGGTTCATCTCCCCCTCCTTTTTATTCTCATTATTTGTTTGTACTAATAATTCAATTATTTATCATTGCTGTAATTCATTGTCTGCCTTCCCCTGTCCCCTCCCTGTTTGCCCTGTGGGCATTTTTAAACAGTTTTGCTAATATAATAAACGCCTAACAAATGACCAATAAATAAAATAAATAGAAATGACCTGTGAAACCAATAAAAATCCCCCTTTCCCTCCACCAAGAAAACTGCCCTACAGTATAAAATGCCTTTGGTTGGGCATTTTGTTGAATCGGAACACACTAATAATGATCTAGATTGGTATATTATAGAAACCCTCATTACAGATAACAGAAACCTTTCAATTTCTAACGGGCTCTGCAGGCTAGAGAAATGCTGGATAACCTGTTTGGGCACTCATCAAACTGGTCTAAACGAGCAATTAGACTGGTCTGCTCTATTTCCAAGGTAATTGATGAATGGGCTTGCAAAGTCAGTCTCCCCCTTCACAAGGTTATACAAACCACCCAGTTACTAACAAACCACTCATGCTTTTGGTGTAATGGCATCCAACCCCATGTGAGTCATTATCCACTTTCTCTCACTCCGTGTACTTCTTGCTGGTGACCCACTCATGCAAGACAGGTTGGTTTACACCATCAGGGTCCAGCTTGAACAGACGGCCCTCTGCCTCAACAGATTCCAATATGACCGCCATATTTGAGCTTTGTTATGTTACCTTAATATATTTATAGGGTGCCAAAGCCTGTGGGCATTCAGGCTCCACAGCAGAGGCAAGATGGTTAACATTACATTGATATGATATGATATGATAGTTTATTTATATAGCGCCTATACACAAAGTGTTTCAAAGCGCTTCAAAGAGGGAGGGGAACAAAGGAAAATACAGTTACATTCAGCAAAAGTCCTTGAAGCAGTACAGAATGTTAAAATAACTATCATAATAGGCCTGTCGACATTTCTGATAGTGCAAGTGCATTGAACAAGTAAGGCAAGAGGTAATGGATAGAAGGAGAACAAAGCAAGCAGTAACATTACTATGTCTGACGACAATTTACGCAGTGCAGGTGGTAACAAGAGGAGGGGTGGGAGGGGGGCAAGGTTACGGAGGGGAAAGGAGAACAAGGCACGATACTGAACAAAAATGTCAGTGACAAATTTGAAAGTAGGGGAGGGGGGAGGAAGAGAACAAGGGGGGAGGAGGGGGGACAGACAGCTGCTATCGAGAGTCACGGAACAAACGATAGGAGTAAGTGCTAGGAGGGGGAAGTCAGAGAGGAGGAGAAGGAGTGGGGAGTAGGAAGGTAGTAGAAGAGGATGGATGTGAGGAGGTGGGAAGGGAAGGAGGCAGAAAGGGGGGTGGAACGCAGAGCAAAGAGGGTGGAGCAGGCAACTCGGGGGGAAAGGGGGGACACAGGCACTCACGGAGGGGCAGGGGAGGGCACACGGGCAGTCACGGTGGGGCAGGGGGGCACACAGGCAATCACGGAGGGGCAGGGGGGCACACAGGCACTCACGGAGGGGGAGGGGGGCACACAGGCACTCACGGAGGGGGAGGGGGACACACAGGCACTCACGGAGGGGCAGGGGGGCACACAGGCACTCACGGAGGGGCAGAGGGGCACACGGGCACTCACGGAGGGGCAGGGGGCACACAGGCACTCACGGAGGCAGGGGGGCACACAGGCACTCACAGAGGGGCAGGGGGGAACAGGCACTCACGGAGGGGCAGGGGGGCACACAGGCACTCACGGAGGGGCAGGGGGGCATACAGGCACTCACGGAGGGGCAGGGGGGCACACAGGCAGTCACGGAGGGGCAGGGGGGCACACAGGCACTCACGGAGGGGGGCCTGCGATCCGGCGTACCGCGGTGGACAGCGGTAGACAGGGCCTTCGTTGTGGGCCTTAGGTGGTGCGGCCGGCCCCCGCCTCCCGGTTGCAGCCATTGGCTAAATGGGCCAATTGCAACCAATGGGAGAGGGGGCAGGGGCTGGCCCACCAAAGCAGGAAACAAATCACATATTCCTCAAAATGGCAAACAAAACGAAAGAACATTGAAGTGCCGGTCTAGTGTGCTTCAGAGGCATTCTGTTTGTGCCACTGTGTTTATATACACTGTTTTCTAGGCAACGCGGCTTGCACACACAGCCTGCACTGTGCCACGGTTCGCAATATCGGGAGCCATGCCTGGCTTTGACAACATGGTCGCTGAACATAGTACTTTATACTTAACATTAGGGAACTTTCAGTCAGTGCACTGTTTCAGTGTTTTGATACTGGTACTGAATAGAATTTTGCATTGACAGTCGGTCCATTCTCAATTTTTTTTAGCATGAATGTTCTACACTGGAAGTGAGACTTCCACCCTGTGCCGTCCTAGTGAGTGACTAAAGGTACCTTTAATGACTGTTTTTTGCCAGCATGTATGACCTGGTTCGTAACAATGTTTGAATCTAGACGAAATGTTGCTCTGACTCATCTGTCCTTCATGTGTCCTACAAACACTACTATTGTACGCACATGCTCTAACTTTTAACCAATTGACAAACCTTACAGTGAGGCATTCCTTGTGTCTCCAGATAGGACAGTCCCTCCACAACAGGAATGTACCCTTAAATGGTGTAACCCATTACACCATTAAGGGTACCGGGGGTTGCGGAGGTGTCCCCCAATCTCCTTAAATGGTATAATGGGTCCGGGTGTTGCAGGGGTGTCCCCTGCATCCTTTACACGGATTGCGGCGGCAAAACCACAGCCTTTTTGCCACGATATTCTGTATCCACGGCCATTTTTGCCGCAATTTTAACACATGGAACCGTCGAAACACATGTAGGCTGAAAAAAGTAAGGCTTAAAAAATTATAAAAGGAAAAACAATTTTTCTGTGACTCGTATCAATTTAATTGATATTCACCCAGCGGCCTTGGATACTTGGTTTGAACATATGCAAATCACAAGTGAAGTGTGTCAATGTATATCATAGGCTAGCACAACCAATCAGACCTATACTCATTTTTTGTATTAGTTTTAGATGTGGCAAATCGGTCAAGTGACTATAGGAGACTGATAATATGTATATAGGTGGTAGCTAATGAGGGTGATGGGATAATACTGTATACTGTTTGCGTCACAAGTGGCGATTTTCTGCTATTTAATGGACTGCATTCATTGAACTAACCCAGTGGGCTCCGTGGCAGTTGGGTTCTATGGCACCCTCTGTCACCTTTCTGTATACAGAATACATTTTGTTTTCCTTGCAAAGAGGTGCACCAAGCTTTTTTCCTTAGGGGATTGATTGCTTTTCTTTGGCATGGTTGTCTGGAAGTTTAGCTTACAGATGCCAATATATCAACTTCAATGTACATGTCTATTTTTTTCAGATGTAATTCATTTACAACATTTTTGAATTGCGAACAATTGTTAGAAACATTTGCAGAACTTTGTTATTTTCACTGCAGCATCTTTCGAGATTGCTGCGCTGGTAGAGTGGCTAGGTGATACACCACACTAAGTTCATGTGTTTATGTGATGTAATTTATGTAATTATCTCCAACATGGGTGTTATTCAAGATTATGTCATTTTCTCTCTTTTCTTTGTTTGACTTTGTGTCTGCCTTGCTTTGGTTTTTGATTATTATTTGAGACCAATTCATTACATCTTGCTTTTTTTTAACATTACTCTATTTTTGTAATAAATTGTTATGAGCAGTTTCGACTCTCACTGGTTTATATGTCGGTGCACAGGGAGTGCTCCCTATTTTGTACAAGGGGGAAAAAGCTGCAGGTTTAAATCTATATAAATAAAAATCTAAATGCTTGTTTGTTCAAAATCTTAAATCTCCGAAAGTTCTTCACTGATTGCTTTGAAATTTTGACACAACCTTGCATTCGAATAGGCACGTATTTTTATATACTTACTATACATAGATGTCACACCTGTGACAGGTAGTAAAAACATACTTTTTCTGAAAAACAGTGCAATCTGTTGGATGTAAAAGCAACACACGCTATGCTAAACATTTCACTGCAAAACAGCACCATCTGTTGGACATAAAAGCATCACACGCTATACTAAATATTTTACGATTCCATTTCAATGTTTCCGTGGCTCAAATATGTGCCGAGGAAGCAGCAGAGCGATATGCGGGCAGACTTCAGAATGCACGGTTGCAAGCACGGTGATCGCGTTCTGCAGCTTCAGATCTGCTTCGTTCTCAACAGAATGAACTCGACAGGCTAAGAGTTGCCGAAAGATGTCAACGAGAAACAGCAGATCAGCGTCACACACGACTCCGTGCTCAGCAATCACGCGATTCTGAGCACAGAGAGTGGGCTCTTGGCGTAAAAGGCAGATTTTTTTCGGAAAGGGAGTAACACATCTGGATACATTTGACTATCCATTTCAAGATGGCACCTTTAGAGACACGATCTCCCTCTCTGCCTGTAGCTACGGAGACAAACAGTTGGTCTGTCTTTCTTAGCAGTCTGGTCTTGTCTACATAGTAGAGGACCGCTCTTCGCACATCTAGAGTGTGTAGTTTCACCTTAGCAGAGCTTTGGGGTTCTTGGAAGAAGGCTGGTAGCTCAATGGACTGGTTAATGTGGAATTTTGAAATGAACTTAGGTGAGAACCTAGGGTGTGTTCGTAGAACCAGTTTATCCTTATGAACAGTAAAGAATGGATCCTGCACTGACAGAGCCTGAATTTCACTGACCCTTCTTATGGATGTAATGGCTACTAAGAAGGCAGTCTTATAGGTCAGGTGTTTGAGACTAGTTTTATGCATGGGTTCAAACGGGGGGCCCATGAGTTTAGCAAGCACCACATTAAGGTCCCATGCTGGTGGTGGGTTGGAAATTGGAGGGTGTAGTCTCTTTACCCCTTCCATGAAAGCTTTAACCACTGGTACTTTCCACCACGACACCTTGTTATGGGAGGTGGTGTAGGCTGATAACGCTGCCAGGTGTACCTTGAGTGAATTAAATACCAACCCTGCGTCCAGCAGGTGGAGCATGTAGGTGCAATATTGGAAGGAGTACACTCAACTGGGTCACCATTTGTGTTCTTCTAGGAGGGGATCTCTGCTCAAGGCGTCCGCTAGTGAATTGAGATCCCCTGGAACATGTTGAGATGACAGGTAAATGTTCCATCTGAGTGCCCATTTCCAAATTTTCGGAGCGAGCTTGGACAGATTTGGCGAACGAGTCCCTCCCTGTTTGTTTATGTAAAACATAGCTGTCGTGCTGTCTGTTAAGATCTGCACGGACAGGTTCAAAAGGTGGGGTTCGAACGCTCGAAGCGCTCGAAAGGCTGCCAGAAGCTCTAGTAGATTTATGTGATTCTTAGCCACTGTGTGGGTCCAGAGACCCTGAGCTGTGTGGTGAAGGAGGTGTGCTCCCTACCCTGACAGGGATGGATCTGTAGTGACTACGGCCTGTATCTCAGGGTCGTAAAAGGGTTTCCCCTTTGACAGGTTCTCTCTTGTCCACCAGTGAAGACTCTGTACTAGTGTTGGCGAAATGACCACTAGATCGTCTCACTGACCACTTGCCTGAGACCACTGTTTCGCCAACCATTCCTGCATGGGTCGCATGCGCAGGCGCGCGTGGGGAACCAGGTAAATACATGACGCCATCATGCCTAGCAAACACATCGCTTTGCGCACCCTTATCTGGCTACCTGGCTGATATTGAGGAATTTGCAGTAGTAGATTCCGAATTCTTTCCCCTGATGGAAAGGCCAACCCCCTCTTGCGTGTTTAGGACAGCTCCTAGGAACTGTTTGAAGGTGCTTGGCACCAGGCTTGATTTTTTCTCGTTGATTGAGAACCCCAATTCGAAGAGGAGGTTGATTGTTCTTTGGATGTTGGAACTGCAAATTACTGGGGTTTCCCCCGTGATGAGCCAGTCGTCGAGGTAAGGGTACACTGGGATTGCCTCCCTGCGTAGGTGTGCAGCCACCACTGCCAGTACCTTGGTGAATACCCTTGGAGCCGAGGCTATACCGAAGGGCAGCACCTTGAACTGGTAGTGCTGACCGTCCACCTGGAAGTGCAAGAATCCTCTGTGCGCTGGGAACATGGAAATATAAAAATAGGCATCTTTCATGTCCAATGTTGCCATGTAATCTCCCTTTTTTAGGAGGGGGATTAACTCTTGGAGCGTAGTCATGCGAAATTTTTGGGGCTTGACATACTTGTTTGCAAGGCGTAAATCTAATACTGGGCGCATTGTCAAATCTTTTTTTGGCACAAGGAAGTAAGTTGAATAAATACCCTCGTTTACCTGGTTGCCCGGGACGAGTTCTATCGCGTCCTTTGCAAGAAGATTGACGATTTCCTCGAGGAGGATCTTTTGGTGGTCCAGGGAGCGTATTTTTTGTCTTGGAGGGTGGTTGCGGGGGCGCTCCAGCAGTTTGATGCAGTATCCCGCAGACACTATGGACAGCACCCATCTGTCCGAGGTGATCCCTTCCCATGCTTGGGTGAAGTTGGAAATGCGCCCCTCTACTGGGATGCATGGGAAGGGACCCTGAGCGGAGCGTCACTGTTTGCTGGGAGGCGTACCGCCTCTGCCTGGGCTGCCTCTCCCTCTACCGCGGCCCCTCTTGTTACCTCTACCGTAACTTTGGGTACCTTGTTGGTTGCCACCCCATGATGTACCCTGCCCCTGTGAGTAATTGGAACCCCTCTGGAAATTTTGTCCGCGTGAGCGATGAAAATTATTATTATCCCCTCTTTGGTTAGTGGGTTTGTTAGTCAATTGTCCCAGGGACTTTAGGGTATAATATTCATCCTTGGCAGTTTTGAGTGCCTCCTCTACTGCTTTGCCAAACAAGACATTTGGTTCCACCGGGATGTCAATAAGAGTAGCCTGGGTCTCGGGTTTAAACCCTGACTGTCTGAGCCAAGCGTGTCTTTTGATGACAGTGCTCTCTGCGATGAGCCGGCCTGCATTATCTGCGGCGTCAAAGGTCGCCTTTAGAATGCACCCGGACATGGATCTACCCTCCGACGCAATCTGGGCTAACTGGCCCTTTAGTGGTTCAGGTGCGGAGGCGAGGAGGGCAGATACCTGCTCCCACTGGTGGAAATCATAGCTTGCCAGCAGAGTGGTGGTATTGGCGGTAAGCGGAAGTGGAGGCCACTTTTCTTCCTAGCCCATATATCCACTTGCTCTCCTTGTCTGGGGGAGCTTCAGATGATGATAATAGAGGTGTCCCCGCTCTTTTCCTGGTGGTAGTGACTACCAACGAGTCAGGCTTAAGTTGGCCCCTTATATAAAGTGGGTCTGACTGGGAGGCCCTGAACAATTTTTCAGTTCTGGGATTCACAGCCCTAGTGAGATTAGGGGTGAGGAGGGAAGGGTCAATTCTGCGTTGGATGGACTTCAGAATTGGTATGGCTTGGGCAACAGGTTTCTTATCCCCCATGATCTCTTTTGCAATGTCCCTCTCTTCTTGAGCCCCTTGAGTGTCTATGTGAAAATGCTCTGCAGCTCTAGCTAAGACCTCATTCAGTAGAGGCTGATTATCCACAGGTGAGTCAGTGACCGGTGTTTTTTTGTTAACAGGCGAGTCTAGATTATAGACCTCTGCCTCGTCTTCCTCCTCCTCATCCTGGTCCTCGTCGTCTCTGTAATAATCGACACCCGCTTGGTTGTCCAGCATTTGTATATCTGGGTCTTCAGCATACTGGTGGTATGGTTGAATAGAGAATGGGCCCTGAGCTGGAGTTTCATTACGATCTCTTACTAGGGGGCCGAGGGTCTTTGGATCCTGAAGGAGTAGAGTTGTCAGGGGTACTCAAGAAATTAGCTAAAGAAGACATTCTTCTCATCACCCTGTCGATGTCATCAGAGCTCCATTCCCTGGAACTGGGGATGACAACCTCCTGCTGAGGCTCCTCTCCTATTCCCATATCCTGTAGAGTGGGAGGGATAACTTTAGGCTTAGTGACAGGGTCAGGGGTCTTAGATGTATTCTTATCTGAGGACTTATGTTTGTCCTTCTGGACCTGGGGTGCAGATGTCGTCTCTGAAGACTTTTTCTGCTGTTTGTCCCCTTTACCATGGGTAGAGGAGTGTTTCCCTAATGGTTTGACTGTTTCAGAATCTTTCGACGCCTGGCGCCGAGATTCAGGGGGTGTGTTGGCTAGGTGCCGTGTCTTTAGAGTGTGTGCGTCGAGACTCTGAGGCAGACGTGGAAAGTGCTGCCGGAGCCGACTAAGCGTGCTGCTTGGGGGTGGAGGTCGGAGCTGTCTTCTGACGACCATACCTCTGTGACTTTGGGGAGTGAGCCACTCTTGGCAATCATGGACGGTTGCTGTGCGTCGGAAGGCGATCTCGACCTGGAACGCCCAGAGGACACCGATTCTGTGGACCTCTCTCTATGTGCCTCTTCCTTCCGAGCGCTCGACACATGTGTCGAGTCTCGGCTGGGGTTAGTGTGCTTAGGTGCAGTAGTACGGGTAGCGCTCGTGTCGCCGGGTGTGGTCCCCATAACTGCCCTGTCGGACAATCCTCCGAGGCCGGGGACTCGCGCTTGGGTGTCTTCGACGCCCCTGTGCCCTCGCCGTCCGAAACGGCGGCGTTGCTGCCATCACTGAAGGAACCCACTGCCTCCATGGCCTCGAGCTGCCTGGCGTAATGGGCCCAACGTTTAGTGGAGCGGTCCTTTAGTGTTTTAGCCTTAAAGAGCTTACACGCTCTTTAGTTAGCTTCGGGGTGATCCCTAGGCAAACAAAGATTACAGGTGTTATGCTTGTCAACCCAAGGAAACTTGCGGTTGCACTTGGGGCAGAATATAAATGAAGTACTCTCCATATGTCACCATATGGCAGCGGGCGAGTGTATGTAGGAAATAAAGGGAGTTTTATATCCACCCCCCACTCTCCCCACTTGCAGGGCCGAGACCAGAGGCCTTCCGAGGCCCGGGCCGAGGCCAGAGACCTTCCGAGGACCAAAGTCCACTGTGTCGTCTCGATGGTTGTTCGTTCTTCAGACCGGCATCGATCTTTCGACGTGGGATTGGAAGAACAGGGTTTTTTAGATGAATTATGACAAAATGGCTGAAAGCCAGGGAACTCCGCAACAATGCTTCCGACAAGTATGGCGGAAAAAAACAATCTGAGGGTCCTACACGCGTGAGGGATCATGGGTACAGTGGACGTCACACTAGGGATAGTATTACTGGCACGCCCTATGTCGATGCCCATTTTCGAGTTACGAAAAACAAACTGTAATACTCTGCAGCTTCCACTAGATGTCGGCCTATGCACAGCATGTGATCTAAGCAGATTTTACAAGCCTCAGAAATACATATATAAAAAAGAGGAAAATGTAATATTCAAGATATCTGGCATCTTCTAGTAGCATTGCCAATTTCAATTTCCTTATGAGTGGCATTTCCTCTCAAGAACATTTACAATATCTAGAGTTCTCATTTGAATAGTTTCTCCTTTATGTAACAATAAGTACCTCACTAGATGCCACTAAATCTCGAAATAGAATGGCGACTAGCACAATCATTATCACCTCTTAGTCGGACAGTAATTTCGCCAGACCGAGTGGCAGCAATGGTAAACGAGTGGTAATTGGTACAAGGTGACCAACATGTGTTTTGACTAAGCTCTATTCCACCGATGAGCTCTAATAAAAGCATAACCCTTGTAAGGAGTTGCTTTCACTCTATTCCAGGTTGGCTTGAATATTTTTACCAATCCAAAAGCTATATTATTTTACGTGGAAAGGTGAACGCACAACATTTCTGGATTGGCATAAAGGACACCACACCAATCCAATTTGAGCAGGCAAAATATGAAGTGCATTCGCATGACTGATGCATTTGTCTGGGAATGTTCTCAACCTAAAATGGGAACTTACCCAGAGTTCCTGTTTCCCGTTTCGCATGGTGAAAATGAGTATTGTTTTTGCAAAAAGCAATAGAAGAATATTTGATGGCGAACAACAGTTTGTAGGTCAGCATATTTCCACAGGCAATATCCTTACATTTCCTGCTGACTTTCTCAACTTAAATGGTCTATTTTTTAACTAAATGAAATATGCACTGGGCTGTCGCAATCAAAGTGGATCTTTCTGCACATTCCAAAAAATCCAGCAGATGAGGTTTACTTCTATTCCATTTTCCTCTTTCTTCCAACTTCCCTTTGTCTTTCAGACTAGGAGACCAACACTCCCCACATGGTTTGGAAGCAACTATGCATGGGACGAAAATGACACAGAAAAGTAGCTCTTAGTTTGATACATTATTTGATCATGTTTTTTGCTATATAAAATGGTATGGCTCACAGAAGCTGGTTTCCATATTCATCAATACATATAACAGTATATTTTATTTTTGCGATGACCCTGCACAATCTTGTCAAGCCTAAATATGAAAAATAATCTACAAAAACAGAACCATTAGCAATAAATATTCCACGTTTGCTTCATTTTCAAAATATTAAACACTCTCTCCTTACTGTATACTGAGGGGACACCCTTCAGCAGTACCACGGTCAGGGACCCCGGCCAGAGTCCCCGACAGCACTTTCAGTCTTTTCTTGCACTCTGCAAAATCCTTGTTCGGGTGGAAATCTGTGGATGCAGAAAGTGGAAGTCCATCCCTTACCCGCACAACACAGGCAAAGAGGATCATGGACATCGTCCACATGAGGATTCATGAAGACAAAATCTAGAAATGGAAGAATACAACAAAGCTTAGATTGTACTGCCATTCGTAGAGTGTCATTTGTATGTCTAGATAAAAACAGAAAACACTGGCTTGCCGTATATTAGACTACCCCTTAACTATTTGCATGCTGAATTAGGTACCACATAAATCCCAAAATCCTACACTTGAAGTACAGGGTAGAAAATGCAAAAGGTGGTTAGTTATCCATCCAGTGTATGGACATCTTTTCCTCTTGCTATTGGACAAAGGCAACATGAAATGAGAAGGGTCTTCAAGAATTCAACAGAAACTATTAGAGTCACTATTAGGTGAGCATTTCTTGGAACAGTACCATACAAAGTGAATTTTACAGTTGAAAATTAGAAATGGCAGAAAGAGCTCAAAACCCTTTACCCGACATGAGCAGGAAAGATAGATTTCATCAACTCAGTGCCCACTTGTAAAGCCTTAATGAAATAATTGAGTTGCCAGTACTAATGTTTCAATACATTTTCTACTAATCACTTTACCTTGATGGTCAATTTTACCTCAAATTCCTGTGAAGTACTGCACTTAGACTACCAGCTCGTCTAATCTATCCAAGTGATTTTTATGTATGTGTTAAACTGAAATTATTTGCACTATAACATATTGTTAACTTGACAGAGTGCGCATCCGTGCAGGACATACAGAACTCACCTACTTAGCCAGCAGTTTACCTCAGTAGACAAGCCAAATATCTTAATTTCCAATTTGGAGCATGCCTGTCCCAATGGTGGTCATAAATTGCCATTTGACGTTTTTCCCTAAGGAGATTCTTCCAGGATTACTTTCGGATTGGCTCCTGCTAGAACCCGCATTTCTGAAATACATTTTTCTAGCACCTAATACATTCTGCACTATGGCGGATGTACCAAGGGACATCAAAGATTAATCAGTGTTGGTTAACTAAGTACTGACATAAAGGTCACGAAGACCAATGACCAGGTCGAGAAGGAAATGCAATTCAAACTGCTGTTTATTTGGGGAATAGAAAACAGGACGGCCAATCCAATTAATAGGGACTGCAATTGTAAACCAAATGAAAGTGAACAAGTCTTCTTGTATCCGGGTGTCCCATCAGTTAGAGGCAAAGTCTGGCACTAGCTTCTAATTTGGATGTAAAGGGGTTTTCCTGCACCTTTCTTCACTGTGCTTCTTGGGGTCTCTTCTCCTGGTTGCAAGTTCAAAGTTTCACAGGGATTCCGACCCTTCTTGCCTGTTTTTTTCTAGGTCTCTCTCCATAGCTCTCTATCTTCTTTTATGAGGGAACAAGGTTTGCTTTACTGCGATCATCAGAGCGGAGTTTGAGAGCCCTGGTCTGCTCCTTCCCACACAGTCTTGACTCTAGTCCCTTCAGTACTGCTTTACTACTGTTCTGGTGCTGCTCCTCCTCAAAGTCCTGCCATCTGTTGTTCCTCTACCCATCATGTGGGATTGACCCTTTCCAATCGGGATCTCACCACTGCCCACAATTTTGTGCACATAAAAGACTAATTTCCAATAAGTCTACGCTAGTATAGTGAATGTAAATAACTTTACCATGGAGTACCTTTTGTTTGAGCGATATGTGTGCTGGCAAGAGAGCAGCGCACAGTGTCCATTGTTAAACAAGGATTCATAAACAGGCATAGTGTCTAAACAAAATCACAAAATCTTGTTTGATTAACTCTAGCTCTTCGACAACTGCACTCAAAACAAACGGCAATGGTCAGTTTAACACTGCTCTTCTTGAAACAAGGAGATCCAATAACAATCGCAATTCTCAAATTCACAAAGAATACAACTTTAAAAAGAAGGGGTAAGTCTGTGGCCACTATTTTTGACAACAACAAAACATGGAGCGGATCTACCTCGAGAAGTAAAGAAATATGGACCTATTCATTTGATGTAGAGTAAAAATCTCTTTAGATTTACCCAAATATATTTTTTTTCTTTTTTTTTTTTTAAATCGATTTTTATAAAAACGACTCAGAGACCGCTCCGAACGGTCTTTCTAAATCGAACTGTCATGCCCCTGTGCACAAGTGTGCTCATGGGCTGACAGGAGCAGTCGGGCCAGACGGGAAGACGGAAGTTGTGGACGTTGAAGGTAATTGTATGAGTGTGTCTGTATCTGTGTGACTGTGGAGGGGAATGTGGGTGGCGTGGATGGGAAGGGGACAAGCGTAAATGTGTTTGCTGGGGAGTCAGGGAAGAGTGTTTTTTAGGTGGAAGGGGGTGGGTGAACTGGAGGAAAGGGGGGTTTGCGGGTTCAAACCCCCCAAAATAGTTATTATTCCATGTTTTAAAGGCGGCACAAAAATCAGGCAAAAAAAGTCTGTCTTTTTGGTGTCCGGCCTTTAAAATGCAGAATAATCAAACTGAACCATTTATTTAAATCAGCGGGTCACCCTGCTAGTCACACGTGTACGTCCTTACCTGGCAATTCTATCGATATGTACAATAATCCAATTCCACCTGAAGATTCTAATACATTGAAAGTTCGACCCATTACTAATGTGCCCTTCCTCTTAAAGATTTGAAGTCGTCTTGCCTATCTACAAATTCAGGCATAATTGGAAGAACATCATTTGTTGGGTCTTAGATAATCAGGCTTCAGAGCGGATCATTGCACGGAAACTGCTCTGCTAGATCTAAAAGCAAGCAGTCTTTAAATATGGACAATGGACATGTTTCTTTACTTTTGCTTTTAGACCTTTCCGCAGCCTTTGATAATGTGGATTTACTATTCTTTTTAACAGAATTCAGTCCAAGGCACTTTTTTCTAAAAAGGCGGCTGATTGAATTTTACCAGACAGATCGGTGAGAGTATTTTTTAAAGCGGCCATGACTTATCCTGTTAAGCTTCTGTGCAGGGTCCCACAGGGTTCCTGCCTGTCACCCACTTTATTTAACATTTTTACTAAACCTTTATTTGAGTTGTTGGACGAGGAAGACATTCTGTATACTAATTTTGCAAATGACACTCAAATCTTGTTACAATTTTCTGGTGACTACGAAGCAGACTGGTACAGGATTAATGCCTTTTTTGACATTATCCATAGTTGGGTGATACATAAAGGGCTGGCACTTAATTAGGCGAAAACTGAATGTATTCTTGTTTAGACACAGCAAATGCTTTATAAACGTCCTGCCTCATACAAGAGTTTTACTACTGCTGGCTGCTCAACAGACGTTATCTCTAAGGTCATAACTCTTGGTGTTTCTCCAGACTCACTTTCCATGAAATATCATGTTAATTCAATTACCTCCTCCTCGGATTGATATCTGAAGCTGAATTCGGCCATATATCTCTGTGACTAGTTGTGCCACACTCGCTCCGACAATAATCACAGCCAAAATAAATGATTGTGGGAGTCTTATTGTGGACAGCTCTCAGAGTAATCTGGCTAAACTACAAGTACTTCAGAATAACGCTGTTAGAATTGTGGCCCGTATCAAGCTCTGAACACATGATACTGCAGCTTGTTAAGCACTGCACTGGTTACCAGTGAAAGAAAAACTAATGTTTAGAATACTTCGCATTACCCACAAATATTTATTTGGGGAAAACACAGTTTATCTAAAACAGAGGTTTGACTGTAAAACAACAGTCACACACCTTAGGATCTCATCGGAGCCTCCTAGGATTAAGCCTGAGGGGCTGTAAACATGCTTTTAATGTTCTTGCCACTGACCTATGGAGCAAAGTATATCCGCATTTGTGCTCGGACACTTCTATTACTTCCTTTAGGAAAGCCCTAAAAACATTTTATATTATTTGATCTGTATAATGTGTGCATTATAATGGTAGTGGCAGTGTAAGGGGCAGTTCCCTGCAGTCATGTGTCCTGGCATGCGTAACAGTCATTATAGCTGTGCAGCTGAGCTTGAACGAAGGAGGAGCAGACCAGAGGTGCTGGCGCCGGGTTTAAGGGCCTAGCAGACCACCAAAGGCAGTCTAAGGGGCAGTTCCCTGCAGGAGTCTGCAGCAACCGGACGACCGTGAAAAGACCGCAAAAGGCATTGTTTGGCCTCTGAAGATGTGCCTTGTGAAACCTAATTTCACGCGCGAAGAAAACAGACATGCAAACCCAGCCGGTGACTGGTTGCTCACCTGTCAACCTTTGTCAGCACGTTCGAGTTTGTAAGCTCCACTCTAACGCTATACAGCGCACTGGTGACACAGCCAATATCTGCTCATGAACAGCTGAGCGAAACGGACTAAAGGGCTGGACACATTGCTGTGTGCTCTACTGCGGTTAACCTGATTGCCGGAAACGATGTGCAGCGGCGGATTTCTATATTGCTGTGTGAGGCAGCAAATGGTCCACTGTTGCCCATGGGGGTGAGCACTTTGAAAACCTGTGAATTCGTGTTTTGCCTAGATTCTGCCATGAGCTGTTGAACTCCTTAATTGCTGAGCTGATCATTCGCTTTTCCCCCCAGGACTTTTGTGACTTGTGCGAATATTTCTTTAAAATGTTTTTTTTCGTTATCTCCACTATGTTGGAACTGCACTGGAGTTTAAGCACTTGGAGCCAAAGTCGAGGAGTGGGGATTTCAGGGTAGCGGCTGCGCCAGTCTCTGATTGAGGTATCGTTTTTCTTACTTGACCTCCCTACAGACTTTCTTCCTTTCTTCTTTGCAAAATGTTCCTTAGGAGTCTGATCCAAATGTCACAACGTAAGCATCAGTTTTGAAACAGTGGCTCACTTAAGCATTTACATGGATTGCCTGCTGTTTATTGCCTGTCTACTGCTAACTTGTGCTGCCCTGCAACTCTTGTAAACCTGAGCCCTCCCGGAAGGGAGGCTCAAGGGCGTAAACTGGGAGGTGGGGGGTTTGTGTTGGGTCCAGTAGGGCAGCAGGTGCTGCCCGATTTAGCATGCACATGTTTGGGCGGGCAGCTGGGACCCCAGGACAATGGAGACCCATAGCCATACTGCCATATTCTCCAGAAAAGCGAGGGTACGGGGGGGGGGGGGCAGGTGACAACAGGTAGTCCTGCCCTCTGTCACCTAGCATCAAAGGTCCCCCTTCCCATCCGGGCGGACGCAGAGCAAGGGCCTTTGAAGCTCAAAGAGGGGCTGCCTTGCCCCCAGGCAAAAACATGCCTATATCCTGCAAAGGAAGGTAGCCCCTCTCATTCTTTGCCTCTCCTTCTGACGACTCCAGCAGGCACGTACTGCTGTCAGAAGAAAAAATACCTCCCTCGCACCCTGCACACAGCTTCTAAGAACCCCACTAGCGGGGGCCAGGTACATTCTAGAACTTACACAAACACTAGGAGAGGCTAAAACGCCGCCCTAAAAACTAAACTCAACACCACTTTAAACGCTTTAAACCCACCAAGGGGTTACAATACTCAGTCATGTAAGACCCAGGCGCACAGAAGCCACCACCTAAGAAAACAAAGCAATTAAAACCCAGAGGGGACCAGAAAATAGTGGCTCAGGAGCGGAGAGAACCCCAATTAGAGCACCTAGGAGGTAACTTTCTAAACACAAGTGGATCACGAGCCAGGAAGGTTCTTAGTAAGGCTCCTGGAACCCACCCCCGCTAGAAAATCAATGCAAGGTAAGCACTCAAGGGGTCTTACAAAACGCAAATGGAGCATGAGCAAGGTAGAGTCCTAGCAAGCCTTCAAGAACCCACTGCCGTTGTTAAGCTATGCCACATATGAGAGAGCAGGGGGGTTCTGTCAAAACACAAGTGGATTATGAGCAGAAAAATGTACTAGTAAGGCTCTAGAACCCACCCCTGCTGGAAAATAAGCAATCAAAAGCGCAGAGGGGGTCTCATTGCACAAGTGGATCAGGAGCAGGGTAAGACCCTAGTAAGGCTCCTAGAACCCACCCCCGAAGAAATAACAATCCCACAACAGAGAGTGGGGGCTTCAAAAACCCAAGTGGATCATGTGAGTAGAACATGCCAAATTCATCTCCAAAAGGTTACACCCAAAGGCTAAAACGCCTGCATGGAAAACTACAAAACACATGATCTAAAAACTCAATGGCTCAAAGAACCCACCCGAGGAGTATCAAATGCAAGAAATCGCAGAGGGTTTTTTTTCAGAGTAAAGTGGATCAAGAGCCATAAGAACAGTAAAAATCACCCTGTGAGCATGCAAGGGCGCAAGTGCTAAACCCGGTCAGGTTGGACGCAAATGAAAGGCGCATAAAACGCATACCTCACTACCTCACACGGGAAAGACAAGTGAAAGCAGGGAAGACCTGCTGCAAAAGTCAAGTATGTTATGAACAAGACACAGCTTACACACTGGGTCCAACAAATGTCACAAGCATTCGTATGAAGGGCGGCAGGGAACAGCCTCAAGAAGGCCCTACTTTGGAATAGGGCCCCCCCGCTCACCTGATCCCTCTGTCCCCAAAATATATTATTGTTATTCTCTTTAGGATGATGTTATGGTTGGTTTTCTTTTGCACCATGGCTGGTATTAAAATAAAGCTTGTGGCCAAAGTTTTTCCACCTCACATCCTTGTTTAGGTCTCCTCATTCCTGTTACTGTCATTACTGTCATGTCATACTTGTCATCCATACCTGCATGCCACTCCCCACACAAAAACACTTCCAGGCTTTTGACTTTTGTCGTAGACGTCTACGATTTTGGACGTTTGTGTTATTGTGATCCTACCCATCCATCAACGCTGTGAATAAGTACGGTCGCGCAGCCAAGGGGTGCCCCTGGATCACTTACCCGCAAAAGTACCGGGTAGCAAACGTACTATCTGAGGCCAACCAGCCGGAGATGATCAGTCTGTAAGAATAGAGGGCACACTGGTTGAAGGCAGACTAATCGAGCAGGTGGATGCAGACGCAGACGCAGTTTTGATTATTTCACATACGCCTATCTCAACTGCAATGACTTCCAATTACTTTGGCAAGTTGCCCTCTCTCCCATCACTACTTCTAAAATGAATGGTACGCTTTCATGCGTCAAATCTGAAAGGTTTCGCCCCTCTAGACATGCTACCAAAATCAGCCAGCTCTGTATGCCTGTGCATTTAAAATCTACAGGAGTGGTTTTTATTGGGGGGACTCTCAGCAAAATAATCGCAACAGTGCGACCAACGTGTCTAGGGTGCTGGAGTCTAGGGTCAAGCCTCCCTGTCAACCGTCCACAGTCCAAGACAATCCTAATGATTCCTTCCTAGCTCCTGCCAGTAGAGACATCCTCAAAGAAATTGCTCACATGGAATTAATCTCGCACTGTGCCCAGGTTGAGGCAGGGGCCTCGGTGGATCGAAAGGCCTCTAAGGGTGTACAATCTGATGGCAACTCTGACCTACCTCCTTTTAGCCCTCAGGGAGACCCTGCCCTTCACTTGGCCTCAGCCCCGGCCTTGGTCCCAGGCACCTCCACCCCTCTGGTTACATCTCTTCAAGGGCCTTTGTCCGGCTTAGCTGGATTAGTGGCAGTGCCAGGAGTAGCAGTGAAAACCAATGTATGATCAGTGGGTCCAGAAAACACTAATAGCCTACTTCGCTCCTTAACTGCAACATTACCTGGAGCAAGAATTTCTTATGAGCAGGTTGACAGTTCTTCGGTTTCCACAATTGTGCGAGGTGGCCACATAACTACTCGACCAAACACTGCAGAGCGGCCGTGCTCTATAGTTGGGCAGGTGGTGGGTGTACACACCTGTAACACAATAATCATTGCTTGTCCACTTTATTACATTATCAGGAACCTCTGGGAAATGCTCTTCACCCCCAATCACGTCGGCTGAATGACTTGACAGTTAAATTTGCTTTCTTGGAGGGTTAATTGAAAGGGACTATTAATAAGCCAACCAACATGGGGTCCGGGATCAACGTACTGTACAAATAGATGCCTTCCCGGGTATCTGCAATTTGGATCTGCCACAGGAGGGTCCTACTGGTGTTGAAGAAGTAATCATGACTACATTAACTCTTGTGAACTTGAGCTTCTTTGAGGAGTGTCGGCTGCCCACTGCTGAGTTGTCTCCAGGGCAGGCACAGAGGATCTGATTGCGGGGATAAGGAAAGATCAGTGGTGGTGGTCGAGACAGTGGAAGCTGATATAAATCAAGAGCAGGAAGTTAATTTTCTGATTTTTAAGTGGAACAAATCTGGCAAAGGAAAGAAGGCTAAGCCAGGAACAGATAACATTCTACAGAAAATTGAAAAATAAGAGTTGCACGAAAAAATACTTCAAAGGGTTCTAGAAAATGTATGCGCAATCTTTCCTCGCCCTCTGAACTCCTACAGGTATTACTGCCGGATCCTCATGATGTTTGTCAAAGGGGCGCAAGAAAAAAAGACTTTCATCTCAAGCACTTGCTCCTGGAAACGACAGGGCTAGGGGCAGATGACTTGCCTACTGACGAAATGTCCCCATGTGTTGAGCCTCGTTGCTCTGCGCCAAGTCAAAGAGTGGACATGTGTGTGGCCAGCCAAACAGGATCGGCCCCTTTGACAATTTCGGGGCTCTCTACTGAGTCTACGCAGAAGGCCTCGGCTGTAATTGACCATTTTAAGGAAACCCCCTGCAACATTAAGGGGTCGATTCATGGAAATAATGTGCGCCGAAAATTCGCGCAGAGGTGCCAAAACGTGCGAATCGCAGGAAAAGTGCGAAAATCGCAGGGAAACCAGCGCACAGCGATTCATGGAAGTCCGTGAGCGAGAAAAACATTGGATGTGCACTAAAAATGTGCGCCGCGCACGCCGGCGCACAGGTCATTCAACAGCGTGCGCCACGGCCACTGCGAAATCGCACATAGCGCGGCGCACCTCACAAAAGTAGGCGGAACACGGGGCGTAACACTCGGAATGGGGAACAACGCGTGAAAATATGGGCGTCACGGGGGGGAAGTACAGGTGGCAAGTGCGCGGAACGCCCACACGCTCGCCTACAACCCGTATTCATGGAATTGAATAGGGCAAACCAGCGCACGGTGAAAGACGCGCACAGGGCCAAACAAGTATGCCACAAGAAAGCGGGTGGTAGCGTCCCTGCGCCTGAAAAAAATGTGCGCCAAAATGTGCGATAACAAAAAGCACCCATATACAGCCATGATGAATGGTCCATACAGTGGCCCTCTAGGACAAATGAGGTACAAAGGGGTACCGACAAACATGGACACCCGCTGTGTGAAAAATAGCGTGTGCGTGTGTACCTGGGTGCGCGGGAAGTCCCACACGCGATTGGCCTGGGTACGTGTACTTCGGGGTGCGCGGGAAGTCCCACACGCGATTGGCCTGGGTACGAGTACTTCGGGATGCGCGGGAAGTTCCACACGCGATTGGCCTGGGTACGTGTACTTCGCGGTGCGCGGGAAGTCCCACACATGATTAGCCTGGGTACGTGTACTACGGGGTGCGCGGGAAGTTCCACATGCGATTAGCATGGGTACGTGTGTTTCGGGGTGCGCGGGAAGTTCCACACGCGATTAGCCCGGGTACGTGTGTTTCGGGGTGCGCGGGAAGTTCCACACGCGATTGGCCGGGGTACGTGTACTTCGGGGTGCGCAGGAAGTTCCACACGCGATTGGCCTCGGTACGTGTACTTCGGGATGCGCGGGAAGTTCCACACGCGATTGGCCTGGGTACGTGTACTTCGGGGTGCGCGGGAAGTTCCACACGCGATTGGCCTGGGTACGTGTATTCCGAGGTGCGCGGGAAGATTCACACACGATTTCAGCAGGGTACGTGTATTTAGGTGGTGCCGGGGAATGCTACACGTGATTTGGCCATGTGGGTCCTCCCAGGTGTTCCCTCTACACCCTCCACGGCCCCTGCAGGCAGCCCACACCACAGGGGACTACCCTGTACCCCTGCTCATGTCCCACAGGCAACCCATCCACCATGGCCATGCCCCCCAGCCAACCCACATGTCACCTTGCACTACTGATCACCAACACATGTCTCCCAGCACCCCCACCCCCCAGCCACCAGGGGCAGCCTCCACCAGGCCCCCACTCATGTCCCCCTGCACCCCCACCCCCCAGCAGTGCAGGGGCAGCCTCCACCAGGCCCCCACACATGTCTACCACCACCCCCAGCCCCCAGCAGTGCAGGGGCAGCCTCCACCAGGCCCCCACTCATGCCTCCCACCACCCCCACCCCCCAGCCACCAGGGGCAGCCTCCACCAGGCACCCATTCATGTCTCCCACCACCCCCACCCCCCAGCCACCAGGGGCAGCCTCCACCAGGCCCCCACTCATGTCCCCTATCACCCCCACCCCCCAGCAGTGCAGGGGCAGCCTCCACCAGGCCCCCACCCATGTCCCCCTGCACCCCCACCCCCCAGCAGTGCAGGGGCAGCCTCCACCAGGCCCCCACTCATGTCTACCACCACCCCCACGCCCCAGCCACCAGGGGCAGCCTCCACCAGGCCCCCACTCATGTCTCCCTGCACCCCCACCCCCCAGCCACCAGGGGCAGCCTCCACCAGGCCCCCACTCATGTCCCCCTGCACCCCCACCCCCCAGCAGTGCAGGGGCAGCCTCCACCAGGCCCCCACTCATGTCTACCACCACCCCCACCCCCCAGCAGTGCAGGGGCAGCCTCCACCAGGCCCCAACTCATGTCTCCCTGCACCCCCACCCACCAGCCACCAGGGGCAGCCTCCACCAGGCCCCCACTCATGTCTCCCTGCACCCCCACCCCCAAGCCACCAGGGGCACCCTCCACCAGGCCCCCACTCATGTCCCCCTGCACCCCCACCCCCCAGCAGTGCAGGGGCAGCCTCCACCAGGCCCCCACTCATGTCCCCCTGCACCCGCACCCCCCAGCCACCAGGGGCAGCCTCCACCAGGCCCCCACTCATGTCTACCACCACCCCCACCCCCCAGCAGTGCAGGGGAAGCCTCCACCAGGCCCCCACTCATGTCCCCCATCACCCCCACCCCCCAGCCACCAGGGGCAGCCTCCACCAGGCCCCCACAATCTAGATCCCTGGCCCTTATGGTCAGCCTCCAAATGCCAAACACCCACCCGAGTATTGCATCCACCCACTTAGAAATGGCAAAAACATGACAGAAGCCCAATTGCAAGTTTGGAAATGAACACATGTCCCTCACATACACCCAATGGGTGTCAGTGAATGTCAAAACCCATATAATGATATGCATGAAACCAATGAGATGATACTACACATTGAAGTTTGAAGAAAAAATATGTATTAAAAGCAACATAAATTGAATCAAAAATAAACAAACAATAATAGAAATTAAAAAAAAAAGAAACCAGCAGGTCCGTGAAATAATGCAAAACCACAAATCATAATGCAAAGGAAAGGTGTCCAAAGTCACAGTCCACAAAAGTAAATCCAATGGAAAATTAAAATCGAAAACCATTGCTCCATGGCGAAATCATAATAATAATTGAAAATCCAAAAGTCAACTATGTACAGATAAACAATCCAGGGTCCATGATCCCAACCGAAGAAATGAAACCTATCTAATAACACTACCTAAAAAAAATAACTATATACAAAAATGTGGCCCATTGTCCAAAAGGTCCAAAAAAAATGCTAAACCAAAGGAAACCTAACACTAACTATATAACTATTTACAAGGGCAGCGGGATAGTCCGACGGCTCACTTCGGGATGTTCCGGGCCAGGGCATCATCGAACTCCTGCTCAATGTCCCGGAGGCGCTCCTCCTCCATGGCCCCGAGGGTCCGCAGGGCCGTCCACATGTTCCCCGCAAACTCCCTGCAGATTGCCTCGAGGCACTCGGCACGCCTCAAGGCCCTCCGCATGGAGTTTTCCGCCCTGACCATCGTGAGCCATGCCTCTTCCGCCCGCTGCCGCTCCGCATCTATGGCGTGGCCCAACCGCTGCCACATGGAAGACACTTCCCGTCCTGGGTCCTCCTGCCCTCCGGCCGATGCCTGCCCCTCCGATGTGGAAGGCCCCGAGCCATCATGGCTCCCACCACGTTGCTGCTGCTGCTGCGCCTCTGCCCGTGCACTGCCTCCTGCACATCCTCCGCTGGCTGGGGTGCAGTCGTTGATGTGGCCACCCCTGCTGGACATCCGACTTCCGACTGTGGCAGGGATGCCTCCTCCACCAGCCCGGCCGCACCGTCAGAGGCAGCTCCACAGGGCACCCAGGTGACTGATGGGTGGGAAGATGGCACGGAGGACGACTGGCGCATAGGGGGTTCAGTTGAGGAGGGGGTCGTAGCAAGCCCCATCAAACGGAGGAATCCGGCCTGGGTGACCTGTCCCAGTAGGCTGACGCGGTCAACGAGCCATTCGAGATGACGTGCAGTCTCCTCATGAAAAGACTGCAGGTCACCTCGCATGGCCCGTTGACGCAACGCCACACCAGTCAGGACAGGCTTAACCCGGACCCGGATAGCCACGTCCGCAGGCAGAGGAAGGCCAGTTGTCGTGAGCTCATCCCCTGCCTGAAAACGGGTCTGGACTTAGGCATCCCTGCTGGTGCAAGATGATGCAGTGACAGGATCAGGGACAGGATTGCACACAGGCACCTCCGCGGCGACCTGTGCTGCCTCCTGTCCCTGGTCCTGCACTGCACAACTAGCACCAGTGGAATCCCCACCTCCAGACCCCTTCTCTGTTGCTTGCACGGCCGCCTCCTCCACCAAACCCCCCACCAACCTGGATGACTCCGTGCCATCTTCCCCCGTTGGGCCCTGTGGGGTCCCAGCTGCCCCTTCTGCTGCCAAGGAGTCCAACTCAGACTTCCGCCTCTTGGACCTCCCCCCGTCAGCTGCGGCCTGGGACGCGGCACCGGACTCCTCACTCCCCGACGAGATCACAACCTGGGAGGGGAGCCGGGCCTTGCGTCTCCGGCTGGCGGTGCGATCCCCGCCGCTGTGCTCCACAGCACCTTCTCTGCCCTCTTCATCAGTTGACACTGCAGACAGGGAGAAATAAAACACAGGCATCAGGGCACTGTACAATGGACACATACACACATGACAGTTGCACATGAGTGGCATTGGCAAACCTCAGACATGGCATCACAATCGGCAACACACATGTCATTTCAACTTGCACACATGAGCCATACCACAGCCACATTGCAACTGCCAGCACCATCCATACACATACAACAGCATGAGCAGGCAAAGGTGAGCCAGACATCACATGCAACACAGGGAGTGCACTACACATGCACGCAGACCACCACACTTGCATGCATGTGTACACCTCAGCCAACTGTCGCAGTGTTCCGATGGGCATCCATGTCACATCTGCCAATCAGGCTTCCACATCCCGCTGTCACATGCATACATGTAGCCTCACTGTTGCACCCTTGTCAAATACACACACATGCACATGTACACAGTGCTGATACATGCAGCTGAAAACAACATACATGCGTGACATCACGAACATGCCCACTTACATACACATTCATCCACATGTGTGCCCACGCAACTGCATTTGGCATGCAAGCCTACACACACAAGCACCATCCATGTCTCACACATGACAGCCCTCGCATGTGTTAGCCCCACGGTCCTGTACACCCCCACCCATACTCGGCTCCATACAAACATATGTGCAACGCGTCACGTCACAGACGCGCTAAGGGCCTTTGGTCCAATGAAATCGCATATGCGTGCTGACGTGCATACGCGCTAAGGGCCTTTCCTCGATTTACACGCAGACGTGCAGGATTTTCCCGTGCCAAATCACTCCGTATCAAGCTGGCCACGCGTAAGCACACGGAAGACCACGCTCCTGCCCACAAGGCCGAATTACTGCCCCCCAGAACCCCGAGCACGCTCCCACCTGCCATCTGCTGCTGCCTGACTGCGTGCTGCCCACGTGCCCTGCCATTTGCTGCCTGCACATCAGCCAGGGGTGCTGTTGCTGTGACCACCCCTGCTGGAACCGAAGACTCCCGACTGGGATTCCATCGCTCCACAGCCCAGCCCCAGGACCCAGTTGCCCACCCACTCCTGCCTCTGGGGTTGTCATGTCGGGCACTGCAACATCTGGCACCACTGATGACCCCCGGCCAGAGAGGCAGAGGGGCACCAGCTTCAGTGCCAGGGAAGTTGGTGTCCTGGTGGAGCAAGTCCTGGGGCAGTATGATGCCCTCTACGGAAGTGTGTGTGCCGACAAGGAAGGACGGACTCGGATCTGGACTGACATCGTGACTGACATCGTGACTGCCATCAACGCGGAGGGGGTGGCAGTCCGCGACTTCCAACATGTCAAGAAGCGCTGGGAGGACTTCAGGTCCAGGACCCTGAACAAGGCCCGGCGCCTCTTGAAGGCAGCGGATGCTAAGGGGCGCCGGGGTCACTTGTCGGAAGATCAGATGAGGGTCCTGGAACGCATATCCCCAGCGCTCCACGTCCAGGTCCTTGAGAGGCAGACCCGTCTGGATTCGAGCGGTAAGTGTACATGCATCATGATTGTAAGCTGTGCGTGTGGTGATGTGCCAGTAGTGTGCCGGTTGCACATATGTTTGTATGGGGCCGAGTATGGGTGGGGGTGTACAGGACCGTGAGGCTAACACATGCGAGGGCTGTCATGTGTGAGACATGGATGGTGCTTGTGTGTGTAGGCTTGCATGCCAAATGCAGTTGCGTGGGCACACATGTTTGGATGAATGTGTATGTAAGTGGGCATGTTCGTGATGTCACGCATGTATGTTGTTTTCAGCTGCATGTATCAGCACTGTGTACATGTGCATGTGTGTGTATTTGACAAGGATGCAACAGTGAGGCAACATGGATGCATGTGACAGCGGGATGTGGAAGCCTGATTGGCAGATGTGACATGGATGCCCATCGGAACACTGCGACAGTTGGCTGAGGTGTACACATGCATGCAAGTGTGGTGGTGTGCGTGCATGTGTAGTGCACTCCCTGTGTTGCATATGATGTCTGGCTCACCTTTGCCTGCTCATGCGGTTGTATGTGTATGGATGGTGCTGGCAATTGCGATGTGGCTGTGGTATGGCTCATGTGTGCAAGTTGAAATGACATGTGTGTTGCCGATTGTGATGCCATGTCTGAGGTTTGCCAATGCCACTCATGTGCAACTGCCATGTGTGTATGTGTCCATTGTACAGTGCCCTGATGCCTGTGTTTTATTTCTCCCTGTCTGCAGCGTCAACTGATGAAGAGGGCGGAGAAGGTGCTGTGGAGCACAGCGGCAGGGATCGCACCGCCAGCCGGAGACGCAAGGCCCGGCTCCCCTCCCAGGTTGTGATCTCGTCGGGGAGTGAGGAGTCCGGTGCCGCGTCCCAGGCCGCAGCTGCCGGGGGGAGGTCCAAGAGGCGGAGGTCGGAGTTGGACTCCTCGGCAGCAGAAGGGGCAGCTGGGACCCCACAGGGCCCAACGGGGGAAGATGGCACAGAGTCATCCAGGTTGGTGGGGGGATTGGTGAAGGAGGAGGCCGTGCAAGCAACAGTGACGGGGTCTGGAGGTGGGGATTCCACTGGTGCTAGTGGTGCAGTGCAGGACCAGGGATATGGGGCAGCACAGGTCGCCGCGGAGGTGCCTGTGTGCAATCCTGTCCCTGATCCTGTCACTGCATCATCTTGCACCAGCAGGGATGCCTACGTCCAGACCCGTTTTCAGGCAGGGGATGAGCTCACGACAACTGGCCTTCCTCTGCCTGCGGACGTGGCTATCCGGGTCCGGGTTGAGCCTGTCCTGACTGGTGTGGCGTTGCGTCAACGGGCCATGCGAGGTGACCTGCAGTCTTTTCATGAGGAGACTGCACGTCATCTCGAATGGCTCGTTGACCGCGTCAGCCTACTGGGACAGGTCACCCAGGCCGGATTCCTCCGTTTGATGGGGCTTGCTACGACCCCCTCCTCAACTGAACCCCCTATGCGCCAGTCGACCTCCGTGCCATCTTCCCACCCATCAGTCACCTGGGTGCCCTGTGCAGCTGCCTCTGACGGTGCGGCCAGGCTGGTGGAGGAGGCATCCCTGCCACAGTCGGAAGTCGGACGTCCAGCAGGGGTGGCCACATCAACGACTGCACCCCAGCCAGCGGAGGATGTGCAGGCAGCAGGAGGCAGTGCACGGGGAGAGGCGCAGCAGCAGCAGCAGCAACGTGGTGGGAGCCATGATGGCTCGGGGCCTTCCACATCGGAGGGGCAGGCATCGGCCGGAAGGCAGGAGGACCCAGGAAGGGAAGTGTCTTCCGTGTGGCAGCGGTTGGGCCACGCCATAGATGCGGAGCGGCAGCGGGCGGAAGAGGCATGGCTCACGATGGTCAGGGCGGAGAACTCCATGCGGAGGGCCCTGAGGTGTGCCGAGTGCCTCGAGGCAATCCGCAGGGAGTTTGGGGGGGGAACATGTGGACGGCCCTGCGGACCCTCGGGGCCATGGAGGAGGAGCGCCTCCGGGACATTGAGCAGGAGTTCGATGATGCCCTGGCCCGGAACATCCCGAAGTGAGCCGTCGGACTAGCCCGCTGCCCTTGTAAATAGTTATATAGTTAGTGTTAGGTTTCCTTTGGTTTAGCATTTTTTTTGGACCTTTTGGACAATGGGCCACATTTTTGTATATAGTTATTTTTTTTAGGTAGTGTTATTAGATAGGTTTCATTTCTTCGGTTGGGATCATGGACCCTGGATTGTTTATCTGTACATAGTTGACTTTTGGATTTTCAATTATTATTATGATTTCGCCATGGAGCAATGGTTTTCGATTTTAATTTTCCATTGGATTTACTTTTGTGGACTGTGACTTTGGACACCTTTCCTTTGCATTATGATTTGTGGTTTTGCATTATTTCACGGACCTGCTGGTTTCTTTTTTTTTAAATTTCTATTATGGTTTGTTTATTTTTGATTCAATTTATGTAGCTTTTAATACATATTTTTTCTTCAAACTTCAATGTGTAGTATCATCTCATTGGTTTCATGCACATCATGATATGGGTTTTGACATTCACTGACACCCATTGGGTGTATGTGAGGGACATGTGTTCATTTCCAAATTTGCAAATGGGCTTCTGTCATGTTTTTGCCATTTCTAAGTGGGTGGATGCAATACTCGGGTGGGTGTTTGGCATTTGGAGGCTGACCATAAGGGCCAGGGATCTAGATTGTGGGGGCCTGGTGGAGGCTGCCCCTGGTGGCTGGGGGGTGGGGGTGATAGGGGATATGAGTGGGGGCCTGGTGGAGCCTGCCCCTGCACTGCTGGGGGGTGGCGGTGGTGGTAGACATGAGTGGGGGCCTGGTGGAGGGTGCCCCTGGTGGCTGGGGGGTGGGGGGTGGGGGTGGTAGTAGACATGAATGGGGGCCTGGTGGAGGCTGCCCCTGCACTGCTGGGGGGTGGGGGTGGTGGTAGACATGAGTGGGGGCCTGGTGGAGGCTGCCCCTGCACTGCTGGGGGTGGGGGTGCAGGGGGACATGAGTGGGGGCCTGGTGGAGGCTGCCCCTGCACTGCTGGGGGTGGGGGGGTGGTAGACATGAGTGGGGGCCTGGTGGAGGCTACCCCTGCACTGCTGGGGGGGTGGGGGTGCAGGGGGGACATGAGTGGGGGCCTGGTGGAGGCTGCCCCTGGTGGCTGGGGGGTGGGGGTGCAGGGAGACATGAGTGGGGGCCTGGTGGAGGCTGCCCCTGCACTGCTGGGGGGTGGGGGTGGTGGTAGACATGAGTGGGGGCCTGGTGGAGGCTGCCCCTGCACTGCTGGGGGGTGGGGGTGCAGGGGGACATGAGTGGGGGCCTGGTGGGGGCTGCCCCTGCACTGCTGGGGGGTGGGGGTGATGGGGGACATGAGTGGGGGCCTGGTGGAGGCTGCCCCTGGTGGCTGGGGGGTGGGGGTGGTGGGAGACATGAGTGGGGGCCTGGTGGAGGCTGCCCCTGCACTGCTGGGGGGTGGGGGTGGTGGTAGACATGAGTGGGGGCCTGGTGGAGGCTGCCCCTGCACTGCTGGGGGGTGGGGGTGCAGGGGGACATGAGTGGGGGCCTGGTGGAGGCTGCCCCTGCACTGCTGGGGGGTGGGCGTGATAGGGGACATAAGTGGGGGCCTGGTGGAGGCTGCCCCTGGTGGCTGGGGGGTGGGGGTGCAGGGAGACATGAGTGGGGGCCTGGTGGAGCCTGCCCCTGCACTGCTAGGGGGTGGGGGTGATGGGAGACATGAGTGGGGGCCTGGTGGAGGCTGCCCCTGCACTGCTGGGGGGTGGGGGTGATAGGGGACATAAGTGGGGGCCTGGTGGAGGCTGCCCTGGTGGCTGGGGGGTGGGGGTGATGGGGGACATGAGTGGGGGCCTGGTGGAGGCTGCCCCTGGTGGCTGGGGGGTGGGGGTGGTGGGAGACATGAGTGTGGGCCTGGTGGAGGCTGCCCCTGGTGGCTGGGGGGTGGGGGTGGTGGGAGACATGAGTGGGGGCCTGGTGGAGGCTGCTCCTGCACTGCTGGGGGGTGGGGGGGTGGTATACATGAGTGGGGGCCTGGTGGAGGCTGCCCCTGCACTGCTGGGGGGTGGGGGTGCAGGGGGACATGAGTGGGGGCCTGGTGGAGGCTGCCCCTGCACTGCTGGGGGGTGGGGGTGATAGGGGACATGAGTGGGGGCCTGGTGGAGGCTGCCCCTGGTGGCTGGGGGGTGGGGGTGGTGGGAGACATGAGTGGGGGCCTGGTGGAGGCTGCCCCTGCACTGCTGGGTGGTGGGGGTGCAGGGGGACATGAGTGGGGGCCTGGTGGAGGCTGCCCCTGGTGGCTGGGGGTGGTGGGAGACATGAGTGGGGGCCTGGTGGAGGCTGCCCCTGCACTGCTGGGGGGTGGGGGTGCAGGGGGACATGAGTGGGGGCCTGGTGGAGGCTGCCCCTGGTGGCTGGGGGTGGTGGTAGACATGAGTGGGGGCCTGGTGGAGGGTGCCCCTGGTGGCTGGGGGTGCAGGGAGACATGATTGGGGGCCTGGTGGAGGCTGCCCCTGCACTGCTGGGGGGTGGGGGTGGTGGTAGACATGAGTGGGGGCCTGGTGGATGGTGCCCCTGGTGGCTGGGAGGTGGGGGTGCAGGGGGACATGAGTGGGGCCCTGGTGGAGGCTGCCCCTGGTGGCTGGGGGGTGGGGGTGCAGGGAGACATGAGTTGGACATGAGTGGGGGCCTGGTGGAGGCTGCCCCTGGTGGCTGGGGGGGGGTGGGGGTGGTGGGAGACATGAGTGGGGGCCTGGTGGAGGCTGCCCCTGCACTGCTGGGGGGTGGGGGTGATGGGAGACATGAGTGGGGGCCTGGTGGAGGCTGCCCCTGCACTGCTGGGGGGTGGGGGTGCAGGGGGACATGAGTGGGGGCCTGGTGGAGGGTGCCCCTGGTGGCTGGGGGTGCAGGGAGACATGATTGGGGGCCTGGTGGAGGCTGCCCCTGCACTGCTGGGGGGTGGGGGTGGTGGTAGACATGGGTGCGGGCCTGGTGGAGGCTGCCCCTGCACTGCTGGGGGGTGAGGGTGATAGGGGACATGAGTGGGGGCCTGGTGGAGGCTGCCCCTGGTGGCTGGGGGGTGGGGGTGATAGGAGACATGGGTGGGGGCCTGGTGGAGGCTGCCCCCTGGTTGCTGGGGGTGCAGGGGGACATGCGTTGGTGGGCAGTAGTGCAAGGTGACATGTGGGTTGGCTGGGGGGCATGGCCATGGTGGATGGGGTGCCTGCAGGACATGTGCAGGGTAGGCCCCTGTGGTGTGGGCCACCTGCAGGGGCCGTGGAGGGTGTAGAGGGAACACCTGGGAGGACCCACACGTGCAATTCACGTGTGGTGCTCCCCGGGCACCCCTGTAATACACGTACCCTGATGGAATCGCGTGTGATACTTCCCGCGCACCCCTGAAATACACGTACCCTGCTGATTTTGCGTGTGATACTTCCCGCGCACCCCTGAAATACACGTACCCTGCTGCTTTTGCGTGTGATACTTCCCGTGCACCCCTGGAATACACGTACCCTGCTGTTTTTGCGTGTGATGCTTCCCGCGCACCCCTGGAATACACGTACCCTGATGGAATCGCATGTGATACTTCCCGCGCACCCCTAAGATACACGTACCCTGCTGCTTTTGTGTGATACTTCCTGCGCACCCCTGAAATACACGTACCCTGCTGTTTTTGCGTGTGATACTTCCTGCGCACCCCTGAAATACACGTACCCTGCTGCTTTTGCGTGCGTTACTTTCCACGCACCCCTGATGCACACGTACACAGGACAATCGCGTGTGGAACTTCCCGCGAACCACTGAAATACACGTTCCCCGCTTGGCGTTTGCTGTTTGCCAGCCCTGTGAACTGGGCCAGGGTTAGCGCAGCCCTTTGCGATTATTTGGGGATTTTGAAGGCTTTTCCTTGCGCGAGGGCGTTCTTGGGGGCGTAACTGCCGCTGCAGCAGGGTCGCTGCGCCACGCTGCGCCACGGCTGGTTTTGGATGCGAAAATCTATGAATACGCTGTGCGCGGAAATCGATTTTAGCACACCCAGTTGGCGCAGACATTCGCACGGGCATGCTGTACGCCAGCCGCGTGCGCCACTTTTGTGCAAATTTCTATGAATTACCCTGTCTGTGCGTGTAATCAACGTCCCATGGGGCAAACCACTAAATGTTTCAGCTATTCCATTCAAGACTTTGGAGGAACATAGAAAGTAACTGAGCCAGCCATTGCTCACAAATCAAAAGGGCCTCCTTAGCCGGCCACCAAAAAGAATAGTGTCTAGTGACCTCGGACGTAAGAGTCCTCAACTTAATCTCCTGGAACTCTAGAGGCTCTAGTAATTTATTCTCAGAAGAGAGTGTTCATTTGTCGAATGATGATGTCTTCTGTTTTCAGAGACTTGGATGCTTGCCACTCCACAGTCTATGGCTTTACATGTTTTCAAAAACCCGGAATGTAAAGGGGATAAGGGGCGCCCACCGTCCGGTTTATTTGGTATTCACAAGGATTTGTCTGTATGGAGTAAAATGTATGCCCATACGAGTCCCTTTGTACAGGCAATTGAGACTGTATGGGAGAAGCCCATTTATTTTAGTTTGGATTTCACATTAACTCTTAATCTATACTGGAATCCAGCTAAAATAACACAGGGTGTGTTTTATTATGAAACTGAAAGCATTATATACAATTAGCAATTATGTAGAAATTCAAATTCCATCTTTTGTGGTGACCTCAAAGCCCTTTGAGTAAAATAGTCAAGTGCTAATAAGTGTGAGAACGATGACGCAAAGCGTGGAAATTCATGGCTTGCTTCGATAGACGTTATATCAATAACGGTAAACTCCCATGTTTTTGTTCTCGGGGGGCCAGTATCTCAAAACGGGAGACGTATTAAGAGGATACTATAGGAAAATAAGAACTGGCTACCCCTCTCTCGGTGCTACCAAAACAGGCTGAACAAACTTACAGCATACTAATAAGCAAAGTAAGTCACTTTTCAGTTCATACACATAATGAGAATTGCATGAAAGACCAGAGTACCAGAACAAGGAACCATCTTATGTATAAAATATATTCACAAACTATCATGTATAATATTAATTTATTCACAATCAAAAACAATCACCAATGATAAAAACAGGTAAACATAGTGTGATACGCATATATTACAATCTATATTGCACATTTTTGAGATTCTTCTCACTTGTATACGTGGTTTAGGGGTCAACAGACAAAGATCTTGGAATATTTCTTTGTATCCAAGGAGATAGTCCTACACATTGTGTCCATGAAGGTCCTGCTGACAGGGGTTAGTGATCACTTAACCCTCTACTTAACGTGGAGGGTAAAGACTGTTGGGGAGGAACATCTGAGCTTCCCTGTTGATCTACGGGTGAACTAAGGGAGGAATCGAGTCACTTGGAATCTCCATAATTTAAGGCATTTCCACAACTCAATGGCTAATGTAAACCTTGCAGAGGAATTTGAGTTTTTGCTACCTGAAGTGCCATTCTACATTCTCCTGAAAAAAAGTGTACTTGGACAGGTCATGTGCTCAGGGGGAAACCTGGTTTCTGGTTTAGAGCATAAACATGCATATGACTCTGTGGTGTGGCAAAAAAAATAAAAGGGGAATTGAGGCAAAGCTTACGCAATTCCCCTTGGTAGAATGCTGATAGGTGAAGGACACTCCGTAAGACTATACAACTGGTCCTGATTCTATAGATATAATTTATTACTAAAGGATTCACAGAAAATGATCGAACTGTTGGTATCCAAAGACGTTAAACACTTTTGGGGGCTTGTTAACAACGATAGAAAGCCACAAACACACTTCCAAGAAGAATAGTTGGATCAGGCACTTTCAGAAAATATATGCAAGGAAGAGTCGTGGCTACTGGAGTTCGACTACAAAATTATTTATTCCATTATTATCCGAAGTAAAAAATCCAGAGCCCACGGCCTCAATGGGCTCTCCAATATTGTTTGAAAAAAGTTATCGTTAAGATTCCAAAATGGCTGCTGTGTAAGGAAGACGTGCCGGAGCACTCTCCGTCTTTCTTCTGAAAACCTCCATCTGGAAACAAATGCTATAATCTGCAGCATTTGTGATATTAATGTATGGGTTGTTTGATATCCCTTACACATCACGCCGACACCAATTTTAGCAGCGGACTGCAGCCGGCTAATTTAGCATCGTGGCACTGCAGGATTGACAACGCCCGCGAGCATAAGTAGCTGCAACCTCACTACTGGATTGATCAGCCGCGGCGCTTTGGCAGGACCCGGGCGAATTGTTAAGCACACTGTCCCTCACAAGCCCAGTGGGCCCACGCGGCAAGAGTAGTGCATTGCCCCTCGTGTTTCAAGAGAAGCAGTGCTCTATAGACGATGAGGGACACCTGCATGCTGCAACAGCAACTGCCCCTGCACCTAGATCCGATCACGGACGACTAACACTGAGCTCTGCAAAGCCCTTCCCGACCGGGCATGAACACTTCGACAGAGTGCAAGCTTTGCTACTTAGATCTATTAGTATCAAACAGATTCCCTGAAGTTTACGGGAAGCGCACATTGGAGCCAGCAGCTATTACTTAAGGTGAGTCTGGGAGCCACTAACTGAAATTTGATGAACCTGCTGATCACCTTATGAGACTTTCCAGCGGAATCACTGCAAACATGGCCGTTGAGAAGTGCATTTTTGCCTGCCACTACCTACTACCCGAAATATTGTCTGTGTGCGTTCGTGCAGTCTGTGCACCACACAGTTACAACAGCCCCACTGGGATCCTATCTTTGGGAGATACCCACATTTTCTCACGTACGGCCCGCATATATAAAAAACCCATACTTTGCTCAACAAGGCGCTAGACTCACTTTCAGCCAACTGGATCTCCCTTACATGGGATTTATCATAAGCAGTGCCACATCATGTGTCATAATTTAAGTGTGCAATCTGTTACCAAGTACATCAACGCCAGTATATATTTCTGAGTGGGCACGATACTGAAGCAACCAGACCTTACGGGTGATTTGTATCAGTGCTCGAGTATATCAGCACATACTCTTTTGGGCTTAAAGAGTCGAGACAAAACACTCCTGTGAGCGACTCAGCAGTACAACTATAATGCCGGCATTAAGGTGTACCTCTCCAAACCCACTACAACGGCTGATATATGTCGGGGGGGGGTGGAGACAAATGAAGCCAAGCTGGACAATCCCTAAATCAGCAAAAAACACAAAAATCATTGGCAAAACTTTGGGCAAGTAACACAACCCTTCCTGGGCCCACCAGCTCATCAAAACACTTCTCCTCTCCATTGCACACCCCCAGACATGGCGGCTTCTAAAGAGGATTTCGCAGAAAAGCTTTCAGGAATTTCAACATCGCTTCACCTTAAACTTTCAATCACAATTCACAGCTGATATAAGGAACTCTTGCTGAGGTTAGTAAAGAAATAACATCCCTAGCCGAATGCGTGGATCTAAACGAACAAGCTATTCAAACCTTGGACACCGACTGCAAACGAATGGACGTGGCTATAGAAGACCTTTCCAGAATAACACAGAATCTTGAACTTCAATATGAGGACCAAAAAACAGATCACGATGATCCAACATTTGAATGAGGAACCTGCCAGAAACAATCCTGGACACAGAACTAAGAGAGGCCCCGGCCCAGATATTCAGTGACCATTTAGTTGGAGAGGTACCCATTGACATTCCGCTTGATAGGGTTCACAGGGTCGTACTGAAAAGAACTGAACCAGGCTCCTGCCCCAGGACGTGTTGGCAGCTTGTGCACTTTATCCCCAAAAATAATGTATTCTCAAGGAGGCGATTTCATAACGGATCTGAAATTCAATTATATCAAGATCTTTCCAAGATCACTCCTCAAAAACGTCGAGACCTACAGGAGGTGGTGCAAGCCCTTCAAATTTGGGGCATAAGATATAGATGGACTTTCCCTTTTAGATTAACATTTACCCTTGATGGCAGGCAGCAAAGAATTACGACCAGGGAGGCAGGACGGACCTTGCTCCAGTGAGAAGACTCCACTGGTGCACCATCGGAAAACTCCCATCTAAACCCTGCAACAAAAGGAACAAGACCTAAATCTGGGGAATGGCAAATCAGCACTCGACCTAAAAAGAATTGCCGGGATCAGCGACGTGAGGACTGGCGAACACAATTGAGAGGTTCAATCATTAAACCACCATCTTAAGAGCCACGTTTGGCAAGACTCTACAGGGTCCTTTATCCGGATGGAGGAATTATGGATCCTAGGATCACCAGCACGCAGTAAGACGCAGAGTCATTTCCCCCCTTTTTTTGAATCTGCTTCTCAGAAACAAATGGGGGAGATAGGAATTCCTGCACTTTTTCCTGGGTTTCAAGGTAGATCACAGCCGGGTGAGTTTGTCCAGGAATATGTTAGGAACTGTGATTCACACCTTGGAATTTACGGGGGTGGGGGTTGTTTTAGCGAGTTGGGGAGAAAGCATACCGGATGGCAGTTATGTTGTGGGGCTATCAGGCGTTGGGGGTGGGGTATCTTGTTGGAGGGGTATCTCCCCCGCAGACCAAAAGTACAATGTCAACTAATGTATAATTTTTGCAATGTGTCCATATCCTCTAGCCCTTTTCAACATATCATATACCTTCAAAATTCAAGTATTTGACATGAAATGTCAGGGGGCTTAATACGCCACAAAAACGTGGGAAGGTGGAGTTCTTCTTGAGGCGGCACTAACCGGATTTGGTGGTGCTTCAAGAAACCCATATCTGTAAAACAGACAGAAACAAGCTTCGCCTACGTTACTACCCTACGATAATACCGGCAGATGCTGCTAACAAAACCACAGGTGTTGCAGCCTTCATATTATTCGCACTAAAACACACAGGGAGGGCAGATATGCTTGCACGGTTCTCAGCATATTTTCCATCAAATTAACAGTGGCGACAATATATGCCCCTAACTCAGGCCAAGATGTTTTTTTTAATCATGTGATGAGCTTGCTAGAGCTTTTTATGGATGGAGACGTATTGTTATTAGGGGACTTCAACCTGACATGGGACCTGGTACGAGACAGGAGAAGGGCGACGCACTGGGTCTCACCCTCCCGCTCGAGCGGGCTGCAATGTATATTCGTGGATCAATCTTTAGTTGATATTTGGCCCGCCCTGAGGGGGGAGGAGAAAGGTTATTTCTTTTATTCACACGTACATAGGTCCTTCTCCCGTATAGATTATGCTTGGTCCACCACTTCATTGCTGGGCATTATATCACAAATTATCACACATCCAATCACCCTCTCGGCTCATGCCCCAATTACAATAACACTAGATATTTCAACTGTCCGTCCACAGCCTTGGTCCTGGAAATTCCTGCGGGCCCTGCTTAGATGAAGTTGCAACACATATTACTGAATACTTTGACCTAAATTCCGCCAGGGGAGATTTCACTCTGGGACGCATTTAAAGCCACCACGAAGGGATTTCTTATAGCTGCATACTCTAAAAGACACAAACAGTTAATGGCCCTTGAATTAATTATCGCACAGTATGAAAAAGATGGAAACCGATATGGGCCCCAGCAAGCAAAAAAACATTCAGCGCAGCACATGGTAGGCTAAACTTCCACCTCACAAAGAAAGCAGAAAAAGCACTCTTATCACTTAAACATCAGTACTACATAAAAGCTAACAAAATGGATTGCCTTCTGGCATCTAAACTCCGCCAAAGGGGGGCTTCCCGGATTATACAACAAATCAAACTACCCTCTGGGGAGACGACCACTGAAACTGCCGGTATCCTTGCACAATTTCATACATTCTACTCTAATCTATATAAATCCGATATACCAGATCCTCTTACCCAAATAACTTATTTGGAATCGGTCATACACCCCAAAATCACGACGGACGAGGCTCAAACCTTAGATTGAACTATCACAATGGATGAGGTGCAACGGGTCATTCAAGAACTACCACTCAATAAATCATCCGGTCCAGACTGCTTTTCCGCAAAATTTTACAACACATAAGCAAATATCTTAGCTCCCGTTCTAAGTAAGTTATTCAATTCTTTCCTACACATGGTGACAAAGATCACCCACCATGGAAGAAACAAAAACAATTCTGTTTCCAAAACCCAGTAAAGACCCACAATCTGTGAGTCCCAACGCCCCATTGCACTTATCAATCTAGACGCAAAAATCTTCACTAAGGTACTGGCCAACCTAATTGTTGATATAATTACCACCATTAATACACACGGACCAAACCGGCTTTATCAAATCAAGACAAACACATGACAATATAGGCAGAGTATGTCATATTTTAGAGAAGGTTGAGAAAAAAATTATCCCTGCAGTGCTTTGTTCTATAGACGCCGAGAAGGCATTTGACCGTGTAGAATGGTCCTTTCTTTTCCGGACACTAGAGAAAATGGGATTCGGACCGAATTATATAAAACGGATCATGGCAAATTATCAGAATCCCTCTGCTAGGCCATCAATAAATGGGCAGTAAACCTCCTTAATTTCTCTTCATCGTGACACTAAACAGGGATGTCCCCTCTCTCCAATGTTATATGCCCTACACTTGGAACCTTTATTGACCACAGTCAGACAAACTAAGGAAATAAAAGGCATTATATGTTGGGGGGCGTACAGCATAAAGTTATGGCTTACATTGAGGAAATGCTGCTTATGGCAACAGAACCGGCAAACACGATACGGGAAGCCACATATGCGTTCGATAAATTTGAGGCAGCAAGGGATTGAAAATAAACTAGCATAAATCGGAAATCTTAAACCTATCACTATCCTCGGCGGACACCTTAGACTTGCAGGCACAGACATGTTTCGGATGGGCAAAGGAGATAATTACACTATTAGAAATAAGGATCAATCCATCCCTTAAATGCCTATATGCAGCAAACTATCCCCCGTACTAAAAGATATTCTGCCTCATCAGAAATCTGGCAGTAATGTGCCGGTAAAAGCTACAGTTTGCTGGCGGACTTACAAATTTTACCGGTGCCTGACTTCCCGGTAACACCGGGGTATTACAACCCCGGCGGCTGGGAAGTCAGGCGCGGGTAAATTTGTAAGTGCCCATGGGAATGGGGACCACAGAAGCACTGGCACCGTTCACAACGGTGCCGGTGCTTCCGTGAAACTCTGCGGGCGGGTGCTGCTCCGCCCACCAGGTCTGACACTGGTGGGCGGAACTGCAGCCGCCCGTAGAGTCGTACTGTGCCAGTCCAGAAACACTGGTATCGGCACTGGTGTTTCCGGACCGGCACAGTCATAATGAGGCCCACTGAATCTCAATTTAAAAAATGAGATCCACTTATGATCTCATGGTTGGGCAGAATTAACTCAGTGAAGATGGTCACTCTCCCTAAAGCACCCTACTTATTTCAAGCATTACCTATTAAGGTGCGGCTTTCCTTTTTTCGTAAAACACACAGTGCGTCTCTATCTTCGTTTGACAAAATAAGACCCCGTGGATAGCCCTAACTACATTGATGCTACCACCAGACAAGGGAGGGATAGGTCTTCGGAATTTCTTGACATATTACTGAGCTGTGCAAATTAAGAGTGATAAAGGAATGGTCAGCAGACTCAGAGAAACGCTGGGTATAGATGGAATTAACTGTGGGGGAACTTAGATTAAAAGAAGCACTATGGTTATCGAAATCTGATCGGCCAACCAACATACACCTAAGTGAAATAATGCACCCAGTAAAAAACACCTGGGACGGCGCAGTGAAAAAACACGATATAACAACCTTCCCCTCTCCTTTCATGCCTCTATTTTCCAACCCCTAATTTTCGCCAGGCCTAGAACCAAATGCATTCAGGGAATAGAAGGGTACAAGAAGCTAAGAGGTACGTTTTGGGGGGAAACGGAAACATCATTTACACAATGCAAACAGGAGTTGGGGCTGCATAAAAAAAAAAATAATACATTTTAAAAAATGTATCAATATTTACAAGTAAGACTATGGATTCTGGCTCCCCCGATTAAGGCGGCTGCCACTAGGGAATTAATAGCTATTGAACAATGTATATCAAACCCAGGGAATTCGGCCCTTATCTCTAATCTATACAAAATATTGGGGGAAGGAATATCCAAAACAGAGATCAGCTATAAAAATCGTTGGCAGACTGCATTGGGTGAGGTGATCACCGATCAGGACTGGGAGACGCTTTGGAGAACAATCACCAGACTTACCAGATTGAGTCAAATGAAAGAATTTTAGTTCAAACTTATGGTGCAATGGCACTATACCAGCCCGCCTCACTCAAATGAAACCAATTATATCCGACAAATGCTGGAGGGAATGTGATCAGTGTGGAATTGGAAGCATGTCTGGTTGAGTTGTTCAAAACTGGCCAAGTTTTGTGGAGAGGTGAATATATATTTATGTGAAATATTTTCTATACACACTCTTTCTCTCCGTACCCGTTTGCTAGTCATGATGGATGACGACTTTAGACGATGGCCAAAAGCTGTACAAAAAGAGTTTGTGATGCTGCAATTAGATACTCTCCTTGTAATTGCTCAGAATTGGAAGCGTAAAGATCCACCTCATTTCGCCGAATGGTTTTCTAAAGTATGGAACTTCCTATCATTAGAATGGATGACATATTCTTTACAGAGGATCTCCCCAAGTTCACTGTCGACTGGGACGTTGTGCTAAAATTTGTATATAAAGACTAACATTCGACACTGCCCTCAAATACTGCGCCTATTGGGTATTGATTGATATGTTGGACTAAGACAATGGGCCTCATTACGAGTCACCCGGTACGGAGTTTGGGTGCTGAGTTCAGTCTGCAGCAGAGAATCGTGGTGAGAGGAGCTGCAGCTACAGTGTGTGAATTCTGTTTCAATTGACTTGGTGTGCTGTGGCTTTAAGGAAAATAAGTCCAACTCTCCTTAAAAACCCTTGGAAAGCACGGAGCGCGCGCAGAGTTCGGGTGCTGAGTTCAGTCTGCAGCAGTCCGCAGCAGACAGCAGTAACAGGAGGTAAGAGGGACTTATGGCAGAAAATCGGCCGTTAACCCGTCTTAAGCATAAACAAGCACAAAATTCTCTTGTTGCAGGATCTTGTCTCATGGCTGACAATGTGCAGCAAAGGGGCTGCGAAAGTGAAATAGACTCGAGCATTGACATTGCAGTTGAAAGAGTGAAGGAACTGGATCAGGGAGGGGAGATAAATGTTGTGACATGCGTCTCACGCGAGACGAAGGGGGCAGAGACGCCGACAACGGCATGTGGTAATCAGACTTTTTGCGCGCGTGACGTGCAGGAGGCGTCTACCTCCCAAACAGCAACAACAACAGTGACTACGGTGCACACGGCTCGGAACAACGAATCCGTGAATGAGGAAGCCGTTTCAAACAATGTTGATTCTGTAGCGGTGGTGGAGACGGGGTCAGCGGTGGGCTTACCCATGGTTTCCACCGTAGTGCAGTGTCCGGAACACCTGGTTTTAATTAAACAATCACAATTGGATTCCGTACATGCAAATGAGAAGTCATAACGGGTGAATACTCATTTACCTAATGAAAAAAACTGCACAACATGCCTTGATAATTAATTTTGCAGCTACCAGTGAAGCTAGTGTAGAGGCTAGCGAAGAGGCTAGAATACCCCCAGATCCATATAGCGCGGACAAAACTGCAACAGATACAACTGATAATGGTCCGCTCGAATATGTTGCCAATTCGGAGGTGATTGAAATAAATGCTGGAGCATTTCAGTCACCATTCGATGTGAATGACACAGAACTACTGGCACTAGATGTCCCGCGCCTTTATATGGACACAAATATGCTGAGGTTCACCTTTAGACAAGAACACAGAGATTGCCCAATTGGCAGGAATGAGAGTACGCCCATACATATGATTGTACCAAGCAAGAATGACAAAGGTGATAACACCGAGGAACTCACAGGATGAAGTACAAGATTGAAAAATTAAACAAATACTTTAAACAGCTTGGAAACACGATATGGAGGGGAGATCAGTGGAATTACTGCTGATATGCAGTGGACCCGAGACACAGGCATATGTAAGAAGGGGATTGACCTAGCGGGGCGTGAGGCACGCTTGACGATGAGATTACAGGCAGACTTTGAAACAATGAAAGCAAGATTGGCGGACAGCTTTACATCTTCAAAATCTTCAAAATCGGGAAGGACCTCACTCCCGGGAAATGGTGCAACAAATGTCACTGCCCTTGAGTCACACCATTTGTTGAATGAAAGAGCAGGAGAAGTGATGCAAACGTGTCACCCTACTGAGAGAGAGGTGGCGGCGTCGGTGGCTCATTGTGAAAAGGTGGGAGCCAAATGTGATATGCAATCGATTTATGAATGTGACAATAGGTCAGCCTCATTAAGAAACGGAAAATCGGAAAAGCCCGGCTATACAAGGATCAAGGTAGCAGAAAAACATGGAGTATTGAAAATGCAAGTAGTCCTGCCACTAAGGACACAGATCTAAAATAAAATCTGTCAGCCGCAGCTACGATACAGATTCATAATAATGTTTTGGCGGCGGCATCATTGGCCCTAATTCCATTTATAAAACTGTATGAAAGTTTAAACGAGGCCATACAAAATAATGGTGCAGTGTTGGGACATTTAAATGATAAAATAACAAAAATGGAAGCGCAGATCTCGGCTTGGCAATCACAAAAAAAATATGAAGAGTGTCAGGTTGAAGAGAAAGAACAAAGCCATAATGAGGCGATTCTGAAAGAGAGAAAGACAAAAAAACACCATACTGGAAGAAATGTTTGGCATCATGAAACAGATTGCTGGGGAGAGTACTCCACCAGCAATAGAAAGACCAGGCGTGGAGGAGCGTAGATCAAATGCGGGCACACAATGCCATTTGGACATACAAACCCCAAATAGGCCAGGATAAAAAACCATAGAGGAGAGTTCCCAAAGCGGGACACAAATGACCGTAGAATGCAATACTCAGGAAAATGGCCACTTGAAAATATCAGCAAACGGACCAGTGCCTGCCCAGGAGAAGGCCCCAGTACTGCCATCTTGCTCTTACGCTAAAGCCTCGTATGGGATCTTTAGTGGTCCTGCCAAAAACCTTATAAACAAGGTGAGTAAAGTAAAACCTCAAACAGTACCAAAGGGACAGGCAAGGAAAACATTTGAAAAAAAGAAGCACATTCAGAATTTATCGATTCAAACTAGCAATTCACAGAGATTTATAAGAAATCTGACTACTCCAGTGAAATCAAAGATATTTGTAAGGGAGAAATCAGAGAAAGCAAAGAAAAATAATGATGAAGAAAAGGTCGCAAAAGGAGCGGGCAAAGATAATAAAGGATGCACAAATCCAAAAAAAGCGAATGAGAATTGACTCAGAACAAAGTGTGGCTTATTTAGTTGAACAGATTGAAGACTTATGCAACCTATCCACATATACGGGTAACTATGATGACGAGTGCACATCGCTGTCAGAAGTGACGTCGCTGACTGAAAACAAAAGTAGTGTAGTGCCATCGACTCAGAGTATACAAGAGAATCACCAGATGGCGAAAACACGATCCATTGAGACGGCAAAAGGCGAGATGCCGATGGGAAAAAGAACTCTGGCAGACTAATCAAACAAATCGACCACATGGCATGCAGAAACGAGTGTTGAGCACAAAAACAAAAGAAGAATGGCACTGAATCCGAAACTAACATTAGCTCAAAATCAAAAAATATTTCAACCAGTATCGGTAAAACAGCGACAAGAACAGAAAGTGCAATCACGAAAGATAAAGATCGAAAACGTTTTCACTGATGACATTGATGTCAACTTAAATAGAGGAAATATAATGCAGTTGTTGCACTCAGTTCCGGTGCTTCAAACCATTAGGTCTGAAGACATTCGCATAGTTGAGTATATGTCAGAAGATCGTGTGGATTGTGTATTATTACACATAAACTCACAAGCAGTGAGAAAGATCCTGATGGACTCAAAAGAGGAGCTATTGTGTCTAGGGTTTGAGATTTCGGAACATGATCAGGTGGAAAGTAGATCTTCAGCCATGGGCAATGACGAACAAGGTGCGAACACAACTATGGAACAGCTACTTCAACATTCCAGTGGACCAAAACAGAAAGCTCAAACTTTGTTCTTGTTGAATGTCTACTGGAATCCAGTAAAGATCTCTTCTGGCGCATTTTTATCCTCGGTGATGAAGGTAATTGACAAAAATCAAAGGAGCAAGCAAGACTTATCTATCATTGTGTGTGGAGATCTGAATATTTCATGGTTCAATGAAAATAGGGAGGTAATAGATGTTAAATCCACAGATGGTCAGAATAGAAATACAAGAAGAACGCATTGGAATGACGAAATGAATGCATGTGATTGCCAAATGGTTAATGCAAGTGTAAATGGTGACATGCTGTCAAAATATACTTGGCATAACATGGGATACGAGAAGATGCTAGATTACATTTGGACATCAAGAAACGTGTTTGACAAAATCAACAGTTTGAATATTGTACCAACTGCAAACAGTGACCATCATGTATTGATATTGTCGTGGCGTATGAGGAGTAAAAAGGAGGCTGGGGCCCGATGGCCAAGCTCTGGAAATAAATTATGGGCGAAACAGACTTAGAATAAAAGAAAAACATATATACAAATTGACGACTGCGATCCAGGCGGCAAAGAAAGAAAATACGGCCTCAATAGATTATGTCGCACTGTTAACATGCTTGAGTCTCGGATTTCCGCGAAACCATGTTAGTGATAAAGATCATAAGCATAACTGGAGTGCTACATTAAAGAAGGAAAGGAAGCAATTAAAGAAAGATATAACAGACATAAAATCACGTTTAGGGGCCAGCGCTGCCAGTCCGATAAAACAGAGAAAGCAAAGACACTGAAACTGGTTGAAAGCATTTTCGTTTCAGAGAGATCAAGAGCGTGGGGAAGAGATGCTAGCCCTAATTAAAACAAACAATACAAGAGAGATATGGAACATCCTGAACAGAGGTTCTGTTAATCATGCCGCGTCAATGGTAAATGGCGTGGCCAAAAGTGAATGGTTATCCCATTTTCAGAAGGTGTTTTCAACAACTGAAACAGTATCGAGGAAGGCAGAAATAAAAGATGAAATAAGTTGGGACATAATCGAGACTAGTGAAGATATCTGTTCTGCTATCACTAAGTTAAAGAACTCAAGGGCGGCTGGACCAGATGGCATCACAAACATGATGCTCAAAGAACATAAACATGCATGGTCCATCTTTGTGGAAAATGTATTTGCAATAATCGCCGAAAGACAGAAAATACCATCTTCATGGAACAAGGCAATAATAGTACCAATTTTCAAGAAGGGCAGTCGGGTTGACCCTGCCAACTATAGCCCGATTGCCCTTCTGGATACAATTGGAAAGGTGTTTGCGACATTCTTACAAAAAAAGCTTTTGGCATGGGCTCTTAGAACTAATCTATGTGATGAAAGGCAAACAGGCTTTACCAAAGGCGTTGGCACAGAGATAAATCTAGTATTGGTGAACCTAATGAAGTTGAAAGCCCTGCAGAAGAAGGACAATCTATTTCGTGCCTTTGTTGACTTACAGCAGGCATTTGATACCATAAATCGGGAGAAACTATGGCAGAAATTGGAGAACTGGAAATGCCCAAAGGCCTTGCTGCAGCAGATAAAGGTTCTATACACAGAAACATCTATCAGAATCAGGTTAAACGAAAGGGGAGAGTTGTCTGAGCTCATTTAAACTTCCAAAGGGGTGAAACAGGGTTGTCCCTTGGCGGCAGCCCTGTTTAAACTATATATTGCTGATGTGACAATTGCTCTCGCACGTGTAAAATGCTTTCCACCAAAAGTAAATGGGCAGCACATAAAATGTGTAATCTATGCGGATGATTTGGTATTGTTTGATCGAACTCAAATAGGACTACAGCGGCTGTTGTCAAAACTTGAAACTTGCATGGACAAAAACGATTTGACAATGAATGTGATAAAAACAAAAATCATGAAGTTTGGGCCTTCTAAGGGCAATTTAAATAACAAGTTCAAGTGGCAAGTATACAAGGACAAGATCGAAGCAGTTTCCGAAATCAGATATCTGGGGATTTTGATGAATAAGTCAATATGTGAGTGGAGTTGAGTGAAAGATATATACCAACGGAAGAGAACCCTCTCTCTACAAGGAGCAAGAATTCACACATTATTTGGGAAATTTTCATTAATACCGATACGCACGTTTTACGTGCAGAAAGTAGTTCCTGCATTAACATATGGGGCGGAGGCAGGGTGGAACAGTGAGCAAACGATATGGTCAAAAGTGGAAGCAATTTTTTCTTGAGACTGCCAAAATATATATCCATGACCATAGTACGACATGAGCTAGCCTTGGAGAGCTTACATGGAACAATAATATGGAAGTCTATGGCACTATTAAGAAAGATGGTTATCCTAAACCCTGAACCAGCGTACAAACTATTAGGACCTTAAGAAAAACATCCTTATACATGTTTACTGAAGTCCTGGTCAGAGAAGGTGAAAGAAGCCATGCAAGCTGCTAATATCTCAATGGCTATGCTGTTAGAACGCCCTAAAACGGCAAGAACGAAATTGAAAGAATGGTTACGGATTGAAAATCTGGTTAACTATGGAAAACTACCCACAACGCTAGATCTAGGATCGACGATGAACAAAGTGGACAACATGCCCAAGTATCTCGTACAATTTCCATCAAGATACCACAGTGATAGCTTTTTTCGATTACGAACAAACTTATATAAATCGAAACAAATGATGGTGATGCAACAAATTGGAACTGAGAAGGATGATGTTTGTAGACATTGTCTAGTACATGTGGAGACAATAAAACACCTTCTAATAGAATGTTCTTCGCTCGGAGACTTAAGATCTGTCCATATGAGTAAATTTGTGGCCAAAATTGATATGGAGGATTTTTGGGCCTGCATTTTAAGTGGAAGTTCGGTGCACTTGACTTGTGCATTTATTAATTTTCTTGAAAAAGCCACAAATTGATGGGACTAAGAAAGTGAAATCTAAATATAAATGGAGAGAAAGAATTTAAGAAAAATGTTGTAATAAAAGTTTGAAATAAACTAGTTGTTACAAATAAAAAAAAAAAATAACGGAGGCGGTAAACCCGCCGCCACCGTCGTTTCCATATCGGGTGATCTCGGGTCCTGCAGAGGTGTCATTGCTGCTAGGTCTGACCTGGCGGGTTTAACACCACCTGCCTGCAGGCGGACATGGAAACACCGGCACCATCACGAGATGGTGCCGGTGTTTTCACTTCCCCATTCCCATTGAGTCCTATAGGACTCAATGGGAATGGGGATTTACCGAATTCCGCCTCCAGAATTCCAGGGTCACCGGGGTCGTAATGCCCCGGTAATTCCGGGAATCACTGAGGCAGAATGGTAATACGAATCCGGCGGTAACCTGCCGGAATTTCAGGCACGGTTAACGCCGTACTCATAATGAGGCCCAATGTTGTAAAATGGCATTATTAATTGCTCTGTTTTGTTTGTGCGGTATGCGGGTTGGGGGGGGTCAGGGTAGGGGATACAGTTTTGTGATTTAATTTTAAAATGCCAATAAAAACCAACACATTTTTTTTTAACATGAACCGCTGGGCCGGTATTCTACTGGCGCTTTTTGGCCATATCATCTCAGTCAGAAAATTGCCAAAGTCTTGGGCAGCCTCAATAATTGTACCAATCTATAAAATGTGCATTAGAACAGACCAGACTAATTATTGCCCCATAGCGCTTCTGTATGTTCCAGCAAAGATCTTTTCATCTTTGGTGTTACAGGAGCTATTCATTTGGGCAAGGGACACAAATAGATTGGACTGATACCAAACAGGGTTTCTGAAGGGGATGGGAACCCACATTGATGGTTTTAAGTTGGGGCTGCTTAAAAGGCAAGCCATGGAAAACACCAAAGTAGTGTATGCTGCTTTTATTGACTTCTCCATGGCTTTCGACAACATTGATATGAACCGACCCTGGAGGTAACTTCATTTATGTGGATGCCCCGATGGGCTGCTCCGCATTCACTCTGACACCTCTTTTAGAGCGAGGCTAAATCGACAGGGGAAAATTTAAATCTCTCATTAAGTCAGGGCGTGACCTTAAACAGGGCTGTGTCTAGGCACCCTTACTTTTTAGCCTCTTTATTTCTGGCATTAGCCTTGCGTTTGAAGGCATATGCTGTTTCCCCCCTTGTCTTGCAGCTAGTAGTGTCAATTACCTTTTATATGCTGCCAATATGGTCCTATTAGACTATACACCCATCGGGCTACATCGTCAGCTTGGTGTTTTGGAATCTTACACTAAGGAAAACCATCTTATTATAAATGCAATTAAGACAAAGGTGTATCAATTTAGACCTGTCATGAAAGCACAATATAACAACTTTAAATGGAGTTTGTGTAATGTGGAACTTGAGCGTGTCTCAAACTTCATATATTTGGGGTTCTACTTATTTGAGTCATATAATGAGAATGTACTCCTGCTGTACTCCTGCTCTACTATAAAAATCGGAAAACGACTGCTTTGGCTGCCCAAGCCGCTTAGCCAAAAAAGAGATACGTCCATTTCTCACTAATACCAGTCATTTCATAGCAAGAAGGTGATGCCTGTAACTACCTATGGTGCCGAGACCCTGCTTTTGTCTGCTTTGATAGATTGGTCATGCCTTGGAGGCTGTTTTTAGCTGAAGGTGCTGAAACTCCCTTGTGGCATCCCGGCGGAAGTTCTCAGGTACGAGTTGGTCCTTCCTTCAATTAAAATACACGTACTGTGGAAAAACTTCACAATGCTGTCCAAAATAGACCTGGCAGTGGACAAAACCATCTAGTGGGAACTCAAAATGTTAATGTTGATGGCAAGCTGCAATGACATCATGCATAGATATAATGTAAACATTGAGTCGATTAACCTTTTCCCAACCAAGTCCAAACTTAAGTTGTGGGAAATGGACTGGATCCATACAATTGAAGTGAGGAAATATTGTATGCAATTGGGTGTCTTGGTTGATGTAAGATCTGTGGGAGTAATACCAGCTAACTTAATTAAAGTTCCAAGCCCGTACTGGTGCTCTCAATTACTGAGACTAAGGCTAAATCCTCTTTCCACCAGACAAATTCTGGGCAGCAGAGAAAATGAATAGCGGGACTTGAGGTAGTGCCGATTTTGGCGCATGCAAGATCAAATAGAAACTTTGAGACACATCATTTTGGACTGCCATGCTTTAAATGATGAGCAATCTTTTTACTTTAAAGATCTATAGGAAGACACAGGACATTACCTAGTGGATTGGTGTGCCAAAACATTATGAACTCTAATGGCCAAATAAATAAATAAATAAATAAGTTGCTTATCAGATATTATTTGGTAAATGTTAGTGTTTCGCAAAGTATTGTTCTTTTTAAATATGTCAACTTTTTATAATGCTCATAAGCTTACTTACTGAGTTCTCCATTTTCTGTTTGTGAAAAGGAAGTGTACTTTTGAAAAGGAAGTGTACTTTGTTTTTATATATTGTCTTTGAATATACTGTATTTCTTTTACTTTTTTGTATTGACAAAGTTTCTTCTTGATTGTCTCTCTTTTAAAATGTGTTATGTTAAAGGTTAATACAATGTTAACTGAATAACAAATAAAACAATTAAAAAGAAAATGTGTGCATTTTACTGGATCGTTTAAATCTGCCTTTTTTTCATTTCCTCTGGTTTTAATTATGTTTTTTTTATGCCTTTTATCTTGTCTTACACCTGTTTCCATTCTGCCTTGCTCTGTTTTAGCAATGTTTTTTCTCTTATTTTATTGCATTTTACATTTTTTGTGTACACCCGGTCTTATTTGTTTCTGTGCCCGTTTGCCTTTGGGTCAAAGGCGCATTATAAATAATGAACTAAATAAATCTGGAACAGCGTTTTTATTTGGATACTCCCAACATCTCTACTGTGGTTGTACCGACAGTCACACTTAAGGGACAACATTACCTCTCACTTAACTAATGTTAAGTGTGATGTAAGAGTGAGCAAGGTGGAGGAAGATTATAGACAACTCAACACTAGTATGGACATTGATTTCAAGCGCTCAAAGGGCAGAGCCTTTTTTGCCCAAGTAACGGTTATTACCTAAACCGAACGTCAGTCTTGCATAATTCCACTTTGCAGTATAAAGACAGAGGATATTGCAATTGTTGAACTCCTAGAAGATACTTCTTTGACGGTGTGATTGCAGAATCTCTGCATCCATCTCAAACTTTGTTATGACATTTGATGTTGAATTAGGCAAAATTGGCTAGGATTGTTCTATTGTTGGGGTTCCTACACAAAGGAATCAATTAAATAAGAAAAGGAAGGATATAGTTCCTATCAGACCAATCCCCGTGCTTGCTTCCGGTTACTCCAGTGAACAAATGATGGGAGACTGCCATCCTAATAAAAACCTTCCTAATAGCAATAAATGTTCCATCACTATTGCTACCGATGGCCGCGGCTCTAGAATAGTCAATGTTTATCCTATAATAGAGGGGGAAAGGTGAGTCAGCAATCACCAGTTGACAGTAATTGCCTTCCACCTTACAACCGCAACCATTGAGGAGACCCTAGTTGATCTTTTTCTCCTTATTATCCTGAAACACTCACGGTTTCACTCACTACCCGGATGCCGATGACGGCTTGTTTAATAATATTTTGAACTTCAGCATAGTGGTTTTGCAAGAAGCCTGGCTCCAGGATTTACTAAAACTAGACGGTAGTCTCTCGATTCAAATGCCTACTACCAGGGGACTTATTGGCAGACCAATACAATAGTAGGAGTCATTATTAAAGCTAGAAACTGCTACGGAATATGTGCTGGCTGGCAAAAATCAATTGGCAAATAAAGCAGGGTGTCACATCTTCTCTGCTAATTATTAAAATTTTTGATGCACCAGCTGGTAGCAAGCATGCTAATATATTACAGTCTGTGGAAAAACATATTGACCAACATGCTGGACAAATTCTGCTTATAATCACGGGCGACTATAATCCAAAGATCCCTTCTGACCATGCCTTTACTGGAACCATGGTATTGCGTCCAATACAAGTAAAAGATATACTGATGCCAAAGGTCTACTATGGCCCAACATGCTGTACTTTAATGGATTTACCATGTTGAATGCCCACTGTCCTGGAGTCGGGAGAGTGACCCAAAACAGTGCTTCTATTATTGACTATGTCTTTGTGCACTATACCTCATCATCAAACGTGATTGGTATGAAGAAGGGAAGAAAGTGGCCATTATCCACTTCCTACCTATTTGAAAATTGTAGAGACTGAATATAGCCTTGAGTTAATAAGTAACATCTGTGTAAATTCAGGACTAAACAGTCAGCTGGAACCCCAAAAATGTAGACAGGGCAAATCACCTAGTTAACAACTTGGAAAGCGATCATCTTGCCAAATATAATGAGCAAGCTTTACAAGGATGCAGAACAGACTATGCTACTACCGATAAGCTAGCTTTGAGTCTCTAATTATGCAAATTGTGGCCTGCACAGTGTTAGAGAGATTTAGAATGTTTATGCTTCATCCCCTTTCCTAGTGAGACCCCCAGCACGTTTTGCTGGACTTCTGGACCTTTTTCTTTCAATCCTGAATGAGTGGAGCCTTTTTCCCCTCATTCATTCTTGTAGGCTCTGTCTTTTGGATCTCTATTCTTTGTATTATATCTGTACTACGGAGTCTGTCTGCGCCATAGCCCTTAAAGGCATCTGTGATTTTACAACTGCAGCACAAGGCTCCTTATGGGCTTGTGTTGCTGGGGACTCTTAGGATCCCCCTTTAAGATTATTTTTCTATATCCTCAAGTAACTACATTTCTTAAGTATACTTAGTATCTCTCCCAAAACTCTATAGTCTGAGAGATTGGCACACACCACCTTCAGTAGAATGCCAAAGGGATACCTAGTATCCTCCTTCTCTGTGCTCCTGTGACTTTTCAGTCACATGGACAATCACCTACATAAGGCTTGTGGCAGTGGACGTGTTCGGTAGTGCACAATAGGGGCACCCAAGTACCAACTTGGGGCCTCCCTTCTTTTTTCGCCATTACTTGGTTGGTTGTTCTTTGTTAGCCCTTCTACCATTCTGGGAGGGGGAGGTCAGTGTGTCTGTTTTGCCTTTGGCAAGAACCCATAGTTATCCCCGCCTAGGGTCCAGTGTCTGGGCAGGCAGAACGTGGGGTAGGAGTTTTCCACCCCCTGTCCTTTGTCTGCCAGACTGCCTGAATTGGTCAAGCTCCCACAAGTGGTCTGGCTGTCCTGTTTGGACAGCCAAACACCCCTTTCTGTAAAATGCTGAGAGAGATTGCAGAGGAGTGTGTGATGAACTGTATAAAAGGTGAGGCTTCTGGAGTGAAAAGCAAGTTGACCACTGGAAGCTGAAGTAACCGAAGAAGAAAATGACCAGAGACTCCTGCAGACCCTTTGCAACACTGAAGCCACCACTGCTGTCCTGAGCCCATTTTCTGTGTGACAGAGGAGCTCTGAAGAGGACTCCTTCCCTTTGGCTGGTGGGAACAACCAGTCCCAAGACAAACTTTGAATCAAGCCATCTCCCAAGGTCCTAGGAGTTTCACGAGCTGCGGAACCCCAATACCAGAAGACCTGCTGCCCATTTCGAGTGCATCGTCATGGGAAGGCCGAATCCGTCTAAATATTTACTGAACCAGTAAGGACACTCCAGAGATCCGATCCAACTCGCACAGATGCCCCCACTAGAGTGTGGGACCGCAGGAAGCGAAGAAGATTGACCGGGCGATCAGTGTCCTTTGTTGGTGCTGCAGAAAAGATGCCAAAACTGCAGAGTGAACAAGAAGTTGCTGAAAGGTGTGCCACAGGTCCTCCCTCGAGACTGCTGCTGAGAGATGCCGTCCATTGTCCTGCCTTCAGTCACTAGACCACGGAATCCAGAGGTCGGGTCCAGAGCTGCAACATAGCAGAGCATCCAGCACAAACATGTTCTTCTAACCTAGGGTGCTGTGGGGAAAAAGGTATTGTTTACCTGATTCCAAGAAGTCGCTCCAGAGCGTTGGAGTGCATGTAGAGGTGTCCAGGGCAACCTCCGGTTACCTCTGGCTCAAGCCGCCGCTTGTGTCCCCTTCTCAAGTCCGTTTTAAGGTCTCCTTTGTTAGTTGTTTACTTGCTACTTCAATAACTCTAGACACTGGAAGAAATCCACAGGAACTCTTCGTAATTTGCTGATTTTCAAGACTTCAAGCCCTCTCCGTTTTTGGACTCAATAGACTTACTGGGTGAAGAAACCTTCTCTAGAACCTTGAACTAAGCTCCTGCTACACTAGCTAACCATTTTCCTCCCTTTAAGTGACTTTACTATATGTGTTTGCAGAGTAAATGTATTACTGTATAAACCATTGAAAACCGCATGAGTGTGCAATAACCGATAATACGATAACATTGGGCCTCATTACGAGGAAGGCGGTAGAGTGTTAACGGCGCCGGTAGAGCTGCCAGCACCGTTAACCTTCTACCGCCTCATTACGAGGTCTGCTCGCGGGTCCCGCTAAGGACGTCTGGTAAGACCAGGCGTCCTTAACGGGACCCGCTAGCAGACCAGGATGCTAACAACGGGCCCATCATGAACGGGTCCCAGGAAAGGCAATTACTGGGCCCTCCAAGGTCGGAATGGCCCGGTAATTCCTTATTCCTGGAACCCGGGCCCAGTACCTGCTATGCTTGTAATGAGGCCCATTGTCTTTTCCCTTTCTAACGTTGCTACAAATGTAACCGCGAACAAACACCAAAGTGAAAGTGCCATATGAAGTGTATTATCAAGTATGCCTAAGTGTTCTAACGTAAACGTCTGAAGTATTTAAAGTGATTCTTGTGTAAATATAATAAATATGTACGTTTTATATAAATATAAGTGTAAGTGCTTCTTTGTTGTGCCGGTCTATTTAATATTCAGTGTACTTACCTACAGCTCACATCTTCCTCTTAAGATAAACCTGACTGCTCTGCCATTCTACCAAGATCCTGAGCTAGTACAGACTGATAATACGAGTTGGAGATCTACAAACCACTGGGATAGTTTACTACAGTCTTACTACCAGTAGGGCTTTAGGAAAGCTCCCCTAACACATAGCATGTAAAAGAAATAGAAAGGTCAATCAAAAGATTGTTAACAGGAACATCAACTATCGCAGGCCCTTTGATAAGGAGATCTGCATAGCAAAGGAACAGCTAAGGCGCAATGGTCATTTGCTTGCTTGTTGTCACATGGTAGCAGGAGCATATGCTAATGCTGTTCAAGAAAGTACAATCCCCCATCAATAATGGTCAAGAGCACATAGACATAAACTTTATAGAGAACGCTGGCAATCTTTGGCAGTATGTTGCAGTTGTCAGGACTCAAGGGTTTTTGGAACATCACAAATTACTCTAGATTCTCAGTCCCCTTACTAAACGGGGTGTCACAGTAGGACTGGATAGCTCATACTGACATCATTGGTATAAAACCAACAATGTAACCATACACTTTGGAAACAGTAGACGGTTGTATTCTCTGCAGGTAATCAGGTTGTTACTATCATTAAAAGTATAAAGCTCTATCCGGAACCAGGACCAGATGGTCTTTTTAATGCCTTTTTAAAGAAAGATCCCTGGTGGTTGGCCAACGTTCTGGCCAGACTCGTCTTAGTGATCAGTAGATCTAGTCTACTTCCCAATTCCTGGAGTGATAACATAATTGTTCCTGTGTTTGAGAAAGACCTCCACAATAATCCTAGTAACTACAGGATCTTAGCAACGCTGGATGCACCAGCCAATGCATTTGCTCGCGTTCTGCTATTAGAGCTAAACACTTGGATCCATGATAAGAACATAATCCCCATGAACCAAACAGGGTTCTATAAAACCCCAAATACCATAGATAACATCCTAGCTCTAGTTACCATTGTCCAACAGGCTTGAAATACATGAAAAAATGTATATATGTATTGTATGTATGTATGTATTGTATGTTCCTTTTAGTTCAGCATTTGACACAGTTAGAAGAGGGCACCCCTGGGCTAAACTTCAAAATTGGAACATGCCTGTTGCGAATGATTATGGCCTAACAGTCCTCTACTAGGGTGAGAGTTAGCTTAAACAGGCTAGGAGAAGTGACCGATTGGATACCCACTTTCATTGGGCTCAGGCAAGGATGCATACTGACACCAATCCGCTTTAACCTTTAGTTAACTGATCCATCCATTGCCTTATCCTCGCCTAACATTTTTCCTCCTAAGCTAGAGGATTTTCCTATCCACTGACTGGGGTATACGGACTGTTAGGGAGAATTTTCTTATATGGCTAATTTCCCAAACCTAGTGAGTCCCCCAGCAGCTTTGCTGGATTTTTTGGGTTTGTTTTTTTCTCCTGCTAAGAGTGAGACTCTTTTACTCCCACTCTTAGGAATGATTTGAGGTATATCTTTGACTTGTTATGTGCTTATGGGCTATGGGGTTTCTTTTTACTCCATAGGGTATCATCTGTTTTAGACTCCATACCCTGGGACTGACTACTGTCTCCCAGGGCATGTAAAGTCACCATGGGCTTTACTAGTCCAAAATTGTGAACAGAACCAGTACAAAACATCATATTGTGGAAGTACTGGTAAGGGGTAATTAGATTGCCCCTGGGGCTGTTTTCGAGGGGGCACTATCCCGTCCCCCCTCGTCGAGTTTCTGGCTGGTGGCAGTGGTTACCACGCAAAATATTCCACCGGAATCTTCTCCATGGGATTTTCCCATTGATTTTAAACGCACCACTTTTTGGTGCAATGTTAAAGATACCGCTGGTTTATTTATTTAATATTAAATCACTGGTTGTTTTTTTTTGCCAGAACTCTATTCTAAATTGGCGTTTGTGTCCGTCTCTAACTCTGACCATGGTCGAGCCCTTTGTTCTACTATTTTGGCAGGCTTCTCCACAGAAGCCCTCCAACTGGTGCCACTCTGTCTGGGTTCCACAGGAAGGGTGGAGCGGGGGAATTGGCACCCTGGACTGCGTTGCCTTCGCATCCCAAGTCGCACTCTACTCTGATTGGCCCAGTGGTGAGCCGCCCAGCTCACCACTTAGCATGTGTGATTGACAGCTAGGCTGATGAATGGGGGTTTTTCTGCATAAAAGCAGGGCCTTTGGGACTGGAACTTCAGAAGTCGCCACAGGACCTAAGACTCCGAAGAGGGAAGAAGCTGAGCCATCTGCAACGACGACACCACCGGTGAAGCCCTGCTGCAACAACCTCACCACTTTCCCGGACGACAAGAGAAGATCTTCTACTGGACGAGTCTTCTTCCCCTGAGCTGGTGGGATCAACCAGTTCGCCCTTTTCGTCTTCCAAAGACGTCTCTTGGTCGAATCGCCCGTGCCAAGCACCCCGGTGGCCGGATAGCCAAGCTCACCACTTTTGACCGTGAATAAAAGGACTGCACCTTTTAAATCGGGAACTCGGCGGCTGGTTTCATCCCTGTGCAGTGCAACGACTCCACGTTGCATCCTCGACGAGATCTTCTCTTCCCCTGGTCGGAACCACGAACTTCAACCACTGCCAGGAACAACTGCCCCCGCTGGAGCTTCCTTTCTCTTTAAGGTACTGTGTCCTGCCTGGCCTCCCTTTCTACAGATTGCTAAAGGTGACCCTTAAATCCCTGGCTTCTAAACTGGGTTGGCTCCAGTCCTTCTAACTATATCTTTTGAATCTCCCCAACCTCTTTTGAACACTCTGCAAAGACTTTCAGTGCACTTTAAACCGTGTGATCCTGGGCACATTTCGCTTTGCTCCATTTAAAGTGGGCCTGGCCTATGAACTTTGGCTCTACAGTATAACCTGCCTTTCTCCCCTTGCTCTGAATTCCTAAAAGTGTTGGGAACTGTTTTATTCTTCTGCTCTGCCTTTTTCTCTCCCTTTAACTACATTATCAGAGTGTCATCTTGGTTAAGCGCTCACATCTGTTCTAACAAATAGTAGTGTTTTAACCCTGACTTGTCTGATAACTATTAAGGGAGGCGCGTATACTTTACCTGACTGTGTCTTAACTTGCTTTTGATTGAGAGTTCTAGTATATGCCATAAAGTGTGTTTTAAATAAATAATTATATACTTTTTATACAAAGCTCTGGTCAGTGTTTGTTTGCTCTACTGTGTTTTGGCCCTATTGTGTATACTCTGCATACTGCCCTACTCTTCTTGAGAGAAGTCTGACTGCTCAGCCACAGCTACCAGGTAAATCTGGGTGGTGCAGACTGCTACCAATTGGGTTTACTGCTTACTCCTGTGGTCTTAATCTTTTTTGCAGTGTTCCCAAAGGGAACTGCACAGGATTCTGCCTAACACGGACAACCTCATCCTTTCGGATTGCAAGTCCAAGGGGCTTCAAGAGCAACTTCAACTCCTTAGTGCCTACGCCAAATCGAAACGGGTTGAAAATCAACACAGATAAAACGAAGATGATGGCTTTCCACCCAAGCCAGAACACTGACAATAAGGGATTTAGGTGAACATTAAATGAAAAAATGGTAGAAGAAGTACTCCAATTCAAATACCACAATTATCAAAAACACAAGTTATGGTTAGCCAACAATTTGGCACCCTTACAGCTTTTTCCCATAAACATGCAGGATTTTCTGTGAGCTTTATACTTAAAATTTAGAAGGCAAAAATACTTCCCACTATTACATATGGGGCAAAAATCTAGGCTTTTAAACATGGTGAGGAGAGATTTATAAGCTCGTAAATGCCTAAAAAATATGATTAGGTTACATATTTGCACCCAGATTCAATATGTGCATTCTGAATTAAAAATCTGTAGGGTTCAGGCAACCCGTATATCACTACGTCTTAATTACCATTAGAGGTGTGTCAACTCCATCGATACTTCACTGCAATCTATAATTGCTCACGATTATCTCTCTAGCTCTGCCTTTTTAAGAGGCAGTGCAATTTATTGTATACTTAATACTGCAAGGAATTGGAGTCCTCACTTAATGATAAATAGCACAGATGTAAATTATTCAATGTATAAAAAAAAAACAAGGAAAATGTGTGGCGAGCAAACTAAGGTGGACTTGGCCACAAAGATGAATAGTGTTCTATTCATTCAATATCAACTTAAGTGTATTAACCTTCCTATATAGATCTTCTCCTTTCCAAACAATACATTCCTATGGTAATACATAAGAATCAAATTCAATCTAGTTGAATCATAGGAAATCAGTGGAGCAGGCTAAACATCATAGGATCTGCTCGGACTTGCAGATTGTGTGGTAGTGATGTTCTGGAAACTACCAAGCACAGTCTACTTATTTGTGAAAGCCTTGAAGTAATCCACAGAAGGGTCATGCTAGCTTATGGCAATCTGATTTTGCGCTTAATGTAATTTCTCCACAAGAAACATGCAGAGATTATGAAGCAAATACACCAAAGAAGGTTAAGAAATAAAAATCACCAGAGGAGAAAATACTTATTGGTAAACTTTGATTAATGTATTCATATAAGAATAGAAGGTATTAAGAAAACAGAATTGAATATAGACTTAAATAAATAAAACATGCCTTTGGGATTAATATCCCAAAATTGGCTTCTAAAATTTTCAAAACTCAATGATGCTTCTGTGAAGGAATAAGGGGGGTGGGGGCAGGGAGGATCACTGGACCACCCCGTCATAATGCCTGGCTTCACCTCACCCCCCCGCCGCAGTAAGCAGCAGGAAGCCTGGTGCAGCACGCAGAAACTGAGAAGCCTCACATCCTGATGAGTTTCCTTCTTGCACACTTTAGTTAGATGAAATGTGTGCACTTCAACATTAACGTGAGTGACAGTATGACATTTCCACCACAACACCCCCTGCCAGAAGCCTTCATTTCACCCCCGTTGTGGCTTTACCCAATGTGCTAAATTCACAAAGGTGCAGATGGAGAGTAGGGTTCGTCTATATAGGTCAGGCAGACTGGATGCCTCAAACTCAGAGATGCATATCTAGATTGTTTTAGGTTCCTCGGGACGATCATTATGCCACCCAAAATACTCCACGTTTTGATGTTACCGTGGCCTAGATTTTCCAGTGTCCCGCTAGAATAGGTAATATTAGATCACATGTATACTTGTAGTGATTCAGGTCAGAGTCTACCTGCTTCTAAGCGCTGCAAAAATTTATTGTACTGAATTTATCGACTTCAGATTGAGGAAAGACTGGTTCAGCTCTACTGTGATTTGAATTTGAAAATTGCAGAATAGCACGTGTAAGAATTGAGCGTTTAACTCGATGAGCTATCTAATCGCACTACAGTATGCTATTTGATTAACTGTGCAGTTAAAAAGAAAACTGTATTATATCTAGCCACCACCCTCTCCTGTCCCCTTTCCCTTCTAGTCCTTCAATACAAAATATAACATTATTATTATTATACTGCTTATATAAAGGGTGTACCATGACATAGGCCCCCTGCCTCAAGCCCTGTAGTAATAGTGTGATATTAATAAGAAATCTAACACCCAGTGTGAATGCCTTACCCAGAGCTGCCAGTATTCACGTTTAAGTAGAAATAGCTGGTAAGACAGCTACTCACTGCGGACATCTGTGTATTATTTGCCGGTGCAGGTTTCAACACTGGTATGGCCAACTCAGCCTTTCATCCTTCCAAAAGTCATCAAATGAACACTAATTTTGGATGGGTGAATAATCAAAAGGTTGTAAATAATGCACGTTGATAAATGAGTTACAGTAATACATTATTTATAAATGCCTAAATCTTAGTATCGAAAACTCCAAGCAAAGGCTAAAAATAATGTATCTGTTTTAAATGAGTACTTCTTTATGTTTGACTGCTATGACTGCATTTTAACTTAGCACATTGTGAGAAACCTGAAGGTGCTCTCACGTCTACTCCCCAGGGATCTTCCATTTGTGACTTGGAAAGCACCATCACTTTTGGATCCCAACCCTGGGGATGGACAAACGGGGGAGGACCCCCTAGGAAGGAGGTCCTTGGGAAGTAAGGAGGAGAAGTTTTCGGGTGAGACACAATATAATACACCCTCCTCTCGGGAGAGGTATGCTTCCCCGGAGACATTTGTAGGATATAGTCATCCTTATCCTATAAATACAAGAAACACCCAGAAACTACCCCAATCAGGAAGAAAAGCAAGGAAACAAAGATACCTAGATGAGATATGGTATCCCCCTTTTTCCAAATATAATCCACCCTACTTCCCCTCAGTATTTGTAGGATATTGCCATCTCTATCCCGTTCTACCCTCCATGTCACCCGACAGTACTGAGATGAGGAAGAAGCCTCAGTGAGTTATACAGATTCCCAATGGAAAACATATACATAGTACTGAGAGGAGGAAGATGAATGTGGGGGCAAACTACAATATACTACGGACATGTCCCACTAATAGGTTCAGGCAAGCTCAGGCAACTGAACCTAAGTATACCCACCAGCGACCTATTAACATCCTTCAAGAGTATAAAAGGTGGAACACAGGAGAGGCAGTTAGGAGAGGTGTGAGAGCTGAGCGAGCTGGGAGTACCGTGGAGATGCCTGAACAGCCCAGGACCAGTCAGCGGAAAATGGGATGCCAAGACGCTAACCGATTGCAGTGAAAGGCATCGAGAGGAAGCGTGGTGAGGGACTGTGTCTCCAGGGAGCCGGAGTCCAGAGAAGGGAGTTAAGGGGTGTACGGATCCCTTTTGAATACACTCAAAATGCTCATTCCCCTGGGCAGAGAGGAAGAGCCCAAGAGTGTATGAAGGGCAGATGGGGAGCTCTTGCCCACAGCCGTAAGAAGCTGTGCTGATCTGAAGCCGACAAAAGCAATGATGTGACTGGTGGGTTTTAATGGAAATGAGAAACCCGGTACGCATATGAACGCTGTTCAGTTACAAATGTGGCCAGACTATTGCGTCCAAGCAGCACGCTACAGAGAAATCCCAAAGTTCAAAACACAAGAGAATAAGATGCAGATAATAAATGTGGTGAAACTATGTAGCAGAGTGGTCACACGTGAAAAATATGCATTCTCCAAAGTCTCTGAAACTGAAGGACAATGGAAATGTACCCATAGTAGTAACTGCAGTGAATGAAAGGAATCGTAAAGACTGTTAGGGAGCAGAAGAAGGGCGAGCTATGCAAGGTGAAGTGTGAGCAAAAGCCATGTGCATGTAAAATATAGGTTGGAGAAAGCCAAAAGAGAAATACCATATTTGGCGAAAGTGAACTATCAAAACAAAGAGGCACAGACAAAGCGCAGGGCACCTGGTTGTGTGACCTGTAGTGGGAGGACCTTGCAGTTTGACAACTGCACCACGACCAGGGGTCCCCGAGAAGCAGACTTGCGCTTGGGGTAGGGAAACCTGAGAAGCCTATTGAACTGTGTGAAACTAAGAGGTTTGAGCTTGGGGAAGGGAACCCTGAGAAGCCTATGGAACTTTGTGAAAACCAGGAAGTTTAAACTTGGGGAAGGGAATCCTAAGAGACTTATTGAACTTTATGATCCTAAGAAGCTTTGGAAGTTGGGAAGGGAATCTTGATAAACCATATGAGACTTTGTGAATTGAAGAGTGTTGCACTTGGGAAAAGAGCCCCGAGATACCGTTGGAACTTGGTGAACTGATTTACTTTAAACCTGGAAAGGGAGCCAGAGATGAACTCCAATAGAAATTAGCTTTGCCTTTTTAGTCTTGGACATTAATTTGTTGAGCAAGATAATCCCTACACAATATTTATTGAGATGTGAGGGCAAGCATAGGTTTTGACACAGACAGACTTTATTTTGGATTTACGGACTTAGACTGGCCTTAAATAAACCAGTGGCGGAAAATCCCAATTTAGTAAATGTTTTCAAACTGTTACCCTTGTTGTCCATGTCATCTCTTGATACCATGCCTGTCTCACAACATCCATATTAAAATTATATACAGAATTGTCTCTGCTATCTTGAGACATGTATGAATCTCACTTTTATGCTGGCAAGTCTGAAACTGAAGAAGACTGGGTTCTAAATGGACCAGCAGTGAGATGGCAATGTTTTTATACAGATTACTTTGACAAATCTGTACTTAGTATTTGTGTGCATATTATATATATAGTGCATACAAATGCATAGTGCATAGTGCATACAAATGCACAGGTGTGATATTCATTATTCATGATATAGGACTTTACCGACGATAAGAAGTGGCACCCGGATTCTGCCAGTGGACCGCTCTGTGCTCCCCCCAGTCAGCCAAATCCAATTTGTGGATAATGCTTTTGGCATACACCTACTGATAAAGGGGAACTGGTGTATGCCACAATAATTATGAGAAATCGTTTTTCTTGGACAAACTAGACATATTATGTTTGTAAGACTGATACAATAATTCAGCATATGCAGTAGTATGACAGGGACGCTGATAGTGACCTTGTAGTTACAGTTAAGTTAGTCTCCCAACAGGAAAAGCACTTTTTGGCTGGCTTATAACTTTGGCGCCAGTTGACAACTGCGCAAGAACATTTCTATAAAAAAAAACATCTAGACCGACTCAGTTTCGTCAAGAGGAAGGAAAAGTTATAAGGGGAATCCAAAAATGTTGTAAATCCTGATTGGCTTAAAAGGGAAAATATTTTTGTTGGGGTTACAGCGCGAACCACAGGACGGATTTTAACCAATCTTGCATGAGGAGCAGCTGTCTGGTCCCAAGCGTGCTTTTGTAAATGTGTTAATCTCTCTAGATTATTTTTTTAAATGGCCACAAAGTAGGTTAAACAGAAAGAGCGAACGAGAAAGAGCGAATGAGAAAGAGCAAGCGAGAATAAGAGAGAGCGAGAGAGTGGAAGAGCAAGCGCAAGTGAGAGAGCGAGCAAGAGCAAGCGAAAAAGCTAAAGAGCAAAAGAGCGAGAGCGCGCAAGAGAGAGCGAGCGATAGCAGGCGAGAGCGAATGAGGGAGAGCGAGCAGGAGAGAGCGAGAAAGCAAGCGAGAGAACACGAGAGCGAAGAGAGAGAGAAGAGAGAAGAGAGCGAGGGAACGAGAGGGTGTGAGAGAGAAAGAGAAAGAAAGAAAGAGAAAGAGAAAGAGAGAAAGAGAAAGAGAGAAAAAGAGAGAAAAAGAGAGCTCACGAAAAAAGAATATGGAGCTAGCAGCTGGGCTTCAGCCCGTCAATGGAGTGCGACACTGCACACGTATATTGTTCCTGGACAGGCCTGTGAAGTAGAAGGGGTGCAGGTATTGCTGACCCTCCTTTTACAAAAACCGATGTGCCACCATGCTGTCTGAAGGTGCCATGCGGATGTCTAAGAGGTGTACCCAATATCGCAAGCCCTTTACCTTAACTGCGAGGGGAGTGCAAAACACCACCTCGTAGGGCCCGTGAAACCGAGGGTTGTTCCACCTACCTCAAAATTGTGAATGTACACAAAGTCACAAGGCAGCAGCGGTTGTGTGGTCATGTGCTCGGGCTATGTCACCGTCGTTGTTGCTACGTTCGGTGCCTCTGTCGTCTCAATCCTGGGAGGTGCAATCTGAATTTACCTTAACATTTAATTGCCCTCGTTAGTGTGGTCAAATAATCTTTGAACTCATCACCTAACACTGCTGCTGCCCTATGTGCATATGAAGCTCTTCTCACAGGGGATATGGGTGGGGTGCATACGCCGACCAGTGACCACATCGTGAGGTGACAAATGGCGGCCTTTGCTGGGCTGTGTACTTATTCTAATGAGGGCCAGGGGCAAACAGTGCACCCAGTTCTTCAACGCGGTATGCAATTTGGATAATTTGTTTTGAGGAGGCCGTCGATTCTCTCCACAACGCCGTTGGCCTGTGGGTGGTAAACGGAACAGATGGAATTGTACAAAAATGTCAACCTGAAAATTGCGACGGCCGAAAATGCAGACTTTTTTATTTTTTAATACCCCCCTTACACCACATATATATGTGGGGGGGTATGGGATATTATAGTAACATGGGGTGTTGCGGGGGTCTCCCCCCGCATATCTATGTGGTGCAAAGAGGGTTTCATTTTTTTTAAAAAAGTCTGCATTTTCAGCCATCGCAATTATGTGTGGTCTCAGTGATCACATAGATCCGAACAGATCAGGTGTTTGATGCCAAGTAGTGCTGTGACGTGCTGAAACAGTGCACTGAAAAATTGTATGCCATTGTCTGACCTTAAAACCTCTCAGACACCTCATCGAGGGAAAACCTTGCGTACCAAAAATCTAGCAGCACATTTGGCATCCAGATGTGTACACGGCCCTGCTTCCACCCACCTTGAGAAAGGGCAAACCACTACAATGAGCTACCTAGAGCCATTGCAATGTCCACCCGTATTGGCATAATCAAACGGAACGGCGTCTGTAATGTCATCCTTGTAGTGAAACTTTGAAATGCGATACAGTGTAGGACCATTTCTGTGATGCTTTCCTGGATGTTTGGTATAAACCAGTCCTCCTGTAAATCTGGTGCGATGTGCTGCTTTGAACTGTGGGACGGATAGTTTAACTGCTCAAATGCTACTGCTAGCAGCTCATGAGGCATTACTGTCTTCCTGGAGCTCTCTTGTCTCCGTAATAGATCCGTTGGGGATTGCTTGCATCCCCTTCGTAGCCACAATTCCTTTTCCCTTTCTGGTGCCCTACCCTGTGTAACTCTATTATCTGGGAGATAGGCAATGCTGTATAAGGTGTTGGATGTTCACTGGCTGGTGGGGTGGCTACAATGTACTCGGCAGGCATTTCATTTGGCAGATTTGCTGCCATTTTGGCTGCCGCGTCGGCGATCCCCCATCGATATTTCGTCTGTCCCATTAGTGTGGGCGGCGCACTTGACAACCGCCACAACAGATGGCTGGGATAATCCTATATGTGTTTCTAGCAGTGCTGCATGCTGCACTGGGGATCCATCCGCCCTCCGAAACACCCTCCTTTTCCAGGGGGATAGACAGGCATGCACAGTTGTTGTGACGTACTCAAAGTCCGAATATATTGTGGCATGGCACCCATGGGACGCTCTCAATGCTTCAATAAGCGCTAGGAGTTCTGCTGCCTGTGCAGAATAATGCATGGGCAATCTTTTCATAACCATCATCTCGTACTCCCCTTCAAGTCGTACCACTGCTGCCCATGTATGTCTTTGTCCATCCTCCTGGTCAATTGGGGATAACCCATCAGTGAAGAGTACCTCACCTTTCTCCAATGCATAATCTTTCGCTTTGGGGAGGTCATCCTCCTCCACCTCGTATGTGATGCAGTCGTGCAATGTCAGATCTTCGGCAGTGGGCATAACTTGTAGAAAGGTAGCCAGATTCACCGTTTTGCATCTAACCTAATGAATGTGGTGCTTTGAGAAAATAATCTTGTACAACGAAGATTCCTGTGTAGGCTTTGACCTTTCTAGGATAGCAAATAGACAATGTTCTACATACAACGTAACTGAGCACCCCATTACAATAGTAGAACTCTTTTATTGCGAATGCAGCAGCTGCTAAAGCTTGCTTGCACGTGAACTGCTCCTACATCCCTGAATCCAGTGTGCCACTGTAACAGGCCAACGGCTTATGGCCCATAGTACTTTTTGGTGTCAACAGTGTGGTCATGAGCTGCCCATCTGAATGTGAGAACAAGTAAAATTCCTATGTGTAGTCTATTTTGTTTTTAATGGCTTGTTCTACAAACAAATACATGGGACTGCTATGGGGTCCACAGTGGCACCTACTCTTGCAAATTTGTATGTAGAAACTATTGAAGTACATGTATCATGACTGAACTTAATCCATATACGAAACATATCAAGCTATGGAGAAGATTTATCGATGATATTTTAATGATTTGGACAGGTGATATGTGTAATTTTGACGTGTTTATGCTGTGGCTGAATTCACAAAATCTCTTTTTGAAATTTACCAACACTATTAGTTATGATGCAATTAATTTCTTGGATTTGACAATTTTTGTGAACAGAGAACAATCAGTGCTTCAAGTTAAACCGTTCCATAAAGATACTGACAAAAATTCTATGTTACTCTACTCTAGTTTCCATCCTAAACATACAAGACAAAATGTACCTTTTGGTCAATTTTTACGGATGAAGAGAAACAGTAGTAAAGGAGATTTTGTGGAAGAAGCCAACATTTTGAAATACAATCTGATACAGAGGTTACCCGAAAAAAGTTATTTACATAGAATCTTAAATGTAATAGCTGTGTATGACCTAGTTATTGATATCTGCCATCCATCCTCTCTTAAAGTGGTTAATAACTGATTTGACATATACACAGAGATGTTCCTGCCCCCCCCCTCTTTTCTCTCTAGTTTGTTGTCATTACTACTGGAGCCCTCTACCCATCTCAAAACCACATAATCCTCTATGTCTACATAGAAGTGGACATGTAATAGTTGTGCATCACCCAGCTATTGACATCTGGCCCCCATCTCCTCTTAAATTGGTTAATAACCTCGTCGCACAGTTGATTTGGTTAATCAATACCTTCCTCATAGACTGACACAGTGCATTTTGCCTTTATTTCTACTTTTTCCTCCGAGCAGAGACGTGGTGCTGATTTCACTTTACCCGTATGCTCGTATCTTTAAGATATAGTAGAGACACAAGCTCAGCTTACACTGCTACCATTAATGGTCCGAGTCACATCAGTACCGGGACTACGAGCGCCCTTGAAACTCCTCTAGAGTGGTTTCACTTTGAGTAAGGAGATCAGTATTACGATCAAGACGCATGCTCAGTACAGTCAGCAAATAGAATTTAGCGTGCTGGGTTACTGCAGCAATGGTTTCCCAGTCCATGCTCTGCAGACCGTGGAAGAAGCCGCACTCCAACGGCGTCCGACTTGTCTGAGTCACCCAGGTATTCTCCATGTTTGTATTCTGTATCCTTCTGCCGAAGCCACGAATGATATGTGTCTTAAGCACCCGCGAACCACTGTGTTTTGATATTTTGTTTGAGGCGTTCTTTAACTTGCAGTCTGCATTACAGTCGAGCGTGTGTGACAAGACAGTGATTATCATTAAGAAGAGATATATGGCAACGTTACTCACTATTTTGTGAGCAATTGCCCTACAGCTCTTAGAGCTCTAACTAAGACCAATTTTGTACTTCTTTTTTGTACATATTTTGACTGACTGCCACAAGATATTGTCAGTATATGTGAGCCACACATTCTCTATACGAGTATCTGATATATATATATATATTCCCAGACTGGGCATCGGGAACAGCTAGAGTGCCCCTTCAACTTGATGCATTTTCTTCATCACCCTATACTGACCTCACTTAATAGCTCTAACACAGTAGGGAGTCTACTTGCCCCCTTTTCAATTCAACTCTATCAACGCCCCCCTGCTTCATATATTGCTGTTTACCTTTCAGGACTCTATTCACAGTCCAGCTCACCTGTACCCTTAACGACATTATCGTAACATGAAGAAGACGAATTGTCTATTCAACTTCGAGTTGCACGTCAAGTAAGTCCTTATTAGATCATGTGATGTTTTTAAACTCATAGTCACCGATTAGTGAACCATTGGAAAATATGGAGTCCGACAGAGCTATTTGCATGATGGGATTATAGGACATTGTGTCCTGTTTTTTGTATGTCTACAGGGATCCCCCCACGACTGCTACACTGAAATTCAATGCAGCCCTCTAGGACTGCTTGCCGACACTAAGAGACGGTAAGCCCCCGAGTGCACCTATTAAATTAAAACGACTATTGATGTACTCTATAAGAGCAACCACGCTAATCAGAATGAGGTTTGTTTTTACTATTAGGTTTGGCATGGATTTACTCCCTTGTACTAAAGACAGGAGTTTGTGGACTTTTACTTTATTGAATTGTCCACTGGGAAACATTACCTAAGCCTCCACACCGCAACAACAGCTTCTACTTGTCAAGTTTCATCTAGAGACCACCACAAATTGGGTTGTGGGCGTTCGTCCACCCCAATCTGCATACTCCCCTGAAGAAGTTCCTGAAATCAAACCCTAAGGATCATAAGAACGAAACATGGAGGGCAACTTTAGATACTAATGTGAAGTATCTTAACAAGTATTAGAAAAACTTTGAAAGGTGCACTTTTGGTATTTTACGACTAAGGCATCTAGATTAGAGTCATCTTATAACCAAGGTCTCTGATTCTGTAGATTGTGTGGTTTACTCTACCAAAGAATCAAGGTATACATAGCCTGAAGTCATTTATATGTATATATGTACACTTGATGTGATCAGAGTATCTAAGAGAGAGATATAGATCTATTGCGTATTTTGCACATTGTCAACTGTTTGGTGATTAACACTTAGCACTTTTTTGAGCACTAGTCACTTTGTTAGTTTTAGCTTTTATGTATTTGTTTTTAAACATTACATTTTTTTAAAAAAATTATCAATTTTTGCAGAATTACCAATGAAGTCAGGTTCATTGTATTTTCTGTGAACTTCCACTTGTCAATGCATGAACTGTCTTGTAAATGTGATAACCAGAGAACTATCAAGTGAACTGTATGTCCAAACCTATTATAGGCGTGGGAGCCTTGTTGTTTTTGTTCTTGCTCAAGACATGTCAGGTTTGCTCCCTTGAAACCTTTAGTTTTACCTGATTTCCCTCCAGTTATTTGTAGTCTTGGGTGGCCAGTACGAGTACTCAACTAAAGACTTATTTTAGATCATCAAACTGGAGAAATATTTTTGCTCACGCCTACAGCTCAAACCGCTGGATGGATTTTCATCAAATTTGCAGCAGGAGCGGCGGCTTGGTCCCGAAAGCTTGCTTTTGTAAATTTGGTGAAAATCCGTCCAGTCATTTCTTTTAAAATGACCAAAAAGTAGATCTAAAAGAATTTGTGATTTCTAGGCCCGCCCCGCGGACACACTTCCCTGTTCGCTCCGCGGACAGGACACTAATTGGATAATCGACTTGCGTCGTGTCCACGGACACACAATGTGTTTGCGGATTGGTTGGGGTGAAGAGTGAGGTGCATCACATTCTTTCGATGCACCCGCCATATTGGATCTGCAGCCATCTGCGGACAGCGCGGCGTGGAAGTCAGCATAAATCCAATTTTGGGGAGCGTGTTGGTGTGCTTGGAGAGGGTGGTGGAGTAAGAGATGGGTCAAATGATGTATTTGTTTAGGTGGGAGAAGGCCGTGAAGTGTTTGCGGTATCCACAGACACCGTGGTTGTCCGCGGACATACTAAACACTGGGCGCAGAAGTGGCTATTTTACTTTACTATGATGTTGGTTTTGGGTCGTTAGTAGATTATTGGGTAAAGATGGTATCTATTGATGAGTTTGTGAGTTGATTGTAATTATTATTTTAGAATGTTAATTGAAGTGGATAGGTTTTGAGGTGGATGTGTTATTTTTTTGGGTTGTGGTCATTTGGTAGGTGTTTGCTTCTATGGGTGTATTATGCTACGGTGGTTGTGGCCAGGGCCTAGAGTTTTGGGTGCATGCACCCAAGACTCTAGGCCCTGGCCACAACCACTGCTGCATAACACACCAATGCTACCAAACATTTTGACTGTGGTATGTGGACTGCTAAGGGATACGTTTTCAAAAATGTGAGTACCGATTGGCAGTAGTATAATAGTGTTTAAAGGCTAGCGAGATGATGTGTGTTAGTTTTTTTGTTGGATTGCGTTCAGAATTTTGGTATTGAAGACTGTAGGCATCTTGGGTTGTATTTATTGGTGAGGTGTTCATTTGCATGGCTGTGTTATGTTGCGGCATTTGTGAGTCTAATTATTATATAATTACTGTTTCCTTTGTTGAGGATGTATGTACAGTTTTGGCCAGGCCATGCAGTCAAGATTGTATTGTTTGGCAACAAGCACTGCAGCATAAGATATCCATGGAAGCAAACATTTTGGATTGTGGTCTATGGTCAGGTGTTTGCTTGAAGGGGTGTGTTATGCTGTGGTGTTTGTGAGTCCAATCATTATATACTTACTGTTTGACCTTTTGTGGTTGTATGCAGTTTTTTCATGACATGGGTAGTTGGAGCAGACTTTTCTTTTCAATCACTGTGATAAAAGAAAAAAAAAAAATCACATGTTAGTGTAGGTAGTTTATAAGGAGTATTGCATTGCATAGTAGACATTTCTGTATTTTGTCGACTCTCATAGTTAGTACTTTAGAAGGACTATAGTTGAAACCAGTGTACTATGCAATTTGCTCAGTTCCTATGTTTGTTCATTAAATCATTGGGTCTTTGGGAAAAAAATCCATGCTGGATTAAAAAAAAAAAAAACACTTTCTACATTGTGGTACAATATATTTCTTTAATTGATTTCAATAGGAGGAATTGAATAGGTGTAAGGTTTTTGATTTCAAAGTGGTGGTAGTATTGTTGCAATTAGATAGCAGTTGGTGTAGTCTATTTATTTATTATTCCATTTTCGAGGTATTCATCTATCTGTTGGCTTGTTGAAGAGTTTTGGGGCAGTTAGATACCTGTTGGCATATTCTTACTGTTTATTTCTCGTTTAATTTTAGTGGTACTCATTTACCTGTTTACTTGTTGCAGAATCTTGGGTAAGTTAGAAACCTGTTTTCGTATTCTAACTGTTCATAGTTTTGAAGTTGAAGTTTTGTTTATGTTCATACACAGATTAGCTATTAAATTTTGGTTTTAAGAATATTAAGTAAGCGTTTACAAGATTTGATGGTAATCTCTGTTTTAGAGTAATGGTAGTATCATTACATTCGAACCATCCACAATTCTTTTTTATATATACAGTGTAGTGACCTGCATTGGTTGTGGCTCCTGCGTGGTAGATTATACATATTGTTGTGAAGGTTTTCTTACGAAGTGATGCTTGACCTTGTGTGAATCCAGTCAGCTTGCAGTTGTTTTTGGTACCATCTGCATTGTAACGTAAAAGCATTACTATTACGTATTTACTATCTGTATTTGTAAGGTGGAGCGATTATCTGAATTGCAGGTAGTACATAATCTGCTATGGTTTGCATTTTGTACACGTTGCTGAAATGGAATGGATTCACAGTTTGGTATGGATACATATACGAAGCGTTCATTAGGAACTTCTTGTGTGACATGGCTGCAAAGAGTGCATGTATGTTTCCACATGTATGAAATCTGGAAGATTTCATTTATAGGTATGTTTTTGTTTTCTAGTACTTGTTGTAAGTACATTAGAAATTCTTATGGATCTTCTTGTGTGTTAATAGTGAATTTGACCATTCCAGCACAGTAGTCCCATTCCTGCATTATTCCAGAAACACTGTAAATGTTGTCAGTATTGTTGATTGCATTTCTATGAAGGACTAACATTTGCAAACACAATTGGTCTGTCCCGTGTAAGTAAATGTTGTCAATAATTGGTGGCAATTGGAACAGAATATTGATTGCTACATTTGAGTAGTAATTTATACCAGTTGTATTTGAAAATGTTAATGGGCCTGACAGTTCTGTGTCCAAGTCATTTTTTCAGAGGGCGCGTTGTTTCCTTCAAGAGGTAGTTGACTTTGTTTGTGCAGTAGATTCTTCTTTGGTTGTGGTCCTTGATGAAGTATTAGCTTCTTTTAATTTCTTTGCAAGAATTGCTGTGAGATCCTGCATAATTTGAGTCTGAAGTAGTTTTCTTTTACAAAGTTTTGCTTTTGCGAACAGGATAGGTTTTTAGATGGTGGGTGTAGAGTGAATGCAGTCTATTGTATTCTAAAATGCAAGGAATATCAGCATTTACTTTACTTGCATCAAAATTGATTAGAAATAGTCCGTCAAGTGTGTGAATGGTGACTGCGTATGCTAGCGTTAGAGAACATTGTTCTCTGCGTACATACATGTCTTTGAAAAGAAGGAAGCAGGCTGTTGAGCGTACTATCCTTTTAACTTCTGATAGTTTGTCAAAGAGAATATTGACAAACTGAATGTTGTTGTCACGCGGGTATGTTTGAAAACCAACAACTGTACCAAGTGCTCCATTAACTAGTCCATGGTCCACGTCAAGGTTACGTTTAAGCATTACTCTACAGTTTAAAGGTCATTTTAATATTTTCTCCAAATTAGCTGTGTTAGAGATAGAGTTTTCTGAAGGTATTTAACCTTGTTATGGCTTGTTGACACATGGGTAGTGTCATACCATGTACGTCCAGTTTGTCTGCGGAGCAAATTTGAAGTATTGGTTGCATTTCTTTACATGGTTTCATAACATTTTGAACAGCTTGCAAGAGTTGGCATCAACGACATACAGTTTACATTGTTGTGTGCAAGTTGTTCCATGACATCAGTAGCACATGAGTTATGGCCATAGAGTGCATGGATGTGCTTGTTTTTTTAATATAGAGTGTGCTTCTTCAGATAGTACACCAACTAATACTTTTTAAAATATTGGCATATGTGAGGTCTGCAGACTGACGCATGTTTTCAGTTAATTCTCTGTATTGGAAATGTTGCCAAAGGTTGACATTTCCTATGCTGCCAGCATAGTTTGTGCCCTAAGGTTTTAAAAATAGGTTCAACGATCGGCCGCCAGGGGGCGCACGGATGCAGATCTTCCCCGTGTGAGCTACGTCCCACAGACCCCAAAAGTGCCTAGAGCCCCCACTTTTGGCCCCCCCACCGGCGCAACAACGACAACCCTAGCTCCATGAACATGGCCCCCACCTACTGGGCGAAAACCCGGAGAGAATCGGCGTGTTCTCCCCCCTGTAAAGTGCCCCGGCACAGGCCTCCCCCTCCGGGCCTTCTGTGCAGTACCTTGGCCAAGATCTGCAATCACTGGAGTCCCATGGCGGCTGGCCCCGCCCACCATCGCCCCGCGGTGCCGCCGAGCCACGCTGTGGCTTTGCCTGGAGGCCCCTGTGGACGGGGAGAACCCTGGATGTGAGGCGGGCGCTGCCTCCCACCGCGCCGAGGCATACACGCAGCCGCGGCACGGACTGAGTCTGCAAGTTGTACACTCCCTGCAATGCGTCCCCTTAGAGGTGCTCCCGACCCTGACACCATCAGCGAGCAGTGCTGCCCGGCCCACGGGAGTGCAACTCCCCCCCTCTCAGCTACTAAACGCACACATGCGAAACGGGTCCGGCGCCCACCCGCCCGCCGCACATCCCACGTAGAAGCTGCGTGTGTCGGCCCGGGCAACTTAGCCCCAGCCTCCCCCCTCCTCCCTCCAGCGGGGATCTCCCGTAATCACGGCCCCGCGGCCCGCGGAACCGGATCATCACCAAGTCAAAACACGCCATAGAGGAATTACCTTCGATGCCTCAGGCCCACCCCAGGGCACCACTGAACCCTACGGCCCTCATACCAAAATCACTCACTGGCCCCTGATGGCCCACCTGGCCCACTCCCACCCAGCAATCCACGAAGGCTGCTCTGCAATGCCCTGAGGGGGACCTATTGAACTTCCCCTTGAGACAACATATTGTGCCATAAGCCCCCTGCACTTGAAGGATTGGACACGGATCCTACCCCCTAACCAAGCGCTCCATGCCAGGTGCCTCTGGACATCTAATCCGCGCCTGGATTAAGGCTTCCATCATCTTGGCTGAATCCCCCTACCTGGTCTTCAGCAATTGAGGCAGAGGATTCGCCCCTGCACCAAGGCCAACGTAGAGGGTTGGGCCCCCACCTCTGGGGCATGTGGCCTCCTCTACATACTCCCCCTGAGCCCACACTAGGACCCAGGCTGTCTGCCCCTGAACCTTTTCCTACACAGCCTCACCGGGACCTATGTGCTGGCCCATAATACCCCTGGGACAACCCGGACACCGCAAGAGAACCAAGGCTGGGGGTCAACGCAACTTGAGACTGTCATAATCGGAGGGTAGGGCCCCTGACTCCAGGGCGTGTGCCTCCTCCCAATGTGGCGCCTCCGATCCCCAAAGCACCTGAGACACTGTCCCATAACCCACACCAGCAGCAGTTTGGAACGTCAGTGCAGAGGGTAGGGCCCCCAGTCTAGGGGCGTGTGCCTCCTCGCATCCACACATCGGATGAGCACCAAAAGCAAACTTGCCAGATACGCCTACATTCCTCCACAACCAGATTCAGATACTATTTGCAAAATGTCGACAGAATCCGCGGGAGCAGCGGCCACCAAAGGAGACATAGCCGCCCTACTAAGTGAAATTAGGAATATGGGGGCTAATTTGGGAGGCAAGATCGACAAAATGACCCAGAGGGTGGACAATATCGAGCAGAGACTAGAAGGCGTTGAGAATAATCAAGCCTCGATCGACACATTGGAGACCCAACTGCACCTCAGAATGCGCGACATAGAGAAAAGAGAGGAAGGGAGGATAGCTCAGGGGCAACATGCTCGCCTTCGAAGCAAGGTGACACGGAGCAACACAGGTTCGATCCCCGGGTCCGCACTTAGAAACCTCTGGGTATTAAGCGCGTTATAAATAACCCATCATATCATATCATATCAAGACATTCGCCTGAAGATTGATGATTTAGAAAACAGGGAAAGGCGTAACAACCTGCGCTTTTTTGGAATTCCGGAACGTGAGGGCGAAACAGAAGAAGACCTCAAACAAACTATATATGATATCATTAGGATCCTAGCTGCTGATTAAAATATCGATGAACCCACAATAGAACGGATACATAGGGCTGGTGGCCCGTCAGGGGGCCCGAGATCTGTCCTGGCCAGATTTCATAGGTACCAAGATAGAGTCAGGTGACACCCTCACGCTAGGAGGAGCTCAAATAACTATCTTCCAGGACCTGTCATCGCTTACCCTGGCCCTGCGACGTCTCCGCAGCGCTCTCACAAAATGGCTCAAGGACCAAGGCACGAGATATAGGTGGGGATATCCCTTTTCCCTCACCTTCGAGCACGGAAGCAGGCGGATAACACTCCGCTCCGAGGACGAAATCGGAGACTGTATTCCAGACCTTCTCGGCACTGACCCACGAGAAGGATCACAAGACGAACCAGCACAGGACAGAGCGAAATTGGGGCTCCGAGGCCCGAAAAGGAAAAAAGTAAAGGGGTCCAGAAAATACAGACATCCTAATGATACCCCAGACAGCAATAAATAAGGTGGCACACACTGAACTCGTATCCTGGAGATGTTCATCCAGGTTCCACGGTTTTGAAATTCCACAGCTTGCGGTAGTGAGACACATCACGGTCGCCGGACTCTGCCCACAATGAGCTCATCGCTGGAATTATCAAGAACGATCGGCCGGCGGACGACGAACCAAGAAACCGCGTGTACCGTAACAATTTCCTTCTTATGATAACAGTTGCTGTTGCTTGTTAAATTGTAATTGATGTTGATTTCACAAAATGGGGGGGAGGGGGCTCAAAATGTTCATACGGTAAAAAGAGCGATGGGGTCGCGTGGTTACGACACTCACGGGCGGTCCAGCAGTAGACCAGCTGCACGGATCTGGTCCAACGCGGACGCCATCTAAACAAGGAGTCAGTTCATCACAGAAAAGAAAATAACCGGCCACACCTTAGAACTGAAAACTATGGGTATTACTCTTAATACTCTAAAAGGGGGGTAGGGGGGTGGGACAGACAAAACCTTGAGTCCTTATATGGCCCGAAACATTCATCAGAGTACTTCCACGGCGGCAACTACCGCTAAACGACGATGTGACGTGTCCATCGAACTTACAGAACTCATCAGTCTTCAACAGCCATGACGGATCAAGTGACAGGCACGGCGCCCTTAAAATCGGCATGCTCAATGTTAAGGGACTCAACTCCCCCACCAAGAGATCGCTAGTATCTCGAGAATTCAAGAGAGCCAGCTTAGATGTACTTTTCTTACAAGAAACCCGATACTCCAAAGGCGAGGAACGGAAGGTCCTATACCCCAAACTGGGCACGGAACACTGGGGCTCCGGCCCGCTGAAGAAAGCTGGAGTCGGCATTCTAATCAACAAGGCACTACAATTTGAGCTTTTGAGGTCCTGGTCAGACGTGAGCGGCAGAGCAATTGTGTTGGTTGGCAAGATACAGGACACCATCATCACACTTGCATCCATATATGCACCCAACACGGGTCAATCCCGGTTCCTCCAACAAACGATCCCTAAGGTTATGACCGAAGCGGAGGGCGAAGTGATCCTTGGAGGTGATCTCAATACTTGGATGGACCCGGATGTGGATAGGCAAGCAGGCAATCCCTCCACAACCCTTCCATCTCGCGATGCCCACTCCCGGGTTGCAGACACGATGGATGTCTACAATCTTACAGACGCATGGAGACATATGCACCCGACTCAAATAGGCTTCACCTTTTACTCAACGCTGCACGCCACATACTCCAGAATCGACTATGTATATTTAACTGCGGCATTCACCACAGCAATGATAGAATCCAGCATTTCACCGTTACGTGGTCGGATCATGAAATGGTTACAGTGGGCCTCATCAGGGCCTCGGCGGATTTCAACCCAGCTCTGAGCTGGTGTGAAATCCGCCGAGAATTCGCGCTCATACCGCCGGCGGAAAATCCGCCGGTGGTATGAGCGCGAAATTTCCCCATTGAGCCCAATGGGGAATGGGGCATTCCCGAATGGGCTCAATGGGGAATGGGGACTTCCAAGTCCGCCCAACTCGTGATCCCGCGCTATTAGCGCCGGGGGCTATGGCGGTCGCGCTAATAGCCCCCGCGCTAATACCACCGGCATTACCGCCGAGGTTGTGATGAGGCCCAGTCACTCTCGATCAATTCGCTCTCCCTCGGAAGAGCTCCAAATGGCATTGCAATTAATCGCTCTTTAAGGATCCAATCTTCTGAGAACAACTGGAGCAAGATATCACCCATTATTTCAAACAAAACAATACGGGTGACATTTCGACAAACACGGTCTGGGAAGCGGGCAAGGCCACCTGGAGAGGAGTCCTCATCAGAGAGGGAGCGGCGAAGAAAAGGGAACGCCAACTCATAGAAAGTAGGCTTCGAAATGAAATCATCCAACTCGATCTCATGGCCCAATCTGCGACTACTGACAGATTACAGAAGATTGAACAAGCCACTGCCAAAAGAGAAGAACTGCGGCAACTGGAAACAGGGGACTTTGTGCACAAACTCCAATGCCTGAAACAAAAACATTAGGAGCATGGTAATAAGGCCGGTGCTCTACTCGCTGCAAGACTCCAAGGCCAGCGTTGCGAGCGGTGGGTGCCTACTGTACAAGACGAAGAAACACCCCATGACCATCGCCCCCCCAACATCCCCGAAACCTTTGCCAATTATTATGAGAAACTATACACCTCGCAGGCTGCCCCGCACGAAGAAGCGATCACAGACTACTTGTCCAGAGTATCCATGCCGTCCCTGCCGTCAGAAATCGCACAAGCCATGGACAACCCCATTACGGCGGAGAAAGTAGAGGACGCAATTAAAAGACTCCCAGCTGGGAAGGCTCCCGGGAACGATGGATACACGGCAGGATTCTAAAAGTCTTTCCAGACCGTCCTACTACCATTCATGGTCGACCTCTTTAACAACATCCTTCTCTCCGGTGTGGCCCCCGAATCTTTCTCAGAAGCACTGATAACAGTCATCCCCAAAGAGGGGAAGGATCCTAAGCAGTGTGCCTCATATCGACCAATATCTCCCCTAAACATTGACGCCAAGATTTATACAAGGATTCTCACTGCACGTTTAGAGTCACACATGCCTACAATAATCCATAACGATCAAGTAGGCTTTATCCTTGGTAGATAAGGCGCAGACTCCACCCGCAAGACCCTCCACCTAATACACGAGACCAGGACATCACCGGACACGCCAGCACTGTTATCGATTGATGCCGAGAAGGCGTTTGACAGAGTAGAATGGCACTTCCTAGAGGCTACGCTGAAGCAGATAGGTCTGGGTCCCACCCTTCGATGAGCAATCAAAGCCGTTTACACGACTCCAAAAGCCTCTGTAATGGTGAACTCCCAGTATTCTCGCTGGTTCCCGCTCACGAGAGGAACGCGACAAGGTTGCCCCCTTTCGGCGATACTTTTTGCATTGTCCCGAGAACCACTCGTCCGTGCCCTCCGAGCGGACACTGCCGTGGAAGGAATCCGAGTAAATGGTAGGGCATACAAACTGGCACTGTACGCGGATGACATCCTGCTCCACCTACTCAACCCGCTGTCATCGATCCCAGGAGCGATTCACCACATAGAGGAATATGGGACACTCTCTGGCTTTAAAATCAACAAAACCAAATCTATCCTCTTCCCACTCCATGAACCCTCCCCAGAGCAACGAAGAGAGCTAGAACACCTTGGCCTGACCATGGAAGACTCTACATTGAGATATCTTGGGATCAACATAACAAGAGACCTTGCACAGCTCTAAGAGGCAAATTTTCCACAGCTCCTCAACGCCCTCAAAGATGATCTCTTGAAATGGAAGCCACTCACAATTTCCTGGATGGGACGCTTAAACGCGATCAAGATGGTGAGCCTCCCATACTTCCTGTATCCGTTCCAGGTCCTCCCCACCACAATCCCAGAACACTTTTTTAGACAGGTCAAAAAGGTCATATTGGAATTCCTTTGGGATGGAAAGAAACCCCGAATTCCGTACGACATCCTGATACTCCCGAACGAACTGGGAGGAGTTGGCCTTCCAGATATAGAAAGATACTATCAGGCAACTCAACTTAGAATCCTGGTCCCACAACTGCGGGATAGAAAGGACCTTCAATGAGTCCAGCTAGATAACGATAACCTGGTCCACGTGACTCTCGCAGAGTGGCTATGGGTCCCTCGATCGAAGCTTACGAGACGCCTACGTGATCACCCGATATTGGGCACGATGTGGAACATCTGGAGAAACGGGATGACTGGAGTCACGACATGGCCCTCCCCCCTGAGTCACCTCTGGTCCCCCGGGATCCGTGAGAAAATCCCCGAACATGCCTGGTATCAAACCTGGTTTGATGCCGGATTGGAGAGAGTCGGTCAATTGTGGAGAGAAGAGAAATTTATATCAATCCCGGAACTAGAGGAAGCACTCCAAATCCGCCCGATTCCGATTTTCCTATATCTGCGACTGAAAGGGGTGCTATCGAGAGAGAAATGGAAAGCCACCACACGCAGAGAACTGACACCCTTGGAAATAATCCTTGACACAACCAATACGACCAAAGGATTGATATCCCGCATGTACAAGGCTTTAATCACCAAAGATCAATCTCCGAGTCTTCGCCTTAAAGGAAAATGGGAAAAAGACTTCGACAGAGAATTCGATCAACAAGCCTGGGACAGAATCTGTGCAACGCCGGCCAAAGTATCAATTGCCACCCAGTATAAACTGCATGCTGTAAAATTACTCCACCGGTGGCAGTACGACCCACACAGACTGTCCAAAATGTTCCAAACCTCCAGCCCAAGATGCTGGCGTCATTGTGGTATGGACGCTGACTATTGGCAAATGTGGTGGAAGTGCCCCAAAGTGCGCATTTATTGGCAAGAGGTCTTGGGATGGATTAAGCAACTAGACAGCATAGAAAGAGAACCATTCCCCCTCCTGATGCTATTTGGTCTTGAAGAAGAAGACGACGAACTGGCGCGGGTGAAAGGACTAGTGCCCCCTCCACCTATTGGCAGCAAGAGCGGGTCTAGTCATCAAGTGGAAATCCCCACGACTGCCAAACGAGAAGGAATGGCTGAAAATTGCCATGAATATATACACAATGGAGAAAATAACGGCAGCCCTCCTTGGCAAGGCCGTGAGACATGCGGAAGCCTGGAGCGACTTCACGGACCATTACCTCTCAGAGCCGGCCACAACCACCTCGCCTAGCCACTAAGAGCTTCGACCACTCGGTCCCACCAAGGACGGGACATCGAGAACTGCATCGCCTAAAACTTGTGCCTCTCACAAATCTAGCCTGTAACACGTGACAACGGCAACGATCATTGAACAACGTCACACCGCCCGCTCTAGTGCGCTGCAAAAACCACTGCCCCGTGGAGGCCCTACGAGCATGGACAAGGGGAGGGAGGGAGGGAATGGGAGTTATATTGTTCACCAGGCAGAAGGGGACGTGTATTTCATTGTATTGTGCTGTTTAAATGTTGTTCAGACGGGATGCATTAATCCTATGAAGTAGCTACGTATGCTCAAGTATGCATCTATCCCTTGGTTCTTTTCTGATGTAAAAATCAATAAAATTGAATTTGAAAAAAAAATAAAAAATATAGGTTCACCTTTAACTGGTGTTAATTGAAGAAGATCTCCGAAAACTATAATGTGTTTTCCTCCAAAGAGTTCTTCATAGTCTGTTTTCAGGACCTCTTGTAATCTGAGGTGAATGAAGGCTAACATTAGATTGGAAACCATGCTTACCCCATCTATTAGCAGCATTTTCTTTTGTTTGAAAACTCTGCGTAGTTCCATTGCAGCTTCTGGAGAAAGTTTGTAATAGTCTAATTTGTTTTGGTGTTCTAATGGAAGGAGTAGCAATCAGTGTAAAGTGACAGTGCCTATGTTGTAGACAGCTAAACCTGTGGGGGCAGTTACAACAGCTGACGGTTGTTGTTTGTCAATCGCTGGAGGAACTTGCTCATGATTTTGATTAAGAACGTTTTGCCTGAACCAGCTTGACCACTCACGTATATCAGTATAGATTTGTAGTCGTACAGGTACAATTTGTACTTTCAGGCTGCACACCATGTTCAATTTGTTTTGTTATTTCTTGGAAAATGCTACGCTGCTCATCGTTTAGTTGCAATCGTAGTAGAGCAAAGTCTTGTGTAGATTGCTCATACTGACACATTGTGTTTTGTACTTCTGTCATGGCTAATTCTGCTTCATTTGGTATTAGTGGCTGTCCAAGTGGTTCTTGGCTTCCTATTACAGAAGGTTGACTACTGTCAGGTGTGTCCACATGCAGTTGCGCCTGAAGTAGTAGTTCTTGTTGCTGTTCATTGTGCAAAATCTTTTTTGTACTGTGTAAAGTTTACATCTGTTATAGTGCTTTCATTTAATTTGAAAGAGTCTTCATAGGAGTCATATGTATCTAGTAAATCTTTTCTCCATGGTTTAAAAAGTTGTAGCAGGGACATGTAATACAGTTCTTTATGTTGAGTTTTTAATGACAATTTGATATGATTAATTAAGCTTCGTTTGGTAAGTTTCACTAAGCTGTCGTCACAATTTTTCACTCTGTATCTACCTTTCTTCTCATCTGGTTTAATATTATTTTTGTATGTGAAGTTTTGGGCTATGTGGTATAAACACATGGTTTCCAAAGTGGTACTCCTGTTTGGGTAGTATGTGTCTAGTACATTTTTTTCAAAATGTCTTGGCTGTTGGGATCATTTTTGGCTATTGTATGATTTCAGAACTCTTTTTCTAGATTTAGTAGGACCAAGGCTTAGCCATACTATATTTTCATATTTTCCATACAGGGCAGTACCGGGTAAATGGTCTGCAGCTTCATAACAGGCACATTCTCTATGGGAGAGCATTTTTATGCCTAAGCTGTACAATTTCTGTGATAGTGTTTTGTCAGATGATATGTCATCCCAGAGGTCTTGAAGCTCCGTTTTTCTCTGCTTTGGTTAAGTAGGCTGTGACATATTGTGCAACCGCAGTGGAATTGTCTGCACATCTATATTTGCATTCCATAGGAGAGCAATGATTGCATTGTAATCATTGATGTATTTTGATCCTTCTGTTCTTTTTATGTAATATGTGTTCTTATGTGATTTACCTTTGACACTATGTCTAACTGAAGACATGAAGTTGTTTGCTTGACCTGTTGTTGAAACTGGTCTTGGGAAACCAAAGCGGCATTTGGTGTAGTATTTCCCTTTGTTTTTATATTTGCGACGACAATACTTCCCACAGTTGTATGTTTGAAATTGTAACATTTGTGCATGAAGGTCACCATGTGTCGTTTGTGAAGGGATTTCACAAGTGAAATATTTTTGGATGAACTGCAAAACAGTGGCATCACTGTCCTGACCAAATTTAGGAGCATCTTTAATCCACAAAAGCATGTGGATGTGTGGTGCTCCTCTAGCTTATTATTCTTGTCTCCAAAAGAAGTATTGCTCTTCTCCGAGGGGAGGAACAGTTTTATTACAAATGAAGTGTAGCATAGCAATGAAGCGATGATGGAAATATCTTGATGCATTTACAGGATCCAGAGAGCAGAGTTCTCCTGGTGTTTTTATATCTATATTTGTTTTGTTTGCTATGCATAGAGAATCGTGTAAATCTTCCCATGCATATTCTGCACAACTTAATGTCACAAACCAAGTGGATGGGCCAAGGTTTCTTATCATACAACGTACATCTCTGTGATGTCAGAACCAGTATTCTTTTGTACCATGCAGGTTTGCTAAAAGATGTGTAATGCTTGACTGTAAAACCTCATCTTTTTCTTGCACTTTTTGTAGTAATTGCGTAGCTGACATATTTTGAAAAATTGGTACCTGATCTTTAATGTGTGTGCAACTCCGTAGGATAAAGTTGCTAGTTCACTTTCAAAGAGAAGGTGGAATATGTATTCCACGTTTTGTCTGAATCTGGGGTCTTCAGAATACATTCGTAAAGAGCGGTATTCTGATGCTGTTATTTGTGTGGTTCTATCATCATACCTTCCTCCTTTTCCAGTAGGAAAGAGTAGAGGAAAGGCACGTGCTTCTATACTTTGTTCCCATATGCTGATTGAAGATCCTTTGGCTTGTCGCATTTGGTACATTTCCAGTGCATCATCTATGGTGTCTTTAGAGCAGGGGTCTCCAACCTTTACGTTAGCTAGAGCTACTTGTAGTGGAGGCCAACAGTGGAGAGCTACTAGCGGGCGACATCGGGGTGGGGATATTTATAAGCCTCGGAATTTTTGCCAATATTTTTTTGGCTCGATTACTTCTCCTCTATAAACAGATGGAATAACATATGTCTTCACGAATATATTAAGAACTTCAAAAACCTCTTTGTTGCATTATTATTTATTAGTAGCTGTCTCAAAAAGACAGATATTTGTTGGACTACCACACAAATATCCTGTAATTTTTGTGCCCCTTCCTTTGCGTTTTATGCAGGCTTTCTACATGCTAGGCACACTATTATTTTCCAAATAAAAAAAAAGTAATTTCCAAATTGAAAAATGTTGCTTGCGTTCACGAGTTTTCTTTGAAATGTTTTTTTTGTCAGACACCACACATACTCTGTTATTTGCCAGTAAGATAGCTCAGCGGGTTGAGCGCTCGCTGCTGCGATCTGAGCGTGATCGGCAGGTCGCAGGTTAAAATCCCGACAAGGCCAACTCAGCCTTTCATCCTTCTGAGGTCGATACATGAGTACCAATTTCAGTTGGGTGATATTGCATGTAAATATGTGCTCTGTAAAGCGCTTTGGATTAAGGCGCTATATAAATAACACATCATTATCGTTATTTATGTGCCCCTCTGTGTTTTAGCACAAGTTATATTTATAGAGATGTTATATGCTTGTCAAACTGGTTAATCACAAATGCTTCTGTTATGCTGACAGCAGTTTTTAGGAAATTAAACTGTGGGTTCATGGGTGCCAACTTTTGATTTTCACAGGGGCAGAAATATCCCCACCTCAGCCCTGAATATAAGCAAGCAACCAGCCCAACCCATACCCTGGCCAAACACATAGTATAGCACCTTTTTTATAATGCATTGCAAAAAATCATACGATTAACAACCTGTAGTTTTGAATATATAACATCTCAGCATCGATCTGTCAACCTGCTGAACTACCCTGGTAGGCTTCTACTGTACAGCGTGTCTATGGATTGCTTAATGTACTAAAAGTGGGTGTACCTGTGTCATGGAAGTGATTTAAAGTGGAAATGTATGGTGTGGAATTTGGAAAGAAATTGCACCATTTTTTAAATATTATTTTGAACATTTCTAGGCGAGCAGCAGTGCTACTGTGATATTTTCAGTGCGTGGTCACAATGATCCTGATCCTGCCCCAGCCCCTCCAACATCTCTGGCAAACAAGAGCAGCTTGCTTAAGAAAGACTGTCGTGGGGGCGCACAAGGCCAACTGTGGTACTACAGGCAGCCTGCAGAAGCATAACGTGATACTGACATTTGTCAGTGGATTTACAAGCAGTTCCAAGTGGCACAGTAGCCAAGCTCTCTGCCTGCAATTGGGCTGACTAGGGTTCGGATCCTAAACACGGTACATGGCTGCAAAAATCACCATTAAATAATATAACTTAGGATAAATGTTTATTTTTCCGTATCTTCAGCGCGGGCGACTGAAAAGGCTCAGGCGAGCTACTAGTCGCCCGCGATCGACTGTTTGGCGACATCTGCTTTAGAATGTAATGGGTGAATTGTATAATGGTCTAAAATACGGTATTGTGTAGCAGGATCTAGAAGTTGAAATTGACCAGTTTCTGATGAGTCTTGAATTATTTCAGTGGTTTCACTCAGGTTTTCTTCAATATTTATTTCTTTGCAGTATTAATTGTTGTCTTTTAAATATTGCAGGGCTTGTCTAACTTTATGTAAGTCCACGAGTTGTTGCCACATTATTTTGTCTGTTGTACGTACGCATTTACTAAGATAATTAAAGATTGATCTATTGGACCTTGCACTCCCAGAGTGTATACATTTTCTTTGAGATCTAATGGGAAATAAATTACTTTGCCACAAATGCCTTTCAGTAATTCAGAGGGAGGTAGTTTCGCTGTTTTTGGTTGAAGACGTATTATTGTTTGAAATGGGTGCACTGTTTGAAATATGATACTCTCATACAAGTTAAGTTGTTGCAGGGGTTTTGGTAATGGGAATAATTCCAAGTTATTTGTGATAGCACGTGAAGGTGTTTGGTTGTTGTCAAGTTTTGCAGTGCAGTAACTGCAAAGTATTAAGGGGTCAGTAATTTCATATTTGTTTTCTGCTATAAGATAGAGAGCTAATTGGAACCATTTGGAATCTTCATTGTCTTCTATTTTGTACATTATGTCTACAGTTTGTGTGCTATTTTTTTTTTATTTTTTTTTATTTTGTGTTTATCAAATTTCTTTGCTGCTGGGTCTGTGCAGGAAAGATCTTCGTCTTTTGTGTTGGGAGCGAGTTACACTGCGGGTAAAAACGTTTTGTTTACAGATGCTGTGTGTCGGTTTGAAGTCGGTCATTTGTTGAGTTTCCTTGACAATTTTCCTGGAGGTTATCTTCTTTGAGGCATTTTGCCAAGGATAAGTCTATGATCTTTGCTGCTGCAATCATCCAAGAGGTTTTGTTTCCACTTATGAGTCGGTTCCACCAGACTTCTTCTTCTCGTAAAACAGAGGGCTTTAGTAGCGGGAGTAAAAAGGCTTGCCTTAGGTCGATTGATTTTGTGCAGGATATTAAAAGATGCCGTATTGTTTCGGTTTGTGTGGGATCTTTGCACAGTCTGCAAGTACTCACGTTGGACAGACCTCTCAATGCTCTAATTTCATTTGTTGGTAAGAGGTTTAGTCGTGCCCTTAAAAACAGTTGTCTTGTTGTTTTGTCAGGAAATCTTCTCACGATTAGTGGATGATCGTTTAGTTTTTTTGTGTGTTGCGGAAAATGGGCGAGAGGTTTATTTGTTGCTGCTTTTTCTTGCGTAAGTATCCAGTCTTGTAGATCCATTTTCTTTTTGATTTTGTTGAGGGTGAGGAAAAGTTCTTCTTTGGTGAAACCAAGTTCTATCAGAGTATTTTCCTTTTTTATCGCCCAGGCGGATAACGAATTGCAGTTTCCTCTTTGAATTTCTTGATTGATTAATTTGTACTGACTTGGAGCGTCTGGCATGATTATTTTCCTGCATAGCAACATTTCATTTGCATCCACTGTCGCTTTCAATGAAGTTAGTCCTAGTTCTCTTCGGATTGCCACTATCGCTGTTGATTTTGGGAATTGCATTACTTCTCGCCAAAAGTAGCCCTCCAACTTGTCCCAGATGGTTTTTGGGATTGTCAGGAAGGCTTCCCCACCATATGTCAGGGCTGGGACCACTTTGCCCTTGAAAAACTTTATGATTGGGAGCAAAGAGAAGCGGCCATATTTCCTGTCCATTGCTTGACCCTGACCTGTAAGTTTTCTGGTCTTTTCCCAAAGATTGTGTTGCATTCTTACTTCGTTGCCTGAGCTCTCAATTAGTACTCCAAGATATTTGAACTCTTTTACCACTTCAATTTTGGTGTTCTCGATTGACCAGTGGAATGTTTTTTTTCTAGCAGTTGATTTCTCGAGGATCAGAATTTTTGTTTTCTCCTTGTTTATTTCGAGGTTGTTTTCTGAAATATAGTTTGCTAAGTTGTTTAGTTGGCGTTGCAGCCCAACAGGGGTTTGATCAAGGAGTATAATATCGTCTGCATAGAGAAGCCTTGGAGTTGGGACGTCACCCAGTTTTGGTGCAAAGGTTCTGAGATCTTTACCAGAGTCTTTGTAATCCCCAATGAAAGCCGTAAAAAGTGCTGGAGCCAACGGGCATCCTTGCTTTACGCCTCTGTTGATTGCAATTTCTTTTGATAGAGTTCCAGCTTGGTTTAGTTTTACCCTCATTGATGTGTCTTGATGCAGTGCCTTTACAGGCTCTAGTAATTGGGGTGGACATTTCCATTGTTCCAGTTTGGCCCATAGCCTGCTTCGGTCGATTTTGTCAAAGGCCTGTGTTAAGTCCACAAAGGATATGAAGACCTTGCGTTGCTGTGCTCGAGTTTTGTTCTTTATGATATTGAGTATCATGATGTTTACTTGTGTACCAATGTTCTTCGTAAAGCCTGATTGGAGGGGATCCCAGCTGGGTGAGGTTGAAGCCCACCTTTGGAAGCCTTTTAGCAACAATGAGCCAAAGATTTTCCCGATGGTATCTAGTAGTGCGATTGGGCGTTAGTTAGTGGGATCAGTTCTGTAGCCCTTTTTAAAAATCGGGACTACCGTGGCCTTTGTCCATGAGCGGGGTATCAATTTTGAGGTTGTTACCGTTTCGAAAACAAGACTTATAAACTCGGCCCATTCTTTTGGGTTGTTTTTTAAGTCTACATTTGTTATTCCATCTGGTCCGGGCGCACGACTAGGCTTTAGTTGCGGATTGCATCTTCTATATCTTCAATGTCGGAGATATCTTCCCAATTTGAATTATCATTAGCAGTGTTTAGGGTTTGTAATCCGTTGGGGCTTTGGAATAGGGTGGAAAAGTGGGTCGTCCATCTTCCTTCACTCACTGTGTTGGCTAGGTTGTTGGCCTGGTTGCTGTCTATCTTTTTTATGAGTGACCAGAAGTCTCTGGAGTTTCTTCCCATTACCTTTTTGAGCATTTCTTCTGAGTCTTGTTGGTATAGTAGGATGCGGTAAGATTTTAACCAAGCTTTATATTTTGCCGTTTCTTCTCTTAGTTTTTTTTCCATAAGTATCGATTTTGATTTTGCTACAAGGCGTTTTAGTTTCCTTAGTGCACGACGCTTGAGTACCAATAGTTTATCTTACTTGTTATGTCCTTGGGGATTGTCTTTTCTGGCCCGTTGTGGGGTTTATCTGGTATTGAATTAACAGGGATTGGTAGTCTGGATCAGTTTTGCACCAGTTAGGCTCTTTGGAAAGTTTCTTTTTGTAGTTTTGTGCCAGATCTTTTATCCTTTCAGCGTTCAGTCTTAGGCGATTGCCTTGGGTTGTTACTTCCACGTCTTCCGACATTACGTGTTTGACTGGGCGTTGTGTGGTCCATGATATTTGAAGGATGTTATGATCGCTTTCCTCTGTGCGTAGGACCTCAAATGAGGTTAAGAGTTCTAACATGCCTTCTGAAGCGAATATATAGTCAATTGTTCCCGCTTGAGATGCTCTTTCCCAGGTTGGAATTGGGGGTTTTGTTGTTGACAGCAATGCCGTGTTGTGGTAGTTTCTGGAGTCCATTAATTTTAGCCATCTTTTGCCTCTTGAGTCTCCTCTTGTCTCGCTGTTGGGTGCAGTTGGGTAAGAGCTTTTGTGGGGACATTTAGCGTTCAGGTCTCCGCAGATAATTAATTCGGTGGTTTCGGAGTTTATTTGGGTCTCGTCTATTTCTGTTTTGATTATACGAAGAAAATCGTCATCTGAGATTTTGTCTGGGTTCCAGTATGTTGTTATTATTATGATCAGGGTTTCCCAGCTTTTGTTCGTGATCGTGTTTTGTCAGGTCCACTTCACCTTAATTGATAGATGGTTCTGTGAGGAAGATAGCTCTTTATCTATTTCCAGACCGCTGCCTGTTCGAACTGCGATCAGGAGGCCTGCAGATGGGCGGCCCGTTTTTCCTCTTACAGCTTTTGAGGTTGTCAATTCGTAGCCATCTAAAGCTGGCGAGGTTGTGAGCCAGGTTTCTTGTAGTGCTAGAATGTTGAAGTCTCCTAGATTAGTTTTTCCTGTTTTCATCAGGTGTTTGAATCCTCGGGTGTTCCACGATGCCATTTTCAAAGTTGTTGTCGTTGAGAGCAGGTTTGTTGTTTTTCCTAAGGGTGAATCTTTCTCTGCTCTCGTTGGTCGTTGCTATTTAGTAGGCCTGTTTGGGGTTGTTTTAGGAAACCAGGAGCATAGCTGTTTTATCGGTCTAAGGGAGAGTCCGGTTGTCCTTTTCTGTTCTTTGTTTTTAAGGTTGATTCTTGGTATTGGGAGCTTTTCTGCTGTCGTTTCGTTGCCAGCGTCGTCGTTTATCTTTCTGGGTTCTCTCTGTTTCAGTGGATGGGGTATTTCTTTCTCGCCTTCGCGACTGGTTTTCAGCATTGGATGACAGGTTTTTTGCGGGGTGTTTCCGGTGGTGTTATCACCTTTTCTGTTAGCTCCGAGGTGGTGCGACTGGAAGTTGTGCGGGCTGGACCAGGTCTGCTGGTTGGGTGTTTGGTTGTCGGCCCAGTGTTCCGTCAGAAGATAGCCTATTTGTCGTAGATCCGTGTCAGTTTCTTTAGACTGGGTGATTCCTGCGTTCTTTTTTATGTGTATGTATGCTTTTGCTTTACGGGCTTTGTGGTATGGTTCTACTAGAGGGATGTCTTCTGGTTTCAGGTGTCTAAGGGACTTGATGTTTCTGAAAATTTTCATTATCGTTCCTCTATTTAGAGTTACTGCTTCAAAGTTGTGATCCATTTGTTCCATTTTGAGGATTGTTTGGCGGTTTTCATCATTCTTTTTCTTTAATGCGCGGGAGGTCCAATCTTTTCTGGGCTTATTCCAAGGGGCCTTTTTTCCTGATCGGGATCGGCTTATTGGTCTGCGTCGAGGGGTTCTTTCCTTTGACCTCCTGGTTTTATTTCTTTCAATGTGGGGGGGTGACTTTATTGTTGACGTTGCGTCTTTCATCCAAGAATAGGGCTTGACTTTTTTGGGATACTGGCAGGGTTGGCTTTGGTTGGGAGGTGAAATTCGGTCCTTTCGGATGTCTTAAGTTCACTCTGGGGGTGTTGCGATGTGGTGTTGGGCTTTTTCGTCTTCTTTTTGTTTGTTGCTTTGATTTTGGCGGGGTCGAGTCGATGCGGATTGTTGAGACCTCTTCAGCATCTTGATCTGCGTTAAATGTATGGACAGGTTCATTAAGTTTGTATCCGCCAAGAAGTCTTCCGTTGTTCTTGGCGATTTTTGAATAGATTGTTGTCCCAGTTGATGAGTGGGGGGTGATTTTGGTTGCTGATTAGTAGAAGTAGTTTGTTTGGGAAGAGGTATTTTTTCTGGTCTGCCACGATCGGTAGTTGAATCTTTGGTCATTGTGATATTTTCTGCCAGTGTGTTCTTTTATGAGAATTGAGCCGGTGGATCTGTTGTTGTGTTGAGTTGGTTGAGTGACTGATTCTTCTTGCGTGTTTCTTTTCCTTTGGTTCCCAGGATTTTCTTTATTTTGGGCTCTTCTGTTAGTCTGCTTCGGAAACTGAAGATCTGGGCGCATAGTGGTTGCTCAGTTTGGGTTTCTGCAGTGGAGTAATGTTTTTGTTCTCCCTTTTCCGCTCTCGGAGTATGGTCTTTAGTTTTTATTTCTTGTTCCTTGGCCGTGATGAAGCCTTCTAGAAAGATTAGTTTTGTATGCATGAGAGCAATTAGGGTTGTGTTGTCTTTTAGCGTGTCATTCAGGGTCTCGTAAAGTTTTACGAAAGGAGCTAGAGCTATGGTTATCGCTGACATTATGTTCATCATGTCTGGTTTCCTTGACGGAGTTTCTGTTGTTTGAGGGAGGCTTATTCTGCCGGGTCTAGCCGGTGATGTTTGGGGCTGCTCAGATCTTGATCTTTCTTGTGTCTGATTGTGTGGCAGGTAACTTCCTCTTTGGTCCCTTGTTAGGGTACTTGTTCACATGGGTCTGGGCGTTAGCAAAATTTCCCAGTCCACTCCGACTGCTGGAGCTGATGGGTCTGGTCTTTGTTCAATGATTTTATGTGTTGCTGTTTTGGGAGTTTGGGATTCCGGCAGCTTGTTTTGGGATCCAATGTTTGTTTCTGCTTCTGAGTGGGTTCCGTTGGCTTGGGAGGCTGCATCTTCGTCCAGCTGTGACTTGGTTTCCTTTTGAGGCAGAGGGTCGATAGAGTACTGATGGTGTTTGTCTATGATTGGCGCTTTTGGTGGTGGTTTGTCCATGAGTTTGCCAATTGGCGTTGTTGGGTCCTGTGTTATGCTGTTTGAGTTTTGACTAGGCTGGTCTCCTTGTTTGGCGATGTCTAACGTTTTTTCCTCTGAGTCTAGGACCTTGGATGTCGTTTTGCGAGCTGTAGGTGCCGGCACTGGGTCAATTAGAGCCTCCAGTATCTCGGTGTCAGTTAATTCGTTGAGAATATCGTGTTTACACTTCCCCTGTCTGGAGAAAAAGTCTTTCAGGGAATTGCAGAAGGTGGTTTTTAGTAGTGCTTCATTTGAGGGGTCCTGTTTCCCTTTTGTTGTTTTTCGCTGATTGCGGTTTTTGTTAGTTTTTCTTTTTGTCTGGCTGCCATTAGCCTGCTTGGTTTTCTGTGTTTTTTTAGCAGGCTGTGTCGGACCTTTTTTTTTCTTGTTAGTTTCTGTGCCGGGTGCTGAGTATGTTTCAGGTGTGACTTTTTTGCCTGGAGCGAACTCTTCCCAAACACTGTTTGGTTGAGTTCCGCCGATCACCACTAGGGGCGCTCTTCCAGACTGTGGGGGTGTTGGGGCGAGGAGCCGGGGAGGCGTGCTGTGATTCTCCCAGACCTCAGCTCCTGCTGCTTCCTCCACAGTCTCCGACACGTGAACCATAGCTGCAACAGTGCTGCGAGCCGTTCTCTCCGCGGGAGCTGGAGACGCCGGCGACCTGGTCGAGAGCCTCGGCGCTCGTCCTTCGCAGGTGGTGCTGGGAGCCGGTGAGATTTCTCGGTTTCCTGCGGCGCTCGTGTTATTGTTGTGAGCGGGCTCATCCGCGGTTGCTCCCTCCGCTGGGGCGAAGCCCCTCGCAGCCTGTCCTCTGACAGGCTGCAATGGGCTGCTCCCGGCAGGAGGGAGTTGGCGCTAGGTCGGGTCTTCGTTCGGCTCCGCATTTGATTCTTTTGGGATTTGCGGCTGAGAGGCCGAATTGTGATGCGTTGTCACGCCGGCTTCGGTCGCATACGACGGCTGAATGCTTTGAAAGTCTTTAGCCAGTGATATGGCTTTTTTTGGTGCTGCAGGGTTAAAGATGCAGTTTGAGCGTCCGGTGGGAGTCCCGCTTGGGGTGGTTGAGTGTGGGGGTGGGGGGAATTTAGGGCCAGGATTTGCTTGAACTGGTAAGCATGCTTTAGGTGCTTGTTTTGTGGCTGGTTGGTTTATTGGTTGTGAGGTTTGAAGTATTGATGGAGCCGGGCCCGTACTCCTCAGATATCTTTTTTCCGGTTCCTCAACCTCTGTTGTTGGTCTCCCCTGCAAAGATTGCGCGGGGTACGCGGGTTCTGGGTTCATTTCTTTTGCAGCCCGACAGCCTTTCAGTCTTGACAAGGACTGCAAAGACTGCTCAACTATGCTCGAACTCCGCTATTCTTATAAAAAGGCCTGCGGCAACACACACACACACACACACACACACACATATGGCTTGGTACTTCAGCAGGTGTACTTTTAAACTTTAGTATTTCTTTTTTGTATGTGTGTAGTAGAAGGCTGTTATCTGTCAAGTTGTTGCTAGTCTGTTGTAAAGCTATTGCAATTTGTAAGTGGCTTTCTTTAGATATGCTCAATTTCTTCAAGTAGTTGTTTGGCTGTACCATGTAGAAGATTGTTATTTATATTGGCTAGTGCTAAAGCAGGACTTTTAGCATAGTACAGTTTATGAACCAGATTTCTTATAGTTGAATGGTATGTTGATATAATTTTGATATGGTGGAAGGTGCTTTTGCAAATAGGTCCAGAAATGCAGGCTAATGAATGTCCTTGTAGTCCTGTGTATTTGTGCACTGGACAGGAGTCCATACTTTGTAATGGTTATATTTTCAATTTGTCTCTGCCTTTCACATACTGATTGAGGAACCGACGTAAAGATCTGAAAGATTCTTTGCCTATGTTACACATTGATGTGTACGGCCATGCCAATTGCCAAGTTTTCTGTGGATATTTTTGTGAGCAGCATTTCTTGTTCCATAATGGTATTGTTAAGTTTTTCATACCCTCGTCCACTGCTATGTATGGCAATTGGGCTTCTTTGCTTTTGTTTGTATGCTTCTTCATTGAAATATGGCTCTGTGCTGGTGGTGTGACTCCATTCACCTCCACAGATGTTTGCGAAGCTATCTTTGTTGATATTCCGTTTATTGAGAAGTCTTTTTTATAGTTTAGTACTAAGTTTTGTTAGTGGTTTCATTCTGTTTTAAACTAAAATAAATAATTTCCTTCTGAGAAGGATTGTGCACTGTCTATGAGAGCTTCTAGGATTCGTTTTCTATGGTAGGTTTTAAGGGCTGTGCGTGATTTCTCTCCTGTTTTTATAAGGTTCTGAAGGACTCTGTGGCAGAACATTTCTTGTACAATAATTTTTTTGGTATGCTTACTTCTGGCTACATCGAGATTTATAGGTGCAGCGTTAGCACTAGTGGTAGCTGCAGTCTTGTTAATCACTTTCTGTTTCGTTTTAGATTTTGAAAGAGGAGGCAAAGTTTCTTTACTGGAAGCTGGTTTTGTTTTCGCTTAATGACTATAATAGCTATTTTGTTAGATCTTTTTGTACAAATTCTGATGGAGGTGAATACTTATTTTGGACACTTATTTTAATTTTCTCTACTTCTGCGTTGCTTTCTATGGAGTTGCTTTTTGGTAGGCATTCTTTGGGGTCTGTTGGAGAAAAAAAAAAAGAGTGGGTTGGGATGTTGTGCAGTGTATGTGTGCTTTGTGCATAAGAGTCTGACTATGATGGTGTATGTATGTAGAGGTGTGCAATTGCGCAATGGGCTGTTACTTCAGGTTGGGAAGGCTATTCTCGTATTTGTGTGTTACTATACTGATGTTTAGATGACAATACAAAGTATGCAGCTGCTGAGGGGCAAGCAGTAATACTGAATCTAATGCTGCAGAGTTAATACAATCGCTTGTTTTACAATACTAGAATTCTACAGTGTTTGAGTAACAGTTAGAACATCATGGCAGTATTGCACTTTTTTGGATAGAAAAAGTAGGTTTCTTCTGAGTTCTGGTTCGTACTTCAGACGCTGCTGGTTTTCAGGAACGTGGTCTTCACTGCAATTGTGAAAGGAAGAAGTTAGTAAATAGGTGTGTTAATAGCACTGTTGTTAATGTAGACATGAATTTGTTTGTTTTGCAGTAGTAGTGCTTTCTGATATCTGTGCATAGCATGCATATGCAGTTTCCTTTGTCTATGTGCATTCTGTATATTTTACTTAGACTCTGTCAATTGAACTTGCCTTAGAAATTATTACAATAGGATTCCGGAATGGTGGTCAAGGTGGAAGCAGCTCTTAAGCCCTCAGCTCCTGGCCTCCTCCCTGAAGTCATTTTATTGCTGATATGAATTCCAAGAAAAAGATCCTGGAACCTGAAAATCCTACTTCTAAAAAACAGAAACAGATTGCAGAAATCGATGAGGAGAATCCAAGTATTCAGGATTTGTACAAATTGATGCACCAGGTGGCCATGGACATGGTTGAAGTTAAGACTACTATGGCTAAATTGAATGTGAAAGTCACCCATTTGGATACATGGGTAATGGATTTGGAAAAGAAGTCCTCTGATATGGGATCTGAAATGTCTGGGAGCTTTAGAGCCTACAAGATATTGAGGGCCGATGTCCAGAAGGAGAAGGATCATCGCCTGGAGATGGACTTGAGATTGTGAGAGAGAAATTTTAGGCTCGTTGGAGTTGCAGAGCATTCAGACCCTAAAAGTGAAAAGCTACTGCCATTGATTTTACAGATTTTTAAGGAATGCTATGGTGTGGATTCTCTTCTGGAAAGTGACATTGACCATGCTTATCGGGTTGGTAAGCTTCCTGGCCTAAAACCTAGGCACATCTTGGTGTCTTTCGCCCTGGCAAGGATGAAGGAATCTTTATTAGTTGCCTCTAGGGGCAAGGACCTGTTATCTTTAAAGGCAAGCCTGTTTATGTGTTCCCTGATTACCCTAAGGATGTGATGGAGGCAAGGAAGATGTTTAAGGGAGTAAAGGAGCGTGCCAAATCTCTACAGATAAAGGCTTTCTTGAACAGGTTTAATAATCTAACTTTGGTTTTGCCTGATGGCAATAGATCCACTTCAGATCCTCAGGAAGCCCTTCTTGGCTGGAGAAGATTCGTGCTCCTGACAACAATAACATTGCTGACTGAACGTGAGGCAGCGTTGATTGTTTTTTGTTTCACGTATTGAATCTTATTATAATTGGGTTTTTATATCCTTTGTATTGGTTAAAATGGCACCCAGCAAAGATTTCAGTTACCGTTTTTTCATTTGTATTTGGAACGTTCATATTGTTAGGGCTTCGTGCGATGCGTACAGCTTCATCCGCAGAGTAAAGCACCTAACTATTGTTCCGATCAGCTGACATGCTTTGGATGCGGCTCTGTGGAGTGGATTGGCTGCGTCGATACCCAGAAATGGCCAACGTTGTGAGAGCCTGTGTCTCCCTCTGCCCTCTGCCGGCAGCTGAACTACTCTCGCTGTTGACAAACTAAAACGGCAACCGTGAGTAAGCGTATCATAGTATGTAATATATGGTGACCGCGTGACAGGATGTCTTCCTGTAGCTAGCTCTGTGCGGGGTGTATGTCTCCTTACAGCAGCAAACGTAAATCGCCAGAAGATCACAGCTGATCAATGGACCACGTGCACCGTTGCCCTGCTCGCAATACACTGAGTCACCATGGCCTCCAACAAGCCACACGGGCAATAAACGCCACAAGACCGTTATGTGCATCATTGCTCAGCACGTACTGCTATGCTGCTATGCCTGGCTCCGCTGAGGTGAACTGGAGAGCGTGTATTTAATGATGCAGAACTTCGTGATTTCTAAAGAGTGGGGAGAGCTGGCACCTTGTCTCACCCGTCCGGCTGTCTCCTCAACATTGACAGCTTAATTGATGAGGATGGGGTGTTTTCAGGCTCCATGCTAAGTCCGCACGGCTGCCCTTTTGATTGGGCCAACATTCACAACACGAAGCTTGTCATTAATATGGAATGCACATTTTCATTGCACTGCGACAAGATTGAAAGGAAACTTTATTTATGTGAAGACTACATCGCTGATTTCAAACACGACCGGAATTTTTGGACATTTCTTCGTTTGTTCCAGTTGTACAATCTGGTCTCATGCTCGTGCTACGCTATTTGAGATTTGTTTCTACATCTGCTTACATGTTGCAAATGTCGTGTCAATGCTTTTTGACATCTGTTGCTTATTCATCATACTAATGCTGTTACTTGGTTTATTTGTGATCCTGCCTTTCAAGGTGTGCTCACTTTTAGTGTCCACCTTGATGTTGGGATCTTGGATGTTTGTGCGGCAGGAGACCTGCTGATCTTTTTGGTTCTTCTGGGTGGGATGGGATAGCGGCTTTTAAAATAGGATTGTTACTCTGTGCTTGGCTTAGGGACTTATCATAGGATTCAAAACATGGAGCTTCCCTTGGGTTTGGGAGGGGCGTCGGGGGTGTTGGGTTGGTATTTCTTTGCTTCTTCAATGTTGGCGTCCTATTTCTGTTTCAGGGGGTGTGGCGTTGTTTCTTTTTTAGTGCTTTTCATGTTTTTAGAATTTTTATTATTTTAGCCCTCTTGAATTTTTTAACATGTCTGCCGCTGGGGGATCTCAGCTTTTGGTCTCTTCCTGGAATGTCAATGGGTTGAATAACCCTGTCAAACAGAAGAAGATTCTGAATAGCTTAATGGATATGCAATGTGATGTTTATTTTTTACAGGAAACTCACCTTTTGTTGGAGGATATTGGGGTGTTACATAGGAAATGGTTGGGTGATGTTGCTTCTTGCTATTCCTCTAAGAGCAGGGGCGTTGTGATTCTGATACGTAAGGACTCACCTATTAGGGTCCTGAAATCTACTTGCGACCAGGAAGTTAGGGTTGTGGCTCTTTTGGTGGGAATTCAAGGTGCTCGATATGTATTATGTAATGTTTATGCTCCCTCTGTGGATGATGGCTCTTTCTTTGGGAGTGTATCACAGCTGCTATTGGGTTTGAACTCCCCCAATATCATTTTTGGTGGTGACTTTAATCTGGTTGTTGATCCTCAGATGGACTGTACTGGTTGTAATCGCAAACAGAGAAAGGATTTACATTTTTGCTAATTTCGGACTTTGGTTGTGGATTTTGATCTGACGGATTGTTGGAGGATGCAACATCCGGACTCTAAGGAGTTTACGGTTTTTTTCTGGTTCTCACAATTTTTACTCGAGAATTGATATGTTTTTTACGGCAGGTGGGGCGACTGCAAATCTTTTGAGCAGTCGGATTGGTTGCATTGAGGTCACGGACCATGCACTCATTTTCCTCAATTTGTCTTTGGTTTTTGAATGCTGTAGAACCTTTCAATGGGGGATGAACACCTCCATTCTTCAAGATGAGGCTATTTTAGATAAAATCAGAATGGAGGATGACTGCTTTGCGAAAGAGAACTGTTCAGAAGAACTTAGTTGTAGTGTTACTTGGAAGGCGTTCAAATGCACGATGAGGGGTATTGCTTTGGGCTTATCTTGTGATAGGAGGAAAAAACTGGTGAATGAGCGGTTGGAGACTGAATCACACATTGCTGAGGTTATGAATAGTTTGGTACGTGATCCGGATGATGCTGTGAAGAGAAGGGAATTGAAAAAGCTGAAAAAAGATTTGAATGATGTTCTGGGTGCTAAAGCTGAAAGGGATTTGTTTAGGATCAAATGCGCCTACTTTGAGAAGGGAAGAAGAGAGAAAAATGTGATAGGTGGCTTGCCTACAGATTATGACAACAGGCTTCGGACAGGGCTATTACGTCTATCAAGGATGTGAATGGAGTGGTCAGTTTTGATCTGCGTGCAATTAATACTGTTTTCAGGGATTTCTACAAGACTCTGTATGAGAAAGAATCTGGTGCCTTAAATCGGGATTGCTTCTTTGATGGTTTGAATGTTCCAAAACTTTCTGATGAGGAGATGACTGGTTTGAGTCAGCCAGTGACTTTGGATGAGATTAGAGAGGCCGTTTCCTCCCTGAATTCTGGGAAAACGCTGGGACCTCATGGCTTACCGGAAGAATTTAACAAGATTCTTTCGGAAGCAGCACTTGGGCTTTTGAGGGATATGTATGTTGAGTCTAAGGAGGTTGGTTTTCTTCCGGAATCAACCAATCATGCCACTATTTCTGTATTTCTGAAAAAAGGGAAGGACGGTCTCTTACCTTCCTGCTATCAACCGATAAGTTTGGTAAACACAGACAAGATCCTGGCTAAAATTCTTGCTCTACGCATTGGGGATATAATTCAACGACTTATTCACACGGATCAGTCTGGCTTTATCAAAAATCGTAGAACTTCTAGCAATATTCGAAATCTTCTGCTGACTATGTCACATGCCCAGAATTTTGATGAGGAATTGGCTGTGGTTTCTTTCGATGCTGAGAAAGCATTTGATCGTGTTGATTGGCATTATATGTTTACGGTGCTGAGAGCAATGAATTTCCCTTCTGTATGCTCGTCCCACGGCAAATGTTAGAACTAATGGTTTGATATCTGATGCTTTCAGTCTTTGGAGAGGCACCAGGCAGGGGTGTCCGCTTTCACCCTTACTTTTTGTTCTAGCCATTGAACCGCTTGCTATAACCTTACGGGGTGAATTGTGCTTGAAAGGTGTGTCCTTCCATGGGGTTGAGCAGAAATTGTGGTTTTATGCAGATGACCCTTTATTAGTCCTTCGAGATCTGGTTATTTCTTTGCCAGCATTGATGAACATCCTGAATTGTTTTCATGCAGTGGCTGGCTAGAATATAAACTGGCCGAAGTCTGAGGTTTTACCGATCATGGGGAGATGTGATAAGTCTATGGTGACTGGTTATGGTGTTCAGTGGTGTCCTCGCAAAATCAAATACTTGGGAGTTTGGTTGACTCCGGTGATAAATGATATGCCGGAGGTGAACTTGAGTGAGGTTTGTCGTGAGCTGAGATCTTCTACACAAAGGTGGTCAGCTTTACGCCTATCGTTATGGGGCAAAGTGAACGCCTTGAAGATGGTTGCGGCCCCCAAAATCAATTATATCTTAAGTACGCTCCCTTTGAAGATCAATGCATGCTACTGGAAATTGATTGATGCGACTCTTCAATCCTTCCTCTGGGATGGGAAACCTCCTAAATTGAAATTGTGGAAATTACAGTTACCTGTGGAGAGGGGGATTAGGGATCCCCAATTTTAGGGCGTATCATCTTGCCTTCTCTTGCCAATTTGTGCTTCCGTTCTGGCTGATTCTCCGAGTGCTTGGGCAGTGGCGGAGGCGAGCGCTTTGGGTCCTCTTGCCCAGCGTGCTTTGCTTACGACATCTAGCGACATATACCGGACGTGGTGGGAGATCTTGTTTGACTGGTTTTCTGAGGGATTTGTGGAAAGACCTTCATAATGTGTGGCACGGTTGCTTTGAAATCTCCTTTGGCTTCGATTTGGCCTAATAAGGCTGTCACGGAGGGCGGCAGACCTATACTAGGGCCGGAATGGCTTTTTGGGGGAGTTCATTGGATTGGCGATGTCTACAGAGATGGGAAATGGATTGATTTTGATGTGTTGTGTTCAACTTTCACTATTGAAAACCCTTCAGTTGCAGACTACAGGAAATTGAAGAGATACGTTGGTGAGGTGGATGGGAATCAGTCTTTGGGATTGGAGTTGTTTTACAGAGGGCTGTCAGTATATTGCAAGCAAGATCTATCGCCGGATGGTTGCTAATTTCAGAGACAACACTTGCCTACTAGATGAATGGGGTAGAAGGCTGGGATATGAACTCACTGCAGATTCGTGGCTTGAGATCTGTGCTAATGTGAAGTTATGTTCGATTAATTTGAGTGAGCGCTCCAGACAAATAAAAATTCTTAACCGGGTTTACTGGTGCCGGAGAGGCTCAAGAACAGAGGTAAGTCTGATTCGGATCTGTGTTGAAGTTGTGCTGTGGAGGTAGGCACTCTTGAACATTTACTGTGGGATTGTGCCCGGGTGAGAGGTTTTTGGCAAAAGGTATGTAATATGTGTTTGCAGATCTTGAATCGTAGTATTGACTTGGACTACAAGACAATGGTTTTAGGCAGTGGTGTCTTACTTGATGATTTATCCATTTCTGAAAAAAAATTCTTGTTTAGGGGTGCATCGGTTGCCAAGAAGTTGATCCTGAGGGGATGGCAGTCCCGGGCCTGATTCGGGTGTTTGGATTGATGAGATGGTCTCTTTGGCGGCTGTTGAAGTTGATTTATAGAAAGCAGGGGAAACTACGCTTGCATGCTAAGATCTGGGAGGTGTTCTTGAACTTTTACTAGTGGGGTTAATTATTATTATTTTTTTTTTCTTCTTTCTTTTCCTCCTTTTTCTAGTTAGTAGATTTCAATTTCTGTAGATGCTTTGTTCGTTGTTTGATGTATTTTAATTGATTTGTTTGTCAATATGTATTTCTTCTGTGACAATATGTAAATAATGAATTCAAGAAATGGCAAAAAAAAAAAAATATTACAATAGTAGGCACACAGAGCACGCTTGGATTTTTACGGCAGTGTTATTGGATGTTAGGAGATAGGAGAAATAACTGTATGCTTTTCTTGCTATTTATACAGGGTAAATGGCAGGGACTGTGGGGAAAAGCATGCAATGTATGAATTTGTGAAGGTGTGGGAAATAAAGCAGAAGGATTTGATGGGTTCAGCAGCTTATTGCTCTACAGGATAGTTGTAGGGGGGGATCCAGGATAGTTGTAGGGGGGGGGGGGAGTTTACCAGACTGCAGTTGATTAGCAAACTACTGGAGGACCCTGTGGTGCTTGGAGATGGGAAGAGTCTGAAATAAAGTAAGGGTTGCAATGAAGGGTCTGGTGCTTGCGTTGCAGACTGAAGGTAAGGGGTGAGATGTTGTACGTCTTGGTTTACTATGTTGTTTGTACGTAGTTGTACATGATGTGATAGACATGACTGCACCTGTGTATAGTTGAAAGCTGTTGTAAATTCTAGAAAGGAAAGGGCAACCAGCTGGGATGAGAGAGCTGTCTAGACTGGAGGAACAGTTGTAGAGGCAGTGGTGTGGTTTCAGCTGGGAGCCTTTCAAATGATATTGGCTATCTGTGTGCATGAATAAAGATGCATGTATTCATCCTGGCTGTGTGTCACTCTGTAACACACTACAAAGCCTTCTCCCACAATTATACTGTTATTTCATCCATCTTTTAACATGAAATGGCACTTTGTTAGACAGCTTTGTGTGTTGGGTCTGATTACTATTATAATCATTCCTCAAGGAAGTTCAAATGATAGATTGTATGTTAAATATCCAGAACGTATAGGAAGGAAATTGTATGTACATCCTATGCACTATAATGCATTAAATGCTATTATGGTTGAAATGTGGATAAATAGGTGGCAGTGGTTACACAAATGACAGAATGAATGAAGAAAATAAGTTTGCACATTACAGTTAGTAATATGGGTATATAAAAATGTGGAGAGCAGACAGCTTTGCAAGTGACACTTGATCATAGCAGATGGGAGAAATGACAGTAAGCTTTTTTTTACAGGTTATACAGGTTAAGTGGCAATTACCCTGCTTATACGCATTTATACAAGAGCTGTACATGTACTTTGCAGAACATATTCATACCTGTAGTTTGTGTTCATGCATGTGGATGTGCATGAATCTGAAAGCAGAAATCTTAGAGAGTTCTATAGTAGTTGTTGCTGTAGGTGCTTTGCAATCACAGCACAATTGGACTCGGAGTGATCAACAGTACATCTAAAGTGCTGAACTGTGATGATGGAGTTAGATGTAGAGTTCTTGGATGTGATTGGTGGATGGTTGTGTGACTGCTTAACAGTAGCCAATGAGGGAATGGTGCAGAGAGTGAAGTGGAAAGGGTAGAAGGGCTCCCCAGTGTTATGTGCTGCGCGGACACTGCGGGTGTTTGAGGACAGGGCGTGCCCCATCCGGGGCTTCTGAGCATGAAATGGGAGTGCATTTTGGGATTAGCCAATCAGGTCTTGAGGTTCTGCTTTGTACTGAGAGAGGCTGTGTGTAGTGAAGATGACAGAGGTGGAGAAAGTCAGGGTGTTGGTGGTTGGAGATATGTTTGTAGATGGTTTAGAGAGGTATGCTATCTTTAAATATAAGGCTGCCAGTTTTGGTTTTGAAGGAGTGGAGGTTTACTGGTCAAATGTGCCTAGTTGCAATATGTAGGCAGTGGTTGGAGCTTGTAAGGCTTTCTGCATGTGGCAGAGTCCACATGTAGTGGTACTGCATTGGGGTGGTGTACATTTGGGATACACAAGTGCTCCTACTTTGTTGAGTAATCTTGAAAACTTGGTTCAGGCAGTGTTGCAGGTTGTTCCTGTCATGGGTACTAGTCTTGGCCTCTCCACTACCTTGCCTCTGGTTTATAAGGGAACCTGGTCTAGGCAGTCAGGAGCCATCTGGGTCAGGGCCTGGCGTAATAAAACATTGGCAGCATCACTCTGGGCTGGGCACACTTTGCCCTTCACCCATATCAGTCACAGGACTTAGATTAGGCTATTGCACACTTCCGGCCCCTCCAACATGCCGCTATGCCAAAGGAAGGAGAACGGACATGGTGCATTCCAGCCTCTGGGCGTGATAGGCTATATAAGTGACTCCCAGAGACAGTCATGTGCTTCGTGTGGAATCCTGTTCACACGCTCACCTCGGCTAACTTTTGCTCCGGCTCCTTCGCGTCTTGTTCAGTCCCCGGAACACCTGTAAGAAGATGATATATGTTACGCATCTGCTTTCTCTACGTAACGCCTCCGGAGCTACACTCTATGACCTCCAGCTTCTCCACGTCTCGGCGCTTAGAAGCGCCGCCCGCTCCTGCCACTTCCAGCAGAGCCACCACTCCTGATACCTTTAGAGCGCCGCCCGCTCCCGGCGTCCAGCAGCGTCTTGAATTACCGGTGGTATCCTGAACAACAAAGGAGAAGACAGTGAGTTGGACAATCCTTGAACAATGCAGCGCCTTTTGGATTACGGGCGCACTCAGAGCCCAGTCACCTGACCCTGCAAACAGCTTAAAAGTAACCTGTACACCCTGTGGGGAAAAACTGGGACTTCCTAGAACTTACCTGCATACCTGCAAGCCCGGTGGAGCAACTGGGGTTCCCTAGAACTTACCTGAAAACCCAGTAGAGTAACTGGGCCTTCTTAGAATTTACCTGCAAAATTACCAACCCAGTGGAGCAACTGGGCCATTAATGACTGTTTGCCGATCTCAGCAAAGCAACAGGACTTCATCCGAGCTTACCTACGAAAACTCGACCGCAACTCAGCGCCCCTGCGTCTAGCAGGATGGAGAGCGCGCCAAACCAACAACAGAGGTGAGCCTAGAGCCTAATCCCATAGCACATAGATTTCGGAGGTAGGGGCGTTCGTAGGTTAGGTAGTAGAGCACTGACCCTGCTGTGTTGCATTGACAGATTGCCTTGTTCCAGTTAGAAGAGGGAAGAGAACCAATTACGGGATAGTCACTGAGGGATTCATCGCTCCCGCAGAGTAAGCAGGTGAGTGTGACAGTTCCAAATGGGAAAGGGATTTTACTCAAATACTGACTAGGGCACTATGGGACAATTCCAATGTTTTCTGTCCCCAGCAAAATGGTGCAAGGTGTTTGGTGAACAGAGGGATGTCTGATTTTGTTGTTGAGAAGTGGAATGTTGTCTTGTAACAATGACAATATTGATTATGTCAATGGTGACTATTTTAAAATCGGATGGCATTTTTTTATCCATATTGGGAAATGCCATGTTATTTCAAAACATAAGGAGTGCTTTACAGAGGATAATGTGAAGACATCAGGAAGAAAATAAGTGAAGAAAAAAAAAATACAAAATGAAAGCTGTTTTTTTATAAGTAGTTTACAAAAAACAAAAAAAAGGGCTCTTTTCTGAGCCAACCTCAAAGGGGAAGTGGGGAACACTATTTAAATTTTCATTACCCATTATCAGCTTTTACGATTTGTCTGTGGACACTGTGGTTGTCCGCGGTCAGCGCGTATTACATACAGGGACTTTGTGGCAGAGAGGCATGCAAATGAGACTTAATAGGGCAAGGGATTGGTCAATAAGGTTTACTGGGTGTGATATGTAAGGAGATACTCTGTCAGAAAGTCTTTTTCCTGAGAGGAGAGCAGATAGCTATGGCTGGGTCTTTCAAAAAGGCAGATTGTCTGGATTTTGGAAGACTCGTGGATAAATTGGCTGGAGGTGCATGCAGATCGCTGTGGAGTGGCTGCACATCTTGGATTCCCTCATGTGGAAGTGCACAGGCATGGAGTGCGTGGAATGAAGTGGCTGGATTTGGTACCTCTTCGTGCTACATTAGTGACACAGCGTCATCCAGACGTTATTATTAATTGTGGAGGGAACAGTTTAGAACATGTCTGTGGAATCTCATTGCAATTTGCAATGAAATAAGGACTTGGGAAAGTCTTGGATATGTATCCAACTCCCGAGTAATTTTTTCTCGTATTGCGCAGAGACAAATGTGGCTGCGTTCTTCTTCATTTGGTCCACAAATGGTGAAAGCGAGGCGCAATGTCAACAAGGCTGTTTGTGCCTTTTTGAAAGATGTTGGCATGTCCTCTTTTCACAATGAAAATATTATGTTTCATAGTACACACTTTTTTCGCAGAGATGAAGTACATCTTACTTATGGTGGCAATCAGATTTTTCTGCAAAATATACAAAATGCATTGCGACCCTTTTTGGAATTATAGCAATCCTTTTTCCAGTAGGTGTTGACCATTTGAAGTTTTTGAAACACAAAAAAAAAACCACAAAAAGGATCTTTTCAGGGCCACCACTTGCTCAACCTTACGCACAGGCCCACTGTGGAACGACCTTAGGTGTCACTTCATTGAGGTAGTACCGTAGCTGTACAAACCCGGTTTGCCACGACTCAGCATCAACTGGCACTGATTGCAGCGCACCTTGTTTGCACGACATTTCGGTACTCCATCAAGAGTGGCAAACAACCTCCACACCCAAATTTCACGGTGAGTGCTAGTAGTAGGGACTTCCACTACCTCATCCTCGTCATCCTCTTCATCCTCCTCTGCATCCTTACGCCGGTTCCCCTCTGCAGACCCTTGGGGAGGCAGTGGTGGTGGCAGTGGTGCTGATGTTGAGGCAGCAGGAGAAGGACTCCCCATGGTTGCCATCTTCTCCAAATGTAAAGGAGCACAGCACAGCAAAAGCAATTTGTGATAGCCAGCAATCTGGAGCAATGCTCTGTTCTGGAAATCCAAAATGAGGATAAGCTCTGGGGTGTGGCCTTTTATAGGGGTGCTGGTGTGCGTTTCGCGGACTCCCGTGCTGTCTGTGAACACTTCGAGCACCAAAAAGGGTTCAAAAAGTTCCAAAAAGTATGCAGATCGCTAGTGACATGGTCTGGAACATGTGCAAGGGTGAAATTTCATAGGAAAACACCTTCGATTGCTCAAAAAAGCACTTTTTTGGTGTCCGGGGGCACGGACTGTGTTCGCGGACAAGGACCCATACTTAGCCTGGGTGCGGTCACATGATGACGTCGCGGACACGTTCGCGAATGGGACGAGTGTCCGTAGGACATCAAATTCATGTGGTCAGGTGTACGCATGCGTGCGTGTGTTCTACGGACAGTGTTCGAATCCCCGAACTAATTAAAAGTGAGACACACGTGCAGCGGACAGTTACGGACAGGCGCGATGTTCGTACGACCCAAGGGTGTGATACGCATGCATGCGGGTGTTCTACGGACAGTGTTCAGGTCCATGAACAAATTAAATGTGTGGCACAACTTTGCAGGCTATGTGTTCTACGGACATATTCATTCTGGTTGTGGACAATGTGAACAGGCATAGTGTACTAAGGACACCCCCATTTTGGTTAATTGCGGACATCCCAGAGACCTGTGCCGTCCGCGGACACCCTAACTGCCTTTTTAAAAAAGCAAGACACAGAGGAATATAGTAACAGCACACATAATATTTTATTATTGTATAAAATATATGAAAAGGGGGGAGCTGAAATTGTTACAAAGGAATTAGGGGTTTGTACATGTTGGATGGTAGGGGAGGAAGGGAGTGAAGTCTTATCATAACATTTTTCTTGATGTGGATTTTTTGGGGATGGTTGACTGGGACATTGAAAAGGGGTACAGGTACATGTGGGACAGTGATATTAAATGTTTTCCTTTGTATGGTCCTCTGCAAAGTTTTTCCAAATTATAAAATTGGTCATTAGTGGATCCATTTTTTGCTCTAAACGCTGCAGATGATTTTCCAAGGTGTCCATTTCAATATTATTCTTATTGTCTGTATGTTCTGTTTTATATATATATACATATATATTTTTAAGTACACATAAAATAATGGTTATTAATAGGTTTATTTAGAGAAGTGTAGTGTCTACCATTAGTATCACTGTTTTCACTCATTTCGTCCGGAGGAAAATGTTCTTCTAGCCATTCCAAAGTACTAGACATTTCTGTGTAAAAAATAAATATATATTTTTCAGTGTACCCTACTACAGAAAGTTTATAAATATATGAATTAATGTAGTGTACTTACCAGTTTGTTTTTTTAGTTTTGCCATTACTGCTTCGTAGGTGTGCTATTGATATTTGCTGTGCAGTTTCTGTGAGGTAATTCTACTGGAGGCATATGTTATTTTTTTTTTGGTATGTTCCATTATGTTCCATATGCTATGTAATTGGACTGTTGGTGTCTTACATATACAGTTTGCACTTCTTATTTATTTTTGAATGCAATTTATTTATATGCTGCTCTTTGAACATGTTCAGCATTTTCGTTGCATGATACAACCATGTACGATACCCCCTGAGTTTTTGGATAGTGTTGATGTTGACCGGGTCCGTCAGCGGACATGCGCACGGTCAGTGGACATCAGAATCACTAGCGTGGGACAGGGGGTTCAGCATGTTCTATGTTATATGTATATGAACTAAGGGAATCCTACTAAAAACCTATCAAACTCATGCTATCTATATCTATCTTCAGTGAAAAAAATCTTTAAGAGGATGTTATGGTTAGGTGGCGCTCTAGAAAACCCATAAAAAATCAGTGAAAAAAACTTTGTTAAAGGGACATTATGGTTACAAGTAAAACCGAAAAACCCCCTGAAATTCGCCAGTTATGGTAAGCTAAGCAACCATAACTCACGCCACCACCGTGCACTGCTAAGACTAACACCGAGGACATCAAAGATGACATCACAAATGTCATTGATGACATCACTGATGACATAACATGTGCATTTACTTTTCATGAAAAGCCTGTACAAGGGATTCTTATTATAATGTTGACAAAAAAGTGTTAAGTAATGCATTGATATAAATAGCATTCTATTATGAAGTTCTTTCCAGGATACTAAGCTACTAATGTAGAAACATAGACATTGTGTGCAGCATACATGATGGAGGTACAATATTCATAATCTTGCCATGTTGAATAGTGAAATGATAAAGGCTTTCTTATTAGAGTTTTGCATACTGTGAAACATGTAATAAGTAGCTAATAATACCCACTTAATACATAATTGCATTATTATAGACAAACACAAAGAGACAACAATGCATACAAATATGAGCATATAAAGGGAAAGTGAAGTAAGCAAAAAAGCAGCACTACTATCAGAAAGTGTTCATAACCCTTCATGCACATAAATGATTGCACTGTTTCAAAGCTGCTACTTCCCCCTATGTATATGTATCACATGATGTGACTGGACCCTAAGGAAAGTAGTGTGAGTACAATGTATACAAATATGAGCATATTTAGGGAAAGTACAATAATAAAAAAAACAGCAGAACTATCAGAAAGTGTTGATAACCTTACTGATTATCTTCATGCACAGAAAGGATTGCAGTCTTTCAAGTCTGTGTCTTCCCCTATGTATCATATGATGTGACTGGACCCTAAGGGAATTACTGTAAGAACATATTTGAAGTGTAAGTCTACAAATACAGTACCTTTTGAAACTTTAGTTCCTGACTGTTACTGAAGAAAACCATGTGGCCTAGATATGTCAGTAAAGGAAAAAAGAGGGAGCCAGATATCTGAGGTCATCAGTGATTTCATTAATGACATTTGTGATGTCATCTTTGATGTCCTGGGTGTTAGTCTTAGCAGGGCACGGTGGAGGTGCGAGTTATGGTTGCTTAGCTTACCATAACTGGCGAATTTCAGGGGGGGTTTCGGTTTTACTTGTAACCATAACGTCCCTTTAGCAAAGTTTTTCACAGATATATATATATATATATTACATGGCCACGGTAGTGGCCATGTAGTTATGGTTAAGTTGGTGTTTCCATAGGAAGAGCACTTTTTGGGTGGCTTATAACTTCGCTCCCCCTGGACGGATCCTCACCAAACTTTGCAAAAAAAGTATATGGCCCACTCTGAATTTTTTTGCAAAGTTTGGTGAGGATTCGTCCAGGGGGGGAAAAGTTATAGGGGGGTCCCAAAACTTTTTTTTTTCCCCATAGAGTGAATGGGAAAAAAACTTTGCGCATGGCTACACCCCGAACCGCTGGACGGATTTACACCAAATTTGCGGCAGGAGCGGTGGCCTGGTCCCAAAAGCGTGCTTTTGCAAATTTGGTGTAAATCCGTCCAGTAGTTTTTTAAAAAATGACCAAAATGTAAGGAAAAAAAATTAGTGATATCTGTGTTCGCTTCGCGGACGGACTTCCCTGTTCGCTCCGCGGACAGCACCCCGATTGGCCCAGCGGCTTGTGTCATGTCCGCGGACATGCAACGTGTTCTCTGATTGGGCGGCGTGGTGCGTGATGCGCGTCAGATTTTCTGTCGCGCCCGCCATCTTGCATTTGCGGACGCGCGGTGAAAGTTTGTTCAAAATGTGTATTTAGTAGAGTGTGTTGGTGTGTAGAAGTCTTTGGGGAGGATGGGGGAGTATGAGATAGGTTCAAAGTTGTATTTTATTTATGTGCTAGACGCTTTTGTTTTGTTCGATTTGTTTGCAGACAACATGGCTGTTCTGGAATGTTCGTAAATAAACAGAATGGATTCGGTGTCAACTTGAAAGTGTTCTAAGAACACTCGTGGGGTCTTGGAATGTTTGCAGGGGGTGTCCTGGAGACGTTGTCTGTACTGTTAGTTGGCAAGGTGAATGTGTCCTAGGACCTTCCCCCTGTCCGCGGACATAAAAATGGTTGCAATGCTTGCATCTATGGGTGTGATATGCTGCGGTAGTTGTGGCCAGGGTACAGAATGTTGGGTGCATGGCCATTTGGCCATGCACCCAAGAGTGTATGCCCTGGCCACAACCACCGCAGCATATCACACCCATAGTGGCTTTTAACTTTGGGTCAAAAACTAATTTATAAGGAACAATGTTATAAGCTTGTATGGGTGTGATATGGTGCGATGGTTGTATTTATCTTGTTATACGTACTATTTGGTTTAGTAACGGGAGTCCATGTTTTTCTTGTTCATTTCTGTAATAAAAGAAAATAGCATGTTAATATTAGTATTTTATAATGACTTATTACATTGTACAATCAACATTTTCTTCTTTTTATTGACCCTCATATTTAGTAGATTACAAACCAGAGTACTGTGCAATTTGCAAAGTTTCTGTGTTTGTTGCTAAAATCATTGGGTCTTTGGGAGAAAACAAATCCATGTTGGATTAAAAAAAAAAACCTTTTTCTGTTATGCTACAGTTTATTTATTTGTTTGTTTTCCGCGTTTACTTGTTCTTTCTGCCTAATGCTTTATGCATTGTATTGTTTCAGTTTTTGTGAGCAGTAAGATATTAGGTATTTGTTTGGGTATTGTAAAATTTTGGCCCAGTTAGATACCAGTAGGCGTATTCTAACTGTTTATGTTTTGATATAATTTCGTGGTATTGATTTATCTGTTTGCATATTTGTAAATTTTGGGACAATTAGATACCAATTGGCATATTCTAACTGTCTATTTTCTGCTCTATTTGAGTGGTATTAATTTATCTGATTAGTTGTAGAATCTTTGGGCAGTTAGATAGGTTTTGAAATATTGTGACAGTTTATATTTTTTACTACAAGTGTACTTAAGGTTTAAGTACAGTTCAGTTATCAAATTTTGGTTTAAAGAACATTAAATACGCGTTTGTAAGATTAGCTGGTAATCTCTGCTTTAGAGTAACGGTACTATCATTACATTCAAACCATCCACATTTTTTTTTTATATATGCAGTGTAGTGCTCCGAGTTGGTTGTGGCTCCTGCGTGGTAGATTATACCTATTGTTGTGAAGGATTTCCTACCAAGTGATATTTGACCATGTGTGAATCCAGTCAGCTTGCAGTTGTTTTTCGTACCATCTGCATTGTAACGTAGAAGCATTAGTATTACGTATTTACTATGTGTTTGTATTAGTAATGTGGAGCGATTATCCGAATTGCAGGTAGAACATAATCTACCGTGGTTTGCATTTTGTACAAGTTGCTGAAATGGAACGGATTCACAATTAGGTATTGATATATAGACAAAGCGCTCGTTGGGGATTTGTTCTTGTGTCACATTGTTACAGAGAGTGCATGTATGTTTCCACATGTATGAAATCTGGAAGATTTCATTTATAGGTATGTTGTTTTCCAGTACTAATAGTAAGTACATTAGAAATTCTTGTGGATCTTCCTGTGAGTTTATAGTGAATTTCACCATTCCAGCACAGTAGTCCAATTGTTGTCTTATTCCAAAAACACTATACGTGTTGTCAGGATTGTTTGCTGCATTTCTGTGAAGTACTAACATTTGCAAACACAATGGGTCTGTACTGTGTAAGTAAATGTTGTCAACAATTGGTGGTAATTGAAATAGAATATTCATTGCTACATTTGCGTAGCAACTTACACCAACTAGATTTGAGAATTTAAATGGTCCAGGTAGTTCTGTATCTAACTGCTTTTTTTGGAGTACCTGTTTACTTTCCCTAATTGATTCTTTTTTGCTGGTGGTACTTGATGAAGTTTTAGTTTCTTTTAGTCTCTTTGGAGGATTTGCAGTGACATCCTGTTGCATTTCTGTTTGACTTAGTTTTCTTTTAGAACATTTTCCTTTTTGTGGAACAGGATATGTTTGTAGATGGGGGGTGTATAGTGAACAAAGTCTATTGTATTCTAAAATGCAAGGAATATCAGCGTTTACTTTACTTGCATCAAAGTTTATTAGAAATAGACCGTCAATTGTACGTAGGCGTGACAGTGCTATGTAGCTCATGCCTTCTTTAAAGACAGACTGTGTCTATCATTGCTTTGTCTAGAGTAAGACCTTGTGATTTATGAATGGTGACTGCGTATGCAAGAATTAGAGAAAATTGTTCTCTGCGCACATACATGTCTTTGAAGAGAAGGAATCGAGCTGTTGAGCGTCCTATTCTTTTTACTTCTGAAAGTTTGTCAAAGAGAATATTGACAAACTGAATTTTGTTGTCACGTGGGTATGTTTGAAAGCCAATAACTGTACCCAGTGCTCCATTAACTAGTCCTTGGTCCACGTCAAGGTTACGTTTAAGCATTACTCTGCAATTTAAGGATAATTTTAATATCTTTTCCAAGCCTGCTGTGTTTGAGATTGATTTTTCTAAACTATTTAGTCTTTTTGTGGCTTGGTCACACATGGGTAGTGTCATTCCATGTACATCTAGTTTGTCTGTGGCGCTAATTTCCATAATTGGTTGCATTTCCTTGCTTAACATTATTTCATTGAATTTGAAACAGCTTGCAAGAGTTGGCATTAAGGCCATACAATTGACATTTTTGTGGGCTAATTGTTCCATTACATCTGTAGCACATGCATTATCACCATAAAGTGCATGAATGTGCCGGGTTTTCAATATTGCTTCTGCTTCTCTAGAAAGTATAGCAACTCTGATACTTTTTAAGATGTTGGCGTAAGTGAGATCTGCAGATTGGCGCATGTTTTCTGTTAATTTTCTGTATTGGAAATGTTGCCAAAGGTTGACATTTCCAATGCTGCCAACAGTTTTACGGCAGAGTTTGTGTCCTAATGTTTTAAAAATAGGCTCACCTTTTACAGGTGTCAATTGAAGAAGATCTCCGAAAACAATGATGTGTTTTCCTGCAAAGAGCTCTTCATAGTTTGTTTTGAGTACTTCTTGTAATCTGAGGTGACTCAAAGCGAACATTAGGTTGGACACCATGCTCACTTCATCTATTAGTAGCATTTTCATTTGTTTCAATACTCTGCGTACTTTCATTGCAGCTTCTGCAGACAGTTTGTTTGTAATAATCTAACTTGTTTTGGTGTTCTACTGGCAGGAGTAGTAATCGGTGTAAAGTGACACCACCTATGTTGTAGGCAGCTAAACCTTTGAGGGCAGTGACAACAGCTGACAGTTTGTTGTTTGTCAATTGTTGAAGGAATTTACTGATGATTTTGATTAGGAATGTTTTGCAGGAACCAGCTTCACCACTGACATACAATAATATAGGTTTGTAATTTTGGCAAGTGCATTCTTTGTTTTCATGTTGCACACCATGTGCAATTTCTTTTGTTATTTCTTGAAAAATGCTACGTTGCTCTTTGTTTAGTTTTGATTGTAGTGTAGTTAAGTCTTCTTTATCTTCATAGTGACACATGGTGTTTTCTACTTCTATCATAGCTAATTCTGCCTCATTTGTTATTAGTGGTTCTCCCAGTGGTTCTTGGCTTCCTGTGACAGAAGGTTGACTACTGTCAGGAGTGTCCTTATCTAGTTGGGCATGGAGTTCCTCTTCGTGTTGCTGTTCATTGTGCAACATTGTTTTGTACTGTGCAAAGTTTACACCAGTTATACTGCTTTCATTGGCTTTGAAAGCGTCTTCATATGAGTCATAGGTATCTAGTATTTCTTCTTCTTTTCTCCATGGTTTGAAGAGTTGTAGCAGGGACATGTAATATATTTCTTTATGTTGAGGAGTCTTTAATGACAATTTGATATGATTAATTAAATTTGGTTTGGTGAGTTTTACTAAACTGCCATCACAGTTTGTCACTTTGTATTTACGGTTTTGCTCATCAGGTTTTATATTATTTTTGTATGTGTAGTTTTGGGCTATGTGGTAAGACACATGGTTTCCAAAGTAGTACTCCTGTTTGGGTAGTATGTGTCCAATAAATTGTTTTTTAAAATGTCTTGGCTGTTGGGATCATGTTTGGCTATTGTTTCTATATCTTCGTATGATTTTAGAACTCTTTTTCTAGATTTAGCTGGACCAAGACTTAGCCATACTATATTTGCAGATTTACCATACAATGCAGTACCAGTTATTAGATCAGCTGCTTCATAGGATCCACATTCTCTATGGGACAGCATTTTTATGCCCAAGCTGTATAATTTCTGAGACACTGTTTTATCTGATGACAGGTCATTCCAGAGGTCTTGGAGCTCTGCCTTTTCTGATTTGGTTAAGTATGCTGTGACATATCGTGCAACTGCAGTAGAATTGTCTGCAATGTACTGCACATCTATGTTTGCATTCCACAAGTGGGCAATGATTGCATTGTAATCATTGATATATTTTTCTTCTTCTTTTCTTTTTATGCAATATGTATTTTTAGGTGACTTACCTTTAACACTATGTCTAACTGAAGACATGAGGTTGTTCACTTGACCTGTATTTGTAACTGGTCTAGGGAAACCAAAATGGCATTTGGTGTAGTATTTCCCTTTGTTTTTGTATTTGCGATGACAATATTTGCCACATTTGTGTCTTTGGAATTGTAAGGTTTTTGCATGAAGATCACTATTTGTGGATTCTGACGGAATTTCACAAGTGACATATTTTTCAATAAACTGTAAAACAGTGGCATCACTGTCTTGACCAAATTTAGGAGCATCTTTAATCCATAAAAGCATGTGGACATGTGGCGCTACTCTGGCTTGGTATTCTTTTCTCCAAAAGAAGTGTTGCACTTCTCCAAGGGGAGGAACAGTTTTATTTCAAATAATATGTAGCATAGCGATGGTGAAAATATCTAGAAACATTAACAGGATCCTAAGAACAAAGTTCTCCAGGTGTTAGTATATCTATGTTTGTTTTGTTTTCGTTTGATATGCGTAGGAAAGCATGTAAATCTTCCCATGCATATTCTGCGCAACAATGTAACAAACCAAGTGGGTGGGCCAAGGTTTCTGATCATACAACGTACATCTCCATGGCGTCGAAACCAGTACTCTTTAGTACCTCACATTTTTGCTAATAGATTTGTAAGATTTGCCTGTAAAACCTCATCTTTTTGTTGAACCTTTTGTAATAATTGTGTGGCTGTCATATTTTGAAAGTGTGATCCTGATTTTAATATGTGTGCAACTCCGTAACATAAAGTTGCTAGTTCACTTTCAAAGAGTAGGTGGAATATGTATTCCACATTTTGTCGAAATCTGGGATCTTCAGAATACATTCGTAATGAGCGATATTCTGATGCTGATATTTGAACAGGTCTATCATCGTATCTTCCTCCTTTGCCAGTAGGAAATAGTAGAGGAAAAGCACGTGCTTCTATACTTTTTTCCCATATGCTGATTGGTGATCCTTTTGTTTGACGCATTTGGTACGTTTCCAGTGCATCTTCTATGGTGTCATTAGAGTGCAATGGGTGAATTGTATAATGGTTTAAAGTGTTTGCTATTGTAGCAGGATCTAGGAGCTCAAATTGACCAGTTTCTTGTGTCTCTTGAATTATTTCAGTTGTATCTTTCAAGTTTTCTTCGATATTAATTTCTTTGTAATAATCATTGTTCTCTTTGAGATATTGAAGGGCTTCTCTAACTTTATGTAAATCTACCAGTTGTTGCCAAATTATTTTGTCTTTTGTAGGTACTCCATTTACCAAGATAATTAAAGATTGTTGCATTGGACGTTGCACTCCTAGAGTGTGCACATTTTCTTTTAGATCTAATGGTAAATACACTACTTTTCCACGAATACCTTTCACTAATTCAGAGGGAAGTAATTTTGAAGTTGAAGGCGTATTATTGCTTGAAATGGATGAACTGTTTGAATTATGATGCTCTCATATAAATTAAGTTGTTGAAGGAGTTTTGGTAGTGGATGTAATTCCAAGTTATTTGAGATAGCACGTGAAGGAGTTTGGTTGTTGTCAAGTTTGGTAGTGCAGTAACTGCAAAGTATTATGGGGTCAGTTATTTCGTATTTGTTTTCTGCTATAAGGTAGAGAGCTAATTCAAACCATTTAGAATCTTCATTGTCTTCTATTTTGTATGAAAGGTCTATAGTTTTTGTGTTACTTTTATAACACGTTCTGCGGCAACATACACACACGTGGTTTGGTACTTCAGCTGAAGTGCTTTGAAATTTTAGTATTTCTTTTTTGTATGTGTGTAGTGAAAGGTTACCATGTGCAGATTTGTTACGAAGTTGGTTGACAGCTAATTCACCTTGTAAGTGGGTTTCATTTCCAAAATATTTTTTCTGTATATACTCGATTTCTTCTAGTAGGTCTTTTGGTGTACCATGTAGAAGAATGTTATTTAAATTGGCTAGTGCAAAAGCAGGACTTTTTGCATAATACAGTTTATAAACTAGATTTCTTATACTTGCATGATGTGTTGATATCCTTTTGATATCATGGAAGGTTGTTTTGCAAGTAGCTCCTGATATGCAGGCCAAGGAATGTCCTTGCAGTCCTGTGTGCTTGCGTACTGGACAAGCATCCATACTTTGCAGTATTTTAATTTTGATTTTGTCTTTGCTTTTCACATATTGATTGAGGAATAGGCGTAAAGATTTGAAACTTTTTTTGGGAATGTTACACATTGACGTGCATGGCCATGTGTAAATTAGATGTTCTGATTAAGTCGAATGGAGGGGTAAATCTAAGTTTTTAGGGCATATTTTTGTAAGGAGTACTTCTTGTTCCATTATGGTATTATTAAATTTTTCATAACCTCGACCACTGCTATGTATGGCAATTGTATTTGTTTGCTTTTGTTTGTACGCTTCTTCATTAAAGTATGGTTCTGTGCTTGTAGTGTGACTCCATTCACCTCCACAGATATTTAAGAAGTTATTTCTGTTCACATTTAGTTTATTGAGAAGTCTTTTTTGAAATGTAGTTATTAGCTTTGTTAGTGGTTTAATTCTGTATAACACAACAATAAATACGTTTTTTTAGAAGAATTACACTGTCTATCAACGCTTCTAAGATTGCTTTCCTACGATAGGTTTGAAGTGTTGAACCTGGTTTCTCTCCTGTTTTTATCAGATTTTGGAAGGACTTTGTGACGGAACATTTTGGCTAATATACTTTTCTTGGTATGCTTACTTTGTACTATATCAAGATTTATAGAAGACGGTTTATTTGTAGTGATAGTTGATTTTCTGTTAATAGTTTTTTGGGTCGTTTTACTTTGTGATAGAGGAGGCAAAGTTTTTGCACTAGAAACTTCTTCTGTTTCACAACATGACTGTATTAGCTGTTGTGTTTCAACGTTTTTTACAAATTCTGCTATAGATGGGTGTTTATGTTGGAGACTTTTCTTTTCATTTGCTCTACTTCTGCGTCCCTTTCTACGGAGTTGCTTTTTGGTGGGCATTCTTTAGCGTCTGTTGAAAAAAATACAGAAGGTATGGGTTGGGGTTTTCTGCAATGCATGTGTGTTGTGTGCATGATTGTTTGAGTAAGATGATAAAGATGTATGTAATGGTGTGTGATTGTGAATTGGGAAGTTGAACTACTAGGGATGGGTATTCTTCAATTAATGTGTTACTAAACTGGGGTTCAGATGACAGAAAAAAGTAAGCCGGTGGTGTGGAGAAGAATAAATAATATAGTTAAAGCTATACAATTAAAACAGTTGTTTGTTCTACAACATCTACATTCTAGCGGCTGAGTTGGGTAATTTGTGTGCCGAAAAATAGGAATTTGAGGGCCATTCTGACAGGAGATCAATGTTTAAGACGGGGGGATTTTTGGTCAGAATGGTGCAGAATCTCTATTTTTAGGCACAGAAATACCATGAATGCACCGTACAGTGCGTGCGAGTTATAAATCAAATATTATGGTAACAATCTTACTTTTTTTTCAAAAATGAGTAGTTTGCTTCTTAGTTGTTCTTTGTAAATCAAAATCGGCTGCTTCTATTCAGGAGAATGGGCTTCACTGCAATTGTAAAAGAAAGAAATTAGTAATTTGGTTGCTATATAGCACGGTTTTCATTTTAGACATAGATTTTTTTAAATTGAAATGCTCAGCGCCTTCCTGAAAACCATTAAAACTATATTATGACTAAGAGTAGGAAAGAAAATATCTTTACTATGGTTTGTGGAATTCATAATCTACCAACGTATACCACTATTCTTGTAACTAAGCTTTTCCACGTAATAGTGAGTCATTGTCATCATAGCTTTCAACCATGTGTGTCGCAAAGGCGGGTGAAATCACCTGATTTTGTTTTTGGCGGGTGAGACGCCCATTGGAATGAATGGGCGTGCAGGAGGCTTGGCGGGTGAGTCAGTCCTTTACAAGGCGGGTGACACCCGCCAAAAGCGTGTGAGTTGAGAGCTATGTGTCATAGCCTGCTTTTGCACGTAACAGTGAGTGAATGTCATAGTCTGCTTGTCCTATATAAATGTATGTAAGTACTTATATAAACGAAAAAAATTAAAACCAATTATGTGTTTGTACAAATATTATTGTTTGAGATTTGATCATAGAGTGTGTATGTTATTTTGTGTGATTATATGTCGTGTATATATTTTATTTCAAAAATGTTAGTTTAATAGTATTGGCATGTGTGTGTGTATGAAGAAATTAAACGATATAAAGGTTTGTAAGTGACAGGTCATTTTAGGACAATGAAACAATGATCGTCCATTCATTTTTCAGATTATAGAAGGTAAAAGTCGGTTAGAAAATGTGTTCATGTACTGTGTAGAAAATATGCATACCTGTACTTTCTGTTCATGTATATGGATATGGACCAAGCTGCAAGTACAAATATTGGAGATTTGTATAGTATTTCTCGTAGATCGTGGTTGTCAATGGTATGAGACTTGTACTCCGAGAGATACACCGTACATTTGTAGTGCTGCTCTATGATGATGCAGTTACATGTAGAGTTATTGGATTTGATTGGTGGATGGTCATGTGATTGCTTAGCTACATCCAATGAGGGAATGGCACAGAGAGTGAAATCGAAATGGTAGAAGGGCTGTACATGTTACGATAAGTTCGCGGACATGGCGGTAGTTCTAGGACACCGCGTATTACATCGGGGAATTTGGGGAGGGGAGGTATGGAAATGAGATTGGATGAAGCAAGGGATTGGTCAGTAAAGTTTAGTGAGTGTGTCGTGCTAGGAGAGGTTTTCTCAGATATTGTTTTTGCAGAGAGAAGAACAGATAGCTATGGCTGAGTGTTTCAAAACACAGATTGTATGGATTTTGGGAGACTCATGGATTCATTGGTTGAAGGTGCATGCAGAAAGCTGTGGAGTATCTATAGATCTTGGATTCCCACATGTGGGAGTGCACTGGCATGGAGTGCATGGAATGAAGTGGTTGGGCTTGCTACCTCTCTGTGCAACTTTGAAGATAGAGGAACATCCAGACATAATTGTAATTCATTGTGGAGAGAACAGTTTAGGACATGTGTCTGGAATTTATTTGCAATTTGCAATGAAAGAAGGACTTCAGAAGATAATGGACATGTTTCCAAACTCTAAAATAATTTTCTCACGGATTGCGTAGAGACAAGTGTGGCTTCGTTCTTTCTCATGTGGTCCACAAATGGAGAAAGCAAGGCGTAATGTTAATAAGGCTGTTTGTGCCTTCCTAAGAGATTTTGGCATGTCCTCTTTTAACAATGAAAATATTTTGTTTCGTAGTCCATAGATTTTTCGCAAAGATGGAGTCCATCTTACTTATGCTGGCAATCAGATTTTTCTGAGAAATGTACAAAATGCATTGCAACCTTTTTTAGAAATACAGCATTCGTTTTGAAGTACGTTTTACGTAGTTAAAATGTTTTACATTCAAACACCTCCCAAAGGCTCTTTTCAGAGCCACCACTTCCTGTTAGAGAAAAATGCATTGCTTTCAATGGTGTAGCAATGCAATTGTTTTTCTGTTCGCGGGCCGTCCGCTGACTTTCACAAAATGGAAATGGCTATGCTTTATGTATCTTCACTTCTATTTTTTAACTGTGAAAGGCGGATTTGAAAAGAGCCTTATTTTTTTTTTTATTTTTGTTATTTTGTATTTTTTTTGTTCTTTTTTATACACAACACACTAGGAGAGGAGGGAAAGGGGGGTAAAGGGAGGGGGACACCAACCAAAGGGATAAGAAAGGGCGAGCTGAGAGAGGAAGATGTAGAGTGGGTTTTATTTGGGTAGTGAGCAGGTCTTCTGGTGCTCTGAGACGATCGTCTCAAAAGCACTCCGAAGTCGCTCCCCCCTGCAGAGTACTGTGTCACAGTACACACATACAACTGTGACCCTCGAAAGGTAAGGGTCATCAGAATTCTGTATGGCCTGTGAGGCAGCTTGAGGAAGACGCTGTCCCACAGAGGTGTTACTTGTGGTGACAGGATCAGGAACGGAGGTTGAAGTAGAGGCAATCAAGCTACTACGCTTCTCGCAAGGTACAACCTTGCGAATGGCCCCAGTGTGGAATGAGCGCAGGTGTCGCTTCATGGTAGTGGTCTCAAAGCTATACGAACCATGCTTCCCGCGACTGAGTTTTTGCACTCATTACAGGTGACACGGTTCGCATGAGACTTAGGACCGTTTCCATGAACGGTAAACAACCGCCACACCCAAGATTCACACCGACGGCGGGTAGTAGGGATTTCCTCTACCTCATTCTCGTCATCCTCTTCTTCCTCCTCTGTATCCTCACTCCTGTTCCCCTCTTCAGGCCCTTGGGGAAATGGTGGTGGTGGAGGGGATGGGGGTGGTGCTGAGGCAGATGTAGCACCATGTGGTAATAGTCGAGCCATGGATGTCATAGGCTTGGAGATGGAAATCTCAAAATCTGCAAAGTATGCAGCAAAATGCAGTGTGCTCTGTGGAAGAGTCAGAAACACAATGAGAATGCGCTCTAGGGCGTGGTCTTATATCAGGGTGCTTGTGCGCGGGTCACGGACATGCGCGCCGTCCGCAAGACAGATCGAACATCAAAAAGGTTCAAAAAGTCACAAAAACTATGTGGAAAGGTAGGATTAGTATGTGGGATTTGTGGTATGGTGATTTTTTAATGAGAAATATTGCGGATTACTTGGAAATGTACTTTTAAACTGGTCGGGGACACGAACAGTGTCCGCATTTAGAGCACGAGATGAGCGTGGGCGTGGTCACATGATTGTTTTGTGAGCATGTTCGCTAAGGTAGCGGTCGTCCGCAGGACACCCAATGTACAGACATTGTTTTGCGCATGCGTGTTGATGTTCTGCGGACAGTGTTCGGGTCCTGAACTAATTAAAAGTGCGTCACATGTAAAACGAACAGTTACGGACAGCCGTTTGTTCTTAACACAGTTTAATTTATTTGCTAACAATACGGACAGACATAGCATTTCAAGCACACCTCCATTTTCGTTTATTTACTAACAATTCAGGACACCACGAGTGTTCTTAGAACAGTTTCTGCTTGCTATCGAACACTACGAATAGGCATAGTGTTCTTAAGGACACCTCCATTTTCGTTTATTTACGAACATTTCAGGACACTACGAGTGTTCTTAGAACATTTTCAACTTGCATGAGAACATTACGGACAGATGTAGTGTCCTCAGGACAGTTACATTTTCGTTTCTTTACGAACATTTCCGAACATCCGTGATGTCCGTGGACACCTAAATTGGTTTTATCACAAGGAACTGAAAGTAATTACAACACAATATAAGAAAAGTAACTTTATTATATATATACACAATTATGACTGGGAAGGTGGGGCAGAAACGGAAACAAAAACAGGAGAATTAGGGATTTCTATATAACTGGGATCAGGTGAAGAAGGGAAGGAAATCTCATTTTAACGCTTTGGTCGATAGACAGGGTTTGGGGTTAACTGCATGGGATAGGGTGAGGGGGGACAAGTGCAGGTTGGACAATGGTGTGCTGTTGGGGGTTTCACATAATTTTCCACAAAGTTTTTCAAATCCATAAAATTTTGCATAAGGTCGTCCATTTTTTGATTAATCTACTGTAGAGTGATATCCTCTGATTGTTTTTGTGAGATGCTTGGAATTTTTGTATGGTCTGTAATAAAGAAAAATGTATATGTTAAATGTATACAAAATAATATTTATTAATTGGTTTATATAGTAAAGTGTGTACCATTAGGTGGACTATTTTCTAACATTTCCTCTCGTGGGAAATGCTCCTCTAGCCAGTCGAGTGTACTACACATTTCTGTGAGAAAACAAAAAAGTAATATGTTTTTTTTTCTAATATAGAAAGTTTATAAATATATGAGTAAAAAGAAGTGCACTTACTATGTCTGGTGAGATATGTAATCAGTAGTGTATACATCTGGTCTTGCTGTTGGTTGTGGAGCGTCTGTGAGGTAATTATGGTGGAAGCCACTTTATCTTCTTTTGGTATATTCCATTTTAAAACATATTGTATTTACATGAATGGTTAGTGTGTTACATATATGGGTAACATTTTTTAAGCATTACTACATATACTTTGTATGTGTGCTGCTTTGTGAATTTGTTAAATGTTCCTATGTTATGATTTAACTATTACACATACCTCCCCAGGGTTTTTAGGTGGTGGTACTGTTGTCCAAACATGTCTGCGGACAGTCAAATTCAGTAGAAAGGGTTCAGTATGTTCCATGTTATATGTACATAAAGTCAAAGTTATTATTGTTAAGTTGCGCTACTAAAAACCTATGAAATTCAGTGAAAAAACGTTGTTAAAGGGACATTATGGTTCAAAGTAAAACCGAAAAACCCCTGAAATTCGCCAGTTATGGTAAGATAAGCAACCATAACTCGCGCCGCCAACGTGCACTGCTAACACTAACACCCAGGACAAAGATGACATCACAAATGTCATTGATGACATCACTGATGACATCACATGGCTGGCTCTCCCTTTTTATCCTTTACTGACATATCGAAGCCACATAGTTTTCTTCAGTAACAGTCAGGAAGTAAAAATTGAAAAGGTACTATATTTGTAGACTTAGGGTCAAGTCACATCATATGAAACATATACATAGCGGAAGACACAGGCTTGAAAGAGAGCAACCCTTTCTGTGCATGAAGATAATCATTAGGGTTATCAGCACTTTCTCATATTTTTATTTGTATTACTCTACCTTCCCTGTATATGCTCATATTTGTATACATTATACTCACTCTCCTTTCCTTTGGGTGCAGTCACATCATGTGATACACATACATATGGTAAGTAGCAGCTTTGAAACAGAAATAGTTTCTCTGCATAAAGACAATCAGTTAGGTTATGAACTCTTTCTGCTACTACTTCTGCTTTTTTGTTTACTTCACTGTCCCTGTATATACTCATATTTGTATGTGTTGTTGTCTCTTTGTGTTTTGTCTGTAATAATTATGTATTAAGTGGGTTTTATTATCTACTTATTACATGTTTCACAGTACGAAAAATCTAATAAGAAAGCAGTTATTTCAGTATTCAACATGGCAAGATTATGAATATGGCACCTTCATCATGTATGCTGCACACACTGCCTATGTTTCTGCATTAGTAGCTTAGTATACTGGATAGAACTTCATAATAGAATGCTATTTATATCAATGCATTGCTTAATGCACTAATTAGCTCATGATATTTATCCCAATGATCCTTGACAGTTTTTGGTCAGCATTATAAGAATCCCTTGTACAGAGTTTTTATGAAAAGTAAATGCACATGTGATGTCATCAGTGATGTCATCAATGACATTTGTGATGTCATCTTTGATGTCCTGGGTGTTAGTGTTAGCAGTGCACGGTGGCGGCGCGAGTTATGGTTGCTTATCTTACCATAACTGCCGAATTTCAGGGGTTTTTCGGTTTTACTTTGAACCATAACGTCCCTTTAACAACGTTTTTTCACTGAATTTCATAGGTTTTTAGTAGCGCAACTTAACCATAACGTCCCTTTAACAACGTTTTTTTACTGAATTTCATAAGTTTTTAGTAGCGCAACTTAACCATAACGTCCCTTTAACAAAGTTGTTTTACTGAATATATATATATTTTGAAGGCATTGCACATCATTATACTGGTTTGATTAGAGAATGCACCTCCAGTGCTTGAAATGTTATTCCAATTAAAAAAGAAGAAACTGAGAAACAAAGTGCCAACAAAACGAGTAGGTCTAACAAAGAACACTGCACCTAGACGTAACCATGAAAAAGCCACATAACGTTTTAAATCAAACAAGAAAATCAAGTATAGCAAGACAAACTTCCAGCACCTGGCAGGATCGGTTGCATTGCATTTGGAATTTGTACCGCTCCATCCTCTGGAGTAGAAAAGTATTCCAGTATTCCATTTGGAGATATTGACAACTGCATCCAGTTACAGTGCATAACAAATGTAACAACAGATTTATTACCACTCAATTCTGAACCCACACTTTGGAAAAATTAGGCCCTTTAATGTGGAGTTCTGCACGAAAATCTGCCAGTTTGGCTGCCCAACATGCAATGCAAATGGGGCTCTACAACAAAGTTCTTCGTACTGTTCTTCGCACCAACCCTCTCCACACCAGAGACTGTTGTCCCACATATTCAAGTAAAATGGGGCAGAAATCTCCACTACAGAGCCCACCAACATGTTTGACCAATGAGACTCCAACTAGGTTTCTTCCAACTAAGTTCTGTGTCAAAACGGACATACAATGAGCCTTCAAACGAGCATTCTCACTAGCATTAAGCTCAATGGGCAGACGCAAAATAGAGGTTATTCCAGTTAAACGTGGATGTTCACAACTTTGTTTTTTGTTGTCGAAAAATAGATTTTTATTAAAGACCAACAAATGCAGTAAGGTTACATTGCATTGCAGTTTCCGAACAATGCAAATGAAAGATTGGGTTTTCATACATTTCCCCCCTGCTCACCCGCCCTCCCCTGCACCTAAAAACCTTTGGGAAAAAGGAACAGCAGGTAATCAAACATTTAGCGCAGGACATGTACCGCTAGACGGTTGGCACGCAGTTTTGTTCAGGATCGTTGCAAATTGGCTGATACATTAAATTTGTATGTAATATGTCCAACTCCACGGAGGCAAGAAGCACTATCGCGCAGAGCGTTATGGCGCTACTTTATTCCGTTCCCAATACTCCAGAAAGGGAAGCCACAGTGTGAATGTGATTCCATTAGTGTGGCAGTGAGGCTTTCAATGTTATACATCTATTTAGCCTTGCACAGCCATTATTTTTTTTGGTCGGCAACATGCTACCCTTCCATCTAATGGTTAGACACACTCGAGCTGCTAGGAGTACATTTCTGGGCAAAAGGGGTAGGACTAAATACTGTTCTTCAAGAAGCTCGACCCCAAACAGTAACAGGAGAGGGGTCATGGCCCTCACAATCCCCTCTATGACGTGAATCCAACCCAGGATTTCCTTCCAATAAATTTGAATGCTGGGGCAGTTCCACCATTGATGCCAATAGTTGCTGATCTGTGCGCTTCCCCGCCAACAATAGGGGCTTATTCCGGAGTACATCTTCGCCCATCGCAGGGGAGTGAGGTGTGATTGCATGAGCAGCCTACTATTGTGCACCTTATATTGGACTGAGATCGTGGAATTCCAGACACCCATGTATATTGCGGCCCATCCTTCTAGGTGTCCTTCCCATGTGCATTTACCACCTTGCTTGTGTGTGTGGGGTCAGTAAATGCCCCCTTTCCAGTAACACCCCATAACGTTTTGCAACGAACCCTTTGGAGCCCCTGTGTGTGTTGAGTACACTTTCAAATGGGGTAAGATGCCTCTGAGGTTGTGTGTTCCACAGTGGGTCAGTAAACTCTCTTTAGTTGCAGGTACAACAGTGGTTGGATCTGTTGGCCTTGCTTTCTAACTCTTCCTTGGTCAGGAAGATCCTGTCTTTCCACATTTGTCCCACCCAGACTAGGCCCTGTTGATATTGCGGTTGGAAACTAATAGTGTCTATTATACGATCTCTAATTGGTAGTGCCCAGGTGCAGCTTAAGGGGGATGGCCATGGGGTGACGCCGCACATGTCTCGTTTCCTTTTCCAAAGGGCCCACAAGACTGCTAGGATCGGATGTTCATGCACTCTTCGAGGCAGTGATTTCTGGGGGACCAAGAGCCACTCTCCGAACGTCACTGGCGCAAAATAACCATTTTTTAGGTGGACCCATTGTTTATTTTCTAATTCCCTCTGATGGTCTAATAGCACCCGGAATTGAGCTGCTCTATAGTATTCAGAAATATCAGGGTACGCCATGCCCCCTTGTTTTTGGGGAGAATTGTTTTTTTGTTTGTTTTTTTTTAACGCAATTCGGGCCTTTTCACCTTCCCATAGAAGGAGTCGGGAAGAGCCACCGGAAGAGACTGCAATTGGAAGAGAAGCCGTGGCAGCACATTCATTTTAATAGTCGTGAACATCCCTGCCCATGAGAGTTTTAGCTTTGACTATTTTTGGATATCCCGCTTAATCACTGTCCGGTGCGGGGTGTAGTTGGATTGATGTAGGTCTCCTAGCTGTCTCGTGATAGTTACCCCTAGATATCAGATGCTAATGTGGACTTGCTTCAAAGCCCAAGTTTCCGAGAGGCTGCCCACGGGGGTTCCATCAATATTTATCATCAAGCCAAGAAGCCTGGAGAAGGGAGTAATTCCCCCAGGTTGGAGAAAAGCCACAGTCAAGAGAAGGGAGTCATTCTGTTGACAATTGAGAGAACCGAGTATGGTATCTTGAGGCCCGGGGAAAGGAGTAATTGCCCTAGCAAGACAAGTACAGTGTTTGGAACAAGTGATCATAGGGAAGGCAGTCATTACCCCTGGAGTGAAGACACAGTGAACCTTCTGATACAATATTTTATAGGATTGGGCAGTCCTTTGTTTGGGAAGTATTGGGACCAGAGGAAGGGAATCATTCCTCCTGGTTAAGAACTTGCAACCAAAACTGTGCCACCCAGTGCAGGTGAAGGGAGTCATTCCCCTGGACCAAGAACAATGATGCAATCTTCTAGTTTAGTTATAAATGTTTAAAGGGACAGAATTAGAGCTTTTGACTCAGGATGGTAGACTCTTTAGTAGTTTACAAGGGTATTCTGAAAGAGCCCAGAGTATTTGAGTTGAGGCACATAAACCCCTCATAGAGATAGGGAAAGTTGGGTTTTCTCTTTATTTTCTAAGCTAATAAAAGTCTCTAGCATTCACCATGCTACCTGTGTTTCAGTCTCCTCTTTCGGCACCCTTACACTATGTATTGCACATGGCGAGAGTTGGCGTGCAGATATTCGCAGTTGCTGGAGCGAGTTGCTGGACCTGTTTACTAGCTGCTTTCCTGTCTGCTGGAGCTTGCAAACACTGCTCCTTTCAGGTGGGCACACCCCCCTGCTACTATTAATTCCACTCCTGGTGCGAAGTACCGGCGCAAGAGTTCGCATGGAGTTATTCGGAGTTGCTCGGAAGAGCAAGGGAGGTCTGGGGACCATGTCTGATTGTGACACCAGGACACCTAACCAGCGGAAACGTCTACTTCCATCGGGAGAGGCAGTGGAGTCAACGGCAGCTGATTCAACACCACGTCAATAAGATCATCAAGGCACCGGCAACAAGACTCATCCAGCCGCAGAAGCAGAAGTGAGCGTGTTGCTGAGTGGCTGCCCTTACGGCGAGCAGCGACCGTAGCTCAGAGTGTGAAACAACATTTGTGATAGCCATACATGAAGGCACCGGTCCAAAAGACTTGTTTGGGGCTTGACTCTAAATGTTCTACAAGACCCTAAATTGCCTATTAGCCTCTGCTGTCCAGCTAGTCTTGGCGCTGAATGACGGCAAGATATACAAGCATTATCTTGCACTGAGAGACTTCCATCTAATTATGAATGGCAGGACCAGGTTTTTTCCACCCCAGTCCCGCAAGTTCCTATTAGTGCACTGTTGTCGGCGGGCTTAGAGCCGGGGCATGATCTTACTCCTAACCTGCAAGAGAGCAAACAGAATGGCGTTCGCAGTTTACCACAGTCAACAGAACCCCCTCTACAGAAATCGCTATTAGCGAGTCAAGCGGACACGTGGCTGGCAAGCCCAGCCCCAGACGACAACCTGAAATCATCTGTACGACAAGCAGCTTGTCTTTCTCTGGATATTCTGGAGATTAATAACTTGATACAGAAACCAGAGACACTAAGAATGTTTTCGGAACTTTAGTTACAAACACAGCTGCAAAGACCCTACTTCCTGAAACCAGCTTTGGATGAAGCACACCCTCTTGGGCTCCATACCTCGACTCCCATCGGTGCTAGCTCGCCTCTTCAGGATTTATTGTTGGCCCAACTAACATACCATTGGCTACCCCGGTGACCGAGAGCCTACCTAATTACAACCAAGCATTTGCACCAAAAATAAGTTCAGACATTTATACTGGGAATATGAATCCACAGCACCTACCAACCACGATGATGGCCTCTGACAATATCACTTGCGTCATTTCTAAAGTTGTATGAATCTTACGGCAAGGCCATGAAAGATCAAGCTACTCTTCTAGCCTTGATTCATACCAGTTAGGAAATATTTCATTTTATATGTAATCTTCCCTCCAGTTGTACACCCCCAAATGTTTTGCTGCTGTTTAAACACCTTAGCCTGACTTTGCGAGAGAAGCACAGCCTTCAGCTGCATTCCTCTGGGCATTTGCTCACTTTTTATGGGGAAACTGACATGCCCCCAAAACAGTCAGTGCTAGGAGACTTTGTTTCCATTAGTCCTTTTCCAATGTTGTAACTTTTCTGCAATATGTAACAAGTGCACAATATACCTTACAGTACAGTGCACTTGGGTCTCATAGTCAATTACAAAGACCCTAGATACTCTCCTAGGACTTTTTGGGAGATGTGCAGATGTGTCATGGACAGGGCTGGTGGCAGCTTATCTTTTCATATAACTTTAACCCTTTCCTGCCATTTAAACCACATTAACCACGTTTGGCACGAATAGGTGGCCTGGCTCTAAAATTGCCATGCCACAAGGTTCTTTGTCCTGTCCTTTGGCCATCTTGCCCCTTTGCCTTCCCCAGGTCGAGTCGACCCGGGTCAGTCATTATTTGGACATGCAGTTTCCTGTGAAACGCCAAGCTTTCGCAGGCTTCTGCATGCCTTGTGTGTGTGCCTCCAGGATGTGGGCTGGGGTGACTGTCCCCAATACACATTCTGGGTGCCCGAGAGTCTGGAGTGCTGTGAGTGACTGGGACCACTGTGGTTCATGATTGGTCCATGTATGGAGTGTGTGTTTGTGAGCAGATCTCCCATTGGGTCCTCTCCATTTTGGCACAGAGTGAACTTTGGATAAGAGGAGGCTGAAAATACCCATACCATGTCGATCTCTGGAGTTCTCACTGAACGAAGGATAGGATCCAAGTATCCTGAAACTAAGACGTCGAATCGAGGAACTACTGGTGAACCACTGGAAGGTTTGGCACCCTGAGCCCGCTGTCGTCCCGTGGGACCCCCCTGCCTCTGGTCATCCTAGAAGGTCTGCGAAGATGCTTCGACCCATTAGAATAGTGGGACCAACTATTCTCGGCACCTTCAACAAAACCTGCAAGTAAGTTTCTCGGAAGTGTCCCTGGGCCAACCAGTGGGCTGACCAGCTTATGCAGGACATTTGCTCTGTCTCTGCCGTCGTTTCAAGGAGGCCCTCGAAACTTGGCACACTGCTAGCTCTGTGTCCCAGGGACCCTCACACCGAATTTTGAACAATTGACATTCCCAGGTCTGAAGTGAGACGAGTGCACCACGAACGGAGTAAACGCGGTTACTGTGTTGCATCGCCGTGGCAACGATCTTTGCGGGTGCGCTGCATTTGTGACCCTCTTGCCCCTCAAGCTAGCTGCAGTGAAACTGGCCTGATCCATCCATCAGGGGTGGAGAAACCGGCACTGCCCCGTTTGGGAATCCTCACTATATCTTCGGAACTGAAAGCCACAGAGCCATCATATTGCCACAGTAGAACCCGCAACCGAAGTGGACTCGACTGGCGAAGTTTGGTCAGGAATGCGCCTGGGGCCGGTGAGTAACCCTAACCCTTACCCGATGGCCCCTAGCACCATCATCCATTATTACGCACGAGTGGCCCCTGGGTGTCCCTCTCCTTTCCACTGCTAGTGCGAACTAGCAAACTATTCCTGAACCTTGGAATCACCTCTGCCTTCAAGTGGAGGCCCTCCTCGAATAGTGGGAATCTATTCTTCATCGCCTCACCCACCTTCCTAACCTGCTAGAGACCCCTGAAGAGACCCAGTTTTGCCCATTGGAACAACCACCTGCACCTGCACTGCATGTACTTTTGAGCATAAGGCTCCTCTCTTCTTAGGGTTTGGACTGCCTCTTAGTTAGGTGTGTGGTTGATGTTGAAGGGAACTAAAGACTATCTGCACTGCCTATTTTCCTTCCCCTCTATGTTGTGAACATATTTCGTGCCTTTAACCCTTTACACCCAAATTGTGTGTGTATATATATATATATATTAGTATTGATTGTGTTGGTTTGATAGTATTGCAGTGATTATTTTACTGTGTGTTGAGTTACAAAGGCCTGGTAATAAATGTGTTTATATGTTTTATATATACACCTGTCTGGGAGTAATGTGTAAGTGTCCTTGCTATGTGTGCTCATTGAGGTCTTTCAGTCACCCCCACCCCTCCTAAGACTTAGTCTTGACCGCAGACCATAGCTACCTTGATTGGTCTGGCTTGTCCAGAGGTTATCCTGTTCCAAGAAACTAGGCTGGCCTTCTGAACATCTGCTCACCAAGTCAGAATTCAGAAATTCGTCTTAACAATACCAAACAGATATACTTAGAAACTTCACATCTAAAACTGAAAACTAGATTAGATACAGAGGCGGAACAGTCCAGCCTGTGGCAAGCAAGACTTTTTGACCTTGCAAGAGGTGAACAAATGTACAAAACCACAATGATGACTGCTGTGATGCTGGAAATGCATTGGAGAGACAGGGCCTCCCTGTCCTTGTCCTGTAATCCTTTTTCATGTGTATTCTGTATCGTTTTCTGCCCAGGAGTCCATGTGGGACTCCTGGCAGTGCAGCTCTTCCTCTTTTTGGTTTGTTGTGCATACCCTTGGGATACCCTTATGGCACCCAACCCTGTACCCCAAGTTTATGTTTTCGGGCACCTGTGTGTGGCCCACAGATCAGGGTATGGGCTGGTGGCAACTCCATGCTGAATTTGACAGGTGCTCTGAGTATCCTCCATTTTGGATTACCCAGACCATGCCACTGGAATCAGTTGATTGCAGATAGGAGACAAGATGGCCCCTGTGGCCTCTTGCTTTCTATTGCCTGTTGCCTTGTTTTCCCAAAGCCCTGGGAAGCCCGGACTCTGTCCCTTCCCCCTGACTGGCAGTTGGGTGGAAGTTCCATATATGGTATTGTGGGGAAGTCCAGGCCAGACTGGCTGGATCCTTCCCAGTGACTGTATGTTGTAGGTACGCCCTTGGGGTGGGACCTGGGTGAATGGAGTGTGTGACCAATATGCACCTCATGTTATGGGTGTCTGATTTCTGGTATGTAACACAAAGACTGAGACAGCCCTGTCCGAAACTGGTATGAATGCAGTGTGGAGTGCTGAATGGCTGGGTAATTGTCCCAATACACATTCCTTTTTACGAGTGTCTGGAGGAAGGAGAAGGGCCTGAATGCACTGTGAGCCTGATTGGCTGTCTTCCTGTATGAACGCCCTTCTGGATGATTGGTTGTGACCCAGCAGGGTGAATGAGAGACCAAACAGTATTTCTGGGGACCTCTAACTGATGGAAATCGTTCAGAAGCTGAAGTTGATACTTGATGCTTATCCTTGAAGCCCAGCTGGAAGAAGAAGACTTGCTGCTGCATTTGCTTCGACCCGATCCGAAAGCTGTCGAGTTTGTCGAGGACTGATCTGAGAGAGGACCTGGCTTGGAGACCTCTCCCCGAGCTACGAGGGAACATCATGCAGACCACTAAACCTTTGCCGAAGCGCCCTGGAAGTCAGCCTTCGAAGACTGTTGACTGGAGACGGGGACCGCCGAGGAATCCAAAGCAAAGCACCAGGACATTCCGTTCACTGTGGTCAACCAGGATTCGGAGGACCACCGCAACCGCTGGAGGCCCGTCGAAGCTGTGTTGCCCAGAAGCGGGAACAGCTGAAAGTCGTGCCGCCGACGACCGGAGCCGCAATGTTCCATTGCCTAAGAATATTTGAATCCAAGGACTTTCTCGCCCGCACCGCCGACTGCTTTGTCCCAACGGAGAAAGTTGAGGCCGCTGACGCACCGAGGAGAATCCGCCAGTGGGATTCCCGCCACACAAAGATCACAAAGACGCTGACACCCTTGCTGGCCAAAGTTCTTCAGTGGCTCTTTGCAGCAACGAACTATCGCCGTCAAGGGGCACTGCACGCCTCATCTTCGCAGGACGTCCATGAACGGTCGTTGACAAGCACAGCCAGGACCGAAGCTGCTGCCTCCAAATCTTTTCATCAACGACTCTCGACACCAAGGTTCATCTTCTTCGAGGACCATCGATGGTCTGTGACTCCTGCCTTAAAAGCGGGTCACTCAAAGATCTGTCGACGACCCTTCGAAGAAATCTGCTATACCAGGTACATTGGGGTGGTAGAACAATTATAGAATATGGACTGGGCTTGTTTTATATCATTATTTACAGGTTGCCCATGTGGGGGGGATCCTCACACAGAACTGTGACTAGGTAACAGGGCCAGTATTCTGCCTATTGTTTAACCAACCTGCTTTCCTCCTATCAGGGTAATTCATAGAATTTCGCAGAAAAGTGTCGCAATCGGCTGGCGCAGAGTGTCCGCGTGCGATTGACTGCGCCAGGCACGTGCGATAAAACCGATTTCCGCGCACAGCGTATTCATGGATTACATGCTCCCAAACCAGCCGTGGCGCAGAGTATCGCAGCGACCCTGCAGCAGCGCCAGTAACGCCCCCAAGAACGCCCTCTCGCAAGGAAAAGCCAGCAAAATCGCTAAATCATCGCAAAGGGCTGCGCTAACTCTGGACCAGTTTACAGGGCAGCCAAACAAGGAACGCAAAGCGGGTAACGTGCATATCAGGGGTACACGTGAAGTCATACACTCGATTAGCCAGGGTACGTGTATTACAGGGGTACGCGGGAAGTTTAACACGCGATTGGCCAGGGTACGTGTATTACAGGGGTACGCGGGAAGTTTAACACGCGATTGGCCAGGGTACGTGTATTACAGGGGTACGCGGGAAGTTCAACACGCGATTAGCCAGGGTAAGTGTATTACAGGGGTACGCGTGAAGTCATACACGCGATTAGCCAGGGTACGTGTATTACATGGGTACGCGGGAAGTTTAACACGCGATTGGCCAGGGTACGTGTATTACAGGGGTACGCGGGAAGTTTAACAGGCGATTAGCCAGGGTACGTGTATTACAGGGGTACGCGGGAAGTTTAAAACGCGATTGGCCAGGGTACGTGTATTACAGGGGTACGCGGGAAGTTCAACACGCGATTGGCCAGGGTACGTGTATTACAGGGGTACGCGGGAAGTTTAACACGCGATTAGCCAGGGTACGTGTATTACAGGGGTACGCGGGAAGTTCAACACGCGATTAGCCAGGGTAAGTGTATTACAGGGGTACGCGGGAAGTTCAACACGCAATTAGCCAGGGTACGTGTATTACAGGGGTACGCGGGAAGTTTAACACGCGATTAGCCAGGGTAAGTGTATTACAGGGGTACGCGGGAAGTTCAACACGCAATTAGCCAGGGTACGTGTATTACAGGGGTACGCGGGAAGTTTAACACGCGATTGGCCAGGGTACGTGTATTACAGGGGTACGCGGGAAGTTTAACACGCGATTGGCCAGGGTACGTGTATTACAGGGGTACGCGGGAAGTTTAACACGCGATTGGCCAGGGTACGTGTATTACAGGGGTACGCGGGAAGTCATACACGCGATTAGCCAGGGTACGTGTATTACAGGGGTGCGTGGGAATCATCAAAACAGGGGACTACCCTGCACACCTGCTCATGTCCCCCTGCACCCCCACCCCCCCAGCAGTGCAGGGGCAGCCTCCACCAGGCCCCCACTCATGTCTCCCACCACCCCCACCCTCCCGCCACCAGGGGCAGCCTCCACCAGGCCCCCACCCATGTCTCCCACCACCCCCCGCCACCAGGGGCACTCTCCACCAAGCCCCCACCCATGTCTCCCACCACCCCCACCAGTGCAGGGGCACCCTCCACCAGGCCCCCACCCATGTCTCCCAACACCCCCACCCACCAGCACTGTGGGGCACGTGGCCAGCAGGCAGTCAGGCAGCAGCAGATGGCAGGTGGGAGCGTGCTCAGGGCTCTGGGGGGCAGTAATTTCACCTCCTGGCCAGGAGCGTGGTCTCTCGTGTGTGAACGCGTGGACAGCCTGATAGGTAGTGAAATCCCACACGTCAGCAAAGGCCCTTAGCGCGTAAACCCGTCAACAGCATATGCGCGCCTATAGTCACCTGCACGTGCAGGAAATTGTTGCGTGACACGTCCCAGTGTCAAAGCGTGTGATTGGTGAAAATGGATGTACACGTAGAAGTGACAAAGCGTGTGATTGGTGAAAATGGATCTACACGCAGGAGTGACAAAGCGTGTGATTGGTGAACGTACACGCCGCGTAAGTGACGCTGTACGTGTGGGCCTGTATATAAGGTACATGTAGAACACCATTTCCTTGTACGTGCTTTTCGTGGAGAGCGAGTGGGTGAAATCTGTACTTCTTGTCGTTTCACACGCGATTTACTTCACGGCGTTTCCAGTTCGTATTCCCTGTTACCTCTGACAGCTTTTTCTCTTTTTCTCTTTTACTGGTTTACCTGGGCCTGTTCCCTCAAACAGTGTCCCCTTCTACTGTTGTCCTGTCTTCTCAGACAGCGTACACATCTTCTTTTGGCGGGGGTTTAGCCAGCCAAACGCGCTCCTTCTTCACGCTCTTTTACCTGGCAGACGGTGAGTCACGCACGTATCCAACTTCTGTGCTTGCCCCGTGTGTTGCCTACCCCTTCAGAGGTCATTCTAGGCTGCGTGTGACACGCATACGTTCATTCTTGTGTTACTGGGTGCCACAGCGTAGTGCAGGTTTTTCTTTCTGCACACGTGGTCTAGGAGGGGTTGCGTGCACGTCATCTCCCTTTTTTGGGCCTCCTGTGCGTTGCGTGACCCATCATCTTTCCCCAGGGGTTACAATCAGCCGTGCTAGAGCACTAGGGTACAATTACCATCTGGTACCCAACCCCTTTGACCCCCAATTGCCCAGGACAATTGTCTACAGCCACTCCCATACGCACATTAATATCAGTGCCATGGCTGGGAGGCGAGGATTCCGTAAGGGTGGCAAAGGTGGAAGAGCCACAAGTGGTGGCCGTGGTGGATCCGGTAGGGGACGTGGTCGTAACTTGCAGGGTGAGCCTGTCCCCCCATGTGTGGAGGACCAGTCAAGGGCACCCATCATCCCCCCCCTCCCCCCCCTCCCCCCCTCCCGTTGAGGCTGAAGTGGCTGACACCATCCATGCTCAGCCCTTGTTGGACCAGCCCATTGTGGCACCAGACCTGGCTGACTCCATGGCTGACTTCCAGGTCAGCAGGGCTACGACACGTGCGCTGGTGCACGTTGATGCCATCATGCCACGTGGATCTGGGGCAGCAAGGTCATCTACTGCACCAAGGAGGCAGGGCGGAGTGGCTGCAGGGGCAGCTGCGGCTCCATCCACCCCAGCCCTCACACACCCAGCCAGGACAGTGTCGGTCCTAGTCCATGCTGCTGAGATTCCCCCTGACACCATCACACTCGAGCCAATGCCTGCACCAACTCCCATGCTGAGTGTGCAATCCCACACTCCTGATACAGAGTCCACCAGGGCTCCTGCCCCTAGTGTCCAGAGCGGCGCAGGACACTCAGGATCACCACCACCTTCCAAGCGGAAGAGGAAGAGTGCTCGTCCGGCACAGGCTGATGCCCCAGACACGGCTACACAGTCCGGCCCGTCCAGGAAGCCCAGCTTCACGGATGACGAACTGAATGCACTTGTCGAGTATGTGTCCGGACATGACAACGAGATGGTCATTGTTGCAGGATCCAAGACCACACCTGCACAACGCCAGGCACACTGGCAGACCGTTGCGGACATCGTAAGTGCCCTTGGAATCGTGAGGCGCACAGCCAATGATTGCTATAAGCGCTGGAATGACCTAAAGCGCAGGGCAAAGAGTAAGCTGGCCTCAAGTCATGCCGCAACTCTAGTGACTGGAGGTGGGTCTCCAGTAGTAGACATGGAACTCACTCCACATGAGTCAGTCGCTGGGACCTACGTCACGGAGGAACAGATCCAAGGCGTGGGAGATCTGGCTGATTACGAGGCATTGTCCGGTGAGTGCACATGCATGTGTGTGTCATACATGTGCATGGTGTGTGTGTGAGGGCTTCTGTTTGGGTGCCAGGAGAGAGTGTGTGCGCCTCAGTCGTATGGGTCAGCCATGTGCTTCATGCAATACTACCTGCGCAGCTGCATTTGGCCATAGCAGTATCCCTTCTGCCAACAGTAGACATCTAGCACAACTGCACGCCAGTTGCCCTTGAAGTGTCACCTTGACACAACAGATTTGCTTATTTTTCACTGTTCATTCAGTCAGTTTGTTTGCATTCCACCACTTTCACTAGGCATGTCGCTGTCCACTAGTCACATGTCTGACATGGGTATGGTAAAGGGGAGTGACTTTGTTACCTGGATATCATTTGTACACACATGTCCCTGTGCAATTTGACCATTACAGACTGGCAGCTCCAGGTGAAAAATCTGACCTGTTAGAATCAGAAAAGCTATTACATGCGGGAACTGGACTGAATGAATAGGTGCTGCCCTCCTCTCCATCTTCACTCAATAGCAATGGTACATGCCATCTGTGTGATGGCATGTGTGTTTCACCTGCCAATCACAGGCCAATGTGTGATGCCACTGCCAGGCAGCATGCAGAAAATTTGTTCATCTTCCATCTTGGTGTCATCAGTGTGTGCCGTTTGCCTGCACTTCATACGCAGTGAGGGTGCATGCATGGGAGGGTTTTAGTCATGTGGGACATGTCAATCAAGTACTGGTTCTCTTGCTTCTCAGCCCTCAATGTGTGCCATGGTGCTAATGCCTGTTTCCATTACTTTGTTTTCATGTCTTTGCAGGGGAAGACGCACCCGATACTGCTGGGGTTGTGGAGATGGTGCAGACCCAGGAGGTGTCCCAGGGCCGACCAACCACCAGTGAGGGACGTGGTGTGGTGGTGGGGGAGAACCCACAAGTGCTGCAGGTCGTGCTCTCAAGGGGTGTCTCTGGCTGCACCTCCCCCGAGCTGTACTCAGGTGTTGATTCGGATGAGACCTACGTGCCGTCGCTGGTGAGTGTTCCAGGGAGGGATTCTGTTCTGTCTCACCCACCTGCACCAGGGTCAGTACCCTCCATGGGGATGTCAGTGTTGGCAGCTACGCCTTTGGTGGTTACGGATGCAGGGTCACACTCCGCGACATCTGATCCTGTTCCTGGGCCAGCAGATCAGAGGGGGAATGCAGTCCTGCAGCCTCAGGCAGTGCCGGCACAGCAAGGCGCAGTTCGCCTTGCCCCAGACAGGTGTGGTGCCCGCCGACGTGGTGGCCGTACGCCACCTGGCAATACCGCATGGGAGCAATCCATTTACGGTATGGCTACCCAACAGGCTGCATCATCCGAGATGATGGCTCAGGCCATGGATAGGGTGGCCACTTCCATTGTCCCCCCAGAAAGGCTGATGGAGCGACTAGAGCAGGCAACTGACTCCATCTGCCAGTCACACAGGGAGGACATGTTGGGGTCCAACAGGGACAGGCGGGCGGCACTGGCGACTCTGCAGGAGGCCATCTCCATTGAGTCCCAGGGCCACAGGGAAGCCCTGAGGCAGGAGCTCCTACACCTCAGGACGACTCTTGTTGAGCTTGAGGCTTCAACACACCAAAGGACAGAACAGCAGCTGGAGCGTCTCACCCGTACGCTCTCAGCTGAGATGCAGGCAACGAGGGCGGAGGTCCGGGCATCCCGTGAGTTGTTGCATGGGGACCTCCGCACACTCATCTTCCAGAACCAGACCTACCACACCCGCATGCTTGCAGCCATGGAGGAGCAGACTAGGGCCTTGCGTGGGCTGCCTCCCATAGTGCAACCACCTCCGGATGCAGCTGCACAGGGTGATAATAGCGACAGCAGTGACACTCCCACAATAGGGTAGCCGTGTGGGCCATGAGCCCATGGAGGTGTTTTATTTTCCCAGGATCCACGCAGGTGGGTTCTGGTGTGCATCCTGTCCTCGGACCTCCTGGGTGGCCTCCCCAACCCCCCCGGGCCCATCAATGGCCATTTTTGATTTTTTCTTATTTTAATTTTTATTTTGATTTCTTTTATTCCCAATTTTTTTGGGAGGATCTGTTGGCTCCGATCTGTTGGCTCCGATCTGTTGGCTCCGATCTGTTGGCTCCGATCTGTTGGCTCCGATCTGTTGGCTTCTGTGGTTCCTGTGGGCATACGCTGCATTGTGGCTGGGCACATGCAGGCTTGTAATGTATTTGGTTCAGATGCTTGGGTTTGAGTCACACACACCCCTCCTGCTTCCCGTTTCCATGGGCTTGCAAAGGGTGTGCCCAAGTGACAGTGAATTACACAGTGACGTTGGACTCCCATGAACTGTGTGGCCAGTCTGTAGTCAATACTGTGTATACATTCCTAGTGCATATTGCTGTTGTGTTGTACACTGCATGTTGCATTGATGTGTAACTCTTCTTCTGTGTCTACCTCCCAATTTGCAGGTCCCTTCCTCAAGTCCACACAAGGACCTCTAGTCTGGCGATGGGGACCATGTTGGCAGCAGTGCACCTACAACTCTACATGGCGCCAACACTGCACAGTTGGTAGTGGTGGGAGTGCAGGCATTTCCAGGTGGTGAGACTACTAATATGTTACATTTTTGATGTCATGTTAATGGTACTACGTGCTCAAGTATGTTGTTGGTCCGGCATTGCTGTGAGCATTTCAGGTGTTGCAGGTTTCTAATAGTGCCACTGTACATAGTGAGAGTGATGTCATGTTGTGGGGATTACTTTGTTTACCTGCAATTAGCATGACATGGCACGGTGTGGCAGTGCTGGGGTTGGGTTGGCTGACATGGCACTGTCCTCTTGCAAGTGGGTATTCATTTTAGCTGCTTCAATGTGTAACTTCACAAAACTGCATTGGTGGTGTCTGTGTGGGTAGGGATGCACACATTGTGACACTTCCAGGTGAACAATCTCAGGCTGACATGGAATTCCCGGTTCATTCTCCACACATTCAGGATCAGTGTCAGGTTGAGTCATCATTGATTGTCAGATGGAATGTGCCAGGGCAGTGTGCACTCCACAGGGGTGTGATTTCTATGTGAAGTAATTAGCCACTAGCTGTGTACGGGCTGCCTCCCCCCGTGCCCTTTCCCCTCCCATGCGCAGCGGCTGTGCATGTGGTTGGGGATGTGGGGCCACCACCATGTCCACGGCCAGGCCCCGGCGTGTTGCAACGTTGTGCAGGACACATGCTGCCACTATGATCCTGCACACTACTGGGGGAGCGTATAACAGCTGCCCGCCAGAACGGTCAAGGGAGCGAAAGCGTGACTTCAGCACTCCGAATGTGCGCTCCACTATGCCCCTGGTTGTAATGTGGGCTGTGTTAAATCTTACCTGGGGTGGCGTGGTGGGGTTCCGAATTGGCGTCATCATGTGGGGGCTGAGAGGGTAGGGACTGTCCCCTGTGGAGGTGGGGATTGGTTTCATTGGTGAGGTTGTGACCTTGCTCAGTATCCAACATGCATGCATGTGCAGTGGCATACATACTCACCAAGCAGCCATGTATCGCCATGCCGCCCAGCTTCTAGGTCCCGGCTTAGGGTGGACATTCGGTAAATGAAGCTGTCGTGGGTGGAGCCGGGATAGTTGGCATATACTGAGGTGATGATTCCCTTGGCATTACATGCTACCTGCACGTTGATGGAATGCCAGTGCTTGCGGTTCCTATAGATGTGCTCAGATGCCCTGGGGGGACGTAGAGCCACATGGGTGCAGTCGATGGCACCTAGCACTTTGGGGAATCGTGCCACTGCGTAAAAATCCAGGGCGGCACCATGCCTTTCTGCAGGTGTTCTGGGCAGGTATATGTGCCTGCGGACTGATGGGCGTGCAGTCATGATGTTCAAGACCTGGTGTAGGCAGCGTGACTGGGTGGCCTGTGACACCCCACCCACTATGGCACTTGTCCGCTGAAATGATCCAGTGGCTAAGAAGTGCAGTACATTGAGGACCTTCTCCAGGGGGCTGAGTGCTTGGGAGCACAGGGTGGGTGATGTGAGGTCATCCTCCCACTCAGTCACCAGGTCCAGTATGATGTGTGGTGGAAACCTGTACCTCCCATACACCTGGTCATCAGGCATCCCGAAAAGGCTGGTTCTGGGTGTGAATATTCTGGCCCTGACTATCCTCCTCCTCCTCCTTTGGTAGCCCACTGCCACTGCTGCTAGGAACGGTATGTTCATCCTGGCGTCTGAGCTTGTTATTGTTAAAGTCCGCAATTTATGCTTAGCGCGTGTTCTAGGCGAGCGTGTGACCCGCGCAGCCCTGGAATCCTGTTGCCAGTCCAATAGCGTGTGGAAATTCACACGCACCACGGGATACAGCGTGTGACCCGCGCAGCCCTGGAATCCTGTTGCCAGTCCAATAGCGTGTGGAAATTCACACGCACCACGGGATACAGCGTGTGACCCGCGCAGCCCTGGAATCCTGTTCCCAGTCCAATAGCGTGTGGAAATTCACACGCACCACGGGATACAGGTTCGCTGACGTACTTGCGTGTGTAAGTGGCCGCGCACCCATTAAATACACGTACATAGGCCAATCGCGTGTACGCGCACTTTTGTCCAATTACACGCGATGACACTCTGACGTGCAGTATCTCCACGTGTGCCCCGTCATCACGTCCTGAGTGGGGAACACCCGTGCGGGTCACGTCACAGACGCGCTTACGCGCTGAGGGACTCTGGTCCAATAGAATCGCGTATGCGTGCTGACGCGCTTACGCGCTAAGGGCCTTTCCTCGGATTTCACGCTGACGTGCAGGATTTTCACGTGCCAAATCACTCCGTATCAAGCTGGCCACGCGAAAACACACAGGAGCCCACGCTCCTGCCCAGAAGGCCGAGTTACTGCCACCCAGTGCCCCGAGCAGCCTCCCACGTGCCATCTGCTGCTGCCTGCCTGCCTGCCTGCCTGCTGCCACCGTGCCCTGCCATTTGGTGCCTGCACATCAGCCATCTGCAGGGGTCCAGTTGCTGTGTCCACCCCTGCTGGAACTGAAGACTCCCGACTGGTATTACATCGCTCCACAGCCCAGCCCCAGGACCCAGTTGCCCACCCACACCTGCCTCTGGGGTTGCCATGTCGGGCACTTCCACATCTGGCACCAGTGGCAACCCCAGGCCAGAGGGGCAGAGGGGCACCAGCTTCACTGTCACCGAAGTTGGTGTCCTGGTGGAGCATGTCCTGGGGCAGTATGATGCCCTCTTTGGATCGACCCGCGCCAGCAAGGAAGGACGGCAGAGGATCTGGGCCGACTGTGTGGTTGCCATCAACGCGGAGGGGGTGGCAACCCGCGACGTCCTGAAGATCAAGAAGCGCTGGGAGGACTTGAGGTCCAGGACCCTTGTGAAGGCCCGGCGCCTCGTGGAGGGGGGCCGGGGCCGCATGAGTACCATCCAGATGAGGGTCCTGGAACGCGTACGCCCAGCGCTCCACGCCCAGATCCTTGAGAGGGAGGCCCGTCTGGAGTTGAGCGGTAAGTGTCCATGCATTACTGTGTGAGACAGGGCATGTTGCGGTGTGCTGGTTCTATGATACTTGCCTGTATGTGTGCCATAGCCCATGTATGCATGTATGTGTGCAGGGACATCATGGTAATGCATGTGCGACCAGTGATGTGTGATGCACAGGGTTGTTGCATGTGTTGAAATGCCGCATGGGGAGCCCTAATCAGATTATGAACATGAGAGCATGCCAGTCTCTGTACCTGAACATGGGTGGGGGTGAGGGATGGGTGCTGATGCCAGGTACATATATGGTAGCCATGTCTGTGTGCCTGACCTGCGTGTCTGTGACTTGTGCATGCCATGGATGCATGACACATGTGTGTGACAATGCAGAGATTCAGTAAAGCAGCAAAATTACCCTTGTATCCGCTGTGTTTGGTGTGTTTGGGGCCAGATGGATGTGACTGAGGTGATGTGTGTGCATGTGATGGGCATGAGCCATGATGCATGTGAGTTACATATCATTGAATGTTTCAAGAGTCCATTGGACATGCATGGAAATGTCCATGGCATGCACCATGCCTGTTACTGTGTGTGTTTTGCCTGGACTGGCCCATGTGTTGTGGAGGGACATGATGGAAGTGTACTTTGACAGTGGTGCTCATCTGCTATTGCTTCCTGTCTAGGGGACCATTGTACAGTGCCCTGATGCTTGTGTTCTTTGTCTCCCTCTACGCAGCGGCTAGTGAAGAAGAGGGCGGAGACGGCGCTGTGGAGCAAGGCGGCGGGGATGCCCCCACGGCTGCAGCGGAAGGGGTGGGTGAGCCCCCACAGGGGCCTGCTACGGTGGGAGACGGTGAGGAGCCATCCAGGTTGGTGGTTTGCACAGAGGAGGAGGAGGCCGCCACTGGGGCACACATGGGGCCTGGTGGGGGCATCCCTGCTGGTGCAAGTGGTGCAGTCCAGGGCCAGGGGCAGGAGGCAGCACAGGTCACCGTGGAGGGGCCTGTGCATGTCGCTGTCCCTGACCCTGTGAGTGCACCACCATGCACCAGCAGGGATGCCCCGTCCCAGGCCTGTCCGCAGGTAGAGGGGATGTCCATGTCACCTGACTCCCCTCCACCTGCGGACGTGGGAACCCCTGGCCGTGCGGAGAAGGTCCTGATTGGGGTCGCGTTGCGCACGGCTGCGATTCGTGATGCCGTGCGTGCTTCCCGGGAGGAGCACGCACGTCATCACGAAGTGCACCGTGCCGACGTGGCCCAATTGGGATCGGCCATGTTCGGGGGTTTCCTGCATGTGTTGGCCAATGTGGCGGCCCTCTCCTCCTCTGTGCAGGCTATCCACCAGTCGTTCTCCTTGCCGTCTTCCAGCCCAGATGCCACCAGGGCCCCCTGTGGACCTGCCCCGACCAATGCAGCCAGCTCGGTGGGGATCCCATCCCTGCCACAGTCGGGAGTCAGAGATCCAGCAGGGGTGGACACCAGAGCAACTGGACCCCAGCAGATGGAGGATGTGACGGCATCATCGGGCAGGGCACGTGCACGACGGCGTCGGTGGTTTCCATCAGCCTGGATGCCGTCGTGCTGGCACAGGCAGTTGCGTCGGAGGCAGCAGCAGGCTCAACGTGGGAGGCATCATGGCTCGGGGCCATCAACATCAGGGGTGCAGGCATCGGCCGGAGGGCAGGAGAACCCTGGAATGGGAGTGGCTTCCGTGTGGGAGAGGTTGTGCCAGCGGATAGGTGCGGAGCGGCAACGGGCAGAGGAGGAACGGCTCACGATGGTCAGGGCGGAGGACTCCATGCGGAGGGCGCTGAGGCGGGCTGAGTGCCTCGAGGGTCTTCGCAGGGAGTTTGAGCTTGACACTGCGTTATCCCTGCGGGACCTCGGGGCCAGGGAACATGCCCGCCTCCAAGCCATTGAGCAGGAGTTCGAGGATGCCCTGGCCCATGACAACAACCAGTGAGCCGTCCGAATAGCCCGCTGCCTTTGTATATAGTTGTATAGTTAGGGTTAGGTTTCCTTTGTTTTTTTGAATTTTTTTTGGGTTGCGATTGGACAATGCACCACTTTTTTGTATATAGTTCCCTTTTTAGTTAGTAGTCAGTTAGGTTTAATTTGGTAGGGCTCATGGACCCAGGATTATCTTCTTGATTGGCTTATTTTATTTTTTCATAATTTTTTCATGGACATTCATCTTGTTTTGTTTGATTTGCTTTGTGTTTTTTCTTATTTGCTGTTCAATACATATTATTTTTTTAATCTTCAATGTGTCGTATCATCTCATTGCTTTCAGGCATGTCATGTTGGGTGTTTTGTCATTCACTTGCAGCCATTGTGTGTGACAGACATGTGTTAAATTGCATTATTTACATTGGGGGTGTAACATGTAATTGCCTTTGATATGTGGGTGGGTGTGATAGTTGGTTGGGCCTTTTGGCAGGGGAGGATGGGCATTACGGACATGATTGGGGAATGTTGGGACCCAGGTGCAGGGGGGCATGGATTGGACATGGGTGGGGGCCTGCTGGCAGGTGCCCCACAGTGCTGGGGGGTGGGGGTGGTGAGAGACATGAGTTGGAAATGGGTGGGGGCCTGCTGGCAGGTGCCCCACAGTGCTGGGGGGTGGGGGTGGTGGGAGACATGAGTGGGGCCCTGGTGGAGGGTGACCCTGGTGGCTGGGGTTTGTGGGTGGTGAGAGACATGAGTTGGACATGGGTGGGGGCCTGCTGGCAGGTGCCCCACAGTGCTGGGGGGTGGGGGTGGTGGGAGACATGAGTGGGGCCCTGGTGGAGGGTGACCCTGGTGGCTGGGGTTTGGGGGTGGTGGGAGACATGAGTTGGACATGGGTGGGGGCCTGCTGGCAGGTGCCCCACAGTGCTGGGGGGTGGGGGTGGTGGGAGACATGAGTGGGGCCCTGGTGGAGGGTGACCCTGGTGGCTGGGGTTTGGGGGTGGTGGGAGACATGAGTTGGACATGGGTGGGGGCCTGCTGGCAGGTGCCCCACAGTGCTGGGGGGTGGGGGTGCAAGGGGACATGTGTTGGTGTTCATTAGTTCAAGGAGACATGTGCCTTTGCTGGGGGGCATGCCCATGTTGGGTGGGCTGCCTGCGGGACATGACCAGGGATGCAGGGTAGTCCCCTGTGGTGTGGGCTGCCTGCAGGGGCCGTGGAGGGTGTACAGGGTACACCTGGGAGGAGCCACACTGTCAAATCACATGTGGAACTTCCCGCGCACCGCTGAAATTCACGCGCCCAGGCTATTCGCGTGTGGAACTTCCCGCGCACCCCTGAAATACACGCGCCCAGGCTATTCGCGTGTGGAACTTCCCGCGCACCCCTGAAATACACGCGCCCAGGCTATTCGCGTGTGGAACTTCCCGCGCACCCCTGGAATTCACGCGCCCAGGCTATTCGCGTGTGGAACTTCCCGCGCACCCCTGAAATACACGCGCCCAGGCTATTCGCGTGTGGAACTTCCCGCGCACCCCTGAAATACACGCGCCCAGGCTATTCGCGTGTGGAACTTCCCGCGAACCCCTGAAATACACGCGCCCAGGCTATTCGCGTGTGGGACTTCCCGCGCACCCCTGAAATACACGCGCCCAGGCTATTCGCGTGTGGAACTTCCCGCGAACCCCTGTAATACACGTAGCCCGCTCCCCCAGGCCCGATCGCGTGAGGAACTTCCCGCGCACCCCTCAAATTCACGCGCCCAGGCTATTCGCGTGTGAAACTTCACGCGAACCCCTGAAATATACGTAGCACGCTCCCCCAGGCCCGATCGCGTGTGGAACTTCACGCGAACCCCTGTAATACACGAAGCCCGCTCCCCCAGGACCCATCGCGTGAGGAACTTCACGCGAACCCCTGTAATACACGTAGCCCGCTCCCCCAGGCCCGATCGCGTGAGGAACTTCCCGCGCACCCCTCAAATTCACGCGCCCAGGCTATTCGCGTGTGAAACTTCACGCGAACCCCTGAAATATACGTAGCACGCTCCCCCAGGCCCGATCGCGTGTGGAACTTCACGCGAACCCCTGTAATACACGAAGCCCGCTCCCCCAGGCCCGATCGCGTGAGGAACTTCACGCGAACCCCTGTAATACACGTAGCCCGCTCCCCCAGGCCCGATCGCGTGAGGAACTTCCCGCGCACCCCTCAAATTCACGCGCCCAGGCTATTCGCGTGTGAAACTTCACGCGAACCCCTGTAATACACGTAGCCCGCTCCCCCAGGCCCGATCGCGTGAATAACTTCACGCGAACCCCTGTGATGCACGTACCCTGCAAATCGCGTGTGACACTTCCCGCGCACCCCGGTATACATGCACACGTATTTTTTGTCAGCGGGTGTCCGTGTTTGTGGGTACCCCTTTGCACGTCATTTTTCCTGGAGGGCCACAGTATGGGACATTCATCATGGCAGTATATAGGTGCTATTTGTTGGCGCACCTTTTGGCGCACATTTCTTACAGCCGCAGAGACGCTACCGCCTCCTTTCTTGTGGCGGTCGTGTTTGTGCCTGTGCGCTGGTTTGAGCGTGCGCTTTTTTCCCCTATTCTATTCCATGAATACGTGTTGTAGGCGAGCGTGTGGGCGTTCCGCGCACTTGTGCCCTGTACTTCCCCCGTGACGCCCACGTTTTGGCAAGTTGTTCCCCATTCCGAGTGTTACGCCCGTGTTCCGCCTACTTTTATTGCGTGCGCCGCGCTATGTGCGATTTTCGCTGTGGCCTGTGCGATTTTCGCTGTGACCTGGCGCACGCTGTTAGATGGCCTGTGCGCTAACGTGCGCCGCGCACTTTTTATCGCACATCCGCTGGTTTTCTCGCGCACGGACTTCCATGAATCGACGTGCGCTGCTTTTCGTGCGATTTTCGCACGTTCACTGCGATTTTCGCTATTCCACTGCGATTCGCACGTTTTTGCCCACTTGCGCCGCGCTAATTATTCCATGAATCGGCCTGTATGTCTATTGTTGATTCACATTATTAACTGATTTGTATGTCATTTGAACTGAGTACATTTGAGGCATTTTAATGGAATCAAAGAATAATGGTGGTACCACATAGAAACTGTATATATTTACCATTTTAGAATTGACTGAGCAAAAAGTGTGTTATTTTGATTGTGTACATAACTTGAGACTTATTTATATAACAAACTGCGCGTTCACTAACATAGTGTGTGGAGATTCCTTTGTGGGTGCTTGGGGACTACACTGTACTTAAGAACCAGCCTGCGTCAACTCCTGAGAGCTTAAACCTTGATTGCTCATCCATAGCTACCTTATAGAGAATCTTGGCTAGGGTGCTCTGTGCTTCTACTCTGCCATATAGAGGGCAGGAGTACAGATAAACCCCCTCCAGTCTTTACAACCGCACTTTTGGAAACAGCAAAATCGTTGCGGTTAGAGAGACGGTATCAGCACGCCACCTCAGCTCTATTTGGTAATAACACTGATGTGAGAGAGCACCAAGCAAATAATAGTCCAGCAATGTCCAAGCTATCGAACAAAGAATTGAATGTAGAGACCAACTCTCTCCCTATTGCTATTAATAACAACGTTATATAAGACGACCAGGATTCAAATCTGGTGATTTTTGTTCCACTGCAGTAGGACCAAGAGGCTCTTCTGCCTGAGAGAATTACAGAAACTAGCGAGACTCTTGCGGCCCCTCTGACCTCCTTGCTACAACCAGCAATAGAAAGCGTAGTGAAAGATTCATTTTCTATCTTTCAGAAATGGCAATATGCGACAGCAAAAAGAGTCTCCTTTCCAAAAGTCATAATACAAAAGAAGTCAAAAAATCTTCCAAACACTGGTGAGCCTAGATCAAATGGTTCAAGGGCCTTTTTGCGCAACCTTAAACTTCCGGCTACTCGAGAAATAAATATAGCCCTAAAATAAGGAGGGCAAATGATGAGACTATGATTATTCAGTCGGATCCTGTGACTCATGACATGGTGATCCTGACTGAAGAAGAGCTCATTAACAGAAAGGCCTTACTAGAGCTTTCAGTGTACATGACAGAGGGTCAACTAGTAGAGAATGCTAATGTCGGTCAAAACTGTGGCATCTCATGCAAGGACATCTCAGATACCTAACGGACATCCTTTTTACTAGAGAACACAAGTGCCATTATAATGAATTCGTCTCAGGATATCCTTGTGGCCTCTCGGGGAACACGGTTTATGACAGAGGAACGGAAACAAGCGCTATCATTGATGACGCAATACTACGAGCCTTCAGACAAGGAGATTGCTCACAACCAGAGAAGCATGCCACTCTCCCTAAGTGTGAATATCCGAGACAACAATCTGTGCCACATACTCCAATGATAGAGAGACTTGTAAAATCAGCAGACGGGCTGATACTTAGATCGAGCAAACTTGATGAAGCTGCTGCATCTTGTACCTATTTTACATTCAATCGAGTCAAAGGATATTAGGCAAGGCAATTTGTAGACGAATTTAGATCACACCGGGGTCATACTTCACCTACCATCAAAGAGAAACTTCTTTAAAATACTGCCCCAAAGTGATTCCTTCTTACCTTTGTGATTTGATTTAGCAAGCACCAACCTCGGGGATGTGCGCGAAGACTGAAGCTGAGGAATGTTTGAATATATTGAAGTGAGTTTCTCATGAAGCAACAGTCTTGAACAATGGCCATCGTATCCTACAATCTAAGAGAGAGTGGGGCAGGGTGTCATCGGACAACAGATGCTGATCAACTTCGACACTAATGATCTTAATGCGAGACGAAACGTGACAAAGTAAAGAGAATTTGATAGCCCTTTGCACCAGACTATTCCTGTTTGTACTACACAGCGCCCCACACAAAGGATTCAACACCAGTAGCCACCACAATGTGTTGATACATCCTCATAGAAACTCTGTTCTTGGAATACGAGAGGATTCGTCCATCTATTTGCCGAAGGAAACCTAGAATTGTGAAGCTATGAGATCATCTGCCTGCAGCAGAAGTCGCTACGACACCAACCCTTGTGTGACGGTTACCAAGTGTTTTTGAATCCATCGACCATAAAATCCACTGGTCAGCCTTCAGCTGGACTGCTGATCCTTATTAAGTCTGGCATAAATTTCAGAATTGAGGAATACTTAATACCGAATCCATACACCCAGATTACCATCATTTTGTTATTAGCAGATCATGAAGAACCTACGAAAGTGCTAGCCATATGCAACGTATAGTGGAATCCAGCGGGAGTGAATGAGAATATTTTTCCATTGACACCTTACTTAGGGCCATTGATGATGTACAGTCCCAATATCTCTCTCCCAATTTCATCCTATGTGGAGACCTGAATATTCATTTATTCAAGAGAATTCTGACATCAGAGCGAAATCTACCACTGAAGGCCAAACTGCAGACGCAAGAACTAAAGACACGCTCTATCTTGCTGCTCAATGGCCAGATGAAGTGCGACATGCCCCTGGTGCCAACCTGGCAGAGAGGCAAATCACAAGCTTATTTGGACTATATCTTCACTTCGGCATCTTTGATTCCGGAGTTCGAGTCACTGCAGATTTCCTGCCCCACTAACAGTGATCCTAGGATGCTGTCTCTGTCATGGAAAACTCTGCAATAGAGAAGACCGTTGCTCATCATGTCGGTGCTACTTTTGAATAATGGAAATTATAGATGTCGAATCAACCCAGAAAATGTCTCAAGGCTTACCACCAAATTCCTGAACAGTTCACAAACTGAACTTCACTGCCTTTATTATGATTGGCTCCTCTCTCTAGATCTGCGTCTTCAAGACCGTCAACAACAAATTCTGCCTATAATCATGTGTACCATCGAGAGTTGGTGGAAAAACGCCTAGCTATAAGTTAAGTTTCTGCCTCTAAATGAACATCTGATGCAACAAAAAAAGATAAAACAAAGATTTAAAAATTGGCTGCTTATGTCAAGAGCTCTTCGCACTCAATGGGATGTAGAATGTATGCTGTCAGCACTAACAAAACTTAACACCCGAACGCTATGGTCATTATTGAATGGCTACAACAATCAGACGGCACGTCTAATCACAGATGTCTCTGAATCAAGCTGGATTACCCATTTTACCACACTATTTGCAAACCCGCTTTAAGGGCAAGGCCCGACTTAACAGTTTTCAGCAAAATGCAAATTGAGGGGGATGATCCTCTCGAACAAACGATGTGCGTATGGGACCTCCAGTTGGACAGCGACGTGATTCTGTTGCAAATAAACCAACGAAACACTTTATGTGCACCAGGCCCCAATGACCTTTCCAACACGAGCCAAAAAATCAATCTGGAGGCCTGGGCTGATTTTTGTCGATCACTATTTGAAGTGATCATAAAAACCAAACAAATTCCTGACACATGGAAAACTGCGATTCTGATCCCAATTTACAAACAAGGTGACAGATCAATATCAATGAATTACAGACCAATAACTTTATTGGAGCCATTGGGGAAACTGTTTGCAACAATGTTACTTTGGCGGCTCACTAGTTGGATAGAAATGACCAACAGAAGAGACCGAAGAAAGATGGGTTTTGTCAAGGGTGTAGAGACTAATGTTAACCTGTTAATACTGAACCTACTAAAGTTGGAAGCAATAAGAACGAAGACTAAGCTTTATTCAGTATTTATAGACCTGAAACAGGAATTCGTCTCTGTACACTCTGGAAAAAACTGTAGACATGGAATGGAACTGTCCTCCTGATATGCTAGATGCTATCAGTGCATTGTATGCTAATTCCTCAATACAAGTGAGATTATCTTCTAGAGGAGCCATAACCAAGAAAATTGACACCTGTAAGGGGTTGAAACAAGGCTGCCCCCTCGCTGCAACGCTGTTAAATCTCTATATTTCAGACTTGGCATCAGCTCAGGAAGGAATTAGAGCTTACCCAACCATATTGAATGGCACGGCCGTCCCTTGGTTAATCTATGCAGTCGATCTGGTCCTGCTGGACAAAACTCCAGATTGGACTCCAGAGGAGACTAGATCGACTAGCCGAATATGTGAAATCTAACAACCTTGCGATTAATACAACCAAGTCTCAATCGATGATCTTTGCAGCTAAGCAAGGAGCCAGAAGACAAGAACTCTCCATCTTTTTACACTCAATTAAACATACTCAAGTCCGCTCATGTAAATATCTAGGAGTGTGGCTCAAATCGAGTATTCGTGCTCAGGATTGGGAAACAGTGCTAAGAGCGAAAATGGACTCTAGCGTGCCAAGGCCTTATTCTACATAAATAGTAGGGCAGATTTTCGTTGCGCCCACGTTAAACTTTTTATCGACAAAAAGTGGTACCAATTCTAGGCTATGGAGCAGAATCTACTTTGAATCTATCAAGGCATATTTGGGATTGGCTTGAAGGTCGCTTTTGGAGGAAGGTGCTCTCATTGCCACACGCGTTTCCAGTAATAAGAATAAGATTCAAAACTGCTTTACAATCAATGCATTAAATTGTCCTATGGAAATTGTTGGTATCGTTTCGTAAAATGCTAGTTGATGACAGTACACGACCTATCGACATCTTCAGAACAAAATTGAACGGTGGGTACACCTTTCTATTGAATAAATGGAAACAAAACTGTATTGATTGGATTGAGCCCTTGAATGCCTCAATCCAAACCTTGAAGTACAATCCTCTTGCAATTAAGAAGAAAATACAGAGACAAGATTTGATTGAGACTCAATACACAAAAGCACAGTACTAAATGTCCATAAACTGTACCATTGAGACGCGCAGGTTAAATCAACTTCCGGCTTACTTTCAGCTGTTCCCCTGCCCAAAACTGTGTGATCTGTTCCTGTGCTTTAGGCTGAACTTGCAACCAACTCGTGAGGTCATGGGGCATACAAAACAACTGAGAGATTTGCCTAATACCTGCCGCTTCTGTAAAACAGTCTTCAGCTGGAATCATTGTATCATGTTGTGATGGTTTGCGAAGCTCTGACAGATACAAGAGGTAAATACTGCAAGCTCTTAGCCCAGACTGCCATCCAGTTTATTTATTTGCATTTGTTAAGTGCACTTGCAGCCCAAAAGGCATCGAAGCGCTGTTACAGAAGATACACAGATTTAAGATTACGTACGGGTGCCAGAGGCTCTTAGTTACAATTTGGCAGGTAAATAGGCAGTGGAGGATACAGATTTAAATCACACAAAGAGTCTGGTTTTGATAGCCTTACGAAAGGCTAGGTGGGACTCAATGAGTCTTGGGTGAGGAGGCAGGGCGTTCCAATGCGTGGCTGCTATGGTAGGGAAGCTGGAGCCACCAGCACGCACTTTCCGAGAGGTAGGCCTCACAATGGTGCTGGCGTAGATGGATCTGAGCGGTCTTGTGGCGGAGTGCCTGGTAATTCTGTTAGTCAGGTAAGGGGGGGGCAAGTTCGTGAAGGCATTTGTGGGTGAGGGTAAGAGTTTTAAAGACAATTCTTTCTTTAACCGGGAACCAGTGTACTTGTCTTCTGATTTCAGAGATGTGGTTTCTCCTTGCAGTGCCGGTGACTGCCCTTAGTGCATTGTTCTGGACTAGCTGAAGTTTGGCGAGGTTTTTGTTGGAAGTCCCGACGAGAAGGGCATTACAGTAGTCAAGTCTTTACCCGATGATTGCCCTGGCAATCGTGAGGCAGCTTTGACGGGCCAAGAAGGGCCTGGCTGCATTGAGGACTTTGGTGTAGTAGGCTGAGGAGGCGGCGATGGCATTGACCTGTCTGTCCATTGACAGGTCAGAGTCAAGGTAGATTCTGAGTGTCTTAACATGGTTTGAGACCATAATTGGAATATTATCAATAGTGAAGGAGGCGTACTGTTCTCCAAGATTGCCGAGAGTGAAAGGTGAACCAATAAGGAGGAGTTCGTTTTTTTCACTATTGAGGCAAAGCCAATTCTCCGCCATCCAGGATTGGATGGTAGAGTAGATAGAGGAAAGGGTGTTGGAGTCTGCTAGGTAGTCGCCCGTGAGTGGGACGAGTACCTGCGTATCGTCCGCATAGTTGGTATATGAGATACCAAGGGAGTCCAGGATGCTAAACAGGGGCCTCGTAAAGAGGTTGTAGAGAGTCCCTGGGGGACACCGCAGGTGAGGAGGCTGGGAGTGGCGGCGGCAACTTCAGAAAAGACTTTCATGGCCCTTTCTTGGAGAAAGGAGGTGATCCATTGGCAGGCTTTAGGGGAGAAGTTGGCTTGGTTGGCTAAGTGGTGACACAGAGTATTGTGGTCAACCAAATCAAAGGCTGCGGAGAGGTCAAGGAGCAGTAGTAGGGCAGGTTTGCCTGCGTCTCTGAGCTCATCCATTTGATTTTTAAGGTCTAGAAGGGCCGTTTCAGTACCATGCCGGGAGCGGAACCCAGATTGCCGTAAGCCGAGGAGACGGTTGTCCTCTAAGAACTTCTGGGCTTGTAGGTAAGCTGCTTTGTCCAGGATTTTGAGCAGGAACGGTACGGTCGTGATGGGCCTGTAGTTCCCTGGGACGGTTGGGTCGAGTGAAGGTTTCTTGAGAAGTGGGCGTACCCAAGCTTCCTTAAGTCCTGATGGGACATGGCCTGATTGGAAGGATGAGTTGATGAAGGCCGTAAGGAAGGGGGCTAGGCTGGGTGCGGAGTCTTTGATGAGGCTGGCGGGGCAGGCATCACCTTTGCAATTGGAGGATTTAATGGAATTGAGCAAGGTGATGACCTCTTGCTCGGTAATCTTTTTGAATTCGAACAGCGGGGAGGACGTGGTCTTGGTGGGTGGCTTAGCGTGCATGTTCGCTATAGTGTCGGAGAGGGCTTTTTGGTGGCCACCTCGGAGGAAAGATGGTCCAAGTTAAGATGGATTTCTGAACTCTGACCTGATGGGCAGAGGTTCAGAAGGCCAGCCTAGTTTCTTAGAACAGGGTAACCTTCTGGACTAGCCAGAACAATCAAGGTGGCATTGGCAGCGGTCAAGAGTAGGTGTCAGGAGGGGTGAGGGTGACTTAAAGACCTCAATGAGCACACAGATTAAAGGACACTTACAAATCATTCCCAGTCAGGTGTGTATATATATATATATATATATTAAAATACAAATACATTTACATTTATTCAAGGCCTTTGAGTTTCAACACAATAGTTAATAACACCAACACAATCCTACTAAAATACATATATACAGGACCAAGTGGCCTAAAGGGTTGATGCACGAAATGGGTCCACAACCTAGAAAAGGGAAGGAAGCCGGTAGTGCAAATAATCTTTAGGCAGTTCTGCAGCAAACACAACCCTAACTGAAAGGCAGTCCAGTCTCTACAATGAGAGGAGCCTAGTGCTCAAACGTACTTGCAATGCTGATACACGCGGTAGTGCAAATGGGTGAAACAGAGTCTTTTGTTGGGGCTGTAGCAGCTCAGGAAGGTGGGTGAGGTGATGCAGAATAGGTGCCCACTATTCGTGGAGGGTCTCCCCGTGAGGGCAGAGCAGGTTCAAAGAGTTGGGAATAGTTTGCTAGTTAACACTAGCACTGGAAAGGAGAGGGGCCCTCAGGGGCCACTCATGCGTAAAAATGGATGGATGCGCTAGGGGCCACCGGTAAGGGTTGCAATTACTCACTGACCCACGGTGCACTCCGCACCAAACTTCGGCAGTCAAGTCCACTTCGGTTGCAGGTTCAAATGCGGCAATCTCGCAGCTCTGCGGCTTTCAGCGACTAAGGTACAGCGTTGATTCACAAACGGGACAGTGGCGATTTCTCCACTCCTGGTGGATGGATCAGACCAGTTTTACTGTAGCTGGCTTCAAGGCACAGAGGGTTACAGCTGCAATGCACTTGCAAAGTTCGTCACCACGGTTGGGCGAAACGGTAACCGCGTGTACAGTTCGGGCGCTCTATCTTTACTTCAGAACGCCAAATGGACGAAATTCGGCATGAGAGTGCCGTGAACACAGCGCTTGCGATGTACCAAGTTTCAAGGGCCTCCACGAAAAGGCAGCGGTATCAGAGCAAAGGTCCTGCACAAGCTGGTCAGCCCACTGGTTGGACAAGGAACACTTCTGAGAAGACTCACCTGCAGGGTTTGATGAATGTGCCGAGAATAGTTGGTCCCACTATTCCAATGGGTAGAAGCTCCTTCGCAGACTTTCTAGGATGATCAGGCTGACAGCTGGCTCAGGGTGCCAAACCTTCCAAAGGGTCACCAGAGGGTCCTCGACTTGGCTTCTTGGTTCAGGATACTTGGATCCTATCCTTTGTTCAGTGAGAACGCCAGAGATCAACATGGTATGGGTGTTTGGAGCCTTCTCTTATCCAAAATCTCCTTCGTGCCAAAATGAAGAGGACCCAATGGGAGATCTGTTCACATACAGGCATACCATATGTGTACCAATCATGGACCACAGTAGTCCCAGGCATTCCCAGCACTCCAGACTCTCTGGCACCCAGGATGTGTATTGGAACCAGACAGTTCGGCCCACATCCTGGAAGCGCACACACACAAGGCATGCAGAAGCCAGTGAAAGCTTGGCGTTTCACAGGAGAATGCATGCCCAAATAAGGACTGACCCGGGTCGGCTCAACCTGGGGAAGGTGAAGGGGCAAAATGGCCAAAGGACAGGACAAAGAACCTCGTAGCATGGCCATTTTGGAGCCAGGCCACCCATTCGTGCCAAACGCTGTAAACACGGTTTACCCTGGCAGGAAAGGGTTAAAAATGCATGAAAAGATGCCACCAGCCCTGTCCAAGGCACACCTGCACTTCTCCTTAAAAATCCTTTGAGAGTATCTAGGGCCTTTAGAAATGACAGGAAGACCCAAGTGCACTATACTGCAAGGTACATTGTGCACTTGCAACATGTTGCAGAAAAGTTGCAACATTGACAAGGACTAAGGGAAACTAAGTCTACCAGTACCGACTGTCTTTAAGGGCATGTCAGTTTCCCCATAATAAAGTGAGCGAAAAGCCCAGGGGAGTGCTGCAGAAGGCTGTGCTCCTCTGGCAAAGTCAGACTATGGTGTTTAACATCAGCAAAAGGTTGGGGGGGGGGGGTACACAACCGAAATCTTTGGTAACAGTCCACACTTATACTCGAAGAAAAAAAGTTATTAATCGCTCTTGGATGTTCGGTTTTGCTTTTTAAGCTTAATTTTGATTTTGACTTCAAGCGATAACCCTGGAAGAGATATGAAATAATGAAAACGTTTGTAATAAACGAACTCATTTAATTAAAAAAAGAAAAGAAAAGAATTGCACATGGATCTTAGTTATAATTTATTGCTTGGCGTGTATTGTGTTCAAACATCAGCTGTAAAAATTAACATACATGGTGTGGCCTGGAGTCCCCTTTGGGCTACGTGGATTGTGTCCTTCAGGATTCTGTGACTGAGAACAGATTACTGTAAGAAAGACAGCGAGAGATGATGATAGGCCCCACTTGGTCTTAACCCACTGAGGCTGAGTCACCGAATCGGCTAATGGTGGCGCTCGCCCCACATCTGAGGGGAGCGACTCTAAGCAGCGCGTGGTTGCTGGCCTTACAAGGCCTAGCTGCATGGCGTCTCTGTCTGGATCCAACATTTCTTAACGTTATGGATATAGCAGTTCATGTACACACTGCAGATTCAAGTAAGCCAGAATGTTGTTTGTTTATTGGTTTATTTAATGTGCAAGTTATCTTTTATTTTCACCTGGCAAGCTGCAGACTTACCCAGGCTTTACAGACCACCCCGGGTGTAGGGCTAAGATAACTTAGGAAGACATGCTGTACATTTACTCCCACAAAGGTGCATTCCAGGACAAGTAGACCTTAATGATTACAGCGGGCCTTGTGTTACAAGACAAGAGAATCTGGTGCACAGATAACAGTTTTTAGCCTTGGACCATCATTGTCGGCAGCCTTAACTGATAAACACTCAAAAGGTCGAGAGGATAACTCAAGGGCAAGGAACTCACTCTGTAAACAAGACAATGGGTACAACATGGGCGTGATCACTCACTGGTCTGTCATTAAGTGCAATATAAATCACCAATAAAATAATTTAAAAATATATAAGTACACCAGATCGCACATGTTTAGTATCTTAAATGTTTGGTGTTCAAACTATTCTTTCTTTACGTCTAGCAGGTTTTGGGATGCTTATCGGCATCAACCCTAATGCCCATTTCCGAACTCAGGGAATGGCAGTATGGAGTAAAACAGCTACGAGGCCTGGCAGGTTGTTTCACATGTAATGCATGGTCATCTTTACTGCAGAGTCAATGTTGCATGGTGTCAGCTTGCCTACCTACACTTGTCTCCATCTAATAACAGTGCCCTTAATCTTGCCTTTACTACCAACCCAGTATATCCTCTAGCAGCATATACACTTTCAGATTAGCCGAGTTCCTCTTAGTATATCTTCTACTTGAAACCATGCACCTTTTTGTAGCCTGCCTTTCGACTGTGCCCAATCTAACGAATCCACAATTGGACACATTACGAGGGGGTGGTGTTTGCTGATTAACATGGACTAAAATACAATTTTAAGTATCCAATCGGGGGCTACATGCAATATAGAAATGTCCATATTCACAATTATCGGTGAGGACAATTCCTCTTCCAACAGGGGTCAGAACCTTTAATTTTTTTGTGGGCTATACCATTATGAGAGATTGACTCCAAATGCTATTTTGCGCCTCTGATCACAGTAAAGTATTATGGAGTGTTGGTGGGGGTGGACTGCATAAAAGGTGTTACAATTGATAAAGCCCAAATATATGAACAGCATGTATTTATTTTTAAAGGTATGTAACTACAGAGAAACGACAACACGTTAAATATGTATTGTCTTCACACAGTTGTGATGTGGGCCGTCCTTTGTGTGCATGTTCTAACATTACAGATAATGCACCAGGAAAAGAGAAACGTGGCTGTTCTTCTTTCTCAGAAAAATAAACCCCTAACCAGTGCTTGATTTGTGGGGATCTTTGCCAGGGCTTAGCCCCACGGTTTATTGCAGAGTTTCGCACTCATTGTTGTCGTGTGTGACCCACCAAAGTGTATTGCCCATTTAAAATGGGTAGTGATGTGTATAGCCCACCCAGGTGTATTGCCCTTTTAAGATGTGCAATAACTGTGTCATGGCCCAAGCTTATAAAAGGAGCCCCTGCAAGCACGTGCATCAGAACAGCTGCAGACTCCCAAAGAGGAACGACTGAGTCCGTCTCTCATTTAGGCCTGCAGGCTGACACCATGGGAGCACGGGTCTGGAGGCCATGATGCCGTGGGACCCTAGTGCCAGTAAGGTGACTAGGGTCTGCATGGTCTGGGTATGGCCTGCCCTGCCCACGCATAAAACAGAGTGGTCCATGGCAATACCCTGAGGCACTGTCTTAAACTCAGCTCAATTATGATGTGTGTTTTGGCAACTTTCTTTTTTAAACTGTCACTCAATCTTATCTTATTCACCCAACAAGCAACAACAAGTATTAGAAACGCAAGCACTACTATGCTAGTTATTCAATTTCATGAATAACAAGTGGGCAGGAAGGTGCATACCAGAAGTAAAAGGTCATGCAATGAGATGACATTGGTGCTTCCTCATTACTGTAATAATTTGCAGCAATGCTGCAGCAGGGTAGGGGGCTCGGATATCACAAAGGTGTGTTATTTATATAGCACTTTTGCAAAAGCACTTTACAGAGGACAAATGTACATACCATTATAACCCAACCGAAGTTGGTACACATTTATCGACCTCGGAAGGATGAAAGGCTGAGTTGGCCCAGCAGGGATTCGAACCTGCGACCTGCAGATCATACACAGATCGCAGCAGGGAGCGCTCAACCTGCTGAACTATCTTGCCGGCTATGTTGCGCAGACAGCGGTCAGGTATCCAAAGTACCACGTGCATCTCTCTAGTTCAGCAGGAAACCATGCGCACACATGCATATGTGCCAGTGTCCTTTATGATGCTGGCTTTGTTGAACCTCTACCAGCGGCTGCCCTCAGTAGGCACATGGTCAGACCTGTTAAGAGGGATACTTCCTCTTTAACTTCTGATGTGCAGCCTATACAGGCACATGCAATGCCACCTAGTCTTAAACACACATTGGAACACGACTGCACTTGATGCCCAACAATCGCTAGTGCTATAAGTGGGGGAGTGGCGTGTCTGGTCAACCGCCAGCCAACAGCACCACCATAGGGGAGGCCAGGAAAGGCCATTGCCAAGGAGGAGTGATTCTGCTGAGTGCAGACCTATAGAAAATCTTGCTGAGGTGTTTGACAGGCAGGTGCTTCTGTTCAGTAATTAATTTGCCTGCATTTTTCTATGAAGAACACACTTTTGCTCAGTTTTCCGTGGATAGACTGTCAAAATGTTGTACTTGCACCTATCAAATCAGAGGACATTGACAATAAGGATAATGCGTATAAAGAAGAGGTTAAACATTTTGCGTCTCAGATCAAGAAACATCTATGTTGGATTATATTATTTTGACTGGCATTTGTAAATCACTCATCTGGCGTTGGTGTTTTACAAATCAAATGATCCGGTGGGAACTGCAGTTTCATCCTGAAATATGCGGACACTGTGGTTATGGGCAGCAGTGGGTGGCAAGCTACTGCACAGACGTGGTACAAGCATGCACTTTACAAATCAAGCACTGCCCCTACCGGATGGATTGATAAACGAGGGGGCATTTCACTTTTCACAAGTCTTATTAAGGGAAAAGCAGATCTGTGAAGGTTGACCAGATTTGAGAAAAATCTGTCCACCATTGCCCCAATCGAATTTGTTTTGATCCCCAATCGAATCTGTTTTGATCAATGATTACAGGGGAAGAGGGGAAAGACACTAATTGCCACCCTAGCATCCGTCTCCACCAGCGCCCCCGTACCATACGTATTCTTTTCGTAAAATTGTTTATAATTTTTTATTAGTCATGTTCATTTACATTTGAAACAGGCATAAGTCAAATAACATTTTTATATTTTGTAGGTCTATTGCGATTTGATCACTGTTCCTACTCGAGGTAAGAGACCTTCTTTTCTGCAGCTCCTGTGCCAATCTCGCCAAATGCGTGCAGGAGGTTGCAAGCCTACACAAATTCTCTGTGACTCTATATCATGACCCACTATCCTGATAAGCCACATCCTCAACACACGGTAATCAGTAAAACCAGCAATTTAACTGTAACGGATGCATCTGAAACAAACTCTATTTGACAAGACATGCATAACAGTAGGAAGCCGTACATGCTGGTAAGAGGAATACCTTATAATCCCTCGAATTCCTATCAGTCCACCACATTCTCGATGAAGCCCTCACACTCAAGCTGTTTGTATGGGTGATTATCTCTAACCGACTTTTGCAAATGCCAACCTTGCATTAGTTTGCCAATGGAATGGGGTCAGTCGCATTCAGCAAGAGGTGATGTGCTGCATGTAGCCCCAAAAGCAGGGGTAGTCGCACATTTTCGCCCCACTCACCTGATTTAGACAGTGCATCCGCAAAACATTCGGGAACTTGACCTCACATTATTTCTGAACTGCAACATGCGAGTACCCATTGATGCTTCTCGACACACTGAACACCTTTGCTGAGAATTAGAGTGCAACCCACTGCCGATCACATTGGGTTACCTTACAGAGCAGATATCATCCATGTTTACAACACAACACGCCGCCACCAGCCAATCACAGCCACGCCCACTGCCAGCCTGTCATTGTCCAACTTGGCTACGGCAAGCGGCGGAAACCATGATAGATTCACTTTCCACGCTGAAATCAGGGGTTGGCTTCGTCGAAACAAAGAAGGGGTTAGGCTTTCAGAGTTCCAGTCTAGAGCTGTGAAGCGGGAGGCCATGTTTGAATAAAGATACAACTTAATAAACTGGCACGGAAGTGAATGGGAGTGGCGAGAAATAGGTAGGGTAGGAAGAGCGCATTAGGAAGAGCGCATTGCTTAAGTGATAGATGTGGTTTGAGAACTGTAAGAAGTGATGTGTCCTAATTAACTAAGCACAAAGCTCAGCACTGACTGATAAATATCTACATAGATGTAATCTCCTAATACAGTATAACAAGCCAAAGTACCAATTTATTTATTGAAATCTTTGCTACGGCCATTAGCAATTGATTTGGCGATTGAGGTACACTACCAGGTATTCTCCTTGCTGGCATGATGTGATAGGGCTAGTGTTGCAGTGAGTGTCTAAATAAAGCACTATAAACCGGTGCTGTCTTGCATCGTATGTTTTTGTCCTATTGTAAGGTAAGCATGGGCTTTCATATAGCTGGCAAGTTTACCAGTTCTATGCAGTATCTCTGCCAGTCCTCTTTATTTTTTTCTCGCAATGCATGTGGGGACTTGTAGGCCCACGTTTGCCATGGGAAAAACGAAACTACAAGGCCCAGAATGCAATTGCAAGCAAAAAGTAGGACTTGCTCAAGGTGTCACGCATGGAACTGGGGAACTTGGCAGGGAGGCTTTATTCTGTGCAAATGTCCTGGAGCCGTCAGCAGCTCTACAGTTCTCCGGCCGTAAGCACGCACTGCAGGTGCGCTCCTTGCGCTGGGTCGTCTTGTGAGACAGGTTGCTTGATCTAGATACCTCCTTTTCTTGAGAATGATATTGAGTCGTACTCCATGACAAAGTCCTTCCCATCAAGATTCAGAGAAGTCTGTCTCGCTTATGTCTCTCGGCTGCCAATTGTCTGCTTCGGGTTTGTCTCTTAATTGGAGTGCATTGTCACTAAAAGTTCCTTTGAATAGCTAAAGCTCAGGAGCACACCTCAGTTCACTCTGTGTATCAAAAAAGTGTGTTTGTAAAGGGTAAGAGGGAGAATATCAACCCTGGTACTAGGTTGACTATCCGACTTACGTCCCGCGACGCAGTGACGTAAGGCATTCTAAATAAAAGCCCCGCCCCTGCTCAGAAAGGACAGTTCCGGGCAAGACAGCAACACGTTTGGTGTCCGTGTCAAATCATTGCTCCCGCCGGAGCTGCGCAATGAGGCCTGGCAGCGTAGGGCCCTGTTCTCACGTCTCCTGCCGACACATCGGCAGGGAGACACAATCTAACACTGGCGACGAGGCAAGTGATATGAACGGCGCATGCAACGCCCATTAAATTAAGCCCTCGGCAGGGGCACCATTTTTGGAAGCACAGTGGGGGGCCCACCCCCACCAGATTTTTTTTTTCATCTCTCCAATCTCAACTGGATCAATTGGGGACACATCCAGAAGTTGTCACAAAGTGGCCATACATCCATTCCTGAAGGCCCAAGTCCAGCTGCCAGACGTTTTGGGCCCACCTGCCTGAAACGGGTGACAGACAGAGCATTGCTCACGGCCCACTTCATGCAGGGCAGCAAACACCAAGGTGAGGGGCATCGCAACACGTGCGCACACGCAAGCACCTGTACCATGCACCATGGCGACAGGAAGCTCCACTCCCATGCCCAGCACGCCTTCTAGACTGGCCGCAAATCTGTCACCATCCACGCCACAGGCACGCCCACAGGGGGGAACATCGATCGCACTTGCCCCTTTCGACCCATACACCGACCCTTCATCGGTTGGCTCCCGGTGGCAGCTGTGGTTGCAAAAATTCGAAATGGCCATGGATTGTAAAGACATTTCCCCGTCAAGGAAAATGAGGTTGCACCTTTTGCTGAATGTCAGGGACGAGGTTCTGCGCATATTCAACTCGCTGTCAATAGCAGACGGCCTTGACGTCTACCAACAAACCAAGGACGCGCTCACAGCCCACTTCATGCCCCAGCTCAATCCAGACTATGAGACATTCATTTTCTGTACTACCATCCAACTGGAGGACGAGACACTGGATGCCTATCACACCAGGCTATGGAAATTCGGAATCTCATGTGAATTTACCAACATCGGAAAGGAAATCCGACGACAGATCATTAATGGGATACATTTAGAGAAGCTGAGGAGAATGGTGCTCAGCGAAAAAGGCATATCTCTCACCAGAATCCTAGAACTTGGCCGCCAGAGGGAGTTGGCACATGCCAGAGCAGCGCACATGGGCACGACCCTGCAGAAACTCCAACCAGCACTCATGATGGCGACGGTGGCCCAAATCATGAACCGCCAGTACACGAAGGAAGAGGCCGGCGGCAATAACGCATACTCCAGATGGCAACCAAGAACCCCGGAATCCACGCAATGTGGGTGGTGCAGAGGATCTCGCCACGGCAGACGCAACTGCCCAGCCCAAGGCACCACGTGCGGGGCATGCGGCAGAAAGGACCACTACGCCAAAGTCTGCAGATCATCGGGGCTGCCACAACAACCCCAAACTCCCCAAGACAGGGCCTCAACCTCGGGAAAGAAGAAGAAGCAAGTCAGTGCTCGCCGAGTCGAGACTGCAAATTCATCGACCGAGGAGGAAGGGAACGATGTGACACAATCCCAGCAAGAGGTTGCAAAAGAGCAATGGAAGAAAGGAAAAAAAGTATACCTGGTCTCAGCACTAAACTACAGGGACAACACACCCAAAAGAAAACTGAGAAGGCGGAAATGCCAAATAGCCATCCAAGGACAAGACACGCAAATGACCATAGACACTGGGGCGTCTGTCAATGTCATGCCGCTGACCGCATTTAGGAGACTACGACCCCCACCAGTCCTGAAAATAACGGACACATTGTTGTTTGCGTATGGGTGCAAAACTCTACTGCCCATAGTAGGTCGATTCCGGACCACACTCAGCAAGGGAGACAAGTCGCTGCAGTCCAAGATCTATGTTGTAAACGCCAGAATCGAGTGTCTACTCAGCGGAAACACGGCAGAGGACCTCGGTCTCATGAGCTTCATATGCGAGGTGACCGAGTCACAAGACATCGACAGCATTCTCCGGAAGTACCCGAACGTACTAAAGGGGATTGGATGTCTCAAAGGGAAGTCCATCAAGCTGCACATCGATGAGTCTGTCCAACCACGAGCAGTACGACACCGAAGAACGCCATTCCACATACAGAACCAGGTGTAGAAAGAGCTCTGGGCACTTGAGAAAGCGGGCATCATTGAGGAAGTGACCGGACCAACACCATGGGTGTCGCCCATGGTCGTCACCAAGAAACCCAAACAACCCGGGAAAGTGAGAATATGTATTGACATGCACCTCCCTAATGCAGCAATAAAGCGGGAGCGCCATATCACCCCGACCCTCGATGAGATAGTGGCAGACCTCACAGGATCCAAGATATTCTCGAAGGTCGATCTTAATGCCGGATACCACCAACTTAAACGCCACCGTGATTCCACGTACATCACAACATTTTCCACTCACATTGGCCTGCGCAGATACAAGCGGCTCATCTTTGGGATCTCATCTGCAGCGGAAGTAGTTCAGCAAACGATCCAGGAGGTGATACGTAGCATCACGGGGGTACTAAACGTCAGTGATGATATCCTCCTGCACGCAGAAAACAAGGAAGAACACATACAACAGCTCCACATGTGTCATGATCTCTGCTTCTAAAAGATCAGGACTTGCCCGACTCCCTTGGAAGCAGACCCATAACCCCGGTTCCGAGTGCCAGCCAGTCCCAATTGAGACCTTTTGGACCCTGTCCTGGCGCCTGTGGCACCAGGCTCATAAAGATGCCCAGTCCCAGCGCTGGAAGCGCCGGGCTCATAATGCTTGGGTGGACTTACCTGCAGCAGACCATGCTGCTTACTTACCTGCCAGTTGAGCCCCTGATCCTCTTCTGTTTGGGACTACTTTTCCTGTTGGGTGGGGCAGGAGCCACTACCTAGGTTCAGAACACTGGAACTCTTCTGGAAAGCAGGAACTCTTTTCTTACCTAGGCGAGGCTGTGGAAGGAGACACCTAAGCACTACAGGAGGCTATTTAAACCACACTCGATGGATGAATCTTGCTTTGCGTTTTCTGCATTCTCTGCAGCAGAACGCTCATCGTGTCTTCTGCTTCTGATCCTGGGCCTAATGGAACAAAGGCTTACCATCCTGGAATCCAGTCTCCAGCAGCACCTGTAAAGACAAAGAAAGAACAGGTTAGCACTACGGCCTTCAGTGGCAGCGCATCTCTTACCTGGTCCATCGGCTGTCACCAACGCCTCGCGCTGCATTCCGGCAACTGAAAGACAAAGGCTTACCTACTCTTTGCATGCTCCGGAGGTCTTCGCACTGCATTCCGGCATCTGAAAGACAAATGCTTACCAGCTCTTCGCACGCTCCGGAGGCCTTCGGCGCTGCATCCCGCATCTGAAAGACAAAAGAAGGTGCGTTTAAAGACATTGGGCAACTTTATTACTCACGTGCCCTTACTCCTTCCCACGCTGAATCCAGTGGGTATTCCAGCACCCTTCAGTTTCTCTAAAGCTCCGAACTTGTACCTGCAAGATAAAAGGGACAGTTAGTGAGCATCGTGAAGCAGGCTACAAGCGCTTACTTACGTGCTTCCAGGCACTTCTATTCCTCACGCGGGTTCGATCCTCAACTCTCATCAGCCCGCCATCCGCCATCGCCGGAACCCTGCAAAACAAGAGATATCATTACAAAAGACTTTTAAGACATTTGAAGTGCCCAGAACTTACCGTTCGTGCAGTTAACGACGGACAGCAGTCCTCTGAGGTCAAGAGGCCTGCACCCTTATCCAGTGAAGAAACTGGTTACGGCACCCTGCCCCGAGGCAGATGGAGAGTTCGGCGTTCACTTACCTAAGGTGAGGGCGTTAATCTTTGGGGTTCTACAGGAGAAGAGAAAGGGAAGAGGAGAGAGGCACCCAATAACCCCAGTTCATTAATCCCATATTTTCTATCTGCAGACATCTTACTCTTCGAGTCAGACATACAGTGCACAGAGGTCCAGCCCAAAGAGCCAACCGTGTGTTACACATCACCTTTGAAGATACGGCATTCACCCAGTCAAGACCGGCGCCTCTGCGGGAATCAGGTGAGCGTTACAGAACGCAAAGCCAACCGCAAAACTCCCACCCAGGCGCTATGGAAACCTCGGATACCGACCAGCTAGCCCAGTTACTTGGGGAACTAAGAGCAGAAGTGCATGCAGCCCGTCAGGAAACGAATGCACTAAGAAGGGAACTGATTATTTCCAAGGAGCGAACAGACGATCTCGCTAGACAATTGCTACAGTCACAAGCCGGACAAACTCCGTTACCCGCATCAGGGGCAAATCTTCCTTCAACATCCTCTACGAACCCAGTGCAGATCAACCTACCTGGGAATGTACCTCTGGCTCTGCCCGAACGATTTTCTGGTGACCCAAAGAGGTTTGCAGTATTTATTAATCGGTGCCGGTTGCACTTCTTATGCCGGCCAGCAGCCTTTCCAACTGATCAAGCTAAGGTAGCTTTCGTGCTTTCGTACCTTAGTGGCAATGCGGCAGACTGGTCGATCCCTCTAGTTAATCAAGATGATCCGGTTCTCCATGATTTTCAAGCTTTTCAGCTCAGTATGGAAAAACTGTTTGCAAGACATTCACAGGGGCAGGCCTTGAACAATGAGCTCCTCTCATTGCGACAAGGTAATCAAGACCTTTTGGCTTATATTGCGTCTTTCAACAGACTGATAGTGGAAACTCGATGGCCTGAGGACAAAAGGATTACGCTGTTTTATAGAGGTCTACGTGGAGAGCTCAAAGATGTGTTAGCCCAAGTAGTGAATCCCCCGCAAGACTGTTCGGACTATATTGACTTAGTCGTTCAAATTGACCACAGACTGCAGAACAGGAAGGCCGATCGTTCCAAGTTTGATGCTCGAGTATTTTCCAAACCACCAACTCCTACCAAAGGAGTAGACTCCGGGGAACCCATGCAAATAGGGGGCCTGAAAGGACCACTAACACAAAAGGAGCGGGAAAGGAGAAAACAGCTGCAATTATGCCTCTATTGCAGAAACTCGGGGCACTTTCTTCGAGACTGTCCGGTGAAACCAGCCAAGAAGGCAGTAGGAGCTGCAGTTACCAGGGTCACAAACTCTGAGCAGGGAAACAACCTTGCCCGACAAGAATAGAGGTCCTCTTGCCGAGCGTTAAAACCAGTTCCGTGACCTCGCATTTCGTGATACCTATGGTCCTCATTAGCCCTGAACATCCGGATCGATTACATGCGATTGAAGCTTACGTCGACAGCGGTGCCATCGGCAATTATGTGGATCATGAAATGGTTTTGAGGATGAATCTGACTCTTTGTCCAAAGGCTGTAAAGGACGTCATTACTACGGTGGATGGTACGGAGATAGCCTCCGGACCAGTAACGCATACCACCCAAGAAGTGACGCTAGTAAGTCAAGATGGACACCATGAGAAGATCGTGTTCGATGTGATCAAGGCCCCTCAGTTCCAGATTATTCTAGGAATTCCTTGGTTAGAGAAGCACAATCCTCAGATCGATTGGCGAGCAAGAACGGTTCAGTTTCCAGAATGTGTCTCTACTTGTCACCCTCGACCTGGTGTTGCACTGGCAGCAATTTCCTCGGAGGCTCCCCAGTTACCTCCTGAATACCTAGAATTCCAAGATGTTTTCCGGAAGGATCAGGCTAACTCTCTACCTCCTCATAGGTCTTATGACTGCCAGATAGACCTGATACCTGGATCTACTCCTCCTTGTAGTAGAATTTATGCCCTCACCGAGCCTGAGAATCTTCACCTCCGACAATACCTGGATCAATACCTAGCGAATGGGTTTATTCGTCCTTCCAAGTCCCCTGCTTCCTCAGCTTTGTTCTTCGTTCCAAAAAAAGAAGGGGAGCTTAGAACTTGTATAGATTATCGCGCCCTGAACCAGATCACCGTTAAGAATAGATATCCGTTACCTTTGATCCCTGAACTCCTGGACCAAGTCAGAAAAGCATGCATATATACAAAGCTGGATCTTAGAGGACCCTACCACTTGGTACGAGTAAAAGAGGGCGATGAATGGAAGACGGCCTTCCGCACCAAGTATGGGCTATTTGAATATCAGGTCATGCCCTTCGGACTTTGCAATGCCCCGGCCGCCTTTCAATACTTTATGAACGATGTCCTCAGAGAGCTCATAGATGTGTGTGTTGTTGTTTACATTGACGACATCCTCGTTTATTCTTCATCGGAAACTGAACATCGGAAACACGTGAAAATGGTCCTCGAGAGATTGCGTCAACACAAACTTTTCGCTAAGTTGGAAAAATGTGTTTTCAACGTGACTGAAGTTGAATTCTTGGGATTCATATTATCACCTAGCGGAGTGCGTATGGATTCAAAGAAGGTCGATGCAATTCTCAAATGGCCATCGCCATCCTCCGTAAAAGGTGTTCAAAGCATGTTAGGCTTCGCTAACTTTTACCGCAGGTTTATCCCCGAATTCTCTCGAATAGTCCAGCCCATCACCGCCTTGTTAAAGAAAAACAAACGTTTTGAATGGTCTACCGAGGCGGAACAAGCTTTCCAGAATTTGAAGACTAGATTTATCTCTGCACCGATCTTAAAACATCCTCGCCCAGAACTCCCCTACATCGTTGAAACTGATGCTTCGAGCCTTGCCATGGGGGCAGTTCTATCACAAAAGGACCCAGTAACCAATCAGTTGCATCCCGTGGCATTTTGGTCCCGCAAATTCTCGCCTCCTGAAATCAATTACACTATTACTGATAAGGAACTTCTAGCTATCAAGTCCGCCTTTAAGGCTTGGCGGCATTATCTTCTGGGGGCCCGACACACCGTTACGGTGATTACAGATCACCGAAACCTGCAATATTTGAAAACCGCAAAAGCTCAATCCTCTAGGCAACTCCGTTGGGCACTATTCTTTGCCGAGTTTGACTTCATAATTACCTATCGACCTGGTACAAAAAACGGTAAAGCTGATGCCCTTTCTCGGATGGGAGTGGAAGAACATATGATCAATCCTAAACCTGTACCTATCATTCCCGAACAAAGAATTCTAGGTGTAATCGCCACACAATCCATAGAGGAAGTTAAGGATAAAGCCAGGCTACTGGTAACTCCAGCAGACATACAGAATTGGCATCTGCAGGGAAAGGACTTTACGGTGAAGGACAACCTATTATATTTCCAAGAACGGTTATACCTGCCCAGCACAGATTTACAGAAAAAGGTAATCTCTTGTTATCACGATTCTTTAATGGAAGGACATCCCGGTATGACCAAGACCTCGGAAAAGATCAAGCGCTACTTCTGGTGGCCGTCTTGGAAAAAAGATATCAGAGACTTTATAATGTCCTGTGGAGTATGCGCCCAAAACAAGAGTCAAAAGGAAAAACCAGCCGGCCTCTTACGCCCTATTGACATCCCACCTCGCCCTTGGCATACGCTTTCTATGGACTTCATCACCGATCTACCTCCATGCTCCGGATACAATACGATCCTAGTAATCGTGGACCTATTCTCCAAGATGGCGCATTTCATTCCACTCAAAGGCTTACCAACAGCAACGACTCTGGCCCGAGAATTCCTCGAAAACATCGTCCGACTGCACGGTTTTCCTTCAGTTCTCATTTCGGATCGAGGTAGTCAATTTATTTCTCATTTTTGGCGAAGTTGCTGTCGGTCGGCTCAAATTGATGTGAGACTTTCGACCAGCCACCACCCTCAAACCGACGGACAAACCGAGAGGACCAATCAAACTCTGGAACAGTATTTGCGCTGCATGTTACAACAAACTGAAAAAACTTGGAAAGATATCCTTTGGATAGCCGAATATGCCTACAATAACTCTGTCCACTCGGGAACTGGGAAGACCCCGTTTTTTCTTTTATACGGTAGTCACCCTCGAACCTCGGAGTTGGATCCACTCCAAGATCTTGGAACACCAGCAGTAGACCACCTGCATTCTACAATCACCCAAGCCTTTAAGGAAGCCGTTTCTCACCTTCAAAGGGCTAAAGAACAATACAAGAAAGGAGCAGACCAACATCGGAAGGAAGCCCCCCAATATCAAGTAGGAGATCAAGTCTGGTTATCCACCAAATATCTACCTCTAAAAGGACCACGCACATTCAACCCAAGATACCTTGGTCCCTATTCCATCACTACCATAGTAAATCCAGTAGCGGTCAAGTTGCTCTTGCCCCCTCACATGAAGATATATCCGGTCTTCCACGTCTCTCTATTAAAACCCGTGCAACCTCAAACCCGACTAACTAAATCTCCAAAACCTATTCTAGTTGATGGAGAACTCGAGTTTGAAGTCAAAAGCATCCTGGATTCCAAGATCTCCAAATCTAAACTATTTTACCTGATTGACTGGAAAGGCTACGGTCCCCAAGAAAGATCCTGGGAACCTGCAGAATATGTCCACGCCCCTCGTCTAATCAAAAGATTTCATCGAACATTTCCTAACAAGCCCAAACCCCCGGAGAAGCCCGGTTTGGGAGGGGCATTGAGGGGGGGTGCTGTCATGATCTCTGCTTCCAAAAGATCAGGACTTGCCCGACTCCCTTGGAAGCAGACCCATAACCCCGGTTCCGAGTGCCAGCCAGTCCCAATTGGGACCTTTTGGACCCTGTCCTGGCGCCTGTGGCACCAGGCTCATAAAGATGCCCAGTCCCAGCGCTGGAAGCGCCGGGCTCATAATGCTTGGGTGGACTTACCTGCAGCAGACCATGCTGCTTACTTACCTGCCAGTTGAGCCCCTGATCCTCTTCTGTTTGGGACTACTTTTCCTGTTGGGTGGGGCAGGAGCCACTACCTAGGTTCAGAACACTGGAACTCTTCTGGAAAGCAGGAACTCTTTTCTTACCTAGGCGAGGCTGTGGAAGGAGACACCTAAGCACTACAGGAGGCTATTTAAACCACACCCGATGGATGAATCTTGCTTTGCGTTATTCTGCATTCTCTGCAGCAGAACGCTCATCGTGTCTTCTGCTTCTGATCCTGGGCCTAATGGAACAAAGGCTTACCATCCTGGAATCCAGTCTCCAGCAGCACCTGTAAAGACAAAGAAAGAACAGGTTAGCACTACGGCCTTCAGTGGCAGCGCATCTCTTACCTGGTCCATCGGCTGTCACCAACGCCTCGCGCTGCATTCCGGCATCTGAAAGACAAATGCTTACCAGCTCTTCGCACGCTCCGGAGGCCTTCGGCGCTGCATCCCGCATCTGAAAGACAAAAGAAGGTGCGTTTAAAGACATTGGGCAACTTTATTACTCACGTGCCCTTACTCCTTCCCACGCTGAATCCAGTGGGTATTCCAGCACCCTTCAGCTTCTCTAAAGCTCCGAACTTGTACCTGCAAGATAAAAGGGACAGTTAGTGCGCATCGTGAAGCAGGCTACAAGCGCTTACTTACGTGCTTCCAGGCGCTTCTATTCCTCACGCGGGTTCGATCCTCAACTCTCATCAGCCCGCCATCCGCCATCGCCGGAACCCTGCAAAACAAGAGATATCATTACAAAAGACTTTTAAGACATTTGAAGTGCCCAGAACTTACCGTTCGTGCAGTTAACGACGGACAGCAGTCCTCTGAGGTCAAGAGGCCTGCACCCTTATCCAGTGAAGAAACTGGTTACGGCACCCTGCCCCGAGGCAGATGGAGAGCTCGTCGTTCACTTACCTAAGGTGAAGGCGTTAATCTTTGGGGTTCTACAGGAGAAGAGAAAGGGAAGAGGAGAGAGGCACCCAATAACCCCAGTTCATTAATCCCATATTTTCTATCTGCAGACATCTTACTCTTCGAGTCAGACATACAGTGCACAGAGGTCCAGCCCAAAGAGCCAACCGTGTGTTACACATCACCTTTGAAGATACGGCATTCACCCAGTCAAGACCGGCGCCTCTGCGGGAATCAGGTGAGCGTTACAACATGCTACTTAGCAGACTCGAGAGTGCAGGGCTTACAATCCACAAGGACAAGTGCGAGTTCCTAAAGGAGGAGATCTCCTTTTTTGGATACACCTTCAACAGCGCAGGCATCTCGGCAGACCCCCAAAAAGTAGCAGACATCCAGGCTGCCTCTCCCCCCACCACACCAACAGAGGTACGCAGTTTCCTAGGAATGGCAACCTACTGCAGAAGGTTCATCCCCAACCTGGCCACACTATCAGAACCCCTAAGAGAACTCACAAAGGCCTGTACGAAATAAGTGTGGGGCCCCACCTGCCAAGAGGCATTCAAACAAATCAAGGCATCGCTCTCGGCAGATACCACCATGGCATATTACGATCCCAAGTTGTCGACCGAGCTGTACGTTGATGCCAGCCCAGTGGGCCTAGGAGCCATCCTAATACAAGTGGCCAACACAGGACAGTCAATGCCGATCGCATATGCCTCCCGCGCCCTGACACCGACGGAGCAATGGTACTCTCATATCGAAAAAGAGGCGATCGCAGTGCTGTGGGGCTGCCGCCATTTCCATCTATACCTCTACGGCCAGAAGTTCAAGTCCTACACGGATCACAAACCACTTCTTCCCATCTTCACGGGTTCATCCTCACATCCCCCAGCCAGGATCGGAAAGTGGCTGCTACACGTACAACAATATGACTTTGAATTGGCGTATCAGCCAGGCAGTGGAAACCCGGCTGACTTCTTGTCGAGACACCCGAGAGCGGCCACACAGGGGGAAATACATGCAGCGGAAGAAACGGAGGAACACATTTGCCAGGTAATCCACACCATGAAACCAAGGGCCATCGGCATTGAAGACATTGTGGAGGCCACGCAAGCCGATCCATGCTGTGACCTAGTGAAAGACATGATCATCTCGGGGGAATGGAAGTCTTTCCTACGGAACATCCACAATCGGACGGCGGAAGCAAAAGAATTCCTAACTGGCATCTTCACAGTGAGACAAGATCTCTCAATCACAGAGGAAGGGCTCATCCTAAGAGGGACCCGTATCGTCATCCCCACAAGCATGCAGGACAGAGTCGTGGCATTGGCGCACAAGGGTCACCAAGGGATGGTAAGAACCAAGCCCCGGATCAGACACCATGTCTGGTTCCCACAGATCAATGGGAAGGTGGAGCACATTATGAACACATGTCTCCCATGTCAAATAACCGGGGCGCGGCCCAATCCTGAACCTATACTATCAGCAGAGCGAGGGTCCTCTAGATGGGACGCCATTAGCATAGACTTCTGCAAGATACAGGAAGGAACCTACCTACTGGTGGCGATCGACGACCACTCCAGGTACCCGGAGGTCGAAATCGCAACCTCCACGGCGGCGGAGGTGGTCATACCCGATATGGAGAAGATGTTCGCCACTCACGGCCTCCCAAAGTGAATTCGGAGCGACAATGGCCCACCATTCCAGGGAGAGGAGTTCAGGAAATACCTCACCAAACTCAACATTCAGTACCACCACATCATGCCCAGGTGGCTGCAGGCAAACGGCGACGTGGAATGATTCATGCGAACAATAAACAAAGTCCTACGCCTGTCACACGCAAACTCAAGCCCCTGGAGAGTGGACCTCTACAGATTCCTGAGGAATTACTGAGTAACACCACACAGCACAACAGGGATACCGCCGGCGGACATAATGTTCGGAACCATCATTAGTTCATCCATCCCACATCCCCCGAGCAGAAGCACAGACACACACGACAGGGCACGCACCGAACTAAGAAGAACCGTGGCCAACGAGCATATGAGCAACAAGAAGAACGCCAAGAAGTCCCATCACTGTGTAGGCGACCAGGTGGTAATGGTGAGAAACCCATCCAAGTCTAAATTGGACACACAATACGACTCCGTCCCATGGCCCATAACCCAAAGGCACAGGACTATGTTACAGCCAGGAGGGGACAAAGACAAGTAACAAGAAACGCGTCCTGGTTCAAGACAGTCCCAAAAGATCTATGGACGGATGGCGAACCGCAACCTGAAAAAGAAGACGAGCAGCCAACGGGAGAAGAGCGAAGTCATCAGGAAGGCGAAATGACCAGGGATGACAGGGTGGAAGAACTGTCGAGCGAACCAGAGCTGGGTGAGCCCAACTATGAAGGTGAGCAACCCGAGGGGAGTCAAAGGGTAGCACCCAGGGGTGGACGGTATGAACTAAGAACTGCGCCCCGGCCCCCAGCCAGGCTCAGAGACTATAGGCCTCATTACGACCCAGGCGGTAAGGGGTTAATGGCGCCGTAAAAGGTGTTGGCGCTATTAAACCCTTACCGCCTAATTACGAGGTCCCTTTGCGGGTCCCGACCTTAACAGCTGGTTTTACCAGCCGTTAAGGAAGGAATCCGCAAAGGGACTTTCGAGGTAAGTACGGTACCGCAATTTGCGGTACCGTAATTACCGCCTTCCCCATTCCCATTGAGCCCTAAGGGGACAAAAATGGGAATGGGGAAGGGCCAATGGTGAATGGGGAATTACCGCCCCGTCAACCTTGGAATGGGGCGGTAATTCCGCCATTCACCATGGCGGAGTTGGTAAAATACTGGCGTATTGCCAGGGTCGTAATGAGGCCCTATGAGTGGTAGAAGACCAGCCCGAGAGGCTACTGAACTCACTGTCTTAAACAGTTGTCCAAGTTAGTATTGTTGTGTTAATGTTTGGTTATAATAAAGGAGGAATGTTATATCCGCCTTACGTCCCGCGACGCAGTGATGTAAGGCGTTCTAAATAAAAGCCCCGCCCCCGCTCAGAAAGGGCAGTTCCGGGCAAGACAGCAACACGTTTGGTGTCCGTGTCAAATTATTGCTCCCGCCGGAGCTGCGCAACGGGGCCTGGCAGCCTAGGGCCCTGTTCTCACGTCTCCTGCCGACGCATCGGCAGGGAGACACAATCTAACAATAAGGACAAACAATGACATGCCCACCAGCCATGGGTCACTCCCGTCCCCCACACATCTATGAATACTGAATACCAGTCAATATTTAAATAAAATAAAAAAATAAGTATATATTGTAGTGGCCATGTGGTTATGGTTAAGTTGCTGTTTCCATAGGAAGAGCAATTTTTGGGTGGCTTATAACTTCGCTCTCCTTGGACGAATCCTCACCAAACTTTGCAAAAAAAGTATTTGGGTCACTCTGAAATTTTTTGCAAAGTTTGGTGAGGATTCGTCCAGGGGGGGCAAAGTTATAGGGGGGGTCCCAAAACTTTTTTTTTTCTCATAGACATAATGGGGAAAAAACTTTGCTCACGCCTACAGCCCAAACCGCTGGACGGATTTACACCAAATTTGCGGCAGGAGCGGCGGCTTGGTCCCGAAAGCGTGCTTTGCTTGGTGTAAATCCGTCCAGTAGTTTTTAAAAAAATGACAAAAATGTAAGTGAAAAGAATTAGTGATATCTGTGTTCGCTTCGCGGACACACTTCCCTGTTCGCTCGCGGACAAGACAGTGATTGGGCAAGCAGCTTGCATGATGTCTGCGTACATCTGACGTGCTCTCTCATTGGATGCGTGAAAGCGTGCACTGCGTCTGGCTTCAGAGACGCCCGCCATCTTTGTTCCTCGCATGAGAGGCTTTGTATCCCGCCTGCACAGTAAATCCCCCACCCCCGCTCATGCCCGTGTCTGTCTCCTGTTCCTCCCACCTCCGCTCATGTCCGTGTGTCTTTCTCCCTCCAGCCCACCCCCGCTCATGCCCCGCTCGTCTCTCACACCCGCCCACCCCCCCGCTCATGTCCCGTGTGTCTCTCCCACCCCCCGTGTGTCTCTCCCACCCCCCGCTCATGTCCGTGTGTCTCTCCCCACCCGCCGCCCACCTCCCGCTCATGTCCGTGTGTCTCTCCCCACCCGCCACCCACCCCCGCACATGTCCGTGTGTCTCTCCCCACCCACCGCCCAACCCCCGCTCATGTCCGTGTGTCTCTCCCCACCCGCCGGCCACCCCCCGCTCATGTCCGTGTGTCTCTCCCCACCCGCCGCCCACCCCCCGCTCATGTCCCTTGTGTCTCTCTCCCTCCCCCCCACCCCCACTCATGCCCCGTGTCTCTCCCCCTCCCGCCCACCCCCCGCTCATGCCCCATGTGTCTCTCTCTCCCCTTCCCCCCACCCCCCGCTCATGCCCCGTGTGTCTCTCTCCCTCCCCCCACCCCCGCTCATGCCCCGTGTGTCTCTCCCCCTCCCGCCCACCCATGCCCCGTGTGTCTCTCCCCCTCCCGCCCACCTGCCGCTCATGCCCCGTGTGTCTCTCTCCCTCCCCCCCAACTCCGCTCTTGCCCCGTGTCTCTTTCCCCCTCCCGCCCACCCCCGCTCTTGCCCCGTGTCTCTTTCCCCCTCCCGCCCACCCCCGCTCTTGCCCTGTGTCTCTTTCCCTCTCCCGCCCACCCCTGCTCTTGCCCTGTGTCGTTTTCCCCCCTCCCGCCCACCCCCACTCTTACCCCCCTCCCGCCCACCCCCGCTCTTACCCCGTGTCTCTTTCCCCCCTCCCGCCCACCCCCGCTCTTACCCCGTGTCTCTTTCCCCCCTCCCACCCACCCCCGCTCTTACCCCGTGTCTCTTTCCCCCCTCCCGCCCACCCCTGCTCTTGCCCCCGTGTGTCTCTCCCACCCCCCGCTCATGTCCGTGTGTCTCTCCCCATCCGCTGCCCACCCCCCGCTCATGTCCGTGTGTCTCTTTCCCCCTCCCGCCCACCCCCCGCTAATGCCCTGTGTGTCTCTCTCCCTCCCGCCCACCCCCCGTTAATGCCCCGTGTGTCTCTCTCCCTCCCGCCCACCCCCCGCTAATGCCCCGTGTGTCTCTCTCCCCTTCCCCCACCCCCCGCTCATGCCCCGTGTCTCTTTCCCCCCTCTCGCCCACCCCGCTCTTACCCCGTGTCTCTTTCCCCCCTCCCGCCCACCCCTGCTCTTACCCCGTGTCACTTTCCCCCCTCCCGCCCACCCCTGCCCTTGCCCAGTGTCTCTTTCCCCCTCCCGCCCACCCCCGCTCTTGCACCATTTCTCTTTCCCCCCTCCCGCCCACCCCCCGCTCATGCCCCGTGTCTCTCTCTCCCTCCCGCCCATCCCCCGCTCATGCCCCGTGTCTCTCTCTCCCTCCCCCACCCCTGCTCTTGCCCCGTGTCTCTTCCCCCTCCCGCCACACCCGCTCTTGCCCCGTGTCTCTTTCCCCATCCCGCCCACCCCCGCTCTTGCCCCGTGTCTCTTTCCCCCTTCCCGCCCACCCCGCTCCGCTCTCCCGCCCACCCCGCTCCGCTCTTCCGCCCACCCCGCTCTTACCCTGTGTCTCTTTCCCCCCTCCTGCCCACCCCCGCTCTTGCCCCGTGTCTCTTTCCCCCTCCCGCCCACCCCCACTCTTGGACCATTTCTCTTTCCCCCCTCCCGCCCACCCCCGCTCTTGCCCCATGTCTCTTTCCCCCTCCCGCCTACCCCCGCTCTTACCCCCTCCCGCCCACCCCCACTCTTACCTCGTGTCTCTTTCCCCCTCCCGCCCACCCCCGCTCTTGCCCCGTGTCTCTTTCCCCCCTCCCGCCCACCCCCGCTCTTGCCCCGTGTCTCTTTCCCCCCTCCCGCCCACCCCCCCCTCTTGCCCCGTGTCTCTTTCCCCCCTCCCGCCCACCCCCGCTCTTGCCCCGTGTCTCTTTCCCCCTCCCGCCCACCCCAGCTCTTGCCCCGTGTCTCTTTCCCCCTCCCGCCCACCCCCGCTCTTGCCCCGTGTCTCTTTCCCCCTCCCGCCCACCCCCGCTCTTGCCCCGTGTCTCTTTCCCCCTCCCGCCCACCCCCGCTCTTGCCCCGTGTCTCTTTCCCCCTCTCGCCCACCCCCGCTCTTTCCCCCTCCCGCCCACCCCCGCTCTTGCCCCGTGTCTCTTTCCCCCTCCCGCCCACCCCCGCTCTTGCCCCGTGTCTCTTTCCCCCTCCCGCCCACCCCCGCTCTTGCCCTGTGTCTCTTTCCCCCATCCGCCCACCCCCGCTCTTGCCCCGTGTCTCTTTCCCCCTCCCGCCCACCCCCGCTCTTGCCCCGTGTCTCTTTCCCCCTCCCGCCCACCCCCGCTCTTGCCCCGTGTCTCTTTCCCCCTCCCGCCCACCCCCGCTCTTGCCCGTGTCTCTCTTTCCCCCTCCCGCCCACCCCAATGTCTCTTTCCCCCTCCTGCCCACCCCCGCTCTTGCCCCGTGTCTCTTTCCCCCTCCCGCCCACCCCCGGTCTTGCCCTGTGTCTCTTTCCCCTCCCACCCACCCCGTGTCTCTTTCCCCCTCCCGCCCACCCCCGGTCTTGCCCCGTGTCTCTTTAATCCCTCCGGCAAACCCCCGTCTTGCCCCGTGTCTCTTTCCCCCTCCCACCCACCCCCGGTCTTGCCTCGTGTCTCTTTCCCTCCTGGCCACCCCACTCTTACCCCGTGTCTCTTTCCCCCCTCCCGCCCACCCCCGCTCTTACCCCGTGTCTCTTTCCCCCCTCCCGCCCACCCCCGCTCTTGCCCCGTGTCTCTTTCCCCCCTCCCGCCCATGCCCACATTTGCCCCGTGTCTCTTTCCCCCTCCCCCCACCCCCGCTCATGCCCCGTGTCTCTTTCCCCCTTCCCGCCCACCCCGCTCCGCTCTCCCGCCCACCCCGCTCCGCTCTTCCGCCCACCCCGCTCTTACCTCGTGTCTCTTTCCCCCCTCCTGCCCACCCCCGCTCTTGCACCATTTCTCTTTCCCCCCTCCCGCCCACCCCCCGCTCATGCCCCGTGTCTCTCTCTCCCTCCCGCCCATCCCCCGCTCATGCCCCGTGTCTCTCTCTCCCTCCCCCCACCCCTGCTCTTGCCCCGTGTCTCTTCCCCCTCCCGCCACACCCGCTCTTGCCCCGTGTCTCTTTCCCCCCTCCCGCCCACCCCCGCTCTTGCCCCGTGTCTCTTTCCCCCTTCCCGCCCACCCCGCTCCGCTCTCCCGCCCACCCCGCTCCGCTCTTCCGCCCACCCCGCTCTTACCCCGTGTCTCTTTCCCCCCTCCTGCCCACCCCCGCTCTTGCCCCGTGTCTCTTTCCCCCTCCCGCCCACCCCCACTCTTGGACCATTTCTCTTTCCCCCCTCCCGCCCACCCCCGCTCTTGCCCCGTGTCTCTTTCCCCCTCCCGCCTACCCCCGCTCTTACCCCCTCCCGCCCACCCCCGCTCTTACCTCGTGTCTCTTTCCCCCTCCCGCCCACCCCCGCTCTTGCCCCGTGTCTCTTTCCCCCCTCCCGCCCACCCCCGCTCTTGCCCCGTGTCTCTTTCCCCCCTCCCGCCCACCCCCGCTCTTGCCCCGTGTCTCTTTCCCCCCTCCCGCCCACCCCCACTCTTGCCCCGTGTCTCTTTCCCCCTCCCGCCCACCCCAGCTCTTGCCCCGTGTCTCTTTCCCCCTCCTGCCCACCCCCGCTCTTGCCCCGTGTCTCTTTCCCCCTCCCGCCCACCCCCGCTCTTGCCCCGTGTCTCTTTCCCCCTCCCGCCCACCCCCGCTCTTGCCCCGTGTCTCTTTCCCCCTCTCGCCCACCCCCGCTCTTTCCCCCTCCCGCCCACCCCCGCTCTTGCCCCGTGTCTCTTTCCCCCTCCCGCCCACCCCCGCTCTTGCCCCGTGTCTCTTTCCCCCTCCCGCCCACCCCCGCTCTTGCCCCATGTCTCTTTCCCCCATCTGCCCACCCCCGCTCTTGCCCCGTGTCTCTTTCCCCCTCCCGCCCACCCCCGCTCTTGCCCCGTGTCTCTTTCCCCCTCCCGCCCACCCCCGCTCTTGCCCCGTGTCTCTTTCCCCCTCCCGCCCACCCCCGCTCTTGCCCCGTGTCTCTCTTTCCCCCTCCCGCCCACCCCAATGTCTCTTTCCCCCTCCTGCCCACCCCCGCTCTTGCCCCGTGTCTCTTTCCCCCTCCCGCCCACCCCCGGTCTTGCCCTGTGTCTCTTTCCCCTCCCGCCCACCCCGTGTCTCTTTCCCCCTCCCGCCCACCCCCGGTCTTGCCCCGTGTCTCTTTAATCCCTCCGGCACACCCCCGTCTTGCCCCGTGTCTCTTTCCCCCTCCCGCCCACCCCCGGTCTTGCCTCGTGTCTCTTTCCCTCCTGGCCACCCCCACTCTTACCCCGTGTCTCTTTCCCCCCTCCCGCCCACCCCCGCTCTTACCCCGTGTCTCTTTCCCCCCTCCCGCCCACCCCCGCTCTTGCCCCGTGTCTCTTTCCCCCCTCCTGCCCATGCCCACATTTGCCCCGTGTCTCTTTCCCCCTCCCCCCACCCCCGCTCCTGCCCCGTGTGTCTTTCCCCCTTCCCGCCCACCCCGCTCCGCTCTCCCGCCCACCCCGCTCCGCTCTTCCGCCCACCCCGCTCTTACCTCGTGTCTCTTTCCCCCCTCCTGTCCACCCCCGCTCTTGCCCCGTGTCTCTTTCACCCCCACTCTTGGACCATTTCTCTTTCCCCCCTCCCGCCCACCCCCGCTCTTGCCCTGTGTCTCTTTCCCCCTCCCGCCTACCCCCGCTCTTACCCCCTCCCGCCCACCCCCGCTCTTACCTCGTGTCTCTTTCCCCCTCCTGCCCACCCCCGCTCTTGCCCCGTGTCTCTTTCCCCCCTCCCGCCCACCCCCGCTCTTGCCCCGTGTCTCTTCCCCCCCTCCCGCCCACCCCCGCTCTTGCCCCGTGTCTCTTTCCCCCCTCCCACCCACCCCCGCTCTTGCCCCGTGTCTCTTTCCCCCTCCCGCCCACCCCAGCTCTTGCCCCGTGTCTCTTTCCCCCTCCCGCCCACCCCCGCTCTTGCCCTGTGTCTCTTTCCCCCTCCCGCCCACCCCCGCTCTTGCCCCGTGTCTCTTTCCCCCTCCCGCCCACCCCCGCTCTTGCCCCGTGTCTCTTTCCCCCTCCCGCCCACCCCCGCTCTTTCCCCCTCCCGCCCACCCCCGCTCTTGCCCCGTGTCTCTTTCCCCCTCCCGCCCACCCCCGCTCTTGCCCCGTGTCTCTTTCCCCCTCCCGCTCACCCCCGCTCTTGCCCCGTGTCTCTTTCCCCCATCCGCCCACCCCCGCTCTTGCCCCGTGTCTCTTTCCCCCTCCCGCCCACCCCCGCTCTTGCCCCGTGTCTCTTTCCCCCTCCCGCCCACCCCCGCTCTTGCCCCGTGTCTCTTTCCCCCTCCCGCCCACCCCCGCTCTTGCCCCGTGTCTCTCTTTCCCCCTCCCGCCCACCCCAATGTCTCTTTCCCCCTCCTGCCCACCCCTGCTCTTGCCCCGTGTCTCTTTCCCCCTCCCGCCCACCCCCGATCTTGCCCTGTGTCTCTTTCCCCTCCCGCCCACCCCGTGTCTCTTTCCCCCTCCCGCCCACCCCCGGTCTTGCCCCGTGTCTCTTTCCCCCTCCCGCCCACCCCCGGTCTTGCCCCGTGTCTCTTTAATCCCTCCGGCACACCCCCGTCTTGCCCCGTGTCTCTTTCCCCCTCCCGCCCACCCCCGGTCTTGCCTCGTGTCTCTTTCCCTCCTGGCCACCCCCACTCTTACCCCGTGTCTCTTTCCCCCCTCCCGCCCACCCCCGCTCTTACCCCGTGTCTCTTTTCCCCCTCCCGCCCACCCCCGCTCTTGCCCCGTGTCTCTTTCCCCCCTCCCGCCCATGCCCACATTTGCCCCGTGTCTCTTTCCCCCTCCCCCCACCCCCGCTCCTGCCCCGTGTCTCTTTCCCCCTCCCGCCCACCCCCGCTCTTGCCCCGTGTCTCTTCCCCCTCCCGCCCACCCCCGCTCTTGCCCCATGTCTCTTTCCCCCTCCCGCCCACCCCCGCTCTTGCCCCGTGTCTCTTTCCCCCTCCCGCCCACCCCCGCTCTTGCCCCGTGTGTCTCTCCCCCTCCCGCCCACCCCCGCTCATGTCTCGTGTGTCTCTCCCCCTCCTGCTCATGTCCCGTGTGTCTCTCTCCCTCCCGCCCACCCCCCGCTCATGCCCCGTGTGTCTCTCTCCCTACTGCCCACCCCCCGCTCATGCCCCGTGTGTCTCTCTCCCTCCCGCTCACCCCCCGCTCATGCCCCGTGTGTCTCTCTCCCTCCCGCCCACCCCCCGCTCATGCCCCGTGTGTCTTTCTCCCTCCCGCCCACCCCCCGCTCATGCCCCGTGTGTCTCTCTCCCTCCCGTCCACCCCCTGCTCATGCCCATGTGTCTCTCTCCCTCCTGCCCACCCCTTGCTCATGCCCCGTGTGTCTCTCTCCCTCCCGCCCACCCCCTGCTCATGCCCTGTGTGTCTCTCTCCCTCCTGCCCACCCCCTGCTCATGCCCGGTGTGTCTCCCTCCCAACCGCCCACCCCCCGCTCATGCCCCATGTGTCTCTCTCCCAACCGCCCACCCCCCGCTCATGCCCCGTGGGTCTCTCTCCCTCCCGCCCACCCCCCGCTCATGCCCGGTGTCTCTCTCTCCCTCCCGCCCACCCCCCGCTCATGCCCCGTGTGTCTCTCTCCCCTTCCCCCCACTCATGCCCCGTGTCTGTCTCCTGTTCTCCTCACCCCCTGCTCATGCCCCGTGTCTGTCTCCTGTTCCCCCCACCCGCTTATGCCCCTTGTCTGTCTCCTGTTCCCCCCACCCGCTCATGCCCCGTGTCTGTCTCTTGTTGCCCCCCACCCCCCTGCTCATGCCCCGTGTCTGTCTCCTGTTCTCCCCACCCCTCGCTCATGCCCTGTGTCTGTCTCCTGTTCCCTGTTCCTCCCACCCCCCGCTCATGCCCCGTGTCTGTTCTCCCCACCCCCCCGCTCATGCCCCGTGTCTGTTGTTCCCCCACTCCCCGCTCATGCCCCGTGTCTGTCTCCTGTTGCCCCCCACCCCTCGCTCATGCCCCGTGTCTCTCCTGTTGCCCCCCCACCCCCGCTCATGCCCCGTGTCTCTCCTGTTGCACCCCACCCCCGCTCATGCCCCGTGTCTGTCTCCTGTTCTCCCCACCCCCCGCTCATGCTCTGTGTCTCTCTCATGTTCCCCCCACCCCCCGCTCATGCCCCGTGTCTGTCTCCTGTTGCCCCCCACCCCCCGCTCATGCTTCGTGTCAGTCTCCTGTTGCCACCCACCCCCCGCTCATGCCCGTGTCTGTCTCGTGTTGCCCCCCACCCCCCGCTCATGCCCTGTGTCTGTCTCTGTTGTGCCCCCCAACCCCCGCTCATGCCCCGTGTCTCTCTCCTGTTGCCCCCCACCCCCGCTCAGGCCCCGTGTCTGTCTCCTGTACCCCCCCACCCCACGCTCAAGCCCCGTGTCTGTCTCCTGTACCCCCCATCCCCTGCTGATGCCCCGTGTCTGTTGTTCCCTCCACCCCCGGCTCATGCCCCGTGTCTGTCTCCTGCTCCCCCACCCCTCGCTCATGCCCCATGTCTGTCTCCTGTTCCCCCACCCCCCGCTCATGCCCCGTGTCTCTCCTGTTGCCCCCACCCCCCGCTCATGCCCCGTGTCTCTCCTGTTGCCCCCCCTACCCCCCGCTCATGCCCCGTGTCTTTCTCCTATTGCCCCCCACGACCCGCTCATGCCCCATGTCTGTCTCCTGTTCTCCCCACCCCCCGCTCATGCTCCGTGTCTGTCTCCTGTTCTCCCCACCCCCCGCTCATGCTCCGTGTCTGTCTCCTGTTGCCCCCCACTCCCCCGCTCATGCCCCGTGTCTGTCTCTGTTGTTCCCCCCACCCCCCGCTCATGCCCCGTGTCTGTCTCCTGTTCCCCCCACCCCCGCTCATGCCCCGTGTCTCTCTCCTGTTGCCCCCCACCCCCCGCTCCTGCCCCGTATCTGTCTCCTGTAACCCCCCACCCCACGGTCAAGCTCCGCGTCTGTCTCCTGTACCCCCCACCCCCGCTCATGACCCGTGTCTGTCTCCTGTTCCCCCCACCCGCTCATGCCCCGTGTCTCTCTCCGGTTGCCCCCCCGCTCATGCCCCGTGTCTGTCTCCTGTTCCCCCCACCTGTTCATGCCCCGTGTCTCTCTCCTGTTGCCCCCCACCCCCTGCTCATGCCCCGTGTCTGTCTCCTGTACCCCCCCACCCCCCGCTCATGCCCCGTGTCTGTCTGCTGTTGCCCCCACCCATGCTCCGTGTCTGTCTCCTGTACCCCCCACCCCCCGCTCATGCCCCGTGTCTCTCTCCTGTTGCCCCCCACCCCCCGCTCATGCCCCGTGTCTGTCTCCTATTGCCCCCCACACCCCCGCTCATGCCCCGTGTCTGTCTCCTGTTCTCCCCACCACCCGCTCATGCCCCGTATCTGTCTCCTGTTCCCCCCACTCCCCACCCCCCGCTCATGCCCTGTTTCTGTCTCCTGTTCTCCCCACCCCCCGCTCATGCCCCGTGTCTGTCTCCTGTTGCCCCCCACCCCCCCTCTTGCCCCGTGTCTCTCTCCTGTTGCCCCCCACCACCGCTCATGCCCCGTGTCTTCCTCTTGTCCCCCCTCCTATGATGCCCCTTGTTGACCTCTTGTTCCCCCCACCCCCCGCTCATGCCCCGTGTCTTCCTCCTGTCCCCCCTCTCCTCGCTGATGCCCTGTGTCTTCCTCCTGTTCCCTTCCACCCCCTGCTCATGCCCCGTGTCTTCCTCTTGTCCCCCCTCCTATGATGCTCCTTGTTGACCTCTTGTTCCACCCACCCCCGCTTATGCCCCGTGTCTCCCTTCTTCCCCCCCACCCCCTGCTCATGCCCCGTGTCTTCCTTTCCCCCCCACTCCCCGCTCGTGCCCCATGTCTCCCTTCTTTCCCCCCCACCCCCCGCTCATGCCCCGTGTCTGCACTGTTGGAACAGGGCAGACACGGGGCATGAGCGGGGGTGGGGGCCCTACCTTGCCCTACCCCCGCTCATGCCCTGTGTCTCTCCTGTTCACCCCCGCTCATGCTCCGTGTCTGTCTCCCTCCTTTTCCCCCGCTCATGGCTCGTTCCTCCCCTGTTCACCCCCACCCCCTGCTCATGCCCCGTGTCTGTCTCCTGTTCCCCCCACCCGCTAATTGCCCCGTGTCTGTTTCCTGTTCCCCTCACCCGCTCATGCCCCGTGTCTCTCTCTTGTTGCCCCCCACCCCCACTCATGCCCTGTGTCTGTCTCCTGTTCTCCCCACCCCCCGCTCATGCCCAGTGTCTGTCTCCTGTTCCTCCCACCCCCGCTCATGCCCCGTGTCTGTCTCCTGTTCTCCCCACCCCCAGCTCATGCCCTGTGTCTCTCTCCTGTTGCCCCCCGCTCATGCCCCGTGTCTGTCTCCTGTTCCCCTCACCTGCTCATGCCCCGTGTCTCTCTCCTTTACCCCCCACCCCCCGCTCATGCCCCGTGTCTGTCTCCTGTTGCCCCCCACCCATGCCCCGTGTCTGTCTCCTGTTCCCCCACCCCCCGCTCATGCCCCGTGTCTCTCTCCTGTTGCCCCCCACCCCCCGCTCATGCCCTGTGTCTGTCTCCTGTTCTCCCCCCCGCACATGCTCCGTATCTGTCTCCTGTTCCCCCACCCCCCGCTCATGCCCCGTGTCTGTCTCCTGTTCTCCCCACCCCCCCGCTCATGCCCCGTGTCTGTCTCCTGTTCTCCCCACCCCCCGCTCATGCCCCGTGTCTCTCTCCTCTTGGCCCCACCCCCCCGCTCATGCCCCGTGTCTGTCTCCTGTTGCCCCACGCTCATGCCCCGTGTCTCTCTCCTGTTGCCCTCCACCCCCCGCTCATGCCCCGTGTCTGTCTCCTGCACCCCCCACCCCCGCTCATGCCCCGTGTCTCTCTCCTGTTGCCCCCCACCACTGCTCATGCCCCGTGTCTTCCTCTTGTCCCCCCTCCTATGATGCCCCTTGTTGACCTCTTGTTCCCCCCACCCCCTGCTCATGCCCTGTGTCTTCCGCCCACCCCCCCTCTCCTCGCTGATGCCCTGTGTCTTCCTCCTGTTCCCTCCCACCCCCTGCTCATGCCCAGTGTCTTCCTCTTGTCCCCCCTCCTATGGTGCCCCTTGTTGACCTCTTGTTCCACCCACCCCCCGCTCCTGCCCCATGTCTCCCTTCTTCCCCCCCACCCCCCGCTCATGCCCCGTGTCTTCCTTCCCCCCCACTCCCCGCTCGTGCCCCGTGTCTCCCTTCTTTCCCTCTTTCCTCCCACCCCCCGCTCATGCCCCGTGTCTGCACTGTTGGAACAGGGCAGACATGGGGTATGAGCGGGGGTGGGGGCCCTACCTTGCCCTACCCCCGCTCATGCCCCGTGTCTCTCCTGTTCACCCCCACTCATGCTCCGTGTCTGTCTTCCTTCTTTTCCCCCCGCTCATGGCTCGTGTCTCCCCTGTTCACCCCCACCCCCTGCTCATGCCCCATGTCTGTCTCCTGTTCCCCCCACCCGCTTATGCCCCATGTCTGTCTCCTGTTCCCCCCACCCGCTCATGCCCCATGTCTCTCTCTTGTTGCCCCCCACCCCCCGCTCATGCCCTGTGTCTTCCTCTTGTACCCCCCTCCTATGATGCCCCTTGTTGACCTCTTGTTCCACCCACCCCCGCTCATGCCCCGTGTCTCCCTTCTTCCCCCCAACCCCCCGCTCATGCCCTGTGTCTTCCTTCCCCCCCACTCCCCGCTTATGCTCCATGTCTCCCTTCTTTCTCCCCCCACCAACCGCTCAAGCCCCGTGTCTGCACTGTTGGAACAGGGCAGACACGGGGCATGAGCGGGGGTGGGGGCCCCACCGTGCCCTACCCCCGCTCATGCCCCGTGTCTCTCCTGTTCACCCCCACCCCCGCTCATGCTCTGTGTCTGTCTCCCTCCTTTTCCCCCCGTTCATGGCCCGTGTTTCCCCTGTTCACCCCCACCCCCGCTCATGCCCTGTGTCTCCCTTCTTCCCCCCCCACCCATGCCCCGTGTCTCCCTTCTTTCCCGCTCAGGCCCCGTGTCTCCCTTCTTCCCCCCACCCCCCGCTCATGCCCCGTGTCTCCCTTCTTTCCCGCTCATGCCCAGTGTCTCCTTTCTTTCCACCCCCTGCTCATGCCCCGTGTCTCTCTCCTGGTCTTCCCGACCCCCGCCGATGGCCTGTAGTGTTCTCTTTATACACCCTGCCTTCCCTTTCCCTGGTGTCCATCTTGGTAAAAGATTTTCCTTCCTACACCGGGATGCCTGCCTGCGGCCTCCTGGTTTGGGAAGAAAAAATTTTTTTTTACCACCCCGGGTTCCCACTTTGAGAACCTAGGATGCTAGTGGTCTTCCTCCATTGAAAAGGACATTATGGTTACGTTGCACTAATAAAAAACTATGAAATTCAGTAAAAAAAATGTGTTAAAGTGACTTTATGGTTAAGTTGCACTAATAAAAACCTATGAAATTCAGTAAAAAAACTTTGTTAAAGGGACGTTATGGATAAGTTGCGCTCTAAAAACCTATGAAATTCAGTTAAAAATCGTTGTTAAAGGACGTTATGGTTAAGTTGCGCTACTAAAAACCTATGAAATTCAGTAAAAAAACATTGTTAAAGGGACGTTATGGTTCAAAGTAAAAACGGAAAACCCCTGAAATTCGGCAGTTATGGTAAGATAAGCAACCATAACTCGCGCCGCCGTGCACTGCTAACACTAACACCCAGGACATCAAAGATGACATCACAAATGTCATTGATGACATCACTGATGACATCACATGTGCATTTACTTAACTGTCAAGGATCTTTGGGATAAATATCATGAGCTAATTAGTGCATTAAGTAATGCATTGATATAAATAGCATTCTATTATGAAGTTCTATCCAGTATACTAAGCTACTCATGCAGAAACATAGGCAGTGTGTGCAGCATACACGATGAAGGTGCCATATTCATAATCTTGCCATGTTGAATAGTGAAATGATAACTGCTTTCTTATTAGAGTTGTGCGTACTGTGAAACATGTACTAAGTAGATAATAAAACCCACTTAATACGTAATTATTATAGACAAAACACAGAGACAACAACACATACAAATATGAGTATATACAGGGACAGTGAAGTAAACAAAAAAGCAGAAGTAGTAGCAGAAAGAGTTCATAACCTAACTGATTGTCTTTATGCAGAGAAACTATTGCTCTGTTTAAAAGCTGCTACTTACCATATGTATGTGTATCACATGATGTGACTGCACCCAAAGGAAAGGAGAGTGAGTATAATGTATACAAATATGAGCATATACAGGGAAGGTAGAGTAATAAAAATAAAACTATGAGAAAGTGCTGATAACCCTAATGATTATCTTCATGCACAGAAAGGATTGTTCTCTTTCAAGCCTGTGTCTTCCGCTATGTATATGTTTCATATGATTTGACTTGACCCTAAGTCTACAAATATAGTACCTTTTCAATTTTTACTTCCTGACTGTTACTGAAGAAAACTATGTGGCTTAGATATGTCAGTAAAGGAAAAAAAGGGAGAGCCAGCCATGTGATGTCATCAGTGATGTCATCAATGACATTTGTGATGTCATCTTTGATGTCCTGGGTGTTAGTGTTAGCAGTGCACGGTGGCGCGAGTTATGGTTGCTTATCTTACCATAACTGCCGAATTTCAGGGGTTTTTCGTTTTTACTTTGAACCATAACATCCCTTTAACAAAGTTTTTTTACTGAATATATATATATATATATATATATATATATATATATATATATATATATATATATATATATGTATGTATATATATATCACTAAAAAAAACTTTGTTAAGGGGACGTTATGGTTAAGTTGCCCTACTAAAAACCTGTGCAATTCACTAAAAAAACTTTACATGCGTGATATTATGGTTCAAAGTAAAACCAAAAAACCCCTGAAATTCGCCAGTTATGGTAGGCTAAACAACCATAACTCGCGCCACCACCTTGCACTGCTAAGACTAACACACAGAACATCAAAGATGACATCACAAATATCATTGATGACATCACTGATGACATCACATTTGCATTTACTTTTCATACAAGGGTTTGTGAATGTAATGTTGGCAAAAATGGATCAGGGATTATCGGGAGATATGTAATAAACTACATACTTCATTACGCAATGTAGTGTTCTAAAGAACATTCCATTGCAGTGTTCTTTCTAGTACAGGAACCTACTCATACAGAAATGTAGGTATTGGCTGCAGCATACACTATAGAGGTGCAATATTTGTAATTTTCCAAAGCTATATAACAAAATGGTGAATGGTTCTGTATCAGACTTTTCCGTACTGTGAAACATGTACTAAGTAGCTAATAATGCATCACTTACTACATATTTCTACTAATACACACAAAACATGAATAGACTACAATGCATACAAATATGGGGCTTATATGTGGAGAGTAAAGTAAGCAAACAAGAGGCAGTATCATTAGCAACTCTGTATAATCTACATGATTGTATTCACGCACAAAAATGATTGCTGTGTTTTAAGCCTGCTTCTTCCCCTATATATGTACATCATAAGAGGCGAGTAAATTCTAAGGGAAGTAGTGTAAGAACATGTGAGAATAGCAACATCTATAAATGTAATACCTTTTGAATGTTAAGTTTTTGACTGTGAGTAAATAAAACCACCTGGCCTAGATATGGCAGTGAACAAAAAAGAAGGGGCAGGACATGTGATGTCATCAGTGATGTCATCAATGATATTTGTGATGTCATCTTTGATGTCCTGGGTGTTAGTCTTAGCAGTGCAAGGTGGTGGCGCGAGTTATGGTTGCTTAGCATACCATAACTGGCGAATTTCAGGGGTTTTTCGGTTTTACTTTGAACCATAATATCACGCGTGCAAAGTTTTTTTAGTGAATTGCACAGGTTTTTAGTAGGGCAACTTAACCATAACGTCCTTTTAAAGTTTTTTTTTAGTGAATTTTATGGGTTTTTAGTAGGGCAACTTAACCATAACGTCCCTTTAAGAAAGTTTTTTTTTTTACTGAATTTCACAGGTTTATTGTAGAGGAACTTAATCATAACATCTTGTTAATAACGTTTTCTTGCTGAATATACAGTTTCATCGTGTGATTTTGGAAGATATGCAGTATAATTTCCTTACTTTACATGCATGTAACATAGAACATACTGAACCCCCTCGCTAATGATATTTGAAAGGCTGACGGGCGCGGACGAGGTCAACAGTACACAAAAAGTCAGGGTATCAGAAATTGTACTATTGTGTTATATAAAAAATGTACAACTTTGAAAAAGGACACATAAAGACATTATAAGTACTAATAAGTAAATAGGTAAACCTAAACGTCTGAAACAATAACCATGCATTTAATGACCATATACAATGAAATGGATTATACTATAACAAAAAAAGGTATGCCTCCAACGTAATTACCTCACAGAAACTGTGCAGCCAGGAGCGACAGTAGACGCACACAGTACAACGAAGACAAATTACAACAAAATAGTAAGTGAACTTCATGTTTCCTATATGTGTGTGTACTTTTTTTGTATGAGGGACAGAAAAAAATAATTTCTTTCTGTTGTTTTGACACATAAATGTGCAGTACTTTGGAGTGGCTGGAGGAGAATTTTCTGCATGGGGAAATGTCTGAACATAGCGATAATAATGGAAGAAAGTATTCAGCATACGCAAATTAATGGTCAGTATTTTATGTGCATTTAACATATATATATTTATTTTTAACAGGCCAGGTAAAAGAAGAAGAAACGCCAACAAAGGACACAGAGGAAGACAGCCTGAAAAGGATAGAATTGAAAATGGACATACTAAATGACAATTTTAAAAGTTTAAGGGAATTTTTGAGAGGAAAAATACGATATCACTGTCCCACCTGTACCTGCCCCCCTTCTCCATTTCCCAGTGAACCATCCCCAAACATTCAAGAAGAAAATAAACGTTTTGATGAAACATCCATCTCTTCATCCCCTCACAAATCATCCCCTCACAACCAGCCAGTGTTGAACCCTAATTTTTCTATATTTGTTTCAGTATCTGCTTCCCCCTGTATTTCTCTTCATTGATGTGTGTGTGTGTATTGAAAGTTTTTTTTATGTTAGTTGTAGTAGAAGGGTTTGAGGCAAACATTTATTTTTTAAAAAGAATTAAAATGTCTGCGGACAGGGCGACTTTTCGACCTAGCCATAAGCAATAGAATATGGATGTTCTAACGGCAATACACCTACCCGTACCAATCGCAACCAAGATGGAACTGATCTTAGAACGCACCATCTGTTCAAGTTGTGCGCAAATAAACAGAATGGGGCGTCCTAAGGACTTACCTCTCCGTACCACTCACAAACGAGATAAAACATGTTCTTAGAACACACCGGGTGTCCGGGATGTTTGCAAATGAGCAAAATGGGAGTGTCCTAAGGAAACTATACCTGTCTGTACTGTCCGCAGCCAAGATGGAACCATCCGTAGAACAGGCGCGGTGCCCGGCATGTTCGTAGGCAAACAAAATGGAGGTGTCCTAAGGACACTGCACCTGACCGTACAGTCAACAGATCATGTACGCACATGCGCACTACACCCATAAGTACTGCGAACATCGTGCCTGTCCCTAACTGTCCATCTCACTTGTGTCGCACTTTTAATTAGTTTCAGGACCCGAACACTGTCCGTAGAACACTTGCGCGCATGCGCACGTCCGTTACTCTGCATTTGCTGTCCAGCGGGCACCCATTTCCCTCGAGGATGTGTTCAGGACGTCATCATGTGACCGCACCCACGCTGAGTGTGTGGACTAATTTGCGCACTTTATCTGCTTCCGCGACATTGCAAAAGAACTTATACAAACATGGGAAATTATTTTACAGTATAAAATCACCATTTCACATATCCCGTACAATGGCTCTACCTCTGAACGTATTGTTTAGAATTTTTGCAACGCTTTTGAGTGATCAATATGGTCATGAGCCGCACCCCTATATATGGCCACACCCCCAAGCTCATCTTAATTGTATTTCTGGCTATAGCAGATTGAGTTGTGCTGCCTTTACTGCTGTAGCGACCATTCGCCAACTAATCCTTATGGCATCCATGGCTACTGTTGCTTCATTAGCCTCAGCACCACCCCCAAACCCTCCACTGCCACCACCTCCCCAAGGGCATGAAGAGGGAAATACAGGTGAGGATGCAGAGATCGAGGAAGAAGAGGAAGAAGAAAATGAGGTGGAGGAACTCTGTACTACAAGCACTCGCCAGGAGTCGTGGGTGTGGCGGTTGTTTTCTGTTTTTGGGAACGTACCAAAAGCATGCGCGAACCTGTTCAGGTGTAACCGGTGCAAGTTGGTGCTGAGTCGCGGGAGACCTGGTATGTACAGCTTTGGTATGACAACCATGAAGCGACACCTAACTTCGTTCCACAGTGTGGACATTCGCAAGGTGGTGCCATGTGAAGAACGTAGTAGATTCAGTTCCTCCACAGCATCCTCCTTGTCCGATCTTCTCACCACAAGAGACACTCCTGTGGGTGAGCGCATCCCTCCAGCTGCCTCACAAGTCATTCGAGATGCTGTTGACCCTTACCTTTTCGAGGGTCACAATATTGTGTATGTACTGCGACGCAGTACTCTACAGGGGGGAGAGTCTTCAAAGTGCTTTTGAGGCTACGATCATGGAGCCCCAGAAGGAGTGCTCCCTACCTAAATAAATCCCACCCTAAATCTTTCTCTCTCCACCTGCCCTTTCTTATCCCCGTGGTTGGTGTCCCTTCCTTACCCTCCTTTGCCCTCTTCTCCTGTGTGTTGTGTGCTCAAAAGCAGTAAACTGGAAAACAACAAAAATTACAAAAAAGCCTCTTTTAAGAGCCGTCTTTCTCAGTGTAACAATAGAACTATCAAGTGACCGTTGTAGGCCCCCGCGCATTTTTCAAAAAGTCAGCGGACAGTCGTAGGACGCACAAAAATGGAGGGTGCAAGCGCAGCACAATCAATGCACTTTTCAATGGGAGTAAGTGGTGGCTCTGAAAAGAGCCTTTCGGTGGTGTTTTGTGTTTCAAAAACTGTACATTGGAAAAAACAGATTGCCAAATAGGTGTCTCTGAATCCAAAAAAGGCTGCAATGCATTTTGTACATTGCGAAGAAAAATCTGATTGCCAGCATATGTGAGATGGACTCCATCTCTGCGAAAAATAAAAGTGCTGCAAAACAAAATGTTTTCATTGTGGAATGGGGACATGCCAGCATCTCTTAGAAAGACACAAACAGCCTTATTGACATCGCGCCTCGCTTTCTCCATTTGTGGACCAAATGCAGAAGAACGCAACCATATTTGTCTTTGTGCAATACGGTAAAAAACTATTTGGCTATTTGGAAACTTGTCCATGACCTTCGCAAGTCCTTCCTTCATTGCAAATTGCAAAGAAATTCCAGAGACATGGCCTAAACTGTTTCCTCCGCAATGAATGATAAGTATATCAGGATGACACTCTGTCTGTAAAGTAGCACAGAGAGGTACCAAGTCCAGCCACCTCATTCCACGCACGCCATGTCAGTGCACTTCCACATGAGGAAATCCAAGATCTGCAGATATACCACAACCTTCTGCATGCACCTTCAGCCAATGTATCCATGAGTCTCCCAAAATCCAGATAATCTGTTTTCGACCACACAGAGCCATAGCTGTCTGTTCTCCTCTCAGGAAAAAGACGTTCTCACTAAATCTCTACATTCAGAACACACCCACTGAACTTTACTGACCAATCCCTACCTTCGCACATTCTCATTTGCATGCGTCTCCGCCCCAGAATCCCTGTTGGTAATACGCGCTGCCTGCAGACTACCACCATGTCCACGGACACGAAGAGGATCAGAGCGTGATGACTGTACATTTAAATATTGTTCCCCTTTTCCCCTTTAAGGTGGGCTCTGAAAAGAGCCATTTTTTTTGGGCAGATGCCTGACAGACACCTGTTATTTTGTATTTTTTTATGTTTTTTCTTCTTACTTTACTCCTACAACCATTACAGAACCTTCTCCAAAGCAAGCCTTACATTCCAAAAGAACATGGCATTTCCCAAAGAAGATAACGCAACACCATCTGCTTCAAAATAAGCCGCATTACTGGGAACAATGTTCTTGTGGCTGCAGAAAAACATACCAGCTCGTAACATAAAGGTACGCATGCCGCGATTGATGTTACACCTCCCAATACTTTGATCAGGAAAGAAAACAGAACTGTTGTCCCATTTTCCTCTAGCGAGTAACCCAGAAAAAATTACTTTCGCAGTTGGAAAGATGTTCATGACTGCTTCAACCAACTGTTCCAAATCTTCCAACAAAGTAAATGAACTCACGTGGCCCAAATGGCAAGCACCGTAGTGCAAAAATACCACATGAGGAGTGGTCATCCTACGCATTTCTCTGCAAACTTGGAGAATTGCCACAACATTGCGATCAGTCTCAGCGCTCCACACCACCTCCACTCCTCTCACATCGAAACTGTGTGCCACATGTCTACTTTCGGCATAGTGCTGTAAACCATGGACAAAAACATCTCCAAGCACCAAAACCCTGACCCTCTCCACCTCTGCCATCTTCAGTATGCGCATCGTCTTTCGACACAAAAGAACAATGTGAAATTCTGATTGGCTGGTGCCTACAGTCCCCTTTCCATGCTAGATTTGCTGTAGAACCCCGTAAGTGACACGCCCTACCCGCGGACAAGCGTTGTCTACATGCGGCACGTAACTCTTAGCCATTCCTTCTACCTTTTCCACATCACTCGCGAATCCATTCCCCCATTGGACACAGCTAAGCAGTCACACAACCATCCACCAATCACATTCAACATCTCTATATCTAACTCCGTCATCAAAATTTCGCACTTCAAATGCACTATTGATCACTCTGAATGCAAGTCGCATATCACTGCAAAGCACCTACTTGGAAAACTACTGTGCAAGTGTCGCAGATTTCTACGTACAGCTCTATGCATGCGCACATGCATGAGTATAAAGTACAGGTATGCATATTTTAATCAGAGAACATGTGCAACCCTTATGATTTTATTTAAACAAATGAATGCCACTAAATCTGCCTAGCCAATACATACCAACGCTCCCCCTTTAAGTGCAAGATGTCCCAATTTTTCACTGACAAACCGCACTACTTCTTACTGTCTCCCGCATAACCTATACATACGTTACAACCCTCCCTATTTAGCGCGAAACTCGATTTTCCATTAGAAAATGTCACCATTTTTTACTGTGTACCGCCTACATTAATGCTACTTCCAATGCGATCGTATGAGAAAAATAAACGCTCCCGATTGCTGTGGTGACATGTCCCTCTGAGGGTCTCCCGATTTTTCGGATTCGTACTTATAATATGAAAGTAGTGACATTTTTCCCAGCTACTATAATGACCTATCACTTACAAACCTCTATGCTATGGATAACATAGCTTAAAAAAAACAAGGCATTTTCATAACCTAAAAATGATACTCATTTCTGATTCAGGTGCAACTAACATACTGCAAATAACATACAAAGGCAACACATAGTGAAGTGAAATGCACACATGCACTGTGTTGAAATATCAAAGGAGAATACTCTGACGAAAGATGCAAAATTTACGTGTACAGTAACATCACTGCTTTGAACACACAAAGTTACTAAATTCTTCTTTTTACAATTGCAGTGAAGACTACTCTCCTGAAAATCAACAGCATCTACACTGCAAACGACATATCTTAAGAAACCTGGTCATTCCGCAAAAAAAAGTAAGTCAAGTACTACCTATATATTCTAACTATTCCTCAAAGAGACTGTGTGGGTTATTTATTTAATTTGCGCACCAAAACAAACATTGATTTCTGAACCATTCTACCCACAAAACCTCATTTATTAAACAAAGAATAACAGGCAGAATGGCTCACAAATCCCTGTGTTTTTGCAACTCAATTAACATACTGTAGCCTTAGAATGTTAGTACTAGGAAACAAATAGCTGTTTCAATTTTAATACATTACGTTTACTATTAATGCTTCTCCTCACCACTAGCTCACTTTGTACTCTCATCTGAGGCACATTGTAGTAGTATACAAACAGAAAAATAGGCTTCCCAAATCATTGTAAGAGGGCAATTGCACATTCACACACCACCACAAAGAGCTTCCCCATCAAACTCATGCACGCTTGCACACAGCACACATACATTGTACAACAGACCAAACCATGCCTTCTTTTTTTCAACAGACCCCAAAGAATGCCTACCAAAAAGCAAGTCAGTAGAAAGGAACGCAGAAATAGAGCAACTAAAAATAAAAGTGTCCAAACTAAGCATCCATCTGTAGCAGAGTTTGTAGAGAACGTTGGAACAAAACAGCTAATACACTCATTTAGCGAAACAAAGGAAGCTTCAACTACCGAAACTTTACCTCCTCCATCAAAATGTGGCACGAAACACAAAACTCTTCACAAAAAATCAGCTACCAGTACTGCTAACAATGCTCCTATTAATCCTGATATAGTAACAAGAACCCATAGTAAAAAAAAGTATTTTAGCAAAAATGTTTCGCCACAGAGTCCTTCAGAATCTAATAAGAAGAGGACCAAAATCATCCTCAACCCTTAAAACCTACTTTAGAAAATTAATCCTGCAAGCTCTCGTGGACAGTGCAATCCTTCTCAAAAGGAAGTTGTTTATATTAGTGTTAAATAGGATGAAACCACTAACAAAAGTAAGTACCAAACTACAAAAGAAACTTATTATTATTATTATTATACTTTATTGTGGTATAATCCAAGAAATGGATTTTACACAACACATATTTTATACAAGTACTAAACACAAATACAAATATTCGTAAATAAGTAGATAGTTATCTACATATATGTATATATAAATATAGGTTCCTATTACAAGATATGGAAGTATATAGCATCTATAACATATAATACAACACAGCCATACTATCCAATACAACACAGCAGTACATTACGATAGGAAGTAAAAGACTAATTTAACTAATAATATTATTAGAGCAGTATTGCTATGGTAGCTGCAATAATGGCATCATTTATGTCCATACTCTAAAAAGTGCAAGCTGCAAGCCCAGAGATTCATTATTCAAGCACTGGTACCAAAATTCCTCGTCCTTGATTGTCTCATAATTATGGACCCATTTTTCGTATGCATTCATATACGTAGGGCCCATTTTTGGGCAAAGGGTTAGGACATGTCTAGTGGTTTCAAGTGTTCCTGTTCCTGCTCCCTGGCAAATACGACACAGCCTGGCCTCCCTAGAGATCTTAAATCGAGGGCCAATGATAGTGAGTACCGGTAGCTGATTGGTTCTCAGTCTTAATAGGAAGTGTCTTACCTCAGGGGCCGGACTTAGTAACAGATAGGATTGTGGTTTTAAATATCTGTGTGAAACATACCTAACCGCCTCATATCCCTTCAATTTGGACAAATAGTCTGAGTTAGCGCACCAGTCCCATTTGTTCAACTTGTCCTCAAATGCCTTTTTTTGATGGATATATGGTCGTTCATTCAATTTTGCATAGGGCCAATCAATTTCCCTGAAAAGTGCTTCATTCAGTTCTTTATAGTTCGCACCACGTGGGTGTTTTTCTATCTCATAATTTTTTCCTGCCAGCCTCAGTAATTTACTGCAGGGCTCAGCGCAAGATTTCAAATAAAAGGCACCCCGCGCTCGAAGTGCCCTACCTCTCAGGGAGTTGTGGCCCAGTTCTAAGCGGAGGTATTGTATAGAACAAGAAGGTCCTAGACCAAGCACCATACGCCAAAATTGGCCTTCCAGTATATTTAGCCAATTGAGGTCTTGCATAGCAAGAGCCTCCAAACCATATAAAACTGCAGGCACAAAGCATTGAAGGTAGAGTTTCAATATACCAGCCATACTATAGCCTGCGGTGCCCTTTGCAAATTTGCAAGCCTGGAGGATAAGTAGTTTGGCTCTCCGTGTCTTGTATCTTTTTATGGCATCATAATCTGTAGGTGCTCTAAAGTCGAGACCCAAGTAGGGATATTGCTCTACCACCTCAATTTTACCCACCTTGGTGTCTATGGCCGTGCGTCGGGGTCCCTTTCGTGCTATTATCATTATTGTTGTTTTTTCCACATTAATTACCAATCCTATCTGGGATGAGTACTCCACTAGCTCATTTATCATATTCTGTATGCCTGACATCGTACGATCAAAAAGGAGTAAGTCATCCGCATACAGCATTCCTATTATGGGAGTCATTCCTAATTTCGGCGGACAGTTCGCTTTTAATGCCATACGATCCAACAGATCGGCTATGTATATATTATATAGCATAGGTGCAGTTGCGCAGCCCTGCTTGACCCCCATATTAGTAGCGATTTTGTCAGTTACTTCGCCTTGATCGTTTAGGCGAACCCTAGTAGAGGTATTACTATGTAGGGCTATTAGTATGTTTAGGATCCACTTCGGGCAATCCAAAGACTTTAGTTTAGTCCATAAGATGTTCCGATCCACCAGATCAAAAGCGCTACTAAAATCTACAAACGCGATATATAGAGTGGTGTCTTTACTAATCGTGGTATTATTAATTATTTGATCAAGTACCCTGATGTTATGGGTAGTACTGGGCCCCGGTCTAAAGCAAGTTTGTGCATAATTTAAGATGTGATTTTTGGTGGCCCACTTTTCTAAATCCTTGAGTACCAAGGTATTAAAGATTTTACTGGTAACATCCAACATTGAGAGTTGCCGGTAATTTGCTGGTTTAGTCCGCTCCCCCTTTTCATATATTGGAATGAATATAGATTGCTTCCAGGAAGTCGGTATCTGGCAAGTTCTGCATATTCTTGAATACAGGGTGAGTAGCAACTGAGCCCAGTTATGTGGGTCTTTCTTCAGGACTGCGTTGGCTAGGCCATTTGGGCCAGGGGCATTAGATGTTTTTAGGTTCAGAATGGATTGCTTTATGATTTTATAGCTAAGAGGAGGTGCCATGTCTTTACACCCCCCAAGCTGCTGGTAATACTCATTTTCTTTATAAAATTTATTAGCAATATATTCCACCCATCTATCCCCCGAGATAGGATTAAGAACCCTCATTTTCTGTTCCCCCCCGACTGAGCCAGTATCTGCCAAACTCTGCGGCTATTCCTACTAATTAACGCTGCAACAAAATTCTGCCATTGGTTTCTTTTTTGGGTTTGCCTGTACATTCTAAGCCATCTCTGATATTTCCGTTTTATTTCTACCCTCTCGGCTTTTACCTCATTCTCATCACTAAAGGGTTTTTTTGTGCTCTAACACTTCTAAAGGATCGTCGCATAATGCGTTTTTGATCTCTAATATTTATATCAAAGTTTGTGACTCCCCTAGTGTTCCAACTCAGCCCTGGAGCAGGGCTACCTTTAAACAAAGAGTGTGTAAGAAGTGTGATCCAGCATTCAATGTCTTCAGGGCTCTTTCCCCACATTAGCTGTTGAATGCTAGTGCAGAACTTTATCACTAAACAGAATGTCAACAAAAATATCTTCTTACATATTTGTGGCGGTGAATGGAGTCACACAACAACCACAGAACCAGTTTTTAATGAAGAAGCATACAAACAAAATCAAACAAACACAATTGCCATCCATAGCAGTGGACGAGGGTATGAAAAAACCAATAATACCATAATGGAACAAGAAACACTGCTTAGAAAAGTATCCCCTGAAAACTCAGAATTACCTCTCGATTCAACTGAACCAGACCGTCCAGTATACAAATGGCCGTGCACGTCGATGTGTGCCATTCCTAACAAATCTTTCAAATCTTTACAACAGTTCCTCAATCAGTATGTGAAAGGTAAAGACAAAATTAAAATGAAAGTGCTGCAAAATATGGACATCTGTCCAGTGCGCAAATACACATGACTACAAGGACATTCATTAGCCTGCATTTCAGGACCTATTTGCAAAAGCACCTTCCATGATATCAAAAGGATAACAATACATCATTCAAATGTAAGAAATCTAGTGTATAAAATATACTATGCTAAAAGTCCAGCTTCAGTTTTAGCCAATTCAAATAACACTCTTCTGCATGGTACACCAAAATACCTACAAGAAGAAATCAACCGTATCCAGAGAAAATATTTTGGAAGTGAAAGCCACTTACAAAATGCAATCGTTTTTGAACAGACTAGCAACAATTCTGCACATAGCAACCTTCTATTACACACATACAAAAAAGAAATACTAAAATTTAAAAATGCATCGGCTGAAGTACCAAACCATGCGTGTGTGTGTGTTGCCGCAGAACGTTTTACAAAAGATACACAAAAAATATAAACATAGCATACACAATAGAAGACAATGAATATTCCAAATGGTTTGAATTAGCTCTCTACCTTTTAGCAGAAAACAAATACCAAATCAGTGCCCCCCTAATATGTTGCAGTTACTGCAGTACAAAACTGGACAACAACCAAACTCCTTCACGTGCTATCACAAATAATTTAGAATTGTTCCCACTACCAAAAACCCTGCAACAACTCAATTTGTATGAGAGCATCATAATTCAAATAGTTCACAAATTTCAAGCAATTATAGGCCTTCAACCAAAAACAGCAAAATTACCTCGCTCTGAATTGGTGAAAGGCATTCATGGCAAAGTAGTTTATTTGCCATTAGATCTAACAGAAAATGTACACACTCTAGGAGTGTAATGTTCAATAGAGAATTCTTTAATTGTCTTAGTAAACGGTGTACCAACAAAAGAAAAACAAAAAGAATTGGCAACAACTGGTGGATTTACATAAAGTTAGACAAGCCTTGCAATATCTAAAAGACAAAAATGAATACTACAAGGAAATAAATATTGAAGAAGGCTTAATGAAAACAACTGAAATAATTCTAGAGTCATCAGAAACTGGACAATTTGAACTTCTGGATCCTGCTGCATTATCCACTCTTTTGGACCATTACACAATGAATCCATTGCATTCCAATGAAAGCATAGATGATGCACTAGAAACTTACCAAATGCGACAAACCAAAGGGTCACCAATGAGCATATGGGAAAAAAGTATAGAAGCACATGCTTTTCCACTGCTATTTCCTACTGGCAAAGGTGGAAGATACGATGATGGACCCACTCAGATTACGGAATCAGAATACCGCTCATTACGAATGTATTCGCAAGATCCCAGATTTAGACAAAATGTGGAATACATTCCACCTACTCTTTGAAAGTGAACTAGCAACCCTATGTTACGGAGTTGCACACATTTTGAAATCTGGAACCCACTTTCAAAATATGTCAGCTACGCAATTAATACAAAAAGTACAAGAAAAAGATGAGGTTTTACAATCAAGTATAACAAATCTGTTTGCAAACATGCGTGGTACAAAAGAATACTGGTTCCAACGGCACAGAGACGTACATTGTATGATCAGAAACCTTGGACTACTGACTTGGTTTGTTACACTAAGTTGTGCAGAATATGCATGGGAAGATTTACATGAGTTCCTACGCATATCAAACAGCAACAAAACCAACATAGATATATTAACACCTGGAGAACTTTGCTCTCTAGATCCAGTTAATGTGTCAAGATATTTCCATTATCGTTTCATTGCTATGCTACACTTTATTTGCAATAAAACTGTTCCTCCCCTCAGAGAAGTGCAACACTTCTTTTGGAGAAAAGAATACCAAGCGAGAGGAGCACCACATATTCACATGCTTTTATGGATCAAAGGTGCACCTGCATTTGGTCACGACAGTGATGCCACTGTTTTGTAGTTCATCCAAAAATATGTCACTTGTGAAATCCCTTCACAGCAGACACATAGTGACCTGCATGGGCAGATTTTACACTTTCAAAGACACAAATGTGGCAAATATTGTCGTCGCAAATACAAAAATAAAGGGAAATACTACACCAAATGCCGCTTTGGTTTCCCTAGACCAGTTACAGAAGCAGGTGAAGTGAACAACTTCATGTCTTCAGTTCGACATAGTGTTAAAGGTAAATCACCTAAGAACACGTATTACATAAAAAGAACAGAAGAATCAAATTATATCAATGATTACAATGCAATCATTGCCCTCTTATGGAATGCAACCATAGATGTGCTGTTGCACAATATGTTACAGCCTACTTAACAAAAGCAGAAATAACAGAGCTTCAAGACCTCTGGGATGACCTATCATCAGACAAAACACTATCTCAAAAATTGTACAGCCTAGGCATAAAAATGCTCTCTCATAGAGAATGTGGCGCCTATGAAGCAGCAGATCATTTAACCGGTACTGCTTTGTATGGAAAATCAGACAACATAGTATGGCTAAGTCTTGGTCCTGACCAATCTAGAAAAAGAGTTCTGAAATCATATGAGGACATAGAAACAATTGCCGTAAATGATCCCAACAGCCAACACATTTTAAAAAACTATTTACTGGACACATACTATCCGAACAGGAGTAGCACTTTGGAAAGCATGTGTCTATACCACATAGCTCAAAACTTTACATACAAAAATAATATAAAACCCAATGAAAGCAAATGTAGATATAGAGTGACAAATTGTGAAGGCAGCTTATTGAAACCTACCAAACAAAGCTTAATTAATCATGTCAAATTGTCATTAAAAACTCATCAACAGAAAGAACTATATTACATGTCTCTGCTACAACTTTTTAAACCATGGAGAAAAGAGGAAGAGATACTAGATAACTATGACTGCTATGAAGATGCTTTCAAAGCAAATGAAAGCGATATCACTGATGTGAACTTTACGCAGTACAAAACAATGTTGCAAAATGAACAGCAACACGAAGAAGAACTTCAGGCCCAACTAGATAAGGACTCTTCTGACAGTAGTCAACCTTCTGTAACAGGAAGCCAAGAACCACTAGGTCAGCCACTAATAGCAAAGGAGGCAGAATTAGCTATGACAGAAGTGGAAAACACCATGTGTCACTATCAAGAAGATATAGAAGACTTAACTGGACAAGCAAAACTTAACAAAGATCAGCTCACCATTTTTGAAGACGTAACAAAACAAATTGCACATGGTGTACAACACGAAAATAAAGAATGTACCTGCCAAAATTACAAACCTATACTGCTGTACGTCAGTGGTGAAGCTGGGTCAGGAAAAACATTCTTAATCAAAATCATCAGCAAGTTCCTTCAACAATGGACAAACAACAAACTGTCAGCTGTTGTAACTGCCCCCACAGGTTTAGCTGCCTACAACATAGGCGGTGTCACTTTACACCGATTACTACTCCTTCCAGTAGAACACCAAAACAAATTAGACTATTACAAACTTTCTGCAGAAGCTGCAATGGAACTACGCCGAGTATTAAAACAAATGAAAATGCTACTAATAGATGAAGTGAGCATGGTCTCCAACCTAGTGTTGGCTTTGATTCACCTCAGATTGCAAGAAGTACTTAAAACAAACTACGAAGAACTCTTTGCAGGGAAACACATTATCGTTTTTGGAGATCTTCTACAATTGACACCAGTGAAAGGTGAACCTATTTTTAAAACCTTAGGACACAAACTCTGCCGTAAAACTCTTGGCAGCATAGGAAATGTCAACCTTTGGCAACATTTCCAATACAGAGAATTAACAGAAAACATGCGGCAATCTGCAGATCTCACTTATGCCAATATCTTAAAAAGTATTAGAGTTGGTGTACTATCTCAAGAAGCACAAGCAATATTTAAAAACCGGCACATTCATGCACTTTATGGCAATAATGCATGTGCTACTGATGTTATGGAACAATTAGCGCACAAAAATGTCAATTGTATGGCCTTAATGCCAACTCTTGCCTGCTGTTTCAAATTCAATGAAACAATGTTAAATAAAGAAATGCAACCAATAATGGAAATTTGCGCCACAGACAAATTAGACATACATGGTATGACACTACCCATGTGTGAGCAAGCCACAACAAGATTAAATAGCTTAGAAAATTCAATCTCCAACACAGCTGGGTTGGAAAAAATATTAAAATTATCCTTAAATTGTAGAGTAATGCTTAAACGTAACCTTGACGTGGAACAAGGGCTAGTTAATGGGGCACTGGGTACAGTTGTTGGCTTTCAAACATACCCACATGACAACAACATTCAGTTTGTCAATATTCGCTTTGACAAACCTTCAGAAGTGAAAAGCATAGGGCGCTCAACTGCTCAATTCCTTCTCTTCAAAGACATGTATGTACGTAGAGAACAATTTTCTCTAACTCTTGCATATGCAGTCACCATTCATAAATCCCAAGGTCTTATCCTAGACAAAGCATTGATAGATATAAGAAACACAGGCCCTCATTACGACCCTGGCGGAAAGTAACTGACCTGACCGCCATAGCGTAAATAGCGTTTCCGCCATTGCACGACGGAGTAAAGTGCGGCTAATTCCGACCCATCGGGCACGAGCACTACGCCATGGCAGAAGTGCAAAGTCCGCGATGGCGGAAATGTCCCCAAAACGCCCCTCACCGCCGTCGTACGGCGCCCTAGGTGCAATTCCGCCACCCATCATAGCGGTCACCGTAATGAGCGGCAATCGGAAAATACGGTGACCGTAAATATACGGAAACGGAAGTAAAAACATGGTCCCGGAACGGGAAACAGCACGCCGTACACCTATAAAATCAGAATTCCCACACAACCATTAAAAATACTACCCTGAGACACATCCCAACCCGTCATCCACCCTAGTGAAAACAATAAAAATGGGAAAAGTAGCGAAAAAAGCGTGCGACCGCAAGCGGCAGGTCCACTTCTCCCGTGAGGAACTCACCGTGCTCACAGAGACCCTCCAGGAGAATGCTGCCGTCGTCTTCTTGACGCAAATGACCAGGACGGCACTTGCGAACAAGAAGGCCATATGGGCCCTGGTGGCACAGCGGGTAAGTGCGGTGGGGACCGCACCCCGCAACCCACAGCAATGCAGAAAGCGATGGGACGACTTGTGGATACGCGTAAGGAGCATACTATCCGCCAACCGTAACATTGCCACAGCTACCGGGGGAGGATCGGAATCACCCATCAAGTTGACCCCCTGGGAAGAAATCTGTGCCTCCACCATTGGAATGGAGAGTATAGAGGGAGTCGGAGGGATGGAGAAAGGAGTGCAGACATCCGAAGAATCAGGTAGGTGGCCCAAATAAAACAATGCTAAATCCACAATGTCCAATCATGTGAAGTACCATGTGTCCACATAGTGCAACAGAAACACATGGCCAGGAGAACGTCCACATACATTGGCCTGATAGCGCACTTTAAAAGTCACATTAAATACATAAATAATTAAAAATCCTAAAAACACCCTCTACACGTGCAGCAGGCACACCCTAACTGCAGGCTGCAAAACAACTGCATCCTCAATCCACACAAAAATGAAACCACCTCCAAGGCCCTGACCCAAATCACCCTCAGGTACCACCCCAATGCATGTGATACATTGCCATTCCAATTTCCACAGACCCATTAATAACGCTCGCCCTCCTTTACTCCACCACAGGGTCCGATTCAAACGACGAGCTCCAGGACACCCCTACCAGCACACCTGCAAAGAGGGCCAAGACCAACGGCCAAAGACCCTCCACCTCAGCTGCACGGATCAAGACACGGCAGCAGCACAAATCAAGTGGCAGCACACAGGAGGGGACTTCAACAGGCACCCCAGCAGCCAGCATGCCCACAACAGCACCACCACAGGTCCCCCCAATGGATGCCACAGAAGGCACTGCTTCTGGTGGCAGCAGCACCATAGGTGACACTGCATTAATGGCAGCATGCTCCGACACAGAAAACGGTGATGTCGATGTAGGATCCATCCATGACCTGTCTCAATCCCCCTGTTTGTTTCATCCCGTACACCATGAGGATACCACGCAGGGGCACCCACAAGACGACGACTGGCCATCCCCCACAAGCCCTGTGGCAAGGCAACATGAGGTGATCAGCCCCTCTGTGACACCACCGCAAATGGCCATGGCACAGCAGAGGCAACAATCCCTCGACCAGGTGATCGTGCAACAGCAGCAACTGGCCACGCTCCTCAAGGACCATGCTGATGAATGTGGGGGTACTAAGGCAGCCATAGAAACATCAACTGAGACACTTAGGGCAGAAATGGAGAGAAGTACAGAGACACTAAGGGCACAAATGGAGAGAAGCACCGAGAGCCTGAGAGTACAAATGGAGAGAAGCACCGAGAGCCTGAGAGTACAAATGGAGAGAAGCACCGAGAGCCTGAGGGGGGAACTGCATGCGACGTCCAAAGACGTATGTGCTGAACTTGCCGCTGTGCGCCGTGTGCTCACTGAGCTCTCACAAACCCTTAGGGACATGCATGGACGTGAGCAGGCAGAGACATCATCCGTTGCAAGTTCCGTCCAGGGCAGCCCCCAACGTAGATCTGGGAGGAACCTGCGCTCCACAGGCAGGGGTGCCCCTGATACCCGGAGAGGGGGCTTGCAATAGCGTCTGCCCACTGACAATGAGCATCTTTGGACACTGGTGTTCGGGGGGGAGGTAGGAGGGTGGAGGGGGTGTGTTGGGCTCACTTGGGTGGCGGGTCGATGGGGTGTGTAACATAATTTCACATATGCTATAAACATTGCACAATCATCCAATGAGATGTGTGGACATTGATCTTTGTGTACGAGGCCTTTATAGGCGTACAGTCCATATTGTGCATGTTCCAGACACACACAGTGCCACAAGTCCCGTGTCCATGTATCAGCCACCAGGCGTGAGTGCTAGAAGCATGAATCTATGAGAATCTGACGAATTTCACGGCCCTCCTGTGCCTCGCGGACTCCTTGAGGTGCTGCCACATCCCCACCCTCATCATGACCATCCTCAGGTGCTTGCAGTTCTGCGTCAGGGGGCATGGGCACATTTCTACGTACGCACATGTTGTGTAGCATGACACATGCCATGACCATCTTTGCAACCTTCTCATGGCGGTACAGGAGTGCCCCGCCAGACCTGCTGAGGCAGCGGAAACGAGTCTTCAGTAGGCCGAATGCCTGTTCTATGACTACACGGGTACGTGAGTGGGCATGGTTGTAGTCCTCCTCATGCTGGTTCTGTGGGTTCCGGAGTGGTGTAAGGAGCCATCTCTTCAGTGGATACCCGGCATCACCTGTATGTGGACAATAAAGGATGTTTGTGGAATGACATTGCTACGTACGCACCCCCCCCCTTCCTGCCAGGTCATTGCCGCATCACATACCCCACATTATCATGCATGAAATGAGACTCACCGAGTAGCCAGGATCTGTTCCCTGCGTGTCGCTCCATGTAGCGTGGTATTGTAGAGTTCCTCAAGACCATAGAATCATGGGTTGATCCAGGAAATCGGGCACAACAATGTGTAATGATCCTGTTGGAGTCACACACCATTTGTACATTAAGAGAATGATATTGTTTTCGGTTGCGGTACTGGGCCTCCATGGCATGTGGGACAACCAATTCCACATGGGTGCAGTCGATGGCACCAATGCAACCCGGTATGCCGGCAAGTGCATGGAATCCCACTTTTGTGTTCGTAATTTCCTGCTCCGAGCGTGGTAGAGAGATGTAGTCGTCTGCGTGCTTCAGGAGGGCATCGAGCACTTGCAATAGTGTCCGTGACAACAGTGGCTGTGAAATGCCATGCAACTGTCCGACTGTGTGCTGGTAGGTGCCTGTGGCCAGGAAGTGGAGTACAGACACCACCTTCAGTAGGGGTGGGATGGCGGTTGGGCTATCTATCATGCTGACAAGGTCAGCGTGTGTCATGTCCACAATGGCGGTTATGGTGTCCCGGTCCAAACGGTAGAGGGTGTGGATCTGCTCATCAGTGAGGTTGAACGGATGTGCTCGGAGGCGTGGGATTGCGGGCTGCCTGCGTGGTGGTAGTGGCTGTGCTGGTGGGCCTTGCTGGCCCTGCCTTGCCCTCCTCCTCCTCCTGCGTCTCCTCTGTGCGGCCGGTTGTTGTAGTAGTTGGTGTTCGTCTTCTTCTTGAAGTTGGAGTACTTGCAGTGCTATCAGGTCCCCCAGGGCCAACATCGCTAGTCCTGCCGGTAGCACTTTGGAGTGGGTGTGGTTGTGGGAGGGGGTTGGGTGTGCAATTTATGTGTTTTCAGGCTGTATAGCCTCCACCTGTGGTGATTCATTCCACCTGTGCAAGCTGCAATCCCCTTTGGGCGAGCACGTCCCGCACACAACGCTGCAATTCGACGCATGGCATCTTGCTATTACAATCATGTATTTAATCCCGATGGCAGTGAAATATTGGTTCATATGTTCATTCTGCTATGGTCCCATTGTTTCACATACTATCTTTGCAGTCGCGAACAAACTTGTGAAGGGTCAGTGGAATGTAGTACTCGATTGACGGTGGACCCTCATGCAGCACTGTACCGAGGTTCACCGACGGGCGGGGCGTCCCATTTGTGAGTGAAGCCAGTTGCCATTTTCACACACTGCCGCACTACATGGATGGATTTGTGATTTCAAGCGGTCACAGATGCCTTTTCGACGTGATGTTGCAAATGAGGAATTCGAAGGACAGCGGTTTCGGTTTTCAGCTAGCGGCGAGGAGACGCCCACAGGTCTGACTGCAGATATGAAGTTCTATTGTTTAATGTCCTTCGGACAGGGGCCATGGCGAGAATGCAATGATTGATATGAATAGTATGGGATGCGCAATAGCGTAGTGGACGATAAGGCAGGACGTTCCCAAATACATGTTACTTCACAACACTGGAATTCCGGGCTGGAGCACAGTGGATTTTGCAGACTGCATTACGCACAGACTCAATGGAAATTTCACATGTTATGTGAGTAAATAATCAGGCGTTTTCATACCGGGATGAGGGAATGATGTATGGATGCATGGACAGATGATTTAATGGAGAGTTTGCCATGTACAGGGCTTTTTGGAATCTATCCACTTCCCCTGCGCTATGTGATGCAGGGCTGCCATAGTGGGACCATCGTCTATCTGCCCTTGTTGAACCCTCCCTGTCTCGACGCGCCTTCAAACACTTGTGTCTATGCACGTTACTAATCCCATCTAATGGATTCTGTTTTAACAGACGCATGCACACAAACACTCGTTTGTAATAGTGTTTTCACCTCGATTTATATAGTTATGATTCGCAAGTGAATTTTGGGTGGGAATAATCCTTTTGAGTGGGCTAGCATGCATATGGCTGTGGATTTAGTGTGATCATTGAAGTGAGTAATTCAAATGAAGTTCTGATGCCCATACTATTCTTTTTCATTTCATTTGGGTGACAGGTATCTCCTCCCCTTTTGCCGCTGCCATCTGTATGCCACTCCTGCAGATGGCTTTTACTCCCGACACCTGCTGCTTCGTGTTAATCAGTGGAGCACCATTACGATCTTATGGGACGATCGCCAATGGGCCACATGCCCTTACGCAGTACTAGTGGCTAGAAGCAACATATCGACCTTTCAGCTGGACTAGTGCCTACCTAATGGGACGGCCCTGCGGTTCTAGGCGCTTCCATGTTGCCTTTTTGAACGTGAATGTAGCCCCTGTGTACCATGAAGGAACAGGGCGTCACACAAGAAGAAGCTGGTCATTTATTGCGGATGCAGCCCACAATAATGAAATATATTTTGGAGTTCATGACCTAATAGCTGTATGGGCTTGGTGATTTTGTTGTGCATTAAATTTTGATTATGATATTGACCGTGTAGCGTTATTCTTTGCAAGTAATGTAGCATATTCCTATTTGTGGAGCGATGTATTGTGAGAAGATCTGCATTGGGTTCCGCCTTCTGAGTATAGTTGCGTGGTACTGTACTGGGCGCGTTTGCCTACGAAGCCCAGTGAGGTCAGGGATAGGGGCTGCCATTATGACTGTTTTAATGATGTCATGCTCAGGGGCGGGGGATTAGCTTTTGTGTAACAGATGCCGGTCAGCCAGGTGGATTGGTGGAATGATGTGATTATCAGAATATGGCTGGTCACAGGTGCCTGTGTTTGCGTGCGTTTCTTGGAGGGAGACTGAGGTCATGTCCATTGGAATAGCTTCTGTATTCGTGCCATCTGTGCCCTGCAGCTCCCATTGGCCCCTCTTGAGATGAGCCTGGCTGCTCAGTCACTCTGCCAACTTGTGTGGTACATGCTTATGCTGATGGTTGGTTTGTTTACTGGCAGGAGTACAGGGCTGGTGCAGTCTCACTCAGGATACTGCTTTGAATGTTGCCTTACACTGGTGTCAAGCGATGGGGGGCCTGTTTTTGTTTGTCTCATATTTCAGTTCATGTTGCTGGACTTGAACCTTCACATGCCTGTGCTGCATCAGTACGGCAATGGTGCCATGGCAAATATGGATGGCCACTCACAAGGATCTTGGAGCCCCTAGATTCATTTGTTCGTTGGCATGCATGGGTGACTTGTACATTTCACTGGTTGCATTGTGACTTCATTGCACCTACGAGGAGTTGTGCAATGTGGCCAGGGAGTGGTGTACAGGCACTCAGTAGGGCCTTTTACGGTTGGTTCGCGATGCCGTACTTCTCACCATGGCGGAATGGTACTTTCCGCCATGCTTGATGGCGTTAGGTATATGTCCGCTAGGGTCAGAATTTGCGTACCGTTGCGCCATGGTGGTAATTACGGTTTGGCATGGCGCGCGTGCGCGTACTTGGTGCAGTTAGCGTTGGCGTTCACTACGGTGTCGCTAATGGCATCGTACTTTACGGTGACGGGTCATAATCGCACCGAGCGCTATTCGATGGCGGTATTGCATTTCCGCCATCGTTTTTCGATTTCCGCCAGGGTCGTAATGAGGGCCACAGTCTTTAAAGAAGGCATGAGCTATGTAGCACTATCACGCTTACGTACACTTCACGGTCTATTTCTAATCAACTTTGATGAAAGTAAACTGAACGCTGATATTCCTTGCATTGTAGAATACAATAGACTGCTTTCACTGTACACCCACCATCTGAAACAATATCCTGTTCCAGAAAAAGTAAAACGTGGTAAAAGAAAACTAATTCAAACAGAAATGCAACAGAATCTGACGGCAAATCCTTCAAAGAAAACAAAAGAAGCTAAAACTTCATCAATTACCACAAGCAAAGAAGAACCTTTTAGGGACAGTAAACCAGGTACTTCTTCAAAAAAGGAACAGATACTCCGAAAAAAGCACTCAGATACAGAACTAGCTGGTCCATTCAAATTTTCAAAAGAAACTGGTGTAAGTTGCTATGCAAATGTAGCAATGAATATTCTATTTCAATTGCCACCAATTGTTAACAATATTTACTTACACAGTACAGACCAATTGTGTTTGCAAATGTTAGTCCTTCATAGAAACGCCAGAAACAATCCTGACAACACGTACAGTGTTCACGGAATAAGACAAGAATTGGACTACTGTGCTGGAATGGTGAGATTCACTATAAACTCACAACGACACAGATAAATGAATACCACAGATCCGTAACAACAAATGCACAGTTAGAATACGCCAACAGGTATCTAACTGGTGTTAAAAATCTCCAACAAGACAACAGACATAGCATTAATCAGAAAGAACAAGGAAACACTCAAAGAAAACAAAGCAATAATTCGTAGCATAGCAAATAAACTTTTTTTTTTAATCCAACAAGGATTTTTTCCCCCCAGACCCAAGGATTTGAAAAACAAACACAGAAACTGAGCAAAATGCACAGTACACTGGTTTGTAAACTAAATATGAGGGTAAAAAAAAGCTAAACTCTCTATTGTACAATGTAATAAGTCTTCATAAAATGCAAACACTAACATACTTTTTTCTTTTATCACAGAAATTAAAGAAGGAAATTTCCGCCAAGTACTAAAGTCATGTAAGACATATATGGATTCTGAACAAAGTAAACAGTAAGTATAATTACAGTCATGTCATACATATTCGAATGTACACATCTAATCTATGGCAGTGATATGGTGCAGTGGCTATAGGCTGGGCCTAGCGTGTTCGATGTATACCTACCACCTACACCCTACGGCCAAGCAACCAAGAGTATAGGTCCTACCCACAACCATTGCAGCATATGAAAACCATGGTGCTTGTAATTTCACTACTTATAAGGTTCCTCTTGGGTGCATGGTCTGCAGCCATGCAGCCAAGACGCTAGGTCGTGCACACAACCACCGCACCACAGCACACCCATGTTCACTTATAACCTCACTGCTTATGACTTCAGTCTTGGGTACATGGCCTTTGGCCATGCACCCAAGACTCTGGGTCCTGGCCAAAACCAACACAGCATATCGCACCCATTGTGATTTCTAATTTCACTACATGTAAAGTTGGTTTTGGGAGCATGGCCTTTGGCCATGCACCCAAAACGCTGCGCCCTCCCCACAACCACCTGAATGATGTTTGATAGTACGAGTGTACCTATACCTGTGATATGCTGCAGTAGTTGTGGCCACAGGCTACAGTCTTGAATGTAAGGCCATAGATTTTTCAATGTATGGATATGCAGTATATAAAATCCATAGTGGCTTATAACTGCAGTGCTTATAACTTTGTTCTTTGGTGCATGGCCTTTGGCCATGCACCAAAGACTCTACGTCCTGGCCACAACTACCACACCATATCACACCCATTGTGGCTTGTAAGTACACTACATATAAATGTGCTGTTGGGTGCATGGCCTTTGGCCATACACCCATGACTGCAGGCCCTCCCCACAGCCACCTGAGTGATGTTCAATACTACGGGTGTATCAATAGCTGTGATATGCTGCAGTGGTTGTGGCCAGGGTCTAAAGTCTTAGGTGTATGTCCATACATATTTCAATGTATGAGTGTGAAGTGGCTTATAACTCCAGTGCTTATAACTTTGTTCTTGGGTGCATGGCCTTTGGCCATGCAGCAAAGACTCTACACACTCCCCACAACCAGCTGATCGATAATGAATACTACAGTTGTATCAATTGCTGTGACATATTGCGGTGGTTGTGGCCAGGGCCTAGAGTCTTGGAAGTATGGCCTACGGTCATGCACCCAAGACTCTAGGCCCTGGCCACAACCACCACAGCATATTTCACCCATGGGCACTTATAAATCAGTAGCACACCCATAGAATGAAACATTGTAACTGTAGCATGTACTCCATTTCTACCCAGGCCTCTAGGCCCTGCCCACACCTACCAAATACATAATCGATTGTATAGATGTGATGTATGAATGTGATATGCTGCAGTGGTTGTGGGCAGGGTGTACACGCTTGGGTGTATGTCATACAGCCTGCAGCCATGCACCCAAAAGTCTACGTCGTGCCCACAGCCACCGCACTATATAAAACAAATGTTGGCTTATAAGTTAAGAGGTTATAATTTAAACATGCATCCAAGACTCTAGGCCCGGCCACAACCACCGCAGCATGTCACACCCATTGCGGCATACAAATCAATAGCACACCCATAGGAAAAAACAATTTAATTACAGCATGTACTCAATTTCAATGTTCGCTAACACCACGCGTGCCCTTAGAACAGTTTCAAGTTGCCTGTGCACAGCACGGACTGAAATACTACCCTTATGAGACCCCTCATTTTCTGTACTTGCAAACATCCTGAAAAAGGCGGGCATAGGGAATACATCATTAACACCTACCGCCTGAACAAATACATTTTTTCACTCATCCCTTACTCTCTGAACCTCCCCAAGCACTCTGACACAGCAAAACAGTTTTCAAAATAGCATTTTGCAGCTGGTCGCCGCTGCGCTGTTGGCGGATCCAAGAGGTCGGGCGCATCCAAACAATCTGACGCAGAACACGGCTCACTGAAGCCAATCGGCAGAGACGTTGCGTGTCCATGGTCATGACGCCAGCCCCTTAGCCAATCGGTATCTTGTCCGCGGAACGAACAGGGAAGTGTGACCGCGGAGCGGACATAGATTTCACAAATTTTTTGAGACCCACTTTTTGGTCATTTTAAAGAAAAGTACTGCACGGATTGCCATGACGGACAGAACGCACCCCTTCTGGACTTCCTGGTCCTTGTCACGGCGGGGCTTGCATTCATTGTTTCTCCCAACATGGCCGTATCACGTGACACGCCTCGCACCAACCTTCACGGCGGACATAGTAAGTTCCATAAATATGCCACGCCCCCGTGGCCCCGCGCATCTCAATGCTATTGCGAAGTAGCGACCAGACGTGTGCTCCGTAGCTCGCGATATTGTTTCCCTTGCTTCTTCCACTCTAACCCAATTCTAGTCCCTTTCCTTCCTTTCTTGATTCCTGGACTCATGTGCTAGTTGTGCACCCTGTTATTTCCTGGATTCCTGGATCCCTGCATCCCGGTACTTGAACGCACGCTGGTGTCGGAAGAGACTCGTGCAGCCTTATTCAAGACTCGAGCAGTACGCAAGAAGGCATCGATCAAGAAATCCAGCAAAGATCGAACTCAGGTGAGAAGGAGGGAACTCCTTTACAGTTTGAGACGCCAACCGACCAAACTCGAGATGGACATGGAAGCGCCGTCCAGGACCTGATGCGTGGCATGCAAGAGCTATGAACCGAGGTGCAGAATCTAAAGGCGGAAAACGCTGCTCTCAAACAACTAGTTCTATCCCGCGATTCTGCCACAAAAGAAAGTGTATTGTTGGGCAGTATAGTGGACAAATATGATGGCTCACCAAAAACCCTTCGAGGATTCCTGGATTCATGTTTGGTTCACTTTACTTTTAAGTCCTACTACTTTTCAACTCCCAGGGCTAAAGTGGGCTTCATAATTTCCCACCTTTCAGGAAACGCCTTAACCTGGGCCATGCCCCTCGTTAATTCCGGCGACGTTCTTCTAGATGGCTATGATAGCTTCATACAAGCCCTTAAGACCATGCTTGACCGTCCAGAACAGGTCTATAGTGCCCAGGAACGCCTGTTAGACTTTCAGCAAGGATCCCTGGATATGCTCACCTATGTTACCCGATTCAAGCAGTTAGTCAAGGAAGCTGATTGGTCCCCGGAGGCAAGTTTTACCCTTTTCAGGAGAGGACTGAATGAGGAGATTAAGGATGAGTTGGCGAGAGTGGCTCGCCCAAACTCATTCCAGGCGCTAATGGACCTTGCCATGCAAATAGATTTTCGTATCCAGGAAAGAAAGGCAGAGAAGAATAAATCCAAAACTAATCCTCCAAAGCCGTCCTTTGAGGGTAACACCAAGGCGGACACAAACCCAGGCTCAATCTCTGAACCAGAACCCATGCAGATTGGAGCCTTCCGTGGACCTATATCCCCGGAAGAAAGAATGAGAAGGATTCATACGGGGTTGTGCATGTATTGTGCCTCAGACAAACACCTGGTTAGGGAGTGTCCTCTGGCCCCTCCTCAGCGTTCGGGAAACGCCAGCTCCCGATCCTAGATGGAGCAGAGCTTCGGGAGAGAGATGTTTGCTCCACATCAATTCCATCCTTGAACTCTCCTGGACAAAACAATTTGGTGATACTACAAGCCTTCCTGTCGCCCTCCAAGAATAAGACCTATCCCATTCTGGCCTTGGTGGACTGCGGAGCTATGGGAATTTTCATTGCTCAAGACTGGGTTGTTAGTCATCATATTCCATACGAGACGCGAAGCACCATGCAGCCGGTGGAAGCAATCGACGGAAGACCCCCACTCTTCAGGACCCATAAGCCTGCAGACAAAAGAGATCCAACTTTCCATAAACCATCACCAAGAGCGGATTACATTCGACATCATTAAGTCAGCCCATTACCCCATGGTATTGGGTATGCCCTGGTTACAGAAGCACAATCCGTATATCAATTGGACAGCAGGATCACTATTCCTAGGCTCAGAGTTTTGTATGCCCCACTGTCTAATCCTGGATCCCTCCTCGACAACCCTTATAGAACCACCAAGAGACCTGAAAACACCACTCATGGTTTCTAATATCATACAAGTCCCAGAGGCCTATCAGGGATATGCTGATGTATTTTCAACTTTTGAAACAAGTGGGGAGGCGTCCTGCCACTTACTTTAGGTCCATTTACCTGTATGGTAAAGGCTGAATTTCTTTGCATGCTAATTATGACAGTGGTTATATTATTTAACTGACTGTCATAGGTTTTCTTAAAAGATGAGCAAGAAATAGACCCTTATGGAAATGCATCATAGCATACTTTTATTATTCTGCTAGTGCTAGTAGGTAAACAACATATTTTATGCTTTTAAAGTTTTTACAAAAATAAGTGTAGAAAATGCTATTTCATAATATGCATCTTAAATCAGAATACATTCATTTTGTTTTACAAATGCATTGGAAAAAAGAAAGAGTGAGTGACAAACATGGTTGTGACAAACATTCAACAAATGCACTAAAAGAGTGTAACAAATGTGATATACAAAATCACCATTAATATTGTTTGTTCGTGTCTTGAATAAAGCATATAATCAAGACTGTATGTTGTTTGTAAGCTCTAGAGAAGACAGGGACCTAGTCGTTGGTCAACGTCAGGAATCAAATCAGGTTATGAGACGGGACTGTGGGAATGTAGCCCACAACATTATGTAGCCCCGTGACGTTTCGGCAATAAGCCTTCTTCTTGGGCCTTGACTTGGTCTCCCCTGTGTGTGGAGAAAAGGAGGGAAAAAATAAAGAAGATTCTAAGTAAAATTCAAGGGCAGACTTACTACAGAGTACATCTAAAAAGAAAGCTGAGTCTGTAGGTAGTTTGACCTGCATGCTTTAAAAATTAATCAGGACCAATATAGGTACAACAGTGGAGTTGTCCTAGTGCTTGCTGGACACTTAGGTACTAACCTGAAAAAAGTACAGGGTTCTAAAGGTGGCTTCACGGAGATGGAGGGGGGGAATACTGTTAGGCTCTCCAACATCAGGTATCTGGTAATTCGAGAGTTGTGCGTGGATTGTTTGGTTACTACAGATACTGGAAAGGAGACAGGGAGACAGAAAAAGTGTCTCTCAGTCATATGTTGAGATTTAACATACTCTGGGTGCTGTTAAAATAAGTATACAGCGTGACCATGCAGTACCTGGGGTATCTTGGTGTTGAGCCCGCAGAAACTGTTGTGCTGAATTCTACGGGAAGGCAGTCCTCTATACACGATGCCTTGGTATTAGATATCAGGATTTGGAAGGGCGGTCACATAGCCGGTAACAGGGTACTGTGGACAGCTGTGGGCCGTTCTATTGATTTATTCAGTAACCCTGTTAAAAACAATAAAGTAAAATAGGACGGCAACTGATTAGTGGGGGTGGCGAAATACGAGAAATCCACACGTGCGGCTGAAAGCGCACGTTTGTTGCACAGCCCGTGTGTTCTGATTGCTGGTGAGGATCAGCTAGTGGGGCCAGGAACATAGGGTCAGAATTTGGCGTTCCTGATCCCCACATGGTCTAACTTCCATGGGTCTCTCACCTGTGGTGTCGTGCGCTGTAAGGCTGCTACGGATGCGGCGGCTCGCGTAGCTGCATACAAAAGAAGAGAAGCTAAAACTCTGTTTATACAGTGCGCATGTGCAGGGAACCTCTGTTTTAGTTTCTGCGCATGGAAAAGGGAGACAAAGCTGTAATGTTATCTATATAGTACGCTTGCGCAGGGAACCTCTGTTTTAGTCTCTGCGCATGCGTACTTAGTGCGGTGTCTATGGGTTGTCATGGCACCCGTAACGGAACTAGCTACTGTACGCTTGGCCGCGACCCCTCGTATTGTTTTAGGTTGTATATTTGGACCGTGTGTGCGGGTAGGTACTACCTACTTCTTAGATGTTATTTTGACGTCTCATGTTTCATAGGACGGAGGAAAAGAAGAGGGGAGGGAAGGATAAAGGACACATTGGGAGTGCAACGAATGACAAGTGTTCACAGGGATGGGTGCATGTGTAATGAGAGATGCACGTTGAAGAGTCAAGGGCGTAATTGAGTTGGCTAGTACCACATATAAACAAGGTGACAATAAAATATACTGTATCAAAAGTAAAATACAAATTTGGCGGAAACAAATTCACAACTCATTGGGATAGACATTATTCTTGTAGTCGCTTGTTGTTAATATTTATCACAAAGTGCAGTTATATATAGAGCCCCTGGGTGGTTGTCGGTAGCCTAATGGGCACTACTAGATATGTGACAGCACATCTAGTATGAAGAGTTTCTGATATAACAGAAGAGGCTATGGGAGGCTGACCTTGGAATGTCGGAATAAGGTGTTAAAATACTGTTGTTAGGCCTAGGTGGAACACTAGGTAGGGGAATATCCCTGTTCAGCCATAGGTGGTTGGTATGGCTTCATTAAGGCCCTTTGTAATGGTTTTGAGTTTGAAGATCCACCATGATTCCTTGTAGTTAAGGGCGTTAGAAGCATTGGTGGTATTAACCACTGTATCAGCAACCCACCATAGTATGTCATCTACACTATGTTGGTATTCCATGTAGTGAGACACTAATGGTGCTGAATGAACTCGACACCGAATCCTGGAGCGATGTTCACCAATTCTCTTGTTGGCCTGTCTCTGAGTTTGGCCAACATACCTGAGCCCACAGGGGCATTCGATGATGTATATTACATTGGTAGTTTTGCAATTGGAAAAGTGTCTGATCTTCCATTCCTTGTCCTCTATTTGAAATGATGTAGTTTTTTTCGTGAATTTACATACATTACATGTACCACATGGGTGATGGCCCATTATTTCCCTCATATTCCACAGTTTTGTCCTTTGGGATTTTTTGTTTAACCTGGCATGGGTCAACATATCCTTCAGGTTTTTGCCTCTCTTAAGGGCCATTCTTGGTGTAGGTGCATTCGGAAGACTCAATTGTACCAATGGCCAAAATTTCTTAATGATGGATTTAAGTTTAGTGGTATTTGGGCCAAAGGTAGTTACACAGGTTATGAGTTTTTCACTTTCTGTGTCTCGTACTTTGGGAGTAAGTAAGGTTTCGCGGGGCGTATATTGTGCGCGCTTGGTGGTATTCCCAATTAGTTTTTTAGGGTATCCTCTATTGAGGAGTTTATGTTTCAAAATGTTGGCATGTTTTTTGTACTGTTCCAATTCTGTGCAATTCCGCCTGAGCAGTAAGAATTGACCAAATGGTAGGTTATTTCTCAGGTTCCTGGGATGGTTGCTTCTGTAGTGCAGCAAAGTATTTCTCTCTGTTTCTTTCCTGTAGAGTGAGCATATCAGTTTTTCTTCTTTGACACTGATTTCTAAGTCAAGGAAATTAATCATCTGGTTGCTTTTACAGAGTGTAAATTTGATGTCTTCTGTTCTTTGGTTCAACCAGTGTAGGAAATCTTCAACCGGAGTATCGGTGTCTTGCCATATAAAGATAATATCATCTATATAGCGATACCAATGCGCAATCTTATCTCTGAATGGGTTATGAAAATTAAGAATGTGTTGTTGTTCGTATTCTGACATGAAGATCACGGCCAGACTGGGGGCAAAGACTGCTCCCATCGCGGTACCGCTGACCTGTAGATAGAAGTTGTCATCAAAAGAAAAGAAGTTGTTTGTAAGAGCCAGTTCTAGCAGTTCAACTATAAAATTAGCTGGAACTCGATTTTGTCTCATATGGTGTATAAGATGCTGGTGGATACATTCTAGAGCTGCATCTTGGGGGATACTCGTATAGAGACTAGCGATGTCCATGGTCACCAGGAGGTCCCTTGTTGGATTGAATGTCAGGTCTTCAAAAAAAGCGATCGTTGCCATCGTATCCCTTAGATAAATTGGAGTTTCTTGGCTCAAGGGTTTCAAGAAGTGATCCACAAATTTGCATAATGGTTCAAGGATGGACCCACATCCTGAAATGATGGGTCTGCCTGGTGGATTCTGCTGATTTTTATGTATTTTCGGTAGGGCGTAGAACGCCGGTGTTCTTCCCTCTGAGGTGTTGAGAAAAATGTTCTCTTTTTCTGAAATCCATCCGCGTTCAAATGCAAGTTTAGTGGCTTCTTGTATCTTGGTTTTAATTTCTTTGGTAGGGTCTTTTCTAAGCTTTTTGTAGTTAGTTGTCACGTCCAAAAGATTATAGACCATCTCTTTATACTGAGCAAGGCTTTGCACTACTATCCCACCTCCTTTGTCAGCCATTTTGATGATAATTTGGTTATTCGAGGAGAGTTGCTTAAGTGCCTTATGTTCATCCTTAGATAGGTTTGGTCTTGCTGTGGTGGTTAGATCCTGCAATTTGGAAATCTCCTTTCTGACACATTTCTCGAAAGTAATGATATGGGACGCAACCTCATTTTCTCTAGGAGTGAAATTGGAAGGTACTCGCAATCCCGAGTCTTCGTCTTGTTCAGATTGTTCCTTATCTTGAAAGAATACTTTCCTTCTTATGGTTCTGAAGAAAGTTGATATTTCTTGATCTAGTTGGAACCAATTCGTTCTGGTAGACGGAACAAATGAAAGTCCTTTAGTAAGGACCTGTATTTCTGCTTTGGATAGTGTAGTTCCTGAGAGATTAAAGATGGGTATATCTTCTAAGGTCTCCGTTTGTTGCGGCGTCCTCTGGGTGGTTGACTCCATTGTGAATAGTTGAAAGGGTAATAAGGCATGGGCATTGGCATTTGTGGCGGAGGGCCCCAGTATCGACCTCTGGGGCCCCCTCTTCCTAAAAAAGGAACCTGAGGAGGTAGAGGTTGGAGATACCCTCCTTGTGGACGTCTGCCTGTTGCTTGCGGTTGATCATCTGATGACCCTGAACTTGAAGTGTCCGAGAAAGAGACCCATTTTCTACCACCTCTTCTGAGTCCGGTTTGGTTGGCTGCTCTTTCTTTTTCTTTTTTATCTTTATAATCTGCTGATAGATAAGGATAGATATTTTCTATTTTAAAGTTCTGGATATCCTTGGCCAGTTTCTTATGCTTCTTTTCTAGTGTCTGTGCCATGAATTGATCAAAAGTGGTATTGATTTCTTTCAATTTATCCCGTGCATTCTGTAAGTCTGTGTTGTTGAGAAATTTTTCTTCTTCTGTCTCCAGGTCTAGTTTGATTTTTGCGTGTATCCTTTTTGCCGTAGTTATGGTTAAAACCATAAGATCTCGTGAGCACTTCGTAGATATTTGACTGAAGCCAAGCATGTATTCTTGGTCCTCCAGGAATAACGCCGGTTCATTATGTACGATGAGCCCTAATGGGACCATGTTGACCCTTAGGTATTCCCTGAGGAAGTGTCCGTGGACCTCTGTTCGAAAACATTTCTTCTTAAGCTTCAGCAATTCGTCTCCTGATGCAGTCGATGCGATGTGTTGTTGCGCGCCATTAAGATTGAACAATGTGGGTCCTTCTTTATTCTTTCCCTCCTTTTCTCCACACACAGGGGAGACCAAGTCAAGGCCCAAGAAGAAGGCTTATTGCCGAAACGTCACGGGGCTACATAATTTTGTGGGCTACATTCCCACAGTCCCGTCTCATAACCTGATTTGATTCCTGACGTTGACCAACGACTAGGTCCCTGTCTTCTCTAGAGCTTACAAACACCATACAGTCTTGATTATATGCTTTATTCAAGACACGAACAAACAATATTAATGGTGTTTTTGTATATCACATTTGTTACACTCTTTTAGTGCATTTGTTGAATGTTTGTCACAACCATGTTTGTCACTCACTCTTTCTTTTTTCCAATGCATTTGTAAAACAAAATGAATGTATTCTGATTTAAGATGCATATTATGAAATAGCATTTTCTACACTTATTTTTGTAAAAACTTTAAAAGCATAAAATATGTTGTGTACCTACTAGCACTAGCAGAATAATAAAAGTATGCTATGATGCATTTCCATAAGGGTCTATTTCTTGCTCATCTTTTAAGAAAACCTATGACAGTCAGTTAAATAATATAACCACTGTCATAATTAGCATGCAAAGAAATTCAGCCTTTACCATACAGGTAAATGGACCTAAAGTAAGTGGCAGGACGCCTCCCCACTTGTTTCAAATATTATTAGCTCCCAAGTCCTTCCACTTGTTCATGAGCTTACCCTCCAGTTATAATAGTTTAAGATATAGCAATTGCTATACTAGGGTTTTAGAAATCATCAATATAGAATTGGTCTTCCAATCTTCCCGAACCTTATTTGACCATCAGCTTGCTTCACATTTACTTACTACCTTGGACATTTCATATCTATAATGGAACAAATCTTAAGTTTTACGGAAGAAGAAACTTCTGACATTATTCAAGGACCCACATTGTTCAATCTTAATGGCGCGCAACAACACATCGCATCGACTGCATCAGGAGACGAATTGCTGAAGCTTAAGAAGAAATGTTTTCGAACAGAGGTCCACGGACACTTCCTCAGGGAATACCTAAGGGTCAACATGGTCCCATTAGGGCTCATCGTACATAATGAACCGGCGTTATTCCTGGAGGACCAAGAATACATGCTTGGCTTCAGTCAAATATCTACGAAGTGCTCACGAGATCTTATGGTTCTAACCATAACTACGGCAAAAAGGATACACGCAAAAATCAAACTAGACCTGGAGACAGAAGAAGAAAAATTTCTCAACAACACAGACTTACAGAATGCACGGGATAAATTGAAAGAAATCAATACCACTTTTGATCAATTCATGGCACAGACACTAGAAAAGAAGCATAAGAAACTGGCCAAGGATATCCAGAACTTTAAAATAGAAAATATCTATCCTTATCTATCAGCAGATTATAAAGATAAAAAAGAAAAAGAAAGAGCAGCCAACCAAACCGGACCCAGAAGAGGTGGTAGAAAATGGGTCTCTTTCTCGGACACTTCAAGTTCAGGGTCATCAGATGATCAACCGCAAGCAACAGGCAGACGTCCACAAGGAGGGTATCTCCAACCTCTACCTCCTCAGGTTCCTTTTTTAGGAAGAGGGGGCCCCAGAGGTCGATACTGGGGCCCTCCGCCACAAATTCCAATGCCCATGCCTTATTACCCTTTCAACTATTCACAATGGAGTCAACCACCCAGAGGACGCCGCAACAAACGGAGACCTTAGAAGATATACCCATCTTTAATCTCTCAGGAACTACACTATCCAAAGCAGAAATACAGGTCCTTACTAAAGGACTTTCATTTTTTCCGTCTACCAGAACGAATTGGTTCCAACTAGATCAAGAAATATCAACTTTCTTCAGAACCATAAGAAGGAAAGTATTCTTTCAAGATAAGGAACAATCTGAACAAGACGAAGACTCGGGATTGCGAGTACCTTCCAATTTCACTCCTAGAGAAAATGAGGTTGCGTCCCATATCATTACTTTCGAGAAATGTGTCAGAAAGGAGATTTCCAAATTGCAGGATCTAACCACCACAGCAAGACCAAACCTATCTAAGGATGAACATAAGGCACTTAAGCAACTCTCCTCGAATAACCAAATTATCATCAAAATGGCTGACAAAGGAGGTGGGATAGTAGTGCAAAGCCTTGCTCAGTATAAAGAGATGGTCTATAATCTTTTGGACGTGACAACTAACTACAAAAAGCTTAGAAAAGACCCTACCAAAGAAATTAAAACCAAGATACAAGAAGCCACTAAACTTGCATTTGAACGCGGATGGATTTCAGAAAAAGAGAACATTTTTCTCAACACCTCAGAGGGAAGAACACCGGCGTTCTACGCCCTACCAAAAATACATAAAAATCAGCAGAATCCACCAGGCAGACCCATCATTTCAGGATGTGGGTCCATCCTTGAACCATTATGCAAATTTGTGGATCACTTCTTGAAACCCTTGAGCCAAGAAACTCCAACTTATCTAAGGGATACGATGGCAACGATCGCTTTTTTTGAAGACCTGACATTCAATCCAACAAGGGACCTCCTGGTGACCATGGACATCGCTAGTCTCTATACGAGTATCCCCCAAGATGCAGCTCTAGAATGTATCCACCAGCATCTTATACACCATATGAGACAAAATCGAGTTCCAGCTAATTTTATAGTTGAACTGCTAGAACTGGCTCTTACAAACAACTTCTTTTCTTTTGATGACAACTTCTATCTACAGGTCAGCGGTACCGCGATGGGAGCATCCTTTGCCCCCAGTCTGGCCGTGATCTTCATGTCAGAATACGAACAACAACACATTCTTAATTTTCATAACCCATTCAGAGATAAGATTGCGCATTGGTATCGCTATATAGATGATATTATCTTTATATGGCAAGACACCGAAACTCCGGTTGAAGATTTCCTACACTGGTTGAACCAAAGAACAGAAGACATCAAATTTACACTCTGTAAAAGCAACCAGATGATTAATTTCCTTGACTTAGAAATCAGTGTCAAAGAAGAAAAACTGATATGCTCACTCTACAGGAAAGAAACAGAGAGAAATACTTTGCTGCACTACAGAAGCAACCATCCCAGGAACCTGAGAAATAACCTACCATTTGGCCAATTCTTACGGCTCAGGCGGAATTGCACAGAATTGGAACAGTACAAAAAACATGCCAACATTTTGAAACATAAACTCCTCAATAGAGGATACCCTAAAAAACTAATTGGGAATACCACCAAGCACGCACAATATACGCCCCGCAAAACCTTACTTACTCCCAAAGTACGAGACACAGAAAGTGAAAAACTCATAACCTGTGTAACTACCTTTGGCCCAAATACCACTAAACTTAAATCCATCATTAAGAAATGTTGGCCATTGGTACAATTGAGTCTTCCGAATGCACCTACACCAAGAATGGCCCTTAAGAGAGGCAAAAACCTGAAGGATATGTTGACCCATGCCAGGTTAAACAAAAAATCCCAAAGGACAAAACTGTGGAATATGAGGGAAATAATGGGCCATCACCCATGTGGTACATGTAATGTATGTAAATTCACGAAAAAAACTACATCATTTCAAATAGAGGACAAGGAATGGAAGATCAGACACTTTTCCAATTGCAAAACTACCAATGTAATATACATCATCGAATGCCCCTGTGGGCTCAGGTATGTTGGCCAAACTCAGAGACAGGCCAACAAGAGAATTGGTGAACATCGCTCCAGGATTCGATGTCGAGTTCATTCAGCACCATTAGTGTCTCACTACATGGAATACCAACATAGTGTAGATGACATACTATGGTGGGTTGCTGATACAGTGGTTAATACCACCAATGCTTCTAACGCCCTTAACTACAAGGAATCATGGTGGATCTTCAAACTCAAAACCATTACAAAGGGCCTTAATGAAGCCATACCAACCACCTATGGCTGAACAGGGATATTCCCCTACCTAGTGTTCCACCTAGGCCTAACAACAGTATTTTAACACCTTATTCCGACATTCCAAAGTCAGCCTCCCATAGCATCTTCTGTTATATCAGAAACTCTTCATACTAGATGTGCCTTCACATATCTAGTAGTGCCCATTAGGCTACCGACAACCACCCAGGGGCTCTATATATAACTGCACTTTGTGATAAATATTAACAACAAGCGACTACAAGAATAATGTCTATCCCAATGAGTTGTGAATTTGTTTCCGCCAAATTTGTATTTTACTTTTGATACAGTATATTTTATTGTCACCTTGTTTATATGTGGTACTAGCCAACTCAATTACGCCCTTGACTCTTCAACGTGCATCTCTCATTACACATGCACCCATCCCTGTGAACACTTGTCATTCGTTGCACTCCCAATGTGTCCTTTATCCTTCCCTCCCCTCTTCTTTTCCTCCGTCCTATGAACCATGAGACGTCAAAATAACATCTAAGAAGTAGGTAGTACCTACCCGCACACACGGTCCAAATATACAACCTAAAACAATACGAGGGGTCGCGGCCAAGCATACAGTAGCTAGTTCCGTTACGGGTGCCATGACAACCCATAGACACCGCACTAAGTACGCATGCGCAGAGACTAAAACAGAGGTTCCCTGCGCAAGCGTACTATATAGATAACGTAACAGCTTTGTCTCCCTTTTCCATGCGCAGAAACTAAAACAGAGGTTCCCTGCACATGCGCACTGTATAAACAGAGTTTTAGCTTCTCTTCTTTTGTATGCAGCTACGCGAGCCGCCGCATCCGTAGCAGCCTTACAGCGCACGACACCACAGGTGAGAGACCCATGGAAGTTAGACCATGTGGGGATCAGGAACGCCAAATTCTGACCCTATGTTCCTGGCCCCACTAGCTGATCCTCACCAGCAATCAGAACACACGGGCTGTGCAACAAACGTGCGCTTTCAGCCGCACGTGTGGATTTCTCGTATTTCGCCACCCCCACTAATCAGTTGCCGTCCTATTTTACTTTATTGTTTTTAACAGGGTTACTGAATAAATCAATAGAACGGCCCACAGCTGTCCACAGTACCCTGTTACCGGCTATGTGACTGCCCTTCCAAATCCTGATATCTAATACCAAGGCATCGTGTATAGAGGACTGCCTTCCCGTAGAATTCAGCACAACAGTTTCTGCGGGCTCAACACCAAGATACCCCAGGTACTGCATGGTCACTCTGTATACTTATTTTAACAGCACCCAGAGTATGTTAAATCTCAACATATGACTGAGAGACACTTTTTCTGTCTCCCTGTCTCCTTTCCAGTATCTGTAGTAACCAAACAATCCACGCACAACTCTCGAATTACCAGATACCTGATGTTGGAGAGCCTAACAGTATTCCCCGCCTCCATCTCCGAGAAGCCACCTTTAGAACCCTGTACTTTTTTCAGGTTAGTACCTAAGTGTCCAGCAAGCACTAGGACAACTCCACTGTTGTACCTATATTGGTCCTGATTAATTTTTAAAGCATGCAGGTCAAACTACCTACAGACTCAGCTTTCATTTTAGATGTACTCTGTAGTAAGTCTGCCCTTGAATTTTACTTAGAATCTTCTTTATTTTTTCCCTCCTTTTCTCCACACACAGGGGAGACCAAGTCAAGGCCCAAGAAGAAGGCTTATTGCCGAAACGTCACGGGGCTACATAATTTTGTGGGCTACATTCCCACAGTCCCGTCTCATAACCTGATTTGATTCCTGACGTTGACCAACGACTAGGTCCCTGTCTTCTCTAGAGCTTACAAACACCATACAGTCTTGATTATATGCTTTATTCAAGACACGAACAAACAATATTAATGGTGATTTTGTATCACATTTGTTACACTCTTTTAGTGCATTTGTTGAATGTTTGTCACAACCATGTTTGTCACTCACTCTTTCTTTTTTCCAATGCATTTGTAAAACAAAATGAATGTATTCTGATTTAAGATGCATATTATGAAATAGCATTTTCTACACTTATTTTTGTAAAAACTTTAAAAGCATAAAATATGTTGTGTACGTACTAGCACTAGCAGAATAATAAAAGTATGCTATGATGCATTTCCATAAGGGTCTATTTCTTGCTCATCTTTTAAGAAAACCTATGACAGTCAGTTAAATAATATAACCACTGTCATAATTAGCATGCAAAGAAATTCAGCCTTTACCATACAGGTAAATGGACCTAAAGTAAGTGGCAGGACGCCTCCCCACTTGTTTCAAATATTATTAGCTCCCAAGTCCTTCCACTTGTTCATGAGCTTACCCTCCAGTTATAATAATGATGTATTTTCAACTGCCATAGTCCAGGCCTTACCCCCTCACAGACCTGAAGACTGTGCCATAGATACAGATCCCTCAGCAGTGATTCCTTTTGGCAGAATGTTTATTCTTTCCGAACCTGAGAAAAAGGCCCTCAGAGAATACCTGGATACCAACCTTGAAAACGGCACCATAAGACCCTCAAAATCTCCAGCGGGTGCTTCATTGTTCTTTGTTGCCAAGAAGGACACCAAGGAACTCAGACCTTGCCGCGACTATCGTGGCTTAAATCAATGCACCCTCAAAGATAGGTACCCACTACCCCTGATCTCGGATATCCTGGAAGCTGTGAGAGGCGCCGTAGTATTCACGAAGTTGGATCCCCGGGGTGCCTATCATTTGATCCGTGTCCGGGAAGGAGACGAATGGAAAACAGCCTTTAGAACACCCTTTGGTCACTATGAATATCTAGTCATGCCCTTTGGACTAGCTAATGCCCCGCAGTTTTTCAACGTTTTATGGATAGGGTGTTTTCTGACATGTTATTCCTTTTTGTCATTGTCTATCTGGATGACATCTTGATCTTTTCCAAGGATCCTCTAAAGCATGAAGAGCATGTAAAGGCAGTATTGCAACGACTCCGTGAACACAAACCTTTAGCCAAACCCGAAAAATGCTTGTTTCACGTTACTTATGTTCACTACCTGGGATTCATCCATAGCCCAGAAGGAATTGGTATGGACCCTTCAAAGGTAAAGGCCATACTGGCATGGCCTGCTCCCATGTCCGTGAAACAAGTTCAATCCTTCCTGGGGCTTGCCAAATTCTACCGGAAGTTCATTTCTACCTTTTCCGAGATCGTCCAGCCGATTGTTGCTCTCTTGAAGAAAGACATTCCCTTTATCTGGTCTACACAGCAAGACAAAGCATTCCAACGATTGAAGACAGAGTTCACGCAAGCCCCCATCCTGGCCCAGCCAGACATAAATCGCCCATTCCTAGTGTAAACGGATGCCTCTAACCACGCCATAGGAGAGGTCTTGAAACAGGAACTTGAGGATAAACTGGAACACCCCATTGCTTACCTCTCACGAACCCTGACTCCCAGTGAGACACACTATTCCGTCCTGGAAAAGGAACTATTAGCCATCCGCCAGGCCTTCACTGAATGGCGACATCTACTTCTAGTTGCTAGATATCCAGTTCAGGTCCGCACGGACCATCGGTATCTTCAAATTCTACAATCATTGGAGTGCAGGAACAGTCGTCAGGCGCATTGGGCCTACTTCTTTGCCCAATACCAATTCCAAATCACTCATGTTCCCGGATGACAAAACATGATTGCTGATGCCTTATCTTGATGTCCTGACTATGTAACTACTGAAGACAAGGCCTATCCTAAGATGTTTCCCCACACGATCTTTGTAGCTCAAGCAGTCAACCTCCTGGAAGAAATTAGAGTACAAACCTAATCCTCTGACCTCTGGAAGGATATTTCAAGGAAGAATCCATGGAACCTAAGACTTAAGGAAGGATACTTATTCAAGGACAATGCACTGGTCATTCCTACACAGAAATTACAACAAAGAATGATAAACCTCTGTCATGATACCCTTCACTCCGGACATCGTGGCATAACTAACACCCTCTGTCTTATACAAAGACAGTTTTGGTGGCCTGGAATGAAGAGCGACGTACAGCAGTACATCAAATCTTGTGCTGTCTGCAGTCAAAACAAACATGATAACAAGAGACCGGCGGGTCTTCTAATGCAACAATCGCTGCCAACAAGGCCATGGGAATTCTTTGCTACAGACTTCATTGTGGAATTACCACCTTCCCGAGGGTACACGACCATCATGGTTACCATAGATTTGTTCACTCATATGGCTCATTTTACACCCCTGTGTAAGTTACCATCCTCGTCCGAACTTGCTGGAATTTTCCTGGAACACATATTTCGTTTACATGGACTCCCTTCCAAGATCATATCTGATCGAGGACCGCAGTACGTCTCTCAATTCTGGAAACATCTCTGTCGCATTTTGGGAATCCAACGCGCCCTCTCATTTGGTTATCATCCCCAGACCAACGGTGTCGTAATTCTCCCCCCGTCTCACCTGGGATCGCCTCTTGCTCTGTTCCGCGGAAGGATTCCTCTTGCGGGTGGATCGGGTCTTGTATAGGCTCGCACAAGTCTCGTCCGAAGGTCGCACTTCCAGGATGTCCAGGAAGGAAGTAGCGGTCGCTAGGGTTGAGGATACCGGGAGTAGATTTAGAGGGGAAAGGTGGAAGGAAGAAAGAAGGGACCAGGAAACTAGGAATATTGGATTCGCCGAACAGCACACACATGTCTAGTCACTACCTAATGATAGCGTTGAGACGCGTGGGGCCGCTGGGGCGTGGCCAATTTATAGAACGTGCCTTGTCCGACGGAAAAGGCTGGTGCGAGGCAAGTCCTTTGGCACGGCCATGTTGGGAGTAACAAGGAATACAAGCCCCGTCGCGATAAGGACCAGGAAGTCCAGAAAGGGCAAGTTCTATGGGTCATGACAAACGGGGCCACAGAACGTGCTAATCAGACCCTGGAACAGTATCTTCGATTTTTTTCACCACCAAGGTTCAGGATGACTGGTCGCTCCTGATACCTGTGGCTGAATTCGCCTACAATTCTGAACATTCAGCAATTAAGACCAGCCCCTTTTATTGTAGCCAAGGTTTCCATCCATCAGTTCTACCCTCTGTTCTCCCTCATCCTACACCAGTACCTACTGTCGACTCTTGGAATGAAACCCTCATCAACGTACACCAAGAGGCCAAAGAAAATTTAGAGAAGGCCAGAACAAAGAGGTATGCAGATTTAAAAAGGAGACCAGGTCCTTCTTATGCAATCGGTGATCAAGTCTGGTTGTCCTCGAAATTACTACCCCGGCATCTACGGCCAAACAAGTTGGCCCCTCGGTACTATGGTCCATTTCCCATCAAGGAAATTATCAACCCAGTTTCATACCGGATTAGTCTACCAGACTCTTGGAAGAAAATTCACCCAGTATTCCACACATCCTTATTAAAACCCTACCACCAATCCTCCCGGAAATCCTACCAACCTCCTCCTCTACTGGTTGACAACCAATTGGAATATGAAGTATCTCGAATATGTCACTCAGGTATAAACGGGGTCAGCTTCAATACCTGGTTGAATGGAAAGGATATCCTCCTAGTGAAAGAAGCTGGGAACCACTTTCTAATCTCAAGACCCCTCGACTACTCAGAAGATTTCACCTTATACACCCGGGCAAACCTGGTGGAACAAGTTTTTAGAGGAGGCATGCTGTCATGACCCACAGAACGTGCCCCTTCTGGACTTCCTGGTCCTTGTCACGGCGGGGCTTGCATTCATGGTTTCTCCCAACATGGCCGTATCACGTGACACGCCTCGCACCAGCCTTCACGGCGGACGTAGTACGTTCCATAAATATGCCACGCCCCTGCGGCCCCGCTCATCTCAATGCTATTGCGAAGTAGCAACCAGACGTGTGCTCCGTAGCTCGCAGTAATGTTTCCCTTGCTTCTTCCACTCTAACCCAATTCTAGTCCCTTTCCTTCCTTTCTTGATTCCTGGACTCGTGTGCTAGTTGCGCACCCTGTTATTTCCTGGATTCCTGGATCCCTGCATCCCGGTACTTGAACGCACGCTGGAGTCGGAAGAGACTCGTGCAGCCTTATTCAAGACTCGAGCAGTACGGAAGAAGGCATCGATCAAGAAATCCAGCAAAGATCGAACTCAGGTGAGAAGGAGGGAACTCCTTGACACGGATTGTCACCAAATTTACAAAAGCACGCTTTCGGGACCAAGCCCCTGCTGCAAATTTGGTGAAAATACGTCCAGCGGTTTGGCCTGTAGCCATGCGCAAAATATTTCCTCCATTCAGTCTATGGGAAAAAAAGACATTTTGCAAAAGAATTCAGAGTGGCCCATATACTTTTTTTGCAAAGTTTGGTGAGGATTCGTCCAGGGGGACCGGAGTTATAGGCCGCCCAAAAAGTGCTCTTGCTATGGAAACAGCAACTTAACCATAACTACACAGCCACTAGCGTGGGTGTGTAATATATAAATATATATATAAATATATATTCACTAACAAAAACTTTGTTAAAGGGACATTATGGTTAAGTTGCACCACTAAAAAAACCTATGAAATTCAGTGGAAAAACGTTGCTACAGGGACGTTATGGTTAGAGGTAAAACCCAAAAACCCCAGAAATTTGCAAGTTATGGTACGGTACGCAACCATAACTTGTGCTTCCACTGTGCACTGTAAGGAATAACACCCACAACATCAAAGTAAACACTGGGCATATACAAGTTGACCGCCTAGACGCCAAAATCATTCAGTTGCTCCTCCAATTTGCCACCTTGAGAAATTTTGTAGAAGAACATATTATGGGGAAAATAAGACACTGCCCAACTTGCACATGCCCGCCTTCCCCATTCCCAGCCCCCCCTTCCCCACAAATTCAATGTCATGAAAGACGCTTCGATGAGACCTCAATCCCTTCTTCCCCTCGCCAGCAGCTTGTTGAAATGGAAAAATCCCCAATATATGTATCTGTTTCTTGTCCCCTTCCCTTTCCGAATAGTTGCTATGAATGTGTGCTAATAAAGATTGATATGTTAATGTGTACTGATTATGAATGTCCCTTTTTTTCCGTTTAAAAAGGCCATTGTAAGTGTGAAGGGCACAACAATAGTGGGGATGATTGCAAGTGAGAAAAAATGGAAGAGGCGACGACCGCCGCATCTGGGTGCCTATGCACAATCACAATAAAAGCATCTGTAGGACGCCACTACAGACTGCATGTTTGCATGCACACAAAAGTCTGTAAACAGTTGCAGGAGCATCTGTTTATCTGTGGCACAGCTGTGCTCATGCGTATATCGTCCTGTGACGCATGGTAATGCTGTGCCTGGTGAACATATGCAAATAAACGTGTGATGTAGTTGTACAACCTGGAAGCGTGCACCCACGTCCTGCGATTATTTTCCATCGTAAACATCCCATCTACTGTATCGTGCTCACAGCAAGCGTAGGTAGAAATGTGCAATGTACGTGTGCCATATGTTTAAGTAGTCTGGGGATGGCAAGAGTATCGGTAGGTGAACTATGCATGTGCCACAAAGTATAACATCCAATATACTTCCGGCAGACAAGTTTGGAAATGGAGACCAATGGCGACATAATTTGGGGTCCCTTATTTGGTGGACACGACCCAGATCCGTACACATCGAAAGAGGACATTTTTCTGCAATGTACGGAGTGTGACAGTGATAGTGCACCCTTACAGAGATCCTGCACTCTTCCTTCTACATGTAGATATTGCAGGGAAAGCGTTAGTTCCACTTTGCGGTGTCACGTGCTCCACATCAGCCCCATAAAAGAGCACACCCCACAATTGCTTTGTTTAGCTTTCTAGAGAAGAGCACCGGTGCACATTGGTTCGGGCAGAAATTGCTTTCTCACCAATTGTGTGCCTGCAAAGTACTTCTCCAAGTAATGGCCACCAGAGCTTCTGCTAATACATCTAACTCAGGAGCACCCACACCCTCATAACCAACACCTCCTTCTAAAAGTCCTGAGCAAGGGGACAGGCGTCATAATGTGGAAGGACATCAAAAAGGAAACGAGAATAAAGTAGAAGGAATCCCCATTGCATACAGCCAGCGGCAATCCTGGGTGTGGAAACTATTTAGGACCATTAGAGATGTGCCAAAATCTCGTGCTAACCAGGTGCAGTGCACTGAGTGCTTAGTTGCGGAAAACTTGTCTTGTACAGCTATGGCACCACCTCCATGTGGCAGCACCTGAAAGCGAACCACTAGGCAGCTATTCGGAGGGTTGTCCCCTTCCAAGCAGGTAGTAGGTTATTGTCCTCTATAGCATCATCTGCCCCTGCCACCACTAGGGACACTCCAGTGGGCCACCGCGTCCCGCAAGCAGCCTTGGAGGACATACGCAGTACAACAGACACCAGCTTTCAAAGGCCACTGCATTCTGCATATACTGCGTCATGGTACTGTGTAGGGGAGAACATTTGCAAAGTGCTTTTGAGGCTGCGGTCCTGGACCATGACAAACACTGCCCCGTACCCAAGTAAGGTGCACCCCACATCTACTGCTCTCCATGTACGATTTCTTATCCCTGATGTTGGTACCCTTTCCCAATCTCCCTTCCACTGCTGAGTTTTCTTGCGTGTTTTATAACAACAGGAAAAATGCTACACAGCCAGAAGGTGGGGGAAACAAAAAGACTCTTTTCAGAGCCACCTTGCACTGTTCAAAAATCGAAGTTCAATACAAGCATGCATGCGATGACGCTGCCTATAAGCATCGCGTACAGAGATGGCAACAATGGGCAGCGAATGGGCAGTGGGGCGCCGTCAAAAGAATTGTACGCATTTCCAAAAATAAGTGGTGGCTCTGCAAAGAACCTTTTTGTGCTGTTTGTATTTTCAACGTTAAAAGTGATGAACAACCACAGGGAAAATACATCCTGCACTTGCAGGAAGTGCTGCACAGCATTTTGGATATTACGCAGAAAGATCTTATTGCCAGCATCCGTCAGATGAACTCCATATGAACGAAAAATGTTCCTACTATGAAACGTAATGTTTTCATTGTGGAAGGAGAACATGCCAACGTCACGCAAAAAAGTGCACACAGCCTTGTTCACATTGCGCCACGCTTTCTCCATTTGTGTGCCACATACGGAAGAAGGCAGCCACATCTGTCTCTGGGCAATGCGAGAAAAACCTATGTGTGATTTTGGAAACATTTTCACGAGTTGCCGAAATGTCTCCTTCATTGCAAACTGCAGTGAAATGCTGGTAACATGCCCTATACTGTTCCCTCCACAATGAACAATAATAATGTCTGGATGAGCAAGCGTCACCAAACTGGCACAAAAAGGACCCACATGGAACCACTGCATCCCACGTATTCTGTACTAGTGCACATCGACATTATCGAAACCAAGGTGTGCTGCTAGGGCACAACGCTATGCGTAAACTTGTACCCAATGTATCCATGAGTCGCCCAACAGCCATATAGTCCGCCTACTGAACTGCACACCCGTCCCCGTAGACATGTCCACTCCTATTGGCAAACAGACGTTCTGGCACAATCTGTTGCTACACACCACACCCACAAATTCATATTGACCAAACCCAACTCCTGCACAGTCCCATTTCTATTGCAGCCACCCTCAAAAGACCCGGATGTAGCACGTGGGCTCCCCCAAAAGCCGTGGCTTTCGCCAACATATTGCCCTGTGTACGGGGCTACACAAACACATTTTAAGTGTCATAGAAAGTGGGAGTCTTCGTAGAAGTTGTGCAAGGTGTTTTTTTCTAATTTTGCCAAAGGGACGTGTAAAGAAACACCTTATTGTGTGCTCCTTGTTAGGGGTTTCTCTCGGCTTGTGCTCCGTACATTACTACACTTGTGTCTGCAGCATTCATTGTATATACTGCAACAGATTACTAATTGCAATAGGGGGAAAAGAAAATTCACTGCCACTGACAAACGTCACACTACAAGCACTAACGTTGTCACGGTCACAAAAGAACATCCTACCATGGAACACAAAAGCAAACATACACGTGAATCACTGAATCATAGTCCCATTTCCATAGCAAGCACATTACGAAGGACAGCATGTAGCATGTGCAATTTCCCCAACTACCGCGTGGGCCGCAGCCCAGTAAAGCAGGGCCAGTCCTTCTTCCCTTTGAAGTACTCTTTCAGCAGCACTCCCTGATTGGCTACTGTTAAAGTATTAAATACGCATTCACCAATTACATTTAAGAACTGTGCATGTAATGCTATCACGTCTAATGAACAGTGCATAACAGCCGTTAAACACGCAGAGGTGAAATATCCTATAAATCAAAAGCACCTCCACGAGAAAGTACTGTACAACAATCTACGCGTTCTCCACCCAAAAACATCAGCATCGCTACCCATCATCACACCCAGTAGGTATTACTATTTTTTCTACAGTACAGTGCCAACTGTGTTATACGTGTGCATACCTCTCAACTCACACGCTTTCGGCGGGTGTCACCCGCCACTTAGCCAGCTCTCTCACCCGGCAAGCTTCCTAAATGCCCATAGGAATCAATGGGCTTTAACACGCCAATTACAAAATCAGGTGTTTTCACCCGCCCAAGGGCCATGAAAGGTTGAGAACTATGCGTGCAACAGTGTACCTAGGAGAAAATCTCCATAACATACTCAAAATGTGTATTGTTATGTCTCCCATCACCTACCATTAAATCGCTCCTACAGTGGTAGGAGATGCAAAAGGTTCCATTTGCACAATAGGCATTGGTATACAAAAAAGGTTATTCTGTTCTTTTGTTCCGTCATTTCTACAATTCTTACCCTCACTAAATCACCTCCTAGCTAATTTGTACAAATCGCACACAAAACTATCATGCAGCCTTTCCGACCAAACTATGCAAAGTGTATACATTTCAAGCATAACAGTTTCCACTCGCACGTCATACATAACAACAGCAGTTAAGTAATAAAAAAGTTATCCCCACATTCACAACAGTAACGTATGTAAATGTGCATAATCAAATTAAAACCCTGAAGCAATGCCTGCACTCATGTACTAAGCATACATATGCAAAGAACTGCATGCAAATGGATGCCCAAAAACATTGCGCTTTGCACTCTGTACATGTTCCTGCACCTTTGTCTCATCCTTCCACAATGCAAAGTAATGCATTTAAATAAAAAAGAAATTGATATGGATAATGCAATCATCCTTTCAAATATTTATCCTTTCAAATGTACAAAAACAGATACAAAAACACATACAGATAATAATAAATGTGTAACAGCTTAACAATTTAAAACAGAATTTTTTAAGATAGTAAGCATATTGTGCACAAATATCAGACATCACATAATGGGAATACAAAGACAAGAAACATTGTTAGCAAAATTCAACAGTAGACAAGATCAGATATTTGATTACATTCTTAATGATTACAATTAAATGTGTCCTTCAACAAGAGGACAATTGGGAAAGATTGTGTCTAAAAAATGGACTAAGGCCGCTCGCATTCCCAAATCAGGGTTATTAGTTATGTGGCACCACATTTCGTCCATTGACATATACTTAAAACTGGTCAAACGGCATTTCTTAAAGTGAGTTATCCTTTGATCATCTAACATTGGACAATATAAAATACAGGTTCTAAGGTTTCTCTTTGTGTCTTATTTAAACAGAACCGGCAGAAGTTCAGTTCTTTCTGAATCAGGTTTCGTCTAGCCAAGACCTCAGTTGTAGGCCAGTGATTCAACCGAAACCTAAGAAATTGATGTCTGATTTAGGGACATGGACATCTTAACAGATATGGAGCTGTTACATGCAATGCTTTGTTACCAAACACTTGAGTGTCAAAATACTTGTATTTTAGACATAACCTTCGGTTTTCTATCCAATCATAAAGAAAATGTTTTTGCGTCGCGCAAACTGGATTGGATAGGATCAAATTTAGCGATCTGGATGCTTCAGATAAGGTGTCCAAAACTAAATTGCACCAGGTCTTAGTAAAATCATGGTCCTGAGCCAGAAGATGTTGAGCCAAAATGCTCAGCAAACCTCCAGAAGCAATGCCCAAGATCGATTTTCTGAATAAGGCGCACATCCTCCATTTGATTTGGGATTCTAAGGACGGGATTCCCAATTCAAGTCGTATTAATGTTACACCATTCAACAAGTCGTTTTGGTGTTCCGTCAAATTTTCCGGAAGACAAGGCCATAGGGGGAAGATCCAACTCCCTGGGTTCCCGTGTGGATACCAGCTGCCTCAGAGCTGCCTTTTCAACCTTAATGTTCTGCAATTCAACACTCATCCCTTGAACCTCCGTAACCAGCTCCTGAAATTGTTCAGGGGAATCCATGATCCTTTCCTGGCGTTGCAAACTGTCAGCGCTAGTTGGATTCGACCCTCCTTCCTGATCCAGCCCTTCCGCCCCCTCCTCACCTGGTATCTCAGTGTCTGTGGGTAGTTGGAGTCTTTTCTTCCACAGGGCCTTTTTCTTCTGAGGCGGATAGGGTCTGCCTCGGTAGGAAGCCACCCTGACCTAAATCAAAGAGGTCAAGGGGGGCCCCTCTACCGGAACAAACTATCAGGGGAAAAAGCCTTCTGGCATAAAAAAACCCCTCTGAGTGAAGTAGGAGGGAGCCTTGGAAATGCAGCCTGGAGGAGAGCCTGAAGATGCAGCCTGGAGGAGAGCCTGGAGATGCCGCCTGGAGGAGAGCCTGGAGATGCCGCCTGGAGAAGAGCCTTGCGACGGAGGTAAGCACAGGGGGAAGCCACGGGAACAGGAAGGTAGCCCAGGCAAAGAGCAGGAATCTAGCAAGTTGAGGGGAGAAGAGCGAGCGAGAAAGGGAAGCAGAAAGAGGGAAGTGAAAAATAATGGCCGGCAGGGCCAGGGGTAACAAAAACTAGAGAGAGAGAGCACGGAGGGAAACAGAACGGAGAAAAACTGAGGAGCGATTCACCCGGAAGCCTAGCGCAAAGGGTTGCAACGCACTGGCTTCCGGGTGGAAGCGAAGAAAAAGACGATTGGTGGTGGAGGCCGCCAAGACTAGAACGCTGCATAGCAGCGTGAGAAAAAACGTGGTGGGGCGATTCAATGGCCGCTTAAGCGCCATTGAACCCACTTACGCCACGGACTTTGGAGGGTGACACTGTGATTCTGGGTCTTCCTTGGTTACGTACACATAATCCCTTCATAAATTGGAAGGCAGGAACTCTTTTCTTGGGTTCTGAATATTGCATAGTTCACTGTCTATCCCAAAATGCTGTAGGAGTTCAGATTCCTTCTGAGATTACCGACACTCCCGAAGTACCCTCCATTCGGCAGTTAAGAATGATCCCAAGATGTCACCAACAATACTACAGGGTCTTCTCAAAACCCCTATTTCCTACCTTACCTCCACATTGAAGGGATGACTGTCATATCAGTCTGCTCCCAGGCCAACCCCTTCCGTTCGGATGGATGTAAATATTGTCTCAACGAGAAAAGACAGCTCTCAAAGACTACCTCCACTCGAACCTACAGAATGGTTTGATTACTGAGTCCAAATCTCCTGCGGGTGCCTCACTGTTTTTCATTCCGAAAAAAGACTCGGAAGAGCTCAGACCGTGCATCGATTATCAGGGACTCAACAAGATTACCATTCCTGACAAGTATCCCATGCCCTTGATCAAGGATATCTTGGAAGCAGTTCGGGGAGCCGCCCTTTACACCAAGTTAGATCTTCGAGGGGCATATCATTTAATTCGAATTGCACATGGTGACAAGTGGAAGACAGCCTTCCATACTCCCTTTGGTCATTTCCAGTACCAGGTGATGCCATTTGGTATGGTAAACGCACCCACAGTCTTTCAGCGGTTTATGGATCACCTGTTTGCAGATGTTCTTCTTCACTTTGTCATAATATATTTAGATGACATTTCGATTTTCTCTGCAAATAAGAGTGACCATATAAATCATGTCAACATCATCTTAGATCGTTTACAGGCCAATCAATCATACTGTAAGGCCGAAAAATGTGAATTCCATCAATCAAAAATTACTTACCTAGGATTTGTTCTGTTGGCCCAAGGCATCTCCATGGACCCAAAGAAAGTGTCAGCCGTCGTAGATTGGCCACCTCCGACGACTATCAAAGAGGTCCAACGATTCCTAGATTTTGCGAACTTTTATCGTAAATTCATTCTTTGCTATTCAGAAACTATCCTACCCATAACAAGACTATTAAAGAAAGAGGTAACGTTCTCCTGGGATTCGCAAGCGCAGCAACCCTTTGAGACTTTGAAAGGATTGTTTACCTCAGCATCAATACTAATCACTCCCGACCAGTCCCGACCCTTTATCGTTGAAACTGACGCTTCTCATCAGGCGTTAGGAGCTGTTCTCCTGCAACGGTTGAATCAAGGGGATGAAAGACCTGTCGCATACCTGTCCAAGACGTTCACCTCCTCCGAAGAACATTATTCTGTACTCAAAAGGAACTCTTGGCTATAGGGAAGGCCTTTGAATAATGGAGGCATCTTTTGTTGGGATCATCCTTTCCGGTGGAGGTCCGTACGGATCATCAGAACTTCAAAGTCCTACAGCAAGCTCAAACTACTAACAGCAGACAAGCAAGGTGGCCTCATTTCTTTTTACCATACAGGATCGAATTCACATTTCTGTCAGGGAACCTAAATTTACGGGCAGACGCTCTGTCTAGCAAGAATACTCAATCTACCAAATTCTGCTCAGAAAAGATGTTCCCAAGAGCCCAGTTTGTTTCAGTTATCTCCGATTTTCTTCAAATCCTTATGCATGAGACTTCTCAACAGTGACAGCTGTGTGAAGATCTGGCTATAACTTACCAACTTACTAAAGACCAATATTTGTACTTCCATGCTGGACAAGTTTTGGTTCCTACCCCTTCTCTCCAATCGGAGGTGCTCAGGATGTGTCATGACTCCCGAGCAGCCGGGCATCGGGGCATTCAAACCACCCTCGATCTTGTCAAACGCCATTCCTGGTGGCCCACTCTTCAACCTGATGTCAGAGACTATGTTAAGGCGTGCAGTACATGTATTCAATCCAAGACGGCACAAGCTCCTCCCTTTGGGCTACTTGCCCGTATGCCCATTCCAGAAAGACCATGGCAAGTAATTTCTACTGATTTCATAGTGGATCTTCCGCCTTCGTCTCAATATACTACCATTATGGTCACCATAGACTATTTCACGAAATTAGCCCACTTCACCCCATTATTCAAGATCTGAGGAGCAGCTTAGATGTCCAAAGTATTCATTTCCGAGATATTTTCCCAGCACGGTCTTCCCGACACTATTGTCTCCGACAGAGGGCCTCAATACACGTCTCAATATTGGAAGAGAGTATGCCACATTCTGGGAATCAAAAGGGCTCTAGTTCAGGTTATCATCCCCAGACCAATGGGCAGACTGAACGCCTAAATCAGACACTGGAGGGCGACTTACGCTGCTTTGTTTCTGCCGCTCAAGACAATTGGGTGGACCTTTTGCCTTTAGCAGAATATGCCCACAACAATGCCAGACATTCGGCTCTTAAAACTAGTCCTTTCCATTGTTCCTATGGCTACCATCCTTCGTTTATCCCTACAGTGTCCTCAGTCTCATCACGGTTTCCCGGAGCAGACAGTCTCTTAGCAGACATACAGACTGGACATCGGATTGCTCGCTTGGCACTGCAAGCGGCACAGGATTGGGCGAAAAGACATGCTGATAAACATCGCAGAGAAATGACAGCCTTTAACAAGGGGAACAGTGTGTGGCTGGCATCACGATTTCTTCCCAAACATCTGGTTCCTTCCAAATTGTCCCCTAGATTTTTTGGACCCTTCAAGGTGGTGGGCCAGGTGGGGACTACCATCGTTCGTTTGGTCTTGGATACACCCAGTTTTTCACCTATTCCAGATCAAGTTATCGGTTCATGATCGTTTTCAACTATCTGCTAAGGCTTTGCCTCCTCCTGTGGTGACCGATTCTGGAGCTGAGTTTGAAGTGGCTAACATTTGTGACTCTCGGTATCATCGAAGTCGCCTCCAATTCCTCATTGATTGGAAGGTCTACTCCCCAGCAGACAGGACCTGGGAACCGGCATCGGGGGTTCACACGCCCCGTCTGGTGTGACGATTTTTTCGTTTCCACCCAGGGAAACCGGGGTTGCCTCCTATGAGGAGGGGGCATACTGTTACACCATTCCAACAATGGTTATTTATATGGAAAAGGAGGCTGTGCGGGACCGTACTACGAGGGACATTCAAGATGGCCATGAATCTCACTTACGAGCGTAGTAATAGTCTAGTTGCTGCACAATCTCGACAGACGCGATCAGCGGATCACGTGACTCCATTTAAGGACCGAAGAACCTCTCTTCTGAGCGTCGCTTCTGAGTTGTGTGACGCTTCGTAAGTTTGTGTTCAGGAATTGTCTACTGCCTTTGCTGTGTTAGTTATTTCTGCCCAAATTCCTCTTTTCCGGCTGTTTTCTATTCTTAGAAAGCCTCCACAGCCCCCTTTTCCAGCTGTTCTCCCGATTCAATATTCTCCAACTCTCATTCTCCTTCCCGATCATTACTCTTCGCTCAAGCTACTTACCAGTATTGGGAATTCCGTCCTTCGCGAGAAAGTGAGTTAAATTTCTGCATCCGACATCTAGCTTCCTCTCTCCTTCCCGCCATTGACACGCTCTCTCTCTTACTAGGAACCTCCCACTCTCTCTCTACCAAGATTGCAGACCTGCTACCAAGTCCCTTTGGCCCTGACAACTTAGTCCTTACCAAGTTCGTTTATGAGTTGTCAGTAAGTGCTAGTCCACTTCTTAGTCCTTTTTCTTTTGAATTTCCTCTCATTCTCCGTTACTTACCTGTCAATTTCTTATTCTGTAAGACTCGTACCATCTTCCTTCTGTGATCCTCCACCGGAGAAGTCCCATCGTTCCAGAAGTCGTCCTCTGACACCGACCAGGGTTTTTTCCCTCATAGGGTTTCCCTGGGGTTCGGGCTTCTCCCTCAATGGTGTTTTCTTCCCGGTGAAGGGGAGGAGCAGGATCTTCCGGGAGATTCTTACATTCTGCGGTTGCTGCTCCAGAGACTGCTGTCAGGTCAGGTTAGTGACCACTACGTGGTATCTCTTTCGGTTTATGAACTTCTTTGTAACATTATTAATATATCAGTAAAAATTAATGGTAGAGGCGTGCTCTTGGGGAGGTGTAGCAATTGTTTCCAAAATATGGCTTCCAAGACTGACCACCAATTTGGTTTTTTTGGAAGCATGGTTTCAAAGCCGTAACTTATAGTGGGGATCACTTTCTGTTGATAGAATAATAAAATGTGTTTCAGGGTGAATTTTCTGTATTTCTTTTTGAGAGTTTTGGCTTGCGTAATTAACGAACGAAGTTTAAGATGAATGTCATCATCCGACACCTGAAATAAGGTAGAGCCCTGGATGAAGATGCCTAAATATTTATAGTTCTGGGCTTGCGATAGAGCCTCATTTAGTATTTCCAAGTATGAGACTTTACTGTTGTGTTTCCATGAGGTTTACATATCATGGTTTGTGTTTTTTGTGTGTTAACTATGAGATTGTTGGCAGATACATATGAAGCCAAACTATTCAATACATTTTGTAGGCCGGAAGGTGTCTGGGACATAAGGATTAAATCATCTGCGTAAAGAAGATGACTTATGGTATAAGAGCCACGTTTCGGAGAATCACCCTTAGTAGCCTGCAAAATGATCCCCAAATCAAAAAGAAAAAAATTAAAAATGGAAGATGCCAAGATGCAGCCTTGTTTAAATCCTCTAGCAGTAATTTTTTTTTATAACACATTTTATTGGTTTTTAAACATCCATACAGTACACCAACAAATCCCCCACACCCTCCCTCCCCTCAAAGCCCGGGTTGGTTCATCACTCCATTCCTGTCTTGCCGCTCTGCACTTTTCTTTCAGGATCTGCCTTTCTCACCATGTCCTGTATAGTGGTTGTGTCCATCTCTTTTCCTATTTAACCGGCGAGGTCTATATCACATGGTCTTCCTACTTTCCCCAGATCTTGATGGCTTTTTCCAGGCATCCCCGTGCTGTATAGATTCTATGCTCTTTCACTGCACATATGTCCATTTCGTTTGACCATTGAGCCACTGATGGGCTCTCCGGGGCCCCCCATTTCTGCGCCATATTGCGTTTTATCAGGCCCATTGCATTGGAGAGAAAAATACCCTCCCATTTATCCGGAATATTCTCATCTGGGGCCCCCAGTAACATTATTGCAGGTTGTGGGGTTATTGTGCGCCCCAGGGTTCTCGTTAATAGTTGACAACATTGCGCCCAGAAAGACTTAATTTTAGGGCATTCCCAGAGAAGGTGGATGAAAGTGGCCTCCTCCCTCCGACATTTCAGACAGTTAGGGTCCTCTGCCCTTCCCCAGCCAAATAGGGCCCCTCGGGGGTAGTACACCCTGTGGAGTATCTTAAGTTGTACCAGTCTAATTCTGGAGTCCATTGCGATTTCGCGTGGGTGCATCAGTATTTGGATCCAGTCCTCTGGTTCAATGGGCCCCACATCTCCCTCCCATTTAATTTTGAGACTGACCAAATCCGGAGTGGCAAACGCATTAATCGTCTTGTACAGAATAGTGGTGACCTTGGCAGGGATGTGTTGTGGTAGTAAGTTGCGTTCCAGAGGTGTGTAATCTGGTATGTCGTCGAGCTCTTGCCCATGTGCATTAATGGCGTGAGTTAATTGCAGGTAGTGGTAATGTTCTGTGGCAGATATTCCGAATCTCTGCTTGAGGGTTTCGAATGGGAGGATGGAACCATCCGCAATAATGTCTCCTATTGTGGTTATCCCAGCCTCCACCCACCGAGTCCATGCAGCCAACTTCCGTACCTCCTTCAACCCATAGTTGTGCCATAATGGTTGTGCCATAGTGATCCTGTTCCCCCAGACTATGTGGGTGTGTGCCTGTCTCCAGATCATCGTAATATGGGTAGACATCGTTTATGCGGGGGGCCTGGTTAGGGTCTGGTATGGTGTTTCCAGTGGTGGGATGCCTTGGATAATGGGTTCCTCCACTCTAATGTGTGGTTGTTTGGGGTCTCCATAAAGGAGGTCATTAACTACATTTAGTTGACAGGCCCAATAGTAGGACCTGAGGTGTGGGAGTCCTATGCCCCCTCCCAGATGGATTGTTGCAACATGGTCAACGCGATTCGAGGCTGCCTGCCCTTCCATATCAGTTTCCTGACTAAGCGCTCTACTCGGTTAAATTCCGCATTTGGTATGGCCAATGAGTCATTCTGCAGTACATAAAGGAAGTGTGGAAGTGCCATCCTTTTAAAGAGGGCCGATCTGCCCATTAGTGTGAGAGGAAGGAGCATCCAGTGCTGTACATCCCCGGCAAAGCGGTCGATTAGTGGGTGCAGGTTGTGTGCTACGTATTCCTAGAGAGTCCCTGAGACCCATATGCCCAGATAGCGGAAGCCTCCTCTCTCCACTCGATATGGCATACCCTGGGGGACTGCCAGGTCGTCACCCTTCACTGGGAACAGGACCGATTTACCCCAGTTAACTCTGAGTCCACTGAATTCCCCAAAAGTCGTCAACATTTGAGTTATGATTGGGCATGCGTAGTCTGGGTTGCTGAGATAGAGTAGCAGGTCATCTGCATATAGAGATACCCTGTCCTCTCGTCCATCTGGCCAGCAAAAGCCTGACCATGTAGTAACCTGTCGGAGCCATTGGGCAAGCGGTTCAATTGCTAGGGCGAATAGAAGGGGGGATAGAAGCCAGCCCTGTCGGGTGCCTCTGCCCAGTGGGAAGGTCCTAGAGGTCCAGCCATTTACCGTGACCGCAGCCATTGGCGCCTCGTACAGCAGTTGAACCCAGCTGAGAAATTTCTCATCAATGCCCATGCGTCTCATTATCGCCCACAGGCTTTCCCACACCACCGAGTCGAATGCTTTCTCGAAATCAATTGCTAAAAGAGCAAGTGACGCGACGATGCTCGGGGCTTTTTCCAGGAGTAGATGCAACCTGCGTAGGTTCATTCTGGTCGATCATTGCGGCATAAAGCCGCACTGGTCCGGATGAACCAGTGCGGATTTGACCTGCTGAAGTCTATTGGCCAGTACCTTGGCCAAAATCTTTGCTTTGCTGTTAATAAGCGATATAGGCCTGTATGACGTGCACCGGTCAGGGGGCTTTCCTTGTTTGGGAATAACCACAATGTTGGCCATTCGTAGGTCCAATGGAAGGGTGCCCTGTCCTTTGGCCGCCAGGAATAAATCCCGGAGGGGGGCCGCCAACTGGTTGCTGCCCAGCTTCCTCCAGGTCTCGGCCGGGAAGCCGTTAGGGCCTGGTGTCTTCCCGGATTGTAGCTGGGACATGGCCTCCATGATTTCGGCCTCGTCCAGTTCCCTATCCAGATATGTTGTCTGCTGCTCCGAGAGGTGCGGGAGCACGATCTCGTCCAGAAGGGACGGATCTACCGGTGATGTTGGGGCAGCGTAGAGTGCGGCATAGAATTTATCAAAGGCCTTTCGCTATTTCCGGGTCTGTTTGGGCCAGTCCACTGGGGTCTTCTATGATCTGCCTGACATGTCTGTACCCTTCCTCCTGACGTTCCAGCCAGGCCAATAGTTTGCCGGCTTTGTCGCTGTGTTCATAGATTCTGGTCCTTGACTCCCTATGTGCTTGCTTTGCGTTATCTAGTGCTGTGTTGTGCAGGGTTGCTCTGGCCTTCACGAGGGAGCGGTGGGCGTCAGGGGTGGGGTTGGCGACATATCTATTTTCCCATTCCTTTACGGCTTCCTCTGCCTCCATAACTTTCCTATGGTGTTCCCTCCTTTTATTACACGTCCAGGCAGTTATTTCCCCTCTAAGTACCGCCTTATGGGCTTCCCATAATGTCACCGGATCCTCTACCGAACCCGCGTTAATTTCAAAGAAATCATTGGATTTTTTGGTGATGTGTTCCACGAATTCTGGAAGGCCTAAATAATAGTTATTTAGCCGCCAAGTCCTGGGAGGTAGGGGTCTATCTGTCTGGAGCAGTATCTCCAGGGGAGAATGGTCAGATATGCCGCGGGGAAGGAGTTCTACCGCTCTTACCCTAAACACTTCGGGAGTTGGAAGGAAAAAGTAATCCAGCCTGGACAGGGACGTGTGGGCTCCCGAGTGAAAGGAAAAACTCTGATCTGTAGGGTGGAGGTCTTTCCATAGGTCACTTAGGCCTAGAGCTGATGCAAAGGTCGCTAGCCGTGTGAGTTTGTTTGGGTTTCGGTTCCGTATGTGGGTCCGGTCCAATGTATTACACATAACAACATTAAAGTCCCCCCCAAGGATCCATAGATCAGGCTGTTGTTGCGCCATCAATGCCGTGACATCCCTCAAGAGAGCATCCCCCAACCCCGGTGGGGAGTATATCGCCAGAATAGCCACCACCTCCCCCCACACTGTGCCTCTGAGTAGCACGAAACAGCCACTGGGGTCTAGTTCCACTGCCGTCAGTGCAAAGGGGAGCTGTTTGTGTAGGAGGATCAAGACACCCGGGGAACCCATTGTGTACCCTGTGTGATAAGTTTATCAATAGTTAGTCCTGCGGAAGAATCGGCAGGTCGAACCCGCTAGGTGTGTCTCCGTAAGAAGAGCAATGTCAGGGGAACGCCTGTTTAGGAATTGCATTATAAGCCGACGCTTGATACTTCAGCCCATGCCATTTACGTTCCATGTGAGGATCCTTAGGGATCTATGACGTTCAGTAACTACCATTGGGACATGTGCGTCTCCCCCTGTGAAGCGATTATGTTGTTGTGTGTCCATTTCTGTCTAGGAGTCCAATTTGTTGTGCCAGATGCGTGTGTGATATATATGACTGTGAGAGTACAGTGGTCGTGCCCGGTGGAATAGTGGGTGTTGGGCATGATATTTTTCGCGGTTTTGTGATGAAAATTAGAGTGGTGTAACTTCCTGGAAAATTTCTAACATATAACAATTCCCCATCTCCACTCCCCATACTCCTCCCCAACATGAATTATCTGTTGCCCGAACTCTACTGGCGCTAAAAACTATGTCGCCAGATCAACTTGATATAAACTGTTATTACTTTCCCACCGACTTACTACTCCTTCTTGGGTCAAGTGTCTGGATTCGGGGGGGGTGGCGTTCGCCAATGGCATGGTGTGTTGATTATGATTACATATAATGCGTTTGATCCTTCGTGCATAGGCAGCGGTGACCCCTTTCTGGTAACAGTCCAAGCAAGGTGTTTGTCACGGGTGCCTGCCTAGAAGGCAGTCAGTCAGTGTGCTCTTTTGCTATCTCCTTCCGTTGCTTCGTTTAGCCAATGTCTCTGTTAGCCATGCTAGGGATTGGGGCCCCCATTAGGTTCATTCTGATTCTCAAGTATAGGTTGTCGGCCGGGTCTTTCCTCCCTTGGTCTCGGTCTTCCCCTGCGATTGTGATCGGCCCCGGTCCAGTCTCCTCCAATGTGGTTCTCCGCCCATCTCCATGCCTCCTGTGGATCAGTGAAGTGGACTGTCTTGCTTCATGGTGGATCTCCAGCTGTGCCGGGAACAGCAGCCCATATTTCACATTCATAGAGTGAAGCTTCCTTTTTAAGTGTTCAAAGGACTGTCTGGCCTTCCGAACTTTGCGGGTGTAGTCCGGGAAGAAGGCAATCCTGGATCCATTATATAGCACCGTCCCTTGTGTTCTGGCCATCTGTAAGATGGCGTCTATGTCGCAGTAATTAAGAATGTTCGTGATAATTGTCCTTGGGGACGCCCCCAGGGTTGGGTGACCCGTGGGCACACGATGTGCACGTTCCACCGAGAAGAAGTTCGAGAAGGTTTTCGGCGCTAAGAGATCTGCCAGCCATTCCTCCAGGAAGAGTTCCATGCTGGGACCCTCTGTGCGCTCCGGCAGGCCTAAAATGTGAATGTTATTGCGTCGGGACCTGCCCTCTCCCTCCTCCACTCGGGCTTCCAAGGTTTTCAGGCGGTTCAGTGTTTGTGTGAGTTGCTGGTGCACACCGCCTAGGTCATCCTCCAAGCTAGATATTCGCTGCTCCGCTTCTCCCGTTCGGGTTGAGAGTTTCTGGAGGTCGTGGCGAAGGAACAGGACCTCGGTGGAAATAGTGTCCATTTTTTGCTCCATTGAGGAGCACGAACTGGCGATTGCGGTCATCACGTCCTTTAGGGGCAGGGGTTCTTCCATTGAAGGGTGGGGTCGTCCCCGGGTCCTTCGCGTTTGGTGCTGGTTGTGTGCTCATGCCATACTGATCCATGGTGCTTTGCGTCGTGGTTTTCTTGTTTCTTTCCTTGCCCATGATGTGGAATCCCGCAGGAATGTGAATGTGACCAAGGGTGGACTTGTCCCTCGCGGAGTTGTCTGGGCCTCCACTTGTGACTGAGTTGCCCCTGCTATGTTACTTCCTTGTCGCAGTGTCCGCGGCTGCGGCTTCAGCCTCCCCAGGGCTCGGAAAAGGTTGTGGTTGTTGAGCAGGGTCCGGCGTGGGGTTCCAGTCGTTATAAACGATTGTCTGTGGGGAGAGGGAGCTGCCTGTTCAGTGTTGGGGGCTTGGATCTTTCCGCCTTGATTGCCTCCTGGCCGCGCACCTCAGGTCATCTCACCCCAGGTCACCCGCACTCCCTGTGTTGTTGGTCTAGGCGGTCCTGTCGCTGGTGGGTGTCTCGTTACGTTGTTCCTCCCTGGAAGTTCCCACCACCGCAAAAGGTATGCTGGGGGCTTCCCTCGCAGCGGCCCACCAGTCACGGGCTGTCGCGCAGGTGTGCCCTGCGGGCCACGGGCGTCCCTACAGGGGCCTCTCCCCTCTTGGGTTGGCGTAGTGGGTATATCGGGCCCGCTCACTGTCCCCATCCAGGCTTCTCGTCCGTGGGTGGCCCCGGTCGATATCACCAGCCGGGGTCCGCCGCCTCCAAGGATTGCCGCCATGGCGGGATGGCGAACAAAAAAGTCTCCAATCATAGATATCGGGTTGGCAGCGCCCTCCCAGGCCCCTCCAGGGGGGCTTTTAAAACAAAGGCTGATTCAACAGGTTGGGATCACGGGTCGGGCACCATCCAGCCTTCGCTGTGTTTTAGCACGTTTCAAGGTCCCTCTCCGATGTTTTTCAGCGCCGATACCTTGCTCCTCATGCAGCGGATTCGGTCCACTTCTCTGTCGTGTGCAGCCACTGGGTTCCGCTGCACAAAAATATCTTTTTTGGTGGAATCAACTTCCCAAATCAAAGGATATTAGCAGGATATTTCGGGTGGCCACGGGAGCACCTAGGAATCACATCTCCATTGTGTGCTCGCTGGCCACGCCCCCCTCTAGCAGTCTTAATGATGGAGACAAGTTTGCCCGCTAATGAAAGTCTAATTTGAATAGTTGTATGGGTATGTAGTAACATGACTAAAGTCAAGAGAGAGGATGGGCAATTATGTTGCATTAGTTTAGAATGAAGAATGGACCTGTCAAACGAATCAAACGTGGCTTTGAAGTCAATGTATGCTAGGTATAATATTTGGTTCTTTGCCGCATATCTGGATTTCAATATGTTTAAGGTCATGAGATTAGGACAGGTACCAAGACCTGCAACAAAGCCTGTCTGAAAGGGGTCCCTTAATTTGTTTTGGAACATCCATAAATGAAAGTCCCTTAGAATGATCCTCGCAAAGATTTTTCCCAGCGCATCTAGTAATGCTATAGGTCTATAGCTGGCCGGCGAGGAACGATCACCTTTTTTATAAATCGGGACTATGATTGAGTGGGTCCTGGTGGCAGGCAAACACTGTGTGAAATTAATGGTGGTGAAGATCTTGTGTAAAATAGCAGCCCAAAGGTTGGGATGTTTTTTAAACATTAGGTTAAAGAGTCCATCCGGGCCGCATGCGCCGGAGTTACTAATTTTGTTGATATAATATCTGATATCATCCACATCAAAAGAAAGATGAAAAGGGTTATGTACAAAAGATATTATGCTAAGTAAATGTTTGGGGCGAGCATAGAGATTCTGAAAGTGATTAATCCACTTTAACTTGCTTACACAATTGGCTTGCTAGACAGATTGTGGATAACGCGTCGCCCTATTTAATAGTGACCACATGCCTGTGACATTTTTAGATCGGATCATAACATTGCTTCTCCATCGAGCTGAAGCATTTTTATTCGGAGAGCCTTAAGGGCATTTTTGTGTCTAGTTTTAATGGTCTTCAGAAAGGAAGCTCTAGATGCTGCCAGAACATTCAGGGCCTGTCGTTTTAGGGTCCGAGTATGAGCTTTCAATTGTTGAACTTCCAAGCTGAAGACATGAAGTTTTGGAACGGACACCTGAGAGCTAGCAGCGAGATTTGGCACTTTAGATAACTGAAAATACTGCATCAAATCTGAATAATGCATGATTGGATCCCAGTGATAACTCTCTAATGCTCCATTCAAGTCTTGCAAGGTTCGTGGGGACCATCATAGGCGATTGCCTCCATTGTTCAAAATTAGATTTTCATGGAAGGAATTCACAGCACTAGAGATACCAGAGCTGTGGTTCGTCCACACAGCAACTAATTGATTGTGGTCACTATTGTGATTGTCGATTATGTGAAAGTCATCCATATTTCAGAACAATTGCACATTCACAAAGACATAGTCAATTATGGACGAACTGGAGCCTCTCTTCCAAGTGGACTTGGGCGGCATATCTGATGGAAAAGATCCATTGAGCATAACTCGATCATAGTTGGAGACGAAGGCCAACCATTTAGATAATTTTATATAAATGGTGGTTTGAGAAGTGAAACAATTACATTTGAGGTCTCCTGCAATGATAATGTTGGAAACCGATGTATCAAGAGCGACCAAACTGAGTAGGTCTGTTAAAGCCTTAAGAAATCATCCATCAGATATACAGATCTAGTTCCAATACACATTGATCAAGGCATAACCGACTCCATGAATGCATAATTTGACCATCTGTAAATACTTATTCGGGCAACACCATTCTTGAGCAAACATTCCTACGCCCATTTTAATGGCAATCATTAAACCAGAGGTAGGTCTGCCAGAAAGGCCGCGCTGGGCCGGATTGAGGAAGACATCGTAATTGTCCCACACTGGGACTGAAGTCATCCAGGTTTCCTGGAGCATGAGTATGTTATAAGATGCAAGCAGGTTGTTATCATTGTTGATCAAATGAGAAAAGCCTCTGGTATTCCAACTGATGAAGGTGATGGTCTGAGCGTTAGTTTGGCCGACTACCTAATTTGACTGAGAGGCTACATGGCAGTGGCATTTTGTTGAAGATGCAACTTGAGGATTCTCATAGCTTCTCGGGATTTCACCACTATTCGTTTGCACAGGCTCTTGTTAATTAAGTGCAGCTACATTTAAGGTGCAAGAACAAAGCCCAGAGAAGCAAATTCCATCTTGGCTATCCATATAAGATTCTGAACAACTCTAGAGTTGATCCATATCCTGATAGAAGAGGCATTTTGCAGCATTGGAAATTCTATAAGGGCAATATCTGTTGTGCCAATAACTTCAAGTGATCGAATTTCGGAAAAGATGGCCAAGAGGGAGCTTCTATTCAAATTATATTGTATCGAAGTTCTTGGTTTGCAAGATAATAGCAACGAGAAATTTGCTGGGGGTTTATTGATAGACTTCTTGAATACAAGATTTGACTGGGCAAGAGAAGCATTGGAGTGCTTCAAGGGCAAATTCGTAGATTGGGTTTTGGGGTTGATAACTGACTGGAGCAACTCCACCATTTCTGGGGTAATTTGCACAAGTATTGCATAAGGATCATTTGCTGAAGACAAGAGTTTGAATTGCAACATTTTTGTCTCTTGAGTGTGGCACATCAGGAAGCTTTGTGGGAAGGGCATCAAGCGGCCTAGAATACGGCACAGCTGCGGATGATATGCAATTTAAGTCATCATTAGTAAAAGTTTTTTGTGGTAAGCTGCCCATGTAAGCGTCGACCACCTTCCTGATCTCTTGTCGATGTGTGTCGGCAACTGTGATTGCAGGAGTGGTTGCAATTTGAGAGCTGGCGACCTTAACAGTAGCTAGCTTTGGGCAGGACGCTTTACCAGCCTCAAATCGAGCTTGTACTGTTGCGGCCTCAACCAATTGATCTAAAGGTGCATATGGCACAGGAGGATTGGTAATGAGAGGCGACTTGTTTGTCACTTTATTCTGTTTTAGTTGGAAATATTTCTTTGAAACTGAGCGGGCAGCATCAATCGCCCTTTTATTGGTCAAATTCAAGTTCTGAATGAATAATTGCGATGTTGCAGTATTGATTCTTTTGTTACCAGAAATGTTTTTGGACAACTTAGGTTGGTTAGCAGAACCAGAGTTCTTTTTGGAACAGATTCTATAAATCTCTTTATTGTGTGCGCTCATTTGTGTTTGAGTGGAATTCAGACTTGTGGCGCAGTGAGGCAAGTTTGTCATGGGTTCAGCTGTGGGGACACTTGGAGAAGTCGTCGGCTTCTTCCGCCGTTTAACGGACCGCACATTGTGGGCCTTTTCAGACTGGACCTGGGCTATTTGCGGGCCACTATGCCCACTCAGAACCTTACAAGAGACAGTATTTCGACCCGTGACAGGACACACAAATTCAACATTCTCATCTACAGCTCGTATAATTTTATCAAACGCAGGCAGACAATGGTCCATAAATTCTCGCGCAGCAGTCTGGGTTGCTACTGCAAGCGGAACTGGAGCCATGTCTCCTGTCAATGGCGTCATGCCAGTGGAAGCAGAAGTTGGTAAAGTGCTGGGGCCATGTTGCACCGGCTTGTTGGCATGATCAGCTTGCCATGTAAGAATTTTATTCAATAGGGCCGTTTGAGAGAGCAATCTTGCATCTAGAGTATCATATAATTTCATTAGAGTTGCCAAAGACAATTGTAAAGCATTCAAGGCAATTTGAGTTAGTGGCGGATTATTCTCATTTGTCCACGCCTGCTTGGAGACAGGATTATTGTTTTGTTTTTTTGTCAGACATTTAGGATCGGGAACTAGGTCATGGCTAATGTTGATGGACGGAATAGAGATGACATTCACGTTTTCGTTGGGGACCACAGATTTGCGAGGAGTAGGAGCACAAAAGGAAACGTTAGAGATGGAAGAACAGCTACTCGAGAACATGATGGGAGATTTAGATAAATTGTCCGACATTCGTTGTGTCGAAAAGCAAGAGTTAGAAAGGTTAAGATCAATAACAGCAACATCAGAGGCCTGAGCTACTGCATGGGCATGATTGAATACAAGCTCAGCAGTGGAAGGGACATTCTCTAGAATGCTGGTAACAGTGATCATGTTCAGCTCACCAGTGCATCTTCTGCGCGAATCGTCTGATGAAATGGGCTCAACACCACCTACAGAGGTGTGCTCAAAGGATGAATGGAAGCCTGGCGAGGCTGAATATTCATTTTTTGGTGTCACAGTACACCGGGGGGAACATTGTTGGGAGGCATGGGAAGCTCGGCTGCCGAAGCATCAGGAGGTTGAACTATAGATTCTTTATAGAACTTCCGAATGTCCGGTAGGCAGGGTTTTCTAAGAGTTAAATTTACGCCTCTTCTGAAGGGCAGGACTTTTGGAGTGGAGGTGGTATTCACAACACTCCCTTTTAAGTCTCTTGACGCCACAACTCCGGCTTCTAATTGCAGGCCCTTAGGCATTCCAGTTTTCAGAGTCAGGAACATGTAGATATGAGAGAAAAACAAACTGCAAAGTTAATATATGAACAAGCAGACCCCCAAGACTCTCCCGCCGCTCACCGCGTCGCTGTGGCAAAGCGGCAAAGCCGGACTTGTGGCGACTTGATTATATAGCTCCGCCTCCAAGGATCACGGAAGCTTTCTGGTAGAAGAAGTCCTTCAATGCACTGCAGTGCGAAAATGCGAGGAAAAGCACGTCCAGCTGCAACAGTCTCTCACGGCAAAGCGGGACTTGTGGGGACTTGCTTGGGTGCATTTGACTTGCATTTGTCAAGTAAGTAGGCCTACACTAATACACACACATTTTCCATAACCAGTGATACACCAAACAACCCACCTACTCCCTTAACAAACATGCTTATGCTCCCAAACGCCCTTCATATTGTACACCTACCCTTTATACACACACACACTTCATCTTCCTGCCAAGACATCCCCCTATATTTCTGAAGAATGGAATTTCCAAATGTAAGCACTATGCCATTAGCCAACATATTTTCTTACTATCTTCTTATACAGGAGCAGTACCCACCTGTCTCTGGAAAGCTACTGGAGTGTACACTTCAAAATACAGCCTACAATAAACCTACTCTCTGTAATCAACAAAGTAAGTACAATACTAGCATACTCTTGTATGTCTTACTAAACAAGTGCACTATTGTTGCACTGTAGCATATAGATGTGTGCCCATCCAGCAGTATGTACTTCATTGTTACTGATTACACCTCTACAGGTGCTAAGTGTTTGTTATGTCACCACCATTCAAATAATGCCCACATACTAACATAGTGTCCCCAACCTAACCTTAAGCACCACTGCACAGCCACACACTTGCACTTAAATAGCCGCCTACCCTCCCATTCACCGACTGACGCACGTTGCACACATAGACATGTGAACATTTGCACACCCACACTTCCCTTTCTTCGCCACCACACAATACCTACCAAACGGCAATTCCGTAGAAAGCAACGCAGTAAGAGAACCATGCAACCTACAAACACAGAAAGTAGCCATCCACTGCAATCTCAACGTGAACAGAAAGGTGAAGGAGAAGAGGTAATTCATTCATTAAGGAAAACTAATGCCTCTACCAGTAAAGACAGTGTAGGTGATCTGGCAAAATGTGAGAATGTAAAGAAAACCACTAAATACAGTACACAGCACACTACTCCTAAGGGAGCACGTACAAATGTAATGTAATAACAAGCAAGCATTCTAAAAAAGTAATTTTATAAAAAATGTTCCACCACAGAGTCCTTCAGAACCTTACAAGTAGAGGGCAGAAATCACGCTGAACCCTCAAAACCTACCGCAGAAAAGTCATCCTAGAAGTTCTTGTAGACAGTGCTATAAGCGTGAAGCAGAAATTGTTTATAGTCATTTTGAAGAGAATGAAACCACTAACAAGATTAATTGGTAAATTGCAAACACTACTTCAAAACAAACGCAATGTGACCATAGATACCTTTGGCCACATCTGAACAGGTAAGTGGAGTCACACCACCAACACAGAGCCATACTTCAACGAAGAATCATACAAACAAGAACAAACTGACCAAATTGCCTTACATCAGAGTGGACGAGGGTATGAAAAGATACACAATACCATAATGAAAGAGGAAACACTGCTTTCAGAAATATCCCCATTAAACTTAGATGTCACTCTCCAATCCACCAAACCAACAACCCTCACCTACAAATGGGCTTACACATCAATGTGCAACATTCACCAATGTCTAATCAAAATTTTGCAGCAATTCCTCAATCAGTATGTCAAATGCAATGACAAAAGAAAAATGAAAATACTACAAACTATGGACTCCTGTCCAGTGCGCAACTACACTGGAATATGAGGACATTCCTTAGCCTGTATTTAAAGCACCCTCCACCGTGTTAAAATGTTAGCAACCCACCATTCAACAGTCAGAAATCAAGTGTACAAACTGTACTATGCAAAAACTCCAGCTTTAGCACTGCAACATTTAAATGATATTCTCCTACACGGTACAGCCAAACAAGTGCTCCATGAAATTGAGCCCATCCAAAGGAAATACTGTGGAACTGAAGAGCACTTACCTATTCCAACATCTTCAGACAACAGTACTGACAAAAGTGCAGCTATCAACTTTTTATAATACACATACAGAAAAGAAATACAAAAGTTCAAAATCACTTCTGCTGAAATGCCAAACCAAGTATGTGTGTGTTGTCATAGAACTTTCTATAAAAAGAACACCAAAACTGTAGATATAATTCAGAAAATAGAAGGTAATGAGGAATCCCAATGGTTTCAATTAGCTCTGTACCTTCTAGTAGAAAACAAGTACGAGATTACCAACACCTCCATACTGTGCACATTCTGCACTGCAAATAATAACCAAAGGCCTTCACAGGCAATTAGTAATAATTTGGAACTATTTCCACTGCCAAACGCACTGCAGCAGCTTAATTTGTATGAGAGCATTATAATACAAACAGTGTACCAATTTCAAGCAATTATATGTATTCGTCCAAAAACTGCAAAATTACCACCCACTGAATTACTGAAAGGCATTCATAGTAAAGTAGTCTGTTTACTGTTAGATCTCAAAGAAAATGTAGACACTCTACGAGTGCAAGTGCCAATACAAGAATCTTTGATTATCCTGGTAAATGTGTACCTACAAAAGACAAAAAATTGTGGCAACACCTAGTGGATTTAACCAAAGTTAGAGAGGTGTTGCAGTACTTTAAAGAAAACAATGAATACTACAAGGAAATAAACGTTCAAGAAAACCTGAGAGAAACAACCAAAATAATTCAGGACTCCTCAACAAGTGGCCAATTTGAATGTCTAGTTCCTAGTGCAGCCTCCAGTATTTTAGATCACTATACAATTCACCCACTGCACTCCAAAGACACCATAGATGATGCACTAGAAACATATCAAATGTGGCATGCCAAAGAAGCGCCAATAAGTATATGGGAAAAAATTGTGGAAGCACAAGCCTTTCCTCTACTCTTCCCCACTGGAAAAGCTGGAAGGTATGATGAAAGAAGCACACATATAACAGCATCAGAATACCGCTGTTTACGAATGTATTCTGAAGACCATAGATTTAGACAGAACGTGGAGTACATATTCCACCTGCTCTTTGAAAGTGAACTAGTTATGGAGTTGCCCACACATTAAAAACAGGTTCCCATTTCCAAAACATGTCTGCTACAGAGCTACTTCAAAAGGTGCAAGAGCAGGACAAAGTTTTACAATCAAGTGTTACAAATCTCTTGGCAAACATGCGTGGTACGAAAGAGTACTGGTTCCGATGGCATGCAGATGTACAGTGTATGCTACGCAACCTTGGCCCTCCCACATGGTCTGTCACTTTAAATTGTGCTGTGTATGCATGGGAAGACTTATACACTTTCCTACGCATAGCAAACAAAAACAAAACAGGTGTAGACATGAAAACACCAGGAGAGCTGTGCTCTCTCGATCCAGTAAATGTTTCACGCTACTTTCATCATCGCTTCCTTGCCATGCTGCACTTCATTTGAAATAAAACACTTCCTCCCCTCGGAGAAGTGGAACACTTCTTTTGGAGAAATGAATATCAAGCTAGAGGAGCACCACACATCCACATGCTTTTGTGGATTAAAAATGCTCCTAAATTTGGTGAGGAATTCCAAGATGGCCGCCGGGACAGAGAGACGCACATAGATCTCTCCCCGCCCGGGCCACCGCAGAAATTACAATAAATCCGGACAAAATAACTGATTTGCCACGAAAACCTACCCGTTGAAGACAGGACACCACCCGACAGGGGAGAGTCAACCTCGCTTAAGCGAGGACCTGGAGACGGGGGGCCACTGAAGCGGAGCGACGCGACCGCCCCTCCCCCTCCGGAGCAAGCCTTAACCCCTCGCCGAGGCGGGGAACCAGCAGGAGACGCAGGCGGCCGCAAAGGCACCCCGAACGCTGCGATGCTTCTGGAGCGGGCTCGTGAGTGAGCGAGAGGCGGCCCCCACCTTCGGGGCACATCCGCCCCCACCCGCTGAGGAGACGAGCGGCGGAGGTGCAGAGAGGACGGCATCAGAGCGCGAGGCCCAGCACCGATGAGGAGATCACGCCGCATGCCATCGGTCGCCCGGAGGCGCCTAGGGTGAGCGTCCCCCCACCCACACCAGTGATCTCCGGAGAACACCCACACAACCCCCACCGTACGGAGGCATAATGCTGGGCCAGAGAAGAGTTGGGAAGGAGCAGAGGGGGACCCAGGGAAGACTTTGCCACAGACAGGATCCCCCACGTGGGCAGCCGCCTCTAACAGGGAGACCATCAACCCCCCCCAACAATCCACACAGCAAGGGGGAAACCCATAAAGGCGACAACTTAGAGGCAGCCCCCGGGACCCTCCATAAGCATAACACGCCTCACAGCAAACCCAGGAGAACGACACACTACAGGGAAGGCATGTCGAAAGCAAAGGGGAAAGGGAACTCAGCACTCCCGAACTCACAGCCAGCCAAACAAGATGCGAACCTAGTACAAATGTGGTCGGCGGAATCCCAGGTCCATACAAGAGGAAGGCCTCAGGAAGACTCCCCAGAGGATTGCAACCACACTAACGCTACCCCAATGCCTCCATCAAGGGAGGATATGCACTCCTGGTTCGCGGAGCTACAGGAGAAGTTCATGACCACGGTCCAGGACCAGTTCACCTCAATGAGAAACGAAATGAAACAGGTGGTCCAAGAGAGATGTAGCTAAACTGGAAGAGAGGACCGACACGGTGGAGAGAATCATCCAAAACCTAGAAGATGAGACATGCCAATGCAGCGAGACCCAGGAACACCTAGTGCACTTAACCCACAACCTAGAGATCCAGTGCGAAGACCTAGAAAATCGCTCCCGGAGATCCAACATTCGAATCAAGAACATTACGGAGTAGGTACTCGACAAGGATCTCAAAAACGCAGTCCAGGAAGTGTTCAGAGACATACTGGATGAACAGGAAGCGGAATCTATAGGGATCGACAGGGTCCACAGAGTGGGCCCAAAAAGAACAGGGGCACCCGGAGAAAGACCAAGAGATGTCCTAGCAGCCCTATCATCATACCCACAAAAGGAACAAATCCTGAAGAGGGCGCGACAATTGGATCACATCAGGATGAATGGGACGGACATCCACCTGTACCAAGATCTGGCCTCATGACATTGCAAAAAAGGAGAGATATGACACCACTAATTAAGGAACTGGTGGCGACGGAAATACGATACAAATGGACACTCCCATTCGGCCTCCTATTCACCTGGGAAGGCAAACAAAGAAGAGTGACAACATGCTTCGAAGGTCTACAAGTAATGGACATACAAACAGAGGAACCGGGGGGAACGCTCAACAGAACAAGAGGCGGGTACCACAAAAGGCTGAGAGGCTGGGGAGAGATACGGCAAAACAAGAAGGAAAATGAGTAATTAAGCAAACATAGTAACTGTCCAAGGAAAACACATACAGGCTGCCTGGGAAGGAGACCTTGGGATAGAAACTCCGGAAGGTCTGAGAACATGTGGGGTATAGGACCCCCCGCGAAGTTGATACCGAGTGATTTGAGGGCCGGGAGCGATAGGATCAATGCCCTAGCAACCTTAGGTACCCGGGCCATCCTCGGGAAGTTATTTGTTTCAAAGTTTGAAGTTGGGGAGACAGAGAGGGAGGGGGCGAGGGGAAATGTACAGGAAGATGCAAAGTTCTCACCGCACAAGGGAACGTGAAATACACAACGCGATAATACAAAATGGGGAAACTTAGAATCCTAACATACAATATTAGAGGCCTGAACTCCCCGATAAAGAGAAAGAAAGTAGAGGCCATGCTGAAGAGAGAAAAGGCGAGCATTCTCCTACTCCAAGAAACACACATTAAAGCCCAGGACAAACAGAAAATACATCTCAGGGGATACCGAATATGGGCGCAATCTAATGCCACAGACAAAAAAGCAGGAGTCCTGATAGCAATAAAAGAAGGAGTGAATGTAGTCCTAACAGACAGGCTAACGGATAAAGAAGGGAGGCTTGCGATCGTAAATGTTCACCTCGACGGATGCCGCCTGACTCTGGTCTCCATATATGCACCCAACACGGGTCAAGATGGCTTCATTCGAGACGCTCTTGAGAAGCTCGAGGGCTTTGCGAAGGGAGAAGTGATTTTGGGAGGAGACCTAAACCTCGCGTGGCACCCACAAACGGATAGGAGTACGGGGGGTCCCATCACCCAGGGCGCCCCTTCCAAACGTCTCAAACAAAAGATGGACCAATTGGCACTCTGCGATGTATGGAGGCAACAGAAGGGCCAGCAGAGAGGCTACACATACTTCTCACACGAATATAACTCGATGTCAAGGATAGACTACTTTTGGGTATCGGTGGGCCCTTGGGGAAAATCCAAGATATAGGGCCTCATTACGAGTCCGGCGTTAACCGAGGCGGTAAAACCGCCTGGTTAACGCCGGACTCGTATTACCATTCCGCCTCCATGATTCCCGGAATTACCGGGGCATCACAACCCCGGTTTTCCGGGAATCACGGAGGCGGAATGGTGTAAATCCCCATTCCCATTGAGTCCTACTGGACTCAATGGGAATCGGGATCATGGAAACACCGGCAGCATCTTGTAATGCTGCCGGTGTTTCCTCGTCCGCCTGCAGGCGGGCGGTGTTAAACCCGCCAGGTCAGACCTGGCGGGAACATCACCTCCCGTCTGCAGGGGTCGGGATCAGGCGGTCCGGAAACAACGGTGGCGGCGGGTTTACCGCCACCGTTATTTCCGGACCGCCAGGGTCGTCATGAGGCCCATAGAAACGGGATCGATGTTTCTTTCAGATCACGCTCCACTTTGGTTATTAATAACGACCTCAGAAAAGGGGGGGGGCTGTGGCGCTGGAGGGTCCCACAGGATATTCTCCAGGACCCAGTACTGGGAGAAACGATTAGGAACAAGATAACAGAATATTTTACACAAAACGACACAGGCGAGGTCCCACTAAGCACGGTCTGGGAGGCATTCAAAGCAGTAACCCGCGGCCACTTCATAGCACTAAAAGCCACTAAAGAAAACCAGAGATACCGCTGGGAAAAAGAACTCGAAAAAAAAATAACGGACACACAAGAAGAACTTATATCCCACCCCTCCAGAACCCTAAAGAAGGCCCGAAAACACACACAGGGACAACTAGAAATGCTCCGCACCAAAGGAGCCGAAAGATCCCTCCAATACCTTAAACAACGGCTATATATAAAAGCCAATAAGGCAGACAGACTCTTAGCTAGACAGCTGCGAGAAAAACAAAAGACAATAAACATAATGAGCATTCGAGACTCGCAAGGAGAATTACAAACACAAACCCAGAATATAGGGAAAGTCTTCCGGGAATTCTACCAAACACTATATACCACAGATCATCCGAATGAAGCCGATCAAGACGCATACTTGCAAAATCTCCCCATTATGAAAAAGGAAGACAGAGAAGCATTAGAGAACCCGATCTCGGAAGAGGAAGTCAAAAAGGCAATAGTGGCACTCCCGAATGACAAGGCACCGGGCCCAGACGGCTTTACCGCCCCTTTTTATAAAAAATATGCAGATATACTTATCCCTGTCTTGACGAGACTCCTAAACTCCTTCCGAGAAAATGGCAATGTGACCCACTCAATGAATGAAGCAAAGGTGCTGGTATTCCATAAAACAGGAAAAGACCCATCCCTCCCAAGCTCTTACCGTCCCATTGCACTGATTAATATAGATGCCAAACTATACACCAAAATACTGGCAAGCAGGCTATCCCCACTTCTCCTGTCATTAATAAACCCAGACCAATCAGGATTTATCCCAGGGAGACAAACGCACGACAATCTGAGAAGAATAATACACCTGGTCGAGAAGACCGAGATCACCCACACACCAGCAGCCATCCTCTCACTAGACGCCGAAAAGGCCTTCGAAAGGGTGGAGTGGTCATTATTGTTCAAAACTCTTAAGCATATGGGATTTGGAGAACAGTATATAAAAATGGTAAAAGCCAATTACACCTCCCCAACAATTAGGATTGCCATAAATGGGGTAGTCACGGACAAAATAGAAATAACGCGGGGCACCAAACAGGGTTGCCCACTGTCCCCTCTCCTGTACGCCATCTTCCTGGAACCACTTCTAACTAAAATAAGGGAGACAATCGCCATAACGGGGATAGAAATGGGAGGCTCACAACATAAGGTAATAGCCTACGCAGATGATATGCTGCTGGCCCTAACAAACCCGGGGACGGCCCTTCCCAAAACTATTAGAGAGCTGGAAACTTTCGGGGCAATCTCGGGTCTTAAAATTAACAAGAAAAAATCAGAACTGTTACTCTTAGCTGGTGAGAGGCCGGAAATGGAAAGAATAGCAGCATCACTCGACTTGACAATAGCTGAAAAAGGAATCAAATATCTGGGGATAACCTTGACACACAAGATTGAAACACTATATAATGGGAACTACCCCCCCTCCTGGAATGGGTAAAGAGAGACCTGGAGCGCTGGAACCCCCTGATGGTGTCATGATGGGGTAGAATTCAAGCAGTAAAGATGAACGTCCTCCCCAAAATGCTATACCACTTTCAGGTTCTCCCGATCAAACTCCCCAACTCGGTCTTTAAAGCACTATCCAAAGCAACCTCGTCCTATATATGGAACAAAAAGTCCCCAAGGATCGCCAGAGCGACCCTTACAGCACCAACAAGGGAGGGGGCAATGGCCCTGCCACACTTCCGCAAATACTACATGGCAGCACAACTCTGGTTTCTGAGAGAATGGCTGGGAGACAACCAACAAACAGTATGGGTGACACAAGACCGGGCAGTAGCCAGATCCCCCTTAGAGGAAACCCTATGGAAAGCAAAACAACACAGGCACCCCAACCTCTCCATAAGCGAGATCATGAAAACCACCCTAGAAGCATGGGATGAATAAAAACGTAGGGGCATCATCACCACAGTGGAGGGTCCCTTCACACCCATTTGCCGGAACCCCCGGTTCCCACCGGGAATGGAGCAGGGAGCATATGAGAAATGGGAGGCAGCAGGATACACAAAAATAGGCGAAATGTACCAAAACGAAGAAATAAGAACATTCAAAGAATGCAAATCAATACTAAAACTAACGGAAGCAGACAGATACAAATATGAACAGTTTAGACACTAGCTGGCAACTCCAGACGTCAAAACAGCAGCCACAAGGGAACTCAAGCCATTTGAGAAGTTCCTTATAACCAACTCCGGATCTAGAAAACTAGTCTCCTCGCTCTATACCTTCATCAACTCCCAAGAGGAGGAAGTTAAATGGGCATACATGGTCAAATGGTCAAAAACATTGGGGGAGGAAGTCCACAAACGTCAGTGGGAAGATCTTTGGAATACCATACCAAAAATGACCCGATCAGTCCAAAAAAGAGAAATGTGGCTAAAAATTGTAACCCAATGGCACTATACTCCAGAGAGGCTGCACGCCATGTACCCCAAACTCCTAACACGTGCTGGAGAGGTTGCACAGAGGAGGGTACGTGGAAACACATCTGGTGGGACTGCAGGGGGATCAAAGCTTTCTGGACGGAATTAAAGACGGAAATCCTAAAGATATTTCCAAATGCGGAACAACTAGGGGAAAAAGTATGGCTATGCGGAATAAAAGATCAGGCAACTAAGAAATTCAGGAAACCACTATGGAGAAGTTTCATGGGACTACTCATAGCAGCTTGGGCGACAATAGCCCAAAACTGGAAAAAACAAGAACCCCCACAGATTTATACATGGCTCCAGAAAGTATGGACACAACTGACCATGGAAAAGCTCACACATACAATGCAAGGATCAAAAGAGACCTTTACAAAGGAATGGGGAGAGATTCTGGACTACTTGCAATGAGACTACATGGAACAATGGTGCCCGCATAATATAAGAATATCGGACATATTTAGATCATAGACATTCCCAGAAGCAATAGAATTATTTGGAAATCTTCCAGGGTGGGAGGGGAGAGGGTTGGGGGGCTTTGTGGGACGGCTATGTGTTCCCAGTTTGTAATTGAAAATAATAAAATAAATCTTTAAAAAAACGATTTGGTGAGGAAGGTGATGAAACTGTTTTGCAGTTCATTCACAAATATGTCACTTGCGAAATCCCTTCGGAAAGTACCCATACTGACCTACAAGCACACATTTTTCAATTCCAAAGACACAAGTGTGGTAAGTATTGTCGACGCAAATATAAGAACAGAGGCACATACTACACCAAATGCTGCTTTGGTTTCCCTAGACCAGTTTCAGCAACAGGCCAAGTAAACAGCTTCATGACTTCGGTTCGACACAGTGTGAAAGGAAAATCTCCTAAAAACACATACTGCATAAAAAGGAGCGAAGCATCAAAGTACATCAATGATTACATTGCAATTATTGCCCTCTTATAGAATACCAATGTTGATGTACAGTACATTGCAGACAATTCCACTGCTGTTGCACGTTATGTCACCGCCTACTTAACCAAAGCAGAGAAAACAGAGCTCAAAGACCTCTGGGATGACATATCCTCTGACAAAACACTGGCACAAAAATTGTACAGCGTTGGAATTCAAATGTTGTCCCGTAGAAAATGTGGCAGCTACGAAGCTGCTGACCGCTTAACCGGCACATCCTTATGTGGGAAATCAGACAACATAGTGTGGCTAAGCCTTGGGCCTGCTGCATCCAGAAGAAGAGTACTTAAATCATACGAAGACATACAAACAAAAGCGATCACAACAGCCAGGACATTTTGAAGAACAACTAATTGGACACATACTACCCAAACAGAAGTAGTACTTTAGAAGCCTTGTGCTTGTACCAGGTAGCCCAAAACGTCCCATGCAAAAACAACATTACACCAAATGAGGAAAAAGGTAGATACAAAGTGGAAAGTTGTGAAGGCAGCCTGGTGAAACTTACCAAATGCAGCCCAATTAATCATATGAAGTTGTCCTTAAAAACTCCTCAACACAAAGGACTGTACTACATGGCTCTACTGCAACTTTTGAAACCATGGAGAAAAGAAGATGTATTAGCCACCTACGCCTCCTATGAAGATGCTTTCAAAGCCACTGAAAGTACAATTACAGATGAAAACTTTACACAGTACAAAACCATAACGCCAACAAGAAGAAAAACCTCAAGTACAACTAACTGTAGACACTTCTGAGAGCAGTGAACATTCACAAACAGGCAGCCAAGAACCACTTGGAGAGCCAATCATAGCAAATGAGGCAGAATTAGCCATGACAGAGGTAACCACCACTATGCTTCAGTATGAGCACTCGACAGAAGAGTTGAAATCCCAACTAAACGATGAACAGTGTACCATTTTTGTAGAAGTAAGTGAAACCATTGAACATGGTATACAACACTAAAGTAAAACTTGCACCTGTGACAACTACACACCTGTACTGCTGTATGTAAGTGGTGAAGCTGGGTCAGGTAAAACATTCTTAATACAAATTATCAGTAAATACCTCCAACAATTAACAAACAACCTTTCTGCGGTTATAACCGCCCATACAGGTTTGGCTGCCTTCAACATAGGGGGGAGTCACTCTACACAGATTGCTACTCCTTCCAGTAGAACACCAAAACAAATTAGAGTACTACAAACTACCCCACAATCTGCTATTAGGCTACACAAAGTTTTGAAACAAATGAAAATACTCAACAGACAACGAAGAACTCTTTGGGGGAAAACATGTAATTGTTTTCGGAGATCTCCTTCAATTGACACCAGTCAAAGCTGAACCTAGCTTCAAAACCTTAGGACAAAAACAGTGCTGTAAAAGTGTTGGAAGCATCGGGAATGTAAATCTTTGGCCACATTTCCAATACAGTGAACTAACTCAAAACATGCGTCAGTCTGCAGACCTCACCTATGCCAACATTTTGAAAAACATACGGATTGGTGTACTATCAAAGGAGGCGTAGTCTACCCTCAATAGTAGACTCATCCATGAGCTGTACGGGCGTACCACATGTGCTACTGATGTCATGGAACAATTAACTCAGAAAAATGTCATCTGTATAGCCTTAATGCCAACTCTAGCAAGCTGTGCACCATTTAATGCAACAATGCTGCAAAAAGAAAAACAACCACTATTGCAAATTCATGACAAAGGCAAACTGGACGTACACTGTATGACAATACCTATGTGTCAACAAGGCATAGCAGGACTACAAGCCTTGGAAAACTGGTTTGGAGAAAATATTAAATTTATGTGGCAACTGTAGAGTTATGCTAAAGGGCAACATTGACGTAGAGCAAGGGTTAGTTAATGGAGAACTTGGTAAAGTTGTTGGCTTCCAGACATACCCACAGGAAAACAACATTCAGTTTGTTAACATCAAGTGTGATAAACTTTCAGAAATCAAAAATATAGGACGCACAACTGCCAGGTTCCTTCTTTTCAAAGACATGTATGTACGTAGAGAACAGTTTTCTCTGTTGCTAGTTTAGGCAGTAACTATTCATAAATCACAAGGCCTAACCTTAGATCAAGCATTGATTGATATTGGCAACACAGTCTTCAAAGAAGGCATGAGTTACGTGGCACTGTCACGGCTACGTACACTGGAAGGACTATATCTAGTTAATTTTGATGCAACTGCAGTGAGTGCAGAAATTCCTTGCATCATAGAGTACAATAGACTACATTCGCTGTACACACCCCATCTAAAAATGTACGCTATTCCTGAAAAACCAAAAGGTTTGAAAAGAAGGTTCATTAAATGATTTCGGCACACTACGATCAAAGAAACTGAAAGAACTGATACTACAGCAACTACGAAAAGCAAATACAAAAGGAGTAAGATAGGCAAACCAGACCCACTCCGCCCACAAAAATAATGCCTCTGCAAAGAAACCACGTACCCTTCCATCAAAGGGCTCAGACACAGAAGTACCTGGACCATTCAAATATTCCAATACAACAGGTGTTAATTGCTATGCAAATGTAACAATCAATGTTTTATTCCAAATAACAGCAGTTGTTGAAAACATTTGTTTAAATGGCGCAGACAGTTGTGTTTACAAATGCTCGTCCTTCACAGAAATGCAGTAAGTAATCCTGATACCATTTACAGTGTCTCAGGAATAAGGCAAGAATTGGACTACAGTGCTGGAATGGTGAAATTCACTTTAAACCGACAAGAACCACAGGAATTTCTAATGTACTTACTACAAATACTGGAAGGAAAAAACATACTTATTAATGAAATCGTTCACATTTCCTACATGTGGAAACATACATGCACTCTTTTCAACCATGTCATTCAGGAGCAAGTCCCTAATAAATTCTTCATGTGTGTATCAATACCTAACTGTGACTCCATTCCATTTCAGCAACTGGTGCAAAATGCAAACCATAGCATGTGGTGTACATCATGCAATTCTGATATTCGTTCAACTCTACATATACACTCACATAGTCAATATGTGATATTAATGCTTTTAAGATACAAAGCCGACGGTACCAAAAACAACTGCAAACTAACGTCCTTCACACACGGACAGGTATCACTTGGCAAAAAAACCTTCACAACTGTAGCCATAATCTACCACACAGAGGACTCCACCAATGGAGGCCACTATACTTCATACATTAGAAAGCAGTCATCATGGTGGGAATGCAATGATACTGCCATCAGTCCAAAGCACAGACTACCTGCAAATCTTGCAAATGCCTACTTAATATTCTTGAAGCCAAAATGTACTCATTGATGTACAAACCTACTATACTTTACTCCCCAGCACCAACCAGTACCTTTGTATGTGGACTGAAAATGTTTTTCCTTCCACATTATCGACCTAACGCAACATACCATACTGGAAGCATTGACAAAATGCATTACAGTGTGTGTTGGAAATTGTATCCCCAATTAACCCAAGCACTACAGTCACACAAACAGTACGTGTACACAAAGCACAGTACCGGTATTTTCCACTGGATACGTGGAAGGCAAAGTGCTAAGTATGAGGGTTCAAAGCTATCCTCAGTAACCTCTAAAATCACCACTTACGCAAATCATTCACCAGCTCCAACTCCGGCACATATGGACGTATCACCCAGTAAATCTGCAAATGGACAGAACCACTTCAAAAAGTACACAGATGTCCAAGTAACCACAGGAATGCAAATGCACAAGCTTCTCTACGTACCCTTTACGAACGGGACACTGTAAATAGTTAGAATATGCCACCTGGTATCTAACTGCAACCTGAATACGACAATGTTATTTGCAGCATTACAACTACCCAACTCAACCTTCAACAACTACTGTACTACAAACATAGTGTCAAACACTTCCAGAGTATGAGCAGTTACATTACACCAACAGGTACGTAACTACCTTCAGAATTCTGCACTACCAGGGACTCCACCAATGGAGGCCACTATACTGCATACATTAGAAACCAATCGTCATGGTGGGAATGCAATGATATTTCCATCAGTGCAAAGCACAGACTACATGAAAATCTTGCAAATGCCTACTTAATATTCATTCAGCCATAATTTACTCATTGATGTACAAACCTACTATACCTTACTCCCCAGCACCAACCAGTACCTTCGTAAGTGGACAGAAAATGTTTTTCCTTCCACACTATCGACCTAAAGCAACGTACCATACTGGAAGCATTGATAAAATGCACAACAGTGTGTGCTGGACAATTTCATCCCCAATGAGTACAGTCACACAAACAGTACGTGTACACAAAGCACAGTACCAGTATTCTCCACTGGATACGCGGAAGGGAAAGTGCAAAGTATGAGGGTTCTAAACTATCCTCAGTAATCTCTAAAATCACCACTTACGCAAATGAGTCACAAGCTCTCCAAGAATACTCTTACAACTCCAACACATATGGACGTACTACCACGTAAATCTGTAATTGGACAGTACCACTTCAAAATGTACACAAATGTCCAAGTAACCACAGGAATGCACAAGCTTCTCTATATACCCTTTACAAATGGGACACTGTAAACAGTTAGAATATGCCACCTGGTATCTAACTGCAAATTGAATACAGCAATGTTATTTGCGGCATCACAACTACCCAACTCAACCTTCAACAACTGCTGTGCTACAAATATAGCGTCAAACAATTCCAAACTATGAGCAGTTACAGTACGCCAACAAGTACATAACTACGGTCAGGAATCTGCATTAGCACAGAACAATGTCATAATACTTGCAAACCAGCAGCGGCAACCAAACGCATAAACAAACAGTGGTACAAAAAGGAAGCAGGAAAACATTTACAAATCACCACCTGCTGTACAATGCCACCCATCCTACCAACATGTATAGTCCAGATATTGTATATCATTACATTTCCTCCTACTTCAAGAGTACACCTTAAAAAGTGCTGTAACCACTCCAAACGTCACTATCATTCATTGTGCACCATAGTAAGAACAACATTTTGCTTTTCTTTTTTTTTAATACAGAATGGATTTCTTTTCCCCACAGACCCAATGATTATGCAAAGAACCACAGGAACTGCACTGATTGCACAGTACACTGGTTCAATGCATAGAACTTAGGAAGTACTAGTTATGAGGGTCCACAAAATAAAGAAATGTATGCTATGTAGTGGACTGCAAACTAACAAAATACGTGCACTAACATATTCTGTTCTCTTTTCCCACAGATAATGCAGCAACCAGTACCGCAACATTTTACACTCCATGCCCAAATCACAGTTCCGGCCTTCCTCAATCCAAACAGTAAGTCTGCAACAAATGCTATTACACTTCTCTACAATATCCACAGTGCAATAAGTGCACTTATTTCTGTTATACTCATACCAATAACACTGTTTGCAATGCACACCTATATTACACTATTCAGCTTGTGCCTATGCCCTACACGCTTCACCACACCCTGTACATTGTAGGGTCTTCAGCCATACACTAAACATTGTACACCCTGCCCACTATTGCCGCTGCACTGCAGACCTATACATACAAACATCTATCCACGTAACACTAACCCCACACATAACACAGCCACCTACCCCTTAGCCACTACAGTTGACATTGGCTGCTATTTCTTCCGCAGAATACATAACCTGTGTCCTACGTACACTGTCACCTAAGCCCATAATAAGTGCACACTCTGAATCAACAACACTACAGTAACCTACCCTACAAGCTGCACAATCAGAACACTACAACTTCATGCATGCATCAATAGATCTTACGTAACTGTCCTAACTGCTGCAACATTTGGCTCCTTGCTTTCCACTGGCACCGTGTAGGCCATTAGGTAATTTTCATTATTATGCACACCATTTCCAAGAAAAGTATCCAACCCATATTTCAGTGCAGCGCATAGATCATAGCTCCCCACCCATATTGCAGCCACTGCCTTATTGCACAACTTTTTAAAATTCTGTTTCCCTTTTTTATTGTGTAAATGAAACACCATTTAAAGCCCATAACCACCTTACAATATTAGACAAACGTTCACACTAACTGCTTTCCTTTCCTGACAGTAGCCCCAAACTAGGTCATGCAGCACGACACCAAACTGTGTACGATGGACCACCCACCCACGTCTTCTGAAACAGCAAACACAGTCTGACATCACCCACCGTTGCCTCGTAACACACTGCACATACAACTGGTCCTTACCCACTATGAAAGCACATTTCATGTATTTTGCCGTCTGTGCATTCACGGGACAATTAGCATGGCACCATCATATCAACTTGTGCATTGCACTACCTTCACCGTAATGATACTACCAACATTCGTAAATACATGCTACAATCGAAACAAGTTGCCGGCTGATTCCTTCCTTTTTTCCTGCTTCATCTCCGGAAATCGAAACCTAGCATTCCTCTCCTTCAACAGGACACACGCTCATTGTAAAACAGCCTTGAGGGGGAAGCATGTTTAGCTCCAAGGTCACATATTGCATAGAAATCTAGCAAACAAAAGATACATAGATTACACTCAGTTCCTCTGTCCATGTGCCCCAAAGGTAGTCTGCAACGATCCCATACGCCGTGCACTGCAATTTCACGCGCACCCAATAGAAGCATGGAATTTGCCGAAATTATGTGAGTACATCTTTACATCAGATGTGTATTACGAATAACATTTATTAACATGCTCCTCGGTATGCATATTTAAAAATGTACTCTACCGCTCACTTTCTCTCTGTACATTACATGGACCTTTGTAACAGCAGTAAAAAAACGCTGTTACCATACCATGTCTCCACCATTCCCAGTAAATTGCAACTGTCATTGTACTTTCTTTTGCTGCCATTCTTCCCCACCCCCTCCAAATGCAAACATACAAGGCAAGACAAACATGGAACGCAAGTTGTACACTAAATCACCACACCTTCTGCCCACTCGTACATTGCTACATTCCCTGTTCTGCCCTTTCACACAATTACTATGTCTACGCACCCTCGGTGTACTGTACGTTATAACGGCCAGAGGTGCACGCAGCGGTCAACTAGCACACAAACATCTACAGCTCACATTTCATTGCCGCACTTCTTACCAAAGCAGCTCCTCCATTCTCCGGCAATCCGAGGTGACCCCCATTACGTTTCTTATTGCATTACTTTCTTTGCAGACACATTGTGCTGTGGGTCCAACTACACTTGCTACCACTGGCAACTTTTGTAAAAAGGAAACACATGAAAACAGCATCTAGTCCCAATGGTTGCAAGACATTTTCTTGTGTGCAGCCGTACAATCACAGTATTACCTACAAACCAGAGACCTAGGCAGTGGGTTAACATATGACGCTATGCACTAACACACAGTTCATAGTCCATCAGACATGCAGCTATTACTACATTATCTTTCCCACAAAGTTTTGTCCTGTATGCTGCAACTAACACCCGCTACTTACCTCTACTCTTATTCGTCTTTCTACTGAGATATCTGGCATTTTACTGTGCGTGCCACACCTTCCACATTCCAATAGACAGCTGGTGGACCAACCATTGGAGGATTACCATAAGCAATTTCTTTTCCATCGTTATTATCTGGGCCAACCGATATGGGCCGGTATGTCCACTTGTGGTTCCTGCTATATGAACCAACCTGCAAACCTTTACTCTGTAAGCTATCCCAGAGGCACCAGATGCTACCTTCTCTACCTTTCAAAGAAAATGTATTCTTCCACACGGGCCACCAAGCACCACTATGTAATCTTTTTCCCACTTTGCTAGCAGAGAACAGAACTACAGATTTGCACAGACGGCATTAGTCACTTGATTTTGTTTGCAAAATAAAAGAGCGGTGAATGCACCAACTGGCACGTTGTCGTTTAGATTCTGTGGCAAAAAAAATAAAGCACTTCCAACCACTCACTGTATTGTTAGTAAAGTATAGAATGTTCTGGAACCGTATCCTCCGTGTGCGCAAGGCTGCTTTTGCTTTTGTTTATGTTGTTCCTTTCCAGAGCTAGGTGCTCACATGAAAGAGTGCGCTACGCTTGGCACGCACATAAAATAAATACCTGGAGGGCATGCCGTGAGGAACGACTGTCCACAATTGAAGTCACTGACGCCAGTGACTGCTGCGATGGTGTATGCGGCACACAGGCATAGCTAGCGGAAGCGATGCACACATTAAAAGTTCCACCCGCTTCTGTTGCCCATCTCAAGAAGTACGCCAAACAAAGGTAACAGTCAGATGGCCTTCCATCCTGTATATGGCTGGACCTAACAGCGTTCATGATGTTGTTGGCTACAAATGTATGTGTGTTGGACTGTACATTATCCATACTTTACATGTGTAATGCTTATTAACTCGTGTCATGTCGCACTACCTTCCTTCACTCTCAAAGTACAGGTTATTATGAGAGGTATACCATACTGTACATTAATTGTGGCATCTCAGTATGTGAATGGCAACAAGCCCAATGACATTCACGATATTCAAATACAGTCACTTCACGCCACCTCAAATGGTGTACCAACTGCAACATTTCCTCCACAACATTGTTGTGACAGTGAGCACCCACAGGAGACATACATATTTCCAACTGTGTAGGCTGGAGTTACATATCAGTATAAGAACTGACCCAAAGAAGGCAACATTCTGAAGCCTACTTCCGAACAATATCCACATTGTTACATCAAACGCCTGTAGTCATCCATACACGGCAGTAGGCGCTTGCCACTCCCAACACAGCATGATACACCGATTACAAAAATCCCTATATCATCTGCAATACACTCCCCATCCCCAATAGCCTCTGAAGGTTGTTGCCTGTGCACCTACCCCACAATGCTTTATATGTTAGTATCTGCGTACATGGGCCATGTCGCAAACGTTACGCATTAAAACAATCCTTTCATGTCCCACTTTCTTACTACACTCCCTGAAGCGAAGCTCTGTTCACGTCCACACAACTCCTAACGCCAATACTCCTTTACAAACTGGACCATGTCCTCCACAGTGATTCTGCAAAGGGGCGGACCTTACGACACTTACATATTTACAAGTGTATGCTATGGCACAAGGTATGTTTATAATAACGTATGCAAATGACCTAAGGCAAAGGGAAAGTATTCTTTGTACATATGTCGGCAATCAACATACCAATATCACAGTACTCCCATACATAGCAGCATTGCGTGCACACAAGCCAGTATGGATTTTGGAGGCACAATCCAACATAGCACCCCGACTGCAAATATCCTCATAGTGTCTCCAATGCACTCCCCATCGCCAATAGAATCTCCCTGCACTCACCAAAGATTGATATATGTGAGTACCTGCGTACAAATTCCTTCTGTGTGCCAATGTCTGACTTCCCTCCGTAAAGCAAGGCTGTGCCCAAGCCCTAGGCGCTTTAGTACAGAGGTGGAGGCCTATGGTCTCCGCCCATGCATCTAATTGCCTAGTCCTACTACACACCCACTGGAAGGTAATACAGGCATGCATGGTAACACTTCCCACAGTGCGTTCCTGCCTACAAGTACGTATAGCTACACTAACTGACCCAAACAAGTCAACTGTCTCACACCTACTTCCAACCAGTGCCCACACTGTAGCCATGCATGCAAGGCAGTAGGGCCTTTGCAGGCACAACACAACATAGTACCCTGACTGGAAATATTCTCATATTATCTCCAATGCACTCCCATTCCCTTATACAGTCTGCCCAACATATGATAGCCCCTTGTGCACCTAACCAACAATGCAGTGTATGTCAGTAGCTGCGGGAATGGTCCATATCACACCAGTGTGCTACCACACAATCCTTCCATTTCTCCATGTCGTTATGAGCTTCCTTGCAGCAACGGTGTGACCAGACTTGGCTGCATACCTAACCGCTAAGTGCCTCACTGCTCTCCCATTCAGGGAGGCATTACATTGCGGGGGTGGTGGTCAAGCCCTAGGCTCTTTCTACATGCCATGGCCATGCAGTAAAAAGGCTACGCCTTACCCACAACCACTACAAGCCAAGTCAGACAAGCATGGGAACATTTCGCCACAAACCCACCGCGCCAAAACAACGCAAACACACTCAGTCAACATAACCACCGGCAGCCGTAACCTTCAGCACAAAACATTGCCAATATTTTCGCTTCGCCCTCTTTCACCCAGCTGATCCTGCAAACCATGTTTTCTAATGCCTTTTCGGCGCACCACTATCTTCCGATACACCATGGCAGCGTTTCCCAAAAACTTTGATGAACAGCATGCTTCCCTCCTGCCAACCACCGGCCGCGTCCAATGTTTGGCGACATCACGGCGTACCGAAGCCCAATGAGACTTCGGTCCCCGGAGCGAACAGGGAAATGGGTCTGCAGAGTGGACCCAGATATTACTCATTTTTTGGGTTGTACATTTCAGTGTTTTGCAAATAAATTACTGGTCTGATTTCCACCAAACACACAAAAGCCCGCTTTCTGACCCAAGCCACTGCTCCTGCCGGAAGTTTGGTGAACATCCGTCCAGCCGTTCGGGCTGTAGCTGTGCGTTAAGTTTTTCCCCATTCAGCCTATGGAAAAAAACATTTTGGGACTCCTCCTATAACTTTGCCCCCATCCCGCACGGAACCTCGTCCAACTTGGCGAAAAAATTCAGAGCCGGCCATATACTTTTTTTGCAAAGTTTGGTGAGGATTCCTTCAGGGGGAGCGAAGTTGTAAGCCGCTGAAAAAGTGCTCTTCCTATGAGTTTAGCAACTTAACCATAGCGGGCCGTGTAATATATATAGATATATATATATATATATATATATATATATATATATATATATATATATATATATATATAAAAATATATATATATATATATATATATATATATATATATATATATATATATATATATATATTACATGGACGCAGTAGCGTCCATGTAGTTATGGTTAAGTTGGTGTTTCCATAGGAAGAACATTTTCTGGGCGGCTTATAACTTCGCTCCCTCTGGACGAATCCTCACCAAACTTTGCAAAAAAAGTATATGGCCCATTCTGAATTTTGGTAGTGGCCATGTAGTTATGGTTAAGTTGGTGTTTCCATAGGAAGAGCACTTTTTGGGCGGCTTATAACTTCGCTCTCCCTGGACGGATCCTCACCAAACTTTGCAAAAGAAGTATTTGGGTCACTCTGAATTGGTTTGCAAAGTTTGGTGAGGATTCGTCCAGGGGGGGCAAAATTATAGGGGGGGTCCCAAAACTTTTTTTTTCCCCATAGACTGAATGGGAAAAAAATTTGGACCAGGAGCAGCGGCTTGGTCCCGAAAGCGTGCTTTTGCAAATTTGGTGAAAATCCGTCCAGTAGTTTTTTTTAAAATGACCAAAAAGTAGGTAAAAAAAATTAGTGATATCTGTGTTCGGTCCGCGGACGGACTTCCCTGTTCGCTCCGCGGACAGTGTCCTGATTGGCCAATCGGCTTGCGTGATGTTCGCGGACATGCAACGTGTTCGCTGATTGGACAGCGTGGAGCGTGAAGCGCGTCAGATTTTCGGTAGCGCCCGCCATCTTGGATTCGCGGTCGTCCGCGGACAGCGCAGTGAAACTTTGTTCAAAATTTGTATTTAGTAGTGTGTGTTGGTATGTAGGAGTGTTTGGGGAGGGTGGGAGTGTATGAGATAGGATGAAAGTTGTGTTTTTTATGTGTTAGACGTTCTTTTTGTGTTCGATTTGTCTGCGGACATCACGGGTGTTCTGAAATGTTCTAAATAAACTGAATGGGGGGTGTTCTGAGGACTCAATATGTGTCCGTTTTGTTCGCAAGCAAACTGAAACTGTTCTAAGAACACTCGCAGTGTCCTGAAATGTTCACAAATAAACAAAATGGGGGTGTCCTGAGGACGCTATCCGTGTTGTTCGTTGTCAAGTTGAACATGTTCTAAGAACACTCGCGGTGTCCTGAATTGTTCGCAAATACACAAAATGGGGGTGTTCTGAAGACGTTGTCGAACACTCGCTGTGTCTTGAAATGTTCACAAATATGAATAGGGTTGTGGCTGACATGTTGAATGTGTTCTAAGAACACTCGCGGTGTCCTGAAATGTTCGCAAATAAACAAAATGGGGGTGTCCTGAGGACGCTGTCCGTATTGTTCTCTGTCAAGTTGAATGTGTTCTAAGAACACTCGCGGTGTCCTGTAATGTTCGCAAATAAACAAAACGGGGGTGTCCTGAGGACGCTGTCCGTATTGTTCTCTGTCAAGTTGAATGTGTTCTTAGAACACTCATGGTGTCCTGAAATGTTCGCAAATAAACGAAATGGGGGTGTTCTGAGGACACTGTCCGTATTGTTCGTTGTCAAGTTGAATGTGTTCTAAGAACACTCGCGGTGTCCTGAAATGTTCGCAAATAAACAAGATGGTGGTGTTCTGAAGACGCTTCTAAGAACACTTGCGGTGTCCGGGGAATGTTCGTAGGGGGTGTCCTGAGGACGCTGTCCGTATTGTTCTCTGTCAAGTTGAATGTGTTCTAAGAACACTCGCGGTGTCCTGAAATGTTCCCAAATAAACAAAATGGAGGTGTTCTGAAGACGTTTCTAAGAACACTCCCGGTGTCCTGGAATGTTCATAGGGGGTGTCCTGAAGGCGTAGTCCGTATTGTTCGCTGGCAAGTTGAATGTGTTCTTAGAACACTCATGGTGTCCTGAAATGTTCGCAAATAAACGAAATGGGGGTGTTCTGAGGACACTGTCCGTATTGTTCGTTGTCAAGTTGAATGTGTTCTAAGAACACTCGCGGTGTCCTGAAATGTTCGCAAATAAACAAAATGGAGGTGTTCTGAAGACATTTCTAACACTACTCCCGGTGTCCTGGAATGTTCGTAGGGGGTGTCCTGAGGACGCTGTCCGTATTGTTCTCTGTCAAGTTGAATGTGTTCTTAGAACACTCATGGTGTCCTGAAATGTTCGCAAATAAACGAAATGGGGGTGTTCTGAGGACACTGTCCGTACTGTTCATTGTCAAGTTGAATGTGTTCTAAGAACACTCGCGGTGTCCTGAAATGTTTGCAAATAAACAAAATGGGGGTGTTCTGAAGACGTTTCTAAGAACACTCGCGGTGTCCCGGAATGTTCGTAGGGGGTGTCCTGAAGGCGTAGTCCGTATTGTTCGCTGGCAAGTTGAATGTGTTCTAAGAACACTCACAGTGTCCAGAAATGTTCGCAAAAAATAAACAAAATGGGGGTGTCCTGAGGACACTGTCCGTATTGTTCGTTGTGAAGTGGAAAGTGTTCTAAGAACTATCGCGTTGTTCTGAAATGTTTGTAGGGGGTGTCCTGAAAACGCTGTCTGTATTGTTTGCTGGCAAGTTGAAAGTGTTCTAAGAACACTCATAATGTCCGCGGACATTAAAAGTTTCCATAGACCATGTTTGACTCTATGGATGTGATATGCTGCGATGGTTGTTTCCAGGGCATAGAGTCTTGGGTGCATGGCCATTTGGCCATGCACCCAAGACTCTATGCCCTGGCAACAACCACCGCAGCATATCACATTCATATTTGCTTATAACTTTGGGTGAAAAACAAATGTATAAGGAACAAAGGTATTAGATACTATGGATGTGATATGCTGCTATGGTTCTCCTTATTATTGTATACTTACTGTTTGGTCTAGTAACGGGAGTCCATGTTTTTCTTGTTAATTTCTGTGATAAAAGAAAATAGCATGTTAGTATTAGTATTTTGTAATGACTTATTACATTGTATAATAAATATACTTTTTTTTTTTTTGGACCCTCATATTTAGTAGATTACAAAAAAGAGTACTGTGCAATTTGCTCAGTTTCTGCATTTGTTGCTAAAATCATTGGGTCTGTGGGAGAAAAAAATCCATGTTGGATTAAAAAAAACCCTTTTTCTGTTATGCTACAGTTTATTTGTTTGTTTGTTTTCAGTGTTCACTTGTTGTTTCTGGCTAATGCTTAATACTTTGGCTTGTTGTATTTTTTTGGAACAGTAACATATTATTTATTTGTTTTGATATTATAAAATTTTGGAGCAGTTAGATACTAATTGGCGTATTCTAACTGTCTATTTTTTTAATATATTTTAGTGATATTGATTTATCTATTTGGATATTGTTAAATTTTGGGACAGTTAGATACCAATTGGCGTATTCCAACTGTATATTTTTTGGTCTAATTTAGTGGTATTCATTTACCTGATTAGTTGTTGTAGAATCTTTGAGCAGTTAGATAGCTTTTGGAGTATTCTAACAGTTTATATTTTTTTAACACAAGTTTACTTAGGGTTTAAATACAGTTTAGTTATCAAATTTTGGTTTTAAGAACATCAAATAAGCGTTTGTAAGATTTCCTGGTAATCTCTGCTTTAGAGTAATGGTACTATCATTACATTCAAACCATCCACATTTCTTTTTTATATATGCAGTGTAGTACCCTGAATTGGTTGTGGCTCCTGCGTGGTAGATTATACCTATTGTTGTGAAGGTTTTCTTACCAAGTGATATTTGACCATGTGTGAATCCAGTCAGCTTGCAGTTGTTTTTGGTACCATCTGCACTGTAACGTAGAAGCATTAGTGTTATGTATTTACTATGTGTTTGTATTACTAACGTAGAGCGATTATCTGAATTGCAGGTAGAGCATAATCTACCATGGTTTGCATTTTGTACAAGTCGCTGAAATGGAATGGATTCACAATTTGGTATTGATATATATATGAAGCGTTCATTGGGGATTTCCTCTTGTGTCACATTGTTGCAGAGAGTGCATGTATGTTTCCACATGTATGAAATCTGAAAGATTTCATTTATAGGTATGTTTTTGTTTTCCAGTACTTGTAGTAAGTACATTAGAAATTCTTGTGGATCTTCCTGTGAATTTATAGTGAATTTCACCATTCCAGCACAGTAGTCCAATTGTTGTCTTATTCCAAAAACACTATCTGTGTTGTCAGGATTGTTTGCTGCATTTCTGTGAAGTACTAACATTTGCAAACACAATGGGTCTGTACTGTGTAAGTAAATGTTGTCAACAATTGGTGGTAATTGAAATAGAATATTCATTGCTACATTTGTGTAGCAACTTACTCCAACTATATTTGAGAATTTAAATGGTCCAGGTAGTCCTGTATCTAACTGCTTTTTTTGGAGTTTGTCTTCCTTCTTTAAAGAAGTACTTGGTTTACTTTCCCTAATTGATTCTTTTTTGCTTGTGGTACTTGATGAAGTATTAGTTTCTTTTACTCTCTTTGAAGGATTTGCAGTGACATCCTGTTGCATTTCTGTTTGATTTATTTTTCTTTAATAACGTTTTACTTTTTGTGGAATAGAATATGTGTTTAGGTGGGGGGTGTATAGTGAGCGAAGTCTATTCTATTCTAAAATGCAAGGAATATCAGCGTTTATTTTACTTGCATCAAAGTTGATTAGAAATAGACCGTCAAGTGTACGTAAGCGTGATAGTGCTACATAGCTCATGCCTTCTTTAAAGACTGTGTTACCAATATCTATCATTGCTTTGTCTAGGGTAAGACCTTGTGATTTATGAATCGTGACTGCGTATGCAAGAGTTAGAGAAAATTGTTCTCTGCGTACATACATATCTTTGAAGAGAAGGAATCTAGATGTTGAGCGTCCTATCCTTTTTACTTCTGAAAGTTTGTCAAAGAGTATATTGACAAACTGAATTTTGTTGTCGCGTGGGTATGTTTGAAAGCCAACAACTGTACCCAGTGCTCCATTAACTAGTCCTTGGTCCACGTCAAGGTTACGTTTAAGCATTACTCTGCAATTTAAGGATAATTTAAATATCTTTTCTAAGCCTGCTGTGTTTGAGATTGATTTTTCTAAACTATTTAGTCTTGTTGTGGCTTGGTCACACATGGGTAGTGTCATACCATGTACATCTAGTTTGTCTGTGGCGCTAATTTCCATGATTGTTTGCATTTCTTTACTTAGCATGATTTCATTGAATTTGAAACAGCTTGCAATAGTTGGCATTAAGGCCATACAATTGACATTTTTGTGGGCTTATTGTTCCATAACATCTGTAGCACATGCATTATCGCCATAAAGTGCATTAATGTGCCGGGTTTTCAATATTCCTTCTGCTTCTTTAGGAAGTATACCAACTCTGATACTTTTTAAAATGTTGGCATAAGTGAGATCTGCAGATTGCTGCATGTTTTCTGTTAATTCTCTGTATTGAAAATGTTGCCAAAGGTTGACATTTCCAATGTTGCCAACAGTTTTACGGCAGAGTTTGTGTCCTAATGTTTTAAAAATAGGCTCACCTTTTACTGGTGTTAATTGAAGCAGATCTCCAAAAACAATAATGTATTTTCCTGCAAAGAGCTCTTCATAGTCTGTTTTGAGTACTTCTTGTAATCTGAGGTGAATCAAAGCTAACATCAGGTTGGAGACCATGCTCACTTCATCTATTAGTAGCATTTTCATTTGTTTCAATACTCTGCGTAATTCCATTGCAGCTTCTGCAGAAAGTTTGTAATAGTCTAATTTGTTCTGGTGTTCTACTGGTAATAGTAGTAATCAGTGTAATGTAACACCACCTATGTTGTAGGCAGCTAAACCTGTGGGGGCAGTGACAACAGCTGACAGTTTGTTTTTTGTCAATTGTTGAAGGAATTTACTAATGATTTTGATTAGGAATGTTTTGCCAGAACCAGCTTCACCACTGACGTACAGTAGTATAGGTTTATAATTATGGCAGGAACATTCTTTATTTTCATGTTTTACACCATGTGCAATTTGTTTTGTTACTTCTTGAAAAATGCTACTTTGCTCATTGTTTAGTTTTGATTGTAGTATAGTTAAGTCTTCCTTATCTTCATACTGACACATGGTGTTTTCTACTTCTATCATAGCTAATTCTGCCTCATCTATTATTAGTGGTTCTCCCAGTGGTTCTTGGCTTCCTGTTACAGAAGGTTGACTACTGTCAGGAATGTCCTTATCTAGTTTGGCTTGGAGTTCTTCTTCGTGTTGCTGTTCATTGTGCAACATTGTTTTGTACTGTGTAAAGTTTACATCAGTTATAGTGCTTTCATTTGCTTTGAAAGCGTCCTCATATGAGTCATAGTTATCTAGTAATTGTTCTTCTTTTCTCCATGGTTTGAAGAGTTGTAGCAGGGACATGTAATATACTTCTTTATGTTGAGGAGTCTTTAATGACAATTTGATATGATTAATTAAATTTGGTTTACTGAGTTTAACTAAGCTGCCTTCACAGTTTGTCACTCTATATTTACCTTTTTTTCATCAGGTTTCATATTATTTTTGTATGTGTAGTTTTGGGCTATGTGGTATAGACACATGTTTTCCAAAGTATTACTTCTGTTTGGGTAGTATGTGTCCAATAAATTGTTTTTTAAAATGTCTTGGCTGTTGGGATCACGTTTGGCTATTGTTTCTATATCTTCATATGATTTTAGAACTCTTTTTCTAGATTTAGCTGGACCAAGACTTAGCCATACTATATTTTCAGATTTACCATACAATGCAGTACCAGTTAAACGATCAGCTGCTTCATATGATCCACATTCTCTATGGGTGAGCATTTTTATGCCCAAGCTGTATAATTTCTGAGCTACTGTTTTATCTGATGACAGGTCATTCCAGAGGTCTTGGAGCTCTGTCTTTTCTGCTTTAGTTAAGCATGCTATGACATATCGTGCAACTGAAGTAGAATTGTCTGCAATGTGCTGCACATCTATGTTTGCATTCCATAAGTGGGCAATGATTGCATTATAATCATTGATATATTTTTCTTCTTCTTTTCTTTTTATGTAATATGTATTTTTAGGTGACTTACCTTTAACACTATGTCTAACTGAAGACATGAGGTTGTTCACTTGACCTGCATTTGTAACTGGTCTAGGGAAACCAAATCGGCATTTGGTGTAGTATTTCCCTTTGTTTTTGTATTTGCGACGACAATATTTTCCACATTTGTGTCTTTGAAATTGTAAAATGTGTGCATGAAGATCACTATTTGTGGCTTCTGATGGAATTTCACAAGTGACATATTTTTCAATAAACTGTAAAACAGTGGCATCACTGTCTTGACCAAATTTAGGAGCATCTTTAATCCATAAAAGCATGTGGATATGTGGTGCTCCTCTGGCTTGGTATTCTTTTCTCCAAAAGAAGTGTTGCACTTCTCCAAGGGGAGGAACAGTTTTATTACAAATAAAATGTAGCATAGCAATGAAGCGATGGTGAAAATATCTTGAAACATTAACAGGATCCAGAGAACAAAGTTCTCCAGGTGTTAGTATATCTATGTTTGTTTTGTTTTTATTTGATATGCGTAGGAAATCATGTAAATCTTCCCATGCATATTCTGCACAACTTAATGTAACAAACCAAGTGGGTGGGCCAAGGTTTCTGATCTCCATGACGTCGAAACCAGTACTCTTTAGTACCACGCATATTTGCTAATAGATTTGTAATATTTGATTGTAAAACCTCATCCTTTTGTTGCACTTTTTCTAATAATTGGTAGCTGTCATATTTTGAAAGTGTGATCCTGATTTTAATATGTGTGCAACTCCGTAACATAAAGCTGCTAGTTCACTTTCAAAGAGTAGGTGGAATATGTATTCTATATTTTATCTAAATCTGGGATCTTCAGAATACATCCGTAATGAGCGGTATTCTGAAGCTGATATTTGAATAGGTCTATCATCATACCTTCCTCCTTTGCCAGTAGGAAAGAGTAGAGGAAAAGCACGTGCTTCTATACTTTTTTCCATATGCTGATTGGCGATCCTTTTGTTTGACGCATTTGGTAAGTTTAGAGTGCATCTTCTACGGTGTTGTTACAGTGCAAAGGATGAATTGTATAATGGTCTAAAGTATTTGATATTGTAGCAGGATCTAGTAGCTCAAATTGACCAGCTTCTTGTGTTTCTTGAATTATTTCAGTTGTATCTTTCAAGTTTTCTTCAATATTAATTTCTTTGTAATATTCATTATTCTCTTTAAGATATTGGAAGGCTTGTCTAACTTTATATAAATCTACCAGCTGTTGCCATATTTTTTTGTCTTTTGTAGGTACTCCATTTACTAAGATAATTAAAGATTGCTGCATTGGACGTTGCACTCCTAGAGTATGCACATTTTTTTTTTAGATCTAATGGTAAATAACCTACTTTTCCACGAATGCCTTTTACCAATTCAGAAGGAGGTAATTTTGCTGTTTTTGGTTGAAGGCGTATTATTGCTTGAAATGGGTGTACTGTTTGAATTATGATGCTCTCATATAAATTAAGTTGTTGTAGGGGTTTTGGTACTGGGTATAATTCCAAAATATTTGTGATAGCACGTGAAGGAGTTTGGTTGTTGTCAAGTTTTGTAGTGCAGTAACTGCAAAGTATTAAGGGCTCAGTTATTTCGTATTTGTTTTCTGCTACAAGGTAGAGAGCTAATTCAAACCATTTAGAATCTTCATTGTCTTCTATTTTGTATGATAGGTCTACAGTTTTTGTGTTACTTTTATAAAAAGTTCTACGGCAACATACACATACATGGTTTGGTACTTCAGCTGATGTACTTTTAAATTTTAGTATTTCTTTTTTGTATGTGTTTAGCAAAAAGTTGCCATGTGTAGAATTGTTGCTTAATTGGTTTAAAGCTATTTCATTCTGTAAATGGCTTTCACTTCCAAAATATTTTTTCTGGATATAGTGAATTTCTTCAAGTAGGACTTTTGCTGTACCATGTAGAAGGATGTTATTTAACTTTGCTAGTGCTAAAGCAGGACTTTTAGCATAGTACAGTTTGTAGACTAGATTTCTTATAGTTGAATGATGTGTTGATATCCTTTTGATATCATGGAAAGTGGTTTTACAAGTAGGTCCTGTAATGCAGGCCAATGAATGTCCTTGTAGTCCTGTGTACTTTCGCACTGGACAGGTATCCAAATTTTGCAGTAATTTAATTTTGATTTTGTCTTTGCTTTTTACATATTTATTGAGGAATTGGCGTAAAGATTTGAAACATTGTTTGGAAATGTTACACATTGACGTGCATGGCCATTTGTACACTAGACGTTCTGATTCAGTTGAATAGAGGGGTAACTCTAAGTTTTCAGGGCATATTTTTGTAAGGAGTACTTCTTGTTCCATTATGGTATTATTCACTTTTTCATAACCTCGACCACTGCTATGTATGGCAATTGTATTTGTTTGCTTTTGTTTGTACGCTTCTTCATTAAAATATGGTTCTGTGCTCGTAGTGTGATTCCATTCACCTCTGCAGATACTTAAGAAGTTCTTTCTGTTGACATTTCGTTTATTGAGAAGTCTTTTTTGTAATTTAGTTATTAGTTTTGCTAGTGGTTTCATTTTGTTTAACACTAAAATAAATAACTTTCTTTTGAGAAGGATTGCACTGTCCATCAACGCTTCTAAGATTAATTTCCTGCGATAGGTTTTAAGCATTGAACCTGATTTCTCTACTGTTTTTATAAGAGTTTGAAGGACTTTGTGACGGTACATTTTGGCTAAAATACTTTTCTTGGTATGCTTACTTTGCACTATATTAAAATTTGAAGAAGTAGTTTTATCTGTAGTGATAGCTGATTTTCTGTTAATTGTTTTTTGGTTTGTTTTACATTTTGATAGAGGAGGCAAAGTTTTTGTACTTGAAACTTCTTGTGTTTCACTAAATGACTGTATTAGCTGTTTTGTTTCAACTTTTTTTTACAAATTCTGCTAGAGATGGATGCTTATGTTGGACACTTTTATTTTAATTTGCTCTACTTTTGCATTGCTTTCTACGGACTTGACTTTTGGTAGGCATTCTTTAGGGTCTGTTGAAAAAAATAAAGAAGATATGGGTTGGGGTGTTCTGGAATGTATGTGTGCTGTGTGCATGAGTGTTTGAGTAAGATGATAAGGATGTATGTAATGGTGTGTGATTGTGCATTGGGAACTACAACTAGCAGGGATAGGTATTCTTGAATTTATGTGTTACTAAACTGGGGTTCAGATGACAAAAAAAGTAAGCTACTGGTGTGAAAAAGTACAAATAGTATATCTAATGTATACAATTAAAACAGTTGTTTGTTCTATAATATGAAAATTGTAGCGGTTCAGTTGGGTAATTGTGTGTCCAAAAATAGGAATTTGTGGGCCATTCTGGCTGTAAATCGCTGTTTAAGACATGGAGAATTTTGGACAAAATGGTACACAATCTCTATTTTTAGGCACCAAAATAGCTTGTATTAATGTTATAGTATGTTTGATTAATAATACAAATATTATGGTGATATTCTACTTACTTGTTTTCTTAAATTAACAGGTAACTTCTTAGTTCTTCTTTGTTCTTTGAATTCGGCTGCTTCTTTTCAGTAGACTGGTCTTCACTGCAATTGTAAAAGCTTCAAATTAGTAACTTTGTTTGTATATAGCGCTGTTTTTAATTTAGATATTGATTTTTTTAATTGAAATCCTCAGTGCCTTCTTTAAAACCATTAAACTGATTTATTTATATAAGATACATTGCATCAGTTCAGTACATATGATATGTTCTTAATGAACAAATTGTATTGAATGACTAACTGTAGCAAAAAGAAATATCTTTACTATGTCTTGTGAAATTTATAATATACCAGTGAATACTACTATTTCTGTAAGTAAGCTGTTCTAGGTAATAGCGCCTCAATGTCATGTCTAAATTAAAGTAATTAAGTAAATAAATAAATAAAAACAAAAAAATGAAATTGTATAATTATTTTTTTAAAGATTTAAACATAGATTGTGCTTGCATGCAATTTTGTTTGAATATATGTAGTCTATATATTTCATTTAAAAAATGTTAGTTTAACATGATTTGAGTGTGTGTGTATAAAGAAAGTAAATAGTATAAAGGTTTATAAGTGATAGTTGATTTTAAGATATTGAAAAAAATACAGTAAATTCATTTTAAAGATTACACAAGCTAAAAGTCTGTTTGAAAATGTGTTCATATACTGTACAGAAAATATGCATACCTGAAGTTTGTGTTCATGCATATGGATATGCATGGAGCTGCAAGTAGAAATCTTGGAGACTTGTACAGTATTTCTGGTAGATGGTGCTTGCCAATGATATGACACTTGTACTCAGAGAGATTCACAGTACATTTGCAGTGCTGATCTATGATGATGCAGTTAGATCTAGAGGTCTTGAATGTGATTGGTGCATGGTCATGTGATTTTTTAGCTACATCCAATGAGGGAATGGCAGAGAGAGTGAAGTGGAAATGGTAGAAGGGCTGTTCATGTTACGATATGTCCGCGGACATGGCGGTAGTTCGCGGACATCGGGAGTTACATCCGGGGATTTTTGGGTTCAGAAGTCATGCAAATGAGAATAAGCACTGAAAGGGATTGGTCAGGAAAGTTTAGTGGGTGTGTTGTGCAAGGAGAGAGTTTCTCAGATACTCTTTTTGCTGAGAGAACAAAAGATAGCTATGGCTGTGTGTTTCAGAAAACAGATTGTTTGGATTTTGGGAGATTCGTGGATACATTGGTTGAAGGTGCATGCAGAAAGCTGTGGAGTAGCTGTAGATCTTGGATTCCCACATGTGGAAGTACACTGGCATGGAGTACGTGGAATGAAGTGGTTGGACTTGCTACCTCTCTGTGCTACTTTGGAGACAGAGCAACATCCAGACATAATTGTAATTCATTGTGGAGGGAACAGTTTAGGACATATGACTGGATTTATTTTGCAATTTGCTATGAAAGAAGGACTTGGGAAGGTTATGGACATGTTTCCTAATTCTCAAGTGATATTTTCATGGATTGCGCAGAGACAAATGTGGCTTCGTTCTTCTTCATTTGGTCCACAAATGGAAAAAGCAAGGCGCAATGTTAATAAGGCTGTTTGTGCCTTTCTAAGAGATTTTGGCGTGTCCTCTTTTCACAGTGAAAATATTATGTTTCGTAGTACATACATTTTTCGCAGAGAAGGAGTGCATCTTACTTATGCTGGCAATCAGATTTTTCTGAGAAATGTACAAAATGCATTGCGACCTTTTTTGGAATTACAACAAACATTTTGAAGTAGGTGTTAAGCATTTATAATTTTTGACTTACAAACACCACCCAAAGGCTCTTTTCAGAGCCACCACCTCTTCCAAGAGAAAATTGCAATGTTTGTGATGGGGTAGCAACCCAATTTTTTAAATGTTCGCGAACTGTCCGCGGACTTCTAAAAAACACAAAGGGCCCTGCTTCATTTATTTTCGCTTCTATTTTTTAACTGTGAAAGGCGGCTCTGAAAAGAGCCTTATTTTTTTTTGATTTTTGATATTTTGTATTTTTTTTGGTTTTTTATACACGACACACTAGGAGAGGAGGGGAAAGGAAGGTAAAGGGGGGGACACCAACCACAGGGATAAGAAAGGGCAAGCTGAGAGAGGAAGATGTAGAGGTTGGTTTTATTTGGGTAGTGAGCAGATCTTCTCGTGCTCTGAGACGATAGTCTCAAAAGCACTACGAAGTCGCTGCCCCCTACAGAGTACTGTGTCACAGTACATACATACAACTGTGACCCTCGAAAGGTAAGGGTCATCAGCATTCTGTATGGCCTGTGAGGAAGCTTGAGGAAGACGCTGTCCCACAGAGGTGGTCCTTGTGGTGCGAGGATCAGAAACAGAGGATGAAGTAGAGGAAATCAACCTGCTACGTTCTTCGCAAGGTACAACCCTGCGAATAGCCCCAGAGTGAAATGACCTCAGGTGTCGCTTCATAGTAGTGGTCCCAAAGCTGTACTTACAGTGCTTCCCGCGACTGAGTATCATTTTGCACTCATTGCAGGTAACACGGTTCGCACAAGCCTTAGGACCATTCCCATGAATGGTAAATAACCGCCAAACCCAAGACTCACGCCTAGGGATTTCCTCTACCTCATTCTCATCATCCTCTTCTTCCTCCTCTGCATCCTCACTCCTGTTCCCCTCTTCAGGCCCTTGGGGAGGTGGTGGTGGTGGAGGGGGTGGGGGTGGTGCTGAAGCAGGTGCAGCACCAGGTGGCAGTAGTTCAGCCATGAATGCCATCTCAATGATGGTGTAATCTGCAGGTGGCAGCAAAAATCGCTGTGTTCTGAAGAATAGCCAGAAACACAATGAGAATAAGCTCTAGGGCGTGGTCTTTTATAGGGGTGCTTGTGCGCGGTCCACGGACATGCGCGCTGTCCGCGGACAGATTGAACACAAAAAAAAGTTCGAAAAGTTTCAAAAGGTATGTAGAAACTCAGGATTACTATGTGGGACTTGTGCCATGGTGAGATTTTATTGAAAAATATTATGGATTAATTGAAAATGTACTTTTAAATTGTTCGGGGACATGAACAGTGTCCGCATTCAGAACACACGATCAGCGTGGGCGTGGTGATATGATCCGTCCGCGAACAAGTCAGTGAAGGAAGCGCATATCCGCAGGACACCAAATGCACGGAGATTGGTTAGCGCATGCGCGTTGATGTTCTACGGACACTGTTCGGGTCCTGAAGTAATTAAAAATGTGTCACACGTGAAACGAACATTTCAGGACACTGCATGTGTTCTTAGAACAGTTTAAACTTGCTAGCGAACTGTAAGGACAGATATAGTGTTCTTCAGGACACGTCCAATTTCGTTTATGTACGAACATTTCAGGACACCAATTGTGTTCTTAGAGCAGTTTGAACTTGCTAGCGAACACTACGAACAGGTATAATGTTCTTCAGGGCAACTCCATTTTCGTTTACGTACGAACATTTCAGGACACCAATTGTGTTGTTAGAACAGTTTAAACTTGATAGCGAACACTACGGACAGATATAGTGTTCTTTAGGACACTTTAATTTTTTTTTTAACGAACATTTCAGGACACCGCGTGTGTTCTTAGAATAGTTTCATCTTGCTAGCGAACACTACGAACAGGTATAGTGTTCTTCAGGACACCTCCATTTTCGTTTACGTACGAACATTTCAGGACACCAATTGTGTTCTTAGAACAGTTTAAACTTGATAGCGAACACTACGGACAGATATAGTGTTCTTTAGGACACTTTAATTTTTTTTTTACGAACATTGCAGGACACCGCGTGTGTTCTTAGAACAGTTTGAACTTGCTAGTGAACAGTACGAACAGGTATAGTGTTCTTCAGGACACTTCCATTTTCGTTTATTTACGAACATTTCAGAACACCTGCACTGTCCGCGGACACCTACATTGTTTTTTTTTTTAAAAAAACGAAACTATTTACAACACAATATAAAAATTAAACTTTATTTAACATATATTAATAATTTATGACAGAGAAGGTGAGGCAGAAACAGAAACAAAAACAGGAGAATTAGGGGTTTCAACATGATTGTTATTAGGTGAAGAAGGGATGGAAGTCTCATCAAAACGTTTTGGGTTATGGAGAGGGTTTGGGGATAATTGACTGGATATGGTGAGGAGGGACAAGTACATGTGGGGCAATGGTACGAGGTTTTTGGTTTAAAATGATCTTCCACAAAAGTTTTCAAATTATTAAAATTAGTCAACAATAAATCAATGTTTTCTTCTATACTGTGAAAAGTGTTATCCATACAGGTTTTTCTGAAGTATTTTCTATTTTGGTATGCTCTGTACAAAAAACAATATATATATATATATGTTAAATGTATACAAAATAATAATAATTAAATGGTTTATATTATAAAGTGTTTACCATTAGTTTCACTATCTTGTGACATTTCTTCATGTGGGAAATGTTCATCTAGCCATTTCAGAGTACTAGACATTTCTGTGAGAAAAAAAAAAGATAATATATTATTTTATCTAATACAGAAAGTTTATAAATATATGAATAAAATTAAGTACACTTACTATTTCAGGTAAGATATGTCCTATGTACTCAGTGGGTCTGCTCTTGTTCTCAGTTCTGTCGTGTTTGTGAGGTAATTATGTTGGAAGCCAATTTATCTTCTTGTGGTATATTCCATTTTAGAACATAGTGCATTTAAATGAATGGTTAGTGTGTTGTATATATGGGTTACATTTCTTATGTATTAGTACATATAATGTGTTTGTGTGCTCCTTTTTGAATTTGTTAAATGTTCCTATGTTATGATATAACAATCAAACATACCCCCTCAGAGTTTTTAGGTAGTGGTACTGTTCTTCGAACATGTCCGCGAACATTAAATGAGTTTGCGGACATCAAGTACAGTCGAAGAGATCTGGTCAGTTCCATATGACATGTATATAAAGTCAAAGTCATTATTGTTAAATTGCACTACTAAAAACCTATGAAATTCAGTGAAAAAACTTTGTTAAAGGGACGTTATGGTTAAGTTGCACTATTAAAAACCTAAGAAATTCAGTGAAAAAACTTTGTTAAAGGGACGTTATGGTTAAGTTGCGCTGCTAAAAACCTATGAAATTCAGTGAAAACACTTTGTTAAAGGAACGTTATGGTTAAGTTGCGCTGCTAAAAACCTTCCAAATTCAGTGAAAAAACTTTGTTAAAGGGACGTTATGTTTAAGTTGCGCTGCTAAAAACCTTTCAAATTTAGTGAAAAAACTTTGTTAAAGGAACGTTATGGTTCCAAGTAAAACCGAAAAACCCTTGAAATTCGCCAGTTATGGTAAGCAAAGCAACCATAACTCGTGCCACCACCGTGCACTACTAAGCCTAACACCCAGGACATCAAAGATGACATCACAAATGTCATTGATGACATCACTGATGACATCACATGTGCATTTACCTTTCATGAAAAGTCTGTACAAGGGATTCTTAGTATAATGTTAATATAAAAAGTGTCCAAGATTATTGGAATAAATATCAAGTGCTAATCAGTGTATTAAGCAATGCATTGATATAAATAGCATTTTATTATGAAGTTCCATCCAGTATACTAAGGTACTCATGTAGAAACATAGGCATTGTGTGCAGCATACACGATGGAGGTGCAATATTCATAAGCTTGCCATGTTGAATAGTGAAATGATAACTGTTTTCATATTACAGTTTTGTGTACAGTGAAACTTGTGATAAGTAAGTAATAAAACCCACTTACTACATAATTGCATTATTATAGACAAATCACAAAGAGACAACCCCACATACAAATATGAATATATACAAGGGAATTGAAGTAAGAAAAAAAACAGCAATAGTAGCAGAAAGTGTTCATAACCTAACTGATCACCTTTATGCAGAGAAATGATTGCTCTGTTTCAAAGCTGTTACTTACCCTACTATATATATACATGATGTGTCTGGACCCTAAGGAAAATAGTGTGAGTACAACATTTAAAAATATGAGTATATACAGGGAAAGTACAGTAATAAATACATCAAAACTAACAGAAAGTGCTGATAAATCTACTGATAATTTTAATGCACAAAAAGGATTGCTGTCTTTCAAGGTTGTGTCTTCCCCTATGTATATGTTCATATGATATGACTGGACCATAAGGGAATTATTGTAAGAACATACTTGAAGGATAAGTCTACGAATATAGTACATTTAGAATTTCTTGTTCCTGACTGTTACTGAAGAAAATCATGTGGCCTAGATATGTCAGCAAAGGAAAAAAGGGGGAGTCAGACATGTGATGTCATCAGTGATGTCATCAATGACATTTGTGATGTCATCTTTGATGCCCTGGGTGTTAGGCTTAGCAGTGCACGGTGGTGGCACGAGTTATGGTTGCTTAGCTTACCATAACTGGCGAATTTCAAGGGTTTTTCGGTTTTACTTAGAACCATAATGTTCCTTTAACAAAGTTTTTTCACTGAATTTGAAAGGTTTTTAGCAGCGCAACTTAACCATAACGTCCCTTTAACAAAGTTTTTTCACTGAATTTGAAAGGTTTTTAGCAGCGCAACTTAACCATAACGTCCGTTTAACAAAGTTTTTTCACTGAATATATATATATATATATATATATCATATGGTTAATATCAATATCGGACTCTCATGTAAAGAAGAGAGTCCAAACTCTTTCTTACCATTTACCATTCAACCTTTTATGTTTGTCTTTCTTACGTGACAAAAACACACACTTTCACTTATTCCAGACCGAACAAGAAGGATTTCCATGAGGGTAGCACTAAACAACTAGAATTTATTTTGGTTTGAGTCATTTAAAGTGCTTGTTACATGGAGTAGTACGCTCACTACTGAGCATGTCATTTTTTTTAAAAAAACCACTCGAGGTTGCCGTTATTACAATATATACATGTTACCGTGTGCGTTTACAGCAACACGTAAGTGGGGCGCGTATGGTGTTTACTAGGCAAGTTAAACGGATGTACACTCGGATTACGATTGGCTCCCTATTCATCCAATCACAGTGCCCGGGAGTAAAACTATCTGGATGTACAAAACATAAATAGCAGCCATTTTTTTATCCTTTTTACATGTCACGGATTTGCAGCACACTGAAACCAAACATTACACAGCCTAGTTGAATAGAGGTACATACTTACATTTTTTGTTCTCTATTTTTTGTATAAATGGACTTGTTGAGAATAGGATATCACAGAGGATTGGCTGATAGGGAACGTTGCACTCCTTGCTGGTTTTCCTTTTCCTTTAGAATTAAGCTACACAGCAACCCCAGAAGCAGGACCGAAGATTTGATATAGTCCCCATTTAGGGCTCCTAAATACCCAAGAATGACATTGTTGAACATAGGAGAAATTTACTGCAGAAGGTAGGGGTGCCTGCATTTTGTACATAATATTATTTACATAAATCTTGACAGTAGTGACTAGGTCACTATGTAATCCATATAGTAATATATATAGTAATCTTGTCTCCAACCCCCTTTTTTTGACAGAATACCAGTCCCTTCATCTGTAAAAATGTCCCCTGCGATGTACCATTTGTGCATTAATTGAGAACATCCAAAACTTAATCCTTATCAGATGAATAAATACTAATTGAATCATGACAGTTGTAAGAAGATTGAGAACATTGTGGTGAAGTGTAATACTAATGCGATATATGTGTTTAGACCATAGATCCTGCATGAAATTAAGAATATTAAAGACAAAGTGAAGATTGATTGCTCTTGAGGAAGGGGGTTTCTCTGAACCACGTAGAGCCAACCAAAAATTGAATCATCATTATTTGCAATTTTTGTTTTAATATTAAATTGCAAACATATTACAATTTGGAGTTTTTAATTTTGAATTTAAGAAAATATACTTAAAAAGGAAAAGAACTGATTGGCCACCAGAGGGTGCAGGGATGGAGTAACGTCTCAGCGCTGCTCCTCATCCACGGGGTCTTTAGGGACAGGACAGGTATCCCCGATACACGAGCAGAAGTGCCCCACCACAGTGCCTCGCCAGAGCCTTCTCCCGAGCTCGAGAGCACCAGTTGAGCAGAGTTATGGCCCACACTCTTTGGCCCGTCGAAGCTCAGTCTCAGAGCTGGTGACGAGTTACACAACGAAGGGACCAGCACCCATGGCATGAGGTAGGCCCTCAGAAGAAGAGCGCTGAGACGGCCGTTTGGCAGCCCCGAACCCCCCACCCGGGTAAAGCCATTGAAGCGGGTTGTGCCCCCTCACGCATTGGAGAAGAGAAGAGACCCTGGGTTGCGGGGGACTGAGGTGAGGAGGAGGAGTGAGGACTGTCCGGGGAGAGGCCGTGCCATCCATCCCCCCCACCGAGCTAGAGCTTTGCAGCGATGACGCTGGGTGAGCCAGCCCTGGGGGAGAGAGCATGGATGAACGTCACGTTGCAGGGGGGACCCCTGGGGCACACCAACACACTCCAATCTGGTGTTGGCCTGGGCGGTCACCGCCTGAGTGGAGGAGACAGCATCCGTTTTTGGCCGAGAGCCCATAGCAGGAGAGGAGCACCAGGAGCTCGAGTCAGAGCTGAATTGTGGAGGTGGGATCTATACCGTTACTGCCAACGGCCTCAGGGACTGCATGACCACGCAGCCCTTCTTAGCGGCCTACCCATTTCCTGCACCCCCTCTCCCGGAGCTACATTCAACACCATCTCCACGCATCAGGGGCTATACAGCCTGGGGAGAGGGCCCTGTGAACATTGCGCCCGGCAGGTGCTGCCCTCAATCCTGAAGCTGGCGCCCAGAGAACCCGGGAGCCCCTTACCTCCTGCAGGCAGTGCACAGTCTCCCCACAGCAGGGCAGCACTCACTGTCCTAGAGCAGGTTCTACCATCCAAGGACCGAGGTGGGAGCAGGAGCATAGGGGAGTCAAGCTCAAGACAGTGCCTCTAATTTGCCTTTTTGCCAGGGGGGGCACCTACACCCATGAGTTGGGCAGCTACCCTAAATAAATTCCACTCCGAAGAAGGACCCAGGCACCACCAGATGACCACCCCCACCTCAACGCAACCAGTCATGGAGGACACCCACTCCATAAGGCAAGCCATGGCAGTGCTGTTGGAGGAAATAAAGGGCTTTGGATCAGACATTGGCAGAAGGCTTGATGGCCTAGATAAGAAGGTTGATAACATGGACGACAGGATCCAAGGTCTTGAGGCTAATCAATCCTCCATCGACATACTGGAGATCCAAATAGGTCATGAGAATTTCCGAACTGGAAAGGAGGAAGTGCCGGAACAACTTGAGGTTTTTTGCATTCCCAGAAGAAGAAAGAGAAACTCAAGGGGACATAATCAAAGCCATAAAAGAAGTTGTCAGAAAGGTCTTCAATGACAATAATACCACCAAGCCTGCCATCGGTAGAGCTCACAGAGAAGGAGGAGGTGTCCACGGACCACGGTCAGTGCTTGTCAAATTCCACTACTACACGGAGAAAGTTAAGATGCTATACATGATGAGAAAGAAGAGTCCTGTAGACTGGGGAGCTTCCCAAATATCCATATTCCAAGACCTATTGGCCTTCCCCCTATCCCGGAGGAGGCTGTGCACCCCCTCACCAAATGGCTAAGTGCTAAGGGCGTGCAGTACAGGTGGGGCTTCCCCTTCTCTCTGGCCTTTGAGTTCGAGGAGTACAAATACAACCTGGTCACAGAAGATGACATTACTAGAGTGACGCATAAGATTCTTGGAGAGGCGGCGACGGGACACAGAGTAAGGCCCCAAAGAGCAAGGGTGAAGTGGATAGATGTCGTGTTGAGGGTCTTCGCAAATTCAAGAAGCTGAACCCGGCACCCCCCCCTCAACCTTGAGGTCACAAGGAGACTTTCAGCAGCACTCGGAAGGGAGCTGGCTTTCAAGTTGAACCTCAGGAGAAGATTGAATCCTCAATGTGGTTCACAACATTGTTAGGCCTTTCATGTCCCACATGTTTGTTATGTTGTTCCATGTGTGGTGTTCTCTCCTTAACACATGGGGTCTGGGGGCCGTACTAACTACAAAGGAAGGGGGCTATCTAAAGGGGGCTCAAAGGCGCTTATGTAAGATTGGGCAACCCGTGGGTGGGTTAGCGATTGGTGGTCTGGCCCACGACATCCCCAATGTCGCCAGGAGTCCAGACGCCAGGAAAGGGTACAGGGGGGGAAGGTTGGGGGTTTGGGGAGTTATAAGGGGAATTCCAAGTTCAATATTCATTACAAGGCCATTCTTAAGTGGGAAGGGGTTCTCAAGTGCTTACAGGTCAGGCTACAGAGGTCATTTCACACATAAATCAGCTCTAGTAAGGGGAGGTTCAATTACTTGATCTCAGTCCGGTATGGCTAACACGGATTATACAATGGCACTGGGTTCATTAAATGTTAGAGCAAGCAAAAGATCCCTAATGATAAGAGAATGTAACCGTCTGAAGTTGTACATGAAGTTTCTGCAGGAAAGGCACTGGCAAAGGGGGAAGGAGCCTACCCTAAGAGCAAAATGTATTGATCGCGTCTTCCAGGCTTCTAATATGTCTAAAAAGAAGGGGGTAGCAGTTCTGGTGGCTAGCAAACTAAACTTTGGCCTGATGGCGGTGTCGAAGGACCATGATGGGCGGTTTGTGATGGTTAAGGGAGAAGTGAAAGGCAATGTGATTACCCTAGTCTCCCTGTATGCTCCGAACGACAGCCAGTACCAATTTTGGGATGGGATGAAGGGCAAGAGTCAGTCTTTTGTGAAAGGAACACTAATCATAGGAGGCGATTTCACTATGGTCCTTAACCCAGTTGTAGGCAGGAAAAAAAGACTGACCCCCATGTGGTGTCCCCCACGCAGTACAAGAAGGCCCTCTGATTTCAGCAGACCAATGAAGAGCTAGGGGGGGTGGATTCCCTCATTCAGATGCACGGTCGGGATCCCCCATTCACCTACCACTCGAAAGTACATGACACCTTCTCAAGTATAGGCTACCTCTTGGTAGAAAGCCCATTGAAAATCGAATCCTGGAATCAACTACAGAGTCCATATCGTGGTCCGCTCATGACCTTGTAAAACTCAGAATAGGGTAAGGGAAACACAAATCTAGTTGGTCCTGTAATGACCTACTGTTAAAAGATAAGGAGCTTGCCCAAACACTAATTAATTCAATCAGGGAATTCTTCCAACTCAATGACAATGGAGAGGTGGGGACTTCAGGGAGTATGGGAGGCATTCAAGGCAACAATCAGAGGAGCCTTGATAGGAATGGGCACCAAAACAAAGAGGGAAAGGGCAGCTCTTGTCTCTGAGGGGAAAAATAGAAAGGCTGTAACCAGGGGGGAAGCTCAAGTCTCAAATGTTGCCAGAGGCCCAGGAAAAACTGCAGAAATACAGAGCCACATTGAAAGCCCTCCTGGTTCACCAAACTGAGCACAAGCTGGCGTTTCTCAAACAGAAATACATGGAGAAAGGGGAATGAGCCGATAGAGTCCTAGCCTGGGGGTTAAGGGATCAAAGAAATGCTAGAAGGGTGGCAGTAATACAACCAACTAGGGGAGAAAGAATACTTGATGATGCACAGATAGCAGAAGAATTCCATGAATTCTACGAAAACCTCTGCACCTCAAAATTCAGGGAGGAGGGATCGCGGGACGACCAGTTCCTTAGCTCCCTCCCAGTCCTGAGCCTGCCCCAGACAAAGTGGCTGCAATATAAGTCCCTATTACTGAGGAGGAAATCCTTGACACCATTGCTAGTATGAAGGGGGAAATGGCACCAGGGGAGGATAGTTTCACAGTCCGCTTCTTTAAGAAATACTGCTTTACGCTAGCCCCATTCATGACTAAACTTATTAATAATGCGCTTGAAACGGGACAGCTCCCGAGGTCCATGCTCTCAGGGCTAATTGTTGTCATCCCCAAAGAAGGTAAAAACCAGGCTCAATGCCAATCCTACCACCCCATCTCCCTATTGAATATGGACGTAAAAATCATGGAAAAAGTGTTGGCCAATAGCCTCACCACTTAATGACCTCCCTTATCCATGGGGATCAGGTGGGGGTTATTCCGAGCCGCCAAGGCTCAGATAATATAAGAAAGACTATTAACTTAATGCACATAGTGCAAAATAAGGGAATAGGGGCCTACTTGGTCTCCATAGACTCCGAGAAAGCCTTTGACCGGGTGGAGTGGTGCTACATGGGAAAGGTCCTGCAGAGGATGAGCTTTGGTGAGAACTTCAGGCAATGGATCCTAGCCCTCTATAATTACCCAGTGGCGAGGTTGGCAGTTAATGGCATAGTTTCCACCCCTTTCCACCTGTCCAGGAGAACTAGAAAGTGCTGCCCCATCTCGCCTTTGTTATGTGCCCTTACAATGGAACCTCTGGCAATTGCAATAAGAGAAAACCAAAAGATTTTGGGAATACAATGTGGAGACCTTGATTTTAAACTCTCCGTTTGCAGACGACATCCTATGCTACTTAACAAACATAGAAAAATCCCTGTCTGAACTTCTCACCCAAATAAACACATTTGGTAGCTTCTCAGGCCTGAAAATAAACATCCCTAAGTACAATGTTATGTCCATTGGAGCCGAAGACTCTGCAACCAAAGATAAGAAAACTATTGGTGGGATGATATGATAGGTTATTTATAACGCGCTTAATACCCAGAGGTTTCTAAGCATGGTTCCGGGGATCGAACCTTTGTTGCTCTATGTCATCTTGCTTCCAAGGCGAGCATGTTGTCCCCCAGCTATCCTCCCAAGAGAGTCAGAAACACAGCCACTCCATACTTGGGCATCAGTATTCCCAGGAACCTCTCATCGAAGGTAGAGTGTAACTTTACTCCCATGCTAGAAAGGATTGGTGCATACTTAACACGCTGGGTCCCCCTAATGTTCTCTTGGTTCGGGAGGATGGTGACAGTTAAGACGAATGTCCTTCCCCGGCTGCTTTACCTGTTCACTGCTCTCCCAACTCTGCTCTCTGAGTCCCTCTTTATTAAACTAAAGGTGATGAATAACAAGTTCATATGGAAAGGGAAGAGGCCTAGAATCAAGATGTCGACCCTAACCCTTCCTAGGGATAGTGGGGGGTTTGGCCTCTCCTACTTTTGGTTGTACTACAAAGCGGCCCAACTCAGAGTCTTGTTGAAACATCTTAGGGACGAATTGGGTACATATTGGTCATTCATCGAAGACCTGGGCACCCACCCAAAGAAAGTGAGAGACTTCATATGGTCCCCATCAAAAACTATCCCCGTAATTATTAGAGAACACTCGACCCTGGCAGTTCTGTGAAGTTTATGGAAAAAGGGTAAATTTAATGACTGCATCTCATCGTGGCCGTCTCTGCTAAGCTCGGTGTCGGGGGCTCCTCTGGAAATTGGGAGTCAGGCTTCCGTCACTCACAAAAATGGTCAGACTTGGGGTTAGAAAGAGACGGTCAACTGTTCCCAGAAGACCATTTCATTGAATATGAGGTCCTGGCCAAGATTTGGGGTAAGGAATCATTGAATGTGTTTGAGTACTTGCATCTAAAAGGCATCATGTCTAACCCCAGATGGTGCCCGACCCCTCGCACCATTTGAGAAGGTCATTAATGAAGCCACATCAGGAAAAGGAATACTCTCTAAATTATACAAGGTGATGGTCATGTAGGAGCTAGGAGTGAGACAGGACTTTGAGCAATTTTGGGCCAAACAGGCGGGTGGGAAATCCCAGACGACACATGGGGTAAGGTATACAAACTGGTCACGGGTAAACTGTACACCTCGGCAATGGAACATCATTTCAAAGTGCTGCATTGTTGGCACTTACCCCCTCCCCCTTTGACTTTCTAAGATGTTCCTGAGATCCTCCCGTCTCTTCTCCAGACTATGTGGTCAGGGGGGTGCCTGGTACCATATGTGGTGGTCCAGTCTAAAGGCAAAAGTTTATTGGTCGGAAGTCCACAGTTGGATCAAAGATACAGTGGGTATATCCCCGATCTGCACCCTGTACAGGTTCTCCCGGGCGTCCCTGATGAAGAAAGCAATGATCCAAGACTTTAATTAGTGAAGCAATGCTGAGAGTGGGGAGAGTGGCCCGTGCCCAAAAATGGAAAAGCAGCTCCCTGCCGTCCAAAGATGAGTGGATGAACAAACTCCGGGACATATTAAAGTTTGAAAAACTGTCAGCTGTGGTGAATGATTGTGGGGAATTGTTTCATATTGGTTGAGGAATTTTCAACCTAAAATGGGGGAGTGATAGACTGAAACATGGTTCCCGGATATTACTGTCTTAATGAAGTGCATACATTGACCCTAATTTAAACCAGCATCTGGAAGGGGTGTAATGTTATGTGGTGCTCAAAGAACCGGTGCCGCCAATACGTTGTGATCCTCTGCCCTAGGTAGCTGATCCGATGTCCTGTCTGATGGAATGTTCACCCTGTGCAACCCAGTGTGGTGGGTGGGGGGAGGGTTGGGGGTTTTTGTTTATGGGATTGTGTTGATTGTTGTGTTTTTACTTGGTATGATGTACTTCCTAAAATGCCAATAAACATTATAGGAAAAAAAAGGGGAAAACACGTAAGAAAGACAAACATACAAGGTTGAGTGGTAAATGGTATGAAAGACTTTGGACTCTCTTCTTTACATGAGAGTCCGATATTGATATTAGCCATATGATATTTAAATATTGACTGGTATCCAGTATCCATAGGTGTGCGAGGGACGGGCGTGACCCACAGCTGGTGGACACTTTACTGTTTTTCACTAAAAGTTCCTTTATCATTCTTTGCAAACACTGCCACTTCTCTCCAAATTTCACTTCTTGCTGCTATGTGTCTAATCCCTTCCAAAGCGTCGGAGGGGATTAGAGTGATGCAGGCCCGCATGGGTGGGCCTCGCTGCGCAGCTCGCGCTGGAGAACAAACACATGGAAACCATTGTGTGGTCAGCCTGGCCCGGAAATGCCTCTCTGGCGCAGGGCTTTTATTCAGCGCCTTGCGTCACCGCGTAGCGGGACACAAGGCGGATATAACATTCCTCCTTTAATATAACTGAACAACAAATAACTATGCATTTCTTAGCCAACGGGCTAACCCTTTCGCATCAAGTCTCTCATTGGGATTCTTTACCACTGGTTGGCGGCCGGGTGGCGGTTCTTAACCCATACCTTCCACCCCTGGGTATGGCCCCCTGGGTCACCTTGGGTTGCTCTCCTTCATTGTCCTGCTCACCCGGTTCTGGCTCATCCCATGGTTCCTCAGCTTCTTCGTTCATTCCTTCCCGTTCTGGTGTGCCTGACAGTTCCTCGACCATTGACGGGTCCGCACTCGACTGATTATCTTCTTCTTCTGGGGGGCACTCACCGTCGGTCCACAAGTTCCTGGGCACTGCCTTGAACCACGACGCATTTCTCGTCACTTGTCTTTGCCCCCTTTTTGCCGTTATTATGGTGCCTTGCCGTCTGCTGATTGTCCACTGGGCTGCATCATAGCAAGTGTTCAGTTTGGATTTGGAATGGTTCCTCAACATGATCACTTGGTTACCAACTCAGTGATTGGACAGCTTTGCATGCCTTTTGTTACTCATGTGGGCGTTCGCCCCTGTCCTCCTTGATTCAGTGCGCTCATGGTCGAAGGTGTCTGGGTTCCTGCTCGGGTGATGTGGTATGGAGGAATTGATGAGTGTGCCATACATTAGGTCCGCTGGCGGTATCCCTGTCGGGCTGTGGGGTGTGACCCTGTAGTTTTGCAGGAATCGGTACAAATCCACTTGCCATGGGCTGGCATTGACGCGTGACAGGCGCAGTACCTTCTTAATTGTCCTACGTCGCTGTTCGCCTGCGGCCATCTCGGCATGATGTGGTGATATTGTATGTTGAGTTCCTTAAGGTATTTCTTGAACTCTTCCCCCGTGAATGGTGGACCATTGTCGCTCCTGATTCTTCTTGGTAGCCCATGCGTCGCAAACATTTTCTCGATCGCCGGTATGACGGCTTCCGCTGCCGTAGAGTTGACAATCTCGACCTCTGGGTACCTGGAATGGTCGTCATTTGCCACCAGTAGGTGTGTACCTTCCCTTATTTTGCAAAAGTCTATGCTTATGGCGTCCCATCTAGTGGATCCTCGCACAGCTGCCTGAATGGGCTCTGGATTCGTCGGAGGCCCGGTTATTTGGCATAGGAGGCATGTGTTGACCAGCCTTTCAACTTTTCCATCGATCTGGGGGACCACACCCACTGTCTAATGCGGGCTTTGGTCCGTACAACCCCCTGGTGGCCCTCGTGTACCAAAGCTACGATCTTGTCCTGTAGGCTCAGGGGAATTATGATGCGTGTACCTCTCAGGATCAGTCCTTCTTCCGTGATGGAGAGGTCTTGTCGGACCGCGAAGATACCTGTGAGGAATTCTTTAGCTTCTGTTGTTTTGTTGTGTATGTTTCGCAGGAATGACCTCCATTCCCCTGAGATGATCGAGTCCTTTATCCGATTCAGCATGGGTCTCTTTGCGTGGCCTCTCTTATGCCCTCCAAGCTGACCGCCCGAGGCATCATGGCGTGTACCACCTGGCAGATATGCTCCTCCGTCTCTTCTGCTACATGGATCTCCTTTGGCCTTGCCGCTGCCTGGCTGGTACGCCATCTCGAAGTCATATTGCTGGAGGTGCAACAGCCACTTAGCAATACGGGCAGGGGGGTGAGATGATGTTCCCGTGAAGATGGGGAGCAGCGGTTCATGATCGGTGTATGTTTTGAACTTCCGACCGTATAGGTATAGGTGGAAGTGGCGGCAGCCCAATAGTATGGCTATCGCCTCCTTCTCGATGTGGGAATACCACTGTTCGGTAGGCGTTAGTGCCCTGGAGGCATATGCGACCGGCTTTTCCTCTCCCGTGTTTGTCACCTGTATGAGAATGGCCCCTAAGCCCACGGGGCTGACGTCCAAGTACAGTTCAGTGAGGAGTGCTGGGTCGTAATAGGCCATAGTGGTGTCCGCTGACAGTGACACTTTGATGTGTTCAAACGCCTCTTGGCAGGCGGGTCCCCACTCCCACTTCATGTTGGGCTTCGTTAGTTCTCGCAGAGGTTCCGAGAGCGTGGCTAGGTTCGGGATAAACCTCCCACAGTAGGTGACCATGCCTAAAAAACTGCGCACCTCCGTTGGTGTGGTAGGAGGTGTGGCGGCTTGAATGTCAGCCACTTTCTGGGGGTCCGCTGAGATGCCTGTGCTATTAAACGTGTATCCAAAAAATGAGATCTCATCCTTCTGGAATTCACATTTTTCTTTGTGTATTGTCAGGCCTGCGCTTTCCAACCTGTTGAGTAACATGTGCAGCCTTCTCATGTGTTCTTCTTTGTTGCTGGTATGGATCAGAATGTCGTCACTGACATTCAAGACTCCCGGTATGTCTCGGATCACCTCTTGTATTGTCTGCTGGAAGACCTCGGCGGCTGAAGAGATCCCAAAACTCAAACTCTTGTTCCTGTGTAGGTCGATGTGGGTTGAAAATGTCATTATGTACCGGGAATCCCGGTGCAGCTTCAGCTAGTGATACCCGGCGTTCAGGTCGACCTTAGAGAATATCTTGGACCCGGTGAGGTCTGCCACTATCTCATCCAGGGTCGGGGTGATATGGCGCTCCCGCTTGATGGCTTCATTAGGTAGGCGGATGTCTATGCATATTCTGACCTTCCCAGGTTGTTTTGGCTTTTTTGTGACAACCATGGGAGAGACCCAGGGTGTGGGCCCCGTGACTTCCTCGATGATGCCTGCTTTCTCCAGTGCTCTTAGTTCCTTTTCCACTTGGTTGCGGATGTGGAACGGCATCCTTCTGTGTCGTACAGCTCTTGGTTGGACTGACTCATCGATGTGTAATTTGATCAATTTTCCTTTCAGGCACCCTATGCCATTGAGTAGGTAAGGGTATTTTTCCAGCACCTTCACGACCTCTTGCGAATCATACACTTCACAGATGAAGCTTGCCAGCCCTAAGTCTTCTGCTGTGTCTCCACTCAGGAGGCATTCGATGCCCGCATTCACCACATAGACCTTCGATTTCAGTGATCTTTCGCTGTGGCTGATGGTGGTTCGGAACCTACCCACTATGGGCAGGGGGGTCTTGCACCCGTATGCAAATAGTAGCGTGTCTGTTGCTTTCAGGGCTGGTGAGAGCATTAGTGTCTTGAACGTAGTTGGCGGCATTACATTTACTGACGCTCCGGTGTCTATGGTCATCAGAATGTCTGGCCCTGGATCGCTACCTGGCATCTTCGGCATCTTCGTCTTCTCAATTTTCTCTTTGGCGTGGTGTCTCCGTGGTTGAGGGCAGACACCAAGTAAACCTTCCTCCCTTTCTTCCATTGCTCCTTCGCGGAGTCTTGTTGGAGCTGTGCTGCATCATCTCCATCCTCCTCAGTGGAAGAGTTTGTGGTCTCGATCCGTCTGGCGTTGTCCTGTTTTTTCTTCTTACCCCCACTCCTGTCCTGAGGTGCTTGTGGTGTCTGTTGTTGTGCGCCTGACGACCTGCATACCTTGGCATAAAGGTCTTTCCTGCCACATGCACCGCATGTTGTTCCCTGAGCAGGGCAGTTGCGTCTTCCGTGGCGAGGCCCTCCAGACCACCCACATTCCGTGGGCCCTGGTACTCGGGGCTGCCATCTGGGGTGTGTGTAGTTTCCGCCGACTTCATCCATCGTAGGTTAGCGATTGGAGATTTGTGCCACGGTGGCCGATGTGAGGGCTGGCTGTAGCTTCTGAAGGGTCGTGCCCATATGCGCCATCCTGGCAGCCCAGTTCAAGGATTCGAGTCAAGGAAATGCCTTTCTCGCTCAGTACCATCCTTCTCAGTTTTTCTGACTGGATGCCGTTGCCGACGGATTTCTTTCTCAATGTCTGTGAATTCACACGAAATGGCCAACTTCCGGAGTCGGGTGTGGTAGGCATCTAGCGTTTCCTCTTCCGACTGGATTGTTTTGCAGAATATGAATTTCTCGTAATCTGGGTTGAGTTGGGGGAGGAAATGGGCCGGTAGGGCATCCTTCGTCTGCTGGTAGACATCAAGGCTTCCGTCGATGGTCAGCAAGTTGAAGATGCGTAGTACTTCATCCCCCACATTTAGCAGTAGGTGCGACTTCATCTTTCTTGCGGTGGTAATGTCTTTACATTCCATGGCCATCTCAAACTTTTGTAGCCACAATTGCCATCTTGGGCCAACTAATGATGGGTCGGTGTATGGGTCAAAAGGATAGATAGACACCGAAGAGCCACCTTGTGGGCGAGTCTGTGGCATGGACATCGATAGATTTGCGGCCATTCGGGATAACGTGCCGGGCCTGGGGGTGGACGTGCCTGTTGCCATGTTGGAGAGTCACTTGGCCACGTGTGGGGGTTGCTGTCTCACCAGGCGTGCCCCTGTGGGAGTCCTCAGCTTTCTCTGCGTGATTCCCCGTGCTGGGCATGATGTAATGCGTCTTCCCCTTCCAGCTACCTGTGGCCTAGGCGTGGCTGCGTGGCGTGGTCAGTCCGGCGATGTCAGCAGGCTGGTGATGTTATGGGAGGAATGATGTTCAAGGAAATTATTATTATTTTTTTTAGAAGAAGAAATATATATATATTTTTTTTGGGCGGGTGGGGGTTTGTGTGCCCGCCCCACCGTGTTTCCAAAAATGTGGCCGATGAACGAGGCCTTGATCAGCTGTTTAGGTGGCGTCCCTCGTGGCGTCGTGTTCGTGTCCCTCGTCGCCAGTGTTATGTGTCTAATCCCGTCCGAAGCGTCGGAGGGGATTAGGGTGATGCAGGCCCCCGTGGGTGGGCCTTGCTGCGCAGCTCGCACTGGAGAACAAACCCACGGACACCATTGTGTGGTCAGCCTGCCCCGGAACTGCCTCTCTGGCACGGGGGCGGGGCTTTTATTCAGCGGTGACGCAAGGCGGATATAACACTTGCCATCCTGTGTGCACACATTATTTGTCCCTTTGCATGTCACCTTTAGCGGTTGGCTACACCTTGACCCTGTGACCTTATTTATAAGGCATTTTTAGCTGCACCAAGCCATGTTCTTCATACTGCTCTGCACTAGTTATATCATGTTCTCATTATAGCTTTACCGCTGTTTACTCTCCAGGCTACATTTTACATATCTATGTTCACATCGGCAACCATGGTGGAATCAAGGTGGACAGAGCCTTTTTTCCTCTCATCATGTGGAAAAGACAGATGCCTAACACTCAATTGGGGGTCAGTCTGTGACGTGATCGCTTCCATGGTGGTTGGCAAACATGGCCTCAACAACGTACACTGAAAGTTCAAAGGTTTTATTGAAGTTTGAACTAGAAATCCTGTCGCGTATGAGGGCTGTCCCTCTCTTTGTCATCCTCATGTGGGGTCCCCCCACTCTAACCCAGGCTTCCCTAATCCCTGTTGTGATTTCCACATCGAGATCGGTAACCCCTACTATCTAAAAGCTAGTCTTGCTATCAGTGAGTTCCTAAGGCAGAAGCCTTATCTCTTTTACTTCTTTCGGGACTTACTAAGGGGTTCCCCAACCTTCCCCAGATGTCAATTGATGATAGTATGATTGTGCCAGTAACAGACATCCTGGTCCGTTTTCTCACTCACTTACTCCCTTGCTCTCCACTCCCTGATCTTACCAGTCCTTTCTCTTCTCTTTCCTACCCTACTAGAATAATCCCTCCCTCTCCTGTCACTTTGATGTTCTGCACTATCACTTTCTCCTCTCTTCTCAGCCCTCCTCATACAACTACTCTCATATCCTCTCTTCTCGCCCCATTCCTTACTCAGGAATATGGCGACCTGCTCACCCTTCGTATACACTCCCACTCTATGTTATCACCCATCTCACTTCTCTCCTTCAACCCTCTCTTTGACCCTTCTCTACTATGCTTACTCTCTTCCAGCACCCACTCCCCCTCACTCTTCCTACTAGCCTCATTCTTCTTCTCGTATCTCCCACTCTTGCCTCACTACTATACTCACTCTTTCTAACACTCTAACTCACTACTTTACTCTCAGAAAGTGGTACCCCTCTCTCTCCCTATCTTACCTGCACTTCTGCACCAATCTCTGCCCCCAACTTCTCAGCACTCCGCTCTGCCATCTGTCCTCCCTTTGAGCTCTCAGTCCTCCTTCACGGCTCTTGACCGCACCCTTACAAGGCGCACTCTGCCTTTCATTCACTCCCCTTATATATAGTGTGTCCTGGTTCTAACTCCCTCTCTCCCTCCACTGGCGTTCACGTGACTCTAGAGACCAACCCGAACATCTCTTTTCCTCAGGTGCTTTGTTATACAGTTGAAAAGCTTTCAAAACCCCTCTACACGCCTCCCTCTTTACAGCACAGTTTTTCCCCCAGTACTTTATTTGTATTTATTTATTTTTTGTTCATTTATAACTTGCTTAATACCAGCAAGTGGTTTCAAAGCGCGCGATTGAGATTCGTACCTGTGTTGCACAGCGGTTGTCTTGCTTTCCTAGACAGTTCCAAGACAAACAGGTTGCCCCTGAGCTATCCTTCCTCCGCCTGATGGTATCTGATTGCAATATAGCACCCCGGGGCTCAGGCTGCTAGTTTTATTGATGATTTCCTGCCTGTGCTGGTTGGTGAGGTTTGCTGGCTATAAGGGCTTGGGAAGGATTTCCTAGTCTCTTCTGCTACCCTGCAGTCTCTTCTCACTCCCAGTTTGTGTGTTCCCCACCAATTGCCTGTGGTCCATCAGACATTGGTAGGTCGGGTGTTAGTTGTTGCATTTCAGTTTGGCAAGAAAAATTCCCATCCATCCCATGTCTGTCCTTTATTGCTTTCTCCTTTCTCCGGTCTGGGTTTTCCTGGGTTGCTCCCAAGTGCCTTCTGGGGGTTGTGGTTCTGACAAGAGAGAACACTGGCCAGAAGCAGTACTGCACGGCATCTGGTGACAGCGGGTGGTACTGTTGTTAGCATTCATGGCATGGGGGAAGACGAGTCAAGGGATGAGGGCTGGGTGGTACAAGGCTGCCTTCACCTGGGTAAAGTTGCAAAAACCTTTTCATCTCCATTCATGTGAGTGGGACACTGTGGTCTGTGACCATCTCTTTTTTAAGCCTTCTCTTTAAAATAAAGTGTTCAAGGCATCAATTACTGTTTTCATCATGATAACGAGAACAAATATTGCTTTTGTCCCTTTTGACAGGTAGTCAACTATTACAATTCCACATGTATGGTCTTGCTGCATGTATTCTCGTGGTTCAATAAATTCCATTCCTATCTTTTCACAGGGTGCATCTGGTATCTCCATAATTATCAATGGGGCTTATATGACCTGAAACCGTTTGTCTCGTTTATAGCAGTTCACCAGGGTTGCATCACCTCAGTATCCATCCGAGGCAACCAGTAGGATTCTCCTTTTGGTTATGGTGGTTCCTTAGTGGTCTGAATGAGCTCTCTCAATTATTGCTATTTTCAAACCCTGGGGTGGAATTACTTTGTGATTGCAAAACTGTAGCCTGTCTTCATATATAGTTTATTTTCCACTTTTCATTAAGATTGCAGGCCCTCTGGTACGGTCCCCTCATCTGGCCATCAATTATTTAATCCAATTTCTCAACTTGGGCAAAATAGGCTCCTGCCCCATTTCCTCTGCCAAGTGGCGTTCACTAATTTCCAAGAATTCTCTTTCTCCCAAGTCCTCGATGAATGCCAAAACACACCTGTCTCATAAAAATGCATTATCTGAGGATTCCAAGATGGCGGCCGAGCCGGGTAGACGTGCGTGAGCGTAGCTCCGTCCCCTAGCTCGGGCCACGACTATAAAGAAATGAAATAAGCAGGCGCTGTGCCCTTCAAGATGAACCTTCCTTCATCGGGTAGAGAAAAAGGGGCGAAGAGGTGCCGGGACGAACAGATTGCGGGCGATGGAGAAGTGCCCCCCGGTCCTGACCCAGGACAGTCTTCCCGCCGGTGCAGGCCCGAGACGCCGCGCTGCCAGGCCGAGGGAGGTGCCGCCGGCGCGGGGCCAGTTAATACGCCGGAAACAGAGGAGCGAGTCCTGGAGGGGAATTCCGGACCTCCGCCGGAGTGCACCCCGAAGCGAACCGAGAATCCGCCCGCAGGGAAGCAGTGAGAGAGGAGCAGGCGGACTCGGAGGCCAAGGGAAAAGGAGGGGACCGAACGGGCGAGCGACCGCCTGAGAGAGGGAGGCGCCAGGTGGAAGGAATCGCACCCCAGAGCACACCGGCGGGGAGCAGACGGCAAGGCCCAGCACATCGCGGCAGATGCAGACGGTACTCAGTGATCCATCTGGCCGTGTGATAAGCAGGTACGAGGCGGGGCAGAGTTCCGGGGACGAACGGGGAGGGCCCCCCCGGCGCACCCAGCTACGCAGCCCAAGCACACAGATAAGGGGCCGAAATCAGGAAACAGATCAGGAAACCGCATCCCCCAGGCAGAATCGATTTGGTGGTCCCACTAAAGCAGGCCACACTGGGAAAGGACCGGGGTCACTACCACACAACGGACCCGTGGGGAGCATTTTGGTGCCCAGAGGAACAGACCCCCAGGCACTCATAAGAGACTTGCAACATCGAGAGCAATAACAGAGGCGGAACCCCTCCAGCCCCCCGAGAAAAATATCTCACACCTGAGAAACGGTGGGGCACAAGCCCAAGTGGGGGCGAAAACGTTCCTACACAAAAGTATCCGAACCTGGGAGGCCCTAGGAGAGAAAGACACAGGGATAGCGCACCGGGCAAAGAAGTCACACACATGTCCAAAGCCAAGGTGAGGCAGGGGTCACAGGCTGCAGCGACAAACAAAAGAGGAGCCAAGCAGGTACAAGATCTGACACACATTTGGGGAACAGGAAACGCAGGACAAAGACAACAATATAAACATAATTTTAAAGAAGCAGACCCAATAGAGCGTAGCGAAGAACTAGACATGGCCACTCGGGAAGACATGAAAACATGGTTTAAAGAATTCCAAGACCAGTTCATTGCCTCAACTCAGTCACAATTCGATAAAATGAAAGGGGAACTGAAGCAGGCAGTACAGGAGCTAAAAAAAGACATTGAATCCTTAGAGGAGAGGACGGACAACCTGGAAAAGACGGTCCAGAACATGGACAAGGAGGCGACACTACAAGCTGAGGCACAAGACCGCCTCGCACGTCTGGCGATGGAACTCGAATCACAATGCGAGGACTTGGAAAATAGATCGAGGAGATCAAACATTTGCATCAAAAATATGCCGGAAACAGTAGAGGATAAAGATCTCTGGTCAGCAGTGCAACAAGTATTTCATGATATTCTGGGGAACGATCCCGGGGAAGACATTTACATCGATAGAATACACAATGTAGGCCCCCAGAGAACAGGGGATCCAGGATCCCGTCCCAGAGACGTCCTAGTGGCCATGACTAGCTACACACAAAAGGAACAGATATTGAGAAAGGCCAGGACACTGGATCAAATAAGAATGAATGGCAGAGAAATACTACTGTTCCAGGACCTAGCACAATCCACACTCAGAAAGAGAAGAGAAATTAGTCAACTGACCAAAATCCTATCTGAAAAATAAATACGGTACAAATAGACATTCCCCTTTGGCCTTCTATTCTCATGGGAAGAAAGGCAACATCGGATCACAACATGTGAAGAGGGCCTCAAGATTATGGGATGTCAGGAACACGAATCCGATCCCACAAAAACAAGCGAACTGCCAAAACAACAGAGACAGCCAAGAGGATGGCAAACAGAGAAAAGAAGGACAAGACTCCAATCACGCAATCCAGAATAAAATTAACGCACCAGGAACAGTAGCTCCCATGCAGACTAGGAGGGAGAATAAACATTGGCACGAACATTCTAGCAAGGGTCAGTGCCGAAAAGTAGGCGTGGCTGAGTCACGGGACACCAGTGGAATTCGCACCACAAGCAGGGTTTAGGATCCCCTGCAAATAATTACCCTGAGACTTTAGAGGGCATGGAGCAAAGGCACCACGCCGGAGCAACCATAGGGCCCAGAGCCCTCCTCAGGGACAATGTTGGGGGGGGGGAAGGGAGGTGGGAGGGGAGGGAGTTCGGGGGGGGGGGAAGACTCATACTCCGGTTCAAATGCATCCCATGGCAACCCACAGGATGGTCCCAGCAAGAAAACCCAAGTTCAGGTGAAGAATGGGGCTGAAAATCCTAACGGTTAACATTCGAGGGCTGAACACACCTGTGAAGAGGAAGAAAACTGAACACTTCTTACAAAGGGAAAAGTTTGACATAATATCGCTCCAAGAAACCCACATTCAGAAAAAGAGGAAAAGTCAACTTCGGATAAAAGGCTACAAACAAACCATCCAATCCAAAGATGACGAGAAAAAAAAGGTGTACTCATAGCCTTCGCCAACCATCTGTAGGTCCAAATCAAGGAGACATTAGCGGACAAAAACGGCCGATATGTATTTGTGAAGGCCCAAATAGACAACCGTAAACTAACCATTGCAACCCTTTATGCCCCGAACACGGGCAAGGAAGGATTCATCAAAGCAGCAATAAACACACTAGAAAATTTTGCGGAGGGAGGAGGTGATCCTAACAGGAGACTTCAACCTAGCGTGGAATCTAACAGAAGATCGTTCAAATCCCAAAACCTCCCAACAAGGGGCTCCGTCGAACGCACTCAGATAGACAATGCAGAACCTGGCATTAGAAGACATGTGGAGAAGACTCAGAGGATCAACTAAAGGATATACGTATCACTCACACGTACACGATACAAGCTCTAGGATCGACTACTTATGGGCCACAGCAGGCCTAGTCGGAGAAATACAGGACATAGAAAAAGGCACAATCTCGCTATCAGATCATGCCCCACTATGGATTACCCTTCCTAAACTGCGAAAACAATCGGGCCTATGGCACTGGACATTCCCTAGAGAAATGATTCAAGATATAGCGACAAAAGAAATAATCAGACAGAAAATTGAGGAATACTTTGAGAATAAAGTTACCCCGGACGTTGCCCCGAGCACCACGTGGGAAGCCTTCAAAGCGGTGATAAGGGGACATCTAATAGCGTTAAAAGCTCAAAAAGATAAACTTTTACACAAATGGGAAGACGAGTTGGGAGTCAACTGGAAGAATTAAGGGAAGAAATGACCAAGAACACCTCAAGGAAAATGAAGAGAGCTTACCGTCACATCCAGAGCCAGATAGACCTGATAAGGACAAAGAGAGCCGAAACGCAACTACTCCACACCAAACACTGGTACGCGATGAAATCGAATAAAGCAGACAACCTACTAGCACAACAACTAAAAAGCAAACGGCAGGAACAAATAGTGAAAACTCTGACGGACGGACAGGGAGTTAAGAGAACACAAACGAAGGACATAAAAGAGGTATTCCGAGAATTCTACCAGAATCTGTACACGTCACAGCGTCCGAGTGAAGAGGCACAGGCGGCATTTTTGGCAGTGATAACATTACCTACAGTGGCTCCGGCAGAAAAGGAAGCTCTCGATCAACCAATCACAACAGAAGAGGTGCTGAAGGCAATAGGAGACCTTCCTAAGAATAAAGCTCCAGGGCCGGACGGCTTTATCGCAGCATTCTACAAAACATAAGCGGAAACATTATCGCCCTATCTAACTACGCTATTTAACACCTTCAAGTCAACGCGCAATATAGCCACATCTATGAATGATGCCAAGATTCTAGTCTTCCATAAGAAAGGGAAAGATCCCGAAAGTCCGGGCTCATATCGACCAATCACCTTTATCAATGTCGACGCCAAACTCTATACAAAAGTCCTAGCCAACAGGCTTGCACCCCTGCTCCCCAAATTAATTCACCAAGAACAATCAGGCTTCATCCCCAACAGAAAGACCCACAACAACATAAGACGAATAATCCACCTCATAGAAAAGACCGGAATCATGGAAATCCCATCGGCAATAATAGCACTGGATGCTGAAAAAGCATTTGACCGGGTAGAGTGGTCGATGCTATTCGCTATACTACGGAAAATGGGCATGGGGGAGGATTTTATCGGCATGATTCGTGCAAATTACAACTCACCGAGGGCCAGGATTGCAGTCAACGGCGAACTCTCGGACCCAGTCATAATAGGTAGGGGAACAAAGCAGGGATGCCCCCTATCGCCCCTACTCAATGCAATCTTCTTGGAACCCCTACTAGCGAAGATCAGAGTGGCCCCGGACATCAAGGGCATAGAAATGGGAGGACACACGCACAAAACGGCAGCATACGCAGATGACATGTTGCTGACCATATCAGACCCAGGCAACACACTTCCCCTCCTTATCCAGCAGATAGACGACTATGGAGTGATATCGGGGCTGAAAATAAACAAGCAGAAATCGTCGGTAATGGCCCTGGCGGGAGACACAGAGGGAATATACAAGACAATTAAAGACCTAAACCTACTAAAGGCCGAAGAAGGAGTGAAATACTTGGGAGTAATCCTGACCCCAAAGATAAAAGACCTCTGTAACGGAAACTACCCTAAGCTTATAGAAGACGTAAGAACCGACCTAAACAGATGGAACCCTCTATCAATATCCTGGTGGGGCAGAATAACGGTCATCAAAATGACGATATTGCCCAGGCTCCTGTATTACTTCCAAGCTCTCCCCATCCGAATCCCGGTAACATTCTTCAAGACCCTCTCCAAAATCATTACAAAATACATTTGGCAAAACAAAACACCGAGAATGTCCAAACAGGTGCTCACTGCACTTAAATCAGATGGAGGAATGGCGCTCCCCCACTTCAAAAAATACTACGAGGCGACACAACTGTGGGTCCTACATGAATGGATCACAGACAACTCAGAAAAATGGTGGGCGGCACAGGACAGAGCCATCGCAAGATCAAATCTGCGCCACCTCCTATGGAGGAGACCCGAGCACAGACATCACAACATCAAACTTAGCGAAGTTATGAACACCACCATGGAAATATGGAACAGAGCAACCAAGAAGGAAACCTTAACGAAGGATCCCGCCCCCTTCATGCCACTGTTCGACAATCCAGACTTCCCCCCCGGACTGGAAAAAAGGATCCTTCAGAAAATGGCGCGGGGCTGACTGCACAAAGGTGGGTGGTATGATACAAGGCCAAAAGATCAGAACCTTTTCAGATTGCCAGGAGCTGCTGGGCCTCACGGAAAGGGATAGATATCAGTTCGAGCAGCTCTACCACTGGCTCTCAACACCAAGAATAACAATAGCATGGACAAGGGACCTCACCCCATTTGAAACATATATGTTGACCCAAACGGGGGGGGGGGGAAATGTGTCTCCGCACTCTACAAGTTTATAAACGCCCAAGAAGAAACCATAACGTGGCAGTACATGAAAAAGTGGGAAGTAACCCTAGGGAAACAAATTGCTCGGAACCAATGGACATACCTCTGGCTAATAATCCCAAAATGGACACGTGCAGTTCAAACGAGGGAAGCTTGGACGAAAGTGATGGTCCAATGGCACTATACGCCGAAGAGAATTCACAAAATGTTCCCAACAACGCAAGGGAAATGCTGGAGGGGATGTGATTCCTTGGGAACCTGGAGACTCATCTGGTGGGACTGTATAGTACTGCAACAATTCTGGACGGAAGTGAAAGCACAGATGCAGAAAATTTTCCAGGGCGCGGCCAACCTAGGGGAAGAGATATGGCTGTGCGGTGTGTGGGCCCCCCGAGATAAGTCCATTACGAAAACTCAAAAACTGAACTTTATGGGATTCCTAATAGCAGCATGGCTAGCCATTGCGCAAAAATGGAAACAGAAGACCCCCCCAACTACACAAGAATGGCTCAGGAGGATCTGGAACTATGTAGCCATGGAGAGGATCACCTATAACCTTCAAGGAGACATACAGAAGTTCACCACAGATTGGGGAGACGCCATAGACTTCCTGCAAAGCGATTATATACTGCAATGATGCCCACACAACATCCGCATTCTTGATATGTTACAGCTTAAAATGAACACATCCAAGGGTTGCAAAGACAATGCATAGACGTTTAACCGGAGGGGAGGGAGGGGGTTGGGGTGGAGGGGTTTGTGGGACTATGTTGTGTCCCGATGTTTAAGTTTGAAGAAATGCCAATAAAAATATTCTTTAAAAAAAAAATGCGTTATCTTCTTCATTGCTGAATGGCACGCATGACGTACACTGTTCCTGGGAGTTTTACCACCCCAGAATGCATATTACATTGCATATGCATTATTGGAGTATTTATTTTGTATTTATTTTATTTGTAAAGCGCAGCCAGGCCCGTGGGCATAAGGGCGCGTAAGTTAAATCTGGTTACAGTTACAATAAAAGCAGTCAACAGTGGTTACGTTACAATTACAGAAGGTACAATCATAGTGTTGCAAGTGCATACAGGTATACATAAATTACACGTGTACCGGCATCAGTGTAGCGTGCTAGGATCCGGGAGATAGGCTGTCGAGGAGTCCAAATTGTGAAGCCAACACCTCGTGTTATGTTTGAACAGGTTGAATGAGGATTCTGCACGCAAAGGCGCGGGGATAGAGTTCCATAATTTGGAAGCTTGAACAGGGAAGCTAGCTCCACCTGAGTTTTGAAGTTTGAATCGCGGTATGGTCATGGTATTAGTTTGTGCTGCCCTGAGTGGTCTTGAGGAGGTGTGGGGTGTAAGTTGGCTTGTGAGGTATGCTGGGGCAAGGTTGGCCCTGACTTTGTGTATGAGGGCCAAAGATTTAAGAGCTATCCTGTGCTCGACGGGGAGCCAGCGTAGTTTACGTCTGGTCTCGGATATGTGTGCTTTTTTGGGGATGTTGAGGGCAGCCCTAATGGCATTGTTTTGGACTACTTGCAATTTGTTAATGTTTTTGAGACTAGTGCCCAGGAGTGTTGCTGCAATTGAGGCCAACCTGGGCATGGATGTCTTGGTGCCTCCCATGCTCAAAAGATGAATCAATGGCTTATAATCCGTGACGAACCAAACTCTTGTACCCTACATATATTTTTGGATGTTTTCCACTGCACATGCACACCAACATCTCATTCTCTATTGTTCAATATTTCTTCTCTGACTTTGATAATGCCATGGACGCACAGCCTACTACAAGCTCTGTATCCCCTTTCTACTGGGTCAAGATGGCTCCTATTCCATAGGCACTAGCATCAGTTATAGCAGTTTTTCCAGCTGGGATTTAAAGGTGTTAAACTTGTGTTTTTAATTTCATTCCTTTTATACTCTAAAACTCCTCTCTTTGCATCAGTGTCCACGTAAAGTCGATTGAGGAGGTGTCTCATGTTAGTCACTAAAGCTGAGAACTGTGGGACAAACTTGGCATAATATTCTGCAACCCAAGGAAGGAAAGAAACTCATATTTGTTCCTGGACACTGGTGCATCTACTATTGCTTGTAACAGGTTTCTTTTTGACTTTATTCCACTCACTGATATCATGTACACAGATACTCCAGTAGTTTTGATTTTTAATTTGTAGTGCTCAAGTTTAACGCCAGTCTTTGTAGCTTCTCTAGAACTTCTCTCAATGCCCTTGTCTATGTCTTCTCAGCTTCTATATAAACAGAAATGTCACATTTCCTCCCTTTCTCATCGGTGAGTACTTTGTACAGAAGTCTGATTCATGAGAAAAGATGCAGAGCAAGTTGTCAGTGTGGGTGGGGGCCAGTGCCCAGCAGGGGTCGCCTGTGTACATTTGCTTGGATACAAAAAACAGTTTAAAAAAGTGAGCTTCGGGGGCCCTCTGCCTAAGCACTGTCTTGTCTTTCGTTGAAACGTCTGACTCCAGAGTTAGCACAGTGGCAGGCTTGCTACATATTTCATATCGCTGCTAAGCAACTCAGACTTCGCCCTGCTCACTGACCCAACTAGTTCCAGAGAAACAGAAAGCAGCAGAGACCATGCAGCTGAAGTTGCCTGTCCGGATCGTGAGTTTACTGAAGCAGAATCAAGGGAGCCAGGCTAAGGTAAAACAAAGAAAGTGTTTGTGTATGTGTGAACTTGTTTCAGAAAGACTTGTAATGTTGGCGTGGGCAGGGCAGTTTCTAGCCAACTTGGTGCCCAGGGCGAAACAGCAGAATGTGCCCCCTCCTTTCCCCCACTGGCACACGTCACTCCCAAACTACACCTATGTGTCGTGCGGCAAAACCCCTCCTGAATATCAATAAATAATTGCTATATAAATGAAGGTGGTTTCATTATACAAAAGAATACTAATGTGAAAACACAGCTGTTGCTGTCCAAGTAAATGATTTTTCTGTCCCGGGGTCTAGGGGCCCACTGACCACTGGCCCTGTGTTGCAGGTGCTCTGTTCATACAACCTCACTTGTATTTCGCAAGGGGCAATACTAGACTAACCATATTCATTATTTTCTGATGGAAGGTTATCATTCCAAGATGGTCAGTCTGGTACACTCTTATTGTACTCTTTCAAAAAAAACCTCTATGAGAGTGGGAAAGGGGACAAATAGCACCAGTGAGGGTTCCTATATGCTTTTTCTTTTTTTAAACAATTTTTATTGGTTTTCGAACATGTAACCATACAGTATAATCACACGTACACGATACAAGCTCTAGGATCAACTACTTATGGGCCACAGCAGGCCTAGTCGGAGAAATACAGGACATAGAAAAAGGCACAATCTCGCTATCAGATCATGCCCCACTATGGATTACCCTTCCTAAACTGCGAAAACAATCGGGCCTATGGCACTGGACATTCCCTAGAGAAATGATTCAAGATATAGCGACAAAAGAAATAATCAGACAGAAAATTGAGGAATACTTTGAGAATAAAGTTACCCCGGACGTTTCCCCGAGCACCACGTGGGAAGCCTTCAAAGCGGTGATAAGGGGACATCTAATAGCGTTAAAAGCTCAAAAAGATAAACTTTTACACAAATGGGAAGACGAGTTGGGAGTCAACTGGAAGAATTAAGGGAAGAAATGACCAAGAACACCTCAATGAAAATGAAGAGAGCTTAACGTCACATCCAGAGCCAGATAGACCTGATAAGGACAAAGAGAGCCGAAACGCAACTACTTCCCACCAAACACTGGTACGCGATGAAATCGAATAAAGCAGACAACCTACTAGCACGACAACTAAAAAGCAAACGGCAGGAACAAATAGTGAAAACTCTGACAGACGGACAGGGAGTTAAGAGAACACAAACGAAGGACATAAAAGAGGTATTCCGAGAATTCTACCAGAATCTGTACACGTCACAGCGTCCGAGTGAAGAGGCACAGGCGGCATTTTTGTCGGGGATAACATTACCTACAGTGGCTCCGGCAGAAAAGGAAGCTCTCGATCAACCAATCACAACAGAAGAGGTGCTGAAGGCAATAAGAGACCTTCCTAAGAATAAAGCTGCAGGGCCGGACAGCTTTATCGCAGCATTCTACAAAACATACGCGGAAACATTATCGCCCTATCTAACTACGCTATTTAACACCTTCAAGTCAACGCGCAATATAGCCACATCTATGAATGATGCCAAGATTCTAGTCGTCCATAAGAAAGGGAAAGATCCCGAAAGTCCGGGCTCATATCGACCAATCACCTTAATCAATGTCGACGCCAAACTCTATACAAAAGTCCTAGCCAACAGGCTTGCACCCCTGCTCCCCAAATTAATTCACCAAGAACAATCAGGCTTCATCCCCAACAGAAAGACCCACGACAACATAAGACGAATAATCCACCTCATAGAAAAGACCGGAATCATGGAAATCCCATCGGCAATAATAGCACTGGATGCTGAAAAAGCATTTGACCGGGTAGAGTGGTCGATGCTATTCGCTATACTACGGAAAATGGGCATGGGGGAGGATTTTATCGGCATGATTCGTGCAAATTACAACTCACCGAGGGCCAGGATTGCAGTCAACGGCGAACTCTCGGACCCAGTCATAATAGGTAGGGGAACAAAGCAGGGATGCCCCCTATCGCCCCTACTCAATGCAATCTTCTTGGAACCCCTACTAGCGAAGATCAGAGTGGCCCCGGACATCAAGGGCATAGAAATGGGAGGACACACGCACAAAACGGCAGCATACGCAGATGACATGTTGCTGACCATATCAGACCCAGGCAACACACTTCCCCTCCTTATCCAGCAGATAGACGACTATGGAGTGATATCGGGGCTGAAAATAAACAAGCAGAAATCGTCGGTAATGGCCCTGGCGGGAGACACAGAGGGAATATACAAGACAACTAAAGACCTAAACCTACTAAAGGCCGAAGAAGGAGTGAAATACTTGGGAGTAATCCTGACCCCAAAGATAAAAGACCTCTATAACGGAAACTACCCTAAGCTTATAGAAGACGTAAGAACCGACCTAAACAGATGGAACCCTCTACAATATCCTGGTGGGGCAGAATAACGGTCATCAAAATGATGATATTGCCCAGGCTCCTGTATTACTTCCAAGCTCTCCCCATCCGAATCCCGGTAACATTCTTCAAGACCCTCTCCAAAATCATTACAAAATACATTTGGCAAAACAAAACACAGAGAATGTCCCAACAGGTGCTCACTGCACTTAAATCAGATGGAGGAATGGCGCTCCCCCACTTCAAAAAATACTACGAGGCGACACAACTGTGGGTCCTACATGAATGGATCACAGACAACTCAGAAAAATGGTGGGAGGCACAGGACAGAGCCATCGCAAGATCAAATCCGCGCCACCTCCTATGGAGGAGACCCGAGCACAGACATCACAACATCAAACTTAGCGAAGTTATGAACACCACCATGGAAATATGGAACAGAGCAACCAAGAAGGAAACCTTAACGAAGGATCCCGCCCCCTTCATGCCACTGTTCGACAATCCAGACTTCCCCCCCGGACTGGAAAAAAGGATCCTTCAGGAAATGGCGCGGGGCTGACTGCACAAAGGTGGGTGGTATGATACAAGGCCAAAAGATCAGAACCTTTTCAGATTGCCAGGAGCTGCTGGGCCTCACGGAAAGGGATAGATATCAGTTCGAGCAGCTCTACCACTGGCTCTCAACACCAAGAATACCAATAGCATGGACAAGGGACCTCACCCCATTTGAAACATATATGTTGACCCAAACGGGGGGGAAAAAATGTGTCTCCGCACTCTACAAGTTTATAAACGCCCAAGAAGAAACCATAACGTGACAGTACATGAAAAAGTGGGAAGTAACCCTAGGGAAACAAATTGCTCGGAACCAATGGACATACCTCTGGCTAATAATCCCAAAATGGACACGTGCAGTTCAAACGAGGGAAGCTTGGACGAAAGTGATGGTCCAATGGCACTATACGCGGAAGAGAATTCACAAAATGTTCCCAACAACGCAAGGGAAATGCTGGAGGGGATGTGATTCCTTGGGAACCTGGAGACTCATCTGGTGGGACTGTATAGTACTGCAACAATTCTGGACGGAAGTGAAAGCACAGATGCAGAAAATTTTCCAGGGCGCGGCCAACCTAGGGGAAGAGATATGGCTGTGCGGTATGTGGGCCCCCCGAGATAAGTCCTTTACGAAAACTCAAAAACGGAACTTTATGGGATTCCTAATAGCAGCATGGCTAGCCATTGCGCAAAAATGGAAACAGAAGACCCCCCCAACTACACAAGAAGGGCTCAGGAGGATCTGGAACTATGTAGCCATGGAGAGGATCACCTATAACCTTCAAGGAGACAGACAGAAGTTCACCACAGATTGGGGAGACGCCATAGACTTCCTGCAAAGCGATTATATACTGCAATGATGCCCACACAACATCCGCATTCTTGATATGTTTACAGCTTAAAATGAACACATCCAAGGGTTGCAAAGACAATGCATAGACGTTTAACTGGAGGGGAGGGAGGGGATTGGGGTGGAGGGGTTTGTGGGACTATGTTGTGTCCCGATGTTTAAGTTTGAAGAAATGCCAATACAAATATTCTTTAAAAAAAAATGCGTTATCTTCTTCATTGCTGAATGGCACGCATGACGTACACTGTTCCTGGGAGTTTTACCACCCCAGAATGCATATTACATTGCATATGCACTATTGGAGTGTTGCTGCAATTGAGGCCAACCTGGGCATGGATGTATTGGTGCCTCCCATGCTCAAAAGATGAATCAATGGCTTATAATCCGTGACCAACCAAACTCTTGTACCCTACATATATTTTTGGATGTTTTCCACTGCACATGCACACCAACATCTCATTCTCTATTGTTCAATATTTCTTCTCTGACTTTGATAATGCCATGGACGCACAGCCTACTACAAGCTCTGTATCCCCTTTCTACTGGGTCAAGATGGCTCCTATTCCATAGGCACTGGCATCAGTTATAGCAGTTTTTCCAGCTGGGATTTAAAGGTGTTAAACTTGTGTTTTTAATTTCATTCCTTTTATACTCTGAAACTCCTCTCTTTGCATCAGTGTCCACGTAAAGTCGATTGAGGAGGTTTCTCATGTTAGTCACTAAAGCTGAGAACTGTGGGACAAACTTGGCATAATATTCTGCAACCCAAGGAAGGAAAGAAACTCATATTTGTTCCTGGACACTGGTGCATCTATTATTGCTTGTAACAGGTTTCTTTTTGACTTTATTCCACTCACTGATATCATGTACTACAGATACTCCAGTACTTTTGATTTTTAATTTGTAGTGCTCAAGTTTAACGTAAGTCTTTGTAGCTTCTCTAGAACTTCTCTCAATGCCCTTGTCTGTGTCTTCTCAGCTTCTATATAAACAGAAATGTCACATTTCCTCCCTTTCTCATCGGTGAGTACTTTGTTCAGAAGTCTGATTCATGAGAAAAGATGCAGAGCAAGTTGTCAGTGTGGGTGGGGGCCAGTGCCCAGCAGGGGTCGCCTGTGTACATTTGCTTGGATACAAAAAACTGTTTAAAAAAGTGAGCTTCGGGGGCCCTCTGCCTAAGCACTGTCTTGTCTTTCGTTGAAACGTCTGACTCCAGAGTTAGCACAGTGGCAGGCTTGCTACATATTTCATATCGCTGCTAAGCAACTCAGACCTCGCCCTGCTCACTGACCCAACTAGTTCCAGAGAAACAGAAAGCAGCAGAGACCATGCAGCTGAAGTTGCCTGTCCGGATCGTGAGTTTACTGAAGCAGAATCAAGGGAGCCAGGCTAAGGTAAAACAAAGAAAGTGTTTGTGTATGTGTGAACTTGTTTCAGAAAGACTTGTAATGTTGGCGTGGGCAGGGCAGTTTCTAGCCAACTTGGTGCTCAGGGCGAAACACCAGAATGTGCCCCCTCCTTTCCCCCACTGGCACACGTCACTCCCAAACTACACCTATGTGTCGTGCGGCAAAACCCCTCCTGAATATCAATAAATAATTGCTATATAAATGAAGGTGGTTTCATTATACAAAAGAATACTAATGTGAAAACACAGCTGTTGCTGTCCAAGTAAATGATTTTTCTGTCCCGGGGTCTAGGGGCCCACTGACCACTGGCCCTGTGTTGCAGGTGCTCTGTTCATACAACCTCACTTGTATTTCGCAAGGGGCAATACTAGACTAACCATATTCATTATTTTCTGATGGAAGGTTATCATTCCAAGATGGTCAGTCTGGTACACTCTTATTGTACTCTTTCAAAAAAATACCTCTATGAGAGTGGGAAAGGGGACAAATAGCACCAATGAGGGTTCCTATATGCTTTTTCTTTTTTTAAACAATTTTTATTGGTTTTTCGAACATGTAACCATACAGTATAATAATTCGTAGTACACCATAGCTTACACATACAGTTTCATGTTTCCTTTTTCTCCCATCCCAAGCCGTAACTCCTCCTCCCCCCGGCCATCATCCCACCGCACTCTACTGTCCTGCCTCTCACTCTGCCAAGTATTTTCCACCCTTATTCCTCCCCTGCATGACTGTCTCCCTCCAGACTATCCCGGTCTGATATGGATAGTGCAGCTACTAAATGTCTCCAGGCGACCAATGTTTCAGCCTCCGCTTCCCCACCTTCTCCCGTCGTTTCTTGCCATACACTAGTTTGTGCATTCAACCATTTCTTTAGAACTTGCCACCACACATATGCTGGCGTTCTTATGTGTGCTTTCCAGCTCATTGCTATTCTGCGTTTGCCCAATATATATGCTAGGTCTTTAAGTTTGCTTACATGGTTAGTTCTGCGAGGTCTAGGGAACCCCACCAAAAGGCACACCCAGGGGGTGCTCACATCTAAGTTAATCTCCGCTTGTGCCATGATTTGGGCTACCTCCCTCCAAAAACGTCCTATTTTGGGGCATGGCTAAAACATATGTACCATTCCTGCATCCACTTCCCCACATTTCGGACATGTCTCTTTGCCTACATGGTTGAACTGGGCTATTTTCTTAGGGGTCATGTATGCTCTGTGGGTTACGTACAGTTGAATCTGTTGCAATCGCGCATTTCTCGACACCTTTTTATGGTATCCTTGTGCTCTGATCCACAGCCCATCCTTCATTGGTTCCCCCACATCCCCCTCCCAATTTAATCTCGTTTGGACAATCTCTTTCCCTAGCCTCGACATCAGTAACTCATTTATACGGGAAATCTCGTGGCCTCCTTCAGACACACCATAAAAAGTTTCTATTGTTGCATCTGGCTGTAGGGCCAGCACTGCATCGGGTCATGTGTTTTTTATGATCGTCAAAAGCCGTGAATATGTGATATACTATCCCTGATGTAATCCTGTGTCCTCCACCAATCTGTCGGTCTCCTTGGGCTTCCCCTCTACCCTCACATCCCCTACCGTCGCTATGTCCACCGGCTGCCATTTCCTTCTGATGTTCAACCTAATTTGTTCATCTACGCCTTCAAGCACCACTAGCGGTATCTGTGGGGAACACAGGGTCAGGTTGCCTATCAGTTGACAAGCTCTGAGCCACGTCTTCCCTCCTAAGCCAAGCAATCTGCCCTCTCCCACCCTCCTTTGTATCGGTAACCACATTATTTCGTTCAAGAAATAAGAGGTGCTTTCGGCCCTCAGCAGCTTAGACTCAAATGTGTGTTCTTCCGATAGCCACCTCGCTACAAATTGGAGCTGGCTAGCCAGATAGTACACTTCAAAGATTGGCAATCTAATGCCTCCTTGCTCATATGAATTTTGTAGCTTCCAAAATGCTAATCTGTTCCTTGAGTTATGCCAGATAAAGCCTGTACATATGCTCTGTAGTTTCGAGAAGAACCATTTGGGTATTGCATGCGGGATGTTTGCAAAATAATGTAACAGCTTGGGCAGCACCACCATATTTAATAATGCTGCTCTCCCCATCATAGTCAATGGTAGTTTGGTCCAGAATGCCGTACTTTTTACTATTTTAGCCAACGCCTTTTCAGTATTCTGTCTGTGTTCTTCAGTATTGTTGTATACATCTATACCTAAACATCTAAACGTTACAGTTTCCCATCTTACCGGTAGTACCGGCAGTTTGTGCTCAGGCGTTCCTACATACCTACCCAGGGGGAATATAATTGACGTTTGTGGGTTAACTGTTATGCCTGATAACCTTGCATACCATGCCATTTCTTCCAGAATGTACTGTGGGTTCTCTTCTGGGTATTGCAGGTAAAATAGCATATCAGCCGCATACAGTGATATCAAGTGTTGCCTTCCTTTGGTTTTCCTAGGATAAAAAGCATCGCGGACTACAGACATCCCTGTCTGGTGCCCTTTCTTAGTTGCCACTGTTCCGAAATACTAGAGCCCGTCTTGACTCTTGCCACCAGCCTACTGTACAGTAAACGCACCCATCTCAGGTATATGGGCCCCACCCAGTATTCCTCCTGAACCGCCAGTAGCCAGGACCATTTAACTGAGTCAAGCGCTTTCACCGCACCTAGTGAAATTATTGCCATCTCTTGCGTGCTCCCCTGGGTATGATCTATGACATGGTGGAGTCTCCGCAAATTATCGGTTATGTTCCTATGTGGAACATAACCCGTACTGCCGTCAGGATCTTACTGTCCTGATTAAGCAGTGAGAGCGGTCTATAGGACCCGCATTCTCTGTCTGGTTTATTGGACTTAAGGAGCGGTATAATAATCACCTTTCGTAGAGACTCTGGCAGTGTGCCAATATGTAGCACCTCGTTGAGCATCGCTAGCAGTGGGGGGTTATTTCTGTTTTATAGGCTCTATAAAATTCACTGGGGAGTCCATCTGCACCGGGGACCTTGCTGGTCGGCAATACGGCAATGATTACTTGCTCTAGCTCTTCTGACGTTATCGGGACTTCTAACCTTCCTTCTCTGCTTCCCCAAGTTTGGAGAGCGTGATCTCTGTTAATGCCTCCCGTATGTCTATCTCTTCTTCTTCAATGGAATCTGCATACAACCGCTTATAATATTCCAAAAAGCATTCTTTAACTCCTTCCTGGGTTTCCTGTATCTGCCCATCTTCCCCTTGCATCGCTCTAATAGTCTCGCTTTTGTATAACCAGGCCAGTAATCTGCCTGGTTTGTGGCCTTCTGCGTGCTGTCTCTCCACATATTTCCTATAGCTTAGGTTGCATAACCTCTCCCAGTGTCTCTGCATTCTTGTTGTAATTGGATTATGTTCATTGCCTCCTCTGGGGATCTCGTACCCTCCCACATCATTGTTTCTAACTTCCGTTCTGCTTTTTGCAATTCACGTGTTATGCCGCCTTGCAACCCCTTAGATTTGGTCATTGCCGCTTCCCTCACTGCTACCTTAAATGCCTCACATAAAGTCCCAGCCGAGTCTAGACTGCCGTGTTGTGTTTGAAATACTCCTCTATCTCCCCCCTCAGGTCCTCTCTGAACACTGTATCGTTTAATGCTTCCACCCTGAGTCTCCATGTCGGGATTCTGGTTCTCATTGGCAGGATCTGCCATGTTACCACCAGCAGGGCATGATCCGTAAGGACCGTAGCTTTGTATTCTGCTTGTGTCGTTTCCTTTATTGAATCTACTATGATGAATATATAATCTAGTCCTGGGTACAAGTCTTGAGGGGCAGAATAGTGTGAATATTCTCTATCTTGTGGGTGGTGCAGCCTCCATACATCTACCAACTGAAATGTTTGTAACAGGGTGTTTAGGGCTTTAGCCGCCGGTATCGGATGTGTCCACTTTTTGTTCGATCTGTCCTTCACTGGATCTAGGGTACAATTAAGGTCCCCCCCACACCACCGCCCCATCCATATATGGGCTAATCTTGGTATACAGGGTTCTGAAGTAAGCTGTAGTATCTTGGTTCAGGGCATACACATTGATAATACATGTTTCTTTATTTTCCACCAGCCCCCTTATCAATACCATCCTTCCGTCTTTGTCTATGGTGGACTGTAGTAGCTTAAACGGGACATGGGGCGCTATCCATGTCAAAACCCCTCTGGCGTATGCTGAGTAGGTTGCTCCCAGGGTTGTCCCTTTCCATTTCCTTATTATCACATTCTGCTTTTCCTTGGTCAGGGGAGTTTCTTGCAACTATGCTCTATCTATTTTTTGTCGTTTCAAGTACATCATAATCCTATTACGTTTGATATAGTTATTTAGCCCCCTCACATTTTGTTTTATTAAAATGATTTAGTTTCATTTACAAAACTTTTCATTTATAATTGAACACAACTTGTTTCTGAAGATTTCAACAGGATAAAAACCCCAAAAGAAAATTAAACATTCAATAACATGTTATACATCTACAGGTGCATGAGTGATCCAAGTCAACAGAACTTGCCTCTGTAATTGGTTTATGTTTGCCTTATACTTCATCCAGTATTGGGGTATTTCCTATCATTAGTCTTGATTTTCTAGGATTCAATGATCTTATTCCGAAATTGGATTATAGTAATAGTCAGGTTTTTGTTTTTTCCTGCCAAAATATGAGTCAGTCTTTCTTTGGGATCTCACGGGGGACCAGGGTTTGCTATGATTTCTCTGAATCGATTTCTTTTTTCGCTCAAATTGGGACATTCCATTATCACATGGTGAAGTGTCTCAATTATACCTTCTTGTTTGCAAAAACGACAGTATGCTAGTGAATTGGGAATCTGTCTGGTTATTGCAAAGAGTTCACGGTTGGGTAGCTGGTTCATCCGGAATCTGAAGAAGTGATCTCTTATGTGGCGGTCTGGAAAAAGAATCAGATATGGTGGTAATTGATTGATCGGTCTGATATCCACATCACATTATATGTTCATACGATATTTGGATTTTTCAGCTATCGTACAAATCCATTCGTTCTGTTGTATTTGTTTCTTTGCTACATGCGGCCGCTTAGTGAGCATTTCCAAGGTTATCTCACTGGTTAGCATTAGTGCCTCTATTGCTTGTTTACAAGTTTTGAGCACTGTGTCTGCAATCAAGTTCTGTCTGTCGCGCAGCATGTCATAGTCTGGAATGTCGTCTTTGTTTATCATTTTTCTATAAAAATCGAGTCGCTTCCACGTCACTATAGATTTCAGTGACTGGGTGGCTAGTTCGTGATGTATTCTTACTGCAGTAAATGATTTGGGCAGCCCTCGAATTTTCCGCCAGAGGGTACCTTCTATGGATTCCCAGATGGTTTGGTCCAAGTTGATCATGGTTTCCCTCCCATAGGTGGTGATTGCTATTACCTTCTGTCGATAAAATGTGATAACAGGTTTCATAGAATATTCCCCAAATTTGCTATTTATCACTGCACCTTGACGGGCCAGAGAGGAGATTTTGGTTTTTAACTGCATCATCCAGTCTTTCTCTACCTCTGTTTGGTTCACAAGGATTCCCAAGTATTTAATTGTTTTTTGTTGTTCCAGGAGTTTACCGTCCATATAGAACCTTGATGGTTTTGTTTTAGTTTTACGGATATTCGTCAGGGTCATAATTTTTATTTTGGTCGTATTCATTTCAAGTACATTTGTTTTCATATAGTTTTCCAATTGTTTGAGACTCCTTTGTAGTCCCATCAGGGTTTTATCGAGGAACACAATGTCGTCGGCGAATATGAGTTGAGGAATCATTGTAGCATTGAGTTTTGGTGGGTTTGCTGTTTCGAATCAGTGTTCTTGGGAAATGTCTGAGGAATAAAGCTTGAAAAGGGTGGCTGCGAGGGGGCAGCCCTGTTTTAGCCCATTCGTGGTGGAAATCGGGGCAGATAATGTTCCATCTTGAGATAGTCTGATCTTAATAATAGTATTACTATACAGTTGGTTAGTTGGCTCAAGAATGTCCGATGGGCAATTCCAAGATCAACATTTTTGCCATAATTTCTGCCTATTAACCAAGTCAAAAGCCAAATGAAGATCGATAAAGGCGGCATAGATCGTAATGTTACTGACCAATGACTCATGTTTTAACAGGTTCAGGATCATCAGGTTAACATTGGTTCCTGTGTTTTTTGTAAATCCGTTTTGTCTGATGTCAAATCTGTTGTTTGTTTTTATCTATGTGTTCAGATTGGTCAGTAACAATGTGGCGAATATTTTCCCAATAGGGTCCAATAGTGCAATAGGACAGTAATTAGAGGGCACTTTCCGGTCTCTGCTTTTGTAAATTGGAATCAACGTGGCTAGCCTCCATGAATTAGGGATCTGTTTGCACTCTTCTATGTTGGTAAATAGAAGGTGACAGAGGGTAGCCCATTCTGTGGGGTTCTTCTTAATAATGGCATTGCATAGCTCGTCCGGCCCAGGTGCTCTTGATGTGTTGAGCTTCTTTATTATGGTCAAAATCACCTCTTGTTCCCATGAGGATGGCCAACTTGTTGTCGGTTGTTGTTGTGTCATGGTCTCAAAGACAGAGGCTTTCCCTTTGTAAATAGATGCAAAATGGGTTGTCCATACATCTTTGGGAATAACCTGTATCAATTTGTCTTGGGTATCAACTTGGGGGTTTAGGAGGGTCCATAGTCCTCCTATATTGTGCGTCTTCAACATTTTTAGAAAGGACTCTGCATCATGTTGGAGGATTTGTGATTTGGCTGTTTTAACCCAGTTTTTATATTTTTGCTTTGCTTTTTTGATCAAGCATATTCGATTTGTCCGGTTAGATTTTTTTTATTTGTGCTAGTTCTTTCCGTAGTTGTTTTTTTCTTTCAGCCATGGCAGGATTGAATGCATGGCTATGTATTTGTTTTGGGGCTTGGTTCTTTTTAATGGTTTGCAGGAATGGTCTCAGCATCCATTCATAATTTATCTTATCCACACCAACATGGGATGAGCCTAGATATGCTTCCACTAGTTGGTTAGTTTGCTTTTCATTGATGCAGAGTCTGGTCACCGCACTATTAGCTTCTATCTCGAATAGTGTGAGTTTCGATCTAGGTGCAAATGGGGCTTGCCATTCCACACTGATAATGTGGTGATTGCCGTTCAGTGAATGTATATTTCCAGTCGCAGTGATTTTGTTTATTAATATATGAGACAAGAATATATAATCGAGCGTGGCAGATGACTTCCCACATGACCGTGTGGGTTTTGCGGCCTGTTCTCCTATTTTGGGTGATTTGAAGGTTGTCAGTTGTCTGATCTCCATTTCTTTAGTCCATATTTTCGCTCGCGGTGACAGTCTATCCTTTGAAATCAGGACTCCACGGTTATCATAAAGGTGGATATTTAAGTCCCAGTAGGTAATCCATTGGATGGTAGGATAAACTTCTGTCATATAGGCAATGTTTGATATTATGGTATTAATTAATTCTTCTGTGTCAATTGCTATGGGATTCCAATAGACGTTAAGTATCCCCAAAAGTAGGTTTGGTTGTGCTGATATGAAGTCTTGAGATGGAAGATGATTTGTAATGTATTTACATACAGTGAGTTGTGCCCAAAGTGGTGTTTCCAGAGGTTGTCCATGTTGGTATGAAATAAATGATGAGAACCTCTGGTATTCCAAGAACAAAGTGAAAGCGATTGTTTCTGAACTTGTATTAATGGTTATCTTTGTGTATGCCGTTGAATTCATTGTGGAGTTTACCCCTTCTAGGTCTCTCCAAATGAAATGTTTAGTATAGTTTGTCAATGAGTAGTGACCAATCTCTTTCTGCAGCGTTTTGTAGTCATTTGTTGGTTGCTTCTTGATGGTTCTATCAAGTTGAAATGAGGTACTGTCATCTCTTGGACAGCCATGTTTTTTTTTCTTGTTTAATCTCTCCTGGTGAACGGATTTTGGGTCCATAGGAGGGATTTGTCAGCATACAGGAGAATGCTAGTTCTTGTAACTGTGGGGCCGCATCCAGATTTCTTTCTGTAATTTCTAAGGAAATGAATTCAACCAAAATGATGTCCATAATCTTTTCAGTGATGAATTCAACCAGGTTGATATGACTCGTGTTGATCCATTTTAAAGATAGAATCACTTGCAGGAGTCGCAATAAATTGGTGAGATTTAAAATCAATGCGTCTTTGCCAAAAGACAATTGTTCAAATCCGATTTGTGAACTCTGATTTTTTCCCATAGGGTTTACAAATGTGGGAAGTTTCAAGGTATGATGATGAGCAGTATGGCTATTCCCTTCATTGTGGCTCCGGTATGAATGGACTGTGCTAGAAAGCGATTGGTAATCGGTATCTACAGTGAGGTCAATAGTTGCCAGATTTCCACACGATGATAGTTCTAACTCAGCATCTGATATGTCTTCACAAGATAATTCAGTTCATTCAGAATCTATGGTGTACCCTTCTTCATATCGGTCAATGATGATTAATGACTGATTGTTGAGAGGCGGGTTCGGATCGTGACTCGAGTCCTGATCTTCAATCGAGTACACAGACATAATTAGCATTGCCTCTAGTTGTTGTTGTTCTTCTAAGGTAACTTGCTGCTCCACATCGATAATAGTAGTATTGATTCTATTTGGGTCGATGCTGAATGCTGATATATCAATAAGATTGTCCACTGGTATGGGTATCTTCTTCTTTAAATCAATCTCTTTTTTATTAGGTTTAGGAGTGGTCAGATTTCGTAGAAACGCCCTTGAGCTGATTGTATTTTTTTTGTTTTGTTTTTAATTTGGGGCCGGAGGGGTATCTTCTTAGTTAACTTGTTGCTGTCGAAGATCGCAAAATGTTCAGTTTCATGTGAAATAGGGTCGTTGGGGGCACTTTTAATTCCATTGTTAGTTGGGATCGCTGTTTTGCACGCGCTTCCTATTTCTATATGGCTACTCCCTGTTAGAGCAGTGGGCTTGTTCGAGCATGTTTGATTGTGTGATTGGGTTTGTTCCGTTGTTGTCTGAGTTTTAGAATTAATATTTAAATTGTCTTTGGTTAGTAGACCCACAATGGCAGTTGTTAGAGAGACTTTTTCTTCACGGTCTATCGTCACAATCTCAAAGAGTCGGAATTGCCATTGTGCACTAGTTTTAGCTTCTAAGTTGAGTCGGGTGTGAAGGGTAGTCATAAATGCCTCACGATAGATCTGCTTAGCGTGAATAAGTGTGAGGAGGGTAGCTTGATCGTTTTGTGCTTCCACGCTTGTCTCTTGTAATTTCATGAATGATATGATATGGCATTTGTAATGATATGATATGATATGATATGGCATTTGTAACGCGCCTATACACAAGTGTTTCAAGACGCGACGAGGCAGGGAGGGGGGAAACAAGGGGAAGACAGACAACGATCCTACTAGGCCAGGTGTCATTCAGATCGCGCAAGTGCAGGGGTAGGGGGAAGGGAAAAGTGCAAGGGGAAGGCGAGGGGGGAAGTGCAGTACATACAAGTAAGTAGAATAAAATAAATAAATAAATAAATAGGGCCAGCTGGTGGCAAGTGCAAAGTAAGTGCAGACAAGTGCTGGGAAGGGGGGGCTGTAGGGATACAGAGACAGTCCCGCAGTGCAGAGGTTGCCAGGGAGGCAGTGCAAGTGGAGAGTGGCTGGGCCCAGGACCGAGGTCGGTGAGAGTGGCCCAGTTGCAGATTCAGTGCAGTTTCAGTGAAGGATTTAGCAGGGGAGAGGGAGAGAGAAAGCAGAGGCAAAGAGGAAGGTTTTGAGGTGTTTCCGGAACCGGAGATGGTTCTCCTCAAGTTTCAGGGAGGCAGGAAGGCTGTTCCAGAGGGAGGCCCCTGCCGCGGAGAGAGATCTGCCCCCAGCTCGTTGCTTCGAGAAGCGGCTAACCCTGAGGGAGTTGGAGACGGATGAGCGAAGGGCTCGGGAAGGAAGATATTTAGGAAGAGAGAGTTGAAGGTATTTAGGCGCCAGGCCCCAGAAGGCCTTGTGGACAATGCAGAGGGTTTTGAACTTAATCCTCGCAGCCACCTGGAGCCAGTGTAGAGATTTCAGTCCTGGAGAGATACGCTCCCTGGGCTTGAGGCCAAGGACAAGTCTCGCAGTTCTGTTCTGGATGAGTTGCAGAGGCCGGAGAGTGGTAGCAGGCAGATTAAGATAGAGGCTGTTACAGTAGTCCAGCTTCGAGAGAACCAGAGCTCGGGAGACAGTGAGCTTCTGGGGGAAGGAGTGGAAGGGAAGAATACCTCTGAGGAGGTGCAGCTGGTAGTGTGACTTCTTAGATATGAGGAGAGAAGGAGAGTGTGGAGTCGAAGATGACCCCGAGGTTTTTTTGCCTTGCAGGTAGGAGCAGGAAGTGGGCCAAGAGAGGCCGGCCAGAGAGCTGCAGGGAAGGAGGGAGTGGGTGTGCCGATGGGAGAATCTCAGTCTTACTGGCATTAAGGCAGAGGTCATTGGCGGCACACCATTCCTGGATAGCAGACAGACAGTCAGAGATGAGGGAAGGAGAGGAGGAGGCCGAGGGTAGCCTGAAAATGAGCTAGGTATCGTCCGCATAGCACTAAAAGTTGGGGCAGAGAGCAGCGATGCGGTGGGCAAGGAGTGCCAGATACTGGTTGAACAGCCAGGGAGAGAGATTAGATCCCTGGGGGACACCACAGGTGGAGAAAAAGATGTCAGAGAGGAAGGACCCCAGTTGGACCTGGGAGGGTCGATTGGAAAGGAAAGAGGTCAGCCACGCCAGAGCCTGACCAGTGATACCCAGGTTATCACGGAGACGGTTGAGCAGGATGGCATGGTTGACAGTGTCAAAGGCAGAAGAGAGATAGAGCAGAATGAGAACACACAGAGTGTTGGAGTCAAGGTTCAAGAGCAGGTCCTCACGGATGTTCAGAAGAGCAGTTGTTTCCGTGCTTCTGGCAGCTCTGAAGCCAGATTGATGGTCATGAAGACTACCAACAGATTCAGCATGGAGGTTAAGCTGGGAGATGGCCAGTTTCTCCAGGAGCTTGCCCAGGAAGGGAGTGATGGAGATTGGGCGATAGTTAGCCGGGCAGGAGGGGTCGGAAGAGGGTTTCTTAAGAAGAGGGTGCACAAGGGAGTGCTTGAGGGGAGATGGGAAGACTCCAGAGGTGAAGGAGTGGTTGCAAAAGTCATCCAGGGCAGGAGCCAGGGATTCAATGTGATCCTTGATAGTTTTGGAGGAACAGGGGTGAACCTGTTTAGACAAGACTTTCATAGATCGGACTTGTCTGGAAACCTCGTCAGCAGAAAAAAGATGAAAGGCAGAGAAGGAGGGAGGAGGGGTGGCTGCAGAAGGGACAGAGGAAGAGCCGGGAAGAGAGGGAGGGAGGTGATAGGAGGAGAGTGAGGACAGGATGTCCTGAGTTTTAGAGATGAAGTGAGAGGCCAGTGCATTGCAGAGAGCCTGGGAGGGGACAGGAGAGGTAGAGACTGCAGCAGGGTTGGCAAGCTCCTTGCAAATTTTAAAGAGTTCGGCTGAGTTGTTAGATGCCGCAGAGATGCGGGCTTGGATAAGGGCTCTCTTCTTGGTGAGAACGGAGAGACGGTATTGCCTTTGGAGCAGGCGGCAGGCCAGTTTGTCAGAGGATGAACACGAAGCACGCCATTTCCTCTCAGCCACCCTGCACTTGCGTTTTAGGGTGACGAGATACGAGTTACATTTGGCTTTGGGCTTCAGGCGGATTCTCATGACGGGGGCAAGGACATCAAGAGTGTCAGATATAGCAGAGTGGAGCATGGAGAGGGCTGTGTCAGGGTGGGAGTCAGCCGAAGGGGAGGGGGGGCGAGAAGGTGGCAGCGAAGGCTTCAACTGACACGCGCTTCATGGGTCGGATGACCGAGAAGGTGGGTGGCAGTGATGAGGGTGGCTTTGCCTGTGGGGTAGAGAGGGTGAGGTGGGAGGATAGGAGAAAGTGATCACTCCAGGAGAGAGGAGTGGAGAGAGGGATGGAGAGGGGAAGGTCAGAAGAGATCAGAGCATCAAGAGTGTGCCCTGCGGAATGAGTAGGCCCAGAAGGGAGAATAGAGAGTGAGAGAGAGTCGTATAGGTCACGAAAGAGTCCAGTGGGGGGACAGGAGGCATCCAGGTGGATGTTGAAGTCACCAAGAAAGAGGAGTTGAGTGGTTGAGGACAGGAGTGAGGAGGAGAGGTCAGCCCACTCAGAGAGGAAGGAGGAAATTTGACCAGGTGGCCGATAGATAGTAGCCACGGTAAGGGAATGGCTAGGAGAGAGAGAGTCGGCAGACAAGACATTCAAAAGAGGAGTAGGTCTGCGTAAGAGTGACAGTGGCAGGAATCCACTCAGGGAAGATAAGGGCAACGCCCCCCCCTGCACGGTTGGGCCTGGGCTGGTCATGGCCTGGTCATGGCTTGCGAGGAAACCGCTAGGAGCAGGTTTTGTAAATCTAGCATCGTTGTAGGTATGGCCTCATGTTGTCGTCTCGGCGAGGGATTAAGTTGACAATGGCATTTTTGATACATGTACTCCTCTTTTATTTTCAACTTATCATTGCAGTTGTCATATTGGCATATTGCAGGGAGTCAGGTTGTGCCTCTGTAGGGTGTGTTGTTATTGTGGATCGCAGAGTAGAGGTGTTCCATGTAACTGGATTTATTTGCCAAACCGAACAATTAATTTCTTTTTTCCTGACTGTTCATGAGATCTTCGATCTCCATTATATCCAGAGAAAGACGGGCTTGCCAAAAAAATAGCTGTGCTCCATTTAGATTGGCCGGCACCGTCTACGGTGGGCGTATACATGTGTTTTTTTCCCCAACTTTTCTTGGCTAGGATAGCTTTTTCATTTTGGGTCAGAGGTAGTGGAGAGTCAATTGAGCCTTTTCACTGTTTTATTGGAAGAGTTGTCACGGGTTGTTTGTTATTGGGTACAATAAGATGTGTGAGTTCATTGCAATCGTGATATTGTAATTCTACATTCCTTGCCATGCTGTGTTGTTTCGGTAAAGGCAAGGAGGGAAAAAGTGCATCGGTTGGTGTATCTAGTTGTTTCAGTGGCAAATTAATTCTTTGTTGTGCTGAGAGAGCTGGTTGCATAGGAGGTGGGATCCGAGCGTTCGTATCATTGTTCGTTTCCTTGTTGTTTGTGGATACTACAATGTTCATCCACGTTGCATGCGCCGGTTGTGGACAGACCCGGAGCAGCATATCGGGCAATCCAGAAGAAATCGCGTTAGGACAGCATGTCCATGAAGCCTGGGCAGTAGCAGCTGGTAGGTGAACTGCAACCGGCAAGGAGGAGACCCTTGATCTCGTGGGCGGCCCGGAGGCAATGGTATTGGCCATGGTGAACAAGTCGACAGAGCGGGCAGATCCGTACAGGTAAGATCAAGGGTAAGGGGGGAAAGGGAGCACTCAGCAGCAGCCCGTGTGTGCTCGTGATCCGACGCGGGCGTTAGTCGGACAGGGGCTCCCCCAGGAAGGCTGGAAGTTTCCCGCAGGTGGCCGGTGGCATCGGCGAGCAGGATCCAAGGGACCAGCTCTGCAGTCTCCAGCTCGCCCGGTTCAAAGGCTGCAGATTTCACACACAGGGCAAGAGGCAAACCGCGAGCGGGATCAAAGGGATGAGCCCTGCAGTCTCCCGCTTGCCCGGTATTAAATCTGGCTGGAAAGGTCTAAGAAACGGCTTACCCGCTTGATTGTACGTGGGATGTCCGCTTGTTGTCAGCTAGTAGTCCACTTGTGTCAGCCGGCTCTCTTAGGACGCCCTGGATGGCAGAAGGGGGTAGGCAGGGTTGTGTCACGACCCTCGCCCAAAACCCCCTCTGGCAAACCCATTAGCCAGATGGAGTCAGGACTCGGGCCTCTAGAGCCTGGCATCCTCTTCCAAAACCCTCTTGGGGCCAGTCCTGGCGCCTATGGCGCCAGGCTCATACACCATGACAAACAATGTGCTTGGGAACTACTTTATTGTGCTGTCAGCCAACATGGAGGCATCCACATAGATTGGTTCCTCAGAACCAAGCTATGCGGTCTAGTGTTTTGGGTGTAGTAGCCTAGGCACTACTTTACCTGGACTATTTTGTTGGGGCTATTTAAACCACACCCGAGCAAGACAACACGTTTCGCGTTACTTTGCAGCTTGCAACGTGACGCTCACCGTGTCCAGCTATACTCCCGAACCTCGGAGAAGCAGAACCTGCATGGAGACAAAAGGAACATCATTAGCAGCAGCATTTTACCTGCAGTCTTCATCTTTAGTTACTCACTGCTCCTGAGAACAGCTTTCCTTGGATCTGCATGCCTCCCAGACTGCACGACTTGAAAGAGGAAGATAGAGGCAACATTAAGAAAGCAGAAGCGACATTGCAAATTACGAACTGCTCAAAAGGCTTACCTGGCTGGTCGCCTCTCGGCTGGCACCACTCGGGAAATTCCACACACGCTGAAGTACACTGCGACCTGCAAGGAAAGAAGACAAAACAGGTTAGCAAAGGCAAGCCATCGCAGCGCTGCGCATAGCGCTTACTTACCACATCATAGCGCTCTTAAAGCGGGACGGAAGGCTTGCCATACCCAGGAACAAGCAGTAGACAATGAACTCTTGTCCCTCCGACAGGGGAATCAGGACTTGTTAACGTATATTGCTACCTTCAACAGACTCGTTGCCGAAGCTAGGTGGCCAGAAAACAAAAGAACCACATTATTCCATTGAGGCTTACGAGGCCAATTAAAGGATGTCTTAGCCCAGGTGGTTGATCCACCCAGAGACTGTGCCAAATTCATAAATCTGGTCGTGCAGCTAGACCACCTCTCGGCTGGCACCACTCCGGCACCACCGGTTTCAGGACCGAAAAGCAGACTGGTCTAAGACATACCCTCGGACCGTGTATGTTTGACCAAGAGAAAACACACCCCGTGTACCTGAAAATGCTGTAGAACCCATGCAGATTGGAGGGATACGGCCTTCATTAACAAAACAAGAGCGGGACAAAAGAAGACAACAACAACTTTGTTTGTATTGTGGGAAACCAGGATATTTCCTGAAGGACTGTCCAGTAAAACCCCCAAGAAGAACAATCGGGGCCACAGAGAAGGATGAAGCTAAGATATTGGAAAACTACCAAGCTCGACAAACGTAGAGGTCAGTTTGTCGAGTGAGAAGAAAGAGTTGCTGACCTCGCACTTTGCAATACCAGTGATCTTAATTAACCACCAACAGTTGTCAAGAATGCATGTCGTTGAAGCATACATCGATAGTGGAGCAGTTGGAAATTATATTGATCAAGAACTGGCAGCAGAGATGGGGCTTCCTTTGTGTTCTAAGCCAACTATGGACAAGGTAACCACCGTGGATGGGACAGAAATCACTTCCGGACCAGTAGCCTAGTGCACAGCCAGGGTAACCTTGCTGTGCAAGGACAGACATTGGGAGTCTATTTCATTTGATCTCATCAGGGCACCTCATTTGTCACGACCCTCAGCCCTGACCCCCACTGGCAAGTCCACAAGCCAGGTGGGATCAAGGCCCGGATCTTTAATAAGGCCAGACTTCCACTTTTCAAGCCCTCTTGGGGCCAGTCCTGGCGCCTTTGGCGCCAGGCTCATCAGTTGGGAGAGGCATCTGCTTAAGGGACTACTTTATTAAGGCTTTCAGCCAACATGGAGGCATCCACATAGCTGGGTTCCTAGAACCAAGCTATGCGGTCTAGTGCTTTGGGTGTGGTGGCCTATGGACTACTTTACCTGCACTGCTACTTTACAGTGGCTATTTAAACCACACCCGAACAAGAACACACGCTACGCGTTACTTTGCTTCTAGCAACGTGACGCTCACTGTGTCCAGCTTCTCGCGAACCCGACGAATTCCGGACCTGCAGAAAAAACAAAGAAACATCGTTAGCAGCAGAATCTTACCTGCAATCTTCATCCATCTCTGCTCACAGCTCCTGTGCTTCTCTGTTGGAGGAGTTTGCCGCCCGGATCGAGGGACCTGAGAAAAGGAAAAAGACATTATTAACGGAGGTACTAGAGACATTACAACCATAAAAGCGCTTAAATTCTTCCCTGGCTGGTTACTTCTCGACTGGCACTGCTCTGGAAACCCCATCTGCGCTGGGTACTCTCCGCGACCTACAAAAAGGGAAAAACACAGGTCAGTGAGGACAAGGCATTGCTGCGCTACGCAAAGCGCCTCCTTACCGCATCATAGCGCTATAGCACGCCATCATCTCCCGTTCTCCGAGTGGACACTCCACGCCCCTAGAGGAGATAAAAAGAGACATTAGAACAGACAAAGGCATGCAAGAAATATGACGCCATTAATTGCAATAAGACCTACCTGAAAGACACTACAAGGGCCGCAGTCAGTGAAGTAACTGGACCGCCAGCGCCCACAAAAGCCAACGCGCCCCTGCCCAGAGAGCAGGACGGAGAGCAGGACGGAGAGCCCACCGATTCCGGCAACCAGGCAGAATTCCCTTGACACAGAGACCACAGGAGAACCATCAGGAAGGGCATCAGCGACCAGCTGGCTGGGTGGCGTCCCCGTGGATACCAGGTAAGCGTAACAGAACGCAAAGCCTCACATAAATAATCCACCTGGGCGCTATGGAAACATCAGAAATTGACCAATTGGCCCAATTGTTGGGGGACCTTCGTGCTGAGGTTCATTCAGCCCGACAAGAGACTAATGCACTCCGGAGAGACTTAATAGTGACCAGGGAGCGCACCGACGAAATCAGCAGACAACTCTTGCAATCGCAGGCAGGGCAGACTCCTCTGCCTGGGGGAAATCCACCGATGCAAACTCCTGTTCCACCATCTCATGCCCCCACACCAGTACAGATCACGCTGCCTGGAACAGTTCCCCTGGCACCAGCAGAAAGGTTTTCAGGGGACCCACGGAAGTATGCAGCATTTATAAATCAGTGTCGCCTTCATTTCCTTTGTCGCCCTGGGGCATTTCCAAATGACCAAGCTCGGGTAGCTTTCATCCTATCATACTTGAGTGGAAGCGCAGCGGATTGGTCAGTGCTGTTGGTGACCCATAACAATCCGTTGTTACAGGACTATGGGGGGTTCCAGAGAGAGATGGAAAAACTGTTTGCTCGCCATACCCAGGAACAAGCAGTGGATAACAAACTTTTATCCCTCCGGCAGGGAAACCAAGACTTGTTAACATATATTGCAACCTTCAATAGACTGGTGGCTGAAGCCAGGTGGCCCGAGAACAAAAGAACCACGTTATTCCATCAAGGCTTACGAGGCGAATTAAAGGACGTCTTAGCCCAGGTAGTTGATCCTCCCAGAGACTGTACCAAATTCATCAATCTAGTCGTGCAGCTAGATCATTGTTTGCAGGACAGAAAAGCAGACCGGTCCAAAGCAGACTCACAAATAGTTTATGTTCGGCCTAAAGAAAATGCACCACGGGGGGGAGACAACACCGTAGAACCCATGCAGATCGGAGGCTTACGACCTCCATTAACAAATCAAGAGCGGGAAAAAAGAAGACAACAGCAACTTTGTTTGTATTGCGGAAAACCAGGACATTTCCTGAAAGACTGCCCAATTAAACCCCTTAGGAGAACAGTCGGGCCACAGAAAAGGATGAAGGTAAGGAATCGGAAAACTACCAAGCTCGGCAACCGTAGAGGTCAGTTTGTCGAGTGATGAGAAAAAGCCACTGACCTCACACTTTGCGATACCCGTGATCTTCATAAATCACCAACAATCGTCAAAGATGCATGCCGCAGAAGCGTACATCAACAGCTGAGCAGTTGGTAACTATATAGATCAAGAGTTGGCAGCAGAGATGGCGCTCCCTTTGTGTTCTAAATCTCCAGGGACAAGGTGATGACCGTGGATGGGACGGAAATCGCTTCTGGGCCAGTAACCCAGTGCACAGCAGTAGTAACCTTGCTGTGCCAGGATGGGCATCGGGAGTGTATTTCGTTCGATCTAATAAAGGCACCTCAATTCCGGTTGATACTAGGGATGCCATGGTTGGTTGCTCACAACCCTTTGATATACTGGTGGGCACGAAAATTAACCTTCTCCAGCAACTGCTCCATGACCTGCTACTCTCCTGACCCGAAACCCGACTCCTGTGTCTCCAAAGCTTCCAGTATTAAAGCATCTACCTTGGGAGTAACTAATACTTTGCCAGATGAATATCGTGACTTTCAGAATGTATTCCAAAAAGACCAGGCTAACACGTTGCCGCCGCATAGGCCTTATGATTGTCAAATCGACTTTGTTCCTGGGGCACAAATCCCATGCGGCAGGATTTACGCTCTCACTGAGCCAGAAAACCTTCACCTGAAAACCTATTTGGACCAGTACCTCGCAAACGGATTCATCCGCCCATCTAAGTCTCCAGCAGCTAGTCCTTTGTTCTTCATACCGAAAAAGGAAGGGGACTTGAGGACCTGTATTGATTACCGCGCAATAAACCAGATAACTGAAGAACCGCTACCCCTTGCCTCTTATCCCGGAAATGCTAGGCCAAGTCAAAGATGCCCAGATCTATACCAAATTAGATCTTCGGGGAGCATACCACCTTGTCCGGGTCAGAAGCGGAGATGAGTGGAAAACCGCTTTCCGTACCAAATATGGCTTGTTTGAATATCAAGTCATGCCCTTTGGCATGTGTAACGCTCCTGCAGCATTTCAATATTTCATGAATGATGTCCTGAGAGAACTGATTGACGTTTGCGCCTTAGTATACATAGATGACATCTTGATCTACTCAGCCTCAAAACAAGATCATATCAGGCATGTTCGTTCAGTCCTCACCAAGCTCTGCCAACATCGTTTGTACGCAAAGCTGGAAAAATGCTTTTTTCACGTCACCGAAATAGAATTCCTTGATTTCACCCTTTTGCCGAAAGACATCAGAATGGACGTGCATGAAGTGGAAGCAATTTTAAAATGGCCATCACCAACATCTCTGAAGGGAATACAGAGCATGTTAGGCTTTGTGAACTTTTACTGCCGGTTTATTCCAGACTTCTCTCAGGTTGTGCACCCGATCACGGTTTGCTACGAAAAAAAGCAATAAAAAGTTTGCTTGGACTGAGGAAGCAGAAAGAGCCTTCCAGGAACTAAAACAAAGGTTCACCTCTGCTCCAATCCTGCGGCACCCGCCTCCAGACCTCCCTTATGTCATAGAGACTGATGCTTCCAGTATGGCGATGGGCGCGGTCCTGTCACAGAGGGACCCAGAAACCGGCCAGCTACATCCTGTGGCCTTCTGGTCGAAAAAGTTTTCACCTCCGGAACTAAATTACGCTATCACGGATAAAGAACTCCTAGCCATCAAGTCCGCTTTTAAGGCGTGGCGGCACTATCTTCTGGGAGCTAGACACACCATTACAGTGATCACTGACCACCGGAACCTGCAATATCTCAAAACAGCCAAAGCCCAGACTTCACGCCAGTTACGGTGGGCCCTCTTCTTCGCCGAATATGACTATGTAATCACCTTTCGACCTGGGGTCAAGAATGGGAAAGCTGATGCCTTATCTCGAATGGGCATTGATGAAACAGTATATACAACTCCAGACCCGGTACCCATCATACCTGGAGACAAACTCTTGGGCATCACAACAGCCTTATCACAAGCCGAATTACGGGACAAAATTCATCAGTCAATGAACCAGGATGCTTTCCTTGCATGGCAAACTCAGGGCGAGCAGTATTGCATCAAGGATCAGTTACCTTACTTTAGAGATCAGCTATATGTACCCGAGAAGGAGCTGCAACAGCATATCATTTCAGGTTATCATGACTCCCTGATCGAAGGACACCCTGGAATCGCTAAAACTTTAGCCAAGGTAAAGAAGAACTTTTGGTGGCCTACCTGGCGTAAGGATATTGTCCAGTATGTTCAATCTTGCGGCGTCTGCGCACAAAACAAATCACAGAAACAGAAACCATCAGGTCTCCTACAACCACTGGACATCCCTCCCGCTCCCTGGCACACTCTTTCCCTTGACTTTATCACGGATCTGCCACCAAGTCAAGGCTTTAACACCATTCGTGTAATCGTGGATTTGTTCTCAAAGATGCCACATTTTATTCCTCTTAAAGACCTCCCGGATGCATCCACTCTAGCAGGAGTATTTCTGGAAAACATTGTCAAGCTGCATGGCTTTCCATCAGTTCTGGTCTCTGATCGAGGCAGCCAATTTATATCCAATTTTTTGAGAAAATGTTGTGCGATGGCTCAGATTGACGTCCGGCTATCCACCAGTCACCACCCCCAGACAGACGGCCAAACTGAGAGGACCAACCAGACCCTCGAGCAGTATTTGCGGTGCATGCTGCACCATGAATTAAGAGATTGGAAGGATTTACTGTGGATAGCTGAGTACGCATATAACAACTCCGTATATTCTAGCACAGGCCAAACTCCCTTTTACACCTTGTATGGCAGACATCCACGTACGTCAGAACTGGACCTTCCTGCCAGCTTGGAAATGCCCGCAGTAAAGACTCTTCATACAACCATCACTGAAGCGTTCAGAAAGACAAAGGAACATCTTATTCATGCTAAAGAAAAACAAAAGCACTTTGCCGATCAGCATCGGAAAAAGGCTCCAGACTATCAACTAGGAGACCAGGTTTGGTTATCCGCCAAATACGTCCCTATCAAAGGGACCCGGACCTTCCAACCTCGATATTTGGGACCCTATACCATCAAGGCAATTATCAACCCAGCAACTGTCAAATCTTCCACACCAGAGGAGCAGGAGCTCCCCCGGACCCTGCAGGAGCAGTGGTCCCCCTTTTTGGAGTCAACCTGAATTGCCCTCGAATTCCGGTAAGCACCTCTCCCCGTGCAAGAATCGTTTTTCACTGCTGCTAATTGCACCTACCGATCTGCCAGGCTGCAAGAATACCCACACAGCCTGCATGCTGTAATATTGAGGCCAATAGCTGCTTGATTGCCACTGCCACCATTAGCTACCACAAGGTTTTGCACCTCCAAGATGGCCGCCCGCCATACCTCGACGAGCCCCAGTGCCTAACTGGGCATAGCTGACTGTTCTCAGCTCTGATTGGCCATTGAGCCCTCTTCTAGAGCTTATCGCCAGCCGGTAGGCGAAGCCGGCCCACTCCCATCAAGGCCCAGGACAATAAGGCCAATTCCTGTCTTCGCCTGTCCCAGCCTTCCTCGCCGTTCGCCCAGACCCACTGCCGGATTCCTGACCCATTACAACGGTGAACTCAGCCTCGCTTAGGGGGCCCGTGAGTAAACGAACTGCAAATTACTTTTGATAAGACTATGTCACCGTAAGTTTCATATTGCCATTATTGTGCACCCGCGCCTCACTGCACGTTGTATCTGTGCTTGATGATCCACCCTACTGTAATTGCCCGCTCCCCCTCGCTCCAATCTATGCGCATCTACCAACGCCCAATTGCCCTGCACGTCTGCGCCTTCCTAGCTTCTGGGCACCCTGATACTGCTCACCGCCTGAGTGCCAACCTCTGGCCAACCTCCCGCATCAGCTCTGCCGCCGTCCCGATGATAGCGATGACTGATAGCTGGTAATTACTCATGTGCGACAATTATATGTATCCCGCCAGACCCTTTCCTCACTATTGTCTCCATTACATGCGCACCCTCACAGCTCTTGCTGGCTGGCTGTGCACATAACTGTTGTTTATATTGGTGACATAGAAGCATGTGACTTTGTTTGTTCTTGCGACTCCCCTGCTCGCCCAGCACTCACATCAACCATGCTCCACTTCATCTACTCAACCACATTCTGTAGATTAATACACTAAGCGCCAGTAACTGCCTGAACCATCTCCATGCGCTATGCTTAATTACTGCAATACTTTGCCATCATTGCCTATATGCTCGCTGCCTGTATGCTTAGCCGCACTCACACTCTCTGCCAACTTACATCTAACATAACTCATGTGCCGTTCTATGTATTGGTAGCCAACTGTTGTCACCTGATGTTACATATTACATACGGCCATGTTCGTGTCACCTTTTGTATTTAAATGAATTAAGGTTAGCCATCACACCTGCCAGTCTGCCTAACCTGAACTACGTGCTCTCAATTGAATTTATGTACTGCCTGTGCCACTAGCCATCACCTGATGTTATCACTTGATGCCTTAACCTGTACTACGTGCTCTTAATTGAACTCATGTACTGCCTGTGCCACTAGCCTTATGTCATCACCTGATGCTATCCATTGCATTCAGACATAGTACTCACTACACGCTCTGAGTCCTCCATCCCTGCCCACTGGCTTAGCTTACTTCCACTATGTATTGGTGCCTGACCACACTCCTCCACCTAATGTACATTTACACTAGACGTTGGACAGGCCAGCCCTACATACATACTAACCAACAAACACACACTAGCACACCTAAGTTAGCTATTACCCACACCTTGTGGACTACTACTATGGACACTGCCAACCCTTACTTGGATGATCCAGCACTCTGGATACGCCACTTTGCTACCAGACCAACTCCCAATCCACCTTGCGCTATTACTAATAGAAACCTCAGACTCAATTCTAGAACCACCCCACTAAAATAACATCCATACTTGAAGCTTTATAATAGCTCATCCCTATCCTGTAACAACATCACTAAAAACTACGCCCCAACCTTACCATGCTCTTACCACCCAAGCATCTCAATTAGAAACTCCAGACTAGGAGCACGATTGCGATTCAAAAACCCCCAACCACACACCCACAAGAGCAACAAACTTCGGCGCAGTAACAATACTCTAGCTAATCTGGCCACTGATTTAGACAGAAGTTGGCCCCCATCACCATACATGGCCCAGCTCTACCATCGCAAAAAACTCCTGTAAAAGACACATTCGTCAAAGCAGCCTTGGTGAATGCTAGGTCCCTATCCGACCATGCACTGGACATCGCTGACTTCATAACTCATGAAAAGCTTGATCTCCTCGCAGTTACGGAAACCTGGCTTAATGCAGCCTCTGGACCATCTCTGGCCCTTGCTATACCAAATGACTATGCTATCATAAGATGCGATAGAAACACCAACCAAGTGAAGGGAGGCGGACTTGCCCTCATCTTCAGAAACACCTACGGCATTAGAGTCATTCAGGATGCTCAAATTCCCTCTGCCGAATACCTGTGCATTAAACTGCTACTATCACCTAACCACACAGCAACAGTGCACCTTATCTACCGACCACCAGGACCCATTTCCTCATTCAGAGAGGATATTGTATCCCTTGTATCCACCAACACTAAACCTAATTCACAAACTATCCTACTAGGGGACTTCAACCTTGGATTTAATGACCCCACGAATAATAATGCCTGTGATCTAGCTAACGCCCTATCAGACTTGGGTCATACCCATATCATTCATGAGCCCACACATATCAAAGGAAGAACATTGGACTGGCTCACCAACCTTAACTGCTCGATCGATCTTCTATCCAATGATCCATGTATAAATAACCTTTTCCATCAAAGCCAACACACAACACCCTGCTCGTATCATCACTCCAGCAACCCGCACTAGAAATAAGAAAGACATTACACCAGATAAACTCCTACCGCTATTACTTCCCCTTCTTGACAAGGTGGTCACCTCCGACCCCACAGTCTTAGTAGACATTTACAATCAGGCAATACTGAAAGCCTTGAATACCATCGCCCCCCTAAAATTACGGAAACCTAAACCACAACGTCACCTGAATACATGGTTCACGCTGCATCTTAGAGAACTACGTAAAACTAAGAGAACTGCAGAAGCACATTGGAAAAAGTGCCCTTCTGTAAATAATAAAAATGAACTAATTCTAGCAATTTCTAGCTATAAGCAAGCAATTATACTTGCCAAAAAAGACACCTATAACAAAAGTATTGAACCAGCGGAATCTAACACAAAAGAACTTTTAAGATTCTAAAAGAATTAGAATCCCCGATTGCCCCTATTGATAAATGTGTCACAGATGCACTATGGTGCAGCAACATCCAGAAGGCACTTCTAGATAAAATAGCCCATTTACAATCTACAATCAATGCGAAAAAAGACCTGTTACTCGCTGACCCTGATCACAAACAACTTCCTAACAAGTCACCTACCTTTGAGCCAACCTGTAAACCATTTAGTCTCTCACCCCTCTCAATTTGGGAAGTAGAAAACATCATTAGGAAACTTAAACCATCGAATTGCCAAGGCGATGCTTGTCCTGCTCTGATTATCAAAGCAGCAGCTCATGAACTGGCACCATTCATTACTCACCGTATCAGCGCCTCCTTCAAAACAGGAGTAGTGCCTGATAACTTAAAAGACGCCTGGGTCATCCCACTAATCAAAAAACCCACTCTTGACCCAGCCAACCCGTCTAACTATAGGCCGATAACAACTGTACCCTTCTTACTAAAGATACTAGATAGAGCAGCCTACCTGCAAATACAGGCTTATCTAGAAACAAACAATCTTCTGGGACTAAGACAATCCGGCTCCCGACCTAGACATGGCACGGAAACTGCCCTAATAGATCTCACTACTCAGATTCAAATTTTAAAAGACAATGGCAAACTAGCACTGCTCTTATTGCTTGATCTGTCAGCAGCTTTTGACTTGGTCAACCACCAAACGCTTTGCCACCACCTGAAATCTGCAGCTCACTTTTCCGACGCAGCCACTGCCTGGATCAGTTGCTTCTTGGCTAACAGAACCATGAGGGTCTTTTTTCCGACTGACTCGGCTGAACCCTCGCCAGTCCCGTGTGGTGTCCCGCAAGGCTCTTGCGTGTCCCCAATGCTCTATAATGTATTTACGAAGCCCCTTTTCGATATCCTTGACTATCTGGGTGTCACGTATAGTAATTATGCGGATGACACCCAGATACTCATTCCTATTTCTGGCGACTATGAAACTGACAGCAAAACCCTCAATTAAATATATGCAGTAATACAAGCGTGGATGGCACACCATGGACTTCAATGACGAAAAAACTGAGTTGAATATCCTTGGTACTCATGCTAAACTAAAAAAATTAAATACTGCTTTCAAATCGTTCACTATTGATGGTAACCCCATCCCTGTCTCTAATAATACTAAAACCCTTGGTATCTACCTCGTTATCCTTCACCAAACAAACCAATGCAGTAGCGTCTTCAGCCGCCTACACATGTAAACTTATTACCGCATGTAGGCCATTTATCTCCGCTCCCAACTGCATTACTCTTGCATTACTCTTGCTAGAACGTTAGTCTTGTCCAAAGTAGATGATTGTAATGCCCTCCACTTAGGCACTAGCCGCAAAAATATTCACAAACTACAAGTAACTCAAAATAACGCATTAGGGCAGCCCTCAACATCCCTAAGAAGTCGCATATCTCTAGACGTAATCTTCATTGGCTCCCAATAGAGCACAGAATATCCCTTAAAGTTCTTGCCCTTGCCTACAAAGCCAGGGCTAACCTCGCACCATCCTACATTTCCAATTAACTTACCCCACACACATCTACAAGACCACTTAGAACAGCTCAAGTTAACCCTATGTCTATACCAAGATTCAAACTCCATAACTCAGGAGGAGTTAGTTTCCCTGTACAAGCCTCAAAGCTATGGAACACACTACCTGTTCCAATCAGGTCTGTAACCTCCTTCAACCTATTTAAACGCAACACCAAACGTTGGCTTCATGACCTGGACACATTGACAGCTTAACATCCTAGAGCTTAGATTTACTGCCTACCGACTGTACATATTGTAAATAATATTACTATCTGTCTCACCTTCGGCCCACCGCCTTAAAGGAATGGTTCGCCCAAAAATGTTTATTTCAAAAATAGATAGGCAACATAAAAAAAAAACGATTTGCGTTTTCTTTTCTTCGAAGTCCCTATGTAAAATTTTGAGCAATTCAAGCTCAAAGATAGCACATGGGGGCATCCATTTTGTGAAATGGATGCCCGCCGCTGTGCTCGCTTTGGCTTTTGCGGCACTAATGAAGGAAAAGCCAGCCAGCTGTAGTAAACAAAAGCTACCACTGTGTGGCTTTTCCTTCATTGGTGCTGTACGCGGAGGACGGGGACCGGAGACTACAGGCAGAAAAGCTGCAGCTGCATCTCGGTAAGTGCTATTTTTTTTATAAAAATAAACACTAGCTGCGTTTTTTTTTTCTAAGTTTTCCGGGCTGGAGGAGCCCGGAAAACTTAGAAATAAAACCGCAGCTTTAAAAACGTTGTATTTATGTTTGCGGTAGCTTTTGAAGCGACCGCAAACATAAATACAACGTTATTGTGTTTGAAAACGCTGCAGCTTTTCTTTCTAAGTTTCTCAGGCTCCTCCGGCTCGGAGGAGCCTGAGAAACTCAGAAAGAAAAACCGCAACGTTTTCAAACACAACTGCGTTGTGCTTCTGCCTGCCGTGGCTATCACTTTGGGTCTCCGGTGCTCCCCCATGGGAGCACCGGAGACCCAAAGTGAAAGCCAAGGCAGGCAAAAACACAAAGCGGTTGTGTTTACATGCCGCAGTGTTTCTGCCTAAATCTGATTTCCCATTTGGGGCTCTCGGGCTCCCCACGGGGGGCCCGAGAGCCCCAAATGGGAAATGCTAAATGCTGCAGTGTTTACATGTGTTTACATGCCGCAGTGTTTCTGCCTAAATCTGATTTCCCATTTGGGGCTCTCGGGCTCCCCACGGGGGGCCCGAGAGCCCCAAATGGGAAATGCTAAATGCTGCAGTGTTTCTGCCTAAATCTACTTTCCCATTTGGGGCTCTAGGGCTCCCCGTGGGGAGCCCTAGAGCCCCAAATGGGAAAGGAGATTTAGGCAGAAACACAACGCGGTTGTGTTTGAAAACGCTGCGGTTTTTCTTTCTAGGTTTCTCAGGCTCGGAGGAGCCTGAGAAACTCAGAAAGAAAAAACGCAGCGTTTTCAAACACAAACGCATTGTGTTTCTGCCTGCCGTGGCTATCACTTTGGGTCTCCGGTGCTCCCCCAGGAGAGCCCCGAAGACCCAAAGTGAAAGCAAAGGCAGGCAGAAACACAACACGGTTGTGTTTACATGCCACTGTGTTTCTGCCTAAATCTGCTTTCCCATTTGGGGCTCTAGGGCTCCCAGTGGGGAGCCCTAAAGCCCCAAATGGGAAAGCAGATTTAGGCAGAAACCCAACGCGGTTGTGTTTGAAAACGCTGCGGTTTTACTTTCTAAGTTTCTCAGGCTCAGAGGAGCCTGAGAAACTTAGAAAGAAAAACCTCAGCTTTTTCAAACACAATAACGTTGTATTTATGTTTGCGGTCGTTTCAAAAGCGACCGCAAACATGAATACAACGTTTTTAAAGCTGCGGTTTTATTTCTAAGTTTTCCAGGCTCCTACAGCCCGGAAAACTTAGAAAAAAAAACACAGCTAGTGCTTATTTAAAAAAAATAAAATAGCACTTACCAAGATGCAGCTGCAGCTTTTCTGCCTGTAGTCTCTGGTCCGTGTCCTCCGAGTCCCGGCACCAATGAAGGAAAAGCCACCCAGTGGTAGCTTTTGTTTACTACAGCTGGCTGGCTTTTCCTTCATTAGTGCCGCAAAAGCCAGCACAGGCGGGCAGCCATTTCACAAAATGGATGCGCCCATGTGCTTGCTTTTTCAATTTTTGAGCTTGAATTGCTCAAAATTTAACATAGGGACTTAAAAAAAAACGCCAATCGTTTTTTTTTTATGTTGCCTATCTATTTTTGAAATAACATTTTTTGGGCGAACCATTCCTTTAATTGCAACATGTACCTGTAATACCAATGCATGTATTTATTTGTAACCGCAACTATTGTAACTGTTGCCCACTGCTTGCTAATGTATCTGTACTCTTATGTAACATGACCAAAATACGTATGCGACCGTATGCCCCTGGACCTGGTTGCGCTTTATAAATAAACCAAATAAATGTATCCCTCTTAAAACCAGTACAACCCGGTACACGAATCAAAACACCACCTCAACCTATACTAATAGATGGAGAACCAGAATTCGAAGTCAAAGGCATCCTGGACTCTAAGTACTCTAGAGCCAAATTGTACTATCTTGTCGACTGGAAAGGATTTGGGCCTCAAGGTCCTGGGAACCCAGTGAAAACATTCATGCATCACGTCTGATCAAGAAGTTTCATCAAAACTTCCCAACCAAACCTGGACCAGGCAGAAGACACACCTTGGGAGGGGCCTTGGGGGGGAGTGCTGTCACGACCCTCAGCCCTGACCCCCACTGGCAAGTCCACAAGCCAGGTGGGATAAGGGCCTGGATCTTTAATAAGGCCAGACTTCCACTTTTCAAGCCCTCTTGGGGCCAGTCCTGGTGCCTTTGGCGCCAGGCTCATCAATTGGGTGAGGCATCTGCTTAAGGGACTACGTTATTAAGGCTTTCAGCCAACATGGAGGCATCCACATAGCTGGGTTCCTAGAACCAAGCTATGCGGTCTAGTGCTTTGGAGGTGTGGTGGCCTAGGGACTACTTTACCTGGACTACTTTACAGTGGCTATTTAAACCAAACCCGAACAAGAACACACGCTTCACGTTACTTTGCTTCTAGCAACGTGACGCTCACCGTGTCCAGCTTCTCACGAACCCGACGAATTCCGGACCTGCAGAAAAAACAAAGAAACATTGTTAGCAGCAGAATCTTACCTGCAATCTTCATCCATCTCTGCTCACAGCTCCTGGGATTCTCTGTTGGAGGAGTTCGCCGCCCGGATCGAGGGACCTGAGAAAAGGAGAAAGACATTATTAACGGAGGTACTAGAGACATTACAACCATAAAAGCGCTTAAAGACTTACCTGGCTGGTTACTTCTCGACCAGCACTGCTCCGGAAACCCCATCTGCGCTGGGTACTCTCCGCGACCTACGAAAAGGGAAAAACACAGGTCAGTGAGGACAAGGCATCGCTGCGCTACGCAAAGCGCCTCCTTACCACATCATAGCGCTATAGCACGCCATCATCTCCCGGTGAGAACCAGCACATCCTGTTCTCCGAGTGGACACTCCACGCCCCTAGAGGAGATAAAAAGAGACATTAGAACAGACAAAGGCATGCAAAAATACAACGCCATTAATTGCAATAAGACCTACCTAAAAGACACTACAAGGGCCACAGTCAGTGAAGTAACTGGACCGCCAGCGCCCAAAAAAAGACAACGCGCCCCTGCCCAGAGAGCAGGACAGAGAGCCCACCGATTCCGGCAACCAGGCAGAATTCCCTTGACACCGAGACCACAGGGGAACCATCAGGAAGGGCATCAGCGACCAGCTGGCTGGGTGGCGTCCCCGTGGATACCAGGTGAGCGTAACACAGTTCAGGCTAATACTAGGGATGCCATGGTTGGTTGCTCACAACCCTTTGATAGACTGGCAGGCACGAAAATTAACCTTCCCCGGTGACTGCTCCCCTGCCTGCTATTACCAAGAGGAGAAACCCGACGTCTGTATCCCCATGACTCCCGGAGCGACAGTATCAACCCTGGGAGCAACTAATACCTTGTCAAGTGAATACCATGATTTCCAGGATGTGTTCCGAAAGGACCAAGCCAATACACTGCCGCCGCACAGGCCCTATGACTGCCAGATTGACCTTGTTCCTGGTGCACAAATCCCTTGCAGCAGGATCTACGCTCTCACAGAACCGGAAAACCTTCATTTGAAATCCTATTTAGACCAGTACATTGCAAACGGATTTATCCGTCCTTCGAAGTACCTCGCAGCCAGTCCTTTGTTCTTTGTACCGAAAAAGGAAGGGGACTTGAGAACCTGTATTGACTACCGCGCATTGAACCAGATCACCGTGAAGAACCGCTACCCGTTGCCACTTATCCCTGAGATGCTAGACCAAGTTAAAGATGCCCAGATTTTTACCAAATTAGACCTTCGAGGAGCGTACCACCTGGTCCGAGTCAGAAAAGGAGATGAATGGAAAACCGCCTTCCGTACTAAGTCATGCCCTCCAGGTTATGCAACGCTCCTGCGGCATTCCAATATTTCATGAATGACGTCTTAAGGGAGTTAATTGATGTGTGCGCCTTAGTGTACATAGACGACATCTTAGTATACTCAGCCTCGAAACAAGATCACGTCAGGCACGTTCGTTATGTCCTCACCAAGCTCCGTCAACATTGCTTGTTTGCAAAGCTTGAAAAATGCTTTTTTCACGTCACCGAAGTAGAGTTTCTTGGTTTTATCCTTACTCCAGGAGGCATCAGAATGGACGTGCACAAGGTAGATGCCATTCTGAAATGGCCTTCACCAACGTCTCTGAAAGGGGTACAAAGCAAGCTGGGCTTTGCGAACTTCTACCGCCGGTTCATCCCAGACTTCTCTCAGGTTGTGCACCCAATCACAGTACTATTACGAAAAAACAATAAAAAGTTTGCTTGGACCGAAGAAGCAGAAGAAGCCTTTCAAGAACTTGAACAAAGGTTTACCTCCGCTCCAATCCTGCAACATCCTCGTCCAGACCTCCCTTATGTCGTTGAAACTGATGCGTCCAGTCTCGAAATGGGGGCTGGCCTTTCACAGAGAGACCCAGAAACCGGCCAGCTGCATCCTGTGGCCTTCTGGTCGAAAAAGTTCTCACCTCCAGAGATTAATTATGCCATCACGGACAAGGAACTCCTGGCTATCAAATCCGCCTTTAAAGCCTGGAGGCACTACCTTCTGGGGGCCAGACACACCATTACAGTCATCACAGACCACGGAAACCTGCAATATCTCAAAACAGCCAAGGCCCAGTCCTCGCGCCAATTACGGTGGGCCCTTTTCTTCGCCGAATATGATTATGTAATCACATTTCGACCAGGAGTCAGAAACGGAAAGGCATGGGCATAGATGAAACGGTATATACAACTTCAGACCCAGTACCTATCATACCTGAAGACAAACTCTTGGGTATCACTACATCCTTAACACAAGCAGAACTACGAAAAGAAATCCAACGGACAATGAATCCTGATGCCTTCCTCGCATGACAAACTCAAGGAGAACAATATACCATCAAGGACCATCTACCCTTTTTTTAGGGATCGCCTATATGTACCCAAGAAGGAATTACAGCAGCATATTATTTCAAACTATCACGATTCACTGATCGAAGGGCATCCTGGGATCGCAAAAAACGTAGCTAAGGTGAAAGAGAACTTTTGGTGGCCTACCTGGCGTAAGGACATCATTCAGTATATTCAGTCCTGCGGTGTCTGCGCACAAAATAAATCACAGAAACAAAAACCATCTGGTCTTCTACAACCATTGGACATTCCTCCAGTTCCATGGCGCACTCTTTCCCTTGACTTCATCACTGATCTACCTCCAAGCCAAGGGTTCAACACCATCCTTGTAGTTGTGAACTTATTCTCGAAGATGGCCCATTTTATTCCTCTCAAAGGCCTCCCAGACGCAGCCACTTTAGCAAAAGTGTTCCTGGAGAGCTTGGTTAAGCTACATGGCTTCCCTTCGGTTCTGGTCTCTGATCGAGGCTGACAGTTTGTTTCTAACTTCTGGAAAAAATGTTGTGCAATGGCGCATATCGACGTTCGGCTATCTACCAGTCACCATCCCCAAAAGGACGGCCAAACCGAGAGAACCAATCAGACACTCGAGCAATATTTACGGTGCATGCTGCACCACGAACAAAGGAATTGGAAAGACCTACTATGGATAGCCGAATATGCATATAACAATTCTTTGCATTCAAGCACGGGACAAAAGCCCTTCTATACCCTTTATGGCAGACATCCACGTACCTCTGAACTAGACCTTCCAGCCATCTTGGAAATGCCAACGGGAAAGACTCTACACACAACCATTACTCAGGCTTTCAAAAGGGCAAAGGAACATCTTATTCATGCCAAAGAAAAACAAAAGAGATTCGCCGACCAACACTGGAAAAAGGCCCCTGATTATCAAGTAGGAGACAAGGTTTGGTTAGCCGCTAAATTCGTACCCATCAAGGGAACCCGGACCTTTCATCCCAGATTCTTAGGACCCTATACCATTAAGGCAATTATCAACCCAGTAGTCGTGAAACTGGATTTACCACCTAATCTACAAATCCACCCGGTATTTCATGTGTCCCTCCTGAAACCAATGCAACCCGGCACACGGATTGGGACACCACCTAAGCCCATACTTGTTGACGGAGAACCAGAATTCGAAGTCAAAGATATCTTGGACTCTAAATACTCTAGGACCAAGCTATATTATCTCGTCGATTGGAAAGGGTTTGGACCACAAGATAGATCCTGGGAGCCCAGTGAGAATATCCACGCACCACGTCTAATCATCAAATTCCATCGGAACTTCCCAAACAAACATGGGCCAGTCAGAAGGAACACCATGGGAGGGGCCTTAGGGGGGAGTGCTGTCACGACCCTCGTCCAAAACCCCCTCTGGCAAACCCATTGGCCAGGTGGAGTCAGGACTCGGGCCTCTAGAGCCTGGCATCCTCTTCCAAAACCCTCTTGGGGCCAGTCCTGGCGCCTATGGCGCCAGGCTCATACACCATGACAAACAATGTGCTTCGGAACTACTTTATTGTGTTGTCAGCCAACATGGTGCCATCCACATAGCTTGGTTCCTCAGAACCAAGCTATGCGGTCTAGTGTTTTGGGTGTGGTAGCCTAGGGACTACTTTACCTGGACTATTTTGTTGGGGCTATTTAAACCACACCCGAGCAAGACACCACGCTTCGCGTTACTATGCAGCTTGCAACGTGACGCTCACCGTGGCCAGCTATACTTCCGAACCTCGGAGAAGCAGAACCTGCATGTAGACAAAAGGAACATCATTAGCAGCAGCATCTTACCTGCAGTCTTCATCTTTAGTTACTCGCAGCTCCTGAGAACAGCTTTCCTTGGATCTGCATGCCTCCCGGACTGCACGACCTGAAAGAGGAAGATAGAGGCAACATTAAGAAAGCAGAAGAGACATTGCAAATTACGAACTGCTCAAAAGGCTTACCTGGCTGGTCGCCTCTCAGCTGGCACCACTCTGGAAATTCCACACGCGCTGAAGAACACCGCGACCTGCAAGGAAAGAAGACAAAACAGGTTAGCAAAGGCAAGCCATCGCAGCGCTGCGCATAGCGCTTACTTACCACATCATAGCGCTCTTAAAGCGCCATCATAAACCAACGGGGCTCAACCAAGCCAGTTCGCCGCGCTGAAGCTCTGCATACCTGAGGGACAAAAAGAGACATTATTAAACAAAGAGAGGCATGCAGGACAGCAACAATATTAAAAAACAGCAATAAGACCTACCTGAACGATATCAAATGGGCCGTCAGTGAAGTAACTGGACCGCACACGCCCACGAAAGACAACGCGCCCCTGCAAAGAAGGCAGGACGGAGAGCATGTCTAACTCTACCACAAGATGAGGAGAGGGCCCCTGAGGGGCTGAAATCATAAGGGGTGGAGGGAGGATACTTACCCCAGTCGGCCAGTCTTGAACTCAGTCCTCCTGTATTTTCAGGCAGAACCTTCCCCGAAGCAGAAGAGACATTGCAAATTACGAACTGCTCAAAAGGCTTACCTGGCTGGTCGCCTCTCAGCTGGCACCAATCCGGAAATTCCACATGCGCTGAAGAACACCGCGACCTGCAAGGAAAGAAGACAAAACAGGTTAGCAAAGGCAAGCCATCGCAGCGCTGCGCATAGCGCTTACGTACCACATCATAGCGCTCTTAAAGCGCCATCATTTACCAACGGGGCTCAACCAAGCCAGTTCGCCGCGCTGAAGCTCTGCATACCTGAGGGAGAAAAAGAGACATTATTAAACAAAGAGAGGCATGCAGGACAGCAACAATATTAAAAAACAGCAATAAGACCTACCTGAACGATATCAAATGGGCCGTCAGTGAAGTAACTGGACCGCACACGCCCACGAAAGACAACGCGCCCCTGCAAAGAAGGCAGGACGGAGAGCATGTCTAACTCTACCACAAGATGAGGAGAGGGCCCCTGAGGGGCTGAAATCATAAGGGGTGGAGGGAGGATACTTACCCCAGTCGGCCAGTCTTGAACTCAGTCCTCCTGTATTTTCAGGCAGAACCTTCCCCGCAGACCACACCTGGGCAAAACTGAGAAGTATACCAGCGAGTAACCCGGCTCGGTGGTGTCCCTGTGGATACCAGGTGAGCGTAACAGGTTGGCAGTGGTAACTACTTCAGTTACTGACAGGGCTTCCCTGATGCTCAGAAGCAGATAGGCAGTACCACAGACTGCTTGGCACACACGCGGCGCCGCAGAGCCAAAGACCAAAGACTCTGCAGCCGACTCTGCGGCCCGCTCCGCGGTGGATCTGTGTATTTGTAGATAAACAACAAAAGAGGACTGTTTCTCCAGGCACTGTCTCTGTCAAGGATTGCAGACCAAAGACTCTGCAGCCGACTCCGCCCATACCGTTATATGCAATAGAGGGAACGAAAGCAATGAAATTACCAGGTGGGGGTATGTTAGGGGTATGGTAGTGCAGCGCTTACCCTCCAAACGGAGCTCAAACAGAATCTTTTCTGCTTTCTCTGACCTACGAGCCCCCGAACACCAAACACACTGCAGCAGACCTCTGCTCTCCGCTTCCAGTGGAGCTTTTGTAGCTGGTGCTGTCTCTGCCTCCACTTGCAGAGACAGAAAGAGGACTTCCAGGGAGTTTGCAGCAAAAACGAAAATGCTCCTCAGCAAAACAGCAGGAATGGCAGAAAGAAACACACAGCAGCACTTCCAGTGGAGTTTTTGTAGCTGGTGTTGTCTCTGCCTCCACTTGCAGGGACAGAAAGAGGACTTCCAGGGAGTTTTCAGCAAAAATGAAAATGCTCCACAGCAAAACAGCAGGAATGGCAGAAAGAAAACCCCCTCACATTCCATGTTGCTATCTTTATGACCCCCATCTTATCCAGTTCCACCTGTCCCCTCCCAGCTGCCATCCTCCTTCTCTCTCTTCCTGGTGTGTGTCTGTAGGCCTGTCCTCCTGTAACTTCCCCACTGTAACTTCCCCAACTTCCCCCCTCCCGCCCCTCTACACTAACCCCAACAATTACCCAGCTCCAAAACTGAATCTCAGGCATCCCTGTTTCTCCCTCTTTTCCTGGCTTATTGCCAGTACTTCAAGCGCAGCAGGTGGATACTGTGCTACCAGTATCTTTGCTAACTACCTACTGGGGGTAAGAGTGATTCCTACGTTGCCTGTGAACCCGCAATGCGCGTAGCTCCTTAATAGTCATAGGTCTCAAAGCATGCTTAGCGTATCGGCCAAATGTCTCTATCACCCTCACTTTTGCCCCCTGCCCCGTCTCCTGGGTCATACATTAGGGTCCCCATCGCCGTATCACTTTCCTCTCCGTTCTGATTCTGCTGCTCTGCCGGCATGTTCTGGGCATCCAACCAGCCGTCGACATCTTCTGGGATTTAAAAAAACAGGGCACAGTCTTTGCACAGCACCTTCATCTTTGCTGAGTTGGGCTGTGCACAGTCTTTTTTTCACTGCCACGTAGTTCATCTGTTGTTTTTGTACTAAGAAGGTGTAGTCCGGGTACGCTGTGATGGATGCCGATGCTCTATTAATGGTGCTGCCTTTCCGAAAAAATGTTCCAGTATTTGCACCCTATCCTCATAATTCAATATCTTGGCTATTATGGGCCTCGGCGGGGCACTGGGTTACGGTCTCTTCATCCGTGCTCTGTGTGCCCTTTCCACCGTGAATCCCTGGGTGAGTTTGCCTGCTCCTTTTTCTTGCAGGAACATGTCCTCTATGTAGTTGGTTGGGTTCTGCCCTTCCTCGCCTTACGGGAGCCCAATGATCTGCACGTTGTTGCACCTGGCACGGTCTTCCGCTTCCTCTGCCTGTTCTCCAGGTTCTGTACTTGCTGTTTCAAGATGGAGACGTCCGAGGTGTTGTCAATGCAACTTCCGGTATTGGCCTCCACTTCTTTTTCTAACGCCCCGGTGCATCCGGATAACGCCCTGACATCTTGACTCAAGAGGTTCATGTCGATCTGCATTGCATCTATTTAGAATTTTAAGGACGCTTTCAGTTCTGCTATTGCCACCAATATTTGTTTGTCCATTCGTCCTTGTGTATTTGCCGTGTTTGGTTCTGGTGGCTGCGACTTTGCTCCTTCCATCTCTTGAGCGGGTCTGGTAAACGTGTCCAGGGATGTCTGCTTCACTTTCTGATTATTTGCCTTGGATGACTATCGTCTTCTCTCTGCTGCTCTTTTTCCTTCCTGGCATCCGCGGTGGTGCTGACTGCTGGCGCCGTACTTGGCGGGGACACTGCTTCCTGGCGGTTTGTGCAGGACCTTGTTGAGGGTCTCCTGCACGATGTCTTGTATTCCTCGCCTGGGTCTACCTCCTAGTTTGTCACCTCACTCTGTTCCTCTCTCCTCTTCTTGTACTGAGACGTACTGCAGTACCATCCCCCCTTGCATTGCTTCTCACCGCCGTCCTCTCCTGCGTAAATGGGGATTTCAATCCCTTGCTGGTAGTCCTTCTGGAGTCACTGCAGTTTCCAGATCGCCTTGCTGGGCCTGAGTTACGAGAACCCTGGGGGCTCAGGTCGCCACCCCAAAGTCAGCAGGAATAACGTTGCATTGCGCGCGGGGCGCGCTTGTGCCAAGGATTCAGTAGAACGCTGCTCAGCATTCTTTCAAGGAGCTTGCAGAGTGCACATATGATTAGGTTGATTCAGTTCAGCTGAGCGGTCGCTCCCACCTGTACCCAGTTTGCGCGTGATGGAAGGATGCCGGGATTCCGGTATTTGCATGTGCAATCAGGGGCCCGCAGTAGGCCTTATCCCGTCTAGCCTGCCTCCTCTTCCCGGCCTTTGCGATTAATATATGAGTTTTCAGGCAGCCCACCGCAAGGGGGGGCGAGGTCATTCTGCTCATCTGATGTAACCCCTCTGGTCCTCCCAAGGTTGGCTTTGGACTACTGCTGTATGAAATAAAGGATTTCAGGATGTGCTACTCCGGTGTTCCAGCTGCTGTGCGTTATATGGAAACCAGGTGTTGCCTGTCACATGTCTATGATTTCAGTTGCTGCTATGTGGTGTGTTCCAGATGTCTGTTGTGGTTAGTGCAAAAATCACCTGCGTCGTCTTTCAGTTCCTTTTTCCTTGCAGCCTTTATATGTGCTTGTATTCCATTCTTTCCGGAGCTCGATCTGCTCACTCCGAGTTGGGAAAGAGGCAGGCGAACTGTAATTAAATGTAGTGCGGCTTGTTTATTGGGTAAAATGTTCGCCTCCGCACTGGTCCGTGCAGCTAGGGCGGAGATGCTTATCTGCCTGATCCGAATCCGGTGCGTGTCGGGTGCTCCACTCTGTACTGCCTGATAAGCAGAGAGGAGTTCTTATGTGCTCCCGGGAGCGCTTGTGCTGTGTTCGAGCTAATAGTAGCTAGAAGTGCTGTCGAGGCCCCCGTAGTGATCGCTTGTGCTTACGTGCTAAATTATCATGCCACAAAGTAGCTTCTAAACTCTTGTATGGTCTGCTTCTGTTGCAAGCTCCTTTGTCCGTTAACTCGCGCAGTTTCGTGGTTGTAACAATCTTGCAGCCCTCCATCTCCGCTCCAGGTCTGCTTTACCTGGAGGACTGGGCTTCACGCTATTCCTCCCGCTCCATTCTGAGCAGGCATAGTCTTTGTTATTCCCTGTTATTCCCTGTCGGTTTCGCGCTGTGTCTCCGCGACCACCCTCTCTCAGTCCTCCCTTGCAGAATCAGATTAGCTGGACTTGCATGTGAATCCTCACATTACCTTGCCCATGCTGCATACATCAGCCTTTGTTCTGCGACGGTCGCCATTTTACTGCTGTTGTCCAGGGGACACAGCAACTTTGTTGCCTGTGCACTCTCTTCTCCTTACACGATTTTGGTCGGATTTATCACCACTGCATGCCCGTTAGCTTCATTATGCCATAGCTTTACTTCCACACTTCCTAGTTGGCTTCAGAGAGCCTATTTTCAACGGATAAATTCCGGATCAGCAGGACCTCACAGACCTCATGTCCTAGTGCATGGCCATGTAGACACGCCACCCAGGGTTCCTATATGCTTTGCATTAAATCACAGAGCCTTTCAGGACTATAACAGTGATCAGAGATATCTATATTGGATAAACAAGTCTGTGATGAAAGGATTGAATGTGTGAATCTCTAAATTCATAACAGATTCATGACTTGGTGCACACATCACTGTTCACAACACTCCCCCTAACATTAACAAGTTTGTAATCATTAACCATGCCTGCTCATTTGCACATCTGGCGTTTTTGGATGTGAATATAAAATGGCCTCAACATCAGACACTCAAATGAGGTACATGGGCTCTTTTACTACTTGTTTCTGAATAATTTTAGATGAGGAAGGGCTGGGTCTCACTGTGAGCATGCCCAACCCCCAATACAGAAACATGTTCTGGGAATGATATCTATAGACAGCACAGGATACTGTAGAAGAGAGACCCAATAAACAATGCACAGAAAGGCTACACAGAAAGGATTGTACCTCTTAAAAACTTTAGCCTTACCAGTAATAAGCTGATGAAGTGTTTTAAACAAAACCGACTTCTAATGCATGGTAAAGGGTCCACAGTTCCTCAGCCACTACCTCCTCACTATTACGCAGGCCTCAGGTGTTATTTCTGAAAAAACTAGCAGGCCAATTCTTTATCTAACAGAGCTGGCATTAGCGTCTCTTATTAATGCTGGCCTGCAGCTAGTGAAAATCATGGTGTGGCAGTGTAGAAAGGGCGTTTGGCCGAGTGGATGTACAATTTGAGGCAACTTCTTAGATTGCTTTATGCGTTTAAGTGTGGGCACAGTATGGCATGATCATCAGAACATTCCAGTATGCTATTGTATGGACATTGGACACATCAGACAAAAACAGTCATATGTGCTGTTACATATGGGAGTAGCACGTAGATGCCATTAACCAACAGAGTGGCGGCTTGTGCAGCGCACAAAACATTGCTGCGCACATACCACTGCATTGATTTGCCATGGATTACTATCTGCATGGTGACTCACAGTGAACTCTACTTTCCTAATCAAGGTGTCAAGTCACATTGAAGAGCCATCTGGTGTTTGCGCTAGGCAGTGGTTAGCTTGTTTAGACAATTAAAAGACCTTTGATGCTGAGTGGATGCATTTAGTCCATGACCCAAAGCAGCGACTAGAATACTTAAGCAAGAAAATGACAGGGATGCGCCATATGTAACTAAAAAGTAATATACAAAAAAAACAGCCCATGCACAGGGCCAGAAAGGGAGAGATGCATTCCCTGTACCCTCAATAATGCTGTTTGATACAGTTGACACCACCAATCTGGGTACTTGAAGGAGCAGGTGGATGAAAGTATTTGACACGTACCTTGATGCGATGGGCCTACAAGAAGACAAGTGTATCAGTATCATCGGCCTACTCGCGGTGACTGCTGGGCCAGGGGTACGAGATAACATATTCGAAATGCCCGAACATGTGGAATATAAATATGACGACCTAAAAAATATTTTTGAAGGAAAATCTCACCAAACACCGAAACATTGACCATGAAAGGCACATGTTTCATACCACCACACAGTTCCAAGGGGAAAGCATGGACAAATTTGTCACGCGCCTGAGAGCAAGGGTAAAACACTGTGAATTCCACCTGTACAACAACGAAGAGGCCATAAAATCACAGTTGATCGCAGGGCGCGAGTCGCTAGTGCTCAAAAAGAAACTACTGCAAGTGTCACACTCTCTCACGGAGATACTCGTGTTGGCCAGAACATCTTCCGCTCTGGATTTACAGATATCTACATTGAGCAAGACACACATCACAACACCAGCCATCAAAGAGGAGTGCATAAACAAGATAGTGTCTCAAACGTTTGCACCACACCAAGCAAGAAAAATGCCAGTGCTCCCTGTGCGGACACAATCTTCCACATGACAGCTCATGCCCCGCCACTGGCCAGATAAGCTCAACATGCGGGGGCGAGGACCACTATCGCATCATGTGCCGTAATCCAAAATCGTTGAGGGTCACCTCCACGGACCAAAGACTACACCGACAAAGGACCCCCCCAGGTACCCAAAGGAAGACAGGGTGAAAGAATCAGAGAGGAGATACTACAAGGAAAGATGACACACCAGAATCAAACACTTGCAGTCCCCAGAAGGACGACGTAAAGGGTGGAGGAGAATCCATAGACTATACACGTCTACGCCATCCACCAGAGAGTCGGAATCCCACTTCAGCACCGACAGACAAAAGAAAGGCTACCTTTACACTCTGGGTAATCCGACCACCTCGGAGCACAGTCCCACCCGGTCCCTAACGCTGCAAGATCAAGAATTCAACATCTTAGTAGACTCTGGAGCCACCATGAACGCCATGCCCGAGTCGGAATACCCGAAGCTCAAATGCAAAACACGGCTGCACAAGGCACAAGTGGACATATACGCTTATGCAGCCAAGGAACCTGTCATGCCTGCCAGACCTGGCCTCTCCCCTACGCAGACTCGCACAGCCCAGAGGACAGCCAGGCCGTTTTTTTTACGCGCTGGTGCCTCTTAGGCAAACGATTCCATTAACACTTACAGGCGCCTTACGCTTTAGGGGACTTTGCATTTCTTTTCCCCTCTTGCATACAACATCCATTATGTAGATGCGTAATGTCGATCATGTTTTGATCTGAGGCATATGGGAGTGTCAGCTGATGTAACTTCATCACGCTCTACACGCTAACATCAGCTGACATGTATTTAAATCAGGCGCTTCCGGGGTTCGGCGCTTCTGATCATTGTTTATTTTCGCTAAGTTCCAGAGCTGCTGTTTAAGAACTCCTTACCACATTTTCCTAGCGGAGCCTTCTGTCAGCTGTATCCTGACCGCATTACCTCACGCCATCCATTCACCAGTGGAGAAAGCCGTTCTCCTTGCTTTCCAGAGCTGCCACCTACGTCGCCGCATTGCTGAGTTACCCGGCGGCGTCTTCAATTGGTAGCATCCGCTTTCGTTCCGCTACCTTTAGCAGAGTGTTGGAGACATCCTACCGCATTACCTTGCGGCCTCTATTCACCATCGGAAAAAGCCATTCTCTTTGGCTTTCAGAGTTGCATCCTATGGCTGTGTAATTCGGCGGCGTCTTATCCTGCCTGCAGACGCTCCTGTTCCGACTCCTCCAAGCGGAGTGTTTTAAGCCACAGCCGTCCATCTACTGGCACCTGCTCCTGACTACCTGTATTCAAAGAGGTAACTTGTACACAACGGATGAAGGTGAGAGCAGGGACCTTCAGCATTATTGTTACTCTTTGTCAATTACCCAACCCAACTCTGTTCCCATTCCATCTAAAGGACTCTACCAGTCTCTGCCTTATTTTGAACTTCTTGAACTACATACTTATCCAGGATATTCACTGTTCTGCACCTCCACTCATTCAATCCAAGGCGACAGGATTCAGTGCACTGGATATTGTGGACGCTATCCTGTGTGCACCATCCCGGATCTAGTGTGGCCCTCGTTCCGTTCGGGTTAGTTTTCTTACTAACTTCCATTTCCTTTTCGTTGGTTTATGTTATTTTGTGTGGAGTTTCCTGAGTGACTTTCCTATTCCACAGATTAGTGTAATTTATTCAGCTTTATATTGACCCCAATTAATTTGAATCAGTTCCTAAAACTCCTTCTTGTGTTTCATTCAGCAGGCTGGTGGTTCCTTTTCAATAACACGCCCTTTGCACTGATTCCTCTCTTTTGACTGTTACTTACATAGTCGAAAAGTGACATCAGTTGGAAGGTCTGAATTCAACAGACTACGTTGTACTCCGAGTCATTTTAGGAAGACTCTAGGTGTATCCTTTGAGTAGACTTCATGTATCCTTTGAATACTCTGGTATCCTTTATTGGTGTTAGTATTCCTGACTGCCTGATAGAATCAAAAGCCTCAGTATGGAGGGTACTGACCCTTTAACTGTACTCACTCAGCTAGTGGCTGACCTGAGGCAGGAAATGATATCGGCTCAGGATTCACTCTGCCATCGCATGGATGTGTTGCAGGATGCTATGCACGCATCCCCTCAGGGGGCGATGGGAACCAAACCAACAGCTTCTGGTTCAGGTCTCTTTGTCCCACAAAAAGAAGCTGTACAGGTACCTATGCCAACTCAGTTCCCCTTGGCTCCACCTGAGAGGTTCATGGGTGACCCCAAGAGTTATCGTACCTTCATAAACCAATGTTGCCTCCATTTTCTATGTAGACCTAGCTCATTTTCAGACTTGACCACAAAAGCGGCATTTGTATTGTCGCCTCTGGGCGGTACTGCTGCAGCATGGGCTAACCCGTTACTTGAATCAAACAGTCCATTATTGTATGATTGTGGCGCTTTATTATCTGCAATGAGCAAGGTTTTCGATATGCAATATGCTACCCAGGCCACGGATTTAGAACTCTTGAATTTACAGCAAGGCAATCAGACGTTGTTGACATACCTCGCTCGCTTTAATCAGCTCACCGCTAAAACACAATGGCCAGAGGACAAAAAGACGGCAGTCTTTTATAAAGGACTGTCCGAAGAATTAAAAGACGCCTTGTCAACAGTCCCTGTGGTTCCTGCAGGGTTTTCGGAACTATTAGACCTGATCCTCCAGATCGATGCACGGCGATCTGCAAGAAAAGGGGAAATGAAACCCTTTATGTCAGCACCCGGTCGTTCCGATGCGTCTCAGGCCGCTTTCAGTGAACCCAAACCCATGCAGATAGGTGCTGTACGTGGCAGCTTGTCAGTTGCAGAACGCCAGAATCGCCGAAAAAAACATGTGTGCATGTACTGCGGTTCAGCAGAACATCAGTTGGTTTTGTGCCCCAAGAAACCAGTTAAGACGGTGGGAAACGCCAAAGCTCAGCAATAGCAGGGGTCCCTCTGTCGAGTACCAAAACGGACTCCCCTCAGTACCTGGCGTCCTCCATTGCGGTGGCAGTATCATTGGAATTCAACGGGAACATTATCCACTCCAAGGCGATGTTGGATTCAGGCGCGTCCAATAGTTACATCGACATAACCTTTGCTGCTCAATCAGCTACACCTAAGGTTATCAAACCAATTCCAGAAGCAGTTAGTACCATTGATGGTTCGGTCTTGACTTCTGGGTTGGTAACGGAAGAGACCATACCACTCAAGGTGTCTCTACCTGATGGTCACACGGAATATCTGGTTTTCAACATAATTGCAGCTCCTCAATACCCATTAATTTTGGGTTTATCCTGGCTCAAATTGCATAATCCCGTCATAGACTGGGTCACCGGTCACATCCAATACCCCTCGGATTATTGCAATGAGCAATGCTTCCTAGAATCGAAAGTAGCACACACATCTATACTGGCTTTCCTTGACGGGGCTCCTAGTATTGCAGCGCTTGGTTTCGATTCCAGCCTGGTACCTAAGGAGTATGAGGCCTATTCCGACGTTTTTGACAAGGGCAAAGCGGAGTTGTTACCACCACGTAGGCCATATGATTGTCCTATTGAGCTAATTGAGGGTGCCAAGATACCAACAGGGCGTGTTTATTCACTCACCCAACGGGAGGATGAAGTCTTGAAAGATTATATTAATAAAACCCTCAAGAACAGGTTCATTCGCCCTTCACAATCGCCGGCTGCCTCTCCTTTGTTCTTCGTCGCAAAAAAGGAAGGGGACCTATGACCATGCATTGATTACAGGGCTCTCAATGCAATAACTGTAAAAAACCAGTACCCCCTGCCCTTAATCAATGTACAGCTGGATCAGCTGGGTACCTCTGTCGTTTTCCACGAAATTGGACTTGAGGGGGCGTACAATCTTGTGCGCATCCGACAAGGTGATGAATGGAAGACCGCTTTTAAAACCCGGTACAGTCTCTTCAAATACCTCGTCATGCCGTTTGGTTTGTGCAACGCCCCCACAACGTTCCAATATTTTATGAACGACATATTCAGTGACTACATCGATCAATTTATGGTCATCTACCTCGATGACATACTGATTTATTCAACCTCTGTGAAAGACCATATTACACATGTCACCAAAGTCCTCCAAAGGCTACGAGAAAACCATCTGTTCGTAAAAGCCGAAAAGTGTGTCTTCCACACCCAAGAGGTGGAGTTCTTGGGTTATGACATCACCAGTCAGGGGGTGAGAATGAGCCGTTCCAAAGTCAAAGCCATCCTGGATTGGCCTGTACCTACCTCCGTCAAATCCTTGCAATCCTTTCTTGGTTTTGCGAACTTTTATAGGAGATGTATACACTCTTTCTCTAAAATAGTAGCACCGCTCACAGCCTTGACAAGTCCTAAGAATCCATATCATTGGACGATAGAGGCTCAAAAGGCCTTTGATATGTTGAAAGAAGTTTTTACCTCAGCCCCGGTCTTACAACATCCAGACCCTAATGTGCCATTTATCGTAGAGGCGGACGCTTCCAACATGGCTATTGGTGCTATCCTTTCTCAGGAATGTGCGTACACTGGGATGGAACACCCGGTGGCATTTTTCTCTCGTAAATTAGCCGCATACAAGAGGAACTACACAGTCACAGAGAAAGAACTGTTGGCGGTTAAAGACACATTCCTGACCTGGCGTCACCATCTCCTGGGAGCAAAACATACAGTGAGTGTATATTCAGATCATCGCAACCTTCAAGCCATCAAAACAATGAAATGCCTGACTGCGCATCAAGCTCGGTGGCATTCTTTCTTTGCCCAATTTGATTTCCTTTTCACGTATCGCCCGGCCAAAGACCACACCAAAGCAGACGCATTATCCCGTCTTCATACTGGTAACATCGACGGCGATATAAAGAAACCTACTCTATTGGCAGAGAAGGTGATCTGTAGCTGCTCCATTCAACCCTCTTTGAAACAAGATATAGCAGATTGGGTTTCTCAGAATCCCCAAGAAGTGGTACATTTGAATTTGAACATCAAAGGTGGACCTCCGTATTACAATGGCCTCTTGTATCTACCTACAGAAAAGACCCATTCAAAGGCGTTAAAATGGGGTCATGATTCTTTTGTGGCGGCCCATCCTGGTCAAAAGAAAAAACTGGAACTAGTCCAGATATGGTGTTGGTGGCCCGGTATGTCAAAAGACGTAATACACTATGTTTCCTCCTGTGCTCTATGCGCTCAATGCAAAGGGCCACCAGGTAAACCTATGGGATTGTTACATCCATTACCAGTATCTCACAAACCCTGATTCATGGTATCCATGGATTTTGTGGTCGAATTACCCCCTGTCCAGGGATACGATACAGTGTGGGTTGTTGTGGATTATTTCACCAAAATGGTGCTATTCCTACCTTTTCAGGGTATCCCTACTGCCAGCATTTTAGCAGATCTCTTTCTGCGACATGTATTCGGTTTTTTTGGATTGCCGTCTGTGGTGATCACCGACAGGGGATCGCAGTTTGCATCCCGTTTTTGGAAGGCATTGACATCGGCCCTTCTGATGGACGAGCGTCTATTAAGTTCTTATCACCCTCAGACTGATGGGCAAACAGAACGGGTTAATGGTACTATGGAACAGTTTCTTCAGTGTTTATTGCTACAATACCAGTCCACTTGGCTTGCAGTTTTGCCCGCAGCAGATTTTGCATATAACAATTCTGTGCATTCCTCTACCGGGGTTTCGCTGTTTTACGCTCTATATGGTCAGCATCCCCGGTCCATTCCAGTGGATTTGGAGCCTCCTCATACCGTCCCTGGAGCAGCCGACAAGCTAAAAGCAATCACTACCTTGCATACCAATATTAAAAGGAACCTGGAAGAAGCACAAGCTCGCTCGAAAAAGCATGCAGACAGGCACAGATGTGTTGCTCCGCCCTACAAGATCGGTATGTTAGTCTGGTTGTCCACCAAAAACCTGAAGATACCAGGCAAAAGAAAACTGCTACCACGTTTTGTGGGGCCATATAAGATCGTCAAAGTGATAAATCTTGTGGCGGTGTGTTTGGAATTACCTTCACGTTGGAGAGTTCACCCATTTTTTCATGTTTCATTGGTGAAACCAGACAAGGATGGAACTCGGTTGCCTGTGCGGCCTTTGGCTGTATCTGTAAAGGGCTCTGATGAGTACGAAGTAAAGGCGATATTGGACATGAAAATGCATGCTGGAGTCCCTCACTATCTCATCGACTGGAAGGGATACTGTCCCGAAGATCGATCCTGGGAACCGTTGGCTAACATCCATGCACCAGCGCTGTTGCGCCGGTTTTACGCTTCCAGACGGGTGGGACGCCCTTTGGGGGATGGCACTGTCATGCCTGCCAGACCTGGCCTCTCCCCTACGCACACTCGCACAGCCCAGAGGACAGCCAGGCTGTTTTTTATGCATTGATGCCTCTTAGGCAAACGATTCCATTAACACTTACAGGCGCCTTACGCTTTAGGGGACTTTGCATTTCTTTTCCCCTCTTGCATACAACGTCCATTATGTAGATGCGTAATGTCGATCATGTTTTGATCTGAGGCATATGCGAGTGTCAGCTGATGTAACGTCATCATGCTCTACACGCTAACATCAGCTGACATGTATTTAAATCAGGCGCTTCCGGGGTTCGGCGCTTCTGATCGTTGTTTATTTTCGCTACGTTCCGGAGCTGCTGTTTAAGAACTCCTTAATGCATTTTCCTAGCAGAGCCTTCTGTCAGCTGTTCAGACTCCGAGCAGCTGTAGCCCGACCGCATTACCTTGCGGCATCCATTCACCAGTGGAGAAAGCCGTTCTCCTTGCTTTCTGGAGCTGCCGCCTACGTCGTCGCATTGCTGAGTTACCCAGCGGCGTCTTCTCTTGGCAGCATCCGCTTTCGTTCCGCTCCCTTTATCGGAGGGTTGGAGACACCCTACCACATTACCTTGCGGCCTCTATTCACCATTGGAAAAAGCCGTTCTCTTTGGCTTTCAGAGTTGCATCCTACGGCTGTGTAATTCGGAGGCGTCTTCTCCTGCCTGCAGACGCTCCTGTTCCGCCTCCTCCAAGCGGAGTGTTTTAAGCCACAGCCATCCATCTACTGGCACCTGCTCCTGACTAACTGTATTCAAAGAGGTAACTTGTACACAACGGATGAAGGTGAGAGCAGGGACCTTAAGCATTATTGTTACTCCTTGTCTATTACCCAACTCTGTTCCCATTCCATCTAAAGGCCTCTACCAGTCTCTGCCTTATTTTGAACTTCTTGAACTACATACTTATCCAGGATATTCACTGTTCTGCACCTCCACTCTTTCAATCCAATGCGACAGGATTCAGTGCACTGCACTTTGTGGACGCTACCCTGTGTGCACCATCCCGGATCTAGTGTGGCCCTCGTTCCGTTCGGGTTAGTTTCCTTACTAACTTCCCTTTCCTTTTCGTTGGTTTATGTTATTTTGTGTGGAGTTTCCTGAGTGACTTTCCTATTCCACAGGTTAGTGTAATTCATTCAGCTTTATATTGACCCCAATTAATTTGAATCAGTTCCTAAAACTCCTTCTTGTGTTTCATTCAGCAGGCTGGTAACATGCCCTTTCCACTAATTCCTCTCTTTTGACTGTTACTTACATAGTCGAAGAGTGACATCAGTTGGAAGGTCTGAATTCAACAGACTACGCTGTACTCCGAGTCATTTTAGGAAGACTCTACGTGTATCCTTTGAGTAGACTTTGTGTATCCTTTGAATTCTCTGGTATCCTTTATTGGTGTTAGTATTCCTGATTGCCTGACAGAACCCCTGACAGAACCCCTTCCATGCCTTGGTGCATTCAGAACGTCGTGCCGCCACAAGGAAAAGAAAGTGCATGTCCTGGCGACAGAGGCTGCCAGCGGCAAAATCCAGCGGCAAAATCCTGAGCTTCAAGTCGGTGGTCCAAATGGGACTGATCCACATCCTATACCAACTAATGGCAGGAAAATACATGTCCTCAGCAGCCAAAGTGGCAGCACATTTTACCGAACCTTTTCAAGGGCATAGGGAAACTGAAGGGTTGAAAAATACACCTACACATTCATCCTGCGGGGAAACCCATCGCACAGCACTTCAACTTCAAAGGGATCCCGTTCAACTTTCAGCAACAGGTTGAAAAAGAGCTACTATCGCTGTTGGAAGGAGACATCATAGAGCCTGCCTCAGGGCCCACACCCTGGGTCTTGCCCGTCATCCCAGTGCCAAAAAAGAGTGCAGATGGCCAAATCAGACTATGCATTGACATGAGGGCCCCGAATCAAGCAATCCAGTGAGAACACCATCAATCGCCCCACATCACAGATATGATGCATCTTCTCAACGGAGCAACAGTGTTTTCCCGCCTTGATCTGAAGGGCTGTCACCAGATCAAACTCAGCGAGGAGTCGCACTACATAACAACTTTCACCACATACCTAGTGTTGTTCAGATATAAACGCGTAAGCTTCAGAATCCCGTCAGCGGCTGACATTTTTCAAGAAGAGATCAGAAATATCATCCGTCACATACCTCATTGCATCAATTATAGCAATGGCATTCTCATATTTGGACACTCTCAGGAAACTCACAATGCCACGCTGATGAAAGTATGGGCAGTACTGAGCGAGGCAAACCTCACGCTGAACAGGGACACGTGTGACTTCAACGAAAGCACCTTAAAATTTTTTGGCCACATTTTCTCTCAGAAAGGAATCCAACTCGACCCGTTGAAATAAAGGCACTGACAGAGACGCAGCGAATTGAAAACGTGACCAAGTACGGTCATTCCTGGGGCTGGCAAGTTATTACACAAGATACCTCCCAGAATTTGCCACCACGAGTGCATCCCTACGTGTGCTCACAAAACAAGACACCAAGTTCTAGTGGGGACCAGTGCAATAAGGGCGAAGGGAGTTACGATGCAATCCGGAGGGACATGGCGGCGGCAGTGTGCATGTCCTACTTTGATCCCAACCTACAGACAGAACTGACTGTGGACGCCAATCCCGTGGGTCTGGGGGCAATCCTTGCATAACATTCGGGAAGTGAACACGCAAAACCGAAAACAGTCTTGTATGCCAGCAGGAGTTTCACAGAAACAGAGCAGAGATATTCGCAGGCCGAAAAAGAGGCGCTGGCAGTTGTATGGGCATGCAAGCATTTTCATTTATTTTTGTTTGAAAAACCTTTCACAATAATCACGGACCACCAAGCACTCGTAACGATCTACGGCAAATCAACAGCACAAATGCCAGCAAGAACCGCGAGATGGGGGCTATTCCCCCAAGAGTACAATTCACCATACTGCACAAACCGGGAAAAGATGAAAACCCAGCTGACTTCTTTTCTCGACATCCGCTCGCAGGACAGATGACCTTGAAAGATTGAGCAGATGGCTACATAAACGACATAATATACCAGGCTATCCCACCCGCTATTGCCAGGAAGGACATTGCGAAACATACGGCTGAAGATGGCACACTCGCCCTGATAGGGCCTTGCATCAAAAATGGAAGATGGAAATCGGCAGAAGAGGTGATTCGAGGGAAACAAGCAATGGATGAAAGACTATTCAAAACACTTTCAAGGTCAAAGGATGAACTGTCCATCTCACCCTCATCCCTGCTACTAAAAGGGGACCGAATATTCATGCCAGCCACACTCCATTAACGAATCATAGAGATAGCACATGAAAGCCACCTTAGAATTGCGTCCACAAAATGCATGCTGAGAAGCAAGATATCGTTCCCCGGCATGGACAAATTAATAGAAGAAACGCTGAAATCCTGCCATATCTGATTAAGCTTACAGAGCACAGTATTCCCGGAACCCCTACACATGTTCAGACTTCCAAAAGGGATATGGGAGGAAGTGGCAATAGACTTCTTTGGACCTCTCAGATTAGGGGAATATGTAGTGGTAGCCCTAGATGAACACTCCTGCTACCCGGAGGTAGAAATAGTGCCCTCCAAGGCTGCCACCACACTTATACCAGCTCTATACCTCATATTATCTGTGTTTGAAGTGCCAAAGGTGGTCAAATCTGACAATGGCCACCATTCACCAGCAAAGACTTTCAAGACTTTGCCAACTACCTGGGGTTCCCTCACCAAACGGTCACACCACTCTGGCCTCAAGCGAATGGAATAGTGGAATGTTCCATGGCCAACATTAAGAAGCCATCCGCATTGCAACAATCACACACATGCCTATTGAATAGGCGCTTTGCCTACTCCTAAGGGATTACTGCAATACCCTGCATGATTCCACAGGGACATGCTCAGCAGAACTCATGTTCGGACGTGCTGTAAGAACAAGGATTTCCTTGGGGGCCAGGAAATAGAAGAAAACGAGGTAATGGCAGAGGCAAGGGAAAAGGATCATCGAACAAAAGAGAAAATGAAAGAATATGCAGTTAAAAGAAGAAAAGCATGAGCTGTAGAGCTGACCGTAGGAGAACAAGTATTAGTACGACAAACACAAGAACACAAGGACATGGCACCGTTTGCCCCCCGGCCCTTGAAGGTCTCCCACGTAAAGGGGTCCATGGCCACGGTGGAAAGAGACGGATGCATCATAACAAGAAACAGCTCCTTCTTCAGAAAAGCAGGAGGGAACACTATGCAAACAAATGGAGATGGAGCGAAGAAGAAGATGAAGAAATACAAGTAGGATCAGGATACTCTGCGGACGAAGAGGAACCCGACAGAGATGAGCACAGCTAAGAAGGGGAATGTCCAGATGAAAATGGTAAACTGCCTCGACAAGGTAGACTACACCGTATGGTCAGGAGACCTCAACGGTGGATTGAGGAGATGGGGTAGGACTGCATTTATTTTGGGGGGAGATATAGGGCCGCGCGACGTCACCATGTTGGGAAGCACCAACACGCAGAGCGGTCAGATGACCACATTTAATGTGCACACGCATTGCGTGTGAATAAAGCAGTTCCTGCTTGAATCTCAAGGTGTCTGGTTATCTGTACCAGGGCGCTGCTCCCGCATCCAGGAACCTCACAGCCTGGTTTCACTTATAAATTGCCCCACTTGAAAGGCTGTCAACCCAAAGAATGAGGGGCACGGGGTGTGTGGCTCCAGAGCATCTCACACGCTGTGTTTGGAATATGCATTCCTTTGTTTACATATTCCGAACGTATCGCAGTGAACCAAAAGTCAGCAGAGAGCAGCTAGCTGCACATTGCAAAGGAGCACTCAATGGCACAGCAGGCTGCTTAATCATTTGGGCAGCCCAATCGAGTCAGCTTTCTGGGTGGGCCCTTTACTGGCCAGCGCCCCCCCCTCCCCCCTGAGCTGTTGAGCTGTGCTTTCGGCCGTCGCTAGCTCCGCCTGGGCCAAGAAACGGGAATGGGCGTGCCTTTATATGTTTGTGTGAGTATCAATTGTATGTGTGTGCGTGTATGTTTGAATGTGTTTCAAGAACTGTATTGTGTGTGCTTGTGGGTGTGCAAGCAGTGGCACAACTACCATTGGGAAGAACGGGATTTACCCTGCTACCCGAAATTTTGGGAAATGTTGACTTGACATGGTTTCCTAAAGAGCGTGCCAGGACAGAACAGGACACAGACATTAAACGATATCTGTGTTGCGCTGTTAACAAAGGCCTGGCAATAATGTAAAATAATGTAAAGCATTTCATTGTTAGCACCTGCATTTGTATGCATACATTTTTAGGCATTGGAAATGGTGATGTAGGGTTAGTACTTACATGTCAGGGGAGGGGTTGGAAGGGTAGTGAAATCATAATGGGCTGTTAAGTACCTGCATGTCAGGGGAGGTTGGAAGGGTGGGAGGGACAGGAATCTGCTCATTCTCACAGAAGTTCCTAAGTATGTGGTTTCAGACGTGAAGGAGAGTTAACTGCTTGTAACAGTGAAGTTGAACCAGAATAGTCTTGTTAGAAGTGTAAAGAAGTTAAATGCCCCCGCACAAGTAAGTTTGCCCTTCCCCACATTGTCTGTTAGCACTCACAGCCTACATTTTTGCTTCTGTGAACCCCTGTGTGCAAGTATATATGTTTGTGTGCATGTCCATCGCTGGTGGAAGCCCTTGATAGAGGGCCATTATTGAGGGGGTCGGTGCAGACCATGACACTGGACCTCATTACGAGTCCGGAGGTAACAAGGCGGTAAAACCGCCTGGTTACCGCCGGACTCGTATTACCATTCCGCCTCTGTGACTCCCGGAAATACCAGGGCATTACGACCCTGGTGTCCCGGGAATTCCGGAGGCGGAATTCAGTAAATCCCCATTCCCATTGAGTCCCATAGTACTCAATGGGAATGGGGAAGTGGAAACACCGGCATCATCTCGTGATGGTGCTGGTGTTTCCACGTCTGCCTGCAGGTGGGCGGTGTTAAACCCGCCAGGTCAGACCTGGCGGGAACATCACCTCCCGCCTGCAGGCCTCTGTTAATTCCGGACCGCCCGACCTGTAATGAGGCCCACTATCTTTTATTACAGTGCACATATCAGGCTGACTTTTGTGCAGTTATATATCCTACTTTTTCAGTTTAGACCAATTTTCAACAGCAACATCTGTTTTCTTTAAAATAAACTCGCTGTCGGAGCACCCCTCACTGGATCAATCCCTCCCTAGAGTTTTCAGTATCAATTGTGATATAAACATTGGCACACCAGTCTTGACTGGATAAAGGCCTGAGAGTCAAGGAGAAGGGCCAAAAAAGGTCTAAAGTAGCCTCTTGCTGGCAATCAGCATTAAAGATCATAGCTTCCGATCATGGGTGGCAACCTTTAATTTTAATTACAAGGGCAGTGCCAAATATTGATTTTCACGACGGGGTAGAAATTCCCACAACAAGAATCGACAGAGTTGTATCCATACCCAGGGACAAAGTGCTCATTATACAGCACTTTTAGCAACAGGAATTAGAAAAAAGACAAAGTGTTCACAGACTGGTCTAAACATTGGACATCTCGGCAACAGTTGCCTCATCTACTGAGCTGCCTTTGCAGCATTCTTCTTTGGGATTCCTTTCTTGTTAAGGGTTTCCTTTGTTTTACCTCTGGAGGGACCCCACAATCAATCCCGCAGACAACAACAAGAAAACAAGTCCTACCTTGTCTTCGAATAGAAGCGAAGTTTAGAGAAGTCCACCTGAAACAATCTTCCAGCGCCTTCAAGCACAGGCGCCGAAAGGAAGCTCCCGGGAAACCCTCATGGGGAAGAAAACCCAGCTGTAAGTAGAGAGCGCTGAAGGATGAATTGGATCAGCTTCTTACTCGTCTTGCGTGGTGACACTCTTGTAAGTAAGTAAAAAGGTGAGTATTCTTGAAGGGTTTATTCGTGTTGCAAACTGGGGATAGAAAGAAAAGGGTTAACCAAGGTGTTTATAGGAACCTTCCTGAGAGTTCTTAAGAAGAGTAAATGTACCTGGTTTGTAGTCACAAAGGGCTAGTGGGAGGAGTTATCATGTAGCCGTGAAGAGTACCCAATCTTAAGAAAGTAAAATCAGAACACATAAAAGGAAAGGGATTATTCTGGGAATGTAAAGTGAAAAAGATCGAAGGAGGAGGTTTGATGGAAGGAGTTCCTACCAGTGCTTGTGTGAGAATGGGACTTGAATATGAAGTCCCGATGAGGTTTGCGGCTGAATCTTGAAGTGAAGCTGGAACGTAACCGGTAAAGACTGTATTCTGGGGAAATACAAGAGATGGCAATCAACCCTAGGAGGAGGGAGAGGTGACCCGACAAAGAGCTCGTGGCCAAATAAAGTAGAGTCGCTTACTGGAGCTGATGTGAATCTGGTCCGCGTTTGGTAGCCAGAGGATTGCGGCAGAGCGGATGAATATGGTTGGGGTGGCAGTGCTTCCCTATATGTAAATACAAATTGAGGAAAGGAGAGTTAGCAATCTGAAAGCAAGTCGAAAGGGGTTCGCAATGCTAAGGACGGTAACTCACAGAGCGGAGCCTCTGAAGACAGTAGCAACGCATTGTTGCTCGGGCGTCAAGGATCCATGTACTGTTTGCGGGGAGAGAGGAGGGGCTTCACTCCCGTCTCCCGTCCGAGGAACTACACCGTTCCTTCTGGTTACAGGCGCCATGTTGGAGGAACAAATCCTCAACCTAGGCTGAAGCTGCCAACGATGCCATAAAAACTGCCCAGAAGGCTAGTCGTAACAGTATGCCCCCTCCTAAGGGAGGCAAACCCCGACTTCCCCGGGTGAAACCGATGAAAGGAATGAACCAGGCGTTGCACATGATCAGCGGAGGCTGGTTCCCATGAACGTTCCGAAGGGGAATAACCCTTCCAGTCCACAAGGTATTGGAGAACCCCTCGATGGTAGTGAGAGTCACATATCCCAGAGATTTTGTATTCTGGACCCGTATCAGTCATCACTGGAGGGGGTGATCCACACACTGTCTGATGAAAATGATTACGGACATTGGGTTTTAATTGTGAGATGTGGAAGGTGGGATGAATGCGACTCCATGACCTAGGGAGCCACAGTATATATGCCACCGGCCCATAGTTGGCCAAAATAGGAAACGGGCCAAAGAATGTGGGTGATAGCTTCGAACGGGGTGAGTCTCCTAGGAAGAAATTTGCTGGCTAACCAAACTTGATCTCCGATTTGGAACTGAGGAGTCGGAGTACGTTGCTTGTCTGCCTGTTTCTTGCTTCTTGCTTGGGCTTCTTGGAGAGCCAAACCCGCTTTGATATGGCCTTGCTGAATGGTATCTATCAACCCCTCCATATCCGGGAATTTGGCGTGGGGAGAAGCAGATATGGGGGAAACCGTAGGATGAAACCGATAAGTACAAAAGAAAGGACTGGCTCTGATGGTAGAATGAGCTGCATTGTTATATGCAAATTCAGCCAAAGGTAATTGATTCTTCCAATTGTCCTGGGCACAGGAGACATAACACCGGAGGTAACCTTCTAGTGTTTGGTTTAGCCGCTCTGTTTGTCCATTGGTCTGCGGGTGGAAACCTCAACTCAGGGCTCTAGAAATTCCCAAAATGTGACAAAGTTGTTTCCAATATCTTGAGGTATATTGTGGTCCTCTGTCCGAAATAATGGTTTCGGGGAGACCATGGAGAGAGAAGATACGCTCCAAAAAGATCTGTGCCATGAGTGCTGCCGAGGGAATGGTAGGTAAAGGGATAAAGTGTGCCATCTTTGTCAAGGTGTTTATGGTGACCATGATGGTGGTACAGCCTTCGGATCTGGTAAGTCTACGATAAAGTCTGTAGAAATTATTTGCCAGGGTCTGGTTGGTAGTTGAGCAGTTACTAGTTCACCCAAGGGAGGACTTCGAGGAGGTTTGGTCTGTAGACATACTGTGCAAGAAGCGATATATTCCTGTACATCGGTTCGAACAGTAGGCCTACAGAAATGTCTCTGGATTAGTTCAAGGGTATTAGAGAATCCCTGATGCCCTGCTGCTTGTGAATCATGGCATAGCCTCAATACTTCTTTCTGGAGATCGGAATCAGGGACATAAACCTTCTCGCCTTTCAACAGGAGACCTCGGCTACTTGTCATGCCCTGTGTGGTAAATAGGTCAGGTTCTAAGTTTTCGAGGTCCCTAGACTTGTCTTCCAGTTTTTGTAGGAAATGATGTATTACTGGAACGAATACCGCTTTTGGAAACATAGGTTCAGGTTTAAAAGGAACCTTCTCCAAAGGAGTCTTTTGTGATAAAGCATCGGCCTTCAGATTGGTGTTTCCTGGAATGAAGGTGAATTTTATACGATACAGGGAAAGGAGTGGGCCCACCGAGCTTGTCTGCTGTTGCAAGTGTGTGCGTATTGCAATGTTCGGAGGTTATGGTGATCTGTTCTGACTTCTATGGGATATCGGGCCCCTAGGAGAAGATGACACCACTCCTCGAAAGCCTGTTTAATGGCTAGGAGTTCTTTCTCCAGTACCATGTAATTGACCTCTGCTGGTGAAAGAGTTTTGGATAGATAGGCAACTGGTCTTTCCATATTTTGAGCATCCGGTTGAAGTAGAACTGCCCCCAAAGCATGCTGCGATGTGTCTGACTCTACAATTAACTGACGCCGTTGATCTGGTACCATTAGAATAGGAGCCTGGATGAAGAGGGTTTTCAGTTCTTCAAATGATTTCTGTGTCTTGGTTGCCCAAAGGAATGGGGTTTCGTTCTTCAATAGATGAGTTAAGGGTTTGGTTAGAGATGAGAAGTGTGGAATGAAACTGTCCTGACTGCAGGTGTCCGCCAACTCCCGTTCCTCCCCACTCTCCTCACCAGATTCCAAGTCCTCCAGGTGCAGTTGTCTGTGTGAGAGCTAGCCCTTCTCCTTCTTGTGTGCAGCGTATCTGTCTCGAGAGGACGCCACAGTGAGCGCTAATAAATAGCAAACCTGGGACTTCCTTCCCGCAAACAGACAATAGCGAAGGGAAAAAGCCTGAACAGGCAGAAAAAACCCTCCGATGAGAAAGGCAGCTGAAGATGGTCCGGAGCAAGCAGCTGGAAGCGGAGTCCTTGCGGTAAGTAGCAGATGGGAGCAGGCGAAGCTGAAATCCAATGTAGAGGAGGAACCGGAGAAAAGGCAGCGCCACTGGAAGGGGAACCAGCAAACGCCTCCTCCGGAAAACAACAGAGAACCGAAGCGGAGAGGCGAGCGCGGGCAGAAAGCCACAGCCGGCAAGGAAAGGCGGAAGTCAAAGGAAAGGAGCGAGCAGAGAAAGAAAGCGGGGAGGAGAGAGGAGAGAATCGAAAGGGTAAGGCGGCCCGGAGAGGAAGCGGACCGAAGACCAGAAAAGTGGCCCGAAAGGCCAAAGCAGGAAAACTAGCGTTAAGACCCAAAGTTGCGAGGAAGCGCAGTAAGGAGGGTTGCAACGCAGCGATCGCTGGGAGAGGAGGAAAGAAGTACTTCCCAGCGGGCCCCATGTTGGAAAACCTCTAGACCGTCAAGTGCGCTGGGAAAACAACGTAGTGGCACATCCACTCGACCTCCTACTACGTAGCCGCCAACGCGGATACAAACGCCAAACAGGGCAGCGGATGACAGTATGCCCCCCTCCAGAGCGCAGAACCCCTGGCTTATAAGGGAAGCAAGCATGAAACCGAGCCAACAACCGAGGGGCATGAATGTTGGAAGCCGGTTCCCACGAGTCCTCTGACCTGGGATACCCCTTCCAGGATACCAAGTACTCCAACCTCCCACTGTAGTGGCGGGAGTCACTCAAAGTGGAGACCTCATATTCTACCGAGGAATCCCCCTGAGGGAAAGGCTGGTCGGGAACAGCCCTCTGGTGGAGATCCGGGAAGAAAGGCTTGAGAAGAGAAGCATGGAAGACAGGATGAATGCGGCTAAGGTAGGAAGGTAGTTTAAGCCGGAAAGCAACAGGATTGACCTTGAAAAGAATGGGAAAAGGACCCAAAAAACGAGGAGAAAGTTTAGAAGGGTGAACCCATCGTGGTAAGAATCTGGTGGATAGCCAAACCTTGTCCCCCTCCTTCCAATCAGGGCAAGGTCTACGATGTTTATCTGCTTGATACTTGTTATATCTGCGACTCTCCTCCAAGCACCGTCTGGCAGTGATGTGCGCATCAGATATTGACTGCAGGACCTCTTCAGCCGTCGGGGAGTTGGTTGGCGACGGTATGAATGGAAGGAGGGATCTAGGGTGCACTCAGTAAGTACAAATGAAAGGAGAGAGACCAATGGCAGCATGTAATGAGTGATTATAGGTAAACTCTGCCGTGGGAAGCAACGAGACCCAATTGCCTTGAAGTCAATTGCTGTAGCATTTTAAGTACTGCTCCAGAGTGGCATTAAGGCGCTCAGTTTGACCGTTAGTCTGTGGGTGAAAACCAGCAGATAGGGCACGTTCCATACCCAAGCGGGAGCAAAGAGCCTTCCAAAACTTTGAGATGAATTGGCTGCCACGATCAGAGATGATCTTATCAGGAAGACCATGGAGACGGAAAATGTCCTGGGCAAACACCTCGGCCATCTCGGTAGCGGTAGGTAGACCAGGTAGAGGGGAAAAATGAGCCAATTTAGTCATGGTGTCGACTGTCACCATGATACATGTGCAGGAGTTGGATACGGGAAGCTCAACAATGAAATCCATAGAAATCAATCCCCATGGACGAGTAGGTACTTCTGGTTGGGTAAGAAGACCCAAGGGTTTGCCGGCGAGGGGTTTCGCCATGGCACAAACAGGACAACTGAGTATGTATTCCTCCACATCCCTCTTGAGTTTCGGCCAAAAAAAAGATTGCGCAATCAATTCAGTAGTGTTAAACTTCCCACGATGACCTGCAGTGAGTGAATCATGGCACCAACTAATGATCTTCGGACGTAATGGTCCGGAAGGTATTTACAGCCGATGGTTAAGGTATAATAAACCCTCCTTTTCGGTATAGGGTGTCTCTCCTCTGGGCTGTGGAACAGTTCCTTCCAAAGCTACACCAGCTCGAACCTCTTGCAGAAAAGTATTGACCAAACTCAGGATCTTATTCCTGCGGAACATCGGTTCAGGGGTGTGTATCTTCTCTTCATGTTTAGGACCTTTCCGAGAGAGTGCATCCGCAAGCGTGTTGTTGGTACCAGGCAAGTAAGTAATCTGCAGGTCATACTGTGCAAAGAAGTATGCCCAACGGGCTTGTCTGGAGTTGACACACTCCATATTCTGCAGAACCTTAAGATTTTTATGATCCGTTCTAATGATGACAGTCTGCCTAGCTCCCATCAGTAGATGTCGCCAGTTCTCACATGCTTGTTTTATGGCCAACAATTCTTTTTCCAGCACAGAGTAATTAAGTTGGCTAGGAGACAACGTCTTAGACAGGTACCCAATGGGATGTTCCCGTCCTTCGAACAATTGTAATAAAACAGCCCCGATGGCCATGGCAGAGGCGTCAGTCTCTACAATGAACTGTTTGTTCTGGTCAGGATGGCGCAAAATGGGAGCAGTACAAAAGAGGTTCTTAAGATGATGAAAACTCTGTTCTGCTTCATTGGTCCAGCGAAAGGGGTTGTTGACCTTCTTGAGCAGATGAGTAATGGGGAGTACAGTCTCAGAGAAGTTTGGGATGAAAGTGCGATAGAAATTTGAGAGTCCGAGAAACCTTTGCACTTCTTTAATCGAAGCCGGAGAAGGCCAATCCAGAATAGCTGCCACCTTACCAGGATCCATAGAGATACCTTTTTCAGAAAGGTGATACCCTAGATAAGGAACTGAAGTGGCAGCGAACACACACTTCTCTGGCTTAACGAGGAGCTGGTTGTCTTTAAGCCTTTCTAGAACTTGTTGGACATGTGCCTTGTGATCCTCTAGATTGCCAGAAAAGATTAGGATGTCGTCCAGGTATATGATCATGGAGACTGACAACAAGTCTGAGAAGATCCGGTCCATGAACTGTTTGAAAACAGCAGGGGCGTTCACCAACCCAAAGGGCATGACTCGGTACTCATATAAGCCGAACGGAGTGCCAAAAGCTGTCTTCCATTCGTCTCCTTTGGCGATACGTAACAGATGATATGCATTCCTGAGGTCTAATTTGGTGAACCAACTTGCCCCTTGCATGGCTTCGATGATCTCATGTATTAATGGCATGGGGTACCGATCTCGGATCGTGACCTTGTTGAGGCCTCGGTAATCAATCCATGGACGCAATTCAGTAGAGTCCCTTTTTTTTACAAAGAACAAAGAAGCTCCGGCAGGAGACTTAGAAGGTTGAATAAGCCTGTTCTGTATATTGACATCCAGGTAGTCTCTCAGAAACTTTCTTTCAGTTTGAGTTAAAGAGAACATTCTACAGAAAGGAACCAGAGCATTGGGTTCCAAGTCAATGGTGCAATCCTCCGGCCTATGGGGAGGTAAGGTCGCTGGCTTTCTTTCGACGAACACCTCCAAGTATGGAGAACAGTATAAGGATAGGGCATGTACCCCGGTCAGCTGTTTGGTCGACCCAGTAACAGTCTGAGGATCGCCGCAGTCAGAAAAACAATGAAGCTTGCAGTAAGAGGAACAAAAGTTTAGTTGATTGTCTGCCCAGTTGATATGAGGGTTATGCTTTCTGAGCCATGTGATGCCAAGAATAACCGGAAAATGAGCAGCTCGAATTATGACGAACTTAAGAACCTCGGAATGTTGGAAAATGGTAACCGAGAGGTCCTCTGTGGTGTGAGTAATGGGTCCTGACGAGAGAGGAGAACCGTCGACCCCTTCCACCTTCTGATCTTCTTTGCGAGGCAATCTGCGGAGACCCATCTGTTTGGTCCATAAAATGTCTACAAAGTTCCCCGCGGCACCGCAGTCCAGAAGTGCCAAGCACTCAACAGCCTTGCCGTTGACATCAATGAGTACCGTTAGCACCATAAGCCTGGAATCCTCCGGAATGCAGGGAGCCGAGATAGAAAGAGAAACATAGGGACTGGAGGATGGATCAGAAGTCCCTCGGAACCAGGTCCCTACTGGTGCCGAGGGAAACCGTTTCCCTGTCGTTTCTGAGGAAGTTCGGTGCATTCATTGAGGAGATGTTGATCAGCCCCACAATAAGCACATAGACCCTTCTCCTTCCTTCTTCTTTCGGCAGCAGATAAAGGTCCCCTAGTAGATCCGATTTGCATGGGCTCATCTGAACTGTGGGAAGGAAAGGAGAAAACGGTGGAGGATGTGGCGGGATCAGCAAGATGGACTGCGGTTCGCTGTTTACGACGCTCCGAACGCCGTTCCTGCAATCTGTACTCAATTTGTAAGGCCGCAGAGAGCAAATCCGAAAAAGAAGGTGGTCTGGTTGCTCTGGCGAGTTCGTCCTTAATTTCCTCCTTGAGGCCTCGCCGGAATATGGCATATTGTGCCTGTTCTGACCACCCAGCACCTGATGCCAACGTCTTGAACTCTGAGATGTACGACAGAACATCCGATGACCCTTGTCGGATATCTAGTAGATCCTCACAGGCGATATAAATCAACTCCGGCCTCTCAAAGGTCTGTTTCAACAAAGTCTGAAACCCAGCAAAATCGTGCAAAATGGGATTAGCCCCGGTAACCAGCAGAGTAACCCATGCCAGGGCATTGCCGGTCATATTAGAAATCATGAACCCAATCTTTGTCTGATCGGTAGCAAACAACCGGGGCCTGAAAGTAAAATATACTATGCAGGCCTCCAAAAACTCTTTAACCTTTTTAGGAGTTCCATCAAACTTTCCTGCCGAGAGAACCATAACAGGAAGTTCAGGAGATGGAGGTTCGCGGGCAGTAATCATTTGTTTCAAGACAACGTTTTCTGCTTTTACAGTTTGTAGCTCTTGGGACATATGGCCTTCCATAGTTCTTGTATTTGCTCTTCCGCCGACATCTTTTCTGAGTGGCGTTGCAAACTGTCCTGACTGCAGGTGTCCGCCAACTCCCGTTCCTCCCCACTCTCCTCACCTGATTCCAAGTCCTCCAGGTGCAGTTGTCTGTGTGAGAGGTAGTCCTTCTCCTTCTTGTGTGCAGCGTATCTGTCTCGAGAGGAAGCCACAGTGAGCGCTAATAAATAGCAAACCTGGGACTTCCTTCCCGCGAACAGACAATAGCGAAGGGAAAAAGCCTGAACAGGCAGAAAAAACCCTCCGATGATAAAGGCAGCTGAAGATGGTCCGGAGCAAGCAGCTGGAAGCAGAGTCCTTGCGGTAAGTAGCAGATGGGAGCAGGCGAAGCTGAAATCCAATGTAGAGGAGGAACCGGAGAAAAGGCAGCGCCACTGGAAAGGGAACCAGCGAACGCCTCTCCGGAAAACAACAGAGAACCGAAGCGGCTGGGGAGAGAAACGCAGCCAGGAAAGAAGCAGCAAGAGGCGGGCGCGGAAAGAGAGCCGCAGCCGGCAAAGAAAGGCGGAAGTCAAAGGAAAGGAGCGAGCAGAGAAAGAAAGCGGGGAGGAGAGAGGAGAGAATCGAAAGGGTAAGGCGGCCCGGAGAGGAAGCGGACCGAAGACCAGAAAAGTGGCCCGAAAGGCCAAAGCAGGAAAACTACCGTTAAGACCCAAAGTTGCGAGGAAGCGCAGTAAGGAGGGTTGCAATGCGGCGATCGCTGGGAGAGGAGTTAAGAAGTACTTCCCAGCGGGCGCCATGTTGGAAAACCTCTAGACCGTCAAGTGCGCTGGGAAAACAACGTAGTGGCACATCCGCTCGACCTCCTACCACGTAGCCGCCAACGCGGATACAAAAGCCAAACAGGGCGGCGGATGACAGAAACGCCTGTAAAAATTGGTGAAACCTAAAAATCTTTGAATGTGTTTGACAGATCGTGGAGAAGGCCATTCAGTGATTGCGGATATTTTAGCAGGATCCATAGCGATGCCTTTTTGGGAAAGGATGTAACCTAAGTATGAGATGGTGGTTTTTTGGAATTCGCATTTCTCCAACTTACAGAACAGATGGTTTTGTTGTAGGCGATTCAGAACCTCTTTTACATGGGAGCGGTGTTCTTCCCATGTAGAGGAAAAGACCAATATATCATCTAAATAGATGATAACATAGTGTAAGTTTATGTTTGCAAAAATGTGATCCATGAATCTTTGAAAGACTGCTGGAGCATTGGTTAGTCCAAAGGCCATGACTCTATATTGGTCGTGACCAAATGGGGTTCGAAAGGCCGTTTTCCACTCATCTCCAGCTTTGATACGAATCAAGTGGTATGCGCCCCTTAAGTCTAGTTTGGTATATACCTTGGCTCCTTGCACGGCCTCTAGTATATCCGGGATGAGTGGCATAGGGTATTTGTCAGGGATTGGGATCTTATTCAAACCCCGGAAGTCTATGCAAGATCGAAGTTCGGATGTATCTTTCTTGGGGATAAAAAAACAAAGAGGCAGCTGCTGGTGAGGTAGATTCAGTGATAAGACCGTTCTTGATATGAGTGTGTAAATATTCTTTCAGAACTTCTTTCTCTTTGGCTGATAGAATGTACATCCTTCCAAAAGGAAGAGGACTGTCTGGTACCAGATCGATTGCACAATCGTCCCTCCGGTGTGGGGGAATTTCAGAATACTCAGACTGAGAAAAGATGGAATGGAAATGTTGGTATTCAGCAGGTAAAGAGGATATCTCGTTAACTATTGTATTGGTGATGTCCAATCCTTGGTCAGAATTCTGCGGAGTGGAATTTGATGTGAGATGATGGTGGACACTCCCTTCTGAACCAAGAAAAGGAATACCAGCCGTCCAGTTAATGTAGGGATTGTGGTGTCTTAACCATGGCAACCCTAAGATTACCGGGTAATGGGCTGTCTTAATGATGTCTAATTCAATGTTTTCCTGATGTGATGCCACTGTCATCTTTAGGGATCCTGTGTGGTCTTTAATGGGCCCTGATGTAAGAGGGCTACCATCTACACTTTCTACCGGGATGGCCATACTCTTGGTCATACGTGGAATACTATGGTTTTGTGCCCAAGCATCGTCAATGAAATTGCCAGCGGCTCCGCTGTCTATCAATGCCGGAACATTGACTAGACAAACGTTGTCCCAAGACAAAGAGATACCCAAAGTGATCATAGTATTTCCTGCTGCGATGGTAGAGGGACCGATCGAGATATTTGGGAGGGGACTAATTGCTGCTGAAGAACCCGACTCCGTTGTCCCCTTCACGGTTGGGCATTGGCGTTTCGCAGCTTTCTCGGTGGGGCGAGTGTACACTCTTTGACAGTATGACTGTTAAATCCACAATACATACATAACCCTTGTAGTCTTCTCCTGACTCGTTCTTCTGCCGATAGAGGACCCCTAGTAATTCCCAATTGCATCGGCTCCTCAGTAGGACCCGATTTGTTGGGAGAAGAGAGGACTTCTGTATGATATCTAGGGGTTTTTCCCTTTAGTTTTTCTCTGTTTCTTTCCTGGAGTCTGTAGTCTAGTTGCATGACTAGCGCTATGTATTCAGTTAGATTGGATGGCCGTGGGACTCGAGACAGTTCGTCTTTCAGGTCTTCCGAAAGTCCCCATCTAAATAGGGTTATCAGGGCATCATCAGCCCAGGAAGTGTCGGCGGCCATCCATGTAGTTATATAGGCTAGTATATCTTGATTCCCCTGTTTTAGATCAAGGAGTCGTTCTCGAGAGGCCACTACAACTTCTTGCCTGCTGAACATACTCTGGACACCGTTACAAAATGCGGGATAAGAATCAAGAAAAGGTTTATTATTGGTGACTAAAGGAGTAGCCCAAGCTAAGGCAGCACCTGTCATTTGGGCAATCATGTGTCCCACTTTGTCTCTATCTGTGGGAAAAAAGGCGGCCTTAAAGGCAAATTGAACTGTACATGATTCTAGGAATTGGTTTGCCGTCAAAGCAACCTCTCGGTAATGGCCCTGGGGGAACTTTCGAACTCTGAGTAGAATGACCCGCTTGTTGTCGCAATGCGCCATTCTCTTGTTTTAATTTCTATTTTAATGTCTGCAACGCTTTGTCTGTGCGTCCCCCAGAGTAAAGGGCGTTGCTATCTGTTAAGGGTTTCCTTTGTTTTACCTCTGGAGGGACCCCACAATCAATCCTGCAGACAACAACAAGAAAACAAGTCCTACCCATGAGCGTAATTTTAGGGGGGGACAAGGGTGTTTGTCCCCCCCCAACTTTAGTGACACACCATTATGTCCCCATTCATTTGGCAGGGGCACCTTTACTTTAGATGTCATGTCCCCCCCCAACATTTTCAGCATTGATACTCCACTGGTCCTACCTTGTCTTCGAATAGAAGCGAAGATTAGAGAAGTCCTCCTGAAACAATCTTCCGGCACCTTCAAGCACAGGCGCCGAAAGGAAGCTCCCGGGAAACCCTCATGGGGAAGAAAACCCGGCTGTAAGTAGAGAGCGCTGAAGGATGAATTGGATCAGCTTCTTACTCGTCTTGCGTGGTGACGCTCTTGTAGGTAAGTAAAAAGGTGAATATTCTTGAAGGGTTTATTCGTGTTGTTGCAAACTGGGGATAGAAAGAAAAGGGTTAACCAAGGTGTTTATAGGAACCTTCCTGAGAGTTCTTAAGAAGAGTAAATGCACCTGATTTGTAGTCACGAAGGGCTAGTGGGAAGAGTTATCATGTAGCCGTGAAGAGTACCCAATCTTAAGAAAGTAAAATCAGAACACATAAAAGGAAAGGGATTATTCTGGGAATGTAAAGTGAAAAAGATGGAAGGAGGAGGTTTGATGGAAGGAGTTCCTACCAGTGCTTGTGTGAGAATGTGACTTGAATATAAAGTTCCGATGAGGTTTGCAGCTGAATCTTGAAGTGAAGCCGGAACGTAACCCGTAAAGACTGTATTCTGGGGAAATACAAGAGATGGCAATCAACCCTAGGAGGAGGGAGAGGTGACCCGACAAAGAGCTCATGGCCAAATAAAGTAGAGTCGCTTACTGGAGCTGATGAGAATCTGGTCCGCGTTTGGTAGCCGGAGGATTGCTGCAGAGCGGATGAATATGGTTGGGGTGGCGGTGCTTCCCTATACGTAAATACAGATAGAGGAAAGGAGAGTTAGCAATCTGAAGGGGTTTGCAATGCTAAGGACGGTAACTCACGGAGCGGAGCCTCTGAAGACAGAAGCAACACATTGTTGCTCGGGCGTCAAGGATCCATGTACTGTTTCCGGGGAGAGAGGAGGGGCTTCACTCTCGTCTCCCGTCCGAGGAACTACACCATTCCTTCTGGTTACAGGCGCCATGTTGGAGGAATAAATCCTCAACCTAGCCTGAAGCCGCCAACGATGCCATAACGAACAGCCCCGAAGGCCAGTCGTAACATTTCTCCCATATCCGTAAACAGCTTTGGCCTTCTACCCTCTAGGCCCAACCAAAGCTGAGGTGGCATTGAGGCAGACTACCCACTTTGAGGTGAGCAGCACTAAGTAATTTTCCAAGATGCATGCTAAAACGCCACTAAGCCGGAGCCCCATAAAAGAGGAGCCAGTAGCCATTCCAACCCGAGTGACTTAGAAGAGCTGGTCACTGAATTCAGAATTTTATTTTCTAGGTGATTGGTTGCAGAATCTACGAGGGGGCAAAATGACATTCCTGCCCTGTTGTCTTAGAAGAACGAGGGAAAGTGCCCTGATGTACTTGGTGCCTATGCTTCTAAACATACTATAATACCTCAGAGAGCAAGGGACCCGTTCTGGAGAGCTGAGTGTAATCTGCAGGCCACACAAAGGCTCCAGTGCCACTCAATAGAACTGGTGGGTACATGTTCTAAGCTAAGACATCTTAACAGGTTAATGGGGCTCATTACGAGCCCGGCGTTAGCCGTGCCAGTAAAACCAGCAGGCTACCACCGGACCTGTAGGGATTTACCGGTCCCAGACTTACCGGACTTCTTGAGGCATTACAGCCCCGGTGCTCTGGTAATTCCGGAGCTGGCATTCCGTTACTCCCCATTCCCGTGGATAGGACTCCATCGGAATGGGGGCAGTGGAAACACCGGCACCATGCGGTAATGGTGCTGGTGTTTCCACATCCGTGTGTGGCCGGTGGCGTTACGCCCACCAGGTCAGACCTGACGGGTGTAACACCACATGGCCACATAACTCAGAGTTAGCCGGTCCGGAAGACGGTGCTGGTACGGTTTTACCGCCATCGCTAAATCCGGACCGGCTAACTTGTAATGAGGCCCAATGGCCCTGCTGTGAAGATCTGTCTCTGACATGCAAATCACAGGTTCCAATTAAATGTTTAGAGGGCAGCGGACTCTTGCAAATGGCACAGAGATTGGTAAATAGCTTTCAGATCACAGGTTTGAACTCAGACATAGCCAACTAAGCCTGTATCCATCTCTAGTAGATATGTTGAGTACATTTAATATAGTCGGGTCTTAATACAGGGCTTGGATGCCTCTGTATTAAATATAGAATTATAACGAGGTGGTGGGTATTTTTATGTTATCTTTCTGCAACTATCAAAACAGAAGAACAGTGCTACATTCTGCCTGCTGCCTAAACCAAAGCAAGAAAAATACAGACATCTAAATTGTCAGGGTAAGGTGAAGTAATTAAAATGCAACCCAAGTAACAGCTTGGTTCATGTGATAATTCATCTTTCATTATGAGATCTTGCGAACATGAATGTGAGTGAATAGATACATGCAAACATTGCAAAGGTGCATCTCATCCATTTTATCCATATAACTTTCTTTTCTGTGCACTACAGGTGTCACATTTAAAATTGGATAAGCAGGAGTGAAAAGCAGCTGCTGGGTATCCAGCATTAACCGGTGACAAGGAGCTACAGTGGTGGGACGGGGGCCTAGTACATAGCATTCTGCAAATATAACTTCCACATAAGAGGGAAAGCTGTCTTTTTCTCTAGTGTTTATGAACCCTTATGCTGTAATTGACATATAGAGGGCTCCTAATGTTTATTTAATTGATTGTCCCAAACTCACAGAGTTACATTTACATAGATGTGTTTGTTCAGCATTGGTTGGCCTGGGGAGACAAAAGTAGCTCCCGGTGCCTGTGATTGATTGATTGTGATTGCAGCTCCATGGAAGGGATTTACAGTGATATTTACTTACATAGCATAAATGCCAACTTTTCTCAGTGGGAACAAAGGTCAGGTGTTAGGCTCCCCCATTGATTCCCTCCACAAATGTGCATATTTGGGAACATTGCGGAGCTCCACTCATCACCCTAAATGGGCATATTTTGGAGACACACCTAAACAACGGCAGAATCATGGCAACATAATCTTTGCACTTGAAAGACAACACCATATGAAATGTATTTTTCTCACATTTCCAAATACAGGATTCCTGCACCAAAGAACAAAAAGCACATTTCACCTTGATAGAAATGTATATTGGCATTAACACTGCTTAATTGAAATGTCCACATAGCACAGGGGCAGAGACTTGTGCAGGGTGACATATGCACGTAGCTGGGCTCCAGTGTTAGGTCTTCTGATTTAAAATCGGGGTCAAGTAGGACAGCAATGATGCTTCAGCATCAAGCCACTGCCAGGGAATGTGCAGCACAATGTAAAAGCAAGGGTTGGCGGCAGCAGGAGCACCGCATTGATAGGAAAAGTGCTGCTCCTAGGCTCCTTTTTCAGTGTTGCGTGCAACTAAGCCTGCTTTGTGAAAGATTTTTCTGCGACTCTCGCGCGTATTGATTATCATCAGGGGCCAGACCAACGAATCGCGAGTCAGTAGGAAGCTCTGACATACATTGTGGAGGCAGCTTCTTGAAAGCGATGCAGGCATCGTGAAAATGTAAAATTCCTCTGTGTGCTGTACCTTTGATGCAATGGCATTTGCTGGATTGTTTTATGTGACCCGAAAACCAATTGTGAATTGTAGTTTTTTTTTACCCCACATTTCACAATGCACCTTTTAACAGCATTATTGTAAATATTTTCTCTGGTGGCAAAAAACCTAGCCTGTATTAATTTGTTGGATATGTTAATGCCCCTCCCCTTAAATATTCACCTGGTGCCACCGACCTTGAATTGTGTGCAGTGTGAGTGCCCCGCAGGAGCTGGCCATCCTCCCATCACTGGCATGTGCATAAGAATGTTACTGGGCATGCGCAGTGGCTGCTAGTGCGTTTGGGTTCCGAGGGACAGACACTGCCCCCTTGTTGCTACCCTATATGAAAGATGTAAAAGCTTAGCTACATCTTTGACCAAGTGCAGTGCTTGGCGCGCCCTTGCAGCAGCATGATCATCTTGAATAGCGTGCATGCATGGTGTTCTAGGCCTTCCGGAAGTCTGTGGCACAGCCTGCGCTGCTTCGAAGAGACTTGGAAGGGCGGGCCTCAGCAGGTCTCGCAGGGGGGCCCCTATTGTTGTGCTACGCCACTTGAAACACACGCACAATGGCAATGTGCAATGTTTTGCAGCTACTCAAAACTCTAAATGACAAGGCCTGTGATGAAAATTTCAAGTGCCTGAAAATAACCTGCACATTTTGTTAAAATGGGAGCTGCCTAATCTGAGGCGAACGAACAGCAGTTTCAAAAAAGAAAAACAATATTTTATGCTACTGTGTTTTTGGGAAAATGTTAAATTAAGGGCAACAGGAAAAGGAACATTAAAAGCAGCTGCAATTGTAACTGAAACCAAGTTTAAATGCAGCCAGCACTGACTTCTGACATATGGGAATCCTTTCAACTCACAAAAACCTATGTGATGAATCGCAGGATTCAGTCACTTCTCCCCAGTGGGATGCCTTTCCGTGTGACTCTAGGGAGGTGAGCCCGCTATGCAATACCCTCCCAATGGGTAGAGGCAAGCGCGACCTCACCAGGCGAGACTCCCTCTCTGGGGACAAGGACTCCCATTCTTATGAGGAACTCCCGAAGCCACATATCACTAACCCGCCATGAATCACATCCACTGAATAGAAATATGAAGAACGAGCTAGAAATTGTTATTGTCATTCAAATCCTTTAATTGGATCTATAAAGAAAAACATGTTCCAGTATTGAAATGAAGAAAACTATGGGAAAATACAGAGTATGAAGCAGAGAAAAAGGAAGGACTTTGACATTGTGCTGGGGACGTCTGACCACAGCGTTATAAAAATGGGAGGCACAGACATTGAGAGGAAGAAACCCTGCGATATTCAAACCAGCTCGCTGAGGTGTGCTGCAGAAAACCATGACGCGCAGCGTCCGATGCCAAAGGAAAGTCCAAGTATGATTTCAGATGCGCAACAAAGATGAGAGATGTAGACAATGGAGGTGAATGCGAGGTGTCTTCACCCTGAGAGAAGAATAAGTGGGCGCTTTACCGCAACCAAGCTGTAGTGGAAGACAGAGAGTACCCCTGCAACTTGCCTAAGCCAAAAGGGCAGAAGAGCTGACCAGCTTGTAAAGCCGGAGAAGAGGCTGATGAAACGGACTATCCCGGGGAAAGTAGGGGAGTATACCTATAGCCAGAAAGGTGAAAGAGCTGACCTGCCTGGGAAGAGGAGCTAAACCTTAGTAAAATCTTGGTAGAGAGAGACCAGGACAGAAGCAAAAGAAAAGATCCCCTGAAGAGGAGAGGGCCGACAATCCAGGTTCCTTGAGGACATGAGGGGCAAAGAAGAAAGAGAGAAGGAATGTAATGACGATAGAATCTTGAAGGAAAGGGGAGTCACGCCGAGTGAGAGGGACGAATCATCCGAAGGATGGAGATAGAGAACTAAGGCACAGGACCCAGCTGATTCCTCTCCTAAGAGGAATTACACCTAGAAGACAACTACAGGTCCCAGTTTGATTGCTTTCGCATAAGCGGCCCTGTTGTTTATCTGAGGAAACCATAAGAGAAAACCTATTTTGAATTTGTTATTTAGGGAAAGACTTTAAGTTAGATATTCTACCCTCAATACTTTTCACCCAAGGGAGGACTTTGGGCCTCATTCCAAGTATGGCGGAGCGGGTAAAAATTGCTGGTAACGGAATTACTGCCAATGTTCCAGCTCTGCCATACTACGGGTATGATCAATATATATAGGAGACAGAGCTCTAGAAAGCAGGTTGCACGAAGCACTGAGATTCATAAAAAACAAAATATAAACTTGAATTAAATATACATCGAGAATATAAGATTCACACAACTAATAACAATCATCAAAGAATTCCTATACAAAATATCTATTAAGATCCGCATATAACACAAGGATTTCGTAAATTCCAAACGAATGGTAAGGTAACACAAAAAGTGAAATACATTCAGCAATCTACTGGCTATGTATCAGTTTCTAATCAATATTCAATAACACAAGTTGTTGTATTCCTGTATACATCCAGGAAGTTGTCTCGACATGTTTCTTTTCTTAGGAAGTTTACTCAGAGAACATTCATCAGGAGGGTTGTCAAAATCACGAAAATCCAAATTAAAATCTCAGTGCTTCGTGCAACCTGCTCTCTAGAGCTCTGTCTCCTATATATATTGATCATACCCGTAGTATGGCAGAGCTGGAACATTGGCAGTAATTCCGTTACCAGCAATTTTTACCCGCTCCGCCATACTTGGAATGAGGCCCAAAGTCCTCCCTTGGGTGAAAAGTATTGAGGGTAGAATATCTAACTTAAAGTCTTTCCCTAAATAACAAAAGTCCCACAATTCAAAATAGGTTTTCTCTTATGGTTTCCTCAGATAAACAACAGGGCCGCTTATGCGACATTTTTATGAATCTCAGTGCTTCATGCAACCTGCTCTATAGACCTCTGTCTCCTATATACATTGATGTGTCTCCCCCACCCGGGTATAGCCAGAGTAGTCATTTGGCTCCACTTGGTGGTGGTCAAATAACTACCGGGTTTCCTCTCTTATTAATAGCATACTACGAGTATGACCCTGGAGTGGAGGATTTATCTCCAGCATTGTACTGGAGGTGAATCCTCCAACTCTCTGCTGAAACATTGGCAACATTGGTGGAATTACCACAGCAGAATTGCTGCAGCGGTAATTCTGCCAAAAAAGCCCCCGTAGAGTCGTATGGACTCATAAAAAATTGGTATTTATATCGCCACCACCACTTGTAGCCGGATCAAGTGGTGGTAACAGTAATTTAGTTGGGTGGTATTCCAGCAGAATTACCACCAGAATACCGCACAACTCGTAATAAGGTCCTTTAGGTTTATATTCTTCATTGCACCATTTGATTGAGCTATTCTGGGAACTCACTTTCAAGGAACTTTTAATTCAGGAAACCTTTATTTTAAGTTAAAGGATTAGTTGTGACAGGCAAGTTTACTTTAGGGGTTTTAGTACTTTGGGAAACATTCAGTTTGCATTAATCACTCAAGGATGGACTTTCAAAGCATTTTAAGCTTGAACATTTTTTTTATTCTTTAAAACTTGTTTTGATTACACCTACTTAATTAAATAATTTTTGTAAAAAGACCCAACGTCTGAGACCCTTCTGTTTGTCATGTCTTCGCACTCATCACAGTGTCTACCTGTCTGTGATAAAGCCAAAAGAAATTCATATGTGAGTATGATGTAAAGGGGAAATAATCCTGAGGGGAGAGATACTAGAAAGGGAATTAGTTTAAATCCTGGCCTTTTTCTTTGTTAGTTCTTAGGGGTGGGAATAGATACATTGATTGTGCATTCCTTGAAGTTAGGGAACATTTCAGAAGTGTATGTGCTTCTGGAGAAACATATATAATTGATAGACTAGGACCATGGTGTGTAGATAGTGAGATCCCATAACTCCTTCCCTGTGCATTGCGCAAGCACAGAAGAACATAGGACATCGCACTATGACCATAACTAGACAAATAAAGTAATGAAAGTCACTTCCTGTATACACCATCAAATAGAATAATGTTGTTAAAGCTAAGTTGTTCCAGAACATAGGCAGAGGGTGATAACTTTCTACCAATGTTCTCGCTGTTAAGAGTTTCCCATTGAAAGTGAGAAAGGTGCGCTTTTACACGATAATTAAGTAGAAACATCACGGAATGGAATCTAGCCTACATACACGTTGAACATACTTTCCTGACTACAAGCCACCTAAATACATGAGGGTCTAGTAGTCAGTTGCAATTGAGTCTAAAATACTGCAGTGATTTGGACATGTCTATTGAGTATGGGGGGGTTGTATCTATTTTAAATAAAGGAGAAGTAACGAGAATTGGACAGTTTGACGAATTGCAGGGTTTCATCACTTTTCGCCAAAGGGAAGCCCTTCCTTGTGAAGCTAGGGGGGTGGTCTGCTACGCAACATTCCCCCTTGGGGTGGCGGTTTGCAGGACCTCTCCGTGATAGACTCCCTTCCTGGGGATAAGGACTCCCGTTCCATCAATGAACTCGCTAATAACCTTTCGTGTCCACCACCAATATCATCCACACTTCAGAGCAACCCGTTGGATCAAGCTAATGTTTGTTATTGTACTGTTAGCCCCAACACCCTGGCTGAAGAGAAGTGCAGCACTGGGGAGGACCCAGGACATGAATATAAATATAGAAGAAGGACTAAGGAAAGAGAGTGAAGCCCAGGAAGTTCAAACCTGGGGAAGGCTGGAAGCTGCAGAGGCGCTTGCGAGCAGCTGTAACCAAGAGGCACGGAAGAAGCAGATGACCGTGCCATGCAGGGAACCCCAAGAATACGAGAAGCGAAACGACGGTGGTGTGACCTGGAAAATGTGGACTGGTCAGTCCAATAACAACACTGATACCATTACCGCTGTGGCTCCACAGGACCACATGGAAGAAGCCGGAAGAAGCAGGACGAGTCAACCCGATCCCGGAGACACTAGCCTGTGGATACTGAAGTAATGGGAGAGGCAGGAGACCTGGGAATGTGCACAGGGAAGTGAGACACGCTAATCATACTCGTCCCAGTGAAGCTACTAATATCTACAAGTGTGAGAATAACTATGTGATATGGCCTACTCGTCGTAGTGAAGTTACTAATATTTACAAGTGTGAGAATAATTACAGGATACAACCTACTCGTCCCAGTGAACATATAATGATTCAGCAGAGAGAGAATAAATACAGGACTCAGTCTACTCGTCCCAGTGGAAATAGCAGAGTGAGAAGGAACAGGGCATGCATTAGTAGAGAGAACATCCCTGGGAGAAAGTAAGACCATGAAGCCTATCAAAGGATATATTATATGCCAAGACCGGCAGATAAAAGGGGTGGGGAACACCAGCCCAATCTTACAGAGGAAGTAAGAATAACAAACCAAGACAAAGCTGAGATGAGCCATTTTTCTTGTAAAGGAATAAGTAATCAGAGGAACATACAGAAACAAAGACAAGAAAAGGAACCCTTGATTCCTATCAAAGTGTGGCTTGATACGAATGCATAGATACTTATGGTGAAGTGTGTGTTACAAACGTTTCTATTTCTATAACTGTGGCATTGAAAACTGAAGTGATAGTGTGTTGATAATTGTTTATCTGTAATCTGATTTGATTATTTCTATGTTGTTAATAAATAGACCTTGTGTGCAACACTGTGTTGGGAGGAAAGCTATAGGGAATCAATTCCATTAAATTGGGGGTCCCAGATGCATACAAATAACTTTATTAAATAAAGGAGAATTGTGAGGACCTGTTTTGGGTTGGGTTGAAAATTCTCCTGAATTAGTTATCGCCCAGTTAAACCATCCTACCCAACTTGAGGTCCCACCGAGATATGATTTTGGGGATAACTAGTGCCATTGCAACATAAATCTTTTAAACTGAAACTGTGCAGAGGCCATAAATGTGCGTGAAAGCTTTGTGTTGTAGTGAATTATATGGTATCGATACCGTAGCTTCCTAAGGAAATACTAAGATGTGTACAGGAGAAGAGACTGTTACATAGAAAATTATTAGAGGTTTGAATTGGAGTTGTAAGTGATTGATTGACAGTGGAAAAATAGGAGTAAGACAAGTTTGTATTTCTGTATAGTGAGAATAGCTGGCGGAAGGTTGTTACATTTAAACTAAGATATGTCTGACATAGCAATACCTGTGTCCAAGGCTCATGCCCTTTCAAAGGTATATTTGAAAGGGGGATTGGACAGCCACAGATATTGATCTTTGGAAGACAGAGGGTCGACAGAATCTCCTCTGTGGGCATGGACATTTTAGATGACTGTGGCCCAATGAAACCAGTCCCTACAGAGGCTTTATGTGACTTCCAATGTCAAAGAAGAAAATTTTAAACTGACCTCTCTCTTTCAGTGGACTTGTACTTTCACCTTGAGCTGGTGGAGGAGAGGTTAGCAGACAGGGAGGGCCAGATTAAACAGTGCTAAGAAGCAGGCCAGAAAAATTCTGAAGAAGTGCTGAGCGCCTAGCAAGTGTGTAGCAACAAACCGCAAGACATTGTGCGGCTGCAAGAATCACTGAGAGAAAGCCAGGTTTCCATATTGCAACACAATGTCATGGATCAAATGCAAGCTGAAATTAAGACATCTTGTGATGAACTGCAAAATCAGAGGACACCATTTTTGAGACTGCAGGATACTTATAATCAGTGTATGGAGGACAGGATTAAGCTACAAGGGAAATATAACGACCAATTTGTGCATAACAATTCCATGTTAGACAACATTGTGACACTAAAACTCAATTTTGCGGAATAAAAAAAACAAACAATAAATTAATTCTCAAAGAAGTTGAGTCCCATGATGAATTTGACCAAATTAACCACAGTTTAAGTGTCACAAAAAGGCAGAGGGATCAGCTCGCACAACAGCGTGATGCTATAATACATGAGAAACAGCGATTGATACACAAACTGGAACAGGCACATGGAAATGAAGTCCTGAGTCAAGTCTCTTCCCAAGAAGTAGCCAACGTGAAAGATGAAAATCCTGCTATTATGCTATCCCCGCCTACCTGCCATCCCTACCACCCCCCTGCTACCCCAGCAGCTACCTCCCCTGCTGCCCCAGGCACCTCTTGGTACCTCTTGTTACCTCCACTTCAGGAGGGCTGTGGGGGGTTGCCTGGTGGTAGAGCTGTTGTGCATTGAATTCAGCTGCTATGGTGGTGAAACTGTATACAGATTGTGGGAAAAAAGGAGGTGTTACAACTAATCAAATGGGTACAAAAGCTGCTGGGGCTTGTAATCCGCCCAGGCAGACCACTATCAACTGGGGTCACCACCTCAACCAGGGACATAAACGAGGAAGCAATCAGGGAGTTTGTAGTAACCAAGGTGGTTGAGGAGGTAACAACTGGCGCTGAGGTGGTAGCTGTGGCCAGCCCCTCGAGTTCTCTGGTGGCTACCATTGCTGAAACCATTGATGTCGATGCAGAGAGCGACCTGGTGGAGACGATCCAAAGATCACTGTTAGTGTTTCTGGATGCTCCTGTTCCTGATGTCTGATGTCGGCCCCAGAACTGTCCCTGAATGGGAGCATGTTTTACCATCTGAGCCAGATGGGCCAAATGATAGAGCCCTCATTGTTGATCAAGCATTTGCACCTGCAGGTGGACCCTCGTCCAGATCCATCCTGGAGGTGCTAGAATGCTCAATCGATCAATATTATGATGAGAACTGCTTACAGGAATCGAGGGGGTGACAAATGAGAGGGTGGAGTGTGCACCCTTGGAAGAAGCTGCTGATCTCATCAATATGGGTGAGTTGGGCGGTTATTCATATGCATACATGCTAACCCTCCCAATTTAGGTGGGAGACTGCCCATTTTTCAGTGAAAAATAATGCTATTTTTCACGTTCTCCCGCCTAAAATTAATCCTTGCCCAATGCATTCCTATGGGAAAATCATTGTCTCCCGATTTTTCTGACATAATCTCCCGCACAGGTGGGTTGAAATGTTGGCATGTATGCATATGGTAATTCCATTCTGGATCAAAGGCAGCCCATTATTTCCAGTGGTCTGATTGGCCGCATCAGTAAGGAAAACAGCCGGGCACGAATCAGTTTAGAGAACTCCTGTGCATTCCATCTATAATTAAGGAACTGAGTAGCAATCAGCTGAGTAGTAATCAGCCAGTTTGCTTACAAGGCAGTCCATGGAGCTCTGCCTCTCTATTTTCAGATTCCATGGGTTCTAGCTTGATGATGGATGGTGAACCAGCTGATGGGCTCAGTGTGAGCACAAACACAGACCATATTTTATATTTTGCTAAACATCTTAATAGGCTTTCTACAGCCCTCATGGAACTGAAGGATGCTCACGGGCTGCTGACGGACAAAACTCTGGGAAAATGGACACTGCCTGGGGGTGATCAGCATGTTGGTAAAGTCCATAACTAATTACGTGGCAATGGATATTGGCATGAACAAGGATATGAATGCCCGGTCTGGGTCTGGTGCTGACAGAAACCCAGTGGTGAAAGTCATCAAGGACAGTCTGGCGACTTCCTCAGCAGAGACAGGGGTGGGCAACATGGTGGGGGCTGGTGGGGTTGACACACCATTGGGGTTGAAGATCATAAACGGTCAAAGCACTATATACATGCAGCCTAAAACCCCAGGTGTGGTTAATAACAGGTTGTCCAACTATAAAAGTACTTTTAGAGCGAATATTGGAAAGGTGGGCAACCGAGACAGAGTCGACGATGGAGGATGTGGAAATGACACTGAGTCCTGATGCCACACAAGGTGTTCCCTGTGGTGGTGTGAAGAAGCAAACATTTAAGGACGATCCCCTGAGTGGTTGGCGGGACACAAACTTAATTTGTTGTTTTAAGATCCTAACACATGGCAGTACAAGTGCCTTCAAAAGAGCCCTAGTGAAAGGCCTGTCAGATGTACTTGGGGTGAATGATGTCTTGTTCAAGCTGTTTCCTACTGTGCACATTCTTTCAGACTGCATGTTTTGTTAGGGGTGTAATGTACGTTTTTCCTGCAAGGTTTCGCCTGTGTATCCCAAATTGTCGAGACGCCTTAGCTATGAAGGGGATTTAGGTATTCGAGGATACCATGCTGATATATGTCATCTCCATGACTCCTGGTATTACTGGCACAAGGAGTGACAAGGGGAGGGTGGAATTTCAGACTCAGCCAATGCTACCTCCAGGAATTCTGTGCTATGTAGAAATAACGATCTTACCACTGATTATAACCGTCCTATTATTGTCAGAACTGGAGCAGAGGCTGAGGCAGGCAATCAGGGTCTCTAGATAAATTAACATGAATGTTGTCTTAGTGAACCTCTATAACAGCCCTCATACATCAGACAAGGGGAATTGTCTAACCCAACTGAAATCATTGTTTGATGACTAATTGTGTGGGCTCGATCAAGCATCACACATGCCGCTTCTGGCAGGGTATTTTAATGTAATATTTGGAAATGGTCCCCCACCAAATCTTCTGGATAATTCAGAGGATATGCTGTTGGGATTTCCCAAGCCAGAGTTGATTGACCTCAGAATGTGCAGGATGGGCTTAGGTTAACTGCTTGGTTGTTTCAGTGGGGTCTGCAATCAACTAATGGTTGCACCAAGGGCGACAGACTAGAGAAACTGACTTTTAGAGTCCCCCAGGGCACTTCCACAATTGATTACTGTTGTGTTTCAATCACAGGATTACGGATTTTTAGATATTAGAGAGTGTGTTAAGTGATCACCTCCCATCAGTTTTGGAGCTTGTGAACATTTCTGGAGCAAGAAATAGGGCCATCCCTCATCTTGGCCTGAACGTCCTGGAGGGTACTGTAAGGAACTCATGGTGGCAACAGTAAAGACAGACACAAGTGATCACAGTTCAAGGGTGTTTATTAGACTATATATGCGGCAGGAAAAACACCAAATCTTAACCTAAATCTAAATAATAAAAAGGAAGTCCTAGTGGCGTCTTGTCAAATAAAAAGGACCTATACTAAGAAAAATCTATTGCCAATCCGTACAATTAAATACAAAAAAGTGTGGGATAATATTCACAAGAAAGAAAGAAGTGTTCACAAATGATAAGGCAGGATGTGGTAGCCGGGGGTCTTCTTTCCCCACGTTCTGAGCACGGGACAAGGCTGAACTCTGGAGCACAGCACACGCTTGAGCTTACCCAGCACGAGACAAACAGTTCCGCTCTCAGTTATTAGGAACTTTGTTGGTTAAGTCTCTTTTCTACAAAAAGTTTCTTGCCTCAGAGGATCTGATGTGTTCCAAAACAATAAACTAAAGTTCCTTTCTGCTTGCATGTTGTGTGAGGCCTTTTCACCCTGGGCCCCCCTCTTCCGGGCTCAGATCCACAAACAGTTCCTTTCTACAAAATCATAAACAAAAGTTTATTTTCTAATTGCACTTGGAGAAATTGCACTTGGATGATGATTCTTCACCCCTGGGCCCCCCTCTTCCCGGGCTCAGACCCTTCTCGAATATCAGCTTCCCTCCGGCGGTTTCACTCTGGCTTGTATTCAAAAGATTTCTTCTGTTACATTCATATTTCGGTTGGGTACTGGCTTTCCACCCCTGGATCTCCCTCTTCTGGGCTTAGATCCTTCTCGAGTGTCGGCCTCCCTCCGTCGGGTTCACTGCGGCTTTCCTCAAATCAACTTCGCTTATGGCATTCACAAATCTTAATGTCTTTTTAAACAGTTCACTGTGGACATCCCTCCGTGGGGTTCACTTTGTCAACACACTGATCATTGGGTCTTTTAGGCTTTGCCCCTTTTTATCGGCATCCCTCCGTCGGTCGGGTTCACTCTTGCCAACGTTTGCCAATCATACAATTCCTTAAACAGTTCTTACAATGCAGGAGTCACTTCCCATAGCTTCACAATCATCTGCTGGTCAAAAACTTTCGACTATACAGAGGGTTTTACTAGACCCCTGTATGACCACTTTGACCCCTTTCTCGCGTTGCCCAAGGCTTTTTGGTAACGGTAGTTTCAACAATAGGTTAATCGCCCAGAGTTTCCTGAGTGAGCACCCACAGGGTGCCTGACTCCTCTGTAGCTGGTTTTTCCCTCTTGCATTAACAGTTCTTTGTACTTTCTTCAATTAGCCGTTTGCTACTTTTGTTCAACACAGTTCGGTTTCTTATCGGCTCTCCCCTCGACTCACCGGCTGTGATGTACTGCTTGTTTTTTCTTGTCTCTGGAGTCAAGGCCGGCACCACGGTGGCAAGCGTCTCTCCTCGGCTTGGTTATCAGTGGAGGAGGGCCCTGTTTACTGTTGACATCTGCTGCAACCCACGCTGGCTATTGTTCGTGGTCTTACGATTCTTTCCGTGGAGGTTTCACGGGCCTGGCTCGGAAACGGCAAGGTCGCTTCTCTACTTGTCGCCCTCTCAGTACGCGCCGTCTTTCTCCGCCTCTTGAACTGCCGTGCTGAGTTAGCTCTCTTGTCGTGCGGTCTGCCTTGCTCGTATTGTGCTCTCGTGCTCCACCTTTTATCCCTGCGGGGAAGGGAAAGGGCCGTCAGGTGTGTGTGATACTGGTCAATTGCCTGACCCTTGTGTTGGGACATGTCAGGTACATGGCTCTGGTGTTTGTCTGTCGTCTTTCATTGTGTGCGAAAGTGTTTGTGTCAGAAAAGGGGGCCAGGGGGCAGAGTGTTTGAGTATCCTATGTGGTGGGATGGGGAAAAGGTGTTATAAGAAGGGGGATATTTTGCGTCTCACCCATCAGTGGCCCACTTCCACTCCCTGAGGACCCCCCATCCAGGTGATACTCCCTCACTGGTCCACCCCCAGGAACTGGATCCAATAGTGATGGCCGTGTCCTGGCCACCTGGATGGCAGATTGCCATGGACTAGCAAGTGAAAAACCTTCAGGTTTCTCACAGTACAAGGTGCACAATTAGGCGGAAGCCAGAGTACAAAGACAAGTTGCTGTGAAAGATTTATAATAATATCCAGCCAAGTTTTATCAAACTGATAGATGAAGCAGCTGACCTCTGTCACCCATCTGGCATTTTAGATGAGATTGATCCTTTAATTAGGAGGATAACTGCAGATTGCCAGAAAGGGGTAACTAAGTCTTCATTTAAACAAAAGGCTTGTTGGTTTGATAAGGAGTGTAAGGAAGCAAAACTGTTCCAGATTGATATGATTAAAAGAGAACGATGTAAACAGAAACCTCATACAGAATGCCAGAGCCAAGTATAAATGGATCCTGACTAAGCAAAAAAGAGTTAGATAGAGCAGCTTGGGACGAGCTACTGATCATTGCTAAGACTAATGACATGGTACTGTTTTGGGATTTCGTTTCTTTGGGACCCTAATATAAAAGGCTGCGTAATGGGGTTGAAACAAATGTTGCAGATGGAAACTGGGTCTCACACTTCTCAGCCCTGTATAACCCCCCCTTGTGGAGGGAACTGGTGCTGAGATTTCTGGCCTTTTAGACACAAGATCAAGTCCTGAAACGGCTCAACCCAGAGAAGACACGCATCAGGTATCTTTTCCTCTTTTGGAAATCATTGACGCAATTAATCAGCAGAAACTTGGCCGCTCCCTGGGCCCTGATAGCATCCCTGCAGACCTATCCAGGGAAAATGTAGCTTTATGGGCTCCAGTCTTGACCATCTGTTTTAATGCCATGTGCAAGAATGCCCAGTTCCCGGCCTCTTGGCGGAAGGCAATTATTCATCCAATCTATAAGAAGGGCCGAAAGATTCTCTGGCGTTGTATAGACCGATCGCTCTACTGGATTCCCTGTTTAAAGTGTTTGGAAGAGTGTTGTTGTGCAAATTGAAGCTTGGCTCGACATTAATAACATCCTTGAGGAGATACAATTGGGTTTTCACCCGGGCCTGGGCGTCAGTGAGCAAATCCTAAATCTCTATCTGATTCTGACTAACTCACTCTATCCAAAGCACAAAGTAATATATCTGGCCTTCATGGACCAGATCACAGCATTCGATAAGGTTAACAGGGACAAGCTGTGGGCTGTTCTCAGGTCGCAGGGTTGCCCATCTGGGATAATAGAGTTGTTGGCCATTTTGCACAGGAACACCCTAGCCTGCGTGAAAAGTGGACCATCTGACCATTGTACATCTTATTTGAAAATCAGGTCAGGAGTATGCCAGGGATGTGTATTGGCCCCTGTTCTGTTTTCCTTGTCTGTTAATGAGCTCCGAGACGTATTGGCACGGGCGACCCTGGATGTCCCAAGAATGAATGGTCTTTCATATCCGGTACTGGCTTACACCGACGACACCGTTCTGATCGCTTGTACGCAAAGGGCTCTGTGGGAACTTGCAAAGGCTTATACTAATATTATGACCTCTTTGGACCTGAAAGTTAATGCCACTAAGTCGGCTGTTATGGCCTGTCACCTCTCCCGGAAAAAGCCCCGATATTGACAAATGGGGTTGTAATCCCAAGAGTTCAGACTTTTGATTATCTCGGTACACGTTTAACATTGGATCTGAAATCAGTAGTACATGTAGAAAAACAAGGAGCTAGGTTTATACAAGCTCTTGAGTGGTAGGGAGATTCATGTCAATGTCAAGTGCAAAGCCACTAGACATGATAATGACAGTCTATGCCATTGAAGCAAGATCAGTGGGCAATTGTGGGACAATGCTATGGGATCTTGGTGATGTACAGTCTTGCAAGTTATTGAGAACTCATTTCCAAAAATAGCTCTTTGTCTTCCACAATCAGTCCCCAATTATGGCATGCAAACTGAGTTGGGCATGCTGTTTTTGGTGGATTACATGGTGTTGGAATCCCTCTGCACTGGCTCAAACTATGGACCGATCACAGAGCAGGGGTAACAAAATCCCTATTTACGCACCTGTTTGGCACGGCGGTCTCAGGGTTGTGCCCTGGCTGGTCCATGTAAAGAAGTAGTTATCAAAACTGGGCGCTGAACACTTTCTGAACAACCCAACGCTTATAATTCGGGCAATAGGAACACACATTAAGCGTCAATTGTTGTCAACATCTAGAGTTGATCAGGAAGCCATGGAAATTCAGAAGGGCTCCAATAGAAATGTGGCAATCATTTCATCTGATGTCATTCAAAATTACTTATTGTGGTCAAACAATCCATCTGAAAGAAATCGGTGGACAAGATCAAGATTGAATTGCCTTCCCATTAGTATTACCCTGTCACAATGTTCTGTGGGCAGGAGGGGAAGGTTGCCCATTTGGATGTGATGCAGAGGACGACAACTTGCATTTCATTCTTTTTTGTCCAGTTTTCAAAGACATTAGAGACAGAACGTTGGTCCCTTTCCTGGTTGCCGCTCTTTTTGCCTACTTAAGGTGCCCTCCAGTCTCTTTTCCTTTGCAGATGGGGACCAGGTGCAAGTGGATCTTGGTCATCTGGCCTAAGCCTCACCCACCTTCTTAGCCCTGCCTCTTCCTTCCTGCTCTTAACTCTTAGATCAAGGGCGGCTCTTGCCCGGGCGTCCGAAGCGAAGGGCATACAAAGAAAAGGGAAATTCCTGTTTGGACCTGTTTCGGACCAGGAGGGCCCAGGGCATGACCCCCTGCTCAGACAGCAGGTAAGCATGCACCAGCATGTGTTTAGTCCCTCTGTCCCCACAAGCCATCCCCACCTCCTCTGTCCCCCCTGTGATTTTCCCTTGTGCCCCCCCTCTCGCACACAGGTGTTGCCTGTTTTGCTTGATTCTTCTACCCAGGTCCCCGTCCACCCCCCTCCAGCCTACTTCAGCAGGAGTATGTCCTGATACATTCTGGTTTCACCATCACTGTCTTGTGGCCAATGCTGGATTTGACTTTTATGGACTTTCCCAACACTCATGCTGAACTTGCTTTGCATCTTGTACTCAGGCTGGTGCTGAATCATGCTGTTCCCATCTTCATCTTGTATCATGGCTTGCATCATAATGTGTTACTAATGACTTCTGCAATTGTATTCGCTCTCCTCTCTTGCTTCTCCACTCATTTTGACTGCTTAGTCTCTGTTCTCTCCTCCTCTCTCTTTCTGCCTTTTCCTATCTCCTCCCCTCCTCCCCTTACTTCTCTTCTATGCACTTACTCTATCAGAAGTGTCCCTGGACCTAGTATGATAGCAACCTTGTCTGTCTCCTACCCCTTCCCCTTACTTGCCCTCCCCTCCAGCACTATCTGAAATGTCATTAGGCCTAGTACGATAGTCGCTTGTTTTGTTCCTTCCCTCCCTTTCTGCACCCCTCTCCCTCACCTTTTGTTTTTCTCCGGCTCTACCAGAAATGTCCTCAGGCCTAGTACGGTAGTCACCTGTCTGGTTCCATTTCCTTCCCACTCTCCCCCTCCCTTCCTTATCTAGGTCTTCTTGCACTATCTGAAATGTCGTCAGGCCGAGTACGATTGTTACTTGCCACGGCAGCTGCCACCGTGTATAAAAAGGAGCAGCATTATGCCTTATCCTTTTGCGGAGTGCTATAACCATCCTGACTTTCCTGATATCTGTACTCACTGTTCTAGGGATTCGAGCTGCTAAAGATGATGGTGGCAGGAGCCCAGGTACAGGACGATGTGAACGCCGGACCGTAACAGCATCCACGCCCAAAGGCGGCGACAACCCCCTGCGGGCGTGGAAGCGACGCAGGAGCACCGGTGAGTGTATGTTGCTCAAAGGTTCCCAGGACCTGTCTTCAGGACCATCCCCCTTCCAGTCCACCAGATAGAATGGACGACCCCTGCAGAGTTGAAAGTCCAAGATATCAGCTACCTCGTATTCATCATCGCCATCCACACGAAGGGCGAACAGGCAGGCACGTAGAGGGAAGGCAAGGTTTAACGAGACAGACATGGAACACTGGATGTTGTCTCCATGAAGTAGGTAAAGAAAGATGCACCGCCACAGGATTCAAGACGTCTGTAATGGGAAAGGGACCCACAAACTTTGGCAGCAGTAGACGTTTGCCAGGAATGCACAGATTACGCGTAGACAGCCAAACTTTCATGCCCACCTTGTACTCCGGGGCCACAATCCTACGTTGATCAGCATACTCTTGGCCCTCACCTGGGCATGCAGAAGATGAGATCGGACTGCCATACGGACCGACACCAACTCTCTAACACAAGCTTGAGCTGCCGGGTTGTCGACGGGGAGCGCTGGATCCGAAGGCAAAGACCGTGGATGAAACCCGTATAAGGCAAAAAACAGGGACACCCCTGACGCGGAGTGTACCGAATTATTGTAGGAAAATTCAGCAGGGGTGAGCATCTCCAGCCAGGTGGACTGAAAGTGGAGACAAAGGCATCGGAGGAATTGCTAAAGAGTGGCATTAGCCCTTTCGGTTTGTCCATCTGTCTGTGGATGATACGCAGAACTGAAACGGTCATCAATGTGAAGTGAAGTAGTCAGAGCCCTCCAGAAGCGAGACAAACTGTGGGCCGCGGTCTGAAATGATGATAGAAGGTAGTCCAAAGAAACGAAAGATGTTCTTAAGAAACAAAGAAGCCAGGACGGGGGCCGAGGGCAAACCCGAGCAGGGAACAAACAGAGCCATTTTGGAGAAATAGTCGATGACTACCCAGATACTATCATAAATGTTCACAGGAGGTAGATCCACAATGAAGTCCATGGAGACCATATACCATGGTTTGTGTGGCACCGGAAGGGGACGCAAAAGTCCCATGGGCTTTGACCTAGTGACTTTACATTGAGCACACACCGAGCAGGAGGTCACATAATCGATAACATCCCTGGACATTGATGGCCACCAAGCCCAGCGGCGCAAGGCCTCCAGCGTCTTTTGTTGCCCTAGATGGGCCGCCATCAGCGGATCGTGTGACCAGGCTAGCGCCCGAAGACGTGCTTTCCCAGGAGGTATAAAGAGATGACCTTGGATATAGGGCAAGCCCTGCCCAATGTCAAGGTTGAGTGAGTCGCATTCCTCCACATTTGACGTCACCCAAGACGAGATAAGGGCACGGAGTGAAGGCTGAGGTGTGCAGGCGCAAACCACCCTGTTAGGCAACAAAAGGGGACGATCGGTCTTAGAATAGCAAGGGCCGTGGGATAACCTTGACAAGGCGTCAGCACAGGCATTGAGACAAGCCGGTCGGTATGTGATGACAAAATTGAATTGGGAGAAGAAGAGATGCCAACGAGCCTGTCGGGCCGTAAGACATTTCATTGATTTAAATGCAAGGAGGCTGCAATGGTCCGAATAAACAGTGACTTGATGACGGGCATCCAGCAGATGGTGACGCCATTCAGCAAAGGCATCTCTGATGGCTAGTAGTTCACGCTCTGTGATAGGATAATTGCGTTCGTATGGGGTCAATTTCCTGGAAAAGTATGCGACTGGATGGACTTCCCCCGAATCAGGGCACCTCTGTGACAACACCGCCCGATAGCTGAGCCAGAAGCATCCGCCTCCACAAGGAACGGGAGAAGAGGGTCCGGGTGTTGTAAGACCAGTGCCGTCGAGAAAGCGGCCTTCAGAGTCTCAAAGGCCTGCTGTGCATCTGGATTCCAAGTATACGATTTCTTGGAGCTGGTCAGCGCAGTCAAAGGAGCAGAGATTGATGAAAAGGAATGAATAAAGCACCGATAAAACTTGGAGAACCCCAAGAATGACTGCAAAGCCTTGATAGAGGTTGGTATGGGGCATTCCTAGATTGCCCTAACCTTGAAACGACTTATTCGGATGCCGTGGCTGGTAATGCCATAGCCAAGGAACTCCACTTCGGTGGAATTAAAAACACACTTCTCTGCCTTGACGTATAGATGGTTTTCCCTTAATCTTTGCAACACAAAACATACATGTTCGTGGTGTTCCTTCGTAGCGGACGAATAGATAAGAATATCATCCAGATAAACCACAACAAATTGATCCAGGCAGTCATGGAAGATGTAGTTCATGAATGCTTGGAAGTTGGCCAGGGCATTAGAGAGACCGAACGGCATCACTAGGTATTCGAATAACCCATATTGGATTTTGAAGGCAGTTTTCTGCTCGTCCCCTGCTCTAATCCGGACGAGATTATAGGCCCCCCTGTCAGGACTTTGGGGTGGTGGAGGAGGAAAAGGTGTACGGGTCCTCAGAACGCTTAAAAGATATAAATATGACAAAAACTACATTACCCAGCAGCCTCTGGGAATTGTGTAGTTCGGGCCGTACGCGCGTTGAGCCAGCTGTCTGTAATTAGTAACAGCTTATTAGGGCTCAACGGTGCACGGCAGGTGTGGCTTATTTTGTGTTTGGAGGCGAAGCCATGTCGGAGGATCTCACGGAATAACGCCCGCTTGCTGGGCCAAGCAGCAACTTGAAATAAGGAAGAGCAGTGCACCGAGGCTACGCGCTGTTTCCATGCCGCTCTGCATTTTTTCTCTGAACGCGGCACGGAACGCGAAGCGGCGGAGGTCTGACTCGCGCTGCTATTACGGCGTCATCAGCTAACGTCTGGGAAGGCTTTCGAGCTTCCCAGACATTCAGATAAGTGCTGGTTGGGTTTTCTTTGTTGTGTACTTGCATTTTGGCAGCAATGAACTCCACAATTGCCACTCACAATGATTTAACAGGGACCCTTGGTATTGTGTATGTCTGAGGGCATTAACCTGACCAGAAGGACAGCCTACGTTTGAGTGCTAGGGTCATGAACTAGTTACACCGTGTGGGTTCTTGGAGACACAGTGCTATGTTTAGTCTTGTTACTCAGACCACTGGGTCATGTATGTTTTATGTGTGTCCATGTGCTACTGTTTGCCCATAGGGCCATGTGTTATGTTCTTCATGTTGGGATACTCTCCCATGAGTTTGTTTCATTTCGTGCTTGCATAATCTGTATTTCATGTAACAAGAGTATTATGATTACCTGTAGCATGAAGGTACTAAGAGGTGCTGGGACCTTAGTAGTTGTGCAGTAGTGTCTAGTATTAAGTGGACATTACTGTTGACCTGTGTTTACTTTAGGCTCTTTGATACTTTATCTCATGTTAGGCAGGGTAGGGTTTTTCCCTGGTTACGTCCCTCATCCTGTCCAACTTAGGTGTTTCCTAACCCTCTATCCGGTTTCCCTAAGATTCCCCTCCCCGTCCACAACCTCTTTCTAACCCTCTTCCCCCCATTGGCTGCCACGTGGTATCCTGTGTATATATGTATATCAGGTATCTGTGCCACCCACGGGTGGAGGGTCGACTTCATTCGGCTTCTGTGGTTCGGGGGAGAGTGTCGACACACCTTCCTCTAGTATTGGTTTTGACACCCCCTAAGGTCAAGCTTAGTGAACACCACTGAAGAGCCAAGCTGATCCAAGAGCACTGAGATCAACGGGAGGGGGTATTGATTTTTTATAGTAATCGCATTCAATGCCCTGTAATCAATACAAGGGCGTAGGTCCCCCTCCTTCTTAGGGACAAAAAAGAGAGGAGAAGCCGCAGGGGACTTCGAAGGCCTAATAAAGCCTGTGGCCAGGGCTTTATCTATGTATTCCTTCAAAACCTTGTCCTCTGGTAATGTAAGCGAATAGACTCTGCGGTTGGTATCTTGACCCCTGGTAACAGGTCTATAGGACAATCATAGGGTCTATGAGGAGGTAGTTGATCTGCCCCACCTTTGTCGAATAAGTCCCGAAAGGATTTGTATTCAGGAGGAATGTCTGCACTAGTGTCATGAGTGATGACGCCTATAATAGACAAAGAAGCCAGCTGTCACGATGCCTGCCCCCAGACATCCAGAACAGGTCCATCTGTCCAGGGAACAGGCACCCAAACCCTGCCTAGGGGCTATATGGGTTCAGTCCTGGCGCCGTAGGCGCCAGGCTCATATTGCCAACTTTAAACTATGAAGGTCATCCTGCAAAGAACTCATGTACAGGCCATCATGAGGCCATGAAGGGACTACTTTCCTTTAGGAACTATTTTGCTGCTTGGGTGCGGTACTGGAACTTCTTTCCTGGGTACTACTTTTTTGATGCTATTTAAACCACGCCCGAAGAGCAGCACACGCTTTGCGTTATTCTGCATTTTAGCAGCGTAACACTCACTGTGTCTGCAGTCCAGCATCCAGTCTACAGCCACACCCGTCTTGTGTCCGGAGCCGATCCTAGAGAAAAGGAAAGAAGAAGAGAAGGTTAGAACAAGGAGATTTCCATTTGGTCATCATCTTTTCCTGGAACAGCCGCACCTGTGGATAAAGGAAAAAGACATTAAAATAAAACACGTCGCATTGCCAGCTGCAGCGCCGCGCCATGCTCACCTGTCTTCGGAGCATCTCCACGACCCGGCGCAGCACCCGTTGAACCGCCGCTCGAAACATCAGCATCTGAAAAGACAAGAACAAACAAAAGGTGAGCGTGGTTCCGCCAAAGACATTCTTTTATTTACCGCAAGATACTTACTCAGAATTTTACCGCTTGAGGCAGCGCTGGTCACCATTCTACGTTAGACATTTTCGGCAAGGCGCCGCACCTGCAAAGAAGATAGAGAACTATTGGTTAATTACATTTGGAACAATATTACCAGCTAGACAGTGCTTGGTACAAACTGACTCTTACCTAAGCGCTACCTTCATCCATCGAGGCAAACTCACTCCTTGGATCACGCTGCAAGGGAAAAGGTATGAAAGGAGCAAGAGTGAATTAACAGACATTTTAACTCTAAAAGAACTATACATTCGGTTTACACACTACTTACCTCGGAGTCATTGTTGTCTGGAACTCTGCCAAATACCTTCGGATCAATGAAGTAACTGAACTTCTACGCACCCCTGCACTCCACGCAGGATGGAGAGTTCATCCTTCCAAACAATAAGGTGAGACTTTATGAAGGGGAATACTGGTGGCTAATCCCCTTTACTGCTTTTAGGAAAATATTCTTGCGGCCCAGGCAGACGAAACTGAGTGGGCAAGTGCAGTCGATCATCACTTCGCTACGAGTTACACTGGTGGAGACCGCAGCAGTCCAGCTTCGTTCGACGCCCCGGTGGGATCCAGGTGAGCGTAACACCACCAAGGCCTGACAAGAAGACTCTGGGCATACACACGTGTCCTGGAAACAGTGTTCATTACACTCCAAAGAAGGGAAGCGAACACTCTTTTTTGCCCAATCAATCGCAGGGTTGTGGTGTTGTAAGCATGGAATACCCAAGATGACGTGAGATTGAGGAGCCTCGATTAGATCGAACGAAATCGATTCCGTGTGTCTGTCTTCAGTTTTCATACAGACAAGAGATGTATTTTGTGTAACTAAGCCGGATATCAAAGACGTACCGTCCACTGTATGAACCACCTCGGGTTGAGCCTTGGGTACTATGGATATGTTGTTTTTAGTGACATAATCATAGTCCATGTAGTTCCCCGTAGCTCCTGAATCAATGATAGCCAAAGAGGAGAATGTAACGTCATTCGTAGTGGTGAATACCACCGGAAGACCGACAGGGGCAGAGGAAGCACCATGTGAGTCCAAAGAAAGCACTCCCGGCGTAGGGACTCTGTCTATCGCCAGGATCTGGCGTTTCCCGCCTTTTTGACTGTTTTTTTAGGACAGTCCTTCAATTGGTGTTCTGATGACCCACAATACATACACAGACTATGTGAACGGCGGTATTCGCGTTGTGCAGGAGTCAGAGGGCCTCTCACCGCCCCTATCTGCATAGGTTCTGGAGCTGGACCAGGAGGGTTAACTACTTCCACTGGTGAGGGGGTAAGGACCAGGGTTTTTCGTTCCCCTCTTCTTTCTGACCTCCTAGCATCTATTTGTAATACCAAGTCTAACAGTTCGCCGAAAGAAGGAGGGACAACCAGGAATATGGCAAGGATGTCTCTTCGGGCCAATCCGTTTCAGCAGCTAGCTGATTGAATCTGGTGAGATAAGAAAAAAGAGAAGACGTGCCCTGTCGTAAATTCAGAAACACCAGGTCTGATGCCTGGGATTTATAGTGGTTATCAAACACCCTATTCATGGCCAAAATGAGTTCATCACAGTCATAGAGGATGTAGCTGTTAGACTCAAGCAAGGGGTTGGCCCAAGCAGCCTCCGTGCCCCCGAGATGGGAAAGAATAAAGGCTGCCTTGGTGGTGGAGTTCGGAAAGGCGGTAGGCCGACACAGAAAATGTAATTTGCATTGATTTATGAAAGTCCGGTATTGCTTTTGGTCTCCAGTGAAGCGTTCTGGAGGGGCCAACGGGAATTGTCTAGCCATCAAGACCGGGGCTGCAGAAAACCCCGAAGCAGAGGCTGGGGGTAAACCAGAACCTGAGGCGGCCGCGCCAGCCATATCTACACGCGGTGTTGGGGGAGTTGGAACACTCCGTAAGCTATCGATCCTCTGGTGAATGGCGTCATGAGCCACCGTCATGTCAGACCGTAACTCCGACACTAAACGAATCAAGACGGTCAAAGGATCGGATTCTTCCATGGCTTTTGTTTTTGTTACTCACCGGTGAGGAGAGCACGTGAAACAGGAGACTAGAACCGTACCACCAGGAAGTTGCTTGAAGAGCTTTGGGTGTGGCCTCCACCCAAGCCTCCTCTCTATGAGAGAATAAGACCCTTTAAATGATATGACCCCTTGCTGTATGATAACCAGGCAAGTGGACCGATCACCCAAAAGAGCGGGGAGAACACACCGCCATGGACCAGGCTGCAAAGGAAAAAACAACAGGTAAGTGTTTTTGTGGGTAGCCCTTATCCCCTGAGAGTCTTACTAACTAATGGAATACCTGAGCCTTTCCCCCTGTGGTATGGAAAATAAGGTACATCACAGGAAACCACATAGGAAAATAACGAGACTTAGAATCTAACTCGATATAAGTTATGACAGAAATCAGGAGTTGTACAGGTTCTTAGCAGTGGAAGAGGACTGAAGGATTGGAGAAATTCAGAACACAACGACAAGGATAAAATAAGAAAAAGGGTAGGTTAGTAGGATACTAATACCCGAGCGGCATGAGGGTCGCACTGGTTTCGGGATGGTGCACAGCTGCAGAGCGTCCCTATGTGCACAAGCAAAACAAGCATTAATCCAATATTCAGTTCACAAAAGGAGATAAGTCTTACCACTTTTGGCAGAGAGGTTGCAGTTGTTGAAAGGAGAGCAGCATCCAGACGGAATGGTAGTCTAGGGGGAAATGTAGTTCGTGAAAACAGGCAAGTTCTGGCACACTAGCGGGTAGCAAACAAGGGAAAAACGTGTAGAAAAGGAGTCCGGAAGCAAATAAGGGTCTGATACACGTGCAGGCAATAACCAAGACAGAACGTTCTTTTACGGAGTCCGTGGAAGCAAGCAGGGGTCCGGTACACATGCGGGCAAAAACAATGACAGGTAGACGAGTACACGCCAGGGAGATTAAAGAAAGCGGAGTCCAGTTAACGAATCCGGGTTGATACCATAATAAATGAAGGAGTTGGCACTTGAAGGAGGAACTTCTCGTAGCCGGGTGTAACTTTAAACAAAAGTGGCGTCCTGGCTGCTGCTTCGGGAATACATCAGTGAAGGAGGCGGGGCTAGCCAAAGTGAGGCTCCATCACCGAACTACAACATGGAGCTAGGATTTCTGGGAAACGTAGTTTCGTGTTGTTACTTGCCACGGCAGCTGCCACTGTGTATAAAAAGGAGCAGCATTATGCCTTATCCATTTGCGGAGGGCTATAACCATCGTGACTTTCCTGATATCTGTACTCACTGTTCTAGGGATTCGAGCTGCTAAAGATGATGGTGGCAGGAGCCCAGGCACAGGATGAGGTGAACGCCGGACCGTAACACGATAGTTAATTTCACATCCTTACTGTTCATGGCCTGTAAGAATGTCATTGCATTTTCCCTTGTTCCCTCCCTTGCCTTGAAGCGCTTTGAAACACATTGTGTATAGGCGCTATATAAATAAACTATCATATCATAAAGACAGGCAATTTGTGCAGTATCGGCTGGCACCACTATATCTACTATGGGCAGAAAACCGACAGGTGAGCTGGTCACTGCTTTCATTTTTAAGGCAGGCTATGGTCAGAAGGAGGTGCATGCTGTCCCTGTAATCTTGCTTACTGGCCGCAATATAGATTGAACTAATTTCTGTGTATGGTATTCAGAATTTTACTAACTACTTTGAACTTGTTCTAAAATTGTTCAATGGCCTTTATATTTAGGTGCATCTGTGCTCTAAGACATTGATCCCCCAGATTGTTATTTTTTTTTTATAATCACTGTTCAGTTATATTGTTGCGGTTTTAGATAATTTTAATGTTTGTAATTTTTCTGTGCTTTTATGGCCAAGGCCCGAAATAAAGTTTTGCTGTGTGCAAATTTAAATCTGCAGGACAAATGGGAACAAACAGAGACTGTTGTGGAGAATGCGAATCCCCCACTAAAGCTCTGCCTAAAGTCTCCGCCCAAGTGGGCAGGAGAGGGCAGACGCTACCTGATGCCAATCCCGGGGGTGGTGTACTGCGGGAGGATCACCTGGGTGGAGATCAGACCCAGGGAGGTGGGGAGATTTTGCAGGGTGAGACATGGTACTACTCCTTGGCTGGCGATAAGATCATTCCAAGAGAGGTTATGGCATCCTGCCATTCTGACAAATATCAGTCTATGGTTCAAATTAAATCAGTAAAATCTAGGATCACAAAATCCAAAGATACTACCTCTTCAGAACCATTCCTTTATACCCCCAACTTCCCATGTCGTCCACAATATCAAAGGTATGCCAACAGAAACAGTAAAAATTTCACTTTTCCTAAACCTTCTGTCTCTTCAAATGTTAAACCTTATAATTCCTATCTTAATAATATCACGGGAGGGAAATCCATCTTTAAATCTTTAAAGAAGTAGAGAAATTTAATTTATCTAAAGCTGACTGCATGTGCCAGAATCTCTCAGGGACTGTGAAGAAGAAGAGGGCAGAAGAGGCATGCAGGAGTCAAGGTCGGGTAGGCAAGCCTAGTAGCTTGTGGCAGGGTCAGGCAATTAGTCCTAGGGGCCTGTACCTGAAACCAATTAACCCACCTGAGGGGTATAAAAGGCTGTAGCAGGGAGGAGCAGTAGAAATAAGCTGTAGCAGGAGCTGGAAGGTCGGCAGTATCAGAATCAGAATAAGCAGAGCACGAGGTTGGCAGTTCACAAGGAAGTCTGAGCAAAGAAGGGACACCAGAACAGAGGAAGGGCTGTTTTCACATGCAGGCTCTGAGTTGGTCCTGTGCTAAAACATCCTGTCTGGCTGTGGCAGGATTGGAAGAGACTGGAAGAAACAGGCAGTCTTTCCAGGTGTGCCTAGTTACAGTGAATGCAGAGCGAACTTGTGCATTCTCCCAAGGCTTATGTACAGAAGCAAGCCGAGGGAAACTACAGAGTGGAAGACTATCCCTTAATGAGGCCAGATCGGGGACACCCTTGCTGCAGAGGGGTGTGGGTCCCAAGAGTGCCTGTAGCAGTAGCAGGAGAAGAAACCAAGGCGGGAAGCAGAAGCAGGCCACAGTCGTAATTGTGGAGTTGGGAAAGGGAAGCTCCGGACTCCAAATTAACAGAAATACCTTGCCGGTAACTGTAACCAGTCTTATTTGCACTTGCATATACATCTAAGCGAGTAGAAGTTGTTCAAAGAAGTGGGAAGTCTTTCTAATAAGGGAAATGTAACACATGCTTTTGTTAACGAGCTTAAATAGCCTTGTGTATTGAAAGCATCTCTCTTCCCTATTAATGGAACTAACTTGTTGCAGAGTGGTGACTCTTATTAAGGAGGAGAACATTGCTGGTTAAGGTATTGAAGCAGAACTGACTTTCCTGAAATGTTACAAGTGTAGTTGAAAGAGGCAACGCATGCAACAGTTTTTCCCGACACCTTGAGGCTAAAAGCTGACCGACAGGTGGGAACGTGCTTCCTTTGAAGTGGCAGTTCAAGACTAAAACAAAATTGCATGTGCCTAATTTTGTTTCTTTTAAGAAACCCACATCTTGTAACATATCGAACACTAGCAGTAGAAGTCGTAGCATGGCAGAAGGTGAACCAAAGAACAAGCGTTACCCAAGTTAATAGACGGAACTTTGTTCAAATGAATCCTGCTCATTTAAGAACTATACACCATTAATCTGGAGTTGTTGAAGTTGTTGTTACCTGAGAGTCCTCTAATATGAAGGTAATAAGGTTAGCCAAAGCTATAAGAGTGGAACAACAGCTTTGGGGTAACCGTTGGAGAAAAGTTCTATATGGAGCTGGGTGCTTATTAAAAGACGTTGTTTTAAATTTGCTTGGCTGAGACTGTTTTAAAGGAGGAGAACTAGCCTGGAAGCCAGAGGCACATTTTGTGGTAGCTGCAAGACAGAAGTAAAGGCAAAGAGGCTGCTCTTTCTTGCCATACAAGAGACAAGCGTGCCTTGCCAACCTGTGAAGGTTGAAGAAGTCTTGTTGAAGTTACCTGAAGTTGAAGCTGCAGTAGCAGCAGTACATTTTCCTAACTTTGGAAGTTGTAGCAGCAGTAGTAGAACTGTGGTTGTCAACATTTCTTGTCAGAACTGCATTAATTGGAAGTAGTAGAATCAGAAGTCAACTGTGGGGCAAGGAAGCCTGCTCGCACAGCACGAATAGTAGAAAGGATTTGCTGAGGAGAGCAACAAGCATCCTGACAAACTGTACAAAGGACGCTGCAGAAGTTGAAAGCAGAGGAGTTGATGCAAACAGAAGTGGTACTATTGTCTTCAACTTTACCCCTTTCTATTCTGGAAGGAAGTCATCCAGGAATCCCCATTTGTCTTGTTATTTTCTTGTGGAACTGGGAAGGAGAATCCTTTTCATCAAGCAGAGAAGGAACTGTTACCAGTGGATTTTTATGTGTGTGAACTTGTGTTTCTTTGGAACTTTTCAAGACTTTGTTTAAGACTTTTCTTTTCCTTGGAGGAAACGGACTTTAGGACATTCTTGGGAGAGCACAATCCACCCAGAACCAGTAGAAGTCATCCACGATACTGGTTGTTTGGTAACCTTTTCATTGGGCCTCATTACGAGGTAGGAGGTAGCCATGGTGCTATTAGCACCATGGCTACCCCCTTACCGCATTCTGGGTCCGGGTTCCCGAAATAGGGACTTACCGGGTCATTCCAACCTTGGAGGACCCGGTAAGTCCCCATTCCGGGAACCATTCCCCATTCCCATTCGAGCCCCCATAGGGCTCAATGGGAATGGGGATGGAGCTAATAACGGTACCGCACTTACTGCGGTACCGTTATTATCTCTGAAGTCCCTTAACGGGTCCCTTCCATAACGCCTGGTAAAACCAGGCGTTAAGGAAGGCACCCGCTAAGGGACCTCGGAATGGGGTGGTAAGGGATTACCGGCACCAGTGTCCTTACCGGTGCCGGTAATCCCTTACAACCTACCTCGTAATGAGGCCCATTGTGTTGTTTTCATGTTGCTTTGAATGTTTATTTTCTTTAGAGTGAGGGTTAGTTTTGTGAATGCTAGGAGGTTTTGATGAGATTCTAGAATAGGTAGGGAATTACCTGGTAGGGTAGGTTTAGTTAGGGTTATTTTATAATTGTGTGTAAAATAAAATGTTGAATCGTGAGAAAACTAAGCACAGTCGTGAGTCTCACATCACTGACCCCTCACACTGACTTGAAACAGGATATTGCAAACAAGAAATGCTACACTGGCAAGAAAAGTGTCAGGAAAGGTCTAGTATCATTCAAAATGGCCAGCACAAGAATTCATGTTTACAGCATGAATTGTAAAATAACGTGCTGACGTCCCATAGAAAAACACTGGCAGCTGAAAAGGGCAGCATGTGTGACGTGAGTGAGAAGTTAGTCCAGTGTAAGCAGAAACTGATTCTTGGAATGGAAAAAAATGAAAAAGGAAATAAGTTACTATAACATGGCCCTACCATTACCTGGCCAGGAAGTACTTTGGACAGAGGGGATATTCCCTTTTGCCAAAGGCTTCATTCCACCCACCTACAACTTCCTATAGGCAGGCTGAGAGGTGTCTAACATCCACTCTCCCAAATATTTCTGAAAAGGAAGGAGAGCATTCCTTATCTGACATGGATGACTTCCTGCCTTTACTGGCGAGAAGGGGGGAGGTGCCCCATTCAGCATGTCAGGAGGGGACAGGAGTGGAAATGAAGATATATCTGGGCCTGAGGAAAAATATAATGAAAGATTGAGAGATCTGGACCTGCATAAAATGATCATGCAGAGAAATCATTTAGCCCACTTAGCTGACATGGAAAGACAAGACTTGCACCACGGAAGGTCATTTTAAAAGTCTATTCTCCTCAGGGAGATTGGGAGGATGCTTCTAGGCCATCCAGGAGAAGAGACAGTGTTTGTTTTCACCCCCTCAGAGGAAGAAAACAATATTATTCAACCGCTAAAAAGGGATCTGGGAAAATAACCCTGAGAAAAGAACAAAGGGAGGAGCCTGTGGGAATGGCGTTCCAGCGATAGCTCTGACTCAGAGGAGGACTGCACTTCGGTTCATAGACACAAGAAGGGCAGATCCCAAATGGATTTAATCAAAGACCCTATAAAACAAATAAAAAACATCAAAAGTTGTATGACCCTTTATCATAAAAACGCCAAATATTCTATGTGGGAACATCTAGAGCTTTATGAGCAAATGATGTCCATATTTGGAGCAAGGAATTATTTGAACAACATGGAATATGCCAAATGGACATTTCTCCTGAGTTTTCCAGCTCCTTTGCAGTGCTGCAAGACCAAAATCACCATAAATGTATAAATGTTCTACCTATAAGGCTGCCATTTTAAAAAGAATTTCTATAGGGGTCCACAAAGCTCCATACAATTTGGTGTGTGGTGAGGACCAATCTCGGAGAGAGTTTGCCCCAGAGTCTCGGCGGATAAATATTAACAGTAGAGGGTTTATTGGTACATTTGTACATGCAATCCCGAAATACATAATCACCCAATAAGTGCAGGACTTCAGTGTTTCGTGAGCTCTCAAATGAGTGATTTCACAGGCTACTTGGATTTATGAGGTTCAAAAACCGGCAGAAACTAAAACTAAACCAAAACTCGCAAATCAAATTCAACGCCTACCACCGCAAAAGTGGCAGACGTGAAGGCTTCCCCTCCTTTGGATTGGGTGTCATGGGGTTCGAAAGATCTTAGAAAGATCGTGCAACCAGTCATCATTAGACTGTGTGGTATCTCTCTTCCGAATTTTTTAAATGTGTTTCTTTGCAATCATCAATGCTCTATATGCCCAAAACAGTAAATCAGCAGACACCCGAATATCTACAGGAAACAGTCCCAGTACACATATTAACGGTGTCCGGCGGAGCAAAACATCCAGCATGAGCTCTATCCGCTGAATGACAGTCTCCCAAAAGCCAGTAATTTTCAGGCATGTCCAAAACATATGCAAACCCGTTCCAACATCTGATTTATAAGTATCATCTTGCACTAGTTTGCACGGTGTCAATTTCGAAGGGGACCAATAAATACAATGCATAACCCATTGTTGAGTAAATCTCAAATCTAAATCAATGTTATGCCTGTAAGGGCTTGTGCAATCCTGAAATACATAATCACCCTATTAGTGCAGGACTTCGACGTTTCGCGAGCTCTCAAATGGGTGATTTTGCAGGCTACTTGGATTTATGAGGTCCAACAACCTGCAGAAAATATAACTAATCCAAAAACTCCCAGATCAAATTAAACGCCTACCACTGCGAAAGTGGCAGAGGTGAAGGCTTCCCCTCTTTTGGATTTGGAGTCGTAGGGTTCGAAGAATGCTCCTTCTACCACCAAAAGAATGATCGACATAGAAGGTCCCCTTTCCAGTCCCAACTGATCAACACTCAACCAGTGTTCCAAAATACTGACCCTTATGACACTCTTAGTTTAGTTTAGTTTAGTTTAGTTTATTATTTATATGGCGCGCCATACCCTGGGGCATCAGGGCGCAAACAGACAAGGATATGCTCAACTTAGTTACAAGTACATAAAGATAAGAAGAAGGTACAGGGATATGCTGAGCTTGTTTACAGATATGCTCGGCTAGTTGCAAGTACATGAAAGAAGCAGAAAGTGTAGACATCAACAATGTTACAGTAAGCAGGTATATACAAGGAGAGATCAAGGAACAGGGGAGCAAGGTACATGCTCCTGCATAGTCATGGAAGCGTAATATACAGTTATATACAGTTATGTACAGTGTGACATATAAGGTCAAGCGAGTTAGAGTAGTTAGTTGTCATTGGCTCTCAGCCACCTAGTGAGGTTCTGTCTAAAATTGGCGAAAGGCTGAGGTTCTCTGATGTCATGGGGGAGGGAGTTCCATAACTGCGCAGCCTTAACCGGGAAGCTATTTCCTCCTATAGTGGAGAGTTTGAAGCGCGGAACTTGGAGGCAGTTTGAGTTGGCTGTTTTAGTTGGTCTGGAAGAAGTTCTTTTGCATAACCTGTCCATGAGGTAAGGTTGAGCTTTGTTATTGATGCATTTGTGGGTGAGGGAGGCGATCTTAAGTTGAATTTTATCGGCGGTGGAGAGCCATTTATATTCTCTTCTTATAGAGGATATATGCTCATTTCTATTAATCTTAAGTGCTGCTCTCAAGGCATTGTTCTGGAGGACTTGAATTTTGTGGATGGTCTGTTTATTTGCCCCAATGTATAGTCCATTGCAATCATCCAATTTGGATAGTATCAGGGCTCTGGCAAGTGTAATGCAACTATCTGTAGAGAGGAATTGTTTGCTCGCTCTGATAAGTTTGCATGTGTATACTGTGGCAGAGGCTAGACAGTTAACTTGTTTGGTAAAGTTCATGGTGGCGTCTAGGTAGAATCCTAGGGTTTTCACTTCGTTAGCTACTTTTATGTTGTTCCCATCGATAATGAAGTTGTCATAATCAGGGCTGAGTTTAGATATATAGGTAGTGGTGCCTAGGATGATAAGCTCGGTTTTATCATCGTTCAGGCATAAGCCGTGTGTGGCCATCCATGCCTGAACGATGCTATATATTCTGTTCACTAGGGCCAGGTCCTTGGCGTAAACTCCTGAGAGCGGGAGGAGGATCTGGGTATCGTCTGCGTAGTTGGTGTAGGCGATACCCAGATGATCCATTTCATCAAAGAGGGGCTTCGTGAAAACATTGTAGAGGGTGGGTGACACACAAGACCCTTGTGGTACTCTGCATGTTATGGGAATTGGATCTGCTGAGGCTGATGGACCGAAGACTCTCACAGTCCAGTTACTCAGAAATGACCTGATCCAAGTTATGGCCTCTTAAGATGTGGGCTGCAGAGTCGAGGTGACTACATAGGTCTGTGTGGTCCACTAAGTCGAATGCCGCTGATAGGTCCAGAAGGAGGAGTAGGGCTGCTTGGCCATTATCTCTGCATTCGTCTATTTGGGCCTTAAGGTCTATTAACGCTGTCTCGAATCATGTTGCGGGCGGAATCCTGATTGACGGGTTCCAAGTAGGTGGTTAGACTCTAGGAAATTTTGTATTTGCATGTAAGCCACTTTATCTAGAATTTTTAGAAGAAAGGGCACAGTCGTGATGGGCCTGAAATTAGTAGGAATGGCCGGGTCGAGGGTTTGTTTCTTTAGTAGTGGCAGTACCCAAGACTCTTTTAGGTTGTTTGGTACTGAGCCTGTGGTAAAGGAGGAGTTGATTAGTTTGGTTATAAATGGCGATAGTTCTCTCGCAGCATCCTTGATGAGTTGTGCTGGGCATTGGTCACCTTTGCAGTTAGACGGTTTAAGTCCCTGGAGGACCTTTTCTACCTCTATGGTCGATACCTTAGAAAAGCAGAATCGGGCTTCAATATTAGGCTGTGGAGGTGGCGCTGAGCTCTGAGGGATGTGAGGTGTTAGGGATGCCTTCTTGATGGCAATTTTAGTTTGTAGATTTGTTACTTTATTTGTTAAGGCAAGTTGTATGCTAGAGCACCATTTTTTATCCTTGGCGCAGTTTTCTTGGAGTACAACGGGAGTTTCCAATTCTTTCAGAATGCCGAACAGTTCTTTGACACTTGATTTTGAATTAGATATTCTAGTATTGTAGGTTTCTTGTTTGTTTAATAATATTTCTTTCTTGTATTGGGAGGAGGCTTTGGAAAGGTTGAGTTTATTTTCGACTGATGGGGAGAGTCTCCAAATAGTTTCAAGTTTTCTTTTGGCCAGCCTGAGATTTTTTAGATGGGGCGTGAACCATGAATTGAGGTGTTGTTTTGGTTTGCTATTTCTTAGTTCGAGCGGGGCTATGTGATCAAGGGCTGAGTTCATGGCTACATTAAACTGTTCAACTAACAGATTAGGGTCCATACTGTCTGGTAGTGAGTTCAATTTAGGTATTATGACGGGCATCAGATTTTCCGCTGTCATTAGTTTTTTGTTCCTCGTGGGCAAAGGTGGGGCAGGTGAGGACAGGGCAGTAGCCCGGTTAGTCGTCACTGTGAATAATAGCAGGTGGTGGTCAGTCCAGATCTGCGGTACGGAATCCGTGATATTTACTTCGCAATTATGTTCTGCTATCCAATCAAGGATACAACCTTTGTTGTGGGTAGGTAATTCAACTTTTTGGGCGAATCCCAGCTCTTTCAAGGTCAGAGCAATCGCTGTAGATTGGGTATCCTTATTGTCATTGTAACCTAGATTAAAGTCTCCTAGCACTATTGTTTGGGATGTATTTTTTAGGTTGCTGGACAGGGATGTCGAGATGTCCTCAGCGAAGGTTCCGATAGGACCTGGTGGTCTGTAGATGAGGATGATGTTTAGGGTTTGGGAGTTGGCGATGGCTATTTTGACCGTGAGGCATTCACAGGATTGCATAGTGGTAGTAGTGATGATCCTCATGTCTCGGCTAATTTTAGCTATGATTGCTAAGCCTCCCCCGCGGGAGGTGAGTCTGTCCGCTCGTAGAATTGTATAGTTATCTGGGACTGCTAATGATAGGGCAGGGCCTGCCGCATCATGTAGCCAGGATTCTGAGATGGCCAGGAAGTCTAGGTTGTCTGTAAGAATGATGTCTGATATCTCTGTGGCGTGTGCGACTAGAGACCTGGCGTTTATAAGCGCTCCTTTGAGATAAGGTTTGTGGCCTTGTAGGTTAGGGCAAGTGGTGTTATGACTATCTTTGGCTGTCTGTTTGGTGCTGTTTATTCTGGGTCTATTGGGCTTGGACTGTTTCCTGGTGGGTTCTGCAATACCCTTCAAGGGTAGCTGTATTTTGTTTTGGAGATTTAGTAGTTCAACTTTCTTGGCTGGTGGCTCATGCAGTTTGGACAGGCGAGCACGTAGTCTTAGGTTTCTGTCAGCAGTATTACATGGCCTTTGTAGAGTGGTTCTGTCTGGATAATGGGTCATTTTATGTCCTGTATTGGGTTGTTGTGTGTTGAGCATGATAGGGCAGGTGAGATGGGTGGTATGGGACGTGGTGCAAAGATTCAGGGTGTTAGCTTTGGTGCTCAGGTTAAGTGATTGTACTCCTAGTGTGACGAGGAAGGTAATTTACAATGGCAGCCAGGGTGACATGTAGGCAAGACCCAGTGTGTTCATGCTAAGTGGCTGAGTAGAGGCCAGTTAGGTGCAGTTTCAGTTGCAATTTGAAATGGCTAAGTACAGGCAGGCTAGATGCGACTATCAGGCTAGGTGCAGTTTCAGTTGCAATTTGAAATGGCTAAGTACAGGCAGGCTAGATGCGACATCAGGCTAGGTACAGTTTCAGTTGCAATTTGAAATGGCTAAGTACAAGCAGGCTAGATGCGACTATCAGGCTAGGTACAGTTTCAGTTGCAATTTGAAATGGCTAAGTACAGGCAGGCTAGATGCGACTATCAGGCTAGGTACAGTTTCAGTTGCAATTTGAAATGGCTAAGTACAGGCAGGCTAGATGCGACTATCAGGCTAGTTACAGTTTCAGTTGCAATTTGAAATGGCTAAGTACAGGCAGGCTAGATGCGACTATCAGGCTAGGTACAGTTTCAGTTGCAATTTGAAATGGCTAAGTACAGGCAGGCTAGATGCGACTATCAGGCTAGGTACAGTTTCAGTTGCAATTTGAAATGGCTTAGTACAGGCAGGCTAGATGCGACTATCAGGCTAGATTACTTACATAAGTCCAAAGGCCCATCGTAGGCTACAGATACGCACCCCACAACAGCGTGGGAATCCAAATCAAGACGCTGTCGACCCAGCAAATCCTAAACAGAACTTCCTGTGGGAAAGAAATCTAAACCCCCCTCCAAATCAACATTTTCAAAATATTTTTCCTCCTCCTAGATTCCAGAACAATTGAGCCCAGAATCAAGGGGAGTGGAGACCTAGAAATGAAGGCTACAGTAACTTTCAACCATGCCCAAGTTACTTGATGAACCAAGACTCCCTACGGTTCAGAGGGAGGAGAAAAGATCTCTCAACTTGAGCACCAGTTCAAGCAACTGACTGGGAAAATTGGACACATGTTGAGGACCCAACAGAACCCTCAGACTGCCAGTGTTCCGCAAAGTGCCCCAGCGTCCAGGTCAGGTGCCCCGGGGGGACAATGAAAAGAAGCCAAGAATCCAAGTAATAGTATTCTAGTCGAAGAAGAAAAATGGGATAGGGATGAAAAGATGTGCCAGGCCTTAGAGAAAGCTTCCTTGCCGACCCATAAAATTACCCCTGAATTAAATAAAAGCAAGAAAATAATAGTGACAACTCTTTCCACTGGCAATTAGCACCAAATGAACAGAGAAAAGGAGTGACATTTCAAGAAAACAAAAAGAGGGGGGGTGCGCTGGAGAGCCCAGGCATGATGGCGGCTGGGGGATGGAGCTCTGACGCAGAGGAGCTTCCCCGACATAATCTCGCCCATTTATAATAAACAAAATTGGACAGAAATGGCACACATAGTCAGTGGAAGATCTGAGGGATAAGTAGCCTGCCCGGCAACCTGTGGGCTGACCTGGGGAGCCGAGTCATGCCGTCATCCGGTTAAGCAGAGGACACAACCAGACCTGACTCCGCTCGAGGACACCCTGCAGGGGCTGATGCACACTAGAGACACAAATGCCCAGAGGCAGTATGTCCATTATACGCCGCAGGACGCCTCAGTCCGGGGCAAACAAAGGAGGGAGGACCGACGTGTGGTGGTGCGGCTATGCTGCGCCTATCTCTTAGGGCCTCATCACGAGTTTGGCGGTAATCCTTAAATCCGGCGGTAGCGCTATTACCGCCGGATTTAAGGGTCCGCCAAATCAGGGCTTTGGGGGATTTCTCCCCAGCTTTGAGCTGGGGGGAAATCCGCCGAAAATTCGCGCTCATACCGCCGGCGGGAAATCCGCCGGTGGTATGAGCGCGAAATTTCCCCATTGAGCCCAATGGGGAATGGGGCATTCCCGAATGGGCTCAATGGGGAATGGGGATTTCCAAATCCGCCAAACCCGTGATCCGGTGCTAATAGCACCGATGGGTTTGGCGGTAGGGCAGATAGCGCCAGCGCTATTAGCGCCGGCGTTACCGCCCAACTTTTGATGAGGCCCTAAGTGCGGTGGCCATGACACCCCGCACGGCCTGGATGGAAACCTGCACTACGGACTACGAACACCACCAGTTGCTGTACTCCGGCAAGCGGACATACTTGCTGCTCACGGAGGATGCCTCCACCCGAGATCGCAGAAGGAGCAGCCCGGATCACAACGACCTGCTGACACAGATATGAGCCACCTGGGAGCACACAGGGCACCATGATTTTGCGGGCCGTGAGGGGCTACACATGCTGATACCACCAGTAGGCCGGTGACCAGGGGGGCCATCAACACCACTGAATCTCAAATGCTGGGACTTGCACTCCTCCCTCCATGAACCACTGTTAACGTGTGGTCAAAGTATCTTCGGCCCCCCAGGTGTTCTACCCATCCAGTTACCGACCTGCAGTCAAGCGAATACCCACTGCTGGTAGCATCACAAGACCGCATTGCTCATGGCTCGACGCAACGGCGCAGGGGTGCGACATCTGCTGGATTCCAGGACACCCCAGCCTATTCCAGCAACTGAAGGAGGCCCTGAGGAGGGACCCTCATATTACAGACTTCTACCCGGCTCCATGCAGGTAAAAAACCTCTGAGGCCTACTCATCGGCTTACTCTTCCGTGATAAGTGCTTCACGCTACCAGATCTGCTCACAGTCTGTGCCCACCTACAGGGGTAATACTGCACAGCCGAGACCCCATCATACAAATTGACAACAACCTGGGCAGTACCAAACCTGCACCCACCTGGAATGATTCTGGGGACCCCGCCCCACTATGCCGCTCTACCCGGCGACAGCCTACAATGGAGGCCCAAATTCAGATCCAACTCAAGGAAATACTCCTGGAGATGAAAGCCATCGGCCAGAGAACACAAGAAACGAACAATACTGTTCAAGATATTAAACGTGACCGAATTAAACGAAGAAGTCCACACAAGACTCACCGCACAAGCTGACCAGAAGGCTGACAACGAACAACGCATCACTTCCCTCGAAGACAATGTTGAGACAGCCACCACCGATATTGATGGCCTAATTAGAGAGGTCGAAAGACTTAGCGCAAAGATGGAGGACCAAGACAACAGGTCCAGGAGGATCAACCTACGCCTGCTGGGCCTGGCGGAACACAGCGAAGGACCCGATTTGGAAGCCTATATGTATGGGTTCCTCCAGGATAAGCTGCAGATTCAAGAAACAGGAAACCTCATATAGAGCGGGTACATAGGGCACCCGTCCCCAAACCCACCCACCTGCACGTGGGTCATTACGATGCAGCTCTTAAACTTCCAACACAAACTATCCATCCTGAAGGCATACAGAGCCGCTGGTTCGATATGGATAGATGAGGCTGATATTACACTATTCAATGACTTTTCCATCGAGGTCTCAAAACGCAGGAAAGAGTTTAGCCCGATCTTTGAAACTTTGAAGAGCACAGACCACAGATTCTAATTGTGGATCCCAGCCGTGTGGTGCATCGAGCTGGACAAACAGTGGCACTCATTTGAAGATCCAGTGTCGGCATTGGCACTTCCTGCGGCAAAGAGAAACCGTCTCCACTGATTTCCCCAGCACAGGCAACCCTTGCTCAGAACGTGGGCCATCTCCACCTAGACCTCAACGTCATAATAGACCACAAGGTCGCTGGAGGAAAATGGGCAGATATCCAATCAACCAGGGAAGCCGGCAAGAACCCCCAGCGAAATTAATATCACAGATTGCACCTCAACCCGGCATTTTACACTAACATCGGCCTTGTGGGCAATACACTCGAAAGTTGAACTCCTGTTAAAAGGACTCGACCAGAAGAGGCTCATTCTTATCTCCCTGGAAGCTTACTCTGATGCGACACAGAGTTCTAGGGACACGATTCTCTGACTCTACAACAATAGACAGAATGTCGCTAACAGCTCCACTGCATCATCCGTCACCCGAAGTTCATCTACCCCACCCATGTTTTTTCCCTTTTTTCCCTTTTCTTTTTCTTGACTGCTTCTCTCATCTCCCCCTTTGTTCGTTTTTGGTGTGCGATGAGAGACTGGAAGATAAAGAGAGTTCATGGCACCACCGATACCCCGAGGAAGGGGACTTCAGTATGTATGGAAAGTGGGGGAGACCCCCGGGCCTCCCCCAACCACCCCCATGCATGGGCTGTCATCTTTTTGTACTGGGGTACAATTCTACTTCCCCAGTGTTTTATTGTTACACTGTTTGTTCATGGTTTGAAATGTTGGGGTATGTTTAGGGGCACAATCCTCCGCATGAAATCCTGGCCCCAGTACAGGCACACAATAGGGACGAGAAAGCCGGTTCTTACCTCCTGGTGGGAGTGTTTTCCCTCCCTCAAACTAAAATGACTACCCTCAACTGTATCACCCTTAATATGCAGGGTCTAGGCCACCTCATAAAGCGAAAACAATGCTCAACTACATGCACAATATACAAGCAGACATAATGTTCCTCCAAGAAACGCACCTCAACTCAATTGAGTCAGAGAAACAGTGTCGGGGATGGGTGGGAACAGCGGTACACTCCCCATGCCATGGGAAGAGGGCAACAACAGAGAGACTTCACATTCTATTCCAATAGACACGACAGCTACTTCATATTAGACTATTGGTTCCTTCCCTCTAACTCCACTCACTTGATTAGAGAGTGTAAAATACTGGACTCTACCCTTTCGGATCACTCACCTGTACTGCTCCGGGTAGATCTTCCAGACGTCCCATGTAAAAGACCGGTGTGGCGCCTCAATTTGAGAGCCCTGGGTTACCCGGACTTCCTCGAACACCTAGTGGAGGACACAGACGTATTTTGGCTAACCAATATGTCCGGGAAATTTACAGCTCTGAAAAGCTGTGAAGCATATAAGGCATTCATTAGGGGACAATGTATATCACGCTGGGCTCACAAACAAAAAACATGGGGGAAACGGGAAGCACAACTAATGGCCAACATATTGATCATGGAAGGGGATCGTAAATGCACGACCTACAAACACACGCTAAACTGGTGGGGCTTCGCTCAGAATTAAAAGTGGTCTCCTACGCACAGGCTCAGAAATCATTTGGCAGCTGGTCACAAACGTATTACTGCAAGGGTTACCAACCCCTTCACCTTATGGCACGTGCACTGCCCAATCGGCAGACAGCACACTTTTTTGATTCCATCAAGGACAGAGACGGGATCCCGGTAAAGGAGGACGAACAAATTAAAGAGCGGTTCGCACAAGTCTATAGCGCACTATACGCAGAACCAACCAGGATAGACCAACAACGTATTAATGAATTCTTAACCACCATTGAGCTCCCGAAATTGAAGACAACCCATATAGAAACCCTGACCACTCCAATCACTGCACAGGATATCCTCCGAGCAATCGGATCCCTCTCTGCAGGTAAGGCTGCAGGCCCCGATGGACTCCCCATCGATTTCTATGAAGCACTAGTCGACCACCTAGCACCCACCCTCAAAGCTGTTTATACCGAGCCCGGAAACACTGGCTCCCTTCCACGTTCCATGCTCTCAGCTAATATAGTAGTGTTCCATAATAAAGGCAGAGACCCGGTGGACTGTGCATCATACCGCCCAATATTGTTAATTAAGCCCTGAGGCAGAAGGGCTGGATTGAGACTGTTAGGCTGTGGCGGCATTTCGAGTGTGCTAATCTTTTTAACACTCGCATTCTGCATTCTGCAAAAGGAGAGAAGGAGAGGAGAGACTTCACAGCAGCAGCTGCAGCTGATAAAGGGCAGCAGCATTACTTTTCTACATACTCGAACAGTGTTTCAAAGCGAACAGGTGAAAAGGACGCCTGGGGCTTTAAACACTAAAATACATCGTGCTTGGATCCCGCCACGGTGCTCACATGACATTTTCTTCAGCCTTCAAAGACACACCCCCCGTACCCTTGCGGCGTAAGCCCTGAGGCAGAAGGGCTGGATTGAGACTGTTAGGCTGTTTGGCGGCTTTGGTGCTCGGTGGGAGTGCCACAAACCTCGCAACACATACAGGACAGCTGAAGCCTACAGACCAAAAGGCTGTACAGATTCGGATCACGACCACTGCTAGCTGGGACAGCTTCTCCGTGTAGCTCGATGGACCGGGAGAAAGCATCAGCGACATCCAAACATTTTCGTAGCGGTGCTTCGTGCTGAGTCGCAGTCAGCTGCAGGTAAGACTTCTGATCATGGACACTCTGTCCCTAACTCGCCTTAAAGTGAAACAAACACTGTGTTGTACTGGGAACTAAATGCCTCTGAATTCGACGAACGCCGAAGTAGAAAACACCTTTCCGACGGTCGACCCAGGGGATGATCACAAGATCTGTGATTTGGGAGTGGAGAATGAGCCCGGCTCGCCGAGCCCTTATTCACAAGGTCCGGCGTCCAAAGTTCAATTGACATCTGACACGCTTGAGTCCCCCCTCATTCCCCCTCCGCTCTCAATAGTGCCTCCAGTCTCATTGTTATCCTCCGAAAACGAACCGAATGGACGGTTCCCTGCTGATGATAGCATCCAGCCAGCAGTGCTTAATGATGAGGCTAGCCCAGCTCTAGATGTTGCTGGAATAACGGGAAAAGCAGAGACAAAACTTCCCGGCAATGAAGCAAATGAGCGAGAGCGGTTTGCTCGTCTAGATGTCCCATGCGATCTGCACAGTGCGCAAACCACCGAAAACACTCTGAACAAGCACGAATATATTCATTTAAACACACAACACAAGGCTTGCTTAAAGGGAAAAACAGCCGTTCTGCCAGCATGCAAAATGAATTTTGACGCTTCAAGAAAAAAACTTACAATCATGTGGTCCATCTGATGGGAACAATGAGGAAGGAGAGGATTCCTTCTATTCCCCATTTGAGGTGACGGACGCCGAGCTTCTGAACTCAAAAAAATACCAAAACGTTAAGATGTCATTTTCGGAAACCGGCTCTAGATCAATCTGTTGACCATGCAGAAACACTTCCTATGACCCAGACGAGCCATCCAATCATTAATCAACTGGTGAGCGATATAACATCGAATTTGGACCCAACAAATATTGACAAATTAGTGGCCTTCAACAATGAGAATATGCGAACAGGCATTGCACAATCTACTCCCTTGTTGAGATTGAACAACAATGAAACCGACTTACCCGGACGGGAGGCCAGACTTACTCTGAGGCTGCAAGCCGACTTCGAATCTATGAAAGCGAAGCTAGCAGAAAGTTATTCCAAAGATAAATACGGAAATAGTCACAATAATAGAATAATGTCGACCTCAGAGCAATTCAGTGCTCCGGAATCAGGAAACGCGAACCTCCAACAAAAGGACCCATCAGGAGCAAAATGAGAACGAAGCTGTTAGCTCGCCGAGATGGGAGAGGGGAGTTCCCGGATCGCATCGGTGTCACGATTTCGGAGATGGGCGAGCCGAAAAAGCGAGAGGGGTGACATCCCGAACAAAGTCCTCGATAAATAAAGGCAGAGACAATACCCCAAATTGCTCCACTCCACCAAATGCACACACAGTTGAATCTGTAGAGACATGTCGTGGGAAGCAACTTTTGCCCCGACAAGCAGAACACTGTGATACCAACTGCCATTGTAAGGACAAGGCGGCAAGTCCTAGGGAAGCCAAATCTAATCTATCTGTTGCCGCGGCAATACAGATTCATAATAACGTTTTGGCGGCGACTTCGCAGGCCCTAATACCTTTCATAAAATTATATGAAAGTGTGAATGAAACGATACATGACAATGGAGCGATAGTCGGACATTTAGCTGAAAAGATATCATTGATGGAACTCAATCTGAATTATCAGCAACAAAAAAGAACAAACGAATACACTGAGATGGAAGATGGATTCAAAAAAATACTTCGGCTAATTGAAAAAAATTCAAATGAAGCCAGGATCCAAATGGATGAGCTGACAAACTTTATGAAAAAGTCCTTCCTGAACCCAAGCCCAGCGACTCCAAACCTGGCTAGCCCAGGAAATGGCTGTCGTCTAGACAAAAGTCTCGGCGACCGGGCTGCACCACAATCAACACTAACCGGAAACAATGGCCCAGTTAGCGCACAAGTCAGTATATTCCATCAGGCACACTCTGACGAAGGCGCAACAAAGGCCACACAAACGAAAGAAAGTGAAATAAAAACTGTTAACCATGAGAAACCTCAATCACACGTAGTAGAGGCCACACAATCGAAATAGGAGAAGCAAGCAAGTGATGGCCTAAAAAGATCAGTCCCCCCCCAGTATCTGGGAGTTGCCAGCAGCGGCACCAAGCTGTTCAACTTCAAAGGCGTCGTCCGGAATCTTTTATGGAGGCGCAAAAAACCTCCAAATTGGAAAGAATCCAAGTTGCATCCAAGATGAAGGGCAAGGAAGGGTAGCAAGCAGTGCCCAACACAAAAAAAAGAAAGAAAAAACAAAAAATACAGTTATTACGAAGCAAACTCCAAATTCAAGGAAATTTATTAGAAACCTAGCAACTTCCTCCATCTCGAAGGTATTCGCCCGAGAAAAACCTTTAGGGAAATCGACAAACAAACAACTGTTATTTCCCGTCTTGGAGCCAACAAAAGAGAATGACAACGGAAAAGGAAAGTTAAAAATACTCAATGACTCATCTCCGACAACACAAGCGCCTAAACCAACAAGAATGAATCCAAACAAGCGGAGGAGAATCGTTTCAGACTCCAGCAGCGACTCGACAATCGAGGGTCTCGAAGAACTCTGCAACTTGTCCACTTACTCACATGATGTAAGTGAAGAATGCAGTAGCGCTTCCTACGACAACCTCTCCACTGATAGAATGAATTCTCAGGACCCACACACTCTAAGCCATCAAAACAGATTCCAAACAAAACCGATTCAATTCCGCCACCCCGCAAAAATGGGGTCGAATTGTGCCCCAGCCTTTGCTAAGTTCGTTAACCAAACAGATGGCGGAAAAATGGTTAATCCCTGCAACAACAAGGGAAAGCTAGTTACTGTATTAAATCCAAAGCGTACCGCTGCTCAAAAACAAAAAATTGGAGATTCAACACAGAAGACCTCCACCTCTGGGCAATATCATATATCATCAAAAAAAATCAAACTGACAAATGTGTTGGCTGACGACATCGATGTAAATCTGAATCGTGGCAACGTAATGCGCCTTTTGCACTCAGTGCCTTTATTAAGGACAATCACCTCTGATGACATTCAAATTGTTGAATATATCTCAGAAGAACGGGTTGACTGCGTACTGTTACACGTCAACTCCCAAGCAGTAAGAAGGTCACTGATGGGCGCAAAAGATGAAATTCTACGCCTTGGTTTCGAGATCTTGGAATATCTCGAGCCGACGAGACTGAATGGAGCAGAAGGTATTGATAGGCGAGAGTCAAAGAGCTCTCTGAGTCACCGGCGTGACCAGATCCGTAAGCACTTGAACTCAAACTCGACTTCTGCCATGAGCAAAAGGACCACACAACAATCTGGAAAAAAACATTAACTAGACAACGATGGATTGGAAGCCATCAACACTCTGATTTCGTGGAACACCAGAGGCTCCAGCCACTTATACAACAACTTCCCAGTGGACCTTTCAGATAATTTCGTAATATGCCTGCAGGAAACTTGGATGCGTCAACCTCCTGTAAACGACGGATATCAAATATTGATAAACCCTGCAAGTAAGAACAAAAGAGCTCGCCCATTCTCGGGGCTATTGACGCTGATAAAATAGGAACAAGCTGGGAAGTGGTGGATTCAACAAACCCAAACGGATATGTCCAGTCAACCCTACTTGAAAGAAAAACAAGTGGAGCTGAAAATGAGCATCACACATCTCAACATTTATTACTACTCAATGTATACTGGAACCCTGTAAAGATCTCGACAGGGGCATTCATTCAATCAATAACAACAATAATCGACAAAAATCTGACGAGCCTTCAAAACCTCTGGATAACCGTGTGCGGCGACTTAAATAAAACTTGGTTCAATGGAAACCATCAGAAAAGCATTCTTCGCTGCCACGAAGACTTCAGGGCTACCTCTAGAAGAGCCCGATGGACTGAGGCAATGGAATCCAGAGATTGCACCATGGTCAACGGAAACGTGCCTGGCGATTCTCCGCCACAAATCACGTGGATAAATATGGGATTAAAGAAAACACTAGACTACATTTGGGTTTCGAACAATGTGATGCACAAAATCACCAACCTGCAGACAACACCGACGAATAACAGTGATCACTACCCCTTGAAAATGTCCTGGCAACCTCGTTGTAAGCGCTTGAGTGGCACGTCCTGCACTCAATTAGAAGTGAACTCTGGCCGTAACAGGCTTAGGATGAATACAAATCAGATCCGGCAACTAACTTCTGTTTTTCAGTCAGAAAACAAAGAAAGCTTAGAGTTCATAAATTATCCAGCAATCCTTCTAAATTTGAATACGCACACCTCAAGAAATCCTCGTCCAGTATCTAATCACAAACACACGTGGAGCACCAGCTTGAATAATGAAAAGAAGAAATTGAGAAAAGACTTAAAAGACCTGCGATCCAGATTTGGCACCAACAATGCAAGCATAATCAAACAACGTAAACAAAGATACCGAAACTGGTTAATAGCTTTCGCAACCCAGCGAGATCAAGAACGCGGCGAGGCGATGCTTTCCTTGATAAGAACACACAACACCAGAGATATTTGGAAAATTCTAAATCAAGACCACCTAAACCAAGCCGCAACCATGGCAAGTGGAGTACCCGAGGCGGCATGGGTGAGTAACTTCCAGAAAGTATTCTCATCCCATGGCTGTTCGACGGAGGAAGAAAACAACTCTGTTGACTTGGGCTGGGATACAACAGAGACGGTGGATAACATAATCTGTGCCATAGCAAAACTAAAAAACTCTAGAGCGGCTGGCCCAGATGGCATTACAAACATAATGCTAAAACAACATCCTCATGAATGGGCCAAGTTCATGGCCGAATTGTTTGTGATAATAGCAAAATCTAAGAAAATTCCATCATCCTGGTCCGAGGCAATAATCGTCCCAATTTATAAGAAAGGCAACAGGGATGTCCCTGTCAATTATCGACCAATTGCCTTACTAGATACCATTGGAAAACTATTTGCAGCCTTTTTACAGAAAAAAATCTCAGCTTGGGCCCTTCAATTTGAGCTAAACGATGTAAGGCAAACCGGTTTCACCAAGGGAGTACGAACTGAAAACAATCTTTCCATACTAAACCTCCTGAAACTAGAAACCCTGCGAAGAAAAGAAAAACTGTTTCTCGCATTTATAGACATGCAACAAGCTTTTGATGGAATAAATCGGGCAAAGCTTTGGGGAAAGCTGAAGAAATGGAACTGCCCAGATACCATACTAAATCCCATAAAGGCCCTGCATGATTTAACCTCTATAAGAATTAGGCTAAATGAAAATGGCGACCTCTCTGAACCGATAGCAACAAACAAGGGAGTGAAGCAAGGCTGCCCACTGGCAGCGGTTCTTTTCAAACTATACATCGCGGATGTGTCTGGAACGCTAGAAAAAACTCAATGCTTCCCTCCCAAAGTCAACGGCAACCCTGTAAGCTGTCTGATCTATGCAGACGATCTTGTATTGATCGACAAAACGCAAATTGGCTTACAGAGGTTATTAAATACGCTGAACATATATATGGTGGAAAATGACCTGAAGATCAACATGGAAAAAACAAAGATACTGAAGCTCGGCCCCGTCGAGGGTCACAGAAATAAGAACTTCAAATGGACAATAAACAACGTCCCGATTGAGGTAGTGAATGTGATCCGCTATCTAGGTATATCCTTCAGCACGTCAATAAGAGAACGGAGTTGGGTGACTGAACTTGAAAAAAGAATCAAAATACTAGCTCTGCAAGGAGCTAGAATTCACTCACAATATGGGAAATTTTCCTTGATTCCAGTACGAACCTTCTACTTACAAAAGGTGATACCAGCAATAACGTTTGGAGCCGAGTCAGGCTCGAACATTGACTATAAGATCTGGTCAAAATTTGAAGGTCTGTTTTGGCGACGTCCGCTAAGTCTGCCTAAATACTTATCAGTGACAGTAATCCGTCATGAATTGGGATTGGAGCCTATGTATGGAGCAGTCATTTGGAAATCGATGGCTTTGTTGCGAAAGATGTCAATTGAAAAGCTAGAACCGGCATTTAAACTGTTTACCTCACAAAAAAAACAAATATGGAAACCTTACAGGAACTGTGGTCTGAAAAAGCAAAAACAAATATGCAAGCCGCAAATGTCACCATGGAGATGCTACTAGAACGTCCTCAAAATGCCAAAAAAAAACTGAGGCAATGGCTATGGATTGACAACTTGGAAAAATATCATGAATTAAAGACCGCCTTGGATTTGGGGCTGACTTCGAACAAGCTGGACCAACTGCCGAAATATTTGGGTAAATTCCCGTCTCGTTATCACAGAGATGGTTTTCTGCGCCTAAGAACAAACATTTACAAGACGAGGCATTCATGTTTTGTTCGGCACATTGATAATGTAAAGGATCCTCTCTGTAGGTTCTGCGCGAATCATCTGGAAACGACAAAACATATACTAACAGAATGTCATTTGCTTAAAGATCTAAGAACTCTACACCTATTTAAGTTCGCTCCTCTTACTGACAATATGGATGAATTGTGTTTGCGAATTTTAAGCGGGAATTCAGTTCACCTGACTTGTGCAGTAACAAACTTTTTGGAGAAAACGGATCTTCGAACCTTGACAATTCACAAATGTGAAATGAAGAGACTGACGAGGAAAGTTGATAACAAAAGTTGTAATAAAAGTTTGTAAGAAACTAGATATTACAAATAAATAAAAAATAAAAAAAATTGTTAATTAACGCTGATGCAAAGATCTTAGCGAAATGTTTAGCCCATCGCATTAAAAGCCTACTCCCTGACCTTATCTACAAAGACCAAACTAGGTTCATTCTGGGTAGACACTTGACCGACAATGTTTGTCGTCTCCTACACTTCATGGCGGGGGGATCCTACTTGACGCAGAGAAGGCATACAATAGGGTGCAATGGGACTTTATGTTTCAAGTATTGAACGCCTTTGGCTACCCACCAGAGTTTACCAAACTCATGCCATTCGTCACCACTGCTGCTGTGGGGCCAGTGTATAGCAGTTTGATAACATCCGCTCCTTTCGGCCTTCACTAGGGTAACCGACAAGGATGCCCTCTGCCCTCCCCCATATGCTCTTACTATTGAGCCGCTAGCGATCAAACTATGAACAGATCCTGGATGGACAGGTATACGACATGAGACAGAGGAACATCAGATGGCCCTCAATGCGGACAATCTCCTTATATATTTAAGTGACTACAAGACTGAACTCCTGAGGTTGAATCAATTATTACAATACCTCGGCCCCATGGCAGGCTATGTTATAAACTGGACAAAGTCTGAGTTCCTCCCATTGAGACTAGACATCCCCTGGGACCCAGGCGGGGTGGCCCTACTTAGACTCCAACTCCACCATATCACATACCTGGGGGATAAAATATCTCCAACCCGAATGAAATACTCCAATTAAAATTGTCCTCCGATCCTACTACAAATTTATCAAGATCTACTCACATGGGACTCAATCCCCTTGTCCCCATCTGGAAGGATCAATGCCTTCAAAATGAATTCCTTACCGAAACTGATTTATTTGGCAATGATGCTCCCCTTCTCCCCTACTAACCAGATGTTCAAAGAATTAGACTCCTACATAACCAAATTTATCGGGAGGGGCAAAAAAGCGTGGCTCAGACTCGAAATCCTTCAGGCCTCTAAGGCAGAGGGCAGTCTAGCGCTCCCACAATGGAGAACATATTACCAGGCGGCACAGGTATGCTGGGCAAAATAATTGGCTCAACGAAGCAGACCTGACCAGCTGGAAAACAATGAAAATTTCCCTACTGACTCTGCTTACACCGACTGAGGGCCTGGCTATTCCCCCGTGCAAACTGCCGGCTAAAACTAAAAAGCACCAGGTACTGGGCCCAACACTTATGCAATGGCATAGACACCGAGCGTCACTAGGCTCTTCAACGTAGGCGGCCCTATGGTCGAGCAGTGTCAGGGCATTGTTGTCATATGGGCTAAACCACAGGCTACATCCCAATCAAGATACAAGGTGGCAACATATCAGGTTAATGCACCTCAATCCCAGTTTAGCTTCCCAGATGGGAGTCGACTGCTTGGGCTGGGCGAATCAGATTGGCTAGATTACATGACCTTACTATCAGTGATTCGCAAACATACCACAGAACAATCCCCTACGGCCCCCCTGCACCGGAAGAATCAGAAATGGAGCGGACTATGACAACATACCTGCACTTAAGCAATTTCTACACAATATGCACCCCCAATAATCTAATACGCATCCGCATCCTCGCTTCTCAATGGTCCGATGATCTGGGAACCAGGCGATCTCTAGGACTATTTTGAAGCCATACCAATGGTCTCGGAGAACATCCGCAATCGGGACATCCAATACAAACCCATTCAAAGAATGTACTATACACCAAGCAAGTTGTTTCGGATGGGTCTCATACACCCCCCAGACTGCTGGAGACTGTGTGGGGGACAGGGTACCCTGGAACACATTCTGTGGTCATGCCCGAAGATAAAGACATTCTGGGACAAAGTGTATAGACAGGTCTCTTGCATTGACAGGACAGAGATTATGATGACTCCAGGCTCTCCTTTTCTGGCAGGACAGAGGGAGGACTGGCACTCTGAGCCCATGCAGCGCAGAATAATACATATAATGCTTTTTGCAGCACGTAAAACTTTGATCCTTGATTGGAAAGCAGTCGAGCCACCCACCAACTCTATGTGGCAGTCACTACTCTCCAAACTATGCTCCCTAGAATACAACACCTATAAATGCCGCGCTAGACCGGGACAAGCTGCACGTGTTAAAGAACTAACAGAGGCATGTATATGATTGGTTCAAACATAGCACGATAAGCAACCAACGGGCTACATGCATAACTAAGAATTACTAATAGACGCCAGGCAGAGGACGGGGACACCATGCCTACAGACCCAATCAGGAAGACCATAACACACTCATATATCACAAATATACAATCGATGGCAAGGGTGTCACGCAAGAATCACAAACCAGGGGATTTAGGGCCCAGATGAGCAGCACTACAATATAGGGCACTATTTAAGAGTCAACAATCAATATTTAGAGAGTAAGACAAACAAGCAATGGTAAAGTTAATGTGAGATGTGGGCGGGAACATACAGGAGGATAGGCAGGGAGGTGGGAGGAGGGGGCGGTAGCCCTGATGGAAGGAAGGGACAAGGCAACCAATCTTCAGCACTGCCATATATAATAAAAGGAATAAATGCTATCTCTATGCTCAATCTTTACCAAAGTGCTTTCTCATGCACCCACCCTATGTATCGGGCTGTTTCAATTATGTTATATGGTGTTTAATAAAAAAGATTTAACAAAAGAAAGAAAAGAAAAATAGAATAGGCACCATTGAGCCAGAGGAGTACACAGGAAACCCAGAAAAGAGAGGATTCTCTTTCATTTTGTTATTTTATTTAATTAGATTTAAGTACTTTTCGCCAAAAGCCCTGAACATAAATGTACTAATTACATGATAGTGCAATCAAAGATGTTTTTATGGGAGGGCAAAAGGGGCACTTGCCCAGGGCCCCCACCTTGGAGGGGGGCCCACACAGGGCTGCCTGATCTGAAGAAGTAAGATTCCATTGTTCACCAATCTTAAATAGCACATATCAGGATATTTTATAGGGTGCTGCTGAGACTCTAAAACCATTGCCTTTCTGTTTTGACAAGTACATTCACAGTGGTATACATAGTTTGTGTGTTTCTTACGGCACAACTCTGTAGCATTCTTTCTTTCCTGTCGGACTTATGTTGATCATGTGAAATAGGCAACAGTGAAATGTATATTGATACATTGAGTGCCACAATGGTTCAGAAGTTAGCTTAGTGTGTGAAGCACCCATTGCAGAGATGTGTTCATATGCAAAATTTGAATATCACATTCCAGCAAGGCTGGCTGAGCCTTTCCTATGTCTGAAGTTTATAAACCTGCCTGTGTATGTACTGGGTTTTGCAGCACAACAGGTGCTATTATCAGCAATGCACCTGCACCAGATAGGGGTTGCTATAAAAAGTAAAATCTCATCCTTATGGTGAAGGTCTAAAAATGTGTTTGTTCAGATGGGGTGTTGTAAAACCTAGGCAATCGCCTCCAACGATGGCATAAACTGTTAGTCCAAGAGGTGAAAAAAAATCAAATTCAAGACTTTGGAACAAAAGCGTTCATGCTTGTATCCTGGATTTGCCAGCAGACGATACAGTGATCCTGGTCACATCATCCAATATCTCTCACATTACTGTGCCGTCTTCTGTGAGGTTTGCCTTCCTGCATGCTGATGGTATCGTTTAGCCCCTCACTTGATATTTCTTCTTATGTAGGCCATTTGGGTGGAAGGGTTGATAGAAGAGGGACGACCAGATGTTGCAGGCCTCCGGCAAGCATATTTTAAGTTCTGCTTGTGTGACACAAAAACGGTTTGCTTTTTGGTAAAAGTCAAAGGTATTTATGCACGTTTATAAATGAAAATGTCACAAGCCATTGTTTTGGAAGTATTTAAAGCTTTAAAATACAAAAGACAAATCCAGATTAAATGTGTTAAATCACATTGATTGGTATGCTTGTTCTTATATACTTCCCTTGATGATGGAGAGAATGTAGCTAGAATCATTCCCATTTTGCATAACACCCTTCTTTAATATTTTGTTTAAAAATGGTCATGTTTGGTAATGTGATTTGTGTACTTTCCAAGTCCGTTTTTATAAAATGAGATTGTTTTAGTTGATGGTAAGAACTTGGAAAGAAAGTGTTCAAATGCAGAAATTGCAGTTAGCAAACATCCCAGCTTCACCCCTTAAACAATGTATGATCCCGGGCAACGCATTTAATCTTGTATTGCCTAACTTCTCAATCTTTCCAGTCCAATATTTCTAAACCTTTCAAAATTGTCAGCCCTTGAGGGTGATTTCCTTCTCATGGTATTATCTTCATAAAAGCCTCATTCATGGTTTCACTGTGTTAATAGTGAGAATATTTATATCGCACACCACAGGCGTTTGTTCCTTTGATATCTAATGGCAACACTGTTTGAAAACCATATCCCACTTCTAATCTCAGTCTGGATAAAGACACCTTCCTGGTAGCTTCTAATCTGCCTTCACTATCCATGCTACAGTATTTGTAGTGTTCTCCTTCCTTCCAATTGGTCTCCTCTATCCATGCATGAGCACTTTTGCATTCTGTGAGGCAGCTGATGGGAGTCTCTGTCTATTATGGGTTACATGTACCTTTTACATACGGTCCTGCATTAATACTACAGACTGCATACCTTCCTGGATGTCAGTGATAAAAATGATCCTGCATGTACTATAACAGTAAACTCTTCGTAAACTGCTAATGTTGGTCTTCAAATGCTACTCGTTTATCATTCTGATTAGAGCAAAAATGAAGAGGTGTAAGGGGACTTAAAGGGAGTAAACATGCTTATTATGCTGCGAGACATCATATCAACCTATAGGTTGTGAGTATGACGGTTGGGGGTGGGCTGCGCGACTAGTATTCTCGATCCTTAATTCCTTTGGTTTGGTGGAGGGGGGCCCCAAAGATGTCCGTGCCCAGGGCCCCAAAAGTGCTTAAGATGGCCCTGAGTGCAATGTCAGTTAAAAACAGAAGAAGAGAGAAAAAGCAGTACTAAGTGGAAAGAGAAGACAAGAGATGAGCTTTCAAATGAGATTGAAACATGCGAAGAGACGTAGAAGAGCAGACAGAAAGAGGAAGAGAATTCCAGTATTTAGGGGCTAGAAGAATGTAAACACAATGAAGCACAAGGGGTTCAGGAACAGTGAGAAGGAATAGATTCTGCGATCGAAGAGACAGAGAAGTAGAACGACACTAATGAAGAAAGACAGGCGGGGAGCAAGAGCACAGGTAAATTTAATAAAATTGAGAGGAAATGATAAAGAAGACATGATTCGAAAGGAAGCAATGAGATGGAGAGTAAGGAGGAAGTAAAGGAGGAACGATGGGGTAAAGAAAAAAGGAGACAAATTGAGGAATCATAAACAGAGCAAAGATGAAGAAGATGTGAGGCATGGAGACCAAACAGAAGAGATGAACCGTAGTCAATGTGAGAAAAAAAACAGGGAGTGGAGAAGTTTAGTATCATGGAAAGAGAGGTAAGGACGAGCATGACAAATGCTCAAAAGGGCATAGTGACAGGAACAAGCAAGAAAAGAGATATGGAGTGAGAAAGAAAGCGAAGGATCAAAAATAACACCCAAGTTACGCACAGAAGAGGAAAAAGGCAAAGAAGATGAAGGAAAGGAGAAAGACGGTGGAGGAAGAGTAGGAGGAATAGCTGAAGCAGGGAAGAATAGAACCGCAGTCTTAGAGGGGCTGAGGTGAAGAAAATGGGAAGACATCCAGTTCTTGGTGGCAGAAAGACAGTTCGACACATTAGAGTGAAGCTTAGCCTCAAAAGAAGAAAAGGAGAAAACGATTTGAGTGTTATCTGCATAAAGATGAAAGGAGAGATTAAATGAGGAAATGAGAACCGAGAGGGGGGCAGTATAAAGAGAAGAAAGGAGTGGACCAAATACAGAGCCTTGAGTGACACCATAGAGAAGAGGAAATGAAGAACAGGTGTGCGGAGCCCAAGTAACAGAGTAGGAACACTGAGAAAGATATGAGCGAAACCATTCAAGAACAGAACCAGAGATGCCCAAAGTAGAAAGATATGAGATAAGAAGAGACTGATCAGCAGTATTGAATGCTGCAGAAAGAGCAAGAAGAATAAGGATAGATGAAAGCTTGGAATGATGAGCAGACAGAAGAGAGTTAGAGACATGCAAGAGGGCAGTCTCTGTGGAATGACAAGGACGAAAACCAGATTGAAGAGGTGGGAGAATATTTAGATAACTAGCAACCTGAGCATTGGCAGCTCGCTCGAGGATTTAGAGAGGAAATGAAAAAGCGAGATGCAGCAAAAATTGTCAGAAAAGAAGGGATCGAGAGTAGGTTTCTTCCGAGATAGAGTGGCACCCCCTAAAGAAAAGTGAGTAAAAATAGAAAACCCTGAATCCGAGAATGTAGAAAAAGATGAAACAGTGTGAAGAAACCCCTAGATATGAATGCCAAAACAGATATGATAAACCCCAAATGTCCAGAAACAATAGACGTACCTCCCTCCTTAAAGAATCTGAGGATTGTCCTCTGTGAAAAGATGAGATGCTCCCCCTTTCCATCTTTCTCCCCTGCACTTCTCTTCAATGAACCTGCATGGCCGAATGCCACAAGGCCTAGTAGGACCTTGACTGTATATATATTACTGTTTGCTTTTTGTTATCTTGTCACTGTTATTTTTTGCCCTGTTCCCTTCCCATTTGCCTTGTGGTGCTTTGAAACACAATTCTGATGTATAAAGCGCTTTACAAATAACCAATAAAATAAATAAATACACCTACTCCATATCTTATTTCCAAATGTGTGTTTATTCCGACAAGTTCCCAAGCCAACTTGCGTGAACTTGACCTCAAGGAAGGAAATACATATATGGGGCAACCCAAGGTCTTGCCCTAGAAATAAACAACATCAAGAAAATGTATGCCGAGCTGTCAAATAACTCACACTTTCTTTGTAGGCTACAGTTTAGAAAAGGTAGGTTCTATGCTCCTGTCCAGATACAAGGTGTGAGGAACCAGGAATGAGACGTGGACACAGAGGATGCATGACATTGGTTATAGACTTTTATTGAATAATAATGAGGTTGGAAAATGCTTCACTGTCCCTAATTTAGTAGGTATTCACCCACCTCAACCAAAACTAATGGTCTGTCCTGTGTCAAGATGTTCAAAGCAAAAATGTCGTGTGTCCAAAATTGTATTCTAGCCCTTGCATTCTAAAACTAACTCCAAGGTATTAAGGGTATTGTCTTTGGCTTGAAAAGTGTGCAAATGTTCAAGTTCAACAAAAAGGTATAATTCAACACAAGTTCAAAATAGATAATGTTCACAGTTCCTGGGAATGGCTCCCTTCCGCAGGTTTCTCTCCACCAAAACAAAGGTTCCAAAGAATAACCAAGTTTTTAATGCCCAAGAGGTGGACTACCTCCTCTTGGTGTTACAATCCACTTCAGGGGAAATAACTCCCTTCCCCAAGTCTTTTCCATAAACACTAAGTCATAATCCTAAGGGCATGACTCTTCCTTGGCATTCTCTTTTCAAAGCCCCCCAATGTGAGTGCAGGTCCCAGACTCGCAAGACACCTGATATACTCTCCTGCAAGGTTCTCTCATTATTCCTGTATTTCTTGTATTCACACAGTTCCAATATTCGGTTTCGTTTTGATCAAACCACCGGATCTCAAACCCACTTTCATTTACTTCCTTTATCAAACGTACAGACACCTGGTGTACTCTCCTGCCAAGTTCTCTTTTTATTATTGTATTTCTTGTATTCCCGCAGTTCTCATATACTGTATAATTTTTATAAAAACACCTGGTCTTAAACCCACTTTCATTCACTTTCTTTATCAAATGTCCCAGTTCTTAATCGAATGTCCCAGTGACCCAAACTCCTTGCTCGGGGTCACCTGACTCATGTAACTGGCACTTATCGATACTCGATGGAGTTGCCAAAGCACCCTGGTGACCCAACTTCCCTTCCCAGGGCTCACCGGCTTTCTTTGGCATTCTCCAGACCTCTCATTTATTTTTAAATTTCTTTTTTGGCATTTTGTCATAGTTACATGGTAGAACTGATGTTTTATTCATGAGAAATAGAAGGAAAGATAGAAAGAAAGAGAAAACAATTAAAAAGGTAACATAAACAACATTAACTGTCTCCGTACATTGTCTGTGTGTTCCAATGTGATCAATTCCAGCCTAGGCGGGACTAACCGGGGAGCAGGGGGGGACAGGGGGTTTCCAGACATCGTTCTGGGATGTTCCAGCTTAGGTGCCATCTCGGATGGCGGGTCATCGTGGCGTTCATACGGGGGCATTCATGGGGGCATATCATCTGAGGGGTGGAACATGCCCCATGTTAGTTCTTTCCAGGCGTCCAAAGCCTCACTTGTGCCATCTGCAGATCTGGCAACACTATCCTCCCAGGCTTTGGTTTCCGCTCCCACCCAGCGTTCCAGCTCTCTGTACCATGTGTTGTACTGTGGACCAGCAGGGCGTTTCCAGGCCATCGCGATTGTCCTTTTAGTTAGCACACACGCTATGTCCATGAGTTTCATTGTATGTTTGGATTTAGCCAGCCTGGGGTAAGTACCTAGTAGTCATTCACTGGGGGACCATTCATATCTTGTGCATGTCCATAACGTGTGAAACAGGTCAGCATCATCCGTGTTGCACCAAACGCAGTTGGGTGGTGTCTGCGCGCTGAACTTCGCTATTTTGTTTGGGGTTAAGTACGTGCAGTATAGTAAGTTCAGCTGTATGAGGCAGAACCTGGAGTTCCTGGATACTTCCTTGGGGTAAATAAGCGCCCTGTCCCATTCTTTGTCGGTCAATGCCGTTCCCAGATCTTCCTCCCACCTGGACCGCAGTTTAGCGCTGCGGGGATTTGGGGTGTCATTTTAGTTGGCCGTATATTTGGGATACTGGTCTCCCTCCCTCCCCAAGATTATATAACAGCGTAACTAGGGGGTCTGCTTCAGGTTTCTCAGGCCAGGTCGCCCACTTGGCCCGTGCTATCCCGCGGATTCTTTGGTACCACAAGAACTGGCCACCAGGCATGTCATCCTCCTCTTGTAGTCAGACGAACTCCCGGAAAGTACCCCCCGCATATAGGTCTCCCCAAGTATATACTCCGCTTCTCTCCCAGAGTCTGATATTTTTCAGATCAACGCTAGATTTGCATATATCTGCAATGAGTGGGATTTCTGGTGAGTATGGGTGCTTCACATGTAAGAGTGCTATCGACCTGCGCCATATTTTCCTGCCCAGTTCAACAAGTAAAGGTTCCTCCCGCAGGAGCTGTCGGGGCACCAAGATAATTTCCTTCAGTTGTATTGGGGAGACTAACTGGCGCAGTAGGGTCGTTTCAGACGTGGTGTCGTCAGCCAACCACTTGGTTATGAAGCTGAGTTGTGCTGCTAAATAATATTTCTCCGGGTTTGGAAGTTGTATTCCTCCTTGTCTATGTGGCAGGACCAATGTGGAGAGTGCCAATCTGTGCCTGTTTTTCCCCCCATAAGAAGTCACAGAGCAGTGTGTGGAGCAGGCGGAAGAAGGGGACGTTGATGTAGTAATGCACATTTTGAAACCCGTATAGGAATCTAGGGAGGACAATCATTTTGATTATTGATGCCCTGCCCATCATGGATAGGGGAAGCTTGGACCAGAATCCTATTGATTTGCGCAGGGTGGTAAGCGCTGCCCTAGTGTTATGTTCATGCATTAGCGTGGGAGTGTGCAGGATGTTAACCCCTAGGTATCGGAACGAGTTAGTTTGCCACTGTATTCCCACCGAAGGGAGGTCTTCAGCGTTCCATCCCCTCAGGCTTGCCAGGGGGAACAGGCAGGATATCTGTCTGCTAAACTGTATCCCGGAGACCCTGGAGTAGTTATCCAGGACCTCCAGCATGGTTGGTACATTCAGGTGCGGATCATTGACATACAGGAGTACGTCGTCCACGTACAGGGAAATTATGTGGTCTATCCCCCCCACCCGTATGCCTGCGTCAAAGAATTGCTTCCTAAATAAAATGGCAATGGGTTCCAGCCCCAGTATATTAAGCATGGGTGATAGCGGGCAGCCCTGCCTGGTTCCCCTTCCTATGTCCCATGCTGCAGAGACACACTTCCCGGTCTTCAAACACGCTCGTGGCCTTGTATAGAGCACTTTCACCCACCTAATGAACCCTTGTCCGAACCCGAACCTTTTAAGGACCATTGTCAGCCATTCCCAATAAATGGAATCGAAAGCCTTAATGGCGTCTAAGGACAATAATGCGTACAAGCCTTTTTCCTGATTGGTCTGGTCTATTATATGCTGAAGCCTGCCTAGGTTCAGAGTGGTGTTGCGGCCCGGTACAAAGCCGCTTTGGTCGGTATGCACTATTTCGCCTATGGCTCTGGACAGCCTCGTGCCCAGTATTGTGGTAAGAATTTTAACATCCTAATTTAGCATTGCGAGAGGGCGATACGAACCGCACTCCTCTGCAGGTTTGTTGGGCTTGAGTATTGGGACCACTAGAGTCTCTTTCATGCTGTCAGGTGAGACTCCCTGTTCATATGCTTATTGAAAGACCTTGTGTAGTATGGGTGCTAGGGATGATTCCTAGGTTTTGTAGAATTCTGAGGGGAGCCCATCGCTGCCAGGTGCCTTACTTGTGGCTAGGGATTTGGTTGCTTCTGTTATGTCTTCTGTGGTAATGTCTGCATCCAGTGCTTCGACGTGTGCGGGGGTAGTCTGGGCAGTCCTATCTCATCTAGTGTGTTTGTAATCTCCTCAAGGGGAACCTGGTCTTCATGGGAGTACAGCTGAGCGTAAAAGTGTTTGAAGATGTCATTGATACTCGATTGTGTTTGGTGTAAGGTTCCATTCTCATCTTTCAGTGCAGTGGTTAGGTGTCTGGGGTGTTCTTTCTTGCAAAGTCGGCCAGCATGCGGCTGGGTTTGTCTGCTTCAGCATGTGCCCTAGTAGTTCTGGTGGTGTAGTCGTATTGGGCAAGTCTACCCCAAGCCACTTTGCATTCCTCTCTTAGCGTTCTGAGGGCGTCTTCCCCCTGTGCACTATCCGGGGGGGCGGACTCTAGCCTCCCGATTTCCTTCTCCTGGCACTCAGCAGTCTTCTGATCCCTCCCGCTTTAGCTATAATCTCTCCTCGCATCACCACCTTCAGAGCATCCCACACAGTGCCCACCTTGTCTACACTTCCCATGCTTGTTTCTATGTAATTCTCTATAGAGTCACAAAGTTCTTCCCTGAACGCCTGGTCCTTCAGGGCTTCCATTGGCATTCTCCACATGGGAATGGGGGGTCTGGGGCCAGTGATGTTGCACTCCATCAGCAAGGGTGAGTGGTCTGAGATGGTTCTCCCTAGGTAATGCACTTTTTATATTTTAAATGCATGTTCCCTTCCAAAGAGGATATAGTCTAGCCTGGTATAGAGACCATGTGGGGATGAAAAATAGGAATATCCTCTCTCCCCCGGGTGCATTTCTCACCAGATGTCGGCCAGTTCCAGGCGTTCGAGCATGGAGTGGAATGCTGATGTGGCCGCCGTCAGGCCGCCTGTGGGGGGTATGGACCTGTCCAGATTTGGGTTGTGCACGCAATTGAAATCTCCCCCCAGATAAGAAAACTGTTTCTGTGTTGTGCAATTTTAGCGTACATTGAGTTTAGGTGCGTTGGGATATTGGTGTTGGGGAAATACGAGTTCACAATACATACCTCTGTCTGTTCGATGTGGCCCCGTAGTATCACAAATCTACCTTCCGGGTCACTCTCCGACTCAGTCAATCAGAAAGGGAGGTAGGAATCAATCCAGGTGAACACCCCCCTTGCGTACCTGGAATAGGTGGCTCCGAACCCTTGTCCGCCCCAGTGGTCTTTCAGCTTTGCCACGGATTCCTCTGTGCAGTGGGTCTCCTGCTGCAGGGCTATCCCAACCTTTTTCCTTCGAAAGTATGACTTGATTCAATTTCTGCGAAGGTAGGTGCCCAGTCCTCGCACATTCCACGTCAGCACGTTGATCCCTGTCGGCATGTTGTTTCTGGGGGGGGGTTCCTGGGGTCTCTTTGGCCCCCTGTCTTGAATTTTTGCTACAGTCCTTGAACAGAAGGGTTGTCGCGCCTTCCCATGGTGTTGTCCCTTCCAGCCTGCTCCCTTCTCCCGCCCTCCCAGGGTCTCTGCATTGGTGTTTGGAGACTTTTCAACAGTGTTAACCTTCATTCGGGTGAATGATAAAACAAAACCAAACAACCAAGAACTGCCTCTAGTAGTTGCTTGCAACTTGCAACGCTCAGAGGCTCCTGCGTCGTCCAGACCATTCCAGGTCGTTAGGCGCGGGAGCTGTGCCAGCATCCAGCCAGTACGGGTTTTGGAGGGGTGGGTCGTAGCGAGCTGCATGAGTGGCTCCCGGAGCCCCGTCCGAGTGGCTAACAGCTATGCTGCAGCCGGTTGCTTGTGTGTTATCTTGTGCTTTCTTCTACTTTTGCAGCTAATGTTGTTGCAGCGATAGTCAAAGTCGGCTGTCCTGCGTCATGCTTTCTTGTGGTAACATGTACAGGTTTGGGTGCATTTTGCTTTTGTGTCATCCTACCTCCACTTGCAGCGTGGGTTCATCTTCTCCAGCTAGGTTATTATGCTCTAGCCACATGTTTGCAGTGGCTGGGGTCTCCAGAAATATCGCTTTTCCGTTGTAGATGACCTTCAGGCGGGAGGGGTAGTGCAGCATATATTTTAGGTTGAGTTTTTGCAGCCTCGCCTTCACTGGCACAAAAGAATTCCTGGCACGTTGCACCGTGGGGGTGTAATCCGGATACATTACTATCTTGGAGTTGTTTCGTGTGATTTCCCCTCCCTCCCTTGAGTACCTCAAGATCGTTTCTCTATCACAAAAGTTTAGGATTTTCGCAATTATTGGGCGTGGGGGTGATCCTGGCGGGGGGGGGGCGTTTCTACAGAGATCTGTGGGCCCGTGGGTGAATTTTCCAGCCCCTATTTCTTGTAGGAGCAGGGTCTCCACGAAGTCAGTTGGGTTTGATCCCTCCATGTCTTCTGGTATGCCAAGTATACGTATGTTGCTGCGGTGGACACGCCCCTCCGCTTCTTCAGATCGTGCTTCTAGTTGTGCTACCTTCATCTCAAGCTTCTGGACCTTCACTTGCAGGTCAGAGGTATTCTCGACATTGCTCTGCAGGCTGGCTTCTGCTGTGGTTACCCTTTCTGTCAGGTTGCGAGCGTCCTGACGCATCAGCTGCATGTCCGACTTGACCTCCTCAATTTTAGTATCAATGAATGACCTGAGTGCTGCTATGGCTTGAAGTACCTGTGTGTCCTTGGGGTCTTCATTGGGGGCAGGTGATTCTTCGTCCATGGCAGCTTCGTGCTGTGGTTGTTGCTTGGGATTTGTCGCTGCAAATGAGTCCATTATGGATGCTTTAGTTTTGCTTTTGTGGGGCACATCCTTATTGTGGTTTCTCGGGTTGCCGTGGTGATGTTGGCTCGGGTGAGGGTCTGCTGCTGTTTGGCAGATGTGCGGTCGTTGTGCTGAGCCTCAGTATGGCTTCTCCCGCTCTTGGGCGGGCTTGGGCACTTGTGTGCGGTATTGTGAGGGTTTTATGACGGTGTTATCCTGGTGCAATATCTGGGGCCGTGTCCGGTGTGGGATCTCGAGTATGTTGTGCCGCCGTCTCAGGCGTGTTCCAGTTCCATTGGCGTGCCTCAGAAATATGTGCGGTAGTGTCCCTCCAGGCCCTGCGGTCCTCCTCCTCTCCCGCAGAGTCTAAGGCTTCAGTAGTGGTCCAGGCGCCAGAGCCCTGCATCCGGTGTTGGTATTATGTGGAGGGGAGGGCCCAGCCACGTAGCGCTGTGTGCTGGCTATTGGGGCTCGCTGACGGGCCTGGGTGTGGTCTTAATTATACTCCCACTCTCGCTCCAGGACTCGGGGTATCGTTGGGTGTTGTGCCCGCTCCAGCCTGTTGCGGCGTGCTTGGTCGTAGGTCTCAGTACGGCCTGAGGCGGCTGGTGTCCCCGGGTGCCCTCCCTCTATCTTGTTGCGGGCGGAGGGCCCCTGCGCAGGTGAGTTGTCTTCCCTTTTGGCGGGTCCTCTCCAGGTCCTCCGATGAGCCAGGCGTTCTCCCAAGACCGGGGCTTGCTCCCAGGTCTGTTCCGCTGTGTTCGCAACTGTGATGCCTCAGGCCGGCAGCAGCGTAGGTTGCAGCACAGGTCAGTGGCCACCACTTATGGGCAGTTATTCCTCCTGGGTTCGAGGCCGCTTCCCTGCCGGCGCTCTCGACCAGTCTCTCGCACGGCCCTCCAGCCTGCCCCTGCCACGTGCCATGTCCAGATTGGTGGGTTTTACTTATTCTGGTCTTTCCTTGTTATGTGTGTGTGGGCTTGTAGTGTGGAATATAGAGTGTTGGCTGTGGAATGTTATTGTGTGAAGCTGCTCTAATTCCACAGAGAGTCAGTTGAGAACTGAAGCCTAAGAGAAAGGGGACCGGTGGATGCTTCTATCCTATGAACTTGTCCTGTTTTATTCCTAATGTACTTACCTGTGTTCCTACAAACTTACTAAACCTACCTAACTGAACAAGGCTCCTGAGTGGTTATTTATAAACCCAAACCCACATCTTAACACAGATCTCCTACGGTTTTCGCACTCTCCATGGTGTCCCTCGTCTCTGGACGTGTGTTGCGACCCTTATTATTGGGACGGTGCCTACTGTTGGTCTCCACGTAACTGCGCCCGCCTCTCTCAATGTCATGGGTGCGTCGGGGAGTCTTGCTGCCACCGGCTCACCGCGTCAGGTGCTCCTGCGGCCAGCTGTCTCCGCCGCGTCTGCCTCGGAGGTCCCTGCCGTTGCGGTCAAGCCTTCCGCTGTATAATGCTCCTCGGCGGGGCGGGAAGCAGTCCGAGCGGGGTCCCCTGGTGTGTGGTGGCGCTGTTGTTCGCGGTGTCCGCAGGGCACCTCGCTTCTGATGCGCCCCCCGCCCTTGGGTCTTCGGATCACTGCTCAAGCTGCCTTCTTGAGCATCTGGGGGTCCGTTTTCTGCGGCTTCATTTTGCATTAAGCCAGCTCCAATTCTCCCCGTTTCTGCGATCGTAGCTTGTAGAGGCGCTTCCGCTGCTTCCTGATGGTGTTTGCGGAGCTCAGGGTTACATACAGCTGCAGTTATCGAGGATAATAGTTGTCTCTGGACGGAGCTCACACAGGGCTTGCCTTCACTCCATGAGCTCAGGCCACGCCCCCCCCTTCTCCAGACCTCTCATGGCATGCATATAGAAGCTCCCTTGCTTCTCGCCTCCACTTCACGGGTTTACCACCTTTGTCTGGCAGCTTCAATGCCCTTTGCAGGATCCAGCTATGCTTCTAAGCCCTTCTCTATGTTTGGGCAGTGCTGCTACTGTTTCTCAGTTCCTGCGGTCGCAAGAAAGGCTCCTCTTCTCTTCCTGCTGCCACCCCCGTGCAGCAAACCAGCTCCTGCAGTCCTCTTGCTGTCTCCCCGTTCCCCTGTGGGCCTCACAGCTTAGCTTCCCCAGCAGTAACAAGCCGGTTGAATCTCTCAGTTACAGTCAGCTGTTCATCTTTAAATCCTGGTTCAAAGAAGGGAGTTGCTTGGAACCAATCAGCTTCCTCCAAGCACTGGACTCTCCTTCTGGTTATGCTGAGTATTCAGCATTACTCTGCCTTTCTTCTCAGTCTCAGTCTTTATCATTCTGTTGGTTACAGAATATTGAGGGCTACTGTTGGCAGGCTTTAAGGGTTGTTGAAGGGGATGATCACAGTATGCCATCAAGGCATAAGGAATGGAAGGGATATCCCTAAAATCAAAAAGATAAAACAGACCCCACAAGCCTTCACAAGCCCACAGCAGACCATTTCTGCCCCACGTCACCTACCCCCTTCCTAATGTTCCCCTACCAACTGAATGGGAATCTGCTACGTCAGCCCACCCTTTCTTGGAGGGGTCTCATGGATCTATAGGGTGAGTCTGAGCACCACCCACATGGAGTGTGAGGCCAGACAATGGTATCTGTGGGTGGTCCCATCTACCTAGGTGGCCTCAAGCAGACCACTGTGTCTGCTACTTCACACCAGGGTACCTCCCCTCTTTCCCCTTTCCCCTATAACAATAACATCCTACACCTACTTAACTTTTACCCTATATAACATTCCAGTTACAAAACCCCTATTCCCTACATAACATTTATACTACTTAATATCTTCAATATATACATTAATGTACATTAAACAAACAAGGACATACTATATATAAACACATATATGATGTTATGTCAGAATAGGGGTGACTGCTGCAGTCAGTCACCCCTTAATAGTACCATTTTAGGCTGTCTCTGGTGGTTCTGGCAATAGGCCCTGTCTCTTGGTGTTGTATGAGGCCTGGCCCCACTCCTGTTCTTTCTTCTGGGTGGCCCCATCCACCACGTGGGGTCACCAATGATTACGGCACAGCCTGTGCTCTTTGCTGTCTCTGGCGTCCCCTACATTTGTGGGTGTCTGTGTGCACTCACCGCCACATGCACAGCTTATTTCAACTTCAGGTTGGTCACCTTGGCAATGCTGATCACCAGCCATCACTGCCGCATCCGCAGTTTACTTTAAAATCTTCGGGGTGGCCCTGTTGTGGGTGCCGCCCGTGCCACCAAAGTTCCCCGGGCACAATTTTCTATTTCGTCAGCATCCCTGTCTGCTGCAGGGACACTGTCGCAAACAATGCTGCTGCTGAGCGCCTTTTAGCTTCAGGTGGTGACCCCGTTGCCATTGGGAAGCTTCTGTGTACACCAATGTGTGCCTGCGGTCTGTTGCTCTTCTTGGCTCGCCCCCTCTGCATTGCATCATGGTGACACTGGGCCCGGACATTATATATATATATATATATATATATATATATATATACACACACACACACACACAGCATCTTGTATATTTTATTCAACCCTGGTGTCTATGGGCCTTATTACGCGGTACGAGTTAAACATGGCCCTATTAGCGCCATGGCTACCCCTTACCGCATTCCGAGTCTGTGTTCCCGGAATAGGGACTTACCGGGTCATTCCGACCTTGGAGGACTCAGTAAATCCCCATTCCGGGAACCATTCCCCATTCCCATTTGAGCCCCCATAGGGCTCAATCGGAATGGGGATGGAGCTAATAACGGGCCCGCTATTAGCATGCCAGTTATTAGCTCCGAAGTCCCTTAACGGGTCCCTTCCATAACGCCTGGTAAAACCAGGAGTTGAGGAAGGGACCTCGGAATAGGGTGATAAGGGATTACCGGCACCAGTGCCGGTAATCCCTTACCGCCTACCGCATAATGAGGCCCTATGTCTTTATTTTTAGGGTTCCCTAGGCAGGGACGTCATTTCACCAAAATGCCAGGGCTAGTGTAAGTGGCATCACATGACGCTTGACCTCTGATGACATCACAGGAAGTGATGTCATTTGACCCTGCCCACCAAGTGACATCACAGGAAGTTATGGCACATGGGCTTTCACCCCTTGCCAAATACAGGAAGTGGCATCACATAGCATTGTTCCTCAGTACACTAAGAACAATATGATTACGATATCACTGTGATATGATATACATTTCATACAAGAATGGATCACCATAGGTAGCGTTAATATCACTGTGTATAGGCCCATATTATCAAATGACTGTGAATGTAAGCAGGCGTCCAACACAACTACCTGGACTATTGTACATCACTAGGGCTAAACTGTAAACAGACACAGCATCTCAAAAGAGACCTAAACCCCAACGTGCAGACATTCAGTGCCTACCAAGTGTCTGGCCACAGACTGGAAACAGCAACTGACCAACACTAGTACAACCAGAAAATACTTGGTCTGGTGTGTTGCCCAGAGCTGTGCCAGTGGTTATGAATGATTTGAATGATTTGAAACCTTCCAGCCATCACCTTATTTTGCTTATTTGGTAAGTAACCCACAGTATTTTTTTGTTAGATGGGTAACAGTTACTACCCCTGGCAACCCCCAAATGACATCCTTCTCCCTAGGAGAAAAGCATGTAGCTCCTTTTTGGGCCAGGGCTACATCGAGGTCTTCATTGCCCTCCTAATATCTCCTTTTAGACCTTCATTCTAGTTTCTCATCCTAGCCCCTTGTCCTTGTTCTGGTCCCTTGTTCCTCATCTCTTGTCCTAGTTTCACATACTAGACCCTCATCCCTGTCCTTCTTCCTAGTGCCTCAGGCTAGTCCCTTTCCAAGACCTTCACCTTATCTAGTCTCTCATCCTAGCACTAGTCACAGTCTTGTCATCCTAGTTTCCCATCCTAGCCCCTTGTCCTAGCCCTAGTACACCATTCTAGTAATTTCCTCTCGTCCTAGTCCTATTCTCTTGTCCCTCATCTTAGTCCATCATCCTAGTCCCTCGTCCTATTTACTCATTCCTAGTCTCTCATCCTCATCCTTTATCCCAGTCCCTTGTCCTGTTCCTAGTCCTATTCCTAGTCAATTGTCATCATAGTCCCTCTTCCTAGATCAATGGCGATTTTGCTAGTGATCAACAGAAAGTCGATATTTTATTAAAGGGACAGAGGCGACTATTATAAAGTTAACTTATGTGACAACAGCAAGATCATTTATATTGAAAACAAAAGAAACATAATCGTGGTATTAAAATACCATGGTACTTAGCTAGAAACATAGGGCCTCATTACGAGGTATGCCGGTAGCCATGCCGCTATTGGCGGCATGGCTGCCGGCAAAACCGCATCCGTGTCCGTGTCCTCGGAATGAGGACTTACCGGACCATTCCGAGTTCGGATGGCCCGGTAATTCCTCACTCGAGGACACGGACACGGTTCATCCCCATTCCCATTTCAGCCCCCATAGGGCTGAATGGGAATGGGAGAGGGAGTAAACAACGGGCCATTACGAGATGGCTCGTTGTTTGCTCCCTCTTCCCCTCGCGGGACCCGGTATGCACGCCTGGTTTTCCCAGGCGTGCTTAACGTGTCCCGCGAGGGGACCTCGTAATGTGGCGGAACGGGTTGAACGGCGACGCAGCCATTTACGGTGCCGTTTAACCCGTTCTGCCAGGGTCGTAATGAGGCCCATAGACTATCGGGTATGTCCATAGTCATTAGGTATAATTGGCTTCCAGGTATCTCAAGCTTCCTGTTTTTGAAAATCTTTCATTATACAAAACGTTTAACCAATACTGCCTAGAAATCCCATACGTCTAAATGCGTGCAAGGTGCATCACTACCCGAACTAGAAGCTGTAACAAAACAAACATAAGAACTTTCAGGGAGGGACAAACTGAATCACACAAAGGCAGTATAATGCTCATGTACATGCTCCTAGGAAAATCTCTATTTTCCATTTATCCCTAGAAAATTTGCCATTTAATGGCAAGTCATGGAGGCTCTTATTTTCTGTGTTCAAAGCATAGATAATACCAGAGACGATAAATGTTCAATGGGTTTACAGTAAAATGTGCTAAAAACATATTAATTAGACCAATCTGCGGCTCTGAGCATATCCTCCAATCGTGCTCCCCTCCAAATGCCTCAGTTTCCATGGACTCATGTACAGAGTATGCAGCAATGGAGGATAAGTCAATAGGCCTCATTACAAGTATGGCGGTAAGGCAACAACGGCGCCGGTATCGCTACCGGCACCGTTGCTACTGTACCGCCATACTAGGAGTTCTGCTCGCGGGTGCTCTTGCAGCCACCAGGTCTGACCGGTGGTCGTACCGGCACCCGCAAGCAGAACATGATGGTAGCACCAGTACCCTTATTAATGATACCGGTGCTACCACCCTCCCCATTCCCATTGAGTCCTATGCGGCTAAATGGGAATGGGGATGTACCAGGCCCGGCACCCATGAAAGGGCAATTACTGGGTTCCGGCTGGCCGGGAATAGCCCGGGAATTGCCCATTCGTGGGTGCCAGACCCGGATGCGAGTTTGGAGGTAGCCTTGCCGGTAATGAGGCCCAATGCCTCAGACTTCAGCACTTCATCTCAATGCTGTTTATTTAAATAAAAATGTAAAATGCCTATGTATCCCTATCGCTAAGAGGGATTTCCCTGCCTATAAACTAAACTAAAGGTGCTCATCGTATGTCAAAACAAAAAGAGTGCTCAGCCCAAAAACTTATTTACTAGCTGGCCCTACCACTTTAGAAAAAAACAATATAAAAATATGCCAGGGTAATAGCTTCGTAGCTCAGGCTTCATCCGGACTATTTTACTTGGGTCTCTTTCAGGGTATTGGTCACAGTTCAAAACAATGTTCTTCACAGTTCACCAAAGAAAAGTTGTCAGCCCTATCTTTAGGCTTTGCAAGAAAAGTTGTAAATCTTTATACAAATTAAATGTCTCAAGTTCTTTGTGGGGAGGAATGACTCCCTTAGTATGACTTCCTCAGTCCTTCTCCACCAACTCGGTTCTTTGAGTTTCAACAAGTTTTATGTCTTGGACAGACTTATTGTACCCTGCAGGTTCCCTTCTTCTCATAGGTTGAACAATTTCCCTTAATTCTCTGGGGCTCTCCAGACCCCTCCAACTCTCTGGATTGTTTAACTTTTGTGGTTGTATCTTTGGCCTCTACCAATCTCTGCCATTCAGAATCCTAGGGTTCTTGTGACAAGAGTCCATTCCTCTCTTCTTGCTTTGTTCCACTCACCTCCCTCCACCCTGAGAAACCTGGTATCTTTACCCCAGTCTTTGACACATCAACGTTTTGTAATGATTTGCTTCCTGTATCCTCACTGTTGTGGCATACTGAGTGGTCCTTGCCCTGGGAGTGGGGGATTGGTTCCTCCATTGCCTGCTGATCTCTGCCCCACTAACACCACAGCTGAAGCGTGATCACGCCACCATGTAAGACAGTCTTGCCTCTGTCTCGGCAGTATCGCCATTTCCAATGCTGACCTCCAAGGATCTCTTGTCTCTTTGTTCCTCCATGACAGCGCTAGTTCCGCGGTGTAGCACAGCTCTGCCCCTCCAGGATGTTCTTATGGCAGAGGATCACCTCTGCGTAGAATTCTTCTCTCTGCATTCAAGATTCCTCGTCTGTTTATTCTCACCACCATACTCAAGAGGGGTATGTTTTCCATCAGCTGCTGAGTTTATGAAGATTCCAGCATTACCTTGATCCAACATTAGTCATTTCTATTCCCATGTAGGCAGACAGGGGATTCTTTATAAGGAGTTCCGGATAGGAATGGGAGTCCTTCACCCCTATAGGGGAGTCGCTCCCAATGAGGTCCAATGTTCCCAAACCTCTAGGGAGGGTTTTCCTGAGTGGGCTTACCTCCCTAGCCTCAAAGGGGGTGGAGCCCGATGGTAGGAAGGGACAAATTCCCCAGATTCATTACCTAACCCTCCCGTTAAGCAGGAGACTCCCCCTGCAACTGTAAGAGAGAAGCAACTTAAGAAGTCCACATTTCCTTGTTCTTTCTGTTATCAAGAGAGAGACAGACTCAAAATGGTTGGTTCGAAAACCTTTATTTACTAAGGCTTTTGGGTTGGTGTAATGCCTAACTGGCCCCAACTCTAAAGGGACAGTTCCCTTAACTGATGTTTCTAATGGCCGTCATTGTCTAGTAGTCCAAAATAAAAGTCTGTCTGTGTCTGAACCTATGCTTGCCCTCACTCTATGCACAAATGTGATAGGGAGTCTTTCAAAATTAAGAAAATAGTGGTTCAACAATAATGGGAACCAGGGTTGGTTCCAGGTGGTCTTCTTACTTGGTACTGCTTGGTCGATATCAAACAATAGTGCTGTTCATTGGACCTTCTTCTTAGGCCACTTGTAGTTAACACAGTTCTGAAGTTCTCTGGGGTTCTCTTCCCCTCGTTTCAGTTTGGCCAAACTCCAAGATACCATAAAAAGAAAAATGCATCACAGTTCCTTCTGTAAGCTTCTTGGGGTTTCCTTCCCCATGCTTCAAAAAACCTCTTAACAACACAACAAAAATGTGAAGTCTTCAGGCCACTTGAGGATCCCTTCCCCAAGCTCAGGCCCCTTTCAACTCTTTTTTTCCCTTTAGTTTTTATTGGCTTTTTGTTCAAACAAAATGTAAAAGAAACATGAACAAATAACAAAAGATCCCCTCCCAGTTCTTGGTTGTTCGATTCCCTTTCGTCAGGTTGTCCACATGTTCCCTTAGCACCCTTAGCGATGCGTTGTTCCCTTGCTTCTTAATGTGAGACTGTGGCCTGTCGTCCGTCTTTCCCTGTCCTTGCTCGTCCCCGCCTTCCTCCCCCTTCATTGGTTTGATGTCTCTCCATTTCTCTGGATAGGGGAGGGGCTTCAGATTACTCCTACTAGTTTCATTCCAGCATCCTTCATAAGGAATTGCATCACTAGGTCCCAGTCCATAAGGAATCACTGGTGGTCTCCCCAGAGAGAGTATAATACCCATCCCATGGCCACAAAGTCCCATATATTCCCTACCCATTCATGTCCCGTGGGTACATGAAGGGGTTACATGGTACTCAGTAGGTGGTAAGAGCATGCATGGGGATCTGATAACCGTGGTATCTCTGAAGGTAATTCCAGGGTTTCGAATTTCTGCAAAACATATTCATGTATGATTGCGAGTCTCTTTAGTTTTTGTGTGGTAAAGAAGAGTTCCAATGCTGCAGAGACGCCCATCTTAAATGGCTGAAAAGAAGATGGTCTACGGGTAGTCTAATACAGGACGAGATGTTTTCCCTATACTAAATTATGGTAAGCGGCAACTTACTTAGATTTGACAGAAACCACAGAACAGACTTGCTGGCGGGGGCGGCAGGTTGACGAGGACCGGCAAAGACCAGCTGGTCTCTGAAGCGCCGGCTCTGAAGCGCCTGATGTTTCAATAAGTAAAGTTTAGGACTTCTGGGAAGTGAAGTTTTCCGAAATGTAAAAGGACTACCAAAAAAGTCAGTTCAAAAAACAATTTTACCTATTTATAAATCTCATAATCAATAAAAAAGAAAATGTCAAACAATCAATCAATCATATTTAAAAAGCAAACAAGTGCAAGAACTAGAGACAGGTTTTCGCCCTCATATTAGTCTCGACCACAAGATCTCCTTTGAATTGTCAGAGGAGAAACTATCCCCTTCTTTAGCAAAGGAACTGAACCTAAATGAGGTTAGGGAATGGCAATCCATATTCCAATGTTTACCGTTTCCACGCTGCTGGTCGAATCACAAAAGCGACAAGACAACGATGGCTCATCTCCTTGGATGGAGGTAACCCAATGTTTGATCCATTCTTTAGACTTAATTTGGTTCAACCTAAAACGCAAGTATGTTGTGCGTGCTCTTTTACATGGAAAACATCTGAGGTATGAAGGAGGGTCTACCTGATAGGAAAAATATAAATCCAAAGATTCCAATGTCAGTTTCCAGTTATCCTTGAACAATTTATGTTTTACCGCTTGAGGATTTCCCACCAATTCCAACTCAGATGATCCAATTCGATCCAGAAGAGTGCACATCACAGCCCTAAATGCGAAAACAGATGTCACAGAAGATTTTACTGGTATCCCATGAAAATCCTCAAAAAGAGTTGTGTGGAGGAGACATCACCTTATGAAAGATTGACAGCTGTTTCCAATGGAATCTGGCGTTAAGTGAGATCAAATTCAAATCATGGCAGATAATTGCATTGGGGATAAAACTGGAAAGCCCAACATCTTTTTCCAGAGCATGCCCTGTATGGAGTCCAGTGAAGGGCCACGAGTGGGACATTTTTAAAATAAGGACCAAAAACCAACATTCACCAGTGGCCAGACATTTTCAAGAATTTAAACACCAACTTGCACAAATACGGTTCCAGATACTGGAAGTAGTTAGCGCCAAGAATTTACGAATGAATTTGACAAAAAGACTTGAACAACGAGAGGCCTTTTGGATCGACAGACTCAACACTATTGCTCAGTCAGGTCTCAACAAGGAACTGGACTTACATTGTTTTTTTATAATCAACATGTTACAATGATGAGCATTAGATAGCCTACATGTATTTCCTGTCAGAACCTGAAGCAGTAAAGGGATTCAGAGATAAATGGTTAACTTATTTGGAGGTTGTGTTTCACCTTTAGGATGTATTTGGTATGCATGCAAATTTATATCAAACCGTCTGTACACCTTCCTTTTTTCTGCAATTGAAACTATTGTACTTATTAACAGCAGGTAGTCCACATATATTATTGTAAGATGGCATCATGAACTAAGCAGTGGATTATGAATTTACCATCAGGTAGATAGCTGTAGCTTTTTGATCCGATATGCCATATGTGTACCTACACACCATCTTAATGAAGGAACCATCAGCTCACCTAGCACTCCCAGTGTTCTTGGGATTGCTCCTCAGCACCATACGTCTCACAATTACCTGCAGACACTTGAGGCATAGATCCAGCACGTGTAACCATATGGGCTATGATCACTACAGGATATATACACACTCTGCATACAATGTAACTGTTTGTTTTTGAGAGGACTATCACCAGATGCTTTCGTTCGTAAACATCACATCGTCAAGTAAGCTCAAAGTGAATGAGATAGAGTATGTTAATGCAATAATAGCGGGTCGAAAGATTCTCACAACAGCTTTCTTTCAACAGGGTGTGTTTCACGTGAATTAATACATGCCACCGAACTCACAATATTGTGAACGCGGCGGAATACCATACATTTACACATATTGAGCCACCGCTTCCGTAAGGTAAGCAAGTGCCATTATTTGGACAATACTAAAATGACATATTAATTCAATTGAGCAACATGATATGTGCAGTGTATATGCCACCATCAAAAATGCTTTTTACAAGACTAGTCCTTTACATTACAGCTGTGATATAAACACAGAAGCTATCCTGCAGTGCCAGCAAAGCCAATATTTATTCGGCATCCGCCCATTAACATGCTACTCTTTGAAGATTAGCGGAAGCTAAGTACACAAGCTAGACTAAGAAGCACAACCCAAGAGCACAAGGTGTAACATAAGGATAGCGGAGTAATTGTATTACGAATAGGAATACAAATGACTTATACACAGGTATGTGACAAGTGATGCAATATATAATGTGAATGATCACATTTTTGCACAGTATGTGTTTAAATTACCAATGTATAAGAGGTTTCAATAACCTCTAATCTGTTCATATGTTTTGGAGCCCGCCCTGAAGAAGGACATACCATCTGTAAAGCACCGGCTCAGCCCTCTGCTGAATGAAAATTAAAATAAAAAAATATTTTCTGAATACATGGAACCAATGTGAAGACTATCATTTGATACAACCTCATCAGGGTGGATAGAGAAAAGACAGCCTATCATCTACCATCAAAATTTTAATATGTAAGTAGTTTTTACTACGAATTGGGTATCTCCAAGCTCAGTGAGAAACTCACTGAGCAAACCACGCCTGAAATATTTGAAGTGGAACATGTCAGTGGTAAGGACAAAGTTGTGGCTGACGCTTTATCCAGGAAAGCTTTGATGCTGGGTGATGATGTCAATGTACCAGGCAATGAGTTTATTAAGGATATTTTTATGGTGGAGGAGGCTCTTCAGGAGGAGGAGTGGTTTGAAGCTTGTGGTGAGGACAAGGTGTATCAAGAAGCCAAAAGTTTGACAGTTAAGGTGGAGTTGTCAGATTAGTGATGGTGATGGAGAAAGTATCAAGGAGTACAGAAGGATTAAAGATGAGTTGTGTTTAACGAATGGCATACTATGCAGCGTTTGGTTTTCCCAGAGAGTATGTGTGAGAAGGTGGTAGATTTGGGGCTTAGATCTCACATGGATTTATCTGCAGAACTAAATAGTCTAGTTTTCAAACTTTTCCTAAAAACAAGATAATATTTTTCCTTTCGCAAATTTTCAGGAAGCTCATTCCAGGCTTGATAAATGGAGATGGCAGAAGAGCAACCGTTTCCCCTGCTTCTCTTGAAGTGGGAGATGATGAGACCATGTGCATCAGAAGACCGGAGGTTACGGACAGTTTTGTGGACTTCCAAGTTTGCCTTCAAATAGGAGGGCGAAGTTCCAAACAGGCATTTGTGACGCAATTGGAGTATCTTAAACTGAATCCTGGCTGCAACGGGAAGCCAGTGGAGTTCCTTGTGGGCCACAGATACCAGTTCTCTCTGAGCAATATTACAAACTGCTCGCACCGCGTCATTTTGGATCTTTTGTAGCTTCCCCAGGCATTCCTTCCTTGCCCCGCCTAGCAAGGAAATGCAATGGTCAAGTCTGGATTAAACAATGGCTCGAACTAGCTTCTTGTTGTTTTTATGAGTGACCATGGGGCAAATCTGCCTCAGGACCCTCAAATAATAATTTGGGTTTTTGACAACATAGTTTACATGGGCATCCGCATTAAGTGATGCTTCCATAAAAATACTAGGGTTTTAACTTTATCGACCACAGGAATGCGACTTCCAGCTATGCTAAAACTCGTATGAGCCAAGCTCAAACTTTCACTGGCATGCTTCAACCTGTAGACCATTAACTCTGTTTTGGCAGCATTTAAACATAGCCAGTTTGAGGTCATCCAATCTTTAATGAGCTTGTAGATTTTATTCAGGTTTTCCTGATCAGTTTCGTAATTCCCACTCAGTACCATAGATAACTGGAAGCCATCGGCATAATTGGCGAAGAAATCCCCCAATTTTTCTATTTCAACGCATAACAGCTTGATATAAATTTTGAACAAGGACGGGGACAGGCAGGCCCCCTGTGGAACCCCACACAACATTGGAGGAAGGTCAGATGAGGTGTCTCCCCAGTAAACTATGGAGTTACAGCCACAAAGGAAAGAATCCATCCACTTCATGGCTTTCTCTGAAAAGTGGACTGTATCAGTCAGTGTATTCAACAACCATTTATGATCAAGGAGATCGAAAGCTGCCGATAATTCCAAAAGAATCAGCAGCCCTGAACCACTTCTTTCTAGAGCAGTTAGCATATGAGTACAAAGATCAAGGAGGGCGCTCTCGGTTCCATGAGCAATACGAAAGCCAGACTGCTTCTTGTGAAGAAGACAATGAAGTTGTATCTGGTTGGTGGACGTTTTATCAATTATTTTTAGAAGGAGTGTGATGTTTGTTATTGGCCTAGGGTGTGAACATTCCTTGGGATCCAGACCTGTTTTTTTAGTAGCGGGGTCACCACTACATCCTTGTTGGCTGCAGGGACAATACCTTGCACAAAATAGGCGTTAATCTTCTAAAGAAAGGCACAAACATTTCCCTGGGATACCATTGCCATAGACTTGTTGGGTCCCTTGAATTTCCGTGGGTGACAAGAGTGTTATGTTGTGGTAGTGATGGACTTGCTAGCGAATTGGGCAGAAGTTGGTATTCATATGGATATCACCTGAAAGAATGTGATAACATTCCTAGAGAACATTTTTGGGAGAGATGGATGGCCAGCTGTAGTAGTGTCTGACAATGGTCCACAATTTGTTTCCAAGGAGTTTCAACAGTGGGCAATTGAGAATGGCATCAAACACAAGAAGACAGCTTTATACCATCCACAAAGCAATGGTAGCGTGGAGCTGTTTAATAGGACGTTGATGGAAGGGGTACAATGTCAATACAGTTTGGTGGGGATTGGAAGAGTGAGATGTGGTGGAGAGTGTGTCAATAGAGGATCACCCAATACCCTGTGACTGGAGGCACACCATTTCAGTTGATGCGTGGGTGCAAACCCGACACCTTGCTGGTTCCTGGTTGGATGGGGCTTGTGAAAGTGGTGGCTATGGATGTCCAGTTGGCGAGGGGAAGGTGAAGTTTATGGGAGATGTCAGTAAGGAGTGGTATGATAAGAACCATAGTGCAGGTTGATGAGTTTCAGGAGAGGAGATGAGGTGAAGATGAAACTACCTAGATGGACCAGGAAAACCAATTCTAAATGTTCTAAAGCCAGGACAGTGTGTGAAGATCTTGGCAATGCCATCCGCTTAGAGGGAGGTGAGGTATGGAATAAAGAGATGGTGGTTAAGCGGTCATTTGAGTAATTCACCACCTACACACTTGAGTGTTACTGTGCCGTCTCAAAGTTGTTCCATGTATTTATTTGTCTCTTACCAAAGGGAAGAAGATGTGTTTTATTACATTACATATAGTTGATAGAACATTGTTTATAGTTCACTGTGGTAAAAGGGGAGAAGATGTGTTATATTGTACTTAACCCATTTTTTCCAATGTTGAGTATCACTCAGCACCACTGATGTTGCATAGTTCCATGTAGAATACAACACCTGGTCCACCACTAGAACCAGCAGGATGTTGGAATTTTGATGTTCAGGATGGTTGGGCAGTTAGTGACTCACCAAGAGAGGGAGAGCTGCAGCCATTTGATATGAAATAAATGTATGTTGATACCCAAGCAAGAGTGTCCTGCCTTCAATGTAATAGAATGGACCAATAATTTACCGTTAATCTTCTTTACCCTTAGTTCTACTTTTTCACGTCACAGTACTTACTCATGAACGTGATATGCTCCAACCGAACCCTTTCCCAAAGATATCTTGTAGTTTTTCTTTATTGTCACTCCTTATCACAATTGGGTATAAAGCACCTGACCTGTCCCTCAATCCTCTTGTCTATACACAAAGAACCAAGATGATTTTACGACCACTGAAGGAGAAGTGGGCATCAGTACTGTAACAAGGAACAGTAGGACTAAGATAAGGATGGGGACTAGGAGTTGGGAAGATTACTGGTAAGTAATCAGAGCATTACCTACGCTTCTGTCTTCCTCATCACTGTATTTGCTCATGAAATGTACCAAAAATTCAAAGATCAGACCGGCACATACTTGGACCGGAATGGAATGCCACCCCTATGCAGAGAGTAACAACAATCCAATGGAGAGTCACAAGCAACCATTTGTATACCCCTCCAAGGAGAGTAAGGGCAGAACGAAGGACATTGTTCAATGAGACCAAAGTCTTTAGCTCTGTAATAACTTGTGATCAATTTATGATCACATTCCACATGCCAAAAATAGTGCCAATCTTTAAAAGAGGACAAAGAAATGATCCAGTGAGTTGGTGTCCCATCTCATCGCTAAATATCCATGTTACAATCTATGGGAGGGTCCTGCATAAGCGACTTTACGATTAGGCAGAATCAAATGGCATTCTCTCCCCATGCAAACTAGGCTTTCGGAAAGGGAAAGACACCATTGGCCAATGCTTAGCTCTGAGTCTGCTCGTTCAAAAGGCTTTTAAGGCTAGAGAGGAAAATATGTGCAAATCCCTATCGGGTAATTGGGAAAAAAAAGAGAAGGATATGAAAAATAAAGTAAAGAGCTCCCCAGCGAGTGATGCCGTGCAGGGGACCCTTTAAGCAAAGGAAAAAAGACTGTTAATTGTGGCATGAGAGGAGTGCCTTTGGGACAGTTGATATCAATCCTCCGTCGGAGGGTTGTACGGCCCTCTGCACCAATGCTGGATTCCTTCACTGCTGCTGCCCCGGCTAATTAGATGGCACTCCCCTTACAGGAAGGGGAGCACCAGAATTCACTGCTGCCTCCCAGTGCACCATAACCACTGCTGCCTAGCTCACAGGCGCTCCCAGAGCGGGGAGCACCCAACATTCACTGCCGCCTTCCGGGCTGCTTTGTATGCAAAATGTGGTGCTTTGCATGACAGACAGGGGAGCACTGAGTGACAACTGAAAGGACCCATCAGTGCTGATGCCAAAAGTATTATTACTCCCCAGGCCGCTTCTGGCAGACGTGACCCGGGTTGATAACATTCTTAGGGCCCCCCATTGCAGCCCAGCAATAAAAACTCTCCCTAAGGACTCTCCCTCCATACTGCTGCTGTGTGTTAGGCTGCACCTGACATAAGCAGCCCAGCCAACAAGAACTCTTGGGTCCCTGCAAGCTGCTGCTTCCGGCCAACCAGAGAAACATTCTCTAACACGAAAAGAGAAATAACTGCAGCACAGAAGGAAAGGTGAGAAACGATTTATATATATATTGTTTACAATGATATGTATGCAGCCAATTTGTATGTATTTCTAAGGATTTTTATAATTTAAAGAATTAAAAGGAAAATGTTTAGGGTTTTGGCACCGCAACTCCATCAATTCAATTTGTAGTTTGTTTAAGCCAACTACATTACCAGAGTAAATTAAAAAAAAAGATAATATGAATAGTTGTTTGAATTTTTCAGTAATTCAACAACACGTCCACCCATCTAGGAGGTTCATGAAAGATGTTTGGTGGCATTTTTGCACTTGCCTCACGCCCATCCATCCCCCTCCAGTATTAATAGCAGTTTGCACCTATGACCTTGCGCTCTCGAGGTGGCTGGGTGTATTGTGACGCTCACTGTGCCAAACACCATGTAGACCTCAAAGGGGTCTACCGCACTGCGACCATTGTCCACATGGCTTCCCAAGACCGGGTGTCTCCAGACTCCACTTTGAAGACCCTGTCCCTGCAATCAACATATTTATCTATCGCTTGAACATTGCTCCAGGCCTATTGCACTCGCCTCATGCCCATCCATCCCCCTCCAGTATCAATAGCAGTTCGCACCTATGACTGTGCGCTCCCGATGGGACTGGGTGGATGGGTATGAGGATGTCAAACATTGGCATTGAGGATTGGTGGGTATCAATGAACACGCCACACATTCACTTACACACCCACTTTTCTAAGCCTTTATACACACATTGACAGTTCACTAAGGAACATCTCTGCAATCTAAAATTTATATCGCCATAAATCTACTTATTACCAGGCTTGCTCAATTGGCTGTTCGTCCAAGTAAGGGTTGGTCAACTATTTCGTTTTGTAGTTTCATCGATCGCTGCTTGTGAAGTTTGTATTGCTTTATACCCAATGTACACTGTATTCTCATTTTCATTTACCTCCAAGAGTTCACCATTATCGAATATGTATTTTTATCTCTGGAATTAGAATATTTCATTGCAGAATCGCGTAGTGAATATTAGGCGGGAATTTGCAATTTTACAAAAGTTTTACCAGTGTGTTTTCCCATTCAAAGTATTTCCAAAATCACATTCTGATTTAAAGTGTGTCTGTTGCTCATATTATAGCTTATGTTTGTTAGGACCTGTTCAGTGTTGCTCTCATGGGAATTTATATCAATTTAAGGATTTTTTTACACTTTCCATGGTTTCACAAAGCCATTTCATCTGTCATTGTAAAAGTGTGAATTTCCAAAAACGTTTTTCTCTCTTGTTTGGGGAGGGAAGATTACATTCAAACCCTGTACACTGTTCTTCATTCCTGAATACCTGCTGCTTACTTATACCTGTGTAGTATTGCTCATTTGTGAATTAAGAACTTTGCAGGGGGAAATCTTAACCTAAGTACTATCTTTTCACAAACCAAAACTGTTCTTTTCCCTGGAATTTATCTTCTGTGTTGCTCAAAAGTGTATTCAACTGCCTTACCTACTTTCTGATTTGTATTGTCACCGTATTGGTGATTGCTTCCCCATATATTAAAACTTGTGTTTGATTTGAATTTTCATAAATACATAAATAAATCCTTTGCCAACCAGCCTGATTCCTGGTCCTGTGTGACCTGGGGGGTATTTTGAGAAGGGTGTGATATGAGTGGTATATCACTCAGAATATTGAACCTATATACACAATAAATAAGTATTTCATTGGTACATTACATGCTATGCGAGACCCGGGTGTATTGCCTGATTGAAATTCTTAACAAATGTATGTTGGGATATAAAAAGAGTGCTCTCTATACATATGTCTTCTAAATGATCTCGCGATCTAATAAATGAGTGTGGGGAGAAGGTAACATGATGACCCTTTTTGACTTACATTGTTGTTATATTACACAAGTTGCGCTCGTGACTCGGACCGCTGTATTTTAAAAAATGTTCACTTTAGACTACTTTGTCTATCCCCACTTTCGCTTAATTTTTCTAAATGTGTTGGTTAACATGTCTTTCTTTAAATAGAGCTCACTGATGGAAGTACAGACATTTACCAATGAGGAAACCACAGACACGTCGATTATCCCAGTGATGAGACCAAGCTACATGCACGTAGTAATGTTTTTGACCATTTGATGTAGTCAGATTTATAATATTAATGTACCTTTCAATTGGACTCTTTTCTGATTATATACATAAAATAAAGGAGCAAGATTAATTATCGATCTATTTTCAGGAGTCAACAGCAACATCACTCACCTAGCAAGTAATTATTTTATACTAATCCTTTACATACGACTGAACAATACACGCATGTGGCCGACTTCTAATTGAAACATATTGGCCCTCATTACAAGTCAGGCGTTAAGGGTTTAACGGCGCCGTCGGCGCCGTTAAACCCTTAACGCCTGATTCACACTTTAACGCCTGCTTTTTGCAGGCTTTAAAGTCCAAGGCGCTAAGCGACCTTGGTGCTAATTACGGCACCGTAATTTACAGTGCCGTAATTAGCGCCTTCCCCATCCACATTCTGCCCTATGGGGCAAAAATGGGAATGGGGAAGGGCAAATGGTGAATGGGAAATTACCGCCCCACTCACCTATTGGCCCTCATTACAAGTCAGGCGGTGGACCATGGTGCTATTAGCACCATGGTCCATGCCGGATTCCGCCATGGTGGATGGCGGAATTACCGCCCCATTCCAAGGTGAGTGGGGCGGTAATTCCCCATTCACCATTTGCCCTTCCCCATTCCCATTTTTGCCCCATAGGGCAGAATGGGGATGGGGAAGGCGCTAATTACGGCACCGTAAATTACGGTGCCGTAATTAGCACCAAGGTCGCTTAGCGCCTTGGACTTTAACGCCTGCAAAAAGCAGGCGTTAAAGTGTGAATCAGGCATTAAGGGATTACGGCGCCGATGGCGCCGTTAAACCCTTCACGCCTGACTTGTAATGAGGGCCATTGACACAAAGTGTCATGTAGGATTGACTCTCAATATGGACCATTGTCTGCATCTCATGTTTTCTTTTTAATTTTGCTTTTACATCTGTATTGGAACAATTACTATGTAATATTGGGATGCTGGCGCTTCGGCGACAATCCCTTCCTCATTTGAAACCGGTCCAGAGTATGGGCCTGATCACGACCTTGGCGGTAACGCTAACGCTATTAGCGCGGGGGCTATTAGCGCGACCGCCATAGCCCCCGGCGCTAATAGCGTGGGATCACAAGTTGGACGGACTTGGAAGTCCCCATTCCCCATTGAGCCCATTCGGGAATGCCCCATTCCCCATTGGGCTCAATGGGGAAAATTTGCGCTCTTACCACCAGCGGATTTCCCGCCGGCGGTAATAGCGCAAATTTTTGGCGGATTTCCCCCCAGCCAAGAGCTGGGGCGAAATCCGCTGAAGCCCTGATTCGGCGGACCCTTAAATCCAGCGGTAATAGCGCTACCGCCAGATTTAAGGGTTACCGCCGAGGTCGTGATCAGGCCCTATGAGTTTTGCGTAGTTAACATTTGCATTACATTGGTAGCTGTGGATCTACTTTATTTGGTTTGAAATTAAAATGAGTGGCTTTTTAAAAAAAAATGTAGAATACTGTTAGAAAAGTGCAAAAAAATAAATCAACAACTTTGTTGTATTTATCACCCATAGACATGCAACAAGGAAAGTAAAACCTCCCCAAAAACATACTATGAAACTGAAATGCATGTAACCTTTCGCTGTATTAAAGTTTTCTGTTTTTTTAATAACATTTAACATCCTACCCAAAGCAGAATACATTAAAAAGAAGACATTACAGCGCAAACTAATTTGTAAAGCAACATTTTAATCACTATGTTTTGCTGGATGATATCGCATCAACTCCATGTGACATCTCAGAAGGTTATCAGGTGAAATGTAAAATATATATGTTGAAAACGTCACACATACCAAGTGTTGAACATTATCTTGCTAAGAATTTTCAAATTGTTTTACAACAACTAACCTTATAATTTCAGGTCAACAATTATTTAAAACAACTTTATCGAGAAGCACTTTGTGAGATAAAAGATTGTACAATTAAATGTGCTTGACAGTTAACTTTTTTTAAGAAATGTTTTGGCCAAGGATTGCACCACTGAAGTGGTCGAAATTGAAGAGACACATAGACCAGAGGTATACATAACATAATCTGAAATATCATTTATCAACACATCTGATTGGAATTGTAGTTTTTTTTATATGTTGCAATGTTTTACATACGTACTGTAGGTTCTCTTTGTAGATATGTACATATGTTTCTACGAGAGGAAAATAAATTTGCTGGGTTTATACATTATAAACATGCTTTTTTCAGCTTGGTCTTGTGGTCAGCAGATCGAAGTCCAATGTTTCAAAGCAAATAAATAAAGCAAGGGTAAAGACCAAACCAGTTTGTTCAGATGTTTTTAAGCAGATATTTTGCTCGTATTACATTTTTGGTCGGTAAATCATATCTTCTGTGTGTGTGCTATAAATTGAGCATGTTTTTATTTCAATCTCTTAGAGGCCCAGGAGTAAGAGGAGTATAACGACTCAGACAACAACAGAAACTAATGGTGTTGCTTGCCAAACAAATGTCAGTATGGAGCAACTACTTTTTGAGGCACAGCATGGTCCAGTCAAGATTCAGAGTCATGATGTCCAGTGGCCGAAAAATGAATGTAATGTTGCCAGCAAGCCATGAAAAGTAACCACGGATCATTGTTACATTGCAAAATGTCACCTCGATGAAACTGAAGATATCGGAATTGTTTGCAGACCCATTGACACAATCTACACCGTCTTAAAAATGTCCACTGATGAAACATTCAATTATCCCTGTTTCTCCAATTCATGCGGAAATGTCACAGCCTGAAATAACTGAAGCAGCTTCGCAATTCATTGACGAATCTGCTCCTGATCTTCACTTCAGTATTCCTACTTTGGGGGACTTCTCCATCAGCATCAAATCGCAAACCACAGTACTACAGGACGATTGGATTTTAAAGGTGCAAAAGTACATTGTATTCAACTGCTGCCTACTAGAGATTATACAAATGATTAGATGTGATCATAAATTACATAGGAGTATATGTGGGGACCCATTGGTGAATTGTGCTTGTGTAGTCAAAGGCTCCAACCTGAAAATCCAGGCCAGCTGTGTCCACAACCATAACACATTTTCATATTCTGCACAAGCTATACTTGGAAAGGTGCCTGCTGGAAATGTACTTGGTTCATCTACCTTACTGTTCAGCGGGAATGATAGATCAGGAGCAACACGCTCGCCTTGGAAGCAAGACACAGTGGAGCAAGACACAGGTTCGATCCCTGGGTCCGTGCTTAGAAACCTCTGGGTATTAAGCTCGTTATAACCAATTGCAATCAATGTACAGTGAAGTTTCAAGTTTCCGTCAGTTTGTGGGACTTGAGTGCCTTGCTAAACACAGTACTACAAATATCAGAAGGATTTCTTGTTCCCTGCTATTAGTCAGGCCTGGAAACTCGAACATATATCAATTGACAACACTCACTGGCAAAAGGGTCATGCTTGCTGGCGACGGACAGTGTAACAGTCCAGGGCTTTCTGCTGAATACTGCACTTACCACTTTCAAGACATGGAAAGTAAACACATTTCAGTCATTGTGCAGGTGTCTAAATGTACACTGTCTGTTATAACGGAGAAACATGGTTTCATTAAATCAAATGAACTTCTGGAATCCAGGGGAATGCAAATAGACCTGATAGCCACTGACAGGCACGTTGGAATAGCAAAGGATGTGTGAGAGCAGTTCCCAGACATACAGCATCAATTTGATGTATGGAATAATTACAGCTGCTGGTAAGAAAAGGCTTCAGAAAACATTTTAAAGTGGTCTCAGTCTATCACATACAAACAACTGGACAGCGATCCGACAATGAGAATTAAACAAAGTTTAGAGACCTTATTGGATGAGGCGGAAGAGAACGCATGGATAAATCATTGTACATATGAGTTTCTGTTAAATAAGAATCCTTGTATCCCGAATCTATACATGTTGCCTAAAATACATAAAGATCCCATTAATCCTCCCGGAAGACCGATTATAGCTGGGATTAACAGCATATTACAGCAGATTGGAAAGTACATTGATCACTTTTTGCAGCCGCTCATCCAGAAAACCGCAACTTACATCAAAGACACAACACATTTTCTTCAGCTACTAGCCACAGTACCACATTCACCGTCACAGATCTTATTTTCTGTTGACGTTAGGAATTTGTACACATCAATCCCACATGATTTAGGGATTGAAGCAATTGAATGGTTACTTCTTAACACAGGGGAAATAGAAGCGAACAAAGAGTTCATCATTATCTTATTACGCTTTATATCAACAAACTCCTACTTCAAATACAAAAATCAGTTCTACATGCAAATAACAGGGACTGCAATGGGGGCCACAATGGCCCCCTCATATGCTAACACATTTATGCATAAATTTGAGTCAGATCACATATTGAGTCACCAAACATGGAAACCGCATTTGGCTATTTGGATTTGTTTTATAGATGTTATCTTTGGGATTTGGACAAGTACAGAGCCAAAATTATTGGAATTCTTCTCATATCTGAACACAATCGAAGAAAGAATTCAATTCACTCATGAACATTCCCAGAAAAGTATACATTTTCTTGATGTTAACATACAATCTCTGGAGCATGAATACAAAACTAACATAAGTACGAAAACAACAGATCGCAACAATTTACTTCACAAGCTGAGTTTTCATGAACCAAGCTTAATCAAAAACCTGCCATGTAGCCAAATGCTCAGAGTGAAACGCATCATCAGTGATTCAAGAGACTATGACAAGGAGCTTCAAGAAATGAGTGAGAAATTCTTAAGACGCGGATACAGACAGGAGGAGATTGCAGATGCTAAACACAAGGTGGACCAAAAAAGCAGAAATGAACTACTGACAGCTACAAGAAAAGTAAAAACCGAACCACCATTGGTATTTGTTACAAAATTTTCAACACAAAGTAGTTGCATTAAATCAATTATAAAGAAGCACTGGCAAGTGTTATCCTGCGATCAAAGGACCACCAACATTTGCTTATCAACACAGCAGGAACCTTCGAGACAGCCTAGTGCAAACAAGACAACCAAAGAAACAACCAGACACCAAACGCGTTGGAACTTTCCCATGCCTACACTGCAGTAACTGCAGTTATGTACTTAAGGGATCGACCATAAATCACCCCCACACCGGGAAGAAGATCATGTTGAAGTCATTTGCCACTTGTGACACAACAAACAGTATCTACGGCATCAAGTGTCCTTGTGGACAATTTTATGTAGGACAGTCCCAGAGAAAAGCCAAACTCCGCTGGAACGAGCACCGCTCGTGCATACATAACAAAAATGCGCACTCTGTGGTTGCAAGACATTGGCTGAAAGAGAGGCACAATTTAACACAAATCTGTTTTTTGATATTGGAGGTAGTTCAAAGGAACGACCCATATGAGAACATTCAAAATAAACTTGACAGGAGAGAATGTTATTGGATTGAAAATTTGGGGTGTCTAACTCCACGAGGATTGAATGAAGAAATCAACTGGGCATGTTTTTTATAAGCATGCATGTGATCACATGATAACAATGTGCATACTAATTGGAAATTAGTTTTTCTCTAAGGCAACATAGTACCTATAACAGTGAAATTCAAACATACTGAGGAAGGCACTTGACACTGCATATAATTAAGACATAGGGCCTCATTACGACCCTGGCGGAAATGGAAAAATGATGGCGGAAATGCAATACCGCCATCGAACACCGCTCGTTGCGATTATGACCCGTCACCGTAAAGTACGATGCCATTAGCGACACCGCAGTGAACGGCAACGCTAACTGCACCAAGTACGCGCACGCGCGCCTTGCAAAACCGGAATCACCGCCATGGCGCAACGGTACGCGAATTCTGACCCTAGCGGACATGTACTGAACGCCATCAAGCACGTCGTAAAGTACCATTCCGCCATGGCGAGAAATACGGCATCGTGAACCAACCGTAAATGGCCCACTGAGTGCCTGTACTCCACTCCCTGGCCACATTGCACAACTCCTGGCAGGCGCAATGTACTCACACTATGCAACCAGTGAAATCTACAATTCACCCATGCATGCCAACGTAGAAATGCATGCAGGGGCTCAAAGCGCCCCGTGAGTGGGCATCCATGTACGGCATGTCACCATAGCCGTACTGATGCAGCACAGGCATGTGAAGGTACAATACATCAAAATGAAAATCAAGAACACATGACACAAAACAACAGTAGTCCCCCATCGCTTGCCACCAGCGCAAGGCAACATCCAAAACAGCATCCTGAGGGGGATTGCACCAGCCCTGTACTCTTGCCAGTAAACAAACCAACCATCAGCAGAAGCATGTACCACACAAGTTGGCAGAGTGACTGAGCAGCCAGGCTCATCCCAAGAGGGGCCGATGGGAGCTGCAGGGCACAGATGGCATGAATACAGAAGCTATTCCAATGGACATGACCCCAGTCCCCCTCCAACAAACGCACGCAAACACAGTCACCTGTGACCAGCCACATTCTGAACATCCCATCATTCCACCAATCGACCTGGCTGACAGGCACCAGTCGGCCAAAAGCCAATCCCCCGCCCCTGAACAGCACATCATGTAAACAGTCACAATGGCAGCCCCTATCCGTGACCATACTGTGCTACGTAGGCAAACGCGGCCAGTACTGTACCACACAACTCAACTCAGAAGGCGGAACACAATGCAGATCATCTCGCAATACATACCGCCACAAATCGAAAATCGCCACATCACCTGCAAAGAATAACGCAACACGACAAATATCGGAATACAATTTAAATGCACATCCAAATGACAAAGGCCCCACAGCAATTTGCAAAATAACACCAAAACATCCATCATCACCGAGGGCTGCATCTGCAATAATTGACCAGCTTCCACTTGTGTGACGCCCTGTACCATCATGGCACACAGGGCCTACATCAATGTTCCAAAAGGCAACATGGAAGCGGCAAGAACCGCAGGTCCGTCCCATGAGGCAGGCACTAGTCGAGCTGAAAGGCCGAAATGTTGCACCTAGCCACCAGTACAGCGTAAGGGCATGTGGCCCATTGGCGATCGTCCCATAAGATCGAAATGGTGCTCCACTGATTCACCCGAAGCTGCAGGTGTCGAGAGTAAAACCCATCTGGAGGAGTGGCGTAGAGATGGCATCTGCAATAGGGCAGGAGATACCTGTCACCCAAATGAAACACAAATTAACCGATTGCATTACGGGACTCATGATGCATTACAATCTTCATTCAACACACCAAATCCACACCCATATGCATGCTAGCCCACTCCAAAGGAATATACAGACCCCTAAATCAGTATCGATTCATAACGAAATCAATCGAGGTAAATACACCATTGGCAACGTCGGTTACTGTGCATGCGTCCGTCAAGATAGAACCCATGACATGGGATTAGTAACGTGCCTAGACACAAGTGTATGAAGGCGCGTCGAGACAGGGAGGATCCGACAAGGGCAGATAGACGTAAGTCCCACTATGGCAGCCTTGCATCACATAGCGCAGGGGAAGGGGAGTGATTCAAAAAACCCATGTACATGGCAGACCCTAAACGGAATCATCTGTCCATGCATCCATTCATCATTCCCTCATCCCGCAATGAAAACGCATGAATATTCACTCACATAATATGTGAAACTTCCATCGCGTCTGTGCGTAATGCAGTCTGCAAAAACCACTGTGCTCCTGGCCGGATCTGTAGTGTTGTGAAGCAAGATGGATTTGGGAACGTCCTGCCTTATCGTCCACTACGCTATTGCGCATCCCATTCAATTCATATCATTCATTGCTTGCTCGTTATGGGCCATGTCCCAAGGACATTCTACAATAGAACGTTACATTTCCAGCCAGACCTGTGGGCGTATCCTCGCCGCTACTTCAAAACCAAAAATGCTGGCCTTCGAATTCCTCACTTGCAACATTACGTCGAAAAGGCTTCTGTGAACGCTTGCATTCACAATTACATCAATGTAGTGCGGCTGTGTGTCATAATGCTAACTGGCTGCAATCACAAATGGGACGCCACGCCCGTCGGTGAAGTACGTTACTGTGCTGCATGAGGGTCGGCCATCGATCGAGCCCTACATACCACTGACTCTTCACAGGTATGTAAGCGGCTGCAATCATAGCATGTGTAACAATGGGAGCATAGCATGAAAATCAGTCAAAGTACATCACACTGCCATCGGGATTTGATACATGATTCCAATCCCAAGATGCCATGCGGCCAAATGCAGCCTTACGTGCGGGACGTGCTCGGCCAGAAGGGATTGCATCTGCCACAGATTCATTCAATCAGCACAGGTGGAGGCCATACAGGCCGACAGCACATATATAGCAGACCCAAACCCCTCCCACAACCACTCCCACTCCAAAATGCTACCGGCAGGACTAGCGATGTTGGGCCTGGGGGACCAGATAGCACTGCAAGTGCTACAACTACAAGAAGACGACGAACAACAACAGGTACAACAACCGGGCGCACAGGGGAGACGGAGGAGAAGGAGGAGGAGGAGGGCAAGGCAGGGTCAGCAAGGGCCACAAGCACTGCCACTACCACCACGCAGGCGGCCCGCAATCCCACGCCTCCGAGCCGATCCGTTCAACCTCACTGCTGAGCAGATCCACACCCTCTACCGTTTGGACCGGGACACCATAATCGCCATTGTGGACATGACACATGCTGACCTCGTGAGCATGATAGATAGCCCAACCGCCATCCCACCCCTACTGAAGGTGGTGTCTGCACTCCACTTCCTGGCCACAGGCACCTACCAGCACACAGTGGGACAGTTGCATGGCATTTCACAGCCACTGTTCTCACGGACACTCTTCCAAGTGCACGATGCCCTCCTGAAGCACGCCGACGACCACATCACACTACCACGCACGTACCAGGAGATTACCAACGCAAAAGTGGGATTCCATGCACTTGGCGGCATCCCGGGTTGCATTGGTGCCATCGACTGCACCCATGTTGAATTGGTTGTCCCACATGCCATGGAGGTCCAGTACCGCAACCGGAAACAATTTCATTCAATCAATGTGCAAATGGTGTGTGACTCCAACAAGATCTTTACGCATTGTTGTGCCAGATTTCCAGGATCTACCCATGATTCTATGGTCCTGAGGAACACAAGAATACCACGCTACATGGAGCGACACGCAGGGCACAGATCCTGGCTACTCGGTGAGTCTCATTCCATGCATGACATCGTGGCCCATTTGATGCGTCAATGACCTTGCAGGAGGGGGGGGGGGCTACTTAGCACTATCATTCCACTGACACCCTTTATTCGTCTCATACAGGTGATGCCGGGTATCCACTGAAGAGATGGCTCCTTACACCAATCCGGAACCCACAGAACGAGCATGAGGAGGACTACAACCATGCCCACTCACGTACCCGTGTGGTCATTGAACAGGCATTCGGCCTACTGAAGGCTCGTTTCCGCAGCCTCAGCAGGTCTGGCGGGGCACTCATGTACAGCCATGAGAAGGTTTCTAAGATGGTCATGGCATGTGTCATGCTGCACAACATGTGCATACGTAGGAATGTGCCCATGCCCCCTGACGCTGTACTGCATGCACCTGAAGATGATGATGATGATGAGGGTGGGGATGTGGAGGCACCTCAAGGAGTCCATGAGGCACAGGATGCACGTGCAATCCGACAGAGCATCATAGATGCATGCTTCTAGCAACCACGCATGGTGCCTATTACACGGAAAGGGGACCTGTGGCACTGTGTGTGTGTAGTACAGGCACATTGTGGACTGTACGCCTATGAAGGCCTCGTACGCAAATATCAATGTCCACACATGTCATTGGATGATAATGAGGTGCTGTATTGTTAATGTGATTTGATTTATACACCCTATGGACCCGCCACCCAGTGAAGCCCAACACACCCCCTCCACCCTACTACCTCCCCCCCCAACACCAGTGTCCAAATATGCATGCTGTCCGTGGGTAGACGCTATTGCAAGCCCCCTCTATGGGTATCAGGGGCACCCCTGCCCGTGGAGCGCAGGTTCCTGCCAGATCTGCGTTGGGGGCTGCCCTGGACGGAACTTGCCACGGATGATGTCTCTGCCTGCTCGCGTCCATGCATGTCTCTGAGGGTTTGTGAGAGCTCCGAGAGCACACGGCGCACAGCAGCAAGTTCAGCACAGACGTCTTTGGACGTCGCATGCAGTTCCCCCCTCAGGCTCTCGGTGCTTTTCTCCATTTGTGCTCTCAGGCTCTCGGTGCTTCTCTCCATTTCTCCCCTGAGGCTCTCACTACTTTTCTCTATTTGTGCCCTGAGTGTCTCGGTGGATGTTTCCATGGCTGCCCTGGAACCCCCGCATTCATTTGCATGGTCCTTGAGTAGCGTGGACACTTCCTGCTGTTGCTCGATCAGCAGGTCGAGGGACTGTTGCCTCTGCTGGGCCATGGACATTTGCGGTGGTGTGACAGGGGGGCTGCTCAACACATGTTGCCTTGGCACAGGACTTGTGGGGGTTGGCCAGTCGTCGTCTTCAGGGTGCCCCTGCGTGGTTTCGTCATGGTGTAGGGGATGGAACATGCAGGGGGATTGGGAAAGGTCATGGATGGTACCTACGTCGCCAGCACTGTTTTCCGTGTCGGAGCATGCTGGCATGACAGCTGTGTCACCTATGGTGCTGCTACCACCAGAGGCAGTGCCATCAGATACGTTCTTTGGGGGGACCTGTGGTGCTGGGGTTGTGGACTTGCTGGCTGCTGGGGTGCCTGTTGCAGTCCCCTCCAGTGTGCTGCCACTTGATTCCTGCTGCTGCCGTGTCTTGATCCTTGCACCTGAGGTGGAGGCTCTTGGGACGTTGGTCCTGGCCCTCTTTGCAGGCGTGCTGGTAGGGGTGTCCTGCAGCTCGTCGTTGGTATCGGACCCTGTGGTGGAGTAAAGAGGGGCGAGCGTTAGTTATGGGTCTGTCGGATTTGGAATGGCAACGTATCAAATGCATTGGGGTGGTACATGAGGCTGATTTGGGACTGGGCCTTGGAGGTGGTCTCATTTTCGTGTGGATTGAGGATGCATTCATTTGGCTGCCTGCAGTTAGGGGGTGCATGCTGCACATGTAGGGGTTGTTTATGGCATCTTGATTGATTTGTTTATTCATTCTGACTTTTAGAGGGCGCTGTCAGGGCAAAGTATGTATTGCACTATGGGGTCACATGGTACTGCACATGTTCGTGTTTTGTGGATTTCGCATTGTTTCTCTTGGCCAACCTACCTGATTCTCCGAATGTCGGCACTCCTTTCTCCATCCCTCCGACTCCCTCTATGCTCTCCATTCCTATGGTGGAGGCGCAGATATCCTCCCAGGGGGTCAACTTGATGGGCGACTCTGAACCCCCCCCGGTAGCTGTGGCGATGTTCCTGTTCGCAGAAAGTATGCTGCGTACGCGGATCCGCAGGTCGTCCCACCGCTTGCGACATTGCTGTGGCGTGCGGGGTGTTGTCCCCACCGCACTTACGCGCTGTGCCACCAGGGCCCATATGGCCTTCTTGTTGGCAAGGGCCGTCCTGGTCATTTGACTGGAGAAGACGACGGCGGCATTTTCCTGGAGGGTCTCGGTGAGCACGGTCAGTTCCTCTCGGGAGAAGTGTACCTGCCGCTTGCGATCACACGCTTTCTTGGCTACCTTTCCCATATTTATTTTTTTAACTGGGGTTGCTAACGGGTTGGGATGTGTGTCAGGGTCGGATTTTTAATGGTTGTGTTGGGATTCGGATTTTATAGTTGTGCGGCGTGCTGTTTCCCGTTCCGGCCACATGCTTTTACTTCCGTTTCCGTATATTTACGGTGCCCGTAATTTGCGGTGCCCGCTCGTTACGGTGACCGCTCATTACGGTGACCGCTAAGATGGGTGGCGGTATTGCACCTGGTGCAGCGTACGGCGGCGGTAAGGGCCGTTTTGGGGTCATTTCCGCCATCGCAGCCTTTCGGATTCCGCCATGGCGTAATGCTCGTGCCCGATGGGTCGTAATTAGCCGCACTTTGCTCCTTCGTGCAATGGCGGAAACGCTATTTACGCTGTTGCGGTCCGGTCAGTCACTTTCCGCCAGGGTCGTAATGAGGCCCATAGAATGACTGTATGAACACACATAGATGAGCTAATTATATATTGTCATCACTTATGGCTATGCTAAGTGTTTTTTTGATCATTTACAAATATGGATAGGACAACAAGCGTTCTTTCAAATAGGGATCTTCTTTATCCTTTCCGAGAATTGCCTTATCTTCCTTATCTTATAAACATCATTTTGTAAAAATACTTGTATATACATATTACCTATTGGGATCCAATCATTGCTGATACGCATAGCCAACGAGGATCACATTTTTTGAATAGACCCATTTTTACAACGTAATGCCAACTAAGATAAATGCGTGTACATAACGCATTGAAAATAAATGCTTTCTAGACTTACATTATTGTATATTTGCATGGATACCCCGACCGTCCCGTCTCCCCTTTTCCATGGGGACACCGGACGCGAGGCGTCGCAACGCTGGTCACGTGTGACACAATTGCATACACCAAACGGGGTTTCCATGGGAACCCGAATACATTTACAACGAGTGCTTCCTACGCGACGCTCGTTCGCGAAGGGTATGTTTGTTGCTTCGCGGAAGATTACAGAACACGAAGGTAAGATCCATCGATCCGCTCATGGTAAATAAGACACTGCAGGCTAATTTAATACTTGCATTATAACCAGGCCCATTTATTATTATTTTTTAACAGATCGTTCATAGACAAGGAAGTATCTATACGGGTAAGCCTTGAATCTTATTTTTAAAGGCACACGGCACCTCGCACGTGTTTTTCAGAATGACTAGCAGCAATCCACTACATGTGATCTTTATCTTTGTTATTCGCAGTCAAACCACTGAATGTAGAGAGTTCACTACTTTGAAATGGTGTTAGGCACCATAAGAAATTCCGAAGGTAATTGAATTTAACAAGAGATACGCATAGCACTATGAACTTAAAGCTCATCTACATAACTTTTGAATAACACCAATCTAATAAGGATGCCATATTGTTGTTTCCTCCGCTATAATCATCTCTTTTGACTTCTTACCATCAATGGGTATGTATGTATTTATTGAATTATTTAGAATTATTTTTTTTGGTGCACATTGACTAATTGTCACCAAAATGGCTGATTGTGGAATCAATATGTATGGACTTCTGCAACAAATCGAACTTTCTCGCACCATATTTAACTTGTGATTCCTAAAATATGGGACCATTTTAACACTAATGTAACCGCTGATGTACACTTTGATTTATTTTCTTGTTAAATTGATTGTCTCGCACTGATCTATAAGTTGAATATAATAGTGTGGTTAACGCCCTGAAGAAGGAGTAACGCTCCGAAATGCATTGGCATTAAAACAACCACACAAAAAACCAAACAAGTCTGCTTCTTCTCTAAGATTCCTAGCGGTCTATAATTTGCAATTTAGAATCTTCTCTGAATCAACTTTTCCCGAATGTCCACCTTTCTGAAATTATACATATACACTAAGGGCCTCATTACACGGATGGCGGAGAACCATGGCGCTATTAGCGCCATGGCTCATGCCGGTAAAATACCGGCACAGCCTTGGCGGAAAGGGGAATTACCGCCCCCTTCCAAGGTTGGTGGGGCGGTAATTCCCCCTTCCACCATTGCCCTTCCCCATTCCCATTTTTGCCCCATAGGGCATAATGGGAATGGGGAAGGTGCTAATTACGGTACCGCAAATTGCGGTACCGTAATTAGCTCCCTGGGTCCCTTTGCGGGTTGGTTTTTTACACCTGCAAAAAGCAGGCATTAAATCCCCCAACCCGCAAAGGAACCTTGTAGTAAGGCGGTAAGGATTTACCGGTACCGTCCGTGTAATGAGGCCCTAAGAATTGATAAGAACTTTGATTAAAATTTGACAAGCATCAGAACTAATGAATAAGCTCTACAAGTGCCTTTACGGAGAGCGCCAGACTTACAAGCCGATTCATGGAATAATTAGCGCGGCGCAAGTGGCCAAAAACGTGCGAATCGCAGTGGAATAGCGAAAATCGCAGTGGAATAGCGAAAATCGCACGAAAAGCAGCGCACATCGATTCATGGAAGGCCGTGCGCGAGAAAACCATCGGACGTGCGATAAGAAAGTGCGCGGCGCACGTTGGCGCACAGGCCATCTAACGGCGTGCGCCAGGCCACAGCGAAAATCGCACAGTCCACAGCGAAAATCGCACATAGCGCGGCGCACGCAACAAAAGTAGGCGGAACACGGGGCGTAACACTCGGAATGGGGAACAACTTGCCAAAATGTGGGCGTCACGGGGGAAGCGCAGGGTAAAAGTGCGCGGAACGCTCACACGCTCGCCTACAACACGTATTCATGGAATAGAATAGGGCAAAAAAGCGCACGCTCAAACCAGCGCACAGGCACAAACACGACCGCCACAAGAAAGCAGGCGGTAGCGTCTCTGCGCCTGGAAGAAATGTGCGCTAAAAGGTGCGCCAACAAATAGCACCTATATACAGCCATGATGAATGTCCAATACTGTGGCCCTCCAGGATAAATGACGTACAAAGGGGTACCCACAAACACAGACACGCGCTGAGAGAAATAATAAACGTGTGCGTGTATACCGGGGTGCGCGGGAAGTTGCACACGCGATATGGCCGGGTACGTGGATTTCAGGGGTGCGCGGGAAGTTCCACACGCGATATGGCCGGGTACGTGGATTTCAGGGGTGCGCGGGAAGTACCACACGCGATTAGTCAGGGTACGTGGATTTCAGGGGTGCGCGGGAAGTCCCACACGCGATTAGGCAGGGTACGTGGATTGCAGGGTTGCGCGGGAAGTTCCACACGCGATATGGCCGGGTACGTGGATTTCAGGGGTGCGCGGGAAGTACCACACGCGATTAGTCAGGGTACGTGGATTTCAGGGGTGCGCGGGAAGTCCCACACGCGATTAGGCAGGGTACGTGGATTGCAGGGTTGCGCGGGAAGTTCCACACGCGATATGGCCGTGTGCGTGGATTTCTGGGGTGCGCGGGAAGTTCCACACGCGACATGGCCGTGTACGTGGATTTCAGGGGTGCGCGGGAAGTTCCACACGCGATTAGGCAGTGTACGTGGATTTCAGGGGTGCGCGGAAAGTTCCACACGCGATTAGGCAGGGTACGTGGATTTCAGGGGTGCGCGGGAAGTTCCACACGCGATTAGGCAGGGTACGTGGATTTCAGGGGTGCGCGGGAAGTTCCACACGCGATTAGGCAGGGTACGTGGATTTCAGGGGTGCGCGGGAAGTTCCACACGCGATTAGGCAGGGTACGTGGATTTCAGGGGTGCGCGGGAAGTTCAACACGCGATTAGGCAGGGTACGTGGATTTCAGGGGTGCGCGGGAAGTTCCACACGCGATATGGCCGTGTACGTGGATTTCAGGGTTGCGCGGGAAGTTCCACACGCGATATGGCCGGGTACGTGGATTTCAGGGGTGCGCGGGAAGTTCCACACGCGATATGGCCGTGTACGTGGATTTCAGGGTTGCGCGGGAAGTTCCACACGCGGTATGGCCGGGTACGTGGATTTCAGGGTTGCGCAGGAAGTTCCACACGCGATATGGCCGGGTACGTGGATATCAGGGGTGCGCGGGAAGTTCCACACGCGATTAGTCAGGGTACGTGGATTGCAGGGGTGCGCGGGAAGTTCCACACGCGATATGGCCGGGTACGTGGATTTCAGGGGTGCGCGGGAAGTTCCACACGCGATATGGCCGGGTACGTGGATATCAGGGGTGCGCGGGAAGTTCCACACGCGATTAGTCAGGGTACGTGGATTGCAGGGGTGCGCGGGAAGTTCCACACACGATTTGGCTGTGTGCTCCCAGGCATTACCTGTACACCCTCCACGGCCCCTGAGGCAGCACACACCACAGGGGACTACCCTGCACACCTGCTCATGTCTCCCACCACCCCCACCCCCCAGCAGTGCAGGGGCACCCTCCACCAGGCCCCCACCCATGTCACCCACCACCCCCACCCTCCCGCCACCAGGGGTACCCTCCACCAGGCCCACACCCATGTCTCCCACCACCCCCACCCCCCAGCAGTGCAGGGGCACCCTCCACCAGGCCCCCACTCATGTCTCCCACCACCCCCAGCCCCCCGCCACCAGGGGCAGCCTCCACCAGGCCCCCACCCATGTCTCCCACCACCCCCACCCCCCAGCAGTGCAGGGGCACCCACTACCAGGCCCCCACCCATGTCTCCCACCACTCCCACCCCCCTGCCACCAGGGGCAGCCTCCACCAGGCCCCCACCCATGTCTCCCACCACCCCCACCCCCCCGCCACCAGGGGCAGCCTCCACCAGGCCCCCACCCATGTCTCCCACCACCCCCACCCCCCAGCAGTGCAGGGGCACCCTCCACCAGGCCCCCACCCATGTCTCCCACCACCCCCACCCTCCCGCCACCAGGGGCAGCCTCCACCAGGCCCCCACCCATGTCTCCCACCACCCCCACCCCCCAGCAGTGCAGGGGCACCCACTACCAGGCCCACACCCATGTCTCCCACCACCCCCACCCCCCCGCCACCAGGGGCAGCCTCCACCAGGCCCCCACCCATGTCTCCCACCACCCCCACCCCCCAGCAGTGCAGGGGCACCCTCCACCAGGCCCCCACCCATGTCTCCCACCACCCCCAACCCCCAGCACTGTGGGGAACCTGCCAGCAGGCCCCCACCCATGTCCAACCCATGTCTCCCACCACCCCCACCCCCCCGCCACCAGGGGCAGCCTCCACCAGGCCCCCACTCATGTCCCCAATCACACCCACCCCCCAGCAGTGCAGGGGCAGCCTCCACCAGGCCCCCACTCATGTCTCCCACCACCCCCACCCCCCTCCCACCACCAGGGGCAGCCTCCACCAGGCCCCCACCCATGTCTCCCACCACCCCCACCCCCCAGCAGTGCAGGGGCACCCACTACCAGGCCCCCACCCATGTCTCCCACCACCCCCACCCCCCCGCCACCAGGGGCAGCCTCCACCAGGCCCCCACCCATGTCTCCCACCACCCCCACCCCCCAGCAGTGCAGGGGCACCCTCCACCAGGCCCCCACCCATGTCTCCCACCACCCCCACCCCCGCCACCAGGGGCAGCCTCCACCAGGCCCCCACTCATGTCCCCAATCACCCCCACCCCCCAGCAGTGCAGGGGCAGCCTCCACCAGGCCCCCACTCATGTCTCCCACCACCCCCACCCCCCCCCGCCACCAGGGGCAGCCTCCACCAGGCCCCCACCCATGTCTCCCACCACCCCCACCCCCCAGCAGTGCAGGGGCACCCACTACCAGGCCCCCACCCATGTCTCCCACCACCCCCACCCCCCCCGCCACCAGGGGCAGCCTCCACCAGGCCCCCACCCATGTCTCCCACCACCCCCACCCCCCAGCAGTGCAGGGGCACCCACTACCAGGCCCCCACCCATGTCTCCCACCACCCCCACCCTCCCGCCACCAGGGGCAGCCTCCACCAGGCCCCCACCCATGTCTCCCACCACCCCCAACCCCCAGCACTGTGGGGAACCTGCCAGCAGGCCCCCACCCATGTCCAACCCATGTCTCCCACCACCCCCACCCCCCAGCAGTGCAGGGGCACCCTCCACCAGGCCCCCACTCATGTCCCCAATCACCCCCACCCCCCAGCAGTGCAGGGGCAGCCTCCACCAGGCCCCCACTCATGTCTCCCACCACCCCCACCCCCCAGCAGTGCAGGGGCACCCTCCACCAGGCCCCCACCCATGTCTCCCACCACCCCCACCCTCCCGCCACCAGGGGTACCCTCCACCAGGCCCCCACCCATGTCTCCCACCACCCCCACCCCCCAGCAGTGCAGGGGGACCCTCCACCAGGCCCCCACTCATGTCTCCCACCACCCCCACCCCCCCGCCACCAGGGGCAGCCTCCACCAGGCCCCCACCCATGTCTCCCACCACCCCCACCCCCCAGCAGTGCAGGGGCACCCACTACCAGGCCCCCACCCATGTCTCCCACCACCCCCACCCCCCCGCCACCAGGGGCAGCCTCCACCAGGCCCCCACCCATGTCTCCCACCACCCCCACCCCCCCGCCACCAGGGGCAGCCTCCACCAGGCCCCCACCCATGTCTCCCACCACCCCCACCCCCCAGCAGTGCAGGGGCACCCTCCACCAGGCCCCCACCCATGTCTCCCCACCACCCCCACCCTCCCGCCACCAGGGGTACCCTCCACCAGGCCCCCACCCATGTCTCCCACCACCCCCACCCCCCAGCAGTGCAGGGGCACCCACTACCAGGCCCACACCCATGTCTCCCACCACCCCCACCCCCCCGCCACCAGGGGCAGCCTCCACCAGGCCCTCACCCATGTCTCCCACCACCCCCACCCCCCAGCAGTGCAGGGGCACCCTTCACCAGGCCCCCACCCATGTCTCCCACCACCCCCACCCCCCAGCAGTGCAGGGGCACCCTCCACCAGGCCCCCACCCATGTCTCCCACCACCCCCAACCCCCAGCACTGTGGGGAACCTGCCAGCAGGCCCCCACCCATGTCCAACCCATGTCTCCCACCACCCCCACCCCCCCGCCACCAGGGGCAGCCTCCACCAGGCCCACACTCATGTCCCCAATCACCCCCACCCCCCAGCAGTGCAGGGGCAGCCTCCACCAGGCCCCCACTCATGTCTCCCACCACCCCCACCCCCCTCCCGCCACCAGGGGCAGCCTCCACCAGGCCCTCACCCATGTCTCCCACCACCCCCACCCCCCAGCAGTGCAGGGGCACCCACTACCAGGCCCCCACCCATGTCTCCCACCACCCCACCCCCCCGCCACCAGGGGCAGCCTCCACCAGGCCCCCACCCATGTCTCCCACCACCCCCACCCCCCAGCAGTGCAGGGGCACCCTCCACCAGGCCCCCACCCATGTCTCCCACCACCCCCACCCCCCCGCCACCAGGGGCAGCCTCCACCAGGCCCCCACTCATGTCCCCAATCACCCCCACCCCCCAGCAGTGCAGGGGCAGCCTCCACCAGGCCCCCCCTCATGTCTCCCACCACCCCCACCCCCCCCGCCACCAGGGGCAGCCTCCACCAGGCCCCCACCCATGTCTCCCACCACCCCCACCCCCCAGCAGTGCAGGGGCACCCACTACCAGGCCCCCACCCATGTCTCCCACCACCCCCACCCCCCCCCCCGCCACCAGGGGCAGCCTCCACCAGGCCCCCACCCATGTCTCCCACCACCCCCACCCCCCAGCAGTGCAGTGGCACCCACTACCAGGCCCCCATCCATGTCTCCCACCACCCCCACCCTCCCGCCACCAGGGGCAGCCTCCACCAGGCCCCCACCCATGTCTCCCACCACCCCCAACCCCCAGCACTGTGGGGAACCTGCCAGCAGGCCCCCACCCATGTCCAACCCATGTCTCCCACCACCCCCACCCCCCAGCAGTGCAGGGGCACCCTCCACCAGGCCCCCACTCATGTCCCCAATCACCCCCACCCCCCCCAGCAGTGCAGGGGCAGCCTCCACCAGGCCCCCACTCATGTCTCCCACCACCCCCACCCCCCAGCAGTGCAGGGGCACCCTCCACCAGGCCCCCACCCATGTCTCCCACCACCCCCACCCTCCCGCCACCAGGGGTACCCTCCACCAGGCCCCCACCCATGTCTCCCACCACCCCCACTCCCCAGCAGTGCAGGGGCACCCTCCGCCAGGCCCCCACTCATGTCTCCCACCACCCCCACCCCCCCGCCACCAGGGGCAGCCTCCACCAGGCCCCCACCCATGTCTCCCACCACCCCCACCCCCCAGCAGTGCAGGGGCACCCACTACCAGGCCCCCACCCATGTCTCCCACAACCCCCACCCTCCCGCCACCAGGGGTACCCTCCACCAGGCCCCCACCCATGTCTCCCACCACCCCCACCCCCCAGCAGTGCAGGGGCACCCTCCACCAGGCCCCCACCCATGTCTCCCACCACCCCCACCCTCCCGCCACCAGGGGTACCCTCCACCAGGCCCCCACCCATGTCTCCCACCACCCCCACCCCCCAGCAGTGCAGGGGCACCCACTACCAGGCCCACACCCATGTCTCCCACCACCCCCACCCCCCTGCAGTGCCGGGGCACCCTCCACTAGGCCCCCACCCATGTCTCCCACCACCCCCACCCCCCCGCCACCAGGGGCAGCCTCCACCAGGCCCCCACCCATGTCTCCCACCACCCCCACCCCCCAGCAGTGCAGGGGCACCCTCCACCAGGCCCCCACCCATGTCTCCCACCACCCCCACCCCCCCGCCACCAGGGGCAGCCTCCACCAGGCCCCCACTCATGTCCCCAATCACCCCCACCCCCCAGCAGTGCAGGGGCAGCCTCCACCAGGCCCCCACTCATGTCTCCCACCACCCCCACCCTCCCGCCACCAGGGGTACCCTCCACCAGGCCCCCACCCATGTCTCCCACCACCCCCACCCTCCCGCCACCAGGGGTACCCTCCACCAGGCCCCCACTCATGTCTCCCACCACCCCCACCCCCCAGCAGTGCAGGGGCACCCTCCACCAGGCCCCCACCCATGTCTCCCACCACCCCCACCCTCCCGCCACCAGGGGTACCCTCCACCAGGCCCCCACCCATGTCTCCCACCACCCCCACCCCCCAGCAGTGCAGGGGCACCCACTACCAGGCCCACACCCATGTCTCCCACCACCCCCACCCCCCAGCAGTGCAGGGGCACCCTCCACCAGGCCCCCACCCATGTCTCCCACCACCCCCACCCCCCCGCCACCAGGGGCAGCCTCCACCAGGCCCCCACCCATGTCTCCCACCACCCCCACCCCCCAGCAGTGCAGGGGCACCCACTACCAGGCCCCCACCCATGTCTCCCACCACCCCCACCCTCCCGCCACCAGGGGCAGCCTCCACCAGGCCCCCACCCATGTCTCCCACCACCCCCAACCCCCAGCACTGTGGGGAACCTGCCAGCAGGCCCCCACCCATGTCCAACCCATGTCTCCCACCACCCCCACCCCCCAGCAGTGCAGGGGCACCCTCCACCAGGCCCCCACTCATGTCCCCAATCACCCCCACCCCCCAGCAGTGCAGGGGCAGCCTCCACCAGGCCCCCACTCATGTCCCCTATCACCCCACCCCCCAGCAGTGCAGGGGCAGCCTCCACCAGGCCCCCACCCATGTCTCCCACCACCCCCAACCCCCAGCACTGTGGGGAACCTGCCAGCAGGCCCCCACACATGTCCCCCTGGCCCCAGGTCCTGACGATACACAATCATGGCAGTAATGGCCAGCATACCCAGCACAAACACCCAGGCAAGGATTGTATCCACCCACATAGTGAATGCAATCACATGACACAACCCCAATGGCAAGTATGCAAAAGAACACATGTCCGTCACACACACATACACAAAGGGTGCAAGTGAATGTCAAAACCCATATCATGACATGTAAGAAACCAATGAGAAAATAACACAAGTGTAAGAAAATATAAAAAAATGTATTAAATAACAAAAATAAGTTAACTTTTCAAACATACAACTATGTGGCTAAGTAAAGAAATGGTCCATGTCCGAGAACAAAAGTTATAAACAAGAAAACAAAGGAATGAAAAAAAAAAAATTGTCCAAAGCAATATCATGTAGTAGGAAATTAATGAAAAACCATTACGTCATGGTGAAAACAATAAGAAATTAAAAAAATGTATCTCCCAAAAAAACAAACTATATACAGGAATGTACCAGGGTCCATGAGCCCAACACCATAAATGAAACCTACTACTAACTAATGAAAAATATATGTACAAAAAAGTGGCCATTGTCCGAGCGGTCCAAAATAATAAAAAAAAATAAAGGAAACCTAGCACTAACTAACTAAATAACTATATACAAAGGCAGCGGGCAAGTCCTGCGGCTCACTTGGTGATGTTGCTGGCCAGGGCATCATCGAACTCCATGTCGATGTCCTGGAGGCGGGACTCTGTCCTGGCCCCGAGGTCTCGCAGGGACAACCCCATGTCCACCTCAAACTCCCTGCGAGCTTCCTCGAGGCACTCAGCCCGCCTCAATGCCCGACGCATGGAGAACTCCGGCCTGACCATGGCGAGCCGCTCCTCTTCCGCCCGCTGCCGCTCCGCACCTATCCGCTGGCCAAACTCCTCCCACACGGAAGACACCACCATCCCAGGGTTGCCCTGCCCTCCGGCCGATGCCTGCCCCTCTGCTCTTGATGGCCCCGAGCCATGATGCCTCCCACGTCGAGCCCGCTGCTGCCTCCGACGCCACTGCCTCTGCCAGCACGACGGCATCCAGGCTGATGGAAACCACCGACGCCGTCGTGCACGTGCCCTGCCCGATGATGCCGTCACATCTTCCATCTGCTGGGGTCCACTTGCTGTGTTGTCCACCCCTGCTGGACCTCCGACTCCCAACTGTGGCAGGGATGGGATCCCCACCGAGCTGGCTGCATTGGTCGGGGCAGGTCCACAGGGGGCCCTGGTGGCATCTGGGCCGGAAGACGGCAAGGAGAACGACCGGTGGATAGCCTGCACAGAGGAGGAGAGGGCCGTCAGATTGGCCAACACATGCAGGAAACCCCCTAACATGGCCGATCCCAATTGGGCCACGTCGGCACGGTGCACTTCGTGATGACGTGCGTGCTCCTCCTGGGAAGCACGCACGTCATCACGAATCACAGCCGTGCGCATCGCGACCCCAATCAGGACCTTCTCCACGCGGCCAGGGGTTCCCACGTCCGCAGGTGGAGGGGAGTCAGGTGACATGGACATCCCCTCTACCTGCGGACGGGCCTGGGACGGGGCATCCCTGCTGGTGCATGGTGGTGCACTCACAGGGTCAGGGACAGTGACATGCACAGGCCCCTCCACGGTGACCTGTCCCTCCTGGCCCTGGCCCTGGACTGCAACACTTGCACCAGCAGGGATGCTCCCACCAGGCCCCATGTGTGCACCAGTGTCGGCCTCCTCCTCCTCTGTGCAAACCACCAACCTGGATGGCTCCTCACCGTCTCCCGCCGTAGCAGGCCCCTGTGGGGGCTCACCCACCCCTTCCGCTGCAGCCGTGGGGGCATCCCCGCCGCCTTGCTCCACAGCGCCGTCTCCGCCCTCTTCTTCACTAGCCGCTGCGTAGAGGGAGACAAAGGACACAAGCATCAGGCTACTGTACAATGGTCCCCTAGACAGGAAGCAATAGCAGATGAGCACCACTGTCAAAGTACACTTCCATCATGTCCCTCCACAACACATGGGTCAGTCCAGGCAAAACACACACAGTAACAGGCATGGTGCATGCCATGGACATTTCCATGCATGTCCAATGGACTCTTGAAACATTCAATGATATGTAACTCACATGCATCATGGCTCATGCATATCACATGCACACACTTCACCTCAGTCACATCCATCTGGCCCCAAACACACCAAACACAGGGGAAACAAGGGTAAATTGGGTGCGTCACTGAATCTGTGCATTGTCACACACATGTGTCATGCATCCATGGCATGCACAAGTCACAGACACACAGGTCAGGCACACAGACATGGCTACCATATATGTACCTGGCATCAGCACCCATCCTTCACCCCCATCCATATCCAGGTACAGAGACTGGCATGCTCTCATGTCCAAAATCTGCATAGGGCTCCCCATGCCGCATTTCAACACATGCAACAACCATGTGGGTCACACATCACTGGTCGCACATGCATTACCATGATGTCCCTGCACACATACATGCATACATGGCCCATGGCACACATACAGGCAAGTATCATAGAACCAGCACACCGCAACATGCCCTGTCTCACACAGTAATGCTTGGACACTTACCGCACAACTCCAGACGGGCCTCCCTCTCAAGGACCTGGGCGTGGAGCGCTGGGCGTACGCGTTCCAGGACCCTCTTCTGGATGGAACTCATGCGGCCCCGGCCCCCCTCCACGAGGCGCCGGGCCTTCACAAGGGTCCTGGACCTCAAGTCCTCCCAGCGCTTCTTGATCTTCTGGACGTTGCGGGTTGCCACCCCCTCCGCGTTGATGGCAACCACACAGTCGGCCCAGATCCTCTCCCGTCCTTCCTTGCTGGCGCGGGACGATCCAAAGAGGGCATCATACTGCCCCAGGACATGCTCCACCAGGACACAAACTTCGGTGGCAGTGAAGCTGGTGCCCCTCTGCCCCTCTGGCCTGGGGTTGCCACTGGTGCCAGATGTGGAAGTGCCCGACATGGCAACCCCAGAGGCAGGTGTGGGTGGGCAACTGGGTCCTGGGGCTGGGCTGTGGAGCGATGTAATCCCAGTCGGGAGTCTTCAGTTCCAGCAGGGGTGGACACAGCAACTGGACCCCTGCAGATGGCTGATGTGCAGGCACCATATGGCAGGGCACGGTGGCAGCAGGCAGGCAGGCAGGCAGGCAGCAGCAGATGGCACGTGGGAGGCTGCTCGGGGCACTGGGGGGCAGTAACTCGGCCTTCTGGGCAGGAGCGTGGTCTTCCGTGTGTTTTCGGGTGGCCAGCTTGATACGGAGTGATTTGGCACGTGAAATTCCTGCACTTCAGCGTGAAATCCGAGGAAAGGCCCTTAGCGCGTAAGCGCGTCAGCACGCATACGCGATTCTATTGGACCAGAGTCCCTCAGCGCGTAAGCGCGTCTGACGTGACCCGCACGGGTGTTCCCCACTCAGCACGTGATGACGGAGCACACGTGGAAATACTGCACGTCAGAGTGTCATCGCGTGTAATTGGACAAAAGTGCGCGTACACGCGATTGGCCTATGTACGTGTATTTCAGGGGTGCGTCATCGCGTGTAATTGGACAAAAGTGCGCGTACACGCGATTGGCCTATGTACGTGTATTTCAGGGGTGCGTCATCGCGTGTAATTGGACAAAAGTGCGCGTACACGCGATTGGCCTATGTACGTGTATTTCAGGGGTGCGCGGGCACTTACACACGCAAGTACGTCAGCGCACTTGATCCCGTGCTGCGTGGGAATTTCCACACGCTATTGGACTGGGAACTAGATTCCAGGGGTGCGCGGGTCACACGCTCGCCTAGAACACGCGCAAAGCATTAATTTGCGCACTTTTCAAATAACAAGCCAGATGCCAGGATGAACATACCGTTCCTAGCAGCAGTGGCAGTGGGCTACCAAAGGAGGAGGAGGAGGAGAGTCAGGGCCAGAATATTCACACCCAGAACCAGCCTTTTCGGGATGCCTGATGACCAGGTGTATGGAAGGTACAGGTTTCCACCACACATAATACTGGACCTGGTGAGTGAGTGGGAGGATGACCTCACATCACCCACCCTGTGCTCCCAAGCACTCAGCCCCCTGGAGAAGGTCCTCAATGTACTGCACTTCTTAGCCACTGGATCATTTCAGCGGACAAGTGCCATAGTGGGTGGGGTGTCACAGGCCACCCAGTCACGCTGCCTACACCAGGTCTTGGACATCATCACTGCACGCCCATCAGTCCGCAGGCACATATACCTGCCCAGAACACCTGCTGAAAGGCATGCTGCCGCCCTGGATTTTTACGGTGTGGCACGATTCCCCAAAGTGCTAGGTGCCATCGACTGCACCCATGTGGCTCTACGTCCCCCCAGGGCATCTGAGCACATCTATAGGAACCGCAAGCACTGGCATTCCATCAACGTGCAGGTAGTATGTAATGCCAAGGGAATCATCACCTCAGTATATGCCAACTATCCCGGGTCCACCCACAACAGCTTCATTTACCGAATGTCCACCCTATGCCGGGACATAGATGCTGGGCGGCATGGCGATACATGGCTTCTTGGTGAGTATGTATGCCACTGCACATGCATGCATGTTGGATACTGAGCAAGGTCACAACCCCACCAATGATACCAATCACCACCTCCACAGGGGACAGTGCCTACCCTCTCAGCCCCCACATGATGACGCCAATTCGGAACCCCACCACGCCACCCGAGGTAAGATATAACACAGCCCACATTACAACCCGGGGCATAGTGGAGTGCACATTCGGAGTGCTAAAGTCACGCTTTCGCTCCCTTGACCGTTCTGGCGGGCAGCTGTTATACGCTCCCCCAGTAGTGTGCAGGATCATAGTGGCAGCATGTGTCCTGCACAACGTTGCAACACGCCGGGGCCTGCCCGTGGACATGGTGGTGGCCCCACATCCCCAACCACATGCACAGCCGCTGCGCATGGGAGGGGAAAGGGCACGAGGGGAGGCAACCCGTACACAGCTAGTGGCTAATTACTTCACATAGTATACACTCCCCTGTGGAGTGCACACTGGCCTGGCACATTCCATCTGACAATCAATGATGACTCAACCTGACACTGCTCCTGGATGTCTGGAGATTCAACCGTGAAAAGCATATCAGCCTGAGATTGTTCACCTGGAAGTGTTACAATGTGTGCATCCCTACCCACACACAACACCAATGCAGTTTTGTGAAGAAACACATTCAAGCAGCCAAAATGAATACCCACTGGCTAAATGCAACAAGAGGACAGTGCCATGTCACCCAACCCATCCCCAGCACCGCCACACAACACACCGTGCCATGTCATGCTATGTGCAGATAAACAAAGTAATCCCCACAACATGACAAGTGTTGCGATGTACAGTGTCCCCAATTGAAACTTCCTACACCTGAAATGCTCACTGTAATGCAGGACAAACAACAAACTTGAGCACGTACTACCATTAACATGACTTCAGTAATGTAATAGATCAGTTGTCTCACCACCTGGATATGCCTGCACTCCCACCACTTCCAACTGAACAGTGTTGGTGCCATGTAGAGTTGTAGGTGCACTGCTGCCAACAAGGACCCCATCTCCAGACTAGAGGGCCTTGTGTAGACATGAGGAAGGGACCTGCAAATTGGGAGGCAGACACAGATGATGAGTTACACATCAATGCAACATGCAGTGTACAACACAACAGCAATATGCACTAGGAATGTATACACAGTATTGACTAGACTACCCACACATGTAGTGGGAGTCCAATGTCACCATGTACTTCAATGTCACTTGGGCACACCCTTTGCAAGCCCATGGAAACGGGAAGCAGGAGGGGTGTGTGTGACTCAAACCCAGGCATCTGAACCTAATACATGACAAGCCTGCATGTGCCCAGCCACAATGCAGCGTATGCCCACAGGAACCACGGAAGCCAACAAATTGTCCCAAAAAAATTTGGGAAAAATATAAAAATAAAAATAAAAAAAAAAATTAAAAAAAATCAAAAATGGCCATTAAAGGCCCCGGGGGGGTTGGGGAGGCCACCCAGGAGGTCCGAGGTCAGGGTGCACACCAGAAACCACCTGTGTGGATCCTGGGAAAAAAAAACACCTCCATGGGCTCATGGCCCACACGGCTACCCTATTGTGGGAGTATCACTGCTGTCGCTATTATCACCCTGTGCAGCTGCATCCGGAGGTGGTTGCACTATGGGAGGCAGCCCACGGAAGGCCCTACTCTGTTCCTCCATGGCTGCAAGCATGCGGGTGTGGTAGGTCTCGTTCTGGAGGATGAGTGTGCGGAGGTCCCCATGCAACAACTCACGGGATGCCCGGACCTCCGCCCTCGTTGCTTGCATCTCAGCTGAGAGCGTACGGGTGAGACGCTCCAGCTGCTGTTCTGTCCTTTGGTGTGTTGAAGCCTCTAGCTCAACAAGAGTCGTCCTGAGTTGATGTAGCTCCTGCCTCAGGGCTTCCCTGTGGCCCTGGGACTCTATGGAGATGGCCTCCTGCAGAGTCGCCAGTGCCGCCCGCCTGTCCCTGTTGGACGCCAACATGTCCTCCCTGTGTGACTGGCAGATGGAGTCGGTTGCCTGCTCTAGTCGCTCCATCAGCCTTTCAGGGGGGACAATGGAAGTGGCCACCCTATCCATGGCCTGAGCCATCATCTCGGATGATGCTGCCTGTTGGGTAGCCATACCGTAAATGGATTGCTCCCATGCGGTATTGCCAGGTGGCGTACGGCCACCACGTCGGCGGGCACCACACCTGTCTGGGGCAAGGCAGACTGCGCCTTGCTGTGCCGGCACTGCCTGAGGCTGCAGGACTGCATTCCCCCTCTGATCTGCTGGCCCAGGAACAGGATCAGATGTCGCGGAGTGTGACCCTGCATCCGTAACCACCAAAGGCCTAGCTGCCAACACTGACATCCCCATTGAGGGTTCTGACCCTGGTGCAGGTGGGTGGGACAGAACAGATTCCCTCCCTGGAACACTCACCTGCGACGGCACGTAGGTCTCATCATCCGAGTCAACAGCTGAGTACAGCTCGGGGGAGGTGCAGCCAGAGACACCCCTTGAGAGCACGACCTGCAGCACTTGTGGGTTTTCACCCACCAGCACACCATGTCCCTCACTGGTGGTTGGTCGGCCCTCGGAACCCTCCTGGGTCTGCACCATCTCCACAACCCCAGCAGTATCAGGTGCGTCTTCCCCTGCAATGACATAATGACAAAGAAATGGAAACCCGCATTAGCACCATGGCACACAATGAGGGCTGAGAAGCAAGAGAACCAGTACTTGATTGACACATGTCCCACATGACTAAGACCCTCCCATGCATGCACCCTCACTGCGTATGAAGGGCAGGCAAATGGCACACACTCATTACACAAAGATGGAAGTTGAACACATTTCATGCATGCTGCCTGGCAGTGGCATCACACATTGCCCTGTGATTGCCAGGTGACACACACATGCCATCACACAGATGGCATGTGCCATTGCTATTGAGTGTAGATGGAGAGGAGGGCAGCACTTATTCATTCTGTCCAGTTCCCACATGCAATAGCTTTTCTAATTCAAACAGGTCTGCTTTATCACCTGGAGCTGGCAGTCCAATATGGTCCAATTGCACAGGGACATGTGTGAACATATGATATCCAGGTAACAAAGTAACTCCACTTTACCATGGCCATGCCATACATGTGACTAGAGGACTGAGGAATGCCTAGTATAAGTGGTGGAATGCATACAATCTGTCTGATTGAACATAGGAAAATAAGCAACAATGTTGTGGCAAGGTGACACTTCAAGGCCAACTTGGGTGCTGTTGGCCTAGATGTCTACTGTTGGCAGAAGGGATACTGCAATGGCAAAATGCAGCTGCGCAGGATGTATTGCATGAAGCACATGGCTGACCCATTCGACTCAGGCGCACACACTCTCACCTGGCACACAAACAGATGCCCTCACACACACACCATGCACATGGATGACACACACATGCATGTGCACTCACCGGACAATGCCTCGTAATCAGGCAGATCTCCCACGCCTTGGATCTGTTCCTCCGTGACGTAGGTCCCAGCGACTGACTCATGTGGAGTGAGTTCCATGTCTTCTACTGGAGACCCACCTCCAGTCACTAGAGTTGCGGCATGACTTGAGGCCAGCTTCTTCTTTGCCCTGCGCTTTAGGTCATTCCAGCGCTTGTAGCAATCATTGGCTGTGCGCCTCACGATTCCAAGGGCACTTACGATGTCCGCAACGGTCTGCCAGTGTGCCTGGAGTTGTGCAGGTGTGGTCTTGGATCCTGCAACAATGACCATCTCGTTATCATGTCCGGACACATACTGGACAAGTGCATTCAGTTCGTCATCCGTGAAGCTGGGCTTCTTCGACGGACCGGACTGTGTAGCCGTGTCTGGGGCATCAGCCTGTGCCGGACGAGCACTCTTCCTCTTCCGCTTGGAAGGTGGTGGTGATCCTGAGTGTCCTGCGCCGCTCTGGACACTAGGGGCAGGAGCCCTGGTGGGCTCTGTATCAGGTGTGTGGGATTGCACACTCAGCATGGGAGTTGGTGCAGGCATTGGCTCAAGTGTAATGGTGTCATGGGGAATGTCAGCAGAATGGACTAGGACGGACACTGTCCTGGCTGGGTGTGTGAGAGCTGGGGTGGATGGAGCCACAGCTGCCCCTGCAGCCTCTCCGCCCTGCCTACTTGGGGCAGCAGATGACCTTGCTGCCCCAGATCCACGTGGCATGATAGCATCAACGTGCACCAGCGCACGTGTCGTAGCCCTGCTGACCTGGAAGTCAGCCATGGAGTCAGCCAGGTCTGGTGCCACAATGGGCTGGTCCAACAAGGGCTGAGCATGGATGGTGTCAGCCACTTCAGCCTCAACGGGAGGGGGGGAGGGGGGGAGGAGGGGGATGATGGGTGCCCTTGACTGGTCCTCCACACATGGGGGGACAGGCTCACCCTGCAAGTTACGACCACGTCCCCTACCGGATCCACCACGGCCACCACTTGTGGCTCTTCCACCTTTGCCACCCTTACGGAATCCTCGCCTCCCAGCCATGGCACTGATATTAATGTGCGTATGGGAGTGGCTGTAGACAATTGTCCTGGGCAATTGGGGGTCAAAGGGGTTGGGTACCAGATGGTAATTGTACCCTAGTGCTCTAGCACGGCTGATTGTAACCCCTGGGGAAAGATGACGGGTCACGCAACGCACAGGAGGCCCAAAAAAGGGAGATGACGTGCACGCAACCCCTCCTAGACCACGTGTGCAGAAATAAAAACCTGCACTACGCTGTGGCACCCAGTAACACAAGAATGAACGTATGCGTGTCACACGCAGCCTAGAATGACCTCTGAAGGGGTAGGCTACACACGGGGCAAGCACAGAAGTTAGATACGTGCGTGACTCACCGTCTGCCAGGTAAAAGAGCGTGAAAAATGAGCGCGTTTGGTTGGCAATACCCCCGCCAAAAGAAGATGTGTACGCTGTCTGAGAAGACAGGACAACAGTAGAAGGGGACACTGTTTGAGGGAACAGGCCCAGGTAAACCAGTACAAGAGAAAAAAGAGAAAAAGCTGTCAGAGGTAACAGGGAGTACGAACTGGAAACGCCGTGAAGTAAATCGCGTGTGAAACGACAAGAAGTACAGAATTCACCCACTCGCTCTCCACGAAAAGCACGTACAAGGAAATGGTGTTCTACACGTACCTTATATACAGGCCCACACGTACAGCGTCACTTACGCGGTGTGTACGTTCACCAATCACACGCTTTGTCACTCCTGCGTGTAGATCCATTTTCACCAATCACACGCTTTGTCACTTCTGCGTGTAGATCCATTTTCTCCAATCACACGCTTTGTCACTTCTGCGTGTAGATCCATTTTCTCCAATCACACGCTTTGTCACTTCTGCGTGTAGATCCATTTTCACCAATCACACGCTTTGACACTGGGACGTGTCACGCAACATTTTCCTGCACGTGCAGGTGACTATAGGCGCGCATATGCTGGTGACGGGTTTACGCGCTAAGGGCCTTTCCTCGATTCACACGCTGACGTGTGGGATTTTCACGTGCAGAATCACTCCCTATCAGGCTGTCCACGCGTTCACACACGAAAGACCACGCTCCTGGACAGGAGGCCAAATTACTGCCCCCCAGAGCCCTGAGCACGCTCCCACCTGCCATCTGCGGCTGCCTGACTGCCTGCTGGCCACGTGCCCCACAGTGCTGGTGGGTGGGGGTGGTGGGAGACATGGGTGGGGGCCTGGTGGAGGCTGCCCCTGGTGGTGGGGGGGTGGGGGTGGTGGGAGACATGGGTGGGGGCCTGGTGGAGGGTGCCCCTGCACTGCTGGGGGGTGGGGGTGATAGGGGACATGAGTGGGGGCCTGGTGGAGGCTGCCCCTGCACTGCTGGGGGGTGGGGGTGATTGGGGACATGAGTGGGGGCCTGGTGGAGGCTGCCCCTGGTGGCGGGAGGGTGGGGGTGGTGGGAGACATGGGTGGGGGCCTGGTGGAGGCTGCCCCTGGTGGCGGGGGGGTGGGGGTGGTGGGAGACATGGGTGGGGGCCTGGTGAAGGGTGCCCCTGCACTGCTGGGGGGTGGGGGTGATAGGGGACATGAGTGGGGGCCTGGTGGAGGCTGCCCCTGGTGGCGGGAGGGTGGGGGTGGTGGGAGACATGGGTGGGGGCCTGGTAGTGGGTGCCCCTGCACTGCTGGGGGGTGGGGGTGGTGGGAGACATGGGTGGGGGCCTGGTGGAGGCTGCCCCTGGTGGCGGGGGGGTGGGGGTGGTGGGAGACATGGGTGGGGGCCTGGTGGAGGCTGCCCCTGCACTGCTGGGGGGTGGGGGTGATTGGGGACATGAGTGGGGGCCTGGTGGAGGCTGCCCCTGGTGGCGGGAGGGTGGGGGTGGTGGGAGACATGGGTGGGGGCCTGGTAGTGGGTGCCCCTGCACTGCTGGGGGGTGGGGGTGGTGGGAGACATGGGTGGGGGCCTGGTGGAGGGTACCCCTGGTGGCGGGAGGGTGGGGGTGGTGGGAGACATGGGTGGGGGCCTGGTGGAGGGTGCCCCTGCACTGCTGGGGGTGGGGGTGATTGGGGACATGAGTGGGGGCCTGGTGGAGGCTGCCCCGGCACTGCTGGGGGGTGGGGGTGCAGGGGGACATGAGCAGGTGTGCAGGGTAGTCCCCTGTTTTGTAGGCTGCCTGCAGGGGCCGTGGAGGGTGTACAGGGAACACCTGTGAGGACCCACCGAGCCTAATCGCGTGTGTGACTTCCCACGCACCCCTGTAATACACGTACCCAGCCAAATCGCGTGTGATTATTCCCACGCACCCCTGTAATACACGTACCCTGCCAAATCGCGTGTGATGATTCCCACGCACCCCTGTAATACACGTACCCAGCCAAATCGCGTGTGATGATTCCCACGCACCCCTGTAATACACGTACACAGCCAAATCGCGTGTAAAACTTCCCGTGTACCCCTGTAATACACGTACCCAGCCAAATCCCGTGTGATCATTCCCGCGTACCCCTGTGATACACGTGCCCTGGCTAATCGCGTGTAAAACTTCACGCCTACCCCTGTAATACACGTACCCTGGCCAATCGCGTGGTAAACTTCCCGCGTACCCCTGTAATACACGTACCCTGCCTAATCGCGTGTATTACTTCACGCCTACCCCTGATATGCACGTTACCCGCTTTGCGTTCCTTGTTTGGCAGCCCTGTAAACTGGTCCAGGGTTAGCGCAGCCCTTTGCGATGATTTAGCGATTTTGATGGCTTTTCCTTGCGCGAGGGCGTTCTTGGGGGCGTTACTGGCGCTGCTGCAGGGTCGCTGCGATACTCTGCGCCACGGCTGGTTTGGGAGCCTAAAATCCATGAATACGCTGTGCGCGGAAATCGGTTTTAGCGCACGTGCCTGGCGCAGACAATCGCACGCGGACACTCTGCGCCAGCCGCTTGCGACACTTTTCTGCGAAATTCTATGAATTACCCTGTTAGTTGGATGAGTTCATCCAACTTTCTTTTGCTCAGTCTATCAGCAACCATCTTTGGTGGAGCTCAAAAACTTGCAATGGCTCTGTAGAAATTTTACTTTAAAATTGGCGTTCATTTCAACATACACTCTTGGAGAGAAAACAAACATTTCTATGAATGTGGACATGGACCTTTGACTAAGGAGCGGGAATATAATAAATGGTTGGCGTCAGGTTGCCCTCCTCATGCAGCACTGGAGAAAATTGTGTACGACAGCACACTTTCAAGAGACCTGAAAGGACTCAACAAATTTTGCCACACTGGAGATTTGGATGTATTCCATGATATGAGCCTAAAGTACAGGCCAACAAGGTTGCATTTCAGCATAGACGGTATGGAGGCCAGAACAAGATCGGCTGTACTTGTACAGAGAAAGAACATTGGGAGGAAACAAGCAAGAACTGCAGGAACTTGTGGGATGCTTCGCTACCACATGGTGTTTACAAAATGTAGCAAACCATGGGTGGCCAAGACAAAAGTCCAGGAAATGGATTTTGAATTTTTGAAAGATCTGATATTGACTGTAATGGTCATACGTATGCATGGAATGCTCCAGATTTTGTTGCCAGGGCCTATCCTATGCCACACAACATTGCCAAAGAGGCTTGTCCTCCAAAACCTGAATTTTTTGAGAGGTTGACCTCCGGATATAAATGATTTGTAGCTGTCTTCACACATTTTTCACAAGCAAGTTTCAATATGTTACCCAATGTTTGGACATTGTATCGATAAAAAAAATAATGTAATGGTATAACGCTTGCAATGTTATTGTTCAATAATGTAATATTATTGATTTATCTTTGGTGATGTAATCATGTTAAATATGCATAATTATTTGAAGTATGTGCCTTTATTTCAAAATCATGGAAAACATTTTTGGGATTTAAATTCTTGAGACATGTTTTTTCCATTCTCTAAATCTTTTTTAAAAGTCTGTATAAAATGTTCAATACGATAAATCAAAAATCATCTTTAAATAAGGCAATCACATCTTTGAATATTTACAATCCAATAGAAGCAAGATGTAATATTGATATTGTTCAAATTTATCGTGAATACAGAATATTTGCAGCCCGGTCTGCCCATCGCTGACACCAACATCAATTGTCTCTGGAGGATAGCTCAGGGCAAGCAACGTGCTAGCCTTGGAAACAAAAGGGCACAGAGTAACACAGGCTCGATCCCCGGGTCCATGCTTAGAAACCTCTGGGTATTAAGCACGTTATAAATAATCTATCATATCAATGCTGCTTCCAGGCAGACTGTCACAGACATCATCTTTGTCTGGAAATATGGACTACCTACATGGTCTCTGTCCTCTCCTGTTTCTCTTCGTTGTCCATTAATAGTAGCAATGGGAAGTACTCTTGTCATCAGAATGGACCCCTCTGGTTGACCCTCACCCCCTGCTACCCATGCAATCCCTGGAATTTGCGCTCATGGCCTCCACTTAGCAGTCGCCTAGACCCTGTTGCCGTCTCCCCCCACTCCACACTCCCACCCTTTTTACCTGTACGCTCTCCTCTTTACACTGCACTTCCCTTCCCACACTAGCACTCATCATTTAGCCAACCGGCACTCACACCCACATCTCTTCCTCACATTTCTTGTTAATGCATTCGCACTATCCAAATTTCAAATGACCTAGTAGGTAGGACCGCTATTGCTATCTTTCTCCCTTGTCCTAAACCACCCACCTTGTCACCCACCTTCCCTTGTCGGTCTTGTGGCTCCTTGAAACACCATTATTTGTATAGGCGCAAAAAATCCCACAAAATAAATAAAATTCTAACAAGGATCAACGGAACAATAACCTTTAGTTGTGTGGTTGATATTATTCAAGCAATCTTACCAGGCAGAAGTCGTAGGGGCGCTAATGGTTGTTCGTAGTAGCCCAACTGCATTAGCCCACATAGCTCATTGACCATTTGCTTGTAACTCACCACCCACCATTGCCCTGGTTTGGTTCACATGTACATAGTAGATCACATTTATTTACCATTCATGTTACGCGATACACAAGAAGAAGTTGTGGTCATGCACTTGATGACGAACAACTGAGTGTCAGAAGACGCCCGCGTTCTGCCCGGTCCTTGTGGCAGAGATGGAAAGGATATTATGTCAGTACTGTATTTCCCTATCCAAGATGGCACTCTGCAGTTCCATGGATCCATTCTGGCAGCAGCAGTATAGTCTGTAGAGAAGGCGGAGTAACTGATGACGGACTCCGGAAGGCAGTGACAACATAATAGGAGCTGTGTGATGGTAAGCAGATGCGTTCCTTTGTTCCAGTAAGCATTGGCGCTGTTTAACTCTGTTTGTTCTCTCCCTTTTGTTTCCCTGAATGCTATCCTGAACCTCCATGTTCCTGCTTCGCAAATTCTAGTATACTTCCTAACAGGACTGCTTTGTCTCCTAAGTCATTCCGTCTCCTCTGCCGTCACTGGCATTACATTCCCTTTGATCTTCACAGCACGGCAAGTATTACCATATCCCTAGTTGCCGACTACGTGTCTTAGAGACACCTCTACACTTTCTTTCTATTATTGTACAATTACCCCTCTTGTGTCCCTTGATTCTCACTCTCTTGCCTGCTTCCCCTCGCTCCTGTTTCCTGCTTTTGGAGCATCTTATCAAGTCACAGAACTCCAGAAGTCAGACAATCCTTTACAGCCATCGTAACGGAGTACCCACCACCTACATACTGCTACAAATGCAACATAATCTCAGCAATGGTTTTTTCATCCTTACGAGGGTTTTTCCCTGCTGACATCCCAGACTACTCTTGAGTCCTCTGTTGCCTTCAGGGTCTTGAGCACTGCCTGGGCTGTTGGCACTCTCTGCAATCAGAACTAAGTAGGACAGATCAGTGCATGCTTACATTTGACACTGAGCTAAAGACAATCAGTACACTTGACGATTATTGTACAGACATATGGCCCATTATTCTAAACTTTGATGCATATTTCCAATCATGGAAGCATAGGTAACTGCATGGAATGTCATCAGTGGATATGACAATGCCGAGGGAATATTTTCTTTTATCTGTATGAAGTGGAGGTGCATTCCTCCTGGAGTAACATTTTTCTGAAAGGGCCATGGAAAGTGGTGAAAAGGATGGCATCCCAGATTCGCACATTCCGATTGTGATCGAACAAAGGCCTATGTTCGTAATTGCCTCATCGGGACCTCGACCCCAACCGTCTTGTGAGGCGCAAAAACTTGGGGTCATCTTCGACTCTGCGCTCTCCCTCACCCCACACATCATAGACCTTACCAAGAAGTCCCACTTCCAGGTGAACCTCCTCATAGGCGTTCTTCTTTTTCTCACCTTCCCCCAGTAGCTCACTGTCTTCGGAGCTCTGGTCCTCTCCAGGCTGGACTACTGCAACAGCCTCTTTCTCAATCTCCCTGTTTCCTCCCTTCGACCCCTCCAGCTAGTCCAGAATAGGGCTACAAGACTTATCCTAGCCCTCAAGCCCATTTACCGCATCTGTCCAGCCCTAAAATCTCTGCACTACCTCCCGGTGGCTTCAACGATTGAATTCAAGACCCTCTTCAACATCCACAAGACCCTCTTTCGCTTTTGCGTCAGCCATCTTTCACTTCACCGCTAATCACCCCACTGCCAATGTGAACAATGGCCTGATCATCATGAATCTCACAGGATCCCAGTACCATCCTCCCAGTCAATACCTGCACCCTTCCACCCCACTTCACTGTCCTGCGGTCCCCTGCTTGATGGCTCCACATACCACCCTTGAGTGTGGCCTTCACTAGCACTGCGCCTGAGGTTCTCCTCCTTGGCTCCCCTTAGCACTTCCCTCCTGGTCTCTCTCCTCCAGCACTTGTCCACCCCTCTGCTCCTCCTTCCATCCCCTTCACCAGCACTTCTCCACAATGCACTTGCACAGGCAAATGCCACAATGCCTAGTAGGACAACGACAGCATATTACTCTTTTGCCATTGGTATTATTTCCAATGTTATGTTCCCATCTAGCATTGTGGCGCTTAGAAACACAATTCTGTTGTGTAAAGCGCATTACAAATGCTCAATAAAATAAAATAAAAATTAGATAAATACACCACATTGAATTCCTGAATGGCAGAAATGGTCACTTCAAGTGTGCCAAAAGGCTTGAGACATAATAGGTATGAGTACATAGGGGTTCATTAAGACCTTGGCGGTAAGGGGTTAACGGTGCCGGTAATGGTGCCGGAGCTGTCAACCTGTTACTGCCACATTACGAGTCTGCTCACGAGACCCGCAAAGGGCGCCTGGTAAAACCTGTAAAGCGCGTTACAAATGCTCAATAAAATAAAATAAAAATTAGATAAATATACCACATTGAATTCCTGTATGGCAGAAATGGTCACTTCCAGTGCGCCAAAAGGCTTGAGACATAATAGGTATGAGTACATAGGGGGTCATTGTGACCTTGGCGGTAAGGGGGTTAACAGCGCCTGTAATGGTGCCGGAGCCGTCAACCCCTTCCGCCACATTAGGAGGTAAAACCAGGCAACCTTAGCGGGTCCCGCTAGCAGATCAGGGAGCTAACAACAAGCCCGTTATTAACGGGCCTGTTGTTAGCTCCCTCCCCATTCCCATTGAGCCCTATGGGGGCTCGAATGGGAAGGGGGATGTACCGGGTCCGGGTTCCTCGAATGAGGAATTACCGGGTCCTCCAAGGTGGGAATGGCCCGGTAATTCCTCATTTAAGGAACCCGGACCCGGTACCAGGTAAGGGGGGAACCATGCTGCATATTGCGGCATGGTTACGTCCAAGTTCGTAATAACCCCCATAGTGTTTTAAAGCCTCACCTCGTGGTGCGTGTGGCTACTTGACATGAGAATAAACACACAGGAGACATATGTAGTGTGAGCACGCAATATCACCCAGTATCGGCTGATGGTACACGGAGCTGCTTCAGGAGTGCTAGTGAGCATGGCTGTACATGCGGGAATTATAGTAAGAGGTGTAAATATATGCCAGAAATGTAGGTATCGAACAAACAAATCAAGGGTGGCACAGGGACTTAGTTATGAAGGTCGGTAGGTTTGTAGGAGACTAGGCGTAGGGGTATGCTTTGGGCCATAAAAGAGTGCAGGACCAGCGAGAAGGGGGTATGGATCTCCTTTTCTTACAGCGCAGAGAAAGCCCCTGAGGTAACAGCAATACATAATTTTTCTGGTGTGTTATCGCTCTCCTGTTGAGGCACATATTGTAAATCGCTGCTTTTAGCTGTCCTTAGTTTTCTAAACCATGTGTCAGTAGCAAGGTCTTATGCTGTCTATCTTTTTTTGAGACATTCCTTTTTCAAAACGTAACCTGCCCCTCTCTGGCTTAGATCACTGATCACAGGCTAGCATTGTTATTTATCCTTGAATGAAATGCACTAACAGTTTGTAGGACACAATGGGCCTCATTACGAGTATGGAGGTAGCCATGGTGCTATTAGCGCGATGGCTGCCTCCATACCGGGCTCCAATACCCGGTTCCTTCAATAAGGAATAACCGGGTCATTCCAACATTGGAGGACCCGGTAATTCCTCCTTGAAGGAACCATTCCCCATTCCCATTTCAGCCCCCATAGGCCTTAATGGGAATGGGGAGGGAGGTAATAACGGGCACGTTACTAACGGCCTGTTATTAGCTCCCTCTTCCCCTCGCGGGACCCAGAAAGGACGTCTGGTTTTACCAGACGTCTGTTCCGGATTCCGCAAAGGGAACCTCGTAATAGGCGCTCCCGTAATGAAGGGTGCCAGGGTCGTAATAAGGCCCAATGTGTCGAATAGCCACAAAGAATTGATGACATTAACTATATTGAAAGTGGACATACAAAACTTCAGTTTCTATTTCTGGGATATGTTGCTCGGAGTGGTTGTTCAGCTTGACATTGAGTGAATGGAACACCCTGAAATTATGTAAGCTTAACTTTACATAATATTTGGGCGATTGAAAATGGCATGTGTGCGGTTAGCTTGATGACTAACTATATAACGGACAAATGTACTTTTTGATGAGAAGAATGCACATGGTACGTTATGGTACGTTATGTTATGTTGAAGAATATTCATACTGTGCGCTATAACCGCACAAGTGATGCACTTGTGGTTTGTTGTGCCTTTCGCAATCATATATTCTGTGCAGAGTTGTGGGTTGTTAGGTGGCCTATATTGTGGTGCTGACTCCAACACCTGCACCCACAACCTGTGTTCAGGCTAATGATAATATCTGCACTGCTTTGTCCCATGGCATATCCTGGTGTGCAGCCACCTTCAGATCGCTGGTCACTGTTAAGGCAGGGGGCAGATCCTTTCCCCTGTGCCCTTGGGCTCCCTGGGCCGGGGGGGTTATCTGTTCGCTCGCTATTCTTTCCACTTCAATTATAATGCCCTCTCTGTGTGGTTCAACATAAGACATTCCTATCTCTGTCCTAAGGTAGGGGCCGCTATGGAAAACGGGTGCACCTGGGTCTCCCTCCCATTCGGTGGTCTGACTACATCCGTGTACGTCGTGGTGTGACCTACTCCCCTGTCTTGACATTTCTGTGTTCATTCTGTGTGTTGTGGGTGTTGCACATTCGTTTCTGCTGCTGAATTATAATGTAACTTGCTATATTTGAATGTGTATATTCGATTATTAAACAGCTACTGAAATATATTCTTTTATTCTGTCAGTTACAAAGCTATATTCTACCATTCTCCACATGCCATAGTTTCCAGCTCCCATGAGATGGGACAACATTGGACGATAATAATCAACGGCCCTTCTGTGATTACCATTATGTGGGACCAACCTGTCCTTTAGCGGCAGCAGCAATAAGGAGCAACTTGTCAGCGTTTATGATGTGAAAACGAGCTGATGTGAAGGTGCTGCGTTTCAAAGTGAAATAACTCCTTATCTTCTGACTAATGGAACACCATGTGGGTTCACCAACGATCAGCGATGCAACATAAGGACACAAGGAACATCGAAGAAATGAAATACAGTGATTAACCGATTGCTGAACACAATCAGCATTTCATTTTATATCGCATTCGGAAGCATGTGATGTTCGCTAGCTATAACTTTGCTTGGCTAAAGATATAGGGCCTCATTACGAGGTGGGCGGTAAGGGATTACTGGCACCGGTAAGGGCACTGGTGCCGGTAATCCCTTACCGCCCTACTACGAGTTCCCTTTGCGGGTCCTTCCTTAACGCCTGGCTTTTGCAGGCGTTAAGGACAGGACCCGCAAAGGGTCACCAGGGTCAATAACGGTACTACAATTTGCGGTACCATTATTGCCACCTTTCCATTGAGCCCAATGGGGGCTCAAATGGGAATGAGGAATGGCCCTGGTGAATGGGGAATTACCGGTTCCTCCGACCTCAGAATGGACCGGTAATTACTCCATTCACCAGGCCGGAGTCGGAAGGGTTTTGGAGACAGCCATGGCGCTAATAGCAACCTCGTAATAAGGCCCACACAGTTTTTCATTCACATCTTCTATTTTGAGCGTTTTGTGAAAAATAAAGGTTTTCTTCTCCTGTTTGTGAAAAGAAAGAAAGGTGTTGTGCTGTGATAGGATGTGTGTGTTTATCTTCCTGGTTCTGCGTTAAGTAACGTTATGGCGTGGGTGAGGACAGGGTACTTTTGGCTACGGTGGCCACGAACGTCATGAAAATAGGCGGAGCATATCGTTTGGACAATTGATGTCAGTTTGAGGGGTGGGCTATCTATATTCCTGCTGCAAGGGCAATTGGACTTAGGGAGATATATCAACGGATAAGATTAGCACAAGATGGCAGCGCTCAACCCATTGTTTTTGCATGTGTAAATGTGAGGAAAACTAAGGTAAGATGCATAGGACTTTTTTTTTAAGATCGATTACAGTATGCTTAAAAATACATGCCCGATCGAATGTGACAAGAGCCTTTATGAGTGAACTTCCCCTTTAAGGTTTTATGTTATGTTTTACTTCATTTCTATTATATAATGTATTTTCCTTGTTGTGTGGTATTTTAAGAGTGATTTGCTTTATGTTTTATGCTTTTATGGTTGTACACCCCAAAATAAAGTATCTGTTGCTCTCTCTCTCAACAGGTGATGGGCAAACAAACCTGGCACTATGGATAGACATGTATTCAGGGCGCTCAAAAGTACTACTTTCGGTATGCCAAGGATCCTTGATCTGGACAATCCAACCCTAGGGGCCGCCAGAGCATCACAGAAGTCCCAGGCAAAGACCAGGGAAGAAGGCACCCATAGGCCAACTTCTAACTTGAGGAACCCCAAGGAACAAACCAGGCATCATAAGAGGGCAACAACTGCAACACTATTTGCAGAGCCAAAAGAACAGAAACAGACCTCCAGTAAAGACCCCTCATCTGATATTATGCATACCAACTACTGGCCTGCAGTCGTACAAGTATGGATCACTCCTAAGATTAGCAAAGTGAAACAAATGGGCCTCCAATAGACTGCCAGGATCCCAAGGTGCTGAATGACCACCAGGACAGGCACCCCTCAAAGAGGCTGGAAAATGAGGCTGGGACTACTATGAATCTGACCCTAGAAAATGAATGTCATCTGGATGAGCAAGCTCTCTTTGGAAGGGGGCTGCACCAAAGATCTACTACCCAGAGAACTGTGCCTCAAAAATAACCCACAAACATGTGTGCCCCCCAGTCTGCTGACCATAGAGATCTCAGGCGGGATGAAGAAGCAGTTACCTAAAGCAGGAAGAACCAGCTGCCAGAAGTGCCCAGATTCCTACCCATCATCCACAACCTCTAACATGTCGCCAAAGCAGATCCTACTTGCTTTCACAGCACCTAAACTTCCACTGAAACAATGCAGGACACAACAATCCAGCATGAAATCTTCCACTAAGAGCCTAAGGGATCTTCAAGGGTGCTGCATCTCTTTTCAACAAGCTTCCTGCATTTGAGATGGGCAGCTGGAAACTGTCCGCTTGCAAGGGCACAGCCCTAGACGGTATACCTAGAATTCCATAGGCAGTCAGCTCAGAGAAAAACCTATAAAGCACTACAGAAGAAATACTGAAACCCAAATTCAACATAGTACAAATCTACAGAAAGGACCAGGCAATCACCACACACCCGGTGTGTGGGTTATGCCTCATCATAATAACTCATAGAATTGTGATGGATGCCTGACAGGGAGGTGCCCCTCAACAATTTCAATGTCCCAAACGTGACACACCATAACATTGCAAAGAACAGGAAAGAAGTCAGTGTTGTCCTGTAAACAATACATCTCATATCAAGATGGAGGTCACGCGGCAGCTGGCTGAGCCCTGGGTGACTTTCCAGTGTAGAGGAGGTCCCAAGCACGACCCGCACTCCAACCGTCCATTTTGAAGTACCAGGAACATTCACGCCGAAATATGTGACGTATGATGAGCAAATAAACCAGCAGAGAGCCGCAGTGGGGCTCTGTCCAGTACCTATCAAAAGAACAGCACCTGTTGAAGTACTGACGACTAAGAAAACCTGGACAGTAAGCTACCCATTGAGAAAGTCAAATCGACAAATGAAACAAAATAAAGAGTGTCAGAGCACAGTCCCTGAAGAAGCTAAAAGGATACTGAAGGAAGACGAATGGTGACGTCACAAGAACCCGGACTGACTCACACATAGAAGATATGACGACCTGTGATTGACGAAAAGAGACGAAACACCATGGATAAGGCACATCATGACCTTAAAAGTGAAATAACAATGTCAAAATGTCAGAATCTTATGCCATGAGCACGATGAAGATATTCAGTTAGTTTACACGTGTACATATGCATGGAACCGCAAGAAGCAAAGAATCGTGAAGCTTGCTTATGCTTAGTAGCAAGATAGATTGCGGCAAGCGCCACCTATACATATCTACCTCAAAAGGAGCACTTTATACTTCCTATACTTCCACTATGCACAAGAGCAGAATCAACCAACGGTTACTAAAGGTCTCAGGAGAAGAGCCCCTCAGCAAGCAAATCAAAAACTAAAAAAAAGACAGAAAGAAACTCAGACGCATGCAAATCATGCCAAGAAGCCAAGGTTGTATCAGCTGAAATAGACCAACAGTGGATACAATGAATGAAGCGAAGAACAGAGTATCCTATTCTGAAAGGTCAAGATAAGCCACAGAAGGCAGACGGTTGGCAAAATTAAACCAAATACACGAATTGCATGAAAAATAAGACGATTTCACGGTGTCTGAATCACGTGACCAGCCAAGCGAGAAGGGATGAAACTTTCACACCTACGCATGGCCGCATGCCATGCACAGATATCTTACCTTTTCCAGACTGAGAAGCAGTCTTGAGGCCAACCACTAAGAAATAATTGACACATGACCACTGAGGTGATAATTGATTGTAGCAATAATTGAAGGAAGGCTGGGGTGCAGACGAGCTCCCTGCACCTGGCCGGCTATTCTGCACGCTGCTAAGCTAGTAGAAAGGTATGAGTGGGGTTGTTGGCAACCCAATCATAGTGGACCAATTAATCTAGGGTCCTATAGTAGTAGAACCAATGAGACGTCGTACTTTTAGTGACGTCTACAGTAGGCATTTTGAATGTAGGGCTTAGATGCCCCACCTGACACTGTTTATCCAATCCCCTCACTCCGTTAACATTTACAGATATAGTACCTATATTAAAGTTACCTTCTTAGAACCAGTAGAATTACATGCAACATTTTAAGCGTTACACGTCAGTGATGACAAGTTTTTAGTATACAAGATGTGTTTTTTATGATGTTCGTTGGAGTTGTTGAAGCGAGAAGGAATATTGAGGGATTGCTGATATTCATGAACTCCCCATTTTTTGTACTTGTCATTAAACGAACTCCCTTTGTCAAACCATTGAGTTGTCATTATTGATTTGATGCTAGAGTATTAATCTGCATCCCCATTCATCTCACGGGTGCTGCTACTCATCTTAAAGTGCTATTGGGCAACCCCCAGCTTTATGGGCCGTTTGGGGTCCTAGTGCACACCGTAACCCCATGACAGTTGGACACGACACAGGAAAGTTGATCTGGCCCAGTCCCACACCATCACCAATACGTGAGGGCCATGTCTTTCAGTAACTTGCAACCTGGAGAAGCTTGCAAAGGTTTCACAGATCTGGCAGTAGCAAATCTGTCAGAGTACAGGACCTCTTGGCATTCCTACTTCCACCCAGTCCAAGACTCTGGAGAAGGCAGGGTCACATTCCATGGCAATCCAGCAGCAGGAATAGCAAGGTGCTGCATTGCATACATCACAACACTGCATCTAGCCGGCAGAAGGTACGAACCCAGCAAGTGAAGACTTTCCTGACGTACTTACAATATAACCACCGTATGTATTAATAAAGAGAAGGCATTTACTGGCATTTAAGAGAATGATTCATTAGTGACCATGGATCTATCTGCATAATATATGGACAACCATCTGCATGCAGAGGGATCATATGAGCTTTTGATTGTGCTATTAGATGCGATTTTGCATTATAGCTACTTCAGCCTTCATCACAGATTTTAAAAACAGATGCAAGGAACGATTCTGGATTAACATATCGTTCCTGTATAAATACATTAATCCAAAACCAAAAGTTGATGGCTGAAAGGTTTTGAATAAATCATAACCACGGGCACAGCTCTGGGCAACCCTCGAAATTATCATTTTGTAGTCTGCCAAGCCATTACAGAAGGGGAAAGACCATATGCAAATCAGGCTTGGTCCCACCCCAAAAGGGGCAGTCCAGTCCAAACTGATAGGGCACATCCTTTCTGCAGGAGACCACAATCACCACCAGACATGTTTTGGTCACATTGGGCATCACCAGTGAGGTGTAGCTTGAGTCTCTAGGCCCAGGAGACTCGGGACCCACGTCTGGGTATACCCGTGCCTCACCGGTTGACATCAGCAAAACAGAAAGATGATGGATGGTAGGTTTTGAAACCAAGCTGCACCTCACTGATGAGGCCCAACAAGGCCGAAACATCACTGGGGTTGCTTGTGTTTCCGTGCCATTAACCATTACATTTGTTTAAAGGACAGACATATATAAACTTTCTGGACACATTGGTAACAATGGAAAAATCAGTTGTGAGCTTTGATTTACATAGAAAATCGGTAGATCAGAGCAGCATCTTAAACTCTGGAAGTCATCATCATCAAGTGTGGATTCCTATATGGGCAGTTCATAGGATGGAAGAGACTAATAACTGAAGTTGAGGTTTAAGAAAAACATGCAGATGAATTGCATCATCAGTTGGGATTCGAAAGGTACTGGTGTGAATTATTGAATGAGGCAATGGAGACTGCTAGAACAAAACCGACGGATGAATTTATGTGCTATAAAAGTAGTAAAGGGCCGGAATCTCGAATAACATTTGTGGCATGAGACTTTCGGAAATAGATATAGCATTGTGATGTTGTTAATGTGTGGCTTGACACGTGTTGAGGTCCTTTCCTCAGAGGTCCTTGGAGGATTGCAGTGAATGCTCTGATTACTTACTGGTAATCGTCATTACTCCTAGTCCTACTCTTTCTCGACACAGTACTTACTTCATGAGGCCCCTGCCTCCAACACAGGAACTTCTTCTATTTCTTTTCTTTTGCATAACTCCTTACATTAACCGTCCGCTTCCGGTTTAAAATATTCATGCCAGAGCATGGGGCCCCCCGGAAAGGAGGGAGAGGAGGGTTGTCAGTACTGTGACGAGGAAGAGTAGGACTAGTAATGATGATTACCGGTAAGTAATCAGAGCATTACCTCCATGTCCACTCTTCCTTGTCCTAGTACTTAGTTCATGAGGCATATCATAGCAGCAACGGTGAGAGGTCCCAATGAGACACAGAGACAGAAGTGCAGCAACAAAAAACACACCTTTATTGACTGTAACCATCACATCCCAACAGACAAAACACCAACCCCAAAGGAACCATCCCCAAACTGGGAGACTGACATTCAACCGATAGTTGTTGACAAAGGTGCTCTGATCCACCCAGGTGGCAGCCCTACAAATCTCCTTTAGAGAAACACCCCGAGCATCCGCTCAGGAAGCAGCCAAACCCCTGGTAGAGTGACCTTGAACGTGGTCAGTGGCATGTAGGCCAAAAGCCACATAAGCCATGGAGACAACAGTACGGATCCACCGGCTAATGGAAACCACAGATCCGGGGCCAAACTTAACCAAGAGACTATCAGACTGCCCTAAAGGGGCAGTTGGAGCCAAATATTCAAGAACCGCCCGCCGCACATCAATGGCATGCCAAGCCACCTCGTCCGGCGTCTGCGGATCCTGAAAAAATGCAGGGAGAACCAGATCCTGAGAAGTATGAAACCGAGACACAACTTTAGGCAGAAACTTTGGATCACATTGCAAAATCTGAGTCCGGCAGAGCTCTCAAGAAAGGAGGTCGATGTAAAGACGCCAGAGGGGGGTGTCTGTACTCCTGCTCTCTATACGGTAGAGGAGAGGCACAGAGGACCCCAGCCAAGATTCTCTATTGTGGTAGCAATGGATGAGCAATCAAGGCCTAGCTTCTCAGGAGGTGATGCAGGCTGGTTCTTAAATACAGTGTAGTCCCCAAGCACCCACAAAGGAATCAGTTAAAAACACAGTCTTTATATAATTAATATTCAAGGTTATGTACACTATCACAATAACTCACTTTGTGCTCAGAAAATCAACAATGGTAAATATATACAGTTCTAAAGTCGTACCACAAATATTATTAGATCTCATTAAAGTGCATCAACTATACTGTCAAAATGTCACACAGATCAATAAAGAGGAACCCAGCAGTATAGATAGGAAGGAAAGCAAGATGGTTGAACAATTGGCAGAATACTGGTCACTACCGTTAAACATAGCTCTGTGTGGAGATCCCCCCCACCTGGGCAACCTGTAGGATAAAGATACAAGCCCAGTCCATTTATTGTTCACACTAGACTTCCCAATAGTTCTGCAACCCCAAAGTACCTGGCGTTGTAGCGTTCCTCGTCGGGGAATCAACGGCCCTTCTTGAGTGCCCTCCCTTTAAGGCAGGAGTCACGGGTCGTCGAATGTCCGACGGAGAACAGGGTGAACTACGACGGTGAAGTGGCAGCTTCGTTCCTTGCGGTGCTCGTTGATGGGGAAGCGTAAATGTCCTGCAAGGAAAAGGCGTGTGGGGCACCTCGATGTCAATAGCTCTGGACCTCAAAGAGTTTGAAGAACTGTGGCCCAGCAAGGGCGTCAAGTCATCGGCGTCTCTGTGGTCTTTGGGTAGCGGGAAACCCACTGGCGGATGCTCCTCGGCACGTCGACGGTCAGGCCTTCTACAGCAGGATACAGCGGCGACGATGCGGACGAGAGCGTCCTTGGATCAATGAAGTTCTTAGGCAAACAGGAGCACAGTGGCTCCAGTCGGCGACGTCGGTCGTCGACAGTGGCAGACAACAGTCTGGGCGCTTCTCCTTGTGATCCCGCGGCGGTTCCCTTCTCAGGTCGGCAGCCTGTCAAAGGTCTGTCTACCAGGGAGCTTTGGCAAAGATCTGCTGGTGCATGATGGTCCCTCGTAGCTCGGGAAGAGGGCGCCTTACCAGGTCCTTTCTGGGTCAGTCCTTGGAGACACAGCAGCTTTCAGATTGTGAAGGAGAGCAACAGCAATTCTTCTCTTCCAGCAGGGCTTCAAGGTCAAGCGTCAGTTTCACTCCAGTTACTCTTCGTAGTTTGGACTTCAGCTCTGAACACTTCTGAACACGATTCCTAGCAGTGAGAGGTCCCCAGATATACTGTTGATCTCCCATTCATTCCGCTGGGTCACACTTAAGCATCCAATCACTATGAAGGGCATTCATGCATGCAGGCAACCAATCAGGTGCATAGTGGTGTGTTCCTGTCACGGAGAAGGTTCGCTTTTGATTGCTGCATACTTACTGGCTTGCTGCCGTACCCCAGCGCCCTGAGCTGCAAAGAACTCACGCCGAACAGCGCCTGCTCGCTTCCTGGAGGAGGCGGTTCTTGGTCACATGACAGACGACGTGACATTTCATTGGCATAAAGGGCAGCACAAACCGCCCGAGCAGAGTGTGTTCCTGTCACAGAGAAGGTTCGCTTTTGATTGCTGCATACTTACCGGCTTGCTGCCGTACCCCAGCGCCCTGAGCTGCAAAGAACTTGCGCCGAACAGCGCCTGCTTGCTTCCTGGAGGAGGCGGAGCTTGGTCACGTGACAGACCACGTGACATTTCATAGGCATAAAGGGCAGCACAAACCGCCCTAGCGGAGTGTTTTCCTGTCACGGAGAAGGGTCGCTTTTGATTGCTGCATACTTACCGGCTTGCTGCCATACCCCAGTGCCCTGAGCTGCAAAGAACTTGCGCCGAATAGCACCTGCTCGCTTCCTGGAGGAGGCGGAGCTTGGTCACGTGACAGACGACGTGACATTTCATCGGCATAAAGGGCAGCACAAACCGCCCGAGCAGAGTGTGTTCCTGTCACGGAGAAGGTTTGCTTTTGATTGCTGCATACTTACCGGCTTGCTGCCGTACCCCAGCGCCCTGAGCTGCAAAGAACTCACGCTGAACAGCGCCTGCTCGCTTCCTGGAGGAGGCGGAGCTTGGTCACATGACAGACTACGTGACATTTAATCGGCATAAAGGGCAGCACAAACCGCCCGAGCGGAGTGTGTTCCTGTCACGGAGAAGGGTCGCTTTTGATTGCTGCATACTTACCGGCTTGCTGCCGTACCCCAGCGCCCTGAGCTGCAAAGAACTTGCGCCGAACAGCGCCTGCTCGCTTCCTGGAAGAGGCGGAGCTTGGTCACGTGACAGACCACATGACATTTCATCGGCATAAAGGGCAGCACAAACCACCCTTGCGGCGTTAAGCCCGGTGGAGAAAAGCCCGTCAGCTGTTGTGCGGCTGTTTGGTGCTGGAGGTGCTTACACACAATCTCGTAAGGAAGTACATCTAATACGACTGAACTCCGGTAAGACACTTGTAATTACCTGTCCGCTACTAAAGCTGCGTGAGTATTACACGCTCACAACAAACACCAATGTTAAATGACCACATGTGTTTCTCTGCCAGTACGCAACCGAGGCAGGCTGCTTCATGAGTAATATCGAACGATTGCATAATAAAGAAACGTTGTCATTACTGTGCTGTTCGGTCGGATCGTCTAAGTCCAGCCATTATCATTAACGTGGAGACTGCGGGTTCATCCTTTGATCCACCTAGACACTGCACTGGCACTGCGGATTACTGTATTGAATTACGTTTTTTTGAACAATCAATAGAATCAAGATAAACCGTTAACATCTGTGCGGAGACTGCGGGTTTATACCTTTGATCCTCACAGATATTTATACGGCGTCTGTCATAATTGAGAGATGGGCCGCCCTTTTCTGCTTAATAGCGGATACCTGAATAATCTGCAGAAAAACAGCCTTACCTTTCCCAAGGTCCCGTCTCCAGCACATGGGTGAAGACTACAGGCTTGTTTCCTTAAATCACTTCGACATCTGAGTGTGAACTGCGCGCAAATCTGGTAACCCACGGAACTCTCTAGTTCTGTTCAACCGTGGGTCTAAGTGTGTTCCAACAATGGAACCAACACAACATTCTCCACTGATGGCCCCACAAACGAGGCATCGGACACAACTACAATCACTAATGGAGACAACCGTCCAAGCCAATACTAAAGACAATCTTCAAACCGCGAATACATCACCAAAGACTACTACAGATTGTTCAGATAAAATCCAACAGCAAAGAACATCTTGTAATGAGCAGATTGCGGCAGCACATACCCCATTAACTCACATAGCAGCTGAAGGTGCAGGACAAGAATCTGCGCAGAAAGAGCAGGCAAAGGCTGCTAAATTAAAATGGAAAGCTCTCCATGACCAACGTCACAATCCAGATACACAACATGAATTTTCCCATCTAGTCTCGGATAAATGTCTCCAAAGACTTTCACTTGATCTCACAGAAATTGAAGCATTAATGGAATTGCAAGAGGCAAAAAAGAAAAAACAATCAAGAAATCCGATAGAACCTAGATTAAAACAGCAAGCGCCTCATATCCACAATACGAACAAACATCAAGAGTATCAAACAACAAGTACACCTATTACAGACAGTTTCTACAATAATATCCCATCCAATTCACAGAAAATAGAAATCCTTTCCATAATGTAGACAAATCAAACCCGCAAGAATCGGTTGCTACAACGATAGTTGACCTGCAGAACATGCTTATTGCTGTATGTACGCAAGCACTAATCCCCTACATGAAGATTCAAGAAACATAAATGGAAGTTGCCAAAGATCAAACTACAATCCTTGCCTCTGTATTTTCAAAATTAAAGATACAAGAAGTATTAATGCTAAATTTCGAAACAAGACTGAAAGTAGAAGCCGAAGCAACCCTGATGTGGCAACAACGCCTTGCGGACATAGCTCGGAAGGACAGGTCTGAAAAAATGCATCTCACAGATGCCCTAATCAACCTCATGCGGGTAAACATGAAGAATACTGAGGGTGTTCACCAGTCTCGCACACAGCAATATATGGAAACGCAACCCACTGATCCATCAGCTGTAATACCGCCACTTCTGACAGCAATCAACCACAACAAACAGAATCTGCCAATACTAATCACAGTAGATGAGTCCAAAACGCCTACTATTGATTCCATTGGTGAGAGTTGTCCGCCCCACGGAGACTGTGTCATAATCAATTGCTCCTCGAATGGAAAAACCGCGGATCAAACAAATTTGGGCCAGAATAAACAGAGAGAAGGGGCAAAAGACACATACAGTATATTTGACCTCAATCGCCCACCGCCTAACCCACCAAACCGAAGACAAAAAAACAAAAAACAACAAAGAGGCTCGAGAGCTTTTCTCCGAAATCTCACGCTTCCTCCAGCTAAACAGATCACACCACCCAACAAACCAGTCATCAAGACTCCCCTGCCCAATAACAACCCAGAGATCACAGAGATTTCTCATGATGGTGAAACAGACGCCATAACACTGGACCTGCTAATAAACCTCTCGATATATTCAAATCAAGAGCAAAATATAAGTAACCCCAATGAACTGCAACTGAATGAATCTTCACAATTAGTAATAGACTGCTATGACCAAACATGCTCTGAAATCCACCATTCATCGTCTTTGATGGAGTTACCCTCTAAAAATGTTGATCAAGATCACCACTCATGCGAGGTGACAAATCTAGATGGCTCATTGATCTCAGAGACCTCCCTAATAGAAGAATCACTATTACCAAGAGAGCTGACCCTACCACAATTACCGGAATTCATAGATCCAAGGAAACTTGCCTCTCGAAACATACTAAAGCTGGAAAAATCCTGTGGAAATGATGAAACTCTGGTCCTTAACCGAACAAATGTTCTTCGTCTTCTACATGCCATCCTTGGTCTCGCTGTTGTAACAACAAAAGATATCGACCAGATTGAATTCACCAGCCCAGACAAGCTAGATTCCATATGGTTACATTGCAGTAACAATAAGATTCTGCGCATAATCTCGTCCGAAATGGATGCCCTGCAAACCCTGGGATTTCGGCTGAGAACAATCGAAACAAACCAAGCAGCGCCAAGCATCGAACACAACTCGCATGATGATAGTTCAATGTATTCACAAATCACGATAACAACTGACTCATCAAATTCAAGTATATCATTCAATCAAAGGACCTATGCTGACTTTCCGGCCCACGATCTTCGAAGAACGGCACCTCACGAATCTCCGACACATCGCTATCCAATTAGGAGGATACTAGACGAATCATCCTCTTATGTAGAAACCACTTCTCAGCGTCGGCATTAGCAATCAAGCTGTAACGCCAATACCTTATTAACCGTATGCTCATGGAATACGAGAGGCCATCACCATCTATTTGGCCAAACCAGGCAGGAATTTAAAACAGCAGATGTGATATGTCTACAAGAGACATGGCTCGTCCACAAACCGGTATGTGATGGATTCAATATATATATGAACCCAGCTATCTCCAATCACAAAGGATGACAATCATCAGGTTTATTGATACTAATTAGCATGGACTCACATCTTAAGGAAATTAAACATGAAATTATTAACGCCTGGATACCTATCATAATTCTCCAATGTATCCAGGAAACCATCAACAAATCTGAATGTCCAAACATCCAAAACCAACATATATGTGTACCGAATACATACTGGAACCCTGAAAGTATCATAGATGATGTATACATAGATAAATTCTTCACTGCAATGGACGAAGCTTCACTTAACTATACTGGCATTGAATTTATAGTCTGTGGTGATCTGAATTTGCACTTCTTTTCTAAACTGGGTCAAGAACTTGATACCCTCAGCCTCGACCACCGTGCCAGAAGATGGACCAAAGAGATGACACTTAGAAGCATGACACGACTAGATGCAATTGACCGACATACCAATCTCCCGGCTGCTACATGGGCGAGAGCCCAGAATCATGGAATTATTGACTACATATATCGATCCAACTCAATACAGTCCCCCATTCAATGCGCAGAAAACATCTACTGTGAAGCAAGTGACCACTATATACTAATAATAACATGGCCGGCTTCAAGACACAATTCGACCTACTTAGATCTACCAGACTTAGAAATAAACAATGCCAATAACCGACTAAGATTGACTAAAAAGCAAACTAACCAACTTCCGGATATTTTCAGAAGTACTCAAATGACAGACTTAAAGAAATTGAATTATGAATGGATCCTACATACTTTCCACCAAAAACCGAACAACAAGAAAATTATGCCTTTGAAGGTCCACAAACACGCCTATTATCCCTTAATAGCGGCTAAGAAAAAAGAACTTAAAAAATTGATAAAACAAATTTAAAAAGGCCCAAATTCAACACAGAACCAACAAATTAAAAAGGCTAAGCAAAAATTTAAAAATTGGTCCAAAAACAACAAGATGATCATTGAACAAAACGATGCAGAAAACATGCTGCGATTACTAGGTCCGGGCAATACCCGTGACCTATGGAAGCTTTTAAACAGCTCAAAATAACAGGGGAATAAGTTAATCTCCGATGTTTCAGAGGCAAACTGGAAATCACATTTCGAACAACTATACCAACAACGTTCTAATGGAAAGTCATTAGAACTAATTCCTCAAAACTTTAATTGGACACTGAATTGTGCTCATATCGACATCAGTGAAGCTATCATCAAATTGAATGTATCAAGAGCTCCAGGGCCAGATGGCCTGTCAAATTACTTCATCAAAAAAGATCTGGAGATATTGGCTGCAATGTTTGCCCAAATCTTGCCCTTAATCAACAACACAAAAACTGCACCCTGCTCATGGCAAAAAGCAGTACTTGTCCCCATTTATAAACAAGGCCCAACTAATGATCCTATAAACTACAGACCTATTGCCCTGCTAGACCCTTTGGGAAAGATCTGCGCAAATATACTTCAACAACAACTTACCAGATGGGCAAAAGAGACACAACGATTAGCAACAAGACAGACGGGCTTTACTAAATATCTTGGCACGACGACTAACTTATTCCTACTTAATTTGTTAAAACACCAATCATACAGAGCAAAAACCCAGACGTATGCTGCATTTATTGATCTACATCTGGCATTTGATAAAATTAACCGAGATTTGGTATGGTCAAAGCTAACAAAATGGGGCTGCCCATCGAACATCTTCGAACCAATAAAACTTTTATACTCGAACACCGAAATACGGATCAGACTCTCCATAGGCAGCCTGGTAACACAACCCATTAAAACCTGGCATGGGCTCAAACAAGGCTGTCCTTTGGCGGCAGCACTCTACAATCTTTTCACTTCAGATCTCGAAGATTCTATAGCCTCTCCTCTAACAAATCCACCAAAATTGAACTCAGTAGTCCTTCCCATAATGTCATATGCAGATGACATTGTGCTACTTTCTAAGACTCCAAAAGGACTACAACAAGCATTGAAGAACATCGGCACCTATATGACAGCCAATGAACTTGAAATCAACAAAAAAAAAAGTTATGGCACTTATAGCTGGAATAACCCCGACGATCAAGAGACCCACTTTCTATTTGAAGAATGAAAAACTCATCCAAGTGAAATCCTTCAAATATCTAGGGATGTGGATTAATCAGTCGACAAATGAAGAACCTTGGGCAACTCATCTCATAACCAAAGCAAAATCAATGGCACGTCAAGCACTAATCATCCATAGAAAATTTGGAAAATTTTCAATTAAACCGATTATTCTATATTACAATCAGAAAGCCGTGCCGATTCTGACTTATGGTGGAGAGACCATGATTAATTTACACAAACACACATGGAACAAAATAGAATGAATCTTTTGGGCAAAGGTTCTCTCATTACCCAATGCTGTCCCTGCGGCACGTATAAGATTTGAACTAGGTCTGCAGTCTTTAAACGCAATCATAAAATGGAAGCAACTTGATTTATTAAGGAAAATCATGAACACCGATTGCATTCCAGCATGGGACATAGTACGTGATAATTCCACAAACATCAACGCTGCAGCTCTAAACAAGTGGAAAAACTTTGTCCAAGCACAAAGGATCGCTAACAACATATCGCTGGACATGCTACTAAACCGACCACAAAAAGCAAAACTGCAGGTAGCAAAACTACACTTGATGAAGACACAAGAAATGAAAAACCAGTATAAATTAACCTTGAACTGCATAAATGACATGAGAGCGCTTAATGAACTCCCACCCTACCTCAAAATGTTTCCTGATCGGGGTGATAGAGAATTATACCTTCGACTAAGATTGAATATTTTACCCACACAGGAAATCAACGGGCTTCGAAATCGAACTATCCCCCGCGACCAGACGTGTAGATTCTGCAAGAAAGCAGACTCTATAGAATCTATACACCATCTGCTTATGATATGTACTGTGCTCGCACCAAAACGTACTACAATAGCTCGATTATACCTAAAATCCACAAGGATATTGGACCCCGAACAACGTTGGTCATTGATATTAGCAGGAAATAACAGAAGGATGATTACAGCTGTTATACGATTTTGGCAAGACATACAATCATTAATTTAATTTGATATTTATTTTTCTTCGATGCTTGATGACCAATTCTTTATACTTTTCTCTGTTGAAACATAAATGTAAGGTTTAACTATATAAACCAATGGCATTTTAATTAAAAAAAAAGAAAGAAAAAAAATAGTACATTCAGGCCATTCACTTCTCTCCAGACACTCACAACAAGTTATGTGTATTGGGACAAGTACCCAGCCATTCAACACTCCACACTGCATTCAGCAGGGCTGTCTCAGTCATTGAGCCTCATTACGAGGTGGGTGGTAAGGGATTACCGGCACCGGTAAGGGCACCGGTGCCGGTAATCCCTTACCGCCCTACTACGAGTTCCCTTTGCGGGTCCTTCCTTAACCCCTGTTTTTTTCAGGTGTTAAGGACGGGACCCGCAAAGGGACTCTAGAGCTAATAATGGTACCGCAATTTGCGGTACCGTTATTAGCGCCTTCTCCATTCCCATTGAGCCCTATGGGGGCTCAAATGGGAATGGGGAATGGCCCTGGTGAATGGGGAATTACCCGTCCCGCCACCATTGGAATGGACCGGTAATTGCTCCATTGACCAGGGCGGAGTCGGAACGAGTTTGGAGGCAGCCAACCTCGTAAGGAGGCCCATTGGGTCAAACACCAGATACTAGACACCCACAACGCAGAATGCATATTTGTCACACACTCCATTCACCCAGGTCATTCACCCAGGTCCCACCCACAGGTGTAACCACAACATACAGTCGTTGAGAAGGCTCCAGCCAGTCTGGTCAGCACTTCCCCACACTACTTATATGGAACTTCCACCCAACAGCCAGTCAGGGGAAAGGGACAGAGTCAGGGCTTCCCGGGACTTCGGGAAGATCAAGGTAACAGGAGATGGAGGGCAAGAGGCCACGGGGGCCATTTTGTCTCCATCAGGAATCTACTGATTCCAATGACAGGGCCTGGGCATCCCAAAATGGAGGACGCTCAGGGCACCAGTCAATTCAGCACAGAAATGCCACCAGCCCGTACCCTGCTCTGTGTGCCACACACAGGTGCCCAAACATATACACTAGGGGCACAGTGTTGCACCCCTACCCATGGGTGCCATAAGGGTATCCCATGGGTCTGTTCACCAAAACCAAAAGAGAGAGTTGCACTGCCAGGAGTCCCACATGAACTCCTGCACGGAAAACATGACAGAACACACAATAAAAAGCAGTAAAGGACAAGGATACGGAGGCCCTGTCCCTCCGATGCATTTCCAGCATCACAGTCGCCCCCCCCAGACTGAGGTTAGGGTGCCTAATCTCCCACGAGATAAACACCCTCATCCAGACGGTCAACATACCTTCTGGAAAGGCAATCTGCATTATCGTGACTCTTCCCTGGTCTATGCTCTATGGTGAAGTCTAGCCCTTGCAGGCTAATGGACCACCTGAGAAGTTTCGGGTTCTCAACCTTCATCTGCATAAACCACTTCAGGGGCTTATGATCTGTTTGAACCTTGAAGGTAGACCCTGTAAGGTAGGGCCTAAAACGCCTAAGGCTCCAAACTATACTGAAACATTCCTTTTCAACAGTTGCCCACCTAAGTTCTCTACCCTTGAGTTGTCTACTGATGAAGGTGATCGGATGTTCCCTCCCTTTGTCATCTAACTGGGACAAGACAGCTCCAATTCCAGTGTCGCAGGCATCTGTCTGGACGATAAAGGGTTTGCTTTAGTCAGGCGCACACAACACAGATGCCCTGCACAGACTTTCTTTCAAGCCATCAAAGACCATCTGACAGTCTTCAGTCCAATTAACCTTCCTAGGTTGTTTGGGTGAAGTCAGAGCTGTCAGTGGTGCAGCTATGGTTCGATAGTCTGCCATGAAATTGCAATAGTACCCAGTGAGGCCCAAAAAGGCTCTGACCTTCGTTTGAGTAGTGGGAGTCTCCCAGTCATGTACACCCTGTACTTTACTGGGAAGAGGTTGGATTTGACCCCCTCCTACCTCATGACCAAGATATGTGACTTTCCCCTGAGCTATCTGGCACTTGGTGGTCTTGATAGTGAGGCTAGCCCTTTTCAAGGCCTACAACACCTTATCCAGATGTGTCAAATACTCTTCCCATGTGGAACTGTAGACGGCAATGTCGTCTAAGTAGACCACACAAAAGGCTTCCAGCCCACTGAGTACATGGTTGACCAATCTCTGGAAGGTGGCAGGGACATTCTTCAACCCAAAAGGCATGATCCTAAACTGGTAGAGTCCCTCTGGTGTTGAGAACGCCGTCTTTACCTTGGCATGGTCCAGCAGAGCTATTTGCCAATAGCCTGAGGTAAGGTCAAAGGTGCTCACAAATTTGGCAGCACCTATGGTTTCCACAAGCTCATCAGCCCTGGGCAATGGGTGCACGTCAGTTTTGGTGACGGCATTGCCTCCTCGGTAGTCCACACAGAACCTCCAATGCTTGGTACCTGCCTGGGATCTTGCCTTGGGGACAAGGACCACTGGGCTGGACCAGGGACTGGTTGAGGGTTCAATAACACCCAGATCCAACATCTTGGCGATCTCAGCCTGGTTGTGGTTCTTAACTGTATTTGACATACGGTAGCACCTGCTTTTGACAGGCACACTGTCACCAGTGTCAATCCCGTGCCTACACCACGGTGTAAGGCCTGGTGTCAGTGAGAACAGAGAGGCATATTGCTGGAGCAAAGTCCTGCAGGCCTTCTGCTGCTCTGTCGTCAGATCGAGAAAGAGATGTACTCCTCCACTGAGCCATCCTGAGGGTTGCTATGCAGCAAATCAGGAAGGGGCTCACTCTCATCCTCTTCTTGCTCTGAAGCTAGCAAGAGGCATGAGACTTCTGTTCGCCTGTGGAAAGGCCACCCATCTTGGAGATTATCCTGAAGGGTCCAGTCCATTTATCTGCCAAAGCCCGAGGCTTGGTAGGCTCTATCACGAGGACCTCCTGTCCCGGAGTCCAATCCACCTGCGATGCTTTAAGGTCATGCCAGTACTTATTCAATTCCTGGCTGGCCTTGAAATTCGTTGTTGCCTGACCCATCATCTGTGTCATCCTCCACCTGAGGCCTAAGACATAGTCCCCCACTTGCTTGGTGGGACCTGGAGGGGTGGCCTCCCAACCTTCTTGGATCAAGGCAAGGGGCCCTCTCACGGGATGTCCAAAGAGTAACTCAAAGGAACTGGAACCAACACTCTCTTGAGGTACCTCTCTGTAAGCAACCAGCAAGCATGGCAGGAGGAGATCCCATTTCCTCCTTAGGGGCTCCTCCAAAGCGCCTAGCATGCCCTTGAGAGTTTTATTAAATCTCTCAACCAGACCATTGGTCTGGGGGTGGTAAGAGGTGGAGAACTTGTAGGTTACCCCGCACTCTTTCCACATGTTATTCATGTAACTTGACATGAAGTTGGATCCTCTGACAGAAACAACCTCCTTAGGGAATCCACCACGGGTGAAAATGCCCAGGAGAGCCCTGGCAACCACCTTGGCAGTAACAGTCCGAAGGGGTATAGCCTCAGGGTACCTGGTGGCATGATTGACCAAGACCAGGATGAACCGATGTCCACCTGACGTGGGAGGGTCAAGGGGACCGACAATGTCGATGCCCACCCTCTCAAACGGTGTGCCAACCACTGGCAATGGCTGTAGTGGGGCAATGACACTTCCTCCAGTGCTGCCAGACAACTGACAAGTTGGGCAGGTCCTGCAGTGGAACTCCACTTCTACTCCCATCGGTGGCCAGTAGAAATGGGCAGAGAGCCTCTGCTTAGTCTTCCTGGTACCAGGAGGACCAGCCAAGGGCCCCCTCATGCACCAACTGTAGCAGGAAGGGCCAGTAAACCTGGGGTACCACCACCCTCTTGAGGGCACCAGATTCAGGCTTAGTGGGCCCACTAACAAGGGGCTCACCCTCCCAATAGATTCAGAATGTCCTAGGCACTTCTCCTTGTGCCTGGGACAGGGCCTGTTTCCTCAGACCCTCGAGAGAGTAGCACTCTCTCTGTCCCTTACAGAAGTCTGCCCGGGAGGGTCCCCCTTCAGCTAACAAGCATTGAAGGTCGGTATGATCCTCTGGGTTGAGAGCCTCTCCCACAGGAAAGTCTTCTAGCTCTTCTCCCACAGGAGTTGAGACGGGATTCACCACTGGACCCAGCCCGTCCGGAGCATGGATCCCAATGGGTGCTGTTGGAACAGCAGGAAGAGCAGGGGTTCACTCCACAGAGGTGGTCTTCTTACTCTTCCGTTTCCTTCGCGCCTAGGGTTTCCCCATCAGCGAGGGTACCGGGCTCGAAGCCGGACCCTGTGTGACCTGCGATCGGGTGACCGCCACAGCAGCAATGGGTAGACCATCCGTGATCATCCCCAACTCCACCAAATCGTTTCCCAACAAAATGTTTGCAGGCACGTTGTCCTGAACCAGGACCGGAAGCTTCTCTGTCTGGTCTCTAGTCTTAATGTTGACTAAGGCTACAGGTGATAATTTGGGAGGCCCACCAGCTAACCTGGCGGTTCTCAGAGGAGCACCTACATAGTCCTCTGGCTTGAGCAGGGTCCTGTCCACCACTGTCATGCTTGTCCCAGTGTCTCTCAAACCAGTAGAAGGCTGGCCATTAAAGAGGACACTTTTCAAAAATCTATGAGTGTTCTGCGGGATAGTCGCCAGTACTTCTGCGTACTGGTCCCAGGCCCCAAGGGAGCACCAAAGGTGATCCCAGTATGGGTGTGGATGGCTGTGTCCTCCAGCTCAGGTACAGAGTAGGGCTAGGTCAGACTGACAGCCTGTACTCCAAGTGCCTTACCCTTACACTTGGGGTCACCCCTTTGGTGATCCCGAGCCCCACAATCCCAACAAGTGCCGGGAGTGCGGGGTATGGTACTGGAACCACTGGGACCGTGCTTTGCAGCAGGCGGACCACTACTCTTACTCCCACCCACAACAGACTTATCCCCACTAGGTTTTTGGGTCTTCGGAGAGGAAGGTTTTGGTTTACTCGACTGTGATTGCTTTTGGGACTCCTCAGCTTTCTGAGAGGCCCCCTTTTCTTTGTCCTTGTCCTTCCCACTGGAGTCCTTAGGGGACACCCGGTGGGAGACCCACTTGTCAGCCAACCTAGCCAGCTTAAAGGGGTCCAAAATGTTCTGGTCAGCAACATACTGATGCAGCTCTGGTGAACAGGCTTCCGAAAAATGCTCAAAAAACATGAGGTGGGACAATTCAACAATCGTTTTCACTTTGTAACCATCAATCCACCTCATCATGTTCATGTTCGCAGCACTCGCCCAGTCAATCCAAGACACATTCTCTCATTTCTTAAATTCCCTAAACCGTTTAAGGTATTGGGTAGGCGTCTTGCCAAACTTGGCAATTAAAGCAGACTTCATGCACTCATACTGACCCCTTTCTTCCACACTCAGTTTCAGAATACAGTCATATCCAGTTTGAGGCACTGTGCTTAACGAACACTTAGCCCAATCTCTCTTATCAACATCATGAATTGCACAAGCCATTTCAAGTGCTTCAATCCATTGGTGGATATCCGAACCCTCCGCATACACGCCAACCAAATCTTTCATAAACTTGGTTGCTGGGGACCTGCCACTCTCAACTGGTTTCGCTGAAGTCTCCACTCAAGCATTCTCTAACTGGATTCGCTGACATTCAGTGTCCCGGTTCTTGCGTTCAAGGTCCTTATCTTTGAGTTCAAGATCCCTATCTTTAATCTTAAGATCCCGATTCTTGAGCTCCACTTGCTGTGCCAACTACTCTTTCTTAAGCTCAGCATTTATTTCCAACTTGCAATATTCAAAGGCCAATTTCATCCTTAATAACTCAAGCTCCAAGGAAGCGCTGGGGTTCGGAACAGAGGCAGCGGGAATGGTGGCATTCCCAGAAACAGATTCAGCGACAACCCTCGGGGTAGAGTCCTCATGGGTTGCATCCCCCCCTTCAAGAACTTCACAATCCATCTGGTAGTCCACCAGGGCAGCTATCAGCTCAGCCCTAGACTTATTCACAAAGTCTAACTCCCTGGCTTCAAAAGCACTCTGGAGAGCCTCTATGCTCATCCAAGTCAATTTACCATTCGCAATAGATTCCATTGCTTGTAATGCAGTTATCCTGTACACAACTAAACCTTCATTTAACAAAGTGAAGATATCCTTTGTAAGTGGCACGGTTATACACTGATTCTTAAAACCATAAGCATCCCACCGCTGCCACCAGTGTAAAGACGCCAGAGGGGGGTGTCTGTAGTCCTGCTCTCTATATGGTAGAGGAGAGGCACAGAGGACCCCAGCCATGATTCTCTATTGTGGTAGCAATGGACGAGCAATCAAGGCCTAGCTTCTCAGGAGGTGATGCGGGCTGGTTCTTAAGTACAGTGTAGTCCCCAAGTACCCACAAAGGAATATCCGCACACTGTATCTGTTAAAACACAGTCTTTATATAATTAATATTCAAGGCTATGTACACTATCACAATAACTCACTTTGTGCTCAGAAAATCAACAATGGTAAATTTATTCAGTTCTAAAGTGGTACCGCAAATATTATTAGATCTCATTAAAGTGCATCAACTATACTGTCCAAATGTCACAAAGATCAATAAAGAGGAACCCAGCAGTAGAGAGAGGAAGGAAAGCAAGATGGTTGAACAATTGGCAGAATACTGGTCACTACCGTTAAACACAGCTCTGTGTGGAGATCCCTCCACCTGGGCAACCTGTAGGATAAAGATACAAGCCCAGTCCATATATTGTTCACACTAGACTTCCCAATAGTTCTGCAGCCCCAAAGTACCTGGTGTTGTAGCGTTCCTCGTCGGGGAATTGATGGCCCTTCTTGAGTGCCCTCCATGTAAGGCAGGAGTCACAGGTCGTCAAACATCCGACGGAGAACAGGGTGAACTACGACGGTGAAGTGGCAGCTTCGTTCCTAGCGGTGCTCGTTGACGGGGAAGCGTAAACGTACTGCAAGGAAGAGGCGTGCGGCCCACCTCGATGTCGATAGTTCTGGACCGCAAAGAGTTTGAAGAACTGTGGCCCAGCAAGGGCGTCAAGTCGTCGGCGTCTCTGTGGTCTTTGGGTGGCGGGAAACCCCCCCGGTGGATGCTCCTCGGCGCGTCAACGGTCAGGCCTTCTCCAGCAGGATACAGCAGCGACGATGCAGACGAGAGCGTCCTTGGATCAATGAAGTTCTTAGGCAAACAGGAGCACGGCGGCTCCAGTCGGCGACGGCGGTCCTCGACAGTGGCGGACAACAGTCTGGGCGCTTCTCCTTGTGATTCCGCGGCGGTCCTCTTCTCAGGTCGGCAGCCTGTCTAAGGTCTGTTTAACAGGGAGCTTTGACAAAGATCTGCTGGTGCACGATGGTCCCTCGTAGCTCGGGAAGAGGGTGCCTTACCAGGTCCTCTCTGGGTCAGACCTTGGAGACACAGCAGCTTTCAGATTGTGAAGGAGAGCAACAGCAATTCTTCTCTTCCAGCAGGGCTTCAAGGTCAAGCGTCAGTTTCACTCCAGTTACTCTTCGCAGTTTGGACTTCAGCTCTGAACATTTCTGAACATGATTCCTAGCAGTGAGAGGTCCCCAGATATACTGTTGATCTCCCATTCATTCTGCTGGCTCACACTTAAGCATCCAATCACTACGAAGGGCATTCATGCAGGCAAGCAACCAATCAGGTGCATAGTGCATTCAGGCCATTCACTTCTCTCCAGACACTCACAACAAGTTATGTGTATTGGGACAAGTAACCAGCCATTCAACACTCCACACTGCATTCATACCAGTTTCGGGCAGGGCTGTCTCAGTCATTGTGTCAAACACCAGATACTATATACCCACAACACAGAATGCGTATTCGTCACACACTCCATTCACCCAGGTCATTCACCCAGGTCCCACCCACAGGTGTAACCACAACATACGGTCGTTGAGAAGGCTCCAGCCAGTCTGGTCAGCACTTCCCCACACTACTTATATGGAACTTCCACCCAACAGCCAGTCAGGGGAAAGGGACAGAGTCAGGGCTTCCCGGGACTTCGGGAAGATCAAGGTAACAGGAGATGGAGGGCAAGAGGCCACGGGGGCCATTTTGTCTCCATCAGGAATCTACTGATTCCAATGACAGGGCCTGGGCATCCCAAAATGGAGGACGCTCAGGGTACCAGTCAATTCAGCACAGAAATGCCACCAGCCCATACCCTGCTCTGTGGGCCACACACAGGTGCCCAAAAATATACACTAGGGGTACAGTGTTGCACCCCTACCCATAGGTGCCATAAGGGTATCCCATGGGTCTGTTCACCAAAACCAAAAGAGAGAGCTGCACTGCCAGGAGTCCCACATGAACTCCTGCACGGAAAACATGACAGAACACACAATAAAAAGCAGTAAAGGACAAGGATACGGAGGCCCTGTCCCTCCAATGCATTTCCAGCATCACAGTCACCCCCCCAGACTGAGGTTAGGGTGCCTAATCTCCCACGAGATAAACACCCTCATCCAGACGGTCAACATACCTTCTGGAAAGGCCATCTGCATTATCGTTACTCTTCCCTGGTCTATGCTCTATGGTGAAGTCTAGCCCTTGCAGGCTAATGGACCACCTGAAAAGTTTCGGGTTCTCACCCTTCATCTGCATAAACCACTTCAGGGGCTTATGATCTGTTTGAACCTTGAAGGTAGACCCTGTAAGGTAGGGCCTAAAACGCCTAAGGCTCCAAACTATACTGAAACATTCCTTTTCAACAGTAGCCCACCTAAGTTCTCTACCCTTGAGTTGTCTACTGATGAAGATGATCGGATGTTCACTCCCTTTGTCATCTAACTGGGAAAAGACAGCTCCAATTCCAGTGTCGCAGGCATCTGTCTGGACGATAAAGGGTTTGCTTTAGTCAGGGGCACACAACACAGTTGCCATGCACAGACTTTCTTTCAAGCCATCAAAGACCATCTGACAGTCTTCAGTCCAATTAACCTTCCTAGGTTGTTTGGGTGAAGTCAGAGCTGTCAGTGGTGCAGCTATGGTTCAATAGTCTGCCATGAAATTGAAATAGTATCCAGTGAGGCCCAAAAAAGCTCAGACCTGCGTTTGAGTAGTGGGAGTCTCCCAGTCATGTACACCCTGTACTTTACTGGGAAGAGGTTGGAGTTGAACCCCTCCTACCTCATTACCAAGATATGTGACTTTCCCCTGAGCTATCTGGCACTTGGTGGTCTTGATAGTGAGGCTAGCCCTTTTCAAGGCCTACAACACCTTATCCAGATGTGTCAAATACTCTTCCCAGGTGGAACTGTAGACGGCAATGTCGTCTAAGTAGACCACACAAAAGGCTTCCAGCCCACTGAGTACATGGTTGACCAATCTCTGGAAGGTGGCAGGGACATTCTTCAACCCAAAAGGCATGATCCTAAACTGGTAGAGTCCCTCTGGTGTTGAGAATGCCGTCTTTACCTTGGCATGGTCCAGCAGAGCTATTTGCCAATAGCCTGAGGTAAGGTCAAAGGTGCTCACAAATTTGGCAGCACCTATGGTTTCCACAAGCTCATCAGCCCTGGGCAATGGGTGCACGTCAGTTTTGGTGACGGCATTGCCTCCTCGGTAGTCCACACAGAACCCCCAATGCTTGGTACCTGCCTGGGATCTTGCCTTGGGGACAGGGACCACTGGACTGGACCACGGACTGGTTGAGGGTTCAATAACACCCAGATCCAACATCTTGGCGATCTCAGCCTGGTTGTGGTTCTTAACTGTATCTGACATACGGTAGCACCTGCTTTTGACAGGCACACTGTCACCAGTGTCAATCCCGTGCGTACACCACGGTGTAAGGCCTGGTGTCAGTGAGAACAGAGAGGCATACTGCTGGAGCAAAGTCCTGCAGGCCTTCTGCTGCTCTGTCGTCAGATCAGGAAAGAGATGTACTCCTCCACTGAGCCATCCTGAGGGTTGCTATGCAGCAAATCAGGAAGGGGCTCACTCTCATCCTCTTCTTGCTCTGAAGCTAGCAAGAGACATGAGACTTCTGTTCGCCTGTGGAAAGGCTTGAGCCTGTTAACATGGAATACCTGAGGGGCTACCCCAGGGGCTCCCATGTCAACCAGATAATTGACATCGCCCATCTTGGAGATTATCCTGAAGGGTCCAGTCCATTTATCTGCCAAAGCCCGAGGCTTGGTAGGCTCTATCACGAGGACCTCCTGTCCCGGAGTCCAATCCACCTGCAATGCTTTAAGGTCATGCCAGTACTTATTCAATTCCCGGCTGGCCTTGAAATTCGCTGTTGCCTGACCCATCATCTGTGTCATCCTCCACCTGAGGCCTAACACATAGTCCCCCACTTGCTTGGCGGGACCTGGAGGGGTGGCTTCCCAACCTTCTCGGATCAAGGCAAGGGGCCCTCTCACAGGATGTCCAAAGAGTAACTCAAAGGGGCTGGAACCAACACTCTCTTGAGGTACCTCTCTGTAAGCAACCAGCAAGCATGGCAGGAGGAGATCCCATTTCCTCCTTAGGGGCTCCTCCAAAGCGCCTAGCATGCCCTCGAGAGTTTTATTAAATCTCTCAACCAGACCATTGGTCTGGGGGTGGTAAGAGGTGGAGAACTTGTAGGTTACCCCGCACTCTTTCCACATGGTATTCATGTAACTTGACATGAAGTTGGATCCTCTGTCAGAAACAACCTCCTTAGGGAATCCACCACGGGTGAAAATGCCCAGGAGAGCCCTGGCAACCACCTTGGCAGTAACAGTCCAAAGGGGTATAGCCTCAGGGTACCTGGTGGCATGATTGACCAAGACCAGGATGAACCGATGTCCACCTGACGTGGGAGGGTCAAGGGGACCGACAATGTCGATGCCCACCCTCTCAAACGGTGTGCCAACCACTGGCAATGGCTGCAGTGGGGCAATGAGATTTCCTCCAGTGCTGCCAGACAACTGACAAGTTGGGCAGGTCCTGCAGTGGAACTCCACTTCTACTCCCATCGGTGGCCAGTAGAAATGGGCAGAGAGCCTCTGCTTAGTCTTCTTGGTACCAGGATGACCAGCCAAGGGCCCCCTCATGCACCAACTGTAGCAGGAAGGGCCGGTAAACCTGGGGTACCACCAACCTCTTGAGGGCACCAGATTCAGGCTTAGTGGGCCCACTAACAAGGAGCTCACCCTCCCAATAGATTCAGAATGTCCTAGGCACTTCTCCTTGTGCCTGGGACAGGGCCTGTTTCCTCAGACCCTCGAGAGAGTGGCACTCTCTCTGTCCCTTACAGAAGTCTGCCCGGGAGGGTCCCCCTTCAGCTAACCAGCATTGAAGGTCGGTATGATCCTCTGGGTTGAGAGCCTCTCCCACAGGAAAGTCTTCTAGCTCTTCTCCCACAGGAGTTGAGATGGGATTCACCACTGGACCCAGCCCGTCCGGAGCATGGATCCCAATGGGTGCTGTTGGAACAGCAGGAAGAGCAGGGGTTCCCTCCACAGAGGTGGTCTTCTTACTCTTCCATTTCCTTCGCGCCTAGGGTTTCCCCATCGGCGAGGGTACCGGGCTCGAAGCCGGACCCTGTGTGACCTGCGATCGGGTGACCGCCAAAGCAGCCATGGGTAGACCATCCGTGATCATCCCCAACTTGACCAAATCGTTTCCCAACAAAATGTTTGCAGGCACGTTGTCCTGATCCAGGACCGGAAGCTTCTCTGTCTGGTCTCCAATCCTAATGTTGACTAAGGCTACAGTCGATAATTTGGGAGGCCCACCAGCTAACCTGGTGGTTCTCAGAGGAGCACCTACATAGTCCTCTGGCTTGAGCAGGGTCCTGTCCACCACTGTCATGCTTGTCCCAGTGTCTCTCAAACCAGTAGAAGGCTGGCCATTCAAGAGGACACTTTTCAAAAATCTATGAGTGTTCTGTGGGATAGTCACCAGTACTTCTGCGTACTGGTCCCAGGCCCCAAGGGACACTAAGGAAATCTCTACAGGAGCACCAAAGGTGATCCCAGTATGGGTGTGGAGGGCTGTGGCCTCCAGCTCAGGTACGGAGTAGGGCTAGGTCAGGCTGACAGCTTGTACTCCAAGCGCCTTACCCTTACACTTGGGGTCACCCCTTTGGTGATCCCGAGCCCCACAATCCCAACAAGTGCCGGGAGTGCGGGGTATGGTACTGGAACCACTGGGACTCTGCTTTGCAGCAGGCGGACCACTTCTCTCACTCCCACCCACAACAGACTTATCCCCACTAGGTTTTTGGGTCTTCGGAGAGGAAGGTTTTGGTTTACCCGACTGTGATTGCTTTTGGGACTCCTCAGCTTTCTGAGAGGCCCCCTTTTCTTTGTCCTTGTCCTTCCCACTGGAGTCCTTAGGGGACACCGGGTGGGAGACCCACTTGTCAGCCAACCTAGCCAGCTTAAAGGGGTCCAAAATGTTCTGGTCAGCAACATACTGATGCAGCTCTGGTGAACAGACTTCCGAAAAATGCTCAAAAAACATGAGGTGGGACAATTCAACAATCGTTTTCACTTTGTAACCATCAATCCACCTCATCATGTTCATGTTCGCAGCACTCGCCCAGTCAATCCAAGACACATTCTCTCATTTCTTAAATTCCCTAAACCGTTTAAGGTATTGGGTAGGCGTCTTGCCAAACTTGGCAATTAAAGCAGACTTCATGCACTCATACTGACCCCTTTCTTCCACACTCAGTTTCAGAATACAGTCATATCCAGTTTGAGGCATTCTGCTTAATGAACACTTAGCCCAATCTCTCTTATCAACATCATGAATTGCACAAGCCATTTCAAGCGCTTCAATCCATTGGAGGATATCCGAACCCTCCGCATACACGCCAACCAAATCTTTCATAAACTTGGTTGCTGGGGACCTGCCACTCTCAACTGGTTTCGCTGAAGTCTCCACTCAAGCATTCTCTAACTGGATTCGCTGACATTCAGTGTCCCGGTTCTTGAGTTCAAGGTCCTTATCTTTGAGTTCAAGATCCCTATCTTTAATCTTAAGATCCCGATTCTTGAGCTCCACTTGCTGTGCCAACTACTCTTTCTTAAACTCAGCATCTATTTCCAACTTGCAATATTCAAAGGCCAATTTCATCCTTAATAACTCAAGCTCCAAGGAAGCGCTGGGGTTCGGAACAGAGGCAGCGGGAATGGTGGCATTCCCAGAAACAGATTCAGCGACAACCCTCGGAGTAGAGTCCTCATGGGTTGCATCCCCCCCCTTCAAGAACTTCACAATCCATCTGGTAGTCCACCAGGGCAGCTATCAGCTCAGCCCTAGACTTATTCACAAAGTCTAACTCCCTGGCTTCAAAAGCACTCTGGAGAGCCTCTATGCTCATCCAAGTCAATTTACCATTCGCAATAGATTCCATTGCTTGTAATGCAGTTATCGTGTACACAACTAAACCTTAATTTAACAAAGTGCAGATATCCTTCGTAAGTGGCACGGTTATACACTGATTCTTAAAACCATAAGCATCCCACCGCTGCCACCAGTGTAAAGACGCCAGAGGGGGGTGTCTGTAGTCCTGCTCTCTATATGGTAGAGGAGAGGCACAGAGGACCCCAGCCATGATTCTCTATTGTGGTAGCAATGGACGAGCAATCCAGTGTAGTCCCCAAGTACCCACAAAGGAATGTCCGCACACTGTATCTGTTAAAACACAGTCTTTATATAATTAATATTCAAGGTTATGTACACTATCACAATAACTCACTTTGTGGGTACCGCAAATATTATTAGATCTCATTAAAGTGCATCAACTATACTGTACAAATGTCACAAAGATCAATAAAGAGGAACCCAGCAGTAGAGAGAGGAAGGAAAGCAAAATGGTTGAACAATTGGCAGAATACTGGTCACTACTGTTAAACACAGCTCTGTGTGGAGATCCCTCCACCTGGGCAACCTGTAGGATAAAGATACAAGCCCAGTCCATATATTGTTCAAACTAGACTTCCCAATAGTTCTGCAGCCCCAAAGTACCTGGTGTTGTAGTGTTCCTCGTCGGGGAATTGACGGCCTTCTTGAGTGCCCTCCATGTAAGGCAGGAGTCACAGGTCGTCGAACATCCGACGGAGAACAGGGTGAACTACGACGGTGAAGTGGCAGCTTCGTTCCTAGCGGTGCTCGTTGACGGGGAAGCGTAAACGTACTGCAAGGAAGAGGCGTGCGGGCCACCTCGATGTCGATAGTTCTGGACCGCAAAGAGTTTGAAGAACTGTGGCCCAGCAAGGGCGTCAAGTCGTCGGCGTCTCTGTGGTCTTTGGGTGGCGGGAAACCCACCAGTGGATGCTCCTCGGCGCGTCAACGGTCAGGCCTTCTCCAGCAGGATACAGCAGCGACCATGCAGACGAGAGCGTCCTTGGATCAATAAAGTTCTTAGGCAAACAGGAGCACGGCGGCTCCAGTCGGCGACGGCGGTCCTCGACAGTGGCGGACAACATTCCGGGCGCTTCTCCTTGTGATTCCGCGGCAGTCCCCTTCTCAGGTCGGCAGCCTGTCGAAGGTCGGTTTAACAGGGAGCTTTGGCAAAGATCTGCTGGTGCACGATGGTTCCTCGTAGCTCAGGAAGAGGGTGCCTTACCAGGTCCTCTCTGGGTCAGTCCTTGGAGACACAGCAGCTTTCAGATTGTGAAGGAGAGCAACAGCAACTCTTCTCTTCCAGCAGGGCTTCAAGGTCAAGCGTCAGTTTCACTCCAGTTACTCTTCGTAGTTTGGACTTCAGCTCTGAACATTTCTGAACATGATTCCTAGCAGTGAGAGGTCCCCAGATATACTGCTGATCTCCCATTCATTCTGCTGGCTCACACTTAAGCATCCAATCACTACGAAGGGCATTCATGCAGGCAAGCAACCAATCAGGTGCATAGTGCATTCTGGCCATTCACTTCTCTCCAGACACTCACAACAAGTTATGTGTATTGGGACAAGTACCCAGCCATTCAACACTCCACACTGCATTCATACCAGTTTCGGGCAGGGCTGTCTCAGTCATTGTGTCAAACACCAGATACTAGATACCCACAACACAGAATGCGTATTCGTCACACACTCTATTCACCCAGGTCATTCACCCAGGTCCCACCCACAGGTGTAACCACAACATACGGTCGTTGAGAAGGCTCCAGCCAGTCTGGTCAGCACTTCCCCACACTACTTATATGGAACTTCCACCCAACAGCCAGTCAGGGGAAAGGGACAGAGTCAGGGCTTCCCGGGACTTCAGGAAGATCAAGGTAACAGGAGATGGAGGGGGCCATTTTGTCTCCATCAGGAATCTACCGATTCCAATGACAGGGCCTGGGCATCCCAAAATGGAGGACACTCAGGGCACCAGTCAATTCAGCACGGAGCTGCCACCAGCCCGTACCCTGCTCTGTGGGCCACACACAGGTGCCCAAAAACATATACTAGGGGCACAGGGTTGCACCCCTACCCATGGGTGCCATAAGGGTATCCCATGGGTCTGTTCACCAAAACCAAAAGAGAGAGCTGCACCGCCAGGAGTCCCACATGAACTCCTGCGTGGAAAACACGACAGAACACACGATAAAAAGCAGTAAAAGACAAGGATATGGAGGCCCTGTCCCTCCGATGCATTTCCAGCATCACAGTCGACACAACAGAGCCCCAACCTCCCCCAGCCTACGGACAGATGTGACAGCAATCAGGAAAGCAGTGTTCAGAGTAAGGTGCTTGAGATCAATTTCCCACAGGGGCTCGAAGGGAGAACCCTGAAGGAACCTGAAGACAAGAGGGAGATCCCAAGGGGGAAGGCACTTATATGTACAAGGACGGGAAAAAGAGAGACAGCGAAGAAACTTCCCCACCAAGACCCCCCATCCAGGTGGCCATCAGAGTCCCCAAGAGGATTTTAACGGAGGCCCATTGGGAGCGAAGCGTGGAGATCGTCAGGCCCTTGTCAAAACCCACATGGAGGAACTGGAGAATAGCGGGCAGACCGGATCGTAGGGGGTGATCCCAGACCGGCCATACCAATCCTGAAAATGGCCCCAGTGCCTGTCATATGCCTTCAGAGTAGAAGGCCTTCGGGCATTAAGGATAGACTCCACCACAGGATCTGGAAAACGCTGGGAACTGAGACAGTGCAATAACCAAACTGCCCATTGAATCTGCCTGACCCCAAACTCTAGCCCCGCCTGCAGGGGACAAGGCCACCTCAGAATCAACCAGGGCTACCGGGACTGAAGTTCCATCAGGGAGGGAAAGCAGCTCTGACGAGGCCAGACCGGAGCAACCAACAGCTCTCCCTGCTTTCCCTGATGCGCTGAACCACCCGGGAAGAAGGGGGAGAGGAGGGAACGCATAAAGGAGACCCCAAGGACAGTCCACCATCAGGGCATCCACCCCCCAAGCTCTTTCGGCTGGAAACTGGGAGCAGAAGAGAGGAACCTTCGCAGAGGCCGGAGGGGCAAAGAGATCTAGAACTGGGCACTCGAACCTGATGCAGATCCCCGCAAACACCCTGTCTGACAGAATCAGTTCCGAAGAGGAGGGTAACCTGTGGCAGAGCCGATCCACCTGAGTATTGTCCACTCCCCTGACGTGAGTGGCCACCAGGGACAACAGGTGCTACTCTCCCCAAGAACCTATCTGAGCCGCCAGAGCATTCAAGGAGCGGCCGGACCCCTTGGCGTTTGACATAGGCCAAAGCTGTGGTGTTGTCCATCCTTCAAGAAACATCAGGAAGTAAAACAGGGCCCTGAGAATGGAAAACAACACCCTCCAATTGGGTGAGCGACAAACCTCCTCCGGAGCCCACAACCCCTGGGCTGAGAAGACGCCCAATGTGGCACCCCAAGCCCTTCTGCTTGCGTCTGTAGTAAGAGTGGTCGAAGGGGGCTGGATCAGGGACACCTCCACCTGGAAATTTGGAACCCCCAGTAAATTGACCCTCAGAGCATGCGACATCGGGATCAAGGCATCGTAAGCCTAGGAAGCCGGGGGCCAGTGGGCGAGTAGATAAGAGACCAGAGGATGTAGATGAAGACGAGCCCAAGGGACCAGGAAGACACAGAGGCCAAGTGTCCCCGAAGCATGAGCAACCGGCAAGCCGTGACACTCTGCTGCCTGACAACTCTGCCAAGGACAGATAGCAGGTGCTGGACCCTCTCCTGGGACAGAAAAACCATCCCCATCCTGGAGCAAATCGGAGTCCTGATGAATACCAGATCCTGAGAGGGCTCCAGTTGAGACTTCTGCCAATTTACCAGAAACCCCCAGTCCTGCATTGCTTGGCAAACCAGTTGGAGATGTGCCAGGACTGTCTGCCGGAGGGCCACCTTGACCAACCAGTCGTCCAGGTAAGGAAAAATCCGAATGACCCCCTGGTGGAGATTGCCACCAGGGGAGCTACCAGTTTGGTGACCACTCTGGGGGCTGACCGCAACCCAAACGGGAGCACTCAGAACTGAAAATGCTGAGAACCCACAGCAAAACGGAAGAACTTCATCTGGCAAGGGCAGAGAAACACATGGTAATATGCATCTTGGAGATCCAGCGATGCCAGCCAAAAGGGGCTCCTAGGAGACCCTGACGTCTATGGAAACAAGGCGAGTCACCACACACGATATATATGCCAGACACAAGGTTGTATTCCCAAAGCTAGGGTTTATTGCAAAGCAAAAGTCTCAGTTGGCCAACTCGGTCTCACGCCCTGCGACGTGTATCTCTAGACCTCGAGGGACGCAAGAGAGTGAATTACGTAGATCAGTTACATAAATACAAAATGCATATCAAACAATCAGCTATGACATGTTTAACACCCCCCTTCATTGGGTTTCTTTGAACTTGGTGTGATGATGGACATCTCTGACCACTATGACACCTTCAAACATCTATTCTAGTAACAATTTGCAATTTGTGAGTGCGAAGGCATCTTTCAGTTGTTGAATAGAACACAGCGCTTCTGTTCTTGGAAGCGAGCTACATACGGGGGGGGAGAGTTGCATTCCGGACCTTGCTACCTATCAGGTGCTATTCGCGTCCTGGGAGCCGACACGCTCTAGCGGGCTCAGCAAAGGGGTTGCCGTAAGAAAAGCATAATTCAAGCCTTTAGAGGTATTATTCTAACATATTCTACCATATAACGAGACTGGCTGGCAGCTGAGAAATGATTAAATGCCCTGCAGCTCTGCTTCAAGGCTACATTCGGGAGGGAGCCAGGCATTCTTCCTGGCGCTGCCTACGTTTGTGTTTCAGCGAACTCTTGTTATCCTCATGGCCCAGCAGCCTTGTCCTTTTCACATACAGACAACAATGTTTCACAGTCGAGCAGTGTAAGCGGAAAATATACTGCGAAGCAATAGGAACAGAAAGCAATGAGCAATGGTTAGAAAACAAAATGGCGATTCTTGTTACACCAAAATGGCCGTTCACTGGCAAACTCGAGAACCTATATTTTGTCATATCGTGCATGAGACGGTTGGCCCACGGCCACCAAAATGCATTTGCGGTCTCAAAGTAGAGGTATCCGTATTTCTAGACTGACAAACCCTACTTTGGCCGTATGCCAAATGTCTCATCTATTTATTGAAACCTCCTCCAGTGATGATGAATCTGAAGTACTTATGTCCGAGTCTTGCATGCTATCGTGGACATCATTGTCTTCATCAATGTCTATTGCCATCAACTCTTTTACTGCTCTCATCTCATTTGGGTCTGGGTCAGTTCAATCATGAGGTTGTTTTTTCTTTGTTATCATATGCATACATCCTTCCGTACATCCCTCAGTTACCTCAGCGCAAACTATGGGTAAACAATGTATACAACAACAGCACGTTAGGAATATTCCAAACACCACTAATAATATTGAGATCAACTTTCATCCCCAAGAACGTAGCATTCCCCAAAACCAAGATTCTATTCCCCAGCTCCCTTCTCCAGTAGGGAGTTCAGAGCTTAGGACATGCATTTTCTTTATTGCTTCAAAGATTGTGGGGGAATAGTCATCGACATAAACGCAACATGCTGATCCCACTATTTTGCAAATTCCCCCACGATCAACCAGGATCACATCGAGAGCCATCCTATTCTGCAGCGTCATTTACCTGATTCCTCTTTCTTCCAACGTCATGTTAAATAATATATCTGTTGTTGTGTTTATTGTATTCTTTAGGATTCTGGACAGTTGCCTTATATTATAGGAGTTCACTATCTGCCCTAAGAATGGAATGAATGATTTTGCTACATCAGTTGCTATTAAAACACCTTTGTCAGTCCTTTTGACTCTAGTTCTGGATAATCTGGCCATGGCTGCTGTTTCTAAGCAGAATACTCCTGGGAACAGTAGCCCTACGTAACATGTACCTCCCCAGTTTCTGGGCAACCAAGGGAATGCTTTCTCTCCACATATAAAATAAACTGGATCACCTACGTATACTGGTTCTATTTCCCATTTTAATACCACTGTATTCATACAACCAGCATATGTTCCGACTGAAAAAGAGCCTTTCTTTCTTAGACAAAAAGGGACAGTTCTTGGGCTATAATTCACCGTGTAAAATGGGGGAATTGCATCTTTGTCCCCTTCTGTTCTTACACGAAACATCATTACAGATTTTTTTTCTGGTGGGGACAATCAATCTCGTCTATTTTGTCGTGTTATCTTTCGCGTACTTTTCCTCGTGGGCTCTGGGGCTATTACTTGTGCTTCATGGAAAATGGAACAACCCACAGGCTTCATTATTATCTCCTCAAACTCATTCATGTTGGTTCTGTCTAATTGACCCGTATTACTCTCATTCCATTTCCCATAGAACATTGCACCTAAAGATGCACTACATGCAGAACTTAATGGTAATGGCTGCACATACCACCCTATTCCTTTCCCAGCATGCTGTGGTAAATGGGCACATACCCAGCAATTTGTTTTCTTCAGGATTGCATGTGTCATGTTCATGATCAACAATAAAGTGTTATTTCCAAAACCTTCCCTGTGTTTTTCTTCCATTGGGGGTAGGGTATAAGTGAGCACCTGAACCGGGCTTTCCGTAGTGGATATATTAATTATTGGTAAAAACATTTCTAATGGGTGTATTGTTTCTACCCACCACAATATTAGGGCTGTCGATATTGGTGCTACGCTCATAAAGCACATTATTATCGTTAGTACCAGCATACAATTTGTTTTACCATGCGTTTTTCTTAAGCTTATAGTCTTTATAATTAACTCATTCTCAGCGGTGGTGGTGCAGGAGGAGGCTGGAACCGGTCCCGGCATGTTTCTCGTCGTCCTTCTTCTTTCTTATCACAGTTTGTTGTGGATATCTCTCTTCGTCACGCTTGCTCTGATGTTAATAAGTTCAATGGAATTGTCACAGTTCAGTTCTGCCTGTCCTTTTTAGCCTGGATTCGATTATTTGTTTTTAGGCGAGATGACTTGTCCTTTCTTATACTGCTCAGAGAACCTTTGATCAGTTATCTTATCGCTTAAGTATCATGTGCGCCCAGCTTGTCCGCTCTGGTTCCGGACACATGTACTGTTAATCAGTTATCTCACTTGCCATAGTACCATGTGCGCCCAGCTTGTCCGCTCTGGTTCCGGACACATGTACTTTTTATGATCGCACCGAGGAGCTGCGAGTCTTGAATTGTCCAACTTGCACAATTCTCATGCTTCTCTCCTCTATACCTCTGGTTCCTTCTCCGTCCATGAGCTGAACCAGAGGTTGACATAAACACCAAAAAGAACTGCGGATCGCTTTCTCTTCCGAGGCCGCAGGTTGTATCGCCTTGCTCCTGGTATCGTATGATCCGTGAACAGTGCCGGTGCACTTCCAGATTCAGGCTCTAAGTCAGCCTGTGGCGCTACTGCAGGTGCTGGTGTGCGCCGCGCCAATGATGCAGATCCGTTTTTTGGCGTGCTGGCAAGTGCTGGTGGGCGCCAAAGGGGTACACGATTTGTTTCTGCTGGTATTTGCAAGGCAGATTTTGCATCGGTCAGCAGTGATGTCGAATCTGCTGGGCAACATTGGGGCACTCTTTGCCCTTCCCCCTCTTTGGCAATCGTCTCAGGCTTTGTTTCGAGTTTCACTTCTCGTTTCGGCAGATTAGGTGGCTGCTTACTGGCAACAGTTTCTTTCGTTTCTGGGACCGCTGTCTCTTTCCGGTCATCAGTGTCAGGCAAGTCTTTCAGTGCAGTTGGAATCTTCTTGGCATGGGTGGCATGGATCCACGACTTTGTTCCATCCACCCGTATTGCCGTCTGCGTTGTCAAAAGTACTTGATGGGGCCCGCGCCACCTGGGTGCTAATGATGACTTTCTTTCAAAGTTCTTTAGCATCACCCAGTCTCCTGGCTCCAGCGCATGCCCCGGACCGGTGTATCTCACTGGTAATGCCTCCTGCACCTGCTGATGAATCAAATGCAATTTCTGCATTAAAAGGCCACAATAAGTACTAAGCACAGGATGTTCTATCTCACTTAGTCACTTTGGCTGAGGTGCGCACCAAACATTTGCCGGCCTCCCCATTACGATCTCGTACAGGGAGAGCCCAGTTTTAGCCTGTACAGATGTACGCATGCATAATAGTGCTATTGGTAATGCATCCAACCAACTCAACTTGCTTCCCGCACAAATCTTGCTAATCTTTGATTTAAGAATCCCGTTGTGCCTCTCCACAAGACCGGCAGAACTCGGATGCCTTGAACTATGGAATCTCTTATCAATCTGGAGACCAGCACATATCTGTAATACCACTGCACCCACAAAATGTGGTCCATTATCAGACCATAGGACTCGGGGCAAGCCAAATCTGGAAAAGTACTCCTTCAACATTACTTTTGCCGTGCTCATTGCTGTGCCGTCCTTCAAAGGATATGCCTCCACCCACTTACTGAATGCACAGATCACCACCAAGACGTATTTTAAGTTTTGACACCTCTCCATCTCTATGAAATCAAAATGAATTACCTCTAATGGCATAGAGGGCGGGCCAAAACTGCCTGTTGGAGTCACTGTTCCCTTCCCTACATTCTGTTGCAAACACATGATACAGTTCTGCACCAACCTCTCTGCATTCTTTTTTATGTTTACATTCTGCCAAACTATAGAAAGGTGCTGTATTATTTTCTTTGCACAGATGTGCGTAGGGCTGTGGGCCATTGTGACCATTGCAGTCACGTACGAATTTGGCAACATCCAGTTTCTAGTTCCCTTGTCCACCCAACAACCCTCCAGATCCAACTCAGCAGATCCCTCTGCCCACCCCTGTATTTCACGGGCCGTAGCCTCGGCCTGCATTTCTTTGACAGTGGCAACTCCATCTTCTATCATACAGGGTACTTCCTCTGTCTGAACCGTCATCATTTTGGTATTCAAATCAGTGGCAGTTTGTTTCGCAATTCTGTCTGCAAACGCGTTTCCCTCTCCTACTTTACATGTTACTTTTTTATGTGCCTCGCATTTCACTATTGCTAGGCGCTTTGGAAACGTGAGTGGAGACAGCAATCGTACAATCAAAGGGCCATGTTGAATTCTGGCGCCATGTGATGTCAGAAACCCTCTCTCAGCCCAGAGTCGACCAGAATTTTGAACCACTCCAAAAGCATACTGACTATCAGTATATATATTCACATTCAAATTTTCAGAAATCTCGCATACTCTGGTCAATGCTATTATTTCTGCTGCTTGTGCTGAATTATAGGGAATTCTTTTACTTTCTACAACACTCTCTAGGGTAGCGATAGCGTATGCGTCAGTTGTCGTGCCATCTGGTAATTTAAAACATGAGCTGTCAAAAAATAACTCTCCATCTGGCTCTTTCTGTAGGATATCACTTAAATCAACTCTTCCCTTGGTTTCTTCCTCAGTGACCATTAAGCAATCGTGGGGGGGTGATTCATTCTTCCCAATTTCTTTTATGGTTGGTGGCATTAATTCTGCAGGATTCAAAGCGCTACACTTCATAATTTGGATATGGGGCGCGAACAAGATAATCTCATATCTTGTCAATCTAGCAGAGGTGAGGTGTTGCGCCTGTGTCCTATTTAATAGAACGTCTATGGCATGTGGCACCATCAAAATTAAAGTGTGCCCCAATACCATCCCTTCCGTTTGTTTCACTGACGCAGCAGCCGCCACGACAGATCGCAAACATCGTGATAGTGCGCGTGCTACATGGTCCAGCGCAGAAGAAAAATAGCCGCACGGCCTATTTCATCCACCTTTTTCCTGTGTCAAAACCGCCAATGCACATCCTTCACTTTCACACACAAATAGCCTAAAAATGTTCTCATAGTTCGGCGTACCCAAAACTGGAGCCGAGCATAATGCAGTTTTCAATCCATCAAATGCTTTCTGACATTCCTCATCCCACTGCAAAGGCATAACCGCATCCTTTCTAGTTAAATTCACTAATGGTTTCACAATTAACGCAAAATTACCAATCCATTGTCGGCAATATAAAGCCATGCCTATTATGGCTCTGACTCCTTTTTGTGTCTTTGGAATAGGCATACAAGAAATACTTTCTATGCGTTCTGGCGATAGTCTTCTCCCTCCTTTCGAAAGTAGGTAGCCCAAATAGGCCACCTCCTTTCGATTATACTGAAATTTCGTCAAACTAGCTTTATGGCCATGTGCCGCTAGGTGTGACAGTAGTAATACAGTGCTTTCTTTACAAATCTCCTCTGTGTCTGCAGCTAGCAATAGATTGTCTATGTATTGCAAAAGTACACAACCCACGGGTAATTTCAGCATGTCTAGCTGCTCTTTTAATGCTCTACTGTAAATACTTGAACTTTCCGTGTAACCTTGCAGAATCCGCGTAAATGTAAATGATCATCCTCCTAATGTGAACGCGAACAAATATCTGCTGTCCTTGTCCACTGGAATACTGAAGAATGCGTTTTTCAAATCTACTACACTAAAATATTCTGCTGAAACAGGTATCATTGTCAATATTGTAGTGACGTCTGGCACTAGAGGAAATTGTGGATCTACTACCTTATTCAATGCGCGTAGATCAATTATGAAACGGTATGGTACCTCATTACCTCCTTTTTTATAAACCGGAAGAATCGGGCTGTTGCATGTACTGCCTGTAATTTCCTCGATTACCCCTAATTTCACCAAATCTGTAACAATACTCTTCAATCCTTTCTCACCTTCAACCGAAATTTTGTATTGGGGTATTCGTGGTAGGGTAACACCTTCTTTCAAAATAATCTTTACTGGCTCTATCTTTAAACATCCTACATCATTGTCATGCATTGCCCATATACAGGTTGGTACTTTACTTAGTTCCCCTGGTAACGCTTCGGACACGAATTCTGACACATGGGCATTGTGTGGCCATATCGTTAGAAACACTCCGTCTGCCATGCAAAGTATAACAGAACCTCGTTTTTTCAACAAGTTTAATCCCAACAAATTCTCCCCACAATTTTCTGTTAAAAGGAAAGGACAATGTTCAGTAAATGGTCCTATGGTAACTGGGACTGGGTTGGACACTGGGTTTATGACTGGTGTACCTGCGAACCCTACGGAAATATTCTTTTGCCCTGACAGTGGTATATCCGGAACCAAGTGATGGTCTATTGAACACTTCTGTGCTCCTGTATCTACAAGAAAGCGGTGCTCCTCATTCCCGACTCTCATTTCTACATAGGGTCCTCTCTGATTCAAGGGAATAGACACTGGTTCCGACCCCTGTCCTGGGCTGTCCTATTGGGGAAATAACACATCATCCGATGTGTAATCATTACTATTACTGTAATTCGAAAACATTTCCACTCTTCCCTCTATTTCCTCCACTCTGATTTCCATATTGTTGATTTTGCTGTCCCTGACTCTGGTTTGGGGCATTTTGGTTTTGGCCTTGGTTTTGATTACCTCCGTTATTGTGATGCTGCTGCATATTATTCCTATTTGGTCCATTCGCTCCTGGGTGTCCTCTATGCTGTCTCCTCTGACCAGACCCATTTCTATTCTGTAGATGCGGACATTGCGCTCACCAATGTCCTTCCTCTTTACAATATGCACACTGATTCGGTCCCACTGTTCCCCCATGCATATTCGAATTACTCCTTCCTTGTGCGTTCCCTAGCCCTCTATTATGTCCCACTACTTGCTGCATTAATACTTGTGTCTTTAGATTTACCCTATCCCTCTCTTCTTTTTCTTTTCCTGCAGTCACTCTGAGCTCATAATATTGGGCCATATGTAATACTTCGCCCAACGTTTTTGCTTGCCATGCACTCTCTGATGTCATTATTAGATCCTGAATTGGAAGTTTTAACCCCCTCACATATTTGTCAACAAATAACCTCTTTCCTGCTTCCGAACCCACATCCTGGCCACTGCAGTCTGTGAATACATCTTCAAATCTATTAAAATAATCTGTAGCCAACTCATCCTTGCCTTGTACACATGCAGTCAATTTGTCCCATTGAATTCTTTTCTCTGGGACAATTGCTTTTAACTTCTGCACTATACGTGCTGATAACGCTGCCAGGTTCGCTCCTGGTGTCCCTCAAACCGCTTTATTTCTATCTTCTATTAACAAATCCGCCCATGTGGCGCCAAAGGCTGTTGGGTCATCTACCTTCCTTATTTGTTTCCATATGTCTGCTGGCAGGATCACCAGGAATATTAGGTCTATATCACCCATGGTAAGCACGGATGATTGTAGGCAGGACTCTACTTCCTTGTAAAGCCCTGCAGGATTCTTTCTTATATCAGGAATAGTCTGTTTTATGTTGTTCACCTCCTGTCTGGAAAAGGGGACATGCACATATTGGGTGGTGTAATGGGCTGGTGTCACATGCGCCGCTGCACTGCCCACTGCGGGAACCTCCACTTTGGGCACAAAGGTAGGTGGGACCTCTCTCATAGGAAATGCCCCACTTACCGCCCCACCCTTCTCTAAGATGTAACAATATTCCCAGATCCAACGATAGGGCTGTTTCTCCTGTCCCTCGCTCTAGTGCTCTTCTATATACTGCCATTATTTCGGGTGGGCTGGCATTATCGTTTTTTATATCTTTCTCTAATAAATTTTCAGCCATCGACTGTAGTGCTTTTCTTTTCATGGGCATGGAATATTCATCAAATATCCTGTGTATCTCCATTGTGGGGATACTAGGATCCGACATCCATCTAAACGCTTCTCGTATACATACTTTTAACTTATCGCCCCTTTGTACTGACGACATTGAATGTCGTCGTTGTATATATGGCTCTACAGTTTCCTTCCTATTTCTCCTGATATCTCTACTCCTGTACCCAGGTGTAGCAAACATTTCAGCATAATCATTATCTAATTCATCTTTAAGCTCAAAAAGTCTATATACATGTTCTCTCACTTCTTCATCCCTCTCCCTACAGCGTGCTAATGCATTCAAATCTAACAATCGCTGCGGTGGTAATTTCCCAATTAGCTGTTTCCATTTCTCCACCAAATATTCACCCATGCATTCCAACACTACCTGTCTTTCGTTGCTTCTACGGAAGTCATATATCGAAGCCACTGCTGCCGTCCCATCATTCCCGTCTATATACATCTCTGCCTGTTGCTGCAATTCCACCTTCCTTTCTTTGCTGATTGCGCTGCGGGTTACCCTTGTGCACCCCCGTTGGTCAGTCCCGCCTCTTGCCCCCGTGGTTTCAACTTCAACCCCGGGGGGAACGGACGGTACCGAGTCTGTGCCTGAGGCGGGAGGTGCGGATGGGACAATGGGATCAGGGAGTGTCTGTTGTGGGCCTGATTGGCTAATAGGAAGGGTTACGCGCGCGGTCTGTGGCTGCGGGAGGGCTTGAGCTACCGCAGGGGGAGCTTGAGGTATGGGCGGGGTCTGGGCAATAGCTACTGACGTGTCTGGTCTTACTTCTGATCTTGGGCCTTGTTTTGTATGGGTCAATATATTTTCTATCAATTCATCTGCTATGTGTAATTCTCGTTGTGGGTATATCTTTTCTATATTCAACTGGTCACGCCTACCTGCCCTTGTTAGACTCTCAGTCCACTCCTCCTCTTCTTTCTCTTCCGCTACTTCACCTTTCGAATTATGCCTGCGCCAGGCTTTGCTCTGCTTTTAAATCAGAGCATTGCTTCCTTTCTCCAGTCTTTAATAGTCTCAAATGCTGCAGGACGCGCTTTCTTTCTTAGGTTGTCTATCCTCGCTATCTCAAAACTACCATTAATCGGCCACTGATGGTCTTGCTGATTTCTGGTTTGCCTATGCCAAGTCTCACAGAATATTATCGCACCCACTCCATACTTCACATACATCTCATATGCCGGCGTTCCTCAAGGTGGTACAATTTGGCCATCTTCCAAAGATTGTCTACCACAGCGGAAAAACCCTGCTAAGGTGGACAATATCCCAGGCATGTTTCAACCTTCCCCCTGGTTAATCAACCTTACCTAGGGCGTTTGATTTTGCAAAGTCAACTCTCAACCAATATCAGGATACTTTGAATCGGGGAATGACTCACCTGATCAATCAAGTCGTCTGTATACTGACGCACCAAAGGACGTCGTGTCTGCGTTTCTTGGCTTCTGCCTCGTTTTGGGACCCTCGCCTCCTTGTTCTCTAGCCAGGCACGTCGATCAGGGATCAAATGTGTGCAGATCTGCAAAGGAGTCTCTCATCACTTTTACAGGGCGCCCTGAACACCTCTTGATCCCGGCTCGATCGTCCCGTCCTCACCGTTCTCTGCCTCACTCAATTACAACGTTATGCGATGGAACAAGTGGGGGAGGGTCCCTATTCTGGCGCCATCTTGAAAGGGGCCCCTGAGGGATCCTGACGTCTATGGAAACAAGGCGAGTCACCACACACGATAGATACGCCAGACACGAGGTTGTATTCCCAAAGCTAGGGTTTATTGCAAAGCAAAAGTCTCAGTTGGCCAACTCGGTCTCACGCCCCGCGACGTGTATCTCTAGACCTCGAGGGATGCAAGAGAGTGAATTACGTAGATCAGTTACATATATACAAAATGCATATCAAACAATCAGCTATGACATGTTTAACACCCCCCTTTATTGGGTTTCTTTGAACTTGGTGTGATGATGGACATCTTCGACCACTATGACACCTTCAAACATCTATTCTAGTAACAATTTGCAATTTGTGAGTGTGAAGGCATCTTTCAGTTGTTGAATAGAACACAGCGCTTCTGTTCTTGGAAGCGAGCTACATACGGGGGGAAGAGTTGCATTCCGGACCTTGCTATCTATCAGGTGCTATTCGCGTCCTGGGAGCCGACACGCTCTAGCGGGCTCAGGAAAGGGGGGGGGCGTAAGAAAAGCATAAGTCAAGCCTTTAGCGGTATTATTCTAACATATTCTACCATATAACGAGACTGGCTGACAGCTGTGAAATGATTAAATGCCCTGCAGCTCTGCTTCAAGGCTACATTCGGGAGGGAGCCGGGCATTCTTCCTGGCGCTGCCTACGTTTGTGTTTCAGCGAACTCTTGTTATCCTCATGGCCCAGCGGCCTTGTCCTTTTCACATACAGACAACAATGTTTCACAGTCGAGCAGTGTAAGCGGAAAATATACTGCGAAGCAATAGGAACAGAAAGCAATGAGCAATGGTTAGAAAACAAAATGGTGATTTTTGTTACACCAAAATGGGCGTTCACTGGCAAACTCGAGAACCTATATTTTGTCATATCGTGCATGAGACGGTTGGCCCACTGCCACCAAAATGCGTTTGCGGTCTCAAAGTAGAGGTATTCGTATTTCTAGAGCGACAGTCCCCCCTGCGCATCATTGGGAGAATGTTCTGCAAAGTCTCCATTTTGAACCGTTCCTTCCGGACGAAGCAGTTAAGAGCATTGAAGTCCAAAATGAGACAAAACTTTCTCAAAGGTTTGGGGACCAGAAACACCCTTGAATAAAATTCCAGACCCAGCTGTGGAAGACGAACCGGCACGATAGCCGCCTCTGCAACAACTCAGACGTGGACATAGCCAATCTCTTGGGCAGAGAGCAGGGAACAGAAGTCCGAACCATGCATTCTTGGACAGAGGTAGACAGGAAATTCCCATGATAACCCCTCCGGACAGTGTCCAGAGCCCAAGAATCCGAGCACCACCAGTCCCATATCGGAAAAAAAGGCAGGAGAAACGTTCGCACACTGGCCCGCCCAAACCGTCAGGACTTCTGAGCCGGGCCTGGACAAGAAGAGCGCAGAGGACCAAGGCCCCCTCTGGGTCTGCGAAAGGAGTGGGAGGAGGAACCAGGGAACGACTGTCTGGTCCATGCACCTGCACCAGAAGAGATTTCTTGAATGTCGAGGAAGACTTCCATCATAACTTATCAGCATGTTTCTCAGCACAAAACCCTTTATGCACCTTATCACGAAGCAAATCACCAAACAGTTTGGAACTGTCAAAAGGAAGCCTAAGGGCAGCCACCTTCTGCAAATTACCTTCTGAAATTACCTATTTGATTTGGGCTTTTTGATAATAACTCATCCAAGTAGGACACTAACTTTAAAAATAGTTGAAAGGATGGTGGATCAGCTGGTCTATCAAATGAGGAAAATCTGTAATAAATATTGTAGATTCTCAATTGTCCCTCTGATTAAATTCTATACTGTAAAGGTTAATCCCAAGATTCTTTATGGAACCAAGATTGATCAATCGGCATATGGGTGGCCATCGGAGCAGTTGGAAGGCAGAATCTGGAAAAATGCATTAAATCTGCCTTCCTCAGTGCCATCAGTATGTTATGAATTAAGTCTGTCATCTTTGCAAGGATGGTTAAATTGGCAAGTAGTAACTTTGTATGCCAAACAAAGCTTTCCGCTTGACTCATCGCTTTATGAAGATTTGTCTTTTGCGTTAAAAGAAACATATCTCCTTTTTTAAATTATTTAAAACTGGAGGCTGAATCACTTTTGGCTAGATGTGATAAAACCGAGAAGGGTCTCATAGATAATCCTGTTCAAGTAAAGACATGTTTACAATGAATGGAGTGGATTGAAACAATGACTAGAACCAGATCCTATAAACTACATTCTACCTTTTCTTATTTGGATAAGGCATTAGGAGTACTGCCAAGATATTTTATGCAGTTTCCATGTGTTTTTACTTGTGCACAATATTTTAGATTTCCGCTGAATCTTATAACTACAGGAGAAATGTTGTCTGCGAGAACTAAAAAGCAAGATTTTACAAATGGAAACTGTGGTTACTGTAAGAACATTGAAGCAATACAAACTTTAAAAAATGTCATGGTGAATGTCTGGCCTTATGCAACAGAAGAACAACATTCATATGTCATTTTTTCAAAAGAAAAAAAACTATACTGATGTGATAGAAGATGTATGGGTATGCCTAAATTCTGTCTATGAAACTTTTTTAATGATGGAAATTATAAGAGTGTTGAAGGAGCACGCCTTCTTATGTAGGAGATATACATAACTGTTTTAATGTCAGATAATATCAAAATATATTTCATGAGGTATGAAATGTAACTATTGTTTTTATATGGACTGGTTTAATATGTGTATACTATTTGTATTGTATGTATTCCTATTAATTGCACTGTTGGGATTATGTATAATTATGTCATACTATGATAAATGCACAATAAAGAACTATGACTATGAGTACTCCCTGACGCTGCTACTTCACTGCTTTGAATTGATTTAAGTGGACGTTGGACTTTATATCTGAAAGGAGGGTAATATAAACCATTTCAAATAGACCCTCAGAGGACCCCCTTCTTCCTGTTTTTTTCTCCTCTGTTTCATCAGCCCCCTTGTGATTAGAGACACTGTGGACAGAGAATTGGGCACAGAGATCTGAAGAGGAAAGTACATCGGAATCTCATAATTGGAGCAACAAAGGGTGGTTCCAGTGGAGATGGAGTAAATATCTAAATAACATTTTCCCTGACTAAGCTCAAGAGAAATTGCATTATGGCAACAATAGCCAGGAGCCTTGCCGTACTTCACCCTGAATGACCAATGGCAGAGACAAGTGCTTCGAATGAGACTGTAACGCAACAGTCAAAAGTTAATTATTTAAAAGTGGGGGAATGTGACCTAGAGAGAGGGGTAGCAGCCCCTATTAAGGACTGGTCGCTCAGATCACAGCTGGTTGAGGCTAAAGTCCACAAGCAATTGTCAACACTGACTATAAGTATGAAATCAAAATCAACCAGACTTGGGGATAAGTGGCAAAAGAAGGGGCTCTGGGGTCCTGACAAGGCATCAATGCCCAAAATTCAAGTAATGAGGAAATCTGTAAAGAAAGAGGCCAAGATAACGTTGAATTTGTAAGTTTGTATGAAAATATAAAAATGAAAATATCAGCAAATACTCAGTGAAATAAAAATAGCCCTATTCTTCTTAAAAGACCCATTACAGAAAAAGGATAAGGAATTCATGAAAGATCAAAAGGTCACTGACAAACATGTTTTAAGATCGTGGTGAGATCTGGGGGATAGGATTAAACAGTTTAAACCCCTTGAATAAAGAGATGACACAACTAGGAACGTGTATTGCCAAATAAGATCTGATGGGGTCATTGAGAATGTCAAAATCTTTAGCTCCTATTCCCATGAACGAACCCGCTGAAATATTGGAGGTGGCACATTCAAAAGGCGTACAAGTTTCAGAGGCCCCAGTAGAACTCGACATAAATGGACTCAGCTACCTTTCTACAGGCACAATACGTAATCAAGGCGCTCAAGTGCAGGTGGCCCTGGAGGGAGCTGACTCTGATGGAGTATGTCCGCTTCACACGAGTCAAACCTAAAGCGCCAGTGGGCAGAAAGTATACAGGACAAAGAATTATTGGAAAACAAAGAAAGGAAGAAAGAAACACAAGCGAAATTCAAGAAAGTTTCTAAGAGATCTTAATTTTGATTCAGATCTGGTGAGAATGGTCAAGTCATCTCAGAACAGAAAGAAGAAAGCCCAGACAGTGGTAAAAACCCTGAAAATCCCTCCCAATATATGTCTGAGCAAGAAAAACGGTAGTTCTCAAACTTTGGTAGTATACCCAATTGACGGGCCAACAGAGATGGGTGTTTATACTCTGTTCCCTGTTCCCTGCATCAGAGAGAGATCAAGTGGCATCAGAAGTTTTCATTTCAGGCAGTACAAGTGAGGATAATACAAATATGCCAAGAATGAAAGAGAGTGAACAGCAAACAGACCAATCAGTGATCCTAAGTGTCCCATACTGAGGAATTGGATAAAATGAGGAGCCTGGGATTGTTATCATTAGAAGAATCATAAGACCCATTATTAGAATCTGTACTCTCTGTAGAGAACCATTACCCATTATTAGTACCCGGCGAGAGTCAAGCAGAATGCAACACGCATTCTGATTGGCTCTCGCCGGGTCATTACCCGGCCGAGAATCCTTCGATTCTCGGCCGGGACTCCAGCTGCCTTGTCCTCGGCGAGGGGGCATGGCAGCCCCTCAGCCAATGAGGTGGCTCAAAGCGGGGCCATCCCCGCTCCGAGCCTCCCCGCGGCTGAGTAGCTGCCTCCGCCCCCCGCTGGGGACTCGGGTAAGCTTTTTTTTACCCTTCCCTCCCTCCTCCCTACCCCACCCCACTTACCTTCTTGCTCCTGCGTCCCTGGTGGGGAACGATGGCAGCCTCCAGCAGTGTGAAGACTCCGCGCCTCCACACAGCTGGAGGCTTCCATCGTTCCCTGGCAGGGAGGAAGGTAGGTTTTTTTCTGTTTTTTTTCTCCCCCCTTCCCCTCCCTCCCACCGTCCCAACCCCACTTACCTTCTGCTTCTTTTTTTTGTTGGGAACGGACGCGCTGGGAACCGCGTGTCCGCTCCCGAAGGCCGCCATGGAAAGAGAAAACGGACTCCCGTTTTCCCTTTCCCGGCGGCCATTTTCTTGGTCTTTTTATTTTTTTTTTTCTGTCCCGAAACGCCACGGCGTTTCGGGACAGAAAAAAATGCTTTTCGTGCCCCGGTCACACACATAATGCGGGCCGGGGTACTAATAGCAATATAACCCTCGCAGCGGGGGCATTACCGACTCAGGTAATGCCCTGGGGCCTTCGTTAAGGCCCTCGCTTCGCTCGGGCCTATAACTATGGGCCCCGGGGCATTACCTGAGTCGGTAATGCCCCCGCCGCTCGGGTTATATTGCTTAATTAGACTCACTGTTAGTGAATCATTAGAATCACCATTACCTTGCTATGGAATCATTCCATTATTGCATTCTGTTTAGTTCTGATTAGTACATTGCTGAAGTAGACACTATCCACATTATTAGACTGCCACCTTTGTATGCATTTGCAAATGTGCTTATAGATTGACATGTTATGCATTTGAAGAGAGTTGCCCTGTTATATGAAGGGTTTGCTTAGTAATGTTATGACAGAAAGAGATGCTTTTAGAATGACATGTTATTAGGAGAGAAACATGCTAGACACTTTGCCATTTGCAATAGAATGACACTTGCACATATTTGAAGTGCCATGATTGTGCTTTAGAGACACTGTATATTTGCAGCATGATAGAGAATGATTTGCTATGCATTTATGTTTGCATTAAAGGTAGCGCTTGCTTTTCGAGAGAAATTGTAAACGCTAGGAAGCATTTAACATGAGTCATTTGAAAGCCATTTACTGATGGATAAAGACAGAAGTTGGTTTGCACTGGGCTCAGTGCAAAAATGTTATGGTTAACACAGTGTACCAGGAATTTGGAAACATTTGCTTGGCAGACAGATAACATGAACCCTTGTCCGAGAAGGAAGCTTATCAGCTTGGGCTCTGAGCTTCACGGAGACAACACGAGGGTGGGGGCTGCTCCATGAGCACGATGGAGAGATGAGAGAAGGTGCCTTTTGCATGAGAGAGAGACTGGACAGAGAGAGCATTTCGTGAAGCCTACAGTGCAGGAGAAGAGAAATAGGGAATAGATGGTGTTTTGCAACGCACACAGAATGGCCGTGAAAGAAGATATGATGTTCAAATGTCACGCTGACAGCACACGCAGTGACAGGACATGAGAACAGGAACACGCAAGTAGACTGGCAGGCATTCTTAAATGCTGACACAAAGGGAGAGACATTCTTAGTATAGAATGTATGTAACCATAGAGATATGTGCGTCAGAGGAGAGTATAACCAAGAGTGAGACAGAGAGAGTTGGAGAGAGCCACAGAGGGACTTGCTGAGGAGCTGTGGAGAAGTTGGTTGCTGGTTGGAGATGGTGCAAGCTTGGTGCAGCAGACCCTGATGAGGCAGAGAGAGAGAGCTTGGCTTTGATGAGATCGAGAGCTTGGCAGTTGGCAGTTACCAGAATTGAGGCCTGCCACTGATTGGCTGATTGCAGAGTCGTGCAGAGATGGCAAAGACAGAGCTGGAAACACATGCAAATGGGAAGTCTGGTTCTGTATGGACTGATTGATTGATTAGAACAGACACTCACATAAGGGGAGAAGGGGAAACCAGACAGGGATTGTGAAGAGTGAGAGTGGGAAGGATGGTGTGGATTGGTGTGGATTTTGGATTGGTGTGGATGCTGACGCTTGCATTTAGACTACATTAGACATTATAGGCTTGCATTAGAAACCTGAAAGGCTTATGGTTATTGTATGATAGCTTTGCACCAGAAGTATAAAAGGTGCAAATTAGACATAGCATTAGGATTGCCTGCATTGTTATGCTTTGCATTATTATGCTTAGCTGTGTGATCATAAATAAATGTATCCCATTGTTATAAATTGAATCGATTCTTTGTGTTTTCTTTGTGTGGTGTTTTATGTTATTTGTTATTGTGTTGTTATCAGTAAGCTAGGAGTAAAACAGTGTACATAGGGCCTGAGATACGAATGCAGCAAGGGGGGGTATAGTGATCCATAACCCCCTAGGAGATTGTCAAAGATTGTCTGAGACCGGAGCGAGCTTGCCCGGGGGGGGCAAGACGATGGTTAGGGATTTTGTTTTTTCAGACTGACAAATGGAGGGGACACCCAGATCTTCACTAAATGCTGACTGATAAAAGGTAGATTGATATACTTATCGGTTTTGCAGGTTGTCGAAGTTTGAACATTGTGTGCAACTCTGTTTTGTTTTTCTCTTCTGTTAGTTCGTCCTGGGAAAAGACATTTTTTTGTTTCATGTTTTGTCTGTCTTGGTTATGTTATTGTTATTGAGCATGCTGTCTGCAATTTCGTTCGTCGTAGGAAGGGGAACGTAATTGTTTGACCTTGATTTGCCGGAATTGGTTGACATTAGTTAACAATTTGATTGACATTGACCGAGAGCAGTATTTAATGACTGGCAATGTTTATGAATAAATGTACATTAACTCACCGAGTGAGAGAAACAGTTTTTTTTCTTGAAGACGCTCCAACGTTGAGAAATGGCAATCACTAGGAGGAGAGCCAGAAAAACGACCTTCTCCGACTCACCACGAACAAACAACGACAAAGAAGGAGGTGACGATGGCCTCATGGAATACAAGAGGCCACCATCATTTAACTAATCCAGATAACCAAGACCTTGGAGCATTTGACATACTTTGTCTCCAAGAGACATGGTTAATGGTGAAACCAGCACTGGACGGATTTGAGATAGCCTTCGCCCCGGCAACAAAAGGCTTGTTTGGCCGTCCATCGGCAGGATTACTGATAGCCATCCAAATGGGATGCGGAATCGAAATAACAAAAAAAATAATGGAAGCATGCAGCATTTTGGCGATCTTAACCACGTGGAATCAAAACCAGAGTACACAAAGGCAAACGAAACCATCAAAGATCGCAATAATAACTGTATATCTGAACCCACAGAGAACTTCAAGTAGGGATATCCGCGATAAAATAGAAAAGATGATCGATAACATCTCAGTGGAAGATCCGCAAACAAGCATAATCATATGTGGAGATCTTAATTCGAACTGCAACATCGACACAGACAACATGGGGGAAAAGAAAGGACGCTCACAAGCCGAAGAGAGAGGAGCAGTATGGACGGCGCTGATGAAATCTAGAAAATTACATAACATCGCAACAGTTAGGCCATGGTCAGGGACGATACCCACATGGGAGAGAGGAAAATCGAATGCTACCCTTGACTACTTCTTTACCTCTGAGAGTATGCTACACTATATAGAAAACTACTCGGTGCTTAAAACCACGGAGAGCGACCATAACCTGGTGACAATTGGATGGGCATCAACACCTCCCCAAACCCAAAACTACAAACACCAGATAGAGGTAAACAACCAACGTACACGGCTGCGCTTAACAGCAGCAAATATTGCTAACATCACAAATGCCTACAAAAAGCAAAAGAATGCGCTGAAAACTAAACCAGTTCAACCAGATTACTTGCCCTTTCTGTTACAGCACAGAAAGAAAATGAAATTATGCCACAACTAAAAACATCCATGCCTATGACAAAGAAGTGGTGGAACGAAGAAGACTTTTAAGAAAAGTGACGAGACAAGCTAAGTCAGTGAACTCCTTACTGGCATGGAGAAATTTACAAAGCGAGATAAAGTTATACAAATCTTGGCTCCGGGGGCACAGGCACATTCAGCACCAGAAGGATGCAGAGCAAATGCTAAGGGCACTTAGCACCAAGAAAAGCAGTGACTTTTGGGCGCTCATCAAAAGACCAAATAAAGAAATAGACACCAAAACAACTAACACCGTGAGCGAAGAATCATGGGCCTCATTCTTCGAAGACCTCTACAAATCTCCAAAATTTTATGAGGTCCCTTTGCAAAAAAACACAGGATATCAATGGATCGACCTATATGACAGACATGATATAAGAGGCGCTATAACAAGACTAAAAAAATCAAGGGCACCAGGTCCGGATGGACTCAGCAACATAGACATTAAACAAAACGCAGAGGAATGGTCAGATTTCATCAGCACCATCTTTAAACACTGTAGAGAAACAAAAGCTATTCCCACATCCTGGACAGAAGCAGTGATAGTTCCGATTTACAAGCAAGGTGACAGAGAAGAACCGGGCAACTATCAAATAGCACTGCTGGACATAATAGGGAAAATCTTTGCAACCCTACTGTTAGCTCACTTTCGTGTTTGGGCCAAAACGTCACCAGCTGATGACCCCTTTCAAATGGGCTTCCTTAAAAACGGAAGGACCTCAGTGAACATCTGCTTGCTAAACCTGATAAAAGCGAAGGCAAAACACGGAGCATCACCAGGGTACATGGCTTTTGTAGACCTGTCACAGGCGTTTGACAGAGTAGACAGGTGCAGACTATGGACCAAATTGGAAAACTGGGAATGTCCAAGAGAGCTACTCGATCCTGTGATGACCCTACACGAAAACACCAAACTAAGAGTCCGACTTAATGCCCAAGGGATGCTATCGTGCGAAATTACATCTAAACGCGGGGTGAAACAGGGATGTCCCTTAGCCCCAGCCCTATTCATCGCCTAACTGGGTGACTTTAAGCAAGCTTAATTCTCTGTAAGATCTTTTCCTCCAAAATTGGGGACGGTGAACATTTCAAGGCTACTATACGCTACGCTGACGACCTCATTCTGTTAGATCAGACACAGGTAGGCCTGCAGCGCCAATTAAACAACTTGGCGGCATATATGGACGAAAACAACCTGCAGAAAAACAAGAAAAAAACAAAGGTTCTGATACTTGGGAAAAGCACCTCGAAAAAGAAGATAGCTAACAAATGGTATGTGGGAAACGTAAATATCGAGGTAGTACCATCCTACAAATACCTTGGAGTCATCATAGACGCATCTAGCCAGGAACGGACAATGCAGGCGACGCTTTGGAAGAAAGCAAAGAATCTAGCAGCCCAAATGAGGACCCTGTATAGAAAATACGGGACATTTTCAGTTATCCCTGTAATTCAATTCTACAAAGGGAAGGTAGTGCCGACACTCACCTATGGGATGGGCACATCTTTGAGCATGCCAAACACCATATGGAGGAAATTGGAAGGATTTCTTTGGAAATCTTTACTAGGTTTACCTAAGTCAGTCTCAGTGGATCTCATCAGGCGTGAGCTAGGCCTGCTTTCGCTTGAACAATCGGTAACTCTTGGAGCAATGCAACTCTTGAGAAATACCGCACTCCCGGAGGCACCGCTGACCTACAAGATCATCGGGACTGAAATAAGAAACTGTAAACTGACCATCCTCAACAGATGGGTAGACAAGCTAAGGAAGAAACTGGCGGAAGTGGCATGTACAGAAGAAGACCTGCAAAACAATCCAACAAGAGTAAAATCCAAATTGGAAGCCCAAGACTGGATTAATACTCTGGAAAAGGCATAACTAAACCAACTCACGAAACATCTGCCACCTACTTTCAACAGACTGAATGGGCCTCTGTCGTACTGCATAAAGTTCCCCGACAAACAACTTAGGGTCACCTTTATGAGAGCGCATCTAAACCTCCTCCCTACCCGCGAAATTCAATCAATCAGACTAAAAACAGCCACTACAGAATGCAGACTTTGTGGTGACACAAATAAACTTGAAACAGTATATCATCTTCTGATGCAATGTTTGGAGAGAAATACACGCTACATACTTAAACAACCTCTGCACCGATTTTGTTGTACTGGCTGTGGGAACTGATCCCAAATGAATTACAGGAAGCCTTGGCGAAGTTGATCAGAAGACTGTGAACTTTTCTCCGCTTTTGTTGAGGTTTTCTGAACCGCGAACTGTGGAACGTTGAATCTTAAATGTCAAGTTTCAGACTTCCATTTTCATTTTTCTTCTTCTCTATCTTCGCTCTCCTTTTCCTCTTCTTCCTCATCTATGCTGGCTTCTACCCCTTTACCTCTGCTATGAATCTCTTAGCTCGGAAGGAACAGTAAAAATTCTTGTAAAAATTACTAACTGTAATTATAAACAAGTAATAAAAAAAAATAAAAAAAATATCATCACCATCATCAACACCATAAATAAAATGCATACCTAAAAGATCTAAATGGAATAAAGTCCTCTTACAACGACCAATAAAAAATAAAACATTTGTTTAAATACACCAAAATTAAGTATGGCTAAAAGTGTATTATACTAATGGCCATGGTGCAATCCCATAAAGTTAAAGGAATATGTTATGCCACCTGCAGACCACTATTACAATTCCATATTAAGGTAAATTGCTCCATCTTACCACACATATTTACTACTCAAGACCGGCATGCCCTTTTTTCCTAAATACAGCGGTAATCAGCCAACTACTAGGACAACATATGCTCTCTTTTTTTAGGGCCAAAATTTACTATGTAGCTAATCTGTACAAGTTCAATTGGTTTGATGATGACACACTCTTCATATAAACTATGGAATCATTTAATTATCGAAGGTATCCATCTCTTCCTCAAATTCTGATACCATGGACAAAACAGTAAAAAGTGAACTGTGTTCTACAATAACCCTGACTCGCAGGAACATAGTGGAGAGAATTCAGGTGCCTGTCCCAGCTTGAAATATTAAGCTATGTATAAACTGTGTTGGTCCAGTCAAAGACGGTATATCGGCTTCCTACCACGATCCTTTGAGACAAGTCCTAAGGAGGGCAAAAAGCTTTTAAATTCGGATATGTTCATTTTATTTCTGTACTGTCGCCATCAGCGCTGATGCTTCCCACCTTGCTTCCATTTGTTTTTAGCTCAGAAATGGCATTGAGGGAATACATGAAAAACCAAGCAATTTTGGGTTTAAGTCCTCAATTGTGTCCTTACACAATTGGGCCTCATTATGAATTTGGTGGTAAATCAGTAGTCATTTTGTTCATTTACTGCCAAAATCGATTACCCCCAATCAGTCCCATGGATTTATCATGGGATTACGAGCGGTGGCACAGTGCTGATTGTCCCCATTTTTGGAGTATATAGGACTCCATCGGGACATTTTTGTGGATTTCTCTCGAGCTTTAATTCTGTGCCATTAATCTGATGAGTTATGGCCATGAGATGGATGACTTACATCCTGATTTTTGCTGGAGATACAATATGGCAGTACAGTGGCAGTCATTTATAATGAGGCCCAATGTCTTTCATTCCCCAGCCAATAATCTAACTCATATCACTCACCCAGTTTCCACCTGTCTCGGGATGCATACGAACATTCACCGAGGAATATCTAGCACACCTCTGAATGGAACATTGATCCCCCATTTGCTGTTATCACACTTATCAATCAGAGTTCAATGGTGTATACTTTGAAATCCCAGGTGGTTTGATGTATGTTTGTGCATGTTTTCCGCTAATTAGAAAATCAGAAAGTGTGGAATCTAGGCTCTAAGCCCTGTAGAAACCTGCATCCCATGCTTATCCCTAGGTCCTCTCACTGTTTCCTGCTCTCTAGCCAATCAGCAAGCTTCCAATGGGGGGGTCTGACTGCCTGTAAAGGCTGCATTCCAAGGTTCCCATTGGGATTTGTAGACACTGGACACTGGTCAAGGGCGCACTGGTCAAGGAGACATGGACAAGATGTGTCACGGTAAGCCCCAGCTGAGGCCACACTTTTATCCCCCAGCACACGCTCTAATAGTGTTAGAGCCCTTGACTTCAGGGTCTTTTGTGTTCTAGGTGATCTTCACTGTGCCTCATGTTCCGCGGTGGGGACTTGGTTAGTTGTCCACCAACTAAACCCGTGGCCACTTGGGGGGCTTTGCAGTGGTGTGCGCAGTGTGGTTATGTGCCTGGGCAGGCTTCTGCAAGGGTGCAGCCGCTAATCGTGTAGTCTGGATGGTGGCCTGCAGTGGTCGGATGGCATTTAGCAGGAGGTGGGCCTGCATCGAGGCCGGATTGGTTTTGGGCTAGATGGTCTAGATGGTGGCCAGGTGGCGTGGATGGTGGCCTACTGGAGGTGAGCCTGTGTTGCAGGCAGGCCGCTGTAAGCCAGGCAGTGGAGTGCCTTTTCCGGGACAGACGGCGGATTGCCTGGGGGAGCGGCAGAGTGTCACAGGTGGCCCGCTGAGTTAAGTATTGCTGCGTGTCACACGAAGCCCACTGGGCGATGGATTGATGTGTGTTGCAGGTGGGCTGTAAGCCAGGCAACAGAGTGTCGTTGTCGGGCCAGATGGTGATTGTCTGGAGGAGCAGCAGAGTGTAACAGGCAGCCCACTGTAGGACGGGTGGCAGAGCACCTTGAGCTGGGCTGGGTTGCCGTGGATGAGGAAAACAGAGGGCTGGCGGAGTCCCAGATGGACAGCTGCTGTTGGACGTGCCAGGTGAGCAACCGCGGAGGACTGGTTGAGTGCTGGGTGGATGGCAGGATCGGCAGGCCCCAACAATGGGACAACTGGTGGTGGTGGACGGCCATTGGTTGGTGCTCCGATTCATGGGCCTCGTCGCCAGTTCTTATACCCATTGGGGATAGAATGAACTGACACCACACACAGAGGGCTGATACAACTCTCTCTTTATTTCATACACCTCTGTCTCCTTCTCTCACCTTTCCCTTTCTGGTGCCTTTATTGTTCCCTCTCCCCTTGCTCCGAATGGCCCTCCCATCACGTGGATCTGATCAAGTGTCATTCATATTCTGACCTCTGAAGTGGCTTTGTCCCATTTCTGCTGTAACATTCACCCTCATCAGAGATCTTTGTCTTTGGCATGGGACCAGTAGATCTGGCAACCATCTGGTACAGGCCCTAATGCTTCATCATGGAGAGCAAGAGAAATGTGGCAACAAGGGTGGTGGAGCATAAAAGCAATATCAGAGCCTTGAATAAAATGTCCTCTGTTGCATGGCACTTTAATGCAATGAAGCATAAGATATCACAGTTGCGCTTTCAGGTCCTTGATTTTACACCTACATTATCCAGAAGTGGAAATAGAGAAAAGGATTTGTTGCAGAGAGGCTTACTGGATAGATTTTCTTTTAATGTTAACGCCCCCTGGGTCTTAATGAGGTTCACAACATGCAAGTTGTTATTTGTGAATTACAAATATCACGTGAGAGAATCTATGAATTTAAGAAGGAAATCTGTGCAGTTAAATATCTATGAAATGTTTAGCTGGATATCGATTAGTGAGGCCCAACCTTTGAGTAACTTTTAAGGGTTTTGAAGGTTGCTGCTTTCGAGCGCTGGACTACTTCTACCACGATTCAATGCTGATTTGCATGGGAGATGTTTAAAAATGGTGGACTGTTTGATGTCAATTAGGAAGCAAGTGGTATAATGGTGGGCACCTTCTATCACACTTTGTAGTTATGGCCGAAAAATCCAGGGATTTTAGCTTGCAGTTCCAGGGCGCGTGTCTAGGACACTGGGCCATGTGATGAATCCTACGAAGTCCTCACAAAAACCCTAGATAAATTCTCCTCCCAGGTTGCCTGGGAAAGGCAGACACTTCCTGATCCTAAACCCTAGGGGCGGTGTTAGCTGGGAGGAACGCCTGGGAGGAGGATGGCCCCACGGAAATAGGATAACTTCATGCGATGAGACACTGTATTTCTCTTCCTCGAGGAAGGGAATATCCTTAATACCGGAAAATGTAATGGCTTGCTGTCAGAGAGAGTTTTAATTTTCTCAAATTGACTGTCGGAATATAGATGAAGATAATCACACGCAGTTATGTTCTGTGAGTCAGAAAAAAAGTTTAAAAATTACTGACATTTATAAACATGAAAGACCCCATGAATCCCAGAGAAATAAAGAAGAAGAGCCGTAAAATGTTACCAATTTAAATTCTGAGAAACTCTACTCTTCTATAAAATCAAATACTTTATGGAATCCTTATACTACTTTGGGAAATGTGTATATGAAGAGTTATGAACTTGGTGATGATAATGTCACTTAAAAAGCCAATTTTGATGTTGTGGACTTCAAAACCCATAAATCCCAAAGTAATGGGACGAAGAAGAAGACTGCAGAAGCAGAAGACTGCAGGTTGTAGTCAATTAGGAATAATGACCCACACCTGAGGAGGACGGTGAGGCATAAAAAGCCCTCCACAGGTGCAGGCCATTAGAAGGCGCACGGGATGAAGCAATAGTACAAGGTGGAGCTTTCCTACCTCAATGTGGCAGCAAAAGAAGAGGTTGAATGTGAGCCGAGATGCCGGGACCAAGGTTGCATGGAAATTAGATGCCGGTCCTGGGAGGGTCTTTTCTGCTCAAGACTGTGATTGCAGAGCTAATGCAGCAGGAAACATTGAGAGTGCCGATTATCCCTGTGAGGATCGCAGCTGCAGAGGTCACGCAGCGGAAAGCAAACTCTTTAACAGTTTTCCCTATTTTCTGTCAGGCTCCGGTGGCCGGCAAGCACCGGAAGGTTGTAGGTTCCAGGAAAGCCCTGCTGGTGACAGATATGAGTCGCGGAAGGCCTTGTAGAGATTTCATGACCGCATGGAGAAACAGAAGCAGAGGACCTGGAGGCAGCGAGCCAAACGAATGCACACGCCAGACCCGGTGAGTTCACTGTCAGATTGTGACACCGGAGTGCTCTGTAACCACCCGCTGGCCAAGTCCAGGGGCCTTAACTATAGAAACATGATACACGGAGTAAAACAATTGAAGAAGAAACTTTTTGAATACCGAACCAATATAAAGCAGGTTAATTCTTCTGTTGTGAACTAAGCTGATTTAAAAGGGTGAAGACGGAAAATTAAGAACTTGATTTTCATACCAGAACTGTGTGATTGTGACATTGCGGGGCATAATAAGAGCCAGGAATTCAAAGGGGCAATAACTTTAAGGGAAAAGATAAACCATAATTGCCAAAGCCAAAAGAGAAACATTCATATGCAATTAAGAAAGAACCAGAATTGCTGACGCCAGAAGAAGGTAGTTGATAATTCCAGTGTTGGTAAAAACTATTGCCCATATGAAAAAGAAGTCATAAGAGAGAATGGCTTAAACCCACATTGCCAAAGCCAAATAAGTGTGAAATTGAAACAGAAGCCTTATCAGTTTGTTAGTGGAAAAGGGGAGAGAAAAGAGTGGCACGAAGACTGCCCTTCTGAAGGAAGACGTTCAGAGGAAGTGGAGTATAACCTGCGGAGAGTGTGGCAATCACATGGGTGTAACAAGCAGCACCAGTGTGGTTCTTGTTTCCCTTGAAGTGTTTCTTCTATATGATGTTGTGGGGCAAAAGACATTGCTAACCTATTTTGAGCTTAACCTTTACTACAGATGAACTTGCAAGTAGTAGATTGTTCTTGCCTGGCAGGAGATTACACCAGGTCAGAGAATTCTGTAGCATGTTGATCTGTTCTGGCAAGAGAGTACACCAGAGCACAGAACTTGGTCTTATTAAGTCTGACAGGGAGGTGGACCTGGTCAAAGCTATTCAAGTACTGTGGTGTGGTTTAAGTTCTTGAAGAAGAAATTGAAGTGTCGTGAAAGTGTTTTTGTGAATTCATTCAGAATCATTCTTGCAAATGAATATCATTGAAGCAAGTGTTGTGTGAACTGCTGCAGAATTATCTAATATTGTCAAACAAGGGGTTCTGAGAACTGATATACATATATTTGTTAACCACTTATGAACTCTTGGTTAAACACAAGCCGGAACTTTGTGTTTTCAAATCAGAACCAAAAGAGAACTGAAGTGGAACTTTTCTACAAGACAGGATTCAGGGCCGGTGCTATCTCTAGGCAAGGTTAGGCGCTTGCCTATATGTTGGAAATGTTACAGCGGCAAAAAGCTGCGTTAATACCTCCACAATAATTACTGCCTTGCCTGTAGTGATAGCACCGGTCCTGCTGTTGCTACACTGTCTGCAGGCTGGCTGCAGGCCTGCAGCAGCAGCAGACCAGGTGGCGCTGACCGTGGAGGTTGGGACGTGGGGTCAGGTCAGGTTCACGAGTGACATGGGCGTGGTAGCAGCGTGGGAACCTGCGCAATGCGCTTTAGCACGCCACCAAGCACTGAACATGCCCCCTCGACTGATCGTCAACTCATGGTATTATATGAGTAAGTAAATGCTGCATTCACGTTACATTTTGTAACATTAGTGATGGTGCCATCCCTGGTGTGACCGCGTGACGCAGGACAGGTGGACCGAGGATGATGCCGTGCCGACTACTGCTGAGTGCCAACCAAGTAAGTAAAGTAACAGTACCAGTGGACACTGCAGAAGGAGGTGATGAGCAGCGCTAGCCGACCAGCAAGATCGGGCCCAACCCATAGCCAGGCTCAGTGCCGTCACCTGTCCCTGGGGCTCCATGGCTGTGGGGTGGGGCATCACTTGGGCCCCGTGGGCTGAGCAGGATGGGGCTACTCTTAGTGGTGTGGCGGCAGTCAGCTTCCACGCCTATGCGGTACGAATGTTATCTCTTCCAGCTCCCATTCAATTTAAAATTTAACAGCCGCAAAACGGAAAGCCTGTTCGTTTTTGTAAACAGTATGGGTCTCTATTTCAACACAACCTTTTAAATACAGCCATTATGACTGACTGCTAAATATCAGGCTCTATAATTAATTTAAAAATATTTATTCTCCCCCCCTCCCTTTTTTGCACAGATAACAATGAAATTTTGATCCGTGCAAGTTGAATTTTTATCTACTTCGATGGCATACGTGGCATTTGTAGGCACAGTACTGGAATATATCCGACATCTGGCCCGGGGTGAGTGGTTGGTCCAACTATGGTGCTCCTGGCCATACACAACTGACATGCAGTTCAATTAAATACTCTTTAACTTATTATGGTTTACATACATTTCTTAGATCTGGAATCCTTCTGAACTCATTTTGAGCCATATTTGGGGCTCCAACCATTGAGAGCATTTGACACTGGAAATCAGGTTAGCATGGCTGTGTCGGCCATTGTGTCTCGGTGGTCTGGTTCTCCATGGTGTTGGTGTAATTTCACTTTAGACACAGTGTCTTTCTTGGTGCTAGGGCTTCACAAACCCCCCCCTTCTTTCTTATACTCTGGAACAATAAGAGACACCTTGGGACTGATCACTTCTTGGTGACTCTAGTTAAAAATTCTAAAAGTGCAATTGAAGAATTGTATGTTGTCAGTTTGAGCCAGCTAGTTTAGGCAATTGCATATAATTGTTGTATTTTTGTTTGTTTTTTTCAGTTGTTATATTGCAATGATTGGTTTTCCTGATGAAGACGTTGGTTTAATTATCCTCAAACGTCGAAACCGGTAGAAGAACATCCGGGGATGGGATCTGTCATTTTTTGTTGAATGCACCCACTCCGCGGAATAGAGCACGTTTTGGACAATTATTGTGCTAATACACACTGAATGTGGATGAAATGAAATGTCAAAGATTATGTGGGGCTAATCAATGTAGTGCTACTACACATATATATTGCACCAATTGTTTGGTCCAAATTTTTATTGTGAATGAATGAGGTTTGATTGATTTGAGGTACAAATGATGGTTTGACTGTTGAAGCATGTTGGTTGTGTTAGGTTGTTTTAGAATCTGGTGTACCATGCTCTCCTGCAACATTTATGTATTTTAATGTGTATATTAATAGATGATTAATTCATTGAAAAAATAATGTATCTTAGTAAATAAAATTTGATACCTTTATAAAATAAAAAAAAACCTCTGGACAATTTTTTCAGTATACCCTGTTACCTAATACCCTGGTCCAGGGTGTGGGGTGATCCTGCGCCTTTCAGTACGCAGGCAGTCAGCTTGTAGCCTGTGTCCCCGGGAGCATGGGGGGTAAAGAGAACAATTGCGGTTATGGTTTAATAGCGGTGTTGCACTCATAAGAACAGAGTAGAAAATGGCGCTCTGCGCAAGGGGCTACACTCCGTGGAAGAGCAGGGTCCCGGGATACCGCAGTGTGTATCAAGAGTGTGTTAGGCAGTGAGTGCAGTCGTGGGGGCAGGCTGCACTCTGTGGCACAGGTGTAAAGGACGGGCTGCATGCACATTGCAGGTGTGAGGGGCACTGCCGACTGCACTTGTGAGTGTGCACTGCTCCCTGTAGTGGAAGTGTGAGAAAGTGCACTGCAGTCTGTATGGCTCAGTTGTGGGTGTCGGACTGCACTCTATACCGTAGTTGCTAGAAAAACAGTACTCTCTAGAGCAGGTGTAAGGAGCAGGGTGTCACATTTAGCACAGGTGTAAGGGGCAGATTACGCTTTGTAGAGCAGTTGTAGGCATGGCAGGCTGCACTCTTTGGAGCAGACAAAAGAGGTAATCTGCACTCTGCAGGGCAGATATGATTATTAGGCTAAAGTCCATAGTAGGCATGAAGGTAGACTGGACCCTGTAGAAAAGTGTAAGCGCAGACTGCACTCTGTACAACCGGTGTAGGGGATAGACTACACTTTTAGTGCAGGTGTAGGGATAGACTGCACCCTGCACAATGGGTTTTGGGCTAGACTGCACATTGTAGCTCAGGTGTGAGGCTCAGACCACACTGCAGAGCATTTCTAAGGGCAGGCTGCACTCAAGAGCAGGGTGAGTAGCAGATTTCGCCCCATAGAGTGGGAAGAGTGCACTCTGTAGAATAGGCATGAGTGCAAATGGCTCGAAGACCGAGTGTGAGAGGCACATGTACTCTGAAGAGTGGATGTGAATGGTAGACTACTGTAGAGCAGGTTAGGGGACATGCTGCACTGTGCAGAGTAGATGTGAGAGCAGATGCACTCTGAAGAGCAGGTGTGAGTTGTAGACTGCACTCTGTAGAGCAGGTGAGTGTAACACTTTGGACTGTATAGCAGATACGAGGGCCAGACTGTAACCTGCAGAGCATGGGGTAGACTCTACTTTGTAGATCAGGTTTGGAAACACATTGCACTCTGTAGTGCAAGTGTAGAGGCAGACTGCACGCCCTAGAATATTTCTGAGGGATAAACTGCACTTTGTACTGCAGATGTGAGGTGCAGACAACTTCTGGGGATCAGGCGTGAGGGCAGGCTGCACTCTGTAGAGCAGGTATGAAGGGCTGATTATACTCTGTAAAGCAGGTATGAGGGTAGGATGCACGCCATACAGCAGGTTTGGGGCAGACTGTGCTGTGTGTTGTAGGGTGGAAGATAGACTGCACTCTGTAGAACAGGTCTGCAGTATAGACTGCACTCAGCATCACTTTGTTGGTCAGTGGTGGGGCCGGCTGTCTTATGTAGAGCAGGTTTGAGGGCAGGCTGCACTCTCTAGAGCAGGTGTGAGGGTAGACTGTACTAAGTAGCCTAGGCTGAGGGCAGGCTGCACTCTGTAGAAGAGGTCAGCGGGATAGACTGCACTTTGTAGTGCAGTTTGACTGGTGTAGCCTATTCTGATGAGTATAAATTAACCCCTCATGGCACGAGCATTTTGACCTTCACCTCAGCAGATAGAGCAAGGTGGTTAGGTGCGGGTCTGCCTGAGTAGCGCTGGTGTGTTTGGGTAGCAATGCCTTGGAGATAAGGAAGTCTGGGGGTGGGGGGAAGAAGGTGCGGATAGGGGGTGGAGGCTGTGACACCGACTGGAGTGGATGTTCCCATCCTCCAGGCTGCTAGGAGCAGGTCATCTCCGACTGCCGTTTCCTGACCTCCAGGCCTCTGGTTACTGCATGGCTGGGACAGGTACCGCTTTGCAAAAAACAAGGGGGTTCTGGGAGTCCCTCTGCCAGACATTAGTACTGGTTGCGAGAGCCTTACCGAGATTCTTTAGCTCACTATCTTTCACAGAGGAGAAATATCCAAAACATATCAGTCTTTGTCCTGCCCTGGGGCAGTCCAGCACCGAAATGCCAGGCAATTCTCCTCAGAACAAGAGTACCAACCGCAACCCCACAGCCCAATGCATCTTTGGCATATTCATGAGGCATAGTTTATAATCAGGGGCAGGTTTATTGCTCTGAGTAGACAGGCCCCTGGGAAGCCATGACACCAGCATCTCCATCTGGGGTGCCGTGTGTCATCAGATGCGGCCGGTGCCAGGGGCTGTGCAGGCAGGCTTGCCTCTCGCTCAACATGATCTGCTTTTTTGTTTGGTGCACACTAAAGTGGTTTAAACGTTGTGTTTTAGATTTCCAAACTAGCCCCTCCTTGTTTCCTCATTCTGGTACCATGGATGTAATGAGTTTATGGAAATCGGTAACGAAATGAGGATGGTTGGTTGAGAACGGTTAGGATCTAGAGTGGGGGGCGCCAATCTGACAGTTTGCATAGGGTGGCAAAATTCCTTGCACCAGCCCTGACAAGATTTCATTAACTTTTGGAACTGTAGAACAAAATCTTTCTTGGATCTGGGTAAGGGGAATTCATTCAGATTAGAAAGAGAAACAGTTGTTATGATGTGAATTTAACTAATATATTTGTTGCTGTTGAACTGCCATATATTGCCTTGTTAAGCTAATGTTTAAGTGTTAGGGACAGAATCCTTTTATTAAAGTGTTTCCTTTAGTTTATTTTAGGTGGAGAAATCCTCATCAGTGTAGTGATAGTGAGGTGTTATCCAACCTTTTCAGTTAACCTTTTGAAAAACCGTCACAAAGTTGTCCGCCTCACATTTCCGATCCCTCACAGCCAGCCCATCCCTGACGATCCCAAACTTTCTTTGCTGCGCATATCGGGGGAAACCGCCTGCTCCCGATATGAAAAACTCTTTATTTGAAATGCAAGGATAGTAGCGAAACATAATATCTCTATGAACTGGGGGACAAAAGATACAACCCAAATTTCTAAGTGGGAACGTGACTTAGTCTATTGCATGTCAATGGAGAAACAGGTGTATAGATCCCGCGGGTGTCCTCATACATTTCCCATGTTTTGGGATAAATAGGGGAATTACGAATGAGCTTGACTATGTGCTAGATTTCATGTTCTTTCATTGCTTACGTAGCAGGATGAACTGTGTATGCACGGGAGCCGCTGATCGTCATTTTGCGTGTTTCGAGTCTTGCCTGTAAGTTCTTTGTTTTGTTTTTTGTTGCTACTTTTATTAAACCAATAAAAAGAAATATTAAAAAAAAGGAAACGTGTGGTCAAGGAAGTTTGGGTGCAGTGAGCACAACTGGCAATGGATACTAGGTAAAGCTGAACGATTGTATTTAAATACTGTGGGCCTTATTGCAAGCGTGGAAATAGTTCCTCTTTAAATACCGCCAAAAAATATGACCTTTACCGTATACGTTAAACGCGCAGTAACTTCACATTATTCCGAGTCATGCAGTGCCTTCGGTGTATTCATTTTGGAGCTCCATGGGACGCCATGGTACAATGCCATATTACAACATCTAATGAATGCCGTATTACCACATCTAATGAATTCCGCATTACCGCATCCATTCATGCCTTGCTGTGGAGGTAGTGTCAGGATTAAACATGCTGTGTTCCTACCAAACGTATAACCAATCCCTGCGTTATTCAAGTTTGACATGTCAACAGAGTACAAAGGGACGCCATTGTTTAATTACTGCAGGTGTATACGGCTTCTGATGATAGCCCAACGCGAAATGCTAGCCAGCCATAAAACAAAAACTGGATTACAAAATAAGTTACTGGGATACCTATTTGTTTCTGATACACAAGTTTGACTAAAATTAGTTACATTTGTGTAAGGAGTTGGTTTGAGGTATTTTTCAGAATGGCCTCAAGGTGGCGATATGAGATTGATGTTGCTGGAGGAGAATGTATTCATTCGTGTTGGAAAGAGCTGTTCAATTAATGAAGCCATGATCTCGGAGAACCATGTAATGATGAATCGATGAAGGAAATTAGAAAAACACAACTATGAAGGGTCCCAACATTACGGACTCGTCAAAGATTGAATCTATTTTGATTCCTTCAGTGGTTTGAATGGATCCCTTGACATCTATAGTGTACATTAAAAATGCATTTTGCAAGTTGGCATACAAGCTATTCTCCCTGAAATGTCGTACATGTTATTTCACGTGACTGGGAATGATATGCAGTGGTTTCTAAGCGCGGACCGAACCTGTGTTGCTCCGTGTCGTCTTGTTTCCAAGGCGAGCACGTTGCCCCTGAGCTATCCTCCCGAGAACGGACCACGGTACCGTCTATATACACTTGTAGCAATTGCTCAAAGAATTTGTGCAAAATATAATATTTGGAATGCTGAAAAGAAAATCACTGATGCATGACAAAACATGAAAGGAATTCCTTGGTACTCCTAAAGCCCAGCACACATATTGTGTCTTGGAAGCAGAATTCCACTCATCTCCCTTGGGAATAAGAACAGGATTGTAGGCACCCATAAAACCGTAGTACATGGGGAGCAGGGCGCGCTTAGCCCAGCAAGCTGGCTATGAATGCGAACAGATATCTGGAAAGATGTTAATGGCCCTTTAGTTATAACAGGATCTCAAATCGGCTGAGCTTTTAAACCGAAAAAGAGGGGTGAGGCTGCGTGGTCTTGGAAGGGTGCATTCAGGGCTTTAAGTGAGCTGGGGCAGAGCTCTGGTAGTCTCCAAAAAATGATCCTGAGCAAAAGGTGCTCCCGAGCCGGGGCTCTAGCGGGCCCACACTACTAGCCCTAGAGGCACCCACCCCATCAGACAGCCCTTTTACGCAACAGAGCTGGGTAGTCAAAGGGTTGCCTGCGAGGGTCGGCAATTCTAATTAAGAAAAAAAAGGAGAGGCAGATGCACCAAAAGGTATATAGAAGTGCGGCCATCTCTTCTTTTGTTTCTTAATCAATCCGGTCAAGTGGCACAGCGAGTGGAGCACTCGCTTTGACATCCGTGCAGAGTCTACACACCGTGGTTAATAATAAGCAGCACTCAGATACCTGAGGGTTCGTAGTGCTATATAAATGCCAAATTATTATTATTATTAAATGTGCCGCCCCTGGAGGCAGCCCTTTCGCCACGAGGCTCAGTTGGGTGAAAAGACTACCTGTGGGTGTTGGCTCCTCTGATTAAGGAACGAAATGAGAGGCAAATGCATTGCTACCATACCTTCGGGATACCTGCAGGGGTCGGAGCCTGTGATGAAGAAGCAAAAGGAGAGGCAGGTGCAGCAAAAGTTATGATAAAAATTGGCCTGCCTTGGCTCTCACAGCCTGCCCATACTTAGGCCCCACCACCTTCATAAAGCCCCCTAACCCCACTCGATTCGTCCTCCCACTTAAAGCACTGGCTGCATCTAACCATTCTGCAAGCACAGGCACAAATATTCATGAAAATACCCGTCACCATAAATGAACCCGCAAGGTAGGTTTAAGGACTGTAGGATGGTCATATTCTCCACGAGGTTACAGTAGGGTACATTTTACCTCGCTAAAGGCACCCTGCTAGATCTAGTCCTGGAGGTATGAAGGTGCCGGTTAAACAGTTGACTGTGAATCTTGAGCAATGGCAAATTCAGCAAAATTCCATAATGGTGCTAGGGTGTGCATACAAGGTCAAAGGCACTGGTCTCCTTGTATCACTAAAGCGAACAGATCTGGCTATGGGTCCAGCAGCCATTCAGCTGGGATCCCATGAAGGCCTGTCTCCCACGATGAACATGGCAAGAGCACAGTGTAAGAAAGGAGAACCCTACATTGCTATGGGTATTCCAGACGTGCACCCCTTCCTTTGTGTGCTGAGGGAGATAGAACACACACAGCCGCACCTCAATGGCGATGCCCAACAAGGCAGACACATGTACCTGGGTTTGTTGTTGCTTCTCTTGTTCAGAGAAGAAGTCAGTAGCATTTCGGTGCTGGCCCATCCCTTTGGGCGGGACCTGACTTACATACTAATGGATATATCTTTCTCCTCTGGTAAGGCACAGTGAGCTGAGTGTGAGTGTGGCCTCTCCTAAGTTGGAATCATCCTAAATAACCGGTTATTTGGCCTCGTTGGTTCTCAGCAGGTGAGCTTGCCTATATCTGACAAACACCTGGGACATAATGAGGTAGGCCAGGCCAGGTGAAGGGGAGACTGGGATTCCAGCAGACTCGATGTGTCTGATTGCCAACCACATGAAGACAGAATGTCCAAAAAGCAATGGCACGAGGGTGAATGCTCCAAAAATACTTATCTGTGAGCTACACCAACTGCACTTAACTTCAACAAGATATCAAGTCTCTTTGAATAAGGTCTCTGACTCTGTATACATGCGATGTACACCCTCCACGTTGGAGAATCGAGTTGATAAGCTGTAGCAAGTTGGCTACCGTGACATTTACCTATGGTGGGATCCGGCAGGGGTTGTGTGGATCTCTGGTGCAAGGGAAGCCATCAGCTCCATGGTGTGACCTATGGTGGTCCTTAACAGAGGTTCTCACACACCTCCCCTCGAAATAAAATGCAGAAAGTGCTTTCACTACGCATTCGGTAGTAATGAAAATGCCCAAACCCATAATACCTAACAAGGGGAGCAGGGGTTACAGGGGTGTCCCCCGTTACCCATGAACTGTATAACGGGTTCAGGGGCCCGCTTCCGTTACATGGAATTAGGAGGACAATAAAGTTTAAAAGAAAGAAAAGAAACTGCCAACCCACTGTAGGGCGAGGGAATGGCCGTTGCAAGGAGAAACAGGGGTTGGGGGGGGGAGGGGGGGGGTTAGTGTTCCGCCAGGAAGTATTTATGGGTAAGAGGGTCTCGGGTATGGGGGATGCGGGAAAGAGTGATCTATGAGATCACTACGCCCCGTAATATCGTGCCCGATAATGGAGGCGGGCAGTGATCTCATGGATCCTTCTCAGTAACCGACTCGCATGCTCTGCACCAAAGCAAAGAAAATGCCATCGTGTCTCCCAACAGGAGAGGACTCTCACAGGAATGAGGGGTCGTGCTAATGTCATATCACAGACATATTAGGGAGTAGAACGCTCATGAAAATCACCCCCAGAAAAGGTCTGCTAGGACTCGAGCATATGCTGGAAATGTTCAGAGAAACCTGGGCCTTGACATGGAATCACCAGCTGAGGGGGAATCTGCAACGTGCGTACCCCAGGGGTGCACGCCACAGTGTAGACCCTGGAGCAGAGGCTGGCGAGATACACACGGCTACAGGGGCAATAATGCGGACTCAGCAAACAAGCTGCACAAGCACATGCATGCCTTGAGCGTGAAAATGTACCTGAATCCTTTGCTGGCTTGGCCACCGAGACCCCAGTAAGTGATCACTCGATGGTGAAGAGTCTGTTTGACCCCTGAGAGGCACAGGCTTCTCAGAAGGGCAGCAGCACTGTAGTGCAAGTTAGAACAAAGGCATAGACCGTTAGTCATGTACCCATACATACATTCAATGACAATGAGGCGCCTGCCACCATGTACTCCCCCGAGCTTGCGTGATGGGGGGCTAATGGCGCCTTTTGGCAAAGGCCCCCATGGCGGAAGGGTGCATTTATCCCGCCACCATGGGCGCCTTTTACAACAAAAGCCTGCATGCCACGCCTTCTCCCGCTACGCCAGCTTGGGGGAGCCCTTGAAAGACTCCCCTGAGCTGACGTGGCAGGGGCTAATGGCACCCTGGGGGGCATGGTGCCCCGGGCGGTCGCCCAGCTGCCCTCCCTCCCTTCACCAGAGGATGCTGATCATGCTGTGCCGGGCCTCAGGCAGCAAGTAAAAAAAAAAAACTCGGTATTTGTTGTCACTAAATCGGTAGGCGGTAGGACTGCTTAAAAAGCGGTATCCTACCACCTAAATCGGTAGGGTTGGCAAGTATGTGTACCAATCAGATAAACCCAAGGTAATGGCGAAACACACCCACCTATCAGGGCTCTCATTAGAACAATTAGGACCCAAGCCAAACTATAAAAAGAGGCAAAAGCCTCCCGACTTTGAGGGAAATAGGATAGGGTTTCTGAGAGTTGGTGATTAAGCAGTAAGAGTAGCAAGAGGATCAGAAGAACAGAGAAGGAAGTGCCAAGCCCATTAGTCCATACTGTGAGAGAGCAGGGAAACAAGTGGAGCTAAGATAAGCAAAACAAAGCGGTGATGGCTGGAAGGTTTAGAATTAATCTTAACCTCTGGCATTGCTCTGGGAAACCCTCCAGACCACTATGCCTTGTCTGCCAAGCCATTACAGAAGGGGAAAGACCATATGCAAATCAGGCTTAATTCCAGCCCGAAAGGGGCAGTCCAGCCCGAACTGCTAAGTCACATCCCTTCTGCATAAGACCACAAGCATCCCCAGACATGTTTCGGCCTTGTTGGGCCTCATCAGTGAGGAGTAGCTTGGGTCTCTAGACCCAGCAGGCACGGGCCCCACGTTTGGACATACCCGTCCCACTCGGGGTGACAAAGTTTGGAAGGTTTAGATTGAATCGCAACCCTCCAAACCATCGTTCCTTGCCTGCCAAGCCATTACAGAAGGGGAAAGACCATATGCAAATCAGGCTTGGTACTACCCCAAAAGGGACAGCCCAGCCCGAACTGCTAGGCCACATCCCTTCTGCATGAAACCACAAGCATCCCCAAACGAGTAGGCCACAGGAGCTCATACTTGCAGGAGAGGTCCGAACAATGAAGATGGCGGGGTGCCTTGACCCATAAACTGGCAGGAGTCCCAGGGCACTGATGACAGTAGGAGAAATGACCTCCTGGGGCTAGATCCAAGAAACTGGGGGTTGCTGCGCAACCGAAGAATGTGTTGAGCGAGCACCACTATTTAGGTGAGTTTATCATTTCTAGGTACTTTTTCACAAAATGATTTGGTCCAGACCGGAAACCCCGATATCAACATATGAAAGGACATTCTGACAAAAAGATGTACCCCTGATGGCCTTGCTGTATGAAATTGTTAAAACAAGTATTGTCCTTTAAACATGAGTTTGCACTCCTGTATTGCTGCAGTCAAATATTTCGACCATATTCATAATAAAAGAGAACAGGCTTTTATTGAATGAAGGATGCATTTCGCACATAAGTTCTTTTTCAAGGATCTAGAATAATCAGAAAATAGAAAAATAAAAACAAACATATATATGGATTATTCTTGTTGTCACAACACAATGTTTGTCTATACATCAATCCCCACGTGGTGTTCTATGCATGCCTGAGTGTACCACAAATAACACTTCCTGTAAAGGAAAGGGTTTGGGGGGAAGCACACACAGGTTCTTCAGATGCAGCTTATATCATATATCAGCTTATATGATGTTCATTTACTGTCAACGTCCCCTACGTCCAAGCAGAACAATATATTCACACATACATCCACTGCTGTTATTCTAGACATGGAGATTCTGGCTTGGTCCCATCATTCTCATGGCTTGACAACTCTAAAACCAAAAACTGTTTCAGCACTCGGACAAATCCACCTCTCAACATGTAAGATGCCTAAAGTTAAACCTGCTAAATCATCATGAAAAACACTCTTGTCGTGGTGTTTCCAGGTTACCCTTTTCTTCAGTGTGTCTGGTTGCACCTCTGCACCTCCTGTTATCTCCTATCAGTCCTGATTGATCCTTCCTGCTTCTTCTCTGACCTGGATTCTGCTCCCCTTGAGTCTGCTAGGGTTCATCCGATTCTGCAGAGGACTTTTTCTTCACAATACAGGATTCTGCCTCTATTTTGAGGTCCACCCTGATAGCACTGCGCTGCCTGTGCTAGTATTATTGTTCAGGGGCACAGTGGCTTCCAGGGAGTAGCACCATTAACTCTTCAGCCAACATCATCATCAGCAGAGACAGGTAAGGCTATTCGCTAATAGATGCCAACAAGACCATCTCCAGAACCAGATGGATTAAGTGCAGGAATTGATGTCTGCCTTGCAGACCTTAACAACAAAAGAACAGTAATTAAAGGCAGAGGAAACCACCCCTAGGCGGATAACTCCCAGCAAGGACCCCATTAGGACTAGGGAGGTGAGCCTGTTGAGATTAACATCCCCTATCAGGCAAGGCAAGCGGGATCCCACTAGGGGACAGGTCATCCCTAGAGAGGGATATGTGTAATCCTCTCTTGTCTCCAGAATCCCATAAGTTTGTTGGCTACATGGGGATTGACGAATGTAATATGTTTTCAAGGAATGTATCTAAGAGTGCCATGCTTTCTAACCCTCTACTGGCACCTGTAATCAAATCGACTCAAAGAACGAGTCATAAGCGCCCCCGTCCCTCATTACAGCAGAGGAGAAGAGCCCACCCATGTTGTTGGTAGGCCTGGGAGAGTCCACAGAGCCACATGGAAGAACCTTCTTGGGAGGTGTGGATCAGCGAGGAGCGAACGCACCAGACGTGGTGTCTGGTACGGCGGAGGAGCCTGCAGAAGTCTCTGTCAACGTGCCAAGCCACAGCACCGAAGAGGAAGATCCGTTGCAGGTGGCCTGCCGGAAGGTGCTGGAGACCCTGGACCGAAAGGAGTTGCCGAGCCACCACGAGAACCCGCTAGATGCTAGCGAGAAGGAAGCAGTCACTCCCACGAAGCCACAAGAAGAGGATTGGACGAAGTCCTGCTACCTCCCCGACCGGAGGAGCACCATGAGAAGGCAAAAGGTATTTGGTTGCTCAGAATAGTCGGGAGGTGGGTGGTACAATCGAAGCATACCCCAAAAAGTGGTGAAAGTGAAACTACCCTGGAGCGGGATGAGAAGCCAACCATAAGAAGGGGTGAGAGAGAAACGACCCCAGATTGGGGTGAGAAGGTACTATAAAATCCCAAATACAGTGAATGACGTTTGGATCCTCCTGATAGGTGGCCTTGAAATAATATAAATAGGGGAGGGCTTGAGACCATGGTCATTAAGGCAGGTAAGTATCTGGTTGCATGCCAGAAAGATTGTTAAACCAATTCCACCCCACCACCATTGGTTCAGTCAACCCTGATCATGTTGGTGCTCAAAATATATGAAGTATAGAATCAAACATTTATTTTCAAGCCATCTGATAGATCCTCGGCCATTACACCCTGCAGCGTCCATGATCCATTCCCATCATTATTGTTCCAGAATTGGGACCAGTGGTCTCCGCTTTGGCATGAATTACAGGGGATCAATGTTTTATTCAAAGTAGCTGCCCATACCTTACCACAAGTTGATGAGACTGTGGTACGTTAGGGTCAACTCAGTTTCTGACCACATCTAACTTGACCGAAGGTTACAAGCAAATTGTCTTAACCAAAAGTTTTAAGTAGAAGATTGCATTCTCTGCCCCAGAAGCTTTGTAGTATTTCAGGGTAAGACCTTTTGGATTCAATCACGCAGAGGTTGGGGAATCATACCCTTACTGGGTTGGAGCACTTTGGTGTCACCTACCTAAAAGGCACTCATGACTAGATGGGAAAAGCGTTTGGGCCATCACAACAGAGAGTTGCAGAGCTTACCATAAAGGCCGTAAAGTGCCAGGTGGGGCAGAGAACAGCAGTTTACCTGGGGCACAACACATGATAACCCACAAAGGCCACGGAATGCATCCTGGGAAATGTAGTCAAAGTACAAAACTGTCTGTAAGGCATTTTGAGAGAACGAAAACCCTGAAATTGCTTTCTGTGAAATGTAGGTAAAGTTCCAAACAGTCTGTAAGACATTGTCAGAGAAAGAGAGCCCTCATTCTGCATTCTGGGGAATTTAGTCAAAGTGTCCGAAAGACATATGAGAGAAAGGGAGGCCTGACGTTGTATTTTACGAAATGGAGTGAATTTCACAAAGGATCATCAACATACGTTTTATGGCAAGAAATGTAATCCCGTTGACAGGTGGTCAGTCAAAATCTCGAAAAAATAATCTCGAATAACAATAAGGTCGAAAAAAAAAGACCGAAAAAAAAAGTCGATTTTTTTTTATTATATATTTATTTTGGGGTCCGGGATTAAAAAAAAAAAGTAAAAAACAAAAAAACAAAAAAAAGTGAGATTGGGGGGGAACCCCCCCATTTCGAATAAAAAATGTCAAAAAAAAATTCGACTTTTTTTTTCGGCCTTTTTTTTCGAGATTTATTTATTCGAGATTTTGACCATAGACCATAACATTTGTTTAGCTTCTACTGCTGGTTCACTACACTTTCTAAGTGGGTTGTTTGGACAGGGGAGTGCGTCAGCATTTCAATGGCTGAAAAATGCTGTGTGCAGAGCTCTAGTTCTGTGAGCATTGTACTACAGCCAGACATGTATTGCTCATCGGTACAAATTCAAAACAGGGACAAGTGCAATCTTGCAGCAACTCAATGACAGGGAGTTGAGATTGGCAATTGATGAAATAGAATGCTAAGCAATTATTTGGGCTTTAAGGGGCTGTACACCATACCTTACAGGGTCTACCTTTAAGATTCCAGCAGTACCTAAACCTTAAAGTGGTTTATGAAAACAAAGGGAGATGATCCCAAGTTCTTTAGGTGGCCCGTCTGCCTACAGGGCATAGAGTCCACTGCTAAGCACAGGGCTGGGACTAGTCATGGAAATGCTGATGGATTCCCTAGGCGGTTTGCTCAATTAGAACCCAGGGAAGGTCCTGGTGGGGATTATTTCCTGTCTTTATAATCCACTGAGATCAAATGCACATAGGACGAGGGTCTAGAGGATTTTTGCATTTCTCCTGATTGGTTAAGCTGACTTGGCCTTAATGTGTTCTCATCCGGGGCCTCATCAGCACTATGAATCATGTATGTGCTCCTGAAAACCCTTGGCTGCTTAGGGTTAGAGTGCCCCAAAGGTACCCTATTCCCCGTGCTGTCCCCTCACACAGTGGGCTTTATGGGCTCCTCTAGTTGATGGCTGAATATCATGTACATTTCTAATCCTGATTAACCACAAACTCTTGTTTGCAAATCCAGTGCTGCGGACAGCAGTCTAACATTGCTTCCTGCAAGAGTGAGTGAGATATGAATCATGCCACATATAGATATATGGTCATGTCATCCGCTGCCTTGAAAGAGCGAGTGCTTCAGAGTCCAGACTAGATCTCCCAAAATGGCCACAAGGGGTCTTGATGCCTGCTAAAGTACACAAGATCAGAAAGATACCTGGGAAAGCTGGAATGTCGCCACCCCCTCCCTAAAAAATGTTTGAATGGATGCATCCCACTAAGTTGGTGCTCACCTCCCAAAGTCCTTCTTTTCAGCATCTGCACCCATACTTTGATATAAATGGAAGTCGAGCCCAAGAACGAGTACCATAACAGAAGAAGACATCAACCCAAGACAAATAGTGTGAAAGCTCTAGCAGACTGTGTCCTTCCAAGGCACTTTAATGAGGCAAAGCTCTGCCAGGGTGTGAGAGGACCATTCTTCCAGTGACCAGAGAGATAACGTGTACGGCCCTTCCTTCTCTGAATCTGGTGGGTCTAACTCTGTTACTGTGACCCCCTTCAAGGATACTAACCCAAGAAGGCAAAGTCCACAAGCTCTTAGAGCATTATCAGCAAGCAGTGATTGCAACCCGTAGTTGTGACAAGTAGCATTTGCAGAGCTGCCAAAATTGTCTGTGCAATGGAGAGTGGATTTTCCCTTCCTGTAGGCATCCCTGCGACCCCCACCGAAACAGAAGGACATCCACAAATTCTGGGAACTGCTACCTCAGTCAATGGGACTGCCAGAGAACTCTTCAAAAGCTTTACAAGGAGGTCTTGCTATCACAGTGACACTAACACTTTGAATTCCTGAAACTGCTCTACAGATCTGAAGTAAAATTGACGGGGAGGTTTCAAAGTAAAATGGTGGGCAACCTCAAGAAGAACCATCCCGACGTTTATGAATGCACTAGGTCTTAGTGATGCACGTATCAAAGTCTAGACTAGACTATTTCTTTTTGCCAAGGCAAGATGAGCACAGAGTGACAGCAGCAAGGCTTCTTGCTCGAGGAATCACAGACCACTCCAAGCTGTTGATAGAGGTCAAGACCGATCGGAAGAAGCATGAATCACACTGGCGACTCAACAGCTACTATCTAGGCTTTCCTGAATTGCTGGAGGATACAACATCCACAACCAAAGAATATTTCAGTCTGAGCACTGGGTCAGTGGATACCCTGGTAACGTTATGGCAAGGGTATAAGACGGTGCTCAGGATGGAACTGATAGCACGGATCTCAGCCAAGAAGAAAACCCAAAACAAGATAAGGGAGGCACAAAAATTAGAGTCAGAGTTCCTTAGCAGTGGGTCCTCATGAGCACACAGGTTGCTGCTGGTGGCTAGGGAAATACTCTGTAATGTCACAATGGATAACGCAAGGCAGGTCCACTGGGAATCACATACATACATCTATGAAATCGGGGACAAAGCTGGGAAAATGTTAACGTGGCCTCAACGACGGGACGAGGGGCTCAGACAGGTGAAAGAGCTCTGGGGCTGCGCTGGGGTGCTGGTCAAGGAAGATGAAGGCATTGCAGAGACCTTTGCCAAGTACTATGAGGAGATATATAGGGACCCACCCAGTTCTTCTGAGCAACGGCATCGACCCTGGTTAGTGGGTGTCACTCTCTGATGCCTGACAGACACTCAGAGAGCAGACATAGAGGGCTCAATCACAGAAGAAGAGGTCACTACTGCCGTGGCCCAACTCCAACTGGGGAAAGCGCCTGGTCCAAATGGTTTCCAGATGGAGGCATGGAAGAGGTTGGGCGCGCATGTGGCTACACCACTGGTTCACTTAGGACAACATAGCAGGGACGCAGGCATGTTACCCCCTTATCTGCGCATGGCCAGTATAGTGGTATTCCCAAAGAAGTACAGACCCCCCACGGTGTGTGCCTCGTATTGACCTATTTCATTGATCAATGATCAACAGAGAGGCCAAAATACTGGCTAAGGTCCTGACGGATCGTCTGCAATGGGTCATATCCTCTCTAGTACACCCAGACCAGTTCAGCTGTATGCCGGGGAACTCCACCCATATGAACCTGAGGCGAGTGCACCTGGCCATTGAGCAGGCTTCCACTATTCAGGGACTGCTAGCACTTCTCGCAGTAGATTTCGAGAAGTCTTTGGAAATCATGGGACGGATGGGATTCAGCAATGAGTTTGTCGGTTGGGTGCACCTTCTGTATGCATCTCCGAATGCTGAGGTCAAAGTAAATGGAGCAACCTCCAGGACCTTTCCGCTCGGCCGGGGGACCAGACAAGGATGCCCCCTCTGCCCCCTCCTGTTTACCCTGGCATTTGAGCCATTGGCAATATGATTTAGGGTGGACCCCTCGCAGGTGGGGTTTCGGTGGCTGGCGGTATGGGAGGATCGGGTATCGCTTTATGCTGATGACCATTTGGTGTATAGGGGGAACCTGGCCTGGTCCTGCTTAGCAGTGACGAAATTGCTCCAAGAGTATAAAGGGTTGGGGGGTATATGGTCATCTAGAGCAAATCTGTACTGTTACCAATGCAGGGGGGTGATCTGGCGGTCCGTTCGGACTGCCCATATCGGATTGAGATGGAGGGTTTTTGTCATTTGGGGATACGTATCGGTCTTGACCACTCGAGGTTCCTTTACCAGAATGTACAGCCCATTTCTGATTGGTTCTCCAATGACATCAAGCACTGGAAGACGCTGTCCCTGACCCTACTGGGGGAGGGGTGCTGCTCTGGTCAAGATTTTGATGCTATCTAGATATCTTAATGTTCTGCAAAATGCTCCCCACACGATCCCCAAGGAGGAATTTCACAGGAAAGATGCGGTTCTCAAGGAACACTTATGAGGGGGCAAGCAACCTCGGATTGCCCTGGCAAAGCTGGCAACTATGAATGACTGGTTGCATGGGGACCCTCGTGCACCTCACATCCGGCGCGAGACGGCGTGGATGGGAGGGGTCACCCTGACTCAGATCATTCATGCGACAGGCAGGGACCGGTCTCTCCCGCACATGACGCAACATGTTGTAGGGGTGTGGAAAGAGGTACATAAACATGCTGGCTGGGGGAAAAACTCTGTCTCAGCCCTTATGGGATAATAAGCAATTACCGGAAGTGGGCAAGATCAGTAGATTCCCATCCTGGGTTCAAGCTAACATCCTCTCTCTGGGCGATGTGATCAAGGAAGGTAGATTTGTACCCTTTGAAGATCTGCGGCGCACACACGGCTACCAGGCACGGAACACTACCACTACAGGCAGCTGTCTTGTGCCATACACAGGCAAGCTGGGGATCTGCAAGAGGTCCCCCAATGCTCCCTGCTAGAGAGGAATATCCTGCCAGAGGGAATTGTGGGACGGGTGGCTTCTACACTGTATCAGGCAATATCTTTGCTTGCCACAGGCGAACTCTCTAAACTTAAACTGAAGCGGGAAGGGGATGTGGGGATGATGCAACCCGAGGATTCGGTGCATCAATGTACCCTAGGCAGGTGGCGATCTCGAGGCGGCTGCGTCCGGTGCAAATCATAATTTTGCATCAGGTGTTCTACCCTGCCACCCTGCTTTTCCGGTCGGGGCAGACGGACAGCTCAAACTGTTTAAGATGTGGCAACAAGGTTGGCTCTTTCTTTCATGCTGTGTGGGACTGTCGTGGATTCACCGCCTCTGGGCTGTATGTCTAAATAGTCTGACTATGATATCGGGAACAGAAATCATATGTGAACCAAAGCTGTTGCTGCTGGGGATCTGGGGCAAAACTGTCTATACACGTCATGAGAAACTGTTTCTCTCCACAGCTTTTGGCCTCCTTAGACGCAACATGGCGGCGGAATGGGGTGCTCCAGAACGCCCTAAATATCGAGACTGGGTGCTAGACATGAACATGTGTATGTCACTGGAAAAAGGAATGTACAGCGCTCGGGGCTAGGGGAGGCGGAGGGCTGACAGGGTGGGCCGTCAGGTGTTTCGTGAGAGGGTGGGCAGGCCTCAGGATGCCCAACGGGCGGTGAACGGGTTTTACCTATTGGATGCTATGTGCCCTATTAACGGTATGTTATTGTAACTTGTTTTACAAAAAAAAAGAAGAACCCTCCCATCTGTTGAATTATTGGGCTTTTTATTGAAGAACTGAGCACCTGCTGAATGGTAGCATGCCGCGTTTCAGGGCACTGAGGTCAGAACTCGCAGAAAAACTCTGAGCCTCAAGGTCACGTGAGTAGCGTTGCGCTATTCCTTGACTAGGCCCATCAGCCGGATTTCATTAGGAGAGAATCAGGAACTAGGGACTGTTGGCAAAGCACGGGTTTCCCATCAAAGGGAAATCGGTTATGCAACTTTTAAAGTAGCAACTGCCAAGTCCCTACACATGATTGTGTAATAGAGGAAAACAGGCACTAACCAGAGAAGAGAACTGCAAAGCTATCGCAAGGTTAAGTTGGGTTGGAACCAGGGCTTTAAGTGGGGTGAGAAATCAAGGTGGTGGGGGCTGCAACGAGGGGGTCTGGCCCAAATGATGGGCGTGGGCTGAAGTGTCCCAAGCACGGGACAATGAAAAAAGAAAAGTTGTAGGCTTACTTTTTTTGTATTGTCCCCCTGCTGGGAATTCGTCTCGGTGACAAGCCTGTGTCGCATTTCACTGTGCTATTTCAAATAATGCTCACTTTCTTTTATGCGTCACACAGTCTATTGAAAGAAACAGAGACATCCATCATCTCAAAAATAGCACCCTGCAACGTGACACTGCTTTGTCACCAGGTAGGGCCTGGGTGCAAAACCCCAGCACCGAAAAATAAAATGTGTGCCCTGGTCCACTTAAAACCCTGATTGGAACACTGTAGAGCTTTTATGCAAAACCTGTATAGGAGACCTGTGGGTTTTTATGTTTTCCTCGTGTCCCTGTATTTTGGGTTTATTTATTTATTTTATGTTTTACATTTGTAAAGCGCCCAAGCCCGATACTGATTTAAAGACTGTTCATACACATTCATTTCGCAATTCAGGGTGAATTGATTACCTGCTTATAAAAATATTCATTACTGGCCACCAGGGGGCGCAGATACAAACATGGTCCCTGCGTGAGCTCCGCCACCGCGGCCCCGTTAAGTGGATTGAGCCCCCACATAACGCCCCCCACCCGCACCGGATGCAATCAGGGACCGACACAGGAAGGTGCCCCCATCCTCTGACCAAAATCCCGAAGAAAATCGCTTCAGAATTCGTCCCGAAATCACCCCTGAAGCACAGGCCCCCTGCCCCGGCTCGACGAAGCTCCAAGAAACTTTCACGTGCGGTGCGACACAGAGCGACTGCCGAACCGGACTACAGGCCCTGAAGCGGCTTTTGCAGCACAAACAATACAAGAATTCCAGATGAGAGAGCAGGCGGAGGAAGGAAATGTTCTCACACGCGAGGTGCCCAGCGTTTGAAGACTGCAACCCACCTCGAACGTAGCAGAAAACCAACGGAGGCCCAACTCCAGCTGAGTGCATCTCCCCAGAGGCAGCGACTCGGAAGAAGAGCCATCGGACAACGTGGCCTGTCGGACACCCCCGCAGATCTCCCTCCGCTGGTAGGAAAGCAAACACCAAATATTCCTGCTCGCCGGTTCGGCAAATTACGGCCCGCACAGCACATTTGTTTGGAACTTGCGCCCCCATCAAGCGACGCAGGCCGTGAGACGGGAAACCCTCAATATTCCCAAGAGCTAAACTGAACACGCACTTCTCTGAAACTGTGAGCACGAAGGTGAGACTCACACCTTTTTAGACAACATCCCAGGAACAAACGGAGGCACAGAGAACGTTCTGAGCCCCAACCCACACGCAGGGCCAAAGGGAGGAACTGTATTAAGACACCGGGATAGTCAGAGTCTAAATTAGGGAGAGGGCCTCTACCACACCAGCAGCCTTCATATCAGGGTACCCCCCCAGAGACTGAGTATTTACCCATTACCGGCATAACCTACAGGACAAAGAAGGCCTGCCTGCCGTGAATCCACCCTCAGGCTGCTCCTGGAAGACACAACACATTTTTGAATAAACAGTGGGGAATTTGACAATCCTGATACCAGATCCAACAGTCCCCCTTTTTATTTCCTCCGAACCCTGAGACTCTTTATTTCTGCACCGCAGGGCAACCCAGACAACGCTCATAGACGAGTGGAGAGTCCTCAGCTGTAACGAGTGTGCATCCATTGTAATTAAGCAGATATTCAAAGTGCTACATCGGAGTGACCTCGAGACAAATCGAATAGAACAAGATATAGGGCCTCATCACGACTAGGGCAGTAACGGTAACGCTATTAGCGCGGGACAAACAGAATGCTGCTACATTTGATATAGCAAAACACCACTCTACTCAAATATCCAGCCTTGCCACAAAGCTCCTATGAACGCGAAACATAAATTGGCCCTGTTTGCTTACACCCCCATTTCCGCACCTTACGAGCCCAACATGGCAACCAGCGAGACCACAGGGAATGAACTCGCCGCCACAAAAGGAGACATTGCCGCCCTATTGGGGGAAATTAAAAACATGGGCACCAATATAGGAGGCAAGATAGACAAACTCACACAAAGGCTGGACAAAATGGAAGATAGACTTGAAGGAGTGGAGAACAATCAGGCATCCATAGACACGTTAGAAGCGCAACTTGATCACAGGATGACGGAATTGGAACAACGGGAAGAAGATTTTAAGCTTAAGTTGGACGACTTGGAAAACAGAGAGAGACGGAACAACATATGTATTTTCGGAATTCCGGAGAAAGAGGGAGAAACTGAAGCAGAACTGAAGGAAATACTCCATGATATCATCAAACTTCTGGTCGCAGATGATGCTATTGATGAACCCTTAACCAAACTAATTCATAGGGCTGGCGGGCCCCCATGCGGAATACAGTCGGTCCTTGCCTGATTCCATCATTTTCAAGACAAGACCCGAGTACTCGAGAAGGCCAGAAAAAATGATACTATAACGTTAAGAGGTGCCCATATCACAATTTACCAGGACCTCTCCGCACTGACACTAGCCCTCAGACGGATGTGCAGGCCTCTCACGAAACATCTAAAAGGGAAAAACATTCGATACAGATGAGGTTACCCCTTCTCTCTCTCATTTTAATATGAGGGAACCAAATTCAGACTAAGAACCGGAAAAGATATCAAGGCATGCATTTCAGATCTACTCAGCCCCCAAGGAGAGGAAAACAATCAAGATGAACCAAGAAGAGAAGATCGAGAATGGCGAATCCAAGGCCCCAGGAGAAAGCGGGTGAAGGGATCAAGAAAATACAGGAGAGGTAGTCTCTCCCCAGAGGCAGACAACTGACTAGCTGCATCCCCGGTAGGATAGAACTTAAATGTTAACCCTTTGTAGAAGATGCAACCGTAAAAGGTGTCAAATCACGGACATCCCGGAAGTCACAACATGAGAATTTGGGGGGACACTAAATGGGCTCAATTGAAATTGTGATACCATAATTGATCAAGGGGCGTGACGTAACGGCCCCCACAGGTGTTCATCGTAGATCCGGTGCAGTTAACTGGGCTCGATCGAACGCCATCAACAGTGGATGGGAGAAAGGAGGGGGGAGATAGAGGGAGGTGGGGAAAAAAAGAGGGTCGAAACAGCACTTATGGAAACTCAAAGCAGTCGTAGCAGTGTGCAATTTAAAACGAAAGTATATAACTGGTCATGCAATAGGAGCCATCCTCTTGAAAAAATGTTTAATGCCGTTAAAGACTAACACAAGAGGGAGGGACTCTCTAAGAGTAGGGACACTTAATGTGAAGGGGCTTAACTCACCAACAAAACGATCACTCGTCGCCAGAGAATTTCAGAGGGCTAAAATAGACATCCTACTGTTACAGGAGACAAACTACGTGAAGGGTGAGGAACGGAGAGTCCTTGGAAAACGGGTTGCAACCGAATTCTGGGGTTCCGGCCCACTTAGAAAGGGAGGTGTAGGTATTCTGGTCAGAAAAGGTATAGAGTTTGTCGAGACCAAGACATGGTCAGACGTAAAAGATCGAGCACTATTAGTAACTGGTAGCATAGGCAAGGTGAATGTAACGATTGAAAAACTATATTCCCCGAATACAGGACAAAATAGATTCCTTCGCAAAGTGATCCCCAAAATACTTTTAGAAGCCACAGGCCACATTATCCTCGGGGGCGATTTCAACCAGTGGGCAGACCCAGTCAAAGATAGAAAACCGGGCAACCCTGACGTAAGACAACAGAGTAGAGATGATTAAACTAAGATGGCAAAGATGATGGAAATATATGATATGATAGATGTAAGGAGGAACATGCACCCCAATGAACAAGATTACACCTTTTTTCCGCCCCTCACAATACATACACTCATATTGACTACTTCTACCTGTCCAGAGAACTTGCCGACACCACAATATATTCAGAAATAACCCCGATCACATGGTCTGAGCATGATATGCTGCTGGCTGAAATCCAATGGGAAAATTTACCGACTAAGGGAGGAAAATGGCGTTGTAATGAGAGTCTTTGGAAAGACGCAGTCTTCAAGACAGAAATGGAGACTGAAATTACTGAATTTCTCAGTGTGGGAAGCGGGGAAAGCCACTTGGAGAGGGATCTTAATAAGGTAGCGGTCAAAAAAGAAAAGGGAACAAAATAAAATTGAGCACAGATTAAGAACTGAAATTTGTCAATTAGAAGGGGACATTAAGAAGGGCGGGGGAAGCGATCATCTCAAAATCAAAGAGGCAAAGGGGAAAAGGGATGAATTGAAATTATTGGAACATGAACAAATAGTGCGCAAACTCAGAATGTTGAAACAAACCTTCTATGAAAAGGGAGATACGGCAGATGCATTACTGGCCGCCAGACTCTGAGAAAAAGAGCAGAGCGGAAAGTGGCGGAGATCATTGAAGATAACCCTAAAACAACACACACTCGCCCAACCAACCCAGAATGCTTCGCTAACTTCTATGAGGACCTATACTCCTCAGAAACAAACCATGACCAGTCAGAAACAGAGACATATCTGTCCTCGATCAATATGCCCAAAATACCACCACTAGACTCAGAACAGCTGGAATCCACTCTATCTGAACAAGAGGTCCAAGACACAATAAAGCGAATAACCTTAGGCAAATCCCCGGGGAAGACGGCTATAAAGCTGGATTCTACAAAACGTTCAGCAAACAACTAACGCCATTTATGACAGAACTCTTTAATGAAATAATAAAAACTGGGAATGCCCCTGATTCCTTTACCCGCGCACTGATTACAGTGATCCCTAAAGATGGGAGGGACCCCAAAAAATGTGGATCGTATCGCCAAATTTCCTTGCTCAACCTAGATGCAAAAATATACACGAGGGTCCTAGCTGCGAGGTTGGAAACATTAATGCCTCAGCTTATACACCCTGACCAGGTCGGGTTTATATTGGGGAGACAGGGAGCTGATACAATGCGTAAGACCCTTCACCTTCTTCACACATCACAGACATTGAATAATGACCCAGTCCTCTTTTTCGATTGATGCAGAAAAGGCCTTTGACAGGGTAGAATGGGGATTTCTGAAGGCAGTTCTACGTAAGGAAGGTATAGGCTCAATATTTAGAAGAGCAATACACTCAGTGTATACGGCCCCCAAAGCATCTATTTTTGTGAATGCAGAATACTCCAGATGGTTTAATCTGGGACGTGGAAGAGCAGCGCGAAAGGCAGCACCAACTCCTGGAGCCTCTGTTCCTGAGTCAGATACAACTTGGATTCCTACCGTATCTAGATAACTCCACACTACGGGAGTGCTTCACAGCGGGCCAACGGCTATATTTTCCAAACGAATGACGTGGGACGTCAAGAATGGTAACGTCAGGTTGCTCATTAATTGGGTAATCCATACAACCGCTTTGGTTGACATTGAAAAGACCGCAAATCTTTAGGATACATCAAGTTAGGAGACTAATACATCGGGCATTCAGGTGAAAAGAAAAAAGAATTTGAAGAGGGCAAACATCTCTTGAAGAAGGGGACAAAACCAACCCCGAAAACGCGTCAGAAATATATGTTAACACTTTTCTATGAATAATATATGACTTAGACAATTCTCCATAGAATTGAGGGAAGTGTGATTTACATATGTTTTACCCACAAAGATTATTGCGTCAAAACTGAGTGTGATTTGAAATGTGTATTTGCATGCTATACAAGCAATGTTGAAATTGGAAAAACACAGTTGTTGATTGTTTAATGAATTGAAATTTAAATTTGTTACTTATGATTTATTGAGAAATTAAATTGATGGTCATCATCATTATTTCCACATAATTTATGCCTTCAACAGTTTTTTTCAAACATTTCTCGAAAGCAAATTGTCATCATTGACAAAAGTATTGATTGTTTTCACAATAGATTGGGTGTGCAGGGGACAGGAGAGTTCCACAGGCTGTTGTTTTTAACCTGGGACGTGTAACCCGCCAGGGATGGCCCCTCTCTGCTATTCTTTTCACACTCTCCTTAGAGCCCCTTGCGCAGGCTATGCGAACAGACCCCATACTAGAAGGTATTCATCTAGGAACGACAGAATACAAAACAGCTCTCTACGCTGATGACATACTCTTACACATCCCCAATCCCATGACATCCATCCCCCGAGCCCTATCAATGCTAGAAGAATATGGACAGCTTTCAGGGTTCAAAATAAATAAAACTAAATCGATACTCTTCCCCCTACAAGGACAAAAAGAAGAAAATGAAGTAAAATTTTACACACAAGGTTTTAAGATTGAACCTACTAAATTACAATACCTGGGTATACAGATTACCAGATGTATAGATGACCTATACAAAGCAAACTCCCCCCCTCTCCTTTAAAGGTTTCATACTGACCTAACAAGATGGAACAAACTAACGATATCTTGGCTGGGGCAGCTTAACAGAAACCAGGAAAACCATTGTTAAAATCCTCTGGCAAGGGAAGAAAGCGAGAATCCTGTATGATACCCTAACACTCCCAAAAGATAAAGGTGGGGTAGGACTCCCAGATCTTCAAAAATACTATGAAGCATCACAACTCTGTGTACTGATCCCTCACTTACGTAACCACAAGGACACCCAGTGGGTTCACATGGACAACTATTACTCGTCACCGGCCACAGTATCTGAATGGCTCTGGTCTCCCAAGAAAAGGCTTCATAATAGAACCAAAGGCCACCCAATCTTGAGTGTCATATGGGACATCTGGAAACAGGGCAAAAACATGCAAAAAATCACTGTATGGCCATCCCCCCTAAGCCATCTATGGTCCCCCGGAATGAATAACCACATTCCAAATGTAGAACGATTTCAATCATGGTACGAGGCAGGCTTGGAGAGAGTGGGGCAATTACAAAGAAAAGACTCCTTTATAACATTACCAGACTTGATGGAAGCTCTGGGAATAGGCTCGCTGTCCACATTTCAATATATACAAATAAAAGGTATCCTAACGAAACCAATGTGGAAGCCCAAACTAATGAGAGACCTCACTCCCTTTGAGAAGATATTGGATACGACAACGGAGATGAAGGGCCTAATATCGGTACTGTATAAAGAGTTAATCGTTGCGGGTGGAGGGTCCACAGAAACGCTCAAAGGCCAATGGGAAAGAGATCTAGGCGAACAGATTAGTATAGACATGTGGGAAACAATATGTGACGCCGCCACCCACGCATCCATTTCAAACCAATACAAGCTACACGCTATCAAACTCTTACACAGGTGGCAATACGACCCTGTCCGGCTTGTTTCAAACAGCTAACCCAAAATGCTGGCGAGGGTGTGGGGAAAATGCTGATTATTGGCACATGTGGTGGGGATGCGCCCAAATAAAGGTTTTTTGGGATGAGGTCCTGGGTTGGATCAAGGACATAGACGGCATATCTTGGGTGGCTGACCCCTACCTCATATTGTTTGGTCTCGAGAGAGACGAAGAAGATTGGAGGCCTAGCACCTCAGCTGTTATTAGCTGCCCGAGCGACACTTGTAATGAAATGGAAATCCAAATCAACCCCCACCAAGAATGAATGGATTAATGTTGCCACTAATATATGTATAATGTAGCTGATCACTGCATCACTGCATGGAAAGCCACAGTGTGAAGTCATATGGATGGACTATAAGAATGAACACCTCCCCAATGGGTTGTTCCGTTGACTTACCAAAGCCTAAAATTATTTTGTACACGAAGTGACCAGGTGAACAAAGCAAGAAAATGTAACAACTGCCCCAAAATAAATCCCTACTCTCCGAAAACACTCTAAAAAGACTGTGACCCTTTAAGGAAGCACACCGCGATGACCAAGAGACTTGCTGCTCGACCTACATGGGGGAGGCGGGAGGGAAAAAAGGAGGGGAAAAAGTCGTGTAGAACTACAATAGCTGGATGGAAGAAATATGTAATAATAATTCTGTAACAGCATTGAAATTCCTGATCTCGCTATGTAACTCTGAGATTGTAACCGTTTTATGTAATGTGACTTTCAACTGAAAATCTTAATAAAACCAAATTTACAACAACAAAAAAAAAGATATTCATTGTGCTTCCCTAAATTCAGGAAAAGACTACTTTTTTACCAATACATTCATGTATTCAATATAATAAAAGTGTTGCATTGTGTTTCTGAAACCTCATAGAAGAGTTGTGCCTTGGCTGCTCGACCACATGTAATCCAGCCACCTGACAGGAGCCAAAGGTTGCATACCTTGGGCAGGAACCTCTTGGGTGTTGATATGATAAAATATTCATATCGCGCGTAATACCCAGAGGTTTATAAACGCAGACCCTGCGCTCTCTAACCTGCGTTGCTCCGTGCCGTTTTGCTTCCCAGGCAAGCACGTTGCTGCTGAGCTATTCTCCCGAGACTAAAGATATTTGAGCACAGTGCCTGGAGAGATGCCTTCCAGCACTCGCCACCTCCCCACCAACAGATTCAATGTGTATGGTTTGGGCTGAATTTGAATCCTGCACATAAGAATGCAAACGTTATTTGATTTGCTTTTGATAAACACGTTGTATTAGTTGTAGGTATACAAAGGTTCTTACATAGTAGGGCTAGTTTTGAGACAAGAGGTACTGAGTCAGCCAGTATACACCTCACCCAGAAAAGAAACATACCTTCTGTCCAAAATAGACCTCTGTTGTATGAATGTCTCTGGGTAGCCTACACAAATATAGGAACGTGCTTGTTTAAGAGCCAGTCTTTCCCTGTTATGCCACAAAGTAAGGTTTTGCACTGTCAGCCTGCTTTGTCAGGGGCTAAAGGATACATCACTCTAGCTCAGAGGTCTGCATCCTTTGGGTCTCCTGATGTTGTACACTACAACTCCCATCATCCCTAACCAGCATAGTCAACAGTCAGGTATCAGGGGAATTGTAGTCTGAAACAACTGGAGGGCCAAAGGTTAAAGACCCCTGTTCTAGCTAAAGGCTACTTGATAGGATTTTTGAAATGAGTAATGGAGGCACTTGGATATGCCCCATGTTTTGGTGCACACAACAAGATGAAAGAGCGCAGTTATTTCAACGGAAATTGGCTGAAATCGATAGCAAAGGCGTTTTTCTTTCTTTCGCAATTGACAAGCAGCCAACAGGGCGCAAAAAAACAATTTGCTCATTTCTAGTGCCAGGTAAGAAATCTTAAGCAAGCTATATGTCCCTAGTGGGTGAGAAGTCTCAACCCCCTCATTACTAAGAACACGTTCAGAGTGATTTAGATGTTGTAATTTGTTTAAGCACGGCAAACAAGAGTGGACAATTTCCTGGCACGGCCCATGGGGTGTGTAAGGACAACACATGCTCGAAGTAAGAAAGAAGGAGCACAGCATACACGTTATTGAAACATACTGAGACAGATCTGGAATGCTTTGGGTTGGGACCCATACACCAGCCCAGAAAACAAAGCTGGACTCTGAATGGTTCATGGTAAAAGGCCTACACTCAGAAGTAGCGAATTGTTCGTTCTTTAAACCCGTTTGACAGTGTACGATATGGGGATTTCTTAGTGCACTGGCGCCCGGTGTAATGGCGGGCGGAGGGGCCACGCCCCTCCAATTACCCTGGGAACAGTAAGTCACTGCTCTGGGTATAACCGCGCCAGCCTCCAGTCATGCTGAGCGCCACAGCACTGCCAGGCAGGCTGAGACTGTTCAATTGCTCGTGTGTAGGTACTGGTAGGAGTGACTGTGCGGCCCCTCCGAAACATGCACAGATATACAACTGAGAAGCCACGGGGCAGGGATCCAGATTGGATTAACAAACCCTCTTTGGTCGTTATATTCAGCAGCCTAAAGAAAATTGGCCAGATGGGCCGCGCAAACTGCAAACCTGGTCCCAGTGTAAGAGAAGGGGTGTGTCAAAACAGCACTTTCACACATCCGCACATTGGCCTTGAGTTTGTGGATGTTGAATGTGGTCAAATAATGGCATAGTTGAACACACCTGGGGATTTTATATTGATGTAACTAGGGCTAAAACCGCAGTACCTGGACACAGGATGATGTAACTGGACTTATGAGGCCAGTACTGTGGGATAGAATTGCACTACCTGTCTTTTTTATGATTGCTTTGGGGAATATACCAGTTGCATGGGTTACAGACGATGGCAGAAGATGGCATACAGTGCTGGTAGATGGGTGCATCGTGGCTGTATCTGGGAATATGCGGCTGTTAATGGCATTATGGTGACACCATCTGCAGAAGGGCCCGCGAGGTATATAAGGTGGAAGGCAATGGTCTGTCGTTTACCCAATAGCAATGCTATTCAAACTTTTTCATACCAATTCCCCCCCTGAGCAAAAAAATGGTTGCTAACCCCCACCCCCACTCCCCCCAACCACCTAAGGGGCCCAAAGGGTGTCCAGCTGGGGTTGCAAGCTCTTTAAAATATATGCAGAATTTCTACTGCTAATATTTTCTAGTAAAAACAGTCACCTTAATACTTTTTTAAATATTAAAAACAGTCATCTTAATCTTTTTTTAGAGAGTTTGCCCCCCCCATGGACATCATTTAGGCCACCAGTTTGAAGACCTCTGCCCCATAGGCATGGACACCAGAGAGCAGTAATTTGTGGAAAAAGGTAACTTCAAGCAATGCACCGTGTTCAGTAAACACCGTGCATGCATTCAGGTCATGCACTGTCCTTAACTGTGAGCAGGGACACTACAGCTATACCTACAGTTGGTCACATTTCAAGCAATGCACTGTGTTCAGTAAACACTGTGCATGCCTTCGGGTCATGCACTGTCCTTAACTGTGAGCAGGGACACTCCAGCTATACCTACAGCTGGTCACATGTCACTCCGAAAGCATGGACTGCTTGGGGCCTATCAAGGTGGATATCATTATTGCCAGTACACCACATTGCACTGTCCTAGGTATGGAGACTCAGTCTTATTCATATTTCTCCAGTCTTGCTATATTTGAGGGGGACATTGGGCTAAGATCTTCCATTGTGGGACGGGGATAATCATGATTTAGCCATCAATATTCAATGAAAGACAGCATATAGTGAGACGCAGCTGGACTGCTATGGGATGGGTCCTAGGCCATGTTCTGTAAACAAAGGTGGTTGATGGTAATATGCCTACACTTAAACGTAAAAAATGTATAAATGCAGTAGTGCCCAGTGTAATATTGAGGCGGAGGGGCCACACCCCCCCCAAATATCCTACAAACAGTAAGTCAATGATCTCTGTAGACGATTCTAGAGCCTTGCTGCGATAAGAGTGGCTGCTTGATAACTGAGCTCCTGCCCTAGTAAGGCTGCTGATAAACCTGAATCGTTTTTGAAATAACGCATGCTAAACTCTCCCAGCAGAAACTACTACTTTGGGAAGGATATATAATGGACGTATATACCTCAGGACGGGGGGCTACAAGGCTCTAGCTGTGGCAACAGGAGATTGGCACACAAACAACACCTGAGTTCTTAGGTTCAGTGTCTTGATAAATGTAGCAGACTTATAAGCTGCTGTGAAGGCCACCCTCCCTTGGCCCCCCACCTCCACCTCTGCCAAAAACCTTGGCTGCACATTGAACTCTGACCTAACTCTATCACACCACATTAACAGTCTATCCAAATCCTGCCACTTCCACCGTAGGCATCTGAGACACATCTTCCCCTACCCCAATAGACTGGCAGCAAATATGTCCATTGTCATGTCCAGACATGGCTATGCAAACTCCCTGTACCTGAGTGCAACGACCTACCAACTAAACAAACTCCAAAGAGTCCAAAACTCCTCCTTGCCCTAGGATGAAGGAATCACATCTCACCTGCTCTCCGCACCTTACACTGGCTCCCGATTGGGCGACGGGCTACCTTCAAAATCCTGTGCATTACTCACCGAGCTGTGCACAAAGCCGGCCCCAAATACTTGCAAGAAAAGAGTACACCTTACCTCCCAACCCGTACTCTAAGGTCACGCACTGCCCTCCTCCTAGTGGTCACTGCCTCCAATTCAGCCAGCATTGGAGGGCCTGCCTACTCAATTCTGGTGCCAACAATCTTTAACTCACTGCCGCCCCCCACCCCATTCGATACATTCAAGAGTACATGACATTAGTGAAAGCACTCAAAACTTGGCTCTTCCCCTAAAATGGTGCAAAGGACCAATTTGGCCTTCACTCCCCACACAACCATGCCTCCCGGCCAACCCGCCACAGCTAAGAAACAGCCTAAAATCCAACACTACAGGCAGGTAAGAATGACTAGGACATGGAACCCAGTTGCCAGTAACAATTGTGTTTACCGTTATGATTATGTTGGCTCTTTGCATGTTTGACAATGAACGCCCAGTAGCACCTATGCGCTAACGTGTTGACTGTGTTAACCCTTTATTTGTCTGGAAATTAATGCCCAGAACTCCAAACCATGTGCCTAGTAGTACTTATGTTCTAACGCTATGATTGAGCTTGCTCTTGGCCTCCTACCGGGTATGCACTATGCACACAGATCAGGTGATGTCTCTGGCAAGTTTGGTTCTCGTAAGGGACAATGATGCAGTGTTGCTCACAACTCATACCATAAACTAGTATGAGAATACTCAACCATCCGCTGACTCGGAACCCTAGGCCTATCAGCAACATATGTTCTAATATTAGGACGGGGCTGGCTTTGTTTCACTGGCAATGTACTATGCTCTTAAATCAGGTGAGGAATCAGGTGAGGCAAGCTCTTGTAAGCGACAACGATGAGCTGTCGCCTAATACTCAAACTGTACACTACAACTGGAATACTCCACCATCTGTGGCTCCTAAAAATGTCAGAGAGGCATAGCACTAACTGTATGGCCTGGTTTTAATGCTGGACCTTTCAGGTTCATTGAGTACCCAACCACTTATCTAGGAAATACTTGTAATGCAGACAGAACAGGACTGGATGTAACTGCTCATCGAGTAGCTGTTAACCTATAAGTAATTGCCCGCTCAAGTAGACACAGGGATGGCGGACTGTAGAACTGCAATTGCTTGGCCCAGTAAAGCACCAGGACTGTTACCACTAGAATGGCCAATACCCTTGCTATCCTGCCATGCCTAGACCCAAACACTCAAAACTCCAAAGCATAGGGAAGCTAATAAACTGATACAGCAGGTTTGAGAAATGGCCAAACTCAACAGTGATGATATTGTTAAGCCAGGGAGAGATATGGCCACGCTTGACGAAACAGAATTGAGTCCAGACTAGACCGAGAAGTTCCTGGAGAACTAAAGGACTAAAGCTCTATACTTAGGGAGTGTGAGAAACCTGAGGGTACTCTCACTCCTGGACTCCTTGGATCCCCTGCGCAGGTGGCCAGGGAAAGGCCATCTCTATTTTATCCCGACACTGGGGCCGGAGTAGCGGGGGAGGATCATCTGGGTGGTAGGTCGGAAGGGGACTGGGAGTGGGGTGCTCTTGGGCGAGACATGATATCCCCCTTTCCCTAGTACCAACCAGCCCAACCCTTCCCCAACATTCATGGGCTGTTATAAGCCAGCTCCCCTCATTTCTCCACAACTGACACTTGACAGTACTGGAACAAAGAGGAGGCAACTAAGAGCAATGAAGGCTATGCTCTTTTACCACTCCAGTACTGGGATGAGGAAGACGCCTGCTAAGGGCAGTGAAGGTTAGGCATGTCCCTTTAATTGTGGTCAGGCAAGGCTAATTGGTCATCCACACCTGCAGCCTGTCAAGGGGCTGCAGGTGTTTAAATGGAGCTCAGCCCAGCGGCAAAGGGGAAGGAAAGGAGTGATGGGAAGGACAGGAGTGATGGGAATGCCAGGAGAAGGTCCAGGAGGCTGGTGCATGCAGCAGAGAACCCTACAGCATGTGGCCGGAGTTGGGACTCCCTGGAGCAGACTGGGAAAGGTGAAAGGAGCTGGGCGAGAAGGCTGCCCCTTTCTTTCCTACTCAGAGTGCTCATTCCTCTGGGTTGGAGGACCACCACAGGAGTGTCTGAAGGGGCGGAAATTAGAGCTCTGACACTAAAAACAGAAGGCTGTGTGATCTGCGCTGCAGCACAAACTCTTAAAGCGACCAGTGAGTTTCTGGTGAATGAGAAACCCGGTGCGCACGTGTTTGAACTTCATTATATACTGAATACTTTGTATCGCAGTGGCTGCGTGCTTAGGATTAGCACATGTTTGAAGTCTACAATCTTTTCATTGTCAATTATCAAACAGATGGAAATACCTTGTACCGGAGAGGTCGTGTGTGTCAAGAAACACATTTTCAAAGGTCTACGAACATTGAGCCATCTAATTAAAGTGAAACAAATAAATATTGAACTACAGATGAAGTGAAAATGAACTATAAGCAAGAAGTATAATTTTTGAATACTGAACTGAATCAAAACCTTGCTACCAAACAGAATTAAAACATTTGTAACCCAAAAATGAACCATAAGCAAAAGGTATACTTATTGAATACCGTACTTAATTAAAAGCTTGCTACCAAACAAAATTTAAATATTTGGAACCCAAAAAGGGGAAAGCAAACCATTATATGCTGAAGTGCTAAAAATGAATATAACTCTAAACAAACCACAGTATGCTAAAATGTAATGTGACTTTAAAGAGCATGCAAACAAAGGATACTGAAGCCTGCTTTACAGTGAAATGTTCAACCTTTGTGAAAGCTGAAAATTATCTGACCAATTATTTGAAAACAACATTAACTGTGGAGACAAGGATATTGCGTGTTTTCTTTGAACTGTGTAACTTGAAACTTGGGAAGGGAACCCCGAGTTCTGACCAGGAGCATTAATTTCAAGGTTTTTTGAACTATGTGACTTGGAACTTGGGGAAGAGAACCCTGAGTTCTGACCAGGAGCATTCATTTCAAGGTTGTTTGAACTATGTGACTTGGAACTTGGGCAAGAGAACCCTTAGTCCGGACTTGGAGAAGGAAACCCCGAGACCTGAATAAGACTATTGCACCCTAAATCCAAGAAAGGAACTTTTAAACTTTTCTTTGTGGAACCGTTTTGTACTTGGGGAAGGGAGCTGAAAGGAAGCTGTGAGCTGGAAGAAACTCAGAACTTTGTGTTGAACGCTGTTTCCTTTTTGGTTGCTGACATCCCTAAACATTGTACAGATATAGTTGTAAGGGCAAGTATAGGGTTTGGACACAGACAGATTCCTAAGTTGGACTCTTTGACTCAGACATTCCTTAGTTGTATTTAGGTAGGGAAATCCGACCTTAGCATAGGGCAAGTTAGGCCTTTTTCCATCCTGACATTTAAATTAATAAAATTGCTTATTTAGAATTTGGAATCATCTGTTGTCTGTGTCCTTCTTCATGATGCCTTCACAGCAGCAAAGGTTATCTCGGCAGGCACAGGAAGGTAATCAAGAACAGGGCACCTCTTCCAACTGCACAGATACCCACACATACCTACCAATATGCTGACTCCTCTGCACCAAAAAACAATTAGAATGCAGCTGTCCCAATGATTAACTTTGGCCTAGCTGCACACATAATTATATACCACCATGCACCCCTCAACGATCTTCATGATGCCTGCACAAATGGTGTTAGAAGTGGGATGCAGCCCAACCGATACAAGTTGGGGGACCCTTAAATTTGAGAAACTAAGTGCCAGTGCATCAGACCCCTCAGTAGCCACAAAGGGCTGTATCCAGTATGATATCTGTAGTTGTAGGGATGAGACAATTCCTCCAGGTGAAAGAAGAGAGATACTCATTGACCTAATATTGATTCCACCCCCTGGTACATACATTAGACCAGTACCCAAGTTAGGTTCGCGCAGACATTTGGGATTGATGTTTTAGCAGGGGTGATAGACCCAAACATTCGAGGTGATGATAAGGTGTTGCTACAAAACCAAGGAAAGGACCCCTTTCAAGTTTTCCAATGCCATAAGATTGCTCAAGGGGTAATTGAGAGAGCAATGCTTCTGAACTTTAAAGAAGGAGCAGGGGAGGAAAGCACTGATGGGGGAACCCAGGTTTTTGTGGAGGCGGAGGAGACTTTGGGTGGCCTTTCCAACCCTGAATCAAAAAAAGATGGTCAACGAGAACCCAATACACTTCAGGATGAAGCCACAGCCCAAAGAAATGAGCCCTTTCTAACTAAAGCCTTTTCACAAGTGGTTTCAGAAATGGAGGGACATGAAATAGGGGAACCTTTCTTCCTTCTGAAACAGGGGTTTCTCTATAGGGGAGACACCTCTCCAGAGGGTACGGCAAAACTCCTTATGGTGATTCCTGAGAGTCATAAAAAGGTGGCCTTGGAGAGAACTTGGTCACATTTGACAGAAGATCACCCACCCAGACCATTTGAAAATTCAAACCTATTTAAGAGAGAGGTTTTTCTGGTCTGGAATGGATGCTGACATTAAAGCTGTAATGCAGGTGTGTATGACTTGCCAGAAAACTAGCACTCCTATACTATCCACCTGTTGCACCAATGGATTAACTCAGGAGAAATAGAGGCTGGCCGACATTTCTTTTGGGTCAACCGCACGAAGTATGAGACCGTGGGGAAATACCAACTTTACCAACCAGGTGGATCATCATGTAGGCGTAGTTCTTCGGGCTTTGAACACACGGTCCATTCTTCCCATCAGGAAGTTCGTAAAAGGGAATGATTTCCATCTTTTTTGTCCTCATGACAGTTGAGTGCTGGAGAGAGACAAAATAACAATCTCTTTGGGCTTACAGCTTTATTTTCCTTATGGTTTTGGCATTTACATATTACCACCTAAAGGAAAAGGATTAAGAATACAGCCTATACTCTCAGGGGGAGAGGAGTTAAAATGTGTCCTTTTTAAATGTGCTGATGACCCCATTGAGATGAAATGGGGCCAGTTAGCAGGAATTTGGAGAAATTACATTTTATAGGACTCTTCCTCCTGTTCAGCTTTGAGAGAAAGTTATCTGGAGAAAATACCAAGACAATAATCCCACAGGGAGGATGTGTTACCAGGACCAGTCACTCACCAAGAATGTTTGGGAGCTCATAAAATCCAAGAGAAAGAGGGAAAAAACATAATCTCAATGAATACTTTTGAGGGGACCCCAGAAAGCCCCAATCAGTCACCATGTAATTGAATAGAGGATCCCTGGAATGGCCCTCATGTCCCCTATATGCATGACAGCCTGAAGATTGAGAAATGAGAGATGCCAGTCACTGTTTGGCCAGCCCCAGGTGGGCCAGTACATCCCACATATGTGAGCAGATATTCTCTTAGATAGCCATTCAAACCCTATCCAGCTGATGTCTTTGCGGATACAGGTGCCACATCACTGGATCAGGTTGACTAATGATAAATATCCAGCCGTGCTGATGTCATTAGTGACACCTCGACATAGTGACGTTAGTCACAAAGCAAACTCGCATCCCTGCAGGAAGTTACACAGCCACGCACATGCACACACACATTACATGCATACACAGTTCTGTAGACAGAGGACACATACATGTACATACTTTTTCCTTTCACTCGCCAAATGCAGAAATGCAAGAAAGCAAGTCACACAGAGCAAGCTTGCAACCGCTTATTGCAACAAACCATATGGAACTTCGGGGACATAGAAAGAACCTGGAAGAACCGAGTACTACTAACCTCTAAGGAAAATAATGCAATCTATATATATAGGGAAATCATAGAATGACTCTAATGAAACTTCATTAAGTCCCAGGTCTCTAAATAAGGGGTGAAGAGAAGTTGATTCTGCAGCACAAAGCGCAGGGCCAGTGCTCGTAGCCAAGGACAGAGGCGGGTGTACCATTCCTGACTCCAGGGGCAAGGAGCAAAATAACAGAATAAATTCTCACTAACTGCAGACCAAAAAAGCTCAGTTTTGCGGTCCTCACCCACGTGACTGGACCGAGCCCAACAATAGCCATTTACCCATGGTGAGAAGAGGAGTTGTTCCCAGCGAAGCAGACAAGAACTGATACATGTGTTGCCCAACGAACATTGCAACCTGCAGGCACTCTCTAATGTTAGGTGGCTGCACCAATGGCAACAATTGGGACACACAGTGTTTCTCATTACCTTGAGAAGGTACAAGGAGCGCTGTGGACGGATCAGTGTCCCAGACCTGCGGGGACCTACTCCAGCCAATCAGCGACCCCAAACCCTGGGGTGATGTGTAAAGGGCAAGTGCCAATGGTAGTCCAGCGACCCTGCAACAATGCAATAGATAGTTTTTAAGGGAAGTCTCAGGCGAGACCACCTGACATGGAAGGTCCAGTTAGGCCACTCATATAGGAGACTACCATAGGTAATGCCACCCGAGTCACCCAATAGAATGGGCTCTTGGGTTTTGGGGGAAAGATGAGCTGTTGCAACACCATTGTGTAATAAAAACCTGTGACACAGACTCAGGAACTGTGATTGCTGGAGAATTTGTTTTTCCTGTATGATCCCTGTCTGTTTTGGAAAATAAAGGACAGTTCTAACTTGCCCTTGGCTGAGCCCTCCATCATTGCCAGGGGGAGGGGTTACTTGGCCCTGGTTACTGTGCTGAATGGTGACTTTGTAGCACAAACCCCAGTCCTCTGGCATACCCTTTACATAATGCTCTCTCATACTTGCCAAAGTTACTTGATATTCATCTTCCCTAGATAACAACATCTTAAGAACAAGGGGCCACAAGAACTGAATCTCTAGGGCAACAAGCAGAGGATGAGGGGTACCCCTCAGTAATAAACCCATTTCTCTGACCCTTTCAGAAGTGCTACTCTTGTAAAAGGTATGGGCATGTGCAAAATGTTGTCCATTGAATGTGGATGACCTTCCCAAACATCTATCATCCAGAGAACACAATCAGACTCAAAGAAGCCTGATGTCTTTATATATACTAAAGGGAAACCTCATATAGAATCCCTGTTATCTTCGAGGAATTACTGGTTTGGGCAGAATTGGACACCAGAAGTAAGGAAAGTGCCATACGAACAGAGTTACTTCCCCACGGGTGGAAAGAAGTGGGAAAAGAGAAGGTAGCTTGTGTACCTGGCCATATGAAAAGATACCCTTTAACCCAAATCCATATTACCATTTTGGGAAAGAAACTAGAGCCTACTGTGGCAGTGATCTCCAACTTGCCAGCTCAATTAGTCCTGGTGAGAGTTATACCCCAATTCCATCAATGGGTTTCACAGGTAGCCCAAATTAACTCTAAAGATTCTACAGTTGGACCTCCTTGCTCCAGGAAACTAGAACCTCCCCAATATAAACAAAGATCTAGCGAGGGGTATAGTGTTAGTTTGTTAGAAATAAAAAATGTCCCAAAAAAGAGGATCTAACCTAAGGGATATGCAGGGTTTCTTGGACGGTCAACCTGGTTGCTCCACAGTAGAACCCCAGAAGGACTGAGAGCAAGATGAGGTAAACTTCCCCTCCCAGTTTCCTTGTCAAGTATCCTGGGTCCAGCCCACATTGGGGAAGGGTATGTAAGAAACCTGAGGGTATTCTCACTCCTGGATCCCTTGGATCCTCTACGTGGGTGGCCAGGGAAAGGCTATCGCTTTTGGACCCCAACCCTGGGGGTAGAGAAGCAGGGAAGAATCATCTGGGTGGAGGGTCCTTGGGGACTGGGTGTAGGGTGCCCTTGCGTGAGACATGGTATCCCCCTTTCCATATTGACAACGAGCCCAACCCTTCCCCAACATTCATGGGCTGTTATAGGCCAGCTCCCCTCATTTCTCCACAATTGACACTTGACAGTACTGGGACGAGGAAGATGCCTGCTAACAGCAATGAAGGTCAGGCATGGCCCTTCAATTGTGGTCGGGCAAGGCTAATTGGCCATCCATACCTGAAGCCTGTCAAGGGGCTGCAGGTGTATAAATAGAGCCCAGCCCAGCGGCAAAGGGGCACGGCAGGAGTGACAGGAGTGACAGTGGCGACAGGGGAAGGTCCAGGAGGCCGGTGCATGCAGCAGAGAAACCTGCAGTGTGGAGCGGGAGTTGGGACTCCTTGGAGCAGACTGGGAAAGGTGAGAGGAGCCGGGTAGGAAGGCTGCCCCTTTCTTTCCTACTCAAAGTGCTCATTCCCCTAGGTTGGAGGATCACCACATGAGTATCTGAGGGGCAGGAATTGGAGCCCTGACACTAAAAGCAGAAGGCTGTGTGTTCTGCACTGCAGCACAAACTCCTAAAGCAGCCAGTGAGTTTCCGGTGAATGAGAAACCCAGTGCGCGCGTGTGTGAACTTCATTATTTACTGAATACTTTGTATCGAAGTGATTGTGTACTTCAGATTAGTATGTTTTTGAAAGTCTCTGATCTTTCCATTGTCAATTATCAAACAGATAGGAATACATTGTATGGGAGTGTTTCCGTGTGTCAAGAAATACGTTTTCGAAGGTTTCCGAACATTGAACCATTTAATTGAAGGGAAACAAATGAATATTGACCTACAGATGAAGTGAAAATGAACTATAAGGAAGAAGTGTTAATTATTAAATACTAAACTGAATTAAAACCTTGCTACCAAAAGGATTAAAATATTTGGAACCCAAAAAGGGATAAGGAACTTTAAATCCAAGCAAACCATTATATGTTGAGTGCTAAAAATGAATATAACTCTAACCAAACCACAGACTGGTGAAATCTAATGTGACTTTAAAGAACATGCGAACGAAAGATATTGAACCCTGATTTACAGTCACATTTTTAACCTGTGTGAAAGCTGCAAATTATCTGAACAAATATTTGAAAACAACGTTAACTCAACTGTGGAGACAAGGACATTTTGTGTTTTCTTTGAACTGTGTAACTTGAAACTTGGGGAAGGGAACCCTGAATTCTGACTAGGAGCATTTCATTTCAAGGTTGTTTGAACTATGTGACTTGGAACTTGGGGAAGAGAACCCTAAGTCCTGACTTGGGGAAGGAAACCCTGAGACTTGAGCAAATCTATTGCACCCTAAATCCAGGAACTTTGAAACTTTTCTTTGTGGAACTGTTTTGTACTTGGAAAAGGGAGCTGAAAGGAAGCTGCGAGCTGAAAGAGGCTCAGAACATTGTGTTGAACACAGATTCAATTTTTGGTTGCTGACATACCTATACATTGTACAGATATAGTTGTGAGGGCAAGTGTAGGGTTTGGACACAGACAGATTCCTAAATTGAACTCTTTAGGCCTTTTCCATTCTGACATCTAAGTTAATAAAATTGGTTATTTTGAATTTGGAATCTCATATTCAAACATCACCTCCGCTAGAATATAGCTACCTATGACAATTCAGTCTACCTGCACAAATACTACTGGTCACACACAGCCTCCACCCGACTCCTAGCATTAGGATGCAGCTACCCACCACCTAACTTCAGCCTAGCTGCACACATACTGAGTGAACACATGCACTACTTACCACCCTATTTTTCCACTGACCTGGACTTCGATCCCAGAGGGCGTTCAACCCACGGTGCATTGAGATCATACAAATGATGAAAGGCGCTATACAAATGCCCAATAACATAACATAACATATGCTTGATCAAATACTGGTTATGAGTGTGCCTCCACCTACCATTGTTTTCACAAGGTTGGAAAGTGCCTTGAATATATGAAGCATAAATAATAGTTCCCTCAGTCATACATTTTAAAGAAACATGTACAAAGACAAGCAAAATACTGCAACCAGAACTCTGTACTTCACAAAGGTAAAACGCTTAGGGCAAACAAATTATAAAGTGTGCAATAATGTTGTACATGGATCCAGGAATGAAGATTAAAAAAAATCTCTAAATCAATTACCATTACAAACAAATGGCAGGACAGATCGGAGTTACCGAGCTAGGCTGATTTCTAAAACCTTAAACTGGAGTGCTATAAGAGTGTGTCTCATAACAGTGTGTTTCAAAACAGTGTGCGTCATAACAGTGTGTGTCATAGGAGCACATGTCATAAAATTGCGTGTGATAAGAGCGCCTGTTATAGGAGCATGTGTCGCAGGAGCGTGTTTCATAGGAGCACTGTTACAAACCTACTGTGCAAGATACTCATGGATCAGGAGTGTGCTTGCTGCTCTAGTTGTCTTTCTAGAACCCCTTCACTAGGGTCTCCTGATAACAGGGCAACCTTTTCCTCTAAACACCCGCCTTTCTGCTAGCAGTACAGGCAGGACGGTAATTAGAGTAAAAGAGCAGTTCTTTTACCATCAGGTAAGCAGCAATCTGTAAGGGAGAAAAGAGGAAGGTTAAGTACCAGGAATAGGTAACAAAACTTATTATCTGGTAGAGTGATAAGACTAACCTGATAGCTTGAAGGCTTATACCCTTATCCTACGTAAAGAAAGAACTGCTCTATTTTTGCTCATTGGAAGGATTGCAGATGTGACTTCACAACAGGAGAGGAAGAGATCAAAAGGAGAAAATATCCAGGGAAAACGTGGAGGATAAAATATAAAAAAGGAAGGTTAGTAGGGACCTATCCAGAATAGAACGAGGACGCTCTAACGACTCTTTGGTACACCAGGATTTCAGCAGAGTGTCTTTTTATGTGTGAAGGTCCAGGGTCCAGTTTCCCAGGAATAACCAGAAGCAGAGATGAAAGAAAAGAAAATGTCCGGTTAGCTCCAAATCCAGGGGTTATCTAAATCTCAATCCATAAAGGCAGTCCGAGGACAGAGCGGGAGGCAGTGGAAAAGTTTGTATGCTGCGAGGCGGCGAAGAGCTGGAATGCTTGCCACGGGACGGCAAATGAAATGTTGATGCTTGCCACGGGAAGGCAATGAAATGTTGTTATGCCGCAAGGTGGCGAAGAGCTGGAATGCTTGCCACGGGACGGCAGGTGAAATGCTGATATGCCGCGAGGCAGCGAAGAGCTAGAAGGATTGCTGTGGAAGGCAAATGATCCAACAAGGGAAGTCAGGCGAAGGATAACTGAGAAGGGACACCCAGCTAATGGGTATCGGTGTAACTTCCAGCAGAAGCACTGACACCCGAAAGCGTTCCTTTTTTTTTCAAAAGCCGGAAATCCTTCAGGCTTGCGCAGGCTCCTTGCGTCGGTATCCATAGCAACAGTGGATCCCATCCAACATGAGGTAGCTATGCAGATAAGGTATGTCTTAGCGTTGCCTCAGGTGCCATGGCAAGCGCCACCTATGCCATAACGATACAGGAAGCCGAAGCTGTTTGCCAAATAGTCTAGGCTTCACATGGCAGGTTGTGACAAGCACATGCCATAGGAGTTTGTGCTGTAGGAGCGTGTGTCACATGAACATGCGTAGTAAGAGTGTGTATAACTAAACATGTGTCGTAGGAGCTGGGGTTGTAGGAGTGTGTGTCATAGGAGTGTGTGTCATATACATGCGTGTTGTATATGCGTGTGTCGTCGGTGCGCGAGTCGTATGGATGTTTCATAAGAGTGTGCGTCATAGGAGTGCGTATCATAGAATCATGTGTCGTACAAGTGTGATCTCTAACTTTGCAGTGAGTTTTCAATACGTACAAGAGGCGTATATGACTTTATCTAATACTTCTCTTAGAGTTTGTATGAAAGATAATCATTCATTACATCTCCTGAAAACCAACATCAAAATCAGCCCTGACTCTGATGTGCGTTTCAGATGTAAACTGCGTAATGTACAATATATACACGGCCAATTTTAAGATATATGGTCAGAAAAAAATACCTTTTTCCTGCAGGAAAACCCTGTGTTAAAGCTATTCAAAACACAATTAAAGAAATATTTTATTAAAATATGAAGCCGTCCATGAAATGTTGCATGCAGAGCTACCTCAACATTTTACTGCAGATATTTTTCAGAATATTTCGGATTCCTAAATTATCAAGAAAAGTCATTTGCTGAAACTCCGTAGACAATTCCTCTTAACCTTAACTATGCCATGTGTAAGGAAGGCATGATATCAACAGTAAGAAAACACAAGTGACCACAGTTCAAGGGTGTTTATTGAATTTCAAAAAGGGTTTGATAAACGCCTATCTAATCCTAAATCTACAGATGGGAGCAAGCTACGACCATCAAATAACAATAACACAGTCCTAGTAGTGTCTTGTCAAAATAAAAGGGCCTATACTAATACACCTATTGCCAATCCTTACCTCTAAATACAAATATTGTGGGAAACAATGTTACGAAAAAGAAAGAAGTGTACACAAAATGATAGATCAGGATTTTCAGGGCGTTGGCCTCCCTTCCCCACGATTTCAGAATGGGACAAGGCAGCGCACTCGAGCCTAGCACAGTCTCTGGCTTTTCTAGAACGAGGATACAGTTCAATCATTGGCATCAGGGCCTTGCGTGCCCAAGTCTCTGTGCCTTTCAAAGTCTCTTCATTCAGAGGGCCAGGTGCAACAAACAAACAATACGTTCTTTTCCTCTTTCAGATTATCACAAGTACTATATTTCTTAGGCGATTCGTTATTCACCTCGAATCCCCTTCAGCCGGGCTCAGATCCTTTCAACACAATGTTCGAAATGTATTTATGCATCTAATTTCTCATACACAATGTCCATCATTTTAAACAAACTTTTTTTTTATGTCAGTGCTTAGTTTATTACAAACCTTTCACTTTTATTTCCAACAATCATCTAATTCCATTTACAATTAAAAGAAAAGAGAAGGGAAAACTACTTTCCACATTAGATGTGCTGTCCTTTGTTTAGTTTAATTACTGCTGATCGCTGCCACTCGCCCTCAATTTCTTGAAGGTTGCTTCGAGAAATGTTACCAGAGCAAAGGTAATTCTTTGGTTTTGGCCCCCATTCAAGAGCTCTCACCATTTTTCAGCTTCTAAACCGGCCTTTCCAAAAATGTGGTCGTATAAATAGATTGATCTTAAATCCTTCAAATTTGGACAAAACAGAGTCAGATGTTTCAGAGTTTCCCTCTGGGAGTCACGTAGGCAGCATTTATAATTTACTTGTTTCCAGCCATACCTCATTAGAGTGGTTTTGTTATGGAGTACGTTAAACCTAAATCTAAGAAACAAATCTCGTTGTTTGTTGTTAGGGAATTATTTTAGGTAACCTGGAATGACATTCAATTGTCCATAGTTCTTTTTAGAGAGAGCATGCGTGACGGAAGTTGATCTCTTCTCTCCCCATTTCGTGCAAATCATCTGCCCATCAGACCCTTTTGACATGTGTTGGATTTTTGCATAGGGTGTCAGTTGATGACACTAGGTTCTGGAGCATTGTTTTGCATTCGTTCCTCCACTGGTTTAATGCCCAGTCATTCGTACCTGAATCTTCAATCTTAATCACTTCAAATTGCGGGGCACTATTTGTCAAATTTGCTTTCCTGTATAATGAATGTGCATTCCACGCTACTTTTACATATAGTAATGATAACCCCAGTTCATGTCGAATGACTACCACCAGAATGGCATTTGCTAGATGTAATATTCTTTTCCAAAAGAAACCTTCCAAATATTTCCACATTTCCCCGTGGAGACCAGGACAAGCCTCTGCCCTATATGTGAGTACTGGTGACACCTTTTGAATGTAGAAGATTGCAATTGGTTGAAGGAAGAATTTCCTGAACCTTCGATCAAGCGCCCCGCGTTGGGCAGTAAGATATTTAACTTTCCTCTTTAGGCAGTCAATCTAGGCATCATTTTCCCCTTTAGCCACACTCAACATAGTTCCAAGATATTTTATCTCCTTTGATGGCCCACAAGCGTTTCCCATTCAATAAGCAGCTCTCGTTTTCTTCTTGCCTTCTTTCCCAACACTATACACCATTATTTCAGGCTATGTTCGTCCACCTATTTCTTTAGTATGTTCAGTTTTCTCTGCAGACCGATCTTGGTCCGGTCCAAAAGGACCAAATCGTCCTCATATAGTAACTAGCCTTCATCCAATCCGTTGATCTTCGGTGGCAAAGTTGTTTTGTCTTCCAGATCAATTTACAGATCTTCAATAAAAAAGTTGAATTAAGTAGGGGCAAGGGGGTATCCCTGTTTAGACCATTTGAGGTATCTATTTTTCGTGTTAAGTTCTCCTGCTGGTCCAACTTGATCTGCATGTTCGTCCCAGAATATAGTTCTTTGATAGCTGCCAGCAGGTCATTCGTGGATCCTTTTCATTTTAGTTTCAGCCACAATAAATCACAATCTAAGCTGTCAAAAGCTTGTTCCACTTCTATACAGGCCATGTAGATTTTCCCTTTATTTTTGACAGCTCGAAGTTTGAGGAGGCTAAGTAATAGTAGATTTAGGTTACACCCTACCTCTTTAAGGAAGGCAGCCTGTCTACTATCAAAGCTCCTTGTCGCCAATATCCACTTGTTCAGTCGCTTTAGGAGAATCATTGCAAAGATTTTTCCCAGGACAAATCGAGTAGGTCGATTGGCCTGTAATTCGTCGGTAACAAGCGGCCCCCCTTTTTTTAATATCGGGACCACTATTGGCGCCTTAAAGGATTTTGGGATTTTTCCCTTTTGAATTATTCTTCTGAAAAGGATTTGGCAGATCTGCCCATAATTCCGGGGCTGCTTTCAAGGTAGCGTTGGAAATGCCATCCGGCCCTGGTGCTCGCTATTGGCTTGCCTTTTTTATAAGCATTAAAATTTCATCCCTATCAAATTCGATGTTCCAACTCTGAGCTGATGTATCTTCAGAATAACAAGTTGTTTGATTTTCTTTTGCTTCAAACATGTTCCCAAAATGCTGTGCCCATACTTCTTCTGGGATGGGATTTGGTAAATATGGTCAGGCAGTTCTTCCTCTGTTATTCAAGAGCTGCCATAAAGTTTTGCTGTTGTTATTATTAAGTGCCTTTAACATTGCTTCTGCATTTTCTGAAGGATGCTGGCTTTGTGCTGTTTTAACCAGTTCTTATATTGTTGCTTCCTTTTTCGCAACAGTTCCTTCTTATTGAATAGCACTAGAATTTGCAATTGTCAAAGATCCTTTCTGAGGAACTTCTTTTGTAAGTCTACCTCTGTCATAAACATGATTTGGTTTATGGAATGGCATTAGATTTTTAGATTTAAATTCTCTAAAAGCTAACAAAGTTTTGTCGTACTCAACTTGTTCTGGCTCACAATTTTGCCATACATATAGATCTTTTATTATTGAAGGGATATCCTTGGACAATAAACAGTCTATTTAGTCCTCCTTCTAGTTCCACCTGTTCATTCCATCTATTGGAGTCATCTTGGACCATTCCTGAGATCGTCATTACAATTGGCTAGTCACTATGAGGTACCGGCTGTACAATTAAGGAGCTAATATCTGGGAGAAGATTTTCTGATACGAAAAAGTAATCCAGTGTTGCTTTCCTCGCTCCGTTTGTCCATGTGGCTGCTGCTGGAATATCACCCTTGATGTTTCCGTTTAGTAGATGGATCCCTCTCAACTCCATGTCTTCCAGCCATTCACGGCCATGACAGTCTTTTGGGCCTTGTTCTCCAGATTTTGTTCCTGATATACCCTGCCCTCCTAGAAGGCAGTTCGAGTTAAGGTCACCACAATTCACTAATCTAGTATTCACGTGATCAAAATACATTTTGTGGATCCATTCTGTCACTAGATCTATGAATGTTGCTCCCTCCTGAACATCTGGGTTCCAGTACAGGTTAAATAGGAGTAGGAAATAATCGTCTTTACGGGCCTTTTCCTTCAGGCGAATAAGTAAGATCTGTATGTACGGATTTGAATTAATGGTCTGCATGACTGTCAAATTACATCCATTTCTTACCAGTACTAGGCGGCCGTAAGATGTTCTACCGGTGTTGCCTACTTTGGCCGGATTTATATACACTGAATGACCTTCAAAAATCAGAGTCTCTCTTAGCCAAGATTCCTGGATGCATATTATATCTAGTTTGAATATCACCTGGGCCAACTCATTGAACAAATGCATATATCATCAGGTGTTCCAATTCCCGATTTCCAGGTTTCTACGCCTTCCTTTTTTCTGGCTCTAATCGTAGGATGTTGTGGCTGGTGCTCCAGCCAGCCAACTCCAAGATTGCTGGTCTTGTAATGGTGTTATTTTGGTTTGGTCATGGGACATTCTCTTAGTTGGATTTGCATCCGTCTCCCTTCCTCGTACAGTGATCTTGACCTGGCTTAATGCAAAATGTTCTTTATATGTCAAAGGGGGAGGGATGTTTACTATTTTACTTGTCTTCTCGAGGCTCTGGCCGCTCTCAGCCGAACAATGTCCCTTAGGTTCCTTTGATTTAGTGTTGGTCACTGCTGTCTTCTGTGGCAGAAGTTTCCCTGCATTTTCTCTTCTACTCAGATCGAAACCCAAGGATCGAAGTTCGTCGTTTGCATCAAGCATTAAGGAGGTCAGGGCAGCAGAACTCATGAGTAGGTTTACTTTATCATTTACTCTTCATCTGGAAAATCGACGATCTTAATGTCGTCTGTATTAACCACTCTTAGTTTTGGAATGTGGTGTAATTATGTTAGATCTGTTTAATATCAGACCATCGGCTGCTCTCAGGATTCTTTCCAATGTGATTGTTAGTCTCTGATTCCATTCAAAGTCCACTCTGTTTGCTCCCTTGAAGTTTGTTCTCCTGACGTCCCTTTGACTTTGTCTAGGTCTGTCCCACTCCATCTTCTTCGGACGCATTGAGAGATGGTCGTGGTTTGACTTTAGGAGTAATTTGTTCATTATGATTGTCTGTTTTGGGGGACATTTGTCAGAGTCTTTTCGTTGATCTTAGATTTTCTTTTCTTTCTGATAAAGTAAGGAAGGGTGGAGAAACGTTAGACTCCATGGAATTAGAGGGACTTCGTTCCTCTGACTCATGGGGCGGCAAGACCTGGACTAACCTCAGGTATTACTCATGATTTGACAGGACGTCATCTTCGTACACTGATAGGTCCATCAGATCCATCACACCCACTTCCACTTTATCTTGTTGGATGTTGTTTACTTGTTCCTTGGGAGAAGTCTCTGGCTGCATAATGGGTCCCTTCTGCCCAGGCGCGCCTACAATTTCTCCTTTTAGTTCACTTCGCAGTGTTTTTTCTGTGTTTTGTACCTACAGGTTTCTTAAAAAACTTTGCGAGCCACAGGGATTTTTTTAACATTTTTAGATTTCTTAATTTGTTTACCTGGTTCGCTTATAATGGCCCCTCTACCATTACTTCTTGATTGGTCAAAAATATGAGAAAGGATTTCTACTGCAATTTTTCAGGTTGTGAGAATCGCTGGTCTTCCTGATTTTATAATTCTCCATGTTGTCAGATTTTTCACAGTCTTTGTGAATAAGAGCCCTGACTACTACAACTGCTGATTTCTGGGTACACTTCGGTTGAAGTCTTTCAGATGTACATTTATCCTAGTCCAATTCTTGCATAAAGAGCTCATGGACGGGGGTATCATGCCCCCCTGCCTTTACTCCCGACGTGTATTGCGGTCCAGAGGGTGTAGTGCAAACTTCATCACCTCTCCCGCCATCCTCGTTTAAATGAATATGCATTTCATCTTGTGAGATGTTTTGTGATTTGAACCAGGAGGAAATTTCTCTAACTCTCTCCAAATAAAATACCCATATCCGTTTTAGCGTCTTGCAGCAAATCAATCAATGATTTTAAAATGACACTCTCCATCTCTTTTTCTCTCCTTTTCTTCCCTCTAATAGATTCTAGGAAGGATTCCACATAAATCATCTTTGAGTTCATAAATGCAATTAAAATTGTTTGGTCCTTGTAATTTTCCCTCAGATTCTCATATAATTTTAGGCAAAGTGCTAGGGTTATGGTAACTGCTGAAAGAATTGAGGCTTGAAGGTTGGTTGCCCAAACGGGTTGGCAGGCAGGAACCTCTCTCGTTTGCTTTAGATTTTTTAACTTAGGGAACTTTATCTTTTTGTTTGACGTCTGGGGCTCCTCAGAAATGATCACAAGTACTCAATTTCTTTCAAAGTCTCTTCATTCAGAGAGCCTTATGCGACAAACATATAATAAGTTCTCCTCTTTCAGATTATCACAAGTACTCAATTTCTTAGGCGATTCGTTATTCACCTCGGATCCCCCTGAGCTGTGCTCAGATCCTTTCAACACAACATTCGTACTTTATTTATGCATCTGATTTCTCATGAAGTATTATTTCTTGGGTGACTCACGGTTCACCCCGGATCCACCTCAGTCGGGCTCAGATCTCGGATCCCCCTCAGTCGGGCTCAGATCTCAGATCCCCATTGGTTGGGCTCAGATTCCTTTTAACACAATGTTCATAACTTTACACAAACTTGCTTTAACCAAAAGCTTTTAGCTGGTCTCCCTCCGTCAGGCTCGGATCAACTTCGTACACGATTTCATCAACCATCGAAGACTTTAGATTGTGCACTGGGTTATTGCTTGACCCATTGCAGGACCACTTCAATTTCACAATCCTTTGTCACTCTTTACATTTGCCACCTTTCAGCTGGATTCCTAACAGAGACTGTCAAATGAGCACCCACATGGTGCTGGACGACTCTGTCTACGGTATTTTATCTTGGCTTCCAAATTCAACCACTCATTTGCTGGTTTAATTCTGCTCGCATTGCTTACCACATACGCTTCATACACTGTTCTCTTCAGATTTCACTATACAATGTTGCCGCTTGCAACCTTGTTTTCAACACAGACCGGTCTGGTATCAGCCTCCCCAACTCACTGGCTGTGCTGGCTTCACTGGTGCTGCTTTGTTGTAGGAGCCAATGACATTACCACAGCGTCAAATGATTCTCCCCGCCTTGACTATCAATGCGGGAGAACCCCGGGTACCTCTGGCACACAATTGATTGATGCTGGATTCTTCAGCCTTGATTCCTGGTCTTATGTTTCCTATTCTCGAAGGTTCATGAAAGTAACGGTCTTTCGTTGAAAAGGTCAAGGGCACTTCCCTCCTTGCAATGCTTTTCCAGTTTTGCCGTCTTTCGCCTTGTATTAAACTGCCATCTTGGAACTGCTGCTTTCTCGTGTACTTTGCCTTGCTCGGAGTGTGCCTTCACGCGCCAACATTTATCCATGTGGGGAAGCGTGATGGAAGTCAGGTGTGTGTAATGGTCAGTAATTATCTGATCCTGCCTGACCATTGTATTGGGACATGTCAGGTATACGGCTCGGGTGTTAGCCGGTTTTCTCTCACAGTGAGCTGTGCATGAGAAAGTGTTTATGTTGGGTAAGTGGGGGGGGGCTGAGTTCCCAAGTATCCTACCCGGTAGGGTGGGGTAAAGGTGTTACAGGGAAGGGGATACAGCGTCTCCCTATCCGGTGTCCCACTTCCACTCCCAGAGCACCCCTCACCCAGGTGATCCTCCCGCACTGGACCACCCCCAAGAACTGGATCCAAAAGTGATGGCTGTGTCCTGGACACCTGGATGACAGATCCCTGGGGATTAGCGGGTGAGACACCTTCAGGTTTCTCACACATGCGCTATCAGGATTGCATACTATATGCATAATATATATATATACTAGAGTTGGCCAAGCCAAGAGATGTATAGGGAGATCCACACCAGAGCTGAGCCAGAAGTCTGGCTTGGGCCTACGGACCAAATCAAGAGCCGAGACATTGGAAAAAGTGTGTAAACTAGACAGGCTAAAATAATGTAAATACCCTAAGTAACATAATAAACATGTGCTATTTATAATCACCATCATATAGCATGAAAAGAGTTAACGTTTCGCTATCTACAAGCAAAACTGGATTAAAAGGTCTCTCAAGATAGATTAACCCACAAAAACCCTTACCCTCCTCGCACTGAAAACACATGCATGCTTAATGGTACACTGTGTTTATTTTATTTATTTATTTCATTTTTATTGTTTTTTTTATAACACGCTGCTCTGCGTGGTCTTGCTTCCAAGACCAGCACGTTGCCCCTGAGCTCATCTATATACCAGGCTTGGTGTTGGGCTGAGTCCCAGGGATGTTGGTCGCATTGCACGTGCATAGGGATGTATGCAATTTTCGCAGGGTTACTGACACTTCCCAAAATTGCATTTGAAAATGACTGAATTTCTTCCTTTGGTGCATTGTTGCAGCTTTGCAATCTTGTTCGGAACTGTTTGTGGAAACTACGTCTATTGTGATACATAATATATCTTGGGCGGGAAAAGGAGCGACTAAAGCTTCTCCTCATTCAACCTTGATTATGCTCATTTATGTCTATGAAACCACTCACTCACTGACGAATCTCTCAGCGCAACTCCAAAGGTTCACAGGCATAGGCATTGGGCTGAAGGGATCATTCGAAGGGTCACTGCAAGAAACGGGTGATGGAAGGGTAATTTAACAGAGACTGAATCAAGAACCCTAATAGGACCCTTCAAAAGAGGGTCCCTTCTGTGTTATGGTCAAATAATTCTCATTATAACTTCATTGGGGTGAGATTTATGTATAAAACGGAGACAGTTGAGGCACTGGAAAACAGCTTTGCAAATTAGAAAGACTGGTATTTAATAAATAACAGAATTGACATAATAAAAGTTGTTGTAGTTACCATCATCATTATACCATACTATAAAAAATGCGACTTTTTAATTGCACAGAGAGTACATTTAAAGAATGCACTGTATTTTACACGACACTGTACAGCAGTCCAAGATACTGTAAGGGTGTTCAAATGGGTGATGGACTAATATCTGGTTGATATAATAAAATCGCTTTTTTATAAAGTTCTTCATCCCGCTTCTGTGCACTGTAATAATCAGTGTTATTACTTGTAAATGTAATGGTACTCCTGTTATCAGCGTTCGAAGGGTAAAGGAAGGAATAACCTTGCAGGGATTCTAACCTGTGACTATGGGTTGCAGATATTTGCGATAGATGGTTAACCAATGGAGTTTTCCTAAAATCCTTACACATGCATACATTCGATTTGGAAAGTTTGGCCTTTCCAGGCTTACACCGCAGATTCTGATAACAGAGCCTTTTTTTCTGAGGAATGGTAAATGGCACATATGTTGCTCCCTTTTCAGCTTCACAGCCCTGCACGTGTCTGCCTGCTATTTTCTTTTCCAGTTTCCTGTGCACAATTTACGCACAATTTACTCTGCCTCTTTCATTTCATGCAATGGTAAAAAGGATATTAGAGTGAACGCACTGCACACAATGGCAGCTTGTGTTGGACATAAAGGTACCTGTGGTCTCCCTTGCTACTCCTTTATTTAAAAAATAAACACCTTTTTTTTCTTTGGTTTTTTCTTTGGTTTTTAAATGGAAGCTCCTGGTCACTGGAGTAGTGGGGGAACCCACAGCGCCTACGGTGCGGGGGGTCTGCCACACCAGGTCTGGGGCCCCCGGCCCAGTACTTACCCATCAGGGTGAAGGCTGGGCCGGGGCTTGCAGCGCAAGAAGGAAGCGCTCAGTAGTGGTTGGAGCCGACCTTCATATGCCACATTCAGCTCCACTCCTTCTCCTCCAGCTTCCTCGCAGCTCATTTACAGGAAACAGGAAGCTCTCCCAGCTTCATTGTACCTGTTTGTGGGAGGCACGGAGGAGCCGAGGGTGGCCTGGAGTGACGGACCAAAGCTGGAAAAGCAGGTAAGAAGGTAAGATTTGTTGTTAAATGTGATGTGTATTTTGCATGTGTGAAGTGCATGTGAGATTTATGTATGTGCTATGGGTCATTGAGTGGTGGGTGAATGAGAAGAAATGTGATAGTGTGTGTGTTTGAATGTTCTGGGTGGGTGTGTGCCTGTAGAGATAATGCTGTGAGAGTGCATGTAAGAGAAAGTGTATGAGTAAGTGATTGATGGGTGAATGAGTATGATTGTGATAGTGTGTGTTTGAATTTTCTCAGTGGGTGGATGTGTGCCTTTGTAGACAATACAGTGAGAGTGGATGTAAGAGAAGATGTATGAGTGAGTGACTGGTGGGTGAATAAGCATGAATGTGATAGTGTGTTTCAATGTTCTGGATGGGTACGTGGCTGTGTGGAGAATGCAGTGTGAGTGGACACGAGAGAAGGTGTATAGGTCAGTGAGTGGTGGGTGAATGAGTAGGAATGTGATAGTGTGTGTTTGAATGTTCTGGGTGGGTGTATTCCTGTGTGGAGAATGCAGTGAAAGTCGACGTGAGAGGTTTATGTGTAAGTGAAGATGGCTGAAATGAGAATGCCTGGAAACACAGGTGTTATGCGCATCTGAAGGTCATGTGCCATCACGTCCTGTGATGTCACTTGAGGTGGGGTCAAATGGCATCACTTCCTTTCATGTCATCAGAGGTCAAGGGTCGTGTGATGTCACTTCCGCTACCCCTGGCATTTTGGTGAATTACATCCCTATAGCATACATAACCTTGTCTCTTACTCACAAATGCCTCTCCAACCAAGCGCCCATTTACCTGGCTAATACCATCTCACGCCACACAACAACTCGGCCCACCAGAACTGACATGAGGCATTACGTCAACATAACCCGATTTAAGCAACAACGAGCCGGCGGGGTTAGCTTCCCTGTCCTCGTGCCCAGAAATTGGAATGCCCTTCCTCTCTCCCTAAGAGAAGAACCCTCCCACCACCTATTCCGGAGAAAGGCTAAAGCTTGGCTCCAAGAGCAAGACACCACTTTTATCTCTCTGTAAATATCCTTGTAAGATCTGATGTATATACTTAATGCTGTAACTTGTACTTTTCTATGTTCTCATAGTGTATATTTGTAAAATGTTGTAACGCACTGTTTGCCTATAATATGCCTGTACTTTCTGTAACATGCAAGATTAGCGCCCAGTTGCCTAAGGGTTCGGTGTGCTCTATAAATAAATAAACTAAACTAAACTGCTGTACATAGCAGAATCTAGAGACATGCTTCCATTATCATGTGCTGATATTAATTACATGTATTCAATGAATCTGCTAGAGGCTTTCCCAGACAAAGATTTTGTACACGTTTCTGTCAAAGCGATATTAGACTGGTGTATTTGAAGAGGCCAGTGCTTTTTTGCACTCTGCTCTACATTTAGACGACAAATGTTTCAAAAGGATAGTGTCAGACATATTTTTCCAAACACTGCGAAAATATTGCCATTAGTGGTCTTTGCCAACAGCGCGTGTCCTGTTGCAATCCTCTGTGCATGTTTACCTAATTGGGTGATCACTGCTCCATGCACCAGTGACACCAGTGTCACTTCAAGACAAATTGCCTCATACTGCAATGAGGGAATTTACTGTACAATCAACTCCTTCTTATCACCTTTTTCAACAAATATGTACGGCTCCCTCAAAGTCCTCATTTTCTTCTTAGTGTCTGCTCCTTCACTGTATTTGTCTCTCCCTTACCTGTTCTCCCTCCCTGTCTTTCCTCATCTTGCTCTGCACTCCTAAGCCTCTCCGCCCCTCCTTTTCTTTCCCAATCATCTCCCAATGTGTCTCTATTTAACTCCTCCCACCTCCCATCTCCAGCAAGGACAGCGCACTTAATGCCTGGCTAGGCTCTTGTTTAGCTCTTGATTTGCAGGGGCCTAGAGGAGAGTGTGGAGAATCCTGTGGATGCCCCACGAAAACTCTGCCTAAAGTCTCCTGCCAGGTGGCCAGGAGAGGGCAGATGCTTCCTGATCCCAATCCTGGGGCTGGTGTACTGTGGGAGGATCACTTGGGCGGAGACAAGGCCCAGGGTAGTGGGGTGATTTCACATGGTGAGACATGGTATCTTCCCTTGGATACTAGTAAAATCATTCCGAGAGAAGGTATAGCATCTTGCCATTCAGATGAATGTCAGTATATGGTTAAAACCAAACTAATACAACCTAGACTCAAAATGTCTAAAGTTACCATCTCTTCAGAACCATTCTTTTCCCCCCCTAATAGCACATAGCCTCCTCCATGTCAAAAGTATACCAAAAGGAACAAAAAATATGTATCTTTTCCTTTCCCATCTGCCTCTCAAAGGATTAAACCTTATAATTCCTCTTTCAATAATATCACGGGAGAAAAAACTATTCCTAAACTTTTTAAAGTAAGAAAACGATCAAAGGGAGGCAGAGCGGAGACTGGGAGAGGTGGAGGATCGATCCCAAGACCACGAGGCCACCCTGGGGGAAATCCAACGCATGATCAGATCCCTTCAAGACAAATGTGAAATCCTGGAATTTAAACAAGAAGATCTGGAAAACAAGGCTCGACGCAATAACCTGCGGATTCGAGGGATTCCGACCTCAGTCCCTGACAAAGAGACGGAATACGTGGGAAACCTCTTCCAGACTCTGCTTCCACAGCTGGACAAATCTCAGCTCTTTCTGGACTGTAGCCATGGTTTGCGCCCGTGTCGCAGGTGGAGTCAGATTCCCCTTCCCCAGAGTCCAAATTTTCACCACAAAGGAAGCCATTTCGACAATCAGCTGCTCCCGGGACGAATTATCTTTCCAAGGCTCTCCCCTCCAGATCTACCAGGACTTCTCCCTTCTCACGCTCCAAAAGAGGAGGACCCTTTTCCTCCAGGATCACCAGATCCGATATAGAAGGCTCTTCCCGACAGCTCTACAGTTCTCCTACAAAGGCCCTCTACGGAAAATCAGCCACCTCGAAGACGCCGAAAAGATCATCCAGCCAACCTCTCCCAGAGGGTCTTCTCCTCCAGCGTCAGAAAGCGCAGTTGACAAAGGGTCGGCCTCCCCACTGAAACCTAGGCAGACTCCATGGTCAAGGGTCCTGAGATATGGAAAGAAAAGATAACCCATCATGGGAGAGACGAATGGGGTAGAGCATAAGACTTCCAAAAACCTAAGGCTGAAACTATATTGCCCACCCATAACCCCATAGGGTGAAACCCTGCTACTAACCGTCGGCCGGGACCGTCTTTCGCCCAGATGAAGCTCTGCCGATAATGGACAAACTGATGAACCCATTTAGCAGTTGCAGCGAGCCCCCCCCCCACAGCCCATGCCCAGTTCCAAGGTACAATCCATCTATGAATCCTTGGAATGATCCACGATTCTTGTTCCTGACTCCAGCCATGTTTGCTGTGAGCAGCTGTTTGGCCCAGTTGGCCAGGGGCGGGGCCAGACCCAGAAAATTGGTCCCCCAGAGTTAAAATCTCAGCCCCTCCGTTGGAGGCCATGAGTTAAAATCCCAAGAACAGGATGGTGTTCAGCGATGGATACGCCAAAATAATGGCTGACTCATTCCCTTCCCACTCCCCTCATTCGGAATCAATGACGACCCCACCCGGGAACACCAATCTTTGAGATTTGTCTCCCTCAATGTCAGAGAACTAAACTCACCCGCCAAACGCAAATCGATCCTACAGAAGCTACAAGATGAAGATACAGCGGTTGTCCTCCTCCAAGAAACCCATCTACTACCAGCTGACTTTAGGTGTCTATGTTCTCAACATCTTCCATTGCAATTCTTCGCCCCAGGCGGCACTAGGAAAGGAGGCACAGCAGTCCTCTTCAGGAAGGGGCTAAACCCCCAGGTGCTAGAAACAAAACTATGCCCAGATGGCCGATTCATGGCAGTGAAATGCTTGCTGCTGGGTCAACGATACACCGTTGTCTCGGTGTATGCCCCCAACATGGGACAAGTCACTTTCTATGAGGCCTTGGGCTCTACTATTACCCCCTTCTCAGAAGGCTAGGTGGTGATCAGGGGAGACTTTAACAGAGTTCCGTATCCCGCGACAGACAGATCGCACCGCTCCTCCCCTGGAGAACCTATGCTAGCACTTGGTCTTCTATGCTTATTCCGGTCCTTGGAGGTAGTTGACGCATGGCGGGTGCTTCACCCCTCAGAGAGAGACTTCTCCTTCTACTCTTATGTCCATGGAACCTTTTTGAGAATCAATCTCCTCTTAACGTCCCCACAAGTGCTTTCCTACACCAACGAGATATCCATAGGGTCGAGGATCCTATCTGACCACGCTCCGGTAACCTTGGAAATCCGAGCCTGGGAGCCAACTCCCACCACCCAACACAGATGGACCCTATACGACCAGATCGTCAACGAGATCACGCTAAGAGATGCGCAGTGTCAATCAAGAACTTGATCAAGGGATGTCTCAGTCATTGTGTCACACACGGAAACCAGACACCCATAACACAGAATGTGAGTTCACGTCAGACTCCATTCACACAGGACCCACCCATAGGGTGTACCCACAACACACAGCCTCTGGGAAGGCCCCAGTCAGTCTGACAGGAGGCAGCCCCAGTATATGGTATTTCCACCCAACAGCCAGTCAGGAGCAAGGGAAAGAGTCAGGGCTTCCCAGGACTTTGGGAAACAAGGTAAAAGGCAATTTTTTAAAACATTTTTTTAATTAAGCATATAGTTAAATTACAAACGTTTGCTTTTCCTTTTATCCTTTTCATTAGCCAAGAGATAAAATATATATTCAAACTTCCCAGTCTATTCCCTCTATCCCTTAAAATTAGACACCAGTCTTGTTTGACCGTTACAAATTATTCAATATTTCACATCTCTTGGCTTGAGACAATCCCTACCAACCCATATCCATATCAGCCATTTGAATGAGGTGCCTTCCGATTTCCTCCCAAATATCACCTTCAAGTAGACTCCCAGGGCACTTGTTGCCCTTATGCTGGATCCCCCATACAAGCATTCCCACCATAGGTCAGCATTCAGGTCACATCCATTTTTTTATATATCGTAGAGGAGCCTGGTTCTTTCCGCTGTTAAACCTTGACAAAATAGAGTGAGATGTTTCAAAGACTCTTCTTGCATACCACAGAACTGACATTTATGATCTCTTGTTATTCCATACTTGAAGAGAATTTCCTTTATTCTTAAAAATTCAACCTGAATCTCAGGATCATATCTCTATGTTTAGGATCAGCTGATTTTTTCAGATAATTCCGAGTGCTGTTAGGGGCCCCTGTCAGGAGTTCCAAAAGGGTATGGGTCTTATACATCCCTCTGCTTGTTTCCATTTCTGAACAGTCTGCAAACATGATTTCAATCTTGGTCCTCTTTGGATTTGAACATAAGGATTCGACACTGATGTTAAGTTTCACAAGAATTCCTAAACATTTGTCTCTCCACTACATCAGGGGCCAAAATGTCATTCCTGCACCTTCAATTTTGATCATCTTGTATTGCGTGAGGCAGTCGATTTCCACCAATTTACAAAAGGTTGTCAGAGATTTCCAGATGATTCGAGAATGCAGTGTGTGTAGGCCCTGCTCATGCCTGATAATGGCCATAGGGAATGATTTCGGTAGTCTCAACACTCGCTTACAAAATATTCCTTCAAGCTTTCCCCCATGTTTCCCAGGGTATTCCCAGGCCTGCTTCGTCAGCATAGGTCATGGTGGGCATGGTGGGCACCACCTTTTGATTGTAAAAATTAATGATTGGTTGGAGCAAGAATTTTCCAAACTTTCTCCCTATAATTAGTGCTTGCACTGTCAGTTGGTTCATTTTTGTCTGCAAATTGTCGATCCAGGGCTGTTCACTGCTAACCAAGCTGATTATTATGCCCAGACACTTTGTAGGTTTTATTGTTCTCACTTACATGTTGCCCAGGCTCCACCCAAAGGATTTTCCTATTTTTGTACGCTGCTTTTTGATTACCAAAATCTCAGATTTGCAGTTGTTAACCTTTTGTTCATTCAGTTCTGCATATGACTGAAGAGCGTCCAATTTCCGTTGCAAACCCAGTGGCGTCCTGTCCAACAGAACAAGGTTGTCTGCGTATAGAAGGTGGCCTGCTGAATGACCGTTAATCTTTGGGGAGTAAGATCTACTAGGTTCAAGTGTTCCTTTCATGTCCATGATGTAAAAGTTATATAAGATCGATTCCAGGGGGGCACCCTTGTTTTAAGCCTCTTCTGGTTGATATTTATTTTGTTAAGTTACCTGCTCGGTCTAACCTGATCTGCAACGATGTTCCTATATGTAGTGCTTTAATGGCTGCCAAAAGATCTTTAGGGCAGCCCTTCTCTTCCATTTTCGACCAGAGGATGTTTCTGTTAACTTTTCCTCTTTGTCGATACAGGCTATGAAGAGTTTTTCATTTTCCTTAAAGCTCTTCATTTTTAGGAGGCTTATTATGAACAGGTTCAGTCCACAATCTACAGTTTGTCTGGGATCGAAGTTACCGCTGATTATTATCCACCGGGCTTTCTTCGATTAACATTTCTGATGGGATGTTTTGTCCATAAATCAATTTGAAGTGCTCCACCCAACCATCTTCTTGAATTGGGTTTAGTTGAATGGCCGCGGAATCATTTTCTTTGCCATTGAGCAGGTACCACAAGTATCTGGTGTTTTTGTTATTTAAGGCCATCAGCATGTGTTTCCGAATCCCTTTGGTATAGATAGGCCCTATGGGATTTCACAAAAAGTCTGTATTGTTATTTATGGGCCCTCTTCTTCTCCTTGCTGCTGTTGTCAGGTAGGGAATTTAGTAATTTGATGTCCTTTGCCAGTTGTTTCTTTTTCTTCACAATCTCTTCATCAAAGACATGCTTTCTCTTGAACCAGACCGTGCCCCCTTTCAACGATGTTTCTCTGAATGTAAGAAGGCACGATTCATAGTCCACGCCTTGTTCCGGAGCCAATTTCCATTCCCACAAGGTTGATTCCAGTTTAGGTAATGATTTGGAATCAATCCTTTACCTTTTACGCCCGTTGTTTAGATTTACCTTGCATGGCCAGCAATTTCCAGCACTGTTGTTGTGCTCCTTGCCTGTTAACCACTGGCAATTTAGTATTAGTATTAGAGGATTGTGATCACTATCCGGGCCTAGTAAGACCTTCAAGGAGATCACCCTAAGGAATGTTGGGCCGTCAACAAAGAAGTAATCAATTTTGTCACTTTCTCTCATGGAGGCCCAGGTTTTCGCCCCCATCAGGTCACCCTTCACCTGTCCATTGACCATTCTTATGTTCTTGATTTCTTCCAACCACTTCCGAGTGCGGGTGTTCTTCTCGTTGTTGAGGCAGGACTTTTCGTCCCTCCTTGCGACCCCTAGACAATCAACATTTAAGTCCCCACAAATAATTATCTTGGGATTTTCCAGTTCCGTTTGTAGGTCATCTATCCATTTCATTATTGTCTAGATGAAAGATTTGCCCTCTCGAGAGTTAGAGTTCCAGTATACATTAAAAATCACTTGTGGGGGGCAGGGGGCGTGGCCAGCAGCGGCACCGATGTGGCAGCTCTGCTAATGGCCTCTGTGCAAAGCCTGCTATATTGAAGATAAAATAATGTTCCCAGCGGTTATAGAAGCTTGATAATCCAGCAAACGTGGTTGGATGGTGATGAGTGTCTGTCGTTGCCAGATGGGGGATTGACTCCCAGTACGGTGCCCAGAATACATCAGAGACGGTGAGCCAGAAGACGCAGTGACAGCACTCCAAGATGGCGGGCAAGCGCGTATCAGGCAGAGGGAGAGGGAACCGCCCGCGGAAAAACAAGCAGCCAGAGAAACAGCCACATCTGGTCAAGTCAGTGCTGCAGGCAAGAATAACCCGTCAACTCTGGTGAGCAAGCAGCGCCTGTGAAGAATATAGTCTCCGGTGCCCGTAAAGACACCAGAACGCTTCGCATGGGAAGCGGAAAGCGGCCAGCCCCTCCTCCCAACCGGGCCGCCACATAAAGTCTGGTTGGGGTGCGCGATCCGGGCAGCCACACCTCCAGCCCATGATCTCTACGCTGCTCCAATCGGCGGACACCCGGACCCGACAAAACAGACCCCCTCCATTCCGGGGTGTAGGGACGCCTCCTCCACTCAGAGTTGGTCTGCGGGGGTTCCTGCTGAATGTTCCAATGGCCCCTAAGTGAGGCACAGACCCATGGCCTGGCTAACGTGGGAATTCGCTACAGGTACAGGTCTCCCACAGCACATGAGGAGGATCACTAACGCTATGTGGGACATACATGGAAGCCCGTCATCACTTCTTCCGGGCATAGGTGTGTGCACCTGCTCTCCACTGCCTTCTACACTGAGAACTAAACAGTGACATGCTGACAGTCACTGGCTCAACAGTTCAGATGATAAGTCGTCGAGTGAGCCAATATAAGAGATAGGAGAGCTACACCATCCCATTGAATTTCCTTGACCCCGAAGATCCAATATCCCATTGAAATCTACGGGGAAGGAACAGTTGTATGGACGGCCTGCCCATCCCTCCTGCCCTCCCTTAGGGAATATCATACCACGTAGGTGTGCCATATGAGCCAACATATCTCTGGAGACTCATAAACCAACTCCTTCCGCCACATAGATCGTCTCAAGGGCTCCCCAGGCGACAACAAGGCCCAGAGGCACTCCAACAGACGGCCACATATCCTGGACATTGGGGTCGGGAGTCCCTTGATACGGGGGCGAACATTCTCCGGTCCTGAGAAGTACCTAACTATCACCCCCTAGAACAGCAGTGTCTTTACGTATCTCAGTTAAGGAGTCACCAAAATGTCTAAACACCTCAAAACTCCTAAGAGTGGGGATATCTCCACAATGTTGCTTCTAGCGGAGAAGGGGAAAAAGCTGGATACATCCAAACCCCCACCACGAGCCTTGCATGGTTTGGCTGGACAACTAGCCACCAAGGGTAGACATCCAGGCATTTATGCTGGATAGTAAATCAGAGTTCCGCAGCTGGATGATAGAGCTCTCCACCAAGCTGGAGTGTACTGATCAAAGAGTGACTGAAATGGAACAGAGACTGGGGGAGGTGGAGGATCAGACTCAGGAACATTCAGCTTCACTTCTTGAGGTAGCAGATAGAAACAAGATCATGGAGTACAAACAGGAAGACTTGGAGAACAAGGCCTGAAGAAATGATCTGCGAATCAGGGGAGGTGCCTTCCTCGGTTCAAGACCAGAACCTTGCGGAGTATGTAGGGGATCTGTTTCAGTCCCTCCTGCACACTTCGAGAAATCCCAACTCCTGCTGGATCGCACTCACAGACTGCACACTTGAACGGGGTTGGGGAAGGAATACCCCCCAGATGTAATCACCGGAGTCCACTTCTATACGACGAAGGAAGCAATAATGGCAATAGGCTGCACCTGAGACAAGTTGCCGTTCCAGGGGTCACCCCTGCAGATCTTCCAGGATTTAGCAACTGTGACAATATAGAAATGGAGGGCTCTCCGACCATTGACCCTTTTCCTGCAAGATCAAAAGATTAGATATCACTGGCTGTTCCCTACTGCGATCCAATTTTCCTACAAAGGGGTCTCCCGGGCGATCTCATGCCTAGAAGATGTGAAAATGATCCTGAATCCCTCCTCGTCGGATAAAGGGGGTGGCCCCTCCCTCTACTCCCCTGCGGAACAGAAGACCTCCCCCCTAAAGCGAGGCGAGCGGTCTGGTCGAGAGTCCAGAAAGTCCACAACATAAGTAAATTGTCCTCGCAGCCCGGACCCTCGGGAGGCAGATAGCAGTGAGACCTCCAGCATCCTACACTTGACAGCCCGAACGGTTGGTTCAGCTGATATCAGGGAAACAGGGAACACTATGGTTGCAACAATGAGTTCCACACGGTCCGATCCCGAATCCAAGGAGGATGTCACCTGAAGGTCCTTGGAGTGTGCTGCTGATGGTTTCTGGCAGTCAAAAAGTTTGTAGTCCATGGTTCGGACTCAGTTTGATGTTGTTTGAATTTTCTTTGGTTAAAAATACGGTTGGAGCACGTGAGCGAGAACTCTCATACTTCGAATAGCAACTTCTGAGCACCTGACTTCCCGCCCCCTCATCCCCCACACCAACAACAGAGGAGAGCCCAGAGATACCATACCAGGAGGTGAACTTTGTCTCTTTGAATGTTAAGGGCCTCAATTCCCCGGCAAAATGGAAATCTTTACTGAAACGACTGAAAGATCTGGAGGGCACAGTGTTATTTCTTCAGGAAACTCATCTTCTCCTGGAGGACTATGCCCATCTCAGTGTCACAACTTGAGTCAAAGTCATCCGACCTGCTTCCCTCCTCCGTCTCCTCACCTGAAGAACTTGAATCTGTATTGTAGCTGGAGGATTCCCGGTAGATATAAGCAGCAGATGAAGAAAACCTTCCGCGGTGGGAAGCCACAGCGGCCACCAGAAAACTGTGGCCGCCGCGGCCCCGTCACCGCAGAAAGGCGTTTGGGGAAAAAGCCACTGGCGTAAAAAAAACCTTGTAGAGATCCGGGAGTAGATGGCAGACACGCCCACGTGGAATGAAGATTCGAGGAGGCAATTGAGAAGACATCCGGCTGGAACTGAAGACAACCGCTCAGTCAGGGTGAGTCGGGAAACTGGAGGAGACCGGGGAATCCAGGTAAGGAGGATATAGAGAGCAATGTGAATTGTGGGAAAGGGAACCCCGCAGGTCTGCGAAAACTGAAAAGAGAGAGAGCGAGAGAGAGAGAGATTGCCGAAGCCAACAGAGAGAAAAGAAAAAGGGGGAAACAACAAAAAGGCAGAACAATAGCAACTGAGTAGAAAATACACAGCGTACAGCAAAGAGGCAGTGGAGAGTCGCTTAGACGATTGCAACGTGCCGACAGTCCGGGAACCCGGAAGTAAATACTTCCCGGCTGTCGGCGGTCGCCAATGAAAATGTGAAAAAGACTAGACCGACACCCAAAGAATGACAACATGCGTGCTGGAACTTCTAATGGCCGCTCCATCAAAACAGCCGCCAAACCCTCCATGCGTTTGGACGCATGACACTCAGGAACAGAGATTTCCCAAAGCAGTTCCTGGCCTCTGGAGGTACCAAAAAGGGGGGAAAGCAATCCAAATGGTCAGAGATATTCAATTCGAGAAGTTAGACACAATCACAGACCCAGATGGCCGGTTCATAGGAGTGAAGGGGATTCTCCTGGGTCAACTACATTCCCTTGTCTCAAGTGTTCCTGGCCCTCGAATGAGGGCCAGGAACACTTCCTGGCAGACCTGGAAACCGCCCTCCTCCCTTTTCTGGAAAGCCAGGTGATCATTGGGGGAGATTTCAACAGGGTCTCGGACCCGGACAAGGACAAAACACATGCTCCATCCCCCAGAGATTACAAAATCGTGCTGGGTATTCTTCATTTGTTTAGATTGTTGGAGTGTTGGACACTTGGAGAGTGCTTCACCCAGAGGAAAGAGACTATACCTTTTTCTCACAGGTCCACCGTACCTCCTCGCGTATAGACTTGATCCTGGCTTTGCCCCATCTCTTGTCATACACAAACAAAGTGTGCATTGCCCCGAAGGTTCTAACGGACCATACCCCAGTGCTGCTGCAAATCAGGACCTGGAACTCACCCCCCAGACCCAGACCACAATGGTGTTATATGACCCAATTCTGAACGATATGGCCTTAAGAGAAGGAGTAGCAAAAGCAACTATGGACTACTTCAGAGAGAACCACATGGAATTAACCTCCCTGGCTATAACATGGGATACCATGAAGGCGGTAATCAGGGGGATCCTGGTAGAAAACACAGCAGCATACCACAAAAGGAAAAAGCAGACCAGAGCCCTCCTAGAACAAGAAATGAGGAAATTGAAGGTAAATACAAGAAGGGATGGTCCCCTGAGGGTCACGCTGCTCTCTGGGTGGCCCGAAACAAGCTAGAGGCCCTGTATGCTGAGGAGACGGTGCAGACCCTGTTATCAGTCAAACAGGATTACTACGCCAAAAGTAACAAGGCCAACCATCTCCTGGAGAGTAAATTGGCACCAAAAAAATAAGAAAAGAAATCACTTGTACTCCCTCTTCAGGGATTCTTTTTGTTTGATTGGGACAATTTGTATTAGGGATGAGGGGTTAATCACTCTCAACCCTTTTCCTGCGGTACTGTTAATAATGAACATAATGTTACGCCCACCTGGTATCCACAGGGATGCCACCCAGCCGGGTTACTCGCTGGTATGCTCCTCACCTTTGCCCTGATGTGGTCTGCGGGGAAGGTTCTGCCTGAAAATACAGGAGCACTGTGTTCAAGACTGACCGACTGGGGGAAGTATCCTCTCTCCACCCCCGTATGATTTAATTCCCTCTGGCGCCCTCTCCTCACCTTGTGGTAGAATTAGGCGTGCTCTCCGTCCTGCCTTCTTTGCAGGGGTGCGTTGTCTTTCATGGGCGAGTGCGGTCTAGTTACTTCACTGACGCCGGCCCGTTTGATATTGTTCAGGTAGGTCTTATTGCTGTTCTTTAGTTTTGTTGCTATCCTGCATGCCTTTGTTTGTTTAAAATGTCAGTTTTTTCTCCCTTAGGTATGCAGAGCTTCAGCGCGGTGAACTGGCTTGGTTGAACCCCGCTGGTAAATAATGGCGCATTGACAGCGCTATGATGCGGTAAGTAAGCGCTATGCGCAGCGCTGCAAAGTCTTGCCTTTGCTAACCTGAGTTTTCCTTCCTTGTAGGTCGTGGTGTTCTTCAGCGCGAGTGGAATGTCCGGAGTGGTGCCAGCCGAGAGGCGACCAGCCAGGTAAGCCTTTTCAGCAGTTTTTAATTTGTAAATGTCGCTACTGCTTTCTTTAATGTTGCCTCTATCTTCCTCTTTCAGGTCGTTCTATCCGGGAGGCGTGCAGATTCGAGGAAGCTGTTCTCAGTAACTGCGAGTGTTTAAAGATGAAGACTGCAGGTAAGATGATGTTGCTGCTAATGATGTTCCTTTTGTCTCCTTGCAGGTTCTGCTTCTCCAAGGTTCGAGGGAATAGCTGGACACGGTGAGCATCACGTTGCAAGCTGCAAAGTAACGCGAAGCGTGTTGTCTTGCTCAGGTGTGGTTTAAATAGCCCCAACAAAATAGTCCAGGTAAAGTAGTCCCTAGACTACCACACCCAAAACACTAGACCACATAGCTTGGTTCTTAGGAACCAAGCTATGTGGATGCCTCCATGTTGGCTGACAATACAATAAAGAGGTTCCCAAGCACATTGTTTTTCATGGTGTATTAGCCTGGCGCCATAGGCCACTGGCCCCATGAGGGCTTTTGAAGAGGATGCCAGGCTCTAGAGGCATGAGTCCTGACTCCACCTGGCCAATGGGTTTGCCAGAGGGGGTTTTGGGTGAAGGTCGTGACATGTAAGCAGTCCCGATGTTGGTCTCCCTTCTGTTCCTTTTACTGCCTTGTTTAGATATCCCATGAAGCCATCTAAAATTGGGATCTCCGTAAACCTGGATTCTTGGATGCATAATATATGCAAACATGTTAGCGCTTAAATAGATGAGTGAAGTCTCTGGTGTTCCACGAGCCAATCTTGTACTCTCTAATGCCTCTCTTCCATTTGATCTATTCTTCTGCTGGTTTTACCAGAGCCATTGCAAGCCCATCCCATGTTTTTTCCATAACTATTCTGGTTTGCAATTGATCCTTTTTTACAATGATTAGTTTTAACTTATCCTGTGGCCTGCCTTTGATGACAAACCGGAGTGTTTCAGGCCCATGTAATGTTATTGGAGAGTGTCTTTCTGGTTTTTCGTACACTTCCTCGTCATGCAGATTAAGTTGTTTGTGTTCTCTTCTCCTGGACATTCAGAGGTTCTTTTTATCTCACCTCAGGGCTATGAGACTTGCAAGCACTGCTTTAAATCAAAGCCTAGAGCTCTTAAGTCATCAGTTGCCGTTATCATTAACAATATTACGGCTTGAGACTTAATATGAAGACAGACCCTATCATTTTCCTTTTCACTGGGAAAATCTACGATTTTGATATCTTTTGGTTCGATCACTCTGAGTTGAGGCACACTATGCAGGAGTGTCATTATGTTTGCGTGGTTCATAATTAAACCATCATTCGCTTTTTAGTTCTCGCTCAATTAAGATTTTATATGTACTACTTCCCAACTCCTGCACCTTTCTCAGTGGCCTTGCATGTCTTTGTGACCCAAGATGGTCTACCTATTCGCTCACCTTTGGTTTTTCTTTGGACCTAATTTGGGCATGTCTCTCTTTTCTTGATTGGTCCACCAAGGTCTCCATTATGACTTGCTGTGGCACCTCCACAGGCAACTTATTTACCACTTTGGATCTTCTCATTTCCAAGGTTTCGATTTGGTAACTTTTTTCAGAAATTTCTATTTCACATTCCACCTCATCTGAATCAGCTATGGTGATATTACAGCACATCACCCTCCATGAGAACAGAATCTTCATCATCATAAGTGGACAGGTTTAGAAGGAGGTTAGTAGCTCCTTCGAGGTTAAAATTCCAGCTGCTGTTTGAGCTAAGATCATCCCACTTTCTCTGGAAGTTATCTCATGTGTCTTTGTTGACTTTTTAGGGGCGTTCCTGCCCCCACTAATGAGTATGATTTTGTTTTGACAGTATTCCTCTGTCGTGCTCAGATTTCGAATGAAATTTCTTGCACCTCATCCCACCCATTATTTACATCTCAGCTGGTTTTTTTAACTTTTTTTTGTGGAGCCGTTGTTTTCGGCCTTGCGCCAGCCCCTCCTATCCTAGGCTCCTGTGAGGCATCTAAATCAAAGATAGGGAACATTTCCTGGGTTGAATTTTTAGATGACTTTGTAAATAGTTGCCCTTCACTTGCCTTCCCTGTTTTTGGCAATGTGTGATTATTTTTGATTTCTCAACTACTCATCTGTGGACAAGTGCGGACATTCTTTGACATAGTCAAGCACTGTACATTAGTATATGTCTCTTTACTATGGCACAAGGTGCCACTTTCGCTTGTATTAGGCACTTCCCTCCCCTGTTGTAGAGTTTGATCGTGCTCAGAGGCCTTCCGTATTAGTTTGAGCTGAATGGGTTGTCTTCTTATTGCCGACATCTTGTGTTCTTAATTTGAGAGTCTCTCTAAAGCAGGCTAAGAAGGATTTTTTGTCTTCTCTTGCCTCCTCTATTAGGTCAATTAAGGTTTTAATGATGACACTTTCAGACTCTTTCTCTCTCACTCTCTTCTCCCTTGTTGTCTCGATATGCGCCTCATTGAAAATCAGCTTAGACTGCATCAATGTGATCAAAGTTTTCTGGTCTTTATAATTTTCATGAAGGGATTCAAATAATTTGAGGAACGGTGGTAAGGTTATCGAGACCATTGATCCCAGTGCTGCTTGTAGATTTGTGCACGGGACTTCCAGGCTAAGATGATAGAACGTGGACTTTCTTTCTAAATTTGGAGGTTCACATCGCAGGCGCTGTCTACTCTTGTCCCAATTTTTCCTTTGTTGAGGCTCCTCTGTATCTGAGTCTTCAGTATCGGTGTCCTCTCAATCGTTTGTAGATGTGTTTTGGAAGTATCTTCTCCTTCTTTGGGTTGTCCAATGCTTCTTAATGGTAAGTTTATCCTGAGTAGTTGACTTCACTATTATAGTGCTCAGGCTGTTTTTTGTCCCAGCTCCTCCATCACTTACAAGTTTCACCCTTTTTTCAGGGGCCACGGTTGATAATCATCTGTCAAGGTCCACTTCTACAATTGGTCGTTTCGCCCCTCTTATTGATGTCTGCTTCATTTTCTGATTGTGATTTAAAGCAGGTGCATTCCCGTCACTGAGCCCTAACGAGGACTTTTTCCTATTGCCTACCATCCGCAGCCTGCAGGTTTTCCCTAGGAGTTTTTTTTACCTATGTCGCACATCCTCGCAAGGCTATTAACCGGTGTAGGCAAAGTCACAGCAGCTGGATCAATGGACGACTTTGTTCAGTGGTCACTCTCTGTGGGCTTGTCAACAAGAAAATGTACCTCTGTATTGTTCTCGAGGGAAGGAAAGGTATAGTTCGCTAAATAGAACCATCCATTTTAGCTATTAGTTGGTCGTAATATCGGGTCACTTCAGTTGGAGATCCTTGAATGAGGGTCTATGAGTACCTACCACTAGTCCTAAAAAAGCAGGGTTACAAAAAGTAAAAGAAAAAAGGTTAAAAGATATTTTTGTTTTACTCAACAAAAGATTTTTAGAATGTGAACATGAAATACAAATTACGATTTAATAATAATCATTATAATGTCATAAAATCAACAATCATGGATATTTTACAAGTAATTATAACAATTAGTCCAAAACTAATCAGTATAATGAGGATTCGGTTCCCTGACACAGAACCGTATATCTAGGTGTACAGTGCTAAACATGAACTAAAACATACTGATAAGACTTGTGTACAAGGCAAAAAAAAGAAATAACAAACTAAAATGTGTGATGTTCCATCTTATTCCTGAAACTATTATTCTTCAATGTATTAACGTATTAATCCTTTCTTCTTTTGGGCTTAAAGGAACTAATATAGACCTTGAGTGCCTATGTCTTTAGTTCGACAATTTGTCCTGAAATTGAGTGCAAAATTAAATAGGAGCGGGTAGTGAAAAAGGGGAATGAAGTAGTTCATATTTTTCCTTTATTGCAACGTTTGTTCAACTAAAGTCATTCATCTACCCTGAATAGAGGCTATGTTCTATAAACAATATTCTACAGGGCCATTGTTGGCACTGGGATGATTAGGGTCATACTTCTACCCTAAGTAAGAGCTGTGTTAAGTATATAAGTATTATGTCAGGGACTTTGTTTCCTTTTTTCTTTGAAAGCCAACGTGGAAAGAACTGACTTTAAAAGATCTTGGTGTGGGAACAAACCTAGGTCAAATTGTTCCCTATGGGCATCACGTTTCGGCGGTCTCTGGATGCTTGAATGCCGCCTTCATCAGGGCTCCGTATCGGGCGCCCTGTAGAAAGACACATGTAATGTATAAGTGTAGCGTACTTTGTAGGGTGCCTGGAAGTCCTAAGCACCTAAAGAAAGCTTTGTTCTATAAAACCCGTCTGGGCGCCGGTAGTCGATTTACCTACTGGTGCTCAATCCCAATTCTTGAGTCTGAACAACTATGTGGAGCGGCACATAAAGCTGTGGTAGTCACGTTGCAGAAATTGTTCAATTGAAACCACCTGGTGGTTGCAGTAAAGGAGCTTATCGATGTATTCTCTATTAAGGTATGGGGGACCTCTGGAAATCCGTCTTTAGATCCCTGTATGTGGTCCTATAGGGAAATATGAAAGAACAAATTGGACTCGAATAAGTGTGAGGTGAAGGAGCCATATAAGCCAACCTACTTGGTCTTGGAATAAAGCGTAGCCTTGTGGTTATGTATAACTGACGCATAATATCTCAGGAATTACCTGCGAGTGTTCACAAACACTGTGTTGATTATTACTCCATTTTTCTGAACTCTCTGTGGGCTCACAGGTTCGATCGTGTGCAGAACCTACCTCATCCAGTGAGGATTAGTGACTCTCCAATGTTTCACTGGGAAGGGGGTGATGTCTTTCCTCTCTCATCCCATTACTTTGGCCCAGGCCCCTAACAAGACAGCATTAGATAAGTCTTGCCAGGCTTCTTCCTGGTTTTCTAGGCTTTCGTTTATGCCTGTTGTCTGTTTTAAATGGAGTTGGCCACCCAATAAGGGAGAACTTTCTTTTGTTCTGAAGTGCCATCTCAAGGTCTTGATGTTCAAAAGGGACTTAAACCTCTGTTTAGCTGGCGCACCGCCTGGTTTCCTTGATGGTATACAGCTTGTTTCCATATTTAGCGAGGAGACCCTCATAGTCGAAGGCTTCAGCTGGAAAGGAGCATCAGCTGCTTTCTCTTGATTTGAGGCGTGGAACGATGGATCCATGTTGAGCTGCGTATTAGGCTCACGGCACGTCACAACATTTTCCCCCATCAAGTTTTCAAAGCACGGCAGAGGAAACTTTTCCATAGCATTAGGAGTCAATAGATGTCTAGAGCTAGACTCCCCATTAGGGCACGTAAAAAGGTCCTGAGAGGGGGCCCATCGAGTTATCCCACTATCGAACTGAATGGAAGACATAGCCACTGTTCTCATGCCCTCCTCTTCGTTATTCCCCCACGCTGCTAGTTAAAGCGATGGAAACGAGTTTGTCACTTGCATGCCCTTCAGATTTGCCGGCTTTGTGTGTAGCACCAGGGGGAGATGCAAGAGCACTCTTAGCATTTCACGATGGGACTGCAGGGGGTGGCGCAAACCAGTGATTTCTGTTATCGGAGGTAAGGACAAAGTCGCTGTTAGGGACTCACGGGGGGGGGGCAAACAGTACCTTCTCTCTTCGATGGGCTGACAGGCGCCACCTGTGATGGAACCGCATGTGGTGTGATGCAGGCTCCTCCTGTTTCATCCTGCGATCCCTCTTGGTGCACCATCCTCATCTGGCTCTGTGTTTGCAGTGGCAGCGTCAAATCTGGTAGAGTGCGCTGCTCCATAGCCCCCACGGCACACTCTGCAAACACTCTGCCAACATTCGGCGATGCTCCGCATTGGGAGTGTGGTATTTGGCAGTGTAGCCCCGCCTCCAGGCAAAGGCCAACAAAGAAAGACTGCACGGAAAGACGGCAGAGGCAATACAGTCAGATGTCCAAACACAAACGGATCACAGTGCTTTCTGCTCTGCAACTGCCACACTCTGCCAACACTCTGCCTAAAAGGCAATAGAAACCAAGAGGCCAAACGAGCCATCTTGCCTTCCTGCAGGAATCCATTGATTCCTACAGCAGGGCCTGGGTGTCCCAAAAAAGGAGTGCACTCAGAGCCACTGTCGTGTCAGAATGTAGCTGTCATCAGCCCATACCCTGCTCTGTGGGAAACACAGAGGTGCCCAAAAACACACATAAGGGCTGCAAGGGTATACCCTCACCCATGGGTGCCATAAGGGTATCCCATGGGTGTTGTTCACCAAAAGGAAAACATGAACAGCTGCACTGCCAGAGGTCCAGGATGGACCTCGTGGCAGAAAACATATTGAAAGCACACACAGAGAAGTGGAAGGACAAGGACTATGAGGCCCTGTCCCTCTATGAGGCATTTCCAGCATCACAGGAACGAAGAAAAATTGAAATTATAATTATAATTTATTATGCATTTATAACGCACATGCGGACCCAGGGATCTATGCGTCATCTTGCTTCCAAAGCGAGCGCTTTGTCCCTGAGCTATCCTCCTGGCCCTCTTATTGCCTTGCCTTCATGCCCTTTTATTAAGGGCATGAAGGCAAGCATTATCCCACCCCTGTCTGATTCAGTTTTCCCTCCCTGAAAGAACCTATGTCTGCTTATGTTATAGCTTGGAGTTTCTTTGGTGATGGACTGTACAATTCCTGAGACATATGGGAGTTCTTGGCGCTACTGGGTAAATGTTTTTGGTCAGGAAAGATTTTCAAGAAAAGAGTACGTTTGAGATATGAAGACACCATTTATGCTCAATGAACATTCCAGGGATGTTATGGTTTTAAATAAGGATCACATTGAAAACGTTTTTTCCCGTTGTACTTCATTAGGAATGTTCTTCCTCCTGTCAGAACCAATAATGCGTTAACTGCTTAACTCTTACCTCAAATCCTGACATTTTCCATCAACCCCAAGCAAAATCGCTATTGAAGAATTGTAATTGGGGCTGGGGCTGAAATTAATGTATGGGATTTATACTGTGAAAATCAAACTGGGAAGCAACAGAGGTGCTCTACGCAGAGGACACACCCAAGAGAATACAGGTAGGGTGTGGCAGCAGCAGAAGAGCTGAAATGGGTTAGGGGAGCAGTGGGGGGAGGAATGAGAGGAGCAACCAGAGCTTCCAGGTCTGGCAGGAACTGAAAGAAGTCTCTTGTTCCCTGTTCTGAGGCAGATGGATACTGTAACAAATGCTCTTTTATGGCGACATGAATAGTGTTTTGTTAGACAGTTTCCTGCAACAGATAAATGGCTTTATTGTCAGAAACGTTGACCTTCCTTCTTACATGTACTCTTTCATTTTCCACTACATGTTTACGTTTAAGTGAAGTGCTGCGGGTGTACCTTCTATATCAATACCTCTAGCCTTGGCCCCTATTGTCGTTTAACGACGCACAATCCCGCCAAACTTGCACCAGCTTCAGCCTCTTTGAATATTGAATACATTTAGCGAGAGGTACTCTGGGGGTGATTCATTAGTGGTGTGTGCAAATTGTACCCCAATGTACAAGGACCTTTGCTGTGTGTTTTGCGAAGGCCCTGAGCAGGCAACAGGTGAAGGAGCCTGGGGCGTCCTCAAGTCCAGCATCATGGCTTTCCCCAGCCAGCAGCACGTGCAGGCACCTTCCCTTTCAGCAGACCTAAGGGCCGTATGCCATCAAAAACGGTCAGACCTCAGAGCAAGAAACAAACGACTCCCAATGCAGAAGGAAATTCAACACGAACTACATTGTACATAATAGTGTGACGGTGTTTATTCATCATAGAAAAATAGCACAAATTCTACAATCTGTCAATTGCAGTGAACAATTTCAAAACAGTATCAAAATAACTAAAGAACCAGAAAGGTATAAAACATGTAGCGTTTATCACACGTATTCACATCCCCCCATGTGTGACCCCAGCACTAATTACACCGTTAATGGAGAAACACCACAGTAAGACAAACATACACTACAACAAATAATTTCAAAGCAAAGAATCCTTGTGTGCATCAGGATTTTCATATCTTGGGAGAGCCCGCTTTTTTTTAATACAGATAATCTCATTTACATGTTGTTAAGCATTGCATTAGCCGCTACTTTTAGTAAGAGAACAAGCATAATTGTGTTCAAATGTAATGATTTCCTTGCCAACTTACATTTCGACCACCCGAGCTTGTTAGTTGTGGCTCAACCTTGCTGCGGGTCAAAAATGTTGCTTTTTGGTGATTTAATGCATAGAGGTGTGAATCTGGCCGCTTCTGTGTAAACTTCTGGTAGGAGAACGTCGATAGTTGGTATTGAGTAATAAAGCTTTAATACACTGCTTGTCATTTGAAGTGGAAGGAAGTAGCATATGAAGTGAATACCTGGTGATGTGGGGTATTAAGTACACACTTTATGAACATAAGGACTGGGACGAGGAAGAGGGATATGGAAGGAATCGTCTGCTTATTTATATTCAGTAATCCTAGTTCTACTCTGCCTCGTCACAGTACGTACACTTTTCTCTCAAACAGTGAGTTAGATTATCCTTACCACTTAGCAAGAGGTTTCTGTGTAATGATTATTTATCCCCCAAGGGTCTGATGGGATATCAAAATATAGGAATCTTAACGGGCTGGCTGGTGGGAAGGCAGACTGCCTTCTTAAAAATAATTACTGTGACGAGGAAGAGTAGGAGCGATAGAGATTACCAGTAACTAATCAGGCCATACCACTGAGTCCTTATCTTCCTTGCCGCCCCTCATAGATGAGATATGTGATAAGAAAAATTGGAGGAATGTTTGCATCTACGTATGGGCATCTGAACGTGTTTTGATGCACTAATAGCTATAACATATGGACAGGTGTGCATGAAATCGGTCAGAAACCCTTAGGTATCAACACTTTTCACGTCAAAGACATGATAATCACCAGTTTTATGCATAGCCCTTAAGCCACTTGTTTACCGCAATAGTTCTAAATTCATTAATTGGAAACGTTCAAATTCTAAGACAGTGACAGCCACAAGCGACTTCAAATCTATATTGTCACCAGGGTCGGGCTGGGGCATAAAATAGTTTCGGCACCAATGAATAAGTGGCCCACCTTTGCAAAAGGCAATTAATTCACTTTTTGACAGACTGTTTGAGAAGTACCTAAGGGGGAGGGTTTTGATCAACTGTGATGCAAGTTGTTACGTTCAAAGAATGTATTCAGCAACATTGGTCTAAAAGCTGCAAAGTGAAGAAACTCATCAAACTGGCCCACATTGGCTACAAAAGTGGCATACTTTGAACCAAAAAACTTGCCCAGTCTAGCATTTTGCCTTTTTGGTTCTGGCATTGCCCTATTGCCTAGTACACAACTGTTGTGGGCATGCGCAAGCCTCGTTCTGGCTCGCGCATGCGCAAATTATTTAAACGGGATCCGCGTACGGCAGTTGCCGCCAGACACTCATACCAGCAACACGCGTCCCGCGTCTGCTCCTTGTGTGCGTATGTGTGAGGCAGCCGGGGGTGCACCCGCCCACCAACATTGGCGACGAGGAGGTGCCGTGGGTGTGTGAGCATGACATTTTACCAGCAGCTCTCCGTGTTGGAGAAAGTGTTCTCGGTCACCACGCGGCTACGAATCCCGATGCAATTGGCCAGCGGACATATTGACAACGCGGATCACAACGGTTGCGGCCCAGAAGGGTGCTCGTGCGCCGTCTGTATCCTATTTTTCTTCAAATTTTGGACAATCCATGGCCATTAGTGGACTAATGGCCACTAATAATGCTTGGTGAAGAGGCGGAGGCACCCCAAGCGTGCTGAGGAACCACCAAACCACAACCACATCTCCTAGGAGGAGGAACACCAGTGGGGGCACATCAGGTTGTGACTGCTAGCATTACCAAGGCTGTTTCTACGACTGTGTTCTCACACAGATCATCAGAATGGGTGAGCAGGAAGAAGAGGAGGGTGCACCTATGCCAATTCCCTCAGGCAAAGCGGGCACTCTGGCACCCATGCCAGAATTCGACACATCAGGCCCCCTCTCCAAACTGGGTCCCAGATTGCTACTGTGGGTAAAAACAGTCCAGTCCGAGTCTGATTTTCACAGTAGAAGTATACATATCGCTGCAGGGGGGAATAAAACCACCTAGATTTAAACCTTAAGCTGCCTGTATGCGTGCTCTGTTACAGTTCATCCACTGGGAAAGAGTTTATAATTTCAAAAACAAACATCCATGCTCTGCAAAACCTGTCTGGGCAGTCCTGCTTTTGGATTTTGGGCACAGATATACGATTCACCTAAGAAGTCGTTTTAATTAAGTATGTACTTAACAGGTGTGTACACCTTACACAGCCCATGAGAGCATTTAACTGGAGACAGTTGTCTGCTTCTTATGGAAAATATATTGCAAAGTAGAACGCGAACAAACAAACATATTAGCTAGGGGCTGCTAATGGAAAATATGACATATGCTATGCTGGAACTTTGGGCACACGAGTGGTCTTGTATATATTTGGATGTATTTAAGTGCAATATCATTTAACGTATATTTTGTGCGCTTCTTAAGAAGTGTGGTCTTCAATGATTTCCTGTGTAATTTTGGAAAAATAAGAGTGAGATAAAGGAGCACCAGAAACATTGGCCCTGGCGACCGGCACACTGGCAAAACTCCCATTTTAAACTGTCTGATTTAAATCCGTAATTTCTTCATGTACGACACACAAAATGGAGGTCTTGTTTTTTTTGTGTGGAAATGCACATTTTCTTAAAGGTGCGGTATTGGTGATCATATTATAGTTGAAGCACTGAAGTAATCAAGACTGGCATCTTGAAGAATGGATTTATACAAGGTATAAATATGTGAACTAGCCCCCAAAATGAACCTTCCGATGTAGTCCTGTGGGGAGACATTTTAGAATGAATCGTTATCTTTCTGCCGCTATGCGGAAACTTTGATTGATGACTGACAGCATGGCGTTCTTCAGCTGAAAGTGACTACAGGGCTGCAGTGTATCGCTGCACAGCACAGTACACAATACCTCTGAAATTGACATGTTTGTGTAGGTGCATCTCTGTGCGTGAGAGCTGGACCTGGGCAGACACCTTTGTTTGCCACCTATTCAATGCCCCCTAAAAAAAGATTAATAATAAAAGAGGGGGTTGGTATCTATTCACGAGGGCCGCATTAGGTACTGTTTTTGGAGGAAGGCCCAAGGCCAAGCATTTATGGATGGTGGACGGGAGGCTCAGATGTACAAGTAAAGATGGCCCAGTCTTCAAAGGCCTTGGAAGGGATTTGGGCGCAGGAGCACTCGCTATACATGGGGACGAATTGGCAATTCACGCCACACAAAGAAGGCACTCTGAGCACTTCAATGATAGGTGTTACTAGCCAAACACTTATACTGACATCATGAACCCCGGAGGCAGGAAAGGCTGATCCAGACAGGTTTCAGCAATCACCAGCAGGTTTGTGCTAAACACCTTGAGATCTTGTAAGGTAGATGATACCTGTGCAGCTCAGTGGCCAAATTAGGCAGATAAGGAGCCGGGTGCACAAATTGCATTGTTAGACATTGGCTGTCAATGCCAAAATATGTCATCTTGAAATCTATTGGTATCTTGTAATATATTTTAACTTATTTTACTGGTGTCCCTTGCTATGGTTACATGCCTTTTAAAAATGTCAATGGAAGCCCTGGTCTGTCAAACCACAGTCACTTCCAGTACTTATGAAAATCAAAGGGCCTATGCTTGTGTCTTGGCACACAGGGCTTCACAAATCCTAGGATCAAGCCTACCAAAATGAATGCCAGGCAAAGAGCTTGCTCTTGTGTTTCACTGCTTGGTTCTGGGATTCAGCCGCCTGGCGGAGGCTTTGAGAATTCAGGGACTGCCTTAAAACTCTGATCTTTTCAAGATAATTGATTGGGCATATTGACGCCTTACATTGAGGCTGACCAGGTTTTTTATTTGTAAATGAAATATGTTGCCAGGCAGAGACGTTGCTGGGAACCTGGGGGGCGAGATGGGGGTTAAGGCCCTGGGTATTTTGGTTGTAGCCCCAGATAGAAGCTAAGAGGCTACAACCAAAAGGCTAGCTATCCCAGAGTCCCGGCAGTCCTGACATTACCGTAGCCCTGGATCTTTTCCAGACCTAGCAACACCCCTGTTACCAGGACTGACTTGCACTTGGTCTCAGGTGGCCTGGGTCCTACCTCCGTTGTCACTTGCTGCTTGCTGCCGCTGGCCTCCTTTGCCTCAGTCCTCAAAACCATGCATGCGATGCAATGGACCAGTGACTTCTGTTTTCTCTTTTCTTTCTACGTCACTGTGCTGTTGTGCAGCGGCCTGTGCCTGAGGCTGGGGGTACTCACTTTGGAGGAAGAGCGAGTGCCACCACCTCTTCGTTACTAATGCTCCTTGGCAGGAGCCATGGTTTCTGCTGGACACTAGTAGCCATGTTTGTGTTCCCATTGCTGGGGGTGATACACAAGCAAAAGCCACTGGGAACTCCACCATTGGCGCTTAAATGGCTCAACACCATCCACAGTTAGGTGCAGACTGTGCAAAAGATCCAGTAACATCCTCAGCTCTGGGAGCAGAACGGTTTGATCTATTAATCGTAGCACAATCTAGTGGAGACAGTCCACTGCTATCAGAATACCATGTGGAGTATGTCAGGTATGACGGCTTTAATCCCCGCATTAAACGGCTGTTGCAGGCAATAACCAAACCTCTACATGCATAACTGTGCACAATTTTCTATCTACATCACCCCAACACATATCTATTCTATCTTCTTACTATTCCCTTTTTTTGTCTGTTTCTAGACCGGTTTGGCGCAAACCCATTATCAGGGACCAGTGTCTTCTTCACTTCTGTGGTGTGTCTGCTGGTATCTCAGGTGATCAATTTATTTATTCTGTCTCTTCACCGTTCTGTAGATTTTCCTCCTTCATAAAGACTCTTGGCCTGGCCAGTTGGTCAAAAGGAATGCTCTTTGTTTTCAGCCTTTCTACACTGCTTCTTACGTTCAAATGAAAGTTGCTAGTAAATCTCAGTTCAGCGCAGTCTGACTGATCAGAAGGGATGTGTCCTGTTTTCTCAGTTTCATGCCTTCTGCTGGATTAAAGGGAATACGTTCTGGTTATGCAGATCTTTGCAGTCCATTTGGTCTGGGCTGATGTAAGCATAAATGATGCCCTGCGCAGAATGACATTTTGTCACGATCCTGTCCATAAAATGGACCACATTTGATGTTTTCATGGGCATAATGGTGTCTGCTGATGCTTCTCTCATGATGCCCTCCGAGGAAGTCACCTGGGATTGCGCTAGTGTAACATCAGCCTTGCCTCAGTCCCACACCGCATGATTTGTCAGGAGGATATATATTCTCCCCAGACAGTCAGGGAACCAGAGAATCTACTGCAATGGTCCTATTGCAGCAGAACCAAAACTCGCTTACTTCCCCTCTGCTGCCAGTCAACAGAGCCTCTTCCTCAAGGAAAAGCTCATTCACACAGGAGAAGGAGTGAAACACTTATGCCTTGTTATGTTCCACCAACTAATGTAAACTAAACCAAGCTATGTCAGGTTGCAGTATGCCTGGCCTCACAATGTATTGTTGATTGGCCTGGACCTCCCTTCTAACTGCACACAGAGACCTCATGGACTCCCCACTCAAAGAACCACAAAGGCTTACACAGAATCATAATGTAATGCAACTGGGCACCCAACAGGCACCAACCAATGAGAAAGTCAACCACACACCACATCGCAACTGTAGCATTAACATACTGACAACCATGCCACCAGGTACAAATAAAAAAGTGTACATTTTCTTTAAATCCCATCATGTTTAGCCCACTGTAAATGCTGTTAGGTTAGTTTGAAACTAATTCCCACAAACATTCATAGGAGGCGAAAGAGAAGGAAGCCTCATGCAAGTAAGTTTGCCCCAGCTACACAACGCCTTTGGCAGTAGCTGCCCCCAGCATTTGAAATATAACCCGCCTACCCCACTCCTCCAAGACTAGGCCTGATGGTGCCTCTGTTTTCAGTTCAACTTCAACAACAATTTAAAGAAGAAGGTTAGTAATATCTTGGGGAGGTTGTTCACAGGTGGGAGGGTTCATTGGGGAGGTTTGCCAACAGAAGATCCTTCTGACCTGTGGGTTTTGGACAAAATGTGTACATTGTAAAAAGCTTGGATCCCCTCAACAAAAGGGCCCCTTGCTCTTTATGAGGCATTTCTCTGTTAAACAACTTGCTGCAAAGATGCAAATGCTTCTGCAGAGCAGGCGGAGAGCTGTGATATGGACACATGCCACAAAATAAAAGTTAAAATCCACCACATTTCTCAGATAATTAAGGTTGCTGAAGACAGTGGCATCAGGAGATGACGGATCTATTGTGGTGTGTGAGGACTCTGAGGGCGTCCTCATGTCTTTCCTCACTATATCCTCCTCGCAGGTGGACAGGGAAATGCTGGCGCTTTCGGATCCTGGCCCTGGGGTGGATTGGGAGGGAGGATCACCTGGGTGGAGGAGACTTGGGGAGTGGAGATGAGGCACCCCTGAGTAAGACATGGTCTGCCCCATTTCCCTTTTCCAATTAACCTAATATCCCCTAGGCCTTTGTATGTTACTATTAGTCCCTTCTCTATCTTTCTTATACATATTTCCCCAGTAGGCCTCAATCAGGTACTGGGACGAGGAAGAGGAACACTAAAGAAAGACTGTTGGTTTGACATTGGGTGTTCTAGTTTTTCTGACATCGTAATTGATGCTGGGAACTTTAAATCGAGAATGCGTCTGCAAAAGAGAATCTTGTGTTTTCCTGTGGGAACACGGTGGGACACAAGAGGAGAAGCAGACACCCGTAGAGGCTGCAGCAACAGAGGAGCGGGAACCGGAGAGAAGCCAGAACAAGACACACGAGCCAGCCTGGAGAAGTGGAACCAGTGTTTTGGAATGCGGAACGCTGCAGAGACGCCGGGAGTAAAGAGAAGAAAACAGTGCTTATTGGTGCTCCAGTGGAGGAAGCAGGGTGGAGCAAGGTCCTTTGAGAAGATGCCTGAGGCAGTGGAAAGGTGGCGCAAGGCAGAAAGAGCCAACAGTGCCATACAGAAGCTGACCGACAGACACATGGCTGGAAACCAGTGAGTCTGCCCAGAAGGCAGGGGCACCCTGGGACGTGTCGAATGAACAGCAGAAGCTGGGGATGTGTATAACAAGTAAAGGTCCAAAACCAGAGGACCAGGAACTATTAAAGAGGCAAATAGGCATTGCCAATAGTCAAGTGGGCATTATTAAAAGACAAGTTATCATTGAACAGAATGAATGGTTGTATTGAACATTTTCAAGAGGCAAAAGGGCAAAGATGCTTTGCTAATAATCAAATGAGCATTTTTCAAAGAAGCAAGTTAGTACGGAAATTAATGAATGGTTGTAATCAACATTGTCAAGAGGCAAACTAGCATTAGCAAGAGTCAAACAAGTGTAAACCCGCATTTCCTGTGGTTTTTCCGTGAGCATGGATTATGTGTCACATCACCAAGGCTGTCATGCTTATTTACTCTCTCTTAGCATTTTCTGTTCATACAGAGGGGGCTTTCTTTTTGGCGTGCATGCAAGGGTTGAGAATGTTGATGGTAGGCTCCACCTGCAGGGAGAGCGGGGTTGTCTGTGAGGGGATTTCACCTCAGGACTGTCGCAGGCCCCCCTGCTGGCGTTGAGAGTTGGAGAATCCCCAAGGAGGATAAGTGGCCGGAGGGGATCGGTAGGGGGAGTGCAGCGGAGAGGCAAAGAAAGAGAGGAGCTCGGACCTGCCACTGAGGGAATCCCGGCCCTCTGGAGTCCAGTGACGGTCCCTTTCGCTAGGCCGTCCACCTGGCGTAAGCTAGTCTCTCTCCCCCACCCGGGGTCGAGGGAGTGAGCAGGGGCCGTTGGTTATGGGCGCACTTGGCGGGTGGTTGCCGCCAGCACGCCACGGCTACGTAGAGAGAGAGAGAGCAAGAGCGGGGCAGCATTGCGCGAGGAATATTGAGTCAGGTAGGAGAGGGAAACACTAAGAGCGGGCCCCCAGCCCTGCATGAGCCGCCTGCCGGTGGACACCTGGGCCGTGGCAGACTCTGACGGATGGTAAATTTCTCCTCTTGGGTTCCATCGGGGACGCTGAGAGGTGAGGTAACCTACACTCCGAGTACAAGGGGTTCTGACTGACTTTGAATAGGCTGTGAAGAAGGCGCTTTGGTACCCTGAGGGGGTTGGGCCACCCTGATGCTTGAGGGATCACTTGTATTTCTCTGGTGGCCAGTCCTTGGCCCATGCTGCTATAGTGGGGAATTGATACGGGTTCCAGGTGGCATATGGGCCTGAGGGGGACAGTGATTTGACAAGCTCTGTTAGTCAGACTCTTCACTCGCTCTGGGGCAGAACGTGATAATTCCCTCTGGGATGTTCTATCCGAGGGGCCCTGTCCTAACGTCGTGTTCAGGACGGTACACAGCCTGGTATCTTGACTGGGGAGTGAGACGAAATGCATTGTGGGTATGGTACCTCCCAGTGGTAGTCGTTGACTACTTGTGTGAAGGGGGAGTGGATCCAATCAAATTGAATATTTATTTATCAAAGGTGAAAGCACACTTCCTCAGGTGACCAACCTGCTATGTTTGAATATTTAATTACCACAAGTGAATGCACACTGCCTCATGTGGTCTGCATGAGATATGTGAATATTTATTTACCAAAGGTGAATGCTCATGTCCTCATGTGATCTACATGCAATATTTCTTTCTCATGTAACATAACTGATATATTTGAATATTTATTTACCCAAGGTGAATGCATAACTTCTAATGCGACCTACATGATACATTTGAATATTTATTTACCAAAGGTGAATGCACACTTTCCTCAAGTGACTTCGGTGATAAAAATGTGTGTATGTAGCTAACCACGGTGGCTGCAAACGATCTCAGGGGATCTCTCAGAGGTAGAATAACATAAATTGATCCAAGCTGTATGCAAACTTCCCAGGTGTTAACGTGTAAATATAATAATAGTTATATATATATATAAACAGCGTTAAAATAGAAGTAGTCCACACTTCAAGTATCTGGGCATAATGGTGGACACATCAGGAAACGAAAAAAAGATGCAGCAGTTCTTGTGGGACAAAGTAAAAACTTTAACATCCCAAACCGACCAGATAGACAGAAAGTTCGGAAAATTCTCTTTAACACCAGCTATACAATTCTACAAATCAAAAGTAGTACCCTCGCTAGTCTACAGGATGGACGCGACTCTAAACATCCCGTCCACACTTGGGCTGAAGCTAGAAGGCCATTTATGAAAAGCTGTCCTGGGACTCCCAAAATCAACCGGTATGGCAGCCATCAGGCGCGAACTGGGCCTTCTTTCACTAGCAGCGTCAGTTGAGCTGAACCAAATGCAACTCCTCGGGAAAATTTTAACACCGAACAGTTTACCAATTTACCAGATCATTGGCCTTGAAATTAAAAGAGGACGCTGTAAAGCTCTAAACCTTTGGGAACAGAAGCTAAACATCAAACTAGAAGACTTAGCATGCACGCAAGAAGACCTGATCTGCAATCCACAAAGAGTTAAAACATAAATGGAGAACCAAGACTGGATCACTACGTGCGAGAAGGCAACAGCAACAAAACTCTTAAGGCATTTACCACCGAACACGAATAAATGAAGAACACTGTTTGCGTACTGTTCAAAATTTTCAAACAAAACTTTCCAGAAAATGTTAATGAGAATTCGCCTCAACCTCCTGCCAATGCAAGAAATCCGCATAATCAGAGTAACTGCACCCTGACACATGCAGACTATGCAAAGAGGATTCGGAACAGGAATCTATACGGCACATACTAATGAACTGCCCAAAAACAAGGCACCTGCGGGTAGCCTATTTATTACCGCTCTTTGGAGAAGCAAGCCTAAGAGAAGCAGACACATGGTGGCATCGCCTAATAGCGGGGGAGAAAACAAAATGGACCATTGCAACTGTTAAGATCCTAGAAGCTGACCTAAAAATGACTCTGGAACCGTCAACGGAAATTCCGCAGGAACCATCTATGCCAGTTACTACGGCGTGACCATCGACGTTGCCCGCTCTTTAGGCTACCACTTTTTTACTTTCAACATCCTTCAATGAATCCCAAAGGAACTTGTAAAAATCTTAATGATTATACACAAGAAATAAAATAAATAAATAAATAATAGTTATTCAGCAAATGGGAATGAATTGGGCCCTAAAGGCCCCACAGGACCCATTGAGACAAACCTAAGGCAGAAAATGTCTACTTTATGATAACGAAAGATTAAATGAAAACTGTTGAACATTATTACTTCCTTTATTATTCATGAGAGCCTCAGTTAGGAGCTCAGTAATGTAATATGGCTATGTGTAACAAGGATTGGTTTGACTGAAACAAATATATATAAAGCAAAGATTTCCTGCTTGTTAAAAGAAGCCAGACTGTGTCTGTTTATTTAATCAAGGGCCCTGATGGAGCTGTCTCACATATGGGTGAACCTCTCCTTGACCCTTACTAAGGTCCTTTCCCCCTGGGTACTCCTGGTATGCACATGTGTGCAGTAAGGTGTCAGACGCCTTTGCTCAGGTCTCCTACAGGTTGCAGTCCACTCATACCTAATCAGAAAACAATCAGAAGGAAGAGGCACCTTACACTTCTGTGGGCACTGCTGAGATCCCAGGGGGTATCACACCATTAGGCGTTTGGTTCAAAATATATGTGTTACACTGGATACAAGCTGAAGGACTGAGCCCAGAGGTTTGCTTTATCCTAGGTGTGGTCCCGGTACACATTACAACAGGTGAGGTATTAGCTATGACTGGTCCTTTAGAATCCATCACTGGTAAAGTAAATAGTATGGGCCGTATACCTGGGCAAGAGGCCAAATGTTATATGCTATGTTATGGTGGAGTTTCTATTACAGGCAAGACCTTGCCCACGGAAATCCAAGGCGGGATCATGTGGTTGCCTGCCCTGTGTGGCGGTTGGACACCTGGCCTGGAGTGCCCCTCCGTGCAGAAGCTACTACACACACCAAGGATGCCATTGTCATTAGAGTAACTATGGAGCGACAAGCACAGTCTCCCTTGATTGGTGAACATGGAGCATACACCCGGCTGCAGCCCTTTTCAGGTGAAAGACCCATGTCCAAAGGTGAAGGGTACAAAGTATGGGCCGAACTCGCTCAATTTATGCTTCATTACTGGAAAATGTCAGATCAGGAAAAGAGGAGGCGAGTGATAGAGGCTTTGCGAGAACCAGCCCTGCAGACGGTACAGTCCCTGCCCACACTGAATCCAGATCCAACATCCCTACAAGTGATGGGTGTACTGGAAGAAGCATTTGGCACTACTGAACCAGAGGAAGATTTGATGATGAGGTTCCAAGACACTTTTTTGAAGCTGGGGGACAAATTATCTGAGTTCCTGGTGAGGATTGAACAAATTTTGCACCTAGCACACCATAGAGGAGGAGAAGAGACTTCTCAATTGAACAGGTGTCGTTTGAAGCAGATACTTCGAAGGGCTAAGGATGCTGCCATACCCATCCTCCAACTGAGACTGCATCAGAAACTAGACACCACTCCCTCCTATGAATATCTACTTAGGTCAATACGGGCTATGGAGAAGGAACCAGCGATGTTAATGCCCAGAGTCATCCTGTGCAAAGCAAAATCCCGGCTCCCAACTTTGCCATTGTGCAACAGAAACCGATCGAGGAGTTGCAACAACTGGTAAGAAAACTGCCGACCCAGCTGCTACCCAGGGAAAACCTGAATGCACATCAGCAGTGAGGCAGAGATCTCTTTCCTTCAGCACGTGAAAGAGAACACCAGACATTTAGGAGAGCTCAAGAGCCCCGAGACTATCTTATCCCATCATCTGCACCCTTGCCACCATGGAAAGTTTGCCGATGTGGGGAAGACAGCCATTCAACCCGTCTGTGTGACCAAGATCAAGACTATGCCAGGGTGGCTGCCCGCTTTTCTGCACTAAAGCCCATTTCAGGCCGAGCCTTGTCGGGAAATGCACAGGAGGTTGTAGCAGAGGAGCAGCTAGAAATTCGAACCCAGGAGTGAGCTCCACTGTCCATAACTCCAGCATATCCATGAGAACTCGAAATCCTGATTTAATAATTACCAAGTACCAATTTAAGGCTCAGGAGGGTCCCACTGCTGACCACCTCTGTCTAGTCCATGAGATCTGCAACTCAAAACCAATGTCACCAGCGGTTTGCAACAGACTACGAACTCATGCTCATTCTCCAAACGGCATTCCTGCGGGTCTAATTGGACCCTCCATGACAATCCCAGTTGAACTTGAAGGGCGAAGGACTACCGCACTACTGGAAAGTGGCTCACAGGTCACCATTGTCTATGAATCATACTATCGCCAACATATGGCACATCTGCCCTTAGAACCCCTGGAGGGGCTGAATCTGATGGGGGTTGGAGATGCAGTCTGCCAATATCTGGATTACATCTGCGTGAAGATCCACTTAGATCAAGAGGTGGCTGGAGTAAGCACCACTTTGACTGCCCTGGTACTAGTGTTTACCGCCAACAACCAATATCCGGATGCACCCCTGGTCATGGGCACCAACTCGGCCCTGTTTGGTACACTAGCCAGGATGTGTAAGGAGATGGCAGGTCTGCAGTTCGCACATTCTCTGACGATGCACCCAGCATGCCAACAGGTTTACGTTAAGAAAAACATGGAGAAGGTGCAGAAACCCGATGGGCCTGTGGGAGGCATGACCACCAGTAACCACAGTCAACTTAATGTACTACCTAGTCAGACAATCATGTTGCCTGGTCATGTACAGATCCAAGATCAGAGCTGTGGTCGGAGGTTGGTGATGGAGGCTCCTGAAGGTGAAGAACTGCCTGGAGGCCTGATGGTCCAACACACGCTTATCAGTGATACCGATCCGGCGTGACCCACATTAGAGTCCCTATCACTAACGTCACTGATAAAACTGTGCATTTTCCCGGGGCTGACCATCGCACAACTTTACGTTGCTAACTCAGTGGCGCAGATCATTGGGACCAGAAGCTTACATCCTCCCTTAGATGTGAGTAAGATAAACCTTGGGGAATCCAGCTTTCGGAACGTGAGAAGAATCACCTACAGGACCAACTGGCTCTGAGGGCATATGTATTTCCAACCAGCGACTGGGATTTGGGCAAAGCCAAGGGGGTGCAGCACTGCATCTGCCTGAACGATACCACCCCTTTTAGAGAAAGATCACAGAGGTTGGCACCTGCAGATGTGGAGGATGTCCGGCGTCACCTTGAAGAATTGCTGCAGGCAGGTATAATCCAGAAGTCAAGAAGCCCTTATGCCTCCCCTATAGTAGTGGCGCGAAAGAAAAATTAGGATGTGTGGCTGTGCATGGACTAGAGGCGGCTGAAGAGCAGAACTGTGCCAGTCCAATATACCACCCTACGAGTGGATGAGGCCCTTGACTGCTTTGCTGGGAGTCAGTGGTTTTGTGTATTAGACCTCTGAAGTGGGTACTACTAGATCCCCATGTTACCTGAGGATAAGGAGAAGACGGCTTTCATCTGCCCCTTAGGATTCTACCAGTTTACCCACATGCCTCAGAGGATCTCGGGGGTGCCAGCTACCTTTCAATGTTTGATGGAATGAACAGTGGGAGATATGAACCTACTTGAGGTACTGGTATACCTAGACAATGTGATCGTGTTTGGGCGGACCCTGGAAGAACATCACCAGAGTTTACTGAAGGTTCAAGACAGTCTCCAGCAGCAGGGGTTGAAAGTATCCCTAGAAAAAGGACGGTTTTGCCACACCAGTGTGAAATATATTGGCCATGTAGTGTCGGCGGAAGGAGTGAGCGTGGATCCCGCCAAGATGGAAGCCCTTGAGACTTGGACACAGCCGCAGAACTTGCAAGAGATGAGAGGTTTGCTGGGGTTCTGCAATTATTACAGATGGTTTGTGCCAGGGTTTCCCAGAACAGCAAGACTGCTCACTGACTTAAGGGTTATCCAGCACCACAGAGGAAGCGACTGGCAAGGGAAAGCACTCCACGGCCCAGTATCATCCCAAAGAATACTTTAGTCTGCGATGGAGTGAGAAGTGTGAACAATCCTTTATCCAGTTAAAAAAATGCTTACCAAAGCTCCCGTACTGGCACACGCTGATCCCCACCAACCCTACATCCTACACGTGGATGCAAGTTCTGATGGGTTGGGTGCCATACTCTATCAAGAGCAACAGGGATCTGTTCGACCTGTGGCATTTGCCAGCCGGCAGCTGAACCCCTCTGAATTAAAATACCACACCCACAAACTGGAGTTTTTGGCCCTGAAATGGGCAGTGCCAGAAAAACTGCATGACGATCTGTACGGAACCATGTTCACCATCAGGACAGATAAAAATCCACTAACCTACGTCCTCAAGTCAGCCAAATTGGACGCTACCGGCCATCGATGGTTGGCAGCGTTGTCCATGTACAATTTCCAGTTGGAATATCGTCCTGGAGTCAACAACCCCACACTGATGACCACTCCAAGCCCCTCCCCAATGAGATGGTTTCTGTGGCCACAATGAAAGCCATTTTCCAGAGCGGAACTTGTCAGACCACGGAACCAGCACGTTGTATGAACTGCCTAGGAAGGACAGAGAAAGGGGTCCCCGTGAGCTATTGTGATGTGACTAGTCTAACGGCTCCTGAACTGCTGCACATCAATCAGGCAGACTTGAGACAAAAGCAGCTGCAAGACCTGGAGCTACAGAAAGTACTACAGTGCAAAGGAAACGGCGCCAGAGGGCCTCCGGAAAACAGACACCTGCCCAATCTCCAGCTATATCGTAAAGAATGGAAATCGTTACTGACGAAAGGAGGAGTACTGTACAAGGAGAGTCAAATACAGGGGCGTGCGATACACCGCCTGGTGTTGCCCCGCTCCATAGCCCACTGGCCCTCCATGCTCTGCATGACCAGCATGGGCACCTGGGGAGTGATAGGACATTGGAGTTGGTATGAAATCGGTTCTACTAGCCTGGTACTGGTGTAGCTGTCTCACATATGGGTGAACCTCCCCTGGGCCCTTACTAAGGTCCACCCACCTTTCCCCCGGGGTACTCCTGGTATGCACATGCGTGCAGTGAGGTGTCAGGCTCCTTTGCTCAGATCTCCTACAGGTTGCAGTCCACTCATACCTAATCAGAAAAGAAATAAACAAGGAAGAGGCACCTTACACAAGCATTGCCAAGAGTCAAGAAACACTGGATAAGTTTCCTAGCAGGAGAGTGTACTGGGAAGTTTATGACGGCTTGTGTGAAGGAACAATAACGCTGACTGAGTTCCCTTCAGGAGAGTGTACTGGGAAGCTTATACTGGTCTTTGCAAGCAGGAGCTACAAGTGAATGGTGATAAAGCACGATATAATAAAGTATCAAGGATATGTGAATGAAAATAAAGTCAAGCCTCATTGAAAAGCTGAAACTGTGGTATAATGTATATCAAGCCAATACAAGTAAGGTGTATCAGTGGCGTCACCTGTAATTGGTGGACCATGTGGTCCGTCAAGTGCATCCACTTAAGGCAAAGCCACTTATGTGATTGAACCAAGGAAGATATATGTGAATTGAAATTAAGCAACTGAATTGTATAACTTTGTGAAAAGTGACTAAACCAAAGAGCTGGGGAGTATCCTGGGGATTTGTGTTATTTGGGACATTGAAAGATCTGGAAGATTGTTTTATTTGATGACCTTGAGAGACTGGAAAGCATGGGGAAGGGAACACCTATCTGATAACGTGAACTATTGGAACCTTGGGGAAGGGAAACCCCTTTTCCATCTTAGAGCTGGATGAAGCTATGAACTTTTATTTGAACACTTTTCATTTGATGTTGACATCCCTACACATTGTATACAGTTAGATGTGAGGGCAAGTATAGGTTTTGACACAGACACATTTGCTTTGGACTTCCTTACTCAGACTATCATTAGTTTAATTTAGGTAGGGAAATCACAACCTTAGCATAGGGCAAGTAAGGCCTTTTTCCGAACCCACTTTTTGGTTAATAAACATTTGTATCCCAAAACTTGACTCAGTTGTCTGTGTCTACTTCATGATGTCAGTACACACATATAAGGGGATACCTGTTATTCACTCTCTGGCTCTTCAGGTAAATATCAAGCAGATATCAATCAGTCACTCATGTATTCCCATATTATCCACATTGGCAAAAAGCTCTTTTCAAATTTATAGTGATGTCATACATTTTTATCACTATTACAGTATTCTTTTATAAATTGTTCAACCCCATCCTAAATACAAGTGCTGTACACTGTTCATTCTCATTTTGAGCAGTATATGATCATATGAGAGAGAAAGGTGTGTGTGAGTTGGACTTGGGTCGTGAGTTGAGGAGTAATGTCGATGGTTATTAGAAATTGGTTAAATGAATTATGAGAATTGTTTTAAACATATAGAGGTTTTTGTATTGTATTGAACATTTTATTTTAGAATAAAACAAAAGAGATTCTCTTGCCATCCTGCACACTCTGGTTCAAACCTCTTTATATATTCTACTTCATGATGCCTTCACAAATGGTATCAGGACTGGGATGCAGCTCAACCGATACAAGTTAGGGAACCCTAACATTTGAGGAATTAAGTCCCATAGCGTCAGTGCCCTCGATTTGTTTTGACATCTGCAGCAGTAGGGAAGAAGTCATTCCCCGGGTGAAAGAAGATTAATACCCACTGTTCTGGTCTTGATTGCACCCCCACAGACATACATTAGGTGGGCCCACAAGTCGAGGTTAGCCTGGAGATTTGGGATTGATGTGTTAGCCAGGGTTATAGATACAGACTTCAGGGGTAATATAAACATTGTACTACAGAACCATGTGAAAAATTCCTTTCAGATGCATCAAGGGGATAAAATTGCACAGGGGGTACTAAAAGAGCAGTGTTTCCCAGGGTAAAGGAAGAGGCCGGGAAAGAAATAACTGAACAAGGTACCCACGGCTTTGGGGAAGCTGAAGAAACACCTGACACCCCACAAAAACCTGAGCCCTGAAGGGTCATGAAAGAAGAACCAGAAACTCTTCCCGACCTAGCCTTTGCCCAAAGGAATGACTTCCTACAAATCACGCTAGAAACAGAATGCTGTGAGAAAGGGGGACCCTTTTTCTTTTTTAATCATTGGTTGATGTACAGAGGCACCCCCACTCCAGAAGGCCTGGCTAGAACCCAGTTAGTCATCCCTAAGAGCCATAAGCAGATTGTCCTGGAAATAGCCCACTCCCATCTGACAGGCAGTCACTTAGTTCAGACTAAAACCCAGGCACAAATCCTTAATAAATTCTATTGACCCGGGATTCACGCAGATATTAAGACATTTATACAATCTTGTGCGATTTACCAAAAGACCAGTGCCCACATACCACCTCCAGTACCCTTACAACCGCTCCCAATAATTGAAGTTCCACTTTCTAGGATTGGCATGGATATTGTAGGTGCCCTGGAAACATCAAAGATAGGGACTAAGTACATTCTGGTCATAGTTGTGTCTGGTAGACCTCCAACCGACACACGTAAAATACAACCTGCTAGGGAAAAACACCCAAGACACTTTTTGCAAGGAGAAAAAGGTTTTATTCATACCCAAGAAACATACATGCCAGCAAAGAGCTCAGCTAATATGGAGCACACTGGCGAAAACAGCATAAGCAACAAGTTAAAAAGGTACACAGTGTCATAAGTGACATAGATTACATAGTTTACAGATCCAAGTGGATGGTTGGTGCGACCCTATACATATAATGCCTCCTCCATAAGGGATGCCAGGCCATTGGTCCCAGCTACTCCTGTTCATCTTCTTCCACATGGGGCTCTTCTTTGTTCGTCATCAGGCGCAAAGCTCCTAATTGGCAAATCATTGCATTCCCTATTTGTGGCCTAATGTGCACTTGGTACTACAGACATGGGCGCAGAGGATACTTTCGAGGTCACAATGACTTGCAAACCCCAGCTAAATCCCAGACGCATCAGCACCTTTCCAAACCTTCTTTCCCCCTTGGCACCTCATAGCACAAATCACAGGGATCCTGGATGTGGTGAACCCGCCTTAATCTGTGATCTTCCTGCTAGATTGGTTATCTCACAGTTTTATGGTCGCTGGTCTGGGGCTAGCTGGTACATTGGAAGGCTGAGGTCTTGGGACAGAGGCATTTGGGCACTTAGGGTTTGGAGGGGTGAAGTTCGGAGGCTCGTGCCCTTATTCTTGTGGGATAACTTTTTACAGGGAGCTCTCTGCCCCCTCATGGCCTTGCAGGGCACATTCCTTCTGGGATACAAGTGCTAATAAAGATTGCCCACGCTAATAGCTCAGGAAAGTCTTCATTCTATTAAAGACAAGGAGGCGAGCATTATGCTTATCTTTCTTTAATACTGCCATATCAGCATTTCAAAACTTCAACTTTTAACTTTTATGTTTTGTTTTTTCTTACATGTTCCTTGGAAAAAAACAAAGCAGGAAGTTACAAGTTTCATATCTCAACTGAATCAACTAGGTTTTTTGAAACCACGCTTCCCATAATCCTGAGGCCCTTTGTAGTCCTGACCTCTACTCCGACACAAATCAGTGGCCAGATAGGGGTATAAACACTGGCTCCCCTAAATCCATTCCTCTTTCTTTTGCCATCAGAGTTCTAGAAGTACCGAGAGTCCACAAAATGTTAAACACAATCCATAAGGCCTGCACTTGATCCGCAGCTGGCGTGAGTGATCGGTCCAACGGGACAACTTGCCAGAAGATCCACAGTGTATACCTTGACTTGATCATGTCGCCTTCTGATCGTCTCCGATGAGAACAGAAAAATCATATGAGGGCGGGAATGAACTACAAATGGAACACAATGCCTGACAGCTTTCATTCGCTCAGTCATTTCTCTCATTTGTTTCATTCATTAGGGTGGGATATAATGCTCGCCTCCTTGTCTTTAATAGAATGAAGACTTTCCTGAGTTATTAGCGTGGGCAATCTTTATTCTATGACAAGACAGGAGGCTCGCATTATGCTTGTTCAAAGCTTGCCATCACTCTATTTGGTATATCAGATACTGGCTTGAAGTAAAAGGTCTTAAAGGTGGATTCAGAAAACCAATCTGCAGATTTCATAATATCTTGTAGGGATACTCCTGTCGCAAATGCTCTAGAAGCCATTGCTCCCCTAGCGAAATGAGCACCAAATAAGGATAAGTCTATCCCTGCCGATTGCATGACCTCCCTCACCCATCTCGCAATGGTCGCTGTCGCTACTGCGTGGTGAGGCTTCCTACGCGCTATAAGCAACTGGGTTACGCCGCGAGGTCTGATCTGCGCCGTTGCTGCTTCATAATCTTTGATACATTGTGCTACGCATAACTTTTTATTCTCTGCAAAATATGGGTAGGAAATTCCTCTGGAGTCGGTCTTTGTTCTTTTTGCGATAGTAAACGCTACTCCTTCTGGATAAAATATCTTTCTATCGATTTCCAATGCTTTCACGTCTGACACTCTCCGGCACGCTACTAGACATAGAAGCATAGCTAATTTGCCTGATAATTGTGACCGGGATCAAGTTTCATTTTCTGGCCACCTAAGGAATAACTGAAAAACGTCTCTAACGTCCCATAAAACCGCATACTTTGGCTCTGGCGGCCTTCTCAATTTTATACCTTTGAGAAGCCATAAAATTGCTGGGTGCTCTCCTACTGGATTATTTTCTATTTTATTGTGCCCTGCTGAAATTGCAGATCTGTAGACTCCTATCGTTCTGTAAGCAGAACCCTCCTGGAATTTTGAAGCCAAAAAGTTTAGAATGTTCACTAGAGGTGCTGAAATGGGATCCAGGCTGTGTTCTGAACACCACTGCGCCCAACTGTTCCAAGCCGTGTTATAGCTCCTAATGGTGGAAGGCGCCCAGGAATCTCGGATACAATCTGCAGTGAGGTCCGAAATTCCTGGCAAGTTCCATCTTCTCCTGAAACCCTGCAGGCAATCAGCTGCAAGGAACCCGCTTCTATGAGCGGGTGAACCCGACCGGTCGGGTCGAGTAGAAGGCCCTGGATGCTCGGAACTATCCTTAGAAAATCCGTAGTAAGTTCCATCGCTACTGGAAACCAAGCTTGCGCCGTCCAACAGGGTAGCACCATCACCACTTCCGCTTTGTCTCTGCAGACTTTCGCTAGAGCTCTTGTGATCATTGAGAATGTCGGGAAGGCATAGTGGACTGCTCCGTTCCATGGATGTAGAAAAGTGTCTGTCCCTGCTGCTCCTGGATCTATCCTCCAACTGAAATATTTCTGCGTCTGCGCATTCAGTCTGGACGCAAACAGATCTATGTCTAGTGGTCCCCATATGTCTTGGAGACGCTTGAAAACTAGAGGGTGCAGCTTCCAATTGCTGGAGTCTACAAGATACCGAGACTTCCAGTCTGCTATACTGTTCTGGCTCCCTGGAAGATATTCTGCAGTTATCGCAATGTCGTTTTGAAGGCAATAATGCCAGAAATCTTTCGCTAATTCCGCTAGCATTCTGGATCTTGTTCCCCCTAATTTGTTGATGTAGCGGACTGCTGAGATGTTGTCCATCTTGAGCAATACGCAACATCTTATTTTGTCTTTCGTGAACGCCCGAACTGCGAAGGAGCATGCAAGAAGTTCAAGACAATTTAAGTGGAGATTCAACTCTTCGCCGGACCATTTCCCGCCTGTCTGGGTTTGTCCACACATGGCTCCCCAACCTGACCTGCTTGCGTCTGACTCGATGGTCAGTTCTGGAACATCTCCGAAGATCATTCGTCCGTTCCAGGCTTCCATGTTCTCTAGCCACCAACGTAGCTCTGTCATGGCTTCTTGGTCTAGGTTCACTAGCTGATGATATCTCAGGCCTCCGCAGAGATATTTGATCTTGAGCCTCTGTAACGCTCGATAATGTAACGTTCCCGGGAAGATGGCCTGAATGGAAGCTGCATGCAGAACTACTATTCTGGCAATCACTGTCCTGAGCTCCTTCTTTATCGCTCTCGCTTTGTGTCCTGGAAGCTCTAGAGTCGCTTTCACGGTATCTATGGTGAAGCCTAAAAATTCTAATCTCTGAACTGGCGTTAATTGGGACTTCTCTAAATTTACTAAGAATCCCAGAGATGATAGGAACTTGAAAATCCACTGTACATCTCTCGTGAGGGTCTCTTTGCTGGATCCCATCACTAGGATATCAAATGATAGATAATCATAAGAATGCCTCTCTCCCTGATAGCTGCAGCTACTGGCTTCATCACTTTCGTGAAGGCCCAAGGTGCTGACGCCAGCCCGAACGGCAGGCATGGAAAGCGCCAAATCTCTCCTTCCCATCGGAACTGGAGATACTTCCGAAAGGTAGTTGCTATCGGAATCGCTAGATAAGCGTCTTTGAGGTCTAGACGGGCTAGCCAATCCACCAAACGCAATAGGTCTCGGAGGAGATGTATGTCCTCCATCTTGAAATGGTTGTATTGCAGCCAACTGTTCAATTCTTTTAGATTTATGACTGGACGAATCTTTTCCCCTCTGCGCACCAGGAACATATTGCTGAGGAAAACTAGATCTTCTGTGCTCTCGCGCTCTATTGCGTTTTTCTCTACTAATTTGCTTAACTCGCTGTGTAAAAGCGCTTTCTCTTCTTGTGGCATGCAAATGGGGACAGGTTCTTTGTACTGCTTTGGGATGTCTATGAAATCTAGGTGAAGGCCCGCTACTGCTTGTAAAACCCAAGCATCGCTTGACAAAGCTCGCCATTCTCTCAGAAAACAGAGAGTTCTGCCTCCGATAGTGTCACGCCACATGGGAGACCGGGGTCCACTGCGTCCGCTCTCCCCGTCACCTCCTGGCGAGTCTACCCGCGCTTCCGCGCCTGGGGGCTCGCCAGAAGGAGAGCGTTTCGTGCCGGGGCCGGAGGGCCACGGCGCATGCGCGGAAGACCTCTGTCTCGTTTCCGCGCATGCGCCGTGGACTGGGTTCGCGTCCTGGGAGCGGCTTGCCGTCCAGGCCTCGTTTTGGGTACGCCGGCGCCCGGAGGCGAAGCAGCGTGCGTTTCAAGCCTCTCGGGCGCCGGCGACCCATAAAGGGAGCCCCAGATCGAGGCAGGCCGCGTCTCAACGCAGTTTGCTCCGTACTGTGCGCTTACTTACCATTGTTACCAGTTCTTACCTGAATTCTCCTTGGGCTGCCTGCACTTACCTGAGTCCTTCCTGGGCTACCTGCACACTACCTGTGTCTACCCTGGGCTGCCAACACTTACCTGAGTTCTCCTTGGGCTGCCTGCACTTACCTGAGTCCTTTCTGGACTACCTGCACCCTACCTGAGTCCTCTTAGGGCTGCCAGCATATTTTCCTCTGGGGATCCCTTGGGCCTATCAGCTTACCCTTACCTAGGTATTCCCTGGACCAGCCAGTCTATTCTCACCTGGGGTTCCCCTGGTCCTACTCACGTGCCATTACTCCTTCCCACGCCGAATCCAGTGGGTATTCCAGCAACCTTCAGCTTCTCTAAAGCTCCGAACTTGTACCTGCAAGATAAAAGGGACAGTTAGTGCGCATCGTGAAGCAGGCTACAAGCGCTTACTTACGTGCTTCCAGGCGCTTCTATTCCTCACGCGGGTTCGATCCTCAACTCTCATCAGCCCGCCATCCGCCAACGCCGGAACCCTGCAAAACAAGAGATATTAAGACATTTGAAGTGCCCAGAACTTACCGTTCGTGCAGTTAACGACGGACAGCAGTCCTCTGAGGTCAAGAGGCCTGCACCCTTATCCAGTGAAGAAACTGGTTACGGCACCCTGCCCCGAGGCAGATGGAGAGCTCGGCGTTCACTTACCTAAGGTGAGGGTGTTAACCTTTGGGGTTCTACAGGAGAAGAGAAAGGGAAGAGGAGAGAGGCACCCAATAACCCCAGTTCATTAATCCCATATTTTCTATCTGCAGACATCTTACTCTTCGAGTCAGACATACAGTGCACAGAGGTCCAGCCCAAAGAGCCAACCGTGTGTTACACATCACCTTTGAAGATACGGCATTCACCCAGTCAAGACCGGCGCCTCTGCGGGAATCAGGTGAGCGTTACAGAACGCAAAGTCTATCGCAAAACTCACACCCAGGCGCTATGGAAACCTCGGATACCGACCAGCTAGCCCAGTTACTTGGGGAACTAAGAGCAGAAGTGCATGCAGCCCGTCAGGAAACGAATGCTCTAAGAAGGGAACTGATTATTTCCAAGGAGCGAACAGACGATCTCGCTAGACAATTGCTACAGTCACAAGCCGGACAAACTCTGTTACCTGCATCAGGGGCAAATCTTCCTTCAACATCCTCTACGAACCCAGTGCAGATCAACCTACCTGGGAATGTACCTCTGGCTCCGCCCGAACGATTTTCTGGTGACCCAAAGAGGTTTGCAGTATTTATTAATCAGTGCCGGTTGCACTTCTTATGCCGGCCAGCAGCCTTTCCAACTGATCAAGCTAAGGTAGCTTTCGTGCTTTCGTACCTTAGTGGCAATGCGGCAGACTGGTCGATCCCTCTAGTTAATCAAGATGATCGGGTTCTCCATGATTTTCGAGCTTTTCAGCTCAGTATGGAAAAACTGTTTGCAAGACATTCACAGGGGCAGGCCTTGGACAATGAGCTCCTTTCATTGCGACAGGGTAATCAAGACCTTTTGGCTTATATTGCGTCTTTCAACAGACTGATAGTGGAAACTCGATGGCCTGAGGACAAAAGGATTACGCTGTTTTATAGAGGTCTACGTGGAGAGCTCAAAGATGTGTTAGCCCAAGTAGTGAATCCCCCGCAAGACTGTTCGGACTATATTGACTTAGTCGTTCAAATTGACCACAGACTGCAGAACAGGAAGGCCGATCGTTCCAAGTTTGATGCTCGAGTATTTTCCAAACCACCAACTCCTACCAAAGGAGTAGACTCCGGGGAACCCATGCAAATAGGGGGCCTGAAAGGACCACTAACACAAAAGGAGCGGGAAAGGAGAAAACAGCTGCAATTATGCCTCTATTGCGGAAACTCGGGGCACTTTCTTCAAGACTGTCCGGTGAAACCAGCCAAGAAGGCAGTAGGAGCTGCAGTTACCAGGGTCACAAACTCTGAGCAGGGAAACGACCTCGCCCGACAAGAATAGAGGTCCTCTTGCCAAGCGTCAAAACCAGTTCTGTGACCTCGCATTTCGTGATACCTATGGTCCTCATTAGCCCTGAACATCCGGATCGATTACATGCGATTGAAGCTTACGTCGACAGCGGTGCCATCGGCAATTATGTGGATCATGAAATGGTTTTGAGGATGAATCTGACTCTTTGTCCAAAGGCTGTAAAGGACGTCATTACTACGGTGGATGGTACGGAGATAGCCTCCGGACCAGTAACGCATACCACCCAAGAAGTGACGCTAGTAAGTCAAGATGGACACCATGAGAAGATCGTGTTCGATGTGATCAAGGCCCCCCAGTTCCAGATTATTCTAGGAATTCCTTGGTTAGAGAAGCACAATCCTCAGATCGATTGGCGAGCAAGAACGGTTCAGTTTCCAGAATGTGTCTCCACTTGTCACCCTCGACCTGGTGTTGCACTGGCAGCAATTTCCTCGGAGGCTCCTCAGTTACCTCCTGAATACCTAGAATTCCAAGATGTTTTCCGGAAGGATCAGGCTAACTCTCTACCTCCTCATAGGTCTTATGACTGCCAGATAGACCTGATACCTGGATCTACTCCTCCTTGTAGTAGAATTTATGCCCTCACCGAGCCTGAGAATCTTCACCTCCGACAATACCTGGATCAATACCTAGCGAATGGGTTTATTCGTCCTTCCAAGTCCCCTGCTTCCTCAGCTTTGTTCTTTGTTCCAAAAAAAGAAGGGGACCTTAGAACTTGTATAGATTATCGCGCCCTGAACCAGATCACCGTTAAGAATAGATATCCGTTACCTTTGATCCCTGAATTCCTGGACCAAGTCAGAAAAGCATGCATATATACAAAGCTGGATCTTAGAGGAGCCTACCACTTGGTACGAGTAAAAGAGGGCGATGAATGGAAGACGGCCTTCCGCACCAAGTATGGGCTATTTGAATATCAGGTCATGCCCTTCGGACTTTGCAATGCCCCGGCCGCCTTTCAATATTCTATGAACGATGTCCTCAGAGAGCTCATAGATGTGTGTGTTGTTGTTTACATTGACGACATCCTCGTTTATTCTTCATCGGAAACTTAACATCGGAAACACGTGAAAATGGTCCTCGAGAGATTGCGTCAACACAAACTTTTCGCTAAGTTGGAAAAATGTGTTTTCAACGTGACTGAAGTTGAATTCTTGGGATTCATATTATCACCTAGCGGAGTGTGTATGGATTCAAAGAAGGTCGATGCAATTCTCAAATGGCCATCGCCATCCTCTGTAAAAGGTGTTCAAAGCATGTTAGGCTTCGCTAACTTTTACCGCAGGTTTATCCCCGAATTCTCTCGAATAGTCCAGCCCATCACCGCCTTGTTAAAGAAAAACAAATGTTTTGAATGGTCTACCGAGGCGGAACAAGCTTTCCAGAATTTGAAGACTAGATTTATCTCTGCACCGATCTTAAAACATCCTCGCCCAGAACTCCCCTACATCGTTGAAACTGATGCTTCGAGCCTTGCCATGGGGGCAGTTCTATCACAAAAGGACCGAGTAATCAATCAGTTGCATCCCGTGGCATTTTGGTCCCGCAAATTCTCGCCTCCTGAAATCAATTACACTATTACTGATAAGGAACTTCTAGCTATCAAGTCCGCCTTTAAGGCTTGGCGGCATTATCTTCTGGGGGCCCGACACACCGTTACTGTGATTACAGATCACCGAAACCTGCAATATTTGAAAACCGCAAAAGCTCAATCCTCTAGGCAACTCCGTTGGGCACTATTCTTTGCCGAGTTTGACTTCATAATTACCTATCGACCTGGTACAAAAAACGGTAAAGCTGATGCCCTTTCTCGGATGGGAGTGGAAGAACATTTGATCAATCCTAAACCTGTACCTATCATTCCCGAACAAAGAATTCTAGGTGTAATCGGCACACAATCCATAGAGGAAGTTAAGGATAAAGCCAGGCTACTGGTAACTCCAGCAGACATTCAGAATTGGCATCTGCAGGGAAAGGACTTTACGGTGAAGGACAACCTATTATATTTCCAAGAACGGTTATACCTGCCCAGCACAGATTTACAGAAAAAGGTAATCTCTTGTTATCACGATTCTTTAATGGAAGGACATCCCGGTATGACCAAGACCTCGGAAAAGATCAAGCGCTACTTCTGGTGGCCGTCTTGGAAAAAAGATATCAGAGACTTTATAATGTCCTGTGGAGTATGCGCCCAAAACAAGAGTCAAAAGGAAAAATCAGCCGGCCTCTTACGCCCTATTGACATCCCGCCTCGCCCTTGGCCTACGCTTTCTATGGACTTCATCACCGATCTACCTCCATGCTCCGGATACAATACGATCCTAGTAATCGTGGACCTATTCTCCAAGATGGCGCATTTCATTCCACTCAAAGGCTTACCAACAGCAGCAACTCTGGCCCGAGAATTTCTCGAAAACATCGTTCGACTGCACGGTGTTCCTTCAGTTCTAATTTCGGATCGAGGTAGTCAATTTATTTCTCATTTTTGGCGAAGTTGCTGTCGGTCGGCTCAAATTGATGTGAGACTTTCGACCAGCCACCACCCTCAAACCGACGGACAAACCGAGAGGACCAATCAAACTCTGGAACAGTATTTGCGCTGCATGCTACAACAAACTGACAAAACTTGGAAAGATATCCTTTGGATAGCCGAATATGCCTACAATAACTCTGTCCACTCGGGAACTGGGAAGACCCCGTTTTTTCTTTTATACGGTAGTCACCCTCGAACCTCGGAGTTGGATCCACTCCAAGATCTTGGAACACCAGCAGTAGACCACCTGCATTCTACAATCACCCAAGCCTTTAAGGAAGCCGTTTCTCACCTTCAAAGGGCTAAAGAACAATACAAGAAAGGAGCAGACCAACATCGGAAGGAAGCCCCCCAATATCAAGTAGGAGATCAAGTCTGGTTATCCACCAAATATCTACCTCTAAAAGGACCACGCACATTCAACCCAAGATACCTTGGTCCCTATTCCATCACTACCATAGTAAATCCAGTAGCGGTCAAGTTGGACTTGCCCCCTCACATGAAGATACATCCGGTCTTCCACGTCTCTCTATTAAAACCCGTGCAACCTCAAACCCGACTAACTACATCTCCAAAACCTATTCTAGTTGATGGAGAACTCGAGTTTGAAGTCAAAAGCATCCTGGATTCCAAGATCTCCAAATCTAAACTATTTTACCTGATTGACTGGAAAGGCTACGGTCCCCAAGAAAGATCCTGGGAACCTGCAGAATATGTCCACGCGCCTCGTCTAATCAAAAGATTTCATCGAACATTTCCTAACAAGCCCAAACACCCGGAGAAGCCCGGTTTGGGAGGGGCCTTGAGGGGGGGTGCTGTCATGATCTCTGCTTCCAAAAGATCAGGACTTGCCCGACTCCCTTGGAAGCAGACCCATAACCCCGGTTCCGAGTGCCAGCCAGTCCCAATTGGGACCTTTTGGACCCTGTCCTGGCGCCAGTGGCACCAGGCTCATAAAGATGCCCAGTCCCAGCGCTGGAAGCGCCGGGCTCATAATGCTTGGGTGGACTTACCTGCAGCAGACCATGCTGCTTACTTACCTGCCAGTTGAACCCCTGATCCTCTTCTGTTTGGGACTACTTTTCCTGTTGGGTGGGGCAGGAGCCACTCCCTAGGTTCAGAACACTGGAACTCTTCTGGAAAGCAGGAACTCTTTTCTTAGGCGTGGCTGTGGAAGGAGACACTAAGCACTACAGGAGGCTATTTAAACCACACCCGATGGATGAATCTTGCTTTGCGTTATTCTGCATTCTCTGCAGCAGAACGCTCATTGTGTCTTCTGCTTCTGATCCTGGGCCTAAGGGAACAAAGGCTTACCATCCTGGAATCCAGTCTTCAGCAGCACCTGTAAAGACAAAGAAAGAACAGGTTAGCACTACGGTCTTCAGTGGCAGCGCATCTCTTACCTGGTCCATCGGCTGTCACCAACGCCTCGCGCTGCATTCCGGCATCTGAAAGACAAAGGCTTACCTACTCTTCGCATGCTCCGGAGGTCTTCGCACTGCATTCCGGCATCTGAAAGACAAAAGCTTACCAGCTCTTCGCACGCTCCGGAGGCCTTCGGCGCTGCATCCCGCATCTGAAAGACAAAAGAAGGTGCGTTTAAAGACATTGGGCAACTTTATTACTCACGTGCCATTACTCCTTCCCACGCCGAATCCAGTGGGTATTCCAGCACCCTTCAGCTTCTCTAAAGCTCCGAACTTGTACCTGCAAGATAAAAGGGACAGTTAGTGCGCATCGTGAAGCAGGCTACAAGCGCTTACTTACGTGCTTCCAGGCGCTTCTATTCCTCACACGGGTTCGATCCTCAACTCTCATCAGCCCGCCATCCGCCATCGCCGGAACCCTGCAAAACAAGAGATATCATTACAAAAGACTTTTAAGACATTTGAAGTACCCAGAACTTACCGTTCGTGCAGTTAACGACGGACAGCAGTCCTCTGAGGTCAAGAGGCCTGCACCCTTATCCAGTGAAGAAACTGGTTACGGCACCCTGCCCCGAGGCAGATGGAGAGCTCGGCGTTCACTTACCTAAGGTAAGGGTGTTAACCTTTGGGGTTCTACAGGAGAAGAGAAAGGGAAGAGGAGAGAGGAACCCAATAACCCCAGTTCATTAATCCCATATTTTCTATCTGCAGACATCTTACTCTTCGAGTCAGACATACAGTGCACAGAGGTCCAGCCCAAAGAGCCAACCGTGTGTTACACATCACCTTTGAAGATACGGCATTCACCCAGTCAAGACCGGCGCCTCTGCGGGAATCAGGTGAGCGTTACACTTATTTAGACACACTTTCCACGCACGATCGATGCCTTTCCTAACGTCTCGTGCTGTTTTGGACACAAAAGTGACCATTTTTGGGTCCAATTCTGGTGTATCTGCCAGCTTCCCGGGCAGTTCAGGCCGTGGACATTCTGATCGCATGCGGGATCGAACTTCTCTGTCCAGCGGCTTCCTGACGTGTTGTGACATGTATAATGCCACTCTGGGTGAGGGCACCCACTCAGAAGACTTTGGGTGTCTAATGGACTCTGGGTCAAACATATCGATTACCTTGTCTTCTTCCTCGGGGAGAGTTTGAGGAATTGGTTGAGGGAACTCTTCTTCCTCGCCGCCTTCGTCGTCGGGGGCGTATCCCTCTTCATATTCCCCTGAATTGTCCACCCCTGGGGCAGGGGGTCTCATGTGGCCATCTGCTAATGTTGCTAGAAAGGCTTCTTTCAATCTGGTGACTGGATCGCTTTCACTTTGGGGAACAGAGTCAACCCTATCTTTTGTGCCCGAGGGGGTCAAAGAGTCTGCGCTCTTCCGGGCTTTTTTACCTCCCTTATCTTCAACCCTCTTCTGAGGGTGTCCCGCTGACGTCCCCTCTCCAGGGCTGTCAGCCCGTCTCTTCCTGGCCGCCAGCTGTTCCTGCTGCTCAGCCATGCATGCTTCGAGCATTTCTAACCTTTCAGTCAAAGGTTGCACCGCTTGGGAGACTGCTTGAGAAAGTGAATCTCCCAGTACCCTCTTGAAGCTGAGGGATAAATCTGTGTCTTGCCAAGTGGGTACTTCCTCCCACTCTTGTTCACTCCACTCTGGTGAGGTGGACTGGAAATCTCTAGGGTGCGATGAGTGAGCCATTGAATACTGTTAGCAGCGCTAACTTCTCAGGGTCAGCTGAAAATTAAGGCTCTGAATCAGAGTTTACCTCCTGTGCACTCTGTGCTTTCTAGCCTATCTGTGAAACTGTTTCACGTTCTCTGCAGATCCAACAGATGCCACCAAGAAATGTCTTTCCCCCTTTTTTTTTTTTTTTTGAAAATTTCTCTCAGGTACTGACTCGCACGACCCTCCGCTCCGAACCTGCTTCGCTGGGTCCTAAAGCCATGCGCGTTTGGCGGCGCGAGCTGCCTCCGCGCACACGCGTATAGTGTAGGCTGCTGCAGGGTCCTAGAGCCTTCACCTTCGCGAGCGAAGATTCCGCATACGACGGAGGAGAACGGGGCGGCTGCCAGAAGCGAGCGGCTTTGCCCGCTGCTCCGCCCCGCCTCTCCTCACTCCTGTTAGAATTTAAATAAAAGCATGACGGGGGAAACCACTGGTAATACGCGCGCACGCGCCTTCTACACAACGGTACAAACGCTGTAAAATAAGTTCTCGACAGTCATCAATCATACAACTGTTAATCTATCGGCTAACTATCATTGATAATGACTAATTTTAGTGACTAAATTATAATAGGCTACGATAATCTAAGAACATAAACATGAGACATAACACTTATCTCAGTATGGCAGCAAAAAGAAAGAGGAATGGACTTAGGGGAGCCAGTGTTTATACCCCTATCTGGCCACTGATTGGTGTGGGAGTAGAGGTCAGGACTACAAAGGGCCTCAGGATTATGGGAAGTGTGGTTTCAAAAAACCTAGTTGATTCAGTTGAGATATGAAACTTGTAACTTCCTGCTTTGTTTTTTTCCAAGGAACATGTAAGAAAAACCAAAACATAAAAGTTAAAAGTTGAAGTTTTGAAATGCTGATATGGCAGTATTAAAGAAAGATAAGCATAATGCGAGCCTCCTGTCTTGTCATAGAATAGTATGAACAAATGAGAGGTTTATGATTCTCTGCAGGTTTGGCCTTTCTCACTGCTGTCTATGTTGCAACCCGACCCTGGATGCACACACTTATCTCTATGTTCTGGGCCCGGTCCTACTGGCCTGGCTGCAGCCTGGCACTAGGCCTCGATTTTCTGCTGTTTTCTAAGATGGTGTTACACTCCCAGCGCAATCTATACTCACACAAATACTAACCTACCCATAATACTGCTTCTATCGACAGCCCCCTATCCCCTTTAACCTCCCCAAGCAACTACAACACACTCCTATGCCTCTGCCTCATCTGAAACCTCTTGGGGGCCTGGGACGATCATCCCTCCTTCCCAACATTCCCCGTTAATCCCACATTAAAAAAACTGCCATATAGGCCTTTCTCTGTCCTCCTTCTCCATTTTCTCCCTCTCCAACCTCTCAGCTTTCTTCTTGGGCACGGATGCTTGCACACAGATCGTAAACTTTCCCCTGCTTGCGCATGCTGCTCTGGGGTATACGTGAGTTATATACACCTCCATCTCCTGCCAGGTCAACCCAGTGTTCATCATAGTTCTCGTGGTCTGGCGGGGCAATGGTGACTGTGCCTGGAGGGTAGGCACTGCTCTATCCAAACCATGCGGGCCATGCTCGGGTCATCTGTTTGTAACTGGCTGTGTTTTGCACCGTGAAGTGCACCATGTACCCCAATAGAAACCATCATCATTGCACTGCTGGGCATTGTTTTGGCACATCATCGAAGTCCCATCTGGCATGTGCAGAAGATCACTAACACAAACACCATCACTGGCACCAGTATTTTCACTATCGCCCCCATCCACTATGGTGCTCAGGAAAAAAGGTAAAGGAACCAGTCCATTTTTTGTATGCCGGCCTCTGTTTGCCTGTGGCTGCCGAGAGTGTGCAGGACCTCTATTATTTGGGTAAGAGACCTGTTTGTGGCATCATTTGGGGGGGATGTACATGCAACATGAATCCCCAATTGATTTACAGATGCCGCCTTCCATTTCAGTAAGCAAATGCATTATGTAGTGCTTCTGCAGTGTCATCAACCTGATCGCTCGCATTTCAGCCTTTATTGCATTCAGCCCTTGTTCAGTGTCATTTGCCACCCGTATCACTTCCTGGCGGACTATCTGAAGCCACTTGGCATTGGCAGCTGCTTGTATCTCTGGCACAAATAACGATGCCAAGAATGTCTCTCCCTTGTTATACAGTCTGAATGTATCTGGTATTTATTTCAGCAGCTGTGATGAGTCTTGAGAGATCTCTGTTTTTTTTAGCAATGTCTCCTTTTTCTTCTCCGGCAGGATACGGAATATGGGGGGTGGCGGTGGAATCATGGTGGAGGCATCTGGCACTGGTGCTGTCATTGAGGTGAGCAATCCCCTGGGTCCCACTATTAAGTGTACTTCAGGGACCACAAGGAGAGCGGATTGCAGTGTGGCCAGCGAGCACGTGCCCCGCCATAAGGTCCCACCATAATGGCAGGAGGTGCAGAAATGCTTGCTGACCGCAGACCCAGTATTGTCCATCACCACAGTGGTACCTTTCTTGAGGCCTGGGATGTATAATGTCTTGTTGCATTTGTTGTTGGCACCCACAAAGACGCTTCCCTCATTGTGGAAACATAATTCATATTATTCTTGCTTCTGCACCTTCACTACCTCCATCGCCTCAATCCACGTGAGTTTCGCCACATCCTCATTAAAATATTATCGGCACAGATCGTTCACCCTTTGGATAATCTCTCCACCAAATTCCACGAGGATTCCTGCCATGCAGCTTGTTGTAGTTTCATGCCACCTGTTCGCCAAAAATGTTACACCTTCAAACCTCAAGTATGGCCTTGGTAAACACTGAATACTTTTGGGATTCCAGGCACACTGCAGTTCGCCTGGGTCCATCATCACGAGTTGTATGCTCTGCGCCTTAAAAGTACTTTGCAATCTGCATAACGTCAGATGGACTAAACATTAAGCTTCCAAAAGTAGAGTTTCCTGCAGCATCAATACCTTAGGGGCCCCCAACGCATTTGCTATGAAGGAACAGCTCCCATTAACCCTCTTTTACCCCACCAAGCTCAAGTCTGCGTACCAGCTTGTGCAGTAGCACTTTTTGGGCATGTCTATGCGCAGAATGGAATTACCATAACAAATAATCTTGGACCCAAATAACCGGACGGACTCAAAGGATATGGCAAAATACTACTTTATTATTAGCTCAATAAGGAAGGGAAATCTGGCGAACAACTAATTGTGGTCCACACACTCTATGTTACATTTCAGGTACACAAAGGCTTTATACCTTGATATATGTCAGCTATGACTTCATCCTTCATGCCAAATAATAAAGCCTATCAGACAGAGGGATTGGTTACGGGAACATATTTGGCTTCTCCTTCTCTGGCAGGCAAGCCTCAGACTTCCCTCTAACTACGCATATACAGATTATAGCAGCATAACAACAGCGGATTGCCCCCTGCAACATTGTATGCTCGCTCATCGTTGCATAGGCCCTCATGATAGGTTGGCAACTTCTACAAAACTTGGACACTTGGCTCACTAGCAGCATGTAAGCAAAGCGAAACCCAGGTGCAGAGAACAACGTCAGACTACTGCCCAATTAGTCTACCATCTCTCATCAACCAAACCTTCAGCCAATGCTTCTCCTTTGTACTTGACCTTACTGGATGTTCTCTTCTGTGGAACTTTAAGGGGAGTTGAGGTACATCGCTATCTTCGGCCAAATGTTTCTAGGCGCAAAAAGACAAGGGAGGGAAGGCAGAGGGAGGACAAGACAAACGATCTTTCTAGGCCTTGAGTCATTCAGATCGCAAGGGAGAGGGGAGGGAAAAACAGGGCAGCAATGCTCTGAGTAAGTGCAGCCACGGCAGCGCAGCTCGGGGTAGTGCAAGAACAAGGGACTGTAGTGTTACAGTTACAGACCCTAAGTGCATTGTAGGCCTGGAGGCAGTGCAAGGGTGACTGATCAAGAAGGAGCCTGGTGCCCAGTGACACTCTGAGGGTAGCCAAGGGACCAGTCGGTACAGCAGACAGGTAGGTCAGGTAGGTCAACAGGGGAGGGAGAGAGAGAAAGCAGAGAAGAGGAACATTTTGAGCTGCTATTGGAACTTCATGTGGTCCGGCTCAAGTTTGAGAGGGGCAGGAGGGAGGCCATTCCAGAGGGAGGCACCTACACAGGAGCGAGATCTACCCCCCACACTCTCCCTGGAGAAGCGTCTAACCCTTAGTTAATTGGCTGTAGCTGAGCAAAGGGCTCGAGAAGGAAGGTATTTTGGAAAACAGCATTGGATGTAGTGCGGGCTCCGGCCCCAGAAAGCCTTGTGGACAATGCAAAGAGTCTTGAACGTGATCCTTGCAGCCACCGGGAGAAAGTGGAGGGATTTCAGTGCTGAAGAGATGCAGTCCCTGGGCTTGAGGCCAAGTTCTGGATTAGTTGCAGAGAGTAGAGAAAGGCAGATTGAGAAAGAGGCTGTTGCAGTAGTCCAACCTAGAGAGAACTAGGGCTCTCGAGACAGTGAGCTTCTGGGTGAAAGTGAGAAAGGGCAGAGTCCCTTTGAGGTTGTACAGCTTGTAGTGGGACTTCTTGGCGACGTCCGAGATGTGAGGAGAGAAAGAGAGAGTGGAGTGGAAGATGACACTAAAATCTTTTGCCTCACAGGAAGGTGAAGGAAGAGGGCCCAAGGTGGGCGGCCAGAGTGAGAGAGGGAAAGCAGGGGGTCCCAATGAGAAGGATCTCCATTTTACAGGCATTAAGGCAGAGATTGTTGGAGGTGCATCAATCCTGAATTGTGGACAGATAGTCAGGAATGTGCGCGACAGGAGAGGAGGCTGAGGGGAGCCTGAAGAAAAGCTGAGTGTCATCCGCATAACACTGAACGTTAGAGGAGAATGTAGAGATCAGGTGGGCCAAAGGGCCAAGTAGAGGTTGAAAAACCATGGTGAGAGGATAGAGCCCTGGGGAATGCCACATGTAGAGAGAGAGGTGGCAGAGAGAAAGGGACTAAGTTGGACCTGGGAGGGGCAGTTCAAGAGGAAGGAGGTCAACCACTCAAGGCCCTGATCCGTGATGCCCAGGTTCTCACAGAGTCGATTGATCAGGATGACATGGTTGACTGTGTCGAAAGCAGAGGAAAGATCAAGGAGGATGAGGACAGAAGGAATGCTGAAATCAAGGCTAGAGAGCAGATCTTCACGGTTGTTCAGGAGAGTAGTTTCCGTGCTTCTGGCAGTTCTGAAGCCAGACTGATGGTCATGGAGGCAACCAACAGATTCAGTGTGGAGAGTAAGCGATGGCCAGCTTTTCCAAGAGTTTGCCCAGGAAAGTGGTGATGGAGATTGGGCGATAGTTTGCCGGGCAGGTAGGATTGACAGAGGGCTTCTTGAGGAGAGGGTCCACAAGGGAGTGCTTAAGGGGAGATGGGAAAGTTCCAGTGGCGAAATAGTGATTGCAGTAATAAGCCAAGGCTGGAGCGAGGGTGTCAATATGGTCCTTGATGGTTCTGGAGGATCAGGGGAGCACCTGTTTGGATGACACTTTCATAGATCAGACTTGTCTAAAAACATAGTTAGGTGTTGTCAGAGAGAAAGAGGAGAAAAGAGGAGGAGAGAGAGAGTTGGCCAAAGGGGGGCAGAGAGAGTAAGAGGGAGAGGAATTTTGGAGATAGAGGACCGGATGTCCTGAGTTTTAGCAGAGAGGTGAGAGGCCAAGCCATACAAAGGGCCTGGGAGGGAACAGGAGAGGTAGAGACTGCAACAGGATTGGCCAGTTCCTTGCAGAATTGAAAGAGTTCAGCCGTGTTGTCAGAGGCCGCAGAGACGCAGGCTTGAATGTGTGCTCTCTTCTTGGACAGGACAGAGAGTCTGTATTGCTTTTGGAGCAGGCAGCGGTCCAGTTTTTCACAGGATGCACCCGAAGCCCTCCACTTCCTCTCAGCCACCCTGCACATGCGTTTCAGGGCAAGGTAGGCTTCTGCTGGATTCTCATGAGAGGGGCAAGAATGTCCAGGGTGTTGGAAATAGAAAGATGCCGCTTAGAAAGGGCTGTGTCAGGGTGCGACTCAGCCGCAGGAGTAGGAGGAGCAGAGAAAGTAGATGCAAAGGCATCCACTGACACATGCTTCATGGGCCAAATGACCAAGAAGGTAGGTGGCAGTGCTGGGGGGTCTTTGCCTGAGGATAGAGAGTTTCAGATGAGAGAGTAGCAAGTGGTCAGTCCAAGAGAGAGGAATGGTGAGAGGGTTAGAGGGCAGAACGAAAAGAGAGAGAGTGTCGCAGATGTTGCAGAAAAGCCCAGAGGAGGTATTAGAAGCATCCATGTGGATGTTGAGATCTTCGTTGGAAGAGAAGTTGAGAAGTAGAGGAAAGGAGAGAAAAGGAGAGGTCGGCCAATTCAGAGAGGAAGATGGCGACATGGGCAGGGGGGCCTGTAGATAGTGGCCACAGTTAGAGAGAGGTCAGGAGAGATACAGAGCCTGCAGAATAGGCATTCAAAGGAGGAGTAGGCCTGCATGGGAATGACAGAGGCCAGGACCCAGTTCAGAAAGATCAGGGCTACTCCACCTCCAGGTCAGTTGGTTCTGGATTCGGAGAGGATCTTGTGGCCCACAGGCAGGAGAGTATCAAAACCTGTGACAGAACTGGTCGTAAACCATGTCGCAGTGAGAGCAAGGACAACTAGGTAGTGTTCTTCGAGGAGGTGACAGATGTCAACGGAGTGTCTGACAGCAGAACGAGAGTTGAGAGTAGCGACATGGAGCAAGTTGCCACATTTGAAAGACTTCCGCGGTGGGGTACAGGCTTGAGGTACACCCTGCGGCGGTGGTAGAGGGGCCTGAGGGTGGGAAGAGGAGGAAGATGAGGCTGCCGAAGAGGTGGCAGAAGGAGTAACAGGAGAAGGGAGGAAGTTGATAAGGCACGGGAAATGCGTATCAAAAAAGGAGGAGATTGGGCTGAGGGCCCTGAACTAAGGTGGTGCTGTTCAGGTAGACATTAATGATGGTCTTGGAAGAGTGGAAGGGGGCAAAGAGGACCTCCCACCTAGTGCCACCGTTAATGGGAGAGGAGGAAAAAGAAGAGAGGACAGAGACCATGTTAAGGGTACATAGGTTTGGAGAGGTGATGACAAAGAGGATGCCAGTGAGAGTCTGTCTGGAGGATGCACTGGTGTAGGTAACAGCGATAGGGAGGCCTGGGTTGGAGACCAGGATGTCCCTCTTGAACCTCTTCCTTCCAATATTAGTGAGAGGGTTAGGGCAAGAGATAGAGTAGCAGTTAGAGAAGATGGGAGAGACAGAGAGCACAATACAGGGTGCAAAGGAGGTAGGTGGAGGAGAAGGGGGTGAAAGAAGAGAGAGACGCACACAACTCAGAATGGAGGAGGGGGCCGGGGTCACATAAGAGGAAGACACAGAAGGGGAACAAGTAACTCACAACAATGAACGTCACGCCTTGTCAGGGGGAGGTGGGGTCTAGTTGGGAGTCCAGAGAGAACCAGCAACAATGCAACAGTTACTGGAATGCGAAGCACCCAGATTCCACTTTGCCCGAAGGGGGAAAAAAGGCAAATTTTTTAGCACAGCACAATACAACATACATATATTTGACTTTCCTAGAAGGGGAAAAGGGCTACGTTTTTGAGCACAGCACAATACCACACACCCAGATTTGACTTTCCCAGAAGGGGGAGTGGGGAGGAGTGGCAAGTTTACCTGATCAGTCGCAGTAGGTCGATGGCTGCAGGCTACGTGCTGCCACGGCGGACACCGGCAGACACCACTGGAGCTGTCCATGGTCTCTTGTCCTTGGCCGAGGAGGCTGCCACGGTCCTGTGTGCCCAATAAAAGGGCCCGCAAACCAATGGGAGCATTGTTGGGGGGAGGGAGGGGAGAGGGCCAACAACAAGGGAGCAACCGGGACAGAGGGAGGGGGGATCAGGCACACGTGTGCTGAGGCGCGAGAATTAAACTTTTACAAATGCACATCTTATTGTGCCACGGAGCACCTGTTCTCACCCCAGTACCGGAGAAGTTGACATTGGTCTTGCCTGATGATGGTGGGGATGGCCTGTGGGGACAGAGGAAAAAACACATGTCGGCGCATGCTTACCTGTTGTCTGAGCAGGGGTTTGTGTCCTAGGTCCTCCTGCTCCGAACAGGTCCAAACAGGAATTGCCTTTTTCTTCATCTGCCCTTCGCTTCGGACGACCGGGCGAGAGACACCCTTGATCTAAGAGTTAACAGCAGAAAGAAAGAGGCAGGGCTAAGAAGGTGGTGGTGCTTAAGCCAGGTGACCTAGATCCACTTTCACCTGTTTACCAACTGCCCTTGTTTTCTGGTCTTGTACCACATGTGAAAAGAGCATGATTTTGTCAATTTCACCTTTTATTTAGCACTATTTGATTCATTGATGGTAGGTGTCATTACCCTCTTCGGCCTCTAGAGACTTGGTTGCTCCGTTTGACATATGCTTTTCGGCATCTTTAATCGTCAATACTTGGCATTCACAAATGTTTGCCCAATTACTTAATCTAAGAGAAATATCTCCTGTGTACATTGCTTATCCTCGTTGACTCCCCTTATATCCTTCAGTAGCTTCTCGCTGTGGTTTCCTTGATCTCTGGCCAACAGCTATCCTTTGTTCATGCACATATTTGTACTTCCAGCCTCTGTCAGCTCTGCCGTCCTTGTTTCTTTCCTTAGAGCCCTTTGCTTACGTTTATTCAAAGCTGACGTCCATCTTTTCAACATGGCCGCTTCACCCATGTTATATTATCTACTGCAGCAAGCTTCTATTTGACTCATCTACCTTGCGTTTCTGGGTATATACATTCACTACTCATCGGGTTACTTATCTTCCTTGTATATATGGTTTCTTCTCACTTGTATGTATGCTTATTCTTGTTTCTTCAGTTACATCTTCATTCTTTAAGTATTTGTATATTGTTTCAGTGCACAATTGTATCTTCTCTTTATGGTTTTCCTTTGCACATTAACAAGGGGGTCCTGGGAGTCCCTCTGCCAGACATTAGTCCTGGTTGCGAGAGACTTACCCAGAGTCTTTAGCTCACTATCTTTCACAGAGAAGAAATATCCTAAACATATCAGTCTTTGTCCTGCCCTGGGGCAGTCCAGCACCGAAATGCTAGGCAATTCTCCTCTGAACAAGAGTACCAACAGCATCCCCAGACACGTGTTTCGGTCTGGTTGGACCTCATCAGTAGGGAGGAGCTGTGCCTCTCTAAGAATAGTGAGCAAGGGGTCCACGTCTGGATTCCCCTAGTAACTTAGGGTGAGACCCAAAGTTACTTGAATATGCAAATTAACAAGGGGGGTCCTGGGAGTCCCTCTGCCAGACATTAGTCCTGGTTGCGAGAGACTTACCCAGAGTCTTTAGCTCACTATCTTTCACAGAGAAGAAATATCCTAAACATATCAGTCTTTGTCCTGCCCTGGGGCAGTCCAGCATCGAAATGCTAGGCAATTCTCCTCTGAACAAGAGTACCAACAGCATCCCCAGACACGTGTTTCGGTCTGGTTGGACCTCATCAGTAGGGAGGAGCTGTGCCTCTCTAAGAATAGTGAGCAAGGGGTCCACGTCTGGATTCCCTTAGTAATTTAGGGTGAGACCCAAAGTTACTTGACTATGCAAATTAACAAGGGGGGTCCTGGGAGTCCCTCTGCCAGACATTAGTCCTGGTTGCGAGAGACTTACCCAGAGTCTTTAGCTCACTATCTTTCACAGAGAAGAAATAGCCTAAACATATCAGTCCTCGTCCTGCCCTGGGGCAGTCCAGCACCGAAATGCTAGGCAATTCTCCTCTGAACAAGCACCTGTCAGATTTTCTTTACAGCTCTTTGATATTTAGTGGTATCTGCAAATCTCCCGCTACCACCTCAGTTCGAGGATACATTTGGTACGGTTGTCTGAGTGCATAACTTCTCTCATACACTCAATGCGGTATTGGAATTATACCAGGTGTCATCAATAGTGTCTTCTTTTTAATCAGCCAATAGGTCAGAGGTGAGGGAGTAGGGTCTATCAGTGACGTGCATGTCTGCTCTTCTACAAGTTATTACTCAATTCTGGGTGTTGCACATCTTCTATCACATCTAGGCCTAGTCCTCAATGCTCATGTTATTTGGCTATTTTCACTCTTCTTTTGAAACTTTATAATGCACTAATGCATGAAGTAGTAGAAGGAAAACTCAAATTTGCAATCATGTCTGAAAACACATTAGGAAATAAAAATGGCATAGCCAGCTTAGTAAACTTCCCCATTTCTTCCCGAATAGCATTCATATTAATGGCAGTTGTGTTGGGTGTCATGTTAACAACAATGGTGTTGTCTTTCCCAGTTCCCCCGTTTGATGAAGAGATATTGTCAGTATTGGCACCCCCTGACCTCACCCTTTTATATGCTCTCGCCTTATAAAACTATATCCTAAATATATACCCAATCCAAACATAGAAAGAGTAAACAGTCCAGCGACACAATGCATAACCCAGGTATAGGTAGAAGAAAACACGGTTACTATAGAATGTTCACGAGAATGAGGGTATGATCGTTCTATTTTCATCATGGAAGAAGAGAGAATAAAAATTAAGGAAGCAAAGGAGGAGGTAAAAAGAAAGAGCCAAATCGTGCCTAGCAGCTTTGATATTTTGTGGAGGTAGACCGGTTACAGAAACATATTACAAATGGTACAATAAAACAATGTTTTGTCGCAGTTTATAGTTATATATGCATGCTTAGATATATCAATTGAATCAATTGATCAGTTTGTATCACATTTCTTACACCTGTGTGGAGGGGTGCAGTATGAGGGGCCCTAAGGACATCTGAAACATGTATTAACACCGCAGCTCCCAAACCTTTACCACAACGGGAGCGGCATAGATGACTGTGAAATGGCTGTTGTATTTAGGCTCACTCCACCGGCGCACAAAATATTAAACAATAATATTATCTACTGGGAAGAGCTGACGTCAGTGGATCAGATGCAGCGCTGGTTGTATCTTCAGACGGTGGTGGCGCTATCTGTTGAGAGATAAATTGGATTGCTTTTGTTAAGGCTGGAAGATAATCTCTGAACTCATTGTAACGCTTACCTTAGACTCTGCGGGGACACCACTCCTAATGACTAAGACCACTCTTCTCAGGGTGCGTTGTTTTTTTTCTCTTCCGACTAAAATTATCTCCTATCCACCCATAAACCTAGGAAGATATACAAAGGGTACAAATCAATATGGTTCCTCTCTGACTAACTCGGGAATAAACAATAAAACCTCTTAACCTTAGCCTATACCAATGTCACTCACAATTACCTTAAATTATGATATTGTGGGCTCTCCATCCTGCTTCTGCGCAGGGGTGCATGTCCTGTAGAATGGGGAACTGGCAGGGAGAGACTGAGCGAGAGGCTTCCTTACTAAGTGTGTTAAAAAATGATTGGCCAAAGGAAATACCATATTAGACAAAATAGTACCTTATACTACAACTCACTCCTAACAATGGAATCACCTAAAGCAAACAACCTAGCACAGTAGTGTAATGGGTAAAAATCAGGAAAGACAAGATTCCATTTCTCACACTAATGGGAGTGACTAAGCGGCGCTACTCCTAAATACTAAGGAAATTACTAATGCAACTCGGAGTTCCTACTGAAAACGGAACGGGGGGAAAATTCTAAGTGAATTCGTAATAATGGGTTAACTGGATGATGCACCCTTCGTCCTTGAATACCAAATAAGTGTCACAGAAAAAACATGCGTGCCTAATATGAGTCAGTATATATTCAAGTGTCTCAACACGCTCCTCATGCGCACTAAATGCCAAGCTACTCCGAACTCTGCGCAATGAGGAGATGTCTCTCAGCAAACTCACGCACAACAAAAGCACGAATGAGGGAAACTCTCTCCGCACACCCACGGACAACAAGGTGTGAATGAAGAGATTACTATCAGCACTCCCAAGCACAACAAAAGCGTGAATGAGGAAAACTCTCTCAGCACACCCACTGACAACAAGGTGTGAATGAAGAGGTTACTATCTGCACTCCCATGCACAAACAAAAGCGTGAATGAACTGCAATAATATTATAATAAAAAATATACTTGCGAACTCCTAAGGAAAATGAGCGAACATAAAATGCAGAGGTTCTTTTTCTCAGAAAGACGTCCACTTCAAGAGCACCAGAAGTACGGGAGACAAAAGAATGAATGGGCAGGGAACTGCAAATACAGGGAGCTACCAGGGGAAACAAGGAATACAAAACGAGGGGAAACTAGGACAAAGGATTCTGTGGAAGGGTGCTGAGGAATCTCTGATAGGAATTGGAACCATGGTAAGCATCACTGCAGCAGCAGTAAAGAGGCGAAGCAAGGAACAACAAGGGGGAGGGGCTTAAATACTCCGGATTGACAGCAACTAGACAGCCCAGCATCCTACAAGGAACACAACAGGGCGGCCATGTTGGAAGATGAGGAAGTGTCTGAAGTAGGTTAGCCATCAAGGTTCCACCTACCCTTGGCCCAGGAATTGTATGCCACTAACCAGGAAACTTTGGGCGCCGTTTTAAAGGGGAACCCAGTGGTCATGACACTCATCTCCTAGAACGAACGCAGACCTGAGAGCATCTGAAGCTTTTCTGATGGGAGATAGGGGCGGGTGCATTTGCTGCCCTGTTACCACCTCATGAGGTGATAAATGTTGATCCTTATAGGGCTGCATGCACACGGTAAACAATGCCAGGGGCAAGCAGTGTATCCAGTTCTTCTTTAACGTGGTGCACAGTTTTGAAAGTTTACTCTTTAATAGACCATTGATCTACAACCCTGTTGGCCTGGGGGTGGTAAATAATACACATCCGATGCTTGATGCCCAATAATGCTGTTATTTCCTTGAACAGCTCATTGAAAAGTTGCCATTGTTGGTCCTTAATACATTGCACACTCCCCAGCGAGGGAAACCTCTCTGACCAAAAACTTGGTAGCACACTTAGCATCTGCATGTGCACAAGGATATGCCTCCACCCATCGGGAGAAGGAAGACACAATGACAATCATGTAACATTACACCTCTTCCCCATGTCTGCATAATCAATGTGCAACTCACGGAATGGCTCTTTTGGTTGGGGTAGGGTATCTCGAATAGTTCTTAGGGTCTGGCAAGCACTGTAAGTTTGACATGCAGTGCAATAGTGCAATTGTTCATCATTTTATTCAGTGTCTCTTGTTTGGAGATTGGGGACAAACCCGTCCTCGTGTACATATGCAGCAATATGTTGTTTTGACACTTAAGATGCATGGTGCAGCTGGTCAAAAGCGCCCAGCAGCAATTCATGCAGCATAACTGTTTTACCTGTCATTTCCTGCCACCATAATAAGTCTGTAGGGGACTGTTTTTATCCTTTCCTTTGCCACAGCTCCTTCTCTTCCTGTGGTGCATGGCCCTGTAATTCAATAATTTGTGTGATTGGTACTGAGTTGTAGGGTTCCGGCAATTGCTCTTGTCCCCATGCCATCACTGGATATTCAGAAATACTGGGCACAGGGCATTTTGTGGCCTGTTTGGCTTCTGTCTCTGCTGCAGCGTTACAGAGTAAAACTTTGTCTGTATCATTGTTAGGGGTGGCGCACTTCACCACCGCTGTCATAGAGCGCTGAGAAAAGGGCATCAATAAACTTGTCTAGTAATGCTGCATATTGAACAGGTGAACAGTTGGCTCTCCTAAACCCCCTTATTTTCCACCCTGCGAGCCCAGAGTGCATTGTAGTGGTCATATAGGCAGAATCAGAATAGATAGTTACACGGCACTCATGGGATGCTGAAAGTGCTTCATTGAGCACAATAAGCTCTGTTGCTTGGGCTGAGTAATGCATGGGTAATGTTTTCTGCACCAGGGTTTCGTACTCGCCATCCACTAGACAGACCTCTGCCGCACCCGTATGTCTGTGGCCTGTCCCCTGGTTGATAATTGCTGACCCATCAACGAAAAGTACTTCTCCACCCTCAAGTGGGCTATCCTTTGTTTTAGGTATGTCATCCTCCTCCCGCTCAAACGTCATACAGTCATGTTTAGAAAGTTCTTCCTCCGTACACATTTTGGTAAAAAACATAGCTGGGTTCAATGTCCTGCATCGCACTATATGAATATTTGGGCTGGATAAAATGATCTCATATGCGGAAGCCCGCTGTGTGATCAATGAAGATTTAGACCACTCTAGTATGGCGACTACTGCATGCTCCACATACAATGTTACGGAACACCCCATGATGATTGTTGAACTTTTCTCTATTGCAAATGCAGTGGTGGCAAGCGCCTGTTCGCAAGGGATGACCCTGCATCACTGAATCTAGCACTCTACTGTCATGGGCCAATGGCTTGTGGCCCATAGTGCTTTTCTGAGTGAGTATGGCTGTCATCAGCTACCCATTGGAATGAGAAAAAAGATAGAGCTCTTGAGGGTAATCTGGGGTTGCTAGCACTGGGGCAGTAGAAAACCCCTCTGTCAGGTTGTTAAAGCAGGTATGCATGCTTTCAGTCCATGTTATTTTGTTGTCTGTTCTTTGTGCCTCTTTAAGGCCTTGCAACACAGGCCTGGTGTACACAGCGTAGTGAAGGATCCCCGAAATCTGAGAAATGTCTGCATTTCTTTGACTGTGTTTGGCTTGGCAGCGCTGTGTACAGATGCAGTGCTCTCTGAGGTATTATTTTCTTACCATACACAGATATGCCCAGATATGTATTGTCCTAGGTAAAGGACTTTCTGAAGGCAATACTGTACCTTAGCCTTGTCCACTTTGTAACCCTTGTGCGCTAGCAACTGAAAAAGCATGATCGAGCCCCTCCTGCACTGTTGTTCATCCTCACTTCACACTAGCAAGTCATCTACATAATGAATGATGGTGCTGAGTACCTCTATGTTCCTTAAGTCTGCATGTAAGATCCTATTAAAGATACTAGGGAACCCACAGTACCCCCTGAGGCGATCTTGTGTGTTCGTACCACATTCTCCCATGCGTAAACGCAGTGAGGTACTGAGAATCAGGATGCAAGGGTATAGAGAAGAAGGCGTTTCCCAAGTCAACTACAATGAAATGTGTCGCTTGCTTTGGGATACTGCACAAAATTGACCCAGGGTTAGGAACGACCAGAAACTCTGATTGTACAATGTCGTTTAGGGGCGGATATCCTGGATCATCATCCAACTGGACCTTTTTGCCTCTTTTATCGGGTAGATTGGCGTATTGCAGGGTGCATTAGAGGGTACAGTAATGCCCTGGTGTAACAGTGCAGCAATGGTGTCTCTTATTCCTTCCTCTGCTTCTCTGGACAATGGGTACTGCCTCATTAGGGGTAGCACTGTGCCTGGTTTGAGTGTTTTTCGTATGGGGGTCATTCCCTGCAAAAGGCCTACATCGTGGGCATTAATTGTCCACAACTTCTCAGGGACCTGTGCCAAATCAATTTCCAGGCAGGAGGGGGCTGCAATGGAGACCATCATGGGACATTGTACTCTACAGTATTGCACAATTATGTCACAGGGTGTGCACATAGCCAACACTATTTCGCCCTGTATGTCACCTGTCACTTCCTTCAAGGGGATTGTCAGCGCTATGCACAATACTGTGCACCACTGATGTCCATCTGAATCCATCCCAATGACTACAATCCTCTTTCCTGACACCAACAACCCCTCCGAATCCAGTGAAATCATAATTCCTGCAACAAGCTCTGGGGACACAGCTGGTCTAGTGATGAAATCAGATGACACTCGACAGCACACCCTTCCAATCTGGGGCACTGCGTCAAGTAACATGGTAATTCCGAACACAAACATATTGGGGTCAATAGGAATGCCTCGAACCACGACCTTTATTACAATGGCCTGTATTATCATTATTGCTCTCACGGCACACATCCCCGGGGTGGCACACACTATTTACCGATCTGTAAAGGAGACGGTCATATTCAATTTACTCAAGAAAAACAACCTAACAAATGTACTAGCGAGGTCGCCTAATAGAGCAACGTGGTGCACAGTATTCAGCCTCCTATTTTTATGGATAATTCTTCTATATAAGGAACCATTACCACAGCCCGAGAGACCCCCTGCATGTTGAGTGTTTCATCCAATAATGGGAATTTGCCTTCACTGATGCATGATTAAGTGGCACCTGTGAGAACCATGAACATGAATTGTTTGTTCCCTATCTCAATGCCCACCAAGAGTACCTCTTCTGGGTGGGTAGTTATGGACAGGAATGGACATGCAAGAGCTTTCTGGGGGCTGTCCTAATCAGGATATGTATTTGTGCCTGGGAACATAAAGAGTTTCCCCCCTATGACAGTCACCCCTCAATAATGTTTCACTGTCCCATTTGGAACAACGTTACTGTTGGGCACTTTGGCAAAATGAAATTGGGGCGAAAATGCTGGTTGTGGTAAATGGCCGGGCAGGGCGGGCATCTGCCTGTGAGCAGGTTGTGGCGGTAACTGTGTGTAAGCTTGGTGTATTCAATAAGATATTGTTGTGGGCATGGGAGACGCTTGGAGGTGTTGCTGCTGAGGGGCTGTGAACACAGGGGCATACAGGTTATATCCAGGCCCAACCCTACTTCTGCACTCCCTTATGAAATGACCCAGTTTACCACATCCCCAACACTGGACTGGTCCTGCTCCTCTCCTTGGTCCCATTCCCCCAAAGCCACCTCTGCTTCCCGTCCTCCTTGGAACCCCCCTCGTCCTCATTGTTGATCCTCCTGATACCACTCTGAGTACTGTGGTTGGGACCCACCATTCCATTGCCCTCCGTTCGGCCAAACTGCCACTATCCTTGAGTCCGCTCGTGGTGTTGCCTGCACAGCTAAATCTGTTTGGGTCACTGCCACGACTACTCCCTCAAATGACGTTTTAGCACATTTTTTCTGTACCAGTTTCGCTTCCTCTGTCTGCATCCTCTGTGGTGTTTCCTTCTCTCGCTCTTTAATCCATTTTCCAATGGTGCACAATTATGGTCTGTATTTCGGCCCACCCCTTTGCTTCTTAACCTACTATCTTGTTAAGAGCGTTCTGTACTTCCTTCGGCAATCCCCTCTTGATAAAGAAATAGAAAAGCTGAACTGAACGGTCCAACTGCTCACGTGTCTATGCCCGCCACATCTCCTACACTTTTAAAATATATTGGGCGTGGTCCTCATCATACCCCATGGTCTATTGCATTATAGACCTCAAATCCAATGTGTTGGGGTATGGCCGCCGCAGTGCGGGCCACACCAGCGCTCTGATATCATTGAAGTAGGCCCCATCATGAGTGTCATCATCTATTTTTACTCCCGGGTATCCATCCTTAACCCAGGCATCCTCCGCCTGCTCTCCTATAATTGCAACTAGCAAGCTTTTTATATCTCCCATGCCCAAAGGGATACCGGCTATGTGTTTTTCAAATGCATATATCCACTTCCCAGCCCCTGCAGTGAGGGTAGGTAGCTCTTTAATGAGGTTGTTTTTAACCAATCGGGCCAATGGAACAATCTGCATTCACCCGGGGCCTTTATGCAGTAATGGCAGCTGGGTACCTAACCCCCATTTCCCTCTCCTGCTGTCATGCGCTCTTTTCCGTATGACTGCCATCCAGCCATTTCTGTTCCTCCGTTGTGGGCCCCACTAACTCTCTACTCTCTGAGTCATTGCTGCCACTCTGCCTTCATCCTCTAGCTCATCCATCGTATCCTACTCCCGCAGTTCCTTATTTGTATCTCCATCTGGCCTTACCGTCCCATAATCTACGCTTCTGGCTCCTCACTCCTCACTTGCCCTTCTCTTTCTCAATGTGCATATCCTTAATCGCACTACAATCCAATCTAAATAAAATGTCTCCTGCCCTCTACTCATCTAGTCCGCACCCTGCTTATTTCCTTCCTCCCGGAGAATCCTCAAGCGTGTCAACTCTGCTTTGGCCACCTGTAATGCCTCTTCCAACTCTTTCTGTGATTTCTGATCCCCCTTATTCTCGGTTTTTACCGGTATTGCAGGATTAGTATTAGTGTGGCATGGGGTGGTGCTGTGGCTGGTGGGGCACATATGTAGGGTTAGTGTTTTCAGTAGTGGGCAGGGTGGGATGGCATCCCACTGCTGGCAGAGGTAATGGCCTCTCCTCAAGTGATGCTACTGTATTTGGAATTGGGGCATCATCCTTCTGGGATTTACACTCATCACTGTCTTCTACATCCTCCACCATTTTCCATGATTCCAAAATCTCTTTCCTCTTCTGAAGCTTTTTACCCTTGTACTTAGCAGCTAAGCATGTATACATGTGTTCCAATATCCCTCTATTGTTCAAACTCTACTTCGGCCATGGGCGGAACATCCCCCATTGCGTCTCCGCCACCCACTGCTTTTGGTATTTCTCAATGTTATCCTTATACAACAGAAATGCACTACAAATATACCCTAACGGTGTAACTACCCCCATGTTAAATCTGCTCTATGCACAAAAAAGATAAAAATGTATACACAATACGAAAGATAAAAATATATAGACAATACAACTTTTTCTCACACAACCCTACCAGTCGGTCACACCTTCTCCCAGTAATAACCTATTTGTGTCCCCCTCCCCTTTCTTTCTTCCTCATGCCACACCCATACACATTCTCCGTACACACAACACCCACCCTCTCTTTTCACAGGCCCTCCATTGGCCTTCTTCTAACACAACACATAAATGAAAAACACTAAAACAACAAACTAAAATAATAAGCTAAAACAACAACCAATAATTCATCTTGTTCCCCCACCTGAAATATATTGGACACAGAAATTCGAGCCCTCTAATTATACAGAGCCCCTACGTTTGTATTCTTTTCTCTTTACTCAAAATAAGGCGCCATCTTCCTCCCTTACTCTGAAAGAATTCCACTTCTCTGTTTTTCTTCTCATATATAATAATAATAAAAAAACATATAACTGCCACGTTGTCTCTCGCTCAACACACTGCTCAACAATACCCCCTCGTCTTCCCTTTATCAATTCGCTCTCACACCCACACGCTCTTTTCCAGTTTCCCCAATCCCCTCTCAAAGTCTTCCCCCTTTGCTCTCACCCGCAGAAGGTGTACTCACAATTGCGTGTTCAACCATGGTCCTGTGTCATAGGGTCCCAATAACGGCCTGCACCATCCTAAGAGCTGTGCCCGCTTCAAAGAGCAGACAGGAATTCTGTGAAAACGGCTCATGTATACCACTACTGGTTGCGTGCTTGGTCACTGCAGATGGGCGCAGCCCCTCCAGATGTGTGGCCATGAATCCTCTGTCCCTTTCTGAAAAATCGGGGTATCACATCAGGGTCACCAATTTGTATGGCAGACTTCCAATGCATACACGTAGAAAGAATACAACCTGCTAGGGAAAAACACACTTTTTGCAAGGAGAACAAGGTTTAATCACACCCAAGAAAAATACATGCCAGCAAAGAACTCAGCTATCATGGAGCACATTGACGAAAACAGCATAATTATCAAGTTATAAAGGTTCTCAGTGACATAAGTGACCTAGATTACATAGGTTACAGATCGAAGTGGCTGGTTGGTGTGGCCCTATACATATACCGCCTGATCCATAAGGGATGCCAGGCCATTGGCCCCAGCTTCTCCTGTTCGTCTTCTTCCACATGGGGCTCTTCTTTTTACATCATCAGACGCAAAGCTCCTAATTGGCAATTACCAACACAAATCATTGCATTCCCTATCTGAGGCCTAATGAGCATGTGGTACTGCAGACATGGGCACAGAGGATACTTTCGAGGTCACAATGAGTTGCAAACCCGGGCTCGATCCCAGATGCGTCAGCACCTTCCCAAATATTACCACCCTGGTTTAGGTTTGTTACTTTTTTTCCCCATTGGCACCTCGCAGCACAAATGACAGGGATCCAGGATGTGGTGAACCTACCTTTTTGCTGGGATCTTCCTGATAGATTGGTGAACTAACAGTTTTAGGGTCGGTAGTCTGGGGCTGGCTGGTACACTGGAATGCTGGGGTCTTGGAGCAGGGGCATCTGGGCACTATAACTTAAGGTTTGGAGTGGTGAAGGTTGGAGGATCGTGCCCTCCTTCTCGTGGGATAACTTTTCACAGGGAGGTCTCTCGGCCCTCTCAGTAAATTGATCTTTCTCACTCTGTCAAAACTGCAACCCAACCCTACATGCACACTTATTTCTATGTTCTCGGCCCGGGCCTACTGCCCTGGCTGCAGCACAGTGATAGGTCTCAATTCCAAAGCGGTTGTTGTTTTCTAAGATGGTGCTTCACTCCCAGCACACTCTATACTCACACACATAATAATCTACCCATAATGCAGCTTCTATTTACACCCCATCCCGTTATAACCTCCCCAAACACCCACAACACACTCTAATGCCTCTGCTTCATCTGAAACCTTTTGGGGACCTGGGACGATCGTCCCTGCTTCCCAACATTTGACTATGCCACATCTAGAAGCCTTTGCCCTTAGAGCTAATACCACACGGCAGATCCTAAAGCACATGCTCACTTTCTTTTCAAGAGTAGGGTTTCCCAAATAAATCTTAATGGATCATGTCTCCATATTCATGATCAAACTCATGGGGGGGGGAGTGAATTAATGACTTCATATTACCACCCTTAGGACTTCAAGCTACTATCCACAAACATATGGGATTGTAAAAAGGTTTAATAAAACTCAGAAAATGATCTCACAGAAGTTTAATGGAACAAGACAGAAGGAATTGGGATCAAATGATACCTTGGGCTTTATTTGCTCTCAGGAAGACACCCCAGGCTTCTACATGATTCTCCCCATTTGAATTACTTCATGGACGGGAACCCCAAGACATCCTGGACATGTTAAGAGAGGCCTGGGAGGAAAGAGAGGAAGCCCCAATCCCACTTTCCCAAACCACAAATTGTCGTAAAGATCATATGACTGTAGTAAGAGCTTCCGTCCAAACTCAGATGGCTAAGGCACAAGAACCTCCTACAATCGAAAGGTCACTGTATGATATTCCTCGGTAGGACAAAAAGTGCTAGTATTGTGAAGAGGGAAAATCGAGATCAAACCCATGCCCCGTCACCCAAGGCGCATATACAGAAGAACAGCAGGAAGAACAAGGAGCGCACTTATCATTTGAACCAGGCCCCAGCGCACCCATGGGTGACAAATATGCTGAAACACACCCACTTCACCAACAGTGCAACTTCCATGCTACATTAGAATCAATGCTGCAATATCAGAATCTACAAACACAAAAATCCCTGTTTAAAGGCTTGCAAATGCCTATATGAATTAACATGGTCTAATTGCACAGTGTAAAGCCATGGTTCAGGAAAATTACAGCCAAGTTCATTTCTCTCACTGAACACTGGCTGCAGAAGCCTTCAGCAATGCTCCTCGCAAAACCCACGAGCAGCCAAGGTCGCGCAGTCAGATAACATTGCTTTCTGCAGGCAAACATTTTTTAATTCTCCATTAATGCGAGTAAGCCACGGCAACTCAGTGTGTTTTTTTTCTTTTCTTTCTGGGAAAGAAAGACATATTCGCAAAGACTCGCACAACATTCGAAACATAATTGTAACAAGAATGGCTCAGGCCTAGCCAATGAGCACTCAGAGCTCAGGTGCGAAATGCTTGCTTCAGCTAAAAAGTTATGGGAACAAATTCATAATGGAACAAGCTAGAATTAGGTAATGGTGGGCTGGCACAGCTAAACCAACCCACTGACGCAAAACTCAAATGTCCAATTATCATGCTCTCTATAAGGGCTGCATAGGTAACCTATTACTCAGCAGCCAATAGCAGGAGGAGATAAGTTTCTGGGAGCTGATCCAATTCTGTGAGGTCAGCCTGCAGTGTGATTACAAAGCTGGCTTGCAAGCCAGCCCCGGGGGAGACGGCGCCTGAACTCTCGGTGTGCACGATGCTCTGCATGTTTTTTTTCTTTTTTTACTGCCCAGAAATAAACGCAGTTTGGAACATGCTGCTGCCTGCTTGGGACTCTGTTGCATTCCTGTGGGCCATATGGGAGGTGTTGGGGTCTCCCATAGCGGGTGAGGGTATGGCTGCTGGCCCCCCACAACCCTGGTGGGGGTCCAGCTTCTCCCCAACAACTTGGTGCCCTCTGTGAGGCTCATTGCTCATTGTAACATGGGTGAATGAGCACTGCCTGCGCTAGTATTGTTACCAACATCTGAGAATAAACTAATAACTGAAGGCACAGGCTGTACGAGGTGCTAGAACAGAGAGGACCCTGTAACTACGTTTCTCAACCTTACCGCTGATTGAAAACCCAGATATACCACATAAATCTACTAAAGAGTTAGAAAGAAAACCATGCAGAGTCAGCCACCACCATTTTGTCGTGTTTATTACCCGATGACTCTGATAGAAAGGTACCTATACCTCTTGAGATGAGTAATAACCAGAAACAAAATCTATATGACCTACTGCTCCAGTTTACTGATGTATTCAAAGAGGGGCGCGTGACATGATTCTACCATGATATCCGCACCCCTGAGGGCAATGTGGTACACCTAAAACCTTATAGACTACCCAAGACAAGGAAAGCAACCATCATCCAGTAAGTCAAGCAGATCCTTGAAGCTAATATTATTGAACCATCTACCATTCCCTGGTCTTCCCCCTTCGTATTAGTAGCCAAACCTGAACGGAAACTGGAGATTTTGTATTGACTTCAGAAAAGTCAATGCAATATCAGCCTTTGATGCCTACCCAATGCCCCGTATTGATTACCTTGTTGATTATCTTTCTACCATAGAGCTCCCAAAAGGCTATTGGCAGGTTCCATTGTACAGTCCTGATAAGGATAAAACTGCCTTTGCCACACTCTTAGCCCTGTTCCACTTTAACATCCTCCCATTTGGGCTACATGGGGCCCCTGCAACATTCCAATGGTTGATGGACAAAATCTTGCAACCTCATTCCGATTTCTGTGGGGCCTACATAGACACCATTGTCATCCATAGTAAGACCTGGGAAGATCATGTCTACCACCTCTACTCCATCATGAGAGTTCTAAGAGTGGCAGGGTTAACAGCCAACCCAAAGAAATGCAAATTGGCCCAGTCTGTGATAAAGTACTTTGGTTTTTTGTGGGAAATGGCACACAAGAAAAAGTCAAAGCAGTCCTAGACACCCCTACAACTAAAACAAAAAAGATCTCAGGGCTTTCCTAGGACTAATAGGCTATTACTGTAGATTCATCCCCAATTTTGCGGGTAAAATTGTTAGACTTACTGACAAATTGAAAAACGCAGAACCCCAGAAGTTCAGGTGGAATGAAAAAGATCAGAAGTGTTACAGAACTATAAAAGAGACCCTTTGCCAAAGTCCCACTTAAAGGGGCCTGATTTCTTGAAAGATTTAATCCTTCAGACAGATGCTTCTCTTGCAGGATTAGAAGCTGTCCTTTCCCAAGACCACAACGGCCTAGAACATCTAATACTCTATGTAAGTAGGAAGCTATTCCCAAAAGAGAACAATTATTCTGCCATTGAGTTAAAAGCCCTTGCCATTAAGTGGGCCATCATACATTTAAAATACTACTTATTGGGGCAGAAGTTTAGATTAGTCTCCAACCATTCACCCCTGGTATGGATTAGTCAAAGAAAAGAATCCAACCCAAATGTTATGCAGTGGTTTCTGGATCTTCAACCTTATTGTTTCACCGTGGAACCCCAGAAATGTTGAGATCAAGAAAATGTTGACTTCCTGTCTCGATTTGCCTTTGAAACATCCAGATCCACCCCGCATAGGGGAAGGGTATGTGAGGGATCTGAGGGCGTCCTCACTTTTCCCCCCAATATATCCTCCTCTCAGGTGGCCAGGTCCTGACCCCTGGAGTGGATATGCGAGGGAAGATAGCCTGGGTGGAGGAGACTTGGGAGTGGAAATGAGGCACCTTTGGATAAGACATGGTATCCCCCATTTCTCTTTTCCAGTGAACCTAATATCCCCCAAGTCTCCAAGGTTACTATCAGTCCCTTCCCTATCGTTCCCATACATAATTTCCCAGTAGACATCAATCAGGTACCAGGACAAGGAAGAGGCACAAAACACTGAAGAAAGTTTTGCTTTGACACTGAGCAGTCTAGTCTTTCTGACATCCTAATTGATGCCGGGAACTTTGAATCGAGAAAGAGAATTCTGTTTTCCTGTGGAAACACGGCAGGACACGAGAGGAGAAGCAGAAACCCAGAGAGGCTGCAGCAGTAGCAGAGGAGCATGTACCGGAGAGAAGTTAGGTTGAGACTTGCTATCCAGCTGGGAGAAGTGGAATCAGCGTTGTGGAATGCTGCTGAAATTCTGGGAGCAGGGGGAAGCTCCTTGGGCATTCACAGCTGCAGGATCGCAAGGACAGTGCTTACCCGGGCTCCAGGAAAGGCAGCAGGGTGAAGCGAGGTCCTTTGAGGGGGTGCCTCAGGCTATGGAAAGGTGGTGCAAGGCAGAGACAGCCAAAGGAGGTTCTCCAGTGCCACACAGAACCTGTGAATCTGCCCAGAAGGCAGTGGGACTCCCGGGAGTATCAAATGAAAAGGAGAAGCTAGGAAAGTGTATGACAAGTAAAGGTCCGAAACCAGAGGACCAGGAACTGTTAAAGAGGCAAAAAGGCTTTTCCAAGTTATCAATGAACAGAATGAATGGTTGTAATGAACATTTTCAAGAGGTATAAAGGCAAAGAGGCATTGCCAATAATCAAATTAGCCTTTTTCAAAGAAGCAATCTATTATTGAAAGGAATTCATGTTTTTAATGAACATTGCCAAGAGGCAAACTAGCATCACCAAGTGTGCAATAAGCACTACCAAGAGTCAAGAAACACTGGAGAAATTTCCTAGAAGGAGAATGTACTGGGAAGCTTATACTAGTATATGCAAGCAAGAGCTACAAGTAAATGGTGATAATGCAAGATATAATAAAGTATCAAGAATATGTGAATGAAAACTAAGTCAAGCCTAATTGAAAAGCTAAAACTGTGGCATAATGCATATGAAGCCAATACAAGTAAGGTGTATCGGTTGTGTGACCTGTATTGGGTGGACAGTGTGGTCCGACGACCACGTCTAGATCGAGTGCATCCACCTGAGGAAAAGCTACTTTTGTGATTGAACCAAGGAATATACATGTGAACTGAAATTAAGGAACTGAATTGTATAACTTGGTGAAAGGTGATTAAACCAGAAGAGCTGGGGAGTATCCCAGGTATTTGTGTTGCTTGGAACATTGAGAGATCTGGAAGATTGTTTTATTTGAGAACCTTGAGAGACTTGACATTTTGGGGAAGGGAACTCCTATCTGCTGACGTGAAATATTGGAACCTTGGGGAAGGGAAACCCCTTTTCCATCTAAGAGCTAAAAGAAGCTCTGAACTTTTATTTGAACACTTCACATTTAATGCTGACATCCCACACATTGTATACAGTTAGCTGCGAGGGCAAGTATAGGTTTTGACACAGACAGGCATTTACTTTTGGCTTCCTGAGGCAGACTATCATAAGTTTCATTTAGGTAGGGAAATCCCACCCACCTTAGCATAGGGCAAGTTAGGCCTTTTCCTAACCCCACTGTTTGATTAATAAAAGTTTGATTCCCAAACTCAGTTGTCTGTGTCTACTTCATGATGCCTTCAAAGGTGACAGTGCCACTCGAAGCGCACTGCGCCATCTGGTAACAGAGTACTATTCCAATGTAATGGCCCAAACAAAGCCTGCCAAGAAGGGCATTGTGGCTGTAAAGGACGCTGGCAGCCATATTTAGCACCACCAGATTGGCTGCCCTACTCCTCCAGGATGCACATTCGCAATCACTTCAATGTCAAGAAAGACTGCATAATCTAATGTGGCACTACTGTTGCTTGACTCACCCACAGAATCAATTCTTGGCGAGAGAACCTAAGTGAAATATTCCATTCACCTGTCACTGAATGGCAATCCAAGGCACTAAAGGTTACCAGTGAAATCTTTCTCAGCCTGGAGCAACAGCACGCTTTATGCCACTTGTGATACAGACGCAAGTCCCAAGCCAGACAGCAAAGAGCTGGGGAGTATCCCAGGGATAACACTATCATCTCTCCAATTGCAATATATTTTTAGTAAACTGGTAATTGAATTATTTGAAGAAGTACACTCTCACAATGAACATGAAAGCAGCTCAGGGCATCATTAACTGGGCGTGACAAAATAATAGGCATGGTGGACATGACTGTCTTTTGCCGGGCTCATCTCAGTCCTCGCCCGGTCAGCCTTAATCTACAGAAAATAGATGTGCTGAGTTCATTCACAAATTACAAGTGTTCACAATGGCTATACGTGGCCATCTTGATTGCCCAATCTGATAAGACTACTGCAGTCAGAGGACGAAAAGAGGTGGTGGATTAGGCTAGATATTGTGATTTGCCCGAGAATTTTCAGTATTCTGAATTGTCCTGGGTCCTCATGCAACAGCCCCTTTCTTTGGATTTCTGTCATGTAAGCGGATAATTAAAAAAAAAACAAGCATCTCCATTCTGCTGTTTCAGCTCTGGGAATGGGCCAGGCAACAGCAATTCTTCATATGGGCCATATTAATTAAGCAATAAGCCCCGAGCCGCGGGGGCATTACGGAGTCAGGTAATGCCCCGGGGCCCATAGTTAACGAATGCCTCTAGGCATTACCTGACTCGGTAATGCCCCCGCTGTGAGGAGATTATTGCTATTAGTACCCCGTCCCGCTAGACCGTGTGTCAGAGATTAAGGTACTCTCCCGATCCCTATCCTCACCTGAATCTTCTGATTCCCACTTAACCTCTTCGGATACCTTCTTCTTACGATCATTCCTGATATTCTTTGACTTCTTCTCCTTTTTAGTGTGCAAGTAGGGGCAAGCTCCCTCCGAGGCCACCTTGCCATGCCCAGTACCAGGTCCAAGATGAATCCCCAAAGAGCAAGCTCCCATAAACTTCCAGGGAAAAAGCCAAGCAAGGCAGAAAAAACCCTGGGCAAGATGGAGATTAGGAGATTGGAGGAAGATCCAAATTTATTAAAGTATCTTCTTCTTCTATGATGAGGTATGGAAGTAAGCCAAAAAACAAGGTCTCTGTGGTACAATTCCAAAGCCTTGTAACAACCATTAGAGGAAGTCCTTCTTTCTGTAGAAGAAAAATGGGGCAGCTGTAGAATGTCCAACGAAAGAAAAGGAGATCTGACAAAGGCAGAGTAACCGGAAAGAATGATAGAATGGAATCTAACTCCAGAAAAGAAAAACAACAGGACTGATAGAAGCGGCAAGATAAGAGACTGAGAGTGCTACAATACGGAATGTACAGGAGCACAAACCTTCAGCTAGGAAGGAAGAGACTAACTGGAACGCATCAAGATACAGATCGGCACCCGAGAAGGAAAGTCAGGTTATAGAGTAAGCAGTCAAAAATAAGCATGCAGCAGAACGAACCGGAAAAGGAAATAGAAAGGTGAGATCTAGCGTGAGCAGTAGAACGCAACGTACCGAGGCATGAACCGAGTAAGCGAAAAGAGGACCAAAGACAGAGGGAGCAGTGGAACGGAATCTTACCAAGGCACGATCGAAGTAAGGCAAAGAAAGGTAAGAGGCAGAGCGAACAAAAATATCTGCGGGTACAAAAGTACAAAAGGATGACATAAGAAGGAACAGAAAAACTAAAGGGATAACTAATACCAAGAGCGACCAAAAAAAAAACAGAGCAAGAAGGGAAACCCAAATACAAAACAAGAGAAAATAAAGGGAGGTGAGAAAAGCAATAGATAGAGATCTATCCAAAAATCCAGGAAAGTACGACTGCAGGCAGTAGTACAAGCAAGGTCCAAGGCGGATACAACTCAAGGAAGTATCCGGAAATGGTTACCTATAAACATCCGTCGGCCATCTTGGGGCAACACTAGACCGCTACACGCGGTTAGCGTGCATAGGATAGCCCAATCTCCATCTGTGCCAGCGCTTCCACGAACGGAATGTGACACCGGGGTACTAATAGCATTTTCTCTGTACCTAAATGCAGTGGCGTTTCGGAATAAAAAAAAAATGTCAAAGAAAATGGCCGCCGGGGAAGGGAAAACTGAGTCTGTTTTCCCTTTCCATGGCGGCCATTGGGAGCGGACGCGCTGGGAACAGAAGTGTTCCCAGCGCGTTCACTCCTGTAAAAGGAAAAATAAGAAGGTAAGTGGGGTTGGGAGGGTGGGGAGAAGATTGTTTACAGGGGAGGGGGGAGGGGGAAGGGGGAAAAAATGTACCTGAATCCCTGGCAGGGTAGAGTGGCAGCTTCCAGCTGTGTGGGGGCTCGGAGAGTGGATGGCCCCGTTTCGAGACTCCTCATTGGCTGAGGGGCTGCCACACCCCCAAAACCTCCCCCCCTGCCTGGAACAAAGGAATGAAACCCTGCCCGAGGGATTCCCGGTCGGGTAATGTCCCGGCGAGGGTCAATCAGAATGTTTGTTTCATTCTGGTTGACCCTCGCCAGTTACTAATTCTCATTCAAAGTGTAGTATGCTTGCCAATGAAGATTAACTAGGTTTGCAGCACAAGGGAGTCTTGATTCTATTAAAGACGTGGAGGAGAGCATTATGCTTTATTTATTTATTCATTTATTTATATAGCGCACCTAACCCTCAGGTATCTGGGTTCATTACAAAGGGTTACACATTTCGTTGCATGACAGACAGATAAGATACAGTACTGGAGAAGTTGATGAAGCTTTACAGATGTATACAAATGCTTTGCAGATAAATACAACTAGCCGGAAGAAAAAGACATTTAATGTGCCTCCTGAGTGAGGACCCAAGTTTTAACATTTCTCCTGAAACAGTAGTAGGACGGTTCAGCTCTTAAGGCTACAGGCAAGGAGTTACATGATTTTGCCGCAAGTACAGAGAAGCTGCTGCCCCCTGCTTTTTCTATCTTAAATCTGGGACCCTTTTGGCAGAGTAATTGTGCAGACCAGGTAGGTCTGTTAGACAAGTTTCTAGTGAATTTGCAGGCGAGGTATTTGGGAGCTGTATTAGAGAGGCATTTATGAGTGAGTGCTAAGGTTTTAAATGCAATTCTGTTTTCGACTGATAGCCAACGGGCATTACATCTAGTCGCTGAGATGTGGTAGGTTCTTGCGATGTAAAGGGCAGTCCTTAGCACGTTATTTTGAAGTATTTATAACTTTTTTAGGTTTTGTTTGTTAGTTCCTAGGTATAGGGCATTGCAGTAATCTAATTTAGATAGTATAAGCGCCCTTGCCAAAGACATGCAGCTTCCTGTTGACAGGAAGTGCCTGCAAGCGTTAATTAGTTTGCAGGTATACGCTGTGGCAGATGCTGTTGTACTGACATGTCTGGTCAGGGTCAGTGATGAGTCAAGATATATTCCAAGTGTTTTCACATCCTTGGATACGTTTATATTGATGCCATCAATGTTGAAGGCTGTGAACTTGCTATCTAGTTTATTTAGTCTAGTCTATGATCCAATGAAAAGTATTTCCGTCTTATCATCATTAAGAAAGAGGCCATATGTGGCCATCCATTCTTGAATGATTAGGTACATTTTGTTAAGCATTTTATTGTCAATGTCATAGTCCCCCGTAATGGGGGAGGGGATTTGGGTGTCATCTGCATAGTTAGTGTAGGTGACACCCAAATAGTTAGTTTATCGAAGAGGGGCTTCGTAAAGATATTATAGAGTGTTGGGAATACGCATGAACCCTGTGGTACTCCGCAAGTGACCGGGGTAGGCTCTGCCGATGCAGTCGGTGCGAATACCCTCATAGTTCTGTTGTCCAAAAAGGATTGTATCCATGTAGTGGCTTTAGATGAGAAGTTGGCTGCTGTCAAAAGGTGTTTGCACAAGACTTTGTGATTGACTAAATCAAATGCGGACGATAAATCTAGTAAGAGAAGGAAGGCTTGATTGCCTTTATCTTTTATGTCGTCCATCTGGGTTTTTAAGTCTAACAAGACTGTCTCAGTGCCTTGTCTCGGTCTGATGCCTGATTGCTGCAAGCTTTACTTTCTTTATTGCCACTCTCCAGCAGCCTTTTAAATGTAAACATTTTTTTCCACAAAAACAAAACAACCATTCAGGTGACTACAAACTCGCATAAATCCATTGCATTTCTGTAGTCCTGTGCCACTCTGCAGTCTACCAATCCTGGCCCAGCTTCCTCTATGAGCCACATCATGCCTGGATCCCTTCCTCTTTCTTTTGATGACTTGAAACGATCACCAGCCTGTCAAACATATGAAGAACAAACCAAGTCATTTTAGGGGGCAAAAGCTCCACATAACGACTCCCTCTAACAGCGTCACGGAAGACCAAAACCAACATCTTCATCAGAATCTGGCATTGTCCTACAAATCGAGTATTCTTCTGCTCATCACCTGAAACGAAGGGAAGAAATAAAACACAGTGAGGGTGTGGATACAAAAGTTGCAGAACCAACAATTCCAATACAGACATATTACCATAGCACATTACAACGCATAATCATATCATGGGTGGGTTAATGCTTGCCTCTGTGTCTTCAATAGAATCAAGACTCCCTTGTTCTGTAAGCCTAGGTAATCTTCATTCTATGTCAAGAGCTGAGGCGAGCATTATGCTTGTCCAAAGCTGTGGAAACTGGCTTAAAATAGAACATCTTAAATGTTGCATCAGATGACCATTCAGCTGACTTTAGAATATCCTGAAACAACACTACTGCAGTAAGGGCTCTAGACACCATCTCCCTTCTAGCAGAATGCACTCCAAATACACTTAAATCAATGCCTGCCAGCTCCATAATCTCCCTGACCCACCTGGCTATGGTGGCGGAAGCCACAGCGTTGAAAGGTTTCCTGTGCGCTATTAACAACTGATGCACTCCCACCGGTCTGGCACCTTCTGTCACTTTCTCGTAATCTTTAATACCCTGAGCTACACATAATTTTGGATTATTTGGAAAATACGGGTAGGAGATCACTTTGGACCCACTCTTTGTTCTGTTGGTTATGCTGAGCCACCCAGTCTGGGTAGAAGATTTTCCTATTCACTTCCAATGCTCTCAACTCGGAAACTCGCCTACAGGACACTAAACAGAGCAACATTGCTAGTTTCCCTGGCAACTTAGCGACAGACAATTGGCTGTTCTCTGGCCAACCCAGGAATAACCAAAATACCGCGTCTACATCCCACAGCACGTCTACATCCCACAGCACTGAGTATCTCCCAACTGTGAAGAAACGCATCTGTCTCCAGCGCTCCCAGTTCCAACCCCCAACTGAAATACCAGGAAGTCTGGGCGGTTAACCCGGACATGAAAAGATTGATGTTGAGAGGTGCCCAGACTGCTTGCAACCTCGCAAATACTGCTGGATGAAACCTTCAGTCGCTGGAGTCCACTAGTTAGCACGAGTTCCAATCTGCCACCACATTCTGCTGCTAATGGTATCTATCTCTCCAGTCAGTGATGCCAAAAGTCCTTCGCCAGCTCGGTGAACATTTTGGACTTTGCACCTCCTAGACGATTGATATACCACACTGCGGAGGTGTTGTCCATCTTTAGCAGCATGTTAAACCTTGTCTCTGGCAAACATCATTACCGCAAATGAATCTGCTAACAGCTCCAGACAATTTATCTGGATCTTCCATTCTTCCTCTGACCATTTGCCTCCGGTATCTAGCTCTCATCATCTGGCGTCCCAACCGGCCCTGCTTGCGTTGGACTCTATCACTAGGTCTGAACACCACCGAAGATGCCTCGCCCGTTCCATGCCTCCATGTTTTACAACCACCATATTAACTCTGCTATTGCTTCCATGTCTAATGGTACCAACTGATGATACACTTCACCGCCCCTGAGATGCCTGATTTTTAACCTTTGCAAAGCCCTGTAATGCAGAGGCCTGGGGAAAATCGCTTGGATGGACGAAGCAAAGAGCCCCACAACTCTGGCTAGATTCCAAAGTGAAATACTCGTTGCACTGATCACTGACCTCAACGCCTTCCTGACTGCCCTCATCCTCTGAGGAGGCAGCTCCAAAGTAGCCTTTGTTGTGTCTATTATAAACCTCAGAAACTGCAGCATCTGGCTGGGCTTCAGTTCCGACTGATCCTGATTGATCAAAACCCCAGTGAAGTAATCAGCATACATACCCACTGCACTTGTTCGTGCAGAGCTACCTTGTCCTGAGCTAGGATACGTATATGTCACCCAGATACACAATGATCCTTACTCCTCTGTCTCTGATTATCGTTGCTTCATGTCTCATCACCTTGGTGAATACCCAAAGTGCTGAGGCTAGTCCAAAGGGAAGGCATTGAATTGCCAACTCTCCCCCCTCCAGCGGAAATGCAGAAACGTTCAATGTTCTGCTGCTATCGGGATAGTAAGATAGGCATCCTTTAGATCTAGATTTGCTAAGCAGTCTCCCTTCCGGAGCAAGTCCCGGAAAGGTGAATCCCCTCCATCTTGAAGTGTCAGTAAACCAACCACACATTGAGCACTTCAAGTTGACCAGCCTTGACTTCCCCTTTTTGTGTACCAGAAACATATTGCATGAAGATGCCGGGCCCGGTTACTGTGCTGCGCTCTATTGCGCCCTAGATCAACAGGCTGCAGTGCTCTGCTTGCAATAGGCCTGCTTTGCTTTTCGCCATCTGAATGGGGTGGGCTTCTGTTCTCTGTCTGGGAATGCCTGAGAATTCTAACATTAGCCCTGTCATTGCCTGCAAAACCCAAGAGTCGCTTGACAATTCCTGCCACCTCTTTAAAAATAAGGATGTTCTGCCCCCACTGCAGGATCGGGGTGCCTTGTGCACTTACCGCCTGGGGTACTCTGCTGTCTGTAGGAGCCTCGTCCTCAGCACCCTCTGGAATGCCACATCCTGGTGGGGAAGAAGGCGTTGTGCTGCCCTGTCTCGCAGTATTGGGCCCTGGGTCCCTGAGGCCTCTGGTGCATGCTGAAAAGACCGATCGAGTGGACTCAATGGCGACTGGTCTCAGCAAAAACTCTCCTGGGGAGGCCTTTCTTATCGAGGCCTGAGCCTTCTCTAATGCTGTGTATGTACCAACGAATTTCGTCAATGTTTTCGCAAAGGCGTTCCCGTAGGTCATGCCTTGCGCTCCTTGACCAGCTTCATACATTGCTAGATCACTGAGTTTACTATCTATCTTTAGCAGTAAATTTCTTCTCCTTTCGGAGGAAATCACGCAGTTTGCATTCCCACAAAGACATACTGCTCGCTGAGCCCAGCTAGTCAACATCTTCGCATTCACGGGGTCCCCTGTGTCTTTGGACCTTTCCGCTAGGTCCATTATTTTAGCAATGGGCCCGGGCAAATCCAGGCTCAGCCCACTGCTTTCCTGCTTTCGTGTCCAACTCCGGCATGTCTGGGACCTTCCTGAGCAGCTCTGGCCTCGGGCCTTCCTCCCTCATACCGAATCTCACTTCCTTCTTGAGTAGTTTCCTAATCTGCTGGGCAATACACAAGGCCACCTTAGGAGCGGGCAGCCATTCGGTAGACTTGGGGTGCCTAATGGCATCAGGGTCACACATATCCTCAATATTCTCCCCTTCATCCCCTTCGTTTGGGGAAGAAGTCGTTGGGTTCCTACTTGGAACCAGCTTGTTGGGGTGTTTCTCTGTGCAATCTCCTGTATCTTCGTACTCCTCATCATCGCCTTCCTCCTGCTCATCATCCTCTGGCGAGTATTCAACATCTTCCTCCCCTGTATTTTCTTCCCCTGGGGCAGGTGGTAAGAGAATTGGCCCTGCTGACTTTAACAAAAATGCACTCTTGAGCTTACTGAAGGCATTGGCCACCTCATGGGATTTTGTGTTCTCCTGTTCTAATTTGCCGGGGGAGTAGAAGAGGTGAACCTCTTCCGGGCCTTATTACTCCCCTTGTAATCAACCCCTTTCCTGGGGTGCCCAGCAGACGTCCCTTCCCCAGGGCTACTTGCCCTCCTTTTTCTCTGCACTTTCGCCGGGTCTGAATTGGTTTAACCTCTTGTGAGACCGCCAAAACTAAGGAATCCCCTAGGACTTTCTTAAAACTTAAGAATATAAGAATAAACCCCTGCATGTATAAGGGATCTCGTCCTCACTCCACTTAGGCGAGGTACTTGGGGGCTCCATAGAGGCTGGCTTCCGCTGAGTACAATGTGGGATTGAACACAGCAAGCTGCTGAATGCAGGAGTGCTTCTTACCAATATTAAAACTCAGTACTCTGCCACCCAAATGTGTTATTGTGTCAATATGTCTGAACAGGGCAAGCTGTTGTTGAATAAACGGACTCCAGCTACAGCGATTGCAAAAGCAGTTGCAATGTGGCGTATTGCGATGAGTGCTGGCGTCGAGTACGGGAGCCAACGCTCGTTGCAGTAGAGGGCACTCTGACCTTGCCCACAAGGTCCTAAGACCCTCCATATGCGAGAATCCCGTTGGATAGTGAAAATCTGCCTAAATATGAAAGCAGAACCGGCAGCCTAGTGCAAGCGGTACGCTAGTACTGTCACACCCTTCTCTCTAACCCTACTACGGTGTCACACACACACACACAGCCACCGGCCATGAATGTAAATTCACCTTCATAAAAGTACACAAAATTAGGAGTCAAGAAAAAACAATACTCATGTCTGAGAGAGCAGCAAGAGAAAGAGGAAGGGACCCAGGCAGGATATGGCTCATAGGGGAAGCTGGGCCAGGATTGGTGGACTGCAGAGTGGTACAGGACTACATATAAGCAGTGGATGCATGGGGTGCTGTAGTCCCCGGAATTGCTGTTTTGCTCGCCTCTGGTCTTGACATACAATTGGTTTATTGCCATTTTAATTTTCTCACAAAATAAAAGTTTTCACAATTGTTACAGTGAGCCATCTTGAGTGCAAAATTGTTGAAGGCCGATGTTGGCACACATCTGTCATATGATGACGAGATGGGTTGAGGTAGATATTTCGGCTGGCTGGAGACTACCAAGTATTCTGAATTTCTGTTTACTGATAAGTAATCCTGGTTTCTGGAGTAAAGTTGTGGAGTTAATATTTACAACAACTGTAAACATCATGTTAGGCAGTGACTGAAGCTGGCCTTGATATCCCATATTCGAGAGGAGATCCAGGGTGATGTTTAGAATGAGTAGTAGGGCTTATAAAATATGTAAAAATTTAGTAAAGAAGTCCCAATTTCCATTTAATTTTTTTTGTTGTTATTTTTCTTTATTTGCATTTAATCAAAAAAAATAGATTTTTACAGTATTGAGGGATACTGTCAATCGATTTGATACTGTCTTGAAGTTCTTAAAGTTCTGTTTAAAGTTCAATTTAAAGTTCAATTTTAAGGTAGCTTGTGTCGATGTCGTTGGATCAAAATGAATTAAGATTGATTGATTGATACTTGCACCAATCACAGGCAGAGTCAGCGCCAAGTGACAATGGATTGATTTAGAGGAAATTGTATGTGCTGCGTGATTTTGTAGGTCGCGATTAACCACTTTGTTGACTCACCGCTGATCAGTCCAGACCAGCATGTTGGTTCATCCATCAACGATCCAGCAATTCTTCTACCACTGCCATGCTACCTAATGATGCAAATGCCACTTTAACTGTGTCTATGACCCCAGAAAATGCGCACCACACTGGTTCGGATGTGCCACCCTCAACCATCAATGTCACCCCTGAACCGCACCTCAAATGTGCCCTCATCAACGCCCGATCCATCAATGCGCACGCGCTAGACATCCACAACCTCATTACCACCCTAGATTTAGATCTTCTAATGGTCACCGAAACCTGGCTACACGAAGCCTCATGCCCCGCCCTATCCCTCGCTCTCCCACCTGGCTATGCCATCACGAGACAAGATCGCCTGACCACTGGAGGTGGTGTCGCACTCATAGCCAATGACTCGATCATCATCAGAAAGGCGGACAAAACTATTAACAATAACAGCGACTACCTTCAATTGAAACTCACCATCTCTCACCAATGCACCATCACCCTACACCTCATCTATCGACCACTAGGACCCTTAGGAGACTTCCAGGCCTCCATCACCCACCTCCTGGCGGACAACCTTAAAAAGTCTTCCAAAGCCATTTTGCTTGGAGACATCAACCTTGGCCTGAATGACGCCAAAGACCCCGTGGCCAAAGCTCTTGACACAGCCCTAGCCACCCTAGGATTCGTCAACACCATCACTAACCCCACACACGCCCTAGGCAGATCACTAGACTGGATCGCCCACCACAATTGTCCCCTCACAGTCACAGGCAACACCCCCACCCCATGGTCTGACCACCACACCATCACCTTCAACATTCCCACCACAGCAACCACTTCCCACTCCCCTCTACCCTTACCTCCAGCCCTTACAAGGAGTGCCCGTCAACTGACCAAAGAAAGACTCTTTCCCTTCTTACAGGGACCTGCCTTCAGAGCCCCATTCTCCAACGACCCAGAAACCTTGGCCAAAAACTACGATACTGCCATCACGGCAGCAATCAATACCATCGCCCCACTTAAACCTCGCAAAACCAAACCCACTAGACACGCTAATGCGTGGTTCACCCAAGACCTTCTAAAACTACGCATCGACAAACGAGCAGCATTAGCTCTTTGGCAAACATCCCGGGATGATAAAGACAAACTCAACTTCAAATCCCTTGCAAATAATTACAAGAAAGCCATCATTAAAGCTAAAGCTAAATCTTTTGAAGATAGAATCACGGAGGCCAAATCGAACACCAAGGAAATGTTCGCCATATTCAGGGAACTTGAGACCCCCACACCCACCACCCAAAACTTCACCAAGGATAAAGAATGGTGTGACAACATCCAAACAGCCATGCGCAATAAGATCAGCTCCCTCCAAGCCAAAATCGTGAACACCAAACTAACACTTTCCACCCACATTACACCCTCCCCACCACCACCGCCCCCCCTCACCCACAGAGGCCCCACCCACCTTCTCGTTTAAAACCATCCAAGAAAAAGACATGATCAACATCATGAAAAACATAAAACCCTCCAATTGCAAAGGCGACCCCTGTCCTGCCTCCATCATCAAAGACTGCGCAGACACCCTGGCGCCTTTCCTAACAGCCTTCGTCAACGCCTCCTTCACCACAGGGAGAGTCCCCGCATGCCTCAAGGAAGCATGGGTCCGACCCCTCATAAAGAAACCCACACTTGAGCCCACCTCCCCTAATAACTACCGCCCCATCACCACTGTCCCTTTCCTCCTCAAGATTCTAGACAAAGCAGCCTACCTGCAGGTCCAGCACTTCCTTGAAGAACAGAACCTCCTTGGACTGAGACAATCCGGCTTTCGCCCCAGGCACGGGACAGAGACTGCCCTACTCGACCTCAAAAACCAAATGGACGACGCTGTCATGATGCCTACCCCCGGAGCACCAGGCCAGGCCCAGCACCACCGGAAGCAGGCATCATGCCCTCGGGTAAAAGCCCAGCGGCCCCTTATAGGGGCTCTTTGGACTCAGTCCTGGCGCCTTTGGCGCCAGGCTCATGTTGGACATCAGTCCTGGCGCCATAGACGCCAGGCTCATAAAGGGAGGTGTTTTGTGCACTTACCTGATGCAGACCATGCTGCATGCTTCAGGCCTCCCTGAGACCTGAAAGGGACTATTTGTTCATAGGGACTATTTTTTCACTCGGGCGTGGCCAGGGAAGGATACATACCTAGTTGGGGAAGGATACATACCTGGGACTTCTTTGGAGGCTATTCAAGCCACGCCCAGACAGCAGCTCATGCTTCGCGTTGTTCTGCTTCCTGCAGCTTAACGCTCACCGTGTCTGCTCCTGCTCCTGGACTCCAGCCACGCCCGCCTCGAACCTGGAAGACCTGCAAGGAAGGAAGAGAAGAGAAAGGTGAAAACCAAGGACTATTTCAAACTTCTTACCTGCATCCGGAATCTTCTCGCCAGCATCCCTGAAGAAAGACTTCCATTTAAAAGCATTGCGTTGCTCGCTGCAGCGCCACGCTTCACTCACCTGTCCTCGAGACATCTCCCGGCTCCATCGCGGCTGTCAGCATCAGACGCCACATCTCTGCACCTATGGGAGAGAGGAAGAAACAAAAGGTGAGCTGAAGGAACACAGAAGGAAAGCCTGATTAACAGCCATAATACTTACCGGCTTTTCTTCCACATTTCGGGTCGGCGCCGCCCCGTTGGCAGGTACCGTACCCCGGCCCCTATGGGGAAAGGACAAGAGACATTTCTGGGGAATGATAAGGACATTTAGAGGGATCGCCCTCATCACTACTCACCTCGGCAGTTTAACCCCTCGACGCATTGCCTTCATTCTGCACCTGAAATAAAGGACAGATCACAGGTTAGAAAGACAACATAAAGGGGGCCTCACTTGAACTTTGAACTTTCATACTTACGGCGCATCGCTCAGGAAAGTCAAGTGGATTTTGCCAGCGCCATTCTGAAAACCAGTGAAGTAACTGGACGAACACGCGCCCCTGCACCAGAAGCAGGATGGAGAGTTCATCCTTCCAAACCATAAGGTGAGCTTAAACCGGGGTTTGGAGGAAGTTAGAGAGGAACAAAGGGGGAAGGGGGAAAAGGGGGAGCCAGCACACTATTCTGCAGACTGTTAATCCCCTTTCTCATCTGCAGAAGGATATTCCTACGGGCCAGGCAAGCACGATTTGGAGGTCCTGTCCAATCGGTGTTCCAGGTCCTGCGCATCACGCTAGAAGAGGCCACAGCAATCCAGACTAGACCAGCGCCCCCGTGGGAACCAGGTGAGCGTTACAGAACGCGAAGCCTTCCTACAAATTCCCACCCAGGCGCTATGGAAACTTCCGAAACTGACCAGTTGGCCCAATTACTGGGGGAATTACGGGCCGAAGTACACGCCGCTCATCAAGAGACTAGTGCCCTCAGGAGGGAAGTGATTGTAATAAAGGATAGAGCTGATGACCTGGCTAGACAGCTTTTGCAAGGTCAAGCTGGACAAACTCCTTTACCCGGTTCCGGGGGGAACCCCGCTCCTGTGGTTTCCAGTAACCCGGTGCAGATTAATCTACCTGGAAACATGCCGCTGGCCCCACCTGAACGCTTTGCTGGGGACCCCAAACGATTCGCCGTATTCATGAATCAGTCTCGTTTGCACTTCCTATGCAGACCTGGGGCCTTCCCTAATGATCAGACCAAGGTAGCCTTTGTGTTGTCATATCTCAGCGGCTGTGCTGCCGATTGGTCAGTCCCACTGGTAACTCAAGATGACCCGATTCTTCGTGATTTTCAAGGATTTCAAACAAGTATGGAAAGGTTATTTGCTCAACACTCCCAGGGACAGGCTCTGGATGACGAACTTCTATCTCTGCGACAGGGCAATCAAGACTTTCTATCCTACATTGCAACCTTCAATAGACTAATTGTGGAAACTGGTTGGCCAGAGGATAAAAGAATCACGTTATTCTATCGAGGTCTACGCAGAGAACTTAAAGATGTCCTGGCACAAGTTGTAAATCCGCCCCAAGAATGCACTGAATATATAGACTTAGTGGTCCAATTGGATCACAGGCTGCAAAACAGAAAAGCAGATCGGTCCAAGTTTGAAACCCGGGTGTTGGCCAAGACCCACGCTAACCCCAAGGGGGCTGATGCCTCGGAGCCTATGCAAATCAGAGGTGTTAAAGGACCCCTAACTCAAAAAGAACGGGAAAGAAGACGACAGATGCAATTATGCCTTTATTGTGGGTCCTCTGGACACTTTCTACGAGATTGCCCGGTTAAGCCGCCCAAGAAGGTGGTAGGAGCCGCTGATAAAATCCATGGAATCTCTGTATCGGGAAACGACCACGCCCGGCAAGCGTAGGGGTCCGCTTGCCGAGCTTGAAAACTAACTCTCAGACCTCGCATTTCATTGTGCCAATGGTCCTCGTAGATCCGGAACAGCCTAAACGGTTGATGCTATAAAGGCATACATCGATAGCGGGGCTATAGGAAACTATGTGGATCGAGAATTGGTCTCTAGGATAAACCTCCCTCTGCGTCCTAAAACCAACAAAGATATCATCACCACAGTAGATGGAACCGAAATTGCCTCTGGACCGGTAACACATTCCACAGCTGAGGTGACACTTGTAGGTCCGGATGGCCATCGGGAGGCAGTTGTGTTTGATGTAATCAAGGCTCCACAGTTTCAGCTTATTCTCGGAATCCCTTGGTTAGAGACACATAATCCTTGAATTGATTGGCGAGCGAAGAGAATAACCTTCCCGGATTGTGCACAAACCTGCTACCCAGAAAATCCAAAGATTAATCTACCATCAGTAACCTCTGTCCCCGTGCAACTACCTCCAGAGTACCAAGACTTTCAGGACGTCTTCCAAAAGGAACAGGCCAACACGTTACCTCCCCACAGATCGTACGATTGCCAAATCGATCTGGTGCCCGGTGCACAACCCCCTTGTAGCAGGATTTACACCCTTACTGAACCAGAGAATCTGTATTTGAGACAATATTTAGATCAATACCTCGCCAATGGTTTCATTCGCCCGTCAAAGTCCCCGGCATCCTCAGCTTTGTTCTTCGTGCCTAAAAAAGAAGGCGACCTTAGAACTTGTATCGATTACCGCGCATTGAACCAGATAACGGTTAAAAATCGTTACCCTCTGCCTCTGATCCCTGAACTCCTTGACCAGGTGAAGGGCGCTTGCGTATACACCAAGTTAGATCTCCGGGGGGCTTATCATCTGGTACGAGTAAAAGAAGGCGACGAATGGAAAACGGCCTTCCGTACAAAATATGGACTATTCGAATACCAGGTGATGCCTTTCGGGTTGTGCAACGCGCCTGCAGCCTTCCAATTCTTCATGAACGATGTCCTTCGGGAACTCATCGATGTCTGTGTTGTCGTGTATATCGATGACATTCTTGTGTACTCCTCTTCAGAATCTGATCACAGAAAGCATGTCAGGGCCGTCCTAGAGAAACTGCGCCAGCACAAACTGTTTGCCAAGCTGGAAAAATGTGTTTTCCATACCACCGAGGTTGAGTTTCTCGGATTCATCCTGACACCTAAAGGGGTCCGAATGGATTCACGGAAAGTGGATGCCATCCTCAAATGGCCATCACCTAGTTCGGTGAAAGGTGTCCAAAGCATGCTTGGTTTTGCCAACTTTTATCGCAGGTTTATCCCGGAGTTTTCACGTGTGGTGCAACCCATCACTGCACTCTTGCGAAAAAATAAACGTTCTGAATGGACCGAGGAAGCCGAACAGGCCTTTCAGGAGTTGAAAGCTAAGTTCACGTCTGCACCTATTTTGAAGCTCACGCGTCCCGATCTCCCATATATAGTCGAAACTGACGCGTCCAGCTTAGCCATGGGAGCTGTCCTGTCTCAGAGAGACCCTGAAACCAACCAACTGCACCCCGTAGCATTTTGGTCCAGAAAGTTCTCGCCGCCGGAGATAAATTATGCGATCACCGATAAGGAACTATTAGCCATTAAGTCCGCCTTCAAGGCTTGGCGGCATTATCTCCTCGACGCCCGGCATACCATCACCGTGATCACTGATCACCGAAATTTACAATATTTAAAAACTGCCAAGGCTCAATCGTCTCGACAGCTCCGACGGGCTTTGTTCTTTGCTGAGTTCGATTTTGTAATCACCTACCGCCCCAGCTATAAGAATGGTAAGGCGGACGCTCTATCCCGAATTGGAATGGAAGAAATAGACACAAACTCAGAACCTGTGCCGATAATTCCCGAACAAAGAATTTTGGGGATAACCACTTTACAAACCCTTGAAGACATTCAAGCACGAGTGAAACAATTCCTGGACTCTTCAGCCTTGCAGGATTGGATCAAAAGGGGGTCTAACTTTTCAGTCAAGGATGGCTTACCTTACTTCCAAGGACGCTTATTTTTGCCAGAAAAGGAATTGCAAGAACTGGATATTTCCCGTCATCATGATACCGTGATGGAAGGACATCCTGGCATTGCCAAAACAGAGGAAAAGGTTAAACGACAATTCTGGTGGCCTTCCTGGCGAAAGGATATTAAATCTTTCGTGATGTCCTGTGGAGTTTGTGCCCAAAACAAAGGTCAAAAGACAAGACCCGCCGGTCTTCTTCAGCCCTTGGCACACCCTGTCACTAGATTTTATCACGGACCTGCCCTCTTGTAATGGTTACAATACTATTCTGGTCGTGGTGGATTTATTTTCCAAAATGGCCCACTTTATTCCGTTGAAAGGATTACCTTCAGCCTTTGTTCTTGCCAAAGAATTCCTCGAAAATATCATCCGTTTGCATGGATTCCCGTCCATACTAGTCTCCGATCGGGGAAGCCAGTTTATTTCTCATTTTTGGAGAAAGTGTTGTCAACTGGCACAAATCGACGTAAAACTCTCGACCAGCCACCACCCACAGACCGATGGTCAGACGGAGAGAACGAACCAGACCCTTGAACAATATCTACGATGTATGTTGCACCAATCGGAGGGTAATTGGAAGGACATTTTATGGGTGGCAGAATATGCATACAATAACTCGATACACTCTGGAACTGGTCAGAGCCCCTTTTATACCCTATATGGGCATCACCCTCGTACTTCAGACTTGGACTCAACTCTGAGCCTTGAAATGCCGGCAGTGGACCATTTGCATTCTACGATTACTCAAGCCTTCAAGGATGCAACTGCACATTTGCAACATGCGAAAGGGAAATACAAAAAGAATGCGGATCTGCATCGAAGAGAGGCGCCTCCATACCAAATAGGGGATCAAGTATGGTTGGCTACCAAACACCTATCACTCAAGGGGCCTCGAACTTTTAATCCAAGGTATTTAGGCCCTTACTCGATCAAAGCTATAATCAACCCAGTGGCAGTCAAGCTTGATCTACCAGCTAACATGCGGATTCACCCCGTTTTTCATGTGTCACTTTTGAAACCAGTGCACCCGGGAACCAGATTAACAAAGCCACCAGAACCGATTCAGATAGATGGGGAGCCTGAATTTGAGGTGAAGAACATTTTGGATTCTAAGTTCTTAAAATCAAAACTTTTCTATCTAATTGTTTGGAAAGGGTACGGGCCTCAGGAAAGGTCTTGGGAACCCATTGATCACGTACATGCACCTCGGCTGGTAAAAAGGTTCCATCGGAATTTCCCAAACAAACCGAAACCTCCAGAAGGAACGACCTTGGGAGGGGCCTTGGGGGGGAGTGCTGTCATGATGCCTACCCCGGAGCACCAGGCCAGGCCCAGCACCCCCGGAAGCAGGCATCATGCCCTCGGGTAAAAGCCCAGCGGCCCCTTATAGGGGCTCTTTGGACTCAGTCCTGGCACCTTTGGCGCCAGGCTCATGTTGGACATCAGTCCTGGCGCCATAGGCGCCAGGCTCATAAAGGGAGGTGTTTTGTGCACTTACCTGATGCAGACCATGCTGCACGCTTCAGGCCTCCCTGAGACCTGAAAGGGACTATTTTTTCATAGGGACTATTTTTTCACTCGGGCGTGGCCAGGGAAGGATACATACCTAGTTGGGGAAGGATACATACCTGGGACTTCTTTGGAGGCTATTTAAGCCACGCCCAGACAGCAGCTCATGCTTTGCGTTGTTCTACTTCCTGCAGCTTAACGCTCACCGTGTCTGCTCCTGCTCCTGGACTCCAGCCACGCCCGCCTAGAACCTGGAAGACCTGCAAGGAAGGAAGAGAAGAGAAAGGTGAAAACCAAGGACTATTTCAAATTTCTTACCTGCATCCGGAATCTTCTCGCCAGCATCCCTGAAGAAAGACTTCCATTTAAAAGCATTGCGTTGCTCGCTGCAGCGCCACGCTTCACTCACCTGTCCTCGAGACATCTCCCGGCTCCATAGCGGCTGTCAGCATCGGACGCCACATCTCTGCACCTAGGGGAGAGAGGAAGAAACAAAAGGTGAGCAGAAGGAACACAGAAGGAAAGCCTGATTAACAGCCATAATACTTACAGGCTTTTCTTCCACATTTCGGGTCGGCGCCGCCCCGTTGGCAGGTACCGTACCCCGGCCCCTATGGGGAAAGGACAAGAGACATTTCTGGGGAATGATAAGGACATTTAGAGGGATCGCGCTCATCACTACTCACCTCGGCAGTTTAACCCCTCGACGCATCGCCTTCATTCTGCACCTGAAATAAAGGACAGATCACAGGTTAGAAAGACAACATAAAGGGGGCCTCACTTGAACTTTGAACTTTCATACTTACGGCGCATCGCTCAGGAAAGTCAAGTGGATTTTGCCAGCGCCATTCTGAAAACCAGTGAAGTAACTGGACGAACACGCGCCCCTGCACCAGAAGCAGGATGGAGAGTTCATCCTTCCATAAGGTGAGCTTAAACCGGGGTTTGGAGGAAGTTAGAGAGGAACGAAGGGGGAAGGGGGAAAGGGGGGAGCTAGCACACTATTCTGCAGACTGTTAATCCCCTTTCTCATCTGCAGAAGGATATTCCTACGGGCCAGGCAAGCACGATTTGGAGGTCCTGTCCAATCGGTGTTCCGGGTCCTGCGCATCACGCTAGAAGAGGCCACAGCAATCCAGACTAGACCAGCGCCCCCGTGGGAACCAGGTGAGCGTTACAGACGCAAGGGACCAAGGCAAACCTGTCTTGCTCCTTCTCCTGGATCTGTCGGCAGCCTTTGATCTTGTAGACCACGACATTCTCTGCCACCACCTCTCCTCCACAGCCAACTTCTCTCAAGAAGCCACCACATGGATCACCTCCTTCCTCCAAGGCAGGACCATGCAGGTCTTCTCTGACCTAGCCACGGCATCACCCTCCATCATGCTATGTGGGGTGCCCCAAGGCTCCTGCCTCTCCCCCACCCTCTATAACATCTTCACCCGCCCCCTCTTCCTCATCCTTGACGCCATGGGCATCTCTTACACCAACTACACCGACGATACTCAGATCCTTCTCACTCTGACAGGCGACTATGACACGGACTCTGCTACCCTCAACAACATTTACAACACAATCCAAATATGGATGGCTATCAACGGCCTCTGCCTTAACTCCGACAAAAGTGAGCTCCTACTCGTAGGCTCCCCTGACACCATCAAGAAACTTGACGCACAGTTTAGTCACTTCACTATTGACTCAATCAGGATCCCAGTACTAGACACAGTAAAAACACTAGGCGTCTACTTAGACTCCAACCTATCCATGACCAGACAAGTAAACGCCATCGTCTCCTCTGCTGCTTACCATGCAAAACTCCTTAACGCAATCAGACCTTATCTGTCAAAAGAAACATGCACTAACATAGCCAGGGCCATAACTGGCTCGCGGCTTGATTACTGCAATATTCTCTTCCTAGGGACCTCCAACAAAAACCTTGAGAAGCTCCAAGTATACAGAACAGTGCCCTGCGTGCTGCACAAGGCATTGCCAAGAGAGAGCACATCACCGCTGCCAGAAAAGCATCCCACTGGCTCCCCATAAAGGAAAGGATCTTATTCAAAGCGCTAAGCATCACCCACAAATGTGTCCATCTTGCTGCCCCAATGTACCTTTCCCAGAGGATCCACCCGGTCTCCTCCGCAAGACCCACTAGGTCACCCTGTCTCAGTACCCAGGGTAAAAAGAGCCAGAGCAGGGGGCTCCAGCTTCCCGTACCTCGCTGCCGTACGCTGGAACACCCTCCCTTGCTCCCTGCGCTCTGAACCCTCACTGGCCGCCTTTCGGAAAGCCTTGAAAACGACCCTGTTCATCTAACAAACATATGGCCTAGCCCTCATGAATGTCATGTATGATGCATTACGTGGTATGACACCACCTATATCTGATCACAGGTCACTGCCTCACTGTAACCCAAGGCACAACCTGTACCCATTGTAACTAAGTTTTCCTTACAAGTAACAGAGCCACAATGCCCCTGGGCTGTTCGCGCGCTATATAAATGTAATAAATAAATAAAATAAATAAACGCAAAGTCTGAGAAGGTGTTTTTCAGATAACGCGATCTGATCTGTTGGTTGATTCGCTGGGCACTGGAGCAGCAGATGTCATACAGTTTCTTTTTTGTTTTTTGAGTTACAAAAGCGACATAAATTAGTTGTTGCTAGGGCTCTGATGGCCAAGTTTTCGTGCATAGGAAGCAAGTTGAGTCTGGCTAGCAAAAAGAGATCTGGTCCCTGTTAATTTGTAAAAAAAAATATGAAGCTCTGGAGCTCATTCAGTTTTTTTGTTAGGTGGCAGGTGAGCTGTCAATTTGTTTTTATCCGCTGCTTCAAGTGTAGATATCCAATCTTGTTCCTTTACTTTCGTCTGAATTCTAACAGGGTTGTTGAATAAGGTATCTTCGTCGCACCCATTCGAGTCCAGACTGGCTGTGTTTGAATTCCACCAGAAGAGTAGGTTTTTGGATTGCAAAGCCTCTAGTTCTTGATTGATCAAGTTGTAGATAGAAGGAGCAGGAGCCATCCAACACTTTCGATAAAGCATCAACTTGCTGGATTTGACCATTCCTTGAAGAGAGGACAGACTTAGTTTGCATCGTATAGATGCTACCGGGGTGGAGTTGGGCAATCCAAGAACTTTCCTCCAAAATAGAGCTTAAAGTTTTGGCCAAGTTTCTTGAGGGATGTTTAGCATCGCATCTGCCCCATAGATCAAAGTTGGAACCACCTTCTTTTTGTAAAACTCTATCACTGAAACCAAAGAAACACAACCGAATATATTTTGTCTATGGCTTTGCCTTGTGCAGCCAGTTTGATTGTTTTAGATCTTAACGACAGTTGCATGGCTGTTTCATGTTGGGTACTGTTGAGCATGACTCCCAAATATTTGAATGTTTTTACTTTTTCAATACGGTTGCCATCTAGTTTGAGTCATTCTTTTCATGTTTTCTGTTGCGAGTTTCTAGTATCACAAACTTGGTCTTCTGTTCGTTTATTTCTAGATTGTCTGATTGGATATATTGATGTAGGTTGTTTAGTTGTTGTTGAAGACCAATTATCGTGTAGTCGAGGAGAATGAGATCATTGGCATACAGTAAGCGGGAGATGGCTGTTTTGTGTAGTTATGGAGGGAATGCCCTGACAGCTGCTTCTGACTCCTTGAGATCTCCCAAATATGCCAAAAAGAGTGCTCTAGCTAAAGGACACCCCTGCTTCACGCCTCTTACCGTAGGTATTAGTGTTGTTAGAACCCCTTGTTGATCTAAACGCACACGCATGGTGGTATCGGTGAAAAGTGCCTTGATGGGAGCTAAAAGAGGTGATAGACAATCACAGGCTTCAAGTTTGTTCCACAGGCAGGCTCCATCGACTTTGCCGAATGCTTGTGTTAGCTCTATGAATGCAATGATGATTCAAGGCCCTCCTTCTAACACTTTGTTCTTTAACACATTCAGCAAAAGGATGTTGGATGCTGTACCCAAGTTCTTTTTAAAACCTGCATGAAAGAGGTCATCACAAGGAGCATGTTTGGCCCAGGCTTTGAATTTGTCCAGTAGTAGCATGCCGAAGACCTTTCCTATCCAATCTAATAGAGCAATAGGCCTGTAGTTCGCTGGGTCACCCTGGTCTACTTTCTTAAAGATTGGCACAACCAATGCGGATTTCCATGAGGGTGGAATAGATTTTAATTCTGCACATCTCTCAAAGATTTTGCTGACGAGTCTTGACCATTCTTTCGGACAGGATTTCAGATCAACATTTGTCACCCCATCTTGACCTGAAGCTCTAGAGTTCTTTAAGGTTTTAATCCGATCTTGGATATCTTCCTGGTTGTTTTGTTTTACCCAATGTGTGGTTACTGTAGTTGAAGTTGGAATAAATCCGGTGGATGGGCGTGAAACAGTTTCTTGAAGAATGTTGTCCACTTTTGTTCACTTATACAGGTTATCATCGAGTTTTCTACTGCTGGTGATGTAGAATTTAGGATAGTCCAGAATTCTCTAGCTTTGTGTCCGCTTATTGGCGTTAAGATGTTTCGGCATCTTTTTGATGAAGGTCGAGCCAGTAGCTTTGAAGCCAGTTTTTATAGCTTTGTATTGCTGCAACAGCTTCAATAGACGATATCAGTGAAGTTTTTGCCTTTCGTTTGATTATTCTCAGCTCTCGTCTTTTTGTCAATAACATTTTGTCATAGGTGTGAGTGATTTGCATACTTGGTCTCTGTTTACAAGTGGGGGCTTTTTTGTACACCGTCAGAAGCGGAATGTAATCGACTTGTTTTAGTCGGTCGGAGTAAGCCATCCTATTGTATCTGGTCTCAATGTCTCTTATTGAATCGATCTTCAATTTTAAGCTGGTCCCTCAGGAATTGCTTTCTAGGTTAATACTCATCATTTGCCTTGGTCGAGCTGATGCGGACCATGTCATGGACAACGGGTTGTGGTCGCTCGCTTTAACTTGAGTTATCGCGAAGGCAGTCATTAATTGAATAAGAGATCTTGAGACGAATATATAATCAATAGTGGCTTTAGAGGTATCCGTCTCCCACGACGGAGGTCTCCGTGGGTCAGGGAACACCCCATCTAGGTTGTGTAAGTCTCTTGCTTTCATTAACTGTATCCTTGAATAGCCGCGATGGGTGGCGGACGATGAGTTGAGGTGGAAGTTAGGACTGGATGAATGAGATACACATAGGGCGTATAAGTCTCCGCATATCAAAAGGTGCGATGCTAAGTGCACGGCCATTGCTTCATCGATTGCGTCTTCTATCATTTCAATGTAGGATGAGGAGTCCATGGAAGCCGGGTTCCAGTAGGTGTTTGCAATGACAATTGTTCCTTGAAGAACCCTGTATTTGCTTTGATCTAAGTTTGACCATTTTGCTTTCACCATTAGGAGTGCTTGACTGCAGAAAAGGATTTTTTCCACTGAAATACTGCATCCATGTCTGCAGGCTATTAGAAGGCCTGATGAGGGTCTCCCTAAGGGATCCTTTTTTGCTGGAGCCAGGATTGTTTCGTAGCTTTCGAGTGTTGGTTGCTGGGTGAGCAACGTTTCTTGCAAGCAAATTAGATCAAATTCTCTGAGGTTTAAATCGCCTGGCATGGTCAAGTGGGCGTGTCCCCGGGTGTTCCATGAACACAAACTTATCTTATTTTTAGAAGCATGTAGATAGTGATCTTTCTGTAGCAGTTGTTCTGAAGCAATGAATTGCTATTTCTTTCTCTGAGTTGTTAATACTTTTGGGAGCCAAGACCACATACCTTGTAATGAAGTTCCCTTAAACTACTGATTTTGTCGTTGTTTAACAGGGACTTCTTGAGAGATAAGTCTCACAATAGGTATGTCATTTACTTGCAGGGTTCTGTTCTTGGATTCCACAAAAGTGGTTCTGACAGAGTCGTTGTTTTGTGTGTTACATGAAGGTCTTACAGCAGTTAATTCATTAACTTCTTGATTGGTCTTTTGTTGTCTGTTTGCGAGCGACTACTGCTCTTTACTGGTACATCGCCTTTTGACTTAAACTCTGCAGCTTTATTTGATTTATACAACTGGTCTCTCAAAGGTGTATAACGTGATTTCCGATGGATTAGATAACGGTCATTTTTGTTCTCGTTCATCGTTTGTTGTAATGCCGCTGGAAGAACTGGTTCTAGAAGAATCACTAAATTCATGGGCCTCATTACAACCCTGGCGTAGGACCATGGTGCTATTAGCACCATGGTCCATGCCGGATTCCGCCATGGTGGATGGAGGATTTACCGCCCCATTCCAAGGTTGGCAGGGCGGTAAATCCCCATTCACCATTGCCCCTTCCCCATTCCCATTTTTGCCCCATAGGGCTCAATGGGGAAGGTGCTAATTACGGCACCGTAAATTACGGTGCCGTAATTAGCACCAAGGTCGCTTAGCGCCTTGGACTTTAATGCCTGCAAAAAGCAGGCGTTAAAGTGTGAATCTGGCGTTAAGGGTTTAACGGCGCCGCAGCCTTTTACGGCGCCATAAACCCCTTAACGCCAGGGTTGTAATGAGGCCCCATATCTTGGTTTGAGGAGATCAGGAGCTGCTGATTTTAATATCTTCTTTAGTCTTGCAGAAACTCCATGCAAGTGGGCTCTTGCTTTCTGATACTTGTGGCTAGGTTCCACTATTAGTAGTTCGTCTGATTTAATCTGACGAAGATTTCAGATGTAATTGAAGAGCGATAAAACTGACCTCCGTTTTAGGATGATTTCATCATGATTTTCTTTGATTTGTTCTAGTTTGATTTTTTTCGTTGGTTGGAGTTATCGGTGTCGGGACTCCCTCTCCACTGCGCACCTCCTATTTGCTTGTTTCAGAATCTGCCTGCAGCCTAGATCCTGGTTTGTCTGGGGACCAACTCCTGGGTTCCCAATTGGTTGAAAGATTTGTGGGGATGACAAATCCATGGATCAATGTGGGCGCTGGTTGGATAAGTTAGTCCATAGGGTCGCAGTTGTGCGAATGGTTTGTATTCATGGTAGAGTCAAATATTTGTCGTTACATGTGTTTTTTATTTCTTGGTTAATCATCACCAAAGAAAACATCATTGCGGCAATGATTGCCAATTTTTGACATGGTAAAGTGCAAACAGCCGACACGCGTTTCAACCTAAGTCTTTTTCAAGGCTGTGATTTGTGAGTTGGTTTGAAGGTGAGGTGATACATACAGTGAAGTGACATTGTTTAAGACAGTAATTTTGTTAAGCACGTGGTATTCATCCAGTATGCATATAGTCAATTGTAATTTCAGTCATGATGAATTGGACAACAGTATGGCATGGTTTAAAACCCACTTTCACCACTACCACTCACCATCACTGACTCGGTTCCAGTGTCTTCCTCTGCTTCCAATTGCCTGCACATGATGGGGCCTGTTATGCCTTCTAGGCTCTCTCAGGTGTGGGCTGTTAGGCTTAAGGGGGAGCTTAAGGGGGAGCACCAAGCAAGGGGCAGGGCGAGAGGCGAAGGTTGCCGGGGAGGGATGCATGTTTGTTACATCCACGCTACCAAGCCTATCAAATCCGAGATTTGGGCCTTCTGTGGGAAAGCCTAACACATTTGTTAAGTCCACTCTACCGAGCCTATAAAAGCCGAGGTTCGGACCCTCTGCGGCAAAGCCCTCGCAGGACAAGGCCGCAGTGTTGAACAACACAGGTTTGCAGGACTGTGCCGCAGAGGGTTCGAACCTCAGATTTTATAGGCTCAGTAGCGTAAACGTAACAAACGTGTTAAATGTAAATCGTACAGCGTCTCCTGCATGACGACAAAACAGAGATCATCTTCCTGGGCACTCCCTCGACCCTCAAAAACTCAGCCCCGAATACTCAGCGTTCAACATAGACAATAATATTATTACTGTCACCAAGGAGGTTAAAACTTTGGGCTTCTGTTTGGACTCCACTCTCTCCTTCAACAAGCGGGTCAATGCCTTGGCCTCAGCCACGACATATACATGCAAGTTGATTAGAGCAGGCAAGGCCTTCCTGTCACAGGACAGTTGCATCACCGTAGCCAGAGCCCTCATCTTATCCAGGCTTGACTACTGCAACGCTCTATACATAGGAGCCAATAAAAGTCCCATCAAAAAAATCCAACTCCTACAAAATAATGCACTGAGAGCAGCCCTAGGAATCCCCAAGAGAGAACATATCTCTAATACTAGAAGAGCCAACAACTGGCTCTCCACGCATGATAAAATAAAACTAGAAATTGCCTCCCTCACCCGCAAATGCTTGAATAATGCAGCACCCCGCTACCTATCCGACAGATTCACTTTGAAGCCTGCCACAAGAATCACCAGACTCGCCAATACCAACTACCTATGGGTCCCCAGATACAAACTTGCCAAAATCGGAAGCAGCAGCTTCCAGGTCAGGGCAGCCTTCCTATGGAACTCGCTACCATCCCCTCTAAGAATCGATCAAACCTATCAAAAGTTCTGCCAGAGCATCACTAATTGGCTCAAAGATGCTGACATCTAGGCATATCCCTCTACGAAACGTTTGCGAAACTGACTGACTCTTCTGCATACAGTCACCCACCAGACATCTTGCTGACTATGCCCGGCACCTCTCCCTACACTGGATGCACCAACCTACTTTATGAAACTATGCATGTCTTCAATGTGCCTGCTTGTATATATTGCAACCTCATCGTCCCTGTATGTAACCAACCGGCACCTGCACCTAAATGTATTTTACATGTTGTAACCAAGCTTTGAGTATCCTTATGTCTTGCGTCTGAATACCCTCGGGTCTGGAGCGCATTACAAATAATAAACTAAACTAAGAATTCTTTTTTCAAATAATTGCTAACCGAAAGTAATTGGGATGACACTTTTATTAAGCTTTTCATACCCTGTCTGGCAAAGACAAGTATGTGTCAACTTTATATCTTTTATAAAGACAGTCATGCAACTCCATGCCTAAAATGCAAGATGTTAAATAATACATAATTACAGTATTGAGACTGTAAAACCTTGCATCGATCCATGCATTACAGTAAAGTCTAGGTTAGTGTATCTGAATTTCATAGTGTCAACTATATTCCTTTTTGTTTGGGAAGATGCATCATTTTGACTAGTGAACTTTTGAAAATGTACATTATCACATGATCAAATGCTTTTGATGGCAAACCTAGTTCTGTAACTTGCAGGTTGCATACATCTTGCAACTGGTGCTCAACCCATGATCAAACCCATACTCCTTGACATTCTATATTATCACCCTGTCGCTTTATACCAGGTCCCTGAAAGTGAGATGCCCACAAACTACAATATTCCACCTAGTTTGGCCAGTTCTCTGCCTGCTATTGACTCCACCCTACTTAGTCTCTTTCTTTCCTCTTAGATAATAAATACAGAAAGCAAACTAAATGCTTATGCAAAGTAGTGATCAATAGTTCCTTCCAGTCTGTAGATCTATAGATCTACTGCAATACCAAACACTGTAGTTAGCCTCTAGATCTCGCTTTGCTTTAGGATTGTATTATATATTACCACCTGCAGGAGACAGCTGGTCAAACTGTTTTCAGAGCCTTTTTTATCATATCTATTTATTTGTGTGCATTCATGCAGCTAACCTTTTACATTTTACAGACACTCATCTATGGCTTGCAAATTCGTTTCACCCACTCAGTCGAGTAGATTTTATGAAGGTCGAGTAGCATTTACAAGAGATGCTTGAAACTTTTATTTAACATCTTCTTTGTTTGCAGTAAATGTCAAATACAACTTTCACTGTGCATGGCTGAACTCTTGGTGGCAGCAGTGTGCCAAACAAAGTGTGTTTGTAGTGACATGCACCATTTTACAGAAATCACATTATAAATGAATTGCCCTCCGTTTCTATGTGTCGAGTGCATTTCTCTTAGGTTGAACAGGTAAGTTTCCTGACCTGCAGATCTAGCTGAAGTTTAAAGAATTTGCCAGGCCTGACTCTTCTCACAAATGTCTTATTTCAGCAGTAAGCAAAACTGCCGTATAGTTGCTCATTTCATGTCTTGGGTAAAAATAACATCCGGTGACATTGACAATATTAGTACAAAATTGCTAATCAAATGGGTCAGTTCGCTAATCAAAAACATTTTAATTAGCAAACTATGCTAATCAATTTTTTAAAACTAATTTATGCTTTGTCGTGTGTGCCTAACTGTGATTCCCAAAGAAGGACTGAACTCTATCCTTCACTTTCATTTTGGAATACTTTACTTTACTTTATTACATTCATATTGCGCAACCATAAACCCATGGGTGTGAGGGCGCAATTTAATAACAATCTTTACATTGTGAAAACTACATCAAAGAGTGGCAGTGTGTGTCTAATTGTGATTCCTAAAGAAAGACTGAACTCTATTCTTTACTTTAATGTGGCATACCTTTCATATATAAGAGGTCTAAGTGTATATATTATTGAAGAAGAGAACACGCGTTGCCCAAGCCAAGAGTCTCCCCATGTTAACAGTGAAACCAACCTTTCTCAGAGTTAGAAAGCAATTTAACTGTTACTGTGCAGTTAATAACAGTTCAATTGGCCTAAGATAAGAAGTATGCAAGCATTACCTGAAACTAAGAGAGTGGAACCAAGGGTTCTGGGTAATTACTGGGCTGATAGGTGGCAGAAAGGTGAAGGTAAAGCTGGGGAAGGGAAACTGCTGCTTGTGAAGACTATTTTGAAGTTGACACAACCTGTAGTGTAAAAGACTGTGGAAGCCAGAGAGAGGTGAGTCTTAGAGGCAAACCGAGGTTGTTATTGTGGCAGACAGACAAGAGAGGCAAAGAGGCTGCTCCTTTTGAAGAAAGATATTCTATTTTTTTAATTTTTTTAAATTAAATGTGTTCTAGTTTAAACAAACCTTACACATACAAATATATATCATTATACCATGCTCAAAATACCAATAGAAATAATAAAACCAACATGGAGTTTTAACAATAAGCTAAAAATAGAACATATAAATCTTATAAGTTCAAAACGACATCAAATCACATAAAATAGCAGACAAGAGAGAAGAAATAACTATTGCAATCATGCTAGATCTCAACTTTTGCTGTCTTGTCAAGACTAGGTAATTTCTCCATCACCACCAGCCAACTCTATATAAAGTGTTGGATTGGGCCTTTGATCACTGTAACCAAAAGGAGGCCCACCCTTAAAGAGTACATACACGCTTTGTCCGTAAAGTAAGTTTATTGTACAAACAGCCAGGAGGGGTTAGATGGCCTCAAATTAACCTGTCTCCTTGAACCACACAAACAACACATATTTTATACAATTTGCAACAGTTAAAACACTCCCAAAGGTTTTGTTACAGAGTCAACCCCCACACATGATTGGTTAAAGTTATACAATGCAACCATATTCCCTTTAGTTCCCACAGTTCTTTTTGGATTCATTCATCTAAACACCATCCTCTTTAACTTATAATTGCATGTTTCATATTTACACTACATCCCTCTATGGGGCCTTTCCATATTTGGTCATAGTCCCATCTCCTAGTTCCACAGTTTACACAACTTAAAACAATATAAATGATCATAGGTTCCATCTGGTTAGAAACCTTTAACCCTACTTGTGAAACACACAGCTATTCTATGGAAATTCCATTGATGTAAAGATGAGAGCGAACACATTTCCTTTTGATCTATTGTTACTGGTTTTATCACCTAAACATGTTGGGGTCCACATTTAATTCTAAAATATGCGACTTACCATTCCAGCCCACATGGCTCTAACCCACACCTTGACAACTCTATTGAAAATCCATGATCTATCGGTGCTCATTTCTCCGCAAGCAGCCTGCATCAGGTTTAATTGTCCGGCCCTTACAGGTCGCCAGAATCCTCCTGTCATTCAATAACAGACTCCTGTATACTTACAGTGATTGAATCTCCCCTTCACAATGCACCTAGGCCATAAAAAGACCTGCCCGAAACTGACCATCTGATATTCATTGCAACTGCTGATGTCTTTCCCAAACATTGTAAAACTAGTTTTTCAGTCACACAGATCAATTGCCCAACCCAGGTTGTTAGCCAGCGCAATTCCTAACTTGTCAGAGAACTCTGCGGCAAAACAGATCTGTATATTCATACTGCCCAAAACCTATTTCCCTAGAGACCCCCATGCATGTATGCCTATAAATGTATGTTCAGGACTACTGCATCCCCTTACACTGATTTTCCCATTGCAAATCTCTTACCTCGCATGCACATGTTAAACGCTATGTGGCATGACACAACTGTATTGCGTTTATATTGTATCAGCAGTTTTGACACTTATCTTGCTGTGCACATGCAATTCGAAAATGTATCAACTAAAACATAAGCAACACTAAAAATAACACATATCTCATTCCCGCTAGCTACACTAGATTCATACTAAATTGCCACATTATGTCAACATCGCTGTCACCCCAGCCACCGATATAGCGCATGCAATTCAAACTTCTCCTTAACTGTGGGACCCTTATCAACCACCCCAACAAAAGCCATACGAAGGGTTATACTCTCTGTATTAAGGCAGCACATCCAAAAGGAATGTGACTTAATTGAATCCAAATGATGAACAAACCCACCTGAATAGTAGATGTTTGTAGGACCAAAAAGTGGACACTCAGTTAAAACATGTCTTGGACTCTCTGTTACCAAAGGGTTTTGGCAAATATGACAATTCCTTTCCTCAACCAGCAGAGAGTACATAGGATCCAGTTCTGAAAGGACTGGGAGATGATTTAAATGCAACAATGATATAAATCTCATAAGATTCTTTAAGCAGCAAGGGGTCAGGTACTATTGAGGCTTCTAGATATTATTTTTTATAAATCTGTTTATTGTTTTATAATAAAGATCACATAAAAAAAAGAAAACAGAACCTGTGTTCGCAAACATGGGTACAGCGTATCGGTAGTTATCAATGAGTACAAAATATACAATACCAGACTGCCACTCGAGGAGAGGCAAGGAGACTGGCACACGCAGAGAAATGAGGGCAGAAAGAGGCGCTAGAAGAGTGCGGCATAGCTTCGAGGTGCACAGGCTGCCACCAGGGGGCCTCAAGCTACACAATGTAGCTCCGCCCTGTATTGAAAAACTTGGCACCTGCTACTTCTGAGGTAGTCAAACCGTGGCACTAATAGTCTTAAAATAGCCTCATGGAACTTGTGTGGATATAAAAACCTGGCTCTCTGGCTTAATTCACAACTCAGTGTTATGTATCCTGATGTGATCCTTATACAACAATCTATGAATCTATTTACTTTCCAAGTAAATGACTATACTACTTATCTTGTCCCTGCTAAAATTGGATCATCAGGTAGAGCCTGGGGTGGATTGGCCATATTAATTAACAACCACTTGAAAGCTGTTTCCAAAATAGTTTTCATATCCGCTGATATATTAGTCATCGATCTACTCATTCATGGTTCCATCCCTATTTCCCTGTTACTGATTTGTCTATACTGGAACCCAGTTTCTTTATCCTTAGACACCATGCTGGCGAATCTTGATTCCATCTTAGTAGATGCTTTTTGTCTCAATAATAATTAGAAACTTGTTATCGGCAGTGATTTAAATTGTGACGATTCTATGTCCTTTCGTCAGAATAGTCATTCTCTGAAGATATCCAACTCTTATCTTAGAGGGAGAATGTGGATTTCATTCTTTTTGGAATGGGATTTACTCTTTTTACTTGCTGATCAGGACGCTTGTATCTTTATTTGGCATAGAGGTCTTAAGTACTCTTACATTGACCGCTTCGTGGTGTCCTCTAATATAATAACATTACGCAATCCTGTGACTACTCTTAATCCGAATCTCAGTTCTACCTTCGGATAAATGTGGCTACTCTGTACCATGATATTGTTGCTGAACTCCAATTATTGGAGATTGATCGGCCGCAACTTTCCATTTATATGAATCACAAATTCTGTCATGAGTTGACGGAAATGGTCAAAAAACATATCATAATAGGTCCTAGTGTGTTTAATCAAGGCCAGGATATTGATTACATTGAAGGCAGAAATTGTAGTATTATCCAACACCTGCTTTGATCTTTAGCCCTTAGCCAAAACACCTTTCGAAAGTGTTTCCCCCATACCTACAATCCCGAAAATTGTCAAGATGAAATGCGACAAAAATAAACAATTGAGGGCTCAAAGGGTCTCTAACGTACACTCTCGCAATTATTGTACCATAAAGACGCAAATCTGTCAGAACTACAAACGTTCTATTTGTGCACTTAAGCACACAATGTACATCAATGAGAACCAAAAGATGGTTTGTTCTTTATGTTCTAATAATAAAAGGTGTGTATGGGCCCAAATAAAAAATGATGATGAATCATCTGTTCAAAGGATGATTTCCTCTATTTCCGCCGACACTTGGACAACTTACTTGTAAAGAAATTCATGCTTCCCCCCCCCCCGACTACTGTACAGATTCTGTATTCAATTATAACATCATGTTTTATGGCCCGTGTACCTGGTCCACAGACAATATTAAGGGTGCCATTTGAAAACTAAAATACTCAAAAGCTGCAGGCCCGATGGAATTCCGGCCTGCATTCTTAAACACGATCCGTCACTTTGGGCCTCGATTCTTAAGATCAAGTTTGACAACATGTACCAATCCAATACAATTTCTGTATCTTGGCTCACTTCAATTATCATTCCCATCTTTAAAAGGGTGACCCATCCCTGACTCAAAACTATCGCCCCATTGTGCTTATGAATGTCTCTGCAAAAATATTCGCCATGCTTCTTCTTAGGGAATTAGATAGCTACATTGTGCAACACAACATCTTTTTTCGCTATCAAGTAGGATTCCGTAAGGGGATGGGAACATCCATCAATGCCACAATTCTTACACATGTCCTAGAAAGATCAACACTAACCAACACAGGACCAGTTTACATGGCGTCTCTTGATTGATCTGCCGCTTATGATTGCATTATACGACAGACCTTATGGGACAAAATGTTAAAAATGGGATTTCCGTTGCAGCTAATTGTCATGATTATCCAAAATGCATAAAGATACCTGTTATCGTGTCAGGATTTTTATGAATGGTGCCTTATCGGACCGCATTAAGACCCATGTGGGTGTAAAACAGTGGTGCAACTTGGCAGCCACCCTTTTTAATATATATCTCTCCGATGTAGATGGGATTTGGAATCTAGATGTTGGCTTGCCTGTCAAACTTGGAAAACTTAAGCTCAAATGGATGGCGTTCGCTGACGATATCATTCTTTTCGATAAAACCCTGTATGGTCTCTAAGCCAAGTTCAGAACTTTGCCATCTATGCAAATAAATTGAACTTGCAGTCAAATGCCACGAAATCTATGATTATTGTTTTCAATAATATGAAAAGAAAACTTTGTAGATTTCAGTGGTCCATCGATGGTGAAGCAATTCATCGAGTTACTGCACTTAGGTATTTGGGTTATAATCTATGTGACATATCATCTAATCTCATGTGGAAAAAAACTCTCCATCAGAAAATCAATTCCCTCATTGCTCAGATGAAAGACATATATAATAGATTCTGTAAATATTCCATGTTGCCAGTGCTTGATTTCTACACTTTGAAAGTAGAAGCCATTATCTTATTTGGACTAAATTTGTGTCTCCTTGATATTAACCCCTTACTTGATCTAATTCAAAGAAGAATTTGGAAGCAAACTCTACGATAAGCTAATTCACTTCTGAATGTGATTCTAAGATACAAGCTTGGGATTTCATCTCTTTCTACTAAATACTCATGGAGACTATTAGCAAATTACTCAAAAATGCAATCTCCCCCCTACAATTCACTTTATGTAGATCTTCCTAATATGTTACAAGATCAATATCCACCATCAATGGTAACCTTTAATGATAAAATTAAATCATTACTAGACACCATAGACACCAATTGTGAAGATTAATGTGCACGCCCTGCATATGCTAATCACAAACTCTATGAGTATGATTGGCGTGTTACCATAGAATCGATAGGAGCCTATAAGAGTCACTACAGCTTTTCCCCTGTGATACGGCATGCTATTCTTACCTAAGATTTAGATTAAATCAACTACATACTCTTGAGAGAACTAAATACTGGAACTTTGCCAAAGAAAATTCCATTTTAAAATCCTATCACTTTTGTCTTAACTATCAATAGGTAGAAACACAAAAGCACTTCATTTTGTACTGCTTCTATTATTATGTCATTAGAACGGTAACTTTTGGTTCTTTTAATTTAAGTGACAATGTTTACTCAAGGGAAATGTTGTGGAACAGACTAATGTGGGGCGACAATCAGGCCCTAATTTTGGCTCCAACCAGATTCCTAAAAATAATTAATCATGACCTGAGTATAAAAAATTCCTTTACTCGCACGTTTACTGAAATGAACTTAAGCAAGTTATAACATTTGATACTCTCTATGTGACTCTTTCGATCTTTGGGATAATGACCATTACTGTTGATATAAGTTTTGTTGATATTGTTTTATGCTGTGACTTATCGCCTACTTTATACTGTTTTTGAATGCATAGAAATGTTGTCCGCTGAGAGATATTTTGGGATCAAGATATTCGAGATCTTATTATTATATTTATGTCTTATGCTTACTTTGCTGAAGCTTAGTAATTTTATAATTTGATTATTTTAGGAATTCATTGTTTGAATAATGATGTTACACATTCCATTGACCTGTTAGATAATATATCCTAGTTCTTATGTATTGAGCTTAGCTTTATTGCTTAGATTCTGTTATTCGATCACACCAGCTGAATATATTAAGTATAGAAGCTGTTGTTTTCTCCTTCATATTATAATATTTATTATCTGCTTCGTTTTTCTTTTTTGTTAATTGAACTTAACAACATGCTTCTATCCTATGTTTTTCCTTCCATTAGCTCGTGGAATTTCTAATTTAATTCACTAATATGCTCTTATCCTTTGTTATTCTTATTAGCTTGTGTTACTTACTTTTTCTTTTTTGTTTAAATGTTATAGTTTTGTTCAAAACTTTTCATTTATCCATACAACCATACATTTCCAAAATTTACAATAAAAAGTTTCAACACAAGCTTTCTTTCATTGTCCGTACTCTCCATACTTCCTTATTTCATTTTCCTTACTACTTTAAGTACTGCTTAAAGTCCACCATTCCAGCTGTTTATGTGGTCTTCGTGGCGATGATATGATTCCAAAATTGAATAATGACAGTAGTAAGACTCCTATTATTCCCTGACAGTATTAGATTCCATCTGTCCTGGCTATTGAGTTCGGGGCCAGTTGTTGATATCATTTCTGATATCATGATGATATTTCATTTCTTATCATGATGATGTGATAGATATTCTCGAGCATCTGTTTGTTCTCGCAGAATCGACAGAAGGCTTCCTCTTTAGAGATTTGCCTATTATTTGCCATGAGTTCCCGTGTTGGTAATTGGTTCAATCATAGTCTAATAAATTGGTCCCTGATCTGCCTATCCGGAAATTGCTTTAGATATGCGGGTAGATCATTAAGTGCACGGGTATCCAACTCACAGTTCAGATTCATCTGGTATCGTGATTTCTCTGTCAGAGTGCATATCCAATCATTTCGCTGTAGTCTTTGTTTAGCACATTGAGGGCGATTCACTAGCATCTCCGTTATTATGCTATTTACTGCCATCACGCCTTTCATGACGTTCTTTCATAGTGCTAAGGCAGTATTATCCACTGTATTATTTCTTTGTTGAAATAATTTATATGCTGGGATTTCATCCTCATTAATCATCTTTCTGTACAAGTCGATTTTTTTCCACTCGACTATTGATCTTAGCGATTGAATCGCGATCTCATGTCTGATTCTTTTGACCGGGAATGAATTCGACAAACCAAGAATTTTCCTCCAAAAAAGGCCTTCCAAGATATCCCAAATTGATTGGTCGAGATTTATCATAGTCTCACTCCCGTAACTAAGGATCGCAGTCACTTTTTGCCGATAAAAAATGAGGATCGGTTTTAAAGAGTATTTTCCAAATTTTCTATGTAAAAGTAGCCCTTGTCTCGCCAGTGAGGCCGTTTTTGTTCTTAAGTGAATTATCCAGGGTGTTTCTACTTCTGATTGATTTACTAGGACTCCCAGATATTTAATTGCTGTCACTGTGGTCAATTTTTGTTCATTCATGTAGAATCGAAATGGTTGTTGATTTTTTTTTCTGTGGTTTCTTTGCTGAGAGTGGCATGATTCTTGTTTTGGCTGTGTTTATCTCTAAGCCATTTTCCAACATGTAGGTTTCCAGCTCCCCTAGACTCCTTTGTAGCCCTAACTCTGTTTTATCTAAAATGACGATATCATCTGCATATATCAAGTGCTGAATCTGCTGGTTGTTTATTTTAGGTAGATTTGCCTTCTGAAAACGAGGAGGATCAGGGAGATCCATGGTATACAACTTAAACAGCGTTGCTGCGAGGGGGCAGCCCTGTTTAAGCCCATTGTCCGCTTCAATAGGTGCCGATAATTGACCTTGTTGGGAAAGTCTAATTCTTAAATTGGTATTGCTATATAGTTGCTTGATTGGTTCCAATAGCGTCAATGGACAATTCCACTTCTTTAGTTTTCCCAAAAGTGTTGTCCTATTTACCATATCAAAAGCCATATGCAGGTCTATAAATGCTGCATACGTGGTATGTTTGTTAACCAATGCCTCCTGTTTCAATAGATTCAAGATCATAAGATTTACATGAGTACCCGTACTTTTTGTAAATCCTAATATCAAATTTCTTGTTTTCTTTGATCCATATATTAAGTTTGTTAAGTAGGAGCATTGCAAAACTTTTCCCAATCAGATCCAAAAGTGCGATTGGTCTGTAGTTTGCAGGCAGTTGCCTATCACCTTCTTTATATATTGGGATCAAAATTGCTGTTGTCCAAGTAATGGAAATTTGTTTCCCTTTTTCAATCGCAGCAAATAGATGTACGCAAAATTTAGCCCAGTCCTCTGGATGTTTCTTTATGAGCATATTGCTCAGGCCATCTGGGCCTGGTGCTCTTGATGAATTGAGCTTCTTTATGATTGTTAAGATATCATCAAATGTCCAGGCATTTGACCAAACAGTTGATTCATTCTGCTCCATTCTGATGGGCTGATTGCTCGCTGTACATTTATAGATGGCCTTGAAATGGGTAATCCATACAGATTCAGCAATCCCTTGGATAAATTTATGTTGGTTATCCGTTTGCGGATTTAATAAGTTCCACAACCCTCGCGTGTTGTTGTTTTTCAGGAGCGCTAGGATTGCTTTTGCATCTTGTTGTAAGAGCAGTGCTTTTGCATTCTTTGTCCAATTTCTGTAACTTTGTTTTGCTTGTCAAATAGCACTCCATGAATTGACATCATTCTTTCCTTTTATTTCTGTGATCGTCCTCCGCAGTTCTTTTTTTTTGTTTGCTAGTTGTAAATTGTAAGCGCGAGTGTGGCTTTTCTTGGATGACTTGTGTTTGTGAATCTTTCGTAGGAATGGTGAGAGTATCCATTCATAGTTTATTTGTTTCCTGCCACACAACCGTGGATTGATGTATGTGCTTACTAATTTCTTCATTTGATTATCACTAATGCGCAATCCGGTTGACTGCAGTATTAGTATCCATGTGCAGTAAATGTACTTTGTTACCTTCGCAATACGGTGCTTTCCATGTAATGCTGATAATATGATGATCGCTATTATCAGATCTCATAATATCTTGGCCTGTTACTTTGGAGACTACGGATGGCGACACATAGATGTAATCTAAAGTGGCTGACACTTTTCCGTTTGTCCAGGTAGCATTTTTCGGACTATGGTTCGTTTGGTTGGTACAATAGAAATGTTGCCATGTAGTTTCTTTAGTCCATGTTTTCGCTCTCGCTGAGTGTTGCGTTTTCTCGATCACTAGTCCTTGTTGGTCGAATAAATGAATGTTAAGGTCGCCACATAAAATATTTCAATATCATTTGATTCCAGCACTACATTATCTACGGCGGAGAAGAGAGTATCAATGAATTCATCCATTTGAATCGATGCCTGGTTCCAATATATATTGAATATCACTAATCTCTGCGCCGGAGCTTGCACCAAGATTCCATGTGTCATCTTTGTACTCAGAATTTCTACTATCGTTAATTGAATCCACAGTGAGATGTTGGTAGAGTCTACCACTTGTATATTCTCTTCCATTTTAATCAAAGTTAGGCGTCCTGCTGAAGGGCGTCCTTTTTTACTGGATATTGCAGGATTCATGGCCACTGTGTATCCATCACATCCGGGCATGATGTCAATCCATGTTTCTTGTAAACATATAAACTTATATTTCTAGAGATCATCCATATTTAAGCGAAAGAGATGAGAAAATTCTCTGGTGTTCCAAGTACATAGGGTCAGTGTGGTATTAGATCTTTTAGTTGATGGTTATGAATTGTTTTTTCTCATTGATGTCATCATCCTGTTTGAGGTTTCCTCCTCTCTCCAGAATGGCGTGTTAGTAAAGTTTGCTAGCGTATATTTATTTATCACTCTTTCTGCTGAGCTGACCATTCTGCTTTTTATAGCGGTCCCCGGGGAGTAAGGACCGTCGTCCCCCCCTCTCTCCTGTTTTATTGATGTCTTCACATGATACTGACGTTCCCATATTGGTTTACTCGTGTTTGTTGTTACGGAGGTACATGAAAACCCCAGCTTCCAAAAGAGGTGTGCCTCATTGGTAATCTTTCCAATATTCTCTATATTATGAAAATGTACCAGTATCACATCTGATTTCTTTTCATCCATAAATTCTACCACTTTAATGTGTCCTGTGTTGACCCATCTAAGAGCTGGGATTGCGTGCATCAATCGCAAAGTATTTGTTCGATTTAAAATCAGCTCATGTTGATATTTATCATTTTTCATTTGCTCAATTTTTAATTTTATATTTTGTAGAGGATCCAGAGGATTAATAAACAAAGGTTGCCGCAGTTTAGGTCTAGTAACTGTGTCTACACTGTTTGCTGATTTATTGGTTCTTTGAGTCCTCTCCGAATATTGCGATGTAAAATGTTCGCTGTCTGAGATTGATTCCACACTAAGTATAGAAATCTCCAGCTCTAAATCCGAAATGCCTTCACAGGTAAGGTCTGTGTAATTGGAATCTATGGTGTACACTTCTTCATAACAATTAATGATTATTAAATATTGGTCATTGGTTGACGCTTGCGAGTCCCAGTTACTGTCTTGCTCTTCTTTAGAATTAGTAGAAAGGTTCAGCAATGCCTCTTAACCAAGTGAAACTGTTCGCTGTCAATATATATTTGAATTAGGTGTCACATCATCCATCATGGTAATATCTATTTGTATGGTTTCGGTCATAGTAGATCTTTGTGGCTCCAATGTCCTATTTTGCATTGCGACTTTTTTTCGCCCTTGTTGTGTAGTTTTGTTCACTTTAGGGGTTGTCAAATTGCGTTGGAAGGCTCTAGAACCATTAGATTTCTTTTTCTTCGTTAATTTTTTTTTTCTGCGTTTGTTGTGGAATATTGGCGATGTTCTTATTGTTGTCAAAAATAGCAAAGTTTTCCATTGGCTTTTCGGGTAAAGAGGTCAGATCCTCAATGACTTCATTCGCGTTCCCACCTCGTTGGCTAGTGTCCAAGTTCAAATTGTCGATTCTACCTTGCAAAATTTCCAACTGTGCATGCGCTGTTGCTTGTGGCGCGGCTTCCTTTTGTCCAGTTTTATTTTGCGATGTTACACTAGGCGACTTGTGCCCGTTTTGCTATGATTTCCATCATACCTGCTGTCAATGTTGCCTTCTCTTCATGTTCTCTTCTCGCTATTTCAAATAGCCTAGACTGCCTCTGGGCACTTGTTTCAGCCTCTTGATTAAGTCGATGGTGTATCGTGTTTATGAAAGACTCCACAAAAATCTGTTTTGAGTGGATAAGGGCCAGCAAAGTAGCCTGATCTTTTTGCGCATCGCGATTACTTTCTAATAACTTCATGAATGGTATCATCGCCTGTGAGGTTACAGCTAAAAGCAAGTTTTGTAAGTCTAACATTGTAGTGGGTATCGCTTCTGTTATTTTAGTGCGTGGCACATTTGGTTGATATTGACAGAAGTACTTGTTATTCGGGGTATGATCTGTGATTGGGGAGCTGTCTCCAGGTTGCCTACTATGATTTGCTGTGATGGAAGTTTGATACTCCTTTGTCATCGCGACGGGGATTAAGATTTGTGGTGTTGAGGCTAACCAAGACGGCTCACCCTTTATATTTGTCTGCAGGTTAAATACTTCCTTTCTTTTAACCTGATTCGTCATCAAATCCTCAATTTCTGTAATGTCCATCGATAGTGGAGCCTGCCTGTTTTTTTTTTTTCTCTGGAGGCTCCTGTGTCCAACATCTTCTATCGTCTTGGCCTTTGTGTATGCCAGCTCCCAACATTTCTTTGCCGCGATCGCTTTTTCCTTTTGTGAAAGTAGCGGCTCACGTATCTCTGTCTGATTCCTCTGTAGGTGAATTGGGAGCAGGCCTATCATTAATGGGTCTTTATCTAGGTAATCTGGATCATTGCCAGTCTCGGATTGTTTATTGCTTTCCTGATTATTATCATCTAAGTTATTAACTGGTATCGCTGTAGCTCCTATTGTAATCAGTGCTTGTGAAGTCTCGCCTGGTATGGTTTCATCAGAATGACTGGTTCCCGAAAGCATCAGTTTAGCCGTAAGACCAAGTTTATTCTTATATCTGGTTGCGAGTCTCGTCCCAGTCGCCATCAATGAGGGCATTAGGGGCGATTTGATGGATCCGCCGATGTAATTATAGGATGTACTTTTATATAGGTATGCCAATTTCAAGTGTGATATTTCACTCAGCTTGGCAAAACCGCCAAGTTTAGCTGGTATAGCGAGCTTCGCTTTGAGCCGTTCCCAGACACACTCTGCAGATAGTTGTTAGCACGCAGCAGCAGTAGTGTCTGTTGTGGTAGAGTATAGACCGACTCGCCAGCAGGATCAAAGGACAAAGTCCCGCAGTCTCCTGCTTGTGTTAGCCCAGTGTCTGTTGTGGTAAAGTATAGACCGACTCGCCAGCAGGATCAAAGGACAAAGTCACGCAGTCTCCTGCTTGTGTTAGCCTAACCCTACCACAAAGTTGGTCCAATGTATTTTGTGTTTCGTACACTGGTAGGATTAAAGGATCAGCTCCCACAGTCTACTGCTTTCTTTGGTGGATATCAAAATTTGCTGATATTTGCCTCGGCTCACTTTCCGAATCAGGTGAGGCAACTCAAAAAAAAAGTTACCCCTGTTTCATATTCCAGGTAATTACACTTTCCTGATGTGCTGTTGGTGAGCGAAGGATCTCACAATTTCCAGTCGGTCGCGCCATTAGTCTCTCACGCAGTCAGTCTCTCACAGGCAGAAGCACTCTGGGCAGGGAGCGACCATGGAGAGATGAGGGGCGGGACTCAGCTCCCGTGTCTGCAGTCTGCTTGGCCTGCCCGTCCTGCAAGCTGCAATCAGCGTGTGACCCACACGCGAGACGGTGCAACCCGCACAAAGAAAGGTAGGAGGGGGGGAAGTAAGTCTAGAGGGGAAAGGGGAGCGGGGAAAGGGTGAAAGGGATGGAGTGGGGTGGGCTCACGTTGCACTGCAGCGGCTCGGCGGCAAAGATCGCATCAGTTGTAGAGGGTGCCGAAGACTGGCGCAAAGTTTATCGTGCTAGCACAAGGTGGGCGACTTCTCATAGAGTCGTGTCTCTCATGGGCGGTCACAAGCGTGCGTACTTGCAATACCAACGCCCAGCTTGCACGCACTGAGAAAGTTTACAGTTTACAATTGCTCACTGCCACATGTAGCCGGTAGACAACAGATTAGTTTCCTGAGTCCCACCATCAATGGAGTTTAAGATAGCGTCTTACCGTCAGCCCAGAAGACCAGAGACAAGAGACTCTGCAACACGACTGTTACTTACATTTTATGTCTTATTATGTTAAGATGACAACAATGATGTTTATTAATCTCTTATGCTGATACATGCCTATATAAATATAACTCTTTTGTAAAGGTTTGTTTTACAAACCAAAAACAATTTTAAAAAAAACAAGGTGATGTGGCGCCACCAGTAATTACCAAACCAAAACATTTATTACGTCCACGATACCGAGCCTATAAAATCCAAGGTTGGCACCGTCAGCGGCAAAGCCCTCGCAGGACAAGGCCACAGTGTTCAACAACCCATGTTCGCAGGAGACGTTGCCCGATTTACATGTAACATGTTTGTTATATCCACGCTACCGAACCTATCAAATCCGAGGTTTGGACCCTCTGCGGCAAAGCCCTCACAGGACAAGGCTCTAGTGTTGAATGGTGCAGGTTTGCAGGAGACACTGCCCGATTTACACCTAACACATTTGTTAAGTCCACTCTACCAAGCCTATAAAACCTGAGGTTTGGACCCTCTGCAGCAAAGCCCTCGCAGGACAAGACTGCAGTGTTGAACAACGCAGATTTGCAGGAGACGCTGTCCGATTTACATGTAACATGTTTGTTACGTTTACGCTACTGAGCCTATAAAATCTGAGGTTAGAACCCTCTGCGGCAAAGCCCTCGCAGGACAAGGCCACGGTGTTGAACCACGCAAGTGTTTGGTGATGAAGGATCTATGGCGCAGACAGTGAGTGCGGATGATTCACCCTCCTGTCTGCGGCCGCCAGGTAAGAAGTTGGGGAGTTTGACTGCTCTGTGCTTCTTAGCCCTTCCGACTGTGCCTCGTCTCTGACTGTGTCCCTCCCCTACCCTGCAACCTTTGCCTCTCACCCTGCCTCTTGCTTGGTGCTCCCCCTTCTCCTTTGAGTCTTACCTTGCTGCCCCCTCCATCTCCCTCCTGAGCTCCCCTCCTGCCCTTCCTTCCTGTTCCTCTGGTCCCTCTCCCTGCGTTGCCGCTCTCATTCCTTGTTCGCATACCCATCCGTGCACCTCTATCCTTGCCTGTTACGCGCTCTCCCTCTCCTCCTCCATCCTCAGATCTCTCGCGCTTTGCCTCCCCTACCTGTGTGGCCCCTTGCAATCTTTGATTGCGCTGCCTCTGCGTGCGCTGTGCGGCTCCTGACCTGCATGGTCCCTCGTAATCATCGATCACCCGCGGCTCCGCACCCTCTCCTTGCCTGCCTTCCCGTGCACTCCCAACTTGCGTGGTCATGCGTCTTAGCGCCCTTCCATCCTTGGTCACGCTCGCGCCTATGCGCCCTTCCCCACCTGGTTCCTCACACTCCCTGATCGCATGGTGCCTCGCACTTTCCACCATGGTTTCGCTTGCAGCAGCGTTTCCCTGACTGCGTGGTCCCTCGCATCCCCCTGATCGTGTGTTCCTTGCAACCCCCGATCCCTTTTCCTCACACTTTCCATCCTTGGTTCGTCATAGCTGCGTGTCCCTGACCACATGGTCTCTCGAAACTCCTGATCGCATGTGCCTTGTGCCCTTCTCCAGCCTCCTGCACTCCTGCACCCCCTCTGTGTTGACTGCTCTGTTCTTTGTATATTGTTCTGTGTTTTTCCCTCATTGACTGCCCTGTTTTGCATTGTTTTGCTTGTGTTCTGCTGCATTCTTCCTACTTCTAGGTTTTCTTTTGTCGACTGCTCTGTTCTTCTGTTAATTGCTCTGTGTTCTGCTGTGCTCCACCATCCCATAGGTTTTCTTTTCATCGCCGACTGCTCTGTTTCCTAATGCCCTGGGCACCTGATTTGTTTACCGGACTGCCTTGTCTGCCTTGCTCTTCCTGCTGAGCTCTTGTCTACTAAGTTTACACTGTCCACTATTCGTCTTGTCCCTTTCTGTGTTGTCTGCTTGTGTCCTCCCCTAGTGTCTCTCCCCCTATCTTTCCCCTCCACCCCTCTTCCTCTCTCCTCTTTCCCCCACCATCTATATGGTGCTCTCTGTTTCTCCTATATTTTTGAACTGCTTCTCTATCAACTATCCTGCTCTCCTCATTACATCTGGTAGGAATACGTTCAAAAAGGATATCCCGATGTCCAACCCAGGCCTCCCTATCGCTGAGACATTTACCAGTGCTTCCTCCAGCCAGACCCTCACCAACATCCTCTTTGTCGTTTCCTCACCAAAGCTATGGACTCTTCAAATGGTCTCTGTGCTCTCTCCTTTCTCTTCTTATCCCATTAATGGTGGCACCCGGTGGGAGTTCCTCCTGCCCCCCTTCCACTCCTCTAACGTCATCATTAATGTTTACCTGAATGGCACCGTCTTGGTCCAAGGCCCTCAGGCTTTACTTCTCCTCTTTGATAGACGCTTCCCGCGCCTCATCACTTTCTTTCTTCTCCTGCTGTCCGTTCTCTCCCTCCTTCGGCTTCCTTGCCAACACCCTCTGCCTCCTCCTTGGCTACCTTGCCCTCTCGCCCTTCCTCTTCTGCCCTCCCTTGGGCTCCTTATACACCTCTGCAGGGTGTACCTCTGATTTGTACCCCTCCCCGGAAGCCTTTCAAGGACGGCAACCTTCTCCATATTGCCACTCTCAACTCTCGCTCTGCCGTCAAAAACTCCTCTGACATCTGCCGCCTCCTGGATGAACTTGACCTTGATGTCCTCGGTCTCACCGAGACATGGTTCATGGCCAGCTCTGTCGCAAGCTTTGACACTCTCCTCCCTGATGGCTACAAGATCCTCTCCGCGCCCAGATCCAACTGTTCCGGACGGGTGTTCCCTTGATCATCCCGTAGTAGATTCCTACCTCTGTCATTCCTATGCAGGCCTATTCCTCTTTCGAATGCCTTGTCTGCTGGATTTCTCTCTCCCCTGGCCACTCTCTTACCGTGGCTACTATCTATCGGCCACTTGGTCAGATCACCTCCTTCTTCTCTGAGTGGGCGGACCACTCCTCCTCCCACCTGGCCTCAACCACTCAGCTCCTCCTCTTTGCAGACGTCAGCATCCACCTGGATCACAACCTCTGCCACTCTCTCTCCCTCTCTCTATTCTCCCTTCTGGCCAAATTCACTCTGCAGGGAACACTCTGGATGTCACTCTGGATGTTCTGATCTCATCAGACCTCCCCTCTCTATCCCTCTCACCAGTCTTCTCTCCTGGAGTGATCACTTTCTCCTTTTCTCCGATCCCTCCCTCCCTACCCCTCAGGCTAAGCCAACTCCAGCACTGCCACTTTCCTCCCTTGAAGCATGTGTCAGTTGAGGCTTTCACCGCCACTTTCTCTCCCCCTCCTCCACCTCTGGCTGACTCGCATCCTGCCACAGCCCTTTCCATGCTCCACTCTTCTATCTCTGATACTCTCGATGTTCTTGCCCTGTCATGACGATCTGCTTGAAGCCTAAAGCCAAGTGCAACTCCTGGTACGATTCTGACCTCGTCACCCGTAAACGCAAGTGCAGGGTGGCTGAGAGGAAATCGCTAGCATCTTGTGCATCCTCTGACAAACTGGCTTTCTGCCTGCTTCAAAGGCAATACCGGCTCTCTGTCCGCACTAAGAAGAGAGCCCACATCCAAGCCTGTGTCTATGCGGCATCTAACAATTCGCCCAAACTCTTTAAAATCTGCAAGGAGCTGGACAATCCTGCTGCAGTCTCTACTTCTCCTGTCCCCTCTCAGGCTCTCTGCATGGCCCTAGCTTCTCATTTAATCTCTAAAACCCAGGACATCTTGTCCATGCTCTTGACCTTTCCTCCTCCTCACTCTACCCTCTCCACTGCCTCCGGCCCCCCCGCCTCGTGTCCACCTCTCCTCCTTCTTTCTCTTCCTTTCCTCTGTTCTCCACTGACAAGGTTTCTAGACAAGTCGGTTCTATGAAAGTCTCCCCAAGACAGGTTGTTCCCTGTTCTTCCAAAACCATCAAGGACCACATCGACACCCTCGCTCCTGCCCTGGCTGGCTTCTGCAATCACTCCTTCGCCACCGGAGCCTTCCCTTCCCCCCTGAAGCATTCTCTTGTGGACCCTCTTCTCAAGAAACCCTCAGCCGACCCCTCCTGCCCGGCTAACTATTGCCCGATCTCCATCACTCCTTTCCTGGGCAAACTACCGGAAAAGCAGGCCATTTCCCTGCTTAATCTTCACACTGAATCTGTTGGCTGTCTCCATGACCATCAGTATGGCTTCAGCGTAGCCAGAAGCACGGAAGCTGCCCTGCTGAACATCCGTGAAGATCTGCTCTCTATCTTTGATTCTAATCTCCCCTCTGTCCTAATCTTACTCGATCTCTCTTCTGCCTTTGACATGGTCAACCATGCCATCCTGCTCAACCGTCTCCGTGATAACCTGGGTATCACCAATCAGGCCCTGGCCTGGCTGACCTCTTTCCTCTCCGACCGACGCTCCCAGGTCCAACTTTGGTCCTTCCTTTCCTCTATCTCACTGTCTACTTGTGGCAATCCCTCCCAGTAACATTGATGGGCAAAGCGGCCCTCTTTAAAATACTGAAACACCCGAGATGCTTATATATCCTTCAGAATGCCCCACTCCCCATTCCCAAAACAATCTTCACATCAGTGGATAGCATCCTTTGGGGGATCCTATGGTGGGGAGCAACCCTGCATAGCCCTCAATACCCTGCAACTCTCAATCTGGGAAGGGGGAATAGGTCTACCTTGCCTCTGCACCTACTACTGGCCAACGCAACTGGGAGTGGTGACGACTGGCTTTATGGTGACCCTGGGCTCCCTGGCCCTTCAAGCAATACCTGGTACCTCTCGCCCACCGCATTGCCGCTGTCTGCTCCAACTTTCAGTGCTATGCGGATGACACTCAGCTCGTTTTCAGGCTCCCCTCTGCCACCTCTTCTCCTTCTCTCATCTCTGACTGTCTTTCTGCTTTCCAGGAGTGGTGTGCCTCCAAACATCTCTGCCTTAATGCCAGTAAGATGGAGATTCTCCTCATCAGCATACCTGCACTCTCCTTTCCTGTCACTCTCTGGGCGGCCTCCCTTGGCCCTCTTCTTGCTCCCACCTGTGAGGCTAAGAACCTTGGGGTCATCTTCGACTCCACACTCTCCTTTTCTCCTCAAATCTCCAACGTCTCTAAGAAGTCAAACAACCAACTGCACAACCTCAGAGGTATTCTTCCTTTCCTCTCCTTCCCCCAGAAGCTCACTGTTTCTAATGCTCTGGTTCTCGCTATGCTGGACTACTGCTACAGCCTCACTCTAAATCTGCCTGCTTCTACACTCCGCCCTCTGCAACTCATCCAGAACAGGACTGCAAGACTTGACCTTGGCCTCAAGCCCAGGGATTGTATCTCTCCAGCACTGAAATATCTTCATTGGCTCCCAGTGGCTGCAAGGATTAAGTTGAAGACCCTCTGCATTGTCTACAAGGCCTTCTGGGGCCTGGGTCCTCAATACCTCCAACTCTCTCTTCGTAAATACCTTCCTACTCGAGCTCTTCACTCCTCCACCTCCAACTCCCTCAGGGTCAGACGCTTCTCCAAGCAACGAGTTGGGGGTAGATCTCTTTCTTCAGCTGGGGTCTCTCCTTGGAATAGCGTCCCTGTCTCTCTGAAACTTGAGGAGAAGCATCCCCAGATCGAAAGCACCTCAAGACCTTCCTCTTTGCTTCTGCCTTCTCTCTTCCTTAACACTGATGATCTCCTGTCTGATAATGCACTGGTCACCTGGCTACCCTCTGTTTTCGGGCGCAGGTCTCTGCCCGTCCAGTTGCACACCTGCACTGCCTCCTGGCAACCCTTGCACTTGGGCCTGGATCTGTAACCCTACAGTCCCCTACCTGCACTTACTGGACACCCACTGCCGCACTTCTTGTTATTGTTTGATCCCATGTACAGCACTGCCCCCCTCCCCTGACACTTCTCCCGTCTCTTCTCCCCTGCACTTGTGCAATCTCAATGTCACTTGGCCTAATAAGATTGCTGTCTTCGTCTGAGGCTGAGGCTCAGTCTGTCTGCATAAACCCCTGTTGCAGCCGTCAGCCTCTTCCCCAGACCCAATGCCGCTGCCGGGAATGTCTTTTCATGTTTGGTGAAGTCCACTTCCCCCCCAGATTCCCAGCAGTACTAGCTTCGGGTCTTGCGAAACTGAGCCCCCAGCACACCAGAGATCTTACGGATGCATCTCTGCCAAAAGTCCTGGATTATATCACAGCTCCACACCATGTGGATGAAAGTACCCTCTAACCTCCTGCATCCCATTGCCGGTTACCCCCCACCTTGCCATCGCTGCGCGGGAGTAATAGGCTTGATGCAGTATTTTATATTGTATTAAATGGAGCCTTCCGTCTATTCCTATGTCTCGTGGGAACATTAGTGCTTCTACACACTCCTCTGACTCCAACGGGCCCACTTGCCGCTCCCATTTTTCTCTGAGTCAGTACAGCTCCTGGGCTCCAAAAGCAGTGAGTAGCTGGAACAATGTGCATGTAACCTTCGTTGTGATTCTGGCATGGAGAATTTGGCCTCTAAGGGAGAGCATTTTGGGACCTCTTCTAACACTGGGAACTGCGCGCTGATGGCATGTGTTAGTTGTAGGTGTCTATAGTAGTCCCTGGTAGACAACGCAAACTTTTCCTGCATAGTCCTAAATGCCAGAAGGCGACAGTCCTGTACCACATCCGCAAGTGTGTGAATCCCATGCTCCTCCCAGCTCGCAAAGTGACCAATTTGTAGGTCTTCAGGAATATGCCTGTTGTTCCATAGGGGTTGGTCCAGTGTTGGTCTCCCATCCCAGCCAATGTGTTGATGAGCCACTATCCAGATTTGACAGATGTGTTGCGTCATCCTAGATATATCCGCAGTCCCCCATCATCTCTATATAGTACTTGCAACGGTATATTTACTCCCCTATTTCTAGTCTCTCCCCCTATATGTGGGAGCCCAGGGTCACCATGAAGCCAGTCGTTCACCACTCCTAGCTGCGTTGCCAAGTAGTAGGTGCGGAGGCAAGGTAGACTTACCCCCCCTTCCCAGACTGAGAGCTGCAGGGTCTTGAGGGCTATGCAGGGTTGTTTCCCCCCCATAGGAGCCCCCAAAGGATGCTATCCACTGATGTAAAGATCGTTTTGGGAATGGAGAATGGGACATTCTGAAGGATATATAAGAATCTCGGGAGTGTTAGCATTTTAAAGAGGTCCGCTTTGCCCATCAATGTTAGTGGGAGGGATTGCCAGTGGACCACATCAGTTGCAAATCTATCTATTACTGGTTGTAGGTTGAGATGTAGGAAGTCATCCAGATTAGGGATTACACGGATGCCTAGATATTCAAAGCTCCAGACTGAGACTGCGCATGGGCAGTGCCTAGGGATCGCCTCGTCTCCACCATGAAGGGGAAAGAGGACTGTTTTCTGTTTGTTCACCCTAAGTCCACCGAGCTTCTGGTATTCCGTAAGGATGTGCAACACCATCGGGCAGGAGGTCTTCCGGTTGCTCATATAGATAAGTAGATCGTCTGCATAGAGTGAGACCGGGTCCTCCCCTCCCCACAGCCATGTGAATCCCATCCATTCTCCTGTCGTCCTGAGCTTGATTGCTAGCTGCTCTGTGGCAAGTGTAAATAGCAGGGGGGGAAGGGGCAGCCTTGCCTGGTTCCCCGGCCCAGTGTGAAAGGCCTGGAAGACACCCCACTTACCAGAATCAACGCCTCCGGAGAGTCATACAGTAGCCTGACCGAAGACATGAATCTTTTCCCAAATCCGATATGGTCCATAATGTCCCATAGGGCCTCCCATCCCAATGAGTCAAAAGCTTCCTCAAAGTCTACGGCCAAGAGTGCGAGTGGGTCTGATATCACCAGGGCCTGGTCTATGGCAAGTTGTACCCTGCATAAGTTCATCTGGGTGGATCTAGATGGCATAAATCCACATTGGTCTGGGTGCACGAGGGAGTGTATAACTCCTAGCACTCTATTGGCTACAACCTGCGGCAGGACCTTGGTTTGCCCATTAATTAGCAATATTGGCCTATAGGAGGCACAGAGTTCTGGTGGTTTCCCAGGTTTAGGGATCACCACGATGCACGCCTTCCTGAGGTCTGGGCGGAGTTGTCCTTTCTTTTGGCTGTGTAAGAACATGCAGTGCATGTGACCTATCACTGGTTCACCCAAACATTTCCAGGTTTCAACCAGGAAGTCGTTCGGTCCCAGGGTTTTGCCGGATTGAAGCTGGGACAGTGCTGCCGCCTCCTCTGTGATCTCCGCTTCAAGTGTATGTGTCTGTTGTTCTGAGAGTCTGGGAATCATGAGTGAGTCAAGGAAGTATGGGCCCCCTGCCTCCCTTGCAGTCACCTAGGGGAGTAAAGGTCTTCGTTAAAGGTAGCAAATGCCTCTGCAATCTCAGAGTCCTCTGTTAGCAGCTCCCTCCCGGTCCCCTGTATAGCCCGTACATACCCCATGCTCCTATCTCTCCTTTTTAACCACGCCAGGGTTTTCCCGGCTTTGTCACCTGTTTCGTGTAGCTGGCTGCGTACGGCCCAGTGGGCTGTCCTCGCGTTATCTAACGCCACATTTCTTAGGACCATGTGTGCAGTAATTAGAGCCTCACGTAAAGCCTGGGACCCCGATTCAAGGAACTGTTCATCTGTCCTAGACACCTGTTCCTCTACCTCATCAATTTCTCGGTATGTTGTCGGCGGTGGGCCGACACCAGGCAGAGAGATTCCCCCAGAAGTACTGCTTTATAGCCCTCCCAAAGCGTGTTCAAGCTTTTGACAGAGCCCTCATTTACGGAGATATATTCCACTCTCCATTACCTCAGGCATGCCGAGGTAGTATGCGTTAAGGCGCCAAGTGGTATTGGGTTTGGTTCGCCCATTCTTTAACGCTATGAGCAAGGGGGAGTGGTCCGAGATGTCCCTGGCAAGATATGTAGCAGACAACAGTCTGTGTGCGTTGCCATGTGGGACAAAGAAGTAGTCTATCCGGGACAGAGACTTATTTGCGTTGGAAAAAAATGAAAACCCAGATTCTGTCACGTGCAGTGTCCTCCATGCGTCTACCAGCCCCAGTGCCGTTGCGAAGGAGTGCAGTTTAGTCGGGAGATCAGGGTTTGTATTGCCCTTATGAGATCTGTCCCTACCCACCTCCATTACTTCATTAAAGATCCCTCCCAGCACCCACAAATCTGCTTGCTTGTTAAGCATTGTCGCTTGGAGGTCATTCAGGAGCTCGAGCGTGAGTGGTGGGGGTGTGTATACCGCCACGATACCCCAGGTGTTGACCCATATTTCCCCGGTTACCAGAACTAATCATCCTCTTGGATCTGCCTGGACCTCCCTTAGTTGAAATGGGACCTTTTTCTGTATTAGAATCATCGTCCCCCTTGCCCTTCTAGAGAATCCCAGGTGATAAGCCAGTGCATAGTTGGAACTTTTAAAAAACCTGCATTCCGTGCCAACCAGGTGTGTTTCTGTTAGGAGGGCAATGTCCGGTGAGTGTCTGTTGAGAAACTGGAGTACCAGTCTATGTTTAATGCTGGAGCCTAGTCCGTTGACATTCCATGTCAACAGGGATAATGTCTGTCATGTGCCATTGGTGTCCGGAGAGGTGTCTTGGGATCATGGGGCTGATCCCTTTTCCCCCACATTTTAACCTCTCCCTGGTGGTTTCCCATGTGCCGTGTGGGTCAGTGTCCATCTCTCAGACTCTGGGTTGTTGGGCCTGACCCTCCACCCACTGCCATTCGGCGTACTGCCTGCCTGTACCCCACGCCCTGCCTCCCCTCTAAGCTGTGCGACCAACCAAACAGAAATATTAGAATAAATACCCAAAAACCCCCCACTCTGTATCTCCTCCCGAACCGAGGGTGCGGGTTGGTTGAATCCAACTTGTGAACCCCAACCAGAAAGAAGAGAGCATATTTGATATTCAGGGACATTAGCTTCTTCTTTACCGACTCGAAGGACTGCTGTGATCTTTGCACCTCTATTGTGTAATCTGGGAAGAGTCTGATTCGGTTGCCATTATTTGTGATCGGGCATGTTACTCTTGCCAAGTGGAGGAGTGTATCGCTGTCTCTGTAATTCATAAATTGTGCTATCACTGTGCGCGGCTGGGGCACCAGGCAAGGGCAGGCCCATGGGGACTCTGTGCGCCCGTTCGATGGAGAAAAAGTTTGAGAGTTTTTTTGGTGCCATAACGTTCGATAACCAGCACTCCAAAAATAATTCGATGGATTGCCCCTCCTCTTTTTCCAGGAGTCCGAGTATGCAGAGATGGTTGCGACAGGATCTACCTTCACTGTCCTCTGCTTTGTTTTATAGGGTGGTTAACTTCTGGGACATTGAGTCTAGCCGTTCCTCCTTCTTCCATAGCGTATCCTCGCTGTCCGATATGCGTTGTTCCGTCCCTCCCACCCGTGGGGTCAAGTTGCGCAAGTCTTGTCGTAAGACGGTGACTTCGGAGGCCAGGCCGTCAATTTTGGTCTCAACCGATGACCGGGATTTGCCAATGGCAGCCATGATGTCTTTAAGTGATATTGGGTGACCCGCTCCCCCGTCCTCCCATGCCTCCATGATCTTGTCTCGTGCCGGGTGGGTCAATGTGGCTGCTGCCAGGACGCTTGTCGTGTAACGGCCTATTTTGTTCTGTGCCATCCCTTTCTGGGGCATGTCTTTCACCATTGCAGTATGGGTCGCCGACCACGACAGTGCACAGTCCCACAGGGTTCCTCTGTCCACTGTGGATCGTCAGCCCCTAAACCCATATCCAGGGGCCATCAGGGGAGGACAAGGAAGGGTCTGTGGATACGGGGGGTGAGGGGTGAGATGTAAGGCTCCTCTTCTGGACCTGTGGGCATCCTGGGCCTCTCAGGATGGGCAGTTATTCCTCCCAGGCTGGGCGTTCGAGAAGAGGCCAAAGGGGGCTTTCCCTGGACCCCTGTCAGTGTCTCTTGTGGCTCAGGGCCATGTGATTTTTTAATCCTCCCTCCACCCCCTCTCTGTCAGGTCCGTTTCCAGCGCCTCCGTGGTATGGCGGGGGTGGAGGGAGGAGAAAGATGTAGAGCTCCTGTTCTGGGCCTGTGGGCGCACTGGGCCTCTCAGGATGGGCACTTATTCCTCCCAGGCTGGGCCTTCAAGAGGAGACCAAATTGGGCTTTCCCTGGGCTCCGTTAGTGTCTCTGGTGGCTCAGGGTCACACAGCTTCGTTAGTTGTTCCCCTGCCACTCTGTATCAGATCTATGCCAGTGCCTCTGTGTTATGTGGAAGTGGGGGGGGCAGAACCATACACCATGCCTTACCGGAGTGTAGTGGCCTCACTGCCCAGGGCCGGTCTGTCCTTCTTGTTCTGCCTCTCCAGCTTGCAGTTTCGTCAGTCGGCGTCCCCCCGCTCCAATCATCCAGAATTATTGCTGCGTTGATGTTTGGCAGCCGGAGGAGCTACGTTAGTATCTCCTCCTCCTCTTTGTGCCCAGCGGGTCTGCCCGCCTCTTGTCCGGGCCGAGGTGCTGGGTACTCCACTTGTCCGTAGTAGGGTGGGGAGTTGGAGGGAAGCCCAGAGTTGCCGCTTCGCGGGCCCTGCCACCACTTGTCCCTCCCTCTGTCTCTGAGGCACTCCACACGCCTCAAGGCCTAGCATGGTTTCCCAGGCAGCGCACCGCTGCAGTGTGTGTATCTGATGGCTGCAGGAGAAGTTGCGTGGCGGCCCCCCTGCATTGTACCCGGGTGTCGGGTTGGGTCCTTCCTCTGTTGGTGTTTGGCTCAGCAGGCTCACGGCATTTTGGTATGCGGCACTGTTGGTCCGCTTCACACTGCAGACCGGGCTGGTGGGTAACCACAACATGTTGCACGGCGCCTGTTTGTGTGCAGGCTTGGCTGCACCAATTTTCTTTGGGTTTTTTAGAGGATTGTGCGGGAGCCATCAACCTGGTACTGGTAGCAAATTCGGTGGGAGAGCCAACCTGCCACTCAACAGCTCCCCCGTTTGAGGCTTCTAAAAGGAATAAATCATCTGCGAAACGAAGGCATACTTTTTTAGAGTTGACAAATGTGGAACATGTTCACCCCAATCTCACAGTTCTAACTTTGCCTCAATTACTTTTTTAGGACTTCAGATCCTTCGCCCCAATTTGGAAACCAGTGAAGCTCCTCAAGGAATCTAATAATAACAGACTCATATTGAGAGTTGCGCACATCCCTGCTGGAGCTGAGGTTATGCATAAATTTCCCTGCTGGGCTACACCTCGTCCATATGCCCTAGGGCTTTGGCGCTATATAAATATCGTAACATAACATAACATATATATAAATCGGAGTACGCTTGTTCAATAACAGAGATTCCAATGACAGCAATCTCAACTCCAATCTGATGATTGCAACGGGAGCACAAGTGCGAAGCCCCAATATTTGTCTACAAAATGTGTCCTCTATGATTTGAAGCCAGTTGAGGTCAACAATCGTAAGGCTTTCTAGGCCATCCAATACAGACGGTACCAAACAGTGTAGGTAAAGGCGCCGAGCACCTTCAAAAGTACAGCCCCAAGTTGGTAAGACAAACTGATAGATGAGAGACGTCACCTGAGCGGCTTTCCTTTTACATGTTGCTATGCAGGCCTTATAGCCTCGTTGAGATTCAAGTTCAATGCCTAAATATTTATATTGATTTGCATATTCGATTATTGGACTCTGCCTTACAAACATGGGCGAGCCACTTTCGTTGAGGTAAATAGCATTATTTGTGTTTTGTTGCTTTTAATGCTGAGAGAATTCACCTCCGCGTAATCCCAAAGTGCATTTGCAACATGACTCAGACCCATAAATGTGTGGTCTCAAATTCTTTGTTGGCATATGCAAGTGCATAGCAGTGTATAGTGTGTACTTTTGGAGGGCACCCGCAGCCTTAGCTAAACAGATACAAGTTGAAATTCAAGGGAGCCAAAACACACCCTTGCTTCACCACGCACTCAGCAGGAATTGGGGATGGCAAGGTTCCCTGCTATCCGCAACTTAACAAAATGAAGGCTGCAGCAGGGCAACCAAATGCTGCAAGCTTCGACCATAGGAAGCTTCAATTGACGGAATCGAAAGCGGAATGAAAACCCACAAAAAGGGCATAAAGGCCCTGAGAGCCCTTCAAACACGCCTTCTCTGTCAGAGCGTCAATAGACCTTAAGTTGTGTGTCGTTGAATAGCTGGCCGAAAACCTCCTTGGAACCTGTCTAGGAGCCCAGTTCTTTTCTGCCCATCTTTGTAGTTCCTGCAACAGAACAGACGAAACAAGTTTCCCTGTGCAATCAAGCATTGAAAGTAAGTGATAGTTACCAGGTAATAAAACAGACCCCTTCTTAAATACACGTATCAAGATCAAAGTTTGCCAGGAGGAAGGTATTCTTCCTTCTATAGGAATTTTATTCAATAATATCTTCAACAATGAAGCCCAAAATTCTGTGTCCTGCTTAAGAAGAACATTGGCAAGGCCGTTATGGTCTGGGGCCCTTGAACACTTTAGTGTTCCTATTCTCGACTTTATTTCTTCCTTATCGTTCTCCAGAGCTAAATCTTTATAAGGTAAGCTCACCATTGGAACTGCAGATGAGCCCCTAGCAGAGGTCTGCTCACTCAAATCTTCTTTCCAAATCTTCTCGCTAATGGGATTCAAGGTTTTAATGGTTCTACTACCCTTTGCCTCTCCAAGTAATGACCAGATACTCCTAGAATTCCCTGAACAAAGGACCCTAGTCATTTACTGCCAATGTGAGCTCTGGCAAGATGAACGCCAGCGGCGCATCCAGTTCCAATAGGCATTTTTGACCCTTTTCATTTCCTTAAGGCCTTCCGTTATACTAGAATATCTGGTTCTTATTCTGTTAGTTCCTGGCGCAACTGACGTTTTCTATCTCTGATCGCCTTATCATATTGTACTCTCACACCTTCACTGTAAACAATAACTCTTTGCTCAGAAATAGCATGCTGTTTAGAAAAGGCCAGAAACAAGGCTTCAAATTCTTCAGTGTCCTTATCCGCAAATTCCGGTAGGCCAGTGCCATCAATAGTTATCATGATTTTTTGGCCCGCTGGATGTTTTTAGTCGACCACTTAAGCCGATTACCTCCATGAGTAACTTCGACACATCCCGGACGATTATTAATTTTAATGCAACCACTTTCCAGATTCATCACTAGCTGTGCATGATCGCTCCAATAATTTTTCGTAATTCTCATATTAACCACCCTACTCAACCCGGCTGTCCCCATCGGTACGCCCATTGATTATTTTTAGATTCCAGTTTTCAGTAAATCCAAATGATGTCTGCAGTATTCGGGGTGGATTGATACATATAACTTCGTCGGTGCAGGCTGCCCACCCCAGGTAGCACATACTTACTCAAAAAATATAGCATCGTTTGCATCCTTTGCCCGGGTCCCAAATAAATTGTGTAGGGTACCCTGTATCGCCTCTGTACAAGTAGAACCAGGAGAGTTATATATATTAATTATCAGTGCTGAACAGTTCTCTTCAAACTGCTGAAGCTCAACCTCAACGGTCAAGACATGTTCAGAATGCAAACAGGGGATCCTATTAGAACTTAAGGTGTGAGCTACTCCAGTTACTAGTCCCCCAAATGGTCTGCCCTTATCGGCCCTCCTGGCCAGCACCTGATAAATATTGTACCCATCCACATGAATGTTGGATGTGAGCCAGGTCTCCTATAATAAAAGAAAATCGGATGTTGAAGTACAAAAGGTGCCGAGCCGTTAGTGGAGAGCAAATGGACAAATCCAAGCGTATTCCAGGATAAAATTGGAATGAATCAATTCTGTCTCGAAAGCACATCAGGTAATGAATGATTCAGCCAAGCGCTTTAGCGCTGTTTAAATATCAGATATCTTGACATTGTCCTTGCTTGTAAGGAAATGGGGTGAATTAGATTGACCAGAGCCCTGGTTAGCTGACTTAATCAGGTGAAGTGTTCAATCCTCAGAGTCTTTGTCCACATCTATATCAACCCCACAATTAAGCAAATGAATGCAAAAACTTTGCAGCAGAGATGCAGTATCTCAGCGTTTACAATGGATTGCTGACACGTTAGGGTTTACATAATCTAAAGGTTCGAAGAATCCAAAATCGTCTGAAACCAAAGCTCGTAGTTGCGGGACTTGATTCAGAAGTGATAGAAATGTGGAACGACAACATGTTTTTGTTGTTCCTATTTTTCACCAGAAGTTTAGTGCACTTTAAGTCATTCTTGTCCATGACTTTGTCACAAGGATTAGCTTCTTATTCCCATCATCCCTAGGAGCTTTGTTAGGAGTAGATGTCATCTCCAGGGTTCATCCAAAAGAGGAATTTGAGTTTGAGTCTATATTTGAGTCATGTGGCTCAGAGGCAGTCGTCAAATCCACAGCTGGTTTGTATTCAACCAGCAGCTAGTTCGATTGCCCATGTTTTTTTGCTGCCTTTCTTAATTAAATGCAGTTTTCTTTTTTGACTTTTTTGAGGGCTTTGTTATTTGATGAACCCGGGATTTCAGCAGAGTGAATAGCGTGTCGGGCCCAAACGTGCATGCGAGACACTTCTGCCTGCTAGAAAAACAAACATCAGACCCACCAAGGGCAGCAATAATTGGATCGGGATTGCTCTCCCCCATGCTGCCAGGCTAACTCTAGTGGTTTCGATCAGATCGCTAGTGGCCTGAACTGTAATGGAGTGACCCGTAGTAGCTGGCAGAGGGATGCCTTTCTGTACCTCCAACAAACTATTTGTTTGAGGGCTTGCTGGAAGCAGGCAAATATTCGCCCACAAAGCTTCAGCAAGATCTTCGATGCAAATTGTAGTGAAGCCAAGGAGGGCTGGATTTCTGAAAAAGGGTCTTGCTCTGAGCTGACTCATTAGGCTGATTGTGTGGTGAGGAATGCATAATCAAGTTTGGTGATGCAGAAGGATGATTCGAATCCTTTTACAAGATCAGAAATAACATCCAACCTAATAACCTGTACTTCTATCCATTTTTTCAAGTCTGGTCTAGGTAAAGGAGTATCAACTGGAACTGCCATGCTCTGCTGAAGAGAATAGCAGATATTTAGTAATGAATTGTTATCAATATTGTCAGTAATGGAGGGGTTGTGACTCAGTGAACCTTGTAGCAAAGTGTTCAAAGGGCCAGTGATCTCCACTACCGACTCCATGGTAGAAGCTACTACTGCTGGTTCCACGGGAAAGAACAAATTCATTTTCCCTTTTTGTTTTTTTAAAAACTGCTTGGGGCCCCTCCGAATTAGTAGATTGAGATATTTTTATTTAAAAAAATGTTGTCTTTATTGGCATTTTTCAAGATAAAACATTGTCAACTGTGTCAACTCCCCTTCCCCCCTGTGAACGCCCCCCGATCCCTGAGGTGTGCAGAGGTAGCTTCTTTATCTAGAGTTCTACTGCAACGTTAACCACTATGAATAGTTCCAGATTTCTCGGCACAGTTAATGTATGTCCAGAACCTTTATGTTCTGCGGGCACCACTGCTGCACATAGTCATTTTTCAGGAAGGAGAGTACTTCTCCCCAGTCTGTAGAAAATGTTGCGAAGTCACCTTGGATCCTGTACGTGATCCAATCTGATGCCAGAATGTCCCAAACCTTCCGGAGCCAGCTGATTTGCGATGGTGGGTCCTTTTGCTTCCATTGCTTTGCAGTGACCTGCCAGGCTGCTATCAGCAGCGTCACCAGGTCTCTCATCTGCAGTTTTGGGGTGCCTTGTTGCTCCCTTTCGCTCAGGCCACATAGGTTCTCCCCTACGGTAAGCGGCATATTCCCGGGGCTATCTCCTGCAAGGACCCTGCCACCTCCTTCCAGAATTCCTTAATCTTAGGGCATCCCCACCACACATGTTCCCAGTCCCCTTCACCCCCGCAGCCTCTCCAGCATTCCCCTGAAGTGGATTTGAATATCTTTCTAAGCTTGCTGGGGATATAATGCCACTGAAGTATCATTTTGTACCATGCCTCCTGGGTTTGTAAAGACCTAGTCAATTTCGGGATGTTCCTCCACAGCCCTCCCAAGATTCTTCTGTTATCTCTCCCCCCAATGTGCTCTCCCACGCTAGCTGATAGGGCCATTTCTTTTTTCTGCACATTCTAGGAATATATTGTATAGGTCTGCAATCAAGTGTTTATCCCCTGTATATGTTGTGATGAAGGTCTCAAATTTGGTCAGGGGTCTAGTCGCTGCCTGTTTAATCTCCTTTTGGCATAACCAGGGCCTTAACTGGACATATGCGTATCTATCTTTCTCCCAGATCCCGACCTGTGTTTTACAATCCTCAAAGGTTGAGACTCCCCCCTCCCCGGTCATGTCCCTGTGTACATCCACTCTCCTTCCACCTCCTAAAAGATCTACCTTCCATTCCTGGGGAAAAGGCGGGGTTATCAAACATGGGGGTAAAAGGTGAGGGGATAGTGGTTAGGTGCCCTCTTCTGATCCATCTGTCCCAGACCTCATACGCCACTCCGAGTACCCTGCTTTGTCTTGCACTTGGAGGTCTGTCCGTCCCCTGCAGCCACAGTAATCCCTCTAGAGGGCCCCCCACTACCGCTCTATCCATCCGGGTCCATATTCTATCTGTGCTCCCGGAGAAACACTCCCGTATTACTCTTAGTTGGGCTGCCTCGTAGTATCTAACCAAGTTTGGCAGTCCCAACCTCCTTCTCTGTCTTGGGGACAACAGAGTTATAGTGCCACCCTTTCACGTTTACCTTGCCATATGAATTTGGATTTTATTGTATTCATTGTCCTAAAAAATCCCATTGGAACCGCAATCGGGAGGGCCTGGAATTTATATAGTAGCCTGGAGAGGGTCATCATCTTTATTGTGTTTATGCACCCCAGCCACAATATTCCCAAAGGGAACCACTTAGCTAGGTCTGCTTTTGACTTTAAAATCAGGTCAGGGAAATTTGCCTTATATAGCTCCGTATATCTCCTAGTCAATTTGATCCCTAGGTACGTTATACGACCTCCTGCAGGGCGAAAGGGTGAAACTTTTTTTGTATGGTGGAGGCCATCTCCTCAGAAAGGCCAATCTCTAGCTGTTCTGACTTGTCCATGTTTATTTTCAATCCCGAGATTCCTTCTTACTCCCTCAGCATCTCGATTAGGATCAGGATGAGGAGATCGGTTCAGCCAAGGTCACGAGCATGTCATCTGCATAGGCAGCCATTTTGTGCATTTGCCCTCCAAATGGGACCCCTTTAATTTCTTGATTCTGTCTGATTGCAGCCAGTAGGGGTTCCAGGTAAATGGCATATAAATAGGGGGAGAGCGGCATCCGTGTCTCTCTCCCCTCTGTATTCTTATGGGGTCAGAAAGTTGTGCATTAACTGCCAGCCTGATCGAGGGGGTTTTATAGCTTGCTTTTACCATTCGCATATATTCTGGGCCAAATCCCATCCGCTCCATCACCTGGAAAAGGTAGTGCCACTCCACCATGTCAAACTCTTTTTCGGCGTCAAGAGAGATTAGGGTGGCTGGTATTCGATTTTTTTCTAGCTTCTGCAGGAGGTGGCTCACCCTCCCTTTATTATCCCTTGTTTGCCTCCCGGGGATAAAGCCTGATTGATCAAGACTAATAATTCCTGTCATTACTCATTTAACTCTTTCTGCCAAGATCCCTGTATAGATTTTCACATCTATGTTCAATAGTGCTATGGGCCTGTTTGATCCACAGTTCGTTGTTGGGCTTTCCGAACAGTACTACTTTAGCTTCGGTCATGGAGTGGGTCACCCTCCCTCTTTTCCTGAATGAGTTGTACAACCTGGTGATTTCTTTCCTAGTTCCGTACAGTGTGCCTTATAAAAATTCCCTGTGTAGCCATCTAGGCCTGGTACTTTGTTGTGTGGAAGGGTCTTTATCGCCCTTTCCACCTCTTCCTTTGTGATTTCCCTATCCAGGTGCCCTCTACTCTCATCTGTTATTTTGGTGTGTTTCACTCTGTCTAAGAAGGCTTTTATCCTGGCCTCCTCCGGGTGTTCCAAGGTATATAACTGTTTATAATATGCAGAGAATACTTGCACTACTATCTCATCTGATGCGGTGGTTATGGCCCCTTTTGGTTGTCTAATTCCCCCCACGTGTCTCTTCCCCCTCTGTTGTTTAAGCATCCTGGCGAGCATCCTATCTGCTTTGTTGGCACCTAAATTGTACCGCTGCCTAAGGTTCAGCAGAGCTCTCTCCACCTTGACCGATCTGAACATTTTAAGCTGTCTCTGGGCTTCTTTCACTCTGTTAGCCTTGCCCCTGTCCCTTCCCCATGCTAACTCCTTCTGTGCCTCCCCCAATTCTACCTCCAAGTCCTTTTCCATTTTGTCTCTCGCTTTCCGTCTAGCCACTCCCAGGGATATCAGCTCCCCCCTCAGTACAGCCTTGAAAGTATCCCACACAGTGCCCAGGGGGACCCCCCCCTGTCCGTCGTTCAGTTTGAAATAGTCTGCGATTTTGTCTTTCACTGTTTCCTGTACAACCTTGTCTCTAAGCATTTCGCTTGGGTATCTCCAGGCCCATAATGGGCTATTTGGCTTCAATCCCCTGAGATAGATCCACATGTGAGCATGGTCGAACAGGTCAATCGGGTCTAACCTGATATCTGCCAGAGCTCCTAGGATTACGGGGGAGCCCCATGCATAGTCGATCCTGGAACATTTTTGATTACGTGGGAGTAGCATGTGCACCCTGATTCCCGCCCCTTTTTCTCTCGCCAAAGGTCTCTCATTGCCATGTCTGCCATACAGTTTCTTACAGCTCTGGATGGGTTCCATGTAATAATGTCGCCACACAAATCTCACCATGCAAAAATATCGCCGAAAAATGGCCGTTTTTTGTGGCGACATTATTGCATGGAACATGCAGGGGATACCCCCACAACCCCCAAATGTTTTTTTATTTTTGTTTTAAAAAATATATATATACATTTTTTTGCCCCTGTCCCCATATATATGGTCACGCATATAATATCGCCACAACCTTTTCCCGGCGATATTATTTACGGCGACCATATATATGGGGATAATATTACCTGATACCTCTGGATGGGCCTTGGCCTCTATTGGTGCTCGGCCTGCTTTTATCTCCCTCTGGTTCCCATGTTATGTTGAAATCCCCTGTTATTATAACTTCTTTGACAAATCTTTCTAGTTTCTCAAGCGTGTGGAGTAGGAACTCGTCCTGGCCCGTGTTGGGGGCGTAGATGGTGCCTATCGTAAGCACTCTCATCTCTATCTGGACTTGTAAAGATATATATCTGCTGTTCGGATCAGCTGTCATTTTCAACACCTTTGCCCATAAGGAGTCCTTCAATCCCACTAGCACCCTGCCGTCTTATTCCTTGCGTTCACCTGGTAAAGTTGGGAGAATTGGTGTATAAGCAGTTTTATGGCTCTCCCCTTTCTTAATGTGTGTTTTCTGCAATGCTATTATGTTCACGCCACCCCTCCTCACTTGCTGTGCTACCTTTCTCCTTTTTACTGGGGTGTTTAGCCCCCTCACATTATGTGATAGAATTAGCAGTGGTGGCTTTGGTGTGTTATCGTCGCCTGCCCTTCCTGGCCTTATCCGGTCTATTCCTTTTAGTAGACCTGAACTCTGCGTCTGCTGCACCTCTATTCCCTCTTCCCTCCCCCATCCTGTCCCCTCCCATCTCCCTTCCCCCCCACCCAACCTTCCCATCCGGTTTGGGCCCGGTATCCAACCTCGACACCCCAGTGGGTGATATCCGGCCCCCATTTCCACCCGGATTTCATGAAGTGTTTCAACCATTAGGATGATCCAAGTGATGCCTCCCTCCTCCCCAGCTCAGGCCCACTTATGAATATGCAACATTTTCCTTTTGTCTTTTCTTGCGACCCTGAGCCCCAGAGCACCGGGTGATTGTTTCCTGGCCTCTTGGGGAATCATGCATTAGACCCTTCTCCTTTGCCTTCCCCTCTTCATCTTCCTCCTTGAGGGCCTTTTAACTTCGGCGAGCTCTTCCTCTGCATTGTAGTCCACTCGCATGGTCTATTTCTCTGCTGATGCTGCGCCCCGTGTCTTTGTTCCCTAGGTTCTTCCTCTCCTTCTTCCGCTCCCAGTATTGCCAGACCTACCATGCATGTAGTGGCTCTCTGTTGCCTTCCTTCCCATACAAAGTTAGGCCAAAAGGGAATGTCCATTTGTAGGGAATTTTTTTCCCCAGTAAGATACTTGTCACCGGTCCATTGCCCTTCTTTTCTGAAGCGTGGAGGCAGCTAAGTCTTGAAACAGGCTCACCTGTGAGCCATTGATGATTATCCTGACCTAGCTTCTGGCTACCCTGAGAATCCTTTCTTTGACTTCGTATGAGGCCATAGCAGCTAGTACGTCCCTGGGTCTGGTCCCCTCACCATGCCTCTTGGGGCCCACTCTGTGGATTCTATCTATTCTGACCTCCTCCAGGGTTAGCTCTCCCATGAGGTATGCAAAACATTGCTGCATCCTTATTCAGGTCTGAGTCGGAGGTTGACTCTGCCAGGCCTTTTATTCTGATGTTGTAGCGTCTGGAGCGATTCTCTAGATCTTCGGCCTGGATTTCCAGGTTATGTGTGGCTGTCCCGATCTGCTGCAGGAGTTCTGAGTTCCGCTGTACTTCTTTGTCTACCTCCGACAACCCTTGCTTTGTCGCGTCAACTGTTTCCTAGCGAGTTGATTTCTTCCCTAACTTGCCCCAATGAGCTCTTTGTCTCTTCTTTCAAATTGGTCATTTGTTCCTGATAGGATGCAGTGAGTCTCTCTTCCATCCCTTTCAAGCAATTTAGAAGGTCGTCTTTGCTGAGAGCCATGTGAGGCGCTGGGGGGCTTCCCTCCTTCTTGCTATCTGGTCTGGGTGCTTTGCTCCAGGTTTTCTGAAAGCTTCTGCCAGCACTTCTCCAGCTGGCCCCTTCACACACTTTTCTTTCCTTCTTGTGTTGCTTGGCCCTGCCCTCCCTTGCTCCCTGTCATCTGCTTGCCCTTCTAGTTGTGTTATCTCTTGTGGCTTTGTTTCTTTCACTGTCCTGTTCCTGTGTTGGTGCTTTACCAGAGTCTATGTTTCTGTTTTGGGGGCTGGCAGTTGTGTTTTGCCTATGCCCATGTGAGGTGTTGGCATTGGGCATCCACCAGGTCCTCAGGCCTGCTGCCCCCCTGTTGCTCCCTGTGGCTTGTTGATAAGGCTGTCCTCGTATGGGGAGAGGAGCCTTTATTAGATTTTATTGGGTGCCTTTGCCTTTGTCCTCCCCTGGGCCGTGTATGTGGTCTGTCTTTAACTGCGAGGCCCCCCGGGGTGCACCTGTCTGACAACTTGAGATCATTGTGCACCTGCCAGAAAGGGGGGTGGCAGAGCCTCCACTCGGTATATGCCGTTATTTTTGGTGGGGAGTGTCCAGACCCCTTCGTTCCTTTCTCCCCCGGGCCCAGCCACCCCCTTCTGTTTGCTGGCGGGACCGCCGCTGCACCATCAACTATCTCCCCCCAGCGTGCGGCTGTCACCTCTCTTTCCTTGCCCGCAGAGCCGTGCGCCGGGGGTTCCGCTCCTGGGCTCTCCCTCTCTCCTCCGGTTCGGCGCAGCGGCCTCAGCTGGGTGCCTTTCCCCACTCCGGGCCCGGGGCGCACCTGCGATTCAAGTCAGATGGATGGGAGGGCTCCGGAGTTCCCTCTGGTTCTCCTTCCCGCCTATGGCTCCTTTACCTGCCCCTGACACTGCTCTGGTCCGGCGGCTGCTGCTTTGCCAGCCATGTTTGCTTTCTGGGGGCTCCACTTGCTAGGGTGTTGCTGTTGGTGTGGGGGCAGTTGCTCCGTAGGTTTTACTGGATGCTTCTTGTGTTCATCTTTCTCCTCCTTTATGGGCCCTGCTGGGAGCTACTGAGAGTGCATGTTCACTCTCCGTGGGACATCTTGGATCCATAAATTGAGATTTTGAGAAATCTTGGGTGACTAAATGGTCAGAGTTAGGTAGAGGCTCCTGCCCTTTCCTCAAGTTGTATCTAGAGATTTTAGCCTTATGTTTATTCAGCATATTCAAAGCAGCACTTCTTCAAATGCACGTGCGAGAGATATTCAGGGGAAGAGGGCCTTGCCTACTTGAAGGGGATTGAAGTACTTCAAAGTATATCTTGTCGAAGCCTGTCTAAAAGTACAAATCACTGAAGCTATGGTAGTGATCCAAAGTACCGACACTGTGGTGGTATATCTGATTGTCAGTAGATGCAACATTGTAGTCTAACCAAAGTGGAGTACTGTGAGACAAAGGTGACTGTTCTCATAGTGAATGAAGCAGAAGTGAAGTTGTTGAAGTAAAAGCAGCAGCAGTGAGACTTCATCCTGACAAATATACCATTGTGAATTATATAACTGTAACTATGAAAATACTAACTGTTAACCAATAACTGTGTATCACTGACAATTGTGGATATTGTATTTCTTTTGAACTGTGGCAAATCTTGAAGAGGTGACAAAGCATTGTGGCTAGGATTACCATTTATGCTATTTGGAGTGGAAAGTGGATATTTCACCAAGGAGAAGAGATTTACTGTTATTGGAAGTTCGGTTAACAAACGTTTACTTTGACTTTGAAACATCAAGAACTAATTTGAGACATTTCTTTCTTTGGTTGAACATTAACGGAATTGACCTTGAATCCTGGAGCAAGGAATTTACCCAGAACATTAGAAGGTTATTCAGAAACTGTGAATGTTGTTAATTTCATGTTGCATTGCTATATATTTTCTTTGTGTATTTTTTGCTTAGTGTGAGAACCAGTTATCCTGTATTAGAGTGTTTCCCCTTAGCTTTGGTTAGACAGGGAGATCCTCAGCTGAGTAGGGATAGTGAGGCATTTTTTATCATATTTCATTTGAGAATAAAATGGCATCTTTTGAGAAATCATCAAACAGTTGTCCGCCTCGCATTACTGACCCCTCACAGTATTTACATGTTGCGAACCAGAACTGCCATAGGACACAATATCAGCAGCTGTCCGAAAGAATCTCACGAACACGGCGTGCCAAACTTCAGCAGTAGGATTGAATGGATAAGTGTTTCAGTAGAGAACAATGAGCACCACAGCGTGCAGCCGGTGTGTACCTATGTCAATTTCAACCCGGGAGTCTTCGGGGGGCGCATTATGCATTGTATCTATGTACTATTGTATCTATGTACTACAATGGGTTCACCCCGAGGAAGGTGAACCAAATTTGAAAGTGTCGCTAAAACTAGTTGGTGTTGAATTTTATGAGGATCATTGCACAAAAAGCCTGGATTAGATAGTGACAGTCGGCTATACAAACATCTAGTTTTTTGTGGATGTTTTGTATTCATTTAGCTCCTGTTTTGTTCCTGGGGATGGATTATATCAGTTACATTGGTGATTTCACATTTGTTTTGATTGAAGTTTTTCATATACATGTTTTGATTCATCCGTTTTTACAATAAATCAAGGAGGTGGTAGGTACCACCTCCTTGATGTTTTGCCATATGCTTGTTCTTCCTCCGCACCTTCACTCTGGCCTACCAGATGTGTAGCGTGTCTGGGGCTTTAACTCTCTATGACTAAGCCTTACCAGGCTTTTCTTTCTCTCCACCTGTGCTCTTCTTCTTCTCCTGGCCATCGTCACCTTCTTCTGGTCTACCACCACCTGGATCTCTGTACCTTTACCACTATCTTTTCCTCATATATCACCACCTCCTGCTGATGTCTCACCACATCTCCATCCTCTGTCTTTACCTCGTACTCCTGATATCCCACCCTTTCTTCTCCTGATGTCTTAGCACTTCCCCCTGATATCTCGCTACATTTCCCTCCTCCACCTTATGTTTCACCACATTCCCCCCTGTCTTCACCTCCTCCTACTAATGTTTCACCATCTCTCTCTCTGCTGTCTTCACCTTCTTTTCTTCCTGGTGTTACATTGCCTTTCCCTCTACTGTCGTTGCCTCCTCTTCCTGATGCCTCACCTCCTGTACCTCCAATCTCCACTCCTTCCAATTCACATCCTCTACTCTCCTTCAGCCTTCCCTGTACTGACCTCCACCTTTCACCTCCTTTTGCCTCCACAACACTCTTTCTGTGCACAGTTGCTCCCTCCAGGCTGCAATATCCTTCTGCCAACTCTTAACCCTTTTACAAGGGACTGCCTCTTCCTGCCAGGACCTCCCTCAGGTGTGGGGGGGTTGTGTGTTCTGAAAATATGATTTGTTTGTGTTAATAGTTATGTAGTTCTCAACTTGCATTACTTCCTCCACGGACCCCCCCTGTAGGTCTGCAGGCAAATGTGATATCTGAGGCCCGAATATCTTAGAACTGCTGTTTGTAAATATGTGTCAGGGCTCAAGCAGAGCTATACTCTCCATAAGTTTTCCTTCTTCACAAATCTCTGCTGTTACTGCCAGGTTTCCTTGCATTCAGGGCACACAAGGCCTGGCAAAGTTTGTGTCTGTTTTAATTTTGGGAGGCATTTTCATCAAAGAAGCACACTGCATTGATGCAGTCTGCCTCATGTCTCTCTGTTGCAATGTAATGCTGCACCTGCGATACTTGAGCCCCTTTAAAGAACAAAGCCTATTAGTTATGCTAAATGACAATTTGTTGCCATGCGATCAGAGAAGGGTTAGTTTAACCAGAGGATCCGCCCCATACCAGTCCCTACTACACTTAGCAGGTGGTATTACCTGCCGCCCCCCCCACCCACCGATGCTAACCCAATCGCTTATCCTAAAAGTCAGACAGGAAACCTACAAAATATTTTGTCACTAAAACTCACTAAAAACTAACTTTTTGGGTCTATTTACGGCAACTGGAGAACAGAACATTTTCAGAAATTCTAACAAATGACTTTATGGGTCAATTTAAGTGGTCCAAGATCAAGGACTAGGTCGGGCCATGAGTACACTTCACAGGCATTAGTTGGGATTCCGATTGCTGAAAAAGTTACATTTGAACTCATGAATTTATTGTGCTCTGTTGAATCTCACAGTAGCCAGTTCCAAAAGATATCCTAACAAGGTCCCACAGCTTCAAATGAGAACAATAACCATCAGTGAAGTAGTTGTAACAAGGTTACTGGTTTGATGCTAGAAGTGGAAGGCTGAGGAACTCTGGTGGTGCATGGGGAGCCATCCAATAAGTTTTGCGCATAAAAGAAGCAGTATGAGGATTTCTTGAGTGACCCTGGGTAGAGCTAGTGCCAAAAGAACATCAGGGGGCAATCCACTTCAGGAGTGGGCAAAGTAAGACTGCATTCTTTGTGCCTGATTCCAGTCCTGTGCTACCCTGGAGGAAGTCCAGCGAAAATCAACAGCAGAATGACATACATGCCAACATTTTGGATCCCATAGGAGGGAGATTTTATCGCAGGAAGCAGGATAATGAAGCGTTCCAATTGAACAGCATTGAGGTCCCTGGATATTTTATGCGGGAGACCGTCAAAAATAGCCTAATTCAGGAGGGATGGCATATATGGGATCACTGTGTGCCACCTACAGAGTCAGCAGTTGTCTTTTCCGTTGGCTCAGCACACGGCTGTGAGTCCGTTCTCAAAGTGGGATTAGAGAAGCCACATAGTGAGCTTCCCAAGCCCCAGCAAGGACGGCTGACCAGAACCAAGGAGCACTTCCAGTGAGGCATCATGCTGAGCACAGCAGCTCTCATTGCAGCGTGAGGAACTCACACCTGCGTGTGATAGCTGGTGCTGGGGTCCCTTGGTCACCACAATGAAGCAGTCCCAACATGGCATTCAAGGTGCTTGTACCCTCAGACAGAGCCAATCCCTATTAAAGAAAACAACTACATCTGTACTCAAGTATAAACACTGTCAACCTTGAGCTAATGGGAAAATGAACCCATACATCAGATACCTCATCATTAAACTCTAAATGAAACTATGTAAAGAGAGTTGTTATGTCTTGTGTCTCCCTTGCCTTGGCCCTGCATGAATGCTTGCTTGTTGGAATGTAAGCTTGTGGAATGTTGTGTGAATGCCTCCTTAAATTCCATGAATGTCCGTTGGAGTGAAGCCGCCTGCGAGAGTGGAGGCCAGTGGATGTCTTCCTTGTACCTTCCTACTTACCTACCTATGGACTTACCTGTTGTATTCACTTGTCATCTGTAACCTAGCAAAGCTGTTTACTTCCCTACCTGAGGTGAATGCCATTGTCATGTGAAGCCTGCTTATTTGCTATATTACCTTGCATGTTCCAAGTTGTCGCAGTTGCAACAAAAGAACAAAATAACAAACAACTTTCTTCACTTGTCAGGCATTATATTATTTCCAGCTTCTTTGTACATTCCAGCAGGGGACCCATCAGAGGTGGTTAATGTCTTAAACCCGGAATTAGCACCCATGCTAGCCGCGACTATGTGTTGACTTTAACTAATTTAAGATTGGTTGTAATAGAAAAAAGGCCAGAGTGTTCATGGGGGTTTGTCATCCAATGGGTGGAACATATCCCAAATCAACAGTTTCCAGGGTGCACACTTGTCACTTCCGTTCATCTCTGATCTGCTTGCCCCCTCCATCTACACTCTGCTTTCTGCCTCTGCGCAGCGTTCAAATTCTATGTTTGGATTATAGCTTGAAGTGGATGTGAGTGTGCTTACCTTTTGTTTGAAGTGAGCTGATCCTGGATTGTTAGCTTGATGCACGGTTGACGTTACTGCATATCACTTATGGTTTCAGCAAACTTATGTGTCATGTCTTTTTTTTGTATAACAAAATCTTTGCCTTCACCGCCTTCACAGCACAAACAATGTTAAAGAACTTTGTAGCTCAGGGCCACTGGACTCGATTAGAGTGGGATTTCTTTCTGTTGCCATGCCTTTCAATGCTCAATTTCCCTACACTTGAGTGGTGAGGCCTATCTGTTGAATGTCTTGTGTTGTAAACCCTGCCTGTTGGTGTAGCAAACCACTTTCTTGGGTTTGTGGCGGCCTAAACCCTGTGTGTATGTTTTTTTTAAGTACAGTGTCCGCTTGTAGGGCTGGAACTGTCTGTGCGTTGGTAGTGCAGTGTCCGCTGTCAGAGCCCGACCTGTTCACGGGCCTTCCAAGGTGTTGGACACCTGACATTTGGCGGTCACTGACCCGTGCCTCGTTCTTGGGCTGTTGAATACCTGCACTTGGGGGGGGATTCCTACCTGTGCTTCTGGGGAGTTGGACGCTGGTACCCTTGAAGGGTGGTTCTCTCCACCTGTTAGTGCAAAGAAGGGGGTGCCTGTGCCCTGTGCTTAAGTACATTATTTAGGTTGTTATGGCATACTTTACTAGCAATAGCTATACAATGCATTAACTCTCACTGGAAAAACCAAGAACCGCCAACCAACAGAATGTGATGGAACTCCATATGCCCAGTCAACAGACTAGAAAAAACATTACGTCTGGATCCAAGTTCCTTAGCAAAGTTTACACAAGTTTGAAATCCTCTACAAAACCACATTAACCGTAAGCAATCAATAGTTCTAGGTAAGTACGTAAACCTCTGTAATCGCCACCCCACCTACACTTCGTGCCCTGAATCGTTGCATGGGAGAACAAGCTGGCTTAGCCCCGGCCCACCCCCTTCCCTAAATGGCGAGTGCAAACACATCCCATGTGGAAGCTGCCTCGACTCGACTCTATAGACACAGATGACTCCTAGCTGCAGCTCCTTAAGGAACAGGTTACCTACCTGTAACTATTGTTCTCCAGCATGGGTCTGGCATGGATTCACATGCTCATGAATATTTCCTGTCGTCAGGCTGGGAATGCTCGGTAAAAGAAAAATAATAGTTTCTCATTCACTTACAAACTGTATTTTTCCTTTAAACCAATCACTGTCCTCTGGGTCATACTGCCCCCATCCAATGACAGTCCTCTCCCTAAGCCCCTCCTTTGGAAGCTATCCCTAGATTTGGTAAGCACGTAAAGTGGCAGTATGACCCGAAGAGCCGCAGAAGGGACAGCAGGAAGGTTCACATGCGAATCCATGCCAGAGCCATGCTGGAGAGCAATACTTACAGGTAAGTAACTTGTTCCTTCTCCAGCATGGGGTCTGGCATGGATTCACATGCTCATGAATAATGAATACACAGCAGTACAACATCACACAACCACTGGAGGTGGCAAGGCTCAACAGAAGCAATTAACTGTTACCTCTGAAACAGACTCTGGTCGAATCTGGACTCTTCCCTGGAATCCCTGTCGATGCAGTAGAACTTTGTGAAGGTGTGTGTAGTCCTCCACTTAGCAGCCCTGCAGATGTCCAGCAAGGGCATGCCAGACAGGAACGCCGTCGTCTCAGCAACTGCTCTGGTGGAGTGGGCTCTCGGACATCCGGGCAGTGGTTGGTTCGCCAACCGATGACAGTGCATGATGCACTCGGAGAGCCACCTTGAGATGGAAGCCTTGGACAAGGCCTTCCCATGGTTCACAGGACCAAAGTTCACGAACAGTTGTGAAGTCTTCCAAAAAACTCTTTGTGTGTGTCACGTAGAACTTTAAGGCACGAGCAGCGTCCAGCGAGTGCAAGGCCCTTTCAACAATTGAGGAAGGCTTTGGGAAAAAAAAGGTAACACCAAAGGCTCATTGAGGTGGAATTCCGACGGAATTGTCGGCATTAGAAAGGGGTGCGTACGTAGCACTACCCTTAATTAGTGGAAAGTCAGGTATGGTTGCTTGCAGGATAGGGCCTGGATCTCACCCACGCTTCTGGCAGAGGTGATGGCCAAAGGAAAGCTGTTTTCCATGAGAGGAACTTGAGAGGAGCCTGATGCATAGGCCTGAAGGGGGCCTCCATGAGCCTTGTCAGAACCACATTGAGCTACTATGCCGGAGAGGGAGCCTTCACCAGCGGGAAAGATTGAAAAAGTCCTTTGAGGAACTCCTTGGCGAATCAGTGAGACCATAGTGAAGATCATCCTGGAGACCTGGTGTAGCAGGAGATAGCTTCCAGATGCAACCTGATAGAAGTGGTTGCCAGGCCGGCCTTAGCCAAGGAAAGCAAGTATGGAAGAATTTGCGGGGCTGTGACCCTCAGCGGGGTAATCTTCTGTGACCAGCACAATGTGGCGAAACGCTTCCACTTGTGACTGTAGCACTTCAAAGTCGATGACGCCCTGGCCTTGGCGAGGCCTCTCTGCAGTCCACAGGCAACTCGTATCCACCAAACTCTAGGGCTGCAGGAGCCAAGCCCTCAGGTTCAGCGATGCTGGGTCCTGATGCAGGATTGTGCCTCCTTCTCTGGTGAGAAGAACCAGAACTACCGGCAGCTTGACTGGGGGTGACGCTGACAGACTGAGAAGGTCCGTACACTAAATCTGCCTCGGCCAACAGGCGGTCCACCTGATCCTGATGAAGCTCCCACTCGTGGCAGGGGCACAGTTCTGAGCTGAGGGAGTCTGCAATGGTGTTCTTGACTCCCGCCAGATGAAGAGGGACATCCCATGTCCGACGGACCATCGGCACAAGTCCTGCGCCTCCCTGGAGAGCTCCGGGGATTGAGTGCCCCATGGTTCCTGATGTAAAACATGATGGTGGTGTTGTCCGTGAAGATCCTGACCACCTTGTCTATCAGGGACGGGAGGAATGACGTGAGGGCCCAGAACACTGCCCTTAGCTCCAGGATGTTGATATGAAGATCCTTCTCCTCTGGCAACCACAGGCATCTAGCGTGCATATGTTCAGTGTGCGCTCCCCATCCCTCTAGGGAGGCATCCGTGGTGACCGTCTCCTGGTATGGTGGGTTATGGAAATGCCCCACCATACTATCGCCGGCCGGAACTCGTCATTGAACTCGTCATTGAACAAAATCTTGTCTGTCAAGCTTCCGACACATATATCCAGCAGGCATCTAGGAATTCCTGAAGAAGCCGCATCTGCAACCTGCAAAGCCGGACGAGATAGATGCAGGATGACATCATGTCCAGCAACGACTTGATGGCATGCACCATGGCCGTCCTCGTCGACGACAGCTGCTGCGCCTTCCCCAGAATGGCTGCTAACCTCTCCTCCGAGGGAGACGCCAGGCAAGACACTGTATTGAGGCTGGCACCAAGGAACAGAGCATTCTGCGATGGCGTCAAGCAAGACTTTGGATAGTTGATGGAGAATCCTTGATTTGTTAGTAACCGGACTGTCGTTTCTGTGTGTCCTTGGGCCAGCTCCTGCGAGCAGGCGTGTATCAGCCAGTCGTCCAGATATGGGTATAGGTGTATGCCCTGTAGGTGTAGCTGGGCCACCACTGGTGCCAGGCACTTCATGAACACTCTAGGGTACGACTTCAAGCCGAAAGGTAGGGCCTTAAGCTGGTAGTGCTGTCCCTGCACTACGAAGCGTAGAAACATCCGGTGCTTCCTATGAATGAGGACGTGGAAGATTCACATCCTCCAGGTCCAGCGACATCAAGAAGTCTCCTTTTTCCAGTTGGCCGAGCACGTGTTGAAACGTGACCATCCTGAATTTTTTGGACTTGAGGTATTTGTTCAAACGTCGTATGTCTAGAATGGGCCTCCAGGCCCCTGTCTTCTTTCTGACCAGAAAGTATCTGGAATAGACTCCGAAGCCTCGGAGTCACTGGGGAACTAGCCCTATCGCCTCTTTTCACAGCATGGCTCGTACCTCTGACAGAAGTTGAGTGATGTGCTGCTCCTAACGGGCCACCGGAGGGACCTGCGGGAACCTGTACTGAAACTCCAGGGTATGTCTTTCGGCGAGAGCGTCCAGCACCCATCTGTCGGTGGTGATCTTTCTCCACTCGCTGATGAACTTCGTCATCTAGCCTCCCACCGGGGTGCACGGGTGGGGGCCAGATGTCCTTGTCGGTTCAGGCTTGCTTCAGCGCCAGTGTCCTGCCCTGTGGGTGATGGCAATGCTGTCCTCCACTACTGTAGGCCTGGGAACAACGTCTCTAGGCTTGGATCTGGAAGGCTGACGGTACGATGAAGAGAAACCTTTGAAAGACCTGCTTGACTTTCCTCTGGAGAAGCAAAAAGAAGAGCAGTACTGCTGGAGGGTGCCCAGGGAACAGACCGTTTCCGTATCGACCTTGATGGCCTGTAGGGACTCGTTGACGATCTTCCCAAATAGGTCATCTCCGTCGAAGGGCATGTCCAGTACCTTTGCTTGGACCTGCTGGTGGAAATTTGTGGCCTTCATCCAACCTTGGCGACGAAGGCAGACACTGTTCCCCATCTGTCGGAACCCTGTATCGGCGACGTCCAACGCCACTGTAATGGCATGATCATGCGCTATTTCCCTACTTGGAAAAGAACAATTGCCTCCAACCTCTTATCGGCGGAGAGGAACTCCAGAATAGGCCCCAGCTTGCACCACAGCTCCCTGTTGTACCTGGCTAGGATCATCAGTGCGTTGACCGCCTTGATAGTTGATGTCACGGTGTAAATCACCTTCCTTCCCATGGCATCCATCTTCTTCCCCTCACTGTCCGGAGGGACCAAAGACAGCAATGACTTGTTAGCCGACCATTTGCTCGCAGCCGCCGATAGCAAAGAATTCAGCGATGGTTGCATCCTCAGGCACTTGTGTGCGGAGTCCGGCACTTCTTCTCCAGCCTATCCCGTTTGGCCGGAGCCGTGCAAGGGTTCTTCATGAGGGCCAGGTCCTCCTCCCACACGTCGTCCAGAAGGGGCAACGCCATGATTGTCTTCCTCTTGGCCTCGCACCTCTGGTACAAGAATCCCTCCTTCCTGGTTTGTTCAGGCACAAGCTAGAATAGCTTTGAGGCTTGGGGTGATCATGGAATATGACAACCCTACCTCGTCCGGTGGGGACGCCCTAGGTGGCGCATCCAAATGCAGAGACTCACCGTCCGCTGCAACGATATCCTTGTCGTCGTCCATAGTCGTGGCTGTATTGATCCCGGTACCCATGTGTGGGTCTGCTGGGGGAGAAGGTGGCCAAACCGGATGTGGAAGCTGAAATGGGGGCGTCAAATGAAGCTTCCTCTTCTTCGCCGGAGGCTGATCGTGGGTCTGGAGGACCATTGGCATCGGGGCCGGTGGCATCCTCTTCTGGATCTCCGACACCAAGGTGTGAAGTGTCTACAGAATGTCCAGAGACATATCCCTCGGCTGAGCTGGCAGGATAGGAACACTCGGCCCTGCGCTGTTATCGCTGTCATCATCCTGCTTCTCTTCCACATCCTCGTGGACAGCGTGTAAGGACTCCTGGTCCTCGTCGTCCATGGACAAGACCTCCATGGCTTGGGCCACGGCCTGGTAGGACGGTTTTGGGGCCTCCTCGTCCCCCTTTTCATCCCGCCTGAGGGGTTGGAACCGTGGACTAAGCCGGTTTCCACTTTTCCGGCATGCCAGCAGACTTTGCCTTGGGGGCAGGGATACCGTCTGTGCTGCAGGGGGTACCTTCACAGGGTCAGCCACCTTAGCCGTCATGAGAGCAGCTGCCACCAACTCTATCATCGACAAAGTCTTAACCTTTGCCGATTGGGCATGCTTGGGCTGTTTGGCTTTCTTCTCCTCCATCCATGGCTTCTCAGACTTCTACCGCAGTTTAGCCGGGTTGAATGATTTCCTTTTCGCAGAGGAGCTTGATTGACGGCTGGTAATGAAGGCGAAGGGTGATGTCGATCACGCCCTGTCCCCCTTGGGACCCGATTCCGCGGCGAACTCGGTGGACTCAGGTTTTTGGCCTTGTCTTGGGCCCCCACAGATGAGGCCCTCTCAAAGGACTAAGAAGACCGCTCCTCAGACAGGCCAATCCTGGGTGAGGCATGACCATGCTCGGAGCACGGGGCAGAGGCCTTGGCATTCAGCCAGGCTGCCAGTCTACTGTGCCTATCCCTTATTGTCTTCTTATAGAACCCGAGGCATATCTCGCACTCCACTTCGTTGTGCTCCGGGTGCAGGCAGTAGAGGCATTGCAGGTGCTTGTCTTCAATAAACACATTCCATATCCCTCACCTGGTGCAGGGCTTGAAGAGGGACCTTCCCCGCTTCTTCTCCTCTGTCATGGTCAGAGGGTGCAAAGTAGGCCCAACGGGCTTCTGGAATATTCAACGATTTTCGGCCTTGAGGGGCGCTGAAATTCATCGACAACGGATCCCCTCTGTCGGCAGATGGAGAAAAGAGCACACAGGCTCTTTCGGAACAAAAATAGAACCTTTTTCTGTCGAAAACATGAAGAAATGTAGAAGTAGCTCGCAGATCAAACTCGAGGACTCCCAACACTGAAGCATGCAGTAAAAATATAAAGATGGCTGCCAGAGGAGGGACTTAGGGAGAGGATTGTCATTGGATGGGGGCAGTATGACCCAGAGGACAGTGATTGGTTTAGAGGAGAAATACAGTTTGTAAGGGAAAGTGAAACTGTTTTTCTTTCTTTTACCGAGGATTCCCAGACAGACAACAGGGAATATTCATGAGCATGGGAATCCATGCCAGACCCCATGCTAGAGAAACACAAATACAACATGGTAAACAGGGGTATAAAGGGTAAACTTTGCGTGACCCACCCCCCTGAAAATCCCAAGCCTTATCCTCTACACAGTTCACACTATCCCACAACTCAGTCCCTTCCGAACACCTGGAGGGATCTGGTGTACCCCAGTTGTCTACATAAAGCTACAATTATACATCCTGTGTATACCAGGACTATTTATCCTCTGATGCTCTCCCCTACTTTCCTACTTACTCTCTTCCATAAAAGATGATCTCTCACCCTTCCATTCCAAACCCAACAACAATCAGGTCCCGAATTAGACCTGAATAAGGCTTACAACAGGCCGCTACCAGTTCTGCACTTAAAAGATGTAAACAGAATATAATCAGAGAGGTATTGTATTACCAGATTGGAATAACGTAAACTCAACAATTTCATATCCTCCATTCAGCTAAATGATACAAGAATTGCTCTCTCTCTCTCTCTCTCTCTCTCTCTCTCTCTCTCTCTCTCTCTCTCAATGAAATATTTTTTAAGCTGAAAGAGAAATTGAAGTTTAGTTATCTAACCCAGAGGACATTTTTAAAACACGCAGCATGTTGATACTTGTCTGCTTAGATTCAAGGTGGGGGTTAATAAAGCTGCATTCATACTCTTTTTACTCATGGGCAGTGTGGTGTTTCATTGCCACCCGTTTCCATGAGCCTGCCAACGGTAACACCCAGGGAGCAAATAGAAATGATTACAGCACCTCCGGGGGATGTTTAAAATAAACATGTTTTTTTGGCTGGGCCATGCAGATGTACTTGCTAATCCCCCCTCAACCCCCACCCACCCCGGATATGAATTGTGCAAACGGCTTTAGTCTGTCACATGGAAGAGATCTGCAAACACATCGTGCTTGTGTTCAGGGACAACTCTACTCATGAAAACTCCACGAAACAATGAATGTATGTCTTTTTATTTTTATATTCACATTTTTATTTCACTATAGTACAACAATACGCACACGTTTAGGCAAACAGAGGTCGGGACAGCCAAGCACAAGTGCAATAATTAGATCAACTCCAAAAAACTCCCCCATATTTCTTCATTTTCCTTGTTTTCCCAAAAATGACCGTCAGTCAATGTATGTTAAACCTACTAGGAATGTGTTCAGAAAAGTCAAAGGCCCTTCTTGGGTTGGGTTCCGAGCTCTCGTGGACAATTTTAGTTGTTAGACTAGTTAGTCGCTGCAAGCGGAGTGACGCACATGAACCTAGGCCAGGGTTTCAGAGTAATGTGAAAGCACGCAGGTAGTTAGTCACTATCAACGTGCGCCAACAAAGGAGAATGGAAAATGGGCCTCATTGCAAGTTTGCCAGTCCGGAAACAAGGGTGCCGGTAAGCTCGCCGGCATCCCTGTTTCTGGACCGGCAAACAACGTGTTTACCGGCCATGATCGCTGCGCCTGACACGTCTGACCCTGCCGGGCGCAGCAGACGTGGTAAGCAGACCCTCCACGGAAGCGCCAGCATCGTTAGCAACGGTGCCAGCGCTTCCGAGTCCCCACTCCCATATGGGAATGGGGACATACATTTTACCGGCACCTGACTTCCCAAGCCGCCAGACTTGAATCTCCTGGTGGCACTCGGAAGTCAGGCGCCAGTAACATTTTACGAGTCCAGCAGCAACCTGCCGGTAGCACCGGCAGGATTACCACCGGGCTCGTAATGAGGCCCAATGTCACATCTGTTAATATGGATTTTAAATGTATTGTGCAGTATCAACCTAATACTGCACAATACATTTCAAATCAATATAAACAAACGTGACATTTTCTCCATTCTCCCTTGTTCAAATATAATACATACATAAACATATGAGATGGCCTGCGGTAGCAGGCGTGTAATTATAGTTAAGTTGCTCAACCCATAAGAGCAGCACTTTTTGGCGGCTTATAACTTTGCCGCCCTGGATGAATTCTCAGGAAACTTTGCAAATAAATTATATGGCCCCGTCAGATTGATTCTTCTTTTGTGGTGAGTTTGGTAAGACTTTGTGTAGGGGCGGGGGGGGGGGGGGGGAGTTGTAGGGGGGACCCAAAATGTGTGGTTTTTCCCATAGCCACAATGTAATAAAAATGTGCACATGCCTACAGTTCAAACCCCTGGACAGATTTTCACCAGATTTAAGGCAGGAGCAGCGGCTTGGTCCTGAAAGTGTGCTTTTGTAAATTTGGTGTAAATCCGTCCAGTATTTTGTATATGTAAATCCTCTGATTGGCCCCGAGGGCAGCGTGATGTCTGCAGACATTGGATGCGCCCACTGATTGGATGGTCAAAAGCATGAGGTGCATCATATTTTTGGGAAACGTCCAACATGTTGGATTCGCGGACTGCGGCCGTGGACCATGAACATCGTGGTAAAAACATATTAAAAACCACAACATTGAACTTATCAACCTAATGAAACAGGGGAGGTGAGGGGTGATAAGGATGGGATGGGATATGTCTGAGCGTTTTTTCCTCTCTGTTGTCCGCAAACAGTTCGGGGATGGCCATGTGATGTTCGCGAACATCTCAGCTGTTCGGGGGCATCCATACATATTTTTGCATTACAGGATTGGAAAAGCAGTTTGTGGATGGGGTATAACTTTTGCGCCACTCATTGAAACTGTATGAAGATTTGTGATATTATTCTAGACATGATCTTGAATGGTTCTACAAAGTGTGGTGCTGTTTTTCCAAGAGGGAACAAAATTAGAGGGGGGTCCCAAAATATTTAAAAGGCTTATTAATTTGGTTCCATTTCACGAAACTGCACAAAAGTTTGCAAAAAGATTTAAGACCCAGATTTATTTATTTTTTTTAAAAACTTATTTTTGGCGGCAGAGGTTTACACGGTACACACATCAAGGCAACAAGCATGACTAAGCAACATAAGGTGGAGCAATACATAAAACATAGTACATTAGTAATAGTAATGTCAGGTAATGGTCACATACGATTCATACAAATACGGGTTCCTGAAGTAGGAGTGGTCTTTGAAGGAGTGGGGGACAAGCCAGAGCTGGAGGTGCCCTCGCTTCGTCTGTTAAGGTAGGAGTTGAATTCCACCCAGATGTTCTTGGGGCGAGAGGTGGCGGGGAGCATGGATATAAATTCTTCCTCACAATTTCGCAACCAAGTCTCTGGTGGACCGGTGGGAAGGGACTTTTCCAGTTCTGGAGAATGCATTTTTTGGCTATCATACACCCAATATTGAGAAATCTAGCCGAACGTCTGGTGTCATCAGTATTCCAGGCTCCAAACAGGACGGCCAAAGGATCAGGGTCAATCACCGTTTCAGTGATGGTCATGAGTGTTTCTAGGATACTTTCCCAAAATCTAAGCAATTTGTCACAAGACCAGAACATGTGTATGTGGTCAGCTTCTGTGGCCCCACAACGGGGGCAGAGATGCGCCGTAGCGCGAGTGAACCTCGAGGTCCTATGCGGAGTATAGTGGAGTCTATTTAGATGTTTGTACTGCATGGCGCGAAAACGGAAATTGAGGGAGACTTTTTGGGTGTGTAGGCACATATCGCCCCAGGCCCCGTCTGATAATTCTAGGCCTAGTTCGCTAGCCCATTCATCACGTGCCTTGAGAGTGGGAGTTGGGGTAGCATCCTGTAGGATCTTGTAAAGTGAAGAGTTGGCAATATATGCGATGGCCGAGTTGTCTGGGGGCTCAGCAGGGAATGTGGGTCATTTGGTGCAAAACGCGGCCCGTAATCTATAGTATTGAAGGGTCTCCAAGGCGGTCCCGGTGTGTCCCGGTTTCCAGGTTTGGGGGTCAATGAACCTGCCATCGGGGTAGAAGTCTGTCAGTGCTTGGTATCCCAGCTTCCCCCAGTGTCGGGCCAACGACGCATCATGAGTGGGTTCTAGGCCGGGGAAGGCCCACACAGGAAGCCATTTGTAGTACGGGAAGGCTTTGAGTGTCTGAAATAGCAGGTGAGCCCAGGCTTGAAGGATCGTGTTGATTGGGTCAATTGGAGAGTCGGGCGTGTATTGCCGATGTAGTATGATGGACATTAGGTGGATACCAGCAGCTGCCAGTCGCTCCAGTTTGATATGGGGACGCACCGGAGTACCAGGATACCAGTGAGTGGCATGTTGGGCCTGGGCCGCGTACCAATAAAGTGACAGATCCAGAGCCGTGAGTCCCCCTTGTCTGTATAGGAGTGTCATGTCCGTCCACTTTTTGCGTACTGCGCCAGAGTGCCAGAGGAACTGTGCACACAGTGTGTGTAGTCTAGTAAAATATTCCCTCCCGGGCCACACGGGTACGTTACTAAACGTGTAAAGGAGTTTGGGGAGTAGGATCATTTTAATGAGGGAGAGCCGTCCAGCAATGGATAGTGGAAGGGCACGCCACCATAGGATTTTTGTCTCAACTATTCGTGCTACCGCGGAGTAATTATCAGCAAGGAGGGTGGATTTGGCTTAGGATATTTGCACACCCATATATCTAACGCCATTCGGTGACCAACGGAGGGGGTATTCCGTGGTGGGTTGCTGGGTGGATTCAGTGAGCAGGAAGATCTCTGATTTTGAGTAATTAATAGTGAAGCCGGAGTGAGTGCCAATGCGAGTGATATCTCTCAATATCGGGTCAAGATGTGTCGTGGGGTCTCTGATATATAGCAAAACATCATCCGCATATAGAGATATAATTTCGGGGCTGTCTATCAATCTTATTCCCCTGCGGGCGTGATGAGCACGGACATAGTCTGCCATCGGCTCTATTGCTAGAGCGAATAGAATTGGAGAAAAGGGGCATCCCTGTCGGGTACCCCTGAAGAGTGTGAAAAGGTCAGATGTCAATGTATTGGTTCTAACCCGCGCCACAGGAGAGGTGTATAACAATTTGATGAACCTAAGCATGTTTGGGCCAATGCCCATAGTCTCCAGCACCAGCCATGTGTATTTCCAGGAGACCATATCAAAGGACTTCTGGGCATCCAGCGTGACCGCCACCGCTTGTACATCCTGATCAATGCGGGACATCACGTTGAACAATCTTCTGATATTGTGGGAGGTAGACCTTCCAGGTACAAAGCCGGCCTGGTCTTCTTGAACTAAGTATGTCATAATGGGCAGAAATCGGTTCGCTATAATTTTTGCAAAGATCTTCGTGTCAAGATTCATAAGGGAGAGGGGTCTGTAGGACCTGCATTCATCATCAGGTTTACCAGGCTTGAGCAGCACTGTAATGGCTGCCCCGCGCATGGAAAGGGGGAGGATAGAGACTCGGAGCGATTCATCCCAGACCTCAAATAGCTTGGGGCGATTATGGCGACGTGTTCTTGGTAGAAATCGGTGGTTAGGCCGTCAGGTCCCGGGGCTTTGCCTTTGGGCAAGTCGGAGATAGCTGTTACTATCTCATCCAGTGTAATTGGGGAGTCCAATTCGTCTCGAGTAGTGGAGGAAATCTCTGTGGTGGGGATCTGGTCGAGGAGTTCTCGCATATATTGTTCAGTGTGTTCAGCAGGTTGAGAGTAGAGAGACCTGTAGAACTCAGTGAATGTGTCTAGGATTTGTTGGTCAGCCCATTGAGCGTTACCATGTTTATCTTTAATAGAGGTGATTTGCGTTCGGCCAGATTCCCATTTAATCAGTGTCGCTAACATTTTCCCGGGCCTATCCCCCTCACCATATTTCCTGGCTGCATGTGGGCGGCCAAGGTATTGTATTTCGCTGACGGCGAGCTTGTTGAATGCCTGGAGTTCATCGGAGACCTGTGCAAGTATGGCAGGGTCAACCCTAGCGGCACATTGCAGTTCCAATTGCTTCAGTTTGGTTTCAGATCGACCCAATGCGGCTCTGATTGTTTTCAGCACCCCAGCCTCCCGGGAGATGGACATACCCCTAATATACACTTTAAAGGCGTCCCACCAGACTGCAGCCGAGGTGTCCCGAAGAGTGTTGTGTTCAAAGAAAGACAGAACGTCAGCAAGTATTTCAGCCCTAAACACAACATCCCTAAGGGCCTCGGATTTGAAACGCCAGGTGCTGAATGTCGGGACAGGTATCCCCAACTTCGCCGAGATTGTAATCGGGGCATGATCAGACAGTGTGCGAGGTAGGATCTGGGAGTCCACCACCCTGCCCATGACTCCCTTTGACACAAAAAATAGGTCTATCCTGGAAGAGCTATCGTGCACTGATGAATAGTAAGTGTAATCCCTCAGTTGGGGGTGTAACGTTCTCCAAGCGTTGCAGATGTCAAGGGTCTTAATGTGGGAGTGCAGTCTGCGTGCAGCACTGGACAAAGAGCGGGGAGCAGTTCCAGTCCTGTCTAGGACCGTGTCAAGAATAAGCTTTAAATCTCCACCCCAAAGGATCAGTATGCCCACATATCCCAGCAGTATGGTAGTGATATTATCAAAAAATTCGGGAGAGTCCACATTGGGGCAGTAGGTGTTGACAAGTAGATATTCTTTGTTAGCCAGAGTACAGTGTAGTATTACATAACGTCCCTCAGGGTCAGTGTAACTTTTGTGCAATGTGAACTTAATGGATTTATGAATCATCGTTAATACTCCCCTGGATTGAGAGGAATAGGAGGTGAAGAATCTCGCAGGTCCCCATGCCGGGGCCATAGTTCTAGGTATGTGGCCATTGGAATGTGTCTCCTGTAGGAGCAGTACTTTACAGCTGTGTCTGCTGGCATAAGCTATGATTTTACGGGCCTTGGTATGATTGCTTAACCCACGGACATTCCAGGACATTATGACGGTAGACATTGCAGTGATAAATAAACCATTATACCACACATATTCTCAGTGGACATCCCGGACCCAACAATAGTGTGTGCCCCAAAGTTTGGAGTCAATCCGGCAATCGTGGCCCTTCAATGCTCGCACCATGCAACCTCGTGTGCCTTTTTTAGATAACATCCCGTTCCCACCCCCCACCCTCACCACCAACCCTAGTTTAGCAGTGTGAACCCCACCCATCCCTAACTGCGCACAGTCGGATCGACCCCAACATGATCCAGCCTGTGCAGGAGCCCAACAGGGGCTAACCCAGAACAACGGTATGAAGAACAGTGCAATCGCAGTGGGGTGCGCTATTGCCCTGTGCTAGCACGCTTGGAACCCAGTGGGATCCGTGAAAAAACAAGCAGTGTTTGCGGTTTGGTAATGCATGTCGCTGCATCTAACAGTGGCCGTGCCAGGCCTGAATGTGAATCAAAGGAACGTTACATTGAACAACAATAAGAAGTCAACATGGTCACGATGAGTAGTTCAACATTATGGTAATTTAACAGTGCATATCTGAGAGATTAGGTGCTGTGAGTACAGCCCGGATTGCATGGGACATGTGAATGTAACAGCAGGATAGTTGTGGAGGAGGCTAATGAGCGATGGAGCCAGCAGAACGCCTGGCCAAAGGACGATCAAGGGGAGCAAGCTTCTGACAAAGTTCAGTCATTCTCCATCATATCCTCAGCGGGTGGATGAGGGGGAATGTGCGCTTCTATGAATTTCACCGCTTCCGAGGGCACCGTAAAGAAGTAAAGTTTGTTGTTGAATGTGAACTTTAGACGCGCAGTGAATAGGATGGCATAAGGAATGCTTCTCTCCCTGAGCAGTTTCTTGACTCCAAGAAATTGGCGACGCTCCTGCTGGACTCCGGTCGAGAAGTCAGGAAAAATTCGGATCACCTGCGAGTCCATTCTGAGCTCACCCTTCTCACGTGCGAGGTGGAGGATCTGGTCACGATCTCTAAAACTCAGAATTTTTGCAATAATGGGCCTCGGAAAGTCACCAGGTTTGGGACGTGGGGCCAGTGCCCTGTGGGCCCGTTCGATTGTGAAGAAGGGGGACAAATCCAGGTTGCCCAACAGATCTTTCAAGAGGTTCTCGACGGCCAATTCGAGTCGGCCCTTCAGCGCATTTTCCGGGACCCCAATAATGCGTATATTATTCCTCCTTGATCTGGATTCAAGGTCATTACACTTAGCCTTTACTGATTTCATGTCCGTGACAAGGGTGGCAACTGTACTCTGCAGTGTGACTATATTGTCCTCACTGGCACCGATTCTATTTTCAGCCTCAGTGATTTGCGTCCCCTGTTGATCCCGTTTGGCCCTAAGAGATGCCACATTTGCATTTATATCGTCTAGCTTTTCGTGAAATGCAGCAAAGTTTCTAGCCATAGACTCCATCATGGCCGTCAGGTCCGCAGGAGGCCCCACTGCAGGGAGTGGTGTGTCGGTCTGGTCACAAGAAGAGTGGGCCGACTCGGATCTCGGGGTGGCTTTTGCAAATTTATCCATAGCCCCAGTCTTACTGGTATTCCTGGATCTGTTAGACATTGGGCCTCATTACGACCCTGGCGCTAAGTGAAAAACGATGGCGGTAAATGGTTACCGCCATCGTTTTCCGCCAGGTCCGATCATGACCCGTGACCGTTAACTACGATGCCACTAGCGGCATCGTAGTTAACGCTACCGCTAACTGCGCTAAGGGTGTGCGCATGCGGCCGACCACACCGTACTTAGCGCCATGGCGGAAAGGTACGCAAATGCTGACCCAAGCGGACATGCACCTAACGCCATCACCCAGCCCGTTAAGTACCTTACCGCCATGGTGCTAAGTACGCCATCGCGAACCAACCGTAAAGGGCCATGTAAAGTGAATGCAGCTGCCACAGGTGCACAGAAACAGCACAGGTGAAGGCAATACAGACTCAGGAAGTACAAAAAGAGCACACCCCACCCCTTCCCACACCCAGTCACACTCCACAATGATACCAATACGACTAGCAATGTTGGGGCTGGAGAACCTGATAGCAATGCAAGTGCTACTACAACAACAACAACAACAACAACAACAACAACAACAACAACAACAGGCTGGACAGAGGAGACGCAGGAGGAGAAGGAGGGCAAGGCAGGCCCAGCAAGCCCCACCAGCACAGCCAGTGCCACCACGCAGGCAGCCCCCAATCCCACGCATCAGAGCCAATCCATTCAACCTCACTGCTGAGCAGATCCACACCCTGTACCGTATGGACCGGGACACCATCACCGCCATCGTACACATGATACACAACGACATCGTCAGCATGATAGAAACTCCAACCGCCATCCCACCCCTACTGAAGGTAGTGTCTGTACTCCACTTCCTGGCCACAGGCACCTACCAGCACACAGTGGGGCACTTGCATGGCATTTCACAACCATTATTCTCACGAACACTCATCCAAGTGCTCGATGCCCTCCCCAAGCACACAGACGACCACATCTCATTACCACGGACTGCCCAGGACATTGCAAACACCAAAGTGAGTTTCCATGCACTAGCCGGCATACCCGGTTGCATTGGTGCCATCGACTGCACCCATGTGGAATTGGTGGTTCCACGTGCCATGGAGGTACCGTACCGCAACCACCGGAAACAGTTCCACTCAATCAACGTGCAAATGGTCTGTGACTCCAACAAGATCATCACACATTGTTGTGCCCGATTCCCCGGATCACCCCATGATTCTATGGTCCTGAGGAACTCCACAATACCACGCTACATGGAGCGACATGCAGGCCCAAGATCCTGGCTACTCGGTGAGTCCAATGTCATGGAAGTGGGCAGGTGAATGACGTACCGATGCATACTCCACCTGGCTGAAGGGGGGGGGAATGATGCATACTCCACCTGGCTGAAGGGGGGGGGGAATGATGCATACTCCACCTGGCTGAAGGGGGGGGAATGATGCATACTCCACCTGGCTGAAGGGGGGGGGGGATGATGCATACTCCACCTGGCTGAAGGGGGGGGGGAATGATGCATACTCCACCTGGCTGAAGGGGGGGGAATGATGCATACTCCACCTGGCTGAAGGGGGGGGAATGATGCATACTCCACCTGGCTGAAGGGGGGGGGAATGATGCATACTCCACCTGGCTGAAGGGGGGGGGGTGATGCATACTCCACCTGGCTGAAGGGGGGGGGAATGATGCATACTCCACCTGGCTGAAGGGGGGGGAATGATGCATACTCCACCTGTCTGTGAGCAACACAGAGAACGGAGACAGAGGATGGGCACTCACAATGCACTCAACCCCTCTGCATACATTGGGTGATGGCATGCAAAACAGGCCAGGGGAGCCATGAGCATATACTGGTTGCATTGTGTGAATCAATTAGTGCATGTAGAAGTGAGCCGAAGTAACAGTTGGATGCAGGCCATGGTGGCACATCATGTTCTTGATCAGACGACATGACTGACACATACATTCTCGCCTACATACAGGTGATGCAGGCTATCCCCTGAAGAGGTGGCTCCTTACACCAGTCCGGAACCCGCAGAACCAGCACGAGGAGGACTTCAACCGTGCACATACACGTACTCGTGTGGTCATAGAGCAAACATTCGGCCTATTGAAGGCACGGTTCCGAAGCCTCAGCAGGTCTGGAGGGGCACTCCTGTACCACCATGAGAAGGTGGCAAAGATCGTCATGGCATGTGTCATGCTACACAATATGTGCGTCAGACGGAATGTGCCCCTGCCCCCTGACGCAGGACTGCAACCACCTGACGATGAGGATGAGGAGGGTGCAGATGGGGCACCACCCCATGGAGGAGGCGACGCACAAGAGGGGCGTGCAATGCGCCAAAGTATCATCGACCACTGCTTCTAGCACACACGGCTGGTGTGAATCACATGGAGACTGCACTTGGGGCACTGTGTGTCTCTGGGACATGCACACTGTGGACTGTACACCAATAAAGCACACATATGCAATGAAAATGTCCACACATTTCATTTTGGGAAAGAAAAAAGTGTATTCAAACAATGAAACGTCGTGACACACCCCTTCCCCCCTCCCCCCTGAACACCCCAACACACCCCCTCCCCCCTCCCCCCTGAACACCCCAACACACCCCCTCCCCCCTCCCCCCTGAACACCCCAACACACCCCCTCCCCCCTCCCCCCTGAACACCCCAACACACCCCCTCCCCCCTGAACACCCCAACACACCCCCTCCCCCCTGAACACCCCAACACACCCCCTCCCCCCTCCACCCTGGAATCCCTACGAAGGTGCGGTAGTGTCTGTGCAGCAGGGTGTGCAGTAGTCCTGCTCGACTGTCAAGCCACTAATGTGAATCCCCTCCCCTGGCCCCCGGGGCACCCCTGCCCGTGCTGCGTAGATTGCGCCCTGATCTGCGGATGGGGCCGCTCTGTGCCGAGCTGGCTGATGAGGACGGTCCGGCCTGCACATCTGGACGCATGTCCCTGATGGTCTGGACAAGTTCTGTGAGGACATTGCGCACAGCCGCGAGTTCCGTGCATATGTCCTTTGTGGAGGACTCTATGGCAGCTGTGACTCGGTCTGCCAAACTCTCCATGCCATCCCTTGGCACCCCACACTGTGCAACATGTTCGTTGAGGAGGGCGGATAGCTGCTGCTGGCGGGTAACCATTTCCTCAAGTGTCTGCTGGTTCTGCTGGGCCATGCCAAGTGGCATTTGCATGTGCATTGGGCTGCTCACCTCAGGCTGGGGGGATGGGGTGGCTGGCCAATCCTCGGCCTCCGTCTGCCCCTGTGTGGCATCCGCCTGCAGGGGGCTTAGGGATATGCAGGGGGAATGTGGCTGGGCAGTGGGCATTTCCTCATCGATGAGCTCGATGCTGCCTGCCTCACTGTCGGAGGTTGCCGCTATGGCAGCGATTTCACCCAGGGTGCTGCTTGCAGCAGAGCCTGTCCCTTCAGTGGGCACGACTAGTGACATGTGCGGTGCTGCTGCTGGGTCTGTGTCTGCTGTTGTGGGGGCTGGCATTTGCCTGTCCTCTTCCCCAGGCAGGGTTTGCGGCTGGTGGTGTGTTTCCTTTCGGATGGCTGAGGTGGATGCCTGTGGCCTGGCCCTCTTGGTGGATGTGGATGCAGTGTTGTCCTCTTCCTGGAGGTCTGTGTCAGATCCTGTGGTGGAGCAAAGGAGGGAAAGTGTTATTGATGGGTACGCGGACATTGGCCGTGCATTGTGAGGGATGACATCTATACAGTGGGTACATGCAGCACATTTCAGGCAGGGGCATACAGGTTTTGTGCCTTTTGTGTGGAGGTAGCATGGTGGTATGTGTGTGCCAGCAGTTAGGTTGTGCATGCTGCATGTGTACAGGGTGGAGTCTGGATGTGTCTGTGGACATTCACCTGCCGATGTGTTACATATGCGCTATGGGGCTACATGGTACTTCACATGATAGGACTTTGTTGAGTTTTGCATGGCTTGCTCTGGCCACCTACCTGCATCTCCTGAGGTCGGCGCTCCTCTCTCCATCCCTCCGACACCTTGGATGCTCTCCATCCCGATGGTGGATGCACATATTTCCTCCCATGCTTGCAGCTTAATGGGCGAATCGGATCCACCCCCAGTTGACGTGGCTAGGTTGCGGTTAGCTGAGAGGATGCTTCGGACACGGAGCCTCAAGTCGTCCCAGCGCTTTCTGCACTGCTGGGCTGTGCGGGGTACGGCCCCCACTGCACTCACACACTGTGCCACTAGGGCCCATATGGCCTTTTTTTTTGCTATTGCCGGCCTTGTCATCTGCGCGGAGAATACAGCTGCAGCATTTTCTTGCAGGGTCTCTGCGAGCATGGTTAGTTCCTCCTTTGAGAAACGGTCTTGGCGATGCCGGTCACATGCTTTTTTAACAACTTTGGGCATTTTTACTTGGCTAATTGGGTGGGTGATGGGTGTGGATAGGTGTCAGGGTTGGATCAGGTATGGTTGTGGAGGATGGCAATGGATTGTGTTTTTCAAGATGGCCGTCGTGCAGTTTCCCGTTCCGCCGCGATGACGCTATTTCCGGTTCCGCATATTTACGGTGACCGCTAATTACGCTGACCGCTAATTACGGTGACCGCTAATTGCGGTCGCCGCTATGGTGTGTGTGGCGGTAGTGCCCCTTGCGCGGCGTGCGATGGCGGTAAGGGCCGTTTCTGGCCCATTTACGCCATGCCGTACTTTACATTAACGCCATGGCGTAATGCACGTGCCCGATGGGTCGGAATATGCCGCACTTTACGCCATCGACCCACGGCGTAAACGTTGATTACGCCATGGCGGTAATGTTCGGTACTTACCGCCATGGTCGTAATGAGGCCCATTGTGTAGTATGAGTAAGTAGAATACGGGTGCTGTATATGACCTGGGGCTGTGCAAAGCAAAAGGTCAAAGGAAGGACATCTGGCTTTTTGGATGATGTAGCAGCAGCCCACAGGGTTATCAGAAGCGTATTATCCAGGCTCCTGAGCCAGGGTGTAGGGGAGGCAGTGTCTGGGGAGACGACCATGCAGCGCGCCTCAATGGATCATATGAGGCAGAATGGGTAATCGCCGCGGGATCCCAATCTTGTGGAGTACAGTTCTGATGAGGGAGCGGGGGTAGCAGCCAGAGCGGAGGGGTCACGGGAGCGCCCGCCCTCAGTATCCTCCCCAGCTCCTCACCTTAAGCTTGTGCAAGATCCGGATGGCGGAGTCTCCAGCAAGCCCGCGCGAAGTCCACGGGGGGATCCCACGCAGTCAATGGCACAGTTTCAGCGCTGCACTGAGAGGCCCCCCGGCCGTAGGACTGGAGGGGGCGATATCCTTGATGGGTCCTGCGGAGACATGGGGGCCGCAGGAAGAAGTCAGGCAGCGGCGCCGCACGGGCGCAGAGCGGCAGACGGCCGCGTGAGATCCCAGCGGCAAAGCCGCGACGTCTGGGGCAGGATTCACCCACGCGTATCGGCGCAGGTTGTGATGGCGGCCTCCGCGCTCCCGATCAGCTACAGCCCCCAGGCTCCGGGAGGCCAGCGATCGAGCCAGAGAGGCGGGCGGCGAGAACAAACGAGCAGCAGGGAAGCAGGCAGCGGTGGGCCTTCCCGGCGCCACCCCGTCCCCCGCCCGGCAGCAGAGCGGCAGCCCAGTCAGTCCAACGCAGGGCCGCGTCACCAGTCGAACTCAGGCCCAGGAGGTCCGATTCGGGCCAGAATTTCACAGGCAGGTGGGGCGAAGTGCCTGCAAGGCAGGAGCCGGTTTAGAGGATGGGGCAAGATGTTAGACCACAGATGAAGGCAGATATAGAGCGGCGGCACACGGAGCTGGAAAGCTAGGCAGCCATTTTGTTGGCTGCTCAACAGCGCCCCCCTCCACCTCAAGATTTAAGACCCAGATTTGAATGTTTTTGCTAAGTTTGGTGGGATTTTGTGAAGATGGGGCAAAGTCAGAGGGGGGTTTTAACATTTTTAGATGGCTTATAACTTTGTTGCCATTTGACGAATGTGCACAAAAGATTTTAGAAAGATTATAGACCGAATCCGTGAATTTTTCTGCAAAGTCTGAATGGATTGTGTCAACTGGTTGATTTTGTAAACCGGTAAGATAGCTCAGTGGGTTGAGCGCTCACTGCTGTGATCTGCAGGGCTCAAGTTCGGATCCTGGCAAGGCCAACTCAGCCTTTCATCCTTCCGAGGTCGATAAATGAGTACCAATTTCAGTTGGGTGATATTGTATGTAAATATGTGCTCTGTAAAGCGCTTTGGATTAAGGCGCTATATAAATAACACATCATTAACTGGGAGCTAAGTTATATGACTATTTTATGTACATACATTTTGACACTTTTCAAAAAATAAAGCATGAATGGATTAGCAGGAACGTTGTGCAAGGAGCATTGGCAAGGACTTGAAAGCATGGTTTTGCAAATGTGTCCGTGTTTTTTTTGTTAACGTGCCATAATGTAGCTACAAAACATAGTGATAAACCATTGGTGATTGAGGTATAGCTGGTGGCCATGGGCAGTGGCCAGATTGTCAGAGCCATGGCTTGTGGCCATGGGCAGTGGCCAGATTATCCCAGTCCTGCCCAAAGGCCATGACTCTGATAATCTGCCCACTGCCTATGACCACTAGAGACTGGTAATGGGGTTAAAGTAGGCATGGCTACCAGGGACTGGCTATGTGGTGAAGTTTTTCAAAATCGGGATAGGTTTGAATGGGAAAATAAATTTTGCCCGTGGCTAAAATTCTGTCTGTGGCTACAGCCCGAAGTGCTGCACAGGATTGCATTAACAAATCGCTGTGACTATCGCTGCATAGACTCAGAGACAATGCTAATCAGCAGATAATTACCAAGCACGCCAAACTAGGTGCCCACATGGTCACCAGGCTACCCCTTGAAATCAGTACCCACCCTTATTTGCGACCATAGTGGGACAAGATATTGGGATTGGATGCTGGACTCATTTCCACAAACTTGCAGCAATGACTGGTCCAGATTCCACATGCCTTGAGAAAGCCTCTAGTGAGTCGAATTATGTGTCGGCTGAGTTGTAACAATAAATATAGCATCAAGAATGGTTTAGAAGACTGCTTTATTACAACAACAGTTACTTATTGAATAACCCAGTGCTGCGGTGAACAGGGCTCACTCTCCTATTCCAAACCTAACACTTGAAGAAGGAACGGCACCTTCACAAAAGAACCCCATAACCAGCAGCAGGGTGATATGTTTAAAGTACTAGATGAAGTGCAGTGATCTACCCATTCTACCGAATTGCAATTACTTTGTTTGTTTGTTTTATTCGTATTTATGTAGCGCACAACAGCCCAAGGACATCATGGTACTTGTTACAGTACAAAGCTTAGTTACTTAGTTACATGGTCATTAGCAATATATATAAAGGTTGCAATATAGTAACATAGTCATTAGCAGTATATATACAGGTTACAATATAGTTATATTACATTTGTGTTATATTACAATATACATGGCAGAAGTGGAGGAGGCAGTCCTCCCCTTGCTAGTTGAGGAGAGTGGCCTTGAGGTTGTTGCGGAAGACATAGATGGAAGTTTCAGCTCTAAGGATAGCAGTGAGTGAGTTCCATAGTTTCTTTGCAATATAGGAGAAGCCTAGACCTCCCGCTGTGGCTCTCTTTATGCGTGGTATGTGTAGCTGGTTGGTGTACTGAGCTTTGGTGTGGCGAGTGGATGCGGTCCTTGATATTGCTTCAGATAGGTATGCTGTAGCGGTTTTGTTGATGCACCTGTGAGTGATGGTGAGGATTTTCAGAGTAATAAGGTCTTTGACCTGGAGCCACTGTGCTTCACGTCTGGCGTGGGATATATGGTCTCTTCTAGGGATGCTCATGGCGGCTCTGAGGGCATTGTTTTGTGTGGTTTGCAGCCTGTGAATGTTTTTGGCGGAGGTGCCAGCTAGAAGGGCGTTGCAATAATCGAGTTTGGCTCCTATAGTTACTCTAGCTATGGCCAAGCGGTTGGGGGTGGATAAGTAGGGTTTAATGGCATTGATGACTTTGGTGCTGAACGCTGATGCAGAGGCTATGGCGCTGACTTGTTTGTTCATCGATAGATTTGCATCAATGTGAACACCTAGAGTCTTAACAGAGAATGATACGGAGATGGTTGAGTTGTCTATGTTGAAGTTGTTGTATTGGGGGCTTAGTTTCGAAAATGTGTTTGTCGGGCCCAGGATGAGAATTTCAGTCTTCTCCCCGTTAAGACAGAGGCCATTGATTGCCATCCAAGCTTGGATAGTGGCATAGATGTTGTGAAGGGCCGTGGCGTCTTGGTGATAGAGTCCAGATAGGGGTAAAAGTACTTGAGTGTCGTCTGCATAGTTTGTATATGCAACACCCATGGAGTCAAGTAGGTCGAAGAGGGGTTTTGTGAAGAGGTTCTAGAGGGTGGGGGCTGTACAAGATCCTTGGGGGACACCGCAGTTTATAGTGGTAGGATCTGCGTTAGCTGTGTCGGAGTAGACCTTCATGGCTCTTCCTTCAAGGAAGGAAGTGATCCAGGATGCTGCTTGATTAGAGAAATGGGCTGCATGGGTGAGGTGGGTGGTGAGTGTTTGGTGATCTACCAGGTCAAAAGCAGCTGATAGATCGAGGAGGAGGAGCAAGGCAGGTTTACCTTTGACATGATCTGTGAGATTTGATTTTTTAGGTCTAATAAGGAGGATTCTGTTCCATGCCCGACACGGAAGCCAGATTGTGTTTTGCCTAATATGGAGTTAGCTTTTATGTATGATTGGATCTGGATGTGAGCTGCTTTATCCAGGATTTTTAGGAGGAACGGGACGGTCGTTATCAGTCTGTAGTTGTTGGGTTGCGCTGGGTCAAGTGTGGCCTTTTTTAGAAGTGGCCGCACCCAGGCTTCCTTGAGATTGTTTGGGACAGTTCCTCTTTGGAAAGATGCGTTAATGAAGGCAGTAATCAAGGGTGCTAGGTCATTGGCGCATTCCTTGATGATTTTGGGAGGGCAAATGTCTGCTTTGCAGAGTATTGGTTTGAGGTTTTTGATGAGATTAAGGACCTCAGGTTCAGTGACGTTTCTGAAGGAGAATTGAGCGTGATTGAGATTACTACACTTGTCTTGTGTAGGGCGGTTGGTTTTTTGGTTTGGGAGGGCTTTCCAGTGGTTTTGGATTTTGTTCTGGAGGAGTTTTATTTTGTTGAGCATTGCGGACTGAATGCTGGCACACCAGGCTTTGTCTTTAGTTATCTCGTCAGCGGAAACCGGAGGAGTGACTAATTCATTAAAGATTGCGAATAGTTCTTTAGCTTGGGAGTTGGCCTTTGAGATCCTAACATTGAAGGAGTTGGATTTTGCTGCTAAAATGGCTTTTTTTATATTGGAGGGCTATTTGTTTGAAGAGGCTCTTATTTAGATCACTCGGATCCGTTTGCCAGTTTTTAAGCGACTGGTGCTTTTGAGCTCAGGGGGTTTGGAGTTATTCCGAGAACCAAGAGTTGCAATGAAATTATTTTTTTTCCTTCTTGCTTTCAAGTGGGGCTATAGAGTTTATGGCATTGGTGAGAGCATCATTGAAGATAGCTGATAGTATATTTGGGTCCTGAGAGAAAGGTGGTGCTAGGCAGGGGCTTTTAAGGTGGGGACGCAAGATGTCTGCGTTGAGTTTTTTAGAACTTCTTATTGTGGCAGGTGGTGCGTGGGTGAGAGTCTTAGATTTTGGGTTGGTACGGATGAGGAATTCGATGCATGTGTGGTCCGTCCAAGGAAGGGCGGTGTTTTAGGTAATGTTGGATGCACAGTTGTGATCCATGACCCAGTCAAGGGTGCGGCCTTTGGAGTGAGTAGAGGTGAGGACTCTTTGGGAGAAACCTAAGTCTGCGAGTTCTTTAGCTAGGGTTGCGGCAGATTTATCCTTAGGATCATTGTATTCTAAATTTAAGTCTCCTAATAGAAGGATTTTGGAGGACTTTTTAATGTTGTTGCTGAGTCGATGGGAGAGGTGCTCTTGGAAGTCAGGTGGGAGTCCGGGAGGTGTGTATAGGATGTGGATGTTGATTAGATTATTGGGGGAGAGCGTAAACTTGGCTGATAGGATATCAGCATTACCACCCCATGTACTATGCTCTGCTAATCTGATGGATAGTGAGTCTTTGTGGATAAGGGCGACCCCCCCTCCAATCTTATCACATCTATCTTGCCTAAGGATGGTGTAGCCTGTGGGTAGGGCTAGTGTGATGGCTGGGCAGGAGGCATCATTGAGCCAGGATTCGGTGATGCAAAGTAAGTCCAGATTAAGTGTGGATAGTAGATCATTTATCTCAAGGGCATGTGCAGGTAGGGAGCGTACTTTCAGTAGTGCACATTTAAGAGGTGGGTGTTGTGCGCCTTTGATGTTTTGGTTTGTACCAGTATGGGGTGAAGTGTGCTTGTTGTGGTGTGTGGTAGCGAGGAGCTTAATGTGAAGCAGTGTAGAGGCATGTTGGGGTGGTGGGGGGAGAGGGGCAGTGCCTATGCTCATCTTAGCATGGGGTAGTGGTGCAGTGCAGGTGCCTAATCTGGTGTTTCTAGTTGTGATGGGTATGGGTGAGCAGAGTAAATACCTAGTAAGTGATCGATTTCTGAGATTGCGGAGTCTGGTGGCTAGGCTAGGTGGCCGAGACTGTGTGATGTTGTAGTCTGGTGCAGCGGCATGTGAATTTAGTGCCGGGCGCTGGGTGAGGTGTGCTGGGAATATGTGGGGAGGCGTAGAGGCCATTATAGTGAGGGCTATAAGGATGGCTGTTAGGCTGGCTGAGGGAAGTGTGGCAGGGAGAGTGTGGGAGAGTGAAACTATGCTATGACTGGGAGGTGCATTCTTGGGCACAATGATCGTGGAGAGTGGCTGTGTGTGTGTGTGTGTGTGCAGCTGGTGTGTGCTGCTGGTATATGACAGAAATGACAGGGGGAATCGTGTGACTAGTGCTAGGTAGTTCAGAGGCAGGGCATAATAGGTGGCAGTTCAACAAAATACAATGCCTAAATTCGATTTTCTAAGTGGGGCAGGCAGAGGCTAAATGGTGGCAGGGCATAATAGGTAGCAGTTCAACAAAATACAATGCCTAAATTCGATTTTCTAAGTGGGGCAGGCAGAGGCTAAATGGTGGCAGGGCATAATAGGTAGCAGTTCAACAAAATACAATGCCTAAATTCGATTTTCTAAGTGGGGCAGGCAAAGGCTAAATGGTGGCAGGGCATAATAGGTAGCAGTTGGCTGCACAAGAGGATACAGTACAAGCAGATAAGCAATACTGGTAAATGCGCTAAATAGTATAGTGAGATATTATATAGCAACAATAGACCAGGTGATAGCAAGCAATTGTCCAAAGTCAGTGAAAAGCAGAGGCACCCATGAGGTGTACTGCATGAAGGGATTAGATGGAAAGGTTGGGTTCTGGGGAGGTGTGGGCAAGCTGCAGGGTCAGGGCAGGCTTACCAGAAAATGGGCAGAGTCCTTAGCCCAGGCCTCAGGTGCCTCCAGACAGGAAAAGTTCCTTGTGATGAGGATCCTTTGGATGAGGGGGCCGGCGTTTGCCTGCCGGCGCCTGATTGGCCTTCTGTAGTTGCAGTTGGCCAATGGGGGCTCTCCTGGATGTCATGTGGTCGCCTTCTTGGCAAGAAGGAGGTTGGCGGCCATGTTGAAGCAGGAACTTTATAATTGTGTACTCTGATTTGATTATTGGGGCATGCTGCATGGCCGAACCCTAGGTTTGAATGGGAAGAAATATTTTGCTTGCGGCTACAGCCTGAAGTGCTGTATTGAATGACAACAAACCTGTGCGAGGAGCATCAACAAGGAGCTGAAAGGATGCTTTTGTAAATCTGTCCTATGTTCCATTTTTTTAAAGCGTGGAAACGCAAGTACAAAAAATAGTGATATATTTTTTGTGCCGTGGGCAGTGGCACAAAAAATAGTGATAAAAGTTTGGTGCATGGACAATGGACCTGGCCCTCGGCATGAATGAATGCCTACTTTGATTTACTTATTGAGGCATGCACATGGCCGAAGCTGTAGGTTTAAATGGAAAATAAAATCTGCTTGCGGCTGCACCCCGCAGTGCTTGATGGGATTGCAGCAAAGCTATGCGAGGAGCATCAGCAAGGACCTGAAAGGATGCTTTTGGAAATCTGTCCTGTGTTTTACTTTTTTGAAATGGTCAAAACAGAAGTACAAAAAATAGTGATATACATTTGTGATGTCATCTTTCATGTACTGGCTGTTTGTTTTAGCAGTGCACAGTGGTGGCGCGAGTTTAGGTTGCTTAGCTTAAAATAACTGGAAAATGTCTGGGGGGTTTCGGTTTTACTTATAACCATAAAGTCCCTCTAACAACGTTTTTCATTGAATTTCATAGCTTTTTATTAGTGCAACTTAACCATAACATCCCTTAAAACAACGTTGTTTCATTGAATTTCATGGGTTTTTATTAGTGAAACCTAACCATAACGCTCCTTTAGAAAAGTTTTGTCAGTGAATATATATTTATTACACGGCCCGCAGTAGCGGCCGTGTACTTAAACTCATAGGAAGAGCATTTTTTCAGCGGCTTATAACTTCGATCCCCCTGGACAAATCATCACCAGACTTTGCAAAAAAAGTATTTGGCCCGCTTTGAATTTCCTCGCCAACTGTGCAGAGGGGGAGATGTGGGGGGAGTCCCATTTTTCCATAGTCTGAATGGGGAAAAATGTTGCGCATGCCTACAGGCCGATCGGCTGGACGGATTTACACCAAATTTGCAGCAGGAGCGGGGGCTTGGGTCAGAAAGCATACTTTTGTGTGTTTGGTGGAAATCGGACAAGTACTTTTGTTGCAAAGGACTGAAATGTACGTCCCAAAAAATTAGTGATATCTGGGTCCCATTTTCCTGTTCGCTCCGTGGCTAGAAGTGTCATTGGCTTGGGGTACGGCATGCTGTGGGAGAACTTTGGACGCGGCCTGTTGTTGGCTGGAGGGAAGAATGCTCTGTGTCAACGCCGCCATGGTGTATTGGAGGACAGTGCGGTGGCGGAAGGGTCTGCCATAAAAACCGTACGCCATGTGCTGGCGGCAAGAATGGAGGGGAAAAGGGTGGGGCAGTGAAAAGTGGTTAATGTGACATATGTAAATAGGTGGAAGAAAATGGAGGAGTGGCTGCAGTATTTGTGCGTATTGCGCCAATTCGCGGGTACCTAGACAGGTGACTACTTTGTGTGGTGATTGGAGGCAGCTGTCGTAACGGCCCGATAGCTTCTGCCGTGACTTGTTTGCGCCGACCTTTTTCAGTGGTGAGTGGTGGCAGGTGATTTTCAGAAGGGGAGTGAATTGCACATGACAGGTTGGGTGGGAGCGCGGGTGGCTGTGCTCTGTGTATGGATAGCGGTAGTTGGGCACACGGTGGCATGCATGGGTGCATGAAGTTGCGGTGGGTCTGTTGAAAGGTTAGAATTTGGGTGCATGGCAGAAGGCCGTACACCATAGGGCATGCACTCAAGAGCCTAGGGCTTCATCACACCCAACGCACCAATGCATGTCTGACTGCATCCGGTAGAGGGTGGTGTTTGCATAGTGTGTTGTATGCACATTGGTTGGAGTAGGGCCAATGTTGCGAACAGTATGTGGGTAGGTTGGCAGTAACACAATACTCTGTGAATGGAAGTGGGTACGGCCGTAGTATGTGAATGAAAGTGCACAGGGGGCAGGAGACAGTGTTTTATTTGTACATTATGGTGACTGTTGATATTTTTCCTGCATAGGTCCATGGCGGTGCGGAGGTTGGGTAGGAGTGCTGGTGGCAGTGCTGTGTATGTGGATTGTCGTAGTTGGTGAAATGGTGACATGGGCGGTGGCATTACGTTGCGGTGGGTGTGTACAAGGCCTAGACTATTGGGTACATGGCCGAAGACCGTATGCCATGCACTCAAGATCCTAGGGCTTGAGCACACCCACGGCACTAACGCATTTTTGACTCTGCATCAGTTAAAGGGTGGTGACTTGTACAGAATGGGTGTAGAGCATATTTTAGACGCAGTAGAGCAGCAGAAGTGAGCTGCCATGCATGTTTGTTTGGTTTCGCAGGTCAGGTGACTGTTACAACATGGTAACGTTTTTGTTGTGTGGTTGGAGATGGTGCAGTGAAAAGTGATGTAGTGTGGGCATTGGGTGCAGTGAAGGCCGTAGGCCGTAGGCCATGCACTCAAGAACCTAGGGTTTCAGCTCACTCACCGCAGCAATGCATGTTTGACTGTGCATCCGGTAGAGGGGGGTGCATGCATAGTGTGGTGTGTGCAGATTGGTTGGAGTAGGGCCAATGTTGTGAACAGTATGTGGGTACGTTGGTAGTGACACAATACTTAGTGAATGGAAGTGGGCAGGGCCGTAGTTTGTGAATTAAAGTGCACAGGGGTGAAGGAGACAGTGTTTTATTTGTACATTATGGTAACTGTTGCAATTTTTACCTGCAAAGCTCCATGGCAGTGTGCAGGTTGGGTAGGAGTGCTAGTGGCAGTGCTGTGTATGGGTATTGTCGTAGTTGGTGACATGGTGACATGCCTGTTGGCATTACATTGTGGTGGGTGTGTGCAAGGCCTAGTCTATTGGGTGCATGGCCGACAGCCATAGGCCATCAGCCAAGCACTGAAGAGCCTAGGGCTTGAGCACACCCATAGCAGTTATGCATTTTGGACTCTGCATCAGTTAGAGGGTGGTGACTTGTACAGAATGGGCGTGGAGCATATTTCCGACGCAATAGAGCAGTAGAAGTGAGCTGCCATGTGTGTATGTTTGGTTTCGCAGGTCAGGTGCCTGTTAGAACATGGTAAAGTTTTCCATGTGTGGTTGGAGATAGAGCAGTGAAAAGGCACGCCTCAGGATCTTTGTGGATGCTGCAGTTGTGCATTCTTTAGCAGAAGTTTCTGATGGAGGTGCTTTGGAATCAAACGGAACGTGTACTGAGAGTGTTTAACGGTAAATATGGAGCGGTGTACAGAAGTGATAGTGTGCACGCCCAATGTTGTGAAGCTGTTGTGCATAGGTTGCCAGTGACACAATACTTTGTGCATGGTAGTGGGTAGGGGTGGTACAGGCAGTAGTATGTTTGTGGATGCTGCTAATTGTGACACATTTTTGTGAATGGGTGTTTTATGGTGTAGGGGAGTTGGGTAGAAGTGCCACTACCTATGGTACGTTTGTGCATACTGTTAGGTGCCCCCATGGTTGCATGCATGGATCCATAGTGTTGTGGTGGGTGTGGAAAGGGCTGCACTGTTGTGTGCATGGCCAACGGTGTGCTGGGTGCATCTCAGGATCTTTGTGGATGCTGCAATCGTGCATTCTTTAGCAGACGTTTCTGGTGGAGGGGCTTTGGAATCAAACGGAACGTGTACTGAGAGTGTTTAACGGTAAATATGGAGTGGTGTACAGAAGTGATAGTGTGCAATGCAGAGGTTTTGTATGTGACTGCTGCATGCATGTTTGAAAATTTGACAGCACCCAATGGGGGAGTGCTGCAAAAATGTCTGTGCAAAGGGAAGAAGTACTGTGTGTGCTTTACTGGGCCGTGCCCCTCAGTGTAGATGGGAAAGCGCACGTGTCACATTCTGCCATTATGAGCATGGTGGACATGGAAATGGAATTGTGGGAAATAGGCAATTAGGTATTTAGGGTGTGGTTGACCGGAAGGGGCAGTACCATTTCATCCCAATACTGTGTCGTGAGGTTTGTGGAGATGGAGAGACACACAGTGCTTATCGTTAGTGATACCTTTGTGCGCCATCTGCACAGGTGTTGTGTGCAAAGAGGCGTTGCTGGTAATTTCGGGTTGGAAGGAGTAGATGCTTTTTGGGGCTGTCAGGGTGACTGCAGTTTCGGCAGGATGGTTCGCTTTTGCAGATATGTGGCATCCGTCATGAACGTTGACTGTGTCGTGGTGCAAAATGGAAGTTTACATTTGGGTTACATGTCATGTGGACGTTCAATCCGTCACCTGAAGAGGTTGCTGAACGCAGTGATGCAGATTTTTCCTACTGCCAAGGTCGTTTTCTAATGCATAACACCAAGAGGGGTATGGGTCCATGACGGTGTCATTTGTCCCCAGCCAGAGGTCTGAAGGTGTGTTATAAACAGAATTATGCATGAATTTATGCAGACTGCTGGCATGTTCTCCACCCACTATGAGATCATGAGGTCGCAAAATATGCAGTGGTTCCGTAGAAATGGCATTTATTTGAGCGTCATTGGCAATGCTGTTTTCTTTTACACTGTGGAAGAAGCATTGACCAGAATGTGCTAAAAATGTGAGGAGAGGCAAACAGAAACGCATATACAGAGAAAAACCAAAAAAAGTTGCTCGCTCGCACATAAAAAAAATAAAATAAAGAAAAAAAAACCTTTATACATCTACGATGGAAGAACCAATCCCCTACCCAGCTTGATATTTCTTACCCTGCCATTCCCCGGCCCCCCCACCCCACTCACTATCACAAAAAGGTAGCCGATTCTGCGGTTCTTTCGGGATTACAGGTGCCACATCCTGGGTGGCCATGCGGATGTCTGCGGATGGAGAAATCGTATATAATTTTACTGAACTTTGTAGAGGACATGCTTTGGAATGGCACAACACTTGTACTGTAAATGTGTAACGGTACATTTCAAGTGTTGTACAAGAGTGACAGTGTTGGATGATGGTGGCTTCGATGCGATTGGTGGATGTGTGTATGCCTATTTATGCGTAACTCAATGAGATAGTGCTGCAGAGAAGATAGTGCAAAGGGAAGAAGGACTGCTTCAGCTTAAACAGGGGTGCGACCCTCGCGGTACTTTGGGAGGCGCACGTTCCAGAATCTACCCTTCGCACCATGTTGCCCAATTGACATGGCACTGTGGGGATTAGCCAATCAAGTACTGTGGGTGTGGTTAACAGGAAGGGGCGGTGAAACTGCTGTACATTATACTCTGTGTAGTGAGGGTGGCTGACATGGCGAAACGCATTGTGTCGACTGTAGGTGATCCCTTTGTCATAGATGTGCCCATCTATGCCCTGGAAAGAAAGTTTGACATCAATTTTGGTTTGGAACGAGTGGACGCATTGTGGAGCGCTCTGTATGAGTGCAATTCCGCCGATATGCATGCACTTTGCGAAGACCTAGCCGCTTTTCAAGCAGTCGATGTTTTCGTCATCCACTACAGCGGCATGCATATGGGTTACCTGGCTTGCTTACATTTGTTCCGTAGACTGAGGAGATTGCTGGATGTCGTGAAGACGCTTTTTCCCACCGCCAAGGTGCTTTTCTCATCTATAATACCATGAAGAGAATGGGCCACTGCTCATGGATGTTTTCCTGAACCACATGCGGGAACGTGTCTCATCAACAGAAGCATGTATACTTTTTTGTCCACTCATGTAATGTTCTTCTGCAACAATGACTTCACTTATTGTGGAAATGCAGAGATTTTCCAAGAAAATGAGATTTTGTTGTCACCCATTGGCAATGCAGTTCTGTTTGCCTGTCTACACGATGCGTTGAAGAGTTTACTGTACTAAGGGGAGCACAAGAAAACACAAAAGCAAAGAAAAACCGAAGAAATGTGTTTCTGTAGAAGCATCTAAAAAATAAAAGGCTCTTCTAAGAGCTGCTCCTTACCCCAATCTCCCCCTAACCTGGTTGCAAGTTATTCCCCCACACCCGCACGCAGCACGAAAGCCACATCCGGGGATTTTGCAAGTGGCGGTCATGGAAATGGGACTGTGGGGATTGTCCAATCAGGTGCTTAGGGTGTGCGGCAATAGGAAGAAGGACTCCTGCTTCACTCGGGCCCAGCCCTCGCCGTACTTGGGGAACTGCACGTGCCACATTTGGTGCTTCTCACCATGCTGACCTATGGAAATGGACTGTAGGGATTGTCCTATCAGGTGCTCAGGGTGTGCGTCACAGAAAAGCATGCCAATAGGGAGGACTCCTTCTGCTTCACTGGGGTGCGGCCGTCGCACTTATTGGAGAAAGGCACGTGCCACATGCTGCGCTTCTCACCATGGTGGCCAATGGAAATGGGAATATGACCTTTGGCCAATCAGGTGCTCAGGGTGTATGTCCAATCAGTTTTTTGGCCGACACGTTTAGAGGATTCCCTCTTCTTCAAATGGGCCTAATTGGACTGGACATTAAAATTAAAGGAAACAACTAAGAAAGTAAAGTAAGCTGATGTTTATAAAGGACTGATATAAACATGGTTATACATGCAATAGTCAGGTACACAGCAATAGAACTCCACTTGGGGAAAATCCAGCATAGTCAGGGACACAGTCGAGATTCCAAATTAAAAAACAGGGGAGGAGGGTAAGCATCAGAGAATGATTGAAAGTTACAAGAGTTAAATAATGGAAAATGAGGGACAACAAGTCAGAGACCGATAGGTTGTTTAAAGGTTAGAAATACTGTTATCCCATCTAGTATCCCAGATATGGTATATATCAATCCAAAAGGATATAAGGGCAACTTTATCAATGTTTGTCAGAAGCCTTTTGGTAAGGTAATTAACATTTAATATGACCATTTTGTTAATATTTATAATCACTAATTAGTCTAGCAAGTGTTACTATGACTTATTTCCACTATGGGCATCTATATCATTTTTTTAAAATAGGGCATTGCTTTTGGTTTGATATATACCATATCTGGGATACTAGATGAGTACCTATTCCTTTCACTTTGACACGTATCTTAACGGTTCTACAGGGGTACTTGTCACATCTTGTATGACATTATTGGTTGTGCGTCCAAGCCAAGACTCTAGTAACACAAGCCTTTTTACCCTTTAGGATCCATTTCTCCCTAACAGCATATGCCTTTGGAGCTTAATCCTCATGATTCAACGTCTTTATATGTTAAGTAGAGGAAGACTTCTCTGTTCAGTGGTGAGTCATATACCTTTATAGCCACATCTTGGAGTGTACCACCCCCTAGAGCCCTATTGACCCTCTAATGTTGCCTTATAGAGGTTAATTACGAGAATTTTACAGTATTTCTAACCTTTAAACAAACTATCGGTCTCTAACTTGTTGTCCCTCAATTTCCATTCTTTACCTCTTGTAACTTTCAATCATTCTCTAATGCTTACTAAACATTCCTTCCCCCTCCCCTCCCCTTTTTCTAATTTGGAACCTCGACTGTGTCCCTGACTATGCTGGCAACCCTCACAATTGGCCTACAACTTTGTCTAACGATTTTCCCCAAGTGGAGCTCTATTGCTGTGTACCTGACTATTGCATGTATAACCATGTTTATATCAGTCCTTTATAAACATCAGCTTACTTTACTTTCTTTGTTGTTTCCTTTAATTTCAATGTCCAGTCCAATTAGGTCCATTTGAAGAAGAGGGAATCCTCGAAACGCGTCAGCCAAAAAACTGATTGGGCAACACCATTTTATTATGCGTTTTTCTTCACATCTAACTATATTGTATACAATAAATTACTGTTTTTAAGTGAAAGTTCTTTTTTGTACAACTCACTTTGTCTATCAAATTGTTATCTAAATTCTTGAATACCTAAATATTTAAACGTCCATAGGACGTATGCAGCAAGTGCAGGGGACGGGAGGATCCCAAATTTGGGTCCTCTTACTCTCTTCTTCATTGAATAAGGCTTTGTGCCAAGGCCCTTTTCCTCCCCCGCACCTGAAAATTCCTTTAACCAGCATGTGCTGGATTGATTAAAACTTATCAAAGTTTTCCATTCAAAGTTATTAGGTGTTCACCACTTACCCCATCCCTTTGCTCAGGGTGTATGTCACAGGAAAGGGCGTCAATCATTTCTTCCTTTACTTTGTGTAGTGCGGCTGGCAAACATGGCAGGAAGCACAGTTTTCGTTGTAGGTGATGCCTTTGTGGAAGATCTGGTTGTGTTTGCCCTCCAAGAAGGCCTTTTTGGCAATTTTGGTTTGGAGGGAGTGGACTTTGTGGTGCATTGAAGAAGCGTGCTGTTTCAGTGGAGTGCTTGTAGAATGTCCACTCATGGCCACTTCGGGTTCTATGCCTTGTTCCCATGTGTACCGTCAAGTGAAGAAGATGATGAAAGCAGTGCAGCGCATTTGTTCCACTGCCAAGGTGCTTTTCTCATGTATACCCCCAAGATTAGTGTGGAACTATTCCAATGATTCCTGTCACCAGCCAGAGGCCGGAAGGGGTCTCATCAACAGAAGCATGTGTGTCTTCTTGAGTGCTGTTGGGATGTTCTACTCTGAGAATGAAAACCTTTGTTATTGATATATACACCTTTTCAAAGGAAATGGCATGTCTTTGTCGACCAGTGGCAATGACATTTTCTTTCACAATCTACAGGCTGCAGTGAAGACTCTATTGTAAGAATGTGAGCTGACATTGAAAACACAGAAATACTTACAAAAACCACAAAAAAAGGTGTTTCTATGGAAGCAACTTATTTTTTTTAAAAAAGGCTCTTTTAAGAACCACCACAAGTAACAACATCCCCTGCCCTGGTTGAAAGTTATTCCCCTACTCCTTGTATGGGAGGACAGGTCTATAGGACCCCCTCCCCCACATACCCCACCTCTGTGAGGTTCGTGACTCGTCAGCAGCCCTCCGTGCACCTGGGTCCGGGAGGCAGGATAGCTGCTGATCAACACACAGGACCAATCGACTCATACTGTAACATACCAGAGACATAATTTTGAAAACATCAACTGCCTGATTCATGGAATTATTTGCGTGAAAAACGCAGATTTGCATGCCTTTCTGCCCGAAAATCCCCATACTTCAAATAGGGATTTTCGGGCTGAAAGGCGCGCAAATCTGCGTTTTTCACACAAATAATTCCATGAATCAGGCTGCAAGACTCCATTTTAGATATAATGCCCAAAGCCCAAATGAAACAGCCTGCCTATGAAAGCTGAAGCTTGGCCCCCGCTCACTGCGCACAGGGAGCCATGCACTCCCCCCTGTGCCTCCATCCCATGGCAGATCCGCTGAACGCTCGTTCTCACGAGCAACCAGACACGAACAAGTAACAGAACTGTATCGTTTACCTTCCGCAGTACATCACTGGCCTAGGAGTGACCCGACTCGCAGCTCAAGTCTGGAAAATAACAAGAACCATCCCAATCAAACAAGTCCTGACCCTGCATCTAACCCCTAGCATTTAAAATATATGGTGTTAATAACCTTCCTCCATGAGCCCCTTGCCACTGCAAAATACCATGTACTTTTAAGGTCTAATGAAGGGCTTGTTAGATTCTGCCTTTATACCAACTAATGATTGCTGCTAACGTACAAATGATAAAACGAAAAACGTTACAGAGAATACTTGTGTGTAATGTAGTGAAACACGGTTTAAAAGGTGTAACAGCTGTCAAGGGCATTGACCCGGTTTTAGCTATCAACAAGAATGCAAACAAACACAGTGCTTCTCTGATCCCGCGTATACAATCCAACCTACCGCTACCTCACGTGTTATTCGTTTGTATGTCCTATGAATTACCAATATATGTTCAACTAACGTAATATAATACATGTGTCACTGCCAGACCCCCATTGTTACGTATGGAGCAGTAAACGAATTTTGTAAACGATCGAAACATGTAATCACCCTAATGCTATTAACTGCCATAACTGTCTGCCTATGTGGTATATTGTCTAGTCCAGAAACTGAGAATCGCTTAGAGCTACAAGGCCATCTCCCCCTTCTCCCGCAAAGGCCCGCCAGGGATTGCTGGTGTTCGAACAGCACAGCCTCACCTCCCCACATTCCTGCTGGACCTGCTTCAAGTATTTACCAACCCCATGTCAGAGGCCACCATAGATTGTCCAAATTAATTATGTACAACCTGGTCCTAAATCCCGCTGCCTCGAGGGGCCAAAAACATGCCCCTACTGACTCAATAGTACTCCAATTCACCCCAAGTTAATGGGCCATAAAGACAGTTATCCACCCCTGAACCAACATATCGTAAAGTTATCCCTCACCACATCTAACAGAATAAAGTGACAAGACAGCTCACCTCGTGCCCTCTGACACGATACCTGGACTTATGACACTCGGTTGAGAAGTCAAAGGCAACTGTACACTGATGTACTGGTGAAGTTTCACATTGCATGTTGTTTCCCTTGTCTCTCATGTGATCATAGATTAACCTGTTGTAGGATTTGCAGGACAACTGGAGTCATATAATGTGATGAGGGTTTGTGTGTGTGTGGTCACAAGGGCCAGGTGTTAGAGCAGCCACCAATCATCGACACCGACCATGTCCGGCCTGGCAACTCTACCCCGACGAGCCCAGCTGACCCGTCCACCCCACGTTGGCACCGCGCAGACGTCCACCAATCCTGGAGCAGCTCATCAATGCACCACCTATAGTTTAGTCAATCCCACCCAATCCCTGAGACTTTTTGTGCCCCTAAAGTTACAGGATTTATGACGTAGTTCTGTTATAAATATGACTGTCTTTGCCATTGTCAGACAGAGCGCTCTCGGAGTTTGCAGAGTCCTTTGCATGCCCTATATTGGTTAGATAAAAAACCCTTTACATCACCCGCACTTGGTCCTGGTCTCATTCCCTCCTGGGGTGTGTCCTTTATGGCCTCTCATTGTGGGGAAAGTACTGCCTTTTGGGGACGCTTGCTTTAAGTGGTGACCCCGAAGGCGTGATGATTTGATTTCTATTCTCCCCGTTTGGCACAAGAAATTCCAGGCGGCAGTGGAGACGCACGGTGCGCCTGCCCAAGAGAGCTGCCCGCCTACGGCAACTGGTACGCTTAGACGTGCGCATGCAGTAGGCCAAAGGGTACCGCTATAGGGTCCCGCTCCAAAAAACCTTTAGTACCGCTCGCCGGAGACGGGGGCGGCCATTAAGTGCGAGGCAGCGCCGCCTGGACGGACCCAGTCCGGAGAATCTCAGATCAAGATGGGCATGTGAGTACTAAGTGCGAGTGATCATAAAAGGAGAAGGGGAGGGAGCCAGATTATACGAGGTCAGTCAATGGGTACTTTCAACTATTAATACTATTTTTATAATATAATAATATTTCTCTGCATATGGCCATTAGTGCTATCTTGACTAGTACTGGGAATAAGTTGAATAATGGAAAATAAAATAAGGGTGTCTGAATAATAGGGAGACACAGTGTATACATTAGAAACTGCTTCTTCTTTTTTCTTTATTCTGGGTATATCAATACTAGAACAAGTGTTACAATCTCTTGGGGTGGAGAGGGAGAAATTGGATAGGGGTCAGGAGGCCTTGTAAGGGATAGAAGTGTAGGGTAAGAGGAGGGGCGGTCATTGTTATGTGTTGTATGTTAAAAGTTTGTTAAATGTCTGGTTTGTGTTACATATGCTAAGCAATTCATGTTTCAGAGAATTGTATTATAAGGAAATGATGTTGAATTAGTGATACGAGATAGTTCTGGGGTATGGTCATTGTAAGTGTGACCTGGTAAGATCTTAACACAAGTAATATTGTAAACAAGCAATTTTTAACAGCCAAGAACTGTTAGAGAAAAGAAACACACACACACGCGTGAGGGACAGTAACAGATACAGAAAACACAAGAAGGTGAGCAACGAGAACATAACATGGGGGCGGAAACACCCCTGGTAAATATCTGCAAAAATCTGCCCGGTTATGCAGGACGTATAAGCAAGTACCATGACCAATGGGTCACAGAACTAAAAGGAAAGGGGTTGTCCTAGGTATGGCCACAAGGAGCGTCCTTTGATAAAAGTGTTTTGGACATGGTAGCCACATTCATATTTATAAAATACAAGGGAAAACAGTTTCACAATAGGAGAGTAATATTGGATTTGTGGAGACTGTTCGAAGAAATGCCGCCACTCAAAAAGAAAGATATAGTACTGGATCAGCCCGCAACTGCTAGCACCCCTGTGATAACAACTGAAAGTGAGGGAAAAGGGGTAAAAACAGAGGAAGCAGTAGAGGTAGCTCGGATGTACCCCCTCTTGAACAAACCAGTGACAGCAGAAGGGTATAGCAACCCCACGGACGTGCCCACCACTGCCCCTGCAGCTGCCCCACGACCAACTGCACCACCACCATATGAGTGCGCCAGACAGAGTGGACAGGTAAGTACCCCCACAGTAGACATTGAGAAACTAACAGAAAATTTAGATCCCAGGCTCCTAATGGACAGAGAGGAGCTGTCTAGGATATGGAGTATATGTGAACAGAGTGGAACGAGCACTGCAAGGTCAGAACAAATGCCTAGGGCGCAATCGTTTGACAGGTCTACTGAGGAAGGGTGAAAGAAAGGGGAAATACTATTTAGAATCCAGGAAGAACCCACTCGAATAAAAGAACTGGGACCACATGAGCACGAAGAAAACACAGGAGAAGAGGGGACGGCCACTGGGGGGATGGAAGAGCTGTGGTGTGACATCGAGGATGAAGAGCAGGAAAATGGGAGCCTGGGGGCCACAGCAGGAGGTAGGTCAGTAATATGGGATGAGACACCGCTGGGGAGAGCAATGGAAGAGGAATGGACAGGGATATTAAGGAATAGAATGGGAAGAATGGCAACATTGGGAAGGAAAGGATCAAAGGTGAGTACAGGTAAGGTAACCAAGAGAAAGTTGCAGCTCCCATTGATACATAGAGGAGGTGGGAGGCCAAATTACATACCCTGGGCCCAGATGGACAAAGCAAATTTACTCAAGTCCATGCCCCTGCTATCAGGAGGGCCAAGTAAGTGGATATATGCATTTGAGAAGCATACGCAGGAGTGCCATTAGCAGTAGGTGACGTTAAGAGCTTATTGGTATCAGCAGTAGGTGACCAAGCAGATAGAGTACGGGCAAAGGCTGGTTTCCCGGGAATAACATTGGATTGTGACTGCCATGATGGGGCTTCTTTTAACACAGTGCATGCAAGAGTATGGGATGCACTGAGGGAAACATTCCCAGACACTCCAGATTTACAGTCAGTGATGCAATGCACCATGAATGATGGGGAGGATGCTATGGATTTCATTTTTCGGGTGCAGATGTGGAGAGCCGAGACGGGTACAGGCTGGGACCAGTCAACGTCACTATTCTACTGTATAATAAAGAGGGGGCTGCCAAAAGAAGTGCAGAAAGCGGTCAACAAAATAGCAGGGATCGAAGCGAAGGAAATTCAAAGCATAATAGTTCACCACTGCAAGAGAATAAAGGAAAGAGAGAAGTGTCACGACCCTCGCCCAAAACCCCCTCTGGCAAACCCATTGGCCAGGTGGAGTCAGGACTCGGGCATCTAGAGCCTGGCATCCTCTTCAAAAGCCCTCTTGGGGCCAGTCCTGGCGCCTATGGCGCCAGGCTCATACACCATGAAAAACAATGTGCTTGGGAACTACTTTATTGTATTGTCAGCCAACATGGAGGCATCCACATAGCTTGGTTTATATGAACCAAGCTATGCGGTCTGGTGTTTTGGGTATGGTAGCCTAGGGACTACTTTACCTGGACTATTTTGTTGGGGCTATTTAAACCACACCCGAGCAAGACAACACGCTTCGCGTTACTTTGCAGCTTGCAACGTGATGCTCACCGTGTCCAGCTATTCCCTCGAACCTCGGAGAAGCAGAACCTGCAAGGAGACAAAATGAACATCATTAGCAGCAGCATCTTACCTGCAGTCTTCATCTTTAAACACTCGCAGCTACTGAGACCAGCTTCCTCGAATCTGCACGCCTCCCGGACAGAACGACCTGAAAGAGGAAGATAGAGGCAACATTAAAGAATGCAGTAGAGACATTTACAAATTCCGAACTGCTCAAAAGGCTTACCTGGCTGGTCGCCTCGCGGCTGGCACCACTCCGGACATTCTACTCGCGCTGTAGAACACCACGAACTACAAGGAAGGAAAACACAGGTTAGCAAAGGCAAGACTTCCCAGCGCTGCGCATAGCGCTTACTTACCGCATCATAGCACTCTTAATGCGCCATCATTTACCAGCGGGGCTCAACCAAGCCAGTTCGCCGCCCTGAAGCTCCGCATTCCTAAGGGAGAAAAAAGAGAAATTTTAAACAAAGAAAGGCATGCAGGATAGCAACAAAACTAAAGAACAGCAATAAGACCTATCTGAACAATATCAAACGGGCCGGCATCAGTGAAGTAACTGGACCGCACTCGCCCATGAAAGACAACGTGCCCCTGCAAAAAAGGCAGGACGGAGAGCACGCCTAATTCTACCACAAGGCAGAACCTTCCCCGTAGACCACATCAGGGCAAAGCTGAGAAGCATACCAGCGAGTAACCCGGCTGGGTGGCGTCCCTGTGGATACCAGGTGAGCGTAACAAGAAGGAAGTTGCACAAAAAAGGTTGGCAGACGAGGCGAAGTTAGTACAAATGAAACTGGTGAAGGTCTCTGCAGCTGTAGCAGCACTCCCCCAAGATAGGGAGGCAGAGGAGGAGGAGGGGCTGGTAGCGATACAAGGGAGGATGGCAGAAAATTGGACAGGCAATGGGCAGACATAGTGTAATGGACAGGAGCAATACGGAGGACCGCAGTGGCAAGTGTGGGCCCCTCGCGGAGGACGAGGTGGGTACAGGGGACGCCGAGGGAGCGGCCAAGGGTATGGGGGAAATGGCAGGTATGGAGGACAGAGACCAAGAGGAGGGCAGGGGAATTGTTGGAATTGTGGGAGATGGGGAAATTTCTCATGAGAATGCAGGAGCAGGCCGAATAACATATACCAAGACGAGCAACCTTATGGTCATCTGCACCCGGGATGCCCATATGGATTACCCATAGGAGGGGCTCAAGGGCAACAAGAGCAAGGGTACCTATCACAGTGAAGGGAACAACCCCATAACGTACAGCAACACCTGCAGAGCCGTGAACACATGCCACACACACGGGGCAACCCTTTTTGCCACAACCGCTAATGGTGTGCCTGCCCCGTTTGGTGGAGTGGCTGTGGTATCAGGTAATGTCTTCAGCCAAGGGGGGAACACAAGACACCCAGCATAGGACAGCCCACAGGGAGCACTTGCGTGTCCTGTACTATCTACGACCTACAATGCAGCATAGGAACCATTGATAGGGGTGCAGATAGGGAATAAACAGTTCATATTTATGGTGGATTCGGGAGCTGAGAAATCATGTTTACGTGAAGGCCGGTTTCCGCTATCTAATCGTAAATTGGAGACGCAGGGGTTCTCTGGGGCTGTTGTCAAAGTTCCTTATACAGAGCATTTGGATGTCACCGTAGGGGGAAAAACAGTAAGGGCATCTCTCTTATACTATGAACAGTCGCCAATTAACTTATTGGGAAGGGACCTTCTCAGTAAGCTTAATATGACTATATCATTCACCGAACAAGGTATAGTTTGTTCGACCCCAGGGATTTGTCCTATGCGTGTAATGCTGGTGGTGCATGAGCGAGCAACAGCACCTGAAGTGCGCGGCATACCGGTGGACCCTGATGTGTTCATTCAAGGGCTGAAAACATTAGCACGGGTGGTCCCTGAATTGAAAAACTTAGAATGGAGGGTACCCGCGGAGTTCATCTTCCGACCCATAGCACGCCCAGAGATCATGCCCGGAACAGTGATGTCACTAGATTTGCATGCAGTCCAGATTTCAGCCAAAAGGATAGCTGTCATTGCAATGGACATACACGGCTGTGAATGGCGCACAGTATTGTGCATTAATGCTGAAATTGCATTGCGCGATCTGTCAGATGAGGACCTTTTTTCAGACTCAGAAAGTGATGGTGAAATAATAATGGAAATAGCAATACCTTGTGATATTATGATACAGGAGAGACAAGTGCCTGTGCAGCTAATGGCAGTGGTAGGAGGCCCTCCTTCCTTCTTCGATGATGACATGAAAGCAGTGCCCAGTGACCTATGGACCACAGGCCCTCATGATGTGGGATTACTGCATGGAGTCACCCCAGTCAAAATAGAACTCAAGCCTGGAGCCATTTTTCCCCAGGTAAAGCAATACCCCCTGTCCCGGGAAGCAGAGGAATGGAAAAAAGAGAATATTGGTGCATTACTGACTCAAGGGATAATAGTGCCCTCAAACTCACCATGTAATACTTGTATTTACCCAATTAAAAAAGGCAAAAGGTGGGGCATGGAGGATGATCCAAGTCCTACGCCCCCTTAATGGCGTTATCCAAAAATAATTCCCTTTGGTCCCTAACCCAGCGTCATTCCTGTGCAGCATCCCAAAGAATGTGTCTCATTTCACAGTAGTAGATTTGAAAAATGCTTTTTCTCAATACCACTGGCGGAGGAGTGCAGATACTTGACGGCGTTCACCTTAGGAGGACAGAGGTATGAGCACTGCAGACTTCCCCAAGGGTACTGCGAAAGCCCCAGCATATTCAATCGAATTCTGCTTGAAGATCTAGGAAACATGACAGCAGTGCAATTATTCAATATGTGGATGATCTGCTCATCTACGCAAAAAATGAGGAGGAGTGCAGGAAAGATTCAATTGCTCTTTTGACATTGTTAGCCCACAAAGGCTGAAAAGTTGACAGAGGAAAACTGCAGTACTGCCAACAAGAAGTGTTGTATTTAGGACAACTAATTTCACAAGATGGCAAGAAAATAATACCAGACAGAGTGGCTGCCATTACAGCAGTGGGAAGACCAAAAACGGTAAAAGAAATGCAAAAATTCCTCAGCATGTGCAATTACTGCCGAGCATGGATACTATATTATGCAGTTTACACAAGATCATTATTACAGGCATTCAAGGAGGCCCAACAAGAAAACACAGAAATTGAATGGTCCGCAGAACTAAGTGACGCATTCACGTCACTCAAGGAACTGATCTCAAGTGCGCCGGTGCTCGCCAACCCAGATTACGAATGCAAGTTTTACCTGTTCTCCCACTGTAAGGAGATCCTCATGACAGCAGTACTAACACAAAAAACATCACTGGGACACAAACCCCTTGCCTATTACAGTGGCACACTGGACGCAGTCATGCAAGGACACTTCGCTTGCGAGCAATCTCTCGCAGCCGCAGCGTTCGCCATTGAGAAAAGTGCAACGATAGTGATGGGATGTTCCGTGACATTGTTTGTGGAACACTCCCTGTTTACTATCTTGGAAAGATCAAAAAGCACACTCACAACACAAAGAGCCACTGCCTATGAGATAATCCTACCTAGTGCAAGCATACACATAGTGGGATGTAAAACAGTAAATCCTGCAAGATTCATCACAGATCCATGCACATTGGAAGATATGCAGGCGCACAACTGCGCAACATACAAGGGGGAGGAGGGAGAAAACACTGTGGTGAGTGAAAATGCACTAAATGAAGGGGAAATATTCTTCATAGATGGGTCAGCATCAATAAACCCAGACACAGGTGAAAAGCACGTAGGAATAGCGGTTGATAGGTTGGAAGAAGGTGAGTACAAAGTAATAATACAGCAGCGCCTACCCGGCCATTACTCAGCTCAGGCCGCAGAACCTATCACACTCATTGAAGCATTACATGCGGCAAAAGGGTGTGTGGTTACAATCTATACAGATTCAGCTTACATGACCACCTACAGTACATGGCGGACTGGCAAGGTGAGGAAGGAGGGGGTTCCACAGGGCAGATGGGTCACCCGTACAACATGCAGAACTCCTCAAAGTTCTAATTGAAGCACTGAAAGACCCCACCATGGTAGCCATAGTGAAGTGACAGGCCCACACCAATAATACAGATGTAATCTCTTTGGGAAACACTGCTGCGGACGCAGCAGCCAAGGAAGCCTCTTATTTAATGAAAGAACTGTCAGGTGAGTACCTAGTATACAAACAGATAGAGGAAGATCTCCCGGATGGCTATAACACCATGCCCGTATCACAAATACTGGAGTTACAAGAAGGAGCAAGTGAAGAAGAGAAACAACCGTGGGAAAAGAGAGGATGTAGCAAGTCAGCAACTGATCTTTTATGGCGGCAAAATAACACAGGAAAAGTGGTAATGCCAGTCAAACTCTTAGAAATAGCATTCCAACAATTACACTTTCCCTCACACAATGCAAAGCAACTTATTGCTGCAGAAATACAAGAAGATTGGTTTGTTCCAGGGTTACAGGACAGATATCAAAAATGGCAATGGAATGTACAACTTGCCAGATATACAATTCAGGAATGACATTGAGGACACTGCGGGGAACAATACCAAAACCAACGGGCCCCTTCAGAGAGCTGCACATTGATTATGCAGATATGGGAGAAAGATGCAATGGTGCACGGTACATGATATTGGTAGTTTGTGCATTTTCCAGATGGGTCGAAGCAGGTCCCTGTGCACGTTCAGATGCCAAGTGCGCTGCAAAATTCTTAGTGAGGGAAGTATTCCCGCGCTGGGGAATTTGCGATGTAATTCGCTCAGACAATGGCACAAATTTTGTCAACGATCTCTTCAAAGAAGTTACAGCTCTGCTAGGAATTAAACATAAACTTTGCTTGATTTATCATCCGCAAAGCAATGGCGTAGTTGAGAAGATCAACGGCCTCCTGAAGGGGAGGTTATCAAAATTGTGCTTCTCCCTTAAAAGAAATTGGGTGCACTTTCTGCCTTTGGCCTTGTTCGAGTTGAGAAATCAACCCAGCAAGGACCACCATCTGTCACCACATGAAATAGTGACTGGAAGGTGCATGCACACAGCACACTCCACACTTCGCAGACATTCAGATACCCACAAAAGCCAACAATATTAGGTGAAGAATTTAATGACTATCTGACAAAACTCAACAGAGCAACCCGTATGATATCAAGGCAGCTTGCACCACCATTTACACGAGAGGAGGGTAATGAGGCAATACCATTGATTGAAGAAAACCCACAAGGTCAGTTAATGCCAGGGGAAATGATATACGTTAGGAGCTTTGTACGTAGGTTAAATGCCCCAAGATTTCATGGCCCATATGAAGTATTATATTGCACACCAACCGCTGCTAAAGTGAAGGGCCTGAGATATTGGATACATTTAACAGACGTACGAAAAGCCTATGATAGTGTCAGAGAAAAACAAGAGGAAGAAGTACAAAACACAGCAGAAGTGTCACAATAGCAAGAGAGAGACATAAGAATAACTGTGTGCTACATGAGTACAGGATAATGCGTTATAAAAAGAAAATGTATTGCAATGTATTATTTTTAAGACAAGAATAAATGTACATAATTTTGAATTGCAAATATTGAGAAAATCTTTCCCTCTCTCTCTCTCTCTCTCTCTCTTTTTCTCTTACTTCTTAAGTATGCTTAATGCACTTTTATATTTTAACATATAGGAGTAACCATGGAAACGAGCGGGCAGCCCGCAACGAACAGTATTAGGGCAGTTAGAAATGTAAATGATGTATTTGATTTGCGCAGATATTCGTATGAATGTGGATTGTTTGTGTGCGCTGTTCTATTTTTTACCATGATTTTTGGCCTTGTCGTCTACTTGTTCATTGCATTCATCTCTATCGAGATGAATGAGGGTGGAAGGAATGGAACCAAAATGGGGAATGGAACCAGAATGGTTAAGGAGGGGTCCTACTTAATATGGGATGGATTCCAGCTCATATGGGGCTATGATAAAGACCTGCCTCATGTGCAGCCCCCAAATTATACGGCCCACAGGCTAACCACAAGTCAGGCTCCCCCCTCAAACGCCTCGGAGTACAATGTCTACGGTTTAAATGATCGTAACCCTTCTGTTATATCATGTTTGTATGACACTACTGCCACAATGCCTACACCAGAAGTTAACCCAAACACAGGAACTAGCCCCCCTGTGAGTAGGAAAGAAGAGAATGCAGATATGGCAGAGAGGTTTTTGGCCTTATATGATGAATGGGAAAGGGGGTGTGTGGAAAAAGGGGGGGGCGATGTCACAAGCAGCGAGATAAGCGAAAAGGTATCTTAAAAGCAGTAGAAGAAAGACGGAGGTGGGTGGAGAAAATATGACAAATATTATGGCCTGGTCCTAGACACAATAGAAGACCCCAGGCATCCACATCAGTCCAATAAATGGTATGCAGACATGAGCTCCCCTGCAAAACAGACAACCAACGAGAGTTGTTATGTCTGTTCCTTGATTCCCCACGCCTCAGGCACACCTAAGGTCCTGCTACCTAAAGAACTGCCTCTTGCAGATGCCCAGTGTCTCCTTCATCTCACTCTGTGCAGAATTAAGAACACCTTCCAGGCACACAATGTCTCTTTCGAAATGCTGCCAAATTAGAAAACCTGCTATTCAAGAGCAAAAGGGGTGAAAAGAACCTTTTTTCGTGATCAAAGGGACATTGTTTTTGGACAATAAATGGAAAGATGAAGTAATATTGTGCAAAGCTGAAGCACTACGAGGGCTGTCGGGAAAAAAACTGAAATGGATCGAGAAAACCTGTACACCAGTTTGGAAGGAGCATATCACAAAGCTAACCTGGGTGGCAGCTATAGAAAAACCGTTCAAATTGCAAAAAAGAAATCCCATACGACCGTTGCTTCCGTGGCGAAGGAAAAAACATCATGGGTGCAAATAAGAACTGTATTCAGACAATCACTATCCCAGACATGAAAAAGGGAACAGCAGCACTCATGGACACTTACTGGGTCTGCGGTAAAGAGGCGTACTTGCACCTCCCACAATCCTGAAGGGGCACATGTTCTCTAGCAACGCTGCATTCGGCTTTGATGGTAATCCCAAAGAGCCACATCGACGGAGGAAGAGGAGTGCCAACTACCCACCGTGAACGAAATATACAACCAACAAAAGAACCGCCATTGTATGCCCTGTCCTCGGGCAACGCACAAGACGTGATATCAAGGCAGCGGAGATCATCCAACTACATATCCAAAGCCTCCTCGGAACTCTTGGAACACATTCCAGATAAATACCGGCTGTTTAATTCTGCTGAAACGTTCTTCGCCTCCCTTATCCCGAGTGTCCAGGCGCGAGCCAACGCAAAATGGCTCCAGATCACGCGCTGGGAGCTGATCCAGCTGGCCAACGACACTGAAGAAGGATTCAACGTGATCAAGGTGGAGCTAAGGGCCCTACGGTTAATAACCATGCAGAACAGGTATGTCCTAGACCTGTTATCGGCGATGGATGGAGGTGTTTGCCGAAAAATCGGGAGTGCATGTTGCACATTTGTACCTTCTGAAGATGCAGATAATGGAATGTTATCACGTTATCGCAGCGGTACATAACCTGGGGGAACGAATGAGGAACGAAGGTGGAGCAGACGCCAGCACTTGGTTCGACAACATTTTTCTTGGGTACCATCCTGGCTGGGGCTGACGGTGAAAATGCTGATGCCCATAGTGGTATTTTTGCTCCTGATTTTTTGCGTTTGCCAGTTGGGCCTTCGATGTTGTGCACATGCAGTGCCAAATGGTGCAATGATGATGGTGACAATGGGCAACACTAGAGGCGCAGCACAGATCATGCAAGAAGCACAAGTGCAAACAGGTGAGGACACTGAGCCCAAGTATAGAATGTTGCCATTATATGATGGGGACATAGCGGACAGGTTGTATCATACCACAATAAAGGAGCCCCGTGAACGGGAATGGTATACAGAGGTATGGGTGGACTTGGAAGGAGATGGGGGATGTATATATATGACCTGCACACCTGACGAGTATGCTAGGAGGGGGGAGAGCCTCTGAGGGGTATGTAGAGCCTGGATGCCAATAAAGGGCACACCGGCGTAGGATGAGGCTGTTGCGAATGAGAAAGAACGCCAGAGGTTGGGCGAGTTACAGTATTCGTTACTTAAGTAACGAAAGGGGAGTAATGTATGGGAGGACAGGTCTATAGGACCCCCTCCCCCACATACCCCACCTCCGTGAGGTTTGTGACTCATCAGCAGCCCTCCGTGCACCTGGGTCCGTGAGGCAGGATGGCTGCTGATCGACACACAGGGCCAATCAACTCGTACTGTAACATACCAGAGACACCATTTTGAAAACATCAAGACTCCATTAAAGATATAATGCCCAAAGCCCAAATGAAACAGTCTGCCTACGAAAGCTGAAGATTGGCCCCCGCTCACTGCGCACAGGGAGCCATGCACTCCCCCCTGTGCCTCCACCCCATGGCAGATCCGCTGAAGGCTCGCGAGCAACCAGACACGAACAAGTAACAGAACAAACACTGTATCATTTACCTTCCGCAGTACATCACTGGCCTAGGAGTGACCCGACTCGCAGCTCGAGTCTGGAAAATAACAAGAACCATCCCAATCAAACAAGTACTGACCCTGCATCTAACCCCTAGCATTTAAAATATATGGTGTCAATAACCTTCCTCCATGAGCCCCTTGCCACTGCAAAATACCATGTGCTTTTAAGGTCTAATGAAGGGCTCGTTAGATTCTGCCTTTATACCAACTAATGATTGCTGTTAACGTACAAAGGATAAAACGAAAAACGTTACAGAGAATACTTGTGTGTAATGTAGTGAAACACGGTTTAAAAGGTGTAACAGCTGTCAAGGGCATTGAACCGGTTTTTGCTATCAACAAGAATGCAAACAAACACAGTGCTTCTCTGATCCCGCGTATACAATCCAACCTACCGCTACCTCACGTGTTATTCGTTTGTATGTCCTATGAATTACCAATATATGTTCAACTAACGTTATATAATACATGTGTCACTGCCAGACCCCCATTGTTACGTATGGAGCAGTAAACGAATTTTGTAAACGATCGAAACATGTAATCACCCTAATGCTATTAACTGCCAAAACTGTCTCCCTATGTGGTATATTGTCTAGTCCAGAAACCGAGAATCGCTTAGAGCTACAAGGCCATCTCCCCCTCCTCCCACCAAGGCCCACCAGGGATTGCTGGTGTTCGAACAGCACAGCCTCACCTCCCCACATTCCTGCTGGACCTGCTTCAAGTATTTACCTCCCCCATGTCAGAGGCCACCATAAATTGGCCAAATGAATTATGTACAACCTGGGCCTAAATCCCACCGCCTCGAGGGGCCAGAAACATGCACCTACTGACTCAATAGTACCCCAGTTCACCCCAAATTAATGGGCCATAAAGACAGTTATCCACCCCTGAACCAAAATATCGTAAAGTGATCCCTCACCACATTTAACAGAATAAAGTGACAAGACAGCTCACCTCGTGCCCTCTGACACGATACCTGGATTTATGACACTCGGTCGAGAAGTCAAAGGCAACTGTACACTGATGTATTGGTGAAGTTTCACATTGCATGTTGTTTCCCTTGTCTCTCATGTGATAATAGATTAACCTGTTGTAGGATTTGCAGGACAACTGGAGTCATATAATGTGATGAGTGTTTGTGTGTGTGTGGCCACAAGGGCAAAGTGTTAGAGCAGCCACCAATCATTGACACCAACCATGTCCAGCCTGGCAGCTCCACCCCGATGAGCCCCGCTGACCCGTCCACCCCACGTTGGCACTGCGCAGACGTCCACCAATCCTGGAGCAGCTCATCAATGCACCACCTATAGCTTAGTCGACGCCACCCAATCTCTGAGACTTTTTGTGCCCCCTATAGTTACAGGATTTATGATGTAGTTCTTTAATAAATATGACTGTCTTTGCTATTGTCAGACAGAGCGCTCTCGGAGTTTGCAGAGTCCTTTGCATGCCCTATATTGGTTAGATAAAAAACCCTTTACATCACCCGCACTTGGTCCTGGTCTCATTCCCTCCTGGGTTGTGTCCTTTATTGCCTCTCATTGTGGGGAGGGTACTGCCTTTTGGGGACGTTTGCCATTATACTATGATGGGGACATAGTGGACAGGTTGTATCATACCACAATAAAGGAGCCCCGCAAACGGGAATGGTATACAGAGGTATGGGTGGACTTGGAAGGAGATGGGGGATGCATATATATGACCTGCCCACCTGACGAGTATGCTAGGAAGGGGGAGAGCCTCCGAGGGGTATGTAGAGCCTGGATGCCAATAAAGGGCACACCGGCGTGGGATGAGGCTGTTGCGAATGAGAGTTATTCCCCCACTCCTGCACATTCACAGCATGAAAGGTCCACAAATATCGCGATAGTTGCAGGGTGGCACGTGTTAGATATGCCCCCTTTGCAGATGACACCCATAAAAATTGGCCCGTACAGGCTACGGAATTGGTCAATAAGGTTAGTGGGTGTGGTGTGTACGCACAGACTTTGCTACACAGTGTATATGTGGACAGAAATGCAGAGGGTGCAGTTATGGCTGTGTGTTTCACGAGCCACAGCGTGCAGGTTTTAGGGGAGTTCAAAATACATTATCTGAAAGTGAATGGAAAACAATGTGCAGTGGCTGCTCATTTTGGAATCTATCATGTGGATGTGTAGTGCTGTGCAGTCCCTACAATAAAGTGACTGATTTTGGTGTGTCTGTGTGACACTTTGGTGACACGCAATCATGCCAATATTATTGTTGTTCATTGTGGAGGGAAAATTGCACAGCATGTTACACGAGTTTCAGTGCTGTTTGCGATGTCATGTGTTTGTTTCCGATCTCTTGCATAACTTTCTATTGCATTATGCAGACACCGATGTGGCTACGTCATTTTCAATTTGGTCCGCAAATGGAGAAATCGCAGTACATTGTGAAGAAGTGTATTTGTGCCTTTGTACGACATGTGCCAATGGCATACTTCACATATGGGAATATGACGTTTCACAGCACAAACAGTTTTCCCCAGCTATATCGTTCATCTTACTATGCCTGCCATCCCGATTTCTGCACACCCCTTCCAAATTGCATTGGTGCCTTTTTTGAAAGTAGTTAACATTTTGTGTAGTAAGTGTTGCACACTGACACTCTTGAAAACGCTCTGCAACATGTAAGCCTCTTTCTACATCGACCCCCTTTCTAATTGATTGAACTACAGTGTTTTGCACAGTGCCATGCCTCCCACCCTGCATCCGTTCATTGACAATTCGATTGTTCATCTATAAAAGGTGCTTTGCTTATTTCCCTTTTTTCCTTTCCCAGTTCATTTCCATTTACTATGGTCTTCTGACACACGCCACAGAAGGAACGCAGGAAAGGCCGGTACAGAAGGGGCAGCATTTGCATGGATATTATAGGGGACGTGCCGAGAGACAGAATCATTGTGTGGCCCTCACCTACATAGGCGCCAGTCATTGTCATACTCCAGGAAGGACCCTTCCCACGCACTTCGAAGTACCTTCCCTCTGTAGAGTAGCGCGTTGCAGTACATGCACAATACAATGCCCTTTGCCGGGTCAGGGTCTGTAGCGTGGCATATGGTCTGCAAGGATGTTTTAGAGCTCCGCTGCCCTACAGGAGTGCCCCTCTTGGTGCCCGTAGCAGATGTGGAAAATGCTGTACATGAAATTACCCTACTTAATTGTTGGAAGGGCGGTAGACTGCCCACTGGTCTCTTGTGCTTTCATTTCAGTTGTTGTCACATGCAGTACAAACACTTCATGCTACGCCATTAATCTTAGGGGTAGCATTCCCGGAGATGCATACATTGTGGAATACAAGAATGTTTACAACAACACGAAACACAGCTTCATTACGTGGAGCAGGAAGCCATTTATTCTGTGCGGCCCATGCAGCTACAGTACTTTTCTAACCACCACTAAGATTGTTTGCGCTCTGCATATTGTACTGTTTGCTTACTTGCCTTTACATGCACTGCTATGTGAGTGACCAAGTTGCAGCAGGTTTGTCATTTTGCAGACTCGCTACCTACCTGCAGTTACATGTTTTCGTCAACTGTACGACCTACAGGCGACCTCTTGACACTTTCCGTCACACTGCTCAGAGCAGTCACGATGTGTCTGTTTTACGGGTCATGGAAAGGCAAGCAGCACATCAATCAAATTAATGTGACATTTAAAACGCCCATGTTACACTGCAGGTTGCTTTTCCTTGTTTACCAGTGGGCGTCATACAGTCAGGCGTGCTTTAGCCATGAATTGGTAGGTTTGCAGAGCCACCCACGTAGTCGGCAGGAGTACTTGAAATGCGGTAGCCTACTTTATGAATCCGTAGGACTGGCAACAGGGGCGGTGTTACCAGCACACAGTGCATGACCTTTGCATGGGTATAGGTGTGGAACGAATACACGTGCGCTTCCACAACTACTTAAAAGTGCATTAGAAGATGCAGACATGCGGCCACTAATGGAGTCCTACGGATACTTGCAGTGTGATTGCACCTACGACGACCAGTACATCTGTAATTGCTAAGATACACCAACACTATTTGGAAAATGAAGGGGTAGCGCAAATGGATACATACACCAGACAATGTGGCCTTTTCACACGTTCATCATGAGGGCAGCCAAGGAATCAATAACAAACCGTTGTTAATGAGAAGTTATGGTTCCATTGCAGTTCCAAACAGCTGTCCTTTTTACAGAAAACACTATGGTAAAGCAACATTGTGGTTACAGTGCCCTACTAAAAACCTATGAAATTCACTAATAAAAACATTGTTAAAGGGACGTTATGGTTAAGTTGCACTAGCAAAAACCTATGAAATTCTATGGAAAAATGTTGTTACAGGGACGTTATGGTTACAAGTAAAACCGAGAAAAAAAAACAGAATTCGCCAGTTATTGTAAGATAAGCAACCATAACTCGCGCCACCACTGTGCACTGCAAGGACTAACACCCATGACATCAAAGATGCCATCACATATCACATTGATGACACATCACATGTGTGGTTGCCCCTTTTTTGTTCACTGACATAAGTAGGCCGGTTGCTTTTCTTCACTACCAGCCAGGAAGTAACAATTCAAACGGTGCTATCTTTGTGTATGCACCCTTCTCATATGTTCTTGCACTACTGCAGTGCACACTGGTGGAGTTATGGTTGCTTTCATAACTGGCGAATTTCGTTTTTTTCGGTTTTACACTTTAATTTATTGTGAATAATGTATGACACCATTAAAAAAGCCAAAAAGATACATTTGTGTTCCGCATACAAGTACACCATGAGCCATAAAATGCCCCCAAAACCAATTAAAAAGAACTGGCAGTCATGCTATGTGACAATTAGTTCTAGTCGTCAAGGTACGGCGTCTGTCAACCTATGTTTAAGCAGTATATGCAGTACTCTCCCGCACAGTGTCTGCCTTGTCGTTCCGCGATTGTATCTACTTATCGCGTTCAGTGGAAGCCACTGGCCTTTTTTTCCTTTTGATTTTCAAATTTTGCCAGGATTTTCTCCTTTGATTTTTCTTTCCAAGCAGAAAGAAGCGTAGCCGTTTAAGGCCATGTAAAGAACACACGGACAATTGAGTGATGCCTTGCTTTGCCCCTCGGTTTAGATAGGCTGGCGTTGGTTAAATACACTCAATTGATTTTGCCCATGTGCTTAAGAAATGCGACCTATCTTTTGGAGTGAGTACGGGGCAGGGTGGTATATAACCTTCATTAATTTTAAACGAATGTGTTCGTTTTTACTTTCGCTTATTGGTGACAAAAGCCCCCAATGAATGGTAACATTTGTCACTGCATCCTAGAGGGGCTGTGGGGTTCTACTGGACTAAGCAATGCAACGACAGCACGAGACATGCGTACTATGTGTATCTTTCCATATGATTAGTGCGTTGCACAAATCACATACAGCTGTGGAATGCAGCAAGGTAGGCGAATGCCTGGCAGGCGCCTATGTATTGTATGGGATTTATAAAGTGCAAACCTACACACACATAGGGGTTCTAAATCAAGTTCAGGGGTAGCAGATGAGCTGGGATGGATACAGGGAGGAGGGGAACTCCATAGGGTGAGAAAGGATTGAGAGGAATGATCAGTGAAAACAGCCAAAAATATTGACATTGTCAAGGCTTGGTCATATGTTTTGTAAGGGAAGCTGCAAGGAAACGAAAGGGTAAGGGAACGAGATGGAGCAGGAGGAAGAGGAGAAGCCTCAGGGAGAAAGAGGCATCAGTTACATTAAAGTTAGAAGTTCTGATAAGACGTGTCCTGTCATCCTTGTGTGAATGCTGAATCTATGACTGATAACACGTTATCCTGATCAGAATTCAGCAGCCGTACTACCGTGTGCAGGACAGGTCCATTGCTGCAACCCAGGTATCCTTGCTGGGCCAGACACCAGGTCCCACGGATAACAGCAGGGGCATCGGTGTACCAGGGGAGAGGCGTGCCCCGCGACGTGTGCCTCCAGTGGAATAGAAGGCCCGCCCGTGCAGCCCGTGCGTCGATCGGGAGCAAGCCACAGTACTGCCTGCCATCGGGTGACCCCCACCGGTGGGTCCCCCCCACCATCTGCCTTTGAGGAACACTGAGAAGGCCCACACAGCTAGCGCACGCCTGCGCATGCGCTCATGGTAGAACCGTGAGTGATTGAAAGCTAAACGATCGCATTACACCAACAGAAAGGAGAAAGAGGGTTAACCAGGGGCGTTGCTGGGGGGGGGGGGCTCAGGGGGCTATAGCCTCTGATTTTTTGGTTGTAGCTCCTGATAGAATCTTAGGAGCTACAGCCAAAACACTATAGCTAGCCCCCGGTCCCAACAGTACCGACATCAGCTTAGCCCCGGGTCTTTTCCAGACCTAGCAACTCCCCTGGGGTTAACCAACCAGGACTAACCCGATAAAGGAAAAGTGCTATCAACAACAACAGCCAGCAGCATTCACATGCCTTAGAAGGCTGGAATCACCACAAGCAGCCCCATGCAGCAGCAAGCAAGCATGAAGGGAGTGCTGGGAGTACAGTGCAAGCCACATAAGCCACGAGATCAGCAATCATGGTGGACCAATCGACAGGACAGGGTGCAGTACACCATAGTACTGGCAGCATTGCATTTTTGCAGAAACCAAGCCCGTTCAGCCTACAACTGCAGGCAGACAGAGGACCCAGATGGACCACATGAGTCGAGGACTTTGCTAGTTTTATCAATGTGGCAGGGGAGGAGAAGTAGCTGGGTGCTGAAGGACATCTTCATGAGGCTGGCACGGACAGAGGTAAATGGCATCATCAAGACCATCCCGGAAGAGGACAGGGACACATACGGAGCCCTTGTGGCAGCTTTGGACAAGAAGTTAGCAATACAGCCAAATAGAGACTGTGAATGGTACGTGTTAAATCATTGCCAACAGGCGCCCCATGAGACGGTGGAAGAGTTCATGATAAGACGCTGCCAGAAACTGGTTCACTGTCAATTCTCAGCCTTCTCGGATTATGAAGCGATCCGGCTCTGTGTCATTGAAGGATGCAAGTCGTCAGTGCTCCACAAACAGCTCCTGAAGAAGCCGTTGACGATCAACGAAGTAATTGAGATGGCGAGAGTGCATGAGAGGGTGGAGATCTAGGCATCTGCAATGGAGACCCTGAAAAAGAAAATGGAGAGGGACAACACAGTGACAGCTCTCACTAGCGGCGGGAACACTGAAAGAGGCCCACCAGATCACCAGACACCACCAAGGGGACCGTAAAGAGAGACTACCCGCAGATGAGATCAGGACCCCGCCCACAAAGGTTCTTCTACCGATGTGGGCAGATCTTTCCCCATGCGGGCCCATGCCCAGTGATGACCCAGCAGCGCTCCAGGTGTGGCAGAGAATTTAATTTCTAAGCATTCTGCCAAGAGGGGAGACCATTCCCTCTGGCCCGCCAGCCGCATGCGGCACCAAACAACTGGAGACAGTCATACAGACCCAACCTGCAAGTCACACAGTGGAGACAACCTCAATCCTACCCTCAATAACCGAGGAGGATGGTGAGAGTAATCCACCAAGACATGCCCATGAATGACCTACCAGCATGGTCAGAATACTACTTGAATGCCTTTGGCTAGCCGGTCGATCTGTACACAAACTGGGCCAAATTTTTATACGGACATGACCCAGATTTCCCACGATGAGTTTGTCAACCTCATGCATGGGCAACAAGACGGCAGCGAGGTACCCAAAGTACTGGGGATGATGGGTGCAGTCACACACAAATTCCTCATTGACACTGGGGCCACTGTTAACATAATGGGCAAGCAAGAGTTCCTCTTGTCAGGAAATACTGAAGACCTGACAAAGTCAAAGGTGAGAATTTTTCAATGGGAAGCCATCGTGCCACTCCCGTTGATAGGGCAATTCAGAAAGACATTCTCATTCAAGGGAAGGATGATCAACAGCACCATCCATGTACTTAGGAGCCCAGTGCCAGGAAGATGACTGCTCAGTTACCACACAGTGAAAGTTCTCGGTCTGATGGACATTCAATTTCAGAAGGACAAAGTGGTGGTTTGCAGCAGGGAGCAGTATGGCAATGAAGTCATATGCCACCTGAAGGGATCACCAATTAACGAGGAGATGATCAAGGGTGCATTTCCCAAGCTCTTCAAGGGACTGGGGAAATTAAATGGCACAGTAATTGCCTACACATCAATGACCGGGTAATACCTGTCCTGCACCACCCGAGGAGAGTAGGATTTCACCTGCAGGAAGCTGTGTCAGGAGAGCTGCAGCAACTCCTGGACAATGACATCATAGAACATGAAACGGGGCCCACACCATGGATCTCACCCCTGGTAGTAGTACCTAAAGAAGGAAACAACCTGTGACTCTGTGTTGACATGAGAGTGGCGAACACTGCCTTTGAGATGGAGAGGCAACCAGGACCACATGATTGTCAACCTGAACTATGCAACAACATTTTCCAAACTAGACCTCAATTAGGGGTACCATCAGCTGGAGTTGCACCCTGACTCTAGAGGCATAACAACGTTTGCTACCCATGGCGGTCTCTTTCAGTTCAAGCGGGTGAACTTCGGAATTTCCTCAGCTGCAGAGATCGTCCAGGAGACCATCAGACAACTGTTTCTGTCGGTCAAGAGTGCCATCAACTTCGGCGATATCCTAGTGTACGGCACCACCCAAGAAGAACACAACCAGGCGCTCGTGGACATATGCAACATATTTAGAGATGCAGGACTCACCCTGAATTATGACAAATACAATATTAGCAAGGACAAGCTGAGGTTCTATGGCCTTATTTTCTCTGAGAAAGGGATGCAGCCTGACCCGGAAAAGGTGCATGCCATCAGTGACCTACAGGAACCCACCCATGTCGGTGAAGTAACATCCTTCCTCGACATTGCCAGGTACTACGCCCGATACCTGCAGAGGTATGCCATCACCACCGAGCCGTTGAGATGACTACTATGATAAGGCAAGCCGTTCAGACGGTCGTGTGACTGCCAGAAGGCGTTTGACGCACTCAAATTGGAACTGGCAATTGCTACACACCTGGCATACTTCAATCCACAATGGCACACAGACCTGGTGGTCCACTCCCGCCTGGTTGGTCTAGGGGCCATCCTGGCACAACACAAAAGACTTGAAACCCCTGCAAGCTGCGTTGTAGCATATGCAAGCAGGCCCTTAACCCAGATGGAGGAGAGGTATTCACAGGCAGAGAAGAAGAGCCTGGCAGCGGTGTGGGCCTGCAAATACTTCCACCACTTTGTGGTCGGAAAAAGGTTCCCACTTGTGACGGACCATCAGGCCCTCCTCTCATTATTTGGTAATCTGAGGACGAAGATGCCACCCAGAATAGAAAGATGGGGAATCTGCCTCCCGGAATACGATTATGCCATCACGCACCGGACAGAAGGAGCCAGCAATCCTGCCAACTATATGTCAAGACACCCCACACCAGAGGGTTTAACGCCAAAGGAAGGTGACGCAGAATACTTATGCTATGTCACGGAACAGGCTTTACCACCCACTCTCAACACTGAAGACCTTGCCAGGGCGACACAAGCTGACCCGTTCGCTAGATGTGCCAAGGAACTCACTGCTGCGAACAAATGGAGAGACTATAGAAGAATGTTGCATCATCAAGAAGGCGTGAATAGGCAGGAGCTAGAATGCATGGCGAAGGTCAGCACAGAACTAGCAGTGTCGAACAGGGGATATGTTGAGAGGATGCTGCATCATCATTCCATCGTCCCTCCAGAGGGGGCTGGTGCAGCTGGCACATGAAGGGCATCGGGGGTAGAAGCTTCCAAGAAACTACTCCGACAGTTGGCATGGTTCCCACTCATGGATACTACGGTGGAAGATGTAGTCAGGAGCTGTCTTCCATGTATATGTGAAATGAGAAGCGACCCACTGCTCCCCATACAACCAACATGCATCCCGAGAAGGTGTGGCAAGGGGTTGCGATGGACTTCTATGGGCCACTTGAGATGGGGGACTACCTCTTGCTGATAATAGATGAGTTCTCCAGGTTCCCCATTGTGAAGCACACGCTGTCCACGTCATTCTCCCAGGTTGTCGGAGTCATAGGGGGTCATTACGAGGTTGGAGGTAATGGAAAATCGATGCCGGTAAAGGATTACTGGCACCGCATAACGCTCCGGCCTATTCCAACTCAAGAACCCGGTATTAGCGACGCCGCTCATACCGTTGTTGCTAATAGCTGTAAGGGCGCGAGCACGCGGCCCTTTGGGCCGGCAATACTGGGATGCCGCTAACAGGAGGAGATCACAAGTCAGGCGTATATGCAAATACCAGCATCATGAAGGCGCAAATATGGGAAACCAGCATGCCGGCAATACCGGCATCGCGAACCACCCGTAAACAGCAATGTGCTGTGTTCCCAACTGCCACAGGTGCAAACAATCAGCACAGCTGGAGGCAATGGAACCTGGCCCAGCACAAAAGGAGCACACCCACACACCACACCCCTTTCCACACCAAAATGATTCCACTAGTAGTATCAATACTGGGGCTGGAGGACATGCTTGCATTGCTACACCAGCAACAACAACAACAGCAGGCACCACAGAGGAGACACAGGAGGAGAAGGAGGGTGAGACAAGCCCCACCAGTGCAGCCAGTGGTACCACGCAGGCAGCCCCCAATCCCTCGCATCAGAGCCAGTCCATTCAACCTAACCCCTGAGCACATCCACACCCTGCACAGTCTGGACCGGGACACTATCACCACCATTGTGGACATGATACACAACGACATTGTCAGCCTCATAGAAATACGCACCGCCATCCCCCCTCTACTGAAAGTATTGTCGGTGCTCCACTTCCTGGCCACAGGCACCTACCAGTACACAGTGGGGCACATGCATAACATATCACACCCCTTATTTTCACGTATACTGAACCAAGTGCTGGATGCCCTCCTGAAGCACACAAGGGACTACATATCCCTACCACGGACTCCCCAGGAGATCTTTGACACAAAAGTTGGCTTCCATGCACTGGCAGGCATGCCAAATTGTATTGGTGCACTTGACTGCACCCATGTGGAATTGCTGGTCCCGCATCCAACAGAGCCGGCGCACCGCAATCGTAAGCAATATCACTCAATCAATGTACAGATGGTATGTGACTCCAGCAAGATCATCACACATTGTTGTGCCCGATATCACGGATCAACTCATGACTCAATGGTCCTGCGCAACTCCATGCTACCACGCTACATGGAGCGACATGCAGGACAACGTGCCTGGCTGCTTGGTAAATTGCATGACAGGCACATGGCAGTGAAATGGGGGGATAGATGCACACAACACCATGGTGTCATTGTTGTGGTGACAGCACAATGTGCACATCCCAAAACACTGTGCCCCAAAGCATCCCAAACTGAACATGACAACCAATTTCCATAGAAATGAAGTAAACTGCACACCTATCACAACATGCCAAACTAAAAACCACCCCACATCCCACAAAACGTGCACCACCCATCATCGGACCTCACCCTCCGTAACACAATCCAGCAACATGCTGTGAGTATTCACTATGTAAATGTCTGCAGCAAATCTCCACACAGGACAATCATCCATGAGAGTGCACTGAACAAAACCACCAAGGGAATCCACTGCTTGTCACAAGGCCACCACCACAGAAGTCCAGCATGTCACCATGGGAATAATCAGCGCTGAATGCCAAATAATGCAGAGACTACTGCCAAATAATGCAGAGACTACTGACTACTGCCAAGTGCTACTATAAAACTGCACCCAGATACCTGATCACAATAATTCACCATCATCAACCTACTAGAGACCTCCGTTCAGGAGATAAACTTTTGGTGGATGTTCCACAGACCAAATGTACCTCACCAGTCCCCACCACCCACCCGAGGAGCAGGAGCTCTGGACCATGTCCCTGCAGGAGCAGAGGACCAATGAGTGCAACAGCTGTCTCCATGCACAAGCGTACCTAATTATGGTAAGCGCTCTGGCACTGGCGATATTTCCTGCAAAAGTCCGCATTTCGCTCGCGCTCAGTTGCTTGTGAGCCTATTTTGATAATTTCGAATGTGGAGGCTTTGTCCACATTGCCCTGCACAGAAAGCCTACAACAGAGCCTCTCGCCGCCATTATAGCACACGAGGCTCTCTGCCACTTTAAGATGGCCGCCCTTTGAATCCAGCAACTACACTTGCCGAATCCAGGCCACCAGCAGCCAGCTGATTGGCTGCCGGGCCTACCTCTTGCCCCATTGGCCGCCGGCAGGCGAAGCGGGCCCTCTCCCTCCAAGGCCCACGGGAGGCAAGGCCAGCACCTGTTTTGTGCCTGTTCGTTGCCGTGACTGCCGTCTGCCAGACCCCCTGGCCCTCCTCACACAAGGTACTCTTCCATCCCTCTTCAGACACTGCACTGCCACAGTAGCCCAAACCTGCCTCAGTCACATACGTGTGAGCACTTTTTCAACACGAACTGATGGTCCTGCCTATGCCTGTGCAGCCTGACTGCTATGACCATGCCCCTAGCCTGAATCACGTGCACTGTCATCCTCCTCCTTACTCATCTACTCCCACTGCCAAATGTGTCTTGTGGGTGATGTCTCTGCATGTCTTGTTATAACTGGTTTTCTGGCCCTACTGCGCCATTTAGCGCCCACTGTTCAGCAGCACTATTATACTATGTACTTTATCTAAGGTGTACTATGACACTTAATTGCTGCATCGCACCCAAATGTGTCTATATTTAGCATCAAGTAGCCTAGAGGTGCCCTGCACCCAGAATTGCATTTAGCCCATTTGTAATTACACTGACTAGCCTAGAGGTGCCCTGCGCCCTGAATTGCATTTAGCACATTTGTAATTGCACTGACTAGCCTAGAGGTGCCCTGCGCCCAGAATTGCATTTAGCTCATTTGTAATTGCATTGACTAGCCTACAGGTGCCCTGCGCCCAGAATTGCATTTAGCCCTTCTGTGGTGTAATACTGCCCCTGCATTCATAATGCTGCTTTTTCATACCCAGGTGCTTCATGACTGTATGCTAACTGCCAACAACCACCCTGCACCTATCCTATCCTATCTACGTACACAATGGGCCTCATTACGACCCTGGCGCTAAGTGAAAAACGATGGCGGTAAATGGTTACCGCCATCGTTTTCCGCCAGGTCCGATCATGACCCGTGACCGTTAACTACGATGCCATTAGCGGCATCGTAGTTAACGCTGCCGCTAACTGCGCTAAGGGTGCACGCACGCGACCGCCCACACCGTACTTAGCGCCATGGCGGAAAGGTACGCAAATGCCGACCCAAGCGGACATGCACCTAACGCCATCACCCAGCCCGTTAAGTACCTTACCGCCATGGTGCTAATAACGCCATCGCGAACCAACCGTAAAGGGCCATGTTAAGTGAATGCAGCTGCCACAGGTGCACAGAAACAGCACAGGTGAAGGCAATACAGACTCAGGAAGTACAAAAAGAGCACACCCCACCCCTTCCCACACCCAGTCACAGCGGACATGCACCTAACGCCATCACTCCACAATGATACCAATACGACTAGCAATGTTGGGGCTGGAGGACCTGATAGCAATGCATGTGCTACAACAGCAACAACAACAACAGGCAGCACAGAGGAGACGCAGGAGGAGAAGGAGGGCAAGGCAGGCCCAGCAAGCCCCACCATCACAGCCAGTGCCACCACGCAGGTAGCCCCCAATCCCACGCATCAGAGCCAATCCATTCAACCTCACTGCTGAGCAGATCCACACCCTGTACCGTTTGGACCGGGACACCATCACCGCCATCGTAGACATGACACACAACGACATTGTCAGCATGATAGAAACTCCAACCGCCATCCCCCCCCTACTGAAGGTAGTGTCTGTACTCCACTTCCTGGCCACAGGCACCTACCGGCACACAGTGGGGCACCTGCATGGCATTTCACAACCATTATTCTCACGAACACTCATCCAAGTGCTCGATGCCCTCCTCAAGCACACAGACGACCACATCTCATTACCACGGACTGGCCAGGAGATTGCAAACACCAAAGTGGGTTTCCATGCACTAGCCGGCATACCCGGTTGCATTGGTGCCATCGACTGCACCCATGTGGAATTGGTGGTTCCACGTGCCATGGAGGTACCGTACCGCAACCGGAAACAGTTCCACTCAATCAACGTGCAAATGATCTGTGACTCCAACAAGATCATCACACATTGTTGTGCTCGATTCCCCGGATCAACCCATGATTCTATGGTCCTGAGGAACTCCACAATACCACGCTACATGGAGCGACATGCAGGGCCAAGATCCTGGCTACTCGGTGAGTCCAATGTCATGGAAGTGGGCAGGTGAATGACGTACCGATGCATACTCCACCTGGCTGAAAGGGGGGGGGGTGATGCATACTCCACCTGGCTGAAAGGGGGGGGGGATGATGCATACTCCACCCGGCTGAAAGGGGGGGGTGATGCATACTCCACCTGGCTGAAAGGGGGGGGATGATGCATACTCCACCTGGCTGAAAGGGGGGGGGTGATGCATACTCCACCTGGCTGAAAGGGGGGGGATGATGCATACTCCACCTGGCTGAAAGGGGGGGGGGGATGCATACGCCACCTGGCTGTGAGTAACACAGAGAACGGAGACAGAGGATGGGCACTCACAATGCACACAACCCCTCTGCATACATTGGGTGATGGCATGCAAAACAGGCCATGGGAGCCATGAGCATATACTGGTTGCATTGTGTGAATCAATTAGTGCATGTAGAAGTGAGCCAAAGTAACAGTTGGATGCAAGCCATGGTGGAACATCATGTTCTTGATCAGACAACATGACTGACACATACATTCTCGCCTACATACAGGTGATGCAGGCTATCCCCTGAAGAGGTGGCTCCTTACACCAGTCCGGAACCCGCAGAACCAGCACGAGGAGGCCTTCAACCGTGCACATACACGTACTCGTGTGGTCATAGAGCAGACATTTGGCCTATTGAAGCCACGGTTCCGAAGCCTCAGCAGGTCTGGTGGGGCACTCCTGTATGGCCATGAGAAGGTGGCAAAGATCATCATGGCATGTGTCATGCTACACAATATGTGCGTCAGACGGAATGTGCCCCTGCCCCCTGACGCAGAACTGCAACCACCTGACGATGAGGATGAGGAGGGTGCAGATGGGGCGGCACCCCATGGAGGAGGCGATGCACAGGAGGGGCGTGCAATGTGCCAAAGTATCATCGACCACTGCTTCTAGCACACACGGCTGGTGTGTATCACATGGTGACTGCACTTGGGGCACTGTGTGGCTCTGGGACATGCACACTGTGGACTGTACACCAATATAGCACACATACGCAATGAAAATGTCCACACATTTCTTTTTCGGAAAGAAAAAAGTGTATTCAAACTATGAAACGTCGTGACACACCCCCTCCCACCTCCCCCTGCACACCCCAACACACCCCCCCACCTCCCCCCTGCACACCCCAACACACCCCCCACCTCCCCCCTGCACACCCCAACACACCCCCCACCTCCTCCCTGCACACCCCAACACCCCCCCACCTCCCCCCTGCACACCCCAACACACCCCCCACCTCCCCCCTGCACACCCCAACACACCCCCCACCTCCCCCCTGCACACCACAACACACCCCCCCCACCTCCCCCCTGCACACCCCAACACACCCCATGTAGGTGTCAACAGATGCCTGTGACAGTGGCCACAGGCTGTTACAAGCCCCCTCTCCCGGCCCCCGGGGCACCCCTGGCTGTGGAGCGCAGGTTACGTCCGGAATGTCGCACGGGGCTGCTCTGTGCAGAACTGGCAGTGGAGGATGTCCCTGCCTGCCCCCGTGCATGCACGTCCTGTAGGGTGTGGGTGAGCTCAGTGAGCGCACGACGCAAGCCGGCAAGTTCAGCACAGATGTCCCTGGACATGGCCTGCATGGCATCCCTCAGGGTGGCACTGCTCTGCGCTACTTCGGCCCTTAGGGTCTCCGTGGCCTGTTCAATGGTTGCCCTAGCCCCCACACATTCCGCGGCATGCTCAGTCAGCATCGTGGACAGTTGTTGCTGCCGTTCTGTGATGTCCTCGAGGGACTGCTGCCCCTGCTGGCCCATGGCCAGTGCTGGTGGTGTGATGGAGGGGCTGCTCCCCTCCTGTGGAGTGAGGACTGGGCATGGGGTGGAAGGCCACTCCTCTACCTCTGTGTGCCCCTGTGTGTGATCCTCATGGGGGCTGGCGTCTGAGAAACAGGGGGAATGTAGTAGGTCAGTGGGGCTTCTGACCTCGTGCTCCATGTCTGAGTCTGAACATGCAGCTATTGCAGCTGTCTCACCGATGTTGCTGCTGGCCGCTGACCCGGTGCCTTCTGTGGCAGGCAATGTCGGTAGAGGTGGAGCAGCTGCTGCTGGCCTGCTGCCTACAGGGGTGCTTGCTCGTGGGACGTTCGGTATGCTCGCAGTGGGTCCTGCTTGTTGTGGGGTCTGCCTCACTGCAGCTGAGGTTGAGGGTGCGGGGACGGTATTGATGGCCTTCTTGGCTCTCTTCGTCGCAGGGGTGTCCTGGTCCTCGGGGTGTGAATCTGTGCCTGTGGTGGAGCAAAGGAGGGAGGGCGTTATTGATGGGTCTGCGGACTTTGGAATGACAATGATTGACATTATTCTGGTCAGTAGATGAGGCAGATTTCAGGCAGGGCCATGCAGGTTGTCTCCTTTTAGTGTGGAATGTGGATGCAGGTATGCGGGTGCCAGCAGTGTATACAGGGTGGTGCTCGCATGTGGCTATGGGCAGTGTTGAAATGTGTTGCATTTACACTGTAAGGCAACCTTGTGCTACACATGAATGGACTGCAGTGACTATGGCATGTCTTGTTTGAGGCACCTACCTTCATCGCCTGATGTCGGAGCTCCCCTTTCCATCCCTCCGACGCCTTCAATGGATTCCATGCCAATTGTGGTTGCACAGATCTCCTCCCACGGTTGGAGTTTTAGTGGGGATTCCGACCCTCCACCGGTACCCAGGGCAAGGTTGCGGTTTGCAGAGATGACGGCTCTGACCCGTATACGTAGGTCATCCCAGCGCTTCCTGCACTGCTGTGGGGTGCGGGGTACGGTCCCCACCGCGCTGACGCGCTCGGCCACCAGGGCCCAGATGGCCTTCTTCTTCGCTATCGCTGTCCTGGTCCCGGCTGAATCTCTCCTGGCGCTGGCGGTCACATGCCTTCTTTACAACTTTAGGCATTTTCGGGTACTTGGATGGGTGGGTCATTGGTTGGGACAGGTGTCAGGGTTGGATCTGGTGTTGTTCGGTAGGATGGCAATGGATTGTGTTTTTAAAGATGGCCGACGTGCTGTTTCCCGTTCCGGCGCAATGACGCTATTTCCGGTTCTGCTTTTTACGGCCGCCGCAAATTACGGTGGCCGATACTTACGGTGGGCGCTAATTACGGTGGCCGCTACTTACGGTGGCGGAAGTGCACCTTGCTCGCTTTACGATTCCGGTAGGGGCCTTTTCCGCAATGGCGTTAATTGCATTACCGCCATGGCGTAATGCTCGTGCGCGATGGGTCGTAATGTGGCGCTCTTTAAGCCATCGGCCCACGGCGTAAACGCTCATTACGCCATGGCGGTAATGACGGAAGATTACCGCCTGGGTCGTAATGAGGCCCAATGTGTCTCCATACGCTCTATACTGTACTACCTAGATCACTTCTTTATACTATGAATATCCAATACCCGACGATGATACCAAACTCACCTACACACGAGTCCCCACCGAATTTTCACAAACCAACTGATATGATCTCTGCACCCTGCACTGTCCTCCAGAGGAATCTCAAACTATGTGCAAGGCTCCCAAGGCTTTATGACCCCTTAACCAAATCAGCCCACAGCAAGGCTATTACTAGCCCCCACAGCCCCTCCCAGCACCCTCTTCAACTAAACAGTAGACTCAACCGTGAACCTATCCACGCCCAGAAAGACACGCATACATCCTCATTATCACTTTTAAAACCAGTACAACCTGAGACCAAGGGAGCACTGATAAACGCCCGCTCCATGGTAGCCCACGCTACAGACATTGCCGACCTACTCTACAATGAAGACTTGATGCCTCATTACAACTCAGGCGGTAAGGGGTTTACGGCGCCGTAAACAGCGCCGACCCTTACCGCCTGAGTACGAGGTCCCTTAGCGCCATGGCGGATTTAACACCTGCTTTTAGCAGGTGTTAAAATCCATGGCGCTAAGGGACCATGTTGTTAATTACGCCACCGTAATTTACGGTGGCGTAATTAACGCCTTCCCCACTCCCATTATGCCCTATGGGGCAAAAATGGGAATGGGGAAGGGTAAATGGGGATTGGGGACTTACCGCCCCGCCGACCTCGGAATGGGGCGGTAAATCCGCCTACCACCATGGCGTAAACGTAGTTTACGCCATGGTGGTAAAGTCACGGCCCAGGCGGTAATTTACCGCCTGGGTCGTAATGAGGCCCTTGGACTTCTTAGCCGTTACCAAATCCTTGTTACATCCAACAGCAGGCCCTGCAATTATGTTAGCCATACCAGATGACTATACTCTACTAAGACTCGATCGTACCGCCTCTCGAGGCGGAGGTCTTCCCATTATAGCTAAAACTAAACTCCCTCTGACCTTTGAGTCACCAGCCAACATAGGATCTTGTGAATCCTTAACTGCAAAGTTAACCTTATCTAATACACAATCCATCTCCATTCACCGAATTTACCGACCACCTGGCCCCTTGGGGTCATTTGAAGAAGACCTCACAAATATCCTATCAAATAAACTCAAGAACTCCTCACAAAGTATCGTATTAGGAGACTTTAACCTTGTTTTTAGCGACCCGCAGATGCTAACGCCACAATAATTAATAATACCTTAGAGGAACTGGGCTTTACCCAAAGGATCACAGAGCCCACTCATACCAAAGGTAGAACCTTGGACTGGCTAGTTGTGCACAATTGCCCAGTCATGATCTCTTCAATACTTCCACAGTCCTGGACAGACCATCACCTGATCGTGTTCACCCCAGAGCCGACACCAGTGCAAATTGACAGTATAGCTCCAGCTGTTCAGACCACAAATAAAAAGAACATCACCCCTGAAAATTTGATCCCATTAATCGCACCGACCTTGAATGCCATTCCGGACCACTCAGATCCTTTAATGATGGTAGACATATATAACAGAGTCATGCTCTCATCTCTTGATGCCATAGCCCCACTGAAGTTAAAAAAGAGCAAACCAAGAAAACACATCAACGCCTGGTTTTCTCCTCATTTTAAAGCCCTCAGACAGGAAAGGCAACGCTGTGAAAAAATTTGGAGATCACTTCCCTCAGAAAAAAACAAGAAAAACTTGAGTAGACTGGCCTCTCATTATAAAAAAGAAATCATCCTGGCCAAACAAACGTCCTACAGCACTTGAATCTCACAAGCCAAATCCAACACCAGAAAGCTCTTTACAATACTAAAAGAGGTTGAATCTCCCATCCAAGCTCCTGACTCATGCCTCAAGGATAAAAACTGATGCACGGGTATACAAAATGCCCTTGCTAACAAAATCTCCTCTCTCAAGACAAAGATAAACATTAAAAAAGAATCCCTTCTCTCTTCCACTAAACCCAGCATCCCCACCCCTAAAAAGATACACCCAACTCAGACACACCCCCCTGTGCACATTCCCCATTTTAACTTCCACAGAGTATCCACCAAAGAGGTAGAAAAGGTAATTCTCACCTTCAAACTGCCATGGGAACCTGTGCCCCGCACAATTGATAAAGGATGCGGCTTGTGATCTCGCACCATTTATTACCAAACTAATAAATGCGTCATTCACATCAGGCAGCGTACCTAACAATCTGAAACAATCATGGGTCCTCCCCCTGCTCAAAAAAACTAATTTAGACCCCTCTACTCCCCCTAATTACCGCCCCATCACTACAGTACCATTCCTTCTTAAAATCCTCGACAAAATAGCATACCAACAAATCCAACATTACCTTGAGCACTTCCATCTCTTAGGAGTCAGACAATTGGGTTTCAGGCCTCAACACGGCACCGAAACCGCACTCATAGATCTTAAGGCACAGATAGATGAGCTGAGAGATCAGGGTAAGGTGGCACTACTGCTACTTCTTGATCTCTCGGCTGCCTTCGACCTGGTCGACCACAAGATCCTATGCGACCACCTTCAAAAAGCCGCCCACTTCTCTCAAGAGGCAACTGACTGGATCCAATCCTTTCTAAATAACCGCACAATGAGAGTCTTTTCCCTACTAGCAGCAGCCGACCCAACACCCATCACCTGTGGCGTGCCTCAGGGATCTTGCGTCTCCCTGACCCTGTACAACATCTTCACAAAGCCCCTTTTTGATGATCTAGATGGTCTGGGTATCACCTACACTAATTATGCCGATGATACCCAGATCCTCATCCCGTTGACGGGGGATTATGACAAGGATTTGGCCTTCGTCAACAAAGTATACCTCATCATCCAGGCATGGATGGCCTCACACAGTCTATGCCTGAATGACGACAAAACAGAACTCCTCATTCTTGGGTCCTCACATAACCTTAACAAACTAGACCAAAACTACTCCTCCTTCGTAATTGACAACAATAAGATCACGGTAGCCAAGGAGGTCAAAATCCTTGGCTTCTACCTACACTCCACTCTCACCTTTAAAAAACAAGTTAATGCTATGGCATCCGCCACATCTTATACATGCAAACTCATCAGAACAGCTAAACCTTTTCACTCCCTGTCTAACTGTATCACCCTAGTCAGGGCTCTGATCCGGTCCAAGCTGGACTATTGCAACGCACTTTATGTAGGATGCAACAAATATATTACGAACACAATTCAGATCCTCCAAAATAACGCCCTAAGAGCGGCCCTCAGTATCCCAAAGAAAGCCCACATCTCTGATTCTAGAAGGTCAGTCAACTGGCTTTCTACCAAAGACAAAATATTCCTCAAATCGGTTTCCCTGACCCACAAATGCCTCCACCAAGCAGCCCCTCAATACCTTATCACTAGATTCACCAGACCTACCTCCTCTCGCCCCTCTAGAATGGCAAACTCCAATCTCCTCCTGTTGCCCAAGTTTAAACGTTCTATGTCGGGTGGGAACAGCTTTCCTGTTAAAGCAGCACAATACTGGAACTCCCTTCCACCACCTTGCAGGGAGGACCTCCCCTACCGCCTATTCAGAACTAAGACCATCCATTGGCTCAAGACTCACGACACATAACGACCTCTTGCTCTCTTGCTACCCTAATGCTCCACCACTATGATTGTAAATATGTACATTTAGGTTGTCAACTGCTCAGTGTAGATACCTTTTCATGAGACAACCGATTTATTGTATATAGTATTACTTATATTGTATATTTCTGTAACCCATGCCTCATCGGCGTGCATTGTTTCTTTTTACGGGCCCAGCACTGTAACCGCGGCTGGACTTCATTCCCTGTATGTAACCAAGCTTTGCAATCCTCTTGTTGCCTCTGCGCCTTGCTACCCCTCTAGGGGTTAGGTGCGCAATATAAATAAATAAATACAAATACAAATACAAATATCTCGAAAGGCGATAGGAGGTTTTCTGTATCTGGCCCAAGAGTATGGAACGAGTTACCTGTTGCCATACGATCATGTAAGTCTCTAGAGAATTTCAGGAAAGAGTTGAAAACCTACCTATTCAAATGAACCAAACTATAGGGCCCATATATCCCCCCACAGCGTCCCACAGCTAAATGTAATTTCTTAGTTAACAACTGCGCCCAAATGCAGTTTGGTCTGCTTGGTGCGCGTTTAGAAATAATCAAAATCCAAATCAATCAAACGCCGCCAGTTAGAAAATCATACAGAACACTATCCATCACATAGTTAACACAAACACAGCGGTATGTGTCCACATGCATGAGCAACATCAAGGCAGTGTACACGGTGTATCATCTTGAAGATGCAATCCACAGCATAAGTCCAGAACACATTGAGGGAAGGAAAAATGTATGCATACACCACCTGGGACATGTGCATGTGACCAACAAATATCTGCATGCATGTGTGAAAAGTACAGCTGTCCATCATGAATCGACTAACACATTCCTTTTTTTCCATCACATGCAGGTGATAGTGGCTATCCCTTGAAGCCGTGGCACCTCACCCCTGTCTGAAACCCGCAGAACAGGCACGAGGAGGACTACAATTGTTCCCATAACCGTACCCGTGTGGTCATCGAGCAGACCTTTGGCCTGTTGAAGGCACGGTTTTGCTGCCTTTGCCGATCGGGTGGGGCACTCCTCTACAGGCATGAGAAGGTGGCCAAGATCATCATGGCATGTGTCATACTGCAAAACATGTGTATCCGACGAAACGTGCCCCTGCCCCCTGACATCGAACTGCAACCACCAGGTGATGATGAAGGGGATGAAGAAGATGTGGGCGCACATCATCGCGGTGCAGATGCACAGGAGGGACGTGCTGTGCGTCAGTCAGTGATTGCACAATATTTCTAACACACATGGGTGCAGAGGGTGACATGAAAGTGGGACAGAGGGCACTGGGTGTGGGAGACATGTACACTATGGGCCTCATTACACGGATGGCGGTAGGGATTTACCGGTACCGGTAAAATACCGGTACTGGTAAATCCCTACTGCCTTACTACGAGGTCCCTTTGCGGGTTGGGTGATTTAACGCCTGCTTTTTGCAGGCGTTAAAATCCAACCCGCTAAGGGACCTCGGAGCTAATTACGGCACCGCAAAATTGCGGTGCCGTAATTAGCGCCTTCCCCATTCCCATAGAGCCCTATGGGGCAGAAATGGGAATGGGGAAGGGCAATGGCGGAAGGGGGATTTACCGCCCCTCCAACCTTGGAATGGGGCGGTAAATCCCCTTTCCGCCAAGGCGGTGCCGGTATTTTACCGGCATGAGCCATGGCGCTAATAGCGCCATGGCTCACCGCCTACCGGGTAATGAGGCCCTATGCACTGTATAGCAATAAATGACACATATGCAATAAGGAATGTCCACTCAAGTGTTTTTTCTGCTACACAACGGGTGTATTTAACTGTTCAATTGTACAAAGTGCTCAAACCCTTCACCTCACACACCCCTCCACCCTCCCTCTCCCCCCACAACTCCCCCACGCATCCTCTCCCCCCTCCTCCCACAACTCCCCCACACACCCTCTCCCCCTTCCTCCTACACCCACAACTCTCCCACACACCCTCTCCCCCTCCTCCTCCCTCACAACTCCCACACACATGGTGTCCAAGGAAATGCAAAAGGTGTCTGCGTCTATTGTCTTAATCAGGCTGCCCCATCTACATTCGTCCACTTCCCGCACCTGGTGGCGGCATGTCAGATCTCTGCAAGGTGCGCGCTGACCTGCGAAGGGGGCTGGTTTGAGTGGAGTTGGATGATGATGGGGTGCCAGCTTGCTCCAGTCTGGGGGCCAGATGCTCAGCCTCCAAGGAATCCGCTATGCGGGAGAGGACCTGCCTCAGAGCAGACAACTCCTCGCATATGAGCGTAGTTCTGGCCTCAATGGCCTGCCTCAGGGACGCAGTGTTTTCGCGCCCCTCCTGCCTTGCATGGGCACTCTCTGACACAAACTGCCTGACTAGGGCAGTTATCTCCTCCTGGCGCTGCACTGTATGTTGTATCTGCTGCACCCCTGCCCGGACACCGGTGGAGGTGGATGGTGCATGTGTCACATCCCCAAATCCGTGTTGCTCCTCTGTGGGGCTCATGCTCCCTTGAACTGTGTCCCCTCCAGACTGCTCCGGTGTGGTGTCATGGTAGGAGTACATAGGTGTGACCTGGGGTGATGTTGTATGACTGGGTGTGGCAGGTAAGTCCAAGGAGTCATCCTCCACGGGGACACACACCTGGCCCTGGCTCTGCACGTCCTTGTCTGTCTGGGGTGCCGTAGCTGCCACCTCCCCAACAGAGCTGGTTGCAGCTGAAAGGGCCTCATCGGCCACTGTCTCCTGTGCAGGGGACACAGGTGTTGTGGGGACTGTAGCAGTGGGCCTTAGCGGCACCACTGCCGTGGCATCCGGTGGTGTTTACCCCTTCTGTACCTGTCGTGGCTTGGCTGGCCCTTTCGAAGTTGAAGGCCTGTTGCCTTCTTCCCTGGCCCTCTTCCAGGGAGTTGTTGCCTGTGAGGCTGAGTGCCAGGCCTCGCTGTCAGGATCTGAGCCTGTGGGGGACCGAGAGAAGGACGGCATCAGTGATGGTTCGACATACATCATGCATACATAGGTATTATTGCTGTTCTTTTTTTTCAAATATGTTTTTATTGGTATTTATGCCTGCCAGCTTAACATTGCAATGATTGAGACGCCTTTTGCAGAAGGCTAGCAAGCGGTGTGTCACAACGGAAAAGAGCAACAAAATAAAACCTTAACAGAACACATATTGGGCCCAACGGTGGCCGAGTCTTTGGGTTTCTAGAGGGGGAGATCGCGAGGGAGCTGTCTACTGGGGGGGTGTCGGGGGAGCAGAATGTCTTAGGTTGATGGTGCGAGTGTCGGGGCTTATTACGTGTCCAGGTAAGGGGGGTCCGGCACAGTGCCGGTTTCCCCATATCTTGGGGCGTCGACTAGAGGATTGGGCCGGGCCCTGATAAGCTTGCCTCTGGCAGAGATGGGTAATGTTCCGGCATCACTGGCTACGTTTGATCCCCCATCCAGCAGAGGTTGGGGGGCTGTCTCGCTAGGCCCGGGTATTTCCCTGTGTAGTCCAGGAAAGGGGACCAGATTTGTTCGAATTTGGCGGGGTTGCCGAATCTTAGGGCCGTGATCTTCTCCGCTGCCACTGTCTCCCAACATTCGGACCACCACATTCGTATGGTTGGGTCCTCGGGATTCTTCCAGAGTCTGGCCAGGGCGATCTTTGCTGCCGTCAATAGTTGGGTGCATAAATCCGCTATGCGACCTGTCAGTGGGAACTGGCCCCCGCCAGTAGCCCCCAAGAGAACAATGCCTGGGTCCCAGGGGATCGTGAGGCCTGTTATCCCTCTGATCTGGTCCAGGACCTCTCTCCAGAACCGCGTGGATTTCGGGCAGGACCACAGCAGGTGAAGCAGCGTGCCCCGGTCAGGGCAATCCCTCCAGCACTGTGGGGGGATGGCCGGGTTGAATTTGTTTAGGGCTTCTGGTGTGCGGTACCAGCGGTAACATACCTTGTAGGCCCCCTCTCTGTTTGTCGTGCATCTGGTGCTCTTGTGGGCGCGGGTCCAGATCTGACTCCACTCCTCCGGCTCAATAGTTTCTGCCAATGTCTTTTTCCCAATTGAGCATGTACCGTTCTTTTTTGAACGGGTCCAACCTGTCGAGCAATTTATACAGGCCCAAAGTTTTCCCCTTGGGGGGATTCGACGAGAGGGTGGGCTCTAGGGCTGTCAGCTCTCTGCCGCCTAGTTTCTTGGGTGTTGCACTGGATAGCTAATGCCTGAGCTGGGCATACCGGAACCTCTCAGAATCCGGAACCGAGAATTTAGCCTTACATTCCTCAAAGTTCAGCGGGTTCCTATTCACGTAGAAGTCCACCATGGTTCTCAGGCCCCCCTCCTGCCATCTGTTAAAGGTGTTTGGAACCAGACCCGGGGAGAAGTCGGGGTTGCCCCAGATTGGGGGGAGTGGACCTGTTGGGCTTCTGCACTTCCAGAGGTGGGCCGCCTTCCTCCAACTCAACACCGTATTCCACGTTGCTGGTAATGGGCCCATCTGCCCAGGGATGTTGCCTGCTTTCATGTGGGGGAGTGCTTCGATCGGGAAAAGGGACCAATCCTCCTCCAGTTTCAGCCATCTAGCTCGGTTGGTGGTTGCTTTCAGACAAAGGCGTGGGCGAGCTGGGCTGCGAGGGAGTATCTGGCCACGTCTGGGACCCCAGGACGCCAAGGGCAGGGCCGCGGAGCATGATGTGTTTTGGGATTCGTGGCTTCTTGCCCTCCCATACATACTTCAGAATGGCTCTTGGCAGTTTTGCAGGGCTTTCGTGGGGATGGCTGTGGGGAGTGCCACACAGGCGTCGTAGAGCAGTCTCGGGAACAGGTTCATTTTTAGCGCCGAGATACGACCGAACCAGGAGATTTCCTGCTTGCGCCACTTGCGCCAGCGGCTCAGGTCAGCCTTGAGCTCTTTGAATAGTTGTGGGAAATTAGCTTTATATAATTTTCCCGGGTCGGACGGAATCTGGACCCCCAGTTAGTTGATCTCCGCTTTGGCCCACTGGATCGGGTAGGAGGTCTGTAGTTTCTCCCTGATGTTGCCCGGCATGTTGACTCACATAGCTACCGATTTAGTGATGTTGATCGTGAACCCCGAGGCTTCTTTGAATCCCTCCAGCTCCTCCCAAAGAGCCTACATGGACCCCTCTGGTCGGGTGAGGGTGAGCAGAATATCGCCCGTGTAAAGTGCTGTTTTGTAGGATTCTCCCTTGAGCTCCAAGCCCTGTATTTGCGGGTTGGTCCGGATCCTGCTGGCCAGTGGCTCCATGGAGAGGGCGAAGATGATTATTGCTGTTCTACACATTAAAGGGGATTAGGTATTGGAGTTTTGATAATCACGTTGCATGCTATATGGGTGGAGCATGCAGGCATTCATCAGGGTCACTCATGTAGGAGCTGGTGTATGCTATGTGACATGCGTTTCTGTTGTGGACTGCGTGCAGTGTGATTTATGCCGTTTTCAAATGTGTCTGGTGTGTGTCAGGTATGGCATTGCCATGCTGCATGCATGTGGATGTGTCTGTGTCTAGTCAATGTGTATGTAATGGGCCATGCATTGCCTCTTTGGACGGACAAATTGGTGGACTATCATCATATTTTGCATTACAGTGTTTTCTCAGGATACTCACCTCCATCCGCTGATGAGGTGGCGCCACGTTCCATCTCGCCCACACCTTCTATTGCCTCGATGCCAATAGTGCTGGCACAGATTTCCTCCCACCGGCTTAGCTTGATGGGTGAGCTAGGACCACCGCTAGTAGCCATGGCCTGGCTCCGGTTTGCAGACATGATGTTCCTGACTGTCAGGCGCAGGTAGTCCCATCGCTTGCGCACGTCCTTGATTGTGCGGGGGGTGTTCCCTACTGCACTGACTTTTTGGGCAACAAGGTTCCAGATCTCCTTCTTCTTAATCTGTGCCTCTCTCTTGAGGTTGTTGGCAAACACAACCTCTGCATTATCTGCCAGTGTTTCTGCCATTATAGTCAGCTCATCCTCACTAAAGCGCTCTTTGCGCTGACGGGATGCGCCTTTTTTGACAGCCTTAGGCTTGATGCTGGTGGTGAAGGTTGATTTCTGCAGTCAGAAATAGGCTCCAGGTCCTGTGTGGTGTGGATGGCAATGGATTGTGTTTTTCAAGATGGCCGCCGTGCTCTTTCGCGTTCCTGTGCTATGACGCTACTTCCGGTTCCACTTATTAGCAGGCACCGTATCCATTGATGCCGGTAGTGCTGTCTGCGCTTTCCATGATGCCGCTAAGTGGCATTTTTGGAACTTTAGCGGCATGCCAGTACTGTCGCTACTGGCATGCCGCTAAGCTCGTGCACGCGAACTCGTAATAGCCCACTGTTAGCGGGCTCTTTCCTACACGGACACAGTATTTTATCCATGCCGGTAAGGACTGTTTCTTAGCTCCAACCTCGTAATGACCCCCATAGGCTAAGTGTTCAGCGAGTGGGACATTCCGTACTCCGTCAAAATGGATAACGGGCAGCCGTTTAGCGGCCAGATCTTTCACACGTTTGCGAGGCACATGGGGTTCACTCACCAGAGGATAACACTGGTATGGCCACAAGCCAACAGAATGGCAGAGCTGTTCATGCCATCGATATAAAGGACCATCCAGAAGGCAGCCAATGAGGGCATGCCGATTCAGCAGGCCCTATGCCACATGCTACGTCATTACAGGAACACACCATATTCCGTGACTGGGGTACCACCCGGGGACCTGATGAGAGCCTACCATTCCAAGACACGCCTCCTACAGGGGGTCCAGAGACCTCAGAGGGAGCCAGAAGACCGAGAAATAATAGGTAACGAGGTGAGAGACAGAGAGAAAATAGCAAAGGAAGCAGCAAAAGAAAGGACAGACAGGACATGGAATACGAAGGTCGAGGAGTTTGAAAAACGGGAGGAGGTACTTGTGAAGCAACGGATACAGAGGAAAACAGAAGCAAGATACGACAGCAGGCCTCTCACAGTGAATGGCGTGAAAGGGACCATGGTGACGGCCGCTAGCACCCAAAGGGCCGTTACGAGGAATGCATTATACTTCAAGCAGTTCAGGCCGGGCGAAGATCCTGGGAAAGACCCGAGGAACCAGAGGAGGAAAAAAGAGAGAGTGAAAATTAAGTTGTGGTGCCAGCGGAAAGAGGAGAAGACAATGACACAGCATGGTGACTCAAGCAAACTATCATAAGGCCCAGCAGACTCATTGAGGAAGTGTGACATGGACATAAGGAGTTATGTGAGGGAAGCTGCACAAAAAAGAAAGGGTTATGGGAACGAGATGTAGCAGGAGGGAGAGGAGGAGCCTCAGGGAGGAAGAGGCATCAGTTAGTTTAAAGTTAGAAGTTCTAATAAGACGTGTCCTGTCATCCTTGTGCAAATGCTGAATGTATGACTGATAACAATATGTATCCCTTGCTCAATTTAGTTCTCCCAAATTATAGCAGAGACACTACGAATGGCTCAACCGTTGCTATTGTTGGTACTACCCTTTCCACTCCTAGTTCAGAGATCACAGGGAAAGAGGCAGAAAGCAAGCAGCAATATCTCTCTAACAGACATGTTGAATTTTTGGTTTCCACCTATTCTCCTCCATTGGCCCCTCAGGAGCCTGTTGATAGGCACAGGGGTGACAAGGATTGTAAAGAACCTTTTCTCCAGCTTCTTAGAGGGCTGAAAAGTCTGGCAAGGAAAATATGCACCCTGCCTTCGTTGACTGGTGTTAGCACTTACTGTATGTTTAGTAACCATCCATGAGTTTCTAATTAGGGGTTACTTTTTTGCCTTTTAGATCTCTCCCGAGGGCACTGATCAAGGGCTTTGGCTAAACGGTGTTATGATAAGTGTGTAGGCAGGACTTTATGCTGCGCTGCAATTAATAGTTTGGCCATATTTCTTCGTTTATTTTTTGTTTCGTTTAAAAGATTTTATTTATATCAACTCATACAAGGCATACAAAGATAATATCAAGTCTTGTAAACATTATAACATAAGGGATTAACCATAGACCTGAGCTATTAAGGTACACAAAACCCCAGCATGTATATATACTCATTAATCGTGACGATCTCAGTTTTGGGTGTAAAGTGTAAAGGAGGGGAAGTATGCAACACTAAGAATGGTAAAAAGACAAGGACAGGACATACATGTGAGGGAGGATGAGTTTAGGGGGGGACAATGGGAAGAAGTGCACAATTTGTACTTAATAAATAACGATTAAAGGGATAGTCCAGTAAAAAAAGGACGGGGACCGGAGACCAGAGCAGGAAAGCTGCAGCTGAATCTCAGTAAGTGCTATTTATTAAAAAAAAAAATAAGCACTAGCTGCAGCTTTTTTTCTAAGTTTTCCGGGCTGGAGGAGCCCGGAAAACTTAGAAATAAAACCGCAGCTTTAAAAACGTTGTATTTATGTTTGCGGCCGTGGGGAGCCCGAGAGCCCCAAATGGGAAATCAGCTGTAGGCAGAAACACCGCGGCATGTAAACACAACCGCGTTGTGTTTCTGCCTGCCTTGGCTTTCACTTTGGGTCTCCGGTGCTCCCCTGGGGGAGCACCGGAGACCCAAAGTGAAAGCCAAGGCAGGTTGTGTTTGAAAACGCTGCGGTTTTTCTTTCCGAGTTTCTCAGGCTCCTCCGAGCCGGAGGAGCCTGAGAAACCTGGAAAGAAAAACCACAGCGTTTTCAAACACAACGTTGTATTTATGTTTGCGGTCGCTTCAAAAGCGACCGCAAACATAAATACAACGTTTTTAAAGCTGCGGTTTTATTTCTAAGTTTTCCGGGCTCCTCCAGCTAGTGCTTATTTTAAAAAATAAATAAATAGCACTTACCGAGATTCAGCTGCAGCTTTCCTGCTCTGGTCTCCGGTCCCCGTCCTCCGCGTACAGCACCAATGAAGGAAAAGCCACCCAGCGGTAGCTTTTGTTTACTACAGCTGGCTGGCTTTTCCTTCATTAGTGCCGCAAAAGCAAAAGCCAGCACAGGCGGGCATCCATTTCACAAAATGGATGCGCCCATGTGCTTGCTTTTGCGAATTTTGAGCTTGAATAGCTCAAAATTTTACATAGGAAGTTTTAAAAAAAAAAGTGCTAGTATTATTTTTTTAATGTTGCCTATTTATTTTTAAATAATTTTAAATAATTTTTTTACTGGACTATCCCTTTAAACCAAAGATGAACGTGCTAGAAATTCAACGAAGGGTTTCCATTTTAGTTAATGTTTTAGTAATAAAGATGGAGTAGAGGCATTACAATTGGTATGTTGAAGGTGTTTTTGTGGGTTTTCCATATGTTGAACCAAAAGGATGAGACAAATCTACACTCAAGTACCATATGTTTGAAATACCCTAAGGGTTGAAGGCAGCGCCAACAATTGTCATTTTGCAAAAGACCACATTTGAAAAGAAATGAAAGAGTAATACAAATTCTATGATGGAAAATGAATGTGGTTTGTAAAAGACTTGCTGATGTGATGACATTGGATATATGGTTCCATAAATTGGGCCATTTCAGTTGACTATCCATTGGTCCACAGTCTTGCTGCCATTGTAAATAACAATCAGACAAAGTTTGCATAGAGGAGCTATGCAAAATAGTTTTATAGTATAAAGAAGCAGACATGTTCTGTTTGTGGAGAGATTGTAGACTGTCAACATCAGGAGCATTGTTTTTGCAGATGAGGGAGTCATAATTTTCCATAATAGCATCAATGATATTCAGGAATTGATGCAGGAATGAGAAAGGAATATTGAATCGATCAACAAGTTCATTAAAATTAGCAGGGGTACCTTGAACAAACAGTTGATCTATATATTTCATAACTAGAGAGAGAGAGCCATGGTCTCCAAAAAATGTACTTCTTCTTAATCTTGATTAGAGGGTTAACACAAATATATGGTAAGATATATTTGGAGGGCTTTGGATGTAGAGGGGACAGATAAGTTCTCAGGTAACAGGCGGGTAACATAATGCTTGTTTTGGTGAGATAGCAATCAGCAAGGGTTAGGGGGATACCATTGCTCTCTCTAGACATAACCACTGGAGTACATCGTTAAAATGCTCATGGGTAAATCATAACTGAACTTGTTTTAAAACAAAAGCCATATGATATATTATTTTTTTTTCAAATAGAATTTTATTGATTTTTGACATTAGAAATGAACATACAGGTGGGTGCATATTAGGCATTCATAGTTACATCAAAAGACTGCTTCGTTGCACTCAGACAATATTTTAACAACAACTATGTGTCCCGTTCTAATGAAAAGAGATTTAAGTCCCAACCCCCCTCCCCCAACCCCTTATCACTGCTTGTGGATCTTCCATGTCCTTGGCTTTGCTGTGGTAAACCGTAGTGGGCTGCATGACGTTTATCGCTGCTCATCATCGGATTTGTGAGACTCTGGTGAAGTTTGTGACAGGCATGGGTGGTTGGCAGTTAGTCATGTGGTGTTCAGCACATGATGGAGCGGATTGGTTGCTACTTTTCTTGATGTGTCGAGTCACTTGTGACTGTGCCTGTGATGTAGTGCTCGGCAAAGTCGCTCCAGGCTTCCTCATGTTGTGCGGTCTTGTCGTGGAGGGCTGCCGTTATTTTCTCCATTGTGTAAATGTTTGTGGCAATCTGTATCCAGTCCTTTTTATCTCAAAGGCGTGAGGATTTCCATTTTATAACCAGGCCCGCCCTCGCTGCCAGTAGCAGGGGGGATACTAGTCCTTTTACCCTAGTAAGCTTGTTGTCCTCTTCTTCTTTATACTGGGCTGCGATTGAAGTTCTGTACGGCGTTTCACAAATTTTGTCCCAAGCCTGCTGGTCGAATTCTCTGCCGAAATCTCTTTCCCATCTTCCTTTGAGGCGTAGACTTGGAGTTTCATCCTTAGTGATTAGGGCCCTATACATTTGTGCTATTAGGCCTTTAAATGTGTTGGTCGTGTCCAAGATCGTCTCAAAAGGCGCGATTTCTCTTTGCGTGGTGGCCTTCATTCTCTTCTGGATAGTACGCCTTTCAATCGTAAATACAAGAAAACCGGAATCGGGTGTAGTTGGAGAGCTTCCTCTAGTTCCGTAATTGAAATGAATTTCCCTTTTCTCCACAGCTGGCCGACTCTCTCAAGTCCTGCATCAAACCAGGCTTGGTATCTGGCGTGTTCAGGGATTTCCTCTGTGATCCCGGGGGACCAGAGATGGCTTAGAGGTGAAGTCCACGTGGTGACCCCAGACATTGCTTTCCCTTTCTTCCATATGTTCCACACTGTTCCCAATATTGGGTGATCACGCAGTCGTCTTATGAGCTTCAATCTGGGGACCCATAACCATTCTGCTAGGGTTGCCGGGGATAGATTATTGTTATCTAACTGGACCCATTGGAGGTCCTTTCTATCTCGCAGGTGTGGGATCAGGACTCTGAATTGTGTAGCCTGATAATAGCGTTCTATGTCCGGGAAGCCTACTCCACCCAGCTCCTTTGGTAGTATTAAAATGTCGTAGGGAATCCTGGGTTTCTTTCCATTCCACAGGAATTCTAATATGACCTTCTTAACTTGTCTGAAGAAGTGATTGGGAATTGTGAAGGGCAGGACCTGAAAGGGGTATAAGAAGCGTGGGATGCTCACCATTTTGATTCCGTTTAGACGTCCCATCCAGGAGATTTTAAGTGATTTCCATTTCCTAAAATCGGCCTTGAGGGCTTCAAGAAGTTGAGGAAAGTTTGCTTCGTAAAGGTTGTCGAGGTGTCTCGTTAGAGTGATCCCTGAGTATCTCAATGTTGGACCTCCGATGATCAGCCCAAGGCATTCGAGAGCGATTTGCTGCTCTGGGGATGGTTCGTGGAGTGGAAAGAGAATGGATTTGGTTTTGTTAATTTTGAAACCTGAGAGTGTGCCATATTCTTCTATCAAGTGGATCGCTCGTGGGATTGAAGACATTGGGTTTAATACATGGAGCAGGATGTCATCTACGTACAAGGCCAGCTTATATTCTCTGCCGTTTACCTGCATCCCCTCCACGGCGACATCTGCTCGAAGCGTTTGGGCAAGCGGCTCCAAGGAAAGCGCAAAGAGTATTGCCGAGAGGAGGCAACCTTGGTTCATTCCCCTACTGAGGGGAAACCAGTGGGAGAATTGGGAGTTCACTGCCACGGATGCTCTTGGAGCTGTATAAACAGCTTTGATCACTAGACGGAGAGTTGGGACTAGGCCTATTTTCTTTAACGTGGCCTCCGGGAAGTGCCATTCAACTCTGTTGAACGCCCTCTCGGCATCGATTGAAAATAACGCTGGCATATTTGATGAGTTTTGGGCCTCATGAATTAGGTGAGGGGTCTTTCGAGTGGAATCTACGCCTTGTTTGCCTAGGATAAAACCCACTTGGTCGTTGTGGATTATTGCGGGCATGTGTGACTCCAGCCGTGCAGTGAGGATTCTTGTGTAGATTTTAGCATCGATATTTAGAAGGGATATTGGGCGGTAGGAGGAGCACTGGTTGGGGTCTTTGCCCTCCTTGGGAATGACTGTTAATAGTGCTTCTGAGAAGGATTTGGGCGCCACACCGGATTGGAGGATGTTGTTGAAAAAATCGACCATGAATGGGAGGAGGGTGTCCTTAAAGGTCTTATAGAACCCTGCTGTGTAGCCATCATTTCCAGGGGCTTTCCCTGTTGGAAGTCTTTTGATCGCCTCCTGAATTTCTTCCCCTGTGATGGGAGCATGCACGGCTTGTACTATGTCGAACGGGAGAGCTGGCAAGGATATTTTGTCCATGTAGTCTGTAATCGCTTCTGGATGCGGGGCAGCTTGCGATGTGTATAGTTTCTCGTAGAAGTTGGCGAAGGCTTCAGGGATATTGGGGGGACGAGGGTCGTGGGGGGCTACTACACTATGAATCGTAGGTACCCATCGCTCTCTGCGTTGACCACAGAGTCTCGCGGCAAGCAAGGCGGAAGCTTTGTCCCCATGTTCATAATGCTTTTGCTTCAGACATTGGAGTTTGCGAACAATGCTACCTGTTTCTAGTTGTCGCAGCTCTTCCCTTTTGTCGTTGGCCTGCTTAATCTTTTGTAATCTATCAGGGTCCACTGATTGAGCCATGAGGTAGAGTTGGGTGATTTCATTTCGGAGTCTACTTTCTATGAGTTGGCTTTCCCTTTTCTTCGCTGCCCCCTCTTTGATGAGTAATCCCCTCCAAGTGGCCTTGCCGGACTCCCATACTATATTTGTGGAGGTTTTGCCTGTATTGTTTTTCTCAAAGTATTGAGTGATTCCTTGCTCGAGCTGTTCCCGAAAGATTGGATCCTTAAAGAGAGTCTCATTGCATCGCCATTTGGAGCTCCTCTGGGGGAGGGCCATCTGATCAATAATGACTGTGACCATGTCGTGGTCTGACCATGCGACGGGAGATATGGTGGCTTCGGACATTGCCGCAGTGAGTTCCGAGGTTAGGTATATATAGTCGATTCTGGAGAACGTCGCATGAGGTGTGGAGAAGAAAGCGAAGCCTGTTCAGTTTGGGTTCATGTGTCTCCATGAGTCAGTGAGATTGTAGGCGTCCATCATGTCCGCAGCCGGTGGGCGTCCGGAGCCTGACGGGGGGGTCGTAAGTGGGTTGCCTGCTTGCCTATCCTGAATTAGGTCCAACCACATGTTAAGGTCACCTCCTAAGATCACTTCACCCTCTGCTTCATTCATGACTTTAGGGATTGTTTGTTGTAGGAATTTGGACTGTCCTGTATTGGGTGCATACACGGACGCAAGGGTGATGATGGTGCCTTGTATCTTGCCAACTAGTAGTATCGCTCTGCCACTCACATCTGTCCAGGACTTTAGGAGTTCAAATTGATCGTTTTATTGACTAAGATGCCGACTCCTGCTCTCTTTAGTGGGCCTGAGCCCCAATATTCAGAGCCCAGCTTGGCGTATAAAACCCTCCTCTCATCCCCTTTGCTGTATCGGGTTTCTTGTAAAAAAAGTACATCTAGCTTTGCTCTTTTGAACTCTCTGGACACTAGCGACCTTTTGGTGGGGGAATTAAGCCCCTTGACATTCAGCGTGCCAATTTTGAGTATGCCATGCTTGTCACTTGATTCGTCATGACCGTGGATCAGTGGTATATTCATTGAAATCGGTCATCACGTCGCGCTGCCCATTGCAGGGAGTCGCCGTAGTGGAAGTAATCTGATAACTGCCCCTAACTAACTGAGGCTTTGAGATTTGGTGTGCCCCTCCCCCCCTCCCCTTCAAGGTATTAAACATAATACCCGTTTCCCCCGGTTCTAGCTGTCCGCCCCTCATTTTCCTCATGAGGGTCTGTGTGCCAGTTAGATGGCGTTCGAGTTGGACCAGGTGTGTACAGCCGGTCCACTGTCGGACCACTAGTGAGGGTCGTAACCGCACGACCCTGACCATGGCTATCATCTTTTTAACATTCTCAGCCCCCCTCCCCCCTTTTCTTTGAGCTTTGGCTTTAACAACACTTTAACAAACAACAATTGCTATTGTGAACTAGTAAATTAACTGATACATGCAGTTTCTGGGTTCATCTCCCACCAGCCGTTCGTCCCTCCACTTCAGGTGGTAGGCTCATTGTGTGTCGGGTCTGACGGATCCACTGTACCGGACTCTCGAGTGCTGGTGATTTCCGAACAATGGTGTCGAGGTGAACGTCGCCATGATGAGGAAGCTGCGTGTGCCGTATCATTTGTTACTGTCCGGTGTATCATTGGGTCGTCTGTACTTTCTGGATCCCTTGACTTTTTTCCTTCTCGGGCCCTGGGGCCCCCATCTCGCTCTGTCCTGTACCGGTTCCTCTTGTGCTCCCTCACTTGGGCCAGTGCCAAGAGGATCTGCGATACACTCACGAATTTCTTCTTCAAAGCGAAGCATTACCTTCCTGCTTCCGTGCTCAAACGTGAGAGAGAAGGGGTATCCCCACCTATATTTGGTACCTTGATCCTTGAGCCATTTTGTTCGGGGGCTACAGAGACGCCGCAGGGCCAGGGTGAGCGAGGATAAGTCTTGAAAGAGGGTTATCTGGGCTCCCCCGAGGGTGAGGACTCCACCGGACCTGGCCTTCGCAAGTATCCTGGCTCTATCTTGGTATTTATGAAATCTGGCAAGGACGGATCTCGGGCCCCGTGGCGGGCCACCGGCTCTATGTATTCTCTCTATTGTAGGTTTGTCGATGTTCTCGTCTGCAGCTAGGATTCTGATGACATCATGTATAGTTTGCTTGAGGTTTTCCTCTGTTTCCCCTTCACGTTCCGGAATTCTGAAAAATCGCAGATTATTTCTTCTTTCTCTATTTTCTAAATCATCTATCTTCAGACGAATTTCATCCTCCCTCTTCTCTATGTTTTGCATTCTGAGGTCTAGTTGGGTTTCCAGTGTATCTATCGAGGCTTGGTTATTTTCGACGCCCTCCAGTCTCTCCTCGATATTGTCCACTCTCTGGGTCATCTTATCCATTTTGCCGCCGATGTTAGCCCCCATATTTCGAATTTCGCTCAGGAGAGCGGCGATGTCTCCCTAAGTGGCTGCCACTCCCATCTCCAAAGCTTCCACTGACATTATGGTGTTTATATCCGGGTCCGGGTGTGGTGGGGTGTATGCGTATCTGGCCAACTTGCTCTGGGTACTCATATGGTGCTTGAGTGCGAGGAGGCACATGCCCTGGGAGTAGGGGCCCTACCCTCTGCACTGGCGTGGTATACAATTTTTGGGGTGTGTAGTGGGATGTTGTCCAAAGTGTCCAGAGTATCGGGGGCGTAATGGTGGGCGGAGGCACACGCCCTGGGACCAGGGGACTTACCCTGCGTTTGCGTTGGCTTCTGTCCCCGAGTCCAATGCGATGCCAGGGGGGATCTAGTGCAGCTGCAGGCCCGTTTGTGGGCCCCAGTGGAGTTGCGAGGGACAGGTCCCGTAAGGGGGGGCTTAGGCTGTAGCAAAGGCTCAGGGGGATACCCAGACAGTTATTCCATTCGAGTTCATTGTAGATCCGCCTGCGTAGCTCTTAAAGGGCAGTTGACTGGCTGTTATGCAGAGGAGGGCACACGCCCCAATGGTGGGGGCCCAACCCTCGGCGTTGCCCTCTGCTCAGGGGCTAGCTCCTTGCATTGTATGGCGTGGTTCCCAGTGTTGCGTTCGAGAGGGGTTCCTGGAACGATTCCACAGTCATATGCGTTGGGTCTCAGACCATGGATTATGGTGATGCGGTCAAATGGAGGAGGACTGGGCCCAATGTGGGGTGATCTCGGAGGTAGAACACTTCGCATGAGAGCTGGGAGGATTCTGTTGGCTGCACGCTTGCCGTCGCATCCTGGGGGGAGGCAGGTGACTGTGGGTTCTCTTGTAGAGATTCTGGGGGAAAGCAGTCCCTCCGCAGGTAGGGTGGCACAGGGCGTGCTGTGAGGTGTTTTCAATTGTGGGGCAGTTTACTGTGGCCTGTGCTAGGGCCATGAGGAAGTGCTAGGGCCACAAGCCGGGGACCGGGCCTCCCCTCTCAGGCCACCAGTGCTCCGTTCATATGGGCCCTCTGGGCCTCTTGAGGTGGGGGTGTTTGAGGATATCAGCGTGAAGGCACCCCTCCCGGGGGGCCCCAGTGGCGAGTGCTGGTACGAGCGGCGGTGGGTCCGGGAAGAGGCCCAGACCAACCTGCGCACCGTCTGCATCTGTGTCTTCGGTCGGGGCGGAGAGTGGGGTTGGCCCCACCTCTGCAGTCGGGGCCGCGGGAGGTGCTCTAGTAGGAGATGAGGCCTCGGTGTAAGATGGGCACCTCTATGTATTCCGGGGAGGAGCGGTGGGGGCACCTACCCTCTTCGCTGTGCTGCTCCTCTCGGCGGGGTGCTAGACGCCAATGCAGCTCGAGCGGCTGGACGGGGAGTGCGCGCGGACACCAACGCAACACGCCCACCAGCTCCACCAGGGTCTACGCCCCAGGCAGTGAGGCAGAGACTGCCCGGGAGAGCCGCAGTGCGGCCCACGCCCTCTGCGGGGGGATGGTGGGAGGGACCAGGCACCTCGGAGTTCGTTCCAGCTCAGCCGATACTTCAACTGCTGCGTGTGTGCTCGGGGAGGGGAGGCACGCGCCGTTGGCCTTTTCTCCCGTCTGGGTCCACCATTTTCAGCCGGAATTTCGTTCCGCTGGTGGGGGACCGGGTCATGCTGCTAGGACTGTCGTTGTTGTGCACGGGGGGGTCAAAAGTGGGGGCTCAGGTCACTTTTGGGGCCCGTGGGTCTGGAGCTCACACGGAGGTGCTCCTCATCCGTGCGCCCCCTGGTGGCCGAATATATGATATTTTTTAAAGTCAGGAAACCCTACCCCTCCATCCGGACGTGGCTTTTTAAGTTTGCATAGAGATAGTTTGTGTTTCTTCTTTCCCCAAATAAATTTGGCTAAACAAGTGTCAATGGATTTAAAGAGAGAGGAGAGAAGAGGGATTGGTAGCATGTGTAGGCGATAGAGAATTATTGTAAAGATCATCATTTTGATAGATTCTAATCTACCCCACCATGACAGGTAAAGGGGGAACCAAGAATGAATGAGTTCATTCATTCTAGAGAGTAGGGAGGTGGTGTTAAGTTTGATGATTTATTTGACAGAGGAGGAGATGTGTATACAAAGATATTTAATGCCATTAGGGCACCATTTCATACCTGATGTGAGTATTTGGTACAATGTGCATTAAGAGGTAAAATCTCACACTTGTCAGTATTCAGTTTAAAGCCCGAGGCTATAGAGAATTGTGAAATAATGTCTAAAATATGTGGGAAGGAGGTCTCAAGATTTTAAAGTAGCAATAAGAAAGACATCATCAGCATATGTCAATAATTTAATGTGTATATCACCACACTGAATAACTTTCATATTATTGTTTTATTTTATTCTTTCCAAGAAGGGTTCGAGAGCCAAGATAAACAGAAGTGGGGATAGAGGACACCCTTGGTGTGTGCCTTTAAATAAGGGGAAGTATGGGGATATTTGTCCATTAATGAAAATGGAGGTTAACGCATTAGAGTAGAGAACCTTAATCATTACTGAAAACGGGGACTTAAAACCATGCGATTTAAGGGCCTCGAACATGTAGTTCCATTCGACCTGATCAAACACTTTCTCTGCATTGAGGGCTACAGCTGTGTATGGATCTTTGGAGCCATGTTTAAAGTCTAAGGTATTCAGAACCAGTCTCAAGTTGGAGGAAGATACTCTACCCTTAATATAATCTACGTCATCTTGTTTTACTAGGTTAGGCAGCACAAGGAGAAGTGTATTGGCTAATATTTTTGCAAAGATTTTACAATCCGTATTGATAAGGAAGATGGGTCTATAACTGTGAGATAGCTCATGCTCTTTGCCAAGTTTGGGAAAGACTATGAGCACAGCTTCTAGAAATGATCCCTGTGCCTCGCCTTCTCGGATGAATTGAGTGAAGAATTCATTAAGTTTGGGAATTAGAATATCTTTAAAATGTGCATAAGAATTGCAGGAGAAGCCATTGGGTCCAGGTGCTTTACTTTTTAAGGTCTTTGATGGCTTTGTGAATTTCGCTATGGGGCATGGGGGCATTGAGTGGATGTAGGTTAACTAATGGATATGTAGAGTGAGGGGTATCCTGAAGAAATCTCTGGATATGCTCATTGTTAGGAGAGGATTCAGAGGTATATCATGTCTGATAGAAGTTAGTGAAGACTTTAATTATTTCTTTATCCAAGAATGTTCTATTGCATGAGCAATCTTTAATTACTACAATTCAGGCTTTCCCTTTTTTTTACATTTTGGTATGAAGCTAGGGACTTAGGCGATCTATTAGAGAGTTGGTAGATTTGTGCTTAATATTTTAAAAGGTAATCACAGGAATATAGTGTTATAATTTTGTTGTATTGTATTCTGAGACTAATGATGCTTTTTAAGATTACTTCAGAGTTTGTACGTGAGTATTGAGATTCCAGGATTTTGAGTTGTTTCAGAATATTTATATAGTAATTTTTTCTTTTTTGCCGAAAGGAGATAATGGGCCTCATTACACGGACGGCGGTAAGGGTTAACGGTCACCGTTAATGGCAACGGTGACGGTTAACCCTTACCGCCGTACTACGAGGTCCCTTTGCGGGTTGGAGGATTTAACGCCTGCTTCTTGCAGGCGTTAAAATCCAACCCGCTAAGGGACCTCGGAGCTAATTACGGCACCGCAAAATTGCGGTGCCGTAATTAGCGCCTTCCCCATTTCCATAGAGCCCTATGGGGCAGAAATGGGAATGGGGAAGGGCAATGGTGGAAAGGGGATTTACCGCCCCTCCAACCTTGGAATGGGGCGGTAAATCCCCTTTCCGCCAAGGCGGTGCCGGTATTTTACCGGCATGAGCCATGGCGCTAATAGCGCCATGGCTCACCGCCTACCGTGTAATGAGGCCCAATGTGTTGGGTTATGAAGGGGGTGAAAGATTTGTCTTTGAGGAGGACTGAATTAAATCTCCAGCTGTTAGATTTTCTAAAGTTTTACAGAGAAGAAAATTGAATATGAACCGTTGCATGATCCAATAACGCAATGCAGTACATTTTGGCATCTAGAGGGAAACTTGTCAGGGGTTTAGATATAAAAATATAGTCAATCTAGAGAGAGTTTTGTGAGGGCTTGAGAAGAACGTGAATTTAGATTCAGAAGGATAAGTAATACACCAGGTGTCTATAAGGCCTAACTCTGAAATACATTTGGTGAATTGCATATGAGACTTAGGGCCTCGGTAAGGGATTACCGGCACCGGTAAGGGCACGCCGGTAATCCCTTACCGCCCTACTACGAGGTCCCTCAGTGGGTCCCGACCTTAACGTGTGGTCAGACCACACGTTAAGGACAGGACCCGCTGAGGGACTTCAGAGCAAATAACGGTACCGCTAATTGCGGTACCGTTATTTGCTCCTTCCCCATTCCCATTGAGCCCTAAGGGGGCTCAAATGGGAATGGGGAAGGGCCATGGTGAATGGGAAATTACCGCCCCCGCCAACCTTGGAATGGGGCGGTAATTCCGCCATTCACCATGCTGGACTCCGGCGGCAACCATGGTGCTAATAGCGCCATGGTTACCGCCATCCGTGTAATGAGGCCCTTAGTATGTTTAAAGCGTACACTAGATTTTCTATCTAAAAATGGGTCCATAATCTCATTGCAATCACCACAAACAAATAGATTATTAGGATTGGAGCAGAATATTTGATTTTTGAGTTGCACCCAAAAGGAGGGCTCTGGTGATGTAGGTCCATTGATGTTAAGAACGGTATATTCAATGGAGTCAACTAATAGTTTCACAAATACCCATCTGCCTATGCCATCAGATTCCTTGGCCAACATTTGACATTTAATTGTTTTGTTAATTAGAGTAGTAACACCATTCTTTTTACCATTAGCTGCACTTGAGAAGTCTTGGCCTACCCAATGGCGTTTAAGTTCAACCGCCTCAGCGTTAGACAGATGAGATTCCTGGGTGCAAGCTATGGATGCTTTGGTTCTATTTAGGTGGGACAATATTTTCTGTCTCTTAACAGGGTTGTTACACAAAATATAGGGTTGCCCCTTGGTGTCAGTGTGGATTCGGGGCAGTATACAATATTTGACAAAGAGCAAAGAGAATCCACACCACAGACAGCACAATTTTCTGTCATTGTTCATTGTAATTTATTTAATTTATTAAGAACTGTTCTGTGCTCAAAAAAAGGTCACAAGTAAGAAAACATAAAAAGATGTCTGAAGTTTGTTAACATTTACTGATAATGCAGTAAATATTCACAAATAAATGCTACAATAAAAATGTCTAAAGATTCAAGTAAAAAAACAACTAAAAATATATGTAATTAGGTTATCACAATTACACTTATACACCAATACGAATGTGTACACATAAACTAAAGAAGATTTAAAGTTTTGAAACACAAGAAACACATAGATCTAGATCAGGAAAATCATTAGTGTTTCTATGTAGTAGACTTTTTTTTACTACTTTAAACAGTAACAGGATACGTATTCCTGGTTAATTATCTCTTCTGTTCCATGATCAGTACATGATCATGTTTCTAATCTGCCAACATGCATGTTGCTAAATCTAAACATTCTAGATCAGTGCTCGTATAAGTCTGTTCAAACAGATGGGCACTAAAGACACGTTTCGGCTTTGCCAGTGTTAGCGGCAGCTATGTTGAGCCTTCCTCAGGGCGAATGGACCTCATAGTCCTAAAAGGGAGGGAGGCAGATACATATATATGTCAGTGTTTTATTTAAAGCATATTAATACATTTGCTTACAACGAACATTCTTTTAAGGATACTGCTATTAAATTGGTGAGCAAGTGTCCACGTGATACTCACCCTGTACCTCTGACAGGGGTTTGAAGAACGTGTGACCTTGTTTCCAGAAACAGGCGGTCCTGTGGAACGGGTGGACTGACCCTTGTAGTCACTTAGTAATTTGTAAAATTAGATGGCCTGGTTGCTGTTAGGGGAAGAATGAGGACATTTCAATTCTTTACAAGATAAGGGTGTCCAGCTAGTTTGTCACAGTTTTTTATAAAATGCTAGGCAGGAACCGAAGTCTTGCCTATACTTTACCTTGGGTCTGAGTCCAGGGCCCTCATTACGACCTCAGCGGTAGCCATGCCGCTATTGGCGGCATGGTTGCTGCCGAAATCGCGTCTGTGTCCGGGTCCACAGAATGAGGAATTACCGGGCCATTCCGAGTTCGGAAGGCCCGGTAATTCCTCCCTCCAAGGACCCGGACCCGGTCCTTTCCCATTCCCATTTCAGCCCCCATAGGGCTGAATGGGAATGGGAGAGGGAGCAAACAACGGCCCATTACGAGTTAGCCCGTTGTTTGCTCCCTCTTCCCCTCGCGGGACCCGGTAAGCACGCCTGGTTTTCCCAGGTGTGCTTACCGTGTCCCGCGAGGGGACCTCGTAATGAGGCGGTACGGGGTTAACGGCGCCAGCACCTTTTACGGCGCCGTTAACCCCGTACCGCCAGGGTCGTAATGAGGCCCCAGGTGTTTGTTAATGGAGCTTCAAAAAAGTCTCATCTTTGAATTTTTCATCTTATTCTGTTGTTTCTTAGTTGCTCTCCTGCCTCGCCACTGGTGTCGCTGGGTGAGAAGGGAGGACTACTTGCAAATCTTAGATTCCTAAGGAGGCAATTGAAGAAACCAAAAGCAGCTGTTTTTAAGTGTATCTCAAGGCAGACCGCGTATAATATTACTGGAGGAATTCTTAAGCAGGACCAAGACACAAATGTTGTTGTATTATGGTCATATATAGCGGTTAATCTGTATGTAGCAATCTAGTCGGTATGGGCTAGTTCTTGGTAACTCTCATGGTGGGGAAATATGCTGTTTCATAGTCTGACTTGGGCGACATAGGTAGGTATTTGGTTTGGTCACGGGATTCGAGGCTCTAGCTAAAACTCTTATATAGACTCAGACAAATTAAGTGGTAGGTGCATACCTGTGTTGGGATTCTCAGGTCCCTGAATAGACAGTGTGGAAGAGGTTTTTCAGGCACGGAATGTTGTTAAGGTTGCTGCTGTGTTTGAGGCACACGGGTTACTCCAGTCTTCTTGTGATTGTGTGTCTGAAAAATATACACAAAGCTGTGAATATGTAAAAGACAAGTATTTTTTTGAGTGCCGAAGCCTCACAATATCCGCGCAACGTCTGATTACCGTTGAGGCTTCTTACTTATAAAAGTGTGTGTCTGATTCATATTCCAGAGTGTAAAGCTCTGGGTTCCCAATGATGACTCTGACATCTCTTGATGTTATAGTTGATCCTTTAATGAGGTTCCAGTACATCTTTTGTGTTTCTTATGTCAAGTTCATCAGAGCTCAAGGCAAACATGCACCGGCATCCTCCCAGGTAGGCTACATCTCACCAACCCTCTCACTCAGAACCCTCAACCATACAACAACATTCTCACCAGCAAGATTCCATGATGTCACTCACTCAGCATTCTACTCATTCTGCAAAGACAACATGGAAACCTAAATCACTACATATCTCCCTTCCTTACACAACAACAACACCTACCAAAACCTGTCACACTCACAACACACAGTGCACACACACATTCCAACACATGCGCCTACATCTCAACCACAAGAACTATCACCACAGCCGTACAACCTGAAGGCATCTCCAGTTCAAATGGTATCATAACACATACTAACGATGCCCCTCCCCTTTTCTACCCAGTAAAGGAAGGACACCCACCATTGAAAATTGCACCACTACCAATCTCCAACACCTCAGGTATCTCTCTAACTTCTCTCCTCCTCTACCACACAAAAACATATAACCAATACTAACCTCATAGACACACCACACACACAACTCCGAGCTGTGCACCACACACACCAAAGAACAAGGCTGGGCATTCCAAGCACCCGAGAGAACGACACACAACCACAGTGCACACAAAAGTGCCTATATTGCCACCCCAATTCGTCACCTGTGTCCTAATGATCCACCATATAGACCAACACTACTAAGAGGAAGCATCATCACACACCTCATATTCACCAACACAAACACACAATACTTGTACTGCCACCCACATCAATCTTCACAGCCAGAACCAACACACAACTCTATGCTGTGCGCCTAACCTTACACAGAACCAAGTTGGACGTTCCAAGTGAGTGAAACAACATCCAAACAGCACCAACAGTGCAATATTGCCACCCCTTATCCGTCACCTGTGTTCTCTGAGTCCAACAATCTAACTCAACTGCTGTGAAGAACAACACCATTGAACACACCATACACCATTCCATCAAGCACACGAGCACAAAAACACCAAAATGCCAAATCTCTAGCACACCACAAAGACTTACACATGCAGATCCCCACACTGCAACAACAAAACAGTGCTTTAAAATTAATAACATTTCTGCTAAATTTACTAACTAAACTTCTTAGTTCTCCCTAAATGGCACAAACGTCCTTTAAACAGTCCCACCTGCAAAGCAAAACATTTAGTAAGCATGTTACATTTATCACATTTCTCGTGCCATGTACTATAGCTATATCAGTCCACTTTGCCTATTGCATTGAAAAGTCCATCTGCAGAAAAAACATGCGTTAAACACAACTGCTTCATAAAGCTGACATTGCTCACATCAAATATGTGTCTCTCAATAAAGGCCACGACACCACACTCCCATTCAGTGTACATTCACCCAAAAAAATTCTCATTTTGCAAAACCCCTTCAGACACTCACTGGGCCTTCAGCCCTGCCAAAGTTCCTCTGCCTTTCACTGTGCTTGACCTGCCCAACTGCTGGCAGGCCAGCCGGCCCTTGGCCGAGGCGCTGCTCACTCTCTTCTGCGCCTGTGCCCTTTGCGCTGGGCCCTCCTGCGCCTACAGCATAAAGCGCTCGCCCTACCTGGGAGGATCTTCTTCTTGGGTTGGGGGGCGGTGCATGTGCCATCCTCAGTGCTGTCCCCCCAGCAAGGCCAGCATCCTCGTCGCCAATGTAAAGCTCTGGGTTCCCAATGATGACTCTGACATCTCTTGATGTTATAGCTGTTCCTTTAATGAGGTTCCAGTACATCTTTTGTGTTTCTTATGTCAAGTTCATCAGAGCTCAAGGCAAACATGCACCGGCATCCTCCCAGGTAGGCTACATCTCACCAACCCTCTCACTCAGAACCCTCAACCATACAACAACATTCTCACCAGCAAGATTCCATGTCACTCACTCAGCATTCTACTCATTCTGCAAAGACAACATGGAAACCTAAATCACTACACAGAGCTAAACGGGGCTTGGATGCCTGCTTGCGTCCTGGTGCTGAAGGACTTCTTTGCTCTGGACGCGCAATCTCCGGAGCGTCTGGCAGGGCTCGTTGTCATGGTGAACTAAATGCGGCACACCCTGGCGGACGCTACCATTCCGTAGTTGCACGTTCCCGGTGGTGGGGTCGTTCCTTGTTTTTAAGTGAATCAAGCAAGGGAGAGGATATTGTAGCAAAAGACAGAACGAGATGCAGATTCTCGTGTTGGTAAAAAGTTGATAATGCGTTCAGGTGCTCGTGTCGGAGTTTCAAGTAAGGGATGTATATTTTGTTGATGATACGATCTCCAGGTTCGTAGTCAAGCAAGAGAGGCGTTGCCATGGTGACTGAAGTGGCGTCTCGCCCTTGCTCGCTGAAATGGTGGCCTTGTGTGACACAGTGAACAATGCGGGGTGAAAAGAAGCTTCGTAGTCCGTGTTGTTGCTAAGGTAAATGACAACAACTCCTCCATGTGCATACAGTAACACTGTGGTTGTTGTATAGAAATAACATCAGCCTTATCAAGTCACGTGGATATTCCAGAGAAGTTTAGGTGATGGCTACTAATGGCGGCAGTGGTTGACTAGTGTCCTTCTTGAGCAAATATAGTTACAAAGTACAATCTGTGTCCATGTGAGTACAATCTGTGTCCACGGCAATCTTGCTTTGATAACTGCACAGTAAGGGAAGAACGATACCAGCCATTAGTAGGGCCACAAATAGTTTATGAATTTCAGAGCTGGCAAAAATAGCCAATAAAACACTGTAAAATAGGCTTAAGAGCGGCTACTCAAATTAATTTACTAGATGGTAATTATATTTTTTGGCTGTATATTAATAGTTCATGAATTGCATGAAAAAAGAATTGAAAGTACATTGGTTTTAGAAAAAATACAGGCTTTTAAACATTATCTGAATGTTATGTCTGTGTTATATGAAAAGTGTTTCACCAGCGTTAGGTGCCCTTCTTTAGACAAACTGCCCCGAACAGCTGACAGGAACGTAAGCGTCACAATCACAGGGCAGCGCGGCTTCAGGCCCGGCCCACCAACATCATCAAACGCCTCAGATGCAAATACAGTGGTATTTAAAAGTTACGCCACATAGCACGAAGGACATAAAGCAAGTAAGGAAAGCATAATGTCTTTTAGCAACGCAGACCTGAAAATGTAGAACAAAGGGAAAATCTCTCACCGGAGTGGGAGCGCACAGGTCAGGCGGCCATCCTCAACGGTGCTAAGCTACGCCCTCTCCCTTCTTTGTTTATTTTAAGCACTGTATTCAGTTGTGTTTAGTTTGGGCTATTAGGTGGCACTTTAGTGCCACCAATAAGCATAAACTATTGCATTAGGGTACAGGTAGGGAGAAAGGGCATATGAGGAGGGACACAAAGCTTGTAGGTGTTGTTTGGCTACTTAATTACCCATTGACTGCCCATGGCCATGCTTATCCACAACCTCCGTTCCTGCCCTTCCTCACCCAAAACACCTCCCCATGGGAACTGATCTTGCTGATCTTGTTTTAATCAAGCATTACCATCAAACCTTGTACTAGCAGTGCCTGTCAGTGTTTTTTCAAAGCATTATTCTGAGAGTTAATGACCTACTTGCAGTTGTAAATGTGTTACTGTTGTAATAGAAATGTCTGAACGAGGCTTGCCTTCAGCTACTCGATTTAAAAGCACTACGATAGACTGTACCAATGTAACACCTCCTAGCCCAATTGCCCCTCATCAATGGACTTCGTAACCAGACCCAAACCTAAGCCTCAGAAACCACAAGTTAGGCTCCAGACTCAACATATTCTCTTCAGCCAGTTCCACCTTATGTAACACTCTGAATCCTCGAAAGCCATGTAAAATGAAGGCCAAACTCAATCCCATGGCAGATTCCTTTGTGCCATCTTCCCTTCAACCTCACCCCCAACGCCTCGGAGGCCCACATAAGAAACCCCCAGTAATCAAAGGAGCACTCATCAATGCCAGATCCACGCCACTGACATCGCTGACCTCATCATGGCTAATCAGCTAGACTTTCTAGCCATCACTGAGACCTGGCTTCACTCAGCAGCAGACCCCTCGATGTCCTTAGCAATTTCTGAGAATTACTCTATCCTTAGATTTGATAGAGGATCGCCTTCATCGCTAAATCAAACCTAGGAATTAGAACAATACAGCATCTACCGTTCCATTCCGGAAAACTCCTCTCTGTTCAACTATCTCTATCAGCCTCCCGCACTCTCAATATGCACCTCGTATACACGCCTCCCGGCCACATCTTAACTTTCGAGGAAGACATAACGTCTTTACTTAACACTAACACTAAATCTGGCTCTCAGATCATGTCACCTGGGGACTTTAACCTTGGCTTAAATGACCCTAAAGACACTAATGCGACCAGACTTGTTAATACTATCTCGGATGCTGTACTCACCCTCAGGCTCAGGGTTAACTCACCCACCAACACTAAAGGTTGTACTTTGGATTGGATTGCTGACAGGGTCGGATTGGCCCCTCAGACTTTTGGCCCGTGGCCGGGCCGAAATCATCCCTGGGGAGTGGGGCCCAGTTTCTGGCCTTGCCAGGGTGTCAAGGAGATCCCCCCTTCTCACCTGAGTTTGATCTTTGCTGGATTTCTTGATTGATGCCTTCTTGCGTACTGCTCGAATCTTGAATAAGGCTGCACAAGTCTCTTCCGACTCCAGCGTGCATTCAAGTACCGGGAAGCAAAGGTCCAGGAATCCAGGAAATAACAGGGTGCGCAACTAGCACATGAGTCCAGGAATCAAGAAAGGGAGGAAGGGACTAGAATTGGGTTAGGGTGGAAGAAGCAAGGGAGTAATACCACAAGCTACGGAGCACACATCTGGTCGCTACTTCGCAATAGCATTGAGACGCGCGGGCCCGCGGGGGCGTGGCATATTTATGGAACGTACTACATGTGCCGTGAAGGCTGGAGCGAGGCGTGTCACGTGATACGGCCATGTTGGGAGAAACAATGAATGCAAACCCTGCCGTGACTGGGACCAGGAAGTTCAGAAGGGGTGCGTTCTGTGGGTCATGACAGTGGGCCGGTTTGGAAAAAAGAAATTGAAAAAATTCTATGTTTTGTTTTTGTATTTTTTTTATTTTCTTTCAAAAAGCCTTTCATCCTTCTTAGGTCAATACATTTTGTTCTATAAAAAGAGCATAAGCGTAAGTGCAATACAATAACATATTATCATTTGGCCTTGGACGTCTGCTTGGATTCACAGTAATTTAGTGTACTTAGGAACAATGCTATTTGATGCCACTTACTGTTTTGTCAAGGGGTGAAAGGTCGTGTTTCATCGCTTCCCGGGATGTCACTTTGGGGTGGGGTCAAATGACATCTCTTCCGGTGATGTCATCAGAGGTCAAGGGTCGCAAGGCGAGGGGTGGCCCACTTTTTTGAGGGGAAGGGTGGACCATTTTTTTTTGGGTGACCGGGCCTATTTCTTGTCCCAGTCCGACTCTGATTGCTGACTTAAACTGCATGACCTGTAGAACTTCCATTGAACCCTGTGTATGGACGGGTCACTACCTGATCTTCTTTAACATACAAGATAACTTGCAAAGTAACTTAGGCACTCCTATGCCCTCCCCCCAGCAGTAACAAGAAACAAATGTAACATTAAAGTCAATAATTTACTTCCTCTCCTCCATCCTATTACTAACATCTCCAACATCAACCTAAACCCAGTAGCCCTAGTTGACCTGTATAACACGACTCTTACCCAAGCCATTGATACTATTGCTCTGCTCAAACTAAGGGAAACCACAAGCTCATCTAAACTTGTGGTTCACTCCAAGCCTCAAAGCGACACGCAACGAGAAAAGACATGCGGAAACCCTTTGGAAAAACAATCCTTCGAAGCAGAATAAGGACAATCTCACTATCTTAACTGCCAGATACAAAAAGGAAATTCTCCAAACAAAAAAAGACACCTTTAATGAAAGAATAACAAATGTGAGATCTAGCACTAGGGAACTTTTCTCAATTTTAAGAGAATTAGAATCCCCTGCTACCCCTAATGACACGTGTTGTAAAAACAAAACCTGGTGTACTAATATCCAGAACGCCCTTTGCAATAAAATATCCATGCTCCAAGATAAAATTGCAGCCAAAAAAACTATTTTAAACCAGAATGCCATAACGGCACAAGAAGTCATATCTCAGGAAGCCCTTGCCAAACAAACTAAACTGACTAATCAGTTCAAATTTGCACCAGTCTCTATCCGAGAAGTGGAAAATATCATTAACTCACTCAAACCATCCTGATGCCTCGGGGACTCTTGTCCGGCTTCGATAATCAAAGTAGCAGCAAGGGACCTAGCCCCCTTTGCTACTACTCTAATTAACTCTTCCTTTAACACATGTACAGTCCCTACAAATCTTAAAGACGCGTGGGTTCTCCCTCTTCTAAAAGAAAACGAACTTAGACCCTAGTAGTCCCACTAATTGCAGGCCGTTAACAACTGTACTGTTTTTCCTAAAAATGCTGGATAAGGCAGCTTATCTCCAGATTCACACCTATCTGGAGACCAACCATCTACTTGGCACCAGTCAATCCGGCTTTAGACCCGAGACACAGGACAGAAACTGCCCTTATTGATTTGAAAACTCTAATGGACGAACGGAAGGACAAAGGAGAACTAGCCATTCCTCTCCTCTTGGACCTATCTGCCGCATTTGATTTGGTGGACCATACAGTTCTCTGCTGCCCACTTCTCAAAGGAAGCTACTGAATGGATCCAGTCATTCTTAGATAACAGATCCATGAGAGTGTTCTCTCCTACCTCGACAGAAGACCCAGGACCGGTGTCCTGCGGTGTACTGCAGGGCTCTTGTGTCCCTCCCACCATGTATAATATATTTATAAAGCCTCTTTTTGATATCCTTGATAATCTGGGTGTCTCCTACACCAATTACGCAGACGACACCCAGATTCTCATTCCAATCTCAGGAGACTATGACACAGACGTGGTATTGATCAACAAAATCTACCTTATCATACAAACTTGGATGGCCACACATGGCCTTTGCCTTAATGATGACAAGACCAAGCTTTTACTCATAGGGTCAATCAATAAACTTAACAAACTAAATAACCAATACAACTCCTTTATCATTGATGGCCTAAAGATTGAAGTCTCTAAGAATGTCAAAATCTTAGGCTTCTACTTGGATTCAGCATTGAACCTGAATAAACAAGTTAATGCTACGGCCTCTGCTACCAGCTACACGTGCAAACTTATTTATGCCTGCAAACCATTCCTCTCCATGGACAGCTGTATGACACTAGCTCAAGCCCTCATTTTGTTTAAGCTAGATTATTGCAATGCTCTCCATTTAAGTATGAGCAAACATAACATTAGCAAATTGCAAACACTCCAAAATAACACCGTGAGAACGGCCCTAAGCATCCCGAAAACACAGCATATCTCTAATGCTAGACGCACCACGAAATGGCTAGCCATCAAAGTCAGAATTAATCTCAAATCTTTAAACCTCACTTACAAATGCCTCGCCAATAGGGCTCCCAAATACTTGCTGGATAAATTCACTAAACATACTTCAGAACGCCCCATTAGAACTTCACAGACAAATAGCCTCAGAGTCCCTAAATTTAAACTTAGGAAAGCAGGAGGGAGCAGTTTTCCAGTCATGGCATCTCAACTGTGCAATTTCATGCCTGATTCCTTGAGAGCAACCCCCTCCTTTCAACTATTTAGGAAAGATGCCAAGTCATGGCTGTTCTCCCTCGACCACTGATATCTGCCATTTAAGATAGTAAGACTTAGAGCCAGAATAGCCCCATGTAAAACAATTATACTCCTAAGGAAGATAAATGTCTTTAGTGCTACACTTCCTACACGAAAGCCCAAACTGTTGCCAATGTTTAAATTAGGCGGGGTAATTGTACACTTCAAAGTCCACAGTGGGTTTTCACAGTCTGTGCCTAAAGCAAAGGTAACTTACAAAGTAAACCTCTTTTTAAAACTGTGCTATTCTGCCTAGTTGACAGGAAAACATAGTGTTCACTGTTTTGTGGATTGCTCTTTTTATTCACGTCATGCATTACAAAAGGTATACTTATTAGAAGTCCCCAGGCTTCTTGCATCCCTTTCAAACATTTATTTGTCCTCCTACGAACTCACATTTGTTATGCCTCAGCTGCAAGCCAGGCACTGAAGCAAAAGAGCCAGTAAGGGGCCTGCTCTATGAGCTTCGAGCTTTTCTGATGAACCTTTGAAGTGTTATTTATTTTACTATCAACTTGACCTCAAGATCAAGGCAGAAGGCCAATCTGCCCCAGCCAGACTGGTAAGTGGGATTAAACATTTAAACGTATAACCAATGAGAGAGCAAGATAAATAATGAAAAAATAAGCATTCAAAAAGCAATATGGTTAGGCTATTAAATTCATTTGTTGTGTTGGCACTGAGGGAGGACATTTTATTTCAAAGGCACTCTACTACATGTCCAGATACTGCCATCATATGCAAGCACAGCCTCAAATGACATGGTACTACCAGTTGTCTTATCCATGTTATAGTTAACAAATGTAGAGTGCAGTCCTGACATGTTCAGTTGCTGCCATCATATGTCAAGTGCTAACTCGGACACCTCAGTAATGACATTAAATTTCAAATAAGGCCTAAAATGCATGGCATAATATTATGAGTTTTCACATAGCGGTTTATTCCAGATTCCTCCTGCTTCTAAGCTGTGAAATAACATGTATCATGACCCCACTCAATTTATCAACCTCGAAAGGATGAGATGCTCTGATGCAAGATTCAAACGTAAAGGGCAAGCTGACCCTATGTGAGAGGCGATCATCAACTTTTGAGTTATTCATCTAGACAACTCAAATAGTTACCATGCATAAAGTGTGGATAAGGTTCATACATGCACGTGTTACCATCTGTCACAGAGTGCTATGAGTTATGCTCTGATGACTGGACTCCAAAAGTGTGTTTTCAGACTTTTATTTTCCAATACAACACAATATCAACACAAAAGCCCAAGATAGATAAAGTCTTTTTATATCCGTACAAAGTCTTGCACCCCTGTGTCCAGTGTCAGTTGCATCTTCTTTTCATCTTGATAGATGCAAAAGTTCTAACTGAACTTTGTGGAGTCTCTCCCAGATACACCTCTCGGTCGACCAGGAGTTCCGGCTAGCAGCCTCTTCTTCCCAGCCCCCTCCTCCACATTCAGACTTGCACACCTGTTGGTCTCCTTTTCTGTGCTCCTTACTATTATGCGCTCCCCCGTGCGTCGTATAGCTCCTCCCCGCCTCTGCCACTTGCCTTGGTCCATCCCAGCATCCTCACCACCTTCAGTGTTACAGCCTGCTCTATGGAACAGGGCCCGCCTGCTTCCTATGATTCCTCGACACCTGATGTTGCCACCTCCTCCAACTCTTCACTGCCTCCTCCAGATATTACCACTTTGAAGTATTCAACAGTCTTGTAATCGTTCAACTCTTATTTATTTACATTAAATAAACCGGCGTCCCACACAGCGTCCTCCCCTTCACTTTGTATCTCTCCAACTGTCCTTTCCCGAACGTTCGCTTCCCACCCAACATTCTAATTCCTAAAGCTCACACGTAAGTGAGCGTAATACGTACATATAATATTAAACTAGAATACAACATCATCCCCCCCTTTACAAAATTTGATTAAGATAATAATTGAGAACCTTTCAAACCAAATCACATTTGTGCCGAATTTTTAAAACTGTTACTACTAATACATAAATTAATCTGACAAATATACAATTTCTTTCAATAACCTGTATATGTAACATTTCTTAGTTCTGCATAACATAATCTCTAGACCAAAACGGTAACCTTCTTTCCCTAGAACTACGTACATTCTTATTATTAACATCTACCACAGCCCGTTGAATGTTAACATCTTCAACTTGTCTCAATGCGTTACCGTTCATATTCACATTTTCTATTCCATTTTGAATAATTTCATCTCCAAATAAATCTCTTCTCCCGATTTTAACCTGTTTCACTCTTTCATTCTTACCATTCCACATCCATTTACTAACTCTGTCGAAATTCCACACTGATCCTCCCTCAATTCTAACTGCTCTCCTGAACACTTGTAACACCTTGACAGGACTACTGTATTTAGAGTCACCTTTCATAACATTACGTCCACGCTTGATTCTTACCAAATCTCCTGGTGATATTCTCATCTTAACCCTTCCAGAAGACATGGTTTTTTCTGGAACCACTCTTCTCCTAATTACGTTTTCATTAGAATTACGCAATTCCGTGTTTCCACTTTTCCTATGATTAACCCAAACAGGATTTAGTAATGTATTTGGAGCTCTTCCTCTCATCAATTCAAAGGGGGAAACTTTCATTCCTCTTTTAACAGACATCCTGGTACTCCATACTCTCTCCTTCAGAACTTCGTCCACTGATATGTTGTTACTTAAAGCTAACTCCACTGCCTCTACAATTACACGGTTATATCTCTCCACTAATCCATTTGTTTGTGGGTGATACAACGACGAGAATCTCCATTCAATACCTGACTTCTTGGCAAATTCTTTCATTTCTCTACTTCTAAACTGAACTCCATTATCACTCACTATTATTTTGGGAAACCCTTCCCTTCTGCAGATTTGCATTATGAATTTTATCACCTCTTCAGTGTCAATCTTTCTCACCGCTTTAACTTCCACCCAACCTGAATAGTAATCAACTAATACCAATATGAATTTCTTCTCTCCACTTAACTTAACATATGGTCCAATGATATCAATTCCTACCATCACCCATGGTGCATCACCCTTGTCGATACTCATTGGCTTAGACTTCACTATCTTGCAGCTCTTGTCACTGTTCTGACATGGCCAACAATTTCTGATAAATCGCTCAACCATAAGATCCATGCCTGGCCACCAGTATTTCAAACGCACATTGTTCTTAGTGCCTGTAATACCAGGGTGACCCTGGTGTGCTTTCTCAATAAGGTCATTCCACAACTTACGTGGGGGAATCAACTTGTCTCCCCTCACTAAAAATCCATCTTCCATAGACAATTCATCCTTAACCTCCCAATACCTTCTACAACTTTCGCTAATTTCTCTTTTATCAGGCCACCCTGATTCGGAGTATCTTATTATCTCTTGTAATTCATCATCTTTATTTAGTTCTTCAATCCACATTTCCTTAGACGTAACCTCAAAAACTACTGCCACCATCTCTTCGTCCATATCCATATTTGTGTCATCATTACTTAATGGCAGTCTCGACAAATAATCAGCAACCATATTCCTTTTCCCTGGTACATATTTGACTGAAAAATTGTAATCCTGGAATTTTAGACTAAGCCTGGCTAACCTGGGAGAGGCTTTACACATCCCTTTTACCGTGAGTACTTCAATTAATGGCTTGTGATCTGTCTGAATTACAAATTTGCTTCCCCACAAATATTTTCTAAAGTAATTCACTGCCCATGAACATGCTAATAATTCCTTTTCAATCACAGAATATCTGCTTTCTGTTTCTGTAATAGCTCTAGAAGCATGACTAATCACCTTCTCATATGCATCTTCATTTATTTGTGTTAAAACTGCTCCTATGCCACTTCCACTGGCATCTACCGTAATCTTCGTCAGCCTTCCAAATTCGAATCCTCCCAATTCCAAAGAGTCACAAATTTCCCCCTTTATGCTTTCAACCGCCTCAATACATTCAGCATTCCATGTAAATTTTGCATCCTTTTTTAACAACTTTCTCAATGGTTCGGTTATACTCGCAAACTTTTTTACAAACCTGTTGTAATACTCACATAATCCTAAAAACGATCTTAATTCGTCTTTATTTTTAGGATTAGGTGACTCTCTGATTGCCTTCATGGCATCTCTTTTGGGCCTATAACCTTTACCATTCACAGTATGCCCTAAATACTCCACTTCCTCCAATCCAATTTTGCATTTACTTTTCTCAATCTTCAACCCAACTTCTCGTAATCTCTTCAACACTTCTTGCAACCTCCCATCATGTTCCTCAGACCCCTTACCAAATACAATTATATCATCCTGATATACCATAGTTCCATCTATACCTTTCAGTACTTGCGTCATAATCCTTTGAAATACTGCTGCTGCAGACGCTAATCCAAACGGCATACGTCTGTACCTAAACAAACCATGTGGCGTTATGAATGCTGTAATGTCCCTGCAATCCTCCGTCAAAGAGATTTGATAGTAAGCACTCGAAAGATCTAATGTGGAAAATACGTCAGCATTACCAATACGATTTAACATTTCAGATATGATAGGGAGTGGATAAATGTCAGTTATTATATTCTTGTTGACATCTCTCAAGTCTACACAAATCCTGAGTTTGCCACTTTTCTTCAATGTAACCACAATGGGGCTCACCCATTCAGATGATTCAATTTTTTCTATTACTCCTTCAGACTCTAATGATGCAAGTTCTTGCTCCACCTTATCCGCAATTGCAAATGGAATTGGCCTGGATTTCGTGTGCTTAACAGGTATTGCTCCCTTCTTGAGACGAATCCTATGCGCAAAGTTTTTGAGCAAACCCAATTTTGCTGTCTCGACTCTCTTTTCTTTGACCTTCTCTTTACCTTGTTCTTGGCTTCCGTTTACCACTAGAACTTGTTCTTCAACACATGGATCCAACCTGATTCTCAATCCAGCTTGGTCTCTCCAACCCAGTACATTCACACCTTTTTCTGCTACGTATACCTTTACTTGAGACCGTCTCTCTTTGAACTGAACAATACACGAAAACCAACCAATCATCTTGATCTTGGATCCTTCAAACCCACCAGGATTAGGTATGTCTGATATCTCCATCTTACTTTTGAGGCCTCTTGACGCTAAATTCTTCCATGTTTTCTTGGTTATGATCGTCCAAGGTGAACAACTGTCAACCTTTACTGTAAGTCTCCAATTATCAAAAATTACTTCACAACTCGGGCATTTAAATTCTCCAGTTGGTGGCTCTCGAATCAAAAACACTCTCTCTTCCTCCGATTCATCCTCTTCTTCTAAAATGGCAGATACTTTCTTCCTTCTTCTACATGTGACCGCGAAATGACCTCTTATACCACAATTTCCACATTTTTGCCCCAATGCTGGGCACTGTTTAGCGTAGGCATAATGGCCCGCTCTGCCACAATTATAACACTTGTCTCCTTCTCTCGGCTGGAAATTCTGAAATCTTTGTTCATATTGAGCTCTTGGTTCATTCCTTATCCAATTCTTTCCTCGATTTGAACTCCCTCTCTGCTCAAAGTTCTTCATTTTGTTATTTCTTCCTGCATTGACTTCAATTTTATCTTTGTTTTTAACATTGACTCCACCTCTGTCTTTTGACCGTAGCACATTAACCTGGCTTTGTTCTTCTGTATCTTTATCTTGTATCTCCTTACTATTCTGCTTCTGCATACTTTGTACCACCTCTTCTTTCTTGTTCTTCATTTCCTTCGAACACAACTGACTATGTTCTACACGTTTAGCAATCGCTATGGTTTCTGGTAGGGATGGATTGCCAACCATCCATAGTCTGTCTTGAACTAAATTGTCCTTTGAGTGAATAATGATCTGATCTCTAATTAACTCATCCAAAGTGATACCATTGCCAAATTGGCAAGTCCTCGATAACACTCTCAATGCAGAAACATATTCTTCTATGCTTTCATGTTCTTTTTGTATCCGCGTGTAGAATTTGTATCTATTTATGGCTACATTAGTTTCTGGAGCATAGTACTTGTCCAATTGCCTTAAGGCCCTGTCATGTTCATCAGCATCACCTGCTTCATCAACGGTCAATTCTGGTAGCTCCCTGAACTTCCTCTGTCCTTCCAATCCTAATGCATGCAATAATAATAACTTCTTCTTCCTAGAAGTGAGATCTTCATGTTCAACTGCTTGAATGTAATTTAACCAGAACTCTTTCCATTCTGACCATACAACTACTGGTTGGCCTGGCGCTGGAAGAAAACTTGCAGGTGGTTGAATGTTAATACCTTGCATTTTTCTGAGTATTATTGATCCTTAATACTCTAATACCAATAAAATTGCAATATATGCAAAAAAAAACTTCAATTCTCTCCCTCCTTAATTGATGTTTTATATCTCACTGATTGCAGTGCATGGATTTACTGTTGCCAAAAAAAAATTTTTTTTTTTTTTTTAGTACTGTGACGAAGATGAAGGGATCACTGTGTCCTCTTCATTATGTTCATTTCCTGGTAGAATGTCACCTGACTTCAACTTCCTGATAGGTCCTTTCTTCTAACCTTTTTCTGGCCTCTGCACAAACCAACACGAAGTGCGCGTCGGTTCGGAGCATCCGCTCTCCCCAAATAAACAGCTGTGGACCAGACACCAGCTGTGGATCCAAATATCAGCACGAATCAACGCAGTTGCAAGCGTCGACTCGGAGCTCCCGCTCACAAACCTACGCGATATGCGTAACAGTTCGGAGCAGCTGCTCTACCAGTCTTCTTCCCCGTGGGTTCTCCGGACGCCGGCATCCTCGTCGCCATGTGAAGTATTCAACAGTCTTGTAATCGTTCAACTCTTATTTATTTACATTAAATAAACCGGCGTCCCACACAGCGTCCTCCCCTTCACTTCGTATCTCTCCAACTGTCCTTTCCCGAACGTTCGCTTCCCACCCAACATTCTAATTCCTAAAGCTCACACGTAAGTGAGCGTAATACGTACATATAATATTAAACTAGAATACAACACACTTCCTCCTGCTCCAACCCCCACATCCAGATATTATCACCTCTGCCTACTCTTCACCACTTCTGCCAGATAAAACCACCTCCTCCGATTCTTCACCACCCAGCCCCTCCAACTCTTTGCCTCCTCCATCAATGAACACCTCCACCAGACATTGCTAGCTTTTTCTAGCTTTTCACAACCTCCTCCAAGGCTAAATGCTACCCCCTCATTCAACTCTTCACCCCCACATCCCCCAAATGCTCGCCACCTCCTCCTGATATGAACAGCTACTGCCACTCTTTTTTTTTTTTTTTAAAACAGGATTTTATTGATTTCGTTACCATTAGGGGATAGTCAAGATACACTTGAATACAGCTCAGGATAAACAAAAAAAACAAAAAACATGCATACTGCGTAGTTCTACAATGTGTGTATAAGATCTCCTTAGTGGACGCATTCGTAAGTGTTAAACATTAACCGAGCAAGTCCTAAATGGCTGGATATCTATTCCAGTAACCTTCAAGAAAAAAAAGTGGGTGTCTCACCCCTCTTTTCAGCCCCTCCCCCCTTACACATCCGGGTAACAACGTAAGCTGTCAATACAATCATTTTTCGTTTCACAACACAATAGTATTGTCAAAACAAGGTAACACATCATTAACACTTTTTACTCCGCTACTAGGGCTGATCCGGTTCGCTGAGTAGCGTAGTCTTACTAATAATGTTGGGACCCCTTTATCCTGTCTCTACGCTGCTTGTTTTTGTTCGTCTCTGTGCGCAGCATAATATTCTAGGAAGGGGAGATAGGTTGTGTCTATATGGGAGTGCGTCTCTAACAATGTGGCAGTAATGCTTTCCATCTGATTTATTGTGTGGGCTTTATTCAGCCATTCCCCATTTGTTGGTAGCGTGTTGCTTTTCCATTTAACTGTCAGATTCTGGCTGCTAGAAGCAGGTTCCTGGGCATATGCGAAAGCACTGTGTTTGTCCCCTCGGTGTCTGTTTCTACCCCAAATAATATTAGTAACGGGGATAGACTTCTGTGGATACCTTCTATGGCCTGTATCCAGCCCAGGATCTCTTTCCAGTACGTCTGCACTCTCGCACAACCCCACCACTAATGCCAATAATCGCTAACTTCGGAACAACCTCTCCAACAGTACGGCATTACCCCTGGGTACATTTTCGCTAACCTTTGCAGAGTCAGGTGCCATCGCATTAATAACCCATTGTGTGCAAACCATAGACAATATTAGGAGAGTGGCCCATGTAGTCGAAAAAGTACAGAAGACAAGCATTCCTGCAGTCCTAGTAGCACTGGACGCGGAGAAAGCTTTTGACCGCGTGGAATGGGCTTTCCTGTTTCGGGTAATGGAAAAGATGGGCTTCGGAGGAGAGTTCCTGACGATGGTCCGGGCTAATTATCAGGCTCCATCCATTCGGATAATGGTAAATGGCACGGCCTCAAGACAGGTACGCTTACAGAGGGGAACTAAACAAGGCTGTCCGCTCTCCCCAATCTTATACGCAACCTATTTGTAACCTCTGCTGCAAGCAATAAGGGAAGCAGCGGAAATCCAGGGCATCCCCTTTGGAGGCGAGCAGCAGAAAGTCGCAGAATTTGCTGACGATATGCTGCTTATGCTGACAGCGCCAAGAGATTCACTTCGAGCTAGTATTGCCCTATTGGAAGCTTTTGGTGAAGCTTCGGGCTTAAAGATCAACGCCAACAAGTCAGAGGTGTTAAATTTAACATTGGGTGCGACGGAACGGGACAGGCTGAGGGGGAGCACCACTTTTCAGTGGAGCCAGGGGAGGATTCGTTACTTGGGGGTGAAAATCACGGCATCCCTTGCTGGCTGGTACGGGGCTAATCTCCCTCCCCTTCTTAAGGCAATTCAGAAAGACTTACAAACGTGGCGAGGCCTCAGGGTGTCATGGATGGGGCGGATAGCCGCCGTAAAGATGGTCACCCTCCCGAGGCTTTTATATTTATTCCAGGCGATTCCGCAGCCGATCCCGGCGAGCTTCTTTAAAGAATTGGGAGCACTAACTAAGGGTTTCATATGGGAGGGGAAAAGACCTAGGGTGGGAATTAGGCTTCTGATGGCGGCTAGGCGGGAGGGCGTATTGGCCTTGCCGAATTTCAAGCGTTATTACGAAGCAACCCAAATCCGCATCATCCGGGAGTGGCTGAGAGGAGAGGAGGCTGCGCACAACAAGATATGGGTGAGAATGGACAGGGCGATGGCGCATCGTAACTTAGCGGAAGTGCTGTGGCTCCCCAAGTCGCATAGACCCCGGCATCTATATGAGAGTACCATTACCAAACGTATAGCCGACACTTGGGACAGATTAGCGGGACCTGAGGGGATCACCACTTTTCCTTCTCCTTTCACGCCCATCTTCAAGAATAAAGATTTCACCCCAGGTTTAGAAAGGGGAGCATTTGTCAAGTGGCGTGAAGGTGGCTGTAAAAAGCTGGCAGATATGTTTCGTGGAGGGCAATTGCTGTCCTTCTATGACTGCAAGAGGGAATTTGCGGTACAGGATGGAGAAAGGTTGCGATGTGCGCAGATACGGCATTGGGTTTTACACCCAGGGGTTAAATTGGCAGCCACACGAGAGCCCACCCATTTTGAGAAATTTCTTCTCACTAACGATGGGGCGAAAGGCCTCATTTCCAACATCTACAAAATCTTGGATAAAGACAATCTAGGCACGAGCTGGACCTATATGAAAGACTGGGAACGAATCATAGGGCGAGAGATTGCTAGGGAGGAATGGGAGAAATTATGGAGGAGGATTCCCAAAGTGGCTAAAGCGTCCCAATTACAGGAAATCTGGTATAAAATACTTTTCGGGTGGCATTACACCCCGGTCCGACTTCACAGGATGTTCCCCAAAAAATCGGAGAAATGCTGGAGGGGCTGTGGGATGGCGGGTTCAGCGGAGCACATTTGGTGGACATGCCCCTTGATTGAACCTTTCTGGGGAGAGATACGAAAGACGCAGGAGCAGGCCTTTGGGGAGGTAGACGAAAGAACACCAGCGCATATTCTGTTAGGCATCCGAAAGGCACCAGGGAAGGGGGAACCGAGAGGTAGGGAAAAGGCCAAAGCTATACTGGTCTTGGCGGCTATGTTGTTGATAACTCAGAGATAGAGGGGCCCAGAGGTGCCTAAGTATCAGGACTGGTATCGGAAGATTTGGCAAATAGCAGTTCTGGAATGGGCTACGTTCGCCATGGACAATAAAGTGCAGAACTTTGCAGCAGAATGGGGAGAGATTATGGACTTTCTTAGGGACGATTTTAGGGTAATGTGGTGCCCGCAGCGCTTGAGACTATTGGACCTATACTGAGCGTGGAGTGTCTGCCCGAGAGGGCGGGGATCTGGAAGGTATTGCTCGTTGCCGGGGGGGAGGGGTTAGGGATAGGAAGGGGGGTTGGAGGGAATGTTTCTTTTGTTACTTGTTGTTCATCTTATAAAATTCAATAAAAAGAGTTAAAAAAATAAAATAACCCATTGTGAATTTTATATTGCATAGATATTGATGTATTCCATACTGCTCTGTGTACCACTGCCCAGGTGTCTCCCATTTGGACTGTGTGCTTGGTTGTGGCAGTTGGCCTCTAGAGATTAGCGCGGTGTACAATTGTGCTATTAAACTTCTAGAATCGCAGTCGCAGAATGAGCGGCCTTCGGAGGGCATCGCCCCAGCACGGGTCCAGCATCACGCTTCTTAGCTGCAGGTAGCGTAGTGGTGATATGATGATGCCCTGCTGTGCTTCTTCCAATTCTATTTTTGTCACATAGGCACCATCCCGCCTGCAACTCTTTAAAGCCCTAATGTTAACGCCCTCTGCGATTTTAAGGAAAATATCTGTTGACTGAACAGATTTATTTTCCCATGTGTCCTTCTCCAAAATAGGCGTTCAATGCTTTGCTCTCACCTACATTTGCTTATGAATAGAAACTTGTTTCAGGTTAATATAAGGTATTAATATTAACAGTGTATAATAGAGAAAATAGCCCTACAGTCATTACACCAACCGAAAAAATAAAACAGTGTATTCCGCCAGCATCCGGTTGGCTGATGTTTAGTGCATGCACCATCCGAGGCGCTCCTTAAGTAGTGCTATGCCTTGTAATGTCTACAAAAAATGTTGTATATCAAGATTAGTTTCTCAGAAGGGGGGTCTAAAGTAAGAATAAGGCCGTGCGTAATTTGATAGAGATAATATAGCAAAAGTAAATGGAGAGGTTCTGCGCTCTAACAAGCTTGCCCTTTGAGGGAGCATTATTTGACAGAGAGTATTCAGAGCACTTTTATTATAATAGAGGGCATCAGGACAAGGCATCTATGACCGCTTCCTTGACAGCTCGTGAAGTAGAAGGAATTCTGGCAAGTGGGGCATCCTCCGTGTGGTAGATGAATGCCGGGCCACCCTCTCCTCACAGCAATAATTGCTCAGTGTCCCCACAACAACATCCCTCAAAGTGCTGGCTCTGCCAACTTGCGAATTCTCGGATGGTCAGCTACTGGCAAAGTACCTGATGTGGATATTCAATAAATATCCACAATTGTTCCTAGGATTCGTGAGACCTTGTGCAGGCTTTGCTCTGTGTTCAATAACATCACTATGAGACTGAAAATACATAGCTGTGGCTCGGAAGCAGTCTCTTTCTCAGATGTAATTAATTCTCCTTGCTTTGCACATTTTTCCTTTCCAATCCCTAAAATACAAGAGCACAACAAGGATGCGAATACTGCTCTGCACACTGACCTTAAGTTTCTCAGCAGCTGGTTTAAACAATGTACCCATTCCCTCCTATGCGAATAATTTTGCCTTGCCTAGCTGACCGTGACCTGGCTGGTGTGTGTCAGCGTTATCAATTTCAGGACTCACATTACACTCTACTCAGGAGGAGAGAGAGAGAGAGAGAGAGAAAGAGAATTTCTTCATTCCAGGCGAATACATAACTGGAGTCAGCATTATCAATTTCAGGACTCACATTACACTCTACTCAGGAGGTTAAAGGTAGTAGAGAGAGAAAGAGAGAGAGAGAGAGAGAGAGAGATAGAGGAATAGGATTTCTTCATTCCAGGCAAATACATAACTGGAGCATTTACCTGTAAGTGGCCCACAGTACTGGAATGAGGCTACCCACCACTGAGTGGGTGGCCGCCCACTTGTCAGTATGAAAGCATCCCTTTAATTGGGACTTGGGACCCTTATCTTCATCCACTTATCCATCATTGTGGATTTTCTGCTAATGTTACATTGTATAATTAAAATTGCAAAAACATGCTGCCCCAAACACTGGATGAGGAGAACCATCTCCGGTTCCAGAAGCACCTCAAAACCTTTCTCTTTGCTTCTGCTTTCTCTCCTACTCTCCCCTGCTGAATTTCCTGCCTGAAACTGAATCTGCACTGGTTACCTGGCTGCCCTCTGACCTCGGGCCAGTCGCACATCTGCACTACCTGCTGGCAACCCCCGCACTTGGGGACTGTTTTCTCTCCCACTAGCAGCACTTGATAACTGTTTGTCTGCACTAACCATTGCACTTGCCACCAGCTGGCCGCACTTTACCTATTGTTATTTATTATCCCATGTACTGCACTGTCCCTTCCCTTACCCCCCCGCACTTTTCCCTTCCCCTTCCCATGCACTTGCGCAATCTGAATGACACCTGGCCTAGTAGGATCGCTGTCTCTGTCTCCCTCTGTTCCCCCTCCCTTGCCACGTCGCACCTTGAAACACTTGTGTATATCATATCATATCATGGAAAGAAACCCCACAAGAACATGTAATCCTCCCAAAGCCCTGCTGATGGTAAAGCTGTCACGACGGTGCCACTGGAGCACCAATTGGCACCCATCATGGACTATTTGGGACTCATTTGTAACGCTCACCTGACTCCCACGGAGGCTCTGGCCTGGTTCGCGCTGCTGTGACCTCTTCTAAGGTGATGCGCAGGGTTCGGAAGACGGACTGAACCGGGCCCCCAAATCTGGCTTGTCTGGCTCGCAGAAGTATCCTTCTGTAGGCGGAAATAGGGGATTAACTGTCTGCGGGGTAATGCAATCAGCCTCCCACTTTCCCCTCTCACCCTCCTCGAAACCCTTCTGTGATTCCTCGTAGCGTCTCACCTTAGGGTCTGGAAGGACGAGCTCTCCATCCTGCTTCTGATGCAGGGGCGCGTTGGTATCCAATAACTTCACTGGATTTTCGGATTGGTGAGAACCAAACTTGCTTGGCTTCCAGGTAAGGTTTTTGATATGAGGTTCCCCTTGTGTCCATGCATTAATGTACTAATGCTAGTGTCTTTTTCCCCATAGGGGCCGGGGTACGGAATGCCGGGGAACAGGCACCGACCCGAGATGAGAGGTGAAATCCTTGTAGAAATCAGGTAAGTCTTTAATGAGCGTTTTTTGGTAATGTCTTTTCATTCGCTCATTAACGCTGATGTCTCTTTTTCCCCTTAGGGGCCGGGGTCCGGAAATGCCAGGATGCGGTACGGACCCGAAATGAAGAGGGAATGAATCAACAGGTAAGTCTTAACATGGAGATTTAGCTTTCCTTATTCCCTTCTCTCTCTCACCTTTTGTTCTGGTCTTTTTCTCCCTAGGCGCTGGGGCGTGACTGCGAATCCGGATGATCGCTGCTGAACATGGAGGCGCCCAGTAAAGGTGAGTGGAATGTGGCGCTGCAGCAATCGACGCGATGAGCTTTTAAATAAAAGTCTTCCTTTTCAGGGTTGTCGGCGAGATGTCTCCGGGGTGCGGATTTAGCAGGTAAGGACTTTTCCTTCTTCTGTTCTCTTCTTCTCTTCCTTTGCAGGTGATCCAGGATGCTGGCAGGCGTGGCAGAAGTCAGGATGCAGGAGAAGACACAGTGAGCGTCCAGCTGCTAGATGCAGAACAACGCGAAGCACGTGTGGCTGTTCGGGTGGGGTTTAAATAGCCTTGGAAGAAGTTCCAGGTATGTATCCTTTCTCCAATCAGGTATGTATCCTTCCCCGACCACGCCCGGATGGTAAATTAGTCCCACAGGTAAAGTAGTTCCTTTCAGGCCTCAAGGAGGCCGGGATCCTGCAGCATGGTCTGCATCAGGTAAGTGCACCCAAGCACTTCCATAATGAGCCTGGCGCCTATGGCGCCAGGACTGATGTCTTTTATGAGCCTGGCGCCAGGACACTGTCCAAAGAGCCCCTATATGGGGTTGCTGGGTCCTTCCTTGGGGACTGGATGTCTGCTTTCGGGGACGCAGGGCTTGAACCGGCTCCCCGGGAGCGGGCATCATGACAGCACTCCCCCCCAAGGCCCCTCCCAAGGTTGTTCCCTCCGGGGGTTTTGGTTTGTCTGGGAAGAGTCGGTGGAATTTCCTGACTAATCGAGGTGCATGCACATGGTCGCTGGGTTCCCACGACCTCTCCTGAGGTCCGTACCCTTTCCAATCAATTAGGTAGAACAGTTTTGACTTAAACATTTTTGAGTCTAAAATGTTCTTCACTTCGAATTCGGGCTCCCCATCTATTAGAATAGGTTGTGGAGTTTTGAGTAGTCGGGTTCCGGGTACCACTGGTTTCAGAAGTGACACATGAAAAACAGGGTGAATTCGCATACTAGCTGGTAAATCAAGTTTAACAGCCACTGGGTTAATTAGTGCCGTAATAGAATAAGGTCCCAGATATTTTGGGTTAAAAGTTCGAGGCCCTTTGAGTGGTAAATGTCTGGTAGCTAACCACACTTGATCCCCAATCTGATACGGAGGTGCTTCACTCCGATGTAGATCAGCATTCTCCTTGTATTTTCTCTTGGCTGTTGTAAATGCGTAGTTGCCTCTTTGAAGGCTTGGGTAATTGTAGAATGCAGATGTTCTACTGCAGGCATTCCGAGGTTCTGAGGTGAGTCAAGGTTTGAGGTTCAAGGGTGATGCCCAAACAAAGTATAAAAAGGACTGTGGCCAGTTCCAGAGTGTACCGAATTATTATATGCGTATTCGGCTATCCAAAGAATTTCTTTCCAGTTGCTTTCAGATTGCTGTAACATACACCGTAAGTATTGCTCAAGGGTCTGATTTGTCCTCTCGGACTGACCATCGGTCTGAGGGTGGTGACTGGTCGATAATCTTACGTCGATCTGCGCCATTTGACAACATTTGCGCCAGAAGTGGGAAATGAATTGGCTTCCCCGGTCAGAGATTAGTATAGATGGGAATCCATGTAGCCGAACAATATTTTCGAGGAATTCTTTGACTAGGACAGAAGATGGGCCATTTTGGAAAACAAATCCACAATTACCAGAATAGTATTGTACCCCGAACAAGGAGGCAGGTCCGTAATAAAATCCATTGATAGGGTGTGCCAGGGTGCTGGCGGTATGTCTAGAGGTTGAAGGAGACCGGCTGGTCTTTTCTTTTGACTTTTATTTTGGGCGCAAACACCACAGGACATCACAAAAGATTTAACATCTTATTGCCAAAAGGGCCACCAAAATTGTCGTTTCACCTTTTCCTCTGTCTTGGCAATACCGGGGTGTCCCTCTATTAATGCATCATGATAACCGGAAATAACTAGTTCGTGTAATTCCTCATGTGGCAGGAATAAGCGTCCTTGAAAATAAGGTAAACCATTATCTATGGTAAAGTCTGATCCCTTTTGTATCCAATCCTGTAAGGTTGTAGGGTCCAGGAGTTGTTTCACTATGGCTTGAATGTCTTCAAGCGTCTGTAACGAAGTCATGCCTAGAATCCTCTGTTCGGGAATTATTGGTACTGGTTCTGAGTTTGTATCAGATTCTCCCATTCCAATTCGGGATAAGGCGTCTGCTTTGCCATTCTTGCAGCCAGGTCGATAGGTAATCACGCAATCAAATTCAGAGAAAAACAAAGCCCATCGGAGCTGCCGTGATGACTGAGCCTTGGCGGTTTTCAAATACTGTAAATTCCGGTGATCAGTGATCACTGTGATGGTATGTCGAGCGCCAAGCAGATAATGCCGCCAGGCTTTAAAAGTGGACTTAATGGCTAACAGTTCTTTGTCCGTGATTGCATAATTAACCTCGGGTGCCGAGAATTTTCTGGACCAAAATGCTACGGGGTGCAGTTGGTTGGTTTCGGGATCTCTTTGGGACAGGACAGCTCCCATGGCTAGGCTGGATGCGTCAGTCTCGACGACATAAGGGTGATCTGGATGCGGGTGTTTCAATATAGGTGCGGAGGTAAACTTAGCTTTTAAATCCTGAAAGGCCTGCTCGGCTTCTTCAGACCATTCAAAACGTTTATTTTTCCTCAGGAGTGCAGTAATGGGTTGTACCACGCGTGAAAATTCCGGGATAAACCTGCGATAGAAATTGGCAAAGCCGAGCATGCTTTGAACCCCTTTTACAGAGCTAGGTGATGGCCATTTGAGGATGGCATCCACTTTTCTTGAGTCCATTCGGACTCCTTTGGGTGTCAGGATGAAACCTAGAAACTCGACTTCTGTGGTATGGAAAACACATTTCTCCAATTTAGCAAATAGTTTGTGTTGGCGCAGTTTTTCAAGTACTGCCCTGACGTGTTTTCTGTGATCAGATTCCGAAGAGGAGTACACCAGAATGTCATCGATATATACGACAACACAAACATCGATGAGTTCCCGAAGGACATCATTCATGAAGTATTGGAAGGCAGCCGGCGTGTCACACAATCCGAAAGGCATCACCTGGTACTCGAACAATCCGTATTTAGTACGGAAGGCAGTTTTCCATTCGTCGCCTTCTTTAACTCGTACCAGATGATAAGCCCCCTGGAGATCTAACTTGGTGTATATGCAAGCGTCCTTCACCTGGTCAAGGGGTTCAGGGATCAGAGGCAGAGGATAACAGTTTTTAACCGTTATCTGGTTCAATGCGCGATAATCGATACAAGTTCTAAGGTCGCCTTCTTTTTTGGGCACAAAGAACAAAGCCGAGGATGCCGGGGACTTTGACGGGCGAATAAAACCATTAGCTAGGTATTGATCCAAATATTGTCTCAAATGCAGATTCTCAGGTTCGGTAAGGGCATAAATCCTGCTACAAGGGGGTTGTGCACCGGGCACCAGATCGATTTGGCAATCGTACGATCTGTGAGGAGGTAACGTGTTGGCCTGTTCCTTTTGGAAGACGTCCTGAAAGTCTTGGTATTCCGGAGGTAGTTGCATGGAGGCAGAGGTTACAGATGCTAGATTAATCTTCAGGTTTTCTGGGTAGCAGGTTTGTGTACAATCCGGGAAGGTTATTCTCTTAGCTCGCCAATCAATTTGAGGATTATGTGTCTCTAACCAAGGGATTCCAAGAATAACCTGAAACTGTGGAGCCTTGATTACATCAAACACAACACCCTCCCGATGGCCGTCGGGACCAATAAGAGTCACCTCAGTAGTGGAATGTGTTACCGGTCCAGAGGCAATTTCAGTTCCATCGACTGTGGTGATGACATCTTTGCTGGTTTTAGGACGGAGAGGGAGGTTAATCCTAGAGACCAATTCACGATCCACATAGTTTTCAATAGCCCCACTATCGATGTATGCCTTTATTGCATGCAACCGCTTAGGCTGTTCTGGATCTACGAGAACCATTGGCATAATGAAATGCGAGGTCTGAGAGTTAGTTTTCAAGCTCGGCAAGCGGACCCCTACACTTGTCGGGCGGAGTCGTTTCCCGAAACAGAGTCTTCATGGTTTTTATCAGCGGCTCCTACCGCCTTTCGGGGCGGTTTTGCCGGGCAATCTCGTAGAAAGTGTCCAGAATTCCCACAATAAAGACATAATTTTAACTGCCGCCTCCTTTCACGTTCCATTTGAGTTAAGGGTCCTTTAACCCCTCTAATTTGCATAGGCTCAGAGACATCAACTCCCTTGGGATTAGCATGGGTCTTGACCAATACCCGGGTCTCAAACCTGGACCGATCTGCTTTTCTGTTTTGAAGTCTGTGATCCAATTGGACCACTAAGTCTATATACTCTGTGCATTCTTGGGGTGGATTTACAACTTGGGCCAAGACATCTTTAAGTCTCCACGTAGGCCTCGATAAAACAACGTGACTCTTTTATCCTCTGGCCATCCCGTTTCCACAATTAGTCTATTAAAGGTTGCAATATAGGATAGGAGGTCCTGATTGCCCTGTCGCAGGGATAGAAGTTCGTCATCCAGAGCCTGCCCCTGAGAGTGTCGAGCAAATAACCTTTCCATGCTTGCTTGAAACCTTTGAAAATCACAGAGAATCGGGTCATCTTGAGTAACCAGTGGAACTGACCAATCAGCAGCGCAGCCGCTGAGATATGACAATACAAAGGCTACCTTGGTCTGATCATTAGGGAAGGCCCCAGGTCTGCATAGGAAGTGCAAACGACACTGATTCATGAATACGGCGAATCGTTTGGGGTCCCCAGCAAAGAGTTCGGGTGGGGCCAGCAGCATGTTTCCAGGTAGATTAATCTGCACAGGGTTACTGGAAACCACAGGAGCGGGGTTCCCTCCGGAACTGGGTAGAGGAGTTTGCCCAGCTTGACCTTGCAAAAGCTGTCTGGCCAGGTCATCAGTTCTTTCCTTTGATATTATTAATTCCCTCCTGAGGGCATTAGTCTCTTGACGCGCGGCATGTACTTCGGCCCGTAATTCCCCCAGTAATTGGGACAACTGATCAGTCTCAGAACTTTCCATAGCGCCTGGGTGGGAATTTGTAGGAAGGCTTCGCGTTCTGTAACGCTCACCTGACTCCCACGGAGGCGCTGGCCTGGTTCGCGCTGCTGTGACCTCTTCTAAGGTGATGCGCAGGGTTCGGAAGACGGACTGGACCGGGCCCCCAAATCTGGCTTGTCTGGCTCGCAGAAGTATCCTTCTGTGGGCGAAAATAGGGGATTAACTGTCTGCGGGGTAATGCAATCAGCCTCCCACTTTCCCCTCTCACCCTCCTCGAAACCCTTCTGTGATTCCTCGTAGCGTCTCACCTTAGGGTCTGGAAGGACGAGCTCTCCATCCTGCTTCTGATGCAGGGGCGCGTTGGTATCCAGTTACTTCACTGGATTTTCGGATTGGTGAGAACCAAACTTGCTTGGCTTCCAGGTAAGTTTTTTGATAAGAGGTTCCCCTTGTGTTCATGCATTAATGTACTAATGCTAGTGTCTTTTTCCCCATAGGGGCCGGGGTACGGAATGCCGGGGAACAGGCACCGACCCGAGATGAGAGGTGAAATCCTTGTAGAAATCAGATAAGTCTTTAATGAGTGTTTTTTGGTAATGTCTTTTCATTCACTCATTAACGCTGATGTCTCTTTTTCCCCTTAGGGGCCGGGGTCCGGAAATGCCAGGATGCGGCGCGGACCCGAAATGAAGAGGGAATGAATCAACAGGTAAGTCTTAACATGGAGATTTAGCTTTCCTTATTCCCTTCTCTCTCTCACCTTTTGTTCTGGTCTTTTTCTCCCTAGGCGCTGGGGCGTGACTGTGAATCCGGATGATCGCTGCTGAACATGGAGGCGCCCAGTAAAGGTAAGTGGAATGCGGCGCTGCAGCAATCGACGCGATGAGCTTTTAAATAAAAGTCTTCCTTTTCAGGGTTGTCGGCGAGATGTCTCCGGGATGCGGGTTTTAGCAGGTAAGGACTTTTCCTTCTTCTGTTCAATTCTTCTCTTCCTTTGCAGGTGATCCAGGATGCTGGCAGGCGTGGCAGAAGTCAGGATGCAGGAGAAGACACGGTGAGCGTCCAGCTGCTAGATGCAGAACAACGCGAAGCACATGTGGATGTTCGGGTGGGGTTTAAATAGCCTTGGAAGAAGTTCCAGGTATGTATCCTTCCTCCAATCAGGTATGTATCCTTCCCCGACCACGCCCGGATGGTAAATTAGTCCCACAGGTAAAGTAGTTCCTTTCAGGCCTCAAGGAGGCCGGGATCCTGCAGCATGGTCTGCATCAGGTAAGTGCACCCAAGCACTTCCATAATGAGCCTGGCGCCTATGGCGCCAGGACTGATGTCTTTTATGAGCCTGGCGCCATAGGCGCCAGGACACTGTCCAAAGGGCCCCTATATGGGGTTGCTGGGTCCTTCCTTGGGGACTGGATGTCCGCTTTCGGGGACGCAGGGCTTGAACCGGCTCCCCGGGAGTGGGCACCATGACAGCACTCCCCCCCAAGGCCCCTCCCAAGGTTGTTCCCTCCGGGGGTTTTGGTTTGTCTGGGAAGAGTCGGTGGAATTTCCTGACTAATCGAGGTGCATGCACATGGTCGCTGGGTTCCCACGACCTCTCCTGAGGTCCGTACCCCTTCCAATCAATTAGGTAGAACAGTTTTGACCTAAACATTTTTGAGTCTAAAATGTTCTTCACTTCGAATTCGGGCTCCCCATCTGTTAGAATAGGTTCTGGAGGTTTGAGTAGTCGGGTTCCGGGTACCACTGGTTTCAGAAGTGACACATGAAAAACAGGGTGAATTCGCATACTAGCTGGTAAATCAAGTTTAACAGCCACTGGGTTAATTATTGCCGTAATAGAATAAGGTCCCAGATATTTTGGGTTAAAAGTTCGAGGCCCTTTGAGTGGTAAATATCTGGTAGCTAACCACACTTGATCCCCAATCTGATACGGAGGTGCTTCACTCCGATGTAGATCAGCATTCTCCTTGTATTTTCTCTTGGCTTGTTGTAAATGCGTAGTTGCCTCTTTGAAGGCTTGGGTAATTGTAGAATGCAGATGTTCTACTGCAGGCATTCCGAGGTTCTGAGGTGAGTCAAGGTTTGAGGTTCGAGGGTGATGCCCAAACAAAGTATAAAAAGGACTGTGGCCAGTTCCAGAGTGTACCGAATTATTATATGCGTATTCGGCTATCCAAAGAATGTCTTTCCAGTTGCTTTCAGATTGCTGTAACATACACCGTAAGTATTGCTCAAGGGTCTGATTTGTCCTCTCGGTCTGACCATCGGTCTGAGGGTGGTGACTGGTCGATAATCTTACGTCGATCTGCGCCATTTGACAACATTTGCGCCAGAAGTGGGAAATGAATTGGCTTCCCCGGTCAGAGATTAGTATAGATGGGAATCCATGTAGCCGAACAATATTTTTGAGGAATTCTTTGGCTAGGACAGAAGCTGAAGGTAAACCTTTCAAAGGAATAAAGTGGGCCATTTTGGAAAACAAATCCACAATTACCAGAATAGTATTGTACCCCCGAACAAGGAGGCAGGTCCGTAATAAAATCCATTGATAGGGTGTGCCAGGGTGCTGGTGGTATGTCTAGAGGTTGAAGGAGACCGGCTGGTCTTTTCTTTTGACTTTTATTTTGGGCGCAAACACCACAGGACATCACAAAAGATTTAACATCTTTTCGCCAAGAGGGCCACCAAAATTGTCGTTTCACCTTTTCCTCTGTCTTGGCAATACCGGGGTGTCCCTCTATTAATGCATCATGATAACCGGAAATAACTAGTTCGTGTAATTCCTTATGTGGCAGGAATAAGCGTCCTTGAAAATAAGGTAAACCATTATCAATGGTAAAGTCTGATCCCTTTTGTATCCAATCCTGTAAGGTTGTAGGGTCCAGGAGTTGTTTCACTCTGGCTTGAATGTCTTCAAGCGTCTGTAACGAAGTCATGCCTAGAATCCTCTGTTCGGGAATTATTGGTACTGGTTCTGAGTTTGTATCAGATTCTCCCATTCCAATTCGGGATAAGGCGTCTGCTTTGCCATTCTTGCAGCCAGGTCGATAGGTAATCACGAAATCAAATTCAGCGAAAAACAAAGCCCATCGGAGCTGCCGTGATGACTGAGCCTTGGCGGTTTTCAAATACTGTAAATTCCGGTGATCAGTGATCACTGTGATGGTATGTCGAGCGCCAAGCAGATAATGCCGCCAGGCTTTAAAAGCAGACTTAATGGCTAACAGTTCTTTGTCCGTGATTGCATAATTAACCTCGGGTGCCGAGAATTTTCTGGACCAAGATGCTACGGGATGCAGTTGGTTGGTTTCGGGATCTCTTTGGGACAGGACAGCTCCCATGGCTAGGCTGGATGCGTCAGTCTCGACGAAATAAGGGAGATCTGGATGCGGGTGTTTCAATATAGGTGCAGAGGTAAACTTAGCTTTTAAATCCTGAAAGGCCTGCTCGGCTTCTTCAGACCATTCAAAACGTTTATTTTTCCTCAAGAGTGCAGTAATGGGTTGTACCACGCGTGAAAATTCCGGGATAAACCTGCGATAGAAATTGGCAAAGCCGAGCATGCTTTGAACCCCTTTTACAGAGCTAGGTGATGGCCATTTGAGGATGGCATCCACTTTTCTTGAGTCCATTCGGACTCCTTTGGGTGTCAGGATGAAACCTAGAAACTCGACTTCTGTGGTATGGAAAACACATTTCTCCAATTTAGCAAATAGTTTGTGTTGGCGCAGTTTTTCAAGTACTGCCCTGACGTGTTTTCTGTGATCAGATTCCGAAGAGGAGTACACCAGAATGTCATCGATATATACGACAACACAAACATCGATGAGTTCCCGAAGGACATCATTCATGAAGTATTGGAAGGCAGCCGGCGCGTTACACAATCCGAAAGGCATCACCTGGTACTCGAACAATCCGTATTTAGTACGGAAGGCAGTTTTCCATTCGTCGCCTTCTTTAACTCGTACCAGATGATAAGCCCCCCGGAGAGCTAACTTGGTGTATATGCAAGCGTCCTTCACCTGGTCAAGGAGTTCAGGGATCAGAGGCAGAGGATAACAGTTTTTAACCGTTATCTGGTTCAATGCGCGATAATCGATACAAGTTCTAAGGTCTCCTTCTTTTTTGGGCACGAAGAACAAAGCCGAGGATGCCGGGGACTTTGACGGGGGAATAAAACCATTAGCTAGGTATTGATCCAAATATTGTCTCAAATGCAGATTCTCAGGTTCGGTAAGGGCATAAATCCTGCTACAAGGGGGTTGTGCACCGGGCACCAGATCGATTTGGCAATCGTACGATCTGTGAGGAGGTAACGTGTTGGCCTGTTCCTTTTGGAAGACGTCCTGAAAGTCTTGGTATTCCGGAGGTAGTTGCATGGAGGCAGAGGTTACAGATGCTAGATTAATCTTCAGGTTTTCTGGGTAGCAGGTTTGTGTACAATCCGGGAAGGTTATTCTCTTAGCTCGCCAATCAATTCGAGTATTATGTGTCTCTAACCAAGGGATTCCAAGAATAACCTGAAACTGTGGAGCCTTGATTACATCAAACACAACACCCCCCCGATGGCCATCGGGACCAATAAGACTCACTTCAGTAGTGGAATGTGTTACCAGTCCAGAGGCAATTTCAGTTCCATCGACTGTGGTGATGACATCTTTGCTGGTTTTAGGACAGAGATGGAGGTTAATCCTAGAGACCAATTCATGATCCACATAGTTTCCAATAGCCCCACTATCGATGTATGCCTTTATTGCATGCAACTGCTTAGGCTGTTCTGGATCTACGAGAACCATTGGCACAATGAAATGCGAGGTCTGAGAGTTTGTTTTCAAGCTCGGCAAGCGGACCCCTACACTTGTCGGGCGGAGTCGTTTCCCGAAACAGAGTCTTCATGGTTTTTATCAGCGGCTCCTACCGCCTTTCGGGGCGGTTTTGCCGGGCAATCTCGTAGAAAGTGTCCAGAATTCCCACAATAAAGACATCATTTTAACTGCCGCCTCCTTTCACGTTCCTTTTGAGTTAAGGGTCCTTTAACCCCTCCAATTTGCATAGGCTCAGAGACATCAACTCCCTTGGGATTAGCATGCCTCTTGACCAACACCCGGGTCTCAAACCTGGACCGATCTGCTTTTCTGTTTTGAAGTCTGTGATCCAATTGGACCACTAAGTCTATATACTCTGTGCATTCTTGGGGCGGATTTACAACTTGGGATATTATTAATTCCCTCCTGAGGGCATTAGTCTCTTGACGAGCGGCATGTACTTCGGCCCGTAATTCCCCCAGTAATTGGGCCAACTGATCAGTCTCAGAACTTTCCATAGCGCCTGGGTGGGAATTTGTAGGAAGGCTTCGCGTTCTGTAACGCTCACCTGACTCCCACGGAGGCGCGGGCCTGGTTCGCGCTGCTGTGACCTCTTCTAAGGTGATGCGCAGGGTTCGGAAGACGGACTGGACCGGGCCCCCAAATCTGGCTTGTCTGGCTCGCAGAAGTATCCAGGATTTAGCAGGTAAGGACTTTTCCTTCTTCTGTTTTCTTCTTCTCTTCCTTTGCAGGTGATCCAGGATGCTGGCAGGCGTGGCAGAGGTCAGGATGCAGGAGAAGACACGGTGAGCGTCCAGCTGCTAGATGCAGAACAACGCGAAGCACGTGTGGCTGTTCGGGTGGGGTTTAAATAGCCTTGGAAGAAGTTCCAGGTATGTATCCTTCCTCCAATCAGGTATGTATCCTTCCCCGACCACGCCCGGATGGTAAATTAGTCCCACAGGTAAAGTAGTTCCTTTCAGGCCTCGAGGAGGCTGGGATCCTGCAGCATGGTCTGCATCAGGTAAGTGCACCCAAGCACTTCCATAATGAGCCTGGTGCCTATGGCGCCAGGACTGATGTCTTTTATGAGCCTGGCGCCATAGGCGCCAGGACACTGTCCAAAGGGCCCCTATATGGGGTTGCTGGGTCCTTCCTTGGGGACTGGATGTCCGCTTTCGGGGACGCAGGGCTTGAACCGGCTCTCCGGGAGCGGGCATCATGACATCATTGATCTCCATAATCCTCCCTAGACAATACCTATTCATACGTGTGTCTTTACTTTCTGTTTGCAAAACGTCCTTATTTAATTTCACAAACTACATATCCCATAATAGACCTTGTGGCAGTTCTAATTTCCTTACTATTCCTATGCTGCAGTCTTACAACTACAATCCCCTATAGCCTTAGAAATCAGTGCTGCTTTCACTTTTCGAGGAACAGAAGGGGAGGAGGCAGATTACCTTCAGGTGTGATGCTCCAGGTGCTGCTGATGAGCCTGTTTCAGCACAGGGCATGTCAGTATTTAAGCAGCTGCCTGCAGGAACACAGGGCTATTGCATTGAGTTCGCTCCAAGACCCTCGTGATTTGATCCTTGGATTTTTGCTGTGTCCTGTTGCTTCCAGTACCTGCTCCTGTTCCAGTGCCCTGTGCTCCCTGCCTTGCAGCCCTGCTACTCTGCTTTCACTCATCTGCCTTCTGCCCTGCACCTCTGTGCTTCCTGCACTGCAGCCCTGCTTCCCTGCCCGCAGACTCTATTCCCTGTCTGCATATCCTTGCTCTCTACCACCAATTATCTTGTTCCCTGCCTGCAGTTCCTTGTTCTGTGCCCATAGTCCGTTTTACCTGGCTTTAGCTTCCTAGATTCTAGTCCCGAGTTACCTTGTCCTCACTCTGCAGTCCTGCCCTTGTTATTCCAGTCCATAGTTACAGTTCCTTGTTGCCAGTCTGCAGTTCAGTCCTTGTTATCCTTGTCCTGAGTTTTCTTTTAACTTGTCTATATTTCAGTCTGCTGTTCCTTAACTCTGGTCCTTAGTTTGTAGTCTGCAGTTCCTGTCTCCTGAACCATTGCACTTAGATTCTTGTCTTCTTGCTTTTGCTTTTTCTTCCAGTTCTCTGTCCTGAACCTTGCTCACTTGGACTTCCTAATTTTTCCCTGGATATATCTGTTACTGTTCTTGTCCTCAGTTGTGCTTGTCTAATTCCATTGTTTGGAATTTAGCTGCTGGGTTTCCCAGCAGGCAATCTCTGCCCCTTTCCTCTGTCACGTTTCAGTAGTGTACCTTGTGCATATTGTTAACAGTGTGCTGGTTCATCTTTCAGGAGGCAGTCACTGTTCAGTTCCTGCTGGACCCGTACAGGCTTTAGTCTTGTGAGTACTGTTTCCTTGTTCATGCCTTAGGGTCCAGACACAGACACCCACTCCTGCTGCTCCTTTCCATAAGCATTCAGAGCGGGGCCCTGTAATAGTAACCAGCTCAGAAGGCTAGAGTTTCCCTGACCATGTGGGAAACTCTTGCCCCATTCTGTGTACACCCAAAGTCGGAACTTAACGTGTGCGTCTTACTTGTACTCCCTACCCCTTTCTGTTGACTGCCTTTGTTGCATGTGTGTAGTTATTGCCTAGCCTTTTTTGCCTGCAGGACTCCTTACTCTTCTGTCTCTTGTGCACTTTGCTCCTCTTGGCTTTGGGGCCACGTCTCTCCCCACAAACCCCTGACAAAAGCTCTGTTTGGAGTTTGTGGAACTGTACTTTCAACTGCAAGGAAAAGGTCAAAATAGTGCTCACCTACTCTTTCTATGTAGGTGCAAGATTTGATGCTTATTTTAACCCTTCTGCCATTTGAATTCTTGCTTGACCTGGTACCTGTTTTGACCCCGATGACTCGGAGGCAAGAGAAAAAGAACTGGCATGCAGCATCAGCTAACAGAGCCTGAGACCTGGAGTTGTTGAAGCTGAACTGAATGCTTAGCTGTACCATCCTCCTGTCATGCTCAGACTCTGAGGTGTACCTCTTTACTGGTCCTCCATTATTGGAATTGACCACCTTTCTGCCACCGAGCTGCACTGCTATCAGACCAGAAACATAAGCGGAGTACCACCGCTCCAGCTTCTGTGGCTTTCAGCAATTTCTTTACTATGAAAAACTATCTGCAGCTGTTCCTAAATCTATGGAATCACAGGGACCATCAGAACACGATCCATGCTCACCCCAATCCCAACGCTTATTCGTGAACAAAAGCTTCCACCTAGAGATAGGGGGCTATCTTTGTTCTAAATTGTCTCCAAAAGTTCATACTGAATGTACATACTATGTGGCCTAACAATGCCTCCGGTAGATCATCCATTTATTCAAAGCAATGGTTGTGTTGCCCTGTATCTTGTCTGCATAACTTACGTTTTGAGGGCTAGACCTTAGCTGCTTGACCACCGCTACCAATAGGTGAGTAGAGGCATGCCCTGCCTATATCGGCACCCGGCTCGGTTCCTAAACACAGAAACTGGATTTTCATGTAATCGATCAGTTCTAATACCAGAACTAGATGATTATAAAATAAGTGACTAGTTTCAATTGCACACCTAGCGGACTGTTAGCGAGCACCGGCAGCATGCCGGGGTAGCAGTTTGGGCGGCAGGGCAGTGGCTTTGAAGCAGAAGCTATAGGGGGGCGTGCCGACAGCGTGATGATTTCATTATTCAGTGCCAGTAGACTCACGGCGGTGGAAGTCTCCATCCACAAAAGAGGCTTGGGCGTGGAAGGGCAGTGTGTATATCCACTGCTGCTGCACCAGAGGAACTGCGTTTATGAAGGCAGGCCTGTAGTTGTCTTTCTTTATTGTCCTTCTTTCTGGTTGTCGATCAGGGAAGCCATTGGAAGGTGCTCCGGGTGCACCGGGATGTGTTTTATGAGTAGAGAGCGGGTGTAGGTCTACTTTCACACAGTTGGTCTGGCAGTGTCAAGGGCTATCCGGTGAGGAGTAGTTTGTTTGAAATTATTGGGAGAGGCTTAGAATTGCATGTGTAAAGTAGCATTGGAACAGGGGAGGAGCATCAGAGTAGCAGAGGATGCAGTGGATACGGGTGAGGTATGGCATCCTCGACTTCTCCCACAAGTGAATCCAAATTGGGAAACTGGCAAGAAGTTTGCTGATACTACATGCACGAAAAGTCATCTGGATTAAGGCGGAAAGGGTAGTGGTTGTTGCAGAGTGTTCATTGTTTTCAGCTGAAGATACAGTAGTACAATTGGTTAGGTAAGAGTTTGTATAGGGAATGGGGTAAACAATTACAGTGTGGGTGCGGTTTTGTGGGAGCAGAGTAAGTCTGTGGCCGTCTGTAAACCAGGCTTGTGTGTTTATTATATGGGAACAACTTAAAATGGTGTGAAACAGACATCTAAGTGGTTGGCAAATCTTGTTTTATAGTTCTGTTATTGAGCACTTACAAAGTGGTATATTGTGTTGTGTGCTTGTACAGCCTGCAAGGGAACCACCTGGTGTTCAGGAAACAGCTAGAAACGTGGCTTTTCAACCAAGCACTTTGAAATAAATAAAAAATAATAGCAGCTACCTAAACACAGTGTCCCAGATACTTGAGTTAGTTAACGACAAGCAATATTCAAAACTCTTGACACTGCCATCTGTGGGAAACCTATCTGATTCATGGGACCTCGGAAGCGTGGCACTGGTCCGGACCTTAATCTCAGTGAAATCTACCACCAAGAGCCAGATAGTGATAACACCCTCAGCCTCCATCCCCTCAATCCCCTCATGCCTCAACTAATTCCTCACTAATAAAATGTTGCATTCTTACAAATCCCAAACTCCTTCAGATGACCTCCAGGTGTAGTGTAATTAACAGAGTCAGACCCTATCCATTTCCTATCAACAACAATGCTGTCAATTTTTGCACTCCACAATACGGGGGTACCAACAGCAAACAACTTAGAGATGTTCATATCGGCACGCAGCTAACAAGCACTTTTGACCTGCATCCATCAACTCCAAAGGTTCTGCATCTGCCGTCTGTAAGGAACTCATGGTGCCAACAGTAAAGACAGACACACGTGATCACAGTTCAAGGGTGTTTATTGAACAATGAATGCAGGGTGGAAAAACACCTAGGCCTAACCTAGCCAAAATCTAAGATACGAGCAAGCGTCAACCATCAAATGAAAAATAAGGCAGTCCTAGTGGCTGTGTTAAAAAAAGGGCCTATACTAATAAAAAAATATTGCCAAACCCTTACAACTAATTACAGAAAGAGTGTGGGTTAGGGTTTTCAATAAAGAAAGAAGTGTTCTCAAATCATAAGTCAGGATGTGATTGCCAGGGGTCTCTGTTCCCCACGTTTTGAGCATGGGACAAAGTGGATCTCCTGAGCACAGCACATGCTCGAGCTTTCCCAGCACAAGCCAACAGTTTCGTATCAGCTATCAGGTGCTTCAATGGCCAAGTCTCTTTTCAATAAAAAGTATCCTTCCTTCATGTCCTGATGTATCCAACAAACAAACACAAAGTTCAGTTCCACGTATACTTTAGGTGATGGCTTCACCCCTGGGTCTCCCTCTTCCAGGCGCAGAATCCTCACAAGTTGTATTCAGCAAATCAATCGAATAGTTCCTTTCTCAATGAACATTGGGTGGTGACTTTTTGTCGACTTCCCTCTGTCGGGTTCACTCTCGCCAACCTTTACAACATATTGTTCATAGGGACCTCAGCAAATGGGACTCATTTCCCTTAGCTTCTCAATCATCTGTTGGTCAAAGACTTTCGACAGTACAGAGGATTTTACAAGACCCCTGTATGACCACTTTGACCTCTTCTCACCTCTTCCCAAGGGCTTCTGTTTACAGTAGTTTCTACCATCAGGTAATCGCCCAGAGTTTGCTGCCTGAGCACCCACATGTTGCCGGACTCCTCTGTTGCTGGTATTCCCCCTGTCTCGTCAATTGTATCTTTAAGCTTCTCAAAAGTTCAAATTAGCAGTTGGCTATTTATCGTTCAACACCGTTCGGTTTCTTATCGGCTCTTCCCTCGACTCACCGGCTGTGATGAACTACTTGGCTTTCTTCTCCTTCGAGTAAAGGTTGGTACCATAAAGACTTGTGTCTCTCCCTGGCTTGGTTATCAGCAGAGGAGTGTCGTATGTACCGTAGACATCTTCTGCAACACACGCTAGCTATTGTTTGCAGACTTATAATTCCCTCAGCTGAGGTTTCACAGGTCTTGGTCGGAAAGGGCAAGGTCACTTCTCTCCTTGTCACCTTCTAGGTCTGTGCCGTCTTTCTCCTCCTCTTGAACTGCCGTGCTGAGTTAGATCTCACATCGTGCGGTCTGCTTTGCTCGTCCTGTGCTTTTGTGCTCCACCTTTTATCCCTGTGGGGAAGGGAAAGGCACATCAGGTATGTGTGATTCTGGTCAATTGTCTGACTTTGCCTGACCATTGTATTGGGACATGTCAGGTAAACAGGTCTGGTGTTAGTCCGTTGTCTTTCGTGTTGTGCGAAAGTGTTCATGTGCGATAGAGGGGGCAGTGTTTTGGAATATCCTACGCTGTAGGATGGGGAAAAGGTGTTGAAAAAAGGCGATACAGCATCTCACCCGTCGGTGTCCCACTCCCTAAGGACCCCTCATCCAGGTGATCCTCCCTCACTGTTCCACCCCCAGGAACTGGATCCAACAGCGATGGCCGAGTCCTGGCCACCTGGATGACATATCCCTGGACACTAGCTAAGGGGATACCTTCAGGTTTCTCACACTTCCCACTTTCGACTAACACACCCTGCCCTCCTTTCTTACCGAGCCATGCACAGTCAATGTTATTGGCAGAAAGGCGCTATATAAAACCACTTTAAATTTACATTTGCTTATATTGTGCTTATATAACTGTTTGCTTACTGATTGTTCGAATATCCAGGTTGAGTGATAGATGGCCCTCATTACAAGTTTGCTGGTCCGGACACAACAGTGCCGGTAAGCTTACCAGAACTGTTGTTTCCCTACCGACAAACTATGAGTCTGCTGGTGGGTGCCGTTCTGCCTGCCAGGTCTGACCCTGGTGGGCGGAATGGCACCCGCCAGCAGACTTTTACAGAAGCACTGGCACCATTATTAACGGTGCCAATGCTTCCATGGTCCCCATATCCCCTGGAGTCCTATGGAACTCCACAAAATGAGGATGCCCCGGTTATTCCAGCAAGTCAGGTGCCAGTAAATCATTACGAGTACGGCGGCTACCTGCCGGTTTTTCCGGCACTGTTTCCGCTGAACTCGTAATGAGGGCCAATGTGTTTATATTACGCTTATGTCGTTGTTTGCTGTGGTATGCCTATATGCTGCTTATATAGCCCTGTTATGCAATTATGCACATAGATGGTTGTTGTGTTGTGTGCTGGTGCGGCGCTTATATAACCCTTTAAATGGGAGAGCATACAATAACAATGTTTTGTAATGGTGAGCTTATACAGCCCTATTATGCATCTATTGTATGTTTTAGGGTTCAATTTGATAGCGTTTATAGGACTGGGGGTTGAGAGCTGAGAAAGCATGCCCATCATGTACTGTGCTGGTCCTGGTCCTGACAACTATTTCCTTTCTGCTTTGCATAGGGTTTTGCATGTCCTAGGGAGTGAAAGATCCATGATGACAGATGTTTGCTTCACTATAGCTTATCTACGGGAATGGAATGCATGTTCAGCAGTGAGTTTTGTGGAATAGCTCACATTATTGAGCACGGCTAGATCATTTTGATGGCGCATTAAGTTAGCTCTGGGGGTGAGCGGGTGGTCGGCGTAGTCCAGGGGTGGTGCACTCAGGGGCTGCTGACCTGGTAGGTGGGGTATTTCCATGCTCAAGGGGAGGTTGGCTTTGCCTTTGGGAGCACAGGAAATGGAAGGCTAGGTTAATATGTTAGTGTAAAGGACTCATTTTGAAGGTTTTGCCCAAAGACAATGACATTCTGGCTCCGGGAGGCAAACCGCTGGTCAGTGGCTGCCCGGGGAGACATTTGTCTTACAGATGCAGGGGCGGTAGTGTGGCAGTCGGTCTGGGCAATGGAGAACTGGGGGTAAGTTTCTGCAACTTTCATGATATGGTGTTTTGGCAACTTTATGGTTTAACTGTCTGTCATTTCTAGTCACACAACAAGCAACAGTATGAGCCACACCAGCAATGCTGTGCTGGTGCTACACTTTCATGAATAACAATGAGCCAGAATGTGACATCTCTGGGATATTGTGCTGGTCATGCCAACACACTGCTCTAGTCAGCATAGATGGCATTGGTACCATCCTGCACCTGCAACAACTCACAGCAATATTGCAGCAGGGTGGGCGCCTTAACTGTGATGTTCGGGCAGCAGACATGCAGCCACAGTACCAGGTACACCTATTAGTTCTGAGTGAAGATGTTCACCCACATTTATGTGCCAGTGTCAGTGTGATGCTGGTTTTTCTGACCTCTGCAGGCAGAAACACACAGCAGGCACACGCAGGGCCTTGTAAAAATTGGCACTTCTGTAGTATCTTGATCCCAGCCAGCACAGTGCCTACGATGTAGTGTAGGGAATGTTGAGTAATGAGGGATCTAGATTGGAAGGATGACTGATAGATAGAGAAACTACTGAAAGGAGGGATGATGTACTGCTGGTGGACTTCAGATGATACTTGAAGAATAAACTTAAGTTTGTGAAACCTGCCTGGCTCCTGTATACTTCACTTTTGGTGACGAGTTGCCCACCAGCCACCCACGTGTGAGAAAAGCATCAAGAATCCTGCAGATTTATCCAAAAAAGGAAAAAATTAACAGCGCAGCGTTCCCTTCATATAAATAATGCATGTCACAGCTGTGGGGCCCAAGCGCTTTAAAATGCTACACATTTCAGGCCTATTCTGCCAAGCAACTGATTATGCTCAGGCCTCTGCATTGCACCTAGCAATTGTGACATGCAATAAAGGAAACAGAGCATTCAGCATTGCCTATTCTGCCCAGCAACTGATTATGCTCAGGCCTCTCTACATTCCACCCAGCAACTGTGACATACAATAAAGGAAACAGAGCGCTCAGTATTCCAGCCTCTACACGGAGAAAGCGAATCTATTGCTTGCTGAGTATTTAATCAGAAAACATAAGGAATTAGTAAGAGAGCTGCAAAAACCTTCATACAGTGGACACACATAAACAAATATGTATGAATATCAGTTAAAGCAGAGAAAAGTAAAACTGGATTGAACTCTATATAGAAACACAGTGACTTTTACACTTTAAAATTCTACTACCAAGTGAGAAGGAAATTGGTTTGGGTGACGGGCACTCCCCAATTCTAGGCATGCAGAACATTGCAACCCCAATTACTTTTCTGCCTATACCAAGTGACCCGCCAGTACCGTGGAAACACTGACAAACATCCTTCGAACATTACGCATCGGCTGTGTGTGGGAACAGCTATGTTGCCCAACAAAAGAAATACTTACTTATGCATTGCTTAGGTAACCCGGGACAGGAAAAATGTGATGATCTCCTTGGCCTGCCACCTGATGAAGCATATAATCTCAATGAATATGAAAGGTGCATAGCTAAACTTGACAAGCATTGTGAGTGTAAAGTGGGCATTATATTAAACAGCATAAATTCGGTAAAAGATCTCAAATTGAAGGGGAAAAAGTGGAAGCATTCATCACAGCGCTGAGAGGGTTGGCGAGAACATGCAATTTCGGACTGACCACGGAAGAAGGCTTGCGAGACCAGTCTATGTTAGAGTCTAATGATGACGAAATAAGACAACAGCTATGGTCCAAGAGTGACTCACCACTTGATGAGGTTTTACATATAGCGAAAGAAGTAGAGCAAACAAATTAAAACCTAAAGACGCTTGAAGCCAAGGTTCACCAGATCAAATTACCTGAAGAAAAGAATCATGGTAATAGTGCTGAGACAACAGCTACCATCTCTGGAAGTAAGGTAACACCTTCAACTAAACGCAAGCCCAGTCATATGAACAAAGTAATCTCAATACCAAGATGAATCAGAAATTCCAGAATTTGTTTTTTTCAGATACAGCGCTACCGGTCATCTTACCAATGGTCCCACATTCCCATCTCTCGATCCGAGATGCCAGAAATGCAAAAGGAAAGGGCACCTCACAAAATTCTGCCATTCTGGTGACATCAATACAGTTGATGACTAGTACTATGGTTCTAAAGAAGCAGTATTAGTCATTGGTGATGAAAAGGAGGACTTGGATGGTCCGCGATATTGAAAAACCATCTACGGCGAGAAGATAGAGATGATGATAGACTCTGGAGCAAAATACACTCTGCTACCAAGAAGAATATTTGAAAAAACATTCCCAAGCAAGAAGTTGCACAAGGTTGACATCAATCGGCGAGCCTATGGTGGCGCTACAATAGATTTAATTGGGAGGTTCGAGGCCTTGTTAGAATTTAAAGGAAGAACGGCTGCAGGCAAAGTTTATGTCACAGAAAGGGGGTCAATGCCTTTACTTAGCTGGTTAAAGCAGAAAAGATTACAAATCAAACTTAATCCTAATGAGAAAGAGTGCATACCACATGTTGACAAAGAATAGTTACAGAACCAAATATTCAATGATAAAACGGGTTGCCTGAAGGGATTTGTTCACAAGATATGTCTTGTACCAGATGCTGAACCAATTGTTAAAAAAGTAAGGACAATCCCTTTGGCTTTACGAGAAGAAGTAAAAAATTAATTAAAGAAGTTGGAAGAAAACGGCATTATAGAAAGAATTGAGCCATCAAGATGGGTTTCAACCCAATGGAAAATTGAGATTATGTGTAGACCTCCGTGCACTCAATAAGTGCGTAATACCGGACTGCCACCCTCTTCCCATCATCTTGGAAACCTTGTGAACCATGAATGGCGCAAAAATATTTTTGTCACTGGATCTAATGGCAGCCTACCATCAAGTCAAGTTACACCATGAATCAAAACAACTAACGGCATTTGTGACACCAGAAGGATTATTTCAATTCGTGAGAATGCCCTTTGGCCTTTTCTCAGCCACCTCCTTGTTTCAAAGGATCATGCATGATATCTTTAAGGATGTAAAGGGGGTGATATGTTTTCAAGATGACATCTTTATATTTGGATCAGACCAATAAACGCACAATCACAGGCTAGACAAAGTGATGAAAATGCTGATCAAAAGAGGCCTAACACTCAGTAAGGAAAAATGAAAAATTAATCAAACAAATATTGAGTATTTAGGACACACTGGGCCTCATTATAAGTTTGCCGGTCTGGGAACTACGGTACCGGTAAGCTTGCCGGTACCGTAGTTCCCATACCGGCAAACTACGAGTTGTGCTCACGGGTTACTTGCTGCCCGCCAGGCCGGCGGGCAGAAAGACACCCACGAGCACAGCATGTCGGATGCACAGGCACCGTTATAAACAGTGCCTGTGCATCTGACCTCCCCATTCCCATTCAGCCCTATGGGGCCAAATCGGAATGGGGAGCATCTTTTTTCCGGCGCCCACAAATGGGCAATTACCGGGTCTGGTGGGGCCAGAATGCCCTGGTAATTACCCATGGGTTTGGCGGCAGCCTGGCGGTTTTACCAGCAAGGCTACCGCCAAACTTGTAATGAGGACCACTGTGTCGGCCAATGGAGTTAATGTAAAGAAGAAACTTGCCAACAACATAAAGAGTGCTGTTGAACTGAAGAATAAAGATTCAGTGCGTACATTCCTAGGCATGGCAGAGTATGATTCAAGATTTATTCCCAACTTTGCTAGCATGACAGTAAATATAAGGATGCTTCTTAAAAATAACTCTCAATTCATATGGAGCTCGGAGTGTGCCCAAGAATGTGTTGCTATCAAAGCTGCATTGGAATGCACGCCTTCGCTTAAAGACTTCACACTAACTAGAAAATCGATAATTACAATGGATGCCATCAACACAGGACTAGGAGCAGTGTTCACGCAGATCGAAGACACAAGGAGTTTGTCAGTGCTTTTGCATCACTTTTGTTAAGAGGAGCAGAAGTAAATTACTCTACCATTGAAAAAGAACTTCTCTCAGATTTCAAAATGGCCGCCGACAGGAGAGCACCGTAACTAACACTCACCTGCCCCTCGACACAGATTTAAGGGAATTTCATGTGAAAAAAACCCTCCCAGGGCACGAATTATGAGAGAACTGCGGCCCGTACATAGCTGGTGTTCATTCAAGCGTGACCAGTTTTAGGGAGAATTCTCATAAATGGCTAATTTCCCTTACCAAATGAGTCCCTCAGCAGCGTTGCTGGATTTCGCGTTTTTTTTTAACCTGGTAAAAGTATGAGCCTTTTTCCCACTCTAACATGTGTTTTGCTGTGTGTAGTTTTACAATTTGTGTGATCTTGGGCTCTGGAGCCTCACCTAGTCCATGAGCATCATTTTTGTGTGTGTTGCACAGCACCCTCAGTGTAGTGACACAGGGTTGTCTTTTAGACTTCCCACTGACTCAATTTTTCTGGGACTGACTACTGTCTCCCAGAAACATGTAAAGTTGCCATTAACTTTATGTAGTCTCTTTAAACCACAGACCCAGTACACCCCATCCTATATGGAGTATTGGAAAAGGTTAATTCCTATCCCTTTTTGTCTGTTTCTCTTGGAGCACTGTTTCGCTCCCTTTTCATCAAGACTTGGCTGGTGGCAGTGGTAACTACCCTAATTTTCCTACCGCGGTTATCTGATATAACCATGGTATTGTTTTAGGCTATTATATAAGCCTCAAACATAAACCCGCTTGACCAAATACATTTTATTTTGGCTCCGGCTGGGTTTATTCGCAATTTCTTTTTGTTAAAGTCTTTCTCGTGTTTTACTCTGCGCACCAAACCGGGGTTGATTCCTTTGTTCGTTGTCTTTTCGTGGGCTTCTGCACAGAAGCCCTCCTTAAGGCGCATGAAAGTCTGGGTAGGCAGGATGTGAGGGAGGGGTCTTAGGACCGCTGACATGGGTTCCCTTGGTAACCCAAGTCGCACTCCTGTTTGATTGGCTGGGTGACTGTCCTTGCCAGGACAGCCTCCCTGCTGTGTGATTGACAGCTAAGCTGTATGAATGGGGGAAAAACTGCATAAAAAGCAGGTCTCTGGGACTGGAAAGGCAAAGTCGCCACTGGAACGAAAGAACCAATGAGGAGATGATGGAAGAGGACCCCTACCACGACTGAACCGCCCGGTGAAGCCCTGCTGCAGGTCCGAATCTTCAGAATCCGACGACAGAAGATCCTCCAGGAAACTTCTTCCCTTGAGCTTGTGGGACCAACCAGTTCGCCAAAACTGCAAGCCAGGACCCCTCCTCTGGTCGAATTCGCTGTACAGAGCTCCAATGGACCGGATAGCCAGGAAGGTCGAACCCTGCTTAGGTTTTAAGGAGCGCAACTTTTATTCGTTGCTTTGCTCTGCTGCTGGTTTCTTCCCTGGGTAGTGCAGGACCCTCCAGTCTTCCTACTTCTTGTCAGTCCGACAGTCGCTTCAGGAACCGTGAGGCTGCAGGAACCACCAGGAACGTCCGCCTCAGCTACAGCTTCCTCTCTGTTTTAAGGAACTGTGCAAATCCGGTTATTTGTTTTGTTCAACCGCGGTGAAAGTTTTTGAAATCTTTCTCCAAACCAAGGGATTGTCCTTCTCTTCTCTTTGAACTAACTTTTCTACCAACCAACCTCGTCAGGAATCCGTGGCACGAACTTTACCGCAAACTACCCTGAACCGTGTGATCTTGAGCAAAAGACTTTTACCTGATTCTATCACTGTTGTTCCTCTTGATCAATTGCCCTGAGTACTTACCTGTTGGTGTGGTTCAATTTCTATTAACTTTGTCTTTCCCTCCCTTTTAAATTGCTGGACTGCCAGTTTGCTCCCACTTCATTTTGTGAGCTTAACTTGTCTGGAACTTATTAGGAGTGGTGCAGTGTATTAAGAGTGTGATTTTTAAACTGCTTATAATAGGGTAATGTTATACAACTGAAGAGGGAAATAAATGTATATCTTTTTACTTGAAAACCTTGAGTCAGTGTTTGCCTAAATCATAGTAATTGCTGTCCTTTGTGTAACTATTTGATACTGCTCACTTACTCTTGAGATAAGTCTGGCTGCTCAGCCATCGCTACCACTTTAACTGTGTAGTACAGGCGTGTACCAAAGGTGAATTTGTACTGTCACTTGTAATCTTAATTGTGTGTGGTGTTCCCAAAGGGTACTGCATATAATTCTGCCTAACAACTCGCGGGTGCATAGCCCAGAGGATTGGGCTGGATTGCAGGAGAATTGTGAACGGCTACCAGCAATGAGACACGCTCACCGGAGGGCCCTGTCTTGCGGGTGAAGGGAGAGACCGGCGTGCTCGACCCCACGGTCCCTGTCAAGGGAAGTCCATGGGAGAGAAGCAGAATCTGAAGGAGGAGCGTGGGGCCTCTGAACGGAAAGGTGAAACCACAGTGGATATCCAGAGGCGGGGAGGACCCGCAACTCCGATGCAAAAGGAAAGGCCTAGCAAGTGAGGAGCCAAGTGCTGGAGGGACGCACCGCCGGGCAGCGAGAGAAGCTCAGTACCCGCTGCCACCGCGATACAAAGGGAGAATCCTAACCCCACCCACGGCATTGGAACAGGGACGAGTGACCCAGGAATGGAGGCCGCCAGAGAAAATCAAAGAGGTAATCCGAGGGATAGTATCAAGGACCAGGCGGCTGGGAGCGTTGCACCCCCCCCCCACACCGCAGGGATATGCTGAAAGGACAAGAACGGTGAGGAGACCGGCAGTATCCCAGCCACGCTGAGTGAGTCGGATCGGCTTTGGAGTTTGGAGTGGGGGATAGAAAGGTCACATTTGCCCAGCACAGCCCCAGAGAACGTGAGGGGACAAGGAATATGCCATTAAAACCACAGGCAAATCAAGCAGTGCGGATCTAGGGCGACCAAGCATTACTGGTAGCATAATGCAAAGCGAGGAGAGTGACCATCGAGCTCATGGGGGGAAGTGATCTCCACCGGATGAATGAGAAGAACTCATAAAAGTATATAAGGGTTCAAATGCCATAGCGACCAGCTGGGACCCGGAGGATTATTGGACACTTTCAAAACTCCCCATATAGCAAAGTAACATAGGGGAGAGGCATTCGAAAGCCTAGAGCGAAAGCTTTAAATTAAGGAGACAGAATCCTAGGACATCAGAAAATAGAGGGAAAAGGGGAGGCAAAACTTTTCAAAAGGTGTGAAGAAACCCCAGGAAGGTGTTATTCAAAAGATGTGGAGATGAGACATGGGAACCCCTCATGAGGGCGAAGGGAGCCCGGAAAAACAAGAACACAGGGGTCTCCAAGGAGAATCTGAACTTGACCAGGCGGTTACACAAGATATTCTCAAACAATACTTTCAGGACTTTGGGGATAACATTGCAGGGACTGTGCAGGTACAGTTATATAAGATCTGAGGAGATTTGGCTTCCACACTGCACGAAATAAAGGGAGATGTGAATAAACTGGAGGAAAGAGTGGGCACGAACGAGACAGCGCTCCAGGAACTTGCAGACAATGCACAAAGGATGGATGAATTGGTGAAGCAACTAGGACATGCAACGCACAACCTAGAGATACAAACAGAGGATCTGGAAAATAGATCCAGGAGATCGAATGTTAGGGTAAAGGGCCTGTTCGAGGACATACAGGACCAGGACCTCAAGGCTGTGATCCTGCAAATATTCACAGATTTAGTAGATCTGGAAGGTGCGGCTGAATTGAAATTGGACAGAGTAAATAGAGTAGGGCCGCTGAGGAAAGAACCAGGATGAAGACTGACAGACGTCTTGGTGGTTTTACATGACTACAGTCAAAAGGAAGGGATCTTGTTAGCAGCAAGGAAAATGAGACAGCTAACATATAATGGGGCGGAGATACAACTCTTCCAGGACCTGTATCAAATATCTTTGCTTAAAAGGAAAAAAATGGGCCCGGTGGTGAGCTTTCTTTTGGAAAAGAGCATTAGATATCGTTGGCCATTCCCGTTTGGGCTAGTATTTGAGTGGGAAGGCCAGTAGCATGGAATCTCATCCTGCGATGATGGAGTGTGTATACTTGGGCAAGAAGAAGAAGAGGCAGGGCCCAGTGATCTGAGAAAGGAATGACAGGACAAGACGAAAGGGTGGGAATGGGCTGCAGCAAAGCGGAGGAACACCAAGAGGAAAGGGGCTTTGGCTGATCCGAAGGGACCCCGGGACAGCAGATCGGAGGATCAAAAAAAGGCCTGAAAGTACTCTATATCACCTCAAGGAACTTACACCGTCCGGAGAAGTTTCCACAAGTCAGCCTGGGGAGGGCAATTGTTTAAGTAAAATGGGTGTTGGGGGGACGGGGAAGGTGGGAGTTGGGATCGATACATGGGCTTGGGTGAGCCTGCAATGGTCAAATTTGGGTTGTGTTTGGGCTCAATCCCTGAGAGGGTGGATGGGGAGGGACTAGAGGTCAGTTGAGTCCACCCAGCAAGGGGTAAGCAGGGCTGGGGGAAATAAAAGGGGCATTTGGGGGAAGGGAAGTGGGGGTTAGGGAGGCAGAGGGGTACCAATCAAGAATCCAGGGAGTTCATATGTAGCGTCTCGGCTCCTCGGGGTGATGGCTAAGACCAACGATATTGGCATTATTTCCTTGAACAATGGGTTGAACTCACCCTTGAAAAGAAAGAAATTAGAAAGATTCATCCAAAGGGAAAAACAGATCTACTTGCCCTACAAGAAATGCATGTGCAACCAGTGATAAGCATAAACTTAAGTTACAGGGTTATCAGCAAATATTTCAGTCCAATGAAGGAAAGGAAAGAGCGGCAGTATTATTAGCTCTGCAAAATAACCTGAACATCACAGCAGTGGACTGGGAGAAAGACAATCATGGGATATGTGTGGCAATAGTTTTGCATGGGAAGGGGGAACTATATACGCTTGCCACTATTTACGCACCCAACTTGGGGCAAGATGGATTTATACAGAAAATCCTGAAGAACCTTGAAGGATTTGCCAAGGGACAAATTATATTGTCAGGCGACGTCAACAAAGCTTGGAACCTGGGGGCGGACAGGAGTGATGGAAAGGTGGGCACCAAGGGTAAACCTACGAGAGATCTGCGTGACAAATAGATAGCCTCTCATTAGTGGACGCTTGGGGGATAAAGAGGGGCAACGCTAGAGGGCGCACTTTCTTTTCTCATGTTCACAGGACCTCCTCTAAGATAGATTATATATGGATATGAAGGAATTTGCTGGGTCTGGTTACAGAGATTGCAGTGGGCGCTATAGCAATAGCGGTTTATGCCCCTATAACTTTGAGAGTGAGGAGAAAAGAAACATCACCTGGGCTGTGGCAGTGGAAACACCTTACATATATATTCAAAGACAAAATATTGAGGGAGGGATAAGAGTGGGAATAGAGGAATTCTTCCATGATAACAAACAAGGGGGCACAGACCAACACATAAGATCGGATGCATTTAAGGCTACAATTTGAGGGAAGATTATAGTGATGAAGGCCTGAACAGATAAATGAGATTCTTGTAGAACGAGTTGGAGGAAAAATTCAAACAGGTTATGTCTACAGTGAGGGTCAGGGATAGTGGGAAAGTTTGTAGGGAATATAGGGCCATGAGAGGTCAATTGGAAATCTTGCAAACAACGGAGGCAGATCGCTTGCTGCTGTATCTTAAACAGAAATACTATGTTAAAGCAAACAAGGCAGACATATTGCTGGCTAGGTTACTAAGAAAGGAGGAAAAAGCTAGAACTAGATTAAAGGTAAAAAAGAGAGAGGGAGGGGAGTGCGCAGAGGGAAATGATATAACCCGGGAATTTTTGGCCTACTATTCAGACCTATATGAATCTGACAATCCATCAGAGTATTCACAAATAAATGATCTGGGGAAATGCGGTCTCCCAATAATACCCGAACATGAGAAACTGGAATTAGAGCAAGAGATTACGGTGGAGGAGGTTCGTAGGGCTATAGACACACTGCCAATTAACAAATCTCCAGGGCAGGACGGGTTCACCGACGATTTTTATAAAGCATACAGGGAGCAGTTACTCCCACATTTAGTCCAGATGTATAATACATTTGGGGAGGTGGGGATGATAACGCCAACAATGGAGGAAGCAAAAGTGGTATTACTTCCAAAACCTGGGAAAGACCTGGCGAGTTGCAACTCTTACAGGCGTATTGCACTAATTAATATAGATGCAAAAATCTACACAAAAATATTAGCCTCCCGGATAGACCACCATATGCCAGAACTCATAGGCACGGACCAATCTGGTTTCATACGGGGCAGACAAACAGGAGATAACACAGACGAATAACCTGAACATCACAGCAGTGGACTGGGAGAAAGACACGCATGGGAGATATGTGGCAATAGTTTTGCAGGAGAAGGGGGAACTATATATGCTTGCCACCATTTACGCACCCAACAAGCACATTTAATAGAAATAATCAACATAAAGAATATTCCGGCTCTCCTAATTGCTTCGGATGCCGAAAAAGCATTGAATAGAATGCAGTGTCAGTTTTTGTTTCATACCATGAGGAAAATGGGGTTTGGGACTAAAATTATTTCTATGATAAAAGCACATTTTTCATGGTTTCTAGAGGAACAAAACGGGGGTGTCCTTTGTCCCCATTATTGTACGCTATCCACTTGGAGCCACTCTTGGCCACAATAAGGGATTCACTAGACATTAAAGGGATCCCATTTGGAGGAAAGATTCATAAAGTAGCCGCATTTGCGGATGATATTCTATTAACGCTCACAGACCTGGAAAGATCTATTAGGACTCTGGAGAAGGAATTGAGGGACTTTGGGGCACTGGCAGGGTTAAAAATCAATAGCCACAAATTAGAGATCTTAAATTTAACAATACCAAGGGAGAAGGAACAGGAACTCAAAAAGACCTTCCAATATAGCTAGGCAGGCAAGGCTATAAAATATTTGGGGCTCAACATTACTAAAGATACCCTCCCCTATTAGCGTCCATCAGAAAAATTGTATTTCACTGGGGACCGTTGACAATATCATGGCTAGGGAGGATTAATGTGCTCAAGATGGTCATTATTCCAAACCTTCTGCACCACTTCACGACACTTCCAGCGAGGGTACACAAGTCTTTCTTCAGAGCGCTTTAAAGGTACTCAGGGAAATCTATATGGAACAATAAAAAACCTAGAGTTGAACGCTTAGTACTGAATATGCCAAGGAATAGGGTGGGTTGGGAGAACCAGATATCGGGGCATATTATTTGGCAGCACAGACCAGGGTAATTCGAGATTGGCTAAGAGACGATAAGCATAAGGTATGGAGACAAATGGACTAAGCATTGGTGGGGGGTCATCTTGAGAGGATGTTGTGGAAACACAAGAGGAATAGACCACAAAATGTCTACCACAGCGCAATTGAATCCCTAGTGAGGGATTTGTGGGATGAACTGGTGATCAGAGCAGGATTTACTTCATATCCATCGCCATTCACTCCGATATTCCATAACCCTCAATTCTCTCCGCCGGGGCGAGAGGGTCAAGCTTTTGAAACTGGGAAGACGGTGGATGTCTTAAGATATGGGACATGTTTGAGGGAGGGGAGATTAAATCCTTTAACCAGTGCAAGTTAGTCTTTTTCACTGGCGGAGGGGGAGAGATTTCGGTACACGCAATTGAGACACTGGCTGATGAATCCGACAATTAAGGTGGCTGCAACAAGAACCCTGAGACCCTTTGAAAAATTATTGATATCAGATACAGGAGACAAACACATGGTAGGGACAATATATAAGTACATTAAACAGAATCAGGAACAAGGGTTCAGATGCTATATGGGGCAATGGGGGAAGCAGTGGGACAGCCGATAGAGGAAGCAGCGTGGGTACAAATATGGTAGTTCATTCCCAAACTCACGAGATCGGTCCAACTTCAGGAGATATGGGTAAAGTTAATGTGCCAGTGGCACCGCACTCTGGTCAAACATCATACGTTTTTTTAGTCGGTACCCATGGTCTGCTGGAGGGATTGTGGTGCGGAGGGGACGTGGAATCATATCAGGTGGCAGTGTCAGCAGACCCAACTATTTTGGGAAAAGATTAGGGATGCTATAGAGTATATTCTGGGTATTAAGTGTAGGGGAGACATAGGCCTGACAATTTTGGATCTAGGAGGAACATTGGAGGAGTTACCTGTTAAAGCACAACGTAAGGTATATGTGATGGCAGGGGCACTGGTGATTGCTCAGAACTGGAAATCAAGGGACCCACCCACAGAACATGAATGGGTGGGAAAGGTGTCTTACTCCCTACAAGGAGATCATCAGAGTTTTGCAGTGGATTGGCACTTAGTAATGAAATTCTTACAGAAGGACTCTAGAGGTGCATGGTGCCCCAGAAAGATGAAACTTTTGGGACTGGTTTTAACTGTGGGCTCCATCTTGGGGGTTTGAGGGTTTCCATGGGGGAGAAAAGAACTGGAATGGTAGGAATGGAACAGAGACTACTTTCTGTATTGGACGGTTCATCGCTTGAGGGAAAAGAAGAAACACACTGGACGTCGATTGGGGTAAATGGGGAAGAGGAGGTAAGGAAGGCTTCGGGGGGGAGTTGGAAAAATGTTTTAGTTGTATGAAAATGCCATTAAAAACCTAAGTGAAGAAAAAGAACTTCTCACTGTCAAGTGAGCAATTGACAAATATAGAAGATTTCTATGGGGAACTGAATTTGTCATACGTACTGATCACAAGTCTTTGAGAGAGACATTGCGGTAGAGGGTCTGGATGGTATATTCTTGCGTATAAGTGAAAATAATCTTGTGCCAAGAGAGAAAGTCCCATGTCACTTGTTAGAATTCCCTGCATGCCGTGGGAAGGAGTAGGCATGGATATCGTTGCATTGTGTTGATTGACATATTATCCAAATGGGTAGACGTGAAGATCACTAAGGGCCTCATTACACGGATGGCGGTGGACCAAGGTGCTATTAGCACCTTGGTCCATGCCGGTAAAATACCGGCACCGCCTTGGTGGAAAGGGGAATTACCGCCCTATTCCAAGGTTGGTGGGGCGGTAATTCCCCCTTCCCCCTTTGCCCTTCCCCATTCCCATTTTTGCCCCATAGGGCTCTATGGGAATGGGGAAGGTGCTAATTACGGTGTCGCAAATTGCGGTACCGTAATTAGCTCCCTGGTCCCTTTGCGGGTTGGTTTTTAACGCCTGTAAAAAAATTTCCCAACCCGCAAAGGGACCTCATAGTAAGGCGGTAAGGATTTACCGGTACCGGTAAAATACTGGTACCGGTAATCCCTTACCGCCTACCGTGTAATGAGGCCCTAAGTCTATTATGACTAGAGATGTTATCACTTTTATGTAAGATGTGTTTAGGAAAGAAGGGTACCCGATGGAACTGTTGACTGACAATTGAGTTCAATTTAAATCTAAAGAAATTAGTGATTATGTGAGAAACTTGACAGTGTCTCCCTAGCTAGTCCCCGGAGATTGACATCCAGATGGCCAGGACACGGTCATCGCTATTGGATCCAGTTCCTGGGGGTGGACCAGTGAGGGACGATCACCTGGATGGGGGGTCTTTAGGGAGAGGGAGTGGGACACCGATGGTTGAGATGCAATATCCCCCTTCTTTCAACATCTTTTCACCATCCTACCACGTAGGATATTCCAAAACACCACCCCCACCCCCTTTTCGGACACAAACAATTTCGCACAACACGAAAGACAACAGACTAACACCAGAGCTGTTTACCTGACATGTCCCAATACAAGAGTCAGGCAAAGTCAGGCAATTGACCAGAATCACACACACATCTGATGGCCCTTTCCCATACACACAGGGATAAAAAGTAGAGCACAAGAGCAGAGGATGAGCAAGGCAGACTGCACGACTGAGAGCTAACTCAGCACGGCAGTTCAAGAGGAGGAGAAAGATGGCGCAGACTGAGAGGGTGACAAGGAGAGAAGTGACCTTGCCCTTTCTGACCAAGGTCCGTAAAACCTCTGTAGAGGAAATCATAAATTTACAAACAAAGGCCAGGTGTGTTGCAGCAGGTGTCTACGGTACATGAGATCCTCCTCCAATGATAACCAAGCCAAGGAGAGATGCCGGTCTCTGTGGTACCAACCTTGACTCGAAGGAGAAGAAAGCCAAGCTGTTCATCACAGCCGGTGAGTCGAGGGAAGAGCCGATGAGAAACCGAACTGTGTTGAACGATAAATAGCCAAGGGGAAAACCAGCAACAGAGGTGTCCGGAACCACATGGGTGTTCACGCAAGAAACTCTGGACGATTACCCATCAGTAGAGACTACCATAACTAGAAGGCCTTGGGAAGAGGCATAGATACGTCAAAGTGGTCATACAGGGGTCTTAAAAAATCCTCTGTTCCAGTCGAAACTCTTTGACCGACAGATGATTACGAAACTAAGGGAAATGAGTCCTGTTTGGTGAAATGAGGGTATGAACTGTGTACTGTAAGAATTGGCAATAGTGAACCCAGCAATGGGAAGCCGACAAAAAGGGCGAAGCCCGAAGAACTGTTTAAAAAGACATTTAGATTTGTGAAAGTAAGAAAAACCATGGGGAACCCAAAGGAGGGAGGCTAACATCTGAAAGGGGTCCGAGCCCGAAAGAGGGAGATCGGAGAGGTAATGTATAACCCAAAGTTAATTGAAAAAGGAATTGTTTAGTCGATTTGTTGAATACGATTTTGTGAAGGGTCTACGCCTGGAAGAGGGAGACCCAGGGGTGAAGCCATCACCCGAAGTATACGTAGAACTGAACTTTGTGTTTGTTTGTTTGTTGGATACACCAGGCCTCGGAGGCAAGAGACTTTTTATTGAAAAGAGACTTGGCTATCGAAGTACTTGATAGCTGACATGGAACTGTCGGCTCGTGTTGGGAAAGCTCAAGCGTGTGCTGTGCTCAGGAGATCCACTTTGTCCCGTGCTCAAAACGTGGGGAAGGGAGACCCCTGGACATGGGAGGCACAGCCGACCTTAGAGGAAGAACAAGTTAACCTGGGCCACGTCCCGGTTGGTGAAACAAACGAAAAAGGCGGAAGCCCATGACAATGGGACCCAAGTCTGGGAAAATCTGAAAGAGGGTAAGCCCAATGTCATGAAGTAGAAGGGAATTTAGTCTGATTGCTGTGTATATGTAATAAACCTGCAGCCTTTTAAGCCACAAAGAATACGCAGACTCTGGACATTTATATTACAAGTGGTTGCCGGTTGTGTACTCATACAAGAGTATGGAAAGTATGGACCAGGAAGTGGCCAGGTGCCGGGTTATGGCCAGTGCCACAGAATAGGACACCTATGAAGCTTGCAGGTGCAGGAGACCAATCCGGGGGGTTGGGGCTAGGTAATGCACCCTGCAAGCAAGTGGGAATTGGGCAGCCATTGCCAACATTAGGAAGGCAGGTTGGCGCCTTCACCACAGACAGGTCACACAGTAAGGTGTCAGCAGGAGAGGGCTGGAAACAGGTTCAGCCTCAGGACAGGAAGGTTAGGACAAAGTCCACAACAAGGTGTGAATGGCTGCCGGCGCCAGCCGGCCAGAGAGGCAGGAAGCTCCTGGAAACAGACATGCGTGCAGGCATGGAAAATGGAATATAAGGAGAGAACTGGAGGGAAGAAATCAGTTTTCTGTTGTACTCCGAACGGAGCACCATCTGTCATTCTGTATACGCAGAAGACTTCTTTTCTTTCCCAATGCCACCCACCCTAAAAGAAAGGAGAAGGAAGGAACAACAGGGCAACAAACGCAGCCCACAAAGTCGTGGGAAGATGTTGGCGGCACGGGCCAGGTAGATGCCACTGGCCCGGTGCCCAAAAGATAACAGTTGTTTACCACTGTGTGTTTTTTGGATAAATACATTTACCAAAATGTGTTGTATGATTATACTGTTGCAATAAAAACCACAGCCTTTTTATTGCCAACCATAAGACAATGCCTCACGTCGTCATTTTACAACACCAATCAGGGTAGCAGGTCAGCTGGCTTTGGGCTCCATAGATTATTACTAGATGGGACAGTCAGTGTGCTGCTGGCTGGTCGTTTGGTGCACAGGACTGGGTGTCGGCTTACCAGATACACAGGACACTTACCGGGGTGGGCGCATGTATGAAGCTTGAGGGCCTGAGGGGAGGTAATGGGTTAAGGAGTTAGGGTTTTGGTCTCTTTTAAAGGGGTGGTTGTGCACTTTCGGAGGCAAGGAACTTTGGTCATTAAAAGAAGGGTCAGAAGCAGCAGAAGGCTGGGGAGGGGCCAGAGGACATTGCTGGTTGCGACCAGGTTGTTAGTGGGAGCTGGTGTATGGTGAATTGTGGCCTGCATTAAGTTCACGTTGAGCATATGCCAAAGGGGTAAGTCTGGCATGGCGACCCTTCTGCAACACCTGGGTTGATACATTGACATTGCGGGGAAGGCTGATTGTGTGGCTTCAGAGTAGGTGATGGCATGAGGCCGGGGTCCAGAACTTTCACGCTGGGAAACGGGGATAAGATAGAGGTGATGAGGGCTCCCTTCATTGTAGGTGAGAGTGTGGTCCCTTCATTTGTCTTGCCCCGACGTGTAGGGCGAGCTAGCGATGCCAAGCTGTGCATGATATGTATGGTCATGAGCATTTCAGTGTCCCAGGAACCCTGCGTACAAATGAGTAGGTGATGGCATGAGGCCGGGGTCCAGAACTTTCACCCTGGGAAACAGGGATAAGATAGAGGTGATGAGGGCTCCCTTCATTGTACCTGAGAGTGTGGTCCCTTCATTTGTCTTGCCCCGACGTGTAGGGTGAGCTAGCGATGCCAAGCTGTGCATGATATGTATGGTCATGAGCATTTCAGTGTCCCAGGAACCCTGCGTACAAATGAGCAAGGTGGGATATCGGGACTACAGTTTGTAGGCAGCATGATAAACGGGCAGGGGAGGTGCAATGGAGGCGAACAAGTTACTTAGCAACTGTAATGTTCTTTCGACTGTATGTTCCTCCTACGTATTCCTCATCGATGATATTCATATCTCACCAGATTCGCTGCTTCGGAAAATCTTTTGCGGCAGAAGGTGCTGTGCACGGGGTCGTGGCGTTGATGTCCATCGTCGCTCTCTGGAGCGTGTCGAAGTCACCAGTCGTATAAGTAGCTTGTGGCGCGCCCGTTGGCTTCAGTTCTGTTTTCTCGTGGTATTATTCGAGGAACACCCAGGCGTGCCTCAGACTGTAAGCTCTTCGTGAACGAGAAGTGTAAATAATGTAAACTGTACTGGGGGTAGGATGGGAGGGGCAATGAGGAATATGTAGGAGGAACATCCAGTCAAAAGAACATTACAGTTGGTAAGGAACTTGTTTTTTGAATGGATTGTGTCCTTCCATGTATTCCTCATCTATGACAGACTCCCATAGCAGTAGTACATTTGGAGGTGGGAGTACTCATTATTTTTTATCATGTACGGAATGAAGTACAGCTTTTGCAAACAGACCTTCCTGGGAAGAAGAGGCATCTAAGCAGTATTGCTTAAAAAAGGTGTGCATTGATGCCCATTTTGCAGCTGAACAAATATCAATTGCAGGGACTCACCTCTTCAGAACCGCAGAAGTAGCCATACCCCTTGTGGAATAGGCATGAAGCCCTTAATCTGTAGCACTCTAGTATAGCCAAAATAATCCAGCAGGATATAGTTTGTTTTGTCACCGCTAATCCCAGTTTATGGCCGGTGTAACCCACAAAAAGTTGGTCATCCTGGCGCAATTTTGTTATTCTGGATATATAAAAACTCAGAGCCCTTTTTGGGTCCAGTCTGTGTAACCTCTCCTCTTCTTTGCTCAAATGAGGAGGAGGATAGAAGGTTGGAAGTGTTATTTTTTGTGACAAATGAAAGTCAGAAACTACTTTCGGCAACAAAGAAAGTTTAACTCTAAGTACCACCTTATCCTTGTAAAAGGTAGTATAGGGAGGTTTGCATGAGGGAGCCTGCAATTCACTAATCTTGCAGAATCTCCATTACGTCATCCGGGAGGTCCCAATCCTTATATTTCAACCCCTCAGAAACCATGCTTGAAGGTTGAGTGTCTTGACCGCTGGATGGAGAACTCAACCTTCCTCTTGCGAGAGAAGATCCTCTCTTTGTGGGAGACGTATCGGAGGGCAGATGGACGTGTCCAGAAGGTACAGGTACCACGTCCTCCTGGCCCAATCTGGGGGAATTAGGATCATGGGTTTCCTGAACTTTCTCAACCTCCTGATTATGTGAGGAATCACAGGGACTGGGGGAAACACGTACAGAAGTGGAAATTCCCAGTCCACTACTAACACGTCTCCTAGAGCTCCTCTTGGGGGAAATTCCCTTGAGCAGTACTGATCGCACTTTTGGTTGACCGGGGTCGCAAACAGATCCACCTGAGGGGTTCCCCAAAGGGTGAAGATCTCTTGAAGGACTTCCTGAGCTAGTTCCCACTCGTGGGATACTGTGCTCTGCCTGCTCAGAGCATCCGCTGCTGTGTTCTGCTCTCCAGCTAGGTAAACGGCCAACAGAGAGATTCCTTCTTGTATTGCCCAGAACCAGAGCTGCATTGCCTCTCTGCACAGTGGTAGTGAACATACGCCTCCTCTCTTTTTGAGGTAGTACATGGCCACTGTGTTGTCCGTCATTATCAGGACATCCATTCCCGGTACAGAGGGCAGAAAGTCCTTCAGCGCTAGTCTGGTCGCCCTCAGCTCCAAAAGGTTGATGTGTAGTTTGGACTCTGATGGAGACCAGCGACCGCTGATTGTCAGATCATTGGTATGGGCTCCCCACCCCATGAGTGAGGCGTCTGTCACTGCTGTTATCTCCGGCCATGGTTGCCAAAAAGATTCTCCCCTGAGAATATTGTCGTTGCAAGCCCACCATAGAAGGTCCTGGACATCTGTGCTTGGAACTTCCAGAAGATCCGACATATTCCCCTAGGGCTCATTGAAGGGATCTCATTCTCAATCTGGCCTCTGGCACCAGAAAAATGCAGGATGCCATGATGCCGAGCAACCTCAGAAAATCGAAGGCCGGCAGATCCTGGGCATTTTGGAACTTTGTTACCATCTGCAAAATGTGGTGAGCTCTCATATCGGGAGGCGAGGCTTTTCCCGATGAAGTATCTAGGACTGCTCTGATAAATTGGAGTCTTTGTAATGGTACCATATGGGACTTCTTGTAATTGAGGGAGAAGCCCAGTCTGTGAAGAGAGTGGCAGGTGATTGAGAGATGTTCTTGAGCTTGTTCGGGGGAACAAGCCCTTACCAACCAATCATCCAGGTAGGGGTAGACATGAATCCCCCCCTCTCGCTGCCACCACCGCCATCAGTTTGGTGAAAACCCTCGGGGCGGAGGTCAGTCTAAATGGCAGAACTCAAAACTGATAGTGAGAGCAGCCAACCGCAAACCTCAGGTACTTTCTGTGCTTAAGATGGATTGGCACATGAAAGTAAGCATCCTGAAGGTCCAATAATACCAACCAGTTTTGGAGTTGGAGAGCATGAAGGATCTGAGAAAGGGTTACTATCTTGAACTTGTCCTTCGAGAGGAACTTGTTCAAGTTTCTTAAGTCCAAGATGGGTCTCAATCCTCCATCCTTCTTTGGAATGAGAAAGTAAGGGGAGAGGAGTACCAACCCTTGTTCCTCTCCGCTACAGGTACCTGTTCTATTGCACCTTTCTCTAGCAGGGTTAAAATTTCCTGCACAAGGAGCGGATCTGGAATTTTGACAGAATTGGTTCCCGGTGGATAGTCCTGAGGCCTTTTTAGGAAGGGAAGGTAGTAACCTTGAGCTACTGTTTCCAGTACCCAAGCATCTGAAGTAATGCCCTGCCATTCGTTCAGATGCTGAGAGATTCTGCCTCCCACCGGGGTCTTGTGTGCTAAGGTCTCAGAGAGATTTGGAGGCGGCTGCAGGAGCGGCTGAGGGCAAAGATGCCGCTGCTGAGGCTGATTTCACACCTCTTCCTCGTCCACTACGAGGGAAATTTCTTTTACCTTTCTCTGCGGCCTGTCCTCTTCCTCTACCAAGTGAGGAGTAGTATCGAAAAGAACGACCTCTCCAGGAAGATGAGCCCGAATAAGGTTTTTGAGGCTGTCGCATAAAGGCACTTAGTGACTTAGCTGCCGCCTTGGAGGTCTTCAGTTTTTCTAAGCTCCCATAAGCTTTACTGCCGAACAGCCTTGAGCCGTTGAAAGGCATGCTGAGTAGCCTGGCCTGCACATCCGGTGCAAACCCTGACTTCCTCAACCACGCAAATCTTCACAGTACTGTGCTTGCAGCCATGGATCTGCTGATGCTGTCGACAGTATCGGGTCCAGATTGGAGACATTCCCCCATTGTCTGCTTACCATCTTTCACAATATTCAGAAAGCCTTCCCTTTCTTCGCCTTCTGGAATATGTTCAGCCGCCACCTTTACGCAATCCCACAGGGTATGGGTGAACCTGGCCAGCTTACAGGTAACATTTGCTGGCTTAAGGGCCATACTGTCCGAGGTAAATACCTTGCGAGCCCAAGCGTCCACCTTTCTATCCTCTCTATCTGGGGGGATAGATAGGTAAGCTGACTGTCTCGTGGAAGTAGCAGCTTAGACCACTAGACTTTCCGGCGTAGGGTGTTTACTCATATAATCAGGGTCACAGATTGATGGCCTATATTTATTGGGAAAGTCTTTATTGACTGCTGCAAGAGACTCAGGAGCCTCCCAATTTGCAACCACTGTTCTTTGAAGAGCCCTATGAAAGGGAAGAACTGTGTCCTTTTGGGGGCCCTGTTCCAGGATATTGGTCATATCATCTTGTTCAAAGGTTGGTAAAGATCTACCCCAACCGATATAGTCAGCAACCCTGTTCATCAAGATCCTGTACCCCGAATCTGCATGTTCTGCAGGATCAGGTTTTGGAAAATCTAACTCTGGTGACGCGTCAATGCCACTGGCAGAGTGAAGGGTGTCACACAGGTCTCTCATTCTTGACTCAGGGTCAATCAATTCCTCTGGCACATTTCTAGTACCAAATTCTACTCCAAATGGAGAAATGTCTTCCTCTGAGGCACTTTCTTCCTCAAAAATAGAGGACATGGATTTTAAAAAGTCAGATTTGGGTAAAGGTGTATACCTTTTTCATGTTCCAGAATTTGCCTCGAGGGAATCGAAGGATTCTTTGAAATCGTCGATGACGACTTTGATAATGGAGCCAATATCTCCGTCGGCTTCGGCGTCAAGTTAGTCGGCACCGATGGCGTCGATGAACTCATCAAGTGCTTTGACAGTTTATGCTTTCTAGCCGATACCGGGGAATCACTCGAATCTCGAGGAACCTTTCGACGTTTTAACGTCGGGTAGACATCGATGAGTTTCCGCCTTACTATTGGACTTGGCCTTAGTAGTTTCTGACTCTCCTGTGTCGTCCAAGGGAGCGACCAGGGTCTGGCTCTTACAAGGTTTCTTTGAAGACCTTCATCATTTGTTTTTAAACTCTTCCCATTTCCAAGGGGAATCCGACTTAGTCGGATATCTTACCATCTCGGTAGATGTGTCTGACAAAGAGGAAGGAGATCTATGTCTCCTCTTCATGTTCTTAGAAGAAGAAGACAAAGAACGTCTCGATCTACTCCTAGATCGAGATCTCTTAGAGTGTTTATGCTTATCGGAATCTCTCGACTCGCTGGACTTTCTATGCTTCTTAGAAGCAGCCTTTGAAGAGGCCCTCAAAGCTTCCCGCCCCACCGCTAGTTTACCTTTTCGTTCGTGAAGAGCTTTCTCCGTCATCGACTGACAGGACCACAGTCGCCGGTCCGATGGTTACGAACCCAAGCACCAAAGGCAGACACGGTGAGAGTCAGTGATTGACATTTTGGAACCACAGTCGACATACTTTTTAAACCCCGTCTTAGTAGTGGAAGGGGTTGAAGAAGATGACATTTTCTCTGAGGAAAATATGAAGCGCGCCGTTAACTCGATTGCGAAGCTATCAGAAAAACGGAACTGAAGCCAACGGGCACGGCACAAGCTACTTATACGACTGGTGAAGTTGACACGCTACTGAGACCGTCCAGGGACATTGACGCCACGAACCCGTGCACAACGCCATCTGGCGAAAAAAATTTCCGAAGCAGCGAAGCTGGTGAGATACGAATATCATAGATGAGGAATACGTGGGAGGACACAATCCATTCGAAAAGAGGGTTCGCCTGCGTGTTAGATGCTTAAGGAGTTATGCAGTAGAGCTGAGGGGACTGAAGGGACACGCAGCAGTGGTGGGGGACACATGATGTCGAATTAAGGCAGGGAGCAGCCAGGTAGTATGAGGGTTGCGTTTAATGGTAGATAATAAATAAGCAGTATGTTAATTTGTGATGTTTACCAGTTTTGTTATGGTGGTGTTTAAGAGTTTACAGATGAAGAGTTTCATAAGTTAACTCGTTCAGGTGAGGGTGATCATTGGTGGAGTGCCAGGATCGGAGAGGTGAGGCTCTGTGACAAGATGATTACAATTTATTTTGTATTTATTTATTTTTACATTTGTTGCAGCGCACAAAGCCCTGAGGATCTAGCCGCTAGTTACAATAAATATGTGTTACAAGATGTTGCCAGGTTTTACAAGTAAATTGCATAAGCAGCACAAGGCTAAAAAGTCATAATGGGTAGGTTACATGTAGGTTACATTAGCAGCATTGGGCTGTACAAGTCATAATCAGTAAGTTATAGGTAGGTTACATTAGCCAGGGCCGGCCATAGGACTTGCGGGGCCCCGGGCAAAAAGTAAGTTAGGGGCCCCTGCCAATTTTCACATGCAGTGAACGTCATAGCAAGGGACACAAAATGCATACACGTTGTCAAAATGCAAAGATTTCTATTTAAAACAATGCCCTGCAATGCCCAAAACAGAATGTACACTTCATTTCGTGGATATTCTGACTTTTCTGTGAATGGAGTACTAATGATATAGTTTTACAGTGGGCTTACCTTCTGAATTGATTGTTGACCATGGACTGCCTGTGACTGCAGGGGCTAATGGTTGGTGCTTAACTGCATGAATGTAGGGTGGGCGGGTGTGAGCACCAGAGAATATGGTTTCCTGCCCATTCATTGTTTCTTTCTGAATGGAGGAAGATGCGTTAGCAGGGGGCCCTGATGCACTCAGAGATGTGAAAGCAGGGGCCTGTGCTGCTTTAGGAGATTTAACAACACTGAGCCTGTGATTCATTCAAATGTGAAACTGCACTCTTTTGTTGTCGGCCAGAGCCTGCCGAAAGGTGTTGAGCATTCATTCTGCTCATACTTTATGAGTCAGATGTCTGCAGGCGCCCCCCTGCTGCGGCACCCCGTGCCACCGCACAGAAGGCCCATGCCTCGGGCCGGCTCTGACATTAGCAGCACAAGGCTGCACAAGTCATAATTAGTAGGTTGCAGGCAGGTTACATTAGCAGCACAAGGCTGGACAAGCAGAGGTGTAAACAGGGTTGGGCCCGAGCAGGCAAGAACCACCCAAAATCTGTAAATGCCCACCCAGCCGTGCGCGTGTGTGCATTTACATATGTAATGTCAGTGCGGTGGGCCCAACTATCTTAGCTTCAAGCCCCATTTGTTAGACAATCCTGGCTACACCTCTGTGCACAAGTCATAATCAGTAAGTTACAGGTAGGTTATATTAGAAGCAGTGGCTGCAAAATGAACATGTATGGTCTGACCCAGTGTCGCAATGAGGTGTGTGGCGGAGTGGAGCACGCACACATAAGGTGGCCAACTGTCCTGTATTTTGCGGGATCGTCCTGTATTTGGGGACTCTGTTCCGCAGTCTGCAGAGTGGCTGTGCAGGACGCAGGTTGTCCCGACTTGCTTTGTTCCCTGGAGTGTGACTCTCAGGAGACAGCAAGTCGGGACAACTTGCGTCCAGCACAGCCACTCTGAAAACTGAAGTGGCCGTCTACACACCACAGCACTGCCACCTGCTGCTGCCTGCAGTTTTATTTCTTTGGGCGGCTCCGCGGCCTGGCTCCTTTTGTGAGCCTGCAGGTCGAGCTACTGCCTCTGCTGTTCCTGTCTTGAATCCAGTGCTAAAGCTTTGCTCCTGGGTTAGTGATGGTCATGTTTGGTTGCAGTTAAAAAACATGACCATCACCTCCCAAGGACAAACCATTTGCATTGCAATTAAGCCAGGTGTTAAGCGCCATTAACAAATTGTTTAAATTACAAATGGGGCGGGCCAAACGTGAATGACGCTGTGACGTCATCACCGGCTTGTGGGCAAGTGTCCCGCAAAAGGATCTAAAAAAGTTGGCCACCCTAAGCACACAGGCTGCGCCTCATGTGCCGTGCAGGTGTTGGCCTCCACGCGCGGTGTCAAACATATGGTGGGGTTTGAACCCAGGCTACAATTGGCATGGGGAGGGGAGGTGAGCGACAGTAATGAGGTAGAGCTGAGGGGGTCAGGCGCGGTGCGGCTCCTATAAAGGAACGCACTAATAAAGGATAATTAATCGCTGTCCCTCACCGGTGTCTTATTTCGTCTTCATCCCCGTTGCTCACAACAACAATTGGCAACGAGCGAGAGGGGCCCGAGTGCACATGCATAACGCAACGTGATCTTTGGAGTTTCACAGCACCCCCTGCTGGCTGGCAGTTGTGCTGCACTGCAGCATAATTGATGTTTCAGGTTCAGAGAGAACAATCTGAAGACAAATAAAGAAGGCATCGAGAGGTCAGCGAGCCGTGGACCGGAGGAACAAAACCTGGTACTTCTGCTGTCACAGAGACACAGTAAAGGAGCCGTGCTGCAGGATGCCTTTTCCCTGCTATGAGTAATTGTTTTGACTTATTTTTACAACTAGTTGCGTTAGCTTGTTGTGTTAGCTCTAAGTAGACACAAAGGCTACTATCCAGTCCCCACCACCCTTTCAGTCTACCACTGCTGAGCCAGGCATTGTGTGGGTTCAATGGAAAAAGATGGTCGATACCTATTTAATTGCCATAGGAGGAAAGACATTTAATCCAGAAAGGAATCAGGCAATAATGTTAAACAATCTGGGCGTCGAGGAAGGAGAATCTTCAAAATGTTGCCCCTAGTACAGACAGGAGAGGGAACAGGAGATGTGCAAGATATATATTAAGCAACTGAGCACACACTATTAGAGCAGTTTGGTCCTTGCATAAATGTGGTGATGGAGTGTCACCTGTTTTTCTCGCACTGACAAGAACTTGAATTGGGAAGCCTGGCAGATAGACTCTTATGTGATCAGATACTGAGTTGTACCACCGTTAAAAGTCTTCAGGAGATTTTGCTGATGGGTGGTAAAGGAATTCACTTTAGAACAGGCTGTGACAATGGCAGGACAGTCATCAGTTTATTCTATGACACTGACAAATGCGTCCAAAAGTGAAGTTAACAGCTTTGGCAGTAAGAACCTGAGAGTACTGAGAGAACCTAGAGATTCAGAGAATATCCAAAAGGGTGCTGGGATGCAAAGAAGGACTAGTTAACAACCCATGAACACGTTTCAGTGGATTAAGAACAGAACTGTATGCTTTGTGTGCAGGGACACTGATCACGCATCGACAAGTGAACGCTGTCCCGTGAGAAGTGTGACGTGCGCCAGATGTAAGAAATGTGGCCATCTAGCCAAAATGTGCAGAAATAGGGCTGGCGGAGAAGTGAGATATTTAGATGAGGAATTACATGTTTCCAAGATGATATGAATGAGTTACTTATTGTGACTGTAGAAGAAGAAGAAATAAATGCTCCATGGTGTGTAGTGGAAATTGATGGACATGAATTGATAATGATGGTAGATTCAGGGTCTAAGCACACAGTGATTGGTGCAGAGACATTCCAGAAACTCGGGTACAATCTGTAAGAACTAGCTGATGTGGGATGTCTCAACCCACTAATCCAAGCCCTGCAACATCACTGTGCATTGTTGGCAGCAGAAACATCATAATGGCCCCTGGAAAGCATGCTGCTCGCTAGAAATCACCAGAAAGTGTGCAGTGAAAATATGAAAAATAGGCCACCATCTACTTTTGCCTTTGTCAGTGGTAACACAGGAGACCACAGCCAAAACCCATCATTTGGCTGCCCACAGAGAAAAATCATTGCAAAAGAAACAGAGTTTTTTCAAAAATCTGTTTTTATTTGGTGTCAAATTTGCAAAAATCATGCCTCACAAATCACCCAAAAAGATCCAACCTCCTTGTTGGGTGGTCAACATCATTCTCCTTCAAGAATCGACATAAATATAAGGTCCACAGAAGTATGTGTTATCTGAACAAAGTCCACTTTTGAGGATTGCTTGCTGGAAGAAATCTGCCAAAAATTGGTTTAATACCGTTACTCACCTCTATCAGAAGCCGGCGATTTAAAACCATTTTGTGTAAAGTTGTACATTGAACCCAAACTATGCCAAAGAAAGACTTGCTATCAGAAGCCTAAGAGGTGGAGACAATTAAAAACTATATTCTGAAAAGGCTTGAAGTAAGAAATTGTTTGACGTATGTGTTAAAAATGTGAGTTATATTATAAAAGAAAACAATTTTTAGACATTGGGTTTCAGAGTTAAAAGTTTCCCACACTGTGCTTCAAACACATTCCACACCTCTCCCTGAACAAAGGAAACTTCCCCCTGCCCTTGGCTAAGAGATTGACAGGCTGGTATCAAAAGGACCTGGGAGTGGCACCCTGGTCTGTTGCTCTGAGTGCAGACAAAGGAGGCCTTGGGCTGAATAGAAATGCTAATTCGGGTGTGACTGACAACAAACTGCTGGCAGGAAGAAGGACATGTGACCTCTGAGTCAGCCCAGCTCTGGAGGTGGACCAGACTGAAATGTGGATTTAACATGGGATTAAATATATGTTTTAGAAAAATGCTTATAACAAATTGCACTGAACTGACAAAAATGTGAAACTTTGAGATTGTTAAAATGAAAAACTTGCTCACAGTTTAAGACTAAGCTGGAATCCGTGCGTTCTGAGACTAATACCCGGACTTTATTCATATTGTAGCTACTGTGTTGATGCTAGGAACCTGAAAAATTACAGAAATGTACCCAGATGGGGTGTGCATGCATATATAAAAATTGGTGCAGAACTAATAATGAGAAACCCACCAAAAGCATGAAAAAGTGTCATTTCTGAACCAAAGCTCTTAGGAAGATGAGAGTTGAACAGAAATGTACCTTAGGCAATCTGTCATGTAATTTATGTAGTATTAACAAGTTGTGCACCTTGAACATATGTTTTTTTATGAAAAATAAGATACACTCAATAGAGAAAAGGGGAGGGTCTTTCCCCTAAGCCATAAACATGACACATGATGACACAGGATGACACGCTGCTCCTTTCTTCAATCAGGGGACAGGAAATCCTCTGTCCTATCAAATCCTTAGAGGGTTGGGCATAGAGAATCAGCCTCCCCACCCACTTTGGAAATACATAAATAGGGACTGCTGAGGACAGGCCGGACACACACACTTTTCCACTCATCAACCGATTTCTTGGTGAAGCACCCTGCAGGAAGATCCAGACATAGATCCAGAAACCAGACTTCAGAACCAAGCTCGAGAACCAAACTCTAGAACATTGAAGCAGAGAGGTCTAACCCACAAGTTGAACCTTTTTCAGAGGCCTTCAGAATCTTTTGCAACCTGATTCTAATCCCTAAACGTCCACGGGGCCTAACCAAACCATTCAACAGCCTGGCTGAGCTGTTTTGCTATTCTAGCTAAGATCCCTGTGCTAGAACCCAGATCCAGACCCAGAGAGCAGAGCTGTATCCAGAACCCGTCAGATCCAATCCAAGAGGCCGCGCAAACCGCAGTGCCTTGCTGAGAGCAGAACCCAGTACTGAGACCTGTCCGGTGGCGAGAGAACCCCAGCCAAACCCTTGACCAGATCTTTGACGGGGCCCACTCCATTCCAAAGCCATAGGAGTGAATTTAAAGTAACCTAATCCAACCACTCTAACCTATCCATAACTGCATTATTGAATCTCTGTTGTCTATCCTAAGTTCTTCTCTCCTCCACATAATCCTTGATAATTGTAGCATCAATCATCTATGCGCTGATATTTTTCTGAAGAGGGACAAGTGTTTTGATGGACAGAGGTCAGAGCGGAGGCGCCGCTGTTCTGGTGGCTGCCTGTTGAGTGTCTTGCTTCTTCATAGCCCCTTAGTATAAGTCCATATTGATTCTGAATCTTTAAAGCGCAATCTGTCATTTTGAAATCTTGATTCTGTTTCTGAAAAATCTACCTTCACAAGAACCTCTGTAACTTTTGAACCGCACGTCCTAGAACCGAAATTTGTCATTTTGAAGCTAAGATCCTAAGCTAACCTAAAACGACATTCCAATTCCAATTACTTATAGTTTTTCCGTAATCGCGTTTCACGCATGCAGAAAAATTGCTGCGAATTTAGCTCCATTTCACCACATGTCAAAATAGCTGTTTCTTGTTTTAAACTGCTGAAATTCGTTTTCAATCTGATAATCATTCATAAATCATTGCTAGTGTTGACCTGAACCAATCCAAAGTAACTCTCACTAGTGCTGAATCCCATTTAGTGAATTAAAGTCATTTTTAGCATTTTTCCCATTCATTGCAAAACACATTTAAAAGTGATTGACCTGTTTTAAAATCATACCTGTTCTCTCTAAGCTTGGTGGGGGGAACTGGGATTGAACTGCATTATTGATGGTATCCCTGAAACCTGTGTGCCCTCATTTCCATCTTTTCATATTGCATAGTGGGGGGAGTGAGTAGTAACAGGGAGAAAAAGTGATTATATTGTCTTTTGATTGAAGTCATATCAAGTTTTATTTCCGTGTTGCATTTTTCCTATCTTGCATTTCCTTGAACCCATACAAAGTATTCTCTGCTACCTTATCCTTCCTATTCCTACTCCTAAGTGATTAAAGAGATTGTTGCTATTGTAATATTACCATTGCTGATCACCGTTCATATTCATAAGTGTGCTATTCAGATATTATTCTATTCATAAAAGTGTGATATATATATATTGTTCAATTCTTCAAATAAACCTTTTAATTTGCAAAACAAACCTACTTCTTGGCTCAGTGAGGTCGGGGAGATTCAAAGAGAGGGGCGTTATATAAGGGTTCATCATCCAGATTTAAAGAACCTTTGACATAAAAATATAGAAATAAGGGTTTCCATTGGGAATCCCACACTAGGCATTGACTTAGTGGGAATGCTGTATTGAAATCACTTACACTGAACCTGACATTTGCCCGGAAGGTTATGGGAATGTCGATGTGAATGTTATGGTCGAGAGAAGTAGAGATTACATTTAAAGACAGAAACGCAGAGAGTTTTGTAGTTCGCGGAAAAGGGTGTGTCATTCTTAAGGGGGAAACACCAAAAAAGTGTGGTGATAATCTTGGATCCAAATGCCCTAGAACCAGTGATGCTTGTGGAAAAGGATGTTTGTGAGGAATTTAAGGAGGCTATTAGCAGTGAAGTAGGATGCTTGAAAACGTTCAGTCACAAGATAATCCTAAAAAAAAAGAGCGAGACAAGTTGTCCATAAAGTGAGACCAGTACATTTAATGTTAAGGGGTAAACTTAAGGAAGAACTCAATAGGTTGTGCGGAGGAGGGGTTATAGAACGAATTGAAGCGACAGAGTGGGTAGTCATTGCTAAAAAACAGATGGTAGTATTCAGATGTGTGCATACTTGAGGCCCTCACTAACAATATTTGGGTGGATCTCTACCTGCTTTCCAAAGCACAAGAAATGATATCTGCTCTGCATGGGACAAAGTACTTAACAACCATAGAGTTATCAAGTGCTTATCACCAAATTGAATTGTATCTAGATTCAAGGGCACTTACCTAATTTCTGAAGCCTATTGGTGCTTATAGATTTCGAAGGATGCCTTTTGGTTTGGCATCAGCGGCAGCTGTTTTTCAGAGGGTGATGGAACTTTTTTTGGCGAAATGGTGAATGTTAGGCGCTTTCAACATGAGATTCTGATTTTCACTGCTGATTCTCATACTTCAGTGGGTAGGACTTACAGTGAAAAGTGTACATTTAAGGTCAGGGTATGTACCATACTTAGGGCACTTTATAATGACCAAGTTATTAGGCCGAAAACAAGTTTGGTTGATGCTGTGTTGGAAGTACCAGCCACTCATAACAAAGATATGCTCACGGCCTTTCTTGGACTCACCAAATATGACTTCAAATTTGTGGAGGGGTTTGCGACTTTGAGCGCTCCTTTAAGAGAGTTGTTAAGGAAGAATGTACCTTTTGATTAGACGAAGACACATGAAAATGTATTTGTGCAGATTAAAAAGAAACCAGTGGCAGATCCAACATTGAACATGTTTGATCCTTGTAAAAGAACAGTGTTGACAACAGATGCAAGTGCTGTGGGGTTAGGAGTAGTTCCCAAACACATGGGAGATGGTTGTGAAGTAGTGATGGTGTTTGCTTCGAGAGATTTGCAGGGAGAATGATTTGACCATCAAGTGTGGGGCTTTAGTGTGTCATTGGGCAGTGGACCATTTAAAGTTTTGTTTGTGAGGTGTGCCTTTTGTGATAAAGACGGATCACTAACCTTTGACTCATGCCCTGGTGGGTAAGAATACCCAGAATAAATTGCTGGGCGTTAACTTTGTAGGTGTTGCAACAAATCTGTGGGTGTCGTCCCTTCTACCCTAGGGGAGACCTTTCCCATGGGGCCAGGGCAATGCGTCCACAGTACAATAGTGCCCCTGGGGGTGGTACACCAAGGGAGAAGCACATGAGAGGGGAAGCCCCTTATGGGATTAGGGGCAACCATTCCCAGAGAATGCGGTATTCCAACGCTTTAGTAGACCCTCTCTCCTTCCCCAAACCAAACTATCCTTCCCTATCCCCAGTCATTACCAGTATCCTCTATTGAAAGGTTAACCACCCTGATAAGTTAGAGCTGACTAGAGGGCCTGAAAACAGCAACTGTTTCCCATATAACTCCATTATAAGTACCGTGGAGAAGAAAATGACCAGGAGTAGAAGAATAACTCCACATAACCCGGAGTGAGCGGTCTAGTCTCTCACAGTATTTGATTGGCCAAGGGAAATACAAAACAGTAGAGGGAAACCAACATGAAGAGAGCCATCCTTAGATGAGGAATCCCAGGAGGCGCTGACTCGGCGAACAGGGCACCACTGCAGGAGACACCATGCACCGAGGCGAACGGGAGCGAAAAGGCAGTCCAAGGAGAAGGAGTTCCTTTACACAATGCCCGAGCAAACCTCTGGACATCTCCAAATCCGGCAAGCCACCGGAGAGCAAAGACTCATCCCGAAAAGACAGAGGAGTCGGGCAGAGCGACCACCAGAGTTAAAGGATAGTTCCGGGACTTTTTTTTTATTGTCCCTACGGTTCGGCCATGTGTTTTTAAGCATAAATCGGTAGATCGTAGAAAACTGTCCTATGGACCTTACCCGACTTTTCGTCCATTAACGCACTCGAAATCAGCCGCCATTTTCTGATAATCCTATCTTTTCCCCCATCGCCCTGGCTGACCTGCTTTTGCGGCACTAAATCAAATCCCCCGCCCCTGAGCCTGACATCAGCAGACGCGTACCGCCCATTTCCCAACGCCAAAGCACGTCTCGTGTCAACAATCGCTGCGCCTCAGCTAATGAAGTGTCGCCATGGAAATGGCAGGACGCCTCTTTCCTCAATAAGTATAAACACACCGTTTCACAACACACAGCAGCCGATTTTCGATTCCATTCCTCTCTCTGTGTTACTTTGAGTATTCTGTGACTCGTTTCTGTGCTCTGGTCAGCTACCTTCACCGCTTGTAGCCCGTGTGAACACCTGTACCATCTCTGTAAATTATTTTACTTTCTTTACCACACAATGGCTACAATAATGCCGTATATGTACGAGCCCGAGTACACCGAGGAGGAACTACTGGAAAGGCAAGCACGCGAAAACGATGGGGATTCGGACGGCAGTTGGGAGGACCAGTCAACGGATGAAGAGCCTGGACCATGTCGCATGGACGGCGTCTCCACCTGGTGCACGTGCAATCGGTGCGAGCTAATGCCAACTGAGGAGGAGAACTGCTGCTGCCGTGAAAATTCCGGGTGCTTGGCCTACATTTCGGAAGGCGAGCCAAGTCCGCAATACATGACCGAGCTGCCAGAGTTCAGGGAAGCCTGCCTCTCACGGACCGTGTTGAGGATGATGATGGTGCTTATGCACGAACTTCGCGGCACTGTTCGTCCGCGTAATCCGAGTAACGAGTAAGTATACTCTGGTTGTGATGTCAGTGATGCCACTACTATTTCATGGTCGTCTCCCACATATAAAATTACATCTACATATCATTCGAACGCATGTAAACAGTTTGCATCTTTCTTTTTCACAGGTGGTACAGGCTGGTGGCCTATCGTTGCTTCACTTGGTGGCTTCACGGGAGGCTCGGACACCGCGTTCGGAGAGTAATACCTGCCTGTGCGGTACTTGCCATTAGACAACATTTCCCCAGCGACAGTGGACAATACCGCGGATTTTCCCTGTATGTGCTGCAACCGGAACTTTACAATGTGTAATGTTTATTATTTATGTTCAATTGAAATTAAGATCTAAAATAAAACCCAACATATATTTTAACAATGGTTGTTCAGATTTTTTAAATGAATCTAGTGTGTCTCCATTGAATAGTCTTCCTGTGCCTTGTCTTGTCACACCACATGTCTCCGGCCAGCATCCTCCCTCACGCTGGCTGCCCACCTTCAATCCACATAAGTGTGTCTCCATTCACGAGTCTTCCTGTGTCTTGTCTGCACGACCACCGCCCCAATCCACCCCCCGCCCTATCAAAGGCAGTTCGCACCGGGGTACTTGCGCTGGCAAGTGGAGCTGTCAGGGAGCGATAAAGGCCAAGAGGTGCCAAAGACCATGTACACTTCAAAGTGGTCTATAGAGCATGGGTTGTTGTTCCCATTGTCTACCTCCAGACCCCGTGTCTCCTGCCAAGCATCCCCCCTCACGCTGGACGCCCACCTTCAATCCACATAAGTGTGTCTCCATTCACGAGTCTTCCTGTGTCTTGTCTGCACGACCACCGCCCCAATCCACCCCCCCCCGCCCTATCAAAGGCAGTTCGCACCGGGGTACTTGCGCTGGCAAGTGGAGCTGTCAGGGAGCGATAAAGGCCAAGAGGTGCCAAAGACCATGTACACTTCAAAGTGGTCTATAGAGCATGGGTTGTTGTTCCCATTGTCTACCTCCAGACCCCGTGTCTCCTGCCAAGCATCCCCCCTCACGCTGGACGCCCCCCTGCAAACCGCATAATGCCACGACATATACACGTCATTCATTCACAAACACACCCCTGTTTCGAATTCTTTATAACCCACTTCATATTTCTAATGAGAACTTCTTTGCGCTTTGATAGTCAACCCGTGAAGGTGCTGGTTATCTGCTCTTCGTCTCTGTGAACTTCCGTGACCACTTCGAGCAAACTCGTCAGTTTGCAACCTGTGAACTGCTCCCTGTTCTACGACAAGAAACTACTCTGATCCCTGCATCTAACTGTTTGTTCGTCAAGGTAAGGCCATGTACCATAATCATTTTGCGTCCAATTTTTTAATTTATATCTATTTGCTAGTGGTCATCAAATTGCATCCATGTTTTCTTTTCGTTCAAGACAGTACATGCAAGGAACTAGTCACATGTTCTATTTTTTTAGAGTTATTCAAATACTTATCCGCATGTGAATAACGTGTATAGTTCTAAGAACCAAAACAAACCTTGCATTGGACCTTTTATGTGTCATTTAATTTTTTAACACATTGGTATTCATTGAGAATTGTTGATCTTTACTTTTCAGAACTTTCAACAATGCCTGCCTGTTCCATTGGCGGTTGCCCTTCGAAGACCCATAATAAATCTGAAGGTACTATAATGCATGTTTTCCCTAAGACAATAGATCAGATAAGAGAATGGGTCCGATATTGCGGATATCCACCGTCTGAGCTTGAAAGTAGAGTCCTAGAAGTCTTTGCGGACAAGAGGGGTGATCGATACCGCATCTGCAGCAGGCACTTTAGCTCAGACATGTACTCCACATCATTGCTAATAAAGAAGAAAACACCGCGAGCGACGCGAAGATTGCTCTCAACCGCTATTCCCACTCTATTCGTCCACATCCCTCCACTGGTGAGTCAAGTTTACGGATTTAGCTCTCGGCCTTGCGGTAGTGTGTAGCATTAGCTAACAATAATTTCCCCATTTATGTATCCACTCAATATGCAGGCGGAAGATTCTCCATCCGTGTCGTTATTGCAGTCATCAGCCACTTCAAGCGCCTATCGGGTAATCTTACTTAGCTATTCTGCCACTGGCTTGTTTTAGGCATGTAAATCAATAGTTTTAATTTATCGTGTAATTATTTTACCTAATGGTACACCCTAGTACTCGTCCTCTAGTCTTTGTTTTCAGTTATAATTATTGTTATCCAAAATAATGCAAGTACTGTCTTTCAGGGAGATGCTGAGGATTCCAACGCATTGACGACAACCGTTGATGTCACTCAGATGCTCGAGGTACGTTTCCGGACAGTTCCATCGATGGAGATCATCAGATCTTGCATTCTTGTAGCGTGATTGTTACACACAATGTTTCTTTCGTTTTTAGCCATTGATATGTCCATGTCGTCGCCCTCCTATGTGTCTTCTTTTTTCATTATTGTGTTCATTGCTAATGAAAGTCCTATGTTTCAGGGAGTCGATGGAGCATTAGTCCAAGAAGAAGGGGGAGCATGCAGTTACGGGTCGGCGCAACAGCTTGCAGAAGTGTGCACCGCAGTTACAGCGTCCCTTGATGTTCTTATGCATTTCGAGGTATGGATACTGACAGTTCGATCAAGCGAGATCATATGACGTGATTACATCTGCTATACTTCCTTCTTTATTAACGCAAGTACTATGTTTCAGGGAGATGACGGACCACAAAAGTGATGGGTGGAAGGTTTCGAATGAATCTAAACCACTGGCAATTGCTCTGGGCCAACCTTCCACACCACCGTTTTTTAGCCCGTCTGCGCCATTGCAAAAGGGGACCAGCCATGTGCAAATCAGTCAGCAGCTGCCGCCACAGAAGGTAGCAGCCCAGCCCGAACTGCTAGGCCAGGTCCCCTCTGCACAGAAAACCAAGCAACCCCACACATGTACAAGGGCGAAACATGTTTGGGGATGCTTGTGGTCTCGTGCAGAAGGGATGTGGCCTAGCAGTTCGGGCTGGACTGCCCCTTTTGGGGTGGGGCCAAGCCTGATTTGCATATGGTCTTTCCCTTCTGTAATGGCTTGGCAGGCGAAGAACGGTGGTCTGGAGGGTTGCCCAGAGCATTGCCAGTGGTTAAGATTAAGTCTAAACCTTCCAGCCATCACCTCTTTGTTTTTGCTCAGGGAGATGAGGGAGCTTCTTCTACAAGAACATCACCCCTAGTAGTTGATGCAGATATCTGGGTGGTGACACTTCCAACGATCGAGCAAATCGAATCATATTTAGATATCCATTATTTATTTTAGACAACTGATCATTTGTGCAGGTCTATTTAGATGAGCCGTTGACGCCTGCACAAAGTTTATGTTCTTTTTAACAAAATAGAAAACCATACTAATGCAATTACTGTGTTTCAGGGAGTTGCTGAAGCGTCATCTTCAATAATATCATCAATGGAAGTCTATGCGGAGCCCGAGGTATGGATCTTGACAGTTCCATCTAACTAGATCAACAATGCGTGAATAATTGTCGTTTGAATGTTCTACACAATGCGTTAATTCGTGTTTTGCTATTGAGATGTACGTGGGTATTGGTCCCCAAGTACATTTTGTGTTTTCAATATTATTATACATACTAATGAAAGTTCTATGTTTCAGGGAGTCGATGGAGCGTCAGTGCGTGATGGATGTGCTTATCATGAAAATATAGTCGTTGCAGCGCAAGAGGAAGTGGAGACATGCACACACGAGTCGGAGCAACAGCGTCCAGATGTTGAAGTTCGAGGCAAGAAAGTTTCAAAGAAAAGAAAGCAAAAGAAGGTTAGTGTCCTGGTCACTATATTATGTTGTTTTTCACTGTTAATAGTTCAATACTGTAAATTGTGTTTAAACTGAACATCCCTTTTCCAATCTGTCCTCTAGTTGCGAGTGGGTGTACGAACTAGATCTACACAGACAGTGAAGCGAACGAGAAATGTTGCTTGTCAAACCTTTTGGCAGGGACTTGGGACTGGAGATGCATCGTGCCAATGGGAAGAATATGAAGTGATTGACAACGGAGCTATACCACCACCAGCCATTGATAGTGAATGTCCTCCTGGTAGTTCGGATGCAGTCGGAGATCAATTCACAGAATCCACACCCGCAAAAACTAAGACCGCGAGAAAGTTGAAGAAATTGTTTTATTCTCCCATCGCCGGAGAAGGAACAGATGTTGCAATGGAAGAGAATGAAATGGACGACAATGAAACACCATCAATATCACTGAACATAGCGGAAGACGATATCAGAGATTGTACCTTTCATGTGAGTGACATGTGCTCAACGTTACAGGCCGAACCAGCTGGGATGCAGAGTGACAGTGGGCCTCATTACGACCCTGGCGGTAAGGGGTTTACGCCAGCGTTAGCTGCGCCGACCCCTTACCGCCAATCACGAGGTCCCTTAGCGCCATGGCGCTTTTAACACCTGCTTTTAGCAGGTGTTAAAATCCATGGCGCTAAGGGACCATGGAGTTAATTACGCCACCGTAATTTACGGTGGCGTAATTAACGCCTTCCCCACTCCCATTATGCCCTATGGGGCAAAAATGGGAATGGGGAAGGGTAAATGGGGATTGGGGACTTACCGCCCCGCCAAGGTCGGAATGGGGCGGTAAGTCCGCCAACCACCATGGCGTAAACGTAGTTTACGCCATGGTGGTAAAGTCACGGCCCAGGCGGTAACTTACCGCCTGGGTCGTAATGAGGCCCAGTATAAGGAAAGAGGCCAAATTCATTGTATTCGATAGTTGTTTGATTGATATTATTATTATGCTGAAATGTGGGCATTCGGTTGGTGGGGAAGTATGTGGGGAGCCATTGATTAATGTGACTCGTGCAATTCGAGGCACTAACCTTAAAATACATGCCACCTGTACACAATATCATCCGTTCTCATGGTCTGCACAACCCATGCTGGGGCAACTGCCAGCAGGCAATCTACTTTGTGCAGCGGCCGCACTTTTTAGTGGTTCAAGTTTTAAAAAGTTAGAGTATTTCTTTCAGTTTGTGGGAATCCATTTCATTGCGAAAACTCAGTTCTACAAATACCAAGCCGATTATCTATTTCCAGCCATTAGCAAAGCTTGGAGAATGGAAAAAATGTCTATTGAAAGTACATTCGCGGGCAAACGGTTCAGGCTAGCCGGTGATGGACAGTGCGAAAGCCCAGGATTTTCAGCCAAGTACTGCACCTACCACTTTCAGGACATGGAAAGTAAGAAAATTGTGAGTTCGGTGGTCGTGCAGGTGTCACAAAGTACATCCTCAGTGGCCATGGAGAAAGTTGGCTTTGTAGCATCATTGCAAGAACTACAATCGCGGGGAATGGTGATCGACCTGATAGCCACGGACAGACACGTTTCAATTGCCAAGACAATGAGAGAAGAGTACAAAAATATAAATCACCAATTTGACGTATGGCATCTTGCAAAAACAATCAATAAAAAAATGTCGGCTGCAGGTAAAAAAAAAGATATGCAAGGTATTTCACAGTGGTCCAAGTCAATCAGCAACCATCTTTGGTGGAGCTCACAAACATGTGAAGGGTCGTTGGAAATTCTACTGGAAAAATGGCGGTCAGTAATGCTACACTGTAGCAACGTTCCCCTTTGGACCACAAACCAACATTTCCAAAATTGTGAACATGGCCATTTGTCCACAGAGGAGGCACGGAAGAAGAAGTGGTTGATTCCTTCATTACCCACTCACAAAGCCATTGAAAAGATTGTATTTGATAAAACTATAACAAGAGATTTGAGGGGACTCACGGAATTCTGCCACACAGGAGATTTGGAGGTGTTCCACAATATGTGCCTAAAGTACAGGCCAAAACGATTGCATTTTGGCATGGAGGGCATGATAAATCGGACTCTTCTAGCGGTCTTGGCACATAACCATAATGTTGGCCGTCAACAAAGTAGGACGACCGGAACTTTAGGGACGCTTCGCTACAATAAGGCCTTCACTAAAAGAAGTAAACAATGGGTGATCAAACCAGTGTTTGAGGATATGCAATATGAGTTTATTGAGAGACTTATTGTTGATGTCCTAGATAGGCACATACATGGAGTTGTGAACGAACCTGTGCAGGGGACAACTGCATTGCCACCCAACATTGCCTCTGTTCCATGTCCACCTAAAGCAGAGCTCATTGAGAAATACACATCACGGTTTAAATGATTGTAATTTGATTGTCTGTTCTCTCGAGTCTCCTCATGTCGCAGGCCCATTGAATATGTGTAGCTATGTATTGTGTAAATAAAAGTGATTGCTCAGTGTACATGCAATGTGTCTCTCCACCCTTGCCCCTCCCTTCACAGTGCAGTAGTGCGAACCACTCGGGTGTCACCTGTGACTTTGCTCTCGAGTCTCCTCATGTCGCAGGCCCATTGAATATGTGTAGCTATGTATTGTGTAAATAAAAGTGATTGCTCAGTGTACATGCAATGTGTCTCTCCACCCTTGCCCCTCCCTTCACTGTGCAGTAGTGCGAACCACCCGGGTGTCACCTGTGACTTTGCTCTCGAGTCTCCTCATGTCGCAGGCCCATTGAATATGTGTAGCTATGTATTGTGTAAATAAAAGTGATTGCTCAGTGTACATGCAATGTGTCTCTCCAACCTTGTTCATTTGCGCATTAAATTAAACCAAACAGTATTATAAATCATTTTTCAAAAAATATAGAATGTCTCCGTATTTATGGTTCTCTGGGGCTGCAAAGCACGCAGACAAAATGCAAAGATGGAGTGTAAATTTCAAGTCCTGTGAGATGGCCTTACACTGAATGTAGCTAACTAGTAATGTGTGATCGTTCAAAGTGAAGGTCAGCTGCTTTGATTTTTTGCTCGGGTGCCGGAATGGCCCACGACTCAGTATAAGGTTCTATTGTTATTTGACCTTGACAGGCCGGGACCATCCCGAAAGACTTCTTTTTGGGGGTGTGGTGCAATAACGTAAGAAACGATCATGAATAAAATTTCAGAAACGATAGCCATTTAATGTTCGTTCATTAGAAGAAATAACGTCGGCATAGAAGGAGTGGTATTTCGGGGCTGCCCTACGCACAGACACAATGGAAAATGCAAATATAATGTAAGTAACTCTTTAGATGAGTTTATACCGCAATTTAATTACTATACAGTAGCTTTAAAGACGGGTTAAGTTGTACTTGTTCGTTCTATGTGGCATATTGTTTTGTACCGCGCACTATCTTGAGGAGAACCATCTCCTTTTACGGAAGCACCTCAAAACCTTCCTCTTTGCTTCTGCTTTCTCTCTCCCTCTCCCCTGCTACAACTGGTCCACTGTCTGCGACCTCGGTCCTGGGCCCTTCCACTCTCCACCTGCACTGCCTCCCTGTCAACCCCTGCACTGGGGGACTGTCTCCGTATCCTACAGCCCCCCCTTCCCAGCACTTGTTCTGCACTTACCTTGCACTCGCCACCAGCTGGCCCTATGTATTTATTATTTTATGCTACTTACCTTGTACTCCACTTCCCCCCTCCCCTTCCCCTTGCACTTTTACCTTCCCCCTACCCCTGCACTTGCGCGATCAGAATGACACCTGGCCTAGTAGGATCGTTGTCTGTCTTCTCCTTGTTCCCCCCCCCTCCCTGCCTCGCCACGCCTTGAAACACTTGTATATAGGCGCGTTGCAAATGCCATATTATATCATATCAGTGACGAAGTGGTCCACTGGCGCTCAGGCGGCTCTGAAAAAGGCGGAGGAGAGGGGGTGGGTTACTGGAAATGACGTATAATACCCAGTTGCACAGTCCTAGCTATGAAATAATTTCCCGACCTAATATATAAAATGAATAATTTTAATAAAGATCTGATGGTGAGACTAATTTCATTTTTTATGTTTTTAAAACAGGTACATCCTTCATTATTGTCTGTGTCACGAGTACCAGACACCGGCGGATGGATTTTACAACCGCCAGTTGCTTCTCCGCGTGAACAACGTTACCACCCTGACCATTTTATGGGACGATCGCCAAGTACAAGTATGCCCTTACGCGGTACTAATGGCTAGATGCAACATACATACCGTTGTGGTGGCCTAGTGCCTCGTTGTTGGAACAGCCATGCGATTATCAGTGCAACCGAAGAGCTTATTTTATCGTAAACCAACACCCTGTGTACTGCACACGAACATCGCTTGCCTCAAGACGAACTATTTTGGATCGAGAGCAAAGAAAAATGCAAATCGCTAAATATTCTCTAAACATTTGATGTCCAATAAACGTACTTTGCCAAATGTACAATCTTGCGGTTTGAGTTTCATATTCCGAATTGTGGCGCGCTGTGTTGTGAGCTGATCTGTGTTGGTTTCCGGGTTCTGTGTGTAGTCGCGTAGAAGACGCCTGGGCGCGTTTGCCTACGCAGCACAGTCACGTCACGGATAGAGGCGGGGAATATGAATGTTTTGATAAAGTCTGTTTCAGGGGCGGGGGATATGCTTTAGTGCCGCAAACGCAGGTGAGCCAGGTCGATGGGGGGAAATTATAGGATTATCACAAAATGGCGGCTGATTTCGAGTGCGTTAATGGACGAAAAGTCGGGTAAGGTCCATAGGAAAGTTTTCTACGATCTACCGATTTATGCTTAAAAACACATGGCCGAACCGTAGGGACAATAATAAAAAAAGTCCCGGAACTATCCTTTAAGGGATACCCGAATGCATGTTGACCAGCGAGGGACCACGCTGACTGCAGGGACCCGTAGAACATTGCCGGAGCCTTAGAGGGATGTGCCACTGCTCAGAGGACGGGCACCGGAGAAACAGCTATGGTGAGAGGTGCTGGAGCTCTGGGAGGAAGCGGGGAGCAACTGCAGAACAAGTATAAGAAGGTCTGGGACCCTGAAAGAAACAGACAGTACAGAAGGGAGCATATGCTTGGCAGGAGAGTAAACCAAGCTATTGCATACATCCTCTTTCTGCCTTCCCCTAGAGCCAGTTGGCTCCACATACGTCTCTCCAGTGGCTCAGTAGTCCCTCGGTCAGCGTCAAGCGTACACAGCTTCCCCAGGTAGCTCTCTCTTCCTCCATTCAGGTTGCACTTTTAAATGTCCTGGCACCTGTCATATGCTTGTGAACACTGGAGCACCTTCTGCACTTCTCAGTCTCATGGATCTTCACTGCTCCCTTCAGCCTCCTCGTCTCAGTATTGTCATATGTATGAAAAGGTTGAGCCTTTCCAGTTTTTTTCTCCATGATACTGGAAGAGGTTATTAGTAGATCTGGTAGGGAGTGGGAGGGAACTTTTACAATGAGCCACAAAGGCTTGAGGTATGGAAGGAACATCCCTAAAGGGGGGGTATGTGATTTTGTCTGATGATGCCATGTTATCTCTTTGAGGGTCACCTCCCCAATGTGGTCCTCCTTCATATAGCCACCCCCAGGGTCAGGATCAGGCAGTGGCTGCCGTCCCCTGGCCACATGGGGAGAGGCTACCTCTGGGAAAGAAGAACAAGTTACTTACCAACTGTAACGTTCTTTCGACTGGATGTTCCTCCCACGTATTCCTCATCTTGTGATAATTCGTTATCTCCAGCTTCGCTGCTTCGAAAAAAAAAATTCTCGGCAGAGGGCGCTGTGCTCGAGGTCGTGGCGTCGATTGTCGCTCGACGTACTCCGTACTCTGTCGATGTCACCGATGGTATAAATAGCTCGAGCCGCGCCCGTTGCTTCAGTTCTGTTTTTTCGATGAAATATATATATAGGAGGAACACCCAGGCGTGTCCCATGACCGATACATTCTTCGTGAGAGGAAAGTGTAAGGAACATAAACTGTACTGTGGGGTAGGATGGGAGGGTCGATGAGGAATACGTGGGAGGAACATCCAGTAGAAAGAACGTTACAGTTGGTAAGTAACTTGTTCTTCGAATGGATTGTGTCCTCCCACGTGTTCCTCATCTTGTGATAGGCTCCCATAGCAGTATCAATTTTTGGAGGCGGGAGTACTAATTTCAGTTTTCGTGGACAGAATGCAGAACTGCCTTGGCAAATAAACCCTTGTTAGAGGAGGCAGTATCCAAACAATAATGTTTAACAAAAGTATGCATTGTTTTCCAGGTTGCAGCTGCACAAATATCTGCTGCCGGGACTCCCCTCTTTAGAGCCGCAGAAGTAGCCATTCCCCTTGTAGAATGAGCTCGAAGCCCATCTGGTGGTTCTTTTCCCGCTAATCTGTAGCATTCAACTATGGCTAATATGATCCAGCGGGAAATGGTCTGTTTTGTTACAGATAAGCCTAATTTATGACTAGTATAACCCACAAATAGTTGGTCATCTTGTCTCAATTTAGCCATCCTTGAGATGTAAAAACTAAGAGCCCTCTTGTGATCTAATCTGTGTAATCTCTCCTCTTCTTTGCCCAGGAGGATAAAAGGTTGGTAGTTCTATTTTTTGTGACAAATGGAAGTCCGAGACTACTTTTGGCAAGAACGAAGGTTTAACTTTAAGGACTACCTTATCTTTATAAAAAATAGTATATGGTGGTTTGCATGAGAGAGCCTGAAGTTCGCTAACCCTCCGGGCTGATGATAGGGCCAAAAGGAGGACAGTTTTTAGAGTCAAAAGCCTCAATGGACATGAGTGCAGAGGCTCAAAAGGTATGCAAGTCAAGAATTTTAATACTAAATTTAAGTCCCAAGTTGGTACATGAAAAGGTACTGGAGGGTATACATTAGTAAGCCCCTTTAAGAATTGAAATATTAACGGTATTTTGAAATATGAAACCACTTCCGAGGAGCACTTGAAAATGGACAGTGCAGCAAGGTATCCTTTGATTGTTCCTATCTGGAGCCCCAGATTAGCTAGATGTAGTAGAAAAGAGAGCACCATTGGGGTGCCACACTGAAAAGGGTCCACATCCTTGTCTTTGCACCAGTTACTAAACCTGTTCCAGCGACATCGGTACAAAGATTTTGTTGCTGGTCTTCTGGCCGAAAGCAAGATTTCCATTACGTCATCCGGAAGATCCCAATCCTTGTATCTCAACCTCTCAGAAACCATGCGTGAAGGTTGAGTGTCTTGACCTCTGGATGGAGAACCTGACCTTCCTCTTGCGAGAGAAGATCCTCTCTTTGCGGAAGACGTATTGGAGGGCAGATGGACATGTCTAGAAGGTCCGGGTACCACGTCCTCCTGGCCCAATCCGGATCAATTAGGATCATGGATTTCCTGAACTTTCTCAACCTCCTGGTTACTTGAGGAATCACGGGACTGGGGGAAAGCGTACAGCAGTGGAAACTTCCACTCCACTACGAATGCGTCTCCCAGAGCTCCTCTTTGAGGAAATTCCCTTGAGCAGTACTGATCGCACTTCCGGTTGATCGCGGTGGCGAACAGATCCCCTTGAGGGGTTCCCCAAAGGGTGAAGATCTCCAGAAGGACTTCCTGAGCCAGCTCCCACTCATGAGAGACCGTGCTCTGCCTGCTCAGAGCATCTGCCGCCGTGTTCTTCTCTCCGGCTAGGTGAATTACTGATAGAGAGATTCCTTCTCGTATTGCCCAGAACCAGAGCTGCATTGCTTTTCTGCACAGTCGCAGTGACCCTACTCCTCCTCTAACCTTCCCTTTCCTCGCTTTCCGGAATATGATCAGCCGTCGCCGAAATACAGTCCCACAGGGTATGGGTAAACCTGGCTAGGGTACAGGTGACATTTGCCGACTTAAGTGCCATACTGCCTGACGTGAAAACTTTACATGCCCAGGCATCAATTTTCTTATCCTCTCTATCTGGGGGGATAGTTGGATAAGCAGTTTGTTTTGAAGTAGATGCTACCTGAATGACTAAACTCTCTGGAGTCGGATGTTTATTCAAATATTCAGGATCCGTTCCAGCCAGTCTATATTTTCTTGGAAAAGTGCTATCTGCAGCAGCAATAGTTTCTGGCTTCTCCCAGTTTTTCTCTACAGTCCTTTGGAGGGCTCTGTGGAAAGGGAGAACAGGATCTTTCTGAGGCCCCTTGACGATTATATGCGTCATGTCATCTTGTTCAAAAATGGGTGAAGTATTACCCCAACCCATATATTCAACTACCCTGGTCATAAGACCCCTGTAGCCAGCATCTGCATGCTCTGCAGGATCAGGTTTGGCGAACTCCAATTCTGGGGATGTGTCAACTCCACTGGCAGAATGTAGAGTATCACTCAGGTCTCTCATTCTAGATTCCTGGTCAATAAGTTCCTCAGGAACTTGTCTTGTACCATAAGCAACTCCCAAAGGAGTAACCTCGTCTTCTTCTGAAGCAGACTTTTCATAGATTGCTGACATAGATTTCAAAAAGTCTGACCTGGGTAAAGGAGTGAATCTCCTTTCTTCCTCTTCCATCTGCTTTGAAGGAATTGGCAAATCCCTCAATGTTGTCGAAGGGGTCTTCGAAGTCTTCGAAGATGACTTCGATAATGGCGTCGAGGACGCTTTTGGCTTTGGAGTCGAAATTATCGACGTCAAGGGTGTCGATGAAGTTGTCGAAGTCTTCGACGACTTGAGTTTCTTGTATGGCACTGGAGAAGTGCTCGGCTCTCGAGGAGTCTTCGACGGTTTTACATCGACTCGAGGTTTTTTGGATTCCTCGCCGCTACCGGTCTTAGCTATGGTAGCCTTGGACTTCCCTTTGTCGTCCAATGGAGCGACTTTAGGGGTATGGCTTTTTCGAGGGTCTTTCGAGGGGGTCGGGGCCGCATTCTCGAAAACCTCCATCATCTTTTTGTGGAATTCTTCCCACTTACTGGGAGAATCCGATTTAGTCGGACAACGAATTTCTTCAGTCGACTCTGAAGAAGATGATGATGAGGGAGATCTATGTCTCCTCTTCATTTTTTTCGATGATGACGAAGAGTGGCTCAATCTACTCCTAGATCGAGATCTCTTTGAGTGCCTATGGTGATCCGATTCTTTAGAATCAGTCGCTTTCTTGTGTCTTTTTGAAAAAACCTTTTTTGAGGCCTCCCTCCCCACCGACAGTTTACCTCTCCTCTCACGAAGAGCTTTTTCGGTCATAGATTGGCAGGACCCGCAGTCGTCGGTTCAGTGACTGGAACCGAGACACCAGAGACAAATCCGGTGGGGATCGGTGATCGACATCTTAGATCCACAATCTGCACACTTCTTAAACCCAGTCCTGGGTGTCGAAGATGACGACATTTTCTTCACAGAAGATAGAAGCGCGCCGTCCTCGAAAGCGTAGCGATCGGAAAAACGGAACTGAAGCAACGGGCGCGGCTCGAGCTATTTATACCATCGGTGACGTCGACAGAGTACGGAGTACGTCGAGGGACAATCGACGCCACGACCTCAAGCACAGCGCCCTCTGCTGAGAATTTTTTTTTCCGAAGCAGCGAAGCTGGAGATAACAAATTATCGCAAGATGAGGAATACGTGGGAGGACACAATCCATTCGAAGTGGTGACATCATCAGATTCATCTCACATAGTTAAAGGTATCTCCAACGGAAGGAAACTCTTTCATGAAGACGTCCATAGTATGCAAGTGCCTTCCTACTCTCTGCACCGACAGTTGACCGGCACCCGGTACACAGCAGGCAGCGTCCACTGAGGCGATATGATAGCCTCTGCTATCCTCGTTTACAACAAAGCCGGAATCACTTAAACGAACGACGTGCAGTATGTTAATGCGTCCAGTGTTGCATAAACATGTAGCTTCAACTTGGAGTAGGGCTCATTTTAATAAAAGCCCAAGCATTCCTATTGTCAGATGTGTGATATTAGTTTTTCCCCTGTGTTTTGTGGCATGTTTATTTGTTCTAGTATTGTAGCAGATGTGGATGGTAGGGGATTTGTTTGTTATTCTCTGAAAACTGTGTATCAATACCCACCTACATGTATAATGTTTTCTTTAGATAGTGTTTGAAAACGTTAGTAAAATAAAATTAAAAAAACAGACGAGCTGACCTGCAAACAACACTGCTCGCCATAGCAAACAACCATCATCGAAGCAAAACATTATTTCTACCAATCTTGAATTAACCAGCTTGCAACAAACCATTGGAATCATTCAACATCGATGAAGAGCTCATCAGCCAAGAGGGGTATGAAAACCAGCTCTAAAACCCTCACAAAAATTGTGGACTAGTTGCCATCCTTTTTCTAAAAAATGTTCCTGCCCTCAAAATCTAAGCTCAAGCTATAACTGGGCCACAGTGTTCAACTCCTTCCCATATCTAATGGAGACATCCACAAGATGATCAGCCACTCAAAAGCCTTGAGCCGGTAGCAAACACTGCCAGCTACTTTCAACAAACAACAGATGGATGCAGTGTGTTCAGATATAACTTTACTCTGCAACACTTCCTTTAAGTCAGACTATATGCCGGCATTGCTAAAGAAGGCATGCTTCACCCCTTCCTGAAAATAATGCAGACCCCACTATACTAACCAATTGAAGACCCATTTAAAATATTCCTTTTGAAGCCAAGTCTCTTAATAAGGTAGTTCCATCACAAATTCAACGCCATACAATAAAATAAAATAAAATAAAGCAATCACTTCCTACCGACTGCCAATCTGTCTTCTAACTGATAATAGGAACCAAGCATTTTTTAATCTAAAATCAGGGAGAATAACCCACAAAGCTTGGAAAACAACCACCCAGGTGCTTTAATTTTATTTGTCCTCTCGGGGGCATATGACAAGGTGGACCAGAACATCCTGATCCATCATCTCCAGGAAACTCCTAAATAGTGAATATATTTCTTGACAGGAAGATCCCACTAGATGAAACTGGGCAATGTATGCCCCCATTCTCCTCAAGATGGGGGGGTCCCTTAAAGAACAGCCATTCCCTTTTGACTTTTTAAAAGTTACATGAAACCCCTCACATTCATCTTGGATTCTTTCCTCTTCTTATTCTAATTCTATGCTGACTGTCTCCAAATCCTTGTCTGTCTCCACTGCCAACATCTCCCAGCTTAGTACCATATCAACATGCATATATCAGACCTACAAAGAGATGGCAGACAACAGAGTCTTGAGGAAGAGAGAACTAGAAATACTATCTAGTTCGAGGTATGCTCATGTATGGCTCTCCTATGGAGCTGCAATTGATTATACTGTTGATTTTGTATTCTTTTTTTTTGTATTTATCAAGTTTACTAGATTTAACAAAAAGAAGAAGTTTGTTTCTTTTCTATGTTCAGACTTTTCAAACAGTTCTTCATTTCCCTTCACCCTTGTTAAATTTTTCTAGGTTGTTGGCAATGTCAAGAGTCCTCTGGGTACATTGCGTTAAGGCTGCTTGTAAGATCTTCACTTTTGCAACTGTCCAGTTTGTTTTTTGTCCGCTAATTAGACGATGCCACCAATCTTCCTCATCGCTTGTAGTATGTGATTCCAAGAACGGTTGTAAGTATGTTAGGCGAATTTGTTGTATCGCTGGGCAGGTGAGTAGCAGATGTCTTACTGTCTCCGTCTGGACCTCTTTTTGGCAAAGTCGACATGTTTTAGTGGTCGACTGACCTCTGACAAATAGAATCTCATTTGTCAGAAGCAGATACAAACGGGCTCTTAGAAAAAATTGTCGCATCAATTTATTTGGAAATCTTCGGAGCAACTGTGTTGTCTCATTTAATTTCTTTGGGGCAAATGGAAGCTGAGATAGAGTTTTGTTGGCCTTTGCTTTTTCCAGGGTGGCAATCCAATCGGCTTCTGCCAATTTTTTTTTTATTTTGTTCGGGTTCCAGATGAGGTCCTCTTCTGTACATGCGATTTGCTCCAACTTGGTTTTTATCTGAGCGGCCCAGTTGACTATCATCTTACATCTGCCTTCTTTGATTTCGGTGTCTATTAATTTATAGAGAGGGAGGGTGTCAGGAAGGATTGTTTTTCTGAACAAGGAGATGCCAGAGAATTCCACCGTCGCTTTTAGGGAAGTAAGACCTAATTCTCTTCGGATTGCTCCATCTGAGACGATTTTGGTAAATTCAGAACTGCTTTCTAGAAGTGACCCTCCAATTTCTGCCATATGTTAGTTGGAATAGTTGGCATAGCATCGGCTCCGTATATTAAGGCAGGTACCACTTTTGCATTGTAAAACTTTAGAATTGGAATCAAGGAAAAGCAACCATATCTCTTGTCCAAAACTCTGGCTTGTGTTGTCAGTGAGCGGACTTTCCTCCACAATTCCTTTTGCATGGAGGTTTCTGCAGATGTACTGTCGATCATTGCTCCCAAGTACCTGATGTTTTAAATGGTTTCAACGTTGACTTTATCCAGATTCCACTCGAAAAATTTTAATCTTCTCGATTTGTGTTCCAAGATGATGACCTTTGTTTTTGCTTTGTTCGTTAATAGATTGGCCTGTTTGATGTACTTTGGCGTCCAATCTCAGTTCTATCCACCAGAGTGATATCGTCGGCATAGAGCAATCGTTGCACTGGGACGTCGCCAATTTTTGGAGGGAATATTCTGGTCCCTGCACTCGCTTCTTTTAAATCACCAATGAATGCTATGAACAGTGCCGGGGCCAAAGGGCACCCCTGTTTCACGCCTCTGTTAGTTGGAATTTCCCCCGAGAGTAGACCATTTTGATTTAACTTTACCCTCATTGTGGTTTCCTTGTGGAGTGCTTTTATTGGCGCAAGAATGTTTTCTGGACAGTCCCAGGCTTGTAGCTTCGCCCACAGTTTCTCTCTGTCCACCAAGTCAAATGCTTGCGATAGGTCTATGAACGCATGGAATGCTCCTGAAGAGGATTGAAGAGTTTTACTTTTGATTATGCGGAGGAGCATAATGTTTACTGTTGAGGTGGAATTTCTTTTGAATCCAGCTTGAAAAGGATCTGCACATGGGGCTGTCTTTGCCCAATCTTGAAATCTTTTTAACAGCAGGGTTCCGTAGATCTTCCCGATTGTATCCAGAAGGACAATTGGTCTGTAGTTTTGAGGGTCCGATTTGCCGCCTTTTTTATAGATTGGAACAACTGTGGCCGACGTCCATGATCTTGGGATTGATCTTGTTTTGGAACAGTTGCTGAACACCCGGCCTATAAACGGGACCCAGTTTTCCGGATACGTTTTCAGATCTATATTTGTAATCCCATCTGGGCCTGTAGCTCTGGAGGATTTCAGTTTTTGTAAAATTTCTTTTATGTCATCTTTGTCGGAGGGTGGTTCCTCCTCGACCTTTTTTGGAATTTCCGATTTTGATGGTGCTTGAAATAGGGAGGCGAAATGAGTCTGCCAATTCTCTTCACTGACGGTGTTTGACTGAGAGTTGTGATCCTTAGCACCTGTCAGGTTCATCAGCTTCCAAAATTCCCTAGCATCTTTACCTGCCCCTTTTTTCAACACTGTTTCAGCGTAATTTTGGTACAGAATTATCCGATGACTTTTTATCCATGCTTTGTATTTTTTTGTTTCTGCTGTCAGTTCTTCTTTATGTTTTTCAGAGTTACAGTTTTTCATCCGCCTTTTGAGTCTTCTTATTACAGCTCGTTTTGCCACCACCTGTTTATCGTATTGGTGGGTTTTGTCGGGATCCATCCTCCTTTTCCAGTTAGTTGAGATTTTGAAGGGGCTTAGGAGCGGTTGGTAGTCAATGCTAGATTTGATGTCATAGTATGTTAACGTTAGCTGATCAATTCTTTTGGCCGTCAGTCTTAGGCGGTTTTCTTGCCTATTGCTTTCTACCGCAAGGTCCATCGAAGTTTTCTTTTCGCTCCTAGATTTCCATGTGGCTTGCAGTAAGTTGTGATCACTTGCTGCAGTTTGGATCACTTCAAATGAAGTCATCACCTTCTGCATTTCTTCAGATGTGAAAATGTAATCAATTGTCCCCTTCTGTTTCATTCTTTCCCACATTGGGATTCTTTCTGAGTTGGGAAAATATTGGGCCATGTTAGAGAAGCCTCTTGTAACCATTAGGTCATTCCATTGGGCACCTCTGTCTTCTGTTGGTCTCTTCCGTGTAGTCTTTGTTGGCCATACTGTTTTTTCCTGGCAATTGGCGTTGAGATCTCCACATATTATTATATGTGTTATATTTTTCGCCACATATATGTTGTCTATTTCTTTTTCAATCAGTTTGAGAAACTTTGCATCCGAGATCACTTGAGGGTTCCAGTACACCACTATTACTGCAATTTTGATCTTCTGATTCTTTTTTTTTTCACTCCGAAGTTTGTCCAATTCAGGATGGTCACCAGATGATGTTTAGAGGCTCCAGTTATTTCTGAGATACTTAGTCCACTGCCTGCTCGGACTGCCAACAAGATACCCGACGATGGGCGTCCAAGGCGGCTTTTCACCGTCGGTGAAAACGCAATTTCAAAACCATCCAGTGAGGGCAGCTCCGTAAGCCAAGTTTTTTGTAGGGCTAGGACATCAAACTGCCCTAGATTGGTTCCTCCTCTTTGTGTAAGATTGAGGAACCCACACGTATTCCATGAGCCCAATTTTAGATTAATCTCTGCAGCTTCTGTGGCGTCCTCGGCTTTCGACATATTAGGCCCTGCTGCACGGGCCTCAAATTGCTATTTTTTTGTGGTTTTTAGAAGTGCCTTCGGGAGACAAGCCCATAGTTGATTCCTTACACTTGGTATGTCCAAGTTCCCCAATGTCATTTTGTTTATCGACGAGTTGGTTTCCTGGGTACTAGTTCTTGCAGGGCTTTTAGCTACTCGTAGGAATCTACTCTTTGCCTCCACTGCTCTCTCTGCTTTTGATGTTCTCCCTTTGTCCCTTTTGAATTGCCCTCAGTTTGACCTGTGTGTTTTGGCACACATTCACTGGGGGTATTATGTTGAATTGCATCTTGATTTGGATTGAGCCATTGCCTCTCCTTTTTTGGAGTTTGGTGTCATCTTAACAGAGAAATTCTATTTTTTTCTCTCCAGCGCGGTGCTTGAATGCTGGTCTCTGACCAGTTGAATAGTCGGATGCCGCATTGGTGCAGTTCGGACTGGGCCTCTTTAAGATCAAAATTTGGGGCCGATGATTTTATATGCATAAATGCTTTTGCTGTTGCCTTTTTGTGATATGGCTCGACAAGTGAGAGGTCCTCTGAACTCAGGTTTTTTAGGGCGTGTATTTTCCCAAAGATTTTCAATATAATTTTTCTGTTCAGAACTATATATTCCTTGTTCCAAGATGTTTGTTCCAATTTATATATTGTCGCTTGCAGGTCTTGTCTATATTTTTTTTGGTATCGTGTTGAGGTCGATTTTGTCTTCACTCTATTTTCTTTTGATTTCTCACATACGTTGGAGCGTTTACTTTCCCCATGAAGTCTTTTTCTATCAGGGGAGAGGGACAATGTTTTTATTTTGGTTGCCTGTGGATTTCTCCTTTCCTTCGTTGTTTCTCTTTTTCTCCTGGCACTTGACGATAAATTCCGAGGAAGGGTCGAAGATGAGAACTTCCTACTCCCACTTCTCGTATCCCGTTTGCTTATGGTTAGACTGCTTTTTTCTGTCAATGATTTTTTCGGTTGAGTTTCCCCTTCTGACTCTAGGTGCTGAGAGATGTTCATGGCATCCACATTGTTTAAGAAATCTTCGACTGTGTTTGGTGATTTCATTGTCTGCTGGTTTTAAGAAATGTTCTTGGAAGTCAGGTTTGGGGTGCCACTTGAGCTTAAGCATATTAGATCTTGTGAGTCAATTTTTTCTTGCATTTTGAAGCCACCTCCAAAGGCTATCAGTGTAGTTAATGATTTCGGCGATGCACTAAGTTTTAGAACTGTTTGATCTTTTTCTATTCCTACTTTGGTTTTTTTCTGATCCCTTTTGGTGGATGGCTTAGTAAAAGCCGACTGCCCGTCTTCCGCTGTAACTTTTGTTCCTGATAAAGTCAAGGCCGGTACAGTAGATACTGAGGCAGAAGGGGGTCGACTCTTTGTTTTACTTAAGTTGGTATTGAAAAAAGAATAATTGTATCGTTGACTGTTTTTTAACGTAGATGACAAGTCTTCTGCTGCTAAAAAAGGTTGGCAGCTTGTCTGTGTTTGTGTCTCTTTGTTTTTTGTGATCTTACTAATAGAGGTTTCAGACTGTGTTGTTACTTGTTCCTGCCGATTTCGATCAAAAGAGCTCTCTGTTGATTCGGTGATCTTGGCAGGGTTCTGAATTCCCATTGCTGTTACGTATCCCTCCAGGAATATCAATTTGGTCTGTGTCATGGCAAGCAGAGTAGTGTGATCTTTCAAAGTGTCGCTCAATGCCTCATACAATTTGCAGAAAGGAGCGAGTGCTATTGTTATTGCCGAAATAAGTGCTAAAGTATCTTGTTTTTTCCCGGGGGTTTCCTTTTGGATAGGCACAGAAGCCTTGCTACTTCTTCTGGTTTTATTTGGCGTAGAAAGAGTAGAGTCAAGCATCAATTGCTGGGAGAATAGTTGAGTAGACTGAGGGCGGTGTTTGTTGAGTTTCAGCGGAACTGCATCATGCTGAACTTGATTAATAGCAGTCTGCATTCGACCTTTGGGGCTACCCGAGGCCCCATTCTGATGCACATTATCAGGTAAGTTGAGGTTCGTTGTTACACTCAAAGACTCAACTCCTTGGTCATTGCAGTCCAAAATTTCTGACTGCTTTGCTGTCGGTACTGACGACATGGTGGGGATCATGGTACCCGAATGCGCCGGCTTAAGGCTTCCGGTGGCTTGAGTTGTTTTTTGTGGGATAGAGGTCGCATAGACTTCGTCGCATTGCCTTTGAGTTTCTGGGATGACAGTTGCCGAGTTACTCCCCTTATCTGGTTTAAAGTAGAAGATGAAGTAAGTGTGGTGGGAGGGGACTGGATCGGCCCCACCGTGCTCATTTCAAAGGCCGGCGTGGGAGACTTCACAGGCTCGCCCCTTTGAGGAATTTTGACCTGGGTTCCTTCTTTTACATTTTGCCGGCTACCACCGACATTTACTTCCCGAATTAGTGGTGTTGGATTGTTGGAATCTGTATCAATTTCGCCCACAATGTGGTTGTCTGGTAACAGATGCAGCTGCAGTCCAATGTGGGATCCTGTTTTCCTCACTTTAGAAATTGGTGCTAAATCCTGGACTGCCTCTAGAATTTCTGCATCCGAGATCTCTTCCTCAACGTCTAGTTTTCTTTTGCCTAGGCATTTGAAGAAATCTTTAAGTGAATTGCCTTGATGATTCATTACACTTGGTTTCTTCGATGTTCCGCTATGTTGTACATTTTTTTGTATTTTCTTAGTAAAATTCGGTACTTGTGTACCTATGTTTTCTTCCACATTTCCAAGCTGGCCATTCGACTCTGCCACAACCGGCTGAGCTGTAATGTTTGCCTTTGTTTTTTGTTTAATTGTCTCCTTATTTTTTGTTATTTTCTTTTTTGCTCTCGTAGGTTTAGTTTTGGGATTTCCACTTTGGATGTATGGGTGACTTGCTGGAATACTCTTGTGAACTTCAATGTCTTCCCAGTCTTCTCCTGTTAGCGTAGCCATCATAGTGTTAATTTCAGTCCGTAGACTTCAGTAGGAACCCTCTCCGAAGTCGTTTTACTAACTTTAGGTGCAGTACTGGCTTTCACCGCCAGAGGGCCGATTTCATCCATCGCGTGCACCACGGCCTTGGTCGTTAGCTGGACTCCGACGCCTGCCGGGATTGATGACAGCTTCGACCGCACCTCCGAGCATGCAAGGCAACTCCCGTGGAACAAGTCAACCCCCTTCCCCCTGCACGCCTCTGCTCCCGCGATCGAATGCGAGGTAAGGATGGCGGACAAGGACGGGGCCAATGTTGGTGTCTGTTTTTCAAAAAACTCTTTGCGTGTGTCTGGATTTCAGCTGCGCGGATTCTCGCTCAGCTGGCCCGCAGCCCGTTCCTCGGCGCCCTGCCCCCTGTCCGCCCTTCGGCCGGCGTCAGGGGAGTGCGAGACGAGACGAGTTCGGCAGAGCCGAGCATTTGCGGGACCGGGAGCTCTATAGTTCCATTGTCTGATTCAATGTTCGTTGAGCCAAATGGCATAGAGGCCAAACTTGAAGATGTGGATTCTGACGTTCCACATATCACAAGGCCTGGGGCTGACACTTTCCCCTGTTGAGCTTTCGAAGTGGCCGGGATCTTGCGGCTCAGTACCGCGGTACAATCCCCATTTGAGCCTTGTAGATTTTGCAAGGTGGGGCTCAAAATGGATTGTGGCAGTGCGGAAGTGCTTAGAGGGTCCAAGTCTGCTGTTCTGCCACCGTGGTTGGCGCTGATTGAAGACGTTGCCGACCTAGCACTGATGTGGCTGGAAATTTCTGAATATTTGTGGGTTTAGAACTTCTCAGGAATCTTTTATCTCCATCTCCAGCCCATGCCTGGCTCTGTGAGCTGTCTACTGGCTGTATGGAGGCCCTTGCTTCCATAGCCCTTGCTCTCCGGGACTTGCAGGGACTGCAAGGACTGCGACTCCCTCAGCGACTGGCTCCGCGGCCGCTGCGTGGTGGAAAAGGGCTATTTGTAGGTCCTCCTACCAAATAGAGACTGTGAAAAGACTGTAGACTGCAACTCAGAGCCAGGGACTGCAAGGACTGCGACTCCCTCAGCGACTGGCTCTGCGGCCGCTCCGTGGCGGAAAAGGGCTATTTGTAGGTCCTCCTACCAAATAGAGACTGTGAAAAGACTGTAGACTGCATCTCGGAGCCAGGGACTGCAAGGACTGCGACTCCCTCAGCGACTGGCTCCACGGCCGCTCCGTGGCGGAAAAGGGCTATTTGTAGGTCCTCCTACCAAATAGAGACTGTGAAAAGACTGTAGACTGCAACTCAGAGCAGTTTCTACAGTTTGTATTCATATTCAGTGTTTCAAAAAAGAAGAATAAACTCCTTTTACCCTATAAAACTATTTAAATTTTTAATTGTGTGAAGGCAAAAGTGCATCCAAAAAATAAAATAAAATAAAAAATACTGAGAGCACTAATCGTGGTATGCCAATGCATTTCGGACCAAGTCCGTCTTCAGGGCTGGGGCACTATGTACATTGATGATCATTTACAATTTTTAGAGCATTGTTGTCAATGATTCAAAACATTTTTGAAAACACCAACATAACAAAAACACAACCGTAGTGTGCATGCTATTATTGGTGTGTACCGCCACCAAGTTCCAAAATGATCAAATTTCAAAAGCTATACAGGGTGATTCACAGAATTCAGCGCACAAGTGGCGCACACGGCTGGTGCACAGTGTGCGCGTGCGACAGTCTGCGCCAGCCGCGTGCGCCAAAATCCATTTCTGCACACAGCATATTCATGGATTTTAACATCCATTACCAGCCGTGGCGCAGAATGGCGCAGCGACCCTGCAGCAGTGCCAGTTACGCCCCCAACCCCTCCCTGTGCGCCATGCACAGCGCACAAATCCCGTACACGGCGCACAGGCCAATGGACCAGCATACAGGCCCCCAACCATGAAAACGCCTGTAAAACTCCCAGCGCACCTCTCTGAATACACGTACACCCCTGCATGTGGAGTTTCACACGCGATTGGGCCTGTGAGAGCGAGGTACGTGTATTTTGGGGGTATGCGGGAAGACTCACACGCGATTGGCCCTGTGCGAGCGGGGTACTTGGATTTCGGGGGTATGCGGGAAGATTCACACGCGATTGGCCCTGTGCGAGCGGGGTACGTGTATTACTGGGGTGCGCAGGAAGTTTCACACGCGATTGGCACTGTGCGAGAGGGGTATGTGTATTTCGGGGGTGCGCAGGAAGTTTCACATGCGATTGGCCCTGTGCGAGCGGGGTACGTGTATTACTGGGGTGCGTGGGAAGTTTCACACGCGATTGGCCCTGTGCGAGCGGGGTACATGGATTTCGGGGGTACGTGGGAAGTTTCACACGCGATTGGCCCTGTGCGAGTGGGGTACATGTATTACTGGGGTGCGCAGGAAGTTTCACATGCGATTGGCCCCGTGCGAGCGGGGTATGTGTATTTCGAGTGTACGGGGGAAGTTTAACACGCGATTGTCCCTGTGCAAGTGGGGTACGTGTATTACTGGGGTGCGTGTGAAGTTTCACACGCGATTGGCCCTGTGCGAGTGGGGTAGGTGGATTTCGGGGGTAGGCAGGAAGATTCACAGCGATTGCTGTGCGAGCGGGGTACGTGTATTACTGGGGTGCGCAGGAATTTTCACACGAGATTGGCCCTGTGCGAGCAGGATACGTGTATTACTTGGGTGCGCGGGAAGTTTCACATGCGATTCGCCCGGTGCGAGCGGGGTACGTGGATTTTGGGGGTGCGCGGGAAGTTTCACATGCGATTGGCCCTGTGCGAGCAGGGTACGTGGATTTCGGGGGTGCGCGGGAAGATTCACACGCGATTGGCCCTGTGCGAGGAGGTTAAGTGTATTACTGGGGTGCGCGGGAAGTTTCACACGCGATTGGCCCTGTGCGAGCGGGGTACGTGTATTACTGGGGTGCGCTGGAAGTTTCACACGCGATTGGCCCTGTGCGAGCGGGGTACGTGGATTTCGGGGGTGCACGGGAAGTTTCACACACGATTGGCCCTGTGCAAGCGGCGTACGTGTATTTCGGGGGTGCGCGGGAAGTTTCACATGCGATTGTCCCTATGTGAGCGGGGTATGTGGATTTCGGGGGTACGCGGGAAGATTCAAACGCGATTGGCCCTGTGCGAGCAGGGTACGTGGATTTCGGGGGTACGCGGGAAGATTCACACGCGATTGGCCCTGTGCGAGCAGGGTACGTGGATTTCGGGGGTGCGCAGGAAATTTCACACGCGATTGGCCCTGTGCGAGCGGGGTACATGTATTACTGGGGTGCGCGGGAAGTTTCACATGCGATTGGCCCTGTGCGAGCAGGGTACGTGGATTTCGGGGGTGCGTGGGAAGATTCACACGCGATTGGCCCTGTGCGAGCAGGTTACGTGTATTACTGGGGTGCGCGGGAAGTTTCACACGCGATTGGCCCTGTGCGAGCGGGGTACGTGTATTACTGGGATGCGCGGGAAGTTTCACACGCGATTGGCCCTGTGCGAGCGGGGTACGTGGATTTCAGGGGTGCGCGGGAAGTTTCACACCCGATTGGCCCTGTGCAAGCGGCGTACGTGTATTTCGGGGGTGCGTGGGAAGTTTCACATGAGATTGTCCCTGTGTGAGCGGGGTACGTGGATTTCGGGGGTACGCGGGAAGATTCAAACGTGATTGGCCCTGTGCGAGCGGGGTACATGGTTTTCGGGGGTACGCGGGAAGATTCACACGCGATTGGCCCTGTGCGAGCGGGGTATGTGTATTACTGGGGTGCGCGGGAAGTTTCACACGCGATTGGCCCAGTGCGAGCGGGGTATGTGTATTACTTGGGTGCGCGGGAAGTTTCACACGCGATTGGCCCTGTGCGAGCAGGGTACGTGTATTACTGGGGTGCGCGGGAAGTTTCACACGCGATTGGCCCTGTGCGAGCGGGGTATGTGTATTACTGGGGTGCGCGGGAAGTTTCACACGCGATTGGCCCTGTGCGAGCGGGGTACGTGGATTTCGGGGGCGCGCAGGAAGTTTCACACGCGATTGGCCCTGTGCAAGCGGCGTACGTGTATTTTGGGGGTGCGTGGGAAGTTTCACATGCGATTGTCCCTGTGTGAGCGGGGTATGTGGATTTCGGGGGTACGCAGGAAGATTCAAACGCGATTGGCCCTGTGCGAGCGGGGTACGTGGATTTCGGGGGTACGCGGGAAGATTCACACGCGATTGGCCCTGTGCGAGCAGGGTACGTGGATTTCGGGGGTGCGCGGGAAATTTCACAAGCAATTGGCTCTGTGCGAGCGGGGTTCGTGTATTTCGGGGGTGTACAGGAAGTTTTACACGTAAATTGGCAGTGTGGGTCCTCCCAGGTGTGCCCTCTACCCCCTCCACGGCCCCTGCAGGCAGCCCACACCACAGGGGATTACCCTGCACCCCTGGTCATGTCCTGCAGGCAGCCTATCCACCATGGGCATGGCCCCCAGCCAGCCCACATGTCACCTTGCACTAGTGATCACCAACTCATGTCCCCCAGCACCCCCACCCACCCAGCATTGACGGGCACCTGCCAGCAGGCCCCGACTCATGTCCCCCAGAACCCCCATCAGTGAGGGTCAGGGCACGACTCAGGTCCCCCAGCACCCCACCCCCCATCAGTGAGGGTCAGGGCCCGACTCAGGTCCCCCAGTAACCCTCATCAGTGAGGGTCACCTGCCAGCAGGGCCCGACTCATGTTCCCCAGCACCCCCACGCCCCATCAGTGAGGGTCATCTGCCAGTAGGGCCCGTCTCATGTCCCCCAGCACACCCACCCCCATCAGTGAGGGTCAGGGCCCGACTCAGGTCCCCCAGCACCCCTATCCCCCATCAGTGAGGGTCAGGGCGCAACTCAGGTTCCCCAGCACCCCCATCAGTGAGAGTCAGGGCCTGACTCATGTCCGCCAGCACCTCCACCCCCCCATCAGTGAGGGTCAGGGCACGACTCATGTCCCCCAGCACCCCCACCCCCATCAGTTGAGGGTCACCTGCCAGCAGGGCCCGACTCAGGTCCCCCAGCACCCCCACCCCCCATCAGTGAGGGTCAGGGCCCGACTCATGTCCCCCAGCCCCCCACACCCTATCAGTGAGGGTCACCTGCCAGCAGGGCCTGACTCAGGTCCCCCAGCACCCCAACCCCCATCAGTGAGGTTCAGGGCCCGACTCTTGTCCGCCAGCACCCCCACCCCCATCAGTTGAGGGTCACCTGCCAGCAGGGCCCAACTCAGGACCCCCAGCACCCCCAGCACCCCCACCCCCCATCAGTGAGGGTCAGGGCCCGACTCATGTCCTCCAGCACCCCCACCCCATCAGTGAGGGTCAGGGCCCGACTCATGTCCCCCAGCACCCCCACCCCCATCAGTGAGGGTCACCTGCCAGCAGGGCCCGACTCATGTCCCCCAGCACCCACACCCCCCATCAGTGAGGGTCACCTGCCAGCAGGGCCCGACTCATGTCCTCCAGCACCCCCACCCCCCATCAGTGAGGGTCACCTGCCAGCAGGGCCCGTCTCATGTCCCCCAGCACCCCCACACCCCATCAGTGAGGGTCAGGGCCCGACTCATGTCCCCCAGCACCCCCACCCCCCATCAGTGAGGGTCAGGGCCCGACTCATGTCCCCCAGCACCCCCACCCCCCATCAGTGAGGGTCTGGGCCCGACTCATGTCCCCCAGCACCCCCACCCCTCATCAGTGAGGGTCACCTGCCAGCAGGGCCCGACTCAGGTCCCCTTGCAACAAGAAAGGAAGATGCACAATCATGGCCCTCATGTGCACGAAAATACCACTGCATGCCACCCCAGTCTTGACATGCAATGATTTCACCAATCCACCCCACACCGACATGCCTATGTCAGGACACAAATCAAAGGTCAACCATGTACATGAACACATGTCCATCACACACACACACTGTTTGCCATAGATTGTGTAAAACCACAATTCCACATGCATGAACCCAATGAGCGAATCCCACACATGGAATGAAAATATCAAAATGTATTATTAACAAAATCAATGTAATGAAATGAAAGGCCAAAAAATCAAACAGACATGAAATGAAATGCATGTCCAAAAATATGAAAAATGAAATGTAGATGAAATCCAAAAAAAACCTGAAGAAAAATGGTCCAAAATCATTGTCCACAAAAAGAAATCCAAAGGAAACGTAAAATCAAAAATCCATTGCCCCATGGTGAAATCCAAATAAAATGCACACATAAATCCAAAGTCCAACTATGTACAATCAATTTTGAAAGGGTCCATGAGCCCAACGAGAGAAATGTAACCTATCTAAAAAACTACCTAAGAAAAGAACTATATACAAAAGTGTGGGGCATAGTCCAATCACCCCAAAAGAAATGAAAACGAAAATGAAACCTAACACTAAAAACTATTTACAATGGCGGCAGGCTAGTCCCACGGCTCACTTTCTGATGTCCCGGGCCAGGGCATCATCGAACTCCTGCTCGATGTCCTGGAGGCGGTCCTCTTCCATGGCCCTGAGGGTTCGCAGGGACGATGCCATGTTGGACTCCAACTCCCTGCGAATGGCCTTGAGGCACTCCGGCCGCCTCAGTGCCCTCCGCATGGAGTTCTCTGCCCTGACCATTGTGAGCCGTGCCTCTTCTGCCCGTTGCCGCTCCGCATCTATACGCCGGCCCAACCGCAGCCACATGGAAGACACACCCATTCCATGGTTCTCCTGCCCTCTGGCCGATGCCTGCCCCTCTGATGTCGATGGCCCCGAGCCATCATTGCTCCCACCTAGCGCCTGCTGCTGCTTTCCATGTGTCCTGTCTGTTGATGCCTGCACATCCTCCATCAGCTGGTCTCCAGTTGTTGTGGTGTCCACCCCTGCTGGACCGCCGACTCCCGACTGTGGCACGGATGGGATCTCCACCAAGCTGGCTGTGTTGGTCAGGCCAGGTCCACAGGGGGCCCTGGTGGAATCTGGGCCGGAAGACGGCAGGGAGAACGACTGGCACATAGTCTCCACAGAGGAGGAGAGGTCCGCCAGAGTGTGTGACACATGTAGGAACCCACCGACCAGGGCCCCTCCCAACAGTGCCACTTCGAAACGCTGCTGTTCGTGATGGCGTGCATGCTCTGCCCAGGAAGCGCGCACGTCATCACGAATGTCATGCGTGCGCAACGCAACACCAACCAGGACGGAGCCCATATGGTCGTGGGACCCCTCGTCCGCAGGTAGTGGAGAGGCAGATGACGTGGCACTCCCCTCTACCTGCGGACGGGCCTGGGATGGGGCATCCCTGCTGGTGCATGGTGCTGCAGTCACAGGGTCAAGGACAGCGACATGCACAGGCCCCTCCGCAGTGATCTGTGCTGCCTCCTGACTCTGGCCCTGGACTGCACCACTTGCACCAGTGGTACTAACCCCACCAGGCCCCATGTGCGGCTCAGTAGCGGGCTCCTCCTCCTCTGTGGAGACCACCAACCTGGATGTCTCCACACCGTCTTCCACCATTGCAAGCCCCTGTGGGGGCTCACCCGGCCCTTCCGCTACAGCCGTAGTGGCAGACGCGGCACCAGGCTCCTCGCTCCCGGATAATGGCAATTCCTGGGAGGGCGGCTGGGCCTTGCGTCGCCGCCCGATGGAGGCATCCCCGCTGCTTGGCTCCACAGCGCCGTCTCCGCCCTCTTCTTCACTTGCCGCTGCGTAGAGGGAGACATAGAACACAAGCATCAGGGTACAGTACAATATTCCCCTAGACAGGAAGCAAAAACACATGAGTGGCTCTGTCAAATGTCACTTCCATCCTGTCCCTCCACAATACATGGGTGAATGCACACAACACACATGCAGAAACAGGCACGGCACCTGCAATCAACATCAGCATCCATGTACAAGGCCTCTTTTAACCAAAATGTTGCCTTCAAACTCACATGCATCATGGCTCACACTGATCCCATGCACACACATCACCGGAGGGTCATGCATCATGGCTTGTACACCACAGACACAGTGGATAGACACAGTGGATACAACAGTGACCGCACTGCAGGAGTGAATCTACACATCATCACGGACATGTGTCATGCATCCATGGCGTTTCAAAGTCATACACACCCTTCTCAGACACACACACATGTGCACCATACATGTACATGAGAGCAGCACCCATCCCTCACCCCCCCTCCATGTCCACGAACAGAGACTGGCATGCATTCATGTGTGCATTCCGCATACAGCTCCCCATGTTGCATTGGAACACATGCACCATCCATGTGGTTCACACATTACTGGTCTCACATGCATGACCATGATATCCCTGCACACACACATCCACACATGGCCTATGTCACACATACAGGCAAGTATCAGACTACCAGCACACTGCAACATGCCCGGTCTCACACAGCAATGCTTGGCCACTTACCGCTCAACTCCAGACGGGTCTGCCTCTGAAGGATCTGGGCGTGGAGCGCTGGGCCTACGCGTTCCAGGACCCTCATCTGGATGTTGCTCATGCTGACCCGGCCCCCCTCCATGAGGCTCGAGGCCTTGTAGAGGGTCCTGGACCTGAAGTCCTCCCAGCGCTTCCGGACGTGCTTGATGTCGCGGGTTGCCACCCCCTCCGCGTTGATGGCAACCACTGCATCCTCCCAGATCCTCTCCCGTCCTTCCTTGTTGGTGCGTGATGTTCCGAAGAGGGCATCATAATGCCCCAGGACATGCTCCACCAGGACACCAACTTCCTTCTCACTGAGGCTGGTGGCCCTCTGCCTCTCTGGCTGGGGGTCGCCAGTGGTCTCAGATGGTGTTTGCCCCGACATGGCGACCCCCAAGGCAGGCGTGGGTGGGCAACTGGGTCCTGGGGCTTGGCTGTGGAGCGATGGTATCCCATTCGGGAGTCTTCTGTTCCAGCAGGGGTGGACACAGCAACTGGACCCCTGCAGATGGCTGACGTGCAGGCACCAAATAGCAGGCCAAGTGGGCCGCAGGCAGGCAGCAGCAGATGGCTGGTGGGAGCGTGCTCAGGGCTCTTGGGGGCAGGAAAATGGCCTTTTGGGCGGAGCGTGGTCTTCCGTGTGTTTTCGCGTGGCCAGCTTGATACGGAGTGATTTGGCACGTGAAAAAAGTGCACGTCAGCGTGAAATCCGAGGAAAGGCCCTTAGCGCATAATCGTGTAAGTGACGTTAGGCGCGCGGGCATTCACCAGAAAATGGGTGCATTGTGATTCAGCACGTGAGAAAACTGCACATCACCCGTGCTATTGGAGGAAAGGGCCTTAGCGCGTAAGCGACGTTGCACGTGTGGGCTGGCTTAAAAGATACGAGTATCACGCTATTTTCTTGTATGTGCTTTTTGTGGAGAGCGAACGGGTGTTTCTTGTACTTCTTGTCGGTTCACACGCGATTACTTCACAACGTTTCCAGTTCGTACTCCCTGTTTCCTCAGACTGCGTTCTTTTCTTCTTTTGGCGGGGTTGTTGCCAACGCGCACACGCGTGTCTTTTTCACGTTCTTTTTCAAGGCAGACGGTGAGTCGTGCACGTATTTTCCAACTGTGGTTGCCCCCGTGTTTTGCGTACCCCAGGCTGCGTGTAACATTCATACACTTATTTTTGTGTTTCTGGGTGCCACAGTGTAGTGCGGGTTCATTTTTCCATGCACGTGGTCTACCAGGGGTTGCGTGCATGTGTACTTTTGTTTTGGGGTCCCTGTGCGTTGCGTGACCCATCATCTTCCCCCAGGGGTCACATCCAGCCTTGCTAGAGCACTAGGGTACGAATTCCATCTAGTACCCTACCCCTTTCACCCCAATTGCCCAGGACAATTGTTTACTGCAACTCCCATACGCACAAAAACATCAGTGCCATGGTTGGGAGGCGACCAAGCAGTAAGGGAGGCAAAGGTGGCCGACCTCCAAAAGGTGGGCGTGGTGGGCGCGGTAGGGGACGTGGCCAGGATTTGCAGGGTGCCCCTAGAGCCCCGTGTGTGGAAGACCAATCGGGGACACCTATGCCCCCCCCCCAATGGTTGTGGGAAACGTAGCTGACACCATCCCAGATCAGCCCTTGTTGGACCGGCCCATTTTGTCACCTGAACCGGCACAGGATGACTCCCAGGCTGACTTCCAGGTCAGCAAGTCTAATCCACGTGTGCTGGTGAAAGTTGCTGTCACCAGGCCACGTGGATCTGGGGCAGCAATGTCATCTGCTGCACCAAATAGGCAGGGTAGGGAGGCTGCAGGGGCAGCTGCAGCTCAATCCACCCCAGCTCTGAGTCTCCCAGCCGGGACAGCGTCGGTCCAGGTCCATCACACTGATGTTGGCCCTGCTGACATCACCCTGCAGCCAATGCCTGCACCAAGACCTATGGTCATTGTGCCTTTACAGGCTTCTAGCACCCAGTCCACCTGTGCTTCTTCCCCTAGTGACCAGAGCGGTCTAAGCCACTCAGGATCCACACCACCTTACAAGAAGAAGAAGAAGGGTGCTCTTGCACTACAGGCTGAGACCCCAGACACGGCTACACACCCCGACACGCCAAGGAAGCCTAGCTTCAATGACGCCGAACTTGATGCACTTGTGGCCTATGTGTCGGCACATAGCCGCGAAATGTTGGTGACTGCAGGCTGTAAGACTACGCCTGCTCAACGTAGGGCCCACTGGCAGACCATCGCGGACCACATTAGTGCCCTTGGATTTGTGAGGAGCACAGCTGATGATTGCTACAAGCGGTGGAATGCCCTGAAACGCAGAGCAAAGAACAAGCTGGCTTCCAATCATGCCTCTACTCTGGTGACTGGCAGTGGGTCTCCACCAGAGGACAACCAACTCACTGAACATGAGTCTGTTGCTGGAACCTTCGTCGCAGAGGAACAGATCCAAGGCGTGGGAGACCTACCAGATTATGAGGCATTGTCCAGTGAGTGCCCATGCAAGTGTGTGTAATCCATGTGTATGTTTCTTGGGTGATGTGTAATGATTGAGTGCCAGGTGAGGGAGTGTACTCCTGAGTGGTATGGGTCACCCATGTGCTTCCTCCAAACCATTCATCAGCTTTGGGTTTGGGTATGACAGTATCCCTTCTGACCACAGTAGCCAATTAGCGCCACATTATTGCAGTTGCCCTTGAGCTGTCATCTTGCAACAACATTGTTCTGATTTTTCAGTGTTCATTCAGCCTGATTGTTTCAATCCTCCCATTTTTGCGACACATTTTTCTGCCCTAATGCCACATATGTGACATGCTTCTGTCATAGATTACAACCCACATTGGCCCACATTTATTACCTTGTTATGGGAATGATTTGACTATTCAGGCTAATTGAGTAAGGGCCTGCTCACTTTAATTTTGGGCCCTGTTTGAATGTTGAACATGACTGTTGTGTTCTGTCATGTTGAAGTGAACAACCATTGATGTATCCATCTGCCTGCCATCAATGTATTATTGCACACTGGATGTGTTGCAGCGTGTGTTACATGCATATTTTGGCACACTATTTTGCATTTTTCATCTCATCATGTCCATCTCACATGGATGGGTGACAGTACTCATTCACTGACATATGGCTATGCTACGTGCCATCTGTGTGCTGACATGTGCCATGTATGTGGATTGACCATGCCACTCACAGGCTAATATGTGATGACAGTGCTATCCAGCATGCAGCACATGTGTTCATTTTCCATCTTGGAGTCCTCGGTGTCTGCTTTTTGCCTCCCCTTCCAAATCATTGACAGTGCATGCATGCCAAGGTTATGGTCATGTGGAACATGTGTTGTTCATGTACTGGATCTCTGGCTTGTCAGGCCTATGTGTGTGCTATGGTGCTCATGCCTGTTTCCATTTGTTGTCTTTCATGTTTTTGCAGTAGACGTGGAGGAGATGGTGCAGACCAAGGAGGAATCTCAGGCACGACCGGGCACCAGTGGAGGACGTGGTGTGGTGGTGGGTGAAAACCCAATCCTCCTGCAGACCATACTGTCCAGGGGTGTCTCTGGGTGCACCTCCCCAGACCTCTATGATTCAGGTGCTGAATCGGATGATGAGATTTATGTGCTGTCGCAGGTGAGTGTTTCTGGCAGGGATGCTGTTCTGTCCAACCCACCTGCACCAGGGGTAAACCCCTCTATGGGGATGTCAGTGCTGGTAACTCCGCCTTTGGCGGTTACGGATGCAGGGTCACACTCCACAACATCTGATCCTGTTCCTGGGCCAGCAGATCAGAGGGGGAATGCAGTCCTGCAGCCTCAGGCAGTGCCAGCACAGCAAGGTGCAGATCACCTTGCCCCAAACAGGTGTGTTGCCCGCCGACGCGGTGGACGTGCGCCACCAGGAAATACTGTATGGGAAAACTCCATGTACGGTATAGCAGCACAACAGGGAGAAATGATGGCTCAGGCAATAGAGAGGGTGGCCGCTGCCATTCTCCCCCCTGAAAGGCAGATGGAGCTCCAACAGCAGGCAACAGAGTCCATTTGCAGTCCATTTGCCAATCACACAGGGAGGACATGTTGGCGTCCAACAGGGACCGACAGGCGGCACTGGAGACTCTGCACAAAGCCATATCTGTAGAGTCCCAGGGCCACAGGGAAGCCCTGAGGTTAGAACTCCATTTCCTCAGGGAGAATCTGGTTGAACTTGAGGCTTCCTGAAATTTTAGGGCAGAACAGCAGCTGGAGCAGCTCACACGTTCACTCTCAGCTGAGCTGCAGGCAACTCGTGAGGAGATCCGGGCATAACGCGAGGCCATGCGTGCAGAAATGCAGGCAACCCGTGAGGTGCTGCATGGGGATCTCCGTACTATCATCCTCCAGAACAAGACCTTCCACACCCGCATGCTTGCTGCCATGGAGGACCATACCAGGGCTTTGCGTGGGCTGCCTCCCATAGCACCGCCACCTCCTGATGTAGCAGCAGAGGGTGAAGAGAGCGACAGCAGTTCTCCAACATTGGCGTAGCCGTGCAGGCCATGAGCCCATGGAGGTATTTTTTTTCCGCAACATCCACGCAGGTGGGTGTTGGTGTGCACCCTGTCCTCGAACCTCCTGGGTGGCCTCCCCCCCTTGCCCAAACATGGCCATTTTTGATTTTTTTTTTTACAGTGTGTTGCTTTGTGTGGCTCCTGTAGGCATCCACTGTGTATTCAAGCTGGGCACATGCAGGCTTGTCCTGTGTTTAGGTTAGATGCTTGGGTTCCTGACACACACACCCCTCCTGCTCCCCCTTTACATGGGCTTGCAAAGGGTGTGACCAAGTAACAGTGACTTACACAGTGACATTGGGCTCCCATGAGCTGTGTGGGCAGTCTGTGGTCAAAACTGTGTGGACATCCCTAGTGGGGATTGTACTTGTATTGAACACTGCATGGTGTATTGATATGTGCTTGTGCATCCATGTCTTCCTCTTTATTCACAGGTACCTTCTTCATGTCTTCACAAGGCCGCCTCCTTTGCAGATGCAGTTCATGTTGTATGCAGTACGCTGACACATTTGCCTGACAGCAACCCTCTGCAGTTGGAAGGGATCAATGTGCTGGCTTATTCAGGTTGTAATACTTGCACTACTTTTATTTTGTACTGTCATATTTTGGCCCTGTTTCATCCTGTGTTGCTGTATTGTGTTGCTGGTAAGTATTTGTTCATGTGTGCTGTTTGTTATTGATTACTGGGAGCATATTGTCTGTGGCCTGTTTCCATTTGGGACAGTGCACTTTGTAACACTTGTGTCATGTGTTGTGCATTCATTTGTTTGGTTTCACATTGCATGACATGCCATGGTGTGTTGGGTAGCTGAGATGGGGAGGGGTTGGGTGACATGGCTCTATTTTCATGTTGTATTTTGCAAGGGGGTAGTCATTCATGCAGCATAAATGTGTGCCTTTTTGTGACACAGCATTGGTTGTCTTTCAGTAGGCCTGGATGCACAAAATGTAACACTTCCAGGTGACCAATCTCAGGCTGGTATGGTTGTGACAGTTGACTGTCCCTTTTGTCATCATCATTGATCGTCAGCTGGTATGTGCCAGGGCTGTATGCACGCCACAGGGGTGTGATTTTAGGTGAAGTAATTAGCCACCAGCTATGTACGGGCATCCTCCCCACGTGCCCTTTCCCCTCCCATGCGCAGCGGCCGTGCATGTGGTTGGGGATGTGGGGGCACCACCATGTCCACCCGCAGGCCCCGGCGTGTTGCAACGTTGTGCAGGACACATGCTGCCACTATGATCCTGCACACTACTGGGGGCGCATATAGCAGCTGCCCACCAGAGCGGTCAAGGGAGCGAAAGCGTGACTTGAGCACTCCGAATGTGCGCTCCACTATGCCCCGGGTTGCAATATGGGCTGTGTTGTATCTTACCTCGGGTGGTGTGGTGGGGTTCTGAATTGGCGTCATCATGTGGGTGCTCAGAGGGTAGGCACTGTCCCCTGGGGAGGTGATGATGGGTATCATTAGTGGGGTTGTGACATTACTCAGTATCTGACATGCATGCATGTGCAGAGGCATTAATACTCACCAAGCAGCCATATATCACCATGCCACCCAGCTTCTAGGTCCCGGTTTAGGGGTGACATTCTGAAAATGAAACTGTCATGGGTGGACCCTGGATAGTTGGCATATACTGAGGTGATGATTCCCTTGGCATCACATACTACCTGCACGTTGATGGAATGTCAGTGCTTGCGGTTTCTATAGATATGCTCAGTTGCCCTGGGAAGACGTAGAGCCACATCGGTGCAATCAGTGGCACCTAGCACTTTGGCGAAGTGTGCTACCCCGTAAAAGTCCTGGACGGCAGCCTGCTTTTCTGCAGGTGTTCTGGGCATGTATATGTGCCTGCAGACTGAAGAGCGAGCAGTCATGATGGCCAACACCTGGTGTAGGCAGTGTGACTGCGTGGCCTGTGACACCCCCCCACTATGCCACTTGTCCGCTGAAATGAACCAGTGGCCAAGAAGTGCAGTACATTAAGCACCTTTTCCAAGGGGCTCAGTGCTTGGGAGCACAGGGTGGGTGATGTGAGGTCATCCTCCCACTCACTCACCAGGTCGAGTATTATGTGTGGTGGGAACCTGTACCACCTCCCATACACCTGGTCATCAGGCATCTCAAAAGGCTGGTCCTGGGTGTAAAAATTGTGGGCCTGGCTATCCTCCGCCTCCTGCAGTGTCCCACGACCACTGCTGCGAGGAATGGTATATTCATCGTAGCGTCTGAGCTTGTTTGTTGTTTGCGCGCACTTGTATGCTGCGCGGGGCCGCGTACGCCTGCTTCCTGCTGGTGTACGTGTTTCCGGATTAGCGCGTTTTTTTTGGCGCACGCGTTTCCCCTGTTCGATTCCATGAATACGTGTTGTATGCGTGCGTGTGGGCGTTCCGCACATTTGCCTTCTGTACTTCCCCCGTAACGCCCACATTTTCACGCGTTGTGCCCCATTCCGCGTGTTCCGCCCCATGTTCCGCCTACTTTTCTTGTGTGCGCCACACTATGTGCACTTTCGCTGTGCGCGTAGCACACGCCATGTGATGACGTGTGCGCCCGAGTGCGCCATGCAGGATTTTAGCGCACATCCCAGGATTTACACGCGCACAGACTTCCAAGAATCAATGTGCGCGGCTTTTGCACGCTTGCGCTGCAATTTACGCGCTTGCGCTGCGATTCGCACGCTTTCGCACACTTGCGCGGCGCATAATAATTCCATGAATCGGCCTCATAATTTCTAAGATACGGTATACCATTAGTGAAAGGAATCATAACTGCATTCTAGAACTAGGCTGATGCACATTTGGTTGAACCTAATGTTACCTGATACTGTGGCCATGTCGCCTAAGTTCTTACTGTGGCCGTGTGGCCAGAGTTCTTGCGTTTGTATGTTGGTGCTGTCTATGTTATCTTCAATCAGTTGCTCTATGGGATAAGAACATCAGTAAGTAGGTTCTCTTAACTGAATTAAGGCTGGTATTGAGAATAATGCAAGGATCGGCCTGCAGTCTTACCTGCAGTTGGGAACATTAATGAAGCGATGCATGGAAAACCAGAGTGTGCGTTACTATGTGTATATTTAATGGGGCATGCCGTTGCTAAGTGGCGTGACGCCGTACGTTCAAGAATGCAACAGCATCACATAGGCATTGCGTCCCACAGTTCCCTGTTTCCAGGGGCAACGGGAGTGGCTTCCCCCTCTAGAGTGTCACACAATTCAATTAAAAATAATCCTATGATGCGCATCGAGTGTTTAATTGCATAATCCCAATGTGATGAGATACTGACAGTTGAACGCTCAAATCTGTTACGAGTTAAGTACATCTATGCTTAGTGCATTTTGTACATTTTATGCGTTTCCTGGTTTACAGTACGTCTTAAAATAAAAATCACATGAAATAAAATAACATATCACAGAACATTATGTGCCTCCTCCTCTGATCTACTCGAGGATTATGGTGTTCATCTTGCTTGCTGGCAGTAATTTGCATAGAAACACGTGCTAAAGTTAGAAATAAAGGACAAACTGAATTAGCTGCAGCATCCTGTTGTGGATGAAAGGTTCATGTCCCTCTATGAATATGGTGAGAAAAGGGTTGAAGCATAGACAGTGAAAAAATGAAACAATGAAACATAGATGAACAAGTTACTCTCTTACCTGGTAACGTTCTTTCGATGGGATGGTCCCACGACGTATTCCATATCTATGACAGGTAATCCCCACAGCTGTGCTGCTTCTGAAAATCTTTCGGCGTCTGCGTCCTGCGTCGATGACGTCGATACGCTGTCCTCGACGGCCTCCGTCGAGCCAACGTCACCGGATGTTATAAGTAGGACGCACGACGCCCGTAGCCTCAGTTGTAGTTTTTTCTTCAGAACGTGTGGCACCAACCTTCTGCCAGAATGGCTATAGAAAGCCTTGCGGAAACATAAGCTGCAATCGCATAAGAAATTCTGTAGCGGGGCAGGTAGGGAGGAAGCGATATGGAATACGTCTTTGGACCATCCCATCGAAAGACCGTTACCAGGTAAGAGAGTAACTTGTTCTTCGAGGGGATTGGGTCCTCTGACGTATTCCATATCTATGACAGACTCCCAAAGCTGCATCAACGTATGGAGGAGGGAAAAGAATTTAGAATATAGAAATTTAGAATGCCCAATCAAATTGCAGAGTAAAAGACTGCCTTGCCAAAGGCCAGATCCTGCCGATGGATAGAGTCTAGGGAGTAGTGTCGTACAAAAGTATGGTCGAAGCCCAAGTGGCTGCTTCACAGATGTTACGAATAGGAACACCCCTCTGCAGGGCAGTAGAGGTAGCCATACCCTTAGTAGAATGGGCCCGTAGGCCTACCGGAGGGTCCTTGCCCGCCAAGCGGTAACATTCAGAAATTGCCAAGATAATCCATCTAGACAAAGTCTGCTTAGTAACAGCTTGTCCCAAACGCCTTCCAGCGTAACCTATAAAGAGCCGGTCCACTCTGACCCGGGACATGCGTGAAATGGTTTATAGTGAATATGTCGAATTTAAAAATGTTCCCCCCCTCCAACCCCCCTTTTTTTTAACTAGCTAAACCGAAAAATAACTTGCAAAAAAAAAAAAAACACATGCTAATTCTATTTTTGGACATTTGTTTTTTCGAGATTCTTTTTTTCGACATTTTATTTTCGACATTATAACTGACTACCGCGTGAAATGTAGAAACTTAAAGCTCTCCTAGGATCCAACCTATGGAGCCTCTCCTCTTCCTTACCAGGATGCGGAGGAGGATAAAATGCCGGAAGAATTACTTTCTGGCTTAAATGAAATTCCGAGACAACCTTCGGAAGAAAGGAAGGACAAACTCTAAGGACAACCCTGTCCTTATGAAACACTGTGAAGGGTGGCTTAACAGAAAGTGCCTGCAACTAGTGACCGCAGCTAAAAACACAGTTTTAAGGGTTAACAGTCTCAAAGGACAAGAATGTAAAGGCTGAAATAGGAATTTTAGAACAAGGTCCAAAACCCAACCGGGCACCTGGAAAGGTGACGGTGGGAACACATTAGTGAGCCCTTTCAAAAACTGAGAAATCAAAGGAATTTTTAAATAAGATCACTCCTCAGACGAGCGCTTAAATATGGACAGCGCCGCCAGGTAACCTTTAATGGTACCCACTTGCAGGCCATTGTGGGCTAAAGAAAGCAAAAAAGACAGAACCACAGGAATGTCACATGAAAAAGGATCCACATTCTTAACCCTGCACCAGTCACAGAACTTTCTCCAACGGCAACGGTACAGGGACTTTGTTGCAGGCTGTCTGGCCTAAAGCAATACCTCCATCACGTCTTCAGGGAGGTCACAATCCTTATACCCCAGCCTTTCAGAAGCCAAGCGTGAAGGTTGAGGGATCTGACCTCTGGATGGAGAACCTGACGCCCCCCCCCCCCGTGAGAGCAGATCGTCTCGGTAGGGAAGACGGCATGGAGAGCAGATGGACAAGTCGATAAGGTCCGGGTACCACGTTCTCCGGGCCCATGCCGGAGCAATGAGGATCATCTGGGAACCGAATCTCCGTAACCTCTGCAGCACTTGCGGGATGACGGGGACTGGAGGAAACGCGTACAGCAGTGGGAAGGACCACTCCACCACAAACGCGTCTCCTAAGGCTCCTCTTGGAGGAAATTCCCGCAAGCAGAACCTTTCGCACTTCCGGTTGACACTAGAGGTGAAGAGATCCACTTGTGGGGTCCCCCGAAGGGCGAAGATCTCCAGGAGAATCTCCTGAGCAAGCGCCCACTCGTGAGAGATCGTGCTCTGCCTGCTCAGAGCGTCCGCCGTCTCGTTTTCGTCTCCAGCCAGATGAACTACCGAGATCGAAATTTCCTGCTGGATGGCCCAGAACCAGAGCTGCATCGCCTCCCTGCACAGAGGAAGTGACCCTGCCCCCCCTTTTTGTTGAGGTAGTGCATGGCCACTGTGTTGTCCGTCAGAATCAGGACATTCTTCCCTCGCACAGTCGGGAGAAAAGCCTTCAGGGCAAGCCTGACGGCCCTCAGCTCCAACAGATTGATATGGAGTCTGGACTCCGACGGAGACCAACGACCGCTGACTGTCAACTCGTTGGCATGAGCTCCCCATCCCGTGAGGGATGCGTCCGTCACGATCGTCACCTCCGGCCAGGGTAGGCAAAATGAAGCCCCCCTCATCAGATTGCCTTCGGCGGCCCACCATAAATGCCATATCATATCATATCACCACAGAAGGTCCTGGGTGGCCGAGGCCGGAACCTGAACGGGGTCCGACATCCTGCCGGACGACTGTGACCACTGCATCTTCAGAGCCCATTGCAGAGTTCTCATCCGCAACCTAGCCTCCGGCACCAGAAGAATGCATGATGCGATGAGGGCGAGCAACCTCAAGAACTCGAATGCCGGGAGACTCTGGGCATGTTGAAACTTGTGCACCATCTGCTGAATGTGATGAGCCCTCACCTGGGGAGGGAAACACTGCCCCAGGGACGTGTCAAGCACTGCTCTGATGTACTGGAGCCACTGAGTTGGCATCAAGTGGGACTTCTTTAAGTTGAGGGAGAACCCCAGCTTGTGAAGGGAGTGGCAGGTGATGGACAGATGATCCAGGACTTGCACGGGAGAGCGCGCCCTGATCAACCAATCGTCCAGGTAGGGGTAGACGTGAATCCCCCCTTTCCTGAGATACGCTGCCACCACCACCATGAGCTTGGTGAAGACCCTCGGGCGGAGGTCAATCCGAAAGGCAGGACCCAAAACTGAAAGTGCGAGTCGCCAACCGCGAACCTCAGGTACTTCTTATGCTTGGGATGGATCGGCACATGAAAGTAAGCGTCCTTGAGGTCGAGAGACACCAACCAGTCCTGCAGTTGAAGGGCCTGGAGGACTTGAGAAAGAGTAACCATCTTGAACTTGTCCTTCCCGAGGAGCTTGTTCAAACCGCGAAAGTCCATAATGGGTCTCAATCCCCCGTCCTTCTTGGAAATCAAAAAATAAGGGGAATACCATCCCTTGTTCCTCTCTGCTACAGGCACCAGTTCTATGGCGCCTTTCTCCAGCAGGGATTGTATTTCCTGTGCAAGGAGCGGATCCAGACTCTTCAAAGAGAGTTACACTGGTTGCCCCTGGATGCGCGTATTACCTTCAGACTCATGGTTATTACTTTTAAATGTCTTAAGGACACTATGCCCTCTTACCTTCAAAGATACATAGGAATAAAACCCAGTCGTAGAAATCTTTGTTGCAACAATCAAAACCTGCTCCACCAGCCCAAAGTCAAAACTAAAAAAAGCCCAATGGGGTGCCTTCGCCTTTGTGGCACCAGTTATCTGGAACACTCTACCCCTGCAGTTGAGATACTCTGTAACCCTGAGCAACTTCAAGAAGGACCTAAAAACCTTCATTTTCAAGTAGTAGTACACGATCCTTATTCTTTCCGTCTACTTCCGCATCTACTAGTATGCTTGACCTTTTTTGTCTTGTCTGCGCCCTCACACCTATGGGTTTATGGTGGCGCTATATAAATGTAATGTAATGTAATGTAATGTTTGATCAATACTTTGTTGCTTCCACTACCATTTGTCACTGCCAATTATGCAGTTTTAACCTAGCTGACTGATTGTTTGCATTTAATGACCGTTATATCTGATGCCTGATTGTTTGCATTCAATGGGGGTCATTACGAGTTTGGAGGTAGCCATGGTGCTATTAGTGCCATGGCTGCCTCCAAACTCGTGTCCGGGTTCCTTTAATGGGGACTTACCGGGTCATTCCAACCTTGGAGGACCCGGTAAGTCCCCATTCAAAATACCCATCCCCATTCCCATTCGAGCCCCCATAGGGTTCAATGGGAATGGGGAGGGAGCTAATAACGGGCCCGTTAATAACGGGCCTGTTATTAGCTCCCTGGTCCTTTAGCGGCTCCCGCTAAGGGCGGCTGGTAAAACCAGCCGCCCTTAGCGGGACCCCTTAAGGGACCTCGTAATGCGGCGGTAAGGGGTCAAAGACACCGGCATCCTTACCGGCACCGTTAATCCCTTACCGCTGCATTTGTAATGAGGCCCAATGACTGTTATATCTGTTGCCTGATTGATAGCATCTAATGACACTTACCTGTTAAATTGGTCTTTGTTCTGATCGCTAAGCCCTTGCAGCGCAACTGCTACCTCCCTTACCTTACCTGCCTTGCACGACTGTGTCTCCATTGCCACCTGTCTGCTAGCCTCTAACTGCTACTGCACAGTACTTTGTTGTACCACTTCCAACAGTCTACCCCATATCCGAATGACCCACAATTGCCTTATAGCTCTCACATTGGCTATTCTTCCTCCAGCGCTCCTCGTCATGACTACCACAAATGCACCACCCTTTACCCCACCCTCTGGCCTTATATCCCTGGATACTTGTAGTCAAATCACCCCCGAAGAATGGATCTGCTGCTTCGCCTCCCCACCTACTCCACTGATCCCGTGCTCTCTCATTATGAGGAATACCGCTTCAGGCTACCCATTCTAAGTACACCCCTTGAACTACACCAGGGGACCTCAGGTCCCATCTCTGGATCAACACAAGGCGTAGCGCACAGGCAGCCCACACCTAATGTCAGTAAACATAACTTCACTGCGCCATCTGCTATCAAAGGAGCCCTGATCAATGCCCGCTCCCTAGTTGCTCACTCTACCGATATTGCTGATTTTATCATCGCCAACCAATTGGACCTTCTTGCCATCTCAGAAACCTGGCTTAACCATGCTTCAGGACCGGCACTAGCACTAGCCCTCCCAGACAACTACACCATCATTAGAGCTGACACAACCTCTGGAAAAGGGGATGGTGTAGCGTTCATTGCAAAACCCACCTTGGCCTCAGAGAATTTGCTAGCACCCACCTTCCGTCCACAGAATTACTTTCAGTCAAGCTACCCCCTTCACCTACGAGCACCATAATCTTACACCTTATCTATCGTCCACCCGGCCCCATTTCCTCATTTGAGGAACATATTTCAACCCTTCTCTGCTCGGGGACCTAAACCTAGGCCTCCATGACGCCAAAGACACGAGCGCCACTGCTCTAGAGAATACCATCTCCCAGCTTGGTTTTAAATCACGTATCCTTAAACCCACCCACGACAAAGGCAGAACCCTGGATTGATTGGCTGATCTCAACTGCTCCACCACCATCATCAACAATGAACCTTGTGCATGGTCCGACCACCAATGCATCACCTTTTCCATTCAGGAAAAAGCTCCCCCGAATCCCGACATAACTACTGCCCCCCCTACTCTAGCGAGGATTAAGCGTAACCGAACGCCAGAACAATTATTACCTCTGCTACAACCTATTACCAACATTCCACTGAATGCTGATAAAGTCCTTGCCGATTTAGTCAATAGATACAATGGGCCTCATTCCGAGTACGGCGCTAACCAATGGCGCTATTAACGCCTTGGTTGACGCCGTACCCGGACCGGCAGCGCCTTGGTGGTTGGCGGAATTACCGCCCCATTCCAAGGTTGGCGGGCGGTAATTCCCCAATCCCCATTTACCCTTCCCCATTCCCATTCTTGCCCCATAGGGCATAATGGGAGTGGGGAAGGCGTCAATTACGCCACCGTAAATTACGGTGGCGTAATTAACATCAAGGTCCCTTAGCGCCATGGTATTTAACGCCTGCTAAAAGCAGGTGTTAAAAGCACCATGGCGCTAAGGGAACTCGGAGTATGGCGGTAAGGGATTACCGCCACCGCTCTCGTTAGCGGTGGCCGCTATCCCTTACCGCCATACTCGGAATGAGGCCCAATGCCACAATGAAGCAAGCAATCAACAAGACTGCTCCTCTAAAACTGCGAAAGGCCAAACCTATCTCCCACCTAAATAAATGGTTTACCCCTGACCTAAAATTGCTTCGCAATGAAAAAAGATCAGCTGAAACTGTTTGCAGGAAAACCCCATCTATCACTAACAAGGAAAATTATGCGTCCATTGCCTCTTCCTATAAAGCAACAATCATTAAAACCAAAAAAGAAATATACAATGAAAGAATCCAAAATGCCAAATCAAGTACTAAGGAACTTTTCACAATCCTTAGGGAACTTGAGTCCCCTGCACCAATCACTGACGCCTGCCCCAAAGATGAGGCATGGTATGCAAATATTCAGAAGGCACTCTCAGATAAAATTGCACTTTTACAATCCAAAATAGATACAAAAAGAAATAACTTACTCCATGGTTCCAATACCTCTGAAACCCCTAATCATCAAGTTACGCTATGCACCCCCTTCCAATTCTCCCCAGTCTCCATCAAAGACATGGAAAAGATTATCCTGGGAATTAAACATTCCAACTGTCAGGGTAACATATGCCCTGCGGCTATCATCAAGGACAGTGCAAGAGAGCCAGCACCATTTATCACAACCCTGAAAAACACGTCATTCAAAAAATGCTCAGTCCCTGATAACCTCAAGGAAGCCTGGGCCATGCCACTACTAAAAAAGCTGAATGTAGACCTAAACGTGCCCACAAATGATAGGTCCTTTACAACGGTCCCCTTTCTCTTAAAGATTCAGGACCGTGCGGCCTATATACAAATTCAAAGACACCTTGAAGAAAATAACTTATCATGCCTCCGGCAATCCAGATTTAGACCGAGACATGGCACAGAGACGGCACTACTAGATCTCAAGATTCGGATGGATGAACTTAAAGATAGAGGCAAGGTAGGATCCTCTTGCTCTTGGATCTATCAGCAGCCTTCGATATGGTAAATCCTGACCCAACACCTATTTTCAGCAGCTGCTTTCTCACCGAATGCAGACAGATGTATCCAATCCTTCCTCTCTAACAGAACCACAAGGGTTTACTCACCCACGGCCTCAGCGCCGCCAGTGCCCATCAACTGTGGAGTCCCAAAAGGATCGTGTGCATCGCCCACGCTATACAATATCTTCACAAAGCTCCTATTCGACCGCCTCGGCAATCTGAGTGTCACGTACACCAATTACGCGGATGACACCCAGATTCTCATCACATTCACCAGATGCCACACTAAAGACACTAAACTGATCAATGACATCTATCTAGACATCCAAGCCTGGATGGCTACTCATAGTCTTTGTTTAAACGATGAAAAAAACGAACTACTGATTATTGGTTCCCAAACTCGATTAAACAAATTAGACAAATGCTATGATGCCTTCAACATTGATCGGAATATCATTAGAGTCTCAAGGGAAGTCAAAACTCTGGGTATCTACCTCGACTCCACATTGACGCTAAAAAAACAAGTTAATTCATTAGCCTCCTCCACACCCTACATTAACAAACTTATCAATGCGTGTAAGCCCTTCTTATCCACCACTAGCTGTATTACATTAGCGAGAGCACTAGTCCTTTCTAAGCTGGACTACTGTAATACTCATCTCCTCGGGACCTCTGTGCGGAACTTAAACAAACTCCAAGTTCTGCAAAACAATGCTTCAAGATCAGCCCTAAATATCCCTAGCTCCAGTCACATCTCATCTTTCAGAAGAGAAGCTCATTGGTTACCCATCCGTGACAAAATTACACTCCGGGCACTTGTCATCACCCATATGTGCCTAGCAAATACGGCACCTTATTTGACAGTTAAATTCTCAAGACATCAGACCAATAGACCTACCAGATCCAACTACCTCAACCAACTCACTATCCCTAAATTCAACCTAAAAATAGCAGGAGGATCCATCTTCCCAGTGTTAGCGGCCAAACGCTGGAACTCCCTCCCCTCCGACAATAGAGCAGAGCCTGCGTTCTGGTCATTCAGACCCAAAACCAAAGCATAGCTCCTAACTCAAACGGTCCCCGAGAATGACTAAACACCGAAACGGAGCGTGCACCCTAATAGTTTGTGCTGTTCTCTTTCCTTTTTAAATGTTACTTAGGCCTAGTGATTGTATATCTATAATATTGTACTTCTGTCTGTAAATATGTTTGACTGCATAGTTGCTTCCCCTATGTTTCTCATTGCTCCTTGACTGCTTAGTTGTTTTCCCTATGTTTCTCATTGCTCTTGCCTGTAAGGTGATCTGTTGCACACCTCCTCCCCCGCTCTTTTGGGGGCCTGTGTATTATTTCTGTAACTACCATGTACCTAAGTAAAAGCGCCCAGATACCTTTGGGTGGGGTGCGCTATATAAGTAAATAAACTAACCTAAACTAATAAGGTTCTGGCATGGCTACGCCAATGAACTGGGCCAGGAGTGGTTAGACATACAGATCTAAAAATAATTCAAAGACTGGAAATAAATGATTGGTGTACCCAGGAAAACAAGCAATGTGTGCTGGTTGGATGTGGATCTAGCAATTTACCTAGTTAGCCTAGTTTTTGTAATTATTTGCCCAGAGGGTCAACCAATTTGAATATTATAGCGAATTTTGATATGTTCTATTGCCTTGCTGATGGTGCTCGGCCCTTCATTATATTTATGTTGTAAGTTTTTTTTGTTATGGCGCTCCGATGTCTGCAGGCTTTCAGCGCCTTATAAGTATACAAATAAAATAAAATAAATAGCTGGACATGTAAACTAGTGGCATGCTGGTATTCTTTTGTTGTCTCTTGTTTTTTTTTGTAGGTGTTGTAACTTGATCTTTTGCTGCTTGTATTTTTTCTTTCTTATAGCCTCGGGCTAGAAATGTATTGCTCATGTTTTCTATTTCCGTTTCATACTCCGCGGGATCATTCACAATTCTCTTAACTTGCATCATCTTGCTAAATGGTACATTCTTTATTAGACTCGGGTGATGACAACTAAGTCGATATAGGAGGTTGATCCCGTCTGTTTCCTTTCTGAAGATATTTGTCAAATATTTATCTTTCTGTAATATTATGATTACGTACAGAAAGTGTATCTCTGTGGTTGAAAATTCATTGGTGAATTGTATCCTCGGGTCGATGGTATCAAGGTTTTAAAAAAATCCTGGAGGCTCTCTAGTGAGCCTATTCAGATACCAAAAATGTCGTCAGTGTAGCGCACCCATAGGGAAATGTAGTTACGCCATACTGCATATGTTTGGGTCATAGTGGCCGCCATAGATGTTCCTGATGTCTGCATAAAAAAATCATTCTTGTATTGGAGGCATGCATTTTCTGATATAAACTGTAAGAGAACTAGGACAAATTATTTAGCTGCTTTGATTTCCCCTTCGCCAAGAAGGATCCACTCGATTACCTCGAGGCCGAGGTCATGCGGGATAGAGGTGTAGAGGCTTTTGGCGTCGATGGTGAACATAATCAAATTGTCTTTATGTTCAGTATTGTTGAGTTGTTCTAAAAAATGAGTTGTATCTTTAATGTAAGTACTGGTTTTCTGTATAGGAGGTTGAAGAAAGTAATCAATGTATTTTCCTAATGGTTGGAGTAGGCTGTCCATTCCTGATACTATGGGTCTGCCTGGGGGTTGTATGGGAGCAAGGGGTCCCCAGGCCCCCTCGCGTCGTACGCTCCTCAGTACAGAGCTTGGACCATGTGCCTCCGGTAGTGGGATTGCCCCTCGCCCTCATGTAAAGTTAACCACGGTTGACCGCTACATAGATGGGACTACTGAGCAGGACACAGGGCATCCATCTTTTGTGCCCCCTTTCGACTCCATCTTGGGTAAACAGGCCTCACTGCGATAGTACAGCAATGCTCAGCTCCCCTTCCACCGCAGCAGCCAAGGACAGAGACACACACACAAGGCGCGCAGGCAGCTGGCTGGCCCCCACCCTTGCACTCCCCCTGCGAAGGAAAGCTCTGGACTTCCATTTTCACGCAGAAGCCGGATAAAGTTGCAACAACCAATATGATACAGTTTTCTTCCTCTGAGATCACTGTTCGCCTGAGAACCAGCATGTGAACCAGGATGAGCTAAGCACTTTCTGCTCGATTCGTCTTCATAAACGTGCAAGCTACCCACCCCCATTAGAACAATTTATTGCCATCCTGACCCTGCGCTCCCAGTAAGGTTTTTCTTTCAAGTACCAGACCCCCGCCTGTGCTGCAAAACCCACCCAACACACTCACCACTAACCTTAAGCATTTTTATTATATATGTTTTTACTAATAGGTCTGAAACTTAGGAGAGATGTGAAACATAGCTTGAGTCTTTTATATGCACAATAAGGTCAAGGTCTCCAATTAAAGCCACGAATGACCCAATTGTATTGACAACAATCATTGTGTGTGATTTATGTAGAAATGTGAAAAGTAGCATAAAATGTTTTAGATAATTTGTTATTTAGTGTGTAACATATTAGCTTAGGCAGTGACCACAGTGACCGGACCCTGACCTGCGTGGAGCACAAGATGTTTGACGTCCGTCATCTCGTCAGCCGCTCAGCCAACCAGGAGGAAGAGATGCCACCCACACCTACAGCACTATATCGCCTGGCCAATCGGGTCCATTTAGCATTTTTTGTTAGAGTTAGTTTAATTGATATAAATATAAGTGTGATGTAAATGAGGAGGTTGGGAGTTTTTGGGTTATTTCCTAGCTGGAGAAATAAACCATCCTTTGAACTCTTGCAGCCGGGTCTCAGTGCCTCTTTCCCCGACAAGGGGTTGTGTCAGCTATTTTATTTTCTCTCACACATAGTAAGCCGGGGAAAGGCACCGACATTTTTGGTGACCCCCGCGACGTGATTTAGAAAGGTGCCTTGAGGCCTGCAGCGCCCGGCAGCGAGATCCAGGGCGCCCCCAGCAAACCATCGCCTCTGCAGTTGACCAGACTGTGCACACCAAGACGAAAGGGTCAAGGGTTCCCGGTTGACGAATACCCAATCGAAAAAGCTGCTCGCCAAGGCAGGCCATGGCTTAGTTGGGGGACGGACCTGAGCGAGGTCCGGCGGTGAGCGGCAACCCTCAGAGTACCTGACTGAACATGTGGAGTCCCGGTTGCAAAGACCCCAAAGGAAGGTAAGGGGAAATACGGGAAGAAGGGAACGAGCAACAAAGGGAAGGTATTTAAGAATAGGGTCTGCGTGAGTGACGGGGAGGCTTTTCAGATCTATCTTTTATATGGCCATTAGGTGTTGCAAGAAGTGAGAAGAAGAGAAGTGGTATCCTAGCCCGTACGGGGTAGAAGGCAGCGCCGCATAACATTTGTCCCGAACAAGTGCAGAATAGAGATAAAGAGAAAAATAGTAGGGGTCTCGAGTAGACTCGGAGTAGTTTTTTAGAATATTCTTTTTCCGTGAAGGTAAGAAATCTTGAGACATAATAAAGGTGAAAGAGGTGGGGAATGAATGCGAAATAGTAGGTAGAATAGGGAAGAAGAAAAACCAGGGACAGTAACGGGAATAGGGAAAGAACAAAAGCGCGCAGACAGTGCATGTGTATGTTGCATGATTATATGTTTGTTGGTCTGCTTTGTGTATATGTCTTGTTGAACACGCTAAAGTATTTCAGTACAAGTAATTTGTGATTGATATAAAATAGGCAAAGAAATAAATTGTGAGAGGTGACCAGGTAACACCCCTCAGAAAGCTAATGTGACATATGGTAATTGTGAGCATTGATAAAGAACGTATTATTTCCACATATTGTAACTGACATACCAAGTGAGAGGTGGGAGGAGATCCAAGGGTACCAGAATATACAAGAAAGGAAAAGAAACATTGCCATGGGGGGAGTAACACCACTGGCACATATTTGACAGCACCTTCCACTATATAGCGACAGGATACAGAAATATCGCGATCAGTGGATCACTGAGATAAAAGGAGACGGGGTTACACCAATTTGGCCAGAAGGAGGGTCATTTGACAAAAGAGTATTGGATCTAGTATCAACACATTTACTAGCACGATACAAAGGGAAACAGTTACTGAGCCGAAGAGAAGTATTAGATTTATGGCGAATGTTCGAAGAAGTTTCCCCCACGGCAGAGGTAGGTACAAGCCGAATGATAGAAAAGCAGAAAAAACCTGAAGAAGTAGGCGGGACACCAAAAGGGGAATGCTCAACAACTACAGCGGAAAACGAAGTAACAAAAATCTATCCCTTAATGACTAGGCCAGCGGTAGGGTTTAGTGAACCCCTGTATATACAACCCACTGCCACTGCTCAGGGCGGGGCAACAGCCCCCAAACCTCCACCATATGACAAAGGAGGCCTGTACGGCCCCACGAGTGTGCCTCCTGTGGACATAGCACGTTTAACAGGTGATTTGAACCGCCAGTTAGCACACGCACAAATGGAAATAACACGGTTAAGAGCTTTATGTGACAAAGGGCAAATGCTGCCAGGGGGAGGGGAGGTACCCCCGCTGTCACTGGCAGATCTCACACCCCCGATAGGGGCAGCAAGCAATGCAACCCCAGCAGCCTTGGTATCAGGACAATCTATAGCATCACAAGAGACGTCATCGCAGCAGAGACAAGAACAAGAGTGGCAGTCAGGACAGTTCCGGTTCCAATTGAATAACAAACCAGTAAGAATTATACGCCCAGATACACTGGAGAGTCAACAAAGAGGAGATCAGGATGAAAGACAAGGAAGTGAACCCAAGGAAAACTGGGAGGATAATAACGAGCTAGAGTCAGAAATAGAAGAAATATGGGATGATTTAGATGAATACGAAGAGGCAGCTGCCGCAGAGGGTTCCCCACTGCCAAACTGCCATTACCCAGACACACTATCACCACCATTATGGCAAGGTAGATTAAGACAACGAACAGGGAGGACAGGGAACATACTGGTAAGTAAAACGAAAAAAGGGAGAACAAGCAAAACGGGAAAGAAACAGAAACTACAAATGCCACTGATCCATAAAGGAGCAGGTAGGCCAAACTATATTCCGTGGGCCCAAATGGGCAAAACCAACCTGTTAAAACTCCTCTCCCCGTTGACGGGAGGAGCAGGTAAGTGGATACATGTATTTGAGAAGAACACAGCAGGCGTGCCGTTAGCTATAGGTGATGTAAAAAGTTTATTAGTATCAGCAATCGGAGACCAAGCAGACACAATCTGGGAAAGGGCAGGGTTCCCAGGAGTAACAATGAGCTGTGATCGACACGATGGGTCACCATTCAACAATGTTCGAGCACAAGTGTGGGATGCATTGCGGCGTGCATTTCCGGATGTTCCAGATTTACATGCAGTGATGCAGTGCACGATGGAGGAGAACAAGGATCCTGCGCAATTCATTTTGCGAGTGCAAGACTTATGGAGAAGCGAAACTGGTACGGCATGGAATCAATCAACAGCTTTATTCTATTTTATCATTAAAAAGGGGTTGCCGAAAGAAGTGCAGAAGGCCTTGGACAAAATAGCTGTGATCGAAGCCAAGGGGTGGCCTGAAATACAGAGCATAATTGTACACCATTGGAGGAGGATCAAAGAGAAGGAAAAGGAGGTCACGCAAAAGAGGCTGGCTGACGAAGCAAAATTAGTACAGACGAAATTAGTGAAGGTTGCCGCCATGTCTGCCAGTGTAACCGCAGACAGAGGAAATGAAGGAGAGGAAAACGCGGGAGGAAGGACCGTTGGGATAGCAGCGCAGTGGGTTGGAGAGGACCAAGGACAGTGGAACGGAGAGGAACAGCCATGCCAAGGATCGCAGTGGCAGAACAGGCCGGCCCAAAGAAGAGGTGGGTACTGCGGGCAGAGGGGAGGATACGGAGGAATGGGAAACAGAGGGTATGGTGGGCAAGGACCAAGAGGAGGACAACAGGGGTTGTGTTGGAATTGTGGACGATGGAGACATTATTCACGAGATTGTAGAATGAGACCATTAGGGTATTTTCAGCAACAACAGCAGCAGCCCATGAACAATGAACAGGGATGGGGCTGTCCACACCCAGGTAGCCCTTGTGGAGCTCCAATGGGGAGGGGGGGACAACAAGATCAATACTGCTATGACCCCCAAATGCAACAGAGACAGCCAGCCCCACAACAGCAGCAACAGCAGCAGCCACAACAGCAAAACGCACTACAGCCCATGGTGAGACAAAACCCAGTAGGGAACATAAACAATAACCCTTTTGCAGCGGCCGCAAACGGTGCTCCTGCCCCATTCCGTGGCGTAACGATCGTAGGTGACAACGTTTTTTCAGTGCCAGGTCAGCAAAGATACCAAGACTAGGACAGCCCACAGGGAACACTTGCGTGTCCAGTCCTATCCACCACAAAAAGTGCAAATGAGGAACCACTAGTGGCGGCAGAGATAGGAAACAAGCAGTTTATCTTTATGGTAGACTCTGGAGCAGAAAAATCATGTCTCACAGAACGGCGGTTTCAGCTCTCGGGATGAAATTTGTAGACGCAGGGGTTCTCTGGGGCTATTTTAAAAGTTCCTTATACAAAAGATCTTGATGTTACAGTAGGGGGAAAAACAGTGGGCGCACCCTTATTGTATTACAAAGATGCGCTAATCAATTTGATGGGACGAGACTTGCTCAGTAAGTTAAAAATGACCATAGCCTTTACTGAAAGAGGAATAGTGTGCTCGACGTCAGGGGTATGCCCCGTACGAGCACTCTTGATAATAAGCACGATTACAAAGGAAGTTGCAGTAAGAGGGATCCCCATTGACATGGACATGTTCGTCTATGGAATACAGGTATTAGCCTAGTGCCTGAAATAACACAAAAAGAGTGGAGAATACCATCAGACTTCATATTCCGCCCAATCACACCAACAGATGTAGTGCCAGGCACAATTATATTTATAGACATTGAGGCAGTACAAGTTTCCAACAAACGCATTGTGGTCATAGGCCTGGACGCGCAGGGACGCGAGTGGAGAAGTGTGCTATGCATAGAGCCAAACATAATGCTAAAAGATGTAACTGATGAACAATTGTTTACTGATTACGAAGGGGATGGAGAAATAATAATGGAAATAAGCATACCATGTAACATTATGATCCAATACAGAGAAATACACAACCCACTCATGGCTAACATAAAGGCCCCACTGACAATATTCGAGGAAGACATGGCCAGGGTAGCACCTGAAATTTGGACTACAGGGCCACACGATGTGGGATTGTTGCATGAGGTAACTCCCATAAAGATAAAACTGAAACCAGGTGCCCTCCCACCCAGAGTGAAACAATACCCAATATCTAAAGAAGCAGAGGAAGGTATTAGAGAAACAGTGAATGCACTCCTAAGCCAAGGTATCTTAGTGCCATCAACTTCCCCATGCAACACAGCGATTTTTCCGATTAAGAAAGCGAAAGGAGGGGCGTGGAGAATGGTCCAGGACCTCCGCCCACTCAATGACGTCATCCAAAAAGAGTTCTCTTTAGTGCCTAACCCGGGATCAATATTGTTCAGTATACCAAAAGAGGCAACTTGCTTCACTGTCATTGATCTGAAAAATGCCTTTTTCTCTGTGCCACTCGCACCACAGTCGCAGTACCTTACAGCCTTTACATTAGGAAACAGCAGATATGAACATCGCAGACTCCCACAGGGGTATTGCGAGAGCCCAAGCATTTTTAACAGAGTACTACGAGAAGACATTGGCAACATAGATGTAGGGAGCACCATTATACAGTACGTAGACGATTTACTCGTCTGCAGCAAAACAGAAGAAGAGTGTAGAGAAGACTCGATAACACTGCTTAACGTATTGGCTGCCAAGGGATACAAGGTGGACAAAGGAAAGTTACAATACTGCCTTGCAGACGTTGTGTATCTTGGCCAGCAAATATCTAAAGATGGAAAAAGAATACTACCAGACAGAGCAGCGGCCATTCGACACATTATTTTACCAAAAACAGTGAAGGACATGCAGAAATTTCTTGGCATATGTAACTATTGCCGAGCGTGGATCCTCGATTACGCAGCATACACAGAGCCAATGCTACAAGCACTGAAAGAAGCACAAAAGAACAGAGCCCCAATAAAATGGACACAGGAAACAATTGCCCAATTCTCTCGATTAAAAGACCTTATTTCAGACGCCCCAGTCCTTGCAAATCCAGATTATGAAAGGGAATTCTTCCTGTTTTCACACAGCAATGGAACATTAATGACAGCAGTATTGACACAAAAGACATCGCTAGGCCACAAACCATTAGCGTACTACAGTGGAATATTAGACCCAGTAATGCAGGGACATTTCGCTTGCGAACAGGCCCTCGCTGCAGCGGCCTTCGCCATTGAGAAAAGTGCCACGATCGTAATGGGATGTTCAGTGATGCTATATGCGGAACACTCATTATTTGCTATCTTGGAAAGATCAAAATCTGCTCTCACAACACAGAGAGCATCTGCTTATGAAATAATAATATCAAGTCCAAATGTACATGTGGTCAGATGCAAGACAGTGAACCCAGCCACATTCCTTACAGAGCCATGCACAACTGAGGATTTACAGGAACACGATTGTAGCACATATGAGGGAGAGGGCGATGACATTCCCAAAGCAAGAGAAAATGCCCTTACAGAAGGAGAAATTTATTTCATAGATGGGTCAGCATCCATAAACTCAGAGACAGGAGAGAAACATGTGGGGATGGCAGTAGTGCACATGGAAGAAGACACATACAAAGTGATTGTTCAAAAGCGCCTCCCCTCACACTACTCTGCACAAGCAGCTGAACTGACCGCACTAATCAGCGCGCTACACACAGCCAAAGATTGTGCCGTGACAATATATTCAGACTCAGCTTACGTCACCACCACAGTTGACTCAGGGCTATCATGTTGGCGAAGGAGAGGGTTCAGAAGAGCAGACGGGTCCACTGTACAACATGCCACGTTGCTAAATGAACTAGTAGAAGCTTTAGCAGAGCCATCGGTAGTAGCGGTGGTTAAATTCCAAGCCCATACCAATAACACAGACGCCGTCTCATTGGGGAACGCAGCAGCCAACGCAGCAGCGAAGGAAGCCTCGTACTTCAATAAGACACCAACATGAGAGTACATTGTAAAAACAAACACAGCAGAACAACCAGCAGAAGCCTACAGTAACACGCCCATAGCACAATTGATAGAACTCCAGAGAAGGGCCCCACCGGAAGAGCAGGAGTTGTGGGGCAAACGAGGATGTAAACAATCAGCCACAGATCTCATTTGGAGACAGGAAACGACAGGCAAGGAAGTGATGCCTGTAGAATTATTAGAAGTAGCATTCCAACAACTGCATTTCCCAGCTCACGTTGCAAAACAACACATCGCCTCAGATATTCAAGAGGATTGGTTTGTTCCTAATCTGCACGAATACTTGTCTAAATTTGTGATTGAATGTACTACATGCCAAACTTACAATTCAGGAATGACATTACGAACTCTGCGTGGCACTTTGCCACGCCCTACAGGTCCATTTAGAGAACTACATATCGACTACGCCGATATGGGAGAAAGATGTAATGGAGCAAGATACTTGATTGTGGTGGTATGCCCTTTTCCACGGTGGGTAGAAGCGGGCCCCTGTCCCCATCCTGATGCAAAATGTGCTGCCAAGTTCCTTGTGCGAGAAGTATTCTTGCGGTGGGGAATCTGTGACGTGATCCGTTCAGACACCGGCACGCACTTTGTGAATGACCTCTTCAAGGAAGTAACCTCCCTTCTGGGGGTGAAACATAAACTATGTTCGATTTATCATCCAATGGCCAATGGAGTTGTGGAGAGGATCAACGGGCTGCTCAAAAGCAATTTATCGAAATTATGCAGCACGTTGAAAATAAATTGGGTATATTGTCTGCCCCTAGCACTGTTCCAACTCAGAAATCAACCATGCAAGGATCACCATTTAAGCCCGCACGAAATCGTGACGGGGAGAAGAATGCACACGCCGCTCTCTCCTGTTAGGAGGGCGTCTGATGCGCACAGGGCTGCCACAGTGCTGGGAGAAGAGTTTAAGGAATACCTAGCACAGCTAACGCGCGCAGTACGCAGCATAGCAAAACAAATTGTTCTGCCATTTACTGAAGATGTAGCAACAAACACCTCCATGCCGACAGCAGATAGCCCGGAGGGGCCTTTAATGCCAGGGGAACACATTTATTGTCAGAAGTTTTGTAAGAAGGTGGAATTCACCAAGATTTCATGGACCATACACCGTGGTGTACAGCACCCCAACTGCAGTTAAAGTAAAGGGGTTGAGATACTGGGTGCACCTCTCAGATGTGAGAAGGGGGCGCACAGCATCGCACTTCCCCAAAATGAAACCGACTGTGTGGATGCCATAGCTAACACAGTCTGACATGATGAAAACTGCAACTTAGACAGGGAAAGTATAGTGGAAAAGCAAAATGTTTTTACATATTTTGTCTCTCTCTCTCTCGCTTTCTCTTTCTTCCTTTTCTTCTCATATAAATCGTGTTGTTTTTTCTATTTTTCTTCATTATTTTTATGATAAAATGAAAAGAAATTGTTAAATGCCTAACTGAGTAAAGAGATGAAAAAGAATGAACAATTGCAAATATGTTTCTTTTCATGATGACTTAACGAATTTGTCTCGCCCACATAGGTTCAACATGAGCCAATGCGATGAAACGGCTGAGCAGGCTGAAATGTTAGATAGAAATAGGGATGGCACTAGGGCCAGTAGATTAAGTAATTTGGAATGCATTATCAAATATGCTGCCATATTATTTGCAATAATGATGTTTTATTTTATTTGGTATAATGTTGTTTTATTTGTGGCAAATGAAATGAACAAAGGGGGGAGCGGAACTGATATGACAAAACCAGGGTCTAAACTATGGACTGAAGCAACGACTATTTCTAAGGACACTTATAACATTGAATCGAATAGTATAAATACAACGTCACCCTTTGAACAATTGCATGTAAACAAAACTGCTATTCCATTGTTGAGTAATACTATAGCCAAGGAAATAGAGCTTGGATGGAATGTAAATGACGATTACTATTGGTTGACTAACTCCAGAAATACAAGCATACACACACACACGGCACCAGAAACCACAACTGAACACACACATGTCACCATGAACAACATAGATGATGCATGGTCCAGAATATTCCCACTGCAATATCAACGAGTTGGTACTCAATTAAAAAACAAAAGGAGGAGAAAAGGGGGGTGGGAAAAAACAGATACGATATTTATCATAACCTGGGGTTAGATGAAATAGAGGACCCCCGACACCCTGACCAATCAAATAAAAGGTATTCAGACATGAGTGCCGCAGCAAAGCAAGCAAGTAATGAAAGTTGCTATGTGTGCTCACTTATTCCTCATGCAACTGGAACCCCAAAAATGTTAATCCCACAGGAAGTACCCTTGTCTGAGTCCCAATGTTCTATTCATCTGATGCTGTGCAGAATAAAAAAGACATTTCAAGCACACACAGTCACTATGGAAAAATTGGAAAACAAACAAACTTGGACCAGCAGACGACAAGGAGTATTCTTCCTCCAAGAGCCATTTTTCATCATAAAAGGGACAAGGTATGCAGACGACAAGTGGCATGATGAAACAATTAAATGCAAAGCTGAGGGGCTTCGAGGGCTGCCAGACGAAACATACGAGTGGGCAAAAGAAACGTGCATCCCCATCTGGTCACAGCATATCACCAAGCGGACATGGGTCACACCCCTGGAGAGGCCCATAAAGATTCAAAGAGAAATACCGCACAAACTTTGCTTCCATGGAGAATGGAAGGTGAATATGGGAACCGCACAGCAGTGCAATAAGACTTTAATAGTGCCAGATATGAAAAAAGGCACTGCTGCATTAATGGACATATACTGGATCTGTGGCAAACGAGCTTACCTGCATCTCCCAGCATCCTGGAGGGGCACTTGTGCCCTAGCCACACTTCACTCAGCACTAATGGTGATACCAAAGAGCCAAGTTCAGTTTACAGCAAGGCCTTCGGCTGACACATCGACAGCAGGCCAATCGGCTGACACATCGGCAGCAGGGCAACCGGCTGAACCATCGACAGCGCCCGATGAGACGATCACGGAGCCCCCAGCATACGAACTATTGTCAGAAGAAACCTTGAACACCAAGTTGTCACCAGCAAAAGATCCAATTATATTTCATCCAAATCGTCAGAACTCCTTGCTGAAATCCCGCAGCAGTACAGGCTTTTCTCATCTGCAGAGACATTTTTTGCATCATTTCTAGCACCAGGCGTTCAAGCAAGGACAAACGCGAAATGGCTGCAGATAACATGCTGGGAGCTCATCCAGCTGGCCAACGACACTGAAGAAGGATTCAACATCATAAAAATAGAGCTCCGTGCACTGCGCCTGATGACGATGCAAAACAGATATGATCTTATCACGGTGATGGACGGTGGTGTTTGCAAAAAAATTGGGGGGGCGTGTTGCACGTTCGTACCAACTTCAGATGCTGATAACGGGACACTGTCACACGTGATAACAGCAGTGCATAATTTAGGAGAAAGAATGAGAGCAGAGGGTGGAGCAGACAATGACACATGGTTCGACAAGCTGTTCAGCATGGTATCCAGCTGAACAGATTGTATTCATGGGTGAATATAGCAGCGAAGATACTCATTCCCATCATAGTCTTTCTTCTCCTAGTATTCTGTGTGTGCCAACTGGGACTAAGATGCTGTGAAAATAATATGCCTAATTCAGCAATGATGATGGTAACAGTGGGCCGACAGACAACGGTGGCTACCATGACAGATGCCCAAGTACAAACTGGAGCATACACCACACTGCAATATAGAATGACTGCCATCTATAGGCAGTATGGGGACGTGGTCGATAATCTACATTACACTACCATTAAAGAACCAAAGTACTTGCTGTGGTATAATGAGGTTTGGATAGATTTAGATGGGGATGGTGGGATATACTTAATGGTCACCCCAGAAGAATACGCAAGAAGAGGTAACAGCTTAAGAAGTGTGTGCAAAGCATGGATGCCAATAAAGGGTACACCTGCTTGGGATGAGGCTGTGGCTGAATCTGAGCGCTACCGAAGGGAGAACGGAAACAATGAGATAAGTAGTTTGTTACTTTAGATGTAACGAAAGGGGGGAATGTATGGAAGCGAGGGGTCCCCAGGCCCCCTCGCGTCGTACGCTCCTCAGTAAAGAGCATGGACCATGTGCCTCCGGAAGTGGGATTGCCCCTCGCCCTTATGTAAAGTTAACCACGGTTGACCGCTACATAGATGGGACTACTGAGCAGGACACAGGGCATCCATCTATTGTGCTCCCTTTCGACTCCATCTTGGGTAAACAGGCCTCACTGCGATAGTACAGCAATGCTTAGCTTCCCTTCCACCACAGCAGCCAAGGACAGAGACACACACACAAGGCGCGCAGGCAGCTGGCTGGCCCCCACCCTTGCACTCCCCCTGCAAAGGAAAGCTCTGCACTTCCAATCTCACGCAGAAGCCGGAGAAAGTTGCAACAACCAATATGATACAGTTTTCTTCATCTGAGATCACTGTTCGCCTGAGAACCGGCATGTGAACCAGGATGAGCTAAGCACCTTCTGCTCGATTCGTCCTCATAAACGTGCAAGCTACCCACCCCCATTAGAACGATTTATTGCCATCCTGACCATGCGCTCCCAGTAAGGTATTTCTTTCAAGTACCAGACCCCCGCCTGTGCTGCAAAACCCACCCAACACACTCACCACTAACCTTAAGCATTTTTATTATATATGTTTTTACTAATAGGTCTGAAACTTAGGAGAGATGTGAAACATAGCTTGAGTCTTTTACATGCACAATAAGGTCAAGGTCTCCAATTAAAGCCACGAATGACCCAATTGTATTGACAACAATCATTGTGTGTGATTTATGTAGAAATGTGAAAAGTAGCATAAAATGTTTTAGATAATTTGTTATTTAGTGTGTAACATATTAGCTTAGGCAGTGACCACAGTGACCGGACCCTGACCTGCGTGGAGCACAAGATGTTTGACGTCCGTCATCTCATCAGCCACTCAGCCAACCAGGAGGAAGAGATGCCACCCACACCTACAGCACCATATCGCCTGGCCAATCGGGTCCATTTAGCATTTTTTGTTAGAGTTAGTTTAATTGATATAAATATAAGTGTGATGTAAATGAGGAGGTTGGGAGTTTTTGGGTTATTTCCTAGCTGGAGAAATAAACCATCCCTTGAACTCTTGCAGCCGGGTCTCAGTGCCTCTTTCCCCGACAAGGGGTTGTGTCGGCTATTTTATTTTCTCTCACACGTAGTAAGCCGGGGAAAGGCACCTACAGGGTTTATGTACTTTGCGTAATGTGTAAAAGTAAGGTATTCTCGGATGTCTGTTGAGCAAAAATGCTTTGGCGCGTTCATTGATCCATTTAATTCTTCTGTTTTATTGAGCAATGTTTCTAAATTAAGCAGGATTTCTCCAGTAGGATCTGATTCAAGTTTTGCATAGGTTGAAAGGTTGTTAAGTTGTCTTTCACACTCTTAGTTATAGTCCATGCTATTCATGATAACAAGTGCTCCTCCTTTATCCGCCGGTCGAATTGGTATATTTTAATCTCCATATAGATTCTTCAGTAGAGTGAATTCTGATGATTTTAATTTGCTGAACGTTTGTATGAAATTTTCTTGAGGTCATTTAAAGTCTGTTAGTGAAACATTTCAATGGATGGTATACTAATGGGAGGCACAAAGTTGCTTTTGTTCCTGAATTCCTGAAGTGTGTCGTCTGTTTCGTTACTCGTCTGTTGACTGTCTGTGGACTCAAGTTTGTTGAAAAATACCTTAAAGGAATAGCTGACGCTAAAATTGTATTGTCCCAAAAGATGGGCAACAATCAAAAACATATATTAAAAATCTTTTTAAGGAAAGTTCCTATGTAAACTTTTGAGAAAACAAGGCTCAAAGTGTTTACATGGGAGCATCCATTTTGTCATTTCAAGCAGCCTCCTCTGTTCATGTTAAGCTCTGCCCTGGCGGTACTAATCTGTTACTGGGAGCACTAATGCCTACTGAGAGCTTTTGCTTACTGAAGCCAAAGCAGAGCTGAACATGGAGGAGGCAGCCTTCACTTTCATTTTACGTTTTCGGTGCTCCCCAAGCCCAGGGAAGCACAGAAAACATAAAATGAAAGGCAGAGCAATTATAAATACTTCGCCGGCTGCCGGCGGAGTTTTCATAATTGCCTCGAATTGCTGCCACTTTCTTTTCTACTTTCCGGTGCGGGAAACTAGAAAAGAATTTAGCAGCAATCATGAAAACTCTGCCGGATGCCGGCAAAGTATTCATAATTGCCTCGAATTGCCTACAAGCAAATGTACAGCAGTACAGTATTTATGATTGCAGTGGCTTCAGCTTTGAGTCTCCGGGGGAGCCCAGGAGACTCAAAGCTGAAGCCACCTCAAACATAAATACAATGTTATAAATTCTGCATTTTTCTTTCTACGTTTCCCGGGCTCCTCCAGCCCGGGAGAGGCCTGAAACTTAGAAAGGAAACTGCAGCATTTATAAATACAACAAGGTTGTATTTATATTTACAGTGCTTTGTTTAGAAAAAAGAATTACGCACTTACCTGCATGCAGCCTTCCTGCCTGCATTCTCTGCTCTCCAGCAATAATGAAGCAAAAGCCACCCAGTGGTAGCGTTTGTTTATTACAGCTGGCTGGCTTTTGCTTCATTAGTGCTGCAAGGGCAGAGCTTAACAGAAGCACAGGAGGCTCATCCATTTCACAAAATAGATGCCTCCTAGTGATTGAAGTTTTTGAGTTTGAGCCTCATTTGCTCAAAATGTTGCATAGGGTCTTTGTTTAAAAATATTTTTTAGATATATTTTTGATTATGGGCCATATTTTTAGCCAACAATATTGTAGAGTGAACTATCCCTTTAAGTTTCAGCTTTCGGACAAACTTAAAGCTTTCTACTTTGGTTTAAAAAAGTGACGTGCTGTGTGTAGGGACAAAACTTAAACCTTTCTGTGGCATTTCTGTTTTGGCTTTGCTGAAATGTCTGGACGAAAGATTGATGACTAAACTTTCTTCTGTTGTCTTGTTACTGTGAGCTTCTGTTCTTGTGTTTCCTCTTCCCCCTACTGGTCCTCTTTCTCCTGGAATGCGTCCTAAAACAGAGGCGCCACTTGATGTTGTTGGTCTGGAGTTTGCATCTTTGTTCGTTATTGTATTGTCATGTGGAACTGGTCCTTTATGACTTGTGGTCTCAGAATCAGTACTGGAAAAATGATCTGTGCGGCCTGGTTGGGGTCTTCTTTGAGGTGGAGCTGCAAAGGTATCCATCCACGTGTATACTTTCCCGTTTAGATAGTCGTAGGTGTCCGTATGGAATTTCCTGACTTTTTTGGCTTCAATTTCCGTTTCATATGACTCAAGTTTTTGTTTAATTTCTGTAAGTATTATGTGAAGATCTTCTTTGCCTAGTAGGTCGTTAAGTTCTTTTTCTATTTCTTGTATTTCTGTGTTCAAAGATGTCACGTTCTTTGTGAGCTCTTGTATTGACAATTGGATGCTATCCAGCGAACATTTGTTGAGAATGGCCTCCCATCTACGCACAAAGTCTCTGCTCTCTTTGCATAGTGTAGGCCTTAAATTGATCCTTAAACCTCTGGGAATCCGCTTGTTCTTATAATATTGTCCCAAGGTGATGGCATAGAGTTTTTGATTTATTTCTTTACGTATCAAATACTCTAACTGCTTAATGCATTTCGATGGATCGAGAAATGTTGTCCTTTATTGTATTCCAGGTTGAATCGCTGATCTCTGTTAGGATGGCTTCGGCCTCCGCAGTTGAGGAGCTAAGGGTTTCGGCTGTAATGTCTGTTAATGTTTCAATATCGTCAAATTACATCTTAATTGTGTGCCTCCACCCTGTGTCTGTGCCACAAGGAGAAAGAATCAGGATGATTAAGGGTGGGCACTGCTGTGCGTTAGTTCAATAGTTAATGTTTATGATGAGAGTAGTAGTTAAGGTAATCGGCGCACACCTTGAAACCTTGGCACAAGGTTACAAAATACTGGAGAAAGAGAGGACTAGAAATACAATCTAGTTCGAGGTATGCTCACGTATGGCTCTCCTATGGAGCTGCAATTGATTATACTGTTGATTTTGTATTCATATTCAGTATATAAAAAAAGAAGAAAAAGAAAAATAAACTCCCTTTAGCTTATAAAACACTTTACATTTTTAATTGTGTGAAAGCAAAAGTGCATTCAAAAAATAAAATAAAATAAAAAATGATGTTTTATTTTATTTGGTATAATGTTGTTTTATTTGTGGCAAATGAAATGAACAAAGGGGGGAGCGGAACTGCCACTAATCATGGTATGCCAATGCATTTTGGACCGAGTCCGTCTTCAGGGCTGGGGCACTATGTACATTGATGATCATTTACAATTTTTATAGCATTGTTGTCAATGATTCAAAATATTATCCAACACACCAACATAAACAAAAACACAACCGTAGTGTACATGCCGTTATTAGTGTGTACCGCCACCAAGTTCCGAAATTATCAAATTTCAAAAGTGTAAAGGAATCATAACTGCATTCTAGAACTAAGCTAATGCACATTTGGTTGAAGCTAATGTTACCTGATACTATGGCCGTGTCGCCTATGTTCTTACTGTGGCTGTGTGGCCAGAGTTCGTGCATTTGCCTGTTGGCGCAGCCTATGTTATCTTCAATCAGTTGCTCTCTGGGATAAGAGCATCAGTAAATAGGTTCTCTTAAATAAATTAAGGATGGTATTGAGAATAATGCAAAGATCGGCCTGCTGTCTTACCTGCAGTTGAGAACATTAACAAAGCGCTGCATGCAAAACCGGCTTGCGCGTTACTATGTGTATATTTAATGGGCCATGCCATTGCTAGGCGTCGTGATGCCGTGCATTCGAGAGCGCAACGGTGTCACGTACGCCTTGTGTCCCGCAGGTCCCTGTTGGCAGGGGCTACGGGAGTGGCTTTCCCCTATTGAGTGTCTCTCAATTCAATTAACAACACTCCTATGATACGCATCAAGTGTTTAATGGCATAATTCCTATGTCGATGCAATACTGGCAGTTGAACGCTCAGATCTGCTATGAGTTAAGATCATCTATGATTTGCGTATTTTGTGCATGTTATGTGTTTCCTGGTTTACAGTACTTCTTAAAATAAAAATCACATTAAATAAAAGAACATATCACAGAACATTATGTGACTCCTCCTCTGATCTACTCGAGGATTATGGCGTTCATCTTGCTTGCTGGCAGTAATTTGCATAGAAACACGTGCTAAAGTTAGAACTAAAGGGCAAACTGAATTAGCTGCAGAAACCTGTTGGGGATGAAAGGTTCATGTCCCTCCATGGGTATGAGGAGAAAAGGGTGGAAGCATAGTTAGACATTGAAAAAATTAAACAATGAAACATAGATATTGAAAAAATGAAACAATCATATGTGATTAAGTTCTCATGTGTCTCTTAGATGTGGTGTCAATATAAAGGTAACAAATATAATTTGACTCTTCATTTATTCCCTCTGGTGTTAGGGAGTCGAGACAATCGATCCACTAAGTTTCCTTCTGGTCTAGATGTCTGCTTAAGTTTTCATGTGCATTGCGTCGTATGATCCCATCGAATATTTGAAACCGTATCTGACTGATATTACTTTCCTTTTCATTCCAATGTCTCCCCACCGCTGAGTTAATATTGTTTGTCCTGATGCATGATCTATGCTCATTCCACCGTAGCTTCCCTTAGCGCTTGGACTGCCCAACGTTATAAATGCCACAAGGGCATTTGATTGTGTAAATTGTGTTCACTGCATCGCAGGTGGCGTAACTTGTGTGTCCTTTATTTACAAAACTACAATTGCTGCAATGGAGGCAGGGAAATGTTCCTTTTCTTGATGAGATAGGTTGTTTGAAACTTGGTCTGGTCTTGACCAGTCGGTCTCTGAAATGTGCGCTCCTCTTGTAGGCAAATATTGGTGTGTATCTGTAAACAAATGTTCTACCCTAGAGTCACTTGTTAGGGTATGCCAGTTTTTGTTGATTACTGACTTGATTCGAGAACTTTTAGTTGAATAGCAGGACACATAAACTAGTGGTGTGCTGGTTTTCTTTTTTGGCTTCAATTTCCGTTTTGTATGACTCATCGTTCTGTAAGTATTATGTCAAGTTCTTCTTTGCCTAGTAAATGAAGATATAACAATTCGACCGGCGGATAAAGGAGGAGCACTTGTTATCATGAATAGCTTGGACTATAACAAAGAGTGTGAAAGACAACTTAACGGCCTTTCAACCTATGCAAAACTTGAATCAGATCCTACTGAAGAAATCCTGCTCAATTTAGAAACATTGCTCAATAAAGCAGAAGAATTAGAATGGATCAATGACTGCACCAAAGCATTCTTGCTCAACAGACATCCCAGAATACCTAACTATTACATATTACCTAAAGTACATAAACACTCGACTCAGCCCCCAGGCAGACCCATAGTATCTGGAATGGACAGCTTACTCCAACCATTACGAAAATACACTGACTACTTTCTTCAACCTCTTATGCAGAAAACCAGTACTTACATTAAAGACAAAACTCATTTTTTAGAACGACTGAACAAAAATGAACATATTGACAATTTGATTATGTTCACCATCAACGTCAAAAGCCTCTACACCTCTATCCTGCATGACCTCGGCCTAGAGGGAATCGAGTGGATCCTTCTTGGTGAGGGGGAAATCAGAGCAAATAAAGAATTTGTCCTAGTTCTCTTACAGTCAGAAAATTCATACTTCCAATACAAGAATGATTTTTTTCTGCAGACATCAGGAACATCTATGGGGGCACTATGGCCCCAACATATGCTAACTGCTTTATGCATTAGTTCGAGAGGGCATATTTTAGACCACGCAGTATGGCATAACTACATTTTCCTACATCTTTGGTATCTGGATAGGCTCACTAGAAAGCCTCCAGGATTTTTTCAAATACCTTGATACCATCGACCCGAGGATATAATTCACCAATGAATTTTCAGCCACAAAGATACAATTTTTGGACGTATCCATAAAATTACAGAAAGATAAATATTTGACAAATATCTTCAAAAAGGAAACAGACTAGAACAATCTCCTACATCGACTTAGTTTTCATCAGCCGAGTCTAATAAAGAATTTACATTTTAGCCAGATGATGCGAGTTAAGCAAATTGTGAATGATCCAGCAGAGTATGAAAGGGAAATAGAAAACATGGGCAATACATTTCAAGCCCGAGGCTATAAGTAAGAAGAAATACAAGCAGCAAAAGATCGAGTTACAACACCCACACAAGAAAACAAGAGACGGCAAATGAAAACCAGCACGCCATTAGTTTACGTGTCCTGCTATTCAACTCAAAGTAATCGATCCAAGTCAGCAATCAACAAAAACTGGCGTACCCTAACAAGTGACTCTAGGGTTGAACATTTGTTTACAGATACACAACAATATTTGCCTGCAAGAGTAGCGCACGTTTCAGAGACCGACTGGTCAAGGCCAGACCAAGTTTCAAACAACCTATCCCATCAAGAAAAGGAACTTTTCCCTGCCTCCACTGCAGCAATTGTAGTTTTGTAAATAAAGGAGACACAATCAACCATCCACGAACTGGTTAAAAAATACAAATCAAGAGTTACGCCACCTGCGACACACCAAACATAATTTACACAATCAAATGCCCTTTTGCCATTTACCATGTTGAGCAGTCCAAGCGCCAAGGGAAGCTACGGTGGAATGAGCATAGATCATGCATCGGGACAAACAATACTAACTCAGCGGTGGCGAACATTGGATTGATAATAAACATAAGATCAGCCAAATACAGTTTCAAATAGTCGACGTGATCATACGACGCAACGCACATGAAAACTTAAGGAGACATCCAGAACAGAAGGAAACTTATTGGATTGATCGTCTCGATGCAATCACCTTAATCCTCAAGTAGATCAGAGGAAGGAGGCGCATAATGTCCTGTGATATGTTCTTTTATTTAATGTGATTTTTATTTTAAGAAGTACCGTAAACGAGGAAATGCATAAAATGCACAAAAAGTGCAAAACATAGATGTAGTTAACTCATAACAGATCTGAGCATTCAACTGCCAGTATCGCATCCACATAGGAATTATGCAATTAAACACTTGATGCGCATCATGGGAGTATTTTGAATTGAATTGCGAGACACTCAAGGGGGGAAGCCACTCCCGTAGCCACCGGTAACAGGGACCTGCGGGACGCGAGGCGACAATGACACCATTGCATTCTCGAACGCACAGCATCACATCGCCTAGCAACGGCATGCCCGATTAAATATACACATAGTAACGCGCACACCGGTTTTCCATGCATCGATTTGTTAATGTTCTCAACTGCAGGCCTATCTCTGCATTATTCTCAATACCAGCCTTAATTTAGTTAAGAGAACCTACTTACTGTTGCTCTTGTCCCATAGAGCAACTGATTGAAAATAACATAGACAGCGCCAACAGGCAAATGCAAGACCTCTGGCCACATGGTCACAGTAAAAAAGTAGGCGACACAGCTACAGTATCAGGTAACATTAGGTTCAACCAAATGTGCTTTAGCTTAGTTCTAGAATGCAGTTATGATTCCTTTCTCTAATGGTGATTTTTCTATCGAAATTTCTCTTACTGATTGATCACAATTGAATACAGTATGTTGGAAATTATAACTTTACACTTTTGAAATTTGATAATTTTTGAAACTTGGTGGCGGTACATTCTAATAATGACATGTACACTACGGTTGTGTTTTTGTTTATGTTGGTGTTTTGAATAATGTTTTGAAACATTGACAACAATGCTATAAAAATTGTAAATGATCATCAATGTACATAGTGCCCCAGCCCTGAAGATGCACTCGGTCCGAAATGCATTGGCAAACCACATTTAGTGCACTCAGTATTTTCTATTTTATTTTATTTTTTGGATGCACTTTTTGCCTTCACACAACTAAAAATTGAACGTGTTTTATAAGCTAAAAGGAGTTTATTATTCTTTTTTGATATACTGAATATGAATACAAAATCAACAGTATAATCAATTGCAGCTCCATAGGAGAGCCATACGTGAGGATACCTCGAACTAGATTGTATTTCTAGTTCTCTCCAGCATTTTGTAACCTTGTGCCAAGGTCTCAAGGTGTGCTCTGTTTACCTTAACTACTACTATCATCATAAATATTAACTATTGAACTAACACACAGCGGTGCCCATCCGTAATCATCCAGACAACAATGTCTGCCTTAATTTAGACGAAACTGAGATTGTAATGTTTAGTCAAGTCATTGACAAGCCACTCCTGTTCGCTTGGATGACCACCTTGGGTGCACGCTCCCCTCCCCCACTAACGGGGACCTCCAATACACTCAACGGGCGACACACAATTGTCCAGAATCATGCTCCCAAACTTATCTAGGAGTTGAAAAGAGACCATTTACCTCCCAACCTGGAATGCCTGCAATTGCTCCTAGTCAAACAGGATCTCGTTCACAATTCTCTGCCTCACCTACAAGCAGTGGTCCAAGTGGGCGGGAGCAGTCGGCAGCGGCGCTCCTATACTTCTTTTAAATAAGTTTTACCGTTCATATACTTTGCATTTAAAAAGAAACCGTTCCGGAATGGTTTCGTTTTAAAATAAAAGTGTAGGAAGAAGTAGAAACTTGTCCTTTTAGTGCACTGCACTGGGCGTGCCCTTAAACAGCAAGTGCATGGGTTTTGGGGTTTGTATTGGGGGGGGGTGTGGCAAAGGGGTTTGTGGGGAGCGGTGCAGGCAAGTAGGGAACATAGTTCCACTACTTCTTTTCTTACACTTCGACCACTGCCTACAAGATAGTTCACAGTTCTGCCTCTTTATGCATAAAGAAACTCTTCAAACCTTACATCCCTTTAAGAACTCTGACATCATCTACAAGACTCCTACTGTGCATCCTTCTATTTTAAAATCACATACTGGAGTTAAAAAGCTGTCAGTGATCTGGCCCACTCTATGGAACAACCTCCCCAAATTCCACAGAGCCAGTCAGTCACTTACATGATTTAAACAAGATTTAAATCACACCACCTCGCCCAAGCGTTCAAATGAGGATCAAACTAAGGCCAGATCTGGGGTGGATGTTTTAAGCAAACTGCCATGAACCCCTCCGTTCACTGGGCATTTTGTTGCCCATGTGCCCCTCAGAAATGCAGTTTATTAGTGATCTGTCTATTTGTATTGCCAATATTTCCTGCATTTACACATTGGGCACCAATTGCCTGAGAGTAACTTAGAACTGCAGTGTTAGGAAAGTATTATTCGAAGAGCATGGCAAATTACCGAAACGTGGTTGTTTTACCAAACCCCAAAGCAGATTGAAATCAGTAAGACCCATATATATTTTTTCAGTTTACTCTTTTTATTAACAGTTGAGGTTACAAACAAGTACAATCTCGATGGTGAAGTAATAACGGAAAGCAGTGCTTAAACAGACCTATCTTATATCCCTAAAGCACTGAACCAATTCCAAACAAAAAAGATTCCAGTCTCGCAGGTGGCCGCAACATAAACAAGGAATGTTGAATAAACAATTGATTTCATGATGTCTGCTGATCATGTTAAAGGTTACAATTTCCACTTCTTTGTATTTATATAGTACTAAATGTTGAAACATAATAAAATGTTTAGATAAGGGGAGGAATACCGCCAATGATAGGCATAGGGGAAGAGGAGAGAAGAAGAAGAAGAGAAAAGGGTGGACTGGAGCCTGAAGCGTAGCAAGTCATAGATTGTCAGTGAGGGACTAACTAAAGAGGAACTATATATTAATGACCCTATTCGAGTTGATTTAACAACCAGAATGGCATTACTGCAATTGATGCATTATGCTTTTAAGGGGGCTGAGCTATCCAGGAGAAAGCCCAGAACTGGTGGATTTTTTTTCTAAAAGGAATAGCTGAACATGATGGCTGGCATGCCGACCCATGCATCAAAATAATGTTGTTGTGCTCAGCGGTCCTCAAACACAAAACACAGATGAGGGTAGAAAGTCTATACTATTTGTATTAACAAGTGTTCATGAACCTACTGTAAGGGTGCAGAAGTAAGACTCTGACACAGAGGGGTCATGCTGATTGATGGAAGCGTTTATTCAAGAATGAAAAGGAAAAGAAAACACTATCTTGCCCTTGCTCTAAGAGGGGTTTCCCTGCCTCATAACTAGTGTCAGAATGTCCAAAGCAAAAGTTCCAATGTCCAATGTCAGAATCCTAACTCTGTCCCCCACACTCCAAGGTACGAAATCAAAAGGGATGTCTTCTTGACCCAGAGGAATTACTCCCTTCCCTTGGACAAAAGAGAGATCTTGGCTTGGTAGTTTTCCAAGTTCTGTTTCAATGACTCCTCAGCCTTTATCAAGCTTCTTACACAGTTCCTCAGCTGTTGGGGGAATGTCTCCCTTCACCAGCCCTCCTCAGGCTTATGATTCAGTTCAAAAATTGGGGAGGGAATGTCTCCCCTCCCCCGCCCTCTTCAGACGTATGATCCTCTGGGGGTCCCATACCCTGGTTGGCAGCTCTGGTTTTCTGTCACCATGTACTGCGAGGAGGAAGAACAGCCTGGATGTACTCCCCAACCTGTGGTGGGTCCCTGACCCTGGTTGGCAAAAACCTGGTTTCCTCTCACCAGGTACTGCGACAAAGAACAGCCTGGATACACTCCCCAAGCTGTGGTGATTCCGTGACACTGGTTAATAGACTTTTTTCTTCTCACCAGGTACTGCGACGAAGAGCAGCCTGGTTGCACTTCCCCAGGCTATGGCGTCCCACACAGACTTGGTTTACTTGCCTGCCAAGTACTGTATGGACTATCGATTAAACTTCCAGTTCTCCCTATGTGGGTGTAAGTCGCAGACTCCCAATTCCGACTTTAGTTTTCCACTTTGTAGGCTTGGTTCACTCTCCTGCCAAGCCTTAGCACAAACCCATGTCCTTTTCTGTGTTTCTCCCACGGCACCAGGGACCCGCACCAGGGTCCCAGATCCTCCTTTCCCAGCCTCTTAGTTAGTGCCACCACCTCCTTCAGCCTCCATTGCCTAATCGGCTACCTGCGTACATTATTGCACAGTTTACACAGGTGTCGGCTCCTTCGGGGTAGCTGGAATTCGAATGCAGGGCTCCGGTGGAGTTCTGGAGCTTCCCTCGCTCTGCAACGGCTCTGCAGTCTTCTCTCCTTCTACGGCAGTGGGGGTTGGTCATGAACGAGGAACTATACCATGCTATAGCGGATCTCTACCCCCTTTGTCAATCGAAGACCCACATCTTCCCGTGGGGAGCAGCGCTACCCCTGACATACAGAGGCCAAATCCTGTGCGACCTAACACACAGAAACCTCACAGCAACTACAACAATATATGTCATCCAGAGTCCCTCAGTGGGGCAATGCCTCCTAGACTACAGGACAGCCAGAACTCTGGCACTCATAGTTACGAACCAACTGAGGTAATAAACGGCCACCCATCGGACAGGCGTGAAGTCATGGCAATAACCCATGGCAATAACCTGCCGGCCCCTCAAAAAAGATGCCCTCAAAGCCCAATTCCCCAAACTATTTGAAGGGGTAGGGATGCTCAAAGACTCCGTCATTAAATTACACATTGACCCCAAGGTAACACCAGTGCTGCAGCACCCCCCGCAAAGTGGGCTTTCACCTCCAAGCTCAAGTGTCCAAAGAACTGCAACTCCTACTACTAAATGATATCATTGAAAAAGCCGAAGGACCAACACCATGGGTATCCCCCACTGTAATTGTCCCCAAAGACAATGGACGACTACGCATATGTTCTCGACATGTGCATCTCCAACACCGCCATCCAAAGGGAGAGGCACCCCGGACCGAGCTTAGAGGACATGCTCATCAGACTGAACCAAGCAACACACTTTTCCAAATTGGACCTCAACCAGGGCTACCACCAACTTGTCATAGACCCGGCCTCCAGACCAATCACCACCTTTGCCACACATGAGAGGCTATTCAGATATAAACGCCTCAACTTCGGCATATCCTCAGCCGTGGAAATCTTCGAAGAGACAATCAGGCGACTGATATCATCAGAGGTCAACGCCCTAAACTATAGCAATGACATCCTTAAATTTGGGAAAAATCAGGAGCAACATGACATGTCACTCATAGTAGTATGCAAGATCCTACAAGAAGCTGGCCTAACACTTAACAGTCCCAAATGTGATATTAACAAAACCAGCCTCAGATTTTTCAGACATATATTTTCTGACAAAGTCACAATGGCCGTCTCGGACAAAATAAAAGCCATCACCGACCTTCATGCCCCCACAACAACAGCGGAACTACGGTCATTCCTAGGAATGGCAGGATACTACGCAAGATACCTCCAAAAATTACGCCACCATCACCGACCCCCTTCGATTGGGACTCACAGTGCCAGGCAGCCTTTCTGGCCATCAAAGAAAACCTTGCCAACCATCGCCAACTAGCGTACTTCCACCCCGAGTGGAATACCATCATCACAGTTGATGCTAGCCCGGTTGGCCTCTGTGCCAATCTGGCCCAAAGCAACCCAAGGACACCGCCCAACATGTGGTAGTAGCCTATGCCAGCAGAGCCCTATCCCACACCGAAAAGGCCTACTCACAGGCAGAACGAGAGAGCCTAGCAGCCGTATGGGCCTGTGAAAAATTCCACCACTTCATAGTTGGCCGAAAATTCACACTTGTCACAGGCACTACTATCTCTATTTGGAAACCCCAAAACGAAAATGCCCCACCGGATAGAACGATGGGGATAAGACTCCAAGAATACGATTATGACATCGTCCACAAACCAGGAGGAGACGCCAACCCGGCTGACTACTTGTCAAACATCCGATGGCAGAGAACGACAACTCCCTGGTCTGCGAGGCGGAAGAATACATTGCATACCTGTCCTCCAATGCCATGCCTCCTACCATCTCGACAGCAGTCTTCGCAGCCAGAAGCAAGGCCAACCCCACCATCAAAAGTGCCGTACACCTCACACGCACGAACAAATGGAAGAACGTGCACGAAAGAGGAAACGGAGGGGAGGGGACGGACAAGAAAGACCTAAGTCGCTTAGCCAAGATACACTCAGAGCTAGAAGCCACCAACCAAGGCATACTGCTACGAGGCAATCGACTAGTAGACCCAAAAGACCTGCGGAAAACACTAGTAGCCATAGCCCATGAGGGACATAGGGGGATCGAAAATACAAAAAAGATTTTAAGGAATCATACATGGCTCCCTTACATGGACGTCATAGTAGAAGACATACTAGCACACTGCTGACCCTGCCAGTTAGCGGCAAAGAAGACAGATCCAAACCCAATGCAACCGACAACACTTCCAGAGAGACCCTGGCAAAGGGTCGCAATGGACTTTTACGGACCCCTGGAGGAAGGAGGCTACCTGCTCGTAACCATTGACGAGTACTCAAGATTTCCATTCATCAAACAGACGCCATCAACATCGTTCTACGATACAGCGCCCATCATAGATGAACTCTTCAGCGAATGGGGCATTCCAAACATTGTCAAAACAGACAACGGTCCCCCATTCCAGGGACGAGAATTTGCCAAACTAGCGGACCACCTTGGCTTTCATCACCAAAAAATCACACCACTCTGGCCCCAGGCCAATGGAATCATGGAATGATTCATGGCAACCATAAAGCTAACCCGGGAGAAGGCCCTTGCAGATCAAATACCACACCCACAGGCAATCTGCTGCATGCTCAGGAGCTACAGAAATACACCACATGATGTGACAGGACAAACACCAGCAGAACTAATGGAGAAAAACCTCGAACACGCAACCCTAAATGGGAGAACTATACACCAGAAGAAGACGCAGCCATGAGAAAACAAGATGCTGAAAAGAAAGCAAAAGCCAAAGAAAGGGCCGACAAGAAAATAAATGCTAAAGACTTGCAGCTCGAAGTAGGACAGACAGTCCTAGTCCAACAAAGACAGCTGAGAAAAACAGACACGCGCTACAGCCCGGAACCCTGAGTCATCACACGCGAGAACCAGTTGAGATAACACGAAACGCGTTGTTCTTCAAAAGACTGTACTTCGAAGATCCGGAAGCATCAGAGAGTGCGACAGAGGATCCAGGTCCCAAAGAAAATGTAAGCCATCCGGCTGAAGCAACTGGTGAAACCAGAGAGTCCCCAGGCAGACCCCACAGAACAGTGCGGAGACCTGCGAGGCTCATCGAGCAAATATGAACCCCGGGTTTCATGTTAAGCACGGGGGAGATGTTGTGACTGAATAAATAGTCACGGCTCCTTTAAGGAAGCATGCCAGGGCGGGAAGAGGGCGGAAGGGGAGGCACAGGAGGGGAAGTTAGGCAGTTAGGAGATGTGAGAATAAAGAATGGTTGAAATACCGAACGGCTCCTGTCTTCATTAGGCCGTGCCATGAATGAATATTTTGAAGGTTTGAGTGAGTTTAACATCAGGGTTGGAGGCACAGTTTGCATCCTTTTGGTACGGGGAAGATAATACCTTGCTGCATACCCGACTAGAGCGCCTGTCTGCGGACATGGCTGACATTAGGATGCTATTACTCACACTAACATACAAAGATGACTGTTCATTCAACCCGGTACAAACCACAGTACTTGCATCGTAAACCATATTTACTAGGGTGGGGGTGGGTCATCCATATTATAAGTGGCTGCCGCTCTGGAAATATCCTGGCCTCCCCCCACATGGGATAACACCCTCAGCGCACACTGGGGAAAGCTAGTATACAAAACACTGGGAGACCTGTTCCCTGAGGGCAGATTAATTTCACTACAAACTTGGAATCACGGCCACAGGGACACCCCTACAGAAATTTTGCAGTTTTACAGGCTGCGGGTGATGGCAAAAATGTGGTTGGAGGAGTACCAACTAGAGCCCCCTGAGGATGCGTTCCTTAAGTATATAACTAATTCTTATGACTGCTGCAGGCTGCTTTCATCAGTATACACCATGATCACAAGCAGAGGGGTGACTCAAGAACTAAAGGTATGCAACCAATGGGCATCAGATATGGGGGGAAGACATCTCAGACGTTCAATGGACTAATATATGTTCGTTGACTAGATCAGTGTAGCTAAATACTAGATTTAAGTTGATCCAGTTCAAGGTACTTAACAGGCTGTATTATACCCCAACAGAATTGCTAAAATCTGCCAGGGCTCGGAGCACAGATGCCCTAGATGCTGAAGTGACAATGCTGGCCACTGGCATATGTTTCTGGGTTGCTGTAGGGTAAACAGCTTTTGGGAGAATGTGTTTGAAGTAATGTCCAAGGTGGTGCATCGCCCGCTGCAGCGTACCCCGATGAGTGCACTGTTTGGGAGGAGGGAAAATGTAACAGAGAAGCGACTCATGTCCTTCCTCAATATGGGTTGTCTAATAGCGAAATGGAAAATATTGCTGAAATGAAAGGACGCCCCCAAAGGCAAAGAATGGTTGAAAGATTTTACATGGGCTGAAGATTTGAGGAGCTCTTTATCAATATGTTGCCTACTACGTCTAGATCTAACGACATTTGGGCCGATTTCCTGTTGTATTTAACATTGCTATAACAATGCTTGCATTTTTTAGAGGGTGGGTTGGAGTTGAGGCCCACCGGGGTCTGTGTTAACGAACCTGTTTTGTACATACTATTCATATAGACTGGAGTGTCAAAGCAGACCTGTATATAAGGTTCATGTTTATATACTGAAAGAATTGCAATTGCTTGCCAAGCGAAAATAAAGGTTTAAAAACTTTTAAAAAAGAACATTTAAAAAAGCAGTCAGTGTTGGAAAGGTGGGACATAAGTACTGTGACATGGGAAAGCTGGTAGAGCACGACTAGGAGCATCGGGGGACAGATCTGCCGCCCCAGACCAACATCCTGTGCTGCAGGAGCAGCACGGATGCCGCGACAGACAAGGTAAACTCTGATGGGCTTAGACATCAAAAATCCAGACAAAAATAAATTTTGAGTTGCGAGCGCCCCAAACACCACATATTTCATGGGTGAACACTGAAGGGCTGCCTGCTGCTACTGGAGTCGCTGGCTCTTTTAAGATATTGTCCTTGTTGGCTGGTTAATCTCGCCAGTTTTTTCTTGGTTCCAACATGGACACAGCATCCTCGCTTTGAGGAGTGCTCACACATCCTCACAGCTGCTTCATCCATTGGCCAGCCCACACACACAAAGATCCAATTCATGCGCAGGCAATCGGAAGCCAGCCCCCACCCAAGGCCCACCTCTAAGGCCGGTGTTGTGCCATGTGGCCTTCCATTTCATCACCCCAAGCACAGAGAGGAGCATCAGGGACAGACCCGCCACCCCAGACCATCATCCTGTGCTGCTAGGGCAGCACGAACGTTGCAGCCAACAAGGTAAGCCCTGATGGGCTTAGGCATCGAAAATCTGGCCAAAAATAAATGTTGAGTTGCGAGCGCCCCAAACACTGCATATTTCACGTGTGAACACTGAAGGGCTGCCTGCTGCTACTGGAGTCGCTGGCTGTATTCTTTTAAGATATTGTCCTTGCTGGCCCAGTTGGGCTTGTTAATCTCAGCATTTCTTTCTTGGTTCCAACACAGCCTCACAGCTCTTTCATCCACTGGCCAGCACACACACACACACACACACACAAAGAGCCAATTTTGGCACCGGCAGTCGGAAGCCAGCCCCCACTCAAGGCCCACCCCTAAGGCTCCTGTCTGTGCCTGTCCGGGCCAAGGAGGCCCTGGAGAGCCACAGATTTACATCTTAGCTATTATCCATCCCCCGGACTAATTCCTGGACTGCTCCACTGCTACTTGTTCAAAGGCCACCAACGATCCCAGCAGTCATGAAAGTGAGTTTGCCTGACCTCCATAACTTACTCTCCTGAGGCATATTCAGTGCTTTTCATCTCCTCCATCCTCACCTTAACTAACTTTCCTATTACTGCATTTCTTACTCTCATTTTGTTTAGCATTACTTGGGGACCATCTGCACTGCATTGTTGCTGCCTTCATTTAAAGTCAATTTTGAGGTGTGGTTTTCAATCGAATTTGGGTGTTTTTGCATTACCTGTGCACCATCTGCATTGCACTGTTTGCTGCATCCATTTTTAAAATAATGTTTATGTGTGTATAGTTTTTACATCTCTGTGCCACTCTTTCAATCTTATTCTATTCTTGCTGGGTTTCACTTATTCTTTCTGACTCAATCTACTAGGCTTCCTAGTGAGTTAGCCAGAACTGTGCTGTGCTCTCTCTTTCCTTGGCTACAACCTCTGTCCTCCTATGGCTCTCTCCATCTCTCCTATATTCTCTAACTGCTACCTATCCCCATCTCTCTCCAAGTCCGGCAGGAAAAAGAACAAAAAAGACATCCTTAGTGCAAATGCTGGACTTCCCATTGCAGACACCCATGTCAGTGCTTACTCTAAGGAGGTTTTCACTGATATCCTTTTCTCTGTGCCCTCTCTTGATCTCTGGACCCCCATCACATCTCCACTCTCTCTCCCTCCTCACACTCGTCTATTAACGGTGGCACCAAGTGGGAAGTCCTCTTGGCTGGTTTCGCATCCTCTCGGTGCTTTGTTAATGTGTATCAGACTGGTACCATGCTGGTTCAGGGTCCACAACCCAACCTCCTTCTCTTTGACCACATCTTGACTTCTGTCATTAACTTCATTCATTTGCCTGCATCTCCTCCTTCTACTCTCTCTCTCCTTCCTCTGAATGGTGTACCACGCCCCGGTACCCCACCTCACAAAACCTTCAAAAGTGCTGACCACCTCAACCTGGCGACTCTTAACACCTGCTCAGCCAACAAACACTCCTCAGACATTTGTCTCATTCTTGAAGACATTTACCTCTACATTCTCGCTCTTACCGATCCTTGGTACAATGCCAGCTCAGTCACTGCCTTTGACTCCCTCCTCCCTGATGGCTTCAAGATCATCTCCAAGACCTCGACCCCACAGGCAGAGGGGTGCCTTAATCTTCCCTGAGTGGGTTCCTGCTTCCATGGTACCTACCCAGACCTTTTCCTCTTTTGAAAGCCTGGTTTGCAAGTTGGTCACCTCGCGACCTCTACCCTGACCATTGCTACCATCTACTGGTCTCCAGGCGACACCTCCCTATTGCTCTCTGAATGGGATGACTTCTGCTGTTCTTTACTTTCTTCTACCTCTAATATTCTCCTCCTGGGTGATTTCAGCATTCAACTGGACTAGACTTCATTGGCTCTGCATTCACTCTACTCACTGACCTCTGCTCCTCGCTTTCCCCCTCCATTCTCCCTTCTGGGCCAAACCACACAGCTGGACACACTCTGGATGCCCTCATACACTCTGACCTCTCTCTTGCCCCCCCCCGCCCATTAGTCACCCCTCTCGCCTGGTGAGATCACCCTCTGCTCTTCTCCCATCTGGGTCCCATGGCCCAGTGTCCGCCCCTCCAAAAGTCGCACCAACCTCGTTCACTAACACCTGCCCGATTAAATGTGTGACTGCCGCTGCCTTCGCCTCCACCTTCACACCCCTAACCCACTCACCTCTGTCTTTACCTCTGACTCTGCCCTCAGCAACCTCCATCTTTCCATCACCAACACTCTTGACATTCTTGCCCCAGTCATGAGGATCTGTCTGAAACCTGACTCAAAGCATAATACTTGGTATGACACTGAACCTTCGGCCCTGAAACGAAAGTGCAGGGCAGCAGAAGGAAGTGGCTAACCTGAGGCTCATCCCCTGACAACCTGGCCTGCCGCCTGCTCCTAAGGCAATACAGACTGGCCATCCGTGCAAAGAAAAGAGCCCACATTCATGCACAGGTCTCGGCGCATCCAATAACTCGGCTGAACTTTTCAAAATCAGCAGGGAACTAGCCAACCCCTCCGCAATCTCCTCCTCCCCATTTCCTTCCCAGGCCCTCTGCAATGCACTGGCCTCACACATTCTGGCCACTATTTCTACACTCCCTCACAACCCATCCCACACCACCCACCACACACACCCCTCCTTGGGGACTCCCCCTACGCCTTCAACTGAAGCCAGATACCTTGGAGTCATCTTCAACTCCTCTCTCTCCTTCCTTCCCCACATTGAGAACATTGCCCCTGTGCCATAAGCAGGATCTTCTTAAATTCCAGAAGCACCTTAAGACTTTCCTCTTTTCCTCCTCCTTCCCTCCTTCTCTCCTCTGCTAAACCTACAGTTGCTGAATCAGTGTCCTTGGCCCTTATGCATCTTCGAGGCTGTGACCTCCCACACCAATTCTCCCCAGTTCCTGTCTATCCACAGCACTTTGCATCTGCACACCCTCCGCTCTGGAGACTTGCACTTACACCTCCCACGGCCCAGGCCGTGTAGCACTCAACATTCCTAGCACTTCGTCTGTGGCTCACCCACAAGCTCAGACTCCCCAGCACTTACCCCCTCTTCCCTCTTCCTTTCTGCACATGCACGTGATGAATACTCACAAGGCATAGTAGGTGTGTCCCTCTTCCTCTTCCCACTCTGATCTTAAATATTGTGTTGTACTGTAGTTCCCACCCTCCCTACCTTCCTACCCTGTGGGTACTTTGAAACAGTATATTTCTTTTGTATAAGCGCCTAACAAGCAATACATAAATAAAGAAATAAATATGTAAATAAATAGGAGTAATGAAGATTACCGGTAGTTTATCAGGCATTACCTCCACATCCCTCTTCTTCGTCCCAGTACTTATTTGTTGGGGGTGAACCAACCTGAGGTAATGAGTGGGTCTAGAACAAGAAGCACCTAACAGCAGATGATCTGCACACCATCCGCCACTGCTTTATTCCAAAAGAAAAACAACACAATTCTGCATTTGATGTTCTTTGAAGTACAGCACTTAGTACTGCAGTACCAAAGGCACCTGCGCCATGACTGTGCATATTGAGTCTATAGTGCGTGATGAAAATATTGGGGTCTGACCAAGCAGTCACCCTACAGAAGTCCTGAATAGAGACTCATTTGGCCTCTGCCCATGAAGCTGACATTGCCCCTGTCAATCTTCCCTGTACCCCAGAAGGGGATTTTGACCCTAAGGGCATGTAAGCCAAAGACATGGGTCTCTCAGCTACTGTCTGACTGTCGGAACGATAGCTTTCCTACCTGGAGAGGCCCCGCTAAAAGTGACAATCAGACTATCACAGGAATGAAAATCCCCACACTTCTACAGATAGACCAGCACAGCCCTCCAGACAGTGTATTCCATTGCCTTTCTTCTAGGGGAGAGGGGATCAGGAAAAAGCGATGGGAGTACCATTTCCTGTGAACTTTGATAACAACTTGGGAAGGAATGAGAGATGACATTTAAAAAAGGGGAAAAGACTGCAGGCACTGGCCTGCATATTAGGTGGCAAAGACGCTGACATTTTGACTCCTAGTATTTTACTGAGTCGACCAGTGTGGGGAAAGTCCCTAGATTGGAGGGCCAGAAGTCGGGAGTCCAAAGATGGGGCACGGTCGGCAAGCCAATGACTATGACCTCTGTTTTATTGCCATTTAGTTTAGGCCAATTGGCATTCATCCAGTCACCTATGGCTGCCAGGCATGGTTTCAGGCACCCCACAGACTCCTGAAGATATTGGTGAACTCTAAACATAAGCTGAGTGTTGTCAGCATATAAATAGAAACGGCAGCCATAGGAATGGATTAAACTGGTTTGAGGAATTCAACCATCCACACAGGGAGTGTCAGGTGTACTCTGTGGGGACCCAGCCTACATGTGCAGTCCTCCCTGTCACATTTATCTGGAATGTGACAGCCACAGGTACATCAGAGCATTTCAGGAAGGGGGAAGGCAACACCTTCCTCTGACCATGGCCAGCCAAATTGAAATAGCAAAGGCCCCATGAGTTTTCCCTTTCTATTGTTTGAAGTTCTGCTGGTGGCAGAGCATACTGACAAGAGTTACTTCAAGCAGACCTGTGATAGGCCTGAGCGCAGAACTGACAGACACTAACACCTCTTTGATATGCAATCTGTCAACATGAAGCTAGCTCCCACCCCTCTGTGTGAAGGGCAGTGAATGGCATGTCTGGGACAACTATTTAAAGTAGGCAACCTCTGCTGGGGGACAAGATTGTTGGTGGGGCCCCAGGACTGGTTCCTTATGGTAGGCTTAGCCTACACCAATCACTGGGGCCCATTTGGGTTTAAAAGAGGGCTGAGCCCCTCACTTAGCAGATCATCCGACGACTTTGAAAGGAGTAACAAGAAAGGGCTCAATTGGACCCTGGCTGAAGGTACAGTCTGCCTTATAGCTTCCGTCAATGAAGGAAGGTCTGGATTTGCAAGAGGGATGCAAGATCCCTCCCCTGAACATCTCCCAGGGAACAGAGACAAATACCAGACTCAGAGGACCCGTTCCAGCAGCTCCAGAACTGGTACCCTGCCAGCACACAGCATGCCCTGCTAGGTTCTGCCCGCAAGCTAGCTAGGTGGGAAGTGCCAGAGAGTCTCTGAACAAAGGACAAGGCCGTTGCATGCAAACACTCTTCTCAACTTTGGCCCATCTGCCTTAAAGGACAGCATGAGCTCTGCGAAGAAGCTAGGAGGAGTGCCACAACAAGCATCAACCAGCGTCCATCTTTTAAGGACATTTTCGAGGCAGTCAAGCTCTCGAACCGCAACCGGCTGAGCCACTAACTGTTGTCACGCTGCAGTCACTAAAGCAGTCCGAGACGCGTTGACCAGCGTTCCAGATCTAGCAACTAGCAAAGAGACAATGATTCTTGACCCTGAGCCGCTGTGTAGGCCAGCCTGCAGCCGTCCAGCAAGCCTTGTTTGCCGAACTGCCCGCCGCCTGACACCTGCAGCTGTCTCCCGTCTTGAACTCTGTCACAGGAGCTGCAAAGCGTCCTGGAACCGACTCGACCCTCAAGCATCAATATCATCTCAAGCACCAGGTACATTGTGGTTATGTCCCCCTGGTCCTTCTCCGAAGGCCCCTAGTGTCATTTACGACCCCTTGCTCCCTTGGTGCTTAAGCCAAATAACCTTCAACAGTTAAGACTGATTGCTTTACCGACTATCCTACTGTCAGAATCCAGAGTGCATCCCTTTCCTTCATGAAACTGTCTGTCCTCTGTGTTCTTTTACAGTGTGGGTTGTATTTTGTAGTGTGCCAGACCTGTCTGTTGTAATAATAATAAAGTAGATATTTTTATACCACCTTGACTGGACAGTCCCTTTTATCATTGGGTAATAATTGTATTTTCGCTGTGTTACAACTAACCAACGATCCACGACCTTGCAAAGATAAGTCTGCCGTTCCGTCCACGTTAACAAAGATTGGAAAAGGAGGTTTATAATTTATTTGTGTTTCCAATCTGTTTGGATCCCTTCTGGTGTACTAGAAGTGTAGGGCTGATTGATGGTTTAGAAACCGATATTCATCCAAGGACCGCTGGTGCCCCGAAAGTTGATGTGTACTGGACTGGACTGTGTACCCGAACAGACAAGACCTTGCGGAGGGAGAACATTTTGAGGATGACTGCATGAGCAGTGTTTCTCACCAATCATCCTGCATGGGGTTGGGGGGGAAGTGTGGCTTCTCAACACTTAAGAGTGTTAGTGAGGACAGGGACTAGTGCGGCATCCTGTAAGTCCCAGGCCTCACCACAGTCTCTAAGTGGCCCACTATTTGTTCCAGCTGTTAATGGGGTAGCCGCTAGAAAGCTCCTGCTCGAGGAGAGGAGACTAGCACTAGAGGAACAGAAACAGCGGGACAAGGTCACCATAGAGCTCCGCAAGCTTGCGCTTGAAGAGAAGAAGGAGGCCAACGGATCCAGCTCTAGCGAAAGCAGCAGAAGTGGCTCAAACCAGAGTGCCCGGGATAAGCCCCGGCAGCCCATCCCCAAAGAATTTGTGCAGGCCTATGAAGTGGGGACGGATATTTCTAACTGGTTTGAATTGATCGGGCTGGCTTTCCAGCTACACGAGGTGGATGAGGTACTCTGGGGTGCAGCTCTGATGAGTCGCTTACCGACACCAGGGACTGATGCAATTCTTCAGTTAACTCCTGAGGAAAGGCATGTTTATGAGAGCATGAAGACAGCCCTCCTCAGGAAATTCTGTAGAACCCCAGAACAGTATCTCAAGAGCTTCAGAGAGCTCGGAAAGAAAAGTGGGCAGACATTTGACGCGTTCACACACTTGTTGTTGAAATATCTGAGTTATGGTAACAAAGTTTACACATTTAAAGGGATGTACAATTAGATTGCATGTGAGCCTGTATTGAAAAATGGTGAGGTTGACCCACACCAGCATCTTGTGGACAAGACTATCACAGACGCTAGGGAGCTTGCAAAGGCTGCCAACAGGTTTGTGAGTACTTGAGTCCAGAAAAAGGCTCAGGCGAGCACACCCAAACCGGAAGAGAAATCGTTGAATAAAAAAGTAAACAAGGATGGGAAGGAGAAAGGTCCAACCAAATCCTATTGGAAGTCAGGTCCCCAAAAGAACAAAGGGAAATCCCAAAACTCTAGTTCAGCCGTGCACACCGAAAAGAAGAGCGCAGGCACCCCTAACACTGGGACACCTGCATTCTCACCACCCAAAAGTTGTTTCATGTGTAAGGAGCTGGGCCATAGGAAAGGGGATCCTGCTTTCAAGGGCTTACCCAAACAAGCCAGAGTGAATGTTGGACTAATGGAAGAGGACGACTTCCCACTAGGCCAGGGAGTGGTCAAATGTGGATTGGTTACACTGAGTGGGAACGGTACCTGGTCTCCAAAAGAGACCCCAGTTCCCAATAATGCTCAACTCTATCTAGAACATGTGTATAACAATGGACACAAAACACCTGCGGTCCGAGACACCGCGGATAGCGTCACTACTGTAACCCAGCAGTGGGTACAGCCAGGCCAGAATATTGATGAGTCTGATTTGTGCGTCAATGGGTTTGACGGAAAGAGTAAGTGCCCCTTGACGATAGTAGAGTTCAGCTGGTGAGGCGAAACGACCCAGGGCTGTGTAGCAGTGCAAGACTCCATCCCTGTCCCATGACTGTTGGGTAATAGTCTTCCTGATCCAGAAATAGTCACAGCGGCTACCAGATCGAGGGCCAAAGAGAGCGCCTGATTGAACACTCTGAGAGCCTTAGGGCCTGGAGTGCTTCCAGAGGGCCTGTTGGAAGGACCGGCGAGGCCGGTAGCCCCTAGTGCAGTTCCTCAGACTACTGAGTCACCTATTCCTGTGGGAGAGGGGCTAATAGCCACTGAGGACCCTACTTTGGTAGCAGGGAACTCTGTGACTTCAGCATTGCCTGGCGCAATGCAGAAACCTGAGGTGGAGGATCAGGTGGGCGCAGCTCTGAAGGGCCTGCCCAAGCTCGATGAGTTCGCATTAGCTGGGGACCCAGGTAAGACTGACTTCTTCACAGTCCAGAAAGAGTGTCCCACTCGGGCGGGTCTGTGGAAGCAGGCGAAGGAGCAGGCTCAGGTTGAGGCGGTAACAACTGTGAAAACTTTGATAATACAGACTGACCTGGTCTGAAGGAGACGAGTTGTAAATCCACTGATTAATGATTAAAGACAAGGCCTCTTGAACAGACAGTACAGCGCGTACCATTGCCATGACAACGGGCGGCAGCGCCCATCTTGGGGAAAGGCTAGAACGTTGCTCGGAATGACAAAAGTACCATTAAGGAAGCACCATCTTGAGGGGGTGAAGATTCTATTTGGGGGTCTGCGCCTCCATCACTGCCACAAGGACAATGTATTGGGAAGAGTTCTAACAGAGGACCGTGGTCTATTCAAAGTGTACTGGGAGGATGGACTCCTGTACAGTGAGCCAAAAGGCTCACCAAATTCCTTTAGCGGGTCACTTGGGAGTGACTAGGACATCAGACCGGTTGTCTGTGCACTTTTACTGCCCGCAGTTTGGCATAAAGGTTAAGGAATCTGTCCGGTTCTGCCCGACTTGTCAAGCTTCTGGCAAGTTAGGTGGTGCCACAAAGGTCCCCTTAATTCCACTACCCGTGGTTGGGCAGCCTTTCAAGAGAATAGGCATGGATATTGTGGGTCCTTTGGATCTTCAAACCAGCTCAGGGAACAGATATATCTTGGTGGTGGTAGACCACACCACAGGATACCCTGAGGCTCTCCCTCTGAGGAGCATCAAAGCCCCCGTGTTGCAAAGGCGCTGATCGGGATATTCTCCCGTGTTGGAATCCCCAAGGAAGTTGTTTCTGACAGGGGATCAATCTTCATATCAGCATATATGAAGACCATGTGGGAAGAGTGTGGAGTCACCTGTGGGGTCTCTACATCCTTCCATCCACATACAAATGGGCTTGTTGAGCGGTTGAACAAAACTCTGATAGGCATGATAGGTGGATTGGAAGAGCATGTGAGGAAAAAAATGGATATTCTCCTTCCATGCCTTCTGTTTGCCTACAGGGAGGGGCCACAGAACGCAGTAGGGTTTAGCCCCTTTGAGCATCTGTGTGGACACCCTGCACAATGTCCCATCAGTCTAGTGAAAGAGGGATAGGAAAGCAAACCCTCATCCCCTACACGAGATGTGGTGAACTATGTACTCAGCCTTTGGTAGAATGGCAAAGTGCATGGAACAGTCGACAAAGAACCTAAAGGCCAGTCAAGAGCTGATGAAGCACTGGCACGACCAGAAGGCCACAGTGACAGTCTATTCTGCAGGCCAGTGGGTGTGGATTATGGAGCCTGTCAAACCCAGTGCCCTTCAGGACAAGTGTACTGGTCTTTACTGTGTGCTAGAAAAGGTCAGTGAGGTGAATTATCTCATTGATGTGAAAGGACCTAAACAGATGTGCAGGGTCATTCACGTCAACCGGCTAAAACCCCATTATAGCTGGGATGACTCAGTCATGCCATTAGTGACTGACGGAGAGACTGGAGAGGAGACCGATCCCCTTCCAGGCTTCTTGCACACTGAAGCCACAGATGGGTCAGTTGAAGGTGTCAGTCTTGCAACAGACCTGTCAAAACAGAAACTGACAGACTGTCGCTGCTTACTGGGACAGTTTGCGGGTCTGTTTTCTCTGACTCCTGGTTGCGCAGATTGGTGCACCCATGATGTTGACACTGGAGACAGTAAGCCAGTGAAGAGTAGGGTTCAGTGGATGTCCGATAAGGTCAGGGACACCCATCAAGGAGGAATTTTCCAAGATGCTGTCCCTTGGAGTGATAGAGCCATCCCACAGTCCCTGGGCAAGCCCATTGGTACTGGTCCCTAAAAGGACCAGTGTTGGGAAGACTGAAGTTCACTTTGGTTTGGACTACAGGGGGGTCCATTTTGTCACAAAGACAGATGCTGACCCCATTCCTCGGGCAGATGAGCTCATTGACAAGCTTGGCGCTCCCGCGTACATGAGTACTTTTGACCTCACAGCAGGGTATTGGCAGGTCGGCTTGACAAATGGACCGAGGGAGAGGTCAGCATTGTCAACCCTGGAAGGACATTATCAGTTCACTGTGATGGCCTTTGGATTGAAGAATGCACCTGCCACTTTAACCCGGTTTTGTCTGGTCTGGAAAACTTCAGTATCGCCTATTTAGATGAAATTGCTGTGTTCAGCCACACCTGGGAAGATCACTTATCCCACCTGAAACAAGTGCGTCAGGCACTGCAGAATGCAGGTCTGACTATCAAGGCCACAAAGTGCCAGATAGCGTAGGGCACAGTGACTTACCTAGGCCACCTGATCGGTGGAAGTAAGAAACAACCTCTCAAAGCCAAGGTACACGCTGTGAAGGATTGGGACAACCCCACCACACAGACGCAGATGAGAGCCTTTTTAGGTCTTGTTAGGTAAGAATTAGTGCAGTCCAACTGGTGTGGGACTACACAAGACGTTTGTATCTCTTGGTATTAGGTAACTCTCCTTTTAATATAGGCCTCTACAACACAAGTTGGTAGCGTGAGCAGCCAGGCTTATCTTAAGAGGGGAAATGTGAGCTGTCCAGTTGTACAATGAAATCAGTAAATACAGGTATGCAAGTTAACATTTACACACTTTAAGTTATATAATAAATATTTATTTTTTTATACACAAAGATATTTAAAGCATTCTTTAAAAAGCAGTAACTAGCAGTAACATTAATCCCAAGTTAGGATTCAATAAAAAAAGTTAACAATAACTGGCCACCAGGGGGCGCACGGATGACTGCAGCCTCCGTGTGAGCCCTGCCCCCAGAGGTCCCAATAGTGGCTTAAGCCCCCACCTGTGGACGCCCCCACCCTCAAAACTGGCACGGGATCGTTGTCTGAACACACCCCTAACCCCCTGCTGGGGAAAAATCAGGTGGAAAACAGAGCGGAATTAGCAGAGATACACGCAGTGGAAACTGAGATCACTGGAAGCGGCCTTCTGTGATAGAGAGCGTTCAAAGCAAAACCATTGTGTCCTACGCAGCTGTGCAGGAGAGCCCAGCGCGGAACTCGGAGAGACCCGGGAGACATTTGGGCCATCGGAGGCAGCTGAGAGTGAAGTTATTCGTCCCACAGTGTGTCTGGATGTCAATACTCTGCACTATTACGCCGCCAACACCCTGGGATGCGGAACTGGCAAACCCCGAAAGTGGCACCCCAGCGAGGCAGTGTCAGATAGAAGATAGGCCTTGTACGCCCCGACGGACGCTTTCTCTGACCCCTCCCCTCTCTGTGACCCGCCCTGCAAGCGTGCTGGTTGAGGGAGGCCCGCTGCAGTATTAGAGCGCACTGATCCACCCCAGCGGGTGTGCGCGGACTGGGTGCATTGAGCCTCCGTAACCCACTGATAAAGCCGGGGGCTGGCTGACCGGACTCTGCTTCGTCGCGGCTGCACAGAGTGCTCCTCTTGTGCGGCTGGAGAAAACGTATGGAATACAATACGACCCAGAGGCCAAAACACTCTTTATAACGCGCAACACCGTGAGATTACCTGAGATCACTCCCGGTGGCGCCCCACCCTCGTGAACTAAATCCCGCTGAATACCTCCGGAGCTAGAACTTCATTAATACGAACGCTCCACAGAGTGGAGAATTCACCTGGCGATCCCCCCTGATCTCCCGCTTCCCTCCGAATCACACCAGTAGGGGCTACCACCTATATGGTTGGTACTCCTTGGTCCAGTGGGGGTTCACAGTTCCTCTGGTTTCACACACACCCAGAACAGACCACAAGTGCAAGGGGTCCCTTGGCATTCAGCCCTCCTCTGAGATCACCGATATCCCTGAAATTCAGTAAGCAGCTCCCAGTACATCGAGCTGTCCTTTGGCGGACCACTATTATGAGGTGCTCACCTCCCCACCGTGAGTAACTGATCTGACACCTCCAGGGGCCTGTTCCACCTTCTCCTCACGTCTGCAATAAATCCCCCCTCAATTGGACCACTACTGGGGGACTCAGTCCAGAAGCAACTCCAGTGTGTTGAAGGGTTGGGCCCTCACTGAGTGAGGCGTGTGCCCTCCTCAAAACCCTGCGCCACCGGAGGGGTGAGACCAGCCCCCACCACCGGCTGAAGGTTCACCTCGAGCTTAAAACCTCCAAGGAACTGTATGAGCTGGGAGGGAGCTGCAGTGCCCAGACCAAGGTGGAAACACCGTAGAGGGATCCGACACCCTGACATCCATCGAACTCAATACGACTGACACATGGACACACGCCAAAAGTTGGCTAGATACTCAGACACCCTGTACCACCCTGAAACAGTCTTCTGCTTGGAAACAATGATGGCAGGGTCAGAAGAGGAAGCAGCAGCAACCAAAGCTGACGTGGCAGCGATTCTCAGTGAGATGAAGAGCTTGCGGCCAGATATTGGGGGAAAGTTTGATAGGATAACCAACAGAATTGACAAACTTGAGGAGAGGCTTGACGGAGTAGAGCACAATCAAACTTCCTTCGACACTCTTGAGACCCAAATGGACTAGAGGCTTGCAGACATGGAAGCTAGAGAAGAGGAATTTCGCCTGAAGATGGACGATTTGGAAAACTGGGAAAGGCGAAACAATCTGTGGATCTTCGGCATACCGAGTCGAGATGGCGAGACCGAACAGGACCTGAAAAAGACTCTCCACGCGATCCTGAAAACTCTATTTGGTGACGATACAGTGGATGAACCGAAGATTGACCGTATACACAGGGCGGGGGGAGCGCCAAGCGGACCGAAGACGGTCCTTGTGCAGTTTCATAACTATGCTGATAGAGCAAGAATTCTTGACAAAGCCAAGAGCACCCCTCAACTCCTTCTTGACAATGCAACGATTTTGCAAGATCTATCCTCTCTCACCCTCGCCATGCGGAGATTGTGCACGCCCCTAACCAAATGGCTTAAAAGAAAGGGGAGTCCGATATCGCTGGGGGTACCCGTTCTCCCTCACGTTCGAATGGGATAGAAACACTGTGCGTCTGAAAACTGAGAAGGACATAAAAACTTGCACTCTGGTGGGCAACCAGGCCAGCGAACAGAACCCAGAAGAGGGACGTGAAGAGGATTGTCAATGGCGCATCAAAGGACCAAGACGGGAAAAAAAATCCCGGGATCCAGGAAATTTGGGAGGATGAATGCCTCCCCAGGTGCGGAACCCTGATAGAACTGGGCACCAGGCAACACTGAATAATGGATGCGTATGTTCTAAGGATAATTGGGGACGTGGGCGGGGACGCCCTTAGAACTGGTACTAGATACAAGAGGGCGATGATCGATGACGCACTGGTAGTCGAGCTGGCAAGCCAGCAGACATCTGGCCTACTTGGGGCGGTTGAGAGGCACTCAGGCATGGGCCTGGGTAACACTGGCATATTAGTCGAACGCAATGATGTAAAGGTTCAAGGATGGGATAGGGGAGGGGGGACAGAAAGGGGGCTCAACAGTTAATTGATTGTTTTGTGAAGGAAACAGGGTAATTCTGGTTCTCACTGGTGGTCCGATTCCAGCTAGGAGAAGTTATCCAAGCTGGCTCGGACACTGTTGGGGATACAGGGGGGGAGAGAGGTTGGGGAGGGCAAATATGCTGTGTTATGCAAGTGTGAGATGAGTGGTCTTTTTAGTTACATAAGGAAATCAGATTTGCTAAGGTCCATCATGTGCATGCGGCGAGTACCGGATAGGTAATGGCAGTAGCATTGACCATGTCAGAGGGTGCTCTCACTAGAATTTGCACACTTATTGTTAAGGGGCTTAACTCCCCCACTAAAAGGTCTATGGTGCACAGAGAATTTCGGAGATCTGGGATAGACATACTTTTTTTGCAAGAGACCAAGTATGCCCGGGTGAGGAACGAAGGGTAATACAGCCCAGAGGGGGTATGGAATTTTGGGGATCTGGTCCACTGAAGAAAGCGGGTGTAGGGATACTGGTTAAAAAAGGGATGGATCTTAAGGTTTCTAAGGTATGGATGGATGTGGAAGTGAGAGCTCTGATGCTAGTGGGTACTAGGAGAGGTCTGAAGGTCACATTGGCTATGGTGTATGCCCCAAATGTGAGACAAGTTGACTTCCCACAGAGCACAATATCGAAAATAAAGCGACCCTGGATCTGTCGGAACCGGCTGATGCCGGCAGGACTGCGTTAGTGGGGATGATGCAAACATACGGGTTAGGAGACATATGGCGGGCCCAACATCCAGATACCAGGGGCTATACCTTTTATTCTGCACCTCACGTCACGTACACGAGAATTGACTACATATACATCTCGGAGGATCTGGAGGAGGTGACGGACCGTTCAGAAATCGAGCCCATCACCTGGTCGGATCATGATATGGTCTCAGTGGGTCTTGATCTGGGAGCTTTATCACGGAAAGGAAATAAGTGGCGGTGCAACGAGTCCTTGTGGAAAGACCCGGTTTTTCGAACGGAAATGGTAACTGAAATGGAGGAATACCTCAAGATAAATGACATGGGGGAGATATCGACTAAAGTGGTATGGGACGCAGGGAATGCGACCTGGAGAGGGGTATTAATCAGAGAAGGTGCCAATAAGAAATGTGAAAGGACCCTGGTAGAAAACAAACTAAGGGAAGAAATAACACGCTTAGAATGGACGGCTCGGACGGCCTTGAGGAGACGCAGGACATACAGAAGCTCCAGCTCCTGAAACAAAAACACTATGAGAAAGGCGATAAGGCTGACGCCTTGTTGGCAGCTAGGCTGCGTGGGCAAAGGGAGGAAAGATGGGTGGCAACTATTGACGAAGGGGTGGGAGACCCTCAGAACCCAGAGGCTGGATGTATCCCGGAAGCATTTGTGCGGTTTTATCAACATCTATATAAATCTGAAGCAATGCAAGATAGAATAGAAATAGACAACTATTTGGCTAGAGTGCAAATGCCTGGATTAACTAATACAGAGGCGGACGCACTGGATGCCCAATCACAGCTGAGGAGGTTGAAAATGCAGTGAAGAGGTTACCGCTGGGAAAGGCTCCCGGAAACTATGGCTATACTGCAGGCTTTTACAAAACTTTCCTAGCCCCCCTCCTCCCCGTCCTGGTTAAGCTGTTTAATGATATCCTGGAGACAGGTGTAGCACCGGACTCCTTCTCTGAGGCGTTGATCTCGGTAATACCTAAAGAAGGAAGAGATCCCAAACAATGTGGGTCATAGCGTCCAATATCCCTACTTAATATTGACACAAAGATCTATACAAGAATCCTGGCAGCTCGCTTAGAGACATACATGCCTCGGCTCATACACCCGGACCAGGTGGGATTTATCTTGGAGAGGCAGGGATCTGATACCATGTGCAAAATCCTGCATCTGACGCACAAATCCAAGGCAATGGCAGGAGAACCAGCTCTCCTGTCTGTCGACACAGAGAAGGCATTCGACAGGGTTGAGTGGGGATTTCTGGAAGTGGTTTGACTAAGGTACAACTCGGAGAGAGATTTAGGAAAGGGGTTAAGGTGATATACACATCTCTTAAGGCCTCTCTGTCGGTAAACTCTGACTACTCGAGATGGTTCAACCTAGGTAGGGGAACCAAGCAGGGCTGTCCGCTGTCCGCTATACTGTTCGCCTTATCGCTTGAGCCCCTTGCACAGGAAATCAGAGCTGATCGGCAGATTGAAGGGATGTCAGTGCGAGGGACCGAATTTAAGATTGTGTTATATGCTGATGATCTCCTATTACATGTCACAAACCTGCTGACATCTATCCCCAGGGCGATACAGGTGATAGAACATTACTTTTCTCTGGCTTTAAAATCAACAAGAGCAAGACCATTTTTTGCCCCCTAAAGGAACCTACTCACACACGCAGACAGAACTGGCGTGTGTGGAGCAAGTGGCGCCTGAGCGGCCATTGCTTTCCCCAACACGTTCCTCACGTTGTCGGCATGACGGTCTAGTTTCCTGCAGCCGTACGGCCGTAGGCAGCCTTTTCCGTCCGCCGAACCCGGTAGCCTACTCGTTGCAACCCATCCGCGTTAGGCTTCGGGTGAAACGCTGCTGCAGTTTCCTCATTCTGTGTGTGCTTTGCTGCTCCTGTTGCTTACCTCCTCGCGGGCGCTTCTGCTCCTCGTATTTCTTTTCTTCCTTTTCTGTCAGCCTTTTTTACCTTACTTAGCTATTTTCTTCCTTCCTAGTATTCTGGCTTCCTTGTCTGGCAGCTTTGGTAGCTCCTCTTCCCACCTGCCAGTAATTGTTGCTTAGTCCCCTCTTTGCAACTCAACTCTGCTGACCGGAACTGTTTTCTTCTCTGGCCATCCACCTTCTCCACGGAAAGTAACAGCCTCTGGACACCTTCTTCAACCATTGGCCGGAGAGGGTTTTTTTGTGCCTTGGGGTTTTTTCCCCTTATTGTTTGTTCCGGAAGAGGGGGCCCCCCAGACCTCTCTGCCCTAAGGTCAGGGTGGCTTCCTTCCGGTGCAGACCTTACCTGCCTACTGAAAAAAAGGCTCTGTGGCAGAAGAGATTTGCGTGCCCAGTGGACACCGAGACTTCAGGTGAGGAGGAGGGGGAGTGGAGTGATCAAGAACAGGGAAACCCTACCATCGACACTGACACCTACACAGAGTGACAGGGAAAGGTATGCCTCCCTGGGCCTAACAATTGGGGATACCACTTTGCGATATTTGGGGATAAACATAGTGAGACATCTAGATACCCAATACAAAGCCAACTTCCCCCGCTCACTTGAAAAATTCCAGTCTGATCTAACTAAGTGGCAAAGACTCACAGTCTCGTGGATGGGGAGGGTAAATGCAATTAAGATGGTATGTCTCCCACAATTATTTTACCCCTTCCAGATGCACCCACTCAAAATCCCAAAATCATTGTTTAGGGAAGTGAAGAAGGCAGTTTTGGGATTCCTATGGCAGGGGAAAAAACAAGAATTGCATATGAAGTATTGACACTACCCAAAGAAAAGGGGGGAGTGGGCTTACCAGACCTCGAAAAATACTATACAGCAGCCCAACTAAGGGTATTAATCCTGCATTTAGGAACCACACACATCTACAGTGGTTAAACCTTGACAATCACAGCTTTTCTCCGGCTACCCTATCGGAATGGCTTTGGGTTCGAAGGGACAGATTAACGCGTAGAATATGACAGCATCCAATTTTGGGCACAATCTGGGAGTTTTGGAGGGAGAGCCCGGACATGCGAGGCATTACGACGTGGCCTTCCCCCTTGAGCCATATCCGGGCACCGGGTATTAGGGAAGAAATCCCGGATCATGGGAGATTTCAGAGTTGGTTTGAAGCGGGTCTTGAGAAGGTTGGACAACTCTGAGAGGGTGGTAAATTAATCGCGATCACTGACCTCGAAAGTGCACTAGGTATAGGAAAGCTATCGGTTTTTTCACTTTCTCCAACTAAAAGGTATACTGACGAGGGAACCATGGAAAGAGAAAATACAAAGGGATCTCACCCCCTTTGAAGAGCTTCTTAATACCCTTATCGGCACCAAAGGGTTGATATCAATCATTTACAGAACTTGGATAGAAGTGGGAAAGGGATATACAACGAAACTCAGACAGAGATGGGAAATGGATACGAATATGGAAATTGACACTGTCCTATTTCGAAGATGTGTAAGGGTACCTCTAGGGTATAAATCGCATCCCAGTATAAGTTGCACACTACCAAACTCCTTCATAGATAGCAATATGACCCCCATAGGCTATCCAAGATGTTTCAGACAATGAGGCCCCTATGCTGGCGTCAATGTGGTCAGAGTGCACATTATTGTCATATGTGGTGGGGCTGCCCTAGGGTGACAGTGTTTTGGGATGAAGTCCTTGGTTGGATTAAGGATGTAGAGGGGATCCAACGCGAGCTGATGCCTCTTCTGTTGCTGTTTGGGTTGGAGAGCAATGAAGATGCGTACGTGAGAGTGACAGGGTTAATTAACCCCCTTTTCTGGCTGCTCGAGCATGTATAGTTATAAAATGGAAGGCTGTCGGGACCCCAAGCAAAAAGGAGTGGGAAAATCAGAGGCGTTGCTAGGAGGGAGCTAAAAGGGCTATAGCCCCAAATCTTTTTGTTGTAGCCCCGGATAGAAGCTCAGGGGCTACAAGCAAAAGGCTAGCTAGCCCCAAGTCCCGACAGTCCTGACATTAGCATAGACCTGGATCTTTTCCAGACCTAGCAAGACTCCTAGGGAAAATGTTGCCACTAGCATTTGTGTTATGGAGAAAATTACTGCGGGTTTACATGGGAAATCCGCACAGTATAAGGTCTTATGGAAAGACTTCATTGATAAATATGTCACCAGTCCCTAAATCAAAAAGTGAAGCGGAATCTCGATGGTGGAATATTGTAACATATAAAAGCAGGGAATCGAGGGCAGGGGGGTTGGAAGAACTTGGCACAACTGGTGTATGGAATCAGTGCCCTGGAGAGCACCTCTGGTCTTTTTTTGCTTGCTGCTCATTAACCTTTATAGTAAATATGGAACACAAACCTGATGTTATAAGGTAGTTTGTGGATAAAGATCTTGTTCTGGACAAAACACTCTTTTCGGGAGGGTGGTGGGAGGGTATGGGGTCATTTGTTCTGAGATAAGGCTCTAAGGTTCGTGAAAGGGAGTATATAACGGCTTCCGTTTCTTTGATTGACAACTATTCATGCTAAGATGCCTGTAAAATGTTGTACATGTTATGTTGAAAAATTTAATAAAATCAAACAAATATTTTTTAAAAAAGTTAACAATAAAGCAGGTGAGTAATTTTTCATATGTTACACATTTTCCAGCACCAAGGGTGACGCCATTTGAGGTCAGTATAACACTTATTTCGTATCACCTTTGCAGGATTGAGTTATTAAGGAGGGAAAGGTTAGGGTGAGATCAAAACAGACTGATATTCTATAAAAACAGTTAGGTTCTCCCAAAGGGACATAGGCAGTCTTTTATCCCTGCATTAAAGTGTTCAACAGTTAAAACCTGTAAGGGAACACGCACTGCCAAAGCCAATAGGTTCAGAAGGAGGCCTTTGGGGAGACAAGACAGCCAACGTCAATGGGCAAAGTCAAAGTTCTGATGCTCCTCTTCTTAGAAAAATGTTCTTAAATAGTCAGTGTTCAAAAAGACATCACAGCAACTCAAGAGGAGTGACCTTTAGAAAGCACAAGCTGAAAGGCCAGTGCAAGTGAGTTGAGGTCGATTCAGAGTAGGGTTAAATAGCAGTCCCAAAGGTAGGAAGCACCCCAAATGGCAAATGGATAATGTACCTCAAGCCCCACATTGCCTTTGAACTGAAGAAGTTGTTCCAGCTGGATGCCTTCTGGTTGCAGTGCAGCAGACCTTGGGCCTCATTACGACCCTGGCGGAATGGGTTAACGGGTGCCGCTAATGGTGGCGGACCCGTTAAACCCATTCACCCTCATTACGAGGTTCCCTCGCGGGACCCGATGTGGATGTCTGGTTTTACCAGACGTCCTTACCGGGTCCCGCGAGGGGACCAGGGAGCTAACAATGGGCCGGTCGTAATCGGCCCGTTGTTAGCTCCCTGCACCCATTCCCATTGAGCCCTATGGGGGCTCTAATGGGAATGGGCAAGGGCCGGGCCCGGGTTCCCTGTAGGGGGAATTACCGGGCCCTCCAAACTCGGAATGGCCCGGTAATTCCCCATTCAGGGAACCCGGACCTAGTTTTGGTGGCAGCCATGCCCTTATTAAAGGGATAGTCCAGTAAAAAAATGTATTTTAAAAATAGATAGGCAACATTAAAAAAAATAATACTAGCACTTTTTTTTTTAAACTTCCTATGTAAAATTTTGAGCTATTCAAGCTCAAAATTCGCAAAAGCAAGCACATGGGCGCATCCATTTTGTGAAATGGATGCCCGCCTGTGCTGGCTTTTGCTTTTGCGGCACTAATGAAGGAAAAGCCAGCCAGCTGTAGTAAACAAAAGCTACCGCTGGGTGGCTTTTCCTTCATTGGTGCTGTACGCGGAGGACGGGGACCGGAGACCAGAGCAGGAAAGCTGCAGCTGAATCTTGGTAAGTGCTATTTATTTATTTTTAAAAATAAGCACTCGCTGCGTTTTTTTTCTAAGTTTTCCGGGCTGGAGGAGCCCGGAAAACTTAGAAATAAAACCGCAGCTTTAAAAATGTTGTATTTATGTTTGTGGTCGCTTTTGAAGCGACCGCAAACATAAATACAACGTTGTGTTTGAAAACGCTGCGGTTTTTCTTTCCAAGTTTCTCAGGCTCCTCCGGATCGGAGGAGCCTGAGAAACTCGGAAAGAAAAACCGCAGCATTTTCAAACACAGCCGTGTTGTGTTTCTGCCTGCTGTGGCTATCACTTTGGGGGGTCTCCGGTTCTCCCCCAGGGGAGCACCGGAGACACAAAGTGAAAGCCAAGGCAGGCAGAAACACAATGCGGTTGTGTTTACATGCCTTGGAAAGTCGCAGCAATTCAGGGGTTGCACCAGAATAGAGTTTGTCTTGAGCCTAGTTGGTCCCACCAGCCTAAGGAGGGAAGTCATCCCGCATGGGTCTTCCCTGTTGATTCGAAAACAGGGTCAGCACAGCTGCATGGGCCCTTTGTGGTCCAGGAGAGTTCTGCTGGCGTCTTCTCTCCTCTTCTGCTTCGGCTGTTGTCCCCCAGTGGTCGACTCTGTTGCTGATCCCAAAAACCTCACTTTTATGCAAGTTCACATTGATTCACAGCCCTAGTTTGTCAATCACACAGCAGGCTGGCTGTCCTGCAAGACAGCCAGCTGGATAATTGGAACTGGTTTCACTTCGGCACACCTAGAAATAAAGGACAGGGAAGTTTTGGGACCCTCCCTCACTTCCTGCGTTCCACCCTGGAGCCTGTGCGGGCTTCAGGGCAGAAGCCCCCCAAAGGCAAAACACACGAAGAACTCAAACCTGATTCAAACAACAGAGTAAAAGCCCAGAAGAAACTAACTGTCATTATAACCAGCAAACTAACCTCCCTCCACTCCATTAGGCACACACATCATGGGAGGATGAGGGAAGGCTGGACCCTGTTACTGCGTGGTTGGCGTTCACACCAACCTTGTCCCCTGCCATTGCTTTAAGGCTAGGTCCTCCAGCGTGCCTGAGACCTCCAATATGGCTGCCCTATGCCGCCGCCTCACCTACTCCCAACATGGCCACCAGAAACAATTATTTGAAGATGTGGCCCAGTTCTCCACGTCCAGTGTCCAGCATCTCCAGCCCCTGCAATAGTAAGAAGGAAAACAAGTTATCTCCAGTAAGGGGGGCGTGGCCTGGTGGCCATGGAATAGGCAGCAGCACCTCAGAGCTCCCGAGAGATGCTGGACGTAGATAAGCCAAGCTGGCCTGATTGTCATGATCCACAGAACACGCCCCTTTTGGACCTCCTGGTCCTTGTCACAACGGGGCTTGCACTCCTTAATACTCCCAACATGGCCATCTAACGTGCAACATCTTCCTTGTCTTTACGTCAGATGTAGCATATTTACAAATAGGCCGTGCCCCTGCAGGCCCGTGCGTCTCAATGCTACTGCAAGCAGCAACTAGACGTGTGATCCGTAGTTCGCTACACTGTTATCCTTGTTCCTGGACCTCCTAATTCCATTCCCATTACCCTGTTACTTCATCCTTGTTTCCCGGACTCGTTTGCTGTGTGTTCACTTTCTTCGTTCCTGTATCCCGGAGTGTCTGAATCCTGGAGCTCTGAAGGCACGCTGGAGCCAGAAGAGGCTCGCACGGGCTTATACAAGACCAGGTCCGTGCGTAAGAAGACCCTGCCCAAGAAAGCCTGCAAGGATCACTCCATGTGAGAAAGGGGGAATTCCGTGACACTGATATTCTAACGAAAACTCAAGGAAATGAAATATAAAGGTGCCAGAGCGTCCAGAGCACAGCAGGAGTGAATTTTGCCGCGAATCAGAGCAGAGAACGGGCACAGAATGGCCCAAGAGAACCCGCTGAGCCGACACACAAAATGGCGAGCGCAAGCAGCTACTCTTGCTGACGAGCAGACAAAGAAGCAGAGCTTAGTGTGGCACCGGAGGGATCGAGAAGTCCACAGGGCAGTGCAGAGCAGGGGAGAGGAGCGCGCCGAGAGCAGAGACCGGCGAGCAGCACTGTAATCAGTGGCAGCCCACAGGTCTCCACGTCAGTGAAGGAGCCCGGCCGCCGTACAAAGACAGCAGACACAGAGACGCAGAGCACCGGGGAGTAGCAGACGGACAAGTGAGCAGGTGGCGGCAAGCTATTGAGGGAGAGGGAAGAACGACAACGGGGCGGGGAGGTAATCGGAGGAAGGGCACGAAGGCCCACGAAGGCAAAGTAAGATCACTCCGCTCCCCCGCACCCTACTCAGGGTCTCTAACACTGCACAACCCTGAGTGAGCTAGCCGTGGAAATAATCCAATGACGACAAACAACCGGGCACAGAGTGGCGATCCAGAATAAGGCCCAGAATACGGTCCCCAAGAGGGGATGGGGAGTGAGGCCCGCAACACCATTGGGAGACCCTTGAAGGAGAGGAGGCTAGAACTCCACCCGCCGCAAACAAAAAATGAGATAACCAAGTTGGCTGCATCGTACTGGTGCTCTAGATCACAACGGACAGCCGGCGACGGACTATCACGGTGTTGGGAAACAGACCACCACGGCTTCTACAACCCTGCAACTCCAGCTCAACTAAATAAAAGGTACGGGCTGACGCACAAGAGGGAGGGACACGAATCCTCCACTTCAGTGATACACCTGAAAGGCAGATTACGCCCGGATTAACGCCGGCACGGAACACTGTAGCAACCCCAGAGGAAGCAAGTACACCACTACGCAGAGCCTCCACAGCATGAGACGCTAGATGGAGATAGAGTGTGCTAATGAAGCCAACAAGTGTGCACTGATGAACAGGGGCAGAACCCCGCTGGGGACGACACATGCTGCACCCAATATCAGCAAGAAATAGGGGGTGAAGAAGTGCGACGCCGGCCCCAGGCCCACACTACGTCAAGGTGAAATGTTTAATCTAGGTGGCAAAGAGTGGGGAAGGGCATAAGCCATCATTAGCTGCAACAAGACGAGTGCCCACATTGGCGGGTGTATACCTCCAGGCCTGTACTTTCACACAGCAAGTCCTCAACATGGGAGAGCACCATCCACCGACGTATAACAACGGTACCACAGGCCACGAAGGGAGACCTGCCCAGGTTGGTCAAGGGAGATGAGGGCACATTGCTATAACTCCCAGGGCTGCACTGCCTCAGCTACACCAACCACAGGCGAGTACCTACGCACAACACAAGGAAGTGAGGGGATCGCGATCGTGGCCCAGGGAGAATACTAGGGGAAGTAGACCACTCCCAGCCGGCGCTGACATATAAGACACTACATCAACTCCCAGTACCGACCAGAAAAGATGAGGAGCACCACAGATAAACCACAGGGGGGCCATCCCAATACTGTGCCACAACAGCAGCGACAGACATGGAGAGGTGAAAGAGGGAGACCGGACACAGGTGCACAGCACCACACCAGTGAGGGGCACCGTAGGGAGATAGCGCCTTGGACAAAGCAGAGCCATCCACAAGCAAACACGCCTGCAACAGAGGCAGCACAGATCCCTCCTTGGACAGGGCCACTCCTTCCGATGCATCGGAAAAGAGGAGGATTAGACTACTGAAACCCTCGCTAGAAGATAAACTGGGAACATTGGGAGCACATCACGAGCAAGGCGAGCAGTAATGCTGGACAAACAGAAAGGCGGAAAAGGCAAGCAGACCAGTATAGAAACATACGTTCGGAAAAATGATGCCACCCAGCCCGCGGCATCTGAGGCCTGCATGAGCACAACTAATTCCAGACAACCGGAAAGGGGCCAGGAGGAGGGCCACATACTAGAAGCCATAGCAGCACTGAAGTCGTCATTGGAGCATAAAATGGACGCTGTCATTGTAGATGTGGGGCTCCTCCCACAAGACGTGCAGATCTTGGCAGAAAGGGTGAACACGGCGGAACAGCAAGTGCAGACCAACACAGCAAACATTACCACCACCCAATCCCACATGGCGGATACGCTTGTTCACATATGCACCCTTGAGCATAGGGTAGAGGATGCAGAAGGGAGGGCCCGACGAAACAATGTGCGCATTGTGGCACTTCCAGAAGGGTAGGAAAACAGAGATCCCACGAACTATGTCGAGAGCCTACTGCTTCAAGAGGTGGGAGCCAGGGTCCTATCCCAGGGCTTTGCAGTGGAAAGAGCGCATAGAGCTCTGACGAGAAAGCCCAGACCAGGAATACCCCGAAGGTCTATGATTGCAAAGATCATGAACTTTAAAGACCGCAAAAAGATACTGCCATTTTCAAGGGAAGGAGGGGTGATAACGAGAAAGGCCTCCAGAATACCAATCTACCCGGACTACACAGCAGTGGTACAAAAACAAAGAGCACAATTCCGACCGACCAAGGAACGCCTCAGGGCCGCTAACGTGAGATACATGTTGCTGTACCCTGCCAAATTAAAGGTGCTCCACAATGATAGGTCATACGTCTTTGAGTCGATGGCCGAGGCTCACAAATGGATGGATCAGCAGGTAATCCCACAACTGAGAGCTGTGAATAAACTGATTAATAGGAACACCCCCCAATGAGGTACAGAGGGCAACGATGGGCTGCCAGCCAGATGCCACAACCAGAAACCTCACAGAGTGACATAACTCAAGATGCCAGTTTTAAGGCATTCCGCTGCAAGGAGCGCACCCCCAGGACGGAGGATGGCGCGAGGAAAGCAGCAAAGCCCGAGCAGGGGGAGGGTGGCTGGGCATTTGTTAACAGTTACAGTTAGAGTGTTGTTTTTTGAGGTGGAAGAAGGCACGAGAAGGGGAGGACGCACTATGCAAGGAAGACGGAAGGAAGGCGCAAGTGGCGATATAAATGAGTCGCTCCCAAATGGGAGCTGTCAAGACATCACCTCAAAACAGAGGACCTATGCAAGACCTGCGCAGATCAGAGTATGCATGGACAAAAAGGGTCAGAAACAACTGAGAGAGAAAAAGATTGGAAAGGACAGACCAGGAGAACTTGTGGCTAGACACGAGAAAGCACACAAGCCTATGGGAAGGGAGGGGCTACAAGACGCATTGGGAAAATGGGTCAGGAAGAAAACGCGATAGCTATCTGGAATGTCTGGGGACTCAACGCCTATGTTAAAAGACTGAGGGCCTCATTACAAGTATGGTGGTAAGGCAACAACGGTGCCAGTATTGCTACCGGCACCGTTGCTACCGTACCGCCATACTACGAGTTCTGGTCGCGGGTGCCCTTGTAGCCACCAGGTCTGACCTGGTGGCCATACCGGCACATACGAGCAGAACATGATGGTAGCACCGGTACCGTTATCAACGGTACGGGTGCTACCACCCTTCCCATTCCCATTGAGCCCTATGGGGCTCAAATGGGAATGGGGATATACCGGTCCAGCACCGGCGAAAGGGTAATTACCGGGTCCGGCTGGGCTGGAATAGCCCGGTAATTGCCCATTCACGGGTGCCGGACCCGGATGCGAGTTTGGAGGTAGCCTTGCCGGTTTTACCGCCAAGGCTACCTCCAACCTCGTAATGAGGCCCTGAGAGTATATGCCTGGCTGAACAGGGCAAAAGTAAAGATAGCAATGTTACAAGAAGCTCACCTGACAGCAGAGAAACAATCTAGGGTGACCAAGAAATGCGGTGGACAAATGTATAGTTCAACTACGCCAGGGCGTGGTGACGTGGATAGCCCCGGGAGTTCCCTTCCAACCTATAAAGCAGGAGAGTGATCCGGAGGGCAGAACGGTGATCGTACATGGACTGCTGGAAAACAAAGAAGTGTGCCTAATAAACACGTACGCCCCTAACCACAACGCAACTGAGTTCTTCAAGAAAGTGGCACCCAGACTGGCCCCATGCAGAGAGGCGTCCTTCATCTGGGCCGGGAACTTCAACTGCACACTGAACCCGCTGCTGGACAGGTCGGACACCAAACACAGAAAGCCAGAGCAGCCGACTCGGACCCTGCATAAGTTACTGGACCAGCTGATGTTGGAGGACGTCTGGAGGAAGGTACACGCTGCCACCAGGGGATATACATACTACAGCGCCCCACATGGCACATTTACACGTATAGACTATCTATTCACGGGTAGAGAGACCCTTGGGGAATTCATGGGGGTACACATCAAAGCACGAACACTGTCAGATCATGCTCCACTAGTAGCAACATGGGCCTACACATACAGGGGGCCCCCATACCCACATGGCGACTAAGGGCAGAAGCATTAATAGACAGGGACTTTCAAGAGCATATCCAGGACACGATAAACGATTATTTTGAGCATAACGCAGGCACAGGGACGGTCTGAGAAGCCTTTAAAGAAGTGGTCAGGTGAGCGGCGATTGGGAAAGTGGAGGGAATCAGGGGGAGCGTTCTGGCAGAGCTTGGGGAAACAGAATGGGAGATAGAATGAGCCGAAACGCAGGTGGGGATAACTGGGGAGGAGCCGGGGGGAACTCACATCCTTGAGGCTGAAGTGTATTACCATTTGGGAGAAGCAGGGGAGATTTGATTGTGGGAAATATATACAGAGGCTACATGCGGAGGGGGATAAACCCAGCAGGCTCTTAGCCTGGCTAATGTAACGCTCACCTGATTCCCGCAGAGGCGCCGGTCTTGACTGGGTGAATGCCGTGTCTTCAAAGGTGATGTGTAACACACGGTTGGTTCGTCGGGCTGGACCTCTGTGCACTGTGTGTCTGACTCAGAGAGTAAGATGTCTGCAGATAGAACATATGGGATTAATGAACTGGGGTTATTGGGTGCCTCTCTCCTCTTCCCTTTCTCTTCTCTTGTAGGACCCCAAAGGTTTACGATCTCACCTTAGGTAGGTGAACGCCGAGCTCTCCATCTGCCTCGGGGGCAGGGTGCCGTAACCAGTTTCTTCACTGGATAAGGGTGCAGGCCTCTTGACCTCAGAGGACTGCTGTCCGTCGTTTACTGCACGAACGGTAAATTCTGGGCACTTCAAATGTCTTAAAAGTCTTTAAGTGCGTAAGGCGTGGCTGCTGTGGAGCGGTGCCGAGGAGCACGTGAGTATGGCTTTTGACTTATGTAAAATTCTTTTGTAATGATACCTCTTGTTTTGCAGGGTTCCGGCGATGGCGGATGGCGGGCTGAAGAGAGTTGAGGATAGAACCCGCGTGAGGAATAGCAGCGCTTGGAAGCACGTAAGTGAGCGCTTGTTGCCTGCTTCACGATGCACACTAACTGTCTCTTTTAACTTGCAGGTACAAGTTCGGAGCTTTAGAGAAGCTGAAGGGTGCTGGGATACCCGCTGATTTCGGCATGGGAAGGAGTGATGGCACGTGAGTAGTAAGTTGCCCAATGTCTCTAAACGCACCTTCTTTTGTCTTTCAGATGCGGGGATGCAGCGTTGAAGGCCTCCGGAGCGTGCGAAGAGCCGGTAAGCTTTTGTCTTTCAGATGCCGGAATGCAGCGCGAAGACCTCCGGAGCGTGCGAAGAGTCGGTAAGCTTTTGTCTTTCAGATGCCGGAATGCAACGCGAGGTGTTGGAGACAGCCGCTGGACCAGGTAAGAGATGCGCTGCCACTGAAGACCGTAGTGCTAACCTGTTCTTTCTTTGTCTTTATAGGTGCTGCTGAAGACTGGATTCCAGGATGGTAAGCCTTTGTTCCCTTAGGCACAGGATCAGAAGACACGGTGAGCGTTCTGCTGCAGAGAATGCAGAATAACGCAAAGCAAGATTCATCCATCGGGTGTGGTTTAAATAGCCTCCTGTAGTGCTTAGGTGTCTCCTTCCACGGCCTCGCCTAGGTAAGAAAAGAGTTCCTGCTTTCCAGAAGAGTTCCAGTGTTCTGAACCTAGGGAGTGGCTCCTGCCCCACCCAACAGGAAAAGTAGTCCCAAACAGAAGAGGATCAGGGGCTCAACTGGCAGGTAAGTAAGCAGCATGGTCTGCTGCAGGTAAGTCCACCCAAGCATTATGAGCCCGGCGCTTCCAGCGCTGGGACTGGGCATATTTATGAGCCTGGTGCCACTGGCGCCAGGACAGGGTCCAAAAGGTCCCAATTGGGACTGGCCGGCACCCGGAACCGGGGTTATGGGTCTGCTTCCAAGGGAGTTGGGTAAGTCCTGACCCTTTGGAAGCAGAGATCATGACAGCACCCCCCCCCTCAAGGCCCCTCCCAAACCGGGCTTCTCCGGGGGTTTGGGCTTGTTAGGAAATGTTCGATGAAATCTTTTGATTAGACGAGGCGCGTGGACATATTCTGCAGGTTCCCAGGACCTTTCTTGGGGGCCGTAACCTTTCCAGTCAATCAGGTAAAATAGTTTAGATTTGGAGATCTTAGAATCCAGGATACTTTTGACTTCAAACTCGAGTTCTCCATCAACTAGGATAGGTTTTGGAGATTTAGTTAGTCGGGTTTTAGGTTGCACGGGTTTTAGTAGAGAGACGTGGAAGACCGGGTGTATCTTCAAGTGAGGGGGCAAGTCCAACTTGACCGCTACCGGATTTACTATGGTAGTGATTGAATAGGGACCAAGGTATCTTGGGTTGAATGTGTGTGGTCCTTTTAGAGGTAGATATTTGGTGGATAACCAGACTTGATCTCCTACTTGATATTGGGGGGCTTCCTTCCGATGTTGGTCTGCTCCTTTCTTGTATTGTTCTTTAGCCCTTTGAAGGTGAGAAACGGCTTCCTTAAAGGCTTGGGTGATTGTAGAATGCAGGTGGTCTACTGCTGGTGTTCCAAGATCTTGGAGTGGATCCAAATCCGAGGTTCGAGGGTGACTACCGTATAAAAGAAAGAACGGGGTCTTCCCGGTTCCCGAGTGGACAGAGTTATTGTAGGCATATTCGGCTATCCAAAGGATATCTTTCCAAGTTTTTTCAGTTTGTTGCAGCATGCAGCGTAAATACTGTTCCAGAGTTTGATTGGTCCTCTCGGTTTGTCCGTCGGTTTGGGGGTGGTGGCTGGTCGAAAGTCTCACATCAATTTGAGCCGACCGACAGCAACTTCGCCAAAAATGAGAAATAAAATGACTACCTCGATCCGAAATTAGAATCCGAAGGAAAACCGTGCAGTCGGACGATGTTTTCGAGAAATTCTCGGGCTAGAGTTGCTGCTGATGGTAAGCCTTTGAGTGTAATGAAGTGCGCCATCTTGGAGAATAGGTCCACAATTACTAAGATCGTATTGTATCCGGAGCATGGAGGTAGATCAGTGATGAAGTCCATAGAAAGCGTATGCCAAGGGCGAGGTGGGATGTCAATAGGGCGTAAGAGGCCGGCTGGTTTTTCCTTTTGACTCTTGTTTTGGGCGCATACTCCACAGGACATTATAAAGTCTCTGATATCTTTTTTCCAAGACGGCCACCAGAAGTAGCGCTTGATCTTTTCCGAGGTTTTGGCCATACCGGGATGTCCTTCCATTAAAGAATCGTGATAACAGGAGATTACCTTTTTCTGTAAATCTGTGCTGGGCAGGTATAACCGTTCTTGGAAATACAATAGGTTGTCCTTCACCGTAAAGTCCTTTCCCTGCAGATGCCAATTCTGTATGTCTGCTGGAGTTACCAGTTGCCTGGCTTTATCCTTAACTTCTTCAATGGATTGTGTGGCGATTACACCCAGAATTCTTTGTTCGGGAATGATAGGTACAGGTTTAGGATTGATCAAGTGCTCTTCCACTCCCATCCGAGAAAGGGCGTCAGCTTTACCGTTTTTCGTACCAGGTCGGTAGGTAATTATGAAGTCAAACTCGGCAAAGAATAGTGCCCAACGGAGTTGCCTAGAGGATTGAGCTTTCGCGGTTTTCAAATATTGCAGGTTACGGTGATCTGTAATCACAGTAACGGTGTGTCGGGCCCCCAGAAGATAATGCCGCCAAGCCTTAAAGGCGGACTTGATAGCCAGAAGTTCCTTATCAGTAATAGTGTAATTGATTTCAGGAGGCGAGAATTTGCGGGACCAAAATGCCACGGGATGCAACTGATTGGTTACTGGGTCCTTTTGTGATAAAACTACTCCCATGGCAAGACTCAAAGCATCAGTTTCAGCAATGTAGGGGAGTTCTGGGCGAGGATGTTTTAAGATCGGTGCAGAGATAAATTTAGTCTTCAAATTCTGGAAAGCTTGTTCCGCCTCGGTAGACCATTCAAAACGTTAGTTTTTCTTTAACAGGGCGGTGATGGGCTGGACTATTCGAGAGAATTCGGGGATAAACCTGCGGTAAAAGTTAGCGAAGCCTAACATGCTTTGAACACCTTTTACGGAGGATGGCGAAGGCCACTTGAGAATTGCATCGACCTTCTTTGAATCCATACGCACTCCGCTAGGTGATAATATGAATCCCAAGAATTCAACTTCAGTCACGTTGAAAACACATTTTTCCAACTTAGCGAAAAGTTTGTGTTGACGCAACCTCTCGAGGACCATTTTCACGTGTTTCCGATGTTCAGTTTCCGATGAAGAATAAACGAGGATGTCGTCAATATAGACAACGACACACACATCTAGGAGCTCTCTGAGGACGTCGTTCATAAAATATTGAAAGGCGGCCGGGGCATTGCAAAGTCCGAAGGGCATGACCTGATATTCAAATAGCCCATATTTGGTGCGGAAGGCCGTCTTCCATTCATCGCCCTCTTTTACTCGTACCAAGTGGTAGGCTCCTCTAAGATCCGGCTTTGTATATATGCATGCTTTTCTGACTTGGTCCAGGAGTTCAGGGATCAAAGGTAACGGATATCTATTCTTAACGGTGATCTGGTTCAGGGCGCGATAATCTATACAAGTTCTAAGGTCCCCTTCTTTTTTTGGAACGAAGAACAAAGCTGAGGAAGCAGGGGACTTGGAAGGACGGATAAACCCATTCGCTAGGTATTGATCCAGGTATTGTCGGAGGTGAAGATTCTCAGGCTCGGTGAGGGCATAAATTCTACTACAAGGAGGGGTAGATCCAGGTATCAGGTCTATCTGACAGTCATAAGACCTATGAGGAGGTAGAGAGTTAGCTTGATCCTTCCGGAAGACATCTTGGAATTCTAGGTATTCGGGAGGTAACTGGGGAACCTCCGAAGAAATTGCTGCCAGTGCAACATCAGGTCGAGGGTAACAAGTGGAGACACATTCTGGAAACTGAACCGTTCTTGCTCGCCAATCGATCTGAGGATTGTGCTTCTCTAACCAAGGAATTCCTAGAATAATCTGGAACTGAGGGGCCTTGATCACATCGAACACGATCTTCTCATAGTGTCCATCTTGACTTACTAACGTCACTTCTTGGGTGGTATGCGTTACTGGTCCGGAAGCTATCTCCGTACCATCCACCGTAGTAATGACGTCCTTTACAGCCTTTGGACAAAGAGTCAGATTCATCCTCAATACCATTTCATGATCCACATAATTGCCGATGGCACCGCTGTCGACGTAAGCTTCAATCGCATGTAATCGATCCGGACGTTCAGGGCTAATGAGGACCATAGGTATCACGAAATGCAAGGTCACGGAACTGGTTTTAACGCTCGGCAAGAGGACCTCTATTCTTGTCGGGCGAGGTTGTTTCCCTGCTCAGAGTTTGTGACCCTGGTAACTGCAGCTCCTACTGCCTTCTTGGCTGGTTTCACCGGACAGTCTCGAAGAAAGTGCCCCGAGTTTCCGCAATAGAGGCATAATTGCAGCTGTTTTCTCCTTTCCCGCTCCTTTTGGGTTAGTGGTCCTTTCAGGCCCCCTATTTGCATGGGTTCCCCGGAGTCTGCTCCTTTGGTAGGAGTTGGTGGTTTGGAAAACACTCGAGCATCAAACTTGGAACGATCGGCCTTCCTGTTCTGTAGTCTGTGGTCTATTTGAACGACTAAGTCAATATAGTCCGAGCAGTCTTGCGGGGGATTCACTACTTGGGCTAACACATCTTTGAGCTCTCCACGTAGACCTCTATAAAACAGCGTAATCCTTTTGTCCTCAGGCCATTGAGTTTCCACTATCAGTCTGTTGAAAGACGCAATATAAGCCAAAAGGTCTTGATTACCCTGTCGTAATGAAAGGAGCTCATTGTCCAAGGCCTGCCCCAGTGAATGTCTTGCGAACAGTTTTTCCATGCTGAGCTGAAAAGCTTGAAAATCATGGAGAACCGGATCATCCTGATTAACTAGAGGGATCGACCAATCTGCCGCACTGCCACTGAGGTACGAAAGCACGAAAGCTACCTTAGCTTGATCTGTTGGGAAGGCTGCTGGCCGGCATAAGAAGTGCAAGCGGCACTGATTAATGAATACTGCAAACCTCTTTGGGTCACCAGAAAATCGTTTGGGCGGAGCCAGAGGCACATTCCCGGGTAGGTTGATCTGCACTGGGTTCGTAGAGGATGTTGAAGGATGATTTGCCCCTGATGCGGGCAACTGAGTTTGTCCGGCTTGTGACTGTAGCAATTGTCTAGCGAGATCATCTGTTCGCTCCTTGGAAATAATCAGTTCCCTTCTTAGAGCATTCGTTTCCTGGCGGGCTGCATGCACTTCTGCTCTTAGTTCCCCAAGTAACTGGGCTAGCTGGTCGGTATCCGAGGTTTCCATAGCGCCTGGGTGGGAGTTTTGCGGTGGGCTTTGCGTTCTGTAACGCTCACCTGATTCCCGCAGAGGCGCCGGTCTTGACTGGGTGAATGCCGTGTCTTCAAAGGTGATGTGTAACACACGGTTGGTTCCTCGGGCTGGACCTCTGTGCACTGTGTGTCTGACTCAGAGAGTAAGATGTCTGCAGATAGAAAATATGGGATTAATGACCTGGGGTTATTGGGTGCCTCTCTCCTCTTCCCTTTCTCTTCTCTTGTTGGACCCCAAAGGTTTACGATCTCACCTTAGGTAGGTGAACGCCGAGCTCTCCATCTGCCTCGGGGGCAGGGTGCCGTAACCAGTTTCTTCACTGGATAAGGGTGCAGGCCTCTTGACCTCAGAGGACTGCTGTCCGTCGTTTACTGCACGAACGGTAAGTTCTGGGCACTTCAAATGTCTTAAAAGTCTTTAAGTGCGTAAGGCGTGGCTGCTGTGGAGCGGTGCCGAGGAGCACGTGAGTATGGCTTTTGACTTATGTAAAGTTCTTTTGTAATGATACCTCTTGTTTTGCAGGGTTCCGGCGATGGCGGATGGCAGGCTGAAGAGAGTTGAGGATAGAACCCGCGTGAGGAATAGGAGCGCTTGGAAGCACGTAAGTGAGCGCTTTTTGCCTGCTTCACGATGCGCACTAACTGTCTCTTTTACCTTGCAGGTACAAGTTCGGAGCTTTAGAGAAGCTGAAGGGTGCTGGGATACCCGTTGATTTCGGCGTGGGAAGGAGTGATGGCACGTGAGTAGTAAGTTGCCCAATGTCTCTAAACGCACCTTCTTTTGTCTTTCAGATGCGGGGATGCAGCGTTGAAGGCCTCCGGAGCGTGCGAAGAGCCGGTAAGCTTTCGTCTTTCAGATGCCGGAATGCAGCGCGAAGACCTCCGGAGCGTGCGAAGAGTCGGTAAGCTTTTGTCTTTCAGATGCCGGAATGCAACGCGAGGCGTTGGTGACAGCCGCTGGACCAGGTAAGAGATGCGCTGCCACTGAAGACCGTAGTGCTAACCTGTTCTTTCTTTGTCTTTATAGGTGCTGCTGAAGACTGGATTCCAGGATGGTAAACCTTTGTTCCCTTAGGCACAGGATCAGAAGACACGGTGAGTGTTCTGCTGCAGAGAATGCAGAATAACGCAAAGCAAGATTCATCCATCGGGTGTGGTTTAAATAGCCTCCTGTAGTGCTTAGGTGTCTCCTTCCACGGCCTCACCTAGGTAAGAAAAGAGTTCCTGCTTTCCAGAAGAGTTCCAGTGTTCTGAACCTAGGGAGTGGCTCCTGCCCCACCCAACAGGAAAAGTAATCCCAAACAGAGGAGGATCAGGGGCTCAACTGGCAGGTAAGTAAGCAGCATGGTCTGCTGCAGGTAAGTCCACCCAAGCATTATGAGCCCGGCGCTTCCAGCGCTGGGACTGGGCATATTTATGAGCCTGGTGCCACTGGCACCAGGACAGGGTCCAAAAGGTCCCAATTGGGACTGGCCGGCACCCGGAACCGGGGTTATGGGTCTGCTTCCAAGGGAGTTGGGTAGGTCCTGACTCTTTGGAAGCAGAGATCATGACAGCTAACCAAGCAGGAGACTAAACATGAACCAATCAACGCAATAAAAGACAAAACAGGGACGGAGGTAAGGACCCAGGAAGGAATTAATAAAGTATTTTCGTGATTTTATGAAAGGTAGTACTCCCAGAACCAGGAGGCAGAAGCCGAGGACATAGCCAATGCCCTGGCAGAGATTAACCTACCCAAATTAACGGAGCAACAAGCACAGATATTGGAGACCCCCTCACAATAGAGGAACTAGCGGCTGTAATAGCCAGTCTCCCAACCGGCACGTCCCTGTGACCTGACGGGTTACCCAGAGAATACTATAAGAAATACAAAGATACCCTGGCTCCGAGGCTGCTAGAGATGTATGAAGGGGTATATGAGAGGTGACAGCTTCCGGACTGCATGTCGGAATCAGTAATAATACCCATACTAAAACCAGAGAAATCTCCACTTGACTGTGGCTCCTACAGGCCGATCTCCCTGATAAATCAGGATTCCAAAATCCTAATAGTGGCTCGTGCCAGCCAACTCAAACGGGTCATACCCACGATAGTACACCGAGATCAAACAGGTTATGTACCGGCGAGGAACACTATGTAGAATCCGTGAAGATTCCACCACGTAGTGGATCAAACGATTCAGAGACGGGGCGAATGTGCCGTAGCATCATTGGATGCTGTTAAAGCCTTTGATTCTGTAAATTAGAACTGGCTGCTGAGTGCGCTCGCCCACTTCGGCATTGGGGAGGGATTCCTCCGCTGGATAAAGCTCATATATAAGGATCCCAAGGCGAGGGTGAAGACAGGCAGACACATATCAGAGGTTTGGAGAATCTTCAGGGGCACGAAGCAGGGATGCCCAATATCCCTGATGTTATATATATTGGCCCTGGAACCATTAACGGCCTTCCTCAGGGCAGTGTATAAAGAAATTGGGGTAGAAATATACAGCGTTTTACACCAAATCTCGATATACGCGGAGGACATACTCCTCTATGTCGAGAATCTACAGGTGCACTTACCGGACCTGCTAGAAGCCATGGGCGCTTATGCTAGACTATCAGGAATTTCCATTAATAAAGGGAAGTCCTCACTGTTCCCCCTAGCGGACCTCAGACAGGTCACCCCAGACCAGCTGCCAGACATGGGCCTCAAATGATCACCACACGTCTTCCGCTACTAAGGGGTAGACATATGTAGAGGAGGAGCCACGTACCCCCACCTCAACCGTTCCGACCCTTTTACCTGTATGTTGGAAACCAGAGTATGTGACATACACAGAACATTTGAACGAACAAAGAGCAGAGTATGGACTCTGTGTGGTACCAGTGAAAATACTGACAGCAAAGAGACTCCTGCAAGCAAGGTTCCCATTGAGAAAACCATACTTGCATACAAGAAAATATGATGACCATTTGAATGAGATCCCGGAAGAAGCAGAACAAATAAACGGTAAAGAAGAATGGTAACGTCACCTCTCATGTTTTGTATATCCTGTTCTGCACTTTATGTCATGACCCACAGAACACGCCCCTACTGGACTTCCTGGTCCTTGTCACGGCGGGGTTTGCATTCATTGTTTCTCCCAACATGGCCGTATCACGTGACACGCCTCGCACCAGCGTTCACAGTGCACGTTCCATAAATATGCCACGCCCCTGCGGGCCCGCGCATCTCAATGCTATTGCGAAGCAGCGACCAGACGTGTACTACATAGCTCACGGTATTATTCCCTTGCTTCTTCCACCCTAACCCAATTCTAGTCCCTTCCTCCCTTTCTTGATTCCTGGACTCGTGTGCTAGTTGCGCACCCTGTTATTTCCTGGATTCCTGGACCTTTGCTTCCCGGTACTTGAACGCACGCTGGAGTCGGAAGAGACTCGTGCAGCCTTATTCAAGACTCGAGCAGTATGCAAGAAGGCATCGATCAAGAAATCCAGCAAAGATCGAACTCAGGTGAGAAGGGGGGATCTCCTTGACAGTTTGAGACGCCACCCGACCAAACTCGATATGGACATGGAAGCGGCCGTCCAGGACCTAATGCGTGGCATGCAAGAGCTATCAACCGACGGGCAGAATCTAAAGGCAGAAAACGCTGCTCTCAAGCAACTAGTTCTATCCTGCGATTCTGCCACAAAAGAAAGTGTATTGCTGAGCGGTATAGTGGACAAATATGATGGCTCACCAAAACCCTTTGAGGATTCCTGGATTCATGTTTGGTTCACTTTACTTTTAAGCCCTACTACTTTTCAACTCCCAGGGCTAAAGTGGGCTTCATAATTTCCCACCTTTCAGGAAACGCCTTAACATGGGTTACGCCCCTCGTTAATTCCGGCGACGTTCTTCTAGATGACTATGATGGCTTCATACAGGCCCTTAACACCATGTTTGACCGTCCAGAAAAGGTCTATAGTGCCCAGGAACGCTTGTTAGACTTTCAGCAAGGATCCCAGGATATGCTCACCTATGTTACCCGATTCAAGCAGTTAGTCAAGGAAGCTGATTGGTCCCCGGAGGCAAGTTTTACCCTTTTCAGGAGAGGACTGAATGAGGAGATTAAGGATGAGTTGGCCAGAGTGGCTCGCCCAAACTCATTCCAGGCACTAATAGACCTTTCCATGCAAATAGATTTTCGTATCCAGGAAAGAAAGGCAGAGAAGAAGAAATCCAAAGTTAATCCTTCGAAGCCGTCCTTTGAGAGTACCACCAAGGCAGACACTAACCCAGGCTCAATCTCTGAACCAGAACCCATTCAGATAGGAGCCTTCCGTGGACCTATATCCCCGCAAGAAAGAATGAGAAGGATTCATACGGGGTTGTTTATGTATTGTGCCTCAGACAAACACCTGGTTAGGGAGTGTCCTCTGGCCCCTCCTCAGTGTTCGGGAAACGCCAGCTCCCGATCCTAGATGGAGCAGAGCTTCGGGAGAGAGATGTTTGCTCCACATCAATTCCATCCTTGAACTCTCCTGGACGAAACAATTTGGTGATTCTACAAGCCTTCCTGTTGCTCTCCAAGAATAAGACCTATCCCATTCTGGCCTTGGTGGACTGCAGAGCTATGGGAATTTTCATTGATCAAGACTGGGTTGTTAGTCATCATATTCCGTACGAGACACGAAGCACCATGCAGCCGGTAGAAGCAATCGACGGAAGACCCCTCTCTTCAGGACCCATAAACCTGCAGACAAAAGAGATCCAACTTTCCATAAACCATCACCAAGAGCGGATTACATTCGACATCATTAATTCACCCCATTACCCCCTGGTATTGGGTATGCCCTGGTTACAGAAGCACAATCCATATATCAATTGGACAGCAGGATCACTATTACTAGGCTCTGAGTTTTGTATGTCCCACTGTCTAATCCTGGATACCTCCTCCACACCCCTTAAAAAACCACCAAGAGACCTGAAAACACCACTCATGGTTTCTAATATCATACAAGTCCCAGAGGCCTATCAGGGATATGCTGATGTATTTTCAACTGCCATAGTCCAGGCCTTACCCCTTCACAGACCTGAAGACTGTGCCATAGATACAGATCCCTCAGCAGTGATTCCTTTTGCCAGAATGTTCATTCGTTCCGAACCTTAGAAAAAGGCCCTCAGATAATACCTAGATACCAACCTTGAAAACGGCACCATAAGACCTTCAAAATCTCCAGCGGGTGCTTCATTGTTCTTTGTTCCTAAGAAGGACACTAAGGAACTCAGACCTTGCCTCGACTATTGTGGCTAAAATCAATGCACCCTCAGAGATCGGTACCCACTACCCCTGATCTCGGATATCCTGGAAGCTGTGAGAGGCGCCGTAGTCTTCACGAAGTTGGATCTCCGGGGTGCCTATCATTTGATCCGTGTCCGGGAAGGAGACGAATGAAAAACAGCCTTTAGAACACCCTTTGGTCACTATGAATATCTAGTCATGCCCTTTGGACTAGCTAATGCCCCCGCGGTTTTTCAATGATTTATGGACAGGATGTTTTCTGATATGTTATTCCTTTTTGTCATTGTCTATCTGGATGACATATTGATCTTTTCCAAGGATCCTCTAAAGCATGAAGAGCATGTAAAGGCAGTACTGCAACGACTCCGTGAACATAAACTTTTAGCCAAACCCAAAAAATGCTTGTTTCACGTTACTTCTGTTCACTACCTGGGATTAATCCTTAGCCCAGAAGGAATTGGTATGGACCCTTCAAAGGTAAAGGCCATACTGGCATGGCCTGCTCCCACCTCCGTGAAACAAGTTCAATCCTTCCTGGGGCTTGCCAACTTCTACCGGAAGTTCATTTCTTCCTTTTCCGAGATCGTCCAGCCGATTGTTGCTCTCTTGAAGAAAGACACTCCCTTTATCTGGTCTACACCACAAGGCAAAGCATTCCAGCGATTGAAGACAGAGTTCACGCAAGCCCCCATCCTGGCCCAACCAGACATAAATCGCCCATTCCTAGTGGAAACAGATGCCTCTAACTACGCCATAGGAGCGGTCTTGAAACAGGAACTTGAGGATAAACTGGAACACCCCATTGCTTACCTCTCAGGAACCCTGACTCTCAGTGAGACACACTATTCCGTCCTGGAAAAGGAACTGTTAGCCATCCGCCAGGCCTTCACTGAATGGCTACATCTACTTTTGGGTGCTAGATATCCAGTTCAGGTCCGCACGGACCATCGGAATCTTCAAATTCTACAATCATTGGAGTGCAGGAACAGTCGTCAGGCGCGTTGGGCCTACTTCTTTGCCCAATACCAAATTCCAAATCACTCATGTTCCCGGATCACAAAACATGATTGCTGACGCCTTATCCCAACGTCCTGACTATGTAACTACTGAAGACAAGGCCTATCCTAAGATGTTTCCCCACACGATCTTTGTAGCTCAAGCAGTCAACCTCCTGGAAGAAATTCGAGTACAAACCCAATCCTCTGACCTCTGGAAGGATATTTCAAGGAAGAATCCATGAAGCCTAAGACTTAAGGAAGGATAATTATTCAAGGACAATGCACTGGTCATTCCTACACAGAAATTAAAACAAAGAATGATAAACCTCTGTCATGATACCCTTCACTCCGGACATCGTGGCATAACCAACACCCTCCGTCTTATACAAAGACAGTTTTGGTGGCCTGGAATGATGACCGACGTACAGCAGTACATCAAAATCAAAACTTGTGCTGTCTGCAGTCAAAACAAACATGATAACAAGAGACCGGCGGGTCTTCTAATGCAACCATCGCTGCCAACAAGGCCATGGGAAGTCATTGCAACAGACTTCATTGTGGAATTACCACCATCCCGAGGGTACACGACCATCATGGTTACCATAGATTTGTTCACACATATGGCTCATTTTACACCTCTGTGTAAGTTACCATCCTCGTCCGAACTTGCTGGGATCTTCCTGGAACACATATTTCGTTTACATGGACTCCCTTCCAAGATCATATCTGATCGAGGACCTCAGTACGTCTCTCAATTCTGGAAACATGTCTGTCGCATTTTGGGAATCCAACGCGCCCTCTCATCTGGTTATCATCCCCAGACCAACGGGGCCACAGAACGTGCTAATCAGACCCTGGAACAGTATCTTCGATGTTTCGCCACCAAGGTTCAGGATGACTGGTCGCTCCTGGTACCCGTGGCTGAGTTTGCCTACAACAATTCTGACCATTCGGCAATTAAGACCAGCCCCTTTTATTGTAGCCAAGGGTTCCCTCCATCAGTTCTACCCTCTGTTCTCCCTCATCCTACACCAGTACCTACTGTCGACTCCTGGATTGAAACCCTCATCAACGTACACCAAGAGGCCAAAGAAAATTTAGAGAAGGCCAGAACTCAGACTAAGAGGTATGCAGATTTAAAAAGGAGACCAGGTCCTTCTTATGCAATTGGTGATCAAGTCTGGTTGTCCTCGAAGTTACTACCCGGGCATCTACGGCCAAACAAGTTGGCCCCTCGGTACTATGGTCCATTTCCCATCAAGGAAATTATCAACCCGGTTTCATATCGGATTAGTCTACCAGACTCTTGGAAGAAAATTCACCCAGTATTCCACACATCCTTACTAAAACCCTACCACCAATCCTCCTGGAAATCCTCCTGACCTCCTCCTCTACTGGTTGACAACCAATTGGAATATGAAGTGTCTCTAATATGTGACTCCAGGTATAAACAGGGTCAGCTTCAATACCTGGTTGAATGGAAATGATATCCTCCTAGTGAAAGAACCTGGGAACCACTTTCTAATCTCAAGACTCATCGACTACTCAGAAGATTTCACCTTATACACCCGGGCAAACCTGGTGGAACAGCCTTTCGGAGGAGGCATGCTGGCATGACCCACAGAACGCGCCCCTTCTGGACTTCCTGGTCCTTGTCACGGCGGGGTTTGCACCCATTGTTTCTCCCAGCATGGCAGTATCACGTGACACGCCTCGCACCAGCCTTCACGGCGCACGTAGTACGTTCCATAAATATGCCACGCCCCTCCGGGCCCGCGCGTCTCAATGCTATTGCGAAGTAGCGACCAGACGTGTGCTCCGTAGCTCGCGGTATTATTCCCTTGCTTCTTCCACCCTAACCCAATTCTGGTCCCTTCCTCCCTTTCTTGATTCCTGGACTCGTGTGCTAGTTGCGCACCCTGTTATTTCCTGGATTCCTGGACCTTTGCTTCCCAGTACTTGAACACACGCTGGAGTCGGAAGAGACTCGTGCAGCCTTATTCAAGACTCGAGCAGTACGCAAGAAGGCATCGATCAAGAAATACAGCAAAGATCGAACTCAGGTGAGAAGGGGGGATCTCCTTGACACTTTATGCCCCGCTGTAACTAAGCTGAAAGCCTTCTTCTATTTTCTGCACCCTGATACCCTTGGGTCTGGCGCACATTATAAATAATAAACAAACAAACAAACCATCGCCAGTATACGTCACGCAGAACTGAGATGGCGTACCTAGAAGAGATGCAGAGACCAGAGAATGCAGATATTCTATAAGGCATCAAGAAAGTATCAAGGATAAGTGACATCTTGGGATAAAGGTAAAGAAGCTTATGCCACAGAAGCAGATGAAGACATTGAGTCATTTTACACGTGTACAGGTGCAAAAGAAACGCAAGCAGGTAAAGTAATCTTAAAAGCTAGCCTCAAGCTTATAGTGAATAGATTGCGGCAAGGACCAATATATTTATATATAAGCATATGGACAAGTAAGGGATGGATGTTTCCACTACGCATTATAGCAGTGCTAGGCAGTAGCAAGAAGGCATCATTTCTCATGTGTCGCAGTTAAAAAGTAAATTGAATGAATTACAAAGTGAATCGCAGCAGACAGAGTTGGATGAGCCAAGAAGCCAAGGTCTTATCAAACTGGTGTGAATTGACATTGGATACAAATCGTGTGAAAGAACAAAGCTCCTGTTCAAAAGGCATGAACATTAAAAGGAAGACGTCAGAGGTCTATTAAAAAATAGTATTAAATGCACCAAAAGGCTCGATTCCATGTTCTCTAGTCACATGGAAGCATGAAGTTGGACGAACGAGATGGTCACACCTAGGCACGAGGGCAGACCGTGCTTTTCACTCCCTACATTTCTCAGAGCTAAGGACATTCCCAAGGCCGAGCTTCAAAGCATAATTAACAGTAGACCACTGAGGTGATGATGGATTGATATGCTAATTGGTGCGAAGCAATGGTTAAGGCGAGCTCACCAGCACCTGGCTGGCCAGCCTGCATGCTGCCAGACGTAGATGGAAAAGTACTGACGAAGGTTAGAGGGCCAACCAATTTTAGAGGACCATGTAATTAGGGGTCCTATAGTTGTGTAAACCAATGGGACGTCGTGTATTTAGTGACGTTCATAGTGGTCATTTTTAGAGAGTTGTTATGGATACACAAATCCTTGATAAAAACCCTCCCCAATATGGTCAAACTGGGCCAAATTCTATGAAAGAGGGCATGGAAGAATCAGAGAGATACAAGACCCATGCTCCACGCAGATTCCCCTCGCAGGACTTGTTGGCGCCCTAACAGAGACCCTGGCGACATATCGAACACATTTGGAAGATAAGGGGGTGGCTCAGATTGGGGATCTATGGCAAGACGGACAATGGGTGGAATTCCAGACCCTGATGGAAAAGCATAACATACACAGAGGCCAATTTATATTGTATAGCAGCATGCTTCAGACAATCAGAAAGCGGTGGGTGGAACTACCCAAAGGGGCAAATACCGAGTGGGCTCTGGACATGTGGTATGATGTGTCAGAAGGGGGACACCCGGTCTTCAGACTCTACGAACAGCTATTGGAAAGCAACAACGCATGAGAACTGCAGGCATGGACAAGATGGAAAGAAGAACTCCAAAAAACCTTTACGGACCAGGAATGGTACAGCAGGACCCTCTGGTACGCAAAAAAAGTCTCCAGGAACGCAAGATTTAGACAAGCACAGATTTACCTTACACACAGAGCGTACCTCACACCCAGGAGAATGTCCAATATGGGAAACAAGCAGACCTGGAGCTGCCCACGGTGCACAGTAGAAAATGTAGACATGGTGCATATGTTTTGGACTTGCCCGGTGATAAGACAGTTTTGGGACACTGTCAAAGCAAAAGCGGCTGAGGGTGGAATTCACATGCACGTGTGGACACCAGAGTCTTATCTACTGGGCCTGTTTCCAAACAACAAAGGACATACATAGCAAAAATGAAAGACCTAATGTGCATACCGGCAAAGCGCTGCATAGCAATGGCGTGGAACTCTAGCACAGGGCCAACCATAGAGGCATGGTGGGCAGACCTGAGGAAATGGACGCTAGCTGAAACGTCAGTGTGGACCAGAGCGCTGCAAAGGGTAGAAAGTGAGAGTGGAACCAAGATACTTGCATGGAATTCGTTAATACAGTAACTGTTTTAACACAAAGGAAGGAATAGTACAAGCGACCTCAGTGGGTCGGAGGATTGTTGACAAGCAGGCAGCGATGCAGTCGTCGTGTGCCCTCATTAAGGAGGGAAGCTGGTGGAGGAGATCCAATCCTGATAATGTATGACCTAGAGGGGCCAATCATGTGACAACAGAGAAAACTGAGGACATGTGCAAGGGAGGCCACGGAAGACAATTGATAAGAAGGGCGGAATTCAAACTGGAAGTGCCAGACTGTGCGTGAGGTTAATTGCTGTTGGTTGTTATGTTCATTGTTGTTGGTTGTTAAAAGTTGTAAAAAATGATAAACAGTTAAAAAAAAGTTATCTCCAGTAAGCATGCGAGCAGAAGGCAAGGATACTTACAAAAATATATTGCAAAGACATTTCTACAACTTACCGCTACCACGCCTGTCCCTCAATTTCCAAGCGCTACTCCAGAGACAGTTCTGCCGCACGACCAGACCTCTTGTCACCAGAGTCGGCTCCATCCCATGGCCAGTTCTCCTAACCTGGAAAGAGACAAGAAAGAGACAAGTAAGACGTACTGAATGCAAGCACGACATTACACCTAAGCAAAAGGCATGCAAGTGCAGCAGAAGGTGCACAGAGAGGCAGGCAGCTAAGGGGAAAGCCTTGAGCAGGAGAAGGGAAGGAAGAGGTTCCAGAGAAAAGGGGCAATAGACCATAACTGCCAAAAGGCCATTACTGCCAAGAGACTATTACAAGCCAAGAGACTAATACCAACCTTGAAAGCAACCGCATCCAGCTAGCCACAGCCGATCTGGCCAGCGGTAGTGACGCAACTGGCACGGATGAGACCAGGAATCATTCACGCCTGTGCTGTACACAGGTGAGTTCAGCCTTCCCCGGGTGGGAGTTCACCAGAGTTTACTAGCAGAAACACTGAACCATGTTATTTTGGCCCTAGGATCTCTGTACCTGGTGTAAGGAAGGCATGGTATCAAAGTGAGACAGACACAAGTGATCATAGTTCAATGGTGTTTATTAAACTGTAAAATGGGTGAGATACCTTCAAATGATAATAATACAGTCCTAGTGGAGTCTAGTCAAATAAAAAGGGCCTATACTAAGAAAACCTATTGCCAATCCGTACCAGCATTCTACAAAAGAGTGTGGGGTAATGTTCATAAGAAGAGAAAGAAGTGTTCAAAAAATGATAAGTCAGGATTTTATGGCCAGGGTCTCCCTTCCCCACGTTTTTAATCACTGAACAAGGCGGGACTCCTGAACACAGCACACTCTTGGGTTTCTCCAGCATGGGGCTACAGTTCCTTTTTTTCAATTTCAGGACCTTCTATGCCCAAGTCTCTTTCATGCAAAGTATCTTGCTTTAGAAGGCCTGCTATGCCATAAACAACAAAACAAATGTTCCTTCTACTAATCTTCACGACGAGCAAGTACTCTTCACCCTTGGATCCCCCTCAGCCGGGCTTCGATCCTTCTCCCAACGTTAGCCTCCCTCAGTCGGGTTTAGACCAACAACTCAATGTAGACATCCCTAAGTCGAGTTCATGTTTATCATCACAATGTTCATGGGTGTATCACCCTAATTCGCAGGCATCCTTCAGCCGGGTTCAGGTTGGCCAAAATCACACTGTTCACTTAAAACTTCTGCAACGTGCCAAGGACTTTCGATTGTCCAAGGGGTTTGGTTTGACCCTTGTATGACCTCCTCAATACCTCATGCCGGCCTCCCATACGGCCTCTTGGTACTTGTAGCTTTTAACAACAACCGAAGACAATCGACTGTACCAGGGGTTTGGCTTGACCCTCGTATGACCAATTCGATTTCTCAGTTCAACACATCCTCCTTGTTCAGGAGCAGGGCATCAGTCAGCATCCTTCAATTGAATGCCCACATGGCGCCGTTCCACTCTAACTGGTACCTATTCTGCTTACAAAAGACCTTTGTGCTTTAGTCTTCTTTCTTCATACAATGTTGCTCTTCACAACGTTGAACCTAACACAGTCCGATCTATTATCAGCTATTTCCGACTCTCTGGCTGTGCCGAACTCTGTTGGCATCTCCTGCCTCTAGAGTCAAGGACGGTACCACAATGGCAACCACTTCTCCGCGCCCTGGCTATCAGTGCGGGAGGGTTGCATGTAGTGCTGACATCCTTTGCACCATTCGCCAGCTGCATTTCCTGGTCTTACGTTTCCCTTCTCAAAGGCTCTGCGGGTCTGGGTTGAAAAGGGCAAGGGCAATTCCCTCCTCGTCGTCCTTTCAGGTCTCCCTGCCTTTCTCCTCCATTTGAACTGCCGTACTGGAATAGCTGCTTCCTCATGCTTTTGGCCTTGCTCTCCATGTGCTTTCGTGCTCTGCCTTTTATCCCTATGGGGAAAGGGAAGAGAAGTCAGGTGTGTGTAATTCTCAGCAATTGCCTGACTCTGCCTGACCTTTGGGTTGGGACATCTCTGGTGTTAGTCCATTGTCTTTCTTGGTAATCGGTTTGTGAGATAGTGTTCACGTCAAAAAAGGAAGGTGGTTGAGTTATAGATATCCTACGGGGTAGGATGGGGAAAAGGTGTCATAAGGAAGGGGGTACCACGTCTCATCCTTTGGTATCCCACTTCCACTCCCCAAAGACCCCTCACCCAGGTGATCTTCCTGCTCTGGTCCACCCCCATGAACTGGATCCAATAGCGATGGCCATGTCCTGGCCACCTGGATGATAGATCCCCAGGGACTAGCGAGTGAGACACGTTCAGGTTTCTCACACTGGTTACTGGCATTCCTGGGTTGCAGCTCCAACAACACATTCCAACAACACATCCCACTCCTTCCATCTCACACTCGGGTGCTGTTTCTTTGGTACTACACAGGTGTGGGCAGCAAGTAGTGGGGAACAGGCATCGGAGAGTCCAGGTGCTCCTGCAGAGACCAAAGTAAGCATTAGAGGATGCAAAACTCACGTTGTCTACTCTGTCTGAGCCGTTACCAGTCATTTGGTCGAAAACATTTGGTCGACGGGACAACTGGTCGACACCATTTGGTCGAATGCCAAATGGTCGTTTTTTTTTTTTTTTTACCCCTTTTTTGGTTTTTTTTGGGGGGGTCCCCCCCAACCCCCTTTTTTTTCTTTTTTCCACACGAAAACCCACAAAACACATATATAAATAAAAATAAAAAATTCGACCATTTGGCATTCGACCAAATGGTGTCGACCAAATTGCAGTCGACCAGTTTGTTGTCGACCAATTGACCGGAAACCTGCCTGAGCGTCATGGACTCTGCCAAGATGGACCAATTAGCACAACTCCTTGGTGACCTCAGGGCAGAAGTCCATGTGGCATGTTCTGAAACTAATGCACTGCGGCGGGACTGAATGGTGGTGAATAGGGACCGCACTGAAGAATTAGTAAGGCAACTGCTACAGGCACAGGATGGACAGGCCCTGGGGGAGCTCCCACAGTTCCGGTCCAAATAGTAGTCCCAGGCACTGTGCCTTTAGCACCACCAGATAGGTTTACCGGGGACCCACACAAGTTCGCTGTTTTCATGAATCAGTGCAGGCTTCACTTCCTGTGCAAGCCAGGTCTTTCCCCAATGACCATTCCAAGGTGGCATTTGTCCTGTCATACCTACGGGGACACGCGGCTAATTGGTTGATACCATTGGTAAACCGTGTTGACGCCATTCTTCGTAATTTCCGGGGTTACAACTGGAGTTAGAGACGTTGTTTGCCCATAAGACACAGGGACAGGCTCTTGATAACAAACTCCTATCACTACGCCAGCATGCTCAAGACCTTCTGAGCTACATAGCCACATTCAACCGGTTGGTAGCAGAATCCAATTGGCCTGAGGAAAAAAGGACCACATTGTTTCACCAAGGATTCAGGGGGGAACTGAAGGATGTTTTAGCCCAAGTTGTCAATCCGTTAGAAGGGTGTGCTGAATACATAGATCTGGTTCTATAGCTAGCCACTGGTTACAAGACCAGAGGGCCGACTGTACCTGCTCAGAAGGTTGTTCACTTTATGTCCACCCAAAGAAACATTCAGGACGTCAAACCGAGAGCCCTCTGGAACCCATGCAGCTAGGTGGCATACAAGGCCCCCTTAAAAGGGAAGAGAGAGAGACGAGACGAGACAACAGCAACAATTCTGTTTGTATTGCGGTAAAGCTGGCAATTTTCTGCGTGATTGTCCGGTGAAACCATCCGAAAGACAGTGGGGGTCATGGACAAGAGTGAAGACAACTGTTCTTCGGAAAACTGCACTGCCCGATAAGAGAAGAGCCTGCTTGTCGAGCAAGGAAAAGGAGTCTACGGTCTCACATCTGACTTTACCCATGGTGCTCATCAGCCCTCAGCAACCTACACATTTTCACGCTTTGGAGGTATATGTGGATTTTGGGGCTGTGGGCAATTACATGGACCACAACATGGCCTGCAGGATTGGGATCCATTCACGGGAAAAGGCTGCTGCGGACAACGTCACCGCAGTGGACGGCGCCCAGTTATAATCGGGCCCGGTGACCCAGTGCACAGAGGATGTTGTTCTACTCTGTCAGAACGGAAATAGTGAACGCATCACCTTCGATCTCATTAGCGCTCTGCAATTCCCGATCATTTTGGGGATGCCATGGCTGGAGTCCCTCAACCAAAGCATAGATTGGCGTGCCAGGGCGTTAACCTTTTCTAAGTCGTGTGGGCGTACCTGTTACGGCAAAAACACCATCAAAGAACCCTTATGTCCAATGGTGTACCCCGAGAAGAAAACAAGCTCAGTCTTAGTTATCATGGGTGTATTGCCAACTGAATACTCGGAATACCAGAGCATGTTTCATAAAGAACAAGCAAACACTCTCCCTCCGCACAGGTCTTACGACTGCCAGATAGACCTTATTCCAAAATCACAAGTACCCTGCAGCTGCATATACGCCCTGACGGAACAAGAGAACGCCCATCTCCGTACCTATCTCTTGCAATACTTAGCCAATGGCTTTATTCGCCCATTCAAGTCCCCTGCAGCATCTCCCCTCTTCTTCGTACCAAAGAAGGAGGGGGACCTACAGACCTGAATTGACTACCCGATGTTGAACCAAATCACGATTAAGAACAAGTATCCACTGCCACTCATACCCGTACTCCTGCACCAGGCCAAAGACGCTTGTATCTACACCAAACTGGACCTTAGAGGGGCTTATCACCTAGTGCGCATTGTGAGAAACCTGAAGGTGTCTCCCTAGCAAGTCCCCGGGGATCTGTCATCCAGGTGGCCAGCACACAGCCTTCACTATTGGATTCAGTTCCTGGGGGTGGACCAGTGAGGGAGGATCACTTGGATGGGAGGTCCTTGGGGAGTGGCAGTGGGAAGCAGATGGGCAAAAACACAGTATCCCACTTCTTCTTTCAACACCTTTTCCCCAGCCTACCACGTAGGATATTCGAAAACACTGCCCCCCTTTTCACACAAACACTTTTGCACAACACGAAAGACAACAGACTATCACCAGGGCCGTTTACCTGACGTGTCCCAATACCAGGCTCAGGCAAAGTCAGGCAATTGATTAGAATCACACACACCTGACAGGCCTTTTCCTTGCCCACAGCGATAAAAGGTGGAGCACAGGACGAGTAAGGCAGACTGCACGACGTGAGAGCTAACTCAGCATGGAAGTTGAAAAGGAGGAGAAAGACGGCTCAGAGAGAGACGGTGACAAGGAAAGAAGCAACCTTGCCCTTTCCAACAAAGGCCTGTGAAACCTCTGCAGAAAGGATAAGACCGCAAACAATAGCCAGCGCGTGTTGCAGCAGATGTCTACGGTACATGAGACCCTCCTCCGCTGTTAACCAAGCCGGGGAAGGACGCTGGTTTCGAATTTAACAACCTTGACTCCAGGGATAAAGAAAGGCACGCGGTTTAGCCAGGGAGTCAAGGGGAGAATCGATAAGAAAGCAGACTGTGTTGAACGAAAAGTAGCCAACGGCTAATTTTAACTTTGAAAGGCTTAATGATACATTGATAAAAGAAGGGGAAATCCAGCAACAGAGGAGTATGTCACCACTTGGGTGCTCAAGCAAGAAACTCTGGGTGATTACCCGAAGGTAGAAGCTACTGTAACCAGAAGCCCTCGGGAAGAGGCGAAGAAAGGTTAAAGTGGTCATACAGGGGTCTTGTAAAATCCTCTGTACCATCGAAAGTCTTTGACAGGCAGATGATTGCGAAAAGCTAAGGGAAGTGAATCCCACATGTTGGAAATTAGTACATGAACTATATATCGGAAAATTCGGCAAGAGTGAAATCGACAGAGTGAAACCGACGAGGGGCAAAGCCCAAACATCAGTTTAAAAAGACATTGAGATTTGTGAAAGCAAGAACTATTGCAAGACAAGGGGAAGCAAAGTGTCCCCCTTGTCATTTGGGATCTGAGCCCGGCCAAGAGAGATCCAGGGGTGGAAAGCTTTCAGCCAAAGTTTACTGAGAAGGGAACTGTCTTGCGAATTTGTTGAATACAATTTCTGAGGAGTCTGCGCCCAGAAGAGGATGACCCAGAGGTGAAGCCTTCACCTAAAGTGTTTGTAGAACAGAACTTTTGTGTTTGTGTGTTGAGAGCATCAGACCTCGAAGGTGAGAGACTTTTATTGAAAAAGAGGCTTAACCATTGAAGAACCTGATAGCTGATATGGTACTGTTAGCTCGTGCTGGGAAGGCTCGACCGTGTACTGTGCTGCAAAGCTCCACCTTGACCCATACTAAAAACGCGGCGAAGGGATACCTGGCATGATACCTGCCCCTCATGTCCCCAGCCCTCCAAGTTGTCAGGCTAGAGCCAGGCCACAATCACCTACATGGCCCTCAAGGGCCTCTCCATCCCTCCAAAGACCCACTTGGAGTCAGACTTGGCGCTTGTGGCACCAGACTCACTCACTCCCATAGGATAACATTGGGGATTGGACTTGTAGTGCTTTGATGGGGACAAGATGGATGCCCCCACATATTTCGGTTCCCAAAACTGCATGCGCAGTCTAGTCTTTTGGGTGTAGTTCAGCCCAGAGACACCTGGGATACCCAGAGACTATTTAAGCCACGCCCAGGCTGAGAAACATGCTTTGTGTTTTCTGCACCTGCATCGTGACACTCACCGTGTTCGGATCGGTCTCCAGTAGGCCTGCATCTTTCTTCTGCGCTCAGCTCCTGCAAGAACAAGAACACCGTTAGGAACAGCCTTACCTTGCGGCCCTTCTGCCCATCATTCATCGCTTCTTCTGTTCTGCGGGCATCTTTGGCGGTGTCATTCCCATCCTGGCACGCCGCTTCCTAAGGAAAAGGGAAAAGAACAGAAAAAAGGCATTAGTAAGCATTAAGCAAATCTTCGCTTATTTTTAAAGACTGTACGAGCTTCAAACGCTTAGCTGAATCCCAGCCGCTCTGGGGAACTCTGTCTCTGGAACTTCTCATCCATCTGCAAGAGGGAAAAGACACTGCAGGTTAGCGTGGAAACATCTAGAGGCGCCGCATACTGCGCTTACTCGCGCATCGCGCTCTCACTCACCTTCAGCGCTACTCATCTCAGCAGCACGTCGCCATCCCCGGACGCCGGCCATCATCTAAGGAAGGAAAGGAACGAAGTTAGAGAACTGTTCAAACGACTCATTATACTTACCTGTCAGACTCTTGCCAGTGAAGTAACTAGGCAGCAACGAGCCTGCATCAATCAACGTGCCCCTGTGCTGAAAGCAGGATGGAGAGCATACTTTCCAAGAAAACAAGGTGAGCTGTGGATCAAAGGGAAGGGTTGGACCCCGGGGAAGAAGGGGTTCAAGCACACAGAGACAATAGGGAGTTAAACTCTACCAATCCTGTGTTTCAGGCCCAGTCTCCAGTCGAGTAGACTCCAGGGAAGGGTTCAAGGTCGTAAGAGGTCAGAACAGGCTGAGTGACATCCCCGTGGATACCAGGTGAGCGTTACGATACCTCAAGGCATTCACATCCTGACTTATTATTTGATCACAGTTTCCTTTGTTTTGATACCCTATCCCACGCTCTTTCTGTGATTAGTTGTAAGGATTTGGCAATAGGTTTGTCTTAGTATAGGCCCTTTTATTTTGACACAAGGCCACTAGGGCATTTGATGATTAACGCTTGCTCCCATTTTAGATTTAGGTTTAGTTTAGGCGTTTTTCCACCCTGCATTTATAGTTCAATAAACACCCTTGAACTTTGATCACTTGTGTCTGTCTTTACTGTTGCCACCGTGAGTTCCTTACATATGGTGTCAGAAATGGCATGTGACTCAATTGAAACTAATTGGGGAACCCTACAATTTCAAAAATTATTGCCACCAAGGAATCAATAGGGTTTGACATCCATAGAAGTAGGGAAGCTACCATTCCCCCTGGGAAGAGAGGAATTATTCCTACAGACTTGGTTTTGATACCCCCTCCCAGGTGTTACATTCGATTAGCTCCAAAATCTGGCCCAGTGTGGAAGTTCAGGATAGACATCTTAGTAGGCGTTATTGATCCCGACTTTAGGGGAGATGTGAAGGTTCTCTTACAAAACCATGGTGTTAGGGAGAATTCTCATAAATGTGCCAATTCCCTCTACCTTAGAGTCCTAGATCTCTTTTGCTAAACTTTGGGGCTTTGAACTTTTTAATTCTGTTTGTTTTCTGTGTTTATTTCTTTGGTTATGGAGTTTTGGATAACTCCATAGGCATCATCTTTTCATGTGTGTCACACAGCACCCTCAGTGCAGTGACACAGGGAAGTCTTACAGGCTATCCCAAGGTTTAAATACCTTCTCTGGGATGAACTACTGTTTCCCAGAGAAAGTAAAATTGACTTTACTACTCTTTTTAAATTCCTAGACCCAGCACACACTATCTATTAGTGCTGGAGGGGTTACCTAGTATCCCCTTTGTCTAGAAACTCATGTAGCAGTCAAATGCTAGCCTTTCCTATCAAAATGGCTGGTGGCAGTGATTTTACAACGAACTACCATGATTTTTCCCAACCGCGAACACCGGTAGCTAAAAATCGCAGGAGCCATGTTTTTCAAGATGGCGTCTGAGCCCCCTTTGTTTAAACAGGTCCCGGTCTTCTTTTTTTGCCGTTTTATTGGAGAGGACTTTCTAGAGTTTGTCTCTTCACGCCAAACTAGGTTGTGTCCCTTTGTTCCTACGCCTTTGGCGGGCTTCAGGACTGAAGACCGTCTCTGGCGCCCGAGTGTCTGGGGTGGGCAGGAAGTGTGGGAGGTGCCCGAAACTCCCTGTGCTTAGTCTCCTAGGAGACCCGAATGCACTCTGCGGTGATTGGCTGGCTGACTGTCCGGCAAGGACAGCCAGCCTGCTAGGTGAGTGACAGCTAGGCTGGAATGAATGGGAGAAAACTGTTTAAAAGGCGAGTCTCTTAGCTTGAAAGGCAGAGTCGACCACTGGAACGAAAGAACCGAAGACGAGCTGGAAGAGGACGGCTGCTGCAACTCCTGGACCGTTGGTTTGCCCGGTGAAGCCCTGCTGCAGGTCCCAATCGCCAAGTTCCTCTCGACAGGGAAGACCTTTAAGGGCGACTTCTCCCTTTGAGTTGGTGGGACCAATCAACTCGTAAGCCACCTGGACACCATTCTCGGAGCTGGTTGTATTTTCCTCAGAGTGCTGCAGGAAACCGAATAGCCAGGGAGAAGGACACCAGTTTGTGTGCTTTAAGACAGCCATCAGAATCGAAGATTTGCCAGTTTTCCAGCTTTGTGACCAGTCTCTGTGCAGTGCAGGAGTCCCCCGATGTCCTCCCACTTGTCCCCATGACTGAGGCTCAGGAACAGCGAGATCTGCAGGAACTGCCAGGAACAGAAGTCTTCAGCTGTATCTTTTTCTTCAATACAAGGTACTGTGAAAACCTGTGCGAGAGAACTTACCTCTCATTGCGAAAGTGCGTACAACTTTGGCAACATGCAGGCCTAGTCAGCTTGTGACCCAACATACAAACCTTTCTTCTATGAACTACTTCTGAGAACCTTGGCAAAGACGTTTCCGTTTAAACTACCAGAACTGTTTTTCTTATAAAAGACTCTAGCCCATTGACTTTGGCCTACCTATTGCATTGAATCAACTCCTCTGGTGAACTCAAACTATTTGCACTGTTTAAGAGTAACTCTATTATTCGTTTTATTAACTTATGCCTTTTTGCTCCTACTTCAAATGCTCTGAATGCCATTTTGCTCCTCCTTCAAAGAAGTTTAAATGCCTCAAAACCTGATAGTGTAAAGTACTGTAGCATATTTCCGTGTGATATTGATTGGCTCCTTTTAGTGAATGTTTTCTAACTGACTGTGTAATAAATTAATAAGTGTTTTACCAAGAAACCTTGAGTATAAGTGTCTATCTGAATACTTGTAATTATAGACCTCTGTGTAACCTCCTTACAAGCTCACATTCCCTCTTGAGATAAGCCTGGCTGCTCAGCTCGCTAGCTAAAACTGTGTGGTACAGACTTATACCAAAGGTTGGTTTAGCTTACACCTATAGTCCTAGTTGTGTGTAGTGGTCCCAGAGGGTACTGCACACAAACTTTGCCTAACACATGGCGAGATCCCTTTGGAGGTACGTCAGGGACATCAAATTGCCCTAGTGATTTTGGAAAGAGCTCTATTTCCTCAGTTTAAAAAAAGTGAACCAGATAAAACAGAAAGAGGTAATTTAGACTTTGGGGAAGCCGATGAGCCAATTGACGTTGAAGAAAGTAAGGGAGAGGAACCCAGCATTTATCCAGACTTGGCCTTCACCCAGCGAAATGATCCAGTTCTCGCTGAAGCATTTTTACAAGCAATACCAGAAGAAGAAGGCTTAGAGAAAGGGAGTCTTTTTTTCTTTATAAAACAAGGACTGCATTATAGAAAAGAAACCTCCCCAGAGGGTATGATAAAAACACAATTGGTGATACCCAAAAGCCAGCAGAGGTTTTCCTGGAAATCGTGCATTCCTACCTTACCGGGGGGCATTTAGAACACTCTAAAACCCAGGTACACATTAGTGGAAAGTTTTTTCCTGGCCAGGCATCTACACCGATGTAAAAACTTTCATCCAAACGTGCGAAATGTATCAAAAGACCAGCATGCACATCCCATCATCTGCTCTTCTGAATCCGTTGCCGATAATAGAAGTCCCTTTTTCCAGAATTGGTATGGACATAATTGGACCACTAGAAACATCCAGATGGGGCAATAAATATGTTCTTGTGATGGTGGATTATGCAACCTGATATCCTGAGTCATTCCCAATGCGGAATTATACCATCCAGCAGATCCTTAAACATCTTCTACCGTATTTTTCCAGGGTTGTTTCCCCAAGGAAATACTAATGGACCAAGGCTCGAATTTTAAGAGTAAACTTATGGTCGAGGTCAAAGAGTTACACAACATTACCACCTTGCAAACTTCTGTGTACCATCTACAAACTGATGGCCTGGTAGAAAGATGAAATAAGAATTTAAAACTAATGTACGGGAAAGACTGAGACCGCAAGATCCCATGGGCACTATTTGCAGTAAGGAAAAGCCCCCAGGCATCCATGGGTTCCTCTCCCTTTGAATTGCTCTATGGGAGAGAACAGAGATATGTCCTCGACATGCTCCGGGAAACATGGGAAGAAGGAGAGGAGGCCCCTTTTCCCGTCTTACAAACCACCATCCGAATGTGAGACATATAAAGTTGATCCGCAACTTAGTTTGCACTCATATGGCAAAGGCTCAAAGACAACAAAAGGCCACTTATGATATGAAAGTGAGTTTAAGATCATTCTCTATAGGACAGAAAGTACTAGTCCTCTTACCACCCTCAGAGAACAAACTGGTCTCCAAATGGCACGGACCTTATGAAATAGTAGAAAGAACAGGAACCTCTACGTATCGAGCAGCCCAACCGGATAGGAAACAGAAAATCCAATCATATCACGTAAATCTCTTGAAAGAGAACCCGTCAACGACCCATGCCAAAGTACTAGCCTGTCTCGTTCCCACAGATATAGATAACTTTGATTGAATTCCTTCTGAGTTATCTACTCAACACCAACAAGACTTAAAGGATGTAGTAATTTAATTTCCCAATGCATTCTAGAAAAAACCAGGGAGAGTGAAGAATACATAGCACTATATCAGAACACCTAAGGGTAAAGTGGTACACTTAAAACCATATCAACTCCCAGAAGCCTGTAAGCAGAAAGTGATCGAGAAAACCAACATTATTGAGCCATCCTCAAGCCCATGGGCCTCTCCTATTGGGCTGGTCACTAAACCTGACAGTTCCTGGAGATTCTGTATTGACTTCTGTCAAGTTAATGCCAAATCAGACTTCGATGCCTATCCCATGCCATGCATTCATGACCTAATTGATAAACTCAGAGCAGCCACCTTTCGATATACCCTAGATTTAACCAAGGGATACTGGCAAGTTCCCATCTATGGACCAGATAAGGAAAAGACCGCCTTTTCAAGGCTTTGAGTATTATTCCAATTATTCCAATTTAAAGTCTTAACTTTCGCCACCCACTTTCCAATGCCTCATGGATACAATCCTTCAACGGTATTATGATTTCTGTGGAGCTTATATAGACGATATTGTCATTTATAGGACGACTTGGGAGGACCATCTCTTCCATTTTTATACCATCATTTTTATACCAGCCGGTCAAGTGGCACAGCGAGTAGAGCGCTTGCTTTAACATCGGTGCAGAATCTGCTAACGCAGGTTCGAATCCCGGCAGGGCCAAACTCAGCCATTCATACTTCTGAGGTCGATAAATGAGCACCACACACCGTGGGTAATAAATAATAAGCAGCGCTCAGATTCCTGAGGGTTTGTAGCGCTATATAAATGCCAAATTATTATTATTATCATGAAAGTCCTCAGAAACGCTGGTTTTACTGCTAATCCAGCAAAAAGTGCAGATTGGCCCAATCAGCCGTAAAATATCTTGGCATCTTTGTAGGGAACGGAAATGTACAACCACAACATGAGAAGGTAAAAGCTGTCTTTGATACACCAACTCCCAAAACTAAAAGACATTTTAGAACTTTTCTCAGGCTAATAGGGTACTACCGAAGATGTATCCCTACCTTTTTGGACAAAACAGCCTGGCTGACAAATAAAGTTAAGTATGCCGAACCCCAGAAACTTCATTGGAATGACAAGGATGAGAAACACCTTGAAGCAAGCGCGGTGTCAGAACACAGTCCTAAAGGTAGTCAACTTCTCTGAGGAATTTGTTTTACAGACAGATGCCTAATTTACAGGATTATCTGCCGTCCTATCCCAGGTTTGCGATGGATTAGAACATCCCATCTTGTTCACCAGTCACAAGTTGTTCCCACAAGAACAAAATTACTCGGTGATGGAACTAGAGGCCCTGGCCATCAAGTGGGCCATTATCCATCTTATGTATTACCTATTAGGACAAAAGTTCACACTCATTACAGACCAATCACCCTCGTTTGGATTAGTCAATGCAAAAACCCCAACCCTAGGGTCATGCAATGGTTTCTAGACCTACAACCCTATTGTTTCACTGTGGAACACCGAAAAGGAAAAGACCAGGGAAATATAGATTTTCGTCCCCGGTTCCCCTGTTGTAACGCTCACCTGGTATCCACGGAGACGTCACTCAGCCTGTTCAGACCACTTACGACCTTGAACCCTTCCCTGGAGGCTATTCGACTGGAGACTGGGCCTGAAACACAGGATTGGTAGAGTTTAACTCCCTATTGTCTCTGTGTGCTTGAACCCCTTCTTCCCCGGGGTCCAACTCTTCCCTTTGATCCACAGCTCACCTTGTTTTCTTGGATAGTGTGCTCTCCGTCCTGCCTTCAGCACAGGGGTGCGTTGATTGATGCGGGCTTGTTGCTGCTTAGTTACTTCACTGGCAAGAGTCCGACAGGTAAGTATAATGAGTCTTTTGAACAGTTCTCTAACTTCGTTCCTTTCCTTCCTTAGATGATGGGCAGCGTCCGGGGATGGCGGCGTGCTGCTGAAATGAGTAGCGCTGAAGGTGAGTGAGAGCGCGATGCGCGATGCACCCCTTTCGTATTTGCATTGAACTGAGTTCTTTTTCTGTGTGTTTTAGGTGCCACGACATTTTCAGCGTGGATGCCGGTTATGAAGAACAAATGCGGTGGGTAAGCGCGGTATGCGACGCCTCTAAATGTTTCCACGCTAACCTGGAGTGTCTTTTCCCTATTGCAGATGGATGAGAAGTTCCGGAGACAGAGTTCCTCCAGAGCGGCTGGGATTCAGGTAAGCGTTTGAAGCTCGTACAGTATTTAAAAATAAGCGAAGATTTACGGAATGCTTACTAATGCCTTTTTCTGATCTTTTCCCTTTTCCTTAGGAAGCGGCGTGCCGGGATGGGAATGACACCGCCCGCAGAACAGAAGGAGCGATGACTGATGGGCAGAAGCGCCGCAAGGTAAGGCTGTTCCTAACGGTGTTCTTGTTCTTGCAGGAGCTGAGCGCAGAAGAAAGACGCAGGCCTACTGGAGACCGATCCGAACACGGTGAGTGTCACGCTGCAGGTGCAGAAAACGCAAAGCAAGTTTCTCAGCCTGGGTGTGGCTTAAATAGTGTCTGGGTATCCCAGGGGCCTCTGGGCTGAACCACACCCAAAAGACTAGACCGCAAATGCAGTTCTGGGAACCGAAATATGGGGGGGCATCCATCTTGTCCCCATCAATGCACTACAAGTCCAATCTCCAATGCTATCCTATGGGAGTGAGTGAGTCTGGTGCCACAAGCACCAAGTCTGACTCCAAGTGGGTCTTTGGAGGGATGAAGAGGCCCTTGAGGGCCATGTAGGTGATCATGGCCTGGCTCCAGCCTGACATCTTGGAGGGCTGGGGACATGAGTGGCAGGAATCATGACACCTGTGAAACAAATGCGGCTACATTGCATGGAGTAAGGGTATGTAAGAAACCTGAAGGTGTCTCCCTAGCTATTCCCCAAGGATCTGTCATCCAGTTAGCCAGGACATGGCCATCGCTATCAGATCCAGCTCCTGGGGGTGGACCAGGGAGGGAGGATCACCTGGATGGGGATCCTTGGGGAGTGGGAGTGGGACACCGACGGACGAGATGCAGTATCCCCCTTCTTCTTTCAACACCTTATCCCCAGCCTACTATGTATATTCCAAAACACTGCCCCCCCCTTTTCCACACGAACACTTTCGCACAACACGAAAGACAAGGGACTTACACCAGGGCCTTACCTGTCGTGTCCCAATACCAGGGTCAGGCAAAGTCAGACAATTGACCAGAATCACACATACCTGACAGCCCTTCCCTTCCCCACAGGGATAAAAGGTGGAGCACAAGAGCACAGGACTAGCAAGGCAGACTGCACGACATTAGAGCTAACTCAGCAGAGCAGTTCAAAAGGAGGAGAAAGACGGCACAGAGTGGAAGTGTAACTTTTCACTCTGTATCCAACGATTCCTAACTTTGTACCTTTAGCGCCGTGATACCTCCGGGTCTGAGCGCTACCAACAAATAAAAAAATAAAAATAAAATAAAATAAAATAAAAAGAGGGTGACAAGGAGAGAAGCGACCTTGCCCTATCCAACCAAGGCCTGTGAAACCTCTGCAGCAAGGATAAGACTGCGAACAATAGCCAGCGTGTGTTGCAGCAGATGTCCACGGTATGTGAGACCCTAATCCGCTGATAACCAAGCTGGGGAGGACGCTGGTCTCGGAGGTACCAACCTTGACTCCAGGGATAAAGAAAGGTGCATAGTTGATCACAGCCGGTGAGTTGAGGGGAGAATCGATAAAAAACAGAACTGTGTTGAACGAAAAGTAGCCAACAGCTGATTTGAACTTTGAAAGGATTAATGATACATTGATAAAAGAAGGGAAAACCAGCAACAGAGGAGTAGGGTACCACGTGGGTGCTCAAGCAGGAACTCTGGGCGATTACCTAAAGGTAGAAACTACTGTAGGCATAGCGCTCGGTCAAAGTGGTCATACAGGGGTCTTGTAAATCCTCTGTACTGTCGAAAGTCTTTGACTGGCAGATGATTGTGAAAACTAAGAGAAATGAATGCCGCATGGTGGAAATTAGTACATGAACTGTATATCGGAAAAGTCAGCGAGAGTGAATGCGGCAAAGGGAAACCGACAATGAGGGGCAAAGCCTGAACATTTGTTTAAAAAGACATTAAGATTTGTGAAAGCAAGAAGTATTGCAAGACAAGGGGATGAGAAGTGTCCCCCATGTCATTTGGGATTCGAGCCAGGACGATGAAGATCCAGGGGTGGAAAGCTATCACCCAAACTTCACTGAGAAGGGAAATGTCTTGTGAATTTGTTGAATACAATTTCTGAGGGGTCAGCGCCCAGAGAGGGGGACCCAGGGTGAAGCCATCACCTAAGGTTTTCGTAGAACAGAACTTTTGTGTTTGTGTGTTGAGAGCATCAGGCCTCGAAGGTGAGAGACTTTTATTGAAAAGCGACTTAAGCATCGAAGAACCTGATAGCTTATACAGAACTGTTAGCTCGTGCTGGGAAGGCTCAAGCGTGTGCTGTGCTCCAAAGTCCCACCTTGTCCCGCACTAAAAACGTGGGGAAGGGAGACTGTTATGCAGAATCCTATGCAGTGCCCCTAGGGACCACTGCACAGAGTTAAGACTACAAGTGGTAATACAAGTTCACCTTTGGTACAAGTCTGTACTACACAGAGAGAGTGGTAGCAGTGACTGAGCAGCCAGACTTATCGCAAGAGCAAATGAGCAGTAGTAGAGATTACACAAAGGACCACAATTACCGTGACTCATGGAAACAGCACTGACTCAAGGTTTCTGGTTAAAAAATATAAGTACATTTATTTTTAAACCATCTGTTCACAAAACACTTCACTTCTAGAAAAATAAAACCACACTTCAGATACGCTACACACAAGCAATTCCCCTTGTGCAGAACAATTCAAGGTAAGTACCTTAGGATTTGACAGACCGGTGTTATGAAACAAAAGACGTTACAGGGAGCACATTTGGGATCACTTTTTGACAGTAATGACAGTTCGGTCTTACTAAAGATACGCATACCCGCGGGAAGAAATGTAACTGTAGCCAAACACACTTAGCTCATGAATTAACACAAGAGAGTTGGGGATACAAATCATAGGCAATACTTTTGTCAAGGCAGAGAGAATCAGAGGGCACCTTCTAACACGAAGATAAAAGTCAATAGGCCTGCACCAGTGTCAAGTGGAACAGGGCCCCTGTTGCCAAGGATCACACAGTTAGAACAGTTCAAGAGTTAAGGTTGCCACGAGTACTTAGATATTGTCAGAAGAGGAGGCAAAAGTTATAAGAGGGAAAGAAGAAAAGGACAAGCCTTTTGTGAGGAAGAATGGTTCACCCCAATTCCTCGAAGTCGGTCACAGTACCTTATTTGTTGAAGAATGTTGGTGCCACGGCAGTTGTTCCTGGTAGTTTCCTGCAGACTCACGGTTCCTGGTGCTTCAGTCATGGAGACAAGGAGGAGGACGTCTGGAGGGATCTGCACTACCCAGGGATGAGGTCAGCAGCAGCGATAGTGAATAAAAGGTGCGCTCCTTTAAAAAAGGAGAGGCTCTTCAGATGGCTATCCAGACCACTACAGCAGTGTGCACCAATTTCGACCACGAAGAGGATCCTCTGGCTGTGGAAGATGAGCTGGTTGACCCCACCAGGCTCAAGGGAAAAAGACTCTGTACTGGATCTTCTCTGGTCGTTGAAGAGTAGATAGCTGAGGACTACAGCAGGGCTTCACCGGCACTCGGGGTTGCAGCAGCCGTCTTCTTCTCCGCTTCTCTTGGGTTCCTTGCAGTTCCAGTGGCGACTCTGACTTGCATCCCAAGAGTCCTGCCTTTTATGCGAAAATCCCCCATTCACACAGCCTGGCTGTCAATCACTCAGCAGGGGGGTTGTCCGGCCCGGACAACCACCTCAGCCAATCATCACAAAGTGCGACTTGGGTCTCCAAGGAGACCCTGTGCAGGGGGTGACTACAACCCTCCCTCAATCTCAGCCTACCTTGACACCTAGGTGCCAAAAGAAGGGCTTCTTCGTAGAAGCCCACCAAAAGACGGTGAACAAAGAAGGCAAACCTGGTTTGCCGCGCAAAGTAAGACACAAGAAGGACTTTAACAAAAAGAAAGGGTGACTAAACCCGAATGGAGCCGAAATAAAAAGTATTTGGGCAAGTGGGTTTAAGTTCGAGGCTACCACAATAGCCTGGAACAGTACCACATTTATATAGTATAATCGCGGTAGAAAAGTTAGGGTAGATACCACTGCCACCAGACAAGTCTAAATGTTAAAAGAGCAAAAAAAAGCTCAGAGAGGCACCTACAAAAAGGGGTAGGAATTAACCCTTTCCAATACTCCATGTAAGATGGGGTGTACTCGGTCGGTAGTTTTAAAGTGACTATATAAAGTAAATGGCAACTTTACATGCTTTTGGGGGACAGTAGTCAGACCCAGAAAAATGGAATCAGTGGGAAGTCTAAAAGACAAGCCTGTGTCACTGCACTGAAGGTGCTGTGTAACACACACAAAAAGTGGGGCTCATGGATTGGTGTGCTCCAGAGCCCAAGATCACACAAACAGTAGAAATACACATGGCAAAACACATGTAAGAGTGGGAAACAGGCTCGCACTCTTACCAGGTGGAAAAACGAAACCCCTGAAATCCAGCAAGGCTGCTGAGGGACTCACTAGGTGAGGGAAATTAGCCATAAATGAGAATTCTCCCTAACGGAGACCTCAAGGCAATCACATCCTCACTTATTATTTGAACACTGTTTCCTTTGTTTTGATACCCTATCCCACACTCTTTCTGTGATTAGTTGTAAGGATTTGGCAATAGGTTTTTCTTAGTATAGGCCCTTTTATTTTGACACAACACCACTAGGACTGCCTTATTTTTCATTTGATGGTCAACGCTTGCTCCCAGCTTAGATGTAGGTTTAGTTTAGGCGTTTTTCCACCATGCATTTATAGTTCAATAAACACCCTTGAACTGTGATCACTTGTGTCTGTCTTTACTGTTGCCACCATGAGTTCCTTACAGCATCAAAAGTGGAGACAAATGGAAGACTGCCTTCCGCACCAAATTTGGGCTCTATGTGTACCAGGTGATGCCGTTTGGACTATGCAACGCACCAGCGGCGTTTCAATACTTCATGAATGACATTTTGCGTGAACTCCTGGACGTCTTTGCGATTGTATATATCGACGATATCTTGATCTTGTCATGATCCGTCGATCATGCCCTTTCTGGTCTTCCTGGTCCATGGCACATCGGGGGTTGCTCGCTGTAGTACACCCAACATGGCCGTATACACGGAACGCGGTCTATCGACCTCTACGTCCTATGCAGCACGTTCTATAAATTAGCCACTCCCCTGCGGTTCCGCGCGTCTCAACGCTACCGATAGCTGTGGCCTGACGTGCTCCGTAGTTCGTTCTCCTGAACTGTGTTGCTTCCTGGTTCCCGGACCTTCCTCCTTCTCCTTTCCCTCTACCTTCCTTGATCCTGTTTCTTCCACGTTCCGCGCAGACCGCCTCCGTGTGCTGCCTCCATTCCAAGCTTCCTGGAGTTTCCATAGATCCCAGACAAAGAAGCTGAACGAATCCTGGAATCCGAAAAGGCCAAGCAGGCTTGTACAAGACCCGAACTGCTCGGAATAAAACCCTGACAAAGGACTCCGCAAAAAAGAGAAAACAGGTGAGAAAAGGGGAAACCTGTGACAGATTGAGACGCCACCGGACCGATCTCGATACAGACATGGAAGCGGCCGTCCAGGATCTTATGCGTGGCATGCAAGAGCTGACGACCGAAGTGCAAAACTTAAAGGCAGAAAACGCTGCGTTAAAACAATTGGTGTTATCCCGTGATTCCGCCACGAAGGAGAGTGTAATTCTAGGCGGCGAAGGAGAGTGTAATTCTAGGCGGCGTCGTTGACAAGTACGAGGGTTCAGCAAAGAGCCTTCGTGGATTCCTAGATTCTTGTTTGGTCCACTTTACATTTAAGCCTTATTATTTTTCTACGCCCAGGGCTAAAGTGGGCTTTATTATTTCGCATCTTTTCCGGGAATGCCTTGACCTGGGCCACCCCATTGGTTAACTCTGGTGATGCTCTCCTGGATGACTACGACGGCTTTATAGAGGCCCTCAAGACCATGTTCTAACGCCCGGAACAAGTTTACAGTGCCCAGCAACGTTTACTCGACTTTCATCAGGGTACCCAGGATTTGCTCTCGTATGTCACACGCTTCAAACAGCTGGCTAAGGAAGCGGATTGGTCCTCTGAAGCTTGTTTTACTTTATTTCGAAGAGGGCTAAACGAGGAGATCAAGGACAAACTAGCCAGAGTGGCACGCCCGTGTTCCTTTCTCCTCTGCCATTGTTCAGGCCTTACCTCCCCACAGACCTGAAGATTGTGCTATTGAAATGGAACCTTCTGCAGTGATTCCTTTTGGAAGGATGTTCATCCTATCAGAACCTGAAAAGAAAGCCCTTCGTGAATACCTGGATACAAATCTGGCAAATGGCACCATATGACCATCTAAATCTCCATCAGGGGCCTACCTGTTCTTCGCTCCTAAAAAAGACACTAAAGAACTTAAGGTCTAAATCAATGTACTCTCAAGGGCCGCTATTCATTGCCCTTGATCTCAGACATCCTGGAGGCAGTAAGAGGCGCAGTTGTGTTCACCAAGCTGGATCTCAGGGGCGCCTATCATTTGATTCGTATCAGGGCAGGTGACGAGTGGAAGACAGCCTTTAGAACACCCTTTGGGCATTTTGAATACTTAGTCATGCCCTTTGGACTTGCTAATGCCCCAGCGGTGTTCCAACGTTTCATGGATCGAGTATTCTCGGACATGCTGTTCCTTTTTGTGATTGTCTATCTGGACGATATTCTAATATTTTCTAAAGACCCTCTCAAGCACGAAGAACATGTGAAAGCAGTATTACAACGCTTACGCGCAAATAAACTCCTGACGAAGCCCGAGAAATGCATCTTCCATACTTCTACTGTTCACTACCTAGGGTTTGTCCTTACTCCCGATGGTATCGGTATGTATCAATCCAAGGTTAAGGCTATTTTATCCTGGCCTAGCCCTGCCTCGGTGAAACAGATACAATCCTTCCTGGGCTTGGCCAATTTCTATAGGAAATTCATACCTTCCTTTTCCGAGATTGTCCAACCAATAATTGCCTTATTGAAAAAAGATGTTCCATTCCATTGGACCATGGCCCAAGAGAAAGCCTTCCAACAGTTAAAGTCTGAATTTACACAAGCTCCCATTCTTGCTCAGCCTGATGTTAATCGACCATTCATAGTGGAGACAGAAGCCTCCAATTACGCCATTGGAGCCATCCTAAAACAGCAATTTGAGGATAGCCTGGAACATCCCATCGCCTACCTTTCTCGGACATAAACTCCTAGTGAAACCTATTACTCCGTCCTAGAGAAAGAGCTGCTAGCCATCCGTCAAGCCTTCACAGAATGGTGTAATTTACTTCTAGGAGCCAAATTTCCGGTCCATGTCCGCACGGATCATCGAAACCTACAAGTGTTGCAAGCCCTGGAATGTAGGAATAGTCGCCAAGCTTGGTCGGCCTTCTTTTTTGCCCAATATCAGTTTCAGATTCACCACGTCGGCCTTCTTTTTTGCCCAATATCAGTTTCAGATTCACCACGTCCCTGGAACCCAAAATGTAATAGCTGATGCACTTTCTCGTCGTCCAGACTATGAACCTCCAGAAGATCGGACGTATCCCAAGATGTTTCCTCATACCATATTCCTAGCTCAAGCAAACAACCTCCTGGAAGAGATTCGTATGCAAACTCAGACTTCGGAACTTTTGAAAGGAATTTCAGAAAGGAATCAATGGAACTTGAGAGTCAAGGACGGATACTTGTTCAAAGATACCAATCTGGTCATTCTTACACAAAAATTACAACAAAGAATAATAAATCTCTGCCATGATACTCTTCATTCCGGTCATCGTGGTATTTCCAACACCCTCCGTCTAATACAAAGACAATTTTGGTGACCCAAGATGAAGACCGATGTACAACTGTATATTCAATCTTGCTCCGTCTGTAATCAGAACAAACATGATAACCAGAAACCAGCAGGTCTCTTATTACAGCCTACACCACCAACCAGACCTTGGGAAATCATTACTACAGACTTCATTGTGGAATTGCCGCCTTCTAGAGGTTATACCACTATCATGGTCACCATTGATCTATTCACTCATATGGCTCACTTTACTCCTCTGTATAAATTACCATCCTCCTCAGAACTTGCTGGTATTTTCCTGGAACACATCTTCCGACTGCATGGACTTCCTTCCAAGATCATATTGGACAGAGGACCCCAGTATATATCTCAATTCTGGAAACACCTCTGCAGGATACTAGGGATTCAACGAGCTCTCTCCCCGGGATATCATCCCCAAACCAACAGTGTCACAGAACGAGTAAATCAAACCCTTGAACAATATCTTTGTTGTTTCTCTACCAAAGTCCAGGATGATTGGTCACTTTTAGTACCAGTAGCCGAATTCGCTTACAATAATTCGGACCATTCGGCTGTTAAGACCAGCCCTTTTTTCTGCAGCCAAGGATTTCACCCTTCGGTCTTACCTTCTGTTCTTTCACACCCTACACCTGTTCCTACTGTCGATTCCTGGATTGAAACACTCATAAATGTTCAGAGAGAAGCCAAGGAACATCTCGAAAGAGCGCAAATCCAAACCAAACACTATGCAGATTCAAGGAGAAGACCAGGGCCTTCATACTCCATTGGGGATAAAGTATGGCTATCCTCGAAACTTCTACCCCGACATCTCAGACCGAATAAGTTGGCTCTCCGGTATTATGGACCCTTCTCTATAAAAGAAATCATCAATCCTGTGGCCTTTCGACTCCAACTCCCGGACTCCTGGAAGAAGATACATCCAGTTTTTCACAAATCCCTGTTGAAGCCTTTCATCCAAACTACCCGGTCTACTCTTAGACCAAATCCTGTGCTTGTCAATGAACAGCTGGAATATGAAGTTTCTCTTATTTGTGATTCTCGATATAGATGAGGCAAACTTCAATACCTGGTGGAATGGAAAGGTTATCCACCCAGCGAACGCACCTGGGAACCAGTCTCAAATTTGAACTCTCCCAGATTGCTCAGAAGGTTCCACCGAATTCATCCAGGTAAACCCGGTGGAACGGGTTTTAGAAGGGGGCATGCTGTCATGATCCGTCGATCACGCCCTTTCTGGTCTTCTTGGTCCCTGGCACATCGGGGGTTACTCGCTGTAGTACACCCAACATGGGCGTATACACGGAACGCGGTCTATTGACCTTTACGTCCTATGCAGCACGTTCTATAAATTAGCCACTCCCCTGCGGTTCCGCGCGTCTCAACGCTACCGATAGCTGTGGCCTGACGTGCTCCGTAGTTCGTTCTCCTGAACTGTGTTGCTTCCTGGTTCCCGGACCTTCCTCCTTCTCCTTTCCCTCTACCTTCCTTGATCCTGTTTCTTCCGTGTTCCGCGCAGACCGCCTCCGTGTGCTGCCTCCATTCCAAGCTTCCTGGAGTTTCCATAGATCCCGGACAAAGAAGCTGAACGAATCCTGGAATCCGAAGACGGCCGAGCGGGCTTGTACAAGACCCGAACTGCGCTGAAGAAAACCCTGACAAAGGACTCCGCAAAACAGAGAAAACAGGTGAGAAAAGGGGAAACCTGTGACAGATCTACTCCACCTCAACTCAGGACCATGTCTGACATGTGAAAGCAGTGTTAGAAAAGCTTCACCAGCACAAGCTGTATGCTAAATTGAAGAAGTGATCTTTCCACGTCTCGGACGTCGAATTCTTGGGCTTTGTGTTAGCACTGCAGGGGATCCATATGGACAACTGCAAGGTTGAAGCAATCCTTAGCTGGCCTTCTCCCACCTCTGTAAAGTCTGTCCAGAGATATCTAGGATTCGCAAACCCCTACCACTGCTTCATCCCTGGGGTCTCTCATCTAATGCATCCCATTACCACATTGTTCCGAAAGAATTAAAAGTTCACTTGGACCACGGAAGCTGACCAGGCATTTCTAGCTCTGAAGCAATGCTTCACTACTGCATCATATTACAGCACCCAAGACCAGAGCTCCCTTTATGTGGTGGAGACCGATGCCTCGAACGTGGCCATGGGAGCCGTCCTGTCCCAGAAAGACCCAACAGGACAACTCCACCCAGTGGCCTTTTGGTCCAAGAAGTTCTCAACACAGAGATGAATTATGCAATCACAGACCAAGAACTGTTGGCGATCAAGGCAGCCTTCAGTGAATGGAGACACTATCTGCTTGGAGCAAGACATCATGTTACGGTAATCACAGATGACCAAAACCTGCAGTACTTAAAAACATCTAAGCTCAGTCATCTCGACAGTTAAGGTGGGCTCTGAGCTTTGCTGAATATGACTTTATGATAACCTACAGACTTGGCATGCGGAACGGCAAGGCCCATGCTCCATCTCGGTTGGGTTGTGGGGAGGAGGAAGACAGTGCCTATGCCTCACACGAACCAGTGGCCATCGTCCCAGCAAACAAACTATTAGGTGCCATTGAAACCACAACCCCCTAGGTTGAGTTACTTGCAGCAGTAAAGCAGGCCATGACACCAGAAGAACTAAAGGCTTGGGTTGCACAGGACCCCCAGCGGGAAGACCGAGAAGCCCTTGCTTATCACCAAGGCCGGTTGTATCTACCCAATCCAGCATTGCAATCGTTAGTGCCCACGGACTACCACAGTGCACTGATTGAAGGGCATCTGGGAATCACAAAAACCCTTGCCGAAATACGACATTTCTGGTGGCCCACCTGGCGAAAAGACAAAGTATGACACATCCAGACGTGTGATATATGCAAACAAAACAAGACTCAGAAACAGAAGCCTTCAGGCCTTCTTCAGCCTCTGGCAGTACCTCCTGCTCCATGGCATAAGGTGTTCCTTGATTTTATCACAGACCTTCCCCCATGTGATGGCTACAACACCATACTAGTAGTCATAGATCTGTTGTCTAAAATGGCCCATTTTATTGCACTCCAAGGACTCCCCAACGCAATTACACCAGCCCACTCTTTCCTCAGATAGTTAGATTACATGGATTCCATTCAGTGGTAATCAAAGATGGGGGGAGTCAATTTGTGGCTCAATTCTGGAGAAGATGTGATACTGCACAAATAGAGGTGCATTTATCTACTAGCCATTATCCCCAAACTGACGGGCAGAAGAGAGGACAAATCAAACTTTAGAGCAGTATCTCTGTTGCATGCTCCCTTAGACCAATCAGAACTGGGTTACACTCTTATGGGTCTCCAAGTATGCATACAACAACTCAGTACATGCTTCCACAGGTTAGAGCCCATTCTACATCCCGGATGGTAGACATCCCTGTACTTCAACTTAAGATCCCCCGGAGCCTTTTGAGATGCCGGGCGTTACGGCATTACATGACACCATCAATCAATCCCCAAAGCAAGCCATGAGGCATTTACAAGCAGCCAAAGAAACCCAGAAAAAGTTTGCAGATCGTAAACAGAGGGACTCGCCCGAATATCGGGTGGGTGATGAAGTATGGTTAGCCACCAAACACATTCAACTGAAGGAACACAGGAAGTTCCATCCTAGGTTCCTTGGTCCCTACCGAGTTTCAGCCATGATCAGTGTAGTGCCCGTGAAATTACACCTACCACTTTCCTTACGCATACATCCAGTGTTGTGCATCTCATTACTCAAACCCGTCCAGCCTGGCACACGCATCAGCATAACATCACCAGCCCCTGTGTTAGTCGACAACGAGCCTGAATATGAGGTGAAGGACATCCTAAACTACAAACTAGTGCGGGGTGCCTTGTACTTTCCGATTGATTGGAAAGGATATGGGGTACTGGATCGCACATGGGAACCTGCCACTAATGTACATGCACCACAGATAGTAACCATATTCCATCGAAACCATCCAACCAGTCCCAGGCTGGGGAGGCACACATTAGGAGTGGCCTTGGTAGGGGGTGCTGTCATGATCACCAGCAAACCAACCTGCCTCCACTCCATTAGGCACACACATCATAGAAGGAAGAGGGAAGGCTGGACCCTGTTACTGTGTGGTTGGCGCTCACACCAACCTTGTCCCCTGGCATTGCTTTAGGGCTAGGTCCTCCAGCGTGGCTGCAACCTCCAATATGGCTGCACTATGCGGCCACCTCGCCTACTCCCAACATGGCCACCGGAAAGACCCACAAACAATCTGTTGAAGATGTAGACCATTTGCATGGGTGTGGTCGCAATATAAACCACACCTCCATGTATTTCTTCCTCGCTTTGCTTTACTCTGATCATGCAGCGCAACGCTTACCGGCGGCTCCCGATCTACACATCCATTTTCCAGCATCTCCGGCCCCTGCAATAGGAAGAAGGAAAACAAGTTATCTCCAAAAAGCACGCAAGCAGAAGGCAAAGATATTTACAAAGTTAAATTGCAAAGACATTTCTACAATGTGCCGTTACCGCCCCTGTCCCTCAATTTCCAAGCACTACTCCAGAGACGGCTCTGCCACATGGGCAGACCTCCCACTGTCACCAGAGTCAGATCTGCCGCAGGGCCCGTCCTCCTAACCTGGAAAGAGCCAAGTAAGACATACTGAATGCAAACGCGACATTACAACTAAGCAGAAGGCAAGAAATCGCAGCAGAAGGGGCACGGAGAGGCAAGCAGTTAAGGGGAAAGCCTTGAGCAGTAGAAGGAAAGAAAGAGGTTCCAGAGAAAAGGGACAAGAGACCATTACTGCCAAAGGACTATAACTGTCAAGAGACCATAACTGCCAAAAGGATATTACTGCCAAGAGACTAATACCAACCGTGAAGGCAACCGCATCCAGCTAGCCACAGCTGGTATGGGCAGCTCTAGTGACGCAACTGCCACGGATGAGACCAGGAATCATTCACACCTGTGCTGTATAACAGGTGAGTTCAGCCTTCCCCGGGTGGGGGTTCCCCAAGGTTTACTTGCAGAAACACTGACCCATGGTATTTTGGCCCTAGGATCTCTGTACCTGGCTACTGGCATTCCTGGGTTGCAGCTCTAACAACACAACCCAACAACACATCCCACTTCTTCCATTTCACACCCGGGTGGTGTTTCTTTGGTACTACACGGTTGTGGGGCGCCGAGTAGTGTGGAACAGGCATCAGAGAGTCCAGGTGCTCCTGTAGAGACCAAGGTAAGAGTTACACTAACTGACAAGAAATGGCAAAAAAAGAAGACAGGGGCCATTTTGTGAAGGTATCAGCCTGCAGATACATGTCACCAGGTAGTAAAAAAGAAACCACTGCCACCAGCCATTCAAGTGAGTTAGTGTAACAAAATGTTACATGACAAATGGATTAAAGGTGTGCTGGAACCATAAAGTAAAGGTAAGTAAGACAGGGGTCATCTTACTATTCCTGGGAACAGTAGTTCACCCAAGAAAATGTAGTTAAACATTAAGAGAAATCCAAGGGACTTATCAGTGGCACTGCACAAAAGGTGTTGTGTGTTACAATGCAAAAGGCAGATGCCTATGGAGTTTACCAGAATCCCTAAAACAGTAAGAAACACAGAAACTCTTAGTCAGGAAAACACATGAGTGAGTGAGAAAAATGTCCCACTCACTCAGGAGTAAAAATTAAAAAGCCCTGAGTCCAGCAAAAGAGCTGGGGGTCTCTAAGGTTAAAGGGAATTGGCACAGAATAGAAAATTCTCCCTTACACGTCTCACCGGGTACTACCGGTCGTTCATCAGAGGGTATGGGACCATTTCCTTGCCGCTAAATGATGTAACTTTCACGAAGATGCAAAAGAATGTAACTAGGATCCCCGCCTGTCAAAACTCCTTTCAGGATTTAAAGGATGGATTGTGCAGGGCCCCAGTTCTGAAAGTGCCAGACTATGGTCAGGAGTTCATTATCGAGACAGACGCCTGTGATTTTGGGATTGAAGTAGTGTTAGCGTAGCTGAACTCTGAAGGGGTAGAGCAACCTGTCACCTACATTAGCAGTCGGTTGTTAAAAAGGGGAACAAACTGGGCTGTCATAGAAAAAGAAGCCCACCTGGTTATGTGGGCCATAAAGAAGCTGAAACCCTACATTTGGCGAGAGGCCGAGCGTAAATAGTAAAGATCAAGGGGGGGTACGCCGAGACCTGGGGGACTCCACAGGTGAGGGAAGACGACTTTGATCTGAAAGGTGGTAAAGAGAGCGTCTGAGGGAGCTCTGATGAGACGATGTCAATCTCTTTAAGTAGTTGGCGCACAATAGAGTGATCAATAGTGTCAAATGTGTCTGATAGGTCTAGTAATATCATGAGGCTGACTCTGCCGTGGTTCCTCACCATGGTAACATTGTCAATGGCACAGACGATGACTGATTTAGTCCCCATCAGGGCGCGGAGTCCGGATTGGAAGGGATCAAGAATGGAAGCATCCTCAAGAAAGTTACTGAGCTAAGCAGTGGCTATGGCCTACAGAACCTTCATTAAACATATGAGGAGCGAAAAAGGGCAACAATGTGCCGGTAGTGCAGGGTCCAGAGTGGGCTTCTTAAGAAGAGGAATAACCAGTGCATGCTTAAGTGCATCAGGAACAGTGAGTAATTTATTGCAGAAGTAATAACTGGGGCTAATTTAGAGCTAATTGCCTTAAGTGCATGTAATGAAATGGGGTCCAGCGGAGAGCAGGATTTAAGCCGTGGGGTTACTTCACCAGACTATGGACACTGCAACCAAATTCCAGGTACCTGAAGCCAGAAACATGCAGCAGATCTTTGCTCGGGAACCCACATTTCCTGCAAATGCTCTGAAACACATCCTCCCTCATTTCCCATTCTACAGAGAGAAAGACCCAACTCGGCTCTTCTGTCACTGAGTTGTTAATTCCCTTGATGTGCACAGACTTGAATGACAGGGGATTCAATTCCACCCAATGCCCCAGCTCCTTCACTAGAATGCCCTGGGATACTGAGCACAGACGCCCTTGCGTGTTGATATATGACACTGTAGTAGTGCTGGCTTCCCCTGGAGGAAAGGAGTGAATGCCCTTGGAGCGTCGAAGAATGTCCTTGGAGCTTTGGAGGATGCCACCAGTGCCCTCCAATTGGATGAGCGGACTGCCTCCTGCGTATCCATTATGCCCGACAAGATTGGTCCTGTACCACTGCTCCACAGTCCAGCTTGCTTGCATCTGTGGTAACAATTGTCTGTAGTGATTAAGTCTGTGGAAATCCCTTACAAAAGTTGGGCAAGTGTAGTCACCACATAGGATCTTGCTTTAGTGATGGCAAAACTGGGACCAAGGGGTCAAAGTCCTTATTCTCTTCTGTCCAGAATCTTTGAAGGTGCACCAATAGTGGTCTCAAGTGGAGGTGAGCCAAGGAAGCCAGTACAAAGCATTGAGCCATGTTGTCAGAATACCCTCGGAATGTCAGGATGTGACTGGGTGCGGGGATTTGCTCTAGTCATGAAGACAGTGATTTCTTCCCGATAATGTACCACTCTGCCGACTGAAACAGTATAGCAGAGCAGTCAATAAAGGACACAACTGGAACACCGTTGACTGCAAGAAAGGCCACAGGTTAGTGCATCAACAGTACGAACAGGTTGAGTAGAACAAGAGACAATGACTGGGGCTCACCTCAATTGTTTAAATCAGGTAAAATGGTTACATAGGGTTGAGGCGACCAGAAGTTCCCCTTTAAACAGAAAACATGCAAGAGTAAGTAAAGATTCAGGAGATTGGGTTAAGGCCAAAACAATGCTCAAACAATAACAAGAAGATGGCTTACACGCGTGTAATGTTGTAAAGGTTCATATGAATTCTTTCAAATCCAAGGACAATTCCACGTGAACCCTATTCCAGATGGCACGCGTACATCTAGTTAAAGAAGAGTTACCAAGTCCAAACAAGTTTCCAAAGTGACCTGTGCCCAATGGCACAAGTACGCCTATTCCTGATGGATAAAGTCACTAGTTCATTTAGGTGAATACAAAGTTCCACTGAGCGATGATGTTGCAGAAGACTGGCGTTGATGGTATCCGTAGACGTAAACAAAAATGGTTGGCAAGGGGAAAAATGAAGCAAGGCAAAACGAGTCTGTGAGTCAACAGACAGATGAGGGCTGGTAAACAGTTCTCAAGTACGTAGATGGGGGGAGAAGGGCCAAAAGCAGAGAGTTGAACGAAGTCTGTGGGACGTAGCCGAGGTCAATACCAAGCAAGCAGCACCAATAACAAAATGGCAGACAGAGCAGATCCAAGTAAGGGAAGCTGAGGTCAGCAACAGTACAAGGCAACAAGATAGGGTTAGGCAGAAGGAGGTTGAGATAGCAAGCACAAGGTCAGAATACCAGGAATCCAAAAGTAAGGAAACACAAGATGCTTAATGAAAGTAATCAGAAGCAAGAAGCTTTCGTCTGATTGTTGTATTTCAAAGAGCCGGCAGGACGTAACGCCCTAAGCCACACCTCTGTGATTTCCTGCATCAGAGACCTGCATTCCAGCGTTTCCCTGGCAACCCGCAGCTGGAACGCAGAGCAAACTTCCAAGCCAATGTCTTAGATGGAAATCATGTTGCGGACCACAATGGATGAGGAGCCACCCTTTTGCCGGGACCTCTGGGAGACGTAGTGGGAGCATGTAGAGGGCGAATAGCCGTGTGTGAACTAGATACACTCCGGGCAGCTGAGAAAAGCTTGGAAGTGCGGGCAGAGGACTGCGGAATCCTGACACGTGTGCCCCAGTATTTCCAGGAAGTCTCTTGCTGAGCCCTGAGGACGAGACAGCAGATTCCTCAGTGCCTCCTGTAGCCTTTGTGCTCTGTCGACAGTGACCATCACTTTCCGATCAACAGTCCAGAACTGTGCCCCTATGAATTGGAGGTCCTGTGATGGCTAAAGCTGTGATTTCAGTCTGTTGGAAAGGAACTCCATTTCCTCCAGTATGTTGCAGGTTTTTCCTATATGTCATACAAGGATATCCAAGAAAGGGGCCTTGATTAGCCAGTCGTCCAGACATGAGAACACCTGGATCCTCTGAAGATTGAGGGAGGTAACAATTAGTCCCATGACTTTAGTAAAGACCCAAGTGGCTAACTTCACCCCGAATGGCAGGTCTTTGAACTGATAATGTGCTATTTTCCTACTGCAAACCATAAGAGAATTATTGCTGATGGATCTTCCAAATCAGCACATGAAAGTAGGCCTCCTGAAGGTCCATTGAGGCCCAAAAATCCTTCTCCTGTATTGGGGGAATGATGCACTGGAGGCACTCCATTTGGAAGTGTTCAGACACCACCTTGCGATTTTAGCCTCTTAGGGTCGATGATGAGTCTGAATTTACCTGATAGCTTGGGGACTAGGAATACAACAGAGTACACTAATTTCCCCCTCTCCCTTATAGGTGCATGTCTGAAAACCTTCTTCAGACATAGATCCTGGATAGCTTGCAGCATTGCATCCTTCTTGACTTGTCCCCTGGGAGCAGGAGTATGAATGGTCCCTGTGGGATGGGGTGTACAAGAATATTTTGTTTTGCAGCCCCAGCAAACCATCGGGTTGACCCATGCAGCTCCAGACAGCTGCCACCACTTGTCCCAAAACCACTTCTGGCAATCGCCCACTGACCTGCCGTCAGGATTTCTGCTTATTCGTGAGGGGCCTGCAATTTCTGTCCGTGGCTTGTGCCCCTGAAACTTGGGCCCTGGCTGGCCCCCCTGGTGTAGATGGGTTTTCCGAGTCTTTAATCCATCTTCCTCCTTAGTTTCCCTGCATGCTTTAAAAGCACTGTGTACCTTGTCCCCAAGGGAGACCCCAAAGAGCATTTGGCCCTCATAGGGAATTTTCATAGCAATGTTCTTGTGGTATGAATCTAAATGCCAGTCTTCAATGTGAAGGTCTCTACTACCTTTCACTCTCTATCACATGGCCATTGCAGAGGCCTTAACACGATCCTACACTAGATCTGAAATGAATTCCACCTGCATCTTCACTGGCTGTAGAATCAGTGTAGGAACAGTTCCTTCTTCAAACGCTTTGTTGAAGGATTTGAGCCCACCAAGTGCTGTCTCTGAAATGTAAGAGATGTATGTATCTGTCCTGCGGTGCGCTCCCTTGTAGGCTTTCCTCAGTGCTGTTTCTACTTTCCTGTCCGCAGGGTCCTTGATTGCTTCCTCCAGGGCCATGGTGGATCTCCCACCTAGGCATGGGAGAATTGTGTCCACTTGAATGTTCTGTGGCTTAGAGTTCTCTTTCCACTTCAAGGGGTATAGAGTAGCCAGAAATCTGAGGGCCAAGGTTTTCCCTAGCTCATTCCATTCTTTGAGTGTCTCCTCTTTGATCTCTGTAAGCATGGAGAGACGTACCCTCAAGGTGTGCTTGTATTGTGAGTGTGGTCCACTCACTGTCTTGTCTGAAGCTAGAGGATCTGTGCCAAGAAAACCCATGTTTTGGGCAACTTGGGCCAGTACAGTGGACACAACCCCTTTGTCCAAGTATTTACATTTCTGATATTTACTTAGTGAGGAGAAGGATACATCAGATGAACTCGATGAGGCTGAAGAAGTGGAGGATGAGAAGGGTGAGGTATGCTCACGGGTATGCCTACTCTTAAAGCCTTATTCTTTAATAGCTTTTGAAAATATTTCCAGGAGCCTTTCTTCTGATATTCTTTCATATCTCTCCCTTTTTCTTGGTCTCTTAGGGGATCTTCAGAAAGAGGACTGTACAGGCTCTAGGTGGTGTCTTTTTTCTGATTGTTTGCCCATCTTGGCTACTGCGTGAGCCGGAATCTGGGAGGAACACTGTCTGTAAGCAGGATCCAGGCTCATGGACTATCACTTATTTAAATACCTGCCTTGGGAAGGCCCTGAAGTGCTATGGCAACCGGAGCAATGGGCCTGCCCGTCTCCCATATATTTACATCGGCCAGAGCAGACAATCCCGGGTAGAGCCATTGAGCATGTGTCCCTACTGCGCATGCTTGGTGCTGGAAAGTTGGGATGTGCTGGTTGCTCCGCAAGGGCACACTACCAAATACTTTCAACTGGCGCCCATTGTTTGGCGGGGGTCCAGGAAAATACTGGCTCCTTCAGCATTCCTGCACCATGCCTTCTGCTCAACCTGCAGTTGCTCACTCAGCAGGGATGCAGGGACCTTTGTCAAGTGACAAAGATTCCCCGTCTGGCAATGGGAATCCTAGTCCCAGACCCCAGACCGTTGCCCCTCCTGGCACAGCCAGGAAAGGATTAATCAACATGGCAGCCGTTCCCTGCGAGAGGCAGGAACATTTTTTAACTGGAATCATTCGACTGGAGGGGCCTGGTATGCTCCTACAGGAATTGTGACTGGCAACAATTCATGGAAAAAGAAAAAGGGTTCCTCTGGAGATGTAAGGTTACCTCACAAGTAAGTCCTAGGATGAGGAAGGGGGACGTGGAGGCAATGACCCATTTCTACTTATTTTGGCCGACTCGAGCATATAACTTACAAATAGGTTAGTTAACAGGGAGTCAGTCTAATTTCCTGTTTTTTAAAACCAAACTCAGGATGAGAGCGTCAGTAGCTTGTCCACCCATAAAAACAATATTTGATGTTTAATTATGAACCAATCACAATAGCTAACTGATTTCTAGGCCCTTAAAGACAACAGAATCGAAAAAAAAACATTCGATTAGTCTGTACTGCGACCACGGGAATCAAAACAAAAAGTATGCAAAATGTATTTTTAAAAAGAGAAGAGAGGTTGCTAAAAACCAAAATGGAATAAAAAGTAAGTACAATAAGAAAATGTGACACAAAAATATGTTTTAACGAAAAGGAAAATAATAGGCACAAGTCTGAGGTACAGATACTGATGCTCTCGTGATCAACAAAAAGCACCATCTTGGCGATATTGTGTCCCGTTTCATTTCAAAGCACGGTGACATTACGCACGCTCCATGTAAACAGTTGCCATCCAAGCAGGATTCCGGATGCAATGAACTTTTAATGCGAGCAACGTGATCTCTGCCAAAACCGGCGCACGTTGGATATTTTCTGCTTGCAATTACTTGCTTCAGAATGAACACTCCCATTTGCCACTCGAGTAAGAAGGGAAAAATGTTTTAACGCTTTCCACGCTTTTTCCAAACGCTGCTCTAATGGTCAAGACCTACCATTTTAAAACCATGGATATCCATGTTTTAAGTGCAAAGGGAATGTCAGGGGTAGCGTAACAAGGAGGCAGGCACTAACTGCGGATGACAAACGTGGAGTTTAGCAATAACTTGGCAAATGTGTTATGTGTGTTGTGACGTCACGCCTCTAACGCTGTGAAGTTGGTGGATGTGAAGCAGGGAGAGAAAACTAAATACATTTTTTTAAAATTATTTTTTGTATTTAGGTTGAAAAACAAACCTTTACAAAATGTTTATGTAATACATGTATATATGTCTCTCATCATCACATTAGCTTAAACACTAAATAAATAGGACTGCACCCTTCTGGTGTCAGGTCTAGTAAAAGCAAAATGTGTGGCGTGGTTATTGCGCCTGGTGCATGCTTTATTTTGCGAGCCCACGCCTCAACAATGTGGTCATCGCTATGCCAAGTCAAGTCCTCTGAAGTGTTTGTGGCTAGAACTGTATTATTTATAGGGTGGATTCAGCCTTTGACAGCACTTGGCTCTCACCTGTATTATGTTATGGTATTAGACAGGGCAGTTTCCTGTCCATTTGGAGCCCAGTGCGAAATACTAGAACGCGCCCGCGTGCCCGCGCGATCGGCATGTGCGACACTCCCAAACTACACTCCACTGTTAAGTAACTCCTACCCAACGTCATTAAATCACTGCTATACAAATGAAACAGGTTTTATTACATCGTGATTCAAGAACTTTGGAGAAATTCCTCAGACAAAGCAGAGTACACAAACCGTAAATACTATTCGTGATTTTTAAAGTTTTATGTCACTTGTTAGTCTATGTCCATCATCCCTAGCCAGCATAGTCAATAGTGAGGTATCTTGGGAATTGTAGTCCAAAACATCTGGTGAGCCAAAGTTTGCGGACCCCTGACCTAAACAGTGGCACCAAAGTTTCCCTTCTGATAAGGACCGGACACCAGATGGGAAATCCTATGGAGAATGCATGCAAGCAGGACTAAATCAGAAATATAATGGGAAGGTCAATGGCAACTGCAGCCCAGAAGGCTGTTTGATCTGCAGAGGCCTTAACCGCCATAAGTGGGATCCTAATTGTCTTACAGAGCCTATATGTTCTATGTCTCCAGAATGCCAGTCTGGCCTTCCATATGGGGGAGGAGGAGGAGCAGGCCAGTGCCATCCCTGAGTTAGTGTTTGAGTTCATTGGCATATCAGAGAATAGCCTTGAGTTTTTAGTGTGGCTCCTCAAGAACACACAACAGTTTAATCTGTCTGTATAAGCGACATGTGAATCAATGCTGTCAGGGTTGGTATGACAATGTTTGGCAGGACCCTGAGAGATCCAAAGAATATCCTCATGGGTTGACCTTATCCAAGCTATCCTCCGAACCTGAGATAGGGCTTGAATTTCAAGAATGACCATGACTTCATACCAGTACCAACCAGGAAGGAACTTGACTGTGATGAAGTCAAGACTTCTGAGGCCAGTGCAACCTGTAAAGTATGATTGTGGCCATTCCTGGTATGGTATGGTGTGGTAATGTTTATTTATAAAGCGCCTTTACACAGGCACTGGGGAACTGGGGAACGCCACAGGTTGAGAGAGCGATAGTCGGGAGAAATGCTCTGAGTTCCACCTAGGATGGGCAGTCGGAGAGAAAGGAGGTTAGCCACTTCAGAGCCTGACCTGTGATTCCCAGGGTTTCACAGAGACATGCGATCAAGATGTTGTGGTTAACCGTGTCAAAGGTAGAGGAGAGGTCGAGGAGAATGAGGACAGAGGGAGTGTTAGTGTCATAGTTTGAGAGCAGGTTTTCACTGGTGTTCAGAAGAGCAGTTTCCACGCCTCTGGATGCTCTAAAGCCAGACTGATGGTCGTGCAACCAATAGATTCAGTGTGGAGGGTCAGCTGAGAAATAGCCAGCTGCTCAACGAGTTTGCCCAGGAAAGGTGTGATAGAGATAGGGCAGTAGTTTACCAGAATGGAGGGGTCGGCAGAGGGTTTCTTGAGCAGAGGGTCACAAGGGAGTGCTTAAGAGCAGTTGGAAAAACTCCAGTGGAAAAGGAGGGAATGTATAGATCAGCCAAGGCTGGGGCGAGGGAGTCAATATTGTCCTTAATGGTTTTGGAGGGGCAGGGGTCCACCTGTTTGGATGAAGCCTTCATAGACCGGACTTGTCTGGCGTCCTCATCGGGTGTGATGGGTGAGAGAGAAGAGAGGGGACGTGGAGGGGGGCCAAGGGAGGCTCTGGTGTTGGTGTATGCTGTGGTGTGGAAGAGAGGGAGGAAAGGATGTCTTGGGTTTTTGGGATAAAGTGTGCAGCCAAGGCCCAGCAAAGGCCCTGGGTGGGTGTGACAAAAGGAGAGGCTGCTGCAGGATTGACCAGTTCCTTGCAGCTTTTGAAGAGTTCGGGCGTGTTGCTTCATGCCGCGGAGATGCAGGCTTGAATAAAGACTCTTTTCTTGGAACGGATGCAGTTGGTATTGCCTTTGAAGGAGGCGGCAGGCCAGTTTGTCAGATAGTTCGCCCGACGCATTCCATTTCCGCTCAGCTGCCCTACACTTGGACCCTAAAGATCCTAGGATTTTACAGCTTTAACCTGACTGCAACCAAAGGATTCAGATCAGTGTAGTGGATGGCAGCTGAAGCCAGCTGACATACGTGCAGCAGGCATAGGATGTGGGAGTGTGTGAGGTCATGGAATGTGGGTTAGAATGTTATGTTTTTAAGGAGCTGTTAAGTGAACAGTTGTTTCTGTTGCTGGCTGAAGCTGATGGAGTGGTGTCCGTGGGGATTCATTGTTTATCTAGACTAAGATACTTGAATTCACAATAAATACTCAACTCTTTGAGTACTTGGATTATTGCATACTTCATTTGGCGACGAGGATGGGATAACCTTTCAATCACATCAGAACCCCATGGCACCACTACTCTTCATAGTGTAGAAGACAGACTCTGTGTACGTTCCTGCAGCATTTCCGTTGCCGGCGAATTGACATCAAAAGCAGGAAGAAGGATGAGCTGCGATGGGGCCAGAGAGGAACCAGCACACAGAAGTGAGGGACAAGCTGCTAGAGGAGCCAGCGCACGGAAGTGGGGGGACGAGTGATGCAGTGTGCAACGCAATTTAATCGGCACAAGCAAGGAGTTGGGGGAGGAGTATTGGCCACATTTCTAACTTTCCATTGGACCATTAATGCAACCGATAAGCAGTAAGAGGGGCGCGCACCGGAGCACACACATATTAAGGTGCATGCCACACGCATGCCAGCGTTTAAAGTTGCCCTAGCAACCCCGCGCTTCTCCAGATTGAAGAAGGCGCCGTACAAAGTAGTGTACGTGCGGCAGCCATTTTGGGAACTGATTTATGTTATATGGCTGCTGTGACAACCAGTCTCCAAAGAGAAACACGATCGTATTGCGCATTGCAATACAAACAAGAGATTTAATTAAGGACATAACACTAGTTGTGGATTATGTACAATACGCATTGTTAAGCTATTCTCCATCGTGTCATTTAAGATTGGGAGTAATGCAACCCCCCTCATCCATTTTTAGCTACAGCTGGAAACCCCCCAATTCCATCTGGAGAATGGAAGTAGTATTGGGGCAACTAAATTGGAACAATTGAAAATGAAAACTTTACACCAACTAAAAAGAAAAAAATACTTTTACACTCTTTAGGTCCTGAAGGACATAGAATTTGAGAACTAGCACCACTGAGAATAGGTGAAGGGGATATATTTCACAAATATGAACAAGTATTAAAATTGTTTGGATATATACTATTATCCCAAAACGAATGTGTTGGTAAATACGTACTATTTCTACACTAGAAAGCAGGAAACATATGAAACAGTTGATGACTACGTCAGTGAGCTCAAAAAGTGGCGGTAACATGTAATTTTGGAAGAGGATTAACACAAGAAAACCTTATCAGGGATCAAATCAGAATACATACCAAAAGCAATGTGGTGCAGGAAAGACTATGGATGTGCAGAGATCCTTCACTAGAAGAGACGATTGCTATAGCAAAAAAGGTAGAGGATAGGGAGGATAGCTCAGCGGCAACGTGCTCGCCTTTATGTAAAATGACACGGAACACCACAAGTTCGATCCCCGGGTCTGAGCTTAGAAACCTCTGGGTATTAAGTGCGTTATAAATAACCAATCATATCATATCATATCATAGAGCGCACTATGATTTGCACTAAAGCTTTGAAGGAGAAAGACAAGGAGATGGTCACGTGTCACGCCCCTTAGGAAGTGCTGGTCGCTATGGTGCCGCTGGACCAGAAAGTATGCGGCGTCCATCTTTTCACCCAAGATGGTGCCTACAGCGCTTGGTTGCAGTCTAGCTGTTGTGAATCTGCATGGAAACCTGACTCCTCCCTCTCAGCCGAATGCCGCATATCAGTCCCGTTTGTCAACAAGCAGGCGCATTGTTACTCCAGCATTACAACGCTACGTAAGTTCGGACCTAGGCTGTGTCTATCTGTCCTTGCCTAACTATTGTATCTATTGACCTTCTCTTCTGTTTCCCTTACTAGCTATCCTTCTCAACATGCAATAGGATAGAAACCGCTGTACTGTCTCCAGAAGATCGAACGTTATCTCTTTCAAGGGACTCTTCCGGGGTTTCTCGGATATCCGAACCAGAACTTCCCTCGGTTACCCCCGAGGTACAGGAACCGGTCAGGGTAAACCTGTTTTCCATCTGTTAGGAGAGATTAGTTCTAAACTTATTTTCTTCCCTTCTCAAGCTAAAACCTCAATTCCGTAAAACAGTGATATACATAGCTGAACCACAGTTCAGCAGGCAATCCGATTCCTCTAACAGGTATTTCTTTTGACTGAGACCCACTTACCTCTGCTTCCAGTATCTCTGCCCATATTCAACCCCCTTCTTTCTGTTTAGTGCATCCTTCCGAAAGCTGAATCTCTGGTCTTTGACATAACCATTGCCCAGCCGCTACAGGTGCTAGCTTCATCCTACTTCCCTCTTGTATCAAATTCTCTGTTGAAGTGAATTATCCATTACCTTTGCCTAACGTGTCTCTTTCATTTTCTGACATTAGACTACACGATACTCCCTACCTTGAGGTGCCACTACTAGAAGACATCAGAGGGCTGACGAGGGAGCAGAAGCGCAGGGTTTTCTTCCCACACAAGGGCTTTTGCCACGAAAGGGAAGGGAGAGCCCAGTGGGATTCATTTTCAGCTACTTCCTACCTGGCATCCGGTTTCGAGTAAATTCAAGAGGCCTTCTTTGCGGGTGAGTCCACTCTAAGGTTTTCGTTCCTCGTCATCACCACTGAAGTTTATTGTTCACCTTCATAATTGTACAGTTGTTTAACATCACGTCCGGAAAAATCACAGCAGTCAGGCCCAAAGAAGTGAAGGACACATTAGTGAAATACAAGGAGCACAAAAATAAAGACTACACTAGAGGTGGCAAATCAGAAGAAACTGTACACAGAGAGAAAATAAGAATAACCAATGGAAAGTGCTATCGTTTTAGTAGAAAAGGACGTTATGCCAATTCTCAATTTCGTCCAGCCTTGAATAAGAAACACTCCAATTGCGGCCTTATAGGTCATTTTGGTGTTGTGTGCAGGAACAAAAAGCAGGGAAGTCAAGTAAAAGGGATTCAAGATTAAGAAGAACATAATAGCTTAATTACGAGTTTGCTGGTCTGGAAACAAGGGTGCCGGTAAGCTCACCGGCACCCTTGTTTCCGGAACTGGCAAACTACGAGTTTGCCTGCCGGGGCCACTGCGCCCGACAAGTCTGACCCTGCTGGGCGCAGAAGCAATGGTAGGCAGACTCCTCACAGAAGCGCTGGTACCTTTAGCAACGGTGCTGGTGCTTCCGTGATCCCATTCCTGTGGAATCCTATGAGAATGGGAAACAACATTTTACCGGCACCTGACTTCCCGGGCCGCCGAACTTGTAATGTCCCAGTGGCACCAGGAAGTCAGGCGCCGGCAAAATGTTACAAGTCTGGCGGTAACCCGCCAGTAGCACCGGCAGTGCTACCGCCAAACTCGTAAAGAGGCCCAATGATAATGATGAACAAGAAGTGGAAGTTGTTACCATAGTACGCAGTAACAAAAGGAATGCTTAAAATTGACGGCAAAAACACTGAATTAATGGTAGCTCAGGTTCAACATAGACCATCATCACGAAGGAAAGATGGGAAGAATTGTGCAAGAAAGGATACAAGACAGAACTTATGAAGCCTGATATAAGGAACCCTGGAGCATTTGAAGGATTGACGATTAAATTGATGGGCTACCGAATGACTATCATTGAATTTAAAGGGAGACTAGCAGAAGTGAAGGTGTATATTGCAAGGAAAGGAGAACATGTTTAGGTTAGGAAGACTAAGCTAAGTTAAACATCAAACTCAGTTCAGGGAGTATAGAACTAGTATCAATTGTATCACCTAATGGAGTAAATACTGACGAGTATGTGCAAGGCAAAGACAAGGAAATATTCTGTGGAGTGTTCACAGATAACATCGGAAAATTAAAGGGGTACTCACATAAGATTGAGCTCAGGCATAGCACTAAACCTATGATACATAATGTGAAACATATACATATTGCCTTGAGAAGAGAAGTTAAGGAAGAACTGTGTAGGTTAAAAGGGAAGGTGCGATTGAAGAGGTGGATGCCTCAGAGTGGATCCTTCCCATAGTAGTGGCAAGGAAGGCGAATGATAAGGTCAGGATATGCATGGACCTTAGAGAGTTAAACAAAGTGATTGTGGTGGAAAAATACCCCTTGCCTGTTATATCAGAAATGTTGAACCTGGTGGGCGATGCTGACATGTTCTCTACAATTGATTTATCAGCATGAAGTATGCAATAATCAAAGTACTCAAAGGGGTTGTGAGTATTTATTATGAATTCAAGAATCTTTGTCTATATAAACAATGAACCTCAGGGACACCACTCCGTCAGCCTCAGCCAGGAGCAGAAACAACTGCTCACTTAACGGCTCCTTGAAAACATAACATGCTTACCCATATTCCATGACCTCACACACTCCCACATTCTATGCCTGCCGCACGTATGTCAGCTGGCTCCAGGTGACATCCACTACACTGATATGAATCCTTTGGTTGCAGTCAGGCTAAAGCTGTACAATACTTGGATCTTTAGGGTCAGGAATGGACACAATCATACTTTACAGGTTGCATTGGCCTGAGACGTCTTGACTTCATCACAGTCAAGTTCCTTCTGAGTTGGTACTGGTTTGAAGTCATGGTCATTCTTAAAATTAAAGTCCCATCTCAGGTCCCCAGGATAGCTTGGATAAGGTCCTCCCATGAGTATATTCTTTGGATCTCCCAGGGTCCTGCCAAACATTGTCATACTAACCCCAAGATCATTGATTCACATGTTGGTTATACAGACAGATAAAACTGTTGTGTGTTCTTGAGGAGCCACACTAAAATGTCTGGGCTATTCTCCGATATGCCAATGAACACTAACACTAACTCAGAGAGGGCACTGTCCTTCTCCTCCTCCACCATATGGAAGGCAGGACTGGCATTCTGGAGACATAGAGACTCTGTAAGACAGTTTGGAGTCCACTTTTGGTGGTTAATACCTCTGCAGATCAAGCAGCCTTCAGAGCTGCAGTTGCCATTGACCTTCCCATTATACTTCTGATTTGTTCCTGCTTGCACGCATCCTCCATAGGATTTCACATCTGGTCCTTATCAGAAGGGAACTTTGTTGCCACTGTTTAGGTCAGGGGTCTGCAAACTTTGGCTCACCATAAGTTTTGGACTACAATTCCCAAAATACCTTACTATTGACCCTACACACTCCCACATGCTATGCCTGCTGCACATATGTCAGCTGGCTCCAGCTGACATTCACTACATATCCACCCCCCAAAAACAATAACAACAAATTATAATAACACAAACAAAATTATAAGGAAATAAAGAGAACAACAAAATCATCAATAGCAACAATGACATCATATTAGCTTATTAATAGCAACAATGACATTATAATTTCCTTTTCTGAACTTTATGACACATCCAATTCTTCATTTTGTATACACAACAAAATCTTTGAACTTTTTTGGTAAACTCTTACCCCTCCCACTCTTCCTCACTACCTCAACATCACTTCCCCCATTCAACAGTTTCCATCTTAAACTTACACTATCACCATTGGTATCACTCCTATTAACATAACTTTTTTTCCACAACTCATAATTCCAAGAATGTCATGTACCCTCACTTCATTTTGATTCCAAACCTTACCATCCTACACCTTAACAGAATTTCTAAAACACTGCATCACCTTCATGAGACCTGTGAGAAACCTGAAGGTGTGTCACTTACTAGTCCTCGTGGGATCTGTCATCCAGGTGGCCAGGACACGGTCATCGCGATTGGATCCAGTTCCTGGGGGTGGACCAGTGCGGGAGGATCACTTGGGGGGTCCTCGGGAAGTGGAAGTGGGACACCGACAGGTGAGACGCGGTACCCCCTTCCCTATAACACCCTTTCCCCATCCTACCCCATTGGATATTCAGAAGTTCTACCCCCCGCTCTTTTCCGAAACAAACACTTTCTTGCACCGTGCAAAACAATGGATTAACACCATAGCCATTTACCTGACATGTCGCAACACCAAGGTCAGGCAGAGTCAGGCAATTGATAATAACTATGCACACCTGACGACCCTTTCCCTTCCCTACAGGAATAAAAGACAGAGCACGAGAGCCCACTTTGAGCAAGGCTGAACGAACGAGGAAACAGCCATTCCGGACTGGCAGTTCAAATGGAGGAGAAAGGCAGCAAGACCTGGAGGGACAATGAGGAGGGATTGCCATTGCCGCTTTCAACTCAGACCCGCAAAGCCTCTGAAAGGGAAGTCATAAGACCGGAAGTCCAGTTGGCATGTGGTGTGACAGGTTTCAGCGTCATACGGGGCCCTCATGCGGTGACAGCCAAAGCGGGGAGAAGTGCTTGCCACCGTGGTGCCGTCTTTGACTCCCGAGACATGAAACTCCAACAGTTCAGCACAGCCAGTCAGTCAGAGAAGACTGATAGTAAACCGAACTGTTCTGGGTTCAAGGTCGCAGGCGGAAACATTGTTGAATGAAGAACTTATGTGTGTGAACTTTAAAGAAAATATGGGACAAGGTCCAGAAGCAGAGCAGTCCGGTGCGCCGGGGTGCTCATTCAAAGAACTTTGACTGTAGCCCTTTTTTGGATTGTGTTTTTATTTTTTTAAACTACGAGAACCAAGAGGCCTTAGGAGAGGCTGGTGTGGAGTGTCAAAGTGGTCCTACGAGGGTTGAGCAAAACCCCTCGTACACTCGAAAGTCTTTGACACATTGGATAAAACTGAGAGAACTGTGAAATTGGCAAATGTGCACCCGATGGAGGGATGCCTACACATTGGGGGTGAACAGTGATATACCTGTGAACATTGTGGCAACAAGTGTGAACCCAGCTGAGGGATGTCCACAATGTATAGATGTTTAAAAAAACATGAAGACTTTTGAAGTATACAGTTTTGAGTAAAAGGCCGAAGTGAGGGAGGCTAATGTTGCTACAGGGATCGGGGCCCAGCTGAGGGGGACCCAAAGGGCGAGGAGCAATTGCCCAACGTGAAAGATTACATTGAGACTTTTGAATGATACGTTTTTGAGTAAAAGGCTGTAATAAATCCAATTGAGGCAGGCTAACATTGCTAGAAGGATCAGAGCCCGGTTGAGGGGGATCTAAGGGGTGAGGAGCAATCGCCCAGCGTGAAAGATTGAAAGGAACTTTTTGTTTGTTCATTGTTTATGGTCCAGCGGGTCTTCTAAGGCAACAGACTTTTCAGAGAAGAGACTTGGCCCCAGAAGGTCTTGGCATCGTTGAAAGGAACTGTAAACTTGTGCTGGCGAGGCCCAGGAGTGTGCTGTACTCAGAGGTCACGCCTTGTCCCTTGCTAAAAATGTGTGGAAGGGAGACCCCAGCCATATCATCCTGACTTATCATTTGGTGAACACTTCTTTCTTTTGTGAAACTTATCCTGCACTATTTTGTAACTTAGAGGTAAGGATTGGCAGTAGTTTTGTTTAGTATAGGCCCTTTTTATTTGACAAGACGCCACTAGGACTGCCTTATTATTATTTGATGGTCGAAGCTTGCTCCCATTTTAGATTTAGGTTTAGATTAGGCATTTTTCTCACCCATCATACAGTTTATTAAACACCCTTGAACTGTGATCACTTGTGTCTGTCTTAACTGTTGCCACTGTATGGGAGTGAGGGGTCCCCAGGCCCCCTCGCGCCGTACACTCCTCAGTACAAGGCTTGGACCACGTGCCTTCGGTAGTGGGATTGCCCCTTGCCCTTATGTAAAGTTAACCACGGTTGACTGCTACATAGATGGGACTACTGAGCAGGATACGGGGCATCCATCATTTGTGCCCCTTTTCGACTCCATATTGGGTAAACAGGCCTCACTGCGATAGTACAGCAATGCTCAGCTCCCCTTCCACCGCAGCAGCCAAGGACATAGACACACACACAAGGCGCGCAGCAGCTGGCTGGCCCCCACCCTTGCACTCCCCCTGCGAAGGAAAGCTCTGCGCTCCCATTCTCACGCTGAAGCCGGAGAAAGTTGCAACAACCAATATGATACAGTTTTCTTCCTCTGAGATCACTGCTAGCATGAGAACCAGCACGTGAACCAGGATGAGCTAAGCAGTTTCTGCTCGTTCACCCCCATAAACGTGCAAGCCACCCACCCCCATTAAAAAAAATGTATTGCCATCTTGACCCTGCGCTCCCTGTAAGGTATTTCTTTCAAGTGCCAGACCCTCGCCTGTGCTGCGAAACCCACCCAACACACCCACTACTAACCTTAAGCATTTTATCACAATATATGTTTTTACTTATACTAATAGGCTTGAGGTTTAGGAGATATGTGAAACACAGCTTGATTCTTTTTACATGCACAATAAAGGTCAAGGCCTCCAATTAAAACCACGAATGACCCAATTGTACTGACAATAATTATTATGTGTGAACTTGTGTAGAAATATGAAAAGTAACATAAAATGTTTAGATAATTTGTTATTTAGTGTTTTACGAATGCAACATATTAGCTTAGGTAGTGACCATAGTGACCGGACCCTGACCTGCGTGGAACACAAGATATTTGATGTCCGTCATCTCGTCAGCCACTCAGCCAACCAGAAGGAAGAGATGCCACCCACACCTACAGCACCACACCGCCTGGCCAATCGGGTCCATTTAGCACTTTTTGTTAGAGTTACCTTGAATGATATATATACAAGTTTGATGTAAATGTTTGGTAGAGTTTTTTTTGGGTTATTTCCTAGCTGGAGAAATAAACCATCCTTTGAACTCTTGCAGCCGGGTCTCGGTGCCTTCTTCCCCAAAAGGGGTTGGTTATTTTATTTTCTCTCACACGTAGTAAGCCGGGGAAAGGCACCTACCCTGTCTGCATCAGACGCCCTCCTAACAGGAGAGAGCGGAGTGTGCATTCTTCTCCCCGTCACGATTTTGTGCGGGCTTAAATGGTGATCCTTGCATGGTTGATTTCTGAGTTGGAACAGTGCTAGGGGCAGACAATATACCCAATTCTTTTTCAACGTGCTGCATAATTTCGATAAATTGCTTTTGAGCAGTCCGTTGATCCTCTCCACAACTCCATTGGCCATTGGATGATAAATCAAACATAGTTTATGTTTCACCCCCAGAAGGGAGGTTACTTCTTTGAAGAGATCATTCACAAAGTGCGTGCCGTTGTCTGAACGGATCAAGTCACATATTCCCCACCGCGAGAATACTTCTCGCACAAGGAACTTGGCAGCACATTTTGCATCAGGATGGGGACAGGGGCCCGCTTCCACCCACTGTGAAAAAGGGCACACCACCACAATCAAGTATCTCGCTCCATTACATCTCTCTCCCATATCGGCGTAGTCGATATGTAGTTCTCTAAATGGACCTGTAGGGCGTGGCAAAGTGCCACACAGAGTTCGTAATGTCATTCCTGAATTGTAAGTTTGGCATGTAGTACATTCAATCACAAATTTAGACAAGTATTCGTGCAGATTAGGAACAAACCAATCCTCTTGAATATCTGAGGCGATGTGTTGTTTTGCAACGTGAGCTGGGAAATGCAGTTGTTGGAATGGTACTTCTAATAATTCTACAGGCATCACTTCCTTGCCTGTCGTTTCCTGTCTCCAAATGAGATCTGTGGCTGATTGTTTACATCCTTGTTTGCCGCACAACTCCTGCTCTTCCGGTGGGGCCCTTCTCTGGAGTTCTATCAATTGTGCTATGGGCGTGTTACTGTAGGCTTCTGCTGGTTGTTCTGCTGTGTTTGTTTTTACAATGTTCCAGTTGCATGAGGAATAAGTGAGCACACGTAGCAACTTTCATTACTTGCTTGCTTTTCTGCGGCACTCATGTCTGAATACCTTTTATTTGATTGGTCAGGGTGTCGGGGGTCCTCTATTTCATCTAACCCCAGGTTATGATAAATATCGTATCTGTTTTTTCCCACCCCCCTTTTCTCCTCCTTTTGTTTTTTAATTGAGTACCAACTCGTTGATATTGCAGTGGGAATATTCTGGACCATGCATCATCTATGTTGTTCATGGTGACATGTGTGTGTTCAGTTGTGGTTTCTGGTGCCGTGTGTGTGTGTATGCTTGTATTTCTGGAGTTAGTCAACCAATAGTAATCGTCATTTACATTCCATCCAAGCTCTATTTCCTTGGCTATAGTATTACTCAACAATGGAATAGCAGTTTTGTTTACATGCAATTGTTCAAAGGGTGACGTTGTATTTATACTATTCGATTCAATGTTATAAGTGTCCTTAAAAATAGTCGTTGCTTCAGTCCATAGTTTAGACCCTGGTTTTGTCATATCAGTTCCGCTCCCCCCTTTGTTCATTTCATTTGCCACAAATAAAACATTATACCAAATAAAATAAAACATCATTATTGCAAATAATATGGCAGCATATTTGATAATGCATTCCAAATTACTTAATCTACTGGCCCTAGTGCCATCCCTATTTCTATCTAACATTTCAGCCTGCTCAGCCGTTTCGTCGCATTGGCTCATGTTGGACTTATGTGGGCGAGACAAATTCGTTAAGTCATCATGAAAAGAAACATATTTGCAATTGTTCATTCTTTTTCATCTCTTTACTGAGTTAGGCATTTAACAATTTCTTTTCATTTTATCATAAAAATAATGAAGAAAAATAGAAAAAACAACACGATTTATATGAGAAGAAAAGGAAGAAAGAGAAAGCGAGAGAGAGAGAGAGAGACAAAATATGTAAAAACATTTTGCTTTTCCACTATACTTTCCCTGTCTAAGTTGCAGTTTTCATCATGTCAGACTGTGTTAGCTATGGCATCCACACAGTCGGTTTCATTTTGGGGAAGTGCGATGCTGTGCGCCCTTCTCACATCTGAGAGGTGCACCCAGTATCTCAACCCCTTTACTTTAACTGCAGTTGGGGTGCTGTACACCACGGTGTACGGTCCATGAAATCTTGGTGAATTCCACCTTCTTACAAAACCTCTGACATAAATGTGTTCCCCTGGCATTAAAGGCCCCTCCGGGCTATCTGCTGTCGGCATGGAGGTGTTTGTTGCTACATCTTCAGTAAATGGCAGAACAATTTGTTTTGCTATGCTGCGTACTGCGCGCGTTAGCTGTGCTAGGTATTCCTTAAACTCTTCTCCCAGCACTGTGGCAGCCCTGTGCGCATCAGACGCCCTCCTAACAGGAGAGAGCGGCGTGTGCATTCTTCTCCCCGTCACGATTTCGTGCGGGCTTAAATGGTGATCCTTGCATGGTTGATTTCTGAGTTGGAACAGTGCTAGGGACAGACAATATACCCAATTTATTTTCAACGTGCTGCATAATTTCGATAAATTGCTTTTGAGCAGCCCGTTGATCCTCTCCACAACTCCATTGGCCATTGGATGATAAATCGAACATAGTTTATGTTTCACCCCCAGAAGGGAGGTTACTTCCTTGAAGAGGTCATTCACAAAGTGCGTGCCGGTGTCTGAACAGATCACGTCACAGATTCCCCACCGCAAGAATACTTCTCGCACAAGGAACTTGGCAGCACATTTTGCATCAGGATGGGGACAGGGGCCCGCTTCTACCCACCGTGGAAAAGGGCATACCACCACAATCAAGTATCTTGCTCCATTACATCTTTCTCCCATATCGGCGTAGTCGATATGTAGTTCTCTGAATGGACCTGTAGGGCGTGGCAAAGTGCCACACAGAGTTTGTAATGTCATTCCTGAATTGTAAGTTTGGCATGTAGTACATTCAATCACAAATTTAGACAAGTATTCATGCAAATTGGGAACAAACCAATCCTCCTGAATGTCTGAGGCGATGTGTTGTTTTGCAACGTGAACTGGGAAATGCAGTTGTTGGAACGCTACTTCTAATAATTCTACAGGCATCACTACCTTGCCTGTCGTTTCCTGTCTCCAAATGAGATCTGTGGCTGATTGTTTACATCCTCGTTTGCCCCACAACTCCTGCTCTTCCGGTGGGGACCTTTTCTGCAGTTCTATCAATTGTGCTATGGGCGTGTTACTGTATGCTTCTGCTGATGGTTCTGCTGTGGCTGTTTTTACAACATACTCTCATGTTGGTGTCTTATTGAAGTACGAGGCCTACTTCGCTGCTGTGTCGGCTGCCGCGTTCCCCAATGAGACAGCGTCTGTGTTATTGGTATGGGCTTGCATTTAACCACTGCCACTACCGATGGCTCTGCTAAAGCTTCTATTAGTTCATTTAGTAACGTGGCATGTTGTACGGGGGACCCGTCTGCTCTTCTGAACCCTCTCCTTCGCCAGCGTGATAGCCCTGAGTGAACTGCAGTGGTGACATAAGCTGAGTCTGAATATATTGTTACGGCACAATCTTTGGATGTGTGTAACGCACTGATTAGTGCAGTCAGTTCGGCTGCTTGTGCAGAATAATGTGAGGGGAGGCGCTTTTGAACAATCACTTCGTATGTGTCTTCTTCCATGCGCACTACTGCCATCCCCACATGTTTCTCTCCTGTCTCTGAGTTTATGGATGCTGACCCATCTATGAAATAGATTTCTCCTTCTGTAAGAGCATTTTCTCTTGCTTTGGGAATGTCATCGCCCTCTCCCTCATACGTGCTACAATCGTGTTCCTGTAGATCTTCAGTTGTGCATGGCTCTGTAATGAATGTGGCTGGGTTCACTGTCTTGCATCTGACCACATGTACATTTGGACTGGATATTATTATTTCATAAGCAGATGCTCTCTGTGTTGTGAGAGTAGATTTTGATCTTTCCAAGATAGCAAATAATGAGTGTTCCGCATATAGCGTCACTGAACATCCCATTACGATCGTGGCACTTTTCTCAATAGCGAAGGCCGCTGCAGCGAGGGCCTGTTCGCAAGCGAAATGTTATTTCATAAGCAGATGCTCTCTGTGTTGTGAGAGTAGATTTTGATCTTTCCAAGATAGCAAATAATGAGTGTTCCGCATATAGCGTCACTGAACATCCCATTACGATCGTGGCACTGTTCCCAATAGCGAAGGGCGCTGCAGCGAGGGCCTGTTCGCAAGCGAAATGTCCCTGCATTACTGGGTCTGATATTCCACTGTAATACGCTAATGGTTTGTAGCCTAGCGATGTCTTTTGTGTCAATACTGCTGTCATCAATGTTCCATTGCTGTGTGAAAACAGGAAAAATTACCTTTCATAATGTGGATTTGCAAGGACTGGGGCGTCTGCAATAAGGTCTTTTAATCGGGAGAGTTGGGCAATTGTCTCATGTGTCCATTTTATTGGGGTCCTGTTCTTCTGTGCTTCCTTTAGTGCTTGTAGCATTGGCCGTGTGTATGTTGCATAATCGAGGATCCATGCTCGGCAATAGTTACATATGCCAAGAAATTTCTGCATGTCCTTCACTGTTTTTGGTATGATAATGTGTCGAATGGCAGCTGCTCTATCTGGTAGTATTCTTTTTCCATCTTTAGATATTTGCTGACCGAGATATACAACGTCTGCAAGGCAGTATTGTAACTTTCCTTTGTCCACCTTGTATCCCTTGGCAGCCAATACGTTAAGCAGTGTTATTGAGTCTTCTCTACACTCTTCTTCTGTTTTGCTGCAGACGAGTAAATCGCCTACGTACTGTATAATGGTGCTCCCTACATCTATGTTGCTGATGTCTTCTCGCATTTTAGATTTAGGTTTAGATTAGGCATTTTTCTCACCCATCATACAGTTTATTAAACACCGTTGAACTGTGATCACTTGTGTCTGTCTTAACTGTTGCCACCAAGAGTTCCTTACATATGGTGTCAGAGTGGGATGTGATTCAACTGATAAAAATTGAAACCCAAGCTAATAATTGTGGTACCATCAGAAGGGGAAAATAAAATAGTTGATCTCCTAGACACTGACCGTGTATGCACACTGAAAGAGGTGTTGTCCTCTCAACTGCTTGGCCCACCTGGTCAACAGGATCTGTTCTTTAAAAACCAAGTGTAGTTAGACACCCTTCCTCTCTCCCATTACAACATACAACCTTGAGACTAAATAATCCTAAAAGTTCGGCCTGTCTTTTTTTTTAATCAGACCCAGTGCTCTGAAAGCCCCTCCCTCAGAGTCTTTTTATTTCCATGGTACCCAGCCATCATCTGTCGCAGGGCCATCTGGATTAAAATCTAATTTACCAATGTCCACTCCTTTGACAGAATCAGAAGACTCAAAGGATTTTGAAACCTTATCCGAGGGAGTCGAGATATGTTTCATTTCTGATTCGGACACCACAGAAGGAACCCTTACACCCCCAGAAGAAATGACCGACCTAGCCAATGTCATCGCCAATTAGCGGGCCCACCAAATACATGCCGAAAATAGACTTCAAGGAAATGTAACTAGAATAATTACATTGCACGCGAGAGCCTTACTACCACAGGGCGTACTTCAACCATATGTGAAGGCAAAGATTTAGAAAATGTTTTCTTAAACTTCAAATCCCTGGCCGAACAACTGTGATGGGAAGAGAACCTTAAAAGATGCTATTAGGGTCCCTTATTGAAAGGCGAACTACAAACTTCCTATCAACTGCTTAACCATGCACAGGGAGTCACCTTTGTATCCATCAAGCAAGGGTTGTTGAAAAGAGTGGGGCAGACCTACAACTTTTATCAGCAGAAATTTTGAGCCATTAGGTTAAACCCAGAAGAAACACCTTTAAAGCTGGGTGAACGTGTCAAAAACACGTTGGCCCTATGGACTAATGACAAGTCCTTAGAAGAACTGACGGAGATGATTACCCTAGAAAAATGTACTAATTCATTACCCCCTTTTTTGCAAAAATAAGTTCTTCAGTTAAATCGACCTGCCCTAGCAATGACCATTGAGACTGCACAAAAACACGTGGATGGAGCTAAAAACGTTCATTTGGCCCATTGATGGGAAGAACGGAAGGATCATAAGCCCGTCCATCGACCTCAACCTCAGGGAATAGATAAACAAGGGGGGGTCGCATAGGATCAACGAAGGGATGCCATGAGGGAGAGTAGAAATCAGGAAAACTGATTCAAAGTCCAAGGATGAAAGCAAAAGAGAGGAATCAAAAGGAAACAGAGCACCTCTGCCGTTCTGTTTTTCTTGTCATGAAACAGGACATTTAGCCAGACATTGTCCAAAGAACATAAAGGACAAACCTATGGAAACAGACTGTTTGAAGGGCGTAGAGTGGGAAGATCCAGAGGAAGAGCTAGAGACCTTTAGCATCTGTTTATGTCAAACTCCTACCAATTTCACATATGAAAAGGCTTGGGTGAATGGGAGGCAAGTAAGGGCCTTGATCAACTCAGGTAGTAAGCAAACCGCTATGTGGGGCGATTTAGTTACAACAAAAAAGACCTAGACAACGCAGCCCTAGTTAGAGTGGAATGTGTACATGGAGACAATGAAGTATACCCCAAAATATCAGTACACATTGAAATCTGGCGCGAGCCCTGTGAAATATCATCAGCCATAATTCCCGGGCTCCCCGAAGAAGTTATTCTGGGGCGGGACTTCCTCATCTTCTCTACTCTCTTACAAGAATCTCCACCTCCCTTTGGGGAATTTCTACCCCAAAGATCCTGGCAGGCAAACTACTCCTCCCAAAACTCTCCAATATGGGACTGGGAAAACTCTGAGGGCCTCATTACATGGAAGGCGGTAGGGGATTACCGGCACCGGTAAGGGCACCGGTGCCAGTAATCCCCACCGCCCTACTACGAGGTCCCTCAGCGGGTCACGTCCTTAACGTGTGGTCAGACCACACGTTAAGGACAAGACCCGCTGAGGGACTTCAGTGCAAATAACGGTACCGCAAATTGTGGTACCGTTATTTGCTCCTTCCCCATTCCCATTGAGTCCTGTGGGGGCTCAAATGGGAATGGGGAATGGTTCCCGGAATGGGGACTTACCGGTCCCGCAAAGGTCGGAGTAGGCTGGTAAGTCCCTAATCCGGGAACCCGGCCTTTGATGGCGGTAAGGGGGTAGCGCCATGGCTACCGCTTCCGTGTAATGAGGCCCTGAGTCTTTGAAAGCTGAAACAGCCCTTGAAACCCAATTCATGGGTTATTGTAAAGAGACCAGTAAAACCACTCCACCTCTACCTACACCAACCAAAATCAATCAGTGGAATATGCAAGAGTTCCTGGACATCTCTCATCCCTGTACTCTTCCAGGTCTTAACAACGGGGAACCTGGACAAAGTACAGGCATATCCACCGCGCATAGGGGAAGGGTATGTGAGAAACCTGAAGGTGTCTCACTTACTAGTCCCGGGGATCTGTCATCCAGGTGGCCAGGACACGGGCATCTTGGATCCAGTTCCTGGGGGTGGACCAGTGTGGTAGGATCACCTGGATGGGGGGTCCTTGGGAAGTGGAAGTGTGTCAACGATGGGTGAGAAGCGGTGCGCCCTTCCCTATAACACCCTTTCCCCATCCTATCCCATAGGATATTCAGAGGTTCTACCCCCACTTTTCAAACACAAAAACTTTCTTACACCGTGCAAGACAATGGACTAACACCAAAGCCGTTTACCTGACATGTCCCAACACAAGGGTCAGGTAGAGTCAGGCAATACCTATGCACACCTGACGGTCCTTTCCCTTCCTCACAGGGAAAAAAGGAGGAGCACGAGAGCACACTTTGAGCAAAGCCGAACGTACGAGGAAACAGCCATTCTGGACTGGCAGTTCAAATGAAAGAGAAAGGCAGTGAGAACTAGAGGGACGACGAGGAGGGATTGCCCTTGCCCTTTTCAACTCAGACCCGCGAAGCCTCTGAAAGGGAAATCATAAGACCGGAAGTCCAGTTGGCATGTGGTGTGACAGGTTTCAGCGTCATACGGGGCCCTTATGTGGTGACAGCCAAAGCGGGGAGAAGTGCTTGCCACCGTGGTGCCGTCTTTGACTCCCGAGACACGAAACTCCAACAGTTCAGCACAGCCGGTGAGTCGGAGAAGACTGATAGTTAACCAAACTGTGCTTGGCCCAAGGATGCAGACGGCAACATTGTTGAGCAAAGAACGTGTATGAACTTTAAAGAAACCCTAATACAAGGTCCAGAAGCAGAGTGGTCTGGCGCCGCCGGGGCACTCATTCAAAGGATTCTGACTGGAGCCCTTTTTGGTTTGGGTCTTTTTTTTTAAACTACGAGAACCAAGAGGCTTTAGGAGAGGTCTGGCATGGAGTGTCAAAGTGGTCCTACGAGGTTTGATCAAAACACATGGGACACAGGGGGACATGAGCTGTGCGTGCAATGGGAGGCGGATGTTGGGCGAGATTTCACAGACATGGAACTAGTGTCCAGAAACTCTAGATTTAAACTCACTCAGCTGTACATGCTGCACAGGGCCTACCTGACCCCCCATAAGCTATCAACATTTCCTGGCGTGGGAGTCTCTAATTGCCCCAGATGAGGTTGCTGACTTTTTCCACCTGTTTTGGTCATGCACTGTCATAGGCAGGGTCTGACAGAGTGTGGTAGTCTATGTGGTTAAAGGAGGAATGATGATGCAAAATTGGCCTTAAGAGGAATTCTTGCTGGGTCTCTACGCTGGGAGGGGCAGTCATGAGAAACATATCCTTCGTATGAAAGACCTAATTTGTATACTGCCAAAGCGACGCATAGCCATGTCCTGGAAGATGCCAGAGGGACCTAGCATTGAGGCCTGGCGGGTGAACTTGACGAGGTTGACTCTGGCGGAATCAGATGTCTGGCGCAGGCAGGGCTGCACGGAGCAGGCCCGGGGAGGTATGCGAGGACGTGAACGCTTGGGATGCACTGGTACGGGCCTTGTTCGCCCCATCGGATGAGCTCCCATCAAAGACCCTGTGCAGTCAATGAGCATGGAAATTAAAGTGTAAAAGTGACCATTGCTTCGAACATCAGCCGGGAGTGCGGGGAGTGGCCTTGCTGAAATGATGTTTTGAGGGGATGTAATGATACATGGGATACTAGAGGCGTAGGGAAGACGCTCATTCACCAAAGTGAGGGGCACGAGACTTAAGGAAGGACCGGCACTGGTCCCCGGAGCATGGCGCTGGCATGATCCATAAAAACTGGTTAGCGGTTAGTAATAAGGGCAACCGAAATATGTCATGGAAGGCAGCGAGGGTGCATTTGGATGTGGGATTCGTTGTTTCGATCTGCATTCTTTTGCCTCCTCCTTACTCCTCTCCTGTTTGTTTTGTTTACTAAAATGCCAATAAAGAGTTTCAACCAAAAAAAGTATAACATACTCAAGCTTCACAGTAAGTGTTTTTAAAAAATGATATATTTTAATGATGCAAGACATATTGATGGACATGTGCTTCCAGGAATTAATGGATCTTTGATTAAAATACTTTGGGGTACGAAGACATCTGCAGGATGTGTGTCTGCATTTCACTAAGCATTCTCAGGCAATGTGATTTTTTAATAATATTCACAATAATGGATAGTAGCATGTATAGTGTACGTAATTTGTGTGATAAGCATGCTGTGAGCTTATCTCTGGATTTGTTGTTTTTACAAGCAGTGTGAGTTCCATTGTTCAATAATGTAGCATACATTCTCTAATATACGGTTTATCTATACTGTTTTTGCCCATAGGTCTGTAACACTAGCACATTATTTTTGATTAACAAATATCTTTAAAGTTAGTATGGATGGTTTGCACACCTTTATGTTTGAACCAGATGAGTGTGATGCAGAAAAAGCGTCAAGACAAATGGAAGATCTCCAGATGCAAAGCAGTGGCAGTGCAGATGACACTCCAGTACTTCAACTCATTTGTACGGATGACATGTCAACCTTGTGTAACTGACTGAAGTGTCAACTGATGCCCACATTCCAAGAAACATCTATTGCCTTGAGAATTTCTCTTGTTATACTTCTCTAGCCGAAGAAGACCCCTAACAACAATGTATGCGTTAAAAAAAAGACTTTCGGGTAGTTTGTCTTACCTGTTCCATTCTATATATGCTGATAACATTGATGCATGAGCTACGGGGCACTTTGTTTGCAAATCCCCACATATGGCTAAGGTTTGCATAAAATTTGTAATATAACTCAAACATTACTTGAGGATATGGTTATCTTAATTATGGTTACCTCATGCTTCCTCTCCCCATCCCCTCCAATCGTGGTCCATGTGGATTGGTCAAGTAGCTGACCTGCAAAAAAATAGATCCTGGTTTACTTGAAAAAAGGCTTAAAATGTTACACATGCACACTCTTCCATTGGCTGTTCGCTCCCCTGATGTCTGTGATTGGTCAGGAGATGGTAAATATGTCATTAAAGAAACTGCTGATGCACCAGTGACTTGCCACGCTTCTACTGTGTGTTTGCCCCTATGTGTCTGCAGATAGTTACCCAGGAAGCTCTGTCTCTTCAAGTAGTTGTGGCAATTCTTTAAAAATCTTTTCACGGGATTCCAAGATGGGGGCGATGGGAAGCGGACGTGTGTGAGGCTCGCTCCGTCCCCCCATTAGGCTGCAGCACTAAAGCATAATAAAGAATCGGAAAACATCCACCGACCCCTGCTAGCAGCAGTGGGCTTCAACCACAGCAGACGGCGAAGAAAGAACGCAGCGAACCCGAGTAGCCCATGCGCGACACGGGCCCCGTCGCATGCGACTCCCTGAAGCCGGGACACGCCACGGACCTCAGCGCTGGAGCGCCGCAACAAGATACGGACTGGAGTGCCCCAGGGAATCCCGAAGCCAGAAGACCCGGCAGCGTTCGCACTCCTAGAGACAGACCCCTCATACACACACGAACCCCGGGCCCCGCCACCAGCAGAAGAAGACCCGAACGTTGGAGGAAATACCGGGAGCGACACACGCCCACGCTGGAGAGGCTACACGACACAGCCGCCCCTGGGACGCAGTGAGGATTAGAGCCGGTAGATCCCACCAGCTCGAGCACCACCCCCAGGCAGCAGCAGCGACCCGGCCCGGCAGCAGACGACCCAGAGGAGACGGTGGAAGGGGGCCGTGGTCAGAATATAGACGGCTAAAGCACCAGCAGGAGCGGACCGGAGGACGACACAACGACAGCGTTCCAGCGGGTGCAGCCATACGCAGGACGGAGATCGCCCCCAGCAGCTGGCAGCCATTCATGCAGGTACTGGGTGCGGGGGGCAGTGAGGGCTGAGTCTAACGCCAGATAACGGGGAGCGGATAGGCACGAAAGGCCTTCACAGCAAAGACCCCCCTCTACCACCACCCTACGCCATTCTTCATTGAACCCAGAGAGACTCACTCTCCCCTCATACAACATACAGGAGCTGACCACAACCTGCAACTCCGTGGGGTGTAGCATAAGCAGTAAACACCACGCAAATACCCTGAAGGCCACAATCCGGGGGAGCAATTACGTGGTGCGCAGGCCCACCACATTAAGGAAGAGAGGAAGAATCAAATACAGGCAACATCCCCCAGACAAGAAATTAGGGTGGGCAACAACGAACTCCAACAAGGGGCGCAACCCCATCCAGAAGGACCTGCAACCGCTGGCGAAGGTGCATTAGGGGCTTTTAGACCCCCACCACAACAGAGGGAACAACCAGAGGAGCAGGCATCGGAGGGCTGAAGAACATCAGCACCGATAAGACATCAGAACCATACCAGCACCTATGTCAAAATCTAGGGGGAGGGCAGCCCAACAGGACCAACAACCACCGCAGAAGAAAGGGGAAAAGAGCCTAACGCAACTGTGGGGGCCCAAACACGCTAACCCATCCACATCCACCAGGAAAAAGACCCAAGAGGTCCTGTCTACGGCAGAGCCCACGGACTCGCTGGACCCCGACATGGCGACTAGGGAAGATATGAAATCGTGGTTCGGGGAGTTTCAGACGCAATTTCTAGCAACGACACAGGCACAATTCGAAACCATGAAAAAGGACATGCGTACAGCTATGCAAGAACTAAAGACGGAGATCACAAATCTGGGTGAGAGGACGGACACCTTGGAAAAAATAACTCAAAACCTCGATGAGGAGGCACAACAATATGCAGAATTTCAGGAACAACTCCTCACTCGGACCCACAACCTGGAAATTCAATGTGATGACCTAGAAAACAGATCACGCAGATCAAATATAAGAATAAAAAATGTGGCAGAATCCGTGGAGGGCAGAGACCTGAAGGAGGCAGTACGACAGGTCTTCAAAGAGAACCTGGACGCAAAAGAGGATGAAGAAGTAGGAATTGACTGAGTCCATAGAGTAGGTCCAAAGAGGATGGGAGAACCAGGCACGAGACCAAGAGACGTTCTAGCTGCCCTCTCCTCATATCCCCAAAAAAAGCTGATATTATGGAAAGCCAGGAACATGGAACATATCAGGATGAATGGGGAGGAGGTGCAGCTATATCAAGATCTGGCACAGTCCACTCTACAAAAACCAGGGAAATGGGCCCAGTGGTGAAAACTCTAACGGCAAAACAGATCAGATATACATGGACATTCCCCTTCGGGCTCCTATTCACATGGGAAGGGAAACAGAGGAGAATTACGACATGTGAACCACAAGGGGCGAAGCGAGACAAAAGAACCCAGAAAAGGTCAGAATGGCACTGGTCGAGAGTAGAAAGAACGGGAAGAGCCCTAACACCAAAAGAGAAGTGACAACAATTGGGAAGCTCCGGATGCGCCCATCGGCGCAAACACGACATGCCCACGCAGGAAGACATGAAGAGAACAATGCGGATGGAGGAGAGTTTTCCACAACATAAGGTGCGGAGAGGGGGTGGAGGGCCTCCGGGACACCTTTTGGAATCCAGAGGGGCTTAGTATACCCTGCAAGTTATCCCTGAGGACAGATGAGCATGGCGCGCACAGCGCAACGACTGAGCAAACATAGGAACCAGGGCTCATCCCAGGGCAGTTTTTGGGGGAGGGGGATACTAGGCGTGTTGGGGTTAGCCTAGGGGGGGGTAACCGGGAACCACCATAAAACTCACAGAACATATCAAAGGAAGCAGTCAGAGACTTTTCATTTAGAAACGTGATGGGTACTAAGGTCCTAACATATAACATCAGAGGCCTCAATTCCCCTGTCAAAAGGAAAAAAGTTGAACACTACCTGAAACAAGACAGATATGATATTATCATGCTACAAGAAACAAACATAAAGGTACAGGGCAGGGAAAAGTTACGGCCGAAGGGATATAATCAGATTATACAGGCGAACGGGAAAGATAAAAAGGCAGGGGTGCTGATCGCATTCAGGGACTCCCTAAAAGTACAAGTGCTCCAAACAGAGGCGGACAAACAGGGCAGATATCTCCTAGCCAACACGGTTATAGATGGCTACCCTCTAACTCTGGCGGCTGTTTACGCCCCCAACACAGGTCAGGAGGGATTCCTCAAAGATATGCTTGAAAAACTAGAAAGCTTTGCAGCAGCGGAAATAATACTGGGGGGAGACCTGAACATAGCATGGGACCCCATATTAGATAGATCAAACCCTAGACATCAGGGGCAGTGTCCTCCCACGGAGACCCTGAAAAAGAAAATGGCCAATCTGACACTGGGAGACATCTGGAGACACATAAATACCAACCTCCAAGGATATACATATTACTCACACGTACACCACGCATGTCTAGGATAGACTATCTATGGGCCTCACCGGGCATCCTAGGCAGAGCACATAAGACTGATATCGGCTCCATATCATTGTCAGACCATGCCCCGTTATGGGCTGAGATAGCATTAGCCCCACGGGGTCCAGGTAATGGAAATGGCGGCTTCCCGAGGAGATATTGAGAGATCCTGTAATGGGGAACACTGTCCGAGAACAAATCACTGAGTACCTCACAAACAATAACTGCCGAGACATCTCAATTGAAATGCAATTTGGAGGGCTTAAAGGCAGTTACCCGGGGACACATAATTGCATTGAAGGCCCAAACAGAGAAGATTAATCACCAGTGGGAAAGGGAACTGGAGGACAAAATCGCTAGCATTCAAGCAGAAATATTGCTGAACTCAACTATAAAATTACAAAAAGCCCTGAGGCACGTCCAAGGCCAATTAGAAGTGATCCGCACAAAAAAGCAGAAAGGCACTTGCTGAGGCTAAAACACTGGTACTACACTAAGGCTAACAGATCGGATAAACTATCAGCCAGACAACTGAAAGGGAAACAACAAGATAGGATTATAATGGCCCTCTGCGATGATATGGGGAATAGAAAGACCCAAACAACCGAAATGGTGGAGATATTGGAAAGATTCTACAGATCTTTGTACTCCTCAGACCATCCGGACGAGAATCTCCAGAAATCATATCTGGAGGGGGTGGAACTTCCTAGGCTATCCGACACAGAGAAACTCATATTAGATGGCGACATAACAATAGAAGAGGTCAATAAGGCAATTAAAGATCTTCCCAGAAATAAGGCCCCAGACCCAGATGGCTATACAGCGTTATTCTATAAAGAATACAGGGACATACTAGCCCCAACTCTGACCGAGTTGTATAATTAATTCAAAGATAAACATAACATTACCCCAACGATGAATGAGGCCAAGATGATGGTGATACACAAACAGGGGAAAGACCCTGAATTACCATCCTCCTACAAACTTATAGCCCTGATAAATCTAGACGCTAAACTAGACACTAAAATCTTAGCCTACAGACTCACCCAAGTGCTCCTGCAACTGATCCACTAGGATCAGTCAGGTTTCGTCCCAGGACGACAAACACATGACAATAATAGGAGGGTCCTCCACATTGTGGAAAAAATAGGAGTAACAGGCACGCCAGCGGTGTAACTAACACTGGACGGAGAAAAAGAGTTTGACCGAGTAGAATGGTCTCTACTATTTTTTGGTACAAGCTAATTATAACTCCCCTAACATCAGGGTAGCGGTGAATGGGTCGTTGTCCAACAAGATACTCATCGGGAGAGGGACGAAACAGGGATGCCCACTATCCCCCCTGCTCTATGCAATCTTCTTGGAACCACTGCTGACGCGAATAAGGGGCAATCAAACTATAAAAGGCATAGACATGGGAGGAATCACCCACAAAACATTAGCATATGCAGACGACATGTTGATAACATTGGGGGATCCTGTAAACTCCCTCCCCACTCTAATGCAGGAGATAGACAAATATGGGTCCATATCCGGCCTCAAGATAAACAGGCAGAAATCAGAAATCCTGATACTTGCGGGCGATACAACCCGAATTCAATCAGTAGCAGAAGACCTCCAACTGAGGGTTGCTGCGTTAGGGACCAAATATCTGGGCATCACCCTGACACATAAAATACAGCAATTATATTCCCAAAACTTCCCAAGTCTGTTGAAACTAATTAAAAGGCACATGGAAAGATGAAACCCATTATCAATATCGTGGTGGGGCGGATAACGGTTATCAAGATGTCCATCCCACCCAAACTCCTATACCTATTTCAGGCCCTACCAATAAGACTCCCAAGGACATTCTTTAAATCGCTAATGAAAGCAGTCAAGGAATATATCTGGCAAGGAAAAACCCTTAGGGTCTCAAGTTCGTTTCTAACAGCCTCCTGGCAAGACGGAGGATGTGCCCTGCCCCATTTTAGGAGATATTATGAGGCAGCTCAACTATGGGTACTGAAGGAATGGATTCCGGAAGATTCCCAAAAACTGTGGTCGCCCAGGATCGGGCAGTGGCAACTATCCCAACAAGACATATGCTATGGGTGGGGAAGACACATAGACATCCAAACCTACACATAAGTGAAATCATGCAGGCAGCATTGGAAGTATGGGACGGAGCAACCAAGAAAGGTACTCTAACCAAAGACCCAGCCCCATTCATGCCGCTATTTAGAAACCCGGAATTCCCGCCGGGACTAGAGAAAAAGGCCTTTAAAAAATGGGAGGAAGCGGGCTGCTACATGGTTGGGGACATGTATCAGGACCAACAAATAAGGTCCTTTGAAGACTGTACAGACCTACTACACCTGGAGGGGAAGGATAGGTAGAAATACGACCAACTTTACCATTGGTTTGACACACCGAGTATACGCCAAGCCACCACCAGAGAACTAACCCCGTTCAAACAATATATCATGTCAAATGACGGGACAAAGAAATTTGTTTCGAACACATATAAGCTCATCAACTCCACAGAGGAGAAGGTCACTTGGCTATATATCAAGAGATGGGAAAAGACTCTAAGAAGGACGATTCCAAGGAGTCGGTGGGAATATACGTGGGGGACGATATCTAAACTCACAAGAGCGATACACTCTAAAGAAATATGGATAAAAATCCTCCTGCAATGGCACTACACACCAGAAAGGCTCCACGGGATGTTCCGCGACTCCCCCAACGTATGCTGGAGGGCATGTGGTGGAGAAGGAAATTGGACACACATCTGGTGGAACTGCCCAAAACTACAACAATACTGGACCGATGTGAAGAACCACATGAGCACAATGTTCCAAGGAGTTGGGGTTTTGGGAGAGGAGGTGTGGCTTTGTGGGATCTGGGACCGAAAAGACAAAACCCTAAGCAAAACACAGAAAAGAAACTTCATGGGTCTTCTAATTGGGGTGCGGTTGGAGATAGCCCAAAAATGGAAGCAAAAAACCCCGCCCATTGCAATAGACTGGATACGCAGAGCATGGTCCCACATAACAATGGAACACATCACGTACAATTTGCAAGGAAATTATCAGAGATTCAGGGAGGAATGGTCGGACACGTTGGAATACCTACAAAGTCACTACATGGAACAATGGTGCCCACACAAAATTAGAATTCTTGATATGTTCAGATAAGAGACTGAGCTCACATTCAGAAATCAACCATTGGGTGGAATATCCCTGGGAGAGGGGGGAGGGGGAAGGGGGTTGTTGCTTTTTCTAACTGTTTATGTTGTAAAAAATGTTTCACATGTTAATTCCAATGACCAACACGTACCATTTCCCAGCCATTTCCCAGCACGGAATGTCCTTACTGATTTCTGAATTTATACACAAAGCAACGGTTTGCTTTTGGTCATCATCTACTGTTGATGGATATGTGTGTTTTTCTGTTTCATGTGACTTGGAGCCTTTGGTTTGCAAATAACAAAGGACCAGGATGCCACAACATGGTGTAGTTCCGCTCTTTAAAGACAGCATACCCCTCTCCTTGGAAACATCTTATCTTGATATTGGTATTGAACATTGCATGCCATTTGAGCACTTGGGTCAATTTGCTCATGAAAGATACAATGGGCCTCATTACGAGGTTGGCAGTAACCCGCCGGTGCGACCGGTGGGTTACCGCCAACCCCGTAACACCGACCCCGGCACCTCACTTCCTGGTGCCACTGGGACATTACAAGACCCGGCAGCGCGGGAAGTCAGGCGCCATATTTGTAACTACCCATTCCCATAGAGTCCAACAGTACTAACGGTGCCAGTGCTTCCGTGACAAGTCTGCCTACGGGGGACGCAGCGCCCGGCAGGACAGACCTGCTGGGTGCGGCAGCCCCGGCAGGCAGACTCGTAGTGTGGCAGTCCAGAAAGAAAGGTGCCAGTAAGCTTACCGGCACCCTTGTTTCCGGACCGCCACACTTGTAATGAGGCCCAATAGCTTTACAGCTATTAAAAAATCTATCCCCATTTGTATACAACAATACACATCATGTGTCTAGCAGGGCAATGCCAGATGATGAAGCCACAAAAAGTAACAGAACTTCCCATCATGGTTACCCCTTCTTGCTGGATAACCACATCAGTCTGTAAAATAGTAGTTGTTTCCAAAGTGTATTCAATACTGCGGATTCAATTCGATACACAGTACTAGCCACAAAAGCACTTTTCTTTGCTACCAAGTAGGAAAGTTTTAAATCTGTTTTAGGGAATTGTGTAAGGTAACCATGTTCTGCATTCCGCATAGTTGTGTAAGGTAGCCATATTCTGAATTTAGCATAATTGTGTAAGGTAGTCATATATTGCACAAGGTGTTTTCTAAAATCAATCACCAAATGTCTGTCTATACATTTTAGGCTGTGCTCCCCTTTTAAATCTAGGCGTTTTCCTAATTTTGTTCATATTACACACTTATATGCATTTTAGACCCTGCTCTCCTTTTTGGATTTAGGTGATACGTAGCACTGCTCTTTGTACATAGACAGAACCCAGGATGTATACACATTGTTGTTTGTACAGCTAACCCATTTTCTCTCCTCGCACACCGCACCTCTGTAACTAAGCTAGAGGCGCGAGCTGATACCACGCGCGAGCTGATTCCACACACCCTGCACTCAGATATGACACAAACACTATTACACAACACATCTGCCATAAGAATGAAGCTAACTTTAACGACAGATATTCGAACTGTAGCTTCCCACACAATTCTCTATCTCCTTAAACACAATCCACATCTGTTTAGCTCATAGTATACCTCTGCTGCACTCATCCACCACACGCCATTTAGACATGGGTGACAAGCAGTGTCTTGACCACCTTCACATAACTTAAATAGCTGAAATGCACACATGCATAATAGCACCTCACAATTCTCCCAAATGTGGGCTCTGGTCCCTCCGGGGGCATTGAACCAGCAGCGCGTTGGTACCACAATTATGGTGAAGGCGCTTTACAAATGTCAAAATGAGTGAATGAATGTTATAATTACATTGACATACGAATATTTCTCCTCATTCTTGTTCTAACCGCGATGGCTTGCTAAGAGATTCCTGGCCTAACCAGGATATAAAGTGTGATTTGTAATCTAGATCATTGGGACTGTCTTAACCTTGTTTTAAACTTGTACGAAAAGTTATTAAACAGTCTTATGACCTCAACCTATATAAACGGATTCTTTCTTATTGCAGATTTTGCATTTGTTAGTAAAATGCTGCTTTGTGTCATCCTGGGTTGTTCGAACATTACATATACGTAGAAGCCAGGCACCACACTCCTATGTTTTCCACCCAAAAAATGTCAATAATCCGACAATGTTAAATCAACTGGGGGGGTTCAACCAGAGGACATGGATATACATACAAATAAAATCTTATTTGGTGAAAGAGGCAATTGGTATCATGTATGCAGTAATCCTTTCAGCCATGAGATCTATGAGTATGTTGAAAAGGATGTCCCAGAATCACTAACACTCTTTCCACATAGAAAATCAGCAGGTGACAGTAATATTAATCCTTGTCATGAAGTAATAAATATGCCACCACTCGAGGTGTATGTCATGTGTCTGAAATGTCCCTTTTCATCTTGACCCCTTTATTTATTTGTCACAGGAGGTAGGGGAGTCAGTGTCCTGTCAATGACTTCTGACACCTTACAGGGCATGCAGGTATTTCAGGCATGGTTGTGCTGTCGAATGACCTAGCATTTGGCAGTTGTCACTTTTCCTCTTTACCCAGTCAGGCGGAGACAGTTGAAGTCAGTGCCCTGTCGGTGCCTTCTGACTCATTGTACCCAATGCATGTATGTGTGGAAAAGATTGGGTTATCGAATAAACCATTTTTTGTAGCGCTACAATTGTGTCTAAAATGTCATGTGTTCAATTTCTTGAATTGTCTGTCCCAAGTCAGGCTATCTAATCCTCGCCTCCTCAATCAAATCTCTTTTTGAGAGGTGAGGCACACAAATAAAGTACAATATGCAAATGTGAATAATTGCCGTTATTTATTCTAGCCCGAGACTGGCAATGGCAGAATGTCTATTGTACACACTCCTTGTCCAAGAAAACCAAAGGGGAGTGCCAAGGGACTGCACTTGTACTATTATTATCGCTTGTCAAGAAAATGATGTTCAAGTTGCCATGTTTATGCCATCATCTACTTTGTTAGGCATTATTTTCAACTACAAAATCCAATTCCTCCAGATGTTTTAAGATTCTTTATGTTACTCACCGGTGAGATGAGTGCGTAGAACCGGGGAGTATCCAAAACCCAGGAAGTTGCTTGAAGAGCTTTGGGTAGGGCCTCTACCCAAGCCTCCTCTCTGTGAGGGAATAAGACCTTCAAAATGATATGACCACTTGCTGTAATTAACCAGACAAGGGGACTGATCACCCAGAAGGGCGGGGAGAAAGCGCACCGCCACAAACCAGGCTGTAAAGGAAAGAACAACAAGTAAGTAATATGAAGGTAACAGTTGTCCCCTGTAAGCCTTACTAATGGATGGAATACCTGAGCTTTTTCCCCCCCGTAGAATAGAAGAACGGCACAACCCGGGAATCACCTAGGAATATAACAAGACTTAGCACCTAACTGGTTTAAACTATGACACAATTCAAGAGGTGGACAGGATCTTACCAGTGGAGAAGGACTGAAGGATTTGAGTAGTTTAGAACACAACGACAGGGATAAAATAAAAAAAAGGGAAATGTTAGTAGGATACTAATACCCGGGCGGCACGAGGGTCGCACTGGATTCGGGATGGTGCACAGCTGCAGAGCGTCCTTGAGTGCACGGGAAAAAACAGGTTCAATCCAAACGTTCCGTTCGTGAAGCAAAAAGTCTTACCACTGATGAACGAAGAATGATGATAACAACCAGTCGGGATGGTAGTTCCAGGTAAGGTAAGTTGAAGGCAGGTAAGGAGAACAACCAGTCGGGATGGCTTTTCCTGAGATAGGTAAGTCGAAGGCAGGCAAGTTCTGGTACACTAGCGGACAGGGACTATGGCAAAAGCGTGTAGAAGAGAAGTCCGGAAGAAAACAGGGTTTCGGTACACTTTCAGGCAACAACAAAGACAAAACTTTTTCTAGTGGGGTCCGTGGAAGCAAAAACAAGTTTGGTACACAGGAAGGCAGTTCAATAAGGGTAATCCAAAATAGCGGGTCCAGTAAACAGTCCGAGTCGAATCCGTAAGAAACAAAGAGGTTTGGCAATCGAGGAAGGAACTTCTAGATGCCGGGAGTAGCTGTAAACAGAAGCGGCGCCCTGGCTGCCTCCACGGACTACATCAGTGAGAGAGGCGGGGCAAGCCAACGCGAGGCTCTACCGGCAAACTACCGCACGGAGCCAGGTTTTCTGGGGAGTGTAGTTTCCGAGTTGCCAACTTCCACGGCAGCTGCCATCGTGCATAGAATGGGGCAGCATGATGCCGAATCCTTTTGGGGAGCGCTACGAACCTCCTAACCTTTCTGGTAGTTGCACTGGGAAACCGAAGTGCTAGGGATGCAGGTGGCCGGGTTTTGCACACAGGAGGAGGTGAACGTTGAACCATAACAGCATCCGCCCCCAAAGGCGGCGGCAACCCCTTGCGGGCATGGAAACGACGTAGGAGTACAGGTGAGTGAATATTACACAAGGGTTCCCAAGACCTATCCTCAGGACCGTACCCCTTCCAATCGACCAGATAAAAGGGCCGACCCCTGCGGAGTTGAAAGTCCAAAATATCAGCAACCTCATATTCTTCTTCGCCATCCACGCGAATAGCGCAAGGTCGCGTAGGTAGACGCGTGGAAGGACGGCAAGGCTTGATGAGACTTACTGGAACACAGGATGCAGTTTCCATGAAGTTGGCAAAGAAAGACGCACTGCCACAGGATTCAAAACATCCGTAATGGGAAAAGGACCCACAAACTTCGGTAGCAGCATACGTTTGCCAGGAATGCGTAGATTACGTGTAGACAGCCAAACTTTCATGCCCACTTTGTATTCCGGAGCTGCAGTCCTATGCCGGTCAGCGTATCTTTTCGCTCTCTCCTGGGCAAGCAGAAGGTGGGATCGAACTCCCCTACGGACTGAGTCCAATTCTCTTACACAAGCCTGAGCGGCCGGGTTGTCAATGGGGAGTGCTGGATCCAAGGGCAAAGAGCGTGGATGAAATCCATACAAGGCAATAAACAGTGATACACCTGAGGCACAGTGTACGGAATTATTGTAGGCGAATTCGGCAGGGGCGAGCTCTCTAACCAGGTAGACTGAAATTGGAGACACAGGCATCGGAGGAATTGCTCCAGAGTGGCATTAGCCCTCTCAGTCTGTCCATCGGTTTGTGGATGGTATGCAGAGCTGAAACGATCGTCAATGTGCAGCGAAGAAGTCAAAGCCCTCCAAAAGCGAGAAGTAAACTGAGGGCCGCGGTCTGAAACAATGATAGAGGGAAGTCCAAAGAAACGAAAGACATGCTTGAGAAACAAAGAAGCCAAGACGGGGGCCGAAGGCAAACCCGAGCAGGGAACAAACAGAGCCATCTTGGAGAAGTAGTCGATGACAACCCAGACGGTATCATAACCGTTTAGAGGAGGCAGGTCCACAATGAAATCCATGGAGACCATATACCATGGTTTATGTGGCACCGGAAGGGGACGCAAAAGGCCCACAGGCTTGGATCTAGAGACTTTGCATTGAGCACACACTGAGCAAGAGGCCACGTAATCGATGACATCCCTGGGCATCGATGACCACCAAGCCCAGCGGCGCAATGCCTCCAACGTCTTTTGCTGCCCCGGATGGGCTGCCATCAAGGAATCGTGTGACCAGGCTAAAGCTCGAAGACGTGCTTCTCCAGGAGGTATAAAGAGACGACCTTGGATATAAGGCAAGCCCTGTACAATGTCGAGGTTCAATGATTCACATTCCTCCTTATTTGAGATCACCCAAGATGATATAAGGGCACGGAGCGAAGGCTGAGGAGTGCAGGCACAAACCACCCTTTCAGGTAACAGCAGGGGACGATCAGCCTTAGAAACACAAGAACTGTGGGATAACCTTGAAAGAGCATCAGCACAGGCATTGAGACGAGCCGGTCGATATGTGATGACAAAGTTAAACTGGGAAAAGAAAAGATGCCAACGAGCTTGTCGGGCCGTAAGGCACTTCATTGATTTAAAAGCAAGGAGGCTACGGTGGTCCGAATAAACAGTAACCTGATGACGGGCACCCAACAGATGATGACGCCATTCCGCAAAGGCATCTCTGATGGCTAGTAACTCGCGATCTGTAATAGGATAATTGCGTTCATACGGGGTCAATTTTCTGGAAAAATATGCCACTGGATGGATTTCCCCTGAATCAGGACATTCCTGTGACAACACTGCCCCAAAAGCGGAACCGGAGGCGTCTGCCTCCACTAGGAAAGGGAGGAGAGGGTCCGGTGCCGTCGAGAAGGCGGTCTTCAGGATTTCAAAGGCCCGTTGTGCCTCCGGATTCCATGCATATGGTTTCTTGGAGCTGGTCAGTGCCGTTAAAGGAGAAGAGATCGACGAGAATGAATGGATGAAACGCCGATAAAAATTGGAGAACCCCAAGAAGGACTGCAATGCTTTGACAGAGGCAGGAACGGGCCATTCCAGAATCGCTCTAACCTTAGAGTGACTCATACGAATGCCATGACTGGTCAAGTCATAGCCAAGAAATTCCACCTCGGCGGAATTAAACACACACTTCTCTGCCTTGACGTACAGGTGGTTCTCCCTCAACCTCTGTAACACAAGACGCACATGTACGTAGTGATCTTTCATAGAGGATGAATAGATAAGGATATCATCTAGATAAATTACAACAAATTGGTCCAGATAGTCATGGAAGATGTCATTCATGAAGGCCTGGAAGGTGGCCGGGGCATTACAGAGTCCAAACAGCATCACTAAGTATTCAAACAAGCCATAACGTGTCTTGAAGGCAGTTTTCCACTCGTCCCCTGCTCTAATCCGAACGAGATTATAGGCCCCCCTGAGGTCAAGTTTCGTGAACACCACTGACGAACCAAGTTGATCCAAAAGCACTGATATCAACGGAAGAGGGTACTGATTTTTTACCGTAATAGCATTCAATGCCCTGTAGTCTATACAAGGGCGCAAGTTCCCCTCCTTCTTAGGGACGAAAAATAGTGGAGATGCCGCCGGGGATTTTGAAGGCCTAATAAAGCCTGTGGCCAAGGCTTTATCTATGTATTCTTTCAGAATCTTGTCTTCTGGTAAGGTGAGGGAATAGACTCTGCCGGCTGGTATCTTGGCCCCTGGTAACAGGTCTATCGGACAATCATAGGGCCTATGAGGCGGCAATTGATCTGCCCTGCCCTTATCAAACACATCCCGAAAGGATTCGTATTCAGGAGGGATGTCTTTACTTGCTTCACGAACGATGGCACCTATGACAGACAAGGAAGCCACCAGAGCTTGACAAGAAGACTCCGGGCATACATACGTGTCCTGAAAACAGTTTTCATTACACTCCAAAGAAGGGAAGCGAACACTCTTCTTTACCCAATCAATAGCATGATTGTGGTGTTGCAACCACGGAATACCCAATATGACCTGATATTGAGGAGCCTTGATTAGATCGAATGAAATCGATTCAACATGTCCGTCTTCGGTCTTCATGCTGACAAGGGAAGTATTCTGTGTAACCAAACCGGATACCAAAGTTGTACCATCCACAGTATGGACCCTCTCGGGTTGAGCCATTGGTAGAATGGACACATTGTTTTTTGCAGCATAGTCAAAGTCCATATAGTTCCCCGTAGCTCCTGAATCTATAATAGCCAAGGAGGAGAACGTAGCGTCTTCGGCCATGGTGAATAACACAGGAAGACTGACAGGAGCAGACAAAAAACCCTGTGAGTCCAAAGAAGACACTCCCGGCGTAGGGACTCTATCTATCGCCGGGATTTGGCGTTTCCCGCCTTTTTGACCGGTCTTTTGGGACAGTCTTTCAGTTGGTGTTCTGAAGACCCACAATACATGCACAAATTATGTGAACGTCGATATTCACGTTGTGCCGGAGTCAAAGGGCCCCTCACCGCCCCTATCTGCATGGGTTCTGGAGTCGGAGCAGGAGGGGTAAATACATCTGCTGGAGAGGGGGTAAGGACCGGTGTTTTACGTTCCCCTCTTCTTTCAGACCTTCGGGCATCTATTTGCAACACCAAGTCTAACAATTCACCGAAGGAGGTCGGAACGACCGGTACTGTGGCTAGGATATCTGTTAATTCTTCAGACAACCCCTGGTAGAATACGGCTGATTTCTTCTCTTCGGGCCAGTCTGTCTCAGCCGCTAGCTGATTGAATCTGGTGAGATAAGAAAAAAGAGAAGAAGTGCCTTGTCGTAGACTCAGCAACTCCAGGTCCGATGCTTGAGATTTGTAACGGTTATCAAAAACCTTATTCATGGCCAAAATGAGTTCGTCACAGTCATAGAGGACGTAGCTGTTGGACTCAAGCAAAGGGTTGGCCCATGCAGCCGCTGTACCCCCGAGATGGGAAAGAATAAAGGCTGCTTTGGTGGTGGAGTTTGGAAAGGCGGTGGGCCGACACAAAAAATGCAGTTTGCATTGATTTATGAAGGTCCGATATTGTTTTGGATCTCCAGTAAAGCGTTCCGGAGGGGCCAACGGGAATTGTGTGGCCATCAAAACCGGGGTCGCAGAAAACCCAGAAGCGGAAGCTGAAGGTAAACCAGAACCTGAGGCGGCCGCACCCGCCATGTCAACCCCCAGTGTCGGAGGAGTTTGAATACTCTGTAAGCTGTCGATCGTTTGATGCATGGCGTCATGAGCTATTGTCATGTCAGATCGTAACTCAGACACTAAACGAAACAAGGCAGCCAAAGGATCAGCTTCATCCATGGCTTCTGTTTTTGTTACTCACCGGTGAGATGAGTGCGTAGAACCGGGGAGTATCCAAAACCCAGGAAGTTGCTTGAAGAGCTTTGGGTAGGGCCTCTACCCAAGCCTCCTCTCTGTGAGGGAATAAGACCTTCAAAATGATATGACCACTTGCTGTAATTAACCAGACAAGGGGACTGATCACCCAGAAGGGCGGGGAGAAAGCGCACCGCCACGAACCAGGCTGTAAAGGAAAGAACAACAAGTAAGTAATATGAAGGTAACAGTTGTGCCCTGTAAGCCTTACTAATGGATGGAATACCTGAGCTTTTTCCCCCCCGTAGAATAGAAGAACGGCACAACCCGGGAATCACCTAGGAATATAACAAGACTTAGCACCTAACTGGTTTAAACTATGACACAATTCAAGAGGTGGACAGGATCTTACCAGTGGAGAAGGACTGAAGGATTTGAGTAGTTTAGAACACAACGACAGGGATAAAATAAGAAAAAGGGAAATGTTAGTAGGATACGAATACCCGGGCGGCACGAGGGTCGCACTGGATTTGGGATGGTGCACAGCTGCAGAGCGACCTTGAGTGCACGGGAAAAAACAGGTTCAATCCAAACGTTCCGTTCGTTAAGCAAAAAGTCTTACCACTAATGAACGAAGAATGATGATAACAACCAGTCGGGATGGTAGTTCCAGGTAAGGTAAGTTGAAGGCAGGTAAGGAGAACAACCAGTCGGGATGGCTTTTCCTGAGATAGGTAAGTCGAAGGCAGGCAAGGTCTGGTACACTAGCGGACAGGGACTATGGCAAAAGCGTGTAGAAGAGAAGTCCGGAAGAAAACAGGGTTTCGGTACACTTTCAGGCAACAACAAAGACAAAACTTTTTCTAGTGGGGTCCGTGGAAGCAAAAACAAGTTCGGTACACAGGAAGGCAGTTCAATAAGGGTAATCCAAAATAGCGGGTCCAGTAAACAGTCCGAGTCAAATCCGTAAGAAGCAAAGAGGTTTGGCAATCGAGGAAGGAACTTCTAAATGCCGGGAGTAGCTGTAAACAGAAGCGGCGCCCTGGCTGCCTCCACGGACTACATCAGTGAGAGAGGCGGGGCAAGCCAACGCGAGGCTCTACCGGCAAACTACCGCACGGAGCCAGGTTTTCTGGGGAGTGTAGTTTCTGAGTTGCCAACTTCCACGGCAGCTGCCATCGTGCATAGAATGGGGCAGCATGATGCCGAATCCTTTTGGGGAGCGCTACGAACCTCCTAACCTTTCTGGTAGTTGCACTGGGAAACCGAAGTGCTAGGGATGCAGGTGGCCGGGTTTTGCACACAGGAGGAGGTGAACGTCGAACCATAACACTTTATAATCAAACAGGGTCACAATATGCCACCCTTCGTATACAGCCAGGCGCCGCAGGACCACGACGGTGATGATGGCTGCAGAATAAATATGGGAAAACATAACATTTGCCAGTCAATGAATCTGGACTATTTGTCCCTTCTGCCCGGGTGAGCCACCCCTTTGAGGCTAGGGTGGGGAGCCCGCTATGCAAAACCCTCCTGAGGGGTCTGAGCAAGTGGTGCCTCGCTGGGAGTAACTCCCCTCTCTGGGACAAGGACTCCCATTCCCACAAGGAATTCCCGATTGGAAAAATACTGTCTGCCTATATGGGAACTGAAATGCATGCCGTTACTGCTGTATTATCTTCAATAAACAATGACATTGTTTCCGTCTCGTTGGCTTTAGATAATGCTGGATTTCCCTCAAAGACCAAATAGGAACAACACGCCCCTTTGTAACATGACTGCAGACTAAAATGATGAGGAACTCTGAAGGAGGAGAGAATCATACACAGAAGCAAGCCTCTGATGGAAAAACATCAGAGGGGCGCCGCCGTGCTGTACCGCTGAGCCACAGGTGGCGTGGAGCTGAGCGAGCAGAGAAGGATGCTGGAAGGCTGTCAATGGGAGTTGTGAAGTAACGCTATGAGACGGGGACAGAAGACCTGTCCCACATGGTGGCGTGACCACGATGCAGCTGTGGTGGGCGTGGGGCCGTTAAACGAACATGAAGAACAGAGCAATACGAGGAACAAAACCTCTGATCCACACTGAGATGGCAAGAGGGGCAGACACGGATACGGGGACGGAAGAGCCGCCCCACGTAGTGAAGTGACCACAAGACAGCCACGGTGGGCCAGAGGCTTTCAAAGAAACACAGAGAACAGAGCAACATGGAGGAATTAATCCTCAGCTACGGAGAGAGAAGCTGGGATACCAACCCTTAGAGGCACATCCACGAGAGGAGAAGGTACCCAGGTTGTCCAGGGAAGAGGGAGGCACAAGAATGCAAGAAAGGTGGACTGCAAACCAGGCCATGAGAGCCCTCAAAAGTTGAACATTGAATATTGTCAAAGGCCTGAGATACACCCACAAGAAGGGAATTACCAGTGCCGAGAGGGACATATAAAACCAAGGGATATTGTAAATCCCATAAATAGAAGCAAACCTGGAGAGTTCAGCCAAGTCAATCCTGAATTAAAGGAAGTACAAACAGGTTTGTAGAGGAGGAATAATGAAGAATCCCCCCCCTATAAAAAGACTAAGGGCCTCATTAACTGTTTGGTGGTAGGGGGCGTGGCTACGAGGCCATGCGATAAGTCGAGACTCCGACGGCCTCCTGTTGATCCGACTGCATAACAAACAGAAATGATGCAGAAACATCGCCCTGTACAATAAATTAAGGAGTATGGACGTATGAATAGGAGCGGCACATAAAGGGAGTACAACGGAGGTTAACTGTGTGGCAGTCGGACAGCAACAAGTTAACTGAAAACGCACAGAGCCCCTGGACTGAGACCCAAAATGGCGGCAGCCCGAGAACAAAGAAAGGAGATGTGGGATTGAAAGAATCGGAGCCGGACAACCTCATACGACTGTGCCTACAGCCAGGGCCATCTTAAGCACTTTTGGGGCCCTGGGCACGGACATCTTTGGGGCCCCCCTCCACCAAACCAAAGGAATTAAGGGATCGAGAATACTAGTCGCGCCGCCCACCCCCAACCGTCGTTCTCACAACCTATAGGTTGATATGCTGTCTCGCAGCATAATAAGCACGTTTATTCCCTTTAAGTCCCCTTACACCTCTTCATTCTTGCTCTAATCAGAATGATAAACGAGTAGCATTTGAAGACCAACATTAGCAGTTTACGAAGAGTTTACTGTTATAGTACATGCAGGATAATTTTTTATCACTAACATCCAGGAAGGTATGCAGTTTGTAGTATTAATGCAGGACCGTATGTAAAAGGTACATGTAACCCATAATAGACAGAGACTCCCATCAGCTGCCTCACAGAATGCAAAAGTGCTCATGCATGGATAGAGGAGACCAATTGGAAGGAAGGAGAACACTACAAATACCGTAGCATGGATAGTGAAGGCAGATTAGAAGCTACCAGGAAGGTGTCTTTATCCAGACTGAGATTAGAAGTGGGATATGGTTTTCAAACAGTGTTGCCATTAGATATCAAAGGAACACACGCCTGTGGTGTGCGATATAAATATTCTCACTATTAACACAGTGAAACCATGAATGAGGCTTTTATGAAGATAATACCATGAGAAGGAAATCACCCTGAAGGGCTGACAATTTTGAAAGGTTTAGAAATATTGGACTGGAAATATTGAGAAGTTAGGCAATACAAGATTAAATGCGTTGCCCGGGATCATACATTGTTTAAGGGTTGAAGCTGGGATGTGAGCTAACTCTGCAATTTCTGCATTTGAACACTTTCTTTCCGAGTTCTTACCATCAACTAAAACAATCTCATTTTATAAAAACGGACTTGGAAAGTACACAAATCACATTACCAAACATGACCATTTTTAAACAAAATATTAAAGAAGGGTGTTATGCAAAATGGGAATGATTCTAGCTACATTCTCTCCATCATCAAGGGAAGTATATAAGAACAAGCATACCAATCAATGTGATTTAACACATTTAATCTGGGTTTGTATTTTGTATTTTAAAGCTTTAAATACTTCCAAAACAACGGCTTGTGACATTTTCATTTATAAACGTGCATAAATACCTTTGACTTTTACCAAAAAGTAAACCGTTTTTGTGTCAAACAAGCAGACCTTAAAATATGCTTGCGGTAGGCCTGCAACATCTGGTCGTCACTCTTCTATCAACCTTTCCACCCAAATGGCCTACATAAGAAGAAATATCAAGTAAGGGGCTAAACGATACCATCAGCATGCAGGAAGGCAAACCTCACAGAAGACGGCACAGTAATGTGAGAGATATTGGATTATGTGACCAGGATCACTGTATCGTCTGCTGGCAAATCCAGGATACAAGCATGAACGCTTTCGTACCAAAGTCTTGAATTTGATTTTTTTTCACCTCTTGGACTAACAGTTTATGCCATCGTTGGAGGCAATTGCCTAGGTTTTACAACACCCCATCTGAACAAACACATTTTTAGACCTTCACCATAAGGATGAGATTTTACTTTTTATAGCAACCCCTATCTGGTGCAGGTGCATTGCTGATAATAGCACCTATTGTGCTGCAAAACCCAGTACATACACAGGCAGGTTTATAAACTTCAGACATAGGAAAGGCTCAGCCAGCCTTGCTGGAATGTGATATTCAAATTTTGCATATGAACACATCTCTGCAATGAGTGCTTCACACACTAAGCTAACTTCTGAACCATTGGCACTCAATGTATCAATATACATTTCACTGTTGCCTATTGCACATGATCAACATAATTCCGACAGGAAAGAAAGAATGCTACAGAGTTGTGCCGTAAGAAACACACAAACTATGTATTCCACAGTGAACACAGAAAGCATTACACAATGAAATGATCAAGGGAGAATGTACTTGTCAAAACAGAAAGACAATGGTTTTAGAGCCTCAGCAGCACCCTATAAAATATCCTGAAATGTGCTATTTAAGATTGGTGAACAATGGAATCTTACTTCTTCAGATCAGGCAACCCTGTGGGGGCCCCCCTCCAAGGTGGGGGCCATGGGCAAGTGCCCCTTTTGCCCTCCCATAAAAACGTCTCTGCCTACAGCTGACCTGAATACATCCGAATACATCAATACAGCCGGCAGCTGGGAAACATGGGGTTAATATACTAAGAACGAGTGTGGTCTACCGGGCACTGTGAGAGGAGCGAAATGCACGGAAAACAACGTGAGTGAGGTGCGCACCGAAACTTCTGGCAAACAAGCCCAGCGGAGAGCAGCCCTTGCCTGGGAGAGCAGCCCGGAACGAAAGCGGAGCGGGAAAAATGAAGATTCCCCCTGCTAATAGCGCAGGGAGCTCTTGATTCTATTAAAGACAAGGAGGCGAGCATTAAGCTTTCATCTTCTTTATTCTCTACTCTCCAGCAGTTTCAACAAGTATAACTTTGTAAACTTTCAATGAAATGTTTTTTGTTTTTTTTTCAAACAAACTTCAAATCTCATCAATCCTGTAGTCCCCTAGTCTCTGGCCATGTGACCTAGTCCTTCCTGTTCCTCTGTCCTTCCTCTTCTTTGACTGCTTGAACTGTCCTTTCTCTTTAACTGCGCACTCAACTGTTGAACTTGTGCTGAACTTCCTGCTTTGTACTTGCTCGATCTCTCGCATACGAGCTTGCGAAGTTGTTCCAGGCGACCTGCTCCTATTGGGCTTTCAGCTGTTCTTTTGCTCATCCCCTAAAGTCAATAAGAAACAAAATTGTGTATGTTAGGGCGGGAATACACACCCTATTCTGGAAGAAATAGCCATGTTAATTATCAACAGTACTTCACAACAAGTATTTCATCATTGCATTCATTGTGTATTCGGGATGGGAATTTAATGCTCGCCTCCTTGTCTTTAATAGAATCAAGAGCTCCCTGCGCTATTAGCAGGGGCAATCTTCATTCAATGTCAATACGGAGGCGAGCATTAAGCTTGTTCAAAGCTTCTTACTACTACTCCTGCCATTGCATTAATAGGTCGGTAGTAAAACGTTCTGAATGTCGTATCACTAGCCCAGTCTGCGGCTTTCATGATGTCTTGTAATGTTGCGCCTAATCCTAGTGCTTTCGAGGCCATCACTCCTCTGACTGAGTGTGCCCCGAATTTTGTCATGTCTATGCCTGCTAAACTCATAATGTTTCTGACCCACCGTGCTATGGTGGCTGTTGCTACTCCTCTTTGTGGCTTTCTGCGCGCAATTAATAATTGAGTCGTCCCTACCGGTCTTAGTTCGGCTGTTTTATTTTCGTATTCCTTTATACATGCCGCTACGCACCATTTCGGGTGCTCCTGCATATACGGGTATGTGATGGTACTAGAATCAGTTTTAGTTCTCCTGGCTAAGCTGAACGTCACGCCTTCCGGCCCGTAGATTCTCCTATTAACTTCTAAGACTCTCACGTCTGCTACTCTCCTGCATGACACCAAGCATAGTAGCATGGCTAGTTTTTCAGACAGCTGTCCTAGGGACAGATACTTGTTGTCGGGCCAGTCCGCAAATAGTTTCAATACTATTGCTACGTCCCATAAAGATTCATATCTCGGCTGCGGTGGTTTCCTGAATCTTATTCCTCTTAGTAGCCGTATTCCTGTTACGTTCTCTCGCACCGGTACTCCTTCCACGGGTAGGTGACCTGCTGATATCGCAGATCTGTGTACCCCTATTGTTCTGTATGCTTTGCCATCCTGGAGGAGTTCCGCTAGGAAATTCAAGATCTCAACTAGAGGGGCAGAAACGGGATGAATATTTCTCCTTCTGCACCATGTCGACCACTTGTTCCATGCTGCGTCGTAGCTCCTTCGAGTTGATTGAGCCCATGACTCTGCGATGAGACTTGCAGCTTGTGACGAAATGCCGGGAGATTCCAGTGTCTCCTGCTATCCTGCACGCCATCAATGGCAGTGTCCCCTTCACTCTCAGAGGGTGAGATGACCCAGTTGGGTCCGTGAGGAGGCGTTCTCCTTGGGGCAATATTCTCGGGTAATCTACCAATAGTTCCATGAGTGCTGGGAACCATACTTGGGATTTCCAGATCGGAGCCACCACTATCAGGTCCGCTGTCTCTCTGCGTACCTTTGCTAGTACTCGGTTCATCATTATGAATGGGGGAAAAGCCTAAAGTGTGTGCTCCCTCCAATCTTGTAGGAAAGCGTCCACTCCAGCTGCCGCTGGGTCCAATCTCCAACTGAAGAACCTCTCTTTCTGAGCGTTCAGCCTGGACGCAAACAGATCTGTGTATATTGGGCCCCAGATCTTTTCCAGTTTCTGAAAAATCATCCGGTCCAGCATCCAGTCGCTGGAGTCTGAGAGATGTCTGGAGTTCCAGTCCGCTACTACATTCAACGAACCTGGTAAGTATTCGGCTACCACCGAGATCCCTGATTCTAGGCAGGAATGCCAGAAATCCTTGGCTATTTCCGCCAGCAATTTGGACTTTGTTCCTCCTAAATGGTTGATGTATTTGACTGCCGAAATGTTGTCCATTTTTAGCAGAATACAGGAGTGCACTTTCCCTTTCGTAAATGCCCTGATCGCAAAGGATCCGGCTAGTAACTCTAGGCAGTTTATTTGTAATTGGAGTTCTGATGCGCTCAATCTTCCTCCTGTCTGGAGATCCCCGCACCGGGCTCCCCAGCCTGCTCTGCTGGCATCTGATTCTATTATCAGGTCTGGGCGGTCGCCGAAGATGGCTCTGCCGTTCCAGGCCTCCATGTTCGCTAACCACCATTCCAACTCTGTCCTGGACTCTTGATCTAAGAGTACCAGCTGGTGGTAGTGTAGGCCTTGTTGAAGATGCCGTATCTTCAGCCTCTGAAGGGCTCAGTAGTGCAATGGCCCTGGGAAGATTGCTTGTATTGATGCCGCTAGTAAGCCTACTACTCTCGCTATGGTGCGGAGTGATATACTCGTTTTGTTGAGACATGCTCTTATTTCTCTCTTTATGTCTCTGATCTTTTTGTTTGGGAGTTCCAATGTCTTTGACCTGGTATTTATGATAAACCCCAGGAATTCTATCCTCCTCGCCAGAGCCATCTCCGACTTCTCCCAGTTCACTACGAAACCTAACGAGGTTAAGAGGTGTACTACCCAGTCGGTCTGGTAGACTAGGGTCCCTCTGCTGTCGGCCATCAGTAGGATGTCGTCTAGATATATATAATCATGCGAATTACTTTCCCTCTGATCGCTGCTGCTACCGGCTTCATCACTTTCGTGAATGCCCACGGCGCCGAGGAGAGCCCGAATGGCATCGTTGCGAACTGCCATAATTGCCCGTCCCAGTCGAATGCTAGGAATGGACGGAAGTCCCTCTGTACAGAAATCATAAAATAGGCGTCTTTCAAGTCTATCCTCGCCAGCCAGTCGTTCTGTCTGAGCGTATCTCTGAGCTGGTGGATTCCTTCCATTTTTAAGTGGTTGTAGGCCACCCAGCTGTTCATGTGTCTTAGATTTATCACTGGTCTCACTTTGTCTTTTCGGTGAACCAGGAACATGTTGCTCACAAATCTTGGCGGCGTTATGCATGGTTCGACCGCCCGTTTCTCTGCTAGGCTTCGCAATTCTGTGTCTAGCAGCTCTTTCTCGGTCAGCGTCCTGACTATGGGGCGTGGCGCTTGATCCTGAACAGGGGTTTCTGAGAATTCTATACACATGCCTTTCACTGTTTGAAGGACCCAAGCGTCGCTGGAAAGCGAGCGCCAGTTTTCCCAGAATATAGCTGTCCGCCCCCCTACTGGCGGATATGTAAAATTTCTCACCTGTGGGGAAGTTTTGTCCTCTTCCCTGTCCTCTGCCTCGTCTTCCTCTAGGGAAGCGGCCTCTTGGGGGAAAAAAAATATCAGGCTGCCTGGATTCCCAGTATTGGTTTCTGTTGTTCTGAGGCCTTCTGGATGCTTGGTATCGACCGGTCGAGCGACCTCTGTAGCAACCGGTCCTGCCAAAAACTCTCCCTGGGAAATTTTTCTTCATCAAAGCCTGTACTTTCTCCAGGGAGGTGTAGGTGCCTACGAACCTCCCCATCTCCTTACCAAAAGTCTCTCCGAACAATAGGCCCTGCGCTGCCTCGCCGGCTTCGTATGACAACAGATCTCCTAGTTTCCGGTCGATTTTCAAAAGGCGGCCTCTCCTGCACTCTGATGAAATCACGCAGTTTGCGTTTCCTAGTATACATACGGCCCGTTGGGCCCAGTTCGCTAGCACTCCTGGGTCTACCTCCTCGCCTGTATCTCTGGCTCGTTCGGCTAGGTCCATTATTTTAGCTAGCGGACCTGCTAGGTCGAGGAGTTTTTCTTGGCAGTTTCTCCAGGAGCGGTCTATGCCGTTCCTCGGGTCTCTGTTCGATTTGGAGACGAACGACAACATTTTAGGGTCCAATTCCGGGGCTTCCGCGACTTTGCCCGGCAGGTCTGGTCTTGGACATTCAGCTCTCAGTCTTTGTCTGACCTCTTTTTCGAGAGCTTTCATCAATCTCTGCATCATGTATTTCGCCACTGTCGGCGATGGCACCCACTCCGAGGATCTCGGATTTCTGATTTCTTCCGGTTGGAACATGTCAGCCGTTTCGTCCTCTTCTAGGTGGTGGAGTTTTCGTTGCCTTTTCTTAGGCGGAGGTTGGCTCCCCTCATCCCCTTCATTATCTGCATCCGCTTGAGTGGATGTGGGGGATATCGGCGGTTCCTCGTCTGGGAAGCCTTCTGGGGGTTCCTCCTCTGTACAACCCATATTGTCTTCGCTTGGGTAGGGGGTCCGGAGGCTCGGCACCTGGGAATCTTTCATGAACACTTCCTTTAGTCTGAGGAATGTGTCCGTAGCCTCTGGGGCTCCTGTACTCGCCCCTGTCAGTTGGCCCGGGGGGTCAGAAGAGTCTTTGCTCTTCCGGGCCCTGTTACACCCCTTAGGGTCGTTAAACGTTGCCCTTGTGGACGCGCTTTCTTCCTTCTTGGTGCGTTCTTCCTTCTGGCTCAGGAATAGTTCTATGGTATCTAGCCTTTCTTGTAAAGGCCGCACTCCTTGGGCCACTGCCTCTGTCAGTGAATCTCCCAGCACTTCTTTGAAGCTATAGGCTAGGTCTTCTTGGTAGACTGCCTCCTGCTCCTCTTCTCTCCACTCGAAGTTCAACATTGTGCTGGCCGGTGCCTGAATCAATACCTGTCTAGGTGTAGTGGCGCGTCCACAGTTTCACTTTGCTCGAGGCTGCACCTTCCTTATACAATATGTATGTTTGCAGGATATATCCTTCCGATTTGCCTGGTAATACTCTATAATCGTGCGGCTCTGCTGTCTAAAGCCACGCCCCCACGCAGGAGGCGTTCGCTATTGGCGCATTCGCTGTGCGTGGCAGCTTCTGCTCGGCTCGCGGGAAGTCTCCCGCCTGCGTAGAGCTCTGCCCTTCCAAGGGTTGGGGCTGCAAACTCGCGCTCTCCTAGGGGGTACGGCAGGCTCCTGAGGTGTCGTGCATTACGACACGGGGCCTCCGAATCCCTTTTAAACACTAAAACACTAACGCTCGCGCGCTCTACTGTGCATGTTTATTCTATTATTGTCCACGGTGTACAATTCCATGTACGTTAATGACATAAAACACGTTTTGTTAAGCGAATATTACGGAGCTAAGATAAAGAGGTACTTATCTTGTGGAGAGCAGGAAAAGAAGAGGAAGGACAGAGGAACAGGAAGGACTAGGTCACATGGCCAGAGACTAGGGGACTACAGCATTGATGGGATTTGAAGTTTGTTTAAAAAAAAAAAAGTAAAAAAAGAACAGTTTAAATTGAAAGTTTACAAAGTTATATTTGTTGAAACTGCTGGAGAGTAGAGAATAAAGAGGATGAAAGCTTAATGCTCGCCTCCGTCTTGACATAGAATTGTAGCCTGCAGCCCGCTACAATGACACCACCGAGCCGCTTAACAGTAACACATTGCCGGGTTTGAAGGCACGCTAAGGCGGGTTCGCTACTAACTAGCAGCTGGGGACTCCAGCGCATACCATTGCCACAGAGGCTGAACCCTGCATGAGCCTGACACGTTGGGAAGAGCAACACAGGCGGGCCTCTGCAGTATCGGATGTAGAGGCACCTAAGAGGCCCCCCTGTAATGTAAAGCCACTAAGAACCCTGATGGGTAGCAGAACAAGAGAGGCACAATATAAAGGGGACCAGCTGTGAATACGGGCATCGAGACGACTCTGTGCAAGCCCGGAGGCAGCACACGAGAGCTGAGACAACACAGACAGTCAGCACTTGAAGCACTGGAAGCAGATGGTCGCACTATGGAAGGGCTCACATGGGACTGAAAGGTCCAGCACCCACGGAAATCCATACAAGAGTGCAATCAAAGTCCCCATAATAGGAGCGTGTGCACCTTTGAACAGATGGGCGATAGGAGCAGGAAAAGGCACGCCAGCCAGTGACACAGCCCTTTCTCAGTGAGCCGGGCTGGGGGAACAAAGGCACCACACTGACAGATACAAGGTAGGTGTGCAGAAGTGCGACACGAGTCGCCAGCTGGGACTTGGGCACACAAGCCGAAGGACTGGCAGACAAACTAAGCCAGCACTAAGGGCAAATAAGGGCACTGGAGTGCCCCACTGGAATCGAACCAGGCCGCAAGCAGAGGGCGCCCAAGCCAAACGTGACCTGAGACCCCAGCACAGCATAAACCGGAATAGGGTGGCGAAGAGGTGGAAGAAAACCCCCTGCAGCATGAAGGACTATACAAGGCACAGTAAGCCAGTGAAGAACGGGGGTCGGCACTGCACTTGAGGAAGTTCGACCCACCGTATAGGAAAGCACATATGGAACTGTACCACCTGCAAGTCCTGGGCACATGCAAACACAGAGCCCTATAATCCGCAGTGTGCTAGAACTGAGTGATTTGGCAGAATAGGCAATCCAGCCGGCGGACAGCAAAAATAATGGAACTTAAGAGTGGCAAGGCGAAAGAAAAACAGTCCACGATGGACACATTCACTAAAGCCTCACACTCACCGACTACGCCTACAAAGGGGAGAAAGGACACGCAAGAAATGAGGGCCACGCCGCGAAATGACCAGCTAATCCCGGATGCCATAACGGACCTGAAATCCTCATGGGGGACTAAGTTGGATACAGCTGTAGCGGATCTGAAAGTGGCACTGGAGCTCCAGATTGGCGCGGTGGGGGTGGAAGTCAACCTCCTTACGACAGGACGTGAGAGCACTGGCGGAGCGCACAAGTGGGTTGGAAAGCGCAGTGGAAACTAATACGGGAGTTAGCACCGCCAATGCCAAAGAGGTCCACATACTAAAACAACAAGTGCAAAACTTGGAAAACCGGCAGGAGGAGGCAGAAGGGAGGGCAAGACGCAACAATATTTGTGTCGTGGGACTGCCGGAGGGGGAAGAGGGCACGGACCTGACGAACTATGTGGAAAGTCAAAAGGGCGCATAGAGCCCTAGCAAGAAGACCCCAACCGGGAGCTCCTCCCCGAGTGATTATCGCCAAGATACTAAACTACAGCGACATGGAAAAGATCCTGGAACATTTCCGCAGGGGCGGAACAATACACCGGGCATTGGCGTCTGTCACTGTGTACCCGGACTACACCATGCTGGTGCAAAGACAGCGTTTCAGCTACGTAGCAGTGAAAAGACGACTGAGAGCAGCCGGCTTGAAGTACATGCTTCTGTATCCTGCAAAGCTCAAAATACTACATAAAAGCAAGGCACTCTTCTTTGAAACACCAGAGGAGGCGACAAACTGGCTGGATGCCAAAGGCTACCCAGAAGGAGCAGAGTGTCCGGAATGTAGCGTGCAGGATAAGTGAACCAGCGCCATACCTTTGAACGTAATGCTAGATGTATATGTAGCGGGAATGACTATCTGAAATGTACGTGGGGAACCAGTGGGATGCTTAGACAAGCAGTTTTGCATACTCATCATGTGTACTAGTCGGCTAGAAACGCATGCTAATAACGTCAAGCAAGGGTTGGGAATGCATTACAAATATAGCATTAATACGGGAGATACAAGAGGAGTAAGTCTTACCCCCAGTAGTTAGAGTAGTTGAACCACCTGTAGGGTGCTACGCCCCTGCTGTGTTCCGAGTACTGGCAACAGCCAGGAAAGGACTAGATGCAGGGCTGCCTGACATCCAGGGATGGAGCTGGGCATCAGTTGGGGTTGGAAGGGAGGGGGGAATGGGAGGTAGTTGGGGAGACAGAGCTTGGGTTGGGGGGTGGGAGGAGGAGTTGGGGAGAGTGTAGTGGAAGCACAGTTGGGGTTGGGGTGGTTGGGGGGAGGGAGGGGAGTTGGGGGTTTTGGGGAACTGTTAGGTAGGGAACGAGCCTACATACGTGCGCCACGCAGCTTGATACGGAATACGAGGAAGTTCAGAGGGGGGACTGGGTATGGCTGAAACATGGGAGACCTTAAGATAGTGACCTGGAATGTCAGGGAGCTCAACAGCTACTTAAAGAGAAACAAGATAATGATGTACCTACAGAGACAGAAAATAGATATCGCCCTAATACAAGAAACACACCTTACTAACGAAAAACTAGAAGTAATAAAGAGGAAATGGAAAGGAACCCTCATAGGTGCAACATACTCGGCTTATGCCAGAGGGGTAGTCACTTGGGTGGCACAACATGTCCACTTTCAGCTACTACAATTCACGGCTGAGTTGGACGGGAGGATGGTAGCGATACGGGGCTTGATAGAGAACAGAGAAATAAGTATTGTAAACACATATGCCCCAAATCAAGACACGGCGGCCTATTTCAGGACCCTATATAACAAAATAAGCCCTACCTGGAGGGCGCGGTTATTTGGGGATGCGATTTCAACTGCACATTGGACCCGATGGTAGATAGATCAGATACTAAATTTGACAAACCCACCCCTGCCGCCAGAGCATTGAGGACCCTACTGGGAAATCTTCGACTAGTGGATATATGGAGGCTACACCACCCACATGATAGACATTACTCTCATTACTCAGCCCCACAAAACTTGCACACACGGCTAGACTACGTGTTTGCTACACAAGAGATAACGGTGGAAATAGTGCTATCAGAATATAAAGCTAGTGTCCTTTCGGACCACTCACCAATGATTGCAACATAGCAATATGTAGCTCCGAGAGCCAAGATTCCCACTTGGTGACTCAGAGCAGAAGCACTAAAAGACTTGGCATTCAGAGAAGACCTTTGTGGAGAAATCATAGAATATTTCGGTAATAATACGGGGAGCGTAAATTCGGCCGGGACCCTATGGGATGCATTCAAGGTGGTGATAAGAGGTGTAGCCATAGCTAAAACAAAAGGGCTGCAGGGAGGCATATTATCAAGTTTACAGAAAACAGAGGCAAAACTAGAGACAATCCTAGGCAAAGGGGGAAACTCCCAGGAGGACACTGAAACCATCAGCCAGTTGCAGCAGGAATGTATGGGATACTGGGATAGACTATGCAATTTAAATTATAAGAAATATGTAGAAAGGCAGCACGCAGGCGGAGACAAGCCAGGGAGATTGCTAACATGGCTATATAAGAGCAAAACCCCCAAACGATCAGAGCGGTACGGGGAGAAACCAGACAAATATTAGACACCCAAGAGAGAGTAAATGAAGGGTTCCTAGAATTCTATAAACGATTGTACGGGGATGGAGGAGGTGAGAACAGGAGTGAGATAGTGGAAACACTGGAGGATATTGGTTTACCAAAAATTAGTGCAGAAGAGCGAGAAAATCTAGAAGCCCCAATCACACTAGATGAGCTAGAGGCGGTGGTCAAACAACTGCCTAGCGGTAAGACCCCGGGAGCGGATGGACTCCCCAGCGAATTCTACAAACTGTATAAGAAAGAAGTACTCCCCCCACTTTTGTTAATGTTAAACAAATCATTTGAAACAGGTTTATTGCCAGAATCCCTTAGAGAAGCGATTATCATCCCACTCCTCAAACCTAATAAGCCAAGCATGGACTGTGGCTCGTACAGACCGCTATCTATGCTGAACCAGGACATCAAGATACTTACGGCTGTGTTGGCAAATATAATGAAACAGATACACCCAGATCAAACCGGATATGTTCTGCACAGGAGCATAGCCGACAACCTCAGACGGCTTCACCATGTGATCGAGCAAACAGAAGGAGACTCGGGCGAGATGGCTATAATATCATTAAACGCAGTAAAGGCCTTTGACTCTGTCAGATGGCCCTGGCTGCTAGCAGCCCTAAAAGAATATGGGATGGGACCTGGATACCTGAAATAGGTGAAATTACTGTATAGCTCACCATTATCCAGAGTCAAGACGGGTGCCACCATTTCGGAAATGTGGCAACTTAGCAGGGGCACTAGACAGGGATGCCCATGGTCCACGATGCTATACATTCTTCACTGGAACCCCTGGCGATATATCTGAGACAACAATATGAGGAAGTGGGGATCCACACGAAAGGGGGACCACACCTAATATCACTATATGCAGACGACATGTTATTGTACTTGAGGTACCCGGAGGAAAATCTGCAATATATTCTAGAAGTGATGGAGCGATTTGCAGCGCTCTCCGGCATTGCAGTCAACCCTAAAAAGTTGTACATATTCCCCCTGGGAAGGTACATAGGAATGCCGCGAGAACGACTACCAGTACTACCAATACCTTGGGAGACTAGCACCTTCAGATACCTGGGGATTGAAATTTACCACACAGTGGAAGCAGAACACATGCATAACACTGAGAAAGCTGTGACAAACATCGAAAATAGCATGAAGTTCTGGACTAGGCTCCCCCTAGCCATGATGGGGAGGGGGGCGCTGCTAAAGATGGTCGTATTACCCAGGCCATTACACTTTTTTGGGAATGTACCATACCCGATACCTAGGTGATTCTTTGTTAAACTACAAAGCATGTGCAGAGGCTTCCTCTGGGCTGGAACCAGGAACAAGATACCCCTATGGAAATTACAGAACACATATGACAAGGGGGGACATCAAGCTGCTCAATTTTGAGATTTATTAGCTGTCCAGTCAACTACGACACGTGACTAAATGGTTAGCAGAAGACTCAACATCAGAATCTAGACTGTTGAGATCCGAATGCACCCCGTTTTTTTTCTTAAAAGAATAGGTATGGCTGCCTAAAGTGATAACAAGAAACCCGGGAATATTAGAGCTAGGATGGAAAATATGGAGCAGGGCTTGCCAGACGATACAGAACCCAACCCCGTGTACCCCGCAAGTGCCGCTTGTGGCATTGACCGGGGATGATGTGCAAATGAGGAAAATGATCCGTAGGCATTGGGAGCCGGTGGGAATTGCAACATTGGGAGATATATGGCAAGAGGGAGAAATAAAGTAATTCCATGTGCTGGGGGAAGAAACGGGCTTACACTTGGGGCAATATATTACTTATACCAGATTGGTACGGCGGGTTAGGGAGACATGGTCGGAAATAATACTAGAAGAACAACCCGACACGAGCATCGAAACATTGTATGACGTCGCAGAGGGTGGGCATGAGGTTTCCCGAGTATACGAATTATTGATGTCCAGGGTGGGAAAGAAGTGACCCAGCTGAGGCAGGACTGGGAGGAGGAAGCAGGGGAACCGATGACGGAAGGGTTGTGGGAGCAGGCCCTGGGGTATCATAGAAAAGTGTCTAGGAACGCAAGGCTACAACAAATACAGCTATATATAACGCATAGAGCATATATGAACCCCAGAAAATTTCCCGATTTAAAAACGCAGCACGACAAACATGCCCCGTGTGCGCAGAAGAAAACGCGGGACTGACACATATGTTTTGGGCTTGCCGGAAATTGGGAAGTTCTGGGGAGAAGTAGCCCACCGATTGAACGAGAGAGGGATCAATTTAAACGTGGAATCAGTATGGGCATGCATGATAGGGGGATCTCCTAGACCTCGTCAATTGAAACATGTTGGTAAACTCAAAGATTTGTCTTACATACTGGCCAAGCGTAGAATTGCCATGGGGTGGAAAGCATGTAACAGACCTAGGATTGAGATCTGGTGGAACGACCTCTGTAAATGGACTGAAGCATAAACAGTAGTATGGAGTGAAGCGGCCAATAGAGGTGGGGGAGGATGAAATGGCCACATTGTCAGGGCCCACCCAGGGCAGCCCAGGGGATGATTCCTCTGAGAACACAGACGAGGAGAAACCTCCAGATGATTAAGAAACAGAGCGCGAAGCGGGGTAGGCTCGAATTGGAGGGTGGGATAAGGGTAAGCAGTAAACATTTAGGATGTTAACACAATGCTAAACGCTATGTCATGATACTGCGAAGTCTGTTTGTTTATTGTTGATTGTTTTGTTGTAAAACCAAAAACCAATAATAATTGTTTAAAAAAAAACTCTTTGGTGGTATTTATGAGGTAAATCTGCCGAAATACTGCCAAACAGATTTACTGTTTCCACCAGCGGAAATACTGCTGGATTACAAGTGATGGTATGGGGTGCTAGTCCCTGTTTATTTGAGTTCATAGGACTCCATGGGGATTCCGCTGATTTGACAGTTTTTTTACAGTAAGGCGAAGGAATTACATCCAGCATTCTGCTGGAGGCTTTTCCTCCACCTTACCTCCAAAAACATAGTTTGGCAGACATGCAGTGGTTACCAATGCATTTCCACCATTTTTGGTGACACCACCAAACTTGTAGCAAGCCCCTAAAACTTTGACATTACATGAAGTACTTCAACTATTATTGAGAAACATTTTGGGGAAAGTGAACACTTCTTTCTGATGCTCTTTTATGGACCCTTTTCTTTTTGTAACCAGAATAACTATTTGGAGAGCTACCCAAGTGACTTTGGGCCAGGGGAAGCCTAAGCTTGATGCACAAGGTGCTGGCTTGACTTTTCTGCTCTGTAAAAGAGGTAGGGGTAGGTAAGACAAGGTGATAAGTGCAGGGGGTGGGGGGATAGAGGGATAAGTGCAGGGGGTGGGGAGATAGAGGGAGAAGTGCAGGAGTGAGGTGCCACCACGGGTTAGGTAAGTGCTGGTCGGGCTAAGGGGACAAGTGCCAGGGGAAAGAGTGGGGAGGGGAGGAAGAGTGCCGTGGACAAGGAGCACTATGTTGGGATAGTGCAGGGAAGGGTGCCCAAGGGCAAGTGTTGCAAACGATGCTCGGGGAAACTGGTGGGGGGTTGCCTGGCCCCTGTATGACTCTGAAGGGACCAGGCTTCAGTTGCAGAAGCAGATGGAGAGTTTAGCAAGGGAGGGGGAGAGGGAAGGAAGAGGAGAAAAGGAAGGTCTTGAGAAGTTTCCGGAATGTAAGACTATCCGGCTGAGGTCTGAGGAGGGAGGGAGGCTGTTCCAGAGAGAGGCGCCAGCTGAGGAAAGTTTAGTTTGCTAGGTAGGGAACTCCTGGTAGGGAACTCCCTCTTAGAGATAGGCATAGATGGGCATTTTTCCTTTTAACTTTTGAATAAACAAACTTGAAATAGCCTCTATGAGTCTGACTCCTTCTTCTGGTCTGCCACAGGACCCATTGGGTAAAGTGATAATAAACAGAGTACCCTCTCTGAGATTCCAGTTACATAGGGGGACCCATCAGGAATGCCACACTCACTATTCTTGTTTGCAGTGGTAATTGAGCTCATGGCTGTGGCAATACCCCGGATTGAGCAAATTATGGAATTAAAAAGCAAGAAGAGTGAATATAAAATGCTATTTGCAGACAGCATCCCCCTACCCCTGTGCAACCCTGAGACCTCGATAAGTCGCCTTTTGGAAAGCCTCCATGAGCATGGGATCCTGGTTGTTCTGAAGATTAACTACACAAAATAATTTATATTTCCAATAGTCATGATGAGCTGGACCACAACATAGAGACACATGTGATGAATTTAGAGATGGAACATATAAAGTACTTAGGAATATGGATACTGTGATGAATCCCTAGATGTCGTTACTTCTCCCCAAGGGGGAGCCCCTTCCTATGAGGACAGGGAGGTGAGGCCACTACCCAACAGTCCCCCTGGAGGTGGTGCACAGCGGGAGGGTCTCATGGGGGGAGACTCCCCCTCTGGGGACAAGGACGACCATCTAGGGAGAATGCAGTATAACCACCTCACACCATCACCACTCACAACACTGCACAATGTACAACCTCACACAATAATTAATTTCCCAATGTATATGTGTAGGGCCATCAGTCTACCATCTACTGGGATGAGGAAGAGTCCAGACTACCAGAGAGTGTCTGGTATGATAATGACTGAGACGAGGAGGAGGTGCGGAACTATGAAGAATGCTACCAGGTACCATAGTGGGTTGCCCATGAAAGTACATTGAAGAAACTGAGATAAGAGGTGACAACGGACTAAGGGTATTGTCAAGCCATCCCTGGAAGAGCTGCAAGCAGGATGGTGGTGCGACGTGCGGAGACAAGGCTGTAGACCGGGACGCTGAGCGAAGCGTCTCTACAGGGTCGCTGGCTGGGGAAACGCTGGCTCGACTGACGGCAGGAGAGGAACCATGCGGTCCATGTCAGACGAGCAGTCCAGAGGGAACCGGAAGCTGCGGAGCTGCTGTAGCTGGAACATACTATGCGGAAGCAGCGAGAGTACCGAAACGGAATCCCAGGACAAACCGGAGCCAACAGCAACGTTCCCTGAAGGTATGGAAAAAACCAGCCCGGCTAGTAGGGGCAGAGTAGAGAGTTGTGGTCCATTTAAGATGGTCAGACATACCCTGAAAGTGAGGGGTAGGAGAAAAGCCCCAGAAAGAGACTTCCTATATTGACAAAGGGAAACGCTCCTAAACAGGGAACAAATCAGAATCCTGCCATTAGAAGCAAAGAGGCAAGGGCAAGAAGAAGTGAAAAAAACCTCTTCTTTGTGACAGTACTCATGACAGTCTACTGAGTTGAATAGAAACGCCCAAGTCGGGGGCCAAAATCATAAGTGAGCAGGAGAACTTCCTTTTGGTAGTACTGGGCAAGTTAGTGAACCCAGTCTGCCCTACATAAGAAGCTGGGGGAAAGAGAATGTGGAGTACTCTTCCTTGTGGCAGTACTTGGTGGAGTCAGAGAATCAAATGGGCCATAGTTGGGGTCAAAGTGTATTGATTGCCTATGATTAGGCGTGACCACAAGCCTTTTATCTCCACCTCGTTTGAGGCTGTGAAAAAAGACCCCTGGTCATCAGTCACTCATGTCAAAACTCACCTTAGGCCGTGTCTCAGTGCTAAAAGACAGGTATGCCTTGGTTCATGTGCTCATCAATATGATGAAACATATACAGTCAGGAATTGTAAAGTTCTTAGACGCAAAGAGATACCACTCTGACGCTTTGCTCTGAATTATACACTTGACACAGGAGTTACTGTCATGATCTCTGCTTCCAAAAGGTCAGGGTTTTCCCAACTCCCTTGGAAGCAGATTCATAACCCAGGTTCCGAGTGCCAACCAGTCCCAATTGGGACCTTTTGGACCTAGTCCTGGCGCCAGTGGCACCAGGCTCATAAATATGCCCAGTCCCAGCGCTGGAAGCGCCGGGCTCATAATGCTTGGGTGGACTTACCTGCAGCAGACCATGCTGCTTACTTGCCTGCCAGTTGAGCCTCTGATCCTCTTCTGTTTGGAACTACTTTTCCTGTTGGGTGGGGCAGGAGCCACTCCCTAGGTTCAGAACACTGGAACTCTTCTGGAAAGCAGGAACTCTTTTCTTACCTAGGCGTGGCTGTGGAAGGAGACACCTAAGCACTACAGGAGGCTATTTAAACCACACCTGATGGATGGATCTTGCTTTGCGTTATTCTGCATCCTCTGCAGCAGAACGCTCATCGTGTCTTCTGCATCTGATCCTGGGCCTAAGGAAAAAGGCTTACCATCCTGAATCCAGTCTTCAGCAACACCTATAAAGACAAGAAAGAACAGGTTAGCATTACGGTCTTCAGTGACAGCTCTTCACTTACCTGGGCCATCGGCTGTCACCAACGCCTCGCGCTGCATTCTGAAAGACAAAGGCTTACCTACTCTTCGTGAGCTCCGGAGGTCTTCACACTGCATTCCGGCATCTGAAAGACAAAAGCTTACCAACTCTTTGCACGCTCCGGAGGCCTTCGGCGCTGCATCCCGCATCTGAAAGACAAAACAAGGTGCGTTTAAAGACATTGGGGAACTTTAATACTCACGTGCCATTACTCCTTTCCACATCTAACCCAGTGGGTATTCCGGCACCCTGCAGCCGCTCCGAACTTGTACCTGCAAAATAAAAAGACAGTTAGAGCGCATCGTGAAGCAGGCAACAATCGCTTACTTACGTGCTTCCAGGCGCTTCTATTCATCACACATACTCCATCTTCAACTCACTTCAGCCCGTCATCCACCATTGCCGGAACCCTGCAAAACAAGAGACATCATTACTAAAGACTTTAAAGACATTAGAATTCTCGAAACTTACCGTTCGTGCAGTAAACGACGGACAGCAGTCCTCTGAAGTCAAGAGGCCTGCTCCCCTTATCCAGTGAAGAAACTGGTTACAGCACCCTGCCCCGAGGCAGATGGAGAGCACGGCGTTCACTTACCTAAGGTGAGAGCGTTAACCTTCGGGGTTCTACAGGAGAAGAGAAAGGGAAGAAGAGAGAGACATTCAATAACCCAGTTCATTAATCCCATATTTTCTATCTGCAGACATCTTACCCTTCGAGTCAAACATACAGTGCACAGAGGTCCAGCCCAAAGAGCCAGCCGTGTGTTACACATCACCTTTGAAGATACGGTATACGCCCAGTCAAGACCGGCGCCTCTACGGGAATCAGGTGAGCGTTACAGTTACCATGTAAGTGCATTTAATATAACCCCCTATCTTCGGAGGGTTCTTATTCTCATTAGACAAGCTAAAGCAAAAGCAGATATAACATAACATAACATCACACCTATGAACAAGATTGCCATGTGGGCAAAGAGCATGTTTAAATGTGTAAGTAATAGAACAAGTGGTGGTTTAGTTTAACAGCATGGGTAACCTTTATCTCATATTAAGTTATGCTACACTATACTATATGCCATCAGTCTCCATGCACTCAGCAAGCATCCACCTATCACTCATGTTTAGAGTGGAGTGTGCTTCAAATTAAACAGCTCCTTCTGGTGTTGACGAATTCTGCTTAGCTGGGACTTGCTGTCTCGCCTGTATGCTGCTGCTGCTCTGCACTCCTCTGGCTTGAAAATGGACTGGCAAGTCTGCTGGGCTTCCTGCCTCCTTTCTCTTGTGCAGGGCGATATATGTCTACCACGTAACATGGCGTCCCTGCATGTATGGGTTCATCATATCCGCTGTTTGGATCAGTGGGAGAGCTAGAGCTAGCATGTCAGTTTGTTCGTTCGAGGGAGAACTCCTATGTAAAACTACGTTAGATTTTGTTTGCATCTCAAAGTGGGATCCCTGGATCTGTTAGTAAATGCCTTCACTGTACTCTATGGCATCTGTGAAGTTCTACAAAATCATAGCATTGTATGCTTCTGCAGGCTATCTTAGCCGGCTGTCTGTTATCAAGGGATATCTTTCTTGTTACTCTGTGCTTTCCTTGGTACTGTTACGCTCACCTGGTCTCTGCAGAGGCGTTGGGGCACAGTTGCAGCCCTCCCGGGGGTGAGGTCGCTTGGGTCCGACTTCGCCCTCTGCGCTTATGTGGTGACTAGTGGGAATAGGTGATGCTGCTCGGGACTGATCCTACATGGAGAATAGGGGGTGTGAGTATGCCAGCTTGTGCGCCTGATCCCCTTCCAGACCCCTTCTCCCAAACCGTGGTACCCGTGAGATGTGCTGTTCCTGGAAAGCTCACCTGTTGATTAGTTTTGGCGAGCACTCCGTCCTGCTGCTTCTTGCAGGGGCGCTTGTATGATCTGGACCGAGTTCCTTCACTGGTCCCTTGCACGTGGTAGTCCAGGCCTGCTGCGACTAAGCACCTAAACTTCAGGTAAGTGTTCCTGTTTGCCTTTGTCTTTCCTCGTCTGTTTTTGTTGTATTGTAAAGTTTGTTATCTTGTACTGCTGTCTGTTCCACTTTTGATGTTTGCTCTTTTGTTTTCTTCCCTTGCAGGTGATGTTGCCGGCCCGGCAGAAGCTGCGGAGCTCAAGGCGACAGCCGGAGGAATGAGGAACGAAGCTGCAACGGTACAGTAGCTGGTAAGTTGTTAACTAGGGGGTGCGCTGGGTTCAAATGCGGCGCGGCCCTAGGACGGATGTTCTAACCTTGTCTTTCCTCTTCTTCACAGGGTCCGAGTTCGTGGATGCAGAGTGCGGTGCTGCGGCGTCGGGATCAAGATAACTGGATGTCAGGAGATGAGTCTGCACATGAAGCGATGAAGCACCGGTTTCCTGGAGTTGAGTATGCAGGAGAACGCCTGGTTGTCATGATCTCTGCTTCCAAAAGGTCAGGACTTACCCAACTCCCTTGGAAGCAGAACCATAACCCAGGTTCCGAGTGCCAATCAGTCCCAATTGGGACCTTTTGGACCCTGTCCTGGCGCCAGTGGCACCAGGCTCATAAATATGCCCAGTCCCAGCGCTGCAAGCGCCGGGCTCATAATGCTTGGGTGGACTTACCTGCAGCAGACCATGCTGCTTACTGACCTGCCAGTATGAGCCTCTGATCCTCTTCTGTTTGGGACTACTTTTCCTGTTGGGTGGGGCAGGAGCCACTCCCTAGGTTCAGAACACTGGAACTCTTCTGGAAAGCAGGAACTCTTTTCTTACCTAGGCGAGGCTGTGGAAGAAGACACCTAAGCACTACAGGAAGCTATTTAAACCACACCCGATGGATGAATCTTGCTTTGCGTTATTCTGCATCCTATGCAGCAGAACGCTCATCGTGTCTTCTGCATCTGATCCTGGGCCTAAGGGAAAAAGGCTTACCATTCTGAATCCAGTCTTCAGCAACATCTATAAAGACAAGAAAGAACAGGTTAGCACTACGGTCTTCAGTGACAGTGCATCTCTTACCTGGTCCATCGGCTGTCACCAACGCCTCGCGCTGCATTCCGGCATCTGAAAGACAAAGGCTTACCTACTCTTCACGTGCTCCGGAGGTCTTCGCACTGCATTCCGGCATCTGAAAGACAAAAGCTTACCAACTCTTCGCACGCCCCGGAGGCCTTCGGCGCTGCATCCCGCATCTGAAAGACAAAAGAAGGTGCGTTTAAAGACATTGGGTAACTTTAATACTCACGTGCCATTACTCCATCCACGCCGAACCCAGTGGGTATTCCGGCATCCTTCAGCAGCTGCGAACTGGTACCTGCAACATAAAAGGACAGTTAGTGCACATCGTGCAGCAAGCAACAAGCGCTTACTTACGCGCTTCCAGGCGCTTCTATTCCGCATACGGGTCCATCCTCAACTCTCTTCAGCCCGTCAACCGCCATCGCCGGAACCCTGCAAAATAAGAGACATCATTACAAAAGACTATTAAAGACATTTGAAATACTCGGAACTCACCGTTCGTGCAGTAAACGACGGACAGCAGTCCTCTGAAGTCAAGAGGCCTGCGCATCCTATCCAGTGAAGAAACTGGTTACGGCACCCTGCCCCGAGGCAGATGGAGAGCTCGGCGCTCACTTACCTAAGGTGAGAGCGTTAACCTTTGGGGTTCTACAGGAGAGGAGAAAAGGAAGGAGAGAGGGACACCCAATAACCCCAGTTAATTAATCCCATATTTTCTATCTGCAGACATCTTACTCTTCGAGTCAGGCATACAGTGCACAGAGGTGCAGCCCAAAGAGCCAACCGTGTGTTACACATCACCTATGAAGATACGGTAGTCGCCCAGTCAAGACCGGCGCCTCTGCGAGAATCAGGTGAGCGTTACAGAACGCAAAGCCTACCGCAAAACTCTCGCCCAGGCGCTATGGAAACCTCGGATACCGACCACCTAGCCCGGTTACTTGGGGAACTAAGAGCAGAAGTGCATGCAGCTCGTCAGGAAACGAATGCTCTAAGAAGGGAACTAATTATTTCCAAGGAGCGAACAGACAATCTCGCTAGACAATTGCTACAGTCACAAGCCGGCCAGACCCCATTACCCGCATCAGAAGCAAATCTTCCTTCAACATCCTCTATGAATCCAGTACAGATCAACCTACCTGGGAATGTACCTCTGGCTCCGCCCGAACGATTTTCTGGTGACCCAAAGAGGTTTGCAGTATTTATCAATCAGTGCCGGTTGCATTTTTTATGCCGGCCAGCAGCCTTTCCAACTGATCAAGCTAAAGTAGCTTTTGTGCTTTCGTACCTTAGTGGCAATGCGGCAGACTGGTCGATCCCTCTAGTTAATCAAGATGATCCGGTTCTCCATGATTTTCAAGCCTTTCAGCTTAGTATGGAAAAACTGTTCGCAAGACATTCACAGGGGCAGGCCTTGGACAATGAGCTTCTTTCGTTGCGACAGGGTAATCAGGACCTTTTGGCTTATATTGCGTCTTTCAACAGACTGATAGTGGAAACTCAATGGCCTGAGGACAAAAGGATTACGCTGTTTTATAGAGGTCTACGTGGAGAGCTCAAAGACGTTTTAGCCCAAGTAGTGAATCCCCCACAAGACTGTCCGGACTATATAGACTTAGTCGTTCAAATAGATCACAGACTGCAGAACAGGAAGGCCGATCGTTCCAAGTTTGATGCTCGAGTATTTTCCAAACCACCAACTCCTTCCAAAGGAGTAGACTCCAGGGAACCCATGCAAATAGGGGGCCTGAAAGGACCACTAACACAAAAGGAGAGGGAAAGGAGAAAACAGTTGCAATTATGCCTCTATTGCGGAAACTCAGGGCACTTTCTTCAAGACTGTCCGGTGAAACCAGCCGAGAAGGCGGTAGGAGCTGCAGTTACGAAGGTCACAAACTCTGAGCAGGGAAACGACCTCGCCCGACAAGAATAGAGGTCCTCTTGCCGAGCGTTAAAACCAGTTCCGTGACCTCGCATTTCGTGATACCTATGGTCCTCATTAGCCCTGATCATCCGGATCGATTACATGCGATTGAAGCTTACGTCGACAGCGGTGCCATCGGCAATTATGTGGATCATGAAATGGTTTTGAGGATGAATCTAACTCTTTGTCCCAAGGCTGTAAAGGACGTCATTACTACGGTGGATGGTACGGAGATAGCCTCCGGACCAGTAACGCATACCACTCAAGAAGTGACGCTAGTAAGTCAAGATGGACACCATGAGAAGATCGTGTTCGATGTGATCAAGGCCCCTCAGTTCCAGATTATTCTAGGGATACCTTGGTTAGAGAAACACAATCCTCGGATCGATTGGCGAGCAAGAACGGTTGAGTTCCCAGAATGTGTCTCTACTTGTCACCCTCCACCTGGTGTTGCACTGGCAGCAATTTCTTCGGAGACTCCCCAGTTACCTCCCGAATACCTAGAATTCCAAGATGTTTTCCGGAAGGATCAGGCTAACTCTCTACCGCCTCATAGGTCCTATGACTGCCAGATAGACCTGATACCTGGATCTACTCCTCCTTGTAGTAGAATTTATGCCCTCACCGAGCCTGAGAACCTTCACCTCCGACAATACCTGGATCAATACCTAGCGAATGGGTTTATTCGTCCTTCCAAGTCCCCTGCTTCTTCAGCTTTGTTCTTCGTTCCAAAAAAAGAAGGGGACCTTAGAACTTGTATAGATTACAGCGCCCTGAACCAGATCACCGTTAAGAATAGGTATCCGTTACCTTTAATCCCTGAACTCCTGGACCAAGTCAGAAGAGCATGCATATATACAAAGCTGGATTTTAGGGGAGCCTACCACTTGGTACGAGTAAAAGAGGGCGATGAATGGAAGACGGCCTTCCGCACCAAGTATGGGCTATTTGAATATCAGGTCATGCCCTTCGGACTTTGCAATGCCCCGGCCGCCTTTCAATATTTTATGAACGATGTCCTCAGAGAGCTCATAGATGTATGTGTTGTCGTTTACATTGACGACATCCTCGTTTATTCTTCATCGGAATCTGAACATCGGAAACACGTGAAAATGGTCCTCGAGAGGTTGCGTCAACACAAACTTTTCGCTAAGTTGGAAAAATGTGTTTTCAACGTGACTGAAGTTGAATTCTTGGGATTCATATTATCACCTAGCGGAGTGCGTATGGATTCAAGGAAGGTCGATGCAATTCTCAAATGGCCATCACCATCCTCTGTAAAAGGTGTTCAAAGCATGTTAGGGTTCGCTAACTTTTACCGCAGGTTTATCCCCGAATTCTCTCGAATAGTCCAGCCCATCACCGCCTTGTTAAAGAAAAACAAACGTTTTGAATGGTCTACCGAGGCGGAACAAGCTTTCCAGAATTTGAAGACAAAATTTATCTCTGCACCAATTCTAAAACATCCTCGCCCCGAACTCCCCTACATCGTTGAAACTGATGCTTCGAGCCTTGCCATGGGGGCAGTTCTATCACAGAAGGACCCAGTAACCAATCAGTTACATCCCGTGGCATTCTGGTCCCGCAAATTCTCGCCTCCTGAGATCAATTACACTATTACTGATAAGGAACTTCTGGCTATCAAGTCTGCCTTTAAGCCTTGGCGGCATTATCTTCTGGGGGCCCGACACACCGTTACTGTGATTACGGATCACCGAAACCTGCAATATTTGAAAACCGCAAAAGCCCAATCCTCTAGACAACTCCGTTGGGCACTATTCTTTGCCGAGTTTGACTTCATAATTACCTATCGACCTGGTACAAAAAACGGTAAAGCTGATGCCCTTTCTCGGATGGGAGTGGAAGAACACTTGACCAACCCTAAACCTGTACCTATCATTCCCGAACAAAGAATTCTGGGTGTAATAACCACACAATCCATAGAGGAAATAAACGATAAAGTCAGGCAACTTGTAACTCCAGCAGAAATACAGAATTGGCATCTGCAGGGAAAGGACTTTGCAGTGAAGGACAACTTATTGTATTTCCAAGAACGATTATTCCTGCCCAGCACAGATTTACAGAAAAAGGTAATCTCTTGTTATCACGAGTCTTTGATGGAAGGACATCCCAGTATGGCCAAAACCTCAGAAAAGATCAAGCGCTACTTCTGGTGGCCGTCTTGGAAAAAAGATATCAGAAACTTTATAATGTCCTGTGGAATATGCGCCCAAAACAAGAGTCAAAAGGAAAGACCAGCCGGCCTCTTACGCCCTATGGACATTCCACCTCGCCCTTGGCATACGCTTTCTATGGACTTCATCACCGATCTACCTCCATGCTCCGGATACAATACGATCCTGGTAATCGTGGACTTATTCTCCAAGATGGCGCATTTCATTCCACTCAAAGGCTTGCCAACAGCAACAACTCTGGCCCGAGAATTTCTCGAAAACATCGTCCGACTGCACAGTTTTCCTTCAGTTCTAATTTCGGATCGAGGTAGTCAATTTATTTCTCATTTTTGGCGAAGTTGTTGTCGGTCGGCTCAAATTGATGTGAGATTATCGACCAGTCACCACCCTCAAACCGACGGACAAACCGAGAGGACCAATCAAACTCTGGAACAGTATTTACGCTGCATGCTGCAACAAACTGAAAAAACTTGGAAAGATATCCTTTGGATAGCCGAATATGCCTACAACAACTCTGTCCACTCAGGGACTGGGAAAACCCCGTTTTTTCTTTTATACGGCTGTCACCCTCGAACCTCAGAGTTGGATCCACCCCAAGATCTTGGAACACCAGCAGTAGACTACCTGCATTCTACCATCACCCAAGCTTTTAAGGAAGCCGTTTCTCACCTTCAAAGGGCTAAGGAACAATACAAGAAAGGAGCAGATAAACATCGGAAGGAAGCCCCCCAATATCAAGTAGAAGATCAAGTCTGGTTATCCACCAAATATCTACCTCTAAAAGGACCACGCACATTCAACCCAAGATACCTTGGTCCCTATTCCATCACTACCATAGTAAACCCAGTAGCGGTCAAGTTGGACTTGCCCCCTCACATGAAGATACATCCGGTCTTCCACGTCTCTCTTTTAAAACCCGTGCAACCTCAAACCCGACTGACTAAATCTCCAAAACCTATCCTAGTTGATGGAGAACTCGAGTTTGAAGTCAAAGCATCCTGGACTCCAAGATCTCCAAATCTAAGCTATTTTACCTAATTGACTGGAAAGGCTATGGCCCCCAAGAAAGATCCTGGGAACCTGCAGAATATGTCCACGCTCCTCGTCTAATCAAAGGATTTCATCGAAAATTTCCTGACAAGCCCAAACCCCCGGGGAAGCCCGGTTTGGGAGGGGCCTTGAGGGGGGGTGCTGTCATGATCTCTGCTTCCAAAAGGTCAGGACTTACCCAACTCCCTTGGAAGCAGAACCATAACCCAGGTTCCGAGTGCCAATCAGTCCCAATTGGGACCTTTTGGACCCTGTCCTGGCACCAGTGGCGCCAGGCTCATAAATATGCCCAGTCCCAGCGCTGCAAGCGCCGGGCTCATAATGCTTGGGTGGACTTACCTGCAGCAGACCATGCTGCTTACTGACCTGCCAGTATGAGCCTCTGATCCTCTTCTGTTTGGGACTACTTTTCCTGTTGGGTGGGGCAGGAGCCACTCCCTAAGTTCAGAACACTGGAACTCTTCTGGAAAGCAGGAACTCTTTTCTTACCTAGGCGAGGCTGTGGAAGAAGACACCTAAGCACTACAGGAAGCTATTTAAACCACACCCGATGGATGAATCTTGCTTTGCGTTATTCTGCATCCTATGCAGCAGAACGCTCATCGTGTCTTCTGCATCTGATCCTGGGCCTAAGGGAAAAAGGCTTACCATTCTGAATCCAGTCTTCAGCAACATCTATAAAGACAAGAAAGAACAGGTTAGCACTACGGTCTTCAGTGACAGCGCATCTCTTACCTGGTCCATCGGCTGTCACCAACGCCTCGCGCTGCATTCCGGCATCTGAAAGACAAAGGCTTACCTACTCGTCACGTGCTCCGGAGGTCTTCGCACTGCATTCCGGCATCTGAAAGACAAAAGCTTACCAACTCTTCGCACGCCCCGGAGGCCTTCGGCGCTGCAACCCGCATCTGAAAGACAAAAGAAGGTGCGTTTAAAGACATTGGGTAACTTTAATACTCACGTGCCATTACTCCATCCACGCCGAACCCAGTGGGTATTCCGGCATCCTTCAGCAGCTCCGAACTGGTACCTGCAACATAAAAGGACAGTTAGTGCACATCGTGCAGCAAGCAACAAGCGCTTACTTACGCGCTTCCAGGCGCTTCTATTCCGCATACGGGTCCATACTCAACTCTCTTCAGCCCGTCAACCTCCATCGCCGGAACCCTGCAAAATAAGAGACATCATTACAAAAGACTTTTAAAGACATTTGAAATACTCGGAACTCACCGTTCGTGCAGTAAACGACGGACAGCAGTCCTCTGAAGTCAAGAGGCCTGCGCATCCTATCCAGTGAAGAAACTGGTTACGGCACCCTGCCCCGAGGCAGATGGAGAGCTCGGCGTTCACTTACCTAAGGTGAGAGCGTTAACCTTTGGGGTTCTACAGGAGAGGAGAAAAGGAAGGAGAGAGGGACACCCAATAACCCCAGTTAATTAATCCCATATTTTCTATCTGCAGACATCTTACTCTTCGAGTCAGGCATACAGTGCACAGAGGTCCAGCCCAAAGAGCCAACCGTGTGTTACACATCGCCTTTGAAGATACGGTAGTCGCCCAGTCAAGACCGGCGCCTCTGCGAGAATCAGGTGAGCGTTACACTGGTTTCAAAGGTAAGTAAACTGGTCCAAGCAGCAGTGAGCATCATGTTGCACACGAGTGCACAGTAACGCAAAGCACCGGCCTTAAGGATGGAGCAGCTTATATAGCTGAGCTTCTGAAGCTACGCCCATCTGGTTCAGCCTGCCTGCCACACCCTGCCACACCCGATGAGTCAGCACATGAGGATGTTCTCTGGAATAAAGGCTTTCAGCTCCTGGAAAGTTCTTGTAAAATAAAAGCACTCCACTGAAATAAAGTGTTCCTGCTCACATCTCTATATGAGCCTGGCGCCAAAGGCGCCAGGACTGAGTCCAGCCAGGGCCCCTGTGTTTATAGGTCCCATAGGGACATAAGTGAGTCAGGTGACCCATTGCCCCCATCACTAGATGGTGTGGTTTTTGTGTTCTGGGGCCTGTGGCCATGACAGGTACCCTATGGGCCTAGACTTTGCAAATGTAAAAAATGCTTCTGTTCACGTCTGTTAATTTCCTGATCTTGAATCCTTATCAGATAACACTTAACGGTGTGAAGTTAAAAGGCTGCTACCACATAACATCTAATGGTGTGAAGTCAAACAGGCTGCTAGCTGACAGCGTTGTGGTCGGCCGATCTGCCAGAACAGGAAATGCGCCATTTCCTGGTTGTTGGCTGATCTGCAGGACCTAAGAACACTTGTGCACACTTTGTATACTTTGTATGCATCATTAAATTCTATGTTAAAGTGTTGTGTCTGTGTAAAGAACATCTTTCATGACTACAGGCTGTATGAGGTATGAAAAGCTGTCTTAAATTAGTCTTGAGTTCATGTCACCCCCCTCAAGACACGTATCATAGATCAGAGATTTGTAGCACTGTGAAGCCATCATTAACAAATTCTAGGAGCTATATTTGCAAAACAGGTTGTCTATGTTGGTGGCAAAAATAAAGCATACACATCCTAGAAATGGTGAGCAATGATTACTGTATGCAAAAGTAAATGAGTTGCTTGGTGAATTCATGAGCGCCTAAAAACATATTGTAGGTGCTAGGAAAAATCAAATGAATAACTGCATCACACTTTGAAGCAGTTAGCGGTTATGGCTAACACAAGCATAAATAAATACATGTATTTAACAGTGAGGTATTCAGGATAAGTCCAATATTCTGTTACTGGAAATAGCTAAGAATACATAAATGAATCCATGTATTTAATGTGAGGTATCTAGGCTAATTCAAACTCCATTCTGGCAATAGTTTCAAGGTAAAACAAGGGATTCTTTGAGAACTCATTAGAAATAAACAGCCAGCATATATTGGCTCCTGACTTTCTAACCCAATACGCTTTGGAATGTGTGATCTTGAGCTTATGACCACATGTGTAAACCGTCCACAGTTTAAATTGGTGCTTCTTGAGGTAGACCAAAATGTGAGTGCCTCTGTTACCCACAGTGATTTGCAGGTGGAGGTCTTCCACTATGTACATATGCTGTGTGCACAAGCATGTACCTTGAGGCATAATGCAGTATATTTTCAGTTCTGTGGACCCTGATTGTGATGCCAGTAGTGGCGTATTCACAAAATATCAGGCTTTCTGAACTCAGGGTTTGCTGCTAATCTTCTTTTGATGTGCGTAAGGAAGCAAAGTGGTGAAGGAAATAGAATTTGAATGTCAGATTTCTGCAAGGACATGGGCATTGGCTTATTTTGCCATGCACTCCTGGAACCAGAGGTATCCATCACTTGTCTCAAATATGGTGGCTTCCTGCACCCCAGGGTTTGAGAGTAGGCATGTGTCGTCTTGTGTCTGACTTGAATGAGGCTTTGCGACTCGAGTCTCAGTTGTTTCACTAACTGGCGTGTTAGTCTCATGGGAGATATCTGGACATAGTCGTTTTCGTCGTTCTCTGAGCGGTTTCCTTTTCCTTGACATGCTCCCATGCGAGCTGTGGCTTTTGGAGAGGTTTCAGGGATATCACATCAGAACACTTGAGGGAGGAATCTCTGGATGCCACATACGTCTCTGTGCATGGACAACGTTTTGGCAAGTCGAGTATGCCACAATGCAAGTCTGGATGATGAGACTCTGACCCCCATGTTCTTGCCGAGAATCGATTCCTTGGCGCACACCAAGTGTCAAATCCTGAGGGCCACGTGGATTAGTATACCTCCGTCCCCAAGCACCAGTCAGAGAGGGGCAAAGTACTCGCTGACCGGTTATTGGAGCCACAGGTGGGGGAAAACAGGAAACTCCAGGTCCCGGGTGGCTGCAAAGAAAATACCATGTTAGCTAATGGCTACACGGTATTCACAACAAGCATACACAAATAATAAGAAAGACCTACCCTGGAGGTGAACGATGAGTGACTTGAACCTAAGTGAGTTTTCCCCCAAGGGTCAGATGAGTAGTGCAGTGGGGATAACGGGACCACGGGATCTGAAGGGAGAGGAGAGGGTTTGATTGTAGGTGCACAGTTCTTGACAAAGTTCCAAGAGTTCCAACAAAAGTTAGCTGAAGGTTTATCAAGCGCCAAATCCAAAGGTCAATCCATAAACAATCCAAGAAAACAGTTCAAGGTTCAGATAATCCAGTTATACAGGTCAGATGAAATCCAAGCGCCAAAATTTGAGGGCAATCCAGAAGAAAAACGAAGTCCAAAATCCAAGAAATTCGATAAGCATGAAGTTCAAAACACAGGAAATCGCTAAACGCCGAGAGATCAGCTGAGAAGCAATGTGTGCAAAGGCCAAGCCCCTTTTATTGCAGTCTTCCTGATTCGTTGGCCAATCAGGGACGATTTCCTGGTCACATGATCTTTCACTTGGTCACATGATCCAGTGGTTCATTTGGTGCCTGTTTCCTGAAAGCCATGTCACATGACCCCTTCTTCGTGACGATCCGCGTCGAGCGGGGGACCGCAGTATGGAGTGGTGATCTCCTCCGCGCTTGCAGTCTCCAAGGCAATCCCCACTGCTGGCGTGGAAATCGACGCCAGGGATGCCTCAGAGTGTAGCGTCCCACTAACGATCGAGCGGAGGTGATCGCGGGAGGGGTCCATGTTTTTCTCCGCCGCCTGCATATCACCCGGTCGTGATTGGGTGAGTCTGAAAGCATGACAGAGCCCCCCCTCAAAGGCACACGTCCTCGTGGGCTATGGGGGTTGTTCTTATGAAACCGGGCAACTAGGAGTGGGGCATGTACTTGATCAGCAGGTTCCCAGGATCTTTCTTCCGGGCCGTAACCCAACCAGTCCACTAGATAATAAAGACGGCCCTTCGTGAGACGGGGTCCAAGAATATCATTGACCTCGTACTCTTCAGAAGTACCTTTCATTACAGGGGAAGGGGGTAGGATGATACGAGTCGGGAGAGGACATGGTTTGAGAAGGGAAGTGTGGAACACAGGGTGTATTCGCCAAGTGGTTGGCAGGGAAACCTTGTAGGCTACTGGATTGATGACTTTGGTAATACGATACGGCCCCACGAAGCGAGGAAGCAGTTTACGACAACCGGGTACAGGTAGGTGTCTGGTGGAAAGCCATACCCGATCCCCAACTGCATAAGTGGGGGCTGTAGTTCGTCTCTTATCAGCAGCCCGACACATAGAAGCCTGTGCTTCCTGAAGATGTAATGTGACCTGGCCATGGATGTCTTTAAGATGCTGTACACATGAGGAAACAGAAGGAGAGAGTAGGGGAGGTACATCTGGAATAGGAAGTATGCGAGGATGCTGCCCATACAAGGAATAAAAAGGTGAATAGCCTGTGGATGAGTGGGGTGCATTATTGTAAGCAAATTCAGCTACATGCAGTAGTTTGTGCCAGGATTGTTGATGTTGTAAGGAGAGACAACAGAGATTTTGCTCCATGGTTTAGTTGACACGTTCGGTCTGCCCGTCAGTTTCGGGATGGTAGGAGGACGAGAAACGTGTGTCAATGCCTAGTTGTTTCGTAAGGGACTGCCAAAATCGAGAAGTAAACTGGGAGCCCCTATCAGAAATGACAATAGCTGGTAACCCAAAAAAACAAAAGACATGGCGGAAGAAGAGGTCAGCCAGGGCAGGTGCTGTAAGTATACCGGTGCAGGGAATGAATCGGGCCATCTTCGTGAAGGAATCAATCACTACCCAAATAGTATCAAACCCACTAACTTTAGGTAAGTCAGTGACGAAATCCATCGTAATTGTATGCCAGGGTTTAACTGGGAGAGGCAATGGTTGTAATAGGCCTAGAGGACGACCTTTTCTGTTTTTGCATTGGGCACAAACCGAACAGGAAGACACATAAGCCATTGTATCTCTGTTCATGGAAGGCCACCAACACCAACGTTGGAGCAAGGCCAGTGTGCGCTTCTGGCTGGGATGACCATTTATGGGAGCATCATGAGACCATTCTAATGCGATGGAGCGAGTATCTGGTGTTGGTAAGTATAATCTGCCCTGTATATATGGTAGGCCTTCGTACAATTCTATCTCCCACTCCCGTAGTTGTTCTGGATGTAACTTGACCCATTGTCGAACTAAGGTTAGTAAGTCTTTAGTTGGCGTACAGAGACAGATGATGTGTTTGCTGTCCAGAAGTGTCTCCGGAAAGACGGGCAAAGAAACGCCCCCAGGAATGCGGGAGAGAGCGTCCGCTTTGCCGTGGGCTATGCCCGGTCGGTGCTTAATGACAAAGTCATATGCTGCAAAGAATAATTGCCAGCGGACTTGGCGGCTATTAGTGCACTTGAATGTGGCCAAATCCTGAAGATTGCGATGGTCAGTATAAACCGTGACCTGATGTTTTGCCCCAAGTAAATGGTGACGCCTTACTTGGAAGGCATCTTTAATGGATAGAAGTTCTTTCTCTGTGACTGTGTAATGGATTTCAGCCTGTGTGAATTTTCGAGAATGAAAGGCAACCGGATGTAGGAGACCTGTGGAGGGGCATGATTGAGACAAGACAGCTCCCAGAGCATAGGAAGAGGCATCGGCTTCAAGCATAAAGGGGAGATCTGGATTGGGATGCTGTAAAATAGGGGCTGTGGTGAAAGCCGTTTTGAGGGCTGAAAAAGCATCTTGTTGAGAAGAGGACCAAACAAACAGGGTACGGGGGCTAGTGAGTTGAGTTAATGGGGAAGCCAAGGCTGAAAACCCTGCAATGAATCGCCTGTAGAAGTTGGCGAAGCCAAGGAATGACTGAACTTCTTTGACAGTTTGTGGAATGGGCCAATCTGCGACTGCACGGATCTTGGTTGAATTCATAGCCAAACCACCAGACGTGATGTGAAAACCTAGGAAGTCTACTTCCTTGGCATGAAATAGGCATTTTTATGGTTTAGCGTAAAGGGAGTGTGTGCGCAGCCGATTCAAGACTTCTCGTACATGAGTGACATGATCTTGGTGTGATTGAGAAAATACCAAAATATCATCCAGATATACCACCACGTAGTTATCTATGATGTCGTGGAATATTTCATTCATAAACCTCTGGAAGGTTGCGGGTGCGTTACATAGCCCAAAGGGCATGACGGTATATTCGAAGAGGCCGTATTTGGTACAAAAAGCTGTTTTCCATTCATCCCCTTTTCAGATGCATATGAGATTATACGCTCCTCGCAGATCGAGCTTGGTAAAAATAGTGGCATGTGTGTGACGATCTAGCAGTGGAGTGATAAGGGGTATGGGGTATCTATTCTTGATCGTGATGTTGTTCAAACGGCAATAATCAATGCAGGGGCGAAGATCGCCTTCCCTCTTGGGTACAAAGAATATAGGACTTGCTGCAGGAGACTGTGAGGGTCTGATGTGGCGTAAACTTAAAGAATGTTGTATGTACTCTTTAAGAATCAGGTCTTCAGATGCTGAAAGGGAGTATATGCGTCCGTGGGGCACAGGGACCCCTGGTTCCAGATCTATCGGACAATCAAAGGGACGATGCGGGGGTAAATGTTCAGATGATTTTTTATCAAACACTTCCAAGAAGTCATGGTATTGTGAGGGTATCTGGGCCGAAACCAGACCTACCACATGCCTAGGAGGGTCAACCTCCATCTGTGATTCTTGTAAAGACAAATGAGCTAATGCCCCGAGCGCTTGTGCTGGCGTCGTTGCCTGCTCTGGGGATAACAAACAATGTTCCTGACAGTACAAGGATTCGAAAGAAATGGAGCCCAAGGACCAGTTAATGAGCGGATTATGTGTGCGTAACCAGGGGATACCAAGGATAATACCGTATTGAGGGGTAGTTATCAAGTCAAAACTAAGGGTTTCCTGGTGTGTGTCCTGCAGTATGAGAGTTATGGGTGCCGTCTGTTGCCTGATAGGGCCCGAAATCAATGGAGAACCATCAACCGCTTGTACAGGTTCTGGATGCTTTTTATTTTGTAAAGGTAGATTTAGGGACGCGGCCAAAGCACTGTCAACATAATTACCTGTTGCCCCTGAATCGATGACCAAGTGTACCTGGTGTTTAACGTTGTCAGAGGAAAACAAAAGTGCCGGAAGAAACAAAGGCCGGGTTGAATCCGACAATGAAGGGGGTATGTATGATTGTACTGGTAGGCTCGTCCGCGCCCCCTTATCTAAGGACGAGCCTTCAGAAAACCCGTTGTCTTTTGTTTGGGTCTTCGGGGACATTCCTTGACAAAATGACCTGACACTCCGCAGTAAAAACAAGCATTAGCCTGTCTGCGTCGCTCTCTCTCTAAGGGTGATATGGGACTGCGTATTCCCCCTATTTGCATGGGTTCGCTAGTTTGTGATGTAGAATTCGAGCTTAGGGAAAATACAGGATTCGTTCTCTTTGTTTCGGTGTTTCTTTCATTGAACCGGGCATCAACTTGTAAGACCAAGTCAACCAATTCAGGGTATTAAGTAGGTAAGGTAGGTATAACGGACAGGGCGTCCTTCAAACGTTCGCTGAGACCTTTGTAGAACACAACTGCCTTTTTTTTCTTCTGGCCAGGCAGTTTCGACAGACAGTTGGTTGAAGCGTATTATGTATTCTATTAATGTGGTTTTTCCTTGGGTCAAATCTAGGAATTCGAGGTCCCGTGTTTGCGCTTTATGTCGTGTGTCAAAAACCTTAGTCATTTCTGCCACCAGTCTATCAAAATCATACAAAACGGGACTATTATTCTCCAACAGGGGATTCGCCCACGTAGCGGCAATTCCCGCTTAAATGAGACAAAGTGAAGGCTGCCTTAGTAGTCGAATCAGGGAAGGCCTGTGGTCGACATAAAAAATGTAGCTTACACTGATTTAGGAAAGTGCAAAATTTACGTGGATCACCCTGGAATTTTTCGTAGGGCCGCCAAAGGAAATGGGGTGGGGACGTAGACTGGGGCTGGTGCCACTGCCCCTACAGGTGGTGCAGCCTGTTCGGGTGCATCTCCAAACTCCTCATCTGGTGGTAAGGCGTGTCTTTCACTTTGTATGGCATCTAACCGCTGATGAATAGCCATGTTAGCGGCTGTCATGTCAGCCCTTAAGACAGTGATTGCTTGTACAAGCGCAGCCACCGGATCCCCGGCGGAGGTATCCATAATCCAGTGGTAAAAGGCTTCTCAGTCTGTCAAATCCTGAGGGCCACGTGGATTAGTGTACCTCCATCCCCAAGCACCAGTCAGAGAGGGGCAAAGTACTCGCTGACCGGTTATTGGAGCCACAGGTGGGGGAAAACAGGAAACTCCAGGTCCCGGGTGGCTGCAAAGAAAATACCAGGTTAGCTAATGGCTACACGGTATTCACAACAAGCATAAACAAATAATAAGAAAGACCTACCCTGGAGGTGAATGATGAGTGACTTGAACCTAAGTGAGTTTTCCCCCAAGGGTCAGATGAGTAGTGCAGAGGGAATAACGGGACCACGGGATCTGAAGGGAGAGGAGAGGGTTTGATTGTAGGTGCACAGTTCTTGACAAAGTTCCAAGAGTTCCAACAAAAGTTAGCTGAAGGTTTATCAAGCGCCAAATCCAAAGGTCAATCCATAAACAATCCAAGAAAACAGTTCAAGGTTCAGATAATCCAGTTATACAGGTCAGAAGAAATCCAAGCGCCAAAATTTGAGGGCAATCCAGAAGAAAAACGAAGTCCAAAATCCAAGAAATTCGATAAGCATGAAGTTCAAAACACAGGAAATCGCTAAACGCCGAGAGATCAGCTGAGAAGCAATGTGTGCAAAGGCCAAGCCCCTTTTATTGCAGTCTTCCTGATTCGTTGGCCAATCGGGGACGATTTCCTGGTCACATGATCTTTCACTTGGTCACATGATCCAGTGGTTCATTTGGTGCCTGTTTCCTGAAAGCCATGTCACATGACCCCTTCTTCGTGATGATCCGCGTCGAGCGGGGGACCGCAGTATGGAGTGGTGATCTCCTCCGCGCTTGCAGTCTCCAAGGCAATCCCCACTGCAGGCGTGGAAATCGACGCCAGGGATGCCTCAGAGTGTAGCGTCCCACTAACGATCGAGCGGAGGTGATCGCGGGAGGGGTCCATGTTTCTCTCCGCCGCCTGCATATCACCCGGTCGTGATTGGGTGAGTCTGAAAGCATGACACCAAGCATCTGGAAATAGCTGATACCGTCAACTTCTTCCTGATCAATGAGAAAATTAAATGTTTTTGAAATTGAGCACATTGATGTACCGAAAGTGTCTGCATAGCTCAGCTCTGAACCGAAAATGAGTTGCTTCGAGGCACTTCATGTTGTGAACATTCATAATTCAGTGTCTACAGCAGCATAAAAGAGAAAGTCCAAGTATTAGCAGCAGTCCACACAATGAACCAATTGGCAAATATGTCAGTGTTTTAATTAATGTGTCCAGCGTGGTCAGCCCTTTTCGAGGAGCTTTTGTGGCAGCCATTGTAACCATAGAAAAAAACGTATTCATTACAGTTAACTGTAAGCTGTCAATTAAAGAGTGCATGGCCTCTTCCATTGTATCTTCAGAGGCTATTAGAGATGCAATCTGTTTCACCACTGTGGAGTGTGCTTCAAGATAAGACTCTTAACTGCTGCACACTCTTAGACGCATGTTTTGCAGGCGTGCCATATGTAAACTCAGTTTTGGAAATTGTAAGGGTCTTAACCTGAGACTGGGCCAGTGTAGGAATTTGAATTGGGATGGCTTGGTGGATTTAGAATAAACCCACAGCACTTAACTTGTGTACTCACAGTAACCAGGGTTGGAACCCCAATTGCAACATGACAACAGTACTCATTCAATTGCATCAGATATGAGCACTAGATAAGCTGTGTACTTGACTGTGAAAAAATGCAATTGGTGCAACATGAAGTGTGCATTTAGTGTTACTGTGACAGGAATTGACTGGCTCTGCAAGCGTGCAGACCATGTGCGTGGACACTTTGCATTCACTTAATGAGTACATTGTTATTTCAGGACTTGAAGATGACACACATGCATGTGAATAAGGCACTACATTGTCCTCCCTGATCCAAGTGTCATTGTCCAAGTGCACATTACCCCAGGAATGCAGTTCCTGATATACCATGGGAGGTGTTGACTGAAGGGGAATATTTAACACACCATGCAAAATCCAATTAGTCAAGCTTGTTACCCATGCAGATGATGCTGGAAAACGTTTTGTAAGTACACTAAGCAACGCGAACATAGAGCCTGACATTGCCTGGTGCATTGCAACTATGAACAAGTTAAGTGCATTTATTTGTTCTTGCCATGAAATTACATTCCGTTCTGGGACTCCTCTGCTAAGAGTGTCCAGAAAATCTGTTACCACAGAAAGTCTTACTGTGGTTTCTTGGTCGCTTCTAATGATAGACAGTTCACTCTGAACCAATCCCACTACAACTGTAGCGACATCTCTTAGCACATAGAAGCCGTGCTCTAGCGCTTGATCATTAGAATCTGATGCATGAAATCCTAGTCGCACTGCCTCACTTTAAGTCTGCAGGATTTGCCTTATTGCTTGTGACCAAGTGTACGTTTTACCTGTTATTGACGCTTGTCCCACATCACAAGGTACTCTAGGGTCAGAGGTGGTGCAGGTAGCTGATCTCCTGACATGGCCACGCTGTGCCTGCCTCAGAACAGCAGCTGATTGCATGATAGCTGTCCAATTCTCTTCTAGAGATTGTATCACCTCACTCAGGTGATACTGCGGATGCATTCCTTAGCACAGCTTACCTATGGATATAGCTTGTGTCAGGGAAGTGTTATCAGAATTTCAAGCCCTATATGGGCCCACACTGGTTCCTGCTCTTCTTTTATTGCATTCATTTCCTTGAACCGCCCATAATACATGACTCTCTGATGCATAGGTAATATACTTGGTGCCATTGTGTTCTTTTTCTTCTCTACAGAATGCACACCAGAGCTCACCTTCTTCCCTCCTCCAGTCAGGGTAGAAGCTCAAGTCCCTATTACAACATGTGGTCTGGAACTGCGTATGATTAAAACATTGCATCAAATGTGGGAATCTACATGCCATGTCTAACTTGTGAACACCTTTGATTTGCCATATCTGCTAGTTACACTCACCTGATAGCCCCAGGGGAGTCTGGAAGGCTCTGAGATCTGGAACCCTGGATGCGTAGTTGCCCAGTGCTGAATAATGAATCTTAGTTATTTGTAGGGTGAGCTATCCGTCCTGCGTTTCTTGTGCAGGGGCGCTTGCCGATTGTTGGTGAGCTGCCCGAGTTGCTTCACTGGTGCAGTACGCCTTCCTCGGGCCCAGGCCTGCTGTGACCCCGAATCTGCTGGTAGGCAGGTAGGTTTGTTAATTGTAAGTCTTTGTTCTGTTTATGGTGGGAATTCGTTAATGTCGTTATCTCCTTCTTTTCAGGTGCGAAGGTCTTGATGCTGGAGTGCCGGATGGAGAGCCACGTTTCTAGGTAAGAGAAAGCGCGAAGCACAGCGCCTTTATTGTCTTTTAAAGCTAACCTGTGTTTTCTTCTTCTTCTCCTGACAGGCCGCTGTGGTGCTGCGAGTGGATGAGAGCGCGATGAAAAACAGGCCCCCGGAATCCGCTAAGGTAAGTACAGCGTTGTGCGGTTGTTTAATATTGAAAGCGAACCTGAATATGTCTCTTTTCCTTTGCAGATGTTTCTGTGGTTCTCCAGATGGAAGTGTGGCGTAGAGCGATATAATTAAGGTAAGACTGATGTAATTCGATGTTTTGGAAGTGCGTGTTCTAATATTGTTTTTCCCTTTCTCGTTATTGTAGGTCGCAATGTTCGAACAGCAGCTGTGGTAGCGGTTCGCTGGAAGTCCTTAAGCTAGTACTCACAGCTGAGTGATGTTTCTTCTTTTCTCGGTTTCCACAGATTCCAGCCCAGTTGAGATGCTGAGTGCTGGATGGTGTTTTCTCAGGTAAAACAGAATAATCTTGTTCTTGCAGGATTACAGGAAGATGCTGAAGACCAGGAGCTGGACATGGTGAGCGTCACGCTGCTGGTTGCAGAATAACACGAAGCGTGTTCTGCAGTCAGGGTGTGGTTTATATAGCCCAGGTAAAGTAGTACCAGGGAAAGTAGTTCCAGGCCTGCCACAACCAAAACACTAGACCGCATGACTTTGTTCTTAGAACTAGACTGTATGGGTGCTCCCATGTTGGATTTAAAGGCCCATGTACATACATGGGACCTAGTTTGAACAGCCCTTCCTTCCGACATATGAGCCTGGTGCCAAAGGCGCCAGGACTGGCTCCAGGAGCCCTTTTGCATTGGTTTTAAGGCCCTGAGGGTTCTGGTGGGAGCCTGTTTGTGGCACAACTTGTGCCCCCTCACAGTGGTCATGACACTGCTGACCCCAAGTAGGCCACAGAGGGACAGTTTCCCGCCACATTTGTTCAGTCATGTTTGAAAAGTATTCTCTGTCAAATATGACTGAATCTGCAACATACATGTGCTGTGCACCATTTGGCTCTGGAGGGTACTTATACTGATTTTCAAATGTGTAATCCCCTGCTTGGTTGTTACGCTCACCTGGTCTCTGTGGAGGCGTTGGGGCACGGTTGCAGCCCTCCCTGAACTTGAATCACCCCCTTCAGGCCTCTCCCTCAGTAGAAAAGCTGTGAACGGTGGTACGTGGTGATACTGCTCCTGCGTGGAGATAAGAGTGTGTGAGTGCACCAATCGGTGATTGTTGTACCTCACGAACCCTTCACCCCAAAGTACGGTTTCTATGAGCATACGCCGGCCTATAAAGCTCACCTGTGAATTATGGAAGATAAGCTCTCCGTCCTGCTACTTCTGGCAGGGGCGCATCGAATGGGATCTAGTTCCTTCACTGATCCCTGATAAGGATAAGTCCAGTCCAGCTGTGACTATGCTTCTCCTTATGATTGTTAAGTCTTCCTTGAGCTCTTGTGATGCTGTTCGTTCTGTTTAATATCTTTATATGTTGCTCCTATTTATGCCCGCAATAATAACACTCTTCTGTTTTCGTCACTTAGATGGAAATGCGGCCTCAATGCAGCTGTGAGACACGGCCGGATGGAAGATGGATGCTACTGCAATGTTTGACAGCAGGTAAGTGATGGTTTAAGGAAAAGCGTGAAGTATGGCGAAGTGCAACCTTAAACTGACTGTTTCTTTTATGTCTAACCTGGTCTTCTGTTTTTCCTTGCAGGGGCTGCTGTTGACGATGGAGTGTGCCGTGTTGCAGTGCCAAGGTGAAGATTTCGGCGTTCCGGAAAGTGTAAAGATTAATATTTGGTTCGCCGAAGAGATGTACAGGTAAGAACAACTTCCTCCAGATGGTAAGTATGCTGGCAGGAAGCAGGATGTCCAGAAAGCAGGATCTTCAAAGGTAAGTCTGACCTCAGGCGACGGTGAGCATTACTCTGCTTGCAAGTGCAGAATAACGCGAAGCGTCTGTCTTGAGGATCGGGGCAGCTTATATAGATGAGATCATGGGCACGTCCATTAGGGCCAGCTTACCAGCCACACCCTGCCACTCCTAGAGAGAGAGAGCGTGCAAAGGCAATCCATTAGCAGCCACACCCAAGAATACACTTGAGGCTGCTTAATGGATGGAATGTTCAAGATTAATGCATCTGAAGTGCTATGTCCATAATAAAAGCTTTTTGGTGTTAAATGGATGTTCTTGTTTACTTTTGTTTATGAGCCTGGTGCCAAGGTGCCAGGACAGTGTCCACCCAGGTCTCCTGTGCATGCGACCCCTGCATGCCTGTGCCCCTGACTTCATGACCATGACAGCACTCCCCCTCAAGGCCCCTCTCAAGGGTGGTTCTGCTCCCGGTGGGATTATTGCGATGGAACTGTCTGATTAAACGCGGAGCATGGACGTGTTCACTGGGTTCCCAAGTTCGGTCTTGAGGTCTGTAACCTTTCCAGTCAATTAGGTAATACAATTTTGATCGAACCACCTTGGAGTCCAGGATGGATTTGACTTCATATTCTGGTTCTCCTTCTATTACTTCGGGCTCTGGCGGAGAACTAAGCTGTGTATTGGACTTCATTGGTTTGAGGAGAGAGACATGAAATACGGGGTGAATTTTCATGTGAGATGGTAACTCCAATTTCATGGCGACAGGATTGATTATGGACTTTATAGCATATGGGCCCAAGTATCTTGGGCGGAAAGCTCCTGGCCCCTTCAGGGGAATATATTTGGATGCTAACCACACCTTTTCTCTAATCTGGTAGGCGGGAGCTTCCTTCCGATGTCGATCAGCAAACAGTTTTTGTCTTTCCTTTGCCTTGGTCAGATGCTCTGTCACATCCTTAAGAACCTGAGTGATGGTTTTATGCAAGTTTTTTATGGCTGGCACTAAGTTTATTATGGCTGGCACTTCCAAGGTATCGGGTGGATCCAATACCGATGTCCTCGGATGTCTTCCATGCACAGTGCAGAATGGAGTTTGCCCTGTGCTTGTGAGAACTGAGTTGTTGTATGCATACTCAGCTATCCAGAGTATATTTTTCCAAGAATTTTATTTATTTACATTTTTAAAGTGCTCACCAAGCCCACAGGCATTCAGGTGCTGTGTAAGGAATTGTTTTGTTTTTTAGTTGTGTAATTGTTTATTGTTTTATCTTAGCACTTATAACGCACTTAAATACCCAGATTTCTAAGCGTGGACCCGGGGATCGAACCTGTGTTGCTTCGTGTCGTCTTGCTTCCAAGGTGAACACGTTGCAGCTGAGCTATCCTCCCGGGATGGAATCTTCTGACTGTTGCAACACACACCTGAGATATTGCTCTGAAGTTTGGTTGGTTCGTTCAGTTTGCCCATCAGTTTGAGGGTGATGGCTTGTGGACAACCGGAGATCGATTTTGGCAATCGTAAAACACTTTCTCCAAAAGGTAGAAACAAATTGCGTTACGCGATCCGATACTAATATTGATGGAAATCCATGCAATCGAACAATTTGCTCTAGGAACACAGAAGCGAGAATTTACGCAGTTGGGAGTCCCTTCAGAGCGATGAAATGGGCCGTTTTGGAGAATAAATCCACAAAGATTAATATGGTGTTGTATCCATTGCAGGGTGGAAGATCCGTGATGAAGTCCATCAACAGGGTATGCCTAGGTGCTGGCGGTACTGTTAGGGGATGTAGTAAGCTAGCGGGTTCTGTTTCTGAGACTTGTGTTGTGCACAGACACTGCAGGTTTCAATAAATTGGGCAATGTCTTTTCACCGGTTGGCCACCAGTAGTTTTGTTTTACCTTAGCCTGAGTTTTGGCTATTCCTGGGTGTCCTTCCACTAATGAATCGTGGTAATTTGTGATGATTTGCTTTTGCAGTTCTTGGTTTTGGACATATAATCGTCCTTGGAAATACGGTAGATTGTCTTCGATGGTGTACTGGTCACCTTTTAACAGCCATTCCTTTTGTGTGGATTGATCCATCAGGGATTGCAAACTGGTTCTTTGGTCATCCACACACATGGTGGCAGCTATTCTGGGTTGAATCCTTTCCTCAGGAATTATGGCCACAGGGTTGGATTCTGTAAAAGCCTCTTTTTCTTCACTCATGCGTGATAGAGCGTCTGCTTTCCCATTGCGTAAACCAGGTCTATAAGTGATAACAAAATCGTATTCCGCGAAAAAGAGAGCCCAACGAAGTTGAAGCGAGGATTGTGCTTTGGCGGTTTTCAAGCATTGCAAGTTACGGTGGTAGACCCAAGAAGGTAATGTCTCCAGGCCTTGAATGCTGCTTTAATCGCCGGTAATTCCTTATTTGTGATTGCATAGTTCAACTCGGGGGCTGAAAATTTGCGGGACTAGAATGCAATGGGGTGCAGTAGTCCTGTTTCAGGGTCTAGTTAAGACAATACTGCTCCAATGGTTATTTTTGAAGCATCTGTCTCAACTATGTAAGGTAGGTCTGATTGTGGGTGTCGAATAACTGGTGCTGTAGTGAATGCTAGTTTCAACTTCTGGAAGGATTCTTCAGCTTCTGTCAACCAATGGAACTTTTGATTTTTCTTTAACAAGGAGGTAATTAGACGTACAATTTGTGAAAACCCAAGTAAAACCAATGGTAGAAGTTGGCGAATCCGAGCACGCTTTGCACTCCTTTCGTGGATGTTGGTGAGGGCCATTGGAGGATTGCATCCAAGTTTTGTGTATTCATATGTACGCCTTGTGGTGTGAGCATGAAACTGAGAAACTCGACCTCGGTTACATGGACAAAACATTTTTCCAACTTGGCATACAATTGGTGGTGGCGAAGCTTCGCTAAGACTGCCCGGAAATGACCTACATGTTCTACCATGGAATTTGAGTAGATAAGAATGTCGTCAATGTAAACAAGAGCACAAACGTCCAATAGTCCACAGAGTACATCATTCATAAAGAATTGGAACGCTGCAGGGCCATTGCATAGCCCGAAGGGCATGACCTGGTATTCAAAGAGGCCGTACTTCGTGCGGAAGGCCGTTTTCCACTCGTCTACCTCTTTTACTCTTACAAGATGGTATGCTCCTTATAAATCCAGTTTTGTGTAGATTTGAGCATGTTTCACTTGATCCAGGAGGTCTGATATAAGTGGTAAAGGATATCGATTTTTTACTGTGATCTGATTGATGGCTCCATAGTCGATGAAAGTTCTTACGTCCCCCTCCTTTTTAGGCACGAAGAATAAGGGCGAGGGGGCAGGTGACTTGGACGGGCGAATGAAACCGTTCGCCAGGTACTGATCTAGGTAAGCTCTAAGAAGCTGATTTTCCTATTCTGTCACAGCGTAAATTCGGCTGCAAGGGATCTGGGATCCTGGTACAAGATCTATTTGACAATCGTAGGGTCTGTGCGGGAGCAGAATTTTGACTTGCTCTTTTTTGAAGACATCAACATCATAGTAATCTTGGTATTCAAGCAGTAAGTTGCTGATGAGGCCCAACACGATTCCTTTCTTCGGTTTTAGATTGGTGTCATCTTTTTTGTAACATGTGCCGGTACAATCATGAGGAAATGTCAGAACTCGTTTTTGCCAGTCGATCCTAGGATTGTGGGTCTCCTGCCAGGGCATTCCCAATATCATCTGGAACTGAGGAGCACCAATGAGATCGAAAGTAATGTCCTCTTGATGCCCGTCCTGACACAGAAGCTTGACTTTCTCAGTGTATTGTGTCACCGGGCCGGATGATAGCTGAGAACCATCCATAACAGTGACGTTTTCCGATTTCTGCTTCTGTCGGAGAGGAATGCCTATTCGGAGAGTCAAATCTTGGTCAATGTAGTTACCCACAGGTCCACAATTAATATATGCCTCCAAGGCATGTATTTTTGATGGTTGCTTGTGATTCACCAAAAGTACTGGAAGGACTAGATGTGAAGTCTGTACAGATTCCTTTTTCATGCTCGACAAGCGGACCCCTACACTTGCCGGGCATTGGCATTTCCCGAGTTCTGTTCTTCTTCTTCATCAGTTTTGTCTGTTGCCCCAACCGTTTTCTATGGTGATTTTACCAGGCAGTCACGAAGGAAATTACCTGCTTGTCCACAATATAAGCAAAGCTGTTGTCTTCTTTTTGTCCTTTCTGCTTTGGTAAGGGGACTTCGTAATCCACCAATTTGCATTGGCTCAGACTGTTCATGTGGTTTAGTCTGATTCTCACGAGGTCGTACGTAAACTGACCGTCCCTCTGATCTAGCTCGATCCATTTTCCAATTCTGCAACCTATGATCGAGTTGCACCGTCAGATCTATGGTGTCCGCACACCTCTCAGGGGGATTCACCACTTGCGCCAATACATCCTTAAGTTCTCCACGTAACCCTAGGTAAAAGAGTGTAGTCCTCTTCTCTTCTGGCCAGTTGGTCTGGGCTATGAGAAGATTGAAGTTTGCAATATAGGTTAATAGATCTTGACTCCTTTGTCTAAGTGACAACAACTCGTTGTCCAAAGCTTGTCCTTGAGTATGACAGACAAACAATTTCTCCATCTCATGTTGGAAATTCCCAAAGTTCCGGAGTAAAGGGTCATCTTGATTTACCAAAGGTATAGACCAGTCCGCCGCACTACCTCCAAAATACGAGAGTACAAACACCACTTCGGCTTGGTCATTAGGAAAGGCTCCTGGTCTGCACAAGAAATGAAGGCGACTGTTAGGGAGAATTCTCTGTAAAGGCTAATTTCCCAAACCTAGTGAGTCCCCCAGCAGCTTTGCTGGATTTTTGGGGTTTATTTTTTTCTCTTGCTAAGAGTGAGACTCTTTTTCTCCCACTCTTAGACATGATTTGAGGTGTTCCTTTGACTTGGTATGTGTTTTATGGGCTATGGGGTCCTTTACCCCATAGGGCTTCATATGTTTTTGGTATGTGGGTTACACAGCACCCTCCGTGCAGTAACCCAGGGGTGTTGTAGCGACCCCCAAACATAGACTCCATACCCTGGGACTGACTACTGTCTCCCAGAGCATGTAAAGTCACCATTGCCTTTACTAGTCTTAAATTGTGAACAGAACCAGTACAAACCATCCTATTGTGGACGTACTGGTCGGGGCAATTCGATTGCCCCGGGGTCTATTGTTCGAGGGGGCACTTTCCAGTCCCCCCAACCGAGGTTTGGCTGGTGGCAGTGGATACTACTTTTTATATTCGACCGCAAATATATTCCTATGGGATTTTCCCATTGTTGGAGGCTACCACTTTTTAATATAGCCTCGAACATACCGCCGGTTTATTAAATTAATATAAATTCACCGGTTGGTATTTTTTGCCGAAACGCGGTTCCAAAATGGCGTTTGTGTTCGCTTCTGTGACTCCAACCCAAGTCGAGCCCTTTGTTCCACTTTTTGGCAGACTTCTCCACAGAAGCCTCCAAAAGTGGTGCCACTCTGTCTGGGTACCACAGGGGGTGTCGGAGGGGGTTTAGGCACCCTGGACTGAGTTGCCTTGGCAACTCAAGTCACACTCTGGTGTGATTGGCCCAGTGGTGAGCCACCCGGCTCACCACTTAGCATGTTTGAGTGACAGCTAGGACTGATGAATGGGGGTTTTCTGCATAAAAGCAGGGCTTTGGGGACTGTAACTTCAGAAGTTGCCACAGGACCTAAAGAATTCGAGGAGGGAGAAGCCGAGCCAACCTGCAATGACGACACCACTGGTGGAGCCCTGCTGAACCGTCTCACCACTTTTCCCGACGACAGAGGGGATCTCCAGTCCGGAGAGTCTTCTTCCTTTGACTGGTGGGGATAACCAGTTTGCCCGTCTTTTTGCCTTCCTGGATCATCTCGTGCCCGCCTTGCCTGTGCCAAGCACCCCAGCAACCGCGATACCACGGTTTACCACTACCGCGAATAAAAGGGTAGTACCTTTTAACTGGAGAATTCTGCGGCTGGTTTCTTCCCTGGCAGTGCAACGACCTTCATCTTTCCTCCATATCGAGACCTCCTCTTCCTCTGGACGAAACACTGACTTGCACCCGCTGCCAAGAACAACTGCCCCCGCTGGAGCGTTCTTCCCATTTCAGGTACTGTGTCCCACCTGGCTTCCCTTGCAACAGATCGTTCAGGGTGACTGTAAATCCTCGACTTTCTAACCTGGGTTAGCCTGGGGCCTGTTAACTAACTTTTCCTGACTTGATCTCATCTTTTTTTGAACTATCTACAAAGACTCTTAGGGCATAACCCCACTGTGTGATACTGGACACATTTCGCTTGCTCTTGCCTGGCATTTGAACTTCCTTGTTCTCCAGTAGACTTTGCCTAACCTGCCTGACTGTGGTTCTATTAAAAGTATTGCAATTGTGTGCTTTCATAACTCTGCCTTTTCCCTCCCTTTTTGTATAACTTATTAGAGTGCCATCTTAGGTTAAGCGCTCACCTCTGTCTGAAAATAAGTGGTGTTTCTCACTAAGACTTGTCTAATAAGTAATCAGGGTTGTATATCTATAATAGTGACTGTGTGTTGAATTTACTTACCTCTTTTTGTGCTAGTGTAATTTACAAGTGTGCCTTTAAATAAATAATTATATACTTTTACACCAAAGCTCTGGTCAGTGTTTGCTTGTGCTACTGTATCTCTGTACCTATTGTGTATACTCTATATACTGTCTAACTCTTCTTGAGAGAGGTCTGGCTGCTCAGCCACAGCTATCAGGTAAATCTGGGTGGTACAGACTGCTACCAATTGGGTTTACTGCCAACACCTGCGGTCTTAAGCCTTTTGCAGTGGTCCCTAAGGGAACTGCACAGGTTTCTGCCTAACAGCGACATTGGTTCATAAATACAGCAAACTTGTTTGGGTCGCAGATGAAGCGTTCAGGAGGGGCTAGAGGCACTGCTCCTTTAAGAACCACCTGAACCGGTGTTGATTGTTGTGGTTTGGAAGAATGAGAAGAATGGGTCACTCCAGGCAGTGGAACCTGTCCTGCTTTTGGTTGTAGCATTTGTCTTGCCAATTTGTCAGTTATTTCTCGAGTTACAATAAGATCCCTCCATAATGCATTAGTTTCCTGTCTTGAATCATGTACTTCAGCCCTTAATTCCCCTAGTAAGAGGGCTAACTGATCTGTTTCTGAGGTTTCCATAACCCCCAGGCAGAGAGTATTAGAGGCTTCGCGTTCTGTTACGCTCACCTGGACTCTGCGGAGGCGTTGGACCCCGGTTGCAGCCCTCCCTGAACTTGAATCACCCCCTTCAGGCCTCTCCCTCAGTAGAAAAGCTGTGAGCGGTGGTACGTGGTGATACTGCTCCTGCGTGGAGATAAGAGTGTGCGAGTACGCCGATCTGTGATTGTTGTACCTCTCGAACCCTTCATCCCAAAGTATAGTTTCTGGGAGCATACGCCGGCCCATAAAGCTTACCTGTGAATTATGGAAGATAAGCTCTCCGTCCTGCTACTTCTGGCAGGGGCGCGTCAAATGGGATCTAGTTCCTTCACTGATCCCTGATAAGGATTAGTCCAGTCCAGCTGCGACTATGCTTCTCCTTCTGATTGGCAAGTCTTTCTTGAGCTCTTGTGATGCTGTTCGTTCTGTTTAATGTCTTTATATGTTGCTCCTATATATGCCCGCAATAATGTCACTCTTTTGTTTTCGTCCCTTAGATGGAAATGCGGCCTCAAATGCAGCTGTGAGACGCGGCCGACTGGAAGATGGATGCTACCACAATGTTCGACTGCAGGTAAGTGATGGTTTAAGGAAAAGCGCGAATTATGGCGAAGCGCAACCTTAAACTGACTGTTTTTTTGATCTCTAACCTGGTCTTCTGTTTTTCCTTGCAGGCGCTGCTGTCGACGATGGAGCGTGTCGTGCTGCTGTGCCAAGATGAAGATTTCGGCTTTCTGGAAAGTGTAAAGATGAATACTTGGTTTGCCGAAGAGATGTACAGGTAAGAACAGCTTCCCCCAGTTGGTAAGTATGCTGACAGGAAGCAGGATGTCCAAGAAGCAGGATCTTCAAAGGTAAGTCTGACCTCAGGCGATGGTGAGCGTTACACTGCTTGCAAGTGCAGAATAACGCGAAGCGTCTGTCTTGAGGATCGGGGCAGCTTATATAGCTGAGATCGTGGGCAAGCCCATTAGGACCGGCTTACCAGCCACACCCTGCCAATCCTAGAGTGAGCACGTGCGAAGGCAATCCATTAGCAGCCACACCCAAGAATACACTTGGGGCTGCTTAATGTATGGAATGTTCAAGGTTAATGCATCCTGCTTAATGGATTGAATGTTCAAGATTATTGCATCTGAAGTGCTATGTCCATAATAAAAGCTTTTTGGTGTTAAATGGATGTTCTTGTTTACTTTTGTTAATGAGCCTGGCGCCAGGACAGTGTCCACCCAGGTCTCCTGTGCATACGACCCCTGCATGCCTATGCCCCTGACTTCCTGACCATGACATTGGTATGGTCTCAGTGAAATATATGGGAAGTGTGCTTGGAATTCAGGACTATCGGTTTGGAAAAGCATTGCACAGTGTTCCCAGAAAGTGTATTTGGGCCATGGGATGGGCTCACGTTTGACAAGTAAAAAGGCATTGTAATATTGCACATAACACACATGGGACCCCATGTCATGGAGATCCGCAACACCATCAAAAGCATCAAACAACGCACTTTGCGCAAATGTCTGGAGCCTAGTTCTTAACAGTTCTCTATATGTTCTGGATACAGGATTACTGAGTGCAGACAGTCTGGATTCATCAATCACAGAACAAGTGTGAACTTGCAGCTGCTTGGCTGGGCCATTAAACGTCTTAAATGATGGCATCCACAAATGATCCATGGTTAGAGGAAACATTTGTATTGAGGCTGGAGTTCCTGGCTCTTGAAACTCTCTTTTCTCTAACATGTGTGAAGAGCTTTAGAACAACTTGTTTGCTTGCAGGTGGCATTGAAACCTTGTTAAAAAAATGCCCCGAAGTCAGTGAGATGAGAAACACAGTGAGGCTCAGCCCCAGTAGAAGGAAGTATACTGTTAGCATTATATAACACTGTTTCAGAAAGTCTGTCCAAAAGAATTCTTTCATTACTTTAGCAACTAAGAAGGCTTTCTGTTTCCAAATGGGCAGACCTGCAGTAATTCCCTGAATGGTGGAGTTGTAGACAAGAGTGGCATATTCTTCCTCATCTTGCACGCCAATCATCATTTGTTGGATCTCCATCTCTTCTTCTTCTTCGGGCTACTCAACTGGAAGAGGATTATTGCATGGAAACATTGCAGTAACCATCTGGAGCGGGTTTCAGGTGATTCACAGAAACTTGTCTGGTGCCTTTCTTAGGTGGTTTTGCAGGAAGGATAGCAGTTCTGGAACCGTTCAATCGTATTACTTGTACTACTGGTCTGTAGGACAGGCCAAACATAGTCTTATCATGGCTTGTCTCCAGGACCCAATCTCCTGCTTTGAGAGTGGTCTCAGGACTGGCCTCAGCAGCTCTCACCTGGAGGGATTCCCTCAGTAGCATTGTCGCCAGCAGTTGCTCTTGCCTAGAGAGGGGGTTGGGGAGAGTGTGCAGATCAGGCATAAACATCTTTCTCCCAAACAAGAGTTCAAATGGAGTCTTGCTGTTGCATAGAGATTGGCGTGGTACATTATTTAACCATCTGTTAACTAAATGCAAATGGTCTACCCAGTTAACCCCCATCGAAAGGATGCATTTAGTCAGGTACAACATTATTGAGTGGTTTGCCCTTCCTATAAACCCGTTTCATCTCTGTATAATACGGGTTTAGAACAGTGCAGCTCTGATCCCCAAGCTTCTAATGCCTTTCTCAGGGCCCACCCTGTGAAAGCTGAACCATTATTGGCATGGGACGTTTGAGTTGCTGTCATGGCTACTACACCCCAGAGTGCCTGTATGACTGATTTGCAGTCTGCTTTCTTTTGAGGAATCATCCAGGTGAACCTAGTGCAATAATCCACTATTACTATCATATATTTGTACTTATTTATTGCTGGTAGTGGGCATATATGATCCAGATATTAAATCTCAAAAGGTGAGGTTGCCTTTCTTAAAGGAGCTTCTTTAGATTTTTTGCTGTGGCTCACAGTTGTCTTCAGACATGTGTCACAGTTCGCTATGTATACTTTAACATGTTGCCTTAATCCTGGCCACCAATACCTGTCAAAGAGAAGCTGTACAGTTGCAGTAACCCCAAAATGGGTAGATGCATGTCCAGCATGTGTGGCTGCTATTAGCCTGTCTGCTCTGTTAGAGATTAATCTTAGAATAGGATCCACTTTTTTCATAGGAATCGTGACTACTGCTTTATTATTCTCAATGTCGTAAATGTAATTACTTGGGGAAACCTTTCGGCCTGGGAATTATACCCACACAAGCTTCTTTTATTTCCTCATCCAGTGAAGTTGCTGAGCAAATTATGGCTGCTATTGTTTTTCTCAATGTGTGCTCTTTGGCACATTTATCTGCTAATGCATTGCCAATGCTATGAATGTGCCCTTTCGTATGTGCTCTTATGTGCATCACCCATAGAAAAGGGTAAATCTTTTTAAGGTCCCAAGCTTGTTTCCAGAGTTGCCTAGAAGCAATCGTTTTATGCCTAATGCCTCTAAAGTCATTTTCAATCCACCAATGCAAATCAGTCTTATAACCCATGACAATGTAATCTGAATCTGAGAATAGCAGTGTGGGCTTCTCTGAGTCTGCTTAGCACGATGCAAGCAACAATCCATGCAATTCAGCAGTGCAGGCAGACATGTCTCCCAGATGCTTTGTTTGAATATCAGTATGCATATATGCTTCTTCATGTGTAAAATGTCATACCACTGCTGCACATGCAGCTGCATATTTGGAACATCTTCCCAACAGCTGGTATGGCAGAGCCATCACAGAAAATCATTTGGAAAAAATCAAACAATGGTATGCCAGGCGCTGAGGTATGATATGATATCGCATTCATAACACGCCTATACACAAGTGTTACAAGGCGTGACAAGGCAAGGGAGGGGGAACAGTGGGAAGACAAAGACAACGATCCTACTAGGCCAATTGTCATTCACATCGCACAAGTGCATGGGAAGGGGGAGCGAAAAGTGCGGGGGATAAGGGAGAGGGGACAGTGCAGTACATAGGATAGTAGAATAAATAACAATAGGAAAAGGTATGGCCAGCTGGTGGCAAGTACAAGGGTAAGTGCAGACATCGGGTGTCAAGTGCTGGAAGTGGACTGAAGGGATACAGAGACAGTCCCCAAGTGCAGGGGTTGCCCGAAAGGCAGTGCAGGAGTGTGACTGGTGGGGAAGGGGACCTGGGCCTGAGATCAGAGGGTGGCCAGGTAGCCAGTGCAGTTTCAGTTCCAGCCAGGAATTCAGCAGGGGAGAGCAGGAGAAAAAGCAGAAGCAAAGAGAAAGGTTTCGAGGTGCTTCCGGAACCAGAGATGATTCTCCTCAAGTTTCAGGGAGGCAGGGAGGCTGTTACAGAGGGAGGCCCCAGCCGAAGAAAGAGATCTACCACCATCTAGTTGCTTGGAGAAGCGACTGACCCTGAAGGAGTTAGAGGCGCAGAGCTTGAGAAGGAAGATATTTAGGAAGAGAGAGTTGAAGGTATTGAGGCCCCAGGTACCAGAAGGCCTTGTGGACAATGCAGAGGGTTTTGAACTTAATCCTCGCAGCCACTGGGAGCCAGTGCAGAGATTTCAGTCCTGGAGAGATACGATCCCTGGGCTTGAGGCCAAGGACAAGTCCTTGCAGTCCTGTTTTGGATGAGTTGCAGAGGGCAAAGAGTAGAAGCAGGCAGATTTAGGAAGAGGCAGTTGCAGTATCCGATGCTAGTTAGATGAGTGAACAAAGAGTTCCAATTCTTGAGTCTTCTCCTCGCTCATTAGCAATAGTGCGATCGTGTTCATGTCTAAAGAAAAAACAAGTGTGTTAATCCATTTCCACTTGAAACTGACTAATTAATTCTTACTTGATACTTACAATTGTCTGAGACGTTTGTGTTCTCCTGTGTATTCTGCTTCAGCCGCGATGTGAAAAGTTTGCTTGTTGCTAAGCAACAGCGTTAGTTGCTAATAGGTGAGCACAGCTAAATATTTACCATTTGCCTGGTTTATAAATAGATGGTTTAACCATATTACATATCCCATTGTATGGGGCGAAGTCAACACTAGATTTTTTCGTGATGGATCGAAGCTCAAAACTTGACAATTACAAGTGTGTGGTAGCATAATTGAAAACGCTAAATAATGTGGTTTCCTCTAAGGCACTGAAACACGTATACCTGTATTTCAGGTTATATTACTGACTTTGGCTGACGAATTGAAGATAATCTGACATTCCTGTTAGTGTATGGAAGTGAACACCTGCATATATCATCCCAACACCATGTTCAGGTATATTACATAATTACATTTATTTTACCAAAATATAATAACTAGATGAACACCATCACAGCATAGTAATTTAGCTTTATTATACATTACACGTGACATACCATCTAAATCCACTATCAAATGCATACAATTTCACCTATTACTCCACATTGATACAAGAGTGAAGTTGGAATATGGAACCATCTGCACAAAAGAAAGATTAATGCACCAATATAATGGATGACATTATTATTGAAAATTATTGACATTGATGTATAATGTCTTTTTCTCCTGAAGAGAGATTTCTCTCGAAACGCGTTGAGCTCTAAATTTTTTATTTAACTTGATTTTGATTTAAAGTATGTATTTTGAATTGAATTGTGAAAGAACATTAATTTAAATTGACACACTCATGAAGACATTAGTACGATGGAATTAGAAATGTGTATGACTAAAATACATAAATCCGGAAATATTTTATAATAAATTGCTTTTGAGTTGAAACCTATGAGACAGGAATGTGTTCAATTGATACATGGTGATTTACACAAAGCATTGAGTGAATAAGTGTAACATTTTAAACAAATTTTGACTGGAAGGTACTTCCAGCATCTATAGGTGTGCAGGGGACGGGATTTCCCATGGACTATGGGTACTCAATTCTGTTCATTATTTCATTGACTTTGGATACCAGAGTCAGTTTACTCTCCCCCGCACCCTTTATTCTCGTTAATCACCAGGGAGCCTGAGGAGCTCTGAACTATTGAATAATAAAATGTGTATTTTCTTAATACGGTGTGCTTGATCTCATTGTTTGTTCAGTAGCGGGGGTACACCTGACCGGATTACTGTGGCTTAAGGGGAAGCACCAACCACCTAATGTAAGAATTAGCAAGCTAATAGACTGAGTGATAGAGGTCTGGGACTTGGCAATGAAGGAGGGGGCTTTTTCTCCCAGCCCGTCTCCATTCCATCCGATATTTAATAACCCTGAATTTCCTCCTAGCATGGAAAGAGGAGCTTTTACAAGGTGGAAGGAGGTGGGATTCGAGAAAATAAGAGATGTTTCAGGATCAAGCAATTAGAACATTTGAGGATTGCAAATTTAATATTGGCGTAATAGAGGAGGATAGAATGCGGTATATTCAACTGAAACATTGGCTATCTAGCCCAGGCATTAAGACAGTGGCCCTGCGACAACTGAATCCTTTTGAAACATATATTACGACTCATATGGGCTCGAGGAAACAAATAACGATGCTATATAGATTTTAAACAACAATACAACTCAGGTAGAATGGAAATTCATAAAATTATGGGATACCACATTAGGCATGGTCATGTCAGGAGAACAATGGGAGTATCTTTGGGGAATTATACCAAACGAACCTCTTCCATCCAAATAAGGGAAATGTGGTATAAGGTGATGTACCAATGGCACTATACTCCTAAGAGGCTCAATACAATGTATCCAACCACATCTAGAGGGGCTCGAAGGTCAAGGGGGACTGGAGGCATATATGGTGGGAATGTCAAATTTTGCAAACCATTCTGCGGGATGTCAGGGGGCACTTGGAGGGAATATTTCAGGATTTGAGTTCCATAGGAATGGAGGTGTGGTTATGTGGTCTTTGGGACCCAGTAGGTAAGACATATATATAACGACAGAAACACAGTGTTATGGTCCTGCTCATAGCAGCGTGTTTAGTGGTGGCACAAAAGTGGAAAAAAGCGCAAAGACCTACAAAGTTGGAATGGCTTTGGAAGATATGGAACTTTTTAAATCGATGGAATCGCCCACATACGTACTTCAGGGAGAGCAAGCCACCTTCAAACAGCATTGGGATGGTGTGTTGACTAACCTTCAGAAGGATTATATGAAACAATGGTGTCCACACAGTATAAGGATTATGGACATATTTTGCGAGCAAATAGTGATGCACAGACCTGATTTAAGCAGAGTACCTCTGGCAGATGGGGGAGGAGATTGTCTTTTTGATTTTTAAAATGCTGAAAAATAAAATAGAAGTTTGGAGATGTCCAATCAAAGCAACAAAAAAAAGAAAAGAGCAAATCTTCTTGAGCAGCTGAATACAAAATGTAGCTGAATTAATAATATAATTCATACGGAATGACATATTAAGTTGCGAGTCAAAGTAGACTTTCAATATTTTTACCTTGTTCAGATGAGGAGTGGGGATGGGGGATAGTGGGGGAGAGTCAACAGATTTGTTTGCATTGGCTGGAGTAGACACGATGGTGAGTTCTATTTTTAACTGTCCTTGATTATCTATGGTTCTGGAAATGATGGTCAGCGGGTGCTTCTGCGGCAGCTCTTTTGGGTACAATACTACATCTAGATCTGTCGTCGTCTGAGTCAGCCACCAGGTCTAGTGGCTGTTTGAGGGCTGTGGGAGAATGGCTGCGAGATCAGTGGCTCAAGTTGAACGGCGATAAGACCAAGGTGATGGTGGTAGGCCTTCCCATCTGCATCTTCTTATTGGATCCCTGCTTTCTGGTCTTTGACTTTTGGTCCCTTCCCCCGTCACGGTAGTCAAGGATCTTGGGGTGAAGATATTGGCATCTTTGTCTGTGGAGGCGCAGTTTGGAGCAGTTTGTCAGCATGACTATTTTCATCTCAAGATGCTCCGTAAGGTTCTCCCGCTTTTTCCTTGCCCAGTATCGGGCCCCTGTGTTTTCAGCCCATGTAGCTTCATCCATTGACTACCGCAACTCTTTGTATCTTTCGCAGCCGGTTTACCTCTTGCATCGGCTACATGTCAGCCAAAACTCAGCTGCCCAGATGGCCACCTCTACACCTCTGTGTGCTCACATTTCCCCTGTGCTACGGACACGTCACTGGCTTCCAGTGGCACAGCGTATTACATTTAAGGCACTGTTCCTTGTTCATCTGGCCTTTTAGGGTCAAGGAGCAGACTATCTCCAGGTGGCAAGTACAAGGGTGGCAAGTTTCGTCCATATATCCCTGAGCAAGCTCTTTGCACGGATAATGTTCTCCTGGTCCCTATCCCTAAATTTAAACTTAGCCGGGTGGAGGACGTTCCTTCTCGGTTGCAGCAGCTATTTTATGGAACTCCCTGCCATGGGCTTTGCATGCCATTTCCACTCACTTGCATTTCCGTCATGCTTTGAAAATGTATGTTTTCTAGGCCACTCTTTTTCTCTTCTTCAGGAGCAGCGCCAAGGTGCCTTTGTGTGTATACCGTGCTTTAGGAAGTACATTGGCATAACATACGCTTGAAGTTAGGGGTGTACTCTGCATACTCTTGAAGCATTTGGCCGAATACTTAAGCAATTATCACTCAAAGCTGAATAGCTTCCCCTACAAAATGCATTAGGTACTGCTTTGACTGGTGCTGAAACCATTCAGGCATGTCATGTTTATCCTTTTAAAATGATCATTAAACAAATGCTGTTCTCAGTTTTTTGATTGATTATAGGCAGAGCAGAGGTGTGAAAGTACCGACAAAGTCCCACCCCCCTTCATGTGATGGACACACTGACTTTCATCTGGTGGTTTGCTGGGGAGGGGTGAGCTGAAGCAAAACTCAATATTTTGATCTCCCTTGTATTTTGCAGTTGGAAACCATTGAGCTGGAACAATGGTTCATGAAGTCGCTAATGGAAATGTTTATTTTCTTTAGGCATTTATTGATTTGCAGATGACCTGAGTGAGAAATCCAAAAATTACAGGTTCCAATCCCACCAATTCCCAATCCAAAAATATAATGAAGTGGATTAATATGGCTGTTGCAACTCTGAGTGAGATAGCTCGGTAAGTAGTGTGCCTACATAAAATAACTGTATTCAGCCTTGAGGCCAAGGTCATAAAGCAAGTAAGATGATTCAGTGGGAAGTGTGCCTGCGGCAGAGATGTGCATGTTCTTGCAATATCGAAAGATAGGTTATAATTCCCGAAAGGGAAAGGCCTAACTATAAAATACCTGCAAAGATACAGATACCACTCCGACAACCATTAAGTTGGACAAAAGTTAGCAAAGTCTGTCAAGACAGAGAAATTGAGCTAGCTGGCTTAACTGAAACTGGCATGGTGGCAGCCATTAGGATGTTTCAGGGTGGCCTGCCTACCACAAAGGAGGACCAGATATCCCATTATCTATTTCTACTCCCTCAGTTGATGTTGGAGGACCTCACCCTTAAGAAGAACCAACTAGCAGATGCTGACAAAGCTAGAGTCTCTAAGTAGAAGAGACTTGATGATGGGCAGAGTAAGCATGCCACTGAGTTATCTTACAAGGAAAAGAGAAGGAGGGACAGGAAAGAGAAAGAGCTTTAAAAGAAAACTTGCCCATCACCTTGCACTAATGCAGAGTCCTTAGGTTATGGTAAGTGGGGAATGGTGTGTTAGTGTGGCTTGATACCTTTGAGATGGCATGTGACATGCATGATGTGTCTGGAAAGGCCCCAGCATCTTGTCTGCTTGGCCTTCTGCCTCAGAGTGGGATTGATTCTATACTTTGACTGTTGGAAGGAGAGAAACAGAAGTATGAATGAGTGAAGGATGCTCTCATTAAAACGTTTGGTAAGACTCCCACTATATACTTGAAGAGTTTTAGGGAGCACCAAAAAACAGAATGGGGTTACCTGGGTGAATGGTTCTGTGGAGAATGTACATAGATGGATTAAGGGTAACAAAAGGAATTCCTTTGAATTATGGTTAAATTGACTTTGCTTAAACAGATTTTGGACGCTTGTCTACATGGGTCCCTATTGCATCTGACCTATGGGTGTCACATTTGGTACACCAAGAGGACACACACAGGGGACTTCTCACAGGTGTGCAGTGACTAAAAAGCCCCCCTTGATATTCAACATCCACATCTGAAAAGGTCCACAAACATAAAGAGGGGTAAGCCCTCTGGGGCTGTTGGTCCTGCTAAGGCTTGTCTCCCTCCCTTGGCTGTCAAGCAGATTAGTAGTGGAAACCACTTAATTGCTAAATTCCCAGGTATATGTTGAAATTGGTGAAGTAATGACCACATGAGAGGTCACACCAACTGCAAAGGCCCAGTATTGGGACTACAAGCTGGTGGGTTGGCTTGTCCTAACCAGTGGGTGAATAGTCACTCCTATTTTCCCAACATTCAAAATTTATAAATACATTTCATTATATATGGTAATGAAAAGGACAATGAAACACCAAAAACAAAGCAGGACAGAATGAAGCATAACTACCTCATTGCCGTTATCCATAGCTTGCCATTTTATATAAAGAACCACATACCAGGATCCAGAAAAATGAAACACCCTAATTAACATGGGGACATTCTGATAAGGAACTCCCGGTCCAGAGAACATTATCTGCCTATGTGGGAATTGGAAAGACTGTTGTTACTTCTGTTTTGAATAATTCTGTTTTTAAACCACCAAACAGTGACAGTTCCTCTATCTCTTTGGTGTTAGGTAATGCTGGATCCCACCTGAATGTCTGAGTCAAAGAGCTTCAACAGAACCATCTTATTTGAGATTTCACTTTGGATTTACTGAATAGTAACATTTCCGCAAACTCTGTGGAGAAGACGTCCTGGAGAGGCAGAGCCACGCTAGATTGGAAGCCGACAGTGGAGTAGAGAGGAGCCTAACGGTAGCCAAACGCTGGAAGGTTGGCATCCAATCCGTCTGGGAAACCAGCTTCCGTGGGAGAGGCGAAGATGGGGAAGTACCCGTTTCCTCTGGTGGTACAACCACAAGAAAGCCCTGGTAGGCCTGAGGCCTAGCAACCAACACAGAGACCAGATTGCCGGGGAGAGCGCGAATCCCTGAACTCCATGCCCAAAGGACGTTTGCTGCTGAGAGAAGCAGCACTAGGGAAATGAACGTTCTCATGGAGAGACTACTGCTGAGAGGTAAAGATACTTTGTATCAAGGCTGGGAGTGCTTACAAGGTGGCAGGGGCCTGAGAAACCTGAGAGGGCAATCAGCTTCTGTGAATCAGAACAAGAGAAATTCAAACGCTTTGTATTAAGGCTGGGAGAGCCTACACGGTTGCGGAAACCTTGAGAAACCTGAGAGGGCAAGCGTCCTGTGTGAATCAAGGAATTTCACCAAGATGTCTTTTGGCCTACCTCTTGTGTGCTTAGGCCCCGATCTGTGGGTTCTAGCCATGATGAAGTCTAGTCTGTGGTTGTCTTGAAGGACAGATTGGAAAATATCCAGGAATAGCTGTGGTAGGTCCATGCCTTTCAAATGCTTTAACTGATATCACTTGCATACTGTCTTTATGCAAGTGATTTCAACTCCCTCCACCGCCCTTCCTCTAATAGCTGACTTGTGCGAGTATGTAGGGCTAACACATCCCTCTGTACTTTGGGGATTTAACTGGAAATTTCAGTGATGGCATCCATCTTCATTTGCAGATACTCTTTCTCCAGGTAATTGAATCTCCAGGTGGACACTTTCCAGGGATTTCTTCATCTGTTGTGTAATATTTTCTGGCAATCGCTCATACATAGTGTTAGGCTTTTGTTTGTGAAGATTAAGTCCCTCCTTCTGGAGTCATGGCTTCTTCTTCCCTTTTTTTTAAATAGGGCCCTGGGAGTTTCGCCTTTCAGAGAAGAGTACGTAACTATCAGTGGTTCCTTCAGATGTGCTTCTGCTTTTTTGGCCTCGATCTGCTGCACTTGTTTTCAGGTGGATCTCGCGCTGACCATCCCGTAGGAGGACAATCAGGCACCGCTGACCCACCGCTCATGGTTGCCCTGCATGTAACTCTTCAGTACAGGAGGGTGGCCCATGCAGCCACATTTAATCATGAAATGGGGGCCTTGTTTTCGCACTAGAAGGAACTAGGGATGGCAATCGCTCACTCTAAGAACCTCTCAGACGGTGAGTATTAAGCATTCATCGAGCACTTAGATTGCCTGTGAAATGTAGCACTGCTCCTTGTACATAGATGGAACCCAGGAAATAGACTATGTTGTTTGTACAGCTAACCCATTTTTCTCCTCTCGCACACCGCATCTTTGCAACGTATTGGAAGGCACAGTCTCACTCTACACACCCTGCACTCACATATAACACAAATACTATTGCACATCACCGCTGCCATAAGAACGAAGCTACTTTTTTTAATGACAGAAATTCAAACTGTAGCTTCCCACATAACTCTCTTTCTCCTTAAACACAATTCCCTCCTTTAGTCGATAGTATACATCCGCTGCACCCATACACACTCCATTTAGACATGGGTGACTAGCAGGGTCTTGGCCACTCTCGCATAACTTTAATGGCTGAAATGAATACGCACATAATAGCACCTCACAAATTCTCACACATTTTTAGTGTCTGGTTCCCTCTGAGGGCGTTCAACCGAAAGCACGTTGGGACCATAATTATGGTGAAAGGCGTTATAAAAAATGACCAAAATTAATGAATGAATGAATCAGAGCAAGAGAAGCACACATGCTTTGTATCAATGATGAGAGAGCCTGCTATGTTGCTGGAACCTGAGAAACCTGAGAGGGCAAGCACCCTGTGTGAATCAGAGAAAGAGATGTACAGACGCTTTGTATTAATGCTGGGAGAGCCTACGTGGGTGCGGGAACCTGAGAAACCTGAGAGGGCAAGCGCCCTGTGAGTCTGATGGAAAGAGATACAAATACTTTGAGTCTAAGCTGGAAAATCCTACAAGGTTACGGGAGCCTGAGAAACCAGAACGAGCAATCGCCCTTGTGAAGCTGATTGAAAGAAGTAAAAAATATTGAACCAAAGCCAGGAGAACCTACAAGGTTTCCGGGGCCTGAGAAACCCGAACAGTCATGTAACCTTGTGAATCAGAATCATAAAATACGAACACTGTGAACTGAGGTTTGGAAAGCCAACAAGATTACGGGACCCTAAGAAACCCAAAGGGGCAAGCACCTTATGTGAAACTGCTTGGTGTTTATACAAAGACCTTACATCGAGGCTGGGAGAACCAGCAAGGTTATAGGAACCTGAGAAATCCATGTTGGCAAGCGCTCTATAGAAAGTACATGAACTGAGAGTGAACAACTCTGCCACGCACCTAAAGGACTTTGGGAGTCCAAAAGCCCCAGACTTGATATCAAGAGACTTGTATCCAGAGGAAACATACAAAAAAATGTGTGTATTTAACATCGACGTCTGCCAGGAAGATATGAACAGTTGTAAGACATTGATTAACTATTTTTCCAAGTGTTGGGCCAAGCAGAAGCCACATGCAGAGGCTATTGCTCTGGCCTCCTTCTTTCTGTTAGGTTTTTATAGTGGTAGGGCTAGTTAGTCTGATAGGATTCGGAATGAGGATGTTTTGCTGGACATTGGACATTGACGTGCATCCTTAGTTATAGTTTCTATAGGTAGGAAGCTTCCCTCATAGAAACCGGGCAATCTAGGAGTTTTCTTTTATTTTATATAAAACCCCCTTGAACATGTAATTAAGTTGCACGACTCCTTCTGGTTTGCCCCACAGCCTTAATTGGTATTGTACCAATCTGATAAATATTAGAGTTGACGTACCGTACAACCTATCAGGTTAACGTAGGTTGATGATCATATCTCTTCTTCGCAACACATAACTCTCCATTGTTCCCCATGTGGAGTTTAAGTACTTGGTGTGTGCATTTTTATTTATACAAAATCCTCTTCTCTTTGAAAAAAAATCCAGGCACTCTTGCAAAACATTCTGATTTCCCCAGGTCTAACTTATCCTTTCACTTTCTTGCAATACAAATCTTTGCTAAAGTTACTGTGAGGAATTGCCAACTGGCAATGGTGCAGAAGACCTGGCTTTTTGTAAAATGTTATTAATTAATAAAATGATGCAATAATTCCATCTCTGAGGGGGAAATCTGCTGATAAGGTACCCCTCTCATAGGCTCCTTGCCAAAAGCACAGTGTGTGCATGTTACCTGATGCATCAGTATCCTGATCTGCAGCAGCTGCTCTATCAGTGGCACAAAGCAGGTTCAGAGGTCACAGGTGCCCATTTGACAACTGCAAGGACAGGCAAGTTCTATAATTATGATTCTACTCTCCTGGTGGCAGAGACATCTTTAACTATACGTCATACCTAAGTTATGGTATGGTGGATGGTAGTTCTCATAATTATTATTACAAGCCAGGGAAATTTGGTATCAAATTTGGTATCACACATATGTCTGCCCTGTTAGCCCAGTTAAGCTGTGAAAGGACTGTGTGGATTCTACCTAGGCAGGCTGGACCTTGCGACTGTTGGCAGGGAGGTAGCCTGGGGGATTGCCTCTCTTTGTTAGTTTTTGTAGGCAGATAACACCCTCCCCAGACACACAGCTACTCCACAAGAAGCTTTACTGGGAAAAGGGATCAAAGGGCATATCCATTCACAAATGAGTTGTGTCACACCAGGATACTGTATATCCGAAGGCCTTTGATACTATTGAGAAGGGAAGGGGCAAGGCTGGTGTAGCCAGAGGGAGCTTTTTACAGCTGGGGGAGGTTCCACCAACTTGTTTCTCTATGCCTCTATCTTCCCTTTCTGTCCCCTCCACATCCTGTAGCACAAAGCACTTTGGGTGTGATATCAGAAGGAAATGTCCACTTGCTTCAAGAACAGAAATTGGACCCCTAAAGCAGGCTAGTCCAATCACCAGTGGGCTTTTGACATTAAAAGAAGGGGTCTCCCACTCCTTCATTGAGTCACTCTTGCAGAAAAACCTGACTTTAAAGGGAAGTTCAGTTAGGAAAATGTGCATCCTTGTAACCTTTCCTTTTGTAACTTTGTGGTTACAATTACAATGTGTCCAGGATGGGTAGCAGATATTTTTCTACCATGTTTTTGAATGTTTTACTTGTGCAACTGTTTTTCCATTTTACCGTTGATGTCATAAATATTACCATATACTCCAAGATGCCACTGCCACAAGATTTTCACCTGTTCTCTAGCCATTTTATATTTTGGACTTCTTCCTGGCCTCTCGGGTCTAGGATTCCCATATATGGAAAGTCCTTTACCAGGCCATGCCCCTGCTTTCCCGAGCAAAGTGGTGATCTGTGTTTGTGGCCGAGTTTCTGGTCCCATTGAATGTTGGAATGTTGCAGATCCTTATCATTGTTGGACCTGGTGCCGACTCCAGTCCAAATCCTGGATAAAAGGAGGACTCCTGCAGCCATTTGACAGATCATCGTTGGAGCCAAGACGTCTGCGAAGAGGTGCAGTCTACTGAAGGCCCATGGTCGACCATCACAGCTGACCAGCCCCGTCCCAATGAAGCTCTGCTCCACTGTCCTGATCTCGAGAAGGCCTTTGTTGGTGCTTCGACATCTGGACTATTGCTGGACTGTCTCAACCGCTGGACTGGCCAGCTCTCGCCTAGGCTACCTTTACGGCAGCCGTCACCATTCTGAGTGCATCCTTGGAACTTAGTGCATCTTCAACTTGTACAACAATACGTCTGTTCCTGCAGTTTCAGCCTCCTACACCAAATAGAAGCTGTGCGTATGTCTGACTTTAAGGTTATCAGAAGGATCAAGATGGACGAATGATGCACTCAGAAGAATAAGGACTGCATTTTAGTGGGATGTGGTAGAAGCAATTTACCGTCCTAACTGGCCCTCTGTGTAGACCTTTACAAAACCCATCGGACCTGAAACTGATTGCAGATTTTGTTTATTTATTTAAAATGTATACAGCGCTACTAAGGCCCAAAAGGACGTCAAGGCGCTGACAGCGGACGAAGTGGCTGGTTCAAATACTCAAACAAGTATCTTAGCAGAATGGAAGAAAAAGATTAAACAAATATGTCTCCAAAGCTTTCCTAAAAGAAAAATAATCAACCACGGTTCTGAAGTCCTGTGGCAGAGCATTCTATAGGCTAGGTACTAGCACAGAAAAGGAGCGACCACCTAGACTCTTCCGACAGAATTTTGGAACCCTGAGAAGTTGCTGAGAGTCTAAACGAAGATGCCGTGCAGAACAGTATTTTTGCAGTTTGTTTTTCAGGAAGTGTGGGCCCACGTTGTGGATGGCTCTGTGAATAATACACAGAATCTTAAATTCAATGCGAGCCACCACAGGGAGCCAATATATGCGCTGTAGCAGAGGCACAGTGGAAATCAAGCGAGGGGCCCCAAGTGCCAGGCGAGCTGCTGCGTTCTGCAAGACTTGCATCCGCTGGATCTGATACTTGGGCTGCCCCAAGTAAATGCCATTGCAGTAGTCCAATGAACTGATCCCAGTGGATGCCACAAGAGTTGGCCTGTTTTGAGCAGGGAGCAGAGGGAGCATTTTTCTTAGGGCCTGTAGTCTGCCAAACCCAGCACTGTAAATGGCTGAAACCTGGGCCTCACGGGAGCCATTCGGTAGGAGCTTAACTCCAAGACTTTTTACAGAGGCACAGGAGATGGACAGGAGCCAAGAGAAGCCAGCCAATACTGAGAATTCCATAAATGATCTTTTTCCCCGGTACCAACTACCACCGTTCAATTGCAACCAGTTAGCAGCCACCCAGATTCCCACTTTCTCAAGACAGTCTCGTAGCCCCCTCAGGTGGGGGGGGGCAGAATGAGGGGAAACAAACTGTAAAATAAGCTGGGTATCATCTGTATAGGAGTAAAAAAGAACTCCACATGCAGTGATAAGATCGGCCAACAACCGTACATTTAAATTGAAAAGAAGCGGTGAGAGAGCTGACCCCTTAGGCTCTCCGCAGAGTAGCTCCACCTGTGAGGAATGTCAGGACTGTAAAGAGACAGTTTGACAATGTCCAGTGGGAAAAGAGCAAAACCAATGAAGGATAGCCCCTGATATGCCCACTTGCTTGAGCGTAGCCAAAAAGATCTCGTAGTCCACAATATCAAAAGCCGTTGAGAGATCAAGGAGAATAAGAACCTCTGTCTCTACGCGATCCTGCATCATTGCTAAATTGTCCAGCAAAGAATTCATCACTGATTCCGTCCCCATCTTGGGGCAAAATCCAGACTGGTTTGGATGTAGGCAATCATTTCCTTCCATAAACAAAGAAATCTGAGGAACAATGACTGCCTCCATTAGCTTCATCATCACAGGAAGCAACAAGATTGGTCGGTAATTTGCGGGTTCTTTAGGGTCCAGTTTACTTTTCTTCAACAGGGGGACAACCACTGCATTTTTCAGTTCAGGAGCAACCACCCCCACTGAGAAAGAGTAACAGGCTAATTGCTTGACAAAGCAAGGCTTTCAGCATATGCAGGGGAACAGCGTCAAGTGGAGAGGCAGATTTCAAACTTAGAAGAGCTTTCCTGATAACTTCATCAGATACAGGAAGCAGTTCAAAATTATTTACTAGGGGCATAGCTAGAGGGTCAATAGGAACCTGCACCTGAGCGACCCTCTCCTCCATTCGACGCACAGTAATAGCTGTACGAATGTCGGCAATCTTTTTCTGAAACAAACCACTAATCTCGTCACAGCGCATGTGCGCATCGGGTTGCACAGCGGGGGACCCGGTTGAATATACTGACAACTCCTTTGCTACGCTAAACAGCTCTCTGGAAGCACATGGAGCTTCGGTGATCCGAGCAGCATAGTATGAAGATTTAGCAGAGCGAGTCATCTGATAGTAACAAGACACAGCTTGCTTATAGGCAGCACGCGTATCTGTATCATAACTCAGATGCCATTTCCTTTCTAGGCGTCTGCACGCTTGTCTCTGAGCTCTCAGCTCCGGGCTGTGCCATGGCTCAGAGGGTTTAGTTCAACCAAAATGGGGACACAGCGGAGCTACTCTATCGGCCACGTTTTCCAAGGCCCTAAGCACAGATGAGAAAGGGTCACTACCCTTCTCACTAAGGGACTGATGTTCCTTACATAAAGCCTCAGTCATATCTACCAGTCGCCTTTATGCCATTTCCTGCGAAGTTGCGGCCCATGGGATAATTTGGGACGACAGGGGGAGACCAAGACCAAAAAAGGGACCAAAAAATGGTCAGACCAGGTTACTGCCCATGGCATGCCACTGGAAACCCTACTTGGCTCAGCAAAGATGAGATCAAGTAGGTTCCCGCTCTTATGCGTAGGGTGTGGATTACATAAATTAAGTGAGAGATCAGACAAAATTGTTACCAAATTACTGGCATACAGATCGTTAGGGTCATTGGTCCCCCAGTACAGCAAGGTTAGAATATATTAAGCTCAGATTAACCACTAACTGGGCAAAATTGATGGCAAAATCAGCACGTCAGCACCTCTAGCAGAAGGAGGACGGTATACCAAAACAAGGTGGACAACCGCAGTAGCATTAATCAGTATTCTCAAAAGTAGCAATTCACAAGTAAAGAGCGTCAACTGTAGTTTTTTCTTGTTTTATGTTGTGTATGTTGTTGTTTGTTGCGCCCTGATGCCTGCTGACTTTGGCGCAATATAAATATATATAAATAAATAAATAAATGTGGGGCCTGCACCTTTGTTTGTCCTATGAATAACGCCTGTCACCGTCTAATCAAGATGTCTGCCACATAATCCCTTTTTCTTTGTGTCTTGGAGCGCTCCTGAGGTCTCAGGTCCCCTGGAATTCTGCATCTCTTCGCGCTAAGTGTGTCCAGCTGTCGACTCTTCACAACCGTATCACGGGAGCCTGAACCTTGTACTAACCGGACCCAATCCCAACTTTGCAACTGACCTTTGCACCGTCAGTCCCTGGACCTTCCCGACCGGACACATTTCAGAAATAAGAGGGCCCAGCAGATCTAGGAACCCCTAAAGTATGCCGTGGAAGATTTGGAGAAAGGGGGGTAAGTTAGACTACCAATTCCTGCTCCACTCCACCCTAGGGTGGCACAGGCATAAGGTCCTCACCTTATCTCTCCCTAAGGATCGGTGGTGGTCTGGTTAAGGATCCTCATTGGCCCTTCCCTTCAGTGGGGGGACTGAGCGAGAAGCCTTTTTGAAATTCATTAATTTAGGAACACTTATCTGCAGCTTGTGGTCTACTATTGTCATAATCCAATAGTAAACCAACCTGAACAGTGTGTTTTGTTGAACTGGTGACCTTTGGGCACTAGGGTTGAGTGCTCGCTGCTAGAATCTGAGCGTGATCTGCAGGTCGCAGGTTCGAATCCCGGCAAGGCCAACTCAGCCTTTCATCCTTCCGAGGTCGATAAATGAGTACCAATTTCGGTTGGGTGATATTGTATGTAAAAATATGTCCTCTGTAAAGCGCTTTGGATTAAGGCGCTATATAAATAACACATCATTATCATTATAACTGTTTTTAAAAGTAAAGTGTTCGTGTTCTGTTTGCAGAACCGCCAAAAGGTGAATGCACATATGTATTTGATAATAGTTTAAATGTTTAGAGTGTATCTTAAAGGCCTAATAAATAATTGTATATTTTGATACTTCTCTGTCTAATTAAAATTATTGGAGTGCTCTGCGTGTGTGTGTCATTGTAGCCCTAGACAACTCTAACACCACTTCTGAGTCTAGACCTTACTGCTCCACTACACTCCCTTGAGGGGTTTGGCATCACAGTCTTTCCTGTTCACCATAATAGGTTGGCTCCCCAGAATACACCTTAACAATTGGTGCTCAGTGGTGGGATAAGGTATTTGGCACTTAGTGTAAATCCACAGGATAGAACCACTGGTGTGATCAAATAGTACACAGAACTCTAAACTTTAAGGGCCCGATTCACAGAGCATTTTCCTATGCGATTGTGCCCTTATAAAACACTTCTGTGAATCAGGCCCTAAATGATTTAGGCCCTTTAAAAGTTACTTAACCTATCCTATACCAGGAAACACGCACTAGTACTACTCTTGCCCTGCACAGGGCTGAATATTTGAAGAAACTGTATTAACAGAAGGGTCTACCTACTTCTGGTAAATGAAGTGACTTAATGCATAAAACGATTGATCATCAGGAATCTAGGAAGAATGCTTTACATGTTAGTAGTGGTGCAAGTGATGCAGGAGCAAGGCAATGGACATGTTGTTCTTTAAACCACAGAGCGGACAAGTGATTCTGACGAGTGGGCTTCTCAATCTTCTGAACACTACTGAAGCAGAAGCCATATATGACTTAGAAAAAGAAGAGCTTACGTTCAAGGAAATGAAAAAGAAGTATATGATGGCAAAGATGGAGTCAGACAAAGTTCAGAATGAAAAGGGCAGAGCTTTCCAAGAGGCATTGGGGCAGGGTGAATGAGCCTTGAGGCTCCTCCGGTGGGTCTGGGAATGTGGGAATGCCACTGGGTCCTTCTTTTCTCCAAGATTTCCTAAGGATCTTTTGAGTGTTTATAATGAAAAACATTATATCATAGATTTGTTGACTGCATTTGAGTATGCTTGTGGTGTACAGGAAGTGGATGAATCTGATAAAATTGCTTGGCTTCTCAGCAGAGTCCACGCCTAATGCAGGCATCCCAGTTGGAAGTTGCCATGGCAACTGGCATAGCATCCATTATGGCAATGCAGGCGTGTCGGCACAGTCCACGCCACAAGTTGTCATGCACAGACACTGGAAATTGTGGCAGCGCTGGAAACACGTATAATTATTCCTTTCTTGCAGGAGCAGCGGTCTACCCTTCCTCCAACATGGCCGCCGGGTTATAAGTAGGGGGCGGAGACAAGCTTCATTGCGTTGTATCAGTTTTAGGTGTTACGCTCACCCGCGCTCTGTGGCTTTCTAAAAGTTACTTTCCTGTGTTGCTGCCGAACTACTGTTACTGTGTACTCTTTGTTTCTATCTGATATCTACCGCTCTTGGCGGTCACTCGTTGGTTCATTTTTCTCTCTTTCTACAGTTCGGGACATAAGGTTTGTTTACTTCGGTTTCTTGCTTTCTGATCTATCCTGGTGTCTGGGCTTTCCTTTCAACTTCTACGTTGCTGCCTTTCTCACAGTGTCTTTCCCTGTGACTTGCGGCTCTTTTTTTTCATCTGTTCTTGTGGGCGGAAACGGTACCTTGCGTCTGCCATTTACTTCGTCTCTTTCTGCTTTCTTAACTTTCGGGATTCCTTTTTCTCTCTTACCTTACTTATCGCGTGCTCTGTTCTTTCCCCATCCTTTCTTCCACCCATATTGTTACTGCGCGTCATCTGCAAGGCTGCTTCCTGTGACCTGCTATTACCGCGCGTCTGCTGTAAAACCGCTCCCTGTGAATTCCGATTCTGGCATCGGTCTCTTGCACTCTGGAGTTTGGTTTCCTACCAACACAGCCCTCCAAGACTCCATCAGACTTTGATATGAAAGGAGGGACACAGCCTGTTGGACTCATTTTCCATTGAAGACCATCACTCTTCCAAGAACTCCTTTCTGGTCTTTGTACATTTGTTTAAGGATTGATGAACATCTATTGTCCAGTCCTCCCTTCTACCAAGAACGCTGTGCTGCAGCCCTCTATTGTATTAAGACTAAAGAAACATCCTATCAAGTCTACTACCATCCAGGGTTTTTTCTGCCTTTAAGGCTTTTTCCCTGCATTTGGGGTGGGCTCCCGACGGGTCCCCGGACGTAGGTTCATACTGGTCACGGTGGCCTCCGAGGGAGCTCGTCCTTATTTTCATCAGAGAAAGAAAGACAAGAAGTGCAAGGAGCCACGAAAAATCCACAAGAAGAAGGATTCCGAGGTTCAGGACAACTCCTTTGAAGAGACAGGTGAGGAGGAGGATCGGGAGGGATCCATAGGGCGTGACACACGTTAAATATCAACGATGTGTGACATCATCATGCAACCCAGAACATAGATTGCCGGAGACCACAGAAAGACAAAAGCTGATTGCAGACGGCACACAGCACTTCTCTAACGAAGTAAGTTCGATTTGTCCTAGTGTTTCCCACTTACCTGCTTTTTGTGTAAAAGTCCCCTGACTTTGTATTATACTGAATATTGCTATTGAAGTACCATTCGGCTATGTCATTTTGTTTACTGATTTCCTGTTGCTGACCCTTCCTGTCCCTTGACCTTGCTTTTGCCTGCTGAAGGACCTTCCTTTATTGAACTCTGTTTGTGGTTCATGTCTTTACACGTGCCTCTGTCATTTGGATAAACTGGATAATCTTCCTTCTGGGATTATGGCTCTCTGCAGTAATTTGGAATTCATTCTTCAGCCTGAACTAGGATTTCTTCATTTGTGTTTTCCTTCCTTACCATTTGTTTGTGTCCTTGTGCCGTCGGTTTAGATCCCTTTCAACATTTTCTGTACTAATACTGGACCCGCTGGCACCAATTCATAGGGCGTTTTTCTGACCTATGGACACCCTTCTATACAAGCAGATTGTCTAGCTTTCTCACAGATTTACATACACCATAGGTAGGAACAGGTACTGGGGAGTATCATATAAAAGACAGGGAGCCCTGAATCATCTCTAACCTATTGTGTTTCTTGTTTTTTTCCAGCCTGAAAACTCAGGCGGTGCGTTCCCGCATTTTCACCCAAATCCTTTGTCACCTGCAATCTGGTATTTATCCAAGGACAACGTACTTTGGGAGGAAAATCACCCTCCACTGAGGAGATCCGGTACCGAAGCAACACCTGAGTTCCTGACCGCTATTATGGAATTGTCTATACCGGAGAAAAAAGATTTTGAAAAATGAAAGCAGATTCTGCTCTTAAGGTTTTGGAAGACTCCTGCCCAATATTTAATGGGGTTCAGTGAACAAGAAAAAGGAGAATGTGACTTGGGCCATATATGTCAATAATTCTCTTAAAAACTTGAGTGGGTTGTAAAGGCTCAGGAATCAAACCCGGACACAGTGGATTCATGTTTTTGGCTATAAACTTTTATTAAACAAAATGGGTTTCAAAAACGCCTATCTGTCTCTGCCCTAAGAGGTATTTTCCATAACAAAACAGAACTAATGAGTTAGTCCTTTGTCAGAATGTGCAAAACAATATGTCCTGTGTCCAAAGTACTATTTTGACCCTCAAATTCTAAAACGAACTCTAAAGTGAAAGAGAAATGTCTTTGGCCTCATAAAGTGTAAACATGTTCAAAAGAAGACATGTTAACTCCAACACAAAGGTTCCAAAATAAACATGTCTCACAATTCCAGAGGGTAATTCCCTTCCCCTGGATTTCTCTTCACTTAATAACTGAGTTCCTTTATAGCAACAGAATAAGTATACAAAGTACTATATGGTGTACTCTCCTGCCAGGCTTCCTCTTACTCCGGCATATGTTTTATTCACACTCCTTGCTTATCTCTTGATATCTTTCTGTCAGGATACTCCAAATAACATTGTCCAATTTTACCTTGCCTGGAAAGTCCTCTAGCCAGGGCTTGCCTTTTACACAAACACCCATAGCTTGCAAATGCCTGGTATACTCTCCTGCCAGGGCTCTGCCTTCTACACAAACACCTCTTGCATGTAAATGCCTGGTATACTCTCCTGCAAGGGCTTTACATTTCTTTTCATATACTTATATTTTGAAATGCCTGGTATACCTCCTTCCAGAGCTTCTTTTACTTGTGACTTGTAATGCATGGTATACTCTCCTGCCAGGACTTCCTTTGCATGTAAAACATTTGTTCTCATATACTCATTAGGTTTGGTTTCATTAATTTATGTGGCACCTTCCTTTCTGTTTCATTCATAAATCATATGGTGCATTCCTTCCTGTTTCACTCATTATATTTACTTTATTAGCTTTCTGCAAAATTGCTCGCATGCCCCGGTGTCCCCTCTTCCCTGTAGTGGACACACAGGGTTGTTACAACAGGGATAGCCTCTCTCTGGGTAAACCACCAACAGCCTGTGGGGATCCCCGTACCTTCTCTGGGGATCGCCGCCTCTGCCGCACGGTTCACGTCCTTCTCGCATATCTCGCTCGTCTGCTGTTCACCTTCCTGGACTCCAGTAGCTCGGCGGCTGCCCTCTGGTACAGCTGCACGTTGGGACACCATCTTATTTACTCTGGCGATCCCGCAGCTTGCCGAGCTGAGTAGTCTTCCTCTTCGGGTTCCTCTTCTGAGCCGCCTGGCTCCACGGACCTCGCCTCTCTCTGGTAGTACCTCTGTCAACACCAAGTGGAATCTCGTCCTCCATGCAAGCTCTCTTACACAGTTGATCTCTCTGTTTAAATGTCCCACCTGCAGTCAGATGCTTACAACAGCTAGAATGCAGTATGCATTCCTGGTCTTTTGTGATCCTCATTACTCGACTTATCCTCCTTGTGGCAGTGGCTTTAGTATTAGAAAAAAAAGTCAACAGGTGTTATGTTACAGGCAGAGTTTGAGGATATGCCTTTGGGGAGTCATAAGGGCATGTTTGGCCTTCTATGTGTAACGGTTGAAGTGATGTTTCCAGTAATTCTAGAAGGGGCATTTAGCAAGTTATTTACAGAGTGGGAAAAGCATTTCCAATAATCTCAGATGGCAAATCACAGTTTAAATAGCTTGAGGGTGACAAACATTGGGTTACCTGGGGAGTAATCCTCATCACCCTATGCCTCTTCCTCATTGCCATAGCCCGCATAGTCTCCCTACTGGGATTTTGATGGCCAGGCATTCCATCCTTATACTGAGGTGACAATTGAGGGTAACAAGTCATTAAGTCATGGGGAACTGGGGAAACACCCTTTAAGGGAAAAGGAGGATATGTGATTTGCTCCATTGATGTCATCGGGTTTCCCTGAGAGCTACCTCCACCCAGGTGGTCCTCCCTCATATAGCCACCCCCAGGATCAGCATCAGGTAGCGGCTGCCGTCCCCTGGCCACATAGGAGTGGGCTCTGCCAAGGAAAAAAAGTGATGACATCCTTGAATTCATCATCGGGTGCTTTAAAGGCCATACGGTAACCACTTTTGAAGGCATGGTGAATTTGGTCATGCCAGAGCACATTTGTGCTTCATTTGAGCCCAAACAGCATTTTACTGTTTCTAATTAGTTGGATCCTAAGAAGTTAGCCATTGCTGCAGGCTTGTGGATGTCCCACAGGGTGTGCCATAAAGACAAGGGTGTTTTGGGTTGGCATGAGGAGGGAAAGAAGCGAAAGAGAAAGAGGGTGGTAGTACTGAAAAACCTGGTTCCCATAGGCCCACAAAAGTTTTGAAGGAGGTAATCCACATGGAGATTATGTCAAGAGAATGATAGAAGTGGGCAATCCACATGGTTATTATGTCAGGGGTAGTGGGGCTCACAATCCCCTTCACAGAAAAGAATCTGTCCACAGTAAGCCTCCCTACATACACAGATCCTCAGGGTCTTGTGTAACCTGTGGAGCCAGTGACCATCTGAAGGGGCCACTATCTATAAGGGTTATACCTTGTGAGTGCACTCTCTGAATCTGGCATTTCAGAGTGATGAGGGAAGTATACTCACAAGGTAAGTCTTCACATCTTTTTTCCCCGAGGCATTGGAGCAAAAGTAACTCTAGTGCCCATTGGATCCTGCGAACAGCAGTTTGCATATGAATATGCAGCCATCCCTAAGAATATCACGTGCTATTTTAAGGAAAGTGTTTTGGTAGATGGTACAAATACCACTGCTATCAGGGCCACCTGGGCCAGTCTAACTGTGGTGGAATCCACTTTGGTAAACTAAGAGTCTCTGGCCAGAGCTCCCCCTATGCCCACCAAGTTAGCCATTGGCTCCACTCAAAGATTCCCAGAAATGACTGTAACTCTAGCAGTAAATGGAGGAGTGGTTAGGATTCCCCTAAGTGTCCAGAGGCCAGCCCCAGGAAATGTTCTGCTGGGAAATTATCTCAAAGACTTGGGTCTTGTGGGTGATACAGCAGAATTACCATGTACAAAGTCTCAAAGAAAGAAGGCTACCTTAGCCAAGCCTAACGGGAAGACTAAGCCAGAGGGAAACCCAAGTCTAAAGAGCCAAAGGCAATTATAAACATGAAGATTATTTACTCCCATAAAGTACTGTGATGGATCCAGTGAGTGTCCTCTTGTCTCCCCAGGGGGAGCCACCCCATTTGGAACTAGGGAGGTGAGCCTGCAAAGCTTAACACCCCTTAGGGGACAGGGCAAGCAGGACCAAACTGGGGGTGACCCCCCTTGGAGGACAGGCCATCCCTTGGCAGGGCTGTGTGTTATCCTCTGTGATGAATTGCTGGATTCAGTCATTTATCCCAAGGGGGAGCCTTTTCCTGTGATGCTAGGGAGGTGAGCCCGCAGCACGATACCCTCTATAGGGGTAGAGGCAAGCAGGAACTCACTGAGAGAGGCTCCTCCCTTGGTGACAATGGCACCCGTTTCAAAGAGGATCTCTCTAAGTTACTCACCCACAACCCACCACTAACAGCTCCCACCCAAAGAAGATATGAAGAACAAGCTAATGTTTGTTATTGCGGTGTAGAAACATTATGTCAAGACCCAGCAATGTGTCATAAATGAAGAAGGAGTCCTGCAAGAGAGAGAAGCCCAGGAGTTGTGAATCAACTGTCTGAAGCTGAAGGAGACCGGGATTAGCATCTTTCCATTGTGTAAGACAGCTGGCATGTAAAGGTTACACGATAGAAGCTGAGGGAAGCAAACCTCAGGCAAGTTATCCAGTCATAGGTGGTAACATGACAGAGAATCGGTGAACTACTATATCCAACAATAGCGCTGAGACCACTTTGACGAATCCCAGGATGTCATCACTGCTTCCGTAGGGGGAGCACATTCCCATGAGGCGAGGGATGTGAGGCCGCTACCCGATAGTTCCCCTTGGAGTGGTAGTCATCAGGTGGATCTCATAGGAGGGGAAACCCCTATGGGACCAGTGACAACTATTGTGGGAGAAAGCAGTATCCGCATAACACCTACACCTCTCCTTCACCCCCACTCTTTCCATCCCTATCCTCCTGTCCCATATACATATAGAAGATTCAAGGAGTAGGAAGACTGAGACAAGGAAGAATAGATATAGCTATCTTGAAGATCCAAGCCAAGAAACTGTGATGAGGAAGAGGTGTAGATCTGCAGGGATCAATCAAATGAACTTGCATGAACGGTCTAGATTCCAGCTACAGACCTTACTGGATGCCGACATAGAAACTGACAACAGACTCACTTGGCAAGTAGATCCTCCATGGAGGAACCAAGAGCGTGGCACACGTTCACCACAGAGAACAGCAAGGGGAGACCGGAACACTGTAAGGCGAGAAGCACAGTGTCCAGGGACACGCCAAGAGACTGAGAACCGGAGACAGCCCTGCCGCAACATGGGGTCTGTCTGGGAAAGACAAGCCAAACAGAGTCAAAAGCCACAGAGTTGCTGCAGTATGCCGGAAAGAGCTCCACAGTTCCAGGGAGCCAAGGAGAGACACAGGGATGCCCACAACCGACCGAAGGACTGCAGCAAAGACCCTAAAGGTATTTGGGTGGCTGATCCTATGGGCCCGAAATATAACAGTGCATGGAAAGTACGGGAAAGAGGATAACCACTACGGGACATTAAGGGAAATATTATCAAGACACTATAACAAGGAGAATAGGGTCTGGGAGAAGGAGATATCACTTAACAAGGATACCTAATCTTCTTCGTGACATTACTTGGAGAGAAGGCAACTCAGGGCTGTCAAATATCAGAAGAGAATGTGAAGAAAACTGTTGGAGTAATTCCTTTTAACACAGTCCTTGGCAGGAGAGTACACCAAGTCTGCATATGAGATTAAGAGATCACAAAGAGAACTGTGAGTGTAATATAGATGAATACAGAACTAGGCAGGCGAGTCAACCAAGTCTGTGTTTGAGACTAAGAGACCTGGAAGAGAAGGGAACCAGGCCAGCCAACCAGGGTCATGGACCCACCAAACTTTGGGGGAACATCCAAACCACTCCTCTTCATTGTAGTGCCTGGAAGAGAGTGAAACAAGGTCTGCGAACTAAGCTCAGAGAGGAGCATCCAAACCACTCTTCTTTGTCGGAGTACCTGTTAGAGAAGAGAACCAGGTCTGCCAACTAAGGTCATGGACCCACCACAGTTTGGAGGAGCATCCAAACCACTCTTCTTCATTGCAGTACCTGATAGCAAAAGGAACCAGGTCTGCCACTCGGGATCTGGGACCCCTAGAGACAGAGAAGACGCCTAAGAAGGGCAGTTGGTGAAGGGAGACATTGCCCCACCAATTGTTGAACTGTGCCATAAGCCTGGGAAAGGCTACAGGAGGGAAACATTAACCCAACAGTTGATGATCTGTACCAGAAGCCTGAGGAAGGCTGGGAAAGGGAGACATCCCCCCAACAGCTGAGACTAAACTTTGAGAACTTTTAAGCCAAGGACTGCCTTTTGTCCAGGGAAAGCGGTACCCCTTCCCTATAACACCTTTACCACAACCTACCAGGTAGGATACTTATGGATTCACCCCCCCTTTTCCGTTCCGACACCAACACTTTCTCACAGACTGTGAGGGAAAACTGACTAAGACACAAGCAGTATACCTGACATGTCCCAACACGATGGTCAGGCAGGGTCAGGCAATTACTAATCATTACCCACACCTGACTTCCATCACACTTCCCTACACAGATAAAAGGCAGAGCACGAGAGCATGCTCTGAGCTATGCAAAGCACACGAGGAAGCAGCAGTTCCAAGATGGCAGTTTAATACAAGGCGAAAGCCGGCGAGACCAAAAAAGAGCTCAAAGGGAGGGCCCTTGACCTTTTCACCGTAAGACCATAACTTTTATGAGCCTTCGAGAATGGAAAACGTAAGACCTGGAATCAAAGCTGAAGACTCCTGCATTGTGTGCCGGAGGTACCCGGGCTCTCCCACGTCTATAGTCAAGGCGGGGAGAAGAGGTTGCCGGCCGTGGTATGGTCCTTGGTGCCAACAGCAAAGAAAAGCCAGTGAAGGCAGCACAGCCGGTGAGTTAGGGAGACTGATACCAAACCGGCCTGTCTGGAACCCAAGGTTGCAAGTGGTAACATTGTATGAAGGAATGCTCAAGAGGACAGTGCATGAAGCGTATGTGGCAAGTGATGCAAACATAATGAATGCACTAAAAGAGTGACTGAACTTTGAAGCGAAAATAGACACCGTAAAGAGAGTGGTCCGGCACCACGTGCATGCTCATTTGAAAGTCTCTGTTAGGTATCCAAACCAAAGGGGACAAATGTCAAGAGAAGGAATTGTAAAATCGAAGTGGTCCTGCATCGGGTCAAGCTAAACCCTGTGCACATTTGAAAGTCTTTGATACTTGATTACAATTGGTCCGAGCCCGACTCGGAGACTAATTGTCTTTAAAAGGAGATCTGAGCCGGGCTGAGGGGCATCTGGGTGAACCGTGAGTCACCCGAAAGAATATCTTGCGAACAGAATACACTGACAAGATGTTAAAAACTATTATGAAAAAGTTGCTGTATGAACAGAACATATAACTAAGATATGCCTGCACACATTAACCAAATTATCTTCGCTCCCCACCTATAGTTCCTATACTTGATTCTACCACATTACTCAAAATCCACCAAAGGCCACATTTAGATATTACCAGACAACCTTGACTCTGCCTACCTTTGCACTGCAAAAGGTTACCAGACTTAGATAATAGTCTTGTTTTATGTTTGTCATAATATGAATGACGTTCAAGCACAAGAATTTTTGTTACTCATGGTGCCTTAGCAAAAGCATTACCCACACTATGTAACTCAAGTTTCAGCTCAAGTATTGGATACTGAATTTAAGTAAGCAGTCTACTAGGATGTGTAACCTCACCCCATGCTTCCTATTCTTTGTACATATATCACACAAGCACTTTGAAATGCCCCACTTGCAAGTTAACGCATTATAAAACTAAAAAATAAATTTGCCCTGTAAGGATTTTGAGTAGGCAAATGTCATGGTCAGCGTCTCCTATTTAGCATTGCCAACATTACCATATACAAGGAGAGCAACATTGCAGTATAATATACTTGGTCTGCAAGGGGTAATTGGTATGGACTCTGCTTGGCATTAATTCGTATTTAAAATTAGGGCAATACTATTCAGAGAAATATAATGTTTTTCATACAATCTGCAACCTTTCAAAATGTTTAGAGTTCCATGGAGCATGGACCTTAACAAATGATATGTTAACTTGCTGCTATACAAAAATGGTTTCACTGATCACTTGTATAATCCTACCCAACAATTGAAAGGTGGGGTATGTTGCAAACAATCTTGTATGTACTAAATAGTAATGACATTTTCTTAAACCCCACATAATATCATTGTGAGGCTTTCCATTGGATTTGCTTGCAAAGTATTGTAGGTATGCAAATGCCCCAGTTGTGTTTTACTGCTCCAATCCCTCATTTTTTACAGAGCCCTGTCAACTAATATTTGAGGCTAGTACAGGAGCAGGGGAGGGGAACGGGTGAAAGTGAACAGGAGAACACTCCTTTGGGGTGGAGAACAAATCAGTAACTTTCAAAAACCAAATCAGATTTTATGGCAGTACAGTATAGTGAAGGAAATGTTTGTTTGCTAAAGAATAGGAAACTATATTAATAGTCTAGGAAACCGCACCTTCTCTTTCTGTCTATGCTTAACTGCTGAGGGCTTTTCAATATAATCATGGGTTTGCATGTATTGCCTCTAGCATCCCCATGCATCTTGTTCAGCTGATAACAGTGAATTTCAGAGGAGGAGTCCCTACTTAAGGAAGAAGGTACTCAGTATGTTGTACCTGTGAGCATTGCTACTGTTGATAGGGCAAATATATGTAATGTTCTTTAACAGGGCACCAGAAGAAACCTCAGTAATGCTCTTGATGATTTTTTGTCTATGCTGTGGTGAGCAAGGGTGGGCAAAACTATAAGCAGTATTATGTGCCGTAATTTCACTTCCTATGTCAGGGCTACAAGCAGGGTTCGTATATGATTTTACTCCATACTTGGAATCAAAAGATTTTTCAGGGAGTAAGAAGGTAGTTGGCTTTTCCAGTAGGTATATTTCATGCTTATTAAAATATGTTCTTTCCCCTCAACATTTCTCTTGAGATCGGGCAGTAATATTATTTGAGTTTCTACCAATGCCACTGCTCTGTTGGTCATTGATTCAAAAAGATATCAGTGGAACCTTGTGGGTAGACGCAGGGGTAGATTCTTATATGTTCATGGCTTCCTGTTTTTGCCTGTTTTTAGTGAGTAAAATGGATGGTGTATATGCCTCCTAGCTGACTGGTTTTGAGTATATGTTGTCACAACTCACAGACCAACATAATGTGGATAGTGAGCAGAGGCCCAGGAATTCTGATCATCCTATTCTGTGGTGCAGGTATTCTGATGCAATTATCGTCCTTACACAAATGAGAGGCATTTTCTCCTGGCCCTTGAATTACTCCATTAGAGTGGCAAATTCCTTTCAGTAACAATTATTCAATTAGCAGAAATTGCATAATGTCTGAATTTTTTACAGTCACATCAGTGATTAGCTATATTTAGTTTTTTGTCATAAACATGAGTTGTATCCCAATGGCATTAAGCACTTTCTGTATTGTCTCTGAGCAGTGCTGACAAATGAATAGCCACAACTAAACCTATTGTTTATCCTGAGCATGCAAAGCTTTTTTGTACATACAAGTCTTTCTCTCTGTGCATGAGTTCTTTTGTTAAGTACTATGGCATATCTTGAAGTCTTAGACTGGTTGATGAGCTCTCCTTATAATCATATATAAAATAATTTTTATTTAGCCTATATTTTGAGAACAAGAGTTGTAAGATGCTCCTTTTACACTGATTTGTAAAGAATTACTGTGGTTCGGAAGGGGATATTGCCTTCCAAACTCTTCAGAGATGGTATCTCACTAACTATGCATGCTCAAAAAATAGGTTACATCGTTATTCAGTTGTGCACATGGAAAATAATATGCGCACAAAGAAAAATCATGTCCGCACTTAGAGAAAAATAATTAGAGGGAACATTGGTTATGATTGAACTGTATCCCCGTGCTAAAGAAGCCAGAAACTGTGCTACGCTCGAGTGAACCACCTTGTCCAGTGCTAAAACATGGGGTGAGGAGGCCAATGGCCTAAACATCCTGACATATCATTTTGAAAACTTCATTCTTTTTGTGACATTATTCCCCACAATGTTTGTATTCATAGGTAAGGGTTGGTAATCGTTTGTTTTAGTATAGGCCCTTTTATTTTGACAAGACACCCCTAGGACTGCGTTATTATTATTTGATGGTCGTAGCTTGCTCCCATCTGTAGATTAAGAATTAGATAGGCGTTTATCATACCCTTGGTGAAGTTCAATAAACATCCTTGAACTGCGGTCACTTGTGTCTGTCTTACTGAAGTGGGATGTGATTCTATTGAAACAAATTGGGGAACTGTAACGCTCACCTGATTCTCGCAGAGGCGCCGGTCTTGACTGGGCGACTACCGTATCTTCAAAGGTGATGTGTAGCACCCGGTTGGCTCTTTGGGCTGGACCTCTGTGCACTGTATGCCTGACTTCAAGAGTAAGATGTCTGCAGACAGAAAATATGGGATTAATGAACTGGGGTTATTGGGGGTGTCCCTATCTCTTCCCTTTTTGCTCTCCTGTAGACCCCCAAAGGTTAACGCTCTCACCTTAGGTAAGTGAATGCCGAGCTCTCCATCTGCCTCGGGGCAAGGTGCTGTAATCAGTTTCTTCACTGGATCGGTAGCGCAGGCCTCTTGACTTCAGAGGACTGCTGTCCGTCGTTTACTGCACGAACGGTAAGTTTCGAGTAATTCTATTGTCTTTAAAGTCTTTAGCAATGATGTCTCTTATTTTGCAGGTTCCGGCGATGGCGGATGACGGGCTGAAGTGAGTTGAAGATGGAGTCCGTATGATGAATAGAAGCGCCTGGAAGCACGTAAGTAAGCGCTTGTTGCCTGCTTCACGATGCGCTCTAACTGTCTTTTATTTTGCAGGTACGAGTTCGGAGCGGCTGCAGGGTGCCGGAATACCCACTGGGGTTGATGTGGAAAGGAGTAATGGCACGTGAGTATTAAAGTTCCCCAATGTCTTTAAACGCACCTTGTTTTGTCTTTCAGATGCAGGATGCAGCGTCGAAGGCCTCCGGAGAGTGCGAAGAGTCGGTAAGCTTTTGTCTTTCAGATGCCGGAATGCAGTGTGAAGACCTCCGGAGCGCACGAAGAGTAGGTAAGCCTTTGTCTTTCAGATGCCGGAATGCTAACCTGTTCTTTCTTGTCTTTATAGGTGTTGCTGAAGACTGGATTCAGGATGGTAAGCCTTTTTCCTTAGGCCCAGGATCCGATGCAGAAGACACGATGAGCGTTCTGCTGCAGAGGATGCAGAATAACGCAAAGCAAGATTCATCCACCGGGTGTGGTTTAAATAGCCTCCTGTAGTGCTTAGGTGTCTCCTTCCACAGCCACGCCTAGGTAAGAAAAGAGTTCCTGCTTTCCAGAAGAGTTCCAGTGTTCTGAATCTAGGGAGTGGCTCCTGCCCCACCCAACAGGAAAAGTAGTTCCAAACAGAAGAGGATCAGAGGCTCAGCTGGCAGGCAAGTAAGCAGCATGGTCTGCTGCAGGTAAGTCCACCCAAGCATTATGAGCCCGGCGCTTCCAGCGCTGGGACTGGACACATTTATGAGCCTGGTGCCACTGGCGCCAGGACTGGGTCCAAAAGGTCCCAATTGGGACTGGTTGGCCCTCGGAACCTGGGTTATGGATCTGCTTCCAAGGGAGTTGGGAAAACCCTGACCTTTTGGAAGCAGAGATCATGACAGTACCCCCCCTCAAGGCCCCTCCCAAACCGGGCTTCTCCGGGGGTTTTGGCTTGTCAGGAAATGTTCGGTGAAATCTTTTGATTAGGCGAGGAGCGTGGACATATTCAGCAGGTTCCCAGGATCTCTCTTGGGGGCCGTAGCCTTTCCAGTCAATTAGGTAAAGTAGTTTAGATTTGGAGATCTTGGAGTCCAGAATGCTTTTGACTTCAAACTCGAGTTCTCCATTTACTAGGATGGGTTTTGGAGATTTAGTTAGTCGGGTTTGAGGTTGCACAGGTTTTAATAGAGAGACGTGGAAGACCGGATGTATCTTCATGTGAGGGGGCAAGTCCAACTTGACCGCTACTGGGTTTACTATGGTAGTGATGGAATAGGGACCAAGGTATCTTGGGTTGAATGTGCGTGGCCCTTTTAGAGGTAGATATTTGGTGGATAACCAGACTTGGTCCCCTACTTGATATTGAGGGGCTTCCTTCCGATGTTGATCTTCTCCTTTCTTGTATTGTTCTTTAGCCCTTTGAAGGTGAGAAACAGCTTCCTTAAAGGCTTGGGTGATTGTAGAATGCAGGTAGTCTACTGCTGGTGTTTCAAGATCTTGGAGGGGATCCAACTCCGAGGTTCGAGGGTGACTGCCGTACAAAAGAAAAAACGGTGTTTTCCCAGTTCCCGAATGGACAGAGTTATTGTAGGCATATTCGGCTATCCAAAGGATGTCTTTCCAAGTTTTTTCAGTTTGTTGCAGCATGCAGCGTAAATACTGTTCCAGAGTTTGATTGGTCCTCTCGGTTTGTCCGTCGGTCTGAGGGTGGTGACTGGTCGATAGTCTCACATCAATTTGAGCCGACCGACAGCAACTTCGCCAAAAATGAGAAATAAATTGACTACCTCGATCCGAAATTAGAACCGAAGGAAAACCGTGTAGTCGGACGATGTTTTCGAGGAATTCTCGGGCCAGAGTTGCTGCTGTTGGCAAGCCTTTGAGCGGAATGAAATGCGCCATCTTGGAGAATAAGTCCACGATTACTAGAATCGTATTGTATCCGGAGCATGGAGATAGATCGGTGATGAAGTCCATAGAAAGCGTATGCAAAGAGCGAGGTGGGATGTCAATAGGGCGTAAGAGGCCTGCTGGTCTTTCCTTTTGACTCTTGTTTTGGGCGCATACTCCACAAGACATTATAAAGTCTCTGATATCTTTTTTCCAAGACGGCCACCAGAAGTAGCGCTTGATCTTTTCTGAGGTCTTGGCCATACCGGGATGACCTTCCATTAAAGAATCGTGATAACAGGAGATTACTTTTTTCTGTAAATCTGTGCTGGGTAGGTATAATCGTTCTTGGAAATACAATAAGTTGTCCTTTACTGCAAAGTCCTTTCCCTGCAGATGCCAATTCTGTATGTCAGCTGGAGTTACAAGTTGCCTGGCTTTATCCTTAACTTCCTCTATGGATTCTGTGGCGATTACACCCAGAATTCTTTGTTCGGGAATGATTGGTACAGGTTTAGGGTTGATCAAGTGTTCTTCCACTCCCATCCGAGAAAGGGCATCAGCTTTACCGTTCTTTGTACCAGGTCGATAGGTAATTATGAAGTCAAACTCGGCAAAGAATAATGCCCAACGGAGTTGTCTAGAGGATTGGGCTTTTGCGGTTTTCAAATATTGCAGGTTTCGGTGATCCGTAATCACAGTAACGGTGTGTCGGGCCCCCAGCAGATAATGCCGCCAAGCCTTAAAGGCAGACTTGATAGCCAGAAGTTCCTTGTCAGTAATCGTGTAATTGATTTCCGGAGGCGAGAATTTGCGGGACCAAAATGCCACGGGATGCAACTGATTGGTTACCGGGTCCTTTTGTGATAGAACTGCCCCCATGGCAAGGCTTGAAGCATCAGTTTCCACGATGTAGGGGAGTTCGGGGCGAGGGTGTTTTAAGATTGGTGCAGAGATAAATTTAGTCTTCAAATCCTGGAAAGCTTGTTCCGCCTCGGTAGACCATTCAAAACGTTTGTTTTTCTTTAACAAGGCAGTGATGGGCTGGACTATTCGAGAGAATTCGGGGATAAACCTGCGGTAAAAGTTAGCGAAGCCTAACATGCTTTGCACACCTTTTACGGAGGATGGTGATGGCCATTTGAGAACTGCATCGACCTTCTTTGAATCCATACGTACTCCGCCAGGTGATAATATGAACCCCAAGAATTCAACTTCAGTCACGTTGAAAACACATTTTTCCAACTTAGCGAAAAGCTTTTGTTGACGCAATCTTTCGAGGACCATTTTCACGTGTTTCCGATGTTCAGATTCCGATGAAGAATAAACGAGGATGTCGTCAATGTAAACAACAACACACACATCTATGAGCTCTCTGAGGACATCGTTCATAAAATATTGAAAGGCGGCCGGGGCATTGCAAAGTCCGAAGGGCATGACCTGATATTCAAATAGCCCATACTTGGTGCGGAAGGCAGTCTTCCATTCATCGCCCTCTTTTACTCGTACCAAGTGGTAAGCTCCTCTAAGATCCAGCTTTGTATATATGCATGCTTTTCTGACTTGGTCCAGGAGTTCAGGGATCAAAGGTAACGGATATCTATTCTTAACGGTGATCTGGTTTAGGGAGCGATAATCGATACAAGTTCTAAGGTCTCCTTCCTTTTTTGGAACGAAGAACAAAGCTGAAGAAGCAGGGGACTTGGAAGGACGAATAAACCCATTCGCCAGGTATTGATCCAGTTATTGTCGAAGGTGAAGGTTCTCAGGCTCGGTGAGAGCATAAATTCTACTACAAGGAGGAGTAGATCCAGGTATCAGGTCTATCTGGCAGTCATAAGACCTATGAGGAGGTAGAGTGTTAGCCTGATCCTTCCGGAAAACATCTTGGTATTCAAGGTATTCGGGAGGTAACTGGGGAGTCTCTGAAGAAATTGCTGCCAGTGCAACACCAGGTGGAAGGTGACAAGTAGAGACACATTCTGGAAACTGGACTGTTCTTGCTCGCCAATCGATCAGAGGATTGTGTTTCTCTAACCAAGGTATTCCTAGAATAATCTGAAACTGAGGGGCCTTGATCACATCGAACACGATCTTCTCATGGTGTCCATCTTGACTTACTAGCATCAACTCTTGAGTGGTATGCGTTACTGGCCCGGAGGCTATCTCCGTACCATCCACTGTAGTAATGACGTCCTTTACAGCCTTGGGACAAAGAGTTAGATTCATCCTCAAAACCATTTCATGATCCACATAATTGCCGATGGCACCGCTGTCGACGTAAGCTTCAATTGCATGTAATCGATCCGGATTATCAGGGCTAATGAGGACCATAGGTATCACGAAATGCGAGGTCACGGAACTGGTTTTCACGCTCGGCAAGAGGACCTCTATTCTTGTCGGGCGAGGTCGTTTCCCTGCTCAGAGTTTGTAACTTTGGTAACTGCAGCTCCTACTGCCTTCTTGGCAGGTTTCACCGGACAGTCTCGAAGAAAGTGCCCTGAGTTTCCGCAATATAGGCATAATTGCAACTGTTTTCTCCTTTCCCGCTCCTTTTGTGTTAGAGGACCTTTCAGACCCCCAATTTGCATGGGTTCCCCGGAGTCTACTCCTTTGGAAGGAGTTGGCGGTTTGGAAAATACTCGAGCATCAAACTTGGAACGGTCGGCCTTCCTGTTCTGCAGTCTATGATCTATTTGAACGACCAAGTCTATATAATCCGAACAGTCTTGTGGGGGATTCACTACTTGGGCTAAAACGTCTTTGAGCTCTCCACGTAGACCTCTGTAAAACAGCGTAATCCTTTTGTCCTCAGGCCATTGAGTTTCCACTATTAGTCTATTGAAAGATGCAATATAAGCCAAAAGGTCTTGATTACCCTGTCGCAACGAAAGAACCTCATTGTCCAAGGCCTGCCCCTGTGAATGTCTTGCGAACAGTTTTTCCATACTAAGCTGAAAGGCTTGAAAATCATGGAGAACCGGATCATCTTGATTAACTAGAGGGATCGACCAGTCTGCCGCATTGCCACTAAGGTACGAAAGTACAAAAGCTACTTTAGCTTGATCAGTTGGAAAGGCTGCTGGCCGGCATAAGAAGTGCAACCGGCACTGATTGATAAATACTGCAAACCTCTTTGGGTCACCAGAAAATCGTTCGGGCGGAGCCAGAGGTACATTCCAAGGTAGGTTGATCTGCACTGGATTCATAGAGGATGTTGAAGGAAGATTTGCCCCTGATGCGGGTAAGGGGGTTTGTCCGGCTTGTGACTGTAGCAATTGTCTAGCAAGACCGTCTGTTCTCTCCTTGGAAATAATTAGTTCCCTTCTTAGAGCATTCGTTTCCTGACGAGCTGCATGCACTTCTGCCCTTAGTTCCCCAAGTAACCGGGCTAGGTGGTCAGTATCCGAGGTTTCCATAGCGCCTGGGCGAGAGTTTTGCGGTAGGCTTTGCGTTCTGTAACGCTCATCTGATTCTCGCAGAGGCGCCGGTCTTGACTGGGCGACTACCGTATCTTCAAAGGTGATGTGTAGCACCCGGTTGGCTCTTTGGGCTGGACCTCTGTGCACTGTATGCCTGACTTCAAGAGTAAGATGTCTGCAGAGAGAAAATATGGGATTAATGAACTGGGGTTATTGGGGGTGTCCCTATCTCTTCCCTTTTTGCTCTCCTGTAGACCCCCAAAGGTTAACGCTCTCAACTTAGGTAAGTGAATGCCGAGCTCTCCATCTGCCTCGGGGCAGGGTGCTGTAATCAGTTTCTTCACTGGATCGGTAGCGCAGGCCTCTTGACTTCAGAGGACTGCTGTCCGTCGTTTACTGCACGAACGGTAAGTTTCGAGTAATTCTATTGTCTTTAAAGTCTTTAGCAATGATGTCTCTTATTTTGCAGGTTCCGGCGATGGCGGATGACGGGCTGAAGTGAGTTGAAGATGGAGTCCGTATGATGAATAGAAGCGCCTGGAAGCACGTAAGTAAGCGCTTGTTGCCTGCTTCACGATGCGCTCTAACTGTCTTTTATTTTGCAGGTATGAGTTCGGAGCGGCTGCAGGGGCCGGAATACCCACTGGGGTTGATGTGGAAAGGAGTAATGGCACGTGAGTATTAAAGTTCCCCAATGTCTTTAAATGCACCTTGTTTTGTCTTTCAGATGCAGGATGCAGCGCCGAAGGCCTCCGGAGAGTGCGAAGAGTCGGTAAGCTTTTGTCTTTCAGATGCCGGAATGCTAACCTGTTCTTTCTTGTCTTTATAGGTGTTGCTGAAGACTGGATTCAGGATGGTAAGCCTTTTTCCTTAGGCCCAGGATCCGATGCAGAAGACACGATGAGCGTTCTGCTGCAGGGGATGCAGAATAACGCAAAGCAAGATTCATCCACCGGGTGTGGTTTAAATAGCCTCCTGTAGTGCTTAGGTGTCTCCTTCCACAGCCACGCCTAGGTAAGAAAAGAGTTCCTGCTTTCCAGAAGAGTTCCAGTGTTCTGAATCTAGGGAGTGGCTCCTGCCCCACCCAACAGGAAAAGTAGTTCCAAACAGAAGAGGATCAGAGGCTCAGCTGGCAGGCAAGTAAGCAGCATGGTCTGCTGCAGGTAAGTCCACCCAAGCATTATGAGCCCGGCGCTTCCAGCGCTGGGACTGGACACATTTATGAGCCTGGTGCCACTGGCGCCAGGACTGGGTCCAAAAGGTCCCAATTGGGACTGGTTGGCCCTCGGAACCTGGGTTATGGATCTGCTTCCAAGGGAGTTGGGAAAACCCTGACCTTTTGGAAGCAGAGATCATGACAGGAACCCTAAAATTTCAGATGCTGAGTCATAGAGCCTCAGACCCTTCTGTGGCCATGAAAGAATCAATAAGTTTTGATATTTGTAGCAGCAGTGAAGGTACTATCCCTCCAGGGAGAAGAGTAATGATCCTGACAGACTTAGTTTTGATACCCACTCCTGGGTGTTATATAAGATTGGCCCCAAAATCTGGGCTGGCCTGGAAATTCGGTCTAAACATTCTGGCAGGCATCATAGATCCTGACCTTCAGGGAGATATAAAGGTTCTCTTACAGAACCATGGTGAAATCCCATTTGAAGTACACTGTGGAGACAAAATTGTACAGGGAATTCTTCAAAAAGCTCTATTTCCCCAACCAAAAGGAGGCCTATATGGAAAAATGGGAAAGGGACATTGGCAGAACAATTGAAATGGAAGAATGGGGGCACATCTGGACCAGAACACAGAAGAGCTTGAAATGTGTCACCAACAAGGAAGGGGCTATCAAAACCTCCTACAGATGGTACCTAACCCCAGAGACCCTGAACAAGAGCAACCCAGCGATCTCACCGCAATGTTGGAGAGGATGAGCAGACACAGGCACGCTGTATCACTTGCTCTGGACATGCCCAAGGTCCACAAAATACTGGAAGGAAATTCTGGACCTTATCAAGCAGATCACAGGCCTGACGATTCCATGGGTCCCAGGAATTGTCCTACTGGGCAGCACAGGGGATGGCCAATTTCCGCTGACTGGCAACTTGGCAAGCCTATGCACACAACTTCTCACAGCAGCAAAGATAGCCATGGCAAGACTATGGAAACATCCGGAGGGCCCTGCATTGAGCCTGTGGTGGGCCAAATGCTGGGACATCGCAGTTACAGAAAAAATAACCGCCATCCGCCTGGGAAATAGAAACACGTTCTTTGACACCTGGGCCCCCTTCCTAGACTATGCGGACCAGTTCCCTGGAATGGCAAGGAAACCACCACCCCTCCGCTGGCTAGACAAATACGACTAACGCAACTCAAAATAACCCCCGAAGCCCACACCGAACTCACCTTCCCGAGTGAGGTCAACTTGGAACCAAGAGCAGCGGAGGGAAAGGCGAACCCCCAGAAGTGCCCCACCGCAGACATCGACTGGGTAGACCTCACGGCGAAAGACAACTGCCCAAAACAACACCCCCAAGAACTACAGCACCCCCGATTGTCCTTCCCCCAGTGTACCCCCCCATCCCTACCTGATTATGTTTTGTTTGTTATGTTCATCTCTAAACGAATGACACAAGATGTGAATTGAGGTGCCTGAGATGTTTGTTTACTGTTAAAATCAAATAAAAAGATTAATTGAAATAAATGAAAAAGCTCTATTTCCTTGTTTTAAAGAGAGTGAACCGGAAGATACGGAGAGAGGTACCTTAGGCTTTGGGGAAGCAGATGAGGCTTCTGTAAATGAAGAAAAAAAAGGAAGACAAGTTTACTATTTTTCCCAACCTGGTCTTAGCTCAGTGAAATGATCCAGCCCTCACTCAGGCGTTCTTGCATGCAATTCCCAAAGGGGAGGGGGTAGAAAAGGAAAGTCCTTCTTTTCTTCCTAAAACCCCAAAACCCACCGAAAGATAGTGCTAGAGATTGCCCATTCTCATCTGACAGGGGGACACTAAGGGCAATCCAAGACACAGGCACATATCAGTAGGACGTTTTACTGGCCAGGTATCCACGCTGGTATAATAAACTTTATTCAGACATGTGAGATATGTCAAAGAACCAGTACTCACATTCCCTTGCCTGCCACTCTGAATCCTTTACCAATAATAGAAATCCCTTTTTCTAGGATTGGGATGAACATAATTGGACATTTGGAAACCTCTAGATTGGGTAACAAATATATACTTGTGATTGTCGATTATGCAACCAGATACCCCGAGGCATTTCCTATGCGGAACAACACCACCCAGAAGATTATAAAACACCTATTACCATACTTCTCTAGAGTTGGTTTTCCTAAGGAAATCCTGACGGATCAAAGATCCAATTTCATGCGTAAGATCATGGGTGAAGTCAAGGAGCTACTCTATATTACCACCTCAAGAACTTCTGTCTACCACCCCAAACTGAGGGATTAGTAGAAAGATTCAATAAAACTCTTAAAACGATACCGAGGAAATTGATAGGCAAGAATTGGGAGGACTGGGACTGTATGATCCCTTGGGCACTATTTGCAGTGACAAAGACCCCTCAGGCATCCACTGGATTCTCTACTTTTGAACTATTCTATGGGAGAGAACCTCGAGATGCCCTAGATATGCTTCGGGACACCTGCAAAGAAAGAGAAGAGGCACCCATTGCCCTTTCGCAAACTGCTACCCGATTGGGAGAGCATATGAGACTTGTTTGAGATCTTGGGCCTCATTAAGAGAATGGAGGTAATGAAAAAAGGAAGGTGGAATGACCCGACAACCCGCCAATACCGCCACCGGCCATATCGTGCCCCTTCACAGAGTAAATACCGGGATGCCGGTAATAGGAGGACATCACAACTCACGCTGGCATGCAGTTACCGGCACCCCGAAGGCAGTAATTAGGGCCTGCACGATGGCGGTCATACAGGCATCGCGGACCACCCGTAAACAGCAATCTGCAGTCAAGGCAACTGCCACAGGTGTACACAATCACCATAGGTGGAGTCAATGGAGCCAGTCCCACTATAAAAGGAGTACACCCGCACACCACATCCCTTCCTACACCAAAATGATACCACTAGGTGTTGCAATCATGGGGCTGGAGGACATGCCTGTACTGCTACAACTACAGCAACAACAGCAACTACAACAACAACTACAGCCATAGCAACAGGCAGCACAGAGGAGACGCAGGAGGAGAAGTAGGTTGAGACAGGGCCAGCAATTACCACCAGTGCAGCCAGTAGTACCTCGCAGGCAGCCACCAATCCCTCGCATCAGACCCAGTCCATTCAATCTAACCCCTGAGCAGATCCACACCCTGTACCGGTTGGACCGGGACACCATCACCACCATAGTGGACATGATACACAACAACATCATCAGCCTCATAGAAATACGCACTGCCATCCCCCGCTACTAAAGGTGGTGTCTGTGCTTCACTTCCTGGCCACAGGCACCTACCAGCACACAGTGGGCGAGCTGCATGGCATTTCACAACCACTATTTTCACGCATGCTAACCCAAGTGCTGAAAGCCCTCCTGAAGCACGCAAGCACCCACATATCCCTACCACGGACTGCCCAGGAGATAGCCGACACCAAAGTAGGCTTCCATGCACTGGCAGGCATGCCCAATTGTGTTGGTGCCCTCGACTGCACCCATGTAGAATTGGTAGTCCCCCATGCCCTAGAGGCGGTGTACCGCAATCGCAAGCAATACCACTCCATCAATGTGCAGATGGTATGTGACTCCAGCAAGATCATCACACATTGTTGCGCCCGATATCCCGGATCGACACATGATGCCATGGTGCTGCATTACTCCACGCTACCCTGTCACATGGAGCGACGTTCTGGACGACGTGCCTGGCTGCTTGGTGAGTTGCCTGACTGGGCCATGGCAGTGCATCGGGTTTGTGAGGTGGGGCATGCATACTCCACCAGGGTGGGAATGGGTGGTGAGTGGAGAATGCACGCAGAGCTAAACACTCCTGTCCTGAACCTCCCAACCCGAACATGACACATCAGTGGCACACATTGGACCAATGCCATATATCAATGACAACATGTAAAACGCACAGCCTGGCCACCATGGGTATGTCAAGCAATGCATGACTGAACATGATTGCAACTGTGCCAATGTGGCTAGTGTGACCATGCACAGTGTAGTATACACAGCAAAAATGGGAGGCTAAACATCGTCCTGCAACCACAGTTCATCCGCATCAGCACGCAAGAATTCACCCTGCATCATCTGTACAACGGCATCCAGACTACCACACCATATAGCAGTATACAATGCATCTAAATAATATTTGTGCATACGTACAGGAACATGTGCATGTCAACTGCAAATAGCTGCGGTTATGGCTGTGAATCCTGAAGGTCGCAGCTCAGAGTGACTCACATAGACCTATTTGTATTCGCTTGCAGGTGATGGAGGATATCCCTTGAATCCATGGCTACCTACCCTTGTGCGGAACCCGCAGAACAGCCATGAAGAGGAGTACAATCGGGTCCATACCCGTACCCGTGTTGTGATTGAGCAGACCTTTGGCCTGTTGAAGGCGCGGTTCCACTGCCTAAGCAGGTCTGGTGGAGCACTCCTTTATAGGCCTGAGAAGGTGGCAAAGATCACCATGGCCTATGTCATGTTGCACAACATGTGCGTCCGGAGAAATGTACCACTGCCACCTAACATTGACATGCATGCACTGGTTGAGGATGATGAGGATGAAGACGGAGGAGAAGCAGCACCCCTGCCAGTACGTGATGCACAAGATGACTGTGCAGTACGCCAATCACTGATTGACGAATACTTCTGACCCACAGGGACGTTGATAGATATGTGTCAGTAACACATTGAACACTGGGTCCATGTGGACATGCACACAGGGAATGTGGGGAGTTGGGCACTGTGCACTGTCATGAATTAAATGTATACACACGAAATGAACAATGTCCAGGCATTGAATGATTTTTCAATCAACGGGTGTATTGATATCAACTACAGCAATGTGCTACTACCCCACCACAACACCAAAACTACCAATACCCCCAATGAAATCCCAAAAACCCTCAATGAACTCCAAAAACCCCCAATGAACTCCCAAAACCCCACAATGAAATCACCCTAATACACCCATTCACCACCAACACCATCTGACCCACTCCTATTGTTCTCCCACACCATTTCCTTGATTTTTTGTTGTCAAGGGCAGCATTTCTGAGTGCCTCACACTACGTCTTGTTGGATGCACAGGGCTGGAGGGTGCAGAGGAAGCAGGTGTGGAGGATGGGGGTGTGGTGGATGGGGTGGAAGCCGTGGTGATTTGCACAGCTGGTGCGGGTTGTGGCTGCTGCATGTGCTGCAGGATAGAGGCGAAGACCTGCGTGCTGGCCCCCAGACTGTCTCGCATCATCAGTGTAGAGGCATTAACGGCAGCTGTATTTGCCGCTATGGCCTGTGCAATCTCACGCCTCGTGTCCTCCCCCTCTGCAACATATTGTCGGACAAGGTCCAACATTGAGTCCTGTCTAGCCTCCACCCTTGCTAGCCATGCCTCAAGGTTGGTGGTGGGAGCAGCAGTGGTTGAGGATGCTGCGACTGGGCGTGCATCGGCAGTGCTGCTCTGGGGTGGGAGCTCAGGTCCAAATCATAGAGCAAAGGATCCGCAATGCTGTTGATGGGTGTGTCCTGAGTGTGGGGTTGGGGGGTGGACACAGGGCTTGGGGAGTGTGGACATGCCACATGGGTTAGTCTATCCTTGTCCACATACTCCTCCACTGCAGTTTCAATGTCCCTCAGTGGGGCAGTGGCTGCTGCCTCGCCTACCGAACTTTTTGCTGCCACAGTGTGCCACTGGCCTCGCCTTCCACTGGTATTGCCAGCTCTGTGGTCCCGGTGTCAAGCGTTGATGTGGGGCCCTCATGTGCGGCAATGGCCTGGGCACTCGCCCTGGGTTTAGGTGTGGCCTGCAAGGCTGCCCCGGAGGTGGTCTTGCCTGTGGGAGTAGTCATGTGCTGGGACGTGGATGCCCTTGTGGCTGTTTCCTCACTGGCATCCTCTCCATCGGTGCCTGGGGGGGTAGAAGAGATGCAGGGCATCAGTGATGGTGTTACATGCAAGATGCATTATATGGTGCTGTGGAGAATTTCATTAATCATGCATTCATATCTTACAGGTGTGTCACACAGGGTAGTATGAAGGGGGCATTTTGGCATGTGCGGTGACGTCTCAGTGCAGGGATGCTGCATGGCAGGTGGCATGCCGTTGTATTGGGGTTTGTGTGATGTATTACATGTGCACGGTCCGTGTTTGTTGTTACATCATGGTTTCCCCTACTGGGATCTGCAGGGTCACTCATCTCCATCTGCAGATGTTGCAGTACCCGTCTCCATCTCCCCAAAGCCCTTGATGGACTCCATCTGTATGAAGGTACTGCACGTCTCCTCCCAGCGTGAAAGTTTTGTGGGTGAGTGAGGACCCCCGCCTGTGGCCATGGCCTCCCTCCTATTGCTGGCCAGGATGTTCTGAACCCTGAGGCGGAGGTCTTCCCACCTTTTTTTACAGTCCTTGACTGTCCGTGGGGTAGTGCCGACTGCCGAGACCTTGCGAGCTACCTCCTCCCAGATCTCCTTTTTTCGTTGCTGCACCTCCCTTTTCAGGTTGTGCTGGTTGATCTCAGCATGGGCAGCAAGGGTGTCCGCCAGCATGATGAATTCTTCGTCTGAAAAAAACGCTTTTTACGCAGGCGGGGGTTTGATTTTCTGGTAGCCTTGGACATTTTCTATAGATAGGCCCTGGTCTCCCCTCTGTAGCAGTGGTGGTTTCGGAGGATTGCAATGGATTGTGTTTTTAAAGATGGCCGCCGGTGCATTTTCCGTTCCGACGCGATGACGTTACTTCTGGATCCGGTATTACGAGCCCGGTATTAGCATGATGTTATTACCAGGTTGGTATTAAGGGGTGCCTCCTAGGCGGAGGCGGTATAGGCGGGTCCTGTGATGGTGCTATCGGGGGGTTGGAGGGCCTTTAGCGCCATGGCGGTATGGCCATTACCGGCATCGGGGTTCGCGCATGCTTGCGCACTCGTAATCACCCGCTATTAGCGGCATTATACGAGCATGGACCCGCTAGTTCCTCCATGCCGGTAATGACCCTGTTTTTACTGCGCTTCTTGTAATGAGGCCCCCAGTGTATACTCATATGGAAAAAGTCCAAGCACAACAAAAGTCCACTTATGACAAAAAAGTAAGTTTTTGTCCTCTTACCTACTTCGGAAAACAAACTAGTCTCTAAATGGCACGGGCCATATGAATTATTGGAACACACAGGAAACTGTACTTATAAAGTAGCTGATGTATCCCTGAGCCGGTGATGACAGGGAGCAGGAACCAGGCTGACTCAGGTAAGTGTAAAAGGAAACAGGCTTTATTCTTCTTAGTTACATAGCATAGTCATAAGAGGTAGGAGAGCAGGTGATAAGCCTCTGCCCTGGTTCCTAGTCCATCTCCCTATCCCAACCGTCACTCTCTAGAATCCCCAGGCCCCCCACACTCCAAGCTCCACTTAAACATTCTAGGAGGCCCTTGCACATACTCAGCCATTCAATACAGTCATACCAGGATACCAGCCATTCATCACAGTCATACCAGGATACCACACATCCCCCTTCTTAACAAACAAACAGAAATCAGAATACTCTCACCATCATGTTAGGATCACAATCAAAAGAAACCAAACACCTTCTACCCCGGCCTGCCACACCGGGGTCTCAGTGCTGCCACCACCGAGCGCATACCTTGCCACATGGACAATCAAATCTAAACTACCAACATAGACCTTCCTAACCGACCACCTTTTGCCAGAACTGCCACTCCTGGCCTCAAGCCTGCCACACCTGAGCACTAACCCTGTCTCAACGAGACCAACATACCTTCCAACATATAGTGTAGCCAAAACGTACACAATTGGCCTGAACAAAATCCTAACATGCTAGCAACAACAAAACCAACAGTATCCAAAACAAACACACCTCAACACCCATCCCTTCTCCCCTAAAGAAAACACAGAAAAGGAATGAATATGAAAGCAAGAGACTAACTGGACAAAGACCACATAAACCACAACACAACCACAAAAGACGTGGTGCGTAAAATGTGCACAGTCCCTACCATGCAAAACGAAACTTCCATCCAAGCACCAACAAAATGTAAAATTATGGCACCTGCTAAAGGTTTCCGCTACAAAAAAAAAAAACACTGAAACCCAGTGCAAGCACAACAAGGTGGAAAAAATGTAGTGCTTCTCCGATGTTAAAGTTGTTTGATAATAGAACATTTTATAAATACATAGTGTCCCCAGTGACACTCAAAAACTAAACTCAACTGTCTGTGTGCCCAACTCGCAGTAACTTCAACCTAACTAGGCATTAACAAAAAAAAAAAATCTCACATGAACTGCACTTCCTATTCGGGGAGGATCTTTATATATAAACTCACTCCTAACCCCGACACTATAACATTCATCAAGAGACTAGTGACGAAAACACTAAACAATTTAGTGTAGAGCCTACTCCTATAACTTCATGCATACTACTTACGCCTCAATGGGCCTCATTACGACCCAGGCGGTAATCTGCCGTCATTACCGCCATGGCGTAATGAGCGTTTACGCCGTGGGCCGATGGCGTATAGAGCGGCACATTACGACCCATCGCGCACGAGCATTACGCCATGGCAGTAATGCAATTAACGCCATGGCGGAAAAGGCCCCTACCGGCATCGTAAGTCGAGCAAGGTGCACTTCCGCCACCGTAAGTAGCGGCCACCGTAATTAGCGGCCACCGTAATTAGCGGTGGCCGCAATTAGCGGTCACCGTAAAAAGCAGAACCGGAAAGAGCGTCATCGCGGCAGAACGGGAAACAGCACGTTGGCCATCTTTAAAAACACAATCCATTGCCATCCTACCGAACAACACCAGATCCAACCCAGACACCTGTCCCAACCAATCACCCACCCATCCAACTACCCGAAAATGCCTAAAGTTGTTAAGAAGGCATGTGACCGCCAGCGCCAGGAAAGATTTAGCCGGGAGGAACTCTGCATGCTTGCGGAGACCCTGCAAGACAACGCAGCTGTCGTTTTCTCCCCGGAAATTACCAGGACAGCGATAGCGAAAAAGAAGGCCATTTGGGCCCTGGTGGCCGAGCGCGTCAGCGCGGTGGGGACCGTACCCCGCACCCCACAGCAGTGCAGGAAGCGCTGGGATGACCTTCGCATACGGGTCAGAGCCGTCATCTCTGCGAACCGCAACCTTGCCCTGGGTACCGGTGGAGGTTCGGAATCCCCACTAAAACTCCAACCGTGGGAGGAGATTTGTGCAACCATGATTGGCATGGAAGGCATTGAAGGCGTCGGAGGGATGGAAAGGGGAGCTCCGACATCAGGCGATGAAGGTAGGTGCCTCAAACAAGACATGCCATAGTCACTGCAGTCCATTCATGTGTAGCACAAGGTTGCCCTAGAGTGTAAATGCAACACATTAGCTCCACACTGCCCATAGCCACATGCGAGCACCACCCTGTATACACTGCTGGCACCCACATACCTGCATCCACATTCCACACAAAAAGGAGACAACCTGCATGGCCCTGCCTGAAATCTGTCTCATCTACTGACCAGAATCATGTCAATCATTGTCATTCCAAAGTCCGCAGACCCATCAATAACGCCCTCCCTCCTTTGCTCCACCACAGGCACAGATTCACACCCCGAGGACCAGGACACCCCTGCGACGAAGAGAGCCAAGAAGGCCAATAATACCATCCCCGCACCCTCAACCTCAGCTGCAGTGAGGCAGACCCCACAACAAGCAGAATCCACTGCAAGCAAACCGGACGGCCCACCGGCAAGCACCCCTGTAGGCAGCAGGCCAGCAGCAGCAGCTCCACCTGTACCAACATTGCCTGCCACAGAAGGCACCGGGTCTGCGGCCAGCAGCAACATGGGTGAAACAGCTGCAATTGCTGCATGTTCAGACTCAGACATTGAGGAGCACGAAGTCAGAAGCCCCACTGACCTTCTACATTCCCCCTGTTTGTCAAATGCCAGCCCCCATGAGGATCACACACAGGGGCACACAGAGGTAGAGGAGTGGCCTTCTACCCCATGCCCAGTCCTCAGTCCACAGGAGGGGAGCAGCCCTTCCATCACACCACCAGCACTGGGCATGGCCCAGCAGGGGCAGCAGTCCCTCGAGGACATCATAGAATGGCAGCAACAACTGTCCACGATGCTGACTGAGCATGCCGCGGAATGTGTGGGGGCTAGGGCAACCATTGAACAGGCCACGGAGACCCTAAGGGCCGAAGTAGCGCAGAGCACTGCCACCCTGAGGGATGCCATGCAGGCCATGTCCAGAGACATCTGTGGTGAACTTGCCGGCTTGCGTCGTGCGCTCACCGAGCTCACCCACACTCTACAGGACGTGCATGCACGGGGGCAAGCAGGGACATCCTCCGCTGCCAGTTATGCACAGAGCAGCCCCGTCCGACGTTCCGGACGTAACCTGCGCGCCACAGCCAGGGGTGCCCCGGGGGCCGGGAGAGGGGGCTTGTAACAGCCTGTGGCCACTGTCACAGACATCTGTTGACACCTACATGGGGTGTGTTGGGGTGTGCAGGGGGGAGGTGGGAGGGGGTGTGTTGGGGTGTGCAGGGGGGAGGTGGGAGGGGGCGTGTTGGGGTGTGCAGGGGGAGGTGGGAGGGGGTGTGTTGGGGTGTGCAGGGGGGAGGGGGCGTGTTGGGGTGTGCAGGGGGGAGGTGGTGTGTTGGGGTGTGCAGGGGGGAGGTGGGAGGGGGCGTGTTGGGGTGTGCAGGGGGGAGGTGGGAGGGGGTGTGTTGGGGTGTGCAGGGGGGAGGGGGGAGGGGGTGTGTTGGGGTGTGCAGGGGGGAGGGGGCGTGTTGGGGTGTGCAGGGGGGAGGTGGGAGGGGGTGTGTTGGGGTGTGCAGGGGGGAGTGGGGAGTGGGTGTGTTGGGGTGTGCAGGGGGGAGGTGGGAGGGGGCGTGTTGGGGTGTGCAGGGTGGTGTGTTGGGTGTGCAGGGGGAGGGGGGAGGGGGCATGTTGGGGTGTGCAGGGGGGAGGTGGGAGGGGGTGTGTTGGGGTGTGCAGGGGGAGGGGGGAGGGGGTGTGTTGGGGTGTGCAGGGGGGAGGTGGGAGGGGGTGTGTTGGGGTGTGCAGGGGGGAGGGGGAAGTGGTTGTGTCACGACGTTTTATGATTGAAATACACTTTTTGCTTTCCCGAAATGAAATGTGTGGACATTTTCATTGCATATGTGTGCTTTATTGGTGTACAGTCCACAGTGTGCATGTCCCAGAGACACACAGTGCCCCAAGTGCAGTCTCCATGTGATACACACCAGCCGTGTGTGCTAGAAGCAGTGGTCGATGATACTTTGGCGCATTGCACGCCCCTCCTGTGCATCGTCTCCTCCATGGGGTGGCGCCCCATCTGCACCCTCCTCATCCTCATCGTCAGGTGGTTGCAGTTCTGCGTCAGGGGGCAGGGGCACATTCTGTCTGACGCACATATTGTGTAGCATGACACATGCCATGACGATCTTTGCCACCTTCTCATGGCGGTACAGGAGTGCCCCACCAGACCTGCTGAGGCTTCGGAACCGTGCCTTCAATAGGCCGAATGTCTGCTCTATGACCACGCGAGTACGTGTATGTGCACGGTTGAAGTCCTCCTTGTGCTGGTTCTGCGGGTTCCGGACTGGTGTAAGGAGCCACCTCTTCAGGGGATAGCCTGCATCACCTGGATGTAGGCGAGAATGTATGTGTCAGTCATGTCGTCTGATCAAGAACATGATGTGCCACCATGGCTTGCATCCAACTGTTACTTTGGCTCACTTCTACATGCACTAATTGATTCACGCAATGCAACCAGTATATGCTCATGGCTCCCATGGCCTGTTTTGCATGCCATCACCCAATGTATGCAGAGGGGTTGAGTGCATTGTGAGTGCCCATCCACTGTGTCCGTTCATGCCGTTTGGTTAGTTGGCCTGGCACATGTCCTGTGATGGCAATGCGCACATCATTGCAACATTTCTGTGGGCCTCATCATGACCCCAGTGAGCAATGCTGAAGTAGACAGGGACATTGTGGGGGCCCTGCTGTCTGTGTAATGGTGTGTTGATGTTTCTGTCCGTCATGTGCCTCCTTCGTGGGCAGTTATGGGGGACAGGCCTATCGGTTGATGGTGTTTGGTGACGTGCATGTAGGTGCTTTTCATTGTTGAAAATGTGGTCTGATTTGGTAGAATGCACTTGCAGATGGTTGTGTCATGGTTGGGACACAACCTCATTCACATGGTAGGGCTGCATACATTGGCTATTGGCTTTACTGGTGTTGGGTGGAGTATGGGTTGCTTCAGGGTATCCTCTGTCTCCGTTCTCTCTGCTACTCACAGCCAGGTGGAGTATGCATCATTCCCCCCCCCTTTCAGCCAGGTGGAGTATGCATCATTCCCCCCCCCCTTTCAGCCAGGTGGAGTATGCATCATTCCCCCCCCCTTTCAGCCAGGTGGAGTATGCATCATCCCCCCCCCCTTTCAGCCAGGTGGAGTATGCATCATTCCCCCCCCCTTTCAGCCAGGTGGAGTATGCATCATCCCCCCCCCTTTCAGCCAGGTGGAGTATGCATCATTCCCCCCCCACTTTCAGCCAGGTGGAGTATGCATCATTCCCCCCCCCCTTTCAGCCAGGTGGAGTATGCATCATCCCCCCCCCCTTTCAGCCAGGTGGAGTATGCATCGGCACGTCATTCACCTGCCCACTTCCATGACATTGGACTCACCGAGTAGCCAGGATCTTGGGCCTGCATGTCGCTCCATGTAGCGTGGTATTGTGGAGTTCCTCAGGACCATAGAATCATGGGTTGATCCCGGGAATCGGGCACAACAATGTGTGATGATCTTGTTGGAGTCACAGACCATTTGCACGTTGATTGAGTGGAACTGTTTCCGGTTGCGGTACGGTACCTCCATGGCACGTGGAACCACCAATTCCACATGGGTGCAGTCGATGGCACCAATGCAACCGGGTATGCCGGCTAGTGCATGGAAACCCACTTTGGTGTTTGCAATCTCCTGGGCAGTCCGTGGTAATGAGATGTGGTCGTCTGTGTGCTTGAGGAGGGCATCGAGCATTTGGATGAGTGTTCGTGAGAATAATGGTTGTGAAATGCCATGCAAGTGCCCCACTGTGTGCTGGTAGGTGCCTGTGGCCAGGAAGTGTAGTACAGACACTACCTTCAGTAGGGGTGGGATGGCGGTTGGAGTTTCTATCATGCTGACGATGTCGTTGTGTGTCATGTCTACGATGGCGGTGATGGTGTCCCGGTCCAAACGGTACAGGGTGTGGATCTGCTCAGCAGTGAGGTTGAATGGATTGGCTCTGATGCGTGGGATTGGGGGCTGCCTGCGTGGTGGCACTGGCTGTGCTGGTGGGGCTTGCTGGGCCTGCCTTGCCCTCCTTCTCCTCCTGCGTCTCCTCTGTGCTGCCTGTTGTTGTTGTTGCTGTTGTAGCACTTGCATTGCTATCAGGTCCTCCAGCCCCAACATTGCTAGTCGTATTGGTATCATTGTGGAGTGTGACTGGGTGTGGGAAGGGGTGGGGTGTGCTCTTTTTGTACTTCCTGAGTCTGTATTGCCTTCACCTGTGCTGTTTCTGTGCACCTGTGGCAGCTGCATTCACTTTACATGGCCCTTTACGGTTGGTTCGCGATGGCGTAATTAGCACCATGGCGGTAAGGTACTTAACGGGCTGGGTGATGGCGTTAGGTGCATGTCCGCTTGGGTCGGCATTCGTACCTTTCCGCCATGGCGCTAAGTACGGTGTGGGAGGTCGCGTGCGTGCGCCCTTGGCGCAGTTAGCGGCAGCGTTAACTACGATGCCGCTAATGGCATCGTAGTTAACGGTCACGGGTCATGATCGGACCTGGCGGAAAACAATGGCGGTAACCATTTACCGCCATCGTTTTTCACTTAGCGCCAGGGTCGTAATGAGGCCCAATGTCTCCTACTATAGTGTCCTACTATAGGATGCTTATATATAAAGATCCTCCCCGAATAGGATGCTTCTATCTAAAGATCCTCCCCGAACACAAATCACCTATTTGTGTTTAACCTCCCAACACCGGTCTCTTTAGGGTCTCCATAAGGTATCACACCTGGCCAGCATGTGATCCTCACCCTCAACTACATGCGTGCTACCTCTCACACGCCTACTCCTCCCAACGTACGTACTCACGATTGCACACTCCCATTGCAATCACATTCACTTCAAACGTGCTACTTCACAGACGCTCCAATCATACACATGTATGTCACACATACCTACAGTTGCAAGCTCCAAATGCACACTCATCTCCAAATGCATTCTACCAATGCAACATTAACCGCATGTAAATTCACTAAAATTGCATTAGACATTACATATGCACTCAATATTTGCCCACTAAACACCTCCAAAGGGATGATAGACACTAACAGACATGGTGTTGATCAGGCACCATTCTGGAAGTGTGTCATCTCAAACATAAGATTTTCATTTTGAAACAATCCCTTATTTGTGTAATCATCAGTAAAATAAAATTGCTTTTTTTTTCTGTAATTGGATTATAAATTCTGTGGACATTAACATCATATAAAATTCAAAACATCATTGTCTCATTAAAACTTCATTTAAAACCTCATTTAAGAAATCTTCTAAACTATTTAAACCCTGCGCATATACACCAACATTCCCCATGTACATGCCGTACACGATGAATAATAAATGTTGTGCGTGTATGTTCAAACAAGTAGACTATCTGTATTTCGGCTCCCTTTGCCTTCAGCAACATCATATACCTCAACACACGCCATGCTCCATACCCAGCATTCATGCGACAACAGTGCTCCAACACACAATAAATCCATTTATAGTTTTGACCCCTATGGTGCCCATAAACTAGTCATCGTCTTTTTTAAAACAAAACACTTCTTTTTAAATCATGCAGCCAAAATCCTTCCATGGCCGTTGCATCAATCATTTTAAAGGCTTACATAACGTCAATATAAAAGAGCAAAAGTTCTCTCATCAACCTCCATAAAGCTGGCAATAAATTAAAAAGCACCTCTACTTTGTGCAGCCATGTCCCTTAAAGTCAGACCGCTTGAAGCAACACATGAAAAAAAAAAAACATTTGCCTCGTTGCCGCATACATTGCCGTATTGAAAGTACTTCAAACCTCCATGAATGCTCCACTCTAAGCTGGTGCTGCATCCGGCATAACGTTCATGTCCATAGCACAGGTGCTGTGATGACAAATAAACGTTCCGAAAACATCATCACTAAACTTCGTTCCATTGCGCAAGGTGTACCTCCAAATAAACACAGAAAACAGCAGTACATCAAAACTTCACACTTCTTTTGTGGTTGTGTTGTGGTTTATGTGGTCTTTGTCCAGTTAGACTCTTGCTTTCATATTCATCCTTTTATGTGTTTTCTTTAGGGGAGAAGGGATAGGTGCTTAAGAGTGTTTGTTTTGGATACTGTTGGTTTTGTTGTTGCTAGCATGTTAGGATTTTGTTCAGGCCAATTGTGTATGTTTTGGCTACACTATATGTTGGAAGGCATGTTGGTCTCGTTGAGACAGGGTTAGTGCTCAAGTGTGGCAGGCTTGAGGCCAGGAGTGGCAGTTCTGGCAAAAGGTGGTAGGCTAGGAAGGTCTATGTTGGTAGTTTAGATTTGATTGTCCATGTGGCAAGGCATGCGCTCGGTGGTGGCAGCACTGAGACCCCGGTGTGGCAGGCCGGGGTAGAAGGTGTTTGGTTTCTTTTGATTGTTATCCTAACATGATGGTGAGAGTATTCTGATTTCTGTTTGTTTGTTAAGGAGGGGGATGTGTGGTATCCTGGTATGACTGTGATGAATGGCTGGTATCCTGGTATGACTGTATTGAATGGCTGAGTATGTGCAAGGGCCGCCTAGAATGTTTAAGTGGAGCTTGGAGTGTGGGGGGCCTGGGGATTCTAGAGAGTGACGGTTGGGACTGGGAGATGGACTAGGAACCAGGGCAGAGGCTTATCACCTGCTCTCCTACCTCTTATGACTATGCTATGTAACTAAGAAGAATAAAGCCTGTTTCCATCCCATCCTCGTCGCCAAATGATGTATCCCTGAGCCAGTGATGACAGGGAGCAGGAACCAGGCTGACTCAGGTAAGTGTAAAAGGAAACAGGCTTTATTCTTCTTAGTTACATAGCATAGTCATAAGAGGTAGGAGAGCAGGTGATAAGCCTCTGCCCTGGTTCCTAGTCCATCTCCCTGTCCCAACCCTCACTCTCTAGAATCCCCAGGCCCCCCACACTCCAAGCTCCACTTAAACATTCTAGGAGGCCCTTGCACATACTCAGCCATTCAATACAGTCATACCAGGATACCAGCCATTCATCACAGTCATACCAGGATACCACAGTAGCCCACCATGACAGGAAACAAAAGTCCCATTTACACCATGTAAACCTCTTGAAAGAGTGGGAGGAAAATCCATTAGCCACTAATGCCACAACATTATCTTGCTTGGTCTCAGAAGAAATAAATAACTTTGAATTAATTCCCCAGGAGCTATCTAATCAGCAACAAGAAGATTTAAAGGATCTAGTTATAGCATTTCCCGATGTATTCTCGGAGAAACCAGGAAGAGTGAAAGGCACCTATCACTATATTGGAACACCTAAAGGAAAGGTGGTCCATCTGAAACCATATAGATTCCCGGAAGCGCATAAACAGATAGTGGTTGAGGAAGTAAACAAAATATTAAGAGCAAATATCATTAAACCCTCTTGAAGCCCTTGGTCCTCCCCTATAATCAGCTATCTAATCAGCAACAAGAAGATTTAAAGGATCTAGTTATAGCATTTCCCGATGTATTCTCGGAGAAACCAGGAAGAGTGAAAGGCACCTATCACTATATTGGAACACCTAAAGGAAAGGTGGTCCATCTGAAACCATATAGATTCCTAGAAGCTCATAAACAGATAGTGGTTGAGGAAGCAAACAAAATATTAAGAGCAAATATCATTGAACCCTTTTGAAGCCCTTGGTCCTCCCCTATATTATTCGTCACATAGCCAGATCATTTCTGGAGGTTTTGCATAGATTTCTCCCAAGTTAATCCGATCTCAGATGTCGATGCTTATCCCATGCCACACATCTTTACTTACTTTATTTTACTTTATTATATTTATATAGCGCAGCCATGGACCCTTAGACACTAGGGCGCATAACAAGACGGACAACAAGACACTCAGAGGGGTGAGAAAGAAGTAGGTGAGGTCAGAGTACAGAACTAGTCAGATGGGGGGAGGCAGGGGACGTGTCCAATCAAGTTACAGAAACAGCCACGATTTAAGCTTTTCTCTGAAAAGACTCAGGGAGGTAGCACCGCGTAGTTCGGAAGGGATCAAGTTTCAAGCCTTCGGGGCTGCAGCGAAGAAGGCTCCATTTTCAACCTTGTTTTATTTACATCTAGGTGTGACCAGCAGATCTTGATTATTGGACCAAAGGGATCTGGTATTAACCTTTTTATGGATGAGGTTTTGCAACTACAGGGGCAGAAGGCCGGATCTGCATTTACATGTAATGACCAAAAGGCGGAAACGGATTCGAGCTTCCACCGGGAGCCAATGCAGAGCCCGCCTCGACACTGAGACATGATCATGGCGGGAGAGGCCAACTACGACTCGGACTGCTCCATTCTGGACGACCTGGAGTCTGTTGATGACCGCTTGACGTAGGCCCACCAGAGTACTACTACAATAATCCATCTTGGAACAAATAATAGCTCTCGCTATGGTTGCAGCATTATCCTGAGAAATAAAAGGTCTCAGGTGTGCCAGCAGCTTCACATAATAAACAGCTGCCGAGACAAGGCAAGCCACGTGAGACCTCATATTCAAGTTTTTATTTTTTTTAAACAATTTAGATTTATTTTTACAAACAAACATAACTGTATACACTTTAATAATCACAATCAGATACAATCAAATGCGTAAACAATTCCCTCCCAACTCCCCCCCCCAGTCCCTACCCTAGGGCCTACCCTATACTCCTAGTCACGGTCAGTCTTCCGACTGTGCCACTTCTTCAGGGGCCCCTGATTCGTCTACATGGATCTCCTCTGTATCCTGTGTGCCTTGTGTAACATGTGAAGAGGTGGCTAGTTCCGCTATAAGCTGTTTCCACATATCCTCTCACTCCTGGTTCCTCCTCCCTGCTGGACACCTCCAACCACAACACTGTTTCTGCATTGGCTCATTTTATCAATTCCCCTCACCATACTCGTGCTACCGGTCTCGCCAATGCTTTCCATCCCATTGCTATTCTTCTCGCCAGGATGTATGCTAAGTCCTTCAGTTTACTTACATACTTAGTCCTCTTGGGACTCGGGAAGCATCCAAGCAGGCAGGCTTTAGGGGGATCCACATCTAACGTGATCCCCACCTTCGCCAGTAACTGTGCCCCCTCCCTCAAGAATATACTAATTTCCACACATGCCCAAAACATATGCACCAAGTTAGCATCTCTCGCCCCACATTTCGGGCACACCTGATTACCCATCCGGTTAAACCTGGCAATTTTGTAGAGTCAAATATGCTCCATGTGTCACATACAGCTGGATCTGCTGGAATCTTGCATTTCTCGATCCTTTCTTATGATACCTTTTCACTCAGCTCCATTCTCCATCAGACAGTGGTGTTACCAAATCTGTTTCCCATTTCCCTCTGGTTTGGTCTATTTCCCCTCCCACAGCAGACATCAATAACTCGTATATTCGTGAAGTTTCATGGCCACCTTCTGATACATCATAAAAGGACTCAATCATCCTGTTCGGCTGCATGTGCGTGTTGGGGGTCTAGCCATCTTAATTTCAGGTCTTTCAGCAGCCTAACTTATGTGATGTACTGCCCACTATGTACCCCTGTGTCCACTACCAGCTCTCCGAATCTCAGTGGCTTCCCCTCTTTGAGCATATCCCCCACTGTGGCCAACCCCATGGGTTCCCAACACTTCCGTACATTCTGTCTGGTCTGTCCGTCTCTTCCCGCTAGAGCCGCTAGTGGCACCTGTGGGGAATACGGCGCTGTGGAACCTTCCTGCCTCATTGCTCTATGCCATATATTGCAGCCCAGGCGCAGCAGGAGGTGCTCACTGGTTCTGTGCAAGTCTAGTGCCCAAATCACTTCCTTCAGAAAAAACGGTCCACCTATCATTTTCAACAGTCTCAATTCCGTAGTCGGTTCATCCGACAGCCATCTTGCCACATACTGCAGCTGACTGGCTATAAAGTACATCTCGAAGTTGGGCTATTTAATACCCCCTTGCTCATATGAGTTCTGGAGCTTCCATAACACCACCCTATTCCTCGACTTATGCCAAATGAAACCCCTGCATACAATATGTAATCTATCAAATAACTTTTTCGGGATCGCTAAGGGGACATTTGCAAAGTAATGTAGTAGTTGCGGTAGCACTACCATTTTCAGAAGCGCTGCCCGCCCCATCATGGTTACTGGCAACCTCCCCCAGAACTTCATGCACTTCTCTATCCCTTCCACCGCTTTCACTGTGTTATGCTTATGTTCATGTGGGGATGAGGGTATGGAGGGGGGCGCTGATGGTGCAGGGCCGGGGGTGCAGCGGGGTGCTGTGGGAGTGGAAGGGAGGAACCGTGAGGGGCCGAGAACACCTTTTCAGGCAGCAGTGCTGGTGCCGCCTGCACTGCCGCAACTTGGAGAAGAGCAGGGCTCTGGGGAAGAGCCATGGGTGTGCCGTCAGGTGCCGAGGACACCTTTTAAGCCTCCATCGCCGGGGCCGCCTGCACTGCTGCAGTGCCAGCCCCTCTCGGGTTGGTCTGGGTCGCTGATGCTGCGGCATAGCAGAACGGGCCCGAGGACAGACGGGCTGCTAGCCGGCCCATTCCCCTCCAGTGTTGGTCGGCGGCCGACCTCGGAAACCCGAGCACCATGCACGGACCGGCCACTCAACATCGGAGGGATAAAAGTACCCCGCAACCCAACCCCAGAGAACACAGGCAACTCTCCTCCTTACCTTTAACGCCAACGGGCCTCGGTCATCCCGCACGACAAGCAGGGCATAAAGAAAACAAGAAGATGCCATACACAGTGGGCGGAGCCTACAGGAGGCTCACACGCCGTGCTGCACACGTGTACAGCGGCAGCAACCAGGGGACTGGGGGCTAACAGGAAGGAGGAAGGCAGCTCTATTTCTAGAGGGAGGGCTCCCAGAGTCTCAACCAATCATAGGGAGGGGGAAAGGACTGATCCCTGATTGGCCCTCTTACAAGCCTATAACTGGGTATAAAAGGGACTGGCGTAATGACATTTCTGTTGCTCATTGCAGGGAGAAGGAGAGGAGTGTGGAAGCTATTAGTGGGCCTTCCCGACATAGCCTTTGCCCAAAGGAACCACCCAGTGCCGACTGAAGCCTTTTTGCACATTACACCTTAGCAAGGGAGCCATTAGAAAGGAGGGCCTTTTTTCTTTTTGAGACATGGGTTAATGTATGGGGAGATGCGATTTCTGAGGACCTAGTAAAAACCTTACTGGTTGTCCCTAAAAGTCATAAGCAAGTGGTCCTGGAGATAACTCATTCCCATCTGACAGGAGGTCATTTGGGACGACGAAGACGCAGGCCCAGATCACCAATAAGTTCTACTGGCCAGGAATTCATGCTGAAAGACCAGTACTCTGCCAATCACTGAAATTCCATTCTCAGGAATTGGTATGAACATTGTGGGCCCCCTGGAAACATGAACATTAGGGAACAAGTACATCTTGGTAATAGTGGATTATGCCACTCGCTATCTAGAAGCCTTTCCCCTGAAATACCACACAGCAGATCTTGAAACACCTACTCCCTTTCTTTTCACAAATGGGGTTTCCAAAAGAAATTCAGAGAGATCACGGATCTACATTCATGAGCAAAACGTATAGGGGAAGTAAAGCAACGCTTGCATATTACCCCAATTAAGACCTCTGTATATCACCCACAGACAGATGGCCTTGTAGAAAGGTTTAATAAGATTCTAAAAACCATATTGCGGAAGTTGGTGAAACAGAATGGCAGAAACTGCGATCAGATGATTCAATGGGCTTTATTTGTGATCAGGAAGACCCCCCAAGCTTCTATAGGATTCTCCCCATTCTAAGTACTCTATGGATGGAAGCCTCAAGATATCCTAGGTATGTTGAGAGAAAACTGGGAAGAATGGGAAGAAGCCCCAATCCCACCCTTCCAAACTGCAAAATGACTTAAAGAACACATGACGGTAGTTAGGTCTTTGGTACAAACCCATATGGCCAAGGCACAAGAACAATAGACAGCCTCATATGATAAGATAGTTTCTTTAAGATCTTTTTCAGTAGACCAAAAGATATTAGTATTGTGGCCCACTTCTGAGAACAAACTAATATCTAAGTGGCATGGACCATATGAGCTGTTAGAACAAATAGGACCCTGTAACTACAAGATTAACCACCTGATCGCTGCCTACAAACACAAGTCTATCACGTCAACCTTTAAAGATCTAGAGGCAAACTCCTTCAGAGTCTAATGCCACCATTTTGTCCTGTTTGTTACCTGAGGATACTGATAACACAGCTCTGATTCCACCCGAATTTAGTAATAACCAGAAGCAAAATCTGTATGACCTCTTAAGGCAATTTACTGATGCATTTAGAGAGGATCCAGAAAGAGTGAAGGATATCTATCATCACATCTGCACTCGGGAAGGCAAAGTGGTATATTTAAAACCATACTGATTGCCTAAGTCCCGAAAAGAAACCATCATCCAGGAAGTCAAGCAGAAGCTTGAGGCTAATATTATTGAACCATCTACTAGCTCCTGATCTTCCCCTATCCTGTTGGTGGCAAAACCTGAAGGGAGTTGGAGATTTTGTATCGACTTTAGGAAAGTTAATGCCATATCTGCCTTTGACGCTTACCCAATGCCACGTATTGATGACCTTATTGACCGGCTGGGTAATGCTGTCTATCTCTCTAGCATAGACCTCACCAAAGGCTACTGCCAGGTTCAATTATACGGAAAAACCTTCCTTTGCTACATCTATAAGTCTGTTCCACTTTAAATAACTACCATTCGGTCTACATGGGCCCCTGCAACATTTCAGAGACTAATGGATAAGATCTTACAACCCTACTCTGACTTCTGCGGGCCTATATAGATGATATAGTGATACACAGTAAAACTTGGGACAATCATTTATATCATCTTTACATAATTATGCAAGTGTTGAGAAAAGCAGGCTTAATCGCTAACCCAGTAAAAATGTAAATTAGCTAGATCTGCAGTCAAATATCTGGGATTTTTGAGTGTAATGGCACTCTACAGCCCCAGCAGGACAAAGTTAAGGCTGTCCTGGATACTCTCACACAAAAGACCAAGAAAGATCTGAGACCCGTTTTGGGATTGATCGGCTATTACCGCCAATTTATCCCAAACCTCTCAAGTAAAACCGGAGGCCTGAACGCTGAGCCCCAAAAGATCAGGTGGGATGAAGAAGATGGATCTGTTACACCAAATTAAAGTAGACCCTTTGTCAGAGCCCTGTTTTAAAGGTAGCTGACTTCTCCAAATAGTTTATTCTACAAACAGATGCCTCTTTAATGGGATGGGGAGCAGTTCTCTCTCAAAATCATGACGGACTAGAACACCATACACTGTACATAAGTAGGAAGCTGGTTCCCAGGGAGAATACTTATTCAGTTATTAAACTTGAGTCCCTGGCAATCAAGTTGGCTATACTCCATTTCAAATATTATCTATTGGGTTGCAGGTTTAGGTTAGTTACCGGCCATTCTCTGCTAGTGTGGATAAGCCAAAGAAAAGAGTCGAACCGAGAGTCGTGCAATGGTTCTTGGACCTTCAGCCATATTGTTTCACAGTGGAACACTGCAAGGGTCGAGATTAGGGCAATGTCGACTTTCTCTCCCGGTTCCCCTGTGAAACATCTAGGTCCAATTCACATAGGAGAAGGGTATGTGAGGGATCTGAGGGCGTCCTCACGTCTTTTCCACCAGAATCCTTCTCGCTGGTGGCCAGGGAAGCTATAATTCCCCCGGGGAAGAGAGGAAGAATTCCTACAGACTAGTTTTGATACCCCCTCTGGGGTGCTACATAAGACTGGTGTAACGCTCACCTGATTCCCGCAGAGGCGCCGGTCTTGACTGGGTGAATACCGTATCTTCAAAGGTGATGTGTAACACACGGTTGGCTCTTTGGGCTGGACCTCTGTGCCCTGTATGTCTGACTCGAAGAGTAAGATGTCTGCAGATAGAAAATATGGGATTAATGAACTGGGGTTATTGGGTGCCTCTCTCCTCTTCCCTTTCTCTTCTCCTGCAGAACCCCAAAGGTTAACGCCCTCACCTTAGGTAAGTGATCGCCGAGCTCTCCATCTGCCTCGGGGCAGGGTGCCGTAACCAGTTTCTTCACTGGATAAGGGTGCAGGCCTCTTGACCTCAGAGGACTGCTGTCTGTCGTTAACTGCACGAACGGTAAGTTCTGGGCACTTCAAATGTCTTAAAAGTCTTTTGTAATGATATCTCTTGTTTTGCAGGGTTCCGGCGATGGCGGATGGCGGGCTGATGAGAGTTGAGGATCGAACCCGCGTGAGGAATAGAAGCGCCTGGAAGCACGTAAGTAAGCGCTTGTAGCCTGCTTCACGATGCACACTAACTGTCCCTTTTATCTTGCAGGTACAAGTTCGGAGCTTTAGAGAAGCTGAAGGGTGCTGGAATACCCACTGGATTCGGCGTGGGAAGGAGTAATGGCACGTGAGTAATAAAGTTGCCCAATGTCTTTAAACGCACCTTCTTTTGTCTTTCAGATGCGGGATGCAGCGCCGAACGCTTCCGGAGCGTGCGAAGAGCTGGTAAGCTTTTGTCTTTCAGATGCCGGAATGCAGTGTGAAGACCTCCGGAGCATGCGAAGAGTAGGTAAGCCTTTGTCTTTCAGATGCCGGAATGCAGCGCGAGGCGTTGGTGACAGCCGATGGACCAGGTAAGAGATGCGCTGCCACTGAAGACCGTAGTGCTAACCTGTTCTTTCTTTGTCTTTACAGGTGCTTCTGAAGACTGGATTCCAGGATGGTAAGCCTTTGTTCCCTTAGGCCCAGGATCAGAAGCAGAAGACACGATGAGCGTTCTGCTGCAGAGAATGCAGAATAACGCAATGCAAGATTCATCCATCGGGTGTGGTTTAAATAGCCTCCTGTAGTGCTTAGGTGTCTCCTTCCACAGCCACGCCTAGGTAAGAAAAGAGTTCCTGCTTTCCAGAAGAGTTCCAGTGTTCTGAACCTAGGGAGTGGCTCCTGCCCCACCCAACAGGAAAAGTAGTCCCAAACAGAAGAGGATCAGGGGTTCAACTGGCAGGTAAGTAAGCAGCATGGTCTGCTGCAGGTAAGTCCACCCAAGCATTATGAGCCCGGCGCTTCCAGCGCTGGGACTGGGCATCTTTATGAGCCTGGTGCCACTGGCGCCAGGACAGGGTCCAAAAGGTCCCAATTGGGACTGGCTGGCACTCGGAACCGGGGTTATGGGTCTGCTTCCAAGGGAGTCGGGCAAGTCCTGATCTTTTGGAAGCAGAGATCATGACAGCACCCCCCCTCAAGGCCCCTCCCAAACCGGGCTTCTCCGGGGGTTTGGGCTTGTTAGGAAATGTTCGATGAAATCTTTTGATTAGACGAGGCGCGTGGACATATTCTGCAGGTTCCCAGGATCTTTCTTGGGGACCGTAGCCTTTCCAGTCAATCAGGTAAAATAGTTTAGATTTGGAGATCTTGGAATCCAGGATGCTTTTGACTTCAAACTCGAGTTCTCCATCAACTAGAATAGGTTTTGGAGATGTAGTTAGTCGGGTTTGAGGTTGCACGGGTTTTAATAGAGAGACGTGGAAGACCGGATGTATCTTCATGTGAGGGGGCAAGTCCAACTTGACCGCTACTGGATTTACTATGGTAGTGATGGAATAGGGACCAAGGTATCTTGGGTTGAATGTGCGTGGTCCTTTTAGAGGTAGATATTTGGTGGATAACCAGACTTGATCTCCTACTTGATATTGGGGGGCTTCCTTCCGATGTTGGTCTGCTCCTTTCTTGTATTGTTCTTTAGCCCTTTGAAGGTGAGAAACGGCTTCCTTAAAGGCTTGGGTGATTGTAGAATGCAGGTGGTCTACTGCTGGTGTTCCAAGATCTTGGAGTGGATCCAACTCCGAGGTTTGAGGGTGACTACCGTATAAAAGAAAAAACGGGGTCTTCCCAGTTACCGAGTGGACAGAGTTATTGTAGGCATATTCGGCTATCCAAAGGATATCTTTCCAAGTTTTTTCAGTTTGTTGTAGCATGCAGCGCAAATACTGTTCCAGAGTTTGATTGGTCCTCTCGGTTTGTCCGTCGGTTTGAGGGTGGTGGCTGGTCGAAAGTCTCACATCAATTTGAGCCGACCGACAGCAACTTCGCCAAAAATGAGAAATAAATTGACTACCTCGATCCGAAATTAGAACTGAAGGAAAACCGTGCAGTCGGACGATGTTTTCGAGAAATTCTCGGGCCAGAGTTGCTGCTGTTGGTAAGCCTTTGAGTGGAATGAAATGCGCCATCTTGGAGAATAGGTCCACGATTACTAGGATCGTATTGTATCCAGAGCATGGAGGTAGATCGGTGATGAAGTCCATAGAAAGCGTATGCCAAGGGCGAGGCGGGATGTCAATAGGGCGTAAGAGGCCGGCTGGTTTTTCCTTTTGACTCTTGTTTTGGGCGCATACTCCACAGGACATTATAAAGTCTCTGATATCTTTTTTCCAAGACGGCCACCAGAAGTAGCGCTTGATCTTTTCCGAGGTCTTGGTCATACCGGGATGTCCTTCCATTAAAGAATCGTGATAACAAGAGATTACCTTTTTCTGTAAATCTGTGCTGGGCAGGTATAACCGTTCTTGGAAATATAATAGGTTGTCCTTCACCGTAAAGTCCTTTCCCTGCAGATGCCAATTCTGTATGTCTGCTGGAGTTACCAGTAGCCTGGCTTTATCCTTAACTTCCTCTATGGATTGTGTGGCGATTACACCTAGAATTCTTTGTTCGGGAATGATAGGTACAGGTTTAGGATTGATCAAATGTTCTTCCACTCCCATCCGAGAAAGGGCATCAGCTTTACCGTTTTTTGTACCAGGTCGATAGGTAATTATGAAGTCAAACTCGGCAAAGAATAGTGCCCAACGGAGTTGCTGTCATGATCTCTGCTTCCAAAAGGTCAGGGTTTTCCCAACTCCCTTGGAAGCAGATCCATAACCCAGGTTCCGAGTGCCAACCAGTCCCAATTGGGACCTTTTGGACCCAGTCCTGGCGCCAGTGGCGCCAGGCTCATAAATATGCCCAGTCCCAGCACTGGAAGCGCCGGGCTCATAATGCTTGGGTGGACTTACCTGCAGCAGACCATGCTGCTTACTTGCCTGCCAGTTGAGCCTCTGATCCTCTTCTGTTTGGAACTACTTTTCCTGTTGGGTGGGGCAGGAGCCACTCCCTAGATTCAGAACACTGGAACTCTTCTGGAAAGCAGGAACTCTTTTCTTACCTAGGCGTGGCTGTGGAAGGAGACACCTAAGCACTACAGGAGGCTATTTAAACCACACCCGATGGATGAATCTTGCTTTGCGTTATTCTGCATCCTCTGCAGCAGAACGCTCATCGTGTCTTCTGCATCTGATCCTGGGCCTAAGGAAAAAGGCTTACCATCCTGAATCCAGTCTTCAGCAACACCTATAAAGACAAGAAAGAACAGGTTAGCATCACGGGCTTCAGTGACAGCTCTTCACTTACCTGGTCCATCGGCTGTCACCAACGCCTCGCGCTTTATTCCGGCATCTGAAAGACAAAGGCTTACCTACTCTTCGTGCGCTCCGGAGGTCTTCACACTGCATTCCGGCATCTGAAAGACAAAAGCTTACCAACTCTTTGCACGCTCCGGAGGCCTTTGGCGCTGCATCCCGCATCTGAAAGACAAAACAAGGTGCGTTTAAAGACATTGGGGAACTTTAATACTCACGTGCCATTACTCCTTTCCACATCTAACCCAGTGGGTATTCCGGCACCCTGCAGCCGCTCCGAACTTGTACCTGCAAAATAAAAAGACAGTTAGAGCGCATCGTGAAGCAGGCAACAAGCGCTTACTTACGTGCTTCCAGGCGCTTCTATTCATCACACGGGCTCCATCTTCAACTCACTTCAGCCCGTCATCCGCCATCGCCGGAACCCTGCAAAACAAGAAACATCATTACTAAAGACTTTAAAGACATTAGAATTACTCGAAACTTACCGTTCGTGCAGTAAACGACGGACAGCAGTCCTCTGAAGTCAAGAGGCCTGCTCCCCTTATCCAGTGAAGAAACTGGTTACAGCACCCTGCCCCGAGGCAGATGGAGAGCACGGCGTTCACTTACCTAAGGTGAGAGCGTTAACCTTTGGGGTTCTACAGGAGAAGAGAAAGGGAAGAAGAGAGAGACATTCAATAACCCAGTTCCTTAATCCCATATTTTCTACCTGCAGACATCTTACCCTTCAAGTCAGACATACAGTGCACAGAGGTCCAGCCCAAAGAGCCAGCCGTGTGTTACACATCACCTTTGTAGATACGGTATACGCCCAGTCAAGACCGGCGCCTCTACAGGAATCAGGTGAGCGTTACAGAACGCAAAGCCTACCACAAAACTCCCGTCCAGGCGCTATGGAAACCTCGGATACCGACCAGCTAGCCCAGTTACTTGGGGAACTAAGGGCAGAAGTGCATGCAGCCCGTCAGGAAACGAACGCTCTAAGAAGGGAACTGATTATTTCCAAGGAGCGAACAGATGATCTCGCTAGACAATTGCTACAGTCACAAGCCGGACAGACCCCGTTACCCGCATCTGGGGGAAATCTTCCTTCTACATCCTCTATGAATCCAGTGCAGATCAACCTACCTGGGAATGTACCTCTGGCTCCGCCCGAACGATTTTCTGGTGACCCAAGGAGGTTTGTAGTATTTATCAATCAGTGCCGGTTGCATTTCTTATGCCGGCCAGCAGCCTTTCCAACTGATCAAGCTAAAGTAGCTTTCGTGCTTTCGTACCTTAGTGGCAATGCGGCAGACTGGTCGATCCCTCTAGTAAATCAAGATGATCCGGTCCTCCATGATTTTCAAGCTTTTCAGCTCAGTATGGAAAAACTGTTCGCAAGACATTCACAGGGGCAGGCCTTGGACAATGAGCTTCTTTCGTTGCGACAAGGTAATCAAGACCTTTTGGCTTATATTGCGTCTTTCAACAGACTGATAGTGGAAACTCAATGGCCTGAGGACAAAAGGATTACGCTGTTTTATAGAGGTCTACGTGGAGAGCTCAAAGATGTGTTAGCCCAAGTAGTGAATCCCCCACAAGATTGTTCGGACTATATAGACTTAGTCGTTCAAATAGATCACAGACTGCAGAACAGGAAGGCCGATCGTTCCAAGTTTGATGCTCGAGTATTTTCCAAACCGCCAAACTCCTTCCAAAGGAGTAGACTCCGGGGAACCCATGCAAATAGGGGGTCTGAAAGGTCCTCTAACACAAAAGGAGCGGGAAAGGAGAAAACAGTTGCAATTATGCCTCTATTGCGGAAACTCAGGGCACTTTCTTCGAGACTGTCCGGTGAAACCTGCCAAGAAGGCAGTAGGACCTGCAGTTACCAAAGTTACAAACTCTGAGCAGGGAAACGACCTCGCCCGACAAGAATAGAGGTCCTCTTGCCGAGCGTAAAACCAGTTCCGTGACCTCGCATTTCGTGATATCTATGGTCCTCATTAGCCCTGATAATCCGAATCGATTACATGCAATTGAAGCTTACGTCGACAGCGGTGCCATCGGCAATTATGTGGATCATGAAATGGTTTTGAGGATGAATCTAACTCTTTGTCCCAAGGCTGTAAAGGACGTCATTACTACGGTGGATGGTACGGAGATAGCCTCCGGGCCAGTAACGCATACCACTCAAGAGGTGACGCTAGTAAGTCAAGATGGACACCATGAGAAGATCGTGTTCGATGTGATCAAGGCCCCTCAGTTTCAGATTATTCTAGGAATACCTTGGTTAGAGAAACACAATCCTCTGATCGATTGGCGAGCAAGAACGGTCCAGTTTCCAGAATGTGTCTCTACTTGTCACCCTCCACCTGATGTTGCACTGGCAGCAATTTCTTCAGAGACTCCCCAGTTACCTCCCGAATACCTAGAATACCAAGATGTTTTCCGGAAGGATCAGGCTAACTCTCTACCTCCTCATAGGTCTTATGACTGCCAGATAGACCTGATACCTGGATCTACTCCTCCTTGTAGTAGAATTTATGCCCTCACCGAGCCTGAGAACCTTCACCTTCGACAATACCTGGATCAATACCTGGCAAATGGGTTTATTCGTCCTTCCAAGTCCCCTGCTTCTTCAGCTTTGTTCTTCGTTCCAAAAAAGGAAGGAGACCTTAGAACTTGTATAGATTATCGCTCCCTGAACCAGATCACCGTTAAGAATAGATATCCGTTACCTTTGATCCCTGAACTCCTGGACCAAGTCAGAAAAGCATGCATATATACAAAGCTGGATCTTAGAGGAGCTTACCACTTGGTACGAGTAAAAGAGGGCGATGAATGGAAGACGGCCTTCCGCACCAAGTATGGGCTATTTGAATATCAGGTCATGCCCTTCGGACTTTGCAATGCCCCGGCCGCCTTTCAATATTTTATGAACGATGTCCTCAGAGAGCTCATAGATGTGTGTGTTGTCGTTTACATTGACGACATCCTCGTTTATTCTTCATCGGAATCTGAACATCGGAAACACGTGAAAATGGTCCTCGAAAGATTGCATCAACACAAACTTTTCGCTAAGTTGGAAAAATGTGTTTTCAACGTGACTGAAGTTGAATTCTTGGGATTCATATTATCACCTGGCGGAGTGCGTATGGATTCAAAGAAGGTCGATGCAGTTCTCAAATGGCCATCACCATCCTCCGTAAAAGGTGTGCAAAGCATGTTAGGCTTCGCTAACTTTTACCGCAGGTTTATCCCCGAATTCTCTCGAATAGTCCAGCCCATCACTGCCTTGTTAAAGAAAAACAAACGTTTTGAATGGTCTACCGAGGCGGAACAAGCTTTCCAGGATTTGAAGACTAAATTTATCTCTGCACCAATCTTAAAACACCCTCGCCCCGAACTCCCCTACATCGTGGAAACTGATGCTTCAAGCCTTGCCATGGGGGCAGTTCTATCACAAAAGGACCCGGTAACCAATCAGTTGCATCCCGTGGCATTTTGGTCCCGCAAATTCTCGCCTCCTGAAATCAATTACACGATTACTGACAAGGAACTTCTGGCTATCAAGTCTGCCTTTAAGGCTTGGCGGCATTATCTGCTGGGGGCCCGACACACAGTTACTGTGATTACGGATCACCGAAACCTGCAATATTTGAAAACCGCAAAAGCCCAATCCTCTAGACAACTCTGTTGGGCATTATTCTTTGCCGAGTTTGACTTCATAATTACCTATCGACCTGGTACAAAGAACGGTAAAGCTGATGCCCTTTCTCGGATGGGAGTGGAAGAACACTTGATCAACCCTAAACCTGTACCAATCATTCCCGAACAAAGAATTCTGGGTGTAATCGCCACAGAATCCATAGAGGAAGTTAAGGATAAAGCCAGGCAACTTGTAACTCCAGCAGACATACAGAATTGGCATCTGCAGGGAAAGGACTTTGCAGTAAAGGACAACTTATTGTATTTCCAAGAACGATTATACCTACCCAGCACAGATTTACAGAAAAAAGTAATCTCTTGTTATCACGATTCTTTAATGGAAGGACATCCCGGTATGGCCAAGACCTCAGAAAAGATCAAGCGCTACATCTGGTGGCCGTCTTGGAAAAAAGATATCAGAGACTTTATAATGTCCTGTGGAGTATGCGCCCAAAACAAGAGTCAAAAGGAAAGACCAGCAGGCCTCTTACGCCCTATTGACATCCCACCTCGCCCTTGGCATACGCTTTCTATGGACTTCATCACCGATCTACCTCCATGCTCCGGATACAATACGATTCTAGTAATCGTGGACTTATTCTCCAAGATGGCGCATTTCATTCCGCTCAAAGGCTTGCCAACAGCAGCAACTCTGGCCCGAGAATTTCTCGAAAACATCGTCCGACTGCACGGTTTTCCTTCGGTTCTAATTTCGGATCGAGGTAGTCAATTCATTTCTCATTTTTGGCGAAGTTGCTGTCGGTCGGCTCAAATTGATGTGAGACTATCGACCAGTCACCACCCTCAGACCGACGGACAAACGAGAGGACCAATCAAACTCTGGAACAGTATTTACGCTGCATGCTGCAACAAACTGAAAAAACTTGGAAAGACATCCTTTGGATAGCCGAATATGCCTACAATAACTCTGTCCATTCGGGAACTGGGAAAACCCTGTTTTTTCTTTTGTACGGCAGTCACCCTCGAACCTCGGAGTTGGATCCCCTCCAAGATCTTGAAACACCAGCAGTAGACTACCTGCATTCTACAATCACCCAAGCCTTTAAGGAAGCTGTTTCTCACCTTCAAAGGGCTAAAGAACAATACAAGAAAGGAGCAGATCAACATCGGAAGGAAGCCCCTCAATATCAAGCAGGGGATCAAGTCTGGTTATCCACCAAATATCTACCTCTAAAAGGGCCACGCACATTCAACCCAAGATACCTTGGTCCCTATTCCATCACTACCATAGTAAACCCAGTAGCGGTCAAGTTGGACTTGCCCCCGCACATGAAGATACATCCGGTCTTCCACGTCTCTCTATTAAAACCCGTGCAACCTCAAACCCGACTAACTACATCTCCAAAACCTATCCTAGTTGATGGAGAACTCGAGTTTGAAGTCAAAAGCATTCTGGACTCCAAGATCTCCAAATCTAAACTATTTTACCTAATTGACTGGAAAGGCTACGGCCCCCAAGAGAGATCCTGAGAACCTGCTGAATATGTCCACGCTCCTCGCCTAATCAAAAGATTTCACCGAACATTTCCTGACAAGCCAAAACCCCCGGAGAAGCCCGGTTTGGGAGAGGCCTTGAGGGGGGGGTACTGTCATGATCTCTGCTTCCAAAAGGTCAGGGTTTTCCCAACTCCCTTGGAAGCAGATCCATAACCCAGGTTCCGAGTGCCAACCAGTCCCAATTGGGACCTTTTGGACCCAGTCCTGGCGCCAGTGGCACCAGGCTCATAAATATGCCCAGTCCCAGCGCTGGAAGCGCCGGGCTCATAATGCTTGGGTGGACTTACCTGCAGCAGACCATGCTGCTTACTTGCCTGCCAGTTGAGCCTCTGATCCTCTTCTGTTTGGAACTACTTTTCCTGTTGGGTGGGGCAGGAGCCACTCCCTAGATTCAGAACACTGGAACTCTTCTGGAAAGCAGGAACTCTTTTCTTACCTAGGCGTGGCTGTGGAAGGAGACACCTAAGCACTACAGGAGGCTATTTAAACCACACCCGATGGATGAATCTTGCTTTGCGTTATTCTGCATCCTCTGCAGCAGAACGCTCATCGTGTCTTCTGCATCTGATCCTGGGCCTAAGGAAAAAGGCTTACCATCCTGAATCCAGTCTTCAGCAACACCTATAAAGACAAGAAATAACAGGTTAGCATTACGGGCTTCAGTGACAGCTCTTCACTTACCTGGTCCATCGGCTGTCACCAACGCCTCGCACTGCATTCCGGCATCTGAAAGACAAAGGCTTACCTACTCTTCGTGCGCTCCGGAGGTCTTCACACTGCATTCCGGCATCTGAAAGACAAAAGCTTACCAACTCTTCGCACGCTCCGGAGGCCTTCGGCGCTGCATCCCGCATCTGAAAGACAAAACAAGGTGCGTTTAAAGACATTGGGGAACTTTAATACTCACGTGCCATTACTCCTTTCCACATCTAACCCAGTGGGTATTCCGGCACCCTGCAGCCGCTCCGAACATGTACCTGCAAAATAAAAAGACAGTTAGAGCGCATCGTGAAGCAGGCAACAAGCGCTTACTTACTTGCTTCCAGGCGCTTCTATTCATCACACGGGCTCCATCTTCAACTCACTTCAGCCCGTCATCCGCCATCGCCGGAACCCTGCAAAACAAGAAACATCATTACTAAAGACTTTAAAGACATTAGAATTACTCGAAACTTACCGTTCGTGCAGTAAACGACGGACAGCAGTCCTCTGAAGTCAAGAGCCCTGCTCCCCTTATCCAGTGAAGAAACTGGTTACAGCACCCTGCCCCGAGGCAGATGGAGAGCACGGCGTTCACTTACCTAAGGTGAGAGCGTTAACCTTTGGGGTTCTTCAGGAGAAGAGAAAGGGAAGAAGAGAGAGACATTCAATAACCCAGTTCCTTAATCCCATATTTTCTATCTGCAGACATCTTACCCTTCAAGTCAGACATACAGTGCACAGAGGTCCAGCCCAAAGAGCCAGCCGTGTGTTACACATCACCTTTGAAGATACGGTATACGCCCAGTCAAGACCGGCACCTCTACGGGAATCAGGTGAGCGTTACAGTTGCCTAGAGGATTGAGCTTTTGCGGTTTTCAAATATTGCAGGTTTCGGTGATCTGTAATCACAGTAACGGTGTGTCGGGCCCCCAGAAGATAATGCCGCCAAGCCTTAAAGGCGGACTTGATAGCTAGAAGTTCCTTATCAGTAATAGTGTAATTGATTTCAGGAGGCGAGAATTTGCGGGACCAAAATGCCACGGGATGCAACTGATTGGTTACTGGGTCCTTTTGTGATAGAACTGCCCCCATGGCAAGGCTCGAAGCATCAGTTTCAACGATGTAGGGGAGTTCTGGGCGAGGATGTTTTAAGATCGGTGCAGAGATAAATCTAGTCTTCAAATTCTGGAAAGCTTGTTCCGCCTCGGTAGACCATTCAAAACGTTTGTTTTTCTTTAACAAGGCGGTGATGGGCTGGACTATTCGAGAGAATTCGGGGATCAACCTGCGGTAAAAGTTAGCGAAGCCTAACATGCTTTGAACACCTTTTACGGAGGATGGCGATGGCCATTTGAGAATTGCATCGACCTTCTTTGAGTCCATACGCACTCCGCTAGGTGATAATATGAATCCCAAGAATTCAACTTCAGTCACGTTGAAAACACATTTTTCCAACTTAGCGAAAAGTTTGTGTTGACGCAATCTCTCGAGGACCATTTTCACGTGTTTCCGATGTTCAGTTTCCGATGAAGAATAAACGAGGATGTCGTCAATGTAAACAACAACACACACATCTATGAGCTCTCTGAGGACATCGTTCATAAAATATTGAAAGGCGGCCGGGGCATTGCAAAGTCCGAAGGGCATGACCTGATATTCAAATAGCCCATACTTGGTGCGGAAGGCCGTCTTCCATTCATCGCCCTCTTTTACTCGTACCAAGTGGTAGGCTCCTCTAAGATCCAGCTTTGTATATATGCATGCTTTTCTGACTTGGTCCAGGAGTTCAGGGATCAAAGGTAACGGATATCTATTCTTAACGGTGATCTGGTTCAGGGCGCGATAATCTATACAAGTTCTAAGGTCCCCTTCTTTTTTTGGAACGAAGAACAAAGCTGAGGAAGCAGGGGACTTGGAAGGACGAATAAACCCATTCGCTAGGTATTGATCCAGGTATTGTCGGAGGTGAAGATTCTCAGGCTCGGTGAGGGCATAAATTCTACTACAAGGAGGAGTAGATCCAGGTATCAGGTCTATCTGGCAGTCATAAAACCTATGAGGAGGTAGAGAGTTAGCCTGATCCTTCCGGAAAACATCTTGGAATTCTAGGTATTCAGGAGGTAACTGGGGAGCCTCCGAGGAAATTGCTGCCAGTGCAACACCAGGTCGAGGGTGACAAGTAGAGACACATTCTGGAAACTGAACCGTTCTTGCTCGCCAATCGATCTGAGGATTGTGCTTCTCTAACCAAGGAATTCCTAGAATAATCTGGAACTGAGGGGCCTTGATCACATCGAACACGATCTTCTCATGGTGTCCATCTTGACTTACTAGCGTCACTTCTTGGGTGGTATGCGTTACTGGTCCGGAGGCTATCTCCGTACCATCCACCGTAGTAATGACGTCCTTTACAGCCTTTGGACAAAGAGTCAGATTCATCCTCAAAACCATTTCATGATCCACATAATTGCCGATGGCACCGCTGTCGACGTAAGCTTCAATCGCATGTAATCGATCCGGATGTTCAGGGCTAATGAGGACCATAGGTATCACGAAATGCGAGGTCACGGAACTGGTTTTAACGCTCGGCAAGAGGACCTCTATTCTTGTCGGGCGAGGTCGTTTCCCTGCTCAGAGTTTGTGACCCTGGTAACTGCAGCTCCTACTGCCTTCTTGGCTGGTTTCACCGGACAGTCTCGAAGAAAGTGCCCCGAGTTTCCGCAATAGAGGCATAATTGCAGCTGTTTTCTCCTTTCCCGCTCCTTTTATGTTAGTGGTCCTTTCAGGCCCCCTATTTGCATCGGTTCCCCGGAGTCTACTCCTTTGGTAGGAGTTGGTGGTTTGGAAAATACTCGAGCATCAAACTTGGAACGATCGGCCTTCCTGTTCTGCAGTCTGTGGTCAATTTGAACGACTAAGTCAATATAGTCCGAACAGTCTTGCGGGGGATTCACTACTTGGGCTAACACATCTTTGAGCTCTCCACGTAGACCTCTATAAAACAGCGTAATCCTTTTGTCCTCAGGCCATCGAGTTTCCACTATCAGTCTGTTGAAAGACGCAATATAAGCCAAAAGGTCTTGATTACCCTGTCGCAATGAAAGGAGCTCATTGTCCAAGGCCTGCCCCTGTGAATGTCTTGCAAACAGTTTTTCCATACTGAGCTGAAAAGCTTGAAAATCATGGAGAACCGGATCATCTTGATTAACTAGAGGGATCGACCAGTCTGCCGCATTGCCACTAAGGTACGAAAGCACGAAAGCTACCTTAGCTTGATCAGTTGGAAAGGCTGCTGGCCGGCATAAGAAGTGCAACCGGCACTGATTAATAAATACTGCAAACCTCTTTGGGTCACCAGAAAATCGTTCGGGCGGAGCCAGAGGTACATTCCCAGGTAGGTTGATCTGCATTGGGTTCGTAGAGGATGTTGAAGGAAGATTTGCCCCTGATGCGGGTAACGGAGTTTGTCCGGCTTGTGACTGTAGCAATTGTCTAGCGAGATCATCTGTTCGCTCCTTGGAAATAATCAGTTCCCTTCTTAGAGCATTCGTTTCCTGACGGGCTGCATGCACTTCTGCTCTTAGTTCCCCAAGTAACTGGGCTAGCTGGTCGGTATCCGAGGTTTCCATAGCGCCTGGGTGGGAGTTTTGCGGTAGGCTTTGCGTTCTGTAACGCTCACCTGATTCCCGCAGAGGCGCCGGTCTTGACTGGGTGAATGCCGTATCTTCAAAGGTGATGTGTAACACACGGTTGGCTCTTTGGGCTGGACCTCTGTGCACTGTATGTCTGACTCGAAGAGTAAGATGTCTGCAGATAGAAAATATGGGATTAATGAACTGGGGTTATTGGGTGCCTCTCTCCTCTTCCCTTTCTCTTCTCCTGTAGAACCCCAAAGGTTAACGCCCTCACCTTAGGTAAGTGAACGCCGAGCTCTCCATCTGCCTCGGGGCAGGGTGCCGTAACCAGTTTCTTCACTGGATAAGGGTGCAGGCCTCTTGACCTCAGAGGACTGCTGTCCGTCGTTAACTGCACGAACGGTAAGTTCTGGGCACTTCAAATGTCTTAAAAGTCTTTTGTAATGATATCTCTTGTTTTGCAGGGTTCCGGCAATGGCGGATGGCGGGCTGATGAGAGTTGAGGATCAAACCCGCGTGAGGAATAGAAGCGCCTGGAAGCACGTAAGTAAGCGCTTGTAGCCTGCTTCACGATGCGCACTAACTGTCCCTTTTATCTTGCAGGTACAAGTTCGGAGCTTTAGAGAAGCTGAAGGGTGCTGGAATACCCACTGGATTCGGCGTGGGAAGGAGTAATGGCACGTGAGTAATAAAGTTGCCCAATGTCTTTAAACGCACCTTCTTTTGTCTTTCAGATGCGGGATGCAGCGCCGAAGGCCTCCGGAGCGTGCGAAGAGCTGGTAAGCTTTTGTCTTTCAGATGCCGGAATGCAGTGCGAAGACCTCCGGAGCATGCGAAGAGTAGGTAAGCCTTTGTCTTTCAGATGCCGGAATGCAGCGCGAGGCGTTGGTGGCAGCCGATGGACCAGGTAAGAGATGCGCTGCCACTGAAAACCGTAGTGCTAACCTGTTCTTTCTTTGTCTTTACAGGTGCTGCTGAAGACTGGATTCCAGGATGGTAAGCCTTTGTTCCCTTAGGCCCAGGATCAGAAGCAGAAGACACGATGAGCGTTCTGCTGCAGAGAATGCAGAATAACGCAAAGCAAGATTCATCCATCGGGTGTGGTTTAAATAGCCTCCTGTAGTGCTTAGGTGTCTCCTTCCACAGCCACGCCTAGGTAAGAAAAGAGTTCCTGCTTTCCAGAAGAGTTCCAGTGTTCTGAACCTAGGGAGTGGCTCCTGCCCCACCCAACAGGAAAAGTAGTCCCAAACAGAAGAGGATCAGGGGTTCAACTGGCAGGTAAGTAAGCAGCATGGTCTGCTGCAGGTAAGTCCACCCAAGCATTATGAGCCCGGCGCTTCCAGCGCTGGGACTGGGCATCTTTATGAGCCTGGTGCCACTGGCGCCAGGACAGGGTCCAAAAGGTCCCAATTGGGACTGGCTGGCACTCGGAACCGGGGTTATGGGTCTGCTTCCAAGGGAGTCGGGCAAGTCCTGATCTTTTGGAAGCAGAGATCATGACAACTGGTCCCCGAAATCTGGCCTAGCGTGGAAGTTCGAGATAGATGTCTTAGCAGGCGATATTGATCCAGACTTCCAGAAAGATGTAAAGGTTCTCTTACAGAATCATGAGGTACACCGGGGAGATCGAATTGCCCAGGGTATTTTGGAAAAAGCTCTATTTCCTCAGTTTAAAGAATGTGAACCAGACAAAACTGAACGGGGGTAACTTAGGCTTTGGAGAAGCTGACAAACCGTTTAAAATCGAAGAAAGGAAGGTGAAGAGCCTACCATCTATCCTGACCTAGCCTAAGCCCAGCAAAATGATCCAGCACTTGCTGAAGCTTTGCTACAAGCAATTCCGGAAGAAGAGGACTTAGAGAAGGGAAGTTCCCTTTTCTTCTTAAAGCAGGGATTGCTTTATAGAAGAGAGACATCTACAGAGGGTGTAATCAAAACCCAATTGGTAATACCCAAAAGTCACCGAATGGTTGTACTGGAGATCACGCATTCCAATCTTACTGGGGGGCATTTAGGACAAGCTAAAACCATGGTGCATATTTGTGGGAAGGGAAGTTGTACTGTCCGGGTATCCACTCCGATATAACGACCTTCATCCAGACATGCGAAATATATCAAAAGACCAGCCGCACATCCCAGTACCTGCCCCTCTGAACCCGTTGCCGATCATTGTGAGAAACCTAAGGGTATTCTCCCAGGTAGAGCCCAGGAATCCCTTATCAAGGTGGCCAGGGCACGGCCATTGCTGGTAGATCCAGTTCCTGGGGGTGGACCAGTGAGGGCGGATCACCTGGGTGAGGGAAACCAGCATTATGCTAGGGGGAATATCCAAGGTGAGGCGCGGTATTATACCGAGGAGGAAGGCAAGGGGGACAAAGTCCCTGAGGTTTTCCTTGGTTATTCCACTTCTACCTCCCTTCCACCCAAAGAAGCTATCTTAATAAAATCCAATCACCCCTACACCTTTGGTAAACCAACTAGGAGCCCAAACCCTGAAACTCCCGGAACCTACCTCTCTCAGAACCTATGTCTTCCTATATCCTACCCGAATACTCTTGGTCAGTCTTCTTCCCGTCCCTCAGATTATTATTTCCCGCACTCCCTACCTGCCCAGATAAAACACTTCTGTTCCCACATACCCCCTTGTTTATTTTATAATAAAAACCCTGGCCATTCCCGTCCATTTCAAAACCCCTCTAAACCGAGGGTTGTAAGTCCATATAACACTGTTTCCCCATGCTACCCTGTAGGACAATCTGACACTCCAACCCTTCCCCTTTCCGACATGAACACTGTTTTACCACCCGGAAGACAACAGATATAATAAAACTGTTTACCTGGGGGGGCATGGCATGGAGCGCCGATGAGACGGTCCCCTCCATGAAAGCCTCCATGGGAACCCGAGCCTTCATGCCTTTTTCTACCGATTAGGGAGCACAGCTAACAACCTTAAATAGTGGCACCGGCTGCGGAAACCCAGGGGAACAGATGAGGCACCCCGCAAAGAAAATCTAAGACGGCAAGCAACCCGGGTCCCGCTGTGAAAAGTGACGCTGGAATCCCAGGTCCTGCAAGATGGCGCCAAACAATGGAAGCAGAATGAGAAACCCTGCACATTGCTAATTAAACATCCAGCCGCAACGTTGTGCAAGACCTCCCCCATGGCCAGAGCTACAGTGAAGCTGCCCGGCTCCCCCGATACCCAAGCAAGCAAACAACCAGTGGGCAGCCTGAGTGGAAGCAATGGAAGCAGGCGCCAAAATCTCTGCAGCGCCATAAGCGGGCGCTTGCTTGCCGTCACCCAGGGCGAGCGGGAAGAAGGGACCTCATGGGGAGACCGAACCAGATGAAGTGGCGGCCCGGAGACACCCGCATACAACCATGAGTGGCAGCATCCGGCACCAGCACTAGCATTGATCTCCCTCCCAGAATCTGACATCCTCCTGGCCCGACCTGCGGATACCACTAACACACCAGGCATCCCGGAGAGGTAACACCACTGCTGGGAGGCTTCCCCTCATTAAGCAAGTAAGCAGCCAACCCCAGAAGCATCAAGCAGACACCACAGGGACAAGCAACAGGGTGCCCCATCCCCCGGCCCAGATAACGTGGTGGAGAGTCAACCGGGCGCAGCCCCCCTGCCTTACATCAGCAGGCCCTGTTCACACCACCCCTGTAGCCCTGGATAAGGGCCCTGTGCTATCTAGACACTGACCCCACTTCCAGCAGGCCCGGCAAGGAGAAGGCAACCTCATTCAACCCAGTCCTCGCAAGCAGCCCATCTAATGCCAGAAAGCTCGCAGGTGCAGAGGAGCAACAACCCTGTCAAACTACTACCCTTACCACACTACCAGAGACACCACACCTATCAGACCATCCCTGAACCTAAAGGGCTACTGGACAATCATAGGACAAGGAAAGAAGCCAAGAGAAGTGGCAAGCCACCAGGGCGCTACAGTGGCATAAGCAGGGAAGCAGTCCCTCCCCCTATCCAGAAAGCCACCCCTAGGGCCAAACCGGTTAGTGAACGGGGCAAGGAGGAAGACTCCCCCATCCCCGCTTCTCCACCACTACTACAGCATAGGGGCCAGAGGCCCCCAACCACACCCCATAGGGAAAGATAGCAAAACACCAAAAACCCCACAAAACGACAGACATTGCTACCTTACTACTACCGCAACATAAAGGTAAAAATCTTGAGACCGGGCGCCCTATAACCCACTCCCCAGATAGGCCCGCAGGCCAATGGGCCACCAAGGAAGACATTCAGTCCCTCATGGCAGATATCAAATCTGAATTTCAGAATTGCATGGTGGAAATCAATAACAAAGTGGAGGGACTGGACAGCTGGATGGGAGGACTATAGCATAGAATTAGCGAAACCGAAGACCAAACCCTAGACCAGGCGGCTCAACTAACGGACCTGAGGAGAAAAATCCAGGCCCTGGAGGGGAAAAACGAAAAAGTGACGCGTAAACAGGAGGACTTGGAAAACAGGGCCTGCAGGAACAACATGCGGATTAGAGGGGTACCAACAACAATCCATGATCAGGCCCTACAAACCTTTGTGAGCAACTTGTTTCAAGCCCTCCTCCCTGATTGCAACAAGGCAATGCTGCTGCTGGACCGGACCCACAGGCTGCGGAGCCGTAGAGGGGCTGCCGCAACGGAGCCACCTGACGTCATCACCCGGGTCCATTTCTTCGGCTAAACAAGAAATCATAACGGCCAGCCGAATGCAAGCAGAGCTGACATTCCAAGGGGCTCCGCTACAGGTGTTCCAGGACCTGGCTACAACCACAGTCCAGGGACGCAGAGCTCTTAGACCACTCACCACCTTCCTCCAAGACCACAAAATAAAATACTGCTGGTTGTTCTGAGCAGCCCTACAATTCACGCTTGAAGGCCACTCTCGTGTGATCAGCTCTCTCGAGGGGGAAGGGGGTATCCTAGGAGGGGACGATTAACCCCCGACGAAGATCTGAGGAGCCCGTCCCCCTCCGAGGGAACGGGAGATGCCCCGAAACCCAGACAAAACATCTGGATGAGACTCACAACGGGGGGCAAAAACACACACTCCCCGAAGCAAACATGAACGGTTCCACAGAGGTGCCACCAGCGACTATCCTAAAGAAAATGAGCCTTGGCTCGCAACAATAAAGCAACCCGGGAGCTTGGGATTCCCACGATTCACCCCAGCCATGAGAGAGAATACTCTTGCTGGCTCAAGGGCCCAAAGGCCCAGTTTGAACTTGGTTTTGGTTCTCCGATTATTCATCTGGTATTTGGTGATGTTCACCACCAGTTCACGAAAGTTAAAATCCCGGTTGCAGCGGTCCAGCGCAAAACCCAAAGCTTCGAATGGCAGATGAAAGCAGTCAACCCCCAAATCTCCCACCCCCGAAAGCTGAGACACTCCAACAGGAAGACATTCCTCAACACCAAAAGCTCAGCTTCGTGACTCTTAACGTTAGAAGCCTCAACTCCCCCAGAAAACTGAAAGCAACTCTCTGACGCCTAAACGACCTGAACAGCTCAGTGGTCTTCCTTCAAGAAACGCACCTGACCAAAGTAGACTTCCCACCTCTACGGGACAGAACCATCCTGAAACAATATTTGGCAACCAGCGGCACCAAGAAGAGAGGCACAGCAATCCTGATAGAGACATTACAAAGCTCAGTAGGCTGTTACATAGCGGGGAAAGGGGAACTGTTTGGCCAATTATACACCTTAATCTCAGTTTACACTCCCAATGAAAATCAAGAAGGATTCTTCATTGAACTAGAAACCGCTCTGCTCCCCTTCTTGGAGAGGCAAACAGTAATAGGAGGAGACTTTAACAGTGTTCCGGATCCTCTCATGGATAAATCAAACCACCCTGCACCAAGAGACTACGAAGACTCTTCAAATCCCTAGGAGTGGTGGACACTTACCCCCAACGACTAAAGACTTCTCCTTTTTTAAAAAAATGTTTTTTTGGCATTTATGAATAACAGTAACAGGTAACAACCCCCCCGCTCCCTCCCCCCACCCCTGGTTCGAGAATTCTTCCCCATCCTTATTTCGCGTAGTCCTTTTTGCTCCGATTGGAGGATGCACTCTTGCCCTTATGTCCACATTCAGTTTACTCCTTCTCCAGGGAGTTCTGATATCCCCAGTATTCCCATAGCCCTTGGACACCAGGCTCCCCTGGCCCCTCGATGAAGAAACTGTAACAATGATGCCCATTCTGTTTTGATACTGCCCCTGTATCGAGTAGGTGAGCCATTCCACCGCAACTAAACTCCAATTTTGCCACCCATTCGTGGTCCTGTGGAGGGTCTTTAACCTTCCATTTGCGAGCCACCACTAGGGCTGCCGCCATCATCATGATCACATACAATTTGCGGTCCGACTTAAATTTGATAGCCTCCAAAGTACCCACTAGACCCAGCATCATCAGGCCCCTGTTCTCTGTGGGCTTAATTTCGATGACTTGTTCAATTGCCTCTAATATACCGTTCCAATAAGCCTCCAGTTTAGGACAGGCCCCCCAAATGTGCCTCCATGTGCCCTCTTCCCCGCAGCCCCTCCAGCAGAACGACAAAACCCCTGGGTAAATCCTGTGCAATTTTGTTGGGGTCATGTGCCGTTGGAGGATTAGTTTAACCCTTATCTCCCTTATTTGCAGGGACCTTGTTAGTTTGGGGATATTTCTCCACAGCTTCACCCACTCCTGTTCTTCTGCTTCAGCCCCTGCCGCCTCCTCCCATTTCCATAAGTACTCCCTGCGTGGGGGGTCCTCCCCAGCTTTAATATGGGTATAGATTGCTGAAATTAAATGCTTATCCCCAGACTCCCTACTCAGATCATTCTCAAAGGGGGTTAGCTGACGGACAGCCGCTTTTTGCAGAGTAGGATGGAGTAGACAGTGTCTCAATTGGACATAGGGATATCTTTCTATTTCTGTCAGACCGAAGTCTTCCTTGCATTGCTCGAAGTGCTTGACCTGTCCTAGCGTAAACATGCCGCGAACCACTCTACATCCCCCCCTACACCATGCCTCGTATGTGTGAGTTTTATGCCCCAGAGTGAACTGCGGGTTATCAAACAACGGAGTGTAAGGTGACGGGTAAGTCGTGAGGCGCGCCATACTCACTGCCTCATCCCATGTTTTAACCCCTACTGAGAGAAGGGAACTACAATACAACCTCACCGGCCTATCGCCTCAAGGCTTCCACAATATGCCCTCTGGGTCCTCCCCAGCCACTGCCCTATCTATGGGTCTCCAAATCTTTGCTCGGTCATCCCTCTGCCAATCCCGTAGAATCCGGATCTGAGCCGCTCTATAATATGCCCTAAAATCAGGCTGCCCCATACCTTCCCGCCCCACAGGTGTCCTCATTAGTTTGGCCGCTACTCTCGGAGGCTTATTATTCCAGACAAAGTTAGTTGTTGCCTTCTGGGGGGCTCTGAAAAACGATTGCAGAACACCAACTGGCAAAGCCGCGAAGCAGTAGAGGAGACGAGGCAATATCGCCATCCTCAAGACATTAATCCGCCCCAACCACGAGATCGCTAGTGGGCCCCAATCTACCATTTTGGACCTTAGCTTCATTAGAAGGGGAGGATAATTCACCTGATTTAGCGCGTCAAGGCTTTTGGTTAGCTTAATACCCAAGTATGGTATAGCGTGGACAGCCCACTTATTGGGGGAACCTTCTCTAGGTCCCGAGCTCTAGCTGGCGGGAGGGTAAGATTCAGTATTTCTGTTTTGGATGCGTTGATTTTAAGACCTGCAACCCCCCCAAATTGCTCTAACTCCCGTTCTACTGCCCTCAGGGAGTGCTTAGGTTGAGTTAAGGTCAAAATCATGTCATCGGCAAATGCTGCGATCTTGTGAGGTACCCCCCCCAAAAGGGATTCCAACTATGTTTGTATTGGTCCTGACCGCCTCTAGGAAAGGCTCCAAATGTATCGTGTATAGAATTGGAGACAGCGGGCACTCCTGTTTGGTTCCCCTTCCCACTTGAATCGGGTCCGTTAACTGCCCATTAATGGCCAGACGGAGGATTGGGTGTTGGTAATTTGCTCTTACCCGGGCCTAGAAGGTCGACCCAAACCCATTCTCTGCATTGTCGCGAAAAGAAAACGCCATTCCACCCGATCAAACGCCTTTTCGGCGTCTATCGCCACGATTATGGCAGGGATCTCCTCCTTATGCGATTTTTCTTTCAGGTGGATAACCCTCCAGACTTTATCCCCTGTCTGCCCCACCTTACGAAACCAGATTGGTCGGGCTGGATTAATCTAGGGATGATGTGATCAAGTCTGTTTGCCAAAATCTTTGCGTGGATCTTGGCATCCACATTAATCAAAGCTATGGGGCGGTATGATCCGCAGTCCGTGGGTTCCTTATTTTTTTTTAGGTACGAGAATGACCTTTGCCGCCTCCATCGACTTGGTGATAGCCCCATCCTTGCCTATTTGGATGAACAACGATGTGAGGTGTGGGATCAACGTCTCCCTATGAGTTTTGTAAAACTCCCCAACGAAACCATCTGGGCCGGGAGATTTGTTGGAGAGTAGGGACTGGATGGCTATTCTGACCTCATCTCTTGTTATATCCTGTTCTAGTGCCTGCTGTTCCTCCCCTGATAGTTTGGGAAGATCTATTTTCCCCAGATACTCGTTCACCTGATCTTGCGGCAGGAAGCCCGAGCAGTACAGGTCAGAATAGAACCGGGCAAATTCTTTTTTAATATCTGCAGCATTCGTGCTGAATCCGGCCCCCCAGTCTTATTTTCATTATTGTTTTGGCCTTTTCCTCCCTCCTGAGCATTCTTGCCAGCAGGCGGTCTGCTTTGTTTGCCTGAATGTACATTTTTTGCCTGAGACGTAGAAGAGTCCGCTCGACTGCCCTTATCTGTATTAAATCAAGCTGCCCCTTAACCACCTTAACCGCCCTATTCTCTTTTCGGGTATCTAAGGACTGCCTTGGACGTAGTTTCGCCATGATTTCTTTCAGCCATTCTTCCAACCTAGACTCTTCAAGCCTCATGTCCCTGTCCCTTCTTGCTTTCATGGCTATGATTTTCCTTCTGAGAGTTGCCTTAAAGGCGTCCCACCAGATCTGCTGGGTGGTGTCCTCTGTCTTATTATTTTCAAAGAAGGCTTCAATTTCCCCTTTTGTCTACGCCACCAGAATCTCGTCCTTAAATAGGGGAGTTGGGTAATTTCATTTCCACATGCCTGAGTAGGCCCTTTCTCTGGACAATGTTAGTAACATTGGGGCATGGTCAGAGAGTAAAATCGGACTCAACTGTATGCTTTTTGCCGTACCCAGTAGCCTGCTTGACAGCCAGATGAAATTTATCCTTGAATGAGAGCGATGGGCGTGTGAATAAAAGGTAAACCCCTCTTTGTCCCCTTCTAGCTCCTTCCAAGCGTCCACTAACGAGAGATCTGCCATTCTTTCTATGAGATGGCCCGACGGCCCTCTCTGATGTGGGTATTGTCTCCTGCTCCTATCCTTAACGGGGTCCCAGGGCAAATTAAAATCCCCTGTCAGTATTATTGATGTTGTCGTCTAGCCTTCCAAGCGATGTAACGCAGAGAGAATGTATTTCTCCTGCCCTGTGTTAGGGGCATAGATCGTGCCTATCGTTAAGGCTTCCCCTTTCCCTTCCAGCGTGGCAGCTAAAAATCTACCCTGATCATCAACATCCTTCCCCGTTAACTTTAGATCTAAACTGTCTTTCAGCGCCAGGAGTACCCCCGCTTTTTTACCCGACTGTGTTGACTGCAGCATTCTCGAGTAGCTCCAAATCCTAATTCTATTCCTATCCTTTGTCTGGATATGAGTTTCTTGCAGGGCAACAATATCTGGCCGCTCCCGCCTAACAAACCTCTCCATTCTTTTCCTTTTCACAACTGAGTTCAGGCCATTAACATTCAGCAAGATAATCTTCAGCTCTCCCGAGACTGCCATGTTACTTAGGACTAAAGTACTGACTCTCGGCGCTCAGGGTCGCACCCATCTTTGCCCCCTCCTTCTCCAACCCCCTCTTTTCCCTTCTTCTTTTGACAAAAGAACCGAATCCTTGAACCCTTACTCCCCCTCGTACCCGCCCCGCCCCCTTCCCTACCTCTGGTGGGCCGGACCAACTGGCCTCTAACCCCCCTCGACTCGCCATCTCGAGAGCTGGTCCACCAGGCACCCACCGATGAACCCCTGCGGGATACCCCAATCCCATTCCAAGATTTGCTCCTCCCTTCCCGACAAGCCCCCACATGGGAATAACACACACAAGGCGATTACCCTCAGCTTCTGTTTCGTCCTCCCCAGGCCCTCATATCAACCCTGGCCAGGTATTGCTCTGTTAACAGTGTTACTCTCCCTCTGCAACCTGGCTCCTCTGGAGGCCCCAGTCTCCCACCGGAGAGGCCCACCCATTCGCCGCCCGGGAGCTCCCCCTCCGGGCTTTCCTGGGTCGGGCCTTAGACCATTCACAGTATCTTGTAGGTGGACCAAGAACGGCCTCATTCTCCTCCTCTTCATGAGCATTGCTTGCACCAAATCCTGGTACAGGGCTATCTCAGATCCATTGTAAGTAATCGTCTTCGACTTCCTAGCCTTCCCTAGTAACTGCTCCTTCACTGCGTAGGAGTGCAGCACCACTAGAACATCTCTTGGTCACAGACCCGGTTCTTTCCTCCTGGGACCCAATCTGTGGATCCTGTCGAAGATTATTTCTTTCGGGGCTTCAGACTCAGACAGCTCTGCAAAGATATCCTGGACTACCTGCTTTAAATCTTGATCAGGGGTTGTCTCCGGCAGTCCTTTTATACATATTTTGGAACGGTGTGACCTGTTTTCCAGGTACTCCGCCTGGAGTTGTAAGTTTTGAGGGGCCGTCGCCAGGGTTTCCAGTAACGCTTCCGCCTTTTGCGCATCCTCTGCCAGCTCCTGGATAGCCCTTTCATTGGTATCTACCCGCTGTTCCACCTTGCCAATGTCTCTCTTGATTTCCTGCAAACCTCCTGCGAGATCCTCCCGCAGAGCGTCCATTTGTTTCTGGCCCGCCGCAGTAATCTGATCCACTATTTCTGTGAGGAGAAGCTTCAGCGAGGAGTGCGTGACCAGTGCGTTAAGCTCCTCTTGGGCCCCTATCCACTGCTGCTCATCGTTCCGGACTGTGAGATGCTGGGCAGGGGCTTCCGCCGCTTCTCTACTCCATATGAAACGCTCTTGGACATTGGGGCAGTGTCCTTGTTCCTCTGCTTAGACATTTTGTTTCAGATTATGGCACCCTCTGTGTACACCCCACTCTTGCACGTGGTAGCTGCCCGGGAACCCTTTCACTCATTGCAGACCCCCAATCGGGGTTGGTCTCCCCAAAGCTTCCCTCTGCTCTGAGCGAGAAGGCGGTGTGCCCAGACCTCGCTGCGGGAGGGGATTCCCCCTTCAATTGGAGCTTAGTCCACTTGTTTTGTCCCTGGTGGCAGTTCACTGCCCCGGGCGCTGCTCTTCTCGAGGATGGTTTAAAATGATTCTGGAGGAAGCCCCCCGCTCCCTTCGCACCTCGGGTGTCGGGGTGAGTCTCCTCCCTCCCCAGGACACCCCGACAGAGCCCGGGCTCCCTCGACCACGGGTCCCAAAAAGTTGCGCTTGCCCAATACAATAAGCTCAGTTCCGGCAGGGCCGCCGCGCGTACCTTCAAGCCCTCAGGGCGGGCGACTGCTCCAGCGGGTCCCAGCACCGGTCTCCCAGTGTCAACACCACCAGAGGACGGGACCGCTAGATCCCCGCTCGTTCCTCCTCCTCCGCCGGGGCTCCTGCCCTTCACACTCTTCCAAGAGAGCAACTGCCTCTGTCCCTGCGCCTCTCCGCGCACTGCGCTCCAGACTGCTCGGGCGCCACCCCGCCCGGACCACCAGCTCCCACCTCCGGGCTAATTCACACCGGGCTCGGCACCAGTCCCGAAGTTGGCCCGTTGCCCTGCCACAACTGTTGAGCCCACCAGCACACGCCGTGCTCACACTGTCCAAGCGGCCGGCGGGTGTTCCTCTCTTCCTCCTCGGGGGCCGACGATGCTCCTCACACTAGGCAGCGCCGAGCGCCCCTCGCGCCGGCAAGCCACAGCTTTCTCCGCAGCTCACCTCTTCGGATCCGCCACGGGCCCCGAGGTCCCAGCGTGGGTAGAGCGTTCGTCTCTCTTCTGTTGCCGTCAGAGACCCCAGGTCCACTCCACTGATGATACCGCTGCCACCGGGCCGCTCTAAATGCGCTGCGCCAGCACCAACTATCAGCACCAACTATCAGGCCTGGGGAGGGCTGCTGTTCACAAAGCGCTCATGCAATTAACCTGAATCACACACATCCAACGGCCCTTTCCTTTCCCCGCAGGGATAAAAGGAGGAGCAAAAGAGCACAGAACGAGCAAGGCGAGCACAGTAGACAGTACGACGAGACGGGTAATCAAGCGCGGCAGTTCAAGAGAAGGAGAAAGGCAGCAGGAATCGAGAGGGTGGTGAGGAGAGTAATGACCATGCCCTTTTCATCCCAGGCTCGCAGAACCTTTGTGGAAGAGAGCCTAAGACCACGAAAAATAGCACAAGTGTCTTGCAGGAGATGTCAACGGTACACAGGGCAAGCGTATTCCGATAAGCAGGAGCGAGGAAAGCTCCCGCGACCGTGGTACCGACCTTGACTCCAGTGAAGCCGAAAGCCAAGCAGTTCATCACAGCCGGTGAGTCGAGGGGAGAACCGATAAGAACCGGGCTGAGTTAATTGAGAATCGCAAAGTGCCAAGTTTGAACCAAGTTCAATGAACTATGAAAGAACTGGCAAAGTGTTAAGGGGAGAGCAGCGGCAGAGGGAAACCGGCACCATGTGGGTGCTAACGCCAAAGACTCTGGTCGATCCCCATCTGAACGAAACTCCAAATACCAGAAGGCCATAGGAGAGTCACCAAAATAGGTCAAAGTGGACATACTGAGGGTCAAGCAAAATCCCTGTACAAAATCGAAAGGCTGATCTACAAACTATGTGAAAGAAAGGGAAGTGAATCCCACAGTGAGAGGAAACAAAACCTTGAAGTGAGTAAAAGAGACAGCAAGAGTGAACCCGACCGAGGGATGCCAGTTAGAAGGGGGAAGTCTAAAGTCCTGAGAAACAGTGTGTTGACAGACGTGAACCCGGCTGAGGGATGTCCACTATGAACTGTTTGAAAAGACATTAAGGAACTAAGGCAAGAGAAATCCTGCTAAAGTAAGGAGAAAGCCATAGTGAACCCGGGGAGGGAGACTGTGATTTAAGAGGGGTCCAAGCCCGACTGAGGGAGATCCGGGTTTGAAGCTATAACCCAAGTACTGGCAGTTAATAGGGATCCGAGCCCGACCGAGGGGGATCCGGGGGTGAAGCCATCATCCAAAGCTCATTGAGAAAAGAACAGATATGTAAATTGAGAAGTACGATACGTGAGGGGACAGTGCCCGGAAGACGGGGACCTAGGGGTGAACCATTAACACCCTAAAGAACTTTCATTTGTTGAAGGAACTTTTGTTTTTATTATTTTTGAACATGTCAGGCCCTGAAGGCAAGATGCTTTCAAAGGAAACGAGATTTGGCCATCGACCGTCCTGAGAGCTGCCATTTGAACTGTTGTCTCGTGCTGAAGAAGCCAGAGACTGTACTGTGTTCCAAGATCCCACCTTACCCTGTGCTCAAAACATTGGGAAGGGAGACCCAGGCTACTGCTTGCTGACATATTATCTGAGAACACTTCTTTCTTTTCTTGAGTATCCCACAACCCTTTGTGTATTAGTTGTAAGGTTTGGCAATAGGTTTCTTATTATAGGCCCTTTTTATTTGACACAAGACCACCAGGACTGCCTTATTATTCATTTGATGGTTGACGTTTGCTCCCATCTTAGATTAAGGTTTAGATTAGGAGTTTTTCCATACTGCATACAGTATTCATTGTTCAATAAACACCCTTGTACTGTGATCAACTGTGTCTGTCTTACTTGTTGCCCCCATGAGTTCCTTACATCATAGAAATCCCCTTTTCAAGAATTGGTATGGCTATATTTGGACCGCTAGAAACATCTAGAATAGGCAATAAATATGTCCTGTTGATCGTAGATTATGCTACCCGATATCCCGAGGCATTCCCAAACCGAGACAACACCAACAGCAGATCCTTAAAGAACTTCTACTGTATTTCTCCAAGGTCTGCTTTCTAAAGGAAATACTAACTGACCAGCGTTCGAACTTTATGAGTACGCTTATGGCCGAAGTCAAAGAGCTGCTCCACATTACCACGTTGCAAACTTCTGTGTACCATCCTCAAACCAATGGTTTGGTAGAAAGATTCAATAAAACCCTAAAGTTGATCTTACAAGACTAGTAGATAAGGACAGGAAAGACGGGGACCGAATTACCCCCTGGGCACTATTTGCCGTAAGAAAAACCCTCAAGCTTCCACAGGTTTCACTTCTTTTGAACTACTCTATGGGAGAGAGCCCAGAGATATCCGGGACATGCTTAGAGAAATTTGGGAAGAACAATAGGAGGCCCCCATTCCCATCTCACAGACTGCCACCAGAATGCGAGAACATATGAGATTGGTTTGTGACTTAGTCTGCATTCACATAGAAAAGGCCCAGAGCCAACACAAATCCACGTATAATACAAAAGTTAGCTTAAGATCATTTTCTATAGGACAAAAAGTATTGGTCCTCTTACCCACCTCAGAAAACAAACTTGTCTCCAAGTGGCACAGACCTTATGAGATTGTAAAACTAACAGGAACCTGTACTTATAAAGTAGCCCAACCGGACAGAAAACAGAAAGTCCATTTGTATCACGTAAATCTCGTGAAAGAGTGTAGGGAGAACCCATCAGCCACCCGTGCCAAAGTACTAGCAATCCTGAATCCAGAAGAAATAGATAACTCGGATTTAATTCCTCCCGAGTTACCTGTCCACAAACAAGAAGACCTAAAAGATGTAGTGGACTTGCTTGCCGATGTATTATCAGAAAAACCAGGAAGAGTAAAAGGCACCTACCACTACATTAGAAAATCCAAAGATAAAGTGGTACATTTCAAACCTTATGGAATTCCAGAAGCATGTATACAGACAGTGATTTAGGAAGTCTATAAAATGTTGAAAGCCAATATTATCGCGCCTTCTTCAAGTCTTTGGTCCTCTCCTATTGTGTTGGTCACTAAACCTGACCATTCCTGGCGTTTCTGCATAGACTTCGGTCAAGTTAATGCTATTTCGGTCTTCGATGCCTAGCCCATGACACGCATCAATGACCTAATTGATAAACTCGGAGCAGCCCTAGATCTAACAAAATGGTTGTCAAGATGTGCGTCCCGTGGACGCTGCGTACCTGTGTTTCCTGAAGGCTTGCGTGCCGGGGTCGCCAGGACGTTAATTGTAGAACGAAAGATGACAAGGTAACGCCAAGAACCGGCCCAGGTCCCGTCCTGATTGCAGGATTGGAAATGGGTCCGTTTCCTGACGCCACGGATGGACACTTCCCTGGATTTACGTGGCGCCGGAACAGTGCGAGCACTGAACAGGGAAGGTCAGTAGATGTTAACAGCAAACTTGAGTGCGTTGCTCGATTCTGCAGAGACCCTCTCGAAGATGGTGGAAGAAGGCAGCCGAGACCGTTGTATGGCAGCAACTGCAGGTAGCAGAAAAGGCAGAGTAAGGCACCGTAGAGGCACTGGTACCCAAGCACAAAGCAGAGAAGTATTCAGGCAAGGGAAGGTGGGCAGGCAGGAGGGGGGTAAAGTGGCAAGAAGGGACAAGGAAGGGACAAGGAGCTCCAGACCAGGACCAGACTACCCCAACCGAGGAAAGCCAGACCCCCAACCAAGGAACCAGACCAACAGGACAGGGAAAGGCAGAGCAACTGGAAAGAAACAAGAAGGCAAACGGAGTAACCAAGTATGAACAAGGTAATCCAGTAGCGAGCGGGAGGTCAGGACCAAACCGCGTTGAGACGCGGCGAGTACAAGACCAGGAAGCTCTTTTATAGAGACTCGGCATGGAAGCGAGGCTTGACCCGCAATCCGAGTCGGCGCATGCGCGGAACCAAGATATTCATGGAAACGAGGCTTGAACCACAAGCCCGTTCCCTGCCGTTTCCGCGTATGAACGCATGCACCCCGACTCGTCCGAAGCGGGCACGCACCCCAAATGAGCAAAGACCTCGGAGAATGCACCCTCGGTCAAGACGATACCGCGGGTATAGCTGCCAGGCATCTCCCCGCCCACGAGGATACGGACGTTCCCGTTCCCGGGTGAGTGTCCTAACACCATGCCCCCTCCCAGAAAGACCCGGGGCCCCCGGTTTACAAGGATGGCGCAAATAGAACTCATGCACCAAACGAGGAGCATGGACATTCCCAATAGGTTCCCAAGTGCGGTCACAAGCCCAATACCCCACCCAATCCACCAAGAACTGCAATTGACCCCGATGGAAACGAGAGTCACAGATTTCCCGGACCTCATATTCAGGAACACCCTGTACCTCAATGGCCGCAGGACGGGAGCCCGAGCACCCATAGGGGTCATCCAGATAAGGCTTAAACAAGGAGACATGAAAAACGGGATGCACCCGCCAAGATGGGGGCAGTTCCAGTTTGAATGCCACCGGGGAAATCTGTTTAGTAATTCGAAAGGGCCCTAGGAAACGGGGAGCAAGTTTCATAGGTAAGTTGCGAACAGGTAAGTTCTTGGAAGAAAGCCACACCTTCCCTCCAACCCCAAATGTGGGTTCAGGGGTACGCCTCCTATCTGCCTGGGCCTTCATGTCCTCACGTGCCTTAGCCAGGGTACCAGTCGCCTGAGCATGCAGTCTTCGGATCTCCTGAATCAGCTGATCAGCAGAGGGAACCGTGCTTGGTCGTACAGGAGCAAACGGAAAAAGTCTAGGATTGAGTCCATAGGAACAAAGAAAGGGGCTTAATCCTGTAGCAGAATGGATAGAGTTATTATAGGCCACCTCAGCTAAGTCCAAATGCAATGCCCAGTTGGTCTGAGAGGCGTTGGAAAAACAGCGCAGGTACTGTTCCAACGTCTGATTGGTCCTCTCCGTCTGTCCGTTGGATTGTGGATGATAGCCGGAACTAAGCGCCCGATGTATGCCCAGGTGACGACACAGCTGTTTCCAAAAAGATGAGATGAACTGGGAACCACGGTCCGAGATGATCTTATCGGGTAGTCCATGTAACCAGTAAATGTTGTGCAGAAATGCTCGGGCCATGGAACTTGCAGAGGGAACTTTAACAAAGGGGATAAAATGAGCCATCTTGGAAAAACAGTCAACCACTACCATTATGCACGTGAAGCCCTCGGAAGGTGGTAGTTCCACTATAAAATCCGTAGCTATGGTATGCCAAGGATATGGTGGTGTCTCGGTTGGTTGGAGTAGACCGAGTGGCTTCCTTCTGGGTATCTTTACTTGGGCACATACTGGACAACATTCCACGTATTGTTTAATCTGTTTAGCCAATCCTGGCCACCAAAACTGTCTGGCAACAAGCTCTTGAGTTGCACGTATGCCCCGATGGCCCCCAACCTTCGAATCGTGGAATGCTTGCAAAATGGCAATCCGAAGAGAGTCGGTAGGTGCATACAATCTCCCACTGAAGAAGAGCAACCCCTCGTTCTCACTAACTTGGGGTAATTTCAATAGTTCCGTTCTGTAGGGGTCTGCCAACGTTTCTTGTAAGAACGTATCCAGACAATGAGACACGGAAAACAAAAAATGTTCTGGGGCTAGAAGTAGCTGATTCTGGCTGTCTTGCTTGATGTCTTCCAAGGAGCGAGACAATGTGTCTGCTTTCAGATTTCGAGCATTTGGTATATATGTGATTGTGAAATCGAAATGTGAAAAGAAAAACGCCCAACGGGCCTGGCGGGAAGTGCGACATTGAAGAGATCGTAGGTACTGTAAATTTCTATGGTCGGTACGGACCTCAACAGAAAACCGGCCTCCCAAAAGGTGATGGCGCCATTCTTCAAAAGCTAATTTGATAGCTAAAAGTTCTTTCTCGATCACGGCATAATTCCGTTCGCTTGACGTTAATTTTCGGGAAAAATAAGCCACTGGGAATTCAACATCAGACTGCGGGTCCTTCTGTAGCAGAACAGATCCAACAGCGAAATTCGACGCATCTGCTTCCACAATGAATGGTTTACTCTCGTCGGGATGATGTAGGATTGGAGAGGTGCTGAAGGCTTCCTTGAGACGGTCAAACACATTAGTAGCTTCCTCATTCCACTCAAACGATGTCTTACTGCTGGTTAAACTGGTTAAAGGAGCTGTGAGATTCGAGAAACCTGGTATAAAGCGCCTATAGAAATTGGCGAATCCAAGGAATCGCTGAAGGGCCTTCACATCATTAGGTTGTTGCCATTCTTGAATTGCCCGTAACTTAGTTTGGTCCATTTGTATGCCAGAACGGTCAATCACGTACCCAAGAAACTCAATTTTGTCTTGATTGAAGAGACATTTCTCAGCCTTGGCGTATAAATGGTTCTGACGTAAACGGCTGAGAACTTCTTTGACATGTAAAATGTGTTCCTTCTTATCTCTTGAAAAAATCAGTATATCATCTAGATATACCCACACTGAAATTCCGAATAAATCCGAAAATACATCATCCATCAAACGCTGGAAAACGGCTGGGGCATTGCATAGTCCGAAAGGCATTACACGATATTCATAGTGCCCCAAGGGTGTCTTAAAAGCCGTTTTCCACTCATCACCCATCTTAATTCGTACCAGATGATATGCCCCTCTTAAATCCAGCTTAGAAAATATACAGGCAGAGTGCAAGGATTCCAGGATGTCACGTATTAGAGGCAACGGATATCTGTCCTTCCGAGTAAGATCATTTAACTGCCGATAATCCACACAGGGACGTAAAGTGCCCTCCTTTTTCTTGACGAAAAACAGCGGAAATCCTGCAGGAGACTTGGAAGGAGTGATATACCCTTTCTGAAGACAGTCGTTTAAATATTCTTGTAAGGCTGTTCTTTCTTGTGGAGATAAGGAGTATACTCGTCCATGTGAATCACAGAATTTGGCAACAGATCAATGGCACAATCAAAACTTCTATGAGGAGGCAGAGGAATGTCCCTTGGTTCCGAAAACACAGAAGAGTAGTCCGCATATTCAGATGGTACGGTAGATATCTGGCAAACATAAGATATTCCATTCACCTCTGTCTGTGTGGCAGTTGTGGATATCCCAACAGATAACCCTGAGGAGGAACAATCCAACAAACAACGATCTGAATTAAATGTCAATGTACGGGTTACCCAATTAATTTTAGGGTTGTGATACAACAACCAGGGTAAACCCAACACGATCGGATAAGATGGTGACTTAATCACATCCAGAGATATCTTTTCCTGATGTTCATTGATCCACAACTGCAGAACTCCGGTGTGATGTTGAATGGGACCAAAAGACAAAGGTGTACCATCAATGACCTCAATCGGTGTAGCTTGATTCTTCTTAAGTAGAGGTATCTGGTTCTTCTTGACGAACTCAACATCGATATAATTGCCAGATGCTCCACAATCTAGAAGACCCAAGATTACAGGTGACTTGTCCTGCCACAGTACTTTAATTTGGAGTACCAAAAGGGCTGCGGGTGACATGGACAGTAAGAAACCATCGGTATCCGGAAGGACTGGTTTAAACGGTGGGCCTGTCATTGCCTTCCTTATACATGACAGGCCTATTAGTTTTCCGACTTCCTGAGTGGTCGTAACTGACAAGTACCCAAATAGTGCCCGGAGGCACCACAATACAGGCATAAGTTCAAGTCCCTTCTTCGTTTCTTCTCCATCGCGGACAAAGGTCCTCTGAGCGCCCCCAATTGCATGGGTTCCGGACCCGTCTCAGATTTACTTGAAGCACCAGCAGGTAATGGAAAAGACCTGGAGTACGTCCTCTCCAACCGACGTCTTTCTCCCTTCTGTTCAGCCAAACGGTGATCGATTCAAAGAACCTGTTCCTGTAGTACCTGTAGGGTATCTGGTTCTGGTATATGAAGAAGTTCATCCTTGTACTCCTCCCTCAGGCCTCGCCGAAAAAGCATCTTTTGTGTTACTTCTGGCCATTGAGAATCCGCCGCCAATTGATGGAACCGACTGATGTATGTGATCAGATCACTTGAATCCTGCTTTAAATCCATCAATTGATTCTGTGCAGTGGCGGCCAAGTTAGGCGACTGGAACACTTCCAGGAACGCTTTCTCAAAGGCGGCAAAATCACTCAGAATTAGACTGTTTGAGGACACCAAAGGAGCTGCCCATGCTAGCGCATTTCCGGTTAGATTCCCTAGAATATACCCAATCTTCGCCTTCTCGTCGGTGAAATGGGAAGCCCGGAACAAAAAATGAACCCTGCAATGATTACAAAATTCGGCCACTCTTCTAGAATCCCCATCAAACTTCATGGGTGTCGTCTGTGCCATGGCAGAATCAGCCTTAGTTGTGGTGCTAGTCCTAAGCACCATCATCTGACGTAGTGTCTCATTTTCTAGGCGAAGCGCTGTCATTTCAGCCCTTAAAGATCTGATTTCGTCTCTAAGATCATAGGATTCCTCCATCTCTGGGTCCGAATCGGAGGTTAGGCGTCTCAATCTGTCAAGATGTGCGTCCCGTGGACGCTGCGTACCTGTGTTTCCTGAAGGCTTGCGTGCCGGGGTCGCCAGGACGTTGATTGTAGAACGAAAGATGACAAGGTAACGCCAAGAACCGGCCCAGGTCCCGTCCTGATTGCAGGATTGGAAATGGGTCCGTTTCCTGACGCCACGGATGGACACTTCCCTGGATTTACGTGGCGCCGGAACAGTGCGAGCACTGAACAGGGAAGGTCAGTAGATGTTAACAGCAAACTTGAGTGCGTTGCTTGATTCTGCAGAGACCCTCTCGAAGATGGTGGAAGAAGGCAGCCGAGACCGTTGTATGGCAGCAACTGCAGGTAGCAGAAAAGGCAGAGTAAGGCACCGAAGAGGCACTGGTACCCAAGCACAAAGCAGAGAAGTATTCAGGCAAGGGAAGGTGGGCAGGCAGGAGGGGGGTAAAGTGGCAAGAAGGGACAAGGAAGGGACAAGGAGCTCCAGACCAGGACCAGACTAGCCCAACCCAGGGAAGCCAGACCCCCAACCAAGGAACCAGACCAACAGGACAGGGAAAGGCAGAGCAACTGGAAAGAAACAAGAAGGCAAACGGAGTAACCAAGTATGAACAAGGTAATCCAGTAGCGAGCGGGAGGTCAGGACCAAACCACGTTGAGACACGGCGAGTACAAGACCAGGAAGCTCTTTTATAGAGACTCGGCATGGAAGCGAGGCTTGACCCGCAATCCGAGTCGGCGCATGCGCGGAACCAAGATATTCATGGAAACGAGGCTTGAACCACAAGCCCGTTCCCTGCCGTTTCCGCGTATGAACGCATGCACCCCCACTCGTCCGAAGCGGGCACGCACCCCAAATGAGCGAAGACCTCGGAGAATGCACCCTCGGTCAAGACGATACCGCGGGTATAGCCGGCAGGCATCTCCCCGCCCACGAGGATAAGGACGTTCCCGTTCCCGGGTGAGTGTCCTAACAATGGTATTGGAAAGGTCCTGTATATGGGCAAGATAAGGAATAAAACGTGTTTTCAACGCCTCTAGGACTGTTTCAATTCAAAGTCCTTCCTTTTGGCTTACACAGGACACCTGCCACTTTCCAACGCCTCATGGATTAAATCCTACAACCTTATTCCGATTTCTCTGGAGTTTATATCGACAATATCATTTATAGTAAAACCTGGGATGATCATCTCTTCCACCTTTATACCATCATGAAAGTCCTCAGAAACGAAGGCCTAACTGCTAATCCAGCTAAGTGCAAACTGGCCCAGTGAGCTTTAAAATACCTTGTCTTCTTTGTAGGAAATGGGAAGGTACAACCCCAACATAAAAGGTAAAAGCTGTCTTAAATACACCAACACCCAAGACCAAAAGAGATTTTAGAGCATTTCTCGAGTTGATAGGATATTACCGTAGGTTTATCCCCAACTTTTCAAACAAAACAGCCCAGCTAACAGATAAACTTAAGAATGCCGAACCACAAAAACTTTGTTGCAATGACGAGGATGAAGTATGTTATAACACCTTGAAACAAACATTGTGCCAGAAGCCAATCCTGAAGGTAGTTGATGTTAAGATGGATTTCTGAACCCTGACCTGGTGGGCAGAGGTTCATAAGGCCAGGCTTGTTTCTTGGAACAGGGCAACCTTCTGGACAAGCCAGACCAATCAAGGTAGCAATGGCGGTGGTCAAGACTGGGTCTCAGGAGGGGTGAGGGTGACTGAAAAACTTCAACGAGCACACAAAGTAAAGGACACTTACAAATCACTCCCAGTCAGGTGTAGTTATATTAAAAATACAAATACATTTATTTAAGGCCTTTGACTTTCAAGACAATAGTTATTAACAGTAACACTATTAAACCAACACAATCCTACTAAAATACATATAAACAAAACAAAGTGGCCAAAAGGGTTAATGCATGAAATGGGTCCACAACCTAGAAAAGGGTAGGAAGCAGGCAGTGAAAAGAGTCTTTAGGCAATTCTGCAGTAATCACAATCCTAACTGAAAGGCAGTCCAGTCCCTAAGAAGAGGGGAGCCTGTTGCTCAAATGTACTTGCAATGCTGCCGCACGTGGTAGTGCAGATGGGCGAAAACAGGATCTCTTGTAGGGTCTGTAGCAGCTCAGGAAGGTGGGTGAAATGATGCAGGATAGGTTCCCACTATTCATGGAGGGTCTCCCAGTGAGGGCAGAACAGGTTCCAGAAGTTGGGAATAGTTCGATAGCTCAGGCTATCTGTGGAAAGGAAAGGAGAACCTCAGGGGCCTCTCTCACTCATGGGTAAAAATGGATGGATGCACTAGGGGCCACCGGTAAGGGTTGCAATTACTCACCGATGCCTGGCGCACTTTGGACAAACTTCGGCAGTCGAGTCCAAATCGGTTGCAGGCTCAAACGCAGCAATCTCGCGGCTCTGCTGCTTTCAGCGACAAAGTTACAGCGTTGATTCCCAAATGGGACAGTGGCAATTTCTCCGCTCCTGGTGGATGGATCAGGACAGTTTCACTGTAGCAAGCTTCTGGGCACAGAGGGGCACAGCTGCAATGCACTTGCAAAGTGCGTTACCAAGGCTGGGCTACACAGTAACCGTGTGTACTCCAGTTGGGGCGCTCTCTCTTTACTCCGGACCTGGGAACTCCAAGTGTACGAAATTTGGTGTGAGAGTGCCGTGAACATAGAACTTGCGATGTTCCATGTTTCAAGGGCCTCCTTGAAACGGCAGCGGTTTCAGAGCAAAGATGTTGCACAAGCTGGTCAGCCCACTGGTTGGCCCAGGGACTCTTCCGAGAAAGCTTACTTGCAGGGTTTGATGAAGGTGTTAGGGAGAATTCTCTGTTAAGGCTAATTTCCCAAACCTAGTGAGTCCCCCAGCAGCTTTGCTGGATTTTTGGGGTTTAATTTTTTTCTCCTGCTAAGAGTGAGACTCTTTTTCTCCCACTCTTAGGCATGATTTGAGAATGTCCTTTGACTTTGTAATGTGTTTCATAGGCTATGGGGTCTTTTACTCCATAGGGCTTCATGTGTTTTTGGTAAGTGTGTTACACAGCACCCTCAGTGCAGTAACACAGGGGTGTCATAGTGGCCCCCAAACATAGACTCCATACCCTGGGACTGACTACTGTCTCCCAGGGCATGTAAAGTCACCATTGACTTTACTAGTCTTAAATTGTGAACAGGACCAGTGCAAACCATCATATTGGGGAAGTACTGGTAGGGGTAATTCGATTGCCCCTGGGTCTGTTTTTCAAGGGGGCACTCTCCAGTCCCCCCTTGTCGAGTTTCTGGCTGGTGGCAGTGGTTACCACGCGAAATATTCCACCGGAATATTTCCTATGGGATTTTCCCATTCATTTTAAACACACCACTTTTTTGGTGCAATGTTAAAGATACCGCCGGGTTATTTATTTAATATTTATTCCCCGGTTGGGTCTTTTTGCCAGGACTCGGTTTTAAAATGGCGTTTGTGTTCGCCTCTGTAACTCCAACCCAAGTCGAGCCCTTTGTTCCACTTTTGGCAGGCTTCTGCACAGAAGCCTCTAAAAGTGGTGCCACTCTGTCTAGGTCTACAGGATGTGTGGGAGGGGGGAATAGGCACCCTGGACTGAGTTGCCTCGGCAACTCAAGTCGCACTCTTGTGTGATTGGCCCAGTGGTGAGCCGCTCGGCTCACCACTTAGCATGTTTGAGTGACAGCTAGGACTGATGAATGGGGGTTTTTGCATAAAAGCAGGGCTTTGGGGACTGGAACTTCATAAATCGCCACAGGACCTAAAGAATCTGAAGAGGGAGAAGCTGAGCCGACCTGCAACGACGTCACCACCGGTGGAGCCCTGCTGAACCGAACTCACCACTTCCCAACAACAGAGAAGATCTTCTTCCAGGAGAGTCTTCTTCCTTTGAGCTAGTGGGGTTAACCAGCTTGCCTTTTTTCGCCTTCCTGGTTCGTCTCGTCGTCGAATCGCCTGTGCCAAGCACCCCGGCGGCCGGATAGCCACACTTCACCACTACCGCGAATAAAAGGGTAGTACCTTTTAACCGGGAAACTCTGCGGCTGGTTTCTTCCCTGGCAGTGCAATGACCTCCAGCTTTTCTCCACGTCGAGATCTTCTCTTCCCCTGGACGAAGCACTGACTTGCACCCGCTGCCAGGAACAACTGCCCCCGCTGGAGCTTTCTCGCCGTTTCAGGTACTATGTCCCGCCTGGTCTCCCTTGCAACAGACTGTTCAAGGTGTCCCGTAAATCCTTGTCTCTCTATCCTGGGGTGACCTCGGACCTGTTAACTAACTTTTCTGAACTGATCTAACTCCTTTTTGAACTATCTGCAAAGACTTTTTAAGTGTACTTCAACTGTGTGATCTTGGGCACATTCCGCCTTGCTCGCTCCAAGAGTGGGCCTGGCCTATGAACTTTTTGCTCTACAGTAGACCCTGCCTTTCTTGACTTGCTGTGGTTCTTTAAAAGTGTAGGTATTGTGTGTTTTCCTATTTCTGCCTTTTCTCTCCCTTTTTAAAGTGAATTATTGGAGTGCCATCTAAGGTTACGCGCTCACCTCTGTTTTGCAAATAAGTGGTGTCTTAACTTAGACTTGTCGAATAATTTAATCAGTGAGGTGTATATATTTCTAGTGACTGTGTTTGAACTTGCTTGACATATTAGTGTCAGTGTATTTTTACAAGTGTGTTTTTAAATAAATAATTATATACTTTTATACCAAAGCTCTGGTCAGTGTTTGCTTGTGCTACTGTATTTTTGTACCTAATGTGTATACTCTATATACTGCCTAACTCTTCTTGAGAGAAGTCTGACTGTTCAGCCACAGCTACCAGGTAAATCTGGGTGGTACAGACTGTAGTCTTAAACTTTTTGCTGTGGTCCCCAAGGGAACTGCACAGGTTTCTGCCTAACACTGGTGGCAGTGGTGGGATTTGTATTGAGTATACATTTTAGTGTGCTTATAGATACCTTAGTGCAACTAACCACAAAGCTTAGCACTAAAATGTTTATTTTCTAACCTGTCAACTATGGAAAGTTGTAGTCAAGAGTCCCTTGCAACAAAAACTGCTGATTGTTTAAGAATTTTCTGTAAGCATAAGAATCTCCTGACTAAAGGCAAGAAAATGGAGCGAATAGAAAGATTGTTAGCAAACCAAAGTCTGGGTGATGGTTCAGAGGAACCCACTCTTCCAGAGAATGTAGATAACAGTGATGATATTGATATGGATCAAAGTATTGAAAATCTTGAGGCAGAATCAGAAGAGGAGGGTGAGGCTGTTGTGACTGTCCACCCTAGGCCTCTGTCTGCTCTACCAGCTGTACCTACTGGACCTTTACCAGGTCCCACAATTAGTCCTCAATGTCTTGAACTAGAGAAAATGAAACTTGAATTGGAGTTTAAAAGACTTAATGCTCAAACAGATCAACGGCACCAAGAACTAAGGCTCAGAGAAATGGAACTCAAGCATGGGCTAGAGATGAAGAAATTGTCTGTTGAAAATGCTTCTTTCTCCGGTTCCTCTAGGAGTACCAGTCCCAAAAGACCCGGATGCCTAAAGAGATTGTGGGTATGTATGAGCCTAAGTTGGATGTGTTGGATTGGTTGGCTATGTTGGAGTATAATCATGGGCTCCAGGACATCTCAGGGAATGAGTTACTTCCCTGGCTGTTCTCTAGGCTCCCCCCTGTTGCATCTGATGTGGAAATGGAGTTGGGGGAGGTGGATAAGAAGGATTATGAATGTGTGAAGCTAGCTTTGATAGCTAGATTTGGGAAGACCCCTTCCCAGTACCTTAAGAGGTTTAGGACCCTCTAAAAGCATGATGGTACCCCTTGGGCTACCTGGGTGAGTGAAAGTTTGAAGAACTTAGAGGGATGGATTAAGGGTTACAAGGTGAACACTTATGAGGGAATAAAGAATCTTGTGATGCTGGAGTCAATTTATGATGCCTGCTCTCCTGAGCTCAGACAGCACATGGCTGATTCAAATGAATTAGATTCCAGAAGACTAGCTAAAGCTGCTGACTTGTGGGTTGCCAACAGGGCTACTCACAAGGACTCTGGGGCAACTCAGAAAAAGGATGAGGGGAAACAGCCTAAAAAGGACTCCAAAGAGAATTCTAATAATTCCAATCCCAAAGAGGGCCCCAAACAAACCAATAAGGGTAAGCCACAAGGGAAACCGAATCAGGCTAGTGTACCTTCTGGTGCCAAACCAGAAGGAGGTCCGAGCAAGCCACCATTCCAAAAAGCATTTGGTAAATGCTATGTTTGTAGCTCGCCTGACCATGTGAAAGGGGATCCCAGATGTAAGGGTAAACCTTCTGGGGTCCACACTGTCTCCTTAGCCTTCACTCCAGAGGAGGAAGTACAGATGGCCAGTGGAAACTTTCTACTACTGGCTGATGATCCCATTGGAGTCTAAGCCAGTGTTTCTTTAGTGCCTCTGGGGTTGTGGGAACAACAGAATTTAGATGTGTATGATTCTATCCCATATAATACTAAAGATTATTATAAGGACAGTGTCCAGGTGAATGGTCAGGAGACTCCTGCCATTAGGGACACTGGGGCCAGCATAATTGTGGTGGATTAATCATTTTTCAAGGCAGAGGATGTTGCTAAGGCACCCAAACGCCTCACCAAGTTAGCTGGAGGGCCTGTGCAGATGCTCCCCCAATTAGCAGTTCTCATCCAGTGCAATGATATGACTGTGAAGATACCTGTCAGTATACAATGTGAGGTGCCAGGAAGGGTTCTGTTGGGAAATGACCTGAAAACTCTTGGAGTAGTGTCACACACCCCCAGACCTCCTAGTAAAAGGTTACAGGCGCTAACCAGACCTGCAAGAGAGAAAACCATGAGAGGTTCTTCTCTGGAGATGATGAAGAAAGATATCACTCCTTCTCCACTGGAGCAACTTACTGCATTCTCAAAATCAAAAGAAGCAAAGGGGCAACCCAAGACTTCTAAGAACATGCCAGCAGCAAGCACTCCAGTGCTTCCAACAAGGACTTGCCCTAGGTTGTCCAAAGTTACACTTCTAACTCCACCTCCAGCTGAGGCTGAGAGGGAGGTACAACCCTTTATGGTTGAGCTAGACTCTGAAGAAGAGCTAGTGGAAGGCCAAGAACTTATTGGAGATCTGGATCCTGTTGACCATCCTGAGCTGCAGTCTTTACTGGCAGAAGGTGGACCCAAAAGGGCAGACTTCAGTAAGGGATAGAGAGAATGTCCAACTCTGGAAGGTCTTCGCCATCAGGCAGCTTCTCAGGCTGATGGGCAAGAGCCTGGAAAGTATAGGTTGCACTGGGAAGATGGCCTCTTCTACAGTGAACCGACTGAGTCTGCACCTGGAGACTACAAGCGGCTTGTAGTACCCCAAGAAAACAGACAACGGTTCTTGCAACTAGCCCATGAGATTCCTTTGGCTGGTCACTTGAGTTTCAAGAAGACCAAGGAAAGGCTCTCACTCTACTTTTATTGGCCAAAAATGGGGGCTGAGGTAGATAAGTTTTGCAAGAGCTGCCACACCTGCCAAACTTCTGGTAAGGTTGGTTCCAAGAATGTGGCACCTTTAGTGCCTCACCCAGTAGTGGGAGTCCCATTTGAGAGGTAGGGATTGACATTGTTGGTCCCCTTGATCCCCCAACCTCCTCAGGCAACAGGTTTATCCTGAGGCAATTCCTATGAGGACTGTTACAGCTCAGGATGTGGCTAAGGCCCTCCTTGGTATTTTTACCAGGGTTGGGTTTCCTAAGGAAGTAATCCCTAACAGGGGTCAAATTTTATGCCCCACTACATGAAAGCCATGTGGAAAACCTGTGGAGTTACTTACAAGTTCTCAACCGCATACCACCCTCAGACAAACGGATTGGTAGAAAGGTTCAACAGAACCATGAAGAGCATGATAGGTGCTTTGGAAGATCCCCTTAAAAGAAAGTGGGACCTTCTACTGCCATGCCTTCTCTTTGCTTATAGAGAAGTCCCTCAGGAGGGAGTAGGTTATTCTCCCTTTGAACTTCTTTATGGCCATCCAGTCAGAGGTCCATTGGCCCTGATTAAGGAGGGGTTGGAGAGTGCTCCTTCCCCAAAGCCAGTCAGAGTGACTGACTATGTGATGGTCTCCGGAGGAGAATGTCACACATGATGGCAGAAGCTAGTGATAACCTGAAAGCTGGACAAGCTTTGGTCAAGCATTGGCATGATCAAAAGGCTAACATGGTTGAGTTCACTCAAGACCAGCTAGTTCTAGTTATGATCCCAACAAGGCAGAGGGCCTTGCAAGATAAATGGATGGGACCCTTCAAGGTTGTGGGTAAACTTGGAGAGGTGAACTATCTGGTGGACTTGGGCAATCCCAAGGAGGCTCCCAGAGTCTTCCACACCAACCGACTAAAGGCGTATGTCTCCAGGTGTCATGGCTCGTTGGCGCCGCCGCTCTCTTTGGCAACGCTGGAGGTTGCGAGCATTGTCTATTTTTCCTTCTTCCAACATGGCTCCTCTTACTCGGGGTAGCAGTGCAGCGTTTCCGCGTTTGGAAGTCAGACGTCCTCTGACGTCATCACGTTGTTCCGGGGATTCCGGATATGGCCCAGCGGATCCAAAGCTCAGCGCGTAGTTTCTCTCCCCAGACGCTACGTGAGTTCACAGCTAGGGTGCATGTTACCTACATCCTTGCTTCTACTTACCTTTTCCTTCTATTCCTTCCCACAGCCTTGTGTCTTTATCCTGCCATTTACTCCCGTCATCCAAGACCCTTCAAGAACCTTTGTTAGGCTCTTCCTCCCGACACACTGGGTACTTCTCCACCCCGTTTCTTCTGATTTAACTACGTGTCTGTCCCTCGGCTCATATCCTGTTTGTTTATTTAGAGTCCAGACAATTTCGGGATCCCGCGACTAGAACCTGTGAGTTCCTTCCCGTATTGATGAGCGGCATACAAGGGACAAATTGATCCATCCAGCTACACATCCGTTCCAGCAGGTTTTTATTCTCCAGGAGGGTTTCCCTGGTATCCCTCGCACACCCCCTTCTTTCCCTTTTAAGGGGAGGGGAGGTGTCAGGGTCCTCAGGGGACTCCCCAAGTGCCTTGTTGATTGCTGCACAAAACAGGTTAGTTTTGAATTATTACACCAGGCCTGAAGTAGGAGCCTTGCTTCTAGCTTCAACAGAAGAGGAAGAAGAGAGTGAAGCTCTCCCTGATCTCCTCAGAGGCTTATCCTTGGATGAAAAGATTGAAGGAGTAAATCTCTCTTCAAATCTGACACTTGAGCAACAAGAGGAGTGCAAATCTATGTTAAATCAGTTTGCCCCCCTGTTCTCACTTTCACCAGGCTTGACCCCTTGGGGCCAGCATGATATACTCACTGGTGACTGTCTGCCAGTCAAAAGCAGAGGATACCGAATGTCAGAAAATGTGAGATCCCACATCAAAGGGGAGGTCAGCAAGATGCTTGACCTCGGGGTAATAGAGCCCTCTACTAGTCCATGGTCTAGCCCAGTTGTGTTAGTACCAAAGGCAGGATCCAAAGAATTGAGATTCTGTGTGGATTATAGAGCTCTTAATGCAGTCACCAAGACTGATGCCCACCCTTTGCCTAGAACAGATGAGTTGGTGGATAGACTTGGTGCGGCCAAGTTCCTCAGCACATTTGATCTAACGTCAGGCTATTGGCAAACAGCCCTGACAGACCATGCCAAGGACAAAACTGCATTTTCTACCCCAGTTGGCTTATACCAATTTAAGGTTATGCCTTTAAGACTGAAAAATGCACCTGCAACATTCCAAAGGATGGTAAATCAGGTTCTGGCTGGGATGAAGGACTTCTGCATGGCATACTTGGATGACACTGCAGTGTTCAGCCACTCCTGGGAAGAGCATGTTAACCACCTAGGACATGTTTTGCAGGCTCTTGGGAAGGCGAACCTGACCATAAAGGCAAGCAAATGCCAGATTGGACAGAGTAAGGTGGTCTACCTTGGGCATGAGGTAGGAGGTGGAGAAATAAGGCCTTTGCTCAGTAAGATTGAAGCTGTGCAACATTGGACAACACCTACTACTCAAACCCAGGTGAGAGTATTCCTAGGCCTCACTGGGTATTACAGGAATTTCATTGAGAACTATGGGACCATAGCTTCTCCACTGAATGTGATCTCCTCTCCAAAATTCCCTAAGAAGGTCAGATGGAATGAGGAGTGCAATCAGGCCCTGAGAGCTCCTGACTACCACCAAACTTTCATTGTACAGACAGATGCTTCTAATGTAGGTATAGGTGCAGTCCTTAGCCAATTGGATGGGAAAGGTAGGGAGCACCCCATTTGCTTCATCAGCAGAAAGCTGAAGGATCCTGAGACAAGGTGGGCAACAATTGAAAGAGAATGTTTTGCTATTGTGTGGGCACTGAAGAAGTTTAGGCCATACTTGTATGGTTCCACTTTTGTCATTCAGACTGACCACCAACCCTTGAGATGGTTGATGCAAATGAAGGGGGAAAACCCAAAACTATTGAGATGGTCAATCTGCCTTCAAGGGTTTGATTTCACAATTGAGCACAGGTCAGGGTGCCACCACCAGAATGCTGATGGTCTCTCTAGGATGTATGTCATCGACTAGAGGTATGAGATTCATCCAGGAGTGGATCAAATCCTCCTGTCCCTTAGTCTGGGGGGGGAGTGTTAGGGAGAATTCTCTGTTAAGGCTAATTTCCCAAACCTAGTGAGTCCCCCAGCAGCTTTGCTAGATTTTTGAGGTTTCATTTTTTTCTCCTGCTAAGAGTGAGACTCTTTTTCTCCCACTCTTAGGCATGATTTGAGAATGTCCTTTGACGTTGTAATGTGTTTTATGGGCTATGGGGTCTTTTACTCCATAGGGCTTCATGTGTTTTTGGTAAGTGTGTTACACAGCACTATCAGTGCAGTAACACAGGGGTGTCATAGTGGCCCACAAACATAGACTCCATACCCTGGGACTGACTACTGTCTCCCAGGGCATGTAAAGTCACCATTGACTTTACTAGTCTTAAATTGTGAACAGAACCAGTACAAACCATCATATTGGGGAAGTACTGGTAGGGGTAATTCGATTGCCCCTGGGTCTGTTTTTCAAGGGGGCACTGTCCAGTCCCCCCTTGTCAAGTTTCTGGCTGGTGGCAGTGGTTACCACGCGAAATATTCCACAGGAATATTTCCTATGGGATTTTCCCATTCATTTTAAACACACCACTTTTTTTGGTGCAATGTTAAAGATACCGCCGGGTTATTTATTTAATATTTATTCCCCGGTTGGGTCTTTTTGCCAGGACTCGGTTTTAAAATGGCGTTTGTGTTCGCCTCTGTAACTCCAACCCAAGTCGAGCCCTTTGTTCCACTTTTGGCGGGCTTCTGCACAGAAGCCTCCAAAAGTGGTGCCACTTTGTCTGGGTCTACAGGATGTGTGGGAGGGGGGAATAGGCACCCTGGACTGAGTTGCCTCGGCAACTCAAGTCACACTCTTGTGTGATTGGCCCAGTGGTGAGCCGCCCGGCTCACCACTTAGCATGTTTGAGTGACAGCTAGGACTGATGAAAGGGGGTTTTCTGCATAAAAGCAGGGCTTTGGGGACTTGAACTTCAGAAGTCGCCACGTGACCTAAAGAATCCGAAGAGGGAGAAGCTGAGCCGACCTGCAATGATGACACCACCGGTGGAGCCCTGCTGAACCAAACTCAATACTTCCCAACGACAGAGAAGATCTTCTTTCAGGAGAGTCTTCTTCCTTTGAGCTGGTGGGGTTAGCCAGTTCGCCTTTTTTCGCCTTCCTGGATCGTCTCGTGGTCGAATCGCCCGTGCCAAGCACCCCGGCGGCCGGATAGCCACGCTTCACCACTACCGCGAATAAAAGGGTAGTACCTTTTAACCGGGAATCTCCGCGGCTGGTTTCTTCCCTGGCAGTGCAACGACTTCCAGCTTTCCTCCACGTCGGGATCTTCTCTTCCCCTGGACGAAGCACCAACTTGCACCCGCTGCCAAGAAAAACTGCCTCCGCTGGAGCTTTCTTGCCATTTCAGGTACTGTGTCCCGCCTGGTCTCCCTTGCAACAGACTGTTCAAGGTGTCACGTAAATCCTTGACTCTCTATTCTGGGGTGACCTCGGACCTGTTAACTAACTTTTCTGAACTGATCTAACTCCTTTTTGAACTATCTGCAAAGACTTTTTAAGTGTACTTCAACTGTGTGATCGTGGGCACATTCTGCCTTGCTCTCTCCAAGAGAGGGCCTGGCCTATAAACTTTTTGCTCTACAGTAGACCCTGCCTTTCTTGACTTGCTGTGGTTCTTTAAAAGTGTTGGTATTGTGTGTTTTCCTATTTCTGCCTTTTCTCTCCCTTTTTAAACTGAATTATTGGAGTGCCATCTAAGGTTACGCGCTCACCTCTGTTTTGCAAATAAGTGGTGTCTTAACTTAGACTTGTTGAATAATTTAATCAGGGAGGTGTATATATTTCTAGTGACTGTGTTTGAACTTGCTTGACATATTAGTGCCAGTGTATTTTTACAAATGTGTTTTTAAATAAATAATTATATACTTTTATACCAAAGCTCTGGTCAGTGTTTGCTTGTGCTACTGTACCTAATGTGTATACTCTATATACTGCCTAACTCTTCTTGAGAGAAGTCTGACTGCTCAGCCACAGCTACCAGGTAAATCTGGGTGATACAGACTGCTACCAATTGGGTTTACTGCTAACACCTGTAGTCTTAAACTTTTTGCAGTGGTCCCTAAGGGAACTGCACAGGTTTCTGCCTAACAGAAGGTGCCGGGAAAAGTTGGTCCCACTATTCCAATGGATCCAAGCATCTACGCAGACCTTCTAGTTCGATCAGATGCAGAGGGGTCCAGCGGGACGACAGCAGGCTCGGGGTGCCAAACCTTCCAGTGGGTCACCAGCGGTTCCTTCGTTTCAGGATACTTGGATCCTATCCTTCGTTCAGTGAGAACTCAAGAGATCGACATGGTATGGGTGTTTGGAGTTTTCTCTTATACAGAATCACCTTCGCGCCACAACGAAGAGGACCCAATGGGAGATCTGCTCACATACAGGCACACCATACATGGACCACAGTGGTCCCAGGCATTCATAGCACACCAGAGTCCCTGGCACCCAGGAAGTGTATTAGAAACAGACAGTCCAACCCACATCCTGGAAGCACACACACAAGACATGCAGAAGCCCGCAAAAGCTTGGCGTTTTCCGGGAGAATGCATGCCCAAATAAGGATTGACCCGGGTCAGCTCGACATGGGGAAGGTGAAGGGGCAAGATGGCGAAAGGACAGGACAAAGAACCTCGTGGCATGGCCATTTTGGAGCCAGGCCACCTATTTGTGCCAAACGCGGTAAACGCGTTTTACCTGGCAGGAAAGGGTTACAAATATATGAAAAGATACGCTGCCACCAGCCCTGTCCAAGGCACATCTGCACTTCTCCTAAAAAATCCTTCGAGAGTATCTAGAGCCTTTTGAAATGACAGGAAGACCAAAGTGCACTCTACTGTAAGGTACATTGTAGATACTACCTATTAGGACGACAGTTCACATGCGTTACCGATCACTCACCCCTAGTTTGGATTAGCCAACGCAAAGACTCCAACCCTCGGGTCATGCAATGGTTTCTAGAACTACAATCCTATTGTTTCACTGTGGAACATAGAAAAGGAAAAGACCAAAACGTAGATTTTCCTTTCCAGTTCCCCTGTGAAACAAATGTGGCTACATCGCATGGAGGAAGGGTATATGAGAAACCTGAAGGTGTCTCCCTGACTAGTCCCCGGGGACCTGTCATACAGGAGGACAGGACATGGCTATCGCTATTGAATCCAGTTCCTGGGGGTGGGCCAGTGAGGGTGGATCACCTGGATGGGGGGGTCCTCAGGGAATAGAGGTGGGACACCGACGGGTGGGATGCAGTTTCCCCTTCTTCTAATAACTTTTCCCCATCCTGCTATATAGGAAGCTCAGAAACTCGACCCCCGCCCCTTTTCCGACACGAACACTTTTGCACACCGGGAAAGACGACAGACAAACACCAAAGACGTTTTCCTGACATGTCCCAATACATGTCCCAATACAAGGGTCAGGCAAAGTCAGGCAATTGACCAGGATCACGCACACCTGACGCCCCTTTCCCTTCCCCACAGGGATAAAAGGTGGAGCATGAGAGCACAATACGAGCAAGGCAGACCGCACAACGAGACAGCTATGCAGGCATGGCAGTTCAAGAGGAGGAGAAAGGCGGCGAGAACCAAAAGGCTGACAAGGAGAGAAGCGATCTTGCCCTTTCCGACCGAGACCCGCAAGACCTCTGTGGAAGGAATAGTCATACCGCAAACAATAGCCCAAGTGGTTTACACCAGATGTCAGCGGTACACGGAGCATGCTTACACTGATTAGCAGGACAGAGGGAGACACCTGCTACCGTGGTACCGGCCTTGACTCCCAATACGAAGAAAGCCAAGCGGTTCATCACAGCCAGTGAGTCCAGATAAAGAAACCGAACTCTGTTGAATGAAAGTTGCAAAGTGGCACATTGAGGAAAGTTCACCCAACTGTTCATTGTTTAGGGAAGACCAGGTGCAGAGTTGTCCGGCACCACGTGGGTGCTCACTCGAGAGACTCTGGTTGATTCTATGTTGAATGAAACTACTGATACCATAAGGCCCTAGGGGAGCCATGAGATAAAGGTCAAAGTGGTCATAAAGGGATCTAGCAAAAACCCTGTGCAGTCGAAAGTCTTTGACCGATAAACCATTGAGAACGGAAGTGAAGTGAATCCCGCATCAGAAGAAAGTAAAAGGAATTGTGAAGTGGCAAGAGTGAACCCGACGGAGGGATGCAAATAAAGAGGGGCGAAGTCTAAAGAACCAAGGAACAGTGTGTTGACAAAAGTGACCCTGACAGAGGGATCTCCACGGTAAACTGTTTAAAAAGACATTAAGATTTGTGAGTGCCAAAAGAGAAATTGGTTTGTGAAAAGCCATAGTGAACCGGACGGAGGGAGGCAAACAATAGAGAAGGGTTTGAGCTCGGAAGAGGGGGCCCTAGGGGTTGAGGCATCACCCAACATACATTTGAAAGGACATTTTTGTTTGTTATATTGACCACATCAGGTTCTCTAAGGCAAGAGACTTTTTATAGGAAAATGACACCCACTCAATGTCCTGATAGCTGAAGCTGGAACTAAGGTCTCGTGCTGAGAAAGCTCCAGCATGTGCTGTGCTCAGGAGTCTCGCCTTGTCCCGTGCTCAAAAAGTGGGGAAGGGAGACCCCCGGCCACCACATCCTGGCTTATCATTTGTGAACACTTCTTTCTTTCCTGCAAACCTTATCCCACACTCTTTTTGTATTTAGCGCAAGGATTGGCAATAGGTTTTTCTTGGTATAGGCTTTTTTATTTGACCAGATGCCACTAGGACTGCCTCATTATTATTTGATAGTCATAGCTTGCTCCGATCTTAGATTTAGGTTTAGATTAGGCGTTTTTCCAACCTGCATAAACAGTTTAATAAACATCCTTGAACTGTGATCACTTGTGTCTGTCTATTCTTGATACCATGATTTCCTTACATGTGGTGTCAGGAGTGGGATGTTACTCAAATGAAACAAATTAGAGAACCCTACAGTTTCAAAAACTCAGTCAGAAAGCTTCTAACCCTTCCATTGCCACCAAAGAATCGATAGGATTTGACATCTGTAGCAGTAGGGAAGCTATTATTCCCCGGGGAAGAGAGGAATGATTCCTACAGACTAGATTTAATACTCCCTCTGGGGTGCTACATAAGACTGGCCCCGAAATCTGGCATAGCGTGGAAGTTCGAATTAGATGTCTTAGCAGGCATTATTGATCCAGACTTCCAGGGAGATGTAAAGTTTCCCTTACAGAATCATGGTGAAATCCCTTTTGAGGTACACCACAGAGATCAAATTTCCCAGGGAATTTTGGAAAGAGCTCTATTTCCTCAGTTTAAAGAAAGTGAACCAGACAAAACTGAACAGGGTAACGTAGGCTTTGGAGAAGATGACAAACCGCCTAACATCGAAGACAGGAAGGGAGAAACACGTCTGTATGGGCTCGATACAAATAAAATATCATATCATATATCATATCAGAAGAGCCTACCATCTATCCCGAGCTAGCCTTCGCCCAGCGAAATGATCCAGCCCTCGCTGAATCTTTGCTACAAGCAATTCCGAAAGAAGAGGGCTTAGATAAGGGAATGCCCTTTTTCTTCTTAACACATGGATTTCTTTATAGAAGAGAGACATCTACGGAGGGTGTAATAAAAACCCAATTTTTAATACACAAAAGCCAATGAAAGGTTGTATTGGAGATCGCGCATTCCCATTTTACTGGGGGGCATTTAGGACAAGCTAAAACCCAGGCGCATATTAGTGGGAAATTCTTCTGGCACGGTATCTACTCCGATATAAAGACCTTCATCCAGACATACAAAATATATCAAAATACTAGCCCGCACATCCCATTACCAGCCACTCTGAACCAAAGCTGATCACTGTGAGAAACCTGAGGGTGTTCTCCCAGGTAGAGCCCAGGAATCCCTTATCCAGGTGGCCAGGACACCGCCATCCCTGTTGGATCCTGTTCCTGGGAGTGGACCAGTGGGGGAGGATCACCTGGGTGAGGGAAACCAGAGTTTTGCTAGGGGGAATATTCAAGGTGAGGCGCAGTATTATACCGAGGAGGAAGGCAAGGGGGACAAGGTCCCTGGGGTTTTCCTTAGTTTTTATTTTTAATTTATTTTTATTATTATAAACAAACAAAACCAACAAACAATACAGCTTTTTGGGACGTACATAATCAATATCAAACCGTCACTTTATACAGTGTTATTCTCCGTCCTCTCCCACCCCACCCCACAAACTTGAGCCGGCCCATCCGTGTCATCTACGGGAGCGTTTTTGGGAATCACAGTGCTTGTAGACTAGTCTGAGTCTTCTATTCCATGGTTAACCTGGTGGGGGTTTACCATAGAGGTCACTAATTGTCGCCAGGCTATCAGGGGGCCCACTTCTTCCTCACCCCCCCAGGTAACGGCTTCAAACCATACTACTGATTCTGCTTCCGCCCATCTCAGGAGGTCCGCCCACCATGTCTCCACCCTGGGTCTGTGGGCCGCCTTCCAGCCCATTACGATCCTGCGCTTGGCCAGGATGTAAGCCAGGTCCTTCATCTTGCTTATGTGCTTTAGATTGCGTGGCCTGGGAAAAATCCCGAGCATGCATGCCCAAGCCGACCCCACATCCAGCACCACTCCCCCACCGGTCATCTTAGTCTTTATTTCGTCCCAGAATCTGTGCACCTCGGGACAGGCCCAGAACATGTGTAGCAACCCCGCCTCCACCTCCCCACACCTGGGGCATTTCTGCGTGGCCAAGCCTCCAAACCTGGCTATTTTCCCGGGGGTCAGATAAGCCCTATGGATGACATACAACTGGATCTGTTGGAGTCTCGCATTTCGGGACACCTTTTTATGGTACCTTTGAGCTCTCTCCCATTGCCCCTCTGTCATAGGTCCTCCTACCTCCTCCTCCTCCTCCCAGTCCTGCCTCGGTTGAAGCAGTTCCTTCCCAGCCTTAGCTCTCAGGAGCTTGTATACCCTGGATATTTCGTGCCCGCCCTCCAAAACATTGTACATCGTTTCCAGGGCGGCATCAGGTTCTTCCGCCAACACCGCCTCAGGTTTTCCTTAGTTATTCCACTTCTACCTCCCTTCTACCCAAAGAAGCCCCCTTAATAAAATCCAACCACCCCTACACCTCTGGTAAACCAACTAGGAGCCCAAACCCTGATACACCCAGAACCTACCTCTCTCAGAACCCCTGTCTTACTATATCCTACCTGAATACTCTCAGTCAGTCTTCTTCCCGTCCCTCTGATTATTATTTCCTGCACTCCCTACCTGTCCAGATAAAACACTTCAGTTTCCACAATCGTTCTTGTTTATTTTATAATAAGAACCCCGGTCATTACTATCCATTTCAAAACCCCTCTAAACCGAGTGTTGTAAGTCTATATAACACTGTTTCCCCATCCTACCCTGTAGGACAATCTGACACTCCAACCCTTCCCCTTTCCGGCATGAACACTGTTTTACCCCCCGGAAGACAACAGACTTATAATAAAACTGTTAACTGACATGTCCCGACACAAGGGTCAGCCAAAGTCAGGCAATTAACCTGAATAACACACACCTGACAGCCCTTTCTTTTCCCCGCTGGGATAAAAGGTGGAGCAAAGAGCACAGAACGAGCAAGGCAAGCACAGCAGACAGCACAGTGAGACGCTAATCAAGCGCAGCAGTTGAAGAGAAGGAGAAAAATGGCAGGAATCGAGAGGGTGGCGAGGAAAGAAGTGGCTTTGCCCTTTTTGTCAGAGGCCTGCGGAACTTTCATGGAAGAGAGCCTAAGACCACGAACAATAGCACAAGTGTCTTGCTGCAGATGTCAATGGTGCACGGGGCAAGTGTACACCGATAAATCAGGAGCGAGGGAAGCATCACAGCCGGTGAGTTGAGGGAAGAACCAATAAGAAACAGGCTGTGTTCATTGAGAAGCGCAAAGTGGGAAGCTTGAACCAAGCTCAATGAACTATGAAAGAACTGTCAAAGTGTAAAGGGGAGACCAGATGCAGAGGGAAACTGGCACCACGTGGCTGCTAACTCCAAAGACTCTGGTCGATCCCCATCTGATTGTAACTCCAAATACCAGACAGCCATAGGAGAGCCACCAAAATAGGTCAAAGTGGTCATACCGAGGGTCAAGCAAAATCCCTGTACAATCGAAAAGACTTTGATCTACAAACTATGTGAAAGAAGTCTAGGCAAAGTCTAAGGTCCTGAGAAACAGTGTGTTGACAGACGTGAACCTGGCTGAGGGATGTCCACTATTAACTGTTTGAAAAGACATTGAGAAACTAAGGGAAGAGAAATACTGCTAAAGTAAGGAGAAGCCATAGTAAACCCAGACGAGAGAGGCTGAGATTTAAGAGAGGTCCAAGCCCGACCAAGGGAGATCTGGGAGTGAAGCTATCACCCAAGTACTTGCAGTTAAGAGGCATCCGAGTCCGACCGAGGGAGATCCGGGTGTGAAGCTATCATCCAAAGCTCATTGAGAAAAGAACCGATACGTAAATTGAGGAGTACAATACATGAGGGGACAGCGTCCGGAAGAGGGGGATCCAGGGGTGAAGCCATCACCCTACGTGAATTGTGGCCAAGAATTGAGAAGGTTCAGCGCCCAGAAGAGGTGGACTCAGCAGTGAACCATTAACATCCTAAAGAACTTTCATTTGTTGAAGGAACTTTTTTTTATTATTTTGAACACGTCAGGCCCTCGAAGGCAAGAGACTTTCAAAGGAAACAGGACTTGGCCATTGACGGTCCTGAGAGCTGCCATTTGAACTGTCGTCTCGTGCTGGAGAAGCCCGAGACTGTACTGGGCACCAAGATCACACCTTAGCCCGTGCTCAAAACGTGGGGAAGGAAGACTGAGCCTACTGCCTCCTTACATATTATCTGAGAACACTTCTTTCTTTTCTTGAGAACTATCCCACACCCCTTTTTGTATTAGTTGTAAGGTTTGGCAATAGGTTTCTTAGTATAGGCCCTTTTTATTTGACACAACACCAGGACTGCCTTATTTTTCATTTGATGGTTGACGCTTGCTCCCATCTTAGATTTAGGTTTAGATTAAGCGTTTTTTCAACCTGCATACGGCATTCATTATTCAATAAACACCCTTGAACTGTGATCACTTGTGTCTGTTGCCACCATGAGTTCCTTACATCATAGAAATTTCCTTTTCAAGAATTGGTATGGATATAATTGGACCGCTAGAAACACCTATACTAGGCAATAAATATGTCCTGGTGATCGTAGATTATGCAACCTGATAACCTGAGTGTCATGATGCCTACCCCCGGGGATCCAGATCAAGTCCAGCAGCCCCGGAAGCAGGCATCAAGCTATTACAAGCAAGCCCAACAACCCCTGCTAGGGGCCATTTGGGTGCAGTCCTGGCGTCTATGGCGCCAGGCTCATATGGAGAGTCAGTCCTGGCGCCATAGGCGCCAGGCTCATAGAATAAAACCTACCTGATGCAGACCATGCTGCAAACTTACCTGATGCAGACCATGCTGCAAGAGCTCCAAGCCAAAGGAGGCTTGAAAGGAACTACTTTACCTTGGGACTATTTTCTACTCGGGCTGGGTCTGGGAGGAATACTTAGCTGGGACTACTTTGGAGGCTATTTAAACCACACCCGAAGAGCAGCACATGCTTTGCGTTATTCTGCATCCAGCAGCGTAACGCTCACCGTGCCTGCAGTCAGCATTCAGTCTTCTGCCACGCCTGCCTCGAGTCTGGAGCTCCTAGAAAAAGGGAGGAGGAAGGAGAAAAGGTTAGAACAAGAGCAATAGCTTTGATCCTTACCTGAATTCCCGATCCACCGCGCCTTCGAGCTGGAAGAAAGAAGTTATTTTATGCGCGTCGCCTCTTCTGCTGCAGCGCCGTGCTGAACTCACCGGCCTTCGCAACATCTTCATTATCCACCGCATCCTTCTACATGTTCACGCCGCACTCCGGCACCTAAGGGGAACACAAGAACAGCAAGGTGAGCCAAGGGGATAAACAGAGGCAATATTAGTTACCCCCCATAGACTTACCTGATTTTACCACCGGGGGTACTATTCCTCTTCACGGGTCGGCGCAGCCTCCACCGCATCCTCACCGTACACCGGCCCCTAAGGGGAACAAAAGGACAGCAAGGTGAAACAAAGGGACAAACAAGGGGAAACCTCCTCACCACAATAGACGTACCTAATTTTACCGCCGGAGGCATTATTATATAGACTTCATACTTTCTCTCAGCGCCTGAATAAGGGAGAAAGCAACAGGTTACATATTGACACTATTTTATCGAACTGTGTTGGATAATACAAACCCTTACCTGAATATTACCGGTTGCCACGAGGAACTCTTCGCTAGGGTCAAGCTGCAACCTGCAAGGAATCAGATAAGAGTGAAAGTCAGACACTGGAACTCTTACGAACTACATACTTACGGCATCTTGCCGGAAATCTCATGTTCTGGAACTCACCAATTCCTTCGAACCAGTGAAGCAACTGGTTATCTACGCGCCCCTGCACTCAATGCAGGATGGAGAGCTCATCTTTCCAAACCATCAGGTGAGACTATAAGAGGGGACATCAAAGGTGATCAGTGGGGAGAACAGCGGGGGTGGGGGGTTTACGCTCAACTCCACGGGTGGTTAATTCCCTTTCTCCATTTGTAGAAGAATATTCCTACGGGCCAAGCAAACGAAGCTAGGTGGGCCAGTCCAGTCCGTCATCTCGCACTACGCGTCACATTGGTGGAGACCGCAGCTGTCCAGTTCAGATCGACGCCCCTGTGGGAGCCAGGTGAGCATAACACTGAGGCATTCCCAATGCGAAACACAACACAGCAGATCCTTAAGCACCTTCTACCGTATTCCTCCAGGGTCGGCTTTCCCAAGGAAATACTAACCACCCAGGGTTCGAATTTTATGAGTAAGCTTATGGCCGAAGTCAAAGAGCTACTCCACCTTACCACCATGCAAACTTCTGTGTACCATCCTCAAACCGATGGTTTGGTAGAAAGATTCAATAAAACTCTAAAGGTGATCTTATGAAAACTAGTAGGTAATGATGGGAAAGACTGGGATCAAATTATCCCATGGGCACTATTTACTGTAAGAAAAACCCCTCAAGCTTCGACAGGTTTCTCTAGACATGCTACGAGAAACTTGGGAAGATGGAGAGGAGGCCCCCATTCCCATCTCGAAGACTGCCACCAGAATGTGAGAACATATGAGATTGGTTTGTGACTTAGTCTACACTCACATGGTAAAGGCAGAGAACCAACAAAAATCCACGTATGATAAAAAAGGTTAGCTTAAGATCATTTTCAATATGACAAAACGTATTGGTCCTCTTTCCCACCTCAGAAAACAAACTTGTCTCCAAGTGGCACAGACATTATGAGATTGTAGAACGAACGGGAACCTGTACTTAGAAAGTAGCCCAAACAGACAGAAAACAGAAAGTCTATTTGTATCATGTAAATCTCTTGAAAGAGTCGAGGGAGAACCCATCAGCCACCCATGCCAAAGTACAAGCATGCCTGGTTCACAAAGAAATAGATAACTCAGATTTAATTCTTCCCGAGTTACCTGTCCAAAAACAAGAAGACCTAAAAGCTGTAGTTGACTTGTTTCCCGATGTATTCTCAGAAAAACCAGGAAGAGTAACAGGCACTTATCGCTACATTGGAACACCCAAAGGTAAAGTGGTACATTTAAAACCTTATAGACTTCCAGAAGCCCGTAAACAGACAGTGATCGACGAAGTCAACAAAAAGTTGAAAGACAATATTATCGAGCCTTCTTCAAGTCCTTGGTCCTCCCCTATCGTGTTGGTCACTAAACCGGACCATTCCTGGAGATTCTGCATAGACTTCCATCAAGTTAATGCTATTTTGGATTTCAATGCCTATCCCATGCCACGCATCGATGACCTAATTGATAAGCCGGAGCAGCCACCTAGGACTGTTTCAGTTCAAAGTCCTTCCTTTTGGTTTACACGGCGCACCTGCCACTTTCCAATGCCTCATGGATCAAATCCTACAACCGTGGAGCTTATATTTATGATATCGTCATTTATAGTAAAACCTGGGAGGACCATCTCTTCCACCTTTATACCATCATGAAAGTCCTCAAAAAAGCTGGCCTAACTACTAATCCAGCTAAGTGCAAACTGGCTAGGTCAGCCATAAAATACCTTGGCTTCTTTGTAGGAAAGGGGAAGATACAACCCCAACATGAAAAGCTAAAAGCTGTCTTACGTACACCAACACCCAAGACCAAAAGAGATCTTGGCGCATTTCTCGGGTTGCTAGGATATTACCGTAAGTTTATCCCCAACTTTTCAGACAAAACAGCCAGGCTAACAGATAGACGTAAGAATGCCGAACCACAGAAACTTCATTGGAATGACGAGGAAGAAGTACGTTATAACACCTTGAAACAAACATTGTGCCAGAACTCAATCCTGAAGGTAGTTGACTTTTCTAAAGAATTCATATTGCAGACAGATGCCTCTCTTACAGGGTTAGGAGCAGTCTTGCCCCAGGTTTGTGATGTTTTGGAACACCCAATATTATTCACTAGTCCTAAACTATTCCCACGTGAAAGAAATTACTCCTTGTTGGAACTAGAGGCCCTGGCCATCAAATGGGCGAAACTCCATATTAGATACTACCTATTAGGACGAAAGTTCACACTTGCGAAGGACCGCAAAGGGCTGTTTGCTGTGCCGCGACGTGCTGTGCTGCATTGAATTTTGCAAATTGGATTTCGCTCTACTGCTACCAGCGCTTGGTATACCCGCGCTGCTTTTTGCTGCCTCCTGCCTTTGGAGGAAGTCTTTCCGAGGGACACCCACTTTGCCTGACCCGTGTGAATCAGGTGATTTGTGGGCCGTTTTCTCCGCCCCTTTGTTGTGCAACGTCCCTGGCTTGCTGTATTTAACCACCGCCCTCCAGCACATCCGCGCTGCGCACCGCGAAGGACCGCAAAGGGCTGTTTGCTGTGCCGCGACGTGCTGTGCTGCATTGAATTTTGCGAATTGGATTTCGCTCTACTGCTACCAGCGCTTGGTATACCCGCGCTGCTTTTTGCTGCCTCCTGCCTTTGGAGGAAGTCTTTCTGAGGGACACCTACTTTGCCTGACCCGTGTGAATCAGGTGACTCTTTGTGCTTCCTGTTCCTCATTTGAGAGCAAAGACTCCAAAGCATGGACTCTTTGGACTGTGTGTAGATTGGCTAGTGTAATTCATAAACATTACACTTATACAGTTTTTCTCTTGCTTTTTAAAGGTGATTTGTGGGCCGTTTTCTCCGCCCCTTTGTTGTGCAACTTCCCTGGCTTGCTGTATTTAACCACCGCCCTCCAGCGCATCCGCGCTGCGCACCGCGAAGGACCGCAAAGGGCTGTTTGCTGTGCCGCGACGTGCTGTGCTGCATTGAATTTTGCGAATTGGATTTCGCTCTACTGCTACCAACGCTTGGTATACCCGCGCTGCTTTTTGCTGCCTCCTGCCTTTGGAGGAAGTCTTTCTGAGGGACACCCACTTTGCCTGACCCGTGTGAATCAGGTGACTCTTTGTGCTTCCTGTTCCTCATTTGAGAGCAAAGACTCCAAAGCACGGACACTTTGGACTGTGTGTAGATTGGCTAGTGTAATTCATAAACATTACACTTATACAGTTTTTCTCTTGCTTTTTAAAGGTGATTTGTGGGCATTTTCTCCGCCCCTTTGTTGTGCAACGTCCCTGGCTTGCTGTATTTAACCACCGCCCTCCAGCGCATCCGCGCTGCGCACCGCGAAGGACCGCAAAGGGCTGTTTGCTGTTCGCGGTTCGCGATGCGCGGCGCGCAGCGTTTGGCGAGCTGAGGGTTTCAGTGAGTAATTGTGGGTTTTGTGTGGAACTTTGATCTAATTGTATCTGAGGCTCACGGAGAGTGCATAGTATTGTTTTATTTGACCTCTGTCCTGGTTAGTGTACTATCATTGCTGAGTCGACATAGTGCAGCTACTCAGAAAAATGCAGTGCTCATTTACTACTTTAAGGAACGGCAAATGTTTGATGGACACGGGTAAGATACCAGCTAAGATGAAGCTGGCTACGGCTTCTTTAAATACGGAAAGTTCACAAATTATCTCCCCTGATAGCCCCTTGCAGGTTGCCGCACAAAAAGCCTCATTGGAATGTTGTGAGCATTTTGTAAAAGGCACTCATCTGATTGAGCCGTTGATGGCGCAAAATATATATACGCCCTTTTCGTTAAAAACAGCTAATGATGAAGGTCATAATGCAGTAGTATTTTTAGGAGAAATTTGTAAATCTCCTCCTTCGATTTCTGACACCTCCATGTTGGCTCCTGGCATAATTGAGGCCCTAGAAAGATGCATTAGTCTTTCGTTGGGCCCTTCTACTCCAGCTGCAGCCTCACGTGGCCTACATGAACAGGTTCATTTTCATTCCAGTCTGCTGCCTACAATAGATGTCTCTCAGACAAATAATCAAGCTCACTTGGTTGAAAGTGATATGAGCATTTCATTACCAAATGCACCTTTACCACATAATAAGGCACACTGTGAAGAACTATTGAATCATGAATCCTCATTTAAACAGCCTCCTTCTGGGTTCACTTCTGAGTCTGCTTTTCCTCAAACTTCAAGTTCTCCTATTGTGAATGATAGGAATTCCCCTAATTCATTAGAACAGGAAATTCATTTGTTTCCAGTGTTTACTCGTATCCTTAATCTCTTAGACAAAGGACATGAATTTACTCATACACTTCTGAAGGATATGAAGGACTCAATTAGTGCCAATTCTTTACAACTGGCTAGGATTGAGGGATACATTATGGCTCAAGAGGCCTGTCACAAATGTCATGCATCTTGCCCTGAACGAATGGTCGAAATTGTAAGGAGGAGTATGCCGATGACTTCATTCACTCATGCCTCAATTTCTCAAAGCACGCAAACGATTGATATTACTTCTACATGGTATGCCCACTTCATTTGCAAATGCAGTGGTTAAAGATACTGTAGAGGCTTCATCGATTTCTATTTCTCATTCTACAGAGTTGGCAGAAGTAGCCAAACTGCAGCACGATAGAATTTTACAAATTGAGCAAATCTTGTATAACTCTAAACTTTTCAATTTGGAAATGTGTGAATCTAGAAATATCTCTCCGACCACTACTGTGGCTGAACCTACTCCTGACAGTCCTTCCGCTCTCATAGTGTTATTGGACCCGTCTGATTCTCACGAGAAATCTTGTGATACGGAGGGGACTAATCATATGTATCATTCTTCACGCAAAATGAAAAAAGCATATCAGAGAGCGGTAAAACGTAAAAATAAGACGAAACAAAATAAGAATTGTCCAGGCAATAATAGCATTGCAGCCTCTTCCTTGCAAAACTCGGCCGCTAATTGTGTTACAACTGATGTTGTTGTGAAGTTGGTGAACACTGAAGATGTAGAAGAAAATTTTGACTCTAGTCAATTAAATGAGGAGAGTCGGATTGCACTTCAATGGCAGGCCCCTAAAAACACACAAAAAGGTAAAAAGAAGGGCTCTCACATCTCCGGTCTCCATCCCAGTTCGGAAGGTTCTGTTGAAATTCAGAGTGCTTCCCCTCTCCTTTCTGGTGTTGTGGGCAATTTACCACAGGCAGCTACTAATAAAGTAAATTTGAATAGGTTTTTTCCGCCGATTGAGAATAAAAAAACAGTCTGTCATGTGGCTTCAAGCACCTCTGAGAATGATACAATTGTAACAGAGGCGTCGAATGCGGCCTCAGTTCTGGCAACGATTTATCAACCTTCTCTTGCCAATCCAGTGCTTGTATCCCATGAGCTTCAAACGCAGAGCCATATTCCGAGCCAAGAAAAACATGCTGCCTTGGTTGATTCTGCTAAACCCTCACCCACTATGTCTAAAGTGGAACAAAAAATATCTGTTGACCAGGCTGTGCGCAGCTCAGTATCCACATGTGTTGGAGCAGCGTTGGGGACAACGATTCTGGTAGAAAAGCAGGATGGGTTGAAACAAGCTCTTTAATCCGTTAATATGAGGTTGCCTTTACCGTCAATAATATCCAACAATATAAATCCTATTTCTCTGAATTAGATTTCTGAGGAAAATCAGACCATAATTGGATGGTCTAGCAATCCTCAGATTAATGGTAAGGTACCCATTAACCGCACTTTTTTTTTAATACTCTGTACAAAATTCCTTTGCTACGTAACCTAGTCTCTCAAGATATAGATTGGATTAAGTTGCCTCTGATTAACAATAATCGAATGTTGTGCAAAGTAGTATCGCCCATTATCGCTAAACTTATTTGGGAACACAAAACTGATATGATATTTTTGGGACTGGAATTGCAAGCCTTTCCATATTTGGAAAAGGCCATGCAATTCTTAGAATTCACGCCTTTGGTGGTGAAACAAGACAACAGTAAGAAGGAACTGCCATCAGATCAATCGGAAAATGCCAAGATCTTAGCACAATTAGCTTCTTTGACCTTGGCACTAAATGGTTTAGTGGGGATTCTGCCCAATCCCAATGCCTCAACATATTTAGGGTCTTCTTTGCCTATTGCTGAGGTAAATTCGTAATGTATACACCCTATTATTCAATCATGGAATTGTTGTGGTTTTAATAACCTTGTAACATGGTTCCATGATAAGGCTATTAAAATCTTGCCTTCTATTTTATTGTTACAAGAAACTATGTGTATTTATGACCTTCAACTAGACGGCTTTACGGCCGTTAATCAGATAGCTGTTCAACCACCAGTCGGCCGTCCGGTAGGTGGTTTATCCATTCTATTAAATAACGATCTCAACTTTGTAATAAATCACAGGGTCTCTACCCAATTGTTTCTATTGGTAGATGTGACTATTAATATGGGCATACCACGAAGAGTAATGTTGATATCCCTTTATTGGAATCCGCACTCTTTACTGCTTGCTGATGCTCTAAACATGTTAAATGATGCCTTAATGGACATCTGTCATATCGCACCAACAGCAGAGATATTAATTGGTGGCGACTTTAATTCCTATTTATACGCATCTTCTAACGATTTTCGTTTGGTTGAATTGGCTCAACACTTTAAAACTTCTTGTGCGAATGGCTTAAAATGGGCCAATTTTATCTCTTGTTGGGACCTATGTATAATTAAAGCTGCTTGCTTAAAAGCATCATTTACATGGCATAGGGGGAATGCTTTCTCCACCATCGATTATATAGTCAGCTCAAACTATCTTTCGGGCTTATTATCTTCGATTAAGTCCCATTTTCCGCCTTATGGAGATCATGCCATTTTAGAATGCTCATTGGCGGTAAACACTGAACCCTTTGATAGGGTACAATCGTTAGTCTTAGCACATCTCTATTTGTTTGAACATGTCCACATGTCGTCGACTGACCTTTTTAGTTAATCGCGATTGGTGGCCTGACTATTTATCCGACGATATCTCTTCTCAGGATATCTTTCAGTGGAATAGCCAGATGATACAACGTCACTTGAGAGCTTTGGCCGACTCTGCTGGGAGTAATCCAAACACTTCACAACCCTGTAGTATCTTAGAAAGAACTATTGTGAAATTAAAAAAGGAGAAAAACTTTGCATTGCGAGTAATAAGGAAGGAATATGGTAGTACAAACTGGTCCAGCTTGTCTAAAGCTAAAAAAAATGGTTTTGAGACACTTCAAAAACAAGTTAAAATCGGCCCGTATTGCGTTTCATTTAACGGGTAATCAGAATATGGTACGCCTCATTTGTAAGCACAATATTCGGGACATCTGGAAACTTCTTAGAGCATCGAAGAATTCTGCTCACTCCTCTTTGGAGTCGGCTATAGATGGCAACTCATGGTTTACATTCTTTGAACAAAAATATCATTTACCAGAGAGATTCAATCAAGTAAATATTCCTGATTTAGTGAAATATATTCCAGAGACTTGTCCCTGGGTTGCCCAAGATGTTTTGTTAGCAATAACAAAGTTAAAATCCTCAAAGTGTGCAGGTCCGGATGGGCTACCGCCATGCGTCATAAAAGATGATCCCGTTTTCTGGGCTAATGTTTTTTTGAAGATGTTTCAATCCATTTATAAAAGTAAAACTCTCCCTATATCTTGGGTTAAATCCATTATTATTCCTCTCCACAAAAAAGGTCCCATGGATAATCCACTCAATTTTAGGCCAATAGCTCTTATTGACGTCGCTGCCAAGATCTTTGCGCTTCTGTTACTCAATGAGGTGGAGCAACATATTAAAATAAACAACAGTATTAACAAAGTCCATGGGGACCCAATTGAATGCAACTATTTTAGCACATTTAATTGCTGAAGCTCACATTCCTACCAATGGACCAATTTGTATTGCTTCATTAGATCTATCATCTGCATTTGATTGTGTAATTCGAAGCAGGCTATGGACTAAAATGTTGGACCTTAAGTTCCCTCCGGGCCTGGTGGCGCTAATAGCGCTTCTACATCATAACACCACAATTAGAGTTCGTATTACTAGCAAAGGCCATCTAACACATTCTATTCCGACTGCTATTGGCGTTAAACAGGGCTGCAATCTTGCAGCAGTCCTGTTCAACTTATATCTTTCAGATATCGAAGGGATTTGGGATCCCCTTCAGTCCTATACAGTCAAGCTAGGTAAGCTTCGTCTGTCTTGGCTTGCATATGCAGACGATGTGTTACTATTTGACAGTACTCATTCTGGACTTCAGAACAAATTAGTAACATTTGACTTATACTGTAAACGAAATAACCTCACCATAAATTCATCGAAATCGAGTATTCTTATACTATACTCTAAAAAAAAGCTACGAAAGTTTCGTTGGCATTTGGATTCAAACTATATTAACATTGTTGCCCAGACAACTTACTTAGGGTATAACCTGGCAAACAACTCTTCTGCAATTTTCTGGCAACAGACAATTGCGGAAAAAGTTCTCCCTTTACAAAATCAAATGATATTAATTTTTCGCAAATATTGCAAATTTTCCCTAGTACCTTTATTTGAATTTTATCTAAAAAAGGTAGAGGCCATAATTCTATATGGTTTGGATCTGAACTTAACAGATCTATCTTCATTCTTGAATAAAGTACAAGCTAGGTTGTGGAAAGCAACCCTACGCCTTCCTGCGTCCCTTCCTAACGCAATTGTACGACATGAGCTAGGATTGAATTCTTTGGCATCTCGCCATAATTGGCGTTTGCTGAAGACTTATCTCAACATGAGTTTTCCAGAAGAAAACTTGTTATATGAAGACTTTTTCATCATGCTGAGAGAATCCAGGCCTAGGTCCATTGCATGTTTCCAGCAGCGTATACAGCTTATTTTAAACAACATCAATATAGCTGCAGACGACTTACAAAGGAGGTTTTGCACTGCTCATAAGCATTTATTCTGGAATGATTGGGCCGACACTTGCGAACAAATAACACAGTATTCTTCTTTTACTGAATATGCACATTATAGACACGCTCAAACGCCTCGCCTGCAATATCTCTTACTTTCGCTGAGTGAAGAAACTCGTGCAACATATATGCGCTTTCGATTAGATCTGCTGCATACCAAGATGAGAACGAAATATTGGGCGAATAAAGATATTACTGTTGTGGATACTAGATGCAGATTTTCTAAAATGCCTAAAATTAATGAGACTTTAAAACATCTTTTTCTGTTATGTCCAGCTTTTGAAATGGAGCGTTTAAAAATCATTTCCTCTTTTAGTCCCACCAATTCTTTAAGCGGAAGAGAGTTAATTTGGACCCGATGTATGTGTGGGTCATGTAACTCGATAATTCTGGCAACTGTCCGGTTAGTGAAAATTATAGATGCAGCACTTGTGTCGTATGTGGTTTAGGCTTAACTTTGCCAATTAATGAGATTTATTTTATATTTTGTATACGAGTGATTTGGCTGAGAAATTAGTGTTTTATAAGCTCAACTATTCTTCCTTTGTACATATATCTATGTGCTTATGTTTCTTTTTTGTAAAAAAAAAAAAAAATGATATGTAAAGATGTGTATTGAATTCTGATGTAAATTTTGTAAAGATGCGTACGCATCAAAAACAAAATTTGTTTTAATAAAAAATAAAAAATAAAAAATAAAGTTCACATTTGTAACTGATCGCTCACCCCTAGTTTGGGTTAGCCAATGCAAAGACTCCAACCCTCAGGCCATGCAATGGTTTAATGGTTTCTAGACGTATAACCCTATTGTTTCACTGTGGAACATATAAAAGGAAAAGACCAGGGAAATGTAGATTCTCTTTCCCGGTTCCCCAGTGAAACTAATGTGGCTACATCGCATGGAGGAAGGGTATTTGAGAACCCTGAAGGTGTCTCCCTGACTAGTCCCCAGGGACCAGTCATCCAGCTGGCCAGGACACGCCATTGTTTTTTTTATCCAGTTCCTGGGGGTGGACCAGTGAGGGAGGATCCCCTGGATGGGGGGTCCTCAGGGAATAGAGGTGGGACACCGATGGGTGAGATGCGGTATCGCCTTTCTTCCAATACCTTTTCCCCATCCTGCTATATAGGGAACTCAGAAACTCTACTCCCTTCCCCCTTTTCCAACACAAACACTTTTGCACACCGCAAAAGACTCCGGACAAACACCAAAGCCGTTTTCCTGACATGTCCCAACACAAGGGTCAGGCAAAGTCAGGCAATTGACCAGGATCACACACACCTGACGGCCCTTTCCCTTCCTCCACAGGGATAAAAGTTGGAGCACGAGGGCACAATAAGTAAGGCAGACCGCATGAAGAGACAGCTATCCAGGCATGGCAGTTCAAGAGGAGGAGAAAAGCACCAAGAACCGAAAGGCTGGCAAGGAGAGAAGTGACCTTGCCCTTTCCGACCCAGATCCGCAAGACCTCAATGGAAGGAATTGTAAGACCACAAACAATAGCCCAAGTGTGTTGCAGCAGATGTCTGTGGTGGGGACTGTGGGGAGAACTGGAGGCACCAGAGGGTGGATTAAGTGCGCACGGCCCGCTCCCTATGGGGAACAGGTGAGAGGAGCAGCGTAGAACACCAGGGGCAGAAAAACCGTATAGGGAACTGTGACTGTGGGCCTGTGAAGACATAGGGGCATATACGCTGTGGGGTCCTATAGCAGACCAGGAGTGTGGGTGTAGGGGGTGACGTGTGGGTCCCCTGGGAACGTACAGGGGCTTGTGCCCGGCCCCCCCCGACCCAAGTCACCCAAAATGTTATTGGTGCATTTATAAATTGATGAGGCTCGGGGCATCTGGAAATGTGGGCCATTTCTTTTTGCATGCCGCAAGTGCGGTGTTGAATGTGGGTTCTAAGCCAGGGTAGTGCCACAAGGAGATAAATGGCCAATATGGGGTTTCGCATCTCACCCTAGCAAATAAGGAGGACCAGGCACGTACCGTAGTGGCCACGTGAACCTTATTTCTAACGAGGTCCGTAATGCGGCTATCGTCGCCAACACTTTATCGTCACGCTGCTCTAGGGACGATTCTTTGTCTGCCAGTTCCTCCGCATTCGGCGGATCCATTGCAGCGTGTGTCTTTCAACGTCCTGCAAAGGAGTCCATGATGGTGCCTTTTGTTTTTTGCTTATTGTTGGGCATACCTCCAAACAGAGGGACGGCAAGGCTCTGCGCCGCTAGCCAAGGCAGTGAATGAACTCGCAAGTACCCCAAGCGGTTGAGGCAAGTCCCTCTCGCCGGTCCGCTGTTGTCGCTGCGGTCTTTATATGGGCTATCAGGTGCTTAACCCTATCCTCGTCTGCCGTGCACCATGCGGGATCGCCGGGGAGCCCTCTGATGGGCAAGTCAGTGCCGCCGTGCAGCTGAATGCAGCACATCCCCCCAGCTGCTGTCTGCCAGTGCCCAAACTATGGGGACCTGCAGGAGCAATATCCCATAACACTGTTCACGTGCCTGCTCGGGCGTACAGGGCACCCGGTCTCGCGTACACTGCTCCCACTCTCCTTGCAGTATTTTGCTCAACGTGATGTGTCCCAGTCTCCAGGGAACAGAGGATTGCAGCACCCAACACCAGTCGGCCACCGTATCATGCAACGCCGCAGGCGGGGTCTGCCGCTGCCACGCAGGGGGGCCAGGCTCTCACTCGCACTCCAGTCTAGGCTCACCACCTCGGCACCAATGCGCTTCTCCTCCTGGACTAACTCGCTGTCTCCCCGTGCCTCTTCCGCCCAACGCCAGACCTATCCACAATGTGCTGAGTGCCCCCTGCAAGTTGCACAATCTCTAAGGCTGAGGTAATATTGAGGGGAGGGTAAAGGTGGGGCCTTACCCGGCGTCTGTTTAGGCGAGCGTTGCCATCTTTTCTTGTGCCCCTGGCCGCTTTCGCCAGTACCGTGACACGCGTGGATATACACCCGGTGGGGAGCCTGGGCTCTGCACAGCGCAGCGGGGGGTAGCCAGCCCCGTCCCCCGCTCGCCACCAGGCAGTCGGGCTGTATCCAGCACCGCGCACCCCTCGGTGCGCCGCCAAGTTGATCTGGCAGCACAGGCTCAGGCACTCCACTCACAGGAGCACAACGTTGATCAAGGCCATACCCACGGAGGGGCCCGCAATCCTGTGCGCGGCCCCCAATACTGGGCAGCGCCTGTCCGCGGGTCTCAATCGCAGGTCCTCGCCACCCCTCCTGGGTGGCTTCACAATGTCTGCTGACCTCCTCCAAACACACGAGGCGTCCTCCTAAATGATCCCCGTGCAGCGGGCAGAAGCGCCTCCCTGGTCCCGCCAGCCAGCGCCGTCTGGAGCACCGTATCCGAAGCTAAGGGCTCCGTGCCAGCTCGTCAGGAGTAACTGGATACCATCAGCGGAGACTGCCAGGTAGCCCCTCAGCTCGCAGGAATGTAAGTAAATGACAGAAAAAGGCTCTGTTATAAGGATCAATGCAGGATTTGCACCGGAGCTCAGCTTGAACACAAACTCACACCATGAGCTCCAGGCCACGCCCCCATCTGTGAGATCTTTGGTGAGTGAGGTGGCGGCTTTATCACTGGGGTCATTGAATCCTAGGTTAAGGTCACCTAAGAGTAGAGTTTTGGTTAATCTTTTTATATTGTCACTAAGTAGGTGAATGAGGTGTCCTTGAAAGTCTGCAGGGCGACTGGGAGGCCGATAGATGACGTGGATATTGATGGTGTTTTTGGTTAATAGTGACAGTTTGGCCGATAGGATGTCTGCGTTACCCTCCCATGGGTGAGGGATGGGCCTGAAAGATAATGGGCCTCATTCCGAGTATGGAGGTAATCATGGCGCTATTACTACCTCCAATACTGGTACCGAGTCCGCCCTCGTTCAATGGAGACTTACCGGTCTATTCCGACCTTCACGGGACCGGTAAGTCCCCTTTGAAAAAGCCATTCCCCATTCCCTCTTGAGCCCCCATAGGGCTCAATGGGAAGGGGGAAGGCCCTAATAACGGTACCGCAAATTGCGGTACCATTATTAGTTCTAAAGTCCTTAAACGGGTCCCGTCCTTAATGCCTGATAAAACCAGGCGTTAAGGAAGGGACCCGCTAAGGGAACTCGGAATAAGGCGCAGAGGGATTACCGGCACTGATGTCCTAACCGGTGCCTGGCATCCCTTTGCGCCCCACTCGTGATGAGGCCCAATGTGTCTTTGAAGATCAGCCTCACCTACTCCATGGGCATCATTTTTTTTGTGTGTTACACAGCACCTTCAGTGCAGTGACACAGGGTTGTCTTTTAGCTTCCCGTTCACTCCATTTTTCTGGGACTGACTACTATCTCCCAGAAACATGTAAAGTTGCCATTAACTTTATGTAGTCTCTTTAAATCACAGACCCAGTACCCCCCATCTTACATGGAATATTGGAAAGGGTTAATTCTTATCCCTTTTTGTCTGTTTCGCTTGGAGCACTGTTTTGTTCCCTTTTCATCAAGACTTGGCTGGTGGCAGTGGTAACTACCCTATTTTTATACCGCGGTTATCTTAAATAACCAGGCTATTTTAGGCTATTTAGGTTATTTAGGCTATTTTATTAGCCTCGAACATAAACCCGCTTGATCAAATATATTTTATTTCGGCTCCGGCTGGGTTTATTCACCATTTCTTTTTGTAAAAGTCTTTCTCGTGTTTTACACTGCGTGCCAAACCAGGTTTGGTTCCTTTGTTTGCTGTCTTTTCGTGGGCTTCTGCACAGAAGCCCTCCTTAAGGCACCTGAAAGTTTGGGTAGGCAGGATGTGAGGGAGGGGTCTTAGGACCCCTGCCATGGGTTCCCTTGGTAACCCAAGTTGCACTCCTGTTTGATTGGCTGGGTGACTGTCCTTGCCAGGACAGCCACCCTGCTGTGTGATTGACAGCCAGGCTGTGTGAATGGGGGAAAACTGCATAAAAAGCAGGTCTCTGGGACTGGAAAGGCAGAGACGCCACTAGAACGAAAGAACTGACGAGGAGCTGACAGAAGAGGACCTCTACAACGACTGAACCGTCTGGTGAAGCCCTGCTGCAGGTCCGAATCTTCAAACTCCAACGACAGAGGATCCTCCAGGAATCTTTTTCCCTTGAGCTGGTGGGACCAACCAGTTCGCCCCCAAACTTCAAGCCAGGACCCCTCCTCTGGTCGAATTCGCTGTACAGAGCTACAGTGGGCCGGATAGCCACGAAGGTCGGACCCTGCTTGGGTTTTAAGGAGCGCACCTTCTATTCGTTGCTTTGCTCTGCTGCTGGTTTCTTCCCTAGGTAGTGCAGGACCCTCCATTCTTCCTACTTCTTGTCAGTCCGACGGTCGCTTCAGGAATGTGAGCCTGCAGGAACTACCAGGAACGTCCGCCTCAGCTACAGCTCCCTCTCCGTTGTAAGGTACTGTGCAAATCCGGTTGTTCGTTTCGTTCAGCCGCAGTGAAAGTGTGTGAAATCTTTCTACAATCCGAGGGCTTGTCCTTTTCTTCTTTTTGAACTAACTTTTCTGCCGACCAACTTCGTCCGGAACTCGTGACATGAACTTTACTGCCAACTACCCTGAACCGTGTGATCTTGAGCAAAAGACTTTTGACCTATTGACTTTGGCCATAAGCCTTTTTTACCTGATTCTATCACTGAAGATCCCCTTGCTCAATTGCCCCGAGTACTTACCTGTTGGTGTGGTTCAATTTCTGCCTAACTGTCACGGCTCGCTCCCTTCGCTCCCGTTCCCGCCACTTGGGGGCATGTTTTGGGGTTTATTCCCTACTGGACATTTCCTCCGAACCTTATGCTACAGTGTTCTGATGAATTGGGAGCGCTAAAACCTTATTTTCCAAGTTACTTCCCCTCCGGATCCATTCCAGGTTTTTGGCAGCCACCATGCTACTTTAATCAAATGACTATGCTTCCCAGAATGCCTGGCTCACTGCTTCACCTCCTCCCTTGCAGGACAAGGCTGGGTGGAGGATAGGCAACACCTGTGGTTGCAGGTGCAGCAGGCGGCACACCTGAGGGGTGTGCTCGTTAAGCAGCTTTAAAAGCCTCAGTTTGCTTCAGTCCAGCGCTGGTCATTGTTGCAGTGTTCCTGTTGTGACTGGTCCCTTGTTCCTTGTTCCTAGCTTTGTGCCTAGTTCCTAGTTCCTGTTTCTTGTTCCTCTGCCCTGGATTTCGGATTTTTGTGCTTAATTGATTTCTGCTTTCTGGATTTCCCTTTCTGTCTTCCTCTGTCTACAGGCAGCCTTTCTCTGTGCTTTACCCTTTGATGCTGCCCAATTTGCCTGTGTTCTCTGTTTCTTTGTTGCTGTCCTTTGCTACTGAAAAACTTGATGCTTTAGTCTTTCCCTTTATAGATTTAGCTTCCTGCCTTAAGGTTTCCTTTTGTGATATCATTTTCCCTGCTCCTGATCCTTACTTTCTATTGGGATCCATTCCATGTTTTCCATCGCACTTCTGCATTTATTTCCCATTGATTATTAGGTGTGGGTGTTATTGTAACTAGTCCCAGTGTGAATGCCCTTTTGTTTTCCTCACTATTTTATAATCACTATTCCTACTCGCCCCTTGACTAGGGTCTTATGTATTTAGTTTCCTCCACCCATTGCTGTTATAGCCTTCAGGGTCCCTGTTTGATCAACTGGGTTCGTGAGTTTACTGACATTCAAGTGGTCTTTCCGGTCCTCGTGAGTACTGTTTCTAAGTTCCTTATTCAGTATCATCCAGAGTGTCAGCTCACAGATTCTGTCCTTGCTTGCCCTCTACGTGGGCTTAGCGCTGTCAGTATCTGTAATAGCATAGTGGGTAAGGAGTTTGCCGACTTTCCTTTCAGTCATAAGGAGGTTCTAAGTGCTTACCCCACATTCCTTTTCATATATTGGTATTATTGTTTCACTCTATTTGTACTCCTGGGTTTTAGTATACACAAGTCTTGGGTATTGTATGCACATATTTAGATTCAAAGTTGTACACTGTGCGATTCCGTGCACATTTCCTTCTTCCTTTCTTAACAGAATGACCAGCCGTTATTCCCATTTGAATATGGCCAGTTTAAGAAAGAAAGGCAGCAAGGCCACTAACAAGTTTGTACAGAAAGCTTCCCTTAAGTTTACCTGTGACAATCAAATCATTGATCCCGACTTAAATGAACTCCTTGTTACAAATGGGTATTTACGTGCAAAGTATTTTACCCACAGGATGGCCCATCGTACATTGCCTGATCCTAGTTCTGTCTTTAATTTTGATCCAGATTCTATGTCCGCATAAGCCTTAGCAGCGGAAAACAACACACTGTTAGATTTACTACACACGAGTACGTCTGTTGTTGAACCCCATGATTCCGGTTGTGCTTTACCTCAGATTGAACAGTTTCATGATTCAAACATAAGGAATGGAGGGGTTCATTGCATATCTTCTGTTTTCAGCCCTCAGTCTACTGCTTACTCCTCTGCACAAGTACTTACTGTAGTCCCTAATGTCAAGAGGTCTGATGTCAGTAGTCTGCTTAAGGGTAACACAGACCAAGTCGGTAAGAGAGAGTATAGATCACAAAACCTGCAAGCAGCAAATGACAATGTACAATCAGTGCACATCCGGATGGCTAGGGCAGGATCCAGCCCTGATGCCACCATGCCTTCCCCTGTGCCTACTGATAGGGATGTACAGTTAAGGCCGGGCATGCTAAAAGCTGAACTTGAGGAGTTAAAACAAGAATACATTACTTTACTAGAGGAGAATAAAACCTTACGGTCTTTTCTGAATACACCTCAAACTTTATCCGTTGATGAAGTGAATACTGTTCAATCCCTGAGTGCGGAGGTTTTTGTAGGTCATGATACTCGTCAATATGAAAAATCTATTGGGAGTGAAAGTCCTCTTTCTAGCACAGCACTTATTCAGGGCACAGGTTCTGACAATTGTTCTACCGTTTGTCAGGAATTGCCGTTAGCTGAAGATTTACAAGCCACTCCTTTACCTAAGATTTCCTGTTTAGCAGTCTGTCATAATTCTGAGCTTGAACACATACATGCTTCTGATTCCCAAACACAATCCACAATGGTGGCATACACAGAATCAGTCACTACTGTAGGCTTAGGTTCTGCCCTTGATCTAGCTGCTGAGACTGAAGTAGACATTCAAGCTGATGTGGAAAATGATGCTACCTCTGTGTTCGCTCCTTCTTCTGCCAATTTTTGTCACAATGAACAGTCAAAGACAGTACAAAATTCATGTTTTGATGGACTCATTCCACAGTATACTGAACCAAAGACCCGGCAGGCAATTCCTGAACTGTTGATTGTTAATATGCCACTTTCAGAAGCTAAGACAGAGGAATGGACATTTGACGAAATCCTGATTAACAGAGACTTTACTATGGTGATTCCTCTGGTTGATTTTGACTTCTACAAAGGAAGAGACTCTGTGTCATCCACTAAGGAGAGGGACGGCATGGTTACAGCTCAGTCTTTGGTTACTGGTGCCAAGGAGTCAACCGCCCTAAAGGTGCTTTCCATTCCTGAGCCACAAATGTGCCAGTCGACTTCTGGGACTTCAGTCTGTCCTCCTACAACTATTGACTCTTCGATTATCCAGTCCACTGCTCTGCAGTCATCATTGTCAAACGTGTCTTCAATCAATGAACAATTGCTATGTCTGCCAGTCACTCAAGAGCCTTCACCATGTACGTGGTCAGAGCCAAAGACCTTGACAAGTTTGTCTTCAGCTAACGAGACGGCTCCAGCTTGCATGCCCTCAGCCTCTGAATTTCCTCTGGCATGCCTGTTTTCGGCTACAGTGACTCATCCAGCGGATTATCCTTCAGCCATGGAGCCTCCGGTAGCACATCCTGAGTGCCTGTCTTCGGTCCCAGAGCCTACCGCTAGTTTGGCTTCAGTTCATGAAAGACCTGTATCCTGCTCAGCCTCGCTGCCAATATCGGAGGTGCACCTGTCTACTCTGTTTGATCATGTTGCAGATTCATCTACTTCAGAGTTACCTCCTGAATCCCAACCATTTATTATGGATGAACGTCCAGCCTGCCCTTCTTATGCTTCAGGGGGATCACCAGAATGCCTGCCTTTTACACAAATTGATTCTCCCAACTGATTGACTGTAGAATCAGCACCTCCCGCATATGCAACATCTGAGTCTGAGACTTCTGCCAGCTCTCTCTTCAGAAACATCAAGCTGGATCACGACTCGGGAGGGCCTTACATGCAAGGCCGTTGGACTTGCCTGGAGTGTTACGAGAGGGAGACGGATACCATCCGCCATGGCCCAGACACCGAACAAGTAGCCAACCAGGATAACGGGCTGGACGGTTCACATTTGGGGGCCGGTTTGGATCAGCCGCTTGACAGCCTTTTTGTTGCCGGATCCCACATGAGCCTGAGGGAGGGGACGGGCACGGCCCCCCAACTGCTGCACCATCCGGGTGCTAGTAGCCAAAGGAAGGGTATGACTGCTGCAGTTCAAGATGTGCCTGTTATTGCTCCTGCTGCGAGTGTGCCTGATGTACCAAGTACTGCGTCTATCACTCCTATTGGTATGCCAAACGTTCCTGCGGTTGTATCCCACATGCAACAAGGTGGCTACATGACTGACACCAGGGGTGCCAGCCTCGTACAACCCATTGGACTTCCAGGCCCCCAAGGCGTGGGACAGATGCAGTCGAATCTTGGTCACCTTCAACCACAGGCCTTTAACCAGATGGATGATGAGAGAAGATCCGAACCTCTACCTCGGCCGCCACCTTCTTTGTCTGAACATGAACATTTCCTGAAACCTGCTGTTTTCTCACCTCCTGTGTGTCCGCTCTCAGCAGGGAGGCTACCAGAACATCTACCATTGTCCAAAGCATGTTGCACCAGCCTGCCTCCCTCCTCAATGATGTATGAGTGTTCGCTCCCAGAGACTGTGCTTCCTGGACCTTCCAACTCTGCTTCGGGTCCTGGAGGTCCTTCATGCCTTTCTTCGATCCATGAGTCTCTTCCTCACCGAAAACCTGCCATTGGCTCTTCTAGACTGCGGCCTGATTCTATTCATTCCAGTCCCTCTGCTTCTGCCCGTGGGTCGTCGTTTCCGTCAGTGCCACCTCCGAAGGCAAAGCGCTCCTGTCATGGAAGGAAGATGTTTTGTGCGAGTAACGGCCGCCTGGAGTCGGCCGTGGGAGGGGGTATAGTGTCACGGCTCGCTCCCTTCGCTCCCGTTCCCGCCACTTGGGGGCATGTTTTGGGGTTTATTCCCTACTGGACATTTCCTCCGAACCTTATGCTACAGTGTTCTGATGAATTGGGAGCGCTAAAACCTTATTTTCCAAGTTACTTCCCTTCCGGATCCATTCCAGGTTTTTGGCAGCCAGCATGCTACTTTAATCAAATGACTATGCTTCCCAGAATGCCTGGCTCACTGCTTCACCTCCTCCCTTGCAGGACAAGGCTGGGTGGAGGATAGGCAACACCTGTGGTTGCAGGTGCAGCAGGCGGCACACCTGAGGGGTGTGCTCGTTAAGCAGCTTTAAAAGCCTCAGTTTGCTTCAGTCCAGCGCTGGTCATTGTTGCAGTGTTCCTGTTGTGACTGGTCCCTTGTTCCTTGTTCCTAGCTTTGTGCCTAGTTCCTAGTTCCTGTTTCTTGTTCCTCTGCCCTGGATTTCGGATTTTTGTGCTTAATTGATTTCTGCTTTCTGGATTTCCCTTTCTGTCTTCCTCTGTCTACAGGCAGCCTTTCTCTGTGCTTTACCCTTTGATGCTGCCCAATTTGCCTGTGTTCTCTGTTTCTTTGTTGCTGTCCTTTGCTACTGAAAAACTTGATGCTTTAGTCTTTCCCTTTATAGATTTAGCTTCCTGCCTTAAGGTTTCCTTTTGTGATATCATTTTCCCTGCTCCTGATCCTTACTTTCTATTGGGATCCATTCCATGTTTTCCATCGCACTTCTGCATTTATTTCCCATTGATTATTAGGTGTGGGTGTTATTGTAACTAGTCCCAGTGTGAATGCCCTTTTGTTTTCCTCACTATTTTATAATCACTATTCCTACTCGCCCCTTGACTAGGGTCTTATGTATTTAGTTTCCTCCACCCATTGCTGTTATAGCCTTCAGGGTCCCTGTTTGATCAACTGGGTTTGTGAGTTTACTGACATTCAAATGGTCTTTCCGGTCCTCGTGAGTACTGTTTCTAAGTTCCTTATTCAGTATAATCCAGAGTGTCAGCTCACAGATTCTGTCCTTGCTTGCCCTCTACGTGGGCTTAGCGCTGTCAGTATCTGTAATAGCATAGTGGGTAAGGAGTTTGCCGACTTTCCTTTCAGTCATAAGGAGGTTCTAAGTGCTTACCCCACATTCCTTTTCATATATTGGTATTATTGTTTCACTCTATTTGTACTCCTGGGTTTTAGTATACACAAGTCTTGGGTATTGTATGCACATATTTAGATTCAAAGTTGTACACTGTGCGATTCCGTGCACATTTCCTTCTTCCTTTCTTAACACTAACTTAGTCTTTCCCTCCCTTTTAAATTTCTGGAGTGCCATTTTGCTCCCACTTCATTTTGTGAGCTTAACTTGTCTGGAACTTATTGGGAGTGGTGTGGTGTATTAAGAGTGTGATTTCTTTTTTAACAACTTTATTTAAGTTTTTAGAGCGTCATAGACATGTGTACATCAATATAAAGTTAATGACAAATATGCGTTGCTTTGTACATGTCAATTCTTCCTTGCCCCATCTTGGGGTTTCAGTGCAGTTCAATTCCAGTGCTCATATATAGTAACCGTATAAAGTAACTGTCGAACTTCCCCCCCCTCGTCCCCCAAACATTTCCCTAATTTATGGGTGAAGAAGTGTCCTGTTCCTGTCTTAAAAATTCAGCCGGTTGGATCATATTCCAGCTTAGTGCTCGAGTTTATCAAATGATAGATATTGCACGGAGCAATCTGGGTTTAAAGTACATCTGTTCTTTATCATCTGTGAATTCGTGTAGTGGTAGCCAAATGTTCAGATATTTTGAGTAAGGGCCGTGGGCTATTGCTGTCACCTTTTCCATGGCCATCACTCCCCACAGCCACACCCACCACATGGCTACTATTGGTCCATCTTTAGTCTTTCATGCTTGTGCAATCGTGATTCTGGCCGCGCTCAACATGTGTGTGATTAGCGTGGCTGTCGGCCCCGAGCTTGCGTAGCATCCCTCTACCGCTTCCTCCTGGAGCATCACTAGCGGATCGAAGGGAAGCCCCACACCAGTTATTTCCTTAATGTGACTTAAAATCTCTTTCCAGTAGGTTTCTGCTAGTGGACATGACCACCACAAGTGGACAAGATCCCCAGGCTGTCCGCAATTCCTCCAGCATGCGGCAGGGTATTCTGGGTTAATGGCATGCATACGTGTGGGCGTCATGCACCACCGGAGGCAGAGTTTGTATGCTGCTTCTTTAATCAAGGTACATTTAGAGATCTTGGCGGCTCTATGCCAAATGCGGCCCCATGTGTCCCCAGAGATTGGTCTCCCTAGATCAGTCTCCTATTTTTGCATATAGGTAAGGTTCTCTTCAGGGTCCAATTCCCCCACCAGACGGTATAATCTAGTTATTCCCTTGTCTGGTTGGCTTTCTTGTATTGTTAGTTCCACTCCTGTAGGGTTTCTGGTTGCCCCCTCTTTCACCTTTGCCTTTGAGACCCAATGCCTGAGCTGAACATAGTGATATCGTTCCCGCTCCGGTATGTTAAACTTGGTTTTGTATTCTTCAAACGACAGTGACCCATCTGCGTAAAGATCCCTTAGGACCATGTTGTTTTCCCTGCCCCCCAGTTTATCCAGAAATTAGCATGCGTTCCAAGGGTAAAATCCGGGTTATAAGCAATTGGTGTGAGTGGTCCCCTCCCACCTTTAATCTTGTTGTTTCTCAGAACCCTATCCCAATACCACAGAGTAGTTCTAGTTGATTCTAGTAGTTGGCCTCCTTTTTCCCTGTGTCATGTGGCGAGGAAGCCAAGGTTCCCCAGGGCTATCTTAGTCGCTGCACTTTCAAGTATGACTCACTGATTCTGAGCTTCTCCAGCTGTCCATTGTAGCATCGGGACTACCTGTGCTGCCCATAGGTATCTACGAAATTCTGGAACCCCCAGTCCCTCCAGGGTTTGTGGTCTGAACAGTACTTTTTTGGGGATTCTCAGAAGAGTGTGATTTTTAAACTGCTTTACTTTAGGGAGATGTTATAAACCTGGTGTGTAAATAAATGTATATTCATTTACTCAGAAACCTTGAGTCAGTGTTTGTTTGAATCATAGTAATTGCTGTCCTTTGTGTAACTATTTGATACTGCTCACTTGCTCTTGAGGTAAGTCTGGCTGCTCAGCCATCGCTACCACTTTTACTGTGTAGTACAGGCTTGTACCAAAGGTGAATTTGTACTGTCACTTGTAGTCTTAATTGTGTGTGGTGTTCCCAAAGGGTACTGTATATACTTCTGCCTAACAGGTCTTGACAGTTGAGGGGAGAAAGCCAAACATGAAACAGTATGATGTTTAGAAAGAGTAGAGTGCCTAGCGCGCTAAAGTAGTGGAATGTGGTGAGCATACTGAGATTGAAATCTGAATCGTTTTGTGATTTGGGGAGGTGGAGTCAATAAGCTGGGCAGGTCCTGTACAGACTAGTACAGTCACCAGAATAAGTGGTAGGGAGGGGCCAGTTGGAAGAGTGTCTATGCCTAATGAACGGTTAGGGAGCTAGATCAGCATAGTTGTCACTGAGGTAAACAGGCCTAAAAGGCGTCAGACAGGGCAAATACATGAGACACGCTGGAAAGGTAGGGTACTAATACATTTGGCAATCGGCTAATACAATACTTGCATGGTTAGGTACATTTGTATAATGAGCAGCCCTGTAAAGATTACTGCATGGTAAATACAACTTTAGTACATAGGCTAATACAATACTAGCATGGGAAGGTACGTCTGTGTGCTAGGCAGCCTGTAAGGGATCATTGAGGGCGAGTACAATTTGCAAGTAGGCTATTTAAATACAGCATGGATAGGTACAAGCATCTACGTGGCAGCTCTGAGAGGAATCAAGCAATACATGCTCATGTAGGTACAAAAACAGTTCTGAGCGCGGCAGCTCAGCTATCCAAACATGGTACAGGTAACCCAGTTCAGTTGTTAAGCCAACAACAGAATACCTGGTAAGATCTTCGGTCAGTATGTCAAAGGCTTTAGCAGAAAACAAATTATGATAACGATAGCGATAGGCCACTAAGCTAGTCATATAACAGCCTCCCTCCCCACTGATGTCAAAAATACACACAGACCTTGCAAAATGGCAAAAACGAACCATTTCATGGTTGAGTCGCCTCAATGCTATGAAAATGGTGGTCCTACCAAGGGTTTTGTGCCCATTTCACATGCTTCCCATATGGATCCCGGAGGCATTTATTTTAGAGATACAGGGGGCCCTGCATAGGTTCCTCTGGCAGGGGAAAATGGGAAGAATTCCCAGAACAACCCTAGTCTTACCAACCGAGAAGAAGGGGTGGGCCTCCCTGACGTGAGGCTCTACTATAAGGCTGCCCATCTTAGAATCCTGATTCCCCACCTCAGGCCCCAAGCTGATCAACAATGGCTGGCCCTGGATAACTTCCACCTGCACCCTGCTATGGTTGAGGAATGGTTGTGGGTACCTAGGAATACATTGCCACAGAGAATCCGAGAGCACCCTATCCTGTGGACGATATTGGACATCTAGAGAAAAGGGGCGGACATGAAGGGTATTACCACATGGCCCTCGCCCCTGGGTCACCTCTGGGTACCGGGAGTAAGAGATTCCATACCTAATCCTGGAATATTTCAGAAATGGTATGAGGCCGGTCTTGAGAGGATAGGGCAGCTCTTCTGGGAGGGCATTTTCATTAACATAACAGACCTCGAGGAGGCCTTGGGCATAGGTAGTCTCTCAGTATTTGTATTTCTACAGTTAAAAGGGGCCCTCACCGAGCCGGGCATTAGGGAAAAGACAAGGAGCGATCTCACTCCCTTCGAAACATTGCTGGACAGGAGTACAGAAATTAGAGGGTTGATAGGACCACGGTGAACCTGAGAGGGCGGTGGGCAAGAGACTTTGGGGTGGACATAGACAAAGTCCTCTGGAGCAGACTTTGCAGGGGGGCCTCTAAGACATCACTATCATGCCAGTACAGACAGCACTCCATCAACAAATAGGTATCAGGGCCTTCTCTCTCTCTCTCGTCTCTCTCGCAATGACAGTCTCTTAATGCAGAGGGCCTGATGCAGCAAACAAAACACAAAAATTCCTTTCCTTTGTCAAGCTTTCACTTTCACAGGGTCAAGCCTGATCTCCCTTCTTCGGGCTCAATCCCCTTTTCTAATACGAGTCTGGTCTCTCTGTTTCAGGGTTGGACCCCCTCGTTCAGGCTCAGGTCCCCTTTTCCACAAGATTCACAACTTGGTCTCCCTTGTTTAGGCTCGGACCATGGATCCCCCTCGTCTGGGTTCAGATCCCCTTTTGTTACCAGAATCGAAGACTTTCAAATGTGCAATGGGTTTTGCTTAAACCGTCGCAGGACCACTTCGATTCACTTCACACAATTTGCACTTCACATCGATCTTCTGCTTTCATTTCCTTTCGTCAAGATAGCATACAGAGACCTTTGATTGAGCACATTCACAGTGCCCGATCCCTCTGTCAACGGTATTGTATCTTTTCTTCTAATGTTCAAATATTCACCAGCAATTTACCTTTACTTGCATCTTTGATCACACATGTTTAACAATGTTCCTTCCAGGGCTCACTATACAATGTTGCTGCTTGCAACCTTGACTTCAACACAGACCAGTTTCCCCAGCTCACTGGATAAGTGGTTCTCTGTCGCTCCTTTGTTCTTGGAGCCAAGGACGATACCACAGCGTCTGCTGCTCTTCCCCGCCTTGGTCAGTTACGCAGGAGTTTCCTTTCCTACCGAGACCCTCGGTTCGCCTTCTGCTTCTGGTATTAGTCTCCTGAAGTACTTCCACGGTTCTACAATCACTACAACGCTGCTCCCATGGGGAAAAATCGTCCTTCTACACGTCTTCCGCTGTGCAACCTCTGTAATTGGGAGTTTGACAGAAAAGGACTCTCTCAGAGCTTGCAGGTGAAATCTGCTGTCTCCACGCTCCGGTATCCCTTCTATCCTGCCACTTTCCCATGGTTTGCCAGCCTCATGCTTCTTCTTTTCTACTGCTACTCCAACCAGCCTTCCAATCCTTATTCAAGCTCCTTCTACTACTGCTTTCTGGCAAGGGCCTTTTATGCCTCCCAGCTTGCTTAACAGGCTTCATGTGTGAGCCATTAAGCTCAATTTCCTTACTCCTACAATGGCTGCTAGGCTGGATTACCTGACTACTATACCTGCATGCCTCTTCAGCCCTATTCTTTCTCTCAGTCCCTCTAGGATTCTGGGGCTTGTAGTTTTTCATATAAAAGTTAGGTTTTACAACTTCAACATTCTTTTTAAAGGTAGATGTTATTTCCTTAATATTTTTAACAGAGGGGCTGCGAGATTTAACTTTTCCAGAGGAAATGATGTAGACAACATTTCCATAATCCTTTATCTTGCACGTTTGGAACTGAGGAGGGTATTTAGTTTGGGATGCTAGTAAAGGTTTTGCTTTTGATATCAAGTGCTTTGAACTTATAAGTTTAGATTTCACGACATTAGATCTCATAACAGTGTGAGGGAAATTACAATGACACTAAGCCATGACCTTCTTTGGTACAATGGACAAAGTCTCTAAGTCAGAGCAAAAATACGGTCTCATCCCACAGAATTCCCTCACCATCCTGGGCCCTGTCTCCTCCCAGGTGATCCTCCTGCAGTACACCAACCCCCCTGGGTGGGGATCAGGAAGCATCTGCCTTTCCCTGGCCACCTGGGAGGAGACTTTAGGCAGGGTTTCAGTGAGGGATCCGCAGGATTCTTCACAATACTTAGGGGGTCAAGGACCCAATCATGCAGGAGGACAAGGTGTCATGATCTCTGCTTCCAAAAGGTCAGGACTTACCCAACTCCCTTGGAAGCAGACCCATAACCCAGGTTCCGAGTGCCAACCAGTCCCAATTGGGACCTTTTGGACCCTGTCCTGGCGCCAGTGGCACCAGGCTCATAAATATGCCCAGTCCCAGCGCTGGAAGCGCCGGGCTCATAATGCTTGGGTGGACTTACCTGCAGCAGACCATGCTGCTTACTTACCTGCCGGTTGAGCCTCTAATCCTCTTCTGTTTGGGACTACTTTTCCTGTTGGGTGGGGCAGGAGCCACTCCCTAGGTTCAGAACACTGGAACTCTTCTGGAAAGCAGGAACTCTTTTCTTACCTAGGCGAGGCTGTGGAAGGAGACACCTAAGCACCACAGGAGGCTATTTAAACCACACCCGATGGATGAATCTTGCTTTGCGTTATTCTGCATCCTCTGCAGCAGAACGCTCATCGTGTCTTCTGCATCTGATCCTGGGCCTAAGGGAAAAAGGCTTACCATCCTGAATCCAGTCTTCAGCAACACTGTTAGGTTCACCAGGTGAGTAACCTCCTTTCCCAACCTCCTCCTCACCTGACCCTTCTGAGATGTTGTCCTTGGTTTCTGTGGTGGGTCTTCTCCTAGCTTTCTTGTCTTCGGCAGGCAACTGTCTTTGGGATGTCTTCTTCTTCTTATCGCGTAAATAAGGCCTGGCTCCCTCAGAGGCCACCTTGACAGGGAAGGAACACCTGCCCAAGGGGAACCCCGAGGAGCCAAACCTCCAATGGCAGGGAAAAAGCCAAATAGGCACAAAAAACCCTGGTAGGATGTATTTCTTCCTTGAGATGGATAGTCAAAGACTGTAGAGATTTCGGAGTCTTTTCTGAGCAACTTCCGGTGTAGATGCGGAATAACAGTATGAGGAAGCTTGGACTTCGATGGGAGAAAGAAGAAGGGAATATATATATATAGAACAGTTCCCACTTACCGAGAGCTCTGGCAGCACCCAGAGAGTGAAGGTACCCAAGTCGTGATCGCGGACGCCAAAATAAACAACACCGCGACCACAAACCAAACGGGAGTGCCGCGGCGCTGCGAAAAGAAAAGGGAAAAACAGTACCGCGGTCAAGGAAGGAAAACAGAAACAATACCGCTGCAAACACCGGGTAAGTGCGAAATTAGCGGACAGGACAGGAAGAAAATAACAGGGGCAGGCAGAAACTGGAACACAGGCGAGAAGGGAAAGAATACAAGATATGAAGGACCGAGAGAACGGAAGTCAAGGGTTTAGCGGGAACTCTAAGAAGAACTGTGGAAGGACGATCCGTAGCTCGCAGCGTTGAAGAGTCTGAAGGAAACACAGATACAACGCGCCGGAAAGGGGGCGTGGTTGCGTCTTACAGCCCAGCGACGCCATGTTGGGTGAGGACTAGACCGAAGTATACTATTATTGGAGACGCCATGAGCTCCACAGCTTCCATGGACGAATCCTGACAAACACCTATAAAGACAAGAAAGAACAGGTTAGCATTACGGTCTTCAGTGACAGCGCTTCTCTTACCTGGTCCATCGGCTGTCACCAACGCCTCGCGCTGCATTCCGGCATCTGAAAGACAAAGGCTTACCTACTCTTCGCGTGCTCCGGAGGTCTTCGCACTGCATTCCGGCATCTGAAAGACAAAAGCTTACCAACTCTTCGCACGCTCCGGAGGCCTTCGGCGCTGCATCCCGCATCTGAAAGACAAAAGAAGGTGCGTTTAAAGACATTGGGTAACTTTATTACTCACGTGCCATTACTCCTTCCCACGCCGAACCCAGTGGGTATTCCGGCACCCTTCAGCAGCTCCGAACTTGTACCTGCAAGATAAAAGGACAGTTAGTGCGCATCGTGAAGCAGGCAACAAGCGCTTACTTACGTGCTTCCAGGCGCTTCTATTCCTCACACGGGTTCCATCCTCAACTCATTTCAGCCCGTCATCCGCCATCGCCGGAACCCTGCAAAACAAGAGACATCATTACAAAAGACTTTTAAAGACATTTGAAATACTCGGAACTTACCGTTCGTGCGGTAAACGACGGACAGCAGTCCTCTGAGGTCAAGAGGCCTGCACCCTTATCCAGTGAAGAAACTGGTTACGGCACCCTGACCCGAGGCAGATGGAGAGCTCGGCGTTCACTTACCTAAGGTGAGAGCGTTAACCTTTGGGGTTCTACAGGAGAAGAGAAGGGGAAGAAGAGAGAGACACCCAATAACCCCAGTTCATTAATCCCATATTTTCTATCTGCAGACATCTTACTCTTCGAGTCAGACATACAGTGCACAGAGGTCCAGCCCAAAGAGCCAACCGTGTGTTACACATCACCTTTGAAGATACGGTATTCGCCCAGTCAAGACCGGCGCCTCTGCGGGAATCAGGTGAGCGTTACAGAACGCAAAGCCTACCGCAAAACTCCCGCCCAGGCGCTATGGAAACCTCGGATACCGATCAGCTAGCCCAGTTACTTGGGGAACTAAGAGCAGAAGTGCATGCAGCCCGTCAGGAAACGAACGCTCTAAAAAGAGAACTGATCATTTCTAAGGAGCGAACAGACGATCTCGCTAGACAATTGCTACAGTCACAAGCCGGACAGACCCCATTACCCGCATCAGGGGCAAATCTTCCTTCAACATCCTCTATAAATCCAGTGCAAATCAACCTACCTGGGAATGTACCTCTGGCTCCGCCCGAAGGATTTTCTGGTGACCCAAAGAGGTTTGCAGTATTTATTAATCAGTGCCGGTTGCATTTCTTATGCCGGCCAGCAGCCTTTCCAACTGATCAAGCTAAAGTAGCTTTTGTGCTTTCGTACCTTAGTGGCAATGCGGCAGACTGGTCGATCCCTCTAGTTAATCAAAATGATCCGGTTCTCCATGATTTTCAAGCTTTTCAGCTCAGTATGGAAAAACTGTTCGCAAGACATTCACAGGGGCAGGCCTTGGACAATGAGCTTCTTTCGTTGCGACAGGGTAATCAAGACCTTTTGGCTTATATTGCGTCTTTCAACAGACTGATAGTGGAAACTCAATGGCCTGAGGACAAAAGGATTACGCTGTTTTATAGAGGTCTACGTGGAGAGCTCAAAGATGTGTTAGCCCAAGTAGTGAATCCCCCGCAAGACTGTTCAGACTATATAGACTTAGTCGTTCAAATAGATCACAGACTGCAGAACAGGAAGGCCGATCGTTCCAAGTTTGATGCTCGAGTATTTTCCAAACCACCAACTCCTTCCAAAGGAGTAGACTCCGGGCAACCCATGCAAATAGGGGGCCTGAAAGGACCACTCACACAAAATGAGCGGGAAAGGAGAAAACAGTTGCAATTATGCCTCTATTGCGGAAACTCAGGGCACTTTCTGCGAGACTGTCCGGTGAAACCAGCCAAGAAGGCAGTAGGAGCTGCAGTTACCAAGGTCACAAACTCTGAGCAGGGAAACGACCTCGCCCGACAAGAATAGAGGTCCTCTTGCCGAGCGTTAAAACCAGTTCCGTGACCTCGCATTTCGTGATACCTATGGTCCTCATTAGCCCTGATCATCCGGATCGATTACATGCGATTGAAGCTTACGTCGACAGCGGTGCCATCGGCAATTATGTGGATCATGAAATGGTTTTGAGGATGAATCTAACTCTTTGTCCCAAGGCTGTAAAGGACGTCATTACTACGGTGGATGGTACGGAGATAGCCTCCGGACCAGTAACGCATACCACTCAAGAAGTGACGCTAGTAAGTCAAGATGGACACCATGAGAAGATCGTGTTCGATGTGATCAAGGCCCCTCAGTTCCAGATTATTCTAGGAATACCTTGGTTAGAGAAACACAATCCTCAGATCGATTGGCGAGCAAGAACGGTTCAGTTTCCAGAATGTGTCTCTACTTGTCACCCTCCACCTGGTGTTGCACTGGCAGCAATTTCTTCGGAGACTCCCCAGTTACCTCCCGAATACCTAGAATTCCAAGATGTTTTCCGGAAGGATCAGGCTAACTCTCTACCTCCTCATAGGTCTTATGACTGCCAGATAGACCTGATACCTGGATCTACTCCTCCTTGTAGTAGAATGTATGCCCTCACCGAGCCTGAGAACCTTCACCTCCGACAATACCTGGATCAATACCTAGCGAATGGGTTTATTCGTCCTTCCAAGTCCCCTGCTTCTTCAGCTTTGTTCTTCGTTCCAAAAAAAGAAGGGGACCTTAGAACTTGTATAGATTATCGTGCCCTGAACCAGATCACCGTTAAGAATAGATATCCGTTACCTTTGATCCATGAACTCCTGGACCAAGTCAGAAAAGCATGCATATATACAAAGCTGGATCTTAGAGGAGCCTACCACTTGGTACGAGTAAAAGAGGGCGATGAATGGAAGACGGCCTTCCGCACCAAGTATGGGCTATTTGAATATCAGGTCATGCCCTTCGGACTTTGCAATGCCCCGGCCGCCTTTCAATATTTTATGAACGATGTCCTCAGAGAGCTCATAGATGTGTGTGTTGTTGTTTACATTGACAACATCCTCGTTTATTCTTCATCGGAATCTGAACATCGGAAACACGTGAAAATGGTCCTCGAGAGATTGCGTCAACACAAACTTTTCGCCAAGTTGGAAAAATGTGTTTTCAACGTGACTGAAGTTGAGTTCTTGGGATTCATATTATCACCTAGCGGAGTGCGTATGGATTCAAAGAAGGTCGATGCAATTCTCAAATGGCCATCACCATCCTCCGTAAAAGGTGTTCAAAGCATGTTAGGCTTCGCTAACTTTTACCGCAGGTTTATCCCCGAATTCTCTCGAATAGTCCAGCCCATCACCGCCTTGTTAAAGAAAAACAAACGTTTTGAATGGTCTACCGAGGCGGAGCAAGCTTTCCAGAATTTGAAGACTAAATTTATCTCTGCACCAATTTTAAAACATCCTCGCCCCGAACTCCCCTACATCGTTGAAACTGATGCTTCGAGCCTTGCCATGGGAGCAGTTCTATCACAAAAGGACCCAGTAACCAATCAGTTGCATCCCGTGGCATTTTGGTCCCGCAAATTCTCGCCTCCTGGAATCAATTACACTATTACTGATAAGGAACTTCTGGCTATCAAGTCTGCCTTTAAGGCTTGGCGGCATTATCTTCTGGGGGCCCGACACACCGTTACTGTGATTACGGATCACCGAAACCTGCAATATTTGAAAACCGCAAAAGCCCAATCCTCTAGACAACTCCGTTGGGCACTATTTTTTGCCGAGTTTGACTTCATAATTACCTATCGACCTGGTACAAAAAACGGTAAAGCTGATGCCCTTTCTCGGATGGGAGTGGAAGAACACTTGATCAACCCTAAACCTGTACCTATCATTCCCGAACAAAGAATTCTGGGTGTAATCGCCACACAATCCATAGAGGAAGTTAAGGATAAAGCCAGGCAACTTGTAACTCCAGCAGACATACAGAATTGGCATCTGCAGGGAAAGGACTTTGCAGTGAAGGACAACTTATTGTATTTCCAAGAACGATTATACCTGCCCAGCACAGATTTACAGAAAAAGGTAATCTCTTGTTATCACGATTCCTTAATGGAAGGACATCCCGGTATGGCCAAAACCTCAGAAAAGATCAAGCGCTACTTCTGGTGGCCGTCTTGGAAAAAAGATATCAGAGACTTTATAATGTCCTGTGGAGTATGCGCCCAAAACAAGAGTCAAAAGGAAAAACCAGCCGGCCTCTTACGCCCTATTGACATCCCACCTAGCCCTTGGCATACGCTTTCTATGGACTTCATCACCGATCTACCTCCATGCTCCGGATACAATACGATCCTAGTAATCGTGGACTTATTCTCCAAGATGGCGCATTTCATTCCACTCAAAGGCTTGCCAACAGCAACAACTCTGGCCAGAGAATTTCTCGAAAACATCGTCCGACTGCACAGTTTTCCTTCAGTTCTAATTTCGGATCGAGGTAGTCAATTCATTTCTCATTTTTGGCGAAGTTGCTGTCGGTCGGCTCAAATTGATGTGAGACTATCGACCAGTCACCACCCTCAAACCGACGGACAAACCGAGAGGACCAATCAAACTCTGGAACAGTATTTACGCTGCATGCTGCAACAAACTGAAAAAACTTGGAAAGATATCCTTTGGATAGCCGAATATGCCTACAATAACTCTGTCCACTCGGGAACTGGGAAAACCCCATTTTTTCTTCTATACGGCAGTCACCCTCGAACCTCGGAGTTGGATCCACTCCAAGATCTTGGAACACCAGCAGTAGACTACCTGCATTCTACAATCACCCAAGCCTTTAAGGAAGCTGTTTCTCATCTTCAAAGGGCTAAGGAACAATACAAGAAAGGAGCAGATCAACATCGGAAGGAAGCCCCCCAATATCAAGTAGGAGATCAAGTCTGGTTATCCACCAAATATCTACCTCTAAAAGGACCACGCACATTCAACCCAAGATACCTTGGTCCCTATTCCATCACTACCATAGTAAACCCAGTAGCGGTCAAGTTGGACTTGCCCCCTCACAGGAAGATACATCCGGTCTTCCACGTCTCTCTATTAAAACCCGTGCAACCTCAAACCCGACTAACTAAATCTCCAAAACCTATCCTAGTTGATGGAGAACTCGAGTTTGAAGTCAAAAGCATCCTGGACTCCAAGATCTCCAAATCTAAACTATTTTACCTAATTGACTGGAAAGGCTACGGCCCCCAAGAAAGATCCTGGGAACCTGCAGAATATGTCCACGCTCCTCGTCTAATCAAAAGATTCCATCGAACATTTCCTGACAAGCCCAAACCCCGGAGAAGCCCGGTTTGGGAGGGGCCTTGAGGGGGGGTGCTGTCATGATCTCTGCTTCCAAAAGGTCAGGACTTACCCAACTCCCTTGGAAGCAGACCCATAACCCAGGTTCCGAGTGCCAACCAGTCCCAATTGGGACCTTTTGGACCCTGTCCTGGCGCCTGTGGCACCAGGCTCATAAATATGCCCAGTCCCAGCGCTGGAAGCGCCGGGCTCATAATGCTTGGGTGGACTTACCTGCAGCAGACCATGCTGCTTACTTACCTGCCGGTTGAGCCTCTAATCCTCTTCTGTTTGGGACTACTTTTCCTGTTGGGTGGGGCAGGAGCCACTCCCTAGGTTCAGAACACTGGAACTCTTCTGGAAAGCAGGAACTCTTTTCTTACATAGGCGAGGCTGTGGAAGGAGACACCTAAGCACCACAGGAGGCTATTTAAACCACACCCGATGGATGAATCTTGCTTTGCGTTATTCTGCATCCTCTGCAGCAGAACGCTCATCGTGTCTTCTGCATCTGATCCTGGGCCTAAGGGAAAAAGGCTTACCATCCTGAATCCAGTCTTCAGCAACACCTATAAAGACAAGAAAAAACAGGTTAGCATTACGGTCTTCAGTGACAGCGCTTCTCTTACCTGGTCCATCGGCTGTCACCAACGCCTCGCACTGCATTCCGGCATCTGAAAGACAAAGGCTTACCTACTCTTCGCGTGCTCCGGAGGTCTTCGCACTGCATTCCGGCATCTGAAAGACAAAAGCTTACCAACTCTTTGCACGCTCCGGAGGCCTTCGGCGCTGCATCCCGCATCTGAAAGACAAAAGAAGGTGCGTTTAAAGACATTGGGTAACTTTATTACTCACGTGCCATTACTCCTTCCCACGCCGAACCCAGTGGGTATTCCGGCACCCTTCAGCAGCTCCGAACTTGTACCTGCAAGATAAAAGGACAGTTAGTGCGCATCGTGAAGCAGGCAACAAGCGCTTACTTACGTGCTTCCAGGCGCTTCTATTCCTCACACGGGTTCCATCCTCAACTCACTTCAGCACGTCATCCGCCATCGCCGGAACCCTGCAAAACAAGAGACATCATTACAAAAGACTTTTAAAGACATTTGAAATACTCGGAACTTACCGTTCGTGCAGTAAACGACGGACAGCAGTCCTCTGAGGTCAAGAGGCCTGCACCCTTATCCAGTGAAGAAACTGGTTACGGCACCCTGCCCCGAGGCAGATGGAGAGCTCGGCGTTCACTTACCTAAGGTGAGAGCGTTAACCTTTGGGGTTCTACAGGAGAAGAGAAGGGGAAGAAGAGAGAGACACCCAATAACCCCAGTTCATTGATCCCATATTTTCTATCTGCAGACATCTTACTCTTCGAGTCAGACATACAGTGCACAGAGGTCCAGCCCAAAGAGCCAACCGTGTGTTACACATCACCTTTGAAGATACGGTATTCGCCCAGTCAAGACCAGCGCCTCTGCGGGAATCAGGTGAGCGTTACACAAGGTCCTCCAACAAGCCTTCTTCTTTGTCGCAGTACCTGGTAACAGGCCTCCAGATAAGGTGCATACTAGGCCTTTTTACGCATGAAAATCTTGTAACTATGACAGCTTTATTATTTTCCTGTGTACATTTACACACAAGTTTAGAGCAGAGGCCAGTGCAAAGGTCAGGTTACTTGACAGAAACCAGAACGCTTCTTTTTATCTACATGGATATAATTGCAAGCCATGAAACGGAATGCATTTCTCTGAAGCCTTTCAAAAAAGAAACTGCACACTAGGATAAAAGGAATGGTTTCTTTCCATTCAGCTTCTGCTGTGTTGATGCTCATGGAGCAAACAGAAGCACTGTGCTTATTTATTTTCCTAGCATTTTAGGATTGTATAATTAATAAGATGGAAAACTATGTTGCGATTGAGAATTCATCTTTTGTAACAAATTATGCTTTTTTTCCCAATGAAAGCAAACCAGTATTGCACAATTGTATTTTTCAGAGTTCCTGTGCTGTGCGCACAATCATGCGGAGGCAGATCATTTTTACACTTCTAATTACATTTTTACTCTAATTATGAAAACAATGTGTAAAATTATGAGTATGCACGGTCTAGTTTACAGACATTCAACCTTGCAGTCAATTGGGTACATTACTATAAATGGCCAGTGGTGACAGAGTCTTTGCTCAAGGGTGAGTGATTGTCATTACATCCATCACAGGTGTTCTAGCCTCTCAAACCTTCAAGACTACAATTAAAACATCCCAAACCTGACTCTCCAGGAAGTGCAAGCACTGTTCAAAAACAAGCAAATTAAAGGTACATTTGTAATTGAAATAGAAACTCAGCAAAACCTGTCACTGTGATAATCCACATAGGTATTTAACTTTATGTAGTGCTTCATACATGGTTTGTCCAACATCTAGGCACTGTGATTATTATACCTCAGTCGATATTCAGTTTACCAACCTCTGAAGGATGTTAGCCAATAAGATAGCTTAGGCGGTTGAGAGCTTGTTGCTGCGATCTGTACATTATCTGTAGGTTGCCGGTTTGAATCCCGGCAAGGCAAACTCAGCCTTTCATCCTTTCAAGGTCGATAAGAGTACTGACTTAGGTTTGGTGATAATTATGTTCTGTGTACAGCGCTTTGCCAAAAGCGCTATATAAATAACCATTTGACCATGAGATTAGGTATAGAATTTAGCATGGAGTCCTTGCCTCTCTGCACTGCTGTATAATAACATTGGCATACCATTAGGTAATAGCAGCTTCAGGAAATTAGAACTTTCATTAAACATCAAAAGACAATTCTGCTATCGACCCTCAAAACACACAATGCAATTCATGTTTGCTTTACTGTGTAATTGGCTAGGTTTTTGTGTTTTCAACATTTAAAAATATACAGGAGAGATCAAATGGCCAAACCTTAGAGAAATAATGAAAGGTGTATTCTGTCACAATGCAGAAAGCTGCAGCATAGTAATGATTTCCATACAGTTTTTGCACACGTCGGCTAGATGTCACATACATTTTACTCTCTTGCAAAGGAGAAAAGTCATTTTTACTCTCTTGAAATCACATTTACTCTGAAAGTTTAAAAATGGGGAGTAAAATACTCCCACCTCAAAATCTTATCTGGGGCCATGCCTGGTAAGGTCGAATACCAAATCTGTCCAAGTGGACAGTGTCAGTGGAGGGACACATCGGGGGAGTGAGAAAGGCCAGGGGATGGAAGCCATTCCCCCTACTTTGTGGAACTGTAAATACAAGCCTTCAAAAGGCCAGTGAAAGGGAGGCATTCCCCTACTTTTTGGAACTGTAAATACAAGCCTGAGAAATGCAAGGGGCAGAAGCCAGTCCCCCTACTTTGTGGAACTGTATATATAAGCCTGAGAAAGGCCATGGCCAGGGAGACATTCCTGCCATGTTATGGATCTGTAAATACAAGCCTGAGACAGGCCAGATGAAGGGAGACATTCCCCCCACGTTATGGAACTGTAAATACAAGCCTCAGACAGGCCAGAGGAAGGGAGACATTCCTCCTACTTTTTTGAAACTGTAAATCTAAGCCTGAGAAAGGCCAGGGAAAGGGAGACATTCCCCCTACTTTTGAACTGTGTTTGTCCAGAAGGGAGTCATTCTTCTGGACTCAAAATAGACTGCTCCAGTTTAGTTCATTTATAAGTATATGGGATAGAAGTAGGATTTGGACACAGGACAGTGGACCTTTTAGTTACAGACATCTGACAGTTCCTTAGTTTTTGTTAAGGCAGGAAACCTCCTCGTAGAGTTAGGGATAGCTAGCATTCCTTCTTTCTTTTGGTATAAATAAATGCATTTGCACAAAAGCATGCCACCTGTGTGTTGGTCTCCTCCTTCCACACCCTTACAAAGCCAACAATCGTGTTTCCATAATACAAAACAAAAAGTGTTTCCAATAATCCTCTTGAGTTGATTCTTGAAGTAACAAAACAACACCAGGGGGAAGGACTCCCTTCCCCTGGGTTTTCCAGTTCACCGTTCTCAATTCGAGGGGAAAGACTCCCTTTCCCTGGCCTTTCTTAGACCCAATGAAGCAATTCACAATACCAGGGGGAATGACTCAATTCCCCTGGACTCTCTTAGGCTTAATGTGGCAGTTCACAACGCCAGGGGGAATGACATCACTTCCTCTGGCCTTTCTCATACACTTCGCTTGCTGTGGGTCCTGACCCAGATTTCTTCCATGGTTTGTTTAGGCAGACCTGGTTCACTACCCTGCCAGGTACTGCCACGAGGAAGAGTACCAGCGATGACCTCTTTTTGAGCTGTGGGTCGCAGATCCAGACCCTTTTTTGGTGTCTTCTTTGAGTAATTGGAGCCCTGCCCTCCCAAGTACTCTCACAAGGTAGTTGATTTGTGTGCATCTATGGTGCCGGGTCCTAGACCCCAGTATCTTGGCTTCTTTGAGTACTTGGAGCCTTGCCCCCCCCCAAAGTACTGTCACGAGGAAGCTGACTAGTGTAAGCTGACTGTATGCTACTTGCCCATGGGGAAGATACCTGCACTTGTGCTCAACCCTAGTATATCCCCTTCTTTGAGTTCTTGGAGCCCTGTCCTCTCGAGCACTGTCACAAGGAAGCTGACTCGTGTAGCGCTCTGTTGTTGGGTCCTCGACCCTAGCATCTTGCCTTCCTTGAGTACTTGGAGCCCTGACCTCCAAAAGTAATGTCACAGGGAAGCTGACTCGTGTAACTCTCTGGTGTTGGGTCCTCGACCCTAGTATCTCGCCTTCTTTGAGTACTTGGAACCCTGTCCTCCCAAGTACTGTCACAAGGAAGCTGACTAGTGTAACTCTCTGGTGTTGGGATTGTATGCTACTTGCCCGTGGGGGAGCTACCTGCACTTGTCTGGCTGACTGTCCCCTGGCTCCCTCCAAGTGAGCCGAACCGCCTGCTGCCTGATTGTAGGTTTTGGTAGCTTACTGGGGCTTCCTGGGGTTGGGAATCACCTCTCTGCTGCACAGATCTTTCTTCCATGGTTGAGAAGCAGTCTGGTGTCTCCTGCTGCCGCGTAGTTCCGCTTCCCTTCTTCGGATGCAAGGATGCAGGTCCTGTCCTGCGAAGCCCTTTTTGAGCCATTTCCGCTTCTCTATGGTGTTCCTCAGTCTGCGTTGCTTCCCTGCCAGGATTCGAGCCTACCGCGCTGGAGATTACCTGTTTCTGCTGCCCTCACCAGCTGGACTGAAGAGTTTCCTCAGTCCCTCTTTGGTTTTTATTCCCAGGCTTTCAATAGTTATTCTTGAACAACTAGAATGCTCGCCAGCGTTCCATTGAGCATTCCTCATGCCTCTGTGCATCCTCCTTGTACCAGTACTTGTTACTGGAGTCATGGGCAAGTCATCCCTATTCTTCCTAGTCTCAGTGTCTGCTGCACTACCAACCTTGTAGACATACATGGAAGTGTGTAACATGGGATTAGGGGTTATAAAAGAGGTGGGTAGAGAGCTGGAATACCACGTTCTTCCCCAGTGTCCTCCGTGTATCACAGAGGGGGAATCCCCTCCAATGAGATCCTCCCGCTGAGTTGGCGGCGTGTTTCGGTGGGTGAGCCGAGTGAAATGTGCAGAAATTGGGGTTTTTTCGCCACATTTTCGGACTTTGCCAGGGTTTCTGGGTAATAAATTCTGGGCTGCTTTGCGCAAGTCAGACCTCTGCGGATTCCCACAGATGTCCTCTTTTCGGAAATGCATGGGGTTCCCTGTTTTCCTTGGTAGCTTGGACACCCTAGGCCCATATCTGTATGGTGTGCCTGTCTGAAAACATCGCGAAATTCAGCTGCTGGAAAAGACTTGGGGTTAGACGTGTTTTAGGCTTTCCCCTTGGCGCCCACATAGGTGCACCCAGGTACCATTTTCATCGGGACACCTGTGGGAACTGTTACGCTCACCTGGTATCCACAGGGACACCACCCAGCCGGGTTACTCGCTGGTATGCTTCTCAGCTTTGCCCTGATGTGGTCTGCGGGGAAGGTTCTGCCTGAAAATACAGGAGGACTATGTTCAAGACTGACCGACTGGGGTAAGTACCCTCCCTCCACCCCCGTTTGCTTTCAGTCCCTCTGGCGCCCTCTCCTCACCTTGTAGTAGAATTAGGCGTGCTCTCCGTCCTGCCTTCTTTGCCGGGGCGCGTTGTCCTTCATGGGCGAGTGCGGTCCAGTTACTTCACTGACGCCGGCCCGTTTGATATTGTTCAGTTAGGTCTTATTGCTGTTCTTTAGTTTTGTTGCTATCCTGCATGCCTTTCTTTGTTTAAAATGTCTCTTTTTTCTCCCTTAGGTATGCAGAGCTTCAGTGCGGCGAACTGGCTTGGTTGAGCCCCGTTAGTAAATGATGGCGCATTAAGAGTGCTATGATGCGGTATGTAAGCGCTATGCGCATCGTTGCGAAGTCTTGCCTTTGCTAACCTGTGTTTTCCTTCCTTGTAGGTCGCGGTGTTCTTCAGCGCGAGTGGAATGTCCGGAGTGGTGCCAGCCGAGAGGCGACCAGCCAGGTAAGCCTTTTGAGCAGTTCGTAATTTGTAAATGTCTCTACAGCTTTCTTTAATGTTGCCTCTATCTTCCTCTTTAAGGTCGTTCTGTCCGGGAGGCGTGCAGATTTGAGGAAGCTGTTCTCAGTAGCTGCGATTGTTTAAAGATGAAGACTGCCGATAAGATGCTGCTGCTAATGATGTTCCTTTTGTCTCCTTGCAGGTTCTGCTTCTCCGAGGTTCGAGGGAATAGCTGGACACGGTGAGTGTCACGTTGTGTCACGCCGCCCGTCCTGGGGTCTCCTTACCCGCTACGGCGCTCCCCGTCCTGGAGGCTGTATCCTCGTTTTCGGCTTCGGGGTCCGGGGGTGTCCTGGGTCCCGGGCGCTTCCGGGTTTCCTACGCGCACTACTTTGCGCATGCGCGGGCGCCCGCTCTCCGCTCTTCGCGCATGCGCAGTGCGCAGGATGCTCGATTCTGGAGGGTATGCGGCTCAAGCCTCGTTGTGGGGTGTCCGATGCCTGGGAGACGGCACGGCTTGCGTTGCAAGCCTCCCAGGTGCTGGCGGGCCTATTTAAGGAGCCCTGATCCTTTTCCAAACTGCGTCTCAACGCGGTTTGTTCTGGATCGTGTCTTTGCTGCCTTGCATTGTATTCCCGTTGCCTTCCACCTTCCCTAGTTCTGCCTGGGGAACCCTTGCCTTCCACCTTCCCTAGTTCTGCCTGGGGAACCCTTGCCTTCCACCTTCCCTAGTCCTGCCTGGGGAACCCTTGCCTTCCACCTTCCCTAGTTCTGCCTGGGGAATCCTGCCTTCCACCTCCTCCAGCCTCGCTCCATCTCCCTCCTTCCTTCCTGCTCCAGAGGTTCCGCTCGCCCTCCTTGGTTCTGGTCCCAGTTCAATCCTTCCTGTTTGTTATTCGCTCTCAGTCTACCCCACTAGTTCCGTGCTCCTCTCCTTACCAGCCTGCTCTTCCTGTTCCTTGTCCTCGTCCCTGGAGGGACCGTTCTGCTTCCAGTCCCCGGACCTGCCTTCCGTCGGAATCCCACTAAGGACCCCGGACCATCTACTCAGAGGCTCCCCCTGCCAGTGCTTGCACTGTCCTGACGCCACTCAATCAGGGGTGAGCCAACCCGTGGCGTTGGGAGCCGGCTCACCTCCAATCCGGTTCCATTCGGGCTGGTGTTGGGCTGGTTCCCCGCGTCATCAGTCACGTCTATCCGGATCATCTGACAGTCTGGCCTCATCACCAAGGAACCCAACCGGACGAACAGGTACGCAGCGTTCTCGTGACGCTATTTACAACAGATTGAGACGCCTGTCTTCTGACACCTCGGACTCTACGATGGAAGAGGATCCGGCTCTTCGTAACGAGCTTCAAGCGCTTCGTACCGAGATGGCGGCACTCCGTCAGGAAAATGTAGCCTTACGCCAAATGGTGACACAGAACGTTGCTGCCATTCCTCAACCTGAAGGTCCCATGGCTCACACAGCTCCCATCAAGTTCGATGGAGATCCCCGCCGTGTGGGTGAATTCTGTAATCATTGCCGCATACACTTTCTCTTCCGTTCATCTCACTTTACCAATGACAAGGCCAAGATCGGATACATATTGGGCAACTTATCTGGTAACGCGCTTGCCTGGGCAACTCCTTTGGTCGTTACTAATAACCCAATCCTGAATGATTTTTTAGCCTTTGAGAAAGCATTCTTGGATGTGTTTCAATCCCCCAATCTGGCCTCAGCAGCACAGAACCCACTGATGGATCTACAACAAGCTAATACCGACATCATCTCTTACATCAGCCGTTTCCCTCAATTGGCAACTGACTCCTTATGGCCAGAGGTAACGCAAAAGACCTTGTTTCGCCGGGGATTAAGAGAGGAATACAAAGATGAATTGTTGCACATACCGGAACCTGATGATCTACAGAAACTTATCGAACAAGTTCTGAGGATAGACCAGAGGTTGACCGAGAGAAAAGGAGAGAGACGACGGTTTGAGAAAGGAAACTTCAGACCACTGTCTTTTCCTACTGGGATATCAGCACCTTCGGATGCTACCCAAGAACCAATGCAACTGGGAGCTGTAAGGGGCCCATTATCGGAAGAGGAGAAGAAACGCAGAAGAAGTCGGCGACTGTGTTTATATTGTGGAGGCGCTGGACATTTTCTGGGAACCTGCCCTCTACGTCCTATCAAGAAAGGGGGAAACTAGAAGACCTGTCGTCTAAGGGAAAGGCTACGACAGGTCCTTTCTTGCTTTCAGACCTTTCCAGCCCTGGGTTACAACTGCCTCCAATGCAGCCTGCCGTCTTGATGATTCTAGAGATCACTTTGAAGTGGCTTGATAAGACGATTGATGTCCAGGGTCTATTAGATTGCGGGGCTTCCGGAAACTATATTGATGAGGCATTTGCCATCAACCTTGGTATGCCTTTATTTACTAGAAGAACGGTTATACCAGTAGAGGTCATCGATGGTACACCCTTAGCTTCCGGTCCCATTCGGTTGCATACCATCGGCATGCTGTTACAGGTCAAGGGGCATGAAGAAAGGATAGCCCTCGACGTCATCAAGTCACCATCTTATCCTGTGGTTTTGGGACTGCCTTGGCTTTTGCGACACAATCCTACAATCGATTGGGAGTCCCGTACTTTGAAATTTGTTTCTGCCTTTTGCCGCCGTGAATGTTGCTGCCACAACACCTCCTTGAAGTCTACAACCTTGATCCCTTTAGTCCCGGGAGAGGACTCATCTGCCTTATGTTCCCTGTCCCAGATTCCGAATGTTTACGCCGACCTTTGTACAGTGTTTTCGGAACCCGGTGAAATACCTCTTCCTCCTCATCGGACATTTGACTGTCCCATAGACCTGATCCCTGGTGCTGTGATTCCTCATGGGAAGTTATACTCTCTAACTCAGTCTGAAAAACAAGTACTCCGTGATTATCTGGATGATTGTTCTAAGAAGGGTTACATCGTACCCTCCAAGTCCTCCGCCGGTTTTCCGTTGTTCTTTGTCAAAATGAAAGAGGGGACCCTGCGGCCCTGTATCGATTACCGTCAATTGAATGACATAACACTCAAGGACAGGTACCCATTACCTTTGATTCGGAACATCATGGAGTCCTTACGTTCTGCCAAGATCTTCACTAAGTTGGATCTCCGGGGAGCCTACCACCTGGTTAGAATCAAAGAAGGCGACGAGTGGAAGACGGCATTTAAAACACCCTTTGGGCACTACGAATACAGGGTAATGCCCTTCGGGTTGTGTAATGCTCCAGCCGTCTTCCAACGGTTTATGGACAACGTGTTTGGCGATCTGGTTGGCATCTCGGTCTGGGTTTACCTAGACGACATCTTGACCTTCTCGGACGATCTGAAGGAACATGTCTCGCATGTCCGTGAAGTACTTTTGCGTCTGTCACGTAATCACCTGTACGCCAAAGCCGAAAAATGCTCGTTTCACCGAAATAGCATGGAGTTCCTGGGATACGTAATCAGCAATGCAGGTATACACATGGATTCGGGCAAAGTGAAGGCTATTCAGAACTGGAAACAACCACATGACGTGAAGTCCCTTCAGCGGTTTTTGGGGTTCGCCAATTTTTATCGGCGCTTTATTCCGCAGTTTTCACAGGTCACGGCCCCATTGACACGTCTGACCAGTGTTAAGATACCTTTCCTTTGGGATCAAGAGGCTTCGACAGCCTTTGAGTGCTTGAAGACAGCGTTTAGTACAGCTCCTGTTTTGCGTCATCCTAACGATGAGATGCCGTATGTCATCGAAGCAGATGCCTCCAACTTCGCTGTTGGAGCGGTCCTACTGCAAAAACATCCTGCATCTGGCGATGAACATCCTGTGGCCTATTACTCTCGGAAACTCACCCTTAGTGAGTTGAACTATGCAGTCATTGAAAAAGAACTTTTGGCCATCAAGACGGCGTTTGAAGAATGGAGACATCATTTACTCGGTGGTCGTTTCCCTGTAGAAGTTCGTACCGGCCATCACAACTTGCAGTTCCTACGAACACTGCAGTGTCGCACTGCTCGCCAAGCCCGATGGGCCTTCTTCTTCTCTCACTTTGATTTTACAATCACATACATTCCTAGCTCCCAGAACCAGAAGGCAGATGCCTTATCTCGATCCTTGGACAAGGAAGAAGTGGGAACCGGTTTGGACACGCCTATGATATCTCCCAAACACTTTCTACTAACTTTAGCTCCGCATCTCCAGAAGATCATTCAAGAGACCTTGAGGGATCCGGAACGTGTCGATCTGCTGAAGAGACCCCAGATCTGCGAACGCGACGGTTTTTTGTTCTTCCTGAACCGATTATACATACCTTCGGCTGCCCTTCGCTTCGACATTCTCCATGGTTTTCACGATTCTCAAGTAGCTGGTCATCGTGGTATCAAGGCCACCCAGGAGTTGATCTCCAGACAATTCTGGTGGCCTGGATGGGCCAAAGAAGTAAAGTCATATGTGGAAAGTTGTCCTATCTGTGCCCAGACGAAGACACCCAGAAGAAAGCCTTTGGGACTACTTAAGCCTACTGAAACTCCTCCCTACCCTTGGCATACTATCGCCACCGACTTCATTGTTGAGCTTCCGCCCTCTGCAGATCACACTTGTGTCATGGTGGTCGTGGATTGTTTCACTAAATATGCAAATTTTATTCCCTTCATAAAGATCCCAACTTCCTCCCAGATGGCTTTGGCTTTTCTACACGACATTTATCGGTTACATGGACTCCCTGAGAAGATCATCTCTGATCGTGGTTCACAATTTCTTTCTTCTTTCTGGCGTCAGTTGTGTAGTCATCTAGGTATCCACAGAGCCTTGAGCTCAGGCTATCACCCTCACACCAACGGTCAGACCGAAAGGACGAATCAAACCCTGGAGCAATACTTACGTTGCTATGCCAATGCCACTCAGTCAAACTGGCTAAAGTACCTGGACTTGGCGGAAGTTTCCTATAACAATGCGGCCCATGCTGCCACCGGCATCAGTCCTTTTTTTTGTTCAGCTGGACAACATCCCAAGCTGGTTCCTTTCTCACCTGTGGTGCCCAGCTCTGTTCCGTCTGCGGATCACTTGGTCTTCAATATACAGAAACAACATGTCCTGGCCCGGAGAACCCTTACGGAGACACGTGAGCGCATGAAGGAGCAGGCTGATAGGGGCCGAACCACGGAACCCGATCTCCAGGTGGGCGATCTGGTTTGGTTATCTTCCAAAAATCTACCTATTCGTAATCTGCCCACTAAATTGGCACCCCGATTCTATGGGCCTTTCAAGATTGCCAAGCGTTTGTCCTCGGTGGCTTTTCGATTGGTGCTGCCCCGCACTTGGAGGATACACCCTGTCTTCCATGTCTCCCTTTTGAAGCCCTATGTGAAGGATGTCTTTCGACGCTCTGGTCCTCAGCCCTCCTCTGTTCTGGTACGGGGGGTTCCTGAGTTTGAGGTTCAGGAGGTCTGTGATTCGCGGATACGTCGGGGTGTGCTCCAATTCTTGATCGATTGGAAGGGTTATCCCACCTGTGATCGCACTTGGGAGCCGCACTATAATGTGCACGCTCCCCGGCTTATTCGTGAATACTTTCTTCATTTTCCCTGGAAGCCTGGGGCCCCGGGCCTTTCTGGGAGGGGGCATAGTGTCACGCCGCCCGTCCTGGGGTCTCCTTACCCGCTACGGCGCTCCCCGTCCTGAAGGCTGTATCCTCGTTTTCGGCTTCGGGGTCCGGGGGTGTCCTGGGTCCCGGGCGCTTCCGGGTTTCCTACGCGCACTACTTTGCGCATGCGCGGGCGCCCGCTCTCCGCTCTTCGCGCATGCGCAGTGCGCAGGATGCTCGATTCTGGAGGGTATGCGGCTCAAGCCTCGTTGTGGGGTGTCCGATGCCTGGGAGACGGCACGGCTTGCGTTGCAAGCCTCCCAGGTGCTGGCGGGCCTATTTAAGGAGCCCTGATCCTTTTCCAAACTGCGTCTCAACGCGGTTTGTTCTGGATCGTGTCTTTGCTGCCTTGCATTGTATTCCCGTTGCCTTCCACCTTCCCTAGCTCTGCCTGGGGAACCCTTGCCTTCCACCTTCCCTAGTTCTGCCTGGGGAACCCTTGCCTTCCACCTTCCCTAGTCCTGCCTGGGGAACCCTTGCCTTCCACCTTCCCTAGTTCTGCCTGGGGAATCCTGCCTTCCACCTCCTCCAGCCTCGCTCCATCTCCCTCCTTCCTTCCTGCTCCAGAGGTTCCGCTCGCCCTCCTTGGTTCTGGTCCCAGTTCAATCCTTCCTGTTTGTTATTCGCTCTCAGTCTACCCCACTAGTTCCGTGCTCCTCTCCTTACCAGCCTGCTCTTCCTGTTCCTTGTCCTCGTCCCTGGAGGGACCGTTCTGCTTCCAGTCCCCGGACCTGCCTTCCGTCGGAATCCCACTAAGGACCCCGGACCATCTACTCAGAGGCTCCCCCTGCCAGTGCTTGCACTGTCCTGACGCCACTCAATCAGGGGTGAGCCAACCCGTGGCGTTGGGAGCCGGCTCACCTCCAATCCGGTTCCATTCGGGCTGGTGTTGGGCTGGTTCCCCGCGTCATCAGTCACGTCTATCCGGATCATCTGACAGTCTGGCCTCATCACCAAGGAACCCAACCGGACGAACAGGTACGCAGCGTTCCCGTGACGCTATTTACAACACGTTGCAAGCTGCAAAGTAACACGAAGCATGTTCTGCAGTCAGGGTGTGGTTTATATAGCCCAGGTAAAGTAGTACCAGGGAAAGTAGTTCCAGGCCTGCCACACCCAAAACACTAGACCGCATAGCTTGGTTCTTAGGGAACCAAGCTATGTGGATGCCTCCATGTTGGCTGACAATACAATAAAGTAGTTCCCAAGCACATTGTTGTTCATGGTGTATGAGCCTGGTGCCATAGGCGCCAGGACTGGCCCCATGAAAGCTTTTGAAGAGGATGCCAGGCTCTAGAGGCCCGAGTCCTGACTCCACCTGGCCTATCGGTTTGCCAGAGGGGGTTTTGGGCAAGGGTTGTGACAGCGCTCCCCCCTAAGGCCCCTCCCATGGTGTTCCTTCTGTCTGGCCCAGGTTTGGTTGGGAAGTTCCGATGGAATTTCCTGATTAGACGTGGTGCGTGGATATTCTCACTGGGCTCCCAAGATCTATCTTGTGGTCCAAATCCTTTCCAATCGACGAGATAATATAGCTTGGTCCTGGAGTATTTAGAGTCCAAGATATCTTTGACTTCGAAATTCTGATTCTCCGTCAACAAGTATGGGCATAGGTGGTGTCCCAATCAGTGTGCCGGGTTGATTTAGTTTCAGGAGGGACAATTGAAATACCGGGTGGATGTGTAGATTAGGTGGTAAATCCAGTTTCACGGCTGCTGGGTTGATAATTGCCTTAATGGTATATGGTCCTAAGAATCTGGGATGAAAGGTCCGGGTTCCCTTGATGGGTACGAATTTAGCGACTAAACAAACTTTGTCTTCTACTTGATAATCAGGGGACTTTTTCCGGTGTTGGTCGGCAAATCTCTTTTGTTTTTCTTTGGCATGAATAAGGTGTTCCTTTGCCCTTTTGAAAGCCTGAGTAATGGTTGTGTGTAGAGTCTTTACCGCTGGCATTTCCAAGCTGGCTGGAAGGTCTAGTTCAGAGGTACGTGGATGTCTGCCATGAAGGGTATAGAAGGGCGTTTGTCCCGTGCTTGAATGCAAAGAATTGTTATATGCATATTCGGCTATCCATAGTAGGTCTTTCCAATTCCTTTGTTCGTGGTGCAGCATGCACCGTAAATATTGCTCGAGTGTCTGATTGGTTCTCTTGGTTTGGCCGTCTGTTTGGGGATGGTGACTGGTAGCTAGCCGAACGACGATCTGCGCCATTGCACAGCACTTTTTCCAGAAATTTGAAATAAACTGGCTGCCTCGATCAGAGACCAGAAGCGAAGGGAAGCCATGTAGCTTAACCACGCCCTCCAGGAAACCTTTTGCTAAAGTGGCTGCGTCTGGGAGGCCTTTGAGAGGAATAAAATGGGCCATCTTCGATAATAAGTCCACAACTACAAGGATGGTGTTAAACCCTTGGCTTGGAGGTAGATCAGTGATGAAGTCAAGGGAAAGAGTGTGCCATGGAACTGGGGGAATGTCCAATGGTTGTAGGAGGCCAGATGGTTTTTGTTTCTGTGATTTATTTTGTGCGCAGACACCGCAGGACTGAATATACTGAATGATGTCCTTACGCCAGGTAGGCCGCCAAAAGTTCTCTTTCACCTTAGCTAGGGTTTTGGCGATCCCAGGATGCGCTTCGATCAGTGAATTGTGATAGTTTGAAATAATATGCTGTTGTAATTCCTTCTTGGGTACATATAGGCGATCCCTAAAAAGGGGTAGGTGGTCCTTGATGGTATATTGTTCTCTTTGAGTTTGCCATGCGAGGTAGGCATCAGGATTCATTGTCCGTTGGATTTCTTTTCGTAGTTCTGCTTGTGTTAAGGTTGTCGTGATACCCAATAGTTTGTCTTCAGGTATAATAGGTACTGGGTCTGGAGTTGTATATACTATTTCATCTATGCCCATGCGAGATAAGGCATCCGCCTTTCCGTTTCTGACTCCTGGTCGAAATGTGATTACATAATCATATTCGGCGAAGAAAAGGGCCCATCGTAATTGGCGCGGGGACTGGGCCTTGGCTGTTTTGAGATATTGCAGGTTTCGGTGGTCTGTGATGACTGTAATGGTGTGTCTGGCCCCCAGAAGGTAGTGCCTCCAGGCTTTAAAGGCGGATTTGATAGCGAGGAGTTCCTTGTCCGTGATGGCAAAATTAATTTCTGGAGGTGAGAACTTTTTCGACCAGAAGGCCACAGGATGTAGCTGGCCGGTTTCCGGGTCTCTCTGTGAAAGGACAGCCCCCATTGCGAGACTGGACGCATCAGTTTCAACGACATAAGGGAGGTCTGGACGAGGATGTCGCAGGATTGGAGCAGAGGTAAACCTTTGTTTAAGTTTCTGAAAGGCTTCTTCTGCTTCTTCGGTCCAAGCAAACTTTTTATTGTTTTTTCGTAATAGTACTATGATTGGGCGCACAAACTGAGAGAAGTCTGGGATGAACCGGCAGTAGAAGTTTGCAAAGCCCAGCATGCTTTGTACCCCTTTCAGAGACGTCGGTGAAGGCCATTTCAGAATGGCATCTACCTTGTACACGTCCATTCTGATGCCTCCTGGAGTAAGGATAAAACCAAGAAATTCTACTTCGTGACGTGAAAAAAGCATTTTTGAAGCTTTGCAAACAAGCGATGTTGACGGAGCTTGGTGAGGACTGAACGAACGTGCCTGACATGATCTTGTTCCAAGGCCGAGTATACTAAGATGTCGTCCATGTACACTAAGGCGCACACGTCAATTAACTCCCTTAAGACGTCATTCATGAAATATTGGAATGCCGCAGGAGTGTTGCATAACCCGAAGGGTATGACTTTATATTCAAACAAGCTGTACTTAGTACGGAAGGCGGTTTTCCATTCATCTCCTTTTCTGACTCGCTTCGAGGAGCGAGTGGTACGCTCCTCGAAGGTCCAATTTGGTATAAATCTGGGCATCTTTAACTTGGTCTAGCATCTCAGGGATAAGTGGCAAGGGGTAGCGGTTCTTCACGGTGATCTGGTTCAATGCGCGGTAGTCACTACAGGTTCTCAAGTCTCCTTCCTTTTTCGGTACGAAGAACAAAGGACTGGCTGCGGGGGACTTCGAAGGACGGATAAATCCGTTTGTAAGGTACTGGTCTAAATAGGATTTCAAATGAAGGTTTTCTGGTTCTGTGAGAGCGTAGATCCTGCCGCAAGGGATTTGTGCACCAGGAACAAGGTCGATCTGACAGTCATAGGGCCTGTGCGGCGGCAATGTATTGGCTTGGTCCTTTCGGAAAACATCCTGGAAACCATGGTATTCACTTGGCAAGGTATTAGTTGCTCCCAGGGTTGATACTGTCGCTCTGGGAGTGATGGGGATACAGACGTCGGGTTTCTCCTCTTGGTAATAGCAGGCAGGGGAGCAGTCACCGGGGAAGGTTAATTTCCGTGCCCGCCAGTCTATCAAAGGGTTGTGAGCAACCAACCATGGCATCCCTAGTATTAGCCTGAACTGAGGTGCCTTGATGAGATCGAATGAAATAGACTCCCGATGTCCATCCTGGCACAGCAAAGTTACCCTGGCTGTGCACTGGGTTACTGGTCCAGAAGCGATTTCTGTCCCATCCACGGTGGTTCTCTTGTCCATAGTTGGCTTAGAACACAAAGGAAGTCCCATCTCTGCTGCCAGTTCTTGATCAATATAATTTCCAACTGCTCCGCTATCAATGTATGCTTCAACGGCATGCATTCTTGACGACTGTTGGTGGTTAATTAAGATCACTGGTATTGCAAAGTACGAGGTGAGCAACTCTTTTTTCTCACTCGACAAACTGACCTCTACGTTTGTCGGGCTTGGTAGTTTCCCGATTCCTTAGCTTCATCCTTCTCTGTGGCCCCGACTGTTCTTCTTGTGGGTTTTACTGGACAGTCCTTCAGGAAATGTCCTGGTTTCCCACAATACAAACAAAGCTGTTGTTGTCTTCTTTTGTCCCGCTCTTGTTTTGTTAATGGTGGCCGTATCCCTCCAATCTGCATGGGTTCTTCAGCATTTTCAGGTACACGGGGTGTGTTTTCCCTTGGTCGAACATACATGGTCCGAGGGTCCGTCTTAGACCGATCTGCCTTTCGGTCCTGCAACCGGTGGTCTAGCTGCACGACCAGATTTATGAATTCTGCACAGTCTCTGGGTGGATCAACCACCTGGGCTAAGACGTCCTTTAATTCGCCTCGTAAGCTTCGATGGAATAACGTGGTTCTTTTGTTTTCTGGCCACCTAGCTTCGGCAACCAGTCTGTTGAAGGTAGCAATGTACGTTAACAAGTCCTGATTCCCCTGTCGGAGGGACAAGAGTTCATTGTCTACTGCTTGTTCCTGGGTATGGCGAGCAAAATGTTTTTCCATTTCTCTCTGGAACCCCCCAAAGTCATGTAATAGAGGATCATCATGGGTTACCAACGGCACCGACCAATCTGCTGCACTACCACTCAGGTATGATAAGACAAAAGCTACCCGAGCTTGGTCGTTTGGAAATGCTCCAGGCCTACAAAGAAAGTGAAGGCGGCACTGATTGATGAATGCTGCATACTTCCATGGGTCGCCTGAGAACCTTTCTGGTGGTGCCAGGTAACGTGATCTGTACCGGAGTGGGTGGTATGGCAGGGTTTTGCATCGTTGGATTGCTTCCAGATAGAGGCGTCTGTCCTGCCTGTGATTGCAAGTATTGCCTGCTAATCTCTTCAGTGCGTTTTTTGGTCACTATAAGGTCTCTCCGGAGGGCATTAGTCTCTTGTCGGGCAGAATGAACCTCAGCACGAAGCTCTCCTAGTAATTGGGCCAATTGGTCAATTTCTGATGTCTCCATGGCGCCCAGGTGGATTTTTTATGGTAGGCTTCGTGTTCTGTTACGCTCACCTGGTATCCACAGGGACGCCATCCAGCTGGGTTACTCGCTGGTATGCTTCTCAGCTTTGACCTGATGTGGTCTGCGGGGAAGGTTCTGCCTGAAAATACAGGAGGACTGTGTTCAAGACTGACGGACTGGGGTAAGTATCCTCCCTCCACCCCGTATGCTTTCAGTCCCTCTGGCGCCCTCTCCTCACCTTATGGTAGAATTAGACGTGCTCTCCGTCCTGCCTGCTTTGCAGGGGCGCATTGTCTTTCATGGGCGAGTGCGGTCCAGTTACTTCACTGACACCGGCCCGTTTGATATTGTTCAGGTAGGTCTTATTGCTGTTCTTTAGTTTTGTTGCTATCCTGCATGCCTTTCTTTGTTTAAAATGCTCTTTTTTCTCCCTTAGATATGCGGAGCTTCAGCGCGGCGAACTGGCTTGGTTGAGCCCCGCTGGTAAATGATCGCGCATTAAGAGCGATATGATGCGGTAAGTAAGCGCTATGCGCATCGCTGCAAAGTCTTGCCTTTGCTAACCTGTGTTTTCCTTCCTTGTAGGTCGCAGTGTTCTTCAGCGCGAGTGGAATGTCCGGAGTGGTGCCAGCCGAGAGGCGACCAGCCAGGTAAGCCTTTTGAGCAGTTCGTAATTTGTAAATGTCTCTACAGCTTTCTTTAATGTTGCCTCTATCGTCCTCTTTCAGGTCGTTCTGTCTGGGAGGCGTGCAGATTCGAGGAAGCTGTTCTCAGTAGCTGCGAGTGTTTAAAGATGAAGACTGCAGATAAGATGCTGCTGCTAATGATGTTCCTTTTGTCTCTGTGCAGGTTCTGCTTCTCCGAGGTTCGAGGGAATAGCTGGACACTGTGAGCGTCACGTTGAAAGCAGCAAAGTAACACGAAGCATGTTCTGCAGTCAGGGTGTGGTTTATATATCCCAGGTAAAGTAGTACCAGGGAAAGTAGTTCTAGGCCTGCCACACCCAAAACACTAGACCGCATAGCTTGGTTCTTAGGGAACCAAGTTATGTGGATGCCTCCATGTTGGCTGATAATCCAATAAAGTAGTTCCCAAGTACATTGTTGTTCATGGTGTATGAGCCTGGTGCCATAGGCGCCAGGGCTGGCCCCATGAGGGGTTTTGAAGAGGATGCCAGGCTCTAGAGGCCGTGTCCTGACTCCACCTGGCCAATGGGTTTGCCAGAGGGGGTTTTGGGCGAGGGTCGTGACAGGAACGCAGGGCAGTAGGCCATGCGTTGTTGGCGGTGTGTTTTGGTGGGTGAGCCATGGAGGTCCTCTTTTCGGAAATGCATGGGGTTCCCCGTTTTCCTTGGTGGCTTGGACAACCTAGGCCCAAATCTGCAGGTTATCTCCCCAAACCCTGTGGGGGTTACAAGTGGTGTAGCCTTTTTCCTTTTGCGTCCCGGTAGGTGCACCCACACATGTGAGGTACCGTTTTTGTCGGAACACCAGTGGGAACGCTGGAAGGTATGACATCTGTTGTTGGCGGCATGTTTCGGTGAGCAGAGTTAAATGTCTGAAAATTGTGTTTTTTACCCCCAAATGTGGACTATGCCGGGGTTCTGGGTAGTAGATTCTGGGCCGATTTGCGCAAGTCAGACCTCTGTGGATTCCCACGGGTGTCCTCTTTTCAGAAATGCGTGAGGTTCCCTGTTTTCATTGCTGGCTTCGACACCCTAGGCCCAAATCTGTGGGTTGCCCACATGAACAAAATGTGCTGTGCCGAAAGGCTTGGGGTTACAAGTGGGTTATCCTTTTCCTTTTGCGCCCCAGGTAGGTGTACCCACATATGTGCGGTACCGTTTTCATTGGGACACGTTTGGGTACGCGGGAAGGTAGGCCATGTGTTGTTGGCGGTGTGTTTTGGTGGGTGGCCAGAGCGAAATGTCTGAGAATTGTCTTTATTTCCAGCCAATTTCAGAGACATTTCCCTCTGTCCACTCACCGAAGCGCGTCCACAACAACAGATGTCATACCTTCCCGCGTTTCCGCAGGTGTCTCGACGAAAACGGTACCTCACATGTGTGGGTGCACCTACCGGGGCGCAAAAGGAAAAGGGTAACCCACTGGTAACCCCAAGCCTTTCGGCACAGCACATTTTGTTTGTGTGGGCAACCTACAGATTTGGGCCTAGGATGTTGAATCCAGCAAGGAACACAGGGAACCCCATGCATTTACCAAAAGAGGACACCTGTGGGAATGCACAGAGGTCTGACATGCATGAAGCAGCCCAGAATTTATTACCCAGAACCGCAGACAAAGTGAACATTGTGTTTTTTCCCCACCAAATATAACACTTTGTGGGGGATTGTGGCTAATAAAAACTGGGGCAATTTGCGCAAGGCTGACCTCTGTGGATTCCCACGGGTGTCCTCTTTTCGGAAATGCATGGGGTTCCCCGTTTTCCTTGCTGGCTTCGACATCCTAGGTAGGTTGTCCACATGAACAGAATGTGCTGTGCTGAAAGGCTTGGGGTTACCAGTGGGTTACCCTTTTCCTCTTGTGCCCTAGGTAGGTGCACCCACACATGTGCGGTACCGTTTTCATCAGGACACGTGTGGGGACGCGGGAAGGTAGGCCATGTGTTGTGTTTCCAGCAAGGAAAACAGGGAACCCCATGCATTTCCCAAAAGAGGACACCCGTGGGAATGCACAGAAGTCTGACTTGCACGAAGCGGCCCAGAATTTATTACCCAGAACCCCAGGAAATGCCACCAGAAGTGTAGAGGCTGTTGGGCTGACAAGCTGGATTTCCTGAATTGTCTGCCTTTGTTTCCAACGCCGAGACGCTGAGTCGCCAAGAGGAAGCTTCAACTCCTCTCCCTCCTGCTGCAACACGGACTAAATAAATACTGGGACTTTGTTAACATTGCCAGTTTACCTTGGTGTTTTTTGGGTTTCTGTGCTCTTTGCGCTGTTGCGCCTCCCGACACGCCCCTTTTTCAGCTTTGTTTCCACGCTTCACTCCTTAAACACGCATCCAGAAGTGTAGAGGCTGTTGGGCTGTTTGGTGGCTTGGCATGGGCGTTGGGCTGCGGTTAGTATAATTGTCCGTCACAATTATATATATGTGTTATTTGTGACTAAGAAAGACAATTGAAATTATATCTGTTATGTTATTTTGGTCCCTATAATGTGTATAGGTCTGCAACCCGCCAACATTTGGGAGAATTTAACTCCTAGCCTCACTTAACAGTGCAAGTAAACTGTATGGTACCTTCTGCTCCTTACTGTAGAGTCCCTATCTGTGGTGAATTTGCTTGGTTAACGTACACATAGATTATGGTGGGCTTGCTACGTAGTGGCAAACTAGTCAAGTCCTCTACTGTGCCAAAGATGACATATATGCTGACAAATCTGATTGTTGGCGCAAATACTGACATACTTTACGCTGGTAGCAGTCAGAGCCTGCCCCTACTCTCAATGTCTCTACACACGACACCCGACAAGGGCGCGCAGCCCTCATCTACCATCAGTACGGTCTCAACTCTTCAACCTCAAAAGGAGTGCAATGATGATGTATCTAGTAAATCTGACTTTTTGAATGTTCCATCCCAAAAAAGCTTTTTAAGCATGCATGATAATTTAGGTTCTCAGCCTCCTTTGAATTTAGAAGAGCATGACACTTATAGACCCCGGGTTGACACCTCTCTCTTGGCTCCCGCTGTCCTGGCGGAGCTGGACAGAAGGGTGCGGCTCTCAAGGGGGCCTTCCAACCCGGCCAGGGCCAGAGGGGGCGGCATCGACAATGTTCATCTTCATTAAGCAGCTTATTCCGTGTCCTCCACACATTTAACTGAAGCCAGCAGCTCAGGGAAACATACAGCTGATGTAGCTAAGACATTGGGTACAGGACCCGATAATGAGGGGGGGGCGGGACAGAGCAGCTCCTTTATCACTCCCCAAAAATGTTGTAGCCCCGCTTCACCGATTCATCCCCCTTTTCAGCAATATGAAGCTCCTCATATTGCTCCATCATTTGAGGGGCTTAATATGGAAGACATTGCATCCACATTTGCATCTTTTCCCGTCTTGACAAGAATATTAAATCTTTTGGATAGGGGCCATGAGCGCACCCATAATGAGATTCAAGAACTTAGATTCTTGATTCTCGACAGCTCTGAGAAAATAAGTAGACTGGAGGGCCTTGTTTTTGCTACTGAGAGGTGCAGTTTGCCTTCAGAAAATAGCATAATGCTAGACCGGAAAATCACTCATGATCAGATCTCCCAAACTGAAGATGAGAAACAATTAGGGTCTAAATCCTATGCTGATGCCTTTACTCATGGTAAGAAGGGGGATCAAACAGCGAACTCAATTGGTACGGTGGAATTAAAGAATTTGGTCTCACTCAACATAGAACTTAAACACTTGGAGATCTGACTTGGCCTACTGTTTCCTGTGCCAAATTCCGGATCCCTTAATCACGCGGTATGTGAGCCATATACTGAGACGCCTCACGATAGCCCTGCCATGGACAGCCCATCTGCCCTACTGAAGGCTATAGAAGAAGGTGCTGGACAGCCGCAAGAGGAAGGCGGAAAGATGGATAAGGACTCCTCTTTGGAATTCCGATGATGTCTCTGTGTCACACATCTCTCGTAAAGAGAGGAAAATGCGTGCTAGGGCCCTCAAGCGAAGAACTACTATCTCCAGCACAACAAATAAAAATCTGTGTAAAAAAAGAAAGAATTTACCCTCATTTAAGTTACAGAATACTAACACAAACATTAGAGATATCTGCGGCTTGTCTGCGGGAGGAGGTGTCTTTGACTTTACACAATTGGATGAAGAAAGTCAAAAGGCTCTGGATTTGAAGGAGTCACTGCCACCTATCAAAAAAAGCAATAAAGGTATATGCGATCTAGCCTGTGCAAACTTTGCTATTGATTCTGTGAAGGAGTATGGTGAAACCACCAATACTCTGACAGAGGCAATGAGCCATAAGGGGTCAAAGACAAACGAGAACTTCGAAAAAATGTCCCCGAAAAAAATACTCTGACAGAGACATTGAGCCATAAGGGCAGAAAGCTCGCTAGAGATAAACACAATTTCAAAAAAAGTTACCCCAAAAAAAAAAGCCAATTTAACCCTGGAAAATTTGAAAACTGAGGGTCTCACTGATAGACCAGGTGTTAAGCAATTTTTTTTTTGCCAAAAACTAAAGCAATGACAAACACTACCTTATTGGATGAGCAAGGGCAGGGCTCCTCCAAAATCCAAATGTCCCCCCTTTCGCCTATCCATATAAAACACACTAGTAAAATCCCCTTGAGTGGACAAAAAAACGAAATATCCATAGGAGGGGCGGCGGGTGGGGTGCTCATTGATACATGAACGCAATTCTTGTTCCCAGTGTGGACATTAAAATTCTAGTCCAGCAGGTCTTAACGAACCTTCTTGAACCTTCAAGAAAGTATGGTCCGCAACTGCCTCCCCACATAAATTGGGCCTATGAAGAGACTCTGTCTCAAGGTAATCCCGTTAGAACTGAGAGATCTGCTGTTGACATTAATTTGATGTCACGGCCTGAGAAGAATCTGGCCACTTCCGTCCCACAATCAAGCATTCCATTGAGGCATGGGGGCCTGAGTGACCCCTGGTCCTTTGGCAATCTAGATATCATGTGCCAATCTAAAGGACCGGACTCAATGCTGAATTAACTGAGTTTATTCACTCAAAATCCACCCAGAAAAATAATGCCTGTGAGAATTGATCAGCAGAATGTGGGACGGCCACAAGAATTGGGTAAAAACTATTCTCAATATAAGGACTGGGAGGAGGGTCCCTGTGAAGAGCGCGCTGTTGAGGGCAGCGCCGAACATCCCCACATTTTTAAGGGAAAAGGAAAAGTGCAATCACATTTGGGACCCCCACATAGAGTGGAATGGAGGCAGCCCCACTTTTTGGATTACCCAAGTGTCATGCTGAACTTTATGTTCATACAAGGCGGTCCACCATCACTCAATCAAGAGAGAATTCTGTCCTTATTTAGTGAGGTTCCCAGACTATCCTTGATCTCCTCTGGGGATATCAAACTTGTAGATTACATTCATCCTACTAGATACGATTATGTAAGGATAGTGTTTTACTCGAGAACCATTCTGGAACTTGTATTCTCGCAGATAGAGTCCTTGCATCGTTTTGGTTTTGATTGGGAACTCTTCAACAAGGGCTTTTTTTAAGTCATGGGAAGGCGAACAGGGGAGGAACTCTAGAGAATCAAACGTGGGAACTCAGCAAAAAAAAATTAGAGGAATAATGAACTGAACCCCACAACAGAGCCAGACCTGATGTGGTTGGCTCAGACACTCAGAGACTCCCTTACTAAAATCCAAGCTATTAAAGAGAATCCCTAGAATGTTCCCCCTCTAATATTTTTGTCATGAAACACTAGGGGAAACCGTGTGCTCAAGCAATCCTCCTTGAGTGCTATACTCTTACATGATGCTAGTATTCTCTGTTTGCAGGAAACTTGGGCTCTTATCCCCCTATCTCTGGATGGATTCTTTGTACACCAAGATTTGGCAGTTAAAAAAATCCAAAGGCAGACCCTCTGGTGGCCTTCTTATTGCAGTTAAAACCACCTCTTTTTCAAAAGTGTTAAGACTCATAGGACGTGTATTGAAATTCTTTTAAAACTTGGTTTGCCTGATTCTCTGGCTTATTTATTGATTGTTAATGTGTATTGGTGCCTCAATCTTGATTTGAAGGAGTTCATAGAAATGATTGATTGTACTATTCAGGAATGTCAAGAGATGTGCAATACCCTCAACATTGTTATTGCAGGCGACTTTAACGCTGAAGTATGTTCAGGGAAGTTTTGTGTGCATGATGGCCGCAGTACAATTTTGGTGGACAGTAGCTCCTCCCGGAAAATTGTACAGGGAGCCATGTGGTATCAATTTCTTTCTGATTGGGGCCTACACTGTGTGAATGACCTATTGGGGGCTACGAGGACCGTAATACGTGGTCTAATGGGACTGTGTGCTCTGCTATAGATTATGTTTTTGTAAACAGGACGTTATTTAATTTAATTTCAGATTTTGCTACAGTTCAAACAAATGACAGTGATCATAAAATGCTTAAAGTTTCCCTTCAAGCCCTTCAAGTTCCCTTTGAGGGGGCCTTTCCACCACTTTTAGAACTTAACAAACCGTGCAATAGAATCACTTGGCATAGTGATAATATCATCTCGAAAGTCAATACGGTGTTTCTGCAAGATTATCAAAAGAGTGGTTTTGATAAAAAGCTGACAATCTATATACACGGTAACTTTGAGAAACATGTTAATTGTGTAATACTGGGACCTTTGGGTATCAAGAGACCAACTGCAACCTGTTACACCCACATACATTCCTTTAATCCAGCTGTGCATAATCTCAAGAAAGAGAGAGGAACCGGGAAATTTGCTCCCTTTTGAAAATGCAAGGTAATAACTCTCTCAGTTGCAGGCTGAAGACCGTCAAAAATAAATGGAAATCAAGAGCTACATTATTAAGAGCCAAATTATATCAGAAGGATACGGAAAACATGCTCCATTCTCTTTCTGCCACGAATTCCTGGAACTTCTGGACACTAATGATGTCCAATTAAGAGCCCAAATTGTATGTTTCTCTTACGAGGTTTGGGAAGGACACTTTGGCACTCTATACACTTCACCGAATATGAACTGGGTTGTGCCTCAGGATGTCCAGTCGTGTCTGTGGATTTTCCCCTTCACTCTGGCCGATATTCATAGAATGATTGCTTGTTGCTCTGCGTCTCGGCCCCCGGTCCAAACTTACTTGCCAATATGGTTCTCAAGGGTAATCCAAATTTGTGGGCACAACTTTTGTTTTTCATATTCAAGGACATTGTGATTACTAGGGTCATTCCGAAGAGCTGGCATATGTCCTTCGTTGTACCCATTTATAAAAAGGGCGACAGGTCTAGCCTCTCTAGCTACAGACCAATCGCCCTGATGGATGCTGTTTCTAAAATTTTTGCGTCGATTATTTTGGAGTACATACACGATTGGATAAAAGAATTCAGGATTCTATCCCCTTTTCAATTTGGATTTAGGAAGCATGTGGGCATGGATGCAGGTGGCCTCTTGATCAACATTATGCAGCAATAGGCATTGATAACGGGGAATCCACCTATATACCTGGCTTCAATTGACCTGACGTCTGCCTTTGATATGGTAAACAGAACGATGTTATAGACTAAACTCTAAGCACTAGGTATGCCTGTCCCCCTGTTGTCTATTCCATACTATCTACACGAAGATACTAAAATCAAAGTGCGATTGAGTACTGATGGAGCACTGTCGGAGGAAATTAAGGCACTTAACGGCCTAACACAAGGTTGTATTTTTTCCCCCACTGTTTTTAATTTGTACTTCTCCAACGTGGGTACGCACCTAAATGGAATTTCTTTTGCCTCACCAAAGGTTGAGGGAGTTAAGGTCTTCTGGTCTGCATACGCCGATGATGTGACTTCGTATGACCACACTCCCATTGGCCTGCAACGTCTTCTTACTTGCTTCAAAAACTACATACGTGCAAATTCTCTACTAATCAATTACACCAAAACTGTTATATTGTGATTAAGCTATAGGGAAAGTTCCATAAAATACTCCTGGTTCCTAGACAATGTAAAACTCTCAGTGAGCCACGCTATTAGATATCTGGGTTATGCAATTTTTGTAGACAAGAAAAAAGTAAATTATCGTGACTATCTTGACAAGAAAACCAGTCCATTGATTTCTCAGTTACAGAAAATTGACAAGAAGTATGGGAAATGTACCTTATTACCGTGCTTACACATGTACAGAAATAAAATTGTTGCACAGTTTAGCTATGGTCTTGAATTTGCCCCGTTCTGGTGTAGGAAGGAAATTGTGAAGTACGAGGCACGCTTTCTACAAACTATGGCTAGGAGTCTGCTGAAGTGCGTTCCCTCTACTGCTATTCGTTATGAATTGGGGCTTTTTTCCATCTCAAGCACAATTGAATGGCGAAGGGTTGCACTGTATAGGAAACTGCTTTTAGGTAATGACACAAACCTGTATGGAATTATGGGAAGGGGGCTCCTGAATGGTCTCCTCAAAGTTTCTTGTGGATTTGGAAAGGGAAGCTTGTGAATCTCTTGAAAAAGTAGGCGTCTCCCGTGAGTTATTGACCTCCAACCCGATGAAGGTTAAGCGCTTGCTCCTTCACTGGGACTTGAACACCACGGTCACACAAGTTCAGAACAAGTTCAGAACAAGAAACTATATTGCCAATTGGTCTCTAACTTCAAATAAATGGGCATTACTGAACCATACTTACTTAAATTCCCTAGTAGAGTGTGGAGGCAAGATTTTACGAAATCTTGGACATTAGGTCAGGAGCTCTTGACTCAGTTCACATATGTAGATATTGTAAAAATGAGGTTCCAGCAGAAACACTAAAACATATTTTGACAGAATGCGCTGGCTTAAGGACAGAACAAATCAAATGCTTTTCTCAATTTGTTCCCAACGCTGAGTGTGTGGGCCTTACAGCATTATGGTTAGACGGCATTAAGGTTAAATATGCAACATGAGAATCGAATTAAGCTACAATTAACAGTGCTTAGATACCTGAAGACGCATTGTGGACTGTAACTTTGGTTTAAGTGGTTAACTGTACTAGGTGGTGAATGAAATGCTGCCTTCTAAAACCAAGAAAGCCTCTCGGTTCATGAAACAAATAATCAATGAGTTTGATATAGGCTTTTCTTTATTGAAACATCATGATACGAATTACTATTTGATCAACGATGTGATGATTGTCTGTTAATATGTATGGAGTACGATCATGTAAATCTCATTTGTTTTAAGATGCAGCATTCTGTTTACATTGTCTATAGCTGTTTATGTATCATGCAGATATTGAGGATTCATCTTGTTGTATATTTTATGTATTGTATTGTCTATGTATTTTCACTGTGTACCAAATTTTGTAAAGGGTACTGTGTAACCACAAACAAATAAAAAAAAATAATAATAAAAAACAATACTCACATAACGTTGCAGCTGCTCGCGTCGAAAAAGCTGTAAACAAAACAAAAAAACATGTGTTACCTACGGTCACACAAACAAAAACAAATCAATACTTTCCAAGCATGCCCCCCCTGCAAGCCATCCCTGGTGGTCTACTGAAACTCACCCCCCCCAGTGAAAACCCATTGCCCCTTCCTATAGGCAGATATCTGCCCCCAGGGAGAGCTGCATGAGCTGCCCCCCCACACTCAATTTGGGGTGGGGGGAGAAGCTCACCCCAAAATGTCAGACAGGCCCCCCAATGGATGGGGAAGTAGGGTTTGGGCACCCTGGGGCCAGATTGGCACACCAATGTGCCCCTCTGCACCAAGGCAAGTTTGGTAAACAAAGAGAAAAATTGAAAATGGCAGGCAGCACTTTAGTGGGGGCTGAGGGGCACCCTACACCGCCAGGAAATTTTGTAATGTGAAGTGGGGTGCACCTCTCCGCCCCTACCCCAATTGCAGGGGCAGCGCATCTTATGTAGCTCTCCCTGGGCGTAGAAAAGGGGGGCTGTCCTGCACTCCACCCTGGGTTCAGGTGTCCCTTCCTAGGAGCAGATACCTGGCCCCAGAGAGGGCTGCATGACATGGCCCCCACTCCATTGTGGGGGGGCAGGGGATCACTACCACGTCCTGTTAGAAAATTCCCCGTCGGTTTGGGGTGCCCCACAGCCCCCCCTAAAATGCGGTCCACCATTTTCACTTTTTTCCTTTGGTAACCCAACTCCCCTTGGCGCACAGGGGCACAATGGTGTGTCAATCTGGCCCCAGGGTGCCCAAACCTTGCTGCCCCACCTAATGGGGCGCCTGCCCCACAATGTTTGGTGGCCCTCTCCCCCCTCACTCAAAATGGGTTGCGGCGGAACCTCATGCAGGCCTCCCTGGGCCTCCTACAAACGGCTGCGTGAGGTATACCCCCCTTCCATTTGGGGTGGGGGGAGAGGGCCACCAAAAATTGTGGGACAGGCCCCCCAGTGGGTGGGGCCGTAAGGTTTGGGCACCCTGGGGCCAGATTGGCACACCAATGTGCCCCTCTGCGCCAAGGCAAGTTTGGTAAACAAAGAAAATAATTGAAAATGGCAGGCTGCACTTTAGGGGGGGGGCTGAGGGGCGCCCTACACCGCCAGGGAATTTTGTAATGTGAAGTGGGGTGCACCTCTCCGCCCCCACCCCAATTGCAGGGGCAGCGCATCTCATGTAGCTCTCCCTAGGGGTAGAAAAGGGGGGGCTGTCCTGCACTCCACCCTGGGTTCAGGTGTCCCTTCCTAGGAGCAGATACCTGGCCCCAGGGAGGGCTGCATGACATGGCCCCCACTCCATTGTGGGGGGGGCAGGGGATCACCACCACGTCCTATTAGAAAATTCCCCGTCGGTTTGGGGTGCCCTACAGCCCCCCCTAAAATGTGGTCCACCATTTTTCCTTTGGTAACCCAACTCCCCTTGGTGCAGGGGGGCACAATGGTGTGCCAATCTGGCCCCAGGGTGCCCAAACCTTACTGCCCCACCCAATGGGGGGCCTGCCCCACAATGTGAGAGGGGAGAGGGCCACCAGAATTGTGGGACAGGCCCCCCAGTGGGTGGGGCAGTAAGGTTTGGGCACCCTGGGGCCAGATTGGCACACCAATGTGCCCCTCTGCGCCAAGGCAAGTTTGGTAAACAAAGAAAATAATTGAAAATGGCAGGCTGCACTTTAGGGGGGGGGGCTGAGGGGCGCCCTACACTGCCGGGGAATTGTGTGATGTGAAGGGGGGTGCACCTCTCTACCCCCACCCCAATTGGAGGGGCGGCACATCTCATGTAGCCCTCCCTGGGGGCAGATAAGGGGGGCTGTCCTGCACAGGGGAGCGTGCGTAGAGGGGCTGAGCGCATAGAGGGAGTGAGCGCGTAGAGGGAGTGAGCGCATAGACAGGGTGAGTGTATTGAGGGGGCAAGTACATAGAAGGGGTGAGTGCGTAGAGGGGTGAGTGCATAATACATATGAGGGCATAAAGCGGATTAGTGCCTGGAGCAAATGAGCGCATAGAATTGCGTTTATAGACGTATATAGTATGGTTTGGAATGCAGGGAACGTTCGAAAAAGCATATAACTCATCATATCTCACCACCACGCTTACTCTCTCCTTTGCATCACCACTCAACTAGAACACAGAGATACTATGACACCATTCGGTATAACTGTTCTCATACCAACATCCGACACTCACTCCACATTATTCTAAGTAAATACTGCTGGTTACACACCCCCCAGCCAGGTGTTCTTCTCAGGCCTAACGCAGCCACATCCGGTCTGGATAAACCCTGCCAGAACGAACACATACTCCTGATCTCTCAACCACCTCACCTACAGCTAAGAAGCAGCTATCACACGAATACCGCACGAGCTGCACACATACCTGGTTCTCACACGCACCTTTTGACTCTCTCTACTCTCTCTACTGATCTGAACTTCGGTTCCCAAGGGCATTCAACCTACCAGCGCCTTCAGACCATACCAATGGTATATAAGGCGCTATATAAATGCAAAATAACATAACATAACATAACTCCTCCCTGGGCTCAGGTGTCCCTCCCTAGGAGCAGATATCTGGCCCCAGGGAGGGCCACTCCATTTTGGGTGGGGGGTAGAGTGTCACCACCCCGTCCCATTACAAAATTCCCTGTCGGTTTGGGGTGCCCCACAGCCCCCCTAAAATGCAGTCCACCATTTCACTTTTTTACTTTGGTAACCCAACTCCCCTTGGTGCAGAGGGGCACATTGGTGTGCCAATCTGGCACCAGGGTGCCCAAACCTTACTGTCCCACCCACTGGGGGCCTGTCACACAATTTTTGGTGGACCTCTCCCCCCTCACCCAAATGGGTGGTGGGGGCACCTCATGCAGGCCTTCCTGGGCCTCCTACAAACGGCTGCGTGAGGTACACCCCCCTCCATTTGGGGTGGGGGGAGAGGGCCACCAGAAATGTGTGGGACAGGCCCCCCAGTGGGTAGGGCAGTAAGGTTTGGGCACTCTGGGGCCAGATTGGCACACCAATGTGCCCCTCTGCGTCAAGGCAAGGTTGGTAAACAAAGCAAGAAATTGAAAATGGCAGGCTGCACTTTAGTGGGGGCTGAGGGGCACCCTAGACCGCCAGGTCATTTTTTTATGTAATGGGGGGTGACCCTCTCTCCCCACACCAAATGCAGGCGGGGCATCTCATTCAGCACTCCCTGGGGCCAGATAAGAGGGGGGGGTTCTCATGCAGCCCTCCCTGGGGTTACATGCCCCTTCCTAAGAGCAGATAACTGCCCCCAGGGAGGGCTGCATGACATAACCCCAAGTCCATTTTGGGTGGGGGGGGAACAACCCATTTCCATTAAAAAAATGCCCTGGTGGTCCAGTGGGGAGGGGCTCTCCGCCCAACACCAGCCATGACATTCTTTTTATTTTTAATTTTCTTTGCCCCCCTTCCCTAGGAGCAGATGGGCTCCCATCTGCCACAGGGGGCCCTACCCTGCAGGCCCCATCGTTTGAGAGGCCTGCCCACACTTTCCTGGTGGCCCTCCCACGTGTACTCCTCCCTGGGGTGAGAAATCTGCCCCCCAGGGATGGTGACAAGGGGCCCCCCCCCTTTCCATTTGGGGTGGGAGGTGTTACAGTTCAAGGCTCTGCTGTATCCCGAGGGTTAAAAGGAATTACTCGCCAGACATGGCATAATCCATCTATTAGACCTGGTGTTCATCTAGGTAATAGAATCCGGCACTTTTTCGGCGCCATTCTATAGGCAGTGGAGGCTGCCATGGAAACGGCCTGTTTCTGTGGCTGTTACTGCCCGCAGCACTGAAAGCACTACATGTCCCAGCATTCCTGCTCCATTCCTGAAATGCAGCCAATGGGAAATCGGAGCCTCATTCTGAACCTTTCATTACACAACGAGACGAGACGAACGCTGCTTCATATTGAAGTTGTTCCCAGCCTGTTACCGAAGTTTCGTCTTCACTTTCATCTGGTTCCGATCTTTTTTTCTCCTACCGGACTGCTTTTTGGATTTCCCTGGGCTTCATTTATACTGCCTGTGTACCAGACCTCTGCACGTTTAAACGGACTGCCTCAAACTGCCCTCTGTTTTGATTCTTCCATTGTGTACCAGACCTCTGCATGTTTAAACGGACTGCCTCAAACTGCCCTCTGTTTTGATTAATTCATTTTGTACCAGACCCCTGCACGTTTAAACGGACTGCCTTGCATTGCCTCAGTCTAGTTTTATGGAAAAACGTGTACCAGGATTTGGCTCGCCTCTCGGATTGCATTTGTCCTCCCGGCTTCGCCTGCTATCAATCCACGGGGGATTACTGCAAGTATCCGAGCCGAACGCTGCTTCCTATTGAAGGTATTCTTGGCTCTTTCGCCTTCCACTTTGAAATCCCCTGCTGCCTCCCCCCTCTTCTTCGTTCCTAAGAAAGAGGGTGATCTTCACCCCTGTATCGATTACAGGGCTCTTAATGCGGTGACAGTGAAAAACCAATACCCCCTCCTGCTCATCTCTGTCCTCTTAGACGAATTGGGATCTTCAGCCATTTATTCCAAACTAGATTTGCGTGGATCTTATAACCTCGTGCGCATGAGGAAGGGGGACGAATGGAAGACCGCTTTCAAGACGCGGTATGGCCTTTTTGAATATCTCGTCATGCCCTTCGGGCTATGTAATGCCCCGGCCACATTTCAGGCCTTCATGAATGATATATTTCATGATTATCTGGACCAATTTATGGTGGTCTACCTGGATGATATCCTGATCTACTCACCTACTAAGGAGGAGCATGTTAACCATGTCTGCCTAATGCTACAGAGACTCCGGGATAACCATCTCTTTGTGAAGGCGGAGAAATGTGTGTTAGATTCTACAGCTGTCGAAATTCTGGGTTATGATCTTACCAATCACGGAATCCGAATGAGCCAGTCCAAGGTCAACGCGATTCTGCAGTGGCCGGTTCCTGGATCCATCAAAGCTCTCCAATCATTCCTGGGCTTTTCTAACTTTTATAGGCGGTTCAATAATTCCTTTTCTGCTCTCTCGGCCCCTCTTACCGCCTTAACTAGTACAAAAAGCCCTTTTCAGTGGAACTCGGAAGCTCAGACGGCATTCAACGCCTTGAAGGCTGCCTTTTCTTCAGCCCCTGTCTTGCAACATCCAGATCCGCTCTTGCCTTTCTTGGTAGAGGCAGATGCCTCCGGTTCTGCCATTGGGGCCGTATTGTCCCAACGCTGCCCTGAGTCTGGGGAAGTGCACCTTGTGGCATATTGTTCAAGAAAACTCACACCTTACGAAAAGAACTACCCGATCACGGAACGTGAACTATTGGCTATCAAAGAGGCCTTCTCAGAGTGGCGACATCATCTGTTAGGGGCTCGTCATCCAGTGACTGTGTTTTCTGACCACTAAAGTCTGCTAGAGTTCAAGTCTTTGAAATGCCTTACGGCCCGACAAGCGCGTTGGCACCTTTTCTTTTCTCAGTTCGACTTTCACATTACTTATCGACCGGCCCGTCTCAATACGTGTGCCGATGCCTTATCACGTCTATTTCCGGGGTCAAATGACACCACTGCTCATCCTAGTCTGTTATTGCCTTGTCGAGTGGTGTGTGGTTGCACACCACAGCCCATTCTGCGTTCCATCATTTCGGATTGGGTCTCGGCGCATCCGGAGGAGTGTACATCTCTTCACTTGGATGTGGTACATGGCCTCCCTTACATCCAGGGGTGTCTATTTATTCCTCCGGGAGAAGCACGGCAACGTGCACTCGCCTTGTCCCATGACTCTCTGTTGGCTGCTCATCCAGGACAACAAAAGACCTTGGACTCCCTACGTCGTTGGGCCTGGTGGCCCTCTATGTCCAGAGATGTGCCGGACTATTTCATATCCTGTTCTGTCTGTGCTCAATGTAAAGCATCTCATTCCAAGCCGGTCGGCTTGTTACAACCTTTACCTGTCCCTCACAAGCCTTGGTACATGGTCTCCATGGATTTTATAGTGGAACTCCCTCCGGTAGGTGGTATGGATACTATCTGGGTAGTAGTTGACTATTTTATTAAGATGGCAATTTTTATACCCTGTGCAGGGCTTCCGTCAGCTTCTGTATTGGCGGACCTCTTCTTGAGGAATCTTTTTCGTCTTTTTGGATCACCAGCGATCATTGTATCCGATCGTGGTCCTCAATTTACGGCACATTTCTGGAAGGCCATGACGAAGGCTTTTCATATTGATGCCAGATACAGCTTGGCTTATCATCCACAAACCGATGGGCAAACAGAGAGGGTTAACGCTACACTAGAACAGTATTTGCGGTGCCTCTCTTTGCAGTACCAGAAGTCTTGGTTGTCACTACTACCACCTGCAGAGTTTGCATACAATAACTCTATTCATTCTGCTTCAGGAGTTTCCCCGTTTTTTGTCTTGTATGGCCAAAACCCGCGTTCTTTGCCCTTGGATCCTTCCCTTCCTATCGACAATCCGGCGTCGAGGGCCTGCCTTCGGGTCATGGATACAATTCATCGAGATGTGCGCCTGCATCTGCTTCAAACGCAGGTCCGGGCAAAAAAGTTTGCTGATCGCCATCGCCTCCCGACTCCTGATTATCGAGTTGGTTCAAAGGTCTGGCTCGCTGCCCGTCATCTCAAGATTCCGGGCAAGCGTTCTCTTCTTCCACGTTTTGTTGGTCCCTTCCCTATCACTGCCCTTATTAACCCGATTGCTATGCGACTGCGTCTTCCAACTACTTGGAGGATCCACCCGGTCTTCTACGTATCCCTGTTAAGACCTTGTTCTGCCTCTGTCCGTCTTCCTGTGGGCCCATCCCCGGTCACTTCGGTAGGGGATGATGAATTCGAAGTGGCGGACATTATGGGCTTTCGAATGCGTCGAGGTCCGCCTTTTTATCTGGTCGATTGGAAGTGGTACGGTCCCAAGGATCGCACTTGGGAGACGTTGGAAAACATTCATTCACCTCTACTACTGAGCTGCTTCCACGCCCGCAGCGGGTTGCCACCGCCTTTGGGGGTGGATGCTGTTACAGTTCAAGGCTCTGCGGTATCACGAGGGTTAAAAGGAATTACTCGCCGGACATGGCATAATCCATTTATTAGACCTGGTGTTCATCTAGGTAATAGAATCCGGCACTTTCCGGCGCCATTCTATAGGCAGTGGAGGCTGCCATGGAAACGGGCTGTTTCTGTGGCTGTTACTGCCCGCAGCACTGAAAGGACTACATGTCCCAGCATTCCTGCTCCATTCCTGAATGCGGCCAATGGGAAATCGGAGCCTCATTCTGAACCTTTCATTACACGACGAGACGAGCCGAACGCTGCTTCCTATTGAAGTTGTTCCCAGCCTGTTACCGAAGTTTCGTCTTCACTTTCATCTGGTTCCGATCTTTTTTTACTCCTAACGGACTCCTTTTTGGATTTCCCTTGGCTTGGTTTATACTGCCTGTGTACCAGACCTCTGCATGTTTAAACAGACTGCCTCGAACTGCCCTCTGTTTTGATTCTTCCATTGTGTACCAGACTTCTGCAAGTTTAAACCGACTGCCTCGAACTGCCCTCTGTTTTGATTAATTCATTTTGTACCAGACCCTTGCATGTTTAAAGGGACTGCCTTGCATTGCCTCAGTCTAGTTTTATGGAAAACCGTTTACCTGGATTTGGCTCGCCTCTCGGATTACATTTGTCCTCCCGGCTTCGCTGCTATCAATCCACGGGGATAACTGCAAGTATCCGAGTCGAACGCTGCTTCCTATTGAAGGTATTATTTGCTCTTTCGCCTTCCACTTTGAAGTTGCCAGTCCGCACAGTGTTTTCTTTCTTTACAACTATCTGTTGCACATTACCTGAACCCCTTACCCCGCCCTTTTGATAAGGCTGCTACATCACCTGATTAAGGATTCCGTGGACACTCCTTCTGCACTGCTCTCATTTCACGAGGAAGACATCTAATACAAGTGCACTCTGGGACGCTTTGCATCATCGTGCACCATCCCGACCTTAGTGCGTCCCTCGTTTCGTCGGGACAGTACCTGTACTAACTTTCCCTTTTTTTTTTTTATCCTATTCGTTGTTGGACTGTTTGGTGGCCTACTGTTAATTCCAATGGTAAGAACCTTCCCTCCTCTCCGTTCACTTTTTTCTCATTTTTACCTGTACACGTCCAGTAATTTGCTAGTTACAGGATTGTTCTTCCTTTTAGGTAATCGGGGTAGGGCTTGTCAGAAAAGAACTGCCACCATAGTTCAGGTATACCCATAGTGTAAAAAGGTCTACATCTCTTAGTACAATTGCCATACCACTAAACAGTGTTTTATTTTTCTTCGCAGCTGGTGGTCATAGCGGTGTGTGCTCCCCGCTCTTTTAAGTGATCGGCCTCCTGGGCTGTTTCCTAACGGTGGGGGGCATATCGTTGAAAAGAGTTTTTTCCCTCAACAGAGAGGAGACCCCGGTTTAGGTCTAACCGGGGTTCTACAATCAAATCCGGTCCGGGCCTTCTTGAGTTCCTCCAGGAAAAGCCTCTGGTGAGTGACAGGAGGGAGAGGGCCACCAGCCTTTCATGTCCTAAAAGAAATCTGTGGTGGCTAGTGGTCCCCAACCCTCTCCCCCTTTCCCATTGATTTTTTTATTTGCATTTTTTTCCCCCACCCCTGGGGGCAGATGGTCACCCATCTGCCACCAGGGGTCTCCATACATGTGGCCCCATGCTTTGGGGCCTCGGTGGGGAGGGGACCGGTTACCAAGTAAGCAGGGGAGAATCTCCCCTTTCCAACGACACCATCAAAAAAAAAATCCCTGGTGCCTATGGTTCCCCAACCCCCTCGTCCCTTCCCATTGCTTTTTTTTATTCGCTTTTTTATTTTATTTTTCCCCCCCACCCCTGGGGGCAGATGGTCAACCATCTGCCCCCAGGGGTCTCCATACATGTGGCCCAGTGCTTTGGGGCCTCAGGGGTGAGGGGGCCGCTTACCTAGTAAGCAGCCCCCCTCTGCCCCATACTGAAAAAACATCCCTGGTGTCTAGTGGCATTGCTGCCCACGGATCGAGTGCTCTGCCCCCGATCCGTAAGCAGCAATGCTTACACAAATGGCGTTGTTGGAAAGGGGAGAATATCCCCTTTCCAACGACACCTGCCTCAATCTCCGGCTTGAAATACAGCCAGAGATCGAGGCAGAGGGGCACTCACCTTCTCTCTTCACAGCGGCAGCCCAAAATGGCTGCTGCAGTGAAATTACTTTCAGTTTTACGCCGGCGTGTATTACGTACGCCGACGTGAAACTCAAGGTAATCCAGCCCCCTGGCAGTGTGGGGGGGACCTCCCCCTCACATAGCCCAGGGATTGGATTACAGTTTTGAGCGATCCCTGCTTTGCAGGGATCGCTCAAAACAAGGTGCCAAAAAGGACGAGCTATCTCATCCTTGGCACTACGGAGGTAATGTCAAGGACGCCATATCTCGTCCTTGGCACTTAAGGGGTTAAGTCAAACTTTGGAGGTAAAGTATATCAACCAAAAAGGGTTGATTTGGCCAATGGATGTATTTAAAATGTATTTAAAGTGCACTCTAATTAATAGGTATAATGTAGCTATGGTTACCATAAGGTTAAAGTTGAAAGTTATCTAATGTATCTAGTGATACCAGGAGCACATTATTTGTTATATGTTGTTATATGTGCATGATTGCAGTAGTGTCTGGGTTGTATGATGTATGCATGGAAGTATGGGTTTTAGGATGCACGTGGCGCGGGTGGAATTAATGTGCCCTCCTGTTGTGAGAGGATTTGCTCCTGAGTGTATGCTGCCTCGTTCCACCGTCCCCTATATGTGTATGTGAGTACTGAATGCGTTGGTTTTGAGTTTCGGTTGGAGGTTGATATGCATTGTTTATTGGTTGTGATTCTGTGGGATGGTTGAAGGGTGATAAGGGGTAGTGGTTTGTAGTTGCGTGGGTAGTGAATGTGAGAGTGGAAGAGTGTGGACAAATTGCCCCTCTGTATGTCGTTCTGGTTAGAGGCAGCACCACTTTCCCTGTGTGTCAGTTTGTTGGACTTGCACGGTCAAAGTTTCCTGTTGTGTTCTGCTTCACGGTTGTGGTAATACCTGGCTCAGCTGTGGGGCAATCCGTGGTCCCCCCCTCCTGTTTCCTCACCTGTATGTATGTTTGGTTCCCATGGTTGTTTGGTTTTGTGCCAGAGTGTGGCAGGCTCTGTGTCTTCCGTGTCTTCTTGTGTCTTCCATGAGGCGATTAAGGAAGTTTTATCGGAACAAGCCTGCCAAGGTTTGTTGTGGTTCCACACGAATGAAGGCATCTATTTGTTATGGTAAATGAGTCTATGGGAGCAGTTACGGCAAAAAAACAAAAACATTCCACATTGTATTAAAGGTTCAACAGTGAAAGAGGTGCAGTACACTGGTGATAGCAGTGAATATATGCTAATAAGAAATTCAGAACTCTAAATTCGGGTTGTCGCATCCAGAGAGAAAGCCACAGCGTTCCTGAACACCTCACTTACAGCGTTCTTCGCTGCGCCAATACCCCGTGAACATTTCCCAATGTCATCATTTGTTTGTAATCGCCTGAAAGGCAGGACCAGGGTAGCCTCCCATACCAACTGTCATTTCCAACCAAGCACAGTTAAATTCCACAATGGGGAGCTCCATGATAATCTTCTTACGTTCGCTGAAGCGACACCCCTGAGATTACTTCCTCACTGCGGCAGCCTAACGCACAGGTTGTTGCACCAACGGGCTGGGAAATCGGTTTAACTTTTATTTACTCTCCTTTAACCTGGCAGCAATGCATGGAACTTCAATGAGGAGACCATACTTAACCTCCGATGGGGGCGCCCACGCACCTTGCTGACCACATGGCACTGCAGCATCATTCAACAGTGAGTCACAAACTCTAAAACATATTTGAAACAAAAGTGCTTTCTTTGTGCTGTTAAGCATCATTTCCATGAGCTGTGTGCGCTCCCTTTATCCATTGCTTTAAGATGATGCCAAACTCCCATTTCATGCTAGGGCGCAGAGTTTTCTCTGGGGATCCCTGGGGTTTATTCATCGGTGGGAGCCTCCCTCCCACGGAACCCAATGTCAAATTTTACCTTTGCTGGGCAGAATGGTTTATATTCAAGGCACGGGGAACGGCAGGTCACTCTGGCAGCTGCTTCTCCCCACAGCTCCCCTTACTGTGCTTTACTGTTGCTGCAGCTTCACTGCTTCACTCTGTTCTGTCCTTCATCTTCATTTTTCTTAATTTCCAGTTATCCTCGTCGCCAATGTTGTAAAGTCTTGCTCTTGTCATTCAGGTGGCTTAGCACTCAGACACAGACCAGTTGTGGAGCCATTGTTTTGTCCAGGTGGTAACTTTATTATACATATGTACAGCATGTACATAGACCAGTTACTCTTGAGGTAGTTACACTGACACAGAGGACTGGACAGGAACAGGGATAGATAACATTACATGGAAAGGAGCAGCGACCCACCATCCTATCATCCCAGCTCAGGCACCCAATTGACACTTGGAATATTCACTCACAGATCCACTCAACATTTTCCTGAGCTGCACATTCATGCATCAACATTCTGATAGCAAGCACTCCTGGCCAGTGACAGGACAAGACGTACAATACAACACTATCATAGCTCTCAACTCACGCGCTTTTGGCAGGTGTCACCCGCCTTGTAAAGGGCTGGCTCACCTGCCAAGCCTCCTGCACGCCAAATCATTACAATGGGCGTCTCACCCGCCAAAAACAAAATCGGGTGATTTTACCCGCCTGTGCAACACCAATGGTTGAGAGCTATGCACTATCCTATCCCCAATACATCTCTCTTCCCTTGCAGAGCCACATGAGCGTCTGGAGACTGCCCTTGGGTGGAAGCGGTGCACGGTATAAATCAACATAACATAAACATGCCGATAAAGTAACTGATAGTGAACGGAAGACTGTAGAACAGTTTTGCCCAAGATCACAGGGCACTCCATTGTAATCCCGCCATCACGTCCAGTACCTGATTAAAAGGTACCTCAAAAGTTCATCTCGTTATGATGAAGCAAATGAGATGTTTGGTGTCAAACCATGGTCAACTAAGGAACTGTCATTATACTGGGGTCAATACGTACACGGTGTAAAACTATTACAAATTGTAAATTAAACTGTTCCTATTTCTGATTCTAATACACGTGTCCATAATGTGGTGAGTTCACGGCGCATTTTGTCTATTTAGAGTGGGTTTATGTAAATTACCTGTATATCCAAATTGACCCTCTGCAAGTGACGCTCGAGAATGCCGTGAAGAGTTGGTATCTATGAGGCAGGATATGGCTATTGCGTTGTCATGGGTTTTACCCCTTACCAGGGCCGTAGCGGGTTCTGCTTCACCCATCGCCGTCCTTTTTCCTTTTTACAGCTTTTCAAAATGTCTCCTTTGTCATTGTTTTTCTTTTTATCATGAAGGGCTGCCTGAATTATTTCAATAACTGTGAAATTAATTTTATTAAATATGGCTAGGATAGCAGGGGTTAATCCTCCCATTCCAACATGTCTGACATGTTTAGACACAGCATGTCCTTCCAAGCCGATCTTTAAACTCTCGCGATACTAATTCTACTGCAGGTTGTGATGGACGTGCGACGCAGTTGCAATGTCGCCGGCAAGCGCAGCTAATGCGCAGTCGCTGAAGTCCGTTCTGACGGACGTTTGAGCTGCTCGGACAAGGTTCCTGAGGAGTTGAACGAACCCCCCGCCCCCTGGTCACCGAGGGGCCCGAAAGCCCGGGGATCAGGTAATAAGGGAGAGTGTCCCGATATCATTTCCTTTTCTACTCTAGTGGTCTGCCACGTTAAAAAAAAGTAGATATTGGACAGCCCTTTCTTGAGAGGGTGTGGAGGAGCTTTCTTAGCCGTTTTCACATGTAGGAACATTTGGTGCGAATGGGAGAGGGTTCGTCCTGCCCATTTCCACTCCAGTTTACTATGTTGACTTTTCCCACTTCACTGTCCAGTCCACATGTGTTTCTACGGCTACAGTTTATGATTGATTTTAATAACAAGTCTCCCGTTAATCTTGTTCCCTTCGCTGGATAATTGATAGACACTTGTTTTACCCATGTACTCCAACAAGTATTACGTCTTATGTTGTAGAAGGTCAACCATTAAGGAGTGGGGCAACTGTTGGGGGTAGTATTTCCATTACAATCGATTGACACATTGGACCTGCCAAATAAGGGTGATCTACGTGGTAGAATCCCATAAGCACACGTTTGTTTTGGTTCTGTGAGTAGAGGGGTGTTTACCTCGGACGAAAACGTGCTATAAGGAGTTATTTTGAAGTTGTGTAGATAACCAGTATTGTATAGCAACGAGATTCTGGACGGAATAACAAATCCACGTGTGATAAGTGTACTCGAGCAGGTTTCCCTAGGTGTGAGTATACAAACAAAAACAGTAAACGAATTACAGGAAGGGTGTCGGAGGGAAGTGTTAATGTCTTGAAATACTCACGCCAACACCCAAGGTTTAAAGTTGCTACATAAATGGTCAAAACACTCCTTTTCCGATGTCAAGCGGTGATTGTTCCAATATTTAGAGACAGAGGCTGCAACGGAGTGTCGAGTTTTCTGCAGAACTTTGGGGAGGTGAGCAAGTGCAAAGGGATAGATCCAAGGTTACTTTGGGGCCGCTTGGTCTTGTGGAGAGAGCAAATAGTCTCCAAGATGACTTTCTGTTTGCTAGGGGACTGTTTTAGAATTTTCAAGGCTGACATGATGGGGTCCCAAGGTTCGAGGGAGAACAGGAGTCTGGCTGTGGTGTTTTGGAGAAGAGCCTTCTGTCCTGTTGGATGGTCTTTGTTGAGATCTGTGTAGATGAAGGTACTATAATCTAGTGTAGTGTGCACTACAACTTGGGCTACCTCAGTTTTCTAGTGGTGTAAGTCAATATTTTTTTCATTGTGTGCAATTGGATGCGTTTTTTGAGAAGTGTTTGGGCATGTTTGTGGGGGGGGTTTATTGGCCTTAGCGGTGAAAGCTGGTTGAGTGTTCTGCGGCTGCGCCTCCTACCAAACCCCCGCCAGGGAGTGTGTTGCGTGGCCTCATAATTTCCTGTCAGATCTGACTGAATGAAGCAGCTGGTGACTGCAGTAATACGTTGAAACCAAAATGGGGCATCCACGTACTCAGCAGCAAGCGTTGTGGACAAGAGTTGACCATGCTGATAAAGCAGATACTATGACAAGTGGCAACAACACTAACAAAAAAGAGGTGTGGCAGCGCGCAGCCCGAAGTGCTTGTAAATATCAAAAGATAATTTCTCCCCCCACCACGCGCAAAACAAATGCAGGCAAGGGTGCTAACATTGAGGCAGTACCATGTCGGAAACTGCAAATGAGGGACTGCATAAACTACTCCAGGGGAGACATTACAGACGTGGAGTTGCTCGAAGATACGGGAGGGAGAGCCCTACCCAGACTCAGGACTATGGGCCATTAACAAATGTGTACAAAGAGTGGGGGTGTCCTGACTGGAGAAGTCTAAGCCGATTGCCGCTTATTGATTGCAGTCTAGGTTTAAAGACAATGCGTTATCCTTGGGTGTCACAATTTGTGTATTTACTAAGGATAGCAGTACATTAGAGAACCATAATAATCCACTTGTGCTAGATCATTAGTCTGCAAAAGAACAGCTTTTATTAAGTGGCTGTCCTTGTTCTTTTACATATTTTTTGTAAAGAAATTGTAAGTACAAAATATATGGGTGTACATGGAGTTGCTCGAGGCAGAGCATTCTCAAGACCAAATTGGGGAAATGTTGAAGGCGGGGGGGAGAGCTGCATATTGGACAATGTGGATAATGCAACACTACAAAAACATGCGTAATTCAACCTAATCAAGCTAAAGGAAATAGGTTACTGGGATTGACAATACCTCAGTCCAGTCTTTGTTGTGCACAACTACGCTGCAATGCAATCTCACAAGAATGAGTCTGTATAATGAATCACAGAGATCCGGAGTATGCATCTGATCGTCTTTTATTTCAATGCATGACCTAACTCTTGGCGGTAACCCCGCCTCTACCACCATACCACGTGGGACGCAGCCCACCAGAACAAGAACAACAGAAAGGAGACTTGGCTCCATGACAAGTGAATTGTCAATAGCAATAGAAAAGGGACACATCTTCCCCCGCTTAAATGGTTAGTTGGGATCTATCCCTCTGGAGGGTTTGCGTATTGTCCTCCTCGAAGGGCTGTGTGGCGGCAAGGGTGCCAAGATGGGAGTAGTCTCACTGTCACTATCATCTGCATCTCGGTCTTCTCCTCTATACTCAGTCTGTCTGATGATTCGTCTGCTGCAGCTTTGGAGGGAATCCCGAGTTCTTGATCTCCTTTAAGGGTTCTGAAGAATGAGAAATTCCTTGTGACAGTTCCTTGTGGGCTAGCCGCCATTATCATGGACCCCTATGTATGGGTTACTGTCATGGGTTCATGTTTGAATGCCGGGGTGTCCTTGGCATTTTGGTTGTCTGACCAGTACTTGATCGCCTACTTGGATGAGGCTCGGTCTCGCTTGTCTCCTGTGGTCAGTGTATTCCTTCATTTTCGTCTTGTCTTTTGCCCGTCGGCCGTCAATGATGGTGGCGGGCAGCATGGCACTTGAGGTGTGTGGGAGTCTTGTCCGTATGATCTGGCCAAACATTAAGGCTGACCGACACTCGCCTGTTGAGCTGTGGGGCGTGTTTCTGTATTCCCGCAGCAGCGTGCAGATGGCTTGCACAAATGACCCATTGGTGATGGGACAGATTTGAAGTGTTCGTTTGAGGTTACTCATGAATTTTTCTACCATCCCGTTGGTTTGGGCCACAGTGGCGTGATCTTTCTATGTTGGAAAGTTGTGGCCACTGAACGGTGGCCCATTGTCTGACTTCACCGTTGATGGGATCCCGTAGTCTGCGAAAGTTTGAGTCTGAGCACTTGTGGGTGAGATGTACTTCCGTGAAGCGAGACATTTTCGTCAATGATTACTAGTGCATATTTCCCGTTTGCCAAAGGTCCAAACATGTCCACCGCCACTTCGTCCCTAACTTGTAGGGGCATTTCAGAGGGTTTTAGTGGCGCTGGGAACGTGCGTGGAGCAACTGCTTGACATGCAATGAACTTGCTCAGAAGTGTTTCTACCTTCTCATCCATTTTAGAAAACCACACTTTGGTCTTGAGTTGTCGCTTCGTTGATATCGCCACCATGGTGTCCTGAGTGAGCGATGGCTAGAATCTGGTCTTGCAGACTGGATGGTATGACAAATCTGTTTTCTTTCATTAGTAACCCTTCAGGAGATGTGGATAGCACGTGCCGGATGAGCTTGAAGGTGCGTAACTGCTCTTCTTCTTTGGTTGATAGGTTTTGCTTATTGTGTCGTCTCCTGTGCCACAGACTGGACTTTAAACACTCTTGAACCGCTTTGATCAGTCCATCGCCCCGCGTTTGCTTCTAGCAGTTGGGCTGCAGTGATGGATTTCAGGAGCACATTGCCTATAAGGTAGTTGATGTACTGATTTACCTTCACTGACTGACGTTCTTCCTGGGAGTGGGTACCTGCACAGGAAATCCGCTGGGTTGCTGTCTTTCCCCGGTCAGTGTTTGATGTTGAAAGAGTATTCCTGTAGCCTCAATTCCCCACCCCCCCCAATCTGGCTGTTCGAGGTGGCATTTTGGCAGTAGTTTTGCCGTAGATGGTGGCGAACGCCTGATGGTCAGTGATAATGGTGAATGGGCGGCCGTATAAAAACAGATGATGGTGTTCGCAGGCTCACACTACTGCTAGGCTTTCCTTTTCTGGCTGGGAATCGGTGCATTTGGTGGTCGATAGACTGCGACTCGCATATGCCACTATGCGTCTTGGTGTATTGGGCGGTGCTCCTGGTTTTGATTGTGCCAGAGTTGCTCCTAGTGCCACGGGGCGGCGTCTACGGTAAGCTTGTGTGTCATGTTCGGGGTCATAGTAGGCCATTCCTGGAATGCATCTTCGCGTTTGTTTGTCCACTGCAATTCCTGATTCTTTCCCGTGAGGAGTCTGAGAGGGGTGCTTACCGATGCAAAATCTTGTATGTACCTCGTGCAGTAACTGGCCATCCCTCGAAAAACGACCGTACTGCTGATGTGGGGGTGGGAGCATCTACTAGTGCTTGTACCTTCTCTGGATCTGGTTGCAGGCCATTGTTCGAAAATATGTGTCCAAAGAACTTGAGTGGTTTTGCTGATCTCGCATTGGTCTGGATTGAGTGTAAAATGTGCATTTTTGAGCGCCATGCATACCCTTCTGAGGGTGTCATGTGTTTCTTCAGTGGTGCCAAATATCGGCATGTCATCGCTATAATTTAGACAGTTTGGAATATGTTTGATTATTTGATGGATTTCGTGTTGAAATATTTTAGCAGCAGATGACACCCCGAAGTTGAGTCTTTTGTATCTGAATGAACCCAGATGCGTTGAGAACGTGGTGATGTACCTTGACAAAGGATGCAATTGAAGCTCAAGCTGATGATGGCCCTTGTTCAGGTCCGGCTTGGAGAATACTTTGGCACCATGCAAGAGGTGCATCATATCTGTCATTCTGGTGGCAAGGTGTCGTTATCTTTCAGTGGCCACACTTGGGGCCCGCATGTCTACGCAGATGCATATGCTAGTTTTGTTGTCCTTTTTAGGCACCGGTACGATCAGTGATAACCATGGCGTTGGCCCAGATGCTGGCTCAATAATGTCTTGTAGTAATGATTGAATTTCATCCTCTACGTGTCTCTGGATGTTGCGAGGAATGCCACGGTAGTGTTGAGCCGTCGGTGGTATTTGTGGGTTGATGTGTAGTTTAATTTGCCTGTGCTTTAATCTGCCTAATTCCTTGAAGAGGACAGGGAACATCTTTTGAATCATGTTCTTCGAGTTGGTGGTGTAAGCGGACATGATTTGGTACATTATGTGATGGAGTCCCATTTGTATTGCTGTTTTGAAGCTTAGCATGCTTCCACCTGGGACTTCTCCCTTGATGATGTACATTTTTACCTTTTTTACACTGGTCCTTGTATTGGCACGTGGCAGTGAACATGCCTTGGCAGTTGAGTGGTTTGTTGGAGCCGTATGGGTATCTTAGCTTGTCGGCTTATTTCAGATCTTACTTTTTGGTGAGAGACCTGTAGGTGCAGTCGTTGATTAAATTTACTGTAAAACCAGTGTCGATTAGAAACTCTAGGTTCTGTCCATTTAATTGAAGCAAAAATGTTGGGCTATAATCGATTGCTGCGTTGTTGCCGATGGCATGAACGTACGCCCTTTTGCGATTCCCCGCTGGATGAAGATGAGTGAGAGAAATGTCTCCCCCTGTGGTGATTCGTCTAGATATCGGATTCTTTGTCTCTGTTTTCTTCGCTGAGAATCATGTCTGCTCCTGTGACGGCTGGAGCTGTCTCTCCTGGTCGGGCTGTGGTTGCTTGATCACGTGATGAGCTGTGAAAGCGACACCTGTTGGGTGTAGAAAATTGACTTGTGCGAGGGCACAGGCTTTCCCGCCTTGAAATTTGACCATCGTGTCTCCAGGATTCTCTGCTAGAGTCTGTTGGTTGAAAGAATTTGATATTTTTGCAGAGGGACTGAAGTGGTTTTCTCCGCCACATTTGTTGCAGTGATGACCTATTGCGGGACACGGCCCCACGAGATGGAATCTGAAGCTGCACCTGTAGCACTTCTTTTGCTCTGTCGTGTCGCTTGGAGTGCGAATGGGGCACACCGTGGCTGCCGTGGCAGTCTGCGTGATTGTGATGTTGCCATGTGATAATGCTAGTGCTGAGTCGGCCCTTGCCAGTAGGAGTATTTCTTCCAATGTTCTGCTTTTCTGGAGGAATTTTTGTGTGAAATTGTGGCGATCCACATCTTGCGATTTGAAAGCTTAATCAGTCGAGTACTGGTCAGTCACAGTATGTGGTTCTTTTATGTAACCTCATTATAAAGTTGTCCATGCTGTCTTCTTGCGTGGTGATGTGAAAAATGTCTTTCGTATGTCGACATTTCTTAATGGTGCAAAGTAGGTATTTAATGAGTCAATTATGCCTTGAAATGAGTCTGTATTAACTTCAGGCATTTCAGATATGTCACGTACTGTGGGTCCCAGCGAATGTAGTATACCACGTAAGCGGCGTTCTTCTCTCGTTCCAGAAGCATCTATATAGATGTGAGGTTCTTTCAGGCACCTGGCCCACCTGGGTGCCAGGCTGCTGGTGTCTGACATTTTAAAGTGAGGCACAGCTTGCAGTTGTAGGGACTCTGTGTTCCCTTTTCCCTGGTGTTAGCATGTCATGGCGTGGAGCTGGCCTGGGGGCTTTGAAGCCTGCTGTCAGAGTTGCCTTCCGACACGGTAACTGGCTTGAACAGATCAGAGACTGGACGTGAATGCTGTCACCTGTTTTGTGACACGTCTTTAATTATGGTGCTTAAGAGTGTTGCTGTATTTAATGAGTTGTTGTGGACGAAATAGAATGCTTGCCTTGCTTTAACGCGTGCCTCGTGCTGATTGCGACGTTCGTGTCAGTTACTTCCGTGTCAGTGTCATGAGGGGCCTGCTGCGAGGCAGCGCGTAGCGTGGAATGGAAACGCTCCGTAGTACTGCTTTCCTCCGTGGCGGCACAGTTGATGCGAGTGATTTGTCCGACGTTGCGAGTGAGGCATGCGAGATGGAATCTTCCTTGGGTCGGCGCGGTAGCGTTGTATGCGCTTTTTTAGTGTTGCGGCCCACGCCGAACGCTGGGGACTCGGTGCCTTGCCTTCTGATGGATGCGTGTCGGCGCACTTTAAATAATCCTTGTCGCCATCGTTATGTTGTGAATTGTATCACAACTACACTGCAATCTGACAAGAATGAGTCCGTATAATAAATCACAGAGAACCAGTTTATACGTCTGATCTTCTTTTATTTGAATGCATGACCAAACTCTTGGCGGTAACCCCGCCTCTACCATACCACGTAGGGCGCAGCCCACCTGAACAAGAACAGAAAGGAGACTTGGCTCCAAAACAAGTAAATTGTCAATAATAATAGAAAATGGACACATCAATGTCCAGTCCACATGTGTTTCTACGGCTACAGTTTGATTGACTTTAATAACAAGTCTCCCGTTAATCTTGTTCCCTTCACTGGATAATTGATACACTTGTTTTACCCAGTATGCCAACGAGTATTAAGTCTTATGTTGTAGAAGGTCAACCATTGAGGAGTGAGGCAACTATTGGTGTTTTTTTTTTTTTTTTTTTTGACACATTGGACCTGCCAAATAAGGGTGATCTACGTGGTAGAATCCCATAAGCACACATTTGTTTTGGTTTTGTGAGTAGAGGGGTGTTTACCTCGGACGAAAAGTAAATTGTTCTATAAGGAGTTATTTTGAAGTTGTGTAGATAACCGGTATTGTATAGCAAAGAGATTCTGGACGGAATAACAAATCCATGTGTAATAAGTGTACTCGAGCAGATTTCCCTAGGTGTGAGTATACAAACAGTAAACAAATTACAGGAAGGGTGTCGGAGGGAAGTGTTAATGTCTTGAAGTACTGACGCTGACAACCAAGGTTTAAAATTGCTACATAAATGGTTAAAACACTCCTTTTTTGATTTCCAAGGGGTGATTGTTCCAATATTTAGAGACGGAAGGCTGCAACGGAGTGTCGAGTTTTCTGCAGAAATTCGGGCAGGTGAGCAAGTGCAAAGGGATAGATCCAAGGTTACTTAGGGGCCGCTTGGTCTTGCGGAGAGAACAAATGGTCTCCAAGATGACTTTCTGTTTGCTAGGGGACTGTTTTAGAATTTTCAAGGCTGACATGATTGGGTCCCAAGGTTTGAGGGAGAGGAGTCTTTCTGTGGTGTTTTGGAGAAGAGCCAGATGTCCTGTCCGACGGTCTCCTTGTTGAGATCTATGTAGATGAAGGTACTATAATCCACTACAACTTGGGCTACCTCAGTTTTCTAGTGGTTTAAGTCAAATATTTCTTTCATTGTGTGCATTGGAAGTGTTTTTTCAGAAGCGTTTGGGCGTATTTGCAGGGGGCTTGCAGGGGGTTTATTAGCCTTAGCGGAGAAAGCTGGTTGAGTCCTCTGCGGCTGCTCCTCCTGACAAGCCCCCTACACGCCCCCCCTCCCGCTTTCATGATCTCTGCTTCCAAAAGGTCAGGGTTTTCCCAACTCCCTTGGAAGCAGATCCATAACCCAGGTTCCGAGTGCCAACCAGTCCCAATTGGGACCTTTTGGACCCAGTCCTGGCGCCAGTGGCACCAGGCTCATAAATATGCCCAGTCCCAGCGCTGGAAGCGCCGGGCTCATAATGCTTGGGTGGACTTACCTGCAGCAGACCATGCTGCTTACTTGCCTGCCAGTTGAGTCTCTGATCCTCTTCTGTTTGGAACTACTTTTCCTGTTGGGTGGGGCAGGAGCCACTCCCTAGATTCAGAACACTGGAACTCTTCTGGAAAGCAGGAACTCTTTTCTTAGGCGTGGCTGTGGAAGGAGACACCTAAGCACTACAGGAGGCTATTTAAACCACACCCGATGGATGAATCTTGCTTTGCGTTATTCTGCATCCTCAGCAGCAGAACGCTCATCGTGTCTTCTGCATCTGATCCTGGGCCTAAGGGAAAAGGCTTACCATTCTGAATCCAGTCTTCAGCAACACCTATAAAGACAAGAAAGAACAGGTTAGCATTACGGTCTTCAGTGACAGCTCTTCACTTACCTGGTCCATCGGCTGTCACCAACGCCTCGCGCTGCATTCCGGCATCTGAAAGACAAAGGCTTACCTACTCTTCGTGCGCTCCGGAGGTCTTCACACTGCATTCCGGCATCTGAAAGACAAAAGCTTACCAACTCTTCGCACGCTCCGGAGGCCTTCGGCGCTGCATCCCGCATCTGAAAGACAAAACAAGGTGCGTTTAAAGACATTGGGGAACTTTAATATTCACGTGCCATTACTCTTTTCCACATCTAACCCAGTGGGTATTCCGGGACCCTGCAGCCGCCCCGAACTTGTACCTGCAAAATAAAAAGACAGTTAGAGCGCATCGTGAAGCAGGCAACAAGCGCTTACTTACGTGCTTCCAGGCGCTTCTATTCATCACACGGGCTCCATCTTCAACTCACTTCAGCCCGCCATCCGCCCTCGCCGGAACCCTGCAAAACAAGAGACATCATTACTAAAGACTTTAAAGCCATTAGAATTACTCGAAACTTACCGTTCGTGCAGTAAACGACGGACAGCAGTCCTCTGAAGTCAAGAGGCCTGCTCCCCTTATCCAGTGAAGAAACTGGTTACAGCACCCTGCCTCGAGGCAGATGGAGAGCACGGCGTTCACTTACCTAAGGTGAGAGCGTTAACCTTTGGGGTTCTACAGGAGAAGAGAAAGGGAAGAAGAGAGACATTCAATAACCCAGTTCATTAATCCCACATTTTCTATCTGCAGACATCTTACCCTTCGAGCCAGACATACAGTGCACAGAGGTCCAGCCCAAAGAGCCAGCCGTGTGTTACACATCACCTTTGAAGATACGGTATACGCCCAGTCAAGACCCGCGCCTCTACGGGAATCAGGTGAGCGTTACACCCGCGCCAGAGCCAGGCAGTGTGTGCCGTGGCCTCATAGCTCCATAATTTCCTGTCGGATCCGACTGAATGAAGCAGCTGGTGACTGCAGTAACGGTTGAAGCCGAAATGGGGGGGGTGTGCCCACGTACGCGGAAGCCAGCGTCGTGGACAAGAGTTGACAATGCTGATACAGCAGATACTATGACGACAATGGCAACAACTCCGACACTAACAAAAATGATGTGAGTGGCGGTGCACAGCCTGAAGCGCTTGCAAATGTCAAAAGATGCCTTCAGCTGCACTCCTCTGGGCTTTCGCTCACTTTTATGGGGAAACTGACATGCCCTTAAGACATTTAGTACTGGGAGACTTTGTTTCCCTTAGTCCTTTTCCCATGTTGCAACCTTTGTGCACCATGTAACAAGTGTGCAATGTATCTTACCATACAGCACACTTGGGCCTATAGTCATTTTCCAAAGGCCCTAGACACTCTCGGTGGACTTTTTATGAACTGTGCAGATGTGTCATGGACAGGACTGGTGGCAGCTATCTTTTTGCATTATTTTTAACACTTTCCTGCCATGTTAACCGCATTTGGCACGAATAGGTGGATTGGCTCCAAAATGGCCATACCACGAGGGTCTTTGTCCTGTCCTTTGGCCATCTTGCCCCTTCACCTTCCCCAGGTCGAGTCGACCTGGGTCAGTCCTTATTTGGTCATGCACTTTCCTGTGAAACCCAATGCTTTCGCGGGCTTCTGCATGCCTTGTTTGTGTTCCTCCAGGATGTGGGCTGGAACGTCTGAGTCCAATACACATCCTAGGTGCCAGAAAGTCTGGAGTGCCATTAATGACTGGGACCACGTGATTGGTCCAAGTATGGAGTGTGTGCTTGTGAGCAGATCTCCCATTGGGTCCCCTCCGTTTTGGCACGAACGGAACTTTGGATGAGAGGAGGCCAGAAGCACCCCTACCATGCCGATCTCCTGAGTTCTCACTGAACAAAGGATAGGATCCAAGTATCGTGCGACTACGAAGCCGAGTCGAGGAACTGGTGGTGACCCCCTGGAAGGTTTGGCACCCTGAGCCCGCTGTCGTCCCGTGGGACCCCTCTGCATCTGGCCGTCCTAGAAGGTCTGCGAAGATGCTTCGACCCATTGGAATAGTGGGACCAACTATTCTCTGCACCTTCACCAAAACCTGCAAGTAAGCTTTCTCGGAAGTGTCCCTGGGCCAACCAGTGGGCTGACCAGTTTACGCAGGACCTTTGCTCTGTCTCGAAACTTGGTATACTGCTAGCTCTGTGTCCCCGGCACCCTCACACCGAATTTCGTACACTTGGCCTTCCCAGGTCTGAAGTGAGACGAGTGCAACAGGAACGGAGTACACGCGGTTACCGTGTCGCCCTGCCACGGCAACGTCTTTTGCAAGTACGCTGTATTTGTGACCCTCCTGCCCCTGAAGCCTGCTGCAGTGAAACTCGGTCGATTAATCCACCCGGAGCGGAGAAATCGCCACTGTCCCGTTTGGGAATCATCGCTGTAGCTCAGGAACTGAAAGCCGCAGATACGTCATTTTTGCCGCATTCGAACCTGCAACCCGAGTGAACTGAATGGGTTAAGTTTGGGTCCAAGTGCGCCTGGGACCGGTGAGTACTTACAACACTAACCGGTGGCCCCTGGCACAAGGGCCCCTTTTACGCACGAGTGGCCCCTGGGGGCCCCTCTCCTTTCCACTGCTAGTGCGAACTAGCAACTCAATCCCGCACTCTGGAACTGCCTCTGCCTTCAAGTGGAGGTCCTCCCTGATTAGTGGGAACTTGTTGTTCATCGCCTGATCCACCTTCCCGAGCTGCTAGAGACCCCTGAATAACCCTATTTTGCCCATTGGAACAACTGCGTGCGTTGGCATTACATGTACTATTGAGCACAAGGCTCCTCTCTTCTTAGGGCTTGGACTGCCTCTCAGTTAGGTGTGTTGTCGATGTCGAGGGGGCCTAACGACTATCTGCACTGCCTGTTTCCTTCCCATCTAGGTTGTTGACATATTTCGTGCACTTAACCCCTTTAGACCCCAATGGTCTTAGATACATTGTATTGATAGTGTTGTCTTGGTTTACTTAGTGTTACTGTGCTTGCTATGGTCTGTTACAAAGGCCTTGTAATAAATGTGTCTATAGTTTTGATATAACACCTGTCTGGAGTAATTTGTAAGTGTCCTTGCTTTGTGTGCTCATTGAGTTCCTTCAGTCACTCTCGCCCCTCCTGAGACCTAGTCTTAACCGCCTGCCATAGATACCCTGATTTAGTCTGGTTTGTCCAGAGGTTACCCTGTTCCAAGAAACTAGGCTGGCCTTCTGAACCTCTGCCCTCCAGGTTAGAGTTCAGAAATCCATCCTAACAGGAAGTGAGTCTCATGATCAAGTGTTGTCTGAGAACGAGAGGCATTTAAAAATCCACGACAGACTTTGTGCTAGTTGCATACTAAAAGTGAAAAGAGCTGCTCATCACAATTAGTGATCACCAGGAGACCCAAGGAGACAGTCGTAGCAGAGAAGTCATCTGCAGTTAATTCTAAGGAGGATGTGGAAAGAGAGGCACGCTTAACTGCGCGATTGCACTCTGACTTTGTAATCTTGAGAAATCAATTAACAGCGGCAGATCAATTAACAGCGACAGACGCCCATTGGTGTCAGAGATGAGCAGGCTGAAGGATCACTGCCAGTCACCAATAAGCTACCTAAACAGACCAATGAACGGGACGCCTGGAGGGGGAAGGAAGATCGTAACAAATGCACCAACAAGTACACCAGGAAGACTCCCGAAAACTACAGGGGAAATGTCAAACTGTGAATCGGCTAAAGATCAGGAGAGAGAACGAGTTACTAGTGGACTACAGCCTTGTACGTCCGATTCATCTTGCACAGACTCATCATGCCAACCCAGTGGCATTCAACAGGCATGCTCAGAAGAGCGGACCAAAGGACATCTATCAGTAGCTGCTGGTATACAGAGTCACAAAAGCGTGAGGGTGGCACTGACCATTTCATTGTCCACGTTTTATAAAATTATATGAATCTCAAAATGACAGCCTAAAAGATCATGAGACTCTACTTACGATGGTGCACTCCAAACTCTTATACATAAAGTCTTCACAGAAAATGTACAAAAAAGACTATGTAGAAGCAGAAACTTCTGCGAAATGGTAAGTGACATGGTAAGAAATGAGTTGGCAGAAAAAACGGACTTAATGGAGGCAGTGGTAGACTTCACAAAATGGATGAGACACAACTTTGAAATAATGGTACCGAAAAAAGTGGAACACGAGGGTGAATGTGAGATTCTCTCGCTTAAAGGAATCGAGAACAAGCTCGAGCAATTTGGAAAGGTCAATAATACTAATGGATTGTGTAAAAGGAGTCTTCTACCCGAGAAGAATGGTGGAAATTAATTTATGGACACACAAGTATACAACGTGTCTAACATTCAAGGGGAAATATAGACTTCCAAAATGAATACCAGGTGAACTGAGTGTGAGATTGACTGACAGAAGGGAGGATGAAAAGGAAACGGTGGGTGAAGTGGCTACGGAACAAACATTAACCCAAAGAGCGGCAATCGAAAATTGTGGCGCAGACGCAATATACGACAGCCAAAATCCTCATCCTCAACCCCAGTGAAAATATTAAAAATCAATTTTCAATTCCAAAGACAAAAACCCCACTAAGCTTTGGGATCTTCTTAAAAAAGAATGGCATTTGTTGCACGGATGGAAAGTCGGGGGAATAATCAAGAGTGAAGCAAACAAAGAAAGGCCGGCGAAAGCAAATATTAAAAATAAAGGAAAATGAAATGTATCTAGAGTATTCATTAGAAACCTGAGGACTCCACCTAAAAACTTTATTCCAACATGTGAATGCCAAATGGAGGCCAGATAACAGTAACTCCTTTCAGAAGCCAGTTGTCTTGGAGAACCCTACAAGTGATCTGTCAGCCAATGTAAAGAAAAGATGAAGGTTGGAGGAGGAGAACATTGAAAAAAGTTTAATGGAGGAAAATTAGTTACTTGAAAATGTGTCTATATACCTGGACGACAATGAAGGGTCAATGATCTTCTTGCAAGATTCGGCGGAGGATAGGACGTACATGGACAGAACAGCATGTGGAAAAATCGAGTTAAAAGGAAATTCTGGAAATCTAAAAGTGGCCCAAGAAAATGATCGGGAGTATGGCACAGCGAAGGAGGTTAGACAGGGGCAAATGAAACATGATGCCACATGAGAAAGAGAGAGCTGTAAAGCGATCCATTTCAGATTTTAAATCGAATGTTCACCAAGTCCCAAGAACGAAGGAGATGAGATTCGTGTAGAGTTGTGAATTCCACCGGTGACCTCTCAAGAGAAGACAATGGAAAATTACAACTCGAACATGTTATCCCCGAAAAATGAAGTTAATTTAAACAGACAGAACGTGATGAAACTACTACATTTCGTCCCCTCATCGAGAACATTACCATCAGACGACATTGGTATAGTAGAATACGTCTCAGAAGCTTGTTCAGACTGGGTAATCTTACGTGTGAATTCCCCAGTCATCCAAAGTACGCTACTAGATGCAAAAGCAGCTCTGCTCTGCCTCGGTTATGATCTATCAAGGCTTAGTCAAAATGCAGATGAGAAAAGAATGGGTGAAGTCACAAGTGAAGAGAAAAACAGGAGTTCTCTGAACGAGCAAAGGAACGAGTTTCTAAAAAAAAAAATGTGACGAAGGACACCATTCGAAAGAGTTAGACTGACTAAATCTTAACAGAGAGGAGGACATCTCCTACCACCACTAGCTAAATGCATTTAGGAGATCACGTTAAGGTTCCACTATTTCTTGGAATGCACAAGGATTTGTGCATAAAATGGGTTTAAAGAAAGAGGCATTTCATCTCTTTGTCTACAGGAAACCTGGCTGTGCGAGTCTCCGCTGAGTGATGCATTTACAATCCTACTCAATGCGGCAGGAAAAAAATCTAAATGGTAGACTGTACTCGGGCCGATAAGAAACATGGTATTATCAGTGATTAAGTGCACAAATCCAAATTTGTGCAGGGAACCATCCTGAAAAACGCAAATGAGGAGGATAAACACTGGGGATATATACCGATTATCAACATATACTGGAATCCAGTAAAAATGACAACAGGAAAATTGATGGAATGCGTGACCAAGATGATTGACGAGTGTGTTAGGGAGTTCCACAATCCGCAAACTATATTGTGTGGAGACCTAAACATAAAACGCATAGATGCAAAAGGGAATCCAACAGAGCAAATGACAAATAAAATTGACTTAAATAGAGGTGGAGGCGAGCGATGGGCCCAAGAAATTAAGGCAAGGAATTGGGTTATGTTAAATGGACAAACTAGTGGAGACATTCCAGGAAAACCAACATGGTACCGTAACAAGTGCCAAGCCACATTAGATTACATCTGGGCCACGAATAACCTCCAACATAAGAGAGACTTTTGAGTCATTGCGATGGACAGCAGTGACCATGATGCGATAAACATGAGATGGGAGATAAAGGAGCCTGAAACATCTGAGAGATATTGCAGTGACCTCCAAAATAAACACAAGTCAAAATTGCCTACAGTTAAATCGGAGACGGATAATGAGATTTTCTAAGAACCCCAACTCCCAAAATGAACAAAGTACCCAGGAACCAAATTATCTGCCACTCCAGGCAATGTATAAACCAATAAAGACTGGTTTTAAGCGTAGTAATCAAACACCTAAGCACTTTTACAGTCGGGAAGTAGTGGAGCAAAAAAAGAAAATGCATAAGGACATTAAAGAAATGAAGGCAGAGAATTCAAGAACAAGTAAGAGAATTCAAGTTGGAACCAAGAGATTAAAAAAAATGTGAAGATACCGCAATTTCCTTTTAGACCTTACGGGACCAAGAGCAAGCTGAAAACATGCTAAAGTCCATTATCAACATAATTCAGGAGAAACATGGGCAATAGTAAACAAAAGTACTCTGAACCAAAAGTGATTGTGTAAATGCAAAAAGATGGGCTTGAACACTTTACAGATGTTTTCTCAAGGGCAATCCTGTCCCAGAATGAAATATGGGAAGAGTCTGTAGTAACTTGCGACTTCAACTTGAAGAGTGATGTAATTGAGGAAGCAATATCAAAAGTAAGAATTCAGGAGCAGCAAGGCCAGATGGGGTGGCTAACATCATGTTAAAGCAAAATAAGGAATCCTGGGCACACTTCATCGAAGTCTTGTTTCATCAAATCTCTAAGTCGAGGAAAATCCTGGCCTCGTGGAATCGGTGATAGTTGTTCCCATCTTCAAAAAAGGAAAGGGATCAAATTCAAATCCTAACCACCATCGGCCTATCGCTTCATTAGATGTAATTGGAAAGCTATTTGCCTAATTTCTACAAAAAAACTTGCTAAATGGGGTGACGAAAATCATATCACAGATGCAAGACAGACCGGATTCACCAAGGGTGTAGGGACAGATTTAAATCTCCTGCTATTGGACCTCATAAAGCTGGAAACATTGAAAGCAAAGCAGACCCTGTTGCTAGCATTTATCGATCTTTATCGATCTCTGTCAAGCTTTTGATAGTGTTAACAGATCACTGCTGTGGAAGAAACTTAAGTCATGGCGATGCCCGGAAGAGGTGCTGCGAATATTCGTGGTGCTTCGTTCCCTCACAACAATACGCATTCGTTTGAATGCTGAAGGTGACTTAACGGACTAGCTATTAACTGAGAAAGGAGTGAAGCAACGTTGTCCCCTAGCTTCGCTACTTTTTAAGCTTTACTTAGCTGATTTACCTGAGGTATTCAAAAACATGAACATATTGCCGCCAAAAGTTAATTGATATGCACTTTCCTGGGTCGTATACGCAGACGATCTGGTGTTATTAGATCTGACCAAGTGTGTTAATAGCAACAGATAAAACTACTTCAAGTTTACTTAAAGGGAAACAACCTTCAAATAAATGCAAGTAAATCAAAAATCATGTAATTTTGTAGCAAGTCAGGAAGATCAAGACAAGTTTCAATGGAGAGCAGCCACTGAGCTGATCGAAACAATAGTCCTTGCGCTACTTGGGAATTCCATTTAATAAATTGATAAGCTAATGGCAATGATCACAGGACCTGAAATACAAGATAAAAATGTTGGCTTCTCAGGGAATGATTTTGCATGCCAACTACGGCAAATTTACCATGTAACCCCAAACCATGTTTTGCACACAGAAGGTAACGGCAACAATAACCTTTTGGCAGCGAATCGGGATTTAAGTTGAACCATATGGAATATCCTAGAGGGTTACTCTTGGAGGAGAGTGTTGCACCTCCCTACGTGTGTGCCCATTGTCGCAATTCGGTATGAATATGGGCTTCAATTGCTGCAATCAATAGTATTATGGAAATCGCTGTCACTGCTGCAGAAAGTGACGTCGGCCTCTTGGAAACCTTATCACATACTGGGTCAATCACTGAATATACATTATACAGGACTTCTAAATATATGGTGCACAAGATGCTTGGAACAACTTGAGTAATGGGACCAAGTGCGAGGGTCCCTTACTTTAACTTTCCTTTCTTTCGGGATCCCTGGCACGGCTTCACCTGCTGGGGATCCTTATATCCCCAGGTTACGTGTTCTTCGCCCTCCACGCTCCCCTTTGAACTATCCTTGGCCCTGAGGATAGACTTGGCCTGGTTAATGAATTTATCCAGCCTTGATTTAGGACAGGCCACTGGTTGCAGTCTAGTACCTTGAATCTCAGCCACCTCTCACAGTACTCCTGAACTCCCAGGAACCGGGTCTAAGGAAGGCGGGACGGAAGACTGAGAGCACCTGACTTGAACCTCACATTGGACCCCTGGTGTGTCATATGTTAACTTCATAACCGGTCTGCTCTCCCTGATGGTACGACAGAGAGAAGCCGGGGCCTCATGTAAGTTTACCCCGGACTTGGCGAAGTGCTCTGCACCAAGTCATGGACCCTATCTTCCAGTGGAGGAATGGCTAATTCTACCAAGTCCAGCGTGGCAGGAGCGGTTGGACCAGGATCGGAAACGACCTCTGCATGAATACTCTGAGGAGGATGGGGTTCAGGTTCCCTAGGATTGGGATCTAGATCAGTGGATGCAGGGACCCACCCTAATGTCTGATATAACCCTTGGTCTGGGTAGACGCCAAACGGATCACTCTCGGCATCGGCGTCTTCACTGGTTTCCAGCTGACCTTCTGATCTCTTGGCCTCAGTAGCTGGAGAAGCTTCCGCGGATTGAGCCTTCGAAGGATCTTCTTCGTGCCTTTCATCGCAGAGTTGCTGCTGTCTCACCGGCCCTTTGACTGGTTCTTCATCAGTCACCTCCGATGTCAGCTCAACCTCATCCCAGACTGGGAGCAGGTGGTTCCGGTGCAAAGTCCTGATGATCCTTGACCGTCCTTACTCTCGCAGTCAGTAGATGGGGAGCTCTCCCAGCTGATGCTTTATGATAGGCTGAGACCCCACCTGTCGCCTAGCTTATGTCCTCTTTCCTGGGATGTGGATCAATGCACAATCGCCAGGTTGAATAGCGTTGAACCTGACCATGGCGTTGTAGCAGCATTTCCCTTCTGCCATCTTCTCTGCGGCAGCCTGGCCAAGCTGATATGATTGCTCCAGGTGACACTTGAGCTGTTTAACATAGCTGGCGTAGTTCCCCCTGCCTGTTAGGTCTGCGGACACTCCAAAACACAGGTCTATAGGCAGCCAGGCGTCCCTTCCAAACATCAAGAAATATGGTCGGTGGCATCATTCTTAGTACAGTTGTATGCATGGGTCAGGGTGGCCACATGCTGACTCCATCTGTTCTTCTCCTCTGGCCCAGGGTGCCCAGCATAGCCCAGAGGGTACTATTAAACCTCTCCACTTGGGCATCCCCCTGAGGGTGATATGGAGTTGTACGGGTCTTCTTGATGCTAACCAGCTCCAGCATCTGAGTGTTGGTTCAAAGTCTGGTCCCTAGTAGGAATGAATCCTGGCAGGCTAGCCGTAGTGCACAAAGTGTTTTTCCCACAACACGCGGGCAGCAGTGAGGGCACGCTGAACTCTGGTGGGAAACGCCTGCGTGTACCGAGTGAAGTGGTCTGTCCCCACCAGGATGTTATGCAATCTTCACTTGTCCATCTCCAGTTTGAGGAAGTCAATGCAGATGAGGTGCATTGGCCTAGAACTCTGCAGATGGTGAAGATAGGCTGCAGGACGAGCCGCAGTCTTCCTGGTGACCCACCTTGCGCAATGCTGACAATAATACTTGACATCTGCTAGTCTGGGCCAGAAAAACCTTGAGCGGACCAGAAAAGGTTCTGTAGCTGCCAACATGTCCGTGCTGGTTGTGGAGTGCATGCAATACAGCTTGGCGGAATCTCTGTGGCAAAACCAGGGGTTGGAGTAGCCGTTCTCCAACTTTGCTTTCCTTGTACAGAATTCCACCCTTCTGGACAAGCGTCTTCCACTCCTTCAGCATTGCAGCTTGCTCTGGGTCATGAAGGACATTTCTGGACACATCCGCTCTTGTGGTCTTGGCTTTCAGGAACAGAGTGATACCAGGATCTGCTAGCTGCGACATACGGATCTCATCTCGAGTCAGACGTGGTAGCTCAGATTCCTCCACACTAGTGATATAGCAGTCGATGGAGGGGGGGAGGGGGTAACGCCTCAGCTGAGGATCCCAAGCAAATCACGCTCTTGACACTCTGGCTCCTGCTGACTTGCAGCCTGGCGATGGCTTTGATGCATGCTGAAGACAACTCCTTCCACGAGGTCGATCCAGCTGTATCATCTGTCGGAGCATGAGGCTGCCGAGCATGAGGCTGCCGAGAGAGGGCCTCGATGTTAGTGTGCGCCCAGGTCTGTACTGTAGACCAGTTGCAAGTGGACAGTGCAGTTGGCCAACTGTGTACGGTAGCATCCAGCTTTGCCGACTTTGCCGACTTCAACACAAACATAAGGGGGTTGTTGTCCATTCTCATCGTGAAAGTGGCTCCATAGAGGTAATCCTGGAATTTCTCTGTAATGGCCTACTTCAATGCCAAAAATTCCAACTTGTGGAATGGGTAATTATTTTCTGCTGCATGCAGGCCTTGGCTGGCGAAAGTGACCAGATTCGTCCCACCGTTGGGCTCCTGGTAGAGAATGGCTCCCAATACCTTCAGACTTGAGTCCACATGCGGGATGCAAGGCAACTGTGGATCCGTGTAGGCCAGAACTGGTGCTGTGGTGAGGGCCCGCTTGAGCTCCTCTATGGCCTGCTGACGTCAGTCAGTCCAATGCTCGCCAAAGGGATCCCGTAGATGATATAAATTGTCCTCAGATTCGGCAGTGTTCTTCTGGCTCCTCTGGATAGGCGGGCACCTTTTGGTGAGGACCACAAGTGGTTGGTGTGATGTTGGCATATCCTGCGACGAACCTCCTGTAGTAATTACAGAATCCAAGGAAACTGTAACTCTGTGAGGGTTTGAGGTTTTGGCCAGGTGAGGAAGGCATCCAACTTTGCTGGATCCACAGAGATTCCATCCGCGGAGACTATGTGCCAGATTGTACTTGACACTTATCTGCCAAACTGGCACTTGTCGAACACGGACCTTTATCCCTTGCTCCCGCAGGTGATCGAGCACCTTCATGAGCATCCTGTTGTGTTCCTCCAGGGTCTTCCTGAACACAATATCATCTAAGTACACCACTACTTCTAGGAGGTTCATGTCTTCTCCATAAGATGTTGGAAAGTCGCTGGCACCGCATATGCATCCTGACTAAATCCCAAGGGACAGATGAAAGCGGCCTTTTCACAACTCGCCGAATGTATCAGAATCTGGAAGTAGCCACTCTGCAAGTCCAAGACCCAAAACCACATCCAATGCCTCATCCACCCGGAGTGTGGTGTACTGGTCCGGAATAGTGCGGGGATTGTCGACTGTCGATGCACATCTGGACTTGCCCCATTTTTCTTCCGGGCGACGACAAAGGGAGAAGTGTAGGGGCTCCTGGATGTTAAGATGGATTTCTGAACTCTGACCTGGTGGGCAGAGGTTCAGAAGGCCAGCATGGAACAGGGTAACCTTCTGGACCGGCCAGACCAATCAAGGTAGCATTGGTGGCGGTCAAGACTAGGTCTCGGGAGGGGTGAGGGTGACTGAAAGACCGCAATGAGCACACAGAGTAAAGGACACTTACACACACCTCTGACGGAGTGATTTGTGTGTGTGTGTATATGTGTATATATGTATGTATATATCCATTTATTCAAGGCCTTTGAGTTTTCACACAATAGTTATTAACAGTAACACCTTTTTTAAACCAACACAATCCTACTAAAATACATATAAAAAAACCAAGGGGCCTAAAGGGTAAATGCACAAAATGGGTCCATAACCTAAAAAAGGGAAGGAAGCAGGTAGTGCCAAGAGTCTTTAGGCAGTTATGCAGTAATCGCAGTCCTAACTGAGAGGCCGTCCAGTCCCTAAGAGGGGAGCCTATTTCTCAAATGTACTTTCAATGCTGGAGCAAACGGTATTGCAGATGGGCGAAAACAGGGTCTCTTGCAGGGTCTGTAGCAGCTCAGGGAGGTGGGCGAGGTGATGCAGAATAAGTTCCCACTATTGGTGGAGGGCCTCTCCAAGAGGGCAGAACAGGTTTCAGGAGTTGGGAATAGTTTGTTAACTCAGGGTAGCTGTGGAAAGAGAGGGGCCCTCCGGGGCCACTTGTGCTTAAAAATGGATGGATGCGCTAGGGGCCACCGGTAAGGGTTGCAATTGCTTGCCGACCCCTGGCACACTCCGGCCCAAACTTCGGCAGTCGAGTCCAATTCGGTTGCATGTTCAAATGGGGCAATCTTGTGGCTCTGTCACTTTCAGCAGCGAAGTTACAGCGCTGATTCTCAAACGGGACAGTGGCTTTTTCTCCGCTCCTGGTGGATGGATCCGGCCAGTTTCACTGTAGCAGGCTTCAGGGCACAGAGGGTCACAGCTGCAATGTACTTGTAAAGTTCCTCACCACGGCTGGGCGACACAGTAACCGCGTGTACTCCGCTTCGGGCGCTCTCTTTACTCCAGACCTGGGAAGGCCATGTGTACGAAATTCGGTATGAGAGTACCGTGAACACAGCTTGCAATGTACCAAGTTTCGAGGGCCTCCTCGCAACGGCGGTGATGACGGAGCTAAGATCCTGTGCAAGCTGGTCATCTCACTGGTTGGCCTATGGAGACTTCGAGAAGGCTAACTTGCAGGGTATGATGAAGGTGCCGAGAATAGTTAGTCCCACTATTCCAATGAGTTGAAGCGTCTTCGCAGACCTTCTTGTTTGATCAGATGCAGAGGCGTCCAGAGGGCTCAGGGTGCTGAACCTTCCAGCGGGTCACCAGCGGTTCCTCGACTAGGCTTCTTAGTTTCAGGGTTTCTGGGATCCTATACTTCGTTCAGTGAGAACTCCAGAGATCGACATGGTATGGGCCTTTGGAGCCTTCTCTTATCCAAAATCTCCTTTGCGCCAAAACAATACTTGGACCCAAGCATTCACAACACACCAGACTCTCTGGCACCCTGGATGTGTACTGGAACCGGACAGTCCAGCCCACAACCTGGAAGCACACGCACAAGGCATGCAGAAGCCAGCGGAAGCTTTGCGTTTCACGGGAGAATGCATGCCCAAATAAAGACTGACCTGGGTCGGCTCGACCTGGTGAAGGTGAAGGGGCAAGATGGCCAAAGGACAGGACAAAGAACCTCGTGGCATGGCCATTTTGGAGCCAGGCCACCTATTCGTGCCAAACGCGGTTAACGTGGTTTATATGGCAGGAAAGGGTTAAAAATACATGAAAAAGCACCTGCACTTCTCCAAAACGAAATCCTTCAAGGGTATCAAGGTCTGTTAGAAATGACAGGGAGACCCAAGTGCACTAAACTGGAAGGTACATTGTGCACTTCCAACATGTTGCAGAAAAGTTGCAACATTGACCAGGACTAAGGGAAACAGTCTCCCAGTACTGTCTGTAAGGGCATGTCAGTTTCCCCATAAAAAAGTGAGTGAAAAGGCCAGGGGAGTGCAGCAGAAGGCTGTGCTCTTCTTGCAAAGTCAGACGCTATGGTGTTTAACAGCAGCAACAAGTTGGGGGGGGGGGGGGAGAGGAACCCAACTAGAGGGAAAATTACACATGGAATTGAAATGTTTCCTAACACTGGACTCCTGGATAATCCCTGCCTGCAGAAGATCCTCCGGATGTCGGTGTGCATCCTCCAGCGTCTGGACCGCTCCCTGAAATCAGACACCCGGATCCGATGTTCACAGGGGTTTGGGCAGAACCACCTCCACAAGGAGAATGCCTCAGTGCGCAGAGCGAGCCGCTTCCTTGCGTGGTCCTTGCCCCTCTCTGAGATCGGGGATTTTCCAAAGTCTTCGGATCAGCTGGAGGTGACACCCGCTGGGGTTACAGATTCGTTCAGGTGGAACTGTGCAATGATGGTGCAACCTGGTACTTGGATGGTCCTATTGGTCACATTCAAGGGGAAGTTCACTCAAAAATGTTATGGTCTAAAAGATGGGCAGTAATAACAAATATATATAAAGTTCCTTTGTCAAGTTTTGAGGAAATGAGGCTCGGTCAATTTCTGGCGCTAGGAGGCATCAATTTTGTGAAATGAATGAGCCTCCTTTTCTTGTGTTAAGCTCTGCTCACGCGGCAATAATGAAGCAAAAGTCCCCTACTGGGAACTTTTGCTTATTACAGTCCGAGAGCATAGAATGCTCTCGGGCTCCTTCTTGCCCTGTGCTGCTGGTGAGTGCTTTCTCCCCCTCCCCCCCTGCTTTCCCAGGCACCCCTGAGCTGGGGGAGCCCAGGAGACTTAATGTACCAGCAATTATAAATACAACCGTGTTAGCCTGGGAGACTTGTATGTACCAGCAATTTTAAAAACAATGTTTTTATAATTGCTGTGCCTTCGGTAGCCCGGGAGACTTAAAAAGAAAGACCAGGCAATTATGAATACTTTGTTAGCCGCCGGCAGAGTATTCATAATTGCTGCAACTTTCGTTTTCAGTTTCCTGTGCTCGGGGAAACTAGAAAAGAAAGTCACAGCAATTATGAAGACTCTGCCAGTGAAGTATTTATAATTGCTGTGCCTTTCATGTGGTGTTTTCTGCTTCCGTGGGTCTGAGGAGCACAGAAAACGTGAAATGATTACTGTGGCGGCCTCTCCTCTTGATGTTGGAGCTCTGCTCTCTGCCAGCAGTAAGCAAAAGCTCCCAATACGGGGCTTTTGCTTGATTGCTGCCACTAGAGCAGAGCTTAACATGAACAGAGGAGGCTGCTTCATTTCACAGAATGGATGCCCCCATGTCAAAACTTTGAGCCTCATTTCCTCAATTTTTATGTTTTTGATTATGGCCTATCTTTTGAGACCATACCATTTGTGAACTTCCCCTTTAATGATGGTACCTTGATGGTCTTAGGTCCGTTCCATCCATTGTCACCAGGGTCCGCTATACCATTAAACCCCATTGGAGCTCTTTACGTTGTGGTTCCTCCATCACCAGACTTCTTGGTCATTGCTCACTGCTGAGTCGCACTCTGCCAGGAACCCTCATGATGGCGTGTGCCAGGAATGTGATGTAACTGGATTGGGTGGTACAAACATCTCCAGTGGGTCCATCAGGTGGAGCTCTGGACCAGATCTCTTTCTCCAAGTATGCCTGTTGGCACATGGGGTGCATGGACAAAGTGCTGCCATATCGTGGTCCAGCCATCTCCCGACATAATGCTGCCAGTGCGTCTAACATTGAGGAATTGGTTCCAATCGCCACCGGTGTTGCAGTATCTTCACTCTGACTGCTGCAGACCAGAGCGTTGCTAGGATCGCTGACTCCAGCTACATCACGTGGAAACTGCAGTCTGTTCCGGATGTACCCCATAAATTTGCAATGGTTGTCTCCCATGCCGAGAAGGTTCAGCCCAGCCAAGCGCTCCAAACGGATATACACCATGTGTTTTCTGTAGAACGACTCATAAACCATGGTCGTCTGTGAGCCGCTATCCAGAAGCGTTTGTGCCTGTCGACCTGTGATGGCAATTGTCACAATAGCTGGTGGTCCTACAAGCCCATCAGGTATTGCCTATGATGTTCGGCTGCTGCGCTTGCTGGTAGTTTGACTACAGGTGATATTCCTCTCGGGTGGACTAGCCAGTCTGGTTGGATGTTGATTCCCTGATGACTGCCCGCCGGTGGTGTCACTGCAGCCTTAGGCCCGTCTGGTGGTGCAGGCTTGTTATTTCTCACCTTGACTCGGTTGGAGCCAAGTAGTATTGAGGATTCAGGTGCTCCTCTTCCTGGTCCTCGCTGGCGTTTCCCACCATCGGGTGTGTTTGGACTAGTCAAGGCCTGGAACTTTGCAGCGACTTGGTTGTAATCCATTGGGTTCGCACTCGTACGAAAGGTTTGGCCCTCCTGTCCACACCTATGGTAGAACTGCCAAGACTGGAGCGGTGTGGTACTCTGTTGGTTCATTTAGTGCTGCCGTGGCGCTTAAGCTCGCTGGAAGAGCTGGTTTTCTCACTCTCTGGATGGCAGTGTAGAGCCTCTCCCACACTCTGGAGGCCTGGATGTTCTTAAAGGCAGTGGCCCGGCCTGCACCCTCTGCAGCTGCATCGCCTGGATGGTTTGGCACAACTCCACTACTTGATGTTGCAGATCATACTCCAAGGCAGCATATGGAGACATCAGTTGACTTGGTAAACTGTACATTGTGTCCTCCATCTCCCCCTCCAGAGTACGCGCCTCTCGGGCCAGCTCATCAAAGTGTGGTGGTCTCTGGGTCTGTTCTCGGAGTCATAGCTGCAGAAGTAACGGTTGCACAGATTTGGCTTGGGGCATGACCTGTTTCAGCCACACCAGGTTCAGGCTGTTGGACTCGATCCCCTTCTGTTGCAAAGCCAGCTGAAGAATACTCTCGGTCCTGTACAGATATTCAGAGGGATGCTCAACCTGTTGGATGTGGGTAGCGTAGTAATTCACCCTGTTGGTGGCGTAATACTTCACCATCGGCTCTGCACCGGACTCAGTGGCTCCAAACGTGTAGATGACGTCCTTCGCTGTGGGGTCTGGATGCATGGCACGGAGCACCTGGATAACTCACAATGACGCAACGCCTCTTCTCCTGGTCTGTAGCTCTCCAGTCGTGTATCATCTGGTTGGTCTGGTTTGTTGATATTCGTCTTCACCCCCTTTGGGTTGGTTTCTCCCCCGAGAAGGGTCTCATGCGGACATGGGGCCATGCTTAGATGGTGTTGCGATGGCCTAGTGTAAGGCATCTTTGAAAGCATTTGGCCATGGAGGAAGCAATCAGTTTGGTACCTCCTATCCTCTGGTGTAGCACTGGCATGGCCTTTAAGCCGTGGTAGAAATGGGGTGCTTATGGGCGCAGCCATGATCGCATCTACATTGGGAGCTGCAGGGTGATGGGGTGCAACGTTGGGCAAGGCAGGATTTGGGCTTGGCATAGGTGCTATGTTTGGTGCACTAGCCTGCAACCCTGAGCATGTGCTCAATGCCCAGAGAGGATGGGACACTATTGGGCATCTCCCATGGATGGTAAGGGGCAATTTCTCAGGATCGACTTCTTGGGACCATAGCAGACCAGAATACTGGTTCCTGCCGGCCCAGGGTTCTTTACCCAGGCCTTTAACGTGGCCAGTGAGGGACTCTAGGGAGTCTGTCAACCTGAGTACCTGGTGTAGAGGTGTGCTCCAAGGGACGTCACATATGATAAAGTAATGGTCGGGCTTAATCTCCCTCAGCCGAGCTGGCTACCTGAAGCTGATCCGTGAAGATGGTACCTGTGGCTGTCAGATAAGGTGGCAAATCCGGTAAAATAAAAATCAGTGATTATAATACTATATACAAATTCCTATCCAAAAACCTGCGCAAAAAAAATGAAACTTATGCTAGCACCACTATACGCTACCCCAGAAAGAGAAAAAGGTAGGTATAGGGGGCAGTAGGTATGATAGGCAGTGTATAGGAACACCAAAGGTGATCTCAGCAGTGCCTCCAAAAAATGTAGCTGCATGATCGCCCAACGCCTCTTATAGTGAGACAACCCTCCTCTTACCTGTCACCAAAACCCAGGTTCAAGATCACCTTGGTGTCCCTCGCTAGGAAGATGGTAAGGGTAGGGAAGATCAAGAGGTTAGGGCAGGCAGGTTCCCCAAATACCCCTAAGGAGAAAACACAAGGTTAGAGTAACTGAGCACAAAAGGAGAGGTGGACATAAGGATTGCTGATGTACGTTTCTTTTTAGTTGTTAAAAGCTTACTTATATACTTTTCTGGTACACCAGCAGGGTTTTGGGAGTAAACGCAAGTTCTCCTAAACAGCTGCATTACTAAAAAATAAAACACTAAAATATAAGGTTCTTTGAAAATGTCTTTAAAAAAAAAATACAAAGTCTATACGGTGCACTATATAAAGAACTATTCATGACCTTTATTGCAGGACAACCTGGCCTGGGTTGTCTCAAGGTCCTTGCTGCTGTGCTCTTGGTGGTTCTTGTGGCGGCAGGCAGCAACGGTACAGGGAACCCCTAGTCTTTGTAGGGCTGACAATAGGCAGCAATAGCAGTAGCAACTGTGTGTGGGCCCAAAAGTCTTTGGGGGGGGGGGGTGCGTATGTTAGCTGTAGCCTACCACTCGGAGGGACCAGGAGGCTCTTATTTTTAAATGAAGCCCCCAGGAGGGCTAAAACACATTTAAGATGCTCGCCAGCAATTCGATGTATGTGCCCCGGGCCCCAGCAAAGCAACAGCAGCGAGGGGAGGCAAAATATTCAAAGCCTTGCCCTTGATTTGGGAGCACCAGCATAGAGGCCCAGGCTGCAGTCACGGACGCTGTGCACCTCTTACCCTGTGAAGGGTTTTTCCGACTAACCGGCGCGCTGCATGCTGACTCTCCCGGCGCAGCTTCATGCACTGGGGATCCTTATTCCCCTGGCTGGGCGTTAAAGAAAGGAGGAAGAAATAAGAACCAAGAGAAGAGGGAGAACAGAAAGAAAATGACTCCTTGGAGGTGGGGGAACGGCGCATGCCTGAAGCTGCCCAAAGGACTCGGACATTTACGGCACTGTAGGCCGTGATTGGGGAACCCTAGAGTACTAACTGTGGGTCTGGGCTACGTGACAGGGGCAACTTGGGCTCCCACTGGGCTTTGGTGGGTGTCTCCCGCACCGGGTGCCAGACTGGACAGGCCCAGGACTATTAAAGGGGCAGGGTGTGTGCGTCGAAGAAAAGAATCGTAGTTCGGGCCGTAGTCAGCAAGGAAGGCCCTTCTTTCCAGGGCCACGAAGACCAGTGAGTCCAAAGAAAAAGTCCCAGGTTGGTTCGTCAGCCAGCCTGGGTGAAGAGCACAAGGCTCCCACTCCTGTCGGAGAAATCTCCTATGGCCATGGTAGTAAAGGATATCAACTGAACACGTTTTGTTTCTTGCTCGATCACCAGCCCTGCACCACCAAGAGATCTATCATTGATGGACACCACTGCATGCTTTGTGCCTTCCCGTCATTTACGGTGCTCATCATGGCCCCCCAGGGTCAATGAAGTGTCACTGAGCCATGGTGGTGCCCTCTGATTTAAGCACCCTCATGTACTCACTTTCGGATATCTCTAAACGTCCCTCAATGTATCCCACCTGTGGTTGGTGACAGTTATACACTCACCGTTGTGCACACTCCTCCTGCTGAAGAATTTTGGCTTTTCATGCTCTGCATATTTAGCCTTGCTGGATGATATACAGAGAGTAAAGGATATCAGTCGGGGTATTGGCCTTATCTTCCTAGGACATTGCCTCAACCTCTCCCACACCCTCTCTAAAACACCTTGTCAATGATATTCCATCAGAAGGCACTCTCCCACTGGCTTTCTCTCATACCCATTAGTGAAGCAAAACCACATGACTGGGCTCTGGTTCTTTCACCCTCTCTTGTCTCATCAAAGGTGAATGAAATCCCTACCCTGTCAGTGAGAGTCTCTCTTGTCCTCTTTAGTTAACGTTTTCCCATCATGGCAGCCCTCCTGTTTTTAATTTTTGTTTTTGTTATTTATTTATTTTTTTCCCCCCTCTATTTGCTTTCTCATCAGAGGCATGGTTAGAAATTGCTTTTAACTATTTACCTCCTAGTTATAGCCTTGAACAGCCCCGTTAGCATGGCCCAACCTCTACCAGGAGCTACTTTTAGCTCACTAAGCCAGCTGGTGCGGTTTGTTACTGAGTGGATTCTGTCGGCGTAGCGAAATTACTTGGCTTTCAGTACAGCTGCTTTTAATAGGCAGGTGTGCTGTTGGTACTTGACTATGTCAGATTGATTGAAAAACATTGGAGGAAATGTTTTCAAATTTTTGGTTGGTTTTCTTGAGGGCTCTTAGCTCTGGCATGAGCGATATTGCTACTCCTTTTCTTTTTAGCTGGTTAAAATGTAGGGGCGTCAGTTTGTCTAGAGATTTATGTATCCAGTTATGAAGTGTTATTTTGAAAAAATCTCGTGCATCGTTTAGATGTCTTGTTGGCGTGTGCTAGATTGTCTGTTAATTTTTTCTTCCAGTTTATTTTAGTTAGGGTTGCTAGATTTGTGTTTGTGGCTGTAGTGCGAGTTAGGATGTTGATAATAAACTCTTATGTGGTGGGGCGGTAATGGTGAGTCCATCCCTGCAGAAGATCGTAACGAGTGTGTGCCTGGCTTGGTGGGTGACTTTGTTTAGATGAAGGCTTGCCTGTAGTTTCACAATAATTAATTACTCTTTCCTTCCCCCTCCCTCTACTTGTACAAGCATAACATTGGTTGGGATGGTTTGTTCAGCTACTACTGTGAAGTCTGATGGCCATGTATCTGTGAGTAAAAGGGCATCTGTGCCACATTCACTTAGGTCGTAAATTTCGGGTTTATGCTTGCTCAATGAATGTATGTTGATTAGGCTTCAGGTGTTTGGACGTTTTGAATTGGTATGAGTTGGGCCTAGTTTGTGTCATGTATCCAGCATTGAGTGTTGCTGGGCCTTCCAGTGTTTTTGGAGATTTCATCTGTTTCCATGCTGGGGAGTTCTAATAGGCTGCGCCTGGAATCAGTCTGTCCAAGTCTTCTTTTTTTCTTTTTTGTTATGAAAGGGATATTGAATGTGCTGCTCCCACCTTTTCTATTTCTTACATAACCTTTCCAGAGTGTTTTTAACGGTGTGTCGTTCTAATGAGTGGGGTTCTTTTGAGTAAGCCGGTTCTATTTGAGGTTCCGCTTGGGGTTTTCCGCCAGGGTCTCTTTCATGTTATCCCTTCTGTTCTGTTTTTGATTACAGGTTGAGAGATATTGCAATGTAAGATGTCTTGGGTCTTGTTTTAAGAAAATGACATTTGCGGACGTTCTGCAGTGTTGTGAAACTGGAAAGGAAGTTGTTGTGGTTTTACCAGGGTTTAGTGGTAGATTCATTTCTTGTTCAGTTTTCCCTCCTTGTCAGTCTTTTTTGTATTGTGCCAGAGTCAGCATGGCTGTGTTGTTTCCTGGTTGTGCGTCAGGTGGTTTCTGCTGAAGTTTGTGTTTTGAGGGTAGGCAGGCTTGCTGTTTGGGTGATGGGTGGTTGGGTATGACACATAGGCAAGTTATGTGCTAGGTATTAACACATTATTATAAAATAGCCCAGCTATGTGCTTTGTATGAAGACTGTATTATAGTCAAGTTGTGGTAGGTAAGCATAGCGGTATGACAAATAGCACAGCTGTGGGATAGTTAGGTTGATAGTTTATAATGGAATGCGCCGGCTTTGTGCGGAGTAGGCAAACTAATTACTGTGAAGTATTCCAGCAATGTGGTGGTACAGTTTGTAATGTAACTGTCTGGCAGATAATTGTCACCATTGTCCAAACTATCGAGTTCAACGTCTGTGTTTGGCTGACATTTCAGACTTAATTTTTTCAGGGATTTATCTGGTATGTATTTGCTGATGGTGCCCAGGTGCAAAGAGATGAGGCCTATCCCTATGGGAGGCCAGCCTGGAGACCAGAATTACACCGAACAAACCGGCGGACCTTCCCCAGGTGATGGCCTGTAATGAAGTGGGAGAAACCCTGATGGGGAACACTCAAAGGAGATGCAGCATCTATAACAGCCAGATACAGGGAGCGTGAGTCACTAAGATAGGAGGATGTCTTGAAGGAATAATTGGTGGTGAAAGAGCTTAATGGAATCCAGGACAAATAGAAGAAGACAATCTGAGACAGGAGTGCCTTGTAAGGCAACACAACAGTGACAATCCAGCACAACCTCCAGAACAGGAGACTGCAAGAAGAAGGCGGATCAAGGATTTGGGAGACAGACAGGCTAATCACAGAAAGCAGATGACATTCAACAAAGAACGAACTACGGCGTGTACCTGCAAGCTGAAAGCTTTGCAACGTGAGGAACCGGCTCCGCGTGCGGCTTATAACTTCCAGGAACATGTGTGCATGATGATGATGATGTAGTTGTCAGCGGAAGACTAGACCACCACACCGCACTGCTTCCGAAAGGTATACCAGGCACCTAGAGGACACCGGTAACACAGAAGCATGACAATAATAGAGCCATCCCAGTTCTCTGTAAGTGTGTAGGCAGATCACCGAAAGTCGGGCCAGCTATGTGTTAAGTATGTTATTTTGCATTTATAGTCACTTGAGAGAATAAGTGTCGTAGGGTGCATGGGTGCACCAGTTATGTGAGCAGCTGATGCAATTGCCTGATGGTAGCTGCATTAGGTGTGGTGGTGGTGATAACAGTTGAATGTGTGCAGTCTGGTGGGTTGACACCCAGACTGAGCTCTGTCTGTGTTAGGCCTGTAGAACACTTGTGTGCAGCAAGGCTAGTTTGTCATGGGATAAAGCTGCGTTTTATTAGTGATGAGTTGTTCATGGGGTAGTTTTCGTATGTGAGTAGCTAGGCCGAATTGATCGAGGGGTATAGCTGTACTCTAATTGTGTGGTGATGTAGAGTAGAGAGTAAGCATAGTGATATGATGGGTCATCCAAACAGCCCCTAAGCACAATGCGCTTCGAAAGCGCTCAATGACAAGGGAGAAACCAAAGACACTCCCACTGGCTATGAACAGCACACATGTGAATACTAGCTACTGCACTGTGTCTAGAGACACCCAGACAGTTCATGTGTTAAGGTACAGACCGGAGGGCATGCCCGGGAGCTGTAGGAGAGGACCGGAGGGGCTGGGTACACAGCAACATCACAGGGGACCAGGGGTAGGGGCAAACGCCTATAGCATGCAGGGGTCAGAGGGTATAGAGACATCACGGGACTAGAGGGGCTGGGGGCACAACAGCGACAGCATGGGACACGAGAGGGGCATGGGGTACACATCGATATATTGGGGGACCAGGGGGGAAGTTGGGGGTGCATAGTGACATTGCGGGGAGCAAAGTAGCTGGGCACCCAGTGTCATCACAGTGGACCGGCGGGTTGGGGGTGCAGTAATGAGATGGGAACCAGGCGGTCTGCGCACACAGTGAAACGTGGGGACTTGAGAGGTTGGGGTTACATCATAGTTTGGGCACACAGGGACATCATAGGGTCTAGAAGGGCTGGGGTTACAGTGACCGGCATCACAGTGGATCGGGGGGGCTTGGGGGCTCAGTGACGAGATGTGAACCAGGGCACATGCGAAACGTGGGGACCTAAGGGGTTGTGGCACACAGTGATATCGAGGGGAGATGAGGGGCTGGGGCAAACAGCGGGGGCTCCGATATGCAGCAATAATACAGGGGACTGGAGGGGTAGTGCATACAGGGATGTCATAGGGGTTACAGCGACAGGACGGGAGGGCCAAAGAGGTATACAGCGACATCACGGGGAACAAGAGGGCAGGGGGTACAGCACGATACACGTGGCGTAAAAGGGGCATACAGGGACTGCACGGGGCACCAGAGCGGTACACAGCGACATCACCGGAACCAGTGGGAAGGGGGTACACAGCGATAAACGGGGGACCAAGGGATTTGTGCGGTACAGTGTTACACAGTGGACACCAGGGGATGGGTCATATAGTGACATCACAGGGATCCTGAGGTGGTGGGGGTACCCAGCGACAACACGGGAAGGCAGAGGGGAGGTGGTAGAACTTGGGGGCATCACGGGGGTGGAAGGTGTACCTGAAGCCGGAAGGGAGTTTGCAGAGGCTATGTTGAGGGTCTAGTATGGTGAGGAGTCAGTAGGGATACTGGCAAGGATATGTGAATATTAGTAAGAGGGAATTGCGTGGAGTTATGTTCTAAGGAGATCATAATTCTGCATTTCAGGCATGCTGTAGCTAATCACCAAACTAATGAGCATATTGATTGATGACATTGTTGGGAGTTTCATTGAGCATCGAGTTGTTAAGAATTCATTCGCATCAGAAAGTCGTGGTTGGTGTTATGGGAAGAGCCACGTTTTTAGAGCTTTGCGGAATGTCAAATAGTCTTGGGTGTGTCGAATATTTGGGGGAAGCGAGTTCCACATAGGCGGGCCAAGGTTGAGAAGGCGCAACCTCCGATCCTGACAGAGTTGGAGGTTGGAATCACTAAGAGGAGGGCAGTGCTTGATCTTAACGTGCGGGATGGTAGGTATGGCTTTATCTTTTCTTGCAGCTGTAATGGTACGGTCTTGTGCACTGCACGGTGAGTGATGGACAGGGTCTTCAAAGTGGCCCTTTGTCCCACTGGGAGCCAGTGGAGGGTTCGGAGAGCAGGAGAGATGTGGTCTCTTGGACCCAGGGAAAGGAGCAGTTTAGCAGCAGCGTTTTGTGCTTTTTGGAGTTTGGTAAGCCGGGGCTCCTATGTATAGGGAGTTGGCATAGTCCAGTCTCGACATTACAATAGACATCACTGCGGAACTCTGCTGGGGAAGGAGAGGTAGGGAAAGATGCATTTGAGATGGTAGTGACAGCATTTTAACACATTGTTGATCTGACGGGCGAGAGTTAAGCCGGAGTCCATAGTGCAGCCCAAGTGCTTTTACTGTGTCGGAGGGGTGGGGGTTGGCCCAGGGATGGGGGCTGTGGGAGTGGATGAGGTAGAAGGGCAGTGTTGCCGCACACCATGATTTCGATTTTAATAGGGTTTAATAGGAAGTGGTTTATTGTCATCCATCGGTCAATATCTGGAAGAAAGGCTTCAAGGTCGGGCTGGGGGGTTGGAACCTGAATTGGGGATTCTTAGGACGATTTGGGTATCGTCAGCGTAGTTGTAGCACGAGATGTTGTGCATCCGGATGATTCCGGGAAGGTTGGTCATATAGGGGTTTAACAGGAGAGCAGATAGGCTTGCTTCTTGCAGTACTCCAGTGTTAACCGAGCGAGCAGATGAGACAAATGGGTAGAGGAGGGTTATTTGTTTCCTGTTGCTGAGGAAGGAGGCGATCCATTTGAGAGCAGTTCCACAGATTCCAAGGTTAATCGTATCAAAGGCTGCAGAGAGATCAAGGAGGATCTCCCTGTATGGGCCTCCCTGTCCGCCCTCCGCCCCCGATTGGTCATCGCTAATGTAACCTAAAAAAGCCCAGCAGCCACGCACACTTTGCTTCTGATTTCCTGAAATCAGGTGAGTGCTGCGTGGAAAGACCCTTCCAGGCCTTAATTTGGTATGGTTATTTTGTTATTCTGTAGATCTCCAGAAAGTATGACCCACTGGAGTAAGGCGATTCATCGAGGAGTGGATTAAATCCTCCTGTCCCTTGTCTGGGGGGTTGGGGGCGACAAGTGTTAGGGAGAGTTCTCAGAAATGTGCTAATTACCTTCCACCCTAGAGACCCCCAGCTCCCTCCGCTGGACCTTAGGACTTCCAACCTTTTTACTCCTACGTCCCGTCCCCTTTCCCCCAGACTTATGGGACATCTCTCCGTCCTGTGGGACGGGACCGGAGCACTTTGTAAAAAGCATCCAAAACATTTTTCCAAAAACTTGTCCTTCCTCTCTTTTTCTTGCGCAGGGCCCAGCACGCAGCCGTAACCCCGCCCACCTTGGCTCCGCATCGCCCACCAGTCCTTTTCTTCGCTCATTCGGGACTGGACGCACTTGCATCCTCGGAAGAGTTTCTTCCCTTTTTTCCTCTCTGGCTCTCGCTAGCGATCGTGTGCTGGTCTTTCTATGTCGTTCAAACTACATTTTCCAGATTGTTCATCGTGTCACCGTCGTTTTGTGAGGGCGGATCCCCATCCTCTTTGTTTTTCGAGTGCTTGGGTCGGGATCACCGTTGGGACTCCTGTTTTCACTGCGACTCCCTTTCGGTCCGGGCACTTCAACGTCGGTTGGAGCGGTGGGAGGAGGTGTTCCGACGAACTCCTCCTTCGCATTTTCAGGCGTTCATCGACGAGAAGAAGAAACGCCCAGTAAGTTCTTTACTTTTCAGAGCACCCTGGCCAGGGGATACCTTTCCGGGTTCCTGTCGGGCCGGGAGGGGCGTTGATCTCTCTGCCACCGGGGTTCGCCCTGAGGTACCCGTTGGGCCTAATAATTGTACCAGAGTTTTCACCAAGGGTCTCCGTAAGGGGCCTGTAGATACCGGAGTGCGCTCCGAGGCCCCTCCTTTGGGGGCTGTTTGTAGACCCAGTTCTACTGAGTCGTGGGGTACCTGAGCTCGCTCTGAGGCCTTTCTGTCGGCTTCCCTCAAATAAGACCGGGGTGCGCCCCGAGGCCTTGGGTGGGCTTGCTGTTACCGAACGAATGTTCGAGGACCGTGCAGATAAGGCTGTTACCGGACCTGGGTCCGAGGTCCCTTGTTCAGGGGCTAAAGCTACCAGCAGTTCTGAGAGGCCTGACGAGGCCTTGTCGGTGAAAGCTGTTTCTCACCGTTCCCGCTCTTGCCGTGATACTAGACCTGTTGAGGGGGCAAAGAAGCAAAGTTCCTCTTTTACCGGCAGTGCCGAGGTCCTTCCTTCGAAGGCTAATTTGGTGGTTGGTATGTCACAAAAACATTCCAGGCCTCACAGTACCGGCTCTGCCGAGGTCCCTTATGTTAAGGCTAAAGTTAAGACCCCTGATCCATCGACGGGGACCCCTGCCTCACTTCCTCACGTGCCCTCATGGCGCCTGTTCCCGCCACGACCGCGGAGGCCATTTTGGGTGCTACCCCTACAACTACGCCATCGGCCTCAGGTGTAGGGCGTGACCCCTTGGGTGCACTTAAGAGTTCCTTGTGCGCATCCTTAGCCGCCAGTTTATGACTGGAACGCTCAGATGCCTCTTCCGCACAATGTTTCGCTGCCTGCAGGATCGGCACTGTTGATTTACGTGGATACCCTGGTGGAGGGGCCTGTGTGGTACCCGTCCCCGTTACGTTCCTGGATTTGTCCACCTCATGAGGGGCCTCCTCAGGTTCCGAAGCAGTCTCTGGAGGAAGCCTTTTTCGTTAAATTTCAAACGCTTGTGCGTACCGACCCCATGAGGGAGTATTTCAAAGCCCTATTTAGGGAGATATGCCCTCCCGCGAGACCCAGCTCCACCTGTTCCTCCGGTGGTTCTGCCGGCGCCTCCCTTGCCTACGGTGCCTCCCTCAACTCTTCCGCATTTGCCCCCATTGTCCCCTGTGGACAAGGCAGTGCCCGACACGGTTCAGCAGGACCCTGATCTGTCGGATGATGCTCAAGGCGATCAGGACAGCGAGGACCTCCCCCGCTCTATAAGAGCTTTTCATGACTGGGTACTGGACATGATGAACTTCTTAGATGTTCCAGCGCCCGAGGCACCCGCTCCGCAGGAGGGCGTGCTTTCTGGGGCGTTCACCCTGTCTCCCTTGGAGCGTACTGGCCTGTTCTTCGTTCTGGCCGAGGTCCGCAGGGTCTGGGAAAAGCCACACTCTGGACTTTTTGTCAATAAGAAAATTGACGCTAGATACAGGCTGCATTCTTCGGAAGAGGTGGCCCTGTCATCTTGTCTGCCCCCCCCCCCTCCACAGTGGTGGCTGCGGCCACTTTGCAGTCCAGGCCTGCAGCATCCTCTTCCACGACGGCTACTAAGGTTCTGGGAAAGGAGGACAAGCTCCTTGACTCCCTCGGGAGGAAAATCTTCACCTACTCGGCCTTGCAGCTCAGGCAGGCCAGCGCTGAATTGATTTTAGTGGGAGCTAACATGCGGATGTGGAAAGGTCTGTCGCAGTTTGAGGAGTTTATCCTGGTTGAGAAGCTGGAAGACTTTAGAGGAGGCCTTTCCGACGCCAGGGTCTTGACCCAGGATCTCCTGGAGGCTGCGGCTCATCACGTAGACACCTCGGCTCGGGGCCTTATGCTGGGGGTTGATACCTCACGGCAGGCGTGGCTGCATGCAACTAAATTTTCGAAAGAATGCAGGACAAGGTGCTGGACCTTCCGTTCAATGGGAAGAAGCTTTCATGCTACAACAGATGTAGTGCTCACCAAGACGAAGGATGGCACTCAGACAGCGAAGTCCTTGTCTGTCCTGGTTAAGGCTCCTTTCAAAACCCAGAGACCGTTGTCGCAAAGTCGACCTTCCTCTGGCTTTAGGGGCTTCATCGACCGCAAGTCTCGCAGAGTGGATACTCCTGCGGGGAATAACCGCTGTAGGCAACAACGGACACGGTTTTTCCACCGCTACTCAGCCTCCTCCTCGGGTTCAGGTGGCAACCCACCAATAAACCTACTAAATGAGGGTTTTCCGCTCTCGCACGAGACCCCGGTGGGAGGACGCGTTGCGTCTCATTGGGAGGCGTGGCAGACCATCACAGAAGACGGATGGGTCTCGTCAGTCGCTCGAGCGGGCTTCCGCATACCTCTACCTCCTACCCCACCCCTCCTTTTCAGCTGTCTGGCTCGCCCTCCCTCAAAGCCGAGGTTCAGAAACTTCTGGACCTCAGAGCTGTGGAACCCATTCCTCTTGGGGAGCGAGGGGAGGGCTTTTACTCCCGGCTGTTTACGGTGCCCAAACCCTACCAGGCTGGCCTGCGCACCATCCTAGACCTTTCCCAGTTCAATCTTTTCCTACCCCAAGAGAAATTCAAGATGAACACGCCCGGCCAGATACGGTCCTCCTTGCAGATGGGCCATTGGCTCAGCGTTGTGGATCTTCAGGATGCGTACATGCATATCCTGATTTGGAACCCACACAGGAGATATCTCCGCTTCTCTTTGGGAGAGGAGCACTTCCAGTTTCGAGTGCTTCCTTTTGGCCTCAGCTCGGTGCCGCGCGTCTTCACGAAGATGTCGGTGATTGCGGCCTATCTTCGTCTCCAGGGTATCCATGTATATCCATATTTGGACGACTGGCTCTTACGCAGCCCTTGTCCGCTGGCAGCAGCGGGCAGTCTCCAGTCTCTCCTTCAGCTCCTGTTCCATCTTGGGCTGTCAGTGAACTGGTGGAAATCTTCCATGACTGTCTCGCAGGACCTGTTTTTCCTGGGTTTTCGCTGGAACACGATTGACTGCAGAGTGTACCTGACTGGGGACAGAATGGCGGATCTGTTAGCCACGTGTCAGATGTTTGCGCAGTCGGAGAGCATGTCGGCCTGGTGGTTCCAGAGGCTTCTGGGCCTCATGGCCTCGTGCGTGCTGGCTCTTCCTCTTCTCAAGATGAGACGGACCAGATGGCTCTTCAGAGTTCTTGGCGTCGGGCTGTGTACCCGGATTCCAAGCTGATAATGATTCCGGATTCCTTGAGAGTGGACCTGGATTGGTGGTCATCTCTCAGCAACCTGTCGGTGGGTGCAGGGTTTCAGGACCCAGCCCCCACGGTAATGATCACGACGGACTCCTCCCTTCTGGGGTGGGGTGCAACGTTAGATGATCTTCAGGTCTCAGACCTCCGGTCGCCTCAGGACCAGCTCCTGCACATAAATCATTTGGAGCTTCTGGCGATCTTCCTAGCGCTCAGGGCATTCAGACCGCTGATTGCCAACAAGGTGGTCCGCATACGCACGGACAATGTGGTGTCAATGTATTACATCAACAAGCGAGGGGGAATGAAGTCTTCCCCCCCCCCACCCCCCTCGTGGACCTGCCCATCCAGATATGGGAGTGGGCCGTGCTTCATGGGGTCTGGCTGCTTGCAGTACACATCCTGGGCCAGCTGAATGTCGCAGCGGATGCCCTCAGCCGCTGCAGTGGTCCGCTACGAGTGGGAGTTGAAGGCGGAGGTCCTCATGGTTTTTCCTGCGTTGGGGCACACCGGAGGTGGACCTCTTCGCTACGGCAGTAAACAAGAAGCTTCCTCAGTATGCCTCCAGAGGAGGGCTGGGAGCCTCCTCTCTGGGGGATGCTCTAGATATTCCATGGCACAACATGAGAGCTTACGCCTTCCCGCCTTTGCCTCTAGTTCATCAAGCAATTTGGAAGCTGAAGAACTCGGTAAACTGTTCCCTTCTACTTATGGCCCTGTGGTGGCCGGCCAGGTTTTGGTTCTCAGAACTTAAACACCTGCCGATGTATCCGCCGATCAGGTTACCAGTGACCCCCGATCTTCTCCACCAAGGGGAACAGCAAATGTGGCACCCTTCCCCACAATCGCTCAGCTTGGCGGCATGATGCCTGAGTTCAAGTCTTTAGAGCATCTTAACTTGTCTTCGGATAACTTGAGTATTATCCAGGCAGCCAGGAAACCCTCGACCAGATCCCAGTACAGGAGTAAATGGCTCAGGTTCCGTCATTGGTGTTTAGAAAAGCAGTTGGATCCAAGGGTGGCTACGATTGAGGTTCCGTCATTGGTGTTTAGAAAAGCAGTTGGATCCAAGGGTGGCTACGATTGACACGGTGCTGTCCTTCGTGCCCTCCCTAGCAGAGTCGGGTGTTCACCTTCTGTCATGCAGAACTTACCTTTCAGCGGTTTCCGCTTATCTTTCTACAGACCAGTGCTCTTATTCTCTGAGTAACCCAGTGGTTAAGAGGCATTTTGCAAGCTTGACACGCCTCTACCCTCCGGTTCGTAGTCCGCACCCGCCGTGGGACATAAATGTAGTCCTGACGGCGCTGTGCCATAAACCTTTTGAACCAATGGCCACGGTGGACCTCAAGTACCTTATCATGGAAAGTGTCCTTTCTGGTCGCCGTTACGTCAGCGAAGAGAGTGCATGAGCTTCAGGCCTTGTCAGTCGAGCATCCATTCTTGGTCTTTCACAAGGACAAGGTAGTCCTACGTACAAACCCGGCCTTCCTACCGAAGGTGGTAACTGAATTCCCCCCCCCCCCCCCCCTACCGTTTTTTTTTCCCGAACCCTGCCTCAGAGGCTGAAAGGGTTCTGCACTGTCTTGATGTCAGAAGGGCTCTTAAGTTCTACCTTGACAGGACTTCTGAGCTTAGGAGTTCTCAACTTTTTGTGACCTTCGGTAACCCTCAGGGTAAGCAGGTGTCTAAGGTGACTATTTCTCGGTGGATCGCCGCCTGCATCAGTCCTTCACTGTCCAAGGACTGAAACCTCCTAAGGGTATTCATGTACACCTGGTGCGGGGCAAGGCAGCTGTGGTTGCTTTTCAGAAATATGTCCCCTGGGAGTCCATCGCTAGGGCAGCTACTTGGGCCTTCCCGTCTGCTTTTTGTAAGCATTATTTTCTTGACATGAGCTCAAGAGCTGATGCTCAGTTTGGTCAGGCTGTGTTGAAGAACCTTTTTCAGTAAGGGGTATTTCCATCCACCCCAAGTTCCTGTTAGGAGTGCTTGGGTATCTCCCATAAGTATGGAGGAAAGGGGACGGGACGTAGGAGTCTAACCAGGTTACTCACCGTAGTGACCACCTTACTCCTAGTCCATAGTCCCCTTTCCTCCATACGCCCCCCCGCCGTCCCCTCTAATAAGGTTCCTCTGTTATTGCTAATAGGTCTCTGACTTGGCGATAGAAAAGGACTGATGGGCGATGCGTGGGGTGGAGCCAAGGTGGGCGGGGTTACGGCCGCGGGCCGGGCCCCGCGCAAGAAAGAGAGGAAGGACACATTTTTTTTAAAACAAATTTTGGATGCTTTTTACAAAGCGCTCAGGTCCGTCCCACAGGACGGAGAGATGTCCCGTAAGTATGGAGTTAAGGGGACTATGGACTAGGAGTAAGGTGGTCACTACGGTGAGTAACCTGGTTAATCCTGGAGAGAGTAAGACCTCTTTCTCATTCTCTCATGTATTTTTCTATGACCCAGACTCTGTTTTCCCCAGGTCTTGTAGTAAGGTTATGATAGAACGTCCTAGTTGTGTGCCCGGTGTGCCGACAGATTACTATGCAATAGCCCAGCTTTGGGCTAGGTGTCGTAGCAGATATGATAAATAGCCCAGTAGTGGCCTTGCTGTGCAGACAGGGTATGATGATATAGGCTGATTTTGTGGTATGTGGGGAGGCGGATCTGAAAGACTGCCCAACAGTATGCTACTTATACAGACATATTAGAATGAAATAGCCCATCTATATCCTAGGCATGCATAAAGATTACAAAGGACATTCTGGGGATGTGCAAAGTATGTCGATTGATAACACTGAAAACACACTACAGCTAGGTGTACAGACAGACCTGGTAAATAGCCCAGTAGCATGCTACATATGTGGACACATCAGTATGAGCTAGCCCTGCTGTTTGGTATGCAGACTGGTTATAATTGTTAATAGTAGAAAAGCTCAGCTATTTGCTAGATTTGCAAACTGGTCACAATTGTAGAAAGCTCTGCTATGTGCTAGGTATACAGACAGGTCACAATTACAACAGCCCAGGCATGCCACAATGAAACTGCTCAGCCGGGTGCTATTTATGCAGACTGGTTATAATGGTAAGGTCCAGCTATGTTCCAGGCATACATGCATGCGTGCAGGCAGGTTATAGTAGAAAGGCCCAGGTTTGCAGCCGGGTCAAAGTATAGTAGCCCAGCTACCCCATCAGCTCCTATCTCCTTTCAAATTCAACACAGTCACCACGTTAGAAGTCACTCAAATCATCCAAGGCCTCAAGCCTTCAAGATACCAAGGTGACATCTTACCAGCCCCTCTCATCAAAGACTGTGCTACGAAACTTGCCCATTTTATAGCATTGCTATAACTCCTTCTCTTCCGGCAATATCCCTACCAACCTAAAGGACGCATGGGTACTCCCACTACTAAAAAAGCCTTCACTCGACCCTAATATCCATACCAACTACCGCCCCATTACAACTGTACCCTTCTTATTCAAAATAGCTGGGGCAGGCTACCTACGAATCCAGAAATATCTGGGAACTAACAACCTCCTTGGCTTGTGTCAATCGGGTTTTCCGCCCAGGTCATGGAACTGAGACAGCACTTTTGGACCTAAAAATCAAAATGGACTAAATCATTGACCATAGCAACCCTGGCCATCATCCTCCTCCTCCTCCTCCTCCTTCCTTTCCGCTGCCTTCGATCTTTTAGATCACAAAGTACTATGTCAACACTTCTCCCCCAAAGCCTTACTGGATGAACAAGGCGTCTCCTACACTAATTATGCACCCACTCTGATTCGCCTACCCATTACAGGCATTTACAACACCGACATTACTGCTTTAAATAAGATTGACCAAATAATCCAAGTCTGATGCTCACCATGGACTATGCCTTAAGGACGAAAAAACAGAGCTTGCCCTGGTAGGAAATCAATAGACTAGACGGCAACTACAAATCCTTTGTCATAGATGGAAACCCCATCCCTTTATCCAAGGAAGTGAAAACTCTGGGAGTCTACCTGGACTCCTCACTCACTGAAAAGACAGGTAAATGCCATTGCCTCCGCAGCCGCATACAGGACTAAACTCATCAACACATGCAGACCTTTCCTGAACTCTGACAGCTCCATCACACTAGCTAGAGCACTGATTCTTTCCAGAGTAGATTACTGCAATGCCCTCTTTGCTGGTACCACCACCTGTAACATAGAAAAACTACAAGTCATACAAAACCATGCTATAAGAGCAGCCCTGACTATTGCATTAAAAAAAAAAAGAGCACATAGCTTCAGCCAGACGGGACGCTCACTAGCTCCCGGTATGAAATTGTATCACAGTCAAAATTTCACTGACGCACAAATATCTTTCCCTCACAGCCCCTTCTTACCTCTAGCAAATTTACCAAACATAAATCCAAAAGTCCCACTAGAGTGGCTTACTCGAACACCCTCCCTGTCCCCAGATTGAAGCAGAATAAGGCAGGCGGCCACAGCTTCCCTGTCGTAGCAGCCAAACATTGGAACACGCTGCCAATCGCCCTAATATTGGAACCTTCCCTCTGGATCTTCCGCAAAAACCTCCAAAATGTGGCTCTTTTTAGTAAAGACTCCTAAACACCACTAGACCTCTTTGCTTCCTCGGCAATCCAACTGCTTGCTATAATTGTCATTTCCACAGGTCTGGACGGCGCCTCTTTGTAACCAGCTACCAACATGATGGATAATGTATTCCTCTGGCTACCGTCTTTTCTATGTAAATAGCGCACAGATGCCACCAGGCTTGGAGTGCTCTACAAATGGGAAATAAATAAAAATAATTGTGCCAGGCACGCTGGTATGAGGGGCCTAGTCTGCGGCCATCGTTCTTTTTCACAAGAAAATACAATTGATCTGTCCATAGTCTGCTAGAACAATGCATTAAATGCGAAAACCTTTATTTATTTTTTTTTTTTTCAACTTGCAAGGGAAGATAAAAGGAAAGATAAAATGGCTGTATGTTTGTCCGTTTATTTTTTTAATATAATGAAGGCACCCTATTTCTGCTTTTACTTATTTTTACACATAAAGCAGGCCTCAAAATTGTCATTTCTCCCTAGGTGTTGGCTTGGCTTAGTTGGCTCTTGGCAAGTAAAATACATGGTGTATTGTGTGCATGTTTACCATTGAGGGACTGGGTGACTTTTTCTGCCTGGCTAGTAGCTTGCAACTTGACATATTTACCACTGAATAAAGCTTCTACCTCTGTCTGATTCCTGGTTCTCAAAAAATGTGTAAAAGCTGTGAGAAAACATAAAAAAAACATGTCTTTGAATGCTGTCTGTTATGCCTTGCTGGCTGAATGAAGGTGTGTATACTTGCTGCATGAAAAATGTGAAATGAGGCTATTTCCCTTTTGCCGCCAATGAGTCGTTGGCCTGGCACATTACTTCTTGCAACATGTCTTTGTTTACAGCACTGAATTTCTAATGTGCAGCTCTTTGTATTACTGGTGGTTGGGGCAGAATTTCATTTTTGGGGGACGCTGTATCGGGACGGCAGCGTCTCCTTTCAACATTGGCTTCTCTTCGCACCACAGCCAGCTATGCTGTTAAACGTGGTTCTGTCTCTCGTGGACGTAATCGCGTTGGAGGCTTGCCTCTCTGTATTCTCTCCCTCTCCCCCATGACAGCGTGTTGCTGTGTGGGACGGATGGCATCTCTCTCGGGTGTCTGCTTCCTTCCACGCTACACCAGAATCCTTTGTTCTGCATGGCTCCTCCCATTGCAAACTTTCTTGCGTTCAAGTCTTGCATCCGCGTTTGATGTTCCTTGACCTTTTATACTTGCTCCTGCAACGAGGTGGGGGCGTATTGTTTATTATAGGTTGGCAAGGATGTGGGAAGTTCAGCATTGATGTATTAACAGCATTACCTTGAGGCTATCACATAGAGGTATTGTTAGCATTACCTTAAGCTAAACACTCAGATGTACTGTCAGGTACTACCTTGTGTATAGGGAGCCCCCCTGCATGGGAATGGGAGCCCTTGTACCCTAAAGGGGACTCCCTCCCAGTACACTCCCACTTTCCTAAATCCCTATGGAGAATTTGGCTGAGCAGGCTCACCTCCCTTGCCTTAAAGGGGGTGTCTCACCTTTGAGGGGGAAGAAGGAATATCTTGGATTCGTCACAACCTTTATGATGGCAATTGGGATACTAATTATTTTTTCTTTTATTTTTTTTTAAGTATTACTCTGCCATTTTTTGTTTGCGCATTTCCTTTTAGTGTACATGTCCTTTTATTGTAACCATAAGGCAGGCCTAATGTTGTTGTGCAATCGTGGGCTTACTTTGAGCAAAGCACAGCACTTTTCCTCAATTGTTGTGAGATGTCTGCAGGTTTTCTTACTTGCTGGAGGATTTGGCTGAAGGGTGTTGCTGTAATTTAAGGACTAGGTTTGGCTGTGTACTGGCTTTGCCCTGTGTCCATATATTTAGCCCTGGTTTTTCTGTTGTCTGCAGGGAAGAGGGGTGGGGGGTGACTTTCTGGGCTTTCCTGTGTCCTTCCATGCACCGCTTTGCAGGATGGGCCTACTTTCACATGCTGGGAACGTGTCTGTGCTATTTTCTCAGTCGTCCCGAATCATGCTCTTGTTCGTGCGCCTTGAAGTAGGTAGCTGACCTCATCCAGAAGAGTGGTGGGACACCACAATCCCACCTCTGCCTGCTGTCCTGGGTCATTTTATTGTTTTCTCTGTGAACTGATTGTTGCTTACTTAATGTGTGCCCACTGAGACATCTGGATCCACTTGGTCATGTTCCCCTGTCTCCAGCTGCCCTTCTTTTGTTCGTTGTTGCGGGTCACCCTTGTGGGAATGCAGATTGTTTTTTCTTTTGGGTTGTCATTCATCTGGGGTTCAAATCCCTGGGTGACAAAATCATGTAACTTGCAAGAGCATATTTGTACTCTGGTTGTTTTGCTTTTGCCTTAGTGTTTTCTGGAACTGTCACCGTCACCATAAATACTCGCAAACCCTGATTTGCTCTTTCTTCCTGGAGTTTGAGTCTCAAACCTGGAACAGGAGCCCTGCTGAGAGACATCCGTTGGTGTCTTCTCTGCACATGTGTGGTAGAACTCATATTTTGCCTGAATTTTCACCATTACATGGCTCTGTGGAAATACTTCGTCCTGTTATTTCTTTTTTGGGGGGGGATCTTTTACTGCCTTGGTGAACTCCTACTTAAATTACTTTTAAGAATACTTAACTGAACACTGGCATTTTTCTTGGTCCCCTGGAGTTTACTCCAAAAGACTATAATTTTAGCATGCACTCCTGATTCTATCTGTGTTTTTAAAGTTTGTATATTTCACCTGTGATGAATCAATAGTTTTCACCCTTTCTTCCCAGGGGGCCGGGGGCACCCCCTTTGAGGCTAGGGAGGTGAGCCTGCTCTGCAAGCTCCACACTGGGTGACTCCCCTTTAGGGGACAAGAACTCTCATTCCCACAAACGCCTGTTGCAAGAAACGCTTCTGCCTATATGGGATTGCCTTCAATTGCTAGTAATTTGCATTCCTTTTGTTTGGCTTCAGGTAATGATGGATCTAATACGACATCGGAAGGAAAAACATGAACGCAAACTTGTATATAACAAGGATGAACCAATGAGAAGCGCAAGCAGCATGCAGGGGAAAACCCTCTGATGTAGCGATGTCTTGGAGGGGCACAGAAGTGTGGAGACGCAGAGCCCGTGTAGGAAGGAACGCCAGAGGAAGTCGCCAGAGACAGACCGTGAGGACCCAGCAGTCAAGACATCAACCATGCCGACACCGGGGCGGATGGGCGGAACAAAACCTCCCGTCTGCAGCCATACGCCGAGCACACATACCTCACGAGACGCAGAGAGTGAATTTGCAGTGGCGTTGAGAAAGAGGAGTGAGCCAGTCGAGGAAAGCGACCCGTGCCTTTGCCAAGCCCCCGAAAATCCACCAGAAGTGAACGTAACGGGCTGGAACACAAAAGGGGATGCAACCGGGACCGCGTGTATTAATTGAAAAGAAACTGCTGATATCACTGTAGATAATTGAGAAAGCACACGTGTATATGAGGAAAAAGTGAGGAAAATTACCAAGTATAATTGTGGAGGAACAGTGGTAGCCATTACTAAGAAAGTTTGATGCTTTATCGTAACAGAGCAGTTTTCAATCTAAAAAAAATAACAAACATCAAGGGGAACCCAGTAAAGAGGCCTCTGGACTGGTGGTGTCCTAGCAATCGTTAAGGGTATACCAGACCCCAACCGAAACAGCGTAGAGTATAAAGAGTCTGAAGGACTAATCTACAGAGGAAGGAATGGAAAAGACTACATTCAGAAAGGCAGCGACATACAGGACCTGCGTGCTCCGAGACAGCTGACCTACGAATATACAGTACGACTACAGAAGCTCATGAAAGAGACACTGGGAACCAGGATCAATCGTTTTTACTAATTTGTTTCCAGTTAGTGGCAAAATCAGACTTGTTGCAAGTGGAAACCCCTGAAATAAAGCTCCAAGACATAAGGCTAAAGAAAAGGTTCCAGAACATCTAGATTTTGGCAATTATTTGTTATTAGTTTAGTGGTAATCGGATAGAAGTAGGTTTTGGACTGAGGGTATTTTTCTTTGGATTTTTGGTGACAGACCCTTAGTTTGGTTAGGTAGAGAACATTCACATAGCAAAAGTTATGCATTTTTCTTCTTTAAATAAAGTAAAAAAGTACAACCTGTCAGACTCCTTCTGCCTCCCCACACACCCCTGTTCATAAAAGTGCTCAGTCTACTTATTACTGTATCTAATGTCTGCTACTAAAAGTCAAATCCTAACTTGTGTAGGCCCTTTGGGGTTAGCTGTTAAATTGTTGGCTCCCTTTTCTCCCTCTAGGTGCTGTATTTAATGTATGGTGTGCATTGCCCTCCTTTGTTACTGTCTACTAGAGGAAATAAAATATTGTGCCTTTACACGTATGACATTCTGGTCCTGATCATGAGTATATAAATGCATGTATATTGTCTAGGGGGTCCCCTTTTCTCACCTCTTAGCCCTTTTTAGTACCTGTTTTTGTGAGCAACTTGTTTATTTTAGGAGTCGGTTTGGGTCTTCAGTTACTGTTATGATGTGATATTTTATTTGTATCGCGCTAATGCACAAGTCTTTCAGTGCGCGGCAAGGGAAGGGAAAAAGGGAAGACAAAACGACGATCTTACTAGGCCCAGTGACTTTGAGAACATATAAGTGCGGGGAGAGGGAGAGGGAATATGCGAATACAAATGCAAAAGATGGTGCAGCCAGCAAAGTGGCAAGTGCAGGTTTTGAGTGCAGACAAAGGGGTATCTGGTAAGTGCAGGTACGGAGACTGTAGGGTAACGGATACAGACCGCAGTGCAGTTGAGTAGCTGGGTGGGCATGGACCTGGGCCCGAAATTGGAGGGTAAACCAGGTGTGCTGTGCTGAATGCAGACCGATAAAGAGGGGAGAGGTAGAGCAAAGGCAGAAGCAAAGAGGAGGGTCTTGAGGTGCCTCCAGAACTGGAGATGGTTCTCCTCAAGTTTCAGAGAGGCTGGGACGCTGTTCCAGGGGGAGGCCCCTGCTGAGGAAAGATCTACCACCATCTTGTTGCTTGGAGAAGCGACTGACCCTGGGGGAGTTGAAGGTGGAGGAGTGAAGAGCTAGAGTGGAAAGGTATTTAAGGAGGGAAAGTTGAAGGTATTTTGGACCTAGTCCCCAGAAAGCCCTGTGGACAATGCAAAGGGTTTTGAATTTAATCCTTGCAGCCACTGCAAGCCAATGAAGAGATTTCAGGGCTGTAGAGATACGATCCCTACGCTTGAGGCCAAAGACATGTCTTGCAGTAATGTTCTGGGTGAGTAACAGAGGGCGGAGAGTAGAAGCAGGCAGATTTAGAAAGAGGCCGTTGCAATAGTCCAGCCTGGAAGGAACCAGTGCTCTAGAAAACAGTAAGCTTCTGGAGGAAGGAGAGGAACAGAAGAATACCTTTGAGGAGGTGCAGTTGGTAATTGTACGCCAGAGATGTGAGGAGAAAAGGAGAGTGTGGAGTTGAAAATGACCCAGAGGTTCTTCGCTTCGCAGGATGAGGGCCAAAGGAGGCCGGCCAGTGAGTGACGGGAAAGGAGCATGCAGGAGTGCTGATGAGGAGAATCTGTCTTACTGGCATTAAGACAGAGATCATTGGAGGGACGCCACTCCTGGATAGAAGACGGACAGTCAGGGAAGAGAGGAGAAGAGGTGGCAGAGGGAAGCATGAAAACGGGCTGAGTGATGGAGCAGAGAGCGGCAATGCGGTGGGCAAAGAGTGCCAGGTAATGGTCGGAAAGTCAAGGAGAGAGGTTAGACCCCTGGGGAACACCACAGGATGAAAGTGTGATGGAGGAAATAAGGAATCAAGTTGAACCTGGGAGGGTTGATCAGAGAGGAGAGGTCCGCAAAGCCAGGGCCTGACTGGTGATACCCAGGTTATCACGGAGACTGAGCAGGGTGGCATGATTGACCTTGTTGAAGGAAGAAGAGAGATAGAGTAGGATGAGGACAGTAGGGATGTTGGTCAAGATTGGAGAGCAGGTCTTCACAGATGTTTCGGAGAACAGTTTTCATGCTTCTGGCAGCTCTAAAGCGGTTACTATTTTAAAACGTACTGTGTTCTTGCTATGTGCTACATTGAACTCAAAGTACGTATTTGAACTAATGTGTGATTTTATTAAAAGCATATATCTTTTTTAATAAACCAGTGTGTTGTGTATTTGAGCGTAACTGGTTAACTGCTTCAGTACCAGCCTTCTTCCCTCCCTTAAGTTAAGCCTAACTGCTCTCTGCCCCAGCTACCATTATAGAGTTGGCTGGCCTACCTTTTTGGTTCAAGCCCTCTTTTACAGTTTGGTTATATGTTTCACTCACCCTCACCCCAGGGCTGTGGAATAATCGCTCCTGACAGTGGACTGCAGAAGACAGTAGTGTGCAGGGCATGCCTAGATTACTTACTGGTAATCCTCTTCTTTGTCCCCTTCCTTTTAAAATGAGGCATTTCCACCTCCCAACATGAACATTTTCCAAATAATTTGAAAATGCCTAAAAAGCCCCTCCCTTAACCCACAATATTCCTGTATGTTGGAGATGAAGCCCTTCAACTGCTTGTTTGGTAACCCACAATATTCCTGTATGCTGGAGATGAAGCCCTTCAACTGCTTGTTTGGTTGTAAGAACATTGACTAGGAACATGCTTTACTCTTTCTGGGCTTCGGTCTGAAGGACCATCTCGCTGAACAGCTTACAGCAAGCTTCTCCAACTCTTTACGGTCCTTGATCGCCAACATAGAGGTGATAATGCTTCACAAATGTGTGCTCTACTGCCCACTTCCCTGCTTTACAGATCTCTTCTGCCAGTGGGATGGACACCTTTTGGCCTCGGCTCATGAGGCTGCCATACCTCTTGTAGACCCCCACTGAAAAACTTGAGATGGAAGATCGCCAGTATTGCAATATTCCCATAAAACCATGCAACATATTCATTCTCCGCCATGGTTGAAGCCTTTAACCCTGTGGTATTAACCCATGCGAGATGAACAGACGATTGGAACTCCAGCTGTTCTCTCCAAGTATATCAATACATCTCTTCTCGCGTGCAATGAAACCTCTGTGGGGATGAATATGACATGAATAAAGGAAGCACAACCTCTTGATTACTATGAAAAGTAGACAATTTGTTAAACCGAAAAGCAGAATCCAATCTCGAAACTATAGTCCCTAGACAATAGAGCACCCAATTCCGCTAGGCATCTAGCTGAAGTAACAGTTCCAATAAACTTCCAATCCATTGACTTGAAGGGCTTGAATAGGTGGGAATGTAGGACTTTCAGGTATTCTGCAAATCCCAAGGGGGAACCAAAATAAATAAATATTCGCTGTCTAATGAGAGAAACTCGGAAAAAGTCTGACTTTCTCGCCAAACCGAATCACCTAACTGATATTTGACCGCAGTAAATGCAGAACACCTGCAAATAAAGTGACTGCAAAAGTGGATTGCCAAACCTCCAGGACTAATACTCTAGAAGTCCTGTTCGTAGACCTCCCTGCTCAAACTCTGCTCTGTCTAGCTCAGCACCTGCATTGCCTGAGAAGTTGTTTCTAGTACTGGAAATGGAATGTGTTGTAGCAACCATGCCACTTTCCCTGACAACTGCACTAATCTGGGAAATCAATTCTTCAGTGCCAATAAGGAATTACTACAGCCTTTTTCTTGTCTGCTCCTGCCAATTATCAGAGGAATAATCTGGAAGGGGCGGGGAATGCATGATGTTACCTCTTGGGCCGTTGTAGATTTAAGGTGTACATCTGAGATTCAAAGCATTCCATCCCCAAGCATGCAGATATGGGCACCTCATACTCACATTCTGCTCAGCTGACAATTGTGGGGTACAAACTGCACTGATCCTTCTATGGGTTCCCTAACTGTAGGCACTCCTCCTTGAAGACAATTATGTGATGGTTGTCTTTCCTTCTTTTTCAGGAACTTTCTCCATCTCATTGTCTGCACTGGCTTACATGGACTGCCTGCAGGGACAGCAAATTGTCATCCGATCAAGACCCCAAATGTATTGCTTGGCTCTTCGATCTGTTACCCCTCATTGGATGATCACCTTGGCCAGTGCCACTGTATTGTTGTAAATCAGTTACACCTTCTTTCGGATTGAAGCACTGAACACTTGTCTCATTTATGCCAACTCCTTCCAGTTGAAGTAATGAACGACTTCCTCCTTGGGCCTGCCCTCTTGTGCGAGTCCAGAGTAGTACCTCATCACAGCAACTTGCATCTGTGTGGCATTATTTGATGAGATAAAGATAACATATTTCCCTTTCCCAAAGATTTAGGTTATAGATGCCACTGAAAAGCAGTCCGACCCCACCCCCTTCTGACCTGGAGCATTGCGATCTTGCACACTTTTAATCAGTGCTAATGTGGTTGTGCTGCGAATGGTTGCAGAAGACAATGGTGTTCCTCTTCGGGGGCTTGGGGAGGAGTAATACAAATTACTACTTTGTGTGCATTGCCGTGTTCCTTCAAAAGTTATATATTGGGTTGTGGTGAGTTGAGAATCCATTTCGTTGATCAGGTTGTGGAGGAGTAATATCTTGCCAACTCATCATCCATCTCCCTTTGCTGCTTCTCCTTTGACCGAGCAATGAATCACCTGTCTAGATATGGGTGATAATCCCCTTCATTGCAGATTAGGGAAATTGGGAGTCAGAATCTTTGTAAACACCCTTGGTGCCAAAGTCAGCCCAAATTGAATAACTAAATGGCATGCAAGTACTGAACTTGGGAAACATTGACGTTTACTGATCAGAATATAAAAATGTCTACAGGGTTCTAAATGTAATAGTTGGTGAGCTAAAAACCAGCTCCTGGCTCTCTGGCATCACCTGGTAGGCAGGAGCTACTTCTGGGAAGCCAAGAGCTAGTACATGACTCACTTGAACACTAACATAAGCAAGCTTGAACCTTTTGTCCATTATGGATAATTCATTATAATGTTTGTGTCTTGTAGGTGTGTCCTAATGCTTCCTAGCTTTGTGTGTTTGGGAACGTATGTAATTTCAAAGCAAGGCATGAATTAGTTTTCAAAAATTGATTAGAGGAATTTGCTAGTTAAGTGTTTTGATTAGCAATTATTTCCAAATTGTCAGTTAGTTGTACCCAGTGCTCCAGATAAGATTTTGAAGTTGGAGTAAAATTATAATATTTTAGGGAGTACAAATGTAAATCCAATTCCCAGTAAGAGCGGAAACATATATTTTAACTGGGAAATGGTAATGTTTTTTTAATAATTATTTCTTTGCAGCTAGTTATTCATACATTAAAAAGGTACATGTTTACTTCTTCCGATCAGGCACAAATAATAGTAATTTCTTCCTGTGGTACTACATGCACTGCTGGTCCAAACATATCCAGGGAGCTGTGTGAGTGAAGGCACAAGGTCATATGCATCCATTTGCCATATTTCTACTCCCTATTGTTATTTTTGAAGAGTATTTGCCTATTCTTATGGAGTAAATGAGGCCGATAAGCCGTATCTGTAGGGCTGGTTGTACCCCAAGAAATAAAATTAGCAAGATTACAGTATTTCTATGTGCCTGTGAAGTGATAACATTCATGCAATGATTGTCTGTACAATGTCGAGGTTTGCTGCATGAATGGACAAAAAAAATGTGATTACAAAGAAAGCTCTGAAAACATTTTTCAGTCAAAGGATCTGTGTGTCTGGGTTGTGCAGCAGTCAATGGTGCATACTGCAGTGTCCTTCAACAAGACACCAATAAAGACTCAATTGTGCATGTTTTTATTTTAAGTTTCATTTAGGTAGTGTTTGGCATAGTCACCAGCAACTGCTTGGATTAAAATTAAGGTGGAAAAACATTTTAATAGCAATGTGGCACTAAGATATGTTTTGAGATTTGTTTGGTGTGCATCTGTTCTTTTTGAGAGGGCTAGGCCTTAAGTCAACATCCACACCACCAGGACATCTAGGGTTCATGCAAAAAAATAAATTGACAGCATTTTCGGATTTGAACTATGCAGAAGGGCCCTGCTTCTTAATACGAATGAGTGTTTCAACAGTCTCTTCTGACAAGGATGCCCTCCAGTCAGTTTTAATTGTGTTCATGCAGGAAAAGCAGCGTTCTACAACTGCATTGCACACAGGGAAAACCCTCAAGATGATTATGATCTTCACAAGCCTGGGATATAAGGTGCTATAGAGGTTTGCCAGTTTTACCCAGATCTCTTTTGGTGGCAGTTTACAAAGGCTGTTATGAGCAAATACTTTACTCTTGCCACTGAGACCGAATTGTTCCAGGACTTAATACTGAACTACAGTGAAGACTTTTTTTTTAAAACAATTTTTATTATTTTCATAACAAACACACCAAACATGGTTACTTTTTAGGACGTACATAATCAATATCAGAAACATCACATTATGCAGTGTCGTTTTCCGTCCTACCCCCCTCCCCCCCCATAAACTCGAGTCATCTCAGCCGCATCACCTACATGAGCATTTCCAGGAATGTCTGTGCTTGTTGACTCATCTGAGTCTTCTGTATCTTGATTGACCTGGTGGAGGTTTGCCATTGAGGTCACCAGCTACCTCCAGGCTATCAAGGGGCCCACTTCCTCCTCTCCTCCCCTGGTGAAAGCTTCAAACCATACCGCAGTTTCTGCTTCTGCCCATCTCAAGAGGTCCGCCCACCATATCTCCACTCTGGGCCTGTGGGTGCTTTCCAACACACTGCGATTCTGCGTTTAGCCATAATATAGGCCGGGTCTTTCATCTTACTAATGTGCAAGCAGACCCCAAGTCCAATACAACTCCACCCCCCCCCGGACATTTTCAGCTTTATTTCCTCCCAGAATCTGTGCACCTCAGGGCAAGCCCAAAACATGTGCAGTAGTCCTGCCTCCACCTCCCCGCACCTGGGGCATTTTTGTACAGCCGGGTCTCCAAACCTAGCTATTCTACTGGGAATCGGATAAGCTCTATGGGTAACCTACAACTGAATATGCTGGTATCTCGCATTCCGGGACACCTTTTTATGGTACCTTTGGGCTCCATCCCACTGTCCCTCTGTCATGGGTTCTCCCACCTCCTCCTCCCAGTCATCCCTCAATTGGAGCAGTTCCTTCCCCGCCTTCACCCTCAGGAGCTCATATATCCTAGATATTTCATGCCCACCCTCCGAGACATCATACATCGTTTCTAGGGAGGCATCGGGCTCTTCCTCTAGCACAGTCTCGGGCCATCTCTCTAACCTGTTTCATAAGCCTGGTATGAGTAATGAATTGGCCTCTATGCACCCCTGTCTCCTCCCGCAGCCTCTGGAATCCCAACGCCCCCCCTTCCTGCCATATGTCTCCAAGGGTGGCCAATCCCACTGGTTCCCAGTATCTGCGGACCGCTTCAAAGAGTTGGGAGTCGTCCCCGCATAGCACCGCCAGCGGGACCTGCTGGGAAAGCGGATCTGGGTCACCCACCGTTTTCCATGTCCTGTGCCAAACTTCCCAGCCCAGCTTCAATAATCTCCCCATCCTCGCTATTTTAGTTTTATGCAGCCACACTGTCTCCCTCAAAAAGTAAAGAGCTGATTCACTTTGTGAAAGCCTAGCTTCTGCCGAGTCTTCTGCAGACAACCATCTAGCCACATACGACAACTGTGCCGCTAGGTAATGCCCCTCTTATCGCATGTTTTCTGTAGTTTCCACAGGGCCACTCTATTCCTGGAATTGCCCCATATGAAGCTCCTGCACAAGCCATCAAGTTTCACAAAAAAGCATCTAGGGATCAAATACGGGATATTCACAAAAAAGTGCAAGAGTCTAGGCAGGACCACCATTTTGAGTAGAGCTGCTCTCCCCATCATGGCAAAGGGTAATCTAGACCAGAACATCATGCTATTCTTAACTCCCTCCATCGCTTTCTCTGTATTATGTTTGTGCTCTGTCTCTATTTTGTGGTAAACATTTACGCCCAGATACCTGAATGTCACGGTCTGCGAGGGTATCTGCAAGATGGGCAGCTTCTCCAGTGGGGTACTCCTATACCTTCCCAGGGGGAACAAACTAGACTTCCCGGGATTCACCGATATGCCTGAGAGGGTGGCATAACGATCCATCACCTCCAACACATATTGCAGGTTCTCCGGGTAGCGCAAGTAGAGAAGCACATCATCCGCATACAATGATATCAGGTGGGCGCCCCCTGTCGTGCGGATCCCCACCTCGCCGCATTGTTGCCGCAGGCATATTGCCAGCGGCTCTAATGCCAGGATGTATAACATGGGTGATCAGGGGCATCCTTGTCTGGTCCCCCTGCCAAGTTGCCATTTATCTGAGATTGTGGTACCTGTTTTAACTCTCGCCATCGGGGTACTATATAGCATCTGGACCCATCTAATATATCCTGGTCCCATCCCGTACCCTTTCAGAGTCGCTTTCAACCACGGCCACCGCATTGAATCAAAGCTTTAACCGCGTCCAACGACACGATAGCCAGCTCGCCCGGGTCTCCCTCAGTTTGGTCAATAATATGGTGTAGCCTCCTGTGGTTGTCTCTAATATTTCTACCGGGGACATAACCCGTCTGGTCTGGGTGAATCAACTTGCCAATTACCCTCTTTAACCTATTAGCCAGCACTGCCGTGAGTATCTTACTATCCTGATTAAGCATAGACAAGGGCCTATAGGATCCACATTCTGCATCCGGTTTGCCTGGTTTCAGGAGCGGAATGATCACCGCCTCGCGGAGGGACGCCAGCAATTCCCTCTGCTCATAGGCTTCATTAAACATGGCCAGTAGCGGCTGAAGTAGCTCCTGCTTATACGTTTTATAAAACTCGCTGGGTAACCCATCTGACCTGGGCACTTTACATGTGGGCAGGTGTTGGATCACCGCCTCCAGTTCATCCAAGGTGATGGGGGCGTCTAGGTCTGCTCGTTCCAGGTCATCTAAGGTGGGCAGACCTATATCCTCCATCGTATCCAGTATTTCTTGACTCATGTCCTCTCCTGTGTCCTCATATTATTGTCTGTAATATTTGAGGGACTCCTCATTTACCCTCTCCAGGGTATTATGGATTTGACCTTCAGCGTCCCTGACCTCTCTGATCACAGAGCGGGGGGTCTCATTCTTGTATAACCAAGCCAGTAACCTACCCGGTTTACCCCCCCCTGCATGCAGCCTCTCTGTGTATTTCTTATAGTTTAGTTTGCATAATCTGTCCCAAAGTTCATTACAAGCTAACTGTAAGTCCTTTATTTTAACGCTATTCGCACGGGTGATCCCCCCATTTTGTATCAAGCCCTCTAGCTCTCTTTCTGTCTCTTGCAGTTCCCGCTTGATACCCCCTTGGAGCCCTTTAGATTTAGATATAGCTACCCCACGCACCACTACTTTAAATGCCTCCCATACTGTTCCCACAGAACATGCACTGCCCGTGTTAATTTCGAAGTATTCCTCGATGGCCTCCCTCAAATCTTCTCGAAAGCCTGCGTCCTGCAGAGCCTCAGTTCTGAGCCTCCACGTCGAGATCCAGGCTCTGGGGGGTTGATGTTGCCACTCTATGACCAAGGGCGAGTGGTCGGAGAGTACCCAGGCCTTATATTCCGCCCCCACCATTTCTCCCACCATTCCAGCAGATACAAACACATAATCTAGCCTTGTGTGCAGGTCATGTGGCGCCGCATAATGCGAGTATTGCTTATCCATTGGGTGTAGCCTTCTCCACACATCCTCCAGGCCGAGGTCCAACAACAGTGTCTTCAGCGCTTTAGCTGCTGGCGCCGGCTTTTCTAATTTGCCATCTGACCCATCTATCGTGGGTTCAAAGTGCAATTAAAGTCCCCTCCCCACACCATCGCGCTGCCCACCAGGGGACTAATTTTACCTTATAAAGACCTAATATATGTCGCTGTATCATGGTTAGGGGCATACAAGTTTACGATATTCACTTCTCTGTTCTCCAGGAGTCCCGCCACCACCACCATTCTGCCTTCTTGGTCTATTGTCGAGCCAAGCAGCTGAAATGGCACATGTGGTGCCACCCACGTAATCACCCCTCTTGCATATGCCGAGTATGTAGCCCCTACGAGACTACCCCTCCATTTCCTCCTAATCACCTCCAGCTTCTCCTTGGTGAGGTGGGTTTCCTGTAGCCGAGCTATGTCAATCCGCATCCTCTTTAGGTACATCATCACCTTATTGCGTTTTAGATAGCTATTAAGGCCCCGCACATTCCGGGTCACAATTCTGAGATTACCTGATGCCATTACTTTGTTCGACATTTCCGTGTAGGCTCATACACCATCCCCGTCTATATAGGCTTGTTTCCCCTTTAAAACTTCCCCTAACTACAAACACCCCAAGCACCCTCAACACAACAAGCTCCCCAACATCCCACCCATCCCCCTCCCTGTCCTATCCCAACAACACCCTCCCCAACTGTTGCCCAGCTCCATCCCTGGATCTCGGGCACCCCCGCATCTAGCCCTTTCTGGCAATAGTCCGTACTCGCGGGGCAAGCAGCCCTAGCGGCTGTCTTACTACTAATTCTTGGGGGGGGGTAGACTGCCTCCATTCTACTGCTCCTATTTATTATCGTTAGTGTATCCCAGTCAATTCTGTACTTACTATTATCCATATTCCAGTCCAACAGGATCAATGGGTCCAAAAGTAACATAATGCAATTCGTATACTGAGACAGGACATAATGGACTCCCCACTTCTCCTCACCCCAATGATTCCACCGCATCCTTCTCACTTGTTGCTCTTCCCATGGTCTTGTTCATCTCCTCGGTCCGGGCAGCCCTGCAGGTCCAGCCATGCTGTCGCATCCTCCGGGGGTTTAAAAAAAGAACACTTTACTCTAATGGAAGACTTTTTACCTTGCAGGGTACAACATGTATCTGATCCCAGCCTCGCACAGTCTCCTCTTTACTGCCACATAGCTGTATCTCTGCCTTTGCACCAACATGGTGTAGTCGGGGTATGCCGTAATATTAGTAGATGTCCTTTTGATTGTCCCACCTTGTGAAAAAATTCCAGGATTTTTTCCCTGTCTTTTGTAGTTTAGTATTTTCGCAATCGCCCGGAGTGGGGCACCCGGTCGTGGCTTTCTCGTCAGGCCCGAGGTGCTCGTTGAACCGTAAACCCTTGTGACAACTTGTCTGCCCCTACTTCCTGCAGGATCATGTTTTCCACATAGTCCGTGGGGTCCTGGCCCTCTTTTCCCTCCGGCAAGCCGATCACTCAGATGTTGTTCCTCCTCGCTCTCCCCTCCGCTTCTTCTGCACGATTTTCCAAGTTAGCAACTTGCTGCTTCAATATGTGGACCTCTTTGGCATTGCTCGTACTAGTTTCAGTGTTCGTTTTCACCGCGATCTCCAGTCTGCTCGTTCTTTCCGCCAGTGCCCTGACATCTTGTCACAGCAGAGTAACTTCAATTCCCACTGCATCAATTTTGTTTTCTAAGGCTGTTCGTAGATCCGCCATTGCAGTCCCCCATGTGTTCCGCAGCTCAGTTATCGCCGCGAGGACCTGCCGAGACTCTCCCCCTGGAGTCCTCTGCCGGGCCCGACACCGGGGTAGCCAGAGTTCGTGACGCCTTTGCAAAGGCGTCCATTGTGGGTTGTTTACTTTTAGCCCCGAGTCCTTTAATCGACATAGTGCGTTCCTCCCTGCATGTTCCGTTCCGGGACTCCTTATGTCGCTCTGAGTATGTTCCTGCGGCTCCGCAGTGACACCCAGGCAATCCGGGCCCAGGCACGTATCCTTCAGGAAGCCGCAGTATGCAGCAGCGTGCGCTGTACTTCGATTTCAAGTGGGTTGTGCTCTCCCACGTATCTTCATTGGCATTAGCAGGTGCTGCTCATCTCGGTCATCTGTGTCATTACCACCCGCGCCCTGCTCAGGTCGACTTCCACACCTCCCCAGCGCACGTGTATTATTTCCCACACCCTCCAATTTTCAGAGCCTCCACTCGCAACTGGTATCAGGTCCTTGAAAGGGTGCAATCCACTTTGCCCCCCAGCAGCAATGCTGAGTCACTCCGGGCGCAATACCGGGGTCTAGGTCTGTTCTTTAAAGGCCTCCCAGTGTGCAGGATCTCCCCATCTTCTATCGCTTGGCGCTGTGTTGCCAGCTCATAGGGGAACGACACAGCACCATTCCACCCAAGCGAGCGTAGCGCGGCTCGCAGTGTGTACCACGCTGCTCACTGCTTGGGCCCCCTTTCTGTATCCACCTAAAGAATCATCCGTTCAAGCATTGCCACGTTGCGCTTTAACAAATGGGTAGTTCAGCAGGTTTGTTTTACAAAGCGGACACTCTCCAGCAAGTGTAATGGGGAAAAAGCCACACCAATGCAGGGCATGTAGTAAGTTAAATGTAAGGCGCGGCAGTAAATACAAATGTCGACAAGTTCTGCTTGTGCGTGTTTCCTCCTGGCAGAATTGTGTCGGGAGAGTCTGATTTTTACACACACTGCCCGGCTTATCAGCTTGGCCTCTTATCCGTCTCCTTAATCCGTCCCGCAGCCTGGGCCCGCCAGCCTGCACTCCTTGTGCGCCGTACTCACGGGTGCCCGAATTGTGCCTCTGATCGAGCGCACATCCAGCTAGCTTCAGGCATTTGACACAGGCAGCCGCGCACCTGCGGTGCCGGTACCACTGCGGGATGCGCCCCGGCTACTCCTCCTGGCCACTCCTCACATCCACAGGCGCCGGGTCTGCCGCTGCGTCCTCGCGTCGGCAATCCGCTGCCGCATGCTCCTCCTGCAGCGCCTCTCCGTGTCTCCGCCTGCACCATCCCCAGAGCTTTGCTACTTTCACTTCTCAGCACGGCTCCAGTCCAGCCACCGCTCGTCTTCTCTGCCCTGTATCGGCACTTCAGCCACCAGTTCCTCGAACTCGCCAGCCTGTCTCACGGGTCCCTTTGTTCTTACACAGCCGCCATTTTGTCTTCATACGGCCGCGTCCTGGCCGAGATAAAATGTTTCAAATCTCACGATTCTCATCGATTTCACTCGCGGGTAGACTAATCTTCTTCCCATTACCTTCGGACATTCATATTGTTGTTTCTGTGTGAAAGTTTGTTGGGTAGTAGCGTACGCTACCTAAAATCAAATGCCGGATCTCGGAGCACAATGGAGTCGCAGCCTACTCCATGGCTTCCAGGCCACGCCCCCTTCTACTACAGTGAACACTTAAATCTGAAAATTGTTATGCCACTGAGATGATTTAAAAGTTGAAATTAAATGATCTAAAGAATGAGTGCGACACCTAAAAACCAAGAAAGAGGTTGGAAATCTCTTCTTTAAACCTGTGGCACGCAGGCACCGCATTTTGTGACCCCAAAGCATTGTGGGAAGTACTGAATGGCAAGTTATCAGCAAGTGTTTCAATTTCATGCCCACCAACCTAGCCTAAGGATAAGGATGGCAGGGGGTGTTTGGGGTGGAATTGGGTGGGAAGACCCAGCAACTGTCCCCATGTTGCCAGTCAGCAGTCTTGTATCTGTGCCTGGCAAAAAAGAGTCTCCATTTTCGTTCTGGAGCTTCAAATATGTGCTTTGAGTAATTGTATTAAAGCTGTATTTTCTCTTTCCACTGGATATACAGCCTTCGAACACTGGTTCCTTCGTATCGGCTATTTGATGACAAAGAAGAGGTTATAGCTCTTCAGTGGCCAGTTGGTGTTTAAGCTTGATAATTGGCGGCTATTCCCTTTCTCGCTATGTGTATGCACCCCATGGTTGCCTCTCAACAGGGGGCATGGGGGTGGGGGCCACTCATCTGCAGCCCGGCCTGCCTAAGACCTTTTAAATATTCTTTTAGTCTCGTGATTAAAGCGCTCGTGGCACCTTTTAATCACGAGACTGAAAGAATGTGTAGAAGGCCTTCTGCAGTGGCTGTTATTAATGCGGGCCTGGATGCTTAGAAAGTGGGTGGAAATAACATTTCTGCCACCTTATTTCCACCCACTTTCTAAGCATGCATCCCTGCAGTAATATAACATACATGCCAACCCTACTGGTTTGGGCGGTAGGCTACTGCTTTTACAGTCCTACAGATTTCGGTGTCCAATCCTACTGCTTTCCAGCCTGCCCATCATGAGCAGAGCAACAACCTAGCATTCAGAAGGTGGGCGTGTTAAATGGCCCATTAATTTGATGGTTGTATGCCTGGCCACAGATGACGTGGAACAAACTCTGGTGCACAAAAACTAATCCAGGAAGGGAGGAACAAGAAGCTCATGTGTCAAGGGCAGGGACGGCATCAGGGCCTGCCTTTTAACATTTTCAGTTGAAAGGGGCCGTGAGCTTCAGGGATGTCCCCAGCAACTGTCCCATGTTGCCAGTGTGCTCTGGTACTTTGAAGCGGCCTCTATGCGCTAGATGAAATTACCAGTAAATATCTTAGACCAAATAACCATAGATACCCAAGATTCACAACACATACCAGCGGGACATTTACAGTATATCGACATATAGCATTCATATTACATTCGCGGCTATTGCTGCACAATATCATCCTTCTGTGCATAGAGGGTCCTGATATTACCGCAGATGGACCAAGTATACATTCAATCAAAAATAGATGGACCAATAACAATTCGCTCTCCCCACCTCCCCTGTCTCAGAGCTGCCCAGGATGGTAATTACCCCTTCAACATCAGTTCATGCATTCACTCCATCCTTCAGGGGAGCCAGGTATGCCGTGAAAGAACCCCAAATATCCTTTGGTCTGTTTTGCGGTCCGCATAAACTGCCGTATTCTCTAGTAATGTCACTATGCCATGTCATATCTTTAATCCACATTTCGATTCCCGGTGGGGAAGAGCTTGTCCATTTCAACAGAATAAAACGCCTAGCAAGTATCATACTTGTCGTAACCAGTTTCCGATATTGTCACGGGATGATCGGGTCCCAGCCAAGCATACAGGTCTGTATCCCACATAGTTCCACACCCTCACCCGTCCCAGCTTCCTCCATGGATGAATTGTACATGCTACTGGGTCGTACTTACATTTGTTCGCCACCCTTTGGGACACCAGGACCCCCTGAAGAGAGTATGGCTGAACCAAGCATTTTTCTATGCGGGCATGGGGAGGGGCGGGGGGGGTGGTGGGAGGCCCACGCCCCAGGCATCCATGTCGAAGCGAAATAGAGTTGTGAGGCCAGGAAGTATAATTCTATGTTTGGAGCGGCAACCACCACCCCCTGTCCCAATGTAAAGTTAGTTTCCCAGCTAATGCCGGGGCTGCAGGGGTTCCAAGCCAGCTTAACCAAAAGTGCCCTTGCGTCTCTGAAGAATCTCACCCCCGGCCACACAGGGACGTTTTTGGAACGTGTACAACAGCTTGGGGACAATCGGCATCTTAGCCACCGCTATCCTTCCCAACAGTGAGATTGGGAGCCTGCACCATCACTCCACTTTTTCTCTCAAAGCCTGCAAATGTCGGAGGTGATTATCCCCCAACAGCGCGCACTCCTACTGACCCGCACACCCAAATATGTGACCATGCTAGGCTCCCAACAAAACCCCTTGGTGTTAGGCAGACATACTGTACTCTCATTGAGAGGAAACGGGGTGGATGTCCCCTTATTCAGCTTAAGGCCCGAATACTCCCCGAACCCCACCACCTCCTGCGAGACTGGGGCCAGGTTGGTCGCCAGCTCCCTGAGGTATAAGATCGCATCATCAGCATACAGTGACACCAGCTCCTGGGTCCCTCCCATGGCCAGGCCCCTCGCCGATTGATATTTCCGTAGTCGTGCCGCCAGCACCTCAATTGCGATGGCAAAGAGCAGGGGCGACAGAGGGCAGCCCTGTCTGGTCCCTTGGCCCAACGCAAAGTGCTGAGAGCACCACCTCCCCTCTACCCCTATGCAAGCATCCGATCCATTGTACAGCAACCTTACTGCTGATAAAACGTAAGGGGGGGGGGAGAACCCTCACCTGCCTCAGAACCTCAAATAGTCCCACTCCAGAACCTCAAATAGTCCCACTCCATGGAGTCTAATGCCTCCTCCATATCTAACAGTACCGCCGTCGCCTGCACGTCGGGATCGATCTGGGCCAGTATTGCAAATAGCCTACGGAGGTTTGCTGAGGTCGATCTACCGGGTATGAAACCCGACTGATCCACATGGATTATGCTTGATATGTGCGGGAGGAGCCTATCAGCGAGGATCTTGGCAAACATTTTCGTATCCAGATTTAAGAAGGATATCGGCCGGTACGAGGTGCTATTTAATGGATCTTTATCAGGCTTCAGGATTAGAGTTATAACCGCTTCCCGCATCGTCTGGGGGAGGCTCCCCGTCTCCATACCCTCCTCCCATACTTTCAGCATATATCCGGCTACCTCCAAGCCCCATTCCTTATAAATCTCGGCTGTAATGCCGTCCGTTCTGGGTGCCTTTGAAGAGGGCAGAGCTCGGATTGCGCCAATAATCTCATGGGAAGTGATAGGGGAGTCCAATGCCAGGACCGCCTCCTGTCCCAGCACTGGGAGACGTGCCTCACTGACGTAATCTACGAGATCCGCTCCGATGGGCAGCCTCTTGGAGGAATATAAGGTCTCATAATATTGCCTAAATGTGGCCACGATTTCGCTTTGTCTCACCACTACCTGTCCGGTCGAAGTTCTCACTGATGCTATGTCTGTATTACGGACCTCATGGCGAACCATCATCGCAAGTAACTTGCCTGGCCTGCCTTCCTCACCATATCTGCGGGCCATAGCTGGCCAGGCTAAAAACTGGGTCTCCCTCTCCGCAAGGTCCCGGAATCTATCCAGTTCCCCCGCTATAGGCCCTGCCCTCATCCACTCGTTTTTCTAGTATCTTAATCTTCATCTCCGTCTCAGCCAATTCCTACGTATAGTTTTTAACACCCCCAGCACCAGTGAAAGACAGCCACCCCGCAGCACCACCTTAAAGGCTTCCCAGATCAAGCCCATCGACTGAACGGATCCCAAATTCACGCTGAAGTATGACTTAATTAACTCGAGGACCTTGCTCTTGAACACCAGGTTCGACAGCGCTGCTGATTTGAATAAGCCAAAAGGTTGCTGCACTCTATCCTCCTCTGGGCTGACCAAAAGAGAGGCGAATGGTCAGATAGTGTTCTAGGAAGGAGAACACATTCTGTCGTCTGGTGGACCAGCAGAGGTCCTGCCCAAGTTCTAATCCAGCCTCAAGAAGGTGCGATGTACAGATGAGTGGAATGAATATTCCCTGTAGTCTGGGTGCAATACCCTCCAGACGTCCCCTAACTCAGTCTTGCATGCACCCTAGTATCACCTTGGCTGCTCAGGAGCGCGGCCGGTCACTCCCGGCAGATCTTTCCTCGTGTGGGTCTAGTACTATGTTTAGGTCGCCCGCTCACACCTGGCATGTATACAGAAACGCCTGACAACTGCTAACTAGTGATTCAAAGAAACCTGGGTCGTCCACATTGGGACCATAGATATTAATGAATGTCACAATCGTGGTGCCCAGGGACCCAGATACAATGACGCATCGTCCGTCGTCTGTAATCGCCTCTGATAGTCGGAAACCCAGTGACCTATGTATGAACGTCATAACCCCGGCCGAGTACGTTGAGTATGACGTGTAATGTAGACCTTTACCCGACGACCTGGCGACTCCCTCGTTCATACTACCCCTCAGGTGCATCTCCTGAAGAAACAGTACCTTGGTACCATGGTGTTCGCAAAAGTGGATAACCTTGCCTGTCTTGCGCGGGTTCTTTAGACCCCGCACATTCCAGCTAAGAATCTTCATCTGCATTGCGCCTGTTCTTTGTACGCATGTGTCACAACCAGCTCTTACACTCTGAATAGGTCGTAGCTGCATCAATGCCCGTGGTCATACAGTGTGAATCATTTTTAAACGGAACCTTCAACAACCCACCAACCCACAAAGGACCATTGCTCGCTTGTTTTCCAGCATCACCCTTCTCTTTTCTCACTTGTCTTCAATGCTTGGTTATGCTTGGTCATGAGTCAGCCCGGTTCTTCGGGAGAGTCAAAAACGGCGCTGGGATCAGTAAAGAAGTGGGCTTGGCCTCTGTGCTGAATCTGCAGTTTAGATGGGTACAACATGGCATATTGAATCCCCTTGTCCTTCAGGGACCTCTTCGCAGCCAAGAACGAGAGACTGGCCTTCTGTACTGACCGGGTGAAGTTCGGATAAAACGAGACCCTGGAGTTCTCATACATTAAGTTGCCTAGTTTCCTGGCTCTGCGGAGCAACGTGTCTCAGTCCCTATAATTGAGTTGGCGTGCAATTATTGAGCGAGGGTTTTGACCCAGCTTGGGTACGATCTGTGACACCCGATGCGCCCTCTCCACCAAAAATTGGGTTGATAGCGGTGGGTTTTGCAGCACTTCCTTTATGAATGACTCCATGAAGGTTTCCATATTGCGTGGGTGGGAGGGGGGGGGGGATCGACTCGGCACACCGACCACTCTGGTGTTGTTTCTACGAGATCTTGCCTCTAGATCCTCGTTCTTTTCCTTTATCAGCTTTACATCCTTCCGCAATTCCTGGATTGCCTGCGCCGTCTCACCACTGGTGTCCTCCAGGGCCCCCACCCGCTGTTCCACCTCAGATTTCCTTCTGCTCTCCTTCTCAATACGTTCCTGCATCCTATCCACTTTATACACTAGCCCATCAAGTTTGTTGGTTACTGACGCGAAGTCCGACCACATTTCAGCCAATAATTGGTTAAGCGCAGTCTGGTGGAGGTCATTGCTCGTGCCCGCGTGAGACCCCTCAACCCCTTGGATTGCATCCCTGGTGGGTTCATCTTGAGGTGCAGGCATCTTTTCTGTATTCAAGCGCAGTCTGGTGGAAAGTTAGGCGAGATTGTAGTTTGCCTTTAGTCATACAGAGCACTTTATATCAATTGGCAGATTCCCGCCCGTTACTGATGCAGTTCCTGGAACCCAGGCTTCACAATGTCATTGGAGAACTCGGCCCAGGGATCTACCAACTATGCCTGGCCCGTGTTTCAACCTTGTCTTGTGGAGGGGTGGGGGGCAGGCAGTGCTAAGTCTGTCCCAAGGGAGAGTCTGGTCCTCCCCTCCCCCCCCCCCCTCAGTGTGCCACCCCTAAATGCAGGGGCCCTTGACGTGCTGCCACCCCTGGCGGTGTAATATACACAGGAGAATGCCTTCAGATTATATTCTTTTGTTGCAGGGATCAGCTGCAGTGGTATCCCGCCCTGACCGTTCCCAGGTGCGCAGAACCAGCCCCCCGGCACCCACTCCTCCAATCTAGATGTTCGGCTGCGCCTTAGTATCTTGCTTATGGGTCTCGAAGGCTGTCCCCACTCCAGGTGGGACGGGGGGCCCTGCTCTCCACCGGGGGCGCCCTGCCGCTTTTCCAGTCGTCTACACACTTACAACCCCCAGGGGGGGCGAGTCATGCAGCAATGTGCACCCGCTAGCAACCGCCATCACCACCCGAGGCGCAGCAGCCACCAATGAATGCCTCTGGGTTGTTTACGTGTGTTAGGTGATGTTCACCTCGGTATTCCTCTTCTGACCACTGCAGGAGCACAATTCAGGCACCTTGGCTCCTCCGTACTCGACGTTGGTGCTGCAGCATGTTCTTGAATTCCTGCGTGTAGACCCTGGAGGTGGACGGCTAGGCCCACCGAGGGCCTCGCACCGCAAGCCAAGCGGGGAAACCTTGGTGTGTGAATGACGCTCTTCTTCCTGCGCCCCAAAGGCCCCCAGCCGCTGCATCTCCCCTTCCCAGCCAGGGAGACTCCACCAACCACCTCTGCCTGAATGGCGGGGCAGCTACTGGCAATCTTGTGTGTCAGTTTGTCCTCCGGAGGGGCTGTCCGTTCGCGGGGTCTCGTCCCTACTCTCCTCTCAACAGGCATATTGCGGGTGCAGGGCTAGCGACGGGTCACAGCACGGGTGAACGCTCCTCCATGGATGCAGCTCCAAGCTGCCGATGTGTAGGTCCGCTGTTGAGGGGTTCAGGCCACCCAGCAGGGCTTTACCCCCCTGCCCTTAGCCCCAAGGTCGTGCGTGTCCCAAGGTGCGGTCATGCTCTTGGCGCCTCAGGCTCAGCAGTTCTTCCAGCCACAGGGCTCGCCAGCCCCCAGCACCACCTCCACAAATCCCTTGCAGCACCGGAGCAGCCTACTTCCCAGACGGGAGCCGCAGGTCCCCGACAGGATATTGGTATGCCTTCAGTGTTCCCCGCTTCTGGGGTTCATGGGGAACTCGAGGATCTGTGCTCCGCAGCTCCTCCCCCCGTCAGCTGTAACGTGGCCCTCGGGGGCCCAGTCTGGAGTGCGGCGGAGTAGTACTAGTTTCCCCAGCGTCTCCAACGGGGAAACGGTCAGCCAGGACTCGGAGATGTCTGCAGCAATTTCAATCCCTCTGGAGTTGTATGCGACACATGAGGGTGAGTGAAGAATCTAGGTAAAAACCAAGTGTTTTCAGTTTGTTAGTCACTTTATTGGTGTTGCCATCAATGTTAAAGGAATTAAAGGCGTCACTTAGTTTGGCGAGCCTGTGTTGAGCACCTGTGAGGAGCAACTCAGTCTTGTCATCGTTTAGGCATAGCCCGTGATGCGCCATCCAGGCTTGAATGGTGAGATATATGCCATTGAGTGTGGCTTTGCTGGCGTTGTGGTCCCCAGATAATGGGATGAGGATCTGTGTGTTATCTGCGTAGTTAGTGTAAATGACACCCAGGTCGTCCAGACGGTCAAAAAGAGGCTTTGCAAAAATATAAGTGGGGGGTGACATGAGCCTTGGGGGGGACCCACATGCGAAAATGGAGGGTGGTGCTTCCACTTTAGGGGAGAAGACTTACATGCTTCTGTCGCGGAGGAAGGATTTTATCCATAGTGTGCAATTTGTGGAGAACTGCACTGCTGATGTCGGGTGTTTACACAATATATTGTGGTCCACCAGATCGAATGCAGCAGAGAGGTCTAGGAGAAGAAGCAAGGCTGGTTTTCCTTTGTCCCTCAGGTCGTCCGTTTGGACTTTTAAATCCAGGAGTGCTGTTTCCGTCCCACATATTGGGCGGAATCCAGACTAATGTAATCCCAGGATGATGTTGGATTTGAGGTATTTCAGAATTTGTAAGTATGCTACTCTATTAAGAATTTTCAAGAGAAATGGCACTGTTATTGGGCAGTAATTTGTGGGGATGTTGGGGTCAAGGGTGGTTTTTACATTTTTCTTTTTTTAGTATGGGTAGTACCCAGGCGTGCGTTAGATCTGAGGGGACGCCATTGTTTTTGAACGAGGCATGAATAAGGTTGGTTAAGAAAGGGGTAAATTGGGGTGCGCAGTCTTTAATGACAGTAGGTGGGCAAGGGTCCCCTTGGCACCTTGATGGTTTTAGACTGAGGACGATTTGGAGGACTTCAGAGTTGGTGACCTCTGCGAATTCGAATTTGGGCAGTTCTTGCGGTTGGTAAAGTTCTCATGGAAGGTCAGTGGTTCGGTAAGTTTGGCTAGGCTGTTCTTTCTTGCTTCGATTAAGGATTGGATCAGATTAATCTTGTTTTGGAGACCGTTTTGAATGTTCTCACACCAATTTGCATCTTTGTTGCAACTATCCACTGGTGGGATCAGGGTTTCTAGCTGTGGAATTGAAAATTATTCCTTTCAGTTGGAGCTAGCTTTGGAGAATCTGTCGTCGTAAAGTTTACTTTTATTAAGTAGTACTCGTTTGTATTCCCTGGAGGCATTGTCAAATGCATTTTTGTTGGTTATTGTGGGCGATTTCTCCTGAGTGCTTCAGCCTTTCTTTTGGACTTTGGGCTTTGAGGTCAGGGGTGTACCAGCCATTGAGGTGGGCTGGTTGTTTGGCTTTGTGAAGCGTAAGCAGAGCTATTTTGTTAATAGCTGTAAGGATAGTGTCATTGTAGAGTTTGGTCATTAGGGATGGGTCGGTATTATCCCCAAATGGTGATGCTAAGACAGGTTTCAACAAAGGGAGGAGGTTGCTGGCTGTGATGATCCTTTTATTTCTAGAAGGCGCCTCTGGGGGTAGTATAGGGAGGTTGGTCTGGCTCTTTAGTATCGAAATTGAATGTGATGAGGTGGTGATTGTACAACGGGCAGGGAGTGTTGGCTGAGAAGGTAGAATTGCAGTTAATGTCTGCAAGCCAGTCGAGTATGCAACCTTTCACATGTGTAGGATTCTGAATCCTTTGTGCAAATCAGTGTTGGCCAAGGATGAAGTGTTGTTGTCGTTCAGGCCTAGATTAAAATCACCCACAATTATGGTTTGTGATTTGGGTTTGGCGTTGGAGGAGATCATTTGCGTGCCCTCATACTCCTACGACCGGGGCACTTTTGTAAACGAGCATCTAAAAATGTTGTTTTTATCCTTTTCGTTTTTATGCAGGGCCACTGCCTGCCTCCGGTTGCACGGTCATCTAGTCCTCCATTTATGCTCTGGGATTCGTGTCCTGTTCTTCCTGGGAATGTCGTTTCGCGAGGACAGATACCGGTTCTTTTTTCCTGGAGTGTCTAAGCCCGGAACATCGCTGCAGCTCTTCATTGACGAGAAGAAGAAATGTCTGGTAAGTTCTTTAGTTTTTAGGGCGCCCCGGCCAGGGTACTCCTTCCTGGGGTCTTCCAGGACCGGGAGAGGCTAGAGTAGCTCTGTGTTACCAGGTGCATCCCTGAGGTGCCCCACAAGGGGCCTAATAGGCATACCGGAGGTTCCTCCGAGGGTTCCTGCAGTGGGCCTGCCAAAACTGGACATTGTTCTGAGGTTTCCCATTTGGGGGCTCAAGTTCAGCTCAGTTCTTCTGTGACTCTGGATACTGGAGTTCGCCCTGAGGTCTGTTTCTGGAGCTTTTCAGACTGATAACAGGGTACGCCCTGGGGTCTCTGTTTCTGGAGCTTTCCATTTCTCAAGCTCCCTTTTGAGGGAGCTGTACGTCTCAGGTTGGATCCCAAGGTTCCTCTTCTTGGGGTTAAATCCAGTACCGACAGTCTAGGGATCCTCTTTTAGGGTCCTGTCTGTGAGGTACAGTCCTCAACAGTCCCATGCTCTGCGTGGTGTTACCGGGTCTGTCGAGGGGGCGAAGAAGGCAGTCAGGCACGCGCCACAGTCCCTGGAGTACCGGCTCTGCCAAGTTTCCTCCACTGGAGGCTATTTCTGTGACAGTACCTAATATGTCCAGTAAACATCCTAGATCTCCCAGCACTGGCTCGTCCGAGGATTCTTGTTTCAAGGCTAAAGTGTTACTTGTCCCCTGACTGATCTGAGGAGACAGTTGCCTCACTTTCTCCTGTGACGCAGTTCGCCTGAGTTGTCGACAAAATGGCGGCTCAACCTCTGTGGTCCACAGTGGCCATTTTGGATGCCTCACTTACACCAAGATTCACGACGGCTGGTGCTGAGAACATTCCTTTTGGGAATGAGCAGTTTATTCCGCGCCATGTGGACAACAAGAACACGTTACGCCCTTCAACCAATTGGCGTACTCGGGCACCGCTACCTCAGACAGTCTCGCTTCTCCCTGGTTCCGCACCTCATCTATGTGGACCCAGCTGGTGGTGGACCTTCCTGGCAACCATCCTCATTGCGTTCATGGGGGTATGCCCCTCAAGAGCGTCCTCTACCAACTCCAGTGCCTAGACCTTTTGTCTGAGGATGTGTTTTTTGGGAAATTTCAGATGCTCATGCTCTCTGATCTCATGAAGGCGTACTTTAAGGGCCTTTTTAGAGAAGTCTATCCTGTTCCTCCTGTAACTCGTTAGGCCCCGGCTGTTCCTACGCAGGTCCTGGTGGTGCCACCTACTCCACCTTTACCTGCCAGACCTCCACCAGCACTTCCTCCTCTTCCTCCACTTTCCCCGATGGAAAAGACGTCGGGATTGGCCTAACACTTTAGGCCCTGAGGCGCCACATGCAGTGGATCAATCTTCTGTTACCCCTTCACTGGACGAGGGCCAAGCGGACCAGGACAGAGATGAACAGCCCCGCTCTATTAGAGCTTTTCATAACAGTGTACTGGATATGATGGCTTTACTTGATGTTCCAGTGCCCAAGGCCCCGCACTCCACAGGAGGGGGTGCTTTCTGGAGCCTTCACTCTGTTACCTCGGGAGCGCACCGGCCTGCTCCTCCAAAAGGACATCTTGGCTGAGACCCGTAAGGTCTGGGACAAACCCCATACTGGGCTGCATCTCAACAGGAGGATTGATGCCCGATACAAGTTTCATGCCTCAGAAGATGTAGCCTGGTCAGCTTTTCCGCTCCCCTCGTAGACGGTGGTGGCAGCAGCTACCCTCCAGTCCAAGCCGGCCTTTGCATCCTCCACTGCAGCGGCCCTAATCCTCTCTAAAGAGGATAAACTTCTTGACGCCATTGGCAAGAAAGTATTTTCCATTTCGGCGCTCCAACTCCGTCAGGCTAGCACCAAGCTCATCCTGGCAGCAGCCAATCTTAATCTGTGGAGGGAGCTAGCTGATTTCCAAGAATGTATTCCTGTGGATAGGCTAGACGACTTTAAAGCCGGTTTGTCGGACGCCAAAGTGTTGACGCAGGATTTGCTGGAGGCTGCAGCATGCCAAGCGTGGCTCCATGCGACGAAGTTCTGAAAGGAAGTGCAGGACAAATACTAGACCTTCCTTTTGATGGCAAGGAGTTGTTCCATTCCTCCACAGAGGAGGAACTCGCAAAGACTAAGGCCAGTACCCAAACTGCCAAGTCTTTATCAGTCCTGGCGAAAGCTCCAGCTAAGGCCCCTTATACACAGAGGTAAGGGTCCCAAATGTCCTTCTCTGGGTTCAAGGGGTTTCAGGATCGCAGTGCGTGCTGATCTGAAGTTTACGGCGGGGCCCGCCAACCGAGCAACAACGACAAGGTGGCCGGTTTTTCTCTCAGCCAGCAGCCTCCTCTCCAGGGACGGGTAGTCTCCCTGCCAGTCATGCAAAAGATGTATCCGGTCGGTCGCACACTCTGGTGGGAGGACAAATATATTCTCATCTGGAGGCATGGCAGACCATCACCGAAGACCGGTGGGTTTGTCCATCGCTCGGGCAGGCCTCTGCATGCCCCCCCCCCCCCCCCCCACACCCCACTTTTCAACCCTCCCTTCCAGCAGACTGGGTCGCCTTCCCTCAGAGCTGAGGTACAGGAACTTATAGACCTCAGAGCGGTGGAACCCGATTTACCCCCCCCCCCCCCCCCTCGGGGAACAAGGGGAGGACTACTACTCCCGTCTGTTCACAGCGCCCAAGCACAACCAGGCTGGCCTGCGCACTATCCTCTATCTTTCCCAGTTTAATCTGAATCTTCCCCAAGAGAAATTCAAGATCACGCCCTGCCAAATAAACTCCTCTCTTCGGAAGGACGATTGGCCCAGTGTGGTGGACCTCCAGGTATGTATGATTTGGAGCCTGCGTCAGAAATCTCTGCGGTTCTCAGTGGGAGCGGAACACTTCCAGTTTTCGAGTACTCCCTTTTGGTCTTAGCTCGGCACTGCGTTTCTTTACGAAGATAATGTCGGTTATCGCAGACTGTAGGGGGTTCATGTATATCTATACTTGGACGATTGGCTCCTGCGCAATCCTTGCTCACAGGCGGCTACGACCAATCTCCAGTCACTCCTTCAGCTCCTGTTGGGCTGTCGGACAACTGGCGGAAATCATCCATGGTGGTCTCTCAAGACCTGATGTTTCTGGGTTTCCGTTGACACTGTCTGTACCAGAGTGTTCTTAATGATGGACAGGATTGCAGACTGTCGACCATGTGCCAAATCGTCCTCCAGTCTTCTCAGATGACGGCTTGGTAGTTCCAGAGACTTCTGGGCCTCATGGCGTCTTGCGTGTTGGCTCTGCCTCTTGCACGCCTGATGATGAGGCGCACTCAGCTAGATCTTCGGAGCTTTTGGTCCCAGGCTTTGGACCTGGATTCCAAATTGATTCCAGTTCCATCCGGCATGACGGCAGATCTACAATGGCAGTCTTCCGCCATCAACCTTTCAGTTAGGACCTCCTTCCAAGAGCCCTGCCCACAAGTAACAGTCACTACAGACTCCTCCATTCTTGGATGGGGAGCGACGCTACATCACCTCGAGGTGTTTGATGTGTGGACGCCTCAAGAGAGGCAGTTAAATATCAATTACTTGGAACTCTTGGCGCTCGAAGCTTTTCAACCGACTATCGGCAACAGTGTAGTCTGTGTCCGCACGGACAATTCTGTTGCTACGTTTTACATCAACAAGCAGGGCGGCACCAGGTCTTCTTGTGGATCTGGCTATACAGGTTTGGGACTGGGCCATCGAGCATATTGTCTTGCTCCAGGCAGTGCACATCCCGGGTAAAATCAATGTAAGTTACGAGTGGGAAATGAACAGCGAAGCACACCAACTTTTTCCACCAATGGGGCACCCCAGAGGTGGACCTCTTTGCAACTTCTTCCAAAAGGAAATTACCTCTTTATGCATCCAGGAATGGGCTCAGAGCTTCTTCCTTGGGGGACGCCCTCTATTTCGTGGGACAACATGAAAGCTTATCCTTTTCCTCCTTTGCCTCTGATTCACCGGATGCTCTGCAAGCTCAGGAGCACATCGAACAGCACTCTCATGTTCATGGCTCCCTGGTGACCAGCCAGGTCCTGGTTTTCGGAACTACAGCATCTGTCAGTACTCTACCCCCCCATCCCCCTGATCATATTTCTTTACATTCCCAACCTTCACCAGAGCAACCAGACAACCAGATGTGGCATCCTTCCCCCACAATGGTTCAGCTGGGCGGCCTGGTGCCCGAGTTCAGATCTTAAGCACAGTTCAATCTGTCCGAAGACAATATGCACATTATCAAAGCGTCCAGGAAGCCTTCAGAAGGGCTCATTACAGGAGCAAATGGCTCCGTTTTTGCCATTGGTGTTTAGCTAAACTGCTTGATCCCAGGCAAGCTCCCATCGACACCATTCTCTCCTTTTTGTCTCATCTGGCAGCTTCTGGCATTCATGTTCTGTCATGCAGGACTTACCTTTCTGCTTTTGCGGCCTATCTGTCCACCGACAGCTGTTCTTTTTCATTGACTGACTAATCCAGTCATTAAAAGACATTTTGCAGGGTCTTCATCTCTTCCCGCCGGTGAATGTGGTCCTCACCGCTTTGCCATAAACCTTTTGAACCCATGGCCACTACCAATATTAAATACCTTTCTTGGAAGATTGCCTTTCTGATTGCAGTAACCTCGGCGAGTTAGTGATCTCCAAGCTCTTTCCGTGGAACACCCGTTCTCACTTTCCACAAACATAAGGTTGTGCTTCGCACTCATCCTTCCTTCCTACCTAAGGTGGTTACCGATTAGTTAGTTATTTTTTTTTTTCATCTGAACCAATCGATTTCCTTACCTGTCTTTTTTTTCCTAACCCAACATCTGATGCCGAGAATGAGTTTTACACAATTTGGATGTCAGGCGAGCCCTGAAGTTTTACATCGATAGAACGAGTAAACTCAGGAGCTCCTTGCAACTCTTTCACATTCGGAGACCCGAAAGCGAAACCAACTTCAAAGGCAACTATCTCCCGATCGATTGCCTCATGTGTTTTGGAAGCTTATAACACTCGAGGCCTTCCATGCTCATCTTGTACGTGGCAAAGCGGCTGCTGTTGCCTTCCAAAGGTATGTCCCTTGGGGAAACCATTGCCAAGGCCGCCACGTGGGCTTCTCCATCAGCTTTTTGTAAGCATTGCTTAGACCTGAGCTTCAGAGTCGACGCCCAATTCGGCCAGGCTGTTCTGAAGAACTTATTCCAGTAAAGGTTTTTTTTTTCCATCTACCCGTACTACCTGTGGTGTGTGTGCTTGGGCATCTCCCACAAGTATGGAGGAAAGGGGACGGGATGTAGGAGTAGAACAAAGTTACTCACCGTAGTGACTATCTTACTCCTAGTCCATAGTCACTTTAGCGCCATACGCCCACCCATCGTCCCCTCTAAAAAGTATCCTCTAGTATTGCTTAAATGGTCTCAGACCTGGTGATGGAAAAGGACTGAAGGGCGATGCGCTGGGCGGAGCTCACAAGGGTAAAAACAAAAGGACAAAACCAATAATTTTTTATGCTTTTTTTTACAAAAGTGCTCCGGTCCCGTCCCGAAAGACGGAATGTCCCACAAGTTTGGAGGAAAGGGGACTATGGACTAGGAGTAAGACTGTCACTACGTTGAGTAACTGTTATTCTCAAAGGTGAGTACAGGGTCTGAGGGTCTGTATATGAGGTGTATGTTTATGGTGGCTGTGGCTGAGAGAGACAGTTTTACAGATTACTGAAACCTCTCGTGTTCAGGGAGGTTTTTGCTGTGATGGCAACTCCTCCACCTTTGGCGTTCGTCTATCCCTCCTACATATAAGAGTACCTGTCTGGAACGGCAAGTGAGAGGGTTGGGGCTGCAGTGGCATGGAGCCAGGATTGTTATGACTAGGAAGTCTAGTTTGTGTGAGGTGAGTTGATGCGTGCAGTGCGGAGTATGAGGAGTGTTGTTCGGGTGGAGGGGGCGGTAGTGCCCCTTGTGTCTCTGGTTGGACTAGTTCTGATTGCAAGGCAGGCATTTCTGAGTGATGGGGGGCAGGGGGCATGGGTAGCAGTTGATGGTGGGTAGGGGTAGCAGATGCGGGGTGGCTTTGGCTTCCAGGTTGTATTTGTTATGAGATACCGGGATGTAGTGGATCTCCTGGGGAGTCGTGTGGTGTGGCGCCAATGGAAGGAAGGAGAGTTGGCGTTTCGTAAGTTAGTGGGCATGGCTCTGTATTGGGATGGACTGATGCTAGAACGGGTCATAAGGTGACTTGTGTGAATAATGTATAGGATTAAAGCAGAGGACATGGTAGTCATTCGGAAGATTGCTTTGTGATGAAGAGCCACTAAATAAACTATGGGTCTGTAGGAGGTAGGGTGACTGTAGGCGCAAGTGGACCTTGAGGTAAGGGTCAGTGGACTCTAGGCTCTGGTGCACGTAACGGTGAGTAGCTAGTTGTGAGCTGTTGAGGAGCCAATATAATGTTAGTGACACGTGTGAAGGGAGTTGATGGTTGGCACCGAAGTCCTCAGCCCGCAGATGTATCTAGAGTACACTACCGGGCAGTGCATTGATTCAAATCAAAAAGTTCACCTTTGGTAACAGGTGGTGAAACTGAACTGTTTTAGATGGCACTGAAAAGCGCAGGAAGCAACGTTGCGGCAATAGGGAGCACGTGCAGGGTAGATTCAATTTAAGAAAGTTAACGGTAAGATGCAGCTATCAAAATAGAAGCATGGGTAATCACACCTTGTTTGTAGAGCATTTATATACTTTTTTTCATACGTAATTTATGATGTTCTCCTGCGTGGCATTTTGCAAAACCTACTACGGGGAGGGATTGGATTATGGGAACATGTCTACTTATAGAATCATGTGTTAGCTCATTGGCTGCCCCTTGTCTGTAGGACACTCCCTGAACTACTTTTACGTACGTAGTATACTGATTATAGCAGAGAATATGGCAGCGGGTGGTAACTGCAACATTGTTTTTTTAAATTTTTTTTATTTGATTTAGTTGCATAACAACTTCTAAAATATTTTATCACCTTTTGAACAGTCACCTAAGAATTTTCGTACATCACAAAAGTTTTCCTAATACATCATTGACACAGCCAACAACAATTATTACAGCCAATATATCCAAATTGCATAAAAGAAACCAAACACAGACTAAAACCATATTACTAATGAGAAATTAGATCTATTTCTACTCCTTTCATCAGGAAGAGTGTTAAAATCTAACCATTCCGCTTATGTCATGAAATTCCAAAGAGTCGTCATACCAAGATCCAACATCCTACTTCACTGAGGAAACTGACTTGTGAACCTACAGTATTGGTATTTCTGCCTAACCCCCAGTGCCTTCGACCTTCGGAAGAATAAATCTGAGGAATTGGACCACTGCAATTTGGATACGTTCTCTAGGAGACGAGAATATTGTTTGCCATCTACACTCAGTTGAGGTATAAGTGTGAAATGTGAGAATGTTATGAAGGCACCTCTTACGGACCACCCTTGGAGCCAAACAATCAATTAATAGATGCTGAAGGGTTTCATTTTGCGATGTTTCTAAACAATATCTACAGTAGTTCTGCACTGGAGTAATGACTTTCCGTCTGGCCAGCACCTCCCGCGTGCCCCACAAGTTAAATCTAAACCGTAGGAACTCTGCCCTTGTTTCCGGCGATGAGCATTTCGCCAGGTACGAGGCCATTCTCCCATACGGTTTTATACCAAAGGACCAGATATTGAAGTCTTTGCATAGATTGCAGGTGGCAAGCGTCTCTGCCCAATCGGCGTGGTATATCTGTCTTTTAGCGCGTTCCAGATTCAACAGTAACAGTTCAAGTGAAACCTCTGCCCTGGCCATGCAATTGAAGACTCATTTAAGCCACTCTCCTGAAAATTTGATTTTTGCTTTCAACAACGCCAAGGCTAGGACTTCTAGGATGGTACTCGCGTTAACCCCCAATAAACACTTTCAAAGTAACGCACATTGTCTCCAACCCGTCTGAGCGTGGAGGGACAACAATCCCAACTCATAACGGATCAATGCGATCGGAACTGCTTTGGGAACTGATAAGATCTCTTTCCAATATTTGGATTCCAGTGTGTCCCATGGATGAGATTTATTTAGTACCATTCCCTCGACCTCATACAACAAAATCGGGGACACTTTCATTTTTATAAAAGTCTAGCGCGTGTTTTAAAGTAAATTTCCCATATTTTTTGATAATATTTGCGTCTGTGAGGTCAGTTGTGATAGCTTCCTCGGGGCCCATGCGGACTAGTCACCCTTACATTGTCTATCCATGATTGGAATTCCCAGATATTTGTACTCCGAAACTTTTTCCTAGCATTATATCATGTATCGTCCATTTCTGATTGGCCCGAACCCTCTTACTAATTACTTTTGGGCTACATGTTACTACGTGGGATTTACCCACATTGATACTCAAACCGTTTTTGCAGGCATAGGCCCCCAACTTCCCCAACATGCGCTGTAGCCCCTGTGGAGTTTGGGATAATAACACCAAATCATCCGCGTACAACATATACGGGATTTGGCGCAGTCCCACCCTAGGGGGAATCCCCATTACAATCAACCAATTCCTTCCCAATATCAAGAATAAAGAAGTTAAACAAACGCTGCTAACGCACAGCCTTGTTTCAGGCCACGTTGGGTTAGAATTAAATTTTCCATCCAAACTAATGCGAACGCGCATAGATGTCTTAGTATGGAATAGGATGATGAGGGACAACAGTGTCGTAGGGCAATCTTAGGCCTTCAGTTTTCGGAACAGCAACTCGCGATCTACCGAGTCGAATGCCGCCCTAAAATCAATAAATCCCATATATAGGGACTGTGATCTCTCAGCTTGCTGTGCCTTAATTACCCTAAGTAACATAATATTAGGGATAGTTCCTAACCCCTTCACAAAGCCCGCCTGTAGATGGTCAGCCAAATTCATTTGGCTCACCCAAGCTTGGAGTTCCCTCAGGATTAGTCGGCAATAGAGCTTTCCTGGGACGTCAAGCAGTGAGATGGGTTTATAGCTGCTTGGTTCTAGTCTATCCCCTTTCTTATAAATCGGGATTGTTATCGCTTGAGTCCATGTAGAGGGTAGGCTCTGAGTTTCATTTACGGTCATAAAGATTTTGTATAAAACCGCCGCCCACACATGCAACATTGTATGTAAAGGTGCATGGTAGGCTTTGATTGGTCAGCAACCCGTTCCAACCTTGGACTTTCAGCTTGTTTAACAGCACGTGAGTAGAAATTAAACCTAGGTGCTCGAGATGCATCAGTTAATTTGTTTTCCAATTAGTCCATTGTATGTCCTCGACCTGATTATTGGGCCAAATCCTTTTTTTTGTAGTTGACCTCGTAGTCTGCTCACTGTTCTGGAACATTGAGGGGGTATGAGCAGACCACTATCTCCATCTGGGTTTTTAATGAACGGCTCTTTTCGACTTCTGAGTCATGTTTTGGGAGACCACGATTTTTTCCATTTCAGCCTCTTATTTAGGACCATTTAATTTTTATTGAACATAGTGCCATTACCCTCTCTGGCCTATAGAGACTTGCTCACTCCACATCACATAGGCTTTTGCCCTCGTGATTGTTCAGCACTTGGCACTTGCAAATGCCCTTGCCTTGCCTAATCTTAGCAGAAATATCTTATGCACGTGGTCTGTTCCTTCGACTTCCTTTGTGTCCCCATCTCTTGAAATAGCCTTCTCGATCTCTGGCCAAGGTACTCGCTTATTCTGCACACAAACCGTTCCTTTATCAGTTCTCACATTTTGCAATCCTAGGCTCGTCGTTTGAGCTAACAGGGTTGATTCTTAACACAAACCGTTCTCCTTTTTCTTCCAAGGGCTGTCCTAAACATTGTATGTATGCCTTTTTAGCAAGCTTCTATCACCTTTTCTCTACCTGTGTTACAGCGGATTTACTGTTGTTGGTCAGCACGTTATTTCATCATATAGTCGCAATTACTTTGTCTTTCTGTATATGTTTCTCTTAGTGCTTCAGTTAGCTTGACAGTTTTAAGTATTTTCATATCATTTCGGCATTGGGTCATGCATCTCCCTCTGGCCCCCCTTCTCCCTCTGGCCCCCCTCTACCTCTGCCCCCCTCTCCGAGAGCCCCAGTAAACATACCCCTCTCTGAACCTTTACATCTACTAGCACCTTCAGACTACATGTCTGCAACACCATCGCAACCAAAGGCATCTTGAGGAGCAGCTCAAAGTACATTGCACGGCCTGCTACATCTTTATCTCGAACGCATACTAAGTGCCAATGCCACAAATCATAGACCAGCACTCGGAACTTTGGTACTTCTGAGCCATATGTTTAGTACCAACCTCACCCTTTTTAAAAAGCCCCTCTTTTTTTGTTTTTTGCAAACCCAAATGCCACAAGACTACCACACATCGGAGATGCCCTATACAAGACCAAATTTACATTATATTACATTACCATTAATTTGAGCAATATTAACACTTATTTGAGCACTTGGATGAGGGAGGTATCAAAATGTGATCTTGTTAATTATTGTTCAACTTCAACTATAAATAATGGATCAGGGTTAGATTGAACATTGTTATGGATTATTTGTTTAAAGCACCAGTGTGCTTTAAGCAAGACGGTTGAATGTCATGTTGAAATTGTAGCATGTTTGTTTGGCTCGGGTGTCATTCAAGGGGCTGTGGGCTGGACTTTGAAGGTACCTGATTTGGGGGTGATTGCAGACTGTTAATGTCTTCTCTTATGCAATGTTTTATTTTTTTTCCAAGCTAGAGCAACAAATTACGATTAATTGTGTTAAATGAAAAACGCATGTAAAACGAAATACCTTTTTGGAATAGTTTGAGGGCCATTTTGTAACAGTTGAACATGTGTTAACTTTTCATGGTGTATATTAACTTGATGCAAAACATTGGGCATCCTTAAGAGTAGTAACGACACAATAACACTGTTAGCGTTGCATTACCGTGCCACCATACTATGGGTACAAAGGTAAATCCTCCACCTTTTTGCCAAACATTGGTGGAACTACCGCTGGCGTCTCTTCTGCAGAAATCCCCATGGAGTCCTATGGACTCCAGAAATGAGGACTTGGACCTCCCTGCCACCACTTGTAATCCTGTGGTAAATCCGTGGAACCAAGCGGCGATAGGTATAGTTTAGTGGTTATTTGGCAGATTTACTACTGAAATACCACCAAACATTTAATGAGGTTTATCTTAAATCTACTCTGAACTTGCATACTGAGCTTTCAGAAATAAACTATTTAGATTGACTTGATCTTTGTCATGGATGTTTGACCTTGCAACAACCATTTTGCTTGCACTTATTAGTTTTCTGTTGTTGGATTCTGGTTAGCATGGGCAAACAGTTGGGGCCACTTTACCATTCTCCTTGTATGGAGCATGTTACTAATTACTCCCAAAAATGCTCTTGCTATTGGGAGGTGTGGTTGAGGCTTACTGTAATTTTTCAAAAAGTGAATTTGTGATTGGGGTATAATGCAGATTTATACATTGATGAGTTTATTTTGTTTTTGCCAAGTGCTTTAAAACTATCATTTTTTTATTTGATTTAGTTGTCATACAACTTTCCAAATCCTGTTTATACGATAAAATTTCACTACAATACAATCGTCACTATCTTAATAAATTCTAATCTATATAAATCCACTCAATATAATTAATCCACTCAATCCTGGGCAGGACAAAAACTGATATGCAGGGAAATGTCTTCTCTCTGAAAGAACAGTGAGCTAAAGACTTGGTAGAGTCTCTCCCAAGGGTTACTCGCCCAAGAACAGGGCATTGGGCTGTGTTCGTGCTGGTAGAGATTCCCAGCCCGCCCCTCCCCCTCCCCCTGTTTTACATAAATTAACTTTGGGTCTCACCCTAATTTAAAAGGGCAATCCAGACGTGGACCCCTTGCTCGCTGTTCATAGAGAGGCTGAAACATGTGTATGGGGTTGCTTTTGGTACTCTTGTTCAGAGAATTGCCTAGTATTTCGGTGCTGAACTGCTCCTGGGCAGGACAAAAACTGATATGCAGGGACATTTCTTCTCTGTGAAAGAACAGTGAGCTAAAGATAAAGACTTGGTAGAGTCTCTCCTAGGGGTTACTCACCCTAGAACAAGTCATTGGGCTGTGTTCGTGCTGGTAGAGAGATTCCCAGACACCCCCTTGTTTTTCAATATAATTAATGTTTTAAATTCATACAAAACATGACATATCATGAACTTCAAATATGTAAAAGGCGTTATTTTGCACTTTAAAAAAAAAGTTCTAGCTGGAGAACTGGCATGCAACCTTTAAATGCACTATTTTCTAACTCCCTGTATAATCTTAAATCTGATCAGGTTGACAAATTTTGCTGGTCCAAAGTGCTCTCAAATGCCCTCGTTTTCTAAATTGTTTGAGTTGTCATCTGACCGACTGGGGACGTCTTTGCGCTGGATGGGGCATGCATCTTGTGAGTGCCCACAAGCAAACCAGTATATTTTTACCACATTGTTTGTCTTTGCCAAGAAACGCCCAGCCTTTACACGTATTATTTTTGACCGATTTGTGAAAAGTTAAATGACTAACGTCATTTTGCCATAGTGTAGCTCGTACTTTGTTTTAAGGTGCTCCATTTTATTTGCAGCGTGGATTTATAGTTTTGAGCTCCATCGGGATTTCCTTTCGAGAGAAAAAAAAAATCCCAGGCTTCCCGTGTGCCAGTAAATCTTATCGACAGTAGGAGTTGGCTTGTGTGTATGTTTTTGGCTTGATTGACTGCGCATAATTTAAAAACCCATTGTCCTTTTAACCTGCTGATTGTTTCGCTCGACTTGCGGTTGGTGCATTTTTTTTAAATGTATTGTACATAAGTTTAACTTGAATTTTATTAGCCCATTTTGATTGGATATATGTAGCGGACAATGTGACAATTGTCATCTGGTGCGACTTCGTGCGAGAAGTGGAATAGATGCTGAATGCCAATACTAACTTTGGGCTGACGTGGAATCCTTAGCATTAGCATCGAGGGCGGGCGGGAGGGAGCTTTGGAACTGTATCAAATTTAATGGTATTGGATGAACTACCTGGGCGTAGCATGGATGAAGTTTGCTGTTAACTTTTTTTTTCTATAACGCCCTCTCACACTAATTCACTCAATATTTCGGTTTGTCTGGTGAAGCAGCAAGAATTTCCTTCACAAAGATTTACTTTGTTTCTCTATTTAAAGGGGCTGGCCGTCTCTGTTGATGGCTGCAGCGTCAGCCATGGGGGTGAAAGTTCGGCCCCAATGCTTCTTTGACATGGAAATCAATCGGGAACCTGGTAAGTTATTATATATACGTCTTTAATGTCTTGGAACTGCGCCGTTATTGTGTGCTCTTTCTTACTGTAATTCGTGTTTTCTTTGTCTAGAATTGGGTTGTCTCTTAAGTAATGGCTTCGTGGTTTGGGGACGTGGGTGAGTCAGATAGTAGCTGGTTTTAAATCCTCTGAAAACCTAAGTAAAGGATTTTTATTTTTTCAAAAACGTTTCAGCACGCAAGTCGTCAGTAACTTGGTTAACACATTAAAGTCGGGTTCTCAAATGCTTTTTTTTGGTTACACATTTATATTCTGTTTTCCTTGTCTTGTGCACTATGAAAAATATTATTGAAATGAGTCATTTGCATCTGTGCCCCATGGCTTTCTAAGCCATCAAAACTGTGATGTATGTGAAACGATTGTCGGAGAAAGTCGGCTGCTGCTTAAAGTGGAGTGCGATATCAGAGTATTAATTTATGACTCGCTTTTAAATAAAAACACGTTGACAATGTTTCTGTCACTTGGCATCTTTGCGTTGAGGCCAGCATAGAGCCAAAACCTTCCATTGTTTAAATGTAAAGTGGAACTGCCAAGGTATATTAGTTGTGCAACGACTAATGGTGTCCGCGCTTTGTGTGTGTGTGTTTTTTTTCTTCTTATTTTTTTTTATATAACGACGATGGCGCCTTGTACACCCTACACATCAAAAGGGAGGCACGAAAACCGTTGAAATAGCAATCCTCACTTTTAGAGGAAATCCTTTTTTGTGTGTTTTTTGTTTTGTTAGTGGACAAAATCATTTTGTCCGTCCCCAGGCAAACTACTTGATCTCGACAGCATTTGTGAAACTAGTTATTTTACACAGAACCATGACACTGTTTTCAGGGTAGTTTTATGTTTTGCAAAAAAATTGTTTTCAATTATATGCAATAAAAAAATTATCACTAGCTAGAAAATCCGAGGTAATTGAACCTGATGTATTTGAAATGGGGTCCATGACTATAGCACCCTTGCATTAATACTTAGACAGCCCCACTGTTTTGAGTTTCCAAGTTAGCGCTCAATCCCTACTTCTATAAAGCTTTCATGGAACCTCTTACTCAAGGTACGCAGATGATATTGCTGGCTGCTTTTATTAGTTTTTTAGATCCCTGAAAAACATATTAAAGCATTCGTCCAAATAAGTGGATAATGCGCTGCCGCTAGCTATGGTAGACTAATTTCATATATTGTGAATTACTGTTGAATGTTGCTACCATATCTCAGAATGAATATATTCACCTCGCACTGTGTGTCAAAAGGTTGCTCTAATTGATTCCGCAAATACACTAATAACCTGTTTTGTTTTTTGGCATTAATGGCCAAGAAATAAACACAAAGCCTCCAAATGAAAAAGCAGTGGTTAGCACCCCACAGAAGGTTAATGAAAAAGTGCTTGTTTTAAGTATTCAGACCAGCTCAATTTGCCTTGTCACTAGATGTAACAGTGCAGAGCCTTCAAAAATCTATAATTTAGATTCTTTGTTGTTGGTAAATTGGAATCTGTTGTTTGCTAGTCCTTTAACTGTTGCGAGAGGAAAATGCTTAGTCACAAAAGCTGCTTGCCAGAAGTTTCCTCTCCAGCAAAACAAGAGGGGATTGCTCATTTTAACCTCTGTGCAACTCAACAGACAATACCTGCCAAGCCATTACAAAAGGGGTAAGACCATATGCAAATCAGGCTTGGTCCAGCCCAAACTGCTTAATCGCATCACTGCTGCAGAAGCATCCACAAACCTGTTTCGGCCTCGTTGGGCCTCATCAGTGAGGAGTATCTTGGGTCACTAGGCCCGGCAGGCACAGGACCCACGTCTGGGCATACCCGTCCCACTCAGGGTGACTAAGTTGATGGCTGGAATGTTGATTCTCTGGGCAACCCTCCAAGCCTGATTTGCATATGGTCTTTTCCCCTTCTCCATAATGGCTTGGTATGCTGAATGAAGAACGATAGTCTGGAGGGTTGTGCAGAGCAATTCCAGAGGTTGGGATTAATTCCAGACCTTCAAGCTATCGCTGCTTTTGTGTTGCTAAGTCACCCGGAGTGGCACGGGGATGCCCTGACACGGGTCCCGAGCCTGCTGGTCCTAGAGACCCAACCTACTCCTCACTGATTACGCCAAATGAGACCAAAATATGTCTGGGGATGTCTGATGCTTGTGCTCTCGAGCAGAAGGAATGTGACCTAGCAATTCGGGCTGGACTGCCCCATTTTAGGGTTGGACCAAGACTGATTTGCGCATGGTCCTTCCCCTTCCACAGGCTGAAAAACGATGGTCTGGCGGGTTGCCCATAGCAATGCCAGAGGTTCGGTTTAATTCAAACCTTCCAGCCATCACCTCTTTTGTGTTGGAGAAGTCTCGTCTCCGAGCAGGGTGGTTAAAGGGAGGTTCTTTTGCAGCTTGTGGTCCATAAAACTGTTACATGCGTGACACAGTGACTGGTATTGCTTTCTTTCCTGAGCACAAACTAAAGTTAAATGCCAACAAAAGAGGACAAAAATACATTACACATGGTACCGAACCCCTGGAGAAGATATTTTCAAATACTTAGGGTTGGAATTGAACACCCTCCTGAATCGAGGCAAGCTAAATGATATCAGAGCCAAAGCAATTAAGAAAATGTCTGCCATATGACGTTTTGACCTACACCATGGTGGATTCCCTTTGATTCTACTTATTATGGCGTACATCCAAAAGATTTTACCTGGTATTACTTATGGACTAGTTGTACGTTTTTGTACCATAGGGGCGTGGGCCCAGGGGTGGTGTTTGACGTGCCTAGATGGGGTACTTTGGCTAGGTTTTCAAGGGTTACCCAGGAATAATCCAATCGAATCAGTACGACTGCAGTAGTGTCCCACATCTGTTGCAACCATATAAAAGAGAAAGAGATTTCCCTATTGTATAAAAAGAAAAAATGCAGACTCTGGGTCTCGGTGCAAAAATGTAATGAATACTGGAGTTCAATACAGCTTTTTTCCATTGAGTTATGTGTGGATGAAACAAAACGGTATAGTTTGACAATGTATTATAAAATATAAAGCACACATAAAGGCTCGGGAAGAGCGCAAGACAGGTTGGTACGAAATCACTAGCCAGCGAATATCTAAATTGCACACTTCTCTTTAAGGAAAAACAAGTGTATGTGGCACAATTCCCAGACCCGTATTCTCACAAGATTTTCATGTTATTTAGGATTAATAGTCATTTTGATTACCTATAGAAATCACGTCTTTCATACATTACTATGTTATTAATTGAGGATGCAGAAGTTTGTTTTAGAATTTTACAATACAATGAAATGAAGGGAATATGTTAAAAGCACGTGATTTTAGATAGTTATATATAACTCGCATTATGTTTTAGCGATCTCGGACGTGAAAGGCTTAATTTAATTCAAAACACACGAATGTTGAAATAAATTGATTTTTGGAGACCGTGCCTTACTTTCATCCCACAAGTCCCTGAAGTGTGTGATCTGTTGAACCAAAGTAACTGACACATATGTATGTTTGTGACGCCCCTTAATTTATGGATATACATTTTAGTTTCTATCCCAGATCTGGGCCTGTGCTATGATGTTTCGTGACAATTCAAAGCTGAACCTGCTGTACATTTTCACACCCTTACAGCAAGTCATTTGCTTGGGTGATGTGGTGAATTATTTCCAGTGCCAATGCAATTTCGGAAATTCATTATTAAATTAGGTGCCAAGATTGTTCGTGCAGCAGCATAAGCAATCCAATTACCACAGCATGGAGTGAGATTAAAGAAAATCAATGTGCCACATTCTGTAGCATGATCTTACCTTTGACACGCACACCTTTGTACAGGAGGGATTCGGGTTCAAATGCTCCGTCTGACTCCTTCACCCCCCTGAGTGTTCTCTTTGGCAGACACATTGTCATGTATGCCTAAGTCTTTACATGGATGTGACATTTAAAATTTACTCAGGTCGGTTTTAGTTTGCAATTTTGTTCCTCTTATGCACATAGTTCCGTCTTAATTTAAGAAAAGTTTAACGGTTCATATTTTTAACACACTCTGACAGCAAATATTTTGTTAACAATGATCGTATGTAGTTCTGGTGTGTTATGGTTTCAATTCACACTCCCAGAATAAAAATGTTATGGTCTGGTAAGAACAGGGAAGATTTGTTTGGTTTGCCTTGAGTACTTACAGTATGTACCATCAGCCCTGTCCGATTGGTGTATCCATTGACAGTTGTAGGGGTCAACCTTTGTTCTCCCCTGACTCCTCCTCCTTACTCCTAATTTTTTTTCTGACTCCTAATTTGTCCTTTTGTATTCCTCAGTAGTCATCCTCACTTATGTCCTCCAGTCTTCACACCTCCATCCTTCACTTCCTCCTCGCACACTGTACATTTTAGGCCATTATTATTCTTCCTCTTCATACGTCATTCTTAGTCCTCTTCAGTATTCTTTCCTTTGACTCAATCATCAGTTGAATCGATCATCAGTTGTCATCCTCTTCTCCTTTTCAGAACTTGTCCATCAGTTGCCACTACTCGATTTTATTACTACTTAAGTCATCAGTTGTCTTAACAGCCTAATGCTTCTTTTCACAACTCCTGCATCAGTCTTCACTATGCGTCTTTAATCCTCATTGTTACTCCTCATTGCTCACACCTCAGTTGTCGGCTTCACATTTCGTACTCACCCAGAGCTCGTTAGTCCTCCCTCGTTAGCATTCCGTCCTGTTCTTCGCTATCGCCCCTCCACTGCCTTGAATTCCCAATTTATTACACACCCCTTCAGTCCAGTTGGTTAAAGTTGACCAATATCTACATTGCTTTTTCATCTGCATACTGTTATGAAACACGTGACTGAGCAAAGCTTGCAGTACACAATTTGCTGGTGAACTGTTTTTCTTTTCACTTCCTTATATTGAACAGGGAGGGGAGGAGGAGAGGTTTATGGAGGGCTTGTGATGCAGACCGGAAACGCCAATACGTTGAGCTCAGTCGCATGCTTTTATGTCTAACCTGCGCTGAAACTCTTCCCATTGGGAGGTATATTCTGTGAAAACATTTCTGCTATTTTTCAGTTTGGGTGGCTCTACTTTTCAATTCTCAAAGGTTTTGCTCTTAGACGGTAAACAGATTTGTGTAGAGATGTTACTGATTTGTCTCTCTCTATGATTTTCACTTGCATCGCTGCTTGATCTGTGCACACTGGACACCCCTAAGAACCTCTTTAATGCAGGCAGTGGGTTTAACCAAACACAGAAAAAAGAAATTGAACATTAGCAAACGAAGAGGACAACAATGTTCCCAGTATCTCCCTTGTCTTTTATTGATTGGCTGAGGCAGTTTCTTTCCAAAGTATTGGAGACCAGGAGTTGCTTACCAGAGATCCTGCCCACCACCTGTTTCCCTGCTTGGTATAAGCTGTTAAAAAGTAAGAAGGAAAGCTTCATAGAGGTGTGGGTTTTGGGTCGCGCACCTCATGGACGTTTTGATAATGCTGATTTCACTGGATTGCTTTTCTCCCGCAGATTCCTCATCTTGATATACATCCCCCCCCCACCCCCCAGAGCTCTGCTGCTCAAACTTTTCCACAGTGGGTGTAGTGGACCTCGACTCGGCCGTCGATAATCGATCCATTTTGCGCAGTGGTCGATCATCGGCTCCGGAAGTGACATCAGGCGCCATACATATGCCACGTCACTACGCCCCATGCCTCAATTCCTTTTTTACACACCCTCACACGCTGCATCAGGAACTTGCTCGAGTTTCTCACCGGGTCTCGGGTTTCAAGCGGTGCTCGAATTGTGAGGCCAAAAAGTTGGTGACAAACTCACATGACGTCTGTTTGTGGTGTCTGGGTTCCACTCAAGAAATGGAAGCCTGCGTGTTGTGCACCAAGATGCAAACCAAGTCCCTGTGAGACAGAGCCGGTAAGCTGGCTCTGGGCTGACTTTCGTCCAGTGGTCTGGTCTTCTGAGACTGAGGAGCCCACTTGCCCCGACGAGAGCCGGCACTGCAAGAAAACAAGAGGTTCCACTCCAGAAGCCATTCCTCCTCCTCTTTCACACGGGAAAAAGCGATACCACCATCGGTGTGAATCAGATTCTTCCTCCAAGCGAGTTAAGCCCTCTAAGGGACCGACCACTCGAGGAGTGGGATTTGTTTAAAAAACAAATGCTTGACCTATTTCATCAACAGGCGGCTGTCGGCGCGGCTCCAACCCCCGACCTGTAGGCGTTGGGGAGAATTCTCAGAAATTGTGCTAATTCCCTTCTACTTTACTTTACTTTACTTTAATTTCTATCCTTGAGAGAGATCTCTTTCCCACTCCCTCATTTATTTTTGTTTGATTTGAACACTGTTTCTTTTGGTTTTGGATTCTGACGAACTCCATATGCATCATCTTTTTACATTGACGCACAGCACCCTCAGTGCAGTGTCACAGAGAAATCCGTTGGATTTCTGCTAAGGTTTAACTACCTTCTCTTGGATAACTACTGTTTCCAAGAGTAGTAAAGTCAAATTCACTTTACTTATATTTTCCTCTCTTAGACCCAACACACACTATCTTACAATAGGGTGCTGGAGGAGTTTCTTAGTATCCCCTTTGTCTAACTACTTGCGTAACATTTTTGTTAGCCTTTCTACAATGAATGGCTGGTGGCAGTAGTTTTACTTTTTCTTACCATTGTGTGTTTTTTACGCAGGCTGTGTTCACAGCTACAGTATAGCACCCATGGGTGCCCATTTTGTCAAAATGGCCCTGGTCGTCTTTTTTTTCGCCATTTTTAGTTGGAAAGGTCCTTCTTGAGATTTACTCTGCATGCCAAACCAGGTTTGGTCCCTTTTTGTTTTTGTCTTTGGCAGGGTTCACTGGTGAAGCCTGCCTCTGGGTCCAGTGTGTCTGGCAGGGCAGGAAGCAAGGGAGGTGTGGAACTCCCTGTGCTTGGTCTCCTTGGTTACAGGAATGCATCAAAGGTGGTTGGCCGGCTGGCTATCCTTGTAGGACAGCCACCCTGCTGTGTGAGTGACAGCTAGGCTGCAAATAAATGGGAAGGACTTGCATAAAAGGTGAGCTCTTTTGCAAGGAAGGTAGTCGACCACTGGATGAAGGAACCGAACAAAGAAAGTGGAAGAGAAGCTTGCTGCATCTCTTGGACCGCTGGTTTGCCCGGTGAAGCCCTGCTGCAGTGCTGAAGCTCCTATTTCGAAATTGATTAGAGAAGCCCGGAAAGGAAACTTCTCCCCTTGGGTTGGTGGGACCAATCGACCCGGAGACTAACTCGCCTGAAACCTCTGTCTGCTGGCTGTACTTCCATTGCTGCTGCAGGAACCAAGTGCCAGGGGACCGGAACATCCTAATCGAGTGCATCATTTTAAGCCAGATCAGAGCTCCAGGAAGATCCTCCGGACTCCCTCGAAGCAGAGCTGACCAAGCCTGAGCCACCTCAAGAGTGCTGGACCCCAGAAGCAAGGAAAGTCCAAGGTGCACAAGAACATGTGGTGGTGCTATTTGCCAGTAACTGATACTGCAAAGTGCCGCTGATATGAATTGTGCCCATTGCTGCTGCTGACCTTCAAATCGTAGTGCACGAGTCCCTAGATGTCCTCCCTCCTGTCCCCACGGCTGAGGCCCAGGAACAACAGGATCTATAGGAACTACAACAGAAACAGAAGGCAGTTAGAACCATTTCTTCAGACCTAATGTACTGTGAACTAAGGGGTGCTTACCTCGTGTGTGTGTGTGTGTGTGTGTGTGTGTGTGTTTAGCTTCCTTGCTTTCACTGGAGACTTGCATTGGCTGCCATTTGCAGAGTTGCTTGAAGCTTTGCCCTTCACAAGCCTCCCAGCTTGTGGCCTAACAGTGATACAAAAAAACTCTTTAACATTGTACAAGACATTTACCTACCTTCAAGAAGTGCCTGTCCCCTAGACTTTGCTCAATTGACATTGGCTGTCCTGGCTCCCTGAAGACTCTTCTTATCCTCTGACTTTGACTTTGTGTTTAACTATCCATCCAAAAAGTCATACATACCTTATTTGTATACCTGGGAAAGGGTTAATCTACATTTCATTGGGGGGTTCAAAAGTGCTTCACCGTTTCATAAACTTGTTAATCATTGTTTTCTTCCCTAACCTTTTCCTTTTTGCCACAGGTTTAGTATTACCATTTAAGTGTGAAAAGTGATACATAGTAAGTGTCCTAACTATTGAAGTCCTCTCAGGGTGTAGGAAATCTGTGTGCCATCCCAAAAGGGTATCTGCTTACTTCATTGAACTGAAGGAGTGTATTTTGAAGTGTTTTTACTGTTGCCAATTGCTCCCTTCTAAAGAAGGCTTATTTTAAAACCGACTGTTAAATTAATAAAAAATTATTTAATCGGCAACCCTACAGCTCACATTGACCCCTCTTGAGATGAGCCTGTCTGCTCAGTCACACTACCACTTGTGTAGTACAGGCCTATTCCAAAGGTTGGGGTTACCCATTGCTAAGAGGACAAGGCTTACTACATACAATCTTGCCAAACAGCAGGTCTCTGCAGCAAAAGCGGCGCTCGGTACTCCTGACCTCCACGCTTGCCAAAAAGTTGCCGCCTTTGGTGCCAACTGAGCGTTCGAGCTTCATGGCCTATGAGTTAAGGAAATCGCCCTCTAAAAGTCTCTCCCACGGCGTCATCGCCCAGCGAAAGATAAGCCTTCGATGTCGACCATCAACGTCTGTGCTTTTCAACCGATGTTGGCGGATGTGGTTTTTCATCTCGGAGGTCGGTTTTCAGCGCCGATCAAGCTGAAGAATGTGAAGAGGTCAACCCCATCTTTGTGGGATCCGGCAGCATCGATTATTCTGAGGACTGAGACAACTTGATGGCACTGGGTCAAGGCCTTTAAGATGCCATTGGGTTGAACACATCTTCAGATCTTGAGATGCAACAGAAACAACCCTACACTCGCTCTCATGTCAAATACAGGATTTTGGTAGGGAAAGTGGTTGACCCACCCGGCCTCAAGTCATCTGCCATTCCCCATCAAGGGTATGACCTGACAGACATCCTGGATGAGGGCCCGGCTATTGAACACATGCCCTTCAATCAGGCCATAGCTGACCCTTTGGCTGCCATCTGGCGGACACCATGTACTTTGCCCCCCCACCCCCGCAAGTACCAATGTCACAGGGAAGTAGAGACCGGCAAGTGGGGGAGGGGGGGAGAATCCCTCCTTTCTCTCAATATACCTTTCCTCAGAAGTGCTGGTAGTTCAGGTTGCCACTATATCCTCCAGGGCTGCAGCATCCACGTCAAATCTCCCTAGAGACAGGGAAGGGAAGAGGATTGTTGCTTTGGCCAAACAGGTGTTTTCCTCCGGCAGCATGGCTCTTAAGGCCACAAACATAGCTTGGTAGCTTGCGTTTTCGCAAACTTTTCTTACGGTTTGTGGAAGGCAGTAGGGCATGCAGCAGAATACATCCCAGAAGGTCATAGGCGGCACTGATTTATACAGCTGGTGGAGGATGGGATGGAAACTGCCAAGCAGTCCTTGCAAACAGGCTTCGAAATGACTGTGTTGGCCGCTCCATGGGGTCGGCTGCAGTTAAGAGAAGGCAGGCCTATTTGAAAACTTCTGGCTTCTCCTCAATGTACAAAACGGCCTTCTTGACATGCCTTTTGAGGGGTAGATGCTTTTTCGGACAGAAGGCGGATGATTCTTTGGCGAAATTCAAGTAGTCTAAATTTGCTTGTAAGTCGTTGGGTCTGACTGACTCTAGAGGCAGAAGCTATAGGCGCTATGTGCCATATGACGGAAAGCACAGCCCCTACAAGCCAGGCAGGGGCAGAGGCATTTCTCGCGTCCCGAAAGGGAAAGAGGAGCTTCTAAGGGCCAGCAGACAGCAGCTGTGGTGGGTGACTGTGCCTTGAAAGCCACTCTGATTTCCCCTCCCACAACATACCGGTTGGTGGACGTTTGGCAGGGCATTAGTCCCATTGGCAGGAGATTAACTCTGATGCCTGGGCCCTGCAGTTGATTCAGTGGGGCTATTGTCTCCCCTTTTGAGAGAACCTCCAGACAGACCACCGCCTTCACCGATCCAACCGGGAATGGTGTTCCAGGAAGAAATGAGAGCCTGTTGTCAAAGAGTGCCATGGAAGAGGTGCCTCCCGATCAGACAGGGTCTGGCTGGTATTCCCTGTATTTTCTGGTACCCAAAAAAGGAGATCTCCCTCCCATTCTAGACAAGAATTCTCTAAACAAGTTCCTGAGAAAAGTCAAATTCGGGATGGTGACGTTGAGAGAAATTCTCCATGCTCTCGAGCTTCAGGACTGGTTGGTGGCCATAGACCTGCAGGATGCCTACTTCCATGTGCCCATACTTAAGAAGCACAGGAAATTCCTGCGGTACCTCATTGGGGACAAGCACCATCCGTTCAAAGTGCTTCCCTTTTGGGTTGGCTTCTGCTGCAAGGGTCTTCACTAAGCTTATGGCTGTAGTCGCTGCTCAACCCAGGAGATCCGGAGTCTTATTCCTGTACCTGGACGACTGGCTGATCCGGGGGAAGTCAGTGGAACAGGTTTTGACTCATTTAGATGTCACCTGTCAACTACTGCACAGGCTGGGCTTCTCCCTGAAATTGACTTTGATACAAAGGCTCCAGTTCATCGGGGCTGTCCTAGAGACTAGGGTGGGGAGACCTTACCGCCCAAGGAGAGAGCCAACAAACTATGGTCCAGCTGTTCCGGAACCACACCACCTTACCAGAGTCGTCCTTTCTCCGCCTTTTGGGCCTCATGGCCGCCTGCATTTTCCTGGTACCAGAGGCCAGACTGCGCATGAGATCACTTCAGTGGCTCCTATGGGACCAATGGTCTCAGTATGTGGGAGCTCTCTCGGATCCCCTCAAGGTGTCCAGCCAGGTAGTTTGCGGACTCCGCTGGACACATGCGAAAATCTGATGGCGGGGAAACCTTCTGGCCTCTCATTGGCCTTGGGCCCGAGTGTTCACAGATGTGTTCCTGCAGGGTTGGGGGTGCTCACTGTGAAGATATGTCGGTGAGCAGCCTCTGGTCTGCGTCGAAAGCGAGGTGGCATATCAACAGGCTGGAGTTGCGAGCTGTCAGGCAAGCCCTGAAGGCTTTCGCCCCCATCGCTCAAGGGGAAGCGTGTTTCGATTCTGACGGACAAGTCAGTGGCCATGCTCTACTTAAATAAGAGAGGTGGAGTGCATTCCCGTCCCCTCCACACAGAAGCGATGCAGCTGTGGTTCTGGTTGCTATAGAATCAAATCTGTCTGGGCAGTTCATCTGGCGGGGACGGAACAGTTTTGCGGATGCTCTAAGCAGGCAGAACACGGTCTCACGAGTGTGAAGTGTGGCAGGAAGTCCTGGAAGAGGTCTTCACACTCTCGGGTAGCCAGCAGTAGATCTGTTTGCCACGGAAGGCAGCAGGAAGTGCGAACAGTTTTGCTCAAGGGAATTCCCAGTGAACGGTGCGCTGTGGGACGCGTTTCTGGTTGATTGAACCTTCCTTCTGCATTACGCGTTCCCTCCGATACCTGTCATTCCGTGGATTCTCAGGAGGTTGAAGAGGTTTCGAGCGACCATGATCTTAATCGCCCTGAATTGACCTCTTGGATCTGTCCACCTCACCGGTTGCCTCGGCGGCCAGATACCCTCACCCAGTCGTAAGGTCGGCTACTACACCTGACCCTGGATTCTCTCAACCTACATGTGTGGCTCTTGAGCGAATGAGGTATGATGACTCGGACCTCTCGGAGGAAGTTCTTGAGGTGTTGCTGCATGCAGACCGTCTACAAAATCTCTGTATACATGTAGGTGGAGAAGATTTTAGGCATGGTGCAGGGAATGCAAGGTTGACCCTACCACAGTGATGGAGTTAATTCTGTTACTAGCCTATTGAGGCCTTCAGGTTGCAACAGTCAAGTGGTATTTGGCAGCCCTTTCTGTTTTTAAATGGTCCCCAACTGCCTTCTGTTCCTGTTGTAGTTAGTGCAGATCCTGTTCCTGGGCCTCAGCCATGGGGATAAGAGGGAAGATGTCTGGGGACTTATGCACTACAATTTGAATGTCGGCAACAGCAATGGGTGCAGTTCAGATCAGCCGCACTTCGCAGTTTCAGCTACTCGCAAGTTCCTTTTTTACCATACCGATCATGGCCCAATTCCTAAAAGTCCTTCCCAACAAATTTCCGCCAACTCACTTTGTTCGATATTGGGACCTTCATCTGGTTCTCATCTTTCTTATGGCGGCTCCGTTTGAGCCCATGCGTTCTTGTTCGCTTAGGTTTCTGTCCCTCAAGACGGCCTTTTTGATTGCCTTCACATCGGCCAGGAGACTTGGTGAGATGCAGGCCTTATTCTTCAAGCCTCCCTTTTTGCCTTTCTTCAGAGAGAAAGTTTCTCTTAAGGTCTGACAATGGTTTATTCCGAAGGTTGTTTCAGAATTTCATCTTTCGCAGTCTATTGACTTGCCAGTGTTCTACCCACCTCGCCACCCTCTGAAGGAAGAAGAGCGTTTTCACTGTCTTGAGAGCCCTCTGCTTTTATGTTGCCCGCACAGCAGAGTTCAGGAGGATGGACCAGTTGTTCGTCGCCCATTCTCTTTCATGCAAGTGTCTGCGATTACCAAACAGACCATCTCACGCCTTCAGAAGGGCGCCGGGGGGGGGGGGGGTGAGGGAGTGGGGTGTCCCCACTAGGAACATTTGCCGTGCTGCCACGTGGTCCTCTTTACATACTTTAACGAAGCATTATGTTCTGGACGTTGCAAGTGGGGCTAATGCACGTTTTGGCAGAGCGGTTCTGCAGAACCTGCTTGTGTAATTCTGTCTGCCCTCCACCTTCGGCTTATTGCTTGGAGTTTAATATGGGGAATCTGCAGGAGGAAAGCAATCCACTGAAGGAGAAATTAGAAATTACCTTACCGTAACGTTTCTATGGATTCTTTGCCCGCAGATTCCTCATCACCCCGCCCAGCTGTACTTGCTCACAGTGTTGTGGACTTTTCGCTTACGATTCCATGTAGTGCGATGGCTTTGGGGTGCTCATCTCAATTGTGCAACACATTTTTTTTTAAATATTTCTTTGTAATTTGAATGTTTTTAATCTTTTGGTTTCTATTCCATAGTTGCCAAATTTAAGGCTGGTTAGCCTCCTTTCGTTTTCCTATGCAGTGTTTGAGACAGGAAAATTAGGGAGGAACTGAGGCATGGGGCCTAGTGACATGGTATATGTATGGCGCCTGGCGTCCCTTCCGGAGCCGACGTTTGACCTGTGTACAAGACGGATCAATGATCGGCCGAGTTGAGGTCCGCTACGCCCCCTGTGGAAAAGTTTGCGAGCAGCAGAGCTGTAGAGGGATATCTATCAAGATGAGGAATCTGCGGGAGAAGAATCCATATAAAGGACATTACGGTAAGCTAATTTCTGCTGTGCCTCCAAACCATGTTGCCTTCCATCACAACTTAGTTTGTAGTTGAATAGCTGTATTTTCAGTCTTTAAAATAATGTGTGGTCTTTGATAGATGATAGATGCTGGATTAAAAAATAAAAAAAGATAATTTGCCATCAATTCTTAATCTGTGAAGGGTGCCAATGGCATTAGATGAAAGGAGTCGCATGCTTATGAGAATCCTGTTTGCCCAGAGGTGGTGGTCTCATTGAAGATGCACTATTCAAATTGGTTTGTCTAACTTTTACTGGATTATATGATGCATTCTTCTTTTTCATCAGACCTATTGTAAATTGGTACTGCAAAAAGTCAAGTTATCAATTTCTGGTGCTTTAAAAACTGCAGCTCTCAATATTTTGTGGTATATAATGGAATTCAAAAAACAAGGGGGGCTCCTTTGCCTATGGGAGGTTTGGATTCACAGTACACTGGAGAATTCTGGGTTTATCACACTGTCAGGCCAATTCAAACAATGTCAGAGCAAAGTACATGGAAAATACAACCAGACTTCAATAATTATTCATTTGAAATACATACAATTTCATTTAAATAACGAGAACCTTTTTTATAAAAACAAACACCTAAAAACTTGCAAAGTGACCAGTGCTTCAAAAAAGTGCTAGTCACCGACACATTGACAATGTGCACAATTTACAGTAGTTTTATCTCTCCTAGATAATACAATCACATTGGATATACAAAGGATTTCTTCTGCACGGCATTCAGAAGAGAGCAGCATCAGCCATTTCGGGTTTTTACACTGGTCCCACAGGAGCCATACAGGACTCCATTCCCAATCCGGTTCAACGCTTCCTGTATCCATCTTTACATAAATATGACAAGATGACTACCACATACAACTTTCAATCACTTGTCAAGGAACGACGAGACTGCTATACTGAGAATTAATGCAGCCTTTTTAGGATCAGTTACCGACATTAACAGACGGTTTGGCCTGGATTTGATACCTTGTATTCAAGGCAAGGTTGCGAGGACATTTACTTTACTTTGCTCTACTGTCCCCTGGGACTCTATCTTCAAGATCCCACACAGTCACGCCAGTATCGACGTGTCAAGCTTCTCTTGCCGTTACCACCACGAATTGGGTATTGAGTGCTCCCCTGCACCGACCCATTCGCTCCCCTGAAGAAGTTCCTAACATCAACTCCAACTATTATAGGAATGAAACATGTAGGGCATTGACAGTTACTATTAAGTTTCAAGGAGAGTACAAGGACTCTGAGAGAGATGCACTATAGGTACCTCTGGACCTAGGCATCAACAATGGAGAACAATTGATTTATTTTTCACCAATATTCTCTGTTTATGCATTGTGTGTGGTTCTATGTACTTAAGAATCAAGGTCTAAATAACCCTGAAATGATGTGTATGTATATATTTGTTTCTGATGTTTGTTAATCTGCTTAGAATCACATGCTGTGCATAGTCCGACATCCAGTGGTCACTGCGGAGTATTGCATTTTGTTTTTCGTAGTCGAAAAGGGGATGTCGGCAAGGCGTGTCTGTAACACTATCCCTATAGTGACGTGCAGTGTACCCACAACCCCTCACGCATCGAGGTCCCTCAGATTGTTTTTTTCCGCCCAGTTATTGGTCGCCTTTATGCAGAGCTCCTCGAGAGACATTGCGAAATCATTTCCTTGACCCTTGGTTGTTTATTATTATTAACTATCACATAGATCCCTCCCTCGACGTAGCTGCCAAGCTGTTGTCCGCCGAGCAAGATCTTCGACGGAGGGACGAGCGGAGGAGATCCTTTGGGGCTGCCGAACACGTGGCCTCGCCGGCCTAATGCAGTAGGGAGAGTGGGGTTGTTGGTCATTTCTTTGTTTCACTCTGAGAATGCCTTTCTCTTTCCCCTCCCTCTCTTTCGAGGTCTTAATCACATTTCATGCCCTCAGCTATGGAGAGGACGCCCTTTAGGTTTTGCCCGCGTTGCAAGGGCAAGTTTACCTGGAAGGACAAGCATAAACGGTGTAACCGTTGCTTGCCCCTCGATCACAGAGGACGGCTGTGCGGCCAGTTACTTAAATCCAAAACTTTAAAGGACCGCATGGTCAAAAGGTGGGCAGCCTATGCGATGTCTAGGTCTGACTCCTCGTCAGCTGCCGCCGCCGCTGAATGTGATGAGGACAGTGATTACACGGCCTCCACAACAGAGGTTGTAGACCTCTCGAAGGAGCTTTCCCGCTCCTCGTCGTCCGTCCCCGGCCCAGACAAGCCCGGCTCACGCCCTGCTTATGGGGATGAACACCCCGGCGACAAGGACGAACACAGAAAAACACATAAGCACATACCTCACGGCACGCATTCGTCGAAGACGAAGGCAGCCATAGCGTCAATGGAGGCGTCTGGTCCACCGGCGACTTCCGCCGACCGTAAGGGTCGCAAGCCCTCCCCGCCACCGCTTCATCGACCGGCGACTGGGCTTTCTGTAAATAAGGGCGCTAACCCCAAATCCTCAGGTGACGCGCCTCGCAAGAGTGCGTTCGTTGCCAGTAAAGACTCGGCACTGCCTAGCGCGATGGCGAGCGATCCCTGGACGCTGATCGCCGAAAGCCTCGCGCGTATAGCTTCTAAAGATGGCCAGAGACGGACGGCGGGTGACGTGTCGAAAACCGCTAACAAGGCCAAAGAAACGCAGAGGACACCGGAGGGTAGGCTGGGACAGCTCCCACCGTCGACAGAAGACCCTAGCCAGTGAGGAGGTTTCTCAGAAGGCGAAGGGACTCTATCTTCGACGCTATGGGACAGAACTATGCAACTACAGGGAGAGGAAACTCCCTTTTCACTCCCAGACCGCTCTGGCCTACCTTACTGGACTGTAGAGGTTCCAGTCATGTATGGACAAGCTAGACTGGTTCATGGCCATACCAGAAAATATGACACCCAAGAGGCCAAGGGAGGTACTCCAGGAGGGGCCATGGGCTAAATACCCAAAGCTCTTTAACCCCCTATAGGAACAACTCACTGAAGAGGACGCTCGCTTCCAGGAAGAGGACGAGTTTGTGAATAATGAAGACCAACAAGAGGAAGAAGGTTTTCATGATGACACTAACATAGGTGAGGAGGGCTACAAGGAGGACCCAGGTGAAGGTGGCTCACAGCCCTGGCAGTCGCCATCAGGGTCTACAGACCACGACATTATAGACATTTCTTCTCCTCAGACCACACCGGTCAGGAACCCATCTCCAGTAGACGATCAGCCCACCTTCAATGCGCTACTGAGGAAGGCAGCAGCACATTTTGAAGTTGAAACTGGGGAGGTCACCCCAGATACTGATTTTGTCGAAAGGATTATTAAAGAAAAACCTCCCACTTGTCAAACTATTCCTATCCTCTCCTCGGTTAAGAGACGACTCACCCCATCGCTGTCCACCCCCGCGCTGGTAAGAGGGGTCAATCCAAGAATCGAGAAATTGTTCTCACCCTCTCAGTCAGACCAATTATATATCAGGGGTCACTCAGTCCCGGACTCCTTAGTGGTGATTAACACAAGGAAGAGGGCTGGGGTTCCACTGTCAACCAGCGAGGCACCCCCAGATAAAGAAAGGGAAAAGGCTTTATGCCTTGGGCAAAATAATTTCCGCCTCAGCAGCGTTTTCAATTAGGATTGCCAATAATAATACATTGTTGGCAAGCTATGCTGATGCTCAATGGGGAAAGCTTAAGCAGGAAATCGAAGAAGCCCCTGAACCTCTAAGAACTTGCATATTGGCTACAGTTACAGAAGGAGCTCTGGTCAACCAGAGCATCATTAAGAACACTCTTGATGCAGCAGAAACTGCTGGCCGTTCTTTGGTGCAGGGAATTCTGCTCAGGCGTCACGTCTGGCTTCGCAATTCCGGTTTCAAGGCAGAAACGCAGGCGTCGCCCATTAATAAGCCAATAGAAGATTCAAATCTCTTTGGAAGGGCAGTGGACGACGCACTGGAAAATGCAAAGAAAGAATTTGACACCATAAGGACCTTAGACCAAATCTCAAAGCCTCCAAACAGGCGGGGATTTGGGAACAAGTGCTTTTTTCATGGCCAACGGCAACAGCAGCAGCAACAGCATTACACTGCGGGCAACTGGCCCTCTAATCAGGGTACCGGTAACCAGTATAACCAAAGAGGACAACACCGTGGGAAGGGCAGAGGCCGGGGCTCAAGCCCCAGAGGCACCCCGGCAAGTAACACCAAATGACCCAAAGGTTCGGGTCCCCTCCCATGCGTCTCCGGTTGGGGGCCGGATAACATCGTTCCTATCAGCATGGGAGGGAATAACATCAGACCGGTGGGTATTGTCAACTGTAGCCCACAGGTACTGTATAGAGGTCAATTGGTCCCCCACCTACAGACCTCCAAGGGGACGACGCCTGTCGCCAGAACACCTCGTCATCCTCCTGCAAGAAGTAGAACAGCTGCTACAGAAAGGAGCAATAGAGGTCGTGCCCCTATCTCAGGTAATCGAAGGTATTTATTCAGTGTACTTCCTTGTACCCAAAAAGGACCTAACCATGCGCCCTGTACTAGATCTGCGCCCAGCGAACAAATTTGTAAAACCACAAAAATTTCGTATGGTAACATTACAGGAGGTAATTCCCCTGCTATCTCAGGGGGACTACATGACAACACTAGACATGAAAGATGCATACTTTCATATTTTGATGTTGCCAGCGCACAGAAAATAGCTCAGGTTCATGATAGAGGGCAAACACTACCAGTTCAGAGTGCTACCCTTCGGCATAGCGTCTGCACCGAGGGTATTCACGAAGGTACTGGCAGTGGCACCGGCCCACCTGCGCAGGTTGTCCATACCGGTATACCCTTACCTCGACGATTGGCTCATAACAGGGGAGACCTACGAGACATGCTTCTCAAACACCCAGAAGACAGTAGACCTTTTGTTCCAACTGGGCTTCTCAATCAACGAGAAGACGTCCAGCTTAATCCCCAGCCAAATCAAACAATTCCTAGGGGCTCTGATTCAGACAAAGGACGGCCTCGTCTTCCCCTCCAACGAGAGGGTCCAAAATATGCTGTTTCAGTTCCCTCAATATGTGGCCGGTCGAGAGGTGACGGTACACAAAGCAATGCGCTTGCTAGGAATGATGGCGTTATGTATTTATTTGGTACCTCACGCGCGCCTGCGCCCAATGCAAGAGTGGCTCAACAGCCAGTGGCGTCAGGCCAGCGGACAATGGGACGATCTAGTGGTGGTCTCGCAGGCCTTGGTTCTGTCGCTACCATGGTGGTCGAAGGAAAACCTGGTAATAGGGAAACCATTCACCTCCCCCGCAGTGGAAGCCACTCTAACCACAGACGCATCCCTCACAGGATGGGGGGGGGGCTCACATATCCCATCAGACTGCTCATGGAGTTTGGACTCCGAGCGTAGCTTCCAAGCACATAAACTTATTAGAGCTACTTGCGGTGTTCAAGGCACTAAAAGCCTTCCAGACACACCTACAAGGGAAGACAGTGATGGTCCTCACGGACAGCACCACAGCCATGTACTACCTCAACAAGCAAGGGGGCACTCGCTCTCCAGGACTGTCCAAGCTGTCCCAGAACATCTGGAAGTGGGCTCTCAGACACATGTTCCTATTGTCACAACATGTACCAGGGGAACTCAATCCGCTAGACGAACTCGGCAGAGACTTCCCTCTGCCCTCAGAGTACGAATGGCGGTTACACGAAGACAGTCTTCAACGTCTTCACACAATGGGGCTTCCCAGAAATAGACCTGTTCGCAACTCTGGAGAACTCACAATGCCTAGATTACGCCTCCAGATAACCACAGAACTGCTCCAAGGGGACCGGTCTCTGGATACCATGGTCAGGGAAATTTGTTTACGCTTTTCCCCAGTCTCCTCTGCTGAACAAGATGGTGCACAAGATGCACCAGGAACCAGTCACCATGATACTGATAGCCCCGATGTGGGCCTGCCAACCATGGTTTGCGCACCTGATGTCCCTGTCCCCACCAGTGAAACTGCCCTGCCCGTACAACTTGCTGTCACAGGACAAGGGCAAGGCACTACACCCATGCCCACAGAACATGAACTTAGCAGCCTGGCTCCTGAGGTTATAGAATTTTGCCATTTACAACTCCCTCAGAGATGCATGGACATTCTCAGCGAAGCAAGAAAACCCAACACTCGCCACTGCTATTCTAGCAAGTGCAAGAGATTTGTCATCTGGTGTAGAGGTAAGAGCATCAACCCAGTCCACTGCTCTCCCACACAAATTGTCCTTTACCTGACCCATTTACTGGACTCAGGTCTAGTGTTCAATTCTATTTGTCCATCTAGCGGCACTTTCTGCATACACCACCTCTCAATTTAAGGTGTCGTAGTGGAAAGTCCCAGTTATCAAAGCCTTCATGGAGGGGGTAAAGAGAATACACCCTCCGATGGCAAACCCAGCTCCTGGCTGGGACCTTAATGTGGTACTTACCAGGCTCATGGGCTCACCCTTTGAACCCATGCACAAGGCAACTCTTAAGGACCTCACTCTAAAGACTGCTTTCCTAATAGCTATCACCTCCATTAGGAGAGTAAGTGAACTACAGGCTTTCTATTCTAGACCCCTTTGTAACAGTTCACAAAGATAAGGTGGTTCTACGCACACACCCAAGGTTTGCACCGAAATTCGTATCGAAATTCCATGTCAACCAGTCAATAGAACTACCAACGTTCTTTCAAAAGCCTTCCAATTTTGGAGAAAAGAGCCTGCATACACTCGATGTGCGCAGAGCTGTCATGTTTTAAATGGAAAGAACTAGGCCACTGAGAAAGACTAATCAGTTCTTTGTCTCGGTGGCAGCAGGAAGAGAAGGAGATGCAGTCTCAAAGTCCACTATATCTAGATGGATTGTTCAATGCATCACTCTGTTACACTCTTGCTAAGAGAGAACTACCCTTCAAGCCAAGAGCACACTCTACTCGAGGCACTGGGGCATCCATAGCATTAATTGCAAACGTTCCCCTTGAGTCCATTTGCGAAGCGGCAACCTAGAGTTCTGTACACACCTTTACAAAACACTACTGTCTAGATGCTCACTCTAGATCTGATTCCCAGGTGGGACAAGCAGTATTAAGACATCTTTTCTCTACTGTTCCTTCTCACAATCCAACTCCGGGTACTGCTCGCTAGTGTATGCACAGCATGTGATTCTAAGCAGATTAACAAACATCAGAAGACAATGCATTACTTATCTGGGCATGCCACACTCGGCTTCGCAATGCTGTAAGGTGTTCATGGGAATTAAGTACTTCCTCTGAAACGGCACAAGTCGGCTGACGTTTCAAGGTTGTTTCCTCTAATGCGCAGTACACATGACAAAAGAGCAAAATCCAGGAGATCCCTTAATTCAGTGTTCTCACTACAGTCACAGTAAATGGTGGAAGGAACTTGTGTATCCAGTTATTGTTGTAATTTGTATTTTATTTGTATTTATATAGCACCTTAAACCAAAGCGCTGCACTTTTTTATTTTCTTCTTTTTTTTTAAACGATATTTTTATTGATTTTACAACAAGAAACATTCAGACTGTGTCCCACTAAACCTCCCCCCCCATCCCCACACCCCCACCGGGAAAGTTCTTATCGTCGCTCTGATCTCCGAGAGTCTCTAATTCAATTTACCTAAACATGTCCAGTATCTTAATTTTGTGTGGCCACCACTGTTCCATATAGTCACTTTGCAAGTATTCCAAAGTCACTGCCCACTCCTCCCTAAATTTCTGATGGTTCCCTTGAAGATTGTAAGTAATATGTTCCACCGTTATGTGGGACCATACTCTTCTTATCCAGTCTAATGCCATTGGTGGGTGTTTCTGCTTCCATTTTTGGGCTATTTCCAGCCGAACCCCGATTAGTAGGCCCATAAAGTTTCTTTTCTGGGATTTGGTGAGGGTTCTAACTTTCGGGTCCCAAATCCCACATAGCTACACCTCCTCCCCTGGATCCCCCATGTCTGGGAACATTAACTTCATGTGCGCCTTAACGTCACTCCAATATTGTTGTAGGATAGGGCAGCCCCACCATATATGCCACCAGTTGCCTTCTGCCCCACAGTCCCCCCAACATGCATTGGAAGCTCCCCTGAACATGGTGTGTAGTCTTTCAGGCGTGTAGTGCCATTGGAGGAGAATTTTCATCCACATTTCTTTTGAGTGTATTGCTTTCGTTAGTTTGGATATCAGCCCCCATGTGTATTCCCACGACTCCCTTGGTATCTTTTTCCTCAAAGACTTTTCCCACCTCTTGATGTATGGCCATTGTACTTCCTCCCCAAGAGAATTTATAAATATGTATATGTTTGAGACCAGCTTCCTAGAGCCATCGTTTGTCATAATGTATTTTTGGAATGGGGTTAATTCTCTCGCGGCAGCTTCTCTTATTTTGGCTGAGTCTAACCAGTGGTATAGTTGGTCGTATCTGTATTTGTCTGAGGTGTTGAGGTTCAATAGAGAGGTACAGTCTTCAAATGATCTTATCTGTCCATCCTGGAACATATCCCCCACCATTTTGCAACCTGCGTCCTCCCATTTTAGGTATGCATTCCTCTCGAGACCTGGGGGGAATTCGGGGTTTTTGAATAGGGGCATGAAAGGTGCTGGGTTTTTTGTTAGTGTGCCCATCTTAGTGGCTCTGTCCCAAATTTCTAGTGCCGTCTGCATAATTACGCTTATACATGTATTGGGGTGCCTATGTTTCCTCCCCTCCCATAGCAGGTGTCTCGTGGGTGTGGTTGCTACTGCCCTATCTTGGGCTGCCCAAAGCCTCTGGGAGTTTTCCGGTATCCATTCTTTCAATATCCAGAGTTGGGCCGCCTCATAATATTTTTTAAAGTGCGGTAGTGCACAACCCCCATCTTTCCTAGCCGCTGTGAGAACTGTGTTGGATGCTCTCGGTGTTTTCCCCTGCCATATGTATTCCGTGACCGCTTTCGTTAAAGATTTGAAGAATTTTGGGGTGGGCCTTAGGTAGGGCTTGGAACAGGTACATCCGCCCCCACCATGTTATTGCTAATGGGTTCCACTTCTCGAGGTCCCTTTTTATGTCTTAATATCAAGGGGTAGTTTTGGGCATATAGATGTTGTGCGCTGCACATTTTAACAATGGAGTACGGTACAAAATGATAGGTAGTAAACCTCAAAACCTCAAACAATCTGTGCAATGAAGATGGGTTTTCAGAGAGAGACGAAAGAGTAAACGGTAATAGTTTGAGAGAGCATAAGATCAGTTATTTAGATTTAAAGTAATTAGATAGGACCTTGATCATTCACAGGTGTTCAGGCTAGGAGCCTTCCTTATATTGGGTAAGCTAATACTTGAAGTAAAATGTACCGTCTAGTTTAATGCATTTGCTATTGGCTATGTACTTAATTATATCATGTCTCTCCTCTGTAGCTCCTGAGTTTCCTCCTTCAAATCCAAAGGGGGTGTGTCCATTAGCACTCCTGCTCTGGTCCATGAGTCGCACAGAAGTTGGTTGGGCTTGTTGATTGGGGAAGGAGGTAGCATAGCGTCTAACTTCGGAGAAACAGCTTTTTGTCCTCGCGCAAGTCTGGCAGATCTGAAACTAGGTGAGAGGATACACGGCACAGTCCGTATCACAAGCGCTGGTTTAAAAGAAAATCCAACAGCACAACTTCATGACAATACTAGTAAGTACACCAAGAAAATCCCACAACAGGTGAAGTGTCGGGTTCTCCCCTACATATACCCATTCACACGTGGACTGTCCTAAGCCAGCACTACAGTCACGCAAGGCAGACGCATAAAGGATTTGGCGGCTAGCCCTAAAAACCACAAAACACTCTGGTCCATCCGAACACTTTGTGTATTGGCCTGTCTACCTAAACAACCAGCCCAAACCACTGCAGACTGGGCTCGAAGTAAGCCTATGTTTGCAGAACACCCATTTTAGGCCTCCCTCATGTTTTCACAAAACAAAGGAAAGGTCCCTAACAAATGGCAGGGAGTACGATTTTAAAAAAAACATTACGATCCCAATGGCTACTGTAAGGAAGGCATGGTATCAACAGTAGACACACAATAGATGCAAGGTTTGAAAACCTTTATTTTGTAGTTTACTGAGGTTGGTGAAACTCCTAACTGGCCCCAACTCTAAAATGAAAAAAAAATAATCGATTAACGAGTCCAAGTCAGTCTAGTGAAAATAACAAGGCAAATATTAAGAAAACCTAACCTTGCCCTCCTCAAATGACAAATATGTACAAGGAATACTGTTGTGGATTGCTTGCTTCGGTCTGAAGCAAGGCTGTGATGTCATGTGGAGTGTTGTTTTATGAATGATACAATGTATGGGTGAGGATTACAAGCCCAGGCAGCTGGGAAGCCCCCTGCCTGGGTGATGGGAGCCAGTGTTGTCCCATCCTATGTATCTTAATTGTGCTTCGTGTAACCAGCTTGTAACGTACCTCGAGGACCTGGTAATAAACTTTACAAGTAATCATAAGAAGGCTGGAGGTCACACCATTACATTGGCGACGAGGATGGGATAAAAGAAAAGGAACCTGCATGCAAGAAGGAACAAAGCTGGTGAACCTGCTGCGGGGGGGGGGGGGGGTTGGGGTGCTGAAGGAAAAGCAAGAGGACACACTGCCCCTAAAACCAAGACAGACCCATCCCCCAGGACATAAGAGGGGAGGACTTCAGGCTGGAGGTGGAGCTTGGCCATAGCCCATAAGGGAAGGACAGTGGTATCTACACACCTTGATGGACATAAAGCATATAAGCATGGCGGGGAAGGCAGTCGATATGCCTATAAAGGAATCCATATTGAAGTGACTGTGGCGGTGATCTTTGTTTCGGAGGGTTTGGTGGACAAAGACAGCAGTGGTTAAGCTGCAAGGGTAGAGTACAGAATGAGCTCCACGCAAGTGCTAAAGCTGGTGGTTTCTTTAAGAAGTCCTGGTGGTTTGCTAAATAAATGCTGGTTTTAAAAGTTAAGGACATATGATTGTATTCCTAAATTAAAGCGTGGTGCTGTGAGTAAGCTCGTAACGAGTACCCCAATGTCGGTCAGCCAACATAGTGACTGTTGGTAGCAGGTGCACGGCACTGCTCAGTGCTGCATTTGTGACTAATGACGTCACACAGGTGACTGGGGGAGTTAGCGAAGAAAAGGAACGTGGTTCCGCTAATGTTCCATTCAGCGAGTCTGCGGACGTAACTCCCAGGCAGTTCTAAGTGTCACGGAAGCTGTAAGCAGGAATGTAGTAGGAAGGGAAGCATCCTGCTTCGAGTAAAGGACCAGCTTGCGGAAAGTAACGCAATGTCTTCACGTGAATATGTACCCGGAAAGGAAGTGGTACGGGCAGTCAACAGGGCTAGATTTTAATCACAAGGAGTTGACATAATGGAAATGTCCGTTGGCATGTGTCGGGGCAAACGCAGAGTGGGTAATCGGAAGGCCCCCCCTAACCCCCTCAAATAATAATTTTCAGGGAGTCTGTGGGTGTATACGGGATACGCGCTCTGGGCAGAGGAGCAGCGATTTAGCAGAGCAAGAATAAATGGATTAAAGGAAAGGGACATTTCTTGATACAAACACAGCAGCATTGCAAGTTATATCCTTTTTGTAATGCGTGGTAAAGGAGACTCTGGGATAGTGTGCTTTTGCATAAGGTTTAGAGTTATGTGGTGTGATCAGTCATAACTCTTTAACACAGAGATTGGTTTGGCTTTAGGGAATTTGCAGTGCAGCGCACAATGCTCAGTGCGCTTTGCGTGCGTGTGGTGTATGGTGAGTGTATGGTATCTAATTTGGTACCCAGTTTAACAATTTTGAGGCTTTACAGGATCTGGGTGCATGCACCTAAGGATTATTAATAGCAAGGTCGATGTGGATATGAGGTATAGCATGTACAGGATGTATTAAGAGCCTAGGTGATAAAGATCTATTTTTTCAGTTTAGGGTTGCAAGGATGCAACGAGGACTTTTAGGTTGAAGAATTATGAACAAGTTAGTCTTTCACAGGCTATGGACTTATAGGTTTTAAAAAGCCATGTTTAAGTTGGAGCCTCTGACAGGCGATGGACTTTTTAGGGTTAACACGGATAACCAATGTTTGAAGTTTGGGGATGTTATGAAATATAACATTTGGTTGGGTTTATATAAATTTCGGGCAAAATATTAATTGGTGTATACATTGTTTTCACATATTTTAAGGAATGGTGCAGAATATTAGCATGGTGATGAGACTGATTTGTGGGATGGTGCACAAGGTCCTTGCAATTAAGGTATGGTTGGTCTGTTGGTGCGTGGTTCCAGTTCCGAACTTGTGGTGTATGTTTACACCTTGTACAGAGTGAAGGTATGGTTAGTCTGAATGGTGTCATGCCATGGTCGGTGCATACTGGTGTGTGTGTGTGTGGCGCCAGTTCAACAGTATGGTTAGGCTGATGGTATGTTACTAACACCAGGTCAGTGCGTATAGTGTGTGCGTCATGCAAGGTAAACCGTTTGGTTGGTCTGTTGGTATGGGAGCTGTACCAGGTCAGAACGTGAGGTGTGTGTGTGTGTGTGTTTGTTTGTTTGTCTGATACATGAGTTTGGTTGGTCTGATGGTAGGTGAGATACCAGGTCAGCGCGTATGGTATGTATGTGTCATGCCAGATAAACAGTTTGGTTAAGGTGCGTGTATGGCATATAAAGGCAATCTGGTTAGGGAAGTTTTTTGTGTCTGGGTGTGACTGGTATGTGAGTCACGCACGGTCAATGGTTGATATAGAAATGTGTTGTCTGGGTGTTGGCAGCACCAGTTGTAGTGTGTGCGTGACTGTGGGGTGTGAGTCACGCTGAGTCAATAATGTATGTACCTATCTAGTGGTGTTGACCATGCCTATATATATTTAAAAAACTCAATTTTTTTAATTTTTTTTTTACACATCCACTACCTTGTGGGTGTTTTTTGTGTTTAGGCTGCGACTCTAACCCACCTTCTACAGGGTGCAGCACTGGTTTCAATATTTATGGGTGATGGATTCAATGGGCCTGGCCAGCATATCGAGTGTGTAGGTATGAAGGAAGAGTATGAGTGTTGTGCTTGCGCCCTATATGTGTGAACCAAGTCGGTGTGTGTATATGTGTATGGTGTGTGAGTGAGGGGAGATGTGTTGTGAAGTGTGTGTGTCAATATAAGGTAAGGAGATGTGTTGTGGATTGCTTGCTGAGGTCTGAAGCAAGGCTTTGATGCCATGTGGAGTCTTGTCTTCTGAATGATAGAATGTATGGATGAGGGTTCCAAGCCCAGGCAGTTAGGAAGCCCCCTGCCTGGGCGATGGGAGCCAGTGTTCTATCCTACTTGTACTTCTTGTAACCTGCTTGTAATGTACCTTAAGAACCTGGTAATAAACCTTACAAGTAATCATAAGGCTGGAGGTCACATCATTACAAATACAAAAAGGAAAAAGTGTCTTTAAAGAAATGTCAGAATGGTTTAGGTAAACTCCATTCCCCATTTTCAGAAGCACGGGGTCTCGAGAGTTTCTTAAAAGGGATAGCTGTATGGCACATTTCGTGCCTACTATCCTTTGTGGGGGTTCCCTTCCCCACGTCCTGTCCATCTTTTTACTGTCAAAGACTTTAAAACGTGCAAGGATTTTTCCGACATAGACCTCTGCATGACCACATCGACCACTTCAACCTCCTTTTTAAACAATTTGACAATGAACAATCTTCACAACACCAATGCTCTTGGCAGTTTCAAAGTTCATATAGATTGCTTTTCATTCAATCCACTTTCTTGCCTTCGTTTCCAGCTTTCCATAACTCGGAACATTTCAGACTTTCGAATGTGCAATTACGCTTCGCAGGACTACTGTTGCTTTGTATATTTTTCTTAGCATTCAATCGTTCTCTTCATTATGGGTTTTATCTGCACACACTCAACCTTCAACTCTCTTTTGCTCTGAAAACAAACCAGGCTTTTTTGTGCCTTTTGATAACTCACCGGTCGTGCTAATTAGGCTTCTATCTTCAGTGCTTTTCCTGTAGCAGTCAAGGCTGTTACCAACGCCGCCTCCTGCTCCTCCCCAATGTCGTTCACCCGGGAGGGTAGCGGGCCGCCTGGAAGTACTTTGAAGGTTTCTCTTTTCTGCTCACTCGTTGAACGCTTACGGCTTCCTGAAAGGATGGAATTCTCGCCTGGCTCGCTCTCGTTATCCGCAGCAGCCGATCAGCCCCTTGGCCTTCCAACTTCCACAGCCTGGTACGCATCAGCCCCAAAAGACAATTCCTTCTCGCACCCAGCCTCGCTCAGTGTGCCTGTGCGCGTCACCTTTTTATCCTGACCAGGAGTGTTAATAAGTGGCAGGTGTATTTAATTCGTATTACGTGCCTGACTCTGCCTGATCTCATCCGAGAGACAGAGCCATTGCAAGTCAGTAGTTAATCCGCCTGGCCTCATTCCTTATCTTGCTTGGCTCAGTAGTGTTGTCTATGTGAAATGGGCAGGAATTATGAGAGTTGTTTCCCATAAAATAAGCAGAGATAGGGGTTAGATGGGTTAAGGAAAAAGGGATACTATGTCTCTATCAGGTGCTTCACCCCCACTCCCTGAGGACCCCCTACCCAGAGGATCCTCCCTCGCTTGTCCACCCCCAGGGTTGGGGTTCAGTAGGGATGGCCTTTCCCTGGCCACCCTAGTAAGGGATCTCCGGCGACTAGACTGTGAAACACCCTCTGGTTTGTGTCACTATCGTAAAGGTACATTGGGCTACTTTTGGGATGCACGTTCAGCTCCCATACCCTCCCAAACGTTTTAGATTGAGGAAAATATATTAACACACGAGAAAATGAACGTCCGTGTTAAAGGGGGGGTGAGACATGCAAAATAGGTGTTTTGTGGCAACTGTGGAAATGTAGGTAGGCCACGTATATAGCATGCATGATACGAGTACTATATTTGAAATGTAATGAATGATAGTGGAAACGGTAGCCCTGTTCCCCTGCTGCGAGAAATATTGAAGCACCACCATATTTTAAGTAAGGCCTAACTGCCACAGGCCAAGGGGAACGTAGCACCGTAGTGTGGCAATGGGTCCTTAATCATTTTCCCACGAACATGGAGGGCTTCAGACCTGAGAAAATGCAATTTGTTGGAAAGGACTACTTCACCTGCCCTTCAAATTTAACAACGTTGGATAACAGCGTGAAATTACCTTTTATCCCTTTTCTAAAAAAAGTGGAAAGCATTTTTTGAAGCCTTCAAGCAACATGTAGACCTTGGATATTCCTAAGGTCAGTTAAATCAGCATGTGCACTTATTTCTTAATACATTGGTGTTCACCAGGACGATGAGACAGTTGAAGTGACTTTGGTATTTTGTTTTTGTCTTTTTAGGCAGCTACAAAAACGCAATCTACATCTACACCTGAAGAAGGGGTCAGGGGAACCCCGAAACGCGTAGTGGACAGTTGACAATAACATGTGATTGTGTGGTTATACTTTGTATTACTTTGTTTACAATCTAATAAGAAATTCAGAAACCTTTCTTTTGATGTGATTCTGAATTCATTATTTTTGTACCAACCATTTTTGAATCTATTCAACAATCGGCATTGTATATGAATCTTTTTGTATTAATGAATGACGTAATTCATGTTACTTTGAAATCTTGAATGAGTTTGTAAAAATAGTTTAAAAAAAAGACCTACATCTTGCATTTTTTCCTTACCTGTTTCTTTAATTCGTGATTTAACTGTGTAAACTTGTTTAATTGATTGGGAAGAGATTCATTTCTCGAGTAGAGTAACCAGGCTTTCGCCTTACAGGTTTCTGTGGCAATAATCATTCTCATAAAATGCAATTGTATCCTGTTGCAGGCCTGCGAAACCAGAAAGGAATGTGTGGCCGAGCACGGGCAGGGCTGTGCTTGTCCTGAAGGACAAACCCATGGGAGCCGGGGCTGAGGTGATGTGCTGCCCAAGGCCTGTTCTAGATTTAAGGTACTGGCTCCCCCAAGAATAATGGCCATCCCATTTGAACTGTGGTCCTTGAGAGGCCCAGGAGACGCTCTGGGCAGGGGCAGCTGATAAGTGGGTAGCAAGTAGGGAAACCACCCTTGATTTGTACTATGAGGAGCAAGATTTGGTGCTAACAAATTAAGTCCTACGACGGGGAGGCATGGTGGGGGTGTCCGTGCGTCTGGGATCAAGAGAGGCACTCAACAATGTTCTCAACAATGTCATCCTTTTCATCAATGTCACTCTCAGATGCGCAAGTTAACTTTTTGTCAGGCTGGTTTCTTGGATCCTTTCTTTCGAGAGTGCAGATGGTCTGAGAAGAGAAAAGGTTTATTCTGACGAGCTACCACCTTGTTAGCCTGAATATGTCCACAGGCACAAACAAAGCAGAGTCCAGTAGGAAGCCCGAAAGCAGGGGAAAAACCCACAGGACAAAAACCCCCGGTAATGTTGGTAAATATGGCTCCAGTCGTAGATGAAGGTCTGGGAAGGCTTGATGTTGTGACGGAAGAAATACTCTAGGTTGTCAGTTCAGTGTAAGAAATTCGAAAAACACAAAAGGAGGAAAAACAAGCAAAAGTGGCACAAAACACTGACAAAAACACAAAGAAAGGGAAGAATGCTGGGAAGAGGCTAAACTAGAGGAGAAAAGACAGCGTAATCTATCTGAAGCAAAGCACACCTTTTGCCATTGTACACATTCTGCCATTGTAGAGGTTGGAGCAGGAGCTCCCTCCCATCCAACTGCTGGAGCAGTTCCATGCAGCCCCAAGCACTGGTGTGCCCAAGGTAAGCCTGGAGTCTTCACCATTAGACTTATGCACTGCCTGTGCTTCATCCGGAAAATCATCACTTTAATATTTTAAATAAGGCCCCTTGAGCATCATGGGCAAAGAAAACAAAGTGTGCAGCACCCAAATACGGCATGCAAAAAACGAGGTTTTTGCTGTTCCAAGATGGCCGCCGCCACATTTCTGTCCAAATCCAACTCCCTCATGAAGCCCAGCTGGCTCCTGATCGGCCTCCCCTGGCCTGTTCGCCTATCGTTGGTCACTGGCAGGCATAAGCCGGCCCCAGACGAAGGCAACCGAAAAAAGGCTCCACCTTACTGAGCCCGACCGAGCTTTTCGAGCTCGGGCGATCTTACATGGTTCGTGTTCTGCCCACTGCATCATTAAGGTGAGCTACTCATAATCTCCCCACTGCCTAACCTCCTATCCTCATGTTGCCTACACCTTAAGATATGCCCAACTCTTACATGCGTCCCACGTGTCCCACCACCAACCCCGCGTCAGCCTGAGGTCAGCCCCGTCCGACCCGATCGCATCTCACCTACCGGCACCTGCAACCGCATAACAGGCTCCCAGCCCATGCTAGACGCCCGGCCGGTTGCTGCACAATAACGAGGGACGTGCATCGAACAAAGACATTACCGACACACAAGCCTCAGCCGGTTGCTCACCTGCCTTTAAACACTATTGCTGCCCTCCATTCATGTTCCCAGCAGTGCTGTGGCCAGGAATTTGCTAGTGTCCCTGATTCCCGCTCTATCTTAACTGTTGCGCTGCATTTTCACCGGAATGCCGTTATCCTACTTTGACGTGCTTATGTACTATGTTGATGCCCTAACTTGCACTGCTGAACTTTGCTAGTGTCCATATTGAATGGCACCCCACAACCTTACCTGAATACTCCACGTGTTAATTCCCTTATTATGCTGGTGCCCTTTCTCAAAATGGTGCTTCATATTGATGCCATTATATGAAGTATAGCATGAGGCTCAAGCTCTGATGTTACTACTTAAGAGCTGCCCTTTGCCGCTATTATCAATACCTTTATTAGCTCGCCACTAGCCTTTAGGCACCAACCCCCTAGAAAGTTATACCACCACCAAATTCTAGTATGCTCCTTATCACCACTAGCCAGACTGTCTGGCATTTCTTATATAGAGCCTTACACTCTACCTCATGAAACTCCACACATCAACACTTGGGAACCCATCCACCATGACGCCTTCCTATGTGGCCAATAATACTACTGCCAAACTATTCATATAAAAGCATGATTCTAAAACCCCAATACCAAGTAATCCCTCCTCTACCAAGGCTAGGAACACTCGCCTTACAGCTAGGCTAGCCAAAATATTTGAGCCTACTATTAGCTCACTTCCTACCATTATTGGAAAAAGGACTCCCAAAACCCTGCCTAGCCCAACGCTTGCAAGTACTAACCTAGTGCACAACTGCGACCCCAGATAAAAAAAAAAAACGCATAGCCAAGAACGGCAAACCTAAAACCCTACGAGCTCCCCAACTGACAACTACCACTGCTACGAGCCTTCCTATTAAAGGAGCTTTAATAAACTCCAGATCCTTAGTAGCACACGCCACGGAAATCGCCGACCTGATCCAGAGGGGTGACTTGGACTTCCTCGCCATCACTGAGACATGGCTACACACTGCAGCAGGTCCTATGCTTATGCTAGCAGTCCCTGACAGCTACACTATTTTGAGACAAGACCGACTAGAATCCAGAGGTGGAGGTTTCGTTATTATCTGCAAATGCATCCTCTCCATGAGATTAGCCACCCTGATCGACGTCCAATCATGTGAACTATTATCAGTTAAAGTACCACTGACCAATGCCCAAACCCTTAATATCTACCCGCCCCCCCCAGGCCTATCGGGGATATTTGAGGAGGATATCAACACTATTCTATCTAGTTATTTATTCAGATTTGTAAAGCGCACTGCAGCCTGTGAGAATCGAGGCGCTAAAATGAGCTTAAGGAGGCTTGATTCTGGGTTACATGAATTCCGCCCATGGAGGATTCTTAAACATGGTAAAGGTTTCTACAACATAAGAGAGACAAGGCTGCAAGGTTACAGGCGCAGCGGTAGACGAAGCAGGTTAGAACAACATATTCAAACAAAGAGCTTAGGTTTGATCGCCTTACGGAAGGCTGCACGAGAGTCCATTCTCCTGATGTGTGGTGGTAAGGCGTTCCAATTGTACTGTAGAGTAGGGAAGCTACTTTCACCGGCATGTGTTTTGTGAGTTTTAGGGACGGTGATCAGGTTTGTGTATGGTGTTCTAGCTGGCCTGGAGGAGAGAGGTTTGGTGATCCTCTGGGCCAAGTAAGGGAGGGCAAGATGATGGAGGCACTTATGGGTAAGGGTTAAGGTCTTGAAGATGATTATCTGCTTAATTGGAAGCCTATGGACCTGCCCCCTGAGATGTGGTCTCTGCGTGAGGGACCCGTGGGAAGGCCGAAGGGCATTATTTTGAGCAATCTGTAGTTCAGCTATGTGTTTTCCAGATGTTCCCACAAGAAGGGCATTGCAATAGTCCAGTCTCGAACCAATTATTGCCCTGGCAATGGTGAGACAGTTTTGCTGTGATAATCTTAAAAGTTCAACGCAAGTACTTCTACTTGGAGACCTTAATATGGGTTTTAATGACCCTTCAGACCAGCCTGCTTTAGCAACAGCAAACATCCCATCAGAACTTGGATTCACCCAAAGAAGCAAAACATCCACCCACAACAAAGGTAGAATACTCGACTGGGTGGCAGATTATAACTGTTATGCCAAAATCCCCTCCATCTCACCACTAGCCTGGACTGACCACTACTTACTGTCATTCAAGCTCTCAACTAAAAGACCGCCACCTCCACCTGCCTCCAGGGCTCCACCCACGCTAACTAGAAACAAAAGGAGTATCATAGTGGATAGGCTTATCCAGGCCGTACTCCCCACCCTTAACTTGCTTCCCGACAGTACTGACCCTGAGAGCCTGGTCGAGGAGTAGAACAAAATTATGACCTCCTCCCTGGACCAAATCACCCCCCTCAAACTCAGACCAACCAAGCCGAAAATCCTTTTGAAGAAATGGTTTACACCTTTCCTAAAAAAACCTAAGGCAACAAAAAAACTGCGAGGCTGCTTGGAAAAAAAAACTACTGTCAGAAGCGAACAAACTCAAACTTACCAACTGCCATCCCTCTACAAAAAAGAAATATGCCTAGCTAAACAAATATCTTTCGACACTTGTATATCCCAAGCCAAGTCCAAAATGAAGGAACTATTTACCATTCTTAAAAAAAAAGAGACCCCTATAGCAATACCAGACACTTGTACCAAAGATGAAAAAATGGTGCTCAGACATCCAACATGCTCTAGCCAATAAAATATCCAATAAAAAGCTTCTTTAAATGACCTACCCCCACCTAAAATAATTGGGAATACCAACGATGACCAACCTACCCGATTCAACTTTTCCAAAGTATCGATTCTCGAAGTGGAAAGAATTATTCTGTCCCTGAAACCCTCCAACTGTCAGGGTGATCTCTGCCCTGCGCAGCTCATCAAGGATGCGGCCCAAGACCTATCACCTTTCATAACTAAGCTTATCAATGCGTCGTCCTCCACTGGTATCATTCCCACCAACCTTAAACAATCTTGAGTACTCCCACTCCTAAAAAAAAAACAAAAAAAATAACTCTAGATCCATCTACACCTACTATTTATAGACCAATTACTACAGTGCCCTTCCTCCTAAAAATTCTGGACAAAGTAGCCTATATGCAAATCCAAAAGTATCTGGAATTACACCACCTATTAGGAGCCAGACAATCAGGCTTCCGTCCTCAACATGGAATGGAGACCGCCCTCATTGATCTCAAGACCCAAATCTATGAGCTTAGGGATAATGGTAAATCAGCTCTGCTCTTCCTCCTAGACCTCTCGGCTGCGTTCGACCTGGCCGACCATACTATCCTATGCAACAACCTCGACACAGCAGCACACTTCTCTAACAACACTGTCACATGGCTCAGGTCCTTCCTAAGTGGCAGAACAATGAGGGTCTTCTCGCCTCTAGCAGCAGCTGACCCCATACCCATCACCTGCTGTGTGGCTCAGTGATCTTGCATCTCGCCCACACTGTACAACATTTTTATCAAGCCCCTTTTAGATTATCTGGATCATCTCGGTATAACCTACACCAACTATGCAGATGATACCCAGATCCTCCTCCCCACTTTCAGGGGATTATGACAAGGATTTGGCGTTGGTGAACAAGTGTGCATCATCCAGGCATGGATGGCCACGAATGGCCTATGCCTAAATGATGATGATGGTGAAACTGAACTATTCATCCTGAGCACCCCCTCTAACCTAAAAAAAAAAAAACTAGGATCTGACTATTCCTCATTGCTAATTGACGGCAATAGCATTAAAGTAGAACACGAGGTAAAACTACTAGGTTTTTATCTCGACTCATCTCTCCCCTTTGCCAAACAGGTCAGTTCACTAGCGTCTTCTGCGGCTTATACGTGTAAACTTATCCGAACCGGTAAGCCATTTCTTTCTAACAGTAGCTGCACCATCCTGGCCAGAGTCCTCATCCGGTTCCGCCTGGAACGCCCTCGATCTAGGCTCGACTAAAGCCACCTTCAGAAGAATCCAAACCTTACAAAACAACGCCCTTAGAGCGGCAGTAGGCATCTCCAGAAGAGATCACATCTCTGAGAGCAGCCGTCAGAATAACTGGCTCCCAACTAACGATGAAATCCTTCTAAAAACCCTGTCCCTCACCCACAGATCTCTCAACAAAGCTGCCCCCATCTACCTGGCTGAGAGATTCCACAAACAGACCTCCCTGAGACCACCCAAATCAGTAGCTGCACCATCCTGGCCAGAGTCCTCATCCGGTTCCGCCTGGAACGCCCTCGATCTAGGCTCGACTAAAGCCACCTTCAGAAGAATCCAAACCTTACAAAACAACGCCCTTAGAGCGGTAGTAGGCATCTCCAGAAGAGATCACATCTCTGAGAGCAGCCGTCAGAATAACTGGCTCCCAACTAACGATGAAATCCTTCTAAAAACCCTGTCCCTCACCCACAGATCTCTCAACAAAGCTGCCCCCATCTACCTGGCTGAGAGATTCCACAAACAGACCTCCCTGAGACCACCCAAATCAGCAAACTGAGATCGCCTGTCCATCCCTAGATTCAAACTCTCCACAATTGGTGGCAACGGCTTCCCTGTGAAACCGGCTAAATTATGGAACTCCCTGCCTCCTACACTGAGAATAGACCAATCTTACCAAAATTTCAGAACTAACATCCTGTGGCTGAAATCCAATGACCATTAAATGTATGATATTGAACCCTGTATAGCAGCCAGCAAGGACTTTCTGCTAACGGTAACAATTGACATCTCATGCCTGTATGTAATGCATCCCTCATCGCTTCTCTCGACTGGCTACCTCCATGGTGGAAACCACAACTCTCCTACACATTGCCTGTAATATTTGTATCTATCTATGCCCACCCTGTATTATATGTAACATCTGTAAACATTCTTACATACCGTTTCTGTAACACTTGTATATACCCATCTTATAATTAATGCTTTGTAGTAGGTATCGTATACCATACTCTGTAACTAAGCTTTGTATATCCTTGTAACTGCTGCACCCTGATACCCCTGGGTATGATGCACATTATAAATAATAAAACAAACAACTGAGGGTTGAAACGCATCGCTATGTAGAACACCGGGTCTGGTGGGCTCCATCTTGGGAGAACAACTAGACCGCTTGAATGAAAATGTGATGGCAATGGTTGCCCCCTCTACCGGTGCCAGTGACCTTTGGGAAGCCGTGACAGGCACCCCTTTATTCTGAAGGGCCAATTTGACCTCTAGTATTTGTTGACTTCATGTTAACGGCCAGGTGCACATCATGTGACTAGGCCCAGGGGGAGGATAACGTTCCTAGAGGCGCGCCAATCGGGTAGCTGGCAACAAAGATGACTGAATAGAAGAACACATGTTAGAGGGCAGTGGTAGATCAGGTTGTGGGCAACCGGTCACGGTACTATAGTCAACTGGTAGTGTGTATATAGATGGTACCAATGAGGGTACGGTGGATGAACACTGTGCGTCATGAGTGACGGTTCGCTTTAGAACAACCAGCTTTCTTTGAAATAACCCAGAGAGCTCTGTGGCAGTTAGGCTCTATGGCACCCTCTGTCACCTTTTTACTTTAGTATATAAAATAAACTTGTTTTCCATGCAAAGAGGTGCACTTAGGAGTCTTGCTTATTGGTTCATTTTTTCCTTGGTCTGGTTGTCTGCAACCACAATGTGTTCCCAGACCCTCCGCACGGACGGAGGATTCCTAGCCTCACATCCAGAGTGGCCGTGTGCACCTGCAGTGACCAGTACCCTGTGCACAAATTGGAGAGGCTTACAGGAGCCGTGTTGCCTGAATTCCTGTCCTGCTCTTTGGAGCAGGGCTTCGCTCCCAGATTGTGCAGGCTGTTGATGGGACCCCCTGACGGAGGAACTTGGGAAAGCACATAGATATAAGTTCACCTTTTGGAGGAGAAAACAGTGGGGTGGGGGGGGTGAGAGTTAGAGGGTGTGGAGAAGTGTTTTGGTTTGATTGTGGAGTGGAAAGACCAAGTGGCACTTTGTATTTTTGACCTTTTTTAAAAAAATTAAATGGAGTAAAGGGGATAAAGGAGTAACTTGATTCTTCACAATCGAGGGAAGTTGACAGTGCTGTGTGAATAAGAGGGGAAGAGGAATAAGCATAGAGCCTCTGTATATTGAGTGGCTTTGGGATCTCTCTGCCCGATATAAAGGGGGCGGGAGAATGAATAGTAGTATTGTGGCATTTGTATTGATGATTATTGTGGTGGAGTGGACCAAGGAAGTGTCCGGTTTTGTTGTGTAAGTATTGAAGTGCGAGTGAAGTGAAGGCATGGATGAGGTCTGCGAGGGAGAATGGGATATAGTGGTATGTGATGAGGTGTGTGTGACGAAGTGGTAGATTGGAGGATTGGAAACTGGAAAGGGATGGGTTGATGAAACGACAAGGCGCCGCTAGGTTGCCTTAGTAAGTTATTTTCTGAGGCTTGTGGAATCTGCTTAGATCACGTGGTGTGCATGGGCCGACATCTAGTGGAAGCTGCGGAGTATTCGTTTATTTTTCGAAACTCAAAGGGGCGTCGACACAGGGCGTGCCAGTAATACTATCCCTAGTGTGACGTCCACTGTACCCATGATCCCTCACGTGTTTAGGACCCTCAGATTGTTTTTTTCCGCCATGCTGGTCGGAAGCACTTAGCGGAGTTCCCTGACTTAGTCAGATTTTGCAAATATTGTTATATATTTCCCCGTTTATTACACCTATACGTCGAGTCTCCGAACATCGACACTCGACGCCGGACCGGAGAAAATTCAACCGTCGAACTACAGCGACGGATTTGGGCCTCGGAAGGCCTCTGGCCTCGGCCCGGGCCTTGGAAGTCCTCTGGACTCGGCCCTGCAAGTAGGGAGAGTGGGGGGTGGCACATATCCTACACTCTGATTAATATAGGTACATTACTTATATTCCTACACTCCCAGCCCGCTGCCACAGGGTGCGTATGGAGGGTACCCCTTTTCAATTTTGCCCCAAGTGCAACCGCAAGTATCCTTGGGTTGACAGACACGCCACGTGTAACTTCTGCTTGCCGAGGGACCAGCCCGAGGCGAATTGCAGAGCGTGCAGTCGGTTTAAACCGAAGACCCTTAAGGACCGTTCGACAAAGCGTTGGGCCCACCACGCCAGGCGACAAGAGGCCATGGCCGCGGAGGGTGCCTTCAGCGATGGCAGCGACGCCGTACTTTCGGACGGCGAGGGCAATGTGGCGTCGATGGACAGCCAAGCGCAAGTCCCCGACCTTGGAAGGTTGTCCGGCAGGGCAGCTATGGGGAAGACCCCCGGTGACACGAGCGCTACCCACACCACTTCCAGCAAACAAAGGTCCAACCGAGACTCGACGCGCACGTCGAGTTCTCGGAAAGAGGCACGAAGAGAACGGTCCACCGAGTCAGTGTCCTCTGGGCGTTCGAGATCGCCACATGACACCAGGCAACCCTCCACTGTTGCTAAGAGTGCCTCGCTCCCCTTAGTGACTGAGGTTCAGTCGTCGGAGGACGCCGACCTCTACCCCCCAGGCCGCACTCAAGGAGTCGGCGTCTGCAGGCAGCGCGAAGGCTGCTACCAAATCCCTTACACTCTCTAGAGACAGGGACTCTACCCCCGAATTTCGGCGCCAGGCACCGAAAAGCTCTGATAGGGCCCAAAAATCGGGGAAACACTCTTCCACCTGCGGGGAGGGGGGAAAACAACGAAGTAAGCAGTCCCAGCCTACTTCCACTCCTAAACTACATTCTTCTCCACCTAAACAGATGGACAAGGCTCTTCCTAGTCAGGATAAAACAGGTAAAGCACTCCATGAAAGAGTTATTCCCAGTTCAAGGGAATGGTCCAGTGATGACATAGACAGAGTAATGTCAAGGATGTCATCATTGGCAGATTTCTACACCAAAAACCCGGAACACTTTCTATCTTATACCCCAGAAGGGTCAACTCCCTCAGGCTTTAAGGATCCAATACCCCCCCCCAAGTAAGAAGTCCCGGGCTGAAGCACCTACTCAGTCTTCAGACCCCTTCTATATACAGCCCTATTCTCAATATCAGGAAGATCCATCCTTTGGTGAGGATCCAGACGTGGGCATGTCAGAAGAAGAAACTGGGACAGGCTATTATGGGGATGATGAGGACCAAGAGGAGGAGGAGGAGGACGATGAGGAGGACGACGACCCAGATACATACAGGGTAGATTCCCCGGTAGAGAAAGAGCCCGCAGTTACCGACTCCCCTGTCTACAACCAACCTCTCCTGAATGAGGTCCTGTCCAGAGCGGCACAGCACTTCCACATTGACACCCAAGGTGCTCAGGAAGAGAGGGACTTTGCAGAGGAATTGGTGGGAGAAAAGAGACCTGTTGCTCAGGCCATCCCTATCCTTAAGTCAATATAAAGGAGGATAGACCCTTCCCTTGTTAACCCCAATCTCACTAGGACAGTAAACCCCAGAATTGCAAAGCTTTTCAGGGCAGCCCATTCTGACCCACTGTACATAAGGGGACATCTCAAACCGGACTCCCTGGTTGTTACAAACACCCGTAAGAGGGTGTGAACACCCTTGTCATCGTCCGAAGCTCTCCCCGACAAGGAGAGCAAGAGGATTTATGGCTTGGGCAGGAAAGTAGCCTCCACTTGCGCCTACCAGGCAAGGATTGCCAACTCCACCACCCTGCTGGCTAGTTACAACTGCCACCAATGGGAAGAAGTCGCGGCTCTCAGACTCCGCCCCAGAACCCTTAAAAAGCCAATTGGCACGAGTTTCGGCAGAGGGGAGAGCCCTGTCAGGTTGCATTATAAAATCAACCTTTGATGTCGCGGATAACGCCGGCAGATTAATTGCTGAAAGTACGGTCATCAAGAGGCATGCTTGGCTACGGCAGTCTGGTTTCAAGGCCGAGACCCAAGCATCATTGATGGATAAGCCGGTGGAGCTGGATCTATTGTTTGGAAAGGCGGTCGAGGACGCTCTGAAGAATGCCAAGGACGAGTATGAGACACTCAAGTCCCTAGGGCAACTAACCAACAAACCCTCTAACCAGAGAGGCAATGGCAATTTCCGTCGGCCTCGCGGACAAAACTCCCAAAGAGGCTCAAACTATTCCCAAGGCCAGGGTACTACATGGAACACTAACCAGCAGTCTACCCAGAGTTATGGCAGGGGTAACAAAAGAGGTCATGGTAGGGGTAGAGGCAGTCCCAATAAAGGAGGGGGCACGCCTCCACCAAAACAATGATGCTCCGTTCAGGGTCCCTTCTCACGCATCCCCAGTAGGGGGACGCATTTCCATCTTCACCCGCTTGGGAAGGGATCACATCAGACAGATGGGTGCTGTCCACAGGATACTGCATAGCACTCCTAGAGCGTCCCCGAAACCACCCTCCACGACAAAGAATAACACTCCTTAGACCACCAGAAGATCCTACTCTAAGAGATCGAAATTCTTCTCGCAAAGGACGCGATAGAACTCGTCCCGGGACACCAGGTAAACAAGGGTATTTATTCAACTTACTTCCTTGTGCCAAAAAAAAGATTTGACAATGCGCCCAGTATTGGACTTACGGCCTGCAAACAAGTATGTCAAGCCCCAAAAATTTCGCATGACTACTCTCCAAGAGGTAATTCCCCTCCTAAAAAAGGGGATTACATGGCAACATTGGTCATGAAAGATGCCTATTTTCATATTTCCATGTTCCCAGCGCACAGAAAATATCTGCGCTTCAAGGTGGACAGTCAGCACTACCAGTTCAAGGTACTGCCCTTGGGGATAGCCTCGGCTGCAAGGGTATTCACCAAGGTGGTGGCGGCGGCGGCACACCTACGCAGTGAGGCAAGCCCAGTGTACCCTTATCTGGACGACTGGCTCATCACGGGGGAGACCCCAGTAATTTGCAGGACAAACATTCAAAGAACTATCGACCTCCTCTTCGAATTGGGCTTCTCCATAAACGAGAAAAAATCAAGTCTGGTGCCCAGCACCTCCAAGCAGTTCCTAGGAGCTGTTCTAAATACTCAAGAGGGGTTGGCTTTTCCTTCAGAGGAAAGAATTCGGAATATACTACTGCAAATTCCGCAATATCAAACCGGTCGCCAGATAACAGTATGCAAAGCAATGCGTTTGCTGGGCATGATGGCGTCATGTATTTACCTGGTCCCGCACGCGCGCCTGCGCATGCGTCCCATGCAAGAATGGTTGGCGAAACTGTGGTCTCAGGCAAGTGGTCGGTGTGACGATCTAGTGGTCATTTCGCCAACACTTGTACAAAGCCTCCACTGGTGGACAAGAGACAATCTATCCAAGGGGAAACCCTTTTACGATCCCGAGATACAGGCGGTAGTCACGACTGACGCATGCCTGACAGGATGGGGAGCTCCCCATCTCCACCACACAGCTCAGGGTCTCTGATCTCACACAGTGGCCAAGAAGCACATCAACCTGCTAGAGCTTCTGGCAGTTTTCAGAGCACTTCAAGCGTTCAAGCCCCACCTACTGAACCTGTCGGTGCAGATCCGGACGAACAGCACGACAGCCATGTTCTACCTGAACAAGCAAGGAGGAACTCGTTCGCCAAATCTGTCCAGACTTGCCCAGAAAATTTGGATATGGGGAGTCTTCACAGAGATATCGTAGAAGATCTCTTCTCTCAGTGGGGTTTCCCCACTATAGACCTATTCGCCACAAGCGAAAACAGACGGTGCCCAGGATTCGCATCCAGGTTTCCCCAACCAGACTCCCTGGGGAACGCCCTGTGGATGAACTGGTCAGGGATGTTTGCGTACGCTTTTCCACCAATTCCTCTCATCAGGAAGGTGGTGAACAAGATGAACAGAGAGTCGATGACGCTTGTCCTAGTTGCTCCCATGTCGGCGAGACAACCGTGGTTCCCACACTTACGCAGACTAGCGGTGTGTGAACCCATCAAACTCCCGGGCTGGTACAATCTTTTGTCCCAGCACCAAGGTCAGAAGGTGCATCCTCTACCCAACTCCATGAACCTAGCAGCATGGCTCCTGAGGTCATAGAGTTTGGACATCTCAATTTACCACAGAGATGTATGGACATCCTAAGAGAGTCTAGGAAACCGATCACGAGGCATTTCTACTTCGACAAATGGAAGAGATTCGTTATCTGGTGCCAGAATAAACAAATCAACCCAGTTGATTGCACTCCTTCCACAATTGTGACATACATGCTCCACCTGCTGGACGCAGGTCTGGTTTTCAACTCAAGGTACACCTGGCAGCACTGTCAGCGTACACCACCTCACATAGCAAGGTGTCGTGGTGGAAGGTACCCGTGGTTAAAGCCTTCATGGAGGGAGTAAAGAGACTTCATCCCCCCTATATCTAACCCACCACCAGGATGGGACCTGAACGTGGTGCTATCTAAACTCATGGCCCCCCCCATTCGAGCCCATGCATAAGACAAGTCTCAAACACCTGACCTATAAGACTGCCTTCTTAGTAGCCATTACATCCATGAGAAGGGTCAGTGAAATTCAGGCTCTGTCAGTGCAGGATCCTTTCTTTACTATTCATAAGGATAAGCTGTTTTTTTACGGACACACCCTAGGTTCTCACCTAAGTTTATTTCTAAATTCCATGTAAACCAGTCCATCAAGCTTCCAGCTTTCTTCCAAAACCCACAAAGCTCGGCTGAGGTTAAACTACACACCCTAGATGTGCGTAGGGCGGTCCTTTACTACGTAAACAAGACCAGACCGCTTATGAGAACAGATCAACTGTTTCTCCGTAGCCACAGGCAAAGAGGGAGATCGCGTCTCTAAGGGTGCCATCTCCAAGTGGATTGTCAACTGTATCCAGTTGTGTTACTCTTTCTGACAAAACTTTGCCTTTTACGCCCAGAGCCCACCCGGCAAGAGGCATTGGGGCCACTCTGGCTTTCATTGCAAATGTTCCCCTTGACACCATTTGCAAAGCAGCTACTTGGAGCTCTATTCACACTTTTACTCAGCACTACTGCATTGACACCCATTCCAAGACAGATACCCAAGTGGGACAAGCGGTTCTAAGACATTTATTTGCTCATGACCCTTCTCAAATCCCACCTCCTTCTAACACTGTTTGCTAATCTATGCACAGCATGTGATCTAAGCAGATTCCACAAGCCTCAGAAGGGATACATTACTAACCGTAATCGTATTTTTGATGCTTGTATCTGCTTAGATTCACATGCGACCCACCCTTCCTCCCCTCTGAGAGAAGGCGCATGGATGCTTGTAGTCTTATCTATCTTCTAACTGCTTGGATCATCTGTACTCTCGTTACTCCTCATGTCAGGAAAAATACAATCTGAGGGTCCTAGACGCGTGAGGGATCATGGGTACAGTGGACGTCACACTAGGGATAGTATTACTGGCACGCCCTGTGTCGACGCCCATTTTCGAGTTTCGAAAAACAAACTGTAATACTCCGCAGCTTCCACTAGATGTCGGCCTATGCACAGCATGTGAATCTAAGCAGATACAAGCATCAGAAATACAATTACGGTGAGTAATGTATCCCATATAATATCCGAACAGCTAAAATGGAGCCGGCAACCCTATTCAGGAATGTGTGTAGCTCTTGCGTTTTATAGGCAGAAGATTATGAAGTATAAGGAGTGGGTGCCCAGGACGAGAGGGGGCATGTTGAAGCCATGGGGTTCTGGGACACATGTTTCCTTTCCAGCAGCAAAATATAAGGGGAAAAAGTTAAATAGAAAGATATTAGAATTGTGGAAGATGGTGGCGGATTTAAAAAGTGCCCCCGCAAAGACAGCGGCTGGAGCACCTTTGTCGTGTGTCCCAACCATGCCCAACGCCCCAGCTGCTCAGGAACTCTCTGCCCCATCTACCACAGGACAAGCAGCACAGTCTTCCCCCATTAGGGTGCTTCCCTACTTGCGTAGCATCAGGGTACAGGAATCCCACCAATGGCCAACTGCCCTTTACCGCTCCTCCTCCTTTCATCCTCGGCACAGTACCAGAATCTCGCAAACCCTATAGTGTCTGCAGCCACTAGAGCCCAAGAACAGAGGGAGCTAGAACAGAAACCAAAGAAAGCGCTATAGGAAACGTTAAGGAGAACAGATGAAGAGTTAGAGAGATTGAAGTAAGAGGGGGATGGGCAGCAAGCACCTTTGGGACAGATGGGCAGCAAGCACCTTTGGGAAAGATGAATGGAGAGTGGGGGAAATTTTGTTACAAATTGACTGTACAGCGATCAAGGATGTGCATATCGCGAAGGAAAGTATGGGTAGGCCATGGGCAGGCAGTTTGGATTATGGGTGTCTGCAGTCAGACGACGATATGGGAGCGGAAACAGGGGAGGATTGGATGCTCCCTGCAATTTCGCCACAGGTGAAGAGCTTGTGGGAGGCTAGATTGAGGAACCGCTATGGGTGAATGGCAGTCACGAAGGGAAAGAAGGTCGGTAAAAAGGTGATTAAGATGGTAGGGGACAGTTTCTGCTGTTGCACAAAGTACCTGGGAGGGCACAGCATGTACCATGGCCACACATGGACAGGAATAATTTAATGAGAGCACTTCTGTCCCTCACAGCCAGAGTGGGAAAGTGGATTTAAGCCTTCGAAAAGCAAACGGCAGGTATTACCTTGGCTGTGGGCGACCTGGAAAGTTTGTTGCAATATTAGGGGCGTGGGGATCAGGGGGATGACATTTGGGCTCAAGCCAGGTATCCCAGGGGGGATCACCGTCACAATGGTGCCCTTTTTGATATCCGGGCTTGGGTGTGGGTGACGCTGCAGCACGCCTACCCTGATACCCTCTAGAGCTCCAGTCAATAATGCAACATGCGCGAACCGGCCCAGTATATTTTACATAAACAAGGGATGTGGAGGGCAGAGACTGGTGAACCATGGGATCGGTCAATTGTGTTTTTCCATTTTGTGGTTAAGAGGAGGCTCCCCAAAGAGGTACAGAAGGCACTCGACAAAATAGTGGGGATTGAAGTAAAGTGGTGGCTGAGATGCAGTCTATAATTGTACATCATTGTAACTGGCTGAAGGAAACGGCACAGCGGGTACAAGCAGAGCAAGTGAAACTAGTGCAAAAGAAGTTGACGAAACTGTCAGTGGAGAGGGCTGTTTTAGCTGCACCCCAAGAAGGTCAGACGGGCTACAGGGCGGTCCTGTGGGGGTGGGAGATGGCGGGGGGGGTTAGTACGAGCAGCACTCGTGTGCAGAGTGGATGACTGGAACGGTAGAGATCTGCTGCAGAATTGGGGATGTGCCCCGGGAGGTACCCCATGAGGAGATGAGGATTAGCAGGACCTTGGGACGAAGAGGGGATTTTGGAGGAGTGGGCCAGAAAAGGGGGGGGGGGACGCAGGGCCATGTTGGACTTGTGGGAGAATGGGTCATTTTTCACTGAAGTGTAGGAGTAGGCAAGCGGCTGCATCATGCGCCTATACGCTCAAGGCGACACCAGCCCCGTACCCACAGCCCTATGCCCAAATACCCTCAAATGTTCCATATGGCATACCACAGCCCGTGCCCTCGCCTGCTCCCCCACCAGTTTCCACAGCGGCAAGTGCCGGCGCTCAGTGGCGCCCCAGCATATGTGGTACACCCTGCACAACCACAGGCCCCTCAAGAATCTAACAATAATGCAGTATCTCATGGCACAGTAATGCACTATCAAGGGGCCAGCGTGGTTGGAGGAAATCCTTTCGTTTTACCAGGGGCAAACGCCCAGATTAGGACAGCCCACAGAGAACCTTAGCGTGCCCAGTCCTATCGGTCACTGCCAACATGGAAGAGGAACTATAGGTGGTCGTGGAGATGCAAAACAATTTATTTTCATGGTAGACACTGGTGCAACAAAATCATGTCTTATGGAGGGGTATTTCCCCCTTGTCAGGTGAGGTAGTGGACACGCTGGGGTTCTCTGGGGCAGTGAAACCGGTTCCATTCACAGAAGAACTGCCTATGAAGGTAGTTGAGAGGGTGGCGCAAGCTCCCTTGTTTTCAACAGCATCCCCTGTCAACCTGTTGGGGAGAGATGTGCTTAGTAAATTAAACATGACCATCTCCTTTACTGAGAGAGGGGGGCGTGTCTTCCACCCGAGACATTTGCTGTACAAGGGCAATGTTGATCATACATGCATTGGGGAATGAAGCAGCAGCTCTGGGAATACCAGGCCACCCATATCTGTTCATGTAAGATGCCACAGTATTGCTACATGCAGTACTGAATGTGGCCACCCGGTCTTGGAGTGTGCCATGCAAGTTTTTGTTCAGAGCAGCCGAGCCCCAGGGACAATCGTAATGCTCGATCTAGGAGTGGTGGTGTCAAAAGAGCAGGTTATCCTGATGGGGACAGATGCTGAGGGAGGAGAGTGGCACACAGTTCTGTGTTGACCCAAACAACCAAGCCCTTATGAGGAGTTACAGACAGTGACTTGTTCGAAGACATGGGCAATGATGGGGAGTTATTGGCAGCCTGTTCATGTTAAAGGATATTTATACCGCGCACTATCACCACCATAGTGGTCCACTGGCGCTCTGGCGGATCCGAAAGAAAGGGGGGTAGGTTAGGGCGCGTTAATACGACAAAGTTTGGAGAAAGAGCAAGGGAGCTGTGATGCGCTGCTGGCAGCTTCAGTTTGGTTAACACAGTTGCTGAGCTTTTTGGTGTGGTATCCGGTTGGAGTCTGTCGTGTGCTGGTGTGTGGCTTTGTGTGGTGTTGGTTGTTGCAGTGTGGTGAAGTGCGTGCGGGTTGCTGTGGTTTAAGAGGTATGGTTGTGTTTAGTTAAGGGTTGACTGATGGGTGAAGAGGGCTAAGGTTTTAGTAGGGTTGTCCATTGGGATTGTTGTCTGGAGAAACGCACACTCCTATTGTGTTTCGAGATTTAGATAAAATGTCTTCCTTACAGCGATATAGTTTTGGCATGACAAAGCGGTCTCCTCTCTGTCCATATGTTTTGTTAGTTGATCTCTACAATTCTATCTTTGTTCTTACTCAGGCCAGCCCCTACATCCCTGTCTGTGCCTGATGCAAACTGATCTCTGCAAATCTATCTAGTTGTGACCTATGCCCATACCCATAGCTATGTCTGACTGCGGCACAGTACAGTTCAGTCTTTACCAGGATGTCTGAATTGATGCAAGTGAATCCTCATACCTGTGATGATTCAGCCTGTGTCTGATGCGAAATAATGGTGCAATACCGACAAAGCCCATGCTACTAGAAGGGAGTGTTCCGCCCTTTGCCCAAAACGATCTACCTCAGATGCCTGACAATTTGTGGACAAGTAACCCCCACGGTGTGGGGATCACATTAAGTGTTGCCCCAATATGCATTCCACTCTAACTCTGGGCAATACAGCGCCTGGTTTAATAGTACCCATTGTCCAAAGAAGCCGAGCAGGGAATATGACCCCATCATGGCATTCCTACATCAAGGCATAATCGTGCCGTCAAATGCCATATACCCTGTCAAAAAATCGAAGGGATCAATCTGCAGGATTGTTCAAGATTTGAGTCCTGTAAACAATATAGAACGGGATGAGTTTCCTGTTGTGCCCAACCCACCAACAATATTATGTAACATACCCACCATAGCAACTAATTTCACATTGATTTTTAAAATTCTTTCCTCTGTCGCATTGCACCCTGACTCTGAATACCTCACTTTGTTTACGTATGGCAGGAGCATATTCCAGCACACAAGCCTCGGACAAGGGTACTGTGAATTCCCCAGTATCTTCAATATAGTGCTGCTTGCAGATTTAGGCAATGTTTTATGTGCTGCGCCAATGCATCTCAGTGCCGGGAGGACTCATCACATTGTTGAAATTACTTGCTGACAAAGGGTGCAAAGTAGACAAAGCAAGGCTGCAGTATTGGCAACAGGAAGTACTATACCTAGACCAACTAATTTCCATTCATGGCAAAAAGTAAGAGCGTACAGCAGCAGTGCGCCACACACCCCGACCAGTGACGGTTAAAACATGCAGCCATATTACTGCCGGCCATTACTCGACCATTACTGCAAGCACTTGAGACCCAGAAGACAAAAACACCCTTTACATGGACTGACAAAATGCTTTGAGAGCTCAGATGTCATTGCCATTGCCCCAGTATTAGCAACACCTCAATATACACAAGAGTTCTATTATCACACTCTGGTAGACAAATGATGACGTCTTAACTGACACAAAAAAGCACTATGCAAAGAGGTGCAGTCTTCTTCCTTGGCTGGTTCTCTGGAGTTCTGCCTTACACTACGAACGTGGTAAAGATCGGCTGCACTCCCTCATGATGCCTAACCTAAATTCCAGCTGTCACCAGCCTCCACAGCACCACTGGTCTAGGCCTCTTGGGCGCTAGCAAGGTATGGTGAATAGTGTTGCAGTGCCAGGAGGTCTTCAGTAGAAATCCCACTGACCACCAAAATAAGTGGAGATTTTATAAAAACCGATGGCAAGAAGAAATACATTTAGGGGTTAGTGTCCCATAAAATAGGACAGCAGAATGCATTTCCACCTTAACGAATAATTCATCAAATTCTTTCCTACACCAGTCTTTTCAAATGGTGCTCAAATCTTTCAGGAACTTACTTACCACTGTAGCAAAACTTGTATTTTGGGCATACCTCATGTCTTTGTTCAAGTAAAGGTTGCAGACAGATTAATTTGAGGTATTAATTTGAGGTATTTTCAGGACTTGAATATTGGTCGCTAATCTAGAATGGAGATTATTCCATGCTTGTCTGTTGTAGCTCTAGAAGCTTGTTCCTTTCCATAAATGTCATGGAAAAAAGGTTCATGGAACAGACCATATACACATTTGTGCTATGGTTCCCATGTATAAATATTACATTTGGTAAAAAACGCTGATCACTAGAGCACTGCCAGTAAGCTCTCCCTATCCAGCCCAGCTGCCCTGGAAGTGCTGCTGAAACTGCGGTTTGACAGTAGCAAGTGACCACTTGTGTGAGATTTCGGCACTGCTTCAAAAGATGGTGTAGTTTGCAAAAAATTCTGCTGACTGTGACGGGTCAGGAGACAGACTAGTAGGTGTAATTTCCAAAATGTTTTTATTTAATATAATAAGAAAAGGCCTCACTTACCCCATGCTATGGGATTCCCTATCCAACCAAACTAACTAGGGTGATAGTTGTCAGTTCGTGAAGTCCAAAAGTAGTATCACTTTCTAACTAAGGTAACAATGGTAACCCCAGTATTGGTACTCTCTCTGGGTTAGTGGCTTGCTCACCCTCTTGGTTATTAGCCTTCTCACTGGTATGAGTATGATGAGCAGAATGTTGATTCTCGCTCTTTTGTTTTTCGACCTTCTCACTGGGTTAAGTATGATGATAACAGCAATGCATAAATGCATAAATTAGTTTTCAAAAATTGATTAGCAGAATTTGCTAATTAAAATGTTATTGATTTGCAAACACTATTTGTTTAGCAATGTTGTACTAATATATTTTTTTTTGCCAACTTTATTTAAGTTTTGGAGCACATAGATATGCACACATTAGTAATAAACCAATCAATGGCATGATGGTGTACTAATATTTTAAATGCAACCAAGTTATTTGTACCTAAGAAAGGAAATTGGCAATAATATAGCATTTTAGTCTACCACTGAAACAAGACATTAGTAAGAGGAGTGTGTGTAAAATGTTAGCTGCATGAGCGGACATAAAAAGAATAGATTTGATAAAAAGGATCTGAATTCTTTTGTTTCAGTGCAAGGCTCTGTGCATCTGGGTGCTGTCAGTGTTGTACAGGGCAGTCTCACGTATATTGTATGCTTAACCCATCATTTGCTGTGTAAGAAGTTCATGGAGTTTCATGAAATGAAAGTTCACAAAGTTAAATGAAAGTCATAGTATGTGACATACATAGTATGGATTTGCGGCAAGCAGGGTCCTTGTCAACTTCAGGTGGACAAGATGGCCCTTGTCTGAAAGGGGCCCCTAGGGGTCCCTCCTGCTATGGAAACAAGGCAATAACCATACACGAAAAGATGCGCCAGACACAAGGTTCAAATTCCCAATGCTAGGGTTTATTGCAAGCAAAAATAGTTTCAACTGGCCAATTCTGGTCTCACGCCCCGCGACGCGAGTTCCCTAGACCTCTAGGACGCAAGAGAGCAAATTACGTACATCAGTTACATATATACAAAATGCATATCATACAATCAGCAATGTCATGTTTAACACCCCTCTTTATTAAGTTTCTTTGAACTCGGGATGACGATAGACATATCTGACGAGTCTGACAATTGTAACCCTTTCGATGTCTATTCTAGTAACAATGTGCAATTAGAAAGTGTGGAGGCATCTTTTAGTTGTTGAACAGAACACGGTGGCTCTGTTCTTGGAAGCAAGCTGCACACGGGGGGGGGGAAGAGCCTCATTCCATACTTTGCTATCTATGAGGTACTATTCGTGTCTTGGGAGCCGACACGCTCTAAAGGGTTTTGCGAAGTGGGGCCGTAGGAAGCGCATAATTCAAGCCTTTAGCTGTTTTATTCTAACATATTCCACCATCGTACGAGACTGGCTGGCAGCTGTGAAGTGATTAAATGCCCTGCAGCTCTCTCTCTTAAGGCTACGGAGAGGGAGCGTGGGCATTCCTTTCTGGGCTACTCATGAGGAGTTTCAACAAACTCTTCAGTCCTGCGACCTTGTCCTTTCATATTCAGACAACAATGTTAACAGTTGAGCAGAGTAAGCAGAATTTGCAAGAATTGCAAGCTGCAAAGCAGTTTAGACAGAAAGCAATGAGCAGTGGTTAACAAGCAAAATGGCGATTCTGGCTATGTTTAAAATGGCCGCTTGTTGGTCAAGCATAGCAGTCTATATTTCTATAATTCGGTTCAGAAGACGGTTGGCCTACGGCCATCAAGTTACGTCTGTCATTCAAATGAAGGGTATTCACTTTTTCAGATTGACATGTCGGTCATTGAGATCAACTTTTTTCAATATAGCATTAATTACCACTTTTCGGGGGAGAGCAGGGCAACAAATGATCCTAAAGCCTGAATCATTTAAGCACAAGTGCAGAATTCCAGCCGTGCGTGTCCATGAAAGCAGTATTTATCGTTAACGCACTTCTGAGCCGCCGTTGCGGGTGTGGATACTTATTTTTATTTGTTTTTAAGGGAACCAGGCTTGAGAAATGATTTATATATTCGAGATTGGAAATTAGTATCTACAGAGCATGGATGTGAGCAAGGTGGTGTTCAGTGGAGTGGGCAAAGGGGGTCGAGGTGTGGTACTCCAGTGGAGACTTGGCTTGAGGCACTGCTTCTAAGGACAGGGGTGAAGGCTGGGCAGAAGTGCAGGTGCCGGCATGAAGTGTGAGCAGCTACTTGCAGAGTCCGCTTGCATTCCTAGCCTCCGGATGGCCAGCTCTCTCCCACAGGTGCTAACATACAATGCAATCATTGTCGCGCAAAGTGACCTTGGAAGGCTAACTAAAGTGTCTGGTATTGCAGTAGATTTACAGACTGGATGTAAAAATTGATCACTGCTTCGCGTAAGCATCTAGTTAGCTTTGCGTATTCATTATGTAAGAGGATAGAAGTAAGCGACTAAGCAGAGTGGATGGCATTGCCGCCAGAGTACTGGGCAACCTAGGTGGAATATTGTAATTTTGCGTCCATCTCACCTCAAGGTTGCTGGTATAAAGCAACAAGGTGATCATGTCAAGGAGTTTGGGATTAGCGCATGGATTGAGCACCGTTGCACAGATGCATGCAAACCGCACGTCTCAAAACTAGGTTTTCCACCAAAAGCGCTTGGCCAAAGGACCATGTACATTTTCAAGTGTTCACCTGTCAGTATGATGTGCCTTGCCCAACAAAATGAAAACAAGTTGACACTATGAGATTTAGATACACTAACCTAAACTCAGTGTAGAGATTTACAGTAGAAATACTCTAAGAATGCAGTATGTATCCTACATTTGTCGGAAGGGAATTGCATACTGCCTCTTAAACAATACAGTGAACACATACTGGTCTTGTTTGGACAGAATATAGTATGATAAAAATATCCTGATTACTTCTGATGTGCAGTTATTTGAAAAACAGTACATTTGCCTAGCAATCCCACAGGCCGTGGGCAATATTCGGAGGAGGAGATTATAACTGCTGCACTCTCTCTCCATTATCCTCTTTGAACTTGCAGGGGATGGTGGGAGGGCAAAGTGCAAGAGAGGAATGCCGAGTGAGCTGTGCTTTCATTGAAGAAGGAAATGTAATTAGCAAACTAAGTGATTTCTACCCGGCACTTCACCTAAGTCAATGCCTAGCATGGGATGCACAATTGAAACCCTTAATTATTAATTTATGGCTATAAGTTCTTTTATTTCTGAATGATGTACCCTTATATCACGCCCCTCTTTGAATTCCCCCCCCCCCCCGGACCCCCCCTGGTCACGCTGAACCAGGAAGCAGGCTGTTTTGCAAAGTTAAAAATCTTTATTTTAGGTATTTTACAATATATATCGCACTACTTGAATGGTTATACAATGATCACCAATGGGGTGATGTCACAATAAATCTCTTTAATCACACGGAGTAATGATAGGAAAAATAATGATAATGCAGCATAGAAGAATACTTTGTGTGGGTTCAATCAAAATGCAGTGTGATTACTCTCTCCCCCTGCACACTACTCAATCCCCCCCAATATGCAATATAAAGAGGTGGAAGGAGAGAAACCGGTTTCAGGAATGCAGATTCAACAAAGGGGTATCAATCCTAATTTCCCCCCAGCAAACGCAGAGAAAAACAGGAATGATTGCAAACTGATCAAAAATGGTTTTGAATGTGGTTTTGAATGGAGTGGTAAAAACACTGAAAATTGATTTAATTCACTAAAAATGGTTTCAATACTAGTGGGAGCCACTTTTTATGGTATCGGACAAACACTAGCAATGATTGAGTAACTAGCAAGTTGAAAACCTAATTCTGAGGTCGGATGCAATGAACAGCTATTTCACACGTGATAGATTTGAGCCAAACGAAAAACTTGCGGCAAACTTTTCTGTGCGCGGTAATCGTGATTGCGGTTCTGGGTTCCCTGGAAAGCTTAGGTTGTTAGCTTCAAGTGGACACTTAAATTTCGTTTCTAGCATAAACGGTGAAGAAGTTATGAAGGTTTTTGTGGAGGTGGTTTTTTTTCAGAAAAAGTCAAAATAGCAAAAGAAAGATGCGCTTTTTAAAATGACAAACAAGATTTCTTTACACTAGGGGTAGACTATGAAGCCGCAAACTACACGACAGCGCAGCCACCAGCCCAGGATATCACTGGTTGATTTGGCCTGCCGAGATGCTCGCCTTTCTTGAGAAAATATATTAGCGCAAAGATGATTTTTAACACTACTATTACAAAGGACTATAGGTTAAGAGAAGGAGTTCAGTTAAGACAAGAAGATTCTAACAATGCAGTTCGGGAAATAAGAGTATGGGTTTGGATAGGGATGACTTATGGACAATACATATGCCAGTGACAATCCTATGCTATGGATACTCACTACCAATGTTTGGAATGGACCCGTCGGGGATCTGGTCAGAGATACTTCTGGACAGGAATTCTCCTAGCACACCAGACTGGACTCGAGGCGCTCTGGTTCTGCAATCAGCAAGGCACTCTGGACACTGCACGGCAGGATTGGACTGGATCTGACGGGTTCTGGTACGCAGCTATCTGGTCACAGCTCGGATCTACTGGGTTGGATCTCTGGATTCTTGCAATAATTCTTAGCAAGAAAGCAGCAACAGCACAGCCTGGCTGTTCTCTTGTTCCCCTTGGAGGTCTGTCGTAAAATCTGGTTTCTGGATTTTATAAGGGCCAAGCTGAGAATGGTTTAGCTTTGGAATTGGGCCTTTCTGCTTTCAAAGATCTGGAGTCTGGAATCTGGAATATGGATTTCTCTTGCAAAGTGCCCCGCCAGCAGTCGGATGGTGGGTGAATGTGTCTGTGTCTCTCTAGGTCCTAAGCTATTTCTATTTATGTATTTTCTAAAGGGGTGGGCATGCTGAATTATACTAGGCACACCCCTAGGTATTCTATTGGTTAGGGTTGTTCCTCTCCTCTGATTTGAGAAGAAAACAGGGTGTCCTCATGACAGTGTGTTTTATGGTCCAGGGAAAAACCTCCCCTTTGTTTCTGCACAGGAAATCTATTTTTCATACAAGACATATTTTCAATTTTACAAACTTGATAGTAATGGCATATTGATATCACGGATTTGGTGGAGCAAGCTTGGGTCTAGATTTGGCATTTTTTCACACTTTTGGTCCGGTATCCAATGTCGGATTTATCCCCAATTTTACACATGTGCGCATGATATCTGGGCATAATCATGTGAACTTTCATGTTTCTGGCATCACCACAATTGCTACAAAACCACGAATACTGTAGTCATGTCCCTGACCATAGCACAGAGTTCGGAGTACTTTTAAAACGTGACCAGAAATTTCACATTAACAATGCTGTATTTTTGCAATTTCGCACAGTTCTGTGTCAGCCCTTTTCAAAAAGATACTTTTCTGTGCTTTCAGAATATACAACACTGTCTGTCCCGCCCCCAAAGTTTTGGTGGCACAAGAGCAATCGCCACCTCTTTCCTCTAGCAGGGGTTTCTGTTGACATTCTTTTCAGCCAAGTCCTTTGTCTCTCCCAGGAGCAGCAGAGCAAAATCCCCTCCCCTCTTCATTAACACCTGACTGGGAGTTCCTGGTCTTTGATGAGAAGCAGGAGAGATGCCTTTTGTTGGGGCAACTGTGGAATTTGCTTTGAAGTTCTTTGGCTTGCATCAGATTTACTTTAAAGTCAATTGTTACATTTTTCTTAGTTGAAAATAAACTTAAAATTTTCAAAACAGCCAAACAGATCTCGAATTCCAGTCTTTTTAAACATAGAGATTAAATAGTTGCAACCTATATTGCTTTTGATGGCAGGTCCTTCATTCCAACCATTTGATTTTAACTGCACAACTTTAAGCTTCCAGTGTAATTAAATGACAGCTGTCACACAGGCGGCCAACTGTACTGCGCCCATATTTTACAGATTTTCACAGACAAGCGCACTTTTTAATGTGGACATTCTTATGATGGATTCTGCTTCTCCTGACATTGTGTGCTTATGTGGATTCCTTAAATAAGGTGATGGGTAACACCCAGCAAGGATGTTGGATATTTCCTGATGTTTTGAACCATTATTTTGCAATTTCAGCAGCCAAGGGAAAAAGGATTTCAGAGCACCTTTGGGTTTCCTTGCAATAAAGCAGTGCCTTTCATGAAGTTTCCATTTGCACTCTGTGGGCAGCTCAATTACAGGTTTCAGCAGTGTGGTCTCCTGTTCCACCACTGACACAGGCAATGTAGATTGCATAGCTCTCAACCTTTTTTGACACCAAGGTGGGTGAAAACTAGGGTGACCAGATAAAAAAAAAGAAAACCCAGACAGGCCATAAATAAAACGGTAGTCCTACTTCTATGTCCCTGACCTTTTGTGGGGAGGGTGGTGGGGGAGGCAGGGGCTCCCAGGCACTATCCTCTCATTGGAGGAGGGCGCCAGGGAGGGGAAGGGGGAGGAAATGCGGGCGTGAAAAGCATTTCACTTGCTTTTCACGCCCCTATTCGCGCAGGAAGAGTCGCGCCGGGACCCGATTTCGGGATTTCGAAATCGGGTCCCGGCAACAATTAGTCCATGGCTCCAAGGCGGGTGAAATGGATGAGCTGCCGGGTGGGCAGGTGTCTGGATGCTTTTGGCGGGTGACACCCGCCAAAAGTGGGTGAGTTGAGAGCTATGAGATTGGCAGCCAACTTTCTGGTTTCACAGTGCTTTTTTTTCATAGTTTTAGCAGGCATAGGGCTTCTTGCGGCCGTTTTGCTGGTTCTGGTGCCACCGGCATACAGTGATGTTTTAGGGCAGAGCTAGTGGGTCAGTACATCCCACAAAACCTCAGAATGGTGTGGCAAATTGCTATGCAACACTGCTAATGTTATGCCTTGTACCAGTGATGTTTCTCGCCCTCTTGATTATTGGACATCTCACTGGGACGATTAGGAGTCCACAGTAATAATTTTCTGGATTACTGCTCCTCTCACTGGGACAGGTATGATGGGTGTACGAATAGTTATAATTTTTCTTGGCTAAAGAATTATAACCATGCCATTTCATTATCTGGACCCCTATGACTGGGATTAGGATAATTTTTACAATAGTTATATTTGTATTTCCCAAATAGGTTAATCCCTCTTTGTGTAATATTATAATGTCGCGCTTGCCGGGTCTCCGGCTCTCCCCTTTTTATCTACTTTGTAATAGGGCTGCATCACCGGGTTGGCGTTCTCCTCCTTTAAGGCTCGCTGTCTTGTCGGGATGGCTCTTGCACTCAGTTCACTCTCTTTTTCCGACGCTTCCGTGTGTTACCATGTTGGTGGTATCGTCGCTGAGAGGTGTTTCCTCTCCCTCATAGGGCTTCTGTCTGTATGGAAGACCTTCTCATGTCTGACCCACAAACTGGATAGCTGAAGTGCCCGTTTCTCATAGTTCCTCTCCAGGCTTCTTTTCACATTCCTCCAGGGCCTATCTCCAGCGTGACACTCTCTCCGGTCTGTTCCACGAAGTGTGCTGCTTAGGCACTTGATTCCTGTAGCCTCTCACCGGTTTGGTAGACTGCAGGCGTCGTCTCGAGCTTCCCTGACCCAGCTGGTTTGAAACTCCTGGGTCTCTCCATGATATTCCTTCTCTCATCCCACTTTTATGACACTGCTCCTTGTCTTCCAATAGTCTCTCATGGAACTACTTTTATTTTTGAGTTGCATACATTATAACGCCATGGGTTTTCTACGTCTCAGTACCAGGCAGGTAAGGATCTTTGCTCAAAGCATCACCATAACAGATATACAGGGTTTTTCCTGGTTTCTCCCAACAGGATTGCTAATGTTGTATAGAGTGGATGAATGGGTTGCAAAGGGAGTTATTCATCGCAACTGGAGTCCATATCCCCATGGGATGATGGGGGAGGGGGGAGTCTCTTCCGGTGAGGTCCTGCTTGCTTCTACCCCCTATAAGAGGGTATTGCGTAGCAGGCTCACCATCCCGAGCCTCCCAAGGAAAGGTGACTGAATCCCCTGATTCATCACATGACCCACACCCAGGCCTATTTTAACTTGCCCACAGGCTCCTTAAATCACAGCATCTATGTTTCAAATTGTGAGAACCTAGCTATCTCGGACCGAAGTGAGAAATAGAACTGGGCACAGAACAAACCTGGGACACATGTCGAATTACAACTTATGAATTCTTGTGACAATGTGGAGCCTCTTGAGTGCCAGGTTGCACAAATAGTGGCAAATGATGGGATCGTTAAGTGAAAAGTCCCAGGTGCACTGTCAAGCAATTGAAGCCACGTTGGTCATGAATACTACTAGTATACGCGAGACAGTAGGGCCATTGAGATACTACCCTGTTTCTCGCCCTCTTGATTATTGGACATCTCACTGGGACGATTAGGAGTCCACAGTAATAATTTTCTGGATTACTGCTCCTCTCACTGGGACAGGTATGATGGGTGTACGAATAGTTATAATTTTTCTTGGCTAAAGAATTATAACCATGCCATTTCATTATCTGGACCCCTATGACTGGGATTAGGATAATTTTTACAATAGTTAGATTTGTATTTCCTAAATAGGTTAATCCCTCTTTGTGTAATATTATAATGTCGCGCTTGCCGGGTCTCCGGCTCTCCCCTTTTTATCTACTTTGTAATAGGGCTGCATCACCGGGTTGGCGTTCTCCTCCTTTAAGGCTCGCTGTCTTGTCGGGATGGCTCTTGCACTCAGTTCGCCAGAGCTGCTGCTTGTTGTCCTGACTTACCTATGTTTGACTATGGGTAACTAAAAGGAAGCGGGGATTAAATGCAGCGTCACAAAGGGAATTTATTGTGTTAATCTTGTGAAAATATGCATTTTTATTCTAGTGCTACAGTCTCATATACACCAAGTGTTGAGCTACAGTAGCCAAAACACAGTAGCTACCTTAATATGAAAACTGGGCATTTACAATTTCGGTACTGGTTTCAAAGTTTTTGGTGAAAAAGGAGCAGGCATTCTACACTCTAGGCTAAAATAACCTACCATAGGGGCTTCATTACAAGTTGGGTTTTTATTTTGTTGTTGGTGCAGGAATGTAGCTGTAGGTAAAAACCATTACCACCTATGGTATTCCTGGAAATCCATATTGAATGCTTAATCCATAATTAGATGGGGACAATCCTGCACTCTCAAATTAGTAAAGAAAGCTTTCTTTAATATTGTATGTCCGTTTCCACAAAATGAACAAAGCCTTTTCGTTTCTGAAAATATTGGTTATTGATCATCATAAATAACATACATGATTTAATTCCTAAACCGCGTTCTGGTTTCTTATATCAACAAATGTACAGCAATTACATCAACCAGTCATGTATTCTTCTGACAAACAAGTATATTTAGTCCATTCACAAATTGTTCATCTATCTATATGTACCGTGTCAGATTTTAGTGGTGGTAACAACTTAACTCTTTTTGGACAATTGACAAGTCCTTCTTCAGGAGACTACTTCCATCTCTTATAAATGTAAACAATTATAAAATTGTCAATAAATATAATCGGGAAAGATCTAAGAAAATCGCATATGAAATGAGTGTTTTCACGAACATTCCAGATTTCAAACTATTCTCTACTACTATAAGAGGTAACCACATAAAAGACCACTTTGAATGTAAAATTGGCATGCATGTACTTTACATCCTATACAAATCTAATACAAAAACCTCTCAAGAATAGTCAATTACTTTTCTAATTTGCAGCCTATTCTTCTGGGGGAAGAAAACCCATTCCTCATAAGGTAAATTATAACTCTGCAGATGGTATCACCACTGAACAGGAACAAACAATCCAATTCACATCCACTGGTGTGATATTTAGAATTGTAGTGTTTAGGCCTTTTAAGGACTGTATAAAGAATCATAATAAATTACTAATAGAAGGCTAAACATTGAGAGAAGACTAAATCTTCAACACGCATAGACAAAATTGAATAATCTAATTATGTCTGTGTGCATATAATTATAGTTTGAAAAGAAGAAAAAGCTAGTGTTACTCAGTAGTAGTTATGGAGCGGTTCCTCCATTTTCTGAGTATCTCAAAAATATAAGTTCCGGGCTTTTCCGCAACCTATGCGACCCTCTCCATTCTACCCTCTGGTTCCACACACTCAGCCAGACACACCTTGGATGTTCTCACCTCTTCAGGCATCCCCTTCTCAACCCTCTCACTACTCAACGTTGTTGGACTGATCACTTTCTTCTTTCCTCTAGATTGAAACTTCCTGTCCCCCTGGCAATGCCCACCCCCGGCACTGCTTTTTTTCTTCATGGTCATTAGACCTATGAAGCGAGTGTCAGTGGCCCCTTTTGCCTCCACCTTCTCTCCCCCTCCCACCCCTGCGGCTGATTCCCCACTCTGACCTGTCTAACCTTCATCTTTCTATCTCAATACTCTGGATATCCATGCCCTGTTATGAGGATCTGTCTGAAACCTGCTTCCAAGTGCAACTCTTGCTATGAGACTGACCTGACCACTCTGAAACGCAAGTGCAAAGTAGCTGAGCGGAAGTGGAGGGCTTTGGGCACCTCCTCTGACAAACTGGCCTGCTTCATGAAGAGGGTCCATATACCAGCCCGCATCTCTGTGGCCATTAGACATAACCAAACTTTTCAAAATCTGCAAGGAGCTGGCCAATCCTACTGCAGTCTCCACCTCTCCTTTACCCTCCCAGGCCTTCTGCATGGCTCTGGCTTCGCATTTCATAACTAAAACCAAGGACATCCTGTCCTCACTTTGCTCTGCTCATCTTTCTCCCTCTTCCTCTCTCAGGCCCACTTTGGCCTCCCTCCCACCCACCTCCTCGCCTTTTCTCCTCCCTCTCTCCTATAACACCTGATGTTTCTAGACAAGTCTGATCTATGAAGGGTTCATTCAAACAGGTGCTCCCCTGCTGCTCCAGAACCATTAAGGACAACATTGTTTCCCTCGCTCCAGCCTTGGTTGATTTCTGGAATCGTTCATTTGCCATTTGATCTTTCTACTCTTCTCAAGCACTCCCTTGAGCACCCTCTACTAAAAAAGCCTTCTTCCGACCACTCCTGTCTGGCTAACTGAAATGATGTTACTCAACACCGTATGGAGGATTGAGGAAGATTTATTTAAGTATGAGGAATAAGCCCACCGGCTCAATCAACAGCACAACTACAAATGCAAATTGGAACATTCCTGCTAAGCATCTTTTCTCCAGCATTCTATGTTCCATGTTCCACTCTCCCCACTGTGGATGTGAAGGTGACACATAGATTATAGAATATTAGAGACCAATGTAGAAAGAATGCTACACACCTCCCTTTATACAAATTTACAAAAAAAGCGAGCTGCTTCAACACAAGAAAATCAATGGACAAATGTTGTTACAGGGACGTTATGGTTACAGCTAAAACCGAAACCACCCAGAAAATTGCCCCTTATGGTAAGCTAAGCAACCATAACTCGGTGCTATCCCTGTGCACTGCCAGGACTAACACTTAAACGGTAAGAATGAGAATGTTGCTGAGTGTTTGTTTGTGTGGTATTCTTATTTACCTGAAATGGGGTTCTGACTCAGCGGCACAGTCCTCGTTGCAATGACCGCAAGTAAGAAAAGGGTAGGTTTCCTATGGACACCGCAGCTGTCCGCCCTATCCACAATGACAATGGAGGCATCCGTATATATGCCAGCAGGCTCCGCATGTTGTCCACCCATCGATGCGTGTGGGAGTGGACGTTTGTGCGTAGTGTAAGTACATGCATGTGTTTGTTCCTGTGTGTCCTGGTAACATCACCACTGTGCAGCATATGCGAAGGAACGTTAATTAGGTCGGTGCGTCCACCCACGTCCTACAGGTAGCTATACACAAAACATCCCACATGCTGTACCCTATAAATAGGCGTCTCCCAAGATGCTCGGTGCACGTGTGGCGCACTTTTAGTCAGTAGAGAAGAGGCAACGGTGTGCATAGGACACCCATGCACGTGCGCACAATGCATTCCGCCCAAAACCTGTCCAGCGGACAGCTGTCCCAAAGGAGAACAGTGGCGACATCGCCATGCGACCACACCCACACTGTGCGTGGGCCCTTATTTTGGGGACAGGTGCCGGACCCTCGAACACCGGCAAAGTGTAGGGTTGAGCAATGTACAGAGTGTTTTTCAGAAAGTACACGCTTAAAAACACACCACAATGTGCTGTTGCACATGTCTGTATGTTTTGGAACATTGTAGGCCTAGTTTCCGGGTGAAAGTTGTCCACAGCAACCCTACAAAAGGGCACACCCCAGAGGTGCTGTATAATCTGTTTGCAGCTTTTCAGAACAGAGTAGCAGGCCACATAGGTTTGCCCTGTAAGTAATGATGCACCAAATCTGCTGTGCTACAGTGCATCTGCAACTAATAGCAACCATGTCAGTCCGGCTAAGTACACACAGTAATAAAGAACATTTTAAACAGGCCCTGCTGTGACCCACACCCGCAGCTGCAATAGTCCCCGTTGTCCCAATCTCATAGGTAGTTGGCGCCAAAAGGGAGTATGCGCACGTGTTTCCCCAAGGACGTGAGGGCTGTGTCCCAATGAAACAGATAAATTCCTTCTTCCCTTTCCAGTTTCTTCTTTGCAGCACGCTGTCATTGCGTACTGTTAAAAAGTTCCACACACTTCCACCAATGACATTGAAGAGCTCTCCATTTAACAGTATCCGTTCTGTACAACAGTCCTCTGCGTACGTACCACGCCCAGAAACGTTGCATAATCCCTGTGGCTCCACAGTCCCACTTCCATGGCCGCCATCCTGAAAATCCCAGGATATGGCTTTCGTGGTGCGTGCGAGCGTAGGGGAATAACTTGCAACCATGGTAGGGCGAGTTTATTGTAAGGGGCAGGTTTTTTTTTTTATTTAAAGATGCTTCTAGAGAAACCCTTTATTTCACTTTTTATTTGATTTTGTGTTTTCTTGTGCGGACATTGTTACAGTAAATTCTTCACCGCATCTTGTAGACGGGCAAACAAAACAGCATTACCAATGGGCGATAAAGAAATGGCATTTTCTTGGAATAATTCCACATTTCCACAACTAATGAGGTCATTGTTGCAGAAGAACATCCCATCAGCGGACAAGAAAGTATACATGCTTCTGTTGATGAGACACCTTACTGCCTCCTGGCGCTGAACAACTTCAGGACCAATGTCCCATACTCTTCGTGGTGATATGGATGAGATAAGCACCTTGGCAGTGGGAAAATTCCTCTTCACTAGATTTAGCAACCCCTTCAGTCGACGGAACAAGTCTAAACAAGACGCGTAACCCATATGCATGCCACCGTAGTAGATGAATATAACATTGGCTCTAGCAGAAGTGGGCAGGTCTTTGCAAAGTGCATGCATGTCGGCGAAACTGCGCTTGTAGACACGGTTCCACAATGCGACCACTCCTTCCAACCCGAAATTGTCATCGAAGTTTCTTTCTAGGGCATACTTGTGCAGATCTAGTAGGAAGGCATCACCTATAGGCAACACAATGCTTTTTGACATGTCAGCCAGCCTCACTACGCAGAGTGTAATGTACAGCAGTTTGACCGTCCCTTCCTGTGAACCACACCCACAGTACCTTATTGGATAATCCCGAAATCCCATGTCCATTGGCCAGCAAGGTTAGAAGCGCAGATTGTGGCACGCGCAGTGCCCAAAGTACCCTGAGGGCCACACCCCAGCAAAGCAGGAGCAGTCCTTCCTTTAGTCCAGCTGGACCTCATTGGGTATTAGTAAATGGGCACACACGATTCCACCAATGCCATCCAAGACGTTACCATCTAACACTGTCAGTTCTGCACACTACTTCATAAATACCGTTACAAATTCAGCCTGCTAGCGTGCTGTCACTGGACAGCACGTCCAGCAGAAAGTTCAGTAAAAGATTTGTGCATCCACACTCATCCTCTTGCGCACACATCACCGCAAAATGGAGGTACAGAAACATTTTCTGCACTGTGTATGACACTGTTATAAGTGCATCTGCGCACAGTTTCTGCCACTGAGCGGACATTGTTTTCCCATCCCCTACCATGAAGTGGCTCTTCAGTGCTATGTGCTTGCAACGTTCTCATTTAGCCATATCATACAGTGTAATCAACAGGAACTCTTTGCTTTCCTTCCGACAATGCTACGAAATGTGTTGCCCACTAACCCACCTCCTACGTAAATTGTATAAAAATGTGAATGTATGGTACCAAGCGAAAGCAACGTTCCAAAAATCATTGTCTGCACAGCTGTACTTCCGTCTACGCTGCACTTTTGCAACAGGCTCTTTTTTAAAATCTGCCCCCTTCTACTCTCCGCCCTCTGGAACGCATCCAAAAGAGGAGTGCGCGACTTGGGATGTTATATCTCCTGCACTGAAATGTCGCCAGTAGCTCCCAGTGGCTGCGAGGAATAAAGTGAGAAGACTCTGCATTAGGCGGAAGGCCTTCTGGCCACTGGGACCTCAATACCATCAACTGTAACTCCCTATATATTTGCATGCGCGAGCTCTTTCCTCATCCGCTTCCAACTCCCTCACGGTCAGGCGCTTTTGCAAAAAAACAGTTGGTTGTGCTTTTTCACCTGTGTCCTCCCTCTGCAACAGCCTCCCTGGCTCCCTGACACTTGAGGGAAACCATTTGCGGTTCCGGAAGCATAACAAAGCCTTTCTCTTAATGTCTGCTGTTTCTGCTCCTCTCCCCGGCTAACTGCTTGACGTAAACTGATTCTGCACTACTTACCTGGCGACTTTGTGATGTCGGGCCCATGTCACCTCCCCCTGCCAGACGAACCCCTCCACTGGCTTTCTAGCAAACCCCGCACTTGAGGACTGTTTTATGTATGCCTAACAGTGCATCCACCACCTGTTGTGTGCACTTATCCGTGCACTTGACACAATTGGCCCTTATTTCTACTTAATGTCATTGATTCTTCTTCCCATCTACTGTACCTTCCCCTCCCTCCACCCATGCACTTGGGCGATATAAATCACATCTGGCCTAGTAGGGTCGTTGTCTCCGTCTCCCTTCTGTTGCCCCTCCCTTTCCTTGTTGCACTTTGCTAGACGTGTGTGTAGGCGCATTACGAATGGCATAGCATACAATTGCACATCATATGATATCGTACACACAATACAGTGTACACGGTAAGTGGCAGGCATCCTACTGTTGTGCGTGCAAAGTTGATTTGCTTTCCGCAGTACCCCACTTGCACACTTTTCAAAAAAGATCTCACACACGCAGCACAGCTTGCATGTTACTAACTGCAAATAAATGCATACAGTTCATGCATACACCCAGGATGCCTGCCCCTTAACATGCACACTTCCTCCATAGCCTTCTGCACTCATTTGTGCAAAGAGACCTTCTGGCACAGTGTTTGCGTACACACCCGACCCACCAACCTTATTGAGCAGTGTCTTTCGCTCCACAATATCCTTTACATGGCTCCCATCCAGAAAATAGCTGGATGTGGCACGTGGAAGCATAAAAGTACAGTGTAATCGGTTGAGTTTTAGTGCTAGGGAGGGAGGGGAGTTGGGGGGGCTGGGGGTTGGGGTTGTGGGGGCAAATATGAAACAGGCTAGGGGTTTGGGTCTGTAGTACTGTCTCGAAAAACTTTTTTTTTTCTTGTCCGGTTCTTATGTACGTGCTTGCATACAATTTTATTTTTTTATTTTTTTGTATTTATTTTGTAATTTTTTTAAAAAAATTTTTAATTTTTTTTTTTTGTTTGCTTCTCACATTTGTACACACTGAACGTCAATGGTTCTCTTACAGTTCTACAGTATTGTCTGCAATGCTGCATGCAGAGTGGCAAACAAAACGGCATTCCCAATGGAGGTTAAATAAATGCCATTTTCTTGGAACCACTGCAAATCTTGCTCGTTAATGCTGTCCTAGTCTGTGCAGAACATCCCAGCACTGCACATAGTCACACATGCTTCCGTTTATGAAACACCTCCCGACCTCTGGCTGTGGGCAAATTACACCGGCATGGTCCCATGCACCTCTTGGTGGTATGGAGGAGAAAATCACCTTGGCAGTGGGAAAAAGCTGCATCACTGCTGTCATAAACTTCTTGAGTTGACGGAGCAAACGTGAGCACGGCATGTACCCCAAATGTAGAGCTCCATATTGCACTATCACAACATCCACACTGCTGACAGAGGCCACACACGTACAAAGGAGAACGATGGCACCGAAACCCCACTCACACACTGTGCTCCAAAAAGCCTGCACTCCCAACTGAAAGTTAGTATCGAAGCCTCTTTCCACGGCATACCTGTGCAGATCTTGCACAAAGGTATCACCCAAGATGAGCACTCTGCGTCTGTCCATCTGTCAACCTCGCTGCATCGAGGTTTGGGGAAATATATCACTGCCACTTACTGTGAACCACACCCTCAACAACTGATTGGATAATCCCCACAGTTCCATTTGCAAAGTCACAATGCTTAGAAGGGCAGAATATTTATTTTAATTTTTGTAACGTGCCACATGCCCATGGGCCTCAGGGCACACAAAGACAAAACGTGAACAGATGAACACAAAGGCAGAAGAGGAAAGAGTAATAAAAGCAGGTTATTCCAGGTTAAAGAGATGAGTTTTTATGGCCCGTTTGAACACAGTGTAGCTTTGGATCTGCCGTATCCGAGCTGGTAGTGTATTCCAAAGAAGGGGACCCCGTGCATCAAGGGTGATACCTCCAAATCTAGCTGCCCTGAATCTGGGGTGTTTGAGGACGACCGCAGTAGATGAGCGAAGGTTCCTCTCATTTGACTTGATACTGATACGTGCAGAGAGATATATAGGACTGCTAAGGCATTTGTGCGTCGTAGTTAACACCTTGTGTTTATACAATGTTTTACCGGGAGCCAATGAAGTTTTTTCCTGAAGGTGGAGATGTGGGTGCGCAAGATTGGTTGAAAATAGTGCGCACAGCATTATTCTGGGCCACCTGCAGAGATTGAATGTTGGTAACTGTGGTACCAGATAAGACTATTACAGTAGTCGAATCTAAAATTAATTAGTGCCGTGGACAGAAGAGCACAGTTTTTTTTCAGAGATAAATGGGCGAATATATCATATTCGCTTGTTGATCAGTCAGCAGCTAGACTTGATGTTAGAGCCGTGGGACTTCATGGATAGCTCTTCATCAAGGACAACAACTAGGGTCTTGACTTTCTTTTGGATGGCGATATTATCCGCAACACGGAAGCTGGCATAGTTGGGATCAAGTTTAGTCCGGGTGCTTTTAGAAGACACTATTAGGAGCTTGGTCTTTTTATCATTCAAAGCCAGGGAATTACAGGCCACCCAGTCCTGTATGGCTTTGTATATGTTACTGATGATTCCGACATCATTACTATATGAGCCACTCAGTTGTATGACTACCTGAGTGTCATCTGCGTAGTTTGTGTATTGCACTCGTAGTTTACTTAAGAGGTCGAGAAGAGGGCGGATATACAGGTTAAAAAGCAGAGGCGACAGCCAGACAGATTGTAGCATGTGCGCCTTCCCAGCTACAGCGAGGGCCACAACCCAGCAAAGCACCGGCACTCCTTATTCTGTTTCCACTATTGTATATGCAACACTCCCGCATTAGGTAGTATTCAACATTCACACACACATGTAGCATTCGCATCCAAAACCTCTGCATCAAGCACTATCATTTCTGCACTGCATTGCAGACTTACCTTTACACACTCACAGTACAGGTCTTGTCATGTGTAAGCGACTCCAGGTCTCCAAACCGATGCACGCTTTCAACGTCCGCATTCACCCAAAGCAGCACCCAGCACTATGAACTGTAGGTAGCCATAGTTTTTATTTTCCTCCCAGCACTCCACCAACTCCAATGATAAAATACTGCAGTACAGTAGTTAGTAATCGGAGCAATGCACACTACTCAAGCACATACCCTATGCAATTGAAACGTATGCCATGGTACACACAATTTCTGACCACAGCACGCAGTGGACACACTGGAGATCTGTTCACTCCATAAGCTTCTGCCATGCACTGGAGAATGTATCATGTACAAACAATGAACACAACCATGCAATCGACAATGCATGCACAACTCGCAAACCACACACGAAACGCAACAATCTAAGGAGGAATTGCAAGCAACCCACATAGCTGTTTGTGTAAGGCTTCCAGCCATGCATCCAAGATACTAGGCCCTCACCACACACAGCACACCCTAGTGCGCCTCACGTTGTACTCCACATGCCATGGGTAATGCATTCCCCTTCTGCAATTGCGCCGGCCACCTTTCACCCTGGCCACATATTTGCATGCATGGCTCCATGCCGTTGTTGCCTGTGCTGAACGGTATGTGAGTGGCTGTGTACATTGTCCATATTGCAACTTTCTGATGCTGATGACTTCCTTTCATGTGGCTATGTGGTTACACTTTCTCAAGCAAGGGTCTTAGAAGGGCCTAACCATTGCAAATGCAGACGGTGACATGTGGCTCCCTATTGTGCAATAGGGGCAATGATGAACACCATGTGCTAATGTATGCATAGCGGCTCACTTCTGCCGTTCTACCAAGTGTACAATGTTCTCCGCAACCATTGTGTGCTACTCACCAACTTCAAATTAATACATAGTGACAACTGCATCGCTGCATTATGTTGGGGTGGCTGTGATGAAGGCCTAGGCTGTTGGGTGCATGGCCTACAGCCTAAGGCCATGCACCCAACAGTCTAGACCTTAGCCACACTCGCCACAAAATAACGGAGCCATGTGCCAGAAATCAGACCACATACGCACTAGCACTTCCACCCGACCGTTGCACCATAAAGCACGGAGGAGAGGGCACGTGTTACACTTACTGTAATGCATAAACGTATCGCTGTGTTTGGCACCGCTACCCACTTCCAATCCCAAAGCATAAGCATGCCAACCAAACAAGACCATCTTCACAACATTGGCCCTGCTCCCACCACTCTAGTACGTGCATAGAACCAATGGTGCGTAGTGCACAGCAACACTTACTAATCTGCGCAATGCACACTATGCAAGCACATATAGAACCAGTTGCACCGTGACCTCTTCCATATGTACACTATTCCGTTGGTGCACCCAGTGGACACACTGCACGACTGGTCACTGCAGCATCTCCACCCATATATTGTGTGCACTGCCGCCGAACCACACCCAAAAAGCAACAATGTGGCACCTACTTTTTTTTTTTTAACTTAATTTTATTGGAGTGTATATCAAACAGATTACAGCTTATACAACCAAAGTTAACAATCATAACAAGAAAGCAGGTATTAGTCAAATAAAAAGCACAGTTGAGATTTAGTTTCATAGATCAGTGAAATTCTTGCATTTCGTTCCATCAACAGTTAAATCCCCTTTACAATGTCAATAAGCATTGGTCACTCTCCTCCCATTCCCCCCCCCCAAACTCCCCCTTCCCTTCCTCCCTCCACCCCAAGACTTTATAAGCTGCCGCCATGGGATGTACTATCTAGCGTTTGGCGGATTGGTTGATAGGTTTGTCAGACCTTGAGGCCTACCTTGTTCGGGAGGTTATCATGATGTTTCACTACTCATGGCATTGGTCATTCGCTAGGAGTTAGTGGGCTGTTCCGGGCATATATTTGTTGACTCACTCTAACCATAAGATGTCGCATTGCGTGGCTTTCCCGTGTATAGATGCTGTGATTCTTTTCCATGATACACATATTGGCGGTCACATTAACCCATTCTTTTTCTGTGGGGGTTACAGGGATTTCCATTTCGAGGTCAATAGAGCTCTCGCGGCTAGTAACAGTGGTGAAGCTACGTCTGTGACCCTTCTCAATTCATCCTCGATCATCTCGAGACGAAATAAGATCAAGTAGGGGTCCGCTGTTAGTTGGATCCCGTCTAGATCCTTAATCCAACCTAGGACTTAATTCCAGTATATTTTGACCATAGGACAACCCCACCACATGTGCCAGTAATCTGCCGCAGACCCACATCCTCGCCAACACATTGGACTAGATGACTGATACATCTTGGAGAGCCTGTGCGGGTCATATTGCCACCTATTCAATAATTTAATAGAGTGCAACTTATATTGGCATGATATCGAGGCCTTGGGTGCTGTCCTACATATTTGATCCCATATCTCTGGGTCGATGTCTTCGCCTATGTCCCTTTCCCATTTTAACCTAAGCGGTTCTGTTGAGCCCTTTCCCGCTTCCATTAGTGTTTTATACAAGGCAGATATTAACCCTTTCGTTTCCGTCCTGGAGTCGAGTATGGTTTCAAACGGGGTAAGTTCTTGCTTTTCCCTCCATTCTGGTTTTGACAATAAACCCTTGATCTGCAGAAAGTGGAATGCAGACAGTGTGCCTATTCCGAGTGCCTCCTCTAGTTCAGGGAGTGCAATGAAGGACTCCTTCTTTAGGAGTTGTCCCACCATCTTCAGGTCTGTCTCATACCAAGCTTGAAACCTTTCCACATTGGGGATCTGGTCATTCATGCCCGGTGACCAGAGGTGACTTAATGGCGATGGCCATGTGGTAATCTTTTCCATATCCCTACTCTGTCGCCATTTATCCCATATGGTTACAAACATCGGGTGTGTCTTAGATCTTTTCAGTACACTCTTCCTAGGGGACCATAGCCATTCGGAGATTGTTGCCGGGGACAGGCAGTGATTGTCCATTGCAATCCACAGGGGTGTTTTTTGGTTACGAAGATGGGGAATAAGAATACGTAATTTGGCTGCCTCGTAATATTTTTGGATGTCTGGAAGACCCACTCCACCCTTGTCTTTTGGTAATGTCAAATTGGAGTACGCAATTCTGGGCTTTTTCCTTGCCATAGGAATTTTAATATCGCCTTCTTGACTTCTGCAAAGAATTGACGTGGCATCTGAATGGGGAGCATTTGAAAGGGGTATAAAAATCTCGGGAGACAGGTCATTTTTATCGCATTTAAACGCCCCAACCAGGATATGGTTAGGTTATCCCATCGGGCAAGGTCTTTGTGAAATTCTTGGAGGAGCGCAGGGAAATTGGCTTCATATAAATCTTTTAGTGATCTTGTGACATGTATGCCTAAGTACTTCATTTTTTCGTGTTCAATCATAAGGCCCAGGCACTGGTATCTTTCCGTGTTTGTATCCATTGATCCCTGTAAGGGGAAGAGGATGGACTTGGATTTGTTAACCTTGAACCCGGATACTTGGCCGTATTCGTCTAAGAGGTACAAAGCCCTGGGAATGGATGTAGTGGGGTTCGTCACATGAAGGAGTAGGTCATCGGCATATAGCGCTACTTTGTATTCCTCGTCCCCTAGACGCATGCCTGTTACTTGAGTGTCCTGTCGCATTTTTTGGGCCAGGGGTTCTACGGAGAGGGCGAAGAGGATGGCCGATAGGGGGCATCCCTGCCGGGTACCAAGCTTCAGCTCGAACCATCTCGAGTATTCCCCATTGACAGACACTGAGGCTTTAGGAGCGGTGTAGACTGCTTTTATCCCCCTTCTAAATTTTGGCCCTATTCCCACAGCACGGAGGACTGCGGCAAGGAAGCCCCATTCCACTCTTATCAAAGGCTTTTTCAGCATCAATGGAGAGTAAGGCAGGATCGTTGCATATAGTTTGGGAGGCTTCAACCAAATGGAGAGTCTTTCTCATGGTGTCTGCACCCTGTCGTCCAATTCTGAACCATACCTGGTCGGGATGGACGAGATGGGGAATGTGGACCTCTAGCCTGGCTGCCAGGACTATTGTGTAAAGTGTGGCATCAAGGTTGAGCAAGGATATGGGGCGGTTTGATCCGCAACATTTGGGGTCTCTGCCTTCCTTGGAAATGACTGATGTGAGTGCTCAGGCGAATGAGTCTGGGACAATCCCTGTCTCAAGGATTTCATTAAATAGGGTGGTCAGGAATGGAGCCAGGAGGGTACAAAAGGTTTTATAGAAGCCGGCAGTGAATCCGTCTTCGCCAGGGGATTTGCCCAGTGTAAGTCGTTTGATCGCCTCGTGTAATTCGTCTTCAGTTATGGGGGATTCAAGATGAGCCGAGTCAGTGCTTGCAACTTTCGGAAGAGCAATGCTAGCGAGGTAGTTGTCTATCTCTTGTGAGTGTGGGTCTACTTCTGAAGTGTATAGGTACTCGTAGAAATTTGCGAACAATTCTGGGATGGGGGCATAGGTTGTGCCTGGTCAGGGTTTGGTCTGTAATCTTTCACCCTACGTTCTGCCCGCTGCATCCTGAGTCTAGCCGCTAGCAGCACATCAGCCTTATCCCCTTTTTCATAAAATTTCTGCTTCAGTAGGTGTAGCCTACGTGCTATCTGACCATGTTCTAGGTGGCAGAGTTCATCCTGTTTTTTCCTGGCCTCTTTGATCTGATCAGGGTCCGTGGTGTCCCCCACCCTAGCTTCTCTATCAAGATGACATATTTCACTACGTAGCTTACTCTCAATAAGGGTTCTTTCCCTTTTCTTCCGAGCCCCCTCCCGTATGAGGATCCCTCTCCAGGTTGCCTTGGCCGCCTCCCACACACTCTGTTTAGAGACCTCCCTGGTATCGTTGGCTTTAAACTATTCTTTGATCTGTTTCGAGTTCCTCTTTGAAGACGGGGTCTCTCCATAGGGCCTCATTACATCTCCACTTCTTGCCCTTAACTGGTAGATGGTAGATGTTCCCACTGTATATCGACTGTGACCATGTCGTGGTCGGACCACTTTATCGGGGTAATCCCTGAATGTGAGGTGGTCGTGCTCAGTTCACGTGAAAGGTAGATGTAATCTATTTGGGTGAAAGTACTGTGTGGAGGTGAATAAATGTATACCCTCTTTCATCAGGATGCATCATGCTCCATGCGTCTACTAGCGCATAGACCTGCATCATGTTTGCAAAATCAATGCGTTCTCCTCTCACAGAAACATCGACGTCTGGGCGTCCCGCTTTCCGGTCTAAGTCGTGATCTGCCCATAGGTTGAAGTCTCTGCCTAGTATAGTATGGCCGGTGGCTTCCAACATTATTTTGGGGACAGTTTTAGAGAGGAATCGGAGCTGTCCTACATTGGGAGAGTAAATTGTGGCAATTGTTACGTCCACCCTCCCAATAGTCCCCACAACTAGCAAAGCTCGCCCTTCTGCATCTGGCCAGGTTTTGGAGACATGGAAATCAAGTCCCTTTCTGATAAGGATTCCCACTCTCCCTCTTCGCAATGCTCCTGAGCCCCAAAACTCCATGCCGAAACGTTTCCCCAGAATAGACCTCTCCTCCCCCTTCATACACTTTGTTTCTTGTTAAGAGTAGGATTTCAATGTTAGCCCTTCGGAATTCGTGTAGGACTAACGATCTCTTAGTAGGTGAGTTAAGGCCTTTGACATTAAGAGTCCCGACTTTCAAGGGTCCTCGTATGCTTGCATCAGAAGTGGCCATCAGTATATGACAATGCGATATTCACAACAATGGCTCGCCATATCTTTGTTCCGTACCCTCAACCAATCTTGATGTCTTTCCCATCCCAGCAGCGAGTAAAAGTTCTGCAATAGTTGTACCCTCTCCCTTGTCTTGCAGATCTCTCCCTTGTCTTGCAGATCTCTCCCTCTCCCTCCCACGCACCCCACCCCATACGTCGGCGTCCGAGCAGGTCCAGTTGGATTTACTGAACTAGCAGCGAACCACCAGTAGGGACCATCGTCGCGCGGTCCTTTAACAATAAACAGCACATAAATCTGAGCCCCACCTCCCAACCCCCCTTTCACTCCAACTTACAACCATCGACAATAACTTTAGTGTTAGGCCGAAAGCAGCCCTTATCTCAAACATACTCATAGTGTCAAGGTAGCTGTCACTGAACTAGCTCACTTGTCCCCCTCCGGGATGTTGTTACCTCTCCGAAACTTTCTTGACCCTTTGACTCTCTGCCTCTTAGGTCCCCTGAGTTTCCAAACTTGCCCTTCGTTTCTTGTAGTGTTTTCATTCTCCCTTCGTTCACGGGGATCGACAAGATCTGAGATGCAGGCCTTTATTTCCCTCTCCGACTGTAGTCTGATTCTCGTGCCATCATGTTCAAAAGAGAGCGAGAAGGGGTATCCCCACCGATATCGGGTATCCCGCTCTTTCAACCTTTTTGTCAGGGGGCCACACATCCTTCTCAGCGCCAATGTCATGGCAGATAGGTCTTGATATATGGTGACCTGGGCACCGTTGAGTGATCACGCCTCCACGCCTTGCCTTCTCGAGAATCTTTGCTTTGTCCTGGTATCTGAGGAAACGGGCGAGGACCGATCTCGGGCCTCCAGGTGGGCCACCCGCTCTATGGATCCGTTCTGTTCTTGGTTCATCAATCTCATCATCTGGCGCCAAGATTTTGATGATCTCATGAAGTGTTGCTTTCAGGCTCTCCTCCGTCTCCCCATCCTGTTCCGGGATCCCAAAAAAGCATAAATTGTTCCGCCTCTCCTGATTTTCCAGATCATCTTAAGTCTGTATTCCTCTTCCCGCTGTTCGAGATCCGTGATCTTGTGTTCGAGTTGTGTTTCCAAAGTATCTATGGAGGCTTGATTTGTTTTCTACCCCCTCCAACCTGTCCTCAATCTTATCTATGCGTTGGGTGATTTTGTCAATCTTGCCGCCTATGTTGGCCGCCATATTCTTTATCTCCGTCAGGAGGGCCGCTATGTCACCTTTCGTGGCTGCTGTCTCTCCGTGTGCCACGGGTTCCGTCGCCATCTTGTGGGTGATGAGTGTGTGGGTGGAGGGAGCGTAACTAGCCAGTTTTATTTTGGCCTGCATATACTTGGGTGCCTCACCTCAAAGTCTCGGGTTCGGACAGGCGAGGGTAGGACGTGAGGGCTTACCCCTCAGACTGCGCTGCGACCCCACACGGTTCTTAGTCGTCTGTTAGCGGTGATGTGCTCGCCCTGCAGGAGGGACCAGTTGTCGACACGCTCCAGCAGATAACCTTCGTAATATGAAGGGTCCCTGGCGTAGGGGCAAGGTTGGAAGATGTCTCCTTGGTCTCAATTCCAATGAATTTTTGACTGGGAATTAGAGTGTGCGCCCGACCTTCTTTTTTTCAATTGTCCTCCGATACAACATGCCGCCATCATGGAACACAGTTGGCACACATCCCGTCATGGCACACTGCGTTGTAATCAACATTTTGACCGTGCGGCGAACAGGGAAATGGGACATTCGGAGCAGAGCCAGATGGGACTAATTTTAGTGCGCACACTGCTACGTACAAGAGGCCCAGCCATGCACACAATGGCTTAGTGCCTTGCCACGCACACCACACTACTATCCTCCGATACACTATGGCAGCGTTTCCCTAAACCTTTGACGCAAAGCACGCTTCCCTCCATCCATCCGACCACCTGCTGCATCCAATGTTTGCCGACATCATGGCGTGCCACAGGCCAATGAGCCTTCGGTCCGCGGCGTGAACAGGGAAATGGGTCCGCATAGCAGACCCAGATATCACTCATTTCTTGGGACATACATGTCAGTTCTTTTCAACAGAAGTACTGCTCTGCTTTCCACCAAACACACACAAGAATGCTTTCTGACCCAAGCCCCTGCCGCAAAATTGGTGAAAATCCATCCAGCTTTTCGGCCTGTAGCCGTGCGCCAAGTTTTTTAGTCTATGGAGAAAAAAAAATGTTGGGACCCCCCATAACTTTACCCCCCACCCCGCACAAAACCTCACCCAACTTGACGGAAAAATTCAGAGCCGGCCATATACTTTACAAGAAAGGTTTGGTGACCTCCTTCAGGGGGAGTGAAGTTATAAGTCGCCGAAAAAGTGGTCTTCCTATGGGTTTAGCAACTTAACCATAACTACACAGCCGCGGGCCGTGTAATATATATCACTAACAAAAACATTGCTAAAGCGACATTATGGTTAAGTTGCACTAGCAAAAGCCTATGAAATTCGATGGAAATAACGTTTTACAGGGACTTCATGGTTGCAGGTAAAACCGAAAAGCCCACGAAATTCGACAGTTATGGTAAGCTAATTAACCATAACTTGTGCCACCAGTGTGCGCTGCAAGGACTAACACCCTGGACATCAAAGATGGGGGGGGGGGGGGTGGGGAAATCTGTTTATAACACCTTCCGACCGTTGGCTGGGGACAAATTACACCGTCATAGACCCACACTGCTCTTGGTGTTATGCATGAGAAAACCACGTTGGCAGTAGGAAAAATATGCATCACTGCGGTCAGCAACCTAATCAGTAGACTAATCATCCACACGACATGTAACCTAAATGTACACTTCCATAGTGCCCAACGACACAGTCCACGTTTGTGACGGACGTCGCATATCTGCAAAGGCAAACCATCCCGGCGACTGCAGTCACCATGACGGGCCCAGAAAGCGTCCACTCCTTCCAACCCGAAATTACCAGCAACGCCTCTTTGCATGCAACACCTGTGCAGATGGCGGGCAAACGTATCACTGACGATAAGCACTGTGCGTCTCTCCATGTCGACAAACCTCATGACACAGTATTGTGATGAAATGGTACCGCCCCTTCCTATGAACCACGCCCTAAACTCCCAATTGCCTATTTCCTACAATTCCATTTCCACCCTGATCATAATGGGAGTATGTGCAGGTGTGCTTTCCCATCTACAGTGAGGTCCAAGGCCCAGTAAAGCTCTGACCATACTTCTACCCTTTGCAGTGTCACTTTTTGCAGCACTCCCCCAATTGGGTGCTGTCACATTTCAAAACACGCATGCACCAATCGCATACAAAACCTCTGCATTGCACACTGTAATTTCTGTACACCCCTCCTTATATACCGTTACACACTCAGTACACGTTCCATTTCATTGCGAAGCCCCTCCACCAGAAATTTCTGCTAAAGAAGGCACTATTGCAGCACCCACATAACACGCCCCCAGCACACCTCTAGCTATGCACACAACATTGCAACCCTTTCCACACCCACCACAACACTACACATCCAAGCAAGCCCCATGTGGGCACCTAGCATTATGCACAGATGTTACATACGTAGCAGTAGTTCTCCCCATCTCCCCCCCAACCATAAAACACCCATTCACGAAAACATGTAACACTTAGCAGAAGCCACAAACCTAGCACAGCCTGCACCACCCCTACTAGACGCGATTGTCTCACTGCCAATTTATGCACACAACCTTCACAACATTGTGCCTACTCCAGTAAATCTACACATAGCAGAGTAACCAACCACATATAAGCTGCCCTTCAACCATACCCACTTCCATACGCTCATTACGTACGCACTGCACCCTGTGGCCACACTACCGAACTTCTCACTGCACCATCTCCTGCTGCACACCAAATACTGTAGCATGTTCCAACTATCACCACAACCGTAGAATGCACAATACACGCTTTGTGCTGCTGTAGCACGTCGACGGTGTGCTCCACACGCATTCCCCATTGATCCCCCTGTGCCTAATTCACTGTCAAACCTGCATTGCTCCAGTGGGTCTGCTCCTTGCACACATTCCCCCCACTGTAATTCAACAATACATGTCAGCATATCACCAATTACCACTATGCACCACTGGCACCAGCACTCCTAACCAACCTCGACACAGCAATGGACATGCACACCATCACATACAACTGTTAACCTAATGTATAAACATTACACTGTTTCCGGCACCCCTATGCCCGTTCATTCACATACTATTGTCTTACCCACTTCCACTCAAAGGATTTTTTCACTGGCAGCGTAAACGCAACATGTTTACAACATTGCCCATACTACAAGCATTGTGCACACAGAACATATCCAAGCACATATAAACTGCCCTTCAACCATACCCTGTAACATACTGACAGTATACAAGCATTGCACCCAGTGCCCACACAGCTTGACTTTTCACTGCAGCATCTTCAAACACAGGCCACCGTTATGGAGCTATGCAGTAGCAAATTGCAACAGTTATCATAATGTAGAAACAAGACACACTCTCCTGCATCCCTGTGCACTTTTAATCACATACTATGGGCGTACCCACTAACATTCACAAGTATTGTGCCACTGCCAACCTACCCACAATCTGTTTGCAACAGTGGCCTGTAACGGCTTAAATGTGCTCCACACCCATTCCTGCATATCTGCAGTGCGTGTCCTCAAGGCCTAGGCTCTTGAATGCATGGCCTAGGGCCATGCATCCAATAGTTTAGGCCTTGAAAACACTCATAGCAACGTAATGCCACCATGCAGGTCTCCATATCAGCAACTGCGACCATCCACACAGACACTGCCACCAACACTCCTACCCAACCTGTACACTGCCATGGCGACCCACAGCAACAAATGGCAACAGTTAACATAATGGCCCTGTGGGCAGCTACCCTTTTGCACAAACATGTCACACGTAGGTAGCAGCACTTCACCCAACTCACCCACACCATAAAACACCCAATCACTAACACAGGTTGCATTTACCAGAATGCACAAACATACCACATCCTCCACCACCTCTACCCACAGCCGTTCACAAAGTATTGTCACTAACCACAACATTCGGCCTAATTCAACAATTCTGCACACAACATAGGCCTTGAGAACACATACAGAAACGCAATACCACCATGCATTTCACCAACTAAGACCATTGACATACACACCACTGCCACCAGCAGTCCTACCCAACCTGCGCACCACCATGTAGCTATGCAGCAACAAATTGCAACAGTGAACACAATTTGGAAAGAAAACTCTCTCCTGCACCCCTATAGTCTTTCATTCACATACTATTGGCGTACCCACTCCCATTCTCAAAGTACTGTGTCACAGCCAAACTACCCATATTCAGTTTGCAGCACTAACGCTACTGCAACCAATCTGCACACACTGCACTATGCAAGCACCACCCTGTACTGGATGCAGGCGCAAACATGCCTTTCTGCGGTGTGTATGTTGCAGCCCTACGCTCCTCAGTGCATGCCCTACAGCCTACAGCCATGCACACGATAGTGCAATCCTTCCACAGACCTGTTGTGTATGGCTTGGCTTTGCAGAAGGAATGTTGTGATGTCATGTGGAGTGTTTATGCCTGAGTGATGGAATGCATGGGTGAATGTTCTAACCTGGTCAGTTCAGCCAGAGGCCTGGGCGATGGGCTGCCAGTGTTTTATTGTTCTATATGTAACTTATTGATTGACTGCTTGTAATGATAATAAACCTAGCAAGTCAAACTAAGAAGGCTGGGAGTCACTTCACTACAACATTGGTGACGAGTTGGTCTTTAAAGAAGAATCTGCGCACAAGAAGAAGCTGAAGTTTGAAGGAGCCTGCTGTGGGGGGCGCAGGAGAGAGGAGGACAAAGCAGAGATTAGCACTGCCCCCCACATGACAAGTAAGGCCCATCACCCAGGGCTAAGGAAGAGGGGAGGAGGAAGAAAGCCCCATATCCTGAGGGATCAGCTGTCCACTAGCTGGAGGGAGAGCTGGGTCCAGGGGCTGAGGAAGAGAGCCCCACACAGGTGGGATCTGTAGCGCTCATGTTCGAGACAGATCTAGGTTCCAGGGGCAGGTTGAAGAAAGAAGCCAGGCCATATGATGGAAAGGATCAAAGGAAAAGCTGCACTACTTTGGGGAAAGGTGTAATTGAGCCCCATAAAAATGAAAAAGCTAGATGCCTCTTAAGGAGAAGGGAGAACCTATACCTGTTGTAAAAAAAAAAAAAAAGGAAAAAAAGATGTTAAGCAAATAGTTGCCCTTCAAGAGAGACAGTCTGTAACTTGCTTCAGGGGTAAGTGGAAATGTGCTAAAAGGAAAATAAGTGCCCGTAATACGCCTTTGTTAGACCAGTGCCATTTCTTTGAGGAGTAAAGACGTTTAAGCACTTGTGGTTCCTCAAAACATTTACAGCCCGAGTATGTATGGTCAAGTTTCATGTGGTGCCTGGCATCGAAGGGTACCTTGGTAACCAACTGGCTGGTCCGGCAGCGTTTGACAGTTGTGAGCTGTAGACCAGTTCGCTCCGATGTTAAGGATGTGACTGATGACGTCACATACAGTGCCGCCGGTGATGGCAGAGAATGGAATGCCATGGGGTTGGCAGGAGCCGCTGGCCGTTGCGCTCTGGACGAAGGCGAACTGTGCGTGTAAACAAAAAAAACAAAAAAAAGGGAGGAGATAAAGCAAAGCACCTTCGATTACGTGGCGCAACGTGGGAAGCAGGAAGTGAAGTACAAAAAACTTGTCACTGGATGGGAGGCTAAGGTTGTGTTCCAGCGGCAACGGACTAATGTGGAAGTGCCTCATTACTTCACTTGATGCGTTTCAAAGCTGACTGTGGCCACTGCAGGCCAAACTGTGTAGGAAGCACTATGCATACGAGCAGAGTTTTCATAGATAATGGTCGGGAACGGTGCTGCTCGTATCATTGTAGAGCTTATACATCAGCCCACAGGAGCCCACGCTGCGTTGATATGAAGGAGCATTTATGAAGTTATGCCTGCAAGACTGGTGAAGGGGATATCGGAAGCTTGTTACTGGACCTTGATTGTATCCTTTGGTGGAAAATACAAATACTGTGTTGTAAGAAGTTGAGTTTAAAGTAGATGTCTACGTGATTCTGCTGGTTATGAGATGATTGTGAGTTCGGTTTGCACTGTTGGCCTGTTAGGTAGATTTAACGTTTTGAGGAATTGCAGGTAGTACTGGACCAGGATATTAACGTTGCTGTCATTGACACAAATGAACTAGTGTAGTGTGTGAAGTGACATCGTGATGGCATGCATAATGTGCCTAGGTCTGATTGTAGTAGAGTAATACTTTGAAGATTTTTAGGGTGCTTAGCACGCAGCAACATGGACAGTCAGATTATAGGATTTTAAAGTTTAAAGCAGGGTTTAAGGCCATAAAGTGGCCATGGACTTTTAGGACAAAGGTGTTGAAACTTATGTTGTTCTACAGTTTTAAAGTTGCATTTAGGTTATATACAGTTATAACATTGAATTTAGAATCTGTTTAATGCAAAATGTTTTGTGCCTGACTCAGTTAAAGTTGGATGTGAAATGGATGTACAAGAATGGGCGTGAAGGTGGTACGAGTCTGGCTGTCACTGCAGAGGTAGCGCCTTTTGTGTGAGTGACACTGTGGTAGTACTGAGAGAGAGCGCCTCTGGTATGTGTGTCAAGAGAGGTAGTGCCTCTGATGTGAGTGACATTGTAGTAGTACTGAGAGGTAGCGCCTCTAGTATGTGTCATGATTGAGAGGGGTAGCGCCTCTGGTGAGTGTGACTCAATGGGTATTTGAGGGAGGTAGCGCCTCCAGTTTGTTTGGCTAAATTGGTACTTGAGTGAGGTAGCACCTCTGATGTGCGTGTCACTAGGATATTTGAGGGAGGTAGTGCCTCCGGTCTTTATGCTATATTGGAGAGAGGTAGCGCCTCTGGTGTGCATGGATGCAAGTGTATTTGAGGGAGGTAGCGCCTCTGGTGTGCATGGACGCAAGTGTATTTGAGGGAGGTAGCGCCTCCGGTTTGTGGAATACTGTGATGAGCAAGAGGTAGCGCCTCTGCCAGTATGAAGTAGGGCAGGTATCTGAGTGGATGAGTGCCACATGGATTGTTTCCACAATTGTTTAAAGGAGGTAGCGCCTTCATAAGTGATATTTTCTTAAATGTTGTGCCAAAGCCTGTGCTTTCTCCAGAGTGTGGGTTTTGGCATGGCAGACTCATGCAATACTGCCATCGGGTTGTCAGTGGTAAAATGCTGGGTACGCAGATGGGTTTGGGATGTCTGGCCAGTGTCTCATGGTCATCTGCAGTATTTGAATGTATTGGCTAAGTTGGTTGCACCTGAAAGGCTGAGTCTATTTGGTGTTTGATGTTGTGAGTAGTGCTGTGTTGGCTTTGCCTCCGGTTCAGATTGTGATGCGTTGTTTTGAGATGGGCCCGGTAAAGTGCTGTGTTGTGATTGTCCTTGTGTATGTGTGTGTGTGTCTGGTAAGGGAAGGAGATGTTATGTTGTGACCTCCTGTGTGTGTGGGGGTCTGGTGAGGAGATGTCATGTAGTGACTGTGTCATGCTGCGAGTCTGTGATGTCATATGAAGTGTTGCTGTGTGAATGATGGGGTGTTGATCTGAGGGTTCCATACTGAGGCAGTTAGAGCTTCCCTGCCTGGGTGATGGGGCCAGTGCTGATTATAGTCCATACTCATGTACTTATCCTAATGTAACTGTAACTTAAGTGCTTGAAATAAACCTTAGTTGTAACCCATGAAAGCCTGCAAGTCACCTTACAACAAGACCCACCGCACCTTCATTGACCCATGCATGCCTTCATGTGCCCAACTACCGCATTCACACCCAACCTATGTCCTGTGCAATTCACTCTCCATCTGCAAATGACCTGCCACCACCCACCACGAAAAGAGTTAATCGCAAACATGTCGCGTCAGAAGCTAAGGGACCATAACGACAGCTGACTCCAATCACCACAGAAAATACTAGCCTACATATGTCACATATAAACCACGTCTCACGCCCCCAGCCATTCCCTCCCTTATTGCTGCCAACACAATGCGTACAGTACATATACCAGACCCCTCAACTGCTGCACTGTCCTCCGATACACCATGGCGGCTTTCCTAAAAAATGTTGACGCACAGCACGTTTCCCTTCCGCCAACCACCGGCCGCGTCCAAACTTCTCTGACACCACATCATACCGCGATCCAACGACACTTCTGTCCGCAGAGTGAACAGGGAAATGGGTCCACGGAGCAGACCCAGGTATCACACATTTTTTTGGACATACATTTCAGTGTTTTGCAAAAAATGACTGGTCCGATTTCCACCGAACACACACAAGCACGCTTTCTGGCCCAAACACCCGCTCCTGGCGCAAATTTGGTGAAAATCCGTCCAGCCGTTTGACCTGTAGCCGTTTTTCCCCATTCAGTCTAAGGGGGGAAAAAATGTTGGGCCCCCCTATAACGGCCCGGCCCCCGGCCCCCGCATGAAACAAAAATTCAGAGCCGCCCATATACTTTTTAGAATTTTTTTTATATAGAACATCTATATCCAACTTGTTCTAGAGGTAATGGTGAATAGTGCTATAGGGAGGAGTTGAAAGAGGTTCAACTAGCATAATCCTTCAGATATGAGGGCCTTCCACCAACATGTTTGGTGCGGGTATCTACCCTGTCTTCCATGGTTTTACCTCTCTCAAACTTACTATCCTTCTCAGAATCCTTACTACCTTTACTACATTGGTACTCCTGGGAATGTAGTTGGAACTTTTACATACCATCTTCACATTCCACACGCTGCCATCTGAAACTTTAACTGCTCTATGAAACCTCTCTAGTACTTGAGTTCTGACTACTTGACTTGACTGCTTGCATCCATTAGAGGAAGTTTAATCATTACCCAATCACCCATTTTCACACCACATTCTTGCACAGCCCTTCTTGTATCAAAACTTTTTTTTATTACTCAACTGTCTGTTTTTTTTTTTTCCTCTCTCAATGTCTTTAAAATCAGTCTCTTTTGCAAGCTCTGCCCAACCACGGGGGACAGACTCTTGTGTTAGGTTTGCTGCCTTTAAGCATTTCCAAGGGAGAAATGCCCGTGGTGGTATGTGGGGTACATCTGTGTGCCTCAACGGTTTCCTCCACAGGCGCCTTCAATCACCATTTGTCGCCTTGCGAAGTCTCTGGCCAAGACCATTCTGCTTTAAGTTTATCGCTGGGATGAACAGCTCCTCAGTGGGCTGCTGTTCTGGTAAATATCCCATCCTCGTCGCCACTGAAATAATGTTACTCAACACCGTTTGGAGGATTGAGGAAGATTTATTGAAGTGTGAGGAATAAGCCCACCGGCTCAATCAACAGCACAACAACAAATGCAAATCAGAACATTCCTGCTAAGCATCTTTTCTCCAGCATTCTATGTTCCATGTTCCACTCTCCCCATGTATGGATGAGAAGGTGACACATGGAACATAGAATACTAGAGACCAATGTAGAAAGAATGCTACACTATCGCCCGATCTCTGTCCCTCCTTTGCTGGGCAAACTCTTAGAGAAGCTGGCCATCTCCGAGCTAACCCTCCACACTGAATCTGTTGGTTGTCTCCATGACCATCAGTTTGGCTTCAGAGCAGCCAGAGGCACAGAAACTGCTCTTCTGAACACTGTGAAGATCTGCTCTGTAACCTTGACTCCAGCCCAGCCCCCCCCCCCCTGCATTCATTCTCCTGGATCTTTCCTCTGCTGTCAACCTGGTCAGTCACGTCACCCTTCAATGTCTATCTGGCCCTTTTGGCCCACCCGATATCCACCTTTTGTAACTTTCAGTGTCATGCGACTGACACACTTCTCTCTTTCAGGCTACCCTCGGCCTCCTCTGCTTCCTCGCACATTACTGATTGTCTATCCGCTATTCAGGCATGGTGCACCTCCAGTGATCTCTGCCTCAATGCCAGTAAGACTGAGATTCTTCTCATTGGGACCCCTGCGCCCGCTTTCCCTCTCGCTCTGGCCGCCCTCCTTGCCCCTCCTGCCCCCACCCTCCTGTGAGGCTAAAAACCTTGGTGTCATCTTAGACTCCATGCTCTCCTTCTCTCCTCACATCACGGACCTTGCCAAGAAGGCCCACTTTCAGCTGTACCTCCTCAGAGGTATTCTCCCTTTCCTCACCTTCCCCCCAGATGCTCACTCTCAGAGCTCTGTTCTCTTCAGGCTGGACTACTGCAACAGCCTCTTTCTTAATCTTCGTAATTCTGCTCTTCGCCCCCTTCAGCTAATCCACTACAGGACTGCAAGATCTCTCCAGCCCTGAAATCTCTCCACTGGCTCACGGGGGCTGAGAGGATCAAGTTCAAGGCCCTCTGCATCCGCAAGTCTTTCTGGGGCCATCCAACTATCACTGCCTAAATACCTACCGTCTAGAGCCCTTCGCTCATCTACTTCTAACTCTCCGCGGGTCAGACGCTGCTTCAAGCAGCGATTGGGGGGCAGATCTCTCTCCTCTGCAGGTGCCTCCCTCTGGAATGGCCTCCCTTCCCCTCTGACTTGAGCCTTAAGTTCCGGAAGCTTCTGAAGACCTTACTTTTCTTCTCTTCTTTCTCGCTCCCTCTACCCTGCTAATCTATCCTCCTGCCCTGCTTTGACTGGCTGCTTGGTGGCCTTAAGAGTCTTAAAGGGCACCAGGCCACTCCTTGCCAGTCCTCCTGCACTGTCTCCTGGCCTACCTCGCACTGCCGGGCGAAGACTGGAGCCTTGTCGTCCCTTGCATGCCTCGCACTTAACTCCTGTCCTGATTGCACTCCCACTGTACCCCCCCACACTCTCTCTCCTGCACTTCTCGTTCATGCACCTGTACGATCCGAATGTCACAAGGCCTAGTACGATCGTTTGTCTTGTCCTCCGTGTCCCCTTCCCTTGTCACGCCTAGAAACACTTTTGTATAGGCGCATTATAAATAACTAATCAATTGTATCATGGAATATCACCATATATGGAAATGCATCGGAAGTGGTGTGTTTAATGCGATACTAAACAAATGGTGCCTGCCATGTTAATGTAGGTAAACCTACTTCCATTGTTTACCTAACAGCAATAAGAACTTATCATCCATGCCAAAGAATGTTTGGGGTACCTCGAAGTGGCACCTATTTTAACATTAAATCTATTTCACTTTTGTGCATTTTCATTTTACTCAACTTTATACGTTTTCTAAAATTACAGAACAGGGAAAGGACATGAAGAACATAACGAAAGTCAGATGAGTTGGGGATATGAACATCTGCAACAAAAGAAGAAAGAGAAAATGGTTAGGGATATAAGGCAGGTCCAAAAGAACAGAGAATACAAGTACAATTACATAATAGGCAAGCACAGTTCATCAACTGAAATTGACCATAGAAAAGGAGGGGAACAGCGGGAGCGCCAGGTTCTGTGTGTACTGCGAGAGCCTAGGGGGGTGTCTTGTGCTACCTATATCCCCATCCGCTGTAAAGTATAATAGGTTTGCCTCCCCTCCTACGGCCCAGTAGCCCAGGAGTCTGCAAGGTGCTGGGAGGGACAGATGAAATAAGTAGCGCAGGTTGTTGGGCTTGGGTGGGGCGTCTAGTGTATCCCTGCAGTATGTCGCCCATGGGAGCAAGTTGTGGGAGAACCTGGGTAGGGAGTTGTTTAGGGTGGCAGTGATCTACGCCAATGCTAAGGTCTCCCAGGGCTTTAACCTCCAGATGCTGAGAATGGGTCCCTCTGGGGGTTTACAAGACTGAGCAAGGGTTAGGCAGGGCACGTCTAGCAACGGGGAATTCAGGAACACGGTCTTACTCAGGGTGAACTCTCGCTGCAGGTTGGTATCCCATCCCCGTAGACCAGTGTAAGAAGCTTTAACTGGAGTTTACGCCTGGTAATGCCCCTGATTCCGGATAGAATTTCCTTCCAATAGAATTGTGCGTGGGAGCAGGACCACCACATGTGTTCTAGGGTGCCAGTCCGACTGCTGAAGCACCTCCAGAATAGAATACCCGGGGAGAGTTTGTGCAGTCATTGGGTGGGTGGGGGGGGGGTAGGTCGAGGTCGATGTGTACCATGTAACGAGACCGATGAGTTTTTTTTAAGGAGTGCACTTGGAGCTTTCTTGAGCCTTCAACAAGATACAGGACCAAGCTTATAGGGGTGATGTCTTGTTCAAGGCCTCTTTCCCATGCCAGCGTGTATGGTAGTTTCTAGTCTGGGTCAGACCAGTCCAGCAGCCGATAGATCTGAGTTATCTTATTTGTAGCCGGCATGTCCTGATTGGGACCTCCAAAGCTGTAGGTTCCCTTGTACCAGCCTGAAAAAACTCCCCGACTCCGATTAATGTCTCAACTGGCTGTAGCAGATCCCTTCTGATTCGGGCAGAGAATTGTGCTTTAAAATCCTCGTAGGAGGGGGAGGCCTTGGGCTTAGCAGGTGCAGAGCAGACCAGGGCTGCCGCCGAACCAGCGGTGGAAGGCCGCATAGTGCAACCCCGGGGTGAAGTCAAGGTTTCTTAGGACTGGGGCTAAGGCCTACCTTGGCTCCCCAGAGCCTGTGTGCTGCATCGTCATAGGATAAAGAAGCCAGAGTGGAGTCCAGGAAGGGGCCACCCCGCTAGCATTTTTGGTTGTGCATGAACGGGAGGGAAGCTAAGGGGATCAAAGTGCGGGATTGGTCTAAAGGAGGCCAGCAATCTGGTGGAGTCACCGCCCCATTTCCCTAACTGTGCAAGTTGGACTGCTAAGAGGTCACACAACACATTGGGGACCCCGAGGCCCTGGAGTAAAAGGGGGCTTTCTAGTGGATTCTGACACGCTTCCATGTTTTGAAATTGCCAGGAGCTATTTAGTTCCCGGTTCCAGCAAAGTGGACCTTGGTTACCTTGAAACCAACAACTGACAGTTTGGCGAAAGGGAGCTCTTTATAGATCAGGATTTGCAACCCTCCTTTATTTGGAGCTGTGGGTGGCGAATTATTGCTGAGGGAAGTAGGAGTGCCAAAGATGAGGTTGATCTGTATGTAACTAATGTACAGGGTTCGAAATTGTGGGGAGCTATCTAGTTCCTGGTTGTAGCCTTGAACCTGGCTAGCTTGACACAAACGGCTACCAGGCGCTAGTTTTATTCCGCAGGCAAGCTGATGCGAACAAACACACCTATGTGAATTTAACTCTTATTTTGGACCATCTATAAACATGAGGACACCACCATATGACATTCAGAGTTTAAGGGGTCATATATAATGGATACCATTATATTTGTGTATCTTATGTTGAAGTTAGATTTGTGACTATGAATTTGTTCCTTTTGCTGGCTTTGTAGCCCCTGGTTAATGTTGGTTATCCAGGAGCTGCTTTTAGCTCCTGCATATTCAGGGAGTTTAGCACCTGGACGTTTAGGGTGGTTATTGGAGTGGAGGGTGGGAAATCTGGGTCAGTGAGGATGGACATACCAATAACTGAGGGTGCTGTAGATGTGAGCTGTGCCTGCTGGTGCGGGTCTAGGGTGTAAGGGTTTCAGGGCAATCGGATGGGTGAACCTAAAACAATTAGAACGAAGATGCAAAGAGCCATGACCAAAGAGCCCAAGAGTACTGTTGGGTGCATGCTGGGCAGAGGCGTAACAACATTGGGGGCATTTGTTGAGGCGCACTTTAGTAGAGAAAACAGAGAAAATTTAGCAATTAGAGCGATTAAAGCAAACCTGAAACTGTTAACTCTGAGAATATACTGCAGGCCATCGGGGACCAGCTCGATTGGTCAAGGCAATAGATGTATCCTGGCAGAGTCACAGTGGCTGGGAGTATGGCGGGGAAGAGCCAGCGGTCTTGTCCTACATCGGGCAACCGGATCCTCTTGGGCACCCCCGGACCCGACCAATGCTTGTGGACCCTGTGTGGTCTCAGATGCCAGGTTGGGGGCGGGGGGGTGTGTCCGAGCCTTGGTCGGTTGATTCTGGTGATGTTGGGTGGCCTGAATCCTGAAGGAATTGAGATTCACTCGGTTCAGTCAGGGCTCATGGCTTGTTGCTCAGCTGAAGAGGGAGCAGGGAAAGCCAATAATATTTTGTCTTGGTCTCCGAGCCAAGTTGTCATTGGTTTGAATGTGCAATGTTGGGCTAGCATTGAGGGGCGGCCCATGTCCTGAAATAACTGGATCTTGATGTCATTGTGGCGTAAATCTCCTTTTGGAAGGAAAGAGTTTCTGGATCTTGTCTTTGGCCTTAAAGTAGTGTACCCTGGTAAGGACATCAGAAGGCAGGTTTTTAGATCTCTAGAAAGCTAAGTCTACCCAGTGGGTATGGTCCAGAACTATATGCTCATCGTCTGGCAGAGAAGGGATAGATTTGAAAAGGCCCAAGATGAAATCCTTGAGTTCTGCGTCTGGGATGCCCCTGACACGGATATTGTTTCTTCTTCCCTTTTTTTCCCATGTCAATCTGTTTAGCTTGGGGGTTGATCGGCCGAAGATTCTGGAACTTCCACTCTCTTGCTCGGCGAGCACGTAAGATTGTTCACAGGCGGACTTTTCCAACTTGCTGATCCAATGCTCTAGGCTGAAGGCTGAGGGCCCTACTGTCCAGAGCTGTGACCTTCTGTCTCCATTCCGCCATGCTGGAGTGAATCTCACTTTTGAATTCTTGCAGAAGAAATTATAGATCTTGCTCTTGGTGGCCAGAGCCGCCAGTGGGGGGGCAGGGGGCCTGACAACCTGGATTGCTGATCTGTGCCTTAGTTCTGTGTTCGTTTCTTCCCCTTGTCTCAGGTGACATTCATCATTGTGACAATGTTTGCCCTGTTTTGCCACGGCTTGAGAAAGAGAGTATGAGGGGTGCTAAAAAAGGAGGGAAGCAGGATCAGCCCAGGGCGGGCTGTGGAGAATCCAGAGGCAACGGGGAAAGCGGAACCAAGCGAGGCAAGAATGCGGGCCTGGGACAAGATGGTACTTGCCTGCCTGGCCTTAATAATGTTTCTGATGCTTGTTAATCTGCTTAGAATCACACGCTGTGCATATAGTCTGACATCCAGTGGTAACCACAGAGTATTGCATCTTGTCTTTCGGGGACTGAAAGGGGACGTCGGCATAGGCGTGTCTGTAACACTATCCCTATCGTGACCTGTATAGTGTACCCAAAATCCTTAACGCGCTGAGGTCCCGCAGATTGTTTTTTTCCGCCCAGATAACTGGTCGCACTATAGCGGAGCTCTTACAGAAGAGACATTGTTTATCTTATACCGACTTGTCGGTTATTCCCCGTTATGTCACTTCGGTCACAAAAAACATCTTCTTCGAAGACTGCGGGGGATTTGTCTACGGCGGTGGATTTCGGTGCCTAAGATCCGGAGGCCGGATTTTCCACATGGTCGGGCCCTCTGGCCGACCGTTACAGTAGGGAGAGTAGGGTCGGGGTGGCCATATTTTCGGTACGTCTTTCCTCCTTTCCCCTCTTTACCCTTTTGGTCTGGTCATCTTCCCCTTTGGCTATGGAAAGGACTCCTTTTAGATTCTGCCTTAAGTGTAGGGTCAGATATCCTTAGAAGGACGAACACAGGATGTGCAATACCTGTCTCCCCCTAGAGCACGACAAAAAGCAGTGTGCGGACTGCAAACTCCTTCGGCGTAAGACCCTTAAGGAGCGCCGTGTAAAGCGGTGGGCCGCATACGGTATGTCGCGGGTGGAAACCCCCCCCCCCATCCCCCCCACTGCCACACCCGCTGAGAGTGACTGGGCACCTCAGATGACCAAATATCCGTTGCGGATGTTAAAGAACTAGAGGCGGACACTTCTAGGTCTGCCATACCCGTCCCCGACACTTTAAGGCCTGACTCTGGTCTCACTTCAGGGACAACACCCAGCGACAGGGGCATACAAACGCATCACACGAAGAAGACAACCCCTACACCATTTTCAATGTCTTCGTCGAAAAAGGTGAAAGCGCCAACAGGGCCACTGAAAATTACGACGGTTTCCTCAGATCGCTCAGATCCAAAGCCTTCCCCGCACCAGCGTCTAGCGACTGTGAAATCAAAATCAAGTAAGGGCGCTACTCCAAAAAACTACACACGTCGAAGCGCAGAAATCCAACGGTCCTGAAGGCCGCGGTAGGCCCAAAAACTACGACTAGGCCTCTAGTCGAAAAACCGACCGCTAGACCCTCTAGCGCTGCGGAAGGTAATTTACCTACCGATAGACCATCGGAGCAACTATCTCACGCCGATTCGGCGACTATCGAAGACCGCATCGAGAGAATTACATCGGCGGTGGGTCTTACCCCGGTTCCGCCTAAAATCATGGGACAAGCCGCGGAAAAATCTTCGGATGCGGTCTGGGACCCCGATTCTCACAATGCGTATGAAGCTAGCCAAGAGCCTCTTTCCAACACTCTAAAATACTCTTTTCGGTGCCGTAGAGCGGAAGGTGACGTTTTTCCATCCATTCGAAAGGTGTATGGATCGGCTGGAGAAGATTAGCAGTTTTTCTGATCCATCCCCGAAAAGGTCTTGTGTAGAGCCTAACCTCCATTTTCTTCTCATTTTCAAGATCAGCCTTCTGTCCCCGTCCAGCAGGAAGACACTGTCCACATGGACACATATAGGGACATTTGCAATGAAGAGGGAGAAGCTTCATTTCTGCAGAACTATGAGGAGCAATAGCAGGGTACCACAGACCACTGGCAAGAAACCCAGCAGGAAGGAACAGACCCATGGGCACATCAAGATCAGAACACTGATGTTTTGTGCATAGATTCCCCTCCGTCCACCCCAGCTCGCCAGGCCTCACCTGTAGATGACCAAATGGCCTTCAACTCTGTTGAAAAAAGCAGCTGAACACTTTAAAATCTCCACTCAATAGGCTGTGCCTGAGCAAGATTTTCTAGAGGATATCCTTAAGGAGAAGCCTCCATCTAGCCAGGCCATCCCCCTACTTAATTCCATCAAGAGAAGGTTGGCCCCCTCCTTGGTATCACCAGCTCAAACTCGGGCAGTGAACCCAAGAGTGGAGAAATTGTTTTGCCCTTCTCTTTCTGACCCTCTATACAATAGAGGGAACACCATCCCAGACTCGTTGGTAGTGACTACCACTCGGAAAAGGGCAGGGGTACCCCTTACCACTGGGGAAGCACCTCCAGACAAGGAATCCAAAAGACTATGCTCTAGGCAAACGAGTCACATCGGCTGCCGCATACACTACGTGGTTTGCTAATAAAACTAGACTATTGGCAACCTATGCTGACGCTCAGTGGGACCTGCTCCAGGAAGGCCTCCAAGAGGTTCCTCAACCCGTCAAATCCAAGCTTCTCTCTATTGAAATTGAGGGAAGACAAGTTAACCAGAATGTGATTAAAAACACCCTGGACACGGCTGAAACAGCAGGAAGGTCTCTGGCCCAAGGGACCCTACTTAAAAGACACGCTTGGCTGCGTACTTCAAGGTTTAAACCAGAGGCGCAAGCCTCTCTCATCAATAAGCCTATTGAGGAATCTAACATCTTCGGGAAAGCGGTTGATGAGACCTTGGAAACAGCTAAAAAAGAGCATGAGACTCTTAAGTCTCTGCAACAGATCACACAAAAGCCTCCCCCCCGAGAGGTAATGAGTCTTGGCGGTCCTTTCGAAGGCAAGTCTGTGCTGGTCAGAACAACTATGGCACGGGGAATTTCAACACTGGACAAACTTCAGGAAGCCCCGCATACTCCCCTTCAAGGGGTCAGAAACGCGGCAGAGGTAGAGGCCCCAATCCCAGAGGAGCCACAGCCTCTGGTCAGAAATGACCACCAGATCCAGGTCCCCTCCCATGTCACCCCGGTCGGGGGCGATTAACATCTTTCCTCACGGCAAGGGGGGGATAACTTCAGACCAGTGGGTCATAAAGACGGTCGCCCACGGGTACTGCATGGATTTCGCCCGACCTCCACAAGTCAGATGGCGCCTTTCACCGGACCATCTGGAGATCCTGAATCAAGAGGTGGAAGTACTGCTGGGAAAGGACGCCATAGAAGCCGTCCCTATTCTTCAGGTAAACAAGGGTATTTATTCAGTGTACTTCCTTGTACCCCAAAAAGGACCTCACCATGCGCCCTGTTCTAGACCTGCGCCCAGCGAACAAGTTCATAAAACACCAGACGTTTCACATGGTAACATTACAGGAGGTGATCCCACTGCTGAAACAAGGGGACTACAAGGCAACGTTGGACATGAAAGATGCATACTTTCATATTTCAATGTTGCCAGCACACAGAAAATATCGAAGGTTCATGGTAGAGGACACGCATTACCAATTCAAGGTACTCCCCTTCGGCATCGCCTCAGCGCGAAGGGTGATTACCAAGGTCCTGGCAGTGGCTGCAGCACACCTGCGCAGACTATCCGTCCCAGTTTACCCTTGCCTCAACGACTGGCTCATCACGGGGTACTCATTCAACACATGTTTTTCGAACACCCAAACAGTAGATCTTCTCTTCAGTCTGGGTTTCTCAATCAACGAGAAGAAATCCAGTCTAGTCCCCAGTCAAACAAAACAATTTCTGGGAGCTCTAATTCGGACGGAAGACGGTCTCGTCTTCCCCTCCAATGAGAGGGTTCAGAACATGCTTTTTCGGATTCCTCAATATGTGGCCAGTCGGGAGGTGACGGTGCGCAAAGCCATGCGCTTGCTAGGAATGATGGCGTTGTGCATATAGTTGGTTCCCCACGCGTGGCTGCGCATGCATCCCATGCAAGAGTGGCTCACCAGCCAGTGGTGTCAGGCCAGCGGACAATGGGAAGATCTGGTAGTTGTATCGCCAGCCCTTGTTCTCTCGCTGCAGTGGTGGTCAAGAGAAAACCTCTTGAAGGCTAAGACCTTCACCACCCCTGCAGTGGAAGCCACTCTCACGACGGACGCATCTCACGGGGTGGGGGGGGGGGGCCTCACCTGCTTCAGCAGACAGCGCACGGAGTGTGGTCCCCTAAAGTAGAGTCCAACCATATAAGATTACTGGAGCTATTAGCGGTGCTCAAGGCATTGAAGGCCTTTCAGGTGCAACTACAAGGGAAGACGGTGCTGATTCTAACATGCAGCACTACAGCCATGTATTGCCTGAACAAACAGGTGGGCACTCACTTTCCAGGGCTATCAAAGCTGTCCCAAAACCTTTGGATATGGACTCTTAAACACAAGATGTTTTTGTTGTCCCAACATGTTCCAGGGGAACTCAATCTTCTGGCAGACATGCTCAGCAGAGGTTTTCCTCTGCCCGAAGAATACAAAAGGCATCTGCACAAAGACAGTGTGTCCAACGTCTTTGCAGAATGGGGCGTCCCAGAGATCGACCTGTTCTCAACTCAGGAGAACGCCCAATGCCAAGACTACGCCTCCAGGTACCCCCAGAACCGATCCAAGGGGAACAGTCTCTGGATAACATGGTCAGGGAAATTTGTCTACGCTTTTCCCCGGATTCCCCTTCTCAACAGGATAGTGCACACGATGCACCAGGAACCAGTTACCATGATACTGGTGGCCCCCATGTGGGCCCCCCAAGCCTGGTTCGCTCACCTGATGGAAATGTCCCTCTCCCCACCAGTGAAACTACCCTGCCTGTACAACATGTTGTCTCAGGACAGGGGGGAGACCCTACACCCATGCCCACAAACTCTGAATTTAGCAGCTTTGCTCCTGATGTCATAGAGTTTGGACACCTACAGCTCCCTCAGAGGTGCAATAGACCTACTCAGGGAAGCTAGGAAACCAAGCACACGTTATTGCTATCCCAGCAAATGGAAACGTTTTGTCATCTGGTGTAATTCCAAGGGCGTCAATCCCATAGATTTTTCACCCACACACATTGTGCTGTACCTAACCCATCTGTTGGACACTGGGTTAGTCTTCAATTCAGTCAGCCTACACCACATCACAACAAAGTGTTGTGGTGGAAGAAACCGCTGATTACGGCATTTATGGAAGGGGTTAAGAGGACTTATCCTCCCATTTCTCACCCAGCTCCTGGATGGGACCTAAATGTGGTTTTGACCAGGCTCATGGGAGCTCCCTTTGAGCCTATGCATAAAGCAAGTCTGAAAGACCTGACTTATAAAACGGCCTTACTAGTAGCTATCACTTCTATCAGAAGAGTTGGCGAACTACAGGCTTTCTGTTCTGGAGCCCTTTGTTACAGTCCACAGGGATAAGGTAGTTCTGCACACGCATCCCATGTTTGTGCCTAAATTCATATTGAAGTTCAATGGACTGGTTCACATGGAACTACCTACCTTTTTCCAGAATCCCACTAGCATGGCCGAAAGAAGCCTACACACACTGGATGTGCGCAGGGCAGTCATGTTCTACCTGGAAAAAACTAAACCACTGAGGAAAACGAACCAATTTTTCGTTTCAATGTCAGCTGGGAGAGACCGGGATCCTGTCTCCAAATCAAGGTGGATTGTGAAATGCATCACATTGTTTGTCTCTTGCTAAGAGAGAACTGCCCTTCAACCCTAGAGCACATTCTACTCGAGGCACTGGGGCATCCATTGCATTCTTTGCAAATGTTACCCTCGAGTCCATTTGCAAAGCCGCAACCTCGAGTTCTATACACACCTTTACAAAACACTATTGCCTAGACACTCATTCTAGGTCTGATTCTCAGGTGGGACAAGCAGTACTAAGACATCTTTTCTCTACTGTTCCTTCTCACAACCCACCTCCAACTCCGGATACTGTTCGCTAGTCTATGCACAGCATGTGATTCTAAGCAGATTAACAAGCATCAGAAGACCTGCATTACTCACTGTAACAGCATTTCTGATGATTGTATCTGCTTAGATTCACATGCGCCCTCCCTACCTCCCCACTCGGGGTGGAAGGAACATATACGTCTTACTACTTTCTCTCTTAATGTACTCGCTCATTATAGCCTTGGGCTCCCTCATGGCAGAAAAATTTCAATCGGAGGGACCTCGGCGCGTGAGGGATTTTGGGTACACTGCATGTCGCGATAGTGTTACAGACACGCCTATGCCGACGCCCCCTTTTGGTCCCTGAAAGACTAGATGCAATACCCCACGGTTACCACTGGATGTCGGACCATAGGCACAGCATGTGAATCAAAGCAGATATAACTATCAGAAATGCTATTACGGTGAGTAATGCATGTCATCTCCTATATAGCGCTACACACCCATGGGTCTTAGAGCGCTCAAATAACTGAAGACATTATTATCCTACGGAGTGGTATGCAATTTATTGACCTCGGAAGGATGAAAGGTTGAGTTGACCCTGCCAGGATTTGAACCTGCCACAGCAGGCTTCATGCAGATAACCAGGGCGAGCAGTTAGCTCGCTGTGCTATCTGACCGACCTTCGATGTGGGAGATCCCTGCTACAGGTGCTGTCGCCAGAACATGCACCGGAGCTTGAGGGGTTGATGGCTATGTACGCCAAAGGGTAAACGGCAGGCAGTGCCCCAATTCCTCGATTGGGGAAAGTGGGCCTGCTGACTGTGTGATCGACCTGAGTCCAAGGGTGGCCCTCAGAGGGTTGTGGAACCGGGAGAGGTTGGTATCCTTGCAGCGATTCAAGTGAAGCAGTGTTGGCTCTGTAGAGGGCACATATGTCTGCCCTGAGGGTGTCTAGGCGATGACCGGGTTGTGCTGCAGAGGGGCAAGATCTGGAACAGAGGCCCCTGAGGAGCAAGGAATGGACTGGCTCCTGGACACTGCAATGTGGTGGGCCCAGCAGCAGATTCTATTCCGGTGCAGTTCAAACCAGAAATTACACCTGGGAATAATGAGGTGAGTTAGAGTTGAAGAAAGGACTTGCAGCAAGAGTTGGGAGAGGCAGTATCCTTGGTCCAAAAAGCAGCTCTAGACAATGCGATTTTTGCAGTTTCCAGGGGTGGTCATCTTGCACATTGTTTGGGGACCTCAAAGGTTTCCAGCGACAACACACCGGTGCAGGAGACCCCAGACTCACAGAAGAGCGATTTGATGATTTAGTGGTTCCTGGATTCATTGTCTGAGCCAGAGGAGCTGAAAGGCGAAGACGCTTTAATAATCGATTGTGCAGAGTTCCCCCTTTGTCCTCTGCCACAGGATTTGGCTTCTGAGGATGGTCTTAGCTTGGGAAGACCCCAGGGAAGTTGTATTTGTTTGCAAAGTCACACCAGAGAGGAGCCGGACACGGAATGAGGATGGAGAGGTGAGTTTGGTATTGCTTTTGCAGGCCATGGGTGCTCACAGGCCCCTGGAGCTTCCTAGATGGGGTAGGTGGAAACGCAGCGCTTGCCTGATGTCATGTGAACAAGAAACTCTGGTCCAGATGGAATGGAGAGTATGCAGAGCCCTGACGGCAAAAGGGCTCCTTCTGTATCCACAGTGTCAACATGTTCAGCTCTTCAGAGAGTGTAGACCTTTGATCAGGAGCTGTGATCCAGTTGTCCCCAGCGGATCAGCAAGAAAGAGCACTGTAGTCTTTCTTCTGGCCTTCTGGAGAGGGAGTGCTTTTCCATTTAATTTAGCATGGCGTCAAAGGATCAGGGTATGGTGCTTTGGTCCTTCATAAAGCAGCACGCCTTCCAGTACTGCAGGTTTTGAATTCCAGCATTAGACCAAGTGAGTGGATCTGCACAAAGAAAGCAAAGGCACACTATTTCAGTTGGTGAGCAGGTGCAAGTGGATCTAGGTCACGTGACCCAATACCCACCCACCTTTTTATCCTTGCCTCTTCCTTTCTAAACACTTCAATCGGGGCCATCTCTCAACTGCAGTCGAAGAAAAGTGCAAATCCTGTTTAGACCTATTCAAACCAGAAGGATCCAGGGCCAGAACCAGAACCACTGTTCCTCTAACATCAGGCAAGCTCCCTTCAATGTGTTTCACCCCTCTATCGCAACATCATGGACACAGCAATTCGGCAACATCACCTGTGCCACCTTAGACCCCCGTCATCACTCCATCCACCACAAAGCAAAAAATGATGCTTGCCATTGTCTGCTCATGAACATGAAAAGGGGACATTCTTTGTGAATCCAATCCCTTCCAAAAATCAATCTTACATTGGAAGCGTTACATAGACGACATCATTTTTATTTGGGAAGGACCAGAAAATGAACTCTTAGAGGTCTTCTCCTGGCTCAACCAGATTGATGTTAATATTCAATTTACACTTGAACATTCCAACAACCAAGTCATTTTCATCGACCTAACCATCGGGCATCAAGAAGGCCAGCTTAAATGCAGCCTACATAGAAAATCTAGTTCCAGAAATACATTATTACACTATACAAGTGATCATCCTAGGCACCTCAAGGACAACCTCCCGTACGGGCAGTATCTCCGCGTAAGAAGGAACTCTACTGACATCCATGATTTTAACCAACAAGCGGACGAACTGGACACTAGACTCCGAGAGAGAGGCTATCCTAAAACCCTCATTAAGAGATCTAGGAAACGGGCACGATGCACGGATCATGCTCTCTTACTCACCACCAAAACACAACAAACCGAGAGTAACAACATGACTTGTGTTCTTACACACGGTACTTAAGTTTCTTGATTCGAAAAGCTAATCCTAAAACATTGGGACATTATTAGACTGGACCTTCCAGAGGAACCTTTACCTCGGTTTGCTTTTAAAAGGGCTTCTAACATTCGAGACAAACTGATACACTCCAGCTTTAGTAAGAATCCCCCAAAAACTCACTTATGGGGATCTGCGTCTAGTCAAGGGCCACTACCCATGTGGCTCATGCAGTGTCTGTCCCTTGACAAGAAAAATGAAAGATTTCAAAATAAATGACCGGATATGGACTTTGCCTAACCTGACCAATTGCAAAACCAAAAACATGGTTTACTGCATTGAATGTCCGTGTGGACTAAGGTATGTTGGTCAAACTAGCAGAGCAGTGCATATCAGGTTTGCGGAACATCGATCACGAATACGATGCAAAATGGTCACAGCACCCCTGGTCAATCACTACATGACTGCCAATCACTCACCCAATAATGTATTGTGGTGGGTATTGGAAACAGTCAAAAATTCCACTAACATACATAAAACTCTGTTGGACAGGGAGGCAAGGTGGATTTTCCAATTAGGTACTCATATGTATGGCCTAAATGAGGTATTTATCCCACCTTTATAACGGTGCTACATACTTCGTTGACATCTTAGTATCCGACACCTTAACCTGATAAGTGCGGGCTAATGTGTCCAAATATTTTTTGTATTCTTTCCGGTTTCAACACGGAATTTTTTGAACTCCAGTTGGAACATTGTTCGCAGCCTTTCCTCATTTATTTCAGGACTAGCAGTTCGTTCCACCGGCAGGTGCCCATTTACATTTCAGTAAAGCATGTCAATACATTAGGCAGATTGTACCTTTTGACGCGCATTTTTTCGCATCATGTTCCTTGTTGTGACTGGCCGCTTTAGGTGCTTCGCGCACTTTGAGGCTCCATGCTGACACTCGCTGCGCGACCGTTGGGTCCCGTTTTCCAGGGCATTGTCTGTCCTGCAGGGTGTGTTGCACAAAAACCACTCGGGATTGGCTGCGCTCTGCAAGCCAATCGTGACGGAGGTGTGTCAGTCTGACACTACCACGTCACAGCGAGGCTTCCCATACACTATGCGTTACCTCTCCTTCGAAGCGTCATCACGCTGCAAGCTCCAACATAAGGTATGCTCGCAGCCTAGCCCTCTCTGCCAGACGCAGGCAGGCACCTCTACTGACACCATCGGTTCCGGCTACATTCCTTCGTCCGTCCGAGCTGACAATAAGCTTTCGTGCCCGTAATGCTCTCTCCTTACGAAACCATTTCATTTTCAGCACTCTAACGTGCTTAGTAACTAACTTTCTTCCTTTTCAAACTTATGCATCCTTTTACAAACTCATGCACTCTATGTATTCTTGAATATCATGCATGATTTTGATGAGCTTTTTAATGCAGATGCTCTTTAATTTGCTATGGCTTTGATGAGCCCAGTTATCTAAGGTTTTTCAACTTGGTATTAAACATGGGTTCTCTCTGTTCTGTTTCCTCTTTGTTTCTTTTCCTTTTTTGCGTAGATCAGGTATTTATTACTGGATTAGCGTCCCTTAATTGGACATCCATTTGCCCACAACTTGTGGCAGTTCTTCTCGCTTCGTTACGAAGAAGGAATTTTGACACTGGCCTTGATTTATTCATGATAGATGCCATGACCTGAGAATCAAGTATACCTTCATATTCAGGTATATCTTTTTCTTTCACATTTTTCTGCCTCTAATGCCTTCCTATGATAGATCCCGCAATCTTCAAACATTTATTTGAGCTATTTCTTACATTTGACTTTTAGTGATGACTCTCTTCAGTCCTTGCTGCATCACGCTCCACCCTGAAGTTGAGCTTTGCGTCTAGAATTTCTGCCTTTGATGAATTCCACCCACATTCATTTTGGTTAAGGTTCCCCTCTTAGGTAGATTCCAATTAGTAGTCTGATTAAATTAACAATTTTTTGGCCTGAGTAGTTAGGGCCTCAATACTTGATAAACCCAGATCATGTGTTTGAGAAACATGCAGCAAGTCAGTGTTATTTCTGTGTTTTATTTATTATTTTATGTACATATTAATTATGTGATGGATTGCTTTGTCTGCTTCCCCGTAGGGATTACCATCAGTTACTCAGCCCTGAGGAAGGCGGTTATCTAAAGGGGCCCTACAGGTGGCCCGCCGAAACGTAACAGTGGTCTCATCTTGTTGAAACTCATTCTTTTGTTTGTTTCTTACCACATCATTATTGTTAGATACCCTGACTTCTGCACCAGAATAAAGTGAAATGTTTATGTAGGCAGACCTGTATTATTGTATTTGTTATTTCTGCACAATTGGCAGACCTGCACTACCAAGAAGTTGTACTTGGTTGTCCTTATGCACTTGTTTCAGGCATATTTAAGCATTTGTTCTAAGCACAACATTTCATGCATATGTTGCATCCTTCTGGCTGAATTAGGATATTTACTAAAGAAGCTGATTTTTCTTGTCTTCCTGCATCTGTTGTAAATACTTCTGTTATATATTTGCCAAAAACATAGGAGTTTGTGTATTTGTTGTATTCACTTTTGTGTAATAATAAAATTGTAATTTTTTTTCAGCAAGTTGTTTGATGTGATTCTGCATTGCTTTGTGTGTCTCTTGGACAGTCCGGGTATTTTCAAGTTAGGATATCCATTTGTTGGATACTAAGGTAACCACAATCAGTAGCTTTCTTTTAGTTTACTTTTTACAGCTTGTGCATTTTTTGTGAACTTAGACTTGCCATTGTCTGCTCGGCAAACCACGATGCAGCAGACATCGGCAACCTTATCACACATGACTTGGATGTCATCTTCATTACTGTAACCTTAATATCAAACTCCTCCCACATCCTAGATGTCCTCATCCCCAACTGCTACAGCATTGTAAAACAAGACCGTCCAGACAAGATCAGCAAGGCCTTGCCATCATTCACAAAGCATCTTGGCCATGCAACCAACTGGAAGTTATCAGCATTGACTCTTTCGGAAACCTATCCCGCCACTTCCTGCTCTCACCAACGGACACAGTTACTTTTTACCTTATCTACAGACCACACAAGCCCAACATCTCCTTCATTGAAGACTTCACTGACTTGGGCACCACCATGTCTCTCAAGCATTCCAACAACTTCTTCCTTTGCGCCTTCAACATCCCAGGCAACCCAGCAACCAAGTCAATGAAGGAAGATCTCCACTGCCTCCTTGACACTCTGAACCTCACACAACACACAAGACCCAACTCACAGGAAAGGTAATATCCACAACGTCATCATCGCTGCCTTGCCCACCCTCCATCATAGCCCTCCTATCCCGCTTGACTGGTCAGACCCTCTGGAGATAACCTTTTGACATTGGTCACACCACACCTCTCAAGCAAACGCATGGGGAAACCCAGCAAACCAGCCTTCGGATCATTAAAGAAGTTCCCAGCTGAGGCTCTTTTGGAAGACTACCAAATTCCACCTCAAATAGGCTGACCTATCTCTAACTCAACAGGACTGCGACTTGCTTCTCCAAAAACTCAACACCAACCTCCATGCCCCAGTGAAATAATGGACCCTCAAGCCTAAACCTTCCACACCATGGTACACTCAAGAACTGAACTTCAACAAACAAACCATCAGAAAAGAATTGGTGAAAATCCTGCAGTGCATCCAACCTCGCCCTGCTCGAGGAGCTCCGTGCAACACACAGACCACTAATCACCACTGCCAGGTCCGCCTACTACCAAAACACCATAGCCAAGGCCAACAATAAAAGCAGCAGAGCCCTCGTCAAGCCATCAAGCACTGCATAAACCCTCTGCCTGACCCACCCCTATTGCACTCTATTGAAAAAATCACAGCCATTAACTCTTCATCAAGATCAGCATGATCCACCAACACATAGCCGACAACTGACAGCACACTACACATCCTATCTAACACAACCACGTGGAAAACCTTCAAGACACTAACTATGGAAGACCTTGCTGCCACCCTAGCATAGCTCAAGGCCACAGTCGTCCTCCTAGCCTCTATACTGAATGCCCTTCCGACTGAAGCACTTGTGCCTTAACTGACAATCATCATCCGCTCCCTAACTCCAGGAACCTTCCCCTCGGCCCTCAATACCCAGGCCTCCACAAAAGGGGCGTACCAGGCCTTTTTACGCATTAAAATATTGTGAATACGACAGCTTTATTATTTTTTGTGTACAGTTACACACCAGTTTAGAGGAGAGGGCAGTGCAAAGGTCAGAACGCTTCTTTTGATTTTAACTTCATGGATGTAATTGCAAGCCATGAAACAATGCATTTCTCTGAAGCCTTTCAAAAAAAGAAACTGCACACTAGGAAAAAAGGAATGGTTTCTTTCCATTCAGCTTCTAGTGTGTTGATGCTCATGGAGCAAACAGAAGCATATTTATTTTCCTTGCATATTTGGATTGTGTAATTAATAAGATGGAAAACTAAGTTGCAATTGAGAGTTCATCCTTTGTAACAAATTATGCTTTTATTCCCAGTGAAAGCAAACCAGTATTGCACAATTGTATTTTTCAGAGTTCCTGTGCTGTGTGCATAATCATGCGGAGGCAGATCATTTTTACACTTATAATTTAATTTGTACTCCATTTATGAAAACGGTGTGTAAAATTAGAGTGTGCACGGTCTAGTTTACATCCATTCAACCTTGCAGTCAAGGGGGTACATTACTATAAATGGTCAATGGCGGCAGAGACTGTGCTCAAGGGTGAGTGATTGTCATTACATCCATCACGGATGTTCTAGCCTCTCAAATCTTCGACGACAATTAAAACATCCCAAACCTGACTCTCCAGGAAGTGCAAGCTCTGTTCAAAAACAAACAAATTGAAGTTACATTTGTAATTGAAATAGAAACTCAGCCACACCTGTCCTTTTGATAATCCAGATAGGTATTTAACTTTATGTAGTGCTTCATACATGGCTGGTCCAACATCTAGGCACTGCGATTATTATACCTCGGTCGATACACAGTTTACCGACCTCTGAAGGATGTTGGCCAATAAGATATCTCAGGCAGTTGAGAGCTTGTTGCTGTGATCTGTGCATGATCTGTAGGTTCGAATCCTGGCAAGGCCAACTCAGCCTTTCATCCTTTCAAGGTCAATAAGAGTACTGACTTAGGTTTGGTGATAATTATGTCCTGTGTACAGTGCTTTACCAAAAGCGCTATATAAGTAACCATTTGACCATGAGATTAGGTATAGAGTTTAGCATGGAGTCCTTGCCTCTCTGCACTGTTGTATCATAACATTGGCATGCCATTAGATAGTAATAGCTTCAGGAAATGAGGACTTTCTTTAAACATCAAAAGACAATTCTGCTATCGAGCCTCAAAACACACAATACAATTCATGTTTGCTTTACTGTGTAATTGGCTAGGTTTTTGTCTTTTCAACATTTAAATATATACAGGAGAGATCAAATGGCCAAACCTTAGAGAAATAATGAAAGGTGTATTCTGTCACAATGCAGAAAGCTGCAGCATAGTAATGATTTCCATACAGTATTTGCACAGGTCAGCTAGATGTCACATACATTTTCTCTTGCAAAGGAGAAAAGTAATATTTACTCTCTTGAAATCACATAACTCTCAAAGTTTAAAAATGGGGAGTAAAATGCTCCCACCTCAAAATCTAATCTGGGTCTGTCAATACCGGTCATATCCTCCCACTTCTCAAGAAACCAACACTGGATCCTGACAACCTCAGCAACTACCGCCCCAACACCCATCTTCCCTTCATAGGTAAGGCCCTTGAGAAAGCAGTAGCCAGGCAATTCCTCCAACACATCAAAGCCAATAACCTCCTTCAGTCCCATCAATCTGTCTTCAAACCCAGATCCTGCACAGAAAATGCTACCATCCAGGTGATGGATGATGCCCTTAAAATCCATGATGGCCATCCTTGCCTCCTAGTTCTCCTTGACCTCATTTGATAGTCGACCAGACACATTGAAAATCTACATTGTTGCATGTGGGATCGGCAAGATCGCCCTCAGTTGGCAGTCCTACAAATGGATTCCTCCAGGTCACCAACTCTACTAATCACCTGTCTAGTGCCGCAATGATCCAATCTGGTCCCTGTGATCTTTACATGGAACTGCTCAGAACCCTCCTTGCTCCACCTATATACTTCCACAAATACCCAGATCTACCTCAAGATGTCCTCCATTGCAGACATCCACAGGCTCAAGGCCTTCCTCATATTGATCCTGCCCTCGATGTCCAATGCTTTTCCTGAAGCTCAACCCCTCCAAGACTGAATTCCTACTGCTGACCAACATCGGACACCTAGACCTAGTCCTCTGCTGTGAACCTCAAGGACTAAACACCCCAGCTGGCCACCTGCGTCAAGTCCCTTGGGTTCGGCATCGACAGACACATGACCTTCAAGCAGCACATAGCAAGGAAGACAGACTGCTTGGTACCAATTTACTCTGCTGTGGAAAATGAAGGCCTTCATCCCAGAAAATGACTTCAGATCCACTGCCCAAGCCTTGGTACTCTCCCACCTGAATGGTGGCAAAGACCTTTTTGGAAGGCCTTCTGTTGACTACCCTGGCACCCCTGAGATGTGTCCTGCATGCAACAGCACGACTCGTCAAAGGATTCTGCAAATTACACCCCGACCCTCATAGAACTGCATTGGCTCCTGTTGCAAGCCTGCATCATCTTCATAATCTGCATCATCTTCATAATATGTTGCATCATCTGCAACGGATGATGCAAAGGCTGTCACCCTTAAGTCCCCAAGCTACTTCACTGAGAAACTCGGCATCTCCGGGGGCCCGCATTCCACCGGAAGTAAAGACATGTGTAGACTTTAACTTAGCTGGTGCAGGAAGTAAAGAACCAGAAGACAGAACTTCTCTGTCTACACCCTAAAACCCTGGAACCTCCTAGCCGTCAACATCCGTCTCCCCATCGATTCTACATTTCAGTAAAGAGCTAAAGACAGTCTGCTTCAAGGATTGGCTTGTTCCTAACACCTAGGATAACACAACACCCACTCCTCACCCTGCCTGAGACTGTGATCTGCGCCTCCGGTTGCTTGTAGATACCTTGCTGCCAATTCTTTGTCCTCCTCTGTTGGCTCTCCTTTTCTCTGCTTCCCTCACTGTAATATTCCCCTTATAATTGTAAAGAGCTCTGTTGCTTTCTGAAGCTAGGTCTGTGCTCAAAAAGTACCTTTCAATACTAAACATTAAAGACTTTCATCAGACATTCTACAGCCCCTAGTCCACGGATACATAGAGCAAGTAGCCAAAAGATTGCATTTGTCCATTCTCATTTGGGGGGCACTGCAGCTGCTTTGACCAATCCTCTTTTGGAGGCAATCTACCCCGCCCTACATGACTTTGATACGCTAAAGCTGGCCATGAATGTAGTTGTCGAAGTAACATATAAGGCGCAGATCCTGAATTCCTGGCGATAACACAGGGTAAAACCCCTCTGTTGAACTATTTGGCCTGTTTCAATCAGTTTGCAGCCGAAACCTCTTGACCTGAACTTAAAAACGTGGCTGTCTTCTATCGTGGTTTGTTGGGAAGAGCTGGAAGATGCCCTATCGTAGTCCCCTCGCTTCCTTTGTCCTTTCCAGGCTTATTGGTCCTTGTTTTACAGGTTGATGCATGTATCTTTTTGAGGCCTGGTAAGAGGAAGACACCAGAGATGCACATAAGAAAAACCTATCCCGTGGTCTTGGAGGACTCGAAATCTATGCATATCTAAGCTACACGGGGGCCTCTTAATAAGGAAGAGAGGGAGAGGTGCATGTCTCTTAACTTGTCTTTATTGTGGTCAGGTGGGACATTTGATTTGCATCTGTCCAAAAAGACCCGCTAAACATCTAGGAAACCCCAAAACTCGCCCATGAAGAGCTGTGTAGACTAGTCCTGTTGATTCTGGCTCAACCGATTTCCCCTTCATGCCAACAAATCTTGCTCTTGTAATGATTGAGGAGCAACTGGTGGTGTTTCCTATCCAGGCTAAAACCACTCTCTAAGTTGTCCGGGCCATGCATGGGTCTCTTCTGACCTCTGGTCAAGTGATCCAACAAACCAGTCCCGTTTAGATTTACAGTTGTCTTTTGATCTCATTGCAGCACCACAATTTGGCATTATATTAGGGTTTCTTGGTTGCGCCTTCACAACCCTGTTATTGACTGGGTTGGTCACTGCTATTTTCTCATCAGCGTATTGCACAGAGCAGTGTCTTGACTGGTGTTTCTGCCACATGTTGTCCCTGTTTAGCCCCGTTGTGCCTAGCATTAATGCAATGTCTCAACATCCTGGTCCTGTGGTGTCACAGATGCACTATCTGGAAGTTTTTGACAAAAAAACAATCCAAACAGTTACCACCGCACAGGGCGTATGATTGTCCTGTAGACTTTTAACCCAGGGCCGCTATACCACATGGATATATTTACTCCCTTATGGCTAAATAGGAGACAACACTTGAAGACTAGTTTGGGAAGTATTTACAGCTTGGACATGTATGTCCTTCTCTATCCCCTGCCGCCTCTCTGATCTTTTTTGTACCGAAGGACAGAGAGCTAGGAGCATATGTGGACGTTAGAGCCTTGAATGCTGCGACGATAAAAATGTAGTGCCCTCAACCCTTGATATCTGAGCTCTTGGACCCATTTCAGTACTCGGTAATCTATATCGCTCTGAATTTGAGGGGAGCATATAATTTGGTCCAGAGACAACACAGTGACGAATGGAAGATGGCATTTGAAGCAAGGCATGGTTTATTCTACTAGCTGGTTATGCTCTTTGGTCTCTGCAGTGCCCCAGCCACCTTCAGTATTCTATCAATGATTAATTTTGGGACATGCTGGACTGGTTTGTGGTGGTCTATTTAGACGACATACTGATTCCTTTGAGAAACACGTCCAACGTGTCGGTCCTGTATCGGCAGAGACTGCACGACTATTTCTGCTATAGCAGAGAAATGCGTGTTTCATTGCACCTCATTGGAATTCTTGGGCTTTGTCCTGACCCAACGGTCTTCAGATGAGCGAGAGCAAAGTAGGAGCAGTAGTTAATTGGCCTGTCCCTTCTACGGCCAAGGCATTGCAGTCCTTTTTGGGGTTTGCCTATTTTTATTGGCTGTTTATCACTTGTTTTTCCAATACAGTCACTCTACTGACCAGGTTGACTTCGTCCATCAGTACCTTTTTGTGTATTGAATATGCAGGCACAAGAAGCCTTCCAGACTCTGAAAGAGGCCTTCACGATGGCTCCAGTCCTTCAAAATCCAGACCCTACTCTACCGTTTGTCATGGACGCTGATGCATCCACGATAGCCATTGGTGCCATCCTTTTCTCTGAGGAGTTCGGTGCAACAGCTGCATCTGGTAGCGTTCTACTACCGCACCCTCGCACCTTGTGAGCAGAATTATACCATCATGGAACAGGAGTTACTGGCAATAAGGGCAGCCTTTAAAGAGTGGCAACACCATCTCTTGGATGACCCCTGTTCTTTCATATCGTGATTTGCCAAGTGTACCAATGCAAGACAAATCTGTTTGTTTATTTACCATGTTTAATTTCATAGTCGCCTATCAATCAGGCCGTTTCCATGTCCAAGCCGATGCCCTATCTAGGTAAGGGCTGGTGCTGATCCTCCATGTTTTGAGTTTCTGATTTTGCCCAAAGAAGCAGTGGTGTGTGTTTGTGCCGTTTCTACTCCATTGTTGGACACCATGTGTGTTTGGGCTAATGAACATACTACTGACCTACAAGCTGTAAATGCCCATGTCACTGACTGTTTGCTGTATGTACAAGATCGTTTGTACATCCCTTTTAGAAACCACTTGCCTGATGGCGCTACATTGGTCTCGTATGCCAAATTGGCTGCCCATCCAGGCCAACGGAAGTCGTTGGACAAGCTACGCCGGTGGTGTTGGTGGCCTAACATGAAGCGGGATGTAGTAAACTATCGCATAACTTATGCTGTGTGTACACAATGCAAAACAGTGCCAGGTAAACAGATGGTTCTCCTTCCACTCATGCCCATCCCTCGTAAACACTGGTACATGGTTTCGATGGATTTCGTAGTTGAGATGCTACCTGTGCAAGGAATGACTACAGTTTTGGTCACGGTCGATGCCTTTACCAAGATTGCTTGGTTTAGACTCTACCAGAAGATATCCACAGCAGCATAGTTAGCCTCTGTTTTTTGATCCTGTTAGCTGCCTTTTTGGTCTACCTTCTATCATTATTTTAGATCGAGGGACCTAGTTCATGTCTCTTGGCATACTTTAACGGGTTCTTGAGGAATATAAGCACGTTTTCTTATTTCTAGACGGATGGGCAAACCGAGAGGGTGAATGCCACCATGGAACAATTTGTGCCTTGTCTAGGTCTTCAATATTAAGACAATTGGCTCTCAGTTATGGGGGAAGCTAAATTCACATAAAAAATACCATCCATTATTCGGTTGGATTTTCCCCATTTTTTTTTTCTCCCCTTTATGGACATCGTCTGCGTTCTGTCCCAGGGACCTGTTATGCCAGGGGCAGTCCCTGCTGCTGGGGCCTTGTTACATTCTGCTGCAGATGCGCTTGTCTGTGTACCAACATCTAAAAAAGGCACAGAATGATATAAAACGCTTTGCTGACTTGTGGTGTCTCTCAACACCGGAGTATCATCCAGGGGACCAGGTTTTGCTGTCCACCACGCACTTGCGAATATGTGGTAAATGCAAACTGTTGTCCTGGTACATGGGTCCCTATGAAGTCGTCAAATGCATCATTGCAGTAACAGTGTGGCTACAGATACCTGCACCCTGGCACATACACCCGGTCTTTCATGTTAGCCTAGTTAGACCCTATATGTCAGGAACCAGACTGCTGCATAAGCCTGCACCGATAAGTGGACAGTGCGGAAGAGCACAAGTGCTATTATCTGGTTGACTGGAAGGGTTACAGTCCCGAGGATCGTACCTGGGAGCCTGGCCGGTCAGTCATGCGGTACCGACGCCTCCGCTTCCCCTTGACAACGGGTCATGCAATCTGCCACGTGGCAATGACACAGGCGCACAAAGGTGCACACGCGCCAAGAGATGCTCAAAGACGCGCACACAGAGCTTTGGAACTTGTGACGTAACTTGAACTCAACCTTGTTTTTATTCTCCTGGATTGCTTATGGATTTTGCTGAACTGTGCAATTTTGTTCTACGAAATGACTAAGCCTTCAGGATCACAAGAGTATATATCTTTGTTTCCTGGATTTTATACTCTCCTCCCTTCGTTTTCGTTGCTGTGCCGTTTGGGTCAGGTACCTGCGTTTTCATCTGTGGACTTTTCTGCCCGTTGGCACCTACATCGGGCGGGCATCTCTGACCCATCGACTTGCATCAGCTGGTAGGAATACTATTAGGTGCATCAGTCTTTTGACATCCATAATCGGGTAGGAGTACTACAAGGGGGAGCTGGAAGGTCTTGGCTACCATCAGGGATTCCTTTAGTGTATGTTAACTGTGTTCCCTGCTTTTCCTCCCCTACAGCGCCTGCTGGTTCTTAACGTATTCCTTCCCTTTTACCCGAGTTTGTGGCCTTGCAATCTTTTTATCTTGTAGGCTGCGCTCTCAGGAGGAATGTCTCCCCAGATTGGGGACTGTTGCCCTTTGTATTATTGCAAGGAGGGGCACTGGTGCTTGCAGAGGCCCCATTATGCATGATACAGCTGCAAAAGGGGCGGTGGCGGGCGCTTCGTCAAAAAGACCAAAAAGTTATTTCCTTCTTTCGTACTGCTGGTGCCGAGTCCTCCTTGCTCCTCCCGCAGCGTGTAGGCCACAGCTATGATTTTTTCCTTTTATAATTTGAAAAATGTTGGCCAGTCCCAGCATCCATTCCGTGGGCGCCGCCATTTTTGTCAAACCTTTTTGGCGCCCTCCGGACCCCTTTTTGCAAGCATTCACCTCTTCCCCCATTGCTTCCCTCCCCCTACTTGGCCCACATTAAGCTTGCGGCCTCATTATGGTCCCCTACGGCCCACGCCATCACCTGTAAATGCATGTCCAGTGCACACAGCAGTTCATCCATCCATTTCCCCAGCCAGTACGCTTCCTCCTCACAAATGGGATCACTCAGTGCCCCTGACTTTGCTATTGAATCTAATGACTTTGATGCATTTCAGACTGTGTGTCTGGGATCCCAACATGAAGCCTAATACTGTTGCTGGTGACGAGTAAATATAGCAAGTTACATTTTCTAACCAACTATGCATTGTAGAAAATACATGCTTTTCTTCTTAGCACTTACCCCGAGAACTTTGCCATGAGCGTCAAAGCACCTATTCCCTCCCCTCCCCCCTTTGCACTTGCTTGTTCTGAACACTCACAAGGCATAGTGGGTTAGTCTCCCCTTCCCTTTACTCTCATTATTCGTTTATGTATCCTTGCTGTAATTCATTGTCTACCTTCCCATGTACCCACCCTGTTTGCCCTGTGGGTGCTTTGAAACAGTTTTGCTAATTGTATAAATAAGTACTTAACAAATTACCAATAAATAAAATAAGTGACCGGTTAACAGAAGGTCCTAGACACGTGGGCAGCCCCTTAAAACATTTTTTTTATTTAGTTGTGCACAATCCAATGTTAATATGAAATCCCCCAAAAAGTGCTTGCATGACACAAACATATGAGTTTAGCAGTAGAAGCCGCACCCAAAAAGTTACTCAGTTCATGAAGTGAAAACATAGCTACAAAGGCATAGATTTACCCATAAGGATTATAGGAACACCAACAGAGGGCTGCTGATGAACCGGGAATGAGATTAAATACAGCAATGTCTAGCATCCTATGAAGCTAACACCTGGATGGTACTGATAGCAGTACACATCTGTGTGAAGGCCAGGGAACACTCAAAGTTGCTTCCAGAGGAAACATTTGTAGAATGCCTTAATATAGTTTCCTACTCTTGCCTCACAGCACATGTGGGGGAGAAAGCACACTGACAATAGTATACATCTGAAAAACCGCAGAGAGAATGGAGTGCCTGAGTGAGGTGCAATCCACAGCTCCGAATGGGTACTCTGGAGACATCCATAGAGGAACCTGTGGAGGGGGAGAAACCATCACCTAGCATCGACGGACAAACTCTTGCAAAGGCATTTATTAGCCATACATCAGTCCCAAAAAAAGTTCACCAGGGAAGTTGCTAAACCCCAGCCCTACAGATTTCAAATACCGTCACACTGACATGGCTATAGATCCGGACATGCCCTATTAAGCATTTCGTCGACCAAACTGATGGCCGAAATAACTTCTGACAACAAACTAGACAGTGAGAATTTATTTAAACCTTGCATCACAAGGCTTGCGCCTATTATTGATGAACTAGTGTATAGGCTTGTGTACAAGAGCACAGGTTTTCATTGACGCATTAGCACCACTATATATCCTAAAACAGCCGCTCCCTCTAGCAGTGACAACAGGCGTAGCTGACTGGATCGGACTCAAATCTACAGGGACATACATCCATCTGGCCTTTTTATTATATTGTTGGATAGATGTACACCTAGCAAAGTGGTAAATCATAGGTTTCTAACCCTTGGTTTTCCTCCTCCTTGAAGGCCTTAAAAAACAATCAAGAACATTGTTTAAAAGCTTTCGTCGTTCAGGAGAGACTGAATCATCATCCCTTACAGCTCACAGAATTTATAAACAAAAGCAGTGGTTGTAGCTAAAGCTCAATACACCAAGGAACAGATCTTAGCAGCATCTAATACAGTCTATCTGGTCATCCAGGCCTGGATGGCACAACACAGGCTCTGTCTTAACAACGATAAGACAGAGCTACTCCTCCTTGGATCCCAACCTACACTCAACAGAATAGATCCTGCCTTCAAATCTTTAATCATCGATGGCAACATCATAAAGGTGTCTAATGACACTAAAACCCTAGGCATATATCTTGGTTCTGCACTATCCTTATCAAGACAAACGAACGCCGTAATATCCTCAACAGCGTACACATGTCAACTTATCACTGCCTTTCGACTATTCCTCACCATAGCCAATTGCACCACCCTTGCTAGAACCCTCCTCATGTCGAAACTCGGCCATTGTACTCTATCTAGGGACCAGTCAACGGATCTTAAATAAGTTACAGGTAACACAAAACGATGCCATCTCAGGGCAGCACTAAATATCCTGAGAAATCATATCTAACACTGGAAGTAGCTTGCACTGGCTATCGGTCACCCAAACAATCATCCTCAAATCTTTCACTCACGCTTAAATGCCTTGCCAACCAGGCACCGAAATACCTGGCTATCCGCTTCACACCTAACAGGTCCAACCGCCCACTCAGAGCTGCCCAAGCACACTGCCTATCATTATCGAGGTTCAAGCTGCAGAAAGCAGGGGGTGGCAGCTTCCCGGTGCTTGCCACTAAACTGTGGAATGCGCTACCCAACCCACTCAGATCAGAACCCTCATTCCACTCCTTCAGAAGTAAAGTTAAAACTTGGCTTGTATCGCAGGACTGCTAAAGCCAACACCTGACTCGTTGCCCATTGCAACCCACACTGCTTTCTGCTGCTTTGCTATGCCTTTGTCTTGTCAATCTGTACTGTGAATATCTACTGCATGTAAATTGGATATGTAAAATGTTATATATATGCATCCTTTGTATATTTATGCTATTGTAAATGTAACCTCTAAAGAAATGCGCCCAGGTGCCTTTGGACCAGGCGCGCTATACAAATAAACAAAATACAAATACATCTAAACTTTTATTCTGTATCAAAAGCCTCCTTGAATTTGGCACAAGATAGTTGACCCCTTAAGATGGGGCCTTTTTGTCCTCAAAAAGTCAAGGATGTCCTGGAGCTACTTCTCCTCCAGAAGCTTATGATCACACAAGGAAACCTGGATTTTTCTTCCAGCTATAGTAGTCTGCCACTTGTTCACAGATTTAGTACACACTTATGCAAGGAAATGCCCCGGCTTTGTTAAAACATGTATTAGTCTCAGACATACACGCTTGAACCTTCTCTGCTGAATAACTTCAGGCTCATTGCCAACTAACCATTGATGGCAAAAATATTGGGGATGTTGCTTCAAAGAATTTGTGGAGCAATACAATATCCTGGATGTATCAATCGGGCTTTCAACGTAATCGTGGAACAGTCTGCTTTGATCGCAGTGTGATGATATCCTCACCCATGCTTACAGGGACCATCTGTCATTGTTGATCATTCTTGATTTATCAGTGGCCTTTGATGCAGTTAATAACTTTTTTTCAATTTTTTTATTGTCCCGTCTAAAAACTCTTACTAAGATGAATGATTTCACTCTTGTGTGTGTTTTTATTTTTTTAAATATAGAATCCGAAGAGTAAATATTTGCCCATTGACCTCAGACTCTATTACTCTTAGCAAAAGAGTTCTGCAAGAATCTCCCTCTTTTTGCTTCTTTTATTCACTAGCTGTTAAACGTTGCTGAAGATTTCTTAATACATTATAGCTGCAGCATCCCTCTTGTGCAGATACTAAAATCGAGGTTTAAGTTTCAGGCCCTTGTGCGGATTGGGCCTCTAATCACTTTAACCCAAAGAAGGCCCACCACTTAAAAAGTGAGTGCACGTTTGTCTGTAAAGCAAGTTCATTGCACAATCAGCCGGGAGGCGGTAGATTATGCTGTAGTCAATCTAACTCAAGTCTCCCTGAACCACACAAACACTTCACATTATATACATTTCGCAACAGTTAAAACACTCCCACATATTTTATCATCTCCACCACACGATTGGTCAAACATATACAAAAGAAATCCAATTTTCTTTCATTTCCACGTTCTCATTGCTCACATTTATCCAACTACCATCATCAGCTCATATTTACAGCGCACCCCTTTAGGGGATTTGTCTGTGATAGGTCATGACATTACATAGTTAACATTTAAACACAAACATAATTCAGCTGACCTGGGACCTTCTAACTCCAGACGTGATGCACATGATTTGCAAGGACACTTCAAACAATATGGTGAGGGGATGAATAAACAGGGGGAGACGTCCTTCAAATTAAAGAAGAGTATTGAACAACATAACATTATCCCACATCACTGGAGGAGACTGATGCTGTCAGGTAGGGAGGATTTGGGGGAAGACGGCAGTGGGAGCTAGCTCTTTGACAAGAAAGTGAAGCTTAAGCCAAGCTTTGAAGAGCTCCAATCAGATTTGTTTTGATAGTGATGAATGTTGGGGAGAATTATCATTTCTGTGCTAATTCCCTTCAGCCTTGGAAACCCCAAGCTCTTTGGCTGGACTTTAGGATTTTTAAATTTTAACCCTGGAGGGAGTGAGAGAGAGACCTTTTCCTCACTGTCTCTCGCTCTCTCGTGTGTTTTTACCCGATTTGGATTTTTTCCACCGTTTTTGGAGTCTGACCAACTCCATAGGCATCTACATTTTGTATGGCGACACACAGCACCTTCAGTGCAGTATTCTTGTGAGAACTACAGTTCGAGGGGGTTGGGTCCTCCGACGTATTCCATATCTATGACCGTAATCCCCACAGCTGTGCTGCTTCAGAACATTTTCGGTGCCTGCGTCAATGATGTCTATGCGCCGTCCCTGAGGACCTCCTCAGACGGCCGACGTCACCCGATGTGATAAGTAGGACGCACGACGCCCGTAGCCTCATTTCCATTTTTTCCGCAAACGTGTTTGCTTCGTGTATCTCGGTACGCCTCGACTCTTTGGAGTTTGTTGTATTCTTCTCGGTTCTTTGAACCTGTTCAGGATTTTGTGAAAACCTGTTCGTGACGATGTCTACCTCGTCTTCAACCCTGCGTCCGGGCTTCAAGAAATGCGGGGACTGTGGGTCCAAGATGTCGGTAACGGACTTGCACGACGCCTGCCTCTGGTGCCTCGGGGAAGCCCACGACACTGACGACTGTGTCGACTGCCAGTCGCTCAAGGCCAAGGCATTGCGGGAGCGCAAGAAGAAGCTGTCATTAGGTAGGGTGTCTAAGCCCAGGAAGTCGAGGTCTGCGGGGCTTTCGACGGATGATTCGAGAGGCGACTCTCCACGTCATCGTCGGAGGTCCGGTGGGTCTCCTTCCAGGAGTCGGTCACGCCACTCCTCTGCCTCTTCGAGGCATTCCTGGAAGCAACAGCATCGGTCGCCTTCCCCGTCCTCTTCCGAGGACTCCGCCCGTCGGCGGATCTCTTATCCCACCATGCAAGCGACACCAGAGGAATGGGCTTCCTTCGGGAAGATTATGTTGGCGATTCTTGAATCGCAGGGCACCGGTCCGTCCATGCCTCCGAGGGTGCCGACCACTCGGGCTCGAGTGGTCGTCACGGTTCGCGGGAGAGGTCCCCCTCGGACAAGGGTAACCGTTCTCGCCATGCCCGTTCCAGGTCCCGGTCCTCGACACACTCGAGACTGCATGATCCTGTGCAGTCTTAGAGGAAGATGTCGACGCCTGTGGCGCCGAGGTCGTCGACGACCTCTCTCGAGGTTCCGCCTCTGAGGGGGTCGTCGACGCTGTCGGCGCCCAGGTCGTCTAAGGACACGCTCGGAGCTCTGGCTTCGAGGCCGCGGCTGACGTTGACGCCGATTCGCTCGACACCGATTCTCTCGGCGCCGACTCGTTCAGCGCCCTCGACGCCTTTCGAGGCGGTGGTGTCGGAGGGGCCCCGTGGCACGGGGGTAGCCCCTAGAAGGTTCTGGCTAAGGTCAGGCATAGCTTTGGTCTCCAGGTGTCTTCCTCTCACCGCCTGGAGTACATTTCAGAGGGTGATGAGGGCTCTGATGAGGGCTTGGTTCCGGTTATGGTGCCGGATGAGCTTCTCTCGGGCCATAGCCAATTTGATGACCTGAGGCAATCACTGCATGATGCCAGTGGACTGGACACCTCTCCGGAGGTGGGGTTTTGTAGGCCTGAGCCTGGCACTCATGCCGATTCTTCGTACCGGCGCCTTATGTCTCGGGTCACCGAGTACTTGGGATGGTCGGCTCCCCCAGGGGAGTTTGTTCAGGATGATCTCTCAGACATCCTCGATCTTGGTCCCCCCACTGCCCTGGTACTGCCGTTTCATATGGCTCTGCAGAGAAGGGTGGCGGCGGCTTGGACTGCTCCGGAGAGTCTCCCGGCAGTGGGCAAGTCTTTGTCGTGAAAATACCGTCCAGCCAGTAGCGACCCCTGCTACTTGTCCAGGCACGCCACTCTGGAGAGTTTGGTGGTGCAGGCGGCTACGGCCCCAGCAAAGCAGGCGTCGTATCCAACCATCCCTCCGGATAGGGACGACAAAAGTTTTGATGGCTGGGCGAAGGTGTTTTCTTCAGGGGGTATGGCGCTTCAGACGGCCAACTCTGTATGTGCCATGTCTCGTTTCACACACACTCTGTGGAACTGTGTTGCATTAGCGGCTGAACATATTCCCGAAGGGGACGAACGGGATGGTTTCCTTGCTATGGTTCAGGATGGCAAGGATGCCGTGTGAGGCCGTTCAGTCGGGTTTGGACATGGCAGATTGTGTCAGCAGGTCCATGGCGGCAAGCACCGTAATACACAGGTTTGCGTGGTTGCAGAAGTCGGGGTTCGCTCCTGATGTGCAGTCCCGGCTCCTCAACATGCCCTTTGACGGTGAACACCTTTTTGGCAGCAAGGCTGACGAGAGCCTTGAGCGGTTGCAGACCTCCAAAGCTTCAGCAAAGTCCTTGGGCGCTGCAGTTCGACAACCTCCGCCTTTTCGTCCTAGGGGACAGCAATGGAGGGGAGGTCCCTTTCGCTATTACTCGTCCTTCAGTAAAGCGAGAGGAGCTGTCAGTCAGAGGCCACCGTAAGAGTGCCAGAGGTGGAAAACAGGGTACTCGAGGTGCCAAGGCCGCTCAGGCAGTTGCCTCTTTGCCCTCGGGCGACGCCGCAGCCGCTACCACTCAGTCATGAGGCCAGGTTCCATGGTTTGCCGGTTGGGGGAAGGCTGGCGCAGCATCTTCTAGAGTGGCAAGCCATTACTTCAGATGTGTGGGTTCTGGAGATCATAACCCACGGCTACTGTCTTCCCTTTCGGCAGAGGCCTCACGACAATCCACCTGGGAACCTCTCTTTGAAGAGTCCGGATCTGCTCCTTGCGCAGGAAATTCAAGCCCTGCTGGAGAAAGGAGCCATAGAACTGTTGCCTGTAGCGGAGAGGAACAAGGGATGGTGTTCCCCTTATTTTTTTATTTCGAAGAACGACGGGGGATAGAGACCCATCATGGACTTGCGGGGTTTGAACAAACTCCTCAGGAAGGACAGTTCAAGATGGTTACTCTCTCAAGTCCTCCAGGCCCTTCAACTTTAGGACTGGTTGGTGTCTCTCGACCTCAAGGACGCTTACTTCCATGTGCCGATCCATTGCAAGCACAAGAAGTACCTGAGGTTCGCGGTTGGCGACTCGCACTTTCAGTTTCGGGTCCTGTCGTTCAGATTGACCTCCGCCCAAGGGTTTTCACCAAGCTCATGGTGGTGGTGTCGGCGCATCTCAGGAAAGGGGGGGTGGGGATTCACGTCACCCCTACCTGGACGATTGGTTGATCAGGGGGGAGCTCTCCCGAGCAAGTCCGGGATCACCTGTCCGTCACCTGCCACTCCCTTCACAAGCTCGGCTTCTGCCTCAATTTAAAGAAGTCCCATTTGACGCTAACACAGCAGCTCCAGTACATCGGAGCAATGCTTGACACATGCCTGGGGCTGTGTTTTCCTCCCCAGGTGAGGATTCTCCACATTCAGCAGATGGTGCACAAGTTTCAACTTGCCCAGACTCTCCCATCGTCCGAGTTCTTGAGACTGCTCGGCCTCATGGCATCCTGAATTCTTCTGGTGCCAGAGGCCAGGTTGCGGATGAGATCTTTGCAATGGGCACTCAAGCTCCTGTGGTCTCAGTCCTCCGGCAGGATGTTGGACCCTGTTCAGGTGCCGCCCTCAGTCGCCCAGGACCTTCTGTGGTGGGCCGTCGAAGGCAATCTGATGAAGGGGGCCCCATTTTGGCTGCCCTGGCCAGAGGTGACGATCGTGACGGACGCATCCCTCACGGGATGGGGAGCTCATGCCAACGAGTTGACAGTCAGCGGTCGTTGGTCTCCGTCGGAGTCTAGACTCCATATCAATCTGTTGGAGCTGAGGGCCGTCAGGCTAGCCCTGAAGGCTTTTCTGCTGACTGCGAGGAAAGAGTGTCCTGATTCTAACGGACAACACGGTGGCCATGCACTACCTCAACAAAAAGGGGGGGCAGGGTCACTTCCTCTGTGCAGGGAGGCGATGCAGCTCGAGTTCTCGGCCATCCAGCAGGAAGTTTCGATCTCGGCTGTTCATCTTGCCGGGGACGACGAGACAGCAGACGCTCTGAGCAGGCAGAGCACGATCTCTCACGAGTGGGAGCTGGCTCAGGAGATTCTCCTGGAGATCTTTGGCCTTTGGGGGACCCCTCAAGTGGATCTCTTTGCTTCCAGTGTCAACCGGAAGTGCGAAAGGTTCTGCTTGCAGGAATTTCCTCCAAAAGGAGCCTTAGGAGACGCGTGCATGGTGGAGTGGTTATTCCCACTGCTGTACGCGTTTCCTCCAGTCCCCGTCATCCCGCAAGTACTGCGGATGTTCGGTTCCCAGATGATCCTCATTGCTCCGGCGTGGGCCCAGTGGACGTGGTACCCGGACCTTCTCGACTTGTCCATCTGCCCTCCACGCCGTCTTCCCTACCGAGACAATCTGCTCTCACGGGAGGGGGGTCAGGTTCTCCATCCAGAGGTCAGATCCCTCAACCTTCAGGCTTGGCTTCTGAAAGGTTGAGGTATAAGGATTGGGACCTCCCTGAAGACGTGTTGGAGGTGTTGCTCTCGGCCAGACGGCCGGCAACAAAGTCTCTGTACCGTTGGCGTAAATTCTGCGACTGGTGCAGAGTTAAGAATGTGGATCCTTTTGAATGTGACATTCCCATGGTTCTGTCTTTTTTGCTTTCTTTGGCCCACAGGGGCTTGCAAGTGGGGACCATTAAAGGTTACCTGGCGGCGCTGTCCATATTTAAGCGCTCGTCCGAAGAATGTTCCTATTTTAAGATTCCTTTAATTTTAGTTTTTGAAAGGGCTCACTAATGTGTTTCCTCCGTCACCTTTTCTGGTGCCAGGTCGGGATTTGAATCTGGGTGCTCCATTTGAGCCTTTGCATTCTTGCCCTTTGAGACTGTTAACTTTGAAAACTGTTTTTGGTTGCGGTTACTTCCGCTCGCAGAGTGAGTGAGTGAGTTACAGGCACTTTCAGTTAAGCCACCCTTCACTGTGTTTCATAAGGACAGGGTTGTCCTTCGAGTTCGTCCTTCCTTTCTTCCGAAGGTGGTTTCAGAATTTCATTTGAGCCAGAAGGTGGTTCTTCCGGCGTTCTATCCTCCTCCACATCCTGGTAAGGAAGAGGAGAGGCTCTATAGGCTTGATCCTAGGAGAGCATTGACCTTTTATATTTTGCACATGTCCCGGGTCAGAGTGGACGATCAACTTCATTAGTTACGGTGGAAAGCGTTTGGGACAAGCTGTGACGAAACAGACTGTCTCGTTGGATTATTTTAGCTATCTGAGTGTTACCGATTGGCGGGTAAGGACCCTCCGGCTGGCTTGCGGGCCCATTCTACCAGGGGAGTGGCTGCGTGGGTGTTCCTATTCATCACATCTGTGATGCAGCCACCTGGGCTTCGGTACATACTTTTGTACGTCAATACGCACTCGATTCCATCAGAGGGCAGGATCTGGCCTTTGGCAAGGCAGTCCTTTATTCTGCAATTTGGGCATGCTAAATTTGTGTTCTAAATTCTTTTCCCACCTCCTTGCTTGGTACTGCTTTGGGAGTCTGTCATAGATATGGAATACGTCAGAGGACCCAATCCCCTCGAAGAACAAGTTACTCTCTTACCTGGTAACGTTCTTTTGATGGGATGGTCCGACGACGTATTCCATATCGCTCCCTCCCTACCTTCCCCGCTGCAGAATTTCTTATGCGATTGCAGCTTGCGTTCCGCAAGGCCTTGTGTGTCTGACTGGCAGAAAACTGGTGTCGCACTTTCTGGGGGGAAAAAAACTACAACTGAGGCTATGGGCGTTGTGCGTCCTACTTATCACATCGGGTGACGTCGGCCGTCGGAGGAGGTCCTCGGGGACGGCGCATCGATGTCATCGACGCAGACGCCGAAAAGTTTCCGAAGCAGCACAGCTGTGGTGATTACTGTCATAGATATGGAATACGTCGTCGGACCATCCCATCGAAAGAACGTTACCAGGTAAGAGAGTAACTTGTTCTTCCCAAGAATAGTTAAGTGAAATTGACTTTTTTTCTTTGTAGGTCGAGCACACACCATCTTATGTGGAGTGCTGGGGGGGGGTTACCTAGTAGCCCATTATTCTACATTCTCATGTAACATTTTTGTTACCCTCACTACTTTGAACGGCTGGTGGCAGTGGTTTAATTTTTTTACCATTGTGCTTTTCTACCACAGGCTGCACCATCAGCTGCAATACAGCACCTATGGGTGACCATTTTGTCAAAGTGGCCCGGTCTTGTTTTTCCGCTATTTTCTGTTTTAGGTCTTGCTTGGGTTTTACTCTGTGCGTCGAAGCAGTTTGAGCCCTTTGTTTTGCCTTTGGCAGGCTTCAGCCCTGAAGCCCGCCTCTGGCTCTAGTGTGTCTGTAAAGGCAGGATGTGAGCGAGGGTCCCGAAACTCCCCTGTCCTTTGTCTTTAGGAATGCCTAAATGCAACCAGTCCTGATTTGCTGGCTGGCTGTAACCACCTTCCTGTGTGATTGACAGCCTAGGCTGTGCATGAATGGGAGAAACCTGCTTAAAAGGCAAGGGTTTGGGATTCGAAGCAAAGTCGACCACTGGGAGAAATACCTGATAAAGAAACCGTGAATGAAACTTGCTGCATCCTCCTGGACCTTTGAATTGCCTGGCAAAGCCCTGCTGCTGTGCTGAACCTCCTATTTCAGTTCGACAGAGAAGCTCCAGAAGGGACCACTTGGGTTAGTCGGATCAACTAACCCCGAGATGAACTCCACTGGACCATCTTCCCCGACTGGCTATACTTCGCTGCTGCAACAACCGAGTGCCTGGGGTTCAGTAATCTGTAGTAGAGAGTAACATCTTTAATCCAGCTAGAAGCTCCAGGAGCCTCCTAAGGACCCTCCAGAAGCAGGACGACCAGAGCTCCAGTCCCCTCAGGACCCAAGGAGTGAAGGAAGCCCAACCGGCATATGACATCCACGACTGGGCTGTTTACTAAGCACTGAAACCGCAAAGTGCTGCTGAAACGTGGCCGTAGCTGCTGACAACCTCCCAAGTACCACCGCAGGAGCCCTCCAGGCATCCTCCCCCTTGTCCCCATGACTGAGGCTCAGGAACACAGGGTCTGCACCCCTGTAGCAAGACAGAAACCAGCTGGACCACTCTTCTTCAAACCAGGGGTACTGTTTAGACTTGGGGTACTAAAGTCATTGTCTTTTAGCTGTGCTTTTCTCAATTGGGAATTGCAGTAGATGACTTTCACAGGCTTCACAGCTTGTGACCCTACAAGTGATTTTCTAACACACTCTCTCTAACTTTGTGCAAGACTCTGATTCTAAGAAGTGCCTCAGCTCCATAGACTGTTTCAAATTGACTTTGGCTGTCCTGGCTCCCTGTAGACTCTTCTAGCCCGTTGACTTCGATATTTTTCGTCCCTCATAGGTGGTAACCTGTTTTAGACTGTTACTGCTGGGAAAGGCGTGTCTAGATTTCATTGGAAGATTTAAGTGTCCTCACATATACTGAGAACCTGTTTTTTTAAAATTTGTTTTATTGGTTTTAACTGGTACATAAGCATCTTATCACAGAACAATGTCAACATCTGACCACTAACATTTCTCAAACACCCCCCTCCTTTTCCCATCCTGCGCTTGCCTGAAGCACTGGTACAGTATCTAAGAAATCTTACACCATGTTCGATACCTCTGTTATTGGACTTGATCCGCCTCCCCTCCTTCTATAGATTCCACCGCAAACGGAATGTGCAACAAGGTCTCCCATTCCGTGCTACACGCCTTGGCTACTCCTCACAGCCTTCGTCCAAGCCAGTTTCCGCCATCGCCCACCGCTTCAGGTCCTACCACCAATCCCTGACTGCTGGGCCTTTGTGAGATTTCCATGCTATAGCTATCCTGTTTGGCCAGGATGCACGCAAAATCATTATATGCGCATTTTCAGTGCTGTTGGGATGTGGAAAGCGGCCCAACAAACCCACCCACCCTCTGCCAGTATAGCCGCACCACTGGGCATGCCCAAAACTTGTGCAACAGCCCAGCCTCCACCTCCCTGCACATGGGACACACCTGTACTGTCTCGCCTGTGAACCATGAGATCCTCCGAGGAGGCGTGTATGCCCTGCATGTCACCAGCAGCTGTAAAAGCTGCAGTCTTGCATTTCGTGACACACTTGTGGTATCCCAGCACCTGCCCCCATTGTGCATCTGTGAACTCTGCCCAAGTCCTCCTCCCATTTACCCTGTATCGCTAGAGGGGAGGGAGGCCCATTAGACAGAAAAAGGTTGTATAGCCGCGATATGGTGTGCCCCCCCCTTCAGCTATGTCATATAGGACATCTACTACTGCGTGTTTCCCCATTAGTTTGCGTACTCTTGATTGTGCTGTGTAACAGGTATTGGCCTTTATGTATTCCCGTGCATACAGCCAACTCTTAAGAGTTTGAAGGTCATATTCTGCAATAAGCCACCCTAATGTGGCAGCCCCGCAGGTTTCCCATTTCGTGCGTATACCCCTCCTACCTTGTGTTGAAGATGCCATCACCGAGACCAGCAGAATCTGCACTGAGATTGGGTCCGTGAGCCCCATTTGCTGCCACTCCTCTGTCCCACTTTTTCACTCCTAGGGACACTAGGTGCGACCAACGGCTGTCCCAGGGTTTCCTCATCCACACCAATTCTTTCAGGTAATAGCGCAACCCTATGGGCTGAAGCATCAATGTGTAGGGGGTAGGGTCATCTGCCAACCAATCCACCACAAACTGTACCTGCCCTTCTACGCAGTATAGTTCGAACTGCGGGGCTCTAATGCCACCCTCTGCATGTGTGGACTGTTAAGTAGCGTCAGCACTATTCGATTCCCCCCGTTTTGCCACGAACTCTCTACAAGTACTAAAATACTATCCAAAGTTTTAAAGAAAGATCTAGTTATGTAGAACGGAACATTGACAAGTGTAGCAACGTGGGCAGCATCTTTAACAGAGCTGCCCTTCCCATCAGCAAAAGGGGCAGTCTGGTCCAGAATCTCATAGAGCTCTTAACCCCTTCCAAGGCCCTCAGCGTGTTCTGTGCTTGCTCCACTGCTGGGTCGTGATACACGTTGACTCCAAGATACCTGAAAAAAGACACTTACCACTGTAGGGCACGAACAGGCAGCGCCCCTGGATCTAACTTGCACAGTCCCGCTAGGGGAACCAATCTGATTTGTCCATGCTACTTGTAATCCCTGACCATTTCCCGAAGAGCGCCGTCGCTTCCAGCAAAAGTTCCAAATTATCTTCAGGGTTTTGAATATATGCATACATGGATATCAGATGTCTGGTCCCATCTATTTCAATATCTCGGGAGGATAGCTCAGGGGCAACTTGCTCGCATTGGAAGCAAGATGACACTGAGCACCACGGGTTTGATCCCCGGGTCCGTGCTTAGAAACCTCTGGGTATTAAGCACGTTATAAGTAACCTATCGTATCAATGCCTGCCCCAATGTATTCCGCCTTGAGCTATTGGGCAATAGGTTCCATGGCTAGAACATAAAGCAGCAGCAACAGCGGCCAACACTGTGTCCTCCACCTTTTCCAGTTTTGACCCTAGCAATCTGACTAGTATACACTAGCTGTACCCACTTGATATGTCTGCCCGAACCTATGCAGAGTTGCGTAAAGCAAGTCACATCTTACGGAATCAATCAAACGCTTTAACTGCGTCCAATGTGGCTATGGCGCCCAGTATGTCCCAGGGTGCAGTGCTATCTATCACGTGTTGCACGAGAATAGTCTCCGATTCCAGGACATGCTTCGTCCTGGTATATAACCCATTGGATCTGGCAGCACCAGGTTATATAGCACTTTTTTCATCCGATTTGCAAGTATGGATGTGAGTATCTTGCCATCCTGGATAAGCATTGAAAGGGGCCTGTAAGAGCTACACTTCTCTGGAGGTTTATGGAGCTTGAGAAGAGGTATTAAGATGGATTCCCTCAAGCACAATGGGAGAACCCCCGCCTCATAGGAATCATTAAAGGTGCTAAGCAAGTGAGGGGCCAATTCTTGGGCATCTTCCTTATAGAATTCACTGGGTAGCCCATCTGATCCCAGTGTCTTCCCCGTCGACAGGGTTACGATCATGTTTTGTATGTCTTCCAGGGCGATGGGTGCTTCTAAGCTATCCCTCGCCTCCTGACTCAACACCAGGAGTACTATTTCGTCCAGCACTTCCTCTAAATGGGCCCTTGGTGTCCGGGTTCTTTCCTGATACAGGTTTTGGTAAAATTCCAGAAACTGTCACACATCCTGTCGTCCTGTGTATGTAATGTATGGGGCCCTGTTTATCCTCTTTTTTTTATACAGCCTTGCCAACAGGCGGCTGGGTTTATCCCCTTCTATGTGTTGTCTCAGTATATTTTGCAAAGCTGTGTTTGCCCAGTCTCTCCCAACATTCCAAGCATTTTTATTTTAGAAAATAAGAATAAGGAAATCTCCAAGGTAGGGGGAAATCCTAACCGCATTGAAGTCGGGACACAGCTGAGAGGCAAACCAAGTTATTGGAGAAGGACAAACCCCAGAATACAGAATGACAAGTGTCAGACGGAGCGCTCACCCTGTGTTTGGTCCAAGCTCATTTTATATAGCCTGGCAAGTTTCCATGACGTTTGTAGACATTTGGTAATAATAGGAAGCGGACATTTGTGAAGAAACCTTGCTGTTACATTCACAGTACTTTGTGTAGCAAGATTAGTATGCAGCTCGGGCGTATACACCGCAATACTAGTTTATAAGGTGCTATTTGTGCACAGCTATGGAAATGTAGTGGGAGCTGGTGTCTCGTGGGTCCCGAGGGCAGCATTAGGTCATGGCCTGCCGAGCCATGGAGGGGTGTGGTCATGGCAGGAGAGCAGTGTGTAGCAAGAGGCCACAGGCTAAGCCATGGTGCAGGATCTGGGTCCTAGCTGGGGAGGGTGATTGCTAGGAGGTATAGTATCTGGACAATCCTGCCACATCAACCCCCACCCCCCCATTTGGTCATCCCTGGGACAGGGTAAAGACCACAGCGCACAGGTTGTCATTTAGGGAGAGATGGTACTGGAGAAGGTGTAGCAGTGTATACTGTAATGGGGGACAACTAAGGCCAGTCAAATTCAGGAAATCACAGTGGGGTGAAAGGAATTCTTCCGCTAGCGTGTGTTGGGGTGTGTGCTCAAACATACCAATCTGAGGCATTCATTAGATCGGCATATGTCCTTGAGAAACTTGAGAAACCTATTGGTGTTTGGGCGACATGAATACCGAAGTTATGGGCAGCATTGGGGAACGTGTCTATGTGTTGGGGATACCCATGGCTGTGCTGTTGGTATTTAGTCCAGGCACTCCCCTGCTTGGCCATTGTACATTACGGCAGTGTTCCTAGAGATACTGGCGTGGAAAGACGTGAGGGAGAGAAAGGACAGGGTCCAATACTTTAAAATCAATAGCACTGTGCAAGAAACAATCCTATCACGTACAGTTATTACAAAACCAATCTGTCCAACCAGTCAGGGCAGTATCTTGTCCACGGGATGCTTGCTTTGGTAGCCTGTGACCGTGAAATGAAAGCAGTAATCGTTTGTAATGCATTGTAGGCACGATAGGCATGTGATCAGAGAAACATCAGTTATGCAGTGGTCATGGGCAATAATAGCCCTAACTTGTGCTGTCCAGCCCTAACTTGTGCTCTCCATTCTTGCGCAAAATGGTGCCTTGTGCCCAAGAGTTCCAAGCAATTTAGGTGATCCCTGGACCTGGGAAGCTGGAGATAGCAGATGGCAAAGTTCAGCAAGCCAGCAGGGTAGATGGTTGGTCAGGCGTGTAGCAGAAAGGTAGCGGGTCAGCGTGCCGAAAAGGTTTGTTTGCTGTCCACTCTGCAGGAGAATATGCTGCCCAATAAATAAGGCAGAGGATGCAAAGAGCATGTATACAGACCAGCTAGGAGGCAAAGACCCTGGCACATCACATGGGTCAGGTGGAGCTGGTCTGTGATGCAGCAGAAGGAGCGAAGGCAATTGCTGAGGTGCTAGGCTCACTCAGCCGGCCCCCCTAGACCTCTTGTATTGGTGTCTGCCTGAAGAAGAAACACATTTTGAGAGTGTTGGTGCACCTGTAAAAGGCAGAAGGCGGGTGTAGCAGGACGTCTGTGCGCTTCACCTGCCAGTGGTGCTGGAGCCAGAACTCCTTAGGTTATACCTCTGAACTGGTATCCGAGTGTCATCGTCTAGAAGTAATGGATGGGGTGCTACACAGAGCCTGTCGTCTGTGGCTCCAGTGGGCAGCTGCAGCGGGGTGTCTTTGTCCCGGACCCCTGGAGGTGGTAGCTGGGCTGGTGGTTCCAGCGTCACTGGTGGCGTTGTCCTTGTCTTTTGGCTGTGGCTCTTCATCGCCTGGTGGTGCGGTCTTTACACAGTGGCGGGTGTGGACCCAGGCGTTGAGGCCTCTGCAACGGACTGTGGTGTGAGTTGTTAGCAGGACCTGGTAGGAACACATTTGCAAATAAACCGTCAGGGCCACCCCGTCTCATGGCAGGAGGCTGTGGCACAGTGCTTCAGGTGGACGAAGAAGAAGTTCTTGTATTTGCTGAAAGTGAGAACCGACAACGAGCATTAGAGTTTTTGCAATATGACACAAGATCATCGTTAAGTTGAATATTTCATAGTTCTGGATCTAGGGGGGCAGTCACTGGCATCCTCATGGGTCTGCCTATTAGAGTCTCATGTGTTGCCTGGCAGACGTTCTGCTATATTTCTAATGTCCATCAAAACGAGAGGGAGAGCATTTGGCCAGCTTAGGCCTATTACATGGCGCAAGGCAGTTTTCAGGTTTTTAAGGTCCATTTTGACCATTGGAACCTTTGAAGAGAACGTAGGGTCTTGCAAATGTTGTGGACAGTCTGTCCTGTGAAATGAATGCCCCTGGCAGAGTTTACGGATACTGTGAGGCCACAGTGTGGGATGAACTCGTTAAGTAGTCTTTTAGCTATAGTGATCTAATCAGCTTATTTGCAGAGGCAGGCCACAGTACGTCCGGAGAATTTGTATACGACGACCAGGACACTCGGAGGTACATTTTTTCATTTGCGATGGACGTCAATTTGCAAATTCATGAAGCGTCTGTGGAGCGGGTCATGTGCCCGGGGAGGAGCTTTGACAGGCTTTCCCGGGTTGTATGTAAGACAAGTGGTGCAGTGGGCGCAGTACTACTCTACAATGGAGGGGAACTTGGGAGCGAACCAGTATCTTTGGAACTTTGCGGTACTTTTCCCCCCATCCTTCATTTATTTTTTTTACGACGGAGTGAGCAACACTTGCCAAGTTTGGCCGCAATGTATGGGGACCCCTAACCAGCCCGTTCTATCATGCCCTAGGCGATCAGAGCACCACACAAAACCTTTAGTTTTCTAGTTCTGTTTCTCGTTCCGGGGGGCTGCTTCTTAGCATCCCTTTCCGGACTGGCAGAGCTCTAAGGGGTCCTTACAAATGAGAGTGGAAACAGCAGCACATAATCGGGAGACTGAGGACCATGGAGGGCTGCGTTTGTGGCATACTTGTCTGCCAAAGCATTTCCTTGGGAGATGCTGTCTAAACACTGGGTATGGGCCTTACATTTGACAATAGCCAACTCTGTGGGAAACAAAATAGCGTTAAGCAGTGCTTCAACATAGGGTGCATTGAGGATAGGTGTACCTTGGCCAGTGAGGTAACCTCTGTTTCCAGGGGGTTCCATAATCGTGTGAGATGTCAAAGGCATAGCAGGAATCTGTGTATATAGTGGCTGTGCGTTGTGTGCCGATGGTGTAGGCCCTGGGGAGGGTTAGGAGTTCAGCACCCTGTGCTGAATACCGATGGGAGCTGGAATGTTACTATGGGCTCAAGGTGGTACAGACTATAAATCCTGCCTGTACATTTCTTGTGGAACCTCTAAGACACGAGCCGTCAAAGTCAGCATTGGGGAAGGGGACACCTTTGAGGTTGGGTCATGGAGAAGAAACAGTCAACCGCAGCAAGTCAGTCATGCAGGTGTCTATCATGAGGATTGGTTAAAAGGGTGGCAGGATTAAGAGGGGCACATCTGATGAGGGTGATATTGGTGGTGGAGAGGAGGTGGGCCGCCGATAGGTGTTGTGTTTTACCTCTGAGGCGTAGGGCCAATACGGTGTGTGGCACTGGCACATATGTATGTGGCGTGCCAGTGCGATGGTGTCAACTTTGGAGAACGGGAGTGCAGCAGCAGTCACCGCCTTTAGACATTTGGGTAAGGCAGAAGCTACTGGGTGTAACAGAGTGGCCGTTGGCAACTGGCTATTGTAGGTCCCCATGCTTCTGTGTGAGTACACCTAGGGCATACCCTCTTTCTCATCACAGAACATTCACTCTCACCTCAAATTTCCAGTGTTATGTGGATGACGCGCAACTATCCTTCAGGCTACCCTCAGCCGCTGCCTCCTCACTAATACCCGACTGTCTGACCGCTATTCAGTTATGGTGTGCAGCAAACAACCTTTGTCTCAATGCCAATAAAACCGAGATGGTTCGCATTGGGATACCTGCTCCAGATCTCCCCCCTCCTCCCCTCTCACTCTGGTCGGCCTCCCTTGGCCCTGCACATTCCCCCACCTGTGTGGCCAAAAACCTTGAGGTCATCTTCTACTCGACTTTCTCCTCTCACACTTCTGACATTTCAAAAAAGTCTATCAACTACACCTCTTTAGAGCCATTCTACCTTTTCTCACTTTCCCTCAGAGGCAAACTGTCTCCAGTGCCCTAGTTCTCTCCAGGCTGGACTACTGCAACAGCCTCTTCATCCAGAACAGAGGGACTTATCCTTGGCTTCAAGCCCAGGGACCACATTTCTCTGGCGCTGAAATCCCTTTACTGGCACCCCGTGGCTGCAAGGATCAAATTTAAAACACTTTGCATGGTCCACAGGGCTCTCGGAGGCTTGGGACCTACTTACCTTCAACTAAATACTCATCTACCTCCAACCTTCTGCGGGTGTGCCGGTTCTCCAAGCAGAGATTTGGAGGGAGACGCCTCCCTCTGGGACAGCTTCCCTGCCTGCCTGCCTCCCTCCGTCTTGAACCTGAAATTCTTAAGTTCCGGAAACTCTGACCTTCCTCGTCTCCTCTTCCTTCTCTCCCTCCTTCTACACAGCTTATCGACTGGCCGCCTGGTGTACTTCAGAGTCTCACAGGTCCCAGGCACCCCTGCCAGTCCTTCTTCACTTGCCACAAGGCCCTGCACCCCACTGCACTTGAAATAAAACCCTGAGAGCTTCTCTCTCCGCACTTCATCAATCTCTACTGAATGGGCGCACTTGGTCCCCTGGCCCTCTCTTACCCTCCCACACTTGCACGATCTGTATACAGCCCTACCTGAAGATAGTTTGTCTATTCTCCCTTGTCTTCACCCCTTAATGGGCACTTAGGCCTGCCGGGGATTCTGCAGTTTTTTATTTGCTGTATCTAAACGGTTAAATGTATCATATTCACTTATTCTGCCTGTGCAGACCGTTATCGTCTGAGAATTTCAAGGGCTCTGAGCGACTGTTTTCCCCCGTGTTCCTTCCCTCCTTGAGCGCTTTGAAACACGTGCCTGTGTTTAGGCGCTATATAAATAAACATTATCACACCATACCAACATGGTGAAGGATTTGGAATAATCCAGGAGGGCCAGGGCAGGGGCAATGGAGAGGCCAAAAGGCAGTGGTGGACTCTGGAGATCAGGATACTTTATCAGGCAATGCATCTAAAATCATCTTTTGCATGGGCGCAACAATGGAGGCATAATCAAGAATCCAAGGGCGGCAAAAATTGCTTATCAAAAAGGAGCGGAGCTGTCTCTTGGTGTCAGGATATGGCATTGAAGGATGCATGCAACACGGGAGGGGGCAAGGCGCCTAGTGCCGTGGGAGATGTCATGCCCTAGATAATGGACAGTGGGGAGGCACATCTGGAGCTTGGACCTTTTCACCTCGTGCCCTTTGGCAGCCAAGACAGCGAGGAGTGTGTTGTTCAGTACAACATGCTTCAAAGGAAGGAGGCACTATCAGGAGATCATCCACATATTGTAGCATGGCAGAGCCACTTGGGAAGGAGATATCTTGAGGTCTCCCAGCAGTATCCGGGAGAAGAGGGAGGGGCAGTCAATGAATCCCATGGGGAGTGATCGGTAGGTGAGCTGGCGCGGTTTGTTTGTGAAGGCAAAGCGATATTCTGAGTCTTCGTGGATCGGGGCAGAATAAATGCTGATGCTAGATCAATGCATGTAAAGAAGGTGGCACTGGGAGGAAGACATGAGGGTATATTGATAGGAGCCGTCACAACTGGATGAGAAGGGACGACAGCCTTATTAAGAGCTCTTAAGTCCTGTGTGAAACGGTACTTGTTTGTCCCTTCTTTGGCCATAGGGAGTATGGGGTATTTGCACGGGCTTGTGGCATAGTATGAAATACCTTGGTAAAGGAGTGATTGAATGACAGGCTTGATGCTGCCTTCTGCTTGGGATGAAATCCTATACTGTGGCACTCGAAGCAGCGGAACCTCAGGATTCAAGGTGACATGTACTGGTGACGCCCGTAATGAGACAGGGAGTCAGTTGAGAAGGTCTCGGATGGTTTGCGTGTGGGTGAGGTAGGACACGACACTCTGGGGGCGGGTGGGAGAGAAGACTGTTGCAGGAGGAATAAACATACAGCCTGTTTAGACTGTGGGACCTCGAGGTAAATACCATCCATGTAGCAGTATATTCTACCATTCAATTTGCTCAATAAATCAATACCCAACAAGTTAGCAGGTGAACATGGGCGAAGGAGAAAAGCATGTTGGTTAGACATAGGACCAATTGAAACAGATAAGTTGTGTGACGCTGGCTGTGGGATCATTGTCCCAGACGTTCCAACAGCATTTAGAATTTGATCAGAGACATTGACCTGAGGAAAATCCGCTGCTCTTAGTGTAGAGTGGCGGGCAAAGGTATCAACCAAACAGTGTAATTTTTGTCCCTGAATGTTACACTGGAGATGAGGACCGGCCTGGTCCAGCGGGAGCAAAGCAGCAGCTAGCACGACAGGGTCGCTCTGTCAACGACATTTTGGTCTGTAGAAGATCAGTATATCCTGGTAACCCCCATTTGGAGACATTTGGAGGAGGAGGAGGGGGGGGTGGTGGTGGTTTAACATTGGAATTGCCAGGTGGAAATTATTAAATCATTTCTGGGAGCAGTGAGACCATATTCCTGTAGTCTTGCGGTGCAGGAGGGGTGTTGATGGGGCATTGCTGGATGAGGAGGCTGGTCTGCTTACAATATAACGGTTGCCCATGTTGAGGCTGCTGAGTGGGCAGAAAGGCGGGTTGTTGAATGCATTGATGGTTGTAGCTGAATAGAATGTGGAACGTGTAGTGAGTGGAACCTGGGAAGGAATGGAATAGGGGAAAGGCAGTTGATATGAAATAAAGGTCAGACATGCAGGCTGTCTCCTGTCAATATTTAATGGAAATATGGTAACTGTAATGGTGTATGCAAGCATGCAACAATTGGTGATGAGGTAGTGACTGACAACCTGCAGTGCTGAACCATGGAGCTGGCCAAAAGCAGCAGATGGGGAATAGATTGGCCGAGGAACTGAGTAAAGGGCGCTGGGGATGAGGAAGATGGATGGTACAAAACGGGAAACAATACGAAGAGAAAAGTAACTCACGAGTTCAGATAAAGAGGTACAGAGATATTGGCAGCCTTGAGGAGAAGACTGGAGAAATGAAGCCTGTGGTAGTGGCTAATGTGCCGACTGAAAGAGAGAAAGAAGCAAGACTACGGACAAACGCCACATTAGTTTAATTGTGATGGCTCTATATCATGGCATACATGGACACATGAAGGGGATTGCCAAAGGGCTGCAATGCGAGGAAAGCAATTGAAAATGAAGGAAGGCATTGGAAAGGATAAGGTAGGATATGCTGTGTAACTGGGCCTGCAGCTGAAAACAGATAACTAATGTACTGAAGAGCAAACGTTGGTGGGTAAGCAGTAAGCATTTTTTTTGGAAAGTGGGAACATTAATTTGTAATGGAAAACAGAAAAGGAAAGCATCTTTTGAAATAAAGATTGACTGGGAGTGACTCACCCAGAGTGCGAGGTGCTTCGGAGCTTCAGGCTCAGAGAAAGTGACATATACGAAGTAACGTCAGGGAAATGTTAGAGAAAAGGAACTAGGTGGCCGCCATATTTTTATACAGCCATACAGAGGTTGTCATGACAACATGCACTAATTGAAACGTGCACTGATTGAAACAAAATGTCACCCAAAACGAAATGAGTGAATCTAATGCAATATATGTAATGCCACATGAAACAAATTAAAAGTAAATTTAAGGAAATAAACGAAAGGCAAAGATGGGAATATAAACAGAATATAAACGTCAGACGTGCAAACATATTGCTATGGAAGAGTAACAAACCGAAATTGGAATGAAGTTAAATACTGATGCATTGCATTATTTGTGATGTTATGCTCAAGAGCAAGATAATGAACCAGTATTTCAGAGTTCACAACAGAATAAACGTGAGAACTGCGCATCATCTTATTGCTACTACAAACAAACAAGGATAAGTGCAATAAAGAACAGGACAGAGATAAATTATAATTGTGAATGTGTGAACAACTCAAACGGAGCGAGTCAAGGTTACAGTATGCACTAAATAAGAAATTAATGGATAAAGAATTCAGAAAAAACAAGAGCGCAAATAAAGAGCGAGAGACCGCAATAAGTGCAATAGCTGTCCTATGACAGTGCAGGTCACTTTAACAGATTAGGCAGTGACTGTTACTTGAAAAGCGAACGCACTGAGAAATTGCTCCCATGCTGGCTGCATAACAAAAAGCTGCAAGATGAATGATGAATGAGAAACACGGTAGCATTTGGTGATGGCATTTTGTATTCAGCCTTGGACAATAAAGGAGATCGGTACAAAACGCAAAACTAGAATGGCGAAGAGAGATAATAGGTTGCAGTAATTCAACAAATGAAAAGCCCAGAGGCACCGAACGGCCAATCACTGCATTTGTTTCTGGATGTAAGTGGGGAATATAGATTTGAATAAGGTATTGCTATATCCCTGTTCATAGTTGCAATGTTGCTGCTGCAGTGCTCTGAACATTTCACATCACATTTGAGCCAACAAGGAATCGGCATCTAGAGAATAGTGTCTGAAGTGGTATTAAGTTTAAAGGTGCTTCAATTGCATTTACACACAGAGGTACATAAACAACCTTGCATTTTAACATTCTTTGGAAAGATCAGAGTTTAATTTGTGGTTAGTCTGGCGCAAGAGCAACAAAATAGACCTGGACAGATAAAAGTTGCATAGAAGAAGCAACAAGGGCCACACCAGTGTGCATGGTTAGGTAGTTGCTGTTAAAGGAGGAGAGTGAGCCAGAAGTGAGTAACCATGTCTCTCAAGAACACAAGTAGGGACACAAGATCAATGGAATTCCGATGAACTATCTACTTTGCCCTGAGCCATTTGTACTTGAACCACAAGATGATCAGGGGCGACGGTGGAAAGAATGGATGGTAGAGTTCGAGGACTTTGAGAGCAGCAGGAAATCAGGATGCCTCAAACAAAATGGCCGTATTTACTAATTTGGTAGGAAAGGAGGTGAAAAATGTGGTGATGAGCATTCCGGCTCAGGAGAGAACAAAATATCAAAAATTGGTCTCTGCTATTGGTGAACATTTGGTGGTCCCTCCCAATCGGGACTATGAACGCTATGAAATTAACCAATGCACTCAGTCAACATGAAACAATTGACCAATTCGTATTACGATTAAAGGGAAAGGCAGAATATTGCGAATTTGCAAGCTTTAGTGATGATGAGGCGATTAGATTGAGAATCATTGAAGGGTGTATGTCATCACAACTGCGGAGACATCTGCTAAGAGTGCCCCTCACATTAAAGGAAGTCCTGGAGTAGGCACGAGTACATAGATGGAAAACAGAAAGGGGTTAAATACCATTAATGGTATGGGAGCTGGCAGACAAGGGCAATCCAGATGTTTAAACTGGTTCACACAACAAGGTGCATGGGGTGGTAAAGGGATTAGTCGACTGGAGAAGAAGTGTTAAAGATGTGGATTGAATTTCCCACAGAGGTAGATGTCCAGCTTTTGGTCAGAGGTGTATGAGATGTGGACAGAGGAATCCTTTCTGGATCATATGCAAAGAAGAAGTCCCAGTATGTGGCATGACGAGATTTCCAAATACGAGATCGTACTGGGAGAGGGAGAGTATACAACCTAGTGCGAGTAGATAATGTGGAAATGCATCTGTTTCAGTTGGGATGTACTAAAGCAGTAAAGCCAAACCAAAGAAAATATCTGGCCATTGAGCATTTTGAAAATGGGGCGGGGGGGGGGCATGGACATGGAAATGGACATGGAAGGAAGGAGGCTTGGATAACTCGCAAGAGGAGAATGGAAGAAAGTCAGATGCCAGTGGGTGAGAATAAGTCTAAGCAGGCAGAAGCAATGAAGGAAGATGGGATCTAGTCATGAGCCAGAGTCACCAGTGGTCATGGCTGTCAAAAGGCCCACAGTGACTGTTGTGAAAGAAAGTGGTGTAGTGGGGGAGAGAAGATGCTTTGCTCTTTCATGCAATGTTCCAGGATGATTTGGAAGAAGAAAAGGGGAGAATTCAGGAACCTGGTATGCTCATGTCACAGGATGACTCAAATGGAGAACTGTATGGGGAAAGGAGGAGTGAAGAACCTGTTGGTCTTTTGTACCTTAAAGACTCTGGACATTTGCCACCTTGTTTGTTTGGCAGTGGTCGGCCTCAAAGGACTATACGTAAACCGGTACGCCTCATTGAACAAAAGTAGAGGTGACCCTGTCACATTGATGGAGAGCGTGAACTTCTATAAGCAAGAGGGAGGTGTTGTAGCTGAATAGAATGTGGAACGTGCAGCGAGTGGAACTTGGGAAGGAATGGAATAGGGGACAGGCAGTTGATATGGAATAAAGGAGGTCAGACATGCAGGCTGTCTTCTATCATTATTTAATGGAAATATGGTAACTACAATGGTGTAAGCGAGCATACAACACTTGTATGAGAAACCTGGGCGGGCCCGGTTGACTAAGGCCGTTTGTTGAGCATGCTGTAAGGCCCTTAGGCGGGCGACACCATCTTACTCTTGTCTTTAGTCTGTCATAGAAGTGTTCGGCAGCTTGTAGTGCTTTTCAAGTGTTTTGAGCTTGCCACCAAATTTGTAAATCTAAGCAATGCCAGAGTATTTAGTAAACCAGTGTCTCATTCAGACTGAGTGTTTACAGGCTGCAATTTCTTCTCTAGTCTGATTTGACAGGGTATTTCTGTTTGATGGCGGTGAGCACCTCCACACTAGCAGTAATGGCAGTGGCGGCAGGGAGAGTGTCGGGCCGTTGGAGTTTGTCCATAATCTGTTTGTACGGAGTGTCTTTGAGTGCTGCTCGGAGGAGCTGCTCAAGATCCCCTACCATGGGATCAGGACACATAATTACAGTGGTCAAATGTTCCATAAGTGCAGCAGGGTTGTCAGGCATAATGGGGAATTGCTGTGCCATATGATTAAGGTCAGTGGAGCTCCATGGAGTGTGTATCATAACAGCACTAATGAAATCAGGTTGAGGGTAGGTGCTCATGGGCAAAAGCGCAGTTTCACCCTGGGCAGCAGTCGACACATCCATGGTGTGAAGGGGCTCATCCATGGAAGAATGAGAACGTTCAATGTCAATTTTAGTAAGACGCACAGCAGCATTGGCAAGGGGTGACCCTGGATCTGCTGAGGCACAATATTTGCATATGAAGGCAGGTGACCACTGGGGTTCTAGGCTTTGCCGTCTCTGATAAGTGGAGGCTGCATCTGGCGTTGAGGAAACAAGTGGAGGCTGTGTGGCGGCTCCCCTGGTAAAGTGAGGCGAATAGTGCGTGGCAGCTGCTACGGAAAATGCCACAAAGGGAGGGTTGTCTGTCTGTCTATGTGCTTGCAACGCGCCTCAAACCCACAGGCATCGGGGCGCGGAGAAACCAGTGATGCAAAATTCAGATATGGAAACCTTTCCATATTCTCAGTGCCCTAGCAGGTTCCTGATAAATACCTTGATTCTTTGAAGAATTATTGGAAGAGGAAAGTTTTCAGTGCTTTCCTGAAACTAAGATAGTTTCCATCTTGTCTCGGGGCAGCAGGTAGCTTATTCCAATCATTTGCGGCCTTGACTGGGAAAGTTCTACCTCGTCCTGATGCCAACTTAACGCCGGGTATATTCAAGAGACCTACACCTGCTGATCTTAAGCAATTCCGGGGCACGTACAGTGAGAATTGTTTTTTTAAATAGGTTGGCGCCTCTCCAAAAAGGCATCTATGGACTATTGTCATAGCCTTAAACTTGACTCTGTCCTCTATTCTGAGCCAATGTAGCTCCTTTCTTCCTGCGGATATGTGATATATGTATTTAATTCTCTTAATTATGCAAACTGCATCATTTTGCATTATTTGACACCTTTGTAGCTCTCTCTTGGAGACTCCCAGCAACAAGGCGTTTCCGTAATCTAGTCGCGACAGTAAGATTGCTCTCGCAATGGTTGCAGTGTTCGCTTCATTGATGAAGGGTCTGATGGCTCTTAATCGGTGCAGGTAGCACGCGTTATTTTTATACAAGTAGTTAACCTGAGCGCCAGAGCTACCTGATGCTTCGACCATCATCCTCCGTGTTTATACTTAGGGCACTACTGGTATGGTGGTTTTTTTAACAGAGAAATCTTTGTACTGTGCCCCAATTTTGGATCTTGCCTGATGGGATCCAAAGATCATTAGTTCCGTCTTGGTGGTGTTCAGGCACATCCAATGTTTTTGTTTTGGATGGAGATACATCAGCTGAGGTGGAGGAAGTTTGGGTAGTGGGGAAGGAGGGGTGTCGGAGCTGGTGTTAGAGGTTGCACCGTCACTGTGCCGAGGACAGGTGGGGGGGGCGCTGGGGTGTGGTATGCACCTCATGTAGCAATCTTGGTATACCAGTGTGAGTGCAGAAGAGAACAAAAATGAATAAATACTCGGAGGGAGTAAAACCCATCCGGCCATCCACACAGGCAGAACACCCCCCCCTCCCACCCCCCTGACATCTAGGCCAAAACCACAAGAAAAAAACTAGGTATACCAGGCGTGTTCGGCGAGCATGGGGTACGAACTGAAATCCTCCCCCTTAGGTGAGCCTGCAGGCAAATTTAAAGAGCTCTGGCGTAAATGGCGACTTCAGTGGTAATTGCATACCACTATATTTGGGGAGGCAGTGGCAATGACTGTTAACCACATAAAACCTACTTCAAGAGAGTAAACCATGATATTGGTATTTTTCAGCAAATCTACATAACCTCTAAGAGAAAACAGTTGGCATAGAGAAAGGCGATATTCTCATGAGGGAAGTTGGCATATACCACAGTCACAATACAATCCAGCGCAACGCGCTTTAAAACAATGGCCACTTATGAAAACACTAGGTGCACCAAACGAGAGAGTTGATCAAGGGGGCAATGTTTATTTCCCATTAAGGCGAGCCTGCCGGCAAAACTCAAGAGGTGTTTGGTGTAAACGGAGGCAGCATATGGTAATAGTGTTAGGGAGAATTCTCATTTCATGGCGATTTTCCCTTACATAGAGTCCCCCAGCAGCTTTGCTGGATTTGAACGTTATTTTTTTTTTTACCTGCTAAGAGTGAGACTCTTTTTCCCCACTCTTAGGCATTTTTGCTATGTGTGTTCTAGGCTATTTTTGTGTTTAACGCCTATAGGATCTTTTCTCTCACCCATAGGAACCATCTTTATGCACATTTCACACAGCACCCTCCGTGCCGTGACACGGGTGTCATAGTGACCCCCAAACATAGACTCCATACCCTGGGACTGACTACTGTCTCCCAGGGCATGTAAAGTCCCCATTGACTTTACTAGTCAATTTTTATGAACTTAAGCAGTACACCCCATCTTAATATGGAAGTACAGGAAGGGGTTAATAGTTTTTCCCCTATGTTCATTTTCTAGAAGGTACCTTAAAGTCCCCTGTACAAAGTTTCTGCCTGGTGGCAGTGGTTACTACCTTTTTATATTCGACCACGAATATTTATCTATGGGATTTTCCCATTGTTCGAGGCTACCACTTTTACTGACAGCCTCTAACCTACCGCCAGTCTATTTTATTATTAACTTTACTCCGGTAGGTTTTATTTGCCAGAACTTTGATAAAACTTCTTTCTCGAGTCTTACTCCATTTTCCTAACCCAGGTCGGGGATCCTTTGTTCTTCCTTTTGGCGGGCTTCTGCCGAGAAGCCCTCCTTTCGGCACCACTGAGTCTGGGGTGGGTCTGTTTGGGAGGGGGAGTAGAACCCCTGGACAGAATTGCCAGAGCAACTCAGGTCGCACTCTAACCTGATAGGCTGGAGGGTCTCCCGCCAAGATGACCACTCCACTGTGTGAGTGACAACTAGGCTGTATGAATGGGTCTCTTTCTGCATAAAAGCAGGATCCTGAGGACTGGAAGAGCAAGACGTTGCCACTGGAACTACGGAACCGAAGGGGAGAGAAGCCAGAGATATCTTCAACATCTACACCACCGGTGAAGCCCTGCCGGATCCTCTCACCACTTTTCTTCCACATGACGAGAGGAGATCTTCAACGAAGTGCCTCCTTCCATTGAGCTGGTGGGGTCAACCAGTTCGCCCATCGCATCCTCGGAACTGCCTTGGTCGACTCGACAGTGGCCCGCACTTTAACGGATAGCCAGGCAGCCATCGACCCGTACCGCGATTAAAAGGAGCATACCTTTTAAACTTCGTTTGGCAGCACCGCAGCTGGTTTCATCCCTGGGTAGTGCAGCAACTCAAAACTTCCTCCACGACGAGAGCCTCTCTTCCTCGTTGGATCCCTCGACCTGCAGGAGCTACCAGGAACAACCGCCACTGCAGGAGCCACTTCTCCACTTCTAAGGTACATTGTTCCGCCAGGCCGCCCTTTCTCCGTGGTAGCTCTAAAGGTGTTTGAAATCCTATAAATACTTGTGGGGTCGGCTGCCCTCTCTTTTAACATTTTTCGCCTTGCATCTACCTCTTCAAAAGTTTTCTACTAAAGACTTGACTGCAGCTACAATAACATTTTTGCTCCTAAGATCTTGGTCCTGTACCACTGACTCTCGCTCGGGCCTATTGACTCTGGCTGATTTGTTAGATCTGCTCTCACTAGATTAGTTTTCAATGAGAAATGTGTTGATGCACGGAAATCCCTCTTCCTTCCTACTGTTTTAACCTGTGGAGTGCCTTTTTGCTCAGTTTTCATTCACTTATCTTTTGGTTAAAGTGTTACTGTGCATTACTTGTCCACCAAACTTCAGGGAAGTGTTGCCAGGGGGTGTCTGTAGATATTTCGGTTTAACTTGTACTTTCCCTCCCTTTCATTGAATTGGTAGAGTGCCATTTGTAGTAGGTTTTCACTGTGCCGTTTTGCTCAGTTTTCACTAGACCGCAAACTTGTCTACAATTGAATAGGGAGTTGTATATGCTTTTCTTTTGACTTAATTTACTTTATTAACTGTGATCTATGTGTTGACTTAGAGTATAAAATAAATAAACATTCGAAGGGATTGTGTCCTCCGACGTATTCCTCATCTTAGATATCTCCTTCCAGCTCTGCTGGCCTCGAAAAAATTTTTCTCTAGAGGGCGCTGCGCGTCGACGTCCTCCGAGTCGATGTCCCTCGACAGCCGCCGTATCGACGTCGATGTCATCCTGCCTATAAAGGCCGCGCGCAGCGTCCGTTGCTCAGTTCCGTTTTTCCGCGCTAACTCAGTGCTTCGGAATACCGTTGCTCAGTTTTGTTAGGTTAAACCTATTTACCTCGAGTTATTCGATCCGTACTCGATGGCTTCTTCGTCGGAACCGACAACTCCTCGATCCGGCTTCAAAAAATGCCGAGATTGTGGGAAAAAGATGTCGCTGACTGACCCTCACAGAGTTTGTCTGTGGTGTTTGGGAGCTGAACACCATTGTTCGGAGTGCGAGGACTGTATGTCCATGACAGCTAAGGCCCTGAAGGAGCGTAGGGGGAAGCTGGCGAAAGGTAAGACTTTTAAAGCTTCTTCTTCGTCGACGAAGTCGACATTCGTCTCCTCGTCACCATTCGCGCTCCAGGTCTCGGAGTGGGTCCCATCACTCCTCGAGATCGAAGCACTCGAAGAGGTGATGTCGAAGATCCCCTTCTCCGTCTTCCTCTTCCTCTGTTTCGCCAAAGAGAATCCCTTGCCCCACGAAACATAGTTCCCGGGCTGAATGGGAGGAATTCCGCAAAAATATGATGAGCGTCTTCGAGAAAGCAGCCTCGACCCCCTCGAAGACTGCCGAGAGCGATGCTCTAGTCGAAAGACCCGAAGGTAAAAAAACGCAGCGAGTCGCAGTACCCGGCGAAGGAAATCTCTCGAGCGCGTCTCGAACCCTCAAGTAGTACTATGACCTCCAAACCTTCCTCGAAGGTTCCGTCGACGCCGTCGTCGAAGGGACCTTCAACACACGGGTCTGTCGACTCGACGCCAGCTTCGACACCGGCGTCGACGCCAAGAAAAGTCACGGTTACGAAACACCCAATGACTATCCCCAAGTCCTCGATGACGATGGCTTCGAGATTGTCGAGCAGAATCCCAATTCTGTCGGTCATCGATGCCCCGCCTTTGTTTTCGACGCCACGCTCGAAGCCTTCGACGTCGGTGTCGACGACATCGACGTTTTCAAGGCCGATTATGACAAGTTCGGCACCCTCTGCCTTGGAAATGGGATTTACACCCTTTATGAGTTCAGAACAATTGAGAACTATGTCCTCAATTATGGAAGAGGGTGAATTGTCTGAACAGGAAGACACATTTGAGTTGCAGGGACCTGTAACCCCAATTAGAGAGGAATTTTCCTCTGAAGAACGCAGGTTAAAGGATCTTCATGATTCCTTACATGAGGCAAGTGGGTTAGACACTTCCCCTGAGGTGGAGTTTGCTAGGCCAGACCCGGGGGAGCATGCTGAAACCCCTTATAGAGCCGTAATGGCCAGGATTACAGAATTTATGGGGTGGTCTGCACCTTCACAATCTTTCCAACAAGATGACCTCACGGATATTCTTGACAAAGGCCCACAGGAGGATCCTGTGGTGCCTTTTCATGAAGCTCTTCAGAGGAAGATTATGACGAACTGGGAAACCCCAGATGTCGTCCCGGCAGTAAATAAAAAACTGTCTACAAAATACAGGGTATCCTCTACAGACCCGGAGTTTTTGTCAAAACACCCATCCCCAGAAAGTCTGGTGGTACAGGCAGCATCTTCTACCGTTGTCAAGACGGCTTATCCTACCGTCCCACAGGACAGGGACGATAAAAAATATGATGCTATGGCAAAGAAAGTTTTTTCGGCATGTAGCATGGCGTTAAAATCTGTTACTGCTACTTGCACCCTTGCTAGATTCAGCCATACACTTTAGGAGTGTGCTTCTACAGCGGCTGACTGCATCCCGGAGGGAGAAGAAAGGGATGCGTTCCTGAATATCATACAGGACGGTAAAGACGCTATGTGCGAATCCCTCCTGACGGGCATTGATTCGGCTGACAGTATCAGCAGAGCAATGGCGGCAAGTACAACAACCAGGAGATTTGCTTGGTTGAGAAAGTCTGGTTTTGCCCCAGATGTGCAAGCCAGGCTCTTGAACATGCCATTCAATGGCTCTTCTTTGTTCGGGAAAAAGGCGGATGACAGTTTAGAGAAACTGCAAACTTCAAAAGCAGCAGCAAAATCCCTAGGCGCTGCAATCCGTCAGACACCTTTTCGTCCCACAGGAACCTCTGCGAGGGGCAAGTCCTTTCGCTTCTACTCCGCATTCGGAAGAGGTAGAGGATGACCGGCTCAAAGGGGACAAAGAACTACCCGAGGTGGACGGGGTAGATATTCAAAAGCCGCAGCAACAGCAGGTGCCCCTTTACCATCGGCATCTGCATCAGCCGCCCCAAAACCACTCTGAGGACTTCCCTCACAGGACACCTGTAGGAGGCAGGTTGACTCAACATCTGGCGGTATGGCAGGCTATCACGTCAGATGCTTGGGCATTGGAAACAGTTGCCCAAGGTTACTGCCTGCCTTTCCTACGCATACCTCAGTCATCCACCGGGGATCAGCTCTCAGAAAGCTCCAGATCCGCTCCTCTTGCAGGAAATTTTGGACCTGCTAGAGAAAGGTGCCATAGAACCGGTACCTGTAGCGGAGAGGAACAAGGGCTGGTACTCCCCTTACTTTCTCATTCCAAAGAAAGACGGAGGACTGAGACCCATCTTGGACTTGCGAGAATTGAACAAATTCCTCAGGAAAGACAAATTCAAGATGGTCACTCTTTCTCAGATCCTCCAGGCCCTTCAGTTCCAGGACTGGTTGGTATCTCTGGACCTTCAGGACACTTATTTCCATGTGCCTATCCATCTCAAACACAGGAAATACCTGAGGTTCGCAATTGGCAACTCTCACTATCAATTTCGAGTGCTGCCATTTGGGCTGACCTCCGCCCCGAGGGTCTTCACCAAGTTAATGTCGGTAGTGGCGGCAAATCTAAGGAGGGAAGGGATTCACATCTACCCCTACCTGGACGATTGGTTGATCAGGGCTGTTTTTTCGGAACAAGCTCAGATCCAGCTAAATCACGTGTGCCACTCCCTTCACAAACTGGGCTTCTCCCTCAATTTAAAGAAGTCACAAATGATACCATCGCAGAGACTCCAGTTCATAGGAGCGATCCTGGACACTTCCCTGGGAAAAGCCTCGCCACCAGAGGTGAGGGCTCCAGATATTCTACAGATGGTTACCAAGTTCCAAGATGCCCAACGTCTCCCAGCCTTCGACTTTTTGAGGTTGCTAGGCCTCATGGCATCCTGCATTTTCCTAGTGCCAGAGGCTCGCCTGAGAATGAGATCCCTCCAGTGGGCACTGAGGACTCAGTGGTCACAATTCTCAGGGAGAATGACAGATCTTCTTCAGGTTCCCGACAGGGTGGCTCGAGACCTTCAGTGGTGGGCCTGTCAGGAGAACATTCTGAAAGGAGAACATTTTTGGCAACCCTGGCCGGAGATAACAGTAGTCACGGATGCCTCACTCACAGGGTGGGGAGCCCACGACTTGACCATCAGCGGTCGTTGGTCTCCATCGGAGTCCAGACTACATATCAACTTGTTAGAGCCGAGAGCCATCAGACTTGCGCTGAAGGCGTTCCTGCCAGCTGTACAAGGGAAAAACGTCCTGATAATGACGGACAACACGGTGGCCATGCATTACCTCAACAAAAGAGGAGGCGTAGGATCACTACCCCTGTGCAGAGAGGCGATGCAGCTCTGGTTTTGGGCAATCCAAGAAGGAATCTCTCTATCGGCAGTTCACCTAGCCGGAGAGAAGACCTTGACAGCGGACGCTCTGAGCAGGCAGAGCAGAGTCTCCCACGAGTGGGAGCTAGCTCAGGAAGTCCTTCAAGAGATCTTCACCCTTTGGGGAACCCCTCAGGTGGATCTGTTCGCCACCAGCCTCAACAGGAAATGCGATCTGTTCTGCTCAAGGGAATTTCCCCCGAGAGGAGCTCTGGGAGACGCGTTCATAGTGGACTGGGAGTTTCCGCTTCTGTACGCGTTCCCACCGGTCCCTGTCATTCCTCAAATGATCAGGAGGTTGAGAAGATTCCGGAGAACCATGATCCTAATTGCCCCGGATTGGGCCAGGAGAACGTGGTACCCGGACCTTCTAGACTTGTCCATCTGTCCTCCAATTTGACTTCCACTCAGAGAGAACCTACTCTCACAGAAGGGAGGTCAGGTTCTCCATCCAGACATCAAAACCCTCAACCTTCACGCTTGGCTTCTGAAAGGCTGAGGTACAAGGATTGGGACCTCCCTGATGATGTTATGGAGGTGTTGCTTTCGGCAAGGAGGCCAGCAACAAAGTCTTTACACCGCTGCCGTTGGAACAGATTTTGCAGCTGGTGTAGAGAACAGAATATCGACCCTTTTTCATGTGGTACACAATGGTTTTGTCCTTCCTACTATATTTGGCGAAATTCAGGCCTTCAAGTTGGCACCATTAAGGGCTATCTCGCAGCGCTATCCATCTTTAAGCGCACTGCGGAAGAACCATCCTATTTCAAGTTACCCTTGGTAATACAGTTTCTAAAGGGGTTAACCAATGTTTATCCCCCAAGACCATTCCAAGTTCCCCTATGGGATTTAAACTTAGTCCTAACTTTCCTGATGGGCACACCTTTCGAACCACTCCATTCTTGTTCGTTAAGATTCCTTACCCTTAAAACTGTTTTATTAATAGCACTTACATCTGCTAGAAGGGTGAGCGAATTACAAGCTCTTTCTTGTAAACCCCCTCACACAATCTTTCACAAAGACAAAGTTGTCCTGCAAGTGAAGCCTAATTTCCTCTCAAAGGTGGTTTCTGAATTCCATATCACTCAGAAGATTACCCTACCATCTTTCTATCCTCCTCCTCATCCGGGGAAAGAGGAAGAGAGGTTACACAGGCTAGACCCTAGAAGGGCTTTAAGTTTTTACATCAGTAGACTAGCCAGGATAAGACAGGCAGACCAGCTGTTTGTAGGTTACACAGGTCACAAGCTGGGGTTACCAATAACTAAGCAGACCATTTCCAGATGGATCATTCTAGCCATTCTGGAATGTTATAAACTGGCAGGGAAAGAGCCCCCTCAAAACCTTAGGGCTCATTCGACCAGAGGTATTGCAGCTTCATCGGCCCTCAAAAGAGGTGTGCCGGTTAAAGACATCTGTTCGGCCGCTACATGGTCGTCTGTCCATACCTTTACACGATTTTACAACTTGGATTCCTCCTCCAGTCAAGAGACTAGGTTTGGAAGGGCTGTACTGCATTCTATTTATCAATAGAAGACAGCGTGAAGTCAGTACTCCCTCCTCCAATAATAGAATACTGCTATGGGAGCCTATCTAAGATGAGGAATACGTCGGAGGACACAATCCCTTCGAAGAACAAGTTACTTCTTACCTTGTAACGTTCTTTCGACGGGATGTTCCTCCGACGTATTCCTCATCGACCCTCCCATCCATCCCCGCAGTTCTACTTCCCTTGTTGCAGTTTACGCTCCTTCAGGGTGATTAGTCTAGTCCAGAAAGAATTATTGTGGCTACAAAATGGAACTGAGCAACGGACGCTGCGCGCAGCCTTTATAGGCAGGATGACGGCGATACGGCGGCTGTCGAGGGACATCGACTCGGAGGACGTCGACGCGCAGCGCCCTCTAGAGAAAAAATTTTCCGAGGCCAGCAGAGCTGGAAGGAGATATCTAAGATGAGGAATATGTCGGAGGAACATCCCGTTGAAAGAACGTTACAAGGTAAGAAGTAACTTGTTCTTCTCTTTTTAATACAAAACTTTGGTCAGTGTTTCCTTGCTCCATAGTACTGTATTACCCATTGTTTCAACCCCGAATACCGCTCATCTCCCTCTTGAGATAAGTCTGACTGCTCAGCCACAGCTACTAACTAAATCTTTGTGGTACGGACTGATACCAAAGGGGATTTATTGCTCTCACCTGTAGTCCTAATCTGGGGTAGTGCTCCCTAAGGGAACTGCCCTGGATTCTGCCTAACAGTATAGCAGCTTAATATATTTTTTATCTCACAGCTATCTCCTACATGCTTTAATTTGCATTGTGCAAGCTATAACAAAGGCAACTATAACATATCACATTATCATACATATGAAAAAGTGTACGCGAAGAGCATGGCTTACATTGGTAGAGAAAAGAACAAGTAATCATTTTAGTTCAGCAGCTTTGAGTGACATGGGATTTATACTGTCTTGTTATATTGGTATGGTGCGGTGCAACATACCAACCGCCTTTAGTCTCAATGCATACAGTTCGACTTCACATTCAACTCACGCTTCAGAGCACCATGTGCAGCACACAACCCGACCATGGCTTCCTGTCAGTTGGGCCTGTCCTCGCCTCTGCTCTCGGTACTGCGATGGATGTATCTTCCCAGCCCCCATTGCTCGAGTTCTGCTGGTTGTGTTCCCCCCCCCACCCCCTCTCTGCTCATTTAGCTTGCCTTTTATATGCAGGAGCTTAAAACCTAGTGCTTAAGAGTGTTGCTTGCTTTGCTTGCACATACTGCATCCTTATGTGCACACTTGACAGGTGCTGCCTGTGACTACTGGTTGTCTCCCTTGGAGTGTGACTGGGAATCTGCTCGGGGAATGAGCAAAGCATGTAATTTGCTCCTACACAACTTCAAACTCCATTATAGTAACTGAGCTTTTGAAGAGGTAAAGAGCGACGCTTGTTTTCACACACTCTTAACTGTGTGCATGTATTGGGTGTCTATTGGTGCTTCCTGTCTCATCAGATGTAAAAAAAAAATTTTTAAAAAAAAAGAGAAAAAAAAGAAAGCCTTCTCTTTTTGCCACTTAAGACTGGAAGCTGCCACTTGTGGTTAGGTTTCTCCTGCTTGAGGGAGGAAGCTACTATTTCCTGTTTCTCCCCTTTCACTACAGCCCATAAAGCCCAGCAGCAGGTTATGCTTGTGTTCTTCGCTGGACACACGTTAGTTTTTATTAAAAGGAACCTATATTATCTACAGCATGTGTCTATGCTTGTCCCTTGAAAGCAGCTCCCGCATTATGTGTAAGCGTCTGCTTTCTGCTCAACAAACATTTGTAGTCTCTTACTGTTGTGTTGCTAAAAGTCACCTGATCTGAGACAAATTGTCTTCTCAGACTCGTTATCCTTGACACCCCGTCAAGGCAAGTTGAGACAAATCAAAGGATTTGTAGCTTTGTGAAGTTATGAATACACCTATTAGGAGCTATATGTATATAAAGATTGCCTATATTGGTGGCAGAAAAACGAAAACATTTCACATTCATATTTTAGCAAATATCTGCTGCATGCCAACATTAACAGGAGTTGCTTGATAAATTGCTGAGCACCTAGAAGCATGTCATGTGTGCTATACACAATGAAATCAATGGCTGCATCACATTTCAAATAGTTTGCACTACTTGCCAACAGCATAAATTAATATATGTATCTAACATGGAGGTATACAGAATGAGTCCACTACATTGTATATAGAAGTAGCTGAGGATGCATGAATGATTGCATGTATTCACTGTGAGGTAATTGGGTAAACTGAAAATCATTACAGGCAATAGCTCCAAACTGCGGCACAGGATCCTTTGAGAATCCATGAGCAATTAACAACCAGCATAGCTTAGCTCCTGGCTTCTTGACCCAATGCGCTGTGGACTGTGTGATTTTGAGCATATTCTCACATGCATAAACGGTCAATAGTTTGAATTGGTGTCCTTGAAAATAAACCAATGAGAGTGCCTTTGTTACCCAGAGAGATTAGCACATGCAGGTCATCCAATTGGTATGTTTGCTTTGCACTCAAATTTGCATCTTGAGGTAGAATGTGATTTATTTTCAATTCTTGGACCCTTGATTCTGATGCCCGCCCGGGCGAATTTTCTAGAATTTCAGGCTTTCGACACTCTGGATTAGCAGCAAGTCTTTTTCTAAGGTCTCAAGAAGCACAAAGAACGAAAACAGTATTTGCATGTCATTTCTTACTGGCCTGGGCATAGTTGCCTTCTGCCATGTACTCATGGAACCAGAAAAATCCATCACCTGTTTCTCCAGGTCTCTGGGGGTCAGGGTTTGCGAGTAAGCATTGATCATCTTTAGGCTGGCTTGTGTCCGGCTTTGCGATGGAGGGTCCTGCTGCTTCCTTGGTTGTGGCGTTGTGGGTACTAGATGCATTTGGCAATAGTCTGAGTTGCTTTTGTCGTTTCCTGAGCAGTTTATTTTGCTGTGGCATATTCGCATGACCAGGCGTGATTTCAGGGGAACGTTTAATGAATTCATAGTAAAGGACTTGCGGGAAGTACCTTTTGGCTTCTGCGAATATCTTCATGTACAGATAATGGTCTGGCGAGTCTGCTGCGCCACAGCGCAAGTCTTGGAGGTGATACTTGGATCCCCACGTTCTTGGCAAGAAGTGATTCTTCGGCACAAACATCTGCATCTAGTAATGGCTGACACTGTAAGACGTTTTCCTGATCAATGACAAAATGAAATGTTTTTGAAATTGAGAACACTGTTCGTATCCAAGACGTCTGCGAAGCTCTGCTCTGGAAACGGGTTGCTTCCAGGCCCTCCATATTGCGACTTGTCATGATTTAGTGTCTGCAGCAAAATGAGACAAATTCCAGGTATTACCAATAGCCAGCAGTGCCACGCACTCTACAAAGTCAGTGTTCTAATGACTGTGTCCAAGGCAATGAACCCTATATGTAGGGCACTTGTGGCTGCTGTTGCCACCACAAAAAGACCAGTATTGAACCCACTGAACTGACAATCAAAGAGTGCATGGCTTCCTGCATCGTATGTTTGGAGCATAGAAAATATGTAATCTGTTTGACCATAGCGACTTGTGCTTGGAGTGTTATCGTCAGTGCTTCACACCTCCAAATGCATTTTTAACAGCCTTGCTATGTATAAACTCAATTTGGGGTATTCTAATTGTTGTAAGGTCAAGCTACGCCAAAGCCATGATTTTAATTGAAACGATTTAGGCGGGTTCAAAATAAACGCACAGCATTGAATTTGTGCATGTACATTGATCAGAGTTGGCATTCTTAAAGGTGACATGACGGCAAGATTGATTAAAATGTACCAGATTTGAACCATTAGTTAGGCTATGCATTGGACTGTGAAAGGAAGCAATTGGTGCAACTTGCAGTGTGCATTTAGAGTTACTGTCGCAGGACTTCACTGGCCCAGCATATGTACATGGCATTCGTGGAGAGCCTGTGCATTCACATAATGAGTACAATGTTATATCAGGACTTGATGGAGAAACACATGCATGTGAATGCGGCACAACATAATCCTCTCTGACCCATGTGTCACTTACCCAATGCACATTACCCCATGAATGTAGTTCTTGACATATCATAGAAGGTGTTTGAATGGGAATGTTCAGCACCCTGTGCACAATCCAATTTGTTGAGCCTGGCGACCAATTCGATGCTGCTACTACACTCCTTGCCAGTACACTAAGCAAAAGGAAAGTGGAGCCAGACATCACCTGACGTGTTGCAACCTTGGACAAGGTAAGTGCCTGTATTTGTTCTGGCCATGAAATGAAATTCCAATCTGGGACCCCTCTGCTGAGGGTGTCAAGAAAATCTGAGAAAGATGTACTGCAGCTTCTTGGTCGCTTCTGATCATAGATAAGTCAGTTTGAATCTACCCCACTACATCTGTAATGACATCTCTTAGCGCATAAAAGCCCTGTTGTAGCGCTTGATCATTGGAATCTGCAGCATGAAATCCTAGCTGTACTACCTCACTTTTAGTTTGCAGGATTTGTCCCACCTCACAAGGTACACTAGGTTCAGAGGTGATGCAGGTAGCTGCTCTCCACTTTGTGTACGCCTCAGACCAGCAGCTAACTGCATGACAGCTGTCCAATTCTCTTATTTTATGAAGTTATCTAGAGATTGTATCACCTCACTCAGGTGATACTGTGAAAGCTTTCCTTGGCACAGGTTACGTATGGATGTAGCTTGTATCGGGAGGGGTTAAGGAAGTTCCAAGCCCTATATGGGCCCACACTGAGTCCTGCTTTTCTTTTATTGCATAATTTGTTTCAACTGCCCATAACACCGGTTTCCCTGAAGCATATTACTTATGCATGGTGCCATTGCGTTCTTTTGCTTCTCTATAAGACGCATCCCAGAGCTCACCTTCTGCCTTTTTCCATTCTGGGTAGAAACTCAGGTTCCTATTACTGCAAGTGGTTTGGAACTGCGTATAATTAAAAAAAATACATCAAATGTGAGAATCTGCTGCCATGGACAACGCGTGAACACCATTAATTTGCCATACCTGTTGACCATATAGGGACAGTTTATCATCATGTTTGTTCAGTCATGTTTGCAAAGTATTCTCTTATCAAAAATGACTGAATCTCCAACATAGATGTGTTGTGCATTCTGTGGCTCTGCAGGGAAGTTTATACTGATTTTCATACATGTAATCCCCTGCTTGGTATGGTCTCAATGACATATATGGGAACAGTGCTTTGAATTCAGGACTGTCGGTTTGAAAGGGCACTGCAGTGTTCCCAGAATGTGTTTTTGGGCCACAGGATGGGCTCACGCTTGGCATGTAAAACGGCATTGTAACATTGCACATATAACTCACCTGGGGCCCCATTTCATGGAGATCCTACATATCATCAAATATTATTTTGCGCAAAAAAGTCTGGAGCCTAGTTCTTAACAGTTCTCTGCATGTACTGGACACAGGATTACTGGGTGCAGTCTGGATTCATCAATCACAGAAAAGGTGTGAACTTGCAGCTGTGTAGCTGGGCCATTAAATGTCTTATGATGGCAGCCACACATGTATTTCCATTTATAAAGCGCGCAGCTGCCATAGGGCATCGTGGCACTGTTACAGTATATTCACTTGGGTGCAGGCAAAAAACAGTGTACAGTTCTCAGTACAGGGTCATACACATTAGTCAAGTTCAGTTCCTTGGTTACAGTGGAACAGACAGTTATTTGAATAGTATGGTTTTCTGAGTCTTTCTAAAGGCTAGGAGTGATGTTTCTTTCCTGAGTTTGGGAGGTAGTAAGTTCCAAGATTTTGGTGCCAATACTAGAAAAGCTGGTACTGCCGGCTTTGGCTCTGTTAAAGACAGGGACCGCGAGTTGGTCAGAGTAGAGTTCTCGCTTGGGTTTGAGTGATTGTGCAGGGTGTATTCGATCTGCTAGGTACCGGGGTGCCGATTGGGAGAGACATCTGTGTGTGATTGTGAGCGCCTTGAACAATACACGTTCTTTGATAGGGAGTCAGTGGGCATCTTGTCTGGCCTGGGAGATATGCTCTCTTCTGGAGGTACTGAGAGCAGTTCGACCCATAGAGGAAACATTTGTATTGAGGCTGGAGTTCCTGGCTCTTGGAGCTCTCTTTTCTCTAACATGTGTGAAGAACTTAAAGGCTTTAGAACAAGTTTTGCTTATAGGTGGAGTGGAAACCTTGCTCAGCAAATGCCCAGAAGTCTGTGAGATAAAGAATAGATTGAGGCTGATCCATAGTAGGAGGAAATACACTGCCAGCATTTTAGAACACCGTTTTAGAAAGTCTGTCCAAAACAATTCTTTCATTACTTTAGTAACTAGAAAGGCTTTCTGTTTCCATGTGGGCAGGCTTGCACTACTTTCCTGAATTGTGGACGTGTAATCAAGATTGGCATATTCCTCCTAATCTTGAAGGCCTTTCAGCATCATTTGACGGATCTCCATCTCTTCATCTTCTGTGGGCTCCTCATTTGGAAGAGGAATATTACGTGGAAACATCGCTGTAACCATCTGGAACTGTGTTTACTATTTTTAAGTGATCCACAGAAACTTGCCTGGTACCTCTTAGGTGGTAATGCAGGTAGGACAGCAGTTCTGGAACCTTTCACTCTGCACTGCTGGTGTGTAAGACGGGCCAAACAGTCTTATCATGGATCTTTTCCAGGACCCAATCCCCTGCTTTGAGAGTGTTCTCATGACTGGCCCCAGCAGCTCCCACCTGGAGGGATTCCCTCAGCAGCGTTGTTAGCAGTTGCTCGCGCCTAGAGAGGGGGCTAGGAAGAGTATGCAGATCGGGCATATACATCTTTCTCCCAAACAAGAGTTCAAATGGGGCTGTACCATTACATAGAAACTGGCTTAGTAAATTATTTAAACTCCTTATCACTAATGGCACATGGTCCAACCAATTCCCTCCCAGTGACAAAATGCATTTAGTCAGGCGCACTTTTATGGTCTGGTTCGCTCTCCACAATTCAGTTTGTTTTCGCTCGGAAAGGATTGGACAAGTGCAACTCTGTTCCCCAAGCTTGCAATGCCTTCTTCAGAGCCCGTCCCGAAAAAAGCTGAACCATTGTCCGCATGGAACGCTTGGGATGCAGTCATCGCTACTACCTTCCTAAGTGCCTGTATGACTGATTTGCAGTCTTTCTTTTGAGGAATCATCCAGGTAAACCTAGTGCAAGAATCCGCTATTACTAGAATGTACTTGTACTTATTTATTGCTGGTAGTGGGCCTATATCATCTATATATTGGATCTCAAAGGGCAAGGCTGCCTTTCCCAAAGGAACCTCCTTAGGTTTTTTTCTGTGGTCTTTAAGCGTGTCAGTTTGCTATAGATATTTTCACCTGTGGTCGTAGCCCTCGCCACCAGAAACGGTCAAGTGGCAGCTGTGCAGTTGCACTCACCCCAAAATGGGCAGATGCAAGACAAGCATGTGTGGCTGCAATCACCTTTTCCCGGTCTGCTATATTAGGGAGTAATCTTTGAAAATGATCCCCTTTTTCATAGGAATGGTGATTATATTGCTCTGTTATTTTCAATGTCATAAAACATAATTACTGCGGAAAACTATTGGCCTAGGTACAATACCTAAACAAGCCTCTTTTATTTCCTCATCCATTGCAGTCGCTGAGCGAGTTATGGCTGCTATCGTATTTCTCACTGTGTGGTCTTTGGCATATTTATCTGCCGATGCATTGCCAGTGCTAGGAATGTGCCCTTCGGTATGTGCTCTTGTTTGCATCACCGTTGGCAAAGGGCAACTCTGTTTAAGATCCCAAACCTGCTTCCAGAGTTGCCTGGAAGCAATAGTTTGCCTAATGTCTCTGAAGTCATTTTGCATCCACCAATGCAAATCAGTTTTATAAGACCGGACAATGTAATCTGAATCTGAGACCAATAGAGTGGGCTTCCCTGAATCTGCTTGGCGCAATGCAAGCAGTAATGCATGCAATTCAGCAGTCTAGGCAGACTTGTCTCCCAGATGCTTTGATGCAATATCTGTGTGCATAAATGCTTCTTCATGTGTGAAGTGTCCTACGACTGCTGTGCACACGGCAGCGTACTTGGACCGTGTCCCTACTGCTGGTATCGTGGACCCATCGCAGTGAATTACCTGGAAAAAAATCAAACCATGGCATGTCAGGCCGTGAGGTCTCAGGCTCTGTGTCCATTGTCCAACTCAATCCACTCAGTCTTTATAATTCTGCCTTATAATGGTACTTTACACCTGGAGCATGTTGAGATGCTGACCATTGAATCCATCTAGTATGTAGCTAGATGTAATGCCTTTGCATTTGGCATGCTGGCTTTTGTGGCAGCTTCAAGTTGAGCTAGCGGTGTGTTTATGTGCATAGATCTATTTGCCGCCAGTGGCCGTTCTTTCTGAATAATCAACTGAACCGGAGCCAGAATTTTTTCCTCGGGTGTCCATTTTAACTTGGGTGTGGAATATACATTGACTTATATGCAATTGGTTTATTCTCCCCTAGATTGTACACAGTGTATGTGAAAGCATTATCTCCCACCACCCGGTTTATCCCAGTCTATCTGTATTTCTTTCCTGGAAATGGCAAGTTTGAGTCATTAATGTATACACCTGGTGCAGAATGCGAGTATGTTCTGGTAGCCAGTGAGCTGCCTTGAAATTCGTTTTTTATCAAAGCATACAATGGTTTCACTATCTCAGCAAAATTAGCGACATAAGATCTGCCAAAATTCAACAGTCCTAGAATGACCTATAACTGCCGAAGCGTGGTAGGGTGGTCGTATCCTGGCACACTTCAAGAAAATCTGCTGACAAACCTCTGCCCTCATCTGAAAGAGTGAATCCTAGAAAGGTAACCTCACGATGAGCTATTCTTGATTTGTTTGAGGTTAATCAGATACCCTTTTGCAGTCAAAGTGTGAAGGAATCTGTCTACTTGTTGCAAGTGTTCACTGAGATTCTCATGGGTGATGTAAATATCTACATATTGCCAACAATTGGGATTGTCTGCGAGTAAGCTCAGTATTCTACTTGAGAATGTGCAAGGTCAATTTTTATACCCTTGCATTATTGTAGTGGATTGAAATTGTGTTCTCTTAAACGTGAATGTAGTGTATTTCTGGCTTTATACACTTAAAGGTTGTGAGAAATACCCATTGCTTTGATCAAGGTTTGTTTTATATTTACATCTGTGTAAGTTGGCTAGCAATCCACAACTGTGTTCATTCTGGACTGCCTCTGTCTTACAATGTTCATTCAAAATTCGAAAATCCACAATAAAACGGTAAGTACCATCGGGTTTTAAAACTGGGAGCACTTGCCTGTTATGTGGGCTAGCTTGCTTTATGTTTACCCCCTGGTCCATTAGCTGGTCTACTATGGTTTGAATGTAGATAACTGCCTGTGGTTTAACTGGATGCTGCTTTTGTGGCGGGGGTGGTTTCAGTACTGGAATCGCATGCGCTGGACATTCTTGATCATGCCCTACATGACTTTTAAACGGCTGCACTGCTGCCAGTGCTGACCAGTTCCTTGCATATTTTTGCATTAGTTCCCCACCCAGTTTGAAAAAAGCAGGCCTTACCAGCTCTTCACCCCTGGGTGCTTGTGGCACATACAATGGTGGCCAGTCTTGAAATGCTAGCAGCCCTTTATACTAAATATGTAACTGGTCAAAACAGTGCTTCAATCTTTTTGGGCTGTTCGCCTTGTAGCTGAATGGTTACAAAATACACTTCTTTATGTTCTAATGTCTGCCCAGTCGGAGTGGTGATCTGTGTATTCCTGTGTGCCCTTGTGTGTTCCAATAGTGCTTTGTGGCTGCATTAAAATATGGAAATGTCAGACCCAGAGTCTAATAGGACCTCAATCCAATCCGTGTGTTGCTTAGTCTTGGGAACGATGCAGTGAGTGTGTGGACTCTGCATTCTGTGAAACCTGTAGGGCTGCTGTGTTTTTTCTCAACCTTCACTTCCTACCCCTCAGCATCAGAACGTTCTGGTGTCCTTGCCTGTGGGGAAGGAGATGGACCCTCATCAGTGTATTTTTGCTGACACTTCATGTGTCTCCCATCTCTAAAATCATAGTCAGTAGGTCTGAAATGGGACTGTCCCCAGGCTTACCCCATGATAGTTCACCACTGCCTGTTGCCGTGCCACTGCATGGCCTGCTTATTTCCTGTAGCTTTCTCATTTTTAGGCAATTTTTCTTCCTCGGTTGGCGATAATTGTCGCCTCCTGTGGTTTGCTGCCCTTTTTAGCATGGAATGATCCTATTCCTTTCCCGGGCTCCTTTCGTGGTGTTTCTTTATCTGGCTTAACATCTTTGTTAACCTATTTCTGTGTCTCGGGAGGTCTCCTGCCTAAATGATCCCTGCCTAGTGATTGATAAGTGGATGTCACTATATCCCCAAATTGCTCCCTTTTGTTCATTCAATTGGGACAATTTCCTATGGACTTCTAACCTTGCAGGCTCTCCTTTTTAAGAAGGGTAGAATTATGCTCTCACCCATTTGATGATGAATAGATGCTGCGGACAGGCCTAAATTATGTCAGCGGCTGCGCCTTGTGTTCCCATAATGTCTGCTAGTCTCAGTGCTAGTGATATGATGGACGGCCTGCCTATCGGCTGTAAATAAAGCCAGCTATAAATTGAGATGCAGCTGTCACAACTTGCTAAAGGTGGTGTGCAGCCAGATGGGAGGAACATGGCTAGTGCCCCATGTCTGTGCTGGGGGCTGACCTGGGGATAGGGCTCTTGCAGTTGCCCTATTTTCTCTGAATACCACTTGGGTATGTCTTCATTTCTGGATGGACAAGATCCCAATATAATTCTCAATGTCAGTAGTTGTACCCCACCTGCATCCAGCTGTCCTTGAGGTTGCTGAGCAGGTGCTGCACCCTGCTGTGCCGCATATTGTAGCGCAATATTGTGCACTGTCCAATTGATAGCAATTGGTAGTCAGCCTGCAGATATGGGCCTCCACGGTTTGGATGCAACTGGGCCAAGAATTGTAGTGACAGATTGGGTGTGGTTAACGGGCCATGCCTTGCACTAGTTTGTGGGTAAACTAGATTACCTCCAAACCAGTTGACATGATTTGTATGTGTTAAAGCCAATACAGGAAACTGGTATGGGCGATAATGGATGGTGTTCACCAGGAGAGTTGCATATACGTTATTTGTCTCATTGGCTGGTGTCTTTTAAGTAAAGAGCGATTCTGCTGGCAATCCACCAAGTTGCACTACTGCGACTGTGAAGTTAGTATTCACTGCGTGACAGTGCGCTGATCGAAGCCATTCATATGGCGCCATTCTACAATGGATGGGAATATTGATTACCTGGTGCACCAGCTCCTGTACACACTCTAACCTCCTTATTTAAAGTTTTTTCGAATTTTTATTTTTGTCACTGTCAGTTTAACGTGACTGGGACCGGAGGTTCAATCCCACCATAAAAAAAGAAACGCCCTCAATCACCAAATGTTGTGAATCCTTAACCGCCAAACTCTTAACATCACCTTCTCAATCTATCAACATACACCTCATCTATAGGCCACCAGGTCCCATTGGAACCTTTGAGGAGGACATCCCTATGATCCTCTCAAACAATCTAAAAAACTCATCGCAAGCAATCCTCCTGGGAGACATGAACTTAGGTTTCAACGACCACAAAGACTTGCAAGCAACTAACATCGCCAATGTCATCACAGAACTGGGATTTACCCAAAGAATCTCGCAACCTAACCACGAAAAAGGTTAAACACTCGACTGGGTAGCAAACCACAACTGTAATGTAACAATTACCGATGTCTGCTCACAAATCTGGACAGATCATGCACTAATAACCTTCCTCATAAATGAAAACACCACCCAACCCAAGGAAAATAGATTGCCATCTCCCCCCCTACCAGCCAGAAATAAAAAAAAAAAACAGAACTACGGACAAACTGCTACCACTTATCCTCCCAACTCTAAATTCCCTATCTGAATCATTAAACCCAACAGCCCTAGTGAACAAATTCAACTCAACCATGGCCATAGCCCTGGACACCATCGCCCCGTTGAAAATGAGAAAAAACGAGCCCAGAGCACACTTAAACATTTGGTTCACCACTCACCTCAAATCCCTAAGAATTGAAAAACGCAAATGTGAATCCGCCTGGGGACTAACTCCATCAGAGACTAACAAAGTAGCTCTCAATCAATGCCTCTAAGAACTACAAAAATGAAATGAGGGCCAAAAAAGAGAACTTTAACAACAGAATACCACAGGCTAAATCTGGAACCAAAGAGATATTTCTTATACTAAAGGAACTGGAAAACCCTATCCCTGCTCCAGACAACTGTGACAAAAATAAAACGTGGTGTTCTAACATCCAAAAAGCTCTAAACAAAATTGCCACACTCCAAACCAAAATTGAGAAAAAGAAACCAAATATACCCCCTTCAACCAATCCAAAGTGGTAAACCACCTACCTCTACCAAGCCAGAACATAAATTCAACTTCACCAAAGTAGCCATCCTAGAGATTGAAAAAATAATACTCTCGCTCAAACCAACCAACTGTCCAGGCGACATATGGCCAGCCCAACTTATAAAAGACGCGGCCAGAGATCTATCCCCATTTATGTCCAAACTTAGTAATGCTTCCTTTGCATCAGGCACTATACCAGACAATCTTAAACAATCATGGGTCCTCCCCTCCTTAAAAAGCAAACCCTGGACCCCACCATCCCGACTAACTACAGGCCAATCACTATGGTACCATTTCTGCTACAAATCCTAGACAGTGGCCTACCTACAGATCCAAAAATATTTGGAGATGCGCCAACTATTAGGTACCAGACAGTCTGGCTTCAGGCCTCAACATGGTACCGAAACTGCGCTTATCGATCTCAAAACCCAAGTCGATGAGCTGAGAGATCTTGGAAAAACTGCCCTACTCCTCCTACTAGACCTCTAAGTGGCTTGTGACTTGGTGGATCATGATGTGCTCTGTACCCATTTGGAAACCTCGGCCCACTTCTCCACACATGCCATTGCATGGATCAGGTCGTTCCTAAGCGGCAGAACCATGAGGGTTTTCTCCACCTCCGCAGCGGCTAACCCAGTACCTATCACATGTGGCGTCCCCCAGGGGATCCTGTGTCTCTCAGACTATGTATAACATCTTCACGAAGCCTCTGTTCGATGGTCTGGACCTTCTTGGTGTCACCTACACAAACTATGCAGATGACACTCAGATTCTCATCCCACTTTCGGGGGATTATGAACAGGATTTGGCCTTGGTGAACAGAATATACCTCATCATCCAGGCATGGATGGCCCGTCATGGTCTATGCCTGAATGATGAAAAAACGGAACTCATACTGGGGAACACAAAATATCAAAAGACTGAACGATGACTACTCATCATTTGACATAGATGGCAACACCATTAAAGTAGCGAAAGAAATAAAAACACTAGGTTTTTACCTCGACTCTTGCCTCTCTCTAACAAAGCAGGTGAATGCGATGGCCTATAGCACCGCATACACCTGTAAGCTGATTATAGCAGCTAAACCATATTTATCCACCGCCAGCTGCCTCACCCTATCAAGAGCCCTGGTATTATCCAAATTGGACTATTGCAATGCACTATACATAGGGTCCAATAAACACACGCTGCAAAACAATGCCCTTAGAGCCGCTTTAGGAATCCCAAGAAGAGAGCATATCTCAGACGTTAGAAGACAGTCTAACTGGCTATCCACAGCTGACAAAATGCAACTCAAAACAGCATCCTTGACTTTCAAAAGTATTAATGTCCTAGCCCCCAAATACCTAACGGAACGATTCAAAAGAAGAACGTCTAACAGGCCTACCAGAGAAGCATACACCAACTAGCTGTGCCCCCATTTAAGTTGAGCACAGCCGGAGGCACCAGCTTCCCTGTCAAAGCGTCCCAGCTATGGAACTCCCTCCCATCATCCTTAATGTCTGACCAATCTTATCCACACTTCAGACTTAATTGCATTAAATGTCTCAAAGAAAATGACCTATAACTGACTACACTAGGACTAGTCACGTCTGACCCACCTGTTAATCTGCAGCTGAACGCATTCCTCCTTGTTCATCAACCCCGCTTAATCCACCTTGCTCCTTGGCATTCAATGTATACTGTGTATACACCCCTGTGTACAATCACCTGTGTATGTAACCATGTATATTGTCATCATTTACTGTCAATGCACCCTGTAACCTTCCTAAAATGTGTAACTGTAACATGTAAGCTTAAAGTATTCTTGAACACCCGCCCGGATACCCTCGGGTCTGGTGCGCGCTATAAATAATCAATCAGTAATGCTATGGTCATCTCTAAGAAGTCTCATCTGTTGTGGGTGCAACCTGACTTAATTGCCTGTGATCAAGCTTGATTTCTGCCCTCCTCTTCCCCCCAACTCACTTGAGTCTGTGGGGAGTGGACATGGAATCAGAAGTCATATTTAATGATAATAGGTACCCCAGGAGTGGATCTAGCGCCTGGGACAACCGTCCTGAGTGTTCGAAACCATTAGCATAAATTAACATAAAACAGTCAGGACATTTTTTGAAGTTCTTTTGGACTCAGACACCATTCTGAAGCATTACTCAGAAATATGAAACTGACACCGAGGATAGCAGGTTAATACATTTTACTCACAGCTATCTCCTACATGCTCTAATTTGCATTGCGCAAGCTATAACAAAGGAAACTCTAACATTGCGCATTACCATACATATGAAAAGAAATGTGTACGCTAAGAGCATGGTTTACATTGATAGAGAAAAGAATAAGTAAACATTTGACGGCAGCAGCGTTGAGTGATGTGGGATTTATAGTATCTTGATCTATTGCTAAGCTATGGCATGGAGTGGTGCAACACACTAACCGCTTTTAGTCTCAAAATGCATATGGTCCGACTTCACATTCAACTCGCGCTTCAGAGCATGATGTGCATCACAGGACCCGCCCACGGCTTTGTCAGTTGGGCCTGCTCTCGTCTCTGGGTACTGCGATGGATGTATCTTCCCAGCCCCCAGTGCTTGAGGTCTGCTGGTTGTGTCCCCCACTCTGCTCATTTAGCTTTCCTTTTGCACATAAAAAGGGAGCAGACTTGAGCGTCCTATCCTGCCATATGGGAACTTAAAACCTAGTGCTTAAGAGCGTTTCTTGCTTTGCTTGCACATACTACATCCCTATGTGCACACTTCAGACAGACGCTGTCTGTGACTACTGGTTGTCTCCCTTCGAGTGACTGGGCTTCTGCTCGGGGAACGAGCAAAGCATGTAATTTGTTCCTACACAACTTCAAACTCCATTATAGTAACTGAGCTTTTGAAGAGGTAAAGAGCAACACTTTCTTTCACACACTCTTAACTGTGTGCATGTATTAGGTGTCTATTGTTGCTTCTTGTCTTATCAGATCTAACGTGATCTGATAAGACGAAAAAAGAAAAAGAAAAGAAAAAGAAAGGCATCTTTTGTTTGCCTTTTTAAGATGGGAAGCTGCCACTTGTGTTTAGGTTTCTTCTGCTGGAGGCAGGAAGCTACCATTTCCTATTTCTCACCTTTCACTACAGCCCCGCAGCAGGTTATGCGTGTGTTCTTCACTGGCCACACTTTTTTTAAAATTATTTTTTAATTAAAAGGAACCTATATTATCTGCAGCATGTCTATGCTTGTCCCTTGAAAGCAGCTCCTGTATTATGTGTAAGCATGTGCTTTCTGCTCAACAAACATTTGTAGTCTCTTACTGTTGTGTTGCTAAAAGTCGCCTTATCTGAGCCAAATTGTCTTCTCAGACTTGTTATCCTTAACAAAAAACAGATGATCGGTTCCCAATCTCTATTGACCTACATACAGGCAAGCCCCTCCACAACATCCTCAACAAACTGCCCAGCTGCGTTCTCGCCGCTCAGGCATGCCAGCTTCTCGCGTTCACTTCAAGCTGGCATGCCTGGGGCTAGTGCACAGCGGATAGGCACAAAAACATGAGCCCCCAAAAAGAGGAACATGGAGGGTGTAGCGGCAGCAGCTACGAGTATGGTCTTTAATCATGGTATATGTTGATAACAATCGTGAAGCCCCGCCATGTACTAAGAAGGAAAAGGGTCAGCAAGCGCCAAAGGTTTATTTTAGGAAGAACCTCACTTCCAGCGAGAGTCCGTCCGTCTTGAGGTGTCTGCCTAGCGGCAGGGTCTCTGGAGCACTGCATCTCGCCTTAGTCCACAATGGAGTACACTAGCTACTCCTGGTCACCGATTGCGTGGAGGTTCCCTCTGTCTCCCCACGTCGTTGTTTCCCTCTTAACGCCGGGGCATAGCTGCTCCCTATCCATCCATGCCTGTGCTTCCTCTGGAAGGTCAAAGAACCAGATCCTGTTTTATGTATAATTTTGAGATGTGCAGGGTAGCAGCATGTACTTCAGGCCTGCCGCTCAGAAGTCTTGATTTGGCCGCTGAGCATTGTGCCCGTTTTTTCTGTACTTTGAAAGTACAATCGGGGTAGACCGCCGGATCTGGTGAAACCCTTTTCAGTTCGCCCCTTTGTCTGGAGTAGGCCAGTATTTTCTCCCTGTCCTTATAGATCAGGACCTTGGCAATGATCGACTTCAGAGGCGCACCTTGAGAAGGGAGCCTAGTCGTTGCCCTGTGTGCTCTCTCAATTGTGAATCCTGCACTGCTGTAATCTGTGTGCCCAGTGAGGCTTTCAAATCAGCTTACTCCTACATCCTGTCCCCTTTCCTCCATATTTTTGGGACATTCCGTCCAGTGGAAAGGGACCGGAGCACTTTTGTAAAAAGCATAAAATTGAAAAATGTCCTTCTCTTTTTACGCGGGGTACTGCACGTGGCCATACCCCCTGCCCTCCTTAACTCCGCCCATCGCCCTTAAGTCCTTTTCTCTGCATAGTCTGGGCTGGACGCACTTGCATCACCGGAAAGACATTTTTCTTCTTTCCATTGTCCTTCTCTCCTGCTCCGGTTCTGCAGTCGTGTAGCCCTCTGTCTATGCCGGATCATTTGGGATTTGTCTCTTGTTCCTCTTCCGAACGTCGCTTCGCTAGGGCGGATCCCCATTCTCTCTGGAGTGTCGTTGACTGAATCTCCGTTGGGACTCGTTGGGACTCGTGTTTGTACTGCGATTCCCTTTCGGTCTGGGCACTTTAACGTTGGATTTGCCGGTGGCAGGACTTCCAGCGCGTTCCTCCACTGCATTTTCAAATCTTCATCGAAAGAGACGCCCGATAAGTTCCTTACTTTCTAGGGCACCCCGGCCGGGGGACACATTCCCAGGGTCCTCCAGGTCCGGGAGGGGCTTCAAGAGCTCTGCTACCAGGGTTTCCCCTGAGGTGCCTCGCAGGCCTAATAGGCGTACCAGGGTGTTCCCCGAGGGTTCCCGCGAGGGTCCTGCCAACACCGGACTACGATCCGAGGTTCACCCGTCAGGCGCTAATAGTCAGCACAGTCTTGCTGAGGCTTTGGGTACCGGAGTTGGCTCTGAGGTCTCCTTGTTGGGAGCTTCCCATACAGACACCGGGGTGCGCCTTGAGGCCTCTGTTAAGGCTTTTCTATACCGAATCATGGTTAGAGGCTCCTCTCAGGGGGGCTGTACGTACCGGACGCTGTTCCGAGGTTCCTCTCTTTGAGGCCAAGGTGTGTACCGACAGAACTGAAGAGACCTACTAGGGTCTTGTCTGTGAGGTGGATGCCTCAACATTCCTGCGCTGTGATACCGGTTCTGTCGAGGGGGCAAAGGGAGAGGTCTCTGACCGTGACCCCTCTGTTACCAGCTTTGCTGAGGTTCTTCTTTTGGAAGCTAATTCAAGGGGCCCCTTCAGGATGTCCAGTAAACATCCAAGGCCCCACAGTACCGGCTCTGCCAAGGATCCTTGTGTCGAGGCTAAGTTTCGATCAAGTCCCCTGACCATCCTGTGGAGATACCTGCCTCATCCACACATGTGAAGCAGTTCTCTTCGGATGTGGACAAAATGGCGGGCCTTCCCTCGTGTTCTGCGGTGGCCATTTTGGATTCTTCCCGTACACCCGCGCTATCGACGGCTGGTGCTGGTAACTGTCTTTTTGGTGAACAACCGTTTCCGCAGGTCGGTGCAAATCTGTTCCACCCTTCTTATGACTGCTGTGCTCGGATGTCACTACCGCATACGGTCTTGCTTTCTGGCAGCCTTCCTCTTTACGTTCGTGGGGGTATGCCCCTTATGAGCGGCCTCCGCCCACCGAATGTCTAAATCTTAGTCAGAGGGTGCCTTTTTGGGAAGTTTCAGAGACTTATGCACTCTGACCCCGTGAGGGAGTACTTTAAGGGCCTTTTCTTGTAGCTCGGTCACTAGGGTTTCCCCCTGAAGTTCCCCAACGGCCTAATAGGCATACCGGAGATTCCTCCGAGGATTCTGACGGACCTGCCAGTACCGGACATTAGCACCGTGATGGTGAACCTCGGAACAAAGTTCAGCACAGTTCGGCTGGGTGCTGGGCTACCAGGGTTCACCCTGAGGTCTGCGTTTCTGGAGCTTTCCCCGCTGTAACAAGGTTGAAACCTTAGGTTCCTCATGTGGTGGTTAAAGCCTATATCTACAGATCTGAGAGGCCTTCGTAGAGGGTCTTGTCGGTGAGGTATTGTCCTCACCTGTGCCACGCTCTGGGTCGTGGTGGTACCGGTTCTGTCGAGGGGGCAAAGAGGGGTATCACGGACCACATATCCTCTGGTACTGGCTTGTCCGAGGTTCCTCTGTTGGAGGCTAATTTTGAGACGTGTTTGAAGATGTCGACTAACATCTAAGACCACCCAGTACTGGCTCTGCCGAGGATCCTTGTAAGGCTAAAGTGTGATTGAAGTCCCCTGACTCTCCTTAGGAGGCAGTTGCCTCAGCTACGCATGTGACGCAGTTCTCTTCAGGTGGTGACAAAATGGCAGCTCAATCTGCGTGGCCTACGGCGGCCATTTTGGATACCTCCCTTACACCTACATTTGCAACGTCTGGTGCTGGGAGCATTCCTTTTGGCAATAGTAACCCGTTCCGCCCTTCGTTTGACCGGCGTGCGTGTGTTTCTCTCTCATACTGTCGCGCTCCCCCCTGCTTTTGCTCCACTGATCTATGTGGACCTGGCCAGTGGTGGACCCTCCTGGCAAGCATCCTCCTTGCGTTCGGGGGTAGGTCCCTTACAAGCGGTTTCTTCCTCTTCGACACCTAAGCCCTCGGCTGAGGATGAGTTTTTGGGAAGTTTCAGATGCTCATGCACTCTGACCCTGTGAGGATGTATTTCAAGCGTCTTTTCACTCCGGTTCCACCCTCGCCCTGGCTGCTCCGGTACAGTATTCTTTTAAAACCTGAGGCAATAGGCGTGGAGGACCAGTCTTCTGATCCCGCCTCGTTGGGATGAGCCTTAAGCAGATGAGGAGGGCGATGAGTAACCCCGCTCTGTGAGAGCATTCCATGACCAGGAGGGGCTTGTGTAGCTCTGTTACCAGGGTTTCCCCTGAGATGCCTCAAGGGCCCAATAGGCGCACCAAAGTGTTCTCTGAAGGTCCCTCTGAGGACCTGCCAAAACTGGACGTGGTTCCGAGGTTGACCATTTGGGTGCCTAGGTTCAGCTCAATTTGTCTGTGGCTCTGGATACCGGGGTTCGCCTGAGGTCTCCGTTTCTGGTGTCATGGCTCAAGGCCCCCTCTTGATGGGGCTGTATGTCCCGGGTTAAAACCCAAGGTTCCTCTAAATACAGTACCGACGGAATCGAGGGATCCTCTATGGGTCCTGTCGGTAGGGTACATTCCTCAACCGTCCCACGCTCGGGGTTGTGGTGGTACTGATTCTGACGAGGGGGCAAAGAAGGTGATCAGCAACAGGCCTTTCAGTACTGGCTCTGCTGAGGTTCCTCCATTGGAGGCTAATTCTGGGTCAGTTCCTAGGATGGCCAGTAAACATCCTAGATCTGCCAGCACCAGCTCGTCCAAGGATCCTTGTTTCAAGGCTAAGTGTTTAAGTCCCATGACTCCCCTGAGGGAACAGTTGCCTCACTTTCTCCTATGACGCAGTTCTCTTCAGGTGTTGACTAAATGGCGGCCTAACCTCCTTGGTCCACAACAGCCATATTGGTTACCTCCCTTACACCAACTTTCATGACTGGTGCTGGTAGTGTTCCTTTTGGGGCCAAGCGTTCCACACTATGTGGAAAACAAAGATCTGATTGTCAGTCCTGGCGATAGCTTCAGCTAAGGGCCCTTGTACAAAGGTCAGGGTCTCAGACTTGGTCCTTCTCTAGCATCAAGGGGCTTCAGGGTCGCCTTGGTAGCCCCGCCTTAAGCGGCAGCAGCATGGTAGTTGGTTTTTCTCTCTGCCATCAACCTCCTCTACAGGAACGGGTAATCTGACAGCCGACAAATCACCAAATGATATTTTTGGTCTGTCACACTGCACTTCGGTGGGAGGACGAATTTTGTTTCTTCGAATGGATTGTGACCTCCAATGTATTGTCCTCCAACGTATTACACATCTTTGATATGTAATGTCCACAGCTGTGTCCCTAGAATGCCTCAGTCGAGGGCGACGTCACCGCATGTTATAAATAGGACGCACGGCGCCTGTAGCCTTGGTTCTGTTTTTTCCGCAAACGTGTTTCCTTCAGAGACTCAGCGCCTCACGTATTCCTCGTGAATGTCGTCTTCTTCGACCCCTCAGACTCCGTGGTCTGGCTTAAAGACTTGCCGGGACTGCAAGTCTAAGATGTCGATTACGGACCTGCATCGCATTTGTTTGTGGTGCTTGGCCGAGAGTCATGACACCGACGACTGTTTCAAATGCCAGTCGCTAACTGCTAAGGCCTTGCGGGAGCGTAAGGGGAAGTTACAGGTAGATAGGGGTTCCAAACCCAGTGAGTCCCGTAAAGCTGCTATGGGGGATGTCCACCGATGATTCGAGGGGCGACTCTACTCGTCTGAGGGAGTCCCGGGGAATCTCGGTCCCGCAGTGGTTCCCGCCATTCGTCCTACTTGTCTCTGCATTCCCGGAAGCGCTGTCACCAGTCGCCTTCCCTGTCCTCTTTGGAGGATGGCGCCGTGAGGGAAGTGGCTTGTCCTATGAAGTCCGAGACTCTGGAGGAATGGGCAGCCTTCAGGGAGCAGATGCTGGCGATTTTTCAATCCCAGGGCACAGTTCCGTCCGTGCCTTCGGTAGAAGCCGGCGGGGGAACGGTCTCGGTCCATGGCTCGTGAGCCTTTGGGCTCGGGTCCTCAGCGTGATTCTCATTGGGAACCGTCGAGGTCCTGTTCGTACAAGGTTCAGGTTGATCGCCAGAGACGTGCTTCCAGATCTCGGTCCTCGTCCACGGTGAGAAATCTGGTAAGGGCTTGAGCTTTGCGTGGACTCAGTCGGCACTGTGTTGGTCGGATACAGATGTTGAAGCTTTGCCTTCGCACCAGCCCTCGGGCAGGTTGCCAAATCAGTCGGCGACCTCAATGCCTTTGGGGCCTTTTGGCCAGAATTTGCTGATGGAGGTCCCTGGTACTGTGGATCCTCCAAGGAAGGCTACTTCCAAGTCTGTAAGGCCTGTTAAGGATTCCAGACCCTCTTCTGTCCCAAGGCAGTTTTTTCTTCCTCTGGATGATATCTGAGGATGAGTAGAGGTCAGATTTGGATTTGACCCTGTTGAGCCTGATGTGGCTCCTGTCTTTTCCGGTGACCGTCAATTGGAAGAGTTGCGTCAATCTCTTCATGATGCCAGTGGCTTGGACACTTCTCCTGAGGTGGAGTTTGGCAGACCTGAGCCTGAGGCTCATGCAGAGTCACATCCTACAGGAGACTGATGGCAAGGGTCATGGAATATCTTGTTTGGTCTAGTCCTCCGAAAGCTTTTGTTCAGGATGACTTTACTGATATTTTGTATCAAGGTCCGTCCTCTGACCCGGTGTTAGGTTTTCAATTGATGTTGCAGAAAAGGGTGGCGGCTGCTTGGCAGACACCGGAATCTCTTCCGGTGGTTATCAAATCATTAAATAAAAAATACTGCCCTTCCAGTAGCGACCCCAGCTACCTTTCCTCTCCCCCCAATCCCACGAGTTTGGTGGTTCAGTTGGCTACGGCCACCTCGAGGCAGGCGGCGTACCCTACATCCCTCCTGATGGGGATGAAAAACTCTTCGATGGTTGGGCATGCAAGGTGTTTTCTGCTGGGAGTATGGCGCTGAACTCGGCCAACTCCACTTGTGAATTAGCAAGATTTTCACACACACTTTGGAATTGTTTCTCTAGCGGCTGAGCATATTCCCGAAGGGGAAGAAAAGGATGGGTTCCTTGCTCTCGTGCAAGATGGCAAGGATGCCATGTGTGAATCCCTTCAGTCGGGATTGGACACGGCCGACAGTGTTAGCCAGTCCAAGGCTGCGAGCACCGTTATACGCAGATTTGCGTGGTTGCGGAAGTCGGGTTTTGCTCCGGATGCCTGTCTTTTGAACATGCCCTTTGGCGCTTATTTGTTTGGCAGCAAGGCTGAAGAGAGCCTTGAGGGGTTACAGACCTCAAAAGCTGCGGCTAAATCTTTGAGCACAGCTGTGCGTCAACCTCCGCCTTTTCGTCCTAAGGGACAGCAGTGGAGGGGAGGTTCCTTTCGTTACTACTGTTGGTACGACGAGAGGAGCCGCCAGTCAAAGGGGCCAGTGGAAAAGTACCCGTAGTGGTCTGGGGAATGGTGGTGCCAAAGCTGCTCAGGCAGCTGCCTCTTTGCCTTCAGGCACTGCCGCAGCCACTACAAAACAAGCATGAGGCCATGTTCCATTGTTCGCCAGTTGGGGGCAGACTGTCTCAGCATCTCGAAGAATGGCGAGCTATTATTTTGAATGCGTGGGTTCTGGATACAATAGCCCACGGCTACTGCATTCCCTTCCTAAAGCAGCCTCACAACAATCCACCAGGGAATCTCTCTTTTAAGCTTCCAGATCTGCTTCTTGTGCAGGAAATCTTGACCCTGTGGAGAATGGTGCTATAGAACTGCTGCCTGTAGTGGAGAGGAACAAGGGATGGTATTCCCCATATTTTTTGCTTCCAAAGAAAGACTGGGGATCGAGACCCATCTTGGATTTGCGTTGGTTGATCATACTTCTCAGTAAGGGCAAATTCAAGATGGTCACTCTTTCTCAGGTTCTCCAGGCCCTTCAAATTCAGGATTGGTTGGTGTCTCTGGACCTACAGGTGAGGGGGGGGGGGATTCACGTCTACCCCTACCTGGACGACTAGCGGATCCATGCACGTTCTCCCGAGCAAGTGACAGATCTTCTCGGTCTCACCTGCTGCTCCCTCCATAAGCTGGGCTTCTCCCTCAATTTCAAGAAGTCACATCTGACACCTTCCCAACAGCTCCAGTACGTCAGGGCTGTGTTGGACATGTCCTTAGGGGAAATGTTCACCTCCTAAGGTGAGGGCTCATCACATTGTGCAGATGGTGGACAAGGTTGAACATGCCCACCGTCTCCCGGCTTTCGGATTCTTAAGGTTGCTTGGCCTCATGGCATCCTGCATTTTTCTGGTGCCAGCGGCCAGGCTGAGGGTGAGATCCCTGCAATGGGTCCTCAAGATGCAGTGGTCACAATTATCAGGCAAGATGCCTGATCCCGTTCAGATTCCATTCTCCGTCTATGTGCGGGGGGAAGTGTCCTTATCACGACGGACAACACAGTGGCCATGCATTACCTCAACAAAAAAGGGGGGGTAGGGTCACTCTCATTGTGCAGAGAGGCGATGCAGCTCTGGTTCTGGACAATCCAGCAGGGAATATCACTCTCAGCAGTTCATCTGGTCGGAGAGGAAAATGCGGCGGCAGACGCTCTGAGCAGGCAGAGCACGGTCTCTTACGAGTGGGAGTTGGCTCAGGAAGTCCTTCTGGAGATCTTTGCCCTTTGGGGAACCCCACAAGTGGATCTCTTCGCAACCAATGCCAACCAGAAGTGCGAGAGATTCTGCTCAAGGTAATTTCCTCCGAGAGGAGCATTAGGAGATGTGTTTGTCGTGGATTGGTCATTCCCACTTCTGTACGCGTTTCCTCTGGTCCCCGTCATTCCTCAATTGTTAAGGAGGTTGCGGAGGTTCGGATCCCACATGATCCTCATTACTCCGGATTGGCCCAGGAGAGCGCGGTACCCGGACCTTCTAGAAATGTCCATCTGCCCTCTGTGGGGGGGTGGGGTGGCGGAGGGGGAGAGGGAGAGAGATCGGGTTCTCCATCCAGAGGTCAAGACTCTCTGCCTTCATGCTTGGTATCTGAAAGGTTCAGATGTAAGGATTGGGACCTCCCGGATAACATGATGGAGGTGTTGCTTTCGGCCAGGCGGCCAGCAACCAAATCCCTGTACCGTTGGCATAAGTTTTGTGACTGGTGCAGAAGACAAGCTGTTGATCCTTTTCAGTGTTCCATTCCCGTGGTTCTGTCTTTCTTGCTTTCTTTGGGCCTTCAAGTTGATGCCATTAAAGGTTACCTGGCGGCGCTGTCCATCTTCAAGCGCTCGTCTGAAGAATGTTCTTATTTTAAGTTTCCTTTGATTTCCTAATTTGTTAAAGGACTAATGTGTTCCCACAGTCCCAGTTTCAGGTGCCGGTTTGGGATCTGAATTTGGTCTTGAAATTTCTGATTGGTGCTCCATTTGAACCCTTGCACTCTTGTCCTTTGAGACTGTCGTCTTTCAAGACTGTGTTCTTGGTTGCGGTTACATCCGCTTGCAGAGTGAGTGAATTGCAGGCACTTTCATCTAAGCCACCCTTTACTGTGTTCCACAAGGATAGGTTTGTACTGAGGGTACGTCCTTCCTTTCTACCTAAAGTAGTGTCTGAGTTTCATTTAAGCCAGAAAGTGGTACTTCCTTTCTTCTATCCTCCTCCTCATCCCGGTAAGGATGAGGAGCGACTCCATAGGTTGGAACCTAGGAAAGCTCTGAGCTTTTATTTTTTTTAATTTTATTAGATTTTTATACAAACGGGTCACAAGAAAAGGTGCAAGCATTTGATTACAGAACAGAGTTGAGGTCTTTTCCAATCAGTATTCAAACATAAACCTTGTGTATCCGAACAACTTCAGTCTACAAATCTTTGCAGTGACCATTCCTGTCTCCCATTCCCCCACATCCCCTTACAAGCCCCCTCCCCCCCTCACCTATCCTAAGCATTCATTATACAAGAAATGTGTGGGTTTATCTTTGTGGTCACATTTCAGATTTTAAGGGACTCTCCCATTAGGGAAGTTATCTTTACGTTTCTCTGTTTCATTTTAGGGTGCGTATTAGACCATGTCAGACATTGGAGGGGTATTTCATGACAAAGTGGTGGAGTAAGCTTCCATCTACACTAATACATGTTAATGTGTTATTCCTGGCATGTATTTGTTCGTGAAGTCCATCCACAGAGTATCACATTGTGTGGATCTCCCATATAGGGATGATGTGATTTTTTTTTCCATGGTACATATATTTGATGCTACATTAACCCATTCACGCTCGCTCGGGGTTGTTGTGGATTTCCACTTCATAGCCAGCAAAGCACGGGCAGCTAGCAACAGCTGTGTGACCAGACCTTTAATCCTTCTCCATTCATCTTCATACTTTCAAAGCCAAACTAAATGAGGTAGGGGTCTGCAGTTCTGTGGACCCCATCTAGGTCTCTGATCCAGCCCAGGACCTCGTCCCAATACATCTTAATCCGAGGACCACCCCACCACATATGCCAATAATCTGCGACTTCACCACATCCACGCCAACATAGTGGGCTAGCTGACTGGTACATTTTGGAGAGTCTATGTGGGTCATACTGCCACCAGTGCAGTAATTTGATAGCATGCAATTTATACTGACTCGATGTGGATGTTTGAGGTGCCGCTCGGCACATTTTCTCCCACATGTCGGTCAATATGATCGCCTAAATCTCTCTCCCATTTCCTTCTCAAGGGCTCCGTAGTTCCCTTACCCACTTCTACTAATTCTTTGTACATGGCTGATATTAAACCGTTCTTCTTTGTCCTGGAGTTCAACAGCATTTCGAAGGGGGTATGTTCCCTCTTCAGTTTATCCTTCCACTCTGCTCTCGTCAGGATGCCTTTAAATTGCAGCAATTGGAAGGTAGACAACACACCTATTCCCAGGGGCTCTACTAACTCTGGGAGTGTGATGGAGTTGTTTTTCAAGAGTTGCCCCACTCTCTCCAAACCCGCTTCGTACCAAGTTTGAAATCTCTCTACATTAAGGAGGTGTTCATTAATACTTGGGGACCACAGGTGGCTCAACTGGGATGGCCATGTGGAAATGTTACTCATCTCTGTGCCCTCCCTCCAAATTTCCGATATGGTCTCTAATATTGGGTGATTTAAAAAAAAATCTATTTGAGTTTCCTCCTTGGGGCCCACAACCCCTCTGAGACCATGGCAGGGGCTAGATAGTGATTGTCCATTGAAATCCACTGGGGCTCTTTTTGATTACGGAAATGGGGGGGGATTAACACTCATAGTTGGGCTGCCTCAAATATTTCCTAAGTTCCGGGAGACCCACCATGCCCTTGTCCTTAGATAATGTCAGGGTGTCGTATGCAATTCTGTCCTTCTTTCCTTGCCTGAGGAAGCTTACAATTGCTCTTTCGACTTCCATGAAGAAGTGTGCTGGCATTTTGATAGGAAGCATTTCAAAGGGGTACAAGAACCGTGGGAGACATATCATTTTAATTGGATTGAGCCGTCCCAGCCAGGATATTGTCAATTTGTTCCATCTAGCGAGGTCTGCATGCAACCTTTGAAGGAGTATAGGGAAGTTGGCTTTGTGTAGGACTTCTATTTTTCTTGTAATTTGTATACCTAGCTATTTCAATTTACAATGTTCAATCATAAGACCCAGTGAGGAGTATTTAACTTCATTTGTCTCTGCAGACCGCTGTAGGGGGAACAAAATCGACTTGGTTTTATTTACTTTGAAACCAGATATTTGGCCGTATTCCTCAAGAAGGTGCAGAGCTCTAGGGATGTATGTTCTCGGATTAGCCAGATGGAGTATGTCGTCGGCATACAATGCCACCTTATACTGAGTCTCACCTAGTCGCAGTCCTTCCAACCGGGGGTCTTCCCTCATTCTCTGTGCAAAGGGTTCCAGAGAGAGAGAAAAGAGGATAGCAGAAAGAGGGCATCCCTGCCTGGTGCCTCGTCTTAATTCAAACCATCTAGAGTATTCACTGTTTACAAATACGGATGCTTTGGGCTTTGTATACACTGCTCGAATCCCTCTTTGAAATTTTGGCCCTATCTCCACCTTACATAAGACTGCTGTCAAGAAGTCCCACTCCACCCTGTCAAAGGCCTTCTCCGCATCGATGGAGAGCAGGGCAGGCTCATTGGTCATACTCTGGGAGGCATTGACAAGATGCAAGGTCTTTCACATTGTATCAGCTCCTCGTCTCCCGAGTATGAAGCCCACTTGATCAGAATGGATGGGTTGGGGCATAAGTGTCTCCAATCTGGAAGCTAATACCCGGGTATACATTTTCGCATCTGCATTAAGCAAAGATATGGGGCGATACGATCCACACTTTTTGGGGTCCCTTCCATTTTTAGGGATTACCGTGATAAGAGCTCTAACAAAGGAGTCTGGAGCCCTCCCTGAGATTAGGATTTCGTTCAACAGGTCAACCAGGAATGGTATAAGGTAGGTACTAAAAGATTTGTAGAATCTGGCCATGTAGCCATCTTCTCCTGGGGATTTGCCTAATTACAAACTTTTTATTGCATTTTGAATCTCCTCTCCTGTTATGGGGGATTCTAAGTGAGCCGAGTCTAGGTCTGTTACCTTTTGGCATGCTGATGGCGGCCAGGTAATTCTCTTTGGCAGATGGGTCTGGGTCCGCCTCCAGGTTTTCAGTTTCACATAGAAGGTAGCAAAGGCCTCTGGGATGGTGGATATGGTTGTCACTGGGGCGAGCACTTCCTCAATTATCTCCAGAACTGTTCGCTCTGCCCGTTGCTCCCTGAGTCTAGCAGCTAGCAGTGAATCTACTTTGTCACCTTTTTCATAAAATGTTTACTTCAGCAGGTGCAGTCTGTGCACAGTCTGATCATGTTCTAGGAGACGAAGTTCCTCCCTTTTCATTTTCACTTAATTGAGTTTGTTGGCATCCACTGTATAGCGTCTCCTAACCTCCTTGTCCAACTGCCTAATCTCTTCTCGGAGTCTGTTTTCAATCTGTGCTTTCTCTTTTCTTACTGGCCCTTTCTCTTATAAGGACGCCTCTCCAGGTCGCCTTCCCTGCATCCCACACCCCTTGTTTGGAAACCTCTCCGGTGGTGTTCAGTTTAAAGTATTCAGTAATCTCTGTTTCCATTTCATTCCTAAAGATAGGGTCTTTCCAGAGGGCCTCATTACATCTCAATTTACCTCCTCCAACTGGCAGGTTTTCCCACTGAGTGTTAGCAATTACCATATCATGGTCCGACAACGTGATTGGGGTGATCTGTTTGTGTTGTGATGTTATATAGATATTTTGAAAAGTAAATATAGTCGATCTGAGTAAAGGTTCTTTCGAGGGGATTGGGTCCTCCGACGTATTCCATATCTATGACATGTAATCACCACAGCTGTGCTGCTTCGGAAACTTTTTTCTGTGTCCTGCGTCGATGCGCCGTCGTCGAGGACCGCCGCCGACGTCATCCCATGTGATAAGTAGGACGCACGACGCCCGTAGCCTCAGTTCCGTTTTTTCCGCGAACGTGCTGCTTCGTGAATCTCGGTTAACGCCTCGACTCTTTGGAGTTCTGTTCTTCTCGGTTCTTCGAACCTGTTCGTTTTTGTGAAAATCCTTTGTGTGAAGATGTCTTCTACTTCGTCTTCGACCCCGTGTCCGGGCTTCAAGAAGTGCGTGGAGTGTGGGTCCAAGATGTCGGTGACGGACTTGCACGACGCCTGCCTCTGGTGCCTCGGAGAGGCCCACGACACGGATGACTATCGACTGCCAGTCGCTCACATCCAAAGCCTTACGTGAACGTTAGAAGTTGTTATTGGTAGGTCGGGTGTCCAAGCCCCGGAAGTCGAAGTCTGCGGGGCTTTCGACGGATGATTCGAGAGGAGACTCTCCGTGTCATCGTCGGAAGTCTCGTGGGTCTCCTTCTAGGAGTCGGTCTCGCCACTCCTCAGCCTCTTCGAGGCATTCTCGGAAGCGCCGACACCGGTCGTCTTCCAGGTCCTCTTCGGAGGACTTTGCCCGGCACGTCGCTTACCCCACCAGCTGTGCGACGCCGGAGGAATGGGCTTCCTTCGGGAAGAAAATGCTGGCGATTCTCGAGTCGCAGGGTACTAAGCCGTCCTCGGCCCCGAGTGGGGTCGGTCGTGAGAGGTCGAGAGACACTGCTCGCAAGAGTGGTCGGCACGAGTCGCGGGAGAGGTCCCGTTCGGACAAGGGGACTCGTTCTCAACGTACCCGTTCCAGGTCCTGGTCCTCGACGCGTTCGAGACCGTGTGCACCTGTGATGTCTTCGAGGAAGACATCGATGTCTGAGGCGTCGAGGGTGTCGGCAGGCTTTCTCGAGGCTCCGACTCCGAGGAAGTCGTCGAAGCCGTCGACGCTCAGGTCGTCGAAGGACACGCTCGGAGCTCCGGCTTTGAGGACTGTGTCGATTTCGCCGATGCCTGTTCTCTCGACGCCGATTCACTCGACGCCCTAGACGCCTTTCGTGTCGGAGGTACCCCGTGGCACGGGGGAACCCCCTAGGAAGGCTCTGGTTAAGAGCAAGCACTCTCGGGTGCCTTCTTTTCGCCACCTGGAATATATTTCAGAGGCGGATGAGGATTCTGATGGCCTGGTTCCTAGTCAGGTTCCAGATGAAATTGTCTCGGGCCATAGTCAGTTTGACGATTTGAGGCAGTCACTGCATGATGCCAGTGGACACCTCTCCGGAGGTGGAGTTTTGTAGGCCTGAGTCTGGCTCTCATGCCGATTCCTCGTACCGACGCCTTATGGCTAGGGTTTCTGAGTACTTGGGATGGTCTGCTCCCCCAGGGGAGTTTGTGCAGGATGATCTCACGGACATCCTTGATGTTGGTCCCCCAACTGACCCGGTACTGCCGTTCCATATGGCTTTACAGAGGAGGGTGGCGGCGGCTTGGACTGCTCCGGAGAGTCTCCCGGCGGTGGGCAGGTCCTTGTTGCGAAAATACCGTCCAGCCAGTAGCAACCCCTGCTACTTGACCAGGCACCCCACTACGGAGAGTTTGGTGGTGCAGGCGGCCACGGCCCCGGCAAAGCAGGCGTCGTACCCTACCATCCCTCCTGATAGGGACGACAAACGTTTTGATGGCTGGACGAAGAAAGTGTTTTCTTCTGGTGGTATGGCGCTTCAGGCGGCCAACTCCATTTGTGCCTTGTCTCGTTTCACTCCCACTCTGTGGAACTGTGTTGCTTTAGCGGCTGAACATATTCCCGAAGGGGACTAACGGGATGGTTTCCTTGCTATGGTCCAGGATGGTAAGGATGCCATGTGAGAGTCCGTTCAGTCGGGTTTGGACTTGGCTGAATGCGTCAGCAGGTCCATGGCGGCGAGCACCGTGATACGCAGGTTTGCGTGGTTGCGGAAGTCGGGGTTTGCTCCTGATGTGCAGGCCCGGCTCCTCAACATGCCCTTTGACGGTGAACACCTTTTTGGCAGCAAGGCTGACGAGAGCCTTGAGAGGTTGCAGACCTCAAAAGCTGCAGCGAAGTCGTTGGGCGCTGCAGTTCGCCAACCTCGGCCTTTTCGTCCTAGGGGACAGCAATGGAGGGGTGGTTCCTTTCGCCATTACTCGTCCTTCAGTAAAGCGAGAGGAGCTGGCAGTCAAAGAGGCCAACGCAGGGGTACCAGAGGTGGCCGACAGGGTTCCCGTGGTTCCAAGGCCGCTCGGGCAGTTGCCTCTTTGCCCTCAGGTAACACCGCAGCCGCTACCACTCAGTCATGAGGCCATGCCCCATGGTTCGCCGGTTGGGGGAAGGCTGGCGCAGCATCTTGTAGAGTGGCGTGCCATTACTTCAGATGTGTGGGTTCTGGAGATCATAACCCACGGCTACTGTCTTCCCTTTCGGCACAGGCCTCGCGACGATCCACCGGGGAACCTCTTTGCAGAGTCCGGATCCGCTCCTTGCGCAGGAAATTCAAGCCCTGCTGGAGAAAGGCGCCATAGAACTGGTGCCTGTAGCGGAGAGGAACAAGGGATGGTATTCCCCTTATTATTTGATTTTGAAGAAAGACGGGGGATTGAGACCCATCATGCACTTGCGCGGTTTGAACAAACTCCTACTGAAGGACAAGTTCAAGATGGTTACTCTCTCAAGTCCTCCAGGCCCTTCAGCTTCAGGACTGGTTGGTGTCTCTTGACCTCAAGGATGCTTACTTCCATGTGCCGATCCATCCCAAGCACAAGAAGTACCTGAGGTTCGCGGTTGGCGACTCGCACTTTCAGTTTCGGGTCCTGCCGTTCGGATTGACCTCCGCCCCGAGGGTTTTCACCAAGCTCATGGTGGTGGTGGCAGCGCATCTCAGGCAAGGGGGGATTCACGTCTACCCTTACCTGGACGATTGGTTGATCAGGGGGAGCTCTCCCGAGCAGGTCCTGGATCATCTGTCCGTCACCTACCACTCCCTTCACAGGCTGGGCTTCTCCCTCAATTTATTGAAGTCCCATTTGACGCCAACACAGCGGCTCCAGTACATCGGAGCAGCGCTCGACACTTCCCTGGGGTAGTGTTTTCCTCCCCAGGTGACGGCTCTTCACATTCAGCAGATGGTGCACAAGTTTCAGCATGCCCAGACGCTCCCAGCATTCGAGTTCTTGAGGTTGCTCGGCCTCATGGCATCCTGCATTCTTCTGGTGCCAGAGGCTCGCCTGCGGATGAGATCTTTGCAGTGGGCACTCAAGATGCAATGGTCGCAGTCCTCCGGCAGGATGTCGAACCCGGTTCAGGTGCCGCCCTCGGTCGCCCGGGACCTTGTGTGGTGGGCCGTCGAAGGCAACTTGATGAAGGGGGCTCCATTTTGGCTTCCCTGGCCAGAGGTGACGATCGTGACGGATGCATCCCTCACGGGATGGGGAGCTCATGCCAACGGGCTAACAGTCAGCGGTCGTTGGTCTCCGTCGGAGTCCAGACTCTATGAATCTGTTGGAGCTGAGGGCCGTCAGGCTAGCCCTGAAGGCTTTTCTGCCGACTGTGCGAGGAAAGAGTGTCCTGATCCTGACGGACAACACAGTGGCCATGCACTACCTCAACAAAAAGGGGGGGGGGGGCAGGGTCACTTCCTCTGTGCAGGGAGGCGATGCAGCTCGAGTTCTGGGCCATCCAGCAGGAAGTTTCGATCTCGGCAGTTCATCTGGCCGGAGACGAAAACGTGACGGCGGACGCTCTGCGCAGGCAGAGCACGATCTCTCACGAGTGGGATTTGGCTCAGGAGATTCTCCTGGAGATCTTCGCCCTTTGGGGGACCCCTCAAGTGGATCTCTTCGCCTCCAGTGTCAACCGGAAGTGCGAAAGGTTTTGCTTGCGGGAATTTCCTCCAAAAGGAGCCTTAGGAGACGCGTTCGTGGTGGAGTGGTCATTCCCGCTGCTGTACGCGTTTCCTCCAGTCCCCGTCATCCCGCAAGTGCTGCGGAGGTTACGGAAGTTAGGTTCCCGGATGATCCTCATTGCTCCGGCGTGGGCTCAGAGGACGTGGTACCCGGACCTTCTCGACTTGTCCATCTGCCCTCCACGTCGTCTTCCCTACCGAGACGATCTGCTCTCACGGGAGGGGGGTCAGGTTCTCCATCCAGAGGTCAGATCCCTCAACCTTCACGCTTGGCTTCTGAAAGGTTGAGGTATAAGGATTGGGACCTCCCTAAAGACGTGATGGAGGTGTTGCTTTCGGCCCGAAGGCCAGCAACAAAGTCTCTGTACTGTTGGCATAAGTTCTGCGACTGGTGCAGAGTTCAGAATGTGGATCCTTTTGCATGTGACATCCCCATGGTTCTGTCCTTTTTACTTTCGTTGGCCCACAGGGGCTTGCAAGTGGGTACCATTAAAGGTTACCTGGCGGCGCTGTCCATCTTTAAGCGCTCGTCTGAAGAGTGTTCTTACTTTAAAATCCCTTTAATTTCACAGTTTCTGAAAGGGCTCACTAATGTGTTCCCCCCCCATCACCTTTCCTGGTGCCCGGTTGGGATTTAAACCTTGTTCTTAAGTTTCTTATGGGTGCTCCGTTTGAGCCTTTACATTCTTGCCCTTTGAGGCTGTTAACTCTGAAAACTGTGTTTTTAGTTGCGGTTACTTCAGCTCGCAGAGTGAGTGAGTTACAGGCACTTTCAGTTAAGCCACCCTTCACTGTATTTCACAAGGACAGGGTTGTCCTTAGAGTTCGTCCTTCTTTTCTCTCGAAGGTAGTGACGGAATTTCATTTGGCCCAGAAGATTGTTCTTCCGGCATTCTATCCTCCTCCGCATCCTGGTAAGGAAGAGGAGAGGCTCCATAGGCTTGATCCTAGGAGAGCTTTAAGCTTTTATGTTTCACGCATGTCCCGGGTCAGAGAGGACGATCAACTCTTTATTGGTTACGCTGGAAAGCGTTTGGGGCAAGCTGTGACGAAACAGACTTTGTCTCGCTGGATTATTTTGGCCATCTCGGAGTGTTACCGCTTGGCGGGTAAGGACCCACCGGCTGGCTTGCGGGCCCATTCTACCAGGGGTATGGCTGCATCTACTGCCCTGCAGAGGGGTGTTCCTATTCGCAACATCTTTGATGCAGCCACCTGGGCTTCAGTACATACATTTGTACGTCACTATTCACTCGATCCTATCCGAGGACAGGATCTGGCTTTTGGCAAGGCGGTCCTTTGCTCTGCTATTTGATTGGCAATTCTAAATTTTGATTCTAAATTCTTTCCCTCCTCCTTGCTCTGGTACTGCTTTGGGAGTCTGTCATAGATATGGAATACGTCGGAGGACCCAATACCCTTGAAGATCAAGTTACTTTCTTACCTGGTAATGTTCTTTCGATGGGATGGTCCGACCACGTATTCCATATCGCTCCCTCCCTGCCTTCCCCGCTGCAGAATTTCTTTTGCGATTGCAGCTTACGTTCCGCAAGGCTTTGTGTCTGACTGGCAGTTTACTAATGTCACACGTTCTGGGGGAAAAAACTACAACTGAGGCTACGGGCGTCGTGCGTCCTACTTATCACATCGGATGACGTCGGACGTCGGAGGACGTACTCGACGACGGCGCATCGACGTCATCGACACAGGACGCAGACGCTTAAAAAAGTTTCCGAAGCAGCACAGCTTTGGTGATTACCTGTCATAGATATGAAATACGTCGTCGGACCATCCCATCGAAAGAAAGTTACCAGGTTAGAAAGTAACTTGTTCATCTCTCATGATAGGGTTACCAGACTTGCGATCCGTAATGGGATACACCCATAGGTTGAAGTCACCGCTTAAAATGTGTCCTGTGGCCTCAAGCATTATTTTGGGGATTGTTTTAGACAGAAATCTAACTTGGCCTACATTGGGGGAATAAATTGTGGCTATTGTTAAATTCATGTTTCCAATAGATCCTGTTGCCAATAATGCTCGGCCTTCTGGATCTGACCATGTTTTAGCAACCTTAAACTCTATCCCTTTCCTTACGAGAATTCCCACCCCTCCTTTTCTCAACTGTCCAGAGCCCCAGAATTCTGTTCGTATAAATTTCCCAAGAATCTGACTGTCATCCCCCTTAATGTATTTGGTCTCTTGCAGAAAGAGGACGTCAGTTTTTGCTCTATGAAACTCTCTAGATACTAGAGATCTTAGTTGGTGAGTTGAGCCCCTTGGCGTTAAGCGTTCCCACCCTTAGGGAGTCCCTTTCCCCTTGAATCAACGATTATCGCCATTATGCACTATCGGGGTGAAAAAAGTTCTTAACCGCAACCACCAACATGTCATCTGCTCAACATACCTCACATCATTTCTTAGTTCTTCAATCACCAAGAATGTTGCTTTAGACCTTTCCCCTACCCTACCCTTTGCCCCCATCTCCCCCCCACCCACTTTCCCTCCAACTCCCCCCACCCACTTTCCCTCCTCCCAATTGGTGGCGTCCGATCGAGCCCAGTTTAAAATACTGGCCCGCCATCGAACCACCAGCGGAGACCGTTACCTCATGGTCCCTTGCATAGATGAAATCAAAATGGAAATGAGCCCCCATAGCACCCCCCCACTCTAAACTTATGTCTCGTAACAAAACATGAGCCATTATGTCAGTCTAATAACCAATAACTAAACCTCGCATTTTGCAGCAAATTAATCTTAAGTATGCAGAGTTTGGTTAAGCTTCATTTTCTCCGTCTGGGGAGATGTTGCCTCTTCGATATTTCCTCGAGCCTTACACCCGCTTTCTCCTGGGACCTTGAATGCGCCATTCCCTTCAATCTTTTTTCGATTCCTCTGGATCATCCTTTTCTCCATGTGTTTCAACCAGCTCCGATATGCAAGCTTTTATCTGTTTCTCTGATCGCAATCTAATCTTTGATCCTTCAAGTTCAAAGGAGAGGAAGAAAGGGTCTCCCCATCTGTAGCGAATGTCTTGTTCCTTCAGCCATTTTGTAAGGGGTCCACACATCCTCCTGAGTGCTAGTGTCAGGGAGGAAAGGTCCTGATATATCGTTATCTGAGACCCTCCGAGGTTAATTGTTCCACTGCTCCTGCCTTTTCAAGTACCCTGGTCTTGTCTTGGTAACGATGGATCGAGCGAGGACTGATCTTGGACCACCATGGGGGCCTCCGGCTCTATGGATACGTTCAGTTTTGGGTTTGTCAATTGCGTAATCGGCGACCAGGAGTTTAATGATGGTATGGAGCGTTTTCTTGAGGTCATCCTTCCTCTGTTTTGCCTTCTCGCTCTGGATTTCCGAAGAAGCGCAGGTTATTCCGCCTTTCACGGTTTTCCAAATCATCCATTTTGAGCTTAAAGTCGTCCTCCCTCTGCTTCAGGTCGGCTATTCTATGTTTCAGCTGTGTTTCGAGGGTGTCTATCGAAGCTTGGTTGTTCTCTACTTCATCTAGCCTATCCTCAATATTGTCTAGGCGTTGTGTATTTTTCTGCCTATATTAGCCCCCATGTTCTTTATTTCACTTAAAAGGGCGGCAATGTCTCCTTTCGTGGCGCCTGTTTAGATATTCGCCGTCGCTGTAGTTGCTATGTTGAGGTTGCAGGTGCAGTAGGGTGTCGGGGCGTAAATAAAAATGGCTAGCTTTTGTTGTGCGTTCATATGCGCCTGGTTACGCTTTATGATGGTTCCCAGAGATTCTGATTATGTCGGGGCGAGCGGGAGGGCCGATAGTTTTTCAGAGGCGATGACTCCATCTCTCTGTGGTCATCGGGGTCAGACGTTCCGTCTTGTCCCCTTGAAGCGGTCGCCTATGTTGTTGGCGGTGAAATTGTGCTTTGTAATTGTCCAGTTGCTGAGTTTGGAACGTTGTGGATGGTGTCTCCAGATATTAAGTATGGTACTGGGCTCATACACACTATTCACATGTTTTATTAATCGCTTTCTTTATTCCTCGCTCATCTGCAAGCGACATGATCTAGTCCAGTTCACCCAAGAATTGACCTCAGTCACGGGTGGCTCCAGTATGATTCCAGGAGATAAGGGCAAGTGCTATTAGTATTTTATGTTGAACGGGGTATTTTGGCCCTTCAAGGGCATGCGATTGTTGTCACTATTAATCTGATTCTCTGAGTGCGCGCTGCGGGTTCCTCTAAGTGTGCCTCATGCTGGGGAGCAAAAGCCTTGTCAAGTCACCCTCAGAAGGGGGAGAGCAGTGGCACCCGGCTCAGGTTGCTTACAATGCTGCAGCCGTAGTATATATCGCTTATCTCCACTTCCTGATAGCCTAGTGCGGAGGCGGGCCCTTTTGGAGAGCCGCGGTATACACAAGCTCCCCCCTGTGTTGCTCCCACACCCACACTATCACCCGACCCCCTCCCCCCCGCCGGGCCTCGATGTCGGGCGTGCGCCCTGTGTTCAGGTGAAAAGATTGCTTGTGAGCTTTCTGTTGCAATCGGGCTCCTGAGTTGCGCAGGGGCCTGTGAGTCCAGTGCTCGCTGAGGCCCTGCGTCGTTCGTACCCCCCTGTGGGAAAGTGGGTCTCCTCATGCACTTTTGGGCCTTCTATGCGCGCTATTGAGGCTTGTCTTCTGGTCCCAGTCTCCGCTTCTGGTGCCTTCCGCCTCCCCAGAGGTCTAGTGGGTTGCGTGCTTATTACGATGGAGGAGCCCGCTGGGGTGTGTTGTTGTGGGGGCCGCTGGAGGGGTTTCAGCACCAGAGGCTAGGGGGGCGTGGGGGAGTGTGCTTTGTACGGCTCAGTCGTGCCCAGGCCGCAGCTCCAATTTCTGCACGATGGGGGCGGCATATCGCTCACCCTGTCAGGGCGGGGTGTCAGTGTGGTCTTCCGCTGTCTCTATCTGCTCCCGCAAGCTCTGGTTATGTCGAGAGAGCCCCCAGGTCGCCCGTGGGACTCGCAGCTCAGCAGGATGGGACAGCGTTCCCCTTGATCGTAGAGGGTATAGGTTCACGTGGCAACGCTGTCCGTCTTCAGAGAAGCGTATTCCTCAGGGAAAGCTGGTCTAATTGTCTTCCAGTTTCCTCCCTTCTGACCTCGACTCAAACACTTCAGCCTCGGGGGGGGGGGTGGGGGGAGGGGGAGAGGGTTGAGGGGGAGGTCCAACAGCAGTGGGTCTAACCACTTAACTGGACCTGAGGTCCGGAGCTCACACGGAACCGCAACACATCAGTGCGCCCCCTGGTGGCCAACTCTCTGAGCTTTTATATTTCCGATATGGGCCAGGCTGTTACAAAACAGACCTTGTCCAGGTGGATTTTCCTCACCATTACTGAATGTTAGATTGGCGGGCAAGGACCCTCCAGAGGGGTTACAAGCTCATTCCACTATGGGCGTGGCTACTTCCATGGTCCTGCAGCGGGGAGTTCCTATTAGGAAAATTTGTGACGCAGCGACATGGTCTTCTATCCACACCTTTGTCGAACATTACTCCCTGGATAGGCTCCATAGTCAAGATATGGCCTTTGTTAAGGCAGTTCTTTATTCTGCTATCTGATTGGGTATTCTAAATTCGTTTCTCTCCTCCGATTTCTGGTACTGCTTTGGGAGGCTGTCAAAGATGTGGAATACGTTGGAGGACACAATCCATTCGAAGAACAAGTTACTTACCAACTGGTAACTTTCTTTCGACTGGATGTTCCTCCAACGTATTCCACATCGCCCTCCCAGCCTGCCCATCTGGAGAATTAATTATGCGATTGCAGCTTACGTTCCCGCAAGGTTATGTGCAGTCAAGCAGGCATTGTGTGCGAGCATGTCGCACGTTATGGACGAAAAAACATAAACTGAGGCTACGGGCGCCGTGCGTCCTATTTATAACATCCGGTGATGTCGCTCTCGACAGAGGCCTTTGAGGGACATTGACCCAACGCCATCGACGCAGGATGCCCTCTGCCGAAAAATTTCCAAAGAACACAGCTGTGGACATTACATGTCAAAGATGTGTAATACGTTGGAGGAACATCCAGTCGAAAGAACGTTATCAGTTTTTTATGTAACTTGTTCATCTGGAGGCGTGGCAAACTATCACTGAAGACTGATTTGGTTTGTCCATCGTTTAGGCGGGTTTCGCTTGCCTTTTCCTCCTACCCCCACCCTTCAAACCGATCAGGATGCCCTCCCTCAGAGCAGGGGTACAGAAACTTCTATACCTCAGAGTGGTCGAACCTGTTCCCCCTCATGGAGCAAGGGAGGGGCTAGTACTGCTGTCCTTTCATAGGGCTCAACCAGTCTGGCCTGTGCGCTATCATTGATCTTTCCGCGAGAAATTCAAGTTGATCACAGCCTGCCAAATAACGTCCTCTTAGGAAGGATTCTGACTTGGAGCCCGCATGTGAAATATTTGCGGTTCTCTGTGGGAGCAGAGCACTTCAGATTTGGGTATTCCATTTGGTCTCGGCTCAGCGAGACACACTGGAAACTCCTCTGAGGGGCCCTGCAGCGGTCTCCCAATACCGGATCTTCTTCCAAGGTTCCCCATTTGGGGCTAAGGTTGGCCCCAGTTCTGCTGTTGCTTTGGATAACAGGGTTCGCCCTGAGGCTTCTCCATCTGGAGGTAACTGTACCGAGTCTTGGCTCGAGGACCCTCTGGAGGTGGCTATAAAACAAGGGTTAAACCTGAGGTTCCCCTGCCTGGGGCTGAATCGGTCACCAACAAAATTGAGTCCCTCATCGGGGGTCCTGGCTTTAAGGTATATCCCCAAGTCTTTCCGCGTGCGGTTGTGGTGATGCCAGTTCTGTTGAGGGGGCGAAAGAAGGTGGTCACGCACCACTACCCTCCAGTACCGGCTCTGCCGGGGATCTTCCACTAGAGGCTAATTCGGGGGAAGCCCCGCACAGAAGCAGACGATTGCCCAAGAACTTGTGCGCCTGGCCCGGAGAAGACGTGAGAGGAGCGCCACCAGTCTCCCTCCAGCATTGAGGACTCAACTGAGCAGGACCAGCAAGTGCCGAGCTACATCCCCGATGGTCCCGGCCCCATGAGGGGTGGAGAACCGAGGGTCCACGCCATACACCTGTCCGCGCAGCGGTGACGTGTGATTAAGGTTTGAGCTTCAGGTGCCAGAACCAGTGCTATGGGGGTTCCGCAGCCATGAGAGCGCTCCGGAATCCTCCAGTAAAGAGGACCGGACGAGTGCTCTGGACATGGGGACCCAGGCCACGTGGTGAAAAATGAAAAGTGGCCCTTGGGACCCCTGGGCAACAAGGATTCTTCATGAACAAAGGACTGGAGTAACACCCTGGTAATAAGGACCTGGGTCATTTGGTGAAACAATAAGCAGCTCTTGAGATCCCCAGGCAATGAGGGACTGTGCCTAAGCTGCATTCTGCACAATAGCCGCACAAGCTGCACTATGGTGATAATTCATCTCCTCATAGCAAATGAACTGTTGTGTATGGCAGCCACAGTAGGCGCAGCGTCAGAAAAAGTCTCAGACAGAAGGTTGGAAGTGCAGAATTTTAAAGGTGGTACCACAGTGGCGCATGTACTGAGTCATATGGGGCAGCCGATGTGACTGGAGGGTTATGTGCGCCCTTACAGCTGGTACATATATGAAGAGCTCCTGTTAGCCACAACTAACATACGGATATCCACGCCAGGCACCCTCAAGTGGGACCTGGGGCAGAAAGAGTGTGATTTAAATACTAGAATTACCAAAGTGGTAGCTTCTGCAGTCTCACACTGTCGCGCACCATAGCTCCCGACCATCGCCGACCTTTCTCTGCTTCCCGGCTAGGCACTCCAGCGGTGTTCATCCACGTCCACACTAGTTTCCAGCAACGTTTGTATGGTAGCACTTGCTAAATGCATGGATCTTCCAAGATCAGATGCGAGCTATTGATAGAGGCGACCTACTCCATTGGCTGCAAGCCATGCCTCCCATGCTGAGAACCTGTTTAACCTTTTTCCTTCCTTTAAATCTTTTCTTTCTGCAACCTCAGAATCTGCCATTACTGTCCTTGTGAATTAAGTCTCCTCAAGGTGTAGGAATTGTGTATGAAGCCTAGCCAAAGATTATCCACTAACTAACTTGTTCTGATTCTGAAAACTATTAGTGTATTAACATTGTTACATGAATTGCCTTTTTAAAGAATGCTTATTTAAAAATTGATGTTAAATAAATAACTGACGGAAACAGTAAGTGTTACTTGGCTACTAGTATTTACGGATTTCATTTGTACAACTCTACAGCTCGCGTTCACCCCGCTTGACGTAGGCCTGGCTGCTCAGTCACCCTACCAACTTGTGTATTAGACCTATACCAAAAGACGGTTTACCTAATACCAAGCAAATAAGTGTTGTGTAGTCTCGCAGTGTGTGACTGCATCAATTCTTAACTAACAATGAACAGTGAGTTTAAATGGAATGTTGCAAGTATATGAAAAGTCTTTTATAACACGCCTGTACACAAGAGTTTCTCGGCACGATGAGTCCAGACAGGAAAGACGAAGGGAGGACATACAATCTTACTATGCTTTGCCATTCAGATTGTGCAAGTGGAGAGTGAGAACGAATGACCACTCTGAGTGGGAGGTGGCTGAGTGAGTGGCTCGAGAACGAAGGTGTTAGGAGAACGTTGGATGTAGTGCGGTCAGCGGCCGATGCAGAGGGTCTTGAGCTTGATCCTTGCAGTCACTGAGAGCCAGTGCAGAGATTTCAGGCTGGAGAGATACAGTCCCTGGGCTTGAGGCAAGGACAAGTCGCCCAGTCCTGTTCTGGATTAGTTGCCAAGGGTGGAGAGTAGAGGAAGGCACATTGTGAAAGAGGCTGTTGCAGTAGTCCATCCTAAAGAGAACCCAGGCTCTGGAGATGGCGAGCTTAAGGGGGGAGTGAGAAAAGGAAGAATATCTCTGAGGAGGGGCAGCTGGTAAGGTGCCTTCTTGGCAAGGTCCATGAGATGACAGACAGTGGAGTCGAAGATGAGGCCAAGCTTTTTTGCCTCACAGGAAGGTGAAGGAAGAGGTCCCAAGGTGGGCGCCAGAATGAGAGAGAATGCGGCTGCAAGGCTCCCACTGAGAAAGATCTAAGTTTTACTGGCAAGAGCCAGTTTGAGGTTAGAGCACTGGGGACCACCACATGTGGAGAGAGAGGTGGTGGAGAGAAAAGACCGAAGTTGGAACTGGGAGGGTCGGTCCAGGAGGAAGATCAACCACACCAGGGTCTGATCTGTGATGCCCAAGTTCTCATGGACTCGAATGATATGGATGGCTTTATATTCTGAATCAAAAGCAGAGGAAAGGTCCGGAAGTGAGGCTAGAATCGAGCTTAGTAAGCAGAGCTTCACGGGTATTCTGGAGAGCAGTTTCCGTGCCTCTTGTTGCTCTGAACCCAGACTGATGGTCATGAGACAATCAACAGATTCAGTGTGGAAGTAAGCTGGGAGATGGCCAGCTTTTCCAGGAGTTTGCCCAGGAATGGAGTGATGGAGCTCGAGCAGTAGTTTCCTGGGCAGATAGTATCAGCACAATGCTTTTTCAGGAGGGGGTGGACGAGGGGAAAGGTGGAATTTCCAGTAGCAAGAGCGATTGCAGAAATCGGCCAAGGCAGGAGCGAGCGGGGGTCAATGTGGTCATTGATGGTTCTAGTGGAGCAGGGGAGCACCTGTTTGGATGACACTTTCATAGACAGGACTGGTCTAGAATCCTTGTTGGGTGTAATCGGAAAGGAAGGGGAGGGGGGAGTTGGAGGGGGAAAGAGAGGATAGGATTTTCTGAGTTTTAGTGGTGAGGTGAGAAGCCAGAGCCGTACAGAGGGGCTGGGAGGGAATTTAAGAGGTCAAGACTGCAGAAGGATTGGCCAGCTTCTTGCAGATTTTAACGAGTTCAGCTGTGTTGTTAGAGGCTGCAGAGACGTGGTTATTGAATGTAGGGAGAGGAGGCAAGAGGAACTGAGTGGACACGGGATAGTTAGGTTGGAGTGCAGAAGATGAGCAGTGGGATTGAGATGTGCCGACAAACTAAATCAACCAGGTAATGAGAAGTAAGACCATTCATAACTTTGCAGACTAGAAGAACGAACTTGGAAAGGGAGTGGTTCTGCATGGAGAGCCAACCAGTATGGTGTTGGTAGGTGGAAGCGTGAGGGAGGAGGGATCTGGGTGGGTTGCAGAGAGTGCGAGTAGCGACGTATTTGTCTAGAGGGAGGAAAGAGAAGAGGTAAAGGCCACGGCAAAGGCATAAGCAGTACACTGGATTGCTGAGCACAATGGTGGAGATTAGAGTTTTAGTAGAGGGGTAAGAAATAGATGAATTGTCTGAATGTTGAGAAGGTTAATACAAGCAGCGGCTGTGGTGATGGGGATGGTTGCATTTGGAGGCAATTGTCAAAAAGGACCCCATGTTCCAAGCCTCTGGTCTGAGAGCAAGGTCGTAGGGCAGGAACGAGATGGGTTAGGGAAGAGAGAAAGATTACCTCTGTTTATGAAATGTCTAGCATGAGGCTGCTGAGGGCCACCAGCAATTGATTGCAATGGGTTTCTTGGTAATCTGTTCCACGATGGCTGGGCTAAAGGAAGGAAAGGAGAAACATTATGTAGATAGGTGAAACCCAAGATCAAGTAGAGCAGAGGGGCAGATGTCCAAAAGAATGAGTATTGAAGAGTGGTGTAGTGAGCATTGTTAGGAAAGATTCCCGTCATTTTCCCTCCAGTTGTGTACCCCCCAACTTTTTGCTGCTGTTTAAACACCATAGTCTGACTTTGCCAGTGAAGCATAGCCTTCAACTGCACTCCACAGGGCTTTCGCTCACTTTATGGGGAAACTGACATGCCTTTAAAGACAGTCGGTACTGGGAAACTGTTTTTCCCTTAGACCTTTCCAATGTTGCAACTTTTCTGCAACATGTTAAAAGTGCACAATGTACCCGCTTGGGTCTTCCTTTCATTTCCAGACCCCCTTAAAGGATTTTCTTAGGAGAAGTGCAGATGTGCCTTGGACAGGGCTGGTGGCAGTTTATCCTTTCGCGTATTTTTAACCCATTCTTGCCATGCAAACCGTGTTTACCGCGGTTGGCACAGGAAGGTGGCCTGGCTCCCAAATTGTCATGCCACGAGGTTCTTTGTCCTGTCCTTTGGCCATCTTGCCACTTTGTCTTCCCCAGGTCGAGCCGACCCTGGTAAGTCCTTATTTGGGCATGCATTATCACACAAAACGCAACACTTTTGCGGGATTCTGCATGCCTTGTGTTTGTGCTTGCATGATGTGGGCTGGACTGTCTAGTTCCAATACACATCCTTGGTTCCAGAGAGTCTGGTGTGCTGTGAATGACTGGGACCACCATGGTCTGGGATTGGTCCACGTCTGGTGTGCCTGTATGTGAGCAGATCTCCCATTGAGTCCCCTTTGTTTTGGCGCAAAGGAGATTCTGTATAAGAGAAGGCCCCAAACACCCACACCAGGTCGATCTCTCGCGTTCTCACTGAACCTAGGATAGGATCCAAGCATCCTGAAGCGAAGAAGCTGAGGCACCGCTGGTGACCCGCTAGGTTTGGCACCCTGAGCCTACTGTTGTCCCGCTGGACCCCATTTGCATTTTATCAAACTAGAATGTCTGCGAAGACCATTAGAATAGTGGCACCAACTATTCTTGGCACCTTCATCAAACCCTGCAAATAAGCCTTCTCAGAAGTCTCCCTGGGCCAACCAGCTTGCGCAGGACCTTTGCTCTGACACTGCTGCCATTTTGAGGAGACCCTTGAAACTTGGTACATTGCAAGCTATGTGTTCACAGCACTCTAAAACCGAATTTGGCACACTTGATATTCCCAGATCTGGAATAAAGAGTGTGTGCCCGAACCGGAGTACACAGGGTTACTGTGTAGCCCAGCCGTGGTGACTAACTCTGCAGGTGCCTTGCTGCTGTGCCCCTCTGTGCACTGTAGCAGGCTTCAGGGCACAAACTGGCCTGATCCATCCACCAGGAGCGGAGAAATCGCCACTGTCCCGTTTCGGAATCATCGCTGTAACTTCGCTGCAGAGCCGTATTTGAATCTGCAACTGAAGTGGACTTGACTGGCAAAGTTTGGTCCGGGGGCGATAAGTACTTGCAACCCTTACCGGTGGCCCCTAGAGCATCCTTCAACTTTTACGCACGATTTTCTCCTGAGGGCCGCTCACTTTTCCACAGTTAGCCTGTGCTACCATCACATTCCAAACTCCTGGAACCTGTTCTACCCTTTTGGGGAGACCCTCCACGAATAGTGGGAACTCGTTCTTCATCGCCTCACCCACCTTCTTGAGCTGCTACAGCCCCTGCAAGAGACCCTGTTTTCGCCCTTCTGCACTATTGCGTGCACCAGTGTATAACAGTACTTTTGAGCACTTGGCTCCATTCTTCGTAGGGACTGGACTGCCACTCAGTTATGGATTGATTGATGAAGAACTGCCTAAAAACTATTTGCACTGCTTGTTTCCTTCCCTTTCAGGTTGTGGACCCGTTCTGTGCTTTTAACCCTCTAGGCCACTTGATATTCTATATATGTATTATAGTAGTGTTGTGTTGGTTTAAAGGTATTACTGTTGATAATTACTGTGAAACTCAAAGGCCTTGAATACATGTACTTGTATTTTTAATATATATACACCTGACTGGAGTGGTTTGTAGTGTCATTTACTCTGTGTGCTCATTGAGGTCTTTCATTGAGGTCTTTCAGTCACCCTCACCCCTCCTGAGACCTAGTCTTGACCGCCGCCAATGCTACCTTGATTGGTCTGGCTTGTCCAGGTTTAAATAGCCTGGGGGGGGGGGGGGTGTATAGGGGCACGACTTGGTTAATCGTGGTTACTCGTAGTTACATGAGTCGCAAGTAATGTCTTTTTCCTAGTATAGTAAATATAATTTCACGCCGGTCTAAAATGCTGCGAGTTGCAGTACCCGGCGAAGGAAGCTTCTCGAGCGCGTTACGAACCCTCGAGTAAAGCCAAAGACCTTGAATCCTTCTTCGAAGGTTCCGTCGATGCCGAGGCCGGTGTCTTCGACGCCGTTGTCGAAGGGTCCTTCGACACAAGGGTCTGTCGACTCGACGCCATCCTCGACACCGGCGTCGACGCCAAGGAAAGTCACGGTTGCGGCGCACCCAGTGGCTATTCCCAGGTCTTCGATGACGATGTTGTCGAGATTGTCGACATCCTCGAGCAGAATTCAAATTCTATCGAACCTCGAGGCCTCCACCTTTTTGTTTTCGACGCCACGTTCGAAGCCGTCAACGACATCGACGTTTTCGAGGCCGATTACGACAAGTTTGGCACCCTCTGCCTTGGAGATGGGTTTCACACCCTTTGTGAGTTCAGACCAATTGAGAACTATGTCTTCAATTATGGAAGAGGGAGAACTGTCTGACCAAGAAGAGACATTTGAGTTGCAGGGATCTGCAACCCCAGTTCAAGAGGAGTTTTCCTCAGAGGAACGCAGATTAAAGGAACTCCATGATTCCTTACATGAGGCAAGGGGTTTAGACACTTCCCCAGAGGTGGAGTTTGCTAGGCCAGACCCGGGGGAGCATGCTGAAACCCCGTATAGAGCCTTAATGGCCAGGATTACAGAATTTATGGGGTGGTCAACACCTTCAGAGGCTTTCCAACAGGATGACCTCACGGATATTCTTGATAAAGGTCCACAGGAGGATCCTGTAGTACCTTTTCATAAAGCACTTCAAAGAAAAATAATGACGAACTGGGAAACCCCAGATGTCGTCCCGGCAGTAAATAAACTGTCTATGCAGGGTATCTCCTGCAGTTTTTGTCCAAACACCCATCCCCAGAAAGTCTGGTGGTACAGGCAGCATCTTCTACTGACATCAAGACTGCTTACCCTACCGTCCCACAGGACAGGGACAATAAAAAATACGATGCTATGGCTAAGAAAGGCTTTTTGGCATGTAGCATGGCGTTAAAATCTATTAATGCTACTTGCACCCTTGCTAGATTTTGCCATACACTTTGGGAGTGTGCTTCTGCAGCGGCTGACTGCATCCCGGAGGGAGAAGAAAGGGAGGCGTTCCTAAATATCATACAGGACGGTAAAGACGCTATGTGCGAATCCCTCCAGACGGGCATTGATTCGGCTGACCGTATCAGCAGAGCAATGGCGGCAAGTACAACAACCAGGAGATTTGCTTGGTTGTGAAAGTCTGGTTTTGCCCCAGATGTGCAAGCCAGGCTCTTGAACATGCCATTTGATGGCTCTTCTTTGTTTGGGAAAAAGGCGGATGACAGTTTAGAAAAACTGCAAACATCAAAGGCAGCAGCAAAATCCCTAGGCGCTGCAATCCGTCAGACACCTTTTTGTCCCACAGGAACCTCTGCGAGAGGCAAGTCCTTTCGCTTCTACTACGCATTCGGAAGAGGTAGAGGACGACCGGCTCAAATGGGACAAAGAAGAACTACCCGAGGTGGACTGGGTAGATATTCAAAAGCCGCAGCAACAGCAGGTGCCTCTTTACCATCGGCATCTGCATCAGCCGCCCCAAAACCACTCTGAGGACTTCCCTCGCAAGACACCTGTAGGAGGCAGGTTAACTCAACATCTGGCGGAATGGCAGGCTATCACGTCAGATGCTTGGGCATTGGAGACAGTTGCACAAGGTTACTGCCTGCCTCTCCTATGCATACCTCCGTCATCCACCGGGGATCAGCTCTCAAAAAGCTCCAGATTCGCTCCTCTTGCAGGAAATTTTAGACCTGCTAGAGAAAGGTGGCATAGAACCGGTACCTGTAGCGGAGAGGAACAGGGGCTGATACTCCCCTAACTTTCTCATTCCAAAGAAAGACTGAGGACTGAGACCCATCTTGGATATGCGAGAATTGAACAAATTCCTCAGGAAAGACAAATTCAAGATGGTAACTCTTTCTTAGATCCTTCAGGCCCTTCAGTTCCAGGACTGGTTGGTATCTCTGGACCTTCAGGACGCTTATTTCCATGTGCCAATCCATCTCAAACACAGGAAATACCTGAGGTTCGCAATTGGCAACTCTCATTCTCATTTGGGCTGACCTCCGCCCCGAGGGTCTTCACCAAGTTAATGTCGGTAGTGGCTGCAAGTCTAAGGAGGGCAGGGATTCACATCTACCCCTACCTGGACGATTGGTTGATCAGAGCTGTATCTTCGGAACAAACTCAAATCCAGCTAGATCATGTTTGCCACTCCCTTCACAGACTGGGCTTCTCCCTCAATTTAAAGAAGTCACAAATGATACCATTGCAGAGACTCCAGTTCATCAGAGCGATCCTGCACACTTCCCTGGGAAAACCTCGACACCAGAGGTGAGGGCTCAAGATATTCTACAGATGGTTACCAAGTTTCAAAATGCCCAACGTCTCCCAGCCTTCGACTTTTTGAGGTTGCTAGGCCTCATGGCATCCTTCATTTTCCTAGTGCCAGAGCCTCGCCTGAGAATGAGATCCTTCCAGTGGGCACTGAGAACTCAGTGGTCACAATTCTCAGGGAGAATGACAGATCTTCTTCAGGTTCCCGACAGGGTGGCTCGACCTTCAGTGGTGGGCCTGTCAGGAGAACATTCTGAAAGGAGAACATTTTTGGCAACCCTGGCCGGAGAGAACAGTAGTCACTAGTCACGGATGCCTCACTCACGGGGTGGGGAGCCCACGCCAACGACTTGACCATCAGCGGTCGTTGGTCTCCATCGGAGTCCAGACTACATATCAACCTGTTAGAGCTGAGAGCCATCAGACTTGCGCTGAAGGCGTTCCTGCCAGCTGTACAAGGGAAAACGTCCTAATAATGATGGACAACACAGTGGCCATGCATTACCTCAACAAAAGAGGAGGCGTAGGATCACTACCTCTGTGCAGAGAGGCGATGCAGCTCTGGTTTTGGGCAATCCAAGAAGGAACCTCTCTATCGGCAGTTCACCTAGCCGGAGAGAAGACCTTGACAGCGGACGCTCTGAGCAGGCAGAGCACAGTCTCCCACGAGTGGGAACTAGCTCAGGAAGTCCTTCAAGAGATCTTCGCCCTTTGGGGAACCCCTCAGGTGGATCTGTTCGCCACCAGTGTCAACAGGAAGTGCGATCTGTTCTGTTCAAGGGAATTTCCCCCGACAGGAGCTCTGGGAGACGCGTTCATAGTGGACTGGGAGTTTCCGCTTCTGTACGCGTTTCCACCGGTCCCTGTCATTCCTCAAATGATCAGGAGGTTGAGAAGATTCCGGAAAACCATGATCCTAATTGCCCCGGATTGGGCCAGGAGAACGTGGTACCCGGACCTTCTAGACTTGTCCATCTGCCCTCCAATTCGACTTCCACTCGGAGAGAATCTGCTCTCACAGAAGGGAGGTCAGGTTCTCCATCCAGAATCAAAACCCTCAACCTTCACGCTTGGCTTCTGAAAGGCTGAGGTACAAGGATTGGGACCTCCCTGATGATGATATGGAGGTGTTGCTTTCGGCAAGAAGGCCAGCAACAAAATCTTTATACCGCTGCCGTTGGAACAGATTTTGCAGCTGGTGTAGAGAAAAGAATATCAATCCCTTTTCATGTGGTACACCAATGGTTTTGTCCTTCCTACTTTATTTAGCGAATTCAGGCCTTCAAGTTGGCACCATCAAGGGTTATCTCGCAGCGCTATCCATCTTTAAGCGCACTGCGGAAGAACCAACCTATTTCAAGTTACCCTTGGTAATACAGTTTCTAAAGGGGTTAACTAACGTTTATCCCCCAAGACCATTCCAGGTTCCCCTATGGGATTTAAACTTAGTACTAACTTTCCTGATGGGCACACCTTTCGAACCACTCCACTCTTGTTGGTTAAGATTTCTTACCCTTAAGACTGTTTTATTAATAGCACTTACATCTGCTAGAAGGGTGAGCGAGTTACAAGCTTTCTTGTAAACCCCCTCATACAATCTTTCACAAAGACAGTTGTTCTGCAAGTGAAGCCTAATTTCCTCCCAAAGGTGGTTTCTGAATTTCATATCACTCAGAAGATTACCCTTCCATCTTTCTATCCTCCTCCTCCTCCTCCTCATCCGGGGAAAGAGGAAGAGAGGTTACACAGGCTGGAGCCAAGAAGGGCTTTAAGTTTTTACATTAGTAGACTTGCTAGGATAAGACAAGCAGGCCAGCTGTTTGTAGGCTACGCAGGTCACAAGCTGGGGTTACCGATAACTAAGCAGACCATTTCCAGATGGATCATTTTAGCCATTTTGGAATGTTATAAACTGGCAGGAAAAGAGCCCCCTCAAAATCTTAGGGCTCATTTGACCAGAGGTATTGCAGCTTCATCGGCCCTCAAAAGAGGAGTGCCGGTTAGAGACATATGTGCGGCTGCCACATGGTCGTCAGTCCATACCTTTACACGGTTTTACAACTTGGATTCCTCCTCCAGTCAAGAGACTAGGTTTGGAAGGGCAGTATTGCACTCTATTCATCAATAAGAGGAAGCATGAAGTCAGTACTCCCACCTCCAATAACAGAATACTGCTATGGGAGCCTATCTAAGATAAGGAATACAATTCCTTCGAAGAACAAGTTACTTCTTACCTTGTAACGTTCTTTCGATGGGATGTTCCTCCGACGTATTCCTTATCGACCCTCCCATCCATCCCCGCAGTACTACTTCCCTTGTTGTTGCAGCTTACGCTCCTTCAGGGTGATTAGTCTAGTCCAGAAAGAATTATTGTGGGCTACAAAATGGAACTGAGCAACGGATGCTGCACGCGGACTTTATAGGCAGGATGACGTCGACGTTGATACGGCGGTTGTCGAGGGACATCGACTCGGCGGACGTCGACGCGCAGCGCCCTCTGGAGAAATTTTTTTCCGAGGCCAGCAAAGCTGGAAAGAGATATCTAAGATAAGGAATACGTCGGAGGAACATCCCATCGAAAGAACGTTACAAGGTAAGAAGTAACTTGTTCATCTGTGGGACTTTGATGCATGAGGGATCATCGGCACAGTTGACATCTCACTAGGGATAGTATTAGTGGCACGCCCTGTCGACGTCCCTTTTTGAGTTTCGAAAACAACTGTAATACTATGCAGCTTCCGCTAGATGTCGGCCAATGCACAGCATGTGAATCCAAGCAGATACAAATGTCAGAATCTGTGTCAGCGTTTTCTCATTTGTTGCCTTCAAATGGCGGATAACTGTTTTTTCCAGTGAAAAACATTGCGTGCATAAGTAGGGTAATAGCTCTAGGGGCAAGATGTTTTGAACACTTTACGGAGAATAAAGATGAATGTGTTAATCCACTAATATATAACATTTCTACAAATTATTGTAGTAAATCTTGCAATGCTTTTTAAGGGACCCTTTGCCCAGCCTTGCCCTTTCTTTTCTTTCCCGAAAGATTATGATTTGAGAAAACGAGCAAAGAGTTCCAGTCTATCAGTCTACACCAATGACTGCAAACTTTAGAGCATTGATCCCCACCCCCCCTGCTATCAATTTTACTTTCATCAATGGGCGAGGAAGGGTAGTCATGAGCACCATACAAAAGTGTTCTTTGCACTAAGCCATTATTATCACACACATTTTAGTTTAATTGTTTTTAAGTTGTTACCTTTAAATTTGATTGTTAGCGCTCAAAGATGTTCAGCAATCAGACTCAAGGAGCTGGTTAGACCAACATTGGGACACGTTTGTCTGGCCACATTCCCACCAGTGGCACAACAAAACCTACATTTCAAGGGGTGTGGGACCTAACCCTTCAAGTGTTTGGGAGAGGCGCTGACTTCAGAGACGGGCGGGAGGGGCAAACTTATTTGTGTGGGAGCATTTAACGTCTTTATGCATTTTAATGAGACTATTCTAGTGAAGCTTCAGTGTTATAAGCCGTTAACTCTCTCCTTTAAATCTGAAAGCACCCACTTAAGGACTGCTGTGAGAATGAGCGTTTTCCTGTCCCCTCTAATCTCCCTTGGTATGCAAGTACTAACCCATCACGATTTCAATATCCTAAAAATGTATCCAGATGAATGCAGGTGCTAACAATGAAATGCTTTTTTATTGTAATCTGCCCGTCGGCTCAATGATGTGTTGCCTCAAATTCCCACTCTTTCTTATCGCCATCAACGTAACTTCTGTGACCAGCGCCGGCTCGAGGTATGCAGTGCTTGGAGGGTGCTGGCCGCACAAGGTCACCCCCAGGCGCAGCAATAAAAGGTTGAGTTGCCTCCAGTTTACATGACACTGGGCTGGAGGCTGCAGCCCAGTGTCATGTAGACTTTAGTAAAATCCCGGCCAGCCCCTATTAAATCACTCTGCGTCCTTAAACACACTTTAGAGAACAGCAGGGGGCTGTTCTGAGGTGCGCCATTCACTAATCGCGCCAAAAAAGCAGTGAAAAGCTCCATTAGCAAAGACCAAGGTGGTCACTAATTCCTGCACAAATTAGTGACCACCTCATTGATGCTGGAGTTTACTTTTTTCTTTCAAGTGTTTGCTGCTGTTTCCATCAGTTTGTTGGTGGTGAGGTGGCGGTGAGGGTGCTATAACAATATTTATTTCAGGGAACTTTGTGGATATCATTAAAGAAGCTAGAAAACCAAATGGCAGACATTGCTACTTTAACAAATGGAAAAGATTTGTAATTTGGTGTAAGAAAAACAAGATCAATCCCTTAAGTCAGCTACAGATGTGGTTCTGTACCTCGTAATTTTCCTGTTTATAATTTATTTGAGGTACACTTACATCAAGGTGCAAAATACCAGTAGTTAAAGCCTTTGTTGAAGGTGCCAAACTTATTTACCCTAGAGTCTCTCACCTCCCTCCATGGTGGAATCTAAGCACAGACATTACTCTCATGGCTCATAGGCCCACCTTTTGAACCCATGCACCATTTGAAGAACTGATGTACAAAGTTGCTTTCCTAATTGCTATTACATCAATCGGAAGGATAAGTGAATTACAAGCCCTATCAGCATCTGAACCATTTGTAACTATACACAAGATCAAGGTGGTGTTTAGAACGCATGCAAACTTTTCACCAAAATTCATATCAAGGTTCCATGTTAACCAATCGATTGCGGATTTTGGAAGAAGGATGGTAATTCAAAGTAAAGGAGAAAGATCCATACATACACTGGATGTTCATCGGACTATAATGTATTACTTTGCCAAAACTAAGAATATACGAAAAGCAGAGCAATTTTTCCTATCCATGGCAACAGGGAGAGGAGATTCATTCACCAAGGCAACTTTTGCAAGGTGTGTTGTCGGATGTATCGAAATGTGCTACTTCCTAGCTAAAAAAACACTTCTATTTACACTAAGGGCTCGCTCAACCAGAAGTGCAGGAGCAACCCTAGCTTTCTTTGCAAATGTCCCCCAGGAGGCTGTTTGCAAGGCAGGTAATTTGAGTTCAGTACGTATTTTCACACAACATTGTGTAAACCCCAAATTCTCGTCATTGGCACACCTGCTCCCTCCTTTCCTGTCACTCTCTGGCAGGCCTCTCTTGGCCCTCTTCCTGCTCCTACCTGTGATTCTAAAAACCTAAGGGCCATCTTTCACTCCACACTCACCTTCTCTCCTCACATCTGTCTCTAAGAAGTTACACTACCAGCTGCACCTCCTCACAGGTACTCTTCCTTTCCTCTCCTTCCCCAGAAGCTCACTGGCTCCAGAGCTAAGGTTCTCTCTAGGCTGGACTACTGCAACAGCCTCTTTCTAAATATGTCTGCCTCTACTCTCCGCCCTCTGCAACTCATCCAAAACAGGACTGCAACACTTGTCCTTTGCCTCAAGCCCAGGGATCGTATCGCTCCAGGACTGAAATCTCAGAACTGGCTCCCAGTGGCGGCGAGGATTAAGTTCATAACCATCTGCATTGTCCATAAGGGCTTTTGCGGCCTGGGGCCTCAATACGTCCAACTCTCTCTTCCTAAATATCTTCCTTCTCAAGCTCTTCCCTCATCTGCCTCCAACTCCCTCATGTCGGTTGCTTCTCCAAGCAAGGAGTTGATGGTGGATCTTTCTTCGGATGGGGCCTCACTGAAACTGGAGGAGAACCATCTCCGGTTCCAGAAGCACCTCAAGACCTTCCTCTTTGCTTTTCCTTTCTCTCCTCCTCTCCCCTACTAATCGCCTGGCTGAACTGAAATTGCACTGGTCACCCAGCTACCCTCTGATCCCGGGCCCAGGTCCCCCCTCCGCCAGCGGCCCAGGTACCCCCTCAACCAGCGGCCCACCTGCACTGCCCCCCTGGCAACCCTTGCACTCGAGGGCTGTTTCTGTACCCCTACAGCCCCTGACACGTGATGTCTGCACTTAACCCTTGCCACCAGCTGGCCGCACTTTTTATTACTGTTATCCTATGTACTGCACTGCCCCCTCCCATCACCACCTCCGCACTTTTCCCCCTTCCCGACACTTGCGCGATTTCAATGTCACCGACCCAGTAAGATCACTGTCTGTCTTCCCTCTGTTCCCCCTCCCTTGCCTCGTCGCGCCTTGAAACACTTGTGTGTAGGTGCGTTATAAATGTCATATCCGACACGCAATCAAAATCGGACCCTCAGGTGGGTTAATCAATCTTCAGACATTTTCTCCCTCAGGTCGCCCGCCGCCCTCACATCATACTACTTGCTAGTCTATGCAAAGCATGTGACTCTAAGCAGTCACAAGCCCCAGAAGACAACAAATACTTTTTAAAAAAAAAATATTTTCATTTAGTTTATACAAACTTTTGAAAAACTTCACATTTTACTAAATACATAGTCATACATAACTTCTTAAAATTCCTTGATTCCTCGTTCTTGATTCTTAAATCTCTCGGCTCTTGCTATGGCTCATTCCTTGTGTTTTCACTAGATTCCTATCTTTCCTTAATGCAACCTGAGTACTACTCATCATTTTCTCAGTCTCTTTCGACCATCTTGCTTTCCATCTGTTGGAGGAACAAAGCAAGTGCCAGTGACAATTTGTTTGTGGGAACAGCAGTGCAAGCGTGACCACCAATCCTCAGCACTATATGTTGCTACCAGATTCCTTTCTTGGGCCAAATATTTAGTTCGTAGATCTTTGAACTCTGTGCAAAACAATACCAGATGCTTCAGTGTTTCGTCTTCATTATGGCAGAAACGACATTTCAATTCATTACCATGCCAGGCTCTTTGGTGGCTTTTAACTTCTCTCGTTTCATACAAGTTCAATCTGAATCTCAGATAATATCTTCTTAGAACTTTACACGGAAACACTTCCATATATTGAAATATATGATTGAGTCCCTTTGCTTGAACTGGGGTGTGCTCCATGCATTTATGGGCTCTTCTTTTCTCCAAGGTTCTGATCCAGTCATGTTCAAGGAGTTTCTTTTTGACTGCATATGGGTTAATTATTAGTGTCTTGGCATCGGACCCTATATCATGCAGGATCTTTCTACAAATTTGTCTCCATTGTTGGAATATAGGCTGGGTCCACGATGATTCTTGTTCTGCTAGTAGCACAAATTGGGGTAGAGAGATTTCAATCGTTTTACTATATCATGTTCCACGTGATTCTGGCATTCAAGGTCACCATGCCTACTTCATATAGGGCACAAGCCGTTGGGTAACTTGGTTGTATTCGCAGAATTTTTTTACAGAGCATGCCCTCACATCGAGACCAAATCTCATGTGAGCAACCAAACATGCTCTCCGCCCCAAAGATTAGTGCTGGTACTACTTTTCTCTTATAGAAATGAATCATGGGCTTGTATGAAAATTTCCCATATTTGCTGTGTATCGCCATCGCTTGTGCTGTGAGTTGTTTGCATTTGCTTAGTATTTTGTTTACCATTGGTTCATTGCATATGCTTGAGTTGATGTAAACTCCCAAGTATCTACAGCACTTCACTTGTTTTAGATGTTCATCTCCCAGAAACCAACGAAATTTTCGTTTTTTTTTAGGATGCTCCTTTTCGGTTTTCTAAGATCAGGATCTCTGATTTTGCGGTGTTTACTTCCAATCCCATCTTCTCAGTATAGGACTTTAATGCTGTGAGTTTCCGTTGCAGACCTATCGGTGTGAGATCTAATAACGCAATATCGTCTGCATACAGGATCCAGCTGATTTGCGTCCCGTTCAGTGTTGGTGGTGTGCCTCTTACTTCGTCAAACGCTTTCCCCACTTCAGAAATATAGAAGTTGAATAGCGTTGCACCCAATGGGCACCCTTGTTTTATACCTGGGGTGGTAGGTATTGCTTTTGAGTGGTGGCCTTGGTTATCAAGATAGATCTTTACCATGGTTTTTGAGTATAATTCTCTTATCGCCAATATGAAGCTGATGGGACATCCACACTTTTTTAGATACGACCATAAGATTTCACGGTCGACGCCGTCAAAAGCGTGGGCGAGATCGATTAGTGCAAGGTAGACTTTCTGACCTGCATGGATCGCCTCCATTTTTAGTAGGTTGAGCAAGAGGAGATTCAGGCTACACCCTACTCCCTTCACAAACCCCGTTTGTCTTGTATCTGTGGCTTTGCTTGTTTTCAGCCAAACTGACAGCTTCTGTAATAACAAGGTGGCGAAGATTTTCACCACCCCATCTAACAAGACTATCAGCCGGTAATTTGTTGGCTCCATTCGGCACCCTTTTTTAAAAATAGGTACTATTATGTCCTCTTTCTATGTGAGTGGTATTCGCGCTTCCTGTTATATTTTTAAATAGCGTGTCGCAGAACTCTGTCCACTCTTCAATGTTTTCTTTCAACATCTGGTTTGATAGGCCATCTGGGCCTGCCGCTCGCGCGGTGCTACATTTTTGGATGCACTCCTTTTATGTCTTCATGTTCAAATGTTAGATCCCATGGTTGTATCGTTGGGAACTCTAGAGACTTGGTGGTCATCTTTTTCTGAAATAAACGACTGTAATGAGCTTCCCACTGGCTTTCATTTACCATGTTTTTGATCAACGCCTTCTGCGTGTTATCAGCTTCATTCATCAGCGACCAGAAACCTCTGGAATTTCTTTGCGCTAGGGTCTTCAACATCACTTCAGCATCATTTTGCTCCAGCGTCGCTCGATGCATTTTCGCCCAGTTCCTATATTTGTTCTTTAACAATCTTATTTTTAGATTCTGGTCTTGCTTATTTTCACTTCAAATTTTGCGACAGTTTTTCCTTAAGTCTTTTTTTTCAGCAAGTTGTTCATCAAATTTGTCTTTCCTATATTGATGCTTCCCCAGGCCTTTGGATTTCACTCTGTAGATTTCCATAAATTTGCGGTACTCAGTCAAGTGTTCGACTTCTGCCAACATTGTTATGTCATTGGCTCTCATTCTCAAACGATTCCGTCCCGGCTCAAGTTCAAATTCTATGCTGCACTGTATTCTTTTCAGGGGAATTGTGTTTCCAAGTAAGGGTTACCAAATTGTGATCGCTTTGGGAGGTCTTTATCACTTTCAGCGTTGTTGTTTCTGCTGCCATTACTTCAGTAAGAAAGAAGTAGTCTAGTATTGACCTTTGTGTCCCTTTCTCCCACGTTTAACAGTAATCATCTTTCTGTAGCTTGTAACTGCTTAGCATTGTATGCACCCACAGAGGAGCAGGAGGAGATTTAAAAAAAAAAAGAAAAATACATGCCTCACTTGTCAGAAAACAATCTGAGAAAGTCGGTGCTAGTACCTAATAGGTAGCCCTGAAGGTCAGTGCTGGAAGAGAATGTACAAATCACCAAAGTTGTCAGTGACCCTTGCAGATATAATGAAGCAAGGATCACTGACTGGCCTTTGTAGTTTTGTGGCTGGAACGGCATGTCTTGGAATGCGACCTTCTGTGCAATATTGGTGGGGATGAGGGATCAGGAAATGGTTACATATCTGGGGGTAGAAATAATATGATGAAGTGTCCGATTTAAGGCAACAAAGATGCACATAGAATATGGCGGATATGGAAAGAAGGCATCTTACCTATGGTGAAGGCAGACTGTGACATTATTGAACGGCAGCAAGTTATCCTTCATTGGATACTTCGCCAACCTGGTCACCACCATGTCCCTCACACACGCCAACATCATCTTCATCGGCAACTTCAACCTCCCAGGCAACAAGGCCACCAAACCGATGAAGGAAGCTCTCTTCAGCCTTCTCGACACCTCAGTCTCACACAGCGCATAAAAGACCAAACACACAGTTCACATCCTCAACCTAATCATCACAGTACTGCCTTACCTCCACTACAGCTTTCCAATCCTGCTTGACTGTTCTGACCACCTGAGTCTCTATCGACCGATACACCCGTCTGAAACAGTGCACCAACAAACCAAAACTGGCAGCACCCTGGTAAACACAAGAACTCAACCCCTGCGAAAGTCATCAGGGAAACGAGAGAAAACCTGGCGCTGCTCCAGGACCATATCTGACTTGGCACTCCTCAAGGAACTCTGAGCAACCCGCCAACAACTAATCAACACAGCCATAGCCAAGGCCTCCTACTATCAGAAACACCATAGCAGAAGCCCACAATGAAAGCAGAGCCCTCTTCAAAGCAGTCAAGCACTGCGTCAACCTGCTACCGAATCCTGCCATGCCACACCATCGAAAGAAATCCTCTGCCATCAACACCATTTAAAAAAAGTTTGTTTCGTAAACAAAGGAAAAAAAAAAACAATTCTGACAACCCACATATTCTCCCACCCTTCCTCCCCCTCCATGCATGCTTCTTACACATTGCTGTTTGTGATTTCACCATTTATTCTCCCCCCCCCCCCCCCCATCCCAGACAGATCTCCGTTTTTCCAACCCAAGTCTCCGCCGCCTCCCCCAAACCCCCCTCTTCCCCATCTCAGGCAGTGGTCCAACCTTTTAGAATGAGTGACATGTGAGGGGCAGTACTCCCTTCAGGTCTAGTCGGCCTCCTGACCAGGCCTTGATCTTTCGCATTTCATCTTGGTCCCAGTTGCTTGTATCTTTCATGGGGAATGTCATCCAGCGACGTGTGCAGGTCGTCGAGCAGGATCCCCACTGTAATGTCAGGGTTTCTCACCTGCTCTTCCCTTTAATTATGGATAATTCAGCCGCTGGCCAGGTTGTCCTGGACCCATTGCTGCTGCTGCAGCCCTGTAGGATTTTTCCATTTCATTGCCATGCAGCGGGCTGCCAAAGATATCTGAAACTTTGCTATGCGATTGGATTCTTCTCTTCCTCTCCTTCCCCCACCAGGAGGAGCCCCAGTAGGCAGACCCGGGGTGTGCATTTCAATTGCCTACCTAACAGGATGTTAATTTTCTGAATCACTTCCTGCTAGTAGCCTGTGTGTGGACCTGTCCAAACCATGTGCTAGAAATGGACTTCCTCTCCTCCACATCTCGGACAACATTGCGATAGCTTCCTTTCTATCATGTGTAACTTTTGTGGTGTCATGTATACCCTGTTTACAATGTTGAATTGTATTAGCTTGAATCTAGCTTTTCGTAAAGTCTTGGCGATCCCCAGTGTTAGGGAGAATTCTCATTTCATGGCTAATATCCCTTACCTATAGAGTCCCCCAGCAGCTTTGCTGGATTTGAAGGGTTTGTTTCTTTTTACCTGCTAAGAGTGACTCTTTTTCCCACTCTTAGGCTTTTTTGCCATGTGTGTTATAGGCTATTTTTGTGTTTAATGCCTATGGGATCTTTTCTCTCAACCATAGGAACTATCTTTATGCACATGTGTCACACTGCACCCTCTGTGCCGTGACACAGGGGTGTTGTAGCGACCTCCAAACATAGACTCCATACCCTGGGACTGACAGCTGTCTCCCAGGGCATGTAAAGTCCTCATTGACTTTACTAGTCGATTTTTATGAACTAAACCAGTACAACCCATCTTAATATGGAAGTACTGGAAGGGGTTAATAGTTTTTCCCCTATGTTCATTTTCGAGATGGTACCTTAAAGTCCCCTCTACAAAGTTTCTGGCTGGTGGCAGTGGTTACTACCTTTTTATATTCGACCGCGAAAATTTCTCTATGGGATTTTCCCATTGTTCGAGGCTACCACTTTTACTGACAACCTCTAACATACCGCCAGTCTATTTTTGTGTTAACTTTACTCCGGTAGGTTTTATTTGCCAGAACTTTGATAGAACTTCTTTCTCGAGTCTTACTCCATTTTCCTAACCCAGGTCGGCGATCCTTTGTTCGTCCTTTTGGCGGGCTTCTGCCAAGAAGCCCACCTTTCGGCGCCACTGAGTCTGGGGTGAATCTGTTGTTTGGGAGGGGGAGTAGAACCCCCAGATAGAGTTGCCACAGCAACTCAGGTGGCACTCTAACCTGATAGGCTGTAGGGTCTCCCGCCAAGAAGACCACTCCACTGTGTGAGTGACAGCTAGGCTGTATGAATGGGTCTCTTTCTGCATAAAAGCAGGGTCATGAGGACTGGAAGAGCAAGACGTCGCCACTGGAACTACGGAACCGAAGGGAAGAGAAACCAGAGACATCTTCAGCATCTACACCACCGGTGCAGCCCTGCCGGATCGTCTCACCACTTTTTTTCCACACGATGAGAGATCTTCAGCGAGAGAGCCTCCTTCCCTTGAGCTGGTGGGGTCAATCAGTTCACCTATCGCATCCTCGGACCTGCCTTGGTCGACTCGACAGTCCCCCGCACTTGAAGAACGGATAGCCAGGTAGCTATCGACCCGGAACGCGATTAAAAGGAGTGTACCTTTTAAACTTCGTTTGGCAGCACCGTGGCTGGTTTCATCCCTGGGTAGTGCAGCGACTCGAAACTTCCTCCACGACGATAGCCTCTTTCTCGGTTGGACCCCTCGACCTGCAGAAACTAACAGGAACAACCGCCACCGCAGGAGCCACTTCTCCACGTTTAAGGTACATTGTTCCGCCAGGCCGCCCTTTCTCTGTGGTAGACCTAAAGGTGTTTTAAATCCTTTAACTACTTGTGGGGTCGGCCGCCCTCTGTCTTAACATTGTCTTTCGCCTTGCATCTACCTCTTCAAACGTTTTCTACTAAAGACTTGACTGCAGCTACAATAACACTTTTGCTCCTAAACTCTAGGTCCTGTACCACTGACTCTGGTTCAGGCCTATTGACTCTGGCTGATTTTAGATCTGCTCTCACTAGATTAGTTTTCAACGAGAAATGTGTTGATGCACCTAAATCTTCTAAACCCCTCTTCCTTCCTACTGTTTTAACTTGTGGAGTGCCATTTTGCTCAGTTTTCATTCACTTGTCTTTTGGTTAAAAGTGTTACTGTGCATTACTTCACAAAACTTCAGGGAAGTGTTGCTTGGGGGTGTCTGAAGATATTTCGGTTTAACTTGTACTTTCCCTCCCTTTCGTTGAATTGGTAGAGTGCCATTTGTAGTAGGTTTTCACTGTGCCGTTTTGCTCAGTTTTCACTATACCGCAAACTTGTCTACAATTGAATAGGGAGTTGGATATGCTTTTCTTTTGACTAAACTTAACTTACTTTATTAATTGTGATCTATGTGTTGACTTAGAAGTGTATAAAATAAATATATATTCTCTTTTTAATACGAATCTTTGGTCAGTGTTTCCTTGCTCCATAGTACTGTACTACCTATTGTGTCGACCCTGAATACTGCTCATCTCCCTCTTGAGATAAGTCTGACTGCTCAGCCACAGCTACCAACTAAATCTTTGTGGTACAGACTGATACCAAAGCAGATTTATTGCTCTCACCTGTAGTCCTAATCTGGGGTAGTGCTCCCTAAGGGAACTGCCCTGCATTCTGCCTAACACCCATGCAAACCTTTGCCCATGTTTTTTTCCTCTAGTTCTGTGTTGAAGTCCTGTTCTCATTTCTCTTTGATTGGGAGGGGGTGGGTAGCTGGCTGTTTCTTGTTTCTTGTAGTGCTGTGTATATTTCTGTGATTGAGCATCTTTCTAGGCCTATTGTAAGGATGGTGCAGCGCACTGGGGAAATCGGAGACTCTTCTGGTATAGAGTTCCATGTGGCTGCCATGGTACTCGTAAGTAGTGCGAAAATCAATAATTGGCTCTTTGGCATCTGGAAATTCTGCACCCAGTCTGCAAATGTCAGTATCTTACCCCCTTCAAACATGTATCCCAGGGTTTCCTTGAATTTTGTGGATCCTATGTTGTTCAGGACCCTTCCTAGTTCGGGAAGGGCCCTCAATAGCATATACTCCTCCCACATTCTCTCTTTACGGCATGTCCTTTTCTACACCTCTTGTACTACTGCTGTGATTCCTGTTGCTGTAGGATCTTTCCGTTCTCCCTCAATTCTTCCATCCCAGTGTGATATTGCTGAGGTGGGCCTAACAATGATCTGTCTGTCCCTCCCTCCTGGCCGTCCCACCTCGCTGCTGCGTGGCCATGTAGTAGAATTCAAAGTTTGGCAAGGAGTCTCACCCGTCTGGTTGTCTCCTTCGCAGCGTTCCTTGCGACACTCTTCTCCATCCACAGGAGCCCGGAGATCATGATGGCCAACCGTTTAAAAAAGGGGGGACGGAACAGCTGTGTTATGTTTGAAAATAGGTATAAAAGTCAGGGCAGGATGGCCATTTCGCAGATTGCTATTTTCACAATGAGTGAAAGGGGTAGCTTATTCCAGAACTTGATTTTATCTTCTAACTCTGAGATTGCCCTCCCCACATTGTGTTGGAATGAATCAGTTGCAGAGTGGTTTATCTGTATGCCCAGATATTTGAAAGATTCAGTCTCCTACCTCATGCCCACCTTTGGCAAGTCCTTCCGAGCCTTGTCCTGCAAAAAATCCTATGGGAAAGGCTATCCATTTCTTTTTGTTAATGTGAAACTCTGACCCCCTGTCCCATGTTGTTGATTACTTCCAGTATATATGGGATGTGTAGGGCTGGATTCTGCAGATATAAAAGGACATTGTCCGTGTACAGAGAGATGACCTGTCTCTGCCGCTCCACCACAAAGCCTGCATCTTTATATTGGTCTCAAAGGATATTGGCCTGCGGTTCCAAAGTAAGGGCAAAAAGTATTGGGAAAAGGGGGCAGCCCTGTCTTGCTCCCCTTTCTAGTGTCCACCGAGGGGATACCTCCCTGCCTGTTCTTACTCTCGCTAGGATTTTGTTTATGCATGAGCCGTATCCACCGCTGCATATTCGGGCCCATCCCAGTTCTTGACAAGACCTCAAAGCCATTCCCACTCTGAGTCGAATGCCTTGATGGCATCAGTAGCTACTAGCACCAATTCCCTGTCTGACCTCTCCGCTCTCCCTAACACATGTTGTGAGCGCCTCAAATTCATGTTTGTATCTCTGCCTTCCACGATTCCACATTGATTTTAGTGGATCAACCCTCCAATATGTTTAGTTACACGGTTGGCCCAGACCTTAACCAAGATTTTCCCATCCACGTTAAGCAGTGAGATGTGGGGATAAGATTCACATCTGTTTGGGTCTTTCTTCTGTCATGGATTCGGCTAACGTCACCTCCTAGAAGGCTATGTCATACACTTTCTTTAGTTTGGGGGTAAATCTGCATATGTCATGTTGAATTTCACGGGAGCCTATCTCCCCCATGGGATTTCCCCATGGGATTTCCCAGTCTTGATGGAGGCATTCACCCCCTGAATCTCCTCCGTGATCGCGCTTTCTAATTACTCTATTTCTTTGGGTGTCGGTAGCGAGCTTGGTCTAGAATATCAGATATGACCTCCACGTCTAGTGGGCCCCTTCTTGTGTATAGAACCTGTGGAACACAGACCTCTGCATTTATATCTTCTTGCATGAGTACGTCCTCCCCACTATCAGTAGTGATCCGGGTGACCATAGTGTTTGGGTTCTCCCTTCTGTCTCCCCAGTTTCTCTTGTGCCTCCTCCACTCTCTCCCTTTCCCTAATTAATTTCTCTCTGCAGAGAGACCCCCGCCAACTCCTTCTCCAGTTCTTAGATTTTATCTTCTGAGCTTTTTAGGCAGGACTTCAATTCAACTTTCATCCCATATGTGGTTGCCATACACTTTCCTCTAATGGTCACCTTGAATGCATCCCATAGTTTTCTACTAAGTTCTCATTTTGTTCGAACAACTCTGTAATCACCCGTCTGACTTTTTCCCTATGTATGCTGTCTCTCAACGTCTCTCCCCTAAGTTTCCACAAATGTATCTCCTCTCTTCTCCTACCCCATTTTAGTGTGGTACGCAGGGGGCAGGGTCTGATAACGTTTTACCCAGATATACGGTTTCTCCGTAGTGTGTAAATTTGGCTTTCCCCACAAGTAAGATATCAATGCGGGAGTGGGTACCATGCGGGTGCGAGAAGGAGTACACCTTTTCTATCCCCCTCTGCTCCCTCCACAGGTCTATTAGGGCTAGATCTTGCATCACTTTATTGACATTTGCCAATGATTTGTGCAACTTATCTTCTCCTGATCTGCCCAGGAGTGGATGGGCAGTTTTAGTCGCCTCCCCCATATCGTTTCCCTGTGTACATGAGCCCCCAACAGTGACGCGAACCCCTGGGAAGTGGGAGTTAGTATCGACGTTCGGGGTGTAGGAGTTGATTTATATTAACCGCTCGCCCTTCTATGTTGCCCAGAAGGATTAGCGTTCTCCCTTCATCCCACAGGATCTTTAAAACCTGTTGCGGGGTTCCCCTGGCTATCCATATTAGAACGCCTCTAGAGTATGTGAAAACATGCAAGCCAAACATTTCCCCTCCTCATGGCGTTTTCACTCTACCAAATTCTGCCTTGATGTCGGTTTCTTGTAGCTTTGCGACTTGAACCTTCCACCGCTTCAACTTCAGCTCAGTATTTCCCTGTGTTTCTTGGCTTGCCCCATCCCTTGCACATTCCATGTAATTGACAGGTTCCCCTTTGCGTATGAGTCTCCCACCTCCCGGTTCTCCCCTCTTGTCACATCGCTTTAAACCCCCAACTTCATGTTGTGTTGCCCTGAGTTGTAACCTGCCCCGCCCTTCCCTTCCTGCCGACGTATGTATTCAAGATCTGTTGTACTCCCGTACTCGTAACTTGCCTCTATGTCCTAGTACCTCAGCTTTATAACTGTTAACAAACTTACAACTTTTGAAACCAAGCCACCCTTCCAAACTCTGGTGTCCTTATGTTAGCTGCATTTTGTGCGCTCGTTGACTGCCAGACACCCACCTGTCCCCCCCTTGTTGAGAGCAACAGCTGATCTGCATGCACGGACAGCAGCAGATTCCCTTCCGCCCCCTTGGATGAGGAGGGTCCAAGTTGTTAGTGGATTAGAGGTGATGTGGCCGGACCTCACATCGCCCCTCCATCCCCCGATTACCTCCCCAAGTTCGGTCCGTTCGGACCTCCTGTAAAGGTTAGTGTTTCTTCCATCTGTTGTGTATTGCTTCCCGTTGGTTCGAGGATTTTCTTTTTTTTTTTTTTTTTTTTTTACAATAGATCAGTTCATCTTTTTAGCTATCCGATTTTTCTTGGGACTGAGCTGCTGCGGGCTGAATATATGAACTTATGCGGGCTGAATATATGAACTTATATCGGATGCCATTATCCCTCAGGGTCAGATTGATTTAATAAAAGTGCGGTGTCAGGTTTGGTACTAGCTTCGTATAATCTGGCAATATGAGGACGGATCCATGTCCAGTGTGTATCGGGCTCCACCGTCTCGCCATCTGGAGTATTGCGCCCCGGTCTCTATCATTGAACATTCGTGCAATCACTGACTGGGGGGTGGGCTCCTGGGAGGTTTGCATGCCAGAACTCGGTGGGCCCATTCAACTGCGAGCCATCTCGAGAGGCCCTTGGTACCCAGTTCATGTTGTAACCAGTCTTAGAGAAATAATTCCATTGAGCCACCTTCCTCCCCCTTCTGCATCTTCTGCCCAAGCCGTCAGCATCTTCGTCGTTTGTAACAGTTGGGGTACCTGTGTTTGTAGGTCTGCTTCTATTCCTACTACTTTGGTTTCAGTCTCATTTTTGTTTCTCCTTTACCTTGTGAACCTCTGCCCGCAGCAGGTTCAAGTCTTCCCCTATGTGCCCGATCTGTAGTTGCAGTTCTAGAACTTTGTACTGCTTGGAGCACTTCAGCTATCCGCATCTCGAGTCGTTGCCAGGTCTCCCTTATTTTCCTGGGAATTTGTGGACATCGATGTATGTGAATGCATTGTTAATGTTATGAAGGAGCCAATTTTTGGTTACCTACCTTTGCCTTCTATTATCCAAATTCCCTCAGAGGGAGTGGGAGAAGGGTTCAGGGTATTTATCAGTGCGGGAGGGACCTGACACGCTGTCCCAGATGTTGATCAGTTTCTCCTACTTTTCCACCACTTCAGAGGCCCCCAAGGGGGCTCAGGATGTCCCAGTGCCTGAGATTAGTCTGACTCCCGATTGTTTGGCTCTTCTATTGTGCATGCTCCGTCGTGCGGTGTATCCCCACCAATTTGAGGTTGTGGTAAGGCGGGGAGCCCTCTAATGGCTGTGTACTGCCATGGTGGTTATGTGTCCACCTGGGGATCTGTTTGTCCGCTCGTGGTGTGAACCCCTGGGTTGACTCCCCAATGACCAGTTCGGTGTGTCCAGTTTGTCCAGGATGCCTTGTGGCAGGGTCTGTACTTACTCCCCTGTTTCTGCCCATAGCCTTACTGCCTGTGTGCTAATCGCCGTCGCTCTGACCCAGTATCACTTCACTGGGCCGTGAGTTGGTGCCCCAATTTGAGATGGGGCATATGTAGACTTCCCTGCTATGTCCTTCTGTTCGTCATCTTGATACAGTGCGAGGACGGCTCGTTTCTCGCCCGAGTATATTACTCTGTGTGCTGACTTAGAGGGGCTGGGTGTCTACTCCCCTTGGAGGCTATGCCAAATTTGTTTGCCCTTCCAGGGCCAAGATCACGTGGGCCTCGTGTTGGGAAGATATGCTAATCTGTTGGTCTATTTGCTCCACGTTTCATGGATCTGGGCCTCCTTTTATACATTCAGGCATAATGTTTATTTTCTGTCTTTCTCAGCCCGTGCTATTCCGGGACTGCATATGGGGAGAGGGCTTGCGGGCGGTTGGGGGGGGCATCACCTCTTTCCAGCAGTGCCCTTGACCGTTATCCCGACGGCTCTTGTCTGGCAGTTTCCTCCTCCGGATGGCTGGCAGGCTTCTTAACCTGATCTGGTGTAGGCTGGGCTTGCAGACTTGTCACGCTCTTCTGTGCGTGCACCACGGACTGCTCTCGCTGCTTTCTCCCCACCTGTAGGTGGATGGTGTTGGTGTCTGGCTTCCCTCTCCTGCAGGGTACACCCCACTGGTTGTAAGCAGCACTCTGGGCACTGCTAAAGCCTTTGTGTCTGTGGCAGATCCCGCCTTCTCCGGAGACCACCGAGCATCAGCGACTTGTCTGCTTGCAGTCCACAGCGGCCCGGGTGGGCTGAGCCGCACTTGCTGGCTAGGCATGTAGTGTGCTTGGCATTGGGGGAGGGTGGGCCAGCCTCATATCCAAGTGGGTCTCACTCCGGAAAGGTGTACTCCGGACCCTGGTCTGCCACTGGGCTGTTGGCCATTTGCACCTTCTCTCCCTCTCGGTGCTTAGTTGACGGCAGTCATTTTGGAGAGCTCAGTTTGCGCCACACTGTCTCAAAGCTTCTTCACTGATCTCTCCGCCGGGAGATGGATTCAGCTACTGCAATTTTGGATGGAGGATCTGTATTCCGCATACGGAGACTGGATTTATTTCTCACTTTGCCTTCTAAAACGTGATGCTTGTCCAGGATATATGCAACAGCCACTGGATTTCTCGAGGGGGTCATGGCTTCATCCCTCGCCTGCTGGCCACGCGCCCCATCAACACCTTTCTAATCTGCAAAATAAGCAAGATTTGCCAGCACATAGACTCCAACTCTGCCTCCACAGACCCACCTCACATCGCTCCCCCATAATCTCCACACTCTAAACAACATTCAAGAGACTCTCTACAGAGGACCTGGTAGAAACCCTGGCTGCCCTAAAAGCCACATCGTATACAGACAATCTACTCCCAGCATCCATTCTCAAGACGCTCCCCGCAGAAGCTCTCCTTTCCCACCTGGAGATAATCCACAGCTCCCTACTTCAAGACCCCTGCCACTCCCTCTACTAAAGAAACCCACTCTGGATCCCGACAACCTAGATAACTATTGCTCCATCACCTATCTTGCCTTCCTAGGTAATATCGAGAAAGCAGTAGCCGTGCAACTGCAGCATCACATCGACATTAACATTCTCCTCCAAATCTACCAATCCAGGTTCAGATGCAGCACAGAGATGGCAACTATACCGATGGTCGACACGCTCAACATTCTTGAAGATGGCCACTTCCCTCAAGATCGACTCGAAGGACATCCACAGGCTCAAAAGCTGCCTCACTGATCCAGTTGTGGATGTCCGGTGCATACTTGAAGCTCAACCCCTCCAAGACCGAATTCCTTCTCACCAACACCGAACACCCGGACGTACAGAACTGGCTATCAACCATGAAACTTGAGTGTCACACCTGAGCTCACCTCCTGCATCAAGTCCCTCAGCTTCCACATTGACAAACTCCTCCTTCAAGACCCACGAAGCTAAGAAAACTCAGACCGCTAAGTATCTGCTCTACCTCCTGCGGAAAGTCAAGCACTTCTTTCCTCCCTCAGTACAGCTTTAGATTCACTGTTCAAGTACTGGTCCTATCCCACCTGTATCTTGCCCTGACCACCACTGTATATCTGTTCTGTTACCTTTGAAAAGAGCTCTGTTGCATCTTGTAGCTAGGTCTGCACTCAATAAATACAATGATAATAATCAGTGGTAATAACTAGTGAATAATGGTGTATTGGTACTCTACTGATAGACAGGATTCTACCCTATTGCTTAACTGTAAGGAGTTGTAACAGCACTTCTTAATTTCCCCACTTCCCCTTGGTTATTATGATAACCTGAACAAACACATGACCAGAAAAACTTACGGCACATAGTTAGGATTTTCTGTTATAAAAACTATGAAGACCTGAGGTCTTCCTAAATTGCCCTAAGCTCAACATAAATCTATTGTCCTTTAATTTTGTAGAACATGGAGCTGCTGTACACCTTTTGGTGTTCTTGCCGTTGCAAAGACGCCAACCTGAGCGTATTCCAGTGTTCTGCAAGTGCAAACCGGAAGTAGTCTATTTACCGCTGGTTCCGTGTTTCTGGGTTTGCCTGACTAGCATCTGGCGGGCTGCCATCTTAAAGGCAGGTGCCATGGCAGATGCGAATTGTTAGGTTTTCCGGCGTCTCCGGCACCTGAGGAAAGCAGTTTGACTCTGGCAAATGGATTCACAGCATGCAAGGTGGGGGGGAGGGGGTTTCTTGTGTGATCGTGGGTGTTTGGGAGTAATGCATCACTGAGGATATCGGGGAATAGGTGTTTTCCTAACAGTCGAGGCGTGAAGGATCATAGGTACCCGAACATGTAGAGTAGGACAAGTGTTACAGGTATGCCCAGTCCATGCCCACTTTTTCAAATAAGAAAAAACGTATGTAAAACACCACATCAACCTCTAGATTGAGGCCTATGCACAGCTTGAGATTGGTCATATTTCAAAGTTGCTGAATGATCCATGTCGTTCCACAGACTTTAGTAATTTGGGGGAGTGTAGTTCAAGCATTATATTTGATTTAAATAAAGACCAGTATCTATTTATGTATTCCTTTGCATTTCAGAGCAGTTTTAGATCACTGAAAATGTTGAGGTCCATGCAACCTCTTTCAAGAATGTCTTTAGATAACAGAGCAATGCCGTTTATTATCAGACTGAGCCTACTCTTTATACAAATGTGCATAAGATATGTATCTTAATGTTTTCTAGTCTTTATCTTTATACTCTTATTTTTTATTTCAGTTGGCCGGATTACATTTCAACTCTTCTCTGATGTGTGTCAGAAAACCTGCAAAAACTTTCTCTACTTATGCACAGGTAAAAAGGAATTACTGATGCATACTTGAGCATGCTCTGGATATCTCTGGTTCCGGTAGCACCTCAAGACCTTCCTCTTTGCTTCTGCCTTCTCTCTTCCTCTCCCCTGCTGATTTCCTGTCTGATACTCCACTGGTCACCTGGCTACCCTCTGATTTTGGGCCCAGGTCCCTTCCAGCCCAATTGCACACCCGCACTGCTTCCCGCAACCCTTGCACTTGTAACCCTACAGTCCACCTACCTGCACTTTGGGACACCTGCTGTCTGCACTTAACCTTGCACCTTGCACCTGCCACCTGCTGGCCGTACTTCTTGTTATTGTTTGATCCCATGTACAGCACTGCCCCCTCCCCCTCCCCTGCGCTTGCGCAATATCAATGTCACTTGGCCTAGTAAGATCTTTGGCTCTGTCCTCCCTCTGTTCCCCCTTCCTTGCCTCGTTGCGCCTCGAAACATTTGTGTATAGGCGCGTTACAAATGCCATATCATATCCTGTTATGATACAGCTGCATTGTTTGATATTATTGCATTTACCTCTACATTCGGCTTAAAAGGAACATGTACAGACTTGCAATCAATTGCTTGTGAGCATTTTCCATAGCTTGCTTTTTCTCATGTTTTTTGAAAAACAGTAAAGTGCTGTTAACTGAAATGTACACATAATGGTCCTTTTTAAAAGCAGTTATCCATGTCACGAGATAGGTCTTGAGTTGTACTCTAGAACGGTGTATGATGTGTGCACAGCTAGGTAAGTATGTCTGGCACTGCTCCTTGCTAACCTTGTCATATGCTCCTAACTTTTTTTTTTTAACAACTTTTTTTTAAGTTAACATGTTGTGAGTACAGGATCACGTGCCACAATGGTTGCAGTACAGTTGGCATACATATGGAAAATAACCCCTCGGAGTGCAGGTTAGCTGAATAGCAAGGCATTGCGCACGTGTGTGTGTGTGTTGCGCCCATTTTGTGCTAATCTTATCCGTTGCTGCATCGTGTTAAGTTCAAGTGCCCTCGCAGCATTAAATCATATCAACCGCCCCTGAAGCTGACATCACTAGATGCTTACGCCCCTTTTCACAACGCCAATCCACGCCTCTTGTCAAGGTGCTCTGTGCGCAAGCTATTGACGTGTCTCCAGGGAAATGGCCAGACGCCTCTTTCCTCAAAGTATGAACACACTCCTTCTCATCGGACAACATTGGAGTTGCTTTTTCAATCGTTTCACTTTTATTTATTTTTTTGGATTGCCTGCGACTCGTTTCTGCTCTTTTCAGCTTTCTTCATTGCACGAAGCCCCTGCGAACAGATACTTTCGAATGGAGTGTCCGCCAATGTATTCTAAATCTTTGACACGTAATGTCCACAGCTGTGCACTTCGTAAACTTTTTCGGCAGAGGGCGTCCTGCGTCGATGGCGTTGGGTTTATGTCCCTCGAAAGCCTCTGTCTAGGGCGACGTCACAGGATGTTATAAATAGGACGCACAGCGTCTGTAGCCTCAGTTCCTTTTTTTTCGCAAACGTGTTGCTTCGTGTTACTCGGCGCGCCTCGTGTGTTCATCATTACAATGTCTTTCTCTTTGACCCCTCCGACTCCGCGGTCTGGCTTCAAGACCTGCAAGGACTGCAAGTCCAAGATGTCGTTCACCGACCCGCACCGCATTTGTTTGTGGTGCCTGGGCAAGTCGCATGACACAGACTGCTCGAAATGCCAGTCGCTGACTGCCAAGGCCTTGCGGAAGGGGAAGCTCCAGGTAGGTGGGGGGCTCGAAGCTTGTAATTGCAGGGGGGTTTCCATCAGCGACTCGAGGGGCGACTCTCTGCGTCGGAAGCAGTCCCAGGGATTTTGGACCCGGAGTTGTCCCCGCCATTCTTCTTCCTCGTCCCGGCACTCTAGGAAGCACCATCTCTGGTCACCTTCCCCGTCCTCCTGGGAGGATGGTGCTTCGAGGAAGATTGCATGCCCAACGTAGTCCTCGACTCCTGAGGATGGGCTGCGTTTTAGGAGCAAATGTTAGCAATGTTTCAATCGCAGGGCACGGGTCCGATCGTGCCGTCTAACAAAGCCGGCCAGGATCGGTCTTGTACCGTGGCTCACACGCCTTCGGGCTCGGGTCCACGATACGACTTGCATCAGGAGCCTTTGAGGTCCCGTACGGACAAGGATTCGAAAAGTCGGAAGAGACTTGCTTCTAGGTTGCGGCCCTCGTCCCCAGCGAGACCGCAGCAACCTACTGAGGGCTCGAGGCTTGCGTCGACTTGGTCGGCGCCCTGTCCGTCCGACTCGGACGTCGATGCTTTGCCGTTGTATCAGCCCATGACGCCGTCGGCACCTTTGTCGACGTAGACTCCTTCAGCGCTCACGATGTCGTGGTTGTCGACGCTCTCGGCGTCAAAGGCGTTCCGCGCTCTTGATGCCTTTGGGTATTTTTGCCCGCAATCTACCTTTTGGAGTACTCCGATGTGGGGGGCCCTCCTAGGAAGGCTACGGCGGAGTCTGTGGGGCCTGTTTTGGACTCAGGCCCTCTTCTGTCACCAGACCTGGGTTTCACCTCCCTCTGGCTGACATTTATGAAGAGGAGGAAAGGTTTGAGATTGAGGACCCTGATGAACTTGATGAGGCTTCACTTTTTTCTGGAGACAGACAGTTGGAGGAGTTGAGGCAGACCCTCCATGATGCCAATGGGTTGGACACTTCTCCGGAAGTGGAGTTCGGTAGGCCTGAGCCTTCGTACTGGGTCTTCATACAGGAGGCTCATGGCAAGGGTTTCAGAGTATCTGGGCTGGTCCAGTTCTCCTGAAGACTTTGTGCAGGTTGATCTAATGGACATTTTAGATCAAGATCTGTCCTCTGACCCTGTTTTGCTATTTCATCTTATCTTGCCAAAAAGGGTAGCAGCTGCTTGCCAGTCCCCGGAATCTCTTCCGGCGGTTAATATATCTTTGACTTAGCAGCTATTTATCTACTCGCCCCTCTCCAGAGAGTTTAGTGGTTCAGGCGGCTACAGCACCCTGGAGGCAGGCGGCGTACCCTACCATCCCTCCGGATAGGGACGACAAGCGCTTCGACAGTTGGGCCCGGCAGGTATTTTCTGCTGGGAGCATTGCCTTTAAATCGGGCAAGGTTTTCACACACCATGTGGAATTGTTTTTCTTTTGCGGCTGAGCATATTCCTGAGGGGGGAGAAAGGGATGGGTTATTTGCTCCTGTGCAGGACGGCAAGGATGCCATGTGCTAATCTCTTTAGTAAGGTTTAGATATGGCCGACAGTGCTAGCCGATCCATGGCTGCGAGCACCGTTGTACGCAGATTTGCGTGGTTGCGGAAGTCTGTTTTGCTCTGGATGTGCAGGCCTGTCTTCTCAACATGCCCTTTGATGGCACACATTTGTTTTGGCAGTAAGGCTGACAAGAGTCTTGAGCAGTTGCAGACCTTGAAAGCTGTGGCTAAATCTTTGGGCGCAGCTGTGCGTGAACCTCTGCCTTTTCGTCCTAGGGGACAGCAATGGAAGGGAGGTTCTTTTCGTTACTACTCCTCCTTTGGTAGATCAAGAGGGGCCGCCAGTCAAAGGCGCCAGTGAAAAAGTACCCGTGGTAGTAGGGGAAATTGTGGTGACAAAGCCGCTCAGGCAGCTGCCTCTCTGCCTTCAGGCACTGCCGCAGCCACTGCCAAACAGTCATGAGGCCATGCCCCATGGTTCGCCGGTTGGGGGCAGACTGTCTCAGCATCTCGAAGAGTGGCAAGCCATTACTTCAGATGCGTGGGTTCTGGATACCATAGCCCATGGCTACTGCCTTCCCGTCCTTCAGCGGCCTCACGACAATCCACCGGGGAAACTCTTTGAAGCTTCCGGATCCGCTCCTTGTGCAGGAAATCTTGTCCGTGCTGGAGAAATCCGTTATAGAACTGGTGTCTGTAGAAGAGAGGAACAAGGGATGGTATTCCCCTTTATTTTTTGATCCCAAAGAAAGACTGGGGATTGAGACCTATCATGAACTTGCGTTGGTTGAACAAACTTCTCCGGAAGGACAAGTTCAAGATGGTCCCTCTCAAGTCCTTCAGGCCCTTCAACTTCAGGATTGGTTGATGTCTCTGGACCTCAAGGATGCTTACTTTCATGTGCCGATCCATCCCGTACACAGAAAGTACCTGAGGTTTGCGGCTGACGACTTGCACTTTCAATTTCGGGTCCTGCCGTTCAGATTGACATCTGCCCGAGGGTCCTCAAGCAAATGTTGGTGGTGGCAGTGTACTTCAGGCAGAGGGATTCATGTCTACCACTACCTGGACGACTGGCTGATCCCGGCTCTCTCTCCTGAGCAAGGGTTGGATCATCTCGGTCTCACTTGCCGCACACTGCACAGGCTGGACTTCTCCCTGAATTTCAAGAAGTTGCATCCGACACCTTCGCAGCAGCTCCAGTACATTGGGGCTGTGTTAGATACGTCCCTGGGTAAGTGTTCGCCTCCCAAGGTAAGGGCTCATCACATTGTGCAGATGGTGGACAAGTTTCAACATGCCCTGAGTCTCCTGGCTTTCGAATTCTTAAGGTTGTTGAGCCTCATGGCATCCTGCATTTTTCTGGTGCCACGCCCCAGGCTGTGGATGAGATCCCTGCAGTGGGTCCTCAAGATGGTGGTCACAGTTCTCCGGCAAGATGTCGGATCCAGAACGCCAACGAAGGGAAGCTGATGGGGGGTGGAGGGCGGGGGGGGGACCATTTTGCAACCGTGGCCGGAGGTTACTTTAGTGACAGATGCTTCCCTCACAGGATGGGGCGCTCATGCCAACGATTTGACAGCTAGCGGTCGTTGGTCTCCGTCGGAGTCCAAACTCCACATCAATCTGTTAGAGCTGAGGGCCATCAGGCTAGCCCTGAAGGCATTTCTGCCTTCTGTGCTGGGGAAGAGGGTCCTGATCATGACGGACAACACAGTGGCCATGCATTACCTCAACAAAAAAGGGGGGTCGGGTCATACCTGTTGTGCAGGGAGGCAATGCAGCTCTGGTTCTGGGCCATCCAGCAGGAAATTTCGATCTCTGCAGTTGATCTGGCCAGAGATGACAATGCGGAGGCGGACGCTCTGAGCAGGCAGAGCATGATCTCTCACGAGTGGGAGTTGGCTCAGGAAGTCCTTCAGGAGATCTTGGCCCTCTGGGGAACCCCGCAAGTGAACCTCTTTGCCACCAGTGTCAACCGGAAGTGAGAGCTTCTGCTCAAGGGAATTTCCTCCAAGAGGAGCCTTAGGCGACGCGTTGGTGGTGGATTGGTCATTCCCAATGTTGTATGCGTTTCCTCCAGTCCCTGTCATTCCTCAAGTGTTGCGGAGGTTATGGAGGTTCAGTATCTGAATATCATTTGAGTCAAAAGGTGTTTCTCCCATCGTTCTACCCTCCTCATCCTGGTAAGGAAGAAGAGAGACTTCATCGGTTGGATCCTAGGAGAGCTCCGAGCTTTTACATGTCTAGGATGTCCTGGGTCAGAGTGGACAATCAACTTTGTGGGATATGCTGGGATATGCTGGACACCGATTGGGCCAGGCTGTTACCAAACAGACCTTGTCCAGGTGGATTATTCTCACCATTACAGAGTGTTACCGTTTGGCGGGTAAGGACCCACTAGGGGCATGGCTACTTCCACCGCTCTCCAGCGGGGTGTTCCTATTAGGAATATTTTTGATGCTGCTACATGGGCTTCAATCCACACTTTTGTTCAACATTATTCCCTGGATACAATCCATGGTCAGGATATGGCCTTTGGGAAGGCAGATCTTTATTCTGCAATGTAATTGGGTACTCTAAATTCTTTTCCCTCCTCCATTTACTGGTACTGCTTTGGGAGTATGTCAAAGATATGGAATACGTTGGAGGACACAATCTATTCGAAGAACAAGTTTTTTTACCAACTGGTAACTTTCTTTGACTGGATGTTCCTCCAACGTATTCCACATCGCCCTCCCAGCCTGCCCCTCAGTAGAATTTCCTATGCGATTGCAGCTTCCGTTTCCGCAAGGCTAAATGCAGTCAAGCAGGTATGAGACTGGTGCCACACGTTCTGAGGGAAAACATTTAAACTGAAGCTACGGGTGCCATGCGTCCTATTTATAACATCCGGTGATGTCACCCTCGACGGAGGCCTTCGAGGGACATAGACCTGACGCCATCGACGCAGGACGCCCTCTGCCGAAAAAGTTCCAAAGTGCACAGCTGTGGATATTACATGTCAAAGATGTGGAATACGTTGGAGGAACATCCAGTTGAAAGAATGTTACCAGTTGGTAAGTAACCAGCCTGCTTCACAAGGTCCGTGTAGAGGATTATGATGGTGCTTATGCACGAACTTCGCAACAATTCGCCAACGCTATCCAAGTAATGAGTAAGTGTATTCTAGATGTGATGCCATTTTGAACACAGAGAGCTAACATTTTATGTAACTTTTGTAAAGGAAACTATGCCATAGAATGCAGAGTGCATTTTCAAGTAAGGGTTGTACACTTATCAGGTTCCTTTAATTACAGTATGTATGTTTCGAATGGATTGTGTCCTCACACGTATTCCTCATCTTGGATATATCCTTACTTTCAGCTTGCTTCTTCGGAAACATTTTTTCTTCTCTCCACCAGAGGGCGCTCCTCTCGAGGCCGCGGCATCCGTCGAGCACCGACGTCATCCACTGTATAAGAGCCTCGAGCGCGCCCATTGGTTTCAGTTCCGTTTTTCCGTTAGTTTTGCTTCGGATCGATTCGAACGGTGCTTCAGTCTTTCGTAAAAGAAAAAAAATGTCGTCTTCATCGAACCCTTCCACACCGAAGACGGGATTTAAAAAATGTCTAAAATGTGGAAAGAATTGTCTCTGGTGCCTCGGTTCCGACCACCGAATTGAAGACTGTGGTTTGTGCCAGTCGATGACCCATAAGGCCTTAAAAGAACGCAGAGGTAAACTGGCGATGGCAGAGGGTTCATCGAAGTCTACTTCGAAGGGGAAAGACTAGGCCGAGTCTTCGAAAAAAAATCATAAAAAAATATAGGTCGAGGAGTAGATCGGGAAAGTCTTCGTCGTCCAAAAAGACAAAGAAAAGACATCGATCTCCCTCTTCTTCCTCGACGTCTTCGGAGGAGGTAATAGCATGCCCTTCGAAGCATGACTCCCCGAGTAAATGGGAAGCCTTTCGAGTTTCCATGCTAAAGCATTTTGAGAACGCAGCTCAGACCCCCTCAAAGTCTAAAGAAGACCATGCCCCTGCTCACGAAAAACGTGACAGAGGAAGGTCCAAAACAAGAAAATCCGACAAAGTTGTTGAGGGTGTCATCCAGGGACTCTTCCCGATCACCTCACGAAAAAGACCTTTCGGTGTATAAATCGGAGGCAAAGGGAAACAAAATGGCATCAAAAAAACACCATACGCCATTGAAGTCTACATCAACGCCATCTAAGTCTTCGAAGGCTCTCGAGTACAAGGCGTTGACAACTCATTCGAAAGAGGTTGTGTCGAGTACACGATCGACAACTACGAAGACTCCTTCAACAGTGTCGAAGGTTTCCACAATTCCCTCGACGATTACCTCGGTCATCGAAGGTTCCCTCGACAACATCGAAGGTTGTGGTAACGGCATCGACACCCAAGCCTTTAACAAGGGAAAAACCTACATTACCAGAGAAGGTTTTTCAACCGGAGAGTAGACATGATTTTGTTTAGGACCATTTCATCTATCTACGAGGGAGAATCATCAGCAGATGAAGAAATCACCTCTGCTGGTGTTAAATTTGGCACAAGACTGGTTCCAGAGTAATTAATTGATCCTCAGTCAAAAATTCAGGATTTATAAGAATGCCTGCAAACAGCAAGTGGTCTGGACACCTCTCCAGAGTACGAATTTGATAACCCAGACCCATCAGAGCATTCTGATGTGGGCTACAGAAAACTTATGAATTGAGTTACTGAATTTATGGGATGGAGTAGAAATTCACCAGTCTATCAGAATGATGATATGACTGATATTCTATCAGGAACACCTCATTAAGACCCCATTCTTCCATTTCACATTGGCTTGCAAAGAAGGGTTAATTCTGCATGGGAAAACCCTGAAGCCATCCCGGCAGTAAATAAAGTTTGTGTCTAAATATGGACCCTGCAATCCTGATACAGAATATCTGAGCAGACACCCATCTCCAGAAAGTCTGGTAGTCCAAGCAGCCACTTCCACAAGAAATGCTGCATACCCTACAATCCCTCCAGATAGGGACGATAAAAAGGTGGATGCATGTCTAGGAAGATTTTTACATCAGGGAGTATAGCTTTGAAGTCTACTAACGTAACCTGTACCTTGGCAAGGTTCACATATACCCTGTGGGACTGCATGCCAGCGGCAGCTGTAAACATCCCAGAAGGTGAAGAACGTGATTTCTTTCTAGCCATAATAAGGGATGGAAAGGAGGCTTCGGGAGAATGCCTTAAATCAGGTTTGGACCCAGCTGACAGTATCAGTAGGTCCATGGCAACTAGCACGGTGCTAGTTGCCATGGATTTGAGTGAGATTTGAGTGGCTAAGAAAGTCTGGTTTTGCGCCGGATGTGCAATCCAGGCTTCTTAATATGCCTTTTGACGGCTCGAGGTTGTTTGGCAGCAAGGCGGATGAAAGTTTGGAGAAGCTGCAGACCTCCAAGGCTGCGGCTAAATCTCGGTGCCCCTATAAGACAACCTCAACAACGCCCCTACACAGGCTCATCTTCCTGGAGGGGTCGTCCTTTTCGTTATTATTCCTCAATTGGAAGAGGACAGGCCAGTTAGAGGGGTCAAAGAAAATTTCCTCGGGACGAGGAAAGTGTTAGATCTGCCCTAGCAGTGGCATCTGTCCCTTCAGCCGCTGCTGCAGCTGCCGCAAAACCACTCTGAGGTTTTGACCCACAAGACCCCAGTGGGAGGCAGGATCTCACAGCATCTAGAAGAATGGCGGGGCATTACTTCAGATGCTTGGGCACTGGAAACAGTATCCCAAGGTTACTGCCTTTTCTAAAGAAACCTCAGAATCACTCTCCAGGATACAACTGTCAAACATCCGGATCCGCTCCTGTTGCAGGAAGTCTTAACCCTGCTACAGAAAGGTGCAATAGAACATGTACCTGTAGCGGAGAGGAACAAGGGTTGGTATTCCCCATATTTCCTCATTCCAAAGAAAGACTGAGGACTGAGACCCATCTTGGACTTGAGAAACTTGAACAAGTTCCTAAGGAAGGACAAGTTCAAGATGGTCACACTTTCTCAGATCCTTCAGGCTCTCCAACTCCAGGATTGGTTGGTATCATTGGACCTTCAGGATGCTTAATTTCATGTGCCAATCCATCTCAAGCACAGAAAGTACCTGAGGTTTGCGATTGGCAATTATCACTATCAATTTTGAGTTCTGCCATTCGGGTTAACCTCCGCCCCAAGAGTTTTGACCAAGTTGATGGCGGTAGTGGCAGCGAGTCTCAGGGGAGGGGAGGGGGGGGTTCATGTCTACCCCTATCTGGACGATTGGATGATCAGGCCACGTTCTCCAGAACAAGCCGGGATAATCTGTCCAGGACTTGCCTCTTCCTTCACAGACTGGGTTTTTCTCCGAATTTAAAAAAGTCAAACATGATACCAGCACAGAAACTTTTTTTTATCGGAGCAGTTCTGGATACTTGCTCGGGCAAAGCCTCGCCTCCCGAAGAGAGCTCACCACATTCTGCAGATGGCAACACAATTCCAAAATGCCCAGTATCTTCCGGCCTTCAATTTATTTATTTTTTATTTTTTTTCCCTCCGGTTGCTCAGCCTGATGGCATCCTGCATTTTTCTCGTGCCAGAAGCCAGATTGAGAATGAGATCCCTTCAATGGGCTCTCAGGACTCAATGGTCCCAATTCTCAGGGGAAATGTCAGATCTGTTGCAGGTTCTAGCCAAAGTAGCACAGGATCTACAATGGTGGGCTTACAGATATCATATCCTCAGAGGAGAATCTTTTTGGCAACCATGGCCGGAGATAACAGTAGTAACGGACACCTCACTCAAGGGGTGGGGAGCCCATACCAACGATCTGACAATCAGCGGTCACTGGTCTCCATCAGAGTCCAAACTACACATCAACCTTTTAGAGTTGAGGGCAATCGGACTAGCGCTGAAGGCCTTCCTGCCCTCTGTACGGGGAAAGAATGTCCTGATAATGACGGACAACACAGTGGTCATGTACTACCTCAACAAAGGGGGAGTGGGGTCACTACCACCGTGCAGAGAGGCGATGCAACTCTGGTTCTGGGCAATACAAGAAGGGATCTCTCAATCGGCAATTCATCTAGCTGGAGAACAAAACACAGCAGCGGACTATTTGCAGGCAGAACACAGTCTCCCACAAGTGGGAGATAGCTCAGGAAGTCATTCAAGAGATCTTCGCCCTTTGGGGAACCCCTCAAGTGGGTCTGTTCGCACTTCCGGTTGGTAGCGGTCGCAAACTGTACTGCTCAAGGGAATTTCCCCCGAGAGGGGCTCTAGAGGACATGTTTGTGGTGGACTGGGAGTTTCCACTCCTGTATGCATTCCCTCCAGTCCCTGTGATCCCTCAAGTAATCAGGAGGTTGAGAAAGTTCAGGAAAACCATGATCCTAATTGCTCCGGATTGGGCCAGGAGAACGTGGTACCCAGACCTTCTGGATATGTCCATCTGCCCTCCATTATATCTTCCAAGAAGAGAGGATTTTCTCTCGTGAGAGGAAGGTCATGTTCTCCATCCGGAGGTCAACACACTCAACCTTCACGCATGGCTTCTGAGACATTGAGATATAAGGATTGGGATATTCCGGATGACTTGATGGAGATTTTGCTTTCGGCCAGAAGGCCAGCAACCAAATCTCTGTATCGCTGTCGTTGGAACAAGTTCAGTAACTGGTGCAGGGAAAAGAATGTGGACCCATTTCAATGTAATATCCCCACAATGTTATCTTTTTTCTATTACATTTAGCTAATCTGGGGCTCCAGGTTGGTACGATAAAGGGATACTTAGCAGCGCTATCTATTTTATTTTTAAGCGCTCTTCAGAGGAAGAATCTTATTTCAAGATACGTTTTTAATAATTCAATTCTTAAAAGGTTTAAATAATGTATTTCCACAAATACCTTTTCAGGTTCCAGTGTGGGATTTGAACTTAGTTCTGAGATTTCTCACATTTATTCCATTTGAGCCTTTACACTCTTGTCCGCTAAGGCTCCTTACTCTAAAAACAATACTTCTTGTAGCATTGACATCAGCACGCAGGGTAAGTGAGTTACAGGCGCTTTCTAGCAGTCGTCCTCACACCATCTTTTATAAGGACAAAGAGTTAAACCATCTTTTTTGCCAAAAATTGTTTCGGTATTTCATCTGTCACAGAAAATAACTTAACCAACTTTTTACCCTCCTCTTCATGCAAGCAAAGAGGAGTGACTACATAGACTAGATCCCAGAAGAACTCTTAGTTTCTTTATTTCAAGATTGGCAAAAGTACGTCAGTGTGATCAACGTTTTGTGGGCTACACTGGCCGCTAATTGGGACTTGCTGTAACTAAACATTAACTAGATGGATAATTTTGGCTATAACAGAATGCTATAGATTGGCTGGGAAAGAACCACCAGATGGACTGACACCTCATTCAACCAGGGGCATGGCAACTTCAACAGCACTAAAAAGGGGTGTCCCTGTACAAGATATTTGTGCAGCAGCCACATGGTCATCCATGCATACCTTTATAAAACATTATGCCCTGGACTCCACTTCTTCTCAAGGAAGTTTGTTTGCTAAATCTGTACTCCATTCTGTACACAATTAGAAAAATTCTGTGCTCCCACCTCCTGAGACAAAACTGCTTTGGGAGTCTATCTAAGATGCAGAATACATGGGAGGACACAATCCATTCGAAGAACAAGTTACTTACCAACTGTAACGTTCTTTCGATTGGATGTTCCTACCACGTATTCCTCATCGACCCTCCCAACCAACCCCACAGTACAGTTTACGTGAATTACACTCTAAATTCTTTTAAGGCTTGGGTCAAGAGAGACACGCCATTAATTACAATCCATGGGCTATAATATACGAAAAAACAGAACTGAAACCAACCTGCGCGCTCGAGGCTCTTATACAGTGGATGACGTCGGTGCTCGACGGATGCTGCCGAGGGACATCGACGCCGCGGCCTCAAGAGGAGCGCCCTCTGGTGGAGAGAAGAATTTTTTTTTTCCGAAGCAGCGAGCTGAAGGTAAGGATATATCTAAGATGAGGAATACGTGGGAGGAACATCCAATCGAAAGAACGTTACAGTTGGTAAGTAACTTGTTGTTCTCTTCCACGGGTGGTACATGCTGGTGGCCTACCGTTCATTTACATGGTGGCTTTATGGGAGGCTTGGATTCCGCATTCGATGAGTAATACCCGCCTGCTTCGTTGGAGCCATTCGCAACAAATTCCCCAGTGACAGCGCACAGTACAGGGGTTTTTCACACACTGTGCTGCAAGTTCAAGTATACAATTTGTAGTTTTTATTTAGCCATCAACATCACCAAACTAAATAAAATACAAATCAAATGAGCATATACAAAAAGTTGTTTCAATTTTTCAGTGAATCAAGAACACGCCTCGTTTATGAGGGACATAAAAGAATGGTTCGTGTCGTTTTACGCTCACCTCGTCCGCATAAATCCATCCCCACTCCATTATACCCCACACTCGTACTGGGTGGGTATGAACGGCCAAGGTGCCAAACATCATGTACACTTAAAAAGGGTTCTTCTGCACGGTGACAGTTGTTCTCTTGGCCTCCCCAGACCCAGTGTCTTCAGACTCCCGTCTTCAAGACCCTGCAACAAACAAGTCATAGATTCACATACACACCCACTTTTCTAATCCTTTATAAACACCTTAACATTTTACCGTAGAAAATCTGAGCTCTGCAAGGTATTTCTTTGTTGTGCTGCCTGTTCCCAGGCCACTTGCTCCCCTGCTTGATGAATCAGCATGTTGGTTCGTCCAGGTAAGGGTAGGTAAACTATTTACTTCTTTATCTTCATCAATTGCTGATATCAAATTTTCTATCCATTTCCATCTAATGTGTACCCAGCATTTTCATTTTCATTTATCTCACTTACTTCACCGTTGTCTAATGTTTCATGTATTTTGATCTCGATATATATAGCAAATTGCATCAATGTCCATTGTAATAGAATGGAACCTTTCGTGTTCCTTTTGATGAATGAAAGTATATTCAACGGACGAGGAACACGTTACAATTTGCGGTATACGAATCAATTCTGTAAGAAAGTTATTGCTGTGTTCATTCGTCTAGGTTGCACATCTTTTACTTCTTTGAGTAAAACAAATGTTGAGTAGAAAACTGATTTAATTCCATCAATGACATGCATACAGTATTTTTTTTTATTTATATTTTTTGTATACAGATCTTAGGGTTTTCAAGAATGCCTGCTTCTATGGTTTTTAGTTGCCTATCTTAAGAGCCATGCCGAAAGTCTGGGCACAGTCCTGCATACATACCCGAAGGATATTGATTTAATAAGAAGATGGGTTAAATATTGTGGTTTTCCGGTGGACGAGATTGAAAGTAGAGCACAGAATGTCTTCAAGAACATGAGGGCCAATCGATTCTGCAGCCTGCGCTTTACCGATGATATGTACGAACAATTGAAGTACACAAAATAGCGTTGAACCAGAATTCTTCATAAATTGCTTCCAAATGCAATTCCAACTAAGAGGCTGATTCATGGAATTAGCTGCGCGTAAAATGCAGATTTGCGCGCTATTCTGCCCGAAAATCCCTGTTTGAGGTATGGATATTTTGGGCGGAATGGCGCGCAAATCTGCGTTTTACGCGCAGAGAATTCCATGAATAAGGGGCTACATGTATGCACACGCTGTCCGAGGTGAGTCCTGGATGATGAATTAGCTGTGCTTGTTATGCAAGACGATGGTCTGCATAAATAAGTATTCTCTATGATCTCTCAATCTAATTAGGGTAGGGTATTGAAAAGGTAACTTCATCAATGGATTGGAGCTTTAGGTGTATATTTACTTAAAATGTGTCTTACTAAAGTTTCCATAGTTACCAGATAGTATTGCATTTTTACTATTCCACATTTGACTATACAACACCTGTCCCTGCTTTCTGGAGCCTCTAATAAATCAAGGAATTGTGACCATTAGAAAACAATGCCATAGTGCCCTCTAAGTCACATAATGTTTTCGTAATCAGTTGCTTGACATGTCCCTTTTTTTTCGTAGAGCATACTGATGGAAGCACAGACCCTCACAAGTGGGGAAACCACCGACACGTCCAGTATCCCAATGGTGAGCCCTACCGACATGCACAAAGTGATATTCTCGAGCGTTGGATCTGCCCACATATCGAACACAAATTTGATTTTCCCATGTACCACTTTATGACAATGCACTGAAAATTAAGGAGCAAGATTCAGCATCAATTTCTTTGCCGGAATCAACATCAAGTTCACTCACCTATCAAGTAATTTTATTGTACTTGTCTTTTACGAGAATGTGTTATGGTTGGAATTTCAAATAAAATGAAAATGTTTATGTATGCTATCGGTTATTTACACTAAGTGGTATGTATGGGTGTGTCTCTATGTACCATTGTCTGCATCTCCTTGTCTCAGTGCCATTTCGCTGTTTTCATCCATACTAAAACAAGTACTGTGTTACAGGGGAATGCTGGAACTTCGACTACAATCACTTCCTCCTTTGCAACTGGTCCAGAGTTTGAGGTATGTGTACTTACAGTTCCCTTGCAAGAATGAAAGTAAATCCTACAAAGGATATTAGAGAGTGGAATGCATGTAACCGTGCAGTGTTTCAAACTTTTCTGATTTTGAGTCTAACGTTACACTTCCTCCCTTACGCAGAATACATTATAAAAAGTTTGAGGGCAACATTACAATCAGTATGTTTTGCAGGTGAAATCTGAAATGTATATTATGACTAAATGACGTACGCTGTTTGCGAGGGTATGTGTGTAAGTGCACTGTGCGATGAAAGATTTAAATTTCCATTATGATCGACTTTTTTTATTTTTTATGAATATTCTATTCAAGGAATGTACACAAGGTGTGGAATTCGAAGAGGAGGCACATGGACCAGAGGTGAACATAACCTAATATTGAATACAATTGGACATCACATTGCATTTGGAATACATTTTTATGTTGTAATTTATTTTTTCTATTCAATCAAGTTGGTTCTGTTTGTAGATATGTACATATGTTTGCATGGAAAAGAAATGTGCTTGATTTAAACAATATAAAAAAAGTTTTTTTTCAGCTTGCTGGTGAGGTGGAAAAAGAGAAGCCCACGGTTTCAAAGAAAATCAAGAAAACAAGGGTAACAAACAAGTTTGTTTTGTACAAGTTATTTTAAGCTGTTTGATTAATATGTTTTTAAAGTGGGATCTGCTGTATCTGTGCTATACATTGAGCATGTTTTTCAACAAATCTCGTAGAGGCTCAGAAGGAAGAGAAGTATAAAGACAGACAACAAATGAAATCAAAGATATCGCTCGCCAAACAGATTTCACAATGGAGCAACTACTATTTGGGGTGCAGCGTGGTCCAGTCAATAAGCAGACTTGTGATGCTTATGCCCAATGACCGGAAACGGAATGGAATGTGACCAGTAAAGTGTCCATGGACCATTGCTACCATGTTACAACTCGGCGAGATGAAACCGAATACAATGAAGATGCATTGCAATTCCTCGCAGACCCCTTGATACAATCTACACCCGCTAAAAATGTTCCACCCAAGAAACATTCAATATTGCCTATTTCTCCAATTCATGTGCAAATATCACAACCTGAACTAACAGACTGAAGCTTCAATACAATTGACCAAGGAACTTGCTAAAGATCTTCAATACAGTTTGCCTAATTTGGGCGATTTGTCCACCACGTGTCAAACCACCTTCATGCCGGAGGATTGCCTAATAAAGGAGCAAAAATACATTGTATTAGACAGCTGCCTGCGAGAGATTGTACAGATGCTGAATGTGTCCATACATTGAGGTGGAACATTTGCGGTGGGCCATTGGTGAATGCGTCTCATGTATTATAATGCACTAACCTGAAAATCCAAACAAGCTGTGTCCACCTCCAGAATAAATTTTCATGGTCCGCTTAACCGATGCTGGGTAAAGTGCCAGCTGGAACTCTATGTTCAGCAGCTTTACTTTTCAGCGGGTCGACTTTCGGTAAGACTTCCAGTTTCTGTAAATTTGTGGGAGTTTAGTTCCTTGCTAAAATCGAGCACTACAAATATCAAATTGAATTTTTATTCCCTACTATTAGTCAAGCCTGGAAAATTGAACAGATGTCAATCGAAAGCATATTCTCTGGCAAACGTTTCTGGGTAGCTGGTGACGGACAGTGTGACAGCCCCAGATTTTCAGCAAAGTACTGCACATACCAGTTTCAAGACATGGAAAGTGTTAGGGAGAATTCTCTGTTAAGGCTAATTTCCCAAACCTAGTGAGTCCCCCAGCAGCTTTGCTGGATTTTTGGGGTTTATTTTTTTCTCCCGCTAAGAGATTCTTTTTCTCACACTCTTAGACATGATTTGAGATATCCTTTGACTTTGTAATGTGTTTTATGGGCTATGGGGTCTTTTACTCCATAGGGTTTCATGTATTGTTGGTAAGTGTGTTACACAGCACCCTCAGTGCAGTAACACTGGGGTGTCATAGTGACCCCCAAACATAGACTCCATACCCTGGGACTGACTACTGTCTCCCAGGGCATGTAAAGTCACCATTGACTTTACTAGTCGTAAATTGTGAACAGTACTTCCACAAACCATCATTTTGTGGAAGTACTGGTAGGGGTAATTAGATTGCCCCTGGGTCTGTTTTTCGAGGGGGCACTGTGCAGTCACCCCCCCCCCCCCACCCCCTCTGTAACTCCAACCCAAGTCGAGCCCTTTGTTCCACTTTTTGGCCACTCTGTCTGGGTCTACAGGATGTGTGGGAGGGGGGTTTAGGCACCCTGGACTGAGTTGCCTCGGCAACTCAAGTCGGACTCTTGTGTGATTGGCCCAGTGGTGAGCCGCCCGGCTCACCACTTAGCATGTTTGAGTGACAGCTAGGACTGATGAATGGGGGTTTTCTGCATAAAAGCAAGGGCTTTGGAACTTCAAAAGTCGCCACAGGACCAAAGAATCTGAAGAGGGAGAAGCTGAGCCAACCTGCAACGACGACACCACCGGTGGAGCCCTGCTGAACCGTCTCACCACTTCCCAACGACAGAGGAGATCTTCATCCCGGAGAGTCTTCTTCCTCTGAACTGGTGGGCATAACCAGTTCACCCTCTTTTCGCCTTCCTGGATCGTCTCGTGGTCGAATCGCCAGTGCCGAGCACCCCGGCGGCCGGATAGCCACGCTTCACCACTACCGTGAATAAAAGGGTAGTACCTTTTAACCGGGAAACTCCGTGGCTGGTTTCTTCCCTGGCAGTGCAACGACCTCCAGCTTTCCTCCACGTCGAGACCTTCTCTTCCCCTGGGCGAAGCACCGACTTGCACCCGCAGCCAGGAACTGCCCCCGCTGGAGCTTTCTCACCATTTCAGGTACCTGATCTCCCTTGCAACAGACTGTTCAAGGTGTCCGGTAAATCCTTGACTTTCTATCCTCGAGTGACCTGGGACCTGCTAACTAACTTTTTCTGAACTGATCCAACTCTTTTTGAACTCTCTGCAACGACTCTTTAAAGTACTATTCAACTGTGTGATCTTGGACACATTCCGCCTTGCTCTCCAAGAGTGGGCCTGGCCTATGACTTTCTTGCTCCTCAGTAGACTCTGCCTTTTCTGACTTTGTTCTGGTTCTCTTAAAGTGTTGGTATTGTGTATTTTCCTAATTCTGCCTTTTTCCCTCCCTTTTTAATTAACTTATTGGAGTGCCATCTTAGGTTAAGCGCTCACCTCTGTCTGTAAATAAGTGGTGTTTTAACTAAGACTTGTTCAATAAGTACTCGGATGTATATATATATATTAATACTGACTGTTTGAACTTGCTTGCCATATTAGTGTTAGTGTATTTTACAAAGTGTGTTTTAAAATAAATTATATACTTTTATACCCAAGCGGTGGTCAGTGTTTGCTTGTGCTACTGTATTTTAGTACCTATCTTGTATACTCTATATACTGTCTAACTCTTCTTGAGAGTAGTCTGGCTGCTCAGCCACAGCTACCAGGTAAATCTGGGTGGTACAGACTGCTACCAATTGGGTTTACTGCCAACACCTGTAGTCTTAAGCCTTTTGCAGTGGTCCCTAAGGGAACTGCACAGGTTTCTGCCTAACAAAGTACGAGTTCGGAGATCGCGCAGGTGTCCCAATGTACATCCCCTGTGGCCATGGAGAAACATGGTTTCATCAAATCCGTCGAACATCTTCAATCGATGGGAATGCAAATAGACCTAATAGCCACTGACAGGCACGTTTCAATAGCCAAGGCCATGCGAGAGCAGTTTCCACACATTCGTCATTAATTTGATGTATGGCACGTCGCCAAATCAGTCAAAAAAAATTACAGCTGCTGGTAAAAAGGGTTCAGAAAATATTTCAAAGTGGTGTCAATCTATCAGCAAACATCTTTGGTGGAGCTCCAAAACTTGTGATGGGACTGTAGAAATTCTTCTTGAAAAATGGCATTCATTGATGTACCATTGTTCCAATGTACACTCATGGACAGAAAACCAACATTTTCACGAATGTGCACTTGGACCTTTATCGAACGAGCAGGAATGCAAGAAGTGTAGGTTGGTGCCATGTTCACCTCCACACAAAGCTCTTGAAAACCGTGTACGATAAAACGCTTTCAAGAGACCTGAAAAAACTCACAGAATTCTGTCATACCAGAGATTTGGAGGTGTTCGATAATATGTGCCTAAAGTACAGGCCCAAAAGGTTGCATTTCAGCATAGACGGAATGAAGGCCACAAGACTAGCTGTACTTGCACACAACGAGAACTTTGGAAGGGAACAAGCGAAAACTGCATGGGATTTCTGGATGCATCATTACCTCTTGGCCTTTACAAAACGAGGCAAACAATGGGTGGTGAAGCCAATATACCAGGAAATGGAATTCGAATTTGTAAAAGATTTGACATTGAATGTGTTTACCATGCATACCCATGGAATAGATACTGATTTTGTTCCTAGGACACATACAATGCCACAAAATAATGCAAACGTTCCATGTCCACCAAAAGTGGAACTTGTTGAAAAGTTGACTTCCCAATTTTAATGATTTGTAGCTGTCTTAATAATCTGCTCCCAATAACATTTTCAATATGTTCACCAATGTTTGGACATAGTACATAAACAATTGAATGCTACTGCACTCAATTTCAATGCTATAAAAAGTATTAAAGTATTTAATTATGCCGATTTAATCGGGTGTATGATTAATGTATATCTTTTACCTTCCTTTCATTTTAATTACTGGTCCTTGATCGATAAGGCACATGTCTGTGGTTGCTATTGGTGATATGTTTCAGAATAGAATTGCCCTAGCACATCGGTGCTGCACTGCTCAAAAGGATATTTGCCATCAGTCAAAGGTACACTGAGGCTTTGGTGTCGGTCAAACCCTCTGCTAGACCCAAACCACATCCACACATGCAGTGCATGGCACTGGCATTGATGGCCTATGGTGGGTAAAATGTTCATAGTAATCAATCGCCTGACCTGTGTCAACCCCATAACTTCCAGAACGTTTTGCTTTGACGGTGTAGTATTTTTTTTAAACACCTCGGCCGGTGGGAACCTTTTTAGAGTATTTTAGTCTTTGGATGTGTGATTTATTTTGGGTTCTCCATAGCTCTACATGGCTCAGCATCGCATCCAGATTGTCTTTTCAAATGAATCCTCTTTGTCAACTTTTTGGCAACAAGTGGCTGTTGTTGCTAGGTAGCCCTTGGTGCACCACTTTTAACGTTCCATGGCTAACCTTGACAGAACTACAGTTCGCGGAGGGTAGAAAATATCATTTGATACCTTTGGCTGACTGTTTAGTTATGCTATTCTCGAACGTGTATATATAAGGTTACTTTCGCCTATGAATTGGTTGTGCCTCCTCCACAAAAGTCATTTAGTTTTTCATTTTATTATTACAGTAAGAATAATTGTAGAACTGGCTTTTGCTTCTCCTGGCATGCTGTTGGCCTGTGCAGATGAAGCCTGCCTTAGGTTTTGCCTGACATAATTTTGGCTCAATCACACAGTGTAACTCGGTTTCGAGGGGATTGGGTCCTGCGACGTATTCCATATCTATGACAGTAATCACCACAGCTGTGCTGCTTCGGAAAATCTTTGTGTCCTGCGTCTATACGCCGCCCTCGAGGACAACCTCCGACAGCTGACGTATCTGGATTTTATAAGTAGGGTGCACAACGCCCATAGCCTCAGTTACATTTTTTCCGCAAACGTGTTTGCTTCGGAGATCTCGACGCTCCTCGACTCTTTGGAGTTTCTGTTCTTTCGGTTCTTCGAACCTGTTTGGTTGTAAGAAGTTTTCGAGATATCTTCCTCTTCTTCCACCCTGCATCCCGGCTTCAAGAAATGCGGGGACTACGGGTCTAAGATGTCGGTGACGGACTCGCACGATGCCTGCCTCTGGTGCCTTGGGGAGGCCCACGACACGGATGATTGTGTCGACTGCCAGTGGCTTACGTCCAAAGCCTTGCGGGAGCGCAAGAAGAAATTGTCGGTCGGTAAGGTGTCCAAGCCCCGGAAGTCGAGGTCCGCTGGGCTTTCGACGGACGATTCAAGGGGCGACTCTCCGTCGTCGTAGGTCTAGGGGGGTCTCGGTCCCAGAGTGGGTCCCGCCACTCCTCTGCCTCTTCGAGGCACTCCCGGAAGCGCCATCATCGGTCGCCTTCCTCGTCCGAGGACTCCGCCAGTCGGCGGGTAATTTACCCCACCAAGCATGCGACTCCGGAGGAATGGGCTTCCTTCGGTAAGAAAATGCTGGCGATTCTTCAATCGCAGAGCACTGGTCCGTCCCCGCCTCCGAGTTGGGTCGGGCATGACCATACTAGAGATACCGCTCGTACGCCTTCGGGCTCGGGTGGTCCGCACGATTCGCGGGAAAGGTCCCGCTCGAACAAGGGGAATCGTTCTAGTCATGCCCGTTCCTGGTCCCGGTCCTCGACGCGCTCGAGACCGTGTGCACCTGTGATGTCTTCGAAGAAGACGGTGGCGCCGAGGTCGTCGAGGGACTTTCGAGGCTCCGCCTTCGAGGAATTCGTCGACACCATAGGCACCCAGGCTGTCGAAGGACACGCTCGGGGCTCCGCCCTCGAGGCATGTGTCAACGCTGTCAGCGCCACGTTCGGCGTCAACGCCGATTCACTCAACGCCTTAAACTCCAGTGGTCTCAGTCCTCCGGCAGGATGTCGGACCCCATTTAGGTGCCAACCTCGGTCGGCCAGGACCTTCTTTGGTGGGCCGTGGAAGGCAATCTGATGAAGGGGGCTCCATTTTGGCTATGCTGGCCAGAGGTGACGATCCTGACGGACGCATCCCTCACGGGATGGGGAGCTCATGTCAACGAGTTGACAGTCGGCGGTCGTTGGTCTCCATCGGAGTCCAGACTCCATATCAATCTGTTGGAGCTGAGGACCGTCAGGCTTGCCATGAAGGCTTTTCTGGCGACTGTGCGAGGAAAGAATGTCCTGATTCGAGGGGATTTGGTCCTCCGACGTATTCCATATCTTTGACAGTAATCCCCACAGCTGTGCTGCGGTGATTACTGTCAAAGATATGGAATACGTCGGAGGACCATCCCATTGAAAGAACGTTGCCAGGTAAGAGAGTAACTTGTTCTTCTGACGGACAACACAGTGGCGATGCACTACCTCAACAAAAAGGGGGTGGCAGGGTCACTTCCTCTGTGCAGGGAGGCGATGCAGCTCTGGTTCTGGGCAATCCAGTAGGAAACTTCAGTCTCAGCAGTTCATCTGGCCGGAGAAGAAAACGAGACGGCGGATGCTCTGAGCAGGCAGAGCGCAATCTCTCACGAGTGGGAGTTTGCTTAGGAGATTCTCCTGGAGATGTTCGCCCTTTGGGGGACCCCTCAAGTGGATCTCTTCGCCTCCAGTGTCAACCGGAAGTGCGAAAGGTTCTGCTCGCGGGAATTTCCTCCAAGAGGAGCCTTAGGAGACGCGTTTGTGGTGGAGTGGTCATTCCCACTGCTGTGCGCGTTTCCTCCAGTCCCCGTCATTCCGCAAGTGCTGTCGAGGATCGGTTCCCGGATGATCCTCATTGCTCCGGCATGGGCCAGGAGGACGTGGTACCCAGACCTTCTCGACTAGTCCATCTGCCCTCCACGTCGTCTTCCCTACCGAGACGATCTGCTCTCTCGGGAGGGGGGGGTCAGGTTCTCCATCCAGAGGTCATATCCCTCAACCTTCATGCTTGGCTTCTGAAAGGTTGAGCTATATGGATTGGGACCTCCCTGAAGACGTGATGGAGGTGTTGCTTTTGGCCAGACGGCCGGCAACAAAGTCCCTGTACCGTTGCCGTTGGAGAAAGTTCTGCGACTGGTGCAGGGTTAAGAATGTGGATCCTTTTTCATGTGACATTCCTGTGGTTCTGTCTTTTTTGCTTTCTCTGGCCCACAAGGGCCTGCAAGTGGGTACCATTAAAGGTTACCTGGCAGCGCTGTCCATATTTAAGCGCTCATCTGAAGTGTTGTTATTTTAAAATTCCTTTCATTTCTCAGTTTCTAAAAGGGCTCACAAATGTGTTACCTCTGTCACCTTTCCAGGTGCCCGGTTGGGATTTGAACCTTGTTCTCAAGTTTCTAATGGGTGCTCCGTTGGAGCCTTTGCATTCCTGCCCTTTGAGACTGTTAACTCTTCAAACTGTATTTTTAGTTGCGGTCACTTCCGCTCGCAGAGTGAGTGAGCTATAGGCACTTTCAGTTAAGCCACCCTTCACTTTGTTTCACAAGGACAGAGTTGTCCTTGGAGTTCGTCCTTCCTTTCTTCCGTAGGTGGTGTCGGAATTTCATTTAAGCCAGAAGATTATTCTTCCGGCATTTTATCCTCCTCCGCATCCTGGTAAGGAAGAGGAGAGGCTCCATAGGCTGGATCCTAGGAGAGCTTTAAGCTTTTATATTTCACGCATGTCCTGGGTCAGAGTGGACGATCAACTCTTTATTGGTTATGCTGGAAGGCGTTTGGGACAAGCTGTTACTAAGCGAACTTTGTCTCGATGGATTATCCTGGCAATTTCTGAAAGTTACTGCTTGGTGGCTAAGGACCTTCCGATAGGCTAGAGGGCCCATTCTACCAGGGGTATGGCTGCCTCTACTGCCCTGCAGACAGGTGTTCCTATTCGTAACATCTGTGATGCATCCACCTGGGCTTCGGTCCATACTTTTGTACATCACTACTCCCTTGATTGTATCCGTGGGCAGGATCCGGCCTTTGGAAAGGCGGTCCTTTACTCTCCAATTTGATTGGGCATTCTAAATTTCTATCTTCTAAATTCTTTTTCCCACCTCCTTGCGTTGGTACTGCTTTGGGAGTCTGTCATAGATGTGGAATACGTCGGAGGACCCATTCCCCTCGAAGAACAAGTTACTCTCTTACCTGGTAACATTCTTTCAATGGGATGGTCCGACAACGTATTCCATATCGCTCCCTCCCTGCCTTCCCTGCTACAGAATTTCTTGTGCGATTTCCAGCTTACGTTTCCGCAAGGCTGTGTGGTCAGACTGGTAGAAGACTGGTGCCACATGTTCTGGGAAAAAACTACAACTGAGGCTACAGGCGTCGTGTGTCCTACTTATAACATCCAGTGATGTCGGTCGTCGGAGGAGGTCCTCGAAGACGGCGTATCGACGTCATCGACACAGGACACAGACGCCGAAAGATTTTCCGAAGCAGCACAGCTGTGGTGATTACTGTCATAGATATGGAATACGTCGCCGGACCATCCCATCGAAAGAATGTTACCAGGTAAGAGAGTAACTTGTTCTTTGCTTTGCATGAGACCCTCCCTGTGTCCTTGCGTTATTTCCTCTCCCTACCTACTCTATGGTGCTCTCTCTCTTATCTTTTCTAACTGCTTCTCTATCGACTGTCCTGCTCTCATCATTAAATCTGGTAGGAAGAAGTTTAAAAAGGACATTCTGTTCTCCAACCCATGCCTCCCTATCGCTGATACCAGGGATTCCACCAAGTAAACCCTCGCCAACATCCTCTGTCGTTCCCTCGCCAGACCTATGGACTCTACATATGGGCTCTGTGCTCTCTCCTTTCTCTCCTTTCTCTTCTTCTCCCATTAAAGGTGGCACCCGGTGGGAGGCCCTCTGGGCCGCCTTCCACTCCTCTAAGGTTATCATTAATGTTTACTTGAATGGTACCATCTTGGTCCAAGGCCCTCAAGCCAACCTGCTCCTCTTTGACCGGCACTTCCTGTGCCTAATCAATTTCCTTTCTTCTCCTGCTGTACCCTCTCACAAACCTCCCCCTCACCCCCAGCTTCCTCTCCTCCCCCTGCTGTCTCCTTCTTGGCTATCTTGCCCTCGCCTCCCCTCTGGTTTCTTCTACAGCTTTGCAGGTCGTACCTCTGATTTATACCCCTCCCCGGAAGCCTTTCAAGGACAGCAACCTGCTCCATATTGCCACTCTAAACTCTCGCTCAGCTGTCAAACACTCCTGACATCTGCCGCCTCTTGGACGAACTTGACTTCAATGTCCTCGGTCTCACTGAGACATGATTCATGGCTAGATCTGTCACAAGCTTTGATACTGATGGCTACAAGATCCTCTCTGTGCCCAGATCCAACAGTTCCGTAGGGGGTGCAGCCCTGATCTTCGCTGAGTGGATTCCTGCCTCTGTCCTTCCTACGCAGGCCTACTCATCTTTTCAATGCCTCGTCTGCAGGCCCTCTCTCCTGGCAATTCCAATTCTGTGGCTACCATCTATCGGCCACCTGGTCAGATATCCTCCTTTCTTTCTGAGTGGGCGGACCTCCACTCTTGCCTCCTGGTCTCAACCACTCAACTCCTCCTTCTTGGTGACTTTAACATCCACCCGAATGCTTACTGTCCTTCCTCTGGACTCGCAGAAACTACTCTCCTGAACATCTGTGAAGACATGCTCTCCAACCTTGATTCCAACACCCCCTGTGTCCTCACATTACTTGATCTCTCGTCTGCCTTCGACAGTCACCCATTCCATCCTGCCCAACCGTCTCCGTGATAAAATGTGTATCACTGATCAGACCCTGGCTTGGCTGACTTTTCTCTCAGATCGACCCTCCCAGGTCCAACCTGGGTCCTTCATCTCCTCTATCTCTACCTGTGGTGTTCCCAATGGGTCTAACCTTTCTCCCTGGCTGTTCAACCAATATCTGGTCCTTCTTACACACCACCTTGCCGCTCTCTAGCCAAACTCTTAGTGCTATGCGGATGACACTCCACTCATTTTCAGGCTCCCTTCCGCTACCTCTTCTCCTTATCTCATCTCTGAATGTCTGCTCTCCAGGAGTGGTGTCTCACCAATGATCTCTGCCTTCATGCCAGTAACACCGAGATTCTCCTCCTCGGCACACCTGCTCCTGCCTTTCCTGTCACTCTCTGGCTGGCCTCTCTTGGCCCTCTTCTTGCTCCCACCTGTGAGGCTAAGTTGAAGTAATTGCTTTCCCTACTCTGTGAACCGAAAAGCAACTGTAATTGAATATTACTCCCCAAGGTCCAACTCCCTTAGAATGACAGTTATCCAGAATACAATTCATAGGTTTACACCGTGTCTGTTACATGAATATCAGAGAAACGTATTGTCCCTACTCCTACGTCCCGTCCCCTTTCCTCCATACTTATGGGACATTCCTCTGTCCTGTGGGACGGGACCGGAGCACTTTGTAAAGCATCAAAAAAAGTACAAAAAATGTTGTCCATCCTCTTTCTATGCGGGGCACAGCACGCGGCCGTAGCCCCGCCCATCTCAGCTCCACCCCACGCATCACCCATCAGTCCTTTTCTCCGCTCATTCGGGACTGGACGCACTTGCATCTGCAGAAGATTTTCTTCCCTTTTTCCTCCTCTCTGGCTAGCGATCGTGTACTAGTCTGTCTTTGTCGTTCAAACTAGACTTTCCAGATTGTACCTTGTCATCGACGCTTCGCGAGGGCAGATCCCCATCCTCTTTGTTTAGAGTGTTTGGGTCCGGATCACCGTTGGGACTCCTGTTTCTATTGTGACTCCCTTTCGGTCCAGGCACTTCAACGTCGGTTAGAGCGGTGGGAGGAGGTGTTCCAGCGTACTCCTTCGCATTTTGAATCTTTCATCAACGAAAAGGAGAAACGCCTGGTAAGTTCTTTACTTTTCAGAGTACCCCGGCCGGGAGACACCTTCCCGGGTTCTTCCCGGTCCGGGAGGAGTGTCGACCACTCTATCACCGGGGCTTGCCCTGAGGTGCCTTCTGGGCCTAATAAGTGTACCGGAGATTTCTCAGAGGGTCTCCGTAGGAGCCCTGTGTATACCGGAGCACGCTCCGAGGCCCCTCCTGTGGGGGCTGCTTGTAGACCTAGTTCTACTGAGTCGTTGGGTACCAGAGCTCGGTCTGAGGCCTCTATCGGCTTCCCTCAAAAGTACCGGGGTGCGCCCCGAGGCCTCGGCTGGGCTTGGTGTTACCGAACGCATGTTCGAGGCCCGCAGTGGAAAGGCTGTGATCGGACTTGGGTCCGAGGTCCCTCGTACTTAGGATAAGGAAACCAACATTTCTGAGAGGCCTGAGAAGGCCTTATCGGTAAAAGCTGTTTCTCACTGTTCCCGCTCTTGTGGCGACGCCAGAACTGTTGAGGGGGCAAGGAGTGGTAGTTCCTCCTTTACCCGCAGTGCCAAGGTCCTTCCTGTGAAGGCTAGTTTGGCTATTGGTATGTCGCAGAAACATTCCAGGCCACATAGTACTGGCTCAGCTGAGGTGCCTTGTGTAAAGGCTAAAATGAAGACCCCTGATCCACCGAAGGGGACCCCTACCTCACTTCCACACGTGCTGCAGTTCCCCTCAGGTGATGGCAAAATGGCGGCCATTCCCGCCACGACCACGGCTGCCATTTTGGGCGCTTCTCCCAAAATTACGCATCAGCCTCAGGTGTGGGGAGCGGTTCTGTAGGTGAACACAAGGTTCCTTTTGCGCACCCGTTCCGTCCAGTTTACGACTGGAACGCGCGGATGCCCCTTCGGCATATCATCTAGCTGCCTGTGGGTTCAGCACCCTTGATTTATGTGGACACCTTGGGGTGATGGGCCCGCTTGGCAACCCTCCCCTCTGCGTCCGTGGAATTATCCCCCTCATGAGAGGCCTTCTCCGGCAGCTCCAAAGCTTTCACTGGCGGACGCCTTTTTCGGCATACTGACCCCATGAGGGAGTATTTCAAGGGTCTTTTTAGGGAGATATGCCCTCCTGCGCCTCCGGCTCCACCCGCGCCTCTGGTGGTTGCGCCACCGTTGCCTACGGTGCCTCCCCCTACCCTTCCACCCTTGCCTCCGTTGTCCCCTGTGGACAAGGCAGTGCCTGAAGCGGTTCAGCAGGACCCCGACCTGTCGGATGATGCGCATGGCGATCAGGACAGCGAAGACCAGCCCCGCTCTATTAGCTTTTCACAACCGGGTACTGGACATGATGTGCCTATTGGATGTTCCAGTACCTGAGGCACCTGCTCCGGAGCATACCGACCTGTTCTTTCCAAAGGATGTTTTGGCCGAGGTCCATAGTCTGGGGAAAAACCACACTCTGGACTTTTGGTCAATAAGAAAATTGACACGCGATACAGGCTGCATTCTTCGGAAGAGGTGGCCCTAGCATCTTGTCCGCCCCCCTCCTTCACTGTGGTGGCTGTGGCCACTTTACAGTCCAGGCCTGCAGCATCCTCTTCTACGACGGCTACTCAGGTCCTGGGGAAAGAGGACCAGCTCCTCGACTCCCTTGGGAGGTAGATTTTTGCTAACTCGGCCCTGCAGCTACAGCAGGCCAATGCAGAACTGGTGTTAGCGGGGGCGAATATGAAGATGTGGAAAGGTCTGTCGGAGTTCGAGGAGTTAATTCCGATCGAGAAGCTTGAAGACTAAGGCGGGATTGTCCGATGCTAGGGTCTTGGCCCAGAATCTGCTGGAGGCCGTGGCTCATCACGTTGACACTTCGGCTCGGGCCTTGTCCTGGGAGTTGTTAACTCTCGACAGGCTTGGTTGCATGCCACCAAGTTCCCAAAAGAGGTGCAGGACAAGGTGTTGGACCTGCCGTTTGACGGTAAGGCGCTTTTCCATTCAACAACGGATGTGGAGCTGATCAAAACGAAGGACAGCACCCAGACAGTTAAGTCCTCTTCCGTCCTGGTTAAAACTCCTTTCAGACCCTAGAGACCGTTGTCGCAACCTCCTCTGGTTTCAGAGATTTCCTAGATCTGAAATCCAGCAGAGTGGATACCCCTTTGGGAAATTCCCACCAGAGGCAGCAGCAGCCTCGTTTTTTTTTTCCCGCTTCTCAGCCTCCTCTCCGGGTTCAGGTGGTAAAACAACCGAAAAACCTGCCAAATGAGTGTTCTCTGTGCTCGCACGAGACCCCGGTGCGAGGGCGCATTGCCTCTCATTGGGAGGCGTGGCAGACAACCACCGAGGACCGGTGGGTCTTGTTGGTCACTTGGGCAGGCTTCCGCTTACCCCCCCCCACCCCTACCATCAATCCTCCTTTCCAGCAGTTGGGGTCGCCCACCCCCAGAGCCAAGATTCAGAAGTGACTGGATCTCATGCCGGTGGAACCCGTTCCTCTAGGGGAGCGAGGGGAGGGCTTCTATTCCCGGCTGTTTACAGTGTGAAAACCCAACCAGGCTGGCCTGTGCACCATCCTAGACCTTTCCCAGTTCAATCTCTCTCTACCCCAAGAGAAATTCAAGATGATCACGCCCTGTCAAATAAAGTCCTCTTTACAGAAGGGCGATTGGCTCAGCGTGGTGGACCTCCAGGATGCGTATATGCATATCCTGATCTGGAATCCGCATCGGAGATACCTAGGGTTTTCCGTGGGGGAGGAGCACTTCCAGTTCAGAGTGCTCACTTTTGGCCTCAGCTCGGCACTGCATATCTTTACGAAGATGATGTTGGTTATCGCAGCTTATCTTCGACTACAGGGTATCCATGTGTATCCGTATTTGGACGATTGGCTGCTGCGCAGTCCTTGTCCGCTGAAAGTCTCGAGCAATCTTCAGTTGCTCCTCCAGCTCCTGTTTCACCTTGGGCTGTCGGTGAACTTGCGGAAATCTTCCATGATGGTCTCTCAGGACTTGACTTTACTGGGTTTTCGTTGGAACGTGATCGACTGCAGATTTTACCTGACCGGGGACAGAATGGTGGATCGGGTGGCCACGTGTCAGATGTTTGTGCAGTCGGAGAGCATGTCTGCCTGGTGGTTCCAGAGGCTTCTGGGCCTCATGGCCTCGTGCGTATTGGCGCTTCCCCTTGCTCTGCACAAAATGAGGCGGACGCAGATGGCTCTTCGGAGTTCTTGGTGTCAGGCTGTGGATCCGGACTCGAAGATATCGATTCCGGCTTTCATGAGTGGACCTGGTGTGGTGGTCGTCTCTCGGCAACATGTCGGTGGGTGCGGGTTTCCAAAACCCTGCTCTGATGGTAACGATCACGACGGACTCCTCCCTTCTGGGTTGGGGTGCTGTGTTGGATCTTCTCCAGGTCTCCAACCTCTGGTTGCTCCAAGACAAGTTGCTTCATATAAATCGGGTGCTTCTGGCGATCTTCCTGGCGCTCAAGGCGTTCAGGCCAGTCATTGCCAACAAAGTGGTTTGTGTCCGCACAGACAATGTGGTGTCTATGTTTTACAGCAACAAGCAGGGGGACACCAAGTCTCCTCTTGTGGATCTGGCCATTCAGATTTGGGAATGGGCGGTTCACCATTGTCTGTGGCAGTACACATCCCGGGCCAGCTGAACGTCAAGGCCAGATACCCTCAGCCGACAAACAATGGTCAGTTACGAGTGGGAATTGAAAGCGGAGGTCCTCTTACAGATATTCCTGTGTTGAGGCACTCCGGAAGTGGACCTCTTCGCAACATCGGCAAACAAGAAACTTCCTCTGTATGCCTCCAGAAATTGGCCTCCTCTCTGGGAGATTCTCTCGAGATTCCTTGGCACAACATGAGTGCCTATGCTTTTCCGCCTCTGATTCATCGGACGATTTGCAAGCTGAAGAACGCGGTTCTCTTCTGCTCATAGCTCATTTGGGACCGGCCAGGTGCTGTTTTTCAGAGCTTCAACATCTGTCTGTGTGTGCATCAATCAGGTTTCCGCTAGTTCCTGATCTGCTTCACCAGAGAGATCGGCACCTGTGGCACCCCTCCCCACAATCGTTCAGCTTGGCGGCATGGTGCCTGAGTTCAGATCTTTAGAACATCTCAACCTGTCTGCTGACATGCGTATTATTCAGGCATCCAGGAAGCCCTCAACGAGTGGCTTTGTGGCTTTGGCAAGTGGCTTTGGTTCTGTCACTGGTGCTTAGCCAAACAGTTGGACCCCAGGATGGCTGCGATTGACAAGGTGCTGTCCTTAGTCTCTCATCTAGCAGAGTTGGGCATTCATGTCTTGTCATGCATGACTTATCTTTCGGCTGTGGCCGCCTACCTGTCCACGGACCAGTGCTCTTTCTCACTGCCAAATTCAGTGATTAAACGGCACTTTGCGGGTCTAATGCGTCTCTTCCTTCCTGTTCGCAAGCCACATCCGACGTGGGATATGAACGTGGTTCTTGCGGCCTTGTGCCATAAGCCTTTCGAACCAATGGCTACGGTAGATCTTAAGCACCTTTCATGGAAGGTGGCTTTCTTGGTCGCCGTTACCTCGACAAGGCATGTGAGTGAGCTCCAAGCTTTGTCGGAGCATCCCATCTTGGTTTTCCACAAGGCTAAGGTTGTCCTTAGGACAAATCCTTCTTTCTTACCAAAGGCGGTTTACGATTTCCATCTAAATCGGTCAATCTCGCTGCCTGTCTTCGTTCCAAACCCGGCTACGGAAGCTGAGGGGGTTTTACATTGCCTGGATGTTAGACAAGCTCTTAAGTTCTGTCTGGACAGAACTTCTGAACTTAGTTCTTCTCAACTTTTGGTGACCTTTGATAATCAGCAAAGCAAGTAGGCCTCCAAAGCGACTATCTCCAGATGGATTGCTGCCTGTATTGCGGAGTCTTAAACTATTCAGGGTCTACAGCCTCCTAAAGGGATTCATGCACATCTGGTAAGGGGCAAGGCAACTGCTGTTGCCTTTCAAAAGTATGTCCCTTGGGAGACAATCGCGAATGCAGCTACTTGGGCCTCCCCATCTGCTTTTTGTAGACATTACTGCTTGGACTTGAGCTCCAGATCTGATGCTCGGTTTGGCCAGGCTGTGCTGAAAAACCTTTTTCATTAAGGGGGTTTCCATCCACCTGTAGCTCCTGTGAGGAGTGCCTGGGAATCTCCCATAAGTATGGAGGAAAGGGGACGGGACGTAGGAGTATAACCAGGTTACTCATCGTAGTGACCACCTTACTCCTAGTCCATAGTCACTTTTCCTCCATACGCCCGCCCACTGTCCCCTCTAATAAGGTTCCTCTATTATTGCTTAAAGAACTCTGACCTGGATATAGAAAAGGACTGATGGGCGATGCGCTGGGCGGAGCTAAGAAGGGCGGGGTTGCAGCCGCGTGCGGTACCCTGCGTAAAAAGAGAAAGTACCATTTTATTAAAAATGTGATGCTTTTTACAAAGTGCTCCGGTCCCATCCCACAGGATGGAGGAATGTCCCATAAGTATGGAGGAAAGGCGACTATGGACTAGGAGTAAGGTGGTCCTTACGGTGAGTAACCTGGTTAATTCTTACTGTTCTCCTCTTTTACTTCATCTATTGATGCTACTCTTTTGCCTTTTAACCATTCAGCCTTGGATGTCAGATTATTTCCTCTGTCTTAATCACTCCAAGACTGAGGTTCTTTTCTTTCCCGCTACTGCCATCCCCTCTCTTCTTCCTCCTACTTCTCTCATGTCTCTTCATATGTCTGTCTGATCGTAATCTTGGTGTTCATATTGACTCCTCCCTCGCTTTCACCTCTCGTGTTTCTTTTCTTTTTTGCTCCTTTCGATTTCATCCCATTAATATTCTGAAAGCTAGACCTTTTTCTTTCATTTTGTGCTGCAAGGTTAGTTTTCTTTTTTTTTCTCTTTTATTCTACTGCTCTAATCTTCTTTTTGGTCTTCCTGCAACCTGTCTTGGTCTTCTTTGCTCAATCAATAACTCTGTTTTTCATATCTTGTCATATTTGTACCTCTCCAGCTTCTTTGTTGGCTTACCTTTCCTTCTTGACTGCTTTTTAATTTTCTTAGTCTGGTATTCAAATCTCTGCATAGCCTGGCCCCTCATTATCTTTCCTCACTTATCTTTCTATACCCCTACACGTTCTTTACATTCTCAATCACTGTTTATTCTGTTGTTCTCCCTCCGTGTGCTCAATCTAGTTTTCAGTAATTTTCTTTGCTTGTACCATTGCATTGGCACACAAATCCTCTTTCTCTTCACTCTTCTCTGTTCCCGTTTTAACGACTGTCTTTCTTCCTAAATCCTAAAAATTTGACTTGTACCTTTTTATACAGTATTAATCGCTTTGACATAAAGTGCTGTGTAAATACAAATACTAGTATATATCTGTTCCTCTTGGGTTTGTTTCTTAATGTATTTGTGTTTCAGAGCTTGCCACAACATTTCAGTAGTTCAGTGATCAACAGGGTAAGCTTTCCTTCCCTGGGTGTGTCAGAGGCATGTTATCAATGCGAACGTTCAGTGTATCGGGACAAGGTCCTCAGACAGAGTTGAATGTTACAATACAATATTGTACTTGTCATTTGTATAGCGCCAATTTTACCATTATTATAGTCTCGATGCGCTGTTAGTGGAAACGCCCTTGGAGGATCCAAGTCCAGAGTGCTGGAGGTCATGGAGCACGATTAGGATGCGTGTGTGCATTTGGCCGAAAAAGGATTAGCATGGTGGTGAAGCAACCCATGCAGTCAGGCATGTGGATGGGTGCTGAGAACGAGTAGGGGTGGTGTTGCTGCTAGAGACTCATGTTCAGCGTGCCTGAATTTGTTGTAAGTCTGTGCTGCATTATGCTGTCACAGGTGTTGAGGCGTAGTGTAAGTATGCAGAGAGTTTGTGAACAGCACACCCACATTTTGTCCTTGCTGAATACCGATGTGTGTGGATAGCCATGCCTACGCTCTGTGGAGCAGTGCATTATACGTACCTTGCTGCCATTGATGGCTCTGTTAGGACGCACACTCAGAGATTCAACAGTACACGGAGAAACGCCTACATTTGGGATCCCTGAGCAGTGGGAGAAAACACCTAAACTTGAGATTCAACAGTACATGGAGAAATGCCTACATTTGAGACAACAGTGAAAGAAAACTAATTAGTAGTGGCTAACATGGGTGTGGTAAGATATGCAAGGTAATAAGAGTGGTAGGGCTTTCCTGGAATAGTCATTGCTGTACCCCCCAGACCACACTTACCATATCAGTCGCTGCTGGTTGGCAGCAGCAGGCTTCACAGGTGAACACGGGCAAACACGGACTGGAGCTGCTTCTGCCGGAGCTGCCATTTCCCTTGTAGCCCTTAGTGGACGAGCTGTCTTCAGTGCGTTACTTTTGAGGGCCTCTCTGCCCAATTGGCGAGTGTTGAGTGGGAAGGGAGGAGGGCAGCTAAGGCAACGAGTCACAGAAGTACGTAGTAGTACAATAACGGAGCACATATTGCTAGTCTGCAGGCCATAATAAAAACCGGAAAACTCAAGAACAGCAATTAACAAGCAAATTTAACTTTGAGCATATAACATTGAACAACAATTGTCTCCAAAGTTAGTTGTTTCTTATCCAAGGAAGATGTTGCCCCCAAGTAGGATGGACATGTCAATGTGGCCTCATGTTTATTTTCTTCCGGGCATGGGTCGTTTCATTTGTCTTTTCTTTTCAGCAGCTCTTTATCTCCATTAGGCAGGTTGCAACTGAATTTCCAAAGGGAGTACAGAAAGGGTTCTACTGATTTGCACCTTAAAGCTGTTGATTGGGGTCTTTAATCTTTACTTGGATTCAGAAATCTCCCTCCACGTCTCTAGAAAGTCTATTGTCTTGGATTCTTTATAGCCGCTTTTTCATAAGATGCCTCTTCGTATTTGCACAAAGTATGCCTTGGTATACCTTGCTTAGCCACTAGTAAAGGGGTAGTCCTACATCTCCCGTGATGTTGAGAAAGGCCTATCAAACTTGTATCGTATAGAATATACACTGTAGCCTCCCCTTGTGTTTGTCGCCCTAAAACTGCAGATATTTTGTTTCTGTTGATGGACCGATATTCTGCAGGTCCATAGAAATATGTAAGACGTCAGGTTGATTTTTAGCATATTCAGATTTTGGTTATGGTTTGTCATTCCAGCTGCTTGTATCTTTTTGGTGATCCAGTCCCATCCTTTGGGCGGTGGGGGGAACCTAAAATTAGCTGGTTTAAATCTTGCTTCCTGAGCACTACTTCAGTAATGATTTGAGATGCAATTAAATAGATACACTCACGTCCCGTCCCCTTTCCTCCATACTTATGGGACATCTCTCCGTCCTGTGGGACGGGACCGGAGCACTTTGTAAAAAGCATCCACATTTTTCCCAAAATTTGTCCTTCCTCTTTCTTGCGCGGGGCCCGGCATGCGGCTGTAACTCCGTCCACCTTGGCTCCGCCCCAGGCATCGCCCATCAGTCCTTTTCTCTGCTCGATCGGGGCCACACGCACTTGCATCCTCGGAAGATTTTCTTCCCTTTTTTCCTCTCTGGCTCTCGCTAGCGTTCGTTTACTAGTCTGTCTTTCAAGTTAGACTTTCCAGATTGTTCATCGTGTCACCGTTGCTTCGTGAGGGCGGATCCCCATCCTCTTTAGAGTGTTTGGGTCCGGAACACCATTGGGACTTCTGTTTTTACTGTTTACTGTGACTCCCTTTCGGTCCGGGCACTTCAATGTCGGTTGGAGCGGTGGGAGGAGGTGTAGGTGTTCCGACGAACTCCTCCTTCGCATTTTCAGGCGTTCATCGAAGAGAAGAAGAAACACCCGGTAAGTTCTTTACTTTTCAGAGCACCCCGTCCGGGGGATACCTTCCCGGGTTCCTCTCGGTCTGGGAGGGGCGTTGATCGCTTTGTTGGGCCTAATAATTCTACCAGAGTTTTCTCCGAGGGTCTCCGTAAGAGGCCTGTGAATACCGGAGTACGCTCTAAGGCCCTTCCTGTCCTGTGGGGGCTGTTTGTAGACCCAGTTCTACTGAATCATGGGGTACCGGAGCTCGCTCTGAGGTCTCTGTCGGCTTCCCTCAAAAACAAGACCGGGTTGCGCCCCGAGGCCTTGGCTGGGCTTGTTAACGAACGGATGTTCGAGGCCCGCGCAGATAAGGCTGTTACCGGGCCTGGGTCCGAGGTCCCTCGTTCAGAGGATAAGCTACCAACAGTTCTGAGAGGCCAGTCAAGGCTTTGTAGGTGAAAGCGGTTGCTCACCGCTCCCGCTCTTGTGGTGACACCAGACCTGTTGAGGGGGCAAAGAAGCAAAGTTCTTCTTTTACCGGCAGTGCCGAGGTCCTTCCTTCGAAGGCTCAGTTGGCGGTTGGTATGTCTCAAAAACATTCCAGGCCTCATAGTACCGGCTCTGCCGAGGTTCCTTATGTTAAGGCTAAGATTAAGACCCCTGATCCATCGACTGGGACCGTGCCTCACTTCCTCACGTGCCGCAGTTCCCCTCAGATGAGGACAAAATGGCGCCCGTTCCCGCCAATACCACAGCGGCCATTTTAGGTGCTAACCCTACGACTACGCCATCGGCCTCTGGTGTAGGGCTTGGTCGCTTGGGTGAACTTAAGGTCCCTTGTGCGCATCCTTACCGGCCGGTTTATGATTGTAACGCCCGGATGCCTCTTCCGCACAATGTGTTGCCCACTGGGGCGGCACCTTTTGATTTATGTTGATACGTCGGTGGAGGGGCCGGTGTGTGACCCTTCCCCGTTACGTCCCTGGATTTGTCCACCTCATGAGAGGCCTCCTCAGGTTCCGAAACAGTCTCCGGAGGACGCCTTTTTCGGTAAATTTCAAGCGCTTATATGCACCGACCCCATGAGGGAATATTTCAAAGGGCTTTTCAAGGAGATTTGTCGACCTATGCCTCCGGCTCCACCCGTTCCTCCGGTGGTTCTGCCGGCGCCTTCCTTGCCCGTGGTGCCTCCCCCGGCTCTTCCGCCTTTGCCTCGATGTACCAGTGGACAAGGCAGTGCCTGACCTGGCTCAGCAGGATCCTGACCTGTCAGATGATCCTCAAGGCGATCAGGATAACGAGGACCTTCCCCGCTCTATCAGAGCCTTTCATGACCGGGTACTAGACATGATGAGTTTCTTAGATGTTCCGGTGCCCGAGGCACCTGCTCCGCAGGAGGGCGTGCTTTCTGGGGTGTTCACCCCATCTCCCTTGGAGCGTTCGGGCCTGTTCCTGCAGAAGGACGTTCTGGCCGAGGTCCGAAGAGTCTGGGGAAAAGCCACAATCGGGACTTTTTGTCAATAAGAAGATTGACGCGAGGAGGTACAGGCTACATTCTTCGGAAGAGGTGGCCCTGTCTTGTCCGCCTCGCTCCTCCACAGTGGTGGCTGCGGCTACGTTGCAATCCAGACCTGCAGCATCCTCTTCCACGACGGCTACTCAGGTCTTGGGAAAGGAGGACAAGCTCCTTGACTCCCTAGGGAGGAAAATCTTTGCCAACTCAGCCTTGCAGCTCAGGCAGGCCAATGCTGAGTTGATATAGGCGGGAGCTAACATGTGGATGTGGAAAGGTCTGTCGGAGTTTGAGGAGCACATCCTGGTCGAGAAGTTGGAGGACTTTGAAGGAGGTCTTTCCGACGCCAGGATCTCCTGGAGGCTGCGGCTCATCACGTAGACACCTCGGCTCGGGGCCTGATGCTGGGGGTTGATACCTCACGGCAGGCGTGGCTGCATGCCACTAAATTTTCTAAGGAATTGCAAGACAAGGTGTTGGACCTTCCATTCAATGGACATGAGCTTTTTCATTCTACTACTGATGTAGAGCTCACCAAGACCAAGGACAGCACTCGGACGTCTAAATCATTGTCTGTTCTGGTCAAAGCTCCTTTCTAATCCCAGAGACCGTTGTCTCAAAGTCGACCTTCCTCTGGTTTTAGGGGCTTCCTCGACTGCAAATCTCGCAGAGTGGATACTCCTGCGGGGAATAACCGCTGTAGACAACAGCGCACATGTTTTTTCTCCCACTCCTCAGCCTCCTCATCAGGTTCAGGTGGCACCGCCACTGATATGCCGGCCAAATGAGGGTTTTCTGCGCTCGCACAAGACCCCAGTGGGAGGACGCATTGCGTCTCATTGGGAGGCGTGGCAGACCATCACAGAAGACAGATGGGTCTTGTCAGTCGCTTGAGCGGGCTTCGGCTTACCTTTACCCCCTACCGCACCCCTCCTTTTCAGGTGTCGGGCTCACCCTCCCTCAAGGCTGAAGTTCAGAAACTTCTGGACCTCAGAGCTGTGGAACCCGTTCCCCTTGGGGAGCGAGGGGAGGGCTTCTACTCCCGACTGTTTACGGTGCCCAAACCCAACCAGGCTGGCCTGCGCACCTTCCTAGACCTTTCCCAGTTCAATCTTTTCCTACCCCAAGAGAAATTCAAGATGATCACGCCCAGCCCGATAAGCTCCTCCTTACAGAGGGGGTGATTGGCTCAGCGTTGTGGATCTTCAGGATGCATACATGCATATCCTGATTTGGAATCCACACAGGAGGTACCTCCGCTTCTCTTTGGGAGAGGAGCACTTCCAGTTTCCGGTGCTTCCTTTTGGCCTCAGCTTGGCACCGCGTGTCTTCACGAAGATGATGTCGGTGATTGCGGCTATCTTCGTCTGCAGGGTATCCATGTGTATCCGTATTTGGACGACTGTACGCAGCCCTTGTCCGCTGGCGGCAGCGGGAAATCTCCAGTCTCTCCTTCAGCTCCTTGGGCTGTCGGTGAGCTGGTGGAAATCCTCCATGACGGTCTCACAGGACCTGATTTTTCGTTGGAACACGATCGACTGCAGAGTGTATCTGACCACGGACAGAATGGCGGATCTATTAGCCACGTGTCAGATGTTTGCGCAGTCGGAGAGCATGTCGGCCTGGTGGTTCCAGAGGCTTCTGGGCCTCGTGTGTACTGGCTCTTCCTCTTGCTCGTCTCAAAATGAGACGGCCCCAGATGGCTCTTCGGAGTTCATGGCGTCAGGCAGTGGTTCCGGATTCCAAGCGGATAATGATTCTGGATTCCATGAGAGTGGACCTGGAGTGGTGGCCATCTATCAGCAACCTGTCTGGGGTTTCAGGACCCGGTCCCCACGGTGACAATCACGACGGACTCCTCCCTTCTGGGGTGGGGTGCGACGTTGGATCTTCTTCAGGTCTCGGACCTCTGGTCGTCCCAGGACAGGCTCCTCCACATAAATCATCTGGAGCTTCTGGCGATCTTCCTAGCGCTTGGGGCGTTCAGACCGCTCATTGTCAACAAGGTGGTCCGCATAAGAACGGACAATGTGGTGTCAATGTATTACATCAACAAGCAAGGGGGAACAAAGTCTCCCCCCCTCGTGGACCTGTCTATCCAGATTTGGGAGTGGGCCGTGCTTCATGGTGTCTGGCTGCTTGCAGTGCACATCCCAGACCAGCTGAATGTCACAGCGGATGCCCTCAGACGGCGGACAGTGGTCAGCTACGAGTGGGAATTGAAGGCGGAGGTCCTCTCATGGATTTTCTTGCGTTGGGGCACACAAGAGGTGGACCTCTTTGCTACGGCGATGAACAAGAAGCTTCCTCAGTTTGCCTCCAGAGGGGGGCTGGGAGCCTCCTCTCTGGGGGATGCTCTCGAGATTCCATGGCACAACATGAGAGCTTAACGCCTTCCCGCCTCTGCCTCTAGTTCACTGTGCAATTTGGAAGTTGAAGAACTCAGTGAACTGTTCCCTTCTGCTCATAGCTCTGTGGTGGCCGTCCAGGTTTTGGTTCTCAGAACTTCAACACCTGTCGGTGTATCCACCGATCAGGTTGCCAGTAACTCCCGATCTTCTTCTTCTTCTTCACCAAGGGGAACAGCAGTTGTGGCACCCTTCCCCACAATCGCTCCGCTTGGCGTCATGGTGCCTGAGTTCAAGTCTTCAGAGCATCTGAATTTGTCTACGGATAACATGCGCATTATCCAGGCAGCCAGGAAACCCTCGACCAGATCTCAGTTCAAGAGTAAATGGCTCAGGTTCTGTCATTGGGGTTTGAAGAAGAAGTTGGATCCAAGGGTGGCCACGATTGACACCATGCTGTCCTTCATGTCCTCCGTAGCAGAGTCGGGGGTTCATGTTCTGTCATGCAGTACTTACCTTTCAGCAGTTTCCGCTTATCTTTCTACAGACCAGTGCTCTTATTCTCTGAGTAACCCAGTGGTTAAGAGGCATTTTGCAGCGTTGACACGCCTATACCCTCCGGTTTGTAGTATGCACCCGCCGTGGGACCTAAATGTAGTCGTGACGGGGCTGCCCCATAAACCCTTTGAATCAATGGCTACGGTGGACCTCAAGTACTTGTCTTGGAAAGTGTCCTTTTTGGTCGCCGTTACATCAGCAAGGAGAGTGAGTGAGCGCCAGGCATTGTCGGTGGAGCGTCCTTTCTTGGTCTTTCACAAGGACAAGGTAGTCCTTCGGACAAACCCGGCCTTTCTACTGAAGGTGGTGACCGAATTCCATCTGAATCAGTCGATCTCCCTACCGGTCTTTTTTCCGAACCCTGCCTCTGAGGCTGAGAGGGTTCTACACTGTCTTGAAGTTGGGAAGAGCTCTGAAGTTTTACCTGGACAGGACTTTCGAGCTTTGGAGTTCTTCTCAACTTTTTGTGACCTTCGGTAACCCTCAGGGCAGGCAGGCATCTAAGGCAACTAATTCTAGGTGGATCGCCGCCTGCATCAGTCTTTCACCGTCCAAGGGCTGAAACCTCCTAAGGGTATTCATGCACACCTGGTGCGGGGTAAGGCAGCCGTGGTTGCTTTTCAGAAATGTCCCCTGGGAGTCCATTGCTAGGGCAGCTACTTGGGCCTCCCCATCTGCTTTCTGTAAGCATTATTGTCTCGACATGAGCTCAAGAGCTGACGCTCACTTTGGTCAGGCTGTACTGAAGAACCTTTTTCAGTAAGGGGTATTTCCATCCACCCATATTTCCATCCACCAATAGTTCCTGTGATGGAGTGCTTGGGAATCACCCATAAGTATGGAGGAAAGGGGACGGGACGTAGGAGTATTACCAGGTTACTCACCGTAGCGACCACCTTACTCCTAGTCCATAGTCCCCTTTCCTCCATACACCCGCCCGCCGTCCCCTCTAATAAGGTTCTTCTGTTATTGCTAATGGGTCTTTGACCTGGCGATAGGAAAGGACTGATGGGCGATGCGTGGGGCGGAGCCAAGGTTGGCTGGGTTACGGCCGCGTGCTGGGCCCCGCGCAAGAAAGAGAGAAAGGACAAATTTTGGCAAAAATTTGGATGCTTTTTACAAAAGTGCTCTGGTCCGTCCCACAGGATGGAGAGATGTCCCATAAGTATGGAGGAAAGGGGACTAGGAGTAAGGTGGTCACTACGGTGAGTAACCTGGTAATTCTTCTTGTCAGTTGTTCTCCTAGAATCCTGTGCCATTTATCAACTAATCCTTTCTTGCTCTGTTCAGCAAAAAAAAAATACAATAAAGGTGTCTTATAGTAGTTGCGTCAGATATTTGCTATTTCCCCCCCATATTTTAATGCTGCTAGCGATTGGTGAACTGAGGAGCTGCTGACTATGATATTTCTGGAATATTGTAGACTTCTTCCTCATATTGTTCTCTCTTCCAGCATCAGCTGCTTCGTAAGTTTCTCTTAATAGAGGGTGCTGTGCATCGTTGACACTATGCACCTCGACAGCCTCCGCACGCTCTAGAGCATGACTTCATTGTGTGTATATATATATCTCTGAGGCTTGTGGAAGCTGCTTAGATCACATGCTGTGCATAGGCCGACATCTAGTGGAAGTTGCAGAGTATTACTTTGTTTTTCGAAACTCGAAAATGGGCGTCGACACAGGGCGTGCCAGTAATACTATCCCTAGTGTGACGTCCACTGTACCCATGATCCCTCACGCGTCTAGGGCCCTCAGATTGTTTTTTTCCGCCATACTGCTCGGAAGCATTCCGCGGAGTTCCCTGGCCTTAGCCATACTTTTGCTAAAATATTGTTATATTTCCCCCTTTCTCCACCTCAACGTCGAGTCACTGCATCCACACTCGACGCCGGCCCGGAGAAAGAATCGACCGTCGAGAGCTGCCCGACGGATTTGGGCCTCGGAAGGCCTCTGGCCTCGGCCCTGCAAGTAGGGAGAGTGGGGGGTGGACATACGCTACACTCTTTTGGTATATAGGTACATTCTTATATATTCCTACACTTATTAGCCCGCTGCCACAATGTACGTATGGAGGGTACCCCTTTCCAATTTTGCCCCAAGTGCAACCGCAAGTACCCTTGTGTTGACAGGCACGCCATGTGCAATCTCTGCTTACCGAGGGACCACCCCGAGGCTAACTGCAGAGCATGTAGTAGGTTCAAACCGAAAACACTAAAGGACCGTTCGATCAAGCGTTGGGCCCACCACGCCAGGCGTCAAGAGGCCATGGCAGCGGAGGGCGCCTTCAGCAATGGCAGCGACGCCGTGCTTTCGGACGGCGAGGGCAACGTGGCGTCAATTGACAGCCAAGCCCAAGTCCCCGACCTCGGAAGGTCGTCTGGCAGGGCGGCTATGGGGAAGACCCCCGGCGACACAAGCGCTACCCACAGCACTTCCACAAAACACATGAAGTCCAACCGAGACTCGACGCGCACGTCGAGTACTCGGAAAGAGGCACATAGAGAATGGTCCAAATCGGTGTCCTCTGGGCGTTCTCGATCTAGATCGCCGCATGACTCCAGGCAACCATCCACTGTTGCCAGAAGTGCTTCGCTCCCCAAGGTAACGGAGGTTTGATCGTCAGTATATGAAACCGACCTCTATCCCCAGTCCAGGAGTCGGCGTCAACTGGCCGTGCAACGGCTGCTCCCGAGTACCAACCCCCACTATCCAGAGATAGGGACACTACCCCCGAACCTCGGCGCCAGGCGTCGAAATGCTCCGGAGGGGTGGGAAAACAGGGTAAACAATCTTCTACATACAGGGAAGGGGAAAAACAGAGGAAGCATTCTCAGCCTCCTTCCACACCTCAAAAAACATTCTACCCCACATAAAACAGATGGACAAGTCTCAGTCTTCTGTTATCCCAAAGATCCCTGTTCAAACCAGTAGGTCTAGTCTAGAGAAGACAGGGAAAGTCCTTCAAGAAAGAATCATTCCCAGTTCAAGAGAATGGTCTACTGATGACATAGACAGTCATGTCAAGGATGTCATCCTTGGCAGATTTCTACGCCAGAAACCCTGAACACTTTCTCTCTTTTACCCCTGACGGGTCAACTCCCTCAGGCTCTAAGGATCCTATACCCCCAAGTAAGAAGTCCCGGGTTGAAGCTCCTACTTCAGACCCCTTCAGTATACAGCCCTATTCTCAATATCAGGGAGATCCATCCCTTTATGAGGATCCAGATTTGGGCATGTTCGAAGAACAAACTGGGACGTGCTACTATGGGAATGACGAGGACCAAGAGGAGGAGGAGCAGGACAACCCAGAAACCTACAGGCTAGATTCCCCGGTAGATGAAGAACCCTTGGTTACCGACTCCCCTGTCGACAACCAGCCTCTCTTGAATGAAGTGCTGTCCAGAGCGGCAGAACACTTCCACGTTGACACCCAGGGTGCTCAGGAAGAGAGGGCCTTTGCCGAGGAGTTAGTCGGAGAAAGGAGACCTGTTGCCCAGGCCATCCCTATCCTTAAGTCAATACAAAGGAGGATAGACCCTTCCCTTGTTAATCCCTATCTCACTAGGGCGGTAAACCAGAGTTGAGAAGCTTTTCAGGGCAGCCCAAACAGACCCACTCTACATAAGAGGGCATCTGAAACCAGACTCCCTGGTAGTTAAACACCCGTAAGAGGGCGGGGAACACCCTTATCGTCGGAAGCTCCTCCCGACAAGGAGAGCAAGAAGATTATGGCTTGGGCAGGAAAGTAGCCTCCACTTCCGCCTACCAGGCAAGGATTGCCAACTCCACCACCCTGCTGGCAAGTTACAACTGCCACCAGTGGGAAGAAGTCGCGGCACTCATAGATTCCGCCCCAGAACCCTTAAAAAGCCAATTGGCACGAGTTTCGGCAGAAGGCAGAGCCGTGTCCGGTTGCATATTGAAAGCAACCTTTGATGCCACGGATAACGCCGGCAGATTGATAGCAGAAGGTACTGTTATCAAAAGGCATGCTTGGTTGCGACAGTCTGGGTTCAAAGCCGAAACCCAGGCTTCATTGATAGACAAACCGGTGGAGCCGGATCTATTGTTTGGAAAGGCGGTCGAGGACGCGCTGAAAAATGCCAAGGACGAGTATGAGAACTCAAATCCCTAGGCCAGGTAACCAATAAACCCCCAAACCAGCGAGGGAATGGCAATTTTCGTCGCCCACGCAGACAAAATTCCCAGAGGGTCTAACTATTCCCAGGGGCAGGGTACACAATTGAACAACAGCCAGCAGTCTACTCAGGGTTATGGCAGGGGTAATAAGAGGGCGTGGGAAGGGTAGAGGCAGCCCCAGTAGAGGCGGCGGCACGCCTCCACCAAAACAGTGACGTTCCATTCAGGGTCCCTTCTCACACATCTCCAGTAGGGGGGACGCATTTCCAACTTCACCCAAGCTTGGGAAGGGATCACTTCAGACAGATAGGTGCTGTCCACAGTGTCCGCAGGATACTGCATAGAACTGTTAGAGCGTCCCCAAAATCACCCTCCACGACAAAATACATTCTTTGGACCACCTGAAGATCCTCCTCGAGGAGATCTTCAATCTTCTAGCAAAGGACGCGATAGAACTCGTCCCGGGACACCAGGCAAACAAGGGTATTTATTCAACTTACTTCCTTGTGCCAAAAAAAATATTTGACAATGCACCCAGTATTGGACTTACGGCCTGCAAACAAGTATGTCAAGCCCCAAAAATTTCGCATGACTACTCTCCAAGAGGTAATACGCCTCCTAAAAAAAAAAGATTACATGGCAACATTGGACATGAAAGATGCCTATTTTCATATTTCCATGTTCCCAGCGCACAGAAAGTACTTGCGCTTCAAGGTGGACAGTCGGCACTACCAGTTCAACGTACTGCCCTTCGGGATAGCCTCGGCTCCAAGGGTATTCACCAAGGTACTGGCGGTGGCAGCAGCAGACCTATGCAAGGAGGCAATCCCGGTGTACCCTTACCTGGACGTCTGGCTCATCACGGGGGAGACCCCAGTAATTTGCAGAACAAACATTCAAAGGACGATCGACCTCCTCTTCGAATTAGGCTTTTCAATAAACAAGAAGAAGTCCAGTCTGGTGCCAAGCACCTCAAAACAGTTCCTAGGAGCTATCCTAGACACGCAAGAGGGGTTGACCTTTCCATCAGAGGAAAGAATTCGGAATATACTGCTGCAAATTCCGCAATATCAGGCCGGTCGCCAGATAATGGTACGCAAAGCAATGCGTTTGCTGGGCATGATGGCGTTGTGTATTTACCTGGTCCCCCACGCGCGCCTGCGCATGCGTCCCATGAAAGAATGGTTGGCGAAACAGTGGTCTCAGGCAAGTGGTCAGTGGGACGATCTAGTGGTCGTTTCGCCAACTCTGGTACAAAGCCTTCACTGGTGGACAAGAGAAAATCTGTCCAATGGGAAACACTTTTACGATCCCGAGATAAAGGCGGTAGTCACAGCCGATGCATGCCTGACAGGGTGGGGAGCTCACCACCTCCACCACACAGCTCAGGGTCTCTGGTCTCTCAGTGGCCAAGAATCACATCAACCTGCTAGAGTTTCTGGCAGTATTCAGAGCGTTTCAAGCCCTACCTGCTGAATCTATCAGTGCAGATCCTGACGGACAGCACTACAGCCATGTTTTACCTGAACAAGCAAGGAGGGACTCGTTCGCCAAATCTGACCAAGCTTGCCCAGAAAATTTGGATATGGGCACTCAGACGGAAGATCTTCCTGTCATCTCAGCATGTTCCAGGGGATCTCAATTCGCTGGCGGATGCATTGAGCAGAGATTGTAACGCTCACCTGACTCCCACGGAGGCGCTGGCCTGGTTCGCGCTGCTGTGACCTCTTCTAAGGTGATGCGCAGGGTTCGGAAGACGGACTGGACCGGGCCCCCAAATCTGGATTGTCTGGCTCGCAGAAGTATCCTCCTTATGGTCTGGAAGGACGAGCTCTCCATCCTGCTTCTGATGCAGGGGCGCGTTGGTATCCAGTTACTTCACTGGATTTTCGGATTGGTGAGAACCAAACTTGCTTGGCTTCCAGGTAAGTTTTTTTATAAGAGGTTCCCCTTGTGTCCATGCATTATTGTACTAATGCTAGTGTCTTTTTCCCCTTAGGGGCCGGGGTCCGGAAATGCCAGGATGCGGCGCGGACCCGAAATGAAGAGGGAATGAATCAACAGGTAAGTCTTAACATGGAGGTTTAGCTTTCCTTATTCCCTTCTCTCTCTCACCTTTGGTTCTGGTCTTTTTCTCCCTAGGCGCTGGGGCGTGACTGCGAATCCGGATGATCGCTGCTGAACATGGTGGCCCCCTGTAAAGGTGAGTGGAATGCGGCGCTGCAGCGATCGACGCGATGAGCTTTTAAATAAGTCTTCCTTTTCAGGATTGTCGGCGAGATGTCTCCGGGATGCGGATTTAGCAGGTAAGGACTTTTCCTTCTTCTGTTCTCTTCTTCTCTTCCTTTGCAGGTGATCCAGGATGCTGGCAGGCGTGGCAGAAGTCAGGATGCAGGAGCAGACACGGTGAGCGTCCAGCTGCTAAATGCAGAACAACGCGAAGCACGTGTGGCTGTTCGGGTGGGGTTTAAATAGCCTTGGAAGAAGTTCCAGGTATGTATCCTTCCTCGAATCAGGTATGTATCCTTCCCCGCCCAGATGGTAAATTAGTCCCACAGGTAAAGTAGTTCCTTTCAGGCCTCAAGGAGGCCGGGATCCTGCAGCATGTTCTGCATCAGGTAAGTGCACCCAAGCACTCCCATAATGAGCCTGGCGCCTATGGCGCCAGGACACTGTCCAAAGGGCCCCATATGGGGTTGCTGGGTCCTTCCTTGGGGACTGGATGTCCGCTTTCGGGGACGCAGGGCTTGAACCGGCTCCCCGGGAGCGGGCATCATGACAGAGATCCCCTCCCAGAGGAACACGAATGGTGTCTACACAGAGAAATCGTAGAAGATATCTTCTCTCAGTGGGGTTTCCCCACCATAGACCTATTCGCCACAAGCGAAAACAGACAGTGCCCAGGATTTGCATCCAGGTTCCCCCAGCCAGACTCCCAGGGGAATGCCCTGTGGATGAACTGGTCAGGGATGTTTGCGTACGCTTTTCCACCAACACCTCATCAGGAAGGTGGTCCACAAGATGAACAGAGAATCAATGACGCTCGTCCTAGTTGCTCCCATGTGGGCGAGACAACCGTGGTTCCCACACCTACGCAGACTAGCGGTGTGCGAACCCATCAAAATCCCGGGCTGGTACAACCTATTGTCCCAGCACCAAGGTCAAACAGTACATCCTTAACCAAACTCGATGAACCTAGCAGCATGGCTCCTGAGCTCAGAGTTCGGACATCTCACATTACCACAGAGATGTATAGACATCCTAAAAGAATCTAGGAAGCCAAACACGAGGCACTGCTACTTTGACAAATGGAAACGATTTATCATCTGGTGCCAGAATAAGCAAATCAACCGAGTTGATTGCACTCCTTCCACAGTTGTCACATACATGATCCATCTGCTGGATGCAGGACTGGTATTTAACTCACTGAAAGTACACCTGGCAGCGCTGTCGGCATACACCACATCCCATAACAAGGTGTCGTGGTGGAAGATACCAGTGGTTAAAGCTTTCATGGAAGAAGTAAAGAGACTTCACCCTCCTATTTCAAACCCACCAACAGGATGGGACCGTAACGTGGTGCTATCTAAACTCATGGGCCCCCCATTCGAACCCATGCATAAAAGCAGTCTCAAACACCTGATTTATAAGACGGCCTTCTTAGTAGCAATAACTTCTATAAGAAGGGTCAGTGAAATTCAGGCTCTGTCAGTGCAGGATCCATTCTTTACAGTTCATAAAGATAAACTGGTTTTACGTACACACCCTAGGTTCTCACCTAAGTTTATTTCTAAATTCCACTTGAACCAGTCCATCGAGCTTCTAGCTTTCTTCCAAGACCCACAAAGCTCGGCTGAGGTGAAACTACACACCCTAGATGTGCGTAGGGCGGTCCTCTACTATGTAAACAAAACCAGACCGCTAAGGAAAACAGATCAGCTGTTTGTCACCGTAGCTACAGGCAGAGAGGCAGATTGCGTCTCTAAAGGTGCCATCTCTAAGTGGATTGTTAATTGTATCCAGCTGTTACTCTCTTTCTGACAAAACTCTGCCTTTCACGCCAAGAGCCCACTCTACAAGAGGCATTGGGGCCACTCTGGCTTTCATTGCAAATGTACCCCTTGGCACCATTTGCAAAGCAGCTACTTGGAGCTCTATTCACACTTTTAGTCAGCACTACTGCATTGACACCCATTCCAAGACAGATACTCCAGTGGGACAAGCGGTTCTAAGGCATTTATTTGCTCATGACCCTTCTCACATCCCACCTCCTTCTAACACTGCTCGCTAATCTATGCACAGCATGTGATCTAAGCGGATTCCACAAGTCTCAGAAGAGATACATTACTCACTGTAATCGAATTTCTGATGCTTGTATCTGCTTAGATTTACGTGCAACCCTCCCTTCCTCCCCTCTGAGAGACTGAGCATGGATGCTTGTAGTCTTATCTATCTGCTTGGATTATCTGTCCTCGCGCTACTCCTCATGCTACCTCATGTCAGAAAAAATACAATCTGAGGGTCCTATACGCGTGAGGGATCATGGGTACAGTGGACGTCACACTAGGGATAGTATTACTGGCACGCCCTGTGTCGACGCCCATTTTCGAGTTTCGAAAAACAAACTGTAATACTCTGCAGCTTCCACTAGATGTTGGCCTATGCACAGCATGTGAATCTAAGCAGATACAAGCATCAGAAATACGATTACGGTGAGTATATGTGTTTATATGTATGTGTATGTATGTATATATATAATATACTTTTTTTCCTGAAGCTTATGGAATCTGCTTAGATCACATGCTGTGCATAGGCCGACATCTAGTGGAAGCTGTGGAGTGCTATAGTTGTTGTTTTTGAAACTGAAAAAGGGGCATCAACAGGGTGTGCCAGTAATATCCCTAGTGTGACGTGCACTGTACCCAAGATCCCCTCATATGTCGAGATCCCTCAGATTGTTTTTTTCCGCCATTCTAGACGGACACGTATAGCGGAGTTCCTCTTTCCGCAGAAAGCCATTGACTTATTTCAATTATCGATAGTTCATTCTTTCTATCCTTTACTTCACTGACCATCAAAACATCATGCTGGTGAAGACAACGAGACCGCCTGTCCAAAGACTACCGCGATGGACCGTTCGGCCTTGGAAAGCGGCCTCGGTCCAGACTGTAGGGAGAGAAGGGGGGGGTCATTTTAGGATGTATATGCCCCCTTTCCTACATTACTTTGGCCCCCATAGTTTGTAGTCATAGACAAGACCCCATTAAAATGTTACCCCAAGTGCAATCGTAAATTCCTGTGGGTCGACAAGCATTTAGTCTGTAACTTGTCTCCCAAGAGAGCACGTTGAACCTTCTTGTCAAGCGTGTAGGCTCTTCAAGCCGAAGACTTTAAAGGAACGCTCCACGAAACGCTGTGAACATTACGCCAGGCAACTCAAGGCCATGGAGGTAGAAGGCGCTTTCAGTGATGGCAGCAACGCCGCAATTTTGAATGGCGAGGGCGACGGGGTAACTCCAGCTACCCAAGCACAAGCCCCTGATCCCGAAGGACAGGCCGGTGGCAATGTTTGGGGGACTACACTTGGTGGAAAAAGCGCATTAAAATCACACACCACTAAACATATATCACCTAGTCGAGACTCGACACATGGGTCGAGTGTTCGACAACGCACGGCACCCAGGGGAAGGTCAGTTGAGTCCTTGTCCTCTGGGTGTTGTCGTTCGAGATCGCTGCACGACAGGACTCAACTGTCGAAAGACGGCGCGCAAAACTCTCCCCGAAGGCCGGTCGTCCGCATACAAAGCTTTGGCCCTTCCCACTCCTGAAAGTCGTTGCGCTGCGTCAAATAAGGTAGTAGGCCCCAAGCAGCCCATACAGTTGGATACACACGGCTCTGGGCGCCAGAGGGGGGAAACAATACATAAAAAGAAGTCCTCAAAGACCCCTCATAGGGGAAAAAACTTCTCAGCAAGAGAAACCTAAGTAAATTAGTCCCATCCCTAATAAGAACAAACCTGTAGAGACTAGGTCCAAAAAAGAAAAACCTGGGGGTTTTTCCTCCCAGAGATGAAGACTTAGGACTTCCTTCCCAATCCTTGCTAATCCCAAGTTCAGCAGAATGGTCTTAACAAGACATAAATAGGGTAATGAGGAGAATGTCCTTTATGGCCAATTTTTACGAGAAATACCTTGCATACTTCCAGAGTTTCCAATCCACCACAACTCCCTCTGGGTCTCGAGTCTCTGCTCAGCCTTCTCAACCCCATTCTAAAAGGTGTCGTACAGAACCTCCAGTGCGTAGCACAGTCCTTTAGGTCTATGACCCGGACTCCGAAAACGAGGACCTCTCTATTATAGAGGCAGCTGACCCTCAGTACCCTGAGGAGGCAGCAGACCCTTGTATGGGGACGATGAGGACCAAGAGGCTGACCCAGAGGCCAATATGTACCCGACAGACTCGCCTATCGATTAGGATCCTCCTGTAGTTGATTCACCTATTGACAACCAACCCCGTCTTAATGAGGTGCTAGCCAAGGCGGCAGAGCACTTTCAAATTGACACCCAGGAGGATAAGGACTTTGTGGAACAGACCCTTGGGGACCAGAAAACAATGGTGCAGTTTTTTCCTCTACTCAAGTCAGTACAGCGCAGGATACAACCGTCATTAGAAGCCCCTAACCTCACACAGGCTGTAAACTGATGTGTAGAAAAGCTTTTTAAGGCCCCACCTTCAGACCCACTTTATATTAGAGAGCAGCTGAAGCTAGACTCATTAGTTGTAACTACAACTAGGAAAAGAGCGGGAACCCTCCACCCCCCTTGCTTCCTCTGAGGATCCACCCGACAAGGAAAGAGAAAAGATTTACACCATGGGTAGGAAAGTCGCCTCCTCCTCGGCTTACCAAGCCAGAATTGCGAACAATGCTACTCTCTTGGGCAGTTATAACTGCCAGAAATGGGAGGACGTGTCGGCTCTACTATCGTCTGCCCCAGAACCACTGAAATCCCAGCTCGCACAAGTGGCCGCAGAAGGGAGGGCAGTGTCGCGCTGTTTACTTAAGACCAACCTTGACGCGGCAGACAATGCCGGAAGAATCATTGCTCAGGGTACTGTTATCAAAAGTCATGTGTGGCTGCGGCTGTTAGAAAGAATTTGCATTTTATGGCTAATTTCCCTTACCTAGTGAGTCTCCCAGCAGCTTTGCTAGATTTCTGGACTTTATTTTTTCCACTTGGTAAGAGTGTGCCTCTTTTTCCCACTCTTACCTGTGTTTTGCCATGTGTATTTTATCTGTTTTTGTGATTGTGGACTCTGGATTGTGGACCACTTCAGTAGCCCCCTTCTTTTATGTTTACCCAGCACCTTTAGTGCAGTGACACAGGGTTGTCATTTAGACTACCCACCGACTCCATTTCTGAGGCTGACTACAGTCCCTGCAGAAAAGGGTAAAGTTGCCATTTACTTTACTTAGTCAGATAACCACAGATCCAGTACACCCCATCTTACATGGAGTACTGGAAAGGGTTAATCCTTAGCCCTTTTTATCTGTACCTCGTAGAGCATTGTTTCGCTCTTTTAACATTTAGACTTGGCTGGTGGCAGTGGTATCTACCCTAACTTTTCTACCGCAATTATACTACATAAACGTGGTATTGTTTTAGGCTATTATATTAGCCTTGAACATAAACCCGCTTGACCAAATGCTCTCTTTTGGCTCCGGTCGGGTTTATTTGCCATTTCTTTTTGTTAAAGTCCTTGTGTTTTACTTTGCGTGGCAAAGCATGTTTGCCTTCTTTGTTCACTGTCTTTTGGCGGGCTTCTGCCAAGAAGCCCTCCTCTAGGCGCCTGGGTGTCTAGGTGGGCTGAATGTGAGGGAAGGGTGTAGTCACCCCCTGCACAGGGTATCCTAGGAAACCCAAGTCGCACTTTGCCATGATTGGCTGAGGTGGTTGTCCAGGCTGGACAAACCCCCCTGCTGCGTGATTGACAGCCAGGCTGTGTGAATTGGGGATTTTCGCATAAAAGGCAGGACTCTTGGGCTAGAAGTCAGTCGCCACTGGAACTACAAGGAACTGAAGAAGATGGCTGCTGCAACTATCCCGTCCCGGTGAAGCCCTACTCGAGTCCTGAGCTATCTCCCCTTCGTCGACCAGAGAAGATCCAGTCCAGAGTAGTCTTCCCTTGTGCCTGGTGGGGATAACGGCTCATCTTCCACAGCCAGAGGATCCTCTTCGTGGTCGAAATCGCTGCACACTGCTGTAGTGGTCTGGATGGCCATATGAAGAGCCTCTCCTGTTTTTAAGGAGTGCACTTTTTATTCCCCGTCGCTGCTGCCGGCTTCATCCCTGTGTGGTACAGACCCCTCCAGACGTCGTCTTGCCGAAGCTCCAGGAACCGTGGGTCTGCAGGAAACTTACCAGGAACTGCTGCCGTGGCACCAGCTTCTCCATTGAATAAGGTACTGTGTTCTGCTTGAGGAAATAGGGTGAATCCCTTTTCTTCGCCTCCAAGGCTTGCCCTTGTCTTCCCTCCTCCTTATAACTTTTGCTTCCTCTGACAATATCTAAGTACTCCTGGCAACGTTGAATCTTGAACTATCCGACTGTGTGATCCTCAAACAGGAACCCGGTTCCACTTGACACTGGCTCCGGCCTATTGACTCTTGAATTTCTGTCGAGTGTTCTCTGCTTCTGTCTGCCCTGACAAAAGTATTGTCTATGATTTTTACCCCCAACTCTCTCTGGTTAACTCAGGTGCTAAGTGTGTTTTTGCCCCGCTAACATTTCTTGCCTTGGATACGCGTATCTTTAGTAAGACTGAACTGTCATTACTGTCAAAAAGTGATCGCATATGTATTCCCGGTAACGTCTTTTGTTTCACAACACCGGTCTGTTAAAACATAGGGTACTTACCTTGAGTTATACTGTACTAAGTGAATTGGTTGGTTGTAGTGTATTTAACGTGTGGTTTTGAATTAATAGAAGTGTTGTGTTTATAACAAATGGTTTAAAAATAAATATACTTATATTTTTTTACTTAACCTTGAGTCAGTGTTTGCTTGAGTCACAGTAATTGTGTTCCCTTTGTGTAATCTCTGCTACTGCTCATACTCTTGAGATAGGCATGGCTGCTCAGCTACTGCTACCACTTTAACATAGTAGTACAGGCTTGTACCAAAGGTGAACTTGTATTACCACCTGTGGTCTTAATTGTGTGTAGTGGTCCCTAAGGGCATTGCACAGGATTCTGCCTAACAGCTGCAATCATGTTTCAGACCAGAAAGGCAGGCCACGCTAATTAGCATGTCTATTGAACCCAATGTGCTGTACAGCAAGGCCGTTGAGGATGCCCTTAAGACAACCAAAGACGAGTACGACACTCTAAAATCCTTGGGACAACTTGCCAAAAAAGCCACCCGGCCAAAGGGGTAATGGCAACTTTTACTGTTTTCGTGGGCAAGGTGCTTAACGGGAGTCCAATTACAGTCAACACCAAAGCTTCTCCTGGGGTAATGATCAGAGTCACTCCTCCCAGGGCTATCCTAGAGGACAGCGCAGAGGTCGTGGAAGGGGCAGCTCCTCTCCAGGTGATACCCCACCTTAGAAGTAGTGACATTCCACTTAAGGGGCCCTCCCATGCCTCTCCAGTAGGAGGGCGCATTTCCAGTTTCACCCACGCATGGGAGGGAATCGCCTCAGACAGATGGGTGCTGTCCACAGTAGCAGGCGGATACTGTATAGAGCTCCTCCAACGACATCACGACCACCCCCGACGGCAGAAGACCAACTTGAGAACACCAGCGTATCGTCCTCGAGGGGATAGCCACTCTGCTAATTAAGGACGCCATTGAAGTCGTCCTGGCCAACCAGATAAACAGGGGTATTTATTCAAATTACTTCCTTTTACCAAAGAAAAATCTAACAATGCGTCCAGTATTAGATTTGCACCCTGCAAACATGTATGTTAAGCCACAAAAGTTCTGTATCACTACGCTACAAGAGGGAATCCCTCTACTAAAACAGGGCATTACATGGCAACACTGGATGAGATGCCTATTTTCATATTTCAATGTTCCCAGTGCACAGAAAATTCTTGCCTTTCAAGGTAGCGAACCAGCACTACCAGCTCAAGGTGCTGCCCTTTGGAATAGCTTCTGCTCCAAGTGTAATCACAAAGGTACTGGCGGTGGTGACCGTGCACCTAAGCAGGGAGGCAATACCAGTGTACCCTTACCTGGACGACTGGCACATTACAGGGGAGCCCCCCCTAATTTGCAGACAAACCATTCAAAGAACAATCAACCTCTTTCAGTGGGGCTTCTCCATAAGTGAGAAAAAAATCAAGCCTAGTGCCAAGCACTTACAACAGTTCCTGGGAGCTGTCTTAAAGGATAGTTCCGGGACTTTTTTTTTATTGTCCCTACGGGTCGGCCATGTGTTTGTAAGCATAAATCGGTAGATCGTAGGAAACTTTCCTATGGACCTTACCCGACTTTTCGCCCATTATCGCACTCGAAATCAGCCTCCATTTTGTGATAATCCTATCATTTCGCCCCATCGACCTGGCTCACCTGCCTTTGCGGCACTAAATCAAATCCCCCGCCCCTGAAACAGACTTTATCAAAACATTCATATTCCCCGCCTCTATCCGTGACGTGACTGAGCTGCGTAGGCAAACGCGCCCAGGCGTCTTCTACGCGACTCCACACAGACCCCGGAAATCAACACAGATCAGCTCACAATACAGCGCGCCACAATTCGGAATATGAAACTGTACTTTGAAATCAAACCGCAAGATTGTAAATGTGGTAAAGTACATTTATTTGACATCAAATGTTTAGAGAATATTCAGCGATTTGCATTTTTATTTGCTCACGTTCCAAAAAGTTCGTATTGAGGAACGCGATGGTCCTTTGCTGTACACAGGGTCTTAGAGCATCTCACAATACAGCGCCACAATTCGGAATGTGAAACCGTGGTTTAAAAGCAAACGGCAAGATTGTACATTTGGCAAAGTACGTTTATTGGACATCAAATGTTTAGAGAATATTCAGCGATTTGCATTTTTCTTTGCTCTCGATCCAAATTAGTTCGTCTTGAGGGAAGCGATGTTCGTGTGCAGTACACAGGGTGTTGGTTTACGATAAAAATAAGCTCTTCGGTCGCACTGATAATCGCATGGCTGTTCCAACAACGAGGCACTAGGCCACCACAACGGTAGGTATGTTGCATCTAACCGTTAGTACCGCGTAAGGGCATACTTGTACTTGGCGATCGTCCCATAAAATGGTCAGGGTGGTAACGTTGTTCACGCGGAGAAGCAACTGGCGGCTGTAGAAGCCGTCCGCCGGTGTCTGGTACTCGTGACACAGACAGTAGTGAATGATGTACCTAAAAACATAAAAAATGAAATTAGTCTCACCATCAGATCCTTATTAAAATTATTCATTTCATAGCGAGGACAGCGCTACTGGGTGTACACAAGTGTTTAAAGGCGTGGCGAGGCATGGAGGGGGGGGGGGAGTGGAGTACAAGGTAAGTAGCATAAAATAATAAATAAATAGGGCCAGCTGGTGGCAAGTGCAAGGTAAGTGCAGAACAAGTGCTGGGAAGGGGGGGCTGTAGGATACTGAGACAGTCCCCCAGTGCAGGGGTTGACAGGGAGGCAGTGCAGGTGGAGAGTGGAAGGGCCCAGGACTGAGGTCGCAGACAGTGGACCAGTTGTAGCAGGGGAGAGGGAGAGAGAAAGCAGAAGCAAAGAGGAAGGTTTTGAGGTGCTTCAGTAAAAGCAGATGTTTCTCCTCAAGATAGTGCGCGGTAGAAAACAATATGCCACATAGAACGAACAAGTACAACTGAACCCGTCTTTAAAGCCACTGTATAGTAATGAAATTGCGGTATAAACTCATCAAAAGTTACTTACATTATATTTGCATTTTCCATTGTGTCTCTGTGTAGGGCAGACCCGAAACACCACTCCTTCTTTGCCGACGTTACTTCTTCTAATGAACGTGGCTCATCGTTTCGTTTCTGAAATTTTATTCATTATCTTTTCTTAGTCTTTCAGGATGGTCCCGGCCTGTCAAGGTCAAATCACAATAGAACCTTATATTGGGTCGTGGGCCGTTCCGCCACCCGAGCAAAACATCAAAGCAGCTGACCTTCACTTTGAGCGAGCACACATTTCTAGTTAGCTGCAGTTAGTTTTAGGGACATCTTGTCTGCGTGCCTTTTTTTTTATTGTCCCTATGGGTCGGCCATGTGTTTGTAATACGGAAACATTCTATAATTTTTGTAAAAATGATTTATATTACTGTTTGGTTTAATTGCAATGGGCCTGCAACATGAGGAGACTAGAGAGAACAGACAATCAAATTACAATCATTTAAACCGTGATGTGTATTTCTCAATGAGCTCTGCTTTAGGTGGACATGGAACAGAGGCAATGTTGGGTGGCAATGCAGTTGTCCCCTGCATAGGTTCGTTCACCACTCCATGTATGTGCCTATCGAGGACATCTACGATAAGTCTCTCAATAAACTCATATTGCATATCCTCAAACACTGGTTTGATCACCCATTGTTTACTTCTTTTAGTGAAGGCCTTATTGTAGCGAAGCGTCCCTAAAGTTCCGGTCGTCCTACTTTGTTGACGGCCAACATTATGGTTATGTGCCAAGACCGCTAGAAGAGTCCGATTTATCATGCCTTCCATGCCAAAATGCAATCTTTTGGGCCTGTACTTTAGGCACATATTGTGGAACACCTCCAAATCTCCTGTGTGGCAGAATTCCGTGAGTCCCCTCAAATCTCTTGTTATAGTTTTATCAAATACAATCTTTTCAATGGCCTTGTGAGTGGGTGATGAAGGAATCAACCACTTCTTCTTCCGTGCCTCCTCTGTGGACAAATGGCCATGTTCACATTTGTGGAAATGCTCATTTGTCGACCATCGATGTACGTTGCTACAGTGCAACATTACTGACCGCCATTTTTCCAGTAGAATTTCCAACGACCCTTCACATGTTTTTGAGCTCCACCAAAGATGGTTGCTGATTGACTTGGACCACTGTGAAATACCTTGCATATCTTTTTTTTTTCCTGCAGCCGACAATTTTTTATTGATTGTTTTTGCAAGATGCCATACGTCAAATTGGTGATTTATATTTTTGTACTCTTCTCTCATTGTCTTGGCAATTGAAACGTGTCTGTCCGTGGCTATCAGGTCGATCACCATTCCCCGCGATTGTAGTTCTTGCAATGATGCTACAAAGCCAACTTTCTCCATGGCCACTGAGGATGTACTTTGTGACACCTGCACGACCACCGAACTCACAATTTTCTTACTTTCCATGTCCTGAAAGTGGTAGGTGCAGTACTTGGCTGAAAATCCTGGGCTGTCGCACTGTCCATCACCGGCTAGCCTGAAGCGTTTGCCCGCGAATGTACTTTCCATTGACATTTTTTCCATTCTCCAAGCTTCGCTGATGGCTGGAAATAGATAATCGGTTTGGTATTTGTAGAACTGACTTTTCGCAATGAAATGGATTCCCACAAACTGAAAGAAATACTGTAACTTTTTAAAACTTGAACCACTAAAAAGTGCGGCCGCTGCACAAAGTAGATTGCCTGCTGGCAGTTGCCCCAGCATGGGTTGTGCAGACCATGCGAACGGATGATATTGTGTACAGGTGGCATGTATTTTAAGGTTAGTGCCTCGAATTGCACGAGTCACATTAATCAATGGCTCCCCACATACTTCCCCACCAACCCAATGCCCACATTTCATCATCATAATAATATCCATCAAACAGCTATCGAATACAATGAATTTGGCCTCTTTCCTTATACTGTCACTCTGCATCCCAGCTGGTTCGGCCTGTAACGTTGAGGACATGTCACTCGCATGAAAGGTACAATCTCTGATATCGTCTTCCGCTATGCTGAGTGATATTGATGGTGTTTCATTGTCGTCCACTTCATTCTCTTCCATTGCAACATCTGTTCCTTGTCCGGAGATGGGAGAAAAAAACAATGTCTTCAACTTTCGCGCGCTCTTATTTTTTGCGGGTGTGGATTCTGTGAATTGATCTCCGACTGCATCCAAACTACCAGGAGGACATTCACTATCAATGGCTGGTGGTGGTATAGCTCCGTTGTCAATCACTTCATATTCTTCCCATTGGCACGATGCATCTCCAGTCTCAAGTCCCTGCCAAAAGGTTTGACAAGCAACATCTCTCGTTCGCTTCACTGTCTGTGTAGATCTAGTTCTTACACCCACTCGCAACTAGAGGACAGATTAGAAAAGGGATGTTCAGTTTAAACACAATTTACAGTATTGAACTATTGACAGTGAAAGACAACATAATATAGTGAACAGGACACTAACCTTCTTTTGCTTTCTTTTCTTTGAAACTTTCTTGCCTAGAAATTCAACATCTGGACGCTGTTGCTCCGACTCGTGTGTGCATGTCTCCACTTCCTCTCGCGCTGCAACGACTATATTTTCATGATAAGCACATCCATCACTCACTGAGGCTCCATCGACTCCCTGAAACATAGAACTTTCATTAGTATGTATAATAATATTGAAAACACAAAATGTACTTGGGGACCAATACCCATACGTACATCTCAATAGCAAAACACGAATGAACGCATTGTGTAGAACATTCAAACGACAATAGTTCACGCATTGTTGATCTAGTTAGATTGAACTGTCAAGATCCATACCTCGGGCTCCGCATAGACTTCCATTGATGATATTATTGAAGATGACGCTTCAGCAACTCCCTGAAACACAGTAATTGCATTAGTATGGTTTTCTATTTTGTTTAAAAGAACATAAACTTTCTGCAGGCGTCAACGGCTCATCTAAATAGACCTGCACAAATGATCAGTTGTCTAAAATAAATAATGGATATCTAAATATGATTCGATTTGCTCCATCGTTGGAAGTGTCACCACCCAGAGATCTGCATCAACTACTAGGGGTGATGTTCTTGTTGAAGAAGCTCCGTCAGCTCCCTGAAACATAGTACTTGCGTTAATAAAGAAGGAAGTATAGCGGATGTAATCACGTCATTTGATCTCGCATGATTGATCTGTCAGTATCCATACCTCGAAATGCATAAGAACATCAAGGGACGCTGTAACTGCGGTGCACACTTCTGCAAGCTGTTGCGCCGACCCGTAACTGCATGCTCCCCCTTCTTCTTGGACTAATGCTCCATCGACTCCCTGAAACATAGGACTTTCATTAGTAATGAACACAATATTGAAAAAAGAAGACACATAGGAGGGCGACGACAGAAGGACATACCAATGGCTAAAAACGAAAGAAACATTGTGTGTAACAATCCCGCTACAAGAATGCAAGATCTGATGATCTCCATCGATGGAACTGTCCGGAAACGTACCTCGAGCATCTGAGTGACATCTACGGTTGTCGTCAATGCGTTGGACTCCTCAGCATCTCCCTGAAAGACAGTACTTGCATTATTTTGGATAACAATAATTATAACTGAAAACAAAGACTAGAGGACGAGTACTGTGGTGTACCATTAGGTAAAATGATTACACGATCAATTAAAACTATTGATTTACATGCCTAAAACAAGTCAGTGTCAGAATAGCTAAGTAAGATTACCCGATAGGCGCTTGAAGTGGCTGATGACTGCAATAACGACACGGATGGAGAATCTTCCGCCTTCATATTGAGTGGATACATAAATGGGGAAATTATTGTTAGCTAATGCTACACACTACCGCAAGGCCGAGAGACAAATACGTAAACTTGACTCACCAGTGGAGGGATGTGGACGAATAGAGTGGGAATAGCGGTTGAGAGCAATTTTCGCCTCGCTCGCGGTGTTTTCTTCTTTATTAGCAATGATGTGGAGTACATGTCTGGGCTAAAGTGCCTGCTGCAGATGCGGTATCGATCACCCCTCTTGTCCGCAAAGACTTCAAGGACTCTACTTTCTAGCTCAGAGGCTGGATATCCGCAATATCGGACCCATTCTCTTATCTGATCTATTGTCTTAGGGAAAACATGCATTATAGTACCTTCAGATTTGTTATGGGTCTTCGAAGGGCAACCGCCAATGGAACAGGCAGGCATTATGGAAAGTTCTGAAAAGTAAAGATCAACAATTCTCTATGAATACCAATGTGTTAAAACATTAAATGACACATAAAAGGTTCAATGCAAGGTCCGTTTTGGTTCTTGGAACTATACACGTTATTCACATGCGGATAAGTATTTCAATAACTTTCAAAAAATAGAAAAAGTAATTTGACTAAACTCAGAACATGTGACTAGTTCCTTGCATGTACTGTCGTGAACGAAAAGAAAACATGGATGCAATTTGATGACTACTAGCAAATAGATATAAATTAAAAAATTGGACGCAAAATGATTATGGTACATGGACTTACCTTGACGAACAAACAGTTAGATGCAAGGATCAGAGTAGTTTCTTGTCGTAGAACAGGGAGCAGTTCACAGGTTGCAAACTGACGAGTTTGCTCAAAGTGGTCACGGAAGTTCACAGAGACGAAGAGCAGATAACCAGCACCTTCACGGGTTGACTAGCAAAGCGCAAAGAAGTTCTCATTAGAAATATGAAGTGGGTTATAAAGAATTCGAAACAGGGGTGTGTTTGTGAATGAATGACGTGTATATGTCGTGGCATTATGCGGTCTGCAGGGGGCCGTCCAGCGTGAGGGGGGATGCTTGGCAGGAGACACAGGGTCTGGAGGTAGACATGGGAACAACAACCCATGCTCTATAGACCACTTTGAAGTGTACATGGTCTTTGGCACCTCTTGGCCTTTATCGCTCCCTGACAGCTCCACTTGCCAGCACAAGTACCCCGGTGCGAACTGCCTTTGATAGGGCGGGGGGGTGGATCGGGGCGGTGGTCGTGCAGACAAGACACAGGAAGACTCGTGAATGGAGACACACTTATGTGGATTGCAGGGGGCCGTCCAGCGTGAGGGGGGATGCTTGGCAGGAGACACGGGGTCTGGAGGTAGACATGGGAACAACAACCCATGCTCTATAGACCACTTTGAAGTGTACATGGTCTTTGGCACCTCTTGGCCTTTATCGCTCCCTGACAGCTCCACTTGCCAGCAGCGCAAGTACCCCGGTGCGAACTGCCTTTGATAGGGCGGGGGGTGGATCGGGGCGGTGGTCGTGCAGACAAGACACAGGAAGACTCGTGAATGGAGACACACTTATGTGGATTGCAGGGGGCCGTCCAGCGTGAGGGGGGATGCTTGGCAGGAGACACGGGGTCTGGAGGTAGACATGGGAACAACAACCCATGCTCTATAGACCACTTTGAAGTGTACATGGTCTTTGGCACCTCTTGGCCTTTATCGCTCCCTGACAGCTCCACTTGCCAGCACAAGTACCCCGGTGCGAACTGCCTTTGATAGGGCGGGGGGGTGGATCGGGGCGGTGGTCGTGCAGACAAGACACAGGAAGACTCGTGAATGGAGACACACTTATGTGGATTGCAGGGGGCCGTCCAGCGTGAGGGGGGATGCTTGGCAGGAGACACGGTGTCTGGAGGTAGACATGGGAACAACAACCCATGCTCTATAGACCACTTTGAAGTGTACATGGTCTTTGGCACCTCTTGGCCTTTATCGCTCCCTGACAGCTCCACTTGCCAGCACAAGTACCCCGGTGCGAACTGCCTTTGATAGGGCGGGGGGGTGGATCGGGGCGGTGGTCGTGCAGACAAGACACAGGAAGACTCGTGAATGGAGACACACTTATGTGGATTGCAGGGGGCCGTCCAGCGTGAGGGGGGATGCTTGGCAGGAGACATGGGGTCTGGAGGTAGACATGGGAACAACAACCCATGCTCTATAGACCACTTTGAAGTGTACATGGTCTTTGGCACCTCTTGGCCTTTATCGCTCCCTGACAGCTCCACTTGCCAGCACAAGTACCCCGGTGCGAACTGCCTTTGATAGGGCGGGGGGGTGGATCGGGGCGGTGGTCGTGCAGACAAGACACAGGAAGACTCGTGAATGGAGACACACTTATGTGGATTGCAGGGGGCCGTCCAGCGTGAGGGGGGATGCTTGGCAGGAGACATGGGGTCTGGAGGTAGACATGGGAACAACAACCCATGCTCTATAGACCACTTTGAAGTGTACATGGTCTTTGGCACCTCTTGGCCTTTATCGCTCCCTGACAGCTCCACTTGCCAGCACAAGTACCCCGGTGCGAACTGCCTTTGATAGGGCGGGGGGTGGATCGGGGCGGTGGTCGTGCAGACAAGACACAGGAAGACTCGTGAATGGAGACACACTTATGTGGATTGCAGGGGGCCGTCCAGCGTGAGGGGGGATGCTTGGCAGGAGACACGGGGTCTGGAGGTAGACATGGGAACAACAACCCATGCTCTATAGACCACTTTGAAGTGTACATGGTCTTTGGCACCTCTTGGCCTTTATCGCTCCCTGACAGCTCCACTTGCCAGCACAAGTACCCCGGTGCGAACTGCCTTTGATAGGGCGGGGGGGTGGATCGGGGCGGTGGTCGTGCAGACAAGACACAGGAAGACTCGTGAATGGAGACACACTTATGTGGATTGCAGGGGGCCGTCCAGCGTGAGGGGGGATGCTTGGCAGGAGACACGGTGTCTGGAGGTAGACATGGGAACAACAACCCATGCTCTATAGACCACTTTGAAGTGTACATGGTCTTTGGCACCTCTTGGCCTTTATCGCTCCCTGACAGCTCCACTTGCCAGCACAAGTACCCCGGTGCGAACTGCCTTTGATAGGGCGGGGGGGTGGATCGGGGCGGTGGTCGTGCAGACAAGACACAGGAAGACTCGTGAATGGAGACACACTTATGTGGATTGCAGGGGGCCGTCCAGCGTGAGGGGGGATGCTTGGCAGGAGACATGGGGTCTGGAGGTAGACATGGGAACAACAACCCATGCTCTATAGACCACTTTGAAGTGTACATGGTCTTTGGCACCTCTTGGCCTTTATCGCTCCCTGACAGCTCCACTTGCCAGCACAAGTACCCCGGTGCGAACTGCCTTTGATAGGGCGGGGGGGTGGATCGGGGCGGTGGTCGTGCAGACAAGACCCGTTTGCCGCAGGGCCTCACCAAGGAGAGGCCATCTAACTGAATGTAAGAGGATGGCTGCAGGATCTACTACATGGAAGGCAGGGGGGTGAGTTTATAAATACCTCACCCTCCCAGGAGAATATATGGGGGTAATCTCTGTACCCGGTGCCCAAAAAGAGGATTTATTATGATCAACCATATTTATTATTTACCTATAACCATGTTTTGTATCAATAAAATCCAACAGCTTTTTATTGCCAACGCTTGATGCCAACCCACAAAATAATATATGTATGACTGCTGCATATATGGGTTCAACGGTTATGTGGATTGAAGGTGTGCGGCCAGCGTGAGGGAGGATGCTGGCCGGAGACATGTGGTGTGACAAGACAAGGCACTGGAAGGCTATTCAACGGAGACACACTAGATTCATTTAAAAAATCAAAACAACCATTGCTAAAATATATGTTGGGCTTTATTTTAGATTTTAGTTAAACATAAATAATAAACATTACACATTGTAAAGTTGAGGTTGCAGCACATCGAGGGAAAATCCGCGGTATTGTCCACTGTCACTGGGGAAATGTTGTCTAATGGCAAGTACCGCACAGGCAGGTATTACTCTCCGAACGCGGTGTCCGAGCCTCCCGTGAAGCCACCAAGTGAAGCAACGATAGGCCACCAGCCTGTACCACCTGTGAAAAAAAAAGATGCAAACTGTATTAAACTGACCAAACTTTCTTATCAATGTCGATTCAGGTAACACATGTCATTTTTCTTAGAAAAAAATTATATCTAGAAAATGCACTATATGGAACCAATTTACATGCGTTCGAATGATATGTAAATGTAATTTTATATGTGGGAGACGACCATGAAATAGTGGTGGCATCACTGACATCACAAACAGAGTATACTTACTCGTTACTCGGATTACGCGGACGAACAGTGCCACGAAGTTCGTGCATAAGCACCATCATCATCCTCAACACTGTCCGTGAGAGGCAGGCTTCCCTGAACTCTGGCAGCTCGGTGATGCATTGCGGACTTTGCTCGCCTTCCTGCAGACTTTGCTCGCTTTCCGAAATGTAGGCCAAGCACCCGGAATTTTCACGGCAGCAGCAGTTCTCCTCCTCAGTTGGCATTAGCTCGCACCGATTGCATGTGCACCAGGTGGAGACGCCGTCCATGCGACATGGTCCAGGCTCTTCATCCGTTGACTGGTCCTCCCAACTGCCGTCCGAATCCCCATCGTTTTCGCGTGCTTGCCTTTCCAGTAGTTCCTCCTCGGTGTACTCGGGCTCGTACATATACGGCATTATTGTGGCCATTGTGCGGTAAAGATAGTAAAATAATTTACAGAGATGGTACAGGTGTTCACACGGGCTACAAGCGGCAAAGGTAGCTGACCAGAGCACTGAAACGAGTCACAGAATACTCAAAGTAACACAGAGAGAGGAATGGAATCGAAAATCTGCTGCTGTATGTTGTGAAACGGTCTGTTTATACTTATTGGGGAAAGAGGCGTCCTGCCATTTCCATGGCAACACGTCAATAGCTGAGGCGCAGCGATTGTTGACACGAGACGTGCTTGAAATGGGCAGTACGCGTCTGCTGATGTCAGGCTCAGGGGCGGGGGATTTGATTTAGTGCCGCAAAGGCAGGTGAGCCAGGTCGATGCGGCGGAATGATAGGATTATCACAAAATGGAGGCTGATTTCGAGTGCGATAATGGGCGAAAAGTCGGGTAAGGTCCATAGGAAAGTTTCCTACGATCTACCGATTTATGCTTACAAACACATGGCCGACCCGTAGGGACAATAAAAAAAAAGTCCCGGAACTATCCTTTAAATGTGCAAGAGGGGTTGGTCTTTCCGTCAGAGAAAAGAGTCCAAAACTTGTTACTGCAAATGCCGCTTATCAGGCAGGCCGCCAGATAAGGGTGCGCAAAGCTATGCGTTTGCTAGGCAGGATGGCATCTTGCATTTACCTGGTTCTTCATGCGCGCCTGCGATTGCGACCCATGCAGGAGTGGTTGTCGAAACAATTTTCGGCAAGTGGTCAATGGGACGATCTAGTGGTCGTTTGGCCAACACTCATACCAAATCTTCGCTGGTGGACAAGGGAAAATCTGCTGAAGGGGAAACTCTTCTATGATCCAGAGGTACAGGCTTTTGTCACGACGGACGCCTCTCTATCGGGGTGGCTCACTACCTTCACCACACAGCTCAGGGCCTGTGGTCTTGCACGGCAGCCCAAAACCACATCAATCTGCTTTGGGCATTCAAATCTAATTTTAAAGAACCAATCAGTGCAAGTCCTGACAGACAACACTACAGCAATATTTTATATCAACAAACAGGGGGTGGGGGGTACACACCATCTCCAAATCTGTCCAGGCTTGCGCGGAAAATTTGGAAATGGCACTCAAACGGAAAATGCTCCTATCGTCCAGGAGAACTCCACACTCTAGCAGACTCATTGAGCAGAGCACCCCTACCAGAAGAAAGCGAGTGACGTCTGCACGAAAAAGTCAAAGAACACCTCTTCTCTCTATGGGGATTCCACACAATAGACTTATTCGCTACAAGCAAATAGTCAATGGCCAGACTTCGCGTCCAGTTCCCCCAGCCAGGCTCCAAGGGGAACGCCCTATGGGTGAACTGGTCAAGGAAATTTGCTTATGCTGTTCCTCTCCCCCCCAACACCTCAAATGAGTAAGGTGGTGAAAAAGATCCACAAGGAACCGATGACTCTTGTTCCTGTTGCTCCCATGTGGGCAAGACAACCATAGTATCCACATTTGTGCAAATTGGCGATGTGTGATCCCATCAAACTCCCGTGCCCATACAATCTTCTCACTCCGCGCAAGGGACTAACAGTGCACCTGCTACCTCACTCAATGAACTTGGCAGCATGGCTCCTGAAGTCCTAGAGTTCGGATATCTTACCCTGCCACAGAGATGCATGGATATCTTGAAAGAATCAAGAAAACCAAATACTCGACACTGTTACTTACAACCCCATAGAATGTACTCCTTCCCACATTATAACTTATACGCTTCATTTGCTAGATGCAGTGTTAGAACTTCAACTTCCTAAAAGTCCACCTGGCGGCCTCTCAGCCTACACCACTTTCCATAATAAGGTTTCATGGTGGAAAGTACCGGTCATCAAGGCATTCATGGAAGGATTTCTAACCCACCGCCAGGATGGGATCTCAACGTGGTACTCGATAATCTCCTGGGACCCCCTTTCGCGCCAATGCAAAAGTCCAGTCTAAAACACTTAACTTCCAAAACCACCTTCTTAGTGGCTATCACTTTCATAAGAATGAGTGAAATACAAGCTTCGTCAGTGCAGGATCCTTTCTTTGTTGTGCACAAAGACAAGCTGGTTTTACATACTCATACTAGGTTTTCCCCTAAATTCATCTCCAAATTTCACGTAAACCAGTAAATTGAGCTACCGGCTTCCTTCCAGGAACCCAACAGCTCAGCTGAGGTAAAACTCCACACACTAGATGTGAGGAGGGAGGTCCTCTACTATGTAGACAAGACCAGACCGCTAAGAAAAACCGATCAATCGTTTGTCTCCATAGTGCAAGGCAGAGAAGGTGACCGCATTTAAAAAAAATCCCTAGGTGGATAGTCGGATGTATCCAACTTACTCCTACATCCTGTCTCCTCCATACGTTTGGGACATTACGTCCAGTGGGTCGGACCAGAACACTTTTGTAAAAAAAAATATCAAATTGAAAATGTGTCCTTTTTTACGCGGGGTACCGCATGTGGCCATAACCCCGCCTTCCTGAGCACTGGCCCGGGCTTCGCCCTTCAGTAATCTTCTCCACGCGGTCGGGGCTGGACTCACTCACATCACCGGGAAGACATTTTTTCTTCTTTCCCGTTGTCCTTCTCTCCTACTCCGGTTCAGCGGGTGAGTGGTCCTCTGTCTATGCCGGATCGTTTGGCATTTGTCTCTTGTTCCTCTTGCAACGTCGCTTCGCTAGGGCGGATCCCCATTCTTTCTGTTTGGAGTGTCTGGGACTGGATCACAGCTGGGACTCGTGTTTCTACTGTGACTCCCTTTCGGTCCGGGCACTTCAGCATCGTCTTCGTCGGTGGGAGGAGGTCCACTCGGTAAGTTCGTTAATTTTTAGGGCACCGTGGCTGGGGGAGGGGACACCCCTTCCCGGGATCCTCCAGGTCCGGGATGGGCTTCAAGAGCTCTGCTACCAGGGTTTCCCCTGAAGTGCCTTGCAGGCCTTATAGGCATACAGGGCGTTTTCTCTGAGGGTACCTGCGAGGGGCCTGCCGACACCGGATTACGATCCGAGGTTCACCAATCGGGTGCTAATAGCCAGCCTAGTTGTGCTGAGGCTTTGGGTACCGGAGTTCGCTCCATGGTCTCCTTGTCTGGAGCTTCCCATACTGGGGTGTGCCCTGAGGCCTCCGTTGAGGCTTACTGTACCAAACCACGGTTCAAGGCCCCTCTCGGGAGAGCTATACAGACCAGACTCAATTCCAAGGTTTCTCTCATTGAGGCTAAGGTGTGTACCGATAGAATTAAAAGACCTGTTAAGGTCTTGTCTGTGAGGTGAATTCCTCAACTTTCCCGCGCTCGCAGTGATACCGGTTCTGTTTGGGGGTGGGGGATGCAGGGAGAGGTCACTGACTGTATCTCCTCTGTTACTGGCTTTGCAGAGGTTCCTCTCTAAAACATCTGAGGCCCCACTGTTTTGGCTCTGCCGAGGATCCTTGTGTCAAAGCTAAAGTTTTGATCAAGTCCCCTGGCCATCCTGTGGAGATACCTGCCTCATCGACACATGTGGCGCAGTTCTCTTCAGGTGTGGACAAAATGGCCATCCATCCCTCATGGTCTACAGTGGCCATTTTGGATTCTTCCCTTACACCCACGCTATCGACGACGGGTGGTGGCAACCTTCTTTTTGTTGAATGTCACGACCCTCGCCCAAAACCCCCTCTGGCAAACCCATTGGCCAGGTGGAGTCAGGACTCGTGCCTCTAGAGCCTGGCATCCTCTTCAAAAGCCCTCATGGGGGCCAGTCCTGGAGCCTATGGCGCCAGGCTCATACACCATGAAAAAAAATGTGCTTGGGAACTACTTTATTGTATTGTCAGCCAATATGGAGGCATCCACATAGCTTGGTTCCTAAGAACCAAGCTATGCGGTCTAGTGTTTTGGGTGTGGTAGCCTAGGGACTACTTTACCTGGACTATTTTGTTGGGGCTATTTAAACCACAACCCAGCAAGACAACACGCTTTGCGTTACTTTGCAGCTTGCAACGTGATGCTCCCCGTGTCCAGCTATTCCCTCGAACCTCGGAGAAGCAGAACCTGCAAGGAAACAAAAGGAACATCATTAGCAGCAGCATCTTACCTGCAGTCTTCATCTTTAAACACTCGCAGCTACTGAGAACAGCTTCCTCGAATCTGCATGCCTCCCGGATAGAACGACCTGAAAGAGGAAGATAGAGGCAACATTAAAGAAAGCAGTAGAGACATTTACAAATTACGAACTGCTCAAAAGGCTTATCTGGCTGGTCGCCTCTCGGCTGGCACCACTCCGGACATTCCACTCGCGCTGAAGAACACCGCGACCTACAAGGAAGGAAAACGCAGGTTAGCAAAGGCAAGACTTCGCAGCGCTGCGCATAGCGCTCACTTACCGCATCATAGCGCTCTTAATGCACCATCATTTACCAGCGGGGCTCAACCAAGCCAGTTCGCCGTGCTGAAGCTCTGCATACCGAAGGGAGAAAAGAGACATTTTAAACAAAGAAATGCATGCAGGATAGCAACAAAACTAAAGAACAGCAATAAGACCTACCTGAACCATATAAAACGGGCCGGCGTCAGTGAAGTAACTGGACCGCACTCGCCCATGAAAGACAACGCGCCCCTGCAAAGAAGGCAGGATGGAGAGCACGCCTAATTCTACCACAAGGTGAGGAGAGGGCGCCAGAGGGACTGAAATCATATAGGGGTGGAGGGAGGATACTTTCCCCAGTCGGTCAGTCTTGAACACAGTACTCCTGTATTTTCAGGCAGAACCTTCCCCGCAGACCACATCAGGGCAAAGCTGAGAAGCATACCAGCAAGTTACCCGGCTGGGTGGCGTCCCTGTGGATACCAGGTGAGCGTAACATTGAACAACTCTTTCCACGGGTCAGTGCGAATCCGTTACGCCCTTCTTATGACTGCCGTGCTCGGATGCCACTACCGCATACGGTCTCGCTTCCTGGCAGCCTTCCTCATTACATTTGTGGGGATATGTCCCTTATGAGAGGCCTCTGCCCACCAGAGTGTCTAAATCTTCATCAGAGGATGCCTTTTTCGGGAAGTTTCAGAGACTTATGTCACCAGGTTTTCCCTTGAGGTGCCCAGAGGGCCTAACGGCGTACCAGAGATTCCTCCGAGGGTCCTAACGGATGTGTCAGTACCAGACATTGTTCTGATCACCATCACGGTGTTAAAGTCAAGCCCAGTTCGGCTGGGTGATGGGATACCAGGGTTCACCCTGAATACTCCTACATCCCGTCCCCTTTCCTCCATACTTATGGGACATCTCTCCGTCCTGTGGGACGGGACCGGAGCACTTTTGTAAAAAGCATCCACATTTTTTTCAAAAATGTGTCCCTCCTCTTTCCTGCGCGGGGCCTGGCACGCGGTCGTAACCCCGCCCACCTTGGCTCCACATCGCCCATCAGTCCTTTTCTCCACACGATCGGGGCCGGACGCACTTGCATCCTCGGAAGATTTTCTTCCAGTTTTCCCCTCTCTGGCTCTCGCTAGCGTTCATTTACTAGTATGTCATTGTCTTTTAAACTAGATTTTCCAGACTGTTCATCGTGTCACCGTCGCTTCGCGAGGGCGGATCTCCATCCTCTTTGTTTAGAGCGTTTGGGTCCGGAATACCGTTGGGACTCCTGTTTTTACTGTGACTCCCTTTCGGTCCGGGCTCTTCAACGTCGGTTGGAGCGGTGGGAGGTGGTGTTCGGACGGACTCCTCCTTCGCATTTTCAGGCGTTCAGCGACGAGAAGAAAAAACGCCCAGTAAGTTCTTTGATTTTCAGAGCACCCCGACCGGGGGATACCTTCCCGGGTTCCTCTCGAGCCGGGAGAGGCGTTGATCGCTCGGTTACCGGGGTTCGCCCTGAGGTGCCTGTCGGGCCTAATGATTCTACCAGAGTTTTCTCCGTAAGGGGCCTGTGATCACCGGAGTACACTCCGAGGCCCCTCCTGTGGGGGCTGTGTGTAGACCCAGTTCTACTGAGTCGTGGGGTACCGGAGCTTGCTCTGAGGCCGTTCTTTCGGCTTCCCTCAAATACAAAACCGGGGTACGCCCCGAGGTCTTGGCTGGGCTTGAGGTTACCGAACGCATGTTCAAGGCCCGTGCCGATAAGGCTTCTACCGGGCCTAGGTCCGAGGTCCCTTGTACAGAGGCTAAGGCTACCAACAGTTCTGAAGGGCCGAGCAAGGCCCTGTTGGTGACAGCGCACCGTTCCTGCTCTTGTGGTGACACCAGATCTGTTGAGGGGGCAAAGAAGGTGGTTTCTTCTTTTACCGGCAGTGCCGAGGCTCTTCCTTCGAAGGCTCAGTTGGCGGTTGGTATGTCGCAGAAACATTCCAGGCCTCATAGTACCGGCTCTTCGAGGTTCCTTGCGTTAAGGCTAAATATAAGACCCCTGATCCATCGACTGGGACCCCTGCCTTTTTTCCTCACGTGCCGCAGTTCCCCTCAGATGAGGACAAAATGGTGCCGTTGCCGCCACGACCACGGCAGCCATTTTAGGTGCTACCCCTACAACTACGCCATCGGCCCCTGGTGTAGGGTTCGGTCCTTCGGGTGAACCTAAGGTCCTGTGTGCGAATCCTTACCGGGCAGTTTATGATTGGAACGCCCGGATGCCTCTTCCGCACAATGTTTAGTTGCCTGCGGGGGCGGCTCCCTTGATTTGTGGATACGTCGGCAGAGGGGCCTGTGTGGCACCCTTCCCAGTTACGTCCCTGGATTTGTCCACCTCCTGAGGCCTCCTCAGGTTCCGAAACAATCTCCTGAGTACGCCTTTTTTCGGTAAATTTCAAGGGCTTATGCGCACCGACCGCATGAGGGAATATTTCAAGGGGCTTTTCAAGGAGATATGTCCACCCGCGCCTCCGGCTCCACTCGTCCCGTCGGTGGTTCTGCCGGCGCCTCCCTTGCCCGTGGTGCCTCTCCCTGCGCTTCCGCCTGTGCCGCCATTGTCCCCAGTGGACAAGGCAGTGCCTGGCTCGGCTCAGCAGGAGCTGGACCTGTCAGATGACCCTCAAGGCGATCAGGACAACGAGGACCTGCCCCTCTCTACCAGAGCTTTCCATGACCGGGTACTGGACATGATGAGCTTCTTAGATGTTCCGGTGCCCGAGGCACCTGCTCTGCAGGAGGGCGTGCTTTCTGGGGCGTTCACCTTGTCTCCTTTAGAGCGTACCGGCCTGTTCTTGCAGAAGGATGTTCTGGCTGAGGTCCGAAGAGTTTCGGAAAAGCCACACTCTGGACTTTTTGTAAATAAAGATTGACGCGAGGTACAGGCTACATTTCTCGGAAGAAGTGGCCTTGTCGTCTTGTCTGCCTCCCTCCTCCAGTGTGGTGGCTGCGGCCACGTTGCAATCCAGACCTGCAGCTTCCTCCTCCGCAACGGCGATTCAGGTTTTGGGAAAGGAGGACAAGCTCCTGGACTCGCTAGGGAGGAAAATCTTTGCCAATTCGGCCTTGCATTTCAGGCAGGCCAATGCAGAATTGATTTTGGCGGGAGCTAACATGCGGATGTGGAGAGGTCTGTCGGAGTTTGAGGAGCATATCCCGGTCGAGAAGCTGGAGGATTTCAGAGGAGTTCTTTCCGATGCCAGGGTCTTGGCCCAGGATGTCCTGGAGGCTGCGGCTCATCACGTAGACACCTCGGCTCGGGGTCTGATGTTAGAGGTTGTTCTCCAGCATGGGGTCTGGCATGGATTCACATGCTCATGAATATTCCCCATCGTCAGGCCGGGAATCCTCGGTATAGAAAAAAATCAGTATGTTTCGTTTCTGATCTGCCTTTCTTAGTAGTAACCAATCACTGGTTTCTTGGTCATACTGCCCCCAGCCAATGACTGCTCTCTCCCTAAGCCCCACCTCTGGCAGCCATCCTCAGATTTTTACTGCACGTTCAAGTGTTGGGAGTCCTTGTGCTGTAGCTCTCGAGCTTTTGCTGCGTTTTCGCATTTTTTCAGGAGTTTTTTCTCATATTTCGGTTAAATAGAGCCTCAAGCTCTACCGTTTCTACATCCGATCAACGGGGATCCGTTTCGGAGTTTTCTATGCCCCTCAAGGGTGAAGATTACGCTTTTGGAGGATTCCTGAAGTTCTGAGGCCTACCCCGGACATGGCCCAGGAGAAAGGAAGCTCGACGCCCGGGAAGCTGTTCAGAACCTGCCCTGGTGGATGCCAGCTTCAGAACGTTTTTAAGGAGAACGAGCATTCGTTATGCCTTTACTGTCTCCATGAGGACAAGACGCACACGGAGAAGGACTGTGCGTTTTGTGGGGAACATGTCGGAGCGGACCATGAAGGATCGCCACCTCCGTCTCACCAACTGGCTGGAAGGGAAGAGCCCGTCAGGCGCGAAGAAGAAAAAGTCCGAGCGGTCTTCTAAGTCCTGTGAGGGCGCCCCGGCGGCCCAACAAAAGGCTAAGCACCGCAAGTCCGCGGGCACCGGGAGCACCGAACGGTCAGGCTCCTTGGATGCCAGGCAGGGCGCATCCTCCCCGGCACCATCAACCACGAGCCAACGCTCTGGCTCGGGTAAGAGGCAGTCCGAGAACCCGGCGAAGCTTCTGGAGAGGCCCCGGTCGATCTCGAAGATTCCGGCAGAGGGGGAGCGAGGCTTGGACCCTCCCCCCAAGGTGAAGGCCCCAGGTGTACAGAAGGAGACGATGGCCTTAATTCACCCTGCTAAGACTTCGATTGAGGATGTCGCCGCGGCCCTGGCTCAGCCTGTAGAGGCTACACCAGTGGAGGCGAACTCGGGACCCAGAGTCTCCCTGCCACCGCGGAGGGAGTCGTCTTTCAGGCCCATTGAGAAGACCCCCACGAAGTCCTCGTTGGAAAAGGTGGGGGAGGGGCTGGTGGCCATCGTGGATACGGACACCTCTGAAGAAGAGCTCATCGAAGTCGTGGAAGAGGCCCAGCCCATCGGCGGGATCCTGACGAGGGCGACGACGAGAGCGACGGTGTCGCCGACGAGGCTCCTCAAGAGCCCTCGCGCCTGTCGTTTCCGGCGCCGCAGGACACTTCGGTGGCCATTTTGTCAGCGATTCAGTCCTCCTGCTCGGAGATGAGAACAAGGTTGCCCCTCCCCCCGACGGAGGTACCTGAGCCAGACCCGACGGGGGAACCGGAGCCAGGACCTTCGGAAAGTCCACCGCATGAGAGGAGGAGGACGCATCCTACGCCACCTCTCCCGCCTCTACGGCCTGCTCTGCCTCCCCCCGGTCTGCTACCCACGGGGATGATACAGGCATGGACACGGCTACGACAGGTACAGATGACGACGGAGGCGACGACGGGACGTGTCCCCTGTCGCCCCCCTGCTCGGGTGTCCCCGCCCGACGAGATTGGATCCTTTCATGCCATGATTTCCAGGGCATCCAAGCTCTTCCAGCTCTGCCCAGAAGAGAAGAAGGAAGGGTTCCTTTACCAACGGCGCAAGGCTAAAAGGAAGACGGTCCTCGCCGTACCGCTTCTTGATGACATCTGGGATGAGGGGCTCGCTCTCCTCAAGAACCCTGCCACGGCGCCGGCAAAGAGGGACCGGTACGAGAAGTAGTACCGGGTCCCTGACGCTGCCCCTTGTGCCTTCGGGCGCAACCTACCCCGGATTCGGTCGTCTCGGCGGCGGCAAAGAAGAAAGCTGGGGGTCATCGGCCTCAACATCAACTTCCCCGCCGGACAGCGAGGGCAGGAAGCTGGACACGATGGGACGACGGATCATCTCATCCGCAGCGACGACTATCGAGGCGGCCAAAGCTTTGGCTATCGTAGCCCGCTACGACAGGGAGTTGTTTCAAAATGGCCCCTCTGTTGGACTTCCTTCCGGACACCAAAAGGGCTGAGGCCCTTGAAATCCTACAGGAAGGTGAGATTGCTTCGGATCACGGTGGCAACGGACATCGCCGACACCGGTTTCTGCCAGTTGGGCAACGGCGTTTGCTTGAGACGACGAGGATGGCTCAAGGCCACGGATTTCCGCCAGGACGTACAAACCAAGGTTTTGGACATGCCCTTCGACGGGAACAACCTGTTCGGGAAGGCGGTTGATGAGTCCCTTCAGGCCATCAAGACACAGACTGCCTGGGCACTGGGAGTGCTCCAACAACGACGGCCGTCCTTTCGGAGCTCCGGAGGCAGACAAAGTGCCACCAAAGGATCCAGCAGTGGCTCCTCCACGTACCGCCAAGCGGCAAGATCTTCGTCCCAGGAAGCCTACAGGGGATGCGGCAAGTCAGGTTGTGCCCGTCGTCGACAGGGAGGTCAAGGAGGCAAGGCGGCCTCCAAACAAGATTGAACTGACCGTGGGGTCGGGTCCCCGCCGAAGCACCCTGGTGGGAGGCCGGCTGACGAGGTTCGACAGCGTGGGGGAGTCCATCTCCACCGACCGTTGGGTGCTGGACACCTTGGCCCAAGGGCACGCCCTCGAGTTTCAGAAGAAGTGCCCTCGCGTTCCACCCGTGGCCAGGAAGGAAAATCAAGTCCCTCAACTACTGTTGGAATTAAGGGCGATGCTCAAGAAGGGTGCCATCGAGCTCGTCCCAAAGAGGCTTCGGGGCTCCGGAGTTTACTCAAGGTACTTCCTCGTAAAAAAGAAGACAGGAGGATGTCGTCTCATCCTGGACCTGCGGCGACGGGACAAGTACATCAAGGCACAGAAGTTCTGTATGGTCACCCTCCAACACGTGCTGGGACAGCTGGAGGAGGGCGATTTCCTGTCGTCGTTGGACTTGGAGAATGCGTACTTCCACATCCCCATGCTAAAAAGACACCGAAAAGTTCCTCAGGTTCGTGGTCCAAGGGCGGCACTACCAGTTCAAGGCCCTCCCGTTTGGATTGAAGTCGGCACCCAGGGTGTTCACCAAGTGCCTCGCACCGGTGGCGGCGAGGCTGCGCCTACAGGGGATTCACGTCTACCCCTACCTGGACGACTGGCTCACCGGGCAAGGACAAGGGTGCTCGCTGTGGAGCACACTGCGAAGACCGTCGAGCTGCTCACGGACCTGGGATTCTCCAACTTTACAAAATCCCACCTGGTTCCGTCGCAAGTCGCCCTGTTTCTGGGAGCCAAGCTCGACACAGTGGCGCGGCTGGCCTCGCCGTCGGAGGAAAGGCCCAGAATGGTCCTGGTCAAGGTGCAGCGTCTGCTGGCCAGACATGGCCAGGGTAAGATCTATCAAGTCCCTCCTCGGGATGATATCCTCCTGCATTTATCTGGTGCGCCTTTGCAGGCTTCGGATGCGCCCCTTACAAGAGTTCCTCGACACCCGCTGGGTCCAGTCGACGGGCAGCTTCGAGGACAGGATCCCTCTCAACGAGACGTTCCGTCGGGCTATCCAGTGGTGGGGTACCCGCTCCCATCTGTCGGCGGGCACGGACTTTCAGACCCCAGCTCACCAGGTGACGGTGACGACGGATGCCTCCCTGGAAGGTTGGGGAGCGCACTCCGGAGATCTTCACGCGAGAGGCCTTTGGCTCCCGGAGGAGAAGTCACTCCACATCAACATCTTGGAGCTCCGCGCAGTGTTCTGGGCCCTCGGGTCCTTTCTTCCGTCCCTCAAGGGAAGGTGGTGAGGATCTTCACCGACAACACCACCACGATGTTCTACATCCGGAAGCAGGGCGGAACCAGGTCCCCGGCCCTATCCAAGGAAGCCCAGGATCTGTGGCATTGGGCCGTCGCCCAACGGATGTTTCTGGTGCCTCTTCATCTGGCAGGAATAAAAAACACGATCGCCGACTCACTCAGCAGGGAGCTGCGCTCGAGCCACGAGTGGGAACTACGCCAGGATCATGTGGATCGACTCTTCCGACGATGGGGCGAACCCCAAATCGATCTCTTTGCGACGGCGACGAATTCCAAGTGCCGGAGGTTCGCCAGCAGGTTCCCCCAGCCGAGGAGCATGGGCGATGCTTTCTCGTTCCCCTGGGACGCCCTATTTCTTTATGCGTTCCCTCCGCTGCCGTTGCTGCTCCGGCTCATCAACCAGCTCAAGAGGTCCCGGTGCAGGATGATCCTCGTCGCACCGGCGTGGCTGAGACAGATCTGGTTCCCGAACCTTCTGGACTTGTCAATGTCCACACCAGTCAAGCTGCCGACGGACGCAGACCTTCTCTCCAGAGAAGGAGGCGCCATTCTTCACCACAACCCGGAGTCGCTGAACTTGCAGGCCTGGCTCCTGCAGCACTAGAGTTTGGAGGGTACGACATCCCGGCCGACTGCAGAGAGGTTCTTGCAAAGGCCAGGGCGTCCTCAACTCTCAAGTGCTACGGACATAAATGGAAGAGGTTCTCTGTCTGGTGCCATGCACATAAGATTAACCCTCTGCGGATTACGGCCCCTCAAGTACTGCCGTACCTACTGTCGCTGGCCAAAGCTGGACTGGCTCACGCCTCCATCAAAATACATCTGGCTGCAATCTCCCGATATACCAGGACTACGGGACGGGCGTCCTTGTGGTCTCATCGCCTGGTGAAAGAGTTCATGAAGGGACTATTCCGATCATTCCCGCCGGTGAAGGCTCCTGCCCCGGCGTGGGAGCTTAATGTGGTGCTGACCAGGCTCATGGGGGCCCCATTCGAGCCTATGCATTTGGCGCCTTTGAAGTTCCTGTCATGGAAGACAGCTTTCCTCGTGGCCATCACCTCCGCACGACGAGTGGGAGAGATCCAGGCCCTATCTTGCAAGCCTCCATACTTGACTTTTCATGACACGAGGGTGGTGCTGAGGACGCACCCCTCCTTTATGCCCAAGGTGCCGTCGGACTTCCACCTCAACGAGCCCTTGGTGTTGCCAGTTTTCTTCCCGTCGCCTTCGTCGCCGGCCGAGAGGACTTTGCACTTGCTGGATGTAGCTAGAGCGCTAAAGTTCTACGTGGACTGCACGAAGAGTTTTCGGAAGACGTCACAGCTGTTTGTGAACTTTGGGACTGTGAATCAAGGGATGGCTCTCTCGAAGACTTCCATTTCCAGATGGCTCTCCGGCTGCATCATGCACTGTCACCGGTTGGCAAACCGACCGCTGCCCGGCCGTCCGAGAGCCCATTTGACCAGAGCGATCGCTGCTACCACAGTGTTCCTGCCTGGTGTGCCCCTGCTGGACATCTGCAGGGCTGCGACGTGGAGGTCGACGCACACCTTCACAAGATTCTACTGCGTCGATCGGGACTCCAGGGAGGAGTCCAGGGTCGGCCAAGCAGTGCTACGCAACCTGTTTGCCTAAGGTGAGCCTGGTGAGGAGGTAAGAGATGCTTAATGTTGAGTTGTTGTATTGTTTAATGTTGAGCCTGTTGCCACCTCCCGCGGTTGTGCATGTGTGTACTGCTATGTATTCTCTTATTCATGAGCATGTGAGTCCATGCCAGACCCCATGCTGGAGAAGGAACAAGTTACTTACCTGTAACTGTTGTTCTCCAGCATAGGTCTGGCATGGATTCACATGCGAACCCTCCCGCCTACCCCTCTGCGGCTCTTCACTTGGTCATACTGCCGCTTTACCTGCTACCTGGCTGCCAGAGGCGGGGCTTAGGGAGAGGGCAATCATTGGCTGGGGGCAGTATGACCCAGAGACCAGTGATTGGTTACTACTAAGAAAGGCAGATCAGAAACGAAACTGATACTGATTCTTTTCTTTACAGAGTATTCCCGGACTGACGACGGGGAATATTCATGAGCATGTGAATCCATGCCAGATCCATGCTGGAGAACAACAGTCACAGGTAAGTAACTTGTTCCATACTTCGTTGCGAGCATGGCTGCATGGCACTAAGTTCTCGAAGGAGGTGCAAGACAAGGTCCTGGACCTTCCATTTGATGGTAAGGAGCTTTTTCACTCTTCTACTGATGTAGAGCTCACCAAATCCAAAGACAGCACTCAGAAAGCCAAATCTTTGTTCTGGTTAAACCTCCCTTCAAGACTCGAAGGCCGTTGTCACAAGGTCGACTTTCCTCTGGTTTTAGGGGCTTCCTCGACTGCAAAAATCGCAGAGTGGATACTCCTGCGGGGAATAACCGCCGTAGACAACAGCGTACGCAGTATTTCTCCTGCTCCTCAGCCTCCTCATCAGGTTCAGGTGGCACCGCCACCGATAAACCTGCCAAATGAGGCTTTACCGCGCCTGCACGAGACCCCAGTGGGAGGATACATTGCGTCTCATTGGGAGGCGTGGCAGACCATCACAGAAGACAGAGGGGTCTTGTCAGTCGCTCGAGCGGGCTTCCGCTTACCTTTACCCCCTACCCCACCCCTCAACCCTCCTTTTCAGCTGTCGGGCTCACCCTCCCTCAAGGCCGAGGTTCAGAAACTTCTGCTCTTCAGAGCTGTGGAACCCGTTCGCCTTGGGGAGCGAGGGGAGGGCTTCTATTCCCGGCTGTTTACGGTGCCAAAACCCAACCAGACTGGCCTGCGCACCATCCTAGACCTTTCCCAGTTCAATCTTTCCCTACCCCAAGAGAAATTCAAGATGATTACGCCGGGCCAAATTTTGCTCCTCGTTGCAGGCGGGCGATTGGCTCAGCGTGGTGGATCTTCAGGATGCGTACATGCATATCCTGATTTGGAACCCACACAGGAGATACCTCTGTTTCTCTCTGGGAGAGGAGCACTTCCAGTTTCGGGTGCCTCCTTTTGGCCTCAGTTCAGCGCCGCGTGTCTTCACGAAGATGTCGGTGATTGCGGCCCATCTTCGTCTCCAGGGTATCCATGTGTATCCCTATTTGGACGACTGGCTCCTACGCAGCCCTTGCCCGTTGGCAGCAGTGGGCAACCTCCAGTCTCTCCTTCATCTCCTGTTCCATTTTGGGCTGTCGGTGAACTGGCGGAAATCCTCAATGACGGTCTCACAGGACCTGACTTTCCTGGGTTTTTGTTGGAACACGATAGACTGCCGTGTGTATCTTACCGGGGACAGAATGGCGGATCTGTTGGCCACGTATCAGATGTTTACGCTGTCGGAGAGCATGTCGGCCTGGTGGTTCCAGAGGCTTCTGGGCCTCATGGCCTCGTGTGTGCTGGCTCTTCCTCTTGCTCGTCTCAAAATGAGGCGGACCCAGATGGCTCTTCGGAGTTCCTGGCGTCAGGCTGTGGACCCGGATTCGAAACGGATAATGATTCTGGATTCCATGAGAGTGGACCTGGACTGGTGGTCTTCTCTCAGCAACCTGTCAGTGGGCGTCGGTTTCCAGGACCCATGCCCTATGGTGACGATCACGCCAGACTCCTCCCTTTTGGGGTGGGGTGCGACGTTAGATCTTCAGGTCTCGGACCTCTGGTCACCTCAGGACAAGCTCCTGCACATAAATCAATTGGAGCTTCTGGCGATTTTTCTGGTGCTCAAGGCGTTCAGACCTCTCATTTTCAACAAGGTGGTCCGCATAAGAACGGACAATGCGGTGTCAATGTATTACATAAACAAGCAAGGGGCAACGAAGTCTCCCCCTCTCGTGGATCTGGCCATTCAGATTTTGGAGTGGGCCGTGCTTCATGGGGTCTGGCTGCTTGCAGTGCACATCCCGGGCCGGCTGAATGTCACCGCGGATGCCCTCAGCCATTGGACAGTGGTCAGCTACGAGTGGGAGTTGAAAGCGGAGATCCTCTCATGGATTTTCTCGCGTTGGGGCACACCGGAGGTGGACCTCTTCTCCACGGCGGTAAACAAGAAGCTTCCTCAGTACGCCTCCACAGGGGGGCTGGGAGCCTCCTCTCTGGGGGACGCACTCGAGATCCCATGGCACAACATGAGAGCTTACGCCTTCCCGCCTCTTCCTCTTGTTCATCGAGCAATTTGGAAGTTGAAGAGTTCTGTCAACTGTTCACTTCTACGGATAGCTCCGTGGTGGCCGGTCAGTTTTGGTTCTCAGAACTTCAACACCTGTCGGTGTGTCCGCCGATCAGGTTAACAGTAACTCCCGATCTTCACCAAGGTGAACAGCAGATGTGGCACCCCTCCCCACAATCGCTCAACTTGGCGGCATGGTGCCTGAGTTCACGGCTCTAGAGCCCTTGGGTTTGTCTGCGGATAACATGCGCATTATCCAGGCAGCCAGGAAACCCTCGACCAGATCCCAATACAAGAGTAAATGGCTCAGGTTCTGTCATTGGTGTTTGAAGAAAGAATTGGACCCGAGGTTGGCGACGATTGACACGGTGCTGTCCTTTGTCTCCTCCCTAGCAGAGTCAGGAGTTCATGTCTTGTCCTGCTGGACTTCTCTCTCGGCGATTTCCGCCTGCCTCTCTACAGACCGGTGTTCTTATTCGTTAACTAACCCGGTGGTGAAGACATTTTGCTGGTTTGACACGCATCTACCCTCCGGTTCGTAGTCTGCAACTGCCCTGGGACTTAAACGTAGTCCTGACGGCACTGTGCCATAAATCTTTCGAGCCAATGGCTACGGTTGACCTCAAGTACGTGTCCTGGAAAGTGTCCTTTCTGGTTGCCGTTACGTCAGCGAGGAGAGTGAGTGAACTCCAGACATTGTCGGACGAAACCAGCTTTCCTACCAAAGGTAGTGACCGAATTCCATCTGAATCAGTCGATTTCCCTTCCGGTCTTTTTTCCGAACCCTGCCTCGGAGGCGGAAAGGGTTCTACACTGCCTGGATGTCCAAAGAGCTCTTAAGTTCTACCTGGACAGGACTGCCGAGCTTCGGAGCTCTTCCCAACTGTTTGTGACCTTCTGTAAACCCCAGGGCAGGCCGGCGTCTAAGGCATCCATTTCCAGATGGATTGCTGCCTGTATCACAGAATCTTTCACCGTCCAAAAGCTGAAACCACCTAAGGGTATCCATGCACATCAGGTGCGAGGCAGCTGCTGTTGCTTTTCAGAAATATGTTCCCTGGGAGTCCATCGCTAGAGCGGCTACCTGGGCCTCCCCATCTGCTTTCTGTAAGCATTACTCCCTCGATATGAGCTCTAGGGCCGACGCTCAGTTCGGCCAGGCTGTGCTGAAGAACCGGTTTCAGTAAGGGGTATTTCCATCCACCCATAGTTCCTGTAAGGAGTGCTTGGGAATCTCCCATAAGTATGGAGGAAAGGGGACGGGACGTAGGAGTATTACCAGGTTACTCACCGTAGTGACCACCTTACTCCTAGTCCATTGTCCCCTTTCCTCCATACACCCGCCCGCCGTCCCCTCTAATAAGGTTCCTCTGTTATTGCTAATGGGTCTTGGACCCTGCGATAGAAAAGGACTGATGGGCGAAGCGTGGGGCGGAGCCAAGGTGGGCGGGGTTACGGCCGCGTGCCGGGCCCCGCGCAGGAAAGCGAGGAGGGACACATTTTTGAAAACAATGTGGATGCTTTTTACAAAAGTGCTCTGGTCCCGTCCCACAGGACGGAGAGATGTCCCATAAGTATGGAGGAAAGGGACTATGGACTAGGAGTAAGGTGGTCACTACGGTGAGTAACCTGGTAATTCTGTTTCTGGAGCTTTCCCCGCTGTAACCAGGTTGAAACCCAGGGTTCACCTTGTGGAGGCTAAAGTCTATATCGACAGATCTGAGAGGCCTTCTCAGAGGGTCTTGTTGGTGAGGTATTGTCCTCAACAGTCCCACGCTCAGGGTCGTTGTGGTACCGGTTATGTCGAGGGGGCAAAGAGGGGGGTCACGGACCGCATTGCCTCTGGTACCGGCTTGTCTGAGGTTCCTCCGTTGCAGGCTAATTTTAAAACTGGTTCGAAGATATCGACTTAACATCCGAGACCACCCAGTAACGGCTCTGCCGAGGATCCTTGTAAGGCAAAGTGATTAAGTCCCCTGACTCTACTGAGGAGGCAATTGCCTCAGCTACGCATGTGACGCAGTTCTCTTCAGGTGGTGACAAAATGGCAGGCCAACCTGCGTGGCCTGTGGCTGCCATTTTGGATACCTCCCTTACACCTACACCTACATCCGCAACCTCTGGTGCTGGGATCATTCCTTTCGGCAATAGTAACCTGTTCTGCCCTTTTTTAGACTGGTGTGCGTGGGCTCCGCTGCCTCATACTGTCTCGCTCCCTCCTGTTTTTGCTCCACTGGTCTATGTGGACCCGGCCGGTGGTGGACCCTCCTGGCAAGCATCCTCCTTGTGTTCGGGGGGTCGGTCAGTTACGAGCGGTTTCTTCTTCTTCAAAACCTAAGCCCTCGTCTGAGGATGGCTTTTTTGGGAGGTTTCAGATGCCCATGCACTCTGACCCTATGAGGACGTATTTCAAGCGTCTTTTCACTCCTGTTCCACCCTGGCCCCGGCTGCTCCGATTCAGTTTTTCTTTTAAAACCTGAGGCGGTAGGTGTGGAGGACCAGTCTTCTGTTTCCGCCTCTTTGGTTTGAGCCTTAAGCAGATGAGGACGGCGGTGAGTAGCAAACGCTCGGTGAGAGCATTCCACGCCCCATAGGGGCTTGTATAGCTATGTTACCAGGAATTCCGCTGAGGTGCCTCAAGGGCCTAATAGGCGCACCAGAGTGTTCTCTGTGGGTCCTTCAGAGGACCTGCCAAACAGGACGTGGCTCTATGGTTCACCATTTGGGTGCTAAGGTTCAGCTCAGTTCATCTGTGGCTCTGGATACCGGGGTTTCCCTGAGGTCTCAGTTTCTGGTGCTTGTCACACTGAGCCATGGCTTGAGGCCCCTCTTGAGGGAGCTGCATGTCCCGGGTTAAAACCCAAGGTTCCTCTAAATACAGTATCGACTGAGTCGAGGGATCCTCTAAGGGTCCTGTCGGTAGGGTACATTCCTCGACCGTCCCACACTCTGGGTTGTGGTGGTACGGATTCTGAAAGGGGGCAAAGAAGGTGATCGGCAATAGGCCTTCCAGTACCGTCTCTGCCGAGGTTCCTCCATTGGAGGCTAATTCTGGGTCAGTTGCTAGGTTGTGCACTAAACATGATAGATCTGCCAGCACTGGCTCGGCCGAGGATCCTCATTTCAAGGCTAAGTGTTTCTGAAGTTCCCTGACTCCCCTGAGGGGACAGTTGCCTCATTTACTTCTGACGCAGTTCCCTTCATGTGTTGACTAAATGGCGACCCAACCTCCTTGGTCCACGGTGGCCATTTTGGATACATTCCTTACACCAACTTTCGATGGGATTGGGTCCTCCGACGTATTCCATATCTGACAGTAATCACCACAGCTGTGCTGCTTCGGAAAATCTTTCTGCATCGATGATGTCGATACGCTGCCCTCGAGGGCCTCCGTCGAGCCGACGTCACCAGATGTTATAAGTAGGACGCACAATGCCCGTAGCCTCAGTTCTGTTTTTTCCACAAACTTGTTCGCTTCGGAGATCTCGGCGTGCCTCGGTTCTGCTGAATCCTGTTCTTTCGGTTCTTCGAACCTGTTTCTTCCTTGCGAAATATTGTATGTCGTCTTTGGCTTCTTCCACCCAGTGGTCTGGTTTTATTAAGTGTCGAGTGTGCGGGTCCAAGATGTGGCTGACGGACACGCACAACGCTTCTCTCTGGTGCCTCGGAGAGAAGCACAATACGGATGACTGTCGACTGCCAATCGCTCACATCAAAGGCTTTGCGGGAGCGTAAGAAGAATCTGTCGGTCGGTAAGGTGGCCAAGCTCCGGAAGTCGCTTTCCACTGGTCTTTCGACGGATGATTCGAGGGGCGACTCGCCGCATAGTCGTGAGTCCGGGGGTTCTCGGTCTGGGAGTCGGTCCCGCCATTCCTCTGCCTCTTCGAGGCACTCCAGGAAGTGCCGTCACAGGTCGCCTTCCCTGTGCTCGTCCGAGGACTCCGCCTGTCGGCAGGTTGCTTGTCCCAACAAGCATTCCACTCCTGAGGAATGGGATTCCTTCCGAAAGGAGATGTTGGCGATTTTCCAATCGCAGGGCTCTGGTCCGTCCGTGCCGTCGAAAGACGCCGGCTGTGACCATTCTAGAGAGGCTGCTCGTACGCTTTCAGGCTTGAGCGGTCTTTGCGACCATCGGGCACCTTCGACGTCCCGGTCGGACAAGGATGGTCGTTCTAGACATGCCCGTTCCAGGTCCCGGTCTTCGACGCCCTCGAGACCGCGAGAACCTGTGATGTCTTCGAAGAAGACATCGGCGGCACCGAGGTAGTCGATGGACTCTCTCGAGGCTCCGCCACCGACGAAGTCGTCGACGCCATCGGCGCCCATGCTGTCGAAAGACACGCTCGGGGCTCCGCCCTTGAGGCCTGTGGTGACGCCGTCGAAGCTGTCGGTGCTGCGCTGGACGTCGACGCAGATTCCATCGACGCCCTCAACACCTTTCGAGGCGGCTTTGTCAGAGGTTCCCCGTGGCACAGTGGAACCCCCCAGAACAGCTCTGGCCAAGGCGAAACATATCTTTGTTCCTTTTTTGTACCCTCCTTCCAGCCTCTGGATTATGTTTCTGAGGTGGATGGAGGGGTCTGAGGAAGGTGAGGTTCCTGCAGAAGTTCCTGATGGCCTCTTTCTGGTCATAGCCAACTTGAGGACATGCATCAGTCGTTGCACGACGCCAGTGGTCTAGACACCTCTCCGGCGGTTGAGTTTGGTAGGCCTGAGCCTGGCATGCATGCCGAGTCCTCATACCGGAGCCTGATGTCGAGGGTCACCGATTACCTGGGGTGGTCTGCCCCGCCTGGGGATTTTCAGTAGGATGACCTGACTGATATCCTCGACCAAAGTCCACCAACTGACCCGATGCTGCCATTCCATATGGCCTTGCAGAGAAGGGTGGCTGCGGCTTGGACTTCTCCGGAGAGTTTCTCGGCAGTGAGCAAGTCCTTGCCGAAGGAGTATCGCCCAGCTAGTGGCGACCCCTGCTACTTCACCACACGCCCTACTCTGGAGAGTTTGGTGGTGCAGGCGGCTACGGCCCCCGCAAAGCAGGCGTCGTAGCCTACCATCCCTCCTGATAGGGACGACAAACGTTTTGACGGCTGGGCGAAGGCGTTTTCTTCTGGGGTTATGGCGCTTCAGGCTGCCAACTCTGTTTGTGCCTTGTCTCGTTTCACGCACACTCTGTGGAACTGTATCTCCTTAGCAGCTGATCATATTCCCGAAGGGGTGGAATGGGATGGTTTTCTTGCTATCGTGCAGGATGGCAAGGATGCCATGTGTGAAACCGTTCAGTCAGGTCTGGACATGGTTGATTGCTTTAGGTCCATGGCGGCGAGCACTGTAATACGCAGGTTTGCGTGGTTGCGGAAGTTTGGGTTTGCTCCTGATGTGCAAGCCCGGCTCCTCAACATGCCCTTTGATGGTGAACATCTTTTTGGCAGCAAGGCTGACGAGAGCCTTGAGAGGTTGCAGACCTCCAAAGCTGCAGCTAAGTCGTTGAGCGCTACAGTTCTCCAGTATGGGGTCTGGCATGGATTCACATGCCCATGAATATTCCCCGTCGTCAGGCTGGGAATCCTCGGTAAAGAAAAATCAGTATCAGTTTCGTTTCTGATCGGTCTTTCGTAGTAGTAACCAATCACTGATCTCTGTGTCATACTGACCACAGCCAATGACTGCCCTCTCCCTAAGCCCCGCCTCTGGCAGCCATCTTCAGATTTTTACCACACGTTCAAGTGTTGGGAGTCCTCGTGCTTAGCTCTCGAGCTTTTGCTGCGTGTTTCGTGCTTTTTCAGGTGAATTTTCACATTTTTTCGGTTAATCGAGCCTCCAGCTCCACCGTTTCTACTTCCGTTAACGGGTACCCGTTGCGGGATTTTCCTACGCCCCTCAAGGGTGAAGATTTAGTCGAATCGACCTCTTGGAGGATTCCAGAAGATTTGCGGCCTACTTCGAAATGGCCCAGGACGCAAGTTCGTCACCTGGACCCAAGCTGTTTCGCAGCTGCCCTGGATGCGGGCTGCAGAATGTGTTTAAGGAAGACGAACATTCGCGATGCCTCTACTGTCTTCATGGGGACAAGACTCATGTAGAGAAGGACTGCCAGTTCTGCAAGAACTTGTCGGAGCAGACCATGAGGGACCGTCGATCCTGTCTCGCCAGCTGGTTGGAGAAGGGCTCAACGGGTGAGAAGAAAAAGAAAGGGTCCGAGCGGGCTTCTAAGTCCTGTGCGGGCGCCCCGGCGACAGGGGCCCAACACCAGGCCAAGCGCCGCGAGTCGGCTGGCTTCGGGAGCGCCGAAAGGTCAGGCTCTTCGGTCACCAGGCAGGGCGCACCTTCCCCGGCACTGTCAAACACGAGCCAGCGCTCCGGTTCGGGGAAGAGGAAGTCCGAGACCCCAGGTAAGCTTCGGGAGAAGCCCCGTCCGATCTCGGGAGAGGGGGAGCGAGGCGTCGCCCCTCCCCCTAAGGAGAAGGCCCAGGACACACCTAAGGTGATGAAGGCCCCTACCCAGCAGGCAAAGGCCTCTATCGAGGCGATCGCGGCGACTCTGGCCATGCCGGCAGAGACCCCGCCAGCGGAGACTGCCTCCGGGACTAGAGTTTCCCTGCCGCCAAGGAGGGAATCCTCTTTTCAGCCCATCGTCATGGCCCCCTTGATGGAAAAAGGGGGGGGGCACGGTAGCCTTCTCGAGCTCGGAGGGGGAACTGACAGAGGTCGTGAGGAATCTCGAAGTCCAATTCGAGAAGGTTCAATCCCGCAAGGAAGATCCTCGGGAGATAACCGAGGAAGACGGCGAGGAAGAGCAGCCTTCCCTTCCGGCGCAGCCGGAACCTAGGCCTCAGGATAGCTCGGCAGCCATTTTGTTTGCGATCCAGTCCTTATGCTCTGAGATAAGGACGAGATTACCACGGCCCAGGCCGGAGGACCCGCAACCTGGCCCGTCGGGAAGTCCTCAGAACAAACGGCGGAGGACCCAACCCTCTCCTCCGCTCGCCCCCCGTAAGGCCTGCAGTTCCCTCCTCATCCTCCCACGAGTCAGGAGATGACGGTGCGGTGGGCTCGACGACGGGTTTTGAGGGCGACGGAACAGGTCTCCCGTCGCACGGGCCTCTCCGACCGACGAGATTGGCTCATTCCACGCCATGATCGCCAGGGCGTCCGAATTGTTCTGGCTCTGCCCGGAGGAGCAGAAAAAGGAAGGTTTCCTCTATCCGCGCCGGGAGGCCAAGAGGAAGACTGTCATTGCAGTGCCTCTAATCGATGACATCTGGGAGGAGGGCCTGTCGGTACTCAAGAACCCCTCCACGGCACCAACCAAATGGGACCGGTACGAGAAGAAGTACCGGGTCCCCTAGACCGCTCCCCTGTGCCTCAGGGCCCAGCCAACGCCAGACTCGGTCGTCTCGGCGGCGGCGAAGAAGTAAGGGTCAGGAGCCTCAACGTCGAATTCCCCTCCGGACGGCGAGGGAAGGAAGTTGGACGCCATGGGGCGACGGGTCATTTCGTCGGCCGCGACGACGATCAAAGCGGCTAACGCCCTGGCGATCGTGGCCCGTTACGACAGGGAGCTCTGGTTTAAACTGGCCCCCATATTGGACTTCCTACCAGACGACAAGAGGTCCGAGGCCCTGGAAATACTTCAAGAAGGCGAGGTGGTGTCGGACCACGCCATAACGGTGGCAACCGATATTGCCGATACCGGGTTCCACCAGCTGGGCAACGGAGTTTGCCTACGACGACGGGGTTGGCTCCGGGCGACCGACTTCCGTCAGGACGTCCAGACCAGGGTGTTGGACATGCCGTTCGACGGCAGCAACTTGTTCGGGAAGGCGGTGGACGAATCCCTCCAAGCCATAAAGACGGACACGGAGACGGCCCGCGCCCTAGGAGCCCTTCAGCAACGACGGCCCTTTCGGAGCTCCGGAGGCAGACTGGGGGCCTCCAAGGGATCCAGCGGTGGCTTGTTGTCCTACCGCCAGGCGGCACGCTCCTCGTCTCAGGAGGCCTACAGGGGTCGCGGCAAGCAGGGAGCGCCTCGCTGCCATCGGCAAGGTGGCCAGGGCGGCAAGGCCACCACCTCCAAGCAGGACTGAACCAACCGTGGCCTTGGGCCCCCACCGAAGCACCCCGGTGGGAGGCCGGCTGACGAAGTTCGTCGGCGTGTGGAAGTCCATCTCCACCGACAGTTGGGTGCTGGATACCCTGGCAAGAGGAGACACTATCGAATTCCTGAAGAAGTGCCCTCACGTTCCACCTGTGGCCAGGAAGGAAAATCACGTCCCGCAATTGCTGTTGGAAGTACGGGCGATGCTCAGGAAAGGCGCCATCGAGCTCGTCCCGAAGAGGCTCCGGGGTGTACTCAAGGTACTTCCTCGTCAGGAAGAAGACTGGCGGCTGGCGCCCCATCCTGGACTTTTGTCGTTTGAACAAATACATCAGGTCACAAAAGTTCAGGATGGTCACCCTCCAGCACGTGCTGGGACAGCTGGAGGAAGGCTACTTTCTATCGTCGCTGGACCTGGAGGATGCATACTTCCACGTTCCCATCCTCAAAAGTCACCGAAAGTTCCTCAAGTTCGTCGTCCAGGGACGCCACTACCAATTCAGAGCACTGCCGTTCGGATTGAAGTCGGCCCCCAGGGTCTTTACCAAGTGCCTAGCACCTGTGGCGGCGCGGCTGCGCCTGCAGGGGATTCACGTCTACGCCTACCTGGACGACTGGCTCATCCGCTCAAGGACGAGGGAACTCGCCGTCGAACACACTGCGAGGATCGTCCAGCTACTCACAGACCTGGGATTCGCAATAAATTACCCAAAGTCCCACCTGGTGCCGTCGCAGGTGGCCCTGTTTCTGGGAGCGAAGCTCGATACAGTGAGGCGCCTGGTGGCACCGTCGCAAGAATGGACGAAGACCATTCTGGGCAAAGTGCAGCGCCTGCTAGCCACGGACGTGGCCAGGGTGAGGTCCATCAAGTCCCTCCTGGGGATGATGTCCTCTTGCATCTACCTGGTGCGCCTCTGCAGACTACGGATGCGCCATCTTCAAGAATTTCTCGACGCCCGTTGGATGCAGGCGACGGGCACTTTCGAAGACAGGGTCCCCCTCAACGAGGTTTTCCGGCGGGCGATTCAGTGGTGGGGCATTCGAGCGCACCTCACGGCGGGCAAGGACTTCCAGATGCCGGCTTACCAGGAGACGGTGACGGCGGACACTTTCCTGGAGGGTTGGGGCGCCCACACCCGAGATCTCGACGCAAGAGGCCTCTGGCTCCCGGAGGAGAAGCTCCTGCACATCAACATCCTGGAACTCCGAGCCGTGTTCTGGGCTCTCAAATCGTTCCTCCCGTCGCTCAAGGGCAAGGTGGTGCGGATCTTCACGGACAACACCACGACAATGTTTTACATACGGAAGCAGGGAGGCACCAGATCCCCAGCCCTATCCAAGGAGGCACAGGATCTGTGGCACTGGGCGGTCGCCGAGGGGATGTTCCTGGTTCCCTTCCACCTGGCAGGAGAAAGAAACACCATTGCCGACTCGCTCAGCAGGGAGCTGCGCGCGTGTCACGAGTGGGAGCTGTGCCAGGATCAGGTGGATCAACTCTTCCGACGATGGGGCAAACCCCAAATCGACCTGTTCGCAACAGCGACAAACTCGAAGTGCCAGAGGTTCGCCAGCAGGTTTCCCCAGCCAAGAAGCATGGGCGATGCGTTCTCGTTCCCCTGGGACGGCCTATACCTGTATGCGTTCCCTCCGTTGCCGTTGCTGCTTCAACTCATCAACCAGCTCAAGAGGTCCTGGTGCAGGATGATCCTCGTCGCACCGGCGTGGCCGAGGCAGATCTGGTTCCCGGACCTTCTGGACTTGTCAACGTCCCCACCCATCAAGCTGTCGGCGGATGCGGATCTTCTCTCCAGAGAAGGAGGCGCCATCTTCCACCACGACCCGGCGTCACTGAACTTGCAGGCTTGGCTCCTGCAGCGCTAGAGTTTGGAGGGTACGATATACCGGCCGACTGCAGAGAGGTTCTTGCAAAGGCCAGGGCGTCCTCGACTCTCAAATGCTACGGTCACAAGTGGAAGAGGTTCTCTATCTGGTGCCGAGCACAGAAGATCAACCCCCCTACGGATTACGGCCCCTCAAGTGCTGCCGTACCTGCTATCACTGGCAAAGGCTGGGCTAGCCCATGCCTCCATTAAGATTCATCTGGCGGCGATCTCCAGATATACCAGAACCACAGGACGGACGTCCCTCTGGTCCCATCGACTGGTAAAAGAGTTTATGAAAGGACTGTTCCGGTCGTTCCCGCCGGTGAAGGCCCCAGCCCCAGCGTGGGAACTTAACGTGGTGCTGACCAGGCTCATGGGACCCCCATTCGAGCCGATGCACTCCGCACCGATGAAGTTTGTGTCGTGGAAGACTGCATTCCAGGTGGCCATTACCTCCGCACGACGAGTGGGAGAGATCCAGGCCCTATCCTGCAAAGCACCGTACTTGACTTTCCATGCCTCGAGGGTGGTGCTTAGGACGCACCCCTCCTTTAATGCCCAAGGTGCCGTCGGACTTCCATCTTAACGAGCCCCTGGTGTTACCTGTTTTCTTCCCGTCTCCTTCGCCGCCACTGGTTGGCTAACCGACCGCTGCCAGGCCGTCCGAGAGCCCATTCGACCAGAGCGATCGCTACTACTACGGCGTTCCTATCTGGTGTGCCCCTGCTGGACATCTGCAGGGCTGCTACATGGAGGTCGATGCACACCTTCACGAAATTCGACTGCGTCGATCGGGATTCCAGGGAGGAGTCCAGGGTCGGCCAAGCAATGCTGCGCAACCTGTTCGCCTAAGGTGAGCCTGGTGAGGACGTAAGAATTGCTTAATGTTGAGCCTTTGCCACCTCCCGTGGTTGTGCATGTGTGTACTGCTATGTATTCTTTTATTCATGAGCATGTGAATCCATGCCAGAACCCATGCTGGAGAAGGAACAAGTTACTTACTTGTAACTGTTGTTCTCCAGCATGGGTCTGGCATGGATTCACATGCGAACCCTCCCGCCTACCCCTCTGCGGCTCTTCACTTGGTCATACTGCCACTTCACGTGCTACCAAATCTGAAGATGGCTGCCAGAGGCGGGGCTTAGGGAGATGGCAGTCATTGGCTGTGGTCAGTATGACGCAGATATCAGGGATTGGTTAGTACTACGAAAGACAGATCAGAAACAAAACTGATACTGATTTTTCTTTACCGAGGATTCCCAGCCTGACGGGGAATATTCATGAGTATGTGAATCCATGCCAGACCCATGCTGGAGAACAGTTACAGGTAAGTAACTTGTTCCTTCGCCAACCTCTGCCTTTTTGTCCTAGGGGACAGCAGTGGAGGGGTGGTTCCTTTCGATATTACTCATCCTTTGGTAAATCGAGTGGAGCTGCAAGTCAAAGGGGCCACCATAGGAGTAGCAGAGGTGGAAAACGGGGTACTCGAGGTGCCAAAGCCGCTCGGGCAGTTGCCTCTTTGCACTCTGGCACTGCCGCAGCCGCTTCAGCTCAGTCATGAGGCCATGTCTCATGGTTCGCCGGTTGGGGGGGGGGGAGGCTGGCGCAGCATCTTGTAGAGTGGCGTGCCATTACTTCAGATGTGTGGGTTCTGGAGATTATAGCCCACGGCTACTGTCTTCCTTTCTGGCAGAGGCCTCACTACAATCCACCAGGGAATCTCTTTGATGAGTCCGGATCCGCTCCTTGCGCAGGAAATACAATCCCTGCTGTAGAAAGGCGTCATAGAACTGGTGCCTGTAGCGGAGAGGTACAAGGGATGGTATTCCCCTTATTTTTTGATTTCAAAGAAAGACGGGGGATTGAGACCCATTATGGACTTGCGCGGTTTGAACAAGCTCCTCAGGAAGGACAAGTTCAAGATGGTTACTCTTTCTCAAGTCCTCCAGGCCCTTCAACTTCAGGACTGGTTGGCGTCTCTAGACCTCAAGGACGCTTATTTTCATGTGCCGATCCATCCCAAGCACAAGAAGTACCCGAGGTTCGCGATTGTTTTAGGGTCCTGCTATTCGGATTGACCTCCGCCCCGATGGTCTTCACCAAGCTCATGGTGGTGGTGGCAGCGTATCTCAGGAAAGGGGGGTTTCACGTCTACCCCTACCTGGACGATTGGTTGATCAGGGCGTTCTCTCCAGAGCAAGTCCAAGATCATCTGTCCGTCACCTGCCACTCCCTTCACAAGCTGGGCTTCTCCCTCAACTTAAAGAAGTCTCACTTGACGCCAACTCAGCGGCTCCAGTACATCGGAGCAGTGCTCGACACGTCCCTGGGGCATTGTTTTCCTCCCCAGGTGAGGGCTCATCACATTCAGCAGATGGTGCACAACTTTCAACATGCCCAGAGTCTCCCAGCGTTCGAGTTCTTAAGGTTGCTCGGCCTCATGGCATCCTGCATTCTTCTGGTGCCAGAGGCCAGGTTGCAGATGTCATCTCTGCAATGGGCTCTCAAGATGCAGTGGTCACAGTCCTCCGGCAGGATGTCAGACCCCGTTCAGGTGCCGCCCTCGGTCACCCAGGACCTTCTGTGGTGGGCCCTCGAAGGCAATCTGATGAAGGGGGCTCCGTTTTGGCTACCCTGGCCAGAGGTGACGATCATGACAGACGCATCCCTCACAGGATGGGGAGCTCATGCCAATGAGTTGACAGTCAGCGGTCGTTGGTCTCAGTTGTAGTCCAGACTCCATATCAATCTGTTAAAGCTGCGGGCCGCCAGGCTTGCCCTGAAGGCCTTTCTGCCGACTGTGCGAGGAAAGAATGTCCTGATTCTGACGGACAACATAGTGCTCATGCACTACCTCAACAAAAAGGGGGGGCTGGCGTTAGGGAGAATTCTCATTCTATGGCTAATTTCCCTTAACTAGATAGTCCCCAGCAGCTTTGCTGGATTTGAAGGGTTTGTTTCTTTTTACCTGCTAAGAGAGACCCTTTTTCCCACTCTTAGGTATTTTTGCTATGTGTGTTCTAGGCTATTTTTTGTGTTTAATGCCTATGGGATTTCCTCTCCCCCATAGGAACCATCTTTATGCACATGTATTACACAGCACCCTCAGTGCAGTACCACAGGGGTGTCGTAGCGACCCCCAAACCTAGACTCCATACCCCCGGACTGACTACTGTCTCCCAGGGCATGTAAAGTCCCCATTGACTTTACTAGTCAATTTCTATGAACTTAACCAGCACAACCCATCTTACTATGGAGGTACTGGAAGGGATTAATCGTTTTTCCCTTAGGTTCATTTTCAATAGTGTACCCTACAGTACCTCTCTAAAAAGTTTCTGGCTGGTGGCAGTGGTTACTACCATAAATATTCGACCGCAAACATTTCCCTATGGGATTTTCCCATTGTTCGAGGCTACCACTTTTTCTGACAGCCTCTAACATACCGCCGGTGCATTTTAATATTAACTTTCCTCCAGTAGGTTTTATTTGACAGAACTTTAATATAACGTCTTTCTCGTGCCTTTCTCTACGATCCTAACCCAGGTTGGGGATCCTTTGTTCGTCCGTTTGGCGGGCTTCTGCCCAGAAGCCCTACTTCCGGTGCCACTGGGTCTGGGGTGGGTTCATTGTGTGGGAGGGGGGAGTAGGACCCCTGGACAGTTTTGCCTCAGCAACTCATGTTGCACGCTTCCCTGATAGGTTGGTCTCCCGCCAAGAAGCTCCACTGTGCGAGTGACAGCTAGGCTGTATGAATGGGTCCCTTTCTGCATAAAAGCAGTGTCCAGAGGACTGGAAGAACAAGATGTCGCCACTGGAACTACGGAACCGAAGAGGAGATAAGCCAAAGACATCTTCGACTACCACCACCGGTGAAGCCCTGCTGCAGTGTCTCACCACTTCTCCCCACACGACGAGAGGAGATCTTCATCTGCAAGAGCCTTCTTCCCTTGAGCTGGTGGGGCCAACCAGTTTGCACATCGCTTTCCCAAACCTGCTGTGGTCGAATCGACAGTGCCCCGCACTTGGAGACCGGATAGCCAAGCAGCTATTGACTCGGACCGCGATTAAAAGGAGCGTACCTTTTTAAACTTCGTTTTGGCAGCACCGCGGCTGGTTTCTCCCCTGGGTAGTGCAGTACCTCGAACCTTCCTCCATGACGAGAGCCTCTCTTCCTCTGCTGGATCACCCGAACTGCAGGAACTACCAGGAACAGCCGCCACCGCAGGAGCCACTTCTTCACTTTTAAGGTACATTGTTCCGCCCGGCCGCCCTTTCTTCGCGGTAGTGCTAAAGGTGTTTGAAATCCTTTACCTATCTGTTGGGTTGGCCGCCCCTCTCTCTTAATATTGTCTTTCGCTTTCTTCATCCACCTTTTCAACATCGTTAACCAAAGACTTGACTGCATCTACAAGAACATTTTTGCTCCTGGGCCCTTGCCCTGTACCACTAATTCTGGCACAGGCTACTCACTCTGGTCACATTTGTTAGACCTGCCTTCTCGAGATTGATTCTCCATTGAAATTGTGGTGCAACCCTTTCTTATAACTACCCTTTCCTTCCCACTGCATAATCATTGTGAAATGCCATTTTGCTCAGTTTTCATTTAAAGTATTGCTTACTGATGCACTGTCTTGCTGAACTGGTTCACAACTGAAGGGAAGTGTTGTTAGGGTGTATAAGAACCTATTTCTAGATAACTTGTGTTTTCCCTCCCTTGTGAGAAATTGTTAGAGGATCCCTTGTGTGTAGTGGTCACTGTGCCATTTTGCTCAGTTTTCACTCTGGTTCACTTGGTCTACAATTTATATAGGGAGTGGGTATATTTTTCTAATTGACTTAATCTAACTTGAGATTTGTGATACACATGCTTTCTTAGAAGTGTATAAAATAAATATATATATACTTTTTAACTACAAAGCTTTGGTTAGTGTTTCCTTGTGCCATAGTACAGTAGGCCTATTGTGTAAACCCTGAATACTGCTCCTCTCCCTCTTGAGATCAGTCTGACTGCTCAGCTACAGCTACCAACTAAATGTTTGTGGTACAGACTCATACCAAAGGGGATTTATTGCTCTTACCTGTAGTCCTAATCTGGTGTAGTGCTCCCTAAGGGGAACTGCACTGGATTCTGCCTAACACTGGTGTACAGCGGTGATGATTACAATATTGGATTTACATTTTAGAGTTCAGCTAGTGCTTTGGTTCAAATAACCACAAGGCTAACTATCACAACAAGTTTATTGTAAACAAAAGTCAAAATTATGGAAAGTTACAGCCAGGAGACCCTCCTTACTAATACTGCTGATTATTTAAGGGATCTGTGTAGACAGAAAGGTCTTCCTGTCAAAGGCAAGAAATGATTGATAGACTGTTAGAGAAACAGTCTGGATAGTGGTGATGTAGTGCCCACTACTCCAGCAAATTTAGCAAACAATAATGAGGATAATGTTGAAGATGTTTTTGTTGAGACAGATGAGGAAGAGGAGGATAACAATGTCACTCCCTCTGGTCCTCTACCTGCTCAAAGGTCTCAACCTGTAGCTACTGGACCCTTACCAGGTCCCACATTAAGTCCTGAATTTATCTCTCAAGAAAAAATGACTTGAATTCAAAAGAATTAGTGCCCAAAATGCCAGAGACATCAAGAACTAAGTCTCAAAGAAATGGAGCTCAACCATGAGCTTGAGATGAAGAAATTGTCTTGGAAAATGCTTCTCTCCTCGAATCCTCTAGATCTTCCAGTCCAAAAAGACCCCGGATGCCTAAAGAGATTGTGGGTATGTATGAACCTAAGTTTGATGTATTAGATTGGCTTGCTATGTTTGAATATAATCGTAGGCTCTAGGATATCTCGGGGAATCAGTTGATCCCCTGGTTATTCTCTAGGCTCCCCCCATTGCATCTTATGTGGTAATGGAGTTTCAGACTCAACTCAGGGCCTGATTTCAGACCCTTAATATATACAACCTTATCAACAGTATAGTGAGGATCCACAATAATATACTGAGGATCCAGACTTCCAATTGTTGGACGACCAAACGTGGGTAGATTATTATGGAGAGGACGAGGGCCAGGATTGGGAGGAGCAAGACGTCGCAGAGGTCTACAATATAGACTCTCCTGTTCACTAAGAACCTCAGGTAACAGACTCTCCAGTAGATAACCAGCCCATGCTAAATGAGGTCTTGGCTAAAGCGGCAGAGCACTTCTGCATCGATGCTCAGGGGGCACAAAAGGGGAGGGACTTAGCAGAAGAGCTAGTGGGAGTCAAGAAACCCATTACTCATGCCATTCCTATTCTCAAATCTATCCAACGTAGAATTTATCCTTCCCTTCCTAATCTCACCAGGGCTGTAAACCCCAGAATTGAGATGATGTTCAGGGCCGCCCAGTCAGACCCTCTTTACATAAGGGGTCAACTGAAGCCCGTCTCCTTAGTAATTACTGACACCAGAAAGAGAGCGAGAATCGCCAACACCACCACTCTGGTGGCAAGCTATAATTGCCACCAGTGGGAGCAGGTAGCTTCTCTCATTGACTCCGCACCGGAACCACTAAAGGCTCAGTTGGGCCAGATCACGTCGGAGGGTAGAGCCATGTCGGGCTGCATCCTCAAGACAACCTTTGATGCCGCAGATAATGCAGGCCGGTTCATAGCAGAGATCACTGTCATTAGAAGGCATGCCTGGCTAAGACGGGGTTTAAACCTGAAACACAGGTGACCCTTATTGACATGCTGGTGGAACCGACTGTTTTGTTTGGCAAAGCGGTAGAGGACGCACTCAAAACTGCCAAAGATGAGCATGATCAAAGTCCCAAGGACAGTTGACTAATAAGCCCACTAATCAAAGAGGGAATAGTAATTTTCGCTGCTCACGCAGACAAAATTCCCAGAGGGGCTCCAATTATTCACAGGGACAGGGTACATCATGGGGTGGCAACCAGCAGACCACCCAAAGTTACGGCAGAGGTAACAAGAGGACCATTGGTAGAGGTAGAGGCAGCCCCGGCAGAGGCGGCGGTACACCTCCCGCAAAGCAGTGACGTTCTGCTCAGGGTCCCTTCCCATGCATCCCCAGTAGGGGGGCGCATTTCCAACTTCACCCAAACATGGGAAGGGATCACATCGGACAGATGGGTGCTGTCCACAGTTTCTGCAGGATACTGCATCGAACTGCTAGAGCGCCCCCGCAACCACCCTCCGCGTCAAAAGATACATTCACTGGACCACCAGAAGAACCTCCTCGAGGAAATCGTCAATCTCCTAGCAAAGGACGCGATAGAACTCGTCCCGGGCAACCAGGTAAACAAGGAAATCTATTTAACTTACTTCCTTGTGCCAAAAAAAGATTTAACAATGCACCCAGTATTAGACTTACGCCCTGCAAGTATGTCAAGCCCCAGACATTTCGCATGACTACTCTACAAGAGGCAATCCCACTCCTAAAAAGAGGGGATTACTTGGCAACATTGGACATGAAAGATGCCTATTTTCATGTTTCCATGTTCCCAGCGCACAGAAGGTTCTTGCGCTTCAAGGTGGACAGTCAGCACTACCAGTTCAAGTAGCTGCCCTTCGGTATAGCCTCGGCTCCAAGGGTATTCACCAAGGTACTGGCGGTGGCGGCGGCACACCTACGCAGGGAGGCAATCCCAGTGTACCCTTACCTGGACGACTGGCTCATCACAGGAGAAACACCATTAATTTGCTGTTCCAACACCCAAAGAACGATCGACCTCCTCTTGGAATTGGGTTTCTTATCAACGAGAAAAAATCAAGCCTGGTGCCAAGCACCGCCAAACAGTTCTAGGAGCTGTCCTAAACACGCAAGAGGGGGTTGGCCTTTCCATCAGAGGAAAGAATTCGGAATATACTACTGCAAATTCCTCTATCAGTCTGGTCTTAGTTAAGGGTGCGCAAAACAATGCGTTTGCTAGGCATGATGGTGTCCTGTATTACCTGGTCCCCCACGCACGCCTGCGACCCATGCAAGAATGGTTGGCGAAACAGTGGTCTCAGGCAAGTGGTCAGTGGGATGATCTAGTGGTCGTTTCGCCAACACTTGTACAAAGTCTTCACTGGTGGACAAGAGAGAACCTGTCAAAGGGGAAACCCTTTTATGATCCGAAGATGCAAGCTGTAGTCACTACAGACGCGTCCCTGTCGGGAGCACACCTCCTTCACCACACAGCTCAGGGTCTCTGGTCTCGCACAGTGGCCAAGAATCATATCAATCTGCTAGAGCTTCTGGCAGTCTTCAAAGCGCTTCGAGCGTTCGAACCCCACCTGCTGAACCTGTCAGTACAGATCTTAAAAGACAGTACAACAGCAATATTTTACATAAACAAACAGGGAGGGACTCGCTCGCCAAATCTGTCCAGGCTTGCCCAGAAAATTTGGACATGGGCACTCAGACGGAACATTTACCTGTCATCTCAACATGTTCCAGGGGACCTCAATTAACTAGCAGACGCTTTGAGCAGAGATCCCCCTCCCAGAAGAACACAAATGGTGTCTGCACAGAGAAATCATAGAAGATCTCTTCTCACAGTGGGGTTTCCCCACTATAGACCTATTAGCCACAAGCGAAAACAGACAATGCCTAGGATTCGCATCCAGCTTCCACCAGCCAGACTTCTAGGGGAACGCCCTGTGGATGAACTGGTCAGGGATGTTTGCCTGCGCTTTTCCACCAACTCCTCTCATGAGGAAAGTGGTCAACAAGATGCACAGGGAATCAATGACGCTCATCCTAGTTGCTCCCATGTGGGCGAGATAGCCGTGGTTCCCACACCTGCGCAGACTAGCAGCGTGCAAACCCATCAGACTCCCGTGCTGGCACAACCTACTATCCCAGCACCAAGGTCAAACAGTGCATCCTCAACCCGGCTCAATGAACTTGGCAGCATGGCTCCTGAAGTCAGTTATTTTGATAAATGGAATCAGTGATGTCATCAATGACATTTGTGATGTCATCTTTGATGTCGTGGGTGTTAGTCTTAGCAGTGCACGGTGGTGGCGCGAGCTATGGTTGCTTCGCTTACCATAACTGGCGAATTTCAAGGGTTTTTCGGTTTTACTTGGAACCATAACGTCCCTTTAACAAAGTTTTTTCACTGAATTTCATAGGTTTTTAGTAGCGCAACTTAACCATAACGTCCTTTTCAATAGATGAAGACCACTAGAAGACCTGCGGCGTCCTGGTGTAGGAAGGAAAATCTTTGCCCAAGATGGCCACCATGGAAAGAGAAGGCGGGGTGTATAAAGAGAACACAACAGGGCATGAGCTGGGGGTGGGGGGGAAAAGGAGGGAGACACGAGGCATGAGCAGGGGGTGGGGGGGACAGTAGGGAGACATGGGGAATGAGTGGGGGTGGGGGGAACAGGGCACACAGGGCATGAGCGGGGGGTAGGGAGGACAGGAGACGCGGGGCATAAGCGGGGGGTGGGGAGGGAACAGGAGACACGTGGGGGGTGGGGGGCCAACAGGAGACACACTGGGCATGAGCGGGGGTGGGGGCCAACAGGGGAGACACGGGGCATGAGCGGGGGGTGGGGGCCAACAGGGGAGACACGGGGCATGAGCGGGGGTGGGGGCCAACAGGAGACACACAGGGGTTTGGGGGGGAAAAGGAGGGAGACACGCAGGGGGTGGGGGAGAACAGGGCACACACGGGGCATGAGCGGGGGTGGGGGGAGAACAGGGCACACACGGGGCATGAGCGGGGGTGGGGGGAGAACAGGGCACACACTGGGCATGAGCGGGGGTGGGGGGAGAACAGGGCACACACTGGGCATGAGCGGGGGTGGGGGAGAACAGGGCACACACGGGGCATGAGCGGGGGTGGGGGAGAACAGGGCACACACTGGGCATGAGCGGGGGTGGGGGAGACCAGGGCACACACGGGGCATGAGCGGAGGTGGGGGAGAACAGGGCACACACGGGGCATGAGCGTGAGTGGGGGAGAACAGGGCACACATGGGGCATGAGCGGGGGTGGGGGAGAACAGGGCACACATGGGGCATGAGCGGGGGTGGGGGGAACAGGGGAGACAAGGGGCATGTGCGGAGGGTGGGGGGAACAGTAGGGAGACACATGGACATGTGGGGGGTAACAGGGCACACACGGGGCATGAGCGGGGGGTGGGGGGTACAGGAGGGAGACACGGGGCATGAGCGGGGGGTGGGTGGTAACACGGGGCATGAGCAGGGGGTGGGGGGAACAGTAGGGGGACATGTGGGGGGGAACAGGGCACACACGGGGCATGCGCGGGGGCTAACGGGAGGGAGACACGGGCCATGAGAGAGGGGTGGGGGGCAACAGGGCACACACGGGGCATGGGCGGGGGGGCAACAGGAGACACACGGCGCATGAGTGGGGCGGGGGGAAACACGAGGGAGATACGGTACATGAGCAGGGGGTGGGGGGAACATGAGCGGTGGTGGGGGGAACGGGAGAGACACTAGGCATGAGCGGGAGTGGGGGGGAACGGGAGAGACACTAGGCATGAGCGGGGGTGGGGGGAACGGGAGGAACACACAGAGCTTACTGTGAAACGCTCCATGAACCGATGAAAAAAGATGTCAGGCGTCTCTCACAATAGACGCACTGCACGCTTCACGGCAGCCAATCAGAGTGCACGTCAGATGTCCGTGGACATCACGCAAGCGCTTGCCCAATCCCCGTCCTGTCCGCGGAGCGAACAGAGAAGTGTGTCCACGAAGCGGACACAGATATCACTAATTTTTTGCACTTACATTTTTTTATTTTAAAAAAAACTACTGGACAGGTTTACACCAAATTAAAAAAAAAGCACGCTTTCGGGACCAAGCTGCCGCTCCCGCCACAAATTTGGTGTAAATCTGTCCAGCGGTTTGGGCTGTAGGCGTGAGCAGTTTTTTTCCATTATGTCTATGGGAAAAAAAAGTTTTGGGGATCCTTCCCCCTATAACTTTGCCCCCCCCGGACCAAACCTCACCAAACTTTGCAAAACAGTTCAGAGTGGGCCATATACTTTTTTTTTTGCAAAGTTTGGTGAGGATTCGTCCAGGGGGAGCGAAGTTATAAGCCGCCCAAAAAGTGCTCTTCCTATGGAAACAGCAACTTAACCATAACTACATGGCCACTACTGTGGCCATGTAATATATTTCTCGAATGGATTGTGTCCTCTCACGTATTCCTTATGTTTGATATTTCCAATATCCAGATTAGTGCTTCGGAAAAAACGTTTCCCAGTAAAGAGTGCTACGCGTTGATGCCCGTCGAGTCGATGTCCCTCAGAGGTCTCTGTCTCGACATCGACGTCATCCTGGGTATAAGTAGCGTGCGCAGCTTCCGTTGCTCAGTTACGTTTTTCCGTGCTTCATGAGCTTAGGGAACGCAACACTCGGTTCTGTGAGAAAATCAAAATTTCTCAAATTTTTCGGTGAAAATCTTCTAAACTTCGATACAAGATGGCCTCTTCATCGGATCCATCTACACCCCGGTCCGGTTTAAAAAAAATGCAGTGACTGCAGGGCTAAAATGTTCATGACAGAACCACACAGGGTCTCTGTGGTGCCTTGGGGCAGAGCATCCCTGTTCAGAATGTAACGAGTGTATGTCCATGACAACGAAAGCCTTGAGGGAGCGCGAAGGGAAGCTGGAGCGAGGTAAGTCCCAAGTCTGTCATGATGCCTACCTCTAAGGAGCCAGGCCGGGTCCAGCAACCCCAGAGGCAGACATCATTTTCCCCAGGGAAGTCTCAGCGGGCCCAAGTTGGGGCCCTTTGGACTCAGTCCTGGCGCCTTAGGTGCCAGGCTCATAGCGGACCCCAGTCCTGGCGCCTTAGGCGCCAGGCTCATAGAAGAGGATATGCGTTTAAGTGCTTGGGTGCACACTTACCTGATGCAGACCTTGCTGCTTCATCCAGGCCCTCTTGAGGCCTGAATGGGACTACTTAACCTGTAGGACTACTTCACCACCCGGGTGTGGTCGGGGAAGGATACATACCTGATTGGTGGAAGGATACATACCAGGAACTTCTTCCAAGGCTATTTAAACCCCACCCGAACAGCCACACATGCTTCGGGTTGTTCTGCACCTAGCAGCTGGACGCTCACCGTGTCAGCTCCTGCATCCTGACTTCAGCCACGCCTGCCAGCACCCTGGAACACCTGCAAGGGGAGAAAGGAAGAGAATAGGAGAAGAAAAGCCCTTACCTGCTAAATCTGCATCCCGGAGTCATTTCTCCAACAGCCCTGAAAATGAAGACATCATTTTAAAGGCATTTCGTTTCGATCGCTGCAGCGCTGCATTTTACTCACCTTTTGCAAGGCGCTTCCATCTTCAGCAGCGATCTTCCGGATTCAGCTACGCCCCGGCGCCTAGAGGAAAAAAGACAAGAACAAAGGTGAGAGGGAGAAAAGGAATAAGGAAAGCTCAGTTTCCTTTTAAGTCTTACCTGTTGGATTATTCCCACTGCATTTCGGGTCCTGCCGCTTCCTGGCATCTCCGGACCCCGGCCCCTATGGGGAAAAAAGACAAAGACATTGAATGAGCGAATGCAAAGACATTACCTGAGCGCTCATCCAGAACTGTTTCACTTCGGGTCAGCGCCATATCTCCGGCACTCCGAACCCCGGCCCCTAAGGGGAAAAAGACATAAGCATTAGCGCTTGCTGCAATTAGACAACGAACATTATTATTAAGCTTGAACTTTTGAACAGAACTTTTACAGCGCCTTACCTGAACAGTCAAGCTTACCTGAACTCCCATCAATCCTCAATCCAGTGAAGTAACTGGGTTTCAACGCGCCCCTGCATCAGAAGCAGGATGGAGAGCTCATCCTTCCAAACCCTAAGGTGAGGCTTCACGGGGAATCGTGGAGGAGGTATCGTGGAGGGTTGGAAGGGAGTGGGAGGCTTGAGCATTGTTCCACAGTTGGTAATACTCCCTTTTCACGCACAGGAGGGTATCCAACAAGCCAGGGAAGCCAGAATAGAGGGGCCCTTCCTGTCCATCTTCAGAGTTCTGCGCCTTCGACGCCGCTCCTCCGTGGGAACCAGGTGAGCGTTACAGTCTATTACCCCTTCCAAACGCACGTCCGATGAGACAAGACCATCGTCTCCTCGTTGCAAGAAACGGTCAAGTTCTCGAAGCGGATCACATCAATCATCTGCATCGGAACATAGTAAGAAAAGGCGCTATAGATTGGCATCCACCTCATCCTCCAGTACACTGTAGTCATAGGTCCTACCAAACCGTTCCCCAGCACAACGGGAAGAATTCCGCTAAAGTATGCTAAAGGTGTTCGAGAACGCGGCCTTGCCCCCCTTCGAATAAACCTAGAGGCGATACCCAAAGCCTGGCAAACATAGAAGCCAAGAGTCTTCGACCTCGGCGAGAGATACTCCTTGAGAGCGTGAAAAACCCTTGAGTCGAGAAAAAGCCTATGTGATGCACAAGGCGTCCACACCATCGACTCATACATTGAAGCTGGCGAAGCCGAAGACTGTGTCACAGACGCCCTCGGCGACTCTGTCAAAGGAAATGTCATCGCCTCAGCCGTCAACCCACCAAACGCACCTCCCCCCCCCACTCCCACCACCCTCCCCTTGACACCATTCAGGACATTACCCTCGACGACTCTGTTGAAGACATTGATTCAATTGATGACCTCAAAATATAACTTTTTCATCGAGGCCACCGACATCTACGTAGACTATTTCGACTATTTCTGCACCAAGTGACATCAATAGCTCCTATTTCATTTGAGAAAAACATATTCCTCCGTCTCGTTCAGATTACTTCAAAACTATCCTCAATTTGGGGGTGAAATAACTGATGAAGAAAGACCTTTTGGTCTGGAGCATGGAAGACCTTCTATCCCAGAAGAACTGGTCTCAGAAGAGTCCAGAATGAAACATATGCAGGACTCCCTGCCTGAAGCAAGTGGGATTGATACTTCCCCAGAGGTTGACTTCGGGAAACCTGATCCAGGGTATCATGCAGAAAGCAATTACAGGATGCTCATGAATAGTGATGGAGTATATGGGATGGTCTAGGCCCAGTCTTGTGTACGAAGAAGACTACCTAACCGATATACTTGACAAGGGACCACAGGAGGACCCTATTGTCCCCTTTCATAAGGCTTTGTATAGAAAGGTGTCTACCAACTGGGAAACACCGGATGTGATCCCTGCAGTCAGTAAAAGATTGACCGCTAAGTATAGAGTATCAACTGCAGATCCTCGATCTGTCAAAACACCCATCTCCAGAAAGTCTTTTTGTACAAGCTGCAACTTCTTCTGGAAAACAGAATGCATATCCCACAATCCTGCAGGATCGTGATGATAAAAAGTTTGATGCAAATGGCCAAGAAAGTTTTCTCTGCATGCAGCATGGACTTAAAATCTGCTAATGCCACATGCACGCTGGCAAGGTTTAGCCACACCCTTTGAGATTGTGCTTCAATGGCGGCTGACCATCTCCCCAAAGGGGAGGAGAGAGACTGTTTCTTGACCATTATCAAGGATAGGAAGGACGCTATGTGCGAATCCCTCCAGACCGGTCTCAACTCTGTTGACCGCATCAGCAGAGCCATGGCGGCTAGTACGACAATCTGCATATTTGCGTGGTTGCAGAAGTCTGGATTTGCCTCAGATGTACAGTCCAGGCTTCTAAATATGCCCTTTGAAGGCACTCGTCTATTTGGTAAGAAAGCTGATGACAGTTTGGAGAAGCTGTAAACTGCTAAGGCTGCGGCCAAATCCCTTGGAGCTGCAAGGAGACAAACTCCAAACCGCCCCACAGGTGCACCCTGGAGTGCCTGGTCCTTTTGCTGCTATTCGCAGACGGAAAAGGCAGAGGACTGCCAGCTCAAAGAGGCCAGAGGCTATTTCCCTCTGGTGGACGGGGCAGAGGTACTAAGACCGCAACTGCTGGGGCGACCTTACCCTCAGCCTCTGTGTCAGCCGCCCCAAAACCTCTGAGGTCTTACATCACAAGACAGCAGTAGGACGCATGTTAACTCAACATCTGACGGAATGGCAGGCTAGTACTTCAGATGCTTGGGAATTGAAGACAGTTGCCCAGGGTTACTGCCTGCCTTTGCTACGCCCACCACACTCATCCACCGGGCAACAACTCTTTGAAGTTTCCAGGCCCGCTTCTTATGCAGGAAATTCTAGACCTGCTAGAGAAAGGTGCTATAGAACCGGTACCTGTACCGAAGAGGAACAAGGGTTGGTACTCCCCTTATTTTCTAATTCCGAAAAAGGACAGAGGAATGAGATCCATCTTGGACGAATTGGACAAGTTCCTCAGGAAGGACAAGTTCAAGATGGTTATCCTTTCTCAGTTCCTTCAAGCCCTTCAGCTTCAGGATTTGTTGGTATCTCTGGACCTTCAGGATGCTTACTTTCATGTGCCAATCCATCACAAGCACAGAAAGTACGTGAGGTTCGCCGTTGGCAACTCTTATCAGTTTCGGGTTATGCCATTTGGGCTAACCTCCGCCCCAAGGGTTTTCACCAAGCTAATGGCGGTTCTGGCAGCGATTCTCGGGAGGGGGAGGGGGGCGGGGAGGATTCACGTCTACCCCTACCTGGGCGATTGGTTCATCAGAGCCAGTTCCCCATAACAGGCCCTGGATCATCTAAACCATGTTTGCCACTCCCTCCACAGGCTGGGCTTCTCCCTAAAGTTCAAGAAGTCCCACATGTTAACTTCACAAAGACTCCAGTTTATCAGAGTATTCCTGGAGGCACCCTTGGGAACCGCCTCACCACCAGAGGTGAGGGCTCAAGACATTCTACAGATAGTAACAAAATTCCAAAATGCCCAACATCTCCCGGCCTTCGACTTTCTGAGGTTGCTCGGCCTGATGGCATCCTGCATCTTTTTGGTGCCACAGGCTCGCCTGAGAATGAGATCTCTCCAATAGGCTCTCAGGACCCAGTGGTCACAGTTCTCAGGAAGGATATCACATCTCTTACAAATCCCCAACAGTCTCTCACTGGACCTTCAGAGGTGGGCCTGTCGGGAAAACATCTTCAAAGGAGAACCTTTTTGGCAACCAAGCCGGAGATAACAGTAGTGACGGACGCCTCACTCACAGGACAGAGCCCGACACGGCAACGACTGGCAGACGACGGCGGGTTGGGGGACCTCCCGTCTCGACCTCCCGTCTCGACCTCCCAGATCTTCACCACCCGACGAGATAGGCTTGTTTCACGCCATGATCGCCAGGGCCTCGGAGCTCTTCCAGCTTGTTCCTGTGGAGGAGGAGGAGAAGGAGAAGAAGAAGAAGAAAGAAGGTTTCCTATACCATTGCCACGAGGCCAAGAGGAAGACCGTCCTTTCGGTCCCACAACTGGATGACACTTGGGATGAGGGGTTGGCCCTCATGAAGAACCCTCCCACGGGACCGGCGAAGAGGGACCGTTCTGAGAAGTCGTACAGGGTGCTGGACTCTGCACCCAAGTGCTTGCGGACCCAACCGTCGCTCTGTGGTTTCGGCAGCAGCCAAGAAGTCGTCTTCGGGATCCTCCTTCGTTGGCCGATCTCCCCCACCCCCGCACAGTGAGGGTAATAAATTGGATGCCATGGGGCAACGAGTTATCACATCGGCAGCAACGACCATCAAGGCTGCCAACGATCCCGCCATTGTGGCGCGATCTGAACAGGAGCTGTGGGTCAAGTTTGCGCCCCGCCTGGACTTCCTTCCCGACGACAAGAGGTCGGAAGCTTTGGAGATTCTACTGGAAGGCGAGTTAGCGTCAGACCATGCCATCGCGGCGGCAGCGGCCATCGCCGACACAGGGTTTGGCCAAATGGGCAACAGCGTTTGCCTTCGTTGTTGGGGCTGGTTTAGGGCCACCAATTTTTCGTAAAACGTTCAGTCGAGGGTGTTGAACATGCCCTTCAACGGGGACAATTTGTTGGGGAAGGCCGTAGATGAGTCTCTTTAGGCCATCAAGACAGACAGACCGCTCGTGCCTTGGGCACGCTTCAGCAGCGACGGCCGTCCTTTTGGACTTCAGGCGGTAAATCCCAGGGATCCTCCAAAGGTTTCAGTGGAGGTGCCTCGTTTTATCGTCAACCCTCCCGCTCCTCGGCCCAGGAGACAAACGGGGGCTGCTCTACAAGTCTGGAGGAGGACGTCGTCACCAGGGTCCCCAAGGCGGCGCTTCGACGTCCAAGCAGGATTGAACCAACCGTGGTCGGGCCCCCACCTGTGCACCCCAGTGGGAGGATGCCTGGCGAGCTTAGTCAGCGTGTGGAAGACCATCTCCACCGACTGCTGGGTGCTGGACGCTCTCGCCCAGGGAGATACCCTGGAATTGCAACGGAAGTGTCCCCCCTATCCACTTGTGGCCCAGCAGGAAAATCATGTGCCTCAGCTGCTGCAGGAGGTGCGGGCCATGCTGAAGAAGGGCGTGATAGAGCTTGTCCCAATGAGGTTTTGGGGTCTCTGGAGAGTACTCCTAGTTACTGTCTCGTACAAAAGACCGGAGGCCCATCCTAGACCTCATCTAAACAAAAACATGAAGTCCCAAAAGTTCTGGATGGTGACTCTTCAGCACGTACTTGGGCAACTGGAAGAAGGGAACTTTCTGTCGTTGCTTGACTTGGAGGATGCTTACTTCCACATCCCCATTCACAAGGGGCATTGTAAGTTTCTGCGCTTTGTGGTTGAAGGGCAGCATTACCAATTCAAGGCCCAGGCCCTTCCCTTCAGATTAAAGTCACTGCCAAGGGTTTTCACCAAGTGTCTGGTGCCGGTGGCGGCGCAGCTGCATCTATAAGGGATCCACGTCTACCCTTACGTGGATGACTGGCTCATTCGGGCAAGCTCAAAAGACATCACCATCGACCACACGGCAAGGACCGTCTGCCTTCGGACGGATCTGCGGTTCTCTGTGAACTATGCAAAGTCCTGCTTGACTCCATCGCAGGACGCGCTGTTTCTGGGATCCCGACTCGGAGGATAGCGGCCATCTTGGCCAAGGTACAATGGCTGTTGGCGCTGAAGATCGCAATGGCGAGGTCCATCAAGTCTCTGCTCGGCATGATGTCATGCATATACCTCATTCAGCTGTGCAGGCTACGGATGCGTCCACTACAGAAGTTCCTCGAAGCCCGTTGGATACAAGTGTCGGGAAGCTTCGAGGACAAGATCACAATCGAAGAGGGATTCCGTCGAGCGATACAGTGGTGGGGGGTTCGTGCACATCTGTCTGGAGGCGCACATTTCCAGACCCTACCTCAACAGGAGATGGTCACAACGGACACCTCCCTGGAAGGCTGGGGATCTCGCACTGGATGTCTTCACACAAGAGGCCTGTGGCTACTGGTGGAAAAGACGTTGCACATCAAGGTGTTGGAGCTGCGGGCAGTGTTTTGGGCCCTCAAGTCTTTCCTTCCGTCCCTCAAGGGCAAGGTGGTGTGCGTGTCTTCACGGACAATACACAACAATGTTTTACATCAGGAAGCAGGGGGGCACCAGATCCCCGGTGCTCTCCAAAGAGGCGCATGACCTTTGGCACTGGGCCGTAGCACAGGGGATGTTCCTCCCGTTTCATCTAGCAGGAGAGAAGAACGCCATCGCCAACTCGCTCAGCAGGGAGCTACACCCTTGCCACAAGTGGGAACTTCGGCAGGACCAAGTGGATCACCTGTTCCACAGATGGGACAATCCCCATATCAATCTGTTGGTGACGAACACCAAGTACCGAAGGTTCGCCAGCAGGTTTCCCCAGCCATGGAGCATGGGGGACGCATTCTCTTTCCCCTGGGACGGCCTGTTTCTGTATGCGTTCCCTCCGTTGCTGTTGCTTCTTCGGCTAGTCTATCAACTCAGACGGTCCCGGTGCAGGATGATCCTTGTCGTACCGGCATGGCCAAGATGGATATGGTACCCGGACCTTCTGGACATGTCGGCGTCCCCTCCAGTCAAGCTTGCGGCGGACGCAGATATTCTCACCAGGGAAGGAGGCGCGATTAAGCACCACGACCCAGTATCACTGAACCTGAAGACCTGGCTCCTGCAGCACTAGAGTTTGGGGGCTATGATTTCCCCGCAGATTGTACGGAGGTTCTTGCCAAGGGCAGAGCTTCATCTACTCTCAAATGCCATGGGCACAAGTGGAAGAGGTTCGCCTTTTGAAGATCGACCCCCTACGAGTCACTGCTGCGTAGGTTCTCTCGTATTTGTTGTCGTTGACCAAGGCAGGACTGACCCATGCTTCCATCAAAATTCATCTGACAGCTATTTCACGCTACACCAGATTTCCTGGACGATCATCCTTGTGGTCTCATCGTTTGGTCAAGAAGTCAAAGGACTATTCTGCTCGTTCCCGCCACTGAAGGCTCCGGCCCTGGCGTGACAGCTCAATGTGGTGTTTACTAGGCTCATGGTTCCCCAGTATGAGCCTGTGCATTTAGCGCCACTGAAATTTTTGTCGTGGAAAACAGCTTTTCTTGTGGCCTTCACCTCCGCACGACGAGTAGGAGAGATCAGGCCCTCTCTTGTAAACCACCTCATTTGACATTCCACAAGTCAAGGTTGGTGCTACGGACGCACCCCTCCTTCATGCCAAGGTGCAGTCAGACTTTCATCTAAAGGAGCCCTTGGTGTTACCTGTATTCTTCCCGACGCCTTCGCCGCTGGTTGAGGGGAGTTTGCACTCATGTGGCTAGAGCGCTGAAATTTTATGTCGACCCCATAAGCAGTTTTTGGAAGACGTCGCAACTTTTTTTGAACTTTGCCCCTGTGAACCATTGGAAGGCCCTCTCCAGCTGCATCACCCATTGTCACTGGTTGGCAAACCGACCGTCCGAGAGCCCATTCGACCAGAGCGATCGCTGCAACTATGGTGTTCCTGTCTGGTGTTCCCCCTGCTCGACATGTGCAGGGCTGCTACGTGGAGGTTAGCTTGAAAGTGAGTCTGGTGAAGAGGTAAGAGATGCTTAAAGTTGAGATGCTTAATGTTGAGCCTTGCCACCTCCCGTGGTTGTGCATGTGTGTATTACTATGTATTCTTTAATCATAAGCATGTGAATCCATGCCAGACCCATGCTGGAGAAAGTTAGTTAAGTAACTTTTCCTTTTTCTAATTCCTCCTTTGTTCGATATATATATATATTTATTATGGCATTTATAACGCACCTATACACAAGTATTTCAAGGCGCAGCGAGGCAAGGGAGGGTGTAACGGGGAAGAAGGACAGCGATCCTACTAGGCCAGGTGTCCTTCAGAGCGCGCAAGTGCATTGGAAGGGGGAAAGTGCGGGGGGGTGTGGGGGAGCGGACAGTGCAGTACATGGGATAATGGAATAAATAACAAGAAAAAGTAAGGCCAGCAGGTGGCAAGTGCAAGGGTAAGTGCAGACATCAGGTGTCAAGTGCTGGTAGTGGGGCTGTAGGGATACAGAAAACAGTCCCCAAGTGCCGGGGTTGCCAGGAAGGCAGTGCAGGTGTGCGACTGGCGCCCCTGATCAGTGGGTGGCCAGGTAACCAGTGCAGTTTGTTTCAGCCAGGAAGTCAGCAGGGGAGAGGAGGAGAAAAAACGGAAGCAAAGAGAGAGGTTTTGAGGTGCTTCCGGAACCGGAGATGATTCTCTTCAAGTTTCAGGGAGGCAGGGAGGCTGTTCCAGAGGGAGGCCCCAGCTGAAGAAAGAGATCTACCACCAACTCGTTGCCTGGAGAAGCAACTGACCCTGGGGGAGATGGAGGCAGATGAGCGGAGAGCTTGAGAAGGAAAATATTTAGGAAGAGTGAGAGTTGGCGCAGGACTATGAAGCCTGTGCTTAGCTTTGTTTCTGCTCCTAACCAGGATAGTGTTTCGCTTACCGGTCCAGTGCTCAAGCATCTTCCCGCGTTGAGCTCCTCGATCAAGAGCATTCTTCTGCATCCAGTAGGGACTCCTTCAGCGACCTTCAGGACTTTGGCCTTTCATCACGGTCTTGGGCCTTCAGCATCCTGTTTAACGCCGCTCCGCGGCGGGCTCCATCCTCCTTGCATCCGCTGGGACCTGCTTTTCGCCCTTGGTCTTCCAGGCTCCCTTTGTTCTTGGTGTCCGACGCCCTGTTCGAAAGTAAGCAACAGGGTTAGTGTCCATCTTTCGTCCTTCGCCCGTCAGAACCACCCCCCACTAAGAACTTGAGAATTTACTGTATCCCGGAACTAGCGAGTCTCCTACAAGGCTCCTCCTCCAGCTCAACGTCCGCGCTCCCACACCTGGAGAGAGAGGTAGAACATAAGACAATTAACAAGGACAGCACAACTGGGACAGAGACTGTTATCAGCTTCAACCCCTCTTCCGGGACCCTTCTACGGAGCCAAGATTGCAGACACAGAACCACAGGTGAGCTGCAGCCACGCGCTCCAGCCAGCTTCGCATGCTAAGGGGATAACTAAGGCAGAAGGGAAGGGGGGGCACTACAGTACTTTCCCACAGTACACTTACCCTTTGTTCGCCCCTTAGGTACCCCTACATCCCCAGACACCAGAACGCAAGTCCCGAACACACCCAAACCCCTCCCAACCTCACTGCCCCTTTGGAGGTCTTCCCTCCAGGAGACGGGTGGGGGGAGGCGTGGTTTTGGACATACGACCGGGTGAGGAGGGGATTGGGGACGGGGACCAATCTGTAGCACCGTCTGTACCTGGCACTCATGCAGGGCACCAGAGGTAAGCGTGACAGTCCCCAAGCCCCAGAAGGTCTTGTGGACAATGCAGAGGGGGTTGAACTTAATCCTTGCAGCCACTGGGAGCCAGTGCAGAGATTTCAGTCCTCGAGAGATACGATCCCTGGGCTTGAGGTAAACGACAAGTATCGCAGTCCTGTTCTGGATGAGTTGCAGAGAATGGAGAAGTAGAAGCAGGCAGATTTAAGAAGAGGCTGTTGGAAATAATCCAGCCTAGAGAGAACCAGAGCTCTGGAGACGGTGAGCTTCTGGGGGAAGGAGAGAAAAGGAAGAATACCTCTGAGGAGGTACAGCTGGTAGTGTGATTTCTTAGAGACGTTGGAGATGTGAGGAGAGAAGGAGAGTGTGGAGTCGAAAATTACCCCGAGGTTTTTAGCCCCACAGGTGGGAGCAGGAGGAGGGCCAAGAGAGGCCGGCCAGAGAGTGACCGGAAAGGAGGGTGTGGGTGTGCCAGTGAGGAAAATCTCAGTCTTACTGACATTAAAGCAGAGATCATTGGTGGCACACCACTCCTGTATGGCTGACAGTCAGCGATGAGAGAGGGAGAAGAGGTGGCGGAGGGTAGCCTGGAAATGAGCTGAGTGTCATCTGCATAGTTGGGGCAGAGAGCGTCAGTGCGGTGGGCAAGAAGTGCCAGGTATTGGTTGAACAGCCAGGGAGAGAGGTTATACCCCTGTGGAACACCATAGGTAGAGATGGAGATGGTGGAGAGGACGGACCCAAGTTTAACCTGGGAGGGTCGATTGGAAGAGGAAAGAAGTCAGCCACGCTAGTGCCTGACCGCTGATCCCCAGGTTAACACAGAGACTGTTGATGGATGGCATGGTTGACCGTGTAAAAGGCAGAAGAGAGATCAAGTAAGATGAGTACACAGGGGGTGTTGGAATCGAGGTTGGAGACCAGGTCTTCATGGATTTTCAGGAGAGCAGTTTCTGTGTTTCTGGCCGATCTGAAGCCAGATTGATGATCATGGAGACAACCAACAGATTCAGTGTGAAGAGTGAGCTGGGAGATGGCCAGCTTTTCCAAGAGTTTGCCAAGAGTTTGCCCAGGAAAGGAGTGATGGAGATTGGGCGATAGTTAGCCGGGGAGGACGGGTTGGCAGAGGGTTTCTTAAGAAGAGGGTGCACAAGGAAGTACTTCAGAAGCGAAGGGAAGACTCCAGTGGCAAAGGAGTGGTTGCAGAGGTCGGCCAGGGCAGGAGCCAGGGAGTCAATGTGGTCCTTGATGGTTTTGGAGGAACAGGGTTGAACCTGTTTTGATGAGAATTTCATAGATTAGACTTGTCTAGAAACCTTGTCTGGGGAGAACAATTTATGCCATTGACTATATCCATTTTCCTTACAACTTTACACTAATAGTGGAAATCGGACTACAGTCCCGTTTGGCAGTGAATGCCCTCCGGTCAGCAGGGGAAGTATTTTAAGAAAAAGGGTAAACCAGAGATAAAGACCAATCAAGATTGTGGTACACTGGGGAAGAATATGGGCACAAGTGGGAATAGACATAAAGACCATGAGCCAGTAGTCGTGCAGATTAAGTCAAAGGATGAAGGGGCTAACACCAGAAGTAAAATGTGGTCTCTGCTACCAGAGATTTTGACCCAAGTGTTCCAGAAATTAGACAAAAATAATGTCTCTTTAGTGAACAATGCTCTTTGTTTTGTGTTATAACGCGAGGGGCTATAAGAGTTTCATTGAGGAAGACGCACGTACATTTATTTTTGGCTCCTTTGATTTAATTCTATTACAAGAAACTTGGCTCCTGTCAGAATTTTAGACTTTACCACCATTTGCCAACCAGGGAAAAGGAGGTCGCTCATGAGGTGGCCTAATATCGGCTTGGCGTACTTCTAAAATAAAGATGATAAAAATAACATATACCTACTAGGGAATTCTGGCTACTAAGATGGAACTTTTTGTCAATCGTAATATAACGGAGCATTGTTGTCCTCAATTTATATTATAACCCCCTGCGTTCGTTTTTGAATGAGTTCTTGCAAGACATATCTAGAATCCTGTCTGCAGCAGTAGATCAGGGAGAAGGCACGAGTATTCTAATTGCAGGTGTTCTTAACTCGTGCTGTTTTTAAAGATGTCACTGGGAAAATGGGAGTGGCACGAAGTGGCTCTGTTTATTCGATGATTGGGATCTCATTATATGTAATAGTAATTTAAATGGCGATCTAACTCCAGTTGCAACATGGGTGGGTAATCGAGGGAATTCGATAATTGATTACATAATCTTATCAAGAGACCTTTTTGTATCTGGTTCTGGAATGGAAGTAATACCCACCCTGAGAAGTGACCATATCATGCAGACATTGCGTATACTAGAGGGAACATATCCGATTGAGAGTACGAAATGTATAGTTTGGTGAATATGAAGGGAACTTGGGTGGTTGCGTTTAAACGATATGGACCAACGCTAAATAAAAACATGAACAGATCATGGCTATTTCACAAGGGCAATTAATGGAACTGTGCCAACCATAAAAATTCAAAAGCTTTCTATAGGAATTGGATTGGCCTGAAGGGAGTGAGAAGGAAAATTGCTAGCCATAAATATCAGTTTGATTAACCAACCTGGAATCGACACTCAAAGCTCGGAGCAGTGAAATCTTGGATAGGGGATGCTTTCATAGGGGAAAAGAGAGCACTGCTCTTAGAATTTAAAAATTGAACAGAGCTAATCGATTTTGATTTCTAAAATTCCCACATCAAGGTGAACTCATGTTGGAAACGTTGATTACGAAAAACACAAGTAATTACTGGTCTCTAGTGAAAGTGAACGGCAGTAAGATCTCCCAATCCTCTATTCATTCCAACTCTGTTTCGGAGGGTCTTTGCATGCTCATTTTGAATCTGTTTGGGAAAATTGCATGCAATGCGTAAATTGTTCACATGGACATTACCTGGTTTCGTTGCGTTTCGTGGCTGGTTGTCCATGAACTTATCAAAAAGTTATCCAGCACAAGAGCTGCGGGACCAAATGGCCTGTCATATTCAATTTTGAAGGCCCATGTTGACTCGTGGTCCATGATTCTTTTTCATCTTTTTAAGAATAGAATTTCGAGGAGGAAGTGCCCCGCGAGCTGGAAATCCAGTTATCATTCCGATTTACAAGAAGGGCGACCGAGCAGCCCTAAACAACTACCATCCGACCGTCCTTCTTAATGCGGATAATGAAATCTTTGCAGGTGTGGTACTCTGAGAACTGAAAGGCCGGTCAGACGCAGGGTATTTTGGATGGTGCACAGACCGGATTTCTGCGAGGCATGTCTACAGCCCTAAATGGGCTGGCGGTGAACATATTTAGAGATGAGGCTTGGTCAGGGAGTGTCTTCCCCAGTGTATGTAGCCATGGTGAACCTCAGCGAGGATTTTGATAGTTAATAGAGATTGTCTGTGACAAAAACTGAGGGCCTGGGGTATTTCGCTGGGACTACTTCATTGAGATACTAATTTCCAGGTCCGTCTAAATAGTCAAGGCGATCTCTCAGGACCTATTGCCACTCGGAGGGTAGTGAGGCTGTATTCTTGCCTCCTTTCTTTTGTATTTGTCTATTCTCAGGGAAACGCTAGATAAACATGCTGTAGCAAGTCCAAAAATTGGTGGACGCAAAATAAGCTCAATAGCATATGCAGATGACTTGTTACTCGATTTTGCTCCCAAGGGATTACAGCAATTGCTGGGAGCAATGAGTGAATATGCCTCCGCAGATGACTTTATGATCAACCCTGAGAAGACAATTATAACAAGATTTTGTAATAGTAAGAAGAAGAGGGATTCTTATAGCTGGTTTATGCAGTTGCAGAATATCCAGCCCGTAACAAAAGCTAAATACTTGGGTTTTAGACTAGCAGCAAATCGGAATGTTGGTCTTGTGGTGGAGGGGCTGAAAGCCAAAATTGATCAGCTAGCTGCCCAAATGAAAAATCTCAGTCAATTATTGCTGCTTTAAAGGGAAAGTAATACCCACACTGATATACGGAATGGATATTGAATCTCAGGCATGGAATTTTGATTGGGAGTGCTTGGACGGTAGGATCTGGAAAAAGGCCTTGAGCATACCCATGTCCCTCCTTACAGTGCCGCTATGTTATGAATTGGGCCTCTTGTCTCTGAAGGCTACTCTGGAGTGGAAACTCCTACATTTGTATAGCCTTATCAAGTCACTGAGGGAAGAACCATGGTTTGTGGACCTCATTAAGGAAGATCAAGACAACTCCAAACCCCTCATCCAGGGTCTGAGGAAAATGTCACTACCATCCTAACAAGTCTTGGCCAGAACAGTTTTGCAGTTGATGCTCTCCCCCTTAAAGGTAAAGAGAGCTCTAAATGAGTTTGACTGGATAAAAACAGTCGATTTCACGCCTTTACTATCCCCGCATGGAAGTTTATCCTATGTAGACAAACCAAGAGGGGTGCTACCAGATTACCTGTCCAGATTTCCGGATGGTAAAAGTTGGGATATCATGCTAAGAGTTAGGCTTAACTTACTCCACACAGGACATGTAATATCTAGTCGGGTGAGAGAGTGGACTAGGATGCCATTTGGAGTTGCGACTGATGCTGTATCATATTTTAATTGAGTGCCAGATTGCAAGTAACCGTTATTGGTGCGTTTTGTCGATAATTCCTGATGGCTGCAGACTATGGATTTTTTGTACCTGTTGTCCTCGGGGCATGAAACATTCTTGACAATAGAATTGACAAGACTGCAAAACAGGTTGGGTTTGTGGAATGAGATTCCCGGAGGACTGGGTGGGAGGGGTGAATTTTCATTAATCGTTTTTTTATTTTCTTGTTCATATTTCTTGTATTTTGTAGGTTGTGAAAAGTCAAATGTTTGGCTAAGTCACATTAAATAATAAAAAAAAAGAACCAACTCAACACACATCCAAACCAAGCACTTGGAACCAAACAATCGCAACAAAGCACAATAGAATGACACACTCCAAAAAGAACACTCCTATATGCCCTGGCTTCCCACGCCAGGGTCTCGGGTCTGCCACACCCAAGCATAACTACCCACACAAGATTAAAACTGCTGATGCACAACATACCTCCTTTTGACCTGGCCTTTCACCTCCGGTCCGCCACCCCTGAGCATAACACAGCTCCACAACACAGAGCAACAACACAACAAACCCTACATCCTGTCATACCACCTAACTAAACGTCCTGAGAAAACACGATTAAACATCTCCACAACCAACACAAGAACATGACCAGCTCACCCGTACACAGCCTCTAAGAACAGATAAGAGGGAAAAAGGATAGCAAAGCCACTCGCAATAACAAGTACACACGTACTTGTTCATAACTGCCCCCAGCAGCTTTTTGATGCCTTCCATCACCCCTTCCCAATACAGAGTTCTAACCGGACAGACTCAAACGATGTGCCAGAGACCAGCGTGCCCTTCCCATACTGCAGGCATTCACGAGGCACTGACTGATCTATCACATGCATTAGTTCCGGTGTCATATATATCTTATGTAGGTAATAAGATTGCCTGAATTGGAACTGCACGTTCTCCAGCATGGGGTCTGGCATGGATTCACATGCTCATGAACATTCCCAGTCGCCAGGCTGGGAATCCTCGTAAAGAAAAAATCAGTTTTAGTTTCTGAACTGTCTTTCTACTAATAACCAATCACTGGTCTCTGGGTCACACTGCCCCCAGCCAATGACTGCCCTCTAACTAAGCCCCTCCTCTGGCAGCCATCTTGATATTTTTACAGCACGTTCAAGGGATGGGAGTCCTCGTGCTGTAGCTCTCGAGCTTTTACTGTGTGTTGCGTTTTTTTGAAGAGTTTACTCTTATATTTTTGGTTAATTTGAGCCTCAAGCTCCACCGATTCTTCTTCCGAGCAACAGGGACCCGTTTCGGAATTTTCTATCCCCCTCAAGGACAGATTTTCGTTGAATAACACTTTTTGGATGATTCTGGAAGACCTTTGAGGCCTACCCCGATCGGACATGGCCCAGGACAATGGAGATTTGACACCTACTGGATCCAAACTGTTCAGGAACTGCCCAGGATGTGGACTACAAAATGCTTTCAAGGAGGATGAGCACTCCCGGTGCCTCTACTGCCTTCACGCCGACAAGTCGCACGTGGAGGACGACTTTGCGTTCTGTAAGAACATGTCCGTCCGGACAATGAAGGATCGTCTTACTCCGCTCACCAACTGGCTGGAGTGGAAGAGCCCAGCAACAGGTGCAAAGAAGTCTGAGCGGTCTTCTAAGACCTTTGAGGGCGCAACAAAAGGCAAAGCGCCGGGAGTCTGCGGGCACCGGGAACGCCGTTGGTTCGGGCTCCTCAGCTGCCAGGCAGGGCGTGATGTCACAGACCCCATCATCCACGACGAGCCAGTGCTCTGGCTCGGGAGGGGAGGAAGTCGGAGAACCCGTGTAAGAGAAGCCCCGGTCGATCCCGACGGAAAAAACCAGGGGGGGGGCGAGGTGGTGACCCTCCCCCTAAGGTGAAGGTCTCAGACGCGCCCAAGGTAGTGAAGGCCCTGATTCACCTAGTGAAGGCCTTGTTGGAAGGACTTGTGGCGGCCCTGGTGAAGCTGGTAGAGGCTACCCCACTGGAGACGACTTGCGGGCCTAGAGTTTCCCTGCCACCCCGGAGGGAATCATCTTTCCAGCCTATTCAAGAAGACCCCCGTGAAACCCCGGGAAGAGAAAGAGAGGGGGGGCACGGTAGACATAACAGACACAGATACCACCTCCAAGGATGAGCTGGCTGGCGTCAAAAAGATCATGGACAAGAAGTTCGAGGAAGTCTGGTCCTACGGGAGGGGCGAGGTGGACCTAGAGAGCAACAGTGGGGCCAACGAGGAGCAGTGGGCCACGGAGGGAACGGAGGACCCCGCGTCCCAGCCGTCTCTCCCAATGCCTATGCCACAGGACAATTCAGGAGCAATCCTGATGGCTTTGCAGACCCTGTGTACGGAAATAAGGACAAGGTGGCCCTAACCCCCAGTGGACGATCCAGCGGTGCATGGACCGTCGGGGAGCCCACCGAACAAGCGGAGACAAATCCACCCTCCCCCTCCCTTCCATCCTTCACCTCCATCCCCTCTACCGAGGGATGAGATGGGGACGGACGACGACGGTGGTAACGATGGGACGGATCTCGCATCGCCCCCTGCCCGGCCCCCCCCCCGCACACCCAACAAAATTGGCTCCTTTCACCCCATGATCGCCAGGGCATTGGAGCTGTTCCAGCTGTGCCCCGAAGAGCAGAAGGAGGGTTTTCTCTACCAACGATGGGAGGCCAAGAGGAAGACCGTCGTCTCACTCCTGTTACTGGACGACATCTGGGACGAAGGACTGTCACTCCTGAAGAACCCGTCCACGGCTCCTGCGAAGAGGGACCGGTACGAGAAGTAGTACCGGGTCCCGGACTCCGCCCCTATGTGCCTCAGAGCACAGCCGTCCCCGGATTTGGTCGTCTCCGCGGCAGCCAAGATGAAATCGGCAAGGGCAATGGCATCAACTTCCACTTCCCCACTGGACGGCAAGGGGAAGAAGCTGGACGCCATGGGACGACGCGTCATATCGTCGGCAGCAACGACCAGCAAAGCGGCTCTCGCGATCGTGGCATGCTACGACAGGGAGCTGTGGTTCAAGATTGCTCCCCTCCTGGACTCCCTCCTTCTGATCCATCCGGCAAAGGCCTCTGTCGAAGTGGTCGCTGCGACCCTGGCAAAGCCGGCTGAGACTAAGCCTGTGGAAACGGCCTCTGGGCCCAGAGTATCCCTGCCACCGCGGAGGGAGTCCTCTTTCCAGACCATGATTAAGACCCCCGTGAAGCCCCTGGCGGAAAAAGAGGGGGGGGGGGCAGTGGCCATTACAGACTCGGAATCAGCCTCTGAGGAGGAGCTGGTGGAAACCGAGAAGGACCGAGAAGGGCCTCAACGAGAGGTCCATCGGCCTCAACGAGAGGTTCGAGAAGGTTCGATCCCAGGGGATGGTCCCCACTGACGTGATCGAAGATAGTGATGATGGCTACATAGAGGGCCCAGCGGAACGGCCATCCCCCCTATCGCAGCCATTACCCGAGCCCCAGGATAGCTCGGCGGCCATTTTGTTGGCAATCCAATCCTTATGTACCGAGATGAGGACGAGATTACCACGGACCCCGACGGAGGATCCAGAACCGGGCACGTTGGGAAGCCCTCCGAAGAAGCGGAGGAGAGTCCACCCCGCCCTTCGTGCCTGCAAGACCTTTGGACCCCTCATCCTCGCCGTACACCATGAGAGGATACGGCGACGGACACAGCGACGGGGACGGACGATGACTGCGGCGATGACACAGCGGACATCCCGTCATCACCCCTCCGTGGGCTTCCCCAGCCGACGAAATTGGCTCTTTCCATGCCATGATAACCAAGGCATCCGAGCTCTTCCAGCTCTGCCCTGAACAGAAAAAGGAAGGGGTTCTGTACCAACGACAAGAGGCCAAGAGGAAGACGGCCCTCGTGGTGCCTTTGCTCGACGACATCTGGAACGAGGGGCTTGCTGTCCTCAAGAACCCTTCCACGGCACCCGTCAAGAGGGACAGGTACGAGAAGAAGTACCGAGTCCCCGATGCCGCCCCCTTGTGCCTCAGGGCCCAGCCCACGCCGGACTCTGTCATCTCGGCAGCAGCTAAGAAGGCAGCAGCGGGTGCGGCGGCTTCGACTTCCACTTCCCCGCCGGACAGCGAGGGCAAGAAGTTGGACTCCATGGGACGACGAGTCATCTCGTCGGCGACGACGATTAAGGCGGCCAATGCCTTAGCGATCGTGGCCCGCTATGACGGGGAGCTCTGGTTCAAGATAGCTCCCCTGCTAGACTTCGTACCTGACGACAAGAGGGCGGAGGCCCTAGAAATTGTGCAGGAAGGCGAGATGGCATCGGATCACGCCATAACGGTGGCAACGGACATTGCTGATACCGGATTTCGCCAACTGGGCAACAGAGTTTGCCTCCGACGACGAGGATGGCTCAAGGTGACAGACTTTCGCCAGGACGTCCAGACCAGAGTATTGGACATGTCGTTCGACGGCAACAACCTCTGGTAAGGCAGTGGACGAGTCTCTACAGGCCATCAAGACCGACTCGGAGACGGCCCGGGCCCTAAGGGTGCTTCAACAGCGACGGCCCTTTCGGAGCTCCGGAGGCAGACTGTGTGCCTCCAAAGGTTACAGCGGTGGCTCCTCCACTTACCGCCAGGCGGCCCGCTCCTCTTCCCAGGAGGCCTACAGAGGTCGCGGCAAGCAAGGGGGGGATCCCGCCGTCATCGCCAAGGCGGCAAGACCGCCTCCAAGCAAGACTGACCCGGCCGTGTTGTCGGGGGCCCCCACCAAAGCACCCCGGCGGGAGGCCGGCTGACGAAGTTCCTCGGCGTGTGGGAGTCCATCTCCACCGACCGTTGGGTGCTGGACACCCTGGCCAACGGGCACTCGCTGGAATTCCAAAAGTGCCCTCGCATTCCTCCTGTGGCCAAGAAGGAAAATCACATCCCTCAACTGCTGTTGGAGGTAAGGGCGATGCTCAAGAAAGTTGCCATCCAGCTCGTCCCCAGGAGGCTCCGGGGCTCCGGAGTGAACTCAAGGTACTTCCTCGTCTGGAAGAAGACAGGCGGTTGGCGCCCCATCCTGGACCTGCGTTTGTTAAACAAATGCATCAAGGCACAGAAATTCAGGATGGTCACCCTCCAGCACGTACTGGGACAGCTGAAGGAAGGCGACTTCCTATCGTCGTTGGACCTGGAGGATGCTTACTTCCACATCCCCATTCTAAAAAGGCACAAGAAGTTGCTCAGGTTCGTGGTTCAGGGTCGCCACTACCAATTCAGAGCCCTACCGTTCGGATTAAAGTCGGCACCCAGGGTTTTCACCAAGTGCCTGGCACCAGTGGCGGCGCGGCTGCGCCTGCAGGGGATCCACGTCTACCCCTACCTGGACGACTGGCTAATCCAGGCTTGGACAAGGGAACTCGCCGTTGAACGCACGGCGAGGACCGTCCGGTCGCTCACAGAGCTGGGGTTCGCCATCAACTACCCCAAATCCCACCTGGTTCCATTGCAAGTAGCACTTTTTCTGGGAGCGAAGCTCGATACAATGGGGAAATTGGCCTCCCCTTCAGAGGAGAGGACCAAGACCATCCTGGGCAAGGTGCGGCGCCTGTTAGCCACGGACGTGGCCAGGGTGAGGTCCATCAAGTCCCTTCTCGGGATGATGTCCTCATGCATCTATCTTGTACCCCTTTGCAGACTTCGGATGCGTCTGCTACAGGAGTTCCTCGACGCCCGCTGGTTTCAGGCGACGGGCGGTTTCGAGGACAGGATCCTTTTCGGCGAGGAATTCCATCGGGCGATCCTATGGTGGGGCACCCGTTCTCACCTCACTACAGGCACGGACTTTCAAACCCCAGCGTTTCAGGAGACGGTGACGGACGCCTCTCTGGAGGGTTGGGGGGCCCAACCCGGAGATCTCCACGCAAGAGGCCTTTGGCTCCCGGAGGAAAGGCCTCTCCACATAAACATTCTGGAGCTCCGAGCAGTGTTCTGGGCTCTCAAGTCGTTCCTTCCGTCCCTCAAGGTGGTGAGGATCTTCACCGACAACACCACCACAATGTTCTACATACGGAAGCAAGGGGGCACCAGATCCCCAGCCCTATCAAAGGAGGCCCCAGGATCTGTGGCACTGGGCCGTCGCCCAGGGGATGTTTCTGGTTCCCTTCCACTTGGCAGGAATAAACACCATTGCCGACTCACTCAGCAGGGAGCTGCGCTCGTGCCACGAGTGGGAACTGCGCCAGGATCAAGTGGATCGACTCTTCCAACGATGGGGCAAACCCCAGATCGACCTGTTCGCGACGGCGACAAACTCTAAGTGCTAGAGGTTCGCCAGCAGGTTCCCACAGCCGAGGAGCATGGGCGATGCTTTCTCGTTCCCCTGGGACACCCGGTTTCTATACGCGTTCCCTCCATTGCCGTTGCTGCTCCGCCTCATCAACCAGCTCAAGAAGTCCAGGTACAGGATGATCCTCGTCGCACCGGCGTGGCCGAGGCAGATCTGGTTCCCGGACCTTCTGGCCTTGTCAACATCCTCACCAGTCAAGCTGCCGGAGGACGCGGCTCTTCTCTCCAGAGAAGGAGGTGCCATTCTCCATCACGACCCACAGTCGCTGAACTTACAGGCCTGGCTCCTGCAGCACTAGAGTTTGGAGGGTACAATATACTGGCTGATTGCAGAGAGGTTCTTGCAAAGGCCAGGGTGTCCTCAACTCTCAAGTGTTACGGTCATAAATGGAAGAGGTTCTCTGTCTGGTGCCGTGCACAGAAGATTAACCCTCTGCGGATTACAGCCCCTCAAGTACTGCCGTACCTACTGTCGCTGGCCAAAGCTGGACTGGCTCACGCCTCCATCAAAATACATCTGGCTGCCATCTCCCGATATACCAGGACTACGGGACGGGCGTCCTTGTGGTCTCATCACCTGGTGAAGGAGTTTATGAAGGGACTATTCCGTTCATTCCCGCCGGAGAAGGCTCCTGCCCCGGCGTGGGAGCGTAATGTGGTGCTGACCAGGCTCATGGGGGGCCCCATTCGAGCCTATGCATTCGGCACCTTTGAAGTTCCTGTCATGGAAGACAGCGTTCCTCGTGGCCATCACCTCTGCACGACGAGTGGGAGAGATCCAGGCCCTATCTTGCAAGCCTCCATACTTGACTTTTCATGACACGAGGGTGGTGCTGAGGATGCACCCCTCTTTCATGCCCAAGGTGCCGTCGGACTTCCACCTTAACGAGCCCTTGGTGTTATCAGTTATCTTCCTGTTGCCTTTGACGCCGGCCAAGAGGACTTTGCACTCGCTGGATGTAGCTAGAGCGCTGAAGTTCTACGTGGACCGCACGAAGAGTTTTCGGAAGACGTCACAACTGTTTGTGAACTTTGGGTCTGTGAATCAAGGGAAGGCTCTCTCGAAGACTTCCATTTCCAGATGGCTCTCCGGCTGCATCATGCACCGTCACCGGTTGGCAAATCGACCGCTGCCCGGCCGTCCGAGAGCCCATTCGACCAGAGCGATCGCTGCTACCACGGTGTTCCTGTCTGGTGTGCCCCTGCTGGACATCTGCAGGCCTGCTATGTGGAGGTCGACGCACACCTTCACAACATTCTAATGCGTCGATCGGGAGTCCAGGGTCGGCCAAGCTGTGCTGCGCAACCTGTTCGCTTAAGGTGAGCCTGGTGAGGAGGTAAGAGATGCTTAATGTTGAGTTGTTGTATTGCTAAATGTTGAGCCTGTTGCCACCTCCCGTGGTTGTGCATGTGTATACTGCTATGTATTATTTTATTCATGAGCATGTTAATCCATGCCAGACCCCATGCTGGAGAAGGAACAAGTTACTTACCTGTAACTGTTGTTCTCCAGCATGGGTCTGACATGGATTCACATGCGAACCCTCCCACCTAGCCCTCTGCGGCTCTTCACTTGGTCATACTGATATGATATGATAGTTTATTTATATAGCGCCTATACACAATGTGTTTCAAAGCGCTTCAAGGCAAGGGAGGGAACAAGGGAAAAAACTATGACATTCTTACGGGCCATGAACAGTAAGGATGTGAAATTAACTATCATACTCGGCCTGACGACATTTCAGATAGTGAAAGAGCTAAAACCTAGATAAGGAAGGGAGGGGGAGAGTGGGAAGGAAATGGAAACAGACCGGCGACTACCATACTAGGCCTGACGACATTTCTGGTAGAGCCGGAAAAAAAACAAGAGGTGAGGCACTTGGCGTGCTACCACATCTGAGGATGGCTGCCAGAGGCGGGGCTTAGGCAGAGGGCAGTCATTGGCTGGGGGCAGTATGACCCAGAGATCAGTGATTGGTTACTACTAAGAAAGACAGATCAGAAACGAAACTGATACTGATTTTTTCTTTACCGAGGATTCCCAGCCAGACGACGGGGAATATTCATGAGCATGTGAATCCATGCCAGACCCATGCTGGAGAACAACAGTTACAGGTAAGTAACTTCCTTGCTCAACATGCCAGTGGAGCCAAATGTACTATTCGCCAAAGCAGTGGAGGATGCTCTAATGTCGGCCAAAGAGGAGTATGAAACTATCAAATCTCTTGGCCAACTTACCAACAAGCAAACTGGGCAAAGAGGCAGAAACAATTTTTGTCGTTTTCGCAGACAAAATTCCCAAAGAGGCTTGGGCTGTGGTCAAAACCAGCATTCTGCATGGAACAGCAACCAGAGTCAAGCGTCCCAGGGCTATCCTAGAGGCCAGCACAGCGGCCGCGGCAGAGGGAGAGCCTCCACTTCCAGAGGTGGAGGAACGCCTCCCACACAATCACAACCTGCTACTGGTACCCTCCCATGCCTCTGCAGTAGGGGGACGAATTTCAAACTTCACCCCCTCATGGGAGGGAGTAACCACGGACAAGTGGGAGTGAACAGTTGCGCTAAGTTATTTTGTGGAGCTCATAGGAACACCATCAAACAGCCCTATGCGCCAAAGTAAAACAACAAAAGAAGAACTCATCATAATAGAAGAGGTCAACACCCTGCTCCTCACGGACGCCATCGAGATTGTGCCATTCAACAAGGTAAACAAGGTTATTTAATCAACATAATTCCTTGTACCAAAGAAAGAGCTGACAATGCGTCCAGTATTAGACTTGCGCCCTGCAAACACTTAAGTAAAGCCACAAAAGTTCCACATGACAACGCTACAAGAACCAATTCCCCTGCTAAAATCGGGTGGGGGTGGGGGTGGGGGAATTACATGGCAACATTGGATATGAAAGATGCCTATTTTCATATTTCAATGTTCCCAGGGCACAGAAAACTCTTGCGGTTCAAAGTAGCACACCAGCACTACCAATTCAAGGTGTTGCCCTTTGGAATAGCATCAGCTCCAAGGGTATACACCAAGGTACTGGCAGTGGTGGCGGTGCACTTGTGCAGGGAGGCAATCCCAGTGTACCCCTATCTGGACGACTGGCTGATCATGGGAGAGACTCCCCACCTTTGCAGACTAAACACGCAAAGAACCATAGATCTTCTCTTCCAATTGGGCTTCTCTATAAATGCGAAAAAATGAAGTCTTGTACCAAATACTTCAAAACCGTTACTGGGTGTTGTATTAGACACAAGTACAGGCTTGACCTTCCCTTCTATGGAAAGAGTGCAGAACATGCTTCAGCAAATACCCCAGTATCAAGACGTTCTCCAGTTAAGCATACGCAAAGCTATGTGTTTGCTAGGCATGATGGCATTGTGCATATATCTAGTCCCATGCGCACGTCTGCACATGCGACCAAAGCAGGAGTGGTTGGCGAAACAATGGTCTGAGGCAAGTGGTCAGTGGGGCGATCTAGTGGTCGTTTCTAGTACAGAGTCTACACTAGTGTTCAAGAGAAAATCTGTTAAAGGGAAAACCCTTCCACGATCCGGAAGCGCAAGCGATTGTCACAACAGAGCCATCCCTCTCCGGGTGGAGGGCTCACTATCTTCACCACACAGCACATGGTCTGTGGACCCAGGTCACCGCACAGAACCATATCTACCTGCTGGAACTACTAGCAGTACTCAAAGCACTCCAAGCATTCGAAGTGCAACTGACGAACCAGTCGGTTCAAATTCTGACGGACAGCACAACTGCAATGTTCTACATCAACAAACGGGGGCGCACACACTCTCCAAGTCTGTCCAAGTTGGCACAGAAAATATGGAAATGGGCACTCGGACGAAGAATAACCATATCCTCCCAACATGTTCCAGGGGTACTCAATACTATAGGTGACTCTCTGAGCAGGGATCCCCTACCAGAGGAACACGAGTGGCAACTAGACTCCAGCGTCGTAGACCACATCTTCTCTCAATGGGTTTATCCCACAATAGACTTGTTCGCTACAGGAGAAAACCAGCAATACCCAGACTTCGCGTCATATGAATGAACTAGTCAGGGAAATTTGCTTGCGCATGTAGAGGTGCCAAGCACTATACACACTCCAACCCCCCATTTTGAAGTACCTAGAACGTTCACTCTGAAATATGTGACGTATGATGAGCAAATAATCCAGCAGAGAGCCGCAGTTGGGCTCTGTCCAGTACCTATCAGAAGAACAGCACCTTTTGAAGTACCAACACCTAAGAAAACCTGGACAGTAAGGTACCCATTGAGAGAACCATATTGACACATGAGACAGAATGACGATTGTCAGAATACAATACCCGAAAAAGCTAAAAAGATGCTGAAGGAAGACTAATGGTGACGTCCTAAGAAATCGGACTGAATCACATATAGAAGATATGACTACCTGTGAATGATGAAAAGAGACGAAACACCATGGACAAGTGACATCCTGAGCCAAAAGTGAAATAATTGATGTCAAGATGTCAGAAATTATGCATATGCACGATGAAGATATTCAGTTAGTTTAAACGTGTACATATGCAAGGAAGGAACAGCAAGAAATCGTGAGGCTTGCTTATGCTTAGTAGTAAGGTGGATTGCGGCAAGCGCCACCTATACATATCTACCTCAAAAGGAGCACTTTATATAACTATACTTCCACTATGCACAAGAGCAGAATCAACCAAAGGTTACTAAAGGTCTCAAGAGGAGAGCTTTGCAGCAAACAAATCGAGAATTAAAGACAGAGAGAAATTCAGACGAAGGTAAATCGTGCCAAGAAGCCAAGGGTGTATCGGCTGAAATAGACCAACAGTGGATACAATTTATGAGAAGAACAGAGCATCCTGTTCAGAAAGGTCAAGATAAGCCACAGATGGCTGGCAGAATGAAATCAAATACACAAAATTGTATGAAGAGTAAGACGATTTCAGTGTCAATCACGTGACCAGACAAGCAAGAAGGGATGAAACTTTCACTCCTGCGCATGGACCTATGCCGTGCACAGACGCCTTAACTTTTCCAGACCAAGAAGCAGTCGCGAGGTCAACCACAAAGAAATAAATGACACATGACCACTGAGGTGATGATTGACTGTAGCAATAATTGGAGGGAAGCTGGGGGTGCAGACAAACTCCCTGGACATGGCTGGCTATTCAGCACGCTGCTAAGCAAGTGGAAAAGTATGAGTGGGGGTGATGCCAACTCATAGTGGACCATGTAATCTAGGGTCCTGTAGTTAGTAGAACCAATGAGACATCGTACTTTTAGTGACGTTTACAGTAGCCATTTTGAAGGAAGGGCTCAGATGCCCCACCTGACATTGTTTATCCAATCCCCTCTCCCTGTTACCATGTACAGATATAGTCCCTATATTAAAGTTACTTTCCTAGAACCAATAGAGTTGCATGGTAAAACCAGTGAGACCAGTTTTTGGTATAAATGATGTGTGTTTTCTGAAATGAATTTTGAGTTGAAGCGAGAAGGAAGATCGAGTGATTGCTGATATTCATGAGCTCCCCGTTTTTTTGTATTCCCTTTGCCAAACTATTGAGTTGTCATTATTGATTTGATGTAAGAGTATTAATCTGCATCACCATCAATCTCAAGGGTGCTGCTGCTCATCTTAAAGTGCTGTTGGGAAACCCCCAGTCCTATGGGCCGGCTGGGGTCCTACTGCACACCCCCGACTCCATTAATGAGCAGGATAGTGAACAAGATGCACAAAGAGCAGATGACGCTTATCCTAGTTGCTCCTATGTGGACGAGACAACCATGGTATCCACATCTGCGCAAACTGGCGATGTGCGATCCAATCAAACCCCCATACCTAACCAACCTGTTAACTCACACGGGGGAACAATAGTACACCCTCTACCACACTCGAACTTGGCAGCATGGCTCCTGAAGTCAGTTTGGTCACCTTAATTTACCACAGCGGTGTATTAATATCCTCAAGGAGGCAAGAAAACCTAACACTAGACACTGTTATTTCAACAAGTAGAGAGGATTCGTAGTTTGGTGCCATTCCAAACAAACCCCATAGAATGTACTCCTTCACACATTCCCAACTAAATGCTGCACTTGTTAGACTCAGGGTTAGTATTGAACTCTATAAAGGTCCACCTGGCGGCTTGATCAGCTTGTACCACCTCTCAAAGCAAGGTATTGTGGTGGATGATTCCATTCATTAAGGCATTCATAGAGAGTCAAGAGACTCAACCCTCATACACCACCAGGATGGGATCCCAATGTAGTGCTAGCAAAGCTCATGGGGTCCCCATTCGAGACTATGCATACGTCAAGCTTTATACACCTGACATACAAGACTGCCTTCTTAGTGGCTATTACTTCCATAAGAAGAGTTAGTGAATTGCATGCATTGTCAGTGCATGACCATTTCTTTATCATACATAAAGATACATTGGTTTTACGGACTCATCCTACGTTCTCTCCTAAATTCTTTTCTAAATTCGACGTGAACCAATCTATTGAGCTTCTGACTTTCTTTCAGAGACCAACTAGCTCAGCTGAGGTAAACCTCCACACACTGGATGTGAGGAGGGTGGTCCTTTACTATGTAAACAAGACCACACTGCTTAGGAAAACAGATTGACAGTTTGCCTCCATAGCACCAGGCAAAGAAGGAGACTGTATTTCTAAAAATCCCATCTCCAGATGGATAGTAAGATGTATTCAATTGTGCTATTCATTATTGCACAAGACTCTGCCTTTTACACCAATAGCTCACTCCACAAGGAGCACTGGAGCTACTCTGGTCTTTATCACGAATGTCCCCTTAGACAGCATTTGGAAAGCAACTACATGGAGCTCAGTACTCACCTATATTCGTCACTACTGCATTGACGCGCATTCCAAGACAGATACACAGGTGGGATAAGTGGTTCAGAAACAACTATTTGCTGCTACTCCTTATGACCACCACCTTCTCCTAACACTGCTTGCTAATCTATGCATAGCATGTGATCTAAGCAGATTCCACAAGCCTCAGAAGGGATGCATTACTCAACGTAATCGTATTTCTGATGCTTGTATCTGAGAGAAGGTGCATAGATGTTTGAGCGTTCTGACTAGATCTACTTGGATATAACTGTACTCACACTGCACTTCATGCAACCTCATGTCCTCCTTTCGGAACAAAACAATCGGAGGTACCTCGGCGCCTGAAGGACCATGGGTACCGTGGACTTCACAGTAGGGATAGTATTACTGGCACGCCTTGTCAACGTCCCTTTTCGAGTTTCGAAAACAACTGTAATACTCTGCAGCTTCCACTAGATGTCGGTCTATGCATAGCATGTGAATCTAAGCAGATACAAGCATCAGAAATACGATTACGGTGAGTAATGTATCCCATAGGTACAAACCAATGCTCTTTCTCTCCTTGTGCATTTGTACTTTGTTCAGTCAAACATGGGCTTACAGAACTCTCAGATCATGTTTTTTTAATTTCTTTTTAAAGTCCTGGCATTGATGGGACATGTCATTTTACATTCCTGTTTAATTTTATAAATGCAGGTGGACAAGCACCAGAATGCAGTCCAGGTAGTAGTTTTCTACATTTACTTAAATGTAAAATTGCAGTTGGAGCTTGAATTCCTGTATTGGCACACACATAGAGGTGGACTCCTCCCATATCACAGCGAGTTCCAGTGTAACCTTTAACACAGGTAGGGTGCTGCTACCTTAAAACTGAGAACTGTTTTGAAATAAAAATGAAAATTACAATTCCATAAATAGCAAAACGTACTGCTAGATGTACCTTTTTCCTTGCAAGCTCAGACTTGAACATTGTTTTTATACGCATGCCAAGGTAATGCCAACCGAAATAAATCTTATGAAACAGTGAGTCTAAAGCAATCACAGCCCCAGCTTTGTTTCACATGGCATACATATTTATGCCCCACATCCCTTTCTAATCGGCCATCATTTGCGCCGCTTGGTAAAAATGGCCACAACACACATTTTTCCATTTACTTTTGTTATTGATGGTTGACCCCATGTTGGGACTCTGCCCCACGCCAGTCAAGCCTAGATGCAGCCCCTCCTCTCACTTCACACATCTTATGACTGTTTGCTTTGCAGGAAGAGCTGGGGCAGGGGAAGAGGCTCATGGACTTCAGACACCAAAATAAATGCACCGGCTCATTTTGGTGTCTGATGCGAGGAGCTGCTGGGAAGCCTCAGACGAGCTACCAGTGGCTTGCGATCTACAGTTTCTAGACCCTGGGTCTAGACACTACAGTGACACTCCTGATCTCCATTGTAACCCACTAAAACAAATTGGCACTAATGGAGAAATCAGCTGTGACCGGCATACATGAGTTGAGTGCAAGGTGGGAGGGTAATGATAATGCACTGGCCAAACACCTCTTTTCCTTCAGGACTAGAAATAAAATGAGACATGTGGCAAATGCACTGTTATGGCGCTGGCAAGTAGAATGGGGAAATGCATTCCACTCTGCATACACACCTCAAAGGCTGCTAATATTGACTTTCATGCTCCCAATTGTAACCCCATAAACAGACCTAACTAACGCACAGAGCAATCCATACTGGCATATCTGCGCTCCATGAGATGTCAGATGGTGCCGTGGATCACTTGACGTCCCATTTTTTTCTAGTGCCAAAAAGAGAGGCCAAGAGAAAGACAGTTATGACACAAGCAAATAGGATGGGGAAATATTTCCTAGTAAGCCTAGATAAAAGCAAGATAGGTTTGCGACATACCTGCCCTCCATTGTAAAGCACTAAACAACCATGTCGGTTTTGCATGTGGAAAGTGCAGTTTGTCAACGGGTAACAAAATGGCAATGGCTCAAGGTGCCTTTTTCTGCAGACAAATTAAAGAAGGAATGTGGCAAGGCCACTGTTACCACAAGAGCAAATGGAATGAGGCAATATGTTTCACACACCATGAACAATGGTGACCAATAATAGTAACAAAGATATTATCAAAAGTAAGAGTGGAGACAGTTCTATTTTACGCACAAAACAACTGTAAGTGGCATACCTGGGTGCATCATAGTCTCGCCCTGTGGTAAAGAAATTGAACAGGGCAGGCAGTAAAGGTCCAGTTGTGAATTCAGCAAATTTGATGATTTCTTACTTTTCAACCAGTCTAGATGCTACCAGACAGATACTAGTGACATATGTGCTCTCGATTGTAATGCCAGAGACAAACCACCCTAATGCACAAATTGATTGTGGCATATCTGCACACCATGAATTGTTGGATGATGCGTTGAAAGCACTGGCCGTCCCAAATTTCTCCTGTGGTATGGCATTGAAATGGACCAAGAAAACAGTTTGGACACTAGCAATCATGATGGGGGGGGGAGGTGGGTGGGAAATACATTTATCTGGGAATAGACACTGCACAGGGAGACATTTGTGACATGCCCTCAACTATAACGAAGTAAAATGATTAGCTCTAATGCCCAAAATAACCATGACTGATCATGCTTTCAGTGCAGTCTGTTGGAGGTAACAAACAGAAATGGCTGGCCAGATCTCGTCCATCTGTCACGAAATAAAATGGACAAGCAGGCGAAGTGGATATGGGATGAAATGGATTCACTGTTATGACTTAGTCTGACATCTAGTGTTAATCGCAGATTAATGAGGATCTACAGAAGACGTCGACATGGACGTTTCTGTAACATGATCCCTAACGTGACGTGTAGTGTACCCAAAAATCCCTCGCGCGTTGAGGTCCCGCAGATAGGGCTGGTCGCCTTATGCAGAGCGCTTACATATTGCAAATAAAATCTTTGTCCACGACCTCTGGTCATTTATAGATATATTCATCCCCTTCAACAACTGCTTGTCTGACACCGCGGAAGACAACCTCGGACCTAGACAGCTGCTCCGGTCGATGCTGTCGACCGCGTGGCCGGGCCTTCTGGCCTGCCTATACAGTAAGGAGAGTGGGGTCCGGGGTTTTCAATTTCTTTCAAAAATGTATTTCCTTCTCACCTCTCTTTGCCCCGCTGATTTTGCCATTGCTATAATCCTGAGCTATGGACAGGACACATTTTAAATGTTGCCCTTCTTGTAAAGGCAAGTACACTTGGAAAGACATGCACCAGAGTTGCAATAAGTGTCTCCCTCGATCACCACGAGGCATCCTGTCGATCTTGTCAGTTCTTGCGTCCTAAGATGTTGAAGGAGCGTTCAGTTAAACGGTGAATGGCCTACGCAATGATGCAGGCCGAGGGTAGCTCCCCCGCCACCACAGCCGATGAGACTAACAAAGAAATAAGCGACGGCCGTGGCTCTGATACCGATACCGATGCCATTGACCTTTCGTTGGAGTGACCACGCTCGAACGTCCGTCCCCAGCAGGCAGGATGGTGGTTCTGCTATGGGAAGTGTACATCCTGGCGACAGGGACGCATCTGCTACTCACAAAGGCAAGCACAGAACCCCCCCCCCCCTTATTGCCTCAACGGACTCGTCGGGATGGTCCAAGATGCCAACGGGCACGCCGAGCTCCTCAACGGAACCCGCCGATCCACGGGGTGAGCAGCCCTCCCTGCAACTGCATAAGCGGCATACATCTGGGCACTCCACTGAGAAGGGCCTCTGCACCAAAATTCATAAGGTCGTCGAGACGCCACCTTAAGAACGCGCCGACGCAGAAGGTTCCGGTAATGTCCAAGACTACAGCAAAGCCGCTTGAACAGCCGAAACCCCTCCCAGAGACAGCGAGCATACGTGAGAGTCTCGCAAAGATTGTTTTGGCAGCCAATAAGCCCAAAGACAGGTCGAAAGACACGTCCACATGCCCAGGAAGGCAGGAAGACTATTCTGAGAGCCCCCAGTCTCTATCTAAAACTCTGATAAATCTTGCCGTTCTAAGCAGGTAGATCACCTAGAGGAGCCCCCCCCCTCTTCACTTCTCTGGCTCCTCCTTATGGACCAGGGATAGGTTTGAGGGGTGTATGAATAGGCTTGCAAAGTTCATGGACTTTTCAGAAAAGTTTACCACTCCCAAGAAGCCTAGTGAGAGTAGGACCTTTATCGCACTGTCGAAATTTCAGAGGTCCTCCTGCCCTCTTCCTGATCCGTCAGGTCAAGCACCTCCTCATGAAGAGGTTCCTCAAGACGCCTTTTTACAAGAGTGATCCCTTTTGAGGATCCCACTCACCAGGCCCCAGATTGGGAAGATGAGCCACCAGTGGATTGTCACCTACCAATACCCCACATCCAGACACAATATGCATGGATACTCGCGCCTCTCCACCTCTTAGACAGGCATCTCCCATAGATGACCAGATGGCATTTAATGCCATTCTGAAAAAAGCAGCCAAACATTTTCATATAGCCACGCAAGAAGCAGTGCAAGATTCTGACTTTGTGGAGGACATTCTGAAGGAGAAGCCTCCTGCAAGTCAGGCTATCCCTTTACTGAACTCCTATTAAAAGGTCCGTTGTACCCTTATTTACTGATCTCTTCAAAGACGAGGGCTGTGAACCCACGGATAGAGAAACTCGTTCACCTCTTCCCTATAGACCCTCTTTACATTCAGGGACGTGCCAGCACAGATTCCCTCGTGGTCACAATTAGAAAGAGGGTGGGGTACTCTTGTCCATGGGTGAGGCAACTCCGAGAAAACGTGTCACTACTGCAGCTGCTTATTCCACCAGGATTGCCAACAATACCACACTGTTGGCCAGCTATTACGATGTTCAGTGGAACCTGCTACAAGAGGGCCTGCAGGAGGTCCCCGAACCAGTGTTTTCACATTTGATCATGGTGGCTCCAGAGGGGGGAGGCAGGTAAATCACAATATCCTTAAGAACACCCTAGATGCTGCGGAGACAGCAGGGAGAACTCTGGCCCAAGGTACCCTTTTGAAGAGGCACGCATGGTTAAAGAACTCTGGGTTCAAGCCAGAAACACAAGCCTCTCATCAACAAACCGTTTGGTAAAGCTGTGGATGAGGCGCTAGAAATGATGAAAAAAAGAACACAAGACTTTGAAATCTTTAAATCAGATTACTCAAAGGCCCTTTCAGCAGCGAGGTGGGGGTTCTCCCCGCTCCTTTTGCGGACAATCCTACCCACGTTCCCCACTCAACCAATACGCAACGGGAAACACATTGTCTTTAGGACACGGGTCCGCTGCCTAAAACCAGTATCTGTCTAGAGGACAGTGCCATGGCAAGGGAAGGGGTTGAATTACCACCCCTAGAGGCTCCCTGGTCTCCAATCAGAAATGACCTGCAGATCTGTGTCATCCCTCTCTGGTCAGGGAACAGATAACATCATTCTTCCACGCATGGAAGGGAATTAGCATAGACCAGTGGGTGCTCAAGACAGTCGCCCACGGTCATTGTAGAGTTCAGCCGACCACCTTGATACCGACCAACGAAGTCCAGACGTTTCATCTGAACATCTGAAGATCCTACTGCGAGAGGTCGAGATCCTGCAGGAAAAGGGCGCTATCAAAGTCATCCTCGTTCAACAGGTAAACAAGGGTATTTATTCAGTGTACTTCCTTGTACCCACAAAGGATCTCACCATGTGCCCTGTGCTAGACTTGCGCCCAGTGAACAAATGTGTCAAACCACAAACATTTTGCATGATAACGCTGAAAGAGGTAATCCCTCTGCTAACACAAGTGGGATTACATGGCGACATTGGACATGAAAGATGCATACTTTAATATTTCAATGTTGCCAGCGCACAGAAAATACCTGAGGTTCATGATAGAGGACAAGCACCATCAGTTCAAGTCCTTCCTTTCGGCATTGCCTAAATCCCAAGGGTATTTACAAAGGTGCTGGCAGTAGCGGCAGCTCACCTGCGCAGGTAATCCATCCCAGTTTACCCTTACCTCGACGTCTGACTCATAGCGGGATTCGTATGGAACATGTCTGTCAAACACCCAGAAGACAATAGATCTTCTCTTCAGTCTGGGATTCTCAATAAACAAGAAGTCTAGCCTAGACCCCAGTCAAGTAAAAAAAAAAAAAATTCTGGGGGCTCTGAATCGTACAAAAGACGGCCCTGTCTTCCCCTCCAACAAAAGGGTTAAAAACGTGCTGTTTCAGATCCCTCACTATGTAGCCAGTTGAGAGATGACGGCATGCAACATTTGCTCATGTGCCCTATGCAAGAGTGGCTCAACAGCCAATGGTGTCAGGCCAGCGGACAATGGAACGATCTAGTGGTTGTATCAGCAGCCCTCGTTCTCTCTGCAGTGGTGGTCGAGGGTGAACCTCTTGTAGGGGAAAACCTTCACCACCCCCGCAGTAGAAGCCACTCTTCTCCAGCATGGGGTCTGACATGGATTCACATGCTCATGAATATTCCCCGTCGTCAGGCTGGGAATCCTCGGTAAAGAAAAATCATTATCAGTTTCGTTTCTGATCGGTCTTTCTTAGTAGTAACCAATCGCTGATCTCTGCGTCATACTGACCACAGCCAATGACTGCCATCTCCCTAACCCCCGTCTCTGGCAGCCATCTTCAGATTTTTACCGCACGTTCATGTGTTGAGATCCTCGTGCTATTGCACTCGAGCTGTAGTGCGTTTTCACGCTTTTTCATAGGAAAATTTGCTCTTTTTTCAGTCAAAAGAGCCTCAAGCTCCACAGTTTCTTTTTCCGATGAACGGGGACCCGTGTCGGATTCCTCTACGCCCCTCAAGGGTGAAGATTTCGTCGAGCCACGCTTTTGGAGGACTCCAGAAGTTCCTCAGGCCCATCTCGGTCATGGCCCAGGAGAAGGGAAGCTCGACGCCCGGAAAGCTGTTCAGGGTCTGCCCTGGATGCCAGCTTCAGAATGTCTTTAAGGAGGACGAACACTCCCTTTGCCTCTACTGCCTGCATCATCCTCCACCTCCTTTTCAACCATCGCGTCCTGCTCAGCCCTCCTCCCCGTCCACGACCAGTGGGGATGATACGGGGACGGACACAGCCGCGACGGGTACAGACGACGAGGTTTACGACGAGGATCTTCCGTCGTCACCTCCTTCCCGGGCCTCCCCGCCCGACGAGATTGGATCGTTTCATGCCATGATCACCAGGGCATCTGAGCTTTTCCAGCTCTGCCCGGAAGAGAAGGAAGGTTTCCTTTATCAACAGCGCGAGACCAAGAGGAAGACGGTCCTCGCTGTACCTCTATTGGACGATATCTGGGATGAGGGTCTCGCCCTCCTCAAGAACCCATCCACAGCGCCTGCGAGAAGGGATGGGTACGAGAAGAAGTACCAGGTCCCAGACGCGGCCCCCTTGTGCCTTCGGGCACAGCCGACCCTGGACTCGGTCGTCTCCGTGGCGGCCAGGAAGAAAGCGGGGGGGGCTTCGGCCTCTACGTCGACCTCCCCACCGGACGGCGAGGGAAAGAAATTGGACACGATGGGACGCAGAGTCATCTCATCGGCAGCGACGACGATTAAGGCTGCAAACGCCTTAGCCATCGTAGCCCGCTACGACAGGGAGTTGTGGTACAAGATCGCCCCCCTGCTGGACTTCCTACCGTATGACAAGAGGGCGGAGGCCCTAGAGATCTTGCAGGAAGGAGAAGTGGTGTCGGACCACGCCATTACGATAGCGAAGGACATCGCTGACACTGGATTTCGCCAGTTCGGCAACGGCGTGTGCCTTAGACGGCGTGGATGGCTCAAGGCAACAGACTTCCGGCAGGACGTGCAGACCAGAGTTTTGGACATGCCATTCAACAGGAGCAACCTGTTTGGGAAAACAGTGGATGATTCCCTACAAGCCATCAAGACGGACACAGAGACGGCCCGGGCTCTTGGTGTTCTCCAGCAACGACGGCCGCCCTTTCGGAGCGCCGGAGGCAAGCAGGGTGCCTCCAAAGGTTCCGGCGGCGGATATTCCACCTACCGTCAAGCAGCCCGTTCGTCGTCACAAGAAGCCTACAGGGGACGAGGCCCGCCGTCGTCGCCAGGGAGGACAAGGCGGCAAAGCCTTGTCGAAGCAGGACTGAATCGGCCGTGGGGTCGGGCCCCCATCGAAGCATCCCGGTGGGAGGCCGGCTGGCTAACTTCGTCAGCGTGTGGGAGTCCATCTCCACTGACCGTTGGGTGCTGGACGCCCTGGGCCAGGGTCACATGCTCGAGTTTCTAAAGAAGTGCCCGCGCGTCCCCCCCGTGGCCAGGAAGGAACATCACGTCCCTCAACTTCTCTTGGAGGTAAAGGCGATGCTCAAGAAAGGCGCCATCGAGCTCGTCCCAAAGAGGCTTCGGGGCTCCGGAGTTTACTCAAGATACTTCCTCGTGAAGAAGACAGGAGGATGGCGTCCCATCCTGGACCTACAACGACTGAACAAATTCATCAAGGCACAGAAGTTCCGGATGGTCACCCTCCAGCACGTCCTGGGTCAGCTGGAGGAGGGAGATTTCCTGTCGTCGTTGGATTTGGAGGATGCCTACTTCCATATCCCGATCCTAAAGGGACACCGAAAGTTTCTCAGATTCGTGGTCCAAGGGCGTCACTACCAGTTCAGAGCACTTCCCTTCAGATTGAGGGAACTCAGGGTGTTCACCAAGTGCCTCGCACCGGTGGCGGCGCGGCTGCGCCTGGAGGGATCACGTCTACCCCTACCTGGACGACTGGCTCATCCGAGCAAAGACAAAGGAACTCGCCGCGGAGCACACGGCGAGGACCGCCCAACTAGTCACGGACCTGGGATTCTCCATAAACTACGACGGACACAAATGGAAGAGGTTCTCTGTCTGGTGCCACGCACAGAAGATTAACCCTCTACGGATTACGGCTCCAAGTACTGCCGTACCTGCTGACGCTGGCCAAGGCTGGACTGGCGCACTCTTCCATCAAGATTCATCTTGCTGCGATCTCCCGATACACCAGAACCATGGGACGGACGTCTTTGTGGTCTCATCGTCTGGTGAAAGAATTCATGAAGGGACTGTTCAGATCGTTCCCGCCGGTGAAGGCCCTGGCCCCGGCGTGGGAGCTCAACGTGGTGCTGACCAAGCTCATGGGACCTCCGTTCGAGCCTCTGCACTCAGCTCCGTTGAAGTTCTTGTCGTGGAAAACAGCGTTTCTTGTGGCCATCACCTCCGCACGACGGGTGGGAGAGATCCAGGCCCTTTCCTGCAAGCCCCCGTTCTTGACTTTTCACGCCCCGTTCTTGACTTTTCAGGACGCACCCCTCCTTCATGCCCAAGGTGCCGTCGGACTTCCACCTCAACGAACCCTTGGTGTTGCCTGTTTTCTTCCCGTCGCCTTCGTTGCCGGCTGAAAGGACTTTGCACTCGCTGGATGTGGCTAGAGCGCTGAAGTTCTACGTGGACCGCACGAAGAGTTTTCAGAAGACGTCACAACTTTTTGTGAACTTTGGACCTGTCAATCAGGGGAAGGCTCTCTCGAAGGCTTCCATTTCCAGATGGCTCTCCGGCTGTATCATGTACTGTCATCGGTTGGCAAACCGACCGCTGCCTGGCCAACCGAGAGTCCATTCCACCAGAGCGATCGCAGCTACCACGGCGTTCCTATCTGGTGTGCCCTTGCTGGACATCTGCAGGGCTGCTACGTGGAGGTTGACGCACACCTTCACGAAATTCTACTGCGTCGATCGGGATTCCAGGGAGGAGTCCAGGGTCGGCCAAGCAGTGCTGCGCAACCTGTTTGCCTAAGGTGAGCCTGGTGAGGAGGTAAGAATTGCTTAATGTTGAGTTTTGGATGTAATGCTTTATGTTGAGCCTTTGCCACCTCCCGTGGTTGTGCATGTGTGTACTGCTATGTATTCTTTTATTCATGAGCATGTGAATCCATGCCAGACCCCATGCTGGAGAAGGAACAAGTTACTTACCTGTAACTGTTGTTCTCCAGCATGGGTCTGGCATGGATTCACATGCGAACCCTCCCGCCTACCCCTCTGCGGCTCTTCACTTGGTCATACTGCCACTTCACGTGCTACCAAATCTGAAGATGGCTGCCAGAGGCAGGGCTTAGGGAGATGGCAGTCATTGGCTGTGGTCAGTATGACGCAGAGATCAGTGATTGGTTACTACTAAGAAAGACAGATCAGAAACGAAACTGATACTGATTTTTCTTTACCGAGGATTCCCAGCCTGACGGGGAATATTCATGAGCATCTGAAACCATGCCAGACCCATGCTGGAGAACAACAGTTACAGGTAAGTAACTTGTTCCTCACTACGGATGCTTCTCTCATGGGGTGGAGGGTTCGCCTCTTTCAGCAGACGGCGCACAGCATTTGGCCCCCTGCAGTAGCATCCAACCACCTAAACCTGTTGGAGCTGTTAGCAGTGTTCAAAGCCCTGAAGGCCTTTCAGACAGTTACAGGGGAAGACAGTACTAGTCCTCAGACATTACCACGGCCATGTATTACCTGAATAAGCAAGGGGGATACTCAGTCTCCAGGGTTATCCAAACTGTCCCAAAACATATGGAAGTGGGCTCTCAGACGCAAGATGTTCCTCCTGTCTCAACATGTTCTAGAGGAACTCAATCTTCTGGCGGAGGTACTCCGCAAAGACTTCCCGCTACCCACAGAGTACGAATGGTGACTACATGAAGACATAGTCTCCAATGTTTTCGCAGAATGGGGCTTCACAGAGATCGACTTGTTCGCAACTCTGGAGAACTTACAATGCCCCGATTATGGCTGCAGATACCCTTAGAACCGATCTAAGGGGGAACGGTCTATGAATAACATGATCAGGGAAATTTGTTAATGCTTTCCCCCAGACCTCCGACAACCCTACTCAGCAAGATAGTGCACAAGATGCACCAGGACCCAGTCACCATGATATTGGTGGCCCCGATGTAGGGCCGCCAACCCATGATCTCCCATCTGAATGTAAGCATGTGCCACACTTAGATGGAATTCTTAACTTTAACTTGCGTCACACCTAGATAGAAATGTGAATGTTAGAACATCTAAATGAAACAGTGAATGATGAGTAGTGCAACACTTGAATGGCATCTTGATCACTAGCCTGCCTCACATCTAGACAGAATATTGAAAATTAGCGAGCACCACACTCCGATGGAATAGTGAATGGTACCAAGCATCACACCAGACATAATTACAAGGAAAGCAATGCCAACTAACCAACCCACTAACAATTTCATCCCTCTGCATACACCTCTCACAACCTAACCAAACACAATCACAAGCCTAAAACGCAGCAATATGCACAAACTTCACTACACTGAAACAAAACAAACAACACATAGACCTGCACAACAGCACACGACTACCGACCGTAAAACACCCCAAGCCCAGCCAACGGACCCACCGGGCTGAGGCTGCCAACAGCACATTACTGCTATCTTGCTCTAGTCCAACTCATTCCCACTAACTCATCCCCCCCTCCCTCTTTCAGAGCCGCCAGAGCGCCAGGGGACCACTCTGGTGTTGATAGTGCGCAGTACAAATATCCATTAATATTATCATCTGATGGAGATGTCAATCTTCCCTCTGATGAAACTTCCTGGCCCATACAACATGCTGTCACAGGACAAGGGGGGATAACACTTCATCCATGCTTGCAAACTCTCAACTCAGCGGCCTAGCTCCTGAGGTCATAGAGTTTGGACACCTCCAACTTCTTCAGAGATGCATGGACATACTTAGGAAGCAAGAAAGCCTAACACCAGACATTGCTACTCCAATAAATGGAAACGCTTCGTCATCTTGTGCAATTCAAAGAGCATCAATCCCATAGACTGCTCGCCTACTCATATTGTGCTATACCTGGCTCTCCTACTAGACTTGTGTCTGGGTTTTAATTCCCTGAAGGTCCAGCTGCTCTTTCAGCCTATACCACGTCCCAGCATAAGGTGTTGTGGTGAAAGATCCCAGTAATTAAAGCTTTCGTGGAAGGGGTTAAAAGAATTCATCCCCCCCATTTCAAACCTGGCTCCCGGATGGGACCTAAATGTGGCATTAACCAGACTTATGGGATCTCCCTTTGAACCTATGCATAGGGGTAGCCTCAAAGCACTCACAAGATCGCCTTCCTAGTGGCAGTCACTTTTGTAAGTAGAGTTAGTGAAATACAGGCCCTTTCAATGCTAGACCCTTTTTTCACAATTCAGAGATGAGGTGGTTCTGCGCACTCACCCATGGTTTGCGCCCAAATTTATTTCAAAGGTCCATGTGAACCAATCGGTAGAATTACCCACAGTCTTCCAGAAACCCACTAACATGGCAGAAGCCTACACACACACACTCGATGTGTGCAGGGCAGTCATGTACTATCTGGAAAGAGCTAAACCACTAAGGAAGACAAACCAGACTTTTGATTCATTGGCGGCTGGTAGAGATGGAGACCCTGTCTATAAATCGGCCATCTCAAGGTGGATTCTCAATTGCATCACACTCTGCTACTCTTGCCAAGAGAGATCCTGCCCTTCAAGCCTAGAGCACATTCTACTCTGGGCCTTCCATAGCATTCATTGCAAATGTTCCCCTCAAATCCATTTGCAAGGCGGTAACCTGGAGTTCTGTGCACACCTTTACTAAACACTATTGCCTAGGCACTCATTCTAGGTCTGATTCTCAGGTGGGACAAGCAGTACTAAGACAACTTTTCACTACTGTTCTTTCTCGCATCCCACCACCAACTCTGGGTACTGCCCGCTAGTCTATGCACAGCATGTGATTCTAAGCAGATTCACAAACATCAGAAGACATGCATTACTGACCGTAATAGCATTTCTGATGATTGTATCTGCTTAGATTCACATGCACCCACCCTTCTTTCCCGCTCAGATGAAAGGAACATAGACATGTTACTACTACTTCTCTCGCTCTGTACTCGCTCACGATAGTCATAAGGCTCCCACACAGTATAAAAAATACAATCAGAGGGACCTCGACATGTGAGGGATTTTGGGTACACTACACTTCACGTTAGGGATAGTGTTACAGGCATGCCCATGTTGATGTCCCCTTTCAATCTTCGAAAGACAAGATGCAATACTCAGCGATTACCACTAGATGTTGGACTATATGCACAGCATGTGAATCTAAGCAGATACAATCATCAGAAATGCTATTCCGGAAAGTAATGGATGTTTTATACACACGGGACCCCATTGATGACAAAAGAATGAAGAGCAGGAATCTTTCTAACACAAATCAATTAGTAAAGTAAGTCCTAGCTTTCTTATGGTTCTTGCACCTGTGCAAAATTGCTATTGAGGATAGCAGTGTGTTTCCAAAAGCTTCTAAATTAATGATGACATTTTGTGTCCGATGGTAGTGTATACCCTGTGCTCGGGACGTGCATATAAGAAATGTGGGCGGATAGCAAATGGTTTTTCCTTTGTGATTTTATGCATTAGTTGACTGGTCTGCATTTTACATGCTAGACACATCACATAATAAGATGGCAATAAGTGCGAAATGTCTTTCAAGCTATTATAATGGAACCACATGCTCAATGGAATCGGTCACGTGACTTCATCTAGAATATATGGTAATCATTCAGCTTGTGTGGCATCCTCAAAGATGTACTACACCCTAGTAGTCTCAGACCATGGTGGGAGATCCTGCTGATATTAATTGGCAAGTGCTGTTGTTTGCTGTGGTCTCTTGATGTTGTTGAGCAACCTTTAGGCAGAGACGGGATAGTCTGTTTGTTCCACCTGTCTTCGACCAGCAAGAATCATCATGTCTGTGGAGGCAGATAGGTGCATGTCATTAATGCTTCAATACACTTAAGAAGTAAATTGACTGTGAAAAGAGGACTGTTGTGCCATTTTCTCAAATTGGCACCACTCCCCACTGGAATATCCTGCGGATTTTAATCATCTAGTGATATATTTATTTTGTTTAACCAGATCTTTATTCATTCAATGTTCACATATATGGTTAGCTTGCATCTCCATGTGAGATTCATCATAACACAATACTTTTCCTCATTGTGTAGCAAATCAACCATCACTTCTCCCCTCCCCCCACCAGTTCTTAAAGGCGGTTCCTTGAATCGCCTAAACTGCTGCTCAGCCCTCTCCTCCGTCTAAGATTCCCAGTGCCTGCAACCTCTTTTGGATGCACAAGGGTACAGAATCTTAAATTGCATAGTTTATGAAGGGTGACCAAACCTTACTGAACTTCCTCAGAGAGCCTTGTATTGTTGCCATCTTTTCCACCTCAACCGTGCCCCATATTGCATAGTACCATTGTATGATAGATGGTGGTTCCGTCCTTTTCCATTGTTTTAACTATACACCTTTTGCGGCCATCGTTAAGTTAGCCCATAGCCTTCCACCACCCCCACACCCCCAAGCCACGTTGCTAGTTTAATATTGCACCTAGAAGCACCTCTGTTGCTGTGAACTCGCAGTATTTCCAACATTTTTGTTTTCACCCCCTGCCAAAAAATGTCCTAAGACGCTGGCATCCCCACCAGACATGTTCCATCGTTCCCACTTACCCCACACCACCTCCAACACTCTGCCGATGAAGAGGGAAACATTTTATGAAGCCTTTCTGGGTTGTAATGCCACTGGTGTAGCACCTTATATTGTGTAATTCTCTGTGCTGTACTGAGATGTGCGAGATGTACCAGCTCTTTATTGCTGCGTCCCATTCCTTATCAGTAAACGCCTTTCGCCTCACTTTTCCCCATGTGTCCCTCAGTGCTTTTCCATCTTCTTCCTCCCTCTCAGTAGGATCTTATAAATTGCTGATATTAGTCCCCTTTTATCCTCTGAGGATGAAATTGGCTTTTCCCCACTCTATTTCCTTTCTAGCCCCTTCCATCATTGGTGGGGTATCCACCCAGTGTCTCTGTTGTTGATATGCAAACAAATCCCCCTGTTTTAGACCAAGTTCCCTTCTGCATTCTGTGAATGACTTGAAGCATGTTCCCTCATATAGATCTCCTATCGCCCTCATTCCAGCCACCGTTTGAATCTGCTATATTCCCTACCTGGCGGGAATGCGTGGTTACCTAAGATGGGTGTCTTCGGGGATGGCCAGGGTGATAAGTCCACACCTCTTGTTTAGCTGTTCCCAAATCTTCATGGTATTCCTTGTCGTTGGGTTCTCCCCTAATCCCTGTGGCCTGTCAGCCGCTCTCATCCCCGGATTTTCCTAAGATGCACTGCCTGCTCCATGTGCACCCAATGTTTCTTATCCGCCCTTCCCCACTCCGCCATCGCTCTCAGCTGTGCCACCTGGTAATATTTTATTATATTGGGGCAGGCCACTCCGCCCTGAGCCCTGCTCTTAAATGTCTTCCTCCCTATCCTTGGTTTCTTCCCTCCCCAGATGAATTCCGTAATGCATTCCTGAATGTCCATCATTTTCCCCAGGACAGCTAGGGGGAATTGCCTGGAAAAGATATAGAAGCCAGGGAAGTATATTCATTTTGACAACAGCTATCTTTCCGAACCATGATATATATAATCCCCTCCAACTCATTAGATCCCCCTTGATTTGTTTTATTAACGGTTAGTTTGCCCCCACTAGTTGCCGTATGGACGCTGTCAGATTCACCCCCAGGTATCTGATTGGTCCCGGCGCCCATCTAAACAGGTTGCTGTTTTGCAGCTGCCTCCTTTCCTGCTCCCCTATGGATATATTTAATATCCATAGGGATTCCGAAGTTCACTTTAAAGCCCGATACCGCAGAGAAAGACTTTATCTCGCCATTATTGCTGGTAATGATTTCTTCGGTTCAGTCATCAAGATCACATCATCAGCAAACAGGCCTATTTTATGGTGCGTCCCTACCCATCCAACTCTGCGGATCTCCCTGTTCTCCCTAATTCAATGCGCAAAGGGTTCCATCACCAGAGCGAAAAGGAGTGGGCAGAGTGGGCAACCTTGCTTGGTTTCGCTCCTTATTGAAAATGGGTTGGTCATCCCCCCCCCCCCCCCTTCCCCTCCCCCCCCCCCCCCCATTCACCTTAACCTTGGCCCGGGGACACCGATTGTTGGCTTGTATCATCTCCAGAAATGTCAGTCTTTGTCCCACCCTCCTGAGTGTTTGCTCCATGAACGCCCAATTGACACTGTCAAATGCCTTCTCGGCATATAGCATCATCAGACAGGTGGGTGTAGTACCCCTGCGCTTTATCTATGATGTGCAGTACTCTTAGCTTATCAAATGTACTCCGTCTTTTAATAAACCCTGATTGGTCCTGCTTTACCAACCCCGTTGGAATCCTTCTAACCTTGCCGCTAGTACCCTCGTGTATAATTTAGCATCCACATCGATAAGTGCAATAGGGCGTTACGAGGAGCACAGGTGTGGGTTCTTCCGCGGCTTCGGGATAAGAGTGCTATGTGCCATGTTCATTGATTTGGTTCAGTCCAGAAAAAGTAGACACCCCTCGATCGTAAGGCAATGTACTTTGTTGGCCGAAGACCAACCGCCTCAAGTGTTTAGTAATAGAAATATGTAGCCACACAGTGAGAAACGACCTATTACACGGCAATCCCTCGCTACCTCACATTAAATCCGACACCTTAGATGGAGCGAAATATAACCCCGCTAGAGTCCCTATACCGGAAAACTAACATCAACACCACCAAAACAATGGCTGCTCACCGGGCAGTAATCTGGGCAGAGGCGCATAAACATATAAACTGGGAAGGGAAAACCACACCGGTACAGCCACTGTGGGCAAATAAACATATCCCTGAGCTGGACAGGCTCCCAAAATGGCGGAATTGGATAACTGCGGGAATAACAAAAGTGGGGGATGTGATTCGGGATGGGGGAATTGTGCCATTTGAGGGGCTAGTGGATGAGTTCAATCTCCCTGTCACTGACCGATACCGACATACACAATTAAGTCATGCCCTACAGCGGTATATGCCTGACCTGCGTGACATGGCAGACTGCACCCCTATAGAGAGGAACCTGGTCCTATATAGCATAGATGCCAAAATCACCTCAGTGATGTATAATGTTCTCACCTCCTTTGCCACACCGGAGCTATCGAGTCTAAAGTCTAAGTGGGAAAGGGATGTGGGAGAGATACTGCCTGAAGACTGGATAACGATCCTAATGTACCCGAGAGAAACTGCCATTTCGGCCAGATTACGCCTTGTCCAGCTCAAAATACTGCATTGAATTTACTATCCGAGGGTAGCACTATACCGATGGGGTAAAACCACAGGCCCGAACTGCCTGCACTGTCGCCAGGAAGAGGGCACCTTTTTCCACATCATATGGGACTGTCCGCACATCAAGTTATACTGGCAACACTGCTGCGACACACTAACTGAGGTACTGGGTCGAATCTTGCCCAGAGATCCGAAATTGATGTTGCTGGGTGTCAAGAACGAGGGTGAGATGTCTTGTACTGACGAGCTAATGTTTGCAACCGCCACAGCACTGATCAAACGCAACATTGCCAAGCTATGGGGATCAGGTGTAACCCCTGAGCATGCACAATGGATAGATGATGTAGATGCATGCATTGCGATGGAGCGAAGAGTGTATGCGGCCAGAGGTTGTCCTGGGAAAGTGGGGAAAATCTGGGAAAAGTGGGAGAATGCCCAATAAGACCTTTGTAAAATACAGGCCTGTGGCCGGAATGTAACTGAAATGTAAGAGTGAACATGTAATCGTTAACATAACCTTGTGTTGCTGAATTCTGGACCTCATGTACTTTTGAGATGTTTTGGTTGCTGGACTCCTTTAGGGTCAATGTTTGTGTATTATGCAATAAAACCAATAAAAATGTTTAATCAAAAAAGAAATATGTAGCCATAAACTAGACAGAAGCGCAGCTATTTTGGTGACTGGAATCGCCATTTTATTTTCTCTAACATTTGCTTTTTGCTTTCTGCTAAAACTGCTTTGCTGAAATATTATTCTGCTTATAATGCAAGGCCGCGAGGGACATGTTGAAACATAACGCCGCAACCCAGACACATATCCTTGGAAGTAAGCAGCAAGGCATTATAATCAGTACACAGGTGCCAGCTAGTCTCAAACACAGTAGGAATGCTAGAAGCGAACTTTAATGGCTTGATTTATGCTCTTCTTTGCGGCCCCTATTTCCTGAGCCCTGGAGAGCAAGTTGACCCCCAGTACACGAATAGAAGCTAGGAGATAGCAAGCCCTGGAATGTCTCTGCCGTGCACGCAGCTCGCTTGCAAGAACAGAAGCATTGTGTTCTTTTAAACAAAGACTTGTCTGCAGGCTCGCAAAAATTGCAAACTGTTAAATAAATGTCTGAAGGTGTCATACTCGTCTCCATTGTCAATCATCGTGCCCAATTCAAAGGAAATGTATTAAGGGGCGTTATTAGATGTGTCACTACTGATTGTAAGGTGCTTGCTTTGTATATATGTACCTGTTGTACGATTCTCTTCTCTTGCGTCCCCCGGGGTCTGGAAACGCACGTCGCGGGGCGTGGGACCCAGTTGGCCAACTGAGACTATTTGGTTTGCAATAAACCCTCGATTTTGGGAATACAACCTAGTGTCTGGCGTATCAGTTTGTGTGTGGTGATTGTGCCTTGTTTCCATACGCGGGGGTCCCTCAGGGGCCCCTTCATGGTTACCTCCCTTGTCTCTCTAAAGTAGTTGAATACATCAGTGAGGGCCTTTGCGAGAGGTTCCCTGAATATTTTGTAAAACTCTGTTAGCCTGTCCTCCCCATGGCTTTCGTTTCCCTTTGATTGCGCCCTCTGCCCCCACTTGCCTGCCCCCTTTATCCTCCAGAACGTCAAACGCCTTCTGTTCCCTGTGCCTGATCTGCTGCGCTAACGCCGTTCCCACCTTTTTACCGTGCTCATAAAACTTCTGCCTGCTTCTTAGTAAACTGCTCTCCACCATACTATTGGTCATCTGAGTTGTCCTCTCGCATGTGCTAGTCTCATGGCCACTTTATTTGGTCCCTTCTTCTTATGCATCCTCTCCAACTCCTGTATTTCTTTCTATAGTCTCCCCTCTGCTTTCCCTCCTTTCCTTGCGCTTCTCTTTTGCGGCCCTTATGAAGTGCTCTTTAATGTGCTGCTTAAATCTGTTTTCACACCAAAAAAACACACAGGTAAGTAAATTTTGCTGTTATACATGCACTTTCATGTGTTGCCCTAATCTTGCCCTTCAACCAAACTTCGCTAGACACTACATCGGTTGCTCAGTCTGTCTGTGAGTGAACAGGCGGAGAGGAAGCTTGCCCTATCGCTATTCTGTATCCAGACTACCGTGTCTGTACTAAAAGGCACATGCCAGTCAAATCAATTATCATGCTTTTATTCGGATTCTTTGTCTAGCAAAAAGGAAAATAAAAAAACTTTTCTGAAGAAGGAAAAATAAATATTAAAAAGTGGGAAACGGTGCTCTTGACCCTATTTGGAAAAAGCCCTCTTCTCGTGTGTTGTGTGTATCCTAGGCACAACAATTGGGAGAACTCTCTGCTGTCAGAGTTGCTTGCAGTTGGTGGGTGGGTCTTTGCCAGTCCGGGTGCCTTCTCCCACACTTCGCCGCCCAACTCTCCTCTCCAGCAGCGCTCTGCTCCCTGGGTTGCCCATGGCTCCTCTGCTCCTTCCAGGTCCTCTGCTGCTGGCTGTCTCATGCGCCGGTCCCTGCCACCTTCGTTGTCCTGCTTCCTTCTCCTGTTGGCCTGCTCCTCCTCAGCTTTTGCCCTTCTTCTGGTGCTGCTGGGCTGGACACCGCTTGCCACGCACCCTCTCTCCAGGTCCCCGGCTTTGCTCAACTCCTTCCAAATCAACTCGCTGTCGCACTGCTTGCCCCCTCACCAGAGTCTGTCACGGACCAGTCATCCTCTTTTACTTGTGGGATTGCCTCCCCGTCATGCCAGTGGGGCCTCTAAACACTAGGTCCCTTCTCGCTCTGGTCTGCCTCACTTCTCCGGGGTTAGCGAGAGCCCCCTGCCATTTTCCCTTCTCAGCCTTCGCGCCACCGTAGCTGACTCGTCTGCTCCACTCCCTGTTAGAGGTTGGGGTGCTTCTCCCCCCCGCTCTGCGCGGTCTCCTCTGTTCCTGCTACTCTGTTCTCCTCCTTACAAGCGTGCCTGATGTCTGGTTCACTCTCGTTTCCTCGGGCCGGGACAGTGCTCCACGTCCACTCAGCCCGCCAACTTGGCCACGCCTCAACTAGTGACATATTTTAGTGTTTACCATGGTCTCTTGATGTTGTGATGTGAACTTTAGCCGGAGTCTGGATGGTCTGTCCCATTATGTTTGTGTATTTTGACTGTGTGGGCAGATGGCGGTAGGTCAGTTAAGCTTCGTAAGTACATTTTACGGTGAAAACTGGGCTGGTAACACACCCTGGTGGGACATCCTGCTAAATTCAGTTAACAAGTGCCATTATGTTGAGTGGTCTCAACGTAGTTATGAAACATGTAGGACGACACTGGATAATCTATTGGCTTGTTTGTATGTATTTTGACAGTCTGCCTTTCCACAATTTGAAACCCCATTTGCCAAGATGTGTAGTAATTTGGGCGGACAGATTGGGAAATGGCTTAGACTTTATAGCTTTGGAAAGCAAATGGAGTCGAGAGCATAATGTACACAAATGATTAAATTACCACATTGAGCAAGTTGGTGCATTGTGCCATCTATAAAGATCTGTTTTACAGCCAAGTTGGACATCAGGATAATTTTTGGTTTCTAGTGCAATATTTTGACAAAAATGGGCACTATATTATAACAGAAGATGGTCGTGAAAGGCATCTATTTCAGGCAAATGATCTTTGTCTGAACAGCGGCAGACACGAAAAGTTAGAGCTCTTGCAGGATTGTCTGCTTTGAATTAATCCGATATTTGTTCTCATTGAAAGTAATAGATATCATGGTATTGCAAGGCCAATGGAAAAATTGACATGTGTAACATACTCCTACGTCCCCTTTGCTCCATATTGTATGGGGCGTCGCTAGGGACGGGAGACTGAACCTTTTTCACCAGGAAAATCAACTTCTCATTTAAATTTAGATTCGTGTGGGGATGCGGCCCTTGGAGAATGCGCTCCTCTGACTCCACCCACGGACGCCACTCCCAGTCCTCTTTTCCGCATCAACAGGAACAGATCGTTTTCACCAGCGCTCCTGAGTTAGGCCTTCGGTCTAGTAATTCCAAGCGCTCTACCCCAAAGAAATACTTTTGTCCTTCTTTTTTCTTGTCTTTATTCAGAAACCTCGGTCTTCTGGTGCCACACTCCTCCCTGGCGCATGTCTACGTCAGCGGGCTTCAGCAGGTGTCCAGCCGGCGAAGGGCCGGCGAAGGGCTCTTCCCTACGTCCAACCCCCACGCTCTTTGCCTCCGCTGCCTTGGGCCAACCACGGCTGGGAGGGTTGTTCCGCGTGCAATGCGCTCACAGCATGCGCTCTGAAGAACAGGCTAGCTTGGTGGAGGGAGCTCTTCGGAAGGTCACCACCAGAGAACTTGAAGGAATTTGTCGGGCACAAGTCCAGGTCCAAGGTAGGTGCACTGTTTTCATCTGCACCCCGCAAATGCGACTCCTTCCCCAGGAAGCGCTTGAGTGGGGGGGATCCATCAGGTTCTAGCACCAGCGCAGGTATCAAGGCTGCTTCAGCTACCGGCCGCCGGGCCGAGGGGTTGCGAGATCCTACTAGTGACTTTGCTGACGGACAGCACAGTTCTATTACTGGGTTTCAGCCCGAGGGGCTACGCCCTAGTACTGGACAGAAGTCTGAGGGAGCGCCTGTACGCAGCACTACCGGCGACACAGCCGAGGGCACTCTGCCTACCAGGCCTCGTCCTGAGGTGCAGGGTAGGCCTCAACCTCCACTGCCAAGAGTCCAGGAAGAGGCTGGGCCCAGCACTGCAAGCGCCACGATACAGGCACATGGCATGCAGCCTGAAAAAATGGCCTCCGAGCCAGACAAAATGGCGGCTCGCCTGACACCATGCCCCTTTGGGGAACAGGTAGGGAAACGAGTTACCAGGTGGGACTGGTCTTCACGGGGCACGTGGCCCAGGGCATACCCTTCAGCTTCGCAGTGCAGATACACCCTGCATGCAGCAAGGCAGAGTGTGCCCAGGTCTCGGCACCCTCAGGGCCCCGCGCCACCAATCACTCCACCGGCCTGCGAGTACAGGTTTTTTTAGAAATTCTGGACTCTGAGGTGGTCTCCACAGATTGTAATGTAAATTATAATGGGTTATTTATAACGCGCTTAATACCCAGAGGTTTCTAAGCGCAGACCCAGGGATCGAACTTGTGTTGCTCAGCGTCGTCTTGCTTTTAAGGCGAGCGCGTTGCCCCTGAGCTATCCTCCCGAGATGGGCATCATCCTCAAGGATGTGATTAGGGACATGCTCCCTCCGGTTTTGACGCTAGCACCCACGGCCACTCCATTCTTGGTTCCAGCACCTCGGGCTCCAATTCAGCCCCAGCTGCCCACGCGAGTTCCCACTGCACTGGCCCCCATGCTTCCAGCAGTCCCGGCCATCGCCTGTCTGTACGTCACAGCCCCTGGCCCCCAGCACTCCTCCATCTGCATCTGACCAACAGGACACATTGGTGGACACGGATGAGGAGGAGGACACCGACACACCATTGTCTGCCATGGCCTTTAACGAGCGGCTTGCGGGCCTAGTCGAATACTTAGGGCTTCCACAGCCTGCAGTAGAACATCCAGAGGCGGGGTTCTTGGTGGAGGTCCTCACTGTACGCACAACGGCTAGAACGGCGATTCCAATGCAAAAGGACGTAGTGGCACTTGCCAAAAAAGAATGGATTAAATCTCATTCGGCGCAGCCTACCAACAGGTGTCTCAACCACTAGCCCTGCTGCCTACGCATACACACGTCCCAGGTTACCCCCATTGGGCACGTGGGTCATCAAAACACTGCTGGGGAACCAGCACAATCAGTCCACAAAGGGTTACGAGAGGGGCCAGCTGGACCCAGTCCTGGTACACTTGGCCCCGAGTTCATTACTCATCAGGATAACTAGGAAGCCCAACCACTTTCTGGACCTCCAACATGGAGGAGGATTAGTCTCAAGTAATTCACGGTATGCTGCAGTCATGAGTCTGGGTGTGGCTGGATATATAAGCCACACCCAGGCATTCAGCCGTTGCTTCGCGTTACTCTGCTCACGCAGCGTGGCGCTCACCGGTACCAGCTCCTACAATCCGAGAAAAGAAGACAATTAGGCGGCCAAACAGACCCATGATTCCCCTGTGTTATTTACCTGGGTATCTTGTTCAACTTCCTGGTCCCGCGGCATCATCCTGGTGTTCCCTGCGATTCCGCTCAGCTCCATGTCATCGCGGATCCGTCCGGCACCTGCAAAGGAAGGAAGGCAAGAGACAGTTAGCGAAAGCAGTGCATGGACAGTAAGCGAATTACAAAGCAAGAAGGCAGCGCACGCAGGAAGAGAAAGGCGCCTGCCAGGGAAGAGGCAGTGAATCGAACACAGAACCAGGAGAGCACCGCGTTCAAAAAGGGAGCAGCACATGTAAAGGACAGTAGAGCAATAGTGCAAGGAAGCAGCGCAAAATACCAACCACTAGCGGTCTGCATAATGCTGTGAAGGTCACCAACAGCAGTGTGCTATTCTCAACACCCGCACAAGTGCTAAGAAGGCAGCACCACCATCATGTGTAAAAACTCCACGTAAAGAACACAAATCCAATGCCGCAGCAGGCCTGGGCTTGGAACTCCAAACCAGTGACATAACTGGTTCCACATCCACAGGGACTCAGACTTGCGCCCCCTGTTAGAGAGAAAGCAGGACAGAGAGTTCCCCTTCATCCTATACAAGGTGAGCAAAGTCTACAGAGTGGTCTTGGGAAGACTGGGAAGACTGGAGGTGAAGGGGAGGGAACCAAAGACACTGAACTCATAACACTCACACTTTCTGTGCACTCATTCTAGGAGCAGTCCCCTGAGAATTCAGGCTTCGGAGGGACCAAGAATCGCCAGAGGCGAAGAGGTTTCCGGGTGCTCCTGCAGAGCTAAGGTTAACGTAACAGAACATGAAGCCAGCTTTGAAACCTCTGCCTGAGCAACATGGAAACCTCGGACACGGATCAGTTAGCCCACTTGTTGGAGGAACTACGAGCCGAGGTCAACGCTGCCCGGCAGGAGATTAATGCCTTACAGAGGGGACTGGTGGTGAACAGAGACCGAACTGATGAACTGGCCCGACAGGTGCTCCAGAGCCAAGCCCCGTTGCCAGGGAGTCACCCCCCGGCGCCATCGACACCCCCCAGTCCAGGTAGTCCTTCCTGGCGCAGTCCCTTTGGTTCTGCCCAAGCGGTTCTCTGGGGATCCTAACAAATACGCCATTTTCATGAATCAGTGCCGCCTGCACTTCCTTTGCAGACCAGGGATGTTTCCCAACGACTAGTCTAAGGTTGCCTTTGTTATCGTATTTGGGAGGGAGCGCCGCGGATTGGTTGATTCCCTTGTGAACTGGGACAATCCCTTGTTACGTGATTTCATGGGGTTTCAACGAGCTTTTGAGAAGCTATTCGCCCGTCACACTAGAGAAAAGGCCTTGGACAACAAATTGTCGCTTCGGCAGGGCAATCGGGACTGGTTGACATACAGGTTGGTCGCTGAAACCAACTGGCCAGAGGAAACAAACTCCCCTGTTCTACCAGGGCCTGTGAGGAGAGCTAAAAGACGTTCTTGCTCTAGTCGTAAATCCACCTGATGGCTGATTACTCGACCAGATGGTTGTGTAAAAAAGGGGGAGGTGGGAGTTGGGACATCGGAGCATCCTAAAACATAGGATCGGTTGGATAAACAAAATAATGGTGACCACGTCTCGCCATCGGCTATCTCACCCCCACAAAACCCCTTACCCAGGTGATCCTCCCGCACTGGTACACCCCCATGGTCTGGATCCAAAGGTGATTGCCGTGCCCTGGCAGTGTGCTATTCTCAACACCCGCACAAGTGCTAAGAAGGCAGCACCACCATCATGTGTAAAAACTCCACGTAAAGAACACAAATCCAATGCCGCAGCAGGCCTGGGCTTGGAACTCCAAACCAGTGACATAACTGGTTCCACATCCACAGGGACTCAGACTTGCGCCCCCTGCTAGAGAGAAAGCAGGACAGAGAGTTCCCCTTCAACCTATACAAGGTGAGCAAAGTCTACAGAGTGGTCTTGGGAAGACTGGGAAGACTGGAGGTGAAGGGGAGGGAACCAAAGACACTGAACTCATAACACTCACACTTTCTGTGCACTCATTCTAGGAGCAGTCCCCTGAGAATTCAGGCTTCGGAGGGACCAAGAATCGCCAGAGGCGAAGAGGTTTCCGGGTGCTCCTGCAGAGCTAAGGTTAACGTAACAGAACATGAAGCCAGCTTTGAAACCTCTGCCTGAGCAACATGGAAACCTCGGACACGGATCAGTTAGCCCACTTGTTGGAGGAACTACGAGCCGAGGTCAACGCTGCCCGGCAGGAGATTGATGCCTTACAGAGGGGACTGGTGGTGAACAGAGACCGAACTGATGAACTGGCCCGACAGGTGCTCCAGAGCCAAGCCCCGTTGCCAGGGAGTCACCCCCCGGCGCCATCGACACCCCCCAATCCAGGTAGTCCTTCCTGGCGCAGTCCCTTTGGTTCTGCCCAAGCGGTTCTCTGGGGATCCTAACAAATACGCCATTTTCATGAATCAGTGCCGCCTGCACTTCCTTTGCAGACCAGGGATGTTTCCCAACGACTAGTCTAAGGTTGCCTTTGTTATCGTATTTGGGAGGGAGCGCCGCGGATTGGTTGATTCCCTTGTGAACTGGGACAATCCCTTGTTACGTGATTTCATGGGGTTTCAACGAGCTTTTGAGAAGCTATTCGCCCGTCACACTAGAGAAAAGGCCTTGGACAACAAATTGTCGCTTCGGCAGGGCAATCGGGACTGGTTGACATACAGGTTGGTCGCTGAAACCAACTGGCCAGAGGAAACAAACTCCCCTGTTCTACCAGGGCCTGCGAGGAGAGCTAAAAGACGTTCTTGCTCTAGTCGTAAATCCACCTGATGGCTGATTACTCGACCAGATGGTTGTGTAAAAAAGGGGGAGGTGGGAGTTGGGACATCGGAGCATCCTAAAACATAGGATCGGTTGGATAAACAAAATAATGGTGACCACGTCTCGCCATCGGCTATCTCACCCCCACAAAACCCCTTACCCAGGTGATCCTCCCGCACTGGTACACCCCCATGGTCTGGATCCAAAGGTGATTGCCGTGCCCTGGCCACCTGAGCGACAGATCCTCTTGGGACTAGCAGGTGAGACACCCTCTGGTTTTTCATATATTGCAACTCCATATAGTGATTTTGGTCTATCTTGTTGGAACTCTTTACCGTGAGATTGGATGTTCACAACCCCCACCAGAGAGCTGTGGAAAAATCTTCCCAACGGTGACAATTCTTTGAGTCGGGGTGCAAAATTTGCAATCACCACTAGCCATTGGCTAGTGATATTTGACTCTTGGTGAGTAAGAAATGGTGTGTTGTGTAGAGGTGACAAGCGACTTTTTATGGCTGGCTAGTAGTGGCACTTTAAGTTTTGCCCTCTGCTTGGAGTGGTACCCAAGGTTGACAAATGTCAACCAAGTTTAAAAGAGGAGTTTACTTTTTTCAAACTGATCACCAGTCCTTCAACTCAACAGTAGGGTAGATGTCAATTTGAAGGCCCAAAGAATAGATCTTTTGAAAAACTTAGCATCCACTTAGGCATGAGGGCACCTCACATTGTTGAAAATGGTTAAATTAATAAAACAACCTGTGTTCAGTACATTAAAATAAAGAACAATTGAAATAAAGATCCCCAAATATTACTTTCCACTTGCTCTGTTGACCCACCCAAGATAACCTAATAGTTTTTGATGCGTTCTCCTTTTTGAGTTGCTGTGTCAGCAGTATATCAGAGTTGTGCGGCCACCAAAATCCTGTGTATGCCATGGATCAATGTGACAATTTATTTGCCAGGCAATTTACATAAGCGTTTAATTCTTGCAGGTGAAAAGGGAATTGGGAAGTCAACTGGAAAAAAGCTATGCTACAAAGGCTCTACCTTCCATCGTGTTGTTAAAAACTTTATGATTCAGGGTGGGGATTTCAGTGAAGGTAAGTCTCGTATGTCTATCTCACTGGTTTCATTTTCTTTCCTGTTGCTCTACTTGACCATGGATAAAAATGTGTACTGTTTTTAAATGCTGCTTTCTGTTAATAAATTACAAAAATCTTTTCAAAAATGACTACTTCTTGTTTGACCAAAATTCAATATAGCAGAGACGGAGTAAAATTAACTATTTGCATTCTAAATTAAATCATTATCCTTCCTAAAATTCTCAGATTTTCTAACTTGGACAGTCGAAAAACTTGTTGAGCTTCTTGGGAAAATATGCCTTTTCAGAAATTCTGAATGTGAGTCGTATCACCCAAGTTATCCAGTGGCATTACATTACCATAAGGTGTAGGCAACCTATTTAGCCCCAAGTTCTTTCTAGTACCTATGCAGTTTCAGCCAAATGAATGTATACCTTTCTATTAAAACACATTAAGACTTCTGTCTTATGAAACCTAATACGTTAGGCAAAAGGTCATAAACATACTGGATTCTTTTCTGATAGTCAAGTCTGGGTTTGGAAGATTTTCTGGAATCCCAGAAGGGGATACAGATACAAAATCCATACTTCGAATGGATTGTGTCCTCCCACGTATTCCTCATCTTGTGATATTCGTTATCGCCAGCTTTGCTGCGTCGGAATTTATTTTTCGGCAGAGAGCGCTGTGCTCGAGATCGTGGCGTCGACTGTCCCTCGACGGGCTCCGTTCCATGTCGACGTCGCTGCTGGTATAAATAGCTTGAGCTGCGCCAGTTGGCTTCAGTTCAGTTTTTCCGATTTGCTTCGCTCTTGTGAACGGCGCGCTTCGAGATTTTCTGTCAAAATGTCTTCATCATCAACCGCTTCTACACCCAAAACTGGGTTAAAGTGTATCGACTGTGGGTCGAAGATGTCGATCACCGATCCTCACCGTATCTGTCTTTGGTGTCTGGGTTCAGGTCATCGAACCGGCGACTGTGGCTCCTGTCAGTCGTTGACGGAGAAGGCCCTCCGTGAGAGGAAAAGTAAGTTGGCGGTGGGGCGGGAGGCGTCAAAGGCCACTTCGAAGGCCTTGTCGAAAAGGCATAAAAAATCGTCCGATTCAAAGGAATCGGAATGTCATAAACACACAGAGATCCCGATCTTGTAGTAGATCGAGACGATCTTCGTTGTCTTCTAAAAAACTAAAAAGGAGACACAGATCTCCATCGTCATCATCCGATACATCGACTGAATTGGTTCAATGTCCAACAAAATCGGATTCCTAAACAAAATGGGCAAGTTTTTGAAGAAAAATAATGCAGGTCTTTGAGAATGCGGCCTCGAACCCCTCAAAGAAACCTCAGAAGAGTCAGACCCCGGTCGCTCCATTGGACGACACAGGGAAGTCGGGAACTATTGCAGTAAAACCCAGTAGTATGGGTAAAGCCCGTAAAACTCGAGTCGACAAGTTGTCGAGAGATCCTCAAATAGAGTATTTCTCCGATCCCTCATAAAAAGCAGAAGTTGTCGAAAATAGAGTGCATCTTCGTCGACGCCATCGGCGCCGACAGCTTCAACATCGAAGCCTATACTGTCTTTGATGCCCTTATTGAAGACTGAGTTTGTCAAAGGTTCCTTCGACAACTTCGAAGAAAACACCTATTCCTTTGACAAAAAATCCAGAGGAAGAGAGGTTTACACCTTTACCCAAGTCCGATTTCTTTAGGTCCAGGTCTTCAATTTTTTAAGAATCTGGCTCGGAGGATGAGGATGTCACTCCTTTTGGAGTAAAATATGGTACTAGACAGGTTCCAGAGGAATTTATAAACCCTGAATCTAAAATGAGAGACCTGTGTGAAACTCTACATTCTGCTAGTGGCATTGACACGTCACCTGAATTAGTTTGCTGCACCTGATCCTGCAGAGCATGCAGACTCAGGGTACAGGAGTTTGATGAACAGGGTGATAAGAATATATGGGTTGGGGAAGAGCCTCACCTACTTTTGAGCAATATGATATGACCCCAGAAAAATCCAGTTCTCCCTTTCCATAGGGCGCTTCAAAGGACAGTTGAAAGGAACTGGGAAAAACCTGATAACATTGCTGCAGTAGACGGCAATCTTCCAAAGAAGTCTAGAACTTCTATCTCTGACCCAGAGTATCTGAATAGACACCCTACTCCAGAAAGTCCTGTTATTCAGGCTGCTACTACTTCGAGACAGACCGTATACCCAACCATACCTCCGGATAGGGAGGATAAGAAGGTTGATGCTTGGGCTTGTAAAGGTTTTACTTCAGGTAGCATGGCCTTGAAATCAACCAATATTACCTGTACCCTGGCCAGGTTCACACATACCCTGTGGGAATGCATTTCGGCAGTGGCTGAACATATTCCGGAAGGTGAGGAAAGGGAAGGCTTCCTGAATATAGTCAAAGACGGGAAGAAGGCAATGGGGGAATGTCTCCAGTCTGGACGGGATACTGCTGATAGTATTGCAGATCCATGGCATCAAGCACAGTGCTACACAGATTTGTGTGGTTGAGGAAGTCAGGGTTTGCCCCTGATGTGCAGACCAGACTTCTCAACATGCCCTTTGATGGCTCGAGGGTGTTTGGTAGTAAGGCTGATGAGAGCCTAGAAAAACTACAGACCTCAAAAGCGGCATCTAAATCCCTTAGTGCCTCCATGCGACAGCCTCAAAAACCCTATTGGGGCTCATTTTCCTGGAGGGGTCATCCTTTTCGATGCTACTCTTCTATTGGTAGAGGAAGAGGACAGGCTTTTCAAAGGGGCAAAAGGAATATCACTCCTGGTGGACGAGGAAAGGCTACAAAGCCATCTTCACGAATGGCATCTATGCCCTCAGCCGCTCCTGCAGCTGCCTCCAAATCACTCTGAGGTCTTATCATACAAAACACCAGTGGGAGGCAGAATCTCTCAGCATCTGAAAGAATGGTGGGGCATTACTTCAGATGCTTGGGCACTGGAAACAGAAGCTCAAGGTTACTGCCTTCCCTTCCTAAAAAGGCCTCACGATCATCCACCAGGAGCCAGCTCTACCAAAAGTCCAGACCCGCTCCTTTTGCAGGAAATTTTAACCCTGCTAGAGAAAGGTGCAATAGAACATGCACCTGTAGCGGAGAGGAACAAGGGTTGGTACTCTCCTTATTTTCTCATCCCAAAGAAGGACGGAGGATTGAGACCCATCTTGGACTCAATGGCAACGAGTCTCAGGAGAGGGGCGGATTCACGCCTACCCCTACCTGGACGACTGGTTGATCAGAGCACATTCTCCAGAACAAACTCAGGAACATCTGTCGATCACCTGCCGCTTTCTACACAACCTGGGCTTCTCCCTCAATTTCAAGAAGTCCCACATGATACCATCCCATGAACTCCGGTTTATCGGAGCAGTCTTGAACGCTTCCTCGGGCAAAGCCTCGCCACCCGAGGTAAGAGCTCTCCACATCCAGCAGATGGTAACAAAATTCCAGAAAGCCCAGCATCTGCCAGTCTTCGATTTTCTGGGGTTGCTCAGCCTCATGGCATCCTGCATTTTTCTGGTGCCAGAGGCCAGACTGAGATCCCTCCAATGGGCCCTCCGAACTCGGTGGTCTCAATTCTCAGGGAATATGTCAGATCTTCTGCAAGTCCCGAGCGCAGTTGCTCAGGATCTATTATGGTGGGCCTGCAACAACATCCTCAAGGGAGAATCTTTTTGGCAACCATGGCCGGAGATAACAGTAGTAACGGACGCCTCACTCACAGGGTGGGGAGCTCACACCAGCGATCTGACAATCAGCGGAAGTTGGTCTCCATCAGATTCCAAACTACACATCAACCTATTGGAGCTGAGGGCAATCGGACTAGCGCTGAAGGCCTTCCTGCCCTCTGTACAGGGAAAGAATGTCCTGATAATGACGGACAACACAGTGGCCATGTACTACCTCAACAAAAGAGGAGGCGTAGGATCACTACCTCTGTGTAGAGAGGCAATACAGCTCAGGTTCTGGGCAATACGAGAAGGAATCTCTGTCGGCAGTTCACCTAGCCGGAGAGCAGAACACGGTGGCAGACGCTCTGAGCAGGCAGAGCACAGTCCCCCACGAGTGGGAGTTAGCTCAGGAAGTCCTTCTGGAGATCTTCGCCCTTTGGAGAACCCCTCAAGTGGATCTGTTCGCGACCACGGTAAACCGGAAGTGCGATCAGTATTGCTCAGGGGAATTTCTCCCGAGAGGAGCTCTAGGGGACGCGTTCGTGGTTGACTGGGATTTCCCCCTGCTGTATGCGTTTCCTCCAGTCCCTGTGATTCCTCAAGTAATCAGGGGGTTCAGAAAGTTCAGGAAAGCCATGATCCTAATTGGCCTGGACTAGGCCAGGAGGACGTGGTACCCGGACCTTCTGGACATGTCCATCTGCCCTCCAATACGTCTTCCGCAAAGACAGGATCTTCTCTCGCAAGAGGAAGGTTGGGTTCTCCATCCAGAGGTCAAGATACTCAACCTACACGCATGGTTTCTGAGAGGTTGAGATACAAGGATTGGGATCTTGCGGATGACGTAATGGAGATTTTGCTTTTGGCCAGAAGGCCAGCAACGAAATACTTGTACCGGTGTTGTTGGAACAAGTTCAGTAACTGGTGCAAAGATAGGGATGTGGACCCTTTTCTATGTGGCACCCCAATGGTGCTTTCTTTTCTGTTACATCTAGCCAATCTGGGGCTCCAGATCGGAACAATTAAAGGATATCTTGCTGCGCTGTCCATTTTTAAGAGCTCCTTGGAAGGGGTTTCTTTTTTTTTATAACTCTGTTTATTGAATTTAAACAGCACAACGACAACTTGGATATTAAACATGGGCAGTCATCAGAAAAAAACAAGGCAATATCGACAGCGGCAAAGACACTGCTGGGCCAAGGGGTCGTGAGATGCTGGTAATACAGGTTGCGGCTTACGTCCTCGAGTTAAGGGAGGGGTAAGAAGGGGGAGAGCGAGAAAAGAGGGGGGAAGGGGAAGGAGGGGGGAGGTTTGGGAAATGGGAGGGGATGGATTTCAGTGAGCATTGAGCCATTTACCCCATATCTTTTCAAATTTACGGGGACAACCCTGCGCGTTATAGATCTGGCGCTCTGAAGCTCCACATCTGTCCAGTTCATTGCTCCAACGGTTCGGGCACAGCGGGTCTGCAGAGCCCCAGTTAGCAGCGATGAGCCTTTTGCCCGCCCCCAGCGCAACTGCCAACATTTTTTTTTCCGTATTTTGTCACGTCCACATCTCCCCAGATGCCCATAAGTGTCATTTTGGGATCCCTAGGAATTGGCGTCACCAGGACAGTAGAGATTGTATTGATGCAGTCCCCCCCCCCCAGAAGACTTGCTACGCTTGACAGTCCCAGATCATAGGGTAGAAGGTGGCCGGCTCAGTTTTGCATCAAATGCATGTCCCATCCTCAGATCCCCCCCCCCCCCCCCCCCCCCCAACCTGGCCATGGCAGCGCGCGAGTAATAAGAGCGATGGAGGATTCTAAGTTTTATTAGTCTGGGCTTGTCTTCTATCCCAATTTCTCTAGGGGACATTAATGCATCTATCCAGTCTTCAGGTTCCAGTTCGCCTAAGTCCCTTTCCCACCTTACTTTGAGTCTATCGAGTTGTGTGGTCCCAAAGGAGTTGAAGTCCTGATAGAGGGTAGAGGTAACCTAGGAGGGAATTTGTTGCGGGAGGACATTGGTCTCAATGGGGGAGCAGGGGGGTATAATTGTTGTCAGGGAACTGGGTGCGATTGGCGTGGGCCAGCTGCGCATGCCGAAACTGGTCCATAGGTGCCAAGCCGAACTGCTCTTGCATGGTCTCAAAGTTTAGGAGGTGACCCCCCTGGATCACATGCGCAAGTGTATTTATCCCTTTTGCTCCCCAGTGTTCGAAAGAGCCCATTTTCACTATTTCTGGGAGGTGTGCATTATGCCATATGGGTTGGGATAGTGTTGTCTTCCCTTTCCAGCCAACCAGTTTGTGCGTCCCGCCAGGCACGGCGGATATGATGTTATTTTTGTTAGCGTCGGGAGTTGGTTGTTGGTGGCATACAGGACCTGTAATGGGGGTATTGGGGACATGGTCTCTATTTCAATACGGATGTGTGGTAGTGTGGGATCTGCGTGTAACCAATCACTTACCACCCCGATCTGTGTCGCTAGATAATACATGCGTATCCAGGGTAGACCAATGCCTCCCTCCCATACCTATCTTTGGAGCATGTTAAGGGCAATTCTGGGTTGTTTCTCTCCCCATAGAAGTGTGTGAAGATTCTTATCAATACGTGTGAAAGTTTCCCGGGGGATAGTGAGCGGGGCATTTTGGACAACATACAGGAGTCTGGGGAGGGTGATCATCTTGAATAGTGCTGCCCTACCGATTAGCGATAGGGGGGAGTGATTGCCAGTGGGAGACATCTCTATTAAACCGCTCTAATACAGGCTGAAGGTTGAGTTGGAAGAACCCTTCTAGTGTCGGGTCGAGCCGTATGCCCAGATCTTTAAATTCCCTGATACAGACATGGTAGGGGCAGGTCTCTGGAATCGCAGACTCGCCTTCTTGGATCAGGAAGTAAATGGTTTTGGCCTCATTCACCTTTAGGCCCACAAAGTTTTGGTATTCCTTAAGAATAAGGGAGACGGTCGGGCATGAGGTACTCGGGTTGCTGAGGTATATAAGGTGGTCATCCGCGTAGAGCGAGTCTCGATCCTCCCCTCCCCCCGGCCAGGCAAATCCGGACCGATTGTTTGCTCTGAGTTCTATTGCTAGTGGTTCGATGGCAAGGAGGCAGAGGAGTGGAGACAATGGGAACCCCTGCCTAGTACCTCGGCCTAGAGGGAATGGTTTGGAGGACCTGCCGTTCATCCTCACCGTGGCCTCTGGGAATGCTGAGAGGAGTTTGACCCATGATATGAATGTTTGCCCAAGGTTCATTCTAGCCATGATTGCCCATAAGGCATCCCACCCCATAGAATCAAATGCCTTCTCAAAGTCCACCACCAGGAAGGCCAGTGGAGCCGATATTTCTGTGGCTCTGTTCAGAGCAAGTTGAATTCAATGTAAGTTCATGCGGGTGGATTTATTGGGCATAAATCCACATTGATCTGGGCGGACGAGTGTCTCAATCACCTTTTAATAGTCTATTAACGAGTGTTCTGGCGAGTACCTTGGCTTCTCCGTTGATCAGTGAAATGGGACGGTAGGAGGCACATTCCTCTGGGGGTTTTCCGGTTTCATGTATGACGACTATGCACGACCTCCTGAGGTCTGGGGGGAGTGCCCCTTGTTCTTTACTACGGAGGAACATGCGGTGCATATGAGTCGATAGTGTGCCACCAAGGCATTTCCAGGTCTCCGTGGGGAAGCCGTTGGGGCCCGGAGTTTTCCCGGGTTGGAGCTGTGCGAGCGCCTCTTGTATTTCAATCTCCATAATTTCAGCGTTCAGGAGGTTTGATTGGTGTTGTGAGAGTTTTGGGATCTTAATCCGGTCAGGATAGCAAGAGGGCTCGAGTTCCGGGGCGTCCGGTGGGTGGAATATAGATTTTCTTGTAATAAGCAGCGAATGTTTCCACTATGTCAGAGTCTTCCCTCAGCAATATTCCCTCCGGAGATTTGATAGCACGCACCTCTCCTCTGCTTTATTCACGTTTCTCCAACCAGGCCAGGGTTTTGTTTGCTTTATCACCTCGTTCATAAATTTGGCTCCGGACTAGCTGATGGGCTGTTCGTGCGTTGTCCAGAGCTATGTTGCTGAGGGCATCTTGTGCCATGATCAGGGCTTCCTTTGCTTCTTGAGTGTTATGTGCTAGGATTTGCCGTTCGCATTCTAGTACTTGTGCTTCTGCCTCCCTGACCTTTTGGGCATGTCGTTTCCGGTGGGCGTAAACCGCTGAGATAGCTTCCCCACGGACCACCGTCTTATATGCCTCCCAAATCGAGATCAGGCATTCCACTGAGCCTTTGTTTATTTCAAAGTATTCTACAGTCTTTTTCTCAAGTTCTTCTGCGATTTCAGGGAGCCACAAGTGATAGGTGTTCAAGCGCCAGTTGCAATCCAGGTGTTGGCAGGCATTCTTCATGGTCATAAGGAGCGGAGAGTGGTCCGAAATTCCTCTTGCTAGGAATTCATCAGATAGAAGTCTATGGTTTGTGCTTCTGGGGATGAAGGCATAATCAATTCTTGAGTGATTTATGCACGCCAGAGAAAAAGGAAAAGCCAGCCTCGTCACTATGGAGTGAGTGCCATGTGTCTGTTATCCCCGGTGCTTTGGCAAACGTGGCGAGCGATGTCAGGGCAGGTCGGCTTCCAGGTCTCCTGTAAGACCTATCGACTGTGACATCCATCACTTAGTTGAAATCTCCTCCTATCACCCACAGGTTAGCCTCCTCTTCCAGGAGCAAGTTCTGCAGTTCAGTCAGCAATTGTTTCGTGAGCGTGGGAGGGCCGTACATTGCGGCGAGGCCCCATTTCTCACCCCAGATTGTGTAGAGGTCCATTTTACTTTGAAGAGTTTGCATTTTGGACTTTTACTTTCCCATGTCGTGGTTGACCCGCCAGGTATGGCGGCAGGTCCGGGTAGTTCACGTTGTCACACCAGGAGGGTGGGTGTTGAAATTGGGAGGGACGTAGGTCAGATGGCTGTCGTAGCAGCACAAGGTGCTCACGGTATGTCCATGTGAGGGCAGCGCTGAAAACAGTAGAGCGTATTCTCTATGGGTATGGGCCTCTTCCAAGGCAGCCAGTCGCATGGGGATGGTGCAGCGTGAGTGGGGGAGAATTCGCCCCTGCGGTAGTGGTGCTCCGTAGGAGCCGTTCTGCTGTGTGTCCCCCCGAGTTCGGCCACAGCGTGGCAGGGGGGCGGAGAAAGTCTAGGGGTCCACTGTGGTCAGGGGGTGGCTAAGTTAGTTGTGAGGAGAGGTGCCTCCCACCACCCTCAGCTCAGCTCGACTATGCGTAGGCCTCGTGGAGAGGACCGCGCCGCTGTTCCGTTCACTGGCGTAGTACTGACCAGTGTCTTTCACGGGCTCCGTGGGCCTTGCCGCTGGTCCGGTTGTATAAGGAGCCGTGGGGGGGAAGGGGGGAAGATGGGGCAAACCCCCATCCCACACACACGCGTACCTTGCTGCTGTTGGGTCTGTTTCCAATGTGTCATCCACCAGCAGGGGAGCGCAGCACACGGCTCTCCTTGACGTGCTGCGACTCGACCCCGGGTGTTGCAGTCTCGCTGACGGGGGGTGGGGGGTGGTGGGGTCAGGGGATTACCAAGGAGAAGGCAGGTGATGTGGGCCGGGGCAAGTATGCAGATTGGCGCCTAGGTCCGTGCGGGGGGTATGGTGGAGTGTTTCACTCGTGGTCTTCCACTGTTTCAGGGAGGAGGGGGGAGCTTCACGTATCCGTTGCACTGTCGGGGTCGAGAGGGGTGCAGTTATAGATGGCAACGGCTGTTTCGAGTCTCGCACTCTGCAGAGTCCCCAGGATCGAGCAGGTGGAGGGGCCCACAGCTGACTGTCCGTGTGTGTTGGTGGAGCGCCACGCGGTCTCGTCAGCCCGTCGGCGTGTCTCCAGCACGTCTCCTCGCCTGGGATCCTCCGCGGTCGCTGTGCCTCGGAGGGGAGGGGTGGGCGGTCGCTTCTGCCCACACCACAATGGCCGCGGATCACCTGCCTGCAGCTTTCAGGCTGGTTCTAGTGTCCCTCGATCCGATTCCTCTCCAGGGTGCGGCGACGGCTGCTCTAGTGTGTCCGCATCTGCTTGTGCGCTGCTGGGGTGATTTTGAGTAGCAAAAAGGGAATATAATTTAGGATAAATGTAGCGGCCACCGGGAGCCGATGTGTTTAGCTCTGCATGCGTCGCGCGCGCAGTCGGAAGAGGTTTCTTACTTTAAAATTCCATTAATCATACAGTTCCTGAAGGGACTTGCCAATGTATATCCACCAATACCGTTTCATGGCCCAACTTGGGATTTAAACTTAGTTCTTAAATTCCTAACTTATACCATTTGAGCCTCTGCACTCCTGTCCATTGAGGCTTTTAACACTAAAGACTCACTAAAGACGGGCATTAATGTCAGCCCGCAGGGTTAGTGAACTACAGGCTCTCTCATGTAAACCTCCATATACCATCTTTTGCAAGGACAAGGTAGTTCTTAAGGTTAAAACATCTTTCTTATCGAAAGTAGTTTCTGACTTCCATTTGTCACCAAAAATTATTTTACCAACATTCTATCCTCCTCCTCATTTAGGTAAGAAGAGGAGAGATTGCATAGACTGGACCCCAAGAGGGCCCTCAGTTTTTACATTTCAAGAATGGCAAAATTATGTCAAGATGACCAACTTTGTGGGTTCCACAGGTCGTAAATTGGGGTTAGCGGTGACAAACTATATCCCACTGGATCATTCTGGCTATATTGGAATGCTACAGATTAGCAGGAAAAGACCCACTGGATGGGCTACGTGCTCACTCCACTAGGAGAATGGCTACTTCTGCAGCTTTGAAGAGGGGAGTCCCTGCAAAAGACATTTGCTCAGCTGCAACATGGGCATCAATGCATACCTTTAGCAAGCATTACTGCTTAGATGCCTCCTCCTCCAATGAGGGGTTATTTGCCAGGGCGGTACTTCATTCCGTCCGTGAAAACAAGAACTAGCATTCCCACCTCCAAATTGATCACTGCTATGGGAGTCTATCACAAGATGAGGAATAAGTGGGAGGACACAATCCATTCGAAGAACAAGTTAATTAGCAACTGTAACGTTCTTTCGACTGGATGTTCCTCCCACGTATTCCTCATTGACCCTTCCAGCCTGCCCCGCAGTACGGTTTGCGTTTTCTTACACTTTCCTCCCACAATGGGCCTGTCAGTCATAGCATATGCCTGGATGTTCCACGAGTATTTCCTCAAAAAAACAGAACTGAAGCCAACAGGCGCAGTTCGAGCTATTTATACTGGCAGTGACGTCGACACGGAACGGAGCCCGTCGGGGGACGATCGACACCACGATCTCGAGCACAGCGCCCTCTGCCGAATCTTTTTTTCCAAAGCAGCGAAGCTGGCGTTAAAGAATATCACAAGATGAGGAATACGTGGGAGGAACATCCAGTCGAAAGAACGTTAGAGTTGGTAAATAACTTGTTCTTCTCTTTGATGGCCTGTTTAATTCTGCCTCTCGATTGACACACCTCCCTGGTTGTAGCTTTATATCTTCTATTTTGAGCAGCCAGTGGAGAAACCTTTGAATTTCGCAATGAGGTGCTTCTGAGCACCACCCGGAGGAGGGGTAGGTCATCTAAAACCAAGTTGACCCTTCTTTAATAAATGCCTGTTTTGTAGTGCCATTGCTTAATTATCATGTGTACTATATTTGTTTTAAGTGTGGCCACACTGGACCAGAAGCTTATTACAATTCACTTCATAATGCGCTTGGTAAACCTCATGAGGCCACAACTAGTATCTTGTAATTGCTGCTCACTGTGGACTGGCGAGTTTTCAACATAGTTCAACTCCTAAATGCCCTATTTCCTAGAGGAATGTGTAAAATATTTGCGTAATAGAGGAGGATCAACTGTGCAGATCTTCTGTAGTATCCCTAGCACTGTCAGTAACTGTGGGCACTTCCGTTATGCTTAGTTACAGCATTGTTTTTACAAAAAGAACAAAAAAAATTAGCGGCAAAGCCAATATTACAGCAGATGGAATTTGACCCTCTAAAAGATCTGACGTGGACGAGGCTGGCCACGCAAATGCACGGCCTGGCATCAGTATGTTTCCAGGGCCCATTCTATGCCACGTAACATTACTAATGTGGTTCATCCTCAAACTTCAATTTGTTGAAAAGATGACGTCAAGATTCAAATGAGGTGTTGCGGTGGTCACAATTTTATCCAGAGCAAGTTTCAATCATGTACATTATTATGTTGATGAGCTGTATTGACCTATAAAAAATGTGTTGGTACAATGGTCGAATTTTATATGTTAAAGATCCATTTACTTTTTAATTGTTAGTCGATGTTTATTACTGAGTGTGTTTTTGACCTTTTCATTTATTTACCTCAATAGTATCAATTGATATTATAAAAATAAATGTGTCCTTTACATTTTTTGAAACATTATAGGAAAGTATTATTAAAATTCTATATATTCACGGTTTTTATTTTTTCTCATTAGTATTTGGTCATTCTAAATAGTTGAACTATAGAAAGCACATAGATGGAAACGACCCTACAGCAAAAATTGAATCATTATAGTCGCAGTGACCGATTTTACTAATAAATGATAGGGGGAGTTTGTAAATGCAGGTTACTTCAAAAGAATAAGATTTCTTTTACAACATTGAAATATATGAACAAAAATAATTATATTTTAAACCTTGTAACCAATGGATAAATTAGCGTTTTAAATGGGGGCTATTACAATATTGTACAAGATGTTGATTCTGCACTAGGCATAAGACAGAAAATCCTACCTCCCTAACCTCCGTAGCAACTATACTCCATATGATAACATACACCATGATCACATTAGGGTTTATTTTACAGACCAGACATGGACTGACATGAAAAGGAGAATTAGTTGTATGGTTGATGGTAATTGCGCATGATGGTTTGTCCTTGCACAACGCAGAGTAAATACTCCGATATATGAATTTTATCATGCAACAGAGGCACTCTACAATAAAGTATGTAGCAGATTACCGCTTTGTGGCATTACAAAGTCATGGAGGCATTGATTTGCTACAGACTGTTCCACTACTCTACAATACCTCTATGGCAAAGTAAAGTTTTTTTTTTAAATGTATAGTCATCTCATTTTGTCAGTCTCTATATAGTCTCCCACCTTTTTTGCCATCAAAATCCATACATCTGTATATCTCACTATAGCCTTCCCTCTGTGCCTGTCCTTGTCGATCACGGTTTGCTTGTCTGTACCTATATATTTTTTTCTGATGCTTGTGGTCTGCTTACTATCGCATGCTGTGCTTATAGTCTGACCTCTACTGGTAATCGTGGAGAATTGCATCTTTTTTTTTTTTTTTGAAGATCAAAAGGGACGTCGACATGGGCGTGACGGTAACACTATCCCTAACGTGACGTTTAGTGTACCCAAACTCCTTCATGCATCAACCTAGTTGGTCGCTTATGTGGAGCTTGTAAGAGTTTCATATTGCTTCATTGTCGATAATACCTCTGCTTGCGGTGGTTCGATCGCACGCACTATCATCTCTACGGCTGTATCGTTTCGTCCTTCCCGCCGGCATTTCCATCACACGACTGCTCAGTGACTGTTGACTGCATGACCTCGGCCCTCCGGCCAGGGCCTTCACAGTAGGGAGAGTGGGGCTCTATTTCAACTTCATGCCTTTCTTTTACCCCTTCCCCTATTCTCGCCACACACTATTCTATGGAGAGGTCTCCCTTTAAATTTTGTCCGTCGTGTAACAGCTAATTTCCCTGGATAATACAGATGCATAACGGAGTGCGTTACAGAGGTACCAGAACAGATATACAGTGGGGGCGGGGGGGAAATCTAGAGAGGCACAGGGGGGGTACAGCTGTACTAGTTGGCGTGGATGAGAGGGGTGGGTGTTGTCTAGTGGCGTGGGGGGCGATGTGATGGGCTAAGTGTTGAGGCAGAGAGATTCCTTGAAGAGGTGGGTCTTGAGTTATTTTCTGAATTGTAGAAGCGAGTCTGATGCTGACGGGAGGTATTATGGTCTTGAGGCCTAGGCAGAGAAGGCTTCTTTTCTGGTCCTTTCCTTTTTGCAGCTTCGGATTTCAAGTCTGCATGTGTCCTGGCTTCTGGTGGTGTGCGGTCCGCCGGAGATGCTGAGTTTCTCTGCAATGTAGCTGGGTGACTTGAGGGCGACTGCCTTATAGATAATGCAGCAAGACTTGAAGGTGATTCATGCATGCAGTGGGAGCCAGTGAAGGTCGATGAGGGCCACAGTGATGTGGTAGTATCTGCATAGACCCTTGATGAGCCGTGTGGCCACTTGTAGCACACATCTCAAGAGGCACAAGGGAGGACGGTGGGTGGCCTTGAGAATTGAAAGTACTGGGTTATTAATGGTAAAAAATTAATTTTTTATGACAAGTTATACATTATTTGCATTGTAAAATTAGCTGACCACCATTTGTGCATGTAGTCTTGCATGTAAAAATGATTTAAATAATTAAACTTGGTAAATTAATAGTGTTTATAGTAAATAACAAAATATTTGCTTCTTGTTAGTTGTATCCTTTTCCTATTTTCAGAGAGCAGCTTGCAATTAAACTGGATGATATTGTTCATTTTGTGGTATTTGTTCCCGAAAATGAAACCATACTTTTGCAACATGCTTGCGATATGTCATTTATAACATGCCAGTACATGTGTTTCTAGGCACAACAGGACCAGGGACGGTACAGATGCAGCACAACACCAACAATCTTACTAGGCCTTGTCATTCCGATTGTGCAAGTGCGGTAACGCAAAGTACAGGGGAAAGGATGTGGGGAGGGAGGGGGAAGTGCAAGGGGAGGAAGGGGAAAGTGCAATGAGGGCAGCATTGCTCTGAGTAAGTGCAGCCCGTACAGTGCGGCTCTGGGTAAGTGCAAGGAGCGGGGGGTGGGGGGGGAACTGTAGAGGTTCAGCCCTAGTGCGCAACAGACCCGGAGGCAGTGCAGGGGATACCGGTCAAGAGGAGCCTGGTACCCAGTGATACTCTGAGGCTAACCAAGCAAGCAGTCGGTACAGCAGACGGGTAGGTCAGCAGGGAGGGAGGGAGGGAGGGAGAGAGAGAAAGCAGAGGAGAAAAGGAAGGTTTTGAGCTGCTTCCTGAACTTAAGGTGTGCCGGCTCAAGTTTGAGAGGGGCAGGGAGGCTGTTCCAGAGGGAGGCACCTGCAGAAGAAAGTGATCTGCCCCCTTCTCTGCCTGGAGAAGCGTATGACCCTCAGAGTTGGAGGCAGCAGAGCAAAGGGCTCGAGAAGGAAGATATTTAGGAAGAGTGTTGAATGTAGTGCGGGCCCCGGCCGAAGAAATCCTTGTGGATGATGCAGAGGGTCTTTAACTTGATCCTTGCAGCCAGTGGAGAGATTTCTCAGTGCGTTTTTGTATGGATTCACATGGTTTTGCGTTTGACAAAAAAAGGTCTCCTTTCACATCAAAATACAGCACTTTATTTGCCCCTGAATTCCTCGTACTAATATTTTCAAAGGCATAATGTGGCATGTAACTGCAAAGAAAAGGTAAGATTCACTATAATGAAATGTAACCTAAGTGTCGCAGTGATAAGCCCCTTGAAGATCCAATTTTGTATACACAGTTGCGTTTCGCATTTGATCCAGCAATACCGGGATCAAAGGTAAGGGATACCGAATTTTAACCGTAATACGATTAATCCCTCTGTAGTCTATGCATGTTCTCAAGTCACCCGTTTTCTTCGGTACGAAGAAAAGTGGCAATGAGACAGGCGAGTTGGAGTGTTGGATGAAGCCGCTTTTCAGGTTTGTATCAATATACTCTTTAAGATATTCTGTCTCGGCCTCGGTTAGGGCATACACGCGACTACAGGGTAGTACTGCACCCTGTTCTAGATCTATGCGGCAATCAAATGGCCGTTGGGGTGGTAATGTTTCAGCTGACTTTTTGCTGAATACATCCTTGAACCCTTGGTACTCTGCCGGCAAGTTACTTAGATCTAATGCCTCTATGATTGTGACGGTATGTTCCTGAACCAAGGACATGGGCAGGAGCACTGCTGTACAGTGTGAGCGACAGTGTGGAGAGGACATGGATATTGTACCTTTGGACCAATCCACGAGGGGATTGTGTTTTGAAAACCATGGTAAACCCAGGATTATGCCAAACTGCGGCGCTGCTATAAGATCAAACCTGATTTCTTCTCTGTGATTCTGTTGGCAACATAGTATCAAAGTTTGAGTGCAATGGGTTATGGGGCCTGAACACAAAGCGGTTCCGTCCACAGCCCTTACTGGTTCTGGTGCCCTTTGCTTACACAAGGGCACTCCTAATTTATGAAACGTCCATAAAGTTACCTGTGGCACCCGTATCTAAGAGTAGGGCCACCCTAACCTCCCCCCCCCCCCCCCACCCCCCAGGAATTGCAAGGATCCTGGCAAAGTGACGTGGGGGGCATAATTCACAAAGTCTAAGACTGGGGTAACTTCCTTCCCTGGGCTCGGCAGTAGTACCCCTACAACCGCCGAGGCGGTTCCCTGCGCTTTGGGTTTTGTAGGGCAGTCTTTAACGAAATGCCCTGTGTTTCCGCAGTACAAACACAGGCCCTCCTTACGCCGCTGTTCTTTTTCGTCCTTGATGAGTGGACCCCGGACTGACCCGATCTGCATAGGCGGGGACGAGCCTGACTTTTCCGGGGCACGAGTTATGTGCATTTGGTCTAAACTGGCTATCGGACGAGAGTCCTCTCGTTTCTTATCTCCCTGTCACTCGGCTTGACGATGATCAAGGCGTAGTGCTAGGTCTATCATTGCAGGACAATCTCGGGGTTGAGGGTCGACCTGTGCGATCGGGTCCTTTAGCTCGTCACGTAAGCCTTGATAAGAGTGACATCCTTTTATCCCGGGCCACTCTGTCTCTGCCACCAGCCTATTAAATTGAGTCACATATGTGAATAACTCCTTATTACCTTGGCATAAAGTAAGTAGCTCCCTATCTTTACACATAGCGGCAGCTCGGCGATTAAAGATCTTACCAAACTCGGTTTGGAATTCATCCCAACTATATAATGCTGCATCATACCTTTGCACCAAGGGATTTGCCCAAGCTGCTGCATCCCCTGTGAGGTAAGAATGACAAAGGCTGTCCTAGCCTGGGTTGATCGAAATGCCGTAGGTTTAGTGAGGAAATGGAGCTGACATTGGGTCAGAAAGGTTTGATACTTCTGCAGGTCACCTGAATACCTTTCTGGGGGGGCTAGCGGGACTATGGACTCTGGGGAAACATGCACTTCGACAGGAGTGGGAGCGGTGGCACCTCCCGGAAGGGGAGCAGTTTGCGCTGGTAAGGAGCGTACTTGGGTGGCCAGGTTAGCATAGTCTTGTCTGGTGGCAGTGAGCTCGGCTTATAAGTCCTGTAGGACCTTGGTTAGTTCCTCCATAGCCTAGCTGGGTTGTGCCACTCAGGCACCTGATACACTTGGGCTTGTGCTTCTGTCACGGCTTCAAATTCCAGGCGCAGGAGTTGGGCGAACCTACTATCCCCACTACGGTCTGGGCACCTGCAAGACAACGCTTACACAGGCCTCCGAGATCCCAGCAGGGAAAGAGGGTTAGGATCTCGTTGGTTGGATAGGTCTTGAACAGAGGGTAACGGGATTGAGGGTTAGGAAAGGGGAAGTGGACAGGCAAGGGAACATATGGGAAAAAACAACAATAATATAAACACTATTGTCCCCACACATACACACTGTGCTTTACAATAACTTGATGCTAAAGAGGCACTTAGCTCTGTGGGTGAGTGCTAGCCTCTTGCCTGCGCACTCTCAGGTCCGGAGCTCGGAGCACTTCAAATGCTGGAAGAGAGTTTTAGCATTAGTGACCTGTGTTGCCTCATAGTCACAATACGAGCAACAAACACACAACAGTATGGCGCTCCACCCCTGGGTTTGGTTAGTGCAGGCACATGCACGTTAAGGGTTAATCTGCTCATGGAGCTTAGTACTGCCAAACAGTAATTGTGCTGCGGTGGGCATAGCACCCCACTATGATAGGAGGTTCAGAACGTGTGGCCCAAGTTTGCCGCACGTGGCTCAAAAAGGAATGAGACCCATCATGCTGCCAAAGTTTTTTGCCGCACATGGCTTGAAATCTAAAGCGCTACATTCTGCCAAAGTTTGCTGCACGCGTCTGAAAGTATGCCTTTAACCAAGGCGCTGCGCGCGTTAATCTTAGTGCTGCATACGGGCTGAAATCGGCGTTGATTAAATGCAATGGAACGTGGTTAAGCACTTAGATTTGCCCTCAGCAGGGGACGTGATGTGGCTGGGCGGTGCCCCCTGCGCGTGCCCCTCAGAGGATTGGAGACCCCAATGCTTTCTCCTTGCTTCCGCGTTCTCCCCCATTGCTGCGCGTAATTCCAATGTGGGTTTGATCGCTGGAGCTTTGCTGTACTTATCTGATATGGGCGAGGGGCCGGAATGCCTGTTCCTTGAGGCGTGGCCCCTCGCGTGAGCTCCGTAGGCAGGAGCTCTGGAAGATGCGTCCGTTCCGGTCAGGTGCTTAAGCACAAGCCCTGTGCCTTTGTCCTGCGCGCATGCGTGTGCGCGAGCCCCTCCCAACCTGGGAGTGAAAAAGTAGTTCCCAGCCTGGAGGCTGCTGGGAATTGTGGTCCGTAGGCCTTTCTGCCTGCAAAAGGGATAGAGAAGCCTCCTATGAGGCTGGAGGCTGTTCTTTTGGGTTTGTCTTGTTTTGGGTTCTGTTGTTCTGCGCCTTGGGTCCCTCACTGAGCCCTGACCACCCCTGATAACACCCTGCACCCTGACACTAAGAAAGTTAACTTTCTGTTCATTAGAGCTTTCCAGCGAGATGATCATTCAACTTTAAATTGCTAGAATGGAGAATCAGCAAATACAAGTAAACTTTTACATAATATTTATGCAATTGTATGAGTCATGATTAACGATGTGCCTTATTGATATTCAAGTTGCTACAAAGAGTGTACATGGTAAATGTTAATTTTAACGACAATTTGATTTGAATTAACTTGTTACTTTATTATCTAACTTGGTTTTCCAATAGGGGTACCCGGTACTGTTATATATTTTTGCCTTCCCAAATTTACATAGTTGCGTCAGTCCGATGTGCGTGTGCCATGGATACAATCTTCCCATGAATGGGTTCTTCAGCAGGACTGGAAAATAATAACGGAACAGTAATAACCATATTCTGGGACGATCGCGAGGCACCAGTTTTCCCATTTGCTCTTCGAGTCATGCGGAGCAACATGTCAGTATTGATTTTTGCGGATGGCAAATTGCTGCATTTTGACGTGAAAGGAGACCTTTTTTTGTCACAAACGAAACACCATGTTCGTCCATACAAAAACGAAGAAGGAACAGTGCATTAGATGTTACCACACAACTTTGACTTCACATTTAGATTGATGAAGACAATCTGAAACCTTTGAATTGAATGTGACAGCCAAACTAAATATTGGAAATATGCCCTGTAGTAAACATATTTGGCATTTATAAAGCCTGCCGAACCCACGGATATAATCCTCAAAAGTTTTCAATGAATCCTTGGATGTAATCTGTTAAACTTGAATTTAAAAATATAATGACTTGGTAAAATCCTGACTTAATATTTTCCTAAGAGTACGTTGTTTTCTTCGTTTTGTGAAATGAAAGTAAGCTTTTATGCTGTGTGTGTGTGGTGGTCCTGGTTTTGCGTTCGGGAACGGGATGACGTATGTGATGACAGGATATGTCTGGCTATGCCTGTGCACCAACATCATGAGAAGGGGTGGATAATATTGGTTTGACGTGTTGCTTTCAACTTGAGGGGCGGGTGATCTTATTTACTGCTGTGAGGACACTTGAATTTAGGGTAGGGCAATGAATGAACAGATGAGATCAGCACAAGGTGGCGGTTTCCGACCCGTGAGTTTCGCATGTGTAAATGTGAAAGAACCGAAGGCAAGGTGCACTGGAATTCTTTTTCCTTATGGATATATGCTCTAAGATGCATGCAATTGCTCCAATAAAATTCCTGAGGGAACTTCCCCTTTAAGGTTTGGATACCTCTGGTGACCACACAATAAGTCAACTTTCAGACAAGCCTCAAAACTCTCAGAATACTGTGGCGTAGTATAAAAGCTTAATAACCTAATCATTCAAGTCTTTATTTAGGAACGTTTCCATAAAGCAATTACAAATGTAATAACAATATTATGTATGACACAAATCGAACTACATAGAATCATAAAACAGCCAACCATATTACTTGTTAGATATATTGATTGGTTTTAAAAAGTTATGCAGTAAATATAAAATATAACTATTTCAGTATAGCAGATACTGTCCAATTAAAATGTCTGCTTGTATATAGAACATTTTAATTTGTAGACCCTTCTCCATGTGAACATATATTGCTTGAGCAATGTGTGGGGGATGGAGCACAAACGTTTCTTCGTCTCCCCTCTGTTTAAAATTCATATCCTTAAGGATGGGATGTAAGTACTTTCTGCAAGGGGAAGAGAACTGGGGCACAAAAATAAAAGGTCCACTCAGTCTTTCACTGCTGTTTGGAAGCAGAGACAGTGGGACTTCCTTATTTGGGGGATGGAGGGGTATCTAACGCTCCAATTACCTCCATGGAAACCATATGAAATCGATTTGTCCCAAGATTAAACAGCATACCTTTAGTTTGTGGTGAAATACTGTCTGCTGCCAGATATAGCTATATAGCAAAGTATTGCCTTTTTAGTTTTTTCTGCATCCTTTCATTTTAAAAACATCCGCTCAAGATACGTCCCAAATAAAGCTTTTTGATCAAATGTTCCCTTTTATAGGCACATTATCGTATATTTGTTTATGGCCCAGGTAGGTCAACTCCTTTATAATGTATTGCAGCCATAGGCAACAGTAACCCACATCAGAAATCATTAGGTCTTTTATTATGTTATGCTCGGTGTAGCAAGTTCTTCCATAGTGTGGTGAGCCAGATGGAGGACGTGGATACTTGGTGGACCTGTTTCACAACATTTTTATTAAAGTAAAGTTATAAAGCCTAACTTTCCTTATCACTAAGGGTGTTCCTGCCTGTTCTACCAACTAAAGTGCTCGGCAGTCATGCGTGAATGTCAAAAGGAATAAGTCCTCCGTCAAAAACTACCTAAACTGACTACCACTATGAAAATCTAATTTGGATCAGAAGATTGAGTCCTTTCTTCTGAGGATACTTCTTGTACCAGTCTGTAGGATTCTTGATGAATACATAATCCTCAAATAGTTTTTGTGCCTTCTTGGATTAGTCTTTGTAACTCTTCAAATGGACTATTGACTTTTCCCTCCTTGGGAATCCCTTTTGGGGATCTTCTATAAGATCTAGCTTCCTGGTTGCTGGTGTCGGTGTATCATTGAAAAATGGTATTTTTCTGGAAGGCTCTCTCCTGGGTAATTATAGTTCAGCTTGTTCTCACCTGCTTGATTTTGTACATGGTACAATTGGATAGTTCCTCTGAACTCTGGCTCATAATGTTCTCTTTGCTATTTTGTGCGCTCACCTTGCTAGTCTGTTCTTTTTGCACAGAATGTCGAATTTCTTTGCCCTTTTACCAGGCTATTATATGCTGTTCTTTTCTCTCACTATTCAGTTTTTTAGAAATCCTTTCTCTTGCACCACAGCACTTGAAGTTCATCAGTTTCAGCCTTGCCTCCTGACTTCTACTGAGCAAGTTGTTTGCATGGTATGATTCCCTCAGGGCCTCCTGTTCCCATTCTCCCCACTACCTTGGACTTTGAAGGAGAGCATCTGCGGGAGCTTTGCACTTTGGGGACCTTCTTTCTTGTCCTGTAACACTATCTGCTTGCCTTTGTCTGTGTTTTCTTCCTCTGGTTTTCTTTTCTTGTTGCAGTGTCCCCATGACTCGATGAGTGACCGGATGCCCTTCTTCTGTATACCTACGGTGGTATCGACAATGGTTTGTGGACCGGCCGTCTACCACAGATCCTGTGTGGTCTGTAAGGAAGGCATGGTATCAAAAAGTAAGAAAGACACACGTGATCACAGTTCTAGGGTGTTTATTGAACCTCAATTTGGGGTTTGAAAAACGCCTATCTAGTCGTAAATCTAAAGATGGGAGCAAGCTGCGACCATCAAATAATAATGCAGTCCTAGTGGTGTCTTGTCAAATAAAAGGGCCTATACTAATAAACCTATTGCCAATCCTTGCTTCTGAACACAAATAATGTGGGCAACAATGTTATTCAAAAGAAAAGTGTTCAAGAAATGTGTCGGGATATTCAAGCTGTTGGCTTACCTTCTGCACGGGACAGGGCGGCACACTCGAGCTTAGCAGTCTGTCTTCTCTAGCGCAGGTGTGCAGTTCAAAACATCCACATTATGGCCATCTGTGCCAAAGTCTCTTTGCCATTCAAACTCTTTTTCAGAGGCCCAGATGCAATACGACAAACGACAAAATTACTGAAGTTCCTTCCTTAGGGTTTCACACATACCCATTCTCGGGTGATTTTCTATTCACCTCGGGTCCCCCTCTGCCAGGCTTAGACACACCTTCTTATGATTTCACACGTAGTGTTTCCTGGGTGATTTCCTGTTCACCCTTGGTACTCCCGCGCCGGGCTCAGACCCACTCTAACGCAAAGCTCTCAATTGATCTCCTTCTGCCAGGCTTGTACCAGCTTTATCAACTTTGCCACAAATGTTCTTTACTGTATCAATATCGAAGGCTTTCGATTGTGCTCAGGGTTTTGCCTGATCCGTCGCAGGACCACTTCGATTCATAATTCTCTACCACTTTTACTTTTCAGCTAGAAATCTTAGAGACCTTCGATTGAGCATGCATGTGGTGCTGGACCACTCTGCCAAAGGTATTGTGTCTTTGTTTCAAAGTTCAATCACTCATCAGCAGTTCAACTTTACTTGTCTTTTATCACACGTATTTCAAACAATGCTCGTTCCAGCGCTCACCATAAAATGTTGCTGCTTGCAACCTTGGTTTCAACACAGACCGGTCTTGTATCAGTCTCCCCAACTGCCACGTTTAGGGACCTCAGAATTACATCCCCCGGACCCTAACAAAAAAAGTTTTATGACTCAGACAAGAATTCACACTTAGACCACTAGTTATATAAATGACTCGTTATAGGCCCTTTATTCACTCTTTATACATACACACATAACATATAGTCAATTATACAAAAACATAAAAAAAAGAGTATCACCATTAATATGGTTGCAGAAGACACTTCCTTCTTGGCCAACACAACACTGCTTAGTCCCAGAGCAGGTAGGCAGAGAGATCAAGCGTACTAACGGGGTCTGGAGCGTAGTGTTCTCCCTCTGAGCGAGACTGCATCTCTCGGGGGTCCAGTTCCATCTGCTTTCCTAAGAGGAATACCTCTTCCCTTTATGGGGGATCCCCCGCCCCTCATTGGTTACCAAACTAACCTGGGCTGAGGAACAGACAATAAGCCTGAGGAGCCAAGAGTGGAAACTTCCAGCTCGAAGTGGAAAACCCCAACTTCTCTTCCTTGCCTTTCCCAGTACCACAGGTCAGCTGACATCATTGTGGCCTTGCTTCTGCTGCAGAAATTCACGTCTACTTACTGAGCACGAAACCGTAGGCTTTCATTGCATTAATAGAGGTGAATGTCCAAAATGGCTGCACATCTGTGCCATGTTTTTTTAGCTCATTTTGCACACACGCACTACACTACACCCCTTGGACAATCAACTACCATAACCCAAATGGGTGAAAAGTTGGTTCTCAAAACTTATGGAACAGCCTCCACAAATTTGGAATATATGAAATGAAACGACAACACGCTAACTAAAACCCCAAAAACCTAAATAAAAACAGAACGCAATGCCTCGGGAAACCATGCAAATAATTGACCCCACCCATCACCGTCCTGATCTTAAGTGACCCAGGCAATGAGATCTTTCAACCCACCAGTCTGTTTCTCAATGGAACGGGAATGATAATCTAAATTAAAACACATCCCTTCTCTGGCATTGCACCCTAAATTATGCTTCAAAAACAAATAGCAGCCCTTTTTTGCAAAATGGCTTTCCTAAAATTTCTATTATCTAACAACTCTGCTAAAGCCTGCAAAGTTTCATTAAGCCCTTTCACCTCCAAGCAAGCAAGTTTAATCATGGTTTTATATCCCCCAGCTGGCAGACCCCAAATCCCTGTTAACGCCAAAACATCAGCTTCAGACGATAAATGCACATCAGAATTACAATCAGGCGACAGGGCGGCGTAGACCGCTGAATGAATCGCCTGCGCAGACCGCCGAACAGCAGGCTGTAAGGGTGACATTAAACCAAGACCTGTTAAAGCACAGGGGCCACCCGAAATATTAGCAGGCATATATATACACAAATAGGCATAGTTCCCACAGGAAAAAAACCAACCTGTAGGAAGTTTCACATGGTTCGGGTGACTAGCAGTTAGAACAGTATAATTACACATGTTATTTGACACATCCAACACAAACACTAATAGGTAGCGCACATAGGCGGTGCTCAAAACCAGTTTGTCCCTCACTTTTGTTCAAATCCAACTGTTGACATTTACCGATCTAGTTTGGATCATAAGTCGTATGATAACAAACATCAGCAGGAGCAACATTGTGGGAGATGATGCGAGTCTCAGTCCGCACCGAACTTAGGATACTCCTACATGGAGAAAGAACCTCGTACGTCGGAATCCTTTACCAGAATCTTCATGCAATACCCCGAATAGGTGTTGTAGTAGCGGGGTAGGCGTTGGTATAGCCACAAGGCAGGTGGAAATCAGATTTGCGGATCTGTGTACATCAGCCAAACAGAAATGTGAAATGTTTAACACTCGTGCCAGCTAAACCCAGATCTTTTCCAGTTGCCCAACAATGGCTGAATAGTCCTGTTGCACAAAGGATATAGAAACCGCTGAAGGATGCGAGGCATTACACTTGCGCCCTCAGCGGTTCATCAAAGCACTGCACTATGCTGCAATGGACGCGTCCTCCAGTGCGAAGGTGGTAGCCGACGTATCAGTCCTCATCCAGATTTTGCCACTTCTTCGAGCATGTCCCTGGACCCTCCCAAAGACACTCCACCTTGCTCCACACAGACAACCAGCATACTCGGGATCTAAAAAATCAGAATGCAAAAACAAGCGATCGGTGGAGTACATCATTCGCTCAAATAACATTTGTCAGCGGGGATGAGTCCATTTACTTTTTTCAGGTTCCATCACAAGAACCACCTGATCCTCTCCTGATGCTATTACATCCTCCGGGACGGGTGGACCACAATCCCTCCCAACACCTGAATACCTCTCGGGGCTAGTCCAGATCTAGGGGCAATTAATGCCATATGGTCGGGTGGAATTTGCAATCCTTGTCTCAATCACAGTAATGCCCCTGGGCTCAAGTCGGATCTCTTCCCTTGCATGCAAATCCACCCCAGCAGATTGGTAGGGTCAAACAGAAAGGAAAGATGTCAGCCAGGCCAGAGCTTTATCAGTGATACCGAGGTTATCACAGAGCCGGTTGAGCAGGATGGTATGGTTGACCGTGTCGGAGGCAGAAGAGAGATTGAGTAGGATGAGGACAGAGGGAATGTGAGAGTCAAGGTTGGAGAGCAGATCTTCATGGAAGTTTAGGAGAGAAGTTTCCGTGCTTCTGGCAGATCTAAAGCCAGACTGCTGTTCATGGAGACAGCCAACAGAACCAGAATGAAGGTTAAGCTGAGAGATGGCCAGCTTTTGCATGAATTTGCCCATAAAGGGGGTAATGGAAATTGGGCGACAGCTGGACAAGAAGGATCAGCTGTGGGTTTCTTGAGAAGAGGATGCACAAGGGAGTGCTTCAGATGGTAGGGGAAGGATCCTGAGGCAAGGGAGTGGTTGCAAAAATTGGCAAGGACTGGAGCGAGGGTGTCAATGTGTTTTTTGATGTTTTAAGAGGAACAGGGATGAAACTGTTTTCACAAGGCTTTCATATATCTTGGAGCATGAATTCCACTTGGAACAGCTTTTTGTATGGTAGATGGGTAGAATTGGGTACATGGTAGATGGGTAGAATTGGGTACACGGTGAGACCACCCAGATCGTGCCTATAATTCATTATTGCCCCATTTACTTGCACCATTTTTGTAGCTGCAACATCTGAGATTCCAAGTGCATATTTTCTGTGGACTTGCCCCCAAGATAGACATTGAAAAACCCAGTTCAATGTGCTACCGGCAACACAAATTACTAAGGTTTTTCTTGAGAGCCAAAGCACATTGGCACAGATTTTGAAGTGTTAAGCCTTACACCATGTACATCCCTATACGCCACGATTTACAAGTGGCTGAAGGGCTCTAAATATGCATGCAATTCACACTACGTGGCCTGCATGATGATGGATGACAGATTATTTTTTTATACGATTTTCTGGTGTAATCAATGTTCTATTTAATCTATTGGGCAAGGAGTTTATGTAGAGGGTTAAACAGTAAGGGGGCCAATACACAGCCTTACCTAATCCCACCTGAGGTTCGAAATTCATCTGTCTGGTCATTGGCTTGCGTGTGGTGGACCCTAGCTGTCAAATCCTTGTGAAGTGCGAAGAGCATCTTTTTTTTTTCTTTAAACTTTTTTTTAATCGATTTTCATAAACAAAAGTACACAGTGGTTCAATGAATCCCCCCCTTCTCTTGTTTCTTCATAGATCTACTTTTCGAATGGATTGTGTCCTCCCACGTATTCCTCATCTTATAACTCGTTGTCCCCAGCTTTGCTGATTCGGAAAAAAAAATTCTCTCGGCAGAGGGCGCTGTGCTCGAGGTCGTGGCGTCGATTGTCCCTCGACGGACTCAGTACTCTGTGGACATCACCGATGGTATAAATGGCTCGAGCCGCGCCCGTTGCTTCAGTTCCGTTTTTCCGATCGCTTCGCTATCGAGAACGGCGCGCTTCAGATTTTCTGTGAAGAAAATGTCGTCATCTTCAACTCCTTCAACACCCAAGACTGGGTTCAAGAAGTGTGTAGAGTGTGGATCAAAAATGTCAATCACGGATCCCCACCGGGTTTGTTTCTGGTGCCTCGGTTCCAGTCACCGAACTGACGACTGCGGTTCCTGCCAATCCATGACCGAGAAAGCTCTTTGTGAGAGAAGAGGTAAACGGTCGGTGGGGAGGGAAGCCTCTAAGAAGGCTACGTCTAAAAAAACATAAGAGACTGATTCGAAGGAATCGGATCGCCATAGGCACTCAGATCTCGATCTAGGAGTGGATCGAGACACTCTTCGTCATCTAAAAATATGAAGAGGAGACATAGATCTCCCTCTTCTTCTTCAGAGTCGACCGAAGAAATTCGATGTCCGACAAAATCGGATTCTCCCGGTAAATGGGAAGAATTCCGTAAAAAGATGATGGAAGTTTTCGAGAACGCGGCCCTGACCTCCTCGAAAGAACCTCGAAAAAGCCATACCTGTTAGGGAGAATTCTCTGTAAAGGCTAATTTCCCAAACCTAGTGAGTCCCCCAGAAGCTTTGCTGGATTTTTGGGGTTTATTTTTTTCTCCTGCTAAGAGACTCTTTTTACTCCCACTCTTAGACACGATTTGAGGTGTTCCTTTATCTTTCCATCTGTTTTATGGGCTATGGGGTCTTTTACTCCATAGGGTCTCATGTGTTTTTAATATGGGTTACACAGCACCCTCCGTGCCGTAACCCAGGGGTGTCGTAGCGACCCCCCCAATATAGACTCCATGCCCTGGGACTGACTACTGTCTCCCAGGGCATGTAAAGTCACCATTTGGCTTTGCTAGTCCCAAATTATGAACAGAAACCAGTACAAACCATCATATTGTGGACGTACTGGTCGGTGCAATTCAATTGCCCTGGGGTCTGTTGTTAGAGGGGGCACGTCTCCGTCCCCCCTCATCGAGTTTTGGCTGGTGGCAGTGGATACTACTTTTTATATTCAACTGCGAATATATCTCTATCAGCTTTTCCCATTGTTCGAGGCTACTAACTTTAATTATTTAATTCTTATAGCCCCGAACATACCGCCGGTTGGTTTATTTAATATTAATTCACCGGCTGGTATTTTCTGCCAGAACTCGATTCTAAAATGGCATTTGTGTTCTCTTCTGTGACTCCAACCCAAGTCGAGCCCTTTGTTCCACTTTTTGGCGCTTAAATCGACAAATGTGACCTGTACCCTGGCCAGGTTTACCCATACCCTGTTGGACTGTATTTCGGGGGCGGCTGATCATCCGGAAGGCGAGGAAAGGGAGGGCTTCCTGAATATAGTCAAAGACGGGAAGGAGGCAATGGGGGAATGTCTCCAGTCTGGACTGGATACTGCTGATAGTATCAGCAGGTCCATGGCTGCAAGCGTTTTGCTACGCAGATTTGCGTGGTTGAGGAATCGGGGTTTGCACCAGATTTGCAAGCCAGACTCCTTAACATGCCCTTTGATGGCTCGTGGCTGTTTGGCAGCAAGGCTGATGAAGGCCTAGAAAAACTTCAGACCTCGAAAGCGGCAGCTAAATCGCTTAGCGCCTCTATGCGCCAGCCTCTAAAGCCCTATTCTGGCACATCTTCCTGGAGGGGTCATTCTTTTCGATACTACTCCTCTTTCGGTAGAGGAAGAGGACAGGCTTCTCAAAGGGGCAAAAGAAACTTCCCTCATGGAGCACCGTTGCACAAAACACCAGTGGGAGGCTGGATCTATCAGCATCTGAAGGAATGGCGGGGCATTACCTCAGATGCTTGGGCACTGGAAACAGTAGCCCAAGGTTACTGTATCCCCTTTCTAAAAAGGCCTCAATCATCCACCGGGAGCCAACTCCGTCAAAATTCCACATATGCTCCTGTTGCAGGAAATTTTAACCCTGCTAGAAAAAGGTGCCATAGAACTGGTACCTGTAGCGGAGAGGAACAGGGGTTGGTACGCCCCATATTTTCTCATTCCAAAAAAGGACGGAGGACAGACCCATCTTGGACTTGAGAAACTTGAACAAGTTCCTCAGGAAGGACAAGTTCAAGATGGTGACTCTTTCTCAGATCCTTCAGGATCTCCAACTCCAAGATTGGTTGGTATCATTGAACCTTCAGGATGCTTACTTTCATGTGCCAATCCATCCAAAGCACAGAAAGTACCTGAGGTTCGCGATTGGCAATTCTCATTAACAATTTTGAGTTCTGCCATTCGGGTTGACCTCCGCCCCGAGGGTTTTCCCAAACTGTTGGCGGTTGTGGCAGCGAGTCTCAGGAGAGGAGGTATTCACATATATCCCTACCTGGACGACTGATTGATCTGAGCAAGTTCTCCAGAACAAGCTCAGGAACATCTTTCGATCACCTACCACTTCCTCCACAAATTGGGCTTTTCCCTCAATTTCAAGAAGTCCCACATGATACCATCCCAGAAGCTCCAGTTTATCAGAGCAGTCTTGGACACTTCCTCAGGAAAAGCCTTGCCTCCCGAAGTGAGAGCTCTCCACATCCAGCAGATGGTAACAAAATTCCAGAATGCCCAACGTCTACCGGCCTTCGATTTTTCTCAGGTTGCTCGGCCTCATGGCATCCTGCATTTTCCTAATACCAGAGGCCAGGTTGAGAATGAGATCCCTTCAATGGGCACTCAGAACTCAGTGGTCCCAGTTCTCAGGGAATATGTCGGATCTTCTGCAAGTTCCGAGCGCAGTTGCTCAGGATCTTCTATGGTGGGCTTGCAACAACATTCTCAAGGGAGAGTCTTTTTGGCAACCATGGCCGGAGATGACAGTAGTGACGGACGCCTCACTCACAGGGTGGGGAGCACACACCAACGATCTGACAATCAGCGGTCGTTGGTCTCCATCGGAGTCCAAACTACACATCAACCTTTTGGAGCTGAGGGCAATCAGACTAGCGCTGAAGGCCTTTCTGCCCTCTGTACAGGGAAAGAATGTCCTGATAATGATGGACAACACGGTGGCCATGTACTACCTCAACAAAAGAGTAGGAGTAGGGTCACTACCACTGTGCAGAGAGACGAAGAAGCTATGGTTCTGGGCAATATGAGAAGGAATCTCTCTATCGGCAATTCACCTAGCCGGAGAGAAGAACATGGCAGCAGATGCTCTGAGCAGGCAGCGCACGGTCTCTCACGAGTGGGAGCTGGCTCAGGAAGTCCTTCTGGAGATCTTCGCCCTTTGGGGAACCCCTCAAGTGGATCTGTTCGCCTCCGCGATAAACCGGAAGTGCGATCAGTACTGCTCAAAGGAATTTCCTCAAAGAAGACCTCTGGGAGACGCATTTGGAGTGGAAGTTTCCACTGCTGTACGAGTTTCCCCCAGTCCCCGTGATTCCTCAAGTAATCAAGAGGTTGAGAAAGTTCATGAAAACCATGATCTTAATGGCCCCTGATTGGCCCAGGAGGACGTGGTACCCGGACCTTCTAGACATGTCCATCTGCCCTCCAATACGTCTTCCGCAAAGAGAGGATCTTCTCTCGAAAGAGGAAGGTCGGGTTCTCCATCCAGAGGTCAAGACACTCAACCTTCACGCATGGTTTCTGAGAGGTTGAGATACAAGGATTGGGATCTTCCGGATGACGTAATGGAAGTCTTGCTTTCGGCCAGAAGACCAGCAACAAAATCTTTGTATCGATGTCGCTGGAACAGGTTTAGTAACTGGTGCAATGATAAGGATGTGGACCATTTTCAATGTGGCACTCCAGTAGTGCGCTCTTTTCTATTGCATCTAGCCGATCTGGGGCTCCAGATAGGAACAATCAAAGGATACCTTGCTGCGCTGTCCATTTTCAAGCGCACCTCGGAAGAGGTTTCATATTTCAAAATACCACTAATGATTCAATTCTTAAAAGCACTTACCAACATATACCCTCCAATACCTTTTCATGTCCCAACTTGGCACTTAAATTTAGTATTAAAATTCTTGACTTGCATACCTTTTGAGCCTATGCACTCATGTCCATTGAGGCTTTTAACAATAAAAACTGTCCTTGTGGCCCTATCATCAGCCCGCATGGTTAGTGAACTTCAGGTTCTCTCATGCAAACCACCATATACTATTTTTTGTAAGGATAAGGTAGTCCTTAAAGTTAAACCTTCATTCTTACCAAAGGTAGTTTCGGACTTCCATTTGTGTCAGAAAATAGTACTCCCAACTTTTTATCCTCCTCCTCATTTGGGCAAGGAAGAGGAGAGACTGCACAGACTAGATCCCAAGAGGGCTCTTAGTTTTTACATCTCAAGGATGTCTAAATTGAGACAAGATGACCAACTATTCGTGAGTTATACTGGTCATAAACTAGGCTTATCTGTAACAAAACAGACCATATCCTGCTGGATCATCTTAGCCATAATTGAATGCTACAGATTAGCGGGAAAAGGCCCACCAGATGGGCTTTCTGCCCATTCTACAAGGGGAATGGCTACTTCTGCAGCTCTAAAGAGGGGAGTCCCGGCAGCAGATATTTGTGCAGCTGCAACTTGGAAAGCAATGCATACTTTTGTCAAGCATTACTGCTTGGATACTGCCTCCTCCAATGAGGGATTATTTGCCAAGGCATTTCTGCATTCTGTCCACGAAAACTGAAACTAGTACTCCCGCCTCCAAAATTGCCACTGCTATGGGAGTCTTATCATAAAATGAGGAATACGTGGGCAGACACAATCCATTCGAAGAACAAGTTACTTACCAACTGTAACGTTCTTTTGACTGGATGTTCCTCCCACGTGTTCCTCATTGACCCTCCCATCCTACCCCACAGTACAGTTTACGTTTTCTTACACTTTCCTCTCACGAAGAATGTATCTGTCATGGGGCACGCCTGGGTGTTCCTCCTATATGTTTCATCGAAAAAACAGAACTGAAGCAACGGGCGCGGCTCAAGCTATTTATACCATCGGTGACGTCGACAGAGTATGGAGTCCGTCGAGGGACAATCGACGCCACGACTTCGAGCACAGCGCCCTCTGCCGAGAGAACATGTTTTTCCGAAGCAGCGAAGCTGGGTACAACGAGTTATCATAAGATTAGGAATACGTGGGAGGAACATCCAGTCGAAAGAACGTTACATTTGGTAAGTAACTTGTTCTTTTCTACCACAGTTGCACATGTTTATCCATTCTCTCATTGTCGTGCACTAGCTACTTCTCATGAACACATCTCCCCCAAACATAAGCAGCCTGCGCATCCACATTAACAGTTTTATGACGATCACCCCAATCAATACTGTTAATGTTCAGGATATCTCCTCTCCAGAGTCCAACCCAGATTTTGGGCTTGAGCAACAAGATAATGCCGGTAAGGATCCCACATATCCCGGGTCTGGCATTGGGATGTACCACTCATTCAAGTTCCATCTCATTGCATTAAAGATTGTCTTCTGTCCATCGTTCCACCTAAAAACCTCAAGGTCTACCCCACACCATATCCACTCTTCTCTTAGCTGAAAGTAATAACAGCCAAGCAAATGTTTTCACTCAGCCTTGAATCGGTCCGGTATTACCTAGCTTGGCAATATCTGGTAATGTTTCCACTCTCTCCCCTATAATGCTGCTCATTATCTCCAAAACTTTTCCCAAAACCGCAACACTGAAGGACAGCTCCACTCTACATGTTTGATATCTGCCAGCGTGGCAGCACATTGAACGCATTCATCTGAGGTGTCTGGGAAGAATCTATGCCACATCGCAGGGTGGTAATAAAACTGATGCAGGTACTTGAATCAACTTAAAGGCTATCTTTCTTGTTTGTGCACAACAATAACTTCATACCTCCTTGTATAAAGAGCCCCTAAAGACATCAACCTTTTCCTCTAAGCGGGCTCTGACCATCCCGCCCGTGTTTTTGTTATTTTTCTGTATCCACCTGTTCTATCATCCCATCCAGTGTAAGGGCCACTCAAGCTCCTTTGGGAAGGGTAGAGAACAGACCTTTCAGGGATTCTTAGTCTAAAATACAGAAACTGGTCCAGTGATGTGACTGCCATCTTGCTCCATACCTCCTCCACAGCTAGAAACGTTCCCTCCAGAAAGAGGTCCCGGAAACGAGATCTGCCCAGTTTCATGCAGCGTACAAATCCCGGCTCGCTGTTTAATGGTAAGCCCGGAACGTGTATGATCAGAAGTTTTGGGGAATGAATAAACTTCCCTTCGCTTTCCTCTCATTTTGAACCCATGATCTACAGGTCAATCCCACCATATTCTTTACTTGGGTGATCTGTCTTGGGCTGTTAATAGAACCGCGCAATAGAAAAGGCACTGCAAGAGCCCCTTCCCGGCTCGCAGATAGAAGACCTCCTTGTGTCTTCTTATCTGCATTTCCCCCCAAACGATTATGCTAAGAATCCTGCTTGGGGTGTTTCATAGTATGCCTCGAAGTTGGGCAGTGCCAATCCCTCTGCTGTCTAATGGCGCGGTCACAAGACACACATGCTTGCCTGCCCAAGTAAACCACAAAATCTCAGAGCGGCACACTGAGGAATACATAGAGGAACCGTGTCAACAAGACCATTTTTAACTAGCAAGATCCTCCCATAGAGGCTGAGGCACCCCCATCCATCTGCCCACAACAGTCACAGTATGTTCTAACACTTTCCCATAGTTACACTTCTACAGCTCTTTTCGGGACCGCATAATATCGATCCCTAAATACTGGATATAGACTGCATGGCCCTGAAACCCATAGCCATCATTGAATCATCAAGTACAATCAGTGAGTGCAGAGAGTACTGATTTTGTAACATTATGTTTCAAACCAGACAATTCTCAGAAGTTTGGTACGTCCACCATGATCGGTCCCAGATTATTCTGCAGATCCTTGACAAAAAATTATCATATTGTAAAGCTTACCTGGACTCCTCGGGAGAGTAATATCTTCTCAGCCTGTGGACCTGATACCTTGGAGCCTTTAGGATTCTTTTTCTGTTTGAACAAATAACAATAGAAATGCTATAACATCTATTAACTGAGATAATACTACATGAGATGTGTATTCCCTTAAATCACTCCCTTCTAACTTTATGGCTGGATTCCCTTCTCACTTGTGTTTTATTATTGTGGTGCTCTCCATCCTGCTTTTCTACAGGGGCACATTGAGATGGAGAAAAAATGGTAATTTGGGTTGCTGATGATCTCTAGAGCTTCTTTGCCTTGAATTGTCTATTCTTTGGAGAATGAGTCTTGGGTAAGTAAACAGGTAAAAACACTGTTATAATCCTTAAGGGCTTGAATTGATAACTACGTTGGAGAGATCTTTCTAATTATTTTTGTCTTTCTCTTTTTTGCAAGTTCTAGGAATTCGGGAAAGAATTAAGGCTGCGGATGGCTGTGGAGTTACTCAGGATGAGAAAACATCTTAAAAAACATAAGTTCGCCATTACGGAGTAACTGCAGCCTTCAAGGTGAAGCGCAGTAAAAGCTATGAGGTGAAAACTTGAAGAACCTTCAGGTACGTAAACGCTTATAAAATGTCTTCTCTGTTAAACTCTTATTTTCATTTTTTAACTTAAATACCTCTTGTGTTGTCGGCATGTTTTCAGAAAGCTGAGGAAAAAATCTTCGGAAGATGCAGTGGCTGCGGAAGAAACTTCTGACTGAAGATGCTGCGGCTGTGAGCGAAATAAATATTCTTACTGAAGATGACCGCGTCGAAGTTAACTTCTGTCAGGTAAGTCTATTCTATGAACTATGGTACTAATATCTCCTTTCATTGACAGGTTCTGTGAGGATAAATGCCGGTAGCATTACCCGCTGTCAGCAGAGCGGACGTTGAGCACGCGTTCCAGCGGCGGCGGGGTTTAAGTAGCTTCCTCTACAAATATGAATAGAACAGTGCTGCTACTTGTAAATGGGTTTTGCGGCGGTCATGTTAACATCGTGGGAGTCTATGGAAGTGGATGCTGTGAATGTTGTAAATGCCAAATGTGCCAGGCTAACACCCACCTTTGACCTGCTGATTGATTTAATGTTCCCCGCCTGGCCTCAATGAGGACTATGCTCCCTGACTGGGATCATGACACATCATCTGCAGAAAGGGAAACAACCACTTCCTGTCTAAATAGCTGTATCCCTCTGTGGACATGCATGTCACCATGTAATTCCACCAAGGGTTCAATGGCTAAAGCAAATAGTAGAGGTGAAAGAGGACACCCCTGTCGTGTGCCCCTCTCCAGTGATATATTTGGGGTTAGCTGACCAGTTACTCTAATGTTCACAGTGGGTAAAGTGTTAGATCAGAGATGTATCCCGTCCCAATCCCCATCCTTCGTAATACTGTGAAAAGAAGGGGGTCATTCAACTGAATCAAATGCTTTTTCAGCATCCAATCGGGCCGACGCACATACATTTTTCCTGCTGAACCACTGCCAGTAGGCCAAACATCTGCTGCAGCCCATAAGAGGTGGAGTGCACCGGGATGAACCCCAATTGATCAGAGTTCACACATCTATGCATTAAAAGCGCTAATCTCGCTGCCAACAATGTATCTAAAATGTTATTATCTAAGTCGATAAGCGAGTTAGGGTGGTATGAGGAACATTCATCTGCTGCTTTCTGGTGCTTCAATGATACACCGACCACCGGCTCTCTCATAGACTCCAACAATCGGCCATCCCTTGGAGCCCGTTGGTACACCTCCAAAGATGTGGAGGCAGTTTTAACGAAAAAAAAATGAAACTTGACTGTGAAGCCATCGGGCCCCAGAGCTTTCCCCAGCGACAGTGTCTTAATCGCCACCTGGTTTTCCTGTATTATGGGGCGCCCCAACCATTCTCTTCTCATCAGTGCACCAATAAAGCGCTACCTGATCTAGATAACTGTATCTCAGGTTGTGTGACCCGAGTTTGCGATGAATATAAGCAAGTGTAAAATGTTCAGAATTCTTTAACAATATCTCCATCTGTATTCTTCAGCTCCCCTTGTTCATTCTTAACCGTTAAGACCTGTGTCTTCGGTTTGTTGGTCCTCATGGCTCCTGCGAGTAACCTACCAGGACGCTGTCCTTCCTCATACTGTTGAGCAGTCGCATTCCCCAGCAGAATCTTCACACCTCTCTGTGCCATTTCTCTGAATTTATCCAGTTCCTCCCTCGTCTCCTCTGCTTGCTGGGCACATTCATGTATACTGTATCTGCTTGCATATGTTGCAACTGTGCTTCACTATTCGCTAGTTCTCTACGAATTTGCTTTACTATCCCAGATTCCTTCGAGATGCACTCCACCCAGACCACACATTTAAAACTCTCACAGCACTATGTAGGAATCGAAAGAGCCCACGTTCTCCTAAAAAATAAATTAAAAAAAAACATCAATGCCATGTGCTATCCAAGTTCAAAACACCTGATCAGACAGCCCCTCACTTTTAAACACCCAGGGTGGTGTTCGGCCCCGGTATCCCCAGAGTCGATGTCACTGGTGCATGATCTGATACGGTAAGCAACAGTATTGTGGCCTGTGACCCAACCCACAACCATGTCTGAAATCAAAAACGAATCCAATTGAGATGCCGATCGGTGGACCGTGGAGTGAAATGTGTAGTTTTCCTCACCCTCGTGCCTGGTCCTCCAAGTATTGGACTCCCAGGCCCAGCACACATCTTTCAATTTGCAAGTCGCCTTAAGAAGTGCTTTATGGAAATGTCCCCCTTGCCTCCCCCCAAAAGCCCTGCCTGAGTTTGGCTTGAGCACTGCATTAAAGTCTCTTGTCCATATAATCACTCCCAACGAGGTCTTAGCCAACTGCTGAGTTATCCACTTCAGTGTTTCCACCGAGTCCTGATTGGGGCCGTAGTATTTAATTAAGGTTATTGCCTGGCCATTAGTAGTTCCCAATACCAGCAATGCCTGCCACTCCTGATCTTTAATCATCCCAGTTGGGGATAACCAGACTACGCCCTGTAACAGTATGCAGACCCCCCTGGAATAGGAGGAATAATGGGAAAAGTCGCTGTGACAATCCGACCCGTGCCCAATTAGTGTCTCCCTCGACGGCGATCAAGTGGATTTCCTGAACAAACTGTCAACCTGGTGGCGTTGCATATACAATAATACCTTGTAGCATTTAGCTGGGAAATTCAAACCCCTAATATATTCCATGTCATACAGTTAGTCATACTCCTGTGGCTCATGGACATTAATCTATGGGTTCAGAATGTGTATCTCTAGTGTTTCTGCACAACCACGTCTAATAGCAAAGAGAAGTCTGGGATTGAGCAAGAGCGATCCATGCAGCCACTATCCTCCCCTAACCACAATTCAAACCCCAACCAACCCACCCCACCCCTCCCCTCAGTGGCAACCCCAACTTGCCATTTACCCCCTCCACACCCCAAGCCATGAACAGTCCTGTGCTTCCGCATGAGTTTTGGACTAGCACCTAGCCGCCTCTGCACAGCAACATTAATTGTCGTCAAGGACCTCTACGTTAATGTCGAAGCCATCGGCGGCTTCGGGGAAACCTTCCAAACCATCAACAATTTTGCCGAAGCCGTCGACGTCAACATCGGCAATTTCGACACTGTCCGCTCCCAATATGACATCTATAGTGCCTTCATCTTTTGAGAAGATTTATACACCACAACCTCGCTCAGACTATTTTAAAACTTTCTTCAATCTATGAAGATGCAGAAGAGTCAGCTAAGGAAGAAAGACCATTTGGTCTCGAATATGGGACACCTTCTGTACCAGAGGAACTCATATCGGAAGAGTCTTGTATAAAGAACCTACAGGACTCTCTGCATGAGGCAAGTGGTATTGACACTGTTTGAAGATTCCGGATCTGCTCCTTATGCAGGAGATTTTAACCCTGCTGGTGAAAGGTACTATAGCACTGGTATGTGTAGGAGAGGAACAAGGGTTGGTACTCCCCTTATTTTCTAACTCCAAAGAAGGACGGAGGAGTGAGACCCAGCTTGCACTTAAGAGACAAGTTCCTCAGGAAGGACAAGTTCAAGATGGTAACCCTTTCTTAGATCCTTCAGGCCCTCCAGCTTCAGGATTGGTTGGTATCATTGGACCTCCAGGATGCTTACTTTCATTTGCCGATCCATCACAAGCACAGACAATACCTGAGGTTCGCCATTGGCAACTCACTATCAGTTTCGGGTTCTACCATTTGGTTTATCTCCACCCCAAGGGTTTTCACCAAGCTAATGGCGGTAGTGGAGATGGGTCTCAAGAGGGGGGATTCAAGTCTATCCATACCTGGACGACTGGCTGATCAGGCCCAGTTCCCCAGAACAAGTCCTCGATCACCTCAGCTATACTTGCCACTCCCTCTACAGGCTGGGATTCTCCCTAAATGTCAAGAAGTCCCAAATGATACCTTCACAAAGACTCCAATCCATCGGCGCAATCCTGGATGCTTCCCTGGGAAAAGCCTCGCCACCAGAGGTGAGGGCTCAAGACATTCTGCAGATGGTAACAAAATTCCAGAATGCCCATATCTTACGGCCTTTGATTTTCTGAGGTTGGTCAGCATTTTTCTGGTGCCAGAGGCTCGCCTGAGAATGAGATCTCTCCAGTGGTCTCTCAGGACTTAGTGGTCTCAATTCTCAGGAAGGGTGTCAGATCTCCTACAAACCCCAGACATAGACTCACTCACTGGATCTTCATCCTGACGGGAAAACATCTCGATAGGAGATCCTTTTTGGCAACCATGGCCTGAGATAACAGTAATGACGGACGCCTCACTCACGGGGTGGGCAGCCCATACCAACGATTTGACCATCAATGGTCGTTGGTCTCCATCGAAGTACAAACTACATATCAACCTTTTAGAGCTGAGGGCAATCAGACCAGCGCTGAAGGCCTTCCTGCCATCTGTACGTGGAAGAATGTCCTGAAAATGACGGGCAACCCAATGGCCATGTACTACCTCAACAAGAAAGGTGCAGGATCACTACCACTGTGCAGAGAGGCAATGCAGCTCTGGTTCTGGGCATACAAGAAGGAATCTCTCTATCAGCAGCTGACCTAGCTGGAGAGAAGAACACAACGGCGGACGCTCTGAGCAGGCAGAGCGCGAACTCCCACAAGTGGGAACTAGCTCAGGAAGTCCTTCAAGAGATCTTCACCCTTTGGGGAACCCCTCAAGTGGATATGGTGGATCTTTTCGCGACCAGTGCAAACCGGAAGTGCAAACTGTTCAGCTAAAGGGAATTTCCCCCAAGAGGAGCTCTAGGAGACGTGTTCGTGGTGGACTGGGAATTTCCGCGTTTCCTCCAGTCCCTGTCATTCCTCATGTAATGAGGTTGAGTAGGTTCAGGAAATCCATGATCCTAATTGCTCTGGGTTGGGCCAGCGGGATGTGGTACCTCGACCTTCTGGACATGTCCATCTGCCCTCCGATTCGTCTTCCACTAAGAAAGGACCTTCTCTCTCTCTCCCAAGAGGGGCGTGCGCACAGAGAGGGGCGTGCGCACAGAGAGGGGCGTGCGCACAGAGAGGGGCGTGCGCACACGCACACAGAGAGTCAGTTTCTGGCAGGCTGAGCTACAAGGATTGGGACCTCCCGGACAAAATAATGGAGGTATTGCTTGTGGCCAGAAGTCTAGCAACCAAATCTTTATAACGCTGTCGCTGGAATAAGTTCTGCAGCTGGTGCAGATAATAATGTTGGCCCTTTCTCATGCAATACACCAATGGTATTATCTTTTCTTGTACACTTGTCAAATCTGGGGCTCCAGATTGGAACAAAGGATATCTAGCAGCGCTATCCATCTTCAAGCGCACTGCAGAGGAAGTCTCCTATTTTAAGATTATTCTAGTAATCCAATTCTTAAAAGGATTAACACATGTTTATCCTCTGACTCCTTTCCAAGTCCCACTGTGGGATCTCAATTTGGTTTTACACTATCTAATGGGTGCTCCTTTTGAGCCGCTTCATTCTTGCCCATTACTACTTCTCACCTTGAAAACAGTTTTCTTAGTAGCTATAACATCTGCCCGAAGGGTGATTGATTTACAGGTTTTATCCTGCAAGACTCCTCATACTGTTTTTCATAAAGACAGAGTGGTATTGAAAGTGAAGCCAACATTTCTCCCTAAGGTTGGTTCTGAATTTCACATCACTCAGAAAATAACCTTACCACCTTTTTATCCTCTGCAACACCCGAGAAAAGAGGAAGAAGGGCTTCAAAGACTCGACTCCAAGCGTGCACTGAGTTTCCATTACATTACCAGATTGGCAAGACCAAGACAGAATGATCAGTTAGTGGGCTATACAGGTAATAAACTGGGTCTAGCCATCACTAAACAAACCGTCTCTAGATGGATTATTTTAACAATTTCAGAGTGTTACAGACTGGCCGGTAAACACCCCAAAGATCATCAAAGGGCTCACTCCACCAGGCGTATCGCAACCTCGTCTGCTTTGCAGAGGGGAGTTCCAATAAAGGATATTTGTGCAACTGCCACATGGTCGTCGGCACACACCTTTATGAGATACTACAGTCTGGATTCCATTACTAGTCAAGAGGCTGTTTTTGGAAAGGCAGTACTGCACTCTGTGCATTCTTGATCATTTCAATTTTACTCCCTCCTCCGAACTGCTTTGGGAGTGTACAAAGATGAGGAATACTTGGAGGACACAATCCATTTGTGGTTACTTACCCATGGTAATGTTCTTTCGACTGGATGTTCCTCCCACGTATTCCTTATGGCCCCTCCCAGCCAACCCTGCAGTAAAATGTCCCTTGTGTTTACAGTCTGCGCTCTCAAAGGGAGTAACCGTCTAACGCAAGACAGTGCTTCGGTCTTCAAAACAGAACTGCGCAAGGGGTGCTGCGCGCACCACTTATACCAGTGATGACGTCAGGACGGAGACCTTTGAGGGACATGACTCGACCAGTCATCGACGCACAACGCACTCTACTGGGAAACATTTTTTCCGATGCAGCAAGCTGGATATTAGGAAATATCAAAGATGAGGAATAAGTGGGAGGAACATCCAGTCGAAAGTATGTAGAGGAGGTCCCAGGAATGGCTTGCACCCCTTCTCCTCATTTCGAGGTACCAGGAGAGTACTCGCCAAGGTATGTGACGTATGAAGAGCAAATGAACCTACAAAGTGCTGCACTGGGACTCTGCCCAGTATACATCAGAAGATCCATACCGGTTGAAGCACCCATAACCAGACAACCCTGGGCAGCACGGTACCCTATCAGACAGCCATACCAGCCGCTGATACGAAATGAGGAGTACCTACATACGGTCCACGGAGAGACCCCGAAAGCCTTAATGGAAGGCCAGTGAAAATGACACAAGGGCCTGAATAGACTTGTGAATGACCAAAAGCGACTATCTAAGACGAGCACGCCAGTGCGAGTAACTACGAAAATAAATGAAATGGACACAGAGAAGAGACAATGTAAATCGTAAGGAAACTGTGCTATGTGACAAGATGGAAGCAACCAACCTGTTAAACGTGTGTAAATAGGCTTGAAATGCAAGATGCTAAGAAATCGATACTGCTTGCAATGCTTAGTAGAAGATAGAGTGGCAAGCGCCAACCATATATCTACCTCAGTAAGGCACATTATGCAAGTGCGACTCCATTTTGTAAAAGCAGAAATGTACCCAGGCGGCCAGAGGCCTGACAGGCCAAGTTTCGTAACCCAGCCAAAGGCAAGAGAAGGAGCGGAATCGAAACTCAACAATGAGCGGCTCATGCCTAGGAAATCGAGATCAACCAGAGAAGGGGAGGAGAGCGTCCGCTAACAAGACTCCAACTTCATAGCATACCGGCCTGCCTCATTAAGGTCAAGATAAGGGGGGCCCATGCAGGTGGCGAGACTGAAACAGAATTAAATGTACTAAAAGCTGGAAACTGAAGCAGATTCATGGTGAACTAACACGTGACCAGCCAGGCGCGAAGAAGTACCATCGCCTGATGTCATCCAGGACCCGAGGATGCCATAACTTTTCCCGATAAGAGACTACAGTTTCGAGGCCATCCTTAGCCAACTAATTGACACATCGCCCTAAAACACTGATTGATGGAAGGGAGGCAGGGTGAAACTTGGGACACAGTGTCCATTCTGCATGCTGCTAATTAAAAGTGGAAATGTATGTCTAGGGGTGTAACCTGCCCAATCACAATAGACCAAGTTATCTGGAGTCGTATAGATACTGTAACCAATAGGACGTCGTAGATGTAGTGACGTCTATCACGCGTGATGTAGAGGAATGAGCGTAGACGCCCACCCGATAAGTTATCCAATCCGCATGCCCTATTATCATATACAGTTATAACACCTATACTTAAGTTACCTTTCCTAACCAATTATATTGCATGATGATTTTTATAGAATTGGACGTCAGTGATGACGATTTGTGCCTATAAGAATTGCTGTTCGACTGAAGTTCGAGGAAGTCGGAGCGAGACAGGTGATCGCAACACTGCTGATTTCCATTTGTTTCTCTGTTTGATGTACTTGTGATTAAACAGACTTCCCTTTGCCAACTTACTGAGTCCTCATTATTGAGTCGTGTTGGAGTAAGTGAATCCTGCACCCCCTTCCTCACATGGTGCAGCTATCTTGTCTTACAAGTTCTAGAGGGTGAGCGCTGACCTATGGGCCCGTCAGTGATTTTCTCTCCTGCAGAACAAGTACATTACCATGGGTAAGAAACTTGTCCTTCTAATGTAACGTGCCTTCCCACAGATTCCTCATCTTGGATAAATCCGATATCCTGCTCGGCGGCTACCATCCCGCTCCCGGCTGTGACGTCCAAGCTGGTATAAGTAGCCCACACCGTGCTCATTGCCTCAGTTCAGTTTTTCCACATGCACTACACGCTTCAAAACTGGTTCTTCGCCTCAACTAATTTTGACTGGGCTTCTTTAAAATCTGTCTTCTCTGAAGACCTGAACCCACCCCTTCCAGTGAACCAAAAAGTCATCCGACAGAGCCTTGTCCAAATCCACGCGCCTAAGAGTTCGGGCAATAAGTGCATCTACAGATTGTCTGAGTTTAGCCCTGTGCTGCATTGTATTTGTTTCTCTCCCGTACTGCTACCTACTTAAATGTTCCACCTAATGTTAACTCACCTTGTTCTTGTCTCACTTGCTTTTGCGTGCTTCATGTTCCCAGCCCTTTGTTGCTTCTCACCAAATTTATCTTGCTTTTATTGTATAGCCCCCCTCATCATGAGATCTGAGGCTGTCACTTAGTGTGAACCTTCGCCTATCTGTCTCCTCATTCCAACCTTATGCTCGTTTTTCCCCTGCTCACTCATCACTTGCTGTTCCTTCTCTTCCCACCTTTACATCACACTTCCTCACCTTCCTTCAATCCCCCTGCCCCCACCCCCTGCATTAATGTTACAGCACTTGCACAATCCGGATGTCTCTTTGCCTAGTAGGAACGTTTTTGTTTGGGCTTCTTCCTTACCTGCCATACTTTCTCACACCCCCCGACTGCATTCATGTTACAGCACTTGCATGGGCCGACTTTCTCGAGACCTAGTCGGAACGCGATTCGCCAACCATAGCAGACACATTTGGCCTCCCAGAATTGGAGGTGTTGTGCCTTTCGATTTTATTCATCGATTGGAAGAACGAGGGGACAATTCTCTGAGGCCAGAGACGACGGAATTGTGGTTGGTGAGGAGGGGGGGATACAGCTACCCACACAACCGCTGCCTCTTTGCCATCCGCAACAGCCATAACACCAAACCCTCTTTGAGGCCTGAGTCCACAGGACTGTGGTGGGAGGCAGACTGACTCAGATGCTTGGGGCTATGGTTACGGTCTCAATTTCTAGAGAGACCGCTGAATTGTCCGCCAAGCGACCAATCCTTGAAGGATCCAGATCTGCTCCTCTTACAGGAGATTATCACCCAGTTGGATAAAGGTGCAATAGAGTTGGTACCTGTAGCATAGATTAATCGGGGATGATACTCTTACATTCTATTTCCCAAAAAGGATGGAGGACTGCAATCCATCTTGGACTTGAGATGCTTGAACAAGTTCCTCATTAAGGGCAAGTTCTAGATTGTAACTCTTTCCAAGAGTCTCCAGGCTCTCCAGATCCAGGATTGGATTGGATGGGATGGGGTCACTCCATCTTCAGGATGCTTACTTATGTGCCCATACATCCCAAGGACAGAAAGTACCTGAGGTTCAACATTGGCAGTTCTCTATCAGTTTTGAGTACTGCCTTTGGGTCTCACCTCTGCCCCGCCCCAAGGTTCTTTCACCAAGTTGATGTTAGATGGTTGCTGCAAATCTGAAGGGAGGGATTCACATCTATCCCTATGTGGATGATTGGCTGATCAGGGTTCGTTCTCCCGAACAGGCTCTGGAAAGTCTCAGCAGCACCTGCCACTCTCTCCAAAGACTGGGCTTGTCCCTTAATTTCAGAAAGCCCCACATGATACCTTCCCAAAGGCTTCAATTTATTGGGGCAGTCCTGGACTCTTACACTGGCAGGGGGAGGGTGCGGGGGGAGCTTTGCCCCCTGAGGTGCAAACTCAGCATATTCTGCAGATGGTCATGAAATTTCAAGATGCCCAACTTCTACCAACCTTTGACTTTCTGATGTTGCTCAGTCTCAGGGCATCCTGCATTTTCCTGGTGCCAGAGGCCCGTCTTAAGGATGAGATGCATCCAGTGGGCCCTCGGATCTCAATGGTCACCGTTCTCCGATAGGATGTCAGACCTTCAGGTTCTGAGCAAGTTCGCAAAGGATCTCCTGTGGTAGGCCTGCAAGGAGAATGTTATGTTACTTGGCATTTATATAGCGCCTTATGCATCATTGGTATGATCTCAAAGTGCTGATAGGTTCAATGCCCTCGGGAACCGCAGTTCAAGTTAGTAGAGAGAGAGAGAGTTTGTATGGTGCGTGGGTGCACCGGATATGTGTGCAGCTGGTGTGGTTGTTGCATGATAGTCGCTTCTTAGCAGCAGGTGTGGTGCTGAGGAAATCAGTTGGATGTGTTCAGTCTGGAGGGTGGACACCCAGACTGAGTTATTGCTGCGTTAGGCCTGAGGAGACACTAAGGTAGCCGGTATGTGCTCAGCTAGCTGTGTTTTGTTAGGATGAGGAATTGTTTGTGGGGTCATGTAAGTATGAGAACAGCTAAGCTGAATGTGTCATAGCATAGCTGTGTTCTAGTTGAATGATGGTGTATAGGAAAGAGTAAGTGTAATAGTGTGATATGGTGCTTATCAGTAAAGTGCCTGCGAACAAGCACAAGATCAGGACGGGGGCGTACATAGCGGCATACGTATATAAAGCGACAGGATGGATAGGGTAAACGTGATACAGATAACATGGGGATACAGGTACATAGCATATACATAGCATAAATGGAGATGCAGAGAGATACGGAGATGTCCACTCCATCCACTAAACTTTAGCACAGTGACCCCATTAGGCACACTTTCTAGATTCAATTCTATCAAAGTGAAGCTATTAGGCACACTTCTAAATTCAACTATTCGAATGGATTGTGTCCTCCAACGTATTCCTCATCTTGGATATATTCGTCCAGCTTTAGCTGCTGTGGAAATATTTTCTCGGCGGAGGGCGCTGCGCGTCGATGTCGTCAATTCCAAGTCGCCCAAAGGCCTCTGTCGAGGGTGATGTCATCGGGTATACAAGTAGCACGTGCGGTGCCCGTTGGCCTCAGTTCTGTTTTTCCGCAGTACGCGTTGCTTCGGAGACTCTGCATGCCTGAATAGTTTTGTGATGCAGTATTGTGAAGAAGATATTCGAGATGTCCTCATCGTCGACCTCGACTAGCCCACGTTCGAGGTTCAAGAAATGTAAAACCTGCTGTTCCAAAATGTCGATCACGGATCCATACCGAGAATGTCTGTGGTGCCTCGGCGAAAACCACAACATGGAGGCCTGTACGAAGTGTCAGGCAATGACAGGCAATGACGAGCAAAGCCTTGCGAGAGAGGAAGGGGACAACTACAGGTAGGTCGAAAACCCGACCAAAAAGCCTCAAGCGTCGAGTCGAGATCCCATGAGGGTAAATCTTCTCGACGCGAAAGGTGAAAGCGTAGGTCTAGGTCCAGAAGTGGTTCACACCACTCTTCGTCTTAGACGAAAAAGTCTAAAAAGAGATGCCACCGGTCCCCTTCCACCTCTTCTTCGGACGAATCCCCCAAGAAAATGAAATGCCCCACAAAACATTTAGAGTTAAAATGATGGAGGTTTTTGAAAAGGCTAAGCCTTGCGCCGCGCCTTCCTTGGAAGCCAGCCGAGAGCATTACCATTCCGACACTTGCGCGCCCTCGAGTCCGTGTGATCGAAGGAGAAAAGATTGTGAACCGTCCAGGACCCCGAGTGATAAAGATCGCTCGAGTCGACTGCTCAAGGTCATCGACGCCGTCCGGAACCCGACACACCTCGAAGGACAAGCCTTCGAAGTGCGTCTCGACGCCCTCCAAGCCAGCTCCGTCGATGACTATTTCGTCGACGCCTTGTCAATGTCGACCCCGTAGCGTTTGGTGCCAAGTTTCAAAGGCTCTAGGTTAGCCAGAAACTGCAGCTTTTTCTTTTGCTGCTATTTTGTCAAAGATTACAAAACCTTCAGCCTCCACTGTAACAGCTCCTCCAGAGAAAATGTATAAACCTCTACCATGGAAGGAATATTTTAAATCCTTGACTTCAATTTTTGAAGAACAAGAAAGGTCTGAGGAGGAGGATGTTCCTTTTGGCCTGGAGTATGGCACCCCTAATGTCCCAGAATGTCTAATTTCTGAGGAAAGCAGAATAATGGATTTAGTGGAAACCTTGCATAATGCAAGTGGAATTGACACACCACCTGAGACAGATTTTTTTGGCAGACCAGAACCAGGGGAACATGCCAGTCCCCTCATACAGACAACTGATGACAAAGGTGGTGAATTATTTAGGATGGGCTAGACCACCAACTCAGTTCATCCAGGATGACTTGACTGACATATTGGATCATGGCCCCACCAAAGATCTGATTTTACCCTTCCATGTAGCCTTTCAGAATAGGGTGGCCATAAATTGGGAGACCCCGGACTCAATTCCTCCTGTGAATAAGTCCCTCACTTCTAAATACCTCCCTTCCAGTAGCGACCCCGGCTGTCTGTCCAAACACCCTAGTCCTGAGAGTCTGGTGGTCCAGGCAGCCGCAGCTTCTAATAAGGTGGCGTACCCTTCCAACCCTGCGGATAGGGACGACAAGCGTGTGGATGGTTGGGCATGCCAGATATTTTCAGCTGGGAGTATGGCATTAAAATCGGCCAACTCCACATGTGCCTTAGCAACATTTTCGTACACTCTGTGGGAGTGCATTGCAATGGTGTTGGAGCACATACCAGAAGGGGAAGAAAGGAAGGATTCCGAGCCATCGTTGGAGATGGAAAGGAAGCCATGCAGGAATCCGTTATGTCTGGATTGGACGCTGCAGATAACGTGAGCAGGTCCATGGCCTCTAGCACAGTAATACGCAGATTTGCATGGTTGCGAAAGTCAGGTTTCGCACCAGACCTGCAAAATCGTCTTTTGAACATGCCTTTTTTTTTTAAACTTCCGTTTTTATTGGCATTTTAAATTTTACAAACAAGCAAACGAAGAAAAAGAACAGTGGATCCCCCTCCCTCCCCCCCCTCCCGCCCCACCCCTGGATCCCTACCCCCTTCCCTGTGTCCAGGTCAATGTGTTCGTCCTGGGAGACTCACGGAGAGGCCGCCGTCTCCCTTGTCGCAGAGTTGCTGCGATGCATAACCACTACATCAGTTGGCTGGCTTCTGCCCTTCCCCGGGTCCTGTGGCCCCGAGTTTGGTTGACCTTCCAAAAGGGAGTCCATCCCCTCCTCTCCAGGATGAGGGGTCTCTCGAAGGGTTCAGTGCACATCCCATCCCCAGGATTGCTGGACCCCCGACCAGTCCGTGAGGAATGAGCTAGTCTTGTTGTTTACCATGGCCGTCAATTTGTCCATCAAAAACATATTTTTGACCTTTTTCAGCCAGTCCTCCTTCGAAGGAGCCTCCGGACTTTTCCATTTTTGGGCCAAAGCCACTCTTCCAGCCCTTAACAGGGTTTCCCACATCCTCGGGTATCGGTGCACCTCTGTGTCCTCTGGGGGGAGGCCCAACAGCATCGTCAGGGGATTAAGTGGTATACGGACCTCAGTCACTTCCTCCATCCAATCCCTCACTTGCTCCCAATATGTTTGGACCTTCGCGCAGTGCCACCACATGTGGCCTCTGGTCCCTGTCTCCCCGCACCCTCTCGGGCACCTTGGTGACACTCCCGGGAACATCTTGGATAATTTTGCGGGGTCTCTGTGCCATCCCTGCAGTATTTTAAAATTATGTTCCATATCAGCGGTGAAAAGATTTCCGTGAAATGCAATTTTAAATATCCTGGCCCAATCATCCTCAGAGATTTCGGCACCTGCCAAACCTTCCCAGAACAAGCGAAAACTCCTCCTGCCCTGAAGGTTGTACGTGTTTAGGACCCTGTATAAACTTGAAACCGCCCCCTTCCTGGAGGCCGCCGAATCGAGGAGCTTCTCAAAGGGGGTCAACTGTCTTCGCAGATTGGTGCCCCAAGCTGGGTCACAGAGGATGCCCTTCAGGCGAAGGTATTCAAAGATAGATAATGAGTCACGACCCAGTGCCTCCCTGAGCTCCTCATAGGGTAAGAATTCACCATCCCTGAACATTTGCCCCACCCATTCCATCCCCCTATCTGACCAGATCTGGGAGTGTCTGAACCCTCTTCCTCCCAGGTTAATGGGGTGTCCCCAGAGGGATGACATTGGAGACGGCCATGTGGTGAGGTGAGCGGTCTGAGGGCGTTCCTTCCAAATGTCCCATAGGACCCCCAGGGTCGGATGAGCCCTTAGACGCCCTGGTATTTCCCTGAGAGGCGTCCACAGGAGGTCGCAGACTTTGTGGGGATGGGCGTCCATGTCCTCCAGGTAGGACCAGTACGTTCTCAGCCCCTCCTTCATGTGCTCCAGGAGGACACGCAGTTGGGCAGCACAGAAGTAGAGATGAAAGTCTGGCAGCCCAAATCCCCCCTCCTCCCTTGGTAGGGTCAGGACAGCCCTCCCAATTCTCTGGGTTTTGCCTTGCCACACAAAGTCACGGACCCCCGATTGTAGGTCTTTGAGGTTCTGTGCCGGGACCCTGGTCGGGAGTGCTGTGAATAGGTACAGGAGTCGTGGCAGGACATTCATTTTGACCGCCGTCATTCGGCCATACCACGAGAGAATCATTTTACCCCATCTCCTCAAGTCCGCGGTGATCTCTGCAATCATGGGACCGTAGTTGGCGGGGCCCAGATTCGACATATCCCTGGGGAGGAGAACCCCCAAGTACCGTATAGCGACCTTCTCCACCTTGATCCCCTGGAACCTATTCTGGGGGTCGAGCACCGGGTCTATTTTTCGCATTGGGAGCAGGACTGATTTTGCAGTATTTATTTTTAGGCCCGAGAATCGACCAAATGCTGACACCAGGGCCAGGAGGGGGGGGAGAGAAGAACCCGGATCCACTAGGTAGGCCAAAATGTCGTCCGCAAACAGGGAGAGCTTGAATTCTATCTCTCCCCTTCTTATTCCCTTAATGTTCGGGTGCGCTCTGACCGCAATTGCCAGGGCCTCCATGGTGAGGACATAGATCAGGGGGGAGAGTGGGCATCCCTGCCTTGTTCCTCGGGAGAGGGGGAATGACCCAGACAGTGTCCCGTTTACCTGCACTCTCGCTGTCGGGGCTCTATAGAGTGCAGTTACCCAGCTCATGATGTGGGTCCCAAAGCCCATTCTTTGAAGGAGAAGCTCCATGTAGCGCCACTCAACCCGGTCGAAGGCCATCTCCGAATCCAGTGAGAGGACGCAAGCGTCAAGTTCCGATGCTTGGGCAAAGTGGAGCAAGTCTAGGGTCTTCCGGATGTTATCCGAGCCCTGCCTCCCGCTTATAAAGCCCACCTGGTCCCCGTGAATTAGCTTCGGCATTATGCCTTCCAGCCTTTTCCCCACCACCTTGGCCAGGATCTTCACATCTACATTTAACAATGATATGGGCCGGTAGGAGGAGCATTCCGAGGGGTCCTTCCCCTCCTTGGGCAAGACTGCTATCACGGCTCCCATCATAGACTCGGGGAGTATGCCCCCGTCCAGGACTTCATTAAAGACCCTCACTAAGTATGGGATCAAAGAGGACCGGAACTTTTTGTAAAAGAAAACTGTGAAGCCATCTTCCCCGGGGGAGGTTCCCACCCTCATCCCAGAGATCACCTTGTCCACCTCATCCTCTGTGACCGGGCCCTCTATCCCTTCCGCCAAATCTCTTGAGAGGGATGGAATCTGTATTGAGTCAAGGAAGGTTTCTATCTGGGCATCATCTCCATCATATTCTGAGGAGTAGAGAGCTGTGTAATATTGGCGAAAAGCCTCCCCGATATGGGGGGAGTCGTTGCCAAGGAGCCCCTGGGCGTCCCTCACCCTTCTATTCCTCTGGACCTCCCTCAACTTCCAGGCTAGGATCTGGTCCGCCCTGTCCCCTTTCTCATAGTACTGTAACAATAGCGATGGGGTGGTGCAGGGAACGCAGAGGGCGCTGGAAGTGCAACAACGCTCTGCTAAAGGATGAGGTCCTCTCTCAGGAAGTCTTGGACTCCATAACAGAGTTCTTTGACCTAAACGACAACGGGGAGGTCGCCACTCACACGCTTTGGGATGCCTTCAAGGCTACTCTGAGGGGGGTCCTTATAAAACTTGGGGCCCAAAAGAAAAGGGAGAGGGGGGATACAGGAGAAGGCTCTAAGAGATAGGATATCCCGCCTCCAACCGGCGAGCTCTCCGGGGCGCCCATTAGCGGGAGAACAGGTGGCCGCCCTTGAAGACTGCAGGCTACAGCTTAAAGACCTGCTCCTATATAAGACAGAAAGGTCCCTCCAACTAACTAAACAAAAGTACTATGAACATGCCTTTTGACGGGTCTCACCTTTTTGGCCACAAGGCTGATGAGAGGCTTGAGAGGTTGCAGACCTCAAAAGCAGCAGCCAAATCTTTAGGAGCTGCTATTAGGCAACCTCAGCCTTTTCATGCATCAGGACAATCTTGGAGGGGACGATCCTATAGTTATTACTCCTCATATGGAAAGGCAAGAGGAATGGCCAGTCGGAGACCAGAAAAAAAACCACTTGTGGGTAGACGAGGTAAACCTGCTAAACCGGCCCCAGCTGCATCCTCTTTGCCATCAGCAGCTGCAGCAACCGCCACAAAACCACTCTGAGGACTTGCATCACAAGACACCTGTAGGAGTCAGGCTGTCGCAGCATCTGCAAGAATGGCGAGCCATTACTTCAGATGTTTGGGCTCTAGAAATAATAGCCCAAGGTTACTGCCTTACTTTTCTAACGCAACCTCAAAGCAATCCACCGGAGAGACGCACTTTGAAGCTTCCAGACCCGCTCCTACAGCAGGAAGTTTTAACCCTGCTAGAGAAAGGTGCTGTAGAACCAGTATCTGAAACAGAGAGGAACAAGGGATGATGCTCCCCATATTTTCTAATCCCCAAAAAGGACGGAGGACTGAGATCCATCTTGGACTTAAGTGGCTTGAACAAGCTCCTCAGGAAGGACAAGTTCAAGATGGTTACTCTTTCTCAGATCCTTCAGGCCCTTCAACTTCAGGATTGGTTGGTGTCATTGGACCTTCAGGATGCTCATTTTCATGTGCCAATCCATCTTAAGCACAGAAAATACCTGAGGTTCGCGGTTGGCGACTCGCAATATCAGATTCGAGTCCTAACATTCGGGTTGACCTCCGCCCTGAGGGTCTTCACCAAGTTGATGGCAGTGGTGGCAGCGCACCTCGGGAGAAGGGGATTCACGTCTACCCCTACCTGGACGATTGGTTGATCTGGACGCATTTTGCCGAGCAAGCCCGGAATCATCTGAAAGTCACCTGCCACTTCCTCCACAGACTGGGCTTCTCCCTCAATTTCAAGAAGTCACAAATGACACCTTCCCAACAGCTCCAGTACATAGGGGCAGTTCTAGCCACATCCTTGGGAAAGAGCTTGCCCCCCCATGTCGAGGGCTCAAGACATTCTTAAGATGGTTTCCAAATTCCAAAATGCCTTAAATCTCCAGGCCGACTTCTTGAGGTTGCTTGGCCTCATGGCATCCTGCATTTTCCTAGTGCCAGAAGCACGCTTGAGAATGAGATCCCTTCAATGGGCTCTAAAGACTCAATGGTCCCAATTCTGAGGACAAATGACGGATCGCCTTCAGATTCCGAACAAGGTTCGGCAGGATCTTCTGTGGTGGACTTGCACAGAGAACCTCCTAAAGGGAGAACATTTTTGGCAACCATGGTCGGAGATTACAGTAGTGACGGACGCCTCACTCATGGGGTGGGGAGCTCATGCCAATGATCTGACAATCCGCGGTCGTTGGTCTCCATCGGAGTCCAAACTACACATCAACCTTTTAGAGCTGAGGGCAATTAGACTAGCTCTGAAGGCTTTTCTGTCATGAGTCGGGGGGGGGGGGGGAAATGTCCTGATAATGACAGACAACACAGTGGCCATGCATTACCTAAACAAAAGAGGTCTAGGGTCACTACCTCTGTGCAGAGAGGCAATGCGGCTCTGGTATTGGGCAATTCAGGAAGGAATCTCCTGATCGGCAGTTCATCGAGCCGGGGAGAAGAATATTACGGCGGACACTCTGAGCAGGCAGAGTACTGTGTCCCACAAGTGGGAACTGGCTCAGGAAGTCCTTCAGGAGATCTTCACCCTTTGGGCAGCCCCTCAATTAGATCTGTTTGCGACCGGAATCAACCAGAAGTGGAATGGTATTGCTCAAGGGAATTTTCCACAAGATGAGCCCTAGGCGACGTGTTCGTGGTGGAGTGGAACTTCCCACAGCTATACGCGTTCCCTCCGATCCCCGCCATTCCTCAAGTCATCAGGAGGCTAAAACGGTTCAAAAACCACATGATCCTAATTTCCCCGGATTGGGCCAGGAGAGCGTGGTACCCGGACCTTCTAGATATGTCCATCTGCCCTCCAATAAGTCTTCCTCAGAGAGAGGACATTATCTCACAAAAGGAGGGCCAGGTTCTCCATCCAGAGGTCAGGACTCTCAACCTTCATGCTTGGTATCTGAAAGGCTGAGATGCAAGGATTGGGACCTTCCGGATGACGTCATGGAGGTGTTGCTTTCGGCGAGAAGGCCAGCAAAAAAATCTGTGTACCGTTGCCGCTGGAAGAAGTTTTGCAACTGGTGCAGGGGAAAGCATGTTGATCCTTTTCTGTGTCCTATTCCAGAAGTATTATCCTTCCTCTTATCATTGGCACATAGAGGACTCAATGTTGGGATCATTAAAGGTCATCTTGCAGCGCTTTCCATCTTCAAGCGCTCTTTGGAAGAATGTTCCTATTTTAAAATTCCTTTTATAGTACCATTTTTTTTTTAAGAACTTTATTTTTAAAATGTTCAAACTTACAGAACAATCGCACCCACATTAGGGTGTTACCCATGCGCCATCCGAATCCCCCACCCCTCTTGCCCCCCAGTTCATTCCCACCCTCAGTCTACTAAAATTGTTGGTAGGTCGTATCCTCCTCCATGCACAACCATGAGTATGCTGGTTCCAGTGTTTGGCTAAGTTAAGCCTCAGTGCCCTGGGTGCTCTACCTTCCCAACGAGGATGATGTATCCTCGTCTGCCTCGTTGATCAGGTATGTTACGAGTGGAACCCAGATATCTGGGGGGCGTGCATGTTGGGGCAATGTCTTGATGAAGTCCGACTCTACGTCTTGGCAGTAGAGAATGTCTTTAAGCCAGTTTGCTACTGTCGGGGCCGGTCCCCCACCCCAGGATATGGCGACTCTTCTACGAGCTAAGGTTAGAAGTATCCCTGCCAGTTTCCTCACTGCTGGTGAGAGCTGTTTCGTCACCCCGAGCAATGCTAGAGTCGGGATGGGCTGCGCTTCCTCTCCTATTATTGCTGATGTCATCTGAAGGACTTGGGTCCAGAATGGTGTTAGCTTGGGGCAGTCCCATGCAAGGTGTACAAAGTCGGCTGTGTGGCTTCCGCATCTTTCACACTTTGCAGGTGCATCCGATTGTTGTCTACTCTTTTTGGCAGGAGTGAATTATGTCTGGTGTAAGAAGTTAAAGTGGATTTGCTTGAGATGTGAATTGAGAGCGATTTATTTAAAAAAAAAATTTTGTATTTTTTTTTTTTTCGCAGGATATATGTCCATTCCTCATCCGGGATTGCTGACTGGAGGGACCTTTCCCATCTAGTTTTTATGCATGTGTTGACGGGTACTGTCTGTTAAGATGGATTTGTAGATGGATGAGACTAGTCTAACTTCGCCTTGTGCCTGGATCACATTATGCAATAGTTGCCAAGTTGGAGGTTGCCGCGGGAAGTGCCTGAAGAGTATATCTGGTTCTAAAGTATATAAACTTGTTCAGGGGGGTGTCGCCTCCTCTTTCTGTTGCTTGTTGGGGTGTAATAAAGGTTCCTTCACTAAATGGGTCACCCAGAGTGTTTTATCTGTAGCTTCTCCACCCATTGATGAAATACGCTTTCAGAGGTCAGAGGGATCCCTGGTATGAATTTGACCATGAGGAGGGGCGAGTACCTCACCTAAAATTTGTATTTTTGTGCGAGCCTCTTCTAGATCCCATAGGTCGCAAGGACCACGTTCATAGTATTGAAGGGTACAGGGAGCTTACTGATAATGACCGCTCTCAACAAGTTGGGAGTTGTCCGGGCCTGCTCAATTTGCACGTATGGTCTGACGAAGTGCGTGGCGTACCAGTAGCTGAGGAACTGCGCCTGAGCTGCCCAGAAATCTCTCCAAATCTGGGAGGGCTAATCCCCCACTGGATACCGGAAGTATCAGCGTTGAGAGAGCGACTCTGGCTGGTTTGCCCGCCCATAGTAGTTCGAGGACTAGACTTTTTATTCTCTTTAAAAAGGATTGTGGGATCAGAATGGGGATGTTGGAGGATAGATAAAGTAGTTTCGGTAGGATCACCATTTTAACTAGTGAGGCTCTTCCCCACAGGGTTAATGGGAGAGACTTCCAACGGCTTATTTGCTCCTACATGGTTTTAATACTGCTTCGTAGTTATCTCGGAATAAATCGTGGTAGCTTAATGACATTTATATCCCCAAGTAGCGTACCCGTGAGGTCTCCCATGCAAAGTGAGTCATCAGTGAATTCTCTGGTGGCTGGGGTGAGCGGGAATATGATTGATTTAGTGTGGTTGATTTTTAAGCCAGATATTGCCCCGAGTTTAATTACTTCCCTCATGACTGGGTTTAGATTTTCCATGGGGTCGCGTATAAATAACGCAACATCGTCCGCATAGAGGGATATAATCAACCTGTGTGGGCCCATGATGAGCCCCCTGTGGAGTTGCTCGGAACGCAGATTCAATGCCAGGGGTTCCATTATTAATGCGTTATTAACGCTGAAAGCGGACACCCTTGTCTGGTGCCTTGTTATAGTTTGATGGGAGATGATCTCGCTGAGCCCACAAATATGGTAGCTTGGGGGTTGTTATATAACAAGGAGATGAGTTTAATGAATCGGGCACCTCGGCCCATCTTAGTGAGCACTGCGAATATGAAGGGCCATTCTACCGAGTCGAAGGCCTTTTCGGCATCGAGCAAAACTGCGACGGCTTGGTGTGTGGGGTCAAGAGCCTCGACAATTCCAAACAGCCTCCTGATGCCGAATGTCGTACTGCGACCGGGTACAAAACCTGCCTGATCTGCAAGCACAAGACGGGGCATCAGGGCAGTAACCTATTCGCAAATATTTTCGCCAATATCTTATTATCGAGGTTTAGTAGAGATATGGGCCTATACGATGCGCACTCTTCTGGGGGTTTGCAAGTCTTGTGCGATAGGATTATGTTGGCCTTGCGGGAAGACTGTGGGAGGGAGCCCGTTTCTAGCACCTCACCATACACCTCTAAAAGGCTTTGTAGAATTCTCCCGTTAGGCCGGGCCCTGGGGCTTTGGTGTATGGGAGGGTTTGGATGGCTTCTATCATCTCCTCTGACGTGGTGGGTTCGTTGAGGGGTTCACACAGCTTTCTGTCTACCCAGTAGAGTTCAGAGTCTTCGAGGTACCTGCGTAGGGCGTCAGTATCATTTTGAGGAATACAGGTTTTGGTAAAAGGTTTTGAATTCTTTGACTATTTCCTCGTGTGTGTGCACAAGCGTGCCTTGTCTGGTTCAAATCCTTTCGACCGTCGTCGGCTTCCTATCGGCACTGACCAATCTTGTAAGGAGGCCTCCTGATTTTTGTCCCTGGCCATTTTGGTGGATTTGTCTGTTTTGGCCCAGGAATATTAATTCTCGTTCTGCCATGACTCTGAACATCTGTAGCTCTTCCTTAAGTGATGCTTAGGAGCGTGAGTCATTTGTGGTGGGGTATGAGTTTGAGGTGCTTTAAACGTTCCTCACTGGAGGTTAGGTCCCGTCGGATCAGCTTAAGGATGCTGTTCTCATTAGCCAGGCAGACGCCCCTTATGAAACACTTCAGCATTTCCCAAATTGTGCTCATCGAGTCTACTGTGCCCAGGTTTGTTTTTAAGAATGTAGCGTTTTTGTCACGTAAATCGGACGCAAATACTTGTTCTTGCAGGGATCCAGGTTTGAAGCGCCAGTGCAGCAAGCGAGATTTGGTGGCCGACGGGTTGCAGATGAGGGTTACCGGGGAGTGATCTGAGAAAGTTTTTAGGAAGAATTTGACAGGGCCCCCAATGAAGAGGACCCCTGGCCGATATGAACAGATGGTCAATTCTGGAGCTGGTGTTACCTAATGCCGAGTGGAACGTGTAGTCATGCTGCTCCCAATTATTGTGTCTCCACGCATCTGAGATCGTAGGCTCTGCATATTTCCTGTACCTGGAGGCTGGCTTTGGAGATTGGCGGTGTCGTGGTCCGTGACCTGTCTTTCATGGGGTCCAGGGCAGTGTTCAAATCGCCCCTCCACCCCCCAATGATCGTCGCAGAGACTTGTGCTGAGAGGTGTGTGAGCACCCAGTCAAAGTTGTTTGCCTCATCTACGTTAGGTCTGTAGGAGTTGACAAAAATGATTTCTTTGCCTGCAACGATCGATCTCACAAAGTGATCTGCCTTCAGTGTCTTTCTCGATGTTTATTAACCGAAAGCCGGTCTTTTGGCTAATCAGGATCGCCACTCCTCTGGCGTATGACGAGAATGAGGAGAAATATCTGACCTCCCCTGTTTCAGGCCCATTGGTGTTCTTTTTCATGGAGCAGATGCGTTTCTTGGGTCATAGCTACATCTACGTCATGTATTCAAGTATTGCAGGATCTTCCTTGTTTTAGAAGGGAGGTTGCCTCCCCTAATGTTCCATGTGGCGACTTTGAATTGCTTGTTTGGCTGCAATGTTTAAGCTAGTGGTGTTGCATCCGACCTGTGGGGTCGCAGGGCGCCATGGGCGGCGTCTACAGCTGAGTGCTGGAAGTCTCCATAGTGTTCAGGAGAGGGGGTACAGTACTGCCTGGGGGGTCGGCATGGGAAGGTGGATCGGAGGCGCAATCCCACCCCCACTCTTCAACTTCCTTCCTTAAACGGGCAACCCCCAACTCGCCCGTTTGTTCACTTGAACGGGGCACGAACCGCAACGGTGCGAGTGCGTTATCCGGTTTCCCACCCATTAACAATAAACAGTTGAGATGACTTTGCTGTGCAAGGTGTACCAGGGGCTTCCCAAGCTGCACGGCCTCGTAGTGCTTAACTCCCGTGTTTATTTCCGTAAGGCAGCTGTGTTTTGTACTTAAGACTCATGCCGTTGACCTTAAATTGGTTATGTTGGGTTTCTGTGCAATCTTTACCCCTGCGCACGTGCCTGATTGGGGTTTAGCCCGGGACAACCTGCACGATCCAGGAATGCGTTTGTCTCCTCCGGCGTTTGGAAGTAGTGGACCTTTCCACCAAGTTGAACTCTCAGCCGTGCTGGGAAGAGCATGGAATAGGTGATTTGGTTGTCTTTGAGCCTTTGTCTGATGGAAGTGAAGGATCTCCTCTGTGACTGGACTGCCGGGGAGAAGTCCGGATAGAAGTGTATTCTGTCTCCGTCGTGTAGTTCGCCTTTCTCTCTGGCCAGTCGGAGGATGCTATCACGGTCTTTATAATTAAGCAGTTTTGCAATTATCGGCCTGGAGGGAGAACCCGGAACGGGTTTGGAGGATGGAATCCTGTGGGCTCTCTCCACCACAAACATGTGAGAGGGAGCTTCCCAGCTGAAAAGCGTGGTGCATAGCGTTCTGACGAAGTTTTCCATTTTTGATTTTTGACTGGTGTTCCCTCACCCCAATGATCCTAATGTTGTTTCTTCTGGAGCAATCTTCCAAATCTTCACATCTGGCGTTGGTTGCTTTCATTTGGGTCTCAGGTTGGGTGACTTTTGCCGCTAAGATTGCTTTCGCCATCGTCTAGATTGGATACGTGCTGTTCTACCTCGTTAAGGCGCTCCGTATGGGTGTCCATTAGGTGCTGTAGGATTTCAACTTTAGAGGAGAGTCCATCCATTTTGTTTACACTTCCTATGCCTGCTTTCAGGTCTTGCAGGAGTCCCTTGATGTCGGTGGCAGAGGCTCCCTCGCCCATTTGGTATGTTATCCAGTGGGGGCTCTGGTTCTTCCTGGAGCCTGGGGATTTTGGGGGCTGCCCGGTCTCAAAGGTTAGCTTTCTCTGTGATCTGTCCATTTTCCCAATTGGATTTGCGTAGTTGGGGGGTGGCCCTGCGTGGAAAGTGGTGCTTGTAGGCGGTTATCAAGGTGTCAGCGGTGTCTGAGAGCTGGGGCGAGGTGTGCGCCATGCGGGGATAGCCGGCGGTGAAAGTGCGGCCCTCTGGGGCCAAGCAGAGATGTGGTGCTTGACTCCGGTTCAGTCAGCTGGCTTGTAGTTCCTGGGAGGGCTCAGGGGCTCAATATTGTATTGAGGAGGGGGGGGGAGGAAGAGTGCGCTGCTTTCCTGGTAGTATCGCGCAGAGATGGCTCCCCTCGCTGAAGAGGATGAGTACTGATGCCTGTGGATGCCTCTTTACCCCACCCTGTTGAGGGAGGGGGGGACCCAAAGTGCAGTGCCCTCCTACGGATGATGTGATCTGGTGGAAGTAGGCCGATTTGCAGGGATATGTGGCCAGTTTTTAAAGACAGTCTGATTGAGCGTAAGGGGACCTCAGCAGGGACGCGGGAAGCTAGGCCCTTGTTTCCCAAGCGTGTGCCGTACCTGAGATGAAGAGTGGGCGGTTAAGCGTCCGCCGCCAGTCTCCTCTGATCTCTCTGGAGCTGTTACTGGGCGGTTGCTGCCCGGGGGGACTGCCGTCCGACGCCTCCGGGTCCCTCCTCCCGGTCCGGTCACCCCAGCCAGCATGGAGAGAGGGGGGGCACGGTGCGCCGCGCTGGATCCGGCGGCGAGAAGGGGGGGGACTCTGGGAAAAGGCGCACCCCTGTGCCTTGTTTCTCGCTCTTCTCCACCGCGACTGCCAGGAGTGAGCGCACTCCTCCCGCAGCCACCCGGCACGGAGCTGAGTCTGTTAACCCTCGTGAGTGTGTTGGGATAGGCAGCTCCCCTCCGCCTGATATCCGCTTGACCCCGGGCCGCTTGCTCCTCAGTCTGCTGGGCCCACTCGATTGCCCCTGGCACCAAACTCGAGCAACTGCATATGGGGTCGCTGCTTTGCCGTTTTTGACTCAAACTTCGCGGGGCTATAGGGCAGCGACTAGCCAGCAGGGATGGTGATCGGTCAGGGCGGCAGAATACCGATTTCAACAGGATGATGCAGGATTAATTATGGGCCGTGCGGGAACTCGCTAAGATGCGGCCATCTTGGTTGGCCCTCTAGCACCCTCTATAGTACAATTCTTAAAGGGACACACCAATGTGTTGCCTCCCTCTTCTTTCCAAGTCCCAGTTTGGGACCTTAATCTGGTTCTAAATGTTTTGATGTGTGCCCCTTTTGAACCTTTGCACACATGCCATTTAAGATTACTAACGTTGAAAACGGTTTTCTTGGTTGCTTGAACATCTGCATGAAGAGTGAGCGAGTTGCAGGCACGGTCTTCTGAGCCACCCTATACTGTGGTCCACAAGGACACAGTTGTATTGAGGGTTAAACCCTCGTTCTTACCTAAAGTTGTCTGATTTCCATTTAAATCAGAAGATCATTCTGCCCGCGTTCTATCCTCCACCTCATCCCAGCAAGGAGGAGGAAAGATTGTACATGTTAGACCCGAGAAGCTTTTACATTTCTAGGCTCTCCAAACTTTAAGTGGATAATCAACTTCTCATTGGCTACACCGGAAGGAAGTTGGGTCAATCCTTTCACGTGGGATTGTGCTTTGCATTTCAGAATGCTACAGATTGGTGGGCAACGATCCACCAGAAGGTTTGAGGGCCCATTCAACCAGAGGCATAGCCTCTTCTACATCCCTTCAAAGAGGTGTTCCCATAAAATCTATTTGTGAATCAGCGACTTGGTCTTCGCTGCACACTTTTTCTAAATTCTATAATCTGAATGCTTCCCACTCTAAAGAACTTGCTTTTGGTAAAGCAGTGCTGTATTCAGCAATATATAATTAAAAATCTACTTCCTCCTCCAAAGAACTTTTACACTACTTTGGGAGTCTATCTAAGATGACTACATTAGAGGACACAATCCATTCGAAGAACAAGTTACCAACTGGTAACGTTCTTTCGACTGGATGTTCCTCCAACGTATTCCTCATCGCCCTCCCATCCTACCCCTCTAGACTTTCTGGTGTTATTACCATTTCAACTGTCGCAAGGCTGACACCTGCCTACCTACACTATCTATACAGCAGAGCAAGAGGGGAAAAACAGAACTGAGCCCAATGGGCGCCGCGCCTGCAACTTGTATACCCGATGATGTCACCCTCGACGGAGGCCTTTGAGGGACTTCGACTCAACGACATCGACGCACGGCGCCCTCTGCTGAGAAAAAAATTCCGAATCAGCTAAAGCTGGATCTAAGATGAGGATACATTGGAGGAACATCCAGCCGAAAGAACGTTACCAGTTGGTAAGTAGACTTTGGCAGAATTACGCTATTAGGCACCCTTTATAGATTCAACTAAACCACAGTGACGCTATTAGGTACACTCAGTGATGTTGGGAACACAGTCTACATGCAGGGTTCAATTTAGTGATGCTATTTGGGTAAGTTTGTCCTTAATATGTGGTTGTAAAATGTAAACAGTAATACTTTAGGGAATTTTAAGTGAGAGTAGTAGGGTTTTCTGGCGTGAAGTGATTGCTTCAGTCCCCACCCTTGCCACACTTACTTTTTGGTTGGTGCTAGTTGATGGCAGAGCCTGCTTTATGCTTCTCCTACGGATACCTGGAGATAGGGTCTGGAGCCGCCTCGTTGGAGCCACCCTTGCTCTTAGGGCCCTTAGCCACAGGGCTGCACGATTAGAGCGCTGCCCTGGGAGGACTGGTGATGAAGGCCGAGAGGACCAATGAGAGTCGTGGGGGCGAGGCGGGAGGGAACAGGAAGAGGGCACGGGGTGGGAGCGGGCTGATTTGGGCTTGGAAAGGGCCTCGGGGCTGCTAACAATATTCAAAAATCACACCAGAAAGAGGGGCAAGCACTCACTGTGCTCCGATGGAAATGGAGCCGGTGATCCTAGCCGAGTTGCTAGACTCAGTAAAGCACTGTCCTAAGGACCAATGAGAGTCGTGGGGGTGGGTCGGGAGGGAACAAAGCAGGAAGAGGGCGCAGGGTGGGAGCAGGCTGATGTGGGCTTGGAAAGGGACTTGGGGCCTGCTAACAATATTCAAGAATCACACCAGAAAGAGGGACAAACATTCACTGTGTTCTGATGACAAGGTGCATGGTCAGATCCTTTTTGGGTAGAAGGAAGTATATTTAATATATGTCCTTGTTTACCTGATGCTCATGGACGAGTTTTATTGCTACCTTTTGCAGTAGGGCCTCCATTTCTACTTGAAGAATAAGATGTTCTTGGGTCATTTTTGTCTTTGGCGGGTGGTACCGAGGTGTCTGGAGGAACTCGATACAGTATCCATCGGCCACAGTCTGGAGCACCCACTTGTCTGAAAGTAATCCCCACCCATGCATGGGTGAAGCATGTTATCCGACCTCCTACCAAAGATGCATGGGAGGGGCCCCGGACTAGTCACTTGTTGGCAGGGGTAGGAGAGCCTCTGATGGCGGTATCGGGTAATATTATCCCCATATATATGGTCGTCGTACATAATATCGCCGGGCAAAGGTTGTGGCGTTATTATATGGGTGACCATATATATGGGGATAGGGGCAGCATGTTCCATGCAATAATGTCCCCACAAAAAACGGCAGTTTTTCGGCGATATTTGTGCATGGCGATATTTTTTTGGGGACATTACATGGAACCCTGATGGCTGCATTCCATGTACATCTCTCACTGTTGTGTGTTGTCAAGTCGAATAATGAAAGTTTTTAAACATTTTTTTTTTTTTTAAAGTCAGTCAAAAGCTGGACTGTAGTTCGATAATATAATAGCAATATATCCGTAGTACACTACGAGCTCCTCATTACGCAACCAACCAGTATGGCCTTGCAGCCCTGCTACTCTGCCTGAACTGCACCTCTGTGCTTACTTCACTGCAGCCCTGTTCTCATGCTTGCAGTCCTCTGCTCCCAGCCTGCACCGCCTTGCTCTCTTCCATTACCTTGTTCCCTGCCTGAGGTTCCTTGTTCTGTGCCCAGTCTGTATTACCTGCCTTTAACTTCCTAGATTCCAGTCCTGAGTTTCCTGTTATCTGTCTGTAGTCCTGACCTTGTAATTCCAGGCCATAGTTACAGTTCCTTGTTACCATTCTGGAGTTCAGGCCTCATTATCCTAGTCCAGAGTTTTGGTCCCGGGTTTTCTTGTGCCTGGTCTTTAGTTCAGTCTGATGTTCCTGGATTCCGGTCCTTAGTTTCTAGTCTGCAGTTTCAGTCCCCTGTACCCTTGAACTTATATTCTTATCTTGCTTTCTTTCTGTTCTCCATCCTGAACCTTGGTCACTTTGCCTTCCTATTCTTTCCCTGGATATTTCAGTTACTGTTCTTGTCCGCTTGTATAATTCCTTTGTTCAGTGTTTGCCTACTGGTTTTCCTAGCAGGCAATCTCTTCCCCTTTCCTTTGACGTGTTACAGTATTGTGCCATATTAACGGTGTGCTGGTTCCTGTTTCAGGAGGCAGTCATTGTTCAGTTGCTGCTGGACCCATACAGGCTTCAGTCTTGAGTGCTGTTTTTTGCTCGTGCCTTAGGGTCCAGGCACATACACCCACTCCTGTTGCTCCCTTCCATGAGCATTGAGAGTCGTGCCCTGTAATAGTAACCAGCTCAGAAGACTAGTTTCCCCTGACCCTGTGGGAAACGCTTCCCCCATTCTGTATACTCCACAATTGGAAACCAGACGGGTTTGTCTTACTTGTACTCGGTGCCCCCTTCTGTTCACTGCCTTTGGTGTCTGTCTGTAGTTATTGCCTATCGTCTTGTGTGCTGGTTCCTTACACTTCTGTAACTTGTGTACTCTTCAACCCTTGGTTTTGTGTGCACATCTCCAATTAGTGAGGGAGGAAAAACGTTTGGTGACCAGTAGGGAGATTGAGGATCCTCCTTGTCTGAATTGTGGCTGCATCCGGGAAGATTTTTTTGTTGACCAGTAAAGGAACCCTTCATTTTGATGACCTTCATGCACCCATCTTTGTTGTTTGCTTATCGATACCTTCTAATTTATTTTATAGTAAAGAACGTCTTTGGTACTTTTCCGTATATCACTATACACAACTTTATAGCATTGCTCACCCCTTAGTGATCTCTCCGTTTACTGATGTGAATTATATAGTTATCATTTTATGAGTTAGTGCAATGTGATATACATTGAATTATTTATGAAACCTCCATAGAGATCTACATACAAGACTTTTATGATACATAGGGAACTCGCATCCTATGAACCAGACATTCACGCACCCCTCAGTTTCTGCACTGCTCATCCAGAGATAATTGTTACCTGCGTGGTGTTCGTTAAGCAGAAAAAAAGAAACATAAAAAATAAAATAATGAAAGGATCATCATAAAAACATTATACCAGTGAACAAATGGAATTTTAGCTAACAAGGTCTTAACATTTTCTAGTTGAGCAGTCGGCAGGGTGGAATTTAGTGCTGAGGGCAGAAAAAGGCACAGTAGAGGGTCGGGTAGTTTCAGATCTGGATTAAAAGCGGTGAAAGTATTTCATACTTCAGCTAGATTTAAGATTTGAATGTGTGGGTGGTTATTTTTATTTCTGTGACAAGTTTCTCAACGCCATTAGTAGTGATGTAAAAATGCTTCATATGGATTAGCATGTAAAACTTATTTTAGGATTCATACACATACAATTTGCAAATATAAAGAGGACAGGCATTAACATTTAGTAAATTCCAATCGCACTCTACAAAGGAAAGAGCATGCTCTTGTTCAGTTATTTAACTCACCTCCATTGGGTAGATTGCAGTCTGTGATGCGGCCCCAGCCAATGAACCAGCTACAAACCTTTCAGCAGTGCCTACGGTCCCATTGTTTAATGAAAACAATATCTTATGCTGCTTATAAGAAGGGGATGAAAGGGAATCTTTTTGGCACCCATGCCCAGAGATTACTGTAGTTACAGATACCTCCTTCACAGGTTAGGGAGCTCATTCAAACGATCTGACAATCCGCAGTCCTTGATCGCCATCAGAGTTTGACTACGTGTAAACCTTTTAGAGATGGGGGCAATCACGCTGACACCAATGGCCTTTCTGTCCTCTGTGCAGGGGTAGAATGTCCTGATAATGACGGACAACACAGTGGCCATGCCTTGCCTCAACAAGAGAGGTGGTGTAGGGTCACTACCACTGTGCAGAGGCGGTGCAGCTCTGGTTTTGGGCTCTTCAAGAAGGAGTCCCTCTGTCGGCCATTCACCTAGCCGCAGAAGAGAACACAGTGGCGGATGCTCTGAGCAGGCAGAGCGGAGTCTCTCACGAGTGGGAGTTGGCTCAGTTAGTTTTTCTAGAGATCTTAGTCCTTTGGGGAACCCTCAAGTGGATCTGTTTGTCAGTTAACAGGAAGTGCAAGCGTTTCTGCTCCAGGGAATTTCCTCAGGAGTTCTGGAGAACGCATTTGTGGTGGACTGCGACTGGGAATTTCCACTCCTGGATGTGTTCCCACCTATCCCTGTCATTCCTCTTGTCATCTGGAGGTTGAGGAGGTTCAGGAAATCCATGATCCTGATTGCTCCAGATTGGGCCACGAGGGACGAGGTACCCAGAACTTCTGGACATGTCCATCTGCCCTCCGATTAGTTTTCCTCAGAGCATCCTCAAAGAGCAGACCTGCTCACTCAGGAGGGAGACTGCCTTCTCCACCGAGAGATCAGCACCCTAAACCTTCACACCTGTTTTCTGAAGTTAAGATACAGAGATTATCTCCCAGAGGATGTAATGGAGATATTTCTTTCGGCCAGAAGGCCAGCAACAAAGGCTCTATACTGCTGCCGTTGGAACACATTTTGCAGCTGGTGCAAAGCTAAGAATATAGACTTTTTTGACTTGCGACACACGTTTAGTGTTGTCCTTCTTGTTGTATCTGGCCCTTCAAGGACCATACTTCCACTGCAAAAGGTTATCTGGCGGCGCTATCCATACTCCTGCGTCCCGTCCCCTTTCTTCCATACTTCACTCTTTAAGTGCAATGGGTATTTCCTCCCAGTGCCCGGGCCTTTTTTGGTGATTTCGGTTTGTGGCCATTCAATGTCTTGTAACTTTTTTATTACATGAGGTAATGAGTTATCTCGGCCAAATTTGGCTCCTTTTCTCCCCACATGTAGGCGGTCGGAACGCCACCCAGGAATCCTAGGTTGCTGTAGGGGGGGTGAGAGAAAATTAGAAAAAAGGGGGAATTTTTTTTTTTTTTTTCCAAAAAGCCAATAAAATGATGTACAAAGAAGCCTGTGGTTTTTTCTTTGTAAGAGCTAGGAACGAATGGTTTGCTGTGCTGAATTCCCCAATTTCCTGGCTTTCAAGAAAAGGTTGAGTGGAAACTAAAATAAAAATATTTTGATGTGGTTATCGACTGTTTTGTGAGAGGCGATTTTGGCCATTTTTGCCATTTGGACATACATGGACGGAAGGGGACAAAAGGGTAGGAAAGCCGAATTGGAGGAGAGAAAGGCATATACTTCTGAAAAGTAGACAAAATTCCAAGTTTAGGAAGGGGTGATTTGCGTAGGTCAGGCAAACGCTAGATAGGGGAAAATGCCATAGATTGGAGGAAAAGCGGGAAAATGACCGGAAAAAAGCTATGTGTTGGACATGGTTGGCTTGGTACGGCAATGGCTTCTATGAATTTTGAGAAAAGCAATGCTCCGCTACATTCCCCCCCGACTCTTGCAGTTAGGAAAGCACACATTCTTTGTAGTGTTTTACAAAACAAGCAATACCACAAGCCAAACACTGAGCCATGGTACACAGGAGTTTTACGCTCACGGCCTGAACAGATGCACTTAGCATGTGTAAATCGGGAAAACCAATGTGGTGAGGAACGGCAAGCACACATTTTTTGAAAGGGCACAGGCAGACCTTTTCAAGGGTAGGTGACTTGTGCAGGTTAAAAAAGTGTATGGTGCCTAAAGCAGCGACTAAATGTAGGTCACATTTGTGAAATGAAAGGGTTGTGTGACAAATGGCACCAGCAAATGGGTCAAAACGTTATGAAAACCACACAAACACAAATGTTATACCTTCCCGCGTTCCCACAGGTGTGCCGATGAAAACGGTACCTCACATGTGTGGGTGCACCTACCCTGGGCGCCAAGGGAAAGCCTAAAACACAGGTAACCCCAAGTCTGTTTCGACACCTGAATTTGACACTTTCTCCAGACAAGCACAACCTACAGATATGGGCCTAGGGTGTCCAAGCCACCAGGGAAAACGGCGAACCCCATGCATTTCCGAAAAGCGGACACCCATGGGAATCGGCAGAGATATGATTTGCGCAAATCTGACCAGAATTTATTACCCAGAAGCACTGGCAAAGTCCCAAATGTGCCAAAAAAAACCACATTTTTCACTTTGTCGGGGGTTCTGGGTAAAACCTTCTGGTCCGATTAGCGCAAGTTGGACCTCTGGATTCCTACTGGTGTCCTCTTTTTAGAAATGCATGGGGTTCCTAGTTTTCCTTGATGGCTTGGACACCCTATGCCCAAATCTGTAGGTTATCTCCCCAAACCCTTTTGTGGTTACCAGTGGGTTAGCCGTTTCCCGTTGCGGCTAGATTGGTGAACCCACACATGTGAGGTACCGTTTTCATTGGGACACCTGTGGGAACGTGGGAAGGTATGACATCTGTTGGCGGCGTGTTTCGGTGGTTGGGCAGAGTGAAATGTCTGGAAATTGTGTGTTTTACCCCCAAAATTGGAATTTGCCAGAGGTTCTGGGTAGTATATTCTGGGCCGATTTGCGCAAGGCAGACCTCTGTGGATTCCCACGTGTGTCCTCTTTTTGGGAAATGCATGGGGTTCCCTGTTTTCCTTGCTGGCTTCGACACCCTAGGCCCAAATCTGTAGGTTGCCCACATGAACAAAATGGGCTACGCCGAAAGGCTTGGGGTTACCAGCGGGTTACCCTTTGCCTTTTGCACCCCCAGTAGGTGCACCCACACATGTGAGATACCGTTTTTGCCGGGGACACCTGTGGGAACGCGAGAAGGTATGACATCTGTTGTTGACAGGGAAATGTCTCTGAAATTGCCTGGAAATGAAGACAGTTCTCATGACATTTCGCTCTGGCCACCCACCGAAACACACCGCCAACAACACATGGCCTACCTTCCCGCGTCCCCACACGTGTCCCGATGAAAACGGTACCTCACATATGTGGGTGCACCTACCGGGGGCGCAAAAGGATACTGGTAACCCCAAGGCTTTCTCCACTGCCCATTTTGTTCATGTGGGCAACCTACATATTTGGGCCTAGGGTGTCGAAGCCAGCAAGGAAAAAAGGGAACCCCATTCATTTCCCAAAAGAGGACACCCGTGGGAATCCACACATGGCCAAATTGGTGGGGCGGCCCATCTCATGTAGCCCTCCCCAGGGGCAGATAGTTGGGGGGGCTGCCCTGCAGTCCTCCCTGGGCTCAGGCGTCCCTTCCTAGTAGCAGATTTCTGGTCCCAGGGAGGGCTACATGACATGGCAGCCACACCATTGCGGGTGGGGGAGACAGGGTCACTACCCCGTCCCATTAGAAAATTCCCTGTCCCTTTGGGGTGCCCCACAGCCCCCCCTAAAATGCATTCCACCCTTTTCCATTTTTTTCTTTGTTTACGAAACTTGCCTTGGCGCAGAGGGGCACATTGGTGTGCCAATCTGGCCCCGGGGTGCCCAAACCTTACTGCCCCACCCACTGGGGGGCCTGTCCCACCATTTTTGGGGGCCCTCTCTCCCCTCACACAAAATGGGTGGCGGGGCACCTAATGCAGGCCTCCCTGGGCCTCCTACAAACAGCTGCATGAGGTACACCCCCCCTCCATTTGGGGTGGGGAGAGGGCCCCCAAAAATGGTGGGACAGGCCCCCCAGTGGGTGGGGCAGTAAGGTTTGGGCACCCCGGCGCAAGATTGGCACACCAATGTGCCCATCTGCGCCAAGGCAAATTTCGTTAAAAAAAAAAAAAATGGAAAAGGTACACTACACTAGGGCGGGCTGAGGGGCACCTTAAACCGCCAGGTAATTTTCTAAAGTACTGGGGGGGTGACCCTCTACCCCCACACCAAATGCAGGGGGGGCATCTCATTGAGCCCTCACTGGGGGGCAGATAAGAGGGGGGCATCTCGTGCAGCCCTCCCTGGAGTCAGATGCCCCTTCCTAGGAGCAGATATCTGCCCCCAGGGAGTGCTACAAGGGGTGCCCCCATTTCCACTTGGGGAGAGGGCCACCCCCCCATTTCTGTAAAATATATGCCTGGTGGCTACTGCCTGCCCCCCCCCCCCCCAATCCCACCCAAAATTCCCTTTTCTTATTCATTTTTTTATCTCCCCTTTCCCTGGGGTCAGACGATCAGCCAGCTGCCCCCAGGGGGGGGCCTAACCTGCAGGCCCCATCCTTTGGGGGGCCTCTACACTAATTCCCGGTAGCTCTCCCCCCCACCCCCCAATTGGATGGGGAGCCACCTTATGTTCTCCTGCCTGGGGCCATAAATATGCCCCCAGGGAGGGCTACAAGGGGTGGCCCCCCTTTCCACTTGGTGTGGGAGGGGAGGGCCACCACCATTTCATGGGGGCAAAAAAATCCCAGCACCCCCATCCCCGTTCTATTTTTGGCCCCCTTCCCTGGGGGCAGATGATCAGCCATCTGCCCCCAGGGTTGTGCACATGTGTCCCCATGTTTTGGGGGCCAGGGGGGGAGAGAGGGCTGCTTACTTGAAGCAGCCCCCCACCACGTCACAAACGTTTCCATGGTGATCCGTGACCAGCAATGCCTCATGTAGATGGTGTCCTTGGAAAGGGGAGAACCTCCCCATTCCAAGGACACCACTTTTTCCTATATCCCTGGTGGTCTAGTAGGCCCCAGGGTCCTAAACCCTCTCCCACCTCCCCCCGACTTTTTTTTTCTTTCCTTTTTCACCCCTGTGGGCAGTGATCTGCCCCCAGGGGTCTCCAGCGCTGTGGCCCCATGCGTGGGGGGAAGGGGACCGCTTACCTAGTAAGCTGCCCCCCTCCCCCCACGTCACAAACGGATCTGTATTGATCCTGTGACATTGCTGCTCACGGATCGCGCACCCCGCGCCCGATCCGTGCGCAGAAATGCCACATAATGGGTATCGTTGGAAAAGGGAGAATATCCCCTTTCCAACGATACCTGCCTCGATCTCCGCGTTGAAATACAGCCAGAGATCGACGCGGAGAAAGAAGGGATCTTACCTTCTTTCTTCACTGCAGCAGCCGAAAATGGCTGCTGCAGTGATTTTACTTTGTTTCACGCCGACGTGCTTTACGCACGCCGACGTGAAACTGAAGGTAATCCAGCCCCCTGGCAGTGAGGGGTGACCTCCCCCTCACATAGCCCGGGGATTGGATTACAGTTTTGTGTGATCCCTGCTTTGCAGGGATCACACTAAACAAGATGTCAAAAAGGACGAGCTATCTCGTCCTTGGCACTGCGTATGCACTTCCAAGGACGAGATATCTCGTCCTTGGCACTAAAGAGGTTAAGGGACATTCCTCCGTCCTGGACGGGACCGGAGCACTTTGTAAAAGCATCAAAAATTTTGAAAAATGTTTGTGCTTCCTCTTGTTACGCGGGGTACCACACGCGGCCGTAACCCCGCCCACCTTAGATCCACCCAGCGCATCGCCCATCAGTCCTTTTCTCCGCTGGTTCGAGACTGAACGCACGTGCATCTGCGGAAGACTTTTTTGTTCTTCCAGTTTCCTCCTCTGGCTCTTGCTTAGTGATCGTGTGGTAGTCCGTCTATGCCTTTTCAGCTAGACTTTCCTAATTGTTCTTCCTGTCAGCGACGCTTCACTAGTGCGGATCCCCATCCTCTTAGTTTAGAGTGCTTGGGTCCTGACCACCGGTGGGACTCATGCTTTTATAGCGATTCCCTTTCGGTCCGGACGCTTCAACGTCATTTAGAGCGGTGGAGGTGGTGTTTCAGCGCACTCCTCCCACCCCCCTATATATGCATTTTCAGTCCTTCATTGACGAAAAGAAGAAACGCCCGGTGAATTCTTTACTTTAGGGCACCCCAGCCGGGGGACTCGGGGTCTTCCCGGTCTGGGAGGAGCATCAAAAGTTCTGTTACTGGGGCTTACCCTGAGGTGCCGCCTAGGCCTAAAGTGTACCAGAGTTTTCTCCAAGGGTCTCGGTCAGGGGCCTTTTGACACCGGATTACATTCCTGTGGGGGCTGCTTGTGGGCCCAGTTCTACTGAGGCGTTGGGTACTGGAGCTTGCTCCGAGGGCTCCTTGATTTGAGCTTCCCGTACAAACACCGAGGTACACCCCGAGGCCTCGTTTGAGGTTGTTGATACCAAATGTAAGTTCGAGGCCCGACGTGAAGAGGCTTTTACCGGACTCAGGTCAGAGGTCCCTCGTTTAGAGGCTAAGGTGACCAACAGTTCTGAGAGGCCTGTTAAGGTCTTGTCGGTGAGGTGTTCCTCATTGTTCCCGCTCTTGCGGTGACTCCAGATCTGTTGAGGGGGCAAGGAGTGAGGTTTTGAACTGTAATTCCTCCTTTACCGGCAGTGCCGAGGTCCTTCCTGCAAAGGCTTTTTTTGGCGATTAGCATGTCTCAGAAACATCCTAGGCCACACAGTACCGGCTTGGCCGAGGTTCATTGTGTTAAGGCTAAAATGAAGACCCCTGACCCGCCTGTGGGGACCCCTGCCTCACTTCCGCACGTGTCGCAGTTCTCAGGCGCTGACAAAATGGCGGCCGTTTCCGCCAAGACCACAGTGGCCATTTTGGATACATCCCTTACGACTGCGCCATCGGCCCTAGGTGTAGGGGGTGGTTCAGTGGGTGAACATTGGTTTCCGTGTGCACATCCGTTTTGTCCAGTTTGACTGGAACGCTCGGATGCCCCTACCGCACAATATCTAGCTGCCTGCGGCATCTGCGCCCTTGATTTATGTGGACACCACTGGGGAAGGGCCCTCTTGGCAACCCTCTCCCTTGCGTCCCTGGTATTACTCCACTCATGAGAGGCCTCCTCCGGTCACGCCTAAATCGTCTGCGGAGGACGCCTTTTTCGACAAGTTTCAAAATCGTATTCATTCCGACCCCATGAAGGAGTACTTTCGAGGTTTGTTTAGGGAGATATGCCTGCCTGCGCCGTCCGTTCCAGCTGCGGTTCCGCCGATGCCACCTTTGCCTGCCGGGCCTCTTCCACTCCTGCCTCCGTTGTCCCCAGTGGACAAGCCCATTGTGGTGCTCGATGCGACTCAGCCTGATCCAGACCTGTTGGACGACGCACAGGGTGATCAGGACAATGACGACCAGCCCCGCTCTCAGAGCACTTCATGACCGGGTGCTGGACATGTGTCTGCCGGATGTTCCAGTGCGGGTCATTCACCTTGTCTCCTTCGGAGCGTACCGGCTTGTTCTTGCAGAAGGACGTTTTGGCCGAGGTCCGTAGAGTCTGGGAGAAACCACACTCTGGACTGTTTGTCAACAAGAAAATTGATGCGCTCTACAAGCTTAATTCTTTGGAAGAGGTGGCCTTAGCATCATGTCCGCCCCCCTCCTCCACGGTAGTGGCTGCGGCCACTTTGCAATCTAGGCCTCCATCATCCTCTTCTTCATCGACTACACAGGTTCTGGACAAAGAGGATAAGTTTCTTGACTCCCTTGGAAGGAAGATTTTTGCTAACTCAGCCCTGCAATTGTCAAGCCAATGCCGAACTGGTATTAGCGGGGGCGAATATGAAAATGTGGAAAGGTCTGTCGGAGTTTGTTGAATTTATTCCCGCTGAAAAACTTGAGTATTTCAAGGCGGGTTTGTCGGATGCCAGGGTCCTGGCACAGGATCTGCTGGAGGCTGCGGCGCATCATGTTGACACTTCGGCCCGGGGCCTTATGCTTGGCGTGGATACCTCTCGCAAGGCTTGGCTGCACGCCACCAAGTTCTCTAAGGAGGTACAGAATAAGGTTTTGGACCTGCCCTTTGACGGCAAGGAGCTCTTTCATTCCACAACAGATGTGGAGCTGACCAAAACGAAGGACAGCACTCAGACCGCCAAGTCCTTGTCTGTCCTGGTAAAACCACCTTTTGGGACACAGAGATCGTTGTCGCAGCCTCGGCCCTCCTCTGGTTTCATAGGTTTTCCAGATCGAAAATACCGCAGGGTTGACGCCACTTCGGGAAATTCCCACCGAAGGCAGCAACAGAGTCGGTTTTTCTCCCGCTCCTCTGCCTCCTCCTCAGGTTCAGTTGGCGCTGCTGCCGAGAAACCAACTAAACTAGGGTTTTCTGTGCTCGCACGACTCCCCGTGGGAGGACACATTGCTTCTCATTGGGAGGTGTGGCAGACTATCACTGAGGACCGGTGGGTCTTGTCAGTCGCTCGGGCGGGCTTTTGCTTACCCCTTCCCCACCAATCAATCCTCCCTTCCAGCAGTCTGGGCCGCCTTCCCTCAGAGCCGAGATTCAGAAGTTACTGGATCTCAGAGCGGTGGAACCCGTTCCCCTTGGGGAGCGAGGGGAGGGCTTCTACTCACGGCTGTTTACCGTGCCCAAATCCAACCAGGCTGGCCTGTGCACCATCTTAGACCTTTCCCATTTCAATCTTTTTCTACCCCAAGAGAAATTCAAGATGATCACGCCTGGTCAGATAAAGTCCTCTTTACAGAAGGGCGATTGGCTCAGCGTGGTGGACCTTCAGGACGCGTATATGCATATCCTGATCTGGAATCCACACCGGAGATACCTACGGTTTTCTGTGGGGGTAGGAGCACTTCCAGTTCCGACTGCTCCCTTTTGGCCTCAGCTCGGCACAGCGTGTCTTTACAAAGATGATGTCGATTTTCGCAGCTTATGTTCGGCTTCATGTGAACCCGTATTTGGACGATTGGCTGTTGCGCAGTCCTTGCCCACTGAAAGCCTCCAACAATCTTCAGTCTCTCCTCCAGCTCCTGTTCCACCATGGGCTGTCGGTTAACTGGTGGAAATATTCCATGACGGTCTCTCAGGACTTGACTTTCCTGGATTTTAGTTGGAACACGATCGACTGCGGAGTCTACCTGACCGGGCACAGAATGGCGGATCTGTTGGCCACGTGTCAGATGTTTGCGCAGTCGGAGAGCATGTTGGCTTGGTGGTTCCAGTGGCTTTAGGGTCTCATGGCCTCCTGCATCTTGGCTCTTCCTCTTGCCCGGCTAAAAATGAGGCGGACGCAAATGGTTCTTCGAAATTCTTGGAGTCAGGCTGTGGATCTGGACTCCAAGATGATATTGATTCCAGTTTTCATGAGTGGACCTGGCGTGGTGGTCGTCTCTCAGCAACCTGTCGGGTGCGGGTTTTCAAGACCCCGCTCCGATGGTGAAGATCACGACGGACTCCTCCCTTCTGGGGTGGGGTGCAACGTTAGATCTTCTTCAGGTCTCCGACCTCTGGTTGCCCCAAGACAAGTTCCTTCACATAAACCACCTGGAGCTTCTGGCGATTTTCCTGGCGCTCAAGGCGTTCAGGCCGGTCATTGCCAACAAAGTGGATTGTGCCCGCACAGACAATGTGGTGTCAATGTTTTACATCAACAAGCAGGGGGGCACCAAGTCCCCTCCTCTTGCGTATCTGGCCATTCAGATTTGGGAATGGGCGATTCAGCATGGCGTCTGGCTGGTGGCAGTATACATCCCGGGCCAGCTGAATGTCCCGGCGGATGCCTCAGTCGACGGACAATGGTCAGCTACGAGTGGGAATTGAAGGCAGAGGTCGTCTCACAGGTATTCCTGTGTTTGGGACTCCGGGTTTTGTGGACCTCTTTGCAACATCGGCATACAAGAAACTTCCTTTGTATGCTTCCAGAAATGGGCTGGGAGCCTCCTCTCTGGGGATGCACTCGAGATCCATTGGCACAACATGAGGTCCTATGCTTTCCCGCCTCTGCCTTTGATTCATCGGACGATTTGCAAGCTGAGGAACAAGGTGAACTGTTCTCTTCTGCTCATAGCTCCTTTGTGGCCGGCCAGGTTCTGTTTTTCAGAGCTTCAACTCCTGTCGGTGTGTGAACCGATCAGGCTTCCATTGGTTCCCGATCTGCTTCACCAGAGAAATCGGCAGCTGTGGCACCCCCTCCCCACAATCGCTCAGCTTGGCAGCATGGTGCCTGAGTTCAGATCTTTAGAGCATCTCAATCTGTCGGCTTACAACATGCGCATTATCCAGGCAGCCAGGAAGCCCTCGACAAGGTCTCAGTACAGAAGCAAATGGCTTCGGTTCTGTCACTGGTGTTTAGCCAAACAGCTGGATCCCAAGGTGGCTTCGATTGACACTGTGCGTTCCTTCGTTTCTCACCTAGCAGAATCGGGAATTCACGTTCTGTCATGCTGAACTTACCTTTTGGCGTTGCCGCCTATCTATTCATGGACCAGTGCTCTTATTCACTGTCAAATCCATTGATGAAGAGACACTTCACGGGTCTAACGCATCTCTACCCTCCGGTTCGCAAGCCACACCCGACGTGGGATCTTAATGTGGTCCTCACAGCGTTGTGCCATAAGCCGTTTGAACCAATGGCAACGTTAGATCTTAAGCACCTTTCGTGGAAGGTGTCTTTTTTGGTCGCCGTTACTTCAGCAAGGCGGGTGAGTGAGCTCCAAGCTCTGTCGGTGGAGCATCCCTTTTTGGTCTTCCACAAAGATAAGGTAGTCCTAAGGACACATCCTGCTTTCTTACCGAAGGTGGTTTCTGATTTTCACCTGAATCAGTCAATCTCCCTGCCTGTCTTCTTTCCAAACACAGCCTCAGAAGCGGAGAGGGTTTTGCATTGTTTGGATGTTAGAAGAGCTCTTAAGTTCTATCTGGACAGGACATCTGAATTTAGGAGTTCTTCTCAACTATTGGTGGCTTTTGGTAATCCACAAGGGAAACGGGCCTCTAAAGCGACTATCTCCAGATGGATCGCTGCCTGTATTACGGAGTCCTACACTGTTCAGGGTCTCCAGCCTCCTAAAGGAATTCATGCACACCTGGTGCGGGGCAAGGCCGCTGCGGTGGCTTTTCAGAAATCTGTCCCTTGGGAGACCATGGCGAAAGCAGCTACTTGGGCCTCCCCATCGGCTTTTTGTAAACGCTACTGTTTGGACCTGAGCTCCAGATCCGATGCTCAGTTTGGCCAGGCTGTACTGAAGAACCTTTTTCGGTAGGGGGTTTCCATCCACCCGTTGTTCTCATTAGGATTGCTTGGGAATCTCCCATAAGTATGGAGGAAAGGGGACGGGACGTAGGAGTATAACCACGTTACTCACCGTAGTGACCACCTTACTCCTAGTCCATAGCGCCCTTTCCTACATACCACCCGCACGCTGTCTGTTAGGCAGAATCCTGTGCAGTTCCCTTGGGGAACACTGCAAAAAGATTAAGACCACAGGAGTAAGCAGTAAACCCAATTGATAGCAGTCTGCACCACCCAGATTTACCTTTTAGCTGTGGCTGAGCAGTCAGACTTCTCTCAAGAAGAGTAGGGCAGTATGTAGAGCATACACAATAGGGCCAAAACACAGTAGAGCAAACAAACACTGACCAGAGCTTTGTATAAAAAGTATATAATGATTTATTTAAAACACACTTTATGGCATATACTAGCACTCTCAATCAAAAGCAAGTTAAAACAGTCTGGTAAAGTATACACACCTCCCTTAATAGCTATCAGACAAGTCAGGGTTAAAACACTATTTGTTAGAACAGACGTGAGCGCTTAACCAAGATAGATAATGTAGTTAAAGAGAGAGAAAAAGGCAGAGCAGAAGAATAAAACAGTTCCCAACACTTAAGAGTTCAGAGCAAGGGAGAAAGGCAGGTTATACTGTAGAGCCAAAGTTCATAGGCCAGGCCCACTTTAAATGGAGCAAAACTAAATGTGCCCAGGATCACACGGTTTAAAGTGCACTAATAGTCTTTGCAGAGTGCTCAAAAGAGGTTGGGGTGATGCAAAAGATATAGTTAGAAGGCCGGGAGCCAACCCCGTTTAGAAGCCAAGGATTTAAGGGTCACCTTTAGCAATCTGTAGAAAGGGAGGCCAGGCAGGACACTACCTTAAAGAGAAAGGAATCTCCAGCAGGGGCAGTTGTCCCTGGCAGTGGTTGAAGTTCTTGGTTCCGACCAGGGGAAGAGAAGATCTCGTCAAGGAGGGAACGGGGAGTCGTTGCACTGCACAGGGATGAAACCAGCCGTGGAGTTCCCTATTAAAAGGTGCGGTCCTTTTATTCGCAGTCAAAAGTGGTGAGCTTGGCTATCCGGCCGCTTGGCACGGGCGATTCGACCAAGAGACGTCTTTGGAAGGCGAAAAGGGTGAACTGGTTGATCCCACCAGCTCAGAGGAAGAAGACTCGACCAGCAGAAGATCTTCTCTTGTAGTCAAAGTGGTGAGGTATTTGCAGCAGGGCTTCACCGTTCGTGTCGTCGTTGCAGGTGGCTCAGCTTCTTCCCTCTTCGGATTCTTCGGTCCTGTGGTGACTTCTGAAGTTCCAGTCCCAAAGGCCCTGCTTTTATGCAGAAAAACCCCCATTCATCAGCCTAGCTGTCAATCACACATGCGAAGTGGTGAGCCGGGCGGGCTGGGCCAATCAGAGTAGAGTGCGACTTGAGTTGCTAAGGCAACACAGTCCAGGGTGCCAATTCCCCCCTCCACCCTTCCTGTGGAACCCAGACAGAGTGGCACCATTTGGAGGGCTTCTGTGGAGAAGCCCGCCAAAAAGTGGAACAAAGGGCTCGACCTTGGTAAGAGTTACAGAGATGGACATAAACGCCATTTTAGAATCAAGTTCTGGCAAAAAGACCCAACCAGTGATTTAATATTAAATAAATAAACCGGCGGTATCTTTAACATTGCACCAAACCGTGGTGCGTTTAAAATCAATGGGAAAATCCCATAGGTAATATGCTGGTGGAATATTTCGCGTGGTAACCACTGCCACCAGCCAGAAAACCGACGAGGGGGGGTGGGACAGTGCCCCCTCGAAAACAGACCCAGGGGTAATCGAATTACCCCTTACCAGTACTTCCACAATATGATGGTTTGTACTGGTTCTGTTCACAATTTTGGACTAGTAAAGCCAATGGTGACTTTACATGCCCTGGTAGACAGTAGTCAGTCCCAGGGTATGGAGTCTGTTTGGGGGTCACTGTGACACCCCTGTGGTACTGCACTGAGGGTGCTGTGTACCACACATACAGAAAAACAGATGATACCCTATGGAGTAAAAAGAAATCCCCATAGCCCATAAGCACATAACAAGTCAGACATAATTCAAATCATGCCTTAGAGTAGGAGTAAAAGAGTCTCGCTCTTAGCAGGAGAAAAAAACAAACCCCAAAAAATCCAGCAAAGCTGCTGGGGGACTCTCTAGGTTTGGGAAATTAGCCTTATAAGAGAATTTTCCCTAACACCGTCCGCTCTAATAAGGTTCCTCTATTATTGCTTAATGGTCTCTGACCTGGCAATAGAAAAGGACTGATGGGCGATGCGCTGGGCGGAGCTAAGGTGGGAAGGGTTACGGCCGCGTGCGGTACCCCGCATAAAAAGAGGAAGGACAAACATTTAGCAACATTTTTGATGCTTTTACAAAGTGCTCCGGTCCTGTCCCACAGGACGGAGGAATGTCCCATAAGTATGGAGGAAAGGGGACTATGGATTAGGAGTAAGGTGGTCACTACGGTGAGTAACCTGGTTATTTTCAAGAGCTCGCCTGAGCAATGCTCATATTTCAAAATATAAATTGTGGTCCAGTTCTTGAAGGGACTGATGAACATCTTTTGTGAGGAACCTGAAGGCATCCTCCCATCTACTCCCCCTAGATCTTCCTCACAGGTTGCCAGGGAAAGGCCATCGCTCTGGGATCCTGACCCTGGCAGTGGATTTTTATTTTATTGATTAGTCATTTGTATGTTACCTATACACAAGTGTTACCAGGCGATCACGAGACGAAAGATGTGGGGGGTGGGGGTGAGGGACATAGGGACATAGGGATAAAAACAGAGTGACGGTTATCTTGGCCATGTGTCAATCCTACCGTGTAAGTGCCAAGATAAAGGTGATAACTAGTGCATGGGAGTGTGAAGTACTGGGCAGAGATGGGAGTGGGGGTGTCCAAGGGGGGGGAGAGTGAGCAAGTGCTGAGGGGAGCCACAAGAGCAAGCGCCAGGGCAAAAGGGGCAGACAAGTGCAGTGGACAGGGTGGACCAGATTCGGGCTAGTCTGGGTAAGGGTGTTTAAAGGTTAGTGCTGCTAAGGGGTGCTGAGGGAGACTGGGGATGGTCTAGTCCCTGTATGACTCAGAACAAACCACTCGCTGCAGCAGAAGGACATTAGCATGAGCGAGGTAGAGGCAAACTCTTGAGGTTTCCGGAATCTAAGAAGTTCCGGCTCGAGTCTGAAGGGGCAGGGAGGCCTTTCCAGAGGGAGGCTCCTGCCGAGGAAAGAGATCTTCCTCACACTCTCTGCTTCGCGAAGCATCTGACCTGCAGACTTGGAGCTAGAGGACCGAAGAACTCTAGCAGGGAGGTATTTAAATTGTGAAAGCTGGATGTAGATAGGTCCCAGGCCCCAGACAGCCTTGTGGATGATGTAAAGGGTCTTGAATTAGATCCTTGCGGTCACTGGGAGCCAGTGGTGTGATTTTTTTAAAATTTTTTTATTTTTATGGTTTGAGAGATGCAGTCCCTGGGCTTGAGGCCATGGATAAGTCTTGCAGCCCTATTCTGGATTAGCTGAAGAGGTCGAAGGGAAGAGAGGAAGAGGCTGTTGCAGTAGTCTAGAGAGAACCAGAGCTCTGGAGACATTGAGCTTCTGCGGGAAAGTGAAGAAAGGGAGAATGCAGCTGAGGAGATGAAGCTGAAAGTGGACTTCTTGGAAAGGTCTGTGATCTGCAGGGAGAAGGAGAGCGAAGTCAAAGATAACCCTTGGTGTTTTGGTGTTTTGCCTCACAGGAAGGTGAGGGGAGGGGACCCAAGGAGGGTGGCCAGGGAGGGACGGACACAGGGAGTAGGTGTCCCAATAAGAAGGTTCTCTGTTTTACTGGCATTGAGGCAGAAATCATTAGCAGAGCACCATGACTGAATAGCAGTCAGGCAGTCTGGTATGAGAGACGAGGTAGAAGGGAGCTTAAAGGAGAGCGAAGTGTTGTCTGCATAGCACTGGAAGTGAGGAGAGCAGGTTTGAGATCAATTGGGCCATAGGGGCAAGCTACATATTGAAACGCCATGCCAATAGGATAGAGCCCTGAGGGACGCCACAGGTAGAGAGCTAGGTGAGGATTGGAAAGGGCCCTGAGGATTGGAAAGGGCCCAATTGCACTTGGGAGGGTCGGTTTGAAATGAAGTTCTGCTACGCCAGTGTCCTGTCTGTGATGCCAAGGGTAACACAGACGATTTATGAGGATCGTTGATTGACTGTGTCAAAGGCAGAGGAAAGGTCAAGAAGGATCAGAGCAGAGGGAGAGTTTGAATCCAAGTTTGAGATCAGGTCTTCATGCGTGCTCAGGAGAGCAGTTTCGGGTCCTCCGAAGTCAGACTGGTGGTCGCAGAGGCAGCCATATGATTCAGTGTGGTGGGTTAGTTGTGAGATGACAAACTTCTCCATGAGTTTGCCCAAGAAAGGGGTGATGAAGAGAGGGCGATAGTCAGCACAAAGGGTCTGCAGACTGCTTTTTTAGGAGAGGGTGCACAAGGGAGTGGTTGAGGGAAACGGCCAGTGTCAAAGTAGTGCTGGCAGAGGTAGGCCAGAGAAGAGCTGTGGGAAGGGGACTCAAGGACAGTGCACACAGGGTGTCGTGAGTTTTGGAGAAGTGGGAGGCCAGAGAGGGGAGGGGAGAGGTGGAGACTGCAGTAGGATTGACGGGTTCTTTGCAGATTTTGAAAAGTTCAGCTGTGTTATTGATGGCCCCAGAGATGCAGTCTTGGAGCAGATAGTGAGACGATATTGCCTTTGTAGTAGGCGCAAGCCAGTTTGTCAGAGGATGTACCGGAGGCCTGCCACTTCCGCTCAGCAGCTTTGCACTTGTGCTTCAAAACTGCCAAGTCAGAGTCATACCAAGAGTTGCATTTGGAGGCAGGCTTCACACAGATCTTCATGACAGAGGCAAAGATGTCTAGAGAGCTGGAGATTAGACGGTGCTGAATCTGTAGAGGAGTCTGAGGTACGGGAAGGCAGAGGAATGAAGGTGGCAGCGAATGCAGCGACTGCCAGCCGCTTCTTCATCAGTCGAATGACAGAGAAGGAAACTGGCAATGCAGACGGAGGCATGGTCGAGGGGCCAGGGAGCTCAAGGTGGCAGGAGAGGAGAGAGTGGTCAGACCAGGAGCGGGTAATTAGAGGGTTGGAGAGCAGGATGTCCATTGAAATTAGAGCATCCAGGGTGTGTCCAGAAGAGTGGGTTGGGCCAGAGAGCAGAATTGTGAGCGAGAGGTCACAAGAGTACAGAGGCCAGATCCTGAAATTCCAGATGGATATTAAATTCCCAAAGGAAGAGAAGTTTGGGGTAGGAGGCCGGGAGAGAGGAGGAGAGGTCCACCCATTCCGAGATGAAGAGCGAGTAGGTGCAGGAGGCCTTTAGATTGTAGCAAAAGTGAGGGAGAGGTAAGGAGCCACGTATAGCCTGCAGACGAGGCATTCAAAGGAGGAGTAGGATTGAGTGGGAATGATGGTGGCCGGAACCCACTCGGGAAAGATTGGTGCCACTCTGCCCCCAGACCGAGTGATCCCGTGATTGGATAGGATCTTGTACCCATCAGGGAGAAGGGTATCAAAAGTAGTGTCAGAGCTGGCATAGAACCAATTCTCATTGAGAGCAAGTATGTCGAGGTCAAAGTCTAAAAGAAACTGATGTCAGAGGAGCGTTTGATTGCAGAGCAGGAGTTGAGGGTAGCTGGTTGCCTCCTTTAAATGATTTCTGAGTGGGGGTAATGGGGTGGGGGGGTACCACCGCGGGATGGGGGGAGACGGAAAGAGGGCCATGAGGCTGCAGGAGAAGGGGATTGGGTTTTTGAAAAGAGACAGCAGGCACCCGTCAAGAAGGACGTTGGCCTGACTGTCTTGGGCCATGATAGTGCCATTTCGATAGACTTTGATGCACCTCGATAAGTGAGCCAAGAGCACTTCCCATCTGGTACCACCATTAATGGGAGAGGACAATGGCCATATTCAGAGTCTATATGTCAGGAGAAGGACGACAGAGAATGTCAGTGATAGTCTGTCTGGCGTTAGCATTGACGTAGATGTCGGCAATGGGCAGACCTGGGTTGGAGACCTGGAGAGCCTTCTTAAATTTCGTAATTCCAGACCAAGAGGGAGGATAAGTGATGGAGATGCAGTTGAAATAGAAAGGAGAGATGGAGAGCACCATGGGGATGAGGAGGGGCATGACGCGCACCGAAGTCCGCGCTTAATGCAAGCCCGCCCGTGACAAGTCTGGGCTCTGGCTCTCTGATCATTTGGGTACTGCATACCCTTTTGATCGCATTACTTATTCGCACGGCGCTTCTGGGTTTTGCACCGCTTAACACTATCTGGCCTGAGGGCTTTCATCGTCCCTCGGCCGCACTTCCGTTTGAATACACACGACTTGAGCTTAAGGACTCAACCAGCATACTTAAAGCATTGTTGATCAACGCTCGATCTGCAGTTGCACATTGCGATGACATTAAATACATTCTAGAAACTCACGGCCCTGAGGTTCTATGTATCACTGAAACATGGTTCAATGAATTTTTGGGCCCTGATATAGTGCAGTGCAACCGGCCTCCCCCTTAGGCTGGTGGTGGCATTGCACGCATAGCTGCAAACACTATTACTGTCAATTAGTACCCTTCACACAATTTCTCGTGTGAATTGCTCCTTACTAAACTTCAGGTATCTCCAGAATGCACTGTTTACTTTCTGGTGGTATACCGCCCGCCGGGCCATACATCCAATCAGTTTGTGGCTGATTTTCCCCAAACTATTGCTTATCTCGCCATGACCTATTCCAATCTAGTGCTATTATGCAATTTTAACCTGCATCTTCACCCGCCTTCTAACCCTCGCTCACAAGGTCTTGTGACCTCCCTGAATGATTATGGTTTTCCCCTCCACAATCACAGACCCACTCATACTGGGTGTAATCAACTAGACCTAATTCTGTCAAACATCTCTGGTCTGCAGGTCTAAAGTCCCTACTGACAAGCTCTCTTGTGCTGTCGCTGACTCCATCCTACTTCACAAAATGAATGGCTTGAATGTCTGTATTGCCTTGGTTGCAGCTTTTACAGATGTGGCAGGGGTCCTAGTTCCACTTCAGCTTGGCGCAGCATGCCCTCTGCCCCCTGCTACTCTCAAGCACTGCGGCTCCTGAAACAGGAATGCCGCTGCTGTGAACACAAATGGCAGTCACTACTTAATCTAGAATCCAAATCAGTCTATGTACATGCCAGAAATCTTTATCAGAAAGCAGTTAAATCTACTAAATCTCAGCAGTACGCTGCCCAAATTCTTAATGCTTCAAGCTCCTCTAAGGGCCATTTTTTTAGTGGCCAAGGAGCTTACCACCCTTGCCCAGCCACCCGCTGTGGCTTCCCGATCCCAATCTCGATGCGATTTGATAGCCGTTTTTTTCCAAAATAAAATCTCAAAGATCAGACACATCTGTGCTGAGAGACGTGCACGTCTAAGATCGCTGATTCCTTGCACTGGCCTACTCTCAAGTGCTCTGATATGTTTCAGTTTTCTGCTATCTTGGAAAGTGTGGTTGCAGAAGCACTTCTTAAACTGAAATCTGCTTCCCCTATGGACCTGATTACTTTGTATATCTTACAGGACCCGGCGCTGAACATAATTCCAGCAATTACTGAGGCACTCCAATTCTCATGCAGTTCCGGATTTATTGCTCCTTTGTTGAAGCACGCAGTGGTTTCCCCGCTTCTTAAGAAGCCTCACTTGGATTCTGAGCTTCCGGAAAACTATCACCATATATCGCTCCTCCCCGCAATGTCCAAACTACTGGAAACCATTCACTCCCAAGCTTTCCACTCATCTCGAGGCTAATGACACCTTTCACCCCTTCCAGGTGGGTTTCCGTCCTGGGATGGGTACAGAGTCAGTGATGGTGGAGGGCCATGATGACATTGCACTGGCGTCAGACCGCGGAGAGACTAGCGCTCTGATCCTACTGGATCTCTCCGCGACCTTTGACATGGTGGATCACCCTAGACTGCTGCAGTGTCTCATGGATGCTGGTGTCGCTGGATGGCCTTTGAAATGTTTTTTCTCCTTTCTATCAGGGTGCTCCCAGGTTGTCCCTCTTCCCCCTTAACATCTTTCTGCACGATGGTCGATTGTGTAGTTCCCCAATGGGTCGTCGCTTTCCCCCTTGCTCTTTTATTTATACATGGCCTTCCTGGCTCGACTACTTGCCAGCTTCAGTGTTCTCTTTTACGTGTATGTGGACGATACTCAAATCTTCTTTCGTCTAAATGCACCGGCCGACAGCCTCCCGGCCCTTTTGAAACACTGTCTCTCTGCTATGTGCCAATGGATGTCTGATAATTGGCTAAAGTTAACCGTTGACAAATCAGAAATGCTTGTCATCGGAAAGACAACCATTGGCTGGACTCCTGACTACTGGCTGTCCTGTCTTGGGCCCTGTCCTCAACCGGCCACTGTAGTAAAAAGTCTTGGTGTTAAGATCATGTCATGCAGCTCAGATGCACAGAACTATACAGTCTGCCGCAAGGGTTTTGCTAAACTTAAAATACTGAGGAAGGTGCTTCCATTTTTTCCCAGTAGTGCTAGGAGCAAAATCGTCACGCTTCCACCATGGGTGCCATTGATTATTGGAATGGCATCTATTTGGGTCAACAAGCGACACTAGTGCAGCAACTTCAAATTTTACAGAATGTGGCACTTAGACAGGCCCTGAATGCCCCAAAACATGCTCACTTACGAGGCATTCTGCAGCGCCTCCACTGTCTCCCAGTTAAATCCTGGGTTGGGTTGAAGATTCTGTGCATCACTCATCGAGCCATTCATGCCACTGAGGTCTAGTTTCTCCTATAAGGCTCACTCTTTATCAGCCTAAGAGTTAACTTCATTCGGATGATAAGTTCTTGCTGACCACTCTTCGCTTCCGGCTCACCCAGATGGGTGGCAGATCATTTTCAGTGCTGGCACCCACTTTGTGGAATGCACTTCCGCTGCATATCAGGAGCACTCAGGCACTATCTGCCTTTGTTTGTTCTGAGTCCGCTACCGTGCCTCCCTCTTGCAGTTTTTGCTCAGCGCTTTGATGCCTTTGGGTCTTAACCGCGCTTTATAAATTGGCTTACGTTGCAGAGGGATAGAGAAGCACAATAGAACTCGCCAAGCTGCCTGGTAGCCAAACTGAGAAGAGAAACCGCATTGATAAAAGAGAACCATGTGGAGTTGCAGAACTAGAGGTGCAAGAAATGAGCTTCAGTCATACATGAGGGCTGGCAGAGCAAAGAAGTAAAGCACAGAAAAGATGGCCAAAGTTAAAAATCATTTAGCACAGAAACTGCCAGGGGTACTTTCAAGTTAAGTGTTGAAATGCAGCAGAAAATGTATGTGCAGGTAACTTGGCGCAGCTAGATTCGAAAATCACTTTAAGCACTGAAATGCATCAGAAAAAACAAGTTGAACGCAGGTCAAGAGAGGCTTATTGAAACTCTAAAGTGTCAGGGCAAACAGGCAACACATTTTTGCAGAAGGATAGAGACGAGAGGAAGGGGGTGTTTAGGAGCATAGTGGAGGGGAACACAGAAGTGAAAGCAGTATTAAGAGCGAGGCACCAGTTCAGCAGCACTGTTTAGGGGAGTGAGAGCTTCTGTGAGAGAGTTCATGTGGAGAACAGACTAAGTCCGGTAGCACACGTGGGAGAATCACAGGTCCACGGTAGAGTCCACAGAGATCGCAAGCAAGCCCTGCCAGAAAGTGAAATGTTAAATGGGTGGAAGGACCTTGGGCAGTGGGGAGAGGATGTCATTGGGAGAGACATGGTATCCCCTTTCCCTTGTAAAACTGAACCCTAGCCTCCCCCTACCTTCGTGGTTTGTCAGCCTTTTCCTCTTTTATACATACAATCTGTCCCACAATCCTTTCCCTTTAAGACTGCAATGAGGAAAAGGCAACTGGGAGTTTTGCATACTTCCTTTCATTCACACCACTTTGGTACTCGGACAAGGAAGAGGACTGTGGAGGAATACCATTTGAATGGTCAGACATGTCCTGCTAATAGATTCAACTATGGTCAGGCAAAGGACTTCAAGCTGCAACCTGTTAAGGGCTCAAAGGTGTATAAAATGCGAGGCCAGCAGAAGGAGACGCTTGCCTGGAGAGGCCAATGCGGCTGGAAGACGTGGAGCAGGCTGGAGAGGTTCTGGTGAACAGGACGCCCTGTGTTGCAGAGATGCTGGGGCCAGAGTGGACCACAAGAGGCTCGACTCACCTGCATTCCCCTGTGCTGTGTCCACAGCCGGAGCTGTGGGGCACTGAGGACTCCATACTTCCGCAGGCCGCAAGGTTCAAAGGCAGCAAGCACTGCTTACCAGAGCTCCCCAAGAGTGCAAGCAGAGCGAGGAGAAGCTGAACAGAAGGAAGAAGATGCCCAAAGGAGTGGCTGTACACTAGTGAGTGTGAGAAAGGGAACACTCAGTCCGGGGTGCACAATGGTCTGGAGAAGGGCATACAAAAATGCAGAACAAACTGAAACTGATGTCAATTGTGTTTGGAAACCGAATTGAGGGATTTTAATTGCTGAATAAGCTGCAAGTAATCAGATTGCAACCAGAATTGAGTGCCGAACTGAATGAAAGATACAGCACAAATTAAAGTTAAGTGATGAAACTTGGAAACAAAGTGAACACAAGAAATGAATACTTCAGACCAGGGTGAAAAGCAAGTGATGAGCACTAATCGGCATTGTGAAAGCCAGGTGGTGGAAAAGGATGAACACCATGAAGTGAATTGTGTGAAATACACATTGATAGTTAAGAGACTGCCAAAGAGAAACCGCGGTGAATGTTGATTAATGACACTGGTATAGAGAGAGAATACCTGTGTTGGCAAGAAAGTCTAAAGAGAACAAATAAGTCTAACAAAGTGCCAAGTTGTATCAGTTGCGTGACCTGTAATGGGTGGACAGCGTGGTCCGACAACTTCGTCTAGACCGAGTGACACCCTACTTCGAAAGATCCAAGGAAAGCCAAGATACAGAAGCTGTATTACATAACAAGTGCTGAAGTGATTGCAGAAAATAACAATATGTATGAACTATTGAAGAGCCTGGATGTTTCCGAAGTTAAGCCTAAATTGTTATTTAAAGCCAAAAGGCTTTGAACTAAGTGTAGTTTTGAAGCAGGATTAGCTGGCTTCTTGGGGAAGGAAAACCCAAGACTTTGTGAATTGTGTTAAACTCTTAGTTTAGTTTATTTGTATAGCGCGCCTGGCCCAAAGGCACCTGGGCACATTTCTTTAAAGGTTAGTTACAGTAGCATAAACAAACAGTGGATGCATCTATACAAACATTTACTATAATTTAAATCGAAGATGCATCAGTATAACATTTTACAAATCTAATTACATACAGCTAATAATTAGTGGTGTGTGATGAGACATCATAGCAAGGGAGCAAAGAGCAACATGGGTTTATCATGGGCAGAGTGTCCGGTTTAGGCTTTAGCAATCCTGCGTTACAAGCCACGTTTTAACTTTACTTCTGAAGGAGTAGAAAGAAGGTTCTGATCTGAGTGGGTTAGGTAGCAAATTCCATAATTTGGTGGTGAGCACCGGGAAGCTGCCACCCCCTGCTTTCTGCAGCTTGAACCTAGGTAATGTTGGACAGTGTACTTGAGCAGCTCTATGTGGGCGATTGGAAATGTTGGTTATAAAATGGTTGGCCAGGTATTTCGGTGCTTGGTTGGGGGACATGTGTGCGTGAGAGACATTTGAGGGTAATTCTTTGGGTGACCGATAGCCAGTGTATGCTACTTCTGGTGTCAAAGATATGAAGATTCCTCTGTATGTTTAACGCTGCCCTGATGACGTTGTTTTGTGTTGTAGCTTATTTCGTTTCTGTTGACTAGTCCCAAGATAGAGTGCGTTACAGTAGTCTAGTTTCGACATGAGGGTTCTAGCAAGGGTGGTGCAGTTGGCAGTGGTGAGGAATGGATGACAGGCCATGTTGAGTTTGCAAGTGTAAGCTGTTGAGAATATTACAGCGTTGGTTTGTCTAGTTAGAGATAGTGTACAATCCAGATATATTCCAGGGGGTTTTGGTGTCAGTAGAAACCATTATGGTGTTGCCATCGATGATGAAAGATTTGAAGGCCGGGTCTAATCTGTTGAGCCTAGTTTGGGATCCAAGGAGGAGTAGCTCTCTTGTAGTCGTTAAGACTGAGCCTGTGTTGTGCCATCCAGGGCCGGATAACTAGGTAGACGTCATTTAGTGCTTTGGAGTCGACTAAGTGGTCACCGGTGATAGGGATGAGTATTTGGGTGTCATCTGCGTAATTAGTGTAGGTGACACCCAAATCGTCAAGAATATCGAAGAGAGGCTTTGTGAACACGTTACAGAGTGTAGGTGATATGCATGAGCCTTGTGGGACCCAAACAAGACTGGGGAAGGTTCAGCGGAGGCCAGTGGGGAGAAGATCCTCATAGATCTATTCTCTAGGAAGGATCTGATCCATGTGGTGGCTTTGTCAGAAAGGTGGGCTGCGGATTTGAGATGTTGGCACAGAATTTGATGGTTGACCAGATCAAATGCTGCCAATAAGTCAAGCAATAGTAGGAGGGCCAGCTTGCCGTTATTGTTAAGGTCTTTAATGTGAGTTTTTAAATCAATTGGGGCTGTTTCGGTTCCATGCTTGGGTTGGAAGCCCGATTGTCTCAGGCCGAGGAGGTTATTAGTTTCAAGATAAACCTGGATCTGCAGGTAGGCAGCTCTGTCCAGGATTTTTAGTAAGAAGGGGACAGTAGTGATGGGCCTGTAGTTGGTCGGGGTGCTCGGGTCTAGTGATGGTTTTTTGAGTAGGGGGGAGGACCCAGGCATCCTTGAGATTGTCGGGCACGATGCCCGTGTTGAAAGAGGCAATTATAAGGGTGGTGATGAATGGTGCTAGATCATTGGAAGCCTCCTTAGTGATGGGAAAAACATAGGTTTAGCAGAAAAAGTCACAAAACCACAGCACTTGTATGAATAAATATTAAGAGTGCACATAGGCTGCAGGTGCCTGAGAGGTGTGGGAGTACTGCCAAGTACAACCCACTGTTGTGGAAACAATTAGAGCACGGGCAATTCTCAGCCGCACTGCGTCCAAGAGTGCAATATAGGCATGTGTTGCAAGTAACTGAAGAGAGATGTGGTTATTAGTCCGATGGATTTATTTCCAAAGTAGCCTGACACGAGTTTTGAGTCTAAACTAACTCTTCATCCGAGGCTGTAAATGGGAGATCGGACCTAAGCTGCTTCCTTTCACAACACTTTGGCTTTTCCTGCTGTGCTGAAAATACCACAAATGCGAAGCCGTGAGAGAGTTTTCTGGCACTGTCCTTCATTCAATTTATCTTAGGTCCCATCTCCCGTTTACAGCCTCAGATGAAGAGTCGGTTTAGACTCGAAACACGTGTCAGGCTACTTTGCAAATAAATCCATCGGTCTTAAAACCACATCTCTCTTCAATTACTTGCAACACATGCCTATATTGCACTCTTGGGCGCAGTGCGACTGAGAATTGCCCGTGCTCTCCTTAGTGATGGGGGCTGGGCATGTGCCACCTTGACAATTAGAAGGTTTGAGTTTGAGGATATTTTCTACCTCTTTAATGGAGATTGGTGAGAAGCTAAAAGGTTTGTGGGTGTGTTGAAGGTCAGACGGATCACTGATGGTACTATACAGTGCGTCAGTCGATAAACTGCTTTTTCTGGTGTTGATTTTAGTGTGTGTATATCATTTTATCTAAAAGGGCTTTTTGAATATTGGAACACCATGTACTATCTTTGACACAGGTGTCAGGTGGAGCTGATGACGATTCTAACTCTAAGTATGGTAAAGAGCTCCTTGGTGCTTAACTGGGCTTGCGAGATTCGATTGTTAGAAGTATCTCTTTTGGCTGTGAAGATTTCCTCTTTGTAATTGAGGGATATTAGTATAAGGCTAGCCTTGTTCGCAATTGAAGGGAAGTTTTTCCAGCGGGTCTATACGTTTCTCTTTTCCTTAAGTAGTGTTGTAAGGTGAGGTGTGAACCAGGAATTTAGGTATGCACGCGGTTTGGGTGTCCGTAATTTAAGTGAGGCAATGGTATTAATGACTGAGTATGGTTTGACTAAAGGTTTCCACTAAGACCGTGGGGTCAGCGCTGGACTCAGAAGCATTGTTTAGAATAGGTAATATTAGAGGGAGCAGGTTCTCCCTCGTTATGTCATTTTTGTTTCTTGTGCTAATGGGTTGTGCAATGTTGTGTTTAGAACATTGGTTATTAGCTTTAATGTTAAGGGTTATTGTATGATGATCTGACCAAGTGCAAGGTGTGTTAGACACTATATTGATGTTGCAATTCATGTCGACCAACCAGTCATGGGTTCTCCCTTTAATGTGGGTGGATTCCTGGATGCGATGGGAGAAACCCAGTTCGGTAAGCGTACCGGCAATGTCTAGGGCTTTATGGTCATTAGTGTCTTGGAAAGCAAGATTGAGATCTCCTAGTAGAATGATTTCAGAGTTGGACTTAGTGTTATCTGATGGGAGGGTGGTGATGTCATCTGCAAAGGTGGAGACTGGTCCGGGAGGCTTGTAGATAAGGTGCATAGTGATAGTTTGTGTAGGCGTGACAGGCATCTTGACAGATAGTAGCTCAGCTGAGGAAATGTGCTGATTTGTAAGGTCTAGGGAACTTCTGGAAATGAAGACGACACCTTCACCTTTGGATTGGTTGGCGTCTGTCGCATCTAGTGATGGAGTAGCCATTAGGGATGGTAAGTGAGAGTGAGGGTCCTGCTGCTGAGTGAAGCCAAGTCTCAGTAATGGCTAGGAAGTCTAGATCTTGGACTGTGATGTAGTCAGCAATATCCAGAGCATGAGCTCGCAGTGACCTTGCCTTAATGAGGGCACCCTTAATGGTAGTGGCTTTGTCAGTGGTGTGAATGGTGTTGTTATTGGAAGTGACTTTGGTCAGGGGTGGGGTGTTCTTGGTAAGTATTATCTTAGATGTGTGTGCATGTTTGATAGGGGTATAGGCAAATTTGGGGGCGGTGGTGGGAGGTCGTGGGGCAGGAAATGGGAATCTGGAGCCTAGTCTAAGGTTCCTGAGATACACAGCGCAGAGTTGATTAGGTATAGGTTTGGTGGCAAAGTGTTCTAACCAGAGTGCTGGAGAATTTAAGTAAGGGTTGGGGGGTGGGGGGTAATGCTGTAGTGGTATTGGTGGTGTACTGTGAACAGGAGGGCAGAAAAGTGGAAGGGGGTTGTTCTCTGATGGGGGGCATCCAGAGCTTGTAGTAGGTGATGTACCTGACATATTAAATCTATTGTTCAGTGTTGTGGAGGGGTGAGTTGGTATATCCATACTGTTAGGGGATATCAAGGAAAATGCTGGCGTTTATTAGAGTGTATTAGGTAGGGCAAGAACATAGTGAGATAAAGGTCTTGGTGTTCAGGGAAACAAGTGCACTGGATTGGGTAAGGTACCCGAAAGCTAGGGAGCAGTTCACTTAAATTAAGATGGGTGTACCTAAGCCGAGAGGCAAGTTAGTTTAGATTGGAAAGGGCACGCAGAATGCAATGGGGTGAAACTAGCTAGGGGAGGTACGCAGTGGGCAATGTGGCAACTCTGTCCGGCCATATCTGGTCCTAATATGCGCAATGCCAGGCTCCTAGTGCCTAGTGGGCATGTAGCGACCAGAGTAGTAGTTCAGGTCAGTAAGTATAGCAGTCTAGTAGTACAGTGGCCAATCCTACCGGATCGGATGATGTTAGGGAGAATTCTCATCTTATGGCTAATTTCCCTTACCTATAGAGTCCCCCAGCAGCTTTGCTGGATTTGAAGGGTTTGTTTTTTTCTCCTGCTAAGAGTGAGACTCATTTTCCCACTCTTAGACATTTTTGCTATGTGTTTTCTAGGCTACTTATGTGTTTAATGTCTATGGGTTTTTTTTTTCTCACCCTCATAGGAACCATCTTTATACACATGTTACACAGCACCCTCAGTGCAGTGACACAGGGGTGTCATAGTGACCCCCAAACATAGACTCCATACCCTGGGACTGACTACTGTCTCCCAGGGCATGTAAAGTCCCCATTGACTTTACTAGTCGATTTTTATGAACTAAACCAGTGCAACCCATCTTACTATGGAGGTACTGGGAAGGGTTAATAGTTTTTCCCTAGTGTTCATTTTCGAGAGGGTACCGTACAGTCCCTCTCTCAAAAGTTTCTGGCTGGTGGCAGTGGTTACTACCGTACATATTCGACCGCAAATATTTCCCTATGGGCTTTTCCCATTGTTCGAGGCTACCGCATTTTCTGACAGCCTCTAACACACTGCCGGTGTTAATATTAACTTTACTCCGGTAGGCTTTATTTGCCAGAACTTTAACTTCTTTCTCGTGTCTTTCTCTAAACTCCTAACCCAGGTCGGGGATCCTTTGTTCGTCCTTTTGGCGGGCTTCTGCCAAGAAGCTCTCCTTTCGGCGCCACTGAGTCTGGGGTGGGTCCATTGTGTGGGAGGGTGAGTAGGGCCCCTGGACAGGGTTGCCTCAGCAACCCATGTCACACTCTGCCCTGATAGGCTGGAGGGTCTCCCGCCAAGATGACCGCTCCACTGTGTGAGTTACAGCTAGGCTGTATGAATGGGGATCTTTTTGCATAAAAGCAGGGTCCTGAGGACTGGAAGTTCAAGACGTCGCCACTGGAACTAAGAAGCCGAAGAGGAGAGAAGCCAAAGACACCTGCAACGACTGAACCTCGGGTGAAGCCCTGCTGCAGCGTCTCACCACTTTTCTCCACACGACGAGAGATCTTAATCTGCAAGAGCCTTCTTCCCTTGAGCTGGTGGGGCCAACCAGTTTGCCAATTGCCTTCCTGGACCTGCCTTGGTCGAATCGCCAGTACCCTGTACTCTGAGACCGGATAGCCAGGCACCCGTCCACCCGGACCGCTATTTAAAGGAATGTACCTTTTATTCGTCGGGCAGCACCGCGGCTGGTTTCATCCCTGGGCAGTGCAGTAACTCGAACCTTCCTCCACGACGAGAGCCTCTCTTCCTCTGCTGGATCCACCGAACTGCAGGAACTACCAGGAACAACCACCACCGCAGGAGCCACTTCTTCATATTAAGGTACATTTTTCCGCAGGCCGCCCTTTTCGCGTGGTAGTGCTATAGGTGTTTTAAATCCTTTACCTACCTGTTGGGTTGGCCACCCCCATCTTCTAAACCTTGTCTTTCACCTTCTGCATCCACCTTTTCGAAATCGTTAACCAAAGACTTGACTGCAGCTACAAGAACATTTTGCTCTTGGGCCCTTTGCCCTGTACCACTGACTCTGGCACAGGCCTATTGACTCTGGCTAAATTTGTTAGAACTGCCTTCTCTAGATTGCTTCTCAACTAGAACTGTGTTGGTGCACCTACTTCTTATAACCACCGTTTCCTTCCCACTTTTTAAACTTGTGAAGTGCCATTTTGCTCGGTTTTCATTTAAGTATTCTCTATGCTAAAGTACTGCCTTGCCTAAACTTGTTCACAAAGTTATGGGTAGTATTGCTAGGGTGTGTAAGAAGATATTTCTGTATAACTTGTGCTTTCCCTCCCTTGTGAGAAATTGCTAGAGTGCCATTTGTGTTTGGTTTTCACTGTGCCGTTTTGCTCAGTTTTCACTCTTGCTCAAACTTGTCTACAATTTAACTAGGGTGTTGTGTATACTTTTCTTAACTGATTTTAACTTGATTTATTAACTGTGATTAATGTGTTGAACTAGAAGTGTGTAAAATAAATATATTCTTCTTAATACAAAGCTTTGGTCAGTGTTTCCTTGTGCCATAAGTACTGTAGCCCTATTGTGTAAACCCTGAATACTGCTCATCTCCCTCTTGGGATAAGTTTGACTGCTTAGCCACAGCTACCAACTAAATCTGTGTGGTACAGACTGATACCAAAGGGGATTTATTGCTCATACCTGTAGTCTTAATCTTCTGTAGTGCTTCTTAAGGGAACTACACAGAATTCTGCCTAACAGATGACAGTAGCTGGCATTAGTTGAAGCGCAAAGAAATAGTGACACGCGGTACAGCATGGTCGGTTGTATTTACAGTGCGGGCTACCTAGGGTCAGATTTGCTCGAAGGTAGGCAATGAAGGTGCCAGGTGGGGCGCTTTCGCAGAGTAAGGCAGTCAACAGTGGCTGCGTAGGCAGCAATGGTACACAAACATAGCTGTTAGTGATCGTATGGTACAGTCAGGTCATCACCAATAACAAAGCGGAGTATAAAGGCGCTTAAACATATGTAGTTAGTAATGGTGTGGCTCAGTCTGGCAATCCACAATGCCAAAGTAGGGTACAAAGGCGCTTAGACAACAGCAGTAAACGATTGCGTGAGGCGCTACAGCATAGTGTAGTGATCGATAATGGCAAAATATAGCACAAAAACCATTAAATGTGGGTAATCAACAGTAATGCAGATGGGCGATGTAGTACAACGTGGAACTGGTGCGGCAGTGATGATGGATCTTTTCATCCAACTGCATGTAATTAAAGTGAGATGATGCGCTTCAGCAATGGAGTACGGGGGCAGACTGCAGTGAGTACAGTTGAAGCTTTTTATGCTGGTTCAGAGCTTATGAGGAGAGTTCAGTTCACAAAGGTGTTGCGAGGAGACATAACAGTTGAACATGTGTACCAGATATACAGGAGCAATGTTAGCAGGGTATGGTGGGGTAGACTTGACAGCGTGTCATGTGTACTCAGTGGATTAATGGCAGTCAGTAGAAGTAAAGGTGGATTGATGGATGGATTACGCTTGTAATCGGTTACAAAGGTCGTTTTGTACGGTTATGCAGTAGTGCTAGTGTTGCACATGTGGCGATGGAGGGGGGAGGGTCATTCAGAGTAGTTAGCAGAGTGCGATCGGGCCAATGCAAGTTAGAGTATTTTTTGCCATCTCACCTTGTGGGTTGTACAAGTTGGTCTGGATCACAGTCGCTGATACGTACGTTGATGCTTATGCAGACGAAGGAGGCCAGCGGCGACAGTGCTTGCTCCCCCTCGGTCAGGCTCAGTCAGGAGCCTTAGTGTGTGCCTTGGGGGTGTGCCGGCTTTGCCTGCCGGCACCCTCCAATAGGCCACAAGATACTGGTCGTAGTCGGGGTGAGCAGCAAGCCCAAAAGATGTGATGGCGGCGGCCATCTTTTAGCAGATGCCTCATTGCTTCAGTCTAGTGCCAGGATGCAAGGCACGTTGAAAATTCTTATTTCTGGTAAATGGAGGTTCGGATCTGTGGATGGTAGTAGACGATGCCACACATGTTAAAATAGCAACACAATTCCAGCAACAGCTGTGCAATCGTGGATTGCGCATGTAATTGTCCTCAGGCTCTTGGGGAAGGTAACCCCAAGGCCTTTTTGGAACTGTGTTGAACTCTTCCGGAACTGATCCCCAGGGTCTATTTGGAATGGTTTTGAACTTGGGGAGGGAGATGCTGGGGGTGTGAGGTGCGCACAGCCTATTCTGATAGTTTAATAAAAGCATACATATATGATAGTAATAAGTTCAATTTCAGGTGCAGCTGGGTGATACTCTCCGGCCAAGAAGAGTAGAACTATACACTAAAATGAAAGCCACTGTTGCCAGCAGGTGACTCAAATGCACCCCTCTGGGGAGAGCTCCCCTAATTAACTTGGTAAAGTAATAAATGCACTCAAGGTGCTTGATGAAATAGTCTCTGTATACTATTCAATAGCAGACTCAAAGTCCTTTGCATCACAAAACATTTATGATTATAAGCATTTCAAACAAATTTCACCTGCATTACAGATGCAGTTGTACAATTTTACAGAAACAAATTCTATTATTTCTTGAACTCCATGTCCTTAAGTGTTACCCAATCACACTTTATTCATTTTGGTTAAAAAAAAGTTTCTTGTCAACTGAGATCAGTCTGGTGATGATCAATAAGACGCCTCAACAAATTATTGCCAATGCGTTTCAGATAAAGTATCCATCTTCAGGACTTGTACAGTGTTTTTGTAAGCTTGTATTTCCTTAATTAGAAAACATATACAATTAGTTTCTAGTAACTATAGCTAGTCAGTCAAATCTTGAAGGAAGTGAATTAAGTGTTGTGCACTAACCTTCACATTGTAGACAAATAACTCCTGTTTAAAGAACCTAAAATCCAAATTAAAACAAATATATGCAGCCATTCGATCCTGCACGGTATGAGTCAAGTTAAGAATTACCATCCACTTAAAACAACTGGTCTCTCACCTGTATAGCCCCATTGATCCTCAACGGGCTGCTAACTCACAGTCTGTTAGTGATTTTCCATTAAAGTCAAAACTTTCTTCCTATTAAAAAGTTACATAAAGAACAATTACAAGTCCCTCCACTCCTTATTCCCATCAACCAACATTACCCCTCATTCATCTATGTACAGGTACAGAGTGTCCTCTGCTCGAACATGAGCTCAGCTGAATAGGCGAGCCTGTGCGGATGTTTCCCTTCCTTAATGCATTCTTTCACATTAGGCAATCGTGTTCTGGCATGAAGTACGCCGACAAACTGTTAATTTGGTGGCCATCTTGTAAGTATTTGCAAACAGTGTTAATCTTTGGGAGCAACCAATGTGGGGACATTTTCCCAATTTCATGTATATTTTGATATATTTCACCATGGTAATAACAATCAATAAACGGCGTGGGACCCAGAATGGGCCCCCTTCCCCTCAAGTCAATCTTGCTGTCCAAAAATAGTCAAAAAATAGGTATAAAGTTATACTGAGGTCAATTGGGTAAACCAAAAAAGGTATGCGGACACTCGATCGGGCATTCGGGAGGTAGCCCAAGTTTTCCTGCAATCGGCAGACCGATTGGGTGTCCCATGGCCACTCCCCCTCATGCTGCAAAATCCACACTGTAGCCTCACTCGTCATGTATACATGACTTGATCGTTCAACTGTGGTACGTACACAACCAATGTAGAAATTAAACGATCAAGAGTTTCAGGTGTCTGCTAAGCTCGGCTCTGACCAACCCATCCATCTCACTGTGTTCAACGCGCGACAACCCGACATATAAACTACTTACATTCTCCAGCATGGGGTCTGGCATGAATTCACATGCTCATGAATATTCCCCATTGCCAGGCTGGGAATCCTAGGTAAAAGAAAAAAGTTTCACTTACAAACTGTATTTCGAAGCGATTGTGTCCTCTGACATATTTCTTATCTTTGATGTTATCCATTCCAGCTTGCTGGCCTCGGAAAATGTTTTCAGTAGAGGGCGCTGCTGTCGACGTCCTTCGAGTCGGTGTCCCTCGACAGCCTCTGTATCAGCGCCAACGTCATCGTGAGTATAAATAGACTCACGGAGCGATAGTTGCTCAGTTCCGTTTTTCCGTGCTTCGTGGGCCTCGGAAGCGTAACGCTCTGTTCCTTTCTTCAGGAAAACCTTCTTATTCTTCGAAAATTACCATTACACGATGGCTTCTTCATCCGTACCATCGACTGCATGGTCCGGTTTAAAAAAATTTTGTGACTGTGGGTAGAAAATGTCGTTAACGGATCCTCACAGGATCTGTTTGTGGTGCCTGGGATCGGAGCATCTCTGTTCGGAATGCAAGGTCTGTATGTCCATGACAACGAAAGCCTTGAAGGAGCGTAAGGGGAAGTTAGAAAGAGGTAAGGGCTTAATAACTTCTATTCTCTCGAAAGTTTCTTCGGCTGAGTCGAGACATTCGTCTCCTCGTCGACAAAAGAAACATTCTCGTTCAAGGTCTCAAAGCGGTTCTCACCAGTCTTCGAGTTCAAAACATTCTAATAAGAGGCGTCGTAGATCTCTTCCTCTACATCCCCAGAAAGGGTCACCTGCCCCACGAAACGCAGCTCTCTTGCTAAGTGGGAGGAATTCTGTAAAAAGATGCTTGGCGTCTTCGAGAAAGCGGCCTCGACCCCCTCGGAGACGTCTAAAGGTGATACCCTGGGTGAAAGACCTGAAAAATCGAAACGTTGCGAGTCGTTGAACCCGGCGAGAGAAAGTACTCGAGCGTCATGAACCCTCGAGTAAAAGCAATAAGGCCACGTCATCGACGCTGTCATCGAATGGCCCTTTGACGCATAAATCTGTTTTATCGACGCTGTCTTCAACGCCACTGTTGACCCCGATAAAGGACAAACCTACAACTGTCACTACGTCACAGGCAGTAGAGGTGTCGAAGGCTTAGACCTTGAAGTCGAGGATGCCACAGACAATCTCGACGACGCCGAGTAGGATTCCGATCCTCTCGAGTGCATCAAGGTCTTTCCAAACTTTTTCGACACCCTTTTCAGGATTGTCGAAGACTACGACGTCCACGTCGACAAGCGCGACGCTTTCTCAAGCAGTGACAACAAATTTTGTTTAAATCCCATTTCTTTCTGCCCTAGAAATGGGATTTAAACAAAATCCTAGGTCTGACTATTTTAGAGCTTTGTCCTCTATATATGAGGAAGGGGAGGATTCCGACAATGAGAGACCCTTTGGTTTACAAAGGACTACTATACCCATGCCAGATGAATTAATCGCTGAGGACAACAGGTTAAAATACCTTCAAGAGTCTCTACGTGAGGAAAGTGGTTTAGATACTTCTCCAGATGTAGAGTTTGCTAAACCAGACCCTGGAGAGCATGCTGAGACTCCTTCTAGGATTCTGATGGCCAGAATAATAGAATTCATGGGGTGGACTACACCTACACCTTCTTTTCAGCAGGATGACCTTACTGATATTTTAGATGAAGGTCCACAGGAGGATCCTGTTCCTTTTCATACTGCTCTGCAAAGAAAAATATCTGCTAATTGGGAAACTCCTGAAGTTATCCCTGCAGTAAGTAAAAAATGTTCTGCTAAATACAGAGTATCGGCTGCAGATCCTGAATATCTGAGCAAGCATCTAACTCCAGAGAGTTTGGTTGTACAAGCTGCGACTTCATGTAACAGTAAGTCGGCATACCGTACTATTCCACAGGAAAGGGATGATAAAAGATTTGATGCCATGTCAAAAAAGTGTTTTCGGCATGTAGCATGGAGCTTAAGTCGATTAACGCCACTTGCACGCTAGCAAGATTCAGCCACACACTTTGGGAGTGTGCTTTATCTGCGGCTGACTGTCTCCCAGAAGGAGAAGAAAGGGATGCATTCTTAAACATCATCAGCGATGGAAAAGATGCAATGTGCGAGTCCCTCCAAACAGACATTGATTCTGCTGACAGCATCAGCAGGGCCATGGCGGCAAGTACCACAATTTGCAGATTTGTGTGGTTGCGGAACTCTGGTTTTGCTCCAGATGTACAGGCCAGACTTCTGAACATGCCCTTTGACAGCACTTTTTTATTTGGAAAGAAGGCTGATGACAGCCTGGAGAGATTAGACATCCAAGGCAGCAGCGAAATCCCTTGTGGCTGCAATCCGGAAGATTCCAAATCGTCCCTCAGGAGCTTCGCCTTTCGGAAAAGGGAAAGGACAGCCAGCTCAAATGGGCCAGACATGATTCACACGTGGTGGACGGGGGAAAGGTACAAAAGCCGCAGCAGCAGGTGCCACTTTATCCTCGACATCTGCGTCAGCAGCTTCTAAACCCCTCTGAATTCTCCCCTCACAAGACACCAGTAGGGGGCAGGTAAACTCAACATCTGGCAGAATGGCAGGCTATTACATCAGATGCTTGGGCATTGGAGACAGTTGTCCAAGGTTGCTGCCTCCCTTTCCTAAACACTCCTCAGTCATCCACCAGGGAACAACTCTTTGAAGCTTCCAGACCCACTCCTTATGCAGGAGATTTTAGAACTGCTAGAGAAGGGTGCCATAGAACCGGTACCGTAGCGGAGAATAACAAGGGTTGGTATTCCCCCTACTTCCTAGTACCAAAGGACGACGGAGGACTGAGACCCATCTTGGACTTGCGAAAATTGAACACATTCCTCAGGAAAGACAAGTTCAAGATGGTAACCCTTTCTCAGATCCTTCAGGCCCTCCAGCTTCAGGACTGGCTGTTATCTCTGGACCGTCAGGATGCTTATTTCCATGTACCAATCCATCTCAAACACAGGAAATACCTGAGATTCGCAATTGGCAACTAATTTCGAGTTCTGCCATTTGGGCTGACCTCCGCCCGAGGGTCTTTACCAAGCTAATGTCGGTAGTGGCTGCAAGTCTAAGGCGGGAAGGGATCCACGTCTACCCCTACCTGGACGATTGGTTGATCAGAGCAGTATCTCCAGAACAAGCTCAGATAAAGCTAGATTATGTCTGCCACTTCCTTCACAAGCTGGGCTTCTCCCTCAACTTAAAGAAGTCACAGATGGTACCATCACAGAGACTCCAATTCATTGGAGCAGTCCTGGACACTTCCCTGGGAAAAGCCTTGCCACCAGAGGGGAGGGCTCATGATATTCTGCAGATGGTCATCAAGTTTCAAAATGCTCAACGTCTACCAGCCTTCGACTTCTTGAGGTTGCTAGGCCTCATGGCATCCTGCATCTTTGTAGTGCCAGAGGCTCGCCTGAGAATGAGATCCCTCCAGTGGGCACTAAGAACCCAATGGTCGCAATTCTCAGGAAGAATGTCAGATCTCCTACAAGTCCCGGACAGAGTAGCTTGAGACCTTCAGTGGTGGGCCTGTCGGGAGAACATCCTGAAAGGAGAACAGTTTTGGCAACCATGTCTGGAGATAACAGTAGTCACAGATGCCTCACTCACGGGGTGGGGAGCCCATGCCAGCGACTTGACCATCAGCAGTCGTTGGTCTCCATCGGAGTCCAGACTACACATCAACCTGTTTGAGCTGAGAGCAATCAGACTAGCGCTGAAAGCTTTTCTGCCATCAGTACAGGTAAAGAATGTCCTGATAATGACGGACCTCCTCATAGAATCTTTCATAAAGACAAGGTTGTTTTACAAGTGGAACCTAATTTTCTCACAAAGGTGGTCGGTGAATTCCACATTACTCAGAAAATAACCTTACCTTCGTTCTATCCTCCTCCCCACCCAGGGAAAGAGGAAGAGAGGTTACACAGGCTGGATCCAAGGCGTGCCTTGAGTTTTTATATTAGCAGACTTGCTAGGATAAGGCAAGCAGACCAATTGTTTGTAGGATACGCAGGACACAAATTAGGATTGTCAATCACAAAACAGACCATTTTAAGATGGATCATTTTAACCATTCTAGAATGCTACAAATTAGCATGAAAAGAACCACCTGAACATCTTAGGGCTCATTCAACCAGGGTTATCGCAGCCTCTTCGGCCCTCCAAAGAGGGGTCCCAATTAAAGATATATGTGCGGCTGCCACATGGTCGTTGGCACATACTTTTACCAAATTTTACAGCCTGGATTCCTCCTCTAGCCAGGAGACAAGATTTGGGAAAGCTGTGTTGCATTCTGTACATCTGTAAAGGGAAATATTTCATCTTTACTCTTACCTCCTCTTTACACTATTGCTATGGGAGTCTATCAAAGGTAAGGAATACATCGGAGGACACAATCCCTTTGAAGAACAAGTTACTTAACAAACTGGTAACCTTTTTTCGATGGGATGTTCCTCCGACGTATTCCTAATCGCCCCTCCCATCCATCCCCGCAGTAAAACTTCCCTTGTAGTTGCAGCTTAAGCTCCTCCCGAAGCAGCACAGCTTCCACAGATATGGAATACGTCGTCGGACCGTCCCATCGAAAGAACGTTACCAGGTAAGAAAGTAACTTGTTCTTTGCTTTCACGCTACTACTTTTTTGTGTGTTTTTTTGACAGAAAAAGATTCTTTTTTTGTTCTGCAAGAGTCTGTTTGCTCTCTTCTCTATCTGCTGAAAACAGGGATCCGTTGTCTGCGAATTTCAGCGCCCCTCAAGGGCAGAAATAGTCAGATTCCAGAAGGCCATTGGGCCTCCTTCGCACCCTCTGACCATGATGGAAGAGAAGGAAGGTGCTTCCTCAGGCCCTGCACCAATTGCGGGCTACGAAATGTGTTGGTAGAAGACCAGTACCTGCAATGTCTCAACTGCCTGCATCCAGACCATAATGAGGTGGAGTGTAACATTTGCCTCTGGTTGTCCAAGAAGATGAGGGACTGGCACAGTAGACTGATGGTGTGGCTTAACGCTAGGGCCTCTGCCCATGCTCCTAGCAGGGTCATGACTTAACTAGGAACAGCCGGTCTGAAGAGCGGTCTTCTAAGTCCTTTGAGGGCGCCTCATCCTTTGGGGCCCAAGACAAGGCCAAGAACCGCAAGTCCCGAGTCCACCGTGGAAGCGGGTCCTAAAGTGGACAGGGCACGATCAACCTCACCTCACCCTCCGCCTCCATTGCCAGATGGCAATCGAGCTCCTCCTCAAAGGAAATAATCTACCCCGGCTAAACTGTGGGAGAAGTCCGAGAAGCCACGATCGGCGGGGAAGGCCGTAGAGCCAAAGCAGGCCCAATTGGCCAGGCTAGACTTTGTTGACGATAGAATTGGTGGCGGCTGCTATCACGACCGCTAATGGAGCTGACCCTGTGAAGGTAGCCACCAATGCACAAAAGGGATCCCTGCCCCAATGCGTGACACCGCTGCAGTGACTTTGGCAAAGTCTGCTGGCACGGGGTGGGCAAGGAGGCCCTGAAACAGCCCTCCCAGGCAATGGGCCAAGCCATGGAGGTCTCGTCAACGGACGACGAGGACACAGAGTACTTGCACATGGTCCAGGAGGACTTGGAAGAGGGTGACTAAGGCACAGGGTCTAGTTTTCTGATCCCACCAGCTCAGCGTAGGGATGCGTCTCTGGACTTTCTGTCGACTCTTCTGACCTTAGTGTAGAGATCCAGAGGAGGATGCCCCCGGTCCTGGTGGTCACCCAGGCCCCCGTCCAGCCTCCAACAAAGAGGAAGCATAATCTGACGCCCCCATTTCAACCTCCACATCCGCGTCAGGCCCCTTCTTCTCAAACAGACCCAGAAACTGGGACGGATACGGCCACAACTACGGACGACAAAGATGTTGCAGCGGACGGCGAGTTTCTGCATTTGGATTCGCCATCTAGCGTGCCCGCACTGGATGAGGTGGCGTCATTCCACTCCATGATCTCCAGAGCCTCCAAGTTGTTCCAGCTTGTGCCCGAGGAAACCAGGAATGAGGGTTTCTTGTACCAGAGGCGCAAGGCCAAGAGAAAGGCAATCATGGCAGTGCCTCTTCTGGACGACGTGCCTTGCCCTCATGAAGAACCCTTGCACGGCTCCAGCCAAATGGGATAGGCTGAAGTAGTAGTATCGGGTGCGGGACTCTGCACCCAAGTTCCTGAGGTTGCAATCATCGTTCGATTCGGTGGTATCACCGGCTGCAAGAAAACTGTCGACTAACCCGTCCTTGTCATCCTCGGTCCATCCGGACAACAAGAGGAAGGTGGACGCCATGGGAAGGAAGGTGATGTACACTTTGGAGTCCACTATCAAGGCGACCAAGGCACTGGCGATCCTAGCCAGGTATGATGGGGAGGTGTGGTAAAAGCTGGGGCCAATTCTGGAGTTCCTCCCCGTCAATAAGTATTGAGGCAACCGCTCTCTTCCAGGAGTGTGAAGTAGTGTCAGATCATGCCATTATAGTGGCGTTGGACCTCGCCGACAATGGGTTCTGGCAAATAGGGAATGGTGTCTCCCTTCTTCGACGAGGCTGAATGAAGGCCAAACATTTCTGGCTGGAGGTCCAGGAGAAGGCGTTGGACATGCCCTTTGATGGTGAGAACTTGTTTGGGAAGGTTGTCGACGAGTCACTACAGACCAAGACGAATACGCAGACGGCCTGTTCCCTGTGCACTCTCCAGCAGCATCACTCTTCTTTTCACTCCTCCAGGGGAGGTCTAGCAGGTCTGCCAAAGGTTTCTCCTCTTCATACCATCAGCCCCCCAGATCCACAACGGAGAAGCCTACAGAGGCCGTTCCATGGCCAATGGTGGTAGAGGAAAGCGTCGTCACCCGCAGGGCAGGACGCCGGGTCTGAAGCAGGCTTTAACCAGCCGGGATGTCGGGCCCCCACGCGTGAACCCCAATGTGAGGCCGGCTGACTAAGTTCGTCGGCGAGTGGAAGATCACCACCGACAGATGGGTGCTGTATGCTCTCGGCCAGAAGCACACCCTGGAGTTTCAACGCAAGTGTCCGTGGATGCCTCCGGTTACCCATCAGGAACAGCACATCCCTCTGCTCCTCGTACGGGCCATGCTGGACAAAGGGGCGATAGAGCTAGTTCCCCAACGGCTTGGGGCTCCGAAATATATTCCAGATACTTTCTGGTCAGGAAGAAGACCTGGGGCTGGAGGCCAATCCTAGACCTGCAACGTCTCAACAAATATCGAAAGTCCCAAAGGTTCAGGATGGTCACGTTGCAACACATGCTCGGCCAACTGGAAGGAGACTACTTGACGTCGCTGGACCTGGAGGACCCCTATTTCTACGTCCCCATGCAGAAGACACATCGGAAGTTTCTGCGTTTCGTAATGCAGGATCAGCACTACCAGTTCAAGGCTCTGCCTTTCGGATTGAAGTCAGCCCCCAGAGTGTTTACAAAATGCCTGGCACCGGTGGCCGCTCATCTGCGTCTACGGGGCATGCACGTATACCTGTACCTCGATAGAGTTGGCCGTTGCACACAAGAAGGTGACCGTCCAGCTACTGACAGATCTGTGATTCTCTATCAACTATCCAAAGGCCTGCTTAACACCATCGCAGAACGCGCTGTTCCTAGGAGCCAGACTCAATACGATGTCCTTCCTGGCATGACCCTCGGAGGAGAGGGTAGCAGCCATTCAAGGGAAGGTGCAGCAGCAGTTTTCAATGAAGACCTCCATGGTGCAGGCCATCAAGTCATTGCTCGGCCTGTGCAACCTCTTCAGGAGTTCCAGGACGCTCACTGGATTCAGGTGTCCGGAGGCTTCGCTGAAAAGGTCCCGCTCTTCGAGGAATTTAGTCAGGCAATAGGATGGTCGGGCGTCCGCTCGAACATCGCCCGGGGCACGGCATTTCAAAACCCTCTGTACCAGGAGACGGTCACCACGTATGCTTCCCTGGAAGGCTGGGGAGCCCACACTGCACGTCTGCACACCAGAAGCCTCTGGCTGCCGCATGAGTAAGATCTCCATATGAACATCCTGGAGCTACGGGCAGTGCTCTGGGCCCTCAAGTGAATCCTTCTGTCTCTGAAGGGCAAGACGGTGAGGATCTTCACGGACAACACCACCACAATGTTCTACATCAGAAAATGGGGACACTCAATCCCCAGCCGTCTCAAGGAAGCTCTGAGGCACTGGGCCGTCGGACAAGACCTGTTCCTCGTCCCTCTACACCTAGCAGGAGTCGAGAAACCCATTGCAGACTCCCTCAGCAGGGAATTGCGTCCTTCCACGAGTGGAAACTTTAGCAGGACCATCTTCGTCAATTGGGGTTATGCCCTAGATCGATCTGTTTGCAACAGTGGCCAACTTCAAATGCCAGACGTTTGCCAGCAGATTCCACCAACCGGGATCCTGGGGGACGTGTTCTCCATGTGGGAAGGAATGTTTCTATATGCGTTGCCTCTCCTGCTTTGAGTCAACATACTCACAGTGCCAATGCAGGATTATACTCGTCTCCCCGGTTTGGCCAGGGCAGATTTGGTATCCGGACCTTCTCAGCCTGTCAGCGTCGCCTCCGTTCAAGCTGCCAGTGGTTCCGGATCTTCTCACCAGAGAAAGAGGCACAATCCTTCATTGTGACCCAGGATTGCTGAACCGGAGGGCTTGGCTCTTAGAAGATATGAGTTACCATTGGAATGCAGGGAGGTCCTCGACAGGGCGTCATTGACTTTGATGTGCTACTGTCACAAGTGGAAGCATTTCTCTACGTGGTGCCGGTCTCAGATGATTACCCCTCTGAGGGTCACGGCCGCGCAGATTCTTCCATACTTTCTATCCTTGGCCAAAGCCGGACTGGCACAAGCCTCTATCAAAGTACATGATGGCTTTCTCCCGCTACACCAGGTTTCCAGGAAGAGCTTGACTTTGGTCTCATCGACTCACCAAGGAGTTCCTCAAAGGACTTTTTCGATCTTTCCCGTCGGTGAAGGCTCCTGCCCCAGCGTGGGAACTCGACGTGGTTCTGACAAGGTTCATGGGGGACCCCTGTGAGCCTATGCATCAGGCCACGCTCCAGTTCCTCTCGTGGAAAACGGCTTTCTTTGTGGCCATCACCTCTGCCAGGAGGGTGAGTGAGATCCAGGTCTTATCCTGCAAACAACCGTACCTGACTCCACAAATCAAGGGTGGAGTTTTTGGAAGACTTCACAACTGTTGGTGAACTTTGGTCCTGTGAAAAATGGGTAGGCCTTGTCCAAGGGTTCCATTTAAAGGTAGCTCTCCGGCTGCATTTCGCACTGGCATTGGTTGGCAATCCGACTGCTGCCCGGCTGTCTGAGAGCCCACTTCACCAGAGCGATCACTGCGACGTCGGCGTTCCTGTATGGTGTGACCTGCTGGACACATGTAGGGCTGCTACGTGGAGGTCCATGTAAACCTTCACGAAGTTCTACTGTGTACATAGGGATTCCAGGGAGGAGTCCTGAGTCAGCCAAGCAGTGCTACGCATCCTGTTTGCTTGAGGCGAGTCTGTTCCTGAGGTAAGAGTTAATTGCTTCTGTTGAGCCTTTCCACTTCCCGTAGTTGTGTAATGTTGTACTGCTATGCATTTGTTATTCATGAGCATTTGAATCCATGCTGGAGAAGGTTTAAGTTAATTACCTGTAACTGTTGTTCTCCAGCGTGGGTCTGGCACAGATTCACATGCGATCCCTCCCTCCATCCTCTATGCAGCTTTTCTTGCTCATACTGCCACTTTACGTGCTTAACAAATCTGAAGATGGCTGCCAGAGGAGGGGGCTTAGGGAGTGTACGGTCATCGGGTATGGGGGCAGTATGACCTAGAGGACAGTGATTAGTTGAAAGGAGAAATAGTTTGTAAGTGAAAGTGAAACTGATTTTTCTTTTACCAAGGATTCCCAGCTTGACGGGGAATATTCATCACCATGTGAAGCCATGCCAGACCCATGCTGAAGAACAATAGTTACGGGAAGTAACTTCAACCATCTTCACTATAAAGGTAAAATATACTGTCGGCAGTATGGAGGCAGCCTAAATGGCATGGATCTGTCATAGTCGGTCGGGTGCCACAAAGCCCTTCCCCCACACACTTGGGTGTATTCAAAGTACAAAGCTCAGCCACATAAGGGCTAAATTAACAGTAGGTTATAAGGAGGCAGCCAAAATGGCACAGATCCGGCATAGCCGGTCGGGTGTCACAAAGCCCCTCCCCTCACTTAGGTGTATGTATGTGGAGATGTAAATACAGAGCTCAGCGAAATGGCGCAGCACGCCCTTGTGGCTCTATCCTCGAGGATATGTTGAAAGTTTACCATAACTTTACAAACCTAAGATTCAATATTCTCAACTTCCTGCTGTTGGGTACCCCTTGCTCCCATTCTTATGGCGAACATCACATGGTGACCACTTGCCAATTTGAACCCTGTTATACCAGATCACATCTTTTCAACATAGATCATACCTCACAGGACAAGCCTGCTCATAACCTTACCACGTTATAATTTCAAATCAAGTGGTTCCTGTTGATATTTCGACAATTCACCTTAAATGAAACCTGTTGTCACACTCAATATTCATACCCCTTGGTACCTCACAATCGAAACCATCAATCCACTCAGCTTCTTTCTGCATTAACAATCTAGTTATATCACCTCCTTCTTGGCTTATATACCTGTTCTAATATTAAACATTTCATTTGTGCTACACTGTGTCAAGCTTCTAAGAAGTGTGATGATACTGGAGAAGACAGGTTTCTATTTATTATTAGATTTATGTTCCGTCCAACCGATCCATGCCAACGTACATTAGTCCATACAGGCACCTCAGTGCATAGTTAACATAAGTCAAATCGCACATGCACAAGTATCTCAATTTCTTCTTTGTACCTGTGTGTGGGTGAGTAATTTCATTACCCTTTATGATATTGCAGCAATGTTTACAATTGCAGCATGGTTGTGCATCCATACAGGTACTCATGATTTTTCTTGGTGTAAGGTCAGATCTGACAAGCGTATTTTTGAGAGTTTGGTTGTCCTTATAAGCAAATACTGGGGCTGGGGGATTGGGAAACAGTTTCTCCAATGTACAATCCATCTGTAGTATAGACCAATGCTTTTTAATAACCTGCTTGATTCTTTTGCTCTGTAGTGAGTAAGTGATTACATTAACCAACGGTCTACTCACTTTCGATGGCTTGGTTACAAGATCTTCTCTCTTGGTTTGAGATACCTTGTCAACCACTCTCTAGATTACCTCTGCATGTACTGTCTTGCTACACATTTCTCTCTCGGTATCAATTTACATCTCCACATGCATACACCTAAGTGTGAGGGGGAGGGACTTTGTTGCACCCGACCGGCTCTGTTCCATTTTGGCTGTCTCTTTATTACCTACTGTTTATTTAACCCTTATGTGGCTGAGCTCTGTACTTGCATTTCTTTGTCAAATCTTTTTTTATTAAATATCAAACTGGAACTGCCCATTACATAGGGTGAGCACACGAAACAGCAGCAAACAGTGAATACAGAGTGCAGTTACAGACATCATTCTCCCTGCACATAAACTTTCTACGGACGGAAATCGACTAACATGCCCAGTCGTCTGGAATGGATACATACATAGAAGTCCCCAGTGATAAATAGGCAGTGCTCACCCCCATTACTGCTACTGGACCTCTTGCTCATTACCTTTGCACCCCATGGGTCCCTTTGACGCTTCCCTCGCCTGCCCCTGCACATAGATACCAAGAGTGGTGTGTATCCCCATCTGACTGTCGTATTGGGTACCGAAGATTTACATGTATGGTTCAGCTAGTTCCCAGGAGCATGCAGCCGGCGTCCGTCTAGCCCGACGCTTGAAGGCTTGGTGTTCCAGGGAGCATAACTTGGTTAGTAATGTTTTCCATGTGAGTTTGGTGGGTGGGCTAACGACTTTCCAGTTAAGGATCAATATTTTGAGTGGCGAAGAGCATTATATGTATTCTCTTGCGCTGCATGGGGACTGTGTGTCTGTCCCTCGAATAGCAACAGGCCCAGTGCCATGTCGATCTCTACCCCGTTTGTGTTACTTGTCTACCATTCTTCAATATCCCTCGATCCACAGGCAGGACCACAGGATATACCCCATCGTGCCAAGTCCCCCTCATAGACGCCAGCAGGCTGGGGAGTACGTAAGAGCCTGTAATGCATGTGCTAAAATTATATAAAACATGGCACCGGTACGCAGCCTTTTTGGACTTTGATTTCCAAAACCTTGATGTACGTCTACGTTTCTGTGAGATTAGTTAGAAGACAGACATGAATTCTGCAAGAGCTGCACGTTTTACATTATGAACAGATGAGCTTACTATGGAGGATAGTTGGCGCATTGTTCAATCAAGGATGCGCCAAGAAGGGAGTTTTGAAGGTGCAGTGATGATGGGTGCTGGGAACGAGCGAGAGGGAGACAAACTGGGTTTTTCCACTATTAACTGCATTTTTCCACTCTGTGCACCCCATGCTTGCTGTCCGTGCTTCGGCCGAGGACGGTTGGCAACCTGAGGGGGGCAGGGATTTGACCCCATAAGAGAGGGGGTATCTGGGTAGTAGATTCAGATTTGGAACCCCGGATGATGAAGTCTCGTTGAGAGGGAGGACGCTCTGCTCCAGGCCCCGTTAGCATGTGTGACCTACTTGCCTCGGGACTGGGTAGTGTTGTTGTGGCTGAGATTGTTTTCTCCTGCAATTGCACTAACGTTGATGTATTTTGTGTTTGTTTTATTGCCTCCCTGAGTCAAATAACTTTTGGTCCGTGTAGTCTGCTAAGTGGTCTTGGTGTTATTACACGTGACAAAAAAGCAAAACGGACCCGTCCGAAATAGTTTGCTCAGTGTATAGTGCATCCTTTGGATCGGTTTATACTGAGTATCTTTGTTGCGGATATTAGCCTAGACTGCTGGTATGGCTTCCTAAAAGTCATATAGGTCGCATGGATCGAAAACAGTCCCCAGATCACTGGACCACTATGATGCTAGAATATGGTTGCGTGCCACATTATTGGGGGCACATGTTTAGAAATTATGCAGGTGTGGTTATGCTGTTGAGTTCTGGTCCTATTCTGTTTGGCCCGCTGCCGGTGGAGCCATAAGAGATTGTTCCGTAGTGTTTGAGGATCACCGACATTAGTACTAGATTTGAGCCAATCTGCCCCTCCCCCCCCCCCCCCACCAGCCTGAGCAGTCGCCTCCCCCGCGAGAAGCTAAGTGGGGAGTGATCCTTGTATAGATCCATCACCCTGACATGTTGCCACGTTATATCTTGTTTGGGATGCAACTCGTGATTCAGCCCTTATTATGGCAACGCTCTAACACTGATTCAGGCTGAGCTCCCCTGCACGGGGGAGCCTAGCATTGCCCGAAGTCTGTGCCATTGCAAGATTGTTGGCCCCATTATCGGATGTTTTTTAATCTTGTCGCGTAATTTGTTCGGAGGGATAGCCAGGGTTTCAGATGGAGAGAGCAGCGCCAGTAGGGATAATTCCATTGTTTTCCAGCTGGCCGGGTCTGCAGGGTTAAGCCAGTGTTTGGCCCAGCCTACTTGCATGGCCTGGTGATGTTCCCCATGCTGGTAATGCTAGGCCACCATCCGATTTAGAGGCCTGAAGGATTTCAAGCCTAAGTCGCACTTTCTTACCTTTCCATACAAATTTAGATATATAAGCGTCTAATTCTCTGAACCTCTGATTCGTTGGGGCAGAGGGGAGCATCATGGCCAGGTAAGGCAATTTTGTTAAGAGTAAATTTGAAAGCATTTATCCTTCCGGAGATGGATAGAGGAAGCGAGTCCCACCTGAGTAGATGCTGTTTCATTTTCAGTAGGGCCGGGGTTTAGTTTAGTCTTTTCACAGCTAGTTAAATGACATAACAAAGTTGGAGTCTGAAGGGGGCCACTCAGATGTCGGGCCCCAACGGGAGGAACTCAGATTTCATCCAATTTATAACACAGCCTGCCATGGGGCCGAAATGTTGTAATCCTTTGTGTATTCTCAGGACTGAGGTCTTATAATAGTTGATGATGTACATTAGTAGGTCGTGTGCATATAGAGACTCCCGATGTTCCTCCGTCCTGTTGTATTTCGCCCAAGCCGGTTCGGTCTGCAATTTTTGCCACTAGTGGCTCAATGGAGAGGGTGTACCAAGAGGAGGGACAATGGACGTCCTTTCTATTTACCTCAATGGAGAGAGAAGGGGGCAGGCATAAAACCATTTAACTACAGCAGCTGTTTGGTCAGTGTAAAGGAGTCTTACTAGTTTGATATATTTGGCTGGGAAACCGAAGATGTCCAGCACTTGAAACATAGTCCCATTGGACTTTATGGAATGCCTTCTCGGTGTAGAACGTTAGGATTCCCTCATTCAGGTCTTTGACGTGTAGCAGCCGACAAATGTCGGCAAAGTGCCTGCCTAGGATAAAGCCAGTTTAGACCTTATGAATAAGGACTGGGATTAGTCCTTCGATGCTTTGGGCTAGGCATTTTGCCAGGGTCTTCGTTTCAGCGTTGATCAAAGAAATGGGTTGATACGACCCACAGTCCTCCGGGTCGTGCCCTTTCTTGTGGAATACTGCAATGTTTCCCGTCGGCATGGAGCGTGGTAGGTAGCCAGTAGCCGCAGTTTCCGCTTCTACAAATTCAAGGGTGGGCGCAAAACGATCCACTAATGCTTTATAGAAGTCGAAGGGAAGTCCACCGGGGTCAGCTGCCTTCCCTGCAGACAGCGACTTGATTGCCTAGAGTACCTCCAAAGTGGTGATTGGAGCGGTAAGGTTTTCCCTGTGAGCTACTTGCAGCATAGGGGGCTTAATGGTAGTTATACATTCATGAATACTTTGTGGATCTATTGGGTCTGGTTCTGCTTGTAGAGTGCCATAGAATTGTGCGAACCGCTTATTAATATGCTCATCTCATTTGAGTAGGTTCCCATCCCGATCTCTGATGGAATCAATAATTTGTGCCACCTGTCTGTTTCGCAGTGAGAGTGACATGCGGTGCAGGCGCTGGTCTACCTCACAATATGTTTGTGACCAATTAGTGAATGATTTCTGGGCATGGGAGGAATACACCCCCTTCTGATCTGAGCCTAACAAGTTTGGTGTGTAACTGCAGGTTGGCATGCGTTTATGCTCCTTCTCCATGATCAGTATGTTGGCCCTCAGTTGTGTTTCCTGCTCTCCCCCCCCATGCTTTTAATTTGTAGGCCCACCTCGAGATGCACTGCCCTCGCATGTATGCCTTATACACATCCCAAAATTTAAGTGCGGGGTAGTCACAGATCACATTAGTTTGCCAGAACAGATGAGTATCGCATTCTCAATGCTTGAGGAAACCCGGATATCCTAAGTCTCTTAAATTAAGGCGCCACAGCGGTCTCTTGCGCGGGGCTTCCGGTAGGTCTATCCGTAGCAGTACCGGTGTATGGTCAGAGAGGGTGGAGGCCAGTATGTTGCACTCCCTAATCAGACGGGTGGCGTTGGAGGGAAGGAATCAATTATCTAACCTGGAGTAACTGCCATGCCTATTGGAATAGAAGGTGAAATCTGTGTTAGTGTGTAATTCGCCAGGCATACCTAAATCTGAGTTACCTGAAGGGTGGCAAGTTTTTGCGGGTTAACTAGTGGGGTTGCAGATATGCTTTGGCCATCCAGTGGTGGGGTCAGGGCTACGTTTAAAGCCCCCCACCCGACCAGTGTCTCAGGAGGATAGCTCAGCGGCAATACGCTCGCCTTGGAAGCAAGATGACACGGAGCAACACAGGTTCGATTCCTGGGTCCGTGCTTGGAAACCTCTGGCTATTAAGTGTGTTATAAATAATCTATCACATCATAGTGCTCATATATTGTGCACACTCCGTAAATGTATGCGTGAAGGATTGTGTCGTGGGTCCGTATATATTAAGGAGAGTGATAACCTGGTGTTGTATGTGGCCTTGTTCCAAGACTTATCTACCTCCCCCATCTGCCATTGTTTAAACCACTCGGAAGGGTGCCCGCTTATGGATTAAAATAGATTCACCCCTCTTTCCTTGACACGAAAAGAGTGTACTGCCGTCCCAACCCACCCCTGGCACAATTTCTCAGATTCTATCTTATTGAGATGAGTTTCTTGGATAAACATGTCTCCTTGCAAGTCACACGTGTAATTAAGCATTTGTTTACTTTTTATGGGGTGGCCTAGCACTTCGATTTTGAGGGTGATACATGTAAGGGTGAGCATCTCAATTTGTGGGAGGGGGAACACTCCCTCCGTGGGCTCAAAGCCTAATTTCCTTGCCTCGACCCATACCCATGGTGACGGTGGGATCTTATAGAGGATTATACCCTAAAACAAAATCATGAACAAACATTATAACATTGGGATCGGAGAACTGTATCCCAATACGGAATAGTGCAAGCCCATGTGTGGGGGTGGTTGGGGAGGGTCAGAGGACCTTCTCCGTTCCCCATGCATACCAATGTCCCCGTCTGTGGGGCACCAGTGGTGTCGAGACCTAACTTCAACCTTTGACCAGTTAACGTAGAACACATAAACGCAGATGGACAGATGAGCTTCGGGTGACAGGTCATGCATTGATGCAATGTCATCCCGCCTGTAGAAAATGAGCCAGTGCCCGTGCCATTGGGACCAAAAAAATTCAAGCGTCTACGCAAGATTGCATCGCTTCGGTTATCTCAGTGGGTAGTGGGCGAAGTGAGCCCCCCATTGACTGGGGGTGGTTTCCTGAAGGCGCACCCTTATTAGGAATGCCTTGAAAACATGCGTTGAGTCACGAGACTGGGTTTAAAGCTAGAGTCATGCAGTACTTATTTCACTGGTGGCATCCTTGGTCTGTCGGGCATCTTACCGCTTTCTTCCATTGTCCTTGTGGTTGTTTCCGGTTCTGCGATCGGTGCATCTCCAGTAGGAAATTCGGTAGAGACCAGTTCTTGTTCTCTCAGGAAGCACCAGACAGACTCTGGGTCATTAGGAAGTGCCACTGTTTTTCTAGGTGAATACACCAGACGGCCGGGAACTTTAGGTAATGTCTGTGATCCATGCTTTTTAGAGCTTCAAAGATGGGATTGAACTCTTTCCTGTATCTCGAAACTTCAATGGAAAAGTCGGTGATTAACCCGACGTTGGCCCCTTCCACGTGTATCGTACCCACAGACCTGTATGCCTTCAGTATGGCCAGTTTGCGTTGAATATTGATAAGCTGCATTGTAATAACACGTGGGCATTCCCCAGGAGTGGGCATGGTGACAGGGGCAATGTGTACTCGTTCTATGACGAGGTTTCACGGGTCATGGATCTGCAATTTGTTGTGAAAAAACCTGTATAACTAGACCTCGAGGTCTGGTCCTTCGCTATGTTCAGGGAGACATACCAGACAGACATTATTCCTCTGGGACCTGTTTAGCTGGTCCTCCATTTTCACGCCCAAGCTTTGTACCTCTTTGATTAGACCATCGATATCAGTGGTGGTTGTGTCGACATTGTCCTCTAGTGAAGGGATACACTTTTCGCTGTCTGTTGTCCGGTCACCCTGTGCGCCGAGTCATGTGTGGACATCTTGAAAGTCGCGTTTAAAGTCCTGAACGGTATTATTTGTTTCCTGAATCTTCTGTCCAATGGTCTTCATCTCCAGGAGGATTGCCTGTAGCTGACGCTGGATTTGGGCCTCCATCGTGGTCTGTCTCCGGGCAGAGTGGCGTAGCTGCGCACTCGGTAAGCCCTTATATCTGATGTCGTCAGAAGTCTGTTCTGGGGGTTTGCTGCAGTCCATGCCAATGCAGTTGCGTTATTTGGTGCGCCCAGTGCACAGGCTCAGTTGTGTAAGGGCGATCATAAAGAATGTCATCAGCATTGATGGTCCTAGTCATGACCGGGTGGGCGATCGTTCGGCGGGGTGGCCCAACAAGGTCACTTGATTCTTATTGGGGTTCTCCCCCTTGTTCACCGGGTCCAGAGATCGGTGTAGATGCTTCTTTGCTGGTGATTCAAGAACTTATTCACTGGAATCAGGGGTGCCTCTGTGCTAGCTCCTCCCAGTCAGCCCCCCATATGGGTCAGTTTGGCCAGAGGGGGCCACAGCATCCAACAGCCACCAATCGACAAAAACCTTGCCCCATAGTGTGCTCATTTAGGTCCTAAGACCTGTTTCTGGCCTCAAAGCCATAGAGCGTTGGACCAATAGTTGTTGGTGGACCTGAAGGCGGGCAAAGGTGGGCTTCTCAGCATGCATAGCCCACTACTGGTGTAGTCTAACAATAGGCGCGTGGCCTGAAATATAGCGTCTTGAGGGCATTTTGCACAGGTCCTGATTTATACTCTTGAGACGCTCTTTTCCTGTACAGATTTGCATGGTTGAGAAAGTCTGGTTTTGCACCTGATATGCAATCTAGGCTTCGAATGGATTGTGTCCTCCAACGTATTCCACATCTTTGACATGTAATGTCCACAGCTGTGCACTTCGGAAACTTTTTCGGCAGAGGGCGTCCTGCATCGATGGCGTCGGGTCGATGTCCCTCAAAGGCCTCCGTCGAGGGCAATGTCACCGGATGTTATGGGACGCACAGCTCCCGTAGCCTCAGTTCTGTTTTTCCACGAACGTGTTGCTTCGTGTTACTCGGCGCGGCTCGTGTTTTCATCATTACGATGTCTTTGTCTTTCTCTTTGACCCCACCAACTCCGCGGTCTGGCTTGAAGACCTGCCGGAACTGCAAGTCCAAGATGTTGCTCACCCACCCGCACCGCATTTGTTTGTGGTGCCTGGGCGAGTCGAATGACACCGATGACTGCTCGAAATGTCAGTCGCTGACTGCCAAGGCCTTGCGGGAGCAGAAGGGGAAGCTTCAAGCAGGTAGGGGCTCTAAGCCTGTTAAGTCCCGAAAGTCCAAGGGAGTTTCACCGATGACTCGAGGGGTGACTCTCCGCGTTGGAAGGAGTCCCGGGGATCTTAGTCCCAGAGTTGTTCCCGCCATTCTTCTTCCTCGTCCCGGGACTCTAGGAAGCGCTGTCACTAGTCGCCTTCCCTGTCGTCCTCTGAGGATGGTGCCTCGAGGACGGTAGAGTGCCCAATGAAGTCCTTGACTCCGGAGGAATGGGCCGCATTTAAAGAACAAATGTTAGCAATTTTTCAATCGCAGGGCATGGGTCCGGTCACGCCTTCTAACGAAGCCGGCCAGGATCAGTCTCGTACCGCGGCTCGAATGCCTTCGGGCTCGGGTCCGTGGCGAGACTCGCATTGGGAGCCTTCAAGTTCCGGTACGAACAAGGATGTGAAAAGTCACAAGAGACGTGTCTCTAGGTCTCGGTCCTCGTCCCCTGCGAGACCGCAGCTACCTACTGAAGGCTCGATGCAGGCGTCGACTTGGTTGGCGCTGTGTCCGTCCAACTCAGATGTCGACGCTTTACCATCGTACCAGCCCCTGGCGCCGTCAGCAGCTGTGTTGATTCTAAAGCCTTCGGTGCTCTCGGCGTCGAAGCATTCAGCGCTACAGTCGCCTTGGGGGATTTATTCTCAATTTGCCTTTGGATTACCCAGATCTCGTGGATCCTCCAAGGAAGGCTACTGTGAAGTCTGTGCGGCCAGTGTTGGCCTCCAGGCCCTCTTCTGTCTCCAGGCCTGGGTTTCAGCCCCCTCTGGATGATATTTATGAAGAGGAGGAAAGGTCTGAGTTTGAGGACCTTGGTGAACTTGATGAGGCTCCACTGTTTTCTGGAGACAGTCAGTTGGAGGAGTTGAGACAGACCCTCCATGATGCCAGTGGGTTGGACACTTCTCCGGAAGTGGAATTCGGTAGGCTTCATCCTGGGGCTCATGCAGAGTCTTTATACAGGAGGCTCAAGGCGAGGGTCTCGGAGTATCTGGGCTGGTCAAGTCCACCTGAAGACTTTGTACAGGATGATCTAACAGACATTTTAGATAGAGGTTCGTCCACTGACCCTGTTTTGCCATTTCATCTTAGCTTGCAGAAAAGGGTGGTAGCTGCTTGGCAGTCCCCGGAATCTCTTCCGGCGGTTAATAAATCTTTGATTAAGAAATAGCACTCTTCCGTTAGCGACCCCAGCTATTTATCTACTCACCCCACTGCTGAGAGTTTGGTGCAGGCGGCTACGGCCACCTCGAGGCGGGTGGCATACCTTACCATCCCTCCGGATAGGGATGACAAGCGTTTGACGGTTGGGACCAGAAGGTATTTTCTGCTGGGACCATGGCCTTGAAATCGGCCAACTCCACATGTGCCTTGGCAAGGTTTTCACACACTCTGTGGAATTGTTTATTTGGCGGATGAGCATATTCCCGAGGGGGAAGAAAGGGATGGGTTCCTTGCTCTTGTGCAGGACGGCATGGATGCCATGTGCGAATCCCTTCAGTCTGGTTTGGAGACGGCCGGCAGCGTTAGCCGATCCATGGCTGCGAGCACCGTTGTAAGCATATTTGCGTGGTTGCGGAAGTCTGGTTTTGCTCCGGATGTGCAGGCCAGTCTTCTGAACATGCCCTTTGATGGCGCACATTTGTTTGGCAGCAAGGCTGATGAGAGCCTTGAGAGGTTGTAGACCTCGAAAGCTGCGGCTAAATCTTTATGTGCAGCTGTGCGTCAACCTCTGCCTTTTCGTCCAAGGGGACAGCAATGGAGGGGAGGTTCTTTTTGTTTCTACTCCTCCTTTCGTAGAATGAGAAGGGCCGCCATTCAAAGGGGCCAGCGAAAAAGTACCCGTGGTGGTCTGGGAAATCGTGGTGCCAAAGCCGCTCGGGCAGCTGCCTCTTCTTTGCCTTTAGGCACTGCCGCAGCCGCTTCCAACGAGTCATGAGGCCATGCCCCATGGTTCGCCGGTTGTGGGCAGACTGTCTCGGTACCTCGAAGAGTGACGAGCCATTACTTCAGATGCATGGGTTCGGGATAGCATAGCCCATGGCTGACTTCCCTTCCTTCAGCGGCCTCACGACAATCCACCAGGGAAACTCTTTGAAGCTTCTGGATCCGCTCCTTGCGCAGGAAATGTTGTCCCTGCTGGAGAAAGGCGCTATAGAACTGGTGCCTGTAGCGGAGAGGAACAAGGGATGGTATTGCCTTTATTTTTTGATCCCAAAGAAAGACTGGGGATTGAGACCCATCATGGACTTGCGTTGGTTGAACAAACTTCTCCGGAAGCACAAGTTCAAGATGGTCCCTCTCAAGTCCTTCAGGCCCTTCAACTTCAGGATTAGTTGGTGTCTCTGGACCACAAGGATACTTACTTTCATGTGCCGATCCATTCTGCGCAAAGAAAGTACCTGAGGTTTGCGGCTGGCGACTCAAACTTTCAGTTTCGGGTCCTGCCGTTCGGATTGACTTATGCCCGAGGGTCTTCACTAAGCTAATGGTGGTGGTGGCAGCGTACTTCAGGCGAGGGGGTGGGGGGGATTCACGTCTACCCTACCTGGACGATTGGCTGATCAGGGCACGCTCTCCTGAGCAAGCATTGGATCATCTCGGTCTCACCTGCCGCGCCTTCCACAGGCTGGGCTTCTCCCTGAATTTCAAGAAGTCAAATCTGACACCTTCCCAGCAGCTCCAGTACATCGGGGCTGTGTTAGACACGTGTTCGCCTCCCAAGGTAAGGGCTCATTACATTGTGCAGATGGTGGACATGTTTCAACATGCCCAGAGTCTCCCGCCTTTCGAATTCTTAAGGTTGCTCGGCCTCATGGCATCCTGCATTTTTTTGACATCCCTGCAGTGGGTCCTCAAGATGGTGGTCACAGTTCTCCGGCAAGATGTCGGATCCCGTTCAGATCCCACTCTTGGTCTCCCAGGATCTTCTGTTATGGGCCAACAAAGGGAACCTGATGAGGGGGGGGGACCGTTTTGGCAATCGTGGCCGGAGGTGACTGTAGTGACGAATGCTTCCCTCACAGGATGGGGCGCTCATGCCAACGAATTGACAGCCAGCTATCGTTGGTCTCTGTCGGAGTCCAAACTCCACATCAGTCTGTTAGAGCTGAGGGCCATCAGGCTAGCCCTGAAGGCTTTTCTGCCTTCTGAACTGGGGAAGAGTGTCCGGATCATGACAAGCAACACAGTGGCCATGCATTACCTCACCAAAAAGAGGGCAGGTGGTAAGGTCACTTCCGTTGGGCAGAGAGGCAATGCAGCTAGGGTTCTGGGCCATCCAGCAGGAAATTTCCATCTCGGCAGTTCATCTGGCCAGAGACGACAATGCGGCGGCTCTGAGCAGGCAGAGCACGATCTCTCACAGGTGGGAGTTGGCTCAGGAAGTCCTTCAGGAGATCTTCGCCCTTTGGGGAACCCCACAAGTGGACCTCTTCACCACCAGTGTTAACCGGAAGTGCGAGAGATTCTGCTCAAGGGAATTTCTTCCAAGAGCAGCCCTAGGAGACGCGTTTGTGGGAGATAGGTAATTCCCACTGTTGTGCATGTTTCCTCCAGTTCCTGCCATTTCTCAAATGTTGCGAGGTTACAGAGGTTCAGTTCCCACATGATCCTCATTGCTCCAGATTGGGCCAGAAGAGCGTGGCACCCGGACCTTCTAGAAATGTCCATCTGCCCTCCACACAGTCTTCCCTACCAAGAGGATTCTCTCTCTCTCTCTCTCTCTCTCTCTCTCTCTCTCTCTCTCTCTCTCTCTCTCTCTCTCTCTCTCTCTCACACTCACACTCACACTCACACTCACACTCACACTCACACTCACACACACCCAACCTTCAAGGTTGGTATCTGAAAGGTTAAGGTATAAGGATTGGGATTTCCTGGATGATGTTGCTTTCGGCTTGTTGGCCTGCAACAAAATCCCTGTACCGTTGATGTTGGCGCAAGTTCTGCTACTGGTGCAGAGATCACAATGTTGGTCCTTTTCAGTGATCCATTACTATGGTTTTGTCTTGCTTGCTTTCTTTGGCCCACGGGGTCCTTCAAGTGGTTACTATTAAAGGTTACCTGGCAGCGCTGTCAAGCTTTAAGTGTTTGTCCGAAAAAAAAAATCTTACTTTAAGATTCCTTTGATTTCTCAGTTTCTTAAAGGACTGACTAATGTATTCCCGCTGTCCCCTTTCCAGGTGGCAGTTTGGGATTTGGTTTTGAAATTTTTCATGGGTGCTCAGTTTGAACCTTTGCACTCCTTGAGATTACTGTCCTTCAATACTGTGTTCTTGGTTGCGGTTACTTGCGCTCGCAGAGGGAGTGAATTGCAGGCACTTTCATCTAAGCCACCCTTTACAGTGTTTCACAAGGACAAGTTTGTACTGCGAGTACATCCCTCTTTTCTACCTAAGGTAGTATCTGAATATCATTTGAGTCAAAAGGTGGTTCGTCCATCTTTCTACTCTCCTCTTCATCCTGGTACGGAAGAGGAGCGACTCCATCGGTTGGCTCCTAGGAGAGCTCTGAGCTTTTACATTTCTAGGATGTCCAGGGTCAGAGTGTACGATCAACTCTTTGTAGGATATGCTGGACACCGATTGGGCCAGGCTGTTACCAAACAGACCTTGTCCAGGTGGATTATCCTCACCATTACAGAGTGTTACCGATTGGAGGGTAAGGACCCTCCTGAAGGGTTGTGAGCTCATTCCACTAGGGCATGGCTACTTCCACCGCTCTCCAGCGGGGTGTTCCTTTTAGGAATATTTGTGATGCCACTACATGGGCTTCAATCCACACTTTTGTTAAATGGCCTTTGGGAAGGCGGATCTTTATTCCGCAATATAATAGGGTACTCTAAATTCTTTTCCCTCCAGTTACTGGTACTGCTTTGGGAGTCTGTGAAAGATGTGGAATACGTTGGAGGACACAATCCATTCGAAGAACAAGTTACTTACCAACTGGTAATATTTTTACGACTGGATGTTCCTCAAACGTATGCCACATCGCACTCCCTGTTGGGAAAAAACTTAAACTGAGGCTACGGGCGCCGTGCGTCCTATTTATAACATCCGGTGACATCGCCCTCGACGCAGATCGACCCAATGCCATCGCCGTGGGACATCCTCTGCTGAAAAAGTTTCCGAAGTGCACAGCTGTGGACATTGCATGTCAAAGATGTGGAATATGTTGGAGGAACATCCAGTCCAAAGAGCGTTACCAGTTGGTAAGTAACTTTCTCTTCTCAACATGCCTTTTGACGGGTCTCAACTTTTTGGCAACAAGGCTGACGAGAGCCTTTAAGTTGCAAACCTCAAAAGCAGCAGACAGATCTTTAGACGCCGCCTCAACAACCTCAGCCTTTTCGTCCTAGTTGACAACCTTGGAGGGCTAGATTTTATCGCTACTACTCCTCTGTTGGAAGCGCCAGAGGAATGGCATAGAGGCTAGAGAAGATTTCCTTGTGGTGGACGAGGTAGAGGTACAAAGCCAGCTCAAGCAGCAGCCTCTTTAGCATCGGCCTCTGCATTAGCCGCTGCAAAACCACTTTGAGGTCTTCTGTCATAGTTCACCAGTTGGGGGGCAGATTGGCTCGGCATCTGGAAGAATGGCGAGACATTACTTTGGATGCTTGGGCTTTGGAAATCCTAGCCCACGGTTACTGCTTTTTTTTAATAAAAAGACCACCGGGGAACCGCTCTTTGAGCATTCCGGATCTGCTCCTAGAGAAAGGTGCTCTAGAACCAGTACCTGTAGCAGAGAGGAACAAGGGTTGGTACGCCCCATATTTGTTGATACCCAAGAAGGGCAGAGCACTGAGACCCATCTTGGACTTGAACAAGTTCCTCAGGAAGGACAAGTTCAAGATGGTCACACTTTCTCAGATCCTTCAGGCCCTCCAACTCCCGGATTGGTTAGTGTCATTGGACCTTCAGGATGCTTATTTACATGTGCCAATCCATCTCAAGCACAGGAGATACCTGAGGTTCGCAGTTGGCGGTTCTCATTATCAATTTCGAGTTCTGCCATTCGAGTTGATCTCCCCCCAAGGGTTTTCACCAAACTGATGGCGGTAGTGGCAGCGCGTCTTGGGAGAAGGGGGATTCACGTCTACCCTTACCTGGATGATTGGCTGATCAGGGCGCGTTCTCCCGAGCATGTCCTGAATCATCTCAACGTCACCTGCCACTCTCTTCACAGACTGGGCTTCTCCCTCAATTACAAGAAGTCCCATATGACACCTTCCCATAAACTCCAGTATATCGGAGCTCTGTTAGATACATCCTTGGGAAATAGCTCGGCACCTGGGGTGAGGGCTCAAGACATTCTTCAGATGGTGACAAAATTTCAGAATGCCCAGTCTGCCGGCCTTTGTTTTTCTGAGGTTGCTTCGCCTCATGTCATCCTGCATTTTTCTGGTGCTAGAGGCTCGACTAAGAATGAGATCCCTTCAATTGGCTCTAAGAACGCATTGGTGCCAGTTATTAGGAAAGATGTGGGACCGATTTCAGATTCCAAACAGAGTCTCACAAGATCTTCTGTGGTGGGCCTGCGAGGACAATATTCTGAAGGGAGAGCCCTTTTGGCAGCCATGGCCGGAGATTACAGCAGTGCCAGATGCCTCTCAGGGTGGGGAGTCCCACAGCAAGGATCTTACAGTCAGCGGTTGTTGGTCTCCATCGGAGTCTAAACTACATATCAATCTTTTGGAACTGGGGGCAATCAGACTAGCGCTGAAGGCCTTTCTGCCATCTGTACGGGTAAAAAAAACGTCCTGATAATGACAGACAACACAGTGGCCATGCACTACCTCAACAAGAGAGGTGGTGTAGGGGTCACTACTACTGTGCAGAGAGGCGATGCAGCTCTGGTATTGGGCAATTCAAGAAGGAATCTCCCTACCGGCAGTTCATCTAGCCAGAGAGGAGAACACGGAGGCCATTTTTAAGCGCTCGTCAGCGGAATGTTCCTTTTTCAAAATTCGACTGGCGATTCAATTCCTAAAGGGGCTCACTAATGTATTCCCTCCATCTCCTTTCCAGGTTCCGGCTTGGGACCTTAATCTGGTTTTTAAATTCCTGATGTGTGCGCCATTTGAACCTCTGCACACATGTCATTTAAGATTATTAAACTTCAAAACCATCCTATTGGTAGCTCTGACCTCAGTCCATAGAGTGAGTGCGTTGAAGGCACTTTCATCCAAGCCACCCTTTACCATCTTCCACAAGGACAGGATTGTTTTTAAGGGTTAACCTTTCCTTTTTTTTCCCAAAATCATTTCTGACTTTATTTAGGTCAGAAAATGGTTCTACCTTCTTTCTATCCCCCACCTCACCCTGGTAAGGAGGAGGAAAGACTTCCTAGTTTAGACCCTATGAGAGTTTTAAGCTTTTACATCTCCAGAATGTCTGGGTTGCGAATTGATGACCAACTCTTCATCAGATATGAAGTCTTAAATCACAAGCTAGGCCAGGCTGTATCCAAACAGACCTTGTCTAGATGGATAATTCGGACAATATCAGAATGTTACAGGCTTGCAGGAAAATACCCACCTGAAGGTTTAAGAGTTCATTCCACCAGGGGCATGGCTACATCTACGGCCCTTCAAAGGCATGTACCAATCGGAACAATTTGTGAAGCAGCAACGTAGTCTTCCATACACACGTTCACTAAGCATTATTCATTGTTTTTTTCCCTTGGCCAGGATGGTTCTTTTGGCAAGGCAGTCCTTCACTCAGTCCATGAAAATGTATGAATTCCAATTCTACTCCCGCCCCCAAACCTTGCACTGCTTTGTCTGTCAAAGATGAGGAATACGTGGGAGGACACTATCCATTTGAAGAACAAGTTACTTACCCCTGGTAACGTTCTTTGGACTGGATGTTCCTCCCATCCTACCCCTCAGTATAATTTCCTGTGCTATTACCGCTTCCGTTCCATCAAGGCCGAGTATGGTCACTCCCAAACCCTTAACTGCCCTTTCCCACCCCCCCCCTGAAAAATTCGATGAGCACATTCGATGGAATGTGCAGGTTAAAAAGCCTGGGGATGTTCGTAACCTCTGCTGCAAGAGGAGGAGAAACAGAACTGAGGCCAACGGGCATTCAGCGTACTATATATATGCATTCAATGACAACATCCTCGACGGAGGCCTTCGAGGGATATCGACTCAACGCACATCGCCCTCTGCTGAAATATTTTTTCTAAGCATGTGAAGCTGGACGACAAGTGTCAAAGATGAGGAATAAGTTGGAGGAACATCCAGGCGAAAGAACGTTACCAGGAGTAACTAACTTGTTCCTCTCCTCCTCACTGGCGTCTTGCTTGGTAAGTATATGCTCCAGTAGTGTCAAGATTACTGAGTATATTCTAGGTAGAGCCTTGCTTAGTTCCATAGTTCCATATGTTCCCACTTAACTGTCTTCTTCCACAACCATCCATTCTCAAGGGAGTATTTTTAGTGAGGTTGCATCAGCATACTTTGTTGCTGCGTAAGGGTAATTTCTAGTGAGATTTTTTGACTCCATTTATTAACTTCAATCAATACGAATTTTCTGTGTGAACTCTTACATCCCAAAACAAAAGTTGGTAATGACGGGATGTCATTAAGAGTTCTACCATTGCAGGCACGCAGTTCCAGGTTTAAAACTAGGTGCAAAACATCAGTTGTATGCCAATATTTTCACTTAGGATCGTTTGTTCTTAAGGGAGGGGGATGTTCCAAGCCTTGTACAATGCTGTCAAGGGCATCATTAGGCTCAAACTGAGAAATCACCCAGCAAGATGGCATGCAGATCAACCTGCGATAAGGTCTTTCCTTTCTCTGATATTTTTAGCACAGGGAATAGTACTCATGCCATTATTGGTGTTGTAAATGTTGACCATTAAGAATGTAGGACCACATTTCAGCTTAATCATTGCGTTTTGTAGGAATTGAGAACCTGTACACATTTCACTTACAGATGCATACAGGGAGGATTTGACACAGAATCATAAGTACCTCACTAGGACTTCCATAACTGCTTTGGTAGCTGGCATGATGAAAGTCGTACAACCCTGGATGTATAGGGGTTTTATAGCTTGAGTGTCCTGGAAAGCACACAATGCCATATTGTCTTATCCAGTCACACCAATGATTGTCTTCTACGTTTTTTCTCGGCCCTGATATATTGCATTTTGGTATAATCACAAAACTTGTATTGCTTTTTGAAGAAATGGGTTTGTACGGAATCTGTTTCTGCTCTAGCTTCTAGCCCTTCCCCCTCGTTCAGGGTGTACTAGTATTTTGAATATTAGAAGCTGACTTGGGCCCCATTTCCAGCATACTGTTCGTTTATGGAGCACTGCTAGTAATTCCACGATCTGAGTTACTTATTGGATGTGCATTCTACGGATACTACTCAGTTTTGTTGTTGTGGATGGTGGGGAGTAAATCCTATATTCAATGGTTTGAAGACCCTGAACTAGGTCATTATCTTTCAGTGAGTCTACGATAATCAATTTAAGTATTTTCCATTGGATGCCTGTAGCAACGGACAATGTCCTGTATAATTGAGGCACAATCCCTCACGATCCGAATTTAGTGTGTGCAATTAGTTGACGTGCCCATGCTTTCATAAGAGCGCCTGCTAATTCTAAAGGCATACATATAGAGTTCCTTGCTTCTCCATTGTACATTGTGTAGTTCCCTTTCCTGAGAATTATCTTCCTTCACCTGCTTGAGGGGATTACCAGCATTTATAGCCCTATTGCAATTCATATTGAGCATGGCGGATGACATTTATTTTCCAGGAATCGGCATCCGTTCTAGGTTCATAGGGTCATATGTATGCAAAGCTGCTTTATTATGTACTGGTTTCTCTGGCATAATGGGGAGACACCTGTACTGCAGAATAAATCACTGTTCCATTGTTGACCACCATTTCGGTAACATTATTGGTTCCAGCTGAGGGGGATGCTGTTATAGCTATGATTGCTTTCTCCTTATCCTTACTTCTGAGATGATGGCTAGATACTACAATGCTTAATTGTCATACCAACCCCATCATTCCCACAAGAGTACCTTTTTAATAAATCAAGTTTGGCCCGTAATCGGTCGTGGGAACATAGTGTGAAGAATCGCAGGAATTTGTCCCTTCTTAATAAGGGCCAACCCCCCGCCTCTGTGAGGATAGGGAGGTAAGCCTGCTTTGCAACATCCTCCCTAGGGGTAAAGGCAAGAGGCACATTTTCAGGAGAGACTCCCCCTTTGGGGACAAGACTCCCGTTTCTATGAAGAACACCATTTGCAATGCCAATGGTTTTGCCGTTAACTGAAGTTATTTGCATTTTGCATTAATGGATACGAGGGTGCAAAGTTTGAAAGGATGGTGCGATAAGGGCGTGAGTTTGCAAGAGAATGAGAAGGAAGTAGAAAAGGGCATAGCCTAATATAAAATAACTGTAGCTGGGAAATGGAAAGCTAGGAACCTGACTTTCTTTTTACAAAGCTGCTGATTGGAGCAAATATTCTTAGGGAACTTCTCATTGGGTAACCCTTTGCTATGCCAACCAGATATTCTCATTTCAGAACTCCCAGTCCCTCTCACTTCTGTAACAATAATTTCGACAATTTTGTGGCACAAGTGCCACAAAAATTCCCCAAAACCAAAAACGGGCATACACATCAGTGTCTGGAAAACTGAGCGTAGCGTAAATAACGCTGCATGCCTGGGACTATGCCACAGAGGCAAGTCCATTATGTAATAAACTTGCACAACTTGAAAAGCTCTGCTCAAATGGGTTTTCCCTGAGGGTACCATGGTATTTGCAGCATGTAATGGCAATGCGCAACCCAGAAAGACTAGGGGGCAGCCTTTGAAGCCAGGAAGCCCACGCTTGGAGATCCTTTTTGATGCTACCCTCCTTACTTATTTTTCTAGAAGCATCCCACACACTGATTCGAAGGTCTCCTTCTGGGGCCACCACATAGAGATAATTTAGGTTATAGGGAGTACTTCACATCTAAATAACAGCATGCCACCAGACTGTTAAACAGACACCCAAAGAAGGCATAGAAGCAGAAAGTGTGGCAGGGCAAATGCATGTGAGAAAATTATGCATGCCAGGATAGAAAAAGACAAGGGCCTGAATCGGAGCCTTTTTCAATGGGATTGGGCCAATATAAAATGGTTCTGTGAATTGGGCCCACAGGAGCTGGATCCCTGCCATCAATGTTTCAAGCTCGAAGAAATTAAAACACCCATACAAATGGGATCAAAAGACGGAAGCACGTACACTACCAGGTTCAAGTGAAAGAAACCCAGAACATCATATGGTGAACAGAAGACGTCCAGGAAACCCACCACAGAGTCAATGACAAGGAGGCTAAGAGGGAAAATCAACTGTAAGGTTGGAAGTGAACAAGCATAGCCAATAACAGAATGTACACGAGAAGCTGGAGCCTCTGAAATCGACCCAAGCAGTTCTGGAGTCAAGTGAAAGACGTTTAGAGAAAGTTGAAGCTTAAGAGCAAGAAAGTGAGAAATTGTGGGAGCTCAAAGGAAAACCCAAGACAAATGGGCATGTCTAAGTAAAAAATGTCCAACCCAGGGAGCAAACATTGATGCATCAATTCGGATGGCACATGGCCCACTATTATACATTAAGTCATGAGTCAGTCCTTTAATATTCAGTATAGGTTAAGAGGTCACCCTGGACTTCCACCCATAAGCACCTATGGCTAGCTCACTCATTGTAACAACTCCTGTGCACCATAGCTATCTCCTTAGTGAAAATTAATTACGTTATACATGAAGGTGTTCATTGGTAGAGAAACATTACCCTCTGCTTCTACCCTACTAGTTTTGTTTATGGAAACCGCAATAACTTTTTCTATCATAGAAATGTCCAGGAAATCTGTAGGTAAACTAAGAACTTGCAGGTTGCCTTTCGGAGTCCTGAATCGTCTCGACCCTTCGCTACACTACCCACGTCAGTGAGACTCCACTGCCTTTCTATGCAGCCCAGGCAGGATCTCCAGTGGAGGAAATATTTTTTACGTTGAGCCCACTACCGAAGCTACGTACCTAGCTGCTTCTTTGATTGCTTTGCCTCTCCCAGTCCCCACTGCTCAATAGCAGAGCAGCATGCTAAAATCAGACATCCCACCGGCTCACCTTCCAAAGGCTACGAAAAGTGGTAGCAATGGCTGAGCAGCCAGACTTTTCTCAAGAGCAAATGAGCAGTAGTAGAGATTACACAAAGGACTACATTTACTGTGACTCAAACACTGACTCCAGGTTTCTGGTTAAAAAATATAAGTACATTTATTTTTAAACCATCTGTTCACAAAACACTTCAATTCTATTAAATAAAACCACACTCTAAATATACTACACACAACCAATTCCACTTGTGCAGATCAATTCAAGTTAAGTACATTGGGATTTGACAGACCGGTGTTGCGAAACAGACGTTACCGTGGGTTAATACACAATCACTTTTTGACAGTAATGACTGTTCGGTCTTACGAAAGAAAACCGTACCTGCTGGAAGAAATGTAACCGAACTCTCACATTTGGCACATAGAATGAACACAAGAGGAATAAGGGATAAAAATCATAGGCAATACTTTTGTCAAGGCAATAGGATCAGAGGACGTGTTCCAAGAGGCAGATATTCAATAGGCCTGCGCCAGTGTCTAATGGAGCAGGGGCTCTGTTGTTGAGGATCACACGGTTAGAACGGTTCAAGATTAACGTTGCCAGGAGTACTGGATATTGTCAAAGTGAGGCACAGAAGAAAGAAAGGACAAGCCTTCGGAAAGGAAAAGGGTTCACCCCGATTCCTCAAGGTCAGACGGAGAGAACGACCAAATGGAAACAGTACCTTATTCGTATGAAAGCTGGTGCTATGGCAGTTGTTCCTGGTAGTTCTTGCAGACTCACGGTTCCTGAAGCTTCAGTCGTGGGGACAAGGACGATGTCTGGAGCGATCTGCGCTACCCAGGGATGAGGCCAGCAGCAGCAGCGAAGCAATGGTGAATAAAAGGTGTGCTCCTTTAAAACAGGAGAGGGCTCTTCTGATGGCTATCCAGACACTACAGCTCGGTGCAGTGATTTCGATTCTCTGGCTGTAGAAGGTGAGCTGGTTGATCCCACCAGGCTCAAGGGAAGAAGACTCCGGACTGGATATTCTGTCGTTGAAGGGTAGATGGCTCAGGACTGCAGCAGGGCTTCACCGGGACTCGGGAGTTGCAGCAGCCGTCTTCTCGGTTCTTGCAGTTCCAGTGGCGACTCTGACTTCCAGCCCAAAAGTCCTGCCTTTTATGCCAAAATCCCCCATTCACACAGCCTGGCTGTCAATCACACAGCAGGGGGGTTGTCCAGCCCGGACAACCACCTTAGCCAATCGATACAAAGTGCGACCTGGGTCTCCAAGGAGACCCTGTGCATGGGGTGACTAAACCCCTCCCCTCACATTCAGCCCACCTAGACAACCAGACGTCAAAGGAGGGCTTCTTCGCAGAAGCCCACCAAAGGACAGCAAACAAAGAAGGCAAACCTGGTTTGGCGCGAAAAGTAAAACACAAGAAGGACTTTAACAAAAAGAAATGGCGACTAAACCCGACCGGAGCCAAAATAAAATGTATTTGGTCAAGCGGTTTTATGTTCGAGGCTAATACAATAGCCTTAAAACAGTACCACGATTATATACTATAACTGCGGTATTAATGTTAGGGTAGAGACGACTGCCACCAGCTAAGTCTTAATGTTAAGGGAGCGAAACAAGGCTCCAAGAGGTACAGACAAAAAGGGATAAGAGTTAACCCTTTCCAGTACTCCATGTAAGATCGGGTGTACTGGATTTACAGTTTAAAGTGACTATAAAGTTAATGGCAACTTTACCTGTTTCAGGGGGACAGTAGTCAGCCCCAGTAAAATAGAGTCAGGGGGGGAAGTCTCGAAGACAACCGTGTGTCACTGCACTGAAGGTGCTGTGTAACGCACAGAAAAAGTGGGGCTCATGGAGTGGTGTGGCTCCAGAGCCCAAGATCACACAAACAGTAAAAATACACACAGCAAAGACACTGAAAGAGTGGGAAAAAGGTTCACACTTTTACCAGGCGGAAAAAATAAACAAAAGAAATCCAGCGGAGCTGCTGAGGGACTCACTAGGTGAGGAAAATTAGCCATACATGAGAATTCTCCCTAACGGCTCCAACTTTTAAAAGTCACACAAACACGTGACATGTGGCAGTACTGCTGATTGGGAGAAAATATGTTAAACAAGCCACTATTGGATTACAGCCGCATAGTGCAACAGGAATGAAAACTTGGTGCAATGGAAATTGTATGCCACAGCATTTGCTTTTTGGCACCCTTTTTTTTTTCCTGTAGCAGTGGTGTGTTGGAGATATTTTGGTGGCTATGCGTTCTTGAGACTTAGACGCAACTGTTCGTCGGTTCAGGAGTGTTACGCACATGCAACAAAAATAGGCTGGTACCTTAGAGAGATGGGGATACCCAAAGAAATTGGTATCCCATACTCTTAAAAGAGCCAGATTTGTGCCAAGAGAAACACTACTAGAACCCAAGAATAAGGAAAATCAAGGAGGACAAACTTACATGTGTAACAACTTGTGATACAAACTCCTTCCAAATGAAGATGATTCGTAAATATTGGCCTATGGTCAGGACATGCTTACCCAATACCTCTCTACCTCTGTTCGCATTCAAACGATCAAAGACTTAAAAGACAAACTGGTCCATTCAAAAACACAAACTAGAGCAACCTCTTCTACGTGTGATCTACAGCCATTGAAAGGTAATTTCCCTTGTGGTACATGCCAAGCATGTAAATACACCACCAAAACATCTTTTGTGGTCTATGGAAAAGATTGGGAACTAAGATTCCTCTCTAATTGCAAAACATTGAATGTTCTCTGTATACAGTGCCGATGCGGCCTAAAATATGTTTGACAAACATCAAGGGCAATTTATTTGAGCATAAATGAACATAGATCAAGGATCAGGTGTAAAAACATGTCTGCACCCTTGGGCTCATATTTTTTTCGAAAAGCAACACAAAGCGGAGGAAGTTAGGTGGTGGGTGCTGGACATAGTGAAAAATACCTCCAAGACGCAAGGGCATTACTTAATAAAGAGGCCTGCTGGATTTATTGGCTTAATAGCTTACAAGGAGGTCTTGATGAAGAGATGCCTACATTTCATCAACCATCCATATGATTGTTCTCTCATTTAAGGACCCACACCTCTGACACATTCAAGACACCATTGAGTATCCGGCCCTTCAACTGCTCACCATCAACCTTCCCATGTGATTATCACTTGTCTGGCCCGTGTTTATTTAGCAAGCCACCCTATATAGATCAGACACAATTGCGCTCACCCAACTCAGTCATATGAAGCTTGGCTCATCCCACCCAGTATGGATCTTTACGAGAGAAATTCTCATCCCAAGTGCATACTACATATAGCTGAGGGACACAATACCACGGCCTTGTACTGGCAACGTTCGACAGTATAAGCCCCATGATAACACGCCGGGCCCTGTGGATTAGAGCATGCTCCCACTTGCTGTTGAGCTTGCAAACAGGACATGTATAGGTGTGTACTACCAGTGACCGCTCCGCGAACACACCCCAGGCTGTTTCATACGAGGGCCTAGCAGTTGACACGAATTTGCTGAACCCTCACCCAACATGACTGCCAGCTTAACACGATCGCCTAAAATACTAGACTGTCTAACAGCAGAGTGATAGATCACCACGTGATGTAGTGTTTACCTTATTTCCTAGGCAACCTACTCTGGGGCTACGACAAGCCTGTAGTCTGTGAGAGAGACTCTGAAAATGAAAGCAGGTAAGCTGCGCTTTTAGTATTAGCCCGACGCCCGCCAAGACAAAATAGGTTCGGAAGGGGCCTTGTAATACTGCACAACAGGGAACCGCGGCCTCAAAATTATCTCATTTACTTGCAGCAAGTCCCCCAGATTGTGTAACTGTGTGACATCATTTAACTTGAGTGCATGTTTGACACTGAAATGGAGCTCTGCCCCTGATGTTGGGAGAATCTTGTCCCAAACGAACAGATTAAGATTAGTCCAGTTCCTGGAAGCAGCCCACATATCCTTCTGCTTATTACTGCAACCTTCAAGCCATCTAACCTGACCCCCTCGTTTTATGCAGTTTTCATTTTATGCCCGTCCCTAGAGCGTAGCAGAGCCTCCGAAGTTCGTACTACAGACCACAATCTTGCACTCCATGTCTACAGGACTATTACAGCAGGTACTAGTCAGTATATTTTAGGACCTGGTTTAGAGCCTCATCGCCTGCTGAAGGCACCGTATGGTTGTTTAATGGTAGATTCTACAGAGGCTGCGTGCCATACTATCTCAGACATCCGCTCCGAAGCACATGCCCCATCCTACAACCACACAGAGGCAGCCGGCCCAGCGTTTTTGCAAAGTGGGTACGGTACGTTGGTTTTAAAGTACGTTCACAGCACTATCCCTTTACAGTATTTCTTAGTTTTTACGTTTCAATTCTTCTCTGGCTACCTAAGAATGCACTACATTCTAATGCATGCTTCGTTCTCTCCCTCATTCTGATTTTTTAAATTCTTTCAAATTTTAACAGCATTACAGGTGTGCTATGTTTTATAAGTGGACCCAGTTGAGAAGGTATCTACTCACCCCCTCGTCTTCATTTTATCTCCTTTTTTTTTTTAAACTATCATCCAATACACATCACATTATCTCGCCGGATTGAATTTGCACGTTTTTCTCGAATAGCCTGGATACAAATAAATCTACTTTTAAATGTTTCTCAGGGGTTGCTTCTAAATTCTTTGTTTATTGGCCCTGAGGAAGGCGGCACTACACAGACAATTAATGCTGAAACATATTGAACCCTGTGTGGTTAAATTGATACCTACTCTTCTAGGCTTATGGTCTTACACTTAGAATTTGAGATCTACGTAGACCCCTGAGCCCAGTTATATGGGCAGGATTTTTCTAACACCATCTATTAGATAGAATAACATTTTGGGAGGGGGCGCGGTGCAAGATGGCCGTGGGCTAGAGGAGCTCCTGCAAGAAAGGGGACTGAGCCACGAAATAATGCTCATCCAAGCCAGCACACAGTCTCGCCAATGAAGGACAATTGACGCGAGAACGGGAGCCAGAAAAACTTTGCTGTAAGAGAAACGAAGCAAGATTGCCTATATTACGGACCGGCTGCCGCCCCAGAGTAGCAGCACAGGAAAAAGCCTGCCAAAACCTGCACCATTTCCCAACGGACACTCTGGCTGCTGGGATAGCACAACAGTGCACGGATCGGATACTGTGCAAAACCCTGACTCTGCCCTCACACAGTTCGGGCCGGAAATCCCCCTCAGCCCGCTACCAAGAGCCCTGCACCTCCCTCCCCTGCAGACATCAGCACTGCAGTCTCCAGCAGGCGTGCGTCGGGTCTACTCCACGACGGGAGGACGGGGTGTGCGGGGACACCAATCCTTTTCTGCTGTGGGAGGGTCAACCACCAGGTCTGTGGCGGACAGCACTTCACGGACCCCCAGGCACACAGCAGCCCCGCAGTGCACAGCAGAGGGACCCGGACGGGAGGACGTAGGTGCTGATATTGGGACCCGGAGCAGAGCACAGCACAAGTAAGAGGGGGGAGGGGTGCGAACTGGCAAGCGGTGGAAATCTCAGTCCTAAACCAAAGGCCCACACAGGCAATTGCCTGGCTCCCCACCCCCTCACCACCTCACCCATTCCGGATCGGCGAGGCTTGCACCATAGGAGGTGTGCTAGAGGGGGGACCGTATCCAGCGGCTCATACACCCTATCCTGACAGCCTCCAAAGGGTCTGGGAATAATAATAATTAAAATGATAAAGACAAAAGGCAGGCCGCGCCTAGACGATCGAGCGCAAGCTGCTCACCCCACTGAAGGAGTGAATTGGCCCCAGCTAGCCACGGGCATCAGCCATAGGTCGGGAGAACACCAACTGGCCCGGAGGCCACAACAGAGGAGTCCCACTGGGGGCCCACACTAATACAGCAAAGAAGACGCCCCCGCTGGGGCCCTCGCGTATCAGGTAGGGAATGGACCTACCCTCACACAGCAAACTGGAGAAGGGAGGCCCCCCGCGCAAGGGCGGGAGCCAAGCCACAGCCCGTCGGCCCAAGCTGCAGCGCTTCACCCCTACAGACACCACACCTAGCACAAAGAGTGCCAGCAAGAGGCATGCGACCTGCCCCACGACCTACACCATCCAGGCATTGGAGTGCCTCGCTCGCCACATACCTGCTCCTTGTCCCACGGTGGGTCAGGCACTGGACTCCCCTCCACTTCTGAGCCCAGCAGATGACCGCCAACCCAGTGGACAATAAGCCAGCCCACCCCCAATCGGGGGACTCGCCGCACCCCCTGTGCTCCGACCTCTGGACCGAAAGGCAGAGCGAAGGGCAGTGGAACGCCCCAAGAGGGACCCCTCCAAGTGCCGTCAGACTGCAGCAAAAAAGACAGGGCCAGGAAGCACCCCCCCGTCCCCTCCAGACAGGCACATGTAGACGCCCTTAAGTACGGCAACAAACTCCAAAAGGGCAGCAAACCATCACAGGCGGGACACGCCAACCCATCAAGGGCTGAGAAAAGGGCCGGACACCACATGTCAAGCGGGCATGCAAAACTGAACCTGCGCCCCAGCACCAGAAGAACGCCCGGCATTCGCCACACCCAGCCAGCCAAGGAGATCCAATCGGAACAAGAGGGAGATGGATGTCCAAACACAGATGCGGATTATTAGACATAGGACCTAAGAAACTAACAATACAGTACTGGACATTAAGCGCGACTTCCAGGAGGTACAAAACAGTCTGGAGGGCAGGGCGGAGCACATCAGACACTGCCTCATTTTGCACTTCTATAAAATCCCATCTCTTCCACTCTCCCCCCCCCCCTAGCACCCATTGTTTCCTCTCTCACTACTTAACCCACCTCCACCCACTCCTCCTACCCCCTCTTTCAATTCTGTCCCTCTCTATTTGTACTTAACCCAATCATTAATATAAATTGTTCTTTGTACTGTTTTCTGGTTTAGATGCATTGTCATGTATTGCTTGTTGTATTCACTTGTTCCTCTTGTAAAGCGCTTTGGATTAAAGTGCTATATAAATTAAAATAAATACAAATAAATACAAATAAGAATGATAGAAGACAACCAGACAACAGCCGATACAGACCTGGATGGGTTCATTAAGGAGGTCCAGAGATTGGGGGGATAATACATGATCAGGAAAATCGCTCCCGCCGGAACAGCCTGCAGGTGGTGGGCCTGCCAGAGAATGCAGAGGGGATGAACCTAGAGGCATACATCCAAGACTTCCTACGTGACATCCTCAAAATCGATAATCTGCAAGAACTCCCCATCGAGAGGGTGCACAGGGCCCCAATCCCGAAGCCTCCCCCAGAACATCATCCACGGATAAGAAATATGCTCCTCCTCGATTTCCAGCACAAAATGACGGTACTAAAGGCCTACAGAACGGTGAGCCCCATCAAAATGGGATAAGCAGACATCTGTATATATAACGACTACTCGCTGGAGGTTTCAAGGAAACGCAAGGAGTTCAACCCGATCTTCGAAGCATTGAAGGACCAGGACGTCCAACACTACCTGAAATTCCCAGCAACTTGGTGCGTCCAAAAAGACAAACAATGGCATAGCTTTGAAGACCCAGAAACTTTCTTCAACAGCGTGAATTAGTCACAACTGACTTTGAGCGACCCCCTTCAGAGACCCAGCGCCCGGAATACCTCCCTCACTCCAACCCATAAAGGCCACCATCAGTCGGGAAATGGCACAAATACAGCCGATGACCTAAAGGCTGGGGACCAAAGTGCTGAAAATTTCAGGCCACAAAAACGGACCACGCACAGTCTGGAGCAGCAAGCCTTCATATATGCCCCAGGATGGGCCAGACCCGCAACAACTTCTGGATCCATGCAGTAGACTCGTCGGACACTTCCTATGCTCCCTACATAGAGCAACTAGACTACACGATAAGCATGCTACAGCAGACGTCCCCGGCTACAAAAGGCACAGCTCTGTCTCGACAGGAGCACAAGGGGGCTACAATACACCCAAACCCGGGTGTGGCATTAAGGGATGGAGGTGGCGGGTGGCACCGCCCCCCCCCCCCTGGCCCAAATGCCTTGGTACATGTGCCATTTGTTGGGAGTAGGAGAGATTTTAGTCCTCCCCAACGTTCATACCATGTAATTTGTTCTAGAGTTGTTAAAGGCTCAGGTTGGAGCCAGTTTGAGCTTAAGTTTGAGTTGCATACTAATAGTCATAGGCAGCGGCTGCCATACCAAGTAATACGCACATAGAACTCCGCTCCATGGCAGCTTCAAACAGCAAATTCTAGCACGCACAGTCACACACACAGAGGAAATGGCCCTCAACATCCACCTAGTATCACTTAATATCCAGGGCCTCGGCCATCCCATCAAAACGCAGAATGCTGCTCAACAGCATGCGCGACCTCCAAAGGGACATTATATTCCTCCAAGAAACACATTTAGGTATCATTGAATCTGGCAAACTGCAGCGGGGCTGGGTGGGAGCCTCATTCCACTCCCTGCAACACGGGAAGAAGGAGTATCTATTCTCATGAACAAAAGGGTCCCATTCAATCACGCGTTAACGTGATAACCCCCACATCTGATGCCCCCTCCTTTACCAACATGTTCGCAACCTGCGTGCAGCATATGAGCAGCATCGTGTTTATTGAGGGGGATCTCAACGTGAAATTAGACCCATCACTAGACCGCCAATGTACCGTGACCTTTATCTGATCGATCTATGGAGAGTAATGCATGGTCAAAAACTGGACTTCACGTTCTATTCACATCCCCACGACAGCTATTCCAGGCGGGACAACATACGATATGTGGTGACCGATTGCACCATTCTGCTGACCACCCTATCAGATCACCCCCCGCTTCTTATGCGTACCACCCTACTGGACACAGCACGCAAACGCCACCACCCACCGGGAGACTAAACTTGCGGATGCTCCACTACCCCGACCTTGTCGAGCAGCTCGTCACTGACTCTGAACGATTCTGGGAGAATAACCTAGCATTAGACTACACTGCTCACAAGTGCTCGGACTCATTCAAGGCCTATATGAGGGGGCAATGCATATCACGCTTGACGACTGAGCTAGACAGCATTCAGAAAGACCACAAAAAGTCCAGAAACAAATTCCTAAGGCTACAACTACATAAACTGCACCCAAAAATTGGCAACTAACCGCCAACAGAGCCCAGAAGTCATACACCAGCTGGTACCAATCTTCGTATACGGAAATTGACAAGCCCCTCAGGTTAATGGCCCTGAAGCAAAGGCAAGCAGCGCAAATAATAACCACCATTAAAGACAAAGACGGACAGATAGTGGAGGGTGACGCTCAGATCAATGCAAGGTTTGCAGAATTTTACAAAGACCTTTACACTGCATCAGACGCCTCCACAACCCTAGATATTGAGCAGTTTCTCAACTCCATACAGATCCCCAGAATCCTCCCCAGATCATAGGACTGCCCCAGAGACACACATCACGGCTGCAGAAATATCTAACGCCATAGCCGCAGGTAAAGCGGCAGGACCCGATGGGCTCCCTATTGACCTTGTTAGGGAGAATTCTCTGTTTAGGCTGAATTTCCTAACCTAGTGAGTCCCCCAGCAGCTTTGCTGGATTTTCGGGGTTTATCTTTTTCTCCTGCCAAGAGTGAGATTCTTTGACCCTCACTCTTGGGCATGATTTGAGTGTGTTTCTTTGAATCTAGATGTGTTTAATGGGCTATGGGGTCTTTTTCTCCATAGGGCTTCATGTGTTTTTGTGATGTGTGTTTCACTGCACCCATCGTAGTGACCCCCCAGTATAGACTCCATACCCTGGGACTGACAACTGTCTCCCAGGGCATGTAAAGTCACCATTGACTTTACTAGTCTTAAATTCTGAACAGAACCAGTACAAACCATCATATTGTGGACGTACTGGCTGGGCCAATTCAATTGCCCTGGGGTCTGTTAGTCGAGGGGGCATGTCTCCGTCCCCCCTGATCGAGTTTTGGCTGGTGGCAGTGGATACTACTTTTTATATTCAACCGCAAATATTTTCCTATGGGATTTCCCATTGTTTTAGGCTACTATCTTTAATTATTTACGTTAGCCTCGAACATACCGCCGGTTTATTTAATTAATAATTCTCCAGTTGGTATTTTTTGCCAAAACTTGATTCTAAAATGGCGTTTGTGTTCTCTTCTGTGTCTCCAACCCAAGCCGAGCCCTTTGTTCCACTTTTTGGCGGGCTTCTCCACAGAAGCCCTCCAAAGTGGTGCCACTCTGTCTGGGGTACTTAGGAGGGGTGGAGGGGGATTTAGGCACCCTGGACTGAGTTGCCTAGGCAACTCAAGTCGCACTCCGTCCTGATTGGCCCAAGTGGTGAGCCGGCCGGCTCACCACTTAGCATGTTTGAGTGACAGCTAGGCTGAGTAAATGGGGGTTTTCTGCATAAAAGCAGGGCTTTGGGGACTGGAACTTCAGAAGTCGCCACAGGACCTAAGAATCCAACGAGGGAGAAGCTGAGCCGACCTGCCACGACACCACCACCAGTGGAGCCCTGCTGGACCGTCTCACCACTTTTCCCAACGACAGAGGAGATCTCCCGCCGGAGAGTCTTCTTCCTTTGACTGGTGGGGATAACCAGTTTCACCGTCTTTTCGCCTTCCCGACGTACCTCATGGCCGCCTTGCCTGTACCAAGCACCCCGGCAATCGGGATACCACGTTTTACCACGACCGCGAACAAAGGTACCACCTTTAACCGGAAAACTCCACGGCTGGTTTCTTCCCTGGTAGTGCAACGAACGTCATCTTTCCTCCAAGTCGAGATTTTCTCTTCCCCTGGACGACGATGCAACTTGCACCCACTGCCAGGAACAACTGCCACCGCTGGAGGATCCTTCCCACTTAAGGTACCGTGTCCCGCCTGGCTTCCCTTGCCACCGACTGTACAGGGTAGATTTAGCCCCCGGCTTTCGAACCTGGGTTAGCCTGGGACACCCTGGCTAAACTTTCCTAAAGCCTCTCTAAACTCTTTTTGAACCCTCTGCAAGACTTTCTAAGCCTAGTGTAACTGTGTGATCTTGGGCGCATTTGTGCTCTGCTCTCTCTAAGAGTGGGCCCAGCCTTTGGACTTTGGCTCACCAGTGACTTTTGCTCTTCTGCCTTGCTAACAGTGTTCCTAAATCCTAGAGTGGTGTTTTACTGTGACTTATCTGATAAGGAAAAAGGGGTGTATATATTACAATAGTAACTGTGTTTACAATAAGAGTGCTGGGGTGTTTCAAACAGTGTGTTTTTAAATAAATAATTACATACTTTGATACCAAAGCTCTAGTCAGTGTTTGCTTGTATTGGTGTGTCTGAGTGCCTATTGTGTATACTTTGCATACTGCCTAACTCTTCTTGAGGGAAGTCTGACGGCTCAGTCACAGCTACCAGGTAAATCTGGGTGGTACAGACTGCTACCAAGTGGGTTTACTGCTAACACCTGTAGTCCTAAATCTTTTGCAGTGTTCCCTAAGGGAACTGCACAGGTTTCTGCCTAACAGACCTGTACAAAGAGCTAGAGGAGGGAGTAACACCTCGATTAGAGGAGGTATTCAAAGAGGCCACCGCGTGCAGCCATCTTCCCCAATCCATGCTCGCCGCAAATATAGTCTTCCACAAGTGGGCTAGGGATCCTGAACTCTGTGGCTCCTACAGGTCTATATATTTGATAAACAGACGCTAAAATCCTAGCTAAATGCCTGACCAAACGCATTGAAAACAGCCACAAGCGTCTGCCACAAAGACCAAACGGGCTTCTTTTGGAATAGACACTCTAGCGATAACATCAGGAGACTGCTCCATATGGTAGCAGGGGACATGGACCCAGAAGACTTGATACTGGCAATTGACGCCGAAAAGGCCTTTGACAAAGTACAATGGGAGTTTATATTCAGAGTCCTCCAACGCTGTGGATTCCCCCCTTACCTAGTCCAACTGATTAAACTGCTATTCACGGGCCCCACCGCCGCCATAGTAACCAACGGAACCATAGTAACCAACAGGCACATGTTAAGGGTGCCCGCTCTCGCCTCTACTCTATGCCCTCTCTATAGAGCCAATAGCAATCAAACTTCGGGCAGACAGGGGATGGGCAGGCATTGTGCAGGGGGGGAGAAGAGCACCGGGTGTCCCTCTATGCGACGACATGCTAGTCTACATCAGCAATGGCCCCACAGCCCTTCCACACATTCAGGCGCTCTTACTCGAGACCGGCCCGATGGCGGGATACATAATAAACTGGAACAAATCTGAGGTCATGCTACTATGCCCAGACATCCCGTGGGACCCTGGTGGGGTAGTGCCATTCCATCTGCAAACACACCATATGAAATACCTTGGCATCAACATTAGTGCCTCACTAGATAATATCAGAGATCTCAACTACCCTCAGAAAATCACAGGCCTATGTCAGGACCTCAAAAGATGTGACAACTTGAATCTCTCACTGACCGGGCGCATAAACGTTCTGAAAATTAATGTTTCCCAAACTCACGTATGTCACAATGATGATTCCACTCAGCCCCATACCTAAATCCATGAAAGAATTGGATAAAGCTATTGCCAAGTTTATTTGGAAGGGGAAAAAGGCGAGAATCTGCCTATCAGTTCTACAGGCATCCAAGGCAAATGGGGGCCTGGTGGCCCCATCGCTTAAGGCATACCACCAAGCGGCTCAGCTATGCTGGGTCAAGCGCTGGCTTGACACAACCGATGACTCCAGCTGGTGAGCAATGGAGGCCGACCTGATGAAGCCACTCAACCCTATCGAGATCATGGCCACCCCAACAGCCAAGCTCCCGCCACTTATTGAGAAACACCCCATATCAGGGCCCACAATTACCCAATGTCATAAGCTCAGATCTGCGCAAGGGGTCCAAACTGGGCATGCACCACCATGAGCAAGCATCCGGGCGTGCTGGGCTATTGCAAGGAACACAAAATCCATCAAAACCAAGACCACCATTGGGCCAGCATAAGAATTATGGACATTAGCGAGGGGGGGGAAATAACACAGGCGTTTCAAGACACGCACACACTACTCGGCCTAAGCGAAGGCGACTGGCTAATCTATCACACGAACTGCACAACAATATGCAGACACATGGCCCAGCCCCCATAATCCACACCAACCACCCCCTGCGAGACTTAGATGGAGAAGCACCTAGAAACATTCCTGCACCTCCGCACAGTCTACCAAATGGCAGCCCCACAAAATCAGGACTGGAACCGCACACTAGCACACATCTGGTCCGAGGATCTAGGGGCCCAAATTGATAAAGCGGATCTCATAGGATACTATGCTGCTATACCACTGGTCTTGACAAATATAGGGCACAGGGAGATCCAATATAAAATAATTCTGAGACTGTACTATACCCCCTCCACACTGCACCGGATGGGGCTAGCCCATACAGACAAATGCTGGAGGGAGTGTGGCGCCACCGGCGCCTTTGGCCACATACTCTGGCACTGTCCCAAGGTTATCCCATACTGGAGGGAAGTTCATAATCAGCTAAGGGACATACACAGGCCACAGTTGCATTCACACCCGATGTGATGCTGCTCGGGGCTGAGGCCGATGAGCTACACGAGGACGGGATTGCTCGTAAACTGCTTATCACCCATTGGAAGGCAAAGACCCCCCCACCCCACCCCACCCGCGCAATCTGCACTCTTCTCGATAACCTATAGGATCGAAACGGCAGCCTTTGCACGCCAACAGACTCATAACCCCATGAGAGCAGCAAAATTCAGGGAGCTAACTGAACCATATGTCTAAAGGAGGAAGTGAAGAGGACGATATCTATTACACGAGGGCCAACGACCATGTCCTGCCCTCACAACAGAAAGATGTAGTTTTCTATGAATATTTACAGACCACGCATGATGTGCAGGGAGAATGGCCTGTCACGGGATTCAAGTAGGGGTGTCTGACTGTATTACATTTGAAGCTAGTTCTACTAGCTCGAGTGTTTCTGTCTTAAGTTTTTACTTTTCTTAAACGCAAATAATGTTTTTTGCAGTTTTAATTCCCTAGTGTTGAGAATTCTCCAGTTCTTCAAAATAATGCCCTTAACCTCGCTTTGCTGACAAAAAGTAGACGCACACACCAACTGATCTTGATCAGTAAATTTTGTTTTGGGACTGAGCAAGGACTCTCGCTTTGTGAGACCTACTCTTTTTCTAAAATCTTTAATCAACTTCTTGGGGTACCCGCGTTTGCGAAGCCTGGTTTCCAGGACATCAGCGTGCTTGTTGAATTTCGCGACAACAGTACAATTGCGACGCAAACGTAAACCTCCCATAGGGAAGATTTTGTTAAATACTTTGAGGATGTTGACTATTTAATAAAAGTAGTATTTCTTTCAGTAGGTTTCCTATATAGTTCTGTCTGCAGGATACCTAACTCATAAAATATTGACAAGTCGAAGAATCGAATTCTACTGGTGGAATAATGAAATGTAATATGTATGTTTGAGTCCACCTGGTTGAACCAGTCCACAAAAGATGTCGGCGTTTCTACATTACCCTCCCAGATAAGCAGAATTTCATCAATATATCGGCGATATAATTTAATCTGCTCAAAAAAAGGGTTGGTGTTGCTGAGGACACGGTTTCCTTCTATTAAGGCCATGAAAATAATGGCCAAATTCGGCGCAAAAGTGCAGCCCATCGCGGTCCCTTTACTTTGCAGCAAAAAGGTCTCCTTAAACTTGAAAAAACGATTTGAAAGTACCAATTCGGCACAAATACTCAAGAATTCTGTGGGGACATCATGTGGTAAGGGTTGCCTATCTAGCATGATTTATAGGCTACGTACCGATTTGTCTTGCGGTATGTTGGTATAAAGGGCTTCAGTATCAAGTGTCACAAGAATTTGTTTGCTTGGATTGAATTCCAAACCTTCCATTAAGTTAATAACGTCCCTTGAATCTAGTAGAAATGTAGGTGTAGCCATGGCAATCAGTTTGATGAAGTCAATATATTTGGATAAGTACTCAAGAATTGACCCATAGCCCGATACAATAGGGCGTCCCAGGTGATTAGAGATATCCTTATGCACTTTGGGGATGATGGAAGAGTGGGATACGTTCTTCAGAATGATTAATGAATTCAAATTCTTTAGTGGATCGTTATCTTTCTTGTACAGCTCTTTCACTCGACCACAAGATTTTCTTCTTGATCATTACTGATGGACCCCTCAAGATTCTTGTGTAGTTACACTATTGTATAATCTTTGAATGTGCCTTGGATGAATGTATGTATTCTGTATTAACAATTTGTTTTGGTTACTATTTTGACAATGTATACCCAATAAAAATGAATCAAATGAAAAAGAAATTGATTGGAAACAAGTTTAAAGGCATACCAGTTCTTGCAATTAACATTTAGAGATCGCTGTGTCCTACGAGATGAATAAAAAACACCTGGTACTATCACGCCTTTGCTATAATATAAGTGATTGAGTTTCACATATAAATAACTTCCTCATTAGGTCACTATTTTTGTGTTCACGTTGTACATTTCCCCAGTCACAATCAAAGTAGGGGATGGTCCTTATTTAAGTAAGTCACACCTGTGATCTCAACAGGGCTAAATCATTATTATTCCATACTTCCTCAATATGCTCCATATCAGACCACATGGTTATTTGTGACCATTTGGAATTAAATAAATCACTATAGTCCGCTATCCATTCAGATGGAGATGCTCTTAGTTGGCAGCTTATATTAAATTGCGTCAAACAAATTTCCAGAATTCTGGTTGACAGTCAATTCAGGCCGCACCTTCCAATTTTAACCATTCTTTTCTTCTCCAACTACACTTTGCCTCAGTTTTATCCTCTGTTTTTCTCTTAAATTTGCCACCAATACTATATTCCTGGGGCGTCCTTTAATTGCTTCTATGAGCATAGCCTTACTGTACCATTTTGGGTAGTGCAAGCTCATTTTAGATAGCTGACATCTTGTCAAATGCTTTGCAGCCATTAGCATTAAGTGGTAACATTTTAAAATGTCTGTGTTCTGGTCATGCTCAGTTAAACACACCTCAATATCACTTATTGCTGATGTTATGATCTTAACTGAAAGCAACCCTTCATTGATATTACAACAGTTCAGATGCACCTGTGCATGTGGCTATTCATCTCATCCTTGATAAACTCAGGGTATTCATTGCCTATATATCTGATTGGAATGAGAGCATCATAATCATTTAGAGCATTTTGGGCAGTACGGAACTCACTAATATAGTGCAATCTTTAGTCCCCACATGGAAAAATTCTGTTTAAAGCACTTGCGTTGTTCCTAAAAGTCTACTGATTGGGATGTCTGAGGGAAATCTACCATTAACTGTCCTTTGTCCCATTTCATGCAGAATATACAAAAACATTGTATCTATTGTATTACCGTCTGGGTCTTTCATTATGAGGCTAGGCATTTTTAAATACATTGTCCTCTTCTTTGTTAATCTGCTCAGCTCCGGAACAGTCACCCAGTTTTAAATTTAAGTCTTCTCCCAATTAAATAAATGGTATTGTTCATCATTTCTATTCAGAACAGTGTGCTGAGTAAATTCATTAAAAATGTGATATGCTGCCCCAGTTTACTACTGCAGTTCGCCTTATAAAAATGACTACAACAAATACTTCTGCCATTATCAAATGCAGTTAGAGCAAGCAATAATGTATCATTTGCAAATATACATTTGCTTTGACATGTTTTTGCTGCTGCAACTCTCATGTCTGGCCTTGTTCCTCCCACTAACCCTTTCTATTGCTGGGTAATTATGTAAATCAAAAGTCAATAAAAATTGGGCTCAATCGCCAAAGTCTCTTGCGTCATTATTGCATCGAATTCCTAAACAAAAACAACAAAATCCGCGTCACAGGAATACTCTTTTAACCCAACTATGATCCATGAAACATCTAAAAACATGTCACGGCACTTGGCTACAGCTAAGCCTTCTTTGGCGGCAAACTGCATTTTGTTGTATATAGTGTCCTTTGCCTGTGCAGACCAATTAAAATGTAGACACCCCCCCCTTCTCTAATGCTATTTCGAGGACTTTCAGGTTTATGCCCATGATATCGGCTGTATTTAATGCAAAAGTAACATTTTGAGTTTCTGTGAAATGAAATGTTTCAATGGGGCAGCCTTCTCTTAGGCATTTAGCTAGTCTGGTATTGCACTGCATATGCTCGCCAGTGATATGCCTCTTGCCATGCCTAATGTTGCCCAAAATATCCCACGCTCATTTGTATTGCATATGTCTGACACTACTGCACAAGATGCTGAAAGAATTACCCTGTACCCTGTTCCCGGAAACTGCATGCCTGGTACTTGATGTTTCCAAATCTGCCCCTCTTCCCCATGCGCATCCTATACTCGCTCAAATCACCAACCAACACAAACTCCCTAGCCTGCACCAGCGTAGCCAGATTATGGCATCTGCATGCCCACACCACCCACCCTGCCCTACCTCTCGCAGAAACAAACTCCCACAATCGCGCTCTACTTGGTGACCTCACTAAGCTCTGACACAACTGTTACACAGGCTCACCTTGCTACACCCACCTCTCCTCCCCCTACCTCATCCAAACCTGACCACCTGACATGCACCCTCCTCAATGCATGTTCACTCTGTGCCCATGCCCCTGATATCATGACCTTATTCTAGAAAAGGGCCTAGTTCTGCTCACCATTACAGAAACCTGGCTGCATGAAGCAGCAGGGCCCACCCCTTATCTCGCCGTCCCGAAAGGCTGCTCCATTCTTACATCAGATCGACCTGCCAGCCTTGACGGAATCGCCGCCATCATCTCCATATCATCCATCGCCATCCCCTCCCTACCCATCCTGCCTGGCTACGAACTGCTTCTTACTAAACATGAGTCTTGCCCTCAAACTACTATCAAATTCCTACTACTGTACTGCCAGCCTAACAACCTCAGCTCCCCACATACTGACATCCCCCTTCTACTTGCACTGGTCATAAAACCCAACACCGAATTCCTACTTCTCAGAGACTTTAACTTTAACTTCAACGACCCAACAGATTTCAATGCCACAGCCCTTTGCACTAAACTTCAGGAAATGTCTCACAATCCACCACCACCCCTACTCGTGCTAACGGCCAGATCCTTGATTGAATCATGCACCTGAATACGCCTATAATTATAGCCACCATTCACCCTTTTACCTGGTTGGATCGCTTCCTCATCACCCTGTCTCTTACACCTACCACAGCCTGCCAAGACACTAATCGCCTTCCTATCAAAGTGTGACACACCCGCAAACTAACCAAGGAGATGCTCGAACCCACATTATGTGCCTCCCTTGCACTACTGCCTGACAGTGCTGACCCTGAAACCATCCTCACCGCCTATGCCACTTTCTTACACACACTAGATCTCCCTGCTCCCCTCCAACCCACAATAAAAAAAAAAAGCCACATCTGGTTCTCTGACTAGCTTATCACCCTGCCCAAACAGAAAAGGGCCTTGGAGCACCCATGGAGAAAAAAAAACCTGTCCCAAGCCCACACAGATCCTTCCAAGACAAGGCCAAAACATAAAAAGCCACCATCATCATAATCACCACCACCACATCAAACCTCTATAACGCAAGGATCAGCGAAGCTAGCTCTTAATAACAAAAAACTCTTCAAAATCTTTAGGGAACTTGAGTCCCCAGGACCCGCCCATTGCTAGCTTCCTGAAAGACAAAGCCTGGTGCTCCCTCGTCCAAGCCTCCCTGGTCAATAAAACTCACAACCTCAGAAAAAAACATCAAAAAATCCTCACTCTTGAAAGGCAGCCGCACCTCCGCCCCATGCCATGGAGCAGCCATGACCATTGTGCCCCCTTCTACTTCTCCAAAGTCTCTTCTGCTGACGTCTTTGGCATCATCCAGAGTCTCAAACCCTCGAATTGGAAAAGTGATACATGCCCCGCCCACATTATGTACACAGACGCCCTCGCACCCACCGTTGTGAAATTAATCAATGCTTCCTTTGCCTCCTGCCCGATTCCCACTACCATCAGAGGCTTGGGTCACCCCTCTTCTCAAAAAATCCTCACTTGACCCCACCCTCCCCACCAACTATCTTCCTATCACAAATGGACCCCATCTCCTCAAAATCCTTGATCGCACTGTATAACTTCAACTCCAAACCCACCCAGAGTCCAACATCCTACTTGGCACAGGCAAATCTGGCTTCAGACCAAGACACCGTACAGAGACCACGCTCCTAGCCCTAATAATCCAACAACATACGAGACGCAGGCCAGATCGCCATCCTTCTCCTGTTGGACATATCTGCTGCGTTTGACCTGGTTCGTCATCGCCCCTCCCTTTTCAACCTCTCATTAGAAGCAGAGAGTTGGATCAACTCCCTTTTTCAGCAAGCACTTTTCCAGTGTCCCTGAAGGATCTGCAGCAGCAGACCCTATCCCGGTCTCCTATGGCGTCCCACAAGGCGCCTGCCTGTCGCCCACACCCAAGTCTTACTTGAACTCACCGGCAACCACAGTCTTGACTCTGCTAACACTAGGGCTATAGTATTGTACCTCTCTGCTCCCTGGGTTTTGTCATCGCTGTACCTGTCGTTCGCTATGGAAAAAGTCGCCATTTAGATTTTGTCCCTCGTGTAGGGCCAAATATCCATGGAAAGACTAGCACTCTCGGTGCAACAATTGTCTTTGCCTCGACCACATCGAAGCGGGTTGCACGGCCTGTAAACTCCTGCACCTAAAAACGCTTAAGGAGCGCTGCTTGAAGCGGTGGGTGGCCTACTGCATGTCGCAGGCCAAATGTTCTTCCCGTTGACGCCGCAACTGCCGAAAGTGATTGGGTGGGGGGGGGACTATCAATGACCAGTCCTCTGTGTCAGAAGCCATTGACCTAACAGTGGACAGCTCTCAGTCCGCGACGCCCGTCCCCGACCCCACCAGGCCTGATGCAAGTCGCGCTATGGGGAAAACACCCGGTGACGGGGGCGCACAAGATCATAACACACAACCCAAGGTTCTGCTTCGGCGGCACTGTTGAAGTGTACCAAAGTGCCAACGGAACCGTCAAACTTCGACCGGATGCCTTCCCCGCAGCCGCAGCCTGCGACTGGGCAATCCAAAGTAAAGGGCGATAACACAAAAAAAAAGCGTTTGTCGAGGTGTTCCGGCAGGACACGCAGATGCTGCTTAAGGCCCTGGTGGTGCCAAAATCCACTACTCGGCCTCCGGTTCACCCGGTGTCGCTGAAATCAACCACTCAGCCTCCGGTTAATCCAGTAGATCGACTAGATTACCCGAGCATTGGCGAGAGCATCTCAAGGATTGCCTCGGCAGTTAGACTGAAGGAATGGTCGAAGGAGGCGGCAAAGCACAAAGAACGGCCTAGAGACATGCCACATCGCCCTGAACCCCGCAAGGACTACAGAGAGTCCTCTGCATTTGTCAGGTACATTAAGGGACAAATCTCGACGTAACAGGGAAGATGATTAACCCTATCCTACGCTGTACCCCTTCGCTCATCCTCATGGACCAGGGAGAAATTTGAGGGATGTATGGACAGATTAGAAAAATGTCTTATTCTCAGAAGCTTGCTCCCAAGAGACCTCGAAGACCTTCCTTCTATGCCTGTATCCAAGTTTCAAAGGACCTTGTTATTTTTTTTTAATTTAAAATGATAGTTCATATATAAACTTCATTTATAAACCCATCAAAATAATTCTATTCTCTTATCGCTGTAATCACATCAGCAACAAAAAAAAGAAACTATTTTTCTGAAGCTTGTTAATCTGCTTAGAATAGCATGCTGTGCATACGGTCCGATATCCAGTGGTAACCGCGGAGTATTGCATCTCGTCTTTCGGGGACCGAAAGGGGACATCGGCATAGGCATGTCTGTAACACTATCCCTATCGTGACGTGTTGTGTACCTAAAATATCTCACGCGCCGAAGTCCCTCAGATTGTTTTTTTTTCGGCCCAGATAACTGGTCGCCCTATAGCGGAGCTCTTACATAAGAGACATTGTTTATCCTAAACCAACTTGTCTGTTATTTCCCCTTAAGTCATTTCGACGGCAAGAACTTCAATGAAGACTACGGGGGACTTTTCTACGGTGGTGGATTTTGGCGTCTAAGACCCAGCGGCTGAAGCATCCACGTGGCTGGGCCCTCTGGCTGGCCTTTACAGTAGGGAGAGTAGGGTCAGAGTGGCCATATTTCTGTTATATCTTTCCTCTTTCCCCCCCTTTACCCCATAGGTCTGGTCATCTTTCCCTTTTGCTATGGAAAGGACTCCTTTTAGGCTGTGCCCTAAGTGTAGGGTGAGATACCCATGGAAGGACGGGCACAGGACGTGCAACTCCGGTCTCCCCTTGGATCACGACGAGAAGCAGTGTGCGGCTTCTAATCTCCTTCGGCCTAAAACCCTTAAGGGGTGCCGTGTAAAACGGTGGGCCGTGTACGGTATTTCGCGGGCGGAACCCTCCTCCCCCACCACCACACCTGCCGAAAGTGACTGGGGCACTTCCGATGACCAAACATCCGTTGCAGATGTGATGGACCTCGAGGCGACACTTCTAGGTCTGCCACGCCCGTCCCCAACCCTTCAAGGCGTGACTCTGGTCTCGCTTCAGGGACAACACCTGGCGACAGGGGCGTACAAAGACATTAAACTAAACACAACCCCTCTACCTATTTCGACGGGCACGTCAAAAAAGGTGAAGGCGCCATCAGGGGCGTCGAAAATTTCGGCAGATTCCTCGGATCGTTCAGATCCAAAGCCTTCCCCGCATCCGCAGCAGCGTTTGACGTCTGGGCACCGCAAAACAAACAAGAGCGCTACCCCTAAATCAGGTTTACACGTCAAAGCGTGGAATTTCGACGGTCCCAAAAGGCCCGATAGGCCCAAAAACTAAGACTAGGCCCCAAGGTGAAAAACCTACCGCTAGGCCCTCTAAAGCCGCGGTAGGTGGTAAACCTACCGATAGACCTCCGGAACAACTATCTCATGCCGAGTCGGCGGAAATCGAACACCGTATCGCCAGAATTACTTCGGCGGTTGGGCTTATACCTATTCCGTCGAAAAACATGGAGTAGGCCACAGACATATCTATAGATACGCCATGTTGCCCTGATTCTCGCAATAACTAGGACGACAGTGAAGAGCCTCTTTCCAACACCCCGAGTCACAAATTTCGGCGTCAAGAGGCGGAAGACAGTTTTTCCACCCTTGGGCCCTTCTAGTTCATCTAAGTGGACAAGGGAGAAATTTGAAAATTTGAAGGGTGCATGGATTGTATTGAGAAAACTATTTTCTGAACATCCTTCCCCGAAAAGATCTTGTGGAGAGCCTAATCCTAAATCTGCTTCAGTTACAAGAGGGTCAGCCCTCAGTTCCCGTCCATCATGACGACATCGTTCAAATGGATACTTATCAGGACATTTACAGTGAACATGAAGAACCTTCCTTCCTGCAGGGCTACAATGAGGACCAGGCGGATGCCACGGACAATTGGGAAGAAACACACCAAGTGGGGACGGATCCATAGACGCTCCCCCAACAAGATCAGGACACTGATGTTCTGTGCCTGGATTCTCCTCCGTCCACCCCGGCATGCCTGGTCTCACCTGTAGACTACCAAATGGCCTTCAGTGACATATTAAGGAAGGCAGCAGATCACTTTCAAATAACTACTGCAGAGGCGGTGCCTGAGCACGACTTTGTGGAGGACATTCTCAAGGAGAAACCCCCCTCTAGCTAGGCCATTCCCCTCCTTAATTCTATTAAGTGAAGATTGGCCCCCTCCCTGGTGTCACCAGCTCAAAACCGGGCGGTGAACCCAAGAGTAGAAAAGTTATTTCGACCAGCTCCTTCAGACCCTCAATACATTAAAGGGCATGCCACCCCTGATTCCCTGGTAGTGACTACCACCTGGAAACGGGCAGGAGTACCCCTTGCTACAGAGGAGGCGCCTCCAGATAGAGAATCCAAGAGGTTATATGCCTTAGGTAAGCGGGTTACCTCGACTGCTGCATATACCACGCGCATAGCGAATAACACTACGCTGCTGGCGAGTCATACTGACTCTCAATGGAACCTAGTACAGGAAGGTCTCCAGGAGGTCCTAGAGCCCATCAGGTCCAAGCTTCTCATTATTGTGGCCGAAGGCAGGCAAGTGAACCAGAATGTGATAAAGAACTCTCTGGACATGGCTGAAACAGCAGGCAGGTCTCTGGCACAGTGAACCTTACTTAAAAGGCACGCTTGGCTTCATACGTCAGGGTTTAAGCCTGAAACACAGGCCGCTCTCATCAATAATCCCATTGAAGAAGCTAACCTCTTTGGAAAGGCGGTCGATGAGGCCCTAGAAACGTCCAAAAAAAGATCATGGGACTCTTAAGTCCCTGCAACAAATTAGCCCCCCCCAAGGGAGGAGTTAATGCTAGTCGGTCCTTTCGAGGGCAGTCCTGTGCAAGTCAGAACAACTATGGCACGGGAAGCTTTAATGCTGGACAAACATCAGGAAGCCTTGCATACTACCCACCAAGGGGTCCACGACGTGACAAAGCCAGAGGTAGAGGCCCCAATCCTAGAGGAGCCGCAGCCTCTGGTCAGAAATTACCATCAGATCGAGGTCCCCTCCCATGTCACCCCAGTTGGGGGGTGCTCAACATCTTTCTTCACGGCATGGGAGGGGATAACTTCAGACCAATGGTTCATAAAGACGGGTTGCCCATGGGTACTGTGTGGAATTCGCTCGCCTGACCTCCACAATTCAGACCACCGCGCTCACAGCGCCTCTCGCCGGACAATCTGGAGATCCTGAATCAAGAGGTGGAAGCGCTGCTGGGAAAGGACACCCTAGAACCCTTTTCTAGGTAAACGAGGGTATTTATTCAGTGTAATTCCTTGTACCCAAAAAGGACCTCACCATGCGCCGTGTTCTAGACCTGCATCCAGCGAACAAGTTCATAAAACCTCCAAAGTTTAGCATGGTTACGCTACAGGAGGTGATCCCACTGTTGAAACAGGGGACTACATGGCAACATTGGACATGAAAGAGGCATACTTTCATATTTCAATGTTGCCAGCGCACAGGAAACATCTAAGGTTCAAGGTAGAGGACGTGCATTACCAATTCAAAGTGCTCTCCTTCGGCATCGCCTTGGCGTCAAGGGTGTTTACCAAGGTACTGGCAGTAGCAGGAGCACACCTATGCAGACTATCCATCCCGGTTTACCCTTACCTCGATGACTGGCTCATAACAGGGGACTCGTACGACACATGTTTTTTTAACACCCAAAGGACCGTAGACCTTCCGTTCAGTCTAGGATTCTCCATCAACGAGAAAAAATCCAGTCTAGTCCCCAGCCAAGTAAAACAATTTCTGAGGGCTCTAATCTGGACGAAAGACAGCCTCGTCTTCCCCTATAACGAGAGGGTTCAGAACATGCTTTTTCAGATCCGCAATATGTAGCCAGTCGGGAGGTGACTGTGCGCAAAGCCATGCGTTTGCTAGGGATAATGGCGTCATGCATTTACTTGGTTCCCCACTTGCGGCAGCGCATGCGTCCCATGCAAGAGTGGCTCAACAGCCAGTAGTGTCAGGCCAAGGCTGACAATGGGAACATCTGGTAATTGTCTCGGCAGCCCTCGTTCTCTCTCTGCAGTGGTGGTCAAGGGAAAACCTTCTGAAGGGGAAAACCTTCACCACCCCTGCAGTGGAAGCCACTGTCACGACAAACGCATCTCTCACGCGGTCGGGGGAATCACCTGCTTCAGCAGACAGCGTATGGAGTGTGGTCCTCACAAATCGCGTCCAACCATATAAACTTACTGTAGCTATTAGCTGTGTTCAAGGCATTAAAGGCTTTTCAAAGGCAATTAGAAGGGAAGACATTGCTGATTCTAACAGACAGCACTAACGTCATGTATTACCTGAACAAACAAGGGGGCACTCACTCTCCAGGGCTATCCAAGCTGTCTCAAAACATTTGGATATGGGCTCTCAAACACAAGATTTCTGTTCCAACATGTTCCAGGGGAACTCAATCTATTGGCAGACATGCTCAGCAGAGATTTCCCTCTGCCCATAGAATACGAATGGCGTCTGCACAAAGACATTGTGTCCAACGTCTTTGCAGAATGGGGCTTCCCAGAGATTGATCTGTTCGCAACTCAGGAGAACGCCCAATGCCAAGACTACACCTCCAGGTACCCCCAGAACCGCTCCAAGGGGAACGGTCGCTGAATAACGTGGTCAGGGAAATTTGTCTACGCTCCTCCTTACCCCCCGACTCCCCTTCTCAACAAGATAGTGCACAAGATGCACCAGGAAACAGTTAACATGATACTGGTGGGCCCGCCAACCCTGGTTTGCTCATCTGATGGAAATGTCCCTCTCCCCACCAGTAAAACTACACTGCCTGTACAACATGTTGTCTCGGGACAGGGGGAGACCCTACACCCATGCCCACAAATTCTGAATTTAGCAGCCTGGCTCCTGGTGTCGTAGTTTGGACACCTACAGCTCCCTCAGAGGTGCAATAGACATACTCAGGAAAGCTAGGAAACCTAACACCCGTTTTTGCTATGCCAGCAAATGGAAACGCCTTGTTATCTGGTGTAATACCAAGGGCGTCAATCCCATTGATTGCTCACCCACACACATTGTACTTTACCTAACCCATTTGTTGGACACAGGGTTGGTCTTCAATTCCCTGAAGGCTCATCTGGCTGCTCTTTCAGCCTACACCACGCAACAACAAAAGGGGTTGTGGTGGAAGATACCGGTGATTAAGGCTTTTATGGAAGGGGTTCAAAGAATGTAGCCTCCCATTTCTCACCCAGCTCCTGGATGGGAACTAAATGTGGTTTTAACCAGGCTCATGGGGGTCCCCCTTTGAGCTAATGCATAAAGCAAGTCTAAAAGACCTTACTTATAAGACGGCCTTCCTAGTGGCTATCCCTTCTATCAGAAGGGTTAGTGAACTACAGGCCCTTTCTATTCTAGACCCTTTTGTTAAAGTCCACAGGGATAAGGTAGTTCTGCGAATGCATCCCAGATTTGCGCTTAAATTCATCTCGAAGTTCCATGTGAACCAATCGATTGAACTTCCTACTTTTTTCCAGAATCCCACTAGCATGGCCGAAAGAAGCCTACACACACTAGATGTGTGCAGGGCAGTCATGTTCTACCTGGAAAGAAGGAAACCACTGAGGAAAACAAACCAATTTTTTCGTTTCAGCGGCAGCTGGTAGAGAAGGGGATCCTGTCTCTAAATCCGCTATCTCAAGGTGGATTGTCAAATGCATCACACTATGCTACGCTCTTGCTAAGAGAACTTCCCTTCAGGCCTAGAGCACACTCTACTCTCGACACTGGGGCTTCCATAGCATGCATTGCAAATGTTCCCCTAGAGTCCATTTGCAAAGCCGCAACCTGGAGTTCTATACACACCTTTACAAAACACTATTGCCTAGACACTCATTCTAGATCTGATTCTGAGGTGGGACAAGCAGTACTAAGATATCTTTTCTCTACTATTCCTTCTCACAACCCACCTCCAACTCCGGGTACTGCTTGCTAGTCTATGCACAGCATGTGATTCTAAGCAGATTAACAAACATCAGAAGACATGCATTACTTACCGTAATAGCATTTCTGATGATTGTATCTGCTTAGATTCACATGTGCCCTCCCTACCTCCCAGCTGGGGGTGGAAGGAACATAGATGTCTTACTACTTCTCTCTTCATGTGCTCACTCACAATAGCCTTGGGCTCACTCATGGCAGAAAAAATACAATCGGAGGGACCTTGCGTGTAAGGGATTTTGGGTCCACTACACATCACGATAGGGATAGTGTTACAGACACGCCTATGCCAACGTCCCCTTTCGGTCCCCGAAAGACGAGATGCAATACTCTGCGGTTACCACTGGATGTCGGACCATATGCACAGCATGTGAATCTAAGCAGAAAATGCTATTACGGTAAGTAATGCATGTCATTTTCCGACTCTTCATAAGATAAGACCCCCATAAACATAAAAATCATCAGTCTGTCAATTTGTCAAGCTCTAGGATGTTGGCAAGATGCGTAATCGTAAAAATTGATTTTTTTGTCTTGGCCGCTCATCATCCTCCCCCATCTAGTTGCAGCCTCCAGTTTTTGTCAATCTTAAAAAAAGAACCAAAAAGATCTCTCTTATGGTAAAGTACTGGGCAGATCATGGTTAAATTGTATATTGATTCTGTGGTTTTCAGGTCCATACAGAACCGACAATATCATTCTGTTCCAGGTAATTGTCTGATTTCCGTTAGTCTTTCTCTAGTCGGAAGAATACTCAACCGAATTTTCAGAAATGTTTGTCGAGCTTTTGGGTCTGGAAATAAGATGAGGTATTTCGGAATTTCATTGATAGCCCGTTTATCAGAGTCACAATGGATGTTCATGGAATATTTGAATTTCTCTTTGATAGTCTTCAGCCAGTCCTTCCTTTGCAACTTAATTTTGGCATGCTAAGTTGGTTGTATTAACATTTCAAGTGAAATGTTTTCTTTTAACAATTCTTCTTGCAGATGTTTTAACTACTTTTTCAATTTGGTGGTGTCCATTGTATCGTCTGTACCTTGAAGTATTTGAATCGCTGGTGTTTTTTCATCAGCAAGCACTTTTCGTAATAGATACAGTTGTTTCCAGAGGACTATAGAGGGCAGAGACTGCGTTGCTATTTTGTGCCTTTTCTAGGTATTGGATAGTTCTTTGGCAGTCGCAAGATTTTCCATCAAAATAGGGCTTCAAGTTTCTGCCAATTGATATTTCCTACCATAATTATTGCTTCACTCCCATAGGTGGTAATAGGGATCACTTTTTGTCTATAGTATGGTAAAGGTTTCATGGAAAATGTTCCATATTTTCTATGCAGGAAACATCCTTGTCTCGCCATAGACTGCATTTTTCCTTCCACGTTAGTCACCCATTCTTTTTCGTTTCCAGATTGATTAGTACACCTAGGTACTTAAAGGTAGTGATCTCTTCCACTGGTTTGCCATCGATTGAAAGCTTGCAAGACCTTTTTTTCTTTGTCCATTGTTTCGGCAAAGTCATATATATATTTTTTTGTATTGACTCGTAGCTCGTTGAGATTCATGTATTTGGCCAATTTTCGCAGGCTCACTTTTATACCAGATATCGTTTTGTCTAGTAGTATGTCATCTGCATAAATTAATGCAGGAATCGGGACAAAGTTGATTTTTGGTGGATTTAAGGCAATGTCTTTGATCGATCCTTCGAAGTCTGCTGTATATAGACTGTACAGGGTTGCCGCAAGCAGGCACCCCTGTTTCAATCCGTTCCAGGTTTTTATGGGAGCAGTGGTCAGTCCATCTTTTGATAATGTGATAGTAATTGTCGTATTTGAATACAGCAGTTGGATAGGTTCAATAATCTCTGGTGGGCTGTTCCATGCTGTTAGTTTCTTCCATATTTTGTGTCTATTTATGGAATCAAATGCCCTATTCAGGTCGACAAATGTGGCATATACAGTAGACTTTGACATTAGAGATTCATGTTTAAGTTCAAGCTCAGGAGGTTGATATGAGTACCTACGTTGGGAGTAAATCCCGTTTGTCTCGTTGCAAATCATTTCTTTTGATTGGCCCAACCCTTCAATTTCTTGAGAAAAAATGTGGAAAATAGTTTGCCTAAAGGGTCAATGAGAGCAATGGGACGGTAGTTGGCTGGAACATCTCTCGGAACCTGTTTAAAAATAGGTATTAGGGTAGCCTTTTTCCATGGCGTAAGGATCTGTTTTAATTTGCTTATCAAGATAAGGAGTTAGGCCATCACGTTTGCCCAGGTGTCAGGATCTTGTTTTATGATGCCGTTAGTCAGCCCATCAGGGCCAGGAGCACGTGACTCTTTTAACTTTAGGATTGTTTCTAGAATATCTTGAATTCCCCATTGTATGGTCCACTTTTTTGCGATCTTCGGAGGGCATTCATCCGGTACTCTTTCTTTATAGAGGATAGAAAAGTGTTGAATCCAATTGGTTTCTGTCACATTTGTCACAAGGAGCTGTTGATATTGAGTTATTGGGAAGGTTCCAAAGTTCTCGCAAATTTTGGTTTTTAAAGGTGGCCAATATGGTTTCGTCATCTGTTTGTAGCATCGTCATTATGTGATAATTTTTTTTTTCAATTTGTGTATGCTTGTCTAGCTCTATATCTTTTGTTTATTTTGTACATTACAATTTTTCTTCAATAAATATGGTTTGCTGTAGACCTTTACCTTTACTTTTTTTTTTTTTTTGCAGCCAATTCTGGGTTAAAATTATGATTATGGAACGTCATTCCTGATGATGGCTTTAGTTTCTGGAGACACAGTGAAAGTCATTCATAGTTCAATTTTGTTTCGTCATCCAACTTGGCAAAAGTTTGTTGTTCGCCTCAAGTTGCATTACCAATGGTTTCTCGAATTGGTGGATCAAATCTGTGCCTTAAATTGTCACCATGTTATGATCACTTTTGACAGTTAAGATTTTTACTTTTGATATTGACTTGTAGATTTGGGTTGACGTATATATGTAATCAATGGTTGCCCTTGAATTCCCACAACCCCAAGTGGATGTAATGATGTTTTGCTCCGCACTTGCTTTATTGATTAAAGTCGAGTTTCAAAATGTTTTCTTTCTGCCATCTCCATGTGCTTTGTGAAAGGTCCTTTTGGTCCTTTAATTAATTGTCCCTTATAATCCAATAAATAAATATTCAGGCCCTCACAGACGATGAACTCAATATTTTGATGATTGCCAGCTACATCATCTATAGTCAGAAAAGCAGCGTCTAAAAATTATCATCATTAATGGTAGCTGAATTCCAATATACATTGAAAATAGCTAACAATCGGTGGTGTGCCTTTGTTTTCCCATAAACAGTTTTTGGTTGTACCTTTATAATCGTATATTGGATCCATGGACTTATGTTTACGGACTCCATCCAATTCCACTCCGGGTTAATTTGAATCATGATAATTATACCAGAAGAAGGGCAACCTTATTTATTTTTGTATTGCCGGGTTCAAAAAAGTTAGAAAGCCATCACAACATGGTGTATCTGTCAACCAAGTTTCATGGAAACATATAATTTGGAAAGATATGAGTTCACAAGCTGGTTGATCAAACCAATGAGAATTACTACTTTTCCATGAACATAGGGACCAGTTATTGGCGTTTGATAAATTGGGTGGTTATGAGTTGCAGTTCATTCTGAGTTGTTTGTTCGATTTCCATCATATTCCCAATGAATGGGATAAGTGGTTCTATGACTTCTGGTACTCTTCCTGGGCTATCGATCACCAGGCCAGTAGCCCATGATGCTGTTAGTATCTGTCTGTGTGTGTTTTACCAAATACTGGTCATCAAGTTTCGTATGATCATTACCTAATGGCCACCTCGGTTTGATGATGGCCTATGATTATTCCTCCTCTAGATTATTCTCCCTTATTTGCGTACATTTGAATCCAATTTTGTTGGTGTTCTTTTCTTTGCTAGTATCCTATTCATGACTGCAATATCCCACAATTCTATTCTTACATTGTAAGTTGTCTTCATCAAACATCACCACCTTGATGTCCCCTGTACGAATGGCCTTTAGTTGGGGGATGACATGGAATAGTAACAGAACATTCATTCGATTTAAGATCAGAGGGTCATTGCCTTGACTGCTTCTGCATAGCCTTATAACAAAAGTTCTTCTCTGAATCATCGGGTCCACAAATGATGGTAACTTTAGAAAATTGACTCGTGTAAAACTCATGTCGTCAAACTGTGGTCGCTGCTGAGCATTATGTCTTGTTTTAGGTGAATATTCATTATCTGTGCTCGTAACCTCGGAAGCAGACTCATCTATTTCTGAGACTGTCCTCAAAGAAAGTACACTTCGCGACGAACAGTCCAGAGAGACATTTGATATCTCTTCACAAGTAAGGTCCATTGAATAAGCATTTTCTGTTAGATATTCATCTATTATAATAAGTTTAGATTCATTGTGTAGTGTTGACCGCTCTATCACTTCCGCATCAGAAGAGTCGATATAGATTAAGTCGAGTAGATCCTGCGATTGGGCTTAGACCACAGCTTGTTGTGTAATTGGGTCTTTCTTAGGCATGTTTCCAGGCATAACCGAACTTGGCTTAGAAGCCTTTTCAGGTCTCTTTGTTGGTTCATGAACCTTTGTATTAGTAGTTGAAAGTTGCTGCGTGAGCATTATATTTCGTAAAAGGCTCTCGAACCTGTTTGTTTAAGAGCCCTTTTTTTCTTTTTCTTTTGTCCATTTGGCACCAGCGACTCATTTCTTTTGTGAGAATATTTGGAATGTGTCCACTGGTGTTTTTAACGAGTCGGCAGTTATCTTTGCCAGAATTGGAGCATTGCACTAGATGGTGTGGACAGTTTTCTCTCAGATCTGGAATAACAGATGTTAAGTGATTAGGTTTTTCTGTTGAGGGGACAAGAATGGGTTCAGTGACCCGTTGGGTCTGAGATAACACTTTCAGCCATGAAATCATATCAGTTGTTGTTTCTCAGCTCTTTCGCCTCTCGCAATCTCAAATAATCTTGCTTACCATAGTCGAAATTGTTCAACTTCCGTGTCTAACCTCTTTTCTATGCTATTAATAAAGCTCTGTGTGATTCTTCTTAGTATGGATTATCGTCAGGAGTGTCGCTTGGTCCTTTATATTTTCGTTATTTGTCTCATGCAATTTCATGAATGGAATCATAGATTGAGAAATGATTGTTATAAGCATGTTCTACAGGTCCAACATCGTTGTTGGAATCATCTGCTGCTGGTAGATATGATGATCTTCATTCATGTGATGCTTTCCATCTGGTTCGTTTCCATATCTTGATGCTAGCTCTTTCTCCTTTAGATTTGTTCTTTTCTGAGGTGAAAAGCACAGAGATTCTTCAATTTCAAATGTGAACTGATTATTAGGCTTTTTTTTTTCTTCTATTTGCTGTTTGTCTTGACTGCACTTAATCGTTTATCCTGCAGCTTAATATATTTGGGGGCAGGAGTCGAAGTGCCAAGCGGCTCAGTTTGCCTTGTGTTGCAGATGCTACCAAATATTTCCTTTCTTTTATCGAGATTATTCATCAACGATTAAATCTCGGTAAATTCTAGTGATAGGCGGGCTGCTTTGGTGGATTGACCATGCATTGATCACAATAAGCCTTCATCTGCTTTTTGCACAGCATGTTGTTGTAGCCATTTCAATTTTGCCATCTTTGCCTTTTCTTTTTTAGAAATGTCATTCCTGAACCTACAGACAGTTTGTCAGGTATGACAGTTTGATGACCACAACTTGATAATGACTGAAGGTTGTCAGAATTCGCCTTCTCTGTAAGATGGATTCTATGGGAGTCATGGCGTTGTCCATCCGTGGAAGCTTGTCCCACAGGTCTTGATGTTCTTTTACTCTCGTTAGTAGGGAATCGCCTCCTGAATTTTGTTGCATACTAGTCTGGTTAATAGCATGCCCTTTGGTCTCTTGAGGATTACCTCTGACTTCTTGATGTAAGTCAGGCCTTCTCTCGGTGTCCAGGTTCTGAATAAGGGATGATGTATGATCGATACCACTTTCTCGGGGGGAGGGGGAGGAATTAACATCAAGGGCCTCCCGTGGAAGTATCGTTGGTACTACAAAACAATGACTTGCATTGTTCAAGGCTGATTCTTTGTCGCTATTACTATGTCGAATAGGTGTTCCTCTCATCACATGCTCGTCTCGCTGGGCATACAGTAGAACTTCTTTAGTATTCAAGCCAAAACCAAAGAGGGGAACCATGGATTTTAATTGATTTTCAGGCTGGTGTGGTTCGTCTTGCAATATGAGAGGAGCTCTTGTCGATATGTTAGTGTTAAGCGTAGAAGCAGCTTCTAGTAGTTGGATAGCCTGTGCCATATCCGTTTCTGCCAAACAAGATACACTTTTCACATTCCGTTCATCCCTAGAAGAAACATTTTTCTTACAATCCTGTTTAAGCAAAGCTTGCTCAATTGTAGGCTGTGTAGACACAGGTTGAATGGAGGTACTTGACCCTGCTTTACCATGCTGCCTTGTTCGTGGTCCCGTTAAAGTGGGCGCTTTCAATCTCTGAGCTACCATTGCAGTGTTGTTCCTTGTTGTCATAACTTTTATTTTTTTACTTTATTCAATTTATAACGCGCAGCTGTGAACCCTGAGGCATGAGGGTGCGAGACATGACAAAAAAAACACACCCATAAAAAGATGTAAAGATTAAGCAAGTGGGGAAGGAGATCACTACATCAGGATGTAATAGTACCCGGTCAGCATAGGTGAGTGAGAGAATGATTGATTAGTAGAAGAGATCGGTCTTGAGGGTTTTCTTGCAGGAAGTGACCGAAGATTGCTGACGAACCATGGGGGGGGGGAGCAAGTTCCAGAGTTTTGGAGCTGCAGTATAAAAGGCCCCATTCCCCACCTTAAGTTTACAGTGTGGAAGAGATGGCAAGTTCTGGTTACTGAACCTAAGGACCCTGGGGTTAGCTTTGTCTTGGATTTGATCTAGCAGGTATTTGGGCATTATGCCAAGCCTGCATTTCAAGACAATCGTTAGATTTCTGAATTTAACCCAGGCTTCGATCGGCAGCCAGTGTAAGGAACGTCGGGCAACTGAGACGTAGTCACGCCGCGCCAGGCCCATGATGACCCGAACAGCCCTGTTCTGGACTACTTGAAGTCTATTGGAGTCCGTTTTTCCCAATCCGGCCATGAGGCTGCCACAGTAATCGATCTTTGCCCCAACTATGGCTCTTGAGATGGTCTCTGCATTTGCCTGCGAGATAAAAGGTCTTAAGTGGGTCAAGAGTTTTACATAGTAATTGGAGGCAGAGATGACGCTACTAACGTGGGCTCTTGTGTTGAGGGACTGATCAAAACAACGCCCAATATTTTTAATTTAGGTTGGGGAGAAATGTCCACTAGGCCTAGCCTAAATGATTAAAACATGGGGTCCAATTTGGCAAGGTAGTTTGTGTTGCCCACGATCATGAGCTCGGTTTTGCTTTTGTTTAACGCAAGGTTGTTGGCCATCATCCAATTTTCAATAAGGGAGAAGATTCTGTTGAGTTGTTGTTCATCCTGGAAATGTACACCAGAAAGTTTTACTAAGACCTGGGTATCATCAGCGTAATTAGAAAATGAGATACCTTCTTCCTCATGCATCTTAAAGAAGGGAGTGTATGCAGTTACACTGACAGGTTACCCATGCGCTCACGTTTTACCGAAAAAGAAGACCGGTGACCTCTTAAAGAGTAGCAGGATGAGATCAAATTAAGGAAGATGTGGAAATTCTTTAGGGACAATAGAGATCATCAGGATGGTAAGGTTTATACCTTTTCAGGACAAATACAGACAACTTAATAAACCAGTCTCACAAGAAAGCACTCCAATCACTTCACCTGGCAGTTCAGATGCAGAATCGGAAGGGGATCAAGACAAAGACACAGAGCAAACAGACAAAACTGAAGGACAAGGATTTCTAAATCAAATTAGGAGGTACAAAAAAGGCAATAGAATCAATTTCCAAAAACAGGTTTGTCTTTTATTACCACTACAGACAAACCAACAACCGTCAACCACAGGAGGGGCAAGTGGGGGAGTGGTAGACACAGGGCACCCAGATGCTCTAGAAGATTTCAGACGCCTCACAAGAGCAGGGGCGAGAGAGGCAGCGAAAAGGAACAAATGAATAACCTAGTACTGAATCTATCCAATCATCAATTGAAACCGGAGGAAATGTCACTGCTAAACAAAGGATTTACCTTTGCACCATCCACACACTTTCAGAACACAGAGGTGCATATAGACCTCTTTGAATTTGTGGGAGATCTCAGCATTTCGCACAAAAGAATTTGAAGTTGAAAAGAGCAGCCTCACTATTGAAGATTTGACCAATATACATCTCAGATCATTACAGGAGACAAGGGAACGACCGATTCATGAGACCTTGCATGAACTTCAAATACGGCAGACCAGTCTTGCAAATAAGGAAATTAAATCTAAATTCCAAGTTTACACCGCAGCTTATGCCAGATAACTTAGTGGACGCTTTTTACAAATCAGTTACTAAAGATCTCAATGACCTTATGGATGTCAGATTAAACAGCAGCAAGAGATCCAAGTATACATATGACAACCTGACCGACAAGGAAAGAAAGGTCCTCTTTAACCTAAAACAAGATCATAATTTGGTTATTAAGGGAGCGGGTAAAGGAGGCAAGATAGTTGTTATGGTGCGAGGAGATTATGTAACGATGGCAATGAACCATTTGAACACACCTTCTTGTTATGTCAAATTGAAATCCAACCCCAAATTGGAAATACTATCTGAATTAAAGGATGCCATCACAACTTGGCACAGGCAAGGACTCGTAACGGACGAAGAGAGGCAATTCCTGGACATGAAACAACCAATCCTGCTCACCATATATTTTTTGCTGAAAATCCATCAGGATTATGAAGAAATTCCCGAGGGGAGACCCATTCTGAGTGGAATAGGTTGGGCCACTATGAATATGGCAGATTACATCGATAACATATTAAGACCTTTGGTCACTGCAACCAAATCCTATTTAAGAGACACAACGTGGGTGATCAACAAACTGGCTACAGTAGAATGGCACAAGGACTATGCCATCGACCTGGGATGTCAAATCCTTGTACACGTCCATCAGACACGACACAGCTATAGAAACAATTGATTACAGTTTCTCCAAGGAAACTGCATCCAATTTTCAATCGGTGAGCATGCTCAAAGAAATGTTATTAACCCTACAAAACGTTTTCATTTTCAATGGAGATTTCTATAAACAAACCAGAGGGGTAGCAATGGGGGTCAAATATTCCCCGGCCCTCGCGAATCTAGTATTGGCTATGTATGAGGACAAACATATCTACCCAAATGAAACGTATGACCAAAATGTAGTTTTATGGACGCGCTACATAGACGACGTTCTGTTGATTTTGGAAAGGAGAGGAAGGGGGACTCAAACTTTATGAAGAGAGCCAATCAGAACACAATGGGAATTGATTTTACTGGAACTTCAAGCGCAAATGAGATCAACTTTCTAGATCTGAACATTTATGTTTCACAAAACTCCCTTAAGACAAAAACTTTCAGAAAGGATACTGAGGCAAACTCAATTCTATTTGCCACGAGTTGTCATAATCCAGTAATTGGGAACACACCCAATGGAGAATTTGTTGGAGCCTGTAGAAATTGTACTGAAAAAGGGGATTTTGAAAATGAATGCAAACTACTCACCAGCAGGTTTAAGGCGAGAGGATATGGCAAGAAAACCATAGCCAGAGCACAGGAGAAAGCAAAAAAATTGAACAGAGAGAATACTCTAATTTCTAACAAAGTGGGGACAAATGAAATGGAGAGAATCGGCTTTATTACTACTTATTGTGCTGACAATGCAATTTTGAGAAGAATCTTGAAGAAAAATTGGTACGTATTACAATTGGACCCACATGTGAAGAGGTACATTGAAGACAGTCCATCTATGATTTACAAACATGCAAGAACGATTAAGAACATTTTGAGTCCTTCCTTACTTCCAGAAATTAAAACTGTCAATCCTACAACATGGTTACCAGCGTTACCAAAAGGGTTTCGAAAATGTGGCACATGTTCAACGTGCAAACATGCATCAGATAACACATCGACCTTTAAGGACGAATATGGAATCAAACACACAATTGAGGATTACATCAATTGCAAGTCGAAATATGTTATCTATGCTATCGTCTGTCACTGAAGAGATTTACATAGGAAGTACTATTTGAGAGTTAAGAACAAGAATACGAGAACATCTATCAGCCATAGGCAGCTAAGACATCAATTTACCATTAGCCCAGCACTGGCAGAAGAACCACCAGTTGAGCGACAAGAGACTGCTGAGATTTGTTGGTCTCAAAAAAGTGACACTAGGACCGAGAGGGGGTGGCCAGGAACTGAGACTAAGACAAGAAGAAGCCAAACTGATCTGTAAATTTCGCTCAGTGGAAAGGGGCCTGAATTCAGACAATGAAATGGCTTCATTTTTGTAACCAGTGGCATAGAAGTTTGTTATAAATAATTGTCGATTGGGAATGCTTACCAAGTGAAAGTTTTTCTTGAAAAAATGGTAATGTATGCTATTCATTTGACCCTAACATGGCAATAATAAATACTGTCCTAATTACACTTTGGCATTAACAACAATGAGGCGAGTGCGCTCAGCACTAAACCAAATGACTATTTAATAAGGAACACAAATTTATACGTAATTTTTCACTTAATACAAAGGTTTTTTCATAGGGGACTCTGGGTTAACACCAGAGTATACACGAGATGTAGAGTTGTGCAAGCCATGCAAGTCCTGTTTCAACCTTTTCACTCACACAGAATAGTGTGCACCAAATACAACGCAGGAATCATTTTATCATGGAAATGGATTTAATTACAATCCGCAAGCATTCCACATTGATTTAAACAAAACCACATTTAATAATTCATAATTAGAATATGTGATTTGTTTTCATAGAAAAATGCAATTCCCACAACACGACATTCGAATAAGCCCAAAATATGGCCGCCAGAATAGAAAACGTTGTAGGACTTTGTTGCTAGGTAACGTGAGCAACAACAAAATGGAGTCCTGCCGAGACCCGCGTTGTACGAGGACAGTTCTGCACGAAGCAGAGGAACAGAGGCAAGCGTTATTGGCGCGCCCCCAAAGAGACACTCTAAGCACAGACACACGTGTCTACACGTGGTGATCTGCTCATATCTTATTTACACCGACGAATGCGGGAAGAATTCTATTTGTTTAGAAAACTAAACCATCGATTTAATTTAACGTTCCGACACAAACCTTCGTGTGCTCTTTTAATTTTAGAGATAGCATGAGTATGACAATAGAGGTGCCATTTAATTGCGTGTGTCCATGAATGTCCGAGGCAAATTAGAAGCTCGAAATTGACACGCGCTATGCAATGTGTTAATCAATATTGTGTGTCCATGAGTAGACGGACTACGTTATTCCAACAGTGAATCATCACCCCGTGAAGGTAACAGGCCAAAAAAGCAAATTGGGTATCTTCACAAAATTGACATTTCTAAACGCTATTACGAACAGGAACAACGGATTACGAGTATATATTTTTACTTCTGTGGGGGATCGGAACACACACTCGCCCATCAAAAGGGTATGGATTGCTTTATTATAGTCTCAAGCACAAACATGTGTGTCTTTTCCTTTTTAATCAGGCTGGGATTTAACCCGAGACTTAACAAAGACGTTAAGATATACATACAACCACTATTTGTGTAAGCAGAATCAGACTGAGTATGAATACCATGCATACCATATTTAGCAAGAATTAAAATCTGCATATCAAACACACTAATGCAATGTGCTTTTCTGTTCTTTGTCCTTTTTATTTCCTTTTTTTTACACTCTTTTACCACCCTTAAACACTCCTACCCTTTACCCCTCCCTTAATGGCCAATCTCTTTATTTTATGTTTTCCCGGAACTTTTGGGGGTTTTGTAATGAATGTTATAATTATGAAACGTATAAACATGGCTGTTTCCTAAAATTGGTATCAAAATTGTTTTTTAATCATTGCTTTATTTAAATGTTCTTATCACAAAAATGGTTTTTGTTTTACAAAAAAGGGTATTATCATTTGCAACTGTTCAACATAACCAGCCCTGAGTTGAAAAAGACGGGAGTGCCATCAAAACACGTGTAATCAGAGGGCATTGTCAACACGTATTAAAAAAAAAATACATTGAAACACTGAGAAAGAGGTCACCCGTCTTCTTTTTCGGTAAAACATGGGCGCATGAGTAACCTGTCAGTGTAACTGCTTACACTCTCATTTAAATGGAGTAGAGGAGCCAGAGACTCTGTTACCCTCCCATGCGACCATGAAAAGGAGCTATCCTTAAGTACAAACAAGGGCGCTGAGGTCCACCATTAGGTACCCCTCAAAAAAGGTTCCTCCACTTTTTTTCATTTTGAAGAAGGGAGCTGTATAGATGTTATTAAGGCAGGGGGAGGTACTAGCACACTGAGGAACCCAAAAGAGAACCGGGATTGGGTCCGCTTCAAATTGCCCTAGGTAAATTCTACTTTGTCCGTTAGCCAAGAAGGAATGAATCCATGATGCAGCAGAAGGGGAAAAATTGGTCACCTCGGCCATTCTGGTTACCAAAATGGGGTGATCAACTAAATCGAATGCCGCGGATAAATCCAGAGAGACGAGAAGAGTTGCTAGGCCTTTATCCATGTTATCAGGTAGATGTGACTTGAGATCTAGAAGGGAGGTCTCGGTACCATAGCCCTGCCTAAAGCCAGACTGGTAGATGTTTAGGATGGGATGCTGGTTCAACTGGGAGGCTATTTGTGAATAAGCTATTCGATCGAGTATTTTCAGAAGGAATTGCGTGTTGGTAATTGGGCGATATTTAAGCGGGTTATCAGGGGCAAGTCCAGGCTTCTTAAGAATGGGGGTGATCCAAGCGGTTTTAAGGTTGTCGGGGATGCAGCCCTCTTGTAAGGAAGCGTTAACAAAATTACAAATAGCTTTTAGCAGTGGAGGAGGGCAAGATTTTATGATTAGGGAGGAGCAGGGATCGCCCTTACACTTAGTGGGCTTGAGTTGGTCGATGGCCTCTGAGAACTCGTTTGACTTTAACCTTTAAGTGAGTTATAGCAGGCAAGAACTATCCTGCTAGGGGTAGAAATGTACCTAGCCCGTTCTCTAATTGGGCAGCCTCCCAGTTGGAAACGCTGCACACTTGATTAAAGGGGTAACCCCGCTCAGTTTCTCAGTCGCGCATTTCAAATGATCCCAATAGCGGAAGGTGATTTGGGTAGAAAACGAGACATATCCGCCAAGCAGGGGATCAAAAGCTGATAAGGCACCTGCAGTCTCCCGATGCGCTGTTCTATTTTTATATCTGCCCTACAGGCTACAAGCTGTGTCAGCACATTATCAAGGCAGTGCTGAACCAAGGCTGAAACTTCCGCTCTACGTACCCCCCAAGCTTTAAGGGAGTTTCTCTCCACTCGCCCTTGGCCCAAAGGCCTTCTCCCACACACGTGACCTTGGGTAAGCAGTGCAGGCACCAGGTCTTTCACGCGGCTGGCTTCGCCCCCGCTCACTGCTGCCTAGCCGGACTGTCAGAGGGCTGGACAAGCACTGGGGTTCTCAGCTCGCACAGCTCACATGGGGATTCTTGGCTCACGCAGCTCACCCAGCTGTTTCGAGTTGGGCTCCTCCACACACTTGCTGCGACTCTCTGCGTCCAGCAGCTAGAGGAAAGAACCTCAGAAATCTCAAACGTAAGCAAGTGTGTCAAGCCGCACCTCAGAAGCACAGGGTCAGAATCAGAAAAAAAGGACCTTGGAAGATCCACATGAGTTGTTTACCTGTGTCCTCACAAATGATGATGTTATGGACACATGATCAGGATGAGGGTGCCACCTTTCTGAAAAACTACAATGTGAATGACCAGGCAGATCTTATGGACAATTGGGAAGACAGCAATCAGGTTGATACTCACCCTTGGATGTCCCCTACTCTCACCCAGGACCCGATGCCCTGTGCATAGACCGCCCCCCCTCCACTCAGGCCCATCTACTGCAAGAGGTGGAGACCCTTCTAGGAAAGGACGGCATAGAAGTCGTCCCTATTCTACAGGTAAACAAAAGTATTTATTCAGCGTACTTCCATGTATCCAAAAAGGATCTCGCCATGCGCACAGCGAACAAGTTTCTAAAACCTCAAAGGTTTCGTATGGTCACTTTACAGGAAGTAATCCCGCTGTTTAAATGGGGGCGGGGGGATTACATTTCAACAATGGACATGAAAGATGCATACTTTGATATTTCAATTTTGCCAGCGCACACAAAATACATAAGGTTCATGATAAAGGACAAGCACTTTCAGTTTGTATTGTATTTGTTTATTCTTATATAGCGCTTTATACCAAAGCGCTGTACAGTTACAACAGGGTACATTTAACATAACAAAAACTGTAACGGAAACAAATTACAAACATGAATCAGTCCCAAAAACAGTATGTAGAGCAATTATTCAGAGGGGGGAGAGAAGGGGGGAGAGCTAGGAGGAAGAGGGAGGGAGGGAGGGTAGGAGCACAGTTCAGTTCGGGGTACTCTCCTTCGGCATTGCCTCGGCACCGGGGGTGTCTACTAAGGTACTGACAGTAGCGGCAGCACACTTGCGCAGACTATCCGTCCTGGTTTACCCATACCTCGACGACTGCTCATAACAGGTGAGTTCTACGAAACATGCCTATTGAACACGCAGAAGACAATAGACCTCTTATTCAGTCTGGGATTCTCCATCAACGAGAAGAAATCCAGCCTAGACACCAGTCAAGTAAAACGGTTTCTAGGGGCTCTAATTTGGACGAAAGACGGCCTTGTCTTCCCCTTCAACGAGAGGGTTCAAAACATGCTGTTCCAGATCCCTCAGTATGTAGCCAGTCGGGAAGTGATGGTACGCAAAGCCATGCAACTGTTAGGAATGATGGCGTCCTGCAATTACTTAGTTCCTCGCGCGCGTCTGCGCATGCGTCCAATGCAAGAGTGGCTCAACAGCCAGTGTTGTCAGGTCAGCCGACAATGGGATGATCTGGTAGTTGTCTCACCAGCCCTCGTTCTCCCTCCGCAGTGCTGGTCGAGGGAAAACCTCTTGAAGGGGAAGACCTTCACCTCCCCCGCAGTAGAAGCCACTCTCACGACCGACTCATCTCTCACAGAGCAGGGGGGTGAGGGTAGGCTCATCTGCTTCAGCAGATGGTTCACTGTGTGGGGTCCCCCCCAAGTAGCGTCCAACCACATAAATCTGTTGTAGCTATTGGCGGTATTGAAAGCACTGAAAGCCTTTCAAACACAGTTACAGGGGAAGACAGTCCTGATCTTGACAGACAGCACCACAGCCATGTACTACCTGAACAAACAGAGGCACACACTCTCCAGTGATATCCAAGCTGTCCCAAAACATTTGGATATGGGCTCTGAAACACAGGATGTTCCTGTTGTCTCAACACGTTCATGTTCAGCAGAGATTTCCCACTGCCCGTAGAGTACGAATGGCAACTACATGAAGACATCGTCTCTGTTTTCGCAGAATGGGGCTCCCAGTGATCAACTTGTTCGCAACTTTGGAGAGCGCTCAATGCCAAGATTGCGCCTCCAGTTACCCACAGATCCGCTCCAAGGGGAACGGTCGCTGAATAACATGGTCAGGGAAATCGGTCTACGCTACCCCCCCCCCCCCCCCCCCCGACTCCCCATTTCAACAAGATAGTGCACAAGATGCACCAGGAGCCACTTTCCATAATACTGGTGGGCCTGCCAACCCTGGTTTGCTCATCTGATAGAAATGTCCCTCTCCCCACCAGTAAAACTACCCTGCCCGTACAACATGTTGTCTCAGGACATGGGGGAGACCCTTCACCCATGCCCACAAACTCTGAATTTAGCAGCCTGGCTCCTGAGGTCCTAGAGTTTGTACACCTACAGCTCCCTCAGAGGTGCAATAGACATACTCAGGGAAGCTAGGAAACCTAACACTTGTTATTGCTATGCCAGCAAATGGAAACGTTTTGTTATCTGGTGTAATAACCAAGGGCGTCAATTCCATCGATTGCTCACCCACTCACATTGTACTTTACTTAACTCATTTGTTGGACACAGGGTTGGTCTTCAATTCCCTTAAGGTTCATCTGGCTGCTTTCAGCCTACACCACGTCACAACAAAAGGGGTTGTGGTGGAAGATTCCGGTGATTAAGGCTTTTATGGAAGGGGTCAAAAGAATGTAGCCTCCCATTTCTTACCCAGCTAATAGGGAACTAAATGTGGTTTTAACCAGGCTCATGGAGTCGATCTGTTTGCAACTCGGGAGAACGCCCAATGCCAAGACTACACCTCCAGGTACCCCCAGAACCGCTCCAAGGGGAACAGCCTCTAAATAGCATGGTCTGGGAAATTTTTTTACGCTCCCCCCCCCCCCCTCCTCCCCTGGAAACCCCTCACTCAAAAAGATTGTGCACAAGATGCACCAGGAACCAGTCACCATGATATTGGTGGCCCCCATGTGGGCCTGACAACCCTGGTTCTCTCATCTGATGGAGATGTCCCTCTCCCCTCCTATGAAACTGCCCTGCCAGTACATCATGTTATCTCAGGACAGGGGAGAAACACTGCACCCAGGCCGGCAAACTCTGAACTTAGTGGCCTGGGTCCTGAGGGTGTCCGAACTCTATGACCTCCACTCCCTCAGAGATGTATGGACATACTCAGGGAAGCGAGGAAACCCAACACCCTATATTTCTATTCCAGTAAATGGAAACACTTTATCTGGTGTAATGCCAAGGACGTCAATCCCATTGACTGCTCTCCTGCTCACATTGTATTGTACCTGATTCACTTACTAGAGTCAGGCCTGGTTTTTAATTCCTTGAGGGTGCACTTAGCTGCTCTCTTAGCCTACACTATGTCACAACAAAGGGAAAGGATGTTGTGGTGGAAAATACCAGTTATCAAGGCTTTCATGGAAGGGGTTAAGAGGATTCATCCCCCCATTTCAAACCCAGCTCCCGGATGGGACAATGTGGTTTTGACTAGAATCGTGGGGTCTCCCTTTGAGCCTATGCACAAGGCATGTCTTAAAGACCTTACCTATAAGACAGCCTTCCTAGTGGCTATCACTTCTATAAGAAGGGTTAGTGAACTACAGGCCCTTTTCAGTACTAGACCCCTTCGTTACTGTTCAGAGATAAGGTGGTTTTGCGCACTCACCCTTGATTTGCGCCTACATTTATTTCCAAGTTCCATGTGAACCAGTCAATAGAACTGCCTACTTTCTTCCAGAAACTTTCTAACCTGGCCGAAAGAAGCCTACAGACGTTAGATGTGCGCAGGGCAGTCATGTTTTACCTGGAAAGAACTAAACCACTGAGAAAGATGAACCAATTTTTCGTTTGAGTGGGGGCTGGCAGAGAAGGGGATCCTGTTTCGAAGTCGGCAATCTCAAGGTGGATAGTCAAACGCATCACACTTTGTTACACTTACTAAGTGCGAACTGCCCTTCAAGCCTAGAGCACAAGCACATTCTAGTTGAGGCACTGGGGCTTCCATAGCATTCATTGCAAATGTTCCCCCAGAGTCAATTTGCAAAGCGGCAACCTGGAGTTCTGTACACACCTATACAAAACTCTATTGCCTAGACACTCATTCTAGATCTGATTCTGAGGTGGGACAAGCAGTACTAAGATATCTTTTCTCTACTGTTCCTTCTCATAACCCACCTCCAACTCTGGGTACTGCTCGCTAGTCTATGCACAGCATGTGATTCAAAGCAGATTAACAAGCATCAGAAGACCTGCATTACTCACCAAAATAGCATTTATGATGATTGTATCTGCTTAGATCCACATGCACCCACCCTTCCTCCCTGCTTGGGTGGAAGGAACATAAACATCTTACTACTTTCTCTCTCTTATGTACTTACCCACGATAGTCCTTGGGCTCCCTCAGGGCAGAAAAAATACAATCAGAGGGACCTTGGCGCGTGAGGGATTTTGGGTACACTACACGTCACGTTAGGGATAGTATTACAGACACGCCTATGCCAACGGTCCCTTTCGATCCTCCAAAGAGAAGATGCAATACTCTGCGGTTACCACTGGATGTCGGACCATATGCACAGCATGTGAATTTAAGCAGATACATCATAAGAAATGCTATTACAGTGAGTAATGCATGTCATATCTGAAAGGACCTCGATGGCACATATTGCAGTAGTTATTGCTTAGAGGAAAAGTACTGTTTAGAAATCTTTCTCAGCATTCCATTGGTGGTTTTTCTATGCCATTCTTTTTCTTGGCTTGTATGTAGTTCTTCAGCGCCATCTAATGATTAAAAAATACTACTACTATGGAGCATATAAGAATGATGTCATCGTGGAGGCTGAAATGTACTTGGATGTCTGGGTTGTATAGTTATGTAACACTTAAGCAACACTAGTGACTTCAGCACATAAGTGTGCTTTGCGACCACTGTGATTTGTAGCGCATAGCTGGCACTGGGGCTGTATAGTTTTGGGTCACAGGTGCTGCTTCAGTGCTCTATTAGTTTTAGCTTGTAGGTGGCTCTTTAGAACCAAATGGAGGAAGCCAAAGATATTTTTAAAGATCTGCAGGGTGTGACCTACAACAGACGGCAATCTCTGAAAGGCTCTGGGGTAGCTGGTGGGGCTCGGTGTGGGCAACAAGGCTGCATTCCTCTTCTGTGTTGGTGCTTCTTCTGCGATGCAGACTGCCTCACTTTTCTCTCTGCTTGGTGGCTGAGGAAGCTTGTTAAACCGATGGTGTGCAATTTAGCCAAGCTTAAACATGGATTTGCCAATTGTTTGACTTATGTTGTGGTTGTTTCTTACTGCTCACATCCCCTCTTCTTATCTTGAGGTTTGGCTTGCTATTGCAACCAATGTTGATGAATATACATAATGTCACGATGTATGAAAATGTTCTCAAATTCCTCGATTTAGTTTCTCATTCTTAAACAACTTGTTGACCTACCTGAGATGGATCAAAACACGAGAAAATTGAGAAAATGATTATTCCTTAACTTTCTGTCAAAACTGTGTGGTCGTCCACTTCATCTCTGGTTTCTCATTGATTAAGGCTACTTGGGTGCCTTAAAGCGTCACTTAAAAAAAAAAAAAAGAAATTGCTTTACATGGCAACCTATTTTTCTCGTGGTTTTCTCTTTTTTCATCGTCTAAACTGAGGGATATGTACATTTTAGAACCCCATTGACGTGCTTTCTAGAGTTTATTTGTAATCTTTGATTGCGAGCATCCAAAAGGAAAACAATTAGTAACCTTGGAGACCCGTTTCTCCAAATGTTCCTAGATCTCACACACAGGCAGAGATCTACCCATGAAGGTGAACTGAGATTGCAAGTAAATTGGTTTTCTTCAATATCTCTGAACCAGGACAAAGTTGTATCACACCCAACAAGCAGTATTTCACAAAACTGTTGTTTTAAAGCATAACTTCAGGTTTTGTTGATAGTTGAGCACACCTCCTGCAGGCAGCGTGACACAGGTTGCCATCTTGCATCTACTCACACACTCCTAGCACGATTGCCAGAAATGTGTTCGATTTGTTGCTGTTGCAACACTTAAGTACTTAATACAACTCAGAAATGTTCTCAAAAGGCTCTGTATTGGATGGAAAAAGTAGTTCTAAGCGCACAAAATTGTTTGCATTGATCTTCTGTTAACCAGCCTTCATAAACAGTTTTATATTTTTTTTTATAGGTAATGGCAAAGGAGGTGAATCCATTTATGGTGGTTATTTTAAAGGTACGAAAGAGAAAGTTCTTGAAGTGTTTGTCATATCGCTTGTCTTCAAATTATGTTCTTAGACGTTCATGTGATCTACTTGTAGTTCATGTTTTGCATGAAACTAATGTTGCATGGACATATTGGATGTGCATGACTTTCTGGATCGATATTTAGTAAAAGGTTAACTTTAACAGAACAGATTAACGTAACGTTTTTTGGTTAAAAGCGACTTTCAGCATGGAGGTTAGGCAACTTTATTCATGAAAATCTATCTTTCTGCCTAAAACTGTTAACATATTCTTTTGTTTATAGAGAATGTGGTCTTTTGCAAAATGAGAAGGTAAGCGACAAAAGCACAGTAACACAATGAACTCTGTTCCCCTGCACACCCCAATACACAATTACTCCCTGTGTATCCTATGGCAGGATTTTGTGTAGAACACAAATTTGGAGAGTTCTAAAATGCTTTACTTGATCCCATGAACTATTGTTGGAACATTTATTTTTTCAATGGGAATAATTCTACTTTTAACAACTTTTTTCGTATTGGGGGAAAAGAAACTGAATGAAATCGGTTTTATTTTTTCCGTCAACTTCCAAACAAGGTTTGTATGTCTTGGTTTCAGAGTGTTGCGCTTACTCCTACTTGCTTACTTTTTGCATGTTTTTCTTGGTTTTTCTCCACTTTCTAAAGTTCGGGTTTGAAAGAGGTGCACACAATTTTTGAAATTCCTAGCTGGTTTGAGTTGGGAATACAGATGTTTCAAACAGCCTTGAAGCAAATAACACTAGGTAATATGAACATTTCCAGTTTTTCTTCCTGGAAACCATTTAACACAGCAAGTTTTACTTTTTAGAGTGCTGTGGCCATGCAAGTTGAACAGTTATTTCAAGATTGCCATTAAATGTATTAAGTTTCCAATCAACGGGTCTCTTGATGCATGTTTTTTATACTTAGTTATTTTCCCAGAATAGCTGTGGGTGCAAACGCTCGGGTTCTCAATTTTTAAAAATGTAAATTCTATTTGCCCTTCTAAAATTGCCTTTGATGGCAAAGTTATTTAGCAGTGATATATTTCCGGTACTTGAGCTGTGTAGCATTTAAAGTACAAATTGTAAACATTTGCTTCCTCGCTATGTGTTTTTTCTTTATATTAAAATAACAACTGACATCTAAAAGCACACACAAAGGTCTTTTAGAGCGTTTTGTCACAAAATATAGTGCAAGGAGGGAAGATAAATGTGGCATATTTTCTTGTATCCTTTGGCAAAATCTTTCCCTGTGGTCTTCCAGCACTGGTACATGGATCATTGTATCTCAAGAACCTTTAGCCAAGACCCAACTTGCACAGTACATGCAAAAAGAAGTATACATTTTTGCTGTTCACATAATTATTTGTGCTGGCAGCTTTTGTCCTGAACAGTTGTGGGGTGGTTTTACATTTCTTAGTTTTTTCTTTCTTGTAGATTTTGGCTTTTGTTTTTTGTCTTTCTCTGCGGTTTAATTTAGTCAAAGTAAAATGGGCTCCCCTTTAGTTTGGTCTGTCCTACTTCAGTGTCACTGAATGTAGAACATGACATTTTATCTTAAAGATACATGGCTTCTGGTTCTGTTTTTTCAAATGTGTACAAGCCCCTTACCTGCTAAATGGTTCACTGACTAGTTCAACACATGTTTGCATTGTAAATAATTGTGGTCTTGAAAATGTTGCTGTAAAAACACTGAAAAAAACATTGGTTTCGTTTTTGTGCACAAATGTTCCTTCCTTTAAAAAGCAAACCACATCCCTTCATCTTACCGTACTCGCTCCATTTCTGTACGACTAGATTTCCATTTTATTTTTAACGAAAAATATAAAATGATTAGAACATTTAAACACTTCTTCTGAATATCGATATTTTCAGGTGATTAATCTCGCCTCCATGTTTTACAGTGGAGTGACTAATCTTTTTCTTTTTCCCCAAACAGATGAAAACTTTATACTCAAACATGACAGGGCATTTCTTTTATCAATGGCAAACCGAGGGAAGCATACTAATGGTTCCCAGTTTTTCATGTGAGTAGGCCTCTTTAAACATTCTAATTTTATTGAACAGAGATGCGTTCTTTTATGAAGGAACTGTTTTGTGATATTTTCTTTTCTGTTTATAGGGTGTGGCCAAATGCTCATAAAACCTCTGTTGTAGAGCGCAAATACTATGTCCAACTCAATGCCCACGATTCGCTTCTTTGCAAAGTACCTTTGATATTCTATTTGGTATTGACAGTTCCTGCATATATTGAGTGATTTAGAGCAGATATTTATCCGCTTTTAGTCAAACGTTTAAATGGTGATTGCCATGCCGAGCTTTTACACAAAGTGATGGGAGATAGTTTTACAAATGGACTTCTGTTCTCCGGTTAGTTGACATTCTATTTTTTAAAATATTTTAAATAAAATACATAAACTAGCTCTTGCATTACCATAGTATTTAAAATAAAGAGGACCAAGCAAAATAAAAGTAAAACCTTTTAATCACTGATACCCTGCAGGTAGGTAGGTAGTTTAAGTGGTCAATTAATTATTCAAGAACGTCTTCCTTTTTTCCTAGGTTCGAACTTACTTATCAATTGCACAATTTTGGTATTTAAGTCTGCATGAGAAACACTGTTTTTTGACAGTAGTAGTTTTTAAAATCTCAATATATATGAAGTAATCTCCCTCTCTCCTTATTTGGTCCATTCTTACTCGACACTGCATCATTAGGAGGACTTGGACCTGAGCATGATGTGGAGCAGCATTAGTGGGATAGAAAAAAGGTGCCCTAAAAGCACCCATTTCGCACATGTTCAGAGGTCCCATTTCACTGTGTTCCTTTGTGTGGCATGTGGCAGGTGCATTATTTGTTCATTTTACTTTGCATGCTCTGTACTCTGGCGGTTATAGAGGTGTTTTATTTGAGGGGCATTTTTTCTCCCTTTCTTGCTCTTGATTTACCCCCCCCTCCCGGCTGCTCTCTCGGCCCCCCCCCCCTTAGTTAGTAACCAAGACTACTCACTCTAGGTCTGATTCTCAGGTGGGACAAGCAGTACCAAGACATCTTTTCACTACTGTTCCTTCTCACAACCCACCTCCAACTCCGGGTACTGCTCGCTAGTCTATGCACAGCATGTGATTCTAAGCAGATTAACAAGCATCAGAAGACATGCATTCCTTACCGTAAAAGCATTTCTGATGATTGTATCTGCTTGGATTCACATGCGCCCACCCTTCTTCCCCTCTCGGATGAAAGGAACATAGATGTCTACTGCTTTTTCTCTTTTCTGTACTCACGATAGTCATAAGGCTCCCTCACAGCAGAAAAAATACAATCGGAGGGACCTCTATGCGTGAGGGGATTTTGGGTACACTACACGTCACATTAGAGATAGTGTTACAGGCACGCCCATGTTGACGTCCCCTTTTGATTCTCGAAAGACAAGATGCAATACTGTGTGGTTACAACTGGATGTCGGACTATATGCACAGCATGTGAATCTAAGGCGATACAATCATCAAATGTTTTTACAGTAAGTAATGCATGTCATATTAGTGAAAACACATTTCAGAATGTCAGTGCCCCAAATAGCTTGCAGGCAGTGGCAACGAGAACTATTTAGGCCCTAGAGAGGACCCCCTCTGCAAGGATTTAACTAGATCTGTCCCTGATGCCAAAGTGCTACCTGAAGAAGAGTGTTGGAACCATCTTCAGCTGCCAGAGAGGAACAGAGTCGTGACCGCTCGGAAGCAATCGGGCAGAACCCAAGGTTTCAGAGCAAGAGTGCAGTGCCAGTCATGGGCTCTGTCAGAGGGTCCCCCAGTCTGCATCGTTGCCAATGAAGCACTTGAGCTCACGTCCATCTCCACAAATCTTATCACAATTCTATGAAAATGACTGTAGAGAAAGCGTGGGACCCAAACATGGTGATGCCTGGGAAAGATTTCTCTCGTGGCAACTTTCCCTCTGTAGTTTCTATGAACCCCCAAACCTTTTGCTTTGTTTTTTTTAACCTGTTCTGACCTTTTGGAGGGAAGTTAAGCCTGCAGCTTCACTTCCCTTTTGGTCATTTGTTGGGGGGGGGGGGGGACTGATCAATCCTTCAGACTATCAGTACTGGGAAACTGTTTCCCTTTTACATGTTTGGAACTTTTTAACATTGCAACCCGCATTTTACAACGCAGTGGAATGGGTATACTTTTGTATCACCCTATTCTTTTACAAATGGTATTTCTGTTTACTTTTATATGTGCCTAAAAGCAGGCTGGTGGCAGCAGACACATGTTTACAATTTGTACACTCTTTTTAGTATGCACATTCGCTTTAACTTCATATGGCTATTATTAAATGTGGCTAGTGCAATAAAATGGCTGTGCCAAGAGATTTCCGCTTGTTCTATGGCCATATTGTAGTTTGGCCTTCTTTCTGCCTGTTTGAGTATTGTGCAATAATGTCATTTTCTAGCTTCAATTTTAGTGTGTAGAATGTCTAGAGTAAATAATTGTATTTGTATACATTCCTGTCTAAAGTGAAATATTGTGTTTTATACTATGTACACATTGATGACCCTTGACCCCCATTCCCTCTCCTGAAAATAGCCTTCATTGGTCTCCACGTTTACCTGCATTGGATTCTGTTTAACCTCAGAGTTTCCTGTTCACTATAACTAGGGTGGCCTCCTATCTGTCATCAAGGCCAGATTCTAGAAATCCATCTTAACTGTGATAGAAAAGTTTGGTAATTGGCTAACAACTGGGAAGATGGCTTCTCCCAAACATATCCAGACAAGGCAAAGGAGCGGGAATCTTCATATGATACTATTAACAACAAACAAGTAGATGGCGGGGCATAATGAAAGGGCACAAAATGAGCAGGACACGTAGATATCCAAGGCTGTGTTGAATGGCCCTGCTGCACACATCCTTGGAAAATCCTCTGCCTGTGTCCCTCTATAAACTATTACTTCGGATGTAGGAAGGGAGCCGTTGGATAGGGTGTAAATGTGAATAGCTTTTCCAGGTTTTTCCTACTGTTTTATCACACTTATTTCAAGGATCGAAATTAAGACGGATAAGCAGGTCCTAGAAAGCAGCTACCGGGTAGCCAGCAGTACGCAGTCACCATGAGTCACCACTGGGGAAACGAGGAGCTAATACACATTGTTGTGCATACATATAATTGTATCTGTTATTTATTACTCCGTATTCTTCAAATGTCATATAGATGTGCCCTAATGTTTGTTTATAGATTGTTTCAAAGGCACAGAATAAAATTCACATAGTTGTTTGCTTGTCATCAGTTGGCCTGGGGAGTCAAAAGTAGCTCCTGGTAACTGTTTGTTTTAAGGTAAGTAGGTTATTATAGGCTGTAAACTTGAGCTAAATAGCTACCCTCATTTTCAAACCCTGTCTTATTTCCAGTTTCGCTCCTAATCATTGTGTCTCCATGTTAAGATTGTTCAAGGTGAGAGATGTGTGGCATCATACGTTCCCGTACATGGGTGCTGCACAATCTCACCCAGAGAGACCCTCTCACTAGAGTCTCCCCCCCCCCCCCCAGGTTACAGTAGTGTCAGTCCCTGACACTGGCTGCATACAGTATGCTGGATTGGAAGGTGACTGGGAGAACCATTTGCCCCCCCACCCCCTCAAATGAGCTGCATCTTGACCTCCCAGGATCTTATGAGATCAGCTGTTTCACTAGTCTGCGTAAATGACGGGTGTGCTTTGCAAATCTCACGTAAGCTATCAATCCGCGATCTGCCCAATTCTACTTTCAAAATTTGGGACATGCTCCCCCACTCTGCACCCCCTCCCTGCAGAGGAGCTTGTCTCATAGACACTGATACATGTATACACATTGATTGCATTTATAATGTGAATAACATTTGTAATTAGTGAACAAGGTACAACACTTTTTCACATCAAACAAATATGCTTCTTCATCAGAGGCCACGACGGCTCTGAACACAGTCGAATTGGGTAGACCTTGACCAACATACCACACAACTGGGTCCTAACTATGTTTCGGTTCCCGCTCCTCACGTGCTATCCAGGCTCTGCAAGCCAATACTTTTCTTTGTGCTTTTGGGACTGGATGCTGCTTTTAGGACTGTTTCATAGTTCTGGCTGTCTCATGCATTTCTTACCTGGGGTAGAAGGTCCGCCCTTTTCACATTGGTTCTACACCATTTTCTTTTTATTCAGTGTATGCCGAATATCTTGGCACCTGCAGTCATTTTGTCTTGGAAGCAGACCCCCTGGGATGCTTTGTTGCCAGTGCATATGCATGATTGTGATTTTGTGTGCTTTTTGTGATGCACTCCCCACATGCTCCCAAGATGGCGTCCCTTAACCATCCTACTGGGAACAACCATGAGAAGCAGCGCAGTCTGCACACTGATGCTTGTATCTGGGATAGCTGGTGACTGTCTATTGGTGTGCCCAAAGGTGCCATACAAGCCTAATCCAATCAATGTGCGTCCTTGTAGACTTAAAATCACTGGTATGTGCACCAAGGGGCCAAAGAGGCCGAAAGGAGAGGGGGGAAGGCAGTTGCTGGATCAACCTGTAATTGAACCAGTGACATGGGGCTAGTCCACACCCCGGAAAGCCAAGTACAGAGTACTGGCAGAGAACTGCTTTACACTCATCTTCTGGGTTGTTCCGGCAGTCACCTAAACACAAAAAGGTTTTAAAAATATCCTTTAAAGGGCTCCAAGAAGAGGAAAAGGCAGGCTTACTAGGGGTGTTGGTGAAGCCTGAGCCCTCTAGGTTCATATTGGAGGCCATTCTGCAGAAGAACTGGTCATATTCACTAATGCAAGAAGACCTCTTTAGCATAGCTGACTTGACCACTATGGGTCCTCCACTTTTGTGCTCCCATGACCACCTCAACTTAATGACCCTATGCAGCTCATGCCGGGTACTCCTCACTAAAGCAAACGTTGCCTGTTGCTTCACAACCACCACTACTGCTGCAGTTCACAAGAGCAAAGCCCTCTTTACAGTAGCCAAACTACTCCAACCTGCTACCTGAACCAGTAATCCCAGGACCCAAAGAAAAATTTAGCACTTTGACTTATCTGTTCACTGCAGCCTCTCCACAAACAAACCCAACCTGTGAAACCCAACCATGGCAACCTTCATGCCCCTTATGACTTTGTCGACATTTGAGCATCACTGAAACCTGCCTTGTACAAAGACTGCTCTAGCTGCCTACACCATAAAACAATTCATGGGCACTGCCCTTACTTCACTGCTCCAGATGATAATGAATGCCTTGCTTAATCATGGCACCTTTCCAACTACCTAAAAAACAGAACTTGGGAGAGACCATCAGGGGGCGCAGGCGAAATGGCAGCCTAGACGTTCGCCACCCTGAAAGCCTGCAAAGAATAGCCGCGTTAACGTTCGCCCAGCCTGCGACAACAATAAAGCAGCCGTGAAGCAGGTCCAGTTTGGGGAAAAATCGGTGTTGATTGCCCAAGAAACGCGACGTGAGAAGAGGGGCCTCCCCGCCGGCCTGCAGTGATTGAGACGAGCACCGCAATGGAGGAGCAGCATAACCACGTGGGCACTGCAAAGCCCCGAAAGCGAGAAACAACCCAGGGGAGAATACCGAAGAAAAGGAGAGAAAGTGTCTACCAAGCAGGAAAGGGCCCTCCGGAGCGCAGGTGCGAGTAAGGAGGGAGACAACTAGCTCATCCGGCTGCCGTGACCGCCAAGCGGGAAAAGGTAGGACCAGGGAGGAGAAATGAGAGCGGAATAAAGGCACAGCGGGAGGTGGGAGGCGCATCCCCGCAAACCCACGGGGGAAGAAATATACAGCCTCCCCCCCCCCCCCCCACACCCTCCTGGGGGTGAGGGAAAAAATAAGCGGGGTTGTGGTCACAAGCTCAGTTAGCGCTGGAAGTGAGCCAACTGCCCTCACAGTGACCGAATCAATATGCGCTAAGCATAATGGCTCCCCCGTATTAGTGGCGGCCGCAGCCCTACCACGGACAAAAATACATTACAAGGCGAGATAGGAACTCAGTAAAAGGACTGGCAGAGAGGCTGATGAGCAGTGGAGACAGTAGCTAGCAGCATAGAGATTAGATAGCAGACTAATACAGAAACACTTTGTGGTGGACGTATGGCGGGCCCAACACCCGCAAGAAAATGTATATACGTTCTGCCCCCCCCCCCCAAAACATTTTCATGCATAGATTACATCTTTCTCGAAGCAGTGCTAGAGTATGACATCGAATGCACAACCATAGAGCTAGTAGGCTGGTCCGATCCCACCATGGTCGTCCTTGAGTTGAACTTGGGTCCAGGCGTGGCCACAGATAAAAGGTGGTTCCGCAACAATGCTCTTTAAAGACAGTCTTCAGGGAGTCTCTCAACTCTGAAACGCAGGATTTTTTCAAGCGAAATGATTTGGGGAACCGCCCACGAGCAACCATGTGGGAAGCTGCGAAAGCCACGCTCAGAGGTCTGATTATAGCGCAAGGTACATTCATGAAAAGAGCTTCACAACTGAGAGAAAACCAATTGAAAAGGGAAATAAGCCAAAGGGAAGAGACCTTGAAGGGAGGGGGGGGGGCATGTGGCAGAGATACTGACGGAAATCCAAGGGCTCAGACGAGCTGAAGGAGGTCTGGCAAAGCAATGTGTTAAACCACCTCTGATTTGTCAAGCAAAAATATTACGAGAAGGGAGACAAAGCTCTCACCCTGCTCTCGGCCAAATTGAGAGGACAAAGGGCTGAGAGAGTGGTTTACAAAATAAAGTCAGACTGGTGATATGATATGGTATTTATAATGCACCTATGCACAAGGGAAGTGCTGGATAATCCCAAAGACTTCACAGCATGCTTTGCACAACTCTACAGTGATCTGTACACCTCAGCAAAAGGGATGTCCCAAGAGACCATTGTGAGGTTGCTTGAACTTCTGGCACTGCCCTTTTTGCAACCCCCAGACTCTGATAGACTGAGCGCACCCATCACGGCAGAGGAGGTAGACGCCATCTCCAAACTAAAAACTGTATCGGCTCCAGGCCAGGACGGCTGTGCCCTTGCTTATGATAAGGCCATGAGAGGCACCTTGACGCCTTTCTTGACCCTCTTGTTTAATGGCATTATGGACAAGGGGGAAGCTGCGCCTTCCTTCACGGAAGCTAGGATTATTGTGTTGCCCAAAGAAGGCAGACACAGACTCGAATGTGGGTTGTGCAGGCCAATTTCGCTGCTAAACGTTGATGCTAAAATCTACGGTAGAATACTCTCCAACAGGCTCAGTGAGGTCCTGCCATTGATAGTACACAACGACCAAGTAGGATATTTCAGGGGGCGTCGGGGCTCTGACAATATCACTCATGGGGTGGGGAGCCCACACCAACGAACTGACAATCGGCGGTTGTTGGTCTCCATCGGAGTCCAAACTACAAATCAGCCTTTTGGTGCTGAGGGAAATCTGACTAGCGCTGAAGGCCTTTGTGCCCTCTGTATGGGAAAAGAATGTCCGGATAATGGACAACACGGTGGCCATGTACTACCTCAAGAGAGGAGGCGTAGGGTCACTACCACTGTGCAGAGAAGCAATGCAGCTCTGGTTCTGGGCTATAGAAGAAGGAATCTCTATCGGCAGTTCACCTAGCCAGAGAGAAGAACACAGCGGTGGACGCTTTGCACAGGCAGAGCAGTCTATACCACGAGTGGGAACTAGCTCAGGAAGTCCTTCAAGAGATCTTCACGCTTTGGGGAACCACTCAAGTGCATCTGTTTGCGATCGGTGCCAACGGGAAGTGCGAACTGTACTGCTCAAGTGAATTTCCTCCGAGAGCAGCTCTAGGAGACGCGTTTGTGGTGGACTGGGAATTTCAATTCCTGTACGCGTTTCCTCCAGGCCTTGTGATTTTTCACGTAGTCAGGAGGTTGAGAAAGTTCAGGAAAACCATGATCCTAATTGCTCGGGATTGGGCCAGGAGGACGTGGTACCCAGACCTTCTGGACATGTCGATCTGCCCTCCAATACATCTTCCACAAAGAGAGGATCTTCTCTCTCAAGAGGAAGGTCTGGTTCTCCATCCAGAGGTTAAGGCACTCAGCCTTCACGCATGGTTTCTCAGAGACTGAGATATAAGGATTGGGACCTCCCGGACGACGAAATGGAGTTCTTGCTTTCGGCCAGAAGGCCAGGAACCAAGTCTTTGTATCGCTGTCGTTGGAATAGGTTTTGTAACTGGTGCAAAGACAAGAATGTGGACCCTTTTCAATGTGGCATTCCTATGGTGCTTTCTTTCCTGTTGCATCTGGCCAATCTGGGGCTCCTGTTTGGAACAATAAAAGGATACCTAGCCGCGCTTTCCATCTTTAAGCGCTCTTCTGAAGAGGCTTCCTATTTCAAAATTCCGTTTATTATACCGTTTTTTGAAGGGCTCACTAACATGTACCTCACAATACCATTTTATGTCCCTGCTTGCGATTTGAATCTTGTGTTAAACCTTTTAACATGTATACCCTTTGAGCCTTTACATTCTTGCCTGTTAAGGCTTTTAACATTGAAAACTGCCCTTCTTGTGTCATTAACATCAGACCGCAGGTTAAGATAGTTGCAAGCTCTTTCATGTAAAACCGCTTATACTACCTTTCATAAGATAGTCCTTAAAGTTAAATCATCTTTCTTGCCGAAAGTAGTTTCTGACTTTCACTTGTTACAAAAGTTAACACTCCAACTTTCTACCCTCCTCATTCAGGCAAGGAGGAAGAGAGGTTGCATAGATTAGACCCAAAAAGGGCTGTGAGTTTCTATATTGCAAGAATGGCTAAATTCCGCCATGATGACCAACTTTATGTGGGTTATACCGGTTCTAAATTGGGATTAGCGGTTACAAAACAGACTATTTCCTACTGGATTACTCTAGCTATTGGGGAGGGTTTCAGGATGGCGGAAAAGGATCCACCGGAAGGGCTTCAGGCTCATTCCACAAGGGGCATGGCAACCTCTGTGGCTCTTCAGAGGGGAGACCCCCTAATTGACATCTGCTCAGCTGCAACTTGGGCGTCAATTCATACCTTTGTTAAGCATTATTGCTTAGACTCTTCTTCCCAAGAAGGTCTTTTTGCGAAAGCATTACTTCATTCCATTTGTGATAAGGCTAAATAGTACTCCCACCTCCAAAATTATCACTGCTTTGGGAGTCTATCAATGATGAGGAATAAGTATGAGGACACACTCCATTCGAAGAACAAGTTATTTACCAGCTGTAACGTTCTTTCGACTGGATGTTCCTCCCACGTATTCCTCATCGCCCCACCCAACCTACCCCGCTGTACAATTTACGTGATTTACACTTTGCGTTTCCAAAGAGCTTACAGTCTGGGACACGCCTGGATGATTATTTGAATTATACAACAAAAAAACAGAACTGAAGCCAACGGGCGAGGCTTAAGCTATTTGTACTACTGGTGACATCGACACGCCCCAGCAGCCCTCGAGGGACATCAATGGCACGACCTCGTGCACAGCGCCCTCTGCCGTGTATTTTTTTCCAAAGCAGCGATGCTGGCGAGATACGAATATCAAAGATGAGGAATACGTAGGAGGAACATCCAGTCGAAAGAACGTAAAATGGCTAGTAACTTGTTCTTATGCGGGATCTCAATATTGTGCTTGCGTCTCTGGCTCACAAAGCCTTTGAGTAGATGGTCTTATTAAACATAGTTAGTAGACTCGAAGACTGCTTTCTGCTGGCAGTCTAGTGTTGTAGATTTTTGTTCTTAAATCTATTTGTCCAGGGGACAATGTTAGATAAGTATACGTGTCCTGTCAAAGCATCTACTTGCCACTCTGTGGCCTGTATTTATTAAATATGGCAAACCGACTAAATTTGTTATTTTACATTTGATAATTGTCAAAGATATCAGACATATACAGCCTTAGAAATTAACGCAACACAGCATGTTATGCTGTAACTAAAACTTGCTCTATTGAACTGCGGGTTTATATTTAAAAATAAAGGTTGGGCCTACCATAGGCAAAGTAAATATGACTTGTGCAGCATATTTACTTAAGATATGTTGAGTTAAAGGGAATAAATCCAATATCTCAACTTAACTTTCAAAATTGTTTCCAGATCTCACACTAGCTCATCCATGCATGTCGTCTGCAGTTGGAGGATATTAGGCGGTTTCTTTCTCACTTCACTTTGGCTAGTGTAGGAGGAGTGAAGAGGTGCATTGAGTTTTAAGGTAAAGTTGGTAGGTTTGATCGATTGTGTGAACATTAAATCCATGATTCTATGGTCTTGCAGCTGGAAAGTGCACAAGGAGGAGGTCTGCACAAAGATAAGGGGCTTTCTCTTATTACCACTAATCTGTCGCAAAGTTTTAGCATGACCACTACTCAGATGCTGTGTGATTAATTTAAAAATGTAAGGGTTGTTAAAATTCTCACAGAAAATGGCAGCACAATTGCGTGCACAAAAATGGAATTGTGTAATTGTCGCCACCAAAATAATCTCACTGTAAGTAGGGTTGTTTCTTCAGACAAAATGTACTTACTTCGTTTTTCATTGGCTCGCGGAGATGAAGCCTCTTCTCTGAGCATTTAACACGCCTACACTGAAAGTCCTTTACATTAACTTAGTCCAAAAACACCAAAACAAACTTTTTCATGTTGTGTCCATCCTAGGTCTGATTTCAGTTCAATGCCTTTTAATAGGCAACTGCAGTTGGACCAGCATCTCAACATTCAAGGAGAGTGATGGCCCAAGCTTATTCAATTTCACACCAGAGGGAAGACTAGTGGTTGGATAACATCTTGTACTAGTGCGACTCTCTCGTTCTGTCGCTTCTGTCATCCACTAAATTTTCAGGAAACCCTACAACATAGGGTGATAGACTGTCGGCATTGACGAATATCAGAAAATTGACTTTCCATAAAGAAATCAATAGTTTTAACTCTGGCTATTTAATGTAGCTGATATGCTGTAAACCCATTGGGGGGGGGAGGGTTCCTCTTTAAATTGCCTTTGGATGTTATTTAAAAGATATTTTGACATTGATTTTAAGAAGTAAATATTTTACTGAAGATGTATTTTGGGTTCTGTTTTATGTGTTTGTTTTGTGATTTCTATATGTTCCATCTTTTGGGTAAGGTTTCATGTAAACGGTTTCACAATAAAAAAGAAAGGCAATGTGTTCTACAGTTGAGTGCACTAGAGGTCATTGTTACGGCTAATTGTCTACTTTCGGTTAGGTCCAAACCAATCTTTTGAACATAAACTGTCTACCAACTGGACACACGTGAGTGAAGGTTGGAACGAGGAATTCTGGTTTCATTTCTAATGTTTGGCTTCTCACAAATTGCATGCTGTCACTCTGAGAAGCACCTAGACTTGTCTGTAATATTAATGCTACATGCAGTCTTGTCAAATGTTAAAGTATACATATGAAATATATGCAAGTTGTACAGTGTAAGGGTGTCCCTAATTACGTTCACACCAGAATCAATCCACCCCTGTAGGGAAATGAGGCAAAAAGGCGATTTTGTGAGGATAACAAGTTTAATCTTACTAATGAGGATGGTAATAAAGGACTCTGCTGCCTGAATGGTCTTCTCCGGTCCCTCTCCCCCTTCCTTCCTTCCTTCCTTCCTTCCTTCCTTCCTTCCTTCCTTCCTTCCTTCCTTCCTTCCTTCCTTCCTTCCTTCCTTCCTTCCTTCCTTCCTTCCTTCCTTCCTTCCTTCCTTCCTTCCTTCCTTCCTAAGTAGTTTCAGGCAGGGGTTTATATAGTCCTGGCTTGCTGTGGTGGTGTTACTGGAGCTGGGTCATGGCTTCATCCCAATCCTTCCTTTATCCATAGTAGTGATGCTTCAAAGCCACCTTTCTTAGTTGTCAGCGGTTTCGACAGAGCATGCTGTTCTACATTTTGCTAGCTATGCAAAAACACACTGTTGCTCATGCTTTCCTCCGTTTTGCTAACTATGCAAAAACTCACTACTGCTCTGCAGACTTTTACAGACCTTGTGGCCTAGCCCAAGGAAAAACACACTTTTTATGTACAAACAATTTCCATTCATTATATCCATATATCTCTCTCCTCCTAACAATATCTGGGTCCTGTAGTTTCCTCCACACTTAATACTTATAATTTATCCCATTCTGCATTTTTCTGCAGAAAAAGAATTAGTCCTATTTTATTGCGCTTGAACTCTTCATGGACAGTGGACACCTGGTGAGTCAGTTAGTTCTGGCCATGGTGACGGACACTGCACACTAAGCTTGCAGTCTATTTTGAATCCCACAGGCCACATTCCTTCTGGGAAAGAGGGGGAAGTTTGACTCATCTACAGCACTAGTTAAGCTTTTGAAATACCTGGGATCGGACATTACAAATCTATCCAACTAATCTACCTTCAGAGCTTGCCTATGTCTGTGATTGTTTGCATGAGAGAGCATTCCCAGTTACCCTCCTCCACCTAGTCGGTTAGAGCGCCTTAAAGAGGTCTTGTCTAACTCTAAAGCGATTGGGGGTTCAGCAGGACCATAGTTCCTTCCCAACAACAGGCACATCTTATCAAAATGTTGAATAAAAAGAACTCAACCCCCTTATGGTTACAGCTCCAGTGTTAGCAGGGGGCATAATGGAAATAAGGAAAGTTACCTGCTGCAGGCAATGCACCTCCAATCCCTTGGGCTGGATCACCATTAAAATATGGCAAAATCGCAAGTGAAGTTTGTAAACTCTGCCTGGGCATAAACACCTCAGTAGAGAAAAGACAGTTGGAGAAGGTTCTTGGAATTTCTGACTGCATTCTCACAGTGGAGTGATGGATAAGGGTGACCCTGAACATTCATGTGTGTGAAGCAACAGCATTCCTCGTAGCTGCACAATGCAGGCACCTTTTATTTTATAACATATTAAGTGGTACATACTGTTTACACCATTGCTGTTTGTGCAATTGTTGAACATAACCAACAGAACAATTGACCAATGGATCGGGCGTTCCAGCAGAATATTACCTTTGTGGGTGTGGTTTGTGCTAGGAGTCTTGCCAGCTTGTTTTGAAGGTATTTTAAAATGTCTGTTAACTCTGTAGAGTTGGTTGAATTGTACAATGTGAACATTTGGTTTAAGGGTGCAGAAGAAGGAGACTGACTCATACGTGGCATAGTGATCGCTATGGCCTTTTATTAGCCAAGAAAATAAAGAGAAAACCTAACTTTCCCCATCTCCAAGAGTGGTTTCCCCATCTCAACTAAAATACTAAGGTTTGGTCAGAATGTCCATGTATTCATTAGTCCACCGTTTTGTGTCGAAAGTCCCGATCTCTGTCCCTTACACTTTAACGGTCGCCGCCAATGTTGTTGGTCCAGGGGAAATGACTACCTTATCCTGGACTGGGTATCGGTTATTGGTTGTGATGTGCCTTGCAAGTTCTTTACCAGGGGAAATGAAACACTTCCCTTGGTCCCAGTCTTTCACAAATAAAGAACAGCCAATCCTATAACACACTGTATCCGAAAGTTCACTGTTTATTCACTCCTGGCGGGGAATGACTCCCTTCCTCTGGGTTACTGGTTTGATCCTTCATGAAGGTTCAACCACCAGGAGAATAGCTCCTTTCTCCTGGTGTCTGGCTTTCACTGATTTTCCACACAAACAGCCAGGGGCATGGACTCCCTTCCTCTAGACCATCGCCCCACTTGATCTCACTGTTCAACAATACAAGGGAGAATGACTGCCTTCCCCTGGCCTTTCTTCCACATTGAGGTCCAGAACCAGGATTCTCCTGCTCACAACTTGGGCAGACTTGCTTCACTCCTCTGCCAAGTACTGTAGTGAAGAAGGTCTTTGTTCTCTTGCTTTCTTTTGTTGGGGGTCCCAGACCCCTCTCTGGTGGCTAATGGTTTCCTCAATAGTACTGCGCCGAGGGAGCTTCCCTCTGATACTTTCTTCTTTGAACTTTGGGTCCCAGAACCCTTCTCTGGTGGTAAATGGGGTTCTCACTCCCACTGTGGCGAGGATGTTTCACTCTGATGCTTATTTCTTGTAACTTCGGGTCCCAGACCTCTGGTGGCTAGGGTTTCTTTGTGACCACTTTGTGGAGGAAGATTCTCACTGATGCTTCCCCCTTTTTGTTGTGGTTCCCAGAACTGTAGGGCTGATCTTTAGCCCACCCGGTGCCTTGGGGTTGTGAAGGAGAATTTGGCGGTGTCCCACTGTCGCTGCCGACCCACATGTACTTCACGTTGCCTTCTGGGACCTTCATGCACAGTGGTTGCTCTTCCTGCGACTGGGTCCGGCTGCTGTCGGCGACCACCTACTTCGCTTCGGCACCTACGCAGATGCTGGCGCACTGCATTATTGGCACAGCTTAAGGACCACATGGTCCACCTCCCCTTGGAGGTCCTGCCACTGCATCACAGTGGTCTGCCTGGGCTCGCCGGTCATGGAACTCCCGGGAACGCCTACAGCTTCTTGCTCGTATATCCACTTGTTCGAATCTTCCGCATCGGACAGCATCTTCGCTTGCCGCTCCGGGACTAGAATGACCATTTCTGCAGTCCTCATTTGGTTTTTATGTCCATAGCTGTTAACTAGTACTACCAGCCACCAGTGGGTAGCTTGTACTCTTCTTCTGTTATGTACAGTGGGGTGACTGGGTATGGTATTGGGGTATACAATATGTTTAGGGGTACGAGGGGTGTGATTGTGAGGGTGTCATACAGCGTTCTCCCTAGATGTTCGTCCCTCTCTCCAGAGGGGGAGTCTCTCCCCATGACATCATCTCGCTGTGTACCACCCCATGGGAGATTATCGGGTAGCGGCCTCACCCATCTAGCGTCATGTGAAGGGGCTCCCCCTTCTGGGAGAAGTGAAAACATCTCAAGATTTGCCAGTGTGTATAGATGTCCTATTGTTCGAAGTATTTTTTCACTGTAAAAGTCCTACCTTGTAATTAAAATATAATGAATGTAAAGATTACTTCTAAACATCAGTTATGCATTGTGTGATATACTTTACAGTTGATTCTCCTGGTAGTACGAAGTATGCAGCAGAATGTCATCAAAGACACTTGATAAGCCCAGCAGGGATTCCATTTGCCTGCTTAGCACTGAGCAATGTCTGTAGAGATAGCAGCCACCTTTACAGAACACCTTTACAGCTGTGAAACAGTTGGTACCTTTGGGACACTGTGTTTTTTCTGACCCTTCCATGGCTTTGGATGTTCTTTCACAGGTTTCTTGATGCACTTGCGCATTCAGATTTACTCATCATCATTTTAACTTTATGATCTGTTTCATGCTTGCACCTTTTGGGAGGCCACAGACCTCTGAAATGTGGGGCTGCGTAGGGAAATTAGTGCTTGCTTCTGAATGTCATTTTAGTACCACCTGTGGTAACTCTGTGCTACACCTAAGCATAGGCATGTGTTTAATATTGTCAAATGATTTATCATAATTTAACCCTTTTCTAAAAGGAAAACCCTTATGTTTGCCAACAGTTTAAAAAATGCATGTTGTGCTTTTGCAAATAAGTGATTTCTTAACACAGTTTATCTGTGTATTAATAAGAAAGAACTCCAAAGACAATGTCAAGTGGCACCAGCAAAACCAATGGGGGTTGGCTGTTTTGCATATTAAAGAGCATTTTGTGAAAATAATGACCAAAGTGCTTTATCATGAAATACCTAAAGCATACTGGGTTTGGTACGGGTTTCCTTTTTCTATTTGGTTTTTAAACAAAAGTCAAACTAACAATAAAGCTTTTGTAAATATCAAGCATATATGCACGTTTGACCATCAAAGACTTAAGGTGTCAGAGTGGAATGACTGCTAACAGCTTAAAATTACCCATAGTGTTGTGGATTAGCCAGACTTGGAGAACAAAATTGGCTTCATATTTAAGAAATGACAACCAGTAAATTGAAAATTAACTGCAATGAAATGCAGCTCCTCTGGCAATCTGCCACCGTAGGATTGGGCCTAGATGGCCTTGTAAGTACGCCTGACAACCTGTCTACCTATTTCTTCTGGGATTAGGCAAGAAGTCTTATTAGAATGTTACACTGATGTTCAAAAAATTGGATGAAGGTCCAAACCAGTATTAGTGTATCCCTACAATATTGTGCATATCGCCCGTACCCCAAAAGCTCTCGAACACAAAGCTCTCAAATTACTCAGTGAAACCTTTTTATAAATCCGCTAGTCCTACATGTAAACAGAGTAAAATCCATGATACTGGTATCTTCACTTAGCACTTCACCTTTGTCGGATACCTCTACTGAGGTTGTAAGATTTCCGAATAGGTCTGATTCACCTAGAAAATGTGAAGAATTTAGAGTGCACATGATGGTCTATGAGAATGCGGCCCGACCCCCTCAATGAAACCTCGGAAGAGCCAGACCCCGGTCACTCCTTTGGACGATCCAGGAAGGTCAAAAACGACTTCGGCTAAGACAAGTATTAAGGCGGAAACTCGACATTCTCGACCCAGCGTTAAAACGTCGAAGGTTCCTCGAGAGTAGAGTGATTCTCCGACACTGGCTAAGAAGCATAAACTGTCGAAGCATTCGATGAGTTCATCGATGCGGTCAGTGCCAATTGAAGGGTGCCATAGAAGGGCAACCAAAAAACCGCACATGCAGGCATTGTAAATTCTGCAAAAAAAGAAAGTCAACATAATTCGAAAATTACTTTGTATAAAAACGTGAGGAAGGAGGATTATACCATACATTCTATGCAAGGTATGTTTTGGTCACCACAGCAAAACCAGTGTATAGTGGGCGGCTGTATTATAGGATAACTTTCATAAACAATTCTTTGATGTGACGAAAATCACAACATGTTACTCGTCCCTTGAATGTACTATCGTGCATCAAAAGGAAACACGCTTATAATGTTGACACGGTCCCCTAAGGATGCAATTCGATGCCAATTGACACTGATGACAATTGATAAATCGATAACTTAACAAATCCAAGTCAATGGCAATGAGACGAATGAACATAACACTACTGGGTATGTTAGCTCAAAATAGATAGACATTAACAGATCAAGGAGATATGATTAGGAGACATGCCCTTACCTTGACCAACAAACAGGTTGGATTCAGCAAGCAGGGTAGTTGGTGGCAGCAGAACAGGGAGATGTTCACAGGTAGCATGACGACGAGCTGAGCTGCAGTGGTCACCGAGGTGCTCAGGTAGCACGTTCACGAGTTGGCTTGCAGTACTCAAAGATGCCCTCATGATAAATTTCAAGTGGTTTATAAAGAATTAGAAAAGAGGGTGTGTATGTGAATGAATGACGTGCATATCTTGTGGTCTTATGTGTATAGCAGGGGCGCGGCCTGCTTCAGGGGATCCTGCCTGGACACACGTGGTCTGTATAGGCCAATTGTAGAATGGCCCCTCTGCGGAAGATACCTTTTTAAGTGTGCATGGTGTTTGGCACCTTGGCCGTTCCCGCCCCTGCCAGCCCCCTTTGGCAGCGCACATCCACTGGTACCAACTGCATTTGATAATGAAGGGGGGATGGATGGGCCTGAGGCGTGCAGACAAGGGCCGGAACACTGCTGAATAGAGACGCACTTGATTCACTGAAAAAACTTAAACCATTGATAAAAGTTCTGTTGTGCTTTATTTTGTTAATTTTATGGCGCAAATGTACTACACATTATAAAGTTCAGGTTGCAGCACTGTGAGGGAAAATCCCCTGTATTGACCGCTGTCACTGGGGAATGTGTCTCTAATGACACCAACGGCACAGGCGAGTATTACTTATCGAACGTGTTGTCCAAGCCTCCCATGAAGCCACCATGTGTATGAACGATAGGCCACCAGCCTGTACCACCTGTGAAAGAGAAAGATAAAAACTGTTTTTAAATGACCAATATAAGATGTATTAAACCTTAGTTGCCAATGACAATTCTTGTATCCAATAGCATTGTTGCCAGTGCAAATGCTACCTAGACACTGTACAATATTGAACGACTATTATATGAATATTACTAGAGAATTGTAAGTCTAAATTGATTTTAAAATGATATATTGAAGTTACGACAATATAGGAGACAACCTTGAAATAGTAGTGGCCTAAGTGATATCACAACCAGAGTATACTTATTCGTTACTTGGATTCCGAGGGCAAACTGTTGCGCGAAGTTTGTGCATAAGCACCATTAAAATCCTCAACACGGACCGTGTGAGGCAGGTTACCCTGAAGTTTGGCAGGTCGGTAACGCATTGCGGCCGTGGCTCGCCTGGCGATATGTACGACAACCATCCAGAGTTTTCTCGGCAGCAGCAGTTCTCTTCCTCGGTTGGCATCCGCGTGCATGGATTGCAAGTACACGAGGTGGAAACGCCATTCATGCGACTAGGACCAGGCTCTTCATCTGTTGAATCGTCCTCCCAACTGTCGTCCGAAGCTTCATTGTTTCCGCATCTTTCTCTTTCGAGTAATTCCGCCTCGGAATACTCGTGCTTGTACTGGTAGGGCTGTATTGTTGCCATTGTGGAAGAAACAAATGTAAATAATTTATAGTAATGGTACTGGTATCTGTTCGCATGGGCTACAAGCAACGAAGGTAGCTGACCAGAGCACAGAAACGAGGCACAGAATACTCAAAGAAATACAGTGAGAGGAATGGAAAAGAAAATCTGATGTCTGTTGTGAAGCGATCTGTTTATACTTATTGAGGAAAGAGGCGTCCTGCCATTTCCATGGCGACACGTAATTAGCTGAGGCGCACAGAATGTTGACACGAGACGTGCTTTGGTGTTGTGAAATGGGCAGTACTCTAGTGATGTCAGGCTCAGGGGCGGGATATGATTTAGTGCCACAAGGGCAGTCCTGCTTGGGTGATGTGGCAGCGGATAAGATCATCACAAAATGGCTGCGCCCTGTTGCCTGATTTTGCATGTGTACAAAAGTGGAAAACTACAGTAAGGTACATAGGAAATGTTTGTAATATCGATCAACGTATGCTTAAAAATACATGCCCGAACCCTCAGGACAATAATATTTCTGAGTGCACTATTCCTCTAATGCCAAGGGTGGCTGGTAAACCCTTGATCAGATACTTGTTTTTTGGTTCTGCATAGTGTCTGTACGTTGTTTGACTGGTTATAATACTTGCGTCTTCTGATATTTCATTTGTTCTATATTTATTCCTTTGAGCCCTTCTGGTGCTGGTGGCTCTGTATTGCAGTATTACTTATTCCCCAGGATTGTTGTTAACTCCTTATCAGATACTCTTCCCTGGGTTCTGTGTAGTGTCTGTAAGCTGTTTGGCTGGTTCTGATACTTTGGTCTTAAGACCTCTTTCATTCCTTAAACTTAAGATATTCTTTCTCTTCCTCTGGGTCTTTGTGCCCTGATACTGGGGCGTTTCTTCCTGTTTCTCCAGCATTGGATCTTTCATAGTTTCACATTTTTGAATATTCCCCGTCAGACTGGGAATCCTCTGTAATTTAAATATTAATAATAATATTAAAACTTTGTGCCTTTCGGAAAAAAATGCTACTCCCATAGAACCCTATAGGGCCTGTGTAGCCCATCACTTGTGGAGTCCCTCTACCTCCTTTGGTCCTTTTAGGCCCCAACCAACGAGGTGGCAGGGCTTGGGTTCCACCCAGTCAGCCATCTTCAGGTTTTTCACCACATCTTACTGAGCAAGGGAATCCACTTCAGCTCCGAGCTACTTTAGTTGTTTCAACTAATTCTAGACATGTTTGTCATTCTTTAAGCTTGTTCAGCTTCCGTATCACTGGGGCTTCCTGGCTCAATCTTTTAGGCTTGGGTTTCCACCTTTTGCCACCTAAAAACATTGTTTTTAGGCTGCCTACTTTCACCTCATGGCTGAGACTCCAGTACAAACTGTCAAGGAGAAGTCCTCCCTTTTCAGGGACTGCTCCAAGTGTGGTTATAAGGTCCTCTTCATCAGAGATCCCCACAAACTCTGCATCTATTGCCTTTATCCACATAACATCCAGTCATGCAAAATATGTCAGCCTTTTTCCAAGAAGACTCTGGAAGACATAGATAGGAGGCTATTACTTCACCGGGAGAGCAGACAGATGTCATTTGATGAGGAATCCAGCAAAACTGCTCCGTCAAGTTCCTCGAGGCACCCTGAGAAGCAAGTTCAAAAAAGGAGAGCTTCTTCAGTGGACAGAGCAGACTAATAGCAGCCACCCAAGGGCAAGAAGAGGAGTGGAACATTCTCAACTGTACCTGTAGGAGTCTCTAAAGGTCTGCTTGGAGAACTACATAAAGGTAAAGGTTTCTCCACTTCTCCGTCAGTGAAACGGCCGTCCACAACTAAACTAGTCTTGCCGTCCACTGAACCATCGTTCCCACCGTCAAACCAAACACTTCGTCAATGGACGCTTGTCGACGAAGCGCTAGTTGAAGGAGCAATAGTCAACAAGCTCCCAGAAAAAAAAGAGCAAAACGTCAGTTGATTGACTTACCACCAGATGTCATAGACTAGTCTTTTCCTCAGCCAGAAGAGGTTTTAAGTATCCATAAACCAAAGGTAGAGGGCTTAGAAGGTGCTACCCCTTTGTCCTCCATAACTGAAATAAATGAACTGCCTGACATCTTGCAGGAGGAGTTTTCAGAGGTCGAGGAGCAACTGCCAGTACAACCTCAGGAGAACAGTCCACACTGGTAACCGATAATGGAAGATGTTCCAGTCCCTTTCAACCCTACTGTAATGCAGTCTATGCACAGAATTATAGATGGGTCTCAGAGGAGGCAAAGGGCAAGGCTCCTTGTCACTCAGTTCCTGTAAGCAGGTCCTCGCGAAACACATCACCAGTGTACTGCGCTGCAAGAAGCTCTCTTAGAGATCGTACCCCACACCACTCACCGCCGCCTTGGCTATCTTATTCAGTTAGCAGTCGCCAAGGACAAGGTTCACCTAGGCCGCCAAAAAGAAGACTCTCCATCTCCTCCAAGGTCTTCAACTCAATGAACCATAGCGCACAATGCTCCCTCAATTGCTACAGCTTCTGAATGGCCTGACGACATCACAGACGACGCCGGGTCACCTGTTGAACCTTTTTAGGGAGTTTTCTGACCCACTTGATGAGCCTGAACAAGGTGAACTGCCTCGGGACACTCCAGACCCAGACGTTTGGGATTATATGGTCATCAAGAAGCCAAAGAAACGTGACTCACCAGGGGGTTGGGGAGTCAGGGGGCCTCACCTCCGTACAATATCATATCTTTTCACTCTATCCTGACCAAGTCGGTGGAAATCTTCAAAATACAAGTCGCCACAGAGGAGAAAGCATCAGTCCTCTGAGCACATAGACAAAAGACGCTGCACTATCACCACAATACCAATACTATACTATTTGGGATGTAGGTGAGAAAATCCTGGCCACTCTTCTTTCCACTCCGGCGAAAAAATATAAAGCCCCGCATTTGGCTCCTTTGTGTCTCAGAGGCCATTCTAAACCCGACTCCCTTATCACGGTGGCAGTGAGGAAAAGACTACAAAACCCAGCCTCTACCCGATAAGGCGGGACGTAAACTAGGGGCAATGGGGCGTAAGGTCTCAACGGCAGCATCAGTGACGGTACGGGCCAGCAACGCCATGGCCATGATGGCAACGCTTGGTAGACACTTATGGCTCTGTACGTCCTGTCTCACTAAACACCTCCAAGAGGAGTTTCAATAAGAGGCCAAAGCCATTATCGCAGATGGCAAAGCTTTCTCTGACCACATGATCGACACCTCTGTGGACACCACTCACTGAGGCTTCAGGCACATGGCAGAGTTTTGAGAGGTCAAGCCTGAATGAAGGCCACAGGTTTCAGACCAGAGATACAGGCTCAGAGCCTAGACATGCCCTTTGATGGAAAAGACCTATCCGGAAAGAAAATAGATGATCACTTGAAGGGCATCAAAGCTGACAGCGCTAGGGTGATTAGCTCTTTAAAGGACAAGGACCGCTGCCTTTTTACCCCTTTCGAGGTGCCAGTTCCTAGTACAGGTCATAAGGCGGATCTTTCTAGGGGGGGTCAAGCATCCTCTTCAACCTCCTCCCAATCGGGAGTTGGATATCAACAAAGTTCCACCAGGTACCAGAACCAACGGGCCAAGAGGGGCTCAATCCAAGCAAGGAACCAGGCCAAGAAAAATGGACTCTCACTCAGTGTACCTTCCACATCCCACCACAGTGGGGGATGCATTTCACTTCACCTCTGTCATTGGTACACCATAACATCAGACAAATGGGTGCTTCAGGTAATAAAAGGAGGACACACCATAGACTGACTTCAGCCACCACCACCTCGTCCACCGCGGCTGCAACAACTAAGAGCAGAAGCTAAAGATTTACCAAACGCCGCCATGGTCCGGGTACCGCCTCTACAACGGGGGAATAGGATTCTACTCCCACTTCTTTCTAGTAAGTAAAATAAAATGGCCATTGGTGCCAGATACTAGATCTATGGGCCCTCAAGTTTGTCTAAAATTCAAGATGACCTCTCCAACTTCTCCATCCATGGCTCAAAAATGGCGATTTCATCGCTCCTGTAGACTTTAGACGCTTACTTCCATGTATCCATCCATCCGTCCGTCCATCCTTTCAGTTTAAGGTACTTTATTTCGGTCTGAAGTCCACACCAAGGGTGTTTACAAAATGCCTGGCTCCAGTAGCCACTTACTTCAGATGTTCCAGGGTACAGGTTTTTAATACCTAGACAACTGGCTAGTGAAAGGAAGCCCCCTGGGAACAGTGTCACAAGCAGTGGTAAGAACAACCCTGCTTCAAGACCTAGGGTTTGTGGGATATATTGACCCACTCAACAGTATTTCCCCACATCACCAAGCTGCATTTCTGCAGAAACGGCAAAAGAGCTGTGCTGGCTCCTGTGAGCAGCATGGTCTCAAACTGCGTTTTGCAGCAACAAAAAGATGGCTGCACCGTCTTGCCAAGCACACATTGGGCAGGATGGAACAAAGGGGCACACTGAAGGAGTTTGCCAGTGTGTTCTGACATATACCAAAGGAATAAAGTGAAAAAGCAGCGTTGCCTTGCTACAGGCCCAAAGTCCCCAATAAAAAGGAAACTTTTTCACCTTTAAAAAATGCTGTTCTGGCGCTATTTCCATCTGTTCTTCCTTAAGCCACTGTGATTAATAAGGCCCTGCCATGCACATTCATATCCCCATTGTGCTTCAGCAAAACCAAGCATGAGCCCTGAATGACGGGCTCTGGTAAGCCAAATCTGGAAAAAAAAAGGCCCCAGAAACGTCCCTTTCTGCCGTGCACGGGAAAGCGTGTTCATTTTATCACAAAGTCTCAAAGCTCAGTAGTTCAAAGAGAGTCAAGCTAACGGGGGCCATGTCAGTTTCAATGCATCTGTGCTTCAGACAAAACTCCTGCATTCAAGAAAATAAATGTATAGCTGCAAGACAGGGTAGGAATCCGATGAAGATGCAAAACCGAATTTAAAATGAAAGGCCTGCTTTTCACCACAGGTGTATAAAAAATGGGCTTGTTAAAAAATGCCTGTTCAAAAAGTAAACTGTTGAATGAAAGCCTGCCTTATTTAGCGATGTGAAGGGGTTTTGTTACTGGTGACAATACACATGGGCTATTGTATTCCACATGTTTGTTTTATTTCAGGACCCCAAATAAGAAAATAAAGGTTTTAAACCACCTGGGCTGGAGTTTACAAGCTCCTAAAAAAAAAAAAAAAAAAAAAAAAAAAAAAAAGAGGAAGGGAACCACCATAAAAACTCTCAGCAGAGGCTAGCACCACACGGATAATTACTAGGTTGGAAAGAATCTAGTCTGGGCTGAAACCCCTGACAATGGAACTCCCAGTACAAGGAAGTGTGAAGTGGGTAAGGGGCAATAAAACTTCAATCAAGCTGTAACCCCCACCTTGCTCTGGAGGAAATGACAGTTGGTGGCAGCTGAAGAAAGAAAGAAATGGTCCAGTGACAGACCAAGGATTGCCATTTGCTTCCAGAGACCATTTCATAAATAAACTTTAAAGACTTTTATCTCTGCAGCAAGACTTTGTAAAAATGTGAAAATGTTAGTTTAAATTTGATTTTATGAGCTTTCATTGAAGTCATGGTAGAATTCACCGACACCTTGGGAATAGAAATGACAAAGTATTGCGGATTATAAGAAAAGTATCCATGTTGCCAATGCAAATTTTTATACTTGCATCCCTTATGAACATCCACACGTGTATAAAGTTATGGAATTTTAGGCCGACTCTTTCATACTCAAAATTACTAAAAAGAATTAAATGGAAAAAACAATGTCTCACAGATTGCAGGATTGGACTGCTATGCGCTACATAAAATATTTAACCTGATTGTCATTTATTAAGGTGCTGCAAATGTACAAATGTGTAAATTCTGTTATGACTGATTTTTGGCAAAAAGGTCTGTGGGAAGTCTTTTTACACCATAAAATGCAACCTCCTAAACTGAGTCACATCTTAGGGGAGGCAGCCAACATTCATTGTCCAATCCAGTTGCTTAGAGGTGTGTTTAGTTAAGCCTGCCCAGCAATATAGTCTATGATGTCACTATGCATTATAAATAACAGTCTCTGACAAGACTCTAGACACACACGCTTCCTGATTTTCCTGCGCCGGAGTCCTGTTCCATTCATCCTGCTGAGTCCAGATTCCAACTACAAGGCCAAAGCATTGCTGACCCTACTCCAGGGCCCACTGTAAAACCCAAGCATTGATGATCCTAACCCAGCAAGGCCTCAATTCTGGAATCCCACTAAAATTCCCAAATAACCAAAGGGGAAAGCTGTGGTATTCTTTTGGGAAGCATCCTGAACCAGCCTGGCCTGCTGCCCTCTAACTGCATCCAGAGATACCTGTCCCATCCAGTGACTAGAATTACCACCCAGTGACCCGACCTGCCCAGCTGTGTTTTGCCCAGCTGTCCTTTGCCAGGCGTGCTGCCGTGTAGTGACCAGAACCATTGACGTCCAAAATCCAAAACTTAAAGTGGACTGTGAGTATAATCCCTACCCCATAGAAGCCCATCTTGTCTTGCCTTTGTCCTTATCGCACTCTCTAAGCCATCCTATCCTTATAACTTGTTAAAAGCTGTTAGAATCATATGTGCACCCTGCCTGTGACTTTCTAAAGTGCTAGCGCCATTTCTTTTTCATTTTGTCTTGTGTAATCCTAAGCCATTAGTACTATTTCGAGTGATCAGACTGGTTTCCACCAGGGTTGGGCGCTCGGGTGTCGGGGTTGAAACCGCAAATCAACCCTGGATCTTACTTTGTCCATCTTTGGTTGTCTAGTCGGAATACTCTAGTTAGAGTAAAACTGTTCTTGTCATAACTGATTTCCTTTCCTGTATCACGGCTTCATTTTGCTCAAAGCGCACCTTTTTATATCTTGAATAACTCATCCAGTTTCATAGCTAGAGACCTATTTTCAACTCTTGAGTGTCCCTGTGATATATATCTATCCCCCAACCCAAAAACCTCATTCCGAATCAGCATTTCACCCGTTTTTCAAAGAAACCATTTTTTGACATTTTAAACGGGAATTCAGTAAAATGCAACTTTTACACGTGTCATTTTGCTGCAATAAACTTTCCACTTGTTTTTCAATTGTATGCCCACGGTAATCCATTGCTTGTGATTGTTAGGGTCTATGCATTGTTGCTTTAGTGAGAAATTGTATATTTTAACCACACATTCATTATTTGTCCATTACAGAGTGTCATTTCATAACATTGCAAGGGGTTTAAAATCCATTTCCCACTCTTATTTGGGGAAGGAAGGTCGGATTTTGATTGTTTTCTGGCTCTTATTCCTGACTACCTGCTGTGTCTTTCTATCCATTCAGAATTGAATTATTTGTGGGTTGAAGGAACATTGCAGGGGGAAATCCTAACTTGGGTGCTATCTTTCCTCAATCAAAAAGTGCTCCTCTTCCCTGGTGTTTTGTATATGTTCCACTAGAAGGTTAAACCAAGTGCATTGCTTACATTCTCATTGTAATTATCACCCCATTGGTGATTGCTGTCTCATATTAAAAATTGTATGATTTTCTTTTTGAATTTTAAAATCAATAAATAAATATTGCATTTTACCAACCAGACTGGTTCATGGTCCATTGTGACCCGGGGTATTTGAAAAAAGGGGTGTCATACCAGTTGTGTACCATCTCAAACTGAATCTGTATAATATAAAGAGATAAGCATTTCAATTGTGCGCTGCATACTAGGCTGAGACCAAGGTGTGCCTCGCCTGATTGAAATCCTTAACAGGTTCTCGATCAACTAGGACAAATCTTTGCCCCTACTCACAGAGACGGCAATCTCTCTAGAAGCAGATCTCGAAACTCGAGCCCCCAGGGGTCATCCCTCTCCGTACAGAGTGGCGACAATGCAAAACCTCATTGCATGGTTCAAAGAGAGAACAGGCTCCATTGTCAGACAATACAAGTCCCTCGTGGGCATGATGTCGTCCTGTATTTCCACCAAATTGCAGACTGAAGATGAGACTGCTTCAGGAGGAGTTGGACTGCCAATGGGCATAACAATGGATCGTAGAAGGACATTGTGTGCCTCAAGCCAATTTTCTACACAGCCCTTGAATGGTAGGCCACACACTGCAATCTTCTACAGGGTTTACCCTTCCAGCTACCCATGTCCACTCTACTCTTGAGAACAGACGCCTCACTCTAGGGCTGGGGAACCATCTGGGCGATCTACAAGCCAGCAGCGTGTGGTCGCCAGCAGAATCCCGTTTGCACATAAATGTGCTGGAAATTGGGGCTATTTGGTGGGCGCTAAAGTCCTTACTGCCAGTATTTTCGGGGCAAATCGTGACGGTGCAGACGGACAACACCACGTCAATGTACTACAAAAACAAACAGGGCGGCACCAGATCAACATGCTCTTGTTGGAAACTCAACAACTCTGGAACTGGGCACTGCACCACAAACTACACACGAGGGCATACAATCTCCCCGGCAAGGGCAATGTATTGGCAGACAAACTCAGCCGACAATTCCTCCAATCCCACGAATGGGAAATCAACTGCGACCTGGACAAACTATTTTTTATTATTTTTTAGTTTATTACAAACTTTTAAAGATTTCATTCATAATAATCCTACACAGCTCTACATTACATTCTTTTTCTTTGGATGAAGTTTCGATAGTCTTTTAGCCGGATGCTTCACTTTTTTCTTTTCAGTATTTTGCTATCACTTCTAAAAATGCAATCAATGCAAAAGTTTTTTTTTTCTTTTTTCTCCTCCATGCATGGCTCTCCACCATTCTTCAGCAGTGTATGTAGAGCATTTGGCTATCTCTTGTCCCATGTACCTGTTTCTAACATCTCTTAGACTCAAACAGGCTAAAACCAGATGCTTCAATGTGTCTTCTCCGGTATTACAGAGTCGACATATCTCGTCTTCTTCCCTTCGATCACCTCTTTGGTACTGAGTCTCTTTTGTTTCCCATTCACTTAGCCTCAAGAGCATACAAATTATTCTCTTCTTATTGCATGGAAATAGCATCCGGTATTTCGGAAGTTCATTTAGTTTCTTTGCTTCGATTGGAGCATTTTTTATTCTTTTGTTGCCTTCTCTTATCTTGTGTCTCAATCCAGTGTAATATTAGCAGTTTTTTTTTAACTGCATCCGGATTCTGCTCTAAAGTTCGTGTATTAGTGTTAAGTTGATTAACGATGGTTTCACAGGATGCTTTCCAGACTTTAAATAGGCCGTCCCTTCTTTCCTCTTTCTTTTGTTTTAGGATAGCAAACTGTGGAGCGATGTTATTTCCTGCAATTTTTCTGTAAAGGTTTAGGGCATTCCATGTGACAGTGGTATGCATGGATGTTAAACTGAATTCATACCTCATGCAGGCAGTTGGAAAGCCTTTAGGCAATTTAAGGATTCTTCTCCAAATCACATGTTCGCATCCAGTCAAGAACTCTTGCCTGATTCCAAATAGTCTCCTCTCCGTATGTCAGTGCGGGTAGTATTTTGTTTCGATAGAAGCGAACAACTGGGACCATAGAGAATTTTCCATATTTTGCATTGATTTTTACGGCTTGGGCAGCAAGTTGATTACATCTGGACACCAGCTTTTTGACCATTGGTTCGTCACAAATGCTAGCGCTTATTGTTATACCCAGATATTTTGCCTCCGAGACAACTTTAATTACATCATTGCCCAGCTTCCACTGAAACTTTCCACAGGCATTTGAGTTGTGTGCACCTTGTACGTTTTTCAATACAAGGATCTCTGTTTTTTGTATGTTAATTTCTAATTTATTTGTTTCAATGTAGGCTTTTAATGCGTTGATCTTCCTCTGGAGGCCGATTGGAGTTAGATCCAGGATTGCAATGTCATCTGTGTATAATATGATATTAATATGTTCCTCGTTGATTTTAGGAGGAAAAGATATTACATTGCTCAATGCCTCACCCACATCCGATATGAAAAATTTAAAGAGTGTAGCTCCTAAGGGGCAGCCCTGTTTAACTCCTCGATTAGTTAGGATGGGTGCGGTAAGATGTCCTCTTTGGTCCAGGCGAACTTGTACGGAGGTATCCGAGTAAAGCGCAGTTATTGCAGCAACCAAGCTTGTTGGACATCCATTATTCTTCATTCTTGCCCACAGCATGTCGCGGTCTACTCCATCAAAGGCGTGGGCCAGATCGATAAATGCAATATAAATTGCCTTTTCTGTCTTATCGCCTCCATTTTCAGCATGTTTAAGATGAATAAGTTTAAATTACAGCCCACTCCTCTGACGAATCCAGTTTGTCGTAAATCCGCTACGTTTGTATTCAGGATCCATGCTGTTAACTGCTTCAGTAGCTGACTGGCGAAAAGTTTCCCAACCATATCGAGTAGAGCGATGGGTCTATAGTTATTGGCTTCCAATCTTGAACCTTTTTTCAAAATCGGGACAATTTTGCTTTTTTCCATGTTTGGGGGACTTTTCCAAGTGCTATTATCATTTTGAACAACTTAAAGCAGAAGTCCGCCCATTCCTCAGGATTATTTTTTAACATTTGATTTGTTAAGCCATCGGGTCCTGGCGCGCGAGATGTACTTAGGCGCCTGATATTAGACTGTCCTATCTCTCTCACTATACAGAGGTTGTACGGGCACTCGGGTATCATTTCAGATGGTTCGTTATGTTGATTCTTCTGGAAAAGTGCAGTCTAGTGGGTAGTCTATTGGGTTTCAGTGACGACATTGCTTAAACTAGCAGTTTGGGGTTTTCCTAGAACGTTTATCGCTGGCCAAAAATCTCTTGAATTTCTTTAAGCCAAGCAAGACATCATTACCTCAGCATCTTTTTGCTCCATTGCCGCTTTATGCCTTTTGGTCCAATTTCTGTATTGCAGTTTCTTTTTCTTTGTGACTTTTTTTCGTCTCTAGGTTTATTGCTACTTTCAATTATGCACAATTATTTCTCAGGGCTCTTCCCCCCCTCCCCCCACCACTTCTGGGTCGTATACATGTTTTTTTACATTGGCATTATGATTTATCTGTGTCAGAGCTTTAAATACCTGTAGTAATGTGTCATACTCAATCTTTTTTCCTTCCACTTCGTTGTTCCACTTGTTTAGTTTATCAGTAAGAGCTTTTATTTTTGTAGTACTCATTCTCAACAGATTTCCTCCAGGTAGAACTTCAATGTTTTGTTCCCATTTCACTCTTTTCTGTTATTTCTGTTTTGAAGGAGATGATTACTAGGTTGTGATCGCTTAGCCGGTTTTAACGACTTCCAAGTTTAGGTTTCCGATTGTCATCGCATTTGATGTTGTAAAGTAATCCAGAGTAGAGTTCAGCGGACCTCTTTCCCAAGTTGCTTGCGCCGGAATGTCGCCTAATGTCTTACCATTTAAAATGTCCATACACCTGGCGTATAGTTCTTCCCAGAAGACGTTCCTCAAGTTTTGTGAACGTTTCTCTTTGTTTCCATTCGCAGATGTTGGTAGTAGGTCCATATTGAAGTCGCCACATACGATGATAGAAGCATTGTCTTCGGACTCAGATATCTCATCAGTAAGATCACATAATTGGTCCACAAAGATAATTTCGCCGACAACTTTGTGTTGCCAGTATAAATTAAGTGTATCTTAGTTTTGTGCGAGTCATTCCGACAATGATTTGTCACTGTGGTCACTTGAAATATAGGGGCTAAGATTTTTTGAAATTTTGATTCGTAAGCCACTTTTCCTTCTGACCATAGTAAACATTCCAGACATGGGTCGACCCCTGTCTTTGCGTATAGCAGGAGTAAATGCTAGATCAAAACAATCAACTACAGGCAGTTTGATAAGCCATGTTTCCTGACAACAGATTATGTCCAAGTTCTGCAGAGTACTGTTAGACGACTGCAGTAAATGAGTGAAGCCGTGTGTGTTCCAGGATCCCACTCTTTTCAGATTTTTAGCTGTTGCATCCTTATATTAGCTGCGCCTTGTGGAATGTAAAGCTCCCATCATCCAGGTCCAGCTTTCATCTATGGGTCCTCGTAGCTTTACTTCCTCTATTTGATTCATGCTCCTTCTGCAGTTTTGCGCTTCGATGATGACTTTGAGTGGCTTTTTCAATTTGATTAATTTACTGACTTCATCCCAACTTGAGTCCAGGACGCAATGCTGGAGTGGCAGCACAAATAGGGGCTCAGCATACGCTCTCATAGCACCAATATCGTTAGTGTTTGTATGGATGATCTTATCAGCTCGGCATTCTTTGGTAAACGTCGGTTCGATCGGATCTTTATGTAACTTGTTTTGGCCGATCATGTGTTTGTTTCCTTCTATATGGTACTTCCTTAGAATTGATAGTGCTTCTTTTGCCACCCCAGCCAACAGTATTTTGTCTTCGCCTGAGCTTTTTAAGGATTCCTTCAATATGCTAGCTGTTTGCTCGTCTTTATGGTTGTCCTTTTGGGACTGAATTTTCAGTTCCTGTAGCTTCAACTCTACACTACTCATTTTGGTGTTTACCAGAGCAATCAGAGTATTTTGGTCTCTGTAGCTCTCATTAAATTGTTTGTATATTTTTGCTAGAGGTGTAATAGCTATGGCCATGGCTAACAATAAATTAGGCCTCAGTTCATTGATTAGATTTTCTGTAACTTGTCAGATTAAGTGTTTTTGTAACAGGGCCTTATTGTTTGTTCGCCTTTTGGCGTTGCTGGTTGATCTCAGTGCTTCATACATTCCATGATGTTGGCTGGCCTCAGTCGAAGAGTCGTCGGTAGAATAATCATCCGTCGAAACCTCGGACGGCGATAATTGAGGATGCTTACTCTTACCTTTTGGTATGGCTTTATCTTTGGTCTTGGGATCCGCTTTCATTGGCTTTATCACCTTTGGATTTCTTTTTTGTGAGCAGCAAATCTCTGGCGTTGGACTTGAGTCCACACGTCTTCTTTTCGCCTGGCCAGTTATTTCTATGTTCGGTGTTTTAGAAGATTCCGGTCCTTTCTGCTTGGGTTCGTGCTCACATTCGGACTCAGTGTCAGTGCTTTTTCAAATGCTGTGTATCCCGACAGACTGGGAAGAGCCTACTTCTTTCTCCTTGTTCATATTCACTTTTACAGATAGTGCCATTATGTCTTTAATAATCTGATCGGCGACAGCAAGAGTTACGCCTGTCATTATTTATTACCGGCTCATATTCGATGTTTAGCCCACAGTCAAAAGTCGGTTGCACACATGGTGGGTTTGTGATGCCGATATTGAAATTAGAGTACTGAGTACTATCAGTGTCTTTGGCTTGGAGGGGGAATTACTCTTCCCTCGTGGAGTTATGTGACTGGTCTTCAATAGAGGGGCCATTTTTCGGCGTGTGTCAGGCCAGTTATTTCCCTCATTAGCTGTTATCGGCGTGTGGTAGTCTGAGTCTGAGCCTTCTCTGTAGCTCTTCTGCTCTCTTTGATGATTACATTTCGCTCCCTTAATACTCGTGTCGCACACACATTCAGGCACGCACAGACGGTGTGTTCTAGGGACGTATATCGATTGCTCCTCCTTTTCATCATTTTTGCCATTACCACATCTACCTTCAGGTCCACCGGGAGTATCTTCAGGTGGTTGTTTAGGGTGGCATGTGTTTCTATGCGAGGGGAACGGGGCCAGAGAAGCAGCCAATAACGGGGGCGTAGTCCTGTTCTCAGGCTGGCATGCTTCTGATGAGACGGAAGAACCGCTTAGCTGTAGAATACTCCAGGCAGGATTATTAGCATAAGCCGCCCGAGGTGCATCGGCAGCCATACACGTTGGTACAGTCTCTGCCGTATTTAGTTTCACCGCTTCTAAGGCTATTGGGGCGGGGGGTGGGTACATAGAAAACTTGATCTTCTGCTACCAGCAGCGCAGAGTCCGGTACCTCCTCTACCTCCTCTATCCTCTCAACTCCCTCCTCCCCCTCAGTGACTGCTGCAACTTTCTTCATTGGAGTACTTGACTTGAGACAATTGGTCTCACAATTGTTCTCACTTACTTGAAACTTAAGCGCCGGCTGTTTCAGCATCCATGTTAGAATCCTTGCAGGGGCAGACTCACAACGTGTAGATTTTTCATGTGCGCAAAGTTGTCGCCTTGTTTCCATGTTGAGATGTAGATTGTTTGTGCAGGGTAAGTGCGCACAGCTTAACTCCTTCTTTCCCGCGCAGCCCGGCACAACCCAAGGCACAAAAAGAACACTCGCTCGTCACTCCGCTGGACAAACTATTCCTCAGGTGGGGAACCCACCACAGACCTGTTTGCAACCCACGTAAACAATAAATGCGATCAGTTCGCTTCTAAGTACCCAGAGAGACACTCTTGGGAGAAGCATTCTTCATACGATGGAAGGGGAAATTCTTTTACGGCGAGAACAGTTAAGTTCTACATAGAAAGAACAGAGGATTTCAGGACCTCTATAGGCTGAAATTTAGCAGGAAAGCTACTTCTACCATGAGCTGCCGACTACCAAAGTGCTGCTGAAAACACGGAACGGCAACGGTCCTGCCAAGTTAGCCCACTCGTGAGCTGTACAGTCCACCGGCTGGTCTAGGGGCACTTTAAGGCTCAGGACAACTTAATCCTCGAACACATCAAGACTGGTTGGTCCCACCGGTTCAGGGTTTGAAGCACCACACAGGGCCTTTGCAGATCAGGTAGTCCAACAGGACTTCACCGGCCCACGTACAAGAATGGATGCTGCGTCTCTTCAGGAGTCTGGGATCTTCAGTCAGCTGTTCTATGACGGATTCTTGGCTCCAACGCTGATCTCAAGAAATGGCTGCCCGGAATCCTCTTACCAGCCTGTAAACAAGTCCACCAAGGGTAAGGATATGCACCATTAAACAGCCTGTAGATGTCTAATCCGGGACAACTATTAGTTTTACTCATACCACATACCTAGACTCACTGGAACCATGGATGTGGAGTGGGACCAGACAGTCACACCCCCTTCATGGGCCACTCTCACACAAAGGCATCACTAGCCTGCAAAAGCTGCAGCTTTCCCGGGGAAGTGCATGACCTTTTATATGCAATTTTCTGACCTGACAAGGCAGGAAGAAGGCCAAACAATGTTGCCAAAGAACAAAGGACAATCTTGTGGCATGGCTATTTTAGGGCACTAGCCAGGTTTAGTAGCCATACATGGTAAGCACGAATGTGCACACTAGAAAGAACACAAATGGTAAAAATGTAATTGATGCCACCAGCTTGTCCTTAGGCACATATAAAAGTAACCAAAAATCCCAAGTGTGAAAAGCTAGGGTGTTACAAGTGTATCCACATTGCACTGCATGGTAAGATGCTATGTAAAAAGTTAGAGGGAAACCTAGTTTCCCAGTACTGATAGTTTGAAGGGCTGATCAATTTCCCCATAACAAATTAGCAAAATGCAGGAGAAGTGAAGCTCAATGCTTTACTTCCCCGAAAAAAAATAAAAACAGGTTATAAAAAAAGCAAAAATATGGGTGGGCCATAGAAACTATGGTGGGAAAGTTGCCAAAAGACAAATCATTAATAACAAAGGTATGCTATGCTCCAAATTGTAAACATTAGCACATGCGCAGGGATAGCATTTGGCCATGTTTATTTGCTGTCATGTAAATGATATTGCATGCACATTTTCTGTGATAGAAGTTCATACAGGCTCATAATTGTTTGAGTTAATTAGGCATCCTGGGCCTCAAGTTTTTTTTGTTTGGTATTTATAACGCGCACCTGGTACCCGAGGGCTAACGGGCACGGACTAACATACGAAGAACATACATAAAGAGAGAGACCGAAACTATCAGAAGCTTCACAGCAAAGGCGCATAGGTTAAGAATGTGGGAGAGAGCTCTAAGAGAAAAGCAGTCTTCAACTGCTTTTCAAAGAGTTCTGCAGATGCTGTGGTTCCTCAGCACAGGCGAAGGGGCATTCCAAGCCAGGGGAGCCGCCAGGCCAAAGGCCCCATGGTGTGCCTTATTAGAATTACTACGAGGAAAATTGAGAAGGTTGGCGTTGTCTGATCTTAGGGCCCTGGTATTATGTTTGATGACAGTGACTTCTGTCAAGTAGGTTGGCATTTGACTCGTAATACATTTATGGGTAATAAGAAGAAGCCTAAAAGACACAGAGCCAGTGAAGACTTTTTCTGGCCTCAGATACATGATCTGTAGACAATGGAGGCCTTTAACCACTCTCACCGCCCCATTTTGGATCACCTGGAGGCATTGAAAATCTGATTGTTAAATGCCCACTAGCAGGCTACAACCATTGTCCAATTTGGATCCTTTTATGGCCTTGGCCAGGATTTCCGAATTTTTTTCGGATATAAGAGGGCGCAGGTGGCGAAAGAGCTTGATAAAATACGAGGATGATGAAATCAGACTATTAACCTGTGCCTTCATGTTCAGGTGTTTGTCCAGGTAGATACCAAGAGTCTTCACCTTGTTCAGAATCTCAATGACACAATTATCTAAGTTAAAGTTCTGATAGTCTGAACCCAATTTCTCAGGTTTGCTTGCTGAGCCAACTAGAAGTTCTGTTTTGGCACTATTTAAGGCCAAGTCGTTTGTGACCATCGAATTTTGAATTTTTAAATACATTTTATTAATGTAGGTTTCATCCTCTTGATGGGAACCAGAGATGGGTAGGACACATTGCGCATCATCTGCGTAATTTGCAAATATGATCCCTTCCTCTTCCAGCATTTGAAAGAAGGGGATCATAAAAATATTGTAGAAACACGGTGAAATGCATGCGCCATGTGGGACCCCTTATAAAAGTGTCATGGGATTTGCTTCTGCCAGCTCACTTGCCACCCTGACGTGTCCATCTTTCAAAAAACAGGAGATCCATTGGATTGCCTCTGAGGAAAAATTGGCATTATCCCTTAACCTGGTGGACAGAATGGAATGGTCCACCAGGTCGAAGGCTGCAGAGAGATCTAAAATCATGAGGAGGGCAATGTGCCCCTTATCCATACCTTGTAAAAGGTGAGATTTGAGGGCGAGAAGGACCGTCTCTGTTCCATGATTGATACGGAAACCCAATTGATATTTATGAAGGATTTGATTTTGCTCCAAAAATATGGAGATTTGGTTATAGGGGACTCGATCCAAAATTTTTAACAAGAAGGTGGTATTGGTGGTCGATCTGTAATTGGATGGTGTTGATGGACACAGATTGGGTTTCTTCAAAAGTGGAGTAATCCAGCCATTTTTTATGTAGTCTGGCACCGATTGAGCTGAAAGGAGGCATTAACGAATTTAGTAAGTGCTGGATTCAAGATGGGTGAACACTGAATCTTAATAGAGGAGCAAGGATCTCCTTTGCAGCTTGTACTCTTGAGTTGGGTAATGGTTTTAGCCAGTTCATCTTCGCAAATCAGCATGAATCGAAAGTTAGATTGTTCTTTGTCCTTTGGAGCCAAGAGGGGTGTATTATCATCCTGTACTTTTATATTCAGGAAGAGTTTCTTTAAGTGTGATGGTGTGGTAAAAATTGTGGTAAAGCAGAGGTAACTCTAACTGCTGTATTACCGCACCACCATACTAGAACCTTGGTGGGGAGCTGGAGGTTTTTCCTCCAGGTAAAAGGAAGAAAATCTGCCACCTTAATGCCAAACAAAAAATTGGCAAAATCGGCATAATTACCCCCCGAGGTAATTCTGCCAAAATCCCCATGGAGTTCTATGGACTCCAATAAATGGCGACCAACACTGCCTACCACCACTTGTAATCGGTGGTAATTCCTCTGGACCAATTGGTTGTAACAGTAAAACTGGAATTTTGGCAGATTTACCGCTGAAATACCACCAAACTTGTAATGAGGACCCCTCTGTCTGGTTGTAACCACAGTACCATATTAAGAATGGTTATGGTTAACAGATTACCTATTAAATTAACACTTAAAAAATGCATGCCATAATATGTCAAAAATCACTGCTGCTGTAAAATATCACTACATATATAATCAATTTGGCTTACATTAGATCAGTCAAAGATGTGGGTATTACATTGTTTGTGGCTATATCATTCAAACCTATTTCCTTGTTTGGACTTGGCCCCAAAGTTAACTTCCCAAGTGTTCTTGAAATGAGACATTGATTACCAATTACTTATCAATAGTGATTATCTGTGTAAACTTCTTTCTTCGAAAAAACAAGTCACTGATGAAGGTTGCAGCATCTGTCAGAATTGATTGTAGCCTTTTTGTGGTCCCTACCACTTCGGAATCAATTTGGATGCCTGTTGGTTCGTAAGACAAGATTATTTTCATCCTATAGGCCTCTATTTAAAGTTACATTGAATGTGGTGGAAGAGCGCAGACATTGGAGATCCTGTTTCCTCTGGTAAAGAACTGCATTCAATGTATTTTGCGTTATAAGAAGAGAAAATCTACTTTTTACATTACTTGTCCCTCTTTTCACAAACCATAGAAAGAGATGATTTTACTTTTTTGGTGCACTTAACTTTTAAATAAAATTTACTGCAATTGTAGAGGACATTGACAAATCAATAACTGATGACCATCATGGCTGAAATTGCAACCTCTGTTCCTCTTCAAGGTTTGTTTTCTTTAGATCTAGTGTGTTTTCCTTATTCATGGTTGTTAGGATTGACTTCCAAAATCAGACCTGGTGGGAGGATCTTGGAAGGCTACCCTATTTATGATAAACAGGGAAGACTATGAGAGAAGCCAAAAGCCAGTCGAGGTACGGTAGCTGAGCAGTCAAGTCTTAGTCTCCGGAAAAGTGTAAGAGTGGACTCTAATAATTCAAGTTAGACAGTATATAAGAATTGGTTATTAGGCCTTAACTTACACACTAAGCATGTAAGAATCACAGGTAAGTATTGTCACACAAAGCCTTATGAAATATATATACATTCACCATTTGGAGAATAGAATTGCATATGAATTAATTACCGGTTTAATATAGGTTAGTAATCAGATGCAAGGAAAAATAGGCAGAACTCTAAAAATCCCACTGGACAAATTCCTTCAATCTTACCAAGTCCAAGCCTAAGATGTTATGGGGCCTTGTACCCAAATGTCATCAGTTCGGGTATGTTTTCAAAAGACTACATTGGCCAGTGGTGCTTCAAAAGTGTTCGAAAGTTAAGGTGTCAGTAAATATAGGCACTCTACTCAATCCAACACAGTAGGATAGGCATAGTGAAGTATTCTTAACCCAGGTTCCACCACCAAAGGTCAGGTCACAGTGAGTTAGGGGTGGGACCGAAGGGTACTTTGTTTCGTGAGATTTAGTTTCGGTTGGCCGCGGTGCGCAGGAATCTGTACCAAACAGCTTCCAGTTGAAGTACAAAGGAATACATCTGTGGGGAGAGGCTGCCTCAGGAACCTCAAGGACACAAACAAGACCAGATCCGCTAATGTCACCACAGTCAGGTGGCAACAAGCAAGCGTACAGCAGCGAACATCGAAGAAGCCCCCCTTCTCCCCACACAGCTTCCCTTGGCGTGAGACTGCTGAAAATGCAGGTAACGTGTGGCACAAGCTGCAGAGCTGCAAAATCAAATATTCTGCTCTGAACAACTGCTGCAGCCCAGGGGACAGCTGATCAGAGAACTGATTGGTCCCGGGACACCCCCGAGGGCTCAGAAGGTACGGATCCTCAAGCAGGAGTCAAGACTGGTTTTTCCCAACGTTCATGGGGTTGAAGGCCAACAAGGGTCTGCTTGAGATCGGGCAGAGAAAAAGGGCTTCACTGGGCCAGACACTGGAGTCCATGCTGGCCAAGCTGCTCTTCCTTGTAGAGGTCTTGGCTCGAAAGATGATCTGAAAAGGTGCAAGACCCCTCATTTTATCAAAGTTTCAGGCTGGGCGCAAAGCCCGCCAAGGGTAAGGATCTGCATCATTCCAACAGCCAGCCGCTATCCAATCATGGATAGACACTGGTCACCACATCTGCCCAGCAACAGACATTCTCCAGCATGGGGTCTGGCATGGATTCACATGCTCTTGAATATTCCCCGTCGTCAGGCTAGGAATCCTCAGTGAAAGAAGAAATCAGTTTCTGTTTCGTTTCTGAACTGTCTTTCTCCTAATAACCAATCACTGGTCTCTGGGTCATACTGCCCCCAGCAAATGACTTTGCTCTACCTAAGCCCCTCCTCTGGCAGCCATCTTCAGATTTTTAACACACGTTCAAGTGTTGGGAGTCCTCGTGCTTAACTCTCGAGCTTTTACTGTGTATTGCATTTTTCAAAGAGTTTACTCTTATTTTTTCGGTGAAATTGAGCCTCAAGCTTCACCAATTCATCTTCCGATTAACGGGGACCTGTTTCGGAAATCTCTACACCCCTCAAGGGCGCATTTTCGCCGAATTTCACTTCTTGGAGGATTCCAGAAGATCTTGGAGGATTACCCCTCGTGGTCGTGGCCGAAGACAAAGGAGCCTCGACGCCTCTGTTCAGGATCTGCCCAGGATGTGGACAACACAACATCTTCATGGAGGATGCGCATGTCGAGGAGGTCTGTGCGTTCTGCAAGGACATATCCTCCCGTACCATGAAGGACCGTTGCAAGCAACTTGCTGACTGGCTGGAGTCGAAGAGCCCGGCAGCAGGTGAGCCCCAGCAACGTTCTGCTCCCAAGAGGAAATCCGAGCAGTCTTTTAAGACCTTTTGAGGGCGTTCCGGCGACGGGGGACCAACATGAGGCAAAGCAGCGCCAGTCCATGGGCACCAGGAGTGCCGTTGGTACAGGCTCCTCAACTGCCAGGCCGGGCGCAGCATCGCCAACACAGTCAACCATGAGCCAACACTCCGGCTCGAAGAAAAGGAAGTCAGACAATCTGGGTAAGCTTCTGGAGTAGGCCAGTCGGTTCCGACGGAGAAAGTCAAGGGGGAGCGAGGTGGTGTCCACCCCACAGTGAAGGCCTCACACGCGCCTAAGGTCGTGAAGGCCCAGATTCACCAGGCTAAGGCTTCGATTGAGGGAGTGGTAGCATCCCTGTCGAAGACCACGCAGGCTGCCCCAGTGTAGACGGCCCCCAAGCCAAGAGATTCCCTGCCCAGCCGGAGGGAATCTTCTTTCACGCCGATTGATAAGGCCCCCGTGAAGCCCCTGAGCGTGAATGGGGATGGGGGGGGGGGCAGGATATTCCTACAGGACTTCGATATCTCCTCAGAGTATGAGCTTTCGGGCCTCAAATCAGTTGACAAGAAGTTCGTTGAGGTCAGATCCTACGGGAAGGGCACCGACAAAGTGGACGTGGAGAGCGACTAGGGAGATGACGAGGAACGGCAGACCGACGAGGAGACGGAGGACACTACGCCGCTCCTGACGCAACTGCTGCCACCACCGATGGACAGGTTGGAGGACATCTTACTAGCCTTGCACATACTGTGCACAGAAATAAGGACAAGGATGCCTTCGCTTCCGGCAGATGATCCAGCAGCGCCTGGACCGTCGGGGAGCCCTCCATCTAAGCAGAGGCGGGTCCATCCACCCCCGCCATGCCATCCTTCACCTCCATCCCCTCCACCGAGGGACGAGACGGAGACGAAGGGGACGGACGACGGCGACGACAACGGAAATGATCTCCCGTCGCCTCCACCCTGGGCTTCTTCTCCCGACGAAATTGGCTCCTTTCACACCATGATCGCTAAGGCCTCAGAGCTTTTTCAGCCATTCCGCGAAGAGCAGAAGGAGGGATCCCTTTATCAGCGACGAGAGGCCAAGAGGAAGACCGTGCTCTCAGTCCCACTCTTGGACATCTGTGACGAAGGGCTGGCCCTCTTGAAGAACCCATCCTCGGCCCTGGCGAAGAGAGACTGGGACGAGAAGTAGTACTGGGTTCCAGACTTTGCACCGATGTGCCTCAGAGCGCAGCTGTCCCCGGACTCGGTGGTCTCCGTGGCGGCCAAGAAGAAATCTGCTCGGGCGACGGCATTGAAGTCCACTTCCCCGCCGGACGGCGAGGGGAAGAAGCTTGACACCATGGGATGTTGGGTCATCCCGTCGGCGGCGCCGACCATTAAGGCGGCCAACGCTCTCGTGGCCCTCTACGATAGGGAGCTGTGGTTTAAAATCGGCCCCCTCCTGGCCTTCCTCCCAGACGACAAGAGGGCGGAAGCCCTTGAAATCTTGTAAGAAGGCGAGGTAGCTCCGGACCAGGCCATCGCGGTGGCCACGGACACCGCCGACACTGGCTTCTGCCAGATGGGCAACAGCGTTTTGCATTTGCTGGCTGGCTCGTGGCCACCGACTTCCGTCAGGACGTACAGACAAGGGTACTGGACATGTCCTTCGACGGGAACAACTTGTTCGGCAAAGCAGTGGATGAGTCACTGCAGGCCATCAATGCAGGCATCGAGACAGCCCGGGCCTTGGGTGCGCTCCAACAACGGCCGTCTTTTCGGCCCTCCGGAGGTAAGTCGCAAGGTGCCTCCAAAGGTTTCGGCGGCAGCTCTTCGTAACATCAGGCGGCCCTCTTGGTCGCAGGAAGCCTACAGAGGCCGCAACAAGTCCGAAGGACGTTGTTGTCGGCTCGGCGAAGCGGGACTGAACCGGCCGTGACATCAGGCCCCCACGAGAGCACTCCGGTGGGAGGCCGGCTGGCGAACTTCATTGGCGTGTGGAAGTCCATCTCCACCGACCGTTGGGTGCTCGACCACCTGTGGCCAGGAAAGAAAACCACATTCCGCAGCTTCTGCTGGAGGTGTGAGCAATGCTAAAAAAGGGCGCAATAGAACTCATCCCAAAGAGGCTCCGGAGTATACTCGCGGTACGTACTTGTCCGGAAGAAGATCAGCGGTTGGCGGCCCATTCTAGATCTTCGCCGCCTCAACAAATACATAAAATCCCAGAAGTTCCGGATGGTCCCCCTCCAGCACGTGCTGGGACAGCTCGAGGACGGGACTTCCTGTCATCGCTGGACTTGGTGGATGCCTATTTCCACATCCCCATTCACAAGGGACATCGAAAGTTTCTGCACTTCGTGGGCCATGGGCGGCACTACCAATTCAAGGCCCTCCCCTTCGGTTTGAAGCCAGCCCCAAGGGTCTTCACTAAGTGTCTGGCACCGGTGGCAGCGCGGTTGCGCCTGCAGGGGATCCACGTCTACCCCAATCTGGATGATTGGCTCATCTGAGCGAAGTCAAAGGAACTCACCGTCGGACACACAGTGAGGACCGTCCACCTGCTCATGGTACTGGGGTTCTCGATAAACTATGTGAAGTCCTGCTTGGAGCCATCTCAGGACGCTCAGTTCCTGGGAGCCAGACTCAACACGGTGGCGCGCCTAGCGGCACCGTCGGAGGACAGGATAAAAGCCATCCTAAGAAAGCTACAACGGCTGTTGACCATGAAGGTTGCCAGGGTGCCATGTTGTCCTGCATCTACCTCGTTCGGCTGTGCAGACTGCGGATGCGGCCACTGCAGGAGTTCCTCGATGCCTGTTGGATGCAAGCGACGGGAAGCTTCGAGGACAAGATCGCCCTCAACGTGACATTCCGTCGAGCGTTTCAATGGTGGGGGGGTCTGCGCGCATCTAGCGGCAGGCAAGGACTTCCAGACCCCGGCGCATCAGGAGACTGTGACAACGGACGCCTCCCTGGAGGGATGGGGCGCACACACCAGAAATCTCCACGCAAGAGGCCTTTGGCTCCCGGAGGCGATGTCGTTTCACATCAACGTACTGGAGCTCCAGGCCGTGTTTTGGGCCCTCAAGTCATTCCTTCCGTCCCTCAAGGGCAAGGTGGTGCGGGTCTTCACCGACAACTCCACCACGATGTTCTACATTCGGAAGCAGGGGAACACCAGATCCCCAGCTTTCCCCAGCTCTGTCCAAGGAAGCGCAGGACCTATGGCACAGGGCCGTCGCCCAGCGGATGTTCCTGGTACCCTTTCATCTGGCAGGAGTGAAGAACCAGTCGCCGACTCTCAGCAGGGAGCTGCGCTCTTGCCACGAGTGGGAACTTCGGCAGGATCAGGTGGAGCTACTGTTTCGACGATGGGGCAATCCCCAGATCGATCTGTTTGCGACGGCGATGAACACCAATTGCCAGAAGTTCGCCAGCAGGTTCCCCCAGCCGGGGAGCATAGGGGAAGCCTTCTCATTCCCCTGGGACGGCCTGTTTCTCTATGCGTTCCCACCGTTGCCCCTACGACTCATCAGTCATATCAGACGGCCCCGGAGCAGGATGATCCTCGTCGCACCAGCGTGGCCGAGGCAGATAAGGTAACCAGATCTCCTGGACATGTCAGCGTCCCCCCCAGTCAAGCTTCCGGCGGTTGCAGATCTCGCCAGGGACGTAGGCGCGGCTCTGTACAATGTCCCGTTGTCGCTGAACCTGCAGGCCTGGCTCCTACAGTGCTAGAGTTTGGAGGATACGAGATCCCGGCGGACTGCAAGGAGGTACTTGCCAAAGCACAGAAGATAAACCCTCTACGGATTACGGCCCCTCAAGTGCTGCCGTACTTGCTGTCGCAGGCCAAGGTGGGGCTGGCGCACGCCTCTATCAAGATCCATCTGGCAGCTATCTTCCGCTACACCAGAACTCCGGGCTGATCGTCGCTGTGGTCACATCGCCTGGTTAAGGAGTTCATGAAAGGACTTTTCTGCTCGTTCCCGCCGGTGAAGGCTACGTCCCTGGCGTTGGAGCTCAATGTGATGCTGACTAGGCTCATGGATCCCTGTTCGAGCCTCTGCATTCGGCACCTCTAAAATTCCTGTCGTGGAAGACGGCGTTCCTGGTGGCCATCACCTCCACACGGGGAGTGGGAGGGATCCAGGCCCTCTCCTGTAAGCCTCCATACTTGACTTTCCAAGCAATGAGGGTCATGCCGAGGACGCACCCCTCCTTCATGCCCAAGGTGCCGTCCGACTTCCATCTCAACGAGCCCTTGGTGTCAACTGTTTTCTTCCCGTCGCCTTCGTCACCAGCTGAGAGGACTTTGCACTCGCTGGATGTGGCTAGAGCGCTGAAGTTCTATGTGGACCGCACAAAGAGTTTTCGGAAGACGTCACAGCTGTTTGTGAACTTAGGCCCTGTGAACCAAGGCCCTCTCCGAGGCCTCCATTTCCAGGTGGCTCTCCGGCTGCATCACGCACTGTCACTGGTTGGCAAACCGACTGTTGCCTGGCCGTCCGAGAGCCCATTCGACCAGAGGGATTGCTGCAACAACGGCGTTCCTGTCTGGTGTGCCCCTGCTGGACATCTGCAGGGCTGGTATGTGGAGGTTGACGCACACCTTCCTGAGATTCTACTGCGTCGATCGGGATTCCAGGGAGAGGTCTAGAGTCAGCCAAGCAGTGCTGTGCAACCTGTTTGCTTGAAGGTGAGCCTGGTGAGGAGGTAAGAGATGCTTAATGTTGAGTTGTTGAAATGCTTTATGTTGAGCCGTAACACCTCCCGTGGTTGTGCATGTGTGTACTGCTACGTATTCTTTTATTCATGAGCATGTGAATCCATGCCAGACCCATGCTGGAGAACAGTTACAGGTAAGTAACTTGTTCCTTCAGGCACCAGAGATGTTGATTGGGACTAGCCTGTCTCAGTGCCCTTCTCTGGCGTGCACACACGTCTTGGGCACATTGTCAAAATAACCAAAAATCAATTATATAAAAACTATAAGGATCCAAATGTTCCTAACTGCACTTCACTGTATGATGTGTGCAATTGTAAAAATACAAGAATTCATACACACCTAGTCTCTCATTAATGAGTCTTGGGGACTAGACAGTTTCACCATACACATGAGCAAAACAGGTAAGGGAAGTAAATGTTATTGTAGGCGAGTTGGAGACACTGTTTTGCTGTTTTATATGGGCCCCACGTGTCATCCTTTGTGGACTGAATCATGTTGTGAGCATGGGTAGCTGTTTAAGAACTCTGTGGCAGGCTAAGCATGATAAGTTTGTGGCAGTGGTACTACTGGGTGTGTCTTAGTTTGATGTACAGTGTGTTCAGGTAAGGAGTGAGTGTGGCCGGGTTGGTGATGAGTGGGATGGTTGAGATTCATATCTGGGTGGTCAAGATTTCACATAAGTTTCCTTATGGTTACTGTGTTTCCAATTATTTGTTTTTGTTTTGTTTTTTCGTTAAACTGTGTGCATGTTTCTGGTTCCCACTTTTAGATTTTTGTAAAACCCTCTGGTGATGGCTGTAGAACCATGCAAACAAAGGGTGGGCCATTCAACCAACCTAAAAGGTAAACCCAATCCTCTCTCGACAATAGGTAGCTGCCACAGAGCAGTCAGGCTTAACTCAAGAAGCAACTGGGGGTAAGAATGCCAACCCTGTATTAGTTGGCCCACACTAAAGAAAATGCATCACTCTGGAATACTGTACAATATGCATCTTTTGTTACCTTTATACCCCCACCCCCATATACTTAAAGACTTCAGAGGCCTGTGAATATGCTTAGATTCAAATGCTTTGAATAGGCTGCCAACTAGTGGTCAGCTACGAGTATTGAATCTTGTTTTTCTTTAAGTTTGTAAACCTGGCATTGACTGCAGGCTTCCTGTCACACTATCCTTTCCCTAAATGCACAGGGACCCACGATCCTTCATGCGTTGTCCTTCTCAAATTGGTTAATATCTGCCAATGGTTGGCCGCATTTACCAATGAGTGAAGACAAATGTATCGTTGGGGTTTTCCGGCGCATCGTTTGAAGCTGATCACACCAAGTCTTTTGACATTGAACAGGTGTCAGATCAGAAAAGCCACTCAAGCTTTTAACCACCCGACACCAAGTAGGGAGAAAGCCAGGTTATGCTTTTGTTTCATCATTACTAGCATACCTCTTTTCCAGGGGTCTGCAACCTGTGGCTATCCATCTCCCATGAGCCCTCACCATTGACTCTGCTGGCTAGTATTTGTTAGGAAAGATTTGATGCAGTAACCCAGTGGGAGACTACTCCAGTCTTGTCCTCTTGGTATTGGGTAACTCACCTATTGGTCTGTACTACACACGTTGGTAGAGTGACGGAGCAGCCAGACTTCTCTCAAGAGGGGTAAGTTGGAACTGTAGCATCGAAATCCACAAATACAAGTATCCAAATAACACTTACACTTGAGGATTTCTAGTAAAATAATAATTTAAGTCTGTTTTAAATAAGCATTCTTTCAAAAGGGCAATGTGCAACAATAAAAATATAAACTTCAGAATACTGTCTCAGAATCAAGGCAAAGCAAGTAGATTATCTTTAGAGATGCTTCATACACACTTCCTACACTCTGAGATGACTTCACTAACTAGGACAGTATTGGCATTTATATTTCACTTTTGTACTTTGTTAGATTCTACGGTTGGCAAAGAGGAAAGGTTAAGGGAAGGAACGAGTTTAACAGGTTCTCAGAGCATGTGAGCACTTTTAAAAATCCCCTAATGAAGTCTAGATGAACCCTTTCCCAGCAATATTAGTTGAAAACCAATGTATCACTTATGAGGGACAGTTAGAATCAGTCAGCGGATTAGAAGAGTCTGCAGGGATGCAGGACAGCCAAAATCAATTTGGAACAAAGTCTATGGAGCTGAGGCACTTTTTAGATAGCAACACAAATCTTGCACAAAGTTAGAGAGGAGTTGTAGAAAATCACTGTTGGGCCACAGGCTGTAAGGCTTGTGAAGGTTAGAGCTGAGATCAACTCTACAAAGTAGCTACTCCAAGTCTCACTTGAGAAAAGCAAGCTACAAAGAGGTAAGTACCCCTTAGTCAGAACAGTACCTTAGGTTAGAAGAAGAGGATTCAGCTGGCTTCTGTCCTGGTTGCAGTGTTGCAGATCCTGTGTTCCTGGGCCTCAGTTTTGGGAACGAGAGGGATGACGTCTGGAGGACTGAGGTTGGTGGCAGTTATGTGCTCTTTTCAATTCAGCAGCACTTTGCGGTTTCAGACTCCGGCAAATAGCACTACCGCAGATCGTAAACACTGGATGGGCTTCCTTCACTTCTTGAGTCCAGCACTCTGGTGCGGTGACCTGAGCTTGGGTTGTCCTACTTCGGGAGGGTCATCAGGATCTTCCTGGAGTTTCGGTCCGGCTTAAAGACGTTCACTCGACTATGGATTTCTCGACCCCTGGTACTAGGTTCCAGCAGCAGCTAAGAAGTACAGCCAGTTGGGGAAGGTCTTTCAGCAAAGTTTGTTTTGGGGTTAGATTGTCCCACGAACTCAAGGGAAGAAGTCCTTTCCGGAGCTTCTCTTGTCGATTTAGAAAAGTTTCAGCACAGCAGCAGGGCTTCACCAGGCAGTTCAACGCTCCAGGAGGATGCAGCAAGTTTGTCTTCACGGTACCTTTGTCTGATGTTTCTTTCAGTGGTCGACTCTGTCTTCAGTCCAAGAAGCCTCGTCTTTTATGCAGGTTTCTTCCGTTCATGGACAGCCTAGCTCTCACTCACAGCATGGTGTCTGCCAGCCGATCGGGACTGAGTGCATTCAGGTTGCCCTGGAGACTAAGGACAGGGAGTTTCGGGCACCTCCTTCACTTCCTGCCCTGCCACACACACTGGAGCCAGAGACAGGTTTCAGTACTGAAGCCTGCCAAAGGCTAAACGAACAAAAGCATTAAACTGGGTTTGGCATGCAAAGTAAAACCTAAGAAAGACCTCACAAACAAGAAATGGTGGGGGGAAAGAAAGACGAGGCCATTTTGATACACTGGTCACCCATGGGTGCTACACTGCAGCTGAGGCATCAGCCTGTGGTAGAAAAGCACAATGGTAGGAAAATAAAACCGCTGCCACCAGCCATTTAAAGTAGTGAGGTTAACATAACCATTTTTACATGACTAAGTAGGAAAAGGGGCTACGAAGTGACCCCCCAGCACTCCCCATAAGATGGGGTGTGTCTGACCTACATAGGAAAAAGCTAAGTAAAGTCAATTTCACTTTACTATTCTCAGGAACTGTAGTTCACCCAAGAAAAGTTATTTTAACCTTATGAGAAATCTAAAGGATTTCTCTTTGATACTGCACTGAAGGTGCTGTGTCTCACCATACAAAAAGTAGATTCTTATGGAGTTTGTCAGACTCCAAAAACAGTGCAAATCAGATTAAAAATGCATCAAAGAGTGAGAAAAAGGTCTTGCTCCCTCCAGGGTAGAAATTATAAGTCCTAAAGTCCAGCAAAAGAGCTGGGGGTCTCTGAGGTTGAAGGGATTTACCACAGAAGTGAGAAATCTCCCTAACAGTACTGATGGGAGTTGTAATCCAAAACTTCTCCAGCATGGGGTATTTCATGAATTGACTTAATCATGGATATTACCCATAGTCAGGCTGGGAATCCTTCATATTAAAGCAGTTTCCCTTTAAAGCTAAAAACTGCTGTTGCTTCTATCACCTATTGCTACCACTTAGGGTCATAATGCCCCAGCCAATGACATTCATCCCCCTAAGCGCCACCCCTGGTGGCTATCGGTTTTACTACACGTTTTTGTGTTGAGTCCTCACGTTACGCTCCTTGAAATATCGATATCTTTTCCTATTTTTGTGAGAAATTGTCTCAAATTCTTCAAGTCATTGTGCGAATACAGCCAGTAGGGACCAGTTGCTGGACTAGATCTGTTCCATCGTCAGATCTTCAGACCGTGTGAGGCAGGACCAATCTTTGACCTTTCTACACACATCATGGCGAATGTCTCAAGGAAAAAGCCTCTTCAGGGCCTGCTCCAAACGTGGCCTTGTAAAACATTGTTGATCGGCATCTCAAATGCATCTGCTACTTGCATCCAGACCACGACTCAGATGGATGTTCCATCTTCTGGGCCTTCTCTTCCAAGACTCTGAAAGACCGCCAAAGAAGGTTAAGTGGCGTGGTTTGAGGAGGGGGAGGGGAGGGCCTCTGACTTGGCCTCTGCGCAGTCATGCTTCTTCTGGGGTCAGTAGGTCTGGCAAGTGGTTGAGATCCTTTCAGGACACTCCCTGGGGGTGAAAATCCCAAAAAAAGGCTGTGTTGTCTCACGCTCCGAGCCACAGTCTGAAAAACACCAGTTGTCGTTGCCCTCCCAGTCGATGGCCAGGTTCTGTTGACGAGACAATAGTTGACACCTGCTGCAAAGTATAAAGCTTTTTGTCATCAAGGAAACTTGTTGAGGGACCCGTCCGCAGCTGCACAGTCGATGTCCTCATCCACCAAGATCATTACCTCGTCGACTTCTTCGTCCACAAAGACTGCTATCTCGATGGGCTTGTCCACCACAGTCTCCATTTCCACAGCTACACCTACCGCTCCAAGAGTGGCCCTGCCGCCTAGGTCTCTGTCAGCTGTACTGGCACCGGCCCAGTCAGCTGCAGCGCTGTTTCCTGCACTACAGGCCCTAGTGTTTGCCCCCTTTCCTAGGGGCACTAGTTTGGAGAGAGAGAGATGCCTCTGGCTCTCTGTCCTCTCATGACCCACCAAGGCTGCACCGCTTCTCACGCCTTCTCTGCTGGGTGTTCGGAGTGCCAGCCCCAGACCCGGTGTTTGTTTCTTCCAGCCGTTTAGAAGGGAACCTTCCAGAGGGATTCTACTCTGACCACACAAGTGGTCAGGGAGAGCCTGATCCCATTCTGCCAGTACCTCTGAAAGGGGCTCAGCCATCTTGCCAGCCACCTGGCCTCATGAACCGGCAAAGGCTCCTACAGCGCCTAGAGATAGGTCAATGGACATTTTGACCACTCTCCACACGTTGGTATTAGAAATCCAGCAGCATCTCCCGTTAGCACCCATACCTGCAAAGGCAAAGAGTCCTCCCAATGCCTTTCCAGGCCCTGCTGAGTCCTTCTCATCCAACCCTGGCTGCCCCTCGACAATTGCCGGTTCCACTTCCTCCTGTGATGGAAGAGGCAGCTCAGACAGATACTGATACTTTAATGACCCCGGATACAGAGGGTATTGATTAGTTTGACGGGGAGCCTCCTGACGTCGATATGCCCTCATAAGGACTCTACGCCAGATGAGATTGGTATGTTTCATACAATGAACAGAAGGAAGGCTTCCTTTTTGAATGGCGGGAGTACTCCAGGAAGACCTTCTTGATGACTTTTGGGAAGACCCCTAGAACAGCCTCTGGTAAAAAAAAAGTACTGCTTACAGAAAAAGTACTGGGTCCCTGACACAGCCCCGAAGTGCCTCAGGTCCCAACCTTCACCAGACTCTGTGGTCTTTGCTGCAGCTAGATAAAAGGTCCTCTTAACCATCTTTGGTAAAAGTTGGGCTGTATCCTTGACTTTCTCCTTGATGACCAGAAGGCCGGAGCCCTAGCTTTGTTCCATGAGGGAGAGGTAGCCTCCGAGCATGCAATAATGTCACCCTGGATCTGGCAGATTCAGGCTTTCGGCAAATGGGCAATGGAGTGGGCCTCCGCTGTCAAGGTTAGCTCATGGCCACCAGCTTCTCCGTCCTCTACAAATCATCCAGAACAGGACTGCGAGACTTGCCCTTGGCCTCCAGCCCAGGGATTGTATCTCTCAAGCTCTGAAATCTCTCCATTGGCTCCCAGTGGCCGCAAGGATCAAGTTCAAGACCCTCTGCATTTTCCACAAAGCTTTCTGGGGCCTGGGACCACAATGCCTCCAACTCTTTCTACGGAAACCTCTTCCTACTCAAGCCCTTCACTCCTCCAACTCAATGAGGTTCAGTCGCTTCTCCAAGCAACAGGTTGGGGGCAGATCTTTCTTTGGCTGGTGCCTCCCTCTGGAACAGCCTCCCTGCCTCTCGGAAACTTGAGCAGAACAATCTCTGCTTCCGGAAGCACCACAAGACCTTCCTCTTTGCTTCTGCCTTCTCTCTTCCTCTCCCCTTCTGATCTCTTGTCGGACACTTGCACTGGTCACCTGGCTACCCTCTGAATTCCAACCCAGGTCACTGCCCATACAACTGCATACCCACACTGCCTCCTGGCACACCCTGCACTTGTGGTCTGTATCTGTAACTCTACAGTCCCCTTTCCTGCACTTATTAGACACCTGTTGTCTTCCCTTCTAACAACCGCACTTGCCACCTGTTGGCTGTACTACTGTTATGTTGATTCCTTGTCCTGCACTTGTCCATCCTCCCACCCCCCTCCACTGGCACAATCTCAATGTCACTAGGCCTAGTAAGGTCATTGTTTTTTGTCCTCTCTCTGTTCCCCTCCCTTGCCGTGCAACACTTGTGTATAGGCGCGTTATAAAGGCCATTTCATATATTGCATCATAACTTCCGCCCCAGAGGTACAGACGAAAATGGTAGACATACCATTTGCACCCGGGGGAAGGATGCCCAGCCACACAGCTGAAACAGCGGGCAAGAATATACAATCCCTGGCCGCTGTCCCAGCCACCCGAGTCCTTTCCCCAGGTGGAGCTCTTTGATTTTCCTTTTTTTCATTGTGAGCCTCTCCTTGTTGTCTCCCCATGCCCTCCACTTACCTGCGGGACATTACACACCGGTCCCGGGGCTGCTCCAGTCTGGTGATCTCCATTTTCCATCAGGAGAACTGCTGCGCTAGTAGCGTGGATATCCTGATGAAAAATTGAGAAAGTGATTCGCACCCTGGACGAACTCCGGGGTGCGAATGGCTTTCATGCCCTGCCAGGAGGATGAATCCAAGGGTGCAAATGGCTTTCATGCCCTGCAAGGATGGCGGACATGGCTTTTAACAGCCCACAGCCCGAGCTGAAGCCCTCTCTTTGCTCGAGCCTGCCTTAGCTTGGGCAGGCAGGCTGTTAAAGGCCATGTCCGCTCTCCTGGCATGCTATGAAAGCCATATTTGATAATCGTTTCAGAAATGTGCTCGACGTCACCCTGCAGCCCATAAAGATGGGCACTGAAACGGCACTTTCGTTGGGCACTCCAACAGAAGAGGCAGTCCTAATGTCTCGAGGTCCTCAAAAGCGTTGACCTCACCCTATCGTCAGCCCTCTTGTTCGAACACAATCGCCTTCCGTCCCCATAGCCAGCCTACCATCGAGCTCCTCTTCGAAAAGGAAGTCATCCACCCCATTTTCTCTCTCTCAATACGGACAAAACTGAAGTCCTTTTCTTCCCTTCCAACACACTTTGAGGGGTTTTCTTAATGTCGTTTGACCTGGAGGACGCCTATTGCCACGTCCCCATTCACAAGAAACATAGAAAATGTCTACATTTCGTGGTGCAGGGGCAATACTACCAGTTCAAGGCCATACCATTCGGCTGAAAGTTGGCCCTAAGAGTGTTTACAAAATGCCTGACCCCGGTGGCAGCCCATCTACGTCTGCAGGATATACACGTCTACCCATACCTCGACGATTGGCTGATTCGCACCCGCTCTCGGGAGACGGCCAACAAACACTCAATGCGACCGTCCGACTGCTGATGGATCTAGGATTCTCCATCAACTATGCAAAGTCCTTAACGCCATTGCACAACACGCTGTTCCTCGGCACGAGACTCAACGCAGTGGCTTGCCTGGTGTCGCCCTCTGGGGCGAGACTAGCAGCCTTTCAAGGAAAGGTGCAGCAGCTGGTGTCGACGAAGACGGCTACGGTGCGGGCTATCAAGTCGTTACTGGGCATGTCATCCTGCAGCAACCTCGTCCATCTTGGCAGGTTGCAATTTCGACCCCCTGCCCCTAAAAGAATTCTTGGATGCCCGTTGGTTACAGGTGTCCGGAGGTTTCACAGACAAGAGCTCTCTGAACGAGAGTTCCGGCAGGTGATTTTGGTGGGTGGATCTGCGCCCACATTGCCCAAGGCACTTGATTTCTAAAACATCGATACCAGGCGAAGGTCATCATGGACACCTCCCTGGAAGGTTGGGGGGCACACACCGGACGTCAACACGCCAGAGGGTTGTAGCTTCCAGAGGAGAAGGATTTGCACATCAACATCCCGGAGCTACGGGCAGTGTTCTGGGCCTTCAAGTCTCTCCTACTGTCTCTGAAGGGCAAAGTGGTGAGTATCTTCACGGGCAACACCAGCACCATGTTCTACACCAGGAAGAATGGGGGCACTCTATCCCCAGCGCTCCTAGGAAGCTAAAGTCTTGTGGCACTGGGCCATTGGACAGGGGATGACCCTCGTACCGCTCTACCTGGCGGGAGGCAAGAACACTATTGTAGACTCGCTCAGCAGAGAACTGCTCTCCTGCCACGAGTGCGAACTTCGTCAGGATCAGGTGGACCGCCTGCTCCTCAAATGGGGCAGACCCCAGATTGATCTGTTTGCCATGACTTCACCTTTAGTCAAGTTGCCGATGCTGCCGGATCTGCTCACCAGAGAGGGAGGCGCAATGCTACACCACGACCCAGGATCGCTGAACCCGAAGGCATGGCTCCTGCAGCCTTAGAGTTTGGAGGTTGTTACCAGAGGACTGCAGGAAGGTCCTCTTCAAGGCCTTGGCATAGTCTACTGTGAAGTGTTACGGCCATTTGTGGAAGCGTTTTGCTACATGGTGCCGGTCACAGAAGATTACCCCTCTGAAGGTCACTGTGCCACAGATTCTTCCGTATTTGTTGTACTTGGTGAAAGCTGGGCTGGCTCATGCATCCATAAAGGTACATCTGGCGGCCATCTCGCACTACACCAGATCCCCGGGGGCGATCCTTGCTGTGGTCCCACAGACATGTCCAGGAGTTTCTGAAGGCTCCTGCCCCGGCGTGGGAACTCAACGTGGTTCTGACAAAGCTCATGGGGCTCATTTCGAGCCTATGCATCAGGCCCCACTCAAGTTTCTCTCGTGGAAGACGGTGTTCCTTGTGGCCATCAATTCTGCCAGATGTGTGAGTGAGACGTACACACCCCTCTTTCACGCCAAAGGTTCCGTCGGGATTCCACCTCAACGAGCCTTTGGTGTTACCTGTTTTCTTCCTGAAACCTTTGTCGCTGGCGGAGAGGGCCTTTCATTCGCTGGACGTTGTTCGTCCCTTGAAGTTCTACCTAACACGCACGCAGAGTTTTCGGAAGACTTCACAATTGTTTGTGAACTTTGCTCCTGTGAAACATGGGAAGGCCTTGTTCAAGGCTTCCATTTCAATGTGGCTCTCCGGCTGCATCATGCACTGTCATCGGCTGGCGAACCAGCCTCTGCTGGGCTGTCCGAGAGCCCATTACACCAGAGCGATTGCTGCGATGACTGCGTTTCTTTCTGGTGTGCCCCTGCTTGACATCTGCAGGGCTGCAACGTGGAGGTCCATGCATACCTTCACAAAGTTGTACTGCGTCGACAGGAATTCCACGGAGGAGTCCAGAGTCGGCCAGGCAGTGCTACGCGACCTGTTTGCTTCAGGTGAGTCTGTTCCAGGGATAAGTGTTAATTGCTTCTGTTGAGCCTTGCCACCTCCTCTGGTTGTGTAATGTTGTACTGCTGTGTATTCGTTATTCTGGAGCATGTGAACCCATGCCAGGCACTATACTGGAGAAGTTACTTATCTGTAACTATTGTTCTCCAGCATGGGTCTGGCATGGATTCACAAGCGAACCCTCCCTCCTGCCCCCTCTGCGGCTCTAATTGTTCTTACTGCCACTTTACATACTTAACAAATCTGAAGGTGGCTGCCAGAGGAGGGGCTTAGGGAGAGGACTGTCATTGGATGGGGGCAGCATGACCCAGAGGACAGTGGTTTAGAGAAGAAATACAGGTTTAAAGTGAAACTGTTCTTTCTTTTACTGAGAATCCCCAGCCTGACGACCGGGAATATGCACAAGCATGTGAATCCATGCTGGTGAACAATAGTTACAGGCAAGTAACTTAAACCTACTTGCACATCCTCATTAATCGCAGAAACACTAGATGTTTCTGCATTTTGTCATTCACTGAATACATTATCAGTTCAAAGCCCTGCCATTCAGTCAAAAATTGTCTCGAGGGTGTTCACCGAGTGCTTGTCCCGGTGGCTGTGTGCCTGCGTCGCAAGAGCATCTAAGTCTATCCCTACCTGGATGATTGGCTGATCCGATCCTGCTCTCACACACTGGTAATCGGCACACCGCAGAGACTATCAAAGCCCTAACATCTTTGGGATTCTCGATAAACTATCAGAATTCCTGCGCACTACCATCTCGGAACGCACTATTCCTGATGTTTTGCCTCAACACAGTATAGTGTCTAGCGACTCTTTCGTCCAATGGCTAACTGCATTTCACGTTGCAACAGTCCGAGCCATCAAGTCCCTGCTAGAGGTGATGTCCTTGTGCGTCCATCTGTTGCCCTTTTGCAGACTGCAGATGAGACCCCTTCAAGAGTTTCTGGATGCCAGATGGAAACAAATCACAGGCTCATGAAACGACTGGATCAACCTTAAATCTGGCCTTCCTTCAAGCATTGCATTGGTGGTCCATTAGCCCTGATTTCTCTCAAGGCGCTCCCTTTCAGACCCCTGCTCATCATGCAACAGTCACTACCGATGCCTTTCTGGAAGGTTGGGGCTCCCACGTTGGCCGGCTGTGCGTCAGGGGCCTCTGGCACTCCGGAAGAGGAGTTGCATGGCAACTTCCTAGAACTGCGGGCAGTCTTCTGGGTCCTGAAGTCCTTCAGGTCTCCGCTCAAGGGGGGAGTGGTGCGTGTCTTCACAGACAGCACAACCACTATGTTTTACATCAGGAACCAGGAGGGACTCGCTCTCCCATCTCTCGGGAGGTGTAGAATCTGTGGCACTGGGCCATCACTCAGCAGATGTTCCTAGTTCGGTTTCACCTGGGAGTCGTTCACAACTCCATTGCAGATTCGCTCAGCAGGGATCTACGGTGCTGCCACGAGGGTTAACTCCAGCAGATCCAAGTAGCTTTTCTCTTCAGCAAGTGGGGTCGCCCTCAAATCAACCTTTTTGCCATGGCAACAAGTTCCAAATCTCAGATGTTTGCCAGCAGGTATACTCGGACCAGAAGTGTAGTGTTAGGCAGAAACCTGTGCAGTTCCCTCTGGGACCACTGCAAAATATTTAGGACTACAGGTGTTTGGCAGTAAACCCACTTGGTAGCAGTCTGTACCACACAGATTCACTTGGTAGCTGTGGCTGAGCAGTCAGACTTCCCTCAAGAAGAGTTAGGCAGTATACAGAGTATTCACAATAGGTCAAAAGAACACAATAGAACAAGTAAACGCTGACCAGAGCTTGGTGTAAAAGAGATATAATTATTTATTTAAAACCACATCTAGAAAAACACACAGGCACTAATAGTAAGCAATTCAAAAACCCGGTCACTAAAAGATATACACTCCCTTAGAAGAATATTAGACAAGTCTTAAGTAAAGCCCCACTTATTTTCAGACAGCGGTGAGCGCTTAACGCAGATGGCACTCTAATAATTTGTTTAAAAAGGGAGAGAAAAGCAGAGAATAATATGAAACAGATCCCAACACTTTCGTAAGATCAAAGCAAGAGAGGAAGGCAAATAAAACAGTGAAGTTAGAGTTCAGTAGGCCGGATCCACTTTAAGAGGATCAGAACGAAATGTGTCCAAGGTCACACGGTTGAAGTGCACAAGGTTCAAAAAGAGTTGGACCAAAAGAAAGGGACCAGTTAGAGGGTCCAGGCGGCCAGCCCAGTCCAGAAGGGTAAGGGGTTATTATTACCTTGCAGCAATCTTTAGAAAGGGAGGCCTGGTGGACATGGTACCTTAAAGTGGTGAGAATACTCCAGCGGGGGCAGTTCTGGCAGCGGATGCAAGTCGGTGCTTCGTCCGGGGGAAGAGAGGATCTCGTCGGGGAGGAAGACAGGAGTCCGTTGCACTGCCAGGGAAGAAACCAGCCGCAGAGTTCTCAGGTAAAAGGAGCGGTTCTTTTATTCGCGGTCCAGTGGTAAGTGGCTATCCGGTTGCCGGGGTGTTTGCCACGGGCAATTCGCCCACAAGACGGTCTGGGGTGTGAAGAGAAGGAGGTAAACTGGTTGTGCCCACCAGTCAGGGGAAGAAGCCTCTCCAGCCGGGAGATCTTCTCTGTCGTCGGGAAGTGGTGAGTCGGTTCCGCAGGGCTCCACTGGTGGTGTCGTCGTGGTAGGTCGGCTCAGCTTCTCCCTTGTCGGATTCTCAGGTCCTGTGGCGACTTCTGAAGTTCCAGTCCCCAAAGCCCTGCTTTTATGCAGAAAACCCCCATTCACTCAGCTTAGCTGTCACTCAAACATGCTAAGTGGTGAGCCGGCCGGCTCACCACTTGGGCCAATCACACAAGAGTGCGACTTGAGTTACCAAGGTAACTCAGTCCAGGGTGCCTAAACACCCTCCCACACCCCTGTGGTACCCAGACAGAGTGGCACCACTTTTGGAGGCTTCTGTGGAGAAGCCCGTCAAAAAGTGGAACAAAGGGCTCGACTTGGGTTGGAGTCACAGAAGAGAACACGAACGCCATTTTAGAATCAAGTCCTGGCAAAAAATACCAACCGGCGAATTAATATTAAATAAATAATCCGGCGGTATGTTCGAGGCTATGAGAATTAAATAATTAAAGTTGGTAGCCTCGAACAATGGGAAAATCCCATAGGGATATATTTGCGGTCGAATATAAAAAGTAGTATCCACTGCCACCAGCCAAAACTCGATCAGGGGGGACAGAGACGTGCCCCCTCGACTAACAGACCCCGGGGCAATCGAATTGCCCCGACCAGTACGTCCACAATATGATGGTTTGTACTGGTTTCTGTTAATAATTTGGGACTAATAAAACCAATGGTGACTTTACATGCCCTGGGAGACAGTAGTCAGTCCCAGGGTATGGAGTCTATGGTGGGGTGTCACTATGACACCCCTGTGTTACTACACGGAGAGTGCTGTGTAACACACATAGTAAAAACACATGAGACCCTATGGAGTAAAGGAGCCCATAACACACATTAACAGTCAAAGGAACACCATAAATCATGTCCAAGAATGGGAGAAAGAGTCTCACTCTTGGCAGGAGAAAAAAAAAACTCCAGAAATCCAGCAAAGCTGCTGGGGGACTCACTAGGTTAGGAAATTCAGCCTAAAGAGAATTCTCCCTAACACGTAGGAGACAGTCTCATTCCCTTGTAAGGGCCCAATCCTATATGCATGTCCACCAATCCCCCTGCTGCTACATGTGATCAATACACTTGGACAGTTCAGCTGCAAGATGATCCTCATTGCACAGTGTGGCCCATGCAGATCTGGTACCCAGACCTTCTCAGACTGTCATTGGCTTGAGCTTTCAAACTACTGCCTCTTCCAGACCTCATCTCCAGGAAAGGAGGGTCACTCCTACACCACGACCCCGAGCTGCTGAACCGTACGTATTTCCTGCACTGGTACACCTCTTTGAAGAGCTGAATTGTTGGCCACCCCTCTGATGGCATGTACCCTTAGATTTTCAGGGACATCTTTCCCAGCTGTAGAATAACATTCTGTAATACAAATAATGATCGAACGTGATAGTTTTAGTCACGGCCTGGCCTAATCTGTGTCCAGTATAACCAATAAACAGTTGGTCATTTTGCCTGACATTTGCCAATATGGAAATATAAAAACGTGGAGCCCTTTTTGGGTCAAGTCTATGCAACCTCTCTTCCTTCTGTCAGATGGGATTCGGATACCACATTGGGAAGGAAGGAGGGACAAACCCTCAATGCTACCTTCTCCCTGGAAAATATTGTGAAATGAGGTTTACATGACAGAGCAGAAGTGATGGCTACCAGAAAGATTGTCTTGAAGGTTAATAACCAAGGTGGACAGGAATGGAGAGGTTCAAATGGAGTTCCCATCACAAATGTTAGAACCAATTTTAAATCCCAAACAGACTAGGAAAGGGACTGGAAAGGGACTGCTGATGATCTGGCCAAAAGCAACATCTCCATCACATCCTCTGGGAAGTCCCAATCTTTGAAACTGATTTCTGGGTGAAGACATCCTCCCTCTTGTGAGAGTAGGTCCACTCTCTGGGGAAGACAAAATGAAGGGCAGATGGACAGTTCTAGAACGTCATCCTTGCCCAATCTGGAGCAATCTGGATCATGGACTTCCTGAACCTCCTCAATGTCCTGATGACATAAGGAATGACGGGGACTGGTGGGAAGGTGTACAAGAGTGGAAATTCCCAGTCGACTACAAACGCATCCCCTAGAGCTCTTTACTGATGAAATTACCTGGAGCAGAACATGCTTCATTTCCTGTTGATACAGGACACAAACAGATGGATTTGAGGGGTTCACTAAAGGACGAAGATCTCTAGAAGGACTTCCTGAGCCAACTTGCATTTGTTGGAGACTGGTCTGCCTGCTCACTGTCTGCCATCTTCTCTTCTCTTCTCCCTCTAGGCTAATAGCTGATAGAGAGGTTCTGTTTTGCAGTTCCCAAAACCAGAGATGCATTGCCTCCCTGCACAGTTGTAGTGATCCTACACCTCCTCTCTTCTTGAAGTAATGCATGCACTGTGTTGTCCATTATCAGGACCTTCATCCCCTGTATGGAGTCTGATTGCACTTAGCTCTAAAAGGTTTGTGTACTCTGGATTCTGATGGGGACAGAAGTCCGCTGATCCTAAGATTGTTCATGTGAGCTCACCAGCCTGTGAGGGATGAATCCTTATGTACTGTTTGCTCTGTCCAGGGTTGCCAAAAAGATTCCCTTATCAAATTCTCCTTGCAGGTCCACCCCAGGAGAACCATAGCAACCTTGCTCAGGACCTGAAGGTCTGCCGTCCTGCCTGAGAAAATTGTGACCATTGGGATCTGGAGGCCCACTGGAGAGACCTGATCCTCGAGCAGGCTTCTGTCACCAGAAAAATGTAGGATGCCATGTGGCCCAGCAACCTCAGAGTTGAATGCCGGAAGATATTGGGTGTTCTGAAATCTCATTACCATCTGCAAGATATGTTGAGTCCTCAACTCGGGATGTGAAATCTTACCAGATATGAATTGCAGCTTCTGAGAAGGTGTTGGTGTCCGTCCTGCTCCCCACTGACACCAATGCCCTTAACACACTGCACTCTGCAACACCAAAATAACTACACAGGAGACCAGAAGTAGAATTGTTGGCATGTATTGAAAGCATGAAACAAACTCCTGGGCGGACTGCTCTCCCACCTCAAGCTAGTTGCATCCTTATATACAAACGAGGTGGCTACTCCAGTCCTCATCACTCATGTTACGGTTTTTCAGTGGGCTGCATCTGGGTCCATATAAGGCATGCCAGGGCAAGAGGTAGACAAATAAGTGTCCAAGTTCTTAGAATGTCTTCCTGTGCACAGGGCAGTTTAGCCTTGCGGGTCTGCTTGCGCCGTGTAGTCACGCACAGCGTGTACTTCTTGAGTTGAGATTTGGTTTCCCACCGCCTGAGGCGTGTCCGTCACACATTCCACAGCCATTGTGACCTTGCTGGCGCCAGCCCAACCTCTCCTCGCGCATGGCCTCACGGAAAATAAAGCACATACATAGGTGTCACCTGGGACTTCTTGAACTTGTCCACAAACTGTGCTTCTTCCTCAGTGGCAGGTGCTGTTGTGATGGAGAGCCTGTTCGGGAGAACACGCTTTTAACAGCCAATCGTCTAGGTAGGGAAACATGTAATTCCCTCCCCTCCTTAGATTTGCTGCCACCACCGGCATCAACTTGGTGAATAGCCTCGGGCAGAGGTCTGCCCGATAGGCAGTACTCAAAACTGATAGTGAGAACTGCTAATGGCGAACCTCGGGTACTTTCTGTGCTTGAGGTGTATAGGTAAATGAAAGTAGGCACCCTGAAGATCGAGTGACACTATCCAATCCTGGAGCTGAAGGGTATGGAGTATCTGCGAATGTTACCACCTTGAATCTTTTCTTCCTGAGGAACTTGTTCAAGCGTTTCAGGTCCAAGATGGGTTGCAGTCCAGTCTTTCATGGGAGCCAATATAACTGCTTTTTGTTTCTTGTTCTGTTTTCCCCCGTGTTCCTCCCCCACACCCACATCTTGTCTTGTGGCGCCTGGAAACTGTATAGGCGCCATACAGATGTCCCAAAAAATAAATAAATTGGTGGAGTAGCAACCTTGGTATTGATCTGCTACCTACAGGTGCCCTTTCCACTGCATCTTTCTCTAGCAGGGAAAGTGTCTCCTGCAAAAGGAGTGTATCTAATTCCCAAAGAGATTGTTTGCTCAGGGGAGAATCTGGGGGACATTTCAGAAATGGGAAACAGTATCTTTGGGCTACTGTTTGAAGTGCCCAAGCATCTGAAGTAAAGAAACGCCATTCTTTTAGATGCCGGGTCATCCTGCCTCCTACCGGATTCCTGTGCGTAAAGCGCTCAGAGGTTTTTTGGCTGTCTGTAGCAGAGGGCCGCGAGGAGGTAGCTGCCTGAGCCTGACCTCTTCATCTTTGTCCAAACGAAGAGTAGAAGTGAAAGGAACACCTCTCTAAGCCTGGGAAGGAGGGATGCTGCTGCTGCTGTGAAGTTTCTCTAAACAGTCATCCACTTTTGATCCAAAAAGGTTGGACCCATCAATGGGCATGTCCAGAAGTCTTGCCTGGACGTTGGGAGCAAATCCAGACTTGCGCAGCCATGCAAACCTCCTCATGACTGCACTTGAGCCCATAAAATGACCAGTGCAGTTGGACGCATCAAGCCCTGATTGGAGTGATTGTCACGCTGCGCTCTTTGCCGTCACTAATGATGTTGTTAAAATCATCCCTCACCTCTCCTTCAGGTATGTTATCCGCTGCCTGGGAAATTACATTCCACAGAGTGAAAGTATATCTTGCCTGGGCGCAAGACACGTTAATGGCCTTGAGGGCTATGCTTCCAGCAGAAAACACCCTTTTGGCTAACATATTTTATTATTTGACATCCCTATCAGGTGGGATGGATGGGTAAGCAGCTGCCCTTGAAGTGGAAGTAGCCACCTGCCCCACCAATCTTTCTGGAGTAGGGTGCCTTGAGAGAAAGCCTGGGTCCCTGGATGGGAGTCTGCATTTACTTACAACTCATTATTCACAGCAGGAGTGGTGTAGGGCTTTTGCCAGTTTTCCAAGATGGGGTTGAGAGCTGAATGAAAAAGACAGCACAGGTTCCTTTGGACGGCCTTTTTCATGGATGTCTGCAAGGTCATCTTGAACTGTCCTTTGCAGGACGCCCCCAACCCAAATATTCAGTGACCTTATGCATAACTGTTCTGTATGCCCCATTTGAATGAGCATTTGCCAGGTGTCAAATTGCAACTCGGTGGAGGTTTCCAACCCACTGGCTTCCTTATGATCAGAAATCAACTCTTCAGGGACATTAGGTTGTCCAAAACATTTTGTACCCGATGGGTACAACTTAATCATCTTCCTCAATGATGGATATAGTAAACATGAAAAAGTCCTTCGACTGCGGCTTAAAACTCAGTTGGATCCGAGGTGGGGGGGGGGGGTCGATGGCTTTAACGTTGCATCCTTCAATAATTAACTGAAGCCTATGGCTTTGAGGCTGCCTTTGTGATTGACACAGTCCACTCTACTCGAGTAGGCATCTTTGAGACCTTCTGTTTCTTGTTTTGCGGCACGTGCGTCAAAGCCTTCAATTCCCTGTTGGTTTTTGAAGGCGTGGTGGTATCGGTGGCCTTTTCCGAGGGACCAGGTTTAACAGCCTTAAAAAAAGAACAATATATTTTCTGATGGAACTTTCCCAGGGAAACGTAGCAGTCTCTTGTTGTGCAAGGAGTCGGAAGACAAAGAACAATGGTGTCTTTTCTTTGAGCTTTTTCGAGAGGACGAAGAATGATGCAATCGCTCCTCAACCGCTTTTAAGTATGGGGCATTCCTTAGGTTTTTCAGGTAATCTGTCCATTGTGAATTTCTTCCTTCAGAAGAGTAGAGGATTGAGATATTGAAATCGACAGACCTAGGGTGAGTTTCGACCTTCTCTCCATCAAGGCCTTGTTGGTAATTGACTGGCAGGAGACACTCTCAATGACTGCGCTCCTTACCGAGGCTGCCGAGATGCATTCTGTGCAGATCTTTGATCAACATCTTCGAGTCACAGTCCGCACACTTGTTAAAACCTGTCTTCTGAGTAGACCCTTTTAAGTATTCAAAGGAATTGCGTAGATAGAATCGCTGAGGCAAGTCGAACCGTTCCAAGATCGTGATTTGCATGCTCAAAAACTGAACTGGAGCAATGGACGCAGTTTGTGCTATTCATACCATGGTCAACGTCATGTTCGAGCGCGTGTATGGAAACCGCTGAGGGACATAGATTCGATGCCGCACAGCTCCGAGTCTGCAAGCAGGATATCTGTACAGCAAAGATGAAGAATCCGTAGGAGGACTCAATTCATTAGAATTATACTTATTGGGTTTATCAAGTTCCCATGATCAGTATTTTATTTGGATTCTTAGTTTATTCAGTCCCAGTTGCTGCGCCCTTTCTTGAACTACCGGGGTACTTTCTCTTGGGTTGGGCTCGTTCACGCAGCTTGGTATTGGGATATGGCAGCTTCGGCTTCTCTCGTTCTCAGCTTCCTCGAGTCCATTGCAGACACTCTTTCGGCATCTGTTTGCTTCAGTAGATTCTGCACATGTCGGCAGATGAGAGGTTTAGTTCCTCCTAGTTCGACTTGTCTGGGCGTTGTTTAGCAGAGCACAGGTCCACCACGGCTTCCTCGTGGTTGTGACAGTCTGTGACTGCGTCCCTGCAGTGGTTCCTTCACTGCACACTACACCAGGCTTCCAGCGTTCTCCCCAGATGCGCTCTCTGCTTGCTGATGACTCCGCAGCTCTATGGCTCTCCATCCCTTAGGGACATAACTTCACTCTTCTCCTTAGGTTCCCATAATCTTTGTTCTGTTACTTGCCCTCGCTCTGCGTGGTTGTTCCCTGTCCCCTTTTTCTTTCAGGTTCCCTCGTTCTACTATGTTAACTGCTTTTTGTTTTTGCACATCTATTTGACTGCTTTCTTATTTGTTTCTTCGAGCCCATTGTGTTTTTTACTAAATTGTTCCTGTTTCGTTCGTGTCTAGTCTGCTTCCTTGCACCCCTCCTCTTGTGCCTGCCCCTAGTGTCCCCCCCCCCATCTACTGTGCTCCACCACCTCTCACCTCGCCCTCCAGTCTTCCCAATTTCCCTCTGCATCCTCTATGGTGCTCTGTCTCTCCTATCTTCTCTAACTGCTTCTCTATTAACTATCCTATACTTCTCACTAGGTCTGGTAGCATGAAGTTCAAAAAGGACATCCTGGTCTCCAACCCAGGCTTCCCTATCGCTGATACCTATACCAGCGCTTCCTCCAGACAGACCCTCACCGACTTCCTCTTTGTCGTTCCTTCGCTAGACCTATGGACTCCACATACGGTCTCTGTGCTCTCTCCTTTTTCCTCCTCTCCCATTAATGGTGGCACCTGGTGGGAGGCCTTCTTCGCCCTCTTCCACTCCTCCAAGATCATCATTAATGTTTACCTAAATGTCACTATCTTGGTCCAAGGTCCTCAGGCCCAACCTCCTCCTCTTTGATGGACGCTTCCTGCGCCCTCAACTTCCTTTCCTCTCATGCTGTCCCTTCTTTACCTTCTTCAGCTTCCTTGCCTCCTTCCTCTGCCACCTCTCCTGTGCCTTCCTCCTCCTTGGCTACCTTGCCCTCTCCTCCTCCCCCTGCCTACCTTTGGCCTCCTTCTACACTTCCGCAGGGAGTTCCTCTGACGTGGAAGTCTTTCAAGGGTGGCAACCTTCTCCACATTGACAGCTGACCGAGAATTTAGAGTAGCAAACACTCCTTGGACATCTGCCGTCCCCTGGAAGAACTCGAACCTTCATGTCCTCGGTCTTACCGAGACATGTTTCATGGGCAGATCTGCTATCAACAATCATTATATAAATATGAATTATTAATTTTTTCTCTTTTTCTATGGTTTCTATTTTTGATACACTATGAAATTTTATAACACTTACGGTATATTTTAATGAGTTAATACATTTATTTTCTAATATGTCATGGATGTGAATTGAATCCTTTAACCTACGGTTGAGTGATGTGTTCACTTAGTTGTGCTGAGAAGAGGTTGTGTTAAAATATATATTTTTTCCTGTCTTGCCCTCCACCTAAATAAGTTTGCTTACCCCGGCCTCATAGTTGCTTTATATATATTTGTTCTTTCCAGGCACGGCCGTGGATATACTTTGCTTGGATTCCCCCTTCTAGTGTTTTCGCTTACGGGCAGATCTGTCACAAGTTTTGACACTCTCCTCCCTGATGGCTACAAGATCCTCTCCGTGCCCAGATCCAACCGTCCTGGTGGGGGTGTAGCCTTGATCTTCCTGGAGTGGGTTCCTGCCTCAATCATTCATATGCACCTACTCTGTATTTGAATTCCTGGTCTGTAGGCTCTCTCTCCAGGCTGCTCTCACTGTGGCTATCTACCGGCCACCAGGACAGGTAACCTACTTCCTCTCTGTGTTGGCAGACCTCTCCTCCCTTCTGACCTCGTCCACTCAACTCCTCCTCGGTGACCTAAACATCCACCAGGATGTTTCCTGTCCCTCCTCTGGACTCTTTCGCAACCACTGTGGCTCTTTTTCTCTCTAATCTTCCCTATGGCCTGAACAGTCTGCAGGGCACACTCTGGATGTTCCGGTCTCCTCAAACCTCCCCCTTTCTAACCCTCTCACTACTACTCTCTCCTGGAGTGACCACTTTCTCTTCTCCTATCTCTACTCCTCAGGCAGAGCCAATCCCCACACTGCCACTCACCTTCTCTGTCAACTGATCCATGAAGCGTGTGTCATTTGAAGCGTTCGCCGCCACGTTCTCTTACCCCGCCTGCACCTGTGTCTGACTCACATCCAGACACAGCCCTTTCTAACGTACACTTGTCTATCTCTGACACTCTTGATATACTTGCCCCTGTCATGAGGATCCGCTTGAAGCCCAAAGCCAAGTGCAACTTTTGGTACAACTCATACCTAGTCACCCTTAAACGCAAGTGTAGGGTGGCTGAGAGGAAATGGCTGGCCTCTTGCGCATCCTCTGACAAACTGGCCTTCCACATGCTCCAAAGGCAGTACTGGCTCTCTGTCCACACTAAGAAGAGAGCTTGCATCCAAGCACGCGTCTCTGCGGCATCTAACAACTCAGCCGAACTCTTTAAAATCTGCAAGGAGCTTTTCAATCCTGCTGCAGTCTCTACTACTTCTGTCCTCTCCCAGGCCCTCTGAACAGCCTTGGCTTCACATTTCATCAAAAAAAAAGAGCACATCCTGTCCACCCTCTCATCCTCTCCTCCTTCCTGTACTTCCCCTCTACCTCTGGCCTTCCTGGGGCCGCCTCTCCTCCTCCCTTCTCTTCCTTTCCTTTGTTAACCCCTGACAAGGTTTCTAGACAAGTACAATCTATGATAATCTCATCAAAACAGGGTCGTCCCTGTTCATCCAAAAACATCAAAGACCACATTGACTCCCTTGCTCCAGTCTTGGCAGACTTCTGCAACCACTCTTTTGCCACTGGAACTTTCCCTTCCACCCTAAAGCACTCTTGTGTGCATCCTCTTATCAGGAAACCCTCAGCCGACCCCTTCTGTTGGGCTTACTATCGCCCTTTCTCCGTTACTCCTTTCTAGGGCAAACTCTTGGAAAAGCTGGCCATCTCCCAGCTTCATCTTCACACAGAATCTCTTGGTTGTCTCCATGAAACACTTGTGTATAGATGCGTTATAAAGGCCATATCATCATATCCGTCTGGCGTCAGAGCAGTCAGAAGCACAGACACTGCTCTCTTGAACATCCGTGAAGACCTGCTCTCTAAGCTGGATGTGAACCACCCCTCTGTCGTCCTCCTCCTACTCTATCTATGTTCTGCCTTTGATACGGTCAACCATGCTATCCTGCTCAGCTGGCTCCGTGATAAACTGGGCATCACTGATCAGGCCCTGGCCTGGCTGACCTTTCCTTTCTGACCAACCCTCCCAAGGCCAACTTGGTTCCTTCCTCTCCTCGATCTCGACCTGTGGTGTACCCCAGGAGTCTAATCTTTCTCCCTGGCTGTTCAACCAACACCTGTCACCTCTCGCCCACTGCATAGCTGCCCTCTGCTCCAACTTGCTTTGCGAATGACACTGCGCTCGCTTTGAGGCTCCCCGCAGCCGCCTCCTCACCCTCTCTTTTCCCAGAATGTCTGTCTGCAATCCTGATATGGTGTGCCGAGAATGATCTCTGCCTTAATGCCACTACTCTCTCCTGGAGTGACCACACCTGCACTTTCCTTTCCTGTTACTCTCTGGCCACCCACACAGGGCTCTCTTCCTGCTCCAACCTGTGAGGCTAAGAACCTCGGGGGCATCTTCGACTCCACACACACCTTCTCTCCTGACATTGGACAAGTCAAACTACCTGCTGCACCTCCTCAGAGGTATTCTTCCTTTCCTCACCTTCCCCCCAGAAGCTCACTGTCTCCAGAGCTCTGGTTCTCTCTGGGCTGGTCTACTGCAACAGCCTCTTTCTAAATCTACCTGCCTCTACTCTCCGTCCTCTACAACTCATCCAGAACAGGAATGCAAGACTTGTCCTTGGGCTCAAGCCCAGCGATCGTATCTATGCAGCCCTGGAATCTCTCCACTGGCTCTCAGTGGTGGCAAGGATCAAGTTCAAGACCCTCTGCTTTGTCCACAAGGCCTTCTGGGCCTGGGACCACAATACCTCCAACTCTCTTTGGAAATATCTTCCTACTTGAGATCTTGGCTCCTCCACCTCCAACTCCTTGAGGGTCAGTTGCTTCTCCAAGCAACGAGTTGAGGGCAGATCTCTTTCTTTGATTGACACCTCCCTCTGGAACAGTCTCCCTGCCTTTCTGAAACTTGAGCACAACCAGCTCTGGTTCCAGAAGCATCTCAAGACCTTCCTCTTTGCGTCTGCCTCCTCTCTTCCTCTACCCTGCTGATCTCTTGTCTGATACTGCACTGGTCACATGCCTACGCTTTGAACTTGGGCCCAGGTTCTTGCCTGTCCAGTTGCATACCCGCACTGCCTCCTGGCATCCCCTGACCTGTGGTCTGTATCTGTAACTCTATAGTCCCTTTCCTGCACGTATTTACATCTGTTGGCTGCACTACTTGTATTGATTCCGTGACCTGCACTTGCCCATCCTCCCTGCTGTCCCCCGGCACTTCTCCCCTCCTCGCTCCCCTGCACTTACGCAATCTCAATGTGACTAGTCCTAGTAAGATCGTTGTTTTTCGTCCTCCCTCTTTTCCCCCCCTCCCTTGCCTAGTCACACCTTGAAACACTTGTGTATAGGCACGTTATAAATGCCTTATCATATAGCATATTGGAGGTCCTCCACTGCGTAAGGCTCTCTCTCGGATTCAAAGTTTCTCTTGGGTTTTTGTACGCCATATGAAACAAAAGGGGATATGTCTTTTCTCTTTGACATTGGAGTTCAGGTGAGATCCAGCATTACCTGAAACCAAAGAGATTAAGAAAATGTCACTAATCGGTGGATTCAAAACATAAGTGTTCAAAACAGAAATAACAGTTTTTCCCATTCCAATGTAGACAGAAAATGTTCTCTGGACCGGGGGTTTCTTATTGCAATGGGAGTCCATGTCCCTAAGAGCGGAGTCACTTCCAGTGAGGTACCACTTGCTTAGAACCCTTTGAAGGCTCTTGTTTAGCGAGCTCACCTCCCTATTCTCAAAGGAAAGCAGTGTCTCCCCCACCCCCCCTCCCTGGGAAGAAGGGACGAATACCCTAGATTTGTCACAGTATTCACAGTTCTATTTCCTGAAAAGATTTGTTTCCGGGAAGCCGAAACAACCCAGTGAGAACAGCTGTTTTACAAATTCAGTTTCAGGATCCATAAACCCAGGCACTTTAACTCTGGACTAGTGCTGAACCAGACAGCAAACAAGAATAAGCACTCATCTTTGGATTGTGGCCCACTAAAGAAATCATAGAGGTGACTCAAGGGGGACACAGGGACCTGAACATATCTGATTCAGACAGCTCTGATGACCAAGGGAGCCAGCCCAGCTGCAGAAAACAGTTACATGAAGAGAATCGTGGCGTGCCCCAAGATGTGCAGACAAGAAGAAGAGAAATGGTATTGTCCGAACACCTTTGGGTGATAGTACATTCCAGTACCAAGTTGCTATACGATTCCAGCGACAGGCCCAGCCAAGGAGAGGGACTAGGTGGAGGACAGCCTAGGAAGGAAGTCCAGCAGCTAAAAATCAAAATTGGAGCTTAGAACAGAAACCAAAGCCCATAGCCAGTATGGCCAAATTATAAAATCAGCTTGTTGGTGGAAAAAGTAAACCTGCACTGTCCAACTGGATTCTATAGAAAATACTGCTGAAACCAAGGTATGCTCGGGGTCTTCCCTAGATATACCTGCGCACGCATGGGACTCCAGTCACACAATCGGTTGGCCATAGCAAACACCAACACACAGGTCCACACAAAATGTTGATTGTCATATCTATGGGCAGGGACTGGTTAAACCAGTCAAAACCACTACAAAGCGTGTGAATGGCTGGGCTTTGAGTGAGCCATATGTGAACAATGCCCATTTTAGGTTTGTCTGATGGACTCCCTAAACAAAGGGAGGCCCCTAAAATTGCTAAGAGCAAGTACTTAAACACATTAGTAAATTGGGCTAGTAATGCAGGAAGTCCTCTTGCATCCTTGGTAAAGCCAAAACTAAATTATTGTTGCCACCAACTACTCCCCGAAACTAATTTAGGGTGCTAAAATCCGCCTAGGCCCACCCACATGGGATGCTTTGAAAGCACCCATGTCCCAGGATCCCTATGGCCTACCAATGAACCGTATATCAAAAAAGGGTGCCACTGTCTGAATTCTGAAGTCCCTCTGGCTATAAAAAGAGGTTGGAGATCCTAAATTAAACTAAGGGGGGGGGGAATGAAAGAAGTTCAGGGGCCCCTTTAAAACACCCAGCATAACCGCCCCCCCCCTCCATTGAATCTGCCCTAACAATGTCCAATGGACATTATCTGTTATATGATTACTTAGCTTTCAGGTTATGAATTTTGCTGTCCCAATTGTATAGGTATTCCGTGGTGAACGATTGCTTGTTCTCATTCAGGTGACAGTTTCATGATACCATTATGAGATTGAGGTAATATCTGGTACATTTTCATTTTGAGGAGAATCTTATCAAAGTTGGGGGATGTTTCCCTGGGCTTATAGTGCTGCATATTAATTGTGGAGTTGTTGTACCAAAGGTATTCGATTTTAATTGTTAGTATCTGAGGTGGTTTTTGCTTAAACCTAGGACGGATAATGGGATTTAACTATTTGAGGATGGGTGTCTAGTCCTAGTCCTGTTTGGGTTTCACTTTGTTATAACCAGAATATGTGGTTTCTTTCCATAGATGAAGAAGAGAAATGAGTGGGCACCACTTGACAATAGATGAGCGAGTTTCAATTTTCAAAAATTGTAAACCAAATGGTCGATTAGTTCAAATATTTCTTATCCTATTTTTCAAAAAGGAGCTGGCTGTGATGAATTCGGAGACACCCAAATCCAAAATACATGTGCAACAGAAGACCAAGTGAGATACGAGGTCACACAGCCGCTCTCACAGGAACCCAATCCGGGTTTATAAGTAGACAAAAATAATTTCAAGTTCAATTAGTTAGTAAAAAATATATGTTGTTGATTGAAGAAAGACAACGTTCTGGTTCAGTTGTGTGTCAACATCATTTTATCAAAGAAAGGAATCTCTTATGCGAGAAGTCAGTAATACACTCTTAGTGAGGAAGAAATTGCCACATCAAGTTTTTCAATCAGACCAAAAAATTGCCAATGCATTTCGGAATAACATTTCCTTCATCAGGGCAGGTCTATAAATAATGTATACCAAATCATCAAATAGTTAACCATCATCATGTGACAAAACACATTAACACACATATATATATATATATATATATATATATATATATATATATGAGAATGTAAAGAACATATCATTTGGTTGAAGTAACAGTAGTGGATGGTAAAGATGAGGAAGCAAATTTGAGAAAAAGAAAATGATGAGACTCTATACGATACGAGTTAAGGACAGTGAGGTAAAGAAAGAAAAGAAAATGTTTTACCTGGAATAGCAAAATGCGTGTGCTGTGTGTGGCGTTGTCAGCTATTTAGAATTCAAAACTGCCTGATGTAAAATCAGCGCAGAAGAACATCCTTCAGCAGTATGGCTGTAATCAGAAAGCATATGTGTTGGTAAGCGGGTGAAATCCGTGTATCGGAAACAAAATGTAAGCGTTAAGACAAGCTTACCGTGCTGGACACGGGGAAATGTGGTACTCCCGTTGCCTGCTCGTGAAACACTGCGGCTGTAGCATCGAGGCGTCGCTAGGGCAACGCTTCCTTTAAAAGACACGTGACCACAAGACAGCCCAAATTGGCGCGCGGTTGAAAATGGGAGGCTGCATTCAAACCTATGGGTTTGTTTAGGACAAATATTAATATTTGTCTGGCCTCATGGCTATTAATGAAGAATTGTGGAGTGTTGAAAAATGGAAAACCAAAATTGAAATGATAGAAATAAAAGAAATAATATGCTAAAGTCATAAATGTAAATGTCAGTCTGGCCGTGCCAAGGGCTGATGACCCCTGGTAAGTGGTGTGCAGTAAAAACATTAGTGACATATAGAGGGCAACTCTTGAGTTCACACATGCATATATATACTGTGTTATCGGTGGGGAAGTCCAAGGGGGACCCCTTTTGGTCCAAAGGGTACCAAACATGATACAGTGACATTTGTCGTACATAGAAGAAAACCTAATCATATGGTTATATATTGTAACACTTTCAATTTACATATCTAGACCCCTGCTACGGTTGGTGTCGTCAAAGGCGGCACCTTAGGTCCCAGACAATTTGTCCAGGAAATGCAGCAGGGTAACTTATAGGTCCACATTCATAGGGTACGAAGAACATATCAATCAAAACAGATAAAATTACGTATCATAAGAAGCAGTGGTAATTGATTTCTTCATTAATTCCATTTTGGGCCAGACTACCAAGTTTGTCGATCCAAAACGTCTCTCTGCGGTTCAACCGCTGGTTCAAGTCCTCGTGTGGATTGATCCTCGCGATTGCTTCCAAAATCACGAATCTTATTTGGGTCAGATTGTGTCCATTTTCAATCCAATGTCGTGCTACAGCTGAGTTCATGTTTGCATTCCGGATGCAAGACCGGTGTTCGTTCCATCTCGTTTTAGCCATTCTTGTGGATTGGCCCACATAGAACTTTCCACATGGGCATTTGATGCCGTAAATAATGTTTGTGCTGTCACAGGTTCCGTAGGTTTTTAGGAGAATCTTTCTTCCTGTTCTTGGGTGGTTGATAACATTCCCCTTGATTATTGAGTTACAGTTACTACAATGAAGACAAGGGAATGTACCAGTTCTCTGAGTTATGGGTTCTTTGAGAGGCGGTCTGGTGTGTACCAGTTCATCCCTGAGATTCTTGCTGCGCTGGTATGCAAACACGGGTAATTCACTAAATAAATTCTGTACCCTGGTGTCATTTTCAAGATCCCCCAGTGTTTGCTGATGGTTTTCTTAATCTTATTGCTTTGGATTGAGAATTTGGAAACACACACAGGTGACTTAAGTTCTCTTTTGGTTTTAGGATTTTGGGTTGATACCAGAGTTTCGCGTGCCATGGCGCTCACCCTGGCAGACGCCAAGTCGAGTTCCTTCTGTTTATAACCACGTGCCAAAAACTTTTCTTTCATCACAAGCTGTTGAGCTGTGCAGTCCTCTGGGTCACTTACAATTTTCTTTACCCGTAACAGTTGGCTATATGGAAGATTTCTGAGCAAACTAGGCTGATGAAAACTCAAACAATGTAGAAGATTATTGCGGTCAGTTGGTTTGCGGAACAGAGAGGTGCTGTAGCCGGTGGTTTGCTTTTTGATGAGGACGTCCAGAAAAGTAATAGTGTCATGTGAGATTTCCCTCGTGAACTGAATACGTTGATCGATGTTATTAAGGTATTCAAAAAAAAGAGTCAAAATCAGCCCTCGTGACTCTCCACACGCCAAAAATGTCATCTATGTAACGTGTCCATAAGTGGATGTCTTTATTCCACATCTGTTTGTTGAGTACATTGTCCGTTTCAAATTTAAACATAAAGCAGTTAGCATATGTGGGTGCCAGAGTGGCCCCCATAGATGTTCCTGAAGTTTGTAGATAGAACTGGTTACCGTATTGAAAGTAAGAATTTTCTGAAATGAACTGTAACAGTGCCAGTATAAACTCCTTTTGTGTACGGATTTCTGATGCTTGTAATAATAGCCATTGAACTGATTCGATGCCCAAGTCATATGGTATAGATGTGTAAAGGCTTCTGACATCAATGGTGAACATCAGGTCATCCTGTTGAAAAGTGGTGGAGCCAAGTTTCTGAAGGAAATGGGTGGTATCACGAGTGTATGTGGAGGTTTTTTGTATGAGAGGCTGTAAGAAGAAATCTATGTAAATACCCAATGGTTGGTTGATGCTTTCCATACCTGCAACTATAGGTCTCCCTGGTGGTTTAATGGTGTCCTTGTGGATCTTGGGTAATGTATAAAAGTTCGGGATCCTAGGGTGATTATTGAGCAAAAACCTGTGTGTGTGTTCATTGATGGCTGAAACGAGATGGAACGAACACCGGTCTTGCATCCGGAATGCAATGTCGAACTCAGCTGTAGCACGACATTGGATTGAAAATGGACACAATCTGACCCAAATAAGATTCGTGATTTTGGAAGCAATCGCGAGGATCAATCCACACGAGGACTTGAACCAGCGGTTGAACCGCAGAGAGACGTTTTGGATCGACAAACTTGGTAGTCTGGCCCCAAATGAAATTAATGAAGAAATCAATTACCACTGCTTATGATCCGTAATTTTATCTGTTTTGATTGATATGTTCTTCGTATCCTATGAATGTGGACCTATAAGTTACCCTGCTGCATTTCCTGGACAAATTGTCTGGGACCCAAGGTGCCGCCTTTGACGACACCAACCGTAGCAGGGGTCTAGATATGTAAATTGAAAGCGTTACAATATATAACCATATGATTAGGTTTTCTTCTATGTACGACAAATGTGACTGTATCATGTTTGGTACCCTTTGGACCAAAAGGGGTCCCCCTTGGACTTCCCCACCGATAACACAGTATATATATGCTTATGTGTGAACTCAAGAGTTGCCCTCTATATGTCACTAATGTTTTTACTGCACACCACTTACCAGGGGTCATCAGCCCTTGGCACGGCCAGACTGACATTTACATTTATGACTTTAGCATAGTATTTCTTTTATTTCTATCATTTCAATTTTGGTTTTCCATTTTTCAACACTAATTCTTCATTAATAGCCATGAGGCCAGACAAATATTAATATTTGTCCTAAACAAACCCATAGGTTTGAATGCAGCCTCCCATTTTCGACAGCGCGCCAATTTGGGCTGTCTTGCGGTCACGTGTCTTTTAAAGTAAGCGTTGCCCTAGCGACGCCTCGATGCTACAGCCGCAGTGTTTCACGAGCGGGCAACGGGAGCACCACATTTCCCCGTGTCCAGCACGGTAAGCTTGTCTTAACGCTTACATTTTGTTTCCGATACACGGATTTCACCCGCTTACCAACACAAATGCTTTCTGATTACAGCCATACTGCTGAAGGATGTTCTTCTGCGCTGATTTTACATCAGGCAGTTTTGAATTCTAAATAGCAAACAATGCCACACACATTTTGCTATTTCAGGTAAAACATTTTCTTTTCTTTCTTTACCTCACTGTCCTTAACTCGTATCGTATAGAGTCTCATTATTTTCTATTTTCTTTTTCTCAAATTTGCTTCCTCATCTTTACCATCCACTACTGTTACTTCAACCAAATGGTATGTTCTTTACATTTACATTCATATATATATATATATATATATATATGACACTAACATGTGTTAATGTGTTTTGTCACATGATGGTTAACTTTATTTGATTTGGTATACATTATTTATAGACCTGCCCTGATGAAGGAAATGTTATTCCGAAATGCATTGGCAATTTTTTGGTCTGATTGAAAAACTTGATGTGGCAATTTCTTCCTCACTAAGAGTGTATTAGTGACTTCTCGCATAAGAGATTCCTTTCTTTGATAAAATGATGTTGAAACGCAACTGAACCAGAACGTTGTCATTCTTCAATCAACAACATATATTTTTACTAACTAATTGAACTTAATTATTTTTGTCTACTTATAAACCCGGATTGGGTTCCTGTGAGAGCGGCTGTGTGACCTCGTATCTCACTTGGTCTTCTTCTGCTGCACATTCGTTCCTTAGATGGTCATTTTTTTTTTCTTCGGCAGTGTTTGTATTGCGTTTGTTTATTGATTAAAATATCTGACTGACTTCTCACCTGGAGGGGGCATGGGCTGTTATATTTATTCATTATAGTTTGGGTGACTGAACTACTGTCTATCGAGAGTAGTTTAAACACTTAATGCCTGATTCATGGAAATGTTTTAGAATGGCGTAATCCCATAGGAAAACGTTCTGTGAATCAGGCTTTTAATGGCAGAGTTAAGGGTGGATGCGAGAGCTGTAGACTTCTTGTTACTTTGAGTCGGATTTTTGAAGTTGAAGTTGGAGGTATGCAAAATCCCAGTTCTGCAGGTGAAGCTGGGATTGTCTTTAAAATGTATTTACATTTTTGTTAAATTCAGCAAAGTTCATAACAGTAGCTGTATTGTAATTTTGATAATTGTTTTAACATTCAGAACAAATTTGCAAAATGTTTTTGGTTCAGGTATTATGTAGTTTTGTGCTCAGTACCATGACCTTTCTAAAAACACAATGGCAGTTTCCATAGCAGTAGTTAAAATACATAATTGGTACACACATGGTAAAGTGCCATTGGTGTCCTTGAATGCGATTTAAAAAAAAAAAAAGAAAGGTATATAGGATTAGGATTAGTATTCAATCACATTTCTATTAACCTGCGTCCTTTGTAAAAATCTTCACCTTCAATCTGTATACCGGTATTGTAAAATACCCTGGGTTTTTTTAATGTTTTTTTTTTAATTTGATCTTTTTTGACATTCTGAATCTTTGCAAATTAAGTAGTTTAGGCAAAGGGCGTTAGCAATTTTCCTATTTTTGCATCATTTAGTCAATGGTAGAAAGCCAAGATTTGAACTCTGATCTTGTTCCACAGTCAGTAAGTAGCGATGAATCCAAGTAGTTACTCAACACATTGCTAGTATAAAAGAGAATTGTCTGCCTTTTAATTAGCCGAAGCTTGAAATTGAATGTCATGCCTCTTCAGTTTTTGAACATCTTTGTTGTTTGATCAATAAAGTTCTATATGTCGGTCTAGTAGTTTAGACTGTAGTGAACGTTTATCATTTGAATATATTTTATAGTTTGAGAACAGTGACATTGGTGGAAAGAAATCAAATTGACATTTGATGTACTGTATTCAGACAATTGAGACCCTCAGTATCACAGAACCTTTTTTGAAAATCGTATTGTAATTATTTTTGCATTTGCACAAAACACAATTTGAAAATTGAGACTCGGTTTTGTATGGAAATGTATTACAATTTATTTTATGCCATTTTTGTATAAAATTTACAGAAACAGTTGCATCGTACGCTTCTAAGGTAATATCCAATTTCTTTAAGGCTATGTCCTGTCATTCTGCTTTTTGTCTTTCTCTGTTTCCTTTTCTCTCCTTGTCTGTTTGAACTGATTTGAATCTTGCACTATCGATATCCATGTTTTTTTAATTATCTGGCTTGATCAGAAAGACTTCGTAGGTACGCTATTTCTAGCAAATAGATGCCCCAATACGTTCTGAAACTTGAGGTTGTACATTAAATATACAAATAAGTGCACTGACCTGTTAATGTACACATTCAGTTCATGTATAGTTTTTGCTCCGTTTTTTTTCTGCATAGTGACATTTTGATGTGTTGGTGTGCAAAGACTTAAACGTTCCTGTTTTAGACATACAAGTAAACCTATTCAGAAAAAGTCCTATTTAAGAAATTGTGTGGTGCTTGCGTTTTTCCTCAATCCTTGGAATATGCACTTTTAGTCTGATGATGATTTGGGCTCATGCTCACTTTCTGGTCTTTAAGTGTTGAAATGTTTACTTTCGTACACACATCATTTTCCATGTACTCAACTAACAAGGTCTTGCATTAGGTAACCGGCACCCCTTAAGTGTTTGTGGAAGAGAAAGTGTTTTCCCCTTCCCAACTGCTGCAATTCTTTACAAATTGTCATAAAATGCATGTTGCAGCACTTTTTCTAAATGTATTGGCTAAACAGTTCAATATGTTGTTATAAGAGCACTCCTAAACCAATCCAGGTCTTCAAGAATTACTACAGCATGTATCAAAACCACTCCTGTGCGTACAAATGCATGTATGTACCAAACAAAAGCATTGCATGCTCCATATAAACAAGGAGTTCCTCACTTTTGCCGAATGGCAATTTCCCCAATTTGTTTTGGGGGGATTTAAAAAAAAAAAAATGTCTTCATCATCTTTTTTTTTGAATAACAACCCTGTATGTGGTAAGTTGGGGAATGGTTTATGAAGGGGGGGTATGAGGTTGTGCAGTGTGTCTCACCCTGCATTTTCTGGTTAAAAAATGTGAACGAATCGGGCAAAACAAATTTGGCTGAATGTTATATGGCCCAAAAATGAAATCTAGGCATCCTAGTAGATCCATAACAATGTGTTTAGTTGCATTTATTCATTTGTCGAGAGGCATACTGCTCAAGGCAGTGTTGCACATATTTTGGGCGGGTGGGGATTGTTTTTTGTGTGTGAAGCAGTGCTCAAAATGTGCACTCTTCAAGACAGTGGGTTGAGAAAATAGACTCTTGTTGGTGATTAAGATATGGTGCTCTGTATTTGTGTAGAATTGAGGTGGCAAGTGACTTTATGGAACAAATATTGTTATCCTGATTCCTGAGGCTGGCAAACAAATTAGAAATAATTCATTTGGCAGTAGAAGTACTTCACCAAAAGGAGTGTGCCAGAAAATTTGCCAACAAGAGTTTTAGAGTTAAATAATTATGGGCCCAGGAAAACATGTCCCTCATTTGTGCCAAAGGATTTGCTGCACTGCAGAGTATAATCATGATATGTTAACTTTCATGTTATCTTGCATTTGTATAGCACCTTTGGCCATAGTTAATGGCTTTATTGTGCTTTTGACTGTCAGAAAAACCAAGGAGGAGTATGATGGCACCTTCAGTAGTGGTAGGGAAGAGCCAAGTTGGGTAGATACTTGGGTTGAGGGCGAGGGATGGATAACATGCTCAGGAAGGCATGAGAAGTTAAAGGTGTAAGAAGTATGTGTACAATTGGACTACATTTATTGTGGGATTCAACTGTATTCTATGGGGTGCAGTGCCGAAAGCTGGAGAGGAGCTCGCTGTTCCAGGGGGTATGTCTGGAATTTACTCACTGCATGGTGAGCCTGGGCATGTTGAAGCCATGCCCAAGAAAGCAGACAGCCAAGGTCTTCTACTTACTTCCTTAGTTCCACAGAAACATTTGAGAGGTGTTGTATGTCAGCAATCCATATTTAAACTTTGCAAAAGCTCTGTGAAAAGCATGCAAAAACACTACGTTTGGTTTGGTTTCCTCATATGATGTGGTTAGCAAAATGTCATGATGCCTACCTCTAAGGAGCCAGGCCGGGCCCAGCAACCCCAGAGGCAGACATCATTTTCCCCAGGGAAGTCTCAGCGGGCCCAAGTCGGGGCCCTTTGGACTCAGTCCTGGCGCCTTAGGCGCCAGGCTCATAGCGGACCCCAGTCCTGGCGCCTTAGGCGCCAGGCTCATAGAAGAGGATATGCGTTTAAGTGCTTGGGTGCACACTTACCTGATGCAGACCTTGCTGCTTCATCCAGGCCCTATTGAGGCCTGAATGGGACTACTTAACCTGTAGGACTACTTCACCACCCGGGTGTGGTCGGGGAAGGATACATACCTGATTGGTGGAAGGATACACACCAGGAACTTCTTCCAAGGCTATTTAAACCCCACCCGAACAGCCACACATGCTTCGCGTTGTTCTGCACCTAGCAGCTGGACGCTCACCGTGTCAGCTCCAGCATCCTGACTTCAGCCACGCCTGCCAGTACCCTGGAACACCTGCAAGGGGAGAAAGGAAGAGAATAGGAGAAGAAAAGCCCTTACCTGCTAAATCTGCATCCCGGAGTCATTTCTCCAACGGCCCTGAAAAGGAAGACATCATTTTAAAGGCATTTTACTCACCTTTGCAAGGCGCTTCCATCTTCAGCAGCGATCTTCCGGATTCAGCTACGCCCCGGCGCCTAGAGGAAAAAAGACAAGAACAAAGGTGAGAGGGAGAAAAGGAATAAGGAAAGCTCAGTTTCCTTTTAAGTCTTACCTGTTGGATTATTCCCACTGCATTTCGGGTCCTGCCGCTTCCTGGCATCTCCGGACCCCGGCCCCTATGGGGAAAAAAGACAAAGACATTGAATGAGCGAATGCAAAGACATTACCTGAGCGCTCATCCAGAACTGTTGCACTTCGGGTCGGCGCCATATCTCCGGCACTCCGAACCCCGGCCCCTAAGGGGAAAAAGACATAAGCATTAGCGCTTGCTGCAATTAGACAACGAACATTATTATTAAGCTTGAACTTTTGAACAGAACTTTTACAGCGCCTTACCTGAACAGTCAAGCTTACCTGAACTCCCATCAATCCTCAATCCAGTGAAGTAACTGGGTTTCAACGCGCTCCTGCATCAGAAGCAGGATGGAGAGCTCATCCTTCCAAACCCTAAGGTGAGGCTTCACGGGGAATCGTGGAGGAGGTATCGTGGAGGGTTGGAAGGGAGTGGGAGGCTTGAGCATTGTTCCACAGTTGGTAATACTCCCTTTTCACGCACAGGAGGGTATCCAACGAGCCAGGGAAGCCAGAATAGAGGGGCCCTTCCTGTCCATCTTCAGAGTTCTGCGCCTTCGATGCCGCGCCTCCGTGGGAACCGGGTGAGCGTTACACAAAATCCTAGGCGTGTGCTTGTGTGCAAAGTGCTTCAGAACACAAACCCAGTGCCTGTTTATGACTTAGCAGTTTGAAAATGAGGATGAGCGGGCACCGCTCTGTAGACAATCTTGTAGAATTCTTGTGTTGTCAATTAGTTAATAGAGTGGGGTGCAACTCACTGTATCATGCCTCTGTGCTGTGCATGTAAATATGTGCGAGCGAAAAGGTCCTAGGCTCGATAGCCATCGATGTAGGTTGCACACCCTAAATACCTCATTCTATATACCACTTGTTCAGCTTGTAATTTTCACGGTCTATAATTTTTGGATACAATTGCCGCTGTGAAAGGCAGCTGTAGTATGCTCAACAAATTCAAAGTATGCTTTTTGTAGGGTGATTAGCATGTATCTGTTTAATTTTACAGATGCGAATATTGCCAATGCATTTCCGACCTTGGTGAGTCCTTTGTCGGGGCATATCTAATTCAATCAAACAATCACCTTTGTGATTATTTACCAATCAATACAATTGAAAAAATTCAAACAATGAAGTCAACAAAAGAATCAGAAAATGTCCTGGTAAATGCATACAGGCCCCTTGACAAACAAGCGACACATATACATACAAGTGAGAGAGAACAAAAAGAAAACAATAAAAGAACAGTAAGTGGACGCATTAGTGAATATCTTGCATTATTGACATCAATCAAATTAGCCCCTGTATCATCATAGTCCTATCTTTAAGGTATGCTAAACCATGCCAGTAGTTCTATTCCAATTCACCATAGTGTAAACCTCTATGTACCTAAAAAGTGAAAGTGTGTTGCCTTTACCAATTGTTGAATATAAAGAGTATTTGAACATTCCAGAGTGCTGATGACTAACATAGTCCTCCTGTGCACATCTCATGTATGACTACAATGTCAGATACAAGCTCTAACATGATATCCCTGTTAGTGAGGTTTACAAAAGCTATATTATGGTTAGGTCTGTAACCGCAGTGTTGGCGGTGTCGGGTCGGGACCTGCTGCTTACCCTGGTCCCAAGTGACTAACCTTAACAGGGACTGTTAGAATCCCGTCTGCAATAAATCGAGCAAGAGAAATGTCAACATAGTAATTTGCCCGCGCTTGACTAATGTGCTCATGATCAGATAATGCTTAAGCACTTTCCACTTACTTGATAGTGATATATTTATTGTGCGTACGGAGCACAATATAATGGGCCACGACTGCAAACGCTCAGCGTTCCGATGGCGGAGCCGGCGAGCGTTAGGATGCCTAATGTTGTTCTAGTTGGCATGACGGCAGTAATAGAAACTGAAGATCTTAGTAGTTCGCTTAGCAAAAAAATGTTGGCCATCTTATGCTGATCCAAATCGGGTTAAATTGTATGCATCTCATGCTGTGTCTAATTTGTTTGTTCGCGACGGAGCATGAAGTGTCTATACAGTGTGGAGGTCTTCACAGTATAAACGTGCACTGCTGCGGAAGAACAGAGCTCCATATGAGTGATCAATTTCACTTAATACGATAATTAAAATATCTCTGATCCTCCTCTGTGTGATGTCGGACTAATAGAGGCAGTGACTTGTTGTGGCCGGTTAGCCGTATTTACACTTTTGTGTGTCACACTTCTGTTACCTTTCTGTTCGCTATGGATTTGCACAGAAGCTCTAACGTGTCTGCATAATAAAACGCAATGGGGTTAACCGACGTCCTAGACTGGTACATGGTAAAATACTATTGCCATCCAGTTCGCAATAGATCTGCATACTTAAAGTAATATATTACAACTGTGTGATCAAACATGGCGTATTCAAGATCTCCAAGGCCGGTACATGATTTTGCTCTGAAGTGTTCAAACATCATGCATTATTGCTAGTGGTGTATACAATCTCCAATCTTCTAATCGCTGTTACATTATTCAAATAATATCCTTCAATTCAACATTTCTCAGTTTGTTCATCATATTGTGATACTGGCAATTATTTAGAACAAAAGAAGATAGATCACCAGTTCTCACTGGGCAAAGTTTGTGTCCTATAAAAAGAATAATGTTATCCTAACAAAACTTGGACAAAAATCCAAAACATAAAATGCATTAGAAAAAGTGAAATAACACGAAAGTTGTGGAAATTGCCCCAAGTATCGAGTTTCATAAGCGGTTTCCTACTGTTTAAAGAAAAAAATTCAGATCTATCTCTTCATTCATCCCGTTGGGATTTAGACTGTTCAATCGCTCGATCCAAAAGGCCTCTTTCTGTGCCCTTATTCTCGAGGTCCCTCCTTTGGTGTTGATTGTCCACAGTATTTGGAACTTCAGCTGTGCAAATCTGTGTCCTTTTTCCATAAAATGTCTTGCTACCACTGACGTTTTATTCTTGTTCCTTATGCATGATTTATGTTCAGTCATTCTGGTTCTAATTTTTCTTCCCCTTTCTCCTACGTAATGCATTCTGCATCGACACCGAATGCAGTAGATGGTGTTCTCAATGAGGCAAGTAGCATATGTTTTGAGTGGTATCTTTTCTCCAGTATTTGGATGAAATACGTTGAGCCCCTTGATAATGTTATTGCATGGGAAGGTCCCTGTGTTCTTGGTTGCTTGTATTGACTTGGCAGTGGTCCTTGTGTTGACAAGGAGATCCCTTAGGTTGCTGATTCTCTGGTAAACAAAGGTGAGAGAATTACTGAATACATTTTGGGTTCTTACGTCATTGGTAAGGATGCTCCAATGTTTGAAGCTTTTACTAATCTGGTGGCTATGGGTGGAAAACTTTGAAACATATACTGTCGGTGGTGCATTTCGTGGTTGTTTCATCCTGAACAAATCTGTCTTTGTCCTGGTTTCAGTTTTAGCTCTTGGTGTATTCAATTTTCTGGGCATCCTCTTTTGTTGAACTTTGTGCATAGTTTGTTTAATTGTGCATTACATTCAGATGGGCCACTGACTGTTCGTTTTATTCTTAACATCTGTCCATAGGGTAAGTTTTTCAGAGTTTGTGGTGGGAGAAATCTTGGCATATGCAGTAAATTATTTCTGTCTGTTTTATTAACAGTGTAGTTGAGATCTGATGATTCAGTACTTCTATTGCCACATCTAGATAATGAATAGCTGGGTTCCCTATTTCTAATGTGAACTGGATCCTGGGAGCTATCCCGTTGATGTAAGTAAAAGAAATCCTCTAGTTCCGGTTCACCTTGCCAAATACCCAAAATGTCGTCGATATAACGTACCCATTTGCAGATGTGTTACGGCCATTTTGGATGTTGTAGTACATGTTGGGTTTTGAAACTATACATGAAGCTGTTCACGTGTGCTGGTGCCATGGTGGCTCCCATGGCCGTGCCTGATGGTGGAGTTAAAAGTTGTAATTGTGCTGAAAATAGGAGGTGTTTGCAATAGATTCCAGCAGTATTATCAGGAACTCTTTGGAATCCATGATCGCTTCTTCCTGTAGAAGAATCCATTCAACTGCCTCTTGGCTCAAATCATGGGGGATGCTGGTGCATAAGCTACATACATGAATGGTAAATGGTATGCTGTTCTCATCCAGTTGTATCTCATTTAATTCTTGCAAGAAGTGTGTACTGACTTTAATATATGTTGTTTTCTGTATGATGGGTTGAAGAAAGTGGTCTATGCAAGTCCCTAAAGGTTGACTTAGCAGTTTTCAGACTTTTGAGCCTGCACATTGTCATGTTGAGCCAAACCTTGTAGAAATCATTCCCAAGTATACAAAGCCTGCACAGTCCCTCTACATACTACCCTAAGCCATGTTCTATAGATTGGAAAGCTGGAAGGAAATATGGGGATATTTAATTGATGGTTGGATTTCAACCGTGGCTTCCTTGGGAGCAGAATTCCCAGTTCAGTCTTCCTGGAGGTTCCGAGTCCTTCTATGGCCTTTTAGGTAAGGTTTATATTGGTGTGTGAGGCAGGAATGGCTGAGCGTTTATGGCTGTTAGTTTCCAGCCTTTGACTAGCTTTCTCACTTTGCGCTGCAGTTATTGTATCCTGTTAATAGTGCATCATGCAAATGTTAAGTCAAAACAGGGGTATGTGGTCTATTTAACAGAATAGATTTCAAGGTCTACCTTCTGTTTTATTTTGTGTGCATGTTCAGAAAGGTGCTACCTACTGTTTTATGGCTACTTCAAAGGCACTTAAAAATTAGACATTTTAAAGCAAAACATTATAATCAAACCTCAATCATATGTTGTCCAGTGCCACAGCTTACCATCAACTTTACATTGCCATTTATTACAGAGCAATAACAAAACTCCTTCCTAACCAGCTCTACAGGTAAAGATACTGGCCACTTTTAATTTGTAAAACACCCATGTTCTCAATGTAGAAAATTGGGTGTTAAAATATGTTCAACCAAAAAAAGGGAATATTGGACCATAAGAGCCTGCTCACACCTACACATTAACATTGGGATTTTCAGATCGTTGGTACCAGCAAAGCAGTGGAACAAGAAGGAGATCTAATACTGTCAGAACGGAATAGGCACCTTAAGAGGAAAGCATTTTTCAATAAGCATGAATTACTAGGTGAGATCAAGTTTTGATTACAAAAGGGCATATGTTTTAGAGTTAAAATAGATCTCCTGGCCTAAAAAAGTATCCCCATTGGCAAAGCAAATTACATTTTAACGCCCTGAAAGAAATTGATTAAAAAAAATATACAGTAAAATCTTACCAGAGCCCTGTTTGTAACCGTCGTAGGTAGCGATATGTCCAGGCACATCTAGCCTTTAGTTTTGTTCACCCTTGCTTGCCCCAATCTACACAAAATAAAAGGGCCTCGCTGAGGCTCCTTGGAGTTTCTTCAAATAAAATCACATAGGCTTGTTAAGCCAGATGGAGGGGATGCTAGAGGCTAAACACAGAATATTTGATTATATTAAAAAGCTCTCAGAAAAGAAACCGAAGATTCCATTTCCTGGACTATCGTGATAGGTTGCTGTCCTTCAGCGCAAATAAACATGTTTCCTTCACTGTCCTGTACTTCTGAAACGTATGACTTTGCTTTTGAAAGTGACTCCCATTATGGCCTCCCATAATAGATGACCAGCCTGAGTGAAGTCTCTTCTGCGGATTATAGCAGTAAAACATTTGCTGTGCTTTTTGCATCATCACGATAACTTGAGTGCAAACATATTTAAAGCCTCTACATAATATTATGGGAAGTTTAGAAAATGTTGACACTCTGCATGCATGCACTTATTTTGCACTGTAAACAAAGTTACCATAGCATTTATTCGTTTAAAGCTTGTAAAGTTTGCAGATCACGTGAAATTCATTGTATATATTGGAATATCTGTTGCTTTCAGCAGGCCAAGCAAATATTATTTCCCTGTTTCTCTCCCTTGAAGGGTAATGCAAGCGCTGCTCTTAAATTGCATCCCAAAAATCCCAGAATGGGTAAATTAATAGGTTTGTATGGTTGCCCTTGCTTTGTTGGGTTAATGTTAACAGAACTAGGCCAGAATATCAAGGACAGTTATTATAATTTAGCTTTCTTAACAAAGTAATCCAATAATCGGTAACTACTGTGACCTGTGCTTTATGAATGCTTGAGTATATGGTAAATTTGCGTGCTCTGCTTATGCTCTTCTGATCAGATAACTTAAGGGGAAACTTACTACAACTAGGAACTGGGAAGAATGAAATACGACATAAAGGTGATCCTATAATTTCTTATCAGTTTTTTGAAGCATCACTTGCGATTTTATGAAGGGGGTTTTATTGCTTGTTGGACCTAAAAACAATCAGTGTAATTTACCTCTAAATATTAGCTACTTCATTCATTATTCCCTCTAAATTATATGAGGTTATGGTGATTCAATCAATTAGTACCAAAAAATATATTTTTTAATGTTCAAAGTTCTAAAAGAAAACATTAGTAAAATACATACATTATACAAAAGATAAATGAAGCACGGTTCCATACATTTAGCAGCAAGCATAAAGTTGTAATAAGTGTTACACAAACAATTTTTGCAAAGTCGTGTCACAAAAATGCGAGAACCCAAAAATCTGATCAATTCCAAAGGAAGGGAACTTAAGCATACTTTACAAAGCAAAAAACATCTGTTGCTGCGAAACAGCCTTAGTGGTCATAGTTGCGAAGAGTAGCATGGGTTGAATTTGCAGGAATGCTTCAGCATATAACAATTAGCATGCCTGCATCAGGACTGTAGTGAATTCATACTGGGCTCTGCCTGATTTTCAATAAAACCACATTGAAGTTACAAGGTTGAATGGCTATAGTCTTTTGTCAGAAATGCCATATAAAAGCATTGTGTACTTATACCAGGGTCTCAACTTGGAAGTTAAATCTCCTCTTTATCGCAACTTGTTTTTCTTATCATTATTGTGGGACAATCTTGTTATGAAGTACCTAGAAGGATATATGCATAGTTCTCCAGCATTGGATCTTTCATAGATTCAGATGCTTGAATATTCCCTGTCGTCAGACCGGGAATCCTCAGTGATTTAAATAATTATTAAAATGTTTTAAATATATCATTTCCATAGAAATATGTCTATAGAGTGCCCATTGTGGTCTATGAGCCATTCACTTGTGTAGTCCCTCCACTTCACTTTGGCCCTTTATGGCCCTGACCAATGAAGTGGCAGGGTTTAAGTTCTGCCCCAGTCAGCCACCTTCAGATTTTTCACTGCAGTCTAACAGAGGGAATCCTCCAGCTCTCTGAGCTTTTTGAAATCTTTCTCCTGTTAGATATATTTGTTTATCTCAAAATATATCTTTTTGCGATCTCCTGATCAAGCTCTTTCTTGTCTGTGTTTCTGGGCTCAGAAAACACGTTCTCTCACCTAAAATTTGTCGAGTGAAATGCTCTTCAAATCGTGGCTGAACTTCCAACTGCCAAAAAGCCTTCCCTGTCCAGGGACTGCACGAGGTGCATGAAGAAACTAGTCTACTTGAAGGATCCTCATGAGCAATGCATCTGCTGCCTGTATCCTCATGATATCAATAAATGTGACATTTGCAGGACTTTCTCCAACAAAACCCTGCAGGACAGACACAAAAGAAGCCAAAGTTCTATCTTCTGACGAAGAATCTGCCAAGACAGCTCCTGTACATTCTACTAAACCATCTGAGAGGCAAACTTCAAACAGAAGGGCCTCTTCAGTGGAAAGGAGTTTCTCTCCCTCTTATAAAAGAGGAAGGTGGAAATGCCGCCTTTGGACGCTGGGGGATCACAAGAAACGGCATCCTGAGGAAAAAACCACCTCCAAAGGTAAGGAGGCGTTTTCAAAAAACCCAGGGAGGCAATCAACGGATAAGCAGTCTACGAGTGGCTATAGCGATAGAGGCCCATCGACGACCAAGCAGTCGATGAAACCCGTATTGTCCACGACTACGACACTTCAAACCTCGTCATCAACGACCAAATCCTCGTCGTCGAAATCAGCCTCCACAAAACATTCGTCGACTGAGTCCCATCACTCGTCCACAAATCTCTCGTCCACGAAGATCCTATTGACGGATAAACACAGTCAACTGTCGACGAAGTAGTCGTCCATGAAGCCACCGTCGACAAAGCATATAACGACGCAGTCGATGACGCTGTCAATTCCTTCGTCCACAGAGAAAACAAACCCCAAAACAACCGCGCAGACGCCACTGTTAAACCATCCAATGAAAAAACGGTGCCTCCTATATTAGAGACTCATGAACTAATAGGAGCACAACTATCTCCTTTAAGAGAGATGGCAGAACTCCCAGACATTATTCTTCAGGAAGAGTTTTCAGGCACAGAATTTGTTGGTGAGCAACCTTTTCTCACCCCCAAGGAACACAGTCGTCCCTGGCAACCAACTACAGAGGAACCCGCCAATCCTTACAATCCAGCACTCATGGAGTCGATGCAAAGGATCATTGAAGAATTCAAGACGTCAAACAGAAGAATGTCATCCTTACCAAAAGAGGTAACCCCTCCACAGAGGAACATCTCGCCTCGGCATAACACACCTAGAGAGTCTCCTTCCAGGAGCAGGCCACAAAAAAGGGCACGTTTACCAGAGTCTCCTCGCAGGTCCAGGAGCAGGACGCTCAGTGCTTCACTGGCAAGGGTCCTATCTCCAAGATAATCGCCTAGGCCAAGTTCACTTGTTCGAGATCCTACAATTGTACCTTCAACCGCATCGGTCTCAGATTGGCAAGAGGATCCTTTCAGAGATTTTTCAGACCTTGAGGAAGGGGAGATTACACATGAGCCTGACACTCATAGCGAATGGGACGATTACATAATTGAAAAACCTAGAAAGAAAGACTCCAGGTGATTCTTCACCACCAGACGATTTGTTATCTTTTCATACCTTTTTCAGCAAAGCTGCAGACTTATTCAAGTTACAAGTCACATCTGAAGAGAAAAAGTCAGTGCTTTATGAGCACAGGTACAAACGTAGACGGACAGTCACGACAATCCCTCGTCTTGATACCATATGGGTTTCTGGATCTAAGATATTGGCTACACCTTTATCTACTCCTGCTCTGGTTTCAAGACCTGAAAAGAAATGCAAAGCCCATGACAGTGCCACTCTGTCTAAGGGGACATACTAAGCCAGATTCTTTCATCATGGTGGCAACCAGAAAATAGTTGGCCAATTCTTCATGGCCCTTATCAGCACCTCATGACAAGGAAAGTCCTTAAGTTAGCGGCCATGGGCAGGAAGTTATCCTAGTCAGCCTCTCTCCATCACAGCGGGCAATGCACTAGCCATGACAGCGCGTTTTGACCGCGAGCTATGTTTACCTATGTCTAAACTAACCAAGCATTTACCAGGCATCTCCAGGAAGAAGCCAGAACAATCATAGCAGACGGGGATGCTACCTCAGATCATATGATTGACGCAGCAGTGGACGTTGCAGAATCGGGTTTCAGGCAAGTGGCTCACGGTACTTCACTGAGGAGACAAGCCTGGATGAAAGCTACAAACTTCAGACCGGAGGTCTAAGCACAAATATTGGACATGCCCTTCGATGGGCAAGACTTATTTGGTGAGAAGATCGATGACCACCTCAAAGTAATAAAGACGGACACAGATCGAGCCATCAGTTCCCCTTAAAGACCAGGACAAAGACTGTAGATCTTTTCGTCCTTTTCGAGGCTCATGCTCCAAATTCGGAGGCTTTAATCGTCCGTCCCTATGGCCAAAAAACGCAGGCAAGCAGGACAACAGATACCACCAATACTCCCAGAGGGGAAGGCGTGGCTCTAACCAGGGCAAGACCCAGAGCAAGCAAAATTGATAGATCATGTCTTTCCCCTCACTGTCACACCCCGATGGGGGGGGGGGAGTAAGCCGATTTCTCCAACGTTGGCAGTCAATAACATTGGACAATTGGGTGTTCTAGGTGATCCGCAAGGGTCGCACCATAGAATTTCTGGATCAACCTCCATCCTTTGCTTCCACCCCTCGCACGGTACATCTTTTAAGACATGTCATGGCCGAAATTCACAAACTGCTTCAAAAAGCAGCTATCGAACCAGTCCAAGACCAACAGAAGGGAAGAGGCTTCTACTCCCTTTTCTTCCTGATCAGAAAGAAAAACGGTCAGTGGAGACCTATACTGGATCTAAGAGAGCTCAACAAGTGCATCAAATTCTAGATGATATCCCTGCAAAGCGTCTTACCTTGGCTAAACCAGCACGACTTCCTGGCCACTCTAGATTTGGGAGACGCCTACTTCCACATTCCCATTCACCCTGCCCACAGGCGGTGCCTCAGGTTCGCAATAGGGGAGTTAAACTTCCAATTCTGTGTTCTCCCTTTCGGCCTAAAGTCAGCACCAAGAGTTTTTACCAAGTGTCTTGCACCGGTAGCGGCAAAACTCAGATGGACAGGAACAGACGTCTTCCCATATTTCGACGACTGGTTGATAAGGGCAAGCTCATGCAAACTCACACGTTTGACAGTTTCGAGAACAATAGACCTCTTAAAAGGGTTAGGTTTTTCAATAAACGGAACAAAATCCTGCCCAGTGCCCAGCAAGACAGTTCTCTTCCTGGGTGCGGACTTAGACACGAGCATTCCCAGGGTAAGACCATCGGTGGACAGTGTTGCAGCTATTCTCCTCTTGACCTCAGGGTTCCTAGACAGAGTTGCAACCACGGTACGCTCTTTCAAATCTCTCCTGGGCATGAGGTCCTCATGTATATTTCTCATACCCAATTGCAGACTTCGCGTGAGACCAATCCAGGAGGCCCTGGACCACCAATGGAAACAAGCACTCGGTTCATGGGAGAATACTGTCCAACTACCAGAGATATTACACAAGGCACTTTGATGGTGGAATACACCTCAAAGCCTGTTACAGGGAATGCCTTTTCAGGCACCAACATCTACCCTTCTCCTCAGGACAGATGCATGTCTGTCGGGCTGAGGGGCTCACCTAGAGGACCTCCAAACCAAAGGCACCTGGTCCACTCAAGAATCTCAACTGCACATCAGTGTCTTAGAGCTCAGGGCAATACGGTGGATGCTGAAAGCCTTCCTCCCAGTATTAGCTGGGCAGGTAGTGACCATCCAGACAGACAATATGACCTCCATGCATTACACGAACAAAAAAGGAGGCACCAAGTCAGATCTTGTCACAAGAAACTCAACTGCTATGAGCATGGACATTGCACCACAGAGTCCAAATCAAAGCGGAACATCTTCAGGGAGAGGACAACTTCCTAGCAGACAAACTAAGCAGGGAGTTCACGACATCTCACGAGTGAGAATTAGACGAGAAAGAAGTCCAATTAATATTTTCCGAATGGGGTCATCCGCAGATCGACCTTTTTGCCACCAAAGCCAACAAGAAATGCCATGAATTTGCCTCCAGGTACCCAGAGCATCGGTCAATAGGAAATGTGTTCTCGGTGGATTGGATAGGGAAATTCCTTTATGCTTTTCCCCCCATCCCTCTCATAGCGAAAGTGCTACGCAGACTGAAGGAACAGAATTGTTCAATGATCCTGATAGCGCCGGATTGGGCTCGGCAGATCTGGTACTCAACCCTACCACACCTCTCCTGTTGGCCCCCGATTCACCTCAAAGCTCATCAGGAGCTTTTGACACAAAAGAACCGCACGGTCGTCCACCACAACCCTGCGAGCCTATCTCTCAAGGCCTGGTTCCTGACCAGCGAAAACTAATGAATCTACTCGGGTCACCTATATCCGGAAATGGACTCATTTCTCCAAGTGGTGCGAAACATCAGTGAACCCAATCACAGCATCGGTCGAACAAGTGCTGCCTTACTTACTGTACTTGACCAAAGCAGGATTATCTATATCATCCTCTATCAAGGTTCATCTATCGGCCATAGCGGCATATACAACGAATCCAGATAAACAATCATTGCTCACTCAACCAGCTGTTAAGATCTTCCTGAAAGGGGGGATGCAAACCCACCTACGCCACCATCGGTCCCATCCTGGAGCCTAAACACAGTACTGACAGCTCTGATGGATCCACCTTACGAGCCTGTTCATAGATGTGACATAAAATTCTTATCTTGGAAAACGGCTTTCTTGATAGCCGTCACATCTGCCAGGAGGATCAGTGAGTTACAAGCTACATCTTCGGAACCTCCTTTTACCTTGTTCCATAAAGACAGCGTTATTCTGAGAACTTATCCAAAATTCCTTCCAAAGGTTTTGTCGGAGATGACTCTCACGGAGCGCATTGTCCTCCCAACTTTCTTCCAGAATCGCACCTCTGATGCAGAAAGAACTTTGCATTCACTAGATGTGGCGAGGGTTCTAAAGTTTTACGAACAGAAAATTAAGGAGTTCCGCTCCTCCAACAGATTGTTCATTGCTTTCTCTGGCCGTACTAAAGGTCAACATATTTCAAAGCAAAGTTTGGCACGTCGAGTTTCAAAATGTATCACCCACTGTCACTAGTCTAAAGGCGACCCCCCCCCCCCACCCCCACCCACACCAGGCCTCCTTCGGCACACTCTACCAGAGGGAGAGCAGCTTCACGCACGGGTAGCTTTGAAAGACCTTGGCAGAGCCGCTACCTGGAGCACTCTGCACACTTTACCCAAGCATTACTACCTGACAGAAGATACCAACAAAGATTCTGCAGTTGGCCAGGCAGTGCTCCGCCACCTCTTTGCATAAGGTAGGATCATCCTTGTGTTAACTGCTTAGTATCTGAATCTATGAAGGATCCAATGCTAGGGAAGTCTTAGCTACTTACCTGTAACTGTATTTCTCCAGCATTGGTATCTTTCATAGATACACATGCGGCCACCTGGCTCCCCTAGAGGCTGCTCCTGCGTTCAACATCTATCATACTGTAGTCTATACGGTTCAAAATCTGAAGATGGCTGACTGGGGTGGAGCTTAAACCCTGCCACCTCATTGGTTAGGGCCCTAAAGGACCAAAGTGAGGTGGAGGGACTACACAAGTGAATGGCTCATAGACCATAATGGGCAATCTACAGTCATATTTCTATGGAAATAATGCATATATTTAAAAAATGTTAATAATTTCAATAATCGAGGATTCGCAGTCTGACTGGGAATATTCAAGCATCTGAATCTATGAAAGATACCAATGCTGGAGAAATACAGTTTCAAGTAAGTAAATATAGTGTATATATATTGCACATGCATTTCATAGGCCAACCTAGTGGTTGATGCAGAGTATTGTATGACTTGTTTTCGAAGTTCGAAAAGTGACATCGACTGGGCGGGTTTGTAATAATATCCCTATTGTGACGAGTACTGTGCCAATGGTCCTACACGCTTTGAGCTCCTCAGATTGTTTTGTCCATCATCATGGTCTGTCGCTCTATGCAGAGTTTCTTGGCGAACGCCATTATTCTTGTTTCTGATGCTTGTTAATCTGCTTAGAATCACATGCTGTGTATATAGTCTGACATCCAGTAGTCACTGCAGAGTATTGCATCTTGTCTTTCGAGAATCAAAAGGGGACGTCGACATGGGCGTGCCTGTAACACTACCCCTAACGTGACGTGTAGTGTACCCAAAATCCCTCACACGTCAAGGTCCCTCAGATTGTTTTTTTTCCGCCCAGCATACTGGTCGCCTTATGTAGAGCACGCCCAGAGAAATTGCTTTTGTTCTTTTCGACCTTTGGTCGTAATATATATATATTAAAGTTATCGATTATTACCCTACCGTCCCTTCCATCGACGGCTGTTCAGTTCCCCGCTAAAGACGGTCCACGGATCTTTCAGGGACGGTGCCCGGTTGGTGCTGTCGACCACGTGGCCCGGCCTTCTGGCCGGCCTACACAGTAGGGAGAGTGGGTTCGGGGTGGACATTTCCCTTTCTGAGAATGCCTTACTCCTACGTCCCGTCCCCTTTCTTCCATACTTATGGGACATTCCTCCGTCCTGTGGGACGGGATTGGAGCACTTTGTAAAAAGCATCACATTTTTCAAAAATATGTCCTTCTCTTTTTACGCGGGGTACCGCACGCCGCCATTACCATGCCCTCCTAGCTCTGCCCAGCGCATCGCCCATCAGACCTTTTCTCCACTTGATAGGGACTGGACGCACTTGCATCTTAGGAACATTTTTTCCCTTCCGGGGTCCTTCTCTCCTGCTCCAGCTTAGCGGTCGTGTGGTAGTCCGTCTATACCGTTTCAGTTAGATTTTCCTAATTGTTCATTGTATGACCGACACTTCGCTAGGGCGGATCCCCATCCTCTTTGTTTAGAGTGCTCGTGCTTTTACTGCGATTCCCTTTTGGTCCGGGCGTTTCAACGTCGTTTGGAGCGGTGGGAGCGGTTGTTTCAGCGCACTCCGCCCCCCCCATGCACTTTCAAGCTTTCATCGACGATAAGAAACGCCCAGTGAGTTCTTTACTTTTTAGAGCACCCCGGCCGAGGGGTGTTACTGGGGCTTGCCCTGAGGTGCCTTCTAGGCCTAAAAAGTGTACCAGAGTTTTCTCAGAGGGCCTCCGTAAGGGGCCTATTGACACCGGATTACAATCAGAGGCCCCTCCTGTGGGGGCTGTTTGTGGGCCCAGTTTTACTGAGGCGCTGGGTACTGGAGCTTGCTTCGAGGTCTCCTTGTCTGGAGCTTCCCGTAAAGACACCGGGATACGCCCTGAGGCCTCCGTTGAGGTTTTCTGTACCGAACTAAAGTTTGAGGCCCTTTGTGAAAGGGCTTTTACCGGGTGCGGGTCCGAGGTCCCTCATTTGGAGGCTAAGGTGACCGACAGTTCTGAGAGGCCTGTTAAGGTTTTGTCGATGAGGTATACTCCTCATTGCTCCCGCTCAAGCGGTGATGCCAGTTTCGTTGAGGGGGCACAGAGTGAGGTCTCTGACCGGAATTCCTCTGTTACTGGTGTTGCCGAGGTCCTTCCGTTGAAGGCTATTTTGGCTGATAGCATATCTCAAACATTCTAGGCCACGCAGTACCGGCTCGGCTGAGGTTCCTTGTGTCAAGGCTAAGATGAAGACCTCTGACCCATCTGTGGACACCCCTGTCTCACTTTCACACATGTCGCAGTTCTCCTCAGGTGTTGACAAAATGGCGTCTGTTCCCGCCAAGACTACGGCGGCCATTTTGGATACCTCCCTTACAACTACGCCATCGGCACTGGGCGGGGGGAGTGGCTTTTCAGGTGAACAGTTTTCCTTGTGCGCATCCCTTTCATCCGGTATATGACTGGAACGCTTGAAAGCCACTACCGCACAACGTCACACTTCCTGCGGCATCTGCGCCCTTGATCTATGTTAACACCAGTGGAGAAGGGCCCTCTTGGCAACCCTCTCCCTTACGCCCCTAGAATTACTCCGCTCATGAGAGGCCTCCTCCAGTCGCGCCTAAAACATCAGTGGAGGATGCTTTTTTTGGTAAATTTCAAAAGCTAATGCACTCCGACCCCCATGAAGGAGTATTTCTGAGGTTTGTTTAGGGAGATATGCCTTTGTGCGCCGTCGGTCTCAGTTGTGGCACCGGTGATCCCGCCAGCGCCTCCTTTGCGCGCCGGGCCTCCACCTGCTCTCCCTCTCTTGCCTCCACTGTCTCCAGTGGACAAATCTTCAGCCGGGCCAGATGTGGCGCAGATTGATCCGGATGTGTCGGACGATGCACAGGGGGGGGGGGGGGATCAGGACAGCGAGGACCAGCCCCGCTCGGTTAGAGCCTTTCACGACCGGGTGCTGGACATGTCTTTTGGATGTTCCAGTACGCGAGGCACCCACTCCACAGGAAGGGGTGCTTTCGGGGGCGTTCACCTTATCTCTTCGGGAGCGTACCGGCTTGTTCTTGCAGAAGGACTTTTTAGCCGAGGTCCGTCAAGTCTGGGAGAAACCACACTCTGGACTGTTGACAAAAAGATTGACGCTCGTTATAGGCTCCATTCTTCTGAAGAAGTGGCCTTAGTGTCGTGTCCGCCCCCTTCCTCCACGGTGGTGGCTGCTGCTACATTACAATCCAGACCTGCTTTATCGTCTTCTACAGAGGCAACACAGGTTCTGGCCAAAGAGGACAAGCTTCTTCACTCTTTGGGGAGGCAGATTTTCGCTAATTCAGCCCTGCAGTTAAGTGAAGCTAACGCGGAACTGGTATTAGCCGGGGAGAATATGAAAATGTGGAAAGGTCTGTCAGAATTTGAGGAATTCACTCCTGCTAATAAACTAGAGTATTTTAAAGCGGGATTGTCAGATGCCAGGGTCCTGGCGCAAGATATGCTGGAGGCCGCGGCGCATCATGTCGACACCTCGGCCCGGGGCCTTATGCTTGGCGTGGACACCTCTCCAGGCTTGGCTGCACGCTACCAAGTTCTCTAAAGAGGTGCAGGATAAAGTTCTGGACCTGCCTTTTGATGGCAAGGAGCTTTTTCATTCAACGACAGATGTTGAACTGACTAAGACTAAGGACAGCACCCAGACCGCAAAGTCCTTGTCTGTCCTGGTGAAACCGCCTTTCAGGGCTCAGAACATCTTCGCAGCCTCAGCCTTCCTCTGGTTTTAGGGGATTTCTTGATCGGAAGACCCGATCTTAACTAAATTAAGTTTTTCTGCGCTCGCACGAGACCCCGGTGGGAGGGCGCATTGCGTCTCACTAGGAGGCGTGGTAGGCCATCACTGAGGACCGGTGAGCCTCGTCATTCGCTCGGTCGGGCTTCTGCTTGCCCCTCCCCCATACCCCACTCTTCAATCCTCCCTTCCAGCAGTCAGGGTCGCGTTCCCTCAGAGCAGAGTTTCAGAAGTTGCTAGATCTCAGAGCAGTGGAACCTGTTCCCCTAGGGGAGCGAGGGGAGGGCTTCTACTCCCGGCTGTTTATAGTGCCCAAACCCAACCAGGCTGGCCTGCGCACCATCCTAGACCTTTCCCAGTTCAATCTCTCTCTACCCCCAAGAGAAATTCAAGATGAACACGCCCTGTCAGATAAAGTCCTCTTTACAGAAGGGCGATTGGCTCAGCGTGGTGGACCTTCAGGATGCTTATATGCATATCCTGATTTGGAGTTTGCATCAGAAATACCTTTGTTTTTCAGTGGGGGAGGCGCATTTCCAGTTCTGAGTGCTCCCGTTTGGCCTCAGCCCGGCACCACGTGTCTTTACGAAGATGTCAGTTATCACAGCTCATCTTCAGCTTCAGGGTATCCATGTGTGTCCGTATTTGGACGATTGACTGCTGCGCAGTCTTTGTCCTCAATCAGCCTTGAGCAATCTTCAGTCTCTCCTCCAGCTCCTGTTCCATCTTGGGCTGTCAGTGAACTGGCTCAAATCCTCCATGACGGTCTCTCAGGACCTGATCTTCCTGGGTTTTCGTTGGAACACGATCGACTGCAGAGTATATCTGACCGGGGACAGAATGGCGGATGTGTTGGCCACGTGTCCGGTGTTTGCGCAGTCGGAGCATATATCGGCCTGGTGGTTCCAGAGGCTTCTGGGCCTCATGTGTGTTGTTTCTTCCTCTTGCTTGTCTCAAGATGAGGCGAACACAGATGGCTTTTCGGAGTTCTTGGCGCCAAGCAGTGGACCGAGACTCCAAAATGATTCCTGTTCCATCTTTCATGAGAGCGGACCTTGTGTTGTGGTAGTCTCTCAGCAATCTGTCGGTGGGCGCGGCCTTTCAAGGCCCCGGGCCGCTAGTGACAATCACGACCGACTTTTCTTCCCTTCTGGGGTGGGGTGCGATGTTGGTCCTTCTTCAGGTTTCCGATCTCTGGTCACAGCAGGACAAACTCCTTCATATAAATCGTGAAAAGAGAAAGGTATATTACCTTATTTGTTGCGCCTACAGATTTCAAAAGGGAACATTTTGTTTAGTAATAACGAGCAGAAGCACAAAGTGTTTAGGGTCCTTAATATTGCTTCACAGTAAGGTCCTTCTTGCCTAATTGTTTTCTTGATTTGCTCAGGGTCCAGTTGGTAGCTGGTTACTTCCCTTAGTGATAGGGGGTCTTTGTTAGTATTAATGTCTTCAAGGTCCTTAATATTGCTCCATAGTAAGGTCCTTATTGCCTGATTTTCTTGATTTATTCAAGGTCCAGTTAGTGGCTAGTTACTTCCCTTAGTGTTTCCACAAAGTGAGAACTTGTAGTTACTTGAATAGGATCCTTAATATTGCTTCATATTAAGGTCCTAAGTGACTGATTCCCTCGACACGCGTTTCTCCAATGGCTTTGTATTGTTCCTCAGGAGGGTATAAAGAGTTATCTGATCCGTTATTGTGATGTTTTTTGTAATATTTTTGGTAATTTCTCTGATTCTGTTGGAAATGTTCTTTGTTTGCTGTTCCAACTGTATAAAATACAGAATAATTGATTGTTAACAAAGACGAGTAGTGTCACACAACTGCTTATGTCGTGGCTTCCTTTTATACATCAAATTGTGGAGATTGGATATTAAGGCTCACTCGTTAGTTGCAACGATTCATCCTTAAATGCTAATTAAGGCAAAAGTCTGGGGTGACACTTCAATCGCATCAAAGTTTTGTTTTGGTTGCCCGCAGCTACGCTTGCTTTTCACTGCGATTATGGGCACCTTACGTTTTCAAAAGGAGATGCGTGGACGAGTGCCTGTATGCTAGCTGAGTCCTTTTCCAGGTTGTGTGCAGACGTCATGAGTGCTAGTGACAATTACAACTGACTCTTCCTTCTGGGGTGGGGTGTGATGTTGGACGTTCTTCAGGTTTCCGATCACTGGTCACCGCAGGACAAACTCCTTCATATAAATCACCTGGAGCTCCCGACGATCTTCTTGGCGCTTCAGGCGTTCCAGCCTGTCATTGTCAACAAAGTGGTTCGGATCCACACGGACAGTGTGGTGTCCCATGTTTTATATCAACAAGCAAGGGGGTACTAACTCCCCTCATCTTGTGGATCTCGCCATTCAGATGTGGGAATGAGCGGTTCAGCCTGGCATCTGGCGGGTGGCAGTGCACATCCCAGGTCAGCTGAATGTTACTGGGGATGCCCTCAGCCGGCGTACAATGGTCAGCTATGAGTGGGAGCTGAACTCGAAGGTCCTCTTGCAAATCGTCCTGTGTTGGGGCACTCCAGAAGTGGACCTCTTCGCGACGGTGTCGAACAGGAAACTTCCCTTGTATGCCTCCAGGAACGGGCTGGGAGTCTCCTCTATGGGGGATGCCCTCGAAATTCCCTGGTACAAAATGAGGGCCTATGCTTTCCCACCCCTGCCTCTGATTCATCGGACGCTTTGCAAGCTGAGGGGCACAGTGAGGGGTTCTCTTCTGCTCATAGCACCGTGGTGGCCGGCCAGGTTTTGGTTTTCGGAGCTTCAGCATCTGTCGGTGTGTGCACCAATCAGGCTTCCTTTGGTTCCGGACCTGCTTCAACAGAGAGATCGGCAGCTGTGGCACCCCTCCCCACAATCGTTCAGCTTGGTGGCATGGTGCCTGTGTTCAGATCATTAGAACACCTCAACTTGTCCGCTGATAACATGCGCATTATTAAGGTGGCCAGGAAGCCTTCGACGAGATCTCAATACAGAGGCAAATGGCTTTGGTTCTGCCACTGGTACTTAGCCAGACAGCAGAACCCCAAGGGGGCTATGATCGACGCGGTGCTGTCCTTTGTCTCTCATCTAGCAGATTCGGGGGTTCATGTCTTGTCGTGCAGGACTTATCTTTCGGCGGTTGCCGCATAGCTATCCATGGACCAGTGCTCTTTTTCGCTACCAAATCCAATGTTAAAAGGCACTTTGCGGGTCTCATGCGTCTTTACCCTCCTGTTCGCAAACTGCATCCGACGTGGGATCTGAACGTAGTCCTTATGGCCCTTTGAGCCAATGGCTACTGTAGACCTTAAGCACCTTTTGTGGAAAGTGTCCTTGGTCGCTGTGACTTCGGCAAGACATGTGAATGAGCTCCATGCCTTGTTGGTGGAGCATCCATCCCTTCCTGGTTTTTCAGAAGGATAAGGTTGTCCTGAGGACAAATCCTTCTTTCCTTACAAAAGTGGTGTCTGATTTTCATCTGAATCAGTCAATCTCTTTGCCTGCCTTTTTTCCAGATTGAGCCTCAGAGGCTGAGAAGGTTTTGCATTGCCTGGACATTAGAAGAGCTCTTAAGTTCTATCTGGATAGAACATCTGAATTTAGGAGTTCTTCTCAGCTCCTGGTGACCTTCGGTAATCCGCAGGATAAACCAGCCTCTAAAGCGATGATCTCCAGATGGATCGCTGCCTGTATTATGGAGTCTTAAGCTGTTCAGGGTCTTCATCCTCCAAAGGGGGTTCACGCACAGTTGGTACGGGGCAAGGTAGCTGCTGTTGCCTTTCAAAAGTATGTCCCCTGGGAGACCATTGTGAAAGCGGCTACCTGGGCCTCCCATCGGCTTTTTGTTAACACTACTGTTTGGATCTGAGCTCCAGGTCTGCTCAGTTTGGCCGGGCTGTGCTTAAAAACCTTTTCCAGTAAGGCGTTTTCCATCCACCCGTAATTCCTGTGAGGAGTGCTTGGGATTCTCCCAGAAGTATGGAGGAAAGGGGACGGGATGTAGGAGTTTAATAAGGTTACTCACCCTCGTGACCACTTTACTCCTAGTCCATAGTCCCCTTTCCTCCATACGCCCGCCGTCCCCTCTAATAAGGTTCCTCTGTTATTGCTTAAAGGTATCTGACCTGGCGATAGAAAAGAACGCCCAGCTCATCGCCCATCAGGAGTTAAGGAGGGCAGGTTTACAGCCGCGTGTGGTACCCCGCGTAAAGAGAAGGACACATTTTTGAAAAATATGATGTTTTTTACAAAGTGCTCCGGTCCCGCCCCACATGACGGAGGAATGTCCCATAACTATTGAGGAAAGGGTACTATGGACAAGGAGTAAGGTGGTCACTACGGTGAGTAACCTTATTATTCTCTTTCCTCTTTCTTTGTTCCCTGGGTCTATTTGTCAGTTTATTTCCTCAGATATGGAGAGGACTCCATTTAGGTTTTGTCCTGTTTGCAGGGCCAAATTCCCTCGGAAGGATAAACACTAAGTGTAACAGTTGTTTACCCCTCAATCACGACGAGTCGGTTTGTGCGGCTTGTAAGCTCCTGCGCCCACTTTGAAGGAGCGCCGTGTTAAGCGGTGGGGGCCTACGGAATATCGCAGGCCGAGTCTGGTTCTCATGCTGCCACAACCGCCAATTGTGGCGAGGGGTTGAGTGACGAACTAGCCTCTGATTCGGAGTCGATTGACCTCTCGGCAGAGCACTCTTGGCTCTGTCTGTCCCCGGCCTGGCTAGGTCTCGCTATGTGGAATGTTTACTCTAGCGACATAGACGCCCACGTTCCCCACACTAAAGAGACAACCCTGGATGAAACAGTCGAAGTGGTCCATAGCGCCAACGAGCACACCGAAAGCTTCGGCCCTGCCCGCCGACCGTCTTTTTCGGCAGCCCTTCCCGCAACCCCAGGTGTAACTAGCGACTGGACCTATTAAATCAAAGGGTGCTGACACCAACATCCACAATCCCGTCGAGACGCCTCGGAAGAAGGCGTTCACGGCTGAAAACGCCCCGGTTCTGCCGAAAGTAGTTGCGCAACCAGAGGCCCGTACTTCAGAACTTCCCGATGCTGAAGTGATTACCGAGAGCATCGCCAGGATCATTTTGGCGGATTCTCAAAGGTCCAAGGATTTATCGAAATCCAAGGACAAGCAAAAGGATTCGTCGAAACTCAAAGATAGGCCGAAGAATTTACCGGAACCTACGGAAAGGCCTACAGACAAACGAAAGGACACGCGTCAACCATCAGAACCCCGAAAAGACTTTTCGGAAGCTCCTGTACAGATTTCTTCTGCGTTGAAGAAAAAATCTCGATGTTTGCAAACGGAAGATCCACTAGATGAGCCCTTTCCACCCCTGGACCACTCCGGTTCATCTGTTTGGACCAGAGAAACATTTGAAGGGTGTATGGACAGGCTAGAGCGATTTGTGAAACTCTCTGAGAAGTCCACACCCAAGAGGTCCACGGAGGAAAACCCCCTCTCCCTGTGGCTAAGCTGCAGTCTTTGACCCTACTCAAGATGAGGAAGAGGAGGAATACATTTATGACCTCACTGAGGAGGCGGCTCAAAATGAAGATCCCTTTATTGACTCTGAGGAGGTCCATTTAGACCCCACTGAGGTTTGGGGGGTAGACCCGGACTCTATTGATCCTCGCCCTTAGCAGTCACCTACTCCAACTCCGGAACTTGATGCCTTGTGCGTGGACTCCCCTCCAACCACCCCCACTAGACGGGCCTCCCCGGTGGAAGATCAAATGGCTTTCAATGCCATATTGAGGAAAGCGGCGGAACACTTCAACATTGCTACTCAGGAAGCCGTTCCAGAGGCTGATTTTGTGGAGGACATTTTGAAAGAAAAACGTCATGCTAGCCAAGCTATTCCTCTGCTAAATTCTTTTAAAAAGAGGTTGGCCCCTTCTTTATTAACACCTGCACTTACTAGAGCATTGAATCCGAGGGTAGAGAAGCTGTTTAGACCCTCCCCCCTGACCCCTTCTACATCAGGGGTCATTCTACTCTAGATTCTTTGGTTGTTACAACTACCAGGATAAGAGCAGGGGATTCCCCTATCCACTGGGGAGCCCCCCCCCTGACAAAGAATGCAAGATACTTTGCTTTGGGGAAAAGGATCACTGTGGCGGGGGCTTACTCCACTCGCATCACCAACAATACAATGTTGTTAGCCAGCTATGCTGATGCGCAATGGGCCAAGCTAGAGGAAGGCCTTCAAGAAATCCCTGAGCCGCTGCTAGCCCGTCTGCTCTCAACAATGACAGAAGGCAGGCAAATTAACCAAAGTATGCTCAAAAATACTTTCGATGCAGCAGAAATAGCCGGAAGGTCTTTGGCTCAAGGTACCCTCCTGAAAATGCACCCATGGCTAAGAAACTCTGGGTTCAAATCAGAGACACAAGCTTCACTTATAAATAAACAAGTGGAGGATACTAATATATTCGGAAAAGCAGTGGATGAAGCCCTGAAAACTGCAAAAAAATTAGCATGACACACTTAAGACTCTGGATCAGAACACCCAGAGACCTTCACAAAGAAGGGGGAGCAGACATTCCTTTCGTAACCAAAGACTCACTCAGAATCAATACAGCTCGAGGAATAGCTGGTCCGTTCCCCAAGGAACCAGCAGCTACAACACCCCATATCCCACAAGGGGGCAACGACGTGGTAATGTAAGGGGCCGAAACTCTACCCTTCGAGGCTCCCCGGCCTCAGGCCAGAAATGACAAGCAGTTCCGGGTCCCCTCCCATGCATCCCTGGTCGAGGGCCGGCTAACATTGTTTCTTCGTGCATGGGAGGCAATAACTACAGACCAGTGGGTGCTAAAGACCGTCGCCCACGGGTACTGTATAGAATTCAGCCGAACCCCACAGTTCAGTCTGCCACGAGCAAGACGCCTGATGCCAGAACATCTGCGAATACTGCTACAAGAAGCCGAGACCCTGCAGGAAAAGGGCGCCATACAGGAGGTACCTCTTCTACAGCTAAACACGGGTATTTATTCAGTGTACTTCCTTGATCCCAAAAACGATATCACCATGCGCCCTGTACTAGATCTGCGCCCAGGGAACAAATTTGTGATGCCCCAAAAGTTTTGTATGATCACTCTGCAAGAGGTAATTCCTCTGCTCACACAGGGGGATTACATGGCAACATTGGACATGAAAGATGCATACTTACATATTTCAATGTTGCCGGCGCACAGAAAATACCTCAGATTCATGATTCAAGACAAGCACTATCAGTTAAAAGTACTACCCTCCAGCCTAGCTTCTGCACCTTGGGTATTTACAAAGGTACTGGCAGCAGCACACCTGCATAGGCAATCCATCCCAGTTTATCCTTACCTCGATGACTGGCTCATAACAGGGGATTCCTACGAAACCTGTCTCTCAAATACCCAAGGAACTATAGATCTTTTATCCAGTCTAGGATTCTCTATCAACGAGAAGAAATCCAGCCTAGACTCCAGCCAGGTCAAACAGTTCTTAGGGGCTCTAATTCGAACAAAGGACGGCCTCGTCTTCCCCTCCAACGAGAGGGTCCAAAACATGCGGTTTCAAATCCCTCAATATGCAGCCAGTCGAGAGGTGACGGTACGCAAAGCTATGCAACTGTTGGGAATGATGGCGTCATGCATTTATTCGGTTCCTCGCGCGCTTGCATCCAATGCAAGAGTGGCTCAACAGCCAGTGGTGTCAGGCCTGCGGACAATGGGACGATCTAGTGGTTGTCTCGCTAGCCCTCGTTCTCTCGCTACGGTGGTGGTCCAGGGAGAACCTCTTGAAGGGGAAATCCTTCACCACCCCCGCACTGGAGGCCACTCTAACTACAGACTCCTCTCTCACAGGGTGGGAAGCTCACCTGCTTCAACAGACAGCACACTGCGTTTGGTCATCAGACATTGCATCCAACCACATAAACCTGTTGGAACTATTAGCAGTATTCAAAGCACTGAAATCTTTCCAGACACAACTGCAGCGAAAGACTGTCCTGATCCTCACGGACAGCACCACAGCCATGTACTATCTGAACAAACAAGGGGGCACTCACTCTCCAGGGCTGTCCAAACTGTCCCAAAACATTTGGAAGTGGGCTCTCAAACACATGTTCCTGTTGTCACAACATGTTCCAGGGTAGCTCAATCTTCTGGCAAACTTAATCAGCAGAGATTTCCCACTATCCATGGAGTACGAATGCCGATTACACGAAGAAATAGTCTCCAACGTTTTCGCAGAATGGGGCTTCCCAGATATCGACTTGTTAGCAACTCTGGAGAACGCTCAATGCCAAGATTACGCCTCCAGGTACCCCCAGAACCGTTCCAAGGGGAACGGACTCTGTATAACATGGTCAGGGAAATTTGTTTACGCTCCCCCTGCCCCCCAACTCCCCTACTCAACAAGATGGTGCACAAGAGTCACCAGGAACCAGTCACAATGATATTGGTGGCTCCCATGTGGGCCCACCAAACCTGGTTCGCACATCTGATGGAGATGTCCCTATCTTCTCGAATGAAACTGCCTTGCCCGTATAACATGTTGTCGCAAGACAAGAGGGAGACACTTCACCCATGCCCGCAAACATTGAACATAGCGGCCTGGCTCCTGCGGTCATAGAGTTAGCGCACCTGGAGGTCCCTCAGCGATGTATGGACATAGTCAGGGAGGGAAGAAAACCTAACACACTATTGCTATTCCAGTAAGTGGAAACGTTTTGTCATCTGGTGTAACTATAAGAGCATCAACCCCATTGACTGCTCTCCTACACATCGTTGTGTACCTTACTCATTTACTTGAATCAGGCCTAGTCTTTAACTCGCTAAAAGTTCACTTAGCTGCTCTTTCAGTAAAAGGTGTTGTGGTAGAAAATACCAGTTAAGGCTTTCATGGAGGGAGTAAAAAGAATTTGCCATCCCATTTCTAACCCATGGGACCTAAACATGGTGTTGACTAGATTTATGGGGTCTCCTTTCGAGCCCATTCATAAAGCAAGTCTCAAAGATCTCACCTACAAAACTGCCTTTTTAATAGCCATTACTTCCATTAGGAGAGTCGGTGAACTACAAGCGCTCTGTTCTAGACCCCTTTGTAACAGTTCAGAGATAAGGTGGTTCTGCGCACTCACCCTCGGTTTGCGCCTAAATTCATTTCAAAGTTCCATGTGAACCAATCCATAGAACTACCAATGTTCTTTCAGAACCCCTCAAACATGGGAGAAAGAAGCCTGCACAAACGGGATGTATGCAGAGCAATCATGTTTGACATGGAAAGAAATCGACCACTAAGAAAAACAAATCGGTTTTTTGTTTCAGTGGCAGCAGGTAGAGAGAGAGACCCTGTCTCCAAATCTACAATCTCTAAATGGATTGTCAAATGCATCACACTTTGTTACACTCCTGCTAAGAGAGAACTGCCCTTCAAGCCTTGTGCACATTCTACTCGAGGCACTGGGGCTTCCATAGCATTCATTGCAAATGTTCCTTTAGAGTCCATTTGCAAAGCGGCAACCTGGAGTTCTGTACACACCTTTACAAAACACTATTGCTTAGACACTCATTCTAGGTCTGATTCTCAGGTGGGACAGCAGTACTAAGACCTCTTTTCTCTACTGTTCCTTCTCACATCCGACCTCCAACTGTGGGTATTGCTCGCTAGTCTATGCACAGCATGTGATTCTAAGCAGATTAACAAGCATCAGAAGACAGGCACTACTTACCGTAAAAGCATTTCTGATGATTGTATCTGCTTAGATTCACATGCGCCCACCCTTCCTCCCTGCTCGGATGGAAGAAACCTAGACGTCTTACTACTTTCTCTTTTCTGTACTCACTCCCGATAGTCATATGCTCCCTCACAGCAGAAAAATAACAATCCGAGGGACCTCGACGCGTGAGGGATTTTGGGTACATAAGACATCACTTTAGAGATAGTGTTACAGGCACGCCCATGTCGACGTCCCCTTTCGATTCTCGAAAGACGAGATGCAATACTCTACGGTGACCACTGGATGTCAGACTATATGCACAGCATGTGAATCTAAGCAGATACAATCATCAACAATGCTTTTACGGTAAGTAATGCATGTCATACAAGGTAACTTGAACTTATTCATTAGTTGTCCGATCATCTCTTCAACAACTTTTGACGAATGTCAACCATTACCAAAGCTTCCAGCGGCCGTTCTACACTTTATTTCAACTACTCCCTGGCTTTGGCCTACTCCAGGCTTCGGCCTGTTACAGTAGGGAGAGTTGGGGGGATAGGTGAAATCTCAAACATTCCAATTTTGTAGAATGTCTCTTTGCTCCGTTCTTATAAACACTATGTCGAGCTGCCTTTTTTTAAACATGGAGAATAATTTTAAATTCTGTCCATCTTGTAATAAAAAGTATCTGTGGAAAGACCAACATTGTGTGTGCAACCACTGCCTTCCGAGAGACCACTCTGAAAAGCGCTGTCAGTCCTGTAAATTGTTTAAACCCAAAACATTAAAGGATGGATGTACTAAAGGTTGGGCGGCCTACGCCATGCAGGCTGAGGCTTACGCCGACGACCCAACGGGCGCAAGAGAGTCTGACAAAGAGCAAGTCAGCACCGGCCCATGTGTGATGCCGAAGACATGGGTCCTGCCGAATCTTGCGTGCCAGCCCTGCCTCCGATAAGCAGGTCAGCAGTCCTGTGATGTAGACAGCACTCGAGGACAAAGGCACACATTAGCACTCCCATGCTAAAAACCCAACCCCTACCCATTTGTCAACAAAAAAGTCGAAACATGAACAAACGATATCAGATGACAGCATCACTGCTGATTCTGCCTTGAAATGTCCTTTGTCCTCTGGGCCCTCATCTTCATGTTAGTTACAACATAAACAGACATTGAGTGATTAAAGATAATACTTCCGCGCATAACGGACATTTGCAAGCCGAATCACGTGTCGAAATGAAAATATATTCGACACACACTGACGGTACGCCGAAACACATTTCCACACAAACAAGTTTCTGCACCCTTAGAAGGCATGCTGAAACACACAGTATACATCAGCCTCATCTGTTTTATCAGAGGATTTACAGTCATATCACACCTATCAACCTGAAGGTGATTATATAGTTTTGATTTGAGTAAAGCTCCTAGCACAGGGTATTGGACAAAAGAAAAGTTTGAAAAAACAATGGATAAATGTAATGTTTTGTAAACCTCCTTGAAAAGAAAGCTTTAAATCAAAAATATTTTGATCAAGGCCTGGATGATAGCTATGGGGTAACACGTTTGTCTTGGAAGCAAGACGACTCATAGCAACACATGTTCCAATCCCGGTCTCGCGCTTAGAAGCTGGTATCTGGTATTAAGCGCATTATAAAAGAACAATTAAAAAAGTAACATTTTAAAGTAGAGGGGGTAACATCCTTGTTAATCTATAAGGTTACAATCATCTATCCAATTCATACCAGAAATATCTTTCACAGGGGATGATCAGGACCAACATTATCAAGCAGGTTAACCGGTTATCTGTTTTATGACAAATATACACAGGATTAGTATGAAGATCCTGACATTTCTACCAATATCCTGAATACCACGAACAGCCTATTGCTGATTACCCAGTACATGACCAGATTCGATTTATAATCTGCTTATTAAAGCAGTGGATCATTTTAAGGAAGTATCACAGGACACCGACTTTGTCAATGATGTTTTGGGGGAGAAAGTCTTATGCAGTTTATTCCTCTATTGCAATCTGCTGCTAAACAGATTCAACCTTCTTTAAGTACACCATCCCTAACTGTGGCAGTGAATCCCTGTATTGAGAAGAATTTTAAACCTGCGCCTACTCACCCCCTCTACATTAGGGAACATTTGAAGCCTTACTTCCGATTGGCCACAACCACAAGAAAAAGGGTTGGCACTCCTTTAGCATCTGCAGAGGCACCACCGAAAAAAGGCAAAAAATGGTAGGCTTTAGGCAGAAGCCTATTGGATACGCATTGCTAACAATACTATTTTATTTTCCAGCTACGATAGGTCACTATGGGACCGTGTCAACGACCAACTTGATACTGATACTGTTCCTGAACCCTTACGGACACAAATTAAAATGGATATTAGCTAAGGGCAAACAAGTTTGCAACTGCATAATTCAAAAGAACTTGGATGCAGCAGACAAAGCTGGTGACATTATTGCTGAAAGTATCCTCTTGAAACATTCTTGGTTGCGGCAGACTGGTTTCAAACAAGAGACTCAAACAACACTGTTTAATATGCCCATTGAACCCAATGTTGTATTTGGCAAAGCAGTGGATGATGCTGTTTAAAAATGCGAAAAATAGCATCTGACCCTTAAAATGATGGTGCTAATCTCTAATAAACCCTATATTCAACAGGGTGCCTTAAACATATGGCTCTCCTTTCGAGGGGGATACCCCCTGTACATCACAGGCAGGGTATAGTCTGGTACCTTCAACGCAATGGTGGTATTCCCAAACTCAATCAGCGCCTTATCAATCCACTTTTCAAAGAGGCTACAAAAGGTGGAAGAGGCTGGGATAGAGCTGCAGCCGCTAGAGGCTCAGAAGTCCCTAATTAATGACGCACCCATTCAGGTTACCTCTCCTGTATCCCCTTTTGGGGGTAACATTTCATACCCTTACGTCCCGTCCCCTTTCCTCCATACTGTATGAGCGTTCCTGCCTAGGGACGGGAAACAGAATATTATTCACCAGAAAAACCTTCTAAATTTAGAGGCGCGTGGGGGTGCGGCCCTGGGAGCATGCGCCACCTTGACTCTGCCCACCGACGCCACTCCTCAGTCCCCTTTTCCGCGTCGATGAGAATGGGCCGATTTCACCAGCGCTCCTGGGTTTGGCGCCTCCATGTAATTCCACACGCTCTTCCCGGATTCTTATCTTTTTGTCTTTATTTGTCATCTAGGTACTTGGCCCTCCGGCGTCACGCTCCTCCCCGGCGCATGTCGACTTCAGCGGGTTTCAGCAGGTGTCCAGCCTGCGAGGGACTCCGCGTCCCATGCTCTTTGCCTCCGCTGCCTTGGCCTTGACGGCTGGGAGGGTTGCACCATGTGCTACTCTCTCACTCCACATGCACTGCACTGAAGAACAGGCTAGCCAGGTGGAGGGAGCTCTTCCAAGCGTCGCCTGGGGAGGAGTTTATCCAGCAGAGATCGAGGCCCAAGGTTGGGCTGCTGTTTTCCATCGCACCCCGTAAGGGCAACTTCTTCCTGAGGGAACGCCCAAGCGGGAGGAACCTCTCTGGTTCTGTTACCAGCACACGCACCAAGGCTAACCGGCTACCGGCCTTACGGCCGAGGGGTCTCCGGACCTTACCGGTATCAGTGCTGAGGGACCGCAAGGTGGTTCTACCGGGTCTACAACCGAGGGACTTTGCCCTAGTACCGGCACCATGTCCGAGGGGGTGCCTGCACACAGCACTACCGGCGACAATGCAGAGGGCTGTACGCCTTCGAGGCCTAGACCTGAGGTGCTGGATAGGCCTCATGTTCCAACACCAAGAGTCTTGGGCGAGGCCGTGTCCGGGGGGCCATGCACCAAGACTTTGGCACGCAGCCCGACAAAATGGCTGCCACGCCAGACAACATGGCCACTTGTCCAATGCCACTTCTAGGAACAGAGCAGGCGGGTGAACGAGTTTCAAGGTGGGACGGGTGTCGACCAGGTATGTGGCCTACGGTGTATCCATCAGTAGCGCAGGGCAGGATCCCCCTACAGCCCAGACTGGGTGTGCTCCGGCCCCAGCAGACCCCAGCCACTCTGTATCTCCTGCCTCCTCTTCAGCCTCCAAGGACCGGTTCTGCAAAAGGTTTTTGGGGCTGATGCGAACCCCCCTGATGAGTGCCATCCAGAGGGATGCAGTCAGGGACTTGCTCCCTCCAGTCACTCCACCGACGCCTATAGTCATTCTTCCCATGGCTCCGGCACCAAAGGCCTCAGCGCAGCCCCTGCTGCCGGCTCTGTTGAATCTGCCCCCCGTTCAGCCGGTTCCGAGCCAATCTCCGCAGCAGCCTCCAGCTCCGGTCTCCACACAAAGCTGTACTCTGCCTCCCTGCATCTGCGTCAAGCCAATGCAGATGCCATGCAGGCACTCTTCAGGGCGGGTCTAGGAGAATCCAGGCTGGTAGCGCAGGACATCTTGGAATCCACAGCAGCCCACATCAATACGTCTTGCTGGGCCATCTGCATTGCCACAGACATGAGATGGACGGCCTGGCTTTGGGCTACTAAGTTTAACCCCGATGGCCAGGATCGCATATTGGACCTTACGTTCGAGAGTGACTTCTTTATACTCTACCACTGATGAGGAATTAGAGAAGAACAACAGCAGCTTGCAAATTGGGGAGTCTTTATCCTGACGGAGGCCACGCCCAAGGCATACACCCAGTCGAATCAACGCTCTGATAAGGGGCGGGTATCTGCGGGTTCCGGTGACCCAGGTCCAACTTGGGTCCTTTCTCTCTGCTATCTTTGTCTCTACCTGTGGTGTCCCTCAGGGGTCTAACCTCTCTCCCTGGCTGTTCAACGTATACCTGGCACTTGCCCACTGCATTGCTGCTCTCTGCCCCAACTTTCAGTGCTAGGCGGATGACACTCGGCTCATTTTCAGGCTACCTTCGGCCACCTCTTCTCCATCTCTCATCTCTGACTGTCTGTCTGCTATCCAGGAGTGGTGTGCCGCCAATGACCTCTGCCTTAATGCCAGTAAGACTGAGATTCTCCTCATCGGCACACCTGCCCCCTCCTTTCCTGTCAGTCTCTGGCTGGCTGCTCTTGGCCCCCCTCCTGCTCCTACCTGCGAGGCTAAAAACATTGATCATCTTCGACTCTACACTCTCCTTCTCTCCCCACATCTCTGACGTCTCTAAGAAGGCACACTACCAACAGCACCTCCTCAGTCCTACCTTTCCTCTCCTTCCCCCCCAGAAGATCAATGTCTCCAGAGCTCTGGTTCTCTCTAGGCTGGACTACTGCAACAGCCTCTTTCTAAATCTGCCTGCCTCTACTCTCCACCCACAGCAACTCATCCAGAACATGACTGCAAGACTTGTCCTTGGCCTCAAGCCCATGGATTGTATCTCTCCAGGACTGAAATCTCTGCACTGACTCCCAGTGGCTGCAAGGATCAAGTTCAAAACCCCCTGCTTTGTCCACAAGGCAATACCTTCAACTCTCTCTTCCTAAATATCTTCCCTCTCAAGCTCTTCGCTCATCCGCCTCCAACTCCCTCAGGGTCAGTCGCTTCTCTAAGCAACGAGTGGGTGGTAGATCTTTCTTCGGCTGGGGCCTCCCTCTGGAACAGCCTCCCTGACTCCCTAAAACTTGAGAACCCTCTCCGGTTCCTGAAGCACCTCAAAACCTTTCTCTTTGCTTCTGCTTTTTCTCCTCCTCTTCCCTGCTGACCTCTTGGCTGAAACTGAATCTGCACTGGTTACCTGGACACCCTCTGTTCTCAGGCGCAGGTCCCTCCCCTGCCATTTCACGCACACCAGCACTGCCTGCCTGGCAACCCCCGCACTTGGACTGTTTCTGTATCCTTATAGTCCCACCACCAGCTATTGATACCTTATGTCTGCGCTTATCTTTGCACTTTCCACCTGTTGGTCGTAACTTTTACTTATTGTTATTATTCTATGCCCATGTACTGCACTGTCTCTTTCCCCCCTTCCCCCATCGCATGCACTTGCGTGGTTTGAATGGCACCTGGCCTAGTAAGATCGTTTTGTCCTCCCTTTGTTCCCCCTCCCTTGCCTTGTCGCGCCTTGAAACACTTGTGTCCAGGCGCGTTATAAATGCCATATCGTATATCATATCATTCCAGGAACAGAAGTCGAGACAACCTGACCGCATGCCGAGTCAGCACCAGCGCAAGCAACAAAAAGTGGGGGAGCAAGGGCTTCTTCCAGTCCCCCTCCTCAGCAGCAGCCTCAGAGCAAAAAGGCATGATGCGTCCCGGGTCCACGTGTCTCCAGTGGGGGGCAGGCTAGCCTCTCGTGCATTTTTCGCGCCAGATCTTCGCGGTCCCATGTATCCTCTGAGTAGGATCCACAGGTTACCGCCTACCTATACCTCTCTCCTTCTTCCTCCCTGCCCACAGATTGGGACGGCAACTCTGTTGGCGGAGTTCCGGTCGCTTGTCGAGAGCCAGACAGTGGAAGTAACAGCCTCCCAGACATGATTAGGCTTCTAGTCTAGGATTTTCACCATACAAAAAAGAACCAGGCAGGCCGGAGAGTTGTGTTGGACCTCTCCACCCTCAAACTCTCCCTCCCGCTTCAAAAATTCAAGATGGTTACACCAGCACTCATTGCAGAGACACTAGACAAGGAAGATTAGATGTGCTCCTTGGATCTGAAGGACGCTTGCCTACACATCCCGATTTGGCAGTCCCATCTCTCCTTCCTACTTCAATATCATGTGCTGTCATTTCCAGTACAAGCTGATACCCTTTGGCCTCAACTCAGCCCCCAGGTTTTTCACCAGACTCATGAATGCAGTGGCAGCCCTCCTCGGGGCCCAGGGCCACTATGTCTACCCGTACCTGGACGACTGGCTCGTCAGGGCAAGATCCACAGAGGCGTTGTCCACACCTTCCCCACGCTTATGAGTATGCTCCACGACCTGGGGTTTACCATCAACCTCAAGTCTCAGCTGCAGCCCATGCAGATCCTCACCTTCCTGGGCTTCATCTGGGATACGAGCTCCGAGAAGGTATTTCCCTCAGAGGACAAGATCACGGCCATCAATAGGGCCACTACGCACATCCTTACCAGACCAGATATTTCGGCTTGGTGGTACCAGCACCTGCTGCGCATCATGGCAGCGGGCCTCTTGGCCATGCCACACATGAGGCTCCAGATGAGGAAACTGCAACTGCACTTCGCACCCTCATGGAATCAGGAGAGGGGCTCCCAAGCGGAGCTGGTCAGCATACCGCCTTCTCTCCACTCGGACCTCACATGGTGGTCCAAGGACTGTAATCTGCGGACTGGCAGGCCATTCCATCAGCTGACTCTGCGGCTCACCATTATGACAGACTCCTCCCTAGAGGGCTGGGGAGCCAAGTCTGGACAGTCACAGCGTCCAAGGTCTGGACCCGGCAGGAACAGAAGTCGCATATCAACTGGCTGGTCTCAGAGCCATTTGGCTAGCCCTCAGGGCCTTCCTCCCGCTTATCGGTAGCAGGACCGTCCTGATCCAGACCGACAACTCCACCAGCATGTACTATGTCAACAAGCAGGGAGGTGGGGGGGGGTTAAGGGTCCCAGGTCCCCTCCGCTGTGCAACCTAGCGGTCAGCATGTGGGAATGGGCCCTGGAAAAAATCTACCTCAGGGTCTCCACCTCCCGGGGAGGCCAACTTGGAGGCAGACAGACTCAGCAGGCTGGGTGTGGACAATTACGAGTGGCAATTGAACGACCAGGTGTTGCAGGAAGTTTTCAACACATGGGGCCATCTTCAGGTGGATATATTTGCCTCCTGGAGGAACAGGGAATGCCATCAGTTCACGTCTTCGCAGGGACTAGGCCCTGGCTACCTGGGCGACGCCATGCAGATTCAATGGGAGGGCATGACAGCATATGCTTTTCCGCCCACACCCCTGATCCCCAGGGTACACCGCAAGATAAAGGAGGCTTGTCACCTCAGCAGCATAGTGATAGCTAGTTATTAGCATAGAGATTAGGTAGTTGATGGCTCGAGTCGGAAGCAGCTGCTTGTAGATTCGTGTTCTACAGTCTCTCGCAGTGCGGCTTGACTCGCTGGTTGCAAGGTCCTTTCCTCTAGCTTGTGGAGGCGTCTTTGTGACCGCGTTTTCAATTGTGTGGTCGATAACGGCTACTACCGCGGGTATACGGAGCCTCGGACTGTGGATTGAGGGTGTGCTGTTGCCGATTTGCCCTGACTTTGTATCTCACAGGGATTTCCTATCTGCCGGTACGGCCTGGCGGCGGCCCAGCCCCCTCGCACAGTGGATGAGTGAGCAGCGTCTGTACTGCTGGCGGTGAGTTTGTCGTGTACAGGGGGTCGCCCTGAACGACAATTCTACCACCAATTTCTTGCCTCTTTTGGTCTGTTTTCTCGTTGTTACTGTGGGTTTCCCCGGCGTACTGGCATGAGTCTTGTCTAGTTGATAGCAATATCGATTCTTAACGCTGTGTACGGAGGAGCACCGGTGTGGGGTCCATTGGTCTTAGCTGGGAGCCCTCCTGTGGTTTGCTCCTGGTTGTACCAGTGAGGGAGAGGGGTCCACTAGGGCCCTAAGTAGGGTGTGCTCTAGTTGTTTACTGTGTTGAGCATGGGTGTTTTAGTGGGGTGTGCTGGAGGGTACATTTGCCAAATAAAGTAAGTACAAACAATTTGATGTAGATGTTCTACAGAGCAAGGAGATGGGAAATCGAAAAGAAAATACAAAGAAGATTGCAAAAAAGCCCATCCCTCCTGGCCAAGGGGTGATTACAGGTTTTTTTCCACCGAACCTCCTCCCAGAAATTAATTATACGATCCTTGAGGAACCTGTAGTCCCTGATGCCAGTGAGGGCGACCCAATGAGTTCAACGAATTTTGACGACATTGATAACAACTCTTTGTTGGAACTCTGCTCGAGTATACAGAGGGGGATGACCCCACAGGTCCGTACGTCATCCGGAGACAATGACTTGACACAGGGTACAAATCCTTTGGCCTCTCCAGTGAGTGCGTTGGGTCACTCAGTTCCTCTGAGTAGACAGTCAGCCTCTCCAAATATGTAATGGTCTCAATGGAGGATGCCCCGAATACGGAGGAAGATGATCTTCTCCGTTTCCCGAAGCCAACGAAATAGCAGAGATTCAATCATCAGTGGCTTCTCTACAATTTGCCTTTAAGAAATTGTTACAAATGACGGGGCGAATATTGGCAAACGCAAACCCGCTGACTTCGGCCCGGTTGTTTGAAAGTAACGAGGATGAGGAGGCAGAAGTAAATTTATCTGAACCCATTATTATTGCTGAAGAGATAAATGACAAGCAAGACAAAGATAGCGCCTTGGTGTCCCGCGAGACCGTGGTTCTCCGAATTGCTCAGCCTCTTGGACCAACCACCCATGCACCTTCCGTTGGGCCCAGCACCTCTCCTGTCCCAGCAGGGGGCAGGGTTCTCTACCCGCTCCTCAGAAGCTAGCCCTCGCAGTGTGGTTCCTGAGCGGATCACCCTCAAGCACCTGAACCTATCTCAGGCTAACCTGGAAATCATACAGGGTGCTAGGAGCAAGGCCACCAGAAGCCAATACAGGAGCAAATGGAGTAGGTTCTGTCACTGGGCAGATTCTAAGGAAATCAACCCCCTGATGTGCATGCTGGGCGATGTGCTTTCGTTCTCGGCGCACCTTGCCCACTCAGTCGTACAGGTGGACACATGTCACACCCATTTCTCAGCCATAGGGGCCTACAGAAATTTGCAGGAGGGGGGTCTTCTCTTCCAACCCGATAGTCGGGAAAAATCCGGCGGGCCTGACCAGGCTTTATCCGCCCATCAAAAAGCCACACCCTGTGTGGGACCTCAATGTGGTGTTGGGCGCCCTGGCGCACAAACCCTTCGAGCCATTGGCGTCCGCGGACATCATGTTGGTCCCCATCAAGACAGCTCTGCTAGTAGGTCTTGCATCCACTCGCAGAGTCGGCGAGATCCAGGCTCTGGTGGCTTGAGAACCCTATTCCACTTTCCACAGGGATATGGTGGTCCTGCAGACTCACGCGGCGTTCCTACCGAAGGTACCCTCTGCGTTCCATCTAAACGAGGAAATAGCCCTGCCTACATTCTTCGCTGAGCCCAAGGACGAGGCTCAGAGTGTCTTGCACTGTGTCAGATGTGCTCTGAAATTCTACCTGGATAGGACCAAGGGCTTCCGCAAGTCGGCGCTCTTTTTGTCACCTTTTGGGGGCTCCAGACCCGGTTATCAGGCATCCAAGGCCTACATAGGAAGGTGGATGGTTGCGGCCATCAAAGAGGCCTATGAGGGGCAGTGCAAGCCGCTGCCAGCCAACATGCACGCCCATGCCGTCAGGGCCACGGCCATCGCATTCCAGTGGTAGGTTCCGTGGCAGGTTATACCTGGGCCACCCCATCAGCTTGCTCTCTGCAAGCACTACTGTTTAGACGCCGGCTCTAAGTCAGACGCGTCCTTCGAATAGGCGGTTCTAAGAAACTTGTTTGCTTAAGGAGGGTCTCCTCTCCACCCAGGGGTTACATTCAGTTGTAATCACCCATACAGTATGGAGGAAAGGGGACAGGACATTACGAGTAATTACAAGTTACTCATCCTTCCCCTCCCCACCCCTATTAATATTGGTGTCATTAGCCAATGATAAGTATTGTCGACGCATCAAATGGGACTGAGGAGTGGCACCGGTGGGCGTAGTCAGGGTGGCGGAAAAGGGACTACAGTGCGTTAGTCACGAAGGTGAGTAACTTGTAATCTATTCACCCATGCATGGGAGGGGTTCACGTCAGACCAGTGGGTGCTGTCGACTGTGTCCAAGGGTTACTGCATTGAGTTCTTAGAAAACCCCCAACATCATACACAAGAACACAGGAAGATGTTGCAAGAACACCAGCACATTGTACAAACGGAGATTGAGTGTCTTTTGCAGAAAGGCGCAATAGAACTGGTTCACCTCACAAGGTAAAACGAGGATATCTATCCAGTGTACTTCCTCGTTCTGAAAAAGGGATTTAACCATGCGCCCTGTGTCCAGCCAACACATCTGTCAAACCACAGTTTTGAATGACCACTCTTCAAGAGGTAATCCTTCTCCTTAAGAGGGAGATCACATGGCAACATTGAATATGAAAGATGCATACTTTCAAATTTCAATATTGCCAGCGCACAAAAATTACTTATGCTTCCAGATCCAGTTCAAAGTACTCCCGTTTGGCCTTTCATCAGCGCCAAGGGTGTTTACCAGCATACTGGCAGTAGTGGCAGCACACTTGCAACGGCCGTCCTTCCCAGTGTACCCTTATCTAGATGCCTGGCCCATAACGGGAGACACACCACAGATGTGTCAATAGCACACTCAAGCCACAATTAACTTTTTGTTCCAATTGGGGGTTCTCAATCAGTGAGAAAAAATCCAGTCTCGTCCCCAGTCAAGTAAAACAATTCCTGGGTGCATCAATACGAACACAAGAAGGATTAGTTTTCCCCTGCAACGAAAGAGTGCAAAACCTGCTGTTTCAAATACCTCATTATGTGGCCGGTCATCAGATAACCGTGCAAAAGGCAATGCGCATCATGCAAATACCTTGTCCCACATGAACATATATGCATGCGCCCAGTGCAAAGTGGCTAGCGAAACAACGGTCTCAAGCAAGCAGTTAGTGGGACGATCTAGTGGTCACTTCACAGTCACTAGTACAAGCACTGCAGTAGTGTTCAAAAGAAAACATGCTAAAGGGAAAAACCCTTTTGCAATCCAGCAGTGCAGGCCACTCTTAAAACAGACCCTCGCTCTGTGCGGGGGGCACATCATCTCCCCTAAACTGCTCACGGTAGCAAAACATTAACCCACTAGAGTTGCTAGCAATCTTCAAAGCACTTCAAGCTTTTCAACATCAGTTAGCGGGGTAAACCGTTCTCGTGCTCACAGACAGCACCACAGTCATGTTTATAAACAAGCTGGGTGGGGCACACTCAAAGTCTCAAATGATTTGAAACTGGGCTCTCGGCCACAACGTATTTGTATTTTATTTATTTATATTGATCACCTAACCCGAAAGGGGTAGCAAGGGGTAGCAAGGGGTAGCAAGGCGCAGAGGCAACAAGAGGATTGCAAAGCTTGGTTACATACAGGTCCTCCTGTCTCAACATGTTCCAGGGGAACACAACTCTCAGGCAGATGACTTAAGCAGAACTTTACAACTGCCCACAGAGCACGAGTGACACAATACATGTAGATATTTTACACAACATCTTCACACACTGGGGGCGACCAGACATAGATCTCTTTGCAACACAATAGGACGCACAATGCCCAAAACTATGCATCCAGATTTCCCCAAACAGGATTGAAGGGGAGCGCTCTGTGGATGAATTGGTCTGGGAGATTTGCGGACACTTTTCCCCACCTACACCACTTCTGAAGAATATAATCCACAAGATGCACCTGGAACAAGTCACACTTTTCCCGATAGTACGACAGCCATGGTATTACCACCTGCTCAAAATGTCTGTCTGCACACCAGTCAAACTATTGTGCCCTTACAACATGCTATCATAATATCAAGGGACAACACTCCACCCATGCCTGCAACACTGAACTTGGCAGCTTGGCTCCTGAAGTCATAGCTGTCAAGTCAAATGAGTGATGAAAGGATCTCAACCCCCTCTCCCGAACCACAGAAGTCGAATAGATCGACCCTCCCACCGTGGTTGGCACGGGCGTCTGAATGTAAATACACAGATAACCACGTGGCAGCCAATGGGGGGAAGACTGAGTTAGGGTAAGGGTGTGGAATGACAAAGGGAAGTTAGAGAAGAGAAAACATGCATTTCTTAACACAGCACTTAATACTGAAACTTCATAATCCTTCACTCCATGCTTGATACTGCCTATCCTATTCAACTCCTGAATATACTTATGTAGCACCTAGGGTTCTTAATTATACTATACCATACCCATGACCATGTATGTGTGTGTATAACGTGTATGACACATAGCAAACATGAAGCAACATAAAATGTATGGCACACACAAGGGAATCTTCCCTACGTGAATTCAACATGACACATGGTCCCGCGGACTGACATTGATTGTGATCAAACATAAGCGATAACTTAGATCACGACTTGTCTGTAGTTGGATGCCTGAATTAGTAAAGATTCCTCTCTTTACTGCGAGTATTGCCTCATACTCTGGGTATAAACAAAGTTACCAACCACCTACTGACCAACGCCAGTAGCTCATGAAAATGGTTCAGAATTTAGTACTTAAACACCATGCTTGAGGCATTAACGTAAATACTTGAATGTACTTATCTTAGGGTCCGGGTGACTCGAGAGTACACCCAGACATTAGGACATGCCACTGTTGGAGCGCCGGAGCCACTGCCGCGCATAGTCTGGAGCTCAAAGCAGCAGTATGGCAGGTTCACCGCTGCGGCCGGGGAAAGCTGCTGAGTGACCCGCGTTGCCTCCAAGAGTCACGGCCGTAGCCCACAAGGATTGCCTGATTACCCAGATCGCCATCTGTTCGTCCAGAGCCCCATACACACCGTCCTAACCGCCTGTGCTGCACAACATCAATTATCAGCACCTGTGCACGGGCAGTCAACGGCTAAATACTCCCCTCATGGGCTCCAGCTGCCTCACGGCGCAAACTCCAGTGACTACAATTCGCCCTTAAGCATGCCGGGAACTGTAGTCTTTACCTCAATTTCTCCTATACTGTTTCCTGGTCTTGCCCCACACCCCATTCCTGACAATAGCGATAGGACATTTAAAGTTGCCACAAAAATGTATCGACATTTTAAAGGAAGCATTTAAACCCAACGCAAGACACTATTTCAACAAGTGGAAACCCTTTATTTGTTGCAAAACAGGCAGCATCAAGACTATTGACTGCTCACATTCAGGTGAACTACTCTACCTCTTGGACTGAGGATTATGCTTTAATTCCATTTGCGTACATTTAGCAGCTCTCTCAGGATACACCATCTCTCAACTCTGTGGCATGGTGGAAGATACCAGTAGTTAAGGCATTTATGAAAGAGGTTAAAAGACTACACCCCCATTCCTTGCAGGGACTTTAATGTTTCTAAACTCATGGGTCCCATTCTGAGCCAATGCATGAGACCAGCCTTAAACATCTGACTGCGTTTCTAGTCGCCATTACATTGATAATAAGGGTCAGTGAACTGCAAGCCCTCTCAGTTCAAGATCCTGTTGTTATTCATAAAGACTTAGTGGTTCTTAGGACACACCCATGTTTTTCTCCAAAATATATAAAGTTCCATGTTAACCAAGCCACAGAATGTCCAACCTCCTTCCAGAACCCAACTAATTCAGCAGAGAAGAGCTCCCATACCTTGGGTGTTAGGAGAGCAGTAATATACTACTTAAACGAGACAAACCCACCAAGGAAAACCTATCGGTTCTTTGTTTTCATGGCTACAGGTAGGGAAGGGGATGCCGTCTCTGAAACAGCTATTTCAAAATGGATTGTCAAATTCATCCAAATGTGCCATTCTCTGGCCAAGAAAACCTAACCTTTCACACCCAGAGCGCACTCAACTGGAGGCACAGGGGCTACACTGGCCTTTATTGCAAATGTATCGTTAACTGCCATTTGCAAAGCAGCTAACTGCAGTTCAATTCACACCTTCACACAGCATTACTGCTTAGATGCACATTCAAGGAGTGATTCACAGGTTGGTTGTTTGTTGCTGTACCTTTCAACAACCCACCACCACCTTCAGGTACTGCTCACTAGTCTATGGAAAGCATGTGATTCCAAGCAGATACACAAGCTTCAGAAGGCATACATTATTTGCTGTCATTGTATTTCTGATGCTTGTATCTGCTTATATTCACATGGGCCTACCCTTCCTCCCCTCTTAGAGTGCAAGGCACATAGACGTCTTAAACCTTTTCTTTACTTTCCTGTACTCGCACATACACTTCATACTTCCTGATGTCAGAAACAAACCAATCTGAGGGGCCTCGACAGATGAAGGACCATGGCTAAAGTACACGTCACACTAGGGATAATATTACAAACATGCCCATTAGACGTTCCTTTTCAAACTTAAACAAGTCCTGCAATACTCTGCAAATACTACTAGATGTTGGCCTATGCAAATCATGTTAATCTAAGCAGATACAAGCATCAGAAATGGGATTACGCTAAATAATGTATTATGTATGCATAATATATATATTCACATGCTCTACATAGTCCGATATCTAGTGGTAGTTGCGTAGTATTTCAAGACACAACAGGGCGTGTTAGTAATACTCTCCCTAGTGTGACATGTACTCTCCACGTGGTCCTTCACGTGTCGAGGTCCCTCCGATTGTTTTTTTCCACCATTGAAGTCGGTTGCAAATGGTGAGTTCTCTGATGCCTTTAATTAGTTGAAAGTTTACTAGTAGATTATTATTCGCTTTTGCCGCACGGCCAACAGACTGCTTGATGGCTTTTAGATGGAACCTCATTGTCATCTACTTTGAATAGGAGGACCCTACATTCTCCATAGCCTTCTTTGGGCTGAGGCACTGAAGACTGGACAAAGAGGGAGATGAATGCCCGGGCTGTTTCAAAATTATCTTTAATACAGATTCCATGCACCAGATTTGGCAGCCCTGAGCTCCTGAAATCAGCTGCCTTTTATACTTTTCTCAGCCTAATGTAGCCTTACATATAATAGCACAATACATACTGATTTGTCCCTGCAGCTAAAATGGAACCCCTACTTGTCTTATTATTGGTTGGTTTAAATGCCACTCACCAAGCCCACATGACTTATCTTGGCAAGCATTATTTGACTGACACATAGGCTAATTAAACTTGTGTGAGATCCTACCGGCCTTCATTATAAATCCTTTATCGCCTGCCAAAAGCAACCTCCTATCTGATCGCTGAGACCTGCCAAACTTGGCAGGCTATACTGAAAACCCCTCATGAGCCATATTTGTTGCTAGTTGAGCAGCTGCTTGCTGTAATTGGTAAGTTTCCCAGGCTTTTAGCCGGATCCATGATCCACCCCAGTCAGCCTTGTCTGCCAAGAAATTCTAAATATATCCCACCACATATTTGTCTAAACTGCTGCCAAAGAATATTCTTGATTCACAATGAGTCATCTATTTTAACATGGGGACCTGAAGCCATTTTGTTTCGGCATCCATCTTATAATCTACCCGAGCCTGTTCAGCCTGGAAGGTCTGTTCAGCTACCAATGGGAAGTTTATTTACCTTTGTGCATAACTCAGTTTATGAACAGTTCTTAGACTATATTTCGAGGGGATTGGGTCCTCCACATCTATGACGGGTAATGTCCACAGCTGTGCTGCTTCGGAAAATCTTCGGTGTCTGCGTCCTGCATCGATGACGTCGATGCGCCGTCCCCGAGGACCTCCTCCGAAGGCCGACGTCACCCGATGTGATAAGTAGGACGCACAACGCCCATAGCCTCAGTTCTGTTTTTTCCGCGAACGTGTTCGCTTCGTGAATCTCGGTATGCCTCAACACTTTGGAGTTTGCTGTTTTCTTCTCGGTTTGTTGAAACTGTTCCGTTTTTTGTGAAGACCTGTTCGTGGCGATGTCTACATCGTCTTCAACCCCGCGTCCGGGCTTCAAGAAATGCGGGGACTGTGGGTCCAAGATGTCGGTCACGGACTCGCATGACGCCTGCCTCTGGTGCCTCTGGGAGGCCCACGATACGTACGACTGTGTCGACTGCCAGTCGCTCACGGCCAAGACCTTGCGGGAACGCAAGAAGAAGCTGTCGGTAGGTTGGGTGTCTAAGCCCCGGAAGTCGAGGTCTATGGGGCTTTCGACGGATGACTCGAGAGGCGACTCTCCGCGTCATCGTCGGAAGTCCAGTGGGTCTCCTTCCAGGAGTCGGTCTCGCCACTCCTCTGCCTCTTCGAGGCATTCCCGGAAGCGCCGGCATCGGTCGCCTTCCCCGTCCTCTTCCGAGGACTCCGCCCGTCGGCGGGTCGCTTATCCCACCATGCAAGCGACACCGGAGGAATGGGCTTCCTTCGGGAAGCAGATGTTAGCGATTCTTGAATCGCAGGGCACCGGTCCGTCCGCGCCTCCGAGTGGGGTCGGTCGGCACCGGTCGAGAGACACCGCTCGTACGCCTTTGGGCTTGGGTGGTCGGCACGGCTCGCGGAAAAGGTCACGCTCGGACAAGGGTAGCCGTTCTTGCCATGCCGGTTCCAGGTCCCGGTCCTCAATCACGCTTGAGACCGCGTGGTCCTGTGCCGTCTGCGAAGAAGACGTCGACGCCTAGGTTGTCGAGAGACACACTCGGAGCTCCGGCTTCGAGGCCTGCGTCGACGCCGTCGATGCTGGCGGTGCTGCAGCTCACATCGACGCCGATTCGCTCAGCACTGACTCGCTCAGCGGCCTTGACGCCTTTCGAGGCGGTGGTGTCGGAGGGGCCCCGTGGCACGGGGTTAACCCCTAGAAAGGCTCTGGCTAAGGTCAGGCACAGCTTTGGTCCCCAGGGGTCTTCCTCTCACTGCCTGGAGTACATTTCAGACGGTGATGAAGGCTCTGATGACGGCATGGTTCCGGTGACGGTACCAGATGAGCTTCTCTCGGGCCATAGTCAGTTTGATGACTTGAGGCAGTTTCTGCATGATGCCAGTGGGCTGGACACCTCTCCGGAGGTGGAGTTTTGTAGGCCAGAGCCTGGCACTCATGCCGAATCTTCATATCGGCGCCTTATGTCTCGGGTCACCGAGTACTTGGGTTGGTCGGCTCCCCCAGGGGAGTTCGTTCAGGATGATCTCATGGACATCCTTGATCTTGGTCCCCCCCACTGACCCAGTATTGCCGTTTCATATGGCTCTGCAGAGAAGGGCGGCGGCGGCTTGGACTGCTCCGGAGAGTCTCCCACCAGTGGGCAAGTCTTTGTCACGAAAATACCGTCCAGCCAGTAGCGACCCCTGCTACTTGTCCAGGCACCCCACTCCGGAGAGTTTGGTGGTGCAGGCTGCTACGGCCCCCGCAAAGCAGGCGTCGTATCCTACCATCCCTCCTGATAGGGACGACAAACGTTTTGACGGCTGGGCGAAGAAAGTGTTTTCTTCAGGGGGAGTGTTTTCTCCATATGTGCCTTGTCTTGTTTCACACACACTCTGCGGAACTGTGTTGCATTAGCGGCTGAACATATTCCCGAAGGGGAGGAATGGTTCAGGATGGCAAGGATGCCATGTGTGAGGCCGTTCAGTCGGGTTGGGACATGGCAGATTGTGTCAGCCGGTCCATGGCGGCGAGCACCGTAATACGCAGGTTTGCGTGGTTGCGGAAGTCTGGGTTCGCTCCTGATGTGCAGTCCCGGCTCCTCAACATGCCCTTCGACGGTGAACATCTTTTTGGCAGCAAGGCTGACGAGATCCTTGAGAGGTTGCAGACCTCCAAAGCTGCAGCGAAGTCGTTGGGCGCTGCAGTTCGACAACCTCCGTCTTATCGTCCTAGGGGACAGCAATGGAGGGGAGGTTCCTTTCGCTATTACTCGTCCTTCAGTAAAGCGAGAGGAGCTAGCAGTCAAAGAGGCCACCGTAAGAATGCCAGAGGAGGAAAACGGGGTACTCGAGGTGCCAAGGCTGCTCGGGCAGTGGCCTTTTTGCCCTCAGGCAACGCCACAGCCTCTACCACTCAGTCAGGAGGCCAGGTCCCATGGTACGCCGGTTGGGGGAAGGCTGGCACAGCATCTTGTAGAGTGGCAAGCCATTACTTCAGATGTGTGGCTTCTGGAGATCATAACCCGTGGCTTCTGGAGATCATAACCCACGGCTACTGTCTTCCTTTTCGGCAGAGGCCTCACGACAATCCACCTGGGAACAGGATCCGCTCCTTGCACAGGAAATTCAAGCCCTGCTGGAGAAAGGCGCCATAGAACTGGTGCCTGTAGCAGAGAGGAACAAGGGATGGTATGCCCCTTATTTTTTTATTTCGAAGAAAGACGGGGGATTGAGACCCATCATGGACTTGCACGGTTTGAACAAACTCCTCAGGAAGGACAAGTTCAAGATGGTTACTCTCTCTCAAGTCCTCCAGGCCCTTCAACTTCAGGACTGGTTGGTGTCTCTCGACCTCAAGGACGCTTACTTCCATGTGTCGATCCATCCCAAGCACAAGAAGTACCTGAGGTTCGCGGTTGGCGACTCACACTTTCAGTTTCGGGTCCTGCCGTTCGGATTGACCTCCGCCCCGAGGGTTTTCACCAAGCTCATGGTGGTGGTGGTAGCGCATCTCAGGAAAGGGGGGTTTCACGTCTACCCCTACCTGGACGATTGGTTGATCAGGGGGAGCTCTCCCGAGCAAGTCCTGGATCATCTGTCCGTCTCCTGCCACTCCCTTCACAAGCTGGGCTTCTCCCTCAATTTAAAGATGTCCCATTTGACACCAACACAGTGGCTCCAGTACATCGGAGCAGTGCTCGACACATCCCTGGGACAGTGTTTTCCTCCCCAGGTGAGGGCTCTTCACATTCAGCAGATGGTGCACAAGTTTCAACTTGCCCAGAATCTCCCAGCGTCCGAGTTCTTGAGATTGCTCGGCCTCATGGCATCCTGCATTCCTCTGGTGCCAGAGGTTCGTCTGCGGATGAGATCTTTGCAGTGGGCACTCAAGCTCCAGTGCTCTCAGTCCTCCGGCAGGCTGTCGGACCCTGTTCAGGTGCCGCCCTCGGTCGCCCAGGACCTTCTGTGGTGGGCCGTCGAAGGCACTCTGATGAAGGGGGCCCCAATTTGGCTGCCCTGGCCGGAGGTGACGATCATGACGGACGCATCCCTCACGGGATGGGGAGCTCATGCCAACGAGTTGACAGTCAGCGGTGGTTGGTCCCCGTCGGAGTCTAGACTCCATATCAATCTGTTGGAGCTGAGGGCCGTCAGGCTTGCTCTGAAGGCTTTTCTGCCGACTGTGCGAGGAAAGAATGTCCTGATCCTGACGGAAAACACGGTGGCCATGCACTACCTCAACAAAAAGGGGGGGGGGGGCAGGGTCACTTCCTCCGTGCAGGGAGGCGATGCAGCTTGAATTCTGCGCCATCCAGCAGGAAGTTTCGATCTCGGCTGTTCGTCTGGCCGGAGACGACAATGAGACGGCAGACGCTCTGAGCAGGCAGAGCACGATCTCTCACGAGTGGGACCTGGCTCAGGAGATTCTCCTGGAGATCTTCGGCCTTTGGGGGACCCCTCAAGTGGATCTCTTCACCTCCAGTGTCAACCGGTAGTGCGAAAGGTTCTGCTTGTGGGAATTTCCTCCAAAAGGAGCCTTAGGAGACGCGTCCGTGGTGGAGTGGTCATTCCCACTGCTGTACGCGTTTCCTCCAGTCTCCGTCATCCCGCAAGTACTGCAGAGGTTACGGAGGTTCGGTTCCCGGATGATCCTCATTGCTCTGGCGTGGGCCCGGAGGACGTGGTACCCGGACCTTCTCGACTTGTCCATCTGCCCTCCATGTTGTCTTCCCTACCGAGACTATCTGCTCTCACGGGAGGGGTGTCAGGTTCTCCATCCAGAGGTCAGATCCCTCAACCTTCACGCTTGGCTTCTGAAAGGTTGAGGTATAAGGATTGGGACCTCCCTGAAGACGTGATGGAGGTGTTGCTCTCGGCCAGGCGGCCAGCAACAAAGTCTCTGTACCGTTGCCGTTGGAGAAAGTTCTGCGACTGGTGTAGAGTTAAGAATGTGGATCCTTTTGAATGTGACATTCCCATGGTTCTGTCTTTTTTGCTTTCCTTGGCCCACAGGGGCGTGCAAGAGGGGACCATTAAAGGTTACCTGGCGGCGCTGTCCATATTTAAGCGCTCGTCTGAAGAATGTTCCCATTTTAAGATTCCTTTAATTTCTCAGTTTTTGAAAGGGCTCACTAATGTGTTCCCTCCGTCACGTTTTCTGGTGCCCGGTTGGGATTTGAACCTTGTTCTTGAGTTTCTTGTCTGTGCTCCGTTTGAGCCTTTGCATTCTTGCCCTTTGAGACTGTTAACTCTGAAAACGGTGTTTTTGGTTGCGGTTACTTCCGCTCGCAGAGTGAGTTACAGGCACTTTCAGTTAAGCCACCCTTCACTGTGTTTCATAAGGACAGGGTTGTCCTTGGAGTTCGTCCTTCTTTTCTTCCGAAGGTGGTTTCGGAATTTCATTTGAGCCATAAGGGTGTTCTTCCGGCATTCTATCCTCCTCCACATCCTGGTAAGGAAGAGGAGAGGCTCCATAGGCTTGATCCTAGGAGAGCGTTGAGATTTTATATTTCGCGCATGTCCCGGGTCAGAGTGGACGATCAACTTTTCATTGGTTACGCTGGAAAGCGTTTGGCACAAGCTGTGACGAAACAGACTTTGTCTTGTTGGATTATTTTAGCTATCGCCGAGTGTTACCGCTTGGCGGGTAAGGACCCTCCGGCTGGCTTGCGGGCCCATTCTAACAGGGGTATGGCTGCCTCTGCTGCCCTGCAGAGGGGTGTTCCTATTCGTCACATCTGTGATGCAGCCACCTGGGCTTCAGTACATGCTTTTGTACGGCACTACTCCCTCGATTCCATCCGAGGGCAGGATCTGGCCTTTGGCAAGGCAGCCCTTTATTCCGCAATTTGATTGGGCATGCTAAATTTGTGTTCTAAATTCTTTTCCCACCTCCTTGCTTGGTACTGCTTTGGGAGTCTCTCATAGATATGGAATACGTCGGAGGACCCAATCCCCTCGAAGAACAAGTTACTTTCTTACCTGGTAACGTTCTTTCGATGGGATGGTCCGACAAAGTATTCCATATCGCTCCCTCCCTACCTTCTCCGCTGCAGAATTTCTTTTGCGAATGCAGCTTGCGTTCCGCAAGGCCTTGTGTGTCTGACTGGCAGAAAACTGGTGGCAAACGTTCTGGGGGAAAAACTACAACTGAGGCTATGGGCGTAGTGCGTCCTACTTATCACATCGGGTGCCGTCGGAGGAGGTCCTCGGGGACGGCGCATTGACGTCATCGAGCAGACGCCAAAGATTTTCTGAAGCAGCACAGCTGCGGACATTACTTGTCATAGATATGGAATACTTCGTCGGACCATCCCATCGAAAGAAAGTTACCAGTTAAGAAAGTAACTTGTTCTTTTAGATATTCCTGATGTGCGTGTAATACCCAAGATACCCTCCACCTCCCCACCCCTTCCGGGTCATTCTGACCCCCAAAAATATGTGGCCCTAAAACACTATAATTCTGATTTTTGCAATACTGGAACCATTGATCAGCCTGGTATTTTACCTGCATTGAGTTTGAATGGGGGTAGGGGTCTAGGTACTTCTCTACAACTTTACTGATTGACGACCAGTCACGGCCTACATGGGCCTCTTCGGGCTTCGGCCCTTAACAGTAGGGGGAGGTTCTTTATATTCACCTATTTAAAGAATGCATATTCTGTCGCCCCCTTTCCTCTCGCCAATCTGACCTTGTAATAAATAATTGACAAAACGCCCTTTAAATGTTGCCCTACCTGTCACCGTAAATTCCCATGGAGTGTGCAATTACTGTCTCCCGAGCGATCACCAGGGTAAAAGTTTGCAAAGCCCGCGGAGTAAGGACGCTGGGTATTGCAGTCAGTGCTGTCTAATCTTGGTGCCAGGTTTTCTGCTGTTTGTTCTGTGGAGGAGGAGCCAACATTTCTACATATTTTCCGGTACACTGCGGCCCGCTCCGCAGAGTAGCAATGCAGAGTATTGCAATCAGTGCCGGTTGTGAAGCGATGAAGGATGCATGTCCCTTGTAAGGTACTATAAAAGCTGGGATTTTACATCTTTCCTTGTTTTTTAACTTACTGACAGCATTTGTGTTTGGCTCAGACTACGTTCAGATCTCTATTGATTGAAGCTGGCAATCTGGGAAAGGAGAGGCTTATTGGCTCTTTGCTGCATTCGAGTGTGACTGCAGGCTGTGTTCAGCATTTAAACTCTCAGATGTTACATGGACTTTGCTGCTTTTTGATCTGTGCTGCTGATCCATAGTGACTGTGGGCGGTCTCCAGCCTTTGAGCTCTAGGGAGTGCAACGTTTTCTTTCTTTGCAGCATTCTGAGCGTTGTAATCGCTATATCGTTCAGTGTCTACCATTCCAGCAGGATTATTGTGTCTCCTAAGAGTGACTGCGGCCGGCTAGTCGCCTTTGAACTCCAGGGAGCACATCTACCACTTTTTTTCGGACCTTACTTTTACAACTTGATTTAACATCTCGTTGAAATGCCTACATTGAGGACTGCCGTCGGCTTGGGCATGGTTCTGAGTAATACAGCAAGGTCTGACGAAATATCTACAGCAGATGATATTCAAAGGTTATTCTGAATGCTCCTGATGAGGGACAAATCATTACTATTAACAGTGGTAAGTTGGCGGAAAAACCCAACTCTGGTGTAAAAAACAGGGAGGGCAACAATGGGGCTGTTGATGGGATGATGAAGTGCTCCTCTGCGCCTCCTGTGTTGCCAATGAAGATAATTCTCTGGTTCCACGCCTCAACTCTCCAGAGAAGATTGGTGGGAACTTAGGGTAATCTATCCATACCGTCTGAGGGTGATGGTCTTTCTTTTCATAATTCACTTTGTTTGACAGAGCTATTTGTTTTTGGTTCAGGCGGTATACCGTAAGTCAATGAACACCCAGTCTTAAGTGAGACGGCATAAGATGTTCCAGTAAAAAAGGCTGTCTGTTCATGCATTGGCTACTGCTTGTGATTCTCTGCTGGATGGGATCACAGATCTAGAGATCGACTCTTTACACAAGGCTTTGGCCTATCCGTCGATGCCCCACAATACCACCCAGAATGAAGTTGGACGGGTGTTCTGCCTGAACGCTAGGGGCTCAAAGGGGCTGGACTGGATCCTAAACTCACTGAAGAAGTTGACGAGGTCATAATGGGCTCCAAATCTGCTATGCCCATGGGGGGGTGGAGAGGGGAGTACTCCAGGAGGGCCTGGGTAGCATGAACAACTGTAATGAACCAGTTGCATCTGAAGGGTATTTCCTGTCCCGCCATCTGGGAAATGGGGAGACTGTGTTCCCTATGGATGCAACATTCAGTTGGCATATAATCCACTCACTATAGAGTCCTCTGATCTTGGTAAGAATGGAACCAAGGGTTTTCTCCTCATTGGAGCCCTCGTCCTCATTCAGTTGAGGCAGATTCTGACAATCAAATCCCTAATGTGTTCATCTTTGCCCTTGTCTAATTTGCTCATTAGTCTAAATATGGCTCTAAAATGTTGGCTGAAAAGCAGGATTTGATCAGTGGGGTGCTTGTGGGCCAACAAACTGCCTTTTAATGACCTTTCTACCTTGCTTGTTTACTTGGAGGGCTTTTGTCTGGACTCCTTGCTCAAATCTGATGAATGGTTTGGTATTGCTTGAATGGTAGATGCCAATAAAAAAGACTAGTCAAGTTAGATGAAATGATCTCTATAGTGTTTGATTTATTGACCGCCAAGTCTAATTCAAGGATGGTTACTAGGGAGGTTATTGTCACCATTGGTTCCCCGCTGCAGGGGTGGCCGACAATGATTTTGATCCATTACCTCTTGGTCAGCTGGATGCACTGGATAGCCCTTCTTGTTTAGTGGAGGCGAAGAGGGGGGCGGGGTGGTTCAACGGCCAATGGTGGAGGCCATAACGTGGTCAGACCAGGAATTGCTTGTGGCTGACTGGTCACTGCCTGTCGCCCCAAGATCCACCCGTTGGCGGTGCAACGACACGCTTCTTAGGGATCCCGCGTTTCGGGACTTTATGAAACAAGAAATGTTGGCTTACTTTGAGACGAATGACAATGGTGAGACCGACATGTCCACAGTATGGGAAGCCGGAAAAGCCACTTTTAGGGGTCTCCTCGTAGCAGAGGGCTCGAGGCGTAAACTTGAAAGGGGCCTGATTGAGGGCAAGCTCTGGGCGGAGTTGGGGGTCTTGCAGGCCAGACTGGGCGCTCCCGGGATAGACAGAGACGCACTTCTGGAGGAGATGCAGGGCAAAAGACAAGAGCTACACACGGTTCTTATAGGGGAGGTTATTAAGAAAATGTGGTACACCAAGCAAAGATACTATGAACGGGGAGACAGGGTGGGAACTCTTTTGGCACAAAGGTCCCGGGGCTGCAGGGTGGAAAGGGGGGTTGCCCATCTTAGCAATGGGGAAGGTAGGGCTCACAGGGGCCGGGAGGGATTAGCGGACTGCTTTGCTGACTATTACAGCTAACTTTATTCCAGGCAAGCAGACGAATCACTGGAGGATATCTCAGCCTACTTGGCGAAGAGGTGGAGAGCGCCATTAAGAGACTGAAGGCAGGAAAGGCACCGGGGGGGACGGCTATACGGCTGATTTCTATAAACAGACCCAATCGATCTTGGTGAAGCCCTTGGCCAAACTGTTCAATCAGATTAGGAGCCGAAACTCAATTCCACCGACGTTTCTGCAAGCCCTCATCACCGTCATACCCAAGTCCGGTAAAGACCAGACAGAATGTGGGTCCTATAGACCCATCTAACTCCTTAACTTAGATGCCAAGATTTTTACCAGAATCTTGGCCTCCAGACTTGAGAACTGCCTTCCACGCCTGATACACCCTGACCAAGCGGGATTCGTCCTCAACAGGCAGGGCTCTGACAACATACGGAAGACACTCCATATACTTGCCACAGTGGGGGTCTGGGACAAGGGGGCTCTTTTACTGGCTCTCGATGCGAAGAAAGCCTTCGACAGGGTCAGATGGGCTTTCATGGGGGAGGTTTTCGCATCTCTGGGGATGGGTCCTAGGTGGCTGGGGTGGATGGCCGCGCTTTACTCTTCCCCCTCGGCTAGAGTGGTGGCAAACGGGACAGAATCGAGAGAGTTCCCCCTCCAACGTGGTACAAGGCAGGGATGTCCCCTGTCCCCGCTAATTTATGCACTAGTAATGGAACCATGGGCAATCTCAGTCCGCAATGATGAGGCTATTAGGGGAGTACAGATGGGAGACATGCAATGCAAAATCTGCCTCTTCGCGGACGACGCCCTACTCTACGTCACCAGACCGTCCCAAACAGTCCCCCGGTTATTACAGGGCCTCTCGCGCTATGGGGAACTATCGGGTTATAAAGTCAATCTGGATAAGTCAGTGGCATTTATGGGTGGGAACCTGTCAGATCCGGAGATGGCCTTTGTGAAAGGGCTCCCCTTTAGACGGACTGAAGAGGGATTCCGGTACTTGGGAGTGCAGATTACCCGTGACCCTGAGGAACTGTACACAGCTAACGCCCCCCCCCCCCCTCTGGTCCGCAATCAGAAGAGATGTGGAGAGGTGGGCGGGATCGGGGCTCTCCTGGATGGCGCACCTTAACCTCATAAAAATGGTTCTCCTCCCAAAGTTTTTATTTCTCTTCCAAATGCTCTCGGTGATAATCCCCAAGACTTTCTTTATAGAAACGAAGCGAGTCCTGCTCAACGTCCTGTGGTCAGGCAAAAAGCATAGGATTTCCTACGAAGTGTTGACTAGGGCTAAGGAAGATGGGGGAGTGGGGTATCCTGACCTGGAAACGTATCACAGAGCTTCTCAGCTGAGGGTTTTGGTTGATCACTTCTCCCCAGATAAGAAAAAACAATGGGCTGCCATGGATAACCGGCCCCTTGCCCCGGTCACAATAGAGGAATGGCTTTGGGTCCCAAGGAAAAAGATCCCCAGAAGCGTCCTGAATCATCCAATCTTGAAGGTGCTGTGGTCCCTGTGGGGAGAAGGAGGTTACCATCGGTGGCTCACGACGTGGCCATCCCCGTTGAGCTGCATCTGGGCCCCTCCCTTCCTGGCCAAAATAGCAGAACCAGCGGCGTATCAGTCGTGGTTTGAGGCAGGCCTTAGTAGGACCGGCCATCTGTGGGTGAAGGGTTCTTTCCTGCCCTTAAGTGATCTCGAGGAGGTTCTGGGAATTGGCACCCTGTCCCCCTTTCGCTACCTCCAGCTTAAGGGTGTCCTCACCGAGCCATCCTGGGGTGACACCCTCAGGAGGGATCTCACGGAGTTCGAAAAGCTTCTCCTGTCTGCGAGGGGTTCCAAGGGGATAATATCTCGCCTTTACAAACTCTTCCTGTTCTCTGTCCCCAGGGATCCTCCACCGGCACGCACACGGTGGGGTAGGGACCTAGGAGAGGAGATTGATGATGAAAGATGGGCGGAGATGTGCAGGCGGGCCAACCGATCCACGGCCTCCCTCCAATATCGCCCTCAAGATACTACACCGATGGCACTACCCCCCACAGAGGATTGCTAGGATAAAACCAGGATATGACCCACACTGCTGGAAATGTAGGACTGAGAGGGGGACTATATCCACATGTGGTGGGGATGTCCAGTGGTCCAAAACTATTGGGAAAAGGTACTCGCCTGGATCAAAGGGGTAGACAGGGTTGAGCGGTCTCCCTGCCCTTGGCTCCTCCTCTTTGGAATCGACATTGGGGAGGGTCAGGAGGGCACTCAAGACCATATGCTCCAAATCATGTTGGTGGCAGCCAGATGCTGCCTTGCACAAAAATGGAAACACCCGGGGGAAAAAACGTGGGTGACCAAGGTGCGGGCCATATATGACATGGAGTTTCTCACACACCTACTTGATGAGTCCAAGTCCAACATCGTGGAAATCTGGCTCCCCTTTTTTGACAAATATGGGCGACCAACTTAACGCCCTGGGCCCGGGGTCTTCCCTCGGGGGCGCTGGACCATTGCACACCAACCTGATTGTGAACTTCTCCCAGTTGGACCCATGATCTCGGCGCACCAAGTGCACTGTGTAACGATACTACTGTCTCAGGAAAGTCTGTCAAACAAGCAACTAACGAGAACTTGAACTGTAGGGGGGTGGGGAGAGGGACAGGGGGGAGAGGGAGGTGGGGTGTTAGGATTGGTTGTTTAACTCATGCTTACACATGCTATGTAATGTCGTACTACATATACAAAACTTAATAAAAATTGTTTTAAAAAAAAAAGACAAAGAATATGCCCAACACTGAGGTTAAGGGGCATAATTTTAACCTAAGGGGCATTTTACGTCTTTCTACTGCCAATGGAATGAGTGGCTTGAGCCACGACAACGGCCCGAAGTTAATCATTTGACGACCGAGGATGAAACTATTGCATTTGTGGAAGAGAGCTGCCCAGTAAGAATTAATGTTGAGAAGCAGGGGAATATGGCCATCAATCTACTGGGAGGGGATCCCTTGTTTGTTCCCCCAGGGACGATTCACTCGGTCTCTAGGGTCTGTCCAGTCAGAAACCGGAAAATGTCGGGCAGATCGGGCAGATGGGGCTTTGTATCGTCCCGCAACGAAACACACAGAAATCACAGATTGTGGTAGTATATGTAATAGGAATGTAATAGGAATGGGGGTGGGAAGTGTTTATACTACTCAGTGGGGCCTTGGTTTTGGCAATTGAAGGTATACCTATAAATGAACATCCCGGGCATACAGAGGCTGGGGCTAAAGTGGATATTACTGAGATTAATAAGGGAGGAAGTAAAAGGGATGATTGTGGAACCCTTGTGGGATGGGTGGTCGGCAAGACAATTGATGGAATAACATCTTTGAATAGATCACGTACCTTGGATGTCTTAAGAATGATCCCACACCTCAGATCGATTTAGCTCAGAAGATATTGACTGGATTACCATACCATTAGTAAATAACTTGCGTATGGTTAGTTGCTTCAACTCGGCTATTGTGACTAACATGGTATGTGAACAGAGGACCAATCTTGTGTCCCTTGTCTATGAGTTATGTCCTCTATAAGTTGGCAAAGAGGTGAAGACTTTTTTGGAGTATGCTCTACCAGCGACATCTACAACTGGGGCCCGGGCCACTTTAGGATATAAGGGGCATGTAAAACCCGAGGCTATTCTCTCTACATTTCTACATATGACTAACGATTGGTCTGGGGGGCAGCCCTCAAACATTTTGATATCGGACAAGGATTGGGACATTCCTAGCAACACTGGTGTACATTTGATAAGTTGGAATGTCTGTGGGTTGATCAACTTACGTACATTTTGGTCTAACCTCGAGCTACTTGAAGGTCCCAGAATTGTACTCCTACAGGAAACCATGTATACAGCCCATTTTGATTTCGAAGGCTAGCAGACCTTTACTAGACCAGCCATTTGTTCTGATTTGGGGCGTCCTAGGGGAGGGCTTGCAGTGGCCATTGACCTTAGACTTAAGTTGATGTCTGAACTTTCTTTTTAATCGGAATGGCTTCTTGCTGTTAAAATCAGTCAAATTGGGTCAGGGGGATGCGTATCTTGTGGTGAAGCTATATTGAAACCCTGCTTGGGTGACCCTTGTGGATTTGACCAACTGCTTAGGACAACTACTTGAGGACTGGTATTCCAAGGGTAATGGTGCCCATATTATTTTAACTGGGGATTTTAATTTGAATTGTGCCAAGGGAGCAGTGCAACAACATTAATGGTGAGGCAAACCTCCACTCCCTCAATGTGAAGAGAGGCTTTGAATGGGACTCCATCCTGAGTGGATGGGGTATGTTTCAACTGGAGGATTTGACCACCTCTGAATTGGTGTACACATGGCACAGGGGGAATCTTCGATCTAGGATCAATTCTATCTGCGTCACCACCACCCTGGGAACTAGATGTGGTCCCTTGACATGTCTGGATCCTGGATCGGGAGACCATCTACTCCTGACACTTGTGTTGGACGTTTTAATTTGCTCTTTTGGAAGTGAAGGTGCATATGGCTTTAATTCTTCCAGACAATGGAAGACTGAGTTACTTTGAATTATAAGACTATTTCCATGTTTACACAACACATTGTCAAGAGGTGTGATGAAATGAGGAATGTGGGGCACATTCTGGGGACTGCAAAGGAGCAGGTCAACATTGTACAATGTATTCTCAGTGAAGGTCTTGCTGACCTGGGGCATAGCAAAGGGATCTTAACTGCAGGAAGAAAGTGCCACACTTTTGATGCTAGGATCTTGGCCTCCAAGCAAGCTAAAAGGTGTACCATCTGTGGGCACAAGAGACCAATACTAAATGCCCGGGATTACCGATCTGCAAGGAAGAAAGCTGTGCGTGCAGACCATACAAATTTGGTTACATCACTGTCTCTTGAGTCATATGAAAGAGACAGTCTGCGTATTCTGAATAGCCTATGTGTGGGCAAGGACGCTATGTTCTGGGCGAACCTAAATTCTGTGGGTGGCGAGCAAACTTCTAATATGGACTCTCCTCCCCGAGGACACTTGGATGGCCTTTTATAAGGCCAAATATTTGATTCCGGTGCATAGGGTCCCGTGTGTAGCTCTGGATCTGGGTCTTACGGAGTGGGGGAGTGCCTATGGGAGGTGCCATATATTATCTGGGCCATTGAAAGCCTTAAACCTTTGAAGGCTCCTGGTCTGGATTAGAAACCACCTTTTGGACTGAAGAGTTCACCTACCGTATGGGCGACCCTACTTAAGCCACAATTTGATGCCATATTTGCGTGCCACATCATCCCACGTCATGGCTACAGTTGATTATAATACCAATCTATTAGAAGGGCGAACCTGCTGGCGCAGCTAACTATAGACCAATTGCCCTTATTGATGCCTGCTTTAAGGTGTTTTCCATTCTCCTTGGGGATCTAGACCATCCAATAAGGCATCTGGGATTATTTTCGAAATTTCAGGTTGGGTTTAGGAAAAACATGGGCACCCAACTCACTGCCACTATACTTGTACATCGTTTGTCTTATTTTCATAACAAAGACGTGGGTGAAGTGTATATGTAATCTTTAGATCTTTCAGGCGACATTGTGTGTTAAGATCTAAATTGTGGAACAAGTTACTCGGTTGGAGTGTACCCAAAAAGGTGGTCCAGCTTCTGCCACTGCTCCATACAGGCACCTCCCTGAGGATGCGTTTTACAAGGGAGGGCTCCCTGGCTTCTCACATCTGTACGTGGGTTGGTCTGAAGCAGGGTTGTACTGTTGCCCCAGTGCTTTTCAATCTATATGTGCGGGACGTTGAACGTCTGTGGAGGGGGAGATGTCAGCGGCTAGATTGGGTGGTCTTAGATTTGATTGGTTAGCTTTCGCTGATGACTTTATTCTTTTTGATCGAACCCTGAGGGGCCTACAATACAAACTTAATCTGTTTGCTCAGTACTATATCAATAACAACTTATTCCTCAATGGGAGCAAATCCAAAATCAATATCTTTTCTAAGGGACGTAAGAGAATTAAACACTTTTCTTGGAATTTATGTGGGGAGAGGCTGGAATATGTGGACTCCCTTTAGTATTTGGGATATAATCTGTCCAACCAGTCTTCATCTATAATTTGGAAGGCAGGCCTTGAAAGTAGGCCTTCAAAAAATGAAATGTTTGTACAGAAGGGTGTGTATTGTTTTCTGTTCTACCTATTCAGCACTTCTATTTGGCAATGGTTGAACCTGTGATCTTGTATGGTTTGGACTTTTGCCTTTTAGATATAGGTGATTTTTTTCAATGTCGTACAAGGTAAAACATGGAAACAGGTTTTTGGTCTCTCCATTGCTATTCCCAACTGTATTGTGAGGCACAAGCTTTAACTCATTTCACTCGAGGCCCGGTACACCTGGCGCATGCTGGCCTCCTATTCTAAGATTTTCTGCCCATCCCCCAACAGTGTATACATTGATCTATCTAACATTGCTAAGGAAACCTCAGTTCCTTTCGTTAATTCCTTTATTGAGAGTGTGAAGGATATTTTGATTTATATTGGTGGAACTGAAGAGGAAATAGTGTATCGACCAGGATGCATTAAGGTCCAATTGTATAGACTAGATTGGGTTGAAACAGTTGATGCAGTTGGACTTTACAGTACTTGTACTGAATATGCCAAATTTGCACTCAAAGTTGAATGCATCCCGCTATATCTCCAGATGCTTCTTTGTAGTAAAGTCTGAGAAGTTTACCTACGTTTTTGCCATAATCAGTTTCATTCCAAGGAACAAATTCGACACTGGAAAGGCCAAGGTCCCTTACTTGACAACACCCACTGTAGGTTTTGTGATGGTATGCGTGATCAAGAAACCCTCAAGCATTGATTAACTGTCTGCCTGTACTTTCAGGGAAACTGATTCTTAAAAAAAAAATCCTTGATCAACCTCTTTTGTTCCCACCTAATGTGGGCACACAATCTCTCGCTCATTTTATCTTTGTTTCAATTTTTAGTATGCGTTTCTGCTTTTATATAGTGAAATGTGGTTGTTTTTGTTTCTTTTTTCATCCAGTGGGAAATTGTGTACTTTTGTTCTTTTGAATCTGTCTTGTTTTCTCAAGTTTTTCTAATGTGTAATGTTGCTTTGGTAACGAAATCACAATAAAAAGAAAAATCTTGAGTACTTTTTTGACCTAAAACTATAAAGAATTGAAGCACCAAACGCTGGGCCGCTCACACAATGCTGGCTCAGGCCTCAATCGACATGACGGAAGAATCCAGCGAGGGCAATATCAGGGTCCTTAGTGACGCCGAAGGCGTGCAGGGTCCATTGAAACCCAATGTGCGGGCCCCCGACTCCAATAAGTAGGCCGACGGCTATGTGATGGAGAAGACACCTGACAGCCAGAGCACACCTGCCCAAGAACGCTAAACGCATACCCCACGGCCGTCTTTCGACAATACCGTTAAGCGTTGAAGTCCACGCGGTCTCCAGGGAGAAAGCCTCAATTTCTTCCCTGTCCTCTGGGCCATCGTGTATGCTTTCGCCTCAAGACAGGAGCTCCGAAACCAGACCCCATTGTTGGTTCGGACACCGCACACAAAGGCCCTACTTTCGCAGGCTGAAAAACAGGCGTCAAAAGGCCTATCGGCGTCCCGTAAGCAGACACCGAAGATGCAAGAGTTGATCAAAAAACATGTTGGTGCTACCCTGCTTAAAGCTTGGTCACTGAGAAAGACTAAAATGTTGACGCCTTTGGCCTCCAAGAGCACACTGGCTGTGGATTCCCCTCTCCCCCTGTAGAGACTCTCGGGGGATATGCACCACAAAAGCCAAACTCCCTCCCAGGCCACCCCCATCATATCAGGCTTCCCACCTTCATGTGATTATAGTCCTGAACAGTTGAATACAATTTTAAGGAGGATGTCAAGTTTTGTGGACCGACACCCAGATCAACTTTCATCCCTTAGAGATGCCTCACAGCCAGGAGCCTCAGCACACCAGCCCCCTGCCAAAAGAAAACTTGTCTTGAGCCACTGCCTAGCATGCCTGCTCTAGGCACCCCAGCCTCGACCTACCAAGACCCCTCTCAGGACATGTACTATGACGATCCCTCAGGGTCACAAGACCCAGGGTCTCAAGGTAACCTTCATAGCCAGGACCAATTCTATGATGACTGACATCTAATTAATTCAGTCGCCAGACCACCAGGACTAGCCGGTGGAAGATTCTCCCATTGATAACAAGCTACAATACAATGTGCTGCTACTGAAGGCTGCACAACACTTTAACATCGACACCCAGGAAGCACAAGTCGATAAAGACTTTGTGGAAGACATTCTGGGAGACAAAAGGTCTGCCACCCAGTTTATTCCGCTCCTGCAGTCTGTACAGTGACGCTTCAAGCCCTGCCTACTTGCGCCTAGTCTCCCAAGGGCGGTCAACCCCAAAATAGAAAAACTATTTAGGCCGGCTCCACTGACCAGTTTAAACCTGATTAATTATTGGTCACCACTACCAGAAAGGGGGCAGGCACTCCCTTGGGGTCGGCCGAGGCCCCGCCAGACAAAGAAAGCATGAAAATGTACACTTCAGGAGAAAGGTCACCTCATCGGCACACCAAACCTGAATCGCCAACACTATGCTTCTAGCTAGTTACGGTGCCACAAATAAGATGACCTTGAACATCAAGGCGAAGCTATCCCGTAACCTCTAAAGTTTCAATTGTTAAATACTATTGCCGAGGGCAAGCAGATATCAAACTACGTCTTGAAAAATAACCTTGATGCAGCAGATTATGCAGGACGCATCATAGCAGAGTGAATGCTCTTCAAGCGCCATGCCTGGCTCAGACAATCCGGGTTTAAGTTGGAACTCTGGCCACCCTCCTAAACATGCCGGTGGAGCCTAATGTACTGTTCGGGAAGGCTGTTGAAGACGGCCTCAAGAGTGCAAAGGAGGAATATGATGCACTCAAATCCCTTGGCCAGCTAACAAACGAGCCCTAAGTTCAACAGGGCTCCTCAAAGAGAAGGTTTTGGGGTCAGGGTGCTCAACTTTCCTCGGGCTATGCTCTGGGCAGACAATCTTCATCGTGGGACCCATCCCAAGGGCAAACCTCCTCTTCCAGCTTTCAGAGAGGAAATAAAAGGGCCAGAGGAAGAGGCAGAACCTCACCTGTGAGAGGCTCCACCCCTCCCAAACAATGACACACTGCTACAGGTTCCCTCCCATGCCACTCCAGTAGGAGGCTGAATTTGATATATTTCACACTTAACCCATGCGAGGGATGGGATAACGTTGGACAAGTGGGTATTGTCCATTCTGGCAGGCGGTTATTGTATGAACTGTTACAAAAACCACCCTACCGGCCGCCAAGACCGAGGAAAATGTCAACAGAATAAAAATGCATATTGTTGGAAAAAGTTAGGACACTGCTGGAAAAGGACACCATTGAGATCGTCCCAGCAAATCAGGTAAGCAAGGGTATTTATTCAACGTACTACCTTGTGCCAAAGGAAGACCTTTCGGTGCGCCCACTACTAGATTTGCGCCCTGCGAACAAATGTCAAACCCCAAATGTTTTGCATGACCACGCTCCAAGAAGTAATCCCACTCCCAAAATGGGGGGACTACTTGGCAACATTGGATCTGAAAGATTTATACTTTCATATTTCAATGCTCCCTGCGCACAGAAAATATCTGCGTTTAAAGATAGTTAACTACCAGTTCAAGGTATTCCCCTTGGGCATCGCCTTTGCACCAAGAGTATTCACAAAAGTACTTGCAGTAGTGGCAGCACACCTGCATAGAAAGTCCATGCCAGTATACCCTTATCTGGACGACTGGCTAATTACCAGGGAATCTCAAATTTACTAACTGAATACTCAAAAGATAATAGACCTTCTTTTCAATCTTGGCTTCACCATCAACTCTAAGAAATCAAGCCTAGTGCCCAGCCAAATAAAACAATTTCTGGGGGCTATTCTAAAAACAAAGGAGCAGCTGCCTTTCCCCTCAAGAGAGTACAAAACATGCTTTTGCAAGTACCTCACTGCAAGGTCGGTCGCCAGATAACTGTACGCAAAGCAATGCACTTGCTCGGGATGATGGCCTCATTCATTCACTTAGTTCCACACGCGCGCCTTCGCCCAATGCAAAAATGGTTAGCAAAACAATGGTCTCAGGCAAGCGGTCAGTGGGACGATCTACACTAACCCTGGTACAGGCTCTTCACTGTTGGTCCAGGGACAATGTGCTAAGATGAAAATCCTTCTGCATTCCACCAGCACAGGCAATCCTAACTACAGACGCCTCACTCACCAGATTGGGGGAGGGGGGGCCTCACTACTTCTTTCTTCACACAGCCCACAGACAATTGACGCATGCTACTGTCCAAAGAAATACCAACTTCCTAGAACTCTTGGCAGTCCTCAAGGCTCTTCATGCCTTTCAGCAACATCTTACAGTTCAAACGGTGCCGGTCCTCACAGACAGCACCACTGCCATGTCCTACCTGAACAAGCAAGGCGGCACACACTCTCATAGTCTGTCCAAACTATCCCAAAAATACAGTAGTGGGCACTCAAGCAGAGCATGTTCCTAACCTCTCAACATGTTCCAGGGGAACTCAGTTCTCTAGCAGACACTCTAACCAGATACCCTCTACCAGAAGAACACGAGTGGCAACTCAACAGAGATATCTTAGACAGAATATTCTCACAGTGGGGTCACTCCCCCATTAGACTTGTTGGCCATAAGTCTAAACGCACAATGCCCAGACTTCCCGTCCAGGTTTCCCACAACCAGGGTCCAAGGGGATGGCCCTGTGGATGAAATGGTCAGGGGAATGCTCCCCCACACCCCCTGCAACACCGCTCCTGAGTAAAATAGTGCCAAGAAGTAACTCTAATCCTGGTTGCTCCTATGCGGGCGAGACAACCTTGGTTTCCACATCTGCACAAACTGGCGATGTGTGACCCAATCAAGCTCCCATTCCCGTAAAACATTCTAACACAAGGGATCATCCCTTCACTCTCGCCCTCAATCTATGAACTTGGCAGCCTGGCTCCTGAAGTCCTAGAATTTTGCCACTTGAATCTTCCACAAAGGTGTATGGCTATCCTAAAAGATGCAGGAAAACTGAACACCGGACACTGCTATTTTAATAGGTGGAAGCGATTTGTGACCTGGTGCACGTCACAAACACTAAACCCAACAGAATGCTAACATTCTACATTACATGCTTTACCAAATGGACTCCGGCCTAGTATTCAACTCCATCAAAGTGCATCTGGCTACTCTGTCAGCTTACACCACTTCACACAGCAAGGTGTCCTGTTGGAAAGAAAATTTCCAATTCTCCGGGTTGGGATCTTAATGTTGTGCTCTCCAAGCTCATGAGTCCACCCTTGGAGCCTATGCACAAGGCCAGCTTAAAACATCTGACTCACCTCTATAAGACGAGTCAGTGAGCTACAAGTTTTGTCCGTACAAGACCCTTTCTTCATAATACCCAAGGAATTAATTAATTAATTACAAAGTTGTCCTCAGAACACACCCTAGGTTTTCACCGAAGTTAATTTCAAAGTTCCATGTTAATCCATAGAACTTCCTACCTTCTTTCAAAATCCATCTAACTTAGCAGAAAGAAGCCTCCATACATTTGATGTACGGAGGGCGGACTTGTACTATGTGAACAAAACTAAACTTTTAAGGAAAACAGACCAACTTTGTTTTCATAGCACATGGAAGGGAAGGCGATCACCTATCAAAGAACACCAGCTCCAGATGGATAGTCAAGTGCATACAGCTCTGCTATTCCCTATCCAAGAAAGTCTTACCTTTCACCCCCAGACTCACTCTATCAGAGCTACCTTAGCTTTTATTGCAAACGTCCCTCCTAGATGCCATTTGCAAAGCTGCTACATATAGTTCCATCCATACGTTCACACAACATTATTGCATTGATGCACTCTAAAGCAGATTCACAGGTGGGACAAGCGGTCCTAAAACATCTTTGCCTCTGTACCTTCTCACTTCCCACCTCTTTACCAGATACTGCTCGCTAATCTATGCAGAGCATGTGATCTAAGCAGATCCACAAGCTCCAGAAGGGATACATTACTCACTGTAATTGTATTTCTGGTGCTTGTATCTGCTTAGATTCACAATCGCCCACCCTTCCTGCCCTTCTGGAGTAGAAGGCACATTGATGTTTTTCTGGGTTTTCACTGTTTCTGATTTATCACATCGGTACTCACGCTATACTTCATGCAACTTCATGTCCGTAACAATCAATCTGAGGGACCTCGACATGTGAAGGACCATGGGTACAGTACACATCGCACTAGGGATAGTATTACTAACACGTCCTGTCAATGTCAGTTTTCGAGTTTTGAATTTTTTGTAATACTCTGAGACTACCACTAGATGTCAGACTGTGCACAGAGCATGTGAATCTAAGCAGATACAAGCACCAGAAATACGATTACGGTGAGTTATGTAACATTTCTGATGCTTGTTAATCTGCTTAGAATCACATGCTGTGCACATCGTCTGACATCTAGTGGTAATCGGGGAGTATTGCATCTTTTCTTTCGAAGATCGAAAGGGGACGTCGACATGGGCGTGACTGTAACAATAACCCTGACGTGTAGTGTACCCAAAATCCCTCATGTGCCGAGGTCCCTCAGATTCTTTTTTTCCGCCCAACTAGTTGCTCGCCTAATCGGAGCTCGCTATAGTTGATATTGCTAATTACAAATTATTTGTCCCATGACCAATGGTCGTCTAGTCTTTGCTATACTTTTCACCGACTACTTTGTGGACTCCTACGCCCAAGACTTACACTGCTGTTCGGCGACTGAAGCATTGATCGACGTCTGTCGACCGCGTGGCCTCTGCGCTCCGGCCATGCCATTACAATAGGGAGAGTGTGGCCCTGGGTGATTGCTTTTTGAGAATGCATTTCCTTTTCCCCTCTCTTTCCCTATTTGGTCTGGCTGCCACCCTCTACCTCTGTTATCGAGAGGACACATTTAAATTTTGTCTCTTACATTGGAAAATTCCCATGGAAAGACACCCATTGCAGATGCAATTGGTGCTTACATCGTGACCACAAGTGTTCCTGGACATCCTGCAAACTTTCTTCCCAAGACGGTAAAGGACAGGCGGACTAAGTGGTGTGTGGCCTACGTGATGCAGGCCGAAAGTTGTTCCCCCCCGTTGGCGCCATTGCCTCTGATGATGAGAATTATAGCGGCAGCCATGGCTCTGAACTGGAGTCTATAGACCTTTCGGCGCATCCCTCCGGTTCCCAGGTTCCCGGCCTCAACAGACAGACCACCAGTTCTGTTATGGGGAGTTCACACCCCGGCGACAAGGGCAAACATGCACTACCCAGGGGAAAAAAAACACACAACCCCTAAGGCTTCCTCGGACGTGTCGAAACGCTGACACCAACAGGCCCGCCGAAAACCTCAACTGTGCCTTCCAAATCTAGCGGTCCGGTGCCCTCACTGCAACCATCGTCTTGCCATTCGACTGGGCCTCCCTCTCACAAGGGCGTCCATTTAAAAAAAGCACACGGTTACTGACACGCCGACCAACGGCACGTTCGCACCTAAGGCTTCGATGGAGTGGACTACTGCGACGACCCCTACAGGCACGACGAAAATCACTGCTCAGCCGGCAAAAATACGTGAGAGTCTTGCAACTATTTCATCAGCGGAACGGCCCAGAAGCACCCCCGCTTGCCGAGAGGAGTACTCTGAGGTCCCCCAGCCCCTCTAGGGCATTATCAGGTAAATCTCCCCCTTCTTGAGAGCCTTTCCCTCCTCCAGGACCCTCTGTTTCATCCCTGTGGAAAATTATATGGATAAAAAGTCACAATTCATAGACTTCTCAGAGAAGTAAATTACTCCCAAGAGGCCTACGGAGGACTCGTCCTGCCCCATTCCACCGAAGCTGCAGAAGCTTCCTATTAAATCCCAAATCCACCAAGAGTTTTTTGAGAATGCAGAACTGGAGGAAACCTATGAGGACAATCCTTGCGGTCAGGACACTCTTGAACAGGGCCCAGATTGGGAACAAGATCAGCCAGCAGATCAGGGGCATTAGCTCTCACCCACTCATACCCCAGACCCAGACATTATTTGCCTAGTCCCGCCTTCTTCACCTCAACAAAGGCTGCCATTGCCAATAGATGACCAGATGGTATTTAATGCCATCCTGAAAAGGGCAGCAGATCACTTTCAGATCGCTACACAAGAGGCTGTCCAGGACTCTGACTTTGTTGAGGACATTTTGAAAGAAAAGCCTCCCACTAGTCGGGCTATTCCTCTGCTCAACTCCATAAAGAAACGCGTTGCTCCTTCTTGGTCTCCTTCCCTCACAAGGGCCGTCAACCCTCGGGTTGAGAAAATGTTTCGCCCTTCTCCATCTGACCCCATGTACATTCGAGGTCATGCCATAGTGGACTCTCTGGTTGTTACAACCACCAGAAAAAGGGCAGGGGTGCCACTGTCCACAGCCGAGGCTCCCCCAGATAAAGACTGCAAAAAACTCTAATTACCACACCCACTGCTTATTCCACCAGAATTGCAAATAACACGACCCTTCTCGCAAGTTACAGCGACATACACTGAGGCCTGCTCCAAGAAGGCCTCCAAGAGGTCCTGGAATCCACGTGATCACACCTGCTGGCGGTCGTCACCGAGGGTGGACAGGTAACCCATAATATGCTAAAGAACACATTAGACGCTGCTGAAACAGCATGGTGTACTCTGGCTCAAGAGACACGCCCGGCTAAAAAAAAATGCAGGTTTCAAGCCGGAGACTCAAGCTTCCCTGATTTGGTAAGGGAGTCTGACTCCTTAGAGATGGCTAAGAAGGAACATGAGACTTTGAAATCGCTCAACCAAATTACAGCCAGGCCTTTTCAACAGCGGTGAGGCTCAAACTCACGTTGATCCTTTTTGAGGGCAGTCAATCTCCCCATAATCAAAATGGCACTGGAGGTACCCCACGGTCCTCCGGACAAGGCTCATCTGGCAACAGCCTGTATCGGCAAAAAGGACAGCGCAGAGGCAAGGGTAGAGGCAGAACCTCCATCCCAAGAGGCTCCCCGGCCTCCGCATCCAAATGATTCACCAGTCTGGCTCCCCTCCATGCATCCCGGGTCGGGGGGACCCTTAACATCGTTCATTCACGCATGGGTGGGGATCACATCAGACCAGTGGGTGCTAAAGACAGTCACCCATGGTTATTGCATTGAGTTCCATCGGCCACCTCGATTTCCCCCACCAAAGAGCAGGCGCCTATCACCAGCACACCTGCAATTCCTGCTGGAAGAGGTGCAGATCCTTTTGGAAAAAGGCGCTGTAGAATTCGTCCCCATTCACCAGGTAAATGAGGGTATTTATTCAGTGTACTTCCTTGTACCCAAAAAGGATCTCACCATGGGCACTGCGTTAGATCTTCTCCCAGCGAACAAATATGTGAAACCGCAGAAATGCTGAATGCCAACATGGCAGGAAGTAATACCACTGCTGGTGCAGGGGGGATTACATGGCCACATTGGATATGAAAGACGCATACTTTCATATTTCAGTGTTGTCAGCACACAGGAAGTACCTAAGGTTCATGATGAAGGACACACACTATCCATTCAGGGTTCTTCCCTTCGGCATCGCCTCAGCCCCAACGGTGTTCACGAAGGTAGACTGTAGCAGCTGCTCACCTGCGCAGGCAGTCCAATCTAGTCTATCCCTACCTCTACGACTGGCTCATAACAGAGGATTTGTACGGAACATGCCTAACAAATACCCAGAAGATGGTAGAGCTCTTTCAGCATAGGCTTCTGGATCAACGAAAATAGGTTGTCTAGACCCCAGCCAAGTAAAAGTTTTTCGGGGCTCTAATTCGGACCAAAGACTGCCTCGTCTTCCCCTCCAACGAGAGGGTTCAAAACATGATGTTCCAGATCCCTCACTATGTAGCGAGTCATGAGGTGACCGTACCCAAAGCCATGCGACTACCAGGAATGATGGCCTCCTGCATTTACTTAGTTTCACACGCTCACTTGCGCGTGCGCCCAATGCAAGAGTGGCTCTCGAGCCATTGGTGTCAGGCCAGCAGACAGTGGGACGATCTAGTGGTTGTTTCGGCAGCCCTCGTTCAGTCTATGCATTGGTGGTCAAGGGAAAACCTTCTGCAGGGAAAGACCTTCTCCGTCCCCGCAGTAGAAGCCACTCTTACCACAGACTCATCCCTGACTAGGTGGGGAGCTCACCTCCTTCATCAAACGGCGCACGGTGTGTGGTCCCCAGTGGTAGCATCCAATCACGTAAATCTGTTGGAATTGCTGGCAGTGTTCAAGGCCCTGAAGGCTTTTCAAATACACCTCCAGGGGAAGACAGTTATAGTCCTCACGGACAGTACTACAGCCATGTATTACCTAAACAGTGGGAGGCACTCTCTAGGGCTGTCCAAACTGTCACAGAACGAATGGAAATGGGCTCTCAAACACAAGATGTTCCTTCTGTCACAACAGGTTCCAGGAGAACTCAATCTTCTGGCGGACGTACTCAGCAGAGACTGCCTTCTTCCCGTAGAGTTCGAATGGCAACTACACAAGGACATTGTACTCGATATCTTCGCAGACTGGGGCTTCCCAGAGATCGGCTTGGTCGCAACTCCGGAGAATGCACAATGCCCAGATTACACCTCCAGGTACCCTCGGAACAGATCCAAGTGGAACTTTCTCTGGATAACATGGTCAGTGAAATGTGTATGCTTTTCCTCCGAATTCTCCTACTCAACAGACTAGTGCACAAGATGCACCTAGAAGTCAGTCAGGATGATTCTGGTGGCCCTGATGTGGGCCTGCCAATCTTGGTTCTTACATCTCATGACTGTCAGTCTCCCCCCCAGGAACCTGCCATGCCCATCCAGCATGCTATCCCAAGACAAGGGAGAAACACTACACCCTTGCCCTCAAACTCTCAATTTAGCATCCTGGCTCCTGAGGTCATAGTTTCGGGCACCTCCAACTCCCTCAAAGATGTATGGACATACTTGGGGAAACACCAGACACTGCTACTCCAGTAAATGGGAGCACTTTGTTATCTGGTGTAATAACAGGGATATCAATCCCATTGATTGTACACCAAGACATATTGTTCTGTACCTAACTTACCTGCTAGGTTCAGGTCTGGTCTAAAGGTCCACCTATCGGCGCTTTCTCCGTACACCACGCCCCAAAGCATGGTTTTGTGGTGGAAAATTCCAGTAATTAAAGCATTTATGGAGGGGGAAAAAGGATCCATCCCCCTATCTCAAACCCAGCTCCCGGGCGGGACCTGAATGTTGTACGGTTAATGGGGCCTCCCTTTGAACCAATGCACAAAGCTAGCCTGAAAGAACTCGCCTACAAGACCGCCTTCCTGGTATTGGTCATCTCAATAAGGAGAGTTGGCGAAATGCAGGCCCTTTCAGTTGAAGACCCTTTTGTTAAGATTCACAAAGATAAGGTGGTCCTGCACACTCACCCAAGATTTGCACCTACATTTATTTCAAAGTTCTCCAATATGGGGTCTGCCATGGATTCTCATGCTCATGAATATTCCCCATCGTCAGGCTGGGAATCATCGGTAAAATTAAAAATCACTTTCGTTTCTGAACTGTCTTTCTCCTAATAACCAATCACTGGTCTCTAGGTCATACTGCCCCCAGCCAATGACTGCCCTCTACCTAAGCCCCTCCTCAGGCAGCCATCTTCATATTTTTACCGCACGTTCAAGTGTTGGGAGTCCTCGTGCTTAGCTCTTGAGCTTTTACTGCGTATTGCGTTTTCTAAAGAGCCTCAAGCTCCACCGATCGGGGACCCGTTTTTGCATGCCGTTTTTTTTTTTTTCGTCAAATTTCACTTCTTGGAGGATTCCGGAAGATCTTGGAGGCCTACCCCTCGTGGTCATGGCCGAAGACAAAGGAGACTAGACTCCTCTGTTTAGGATCTGCCCAGGATGTGGACTACAGAACGTCTTCAAGGAGGATGGGCACTCCCGGTGCCTCTACTGCCTTCACGCGGATACATCGCAAGTCCTGGAGATCTGTGTATTCTGCAAGGACATGTCCTCCCGGACCATGAAGGACCGTCACAAGCGACTCGCTGACTGGCTGGAGTCGAAGAGCCCGGCGGCAGGTGAGCCCTGGCAACGTACCTCTCCCAAGAGGCAATCCGAGCGGTCTTCTAAGACCTTTAAAGGCGCTCCGGTGATGGGGACCCAGCATAAGGCTAAGCACTGCGAGTCCGTGGGCACCGGGAGCACTGTTGGTATGGGCTCCTCGGCTGCCAGGCCCACGCAGCATCACCGACGCCGTCAACCATGAGCCAACGCTCCGGCTCAATGAAGAGGAAGTCAGACAACCCGGGGAAGCTTCTGGAGAAGACCCGGTCGGTTCCGACGGAGAAAGCCAAGGGGGACCAAGGCGGTGGCCCTCCCCCCACGGTGAAGGCCTCAGACGCTCCAAAGGTCGTGAAGGCCCAGATTCACCAGGCTAAGGCCTCGATTGATGGGGTGGCAGTGTCCCTGGTGAAGACCACGGGGACGGCCCCAGTTGAGATGTCCCCCAAGCCAAGAAGTTCCCTGCCCGGCTGGAGGGAATAGTCTTTCACGCCCATCGATGAGACCCCCGTGAAGCCCCTGGGTGAAAAAAAGGGGGTGGCACGATAGTCCTATCAGACTCCGATATCTCCTCTGAGGATGAGCTTTCAGGACTCTAATCGGTTCTTGACCAGCAATTCGCGGAGGTCAGCGCCTATGGGAGGGATCCCGACGAGGCAGACGTGGAAAGCAACGGGGGAGACGGCGAGGAACGGCAGATCGACGAAGAGCCGGAGGACACTACACCGCTGCCGACTACCGTCGCAACCGCTGCCTCCACTGGCGGACAGATCGGAGGACATCTTGCTAGCCTTGCCCACGCTGTGCACAGAAATAAGGACAAATATGCCCTTGCCTCCGGTGGACGATGCAGCAGCGCCTGGACCGCCGGAGAGCCCACCATCCAAGCGAAGGCCGGTCCATCCTCCCCCGCCCTTCCTTCCTCCACTCCACCGAGGGACGAGACGGGCGACGACGATGGAACTGATCTCCCGTCGCCCCCACCCCGGGCTTCTCCACCCGACGAAAGTGGCTCCTTTCACGTCATGATCGCTAGAGCCTCACCGCTTTTTCAGCTATGCCTCGAAGAACAGAAGGAGGGATTCCTTTACCAACCACGAGAGGCCAAGAGGAAGACCGTGCTCTCGGTACCGTTGTTGGACGACAACTGGGACGAGAGGCTGGCCCTCCTGAAGAACCCATCCTCAGCCCTGGCGAAGAGGGACCGGTACGAGAAGTAGTACCGGGTTCCAGACTCTGCACCGATGTGCCTCAGAGCGCAGCCGTCCCCAGACTCAGTGGTTTCCGCCACGGCCAAGAAGAAATTGGCTGGGGTGACGGCATAGACTTCCACTTCCCCGCCGGACGGCTAGGGGAAGAATATGGACACCATGGGACATCGTGCATCTCGTTGGCGGCGACTACCATGAAGGCTGCCAACACGCTCGCTATCGTGGCCCGCTACGATAGGGAGCTGTGGTTTAAAATCGCCCCCTCCTGAACTTCCTCCCAGATGACAAGAGGGCTGAAGCCCTTGAAATATTACAAGAAGGCGAGGTGGCTTGGGACCACGCCATCACGGTGGCCAAGGACATAGCAGACACCGGCTTCCACCAGATGGGCAACAGCGTTTGCCTTTGCTGGTGGGGCTGGCTCAGGGCCACCGACTTCCGTCACGACGTTCAGGCGAGGGTACAGGACATGCCCTTCAGGAACTTGTTCGGCAAGGCAGTAGACGAGTCGCTGCATGCCGTAAAGGCAGACCCCGAGACGGCCCGTGCATTGGGCACACTCCATCAACGACAGCCATCCTTTTGGCCCTCCGGCGGCAAGTCACAAGGTGCCTCCAAAGGATTCAGCGGCAGCTCTTCCTCATACCGTCAGGTGGCCTGTTCGTCGCAGGAAGCCTACAGAGGCCACAACAAGGCCGGCAGCCATAGTCGTCGTTGCCAAGGGGCCCAAGGTGGTAAGGCCTCGGCGAAGTAGAACTGAACCGGCCGTGACATCGGGCCCCCACCGGAGCACCCCGGTGGGAGGCCAGCTGGCGAACTTCGTCGTTGCGTGGAAATCCATCTCCACCGACCGTTGGGTGCTGGATGCCCTGGGCCACGGGCACACTCTGGAGTTCCAAAGGAAGTTTCCCTGTTTTCCACCCGTGGCCAGGAAAGAGAACCACATTCCTCAACTACTTCTAGAGGTACGAGCAATGCCAAAGAAGGGCACGATAGAGCTTTTCCCGAAGAGGCTCTGGGGCTCTGGAGTATACTCGCAGTACTTCCTGGTTCAAAAGAAGACTGGCGGCTGGCGCCCATTGTAGTTCTCGGCCGCCTCAACAAATGCATAAATCCCCAGAAATTCTGGATGGTCACCCTTCACCACACGTTGGGACAGCTGGAAGAAGGGGACTTCCTGTTGCTGGACCTGGAGGATGCCTACTTCCACATCCCCATTTACAAGGAAAGTTTCTGCGCTTTGTGGTCCAAGGACGGCACTACCAGTTCAGGGCCCTCCCCTTCGGTCTGAAGTCGGCCTCCAGGGTCTTCACCAAATGCCTGGCACCTGTGGCAGCACGGCTGCGCCTGCAGGGGATCCACGTCTACCCCTATCTGGACGATTGGCTCATCTGAGCGAAGTCAAAGGAACTCGCCGTCTAACACACAGCAAGGACGTTCCGCCTGCTCATGGAATTGGGGTTCTCGATAAACTATGCAAAGTCCTGCTTGGATCCATCGCAGGACGCCCAGTTCCTGGGAGTCAGATTCAACATGGTGGCGCACCTAGCCGCACCGTCGGAGGACAGGATAAAGGCCATCCTGGGCAAGGTACACTGGCTGTTGGCCATGAAGGTTGCCAAGGTGAGGTTCATCAAGTCCCTGCTCGGTATGATGTCCTGCATCTACCTCGTTCGGCTGTGCAGGCTGCGGATGCCGCCACTGCCGGAGTTCCTCGACACCCGTTGGATGCAGGCGAAGGGAAGCTTCGAGGACAGGATCGCCCTGAACGAGACATTCCATTGGGCGATTCTATGGCGGGGGGGGGGTCCGCATGCATATAATGGTGGGCATGGACTTCAGACCCTGGCGCTTCAGGAGACGGTGACAACAGACACCTGCCTGGAGGGATGGGGCACACACACCGGACATCTCCACGCAAGAGGTCTTTGGCTCCCGGATGAGAAGTCGTTGCACATCAACGTCCTGGAGCTCCGGGCCGTGTTTTGGGCCCTCAAGTCATTCCTCCTGTCCCTGAAGGGCAAGGTGGGGCAGGTCTTCACCGACAACACCATGACAATGTTCTAAATGCGGAAGCAGAGGGAACCAGATCCCCTGCTCGCTCCAAGGAAGCACAGGACTTCTGGCACTGGGCCTTCGCTCAAAGGATGTTCCTGGTACCCTTTCATCTGGCAGGAGTGAAGAACATGTCACCGCCGCGCTCTTGTCACGAGTGGGAACTTCGGCATGATCAGGTGGATCTACTGTTTCGACAATGGGGCAATCCCCAGATCGATCTGTTTGCAATGGCGACGAACACCAAGTGCCAGAGGTTCGCCAGCAGGTTTCCCCAGCTGGGGAGCATGGGGGATGCGTTCTCATTCCCCTGGGACGGCCTGTTCCTCTATACGTTCCCACCATTGCCCTTGCTCCTACGACTAATCAGTCAATTCACCAGACGGTCCTGGTGCAGGATGATCCTCGTCGCACCGGCGTGGCCTACGCAAACATGGTACCTGGACCTTCTGGACTTGTCAGCGTCCCCTCCAGTCAACCTTCCGACGGACGCAGATCTTGTTGCCAGGGAAGGTGGCGCAGTCCTGCACCACAACCCTTCGTTGCTGAACCTGCAGGCCTGGCTCCTGCAGCACTAGAGTTTGGTGGATACGAGATCCCGGCCAATTGCAAGGAGGTTCTTCGGATTCGACTCTTAAATGCTACGGACATAAATGGAAGAGGTTCACTGCCTGGTGCTGTGCATAGAAGATAAACCCTCTACGGATCACGGCCCCTCAAATGCTGCCGTACTTGCTGTCGCTGGCCAAGGCAGGGCTGGCGCACGCATCTATCCAGAGCCATCTGGTGGCTATCTCCCGCTACACCAGGAATATTCCACTCGTTCCTGCCAGTGAAGGCTCCGGCCTCGGCTTGGGAGCTCAATGTGGTGCTGACTAGGCTCATGGGTCCCCCGTTCGAGCATCTGCATTCAGCACCTCTGAAATTCCTGTCGTGGAAGACCGCGTTCCTGGTGGCCATCACCTCCGCACGGCGAGTGGGAGGGATCCAGGCCCTCTCCTGTAAGCCTCTGTACCTGACATTCCACGCAACAAGGGTCATGCTGAGGACACACCCCTCCTTCATGCCCAAAGTGCCGTCGGACTTGCATCTCAACAAACCCTTGGTGCTACCTGTTTTCTTCCCATTGCCTTCGTCACCGGCTGAGAGGACTTTGCACTCGCTGGATGTGGCTAGAGCGCTGAAGTTCTACGTGGACCGCACAAAGAGTTTTTGGAAGATCCGAAACATGTCGGCACACAATTGATACGAGTGTGTTTAGGAAGCTCTGAGCAGAAAGAATTATACTGCCCAGAAGGACAATCAAGTTAATGTGGTTTTACTGTTTTGTTCAGCCACATATGAATGCCTTGTTTAATTTAATACGTTACATTGTGTTTAATCTTCGGAGTACATTTCGGTGCTTGTGAGGACTGTTGTTCAGCTCAAAATACTGTAATTGTTTCAGAAACTGTCAATACACTATTTTTGTTAATGATTTCCCACACTATTAGGTAATAGTGTGGTTGTAAATTTGAATGTTTTTTGGTAAAACTTACATATATAGATAAACACTTCATCTGTTTAAACTCTGTTTTGTTCAGTCTTGTGGTGCTTTTCTGTAGACAAGCAGATAGACAGGGGCTCAATATACCTTGTTGATTATACAAATAGATTATGAACTCAGTGAATGCGGACTGCATCGTAACAAACTCCGACTGTTGACTCTCGTGACCCAAAATCTCTCCTGTCTTGAATGGGATTGGACTCACAAAGTTCTAAAAATAATAACGGGGACTGTGTCCCATAAGGAGTGCAGCACAGGGCTATCAGCTGGTAACGGCTGGTGTGTGTCTGGTGCTGAGCTTTCAGAAGATGTCACAGCTGTTTGTGAACTTTGGGCCTGTGAACCAGGGGAAGGCCCTCTCCAAGGCCTCCATTTCCAGGCTCTCTGGCTGCATCACACATTGTCACCGGTTGGCAAACCAACCGTTGCCTGGCCGTCCGAGCCCATTCGACCAGAGGGACCGGTGAATCTACAGCGTTCCTGTCTGGTCTGCCCCTGCTGGACATCTGCAGGGCTGCTACGTGGAGGTTGACACATACCTTCACGAGATTCTACTGCGTCGACCGGGATTCCAGGGAGGAATCCAGAGTCGGCCAAGCAGTGCTGCACAACCTGTTTGCATGAAGGTGAGCCTGGTGAGGAGGTAAGAGATGCTTAATGTTGAGCCTTGCCCCCTCCTGTGGTTGTGCATGTGTTTACTGCTATGTATTCTTGTATTCATGAGCATGTGAATCCATGTAAGACCCCATGCTGGAGAAGGAACAAGTTACTTACCTGTAACTGTTGTTCTCCAGCATGGGTCTGGCATGGATTCACATGCGAACTCTCCCGCCTACCCCTCTGAGGCTCTTCTCTAGGTCCTACTGCCACTTTACGTGCTACCAAATCTGAAGATGGCTGCCTGACGAGGGGCTTAGGTAGAGGACAGTCATTGGCTGGGGGCAGTATGACCCAGAGACCAGTGATTGGTTATTAGGAGAAAGACATTTCAGAAACTAAACTGAAACTAATTTTTTCTTTTACCGAGGATTCCCAGCTTGACGACGGGGAATATTCATGAGCATGTGAATCCATGCCAGGACCATCATGGAGAACAACAGTTACAGGTAAGTAACTTGTTTCTTCCCTGTAAACCAGTCCATAGCACTACCCACCTTTTTCCAAAACCCCACTAACGTGGCAGAAAGAAGCCTCCACACACTAGATGTGAGGAGAGCAGTTATCTATTATCTGATATAGATATATATTATATAGACTAGCCACTAAGGAAAACAAACCAGTTCTTTGTTTTAGTGGCAGCTGGTAGAGAAGGGGACCCCGTCTATAAATCAGCTGTATCAAAGTGGATTGTGAACTGCATCACACACTCTCTTGCTAAGAGAGACCTGCCCTTCCCGCCTAGAGCGCACACTACTCGGGCACAGGGGCTCCCATAGCATTCATTGCAAATGTTCCTCTTGAGTCTATTTGTAAAGCAGCAACCTTGAGTACTGTGTACACCTTTACACATAATTACTGCCTAGAAACAGGTCTGATTCTGATGTGGGACAAGCAGTGCTAAGACATCTGTTTGCTATTGCTTGTTCTCACATCCCACCACATCTCTGGGTACTGCTCGATAGTCTATGCACAGCATGTGATTCTAAGAAGATTAACAAGCATCATAAGACATGCATTGCTCACCGTAATAGCATTTCTTTTAATTGTATCTGCTTAAATTCACATGCACCCACCCTTCCTCCCCTCTTCTAGTAGAAGGAACATAGACATCTTACACCTTCTCTCTTACGTACTCAATCACGCTGACTATAAGGCTCCCTTACAGCAGAAAAAACCCAATTGCAGGGGCCAAGAGGCGTGAGTGATTTTGGGTACACTACATATCACGTAAGGGATGGTGTTAGTTACTCGCTTGTCTACGTCCCATTTCGATCTTCGAAAGAAAAGATGCAATACTCTGGAATTACAACTAGATGTCGGACTATATGCACAGCATGTGTATCTAAGCAGATACAATCATCGGAAATGCTATTACGGTGAGTAATGTATGATATATATATTTCTGATGTTTGTTAATCTGCTTAGAATCACATGCTGTGCATAGGTCCGACATCCAGTGGTCACTGCGGAGTATTGCATTTTGTTTTTCGTAGTCGAAAAAGGGGACGTCGACAAGGCGTGTCTGTAACACTATCCCTATAGTGACGTGCGTTGTACCCACAATCCCTCACGCGTCGAGGTCCCTCAGATTGTTTTTTTCCGCCCAGCTTCTTGTCGCCTTACGCGGAGCTCCTAGAGAGACATTGCAAATACTTACTACATACCTCGGTCCTTAATTATACTTATTATATTGTTAAAGATCCCTCCCCTCGACGTTAGCTGTGAAGCTGTTTCTCCGCCGAGCAAGTTTTCGACGGAGGGGAAGAGACGGAGGAGATCCTTCGGCGCTGCCGAACACGTGGCCTGGCCTCGCCGGCCAACATACAGTAGGGAGAGTGGGGGTTCGAACTTTTATCTTCTCTTTGAGAATGTCTTTCTTTCTCCCCTATCTTTCCCTTGGGGTTGTTATCACCAGTTATTATTGCCTCAGCTATGGAGAGGACACCTTTTAAGTTTTGCCCACGCTGTAGGGGCAAATACACTTGGAAGGACAAACACAAGCTCTGTAATCGTTGCTTGCCCCTCGATCATAAGGAGGACAGCTGCGCGGCCTGTAAGCTCTTGAAACCAAGAACTCTTAAAGAACGGAAAGTTAAGAGGTGGGCGGACTACGCTATGTCGAAGTCAGTTTCTTCACCCGCCGCCGCCGTTACAGAAAGTGACGAGGAGGGTGATAACTCGACGTCCGTTACGGAAGTCATTAACCCCCAGAAGGAGCGCTCGCGCTCCTCGACGTCTGTCCCCGGCCCCGACGGGCTCGGCTCACGCCCTCCTTATGGGGATGAACATCCCGGCGACAAGGACGCACATAGACCCCATAGGCCTAAGCACACAACCCACGGCTCTTCTTCGTCGAAGACGAAGGATCCATCAGTGCCGAAGGGGGCGCAGGGCACTCCGGCGTCTACCTCAGACCGTAAGGGTCTCAAGCCCCACCCGCAAACGCAGCCGCGACCAGCGATTGGGCTTTCTTCAAGCACAGGCGCTACCTCAAAATCATCCCACTTAACGCTCCATAGAGCGGCCGTCGAGGAACAACGCGTAACGCAGGCAACGTCGACACCAGAGCCCTCTACTGACAAACTCGTTGTCGAGAGCCTGGCGAGAATTGTTTCCGAAGACAAACGTAAGCGGACGACGAAACAAACGTCGAATACCGCACAAAAAGCTATGGAAACGCTGAAAAAGCACAAGAGTACCCAGGAACTGCCCCCTTCATCTAAGGGCACTTCTGAACTACCGGAGGGCTTTTCAGAGGGCGACGGAAACCTTTCTTCGACGTTGTGGGAGCGTTCTAAGCGTTTTGAAGGTGAAAACACTGAATTCCCCCCTCTAGACTATTCAGGGGTCCCCCATGAGACCCTTGAAAGACTCCATTCTTGTATGGAGAAAATGGAAAGGTTTTTGGGAAGCCAAAACCCACCCACACCCAAAAGACCAAGAGAATGGCCCCAGGATGACCCTAGGGTCAAGATTCCTAGGCTGTTTCCCCCTTCTACAGATGTATATGACCTCACTGAAGAGGAGCAATACCTCCAGGAAGATGAGGAGTGTTTGGGTGGAGAGGAAGAACATGAGGAAGAGGGGTTTGAAGAAGATCCCTACACTAGTGCAGGAGCTTTTGAAAAAGATACAGCTACCTCGCAGCCCTGGCAATCCCCATCAGTGCAGCCTTGACAATCCCCATCAGTGCACTCAGACCCTGATATCTTTCACCCTTCTCCTCCCAAGGATTCACCTATTGGAAACACCTCTCCCATAGATGACCAACCTTGACTTAATGCACTATTGCGCAAGGCAGCAGCGCATTTTGAAATAGACACAGGGGAGACTCTTCCTGACATAGACTTTGTAGAGAAAGTTATTAAAGAGAAAGCCCCTGTTAGTCAGTCTATTCCGCTCCTGGCTTCTATAAAGAGAAGAATAACTCCTTCCCTTTCCAATCCTGCTTTAGTCAGAGGGGTCAACCCTCGGATAGAAAAGTTCTTCAGCCCTTCGTCCTCTGACCCTTTGTACATCAGAGGACATTCTATTCCGGACTCCCTCGTAGTTACTAATACAAGAAAAAGAGCGGGGGTACCACTATCCACTAGTGAGGCACCACCTGACAAAGAGGGCAAGAAGCTCTATGCACTTGGGAAGAGAATCACGACCTCCGCCGCCTTCTCAGCTAGGATTGCAAATAACAATTCCCTACTAGCTAGCTACGCAGATGCACAGTGGAGCAAGCTGCGCAGCGAAGCAGAGGACGCACCAGAACCCCTGCGTTCACGCCTGTTAGCCATAATCTCAGAGGGAACTTTGGTAAACCAGGGCATCGTAAAGAACTCCTTAGATGCCGCAGAGACGGCTGGCCGTTCCCTGGTTCAGGGAATACTTCTCAAACGCCATGTCTGGCTGCGCAATTCGGGATTTAAGCCGGAAACCCAGGCTTCCCTGATAAATAAGCCCATAGAACAAACACATCTGTTTGGGAAAGCAGTTGATAAGGCCCTAGAACATGCGGAGAAAGAGTTTGATACCATCAAGACTCTTGACCAAATTTCTAGGCCCCCTAACAGACGCGGCTATGGCAATAGACGCTCCTTTCGTGGCCAACGCCAGCAGCAAAACCAACAGCAATTTTACTCTGCTACCACTGGCCCTCTAACCAGGGTAACAACACCCAGTTCAGTCAAAGAGGCCAACGCCGTGGCAAAGGAAGAGGTCGCGGCTCCAGCCCCAAAGGTTCCACGCCCAATACCGACAAATGACCCGAAGATTCGGGTCCCCTCCCATGCATCACCGGTCGGGGGCCGGCTAACATCGTTCTTTTCAGCATGGGAGGGAATATCGTCAGACCGCTGGGTATTATCCACCATAGCCCACGGATACTGCATCGAATTCAACGGTTCCCCGAAGTACAGACCCCCACGGAACCGACGCATGACACCGGAACACCTCACCATTCTTCTTCAAGAAGTAGAAGAGCTACTGAAAAAAGAAGCTATAGAGGCTGTCCCCCTATCTCAGGTAACAGAAGGTATTTATTCAGTGTACTTCCTTGTACCCAAAAAGGACTTAACCATGCGCCCTGTATTAGATCTGCGCCCAGCGAACAAGTTTGTCAAACCCCAAAAGTTTCGTATGGTGACCTTGCAGGAAGTAATCCCACTGTTATCGCAAGGGGATTACATGACAACACTAGACATGAAAGATGCATACTTTCATATTTTAATGTTGCCAGCGCACAGAAAATACCTCCGGTTCAACATAGAGAACAAACACTACCAGTTCAGAGTACTACCCTTCGGGATAGCATCTGCACCAAGGTTCACGAAAGTACTGGCAGTGGCAGCGGCCCACCTGCGCGGGTTATCCATCCCGGTATACCCTTACCCCGACGACTGGCTCATAACAGGGGATTCTTACGAAACATGCTTCTCCAATACCCAAAAGACTGTAGACCTTTTGTTCCAACTGGGCTTCTCCATCAACGAAAAGAAGTCCAGCTTAGACCCCAGCCAAATCAAACAATTCCTAGGGGCTCTTAATTCGAACAAAGGACGGCCTCGTCTTCCCCTCCAACGAGAGGGTCCAAAACATGCCGTTTCAGATCCCCCATTATGTGGCAGGTCGAGAGGTGACGGTACGCAAAGCAATGCGCTTGCTAGGGATGATGGCGCCATGTATTTATTTGGTACCTCACACGCGCCTGCGCATGCGCCCAATGCAAGAGTGGCTCTACAGCCAGTGGTGTCAGGCCAGCGGACAATGGGACGATCTAGTGGTGGTCTCGCAGGCCTTGGTTCTCTCGCTACGGTGGTGGACAAAAGAAAACCTGTTATTAGGGAAAACTTTTGCCACACCCGCAGTGGAAGCCACTCTAACCACAGACGCATCCCTTACAGGAAGGGGGGCTCACCTATCCCATCAGACTGCTCACGGAGCGTGGACTCCGAGCTTAGCATCCAAGCATATAAACCTGCTGGAACTACTAGCGGTGTTCAAAGCACTGAAAGCCTTTCAGGAACACCTACAAGGAAAGACAGTGATGGTCCTCACAGACAGCACCACAGCCATGTACTACCTCAACAAGCAAGGGGGCACTCACTCTCCAGGACTGTCCAAGCTGTCCCAGAATATATGGAAGTGGGCTCTCAAACACAACATGTTCCTACTATCACAACATGTACCAGGGGAACTCAATCTGCTAGCAGACAAACTCAGCAGAGACTTCCCCCTGCCCGAAGAGTACGAATGGCAATTGCACGAAGACATCAAGACGTCTTCACGCAATGGGGATTCCCGGAAATAGACCTGTTCGCAACTCTGGAGAACTCACAATGCCAAAGTTACGCCTCCAGGTACCCCCAGAACCAGTCCAAGGGGAACGGTCTGTCGATTCAATGGTCAGGGAAATTTGTTTACGCCTTTCCCCCGACTCCCCTTCTCAACAAAGTGGTGCACAAGATGCACCAGGAGCAGGTTACCATGATACTAGTGGACCCAATGTGGGCCCGGCAGCCATGGTTCGCTCACTTGATGGAGATGTCCCTATCTCCCCCAGTGAAACTTCCCTGCCCGTACAACATGCTGTCACAGGACAAGGGCAGGACACTGCATCCATGCCCTCAGACCATGAACTAAGCAGCCTGGCTCCTGAGATCATAGAATTTGGACATTTACAACTCCCGCAGAGATGTATGGACATCCTCAGGGAAGCCTGAAAACCTAATACTCGCCACTGCTATTCTAGCAAGTGGAAAAGATTTGTCATCTGGTGTAGAGGTAAGAGCATCAACCCGGTTGACTGCTCTCCCACTAACATTATTCTGTACTTGACCCATTTACTGGATTCAGGTCTAGTGTTCAATTCCATTAAAGTCCACCTAGCGGCACTTTCTGCATACACCACTTCCCAACTTAGTGTCGTGGTGGAAGATATCAAGGCCTTCATGGAGGGGGTAAAGAGAATACACCCTCCGATAGCTAACCCAGCTCCTGCATGGGACATAAATGTGGTACTTTCTAGACTCATGGGCCCTCCTTTCGAACCCATGCACAAGGCAACTCTTAAATACCTCACTCTTAAGACTGCTTTCCTAGTAGCTATCACCTCCATTAGGAGAGTAAGTGAACTACAGGCTCTTTCTGTACTAGACCCCTTTGTAACAGTTCACAAGGATAAGGTGGTTCTACGCACACACCCAAGGTTTGCACCAAAATTCATCTCGAAATTTCATGTAAACTAGTCAATAGAACTACCAACGTTCTTTCAAAACCCTTCCAGCTTGGGAGAAAAAAGTCTGCATACACTAGATGTACGCAGAGCTGTCATGTTCTACATGGAAAGAACCAGACCACTGAGAAAGACTAATCATTTCTTTGTCTCTGTGGCAGCAGGAAGAGAAGGAGATGCAGTTTCAAAGTCCACTATATCTAGATGGATTGTTCAATGCATCACTCTCTGTTACACTCTTGCTAAGAGAGAACTACCCTTCAAGCCAAGAGCACATTCCACTCGAGGCACTGGGGCTTCCATAGCGTTCATTGCAAATGTTCCCCTTGAGTCCATCTGCAAAGCGGCTACCTGGAGTTCTGTGCACACCTTTACAAAACACTACTGTCTAGATGCACACTCTAGATCTGACTCCCAGGTGGGACAGGCAGTATTAAGACATCTTTTCTCTATTGTTCCTTCTAATAACCCACCGCCAACTCCGGGTACTGCTCGCTAGTCTATGCACAGCATGTGATTCTAAGCAGATTAACAAACATCAGAAGACAATGCATTACTTACCGTAAAAGCATTTCTGATGGTTGTATCTGCTTAGATTCACATGCTCCCACCCTTCCTCCCCGCTCGGATGGAAGGAACATAGACATCCTTTTCTATATTTCTCTCTTTTCTGTACTCACTCACGTCTAGAAGGCTCCCTCAGGGCAGAAAAATACAAACAGAGGGACCTCGACGCGTGAGGGATTGTGGGTACAACGCACGTCACTATAGGGATAGTGTTACAGACACGCCTTGTCGACGTCCCCTTTTTCGACTCCGAAAAACAAAATGCAATACTCCGCAGTGACCACTGGATGTCGGACCTATGCACAGCATGTGAATCTAAGCAGGTACAACCATCAGAAATGCTTTTACGGTAAGTAATGCATTGTCATATTTCTGAGGCTTGTGGAATCTGCTTAGTTCACATGCTGTGCATAGGCCGACATCTAGTGGAAGCTACAGAGTATTAGTTTGTTTTTCGAAACTCGAAACTCGAAAATGGGCGTCGACACAGGGCGTGCCAGTAATACTATCCCTAGTGTGACGTCCACTGTACCTATGATCCCTCACGCGTCTAGGACCCTCGGATTGTTTTTTTCCGCCATACTGGTCGGAAGCATCCCAAGGAGTTCCCTGGCCTTAGCCATCATTTTGCAAAATATCTTAATATTTCCCCATTTTTCTCTACACCAACGTCGAGTCACCGAACTTAGACACTCGACGCGGGCCCGGAGAAGAAAACAACCGTTGAGAGCTGCACGACAGACATGGGCCTCTGAAGGCCTCTGGCCTCGGCCCGGGCCTTGGAAGGCCTCTGGCCTCGGCCCTGCAAGTCGGGAGAGTGAGGGGTGGTACATACTCTACACTATTATATAGGTACATTTTCTTATATATTCCTACACACCCTAGCCCGCTGCCACAGGGTGCGTATGGAGGGTACCCCTTTCGAATTTTGCCCCAAGTGCAACCACAAAGTACCCTGGGGTTGACAGACACGCCACGTGTAACCTCTGCTTGCCGAGGGACCACCCCGAGGCGAACTGTAGAGCGTGTAGTCAGTTTAAACCGAAGACCCTAAAGGACCGTTCGATCAAACGTTGGGCCCACCACGCCAGGCGACAAGAGGCCATGGCAGCGGAGGGCGCCTTCAGTGATGGCAGCGACGCCGTGCTTTCGGACGGTGAGGTCAACGTGGCGTCGAGACAGCCAAGTGCAAGTCCCCGACCTTGGAAGGTTATCCGGCAGGGCAGCTATGGGGAAAACCCCCAGCGACACCAGCGCTACCCACAGCACTTCCACGAATCACACGAAGTCCAACCGAGACTCGACGCGCACGTAGAGTTCTCGGAAAGAGGCACACAAAGAACGGTCCACCGAATCTGTGTCCTCTGGGCGTTCTCGCTCAAGAACGCTGCATGATACCAGGCAACCATCCACTGTTGTCAAAAGTGCCTCGCTCCCTAAGGTAACAGAGGTTCGATCGTCGGAAGACTAAGCCCACCTCTATCCCCAGGCCACACTCCAGGTGTCGGCGTCAGCAGACCACGGTACGGCTGCTCCCGAGTCCCGACCTTCACATTCTAGAGATAGGGACACTTCCCCCGAATCTCGACGCCAGACGTCGAAAAGCTCTGATGGAGTGAAAACAACGGGGAAACGCTCTTCCATCCATGGGGAGGGGGGAAAAACAGCAGAATAAGCACTCTCAACCTTCTTCTACACCACAGAAACAGACAGACAAGTCAGTCTTCTGGTAAATTTACCCAAGACCCCTGCACAAGGCCATTGGTCCAGTCAGGCTAGAACAGGGAAACTCTCCCAGGAAAAAGTAATCCCCAGCATTAAGGAATGGTCTAGTGAGGATATAGATAGTTATGTCTAGGATGTCATCCCTGGCAGACTTCTATGCCAAGAATCCTGAGCACTTCCTCTCCTAGACCCCTGACGGGGCTACACCCTCAGGGTCTAGGGACCCGGTACCCCCAAGTAAAAAATCCCGGGTTGAAGCACCAACACAAGTCTTCGGACCCCTTCTGTATACAGCCTTACTCTCAATATAATGAGGATCCACTTTTGATTGAGGATCCAGATTTGGGCACGTTGGGAGACCAAACTGGAATGGACTACTATGGGGATGACTAGGTCCAAGAGGACGACGAGGATGACCCAGAAACCTACAGGTTAGACTCACCAGTAGACAAAGAACCTCCAGTTACCGACTCCCCGCTGGACAACCAACCTCTCCTGAATGAGGTGTTGTCCAGAGCGGCAGAACACTTCCACATAGATACCCAGGGAGCACAGGAAGAGAGGGATTTTGCAGAGGAGCTAGTGGGAGAAAGACCTGTTGCCCAGGCCATCCCTATTCTCAAATCTATACAGAGGAGAATAGACCCTTCCCTTCTAAATCCCAACGTCACCAGGCAGTAAACCGCTGGATCGAAAAACTATTCAGGGCAGCCTAGTCAGACCCACTGTACATAAGGAGGCAACTGAAACCGGACTCCCTGGTAGTGACAAACACCCGAAAGAGGGCGGGAACGCCCCTATCATCGTCTGAAGCTCCACCCGACAGGGAGAGCAAAAAGATCTATGGTTTGAGTAGAAAGGTAGCCTCCACTTCCACCTACCAGGCAAGGATTCCCAACTCCACCACCCTACTGGCGAGTTACAACTGCCACCAGTGGGAACAGGTCGCGGCACTCTTCGACTCTGCCCCGGAACCTTTAAAAAGCCAGTTGGCACAGGTTGCTTCTGGGAGGGAAGAACCGTGTCCAGTTGCATCCTTCAAGCAACCTTTGATGCCGCGGAAAACGCCAGCAGACTGATAGCAGAGAGCACTGTTATCAAAAGACATGCTTGGTTAAGACCGTCTGGGTTCAAACCCGAGACACAAGCATCTTTAATAGACAAACCGGTGGAGCCTGATCTGCTGTTTAGCAAGGTGGTAGAGGATGCGCTTAAAAATGCCAAGGATGAGTATGAGATTCTCAAATCCCTGGGCCAGTTAAACAACAAACCCCTGAATCAAAGAGGGAATGGCAATTTTCGTCACCCACGCAGCCAAAATTCCCAAAGAGGCTACAACTATTCCCAGGGGCAGGGTACACCATGGAACAACAACCAGCAGTCTACCCAGGGTTATGGCTGGGGTAACAAGAGGACGTGGTAAGGGTAGAGGCAGCCCCAATAGAGGCAGCGGCACGTCTCCCCCAAAACAGTGACGTTCCATTCAGGGTCCCTTCTCACACATCCCCAGTAGGGGGACGCATTTTCAACTTCACCCAAGCTTGGGAAGGGATCACATCAGACAGATCGGTGCTGTCCACAGTGTCCGCAGGATACTGCATAGAACTGTTAGAGCGTCCCCGAAACCACCCTCCACGACAAAGAGTACATTAATTAGACCACCAGAAGATCCTCCTCGAAGAGATCGCCAATCTTCTCGCAAAGGATGCGATGGAACTCGTCCCGGGACTCCAAGTAAACAAGGGTATTTATTAAACTTACTTCCTTGTGCCAAAAAAAGATTTGACAATGCGCCCAGTATTGGACTTACGGCCTGCAAACAAGTATGTCAGGCCCCAAAAATTTCTCAAGACTACTCCCCAAGAGGTAATCCCCCCCCTCCTAAAAAAGGGGATTACATGGAAACATTGGGCATGAAAGATGCCTATTTTCATATTTCCATGTTCCCAGTGCACAGAAGATACTTGCGCTTCAAGGTGGACAGTCAGCACTGCCAGTTCAAGGTACTGCCCTTCGGTGTAGCCTCGGCTCCAAGGGTATTCACCAAGGTACTGGCGGTGGTGGTGGCGGTGGCGGCGGCATACCTACGCAGGGAGGCAATCCTAGTGTACCCCTACCTGGACGACTGGCTCATCACGGGGGAGACCCCAGTAATTTGCAGAACAAACATTCAAAGAACGATCGACCTCCTCTTCGAATTAGGTTTCTCCATAAACGAGAAAGTCAAGTCTGGTGCCAAGCACCTCAAAACAGTTCCTAGGAGCTGTCCTAAACACACAAGAGGGGTTGGCCTTTCCATCAGAGGAAAGAATTTGTAATATACTGCTGCAAATTCCGCAATATCAGGCCGGTCGCCAGATAACGGTACGCAAAGCTATGCGTTTGCTGGGCATGATGGCGTCATGTATTCACCTGGTCCCCCACGTGAGCCTGCGCATGCGTCCCATGCAGGAATGGTTGGCGAAGCAGTGGTCTCAGGCAAGTGGTCAGTGGGACGATCTAGTGGTCGTTTCGCCAACACTTGGACAGATTTTCTCTTGTCCACCAGTGAAGGCTTTGTACAATGGGAAACCCTTTTACGATCCCGAGATACAGGCGGTAGTCACAACGGACGCATGCCTTGCAGGGTGGGGAGCTCACCATCTCCACCACACAGCTGAGGGTCTCTGGTCTCACTCAGTGGCCAAGAATCATATCAATCTGCTAGAGCTTCTGGCAGTATTCAGAGCGCTTCAGGCGTTCGAGCCCTACCTGTTGAACCTGTCAGTGCAGATCCGGACGGACAGCACTACAGCCATGTTTTATCTGAGCAAGCAAGGAGGGACTCGTTCGTCAAATCTGCCCAAGCTTGCCCAGAAAATTTGGATATGTGCATTGAGACGGAACATCTTCCTGTTATCTCAACATGTTCCAGGGTATCAATTCTCTGGCGGACGCTTTGAGCAGAGATCCCCTCCCAGAGGAACACGAATGGTGTCTACACAGAGAAATCGTAGAAGATCTCTTCTCTCAGTGGGGTGTCCCCACTATAGACCTATTCGCCACAAGAGAAAACGGACAGTGCCCAGGATTCGCATCGAGGTTCCCCCAACCAGACTCCCAGGGGAATGCCCTGTGGATGAACTGGTCAGGGATGTTTGCGTGTGCTTTTCCACCAACACCTCTCATCTGGAAGGTGGTCAACAAGATGAATAGAGAATCGATGACGCTTGTCCTAGTTGCTCCCATGTCGGCGAGACAATCGTGGTTCCCACACTTACGCAGACTAGCGGTGTGCGAACCCATCAAACTCCCGGGCTGGTACAACCTACTGTCCCAGCACCAAGGTCAGAAAGTGCATCTTCAACCCAACTCAATGAACCTGGCAGCATGGCTCCTGAGGTCATAGAGTTTGAACATCTCAAATTACCGCAGAGATGTATGGACATCCTAAGAGAATCAAGGAAGCCAAACATGAGGCACTGCTACTTTGACTAATAGAAAAGGTTTATCTGGTGCCAGAATAAGCTAATCAACCCAGTTGATTGTACTCCTTCCACAATTGTCACATACATGCTCCACCTGCTGGACGCAGGGTTGGTTTTTAACTCACTAAAGGTACACCTGGCAGCGCTGTCAGCATACACCAACTCCCATAACAAGGTGTTGTGGTGGAAAGTACCAGTGGTTAAAGCCAAGGAGTAGAGAGACTTCACCCTCCCATTTCAAACCCACCACCAGGATGGGACCTTAACGTGGTGCTATCTAAACTCATGGGCACCCCATTCAAGCCCATGCATAAGAGCAGTCTCAAACACCTGACTTATAAAACAGCCTTCTTAGTAGCTATTACTTCTAGAAGAAGGGTCAGTGAAATTCAGGCTCTGTCAGTGCAGGATCCTTTCTTTAAGGTTCATAAAGATAAACTGGTTTTACTTACACACCCTAGGTTCTCACCTAAGTTTATTCCTAAATTCCACGTGAACCAGTCCATCGAGCTTCCGGCCTTCTTCCAAGACCCACAAAGCTCGGCTGAGGTGAAACTACACACCCTAGATGTGCGTAGGGCGGTCCTATACTATGTAAACCAGACCGCTAAGGAAAACAGACCAACAGTTTGTCTCCGTAGCTACAGGCAAAGAGGGAGATCGCGTCTCTAAAGGTGCCATCTCTAAGTGGATTGTTAACCGTATCCAGCTGTGCTACTCCGTTTCTGAAAAAACGTTGCCTTTCACGCCAATATCCCACTCTACAAGAGGCATTGGGGCCACTCTGGCTTTCATTGCAAATGTACCCCTTGACACCATTTGCAAAGCAGCTACTTGGAGCTCTAGTCACACTTTTACTCAGCACTACTGCATTGACACCCATTCCAAGACAGGTACTTGAGTGGGAATAGCGGTTCTAAGACATTTATTTGCTCATGACCCTTCTCACATCCCACCTCCTTCTTCTAACACTGCTCGCTAATCTATGCACAGCATGTGATCTAAGCAGATTCCACAAGCCTCAGGAGGGATACATTACTCACAGTAATCGTATTTCTGATGCTTGTATCTGCTTAGATTCACATGCGACCTGCCCTTCCTCCCCTCTGAGAGAAGGCGCATTGATGCTTGTAGTCTTATCTATCTGCTTGGATTATCTGTACTCGCGCTACTCCTCATGTCAGAAAAAATACAATCTGAGGGTCCTAGACGCGTGAGGGATCATGGGTACAGTGGACGTCACACTAGGGATAGTATTACTGGCACGCCATGTGTCGACGCCCAATTTTGAGTTTCGAAAAACAAACTGTAATACTCCGCAGCTTCCACTAGATGTCGGCCTATGCACAGCATGTGAATCTAAGAGATACAAGCATCAGAAATATGATTACGGTGAGTAATGTATCCCATATATTGTATATATATATTCAGTAAAAAAAACTTTGTTAAAGGGACGTTATGGTTCAAAGTAAAACCGGAAAACCCCTGAAGTTCGCCAGTTATGGTAAGCTAAGCAGCCTTAACTCGCGCCACCGTGCACTGCTAACACGAACACCCAGGACATCAAAGTTGACATCACAAATGTCATTGATGACATCACTGATGACATCACATGGCTGGCTCTCCCTTTTTTTCCTTTACTGACATATCTAAGCCACATACTGAAGAAAACCAACAGTCGGGAAGTAAAAATTGAAAAGATACTATATTTGTAGACTTAGGGTCAAGTCATATCATATGAAACATATATATATAGCGGAAGACACAGGCTTGAAAGAGCAATCCTTTCTGTGCATGAAGATAATCATTAGAGTTATCAGCACTTTCTCATAGTTTTATTTTTATTACTATACCTTCCCTGAATATGCTCATATTTGTATACATTGTACTCACACTCCTTTCCTTAGGGTTCACTGACATCATTTGATATACATACAGTAAGTAGCAGCTTTGAAACAGAGCAATCATTTCTCTGCATAAAGATAATCAGTTGGGTTATGAACTCTTTCTGCTACTACTTCTGCTTTTTTGCTTACTTCTCTGTCCCTGTATATACTCATATTTGTATGTTGTCTTTGTGTTTTGTCTCTAATAATGTAATTACGTGTTACGTGGGTTTTATTAGCTACTTATTACATGTTTCACAGTATGCAAAACTCTAATAAGAAAGCAGTTATCATTTCATTATTCTACATGGCAAGATTATGAATATTGCACCTTCATCATGTCTACTGCACACACTGCCCAAGTTTCTGCACGAGTTGCTTAGTATACTGGATAGAACTTCATAATAGAATGCTACTTATATCAATGCATTGCTTAATGCACTAATTAGCTCATGATATTTATTCAAATGATCCTTGACACTTTTTGGTCAACATAAGAATCCCTCCTACAGAGTTTTCATGAAAAGTAAATGCACAAGTGATGTCATCAGTGATGTCATCAATGACATTTGTGATGTCATCTTTGATGTCCTGGGTGTTAGTGTTAGCAGTGCACGGTGGCGCGAGTTATGGTTGCTTAGCTTACCATAACTGGCGAATTTCAAGGGTTTTTCGGTTTTACTTTGAACCATAGCGTCCCTTTAACAAAGTTTTTTTTTACTGAATTTTTTAAAAAATTTTTTAAATTTTTTTAAAAAAGTTTTTAGTAGCGCAACTTAAACATAATATCCCTGATTTTATATACATATAACATAGAACATACTGAACCCTTAGCTAGTGATTTCGATGTCCGCGGACTACCGCCATGTCCGCGGACATATCGAATATCTGAGCGTGGTGAATGTAAATTTAAATAGTGTGCCCCATTTTCCCTTTGAGGTTGGCTCCGAAAAGAGCCGTTGATTTGTTTCTTTTGCAGATGCTTGACAGACACCTGTTTTGTATTTTTTTTTAATTTTTCTTACTTTACTCCTAAAATCTTCACATAACCTTCTCCAAAGCAACCCTTACATTCCAAAACAGAATGGCATTTCCCATAAAAGATAAGGAAATGCCATCATCTTTAAAATGAACAGCATTACTGGAATCAATATTCTCATTATTATAGAAGAACATACCAGCTCTAAGCATGAAGGCACACATGCCTCGGCTGATTACACACATAGCATTGTTTTGCTGAGGACACAAAAACTGAACTATTGTCCCATATTGCCCTAGGTACTAATCCAGAAAAAATTACTTTGGCATTTGGAAGGATGTTCATTACTGCTTGAACCAAGTGTTCCAAATCTGCCAACAAAGTAAGGGCACTGACATAGCCCAAATGGAAAGCACCATAGTGCAAAACTACCACATGGGGACTGTTCAACCTGCCCATATCTTCACAAACTTGTACAATTCCCTGTACATTGCAATCAGGCACAGTGCTCCACACCATCTCCACTCCTTTAACATCAAAATTCTTTGCAACATGCCTGCATTGAGCATACTGTTGTAAACCATGCACAAACATATCTCCAAGCACCAACACCCTGACTTTCTCCACTTCTGCCATCTTCACTACACACAGTCTCTTTGAACACAAGTCCACAACCTCAACATCTGATTGGCTGATCCCTACAGTCTTCTTTCCATGCTGGATTTGCTGGAAAACCCCGGATGTAGCACGCCCTGTCCGCGGACCGCGTAACTCTTAGACAGCCCTTCTACCATTTCCACTTCACTCTCTGTGCCATTCCCTCATTGGATACAGCTAAGCAGGCACACAATACGGAGAACGTCCTCAGAACACCCCCATTTTGTTTATTTTCGAACATTTCAGGACACCGCGAGTGTTCTTAGAACACTTTCAACTTGACACCAAACCCATTCTGTTTATTTACGAACATTTCAGAACAGCCGTGTCGTCCGCAGAAAAATCGAACACAACAAAAGCGTCTAGCACATAAAAAAACAGAACATTGAACCTATCTCATACTCCCCCACCCTCCCCAAACACTCTTACACACCAACACACTCCACTAAATACAATTTTTAATCCAAGTTTCACCGCGCTGTCCGCGGTCATCGGCGAATGATCTGGCCATGATGTTTATAGTGATAGCTGTGTAATCTATGTAAAGAAGGAAAGGTTTAAAAAAAAAAAATGAAATCCAAAAAATTATACTCCTAGCTATTTAAAATACTAAGGTTTTAACTCACTCATACGTTCCTTGCCTGAGAAGACCTCAGTGTATGGACATGTTAATTTGCCTTTGTTTATCTGGCTTAAACTTGAATCCAAGTGATACAACTGATCACGTTGTGAAACTTGATGGCATACCATGGCATGAGAGTTGTCTTCTTAACAAAGTATATGGTTTCATTGTTCAACTGTGTAGAACATAACTGGGGGAATACATGCTAATATTTTTTTGTGAAGGCAAGATCTATGTGCCTCTTACAAAACTCGGTCTTATTCTGCTTTCAGGTTGCCTGAATAATAGATGTTTTTTCTGGAGTGTATTAGAAACCTAAGAGGTGCACTGCTATGGGAACATGTTTCCTTCTTACAAAAATGTGATGTATTTGTGAGAGGAGGGAGTGGTCTGGTCTCCAAACCATCAGGAAATTTCAGAAATTAATATTGGCAAAGCCAATAGTTTTTGCTTTTGTGCAGGCACCGGATAGGCTTTTGCCAGGTTGTGCCCTAATCGTATCTGCCCATATAGGATGGCAGGAGCTGGAAAATGGTGCGAGAATGGGCATATGATGGCAGTGCCTGCAAATGAATAGTTCATGCCTATAAAAGCGCCACAACTGTTGCTTTTACACAGCTTGTTTTTAATTACGAGTTCAATACAAGGAATAGATGTGCAGACAAATCTATATAGCTTAAAAATGAAGTGGCTGAGGTCCACTTAAGCAAGGCATTTTTGATTATGATAGCGCACGGAGCAGTAACTCTGGAGAAGCAGCAGGAAGGTTGGTGCTGATGAAAGAATTGTAAGTGGGATGTGGGCAAGTCTTAGTACAAAGGATGGTCTCTGGTTTGCGGTATGGGGGCTAGGAATGGCAACATTATTCAACCCACTTAATGTTTATGTACAGTTCATCGGATATTTTAATAGCTGCAATATTTCCTCCAGGGATGAATCTGCCCCCTAGAAAAACTGATATTAATTGCCTTTTGAACTACAAGATGCTGGCTGTTTAGACATTCTTTTGGGGCTTAATCAGTTTACTTTTTAGTGTATGTGCTGCCAGCTTTGATTAGCCTCTGTGCTTATTAATCTAATATTTGTAGTTTATATTATGCTGCATGCTTATTTTTTCCAAGTACTCGCATGGTTTTGCCATTTCATAAATTTTGAGGGTCTTGGCTTGTCAATCTTGTAATTAGTAATATTCGGTCAGGTATGTGTTTTGTCCATCAGACCTTTGTGAGAAGGTCAGTACCCCGACCTTGTCAAGGGGGTATGGGAACCCCTCTCCGCCTGTTGTGGGAGGCCTACCATGGAGTTATCCACAGCCAGCCTTAACCCAGTGGGGGGCAGTGACAGCTGGGATGGCCCCAATTCCTGTCCCCTCCCCATTTGCCAATTTTATATATTTGTCGTATCAATTTGCATCACCCCAGGCCACTGAATTCAGTTGCTGTCAAAGTTTTCTTTCCTTTCTAAAGAAACACTACAAACAGGAGTTGACCACCCACAAGACCAAGAATCATTTGCGCCCTACACAAAGCCTTCTCAACGCTTCGACGATGAGAGAGAACAAACGAAAAAAGATCCAGAGTCCCTCCTCACCTGTCAGAAATGGCCACATAAAAGGAAGCAACAGAATCTGGTGCCAGAGGATCCTATATGGCGGTTACGGATGCCACATGTCAGGCTATGCCCACCCCAGTAATTAGACTGGCATGGCTCCCCTAGAGCACCAGGGACATGAAACAAAACCAACCCAAATAGAGGCTGGATTTACCTTGGCGGAGGCCAGGTGAAACCAGTCCCCAATACCCAACCCCCAATCCCCCTAACTCAATATTAACTGTATAAACCAAACAGTCTTTGCTCTGTGGCAGCCTGTGCACAGAAAGGAGGTGGGGCTTAAAGTATTGTATGAAAATATTGTTGTTTGCAACACCTCCTGGAAGGTAGACCGAGCCAGATTGGCCAGGGGCAGCAGACCAATGAGAGGATGAGGCCTGGGGCTAAAAGAAATCCCAGGAGGGAAAAGGTTGTGAGTTGTTAAAATGAAGACCAAGGATGAGGTGGCAGACCAAGAGACTGTCAGGAGCTAGAAAAATTAAGTGGATTGTGGAGGCAATTTTCAGAGCAGGTGAGGCATTGGTTAGTGAGTGCCAGTGGTACTGAGTGAAAGGAGGGTGTCTGAGCAGAAGGTGCAGTGAAGTAGTGTGGAATGTGGGAGCAATAGTGTGGAGTAATAAAATTGAAGGGTGCAGTCAACGCTTAGGAATGAGACATCGAAGGTAGACACTAGGGATGGGAGAAAAGGAGGGTATGGAGTTAGGAGAGTAGTATGAGGAGGAAGTCCTAATCGGGCAATGTATCTGAAAGGCACAACCAGCCTTACAGTAAGGGGTGTATTCGCCACTTTAACTCCATAAAAATAATTAAAATGGGACACATTAGCATAAGTAGGAATGTAGACAGTGGGGGTCGATATTCTGTTTATTCTAACTCAGGGAGTATGTCCACCTGAACTAGGGAGGATTAGTGCTAACTAAATGAGGGAATGCCCTTAGCCCCTTGCAGTCTTGTGATAAAGTCCCTTGAACCTTCTCTTGAGACAGAGTATTCCTTGAGCCATCTGTGACATCAGTGGTTTATTTTTCTAAGCGTTTGTAAGACTAGACATCCCTCACTATCTGCATAGCTTGCAGTTTTTTTCTGTTACTTTGTTTTTTAAAAACATGCATTTTCTTATTTTATCTTCAACCATTCAACAGCACAGTGACACTTTTTCTGTGCACATTACTATCCTGTAGTAGTTGGGTGGGGGATGGGTGGGGGGGGAGTACCCCTGGATTGTGGATGGACAGATCTGCCTTTTTTCTGTTGTTCCCCTCCCCCTGCACCTCCCACGTCCACCAAGCTATTCACTCCATCCATATCTCGGATGATGAACCTGCCTCCCCTAGGTGCCCCCTTAGTCCCTGTTACATACTGGGCATCATTGCCTACTCATCTGCCTCCTGGCATACCTCTTGTAGTCTGGTGATTTCCCCTTCCGACTCACCCCCCTCTCCTTACTGCCTATTGTGTATTAACTTGGGTGTGAGGTCGACCGCCCTTTTCTAATTGACCCAACTCCTCTCTAGCTGCGACTATAGCCTGGCACCATCTCAATGTGTCCCACTTATCAATCGGTCTACTCTTGGTTGGCAGTGTCGAGGCATACTGGGTCTTGTTCACCTCACAATTAGAATAGGGTCTCAGCCAAGTTTCCAGGGTGGGGGTTAGGGGCCTTTAAGCCACGACCTGGCTATTGGGGATCTCGTCACTACTGATGCCATAGCTAAAAATCTACCCATAGTGTTGCTCAGTCCTTCAAAAACTGAGTCCGTGCAGAGGAGCTTCAGGGATATGATCTCCCACCATCTCCTTCGTCATTTCACTTATTTGTTGCCAGAATTCTTTTACCCGGGACAGTGCCAAGCCAGGTGTAAAAAAATCTATTCGCCCAGAGCATTTACCGGACCCAGTAGACCGATCTGGGTAATAGCAGTGTAACCCGAGAGGGGTGTAATACATTTGATGTAAGTACTTCGTGTGTAAGCCTGAGTCTATTATTCAGCACTTTTTTCCTGTTTTGCATACAGACATACTTCCACTTGTGGTCTGAAATAGCGGTCTCCAGAGCTTTCTCCCATTTTTTTTTGGTCCACCCTGTGTGTTTTAATCACTTTCTATATGAGAGATACTAATTTGGTGTAGCCAGGTGTTCCAGAATATAATGGGTGATGGGTGATGGAAAAGGTTCCCTGGGGATTCTCTTTATTGCGTGTAGCATAGTCATATGGTGATCTTGTTCCACGTCGCGCATTCTTGGTGTTGCTCCACTTAGGGCATATTCCCCTGTCTGAATATGTCCTGCAGTATGTGTACCTGTAGTCTCTGGAAATGAAATATCCAACCACCTCACTGCATAAATGGAGAATGTAGGGTAATGGAGAAGTTCGCCCCCCACCTCCTTTGCGTTTTTATCCCACGTGTAGCAGGTAGTGTCTACGTTTGTCCCAAAGTAAAGCCTTCAGGCTGCCTGTATTGGTTGTCGCCCTGTCGATACCACCATTGTGCCTCTGCTGCCAGGTAATACACATAAACGTCTGGATAATCTAGTCCTGCGCTCGCGTATGGTTTTAAGATATCGTAGGCTTCCTGTGTTGTTTTCCTGCCCAGACCAACCTAGTCATACTTTTAATCCTCTGCTAGAAGGACGAAGCAGGGGGATTATTGGTACATTATTAAAGATATATAGCAACTTTGGCACAACCACCATTTTTGCCATTGAAATTCTCTCCACCTTTCATATTGGTGGAAGAATCCAAGCGTTCACCTTTGCTTCAAGCAGCTCCAGGGTTTTGGCGTAATTTGCTGCATACAGGGAATCGGTGTTCTTCGCCACCCAAACACTGGATGCCTTTGGCATTTGAAGTTGATAAAGGTATCTTCCAGCTTAGTGCTGGTTGTCGAGGGTAATAGCTCCGACTTCTCCAGTTGATTTGAGTCCTGATAGGAAACCATACTTCTCCAGCATTGGATCTTTCATAGATTCACATGCTATGAACATTCCCTGCCAAGCTGTGAATCCTCGGTTAGCTAGTAATTAAAGAAAAATAGTTTATTTTGTAGTCTCTCCCCCCCCCCCTCCTTTTGGGTGCTTTTGACCTCCACCATTGGGACATTGTGTGTATCCCCTCCCCTGCAGCCTCCCTTAAGTTTCAAACTGCATGTCATGCTGAAAGGATTCCTCATGTTGGTTCTCAGGAATCTCCACAACTTCAAGACAATCTATACAAAGACTCTACAACTTCAGGAATACCTCCACAAGCTTGTTTAAGGTAAGTGAAGGAAAATACGGAGGGGAAGAAATCTTTATCTAAAGCCTGTGCCACCTGTGGCTTGAAGATTGTTTTGAGGGGATAAGCATTCTGAATTCATTTACTACCTGGACCCTCACCACTCTGTGGGGGATTGTAAAATTTGCAAGGGGGCTGAGCATAAAAACGCTCAGTCCTGGTCTGTTGGCTAAATGAAGGCCATCAACCCCCTTCAGAAGCAGAGTCTTCTAGATGCCTGGTAGGCCATGGGCGCTCCAAGGAAGGAGCCTACCCCAAAAAAGGCTAGATCACAGGAAAGCGCATCAAAGGGGGCACAAAAAAAACAGGAAATGCTGTCATCGACAAAAGAGCCCTTATTAGCTCCTTCGTCGACTACGCTTGCCCAGTCATTGGCTACGATCAGACTACTGTCGGCGGCAAGCACGTCGACCTATTCACCAAAATACGTCCTGCCGATAGACGGTCTGTCGACGACCATGACTGATGGCAAGGCAAAGGGCCTACCCCCGCCGACTGAGAAAATATTGTCGAAGGATAAACATTGCTTGTCAACGGGGCCCTAGCAAGACAACGCTCAAACGCTAGTCAGCAAGCAAGAGTCGAACAACGGACAAGCCATGCTCATCGACGGCAAGACCCTTGTTGGCGGATCGCCCATCGACGTATAGGCATGTACAGGAGGAAAAACTAGTTAAAAAAACATTTGTTGACAGAAAAACCGCTCGTGGAGCAAAAGTTCTAGGAAAGGGGACAAGGGAGCACCTGGCTGAAGCCAGTCGACGATAAAGTGCTCTTTGATGAACAACCAACTAATAACAGAAAAAGCGGAAACACATGGCAAAACCATGCCAAAGCAAACAAGTGAGCCCATGCAAACCCAGGTTTCCACACACAGACCCAAAACAGCACAATCTCACGCAGGGGAACAGGGCAGGACAACGTCTCAGCCATTCACAGCTCCACTCTCCCCTATAACATACTCCCAGGTCATGCCTGAGGAGATTCTACAAAGAGGTGGATTCTGAATTTGAAGCATTCCACAAAGGGTTGGCAGTTTTTTTGGGTCCAGATGACTCGGTGGTGATGGAAAGCGGTTCGAGACCCCAAATTCCTCTCATGTCTCCACGTCTCCAACAGGAACCAAAAGATCCTATTGCACCCATGCCTCTGAAGCTGCTCTTAAACACGCATACTTTACTATCAATACAATTGCTGTCCCCGTTGCAAAATCTATTGTCCCAACTGGATACCAGGTACACAATGGGAGTACAAGCACCTACAGCGCCAACCCAGGAGGCGCTAGAAGTCACCCAAGGATAGGAATCTGTATCCCCTACCAGAGGGCACCGTAGCACACAAGTCATGCTCTCATCGACGCGCAAAGCCAACATGAAGAGCAAACATGTCACGTCTCCTAGTGGTGACGTTCCACAAAAACCAAGAATGGGGAAGCGCCTGCGAACATGTGGACCAAGAGAACGGGGAGCACACAGACACTGATCAAGAACCACAAGATAAAGATTCCACAACCACTACTAAATCTCCCACCGCGGATGATTGGTGGACACAAACGATATTCAAATGGATGACTCGGTGGAGGAACCCAAAAACCTTCCCCGCCGACAAAATTGGAGCGTTCCATGCACTGAGAAAAGCATGCCAAGAATTGGTCTACAGTCTGCAGAGAACAAAAAAGAATGTTTTCTTTTTGAACACATGTACAAAAGCAGAAAATCAGTGGCATCTATCCCCATCCTTGACAATGTACGGCAGGAAGGGTTACTCATAATGAAACACCCGTTCACGGAACCGGCATTCAAAGGAAGGCTCCAAAAGAAATGTAATGTGCCAGAATCCACCTCTAAGTGACTAACGTCCCAACCATCACCGGAGTAGGTAGTGTCTTGTCTACAGCAGCGACTAGAAAGATACATGCTCAAACACGCAAGTGTACAACACCCCCAGAGCTAGAAGGCAGCAAAATAGATGCGCAGGAAGAAAAATACGATCCATTGTAGCCACCACATTAAAAGTGGCAAATGTGTTGGCTAAGGTATGACCGGGAAATGTTGCACCGATTGATATCACTTACCAGAAGAAAAGCATGCGGAAGCGCTTGCTATACTAAAGGTTGGTGAGGAAGCTGCAAACCACAGCATAAATATTGCGGTCAATTTGGCTGAAACAGGCTCCAAACAAATCAACAATGGGGTGGTGCTTCGGCAGGAGGGGTGGCTGTGCTGCGCCGACTTTAGGCCGGATTTACAGCAAAAAGTCCTGGACATAATTTTAAAGGCAAAAATCTTTTTGCCCATAAAATCCATGAAGCACTCAAAGTAATAAAATCGGGCACTGACACGGTCCGATTGCTAACCAGACTAAAAACCAAGCTCCTCTTTCGCACCTTCCGCAGAGCAGCAGGAACATCAACATATTCCTCAAACACCAGAGGATTGAAGGCATACTGGCGATCGTCGCAATACCCCAGGGATATAAGAAGCACTCCCAAGGTTTTCGGTGAGAAAGGGACTAAAAGCAGCAGCAGCGAAGACATTCCACTGGCTCCCACAGGAGCAGGACATAAACACTCGCCCGACTGCACAACAAGGACGATCGCACCACTTGTACCACTGGCACAATATAACAAACGACACGTGGTCCAATAGGGCCACCTAATACAATTCTGCAAGCAACTGCCAATTCTCCAGCATGGGGTCTGGCATGGATTCACATGCTCATAAATATTCCCCGTCGTCAGGCTGGGAATCCTCGGTAAAGAAAAAACCAGTATCAGTTTAGTTTCTGATCTGTCTTTCGTAGTAATAACCAATCACTGGTCTCTGCGTCATACTGACCACAGCCAATGACTGCCCTCTACCTAAGCCCCGCCTCTGGCAGCCATCTTCAGATTTTTACCGCACGTTCATGTGTTGGGATCCTCGTGCTATTGCTCTCGAGCGTTAGTGCTATTTTTTCACGTTTTTTCTCAAAAACTTTGTTTTTTTCGGTCAAAAGAGCCTCAAGCTCCACCGATTCTCCATCCGATCAACGGGGACCCGTGTCGGATTCGTCTGCGCCCCTCAAGGGTGAAGATTTCGTCGAGCTACGCTTTTGGAGGACTCCAGAAGTTTCTCAGGCCCGTCCCAGACATGGCCCAGGAGAAGGGAAGCTCGACGCCCGGAAAGCTGTTCAGTTTCTGCCCTGGATGCCAGCTGCAGAACGTCTTTAAGGAGGACGAACACTCCTTTTGTCTTTACTGCTTACATGAGGACAAGACGCACGTGGAGAAGGACTGTGTGTTTTGCGACACCATGTCGGAGCGGACCATGAAGGACCGCCATCAACGTCTCGCCAACTGGCTAGAAGGGAAGAGCCCGTCCGGCGAGAAGAAGAGGAAGAAATCCGAGCGGTCTTCTAAGACCTTTGAGGACGCCCCGGCGACGGGGGTCCAACACAAGGCCAAGCACCGCGAGTCCGCTGGCACCGGGAGCGCCGAACGGTCGGGCTCTACGGGCGCCAGGCAGGGCGCACCCTCCCCGGCACCATCAACCACGAGCCAACGCTCTAGGTCGGGTAAGAGGAAGGCTGAGCACCCGGCGAAGCTCCTGGAGAGGCCCCGGTCGAGCTCGAAGGCCCCATCGGAGGGGGAGCGAGGCAGTGTCCCCCCCCCCCTCAAGGATAAGGCGGTGAGCGCACCTAAGGTGGTGAAGGCCTTAATCCATCCAGCCAAGGCCTGTATCGAGACTGTCGCGGCGGCCCTGGCTCAGACTGTGGAGGCTACGCCAGTGGTAGCGACCTCGGGGCTCAGAGTCTCCCTGCCACCTCGGAGGGAGTCCTCTTTTATGCCCATCGATAGGACCCCCGTGAAATCTCCGGCGGAAAAGAAAAAGGGGGGGGCAGGGTGTCGTCGCAGATTCGGCTTCAACCTCGGAGGAAGAGCTGATCGAGGTCTTAAGCCACGGCCTCGGCGTGGAAGAAGACCGGCCCGTCGGGATGGATCCCGACGCAGGGGACGACGACATCGTCGAGGGCGCCGACGGAGCCCCTGATCGCCCGTCGGATTCCCCTCTGCCAGCGCTGCAAGACAACTCGGTGACCATTTTGTTGGCTATACAGTCCTTATGCTCGGAGATAAGGACGAGACCACCGTTGCCAGCGGAGGAACCACTCCCGTCGGGGGACCCAGAACCGGGACCTTCTGGCGTTCCTCCTCCCAAGAAAAGGAGGATTCACCCTCCACCTCCTTTTCAGCCGTCGCGCCCCGTCCAGCCCTCCTCCCCGTTCACGACTCGAGGGGATGATACGGGGACTGACACGGCCGCGACGGGTACGGACGACGAGGTCTACGACGAGGATCTTCCGTCGTCACCTCCCACCAGGGCTTCTCCGCCCGACGAGATTGGATCGTTCCACTCCATGATCGCCAGGGCATCCGAACTTTTCCAACTCTGCCCTGAGGAGAAGAAAAAGGAAGGATTCCTTTATCAACGGCGCGAGGCCAAGAGGAAAACGGTCCTCGCGGTGCCTCTACTGGACGACATTTGGGATGAGGGCCTCGCCCTCCTCAAGAACCCTTCCACGACGCCAGCTAGAAGAGACCGGTACGAAAAGAAGTACCGGGTCCCGGACGCGGCCCCCCTGTGCCTCCGGGCGCAGCCTACCCCGGACTCTGTCGTCTCCGCGGCGGCCAGGAAGAAAGCGGGGGGGGTGCGCCTCCACATCGACTTCCCCGCCGGACGGCGAGGGAAAGAAATTGGACACTATGGGACGTAGGGTCATCTCGTCTGCAGCGACGACGATTAAGGCGGCCAACGCCTTGGCTATCGTGGCCCGCTACGACAGGGAGCTATGGTACAAACTGGCTCCCCTGCTGGACTTCCTACCGGACGACAAGAGGGCGGATGCCCTGGAGATCCTACAGGAAGGTGAGGTGGCGTCGGACCACTATTGCGACGGACATCGCCGACACTGGATTTCGCCAGTTGGGCAACGGCGTGTGCCTTAGGCGGCGTGGATGGCTCAAGGCTACGGACTTCCGTCAAGATGTACAGACCAGAGTCCTGGACATGCCGTTCGATGGGAACAACCTGTTTGGGAAAACAGTGGACGATTCCCTTCAGGCCATTAAAGCGGACACGGAGACGGGCCGGGCCCTTGGGGTTCAACAACGACGGCCGCCCTTTCGGAGCAGCGGAGGCAAGGGCGCCTCCAAAGGTTCCGGCGGCGGTTTCTCCACCTACCGTCAAGCGGCCCACTCGTCGTCTCAGGAGGCCTATAGGGGACGAGGCAAGTCCGGCGGACCCCGCCGTCGTCGCCAAGGAGGTCAAGGCGGCAAAGCCCCGTCGAAACAGAATTGAACCGGCCGTGGGGTCGGGCCCCCACCGAAGCACCCTGGTGGGAGGCCGGCTGGCGAACTTCGTCAGCGTGTGGGAGTCCATCTCCACCGACCGTTGGGTGCTGGACGCCTTAGCCCGGGGCCACGCGCTCGAGTTTCAAAGTAGGTGCCCGCGCGTCCCCCCCCCCCGTGGCCAGGAAAGAGCTTCACGTCCCTCAGCTTCTCCTGGAGGTAAAGGCGATGCTCAGGAAGGGCGCCATCGAACTCGTCCCAAAGAGGCTTCGGGGCTCCGGAGTTTACTCGAGATACTTCCTCGTGAAGAAGAAGACGGGAGGATGGCGCCCCATCCTAGACCTGCGACGTCTGAACAAGTTCATCAAGGCACAGAAGTTCCGAATGGTCACTCTCCAGCACGTCCTGGGTCAGCTGGAGGAAGGAGACTTCCTGTCGTCGTTGGATTTGGAGGATGCCTACTTCCATATTCCCATCCTAAAGGGGCACCGAAAATTTCTCAGGTTTGTGGTCCAAGGGCGTCACTACCAGTTCAAAGCCCTCCCCTTCGGACTACGGTCGGCACCCAGGGTATTCACCAAGTGCCTTGCACCGGTGGCGGCGCAGCTGCGCCGAGAGGGGATCCACGTCTACCGCTACCTGGACGACTGGCTCATCCGAGCCAAGACGAGGGAGCTCGCCGTGGACCACACGGCAAGGACCGTCCAACTTCTCACGGACCTGGGATTCTCCATGAACTACGCCAAATCCCACTTGGTACCCGCGCAAGACGCACTGTTTCTGGGAGCAAGGCTCGACACACTGTTCCTTCTGGCCTCCCCGTCGGAGGAGAGGACCAGGGCCATCCTGGGCAAGGTACAGCGGATGTTGGTGGCCGACGCGGCCAAGGTGAGGTCCATCAAGTCCCTCCTCGGAATGATGTCTTCCTGCATCTACCTCATTCCCCTGTGCAGGCTCCGGATGCGCCCGTTGCAGGAGTTCCTGGACGCGCGCTGGATCCAAACGACGGGCAGCTTCGAGGACAGGATCTCACTCGACGAGAGTTTCCGACGAGCAATCCGGTGGTGGGGCACCCGCGCGCATCTGACGGCGGGCATGGACTTCCAGACCCCAGCCCACCAGGAGACAGTGACCACGGATGCCTCCCTGGAAGGGTGGGGAGCGCACACCGAAAATCTGCACGCAAGAGGCCTTTGGCTCCCGACGGAGAAATCACTACATATCAACGTCCTGGAGCTCCGTGCAGTGTTTTGGGCCCTCCGGTCCTTCCTTCCGTCCCTCAAGGGCAAGGTGGTGAGGATCTTCACCGACAACACCACCACCATGTTTTACATCAGGAAACAGGGCGGAACCAGGTCCCCAGCGCTGTCCAAGGAGGCGCAGGACCTGTGGCATTGGGCCGTCGCCCAAAGGATATTTCTGGTGCCGTTTCATCTGGCAGGGATAAAAAACACCATCGCCGACTCACTCAGCAGGGAGCTGCGCTCGTGCCACGAGTGGGAACTACGGCAGGATCTAGTGGATCGTCTCTTCCGACGGTGGAGCACACCCCAGATCGACCTGTTTGCGACGGCGACGAACTCAAGTGCCGGAGGTTCGCCAGCAGGTTTCCCCAGGCGAGGAGCATGGGCGATGCTTTCTCGTTCCCCTGGGAGGGCCTGTTCCTTTACGCGTTCCCTCCATTACCACTGCTAATCCGGCTCATCAACCAGCTCAAGAGGTCACGGTGCAGGATGATCCTCGTCGCACCTGCGTGGCCGAGGCAGATATGGTTGCCGGACCTTCTGGACTTGTCGGCGTCCCCGTCAATCAAGCTGCCAGTGGACGCGGATCTTCTCTCCAGGGAAGGAGGCGCCATCCTCCATCACGACCCGAAATCGCTGAACTTGCAGGCCTGGCTCCTGCAGCGCTAGAGTTTGGAGGATACGACATACCGGCCGACTGCAGAGAGGTTCTTGCAAAGGCCAGGGCGTCCTCGACTCTTAAATGCTACGGACACAAATGGAAGAGGTTCTCTGTCTGGTGCCACGCACAGAAGATTAACCCTCTACGGATTACGGCTCCCCAAGTACTGCCGTACCTGCTGACGACGGGGAATATTCATGAGCATGTGAATCCATGCCATACCCATGCTGGAGAACAACAGTTACAGGTAAGTAACTTGTTCCATATTCCTCCAATCAACATGTCAGTCACACACCTAAAGGTGCTAAAACAAGAGGTAAAATGAATGTTGGCAAAGGACGCCGCTCGCAAAGTGCTGCACTCTAAACAGGGGGAGAGGGTTTACTCCTGGTACATTGTACCGGAAGGATGTTGGTGCCAGATACTAGACCTGCGAAATCCGAAACAATTCCTAAAAAGTTAGCGGTTAAAAATGGTAAGGCTTCAACAAATCATAAGAGCAATGCAACTGAACGACTTTAGCGTCATTAGATATAAAAGACGTGTACTTCCACGTACCAATTCATCCAAAATATCAAAAGTACTTGCGGTTTGCAATAGCGAACAAGCACTTTGACTTCATTGTGCTCCTGTTTGGGTTGAAATCCCCCTCACGAACATTGACCAAATGCCTCGCACCGGTAGCAGCTGCTCTCTGAAAGAGGTCAGCATATATAACCATATTTCGACAACTGGTTAGTGCGAGCACCAAGCGCCGCAAAGGTACTCAAGTCAGTTTTGGAAACCAAGCACTTGCTACAGCTTCTCGGATTCGAGCTAAACTTTGAGAAATCATGAAATCCGAGGCTCTAGTACATCCCTCTTGGGACAGACTACGCACACTCCAGTCATTAGTTCCTGAATTCAGGCCAGGAGTTCAATTCACCATAAGGAGATGCATGAAACTTCTAGGGACAATGTCTTCCTGCAAACCGCTTATACCAAACTGCAGGCTCATCATGCACCGCTTACAAGAGTTCTTCGCAACCAACTCCGCCCAATCAACGGGATCCCGGGAAGACAAAGTACGAATCAGACAGAAACTGACACACTGACTATGGTGGTGGACAGCTCTTGACAACCTCACGTGGGGGTGTCCATTCCAAGAGGTAATTTCTCCTTCAATAGGTTTGTGTTTTAAACCCCAGTATGAGTATTGGGGCTATCGCAAACATGGTGCAGGGGGGGAATTGCAATCCAGGGGAAGAAATTCAAATCTGGTAGAATAATGGGGAGGCGCTTGGCTATATCCCCACTGGAAGGCACTATTGGAGAGTCTGTTTAGGAACCCAGAGTATTGGAAATGGGACAAAATGCTGACTTGGCGGCACATTTGATAAAGGAACTTGCTGCTCTTCCAAACAAAATAGCGCACCAAAAACGCTTGAGCCTCAATAGTGTGACCGAGCGGATGCATATTTTGGATTAATCCCTAAAGCAAGCGGATTTGAGAGCGGAATTGGAGGTGGAAGATATTAGGATCCACAGCCTAAGTGAAGGAAAATTGAAAGGCAGTGGGGAAATAATGGGAGCCTCCCTGCAAGGTAATAAGGATGTGGAGTGCCTGCCGGGAATCACTTGTCTCAGACTGCAATACATGAATCTGAAATTGATTTTGAAGAGGTGTTTCCACAGGAAATGGGACAGCTCGGTAGTCCAGTGGGCTATCAAGAGGGGATTCAGCCTTGGGACAGAATCAGTCTCATCTCAGTGCTCCTCCACACCATCATTTGGACTGTCCCATAAATGCTGTGATTGTGTAAGAAAAAACTTGAAGAAATCCTCCCTTGGGATCTGACGATTGGGCCCGTCTTCAACAACTTATGATGGCCTCCCTCACAACATCACTTTCCCCATTCACCAAACTCTGAGGCTATAATAAGCAATCTCCAGGATCAATCTACTATGATCATGGGAGTATCGAATAAACTGATAAGTCTGTAAATGTTGGCTACTAAGCTGGAGACGAGGATGGACAAAGAGGCTGAGACCTCAAATAACTGGCAATAACTCGCCTCTGTGATCTGGCACGGAGGGAGACCACGCAAGCGACTTCTATGATGGAAGCCCTGCTGTTAGACAGTGAGTGGATGAGGCCCAAATTAAGATGCTCCAGAGACTTAAAAATATGGATAGTGATTCCCTAACAACTGCCATAGTGAGTCTAGACTCAAAAGCACTGACTAAGGTAGCAGTTCGAAAAGAAAGTACGCCAACGATGCCTAAGGATGGTAATGTTTTCTCTGTTTAAAGTTTCAAAGGCAATGGATGATCAAGCCAGACAAACCACGGGGCCCTTAACAAATAACAAATCTAGGCAAAACTTAAAGAAAACTAATAACATGCCATCAAATATAAAGAGGAAATCAAACGGCTCGAGTGTTTTTTTTTTTTTTTTAGCAACGTGCGCCCGTCTCACCGCCCCCTTCCCCCCTCGCCCCTCCCCCTGCAGCGAATGATAATAATCCTCGGCCAAAAAGAGCAGGGAAAGAATTGATGATTGTGGAAAATGCCCAGGCTAAAAAGGCAAAGAAGGGAGGGGAAGAGGTGGTGGACGATGACATTATCAATCCATCAAGAGCCGATCTTAGCGATCTCATTGTAGAAATCGAAATTGTGGATGATGAGGAAAGATATTAGTAACTCTGAGTGGGCAAGAATTGAGAATCGATTAGAAGAAATGATAAAAGCTCTTCAAAAGAATATTATAAAATCAAAGGATAATCAGGAAGGCTCATCACCTTTGCAAGGGGTAACACCCTTTAGGACTATGAAGGACAAGAGAAAGGGGCTGGATGTTAAAGATCCCCCGGAATTGAAAGAAGAGGAGTGGGGGATTAGATGAAGGCCGAGGAAAATTTTTAAATTGCCTGTGGTGAATACTAATAAAGGCTAGAAAAAGAAAAAAGCAGAGTCCCCAGAGAGCCACCTTTTAAATTGTATGTGGAAGTACAGATTCTCCAGTTCTCAATAGAAGTCACTGCCTTCAATTACTGAATTGCATTGTGCCATGGCATCAGATTACCACGAGTGATATTAGCATCCTGGAAATTTTGTTCTGGACAAAAGTTCTGGACAGACTGGGCCATCCTCCATCTGGTAGCGGAAGCCACGCAAGATTTAATTTTATCCCTGAAAGATACATTTCTTCTGCTAGGCTATGAAGTGAGAGACTTCCAGGAATGGATAAGAGAGAATTGGAGTGAAGTAACGATGCAGAGGGACATCAGTAAGAAATCCAAAGGGAACCTCCCCCCCAAAAAATAACCAAAGTACTGCCGAAGTGACAACAGGTTGGCCCAAGAGGGAACATTTGAAATCCTTGAAATTCACAATTGACAATCAGAATAACAAGGGAGATTTCAAAAGAACTGAAAGAAAGGGCAAATTGCGGCAGAAAATTCACTGTGCTGGGTATCTAGTGCCTTGAGTGGTAGTCATGGGAATTGGTTCCCCCAAGGTGCGGTGGGGGGGGGGGGGGAATTATTGAGCATAGCTTCTTGGAACTCAGTTGTTTCGGTCTTTATTTACCTAAAGAATCCTGGAATTAGAAACCTTTAATATATTATGTTTCAGGAAACTTGGTTAAGGGTCACGCCCATGTGTGATGGGTATGTAGCACTCTTAAATCCAGCACCAAAGGGGGTTACTGGCCGACCATATTCAGGCCTCTTGACTCTGGTCAAAGTGGATTCAGGTTGGACTATTAAGAGCGTTAAGTGCCCAAATCCATATGTGAGAATTATTATCTTAGAACAAAAGCAAAAGTCTTGGTTTAGCCCGTTGATCTTGATTAACATCTATTGGCAGGTGAATATGAGTAAGAGAATCAAGTTTGTAGAATTTATTGGAACGGAAATGGATGAAATGATGTGAGAGAGTAATGATGTTAGAATTCTGATCTGTGGTGACTTTAACATCAAATTACTAATTAAAAGTGGTCATCCACTGTGTAAGAGACTGGAATGCAAGGGAAATGGAGTATATGAATGCAATGAAAGCAAGGAATATGTTTATGCTAAATGGACAAACTGTGGGAGATACACCGGGAAGGAGTATTTGGAAAAGCGGTGAGCAGAGTTCATGCATTGACTATTGCTTCGTCTCCGGAAATGTTAGAGAGAAAGTGGAGACGTTTAAGATCAGGCCACAGCAATTGAGTGACCACGACCTGTTGGCAATCTCCATCAGAAATGATGGAGAGGAAGAAAGGAAAAAAATGGGAGAGGTTGAATTAGAAAGGGGAGGAAATTGCCTTAGACTAAAACAGGATGTAATGTGGTTCGTAAGTCGATACAGGGACTCTGCTCTAGCTGATCCCTCTCTTGTGGAATATCAAGGGATCCTCGAAGGAGTGGATGTACAGGGGGATGGTAAGAGGCCTAGGAGAGGAGGCCCGAAACATTGGTATGATCAATCCCTGGTTAAGAGGATGAAACAATTGAGGGCGTCCATTAGAAGTATAAACAAAGAGGGTAATAAGTCACAGAAAAATGAGAAAATTAGGATTGTCAAACGGCAGTACAGAAACTGGTTCATTGGGACTAGGTGTATGAGAGCCCAAAACGATGCAAAACACATGCTAAGGATGGTGTGTGCTAAGAGCACTAGATATCTTTGGGACTTGATCAACAGCGATGGTGGCCTTAGATTGAGTCTTACTACTGGCATGGTCTCGGAAGTGGATTGGATAGCTCATTATACAATCCTATTTGCAGATCCAGTTTGGATGGAAAGAAAGGTAGTAGAGCCATACCCTCATAATTGGAGGTTTGTATTTGATGCTCAAGATGCAGAAATAATAATAAAAAATGTGAGCTCATCTCGAGCGGAAGGGCTAGATGACATATCCAACCAGGATCTTAAGAAAAATCTAAACCAATGGAGTACATTTTGCCAGTTCATGATAAATAAAAAGATACCATCATCATGAGGGAAGCGAATATTGTACCAATCTTCAAAAAAAGGGGATAGGGCGGTTCCGATAAACGACCGCCCTATCACCCTTCTTGACTCTATTGGAAAAGTTTTTGCAACGGTCTTGTTGAGAGATCTAAGAAAATGGGCCGAAACAAGTGGTATCTTAGACCCGAGACAAACGGGCTTTAAGTGCATTGGTGCTCCTTTAAATATTTTTATGATCAATATTTTAAAGGAGAAAGCCCTGGAAACAAGCACTCCCTTATATCTGGCATTTCTTGATCTCGAACAAGCTTTCGACAGAGTCATGAGGGAGAAGCTCTGGGCGAAATTAAGAGCATGGTAATGCCCAGAAGATTTGGTAGAGGCAATAGATGCGCTGTACACAAACACCTGCACGTATACGACTCTCGGGGGTGGGGGGAGCAGGTATTTGTCACAGAAAATATGTAGTTACCGAGGGTTGTGCCCTGGCCCCGTTTTTGTTCTGTCTGTATATCGCTGATTTGGCTGATGCGCAGATACGCAAGGGCTTTCCCCCCGAAGATAAATGGTATGCCAGTACCTAGGTTTCTTTTGACCTGGTCTTTTTAGACCGAGCATGTATTTGTCTACAGCATAGAATTCATGCATTTAATTTACATTTAAGGGAAAATGGCATGAAGATGAATGTGACAAAATCTAAGATACTGGTAATGAAATCGGCTAATAAAAAGAAGTTGGAGAAGTTGACTTGGAAAGTGGAGACTGAGACCATCGAAGTAGTAGAAACAATAACCTACTTGGGAGTGGTCATAAATACAAGTTTCAGGGACACTATATTCAATTGAAAGGTAAACTGACCACTCTAATAAACCAGGGAAGAATCTTTCATAGGAAATTTAGTCGATTTACGATTATTCCAATCGTGTGCTTCTATAAACAGAAAATCGCACAAGTATTAACCTATGGAACAGAAGCCTTGCTACATCTACCCTGGGAAATATGGGAGTCGTTAGAGGGCCATTTTTGGCGTACATTGCTGCGACTTCCAAATGCATTACCAACATGTGTTATTAGACATGAATTAAAGCTACATTCTCCAGCATGGGGTCTGGCATGGATTCACATGCTCATGAATATTCCCCGTCAGACTGGGAATCCTCGGTAAAGAAAAAATCAGTATCAGTTTCGTTTCTGATCTGTCTTTCCTAGTAGTAACCAATCACTGATCTCTGCGTCATACTGACCACAGCCAATGACTGCCCTCTACCTAAGCCCCGCCTCTGGCAGCCATCTTCAGATTTTTACCGCACGTTCAAGTGTTGGGAGTCCTCGTGCTTAGCTCTCGAGCTTTTACTGTGTGTTTCGCGCTTTTTCAGGTGAATTTTCACATTTTTTCGGTTAATCGAGCCTCAAGCTCCACCGTTTCTACTCCCGTTAACGGCTACCCGTTGCAGGATTTTCCTACACCCCTCAAGGGTGAAGATTTCATCGAATCAACTTCTTGGAGGATTCCAGAAGATTCGCGGCCTACTTCGAGATGGCCCAGGATGCGAGTTCGTCGCCTGGACCCAAGCTGTTTCGCAGCTGCCCTGGATGCGGGCTGCAGAATGTGTTTAAGGAAGACGAACATTCACGATGCCTCTACTGTCTTCATGGGGACAAGACTCATGTAGAGAAGGACTGCCAGTTCTGCAAGAACTTGTCGGAGCGGACCATGAGGGACCGTCGATCCCGTCTCGCAAGCTGGTTGGAGAAGGGCTCGACGGGTGAGAAGAAGAAGAAAGGGTCCGAGCGGGTTTAAGTCCTGTGCGGGCGCCCCGGCGACGGGGGCCCAACACCAGGCCAAGTGCCGCGAGTCCGCTGGCTCTGGGAGCACCAAAAGATCGGGTTCTTCGGTCGCCAGGCAGGGCGCACCTTCCCCGGCACCGTCAACCACGAGCCAACGCTCCGGTTCGGGGAAGAGAAAGTCCGAGACCCCGGGTAAGCTTCGGGAGAAGCCCCGTCCGATCTCGGAAGAGGGGGAGCGATGCGTCGCCCCTCCCCGAAGGAGAAGGCCCGGGACGCACCTAAGGTGGTGAAGGCCCCTACCTAGCAGGCGAAGGCCTCTATCGAGGCTATCGTGGCGACTCTTGCCAAGCCGGCAGAGACACCGCCAGCGGAGACTGCCTCCGGGACTAGAGTTTCCCTGCCGCCAAGGAGGGAATCCTCTTTTCAGCCCGTCGTCGTGGCCGCCATGATGGAAGAAGCGAGGGGGGAGCACGGTTCCCTCCTCGAGCTCGGAGTCAGCCTCGGAGGAGGAACTGACCGAGGCCGTGAGGAACCTCGAAGTCCAATTCGAGAAGGTTCGATCCCATCGGGAAGATCCTCGGGAGATAACCGAGGAAGACGACGATGGTGAGGAAGAGCGGCCTTCCCTTCCGCCGCAGCCGGATCCTAGGCCTCAGGATGGCTCGGCGACCATTTTGTCTGCCATCCAGTCCTTATGCTCTGAGATAAGGACGAGATTCCCACGGCCCAGGCCGGAGGACCCGCAACCTGGCCCGTCGGGAATCCCTCAGAACAAACGACGGAGGACCCAACCCTCTCCTCCGCTCGCCCCCGTAAGGCCTACAGTTCCCTCCTCATCCTCCGACGAGTCGGGAGATGACGGTGCGTTGGGCTCGACAACGGGTTCTGAGGGCGACGACGACAGAACGGGTCTCCCGTCTCCTGTCGCACGGGCCTCGCCGCCCGACGAGATTGGCTCATTCCACGCCATGATCGCCAGGGCGTCCGAATTGTTCCAGCTCTGCCCGGAGGAGCAGAAAAAGGAAGGTTTCCTCCATCAGCGCCGGGAGGCCAAGAGGAAGACGGTCATTGCGGTGCCCTTAATCGATGACATCTGGGAGGAGGGCCTGTCGGTTCTCAAAAACCCCTCCACGGCACCAGCCAAACGGGACCGGTACGAGAAGAAGTACCGGGTCCCCGAAACCGCTCCCCTGTGCCTCAGGGCCCAGCCAACGCCAGACTCGGTCGTCTCGGCAGCGGCGAAGAAGAAAGCGGCGGGGTCAGGAGCCTCGACGTCGAATTCCCCGCCGGACGGCGAGGGAAAGGTTGGACCCCATGGGGCGGCGGGTCATTTAGTCGGCGGCGACGACCAAAGCGGCCAACGCGCTGGCGATCGTGGCCCGTTACGACAGGGAGCTCTGGTTTAAGCTGGCCCCTGTATTGGACTTCCTGCCGGACCACAAGAGGTCCGAGGCCCTGGAAATACTGCAAGAGGGCGAGGTGGCGTCGGACCACGCCATAACGGTGGCAACCGATATTGCCGATACCGGGTTCCGCCAGCTGGGCAACGGTGTTTGCCTAAAACGACGGGGTTGGCTCCGGGCGACCGACTTCCGTCAGGACGTCCAGACCAGGGTGTTGGACATGCCGTTCGACGGCAGCAACTTGTTCGGGAAGGCGGTGGACGAGTCCCTCCAAGCCATAAAAACAGACACGGAGACGGCCCGTGCCCTAGGAGCCCTTCAGCAACGATGGCCCTTTCGGAGCTCTGGAGGCAGACAGGGTGCCTCCAAGGGATCCTGCGGTGGCTCGTTGTCCTACCGCCAGGCGGCACGCTCCTCGTCTCAGGAGGCCTACAGAGGTCGCGGCAAGCAGGGAGCGCCTCGCTGCCATCGGCAAGGTGGCCAGGGTGGCAAGGCCACCGCCTCCAAGCAGGACTGAACCGGCCGTGGTCTCGGGCCCCCACCGAAGCACCACGGTGGGAGGCCGGCTGACGAATTTCGTCGGTGTGTGGAAGTCCATCTCCACCGACCGTTGGGTGCTGGATACCCTGGCAAGAGGACACTCTATCGAATTCCTGAAGAAGTGCCCTCACGTTCCACCTGTGGCCAGGAAGGAAAATCACGTCCCGCAACTGCTGTTGGAAGTACGGGCAATGCTCAGGAAAGGCGCCATCGAGCTTGTCCCGAAGAGGCTCCGGGGCTCCGGGGTGTACTCAAGGTACTTCCTCGTCAGGAAGAAGACGGGCGGCTGGCGCCCCATCCTGGACCTTCGTCGTTTGAACAAATACATCAGATCACAAAAGTTCAGGATGGTCACCCTCCAGCACGTACTGGGACAGCTGGAGGAAGGCGACTTTCTATCGTCGTTGGACCTGGAGGATGCATACTTCCACGTTCCCATCCTCAAAAGTTCCCGAAAGTTCCTCAGGTTCGTCGTCCAGGGACGCCACTACCAATTCAGAGCACTGCCGTTCGGATTGAAGTCGGCCCCCAGGGTCTTTACCAAGTGCCTAGCACCAGTGGCGGCGCGGCTGCGCCTACAGGGGATTCACGTCTACCCCTACCTGGACGACTGGCTCATCCGCTCAAGGACGAGGGAACTCGCCGTCGAACACACTGCGAGGACCGTCCAGCTACTCACAAACCTGGGATTCGCCATATACTACCCGAGGTCCCACCTGGTGCCGTCGCAGGTGGCCCCGTTTCTGGGAGCGAAGCTCGATGCAGTGAGGCGCCTGGTGGCCCCGTCGGAAGAACGGACGAAGACCATTCTAGGCAAAGTGCAGCGCCTGCTAGCCACGGACGTGGCCAAGGTGAGGTCCATCAAGTCCCTCCTCGGGATGATGTCCTCTTGCATCTACCTGGTGCGCCTCTGCAGAATACGGATGCGCCCTCTTCAAGAATTTCTCGACGCCCCTTTGGATACAGGCGACGGGCACCTTCGAAGACAGGGTCCCCCCTCAACGAGGTGTTCCGGCGGGAGATTCAGTGGTGGGGCGTTCGAGCGCACCTCACGGCGGGCAAGGACTTTCAGACGCCGGCGTACCAGGAGACGGTGACGACGGACGTCTCCCTGGAAGGTTGGGGCGCCCACACCGGAGATCTCCACGCAAGAGGCCTCTGGCTCCCGGAGGAGAGGCTCCTGCACATCAACATCCTGGAACTCCAAGCCGTGTTCTGGGCTCTCAAATCGTTCCTCCCGTCGCTCAAGGGCAAGGTGGTGCGGGTCTTCACGGACAACACCACGACAATGTTTTACATACGGAAGCAGGGAGGCACCAGATCCCCAGCCCTATCCCAGGAGGCACAGGATCTGTGGCACTGGGCGGTCACCCAGGGGATGTTCCTGGTTCCCTTGCACCTGGCAGGAGAAAGCAACACCATCGCCGACTCGCTCAGCAGGGAGCTGCGCGCGTGTCACGAGTGGGAACTGCGCCAGGATCAGGTGGATCAACTCTTCCGACGATGGGGCAAACCCCAAATCGACCTGTTCGAAACAGCGACGAACTCGAAGTGCAAGAGGTTCGCCAGCAGGTTTCCCCAGCCGAGAAGCATGGGCGATGCGTTCTTGTTCCCCTGGGACGGCCTATACCTGTATGCGTTCCCTCCGTTGCCGTTTTGCTTCGACTCATCAGCCAGCTCAAGAGGTCCCGGTGCAGGATGATCCTCGTCGCACCGGCGTGGCCAAGGCAGATTTGGTTCCCGGACCTTCTGGACTTGTCAACGTCCCCTCCCATCAAGCTGTCGGCGGACGCGGACCTTCTCTCCAGCATGGGGTCTGGCATGGATTCACATGCTCATGAATATTCCCCGTCGTCAGGCCGGGAATCCTCGGTATAGAAAAAAAATCAGTATCAGTTTCGTTTCTGATCTGTCTTTCTCAGTAGTAACCAATCACTGGTCTCTGGGTCATACTGCCCCCAGCCAATGACTGCCCTCTCCCTAAGCCCCTGCCCTGGTAGCCATCTTCAGATTTGGTAGCACGTGAAGTGGCAGTATGACCAAGTGAAGAGCCGCAGAGGGGTAGGCGGGAGGGTTCGCATGTGAATCCATGCCAGACCCATGCTGGAGAACAACAGTTACAGGTAAGTAACTTGTTCCTAATTCCAGCGGACTTATCGCGCCTCCGAAGCAGACTCTTCCCTACACAATTCTTAGCGTCTAATGGCACCAAAAAGGGTGGCACCGCTATCCTTTTGGCTGCGGGCTTGAACCCCCAAGTCCTCGACGTCCTGCGCTGCCGAGAGGGTCGCTTTGTGGCCGTCAAATGCATCATTATGGGCCAGCTCTACACTCTCGTTTCAGCGTACGCCCTGAATGAGTTCCAAGATGGATTTTACCAGGACCTGGTAGAGACCCTCCTCCCGTTCACGGAAGGACAACTTGTCATCGGGGGCGATTTCAACGGGGCCCTGGACCCCCTTAAAGACAGATCTCACCTCCCCCCACCTCCAGAGACCAGAAGCTAGCCCTGGCCCTGCTCCACTTGTTCTGCACGCTTGATGTCGACACCTGGAGAGTGTTATACCCGGAGGAGAAGGACTTCACCTTTTACTCATATGTACATCGCACTTTCTCCAGAATCGATCTCCTGTTGGCCTCACCCCGGATCCTGACCTTCACGGATGACGACACGATCGGCCCCTGGATCCTCTTGGACCATGCCCCAGTCTCGCTCTCCCTCCGAGTCCACGACCCGGATCCCCCTCCACGTCGCCAATGGACCTTGTATGACCCTATCCTGGGGGACATGTCGGTGAGAGATGCGATCGCCAGATCAATCAAAAACTTCTTTACGGAGAACCTTAACAAGGACACGTCCCCCGCCAACACCTGGGACTCTATGAAGGCGGTGCTCAGGGGGGGAACTGATCGCCCAAGGTGCCACGTTTCACAAACAGAAGATGGCGACCCGAGACGCCCTGCAGTCCGAGGTTTGTGCAGCCGAAGCGGTCCACAAGCAGAAGGGCTGGTCCCCGAAATCCTACAAAGCCTTGCAAATGACGAGGAAGAGGCTGGAGGCTCTCCACGCCGACACCACTGCGAACCTGCTCGCTAGGACCAAACAATGGTACTATGTCCACAATAACAAAGCCAACAAGCTCCTGGTCAGCAAGCTAGCTAGGGAGATGACTCGGAAATCCATCCTGGGCCTTCGTGACCCACAGGGGTCGGTGCACTATGCGGACCAAGAGAAAATCCGGCTAGCCACGGCCCATCAATCCGAGACTGACAGCGGTCCTGAGGGACTTGGAAGCGCAGCGCGCATACATCCGTAAGGCGGCCCTTCCACGCCTGACCCCGGAGGTTGGCCAGGAGCTGGAAATGCCTATCACGGAGGAGGAGGTGGAAGAGGCGATAAAGAGTTTGAAAGCAAGGGCCCCCGGCCCCGACGGCTTCACCACCAGATTTTATAAACTCTTTCGTCCCCAATTTGTGGTTCCCTTGGCTCGCCTCTTCAATTCATTTGCGACCACCGGAACGATCACTCCGTCCATTCAGGAATCCATTACCGTTCTCGCTTTAAAGCCCGGAAAGGACCCCCTTGAGAATAGCTCGTACAGACCAATTTCCCTGCTTAATATTTATTAGAAAATCTTGGCTGACCGCCTGGCTCCGGTCCTACCGAAAATCATAGACCCGGACCAAACCGGCTTCATCAACTACCGGTCCACGAAAGATAACATTCGCAGAGCCCTGAACCTCATAGAGGTGACCACAAGAAATTCCCAGCAGCTGGCCTTGCTGGCCCTGGACGCGACCAAGGACTTCGACAAGGTGGACTGGTCATTCCTTACCTTGACCCTCGAAGCCTTCAGCTTTGGCCCAATCTTCAGAAAAATGGTCCTGGCAAATTATCAAGCTCCCAAAACCATGCTCAGGGTTAACGGCCGCCTGTCGGACCCTATCCTTCCAACTGCGGAACGAGGCAGGGATCCCCGCTGTCCCTCTGCTTTTCGCCCTGGTCATGGAACCGTAGGCCCAATGGGTGCGGACAAACCAACTGATAAGCGGCCCGAAGATGGGCGCCACCTAGCATAAGTTCGCCCTGTACGCGGATGACATCTTGCTAACCGTCACGAACATCCAATCCTCCCTGAGGGCTGCTCTGGGGGAGCTCCGTAGCTTCGACGAGGTAGCGGGATTCGCCATCAACTTCTCAAAATCGATAGCCCTCGGTGTGGGCCTGAGCCCGGACGAAAGGATCGCCCTGGAGAAGCAAAGCCCGTTCCAATGGAGCACCCAAGCAATCCCATACCTGGGGGTCTGGATCCCAGCACAACCAACAAAAGTCTACCAGGCCAACTTCCCCCCGCTCTTCGAGGAACTGGAGAAGGATCTCACGCGCTGGCGGTCGCAGGAAATCTCCCTGCTGGGCCGGATAACAACCTGCAAAATTAATCTCCTTCCCTGCTTCCTATATGCCTGTGCTTCCCTTTCCGTCTCAATCCCCCTTCCCGCCCCATCATGAAGCTTCAACGGAAATTGATTGACTTTATATGGAAGGGCAAGAAAGCGAGGGCTCCCTGGAAAACGATGATGGCCAGCGCTAGACTGGGAGGGCTGGGGGTCCCGGACCTCCGCAAGTATCATATCGCAGCGCAGCTGGCCCATCTCCAGGCGTGGGGACTGGCCTCAGGTCGGCCGAAGTGGGTGGACATCGAACAATAGCGCCTACCCCTGCCTCTTCGCTTCCTCCCGTTTCTCCATAACGCTTTGCGTCGGAGTTGGCCAGATGTGCTGACGGCCACAAAAAACTTGTTAAAGGCATGAGAGTGGGCTCGCAGATAGAGGGATTGACCTGAGTGCGCTCTCCCCGATCTTCCACAACCCGGCCTTCTCCCCGGGAGCTCGTCCAGCGAACTTCAGAAACTGGGTTGCAGGAGGCCTTGAAACGCTGGGAAAGTTCTTCGCAGGAGACTCCCCCCTGGACTTCGAACAATGTAAATCCTCCTTTCAGCTAGCAGAGTCGGACAGATTCTCCTATGCCCAACTAAGACACTGGTGCTCCAACCCCCAGACCCGGATGGCAGCAACTCGGCCTCTTACTCCCTTGGAACTCACAGCGGCTGACCTGCCTGCCCGAGGGAAGATTTCCGCCCTCTACAGGCTACTGCTGGATGACCCCCTCCTCTCTAAGCCCTCCTACATGTCCCTGTGGGAGACGGACCTGGGTCACGCTATAGAGGACCAATCCTGGGTAGATATCTGGACCAGGATGTGCACGGCGTCCCGCTGTATCACCAACCGGGAATGCGCCCACAAACTGCTGTTGCGATGGTACTACCCCCCCCTTACGTCTCCACCACTTTCAACAAGCCCTGGACCCCCACTGCTGGCGTTTATGCGGCCACTTGGGATCCTACTTCCATATGTGGTGGACCCAATGCCTCGCCACCATAAAAGACATTACCCAAGTGATCATTCCACTAACTCCCGAACAGGTACTCCTTGGGATCCCGCACCCGGACGCTTACCCGAGAACGGGGAGGAGGGCCACGCTGTCCACTCAACTCTTGCTGGCCGCCAAAATCACGGTTGCCCGCATCTGGAAAACTGCGGAAGGCCCCCTCATGCCCTCATGCCCTTGTGGTGGATCAAACTCTGGGACATCCTAATAGCTGAAAAGGTCACGGCAGCTAAGGCGGGCAGACTCTATCGTTTCTTGGACGTCTGGGGCCCGGTCATGGACTATGACCAGAAATATCCGACGCTTACTTTTAAGCCGCGCCTGATTGCGAACGCTCTCCGTTCTATGGGGGACAGCTCGCCACTTGGCGGAACGGAATGAGGCCCGGGAACAATGCCGTCTGCGGGCGTAGGGGTTGGGGGGAGAGGGGCATTTCAAATGTCATACGTCGTCTGTAACTAATGAGATGTTTATCATGCTTGCTCCTGTGTACTGTTAATAAATAAACAAGTTATAAAAAAAAAGGTTGCGTGGAACGCAGTCAAATGCTGTTCTGAGATCTACAAACAATCCTGTACTAATACATTTGCCATCATTTTAAATATTTCTCTACGAGGAGATTTAATCTTGGGCATTAGACTAAGATGTTCATTCCCGCTTGGAACCCTGCTTGCAGATGGTGTATGACCCCGTTATCTTCTGTCCACTCCACCAGATGGGTTAGCACTGACTTTGCAAATATTTTACCACCTGAATGAATCTGCTCTACTTCAAATGGGAGGAGCTTTGTTCAGTACTAGTATCGCATTAAAACGACGGGTCAAGTTTGGCACCTATATTCCCCCTGCCTCTGTTTTAAATAGATCCGTAAGCATTTTGTCTGGGACTGGAGCTTTATTAAAGTTTTGAACCTCTATTGCCTTAAGGACCATATGCGCTCCCAATACTAGCGGAGTATGGTCTCAACTCAGCTTGCCCACATCTGCATTAATCGCCAGATCGTTGTCGGTCCCAATGTTCCACAAGTCCTTGAAGTGATTGACCCATCTATACTTAGTAATATTGCCATGTAAGATCTTTCCCCCATGTTAGGAAAGATTTCTCCATTAGCATCTTTACCGCCATAGTTTCTATGGGCCACCAATCCTTTTGCTTTGTTTTCAATCTGTTTTGACTTTTTGAGGGATGTAAAGCCTTCAACTTCACTTCCCCTTCCTTTTGTTCATTTGTCATGGGGAAACTGATCAGTCCTTCAGACTATCAGTACTGGGAAACTGTTTCCCTTTTTTATCTTTCTACACATGTGTAACTTGTTAACATTGCACACAGCAATTCACGGCCTTCCTATTATTAAAAGGGTTGTTCCCTTCCTAACAAACTATACTATTGTGCTTGCCAATAATCAAAATATAAAATTAGTCCTCTATCCAAACCTATCCTCTAAACTGGCCGTACCACTTAGAAATGTAATATAAAAGAAAAACTAGGCAGTGTGCCCTGCCCAAAATGTTGTTCACCCCAATCTCTCTTGGGGCTTCCAGGAATCCCTCCTGCTCCGGATTCAATGGTTATCTGCAGAAAACAATTCTCCCTGGTATAACAGTTCTTGATAGTCTATCAAAATTCGAAAAGTTTATCAAGCTTACAAAATACACATGTTCTTGTAAAGACAAAATGTGCTAATTGCCTTAGATAGAGGGATATTTCGCTGATCCCTCTTCACCACTTTGGTTTGTTTCTCCTCACTTAGTTCATGTCTTGGCTGCCTCTGTGCTTCCCTCAGATCTGCTCTTCACTTCATTTATTGCACCCCTCTTCGTGCCTGGGTTTCCTTTGTCCGAATGTCTCACTTATCTCCACGAGGCATTGGTAACCCCTCTTTCCCTGTGCCTCTCGTACCTTTTGAGAGTTTCTGTAAGCTGTCTGTATGATTGCAATATTCAGGTTCCTTGGCCTCCCTTAATCCTTGTGGTTTTTGGGTTCTTTCTCTCTCTGGGCCTTCATACTTATACTCTTGGTATGCCGTTACAACAATCCTTCTTTCTTCCCCTTTCACTGTCTTTTTTCAAACCCCACCCACCCCCCGACTCTGAGCAACCAAGCTACCTTTGATGTTGCAGCGTTTTCTCAGTAGCTGTGGCGTTCTCCACAGCTTTTTGCTCTTCCTGTGTGGACATGAGCGAGTTTTCTGTTCCACTCGTTTTAGCGTCTCCCTGCTGCTTACCTCTGACGTTGCGAGTAGCGGATTTGTTCCTAGAGTTCTGATTTCACAACTTTTTTTGGGCACAAGGCCCACCACGTCCGCTGCATGACCGCTTATCCTGGAAAGGCTTGCCTTTCTCTGCCTCACTGGCACTGTGTGGTCGGCCGCATCTCTCTCCTTCTCCTGCTTCTCTCTGTGCCACAGCCAACTCTGGTGTTCCACCCCTCAATGACGTGCCCACATCGGAAGCTTGCCTAAGCATATTGTTTTTTTCTTCTCCATTGAAGGGTGATTGTCCTTTTTATTTTTGCTAAATGACAAAAATGAGGCGTGTTTATCTTCAAATGTCAAGCCCATGAAGAGACGATTATTGTCTTGAACCAAACAGATACTGCCAGTATTATTTTGAGTCCCACAGCTGAATGTAACTTCAGTTTCTCAGATTGCCATGTATGCAGATAATGCCTTGGGTATACAGAGTTTCACATGGGAATCGGAGTCCTTGTCCCTTTGAGGGTAGTCGCTCCCTGTGAGGTCCAGCTTTGCGAAGCTCACCTCCCTAGTCTGAAATGGGGTGGCTCCCCCAGGGACGAAGAGATAAAACCTCCAGTTTCGACGGTGCCTAAAGACAAGCTGGTGGTAGCAGATCTATTTTTACCATTTCTGCGTTATGTCAGTGTGCATATTGCCGTTTACCACGTATGGCTACTAAACGTGGCTAGGGCCCTAAAATTCACACATTGTTGATGTGCTTTCTTCCTGCCTTACGTCGGGAAATTGCATATAAGCTCATACACTTGCCGGGGAAAGCTGCTGCTTTTGCAGGCTAGTGCTGCCTTTGCGTGTGTATGTGTAGGCCAGGAAGCGGATGGGACTGTCTGGTCCCATTCCACATCCATGGAGCTGGAGAGTCTAGGTCTGGGGCATGACTAAAACCAATAGTTGTCACGGATTGGACAACTACTGGCTTCTTGAATCGTGCATATCCTTACCATTGGTGGGCTTGAACTTTGGATAAGAAGACTCCTGTAGCCATTTCTTCAGAACTGCGTTGGAGCCAAGAATTCCTCATAGACCAACTGACGATCCAAAGAAGACTCATGAAGAGGCCTGGCATCCCATCCTGCATTTGGCCCTGTGAAGCCCTGTTGGACTACATGATCTCTGAAGACTTTGAGTGCTGCTTCAGCCCTTAGACTAGTGGGACTAACTAGTCTCAACGCCTTACCAAGAATCAGGCCGTCCCGAGCCTTCGGAAGTGTCCCATGACCACCCAATGGACTGATCAGCTCTCATCAACTACCTCGCCAGAGTCGTCCCTGTTCTGTGGTCGCACCCGGATCTTTGGTTGTCTACAGCTTGTGGTACAAGTCGCCTTCCCTGCGAATTTCAGCATCCAGCCTCAACGTATTTTGTCCTAGAGAAGCTTCTTTAACCGCAACCAGAAGAATGCCTGCCATAGTCTGGGTGCGGTGGGCGTCGATGGAACCAGCCTTCCCTCTGTACTGTGAGGTGTCCTGAAGAGGCCTGGATTGGTGAATCTTGCATTTCTTGATCCACAGGGGTTTCATCTTGCATCTGGACCTGACCGGGAGGCTTGTTGCATCCGTAGCACCTGGGTACCTCTCACACAAACCAATGGCTTGAAATCCAACCTCCAGCATCCCCCAATCAACCCAACAAGTCATCTGGGAAAATCTGAGTCCAGAGGGGTAAGTAAACTCAAAGCAAGTAAACTCCCCTGTCCTCCATAGGATAACATTGGGAACCAGTCCCTTTGTATCCTCACATTGGATTCCACTGCATTTTGGTCGTCGAACCTTGGTATTCTCATTTGAAATATAAGAATATAATTTATACTTGTGTAGTAACCTTGTTAAATATTGATTGATAGGTTATTTATAATACGCCTATACACAAGTGTTCTCTTCTCTGAACTCTGACCAACATAAGAAAATCAGAACTTGCCTACAGAGAGATTACATTCTGAATGGAGAAGCTTTGTGGCTCCTCTGACTTTTGAACACAAGGCCCCATTCTTCTTAGGGATTGGACTGCTGAAGTTTGAGAAATTCTGATGTGATTTGGTTCAAACTTTACTGCATTTATTTACCTACCTCAAGTGTTGATTGTCATTCGAAAGCATTTTTAGAACCTACAGTGAATGTATGTTTGATTCTGGTGCAATATCACCTGCTAGTTCAATTCTTTTGTGTGTAAAAGCCTAGAATAAATATTTTATACATGCCTGTCTAAATTGAATTATGTGCTTCACTGTGTGGACTTTGGACAATGCTCACTCCTGAGAAGAGAATAGCCTTGAGTGTTGCTAACCTTGGAGTCATCTGTTCACTATAACTAGGGTGGCCTCCTAAAATCTGTTCACCAAGCCAGATTCTAGAAATCCATCTTAAGTTGGTGCTCCGCGGTGAGGATACGGTTTTTGATACCCCTGTGTTGTTCACTGGTATGGTGCAGTAACAGCTACACAAATCCCATGATGTCATCACTGCTTCCGAGTGGGGAGCCCCTTCCCCTAAGGCAGTCACCTGATAGTTCCCCTGGGGTTTTTACTCAACAGGTGGTTCTCATGGTATGGGTGAACCTCTTTGTATCCAGTGACGACCACATCTGGAGATTGCAGTATTTCCACCAACACATGACCCTGGCACCCCTTTCCAAAGTTAGCCCAATGTTTCACTCCACATTCCTCTTCGCACTTGCCCTCACACCCTAATTTATTAATGCAACTTAAATAGAGCGTACTTAGATGAGTAGTACTAGTGAATTACCATCAAAATGCCCTCTTAGTACTGAGACAAGGAATGGTACTATTGAGTTAACCTTGCAATAGTCACCTAGTACTGAGACGAGGAGGGAATGCAGAGCAATACAGAGTACACATTGGAACCACTTTCACCAGTCTAGTGGTTCACGAACAGTGATTGGCAGTAGTAAGATAAAAACCAACGAAGGACTTGACAGTTGGTCAAGCCCTCCCAGGAGCAATTGCAGGAGTAGAGATGAGCCTGTCGTGCAGACAGGCGCTGACCAGGACGCCGGCCAAGAGCAGTGTGTGTCCGTGACTAGTCCAGGACTGGAGGACCACGCAGCCCAGAGGTGGACCAAGACTCTGGGGAACGTCAAAAGGGCCCCAGCAAACGATATCCAAGCAGACTAAACCTGCGAAGCCGCTGCAGGGGGAAGGAAGCTCCGGAAAGTTACTGGAGTACTGTGAGTGGGCCCAGCTGCCTCAAGGGAGTCAGCACTCTAGTAAGCCGTAACACAAGGTATGCGGGAACCCACAGGTGCCCAGATAACCTCAAGAAGGTTATTTGCAAAAGCCAGAAAGCGAGTCCGGGACAGGAGAGTGAACCAAGTCTACAGCTTGGAGAGGGCATCCAGACGACGTTTCATTAGCTCAGCTCTTGGTGAGGGGGAACCAGGTCTGCACCCAAGGGTGAAGGACCCACGACAGCTTGAAAAGAGAATCCCGGCGGTTCCTCTTTAGCACAAAAGCTGGCACGGTTAAGCTTAAGCTACCAACCAGGGTCTGGGATCTCAAAGAACTGATTTGTAACCCAGAGGAAGGCTGGGGAAAGAGACATTTCTCCGACAGCCAAGGAGTGGCTGTATTTAAAGAGTCTGATTAAGACAACAACTGACTTTTCCAAGGAGAAGGGAGTCTCCCTCCTGGATCAAGAAGACCCCACCTTTGATTTAGTTAGCTTAGTGTATTAAAGGACAGAGTTAGGATTTTGACACTGAATAGTGGGACTTTTACGTTGGACAATCTGACACTAGTTATTTCCGTTGGGGCAGGGAAAGATAGGAGAGTTAGGATTTTCTTTTCCTTTTGCATCTTTGAGTAAAAGTTTATAGCCAACAACATGACTCATCTGTGTCAACCTCTGCACCCTTACTGAGCACTGTTATTTAAACAGTCACCTACTCCTTATTAGATATGGAAACATTTACCATGACTACTCCTTGCTGCTCTCAAAAGTAGAACATTTGAAAAAGTGATGTCTAGATCGAGGATTGCCATCCTCTGGTTTAAAGGCTGATCTTATACAGAAATTATTACATCAGAAATCTAGGATTGTTTCTTTACCATGAGTTAGTGGGACCAACTAACCCCAAGACGTACTCCACTGGAAGACCTTCCCTGACTGGCAAGGGTCTAGAAATCCGTAGTAGAATGCACCGTCTTTGATCTGTCTAGAAGCTCCAGGAATCACCCCAGGACCCTCCAGAAGCAGGAGGACCAGAGCTAGAGTCCCCTCACCAGAGTGCAGGACTCAAGAAGTGAAGGAAGCCCAACCGGTATCCAAAATTCGCAGTGGTGCTGTTTACTGAGCGCTGAAACCACGAAGTACCACTGATCCGGAAAGAGCCCGTAGCTGCCGCCAACCTCTCAATTGCTGCTACAGAAGTCCCCAGACGTTATCCCTCGTGTCACCACGACAGGCCAAGGAACACAGATCTGCATTGCTGCAACAAGACGGAAGCCAGCTGGACCACTATTCTTCCAACCAACGTTACTGTTCTGACTAGGGATACTTAGCTCATTGTCTGTAGCTTGCTCTTCTCTATCGAGACTTGCAGTAGCCTTCTAGAGTCGATTTCAGCTCTACCTTTCACAAGTGTAACAGCTTGTGACCCTACAAACTCTCAAACTTTGCAAGACCTTTAATATCTAATAAGTGCTTCAGCTCCTCACCCCTTGCTCCAATTGACTTTGGCTGTCCTGGCTCCCTGTAGACTCTTCTATTCCATTTGACTTTGATATTTACTGTCCCTCATAGGTGATGCTTTGGTTTTAAACCAATATTTCTGGGAATGGTTTTATCTAGACTTAATTGGAAGATTTAAAGTGCTCACATGCGCTGAGAACCGGTTTAACCTTTTTTCTTCCTCTAACCGTTCCTTTCTACAAAATATCAGCATCTACAAAGTGTCATGGTGATATATAAATGCCATTAATGTCCTAGCTAGTGAAGTCACCTCAGGGTAGAAGTGTGCATGAAGCATCTCTAAAGAGTGTCTAGTAGCGTTGTGTTGATTCTGGAAAAATATTTTTAAGTATTTGATTGTGATACGTATTACCCTTTTTAAAGAATTCTTATTCAAAAACTGAAGTTAAATAAATAACTATTTGTAACTGAAACCTTGAGTATAAGTGTTGCTTCTTGTATAGGTGGATTTCATTGCTACAGCACACATTTACCACTCTTGAGATAAGCCTGGCTGCTCGGTCACACTACCAACTTGTGTAGTACAGGCTCATACCAATACGTGGGTTACCTAACACCAAGAGTACAAGGACAAGGGTTGTGTAGTCTCACACATTGTTACTACATCAATTCTTGCCTAACAGCATGCATCCCCTTTAAATCATTGCTTCAGTCATTAATTTCCGCGCATTACCAACACGCTTTCCTGGAGTCTTTCCTGTTCTAAGAAGCTGCCTGGTCGATCATTGGGGTCAATTATGTCTTCTTCACTTTTGAAATATCTATGGCATGTTTAAGAGGGCTGTCGTGTTCTGTCCGTGAACATGGCAGTGTGCTATTGCTACCTTCTTCTCCCCGGCTCATTGATTGGTTGCTGTGGGACACTTTACAACCAACTGTCCCCCCTCACCCAAGGCCCACTCCTAAGGCTACTGCCTGCTCCCTGTCCGCTACCAGAACGCTACTTGATTCCTCTCTGCACCCCAGCACCCTATTCTCCAATGATGCTGCCACCTCACTCCTCTAAGAAATCCAGACTGCCTTCACATCGTCTCCTCCTTCAGACCTACTCCTCTTTTGAATGCCTTGTCTGCAGGCGCTCTCTCTCTCCTAGCCATTCTCTTACCGTGGCTTCTATCTACCGGCCTCTTGGCCAAATCACCTAATTTCTCTGAGTGGGCGGACCTCTCTTCCTCCCTCCTGTCGTCTACCACTCCACTCCTCCTCCTCGGTGACCTCAATATCCATCTTGACTCTCCTTGTTCCTCATCTGTACTTTTCTGTGACCTGCAACTCCCTCTCCCTTTCTATCCTCCCCTCTGGCCCGACTCACTCTGCAGGGCACACACCGGATGTCTTTATCTCCTCTGACCACCCCTCTTCACCCCCCTGACCACTCCTCTCTCCTGGAGCGATCATTCCCTCCTCTCATCTCGCTCTCTTCCCCCCCAAGCCAAGCCTACCCCAACACTGCCACCTACCTTCTCGGTCATCCGCCCCATGAAGCTTTTGTCGCTGCTTTCGCCCCCACCTTCTCTCGGCCCCCACCTCCAACTGAGTCACATCCTGACACAGCCCTGTCTCTGCTCTACTCTTCTATTTCTGTCACTCTTGATGCACTTGCCCCTGACATGAGGATCAGTTTGAAGTCCAACGACAAGTGTAATTCCTGGTGTGACCCGGACCTAGCTACACTTAAACATAAGTGTGGAGCGGCTGAGAGGAAATGGAGGGCTTCCTGTTTAGCCTCTGACAAACTGGCCTGTCGCCTGTTCCAAAGAATATTGACCAATACTGTCTCTGCGGCATCAAACAACTTGGCCAAACTCTTTAAAATCTACAAGGAGCTGGCTAACACTGCTGTAGTCTTGACCCCTCCTGTTGCCTCCCAGGCTCTTTGCAATGCCCTTGCCTCTCACTTTATCCCCGAAACCCAGGACATCCTGTCCACCCTCCCTCCCGCTCTTCTCCGTCTGTGCATGCTGACACTCCTTCAGCCACCATCCACCCTTTTTCTCATACTTTCCTGTTTCTCCCCCGTCAAGGTCGCTAGACTAGTCCGATCTATGAAAGCCTAGTCAAAACAAGTTCATCCCTGTTCCTCTAAAACCATCAAGGACTGTTGCAAAGTGCTTATCTGTGAATGCATGAGCTGTGAGAATGTTGGAGTCCTGTTGTAGAATGTTGTCCCGTGAGTGTGTGTGAAAGTTCCAGCTCATGTCATTTGGAGCTGGGGCTACCTGGGTGATGGGACCCAGTGGTGTCGTCTGTTGTAAGATCTTGATGTAACCAAGAATAAACCTTAAGTGTTTGACCTGCAAAGCGTGCTTCGCTTCCCCTCCCCTCTGAAGCACTCCCTTGTGCATCCTCTTCTCAAGAAACCCACAGCTGATCCTTCTTGTCCATCCTACTATCGGCCCATTTCCATTACTCCTTTTCTTGGCAAATTCCTGGAAAAGCTGGCCATCGCTCAGCTTAGCCTTCATTCTGATTCTGTTGGCTGTCTCCACGACCATCACTCCAGCTTTACAGCTGCCAGAAGCACAGAAACTGTTCTCCTGAACATCCGGGAAGATCTACTCTCCAACCTTGACTCCAACATTCCCTCTGTCCTCATCCTACTCAACCTCTCTTCTGCCTTTGACACGGTCAACTATACCATCCTGCTCAACAGTCTCCGTGACAACCTGGGCATCACTGATCAGGCTCTGACCTGGCTGACCTCTTTCCTCTTTGATCAACCGGCCCAGGTCCAAATTGCATCCTTTCTATCATCTATCTCCATTTCTACCTGTGGTGTTTCAACCAATACCTGACAACTCTTGCCCACTGCATTGCCTTTTTCTGCTCCAATTTCCAGTGCTATGCTGATGACAATGAACTCATTTTCAGGCTTCCCTTGGCCGCCTCCTCTCCTTTTCTCATCGCTGATTGCCTAACTGCCATTCATGGTTAGTGGACTGCCAACGATCTTTGCCTGAATGCCAGCAAGATGCAGATCCTCCTCATCGGCACACCTTCACCCTCCTTTTCCCCTCAGTATCTGGCCTGCCTCCCTTGGCCCTCGTTCTACCCCCACCTGCAAGGCCAAGAACCCCAGGGTCATCTATGACTCCACACTTTCCTTCTCTGCCCACATCTGTCTCTAAAAAGTCAAACTTCCTACTGCACCTCCTCAGAGGTACTCTCTTTTCTCTCCTTCCCCCAGAAGCTCATTGTCTCCCAAGCCCAGGTTCTCTTTAGTTTGGACTACTGTAACAGCCTTTTTCTAAATCTACCTGCCTCTACTCTCCGCCCTTTGCAACTAATCTAGAACAGGACCGCAAGACTTGTCCTTGGCCTCAAGCCCTAGGATCGTATCTCTCCAGCCCTGAAATCTCTCCATTGGCTCCCAGTGGATGCAAGGATTAAATTCAAAACCCTCTGCATTGTCCGCAAGGCTTTCTGGGTCCTGGGTCCAAAATACCTTCAGCTATTACTCCGCAAATACCTCCCTCAGGGTCAGTCGTTTTTTAAAGAAACTAGCTGGGGGTAGATCTCTGTCCTCCGCTGGGGTCTCCCTGTGGACGAGCCTCCCTGCCACTCTGAAACTTGAGGAGAACCATCTCCGGTTCTGGAATTACCTCAAGACCCTCCTCTTTGCCTCTGCCTTCACCCCTCCTCTCCACTTCTGATCTGTTCCTCCCTCTGCACCGTGCACCTGACCTACCCTCTGCCTTCCGGGCCCAGGTACCTGCTCACCCTGCTGCTCACCCTGCGACTGGGACACCCCTTGCACCGGGGTCTGTATCTGTACCCATACAGCCCCCAACCCCCTCTTTATTGTTTTCTGCATTTATCAGACATACCCTGTCTGCTGCCTTAAACCCAGCACTTGCTTGCTGCACTACCACTGTTTGTTGCCTTTATTATTTATTTTATTATTCATCCGTTTTTTTCCTTTGCTCTGCGCATTCCACCCCCCCCATTCCCCTTTTTCATGCACTTTTCCCCTTTCCCTCTCCCATGCACCTGCATGTTCTCAATGTCACTGGGCATGGTAAGATGGTTGTTTTTGTTCTCTTGTTCCCCTCCCTTGTCATGCTCTGAAATACATATGTATGAGCGCAATACAAATAAAATATCAATATCCTTGCTTGCAGGCAGTGAACATCACTGGACTAGGAGAATGACTCCCTTCTCCTAGTTTATAATCGACTTTTAGCAGGCTTTCCTTGACTTGAACAGTCTTTCAACTTGCCCCACCGACTCTTCAATGGTTTATTGAGGAACTTCAATTTTACATTTTGTCAATTCTTTAGTTCTTTCCACGGATTTAGTGTAATGTTTACTTGAACGCTGTCCTTCAACTTGCCCCCACTGGCATGAGTAAGAGACTCCTTGAGTCCTTGACTCTTCAATACACAATCTTATGGAACTGACCTGGGAGTTGCCTCACACAATGGTCTACTTCTCTCTTGTCTTTTGGTTTTGCCTTCTCATGTTTTCCTTGGCCCCTCCCGTACTTAATACAGTTTGATAACTTCTTCACTGGTTTTTCCAGGGGTTCGCTCTCTTCTGCTCGCTTGACTTTGCGGTCCATTACTGCTGGCGGTCTGGGTGCAAGTTTCATGATCCAACGAACAGCCCGTTACAGGTCGCACAACCACCACCGTTCCTTGTACCGCCCATGCAATTGCCTACGTGTCTCCTCAGTAGGATAGTGTTGGCAGTCGCTGTGTAGTTCTTGGACTGCACGGTCAACCCACTACACGTCATACCACCATCACACTGACTCTCAGCTTCACGGTTGTTGACTCATAACCGTCGGATGAGATGCTTTACTTGCATCCCTCGGTTTGCTCTTGACACTACATTGCTGCTTTGATGCAGCCTTCGAACACCCAGTTTCCAACTCGCAGGCTTTTTGGTAGCTTCTTAGCTCGCCGACTTCTCCTTCCGTGTGTTGCTCTCCTTCTTTGGTGTTTAGCTTAATTAGCTGGGACTGCTCCAGAGTAACATCAGTTTGATTGACAACAGCTGGTCGAACACTCTTCATTCTTGACGGTTGTGTTCGTTTCTTCTTCTTCTTCATCACATTACTCATGGTGAAACTGTCTGCCACATTACAATAACACATCTTCTCAGACTTTACCATGGGTAAGGAAAGTTTGGGTGATGTTTTTACCCTGTGCGGTTGGGTGATAAAGGGGTTGTGTCCCAGATGTACATCCTTGTCACCAGGAGGGATGTCCCACCCCATGAAATCCTCCTGCATGTTACCACCCGTAGGAGGGCTATCTGTTGGTGGCAGCCTACCCTCATGGAAAGGGGTTCCCCTCTGTGGGGAAGTGACGCCATCTGAAGGATCGTCACATGATGACATGGATGTTGGGGCAGGTCCCAGCAGTAGCAATGGGCTTGTTAGTGCCACTACTGAAAATGCAGAGGAAGAACATGTTTCTATCTCATCCTAAGAAGCTGAGGCCTTGTATGAGTTGAAAAAGCTTGGACTAGGAGAAAAGGGGTTGGAGTTTAACATGGCTAAGCTGTAGTTTGATACGATAGAGGAACATAAAGATGGAGAACACCACCGTAGTTGGCCTTACTAAAGGCTCTCCTGACTTTGTGGCAGTGGTTCTTGATCATCTTCTCATCTCATCCAAGATTTCCTAAGAATCTGTAAAGTATGCATGATGAGAACAAGATGTCATTGATTGGCTGACTGCTTTTGATTATGCTTGTGATGCACAAGAAGTAAGAGAGCCTGATTAAATTGCTTGGTTGCTCAGCAGACTACCCCTTTCTGGCTGCATTGCCACTATGGAAATGTCGACGGCTAACACAAAAGAGTTTGATAAATTGAAACAGGCTCTACTCTTAAAGTTTGAGAAGACTCCTGACAAATATTTAAAGAGATTTAGAGAATACAAGAAAGTAAGTTATAGTTGTCCTTTGTGACTGATTCCTTAAAGAAAGTCAGAGGTTGGGTAGAAGGCCAGAAGGTGCTTGCTCCAGGGTGCCCTCTGGGAATAATTGTACCAAGGCTGTTGAGCACTCTGACCACTACCCAGGGACCCGCTTCAGCAGTTGCTTACCATTGGCTAGGTGGGCTATCTGCTCTCCTTCTGAGGCTTACTCACTGTTCTGGGGGGCTCTAGTGTACCTATATCTAGTCCCTGTTCCCGAACTACATGTCCTTTATTGTTCTATCATGTCTCCTCTGAGGTACCTGGGCCCCATTTTTGTGTTCTTTCCTTGGTGTCGCCGTCACAGCGCCATCTCTCGGCTGCCACTGCCTCTTGCACTCATAGTGCACTACACATGATGGTGCATTTCGACATGATGGACCATCAAAAGGTCTATTCTTTGAATTACAAGAAAAGGAAATCTTATTTGCAATCATTAGTAGTCTTGGAGGGAATAGTCTAAAAGGCCTGAGCCATGCAGTAGCATTGCAGCATATGACGCTGCATTCAGGCTTCGAAGATCTCTCCTCAGTGGGGTCTTGTTCTTCCGGGTCATTAGCCCCCAGGAAATGTGTGCTAATGCTGACTTTGGGTGTCTTTCATTCCCCAAAAGGGCATCTCTACACCCCAAAAGGAACTGCTTGACTCTTTTTGAGGGCTTCAGTGTTTTTTCTACCACCTCTAAGATATCCCTCAAAGTTGAAAGCCTGGCACAAAAGTGATCTTCAGTCAGGGTTTTCCTCCTCTTTATTGCCTCAAGTGATGCAGGAGGCCCTGAAGGATTCCCTGATGAACAGGTTGCATTTCCTTATGACCTCCGTTCTCATAACTTTCTTGTGAAGCAGGTTCTTTCTCCTCCGTCTACTGCAGCTTCCGGCAGTCGAGTCCTTCAGCCCCATTTGTCTCAGTTACTGTATTGCCAACAGAGTCAAGACCCTACCACAACCTAGAACCCCTTTGGCACCACTATTCCTATTGCTCACTCAGCACATTGATATACTTTCGGTTGTGCCTCTGTTTCATAACCTGAGAGTGAATAATAGTAGGAACCTACCATACTTGCATGCCTTTTAATTAGAGGCTTCTACGGGTCATGGAAAGCTAGACCTGCATCCGAGGATGGTCTGCCTCCGGAGATGGGGGTGCAGGTTGCAGTGGTCTGTCACGGCTGGAAGAAAGGGTACCCCAGTTCAGCTGGATGTCCTGTTTGAAGTTAAAATCTGGTTTTGATGCTACATCAGTGCACCACCATCTGTAAAATTATGCCGAAGTATGAACTCACCCGTATTCTGGTCAGCTCAGGGCAAGACTCTTACCCCTTTTTCCTTGTCTTGATTTTCAAAGCCCTCCTCTCCCCTCTTGTGCAGTTTATCCCAAAGGGGCTTTGCACCTGGGACAAATGAATGCTGACACTACCATTGCTGCCTAAAAAAAACTTGGGAGGAATCTTAGTCTTGCCCAGGGCTTTACTCTGGTTAAGAAGGACCAATTAATGTTAATGTCCCGTCCCCTTTCTGCCATTCCCTGGAATGTTGTCCCTACAGGGACAGGACTAAAGCACTCTACCTCAGTAGATCAGAAAGACATGCAGAAGGCACATGCCTGTACTTCTCCTCACATGGTAGTCTGCCTCCTCTCGCCAATCCCTTTCTCTGCGTCTGGTGAGGAGCATTTATTTTCGCTCATGCATGTTTTGATGTGATCTGAAATCTTTCTTTGGCGGGTGCCTGCCCCTTAGGTTCTTTTTTTCCGGTCCAACTCTATGGCCTATTCCTGGGGGCACACTCAATATCACTATTGCTGCGAAATGTTTTTGGGTTGTGGACGTGCACCACTTGTGTCTGGCTTGCTTGGGCCTCAAGCATGAGTGGCCTCTTTGCGCCTTGTGTGGCACGCTTTCTCTGATTCGTGTCCAAACTCTAACTGCATCCAGCTCAGCGTCCCTAACCGAAGACTGCAGCAAGGGAATCATAAGAAACATGACGGTCTAAATCTTTTTGGGGAGGTGCAGTTGTAAATCATGGTTTGCATTTTTCTCCAGCATGGGGTCTGGCATGGATTCACATGCTCATTAATATTCCCCGTCAGGCCGGGAATCCTCGGTAAAGAAATAATCGGTATCGGTATCAGTTTCATTTCTGATCTGTCTTTCTTAGTTACCAATCACTGGTCTGTGGGTAATACTGCCCCCAGCCAATGGCTGCCCTCTCCCTAAGCCCCGCCTCTGGCAGCCATCCTCAGATTTTTACTGCATGCTCAAGTGTTGGGAGTCCTCGTGTTTAGCTCTCGATCTTTTTGCTGTGTTTTCGCGCTTTTTCAAAGAGATTTTCTCATTTTTCGGTCAAATTAGAGCCTCATGTTCCACCGTGTCTACATCCGATCAACGGGGACCCGTTTCGGATTTTCTACGCCCCTCAAGGGTGAAGTTTTCGTCGAGTTACGCTTCTTGGAGGAGTTCAGAAGTTTCTGCGGCCTACCCGGACATGGCCCAGTAGAAAGGAAGCTCGAAGCCCGGAAAGCTGTTCAGGGTTTGGCATGGATGCCAGCATCAGAATGTGTTCAAGGAGGATGAGCACTCGAAATGTCTCTACTGCCTTCATGAGGACAAAAAGCATGTGGAGAAGGACTGTGCGTCTTGCGGGAACATGTCGGAACGGACCATCGAGGACCGACACCTTCGTCTCTCCAACTGGCTGGAAGGAAAGAGCCTATCGGGTGAGAAGAAGGCGTCGTCCGAGCGGTTTTAAGTCCTGTGCGGGCGCCCCGGCGACGGGGGCCCAACAGAAGGTAAAGCACCGCGAGTCCGCGGGCACCGGGAGCGCCGAACGGTCGGGCTCCTCGGCTGCCAGGCAGGGCGCATCCTCTCCAGCGCCATCAACCACGAGCCAACGCTCTGGCGGGAGAGGCCCCGGTCGATCTCTAAGGATCCAGCTGAGGGGGACCGAGGCGGTTAGCCCCCCCAAGGTGAAGGCCACAGGCCCGCAGAAGGTGATGAAGGCTTTGAATCACCAGGCCAAGGCCTCTATCGAAGAAGTCGCGGCGGCCCTGGTGCAGCCTGAGGAGGCTACACCAGTGGAGGCGACCCCAGGGCCCAGAGTTTCCCTGCCACCACGGAGGGAAGCCTCTTTCAGACCCATCGAGAAGACCCCCGTGAACACCCCGGCGGAAAAAGAGGGGGGGAGCCGTTGGCCATTGTGGACACGGACACAGCCTCCAAGGAGGAACTGGTTGAAGTCTTGGAGGGCCTCGACGAGGGCGTCGAAGGAGCCCGGTCCCATGGGAGGGATCCCATCGAAGGGGACGACGAGAGCGACGGCGGCGCCGACGAGGTTCCTAGTCAACTGTCGCGCCCGTCACTTCCGGAGCCGCAGGACAACAAGGCGGCCATTTTGTTGGCAATACAATCTTTATGTTCGGAGATGAGTACGAGATTGCCCCTCCCACCGACGCGGGGGCCGGAACCAGGCCCGACGGAGGAGCCAGAGCCAGGCCCGTCGGGAAGTCCCCCAAACAAGAGAAGACGGAACCATCCAGCCCTGCCTTTTCAGCCCTCGCGGCCTGCTCAGCCTTTGCCCACGTCCCCCGTACCTGCGGATGACACGGGAACGGACACGGCCACGACGGGTACGGATGACGACTGCAGCGACGACGGGACCGAGCTCCCATCGCCTCCAGCCCGGGCCTCCGCATCCGACGAGATTGGGTCTTTCCACGCTATGATCGCCAGGGCATCTGAGCTTTTTCAGCTCTGCCCCGAAGAGAAGGAAGGTTTCCTTTACGAACGGCGCGAGGCCAAGAGGAAGACAGTCCTCGCCGTGCCTCTGCTCGATGACATCTGGGACGAGGGTCTCGCCCTTCTCAAGAACCCGTCTACGACGCCTGCCAAGAGGGATCGGTACGAGAAGTAGTACCGGGTCCCCGACGCTGCCCCTTTGTGCCTTAGGGCGCAACCGACCCCTGACTCTGTCGTCTCAGCGGCGGCCAAGAAGAAAGCGGCGGGGGGAGGGCGGGGGCGCGCATCGGCCTCAACGTCAACTTCCCCGCCGGACGGCAAAGGAAAGAAGCTGGATGCAATGGGACGACTAGTTATCTCGTCGGCGGCAACAACGATTAAGGCGGCCAACGCCCTCGCGATCATGGCCCGCTACGACAGGGAGTTATGGTACAAGATCGCCCCCCCTGTTGGACTTCCTCTCGGACGACAAGAGGGCTGAGGCCTTGGAGATCTTGCAGGAAGGTGCGGTGCTGTCGGACCACGCCCTAACGGTGGCAACGGACATTCCCGACACCGGTTTCCGTCCGCTAGGCAACAGCGTTTGCCTCAGACGACGAGGAAGGCTCAAGGCGACGGATTTCCGCCAGGACATACAAGCCAAGGTTTTGGAAATGCCATTCGACGGGAACAACCTGTTTGGGAAAACAGTGGATGAGTCCCTCCAAGCCATCAAGGCGGACACGGAGACAGCTAATGCCCTAGGAGTTCTCCAGCAACGAAGGCCGTCCTTTCGGAGCTCCGGAGGCAATCAGCGTCACCAGGGAGGCCAAGGTGGCAAATCGTCCTCCAAGCAAGATTGAACCGACCGTGGCGTCGGGCCCCCACCAAAGTACCCCTGTGGCAGGCCGGCTGGCGAAGTTTGTCAGCGCGTGGGAGTCCATCTCCACTGACCGTTGGGTGCTGGACGCCCTGGCCCAGGGTCACACCCTCTAATTTCTAAAAAAGTGCCCCCGCATTCCTCCCGTGGCCAGGAAAGAAAACCACGTCCCTCAACTACTGTTGGAGGTAAGGGCGATGCTCAAAGGTGCCATCGAGCTCGTCCCAAAGAGGCTCGGGCTCCGGAGTATCCTCAAGGTACTTCCTCGTGAAAAAGATAGGAGGGTGGCGACCCATCCTAGACCTGCGATGACTGAACAAGTACATCAAGGCACAGAAGTTCCAGATGGTCACCCGCCAGCACGTCCTAGGACTGCCGGAGGAGGGCGATTTCCTGCCGTCGTTGGATTTGGAGGATGCATACTTTAACATTCCCATTCTAAAAGGACACCGGAAGTTCCTCAGGTTTGTGTTCCAAGGGCGGCACTACCAGTTCAAGGCCCTCCCGTTCGGATTGAAGTCGTCACCCAGTGTTTTCATCTAGTGCCTCGCTCCAGAGGCAGCGCGGCTGCGCCTGCAGGGGATCCACGTCTACCCCTACCTGGACGATTGGCTCATCCGCGCAAGGACAAGGGAGGTTGCCGTAGAACACACAGCGAAGACCGTCCAGCTGCTCATGGACCTGGGGTTCTCCATCTTCCCAAGTCCCACCTGGTCCCCTCTCAAGTCGCACTGTTTCTGGGAGCCAAGCTCGACACAGTGGTGCATCTGGCCTCGCCGTCGGAAAGGACAAAGGCCATCCTAGGCAAGGTGCAGTGTCTGCTGGCCACTGACGTGGCCAGTATGAGGTCCATCAAGTCCCTCCTCGGGATGATGTCCTCTTGGATTTATCTCGTGCGCCTGTGCAGGCTTCGGATGCGCCTCTACAGGAGTTCCTCGACGCTTGCTGGATTCAAGTGACGGGCAGCTTCGAGGACAGGATCCCTCTCAACAAGACCTTCCGACGAGCGATCAGGCGGCAGGGCACCCACGCTCATCTAGCGGCAGGGACAGACTTTCAGACCCCGGCCCACCTGACGGATGCCTCCCTGGAGGGGTGGGGAGCGCACACCGGAGAGCTTCACGCGAGAGACCTTTGGTTCCTGGAGGAGAAGCCGTTCCACATCAACATCCTGGAGCTCCGGGCAGTGTTCTGGGCCCTCAGGTCCTTTCTCCCGTCCCTCAAGGGCAAGGTGGTGAGGATCTTCACTGACAACACCACCACGATGTTCTACATCCGGAAGCAGGGCGGAACCAGATCCCCGGTCCTATCCAAGGAAGCCCAGGACCTGTGGCATTGGGCCGTTGCTTAAGGGATGTTTCTGGTGCCGTTTCATCTGGCAGGGATGAAAAATACCATTGCCAACTCTCTCTACAGAGAGCTGCACTCGTGCCACGAGTGGGAACTACGCCAGGATCAAGTGGACCAACTCTTTCAGCGATGGGGCAAACCCCAGATCGACCTGTTCGCGACAGCGACAAACTCCAAGGCAGTGGAAACCTATGTAAGAACTAATGGCCTACAAATAAAAAGAAAAGCAAGGTTTTAACACTGCAAAACCTAAAAGCTTACAAGAATAAAAACTTCAAATGGCATCGGGGAAAGGAGACATTAAGCACCGTAACGAACACAAGATACCTGGGCATGCAAATCAATGCAAACCTAAACGATGGCCCTTGGGCAGAGATTGCTAAAATAAAATGTCGACAATTTGCCTGCCAAGGAAGCATATTGAATAAAAAGTTGAGGAAAGTCTGCCTAAAACCGGTGAGAAACTTCTACTGCCAAAAAGTGGTGCCAGCCTTAATATTCAGAGCCGAAAATTAGTTTGGGTGCTCAAATGAGTTGTGGTCAACCCGTGAAAATATATTCTGGGTAAAAGTTCTACAATTACCAAAGGGAATCTCCACATCGTGCATTCGCTATGAGCTCAATTTAATTTCGATCAATGCTCGCATTAGCTTGAACATCTTAAGCCTGTTTCAGAAAACGACAATGCAAGAGGTGGTCCCACAGTTTAAAATTCTGCACAACCCTGGCATTGGCAACCCTGATTGCCTGTTGACTTTATGGAGCAACGGATGTGAGGCCATCCTCGACTTCTATGAAATAGACCTAAAAACATTGCATGAGAATCCAAAATTAGCCAAAACTAAAGTGTGGAGACTGGACTTGATTCTTACTGGGAACCAGCAAATGACTAGTAGACTCATGAAAGATGCTCCCAGCGAATCGAGAGATCAAAACACCTTACAAAGATATGTTGAGCTGGTTCCGCAACCGCCACTGATCCTTCCAGATGCCCCGACAAGAGACACATGCAGATAGAATGAACTCCAACAAGGTAACCATACTGTCCTGGAACGTTAACGGCCTTGGCTCCAGCATAAAGCGAAGATTGGTGCTCCAGTACCTTAACTGATACTCGCCAAATATCGCTCTCTTAAATGAAACACATTTGATAGGCACGAGCACCAACTTTTTCAAAAGATCCAACTACTCGGAAACCTACCATGCCGGAGTCACGAAAGGTGCCAGAGGCATGATGATACTCGTCCATAAACGTGTCCCCCTGCAGGTTAGGAAGGTAAAAACTGACCCCCGGGGCCGGTACGTAATGGTACTAGCCGACATCTGGGGCGAGAAATGCGGCCTTGCAGCAATCTATGCCCCCCCCCACGCTTACGAAAGAACTGCTCTCCGAGCTACGGAGCTTACACCTGGAGGAAGAGGCCGATATATGGGTGATTGGTGAGGACTTCAACGAAGTGATGGATACTGCAGTCAATCTCATAGGAGATCTGGAAGCCGCCCCGCCTCCTCATCACTTGCCTTGTTCACTGAAGCCCTGGGATTGGTGGACACATGGCGCTCACTTCATAGTGAAGAGGCTGGCTTTTCTTTCTTCTCTGGTGTCCACAAGTTGCTCTCCAGGACTGATTACGCCTTCATCCCCCGCACCGTAAATCATAGACTCCTCGACGCTGAATTCGTCGCAAGGGGAATTTCGGACCACTTTCCGCTCCTTCTAACTATGAAGAATTCCAGCCGATGTCCGGATCGTAACTGGCGCCTAAACACATATCACCTCCGTCTCCCTGAAATTGCGGAGGAGCTGGAAAAGACAACAGAATATTTTGAGATCAACGAAGGCTCAGTGGACTGTCCTGTCTTGATCTGGGAGGCGTACAAGACCGTCCTCCGGGGGGGGGGGAGCTATCTCGGCGGTTTCCGCCCACCTACAACGACAAGTCCAGAGGATTAGAGAAGCTGAAGCACGAGTCTCGGAGTGTGAACGACAAATCCTAGAACACAGCAACCAAGAAGCAAAAGAGGCTCTGCTCATGGCACAAGACACCCTCAGCAACCTGTCTCTAGATAACGCATGATCAGCCCACCAACTAGTCCAGAGCCAAATTTATGAACGAGGCGACTAATCAAATAAGACCCTGGCCTGGTTGGAGAGACGCGAACAAAGCAGGGGACATGTACGGGCCATTAAATCTCCGGATGGAACATTGTTGACTGAAGGTTCTAACATTGTTGAAGCATTCGCCGCCTACTACAGGAATCTTTATACCCCACCCACCGAGAGCTCGCCATACGAACCTTCACGCTACCTCGACCGGATTGAGATCCCGAAACTCTCACAGCGCCAATCAGATCTCCTGAACGCTGAAATCACTGACACGAGGCGCTTGCACAGTTCCAACCCGGGAAAACTCTGGGTCCCAATGGGTTCCCTACGAGACATGGAAATGCCTCGGTGGTACACTATCTACCCATATGCACCGTATGTTCCTACGCAGCAAAGAACTAGGAGCTCTCCCCCCCGGACCTCAGGAAGGCATGCATAGTAGTCGTACACAAACCTGGGAAACCTCCGGACCAATGTGCTTCTTATCGCCCCATATCCCTGATTAATGGCGAAGCCAAGGTCCTCGCCAAAACACTCGCTAACAGATTATTGCAGGTAATAGAGACTCTCGTCCACCCAGACCAATGTGGATTTATGCCCAACAAATCCACTCGCATGAACCTACGAAGAGTCCAACTGGTGTTGAGCAGAGCTAAAGAAATACCAGCCCCACTAGCCCTCCTAGCGGTGGACTTTGAAAAGGCATTCGACTCTGTAGGGTGGGATGCACTGTGGGCGATCATGGCTCGGATGAACCTGGGGCAAACATTTATATCATGGGTTAAACTCCTCTATGCATCCCCGGAGGCCACAGTAAGGGTGAACGGCAGGTCCTCTAAAACATTTCCCTTGGGTCGAGGTACAAGGCAGGGATGCCCGTTGTCCCCACTTCTTTTCCTCCTGGCTATTGAACCACTCGTAATTGAACTTAGAGCTAACACCAACTGTACCGGTTTTGCTTGGCCGGCAGGGGGGGGGGGGGAGGACCGCCTATCACTCTATGCGGATGACTTCCTCATATACCTCAGTAACCCAAGCACTTCATGCCCGGCTATCTCCCTCATACTTACGGAGTATCAGCGATTTGCAGGCCTGAAGGTGAATGAAGCCAAAACTATTTACTTCCCAATCCAGGGTGGTGAGTCTGCGATCCCTGAAACCTGACCATACCATGTCTCTATTAGGGAATTCAAATACCTGGGCATACGGCTCGATCCGACACTTGAAGGGTTCCTTCAACTTAACCTACAACCAGTAATTGAGCTATTCAATAGAGATACCTCCCACTGGCAATCACTCCCCCTATCGCTAATGGGTAGAGCCGCTTTATTCAAGATGATGACCCTCCCCAGAATGCTGCATGTTCTCCAAAATGCCCCGTTTATTATCCCCCGAGAAACCTTTGCACTTATTGACAGACCGCTGCATGCTGCTATGGGGTGGGAAACAATCCAGAATTTCCCTCGATACGCTCCAGAGATCAGTATGGGAGGGAGGCATCGGATTACCCTACATACGCACCTATTACCTTGCGACACAGATCGGGGTAGTAAACGACTGGATGCACGCATACCCCACACTACCACACATTCGTATCGAACTAGAGATCATAGCCCCGGTTAACCCCGCTGCAGATCTTGTATGCCACCCATAACCAACTCCCGTCGTTGCCCAAAATGATGCACCATATCCGTCGGGCCTGGCGGGATGCACACAAACTAATCGCCCGGAAAGGAAAGCCGACACTATCCCAACCCATATGGCACAACGCGCTCCTCCCGGAAATAGTGAAAATGGGCTCTTTTGGTCACTGGCTCGCAAGAGGAATACACACACTAGCACATGTGATACATGGGGGGTCACCTCCTGGACTTTGAGACCATGCAAGAGCTATTTGACTTGGCACCCATGGACTGGTTTCGACCTGCGCAGCTTTCCCACGCCATCCACACCCAATTCCCTGACTTGACATACATACCCCCCTGCTCTCCCATTGAGACCAATATCCTCCCGCAACGCATCTCCTCTAAGGTTACCTCCACTCTTTATCAGGCCCTTAACTCCTTCGGGACCACACAGCTTGATGGGCTCAAAGCAAAGTGGGAAAGAGATGTAGGCCAACTGGAACCAGAGGACTGGGTGGATGCGTTAATGTCCCCTAGAGAAATCGGTATAGAATCGAAACTGAGACTAATACAATTGAGAATCCTTGACCGCTCATATCACACACGTACTGCAATGGCCAGATTGGGGACGGGGGGAGTAGAGGACGGGGACATGCATCAGATGCAACACGGAACCTGCTACCTTCTACCATATGATATCGGACTGCCGGGTGTTTCAGGCCTTCTGCGAGAACTGTTTTAACATGATCTCTGTTGCCCTGGCGACGCCAATCCCTAGGGATTCCAAAATGGTACTCTTAGGCATCTGGGGGAAAGTAGACCTGTCTAAATATGGGAAAATGTTTCTGACAATTGCGTTGGGGGCAGGCAAAAGACTTATTGAGGCTAAATGGGGCTCTGCCGATCCACTGTGCCTGAACCGCTGGAGTAACGAACTAGACAGATGCGCAGCCTCAGAACGCCGGATCTATACAGGGCTGCCCCCGCAAATTCGAAAAAAAATGCGGCAATTGGCTGGATGCTCATTGAAATCCGCTGGTGGAAACTGATCAGTGCCACTATTAACATTGGTTACCTGCCTTGTCTCACAACTCTCTCACGGTCCGCTTTTGATACTGCCATACTGCCTGCATCTGTTATATGCCTATGATTCATGTTTCATTTTATGATTGTTTTGTCTAAAACTTAATAAACAGTTCTAAAAAAAAAAAGGCCTGCCAAGGCAATTCGCCCATTTGGAGTACTGGGAACTACTCTCAGCGCCCCGTGCTTACCGGCGGAATTAGCCCCTTTGGAAGTGTTCCTGGACCATCCAGTGAACTGTCCAGTTCTACTGCAGCGTATCCTGCAGAATCGCTGCCGTCTCCAGTTGAAACCTGAGACTTGGGTCATTACTTGCTTGTGGTCTAGTGGTCCTAGTGACTGAACTAGCAAAGTTTGGACTGTGCTGAGGGTCAGTGAGTACTTGCATCACTTACCAGTGGCCCTGGCACAACTGATCTCTTTTACGCACAAATATCTCGAATAAGATATTCACTTTTGGCTAGGTTAGCCTGCGCCCTGCGCTCCCTAGCTATTCTCACCTTTTGAAAACTGCTCTGCCGCCAAGGGCAGACCCTACTCTTAATAGTGGGAACCAATTCTTCATCGCCTCAAGCCCCTTCCTGACTTCCTACAGCTCTCCCAAGAAGACCCGCTTTTGTTCTGACTGTATGATTGTGCTTTTACGCACAACTGTACCATTGAGCACAAGGCTCCCCTCTTCTTGGGGCTGGACTTGAAAGTGAGGGAACAACTACGCAGAATTGTCTAATGCCCCTAGTGTGTTAACTCGCCCTTCTCTTTACAGGTTGTGGCTGTGTTTTACTCTTCTGTCGCATTAGGAAACATATTGTGTGTTTTATATTATTTGGTATAGTATTTGTGTGGTAACTGTTTTTATATAACTGAAGTTTACTTGTCACTTGGTCCGGCCGACAATAAATGTATAGATATTTTTTCATATACACTTAAGAATAATTTGTGGTTCGTTAATGTGTGTGCTCATTGTGGGCTTCCGATCACCCTCACTCCTCCTGAGACTTAGTCTTGACCTCCTGCCAAGCTACCTAGATTGGTCTGGGTTGTCCGGAAGGTTCCCCTGTTTCACTAAACCAAGGGTGGCTTCCTAAACTTCTGCCTACCTGGTCAAAGTATAGAAATCCATATTAACACTCCTTTTGCAATATTATTGCCACACTGCCTTGCTGGCCCTGATGCCCAGTGAACATGCCATATTACAACCTCTCGCAGCCACCTCTCCTCTCATGCCACCTGTCTGGTTTTTCTGCAGGAACAGCACATCCAAGGCTGCATTGTGAAATTCACGTGCAACCAAAGACCTCTTTGGTTCCCATAACCCAATGACCCACACTACTCGGGGTCATCACATACTCTTTACATGCAGACACCCCCTCCCCCTTTTCTCACCGCCAATAGTCCATGGTGCAGCCCATGGTTAAATCCACATTGAACACATGCTACCCTTGAAACTCCCCAGCATAACTGAAACATAAACTGTGTAACAGAAACCTTTAACAAATGTTGGGGACACCCCCTTTCTTACTGAGGGCCACCTTGGGTAGGAGACAAATGCCCCCTCTCCCCCCCCCCCAACTGTCTCACAGGTGCCACACTGCCCCTCCCATGTATAGCTCTGTTCTAAAGACAGTGTAGAGTCCCAACCGCTCCACCTCCGTGGGGGCACTCAGTGGTCCCCATGTGGTGACGGGCCATTCAGATGCATGTACTTTTGCCCAGTCTGCCCTCTCCAGTGCCGAGGGAGGCTCGCGGGAGGTGCCTGCTTTACCCTCTTTATCTAGACTCGCCTGCAAGTCCAGCAGTGCTTCACTGTCTGAGATTAAATGGCATAGGGCCTGCTCTGCCTCCTCTGCAGATGTAATTCTGTAGTCTATTGCATCCACTTCAAATTGCAGGGCGAATGGGTATTCCCATCTGTACCTGAACCCTTTCTCAGTCAACCTTGTGTCCTCTCTCCTGTCCCACATCCTCCCCCCTTCTGCTGCAAATAAGAGATTGACAGTGGCTTGCAGCTTGAGCTCCATGCGCAATGGGGTCTCTCCGTCAGCTTTCTTCAGTCCCAGTATATGGATGTTATTTCTCCTCTCCCTGTTCTGTCATCAATGTGAGCGTCGACTCCTCCTCATGCAGCTCCCGCTGTCATTTGGACATCAAGGCACATTTCAACCATGTCGACGTTGAGCTGATTGTTCTCCAAGCTCACCACCTTACTCTCCACCGTGCCCACCCTGCCTGTGAGGTCTGCCAGGGACGCTTGCAAGTCTCCTCAGCGTGTCTTAATTACGGCCAGGATACTCCCAATATCTTTTTTTGTGGCGAAATGTGACACGTCCACCTCTGTCAGCATCCTCCCTCGGGAACTTTCCGAGCTTGCTGCATTTCCCCTTGTCCCGGTACTGGTTCTAGTCTCTGTGTACCTTGTCCCTTCCGCCGGCAATGACCCTTGGCGCTGCGAGCGGGATGTACCCCAACTTTGGTGTTGCGCAGTGACCTTTGAAAGCACTGTGCACAGCCCCCCCCCTGCTCCGTGGGGTTGGTGGGGGCAGCATTCTGTTGAGTGGTGGCCCCTTAGGCTGGGGGCAATATTGTCTTGTCCCTACTCCTGTGTTCAGTCGCACAGCAGGCCCAGGGCCTGCATGTGGGGCATCTCATGGCTGGCTGGGGTTGTCTTTCTCCTCCCACCTCAGGACCAATGTACACCCCTCACCAGGAGTCCTTCCTGTGGGTTGTCAGCTACGGGGGCCCTCCACCACGATATAGTTCTGCCGCTGCCTGATGGTGCGTGCCTTGTTGCACTATACCAGTTGGGACCCCCTCCGCCCGCTCTGTGACTAATTGCTGGTGGCTCCTTGGCCAGCAGCGGCAGACTCAAGTAAATTATTACTGCTGTGGGGGCCAGGTGCCTGCATGGGGTGAGGGGGGACAACCTCCCCAGGTCTGTGACCTCCTGTCCAATACAGGCTTCTGCAGGCCCAAGGCAGCGTGTGCCTGGCAGCCGGGGGATGGGCACTCCAGCCGCCTCTTCACTACACCACACTCGCCAGACGAGTGCCCTGCGTGCCCCAGAGACATCAACTTGCCTGTACACTCCTGCTCCATGTGGTCGCCTGAGGGCTCACAAACCCCTCCGCTGGGCCGGGGACCGGAATCCAGTGCAATTTGGCAGCAGCCTGCCCACATGATGCCCGACAGCTTCGCTCCTCGTTGAGCAGCACCTTCCCTCTACAGTCTACACAGAGGATCCTGTGTAGCATTGACCTCCCTGGCTCAGTGTCCGTTGTCTCATTCTCATGCTGTCCCATCTCTTCCCAGGCTGTCCCGTCTCTGTTCATGGACCTGGAGGACCTCCGGCAGGTGGGCTTTTGGCTGACCAGATGCTCCGTGCCTAGCTTGTGTACAGGGAGTATTTCATTTTTTTTGTAATTTTTTTTTAAACAAGACTTGCTTCTACAAACACACTTTAAACTTAGTTCAATTGCACTTCACATTTTATTCTCCTACGTCCCGTCCCCCTTTTCTTCATACACAGGTCAGAACAGAGTGTTTAGCAGCACGTGCTTTCAAATAAAGAATTTCAGGTGGAAGGGTGCAAGCTTGGTAGTACAACTCTGCCCCTTTACCTCCGTCCCTTTCTCCCTGCTTGATGGTTCAGATGCCTGGTCTGGCAGAGCTTTTTTGCTGCTTCCTGCAGTTCTTTTAATTTGAAAATCTGGTTTCTTGCTTTTGTGCATGGTGTCGCTGGTTGCTCTCGGCAGTGGACCCTCATGCTCTGAGTGTTTGGCTCTGCTTCTCCATTGGAATGCGTGTGCACTCTGTGTCAAGCCAGTCAGTGAAGGCACATCTGAGCCGGTCGGAGGATATCTTAAAGGATACTCCACCTTCGTGGCTTCAAGGAAGGTGAGTAAATCTAGTTTCTCTATGGCACAAAAACAGGCAATTCTTTCCCAGGGGTCGAGCAGGTTGGGAGGAATCCATCAGGACATAGTATGGCTAGCCACTGTAACACCTGGGGCAACCCCAAGGGCACTCAGGAGGCTGTGACCGGCAGGTTCTGATACCAGACTTAATTTGAAGAAAGTTTCTGCTTCCATGAAGGCTTGCACCAAAGTGTCTCCCAAAGACGTTTATACTCGCAACCCGATGTCTCTAGTCCCACCCTGCACCATGGACTGGGTTTTCACTTGCGGGCCCTTTGTGACCTAAGGGCAAGTTATGCTCAGCATACCAACCTAATCCTAAAAGCACCCCAGTCTCCATGGTTTCTATTTCTGGCACAGGCCAGCATGGAACACTGATCTGCTGTAGTGACGGTGTCTGGTTCTGTCAGCCACCGGGCGAGGACTCCCCCGCTACTCTTAGGACAGGGGTCTGCAACTTTTTGCTCTCCATATGTTTTGGGCTGCAAAACCCAGCAGTCCAGGCCAGCATACTCAATGGTGTGGGGTCATGGGAGACATAATTCAAAACATGTGGAGAGCTACAGGTTGCAGACTCCTATCCTAGGGTAACCCACTTTTTTTCTGCCTGGTCCTCCGGGGTTCCCCAGGCTTCCTCCTTTTCAGCCACAAGTGGAATTGCTCCCCTAGTTTACGGGGATACTCTGCTCCTCCATTAGGGGTGCCACCAGGCAACTGGACCTTTAGAGGCACTCCAGGAACTGGAACTTCTAGTTGGCATAGGCCTAACAATTCTACTATAGGCAGTTCTTTGTGCAGTTCCAGGAGTTAATACAGGCCCATCCTATGATGCTAATGCCAGACCGTCAGAATGTCCAAATGGGTTACAGGAAGTACACCTCAGCCCCCAACCTCACATGTGACCCCAGCGGAATCCCTGCCAGGGCCTACCGCGGAAGCGCCTCGATGGATTCCATGGTTCCACCTCCTCTACAATTGTCTAAACCCGCCCGCCCCCTCCCTCCCACTGCACTTGCTTTTACACAATTCCCTCCTGGTCCTCTGGATGATTCTGACCCAGAAACCACGGAGACAAGACCCTGAGGAAATCCCTCAAGAAATAATTGGGTATTCCTGCCCCATAATCTCCCCGATCAAGACAAAGTGTCCCTTCTTGAGCGCTGTCACTCAAAATTGCAGAAAGTTCTGGTGTGCTTTTGCAGTCAGATGTGGTGAGAGAGAACTTAAACATGTAGCCAAAGCCTGCTACTGTACATGCAGTCTCTAAAAAATGTTTGTTGAAAAGTAGACCAGTTATCACCCCTCTTCCCTTCCTGCTAATTATTGCAGGGCATCCTCCAGCCCATTCAACCATTTTGGCCGTGGCCGCTATGTTTGCAAAAGGTGCCTCATCCCTTTCTTCCATGACACAAGGACCATAGGCGCGTGAAGACTATATTTTTGGTAATGCTGGGAAAACACTATCAGAAAACCTCCTTAAGATTTGACTAATCAAATGCTACAGCAATCTTGGATATGGCGAATTTGAAAGAATTGGAAGGTTTACATACTTTTTCCCCCTGGAGTATCAGTCCGTATTCTGCTCGGGTTGTCTGAGGCTAGACCAGTAGCGGAAGACCTTATGAGGGCAACAAACCATCATCTGGACACGACAGGTTGTGAGATGGCAATGGGGTAGCTCTTTGCAGACAAGATCTCCGGGCTGCACATTTCTAACCTGATATCAAGAATCATATCCTGGACCTTCCGTTTAATGGGATGGAACCCTTTCAGTCAAGACACAGATGATTTAAAAAGAAAACAAGCACTAAAATCTTTGGTGTCACTTACAAACCATCCAGTTAAGACAGTAGCTACTGCATACCACAGGCAGTCCCCTGACAAACTGATATATTTCATGACTTCCACAACAGGCGGACAGATTGCCTAGTGCTCTCAGAAGGAATGAGCCTTGCCTCTCCGCAAAATGATTCTTTACCTGGTGTAACCCAACTCAGCACACCAAGCAGACCAAATTGCATGTTGTCCTGGATCCACTGCACCACAGTTGGTCTAGAGGGTCTTCTTCTTTCATGAACACGTGGAAGAGAATAACGAGTGACCCTTGGGGTCATTTTGGTAGTGGGCAGAGGTTATCGTCATCCCCTCACTCCCCAAACGATCCCCCTCCCCAGTCTTTCCTTTCCCTGACTGGCTCAGAACCCCTACAACAAGAGTCGGGATCCTGTTTCGATGAAAGCAATTGCACAGGTTCCTTTCTTAGAGAGGGGATTAGGCTTCTACTCCAGGTTCTTTTCTGTGCCGAAACAGACCAAGACAGGGCTTGGTGATTAAGGTGATTATTCTTGCCCTCATTCAGGCCTCCTTGTAGCCAGGAGACTTTTTGGGGGCTCCACACTGGCTCTTCCTCTGCTTGTCGATTGGCATAGACCACTTTCAATATAGGGTGTTCCTGTTTAGCATCAGCTCAGCACACAGGGTGTTTATGAAGCTGATGGCCGTGCTAAAGGCGAACTTGACACTGAAGGAGGTACAACTCCTCCTTATTTAGACGATTCGCTAATCATTGCAGATTCTTCCCTACTAGGTGCTAATTTCCTTCACCGTAGAGACCCGCAGCAACTTTGCTGGATTTTGATGACTTGATTTTTTCCTGGAAAGAGTGAGCCTTTTTTTCCCCACTCTCATGTATTTTGATGTACTTTTTACTCTTGTGTTCTTTGATTATGGAGTTTTTAGATAACTCCATAGGCATCTTCTTATCCTGGTGTCACTGCACTGAGGGTGTTGTGTAACACACATGAAGTCTTTTTAGACTTCCAAAAGGTTTAAATACCTTTTTCTGGGATAAACTACTGTTTCCCAGAGAATGTAAGGTTAAATTGACTTTACTAGTCTTTTTAAATTCCTAGACCCAGCACACACTATCTTCCTATAGAGTGCTGGAGGGGCTACCTAGTATCCCCTGTGTCTAGAAACTCATGTAGCAGTCAAATGCTACCCTTTTCTATCGAAATGGCTGGTCTATTGAAATGGCTGATGGCAGCGGTTTTACAATGAACTACCATGATTTTTCCTGACCGCGAACACCGGTAGCAAAAAATCACAGGAGCCATGTTTTTCAAGATGGCGCCTTAATCCCCTTTGTTTAAAGGGGTCCCGGTCTTCTTTTTTCGCCATTTCTTTTTGGAAAGGTCCTTCTAGAGTTTGTCTCCACACGCCAAACCCGGTTTGGTCCCTTTGTTCTTACACCTTCGGCGCGCTTCAGGACTGAAGACCGCCTCTGACGCCTGAGTTTCTGGGGTGGGCAGGAAGTGAGGGAGGTGCCTGAAACTCCCTGTGCTTAGTCTCCTAGCACCTAGGCTGGAATGAAAGGGAGAAAACGGTTTAAAGGTCGAGTCTCTTGGACTGAAAAGCAGAGTCGACTACTGGAACGAAAGAACCGAAGAGGACAGCTGCGGCAACTCCTGGACCGTTGGTTTGCCGATGAAGCCCTGCTGCAGGTCCGAATTGGCAAGTTCCTCTCGACAGAGAAGCCCCTTCAAGGACGACATCTTCCTTTGAGTTAGTGGGACCAATCAACTCGTAAGCCACCTAGATACCATTCTCTGAGCTGATTAGGTTTAACGAGGGGGAAGGACACCAGCTTGTGTGCTTGACTACAGTTACTCGAACCGAAAATCTTCCATTTGCCAGCTTGTTTGCCTGTGCAGTGCAGGAGTCCTCCGACGTCCTCCCTCTTGTCCCCACGACTGAGGCTCAGGAACAGTGAGATCTGCAGGAACTTCCAGGAACCAACGTCTTCAGCTTATCTTTTCTTCATATTAAGGTACTATGCCAACCCGATTGAGAGAACTTGCCTCTCGCGGTGAAACTTTCCCAACTTGCAGGCCTAATCAGCTTGTGACCCAACATATGATTCTTTTTCATACAAACTACTTCTGAGAACTTACACAAAGACTTTACCGTTTACTACTAGAACTGCTCTTTCCTATCCAAGACACTAGCTCATTGAATTTGGCCTAGGCCTATTGAACTGCATCAAGTACTCTAGTGAACTAAACTATTTACACTGCCCATAGCACAAATCACACATTAAGGTACATATATTCTACAAAGTAAATAAATCCACAAAGATCAACACACACTATGAGAATCTGGGATTAATTGTCATCCAAATGTATTCTAATCTGTCATGATAGAAAACACATGGGCTAGGGGCAACTGATAAGTGTGTGTGTGTGTGTGTGTGTGTGTGTACTACAAAGGAGGGTTTACTATTAAAGGAGGTTGTTTGATTTGTTTTTATACCATTGGTGTGGGGTTTAAAGAAACCAATGGTCACTGTTTGTAGCACTTTCCTTTTTAGTAAAACCGAACTTGCACTGTAAACCTCACTGAGTAATGAGGTTCCCTTTAAGGATAGGGGGGGAAACTAGTTTAAGGTTCAGATCACAGGCACACAAAGTAAGATTGTCTAGGCATTAAGTGCTATTCGAAATACTCTTATTATCAAGCAGTTTGTTCATAGAGTTGAATTTGCCATAGGTAAGTAAACCTTGAATGTTATATTTAGTGTCTCTAAAGGAGACACACAGAACACTTTAAAACACAAGCAAGAAATTATCAATAGTAATTTCAATGTTACAAAATAGTTGCAGTTTTAAAGTGGGCAAAAGTGTGAATGACCTTTTTATATTTTTAAGGCAGTTTTTTTTTTACATCAGTTTTAAAAATCTTAAATCCCTGAACAAGTGTTGCATCAGCGTCTACTGGTAAGTAAAGTGTTTGTCCGCGTTATAAACTTCTTCCCACAGATATCAATGGAACAAAGGCAGTAGTTGAGTTTTGATTATCGTTACATTTGAAGTAATTTTTCACTTTTAGGAGAAGTATGGATGGATCCCTCAGAATGTCCAGCTCAGGTTTTCACCATCAGTGAGAGTTTTTTGGCTGCAGCAAAGGGTCTCAATCTCAGAAGAAATGCCACTGGAAGGTGGGATAGAGGGGGTGACAAAAGGCACATAAAAACAGCCTTAGAGGCTCAACAATAGAGGAGCAATTTCTTTTGGCAGGCCAAAAGATTCAGGGAATAGTACTTAAACAGATAAAGCTGTTGGAATGGAAGCCCAGCGGTCGTGGGTGCAGAGGTAGTGTCTGGCATCTGTTTGATCCGGCTTGCATAGATTCTAGCCACAAACTCACGAACATAAGTTGGTACTAGGTGGTGACAGAACCAGGAAATCTGTATCCTTGAAAAACCAACCTCAAACAATGAAGAGGCACAGCAGAGGACAGAGCGGACTCTGCATCAGTGGTTAGTTTTCAGGAGACCTACACAACTAGACTGGTGCGATTATGGAGCGGCCAAAGTGCCACGGGCCAGGATGACCCTCAGTCAGCACAAAGGGGAGCAGGAATGCAACACAAGTTTAGTACCAGCACACCAGGAACCCTTCTCTGTATGAGATGTCCTTGAGTCCAAAAGATTCAGCTGTAAACTACCAAGCCTTAAAACAGGGTGAATTGACTGTGCCTGCCAATTCATGGGAGGGAAGCAAATGTGTTGATTAGAGGAAGAGTTTCAAGTAGAGGACGGGAGGCAGAGGCAATGCTGCTTGACAATCTCGGGTGTTCCTCCTGGTTCTCTGCTTCTTTGGATTTCAGGTCTAATGGTAGACTTGAGAATGTTCACCATATCCTCCCAGAATATATACACAACTGCAGGGCAGAGGGCTACCCCAGCCCTCCATTCACAAGGTGTACAGCATTCTAAGTTTTACCAGCCATACAATCCTGAATGGCCAGACAAACTCCATTTGTGACCATATTACAGGGATGTGAATGAGGGTGTCTGACCCTTACCCATCCCGAACACGTTTCATTCACTCATCTTGCCTTTGTGTGCTCTGACCAGAGTCTATGAAAGTTGATGTTTTGCGTTATGTAGCCTTTACGCTGCACCAAATCACCACCGTATTGTTCTCAGAGCCCGAGGTTTCCTTGGAAGTTGCTTAAAAGAGCTTGGCTATGCTGGTCAGGTCTAACATGGCGACATGTTTTTAGGAAATAAGTAAGAGATGTTCTTTTCTCTAAAACAAATTTGTTGCGGTCGCGTCCCCTTGGGGAGTGGTTTAGCCAAGTGAGAACCACATCTGAATGGTTTAAATAAAAGGAAAATCCCAAGTTGAGACTGTGCCCAGTTTGTTCAACAAGTGTTTTATTATATCGATGCCCTTTGCGATGACAGGTGTTTCGGTCCCTCTTGGACCTTTTTCAAATCCGGGCTAGTTTTAAATATCAAACAAAAATGAGTAGTCACAAAATTATGAAGATTGGTTCCAAAATAATATGAAAACATGAAAGTCACAAAAATGTTCATTCACATGTAAAACCAGTTATAACAAGAAAGTTGATGAATCAGAACAAGCCATAAAAAGTAGCAACAGTTAATAAATCAAAGTGAACAAAAATACCAGACAAAAAATGCAATGGGGAAAAGGGAGGATTGGTGGGGGTCAAGAGATGGGCAAAAACCACATTTTCGTTAGTCAATATTACATGTAGTATCACATCATCAATCAAGGAAAATTAAATGTAGGTTGTCTCTTTTTACCTTGTTTTCATCTATACTGCCCCTTAAAGCAAATAGTAGTCTCTCTTCAAGTCTCTGGTTAGATCCCTTCGTAAAAAATACAAATCAAACAAATATATCACCTCCAATTGTATGTGTTAGATCTCCATAGATATCACCTCATACTACGAGATAGTATACGTTAATGAACAAGATAGTATAAATTAATGAACTCAAATATCTGTTACTTAGACTGCCTTATTAATAGTACTGTGTGTTATCCATCTATTTTATATTTTAATTTTACGAGAAAGTAATGCCCTTTCATTATCTTTCCGTTCCTTGGCTGACTCAGTTTCTGGCTTCAAAAGTGTTCTGACAAACTAAACCCGTGCGCGCGTAATTCGCCGCGCACGGCAAACAATAGCAAAGGTGCAGAGCGTCTAAAACTCAGTCCCGAGGACACGGCAAGTCAATCTATCAAGCGCAGCGTGTGCTACACTTGGGATGGTCTCTTACCTGTCAGCCTGGTTCTCGCGTCTAATCTAATCTTCCTTGGAAGTTGGTTTATTTTGCCTGTATCTGGGGTCTACAGTCTGACTCTAATCTGTGGAGGGAAACTAAATGAGATGGAGGTGTAGGGGAAAGCAGTTAAAGAAGATGCACCAAACTGTGCTTAAAGCAGAGGCAAAGCATTTTAAATAGATGGATTATGATTGTGATATAATGGGTACATTGTTTCATTATTTGTAGTGCGCGCCAGACCAGAAGGTATCAGGGCGCTGAGATAAGAATGCTTTAGGTTTACATGTTACAAAGTTTCATAGGCATCAAATACAAATAAATTTGTATACAGTTAATGTTACAGGTGCAATTACAAAAATGGAGTCAATACAGCATTAAGGTAATACAGGTGAGGAGTTGTCGCAGCGGGTGGCAAGGATCCAGTAATTTGCTAGGTCAAGTAACTCGTGAAGTTAGGTTATAGGTCATTTTCTTTGAGCCATTAGATCGTGTTTAATCTGAAGATTGGGTAAGATTGGTCAGTTCTTAGAGTGTGTATCTGGAGTGTAGAAAATGTACAAGTGACATTCACAGCTCCCTGTAGGAGCAGGGAGTATTTACGTTTAAAGAAGTTAAGATGCATAAGTAGAAATAATTGTAGTGTGGCTGTGTGGTGGTTTTGAGATGTGCTCAAGCAAATCCCTTGAAGTGTGGAGGCCTTTTGTTGTCTGGGAATTTGTTAAATTTCTCTGCCCAAACAATCTCCCGAATTGTAATTCAGGGGCTACTGAGACTGGCCCACGTAAGAATATAATGAGGGATAGGTGAATGTGAACTGTAACATATAGGATAGAATTGAAGGAAAACACAGGTGTCACTTCTGCTGTATGCAGTGAAACCCTGTCAACTCAGTGAAATTACGTGTAATATCCTGGCACCCTATTCTGTGATGCTTAGTGGGGGATTTCAGTGAACTAAAAATACCTGGTAGAATCGGGGCAAAGATGGATAGTGATCTGTATAGACTTGGTATAAACCATCTAATTTGCTACTGACATTGAGGAAAATAGGACCTACCCCCGAGTACTTTAGACAAGTAAGCATTCAAATTTTAGTAGCTTTAACGTAAGAACAAGAATCTGTCAACATTTACGTTTCTAGGCACTTTTGCCCCATTACAGAACTTTTCACAGTAATGTTCACATCACAGCATTGAGGGGCGAGGAACCTGGTGGAAATCTTTGAGGATTCCGGCCGGCATTGTAAAGACCAGTGCATCAGGTGGTATATTGTTGACCATGCATGGTGATTCCCAACAAGCAGAAGACCCCAAAGCCATTGGTGTTGCGTGGATGGCTTAGGAATTAGGTAGCCTGTTGGATACTGCACAGGCAAAGATGCTAGACTGCACTAAAAACACTGACTGGGTGAGGGGACAAGAAAAGGTTGGTAAAAAGATGACCCTTACCCTGGTAGCCACAGGAACTAACAAGGCTTCACATGTGAATGTGTTATTGGTAAGTGTGGTTTAAAAAGAAGCAGAAACTCAAAAGAAAAGGTAAAGATAAACAGTATAGCAGAGAGACTGGGAGAGGTAAGGGGTTCTTATAAAGTGGGACAAAAAAGCACCAAAAGGAAAATCTTCCTGGACACTGGCTCATTTGCTAGTGTTATTCTTGTGCCTAGTTAATCGAAATGTGAACCTCCAGTTTTTGTATTTGTTCAATTGGGTTAAACTTTCATATATAGTGGCAATTTTATCAGCTACGAATATATTGACTTTTGATTTTTTTTTTTAAATCACTTGATTAGTTAGAAAAATGATAAAGCTGACAGAATATGGCTTGCTTCTCATTCATGTTGACATTGAATTTGATGGAATATTTCCCATGAATAATTCTAACTTTTACTCTTTTCCTTTCATCTGTTGTTCCTCTGCCATTCTGCGTTCAACCATAATCAATTTTCATCTGAATATGATTTTTTATTAACATGCCCTTGCTGATGTTTTTACAAGCAGAACAACAAGGCCTGCACCACATCTTGATAAGTAAGTCTGGTCTGCTACTGATTTAAATAGTTGATTTCCTAATGCATTTTCTTGATGCTGATTAAGTTTCATTCTTGTTTTCTTTGCATGCCAAATGAGTGACCTTTCATGTACTATTGTTAGACTTGCTGTGACTTATATATGGCAATGAATAATGTTTCCTTTATGTAACACAAATTAATTCAACTTTTTTGTAATACTATATTTTTGTGTACTATAATTTGATTGGAGTACAATGGTGTGTGGAATGGGAATATCAAAATGTGCTGCAGTCGTAGGAAACCAGAAAGGACAAATGCATACATCTTGTACAAGGTTCCTGTGATACTTACAAATAACTTTGATTCTGAATCTCTTCCCTATAATTACCCAACATGATCTACACAAAACATCTACAGCCTCCCTTTAACTGTTCATCAAATGATCTTACCCCACCCTCCCACCTTTCTGTGCACAAGTAGATATGATACAAGTAATTTATAACGTGCCTGTACACCAGTGTTTCTAGGCGTGACAAAACAAGGTAGGACAAAACAAATTCTCTTACTAGGCCTTGTGTCATTCTGATTGTGCAAGTGCAGGGGGGAGAGGGATAGGAGAGGTGCCAGGGGTAGGGAAGGGGAAAGGCAATCAGGGAAGCATTGCTCTGAGTAAGTGCAGCCGGTGGAGCCGGCTCTGGGTAGTCCAAGGAGGCAGGTGATTGCAGGGTTACCAATACAACCCTTTAGTGCGCTGGGGCCTGGAGGCAGTACCAGTGCTTGCAGGTCATGGAGGAGCCTGGTGACCATTGTGTTCTGAAGGTAGTCAGGCGACCAGTCGGCGCAGCAGACGGGGAGGTCAGCAAGGAAGAGGGAGAAAGCAGAAGCGGAAAGGAGGTATTGGCATACTGGACCTTTTCGATTTGACAGATTCTTTTGATTCATTATTTTTCCAGTCAAATTAAATAAAATATATCGGGAGGTGTAAGGGAATAGGCTACGTTTGGGGTGGGGTGGGTTCAGAGTGTCTTATTCCTTCATTGACGACCAAAGAAAATTAGGTCAAATTGGAAAAGGTCAAATGTTTTCAACCAAGTAGACCTAAACCGAAAAAGGAAGGTCTTGAGCTGCTTCCGGAACCTGAGGTGGTCCTGCTCAAGTTTGAGATGGGCAGGGAGGCCCCTGCAGAGGAAAGATATACCGCCCACTATCTGCCTGGAGAAGCGTCTGACCATCAGAGAGTTGAAGGTAGCTGAGCAAAGGGCTCGAAGGAAGGTGTTTAAGAAAAGGGAGTAGGATGTAGTGTAGGCCCCAGCTCCAGAAAGCCTTGTGGACAATGCAGAGGGTCTTGCACTTGATCCTTGTAGTCAACTGAGAGATTTCAGGGCTGGAGAGATACGATCCCTGGGCGTGAGGCCAAGGACAGGTCTCGCAGTCCTCGCAGATGTGCGTATTGCACATTCTTCAAGCAGTACTCATCGTTTTGACATCTGAACCGTAATGATCACGGGGCAGCTTGTCTGATAGCTTTTTCACATTTTGACTTTTGGATGAAATCCTCATTGAAGGGGGTGCAGGGGGCTATTTGGTGTGCAGGTTCTCATAGAGAATTGGTTTATACTGCACGTAGCTAGGGGTTTTATTTCCCACCCCCAACATTTAGGTTCATTGTAATTCACTAACTTAGTGAGCCTGATATAGGTGCCCATGTGGTGGAAGGCACTTTTGAGACGTGCCACTCTTTGGCACAGTGAAGTCTTAAATAGGCAGTGCCTTTTAGATTTGATACATTACATTATAATATTCTGCCCTTTTGCTTATAGTTCTTGTAGTTAAAAAAGGATGTTTGTTTTGTTGAAAGTCCCATGGCATATGCTTGTGCCAGCATTTGTCAAGTTAAAGTTCTCTAAAAGACTGCAGGATCATCTGTTCTGGTAAAAAAGAAAATGCTAGTTTAAGCACACTTCAATTTTCTTATCTAATTTTAAATCAAATACTATAGATAGCTTTTCAGCACTGTAAGATGCATTAAGTTAACAGTGTAAGGCCTAACCCTGCACATAAGCACTAATAAGAATAACAACCAAACACCTTGAGGTTGTGCTTTTTGCACTCTACCAAGAGAACTCTTCAATACTTCTTAATTAAACAATTGTAATATATTGATACATGCGAGGTGTAAGAAATATGAAAGATATTTTCTCCCACTAATTGAAAAATAGTCAATAACGCAAAGTATGAGTCAGATTTTCTTACCCTCAAATTTGACAACTAAAGTGTTCGAACATGAAAGCAAAAAAAAAAATGCATTCAACATTTCGCAAGTGCATGAATAATTCCAAAATGCACAAAAACATGTTTTTAAGTCTTCTCCCAAACGGAGCTTCACAGAATTCTTAAAATGGTCGCCAGTCCCAGATGGTTAACGTTCTTTTGTCCACTGTGTTTCGAAATAATGATTTCTTCATCTGGGAGTTTAACCTCTGGTGTATGTAACAATAAGTAAACAGTGGGTAATTGTTAAATACATTTTTAAACTGAATTTATATTGCATAATACATGTGATGACAAATAAACAGAGCGGATACTCCTACCCCATGAAACGGTTAATTTAAAAATCAGCCAATTTGGAAAGTAAGCATAGGCAAGCTCACCAGATCAAAGTCTAAAACAATTAAAAACTTACTCAGAATAAGATGTACCATCTATCAAGTTAATCTGCTCCAAATGAAAGTCCCTAAGGTACCAAAAATCTCATTTCCATACCAAGGAAAAATCATCAAACAAGTAACTCTTCCCAAGTTAAACAGACTGCCTGCCATGATAAACGGAACAGATTAGCATTTTGGAATTATTCATGAACTTAAATGTTTATTTTATTGTGCATAATATTCCATCAATTCAAAATCTGCATAAATATTACTATCACAAATCGTTATAAATTAATAACATTTCCAATAATACAATTTCCTGTCTGAATTTTTAAAAATTTGATTAAAACAATTCAATCATGATTACTACTTTACGACGAAAGCAGCCGAGGATAGTGGAGCGGCTTATCAAGGCCTTACTACTTCGTTTTTGAAGAGAGAGCATATCAACATCAAGTTATAAGAAATTGGTTATTCAATTAAGTATAGTTTATCAGAAGTGACTAAACTCCTGGATAAGGATACTGGTTCAAGAAAATTACACATAAACAGCCATACAAAGTGGACCAATATCATTTATTTTTCTCCTGATGAACCATTGCAACTGGCAATGGGGAAACACGTGTTGAGAAAATAAAAATAATTTGACTGAAAAAGGGGTTAAAACTATAATTTGACCAGTGTGAAAGAGATAATGGACACAATTTTGATTCTGGAAAAAAGTTATAATGTATAACTTAATCAGTGTGAAGATAACACTGTTAATAAATTTGATTTGACTCACCGAACAGCAATCTCTCATTAAATAATCAAAGGAGTTGGCGCATTGGAGTGACAATTTTCACATAGCAATCATTTATTACTACTTTCCAGTTTACAAATTATTAAATCGCTACCTATAACATTTTTAACAAAAATGTTCTTCTACTTGACCAAATTTAAAAAATCTAAAAATTGATGCATGGCAATGAAGACCAGAACAGATTCCATAATGTAGGTCTTGTATTGTGTCAGAAGTCTCCTTCAAGCTGTTGACCCTGTAGTGCAGAAGAGAATGCTTCCCACTAATGTACCTCTCTGGATGAGAGAACCAACATGCATAGAGATCAATTAATTGAAAGACCGGATCCAAACGAGACACCAATGGCTGCAAAGGAAGGCAATACACACTTTAGTCCTAGGGATTAAAGTAACAATACACAGTCTCCCAAGAAACAGACTAACCTGTGCCAAGCTAGGTAGGAGCACAATGAGTTCAAGAGTTCATAAGGCACCGAGGTAATCGGTAGCAGGAGGTCTGCAAATTCCATAAAGACAGATAAGTAGCAAGACTGACATAACAGGGATGAGAAGAACGGTTCTTACCGTACTGGATCCTTATGAGTTCTTGGTGCAGAGTCGTGAATGAAAGCAGGTAGAATCCAAATGCCTATACCGCCGGCACAAGGATGCCTAAAGTTCCAGCCACCTATGACGACGGCACGCGGACGCCTATAGTTTATTTGTAACGCGTGCCAGACACAGGGGTATCAGGGTGCGTAGACAAGGACATTTTCAGCTTACATAGTTGCGAGATACAGAGAAAATATAACATACATCACAGGATTGCAGAAATATTACACAGATATACAAAGATAATATTGCACAACTATATATGAATGAGACACATTATACAATAGACGTTACATTGGGAGGAGTTAGAGCAGGTGTGGCACGTTTAGGCTTAGATATCATTGGTTTTGAATCAGTTGATAATGTTTCGTCTGAAGTGTGGGTAAGTATGGTCCGCCCTAAAGAAAGGTGGGAGGGAATTCCAGAGTTGTGCAGCTTTGACAGGGAATCTATTACCACCAATTGTCACTTGTTTGAAGGAGGGGGACTGTCAGACAGTTAGTATAGGCTGCTCTGGTAGGTCGAAGTGTTAGTCTTCTATTAAACTTATCCGTCAAGTAACGAGGTGCTGCATTATTGAGGCACTTGAAAGTTAGTGAGGCAGTTTTGAGTCCAATTTTATTGATGGTGGAGAGCCAATTAGATGGTCTCCTTGTTTAAGTATATTGTCTCTTTTGGTCATTCCGAATGCTGCTCTCAAGGCATTGTTTTGGAGTATTTGAATTTTCTTAGTGATGTTTGTTCCGATATATACGGTGTTGCAGTAATCCAATTTAGATAACACAAGTGCTCATGCCAATGTGGTACAGCTACTTGTTGAGAGGAAGGGTGTAAGGGAGAATTCTCATTTATGGCTAATTTCCGTCACCTAGTGAGTTCCTCAGCAGCTTTACTGGATTTCTTGGGTTTATATTTTTCCACCCGGTAACAGTGTGAGCCTTTTTCCCACTCTTACATGTGTTTTGCCATGTGGATTTCTACTTTTTGTGTGATCTTGGGCTCTGGAGCCACACCACTCCATGAGCCCCACATTTTGTGTGTTACACAGCACCTTCAGTGCAGTGAAACAGGGTTGTCTTTGAGACTTCCCACTGACTCAATTTTTCTGGGGCTGACTGCTGTCCCCCAGAAACATGTAAAGTTGCCATTAACTTTATTTAGTCACTTTAAACTACAGGCCCAGTACACCCCATCTTACATGGAGTATTGGAAAGGGTTAATTCCTACCCCTTTTTGTCTGTCACTCTTGGATCTTTGTTTTGCTCTCTTAATATTTAGACTTGGCTGGTGGCAGTGGTATCTACCCTAACTTTTCTACCACGATTATACTATATAAACGTGGTGCTGTTTTTGGCTCTTAGCCTCAAACATAAACCCGCTTGACCAAATACTTTTTTATTTTGGCTCCGGTTGGGTTTAGTCACTTTTTTAGTCCTTTTTGTGTTTTACTTTTCGTGCCAAACCACGTTTGCCTTCTTTGTTAGCCGACCTTTGGCAGGCTTCTGTCCAGAAGCCATCCTTTGGCGTCTGGGTGGGCTGAATGTGAGGGAGGGGTTTAGTCACCCCCTGCACAGGGTCTCCTTGGAGACCCAAGTCTCACTTTGTGATGATTGGCTGAGGTGGTTGTCCGGGCCAGACAACCCCCCTGCTGAGTGATTGACAGCCAGGCTGTGTGAATGGGGGATTTTGGCATAAAAGGCAGGACTCTTGGGCTGGAAGTCAGTCTCGCAACTGGAACTGCAAAGAACTGAAGAGAAGCGGGGAAGAAGACGGCTGCTGCACGATGAAGCCCTGCTGCAGTCCTGAGCCATCTATCCTTCAACGATAGAGAAGATCCAGTCCGGAGTAGTCTTCCCTTGAGCCTGGTGGGATCAACCAGCTCATCTTCCATAGCCAGAGGATCCTCTACTTGGTCGAAATCGCTGCACACAGCTGTAGTGGTCCGGATAGCCATCTGAAGAGCCTCTCCTGTTTTAAAGGAGCGCACCTTTTATTCACCGTTGCTTCGCTGCTGCTGGCCTCATGCCTGGGTAGTGCAGATCGCTCCAGACGTTGTTGTCCTTGTCTCCACGACTGAAGCTCCAGGAACCGTGAGTCTGCAGGAACTACCAGGAACTGCCGTGGCACCAGCTTTCTTCAACGAATAAGGTACTGTGTCCGACTTCGAGGAATTGGGATGAACCCTTCTTCCTCCCCAAAGGCTTGTCCGTTTCTTCCTTCACTCTTATAACTTTTGCTTCCCTTTGTGACAATATCTGAGTACTCCAGCCAATCTCGAATCGTGAACTGTTCTAACGGTGTGATCCTCGACAACAGGACTCCTGTTACATTTGACACTGGCGCAGGCCTATTGACTTTTATCTGCCTTTTAGAAAGTGTCCTCTGATTCTATCTGCCTTGACAAAAGTATTGCCTATGATTTTTCTCCCCTATTCTCTTGTGTTAATTCATGTGCAAGTGTGTTTGACTTCGGTTACATTTCTTCCCGCGGGTACGCCTTTCTTTCGTAATACCGAACTGTCATTACTGTCAAAAAGTGATAGCGTATTAATCCACGGTAACGTCTTTTGTTTCACAACACTGGTTGTCAAAACCCAATGTACTTACCTTGAATTGATCTACACAAGGGGAATTGGTTGTGTGTAGTATATTTGAAGTGTGGTTTTATTTTAATAGATGTGAAGTGTTTTGTGAACAGATGGTTTAAAAATAAATGTACTTCTATTTTTTAACCAGAAACCTTGAGTCAGTGTTTGCTTGAGTCACAGTAATTGTAGTCCTTTGTGTAATCTCTACTACTGCTCATTTGCTCTTGAGATAAGTATGGCTGCTCAGCCATTGCTACCACTCTTTCTGTGTAGTACAGGCTTGTACCAAAGGTGAAATTGTATTACCACTTGCTTGTAGTCTTAATTGTGTGCTGCATATGATTCTGCCTAACAAAGGGTTTAGCAGACCTGATCAGTTTACATGTATAGGCTGTTAATGATGCCATTGCTTTCACTTGTTTAGTCAGAGAAAGGCTGGCAACCTCCCTTAGCAACCTTGAACGTATTGCCATCTACATCAAATGAAGTATAGTGGTGGCCGAGTTTGTATGTTGGGTGTGGTCCCCAGGATGATTAGCTCTGTTTTGTCATCATTCAGGCATAGACCATGAAGTGCCATCCATGCCTGGATGAATAGGTATATCCTATTCACCAAGGCCAAATCCCGATTGTAATCCTCTCTAAGTGGGATGAGAATCTGGGTGTCATCTGCATAGTTAGTTGACGCATGCAAAGGAAGTTTCTAGTCCGTGTGTTCTGGGGCAAGCTGGTTACTCCTGTAAGGATTGAAGTCCATCAATCCTTGGGTGTTAACATGGTGTGTCTGGCGTCGGAGAAGGAAAAGTGGCAGTCTTTTCAAGTGGAGGCGGTGTTAGTTGAAAGCAAAGCAGACCGAGGTAGAAGAAATCAAATTTGCAATCTGGGTTGGTAGGTATCGGGTGGTGTGATGGTACCAGACATTAGCAGAGCACTCCAGAGAGCGGTCTGGGTCGGTAGGTATCTGGTGATGACGGGACAAGAACGAGAGCAAGGCAGTCCAAGAAACGGTCCGGGTCGTAGGGGTAAACCGGTATAGTTAATCAAAAGCAAAGCAGAAATATTCACCAAGGCAGACCAGGATTAGGCAAGAGACAAGGTTGTATGAGAGCGAAAAACAGGTTTACAACTTGAATAGCAAACAAAGATTTTTTGCATAATTCAGAAGCAGCACGGTTTGCGTAGGCGCTAATAAACACTAAGTCACCAGGTTGTTCATTTCCCAGCTGCGTCGTCCTGCGCATGTGCAGAGGACGCCATCTTCTCCAGCATGGGGTCTGGCATGGATTCACATGCTCATGAATATTCCCCGTCGTCAGGCTGGGAATCCTGAGTAAAGATAAAATCAGTATCAGTTTCGTTTCTGATCTGTCTTTCTTAGTAGTAACCAATCACTGATCTCTGGGTCATTTTGCCCCCAGCCAATGACTGCCCTCTCCTTATACCCCTCCCCTGGCAGCCATCCTCAGATTTGTACTGCACGTTCAAGTGTTGGGAGTCCTCGTGCTTTAGCTCTCGAGCTTTTACTGCGTTTTCAGGAGATTTTCTCATTTTTTCGGTTTAATCGAGCCTCGAGCTCCACCGTTTCCACTTCTGATAACACCCCTCAAGGGTGAAGTTTTCGTTGAGTTACGCTTCTTGGAGGTTCCAGAAGATCTGAGGCCTACCTCAACGGACATGGCCCAGGACAAGGGAAGCTCGACTCCCGGATCCAAGCTGTTCAGGAGCTGCCCGGGATGCGGATTGCAAAAGGTTTTCAAGGAGGGCGGGCATTCGAGATGTCTCTACTGCCTTCATGAGGACAAGACGCACATGGAAAAGGACTGTGTTCTGCAAGAACCTGTCGGAACGGACCAAGGGAACGGACCAAGCAAGATAGTCGTTCCCGCCTCGCCGCCTGGCTGGAGAAGGGCACAGCAGGTGAGAAGGCGAAGAAAAAGTCTGAGCGGTCTTCTAAGTCCTGTGAGGGCGCCCCGGCGACGGGGGCCCAACAGAAGTCCAAGCACCGCGAGTCCGCGGGCACCGGGAGCGCTGAAAGGTCGGGCTCTTCGGCTGCCAAGCAGGGCGCGATTTCCCCGGCACGATCAACCGCGAGCCAGAGCTCTGGTTCGGGGAAGAGGAAGTCCGAGAACCCGGGTAAGCTTCTGGAGAGGCCCCGGTCGATCTCAAAGGGAGCCGAGGGGGAGTGAGGCGATGACCCTCCCCCCAAAGCGAAGGCCCAGGACACACCTAAGGTGGTGAGGGCCTTGATCCACCCGGCAAAGGCCTCCATCATCGAGGTTGTCGCAGCGGCCCTGGCGAAGCCGGCAGTGACTACGCCAGTGGAGGCGGCCTCAGGGCCCAGAGTTTCCCTGCCACCACGGAGGGAATCCTCCTTCCTGCCCATTAAGACCCCTGTGAAGACCCCGGTGGAAAAAGAGGGGGTGTGGGGGGGCGGTGGCCATTACGGACTCAGATTCAGCCTCCGAGGAGGATCTGGTGGAAACCGTGAAATGCCTCAAGGAGAGGTGCGAAGGCCTCAAGGAGAGGTTCGAGAAGGTTCGATCCCAGGGGAAGGATCCTGCTGATGTGATCGAAGATAGCGTCGATGGCGACGACGAGGGCCCAGTGGAGCAGCCATCCCACCGGTCGCAGTCATTGCCCGAGCCCCAGGATAGCTAGGCGGCCGTTTTGTTGGCGATCCAATCCTTATGTACTGAGATAAGGAGGAGGTTACCACAGACCCCGACGGAGGATCCAGAGCCTAGAACATCGTGAAGCCCTCCGAACAAGCGGAGGAGAGTCCACCCCGCACCGCCCTTCGTGGCCACAAGGCCTGTGGACCCCTCATCCCCCTCGCCGGACCCTCGGGATGATACAGTGACGGATACAGCGACGGGGACGGACGACGACGGTGGCGATGATAAAACGGACATTCCTTCATTACCCGTCCCCCCCCCCCCCCCCCCTCCGGCCTCTCTGCCCGACGAAATTGGCTCTTTCCACGCCATGATAGCCAGGGCATCCGATCTCTTCCAGCTCTGCCCTGAGGAACAGAAAAAGGAAGGCTTTCTTTACCTACGACAGGAGGCCAAGAGAAAGACTGTCCTTGCGGTACCGTTGCTCGACGACATCTGGGACGAAGGGCTGGCTATCCTGAAGAACCCTCCCACAACACCCACCAAAAGAGACAGGTACGAGAAGAAGTACCGGGTCCCCGACTGCTAGAAGGGCGAGCAAATTACAAGCTCTTTCTTGTAAACCCCCTCGCACAATATTTCACAAAGACAAAAGTTGTCCTGCAAGTGAAGCCTAATTTCCTCCCAAAGGTGGTTTCTGAATTCCATATCACTCAGAAGATTACCCTCCCATCTTTCTATCCTCCTCCTCACCCGGGGAAAGAGGGAGAGGTTACACAGACTAGACCCTAGAAGGGCTTTACGTTTTTACATCAGTAGACTAGCCAGGATAAGACAGGCAGACAAGCTGTTTGTAGGTTACACAGGTCACAAGCTGGGGTTACCAATAACTAAGCAGACCATTTCCAGATGGATCATTCTACCCATTCTGGAATGTTATAAACTGGCAGGGAAAGAGCCCCCTCAAAACCTTAGGGCTCATTCGACCAGAGGTATTGCAGCTTCATCGGCCCTCAAAAGAGGCGTGCCGGTTAAAGACATCTGTGCGGCCGCTACATGGTCGTCTGTCCATACCTTTACACGTTTTTACAATTTGGATTCCTCCTCCAGTCAAGAGACTAGGTTTGCAAGGGCTGTACTGCATTCTATTCATCAATAGAAGACAGCGTGAAGTCAGTACTCCCTCCTCCAATAATAGAATACTGCTATGGGAGCCTATCTAAGATGAGGAATACGTCGGAGGACACAATCCCTTCGAAGAACAAGTTACTTCTTACCTTGTAACGTTCTTTCGACGGGATGTTCCTCCGACGTATTCCTCATCGACCCTCCCATCCATCCCCGTAGTTCTACTTCCCGTGTTGTTGCAGCTTACGCTCCTTCAGGGTGATTAGTCTAGTCCAGAAAGTATTATTGTGGGCTACAAAACGGAACTGAGCAACGGACGCTGCTCGCGGCCTTTATAGGCAGGATGACGTCGACGTCGATACGGCGGCTGTCGAGGGACATCGACTCGGAGGACGTTGACGCGCAGCGCCCTCTAGAGAAAAAAAATTTCCGAGGCCAGCAGAGCTGGAAAGAGATATCTAAGATGAGGATTACGTCGGAGGAACATCCCGTCGAAAGAACGTTACAAGGTAAGAAGTAACTTGTTCTTCTGATAGCCATCACATCAGCCAGAAGGACTGTCATTTTAAGGCCACATCCTAAGTTCCTTCCCAAGGTACTGTTGGAAATGACACTCATTGAGCGCATTGTTTTGCCAACCTTTTTCCAGAATCTCACTTCTGAAACAGAAAGAGCAATACACTCTTTGGAAGTTGCGAGAGTACTGAAGTTTTACCTTCAGAGAACAAAGGAGTTCCGCTCCTCAAACCGACTGTTCATTGCTTTCTCTGGCCGTACCAAGGGGCAGCATATCTCTCTAAACAAGGTCTGGCACGCTGAGTTTCGTCCTGCATCACCCACTGCCATCAGATAAAAGGCGACCCGCTAACTAGACCGCAGTCGGCGCACTCCACCAGAGGGAGGGCGACTTCAACAGCATTCCACGCAGGGGTGGCCTTGAAGGACCTATGCAGAACCGCCACATGAAGCACTCTGCACATGTTCGCTAAACACTACTGCCTAGCTGAAGATACCAACAAATAAACTGCAGTTGGACAGGCAGTGCTCGGCCATCTCTTTGCATAAGGTAGGACAAACCTCCTTTTCCCACCTTTCCCCGAGTATGTAACCGTTGTGTTGCTGCATGGTAAAGGTTTGATAAGAAATAATGTTTCGAAGGGATTGTGTCCTCCGACTTATTCCTTATCTTTGATAATTCATCTTCAGCTTGCTGGCCTCAGAAATTTTTTTCTCAGTAGAGGGCGCTGCACATCGACGTCCGTTGAGTTGGTGTCCCTCGACAGCCACCGTATCGGCACCGACATCACCATGCCCATAAATAGCCACGCGCAGCATCCGTTGCTCATTTCCATTTTTCCGCGATTCGTGGTGCCTCGAATATCGTTGCTCAGTTCTTCAGTCAAATATAGTTCATTATTCTTCGAGAATACCGACTCGTACTCGAAGGCTTCCTCATCCGAACCGACGACTCCACGGTCCGGCTTCAAAAAATGTCGAGACTGTGGAAAGAAAATGTTGTTGACGGATCCTCACAGGATCTGTTTGTGGTGCCTGGGAGTCGAGCACCATTGTTCGGAGTGCGAGGACTGCATGTCCATGACGGCGAAAACCTTGAAGGAGTGTAAGGGGAAGCTTGAGAGAGGTAAGGCGAATTTTCCTTGGCGCAGTCGAGACATTCGTCTCCTCGCCATCACAAAAGACATTCTCGTTCTAGGTCTCGAAGCAGTTCCCATCACTTTCGAGATCTAAGCATTCAAAAAAGAGGTTGAAGATCCCCTTCCTCGTCGTCTTCTTCCATTTCCCCGAAAAGGGTCTCCTGCCCCACAAAACATAGCTCTCAGGCTGAGTGGGAGGAATTCAGGAAAAAGATGCTCAGCGTCTTCGAGAAAGTGGCCTCAACCCCCTCGAAGACTGTTGAGGGTGATATCCTGGGTGAAAGACCCAAAAAATCAAAACGCTGCGAGTCGCAGCACCCGCAAAAGAAGCTACTCGAGACGTCACAAACCCTCGAGTAAAGGCAAGGTCGCGTCTTCGACACCGTCGTCGAAAGTCCCTTTGACGCATAGATCTGCGTCTTCGGCGCCATTATCGAAGGGTTCTTCGACGCACAGGTCAGTCGATTCGACGTCGTCTTCGACGCCGAGAAAGGACAAACCCACGGCCACCTCGCATCCAGTGGCCTTACCCAGAGCCTCGATCACGAGAATGTAGTCGACAACCTCGAGTAGAATTCCAATGCTCTCGAGTTCCTCGAGGCCTCTACCAACTATCTCGGACGCCTTTTTCGATGGCTTTGAAGCCTTTAACATCCGCGTCGACGTTTTCTCAGCCAATTATGACAAATTTGGCCCCTTCTGCTCTGGAAATGGGATTTATACCATTTCCAAGATCTGATCATTCCAGAGCCTTAGCATCTATTTATGAAGAAGGGGGAATTTGGATCAGGAGAGACCTTTTGAGTTGCAGGGATCTGCAACTCCTGTATCAGAGGAATTTACCTCTGAGGAAGGTAGGTTAAAGGACCTCCAAGAATCCTTACATGAAGCAAGTGGGTTGGAAACTTCCCCAGAAGTGGAATTTGCCAAAACAGACCCAGGGGAACATGCTGAAACCCCTTATAGAACCTTGATGGCAAGGATAATAGAGTTTATGGGGTGGTCTACACTCTCACCTGCTTTTCAGCAAGACGACCTCAGACATTTTGGTTAAAGGTCCACAGGAGGATCCTGTGGTGCCATTTCATGCGGCATTACAAAGGAAAATATTGGCAAACTGGGAAACCCCTGAGGTTATCCCGGCGGTTAACAAAAAATGATCAGCCAAGTATAGGGTGTCTACTGCTGACCCTAAATATTTATCCAGACACACAACTCCGGAGAGTCTGGTTGTTCAGGCAGCAACTTCATCAGGTAGTAAATCGGCTTACCCTACTGTTCCACAGGACAGGGATGACAAGAGATATAACTCTATGGCCAAAAAAGTCTTTTCTGCATGTAGCATGGTGTTAAAATCCCTCAATGCTACTTGTACGCTCGCAAGGTTCAGCCACACACTTTGGGAGTGTGCTTCATCAGCGGCTGACTGCATACCGGAGGGAGAAGAAAGGGAAGCATTTCTAAACATCATTAAGGATGGTATAGACGCAATGTGCGAATCCCTTCAAACTGGCATCGATTCTGCTGACAGCATCAGCAGGGCCATGGCGGCAAGTACAACAACCGAGAGATTTGCTTGGTTGCTAAAGTCTGGTTTTGCCCCAGATGTGCAAAGCAGACTCTTGAATATGCCCTTTGACGGCTCTTCTTTGTTTGGTAAGAAGGCGGATAACAGTTTAGAAAAGCTACAAACATCAAAGGCAGTAGCAAAATCCCTGGGAGCTGCAATCCGTCAGACACCATATCGCCCCTCAAGAACCTCTTGGAGAGGTAAGTCCTTTCGCTTCTATTACGCATTCGGAAGAGGCAGAGGACAGCCGGTTCAAAGGGGGTCAGAAAAAATTCACCCGAGGTGGACGGGTTAAAAATATAAAAGCCGCAGCAGCAGCAGGTGCCTCTTTACCCTCGGCATCTGCATCAGCCGCCTCCAAACCGCTCTGAGGACTCTCCTCACAAGACACCAGTAGGGGCAGGTTAACTCAACATCTGACGGAATGGCAGGCTTTAACGTCAGATGCTTGGGCATTGGAGACAGTTGCCCAAGGTTACTGCCTGCCTTTTCTACGCATCTGTCATCCACCGGGGAACAGCTTTCTGAAAGTTCCAGATCCGCTCCTCTTGCAGGAAATTGTAGACCTGCTAGAGAAAGGTGCCATAGAACTGGTACCTGTAGCGGAGAGGAACAAGGGCTGGTACTCCCCCAAACCCCCCCCCCCCTACTTTCTCATACCGAAGAAAGACGGAGGACTGGGACCTATCTTGGACTTGCGCAAATTGAACAAGTTCCTCAGGAAGGACAAGTTCAAGATGGTAACTCTCTCAGATCCTTCAGGCCCTCCAGCTCCAGGACTGGCTGGTATCTCTGGACCTCCAGGATGCTTATTTCCATGTGCCAATCCATCTCAAACACAGGAAATACCTGAGGTTCGCAATTGGCGGCTCTCATTATCAATTTCAAGTTCAGCCATTTGGGCTGATCTCTGACCCGAGGGTCTTCACCAAGTTAATGTCGGTAGTGGCGGCAAGTCTAAGGCGGGGAGGGATTCACGTCTAGCGCTACCTGGACGATTGGCTGATCAGGGCTGTATCTTCGGACAAGCTCAGATCCAGCTAGAGTCAAGTTCATCGGAGCGGTCCTGGACACTTCTCTGGGAAAAGCCTCGCCATCAGAGGTGAGGGCTCAATATATTCTGCAGGTGGTCACCAAGATTCAAAATGCCCAACATCTCCCCCAGCCTTCGACATTTTGAGGTTGCTAGGCCTCATGGCATTCTGCATCTTCCTTGTGCCAGAGGCTCGCCTGAGAATGAGATCTCTCCAGTGGGCACTAAGAACCCAGTGGTCGCAGTTCTCAGGAAAAATGACAGATCTCCTTCGGATTCCGGACAAGGTAGCCCGAGACCTTCAATGGTGGGCTTATCTAGAGAACAGTTTGAAAGGAGAACTGTTTTGGCAACCAAGGCCGCAGATAACAGTAGTCACGGACGCCTCACTCACCGGGTGGGGAGCCCATGCCAACGACTTGACCATCAGCGGTCGTTGGTCTCCATCGGAGTCCAGACTACACATCAACCTATTGGAGCCGAGAGCGATCAGACTAGCGCTGAAAGCTTTCCTGCCATCAGTACAGGGAAAAAATGTCCTGTTAATGATGGACAACACACTACCTCAACAAAAGAGGAGGCGTGGGATCACTGCCACTGTGCAGAGCGGCAATGCAGCTCTGGTTTTGGGCAATTCAAGAAGGAATCTCTATCGGCAGTTCACCTAGCCGGAGAGAAGAACTTTACGGCGGAAACTCTGAGCAGGCAGGGCAGTCTCCCACGAGAGGGAACTAGCTCAGGAAGTCCTTCAGGAGATCTTCGCCCTTTGGGGAACCCCTCAAGTGGATCTGTTCGCCACCAGTACCAACAGGAAGTCCGATCTGTTTTGTTCAAGGGAATTTCCCCCGAGAGGAGCTCTAGGGGACGCGTTCGTAATGGACTGGGAGTTTCCACTCCTGTACGCGTTTCCACCAGTCCCTGTCATTCCTCAAATGATCAGGAGGTTGAGAAGATTCCGGAGGACCATGGTCCTAATTGCCCCAGACTGGGCCAGGAGAATGTGGTACTCGGACCTTCTGGACATGTCCATCTGCCCTCCAATTCGCCTTCCACTCAAGGAGAATCTTCTCTCACAGAAGGGAGGTCAGGTTCTCCATCCAGACATCAGAACCCTCAACCTTCACGCTTGGCTTCTGAAAGGTTGAGATACAAGGATTGGGACCTCCCTGATGATGTCATGGAGGTGTTGCTTTCGGCCAGAAGGCCAGCAACAAAGTCTTTATACCGCTGCTGTTGGAACAAATTTTGCAGCTGGTGTAGTGAAGAGAATATCGACCCCTTTTCATGTGGTACACCAACGGTGTTATCCTTTCTACTCTATTTGGCAAATTCAGGCCTTCAAGTCGGCACTATCAAGGGCTATCTCGCAGCGCTATCGATCTTCGATCGCACTGCAGAGGAGCCATCGTATTTCAAATTACCCTTCGTAATACAATTTCTAAAGAGATGAACTAATGTCTATCCTCCAAGACCATTCCAAGTTCCCTTATGGGACTTAAATTTAGTCTTAAATTTCCTGATGGGTACTCCTTTAGAACCACTCCACTCTTGTTCGCTAAGATTTCTCACCCTTAAAACTGTCTTATTAGTGGCACTAACATCTGCTAGAAGGGTAAGCGAATTACAAGCTCTACCTTGTAAACCCCCTCATACAATTTTTCATAAAGACAAAGTTGTCCTACAGGTGAAGCCTAATTTCCTCCCAAAGGTGGTTTCTGAATTCCACATCACTCAGAAAATTACCTTACCTTCATTCTATCCTCCTCCCCATCCGGTGAAAGAGGAAGAAAGGCTACACAGGCTGGACCTAAGGCGGCCTTTGAGCTTTTACATCAGCAGACTTGCTAGTATTAGGCAAGCAGACCAACTGTTCTTAGGTTACTCAGGGCACAAATTTGGACTACCGATAAGAAAACGGACCATTTCCAGATGGATTATTTTGGCCATTCTGGAATGCTACAAACTAACAGGGAAAGAGCCTCCTCAAAATCTTAGGGCTCATTCAACCAGGGGTATTGCAGCCTCTTCGCCCCTCCAAAGAGGGGTTCCGGTTCGAGACATATGTGCGGCTGCCACATGTTCGTCCGCACATACCTTCTCAAGATTTTACAACCTGGATTCCTCCTCTAGTAAAAGAGACTAGGTTTGGCAAAGCCATATTACATTCTGTTCATTCCTAAAGGGAAACATGGCGTTTTTACTCCCACCTCCAATTACACACCACTGCTATGGGAGTCTATCAAAGATAAGGAATACGTCGGAGGACACAGTCCCTTCGAAGAACATGTTACTTCTTACCTGGTAACGTTCTTTCGATGGGATGTTCTTCCGATGTATTCCTTATCGCCCCTCCCATCCATCCCCACAGTAATACTTTGCTTGTGGTTGCATCTTACGCTCCTTCAAGGTCAATAACCAATTCATGCAGGACTTATCTTATGCTACAAAACGGAACTGAGCAACAGACGCTGTGCGTGGCTGTTTATGGGCATGGTGACGTTGGCGCCGATACGGTGGCTGTCGAGGGACACCAACTCGATGGACATCGATGCGCAGCGCCCTCTACTTAGAACATTTTTTCCGAGACCAGCAAGCTGGAGACACATTATCAAAAGATAAAGAATACGTCGGAGGAACATCCCATCGAAAGAACGTTACCAGGTAAGAAGTAACTTGTTCTTTTCTGTATTTATGCATATATGTATATGATGGTGGCATGTTTTAACTGCTTGGTATTCTATTAAAGCATCTGAATCTATGAAAGATCCAATGCTGGAGAAGTTTACTTTCCTGTAACTGTATTTCTCCAGCATTGTTATCTTTCATAGATTCACATGCGCCCACCCGCCTCCCCCGAGAGGCTGGTCCTATGCTCAGCATCCATCGTACTGTAGTCTCTACGGTTCAAAATCTGAAGATGGCTGCCAGGGGCAGAGCTTAAGCCCTGCCACCTCATTGGTTGGGGCCATGAAGGAACCACCAAGTGAGGTGGAGGAACTACACAATGGAGTAATTACATGCATTCTCAATGGGAGAATGGATGTATATGGAAAGTTTTATTAATGAATTTTTTATCACCGAGGATTCCCAGTCTGAAGACGGGGAATATTCAAGCATCAAAATCTATGAAAGATACCAATGCTGGAGAAATAAAGTTGCAGGTAAGTAACTAAAACTTCCTCACCTTCCCACAGAGCCCTGGTTCTCTCCAGACTGGACTAATGCAACAGTCTTTCTCAATCTTTCTACCTCTACTTTCCGACTTCTTCAACCTATCCAGAACAGAACCGCAAGACTTATTCTTGGCCTCAAGCCCAGACACTGCATCTCTCCAGTGCTGAAAGCTCTCCACTGGCTCCCCATGGCTGCATGGATCAAATTCAAGTGAATCTGCATAGTCCACAATGCTTTCTGGGGTCTGAGCCCTTACTATCTACAATGCACTTTTCTAGAGCCCTCCGCTCTGCCTCCTCCAACTCTCTGCGGGTGAGCTCCTTTTCCAAACAGAGATTTGGGAGTAGATCCTTATTTTCTGCAGGTGCCTCCCTGCCTCTCTCCGTCTTGAGCCTTTAATTCTGGAAACTCCTCAAGACCTTCCTCTTCTCTTCCTTGTTCTCTCTCTTTCCTCTGCTTCCCTCCTTCTTTCTCTTCTCCAACTTACTCAGTTCGCTGACTGGTCTCCTGGAGCCCCCCCAGAGCCTCGCGGGTCCCAGACCCCCCGCCAGTCCTGCACTTGCCTCCGGGCCTATTCACTCTGCTTGGCACTACTGCATTTGGAATATGTTCCATGAGAGGGGCAATCACTCTGCACTTGAACCAGGCCTCTGCTGGACTGGGCTCACTTGTACCCTTCCCCCCACACTTCTTTCCGCAATTGCACGTCATAGTACGGTTGTTTATTGTTCTGTATGTCCTCCCTCACCCTGCCCACTTCTTTGTCACGCACTTACACTAGTAGATATGCCTCTGGCCTAGTATGCTAGTTATTGTTGTTAGATCATTCGGAATCTTCAAGGCCTAAGAATGACAACTGTATTCCCCTGTACTCTTATGTCCCGTCCTCTTTCCCTCCATACTGCATGGGTGTCCCTCGCTAGGGATGGGAGACGGAACCTTTTTCACCAGAATAAAACCTTCTTCCCCTTTTTTAATTTGGTGTCGTGCGGGGGCGTGGCCCTGGGAGCACACGCTCCCCTGACTCCGCCCAGCGGACCACTCCTCATTCCCCTTTTCTGCGTCAACGAGAACTGGACGATTTCACCAGCGCTCCTGGGTTTGTCTTCGGCCTTGTAATGCCACACGCTCTTCCTCTGATACTTTGTTCTGTCTTTTTGGTCTTCTTTTATTAATCAGGTATTCGGTCCTCTGGCGTCAAGCTCCTCCCCGGCGCATGTCGACTTCAGTGGGCTTCAGCAAGTGTCCAGCCTGCGAGGGGCTCTTCCCTACATCCGATCCACATGCTCTTTGCCTCTGCTGCCTTGGTCCCGACCACGGCTGTGAAGGTTGTATCGCGTGCAATGCACTTTCAGTGCGTGCTCTGAAGAACAAGCTAGCTAGGTGGAGGGAGCTCTTCCAGAAGTCGCCTCCAGAGGACTTGAAAGTCTTCGTCGGACATAAGTGAAGGCCCAATGGAGGGCTGCTCTTTTTACAGGACACCCCGCAAGGGCGACTCCTTCCCAAGGAAACGCCCGGATGGGAGGAACTGCTCAGGTTCTTGCATCAGCACTGGTACCTAGGCTAATTCAGCTACCGTCTGCCGGGCCAGGGGGTCTGTAGATCTTCCGGAGGCAGTGCTGAGGGACCGCAAAGTTCTTTTACTGGGTGTACACCCAAGGGGTTACGCCCTTGTACTGGCAACATGCTCGAGGAGGCGCCTGCACGCAGCACTGAGGGTGATACTGCAGAGGGTGACATGCCTACCAGCTCTCTGCCTGAGGTGCAGGCTAGGTCTCGTGCTCCATCGCCAAGAGTCCTGGAGGCGGCCTGGCCCAGTGAGCCAAGCACCCCAGGAACGGAGCCGGTGGGAGAACGAGTTACAAGGTGGGACTGGTGTCAACCAGGTACGTGGCCTGCTGCTTATCCATCAGCAGCGCAGGGCAGGGCAGGGCAGGTTTACCCTGCAAACAGCTAGGCAGAGTACGCACCGGCCCTAGCAGCCGCCCGCTACAACTGTTCATATAACCTGCCACCCCACCGGCCGGCGAGGACAGGTTCTTTGAAAAGTTCCTCACGCTCATGAAATCTCCTCAGATGGGGGCCATCCTAAGGGATGTAATCAGGGACATGCTCCATCCGACCCCTCCGCCTGCGCCTATAGTCATTCCTCCTATACCCACGCCGGCTCCTTCGATTCCGGCTCCCTTGCCTCCCACAGCTCAGGCGGTACCGTTCCAGCCTCTGCTGCAGCCTCCGGCTCTGGTCTTCACACTTCAGCCCAGCACTCCTCCACCTGCTCCGGACCAGCTGGACGCCCTGGTGGATACAGACTAGGATGAAGACCCTGACGCACCATAATCAGCCAAGGCCTTCCACAAACAGCTCGCAGGTCTGGCAGAGTTCTTGGGCCTTCCTAAACCCGAAGTCGAACAACCGGAGGCAGAGGTACATGTCGAGGTCTTCACTCTAACCCCAGTCGCTAGAACAGCGATCCCGATGCAGAAGGACGTTGTCGCCTTTGCCAAGAAGGGGTGGCTCAACCCCACTCTGCCCATCCTGTCAATAGGCGCCTGGACGCCAAATATAGGCAAATGGTCCACTCTTGCTGTCGGCCCACCCTTAATCAAACTCTTCGGTGATTGCTGCGGCATCACTCTACTCAAAGCTTCAGTTGTCTGCGGCCACCTTGTCCTCTGTGCTGTTAAGCAAGGAGTTGAAGATCTTAGAGGCATACTGGAAGAAGCTTTATTCCAACACTTCTCCGCATCTTCGTCAGTCCAACGCGGTTGCCATGCTGGCAGCCGTTAACCAGAGGCTTTGGCAGGAAATAGCTGACTTTGTTCAAGAACTTTCGGTGCAGAGCCAGTCATGTTTCAAGGCGGGACTGGCAGAGGCTAAAATGGTAGCGCAAGACATCATGGAGTCCACCGTGGCCCACCTCGACACCTCTGGCCGGGCCAAATGCATCGGCACGGACATGAGGACTACCTGGCTTCTGGCTACTAAATTTAACCCGGACGTCCAGGAAAGCATATTGGACCTTCCATTCGAGGGTGGTGACCTCTTTCACTCCACCACCGATGAGTTAGATAAAAAGAAACCATTTGCAAAGTCTTTATTCTAACGAAGGCCATGTCGAAGGCATACACCCATTCACATCAACGCTCTGACAAGGGGCGAGCGTTACGTGGGGTTCTGTGGCTTCCAAGAACAGAGGTCCAGGCAGTCTAACCATTCTGAGTCAGCACCGGCGCAAGCAAAAAAGGGGTGGCAGGGAGGGGGCTAGGGCTTTTTTCAGTCCCCCTCATCCGCAACAGCCTCAGAGGGAAAGAAAGCATGGTGCATCTCCGGTGGGGGGCAGGGTTGCCCTTCACGCACAGTTTTGGCATCAGATGTTTGTGGACCCCTGGATCCTCTCGGTAGTTTACCCAGGGTACTGATTACCGATCCCTTCCTCTCCTCCTTCTTCCCCTCCATTCACGCAGATTGGGACAGCAACTCTGTTGGCAGAAATTCAGTCGCTCGTCGAGAGCCAGGCTGTGGAAGAAGTCCCAGCCTCCCAACGAGGATTGGGCTTCTACTCCAGGATTTTCCCCATACAAAAGAACCACCATGTTGGCCTGCGAGCTGTGTTGGACCTCTCCACCCTCAAGCGCTCCCTCCCTGTTCAAAAATTCAAGATGGTTATGCCAGCACTCTTTGTGGAGACATTGTGCCGGGGAGACTGGATGTCCTCCCTGGATCTGAAGGACCCTTATCTACACATCCCAATTTGGCAGACTCATCGGTCCTTTCTATGATTCAAGATCATGGGTTGCCATTTCCAATACATGGTGCTACTCTTCGGCCTCAATTCAGCCCCCAGGGTATGTACCAGGCTCAGCAATGCAATGGCAGCCCTCCTCAGGGCCCAGGGCCACCATGTCTAACCGTTCCTGGACGACTGGCTCGTCAGGGCGAGATCTCTGGAGGCGGTTCAGTACACTTTCTCCGCCCTTATGATTTCACTCCACAAACTGTTTTTCTTATCAATCTTAGGAAGTCTCAGCTGCAACCTACGCAGAGACTGACCTTTCTGGGGCTCATATGGGACACAACTTCAAGAGAGTTTTCCCCTCAGAGGACAAGGTCACGGCCATCAAGAGTGCCACTACTCTCTTCCTCACCCGAAAGTTACCTCGGCTTGGCACCAGCATCTATTAGGTACTATGGCAGCAGTCCTACTGGCCGTACCCCATACGAGACTCAAAATGAGATTACAGCTGCACTTACTCCCCTCTGTCTGGACCTCACTTGGTGGTCCAGGGACTGCAACTTGCAGACGGGCAAGCCCTTCCGGCAGCCGGCCCCGCAGGTCACCACCATCGCGGATTCCTCCCTGGAAGATTGGGGGGCACTCTGGACAACCAGTGTCCTTGGACTCTGGTATCTGCAGGAGTCTCATATAAACTTGCTTGAGCTGAAGGCCATCTGGCTAGCTCTCAAAGCTTTCCTTCTGCTCATTAGGGGCACTAGACATCACAGACATCACGTCAAACCAACTTGACTTCTTAGCCATGACGGAAACTTGGTTGCACCCAGCTGCAGGCCTGTCACTTTTACCGGCAGTCCCTGAAAACTATACTCTACTAAGACGAGACAGAGAAACTGCCGGAGGAGGCGGCATTGCCTTTATTGCGAAAGCTAACCTGGGACTAAGGCCCCTCCCGCACCTCCACTTTCCATCTGGAGAACTGCTATCAATCAAATTGCCACTTACACCATCTCAGACAATAACTATACACCTGATCTATAGACCTCCCAGACCCGTATCAACCTATGTAGAGGATATTACCTCAATACTTACCTGAAACCTACCTCCCAAATCATAGTGCTCGGTGACTTCTATCTAAGCCTTCATGGCCCCAAAGATGATGGTACTATTACTGAACTAGGCCTTACCCACCAAATCAATATGCCCACTCACTCGAAAGGTAGAGCGCTAGACTGGCTAGTTGACCTAAATTGTGACATAAAAATCATTTCCAATGAGCCGTTTGCCTGGACTGATCACAACCGATTTCCTTTTCTATACTAGAGTGCCCCAAACTTACTCAGGCCAACACCATAGCTCCTTCAGTGCCTACTAGAAATAAATGAAATATAACTATCGAAAAACCTATTACCATTACTTCAACCCATCACTAATGGTACTAACATCAATTCAGACCCAGAGCTCTTTTAGACCTCGACAATGACACCATTAACAAAGCTATAGACAAAATAGCCCCCCTAAAACTACGCAAGAGTAAACCTCACACACACTTAAACTCATGGTTTACCCCCTATTTGAAAACCTTACAGAACCAAAAAAGAATGGCTGGATCTGCCTGGAAAAAGAACCCAACACCCTACAATAAGGAAATTCTCTCAAAAATATCCTCCAAATACAAAACTGAAATCTTTTAAACTAAAAGCGATACATATAACAATAGAATCCTTAACGCTAACTCTAATTTAAAATACATCTTTGTCATTCTAAGAGAATTGGAATCCCTCTCTCCCCCAGTAGATACTTGCACCAAAGACAAGTCTTGGTGCACCAACATTCAAGCAGCTCTCCAACAAAATGGATCTTTTACAAAAGAAAATCGAAAATAAAAAAAAGTCTCCCTGCCAACCCTCCCAGACTGAAACCACAAATGACCTCCGCAAAACCAGCGCATTGCTTCAAATTCACGCCTCTTACCAGTCTTTAAAAATATAATGGCTTCCCTCAAACATTGCAATTGTCAGGGCAACACTTGTCCTGCACCTATAATCAAATAAGCAGCTAGAGAGCTAGCTTCTTTTATCACCACATTAATAAATTCCTCTTTCAGCACCTGTACCGTTCCTACGAACTTAAGATGCCTGGGTCCTCCCCATACTAAAAAAACCTAAGCTTGACCCATCCATCCCAACGAACTACAGATCTACAGACCAGTTTCTGTTGAAGATACTTGACAAAGCTGCTTGCCTGCAAATTCAGGCATATCTCGAAGCTCACAACCTTTTAGGTCTACGGCACTCAGGCTTTAGACCTAAACATGGAAAAGAAACAGCACTTATAGATTTAAAAAATCAAATGGACGATATCGGGGACAAATGAAAACTTGCCCTCCTCCTTTTAGACCTCTTGGCAGCATTTGACTTAGTAAACCACAAAGTCCTATGTAGCCACCTAAAATCAGCAGCCTTCTTTTCTGATGAAGTCATGCTTGGATAACCGTACAACAAAAGTCTTCTCCCCATCCCCTTGCATCTTTCGAAACCATACCGATCACCTGTGGAGTTCCACAGGGGTCTTGCGTCTCCCCTACGATTTATAACATCTTTTCGAAGGGATTGTGTCCTCCAACGTATTCCACATCTATGACAGTAATGACCACAGCTGTGCTGCTTCAGAAAACTTTTTCGGCATAGGTGTCCTGCGTCGATGACGTTGATATGCTGTCCCTCGAGGGCCTCTGTCGAGAGTCAACGTCACTGGATTTTATATCTAGGACGCAGCCGCCCCTAGCCTTCGTTCCGTTTTTTTTTGCGAACGTGTTCTCTTTGGAATCTCGGCGCGCTCGATTCTTCTTCTACTTTGTATTAGGGCGATGTCTTCATCTTCTTCAACCCCGAAGTTGGGCTTTAAAAAGTTTCGGGACTGCGGTTCCAAAATGTCCATCACGGACCTGCACAACGTCTGCTTCTGGTGCCTCGGCGAAAGCCACGCCACCGACAATTGCAATAACTGCCAGTCCCTGACATCGAAGGCCTTGCGGGAGCGGAAGAAGAAATTGTCGGTAGGTAGGGTTTCTAAGACCCGTAAGTCGAAATCTGTTGGGCTTTCGACCGATGACTCGAGGGGCGGCTCTCTGCGTCGGCCTAAGTCCAGGGCGTCTCGGTCTCGGAGTGGTTCCCACCATTCCTCGGCCTCTTCTAGGCATTCTTGGAAGCGCCGTCACCGGACGCCTTCCCCGTTGGACGACTCCGCCAGACGGCAGGTGACTTGTCCCACCAAGTATTTGTCGCCGGCCGAATGGGATGCATTCCGCCAGCAGATGACAGCGATTTTTGAATTGCAAGGCACTGTTCCGTCGCACCTTCGAGAGAAGCCGGCAAGGAACGAGCTAGAGCCACCACTCGCATGCCTTCGGGCTAGGGCGGTCAACGCGATCATCGGGTGGCGTCGAGGTCCCGATCGGACAAGGTTGATCGCCATAGCCGTGCCAGGTCCAGGTCTCGGTCCTCGATGCCGTCGAGACTGTTGGAGCCGGTGAGGCTGTTGAAGGAGACACTCGGGTCTCCGGCCTCAAAGCAGTTGTCGAAGTCGTGGGCGCCTCGGTCGACGCAGATTCCATCGGCGCCCTCAACGCCTTTTGAGTAAAATGTGCCAGATGAGCCCTGGAGGGCCGCGGGAACTCAGAGGGAGGCTCCCTGTAAGTCAGTGAGGCCTGTTTCTGAGCCCTTCTCTGCTCCTCCATCCAGATTGGATTTATTCCAACCTTTGGATTATATTTCAGAGGTGGAAAAAGGGTCTGAAGAGGAGGTGGTTGTGCCTCCTGAGGTTCCTGATGACCTGTTTTCTGGTCACAGTCAAATGGAAGACCTATGTCACTCCTTATGTGACGCCAGTGGTCTTGACACCTCTCCGGAGGTTGAGTTTGGCATGCCGGAGCCTGGTACGCATGCCGAATCCTCGTATAGGCGTCTCATGTCAAGGGTAACTGAGTACTTGGCGCGGTCTGCACCTTCTGTTGATTTTCTGCCGGAACTGACGGATATCCTGGACCAAGGTCCACTCTCTGATCCGGTGTTGCCATTTCATATGGCGTTGCAAAGAAGGGTGGTGGCGGCTTAGACTGCTCCGGAGAGTCTCCCAGCAGTGAATAAGTCGCTGCCCAAAAAATACCGTCCAGCCAGTGGTGACCCCTGCTACTTGTCAACGCACCCTACTTCGGAGAGTTTGGTGGTGCAGGCGGCTACGGCCCCAGTGAAGTATGCTGCGTACTCTACCATCCCTCCTGATAGGGACGACGAGCGCTTTGATGGTTGGGCGAAGAAGGTATTTTCTTCTGGGGTTATGGCTTTAAAGGCACTCAGTTTCTGCCTTGTGGAATTGTGCATCTTTGGCGGCTGAGCATATTTCCAAAGGGGAGGAACGGGATGGTTTTCTAGCCCTCGTGTAAGACGGCAAGGATGCCATGTGTGAATCCGTTCAGTCGGGTCTGGACATGGCAGACTGTGTCAGCCGGTCCATGGCTGCGAGCACCGTGATACGCAGGTTTGCGTTGTTGCTGAAGTCAGGGTTTGCTCCTGATGTGCAATCCCGGCTTCTCAACATGCTCTTTGATGGTGTCCATCTTTTTGGCAGCAAGGCTGACGAGAGCCTTGAGAGGTTGCAGACCTCAAAAGCTGCAGCGAAGTCTTTGAGCGCTGCAGTACGACAACCTCTGCCTTTTCGTCCTAGGGGACAGCAATGGAGGGAGGTTCCTTTCGGTACTACTCTTCCTTTGGTAGATCGAGAGGAGCTGCCAGTCAAAGAGGCCACCGTAGGAGCACCAGAGGTGGAAGGCAAGGTACTCGAGGTGCCAAAGCCTCTCGGGCAGTTGCCTCTTTGCCCTCAGGCACTGCCTCAGCAGCGTCCGCTCAGTCTTGAGGCCATGTACCATGGTTCGCCAGTTGGGGGCAGACTGGCGCAGCATCTTGGAGACTGTCGTGTCATTTCTTCAGATGTGTGGTTTCTGGAGATCATAACCCACGGCTAAGGTCTCCCCTTTCGGCAGAGGCCTCACCACAATCCACTGGGGAAGCTCTCTTTGAAGCGTCTGGAATCCGCTCCTTGCACAGGAAATCCTATCCCTGCTGGAGAAAGGCACCATAGAACTGGTGCCTGTAGCTGAGAGGAACAAGGGATGGTATTCCCCTTATTTTTTGATCCCGACGAAAGACGGGGGATTGAGGCCCATCATGGACTTGCGTGGGCTGAACAAGCTCCTCGGGAAGGACAAGTTCAAGATAGTAACTCTTTCTCAAGTCCTTCAGGCCCTTCAACTGCAAGACTGGTTTGTGTCTCTAGACCTCAAGGATGCTTACTTTCATGTGCTTTCAAAGCACAGGAAGTACCTGAGGTTCGCGATTGGCAACTCGCATTTTCAGTTTCATGTCCTGCCGTTAGGATTGACCTTCGCCCGGGGGTCTTCACCAAGTTGATGGTGGTGGTGGCAGCGTATCTCAGGAAAGGGGGGATTCACGTCTACCCCTACCTGGACGATTGGTTGATCAGGGCGCATTCTCCTGAGCAAGCCCTGGATCATCTGTCCATCACCTGCCACTCCCTTCACAAGCTGGGCTTCTCCCTCAATGTAAAGAAGTCCAATTTGACACCTACCCAGCAGCTCTAGTACATGGGAGCAGAGCTCAACATATCCCTGGGGCTGTGTTCACCTCCCCTGGTGAGAGCTCATCAAATTCTGCAGAAGTTTCAACGTGCCCCGTGTCTCCTGGCGTTAGAGTTCTTGAGGTTGCTTGGCCTCATGGCATCCTGCATTTTCCTGGTCTCAGAGGCCAGGCTGCGGATGAGATCTCTGCAGTGGGCTCTCAAGATGCAGTGGTTGCAGTTCCTTGGCAGGATGTCGGATCCCGTTCAGATTCCGCCCTCGGTCGTACAGGATCTTCTGTGGTGGGCCGCCGAAAGCAATCTGATGAAGGGTGCTCCATTTTGGCAACCGTGGCTAGAGGTAATGATCGTGATGGATGCATCATTCACGGGTTGGGGAGCTCATGCCAACGAGCTGACAGCCAGCGGCCGTTAGTCTCTGTCGGAGTCCAGACTCCACATCAATCTGTTAGAGCTGCGGGCTGTCAGGCTAGCCCTGAAAGCTTTTCTGCCGTCTGTGCGGGGGAAAAATGTCCTGATCATGACGGACAATACAGTGGCAATGCACTACCTCAACAAAAAGGGGGGGGGGCAGGGTCACTCCCATTGTGCAGGGAAGTGATGCAGCTCTGGTTCTTGGCCATCCAGCAGGATATTTCGATCTCGGCAGTTAATCAGCTGGAGACGAAAACGCGGCAGCGGATGCTCTGAGCAGGCAAAGCACGGTCTCTCACGAGTGGGAGCTGGCTCAGGAAGATCTGTTGGAGATCTTCGCCCTTTGGGGAACCCTGCAAGTGGATCTCTTCGCCACCAGTGTCAAACTGAAGTGCGAAAGATTCTGCTTGCGGGAATTTCCTCCAAGATTATCCTTAGGGGATGCATTCGTAGTGGAGTGGTCCTTCCCACTGCGGTACACATTCCCTCCAGTCCCCGTCATTCCGCAGGTGTTGCGTTGCAGAGGTTACGGAGGTTCGGTTCCCGGATGATCCTCATTTCTCCAGCATGGGCCAGGAGAGCCTGGTACCCAGACCTTCTCGACATGTCCATCTGCCCTCCACGTCGTCTTCCCTACCGAGATGATCTGCTCTCACGGGATGGGGGTCGGGTTCTCCATCCAGAGGTCAAGTCCCTCAGCCTTCACGCTTGGTATCTGAAAGGTTGAGGTATAAGGATTGGGACCTCCCGAAGACGTGATGGAGGTGTTGCTTTCGGCCAGAAGGCCCGCAATGAAAACTCTGTACCGTTGCCATTGGAGGACGTTCTGCAACTGGTGCAGGGTACAGAATGTGGAGCCTTTCCAATGTTCCATTCCTTTGGTTTTGTCTTTTTTGCTTTCCTTATCCCACAAGGGCCTGCAAGTAGGTACCATTAAGGGTTACCTGGCTGCGCTGTCCATATTTAAGCACTCGTCTGAGGAATGTTCTTATTTTAAGATCCCTTTGATCTCTGTTTTTAAAAGGGCTAACTAATGTGTTTCCATCGTCGCCTTTCCAGGTGCCGGGATGGGATTTGAATTTGGTTTTAAAGTTCCTAATGGGAGCTCCGTTTGAGCCCTTACATTCTTGTCTGTTTTGTGACTGTTGTCCTTTAAAACTGTATTTTTAGTTGCGATTACTTCCGCACGCAGAGTGAGTGAGTTGCAGGCACTTTCCGCCAAACCACCCTTGGCTGTGTTCCATAAGGACAGGGTTGTCCTTAGGGTGCGGCCTTCTTTTCCTCGAAGGTTGTGTAGAAATTCTACTTGAGCCGGAAGGTAATTCTTCCGGTGTTTTATCCTCCTCCACATCCTGACAAGGAAGAGAGGCTCCATAGGTTGGATCCTAGGAGAGCTTTGAGTTTATATCTCTCAAGGATGTCCCGGGTCAGAGTGGACGATCAGCTCTTTGTTGGTTATGCTGGAAGGCGTTTAGGTCGGGCTGTTTCCAAGCAGACCTTGTCCAGATTGATCATTTTGACGATCTCGGAGTGTTACCGTTTGTCGGGAAAGGACCCTCCAGTAGGCTTACGGACTCACTCTACTAGGGGTGTGGCTACCTCCAATGCCCTACAGAGGGGTGTTACGATTTGCAATACTTCTGTCCATACTTTTGGTGACACACTATTCCTTGGACTCCATCCATGGGCTGGATTTGGCCTTTGGTAAGGCAGTCCTGTATTCAGCAATTTGATTGGGCGTTCTAAAATTCTAAATTTGTAAATTCTTTTCCCACCTCCATACGTTGGTACTACTTTGGGAGTCTGTCATAGATGTGGAATACATTGGAGGACACAATCCCCTTGAAGAACAAGTTACTCATTTTACCTGGTAACGTTCTTTCGATGGGATGTTCCTCCGACGTATTCTACATCGCACCCTCCCAGCCTGCCCCTCTACAGAATTTCTTATGCGATTGCAGCTTACGTTTCTGCAAGGCTTTCTGCAGTCATACTGGCAGGAGATTGGTGCCAGGCGTTCTGGGGAAAAAAATACAACTGAGGCTATGGGCATCGTGCGTCCTAGATACAACATCCGGTAACGTCGACCCTCGACGGAGGCCCTCGAGGGACAGCGTATCGACGTCATCGACGCAGGACGCCTGCGCCGAAAGTGTTTTCCGAAGCAGCTCAGCTGTGGTCATTACTGTCATAGATGTGGAATACGTTGGAGGAACATCCCATCGAAAGAACGTTACCTGGTAAGATAAGTAACTTGTTCTACTAAGCCATTATTTGATCTTGACAATGTGGGTGTCACGTACACTTATTATGCTGATGACACCCAGATTCTCATCCCCATCACTGGTGACCACAAGATGGACACAATCCTGCTCAATAAAATGTACCTCATCATTCGGGCATGAATGTCCTCTGTCTCAATGATGAGAAGACAGAGCTTTGGCTCATTGGCTCATCTCCACGGCTTAACACATTTGGTAACCTTTTCAAATCTTTTAACTTTGATGGCAATATCATCGCAGTCTACAAGGAGGTAAAAACCTTAGGTTTTTAGCTTGGCTCAACCCTAAATCCAAAAAAACAAGTTAATGCCATAGCCTCGGCCACGGCCTACACCTGCAAGCTTAGTAATGCATGCAAGCCATTTTTATCTAGACTAAGCTGCGTCACCCTGGCTAGGGCATGAATCCTTTCCTAAATAGATTATTGTAGCTCTCTTTATCTCGGGTCCAGCAAACAAATATCAACAAATTGCAAACTTTACAAAAAAAGCTGTAAGAACTGTTCAAAACATTCCCAGAATGCAGCACATCTCTGAAGCTAGACGCAACATCAGATGGCTAGCAGTGAAAGACAGAATCAACCTTAAGACACTAACCCTCACTCATCAATATCTCGCAAATTCTGCACCAAAATATTTAATGGACAAATTTGCTAAAAAAACATCTCGGTTCGACCCACTAGAACCTCTCAATCTCACTTCCTCAAGAGCCCCAGATACAAACTCGAGAGCAGGTGGTAGTAGTTTCCCTGTGCTAGCCTCCAACCTATGGAACTCCATGCCTGTATATCTAAGATCAGAGCTGTCCTACTGCTTCAGAAAAAATGCTAAAAACTGGCTCATCCCCCTTAACTCTTCACTTACTCCTGGGCAGCTCTGGACTGCTTTGCTTTGTAACATAACATCTGCATGGTAACATTTATCTACTACCTAGTTCATTGTGCGTATTGTAAATAACTGTAGCCTAGCCTAAATGATGCTTGTAATCGACTTTCATCAACTTTTCCTTGGATGCTTTGTATATAACCTGCCTTACTTTGTTTTCTGTACCGCTTATTCTTTGTCTTATTGTGTAACCTTGTAACAGCGCCCAGATACCTGCAGATCAGGCGCTCTATATAAATTAATAAACAAACTAGGTCGTCCTCATCCAGACCTACAACTCCACCAGCATGTACTATGTCAACAAGCAGGGTGGTACCAGGTCCCCTCCACTGTGCAGCCTAGTGATCAGCATGTGAAAATGGGCCCTGAAAAACATCTATCTGATGGCCATCCATCTGCCGGGCGAGTCCAACCTGGAGGCAGACAGGCTCAGCAGACTGGGAGCGGATAATTACGAGTGGCAACTGAACAATCAGGTGCTGCTGTAGATCTTCAGCATATGGGGGCACCCTCAGGTGGATCTCTTCGCCACCTGGGACAACAAGAAGTGTCAGCAGTTTGTGTCCTGACAGGGGCAGGGCCCGGCTCCCTGAGCGACGCATACCAGATACAGTGGAATGACATGACCGCATATGCCTTCCCTCACACCAAGGGTCTACAGTGTGATCTGCAAGATAAAGGACTTGAGTCACCTCAGCATCATTCTGATAGCTCTGTGGTGGCTGGCGAGACCGTGGTTCTCGGAGCTTCTCTGCCTCTCAGACAGGTTTCCCATTCACCTGCCGATGGTTCAACTCATCTTCTTGAGCAGCAGGGGGGCAGGGTCATCCACCTCGCTCCACAGAAATTAGCCCTTGCAGCGTGGTTCCGGAGCAGGTCATGCTGAAGCACCTCAGTCTATCGCAGGCTAACCTAGAGATCATTCAGGGCGCTAGGAGCAAGGTTAGTAGGAGCCAGTAAAACAGTAAATGGACTAGGTTTAGTCACTAGGCGGACTTTAAAGAGATCGTCCCCCTTACGTGCACGTTGGATGATGTGCTCTCCTTCTCTGTAAACCTTGCTCACTCAGGCGTGCAGGTGGATACATGCAGGACCTATTTGGCAGGCATAGGGGCTTACAGAAATTCAGAGGTGGATGTCTTCTCTTCCAACTCTGGTCAAGTGAAATTTGGCGGGCCTCACCAGGCTCTTCCAGTCCAACAAAAAACCACACCTGGTGTGGGACCTCAATGTAGTGTTGGGCGTCTTGGCACACAAACCTGAGCCAATGGCGTTCACTGACATCAGGCTGGTCACCATTAAAACAGCTGTATTGGTGGGCCTCACCTCTGCTCTGAGTCAGCGAGATCCAGGCACTGGTGGCTTCAGAACCCTATACTACTTTTCACAAGGATAAGGTGGTCCATTTAAACGAGGAGATGGTGTTACCTACATTTTTTGCCGACCCTAAAGACGATGCTCAGACGGTATTGCACTGTCTGGATGTCAGACGCGCTCTGAAATTCTCTGGACAGGACCAAGGGCTTCCGCAAGTCGGACAGGGGGGGGGGGGGGGTCAACGCCCAGTTATCAGGCATCCGGCATCCAAGGCCTCTATAGCCAGGGTGGATGGTTTCGGCCATCAAGGAGGCTTATGAGGGGCAGCACAAACCACTTCCAGTTAACATGCATGCCCACGCTGTCCGAGCCAAAGCCACGGCCATTGCATGCCAGTGGCTGGCAGGTCCTCAGCAGGGTGGCCACCTGGGCCACCCCTTCAGCTTTCTGTAAGCACTACTGTTTGGATGCTGGCTCCAAGTCCGATGCGACTTTCGAACAGGCGGTTCTAATGAACCTGTTTTCTTAAGGAGGGTCTCCTCTCCACCCTGGGGCTACATTCAGTTGTAATCACCCTTGCTGTATGGAGGGGACGGGACGTAAGAGTAATTAATAGTTACTCACCATAGTGACTAGCGCGCTTTTAGTCCATAGTCCTCTTTCCTCCATACGCCCCACCATCCGCCCTCCTAATAATACTGGTGTCATTAGGCAATGTTAAATATTGTTGTTGCATCAATTGGGACTGAGGAGTGGCGCTGGTGGGCGGAGTCAGCGGAGCGCATGCTCCCAGGGCTGTCTCACCGCACGGCTCTAAATTTAAAGGGGAAGAGGGTTTTTTCTGGTGAAAAAGGTTCTGTCTCCCGTCCCTAGTGATGGACGACCATGCAGTATGGAGGAAAGGGGACTATTGACTCAAAGTACGTTAGTCACTATGGTGAGTTACTATTGCCCTTCCCGCCTTGAAGCTCTTTGAAGCACTTCAATTGTGTATAAGCACTTTACAAATAAAAAATGACTCCCTTCTCCTGCAGCCATCTAGTGAGCAGCAACATTTCTTTTGCCATACAAGCGTGTCTTGGAAGTTCGTGGCCTTTGATTCCTCAGTCAATGTTACCCAATTGCCTTGCTTTCTCCAGGATCTCCACTGTCTCTCTGTAGCAGTGTAGACGTGCCAGGACCGAACGCAGCCCTTTACCCCCTCATCCAGCTCGATGTACTCTGTCCAGTACCACTCTTGTGCACTCCTTGGAGGTAAGGTCCATGCTTATGATCTCTTGAATAATGATCTCCAGGCTAGCTGGCGGCTGCCCCTCTTCTGTGAGTCCAAAAAAGTGGAGATGGTTGTGCCGTTCTAGTCTACTTTCAGACACAATTCTTCCTCTTGCCTTTCCACTTCCAGGAGACGCGCACCCATCTGCGAGACTAATACCTCCACAAGGTCTGGTTCGCCTCGAGACCCTCCATCCTCTCCTCCATTGATTCTACCTTTGTCGCGAGGTCTGCCCCCTTCGGCCGAATGTCGGTCCTCATGCCCAATATTTCCTTCAAAATGGCTTGGCTATCACTTTTAATCGCCCCTATTTCTGCAGTGCAGGGGTGGGTGCCCTAGTCTCCTTTTACCTTTGGCATGTCTCCACTGACCATGTACTGAAATTGCGAGAGTGTCTCCCTCCAATTCATCCACCAGTATTTCACTGGGTGGGTTCAGCCAATGCGCAGTATTCAGTCTGTTTTTCCTTAAAGCTTTGTTACTTTTCTAGCTTCTACACCCTGCAGCAGATGGAAAGGCAGCAGCGGCCCAAGTGGGATGGCCTCTCTAGTACTCCGGCCCCCTGGTTACTGAAGTTTTCCCCCGGTGATCTTCCCCCTTGCCAGCTCCCCTCCACCAGTGTCACGCTCTGGGGCTCTCCTGCAGCCAGGCATCACCACCACTAGTCCCAATTATCCTTGCCTAATGTGTTCGCCTTTCTTCCTCCCTCCTTGCGCTACCACTTTGTGAAGCTGCCACCTTCAGCGAGCTTGTGCGCCTTCTTTGTTAAATAGAAAGCGCTGCACCCGTGGGGCATCCAGTGTTTAGCCACGTATGCACAAGGAGTGTTTGTACAAGTGGGAGCTAGTATGCAGAGAGGTGTTCAATGTGGGTCTATCCAAAATCTGCCTTTCAGTTTTCAAAGCTTCAGGGTGCGTGTGATGGAAAAATTCCTTAATTTCCTACTTAATTTCTTTTCACATGACTGCCCCTGTCACCATTAAGGGCCTTCACTGCCCTCCATCATGGTGCGCTGCAGCCCCCCCTCACCTCACCTTCCTGGAAGATGAGGGCCGCTTGTACTAGCTTCTCTCCCACTGCCGCCGCAAGACTCCCGCTGTCCTGTGTCTCCTCAGTCAGGGATCCAATCCTGCGGCCGCTTCCAACCCAGGTCTCGGTTTCTCTGTCCTGGGAGATCATTGCTTCAGGTGCGACCCAGCTCCAGGTCGTGCAGGCTCCTCAACTCTCCACTGGTGACGCGCTGCAGCCCGTAACTGGTTGCGGTGCACATTCTCTGTCAGGCATCTATTGGGGGCCTCGGTGTCCAGATGCAGGCCTCTGTCCGACCCCTGATCTAACCCTGACTTCGGGAACAGGGCACTTCCTCTGCAAAGCTGCTGACACCCAGCTGCTTCCTCTGCTCAGGAACCAAGTTGGCAAGGGCCCTGAGCTGACAACTCAGCAGTGGCATGGCAATTAAGGGCAGTGGACGGAGCGAGACAATCAGGTGGCCATCTGCGGAGATGTCATCCGAGGCACGTCCTCTGAGCGTTGTGCGCAGTGACTACATTATACAAGATACTGGCTGCCACAACCTAAATTCCCAATCTGCCTCCTGACTGCAAACACTAGCTGATTTTGAGACTCAATCCTTCAAGCTCACCGAACTTCCTAACTGTGATACCATGTCCTTGCTCATTTAAGTCTACTCCCATAGGCTTTACAAGCCTTGACTATCTTCTATATCTAGGTATGCCCTACCGGAATTCGAAACTCACATCTGCCCTGTACATCCATATGTGCCTTCCCTTGTATCGCAGCCTTCTGGCTACCTGCTACATTTAGCTGTGCTCCTTATACAGCTGTCAGAGGTCCTTGGCCTGCCTTCTCGAATCTCAGTGCACTTTATCAGGTATTGGAGGCCTTCTGATCTCCGGTCAAAGCTAGATGTGCTCATTACACATGTTTGAAGCCACTTGGCGACCATTCAAACCTAGAGGTCCATTGTTATGTGCTAGAAGCCCTTTGGCTTTCTAGGTGTTAGTTTTATATCCAAGCTAGATGTGCCTTTTTATATGCCTTAGCGGCCCTATGGCTACGACTCAAACCTAAATGTGTTTTGCCATGTACTAACAGCCTTCTGCTAACGTTCAATTGTAGATGTGCTCATGACATAGGTTTGAAACCCTCTTGGTGACCACTCAAATCTAGGTGTGTTTTTTTACATGTTTTCGAGGCCCCTGGCTACCTTTCAATGCTTGATGTGCTTTGGCATGTACTTGCAGCCTTTTGCTACCTTTCAATTCTAGATGTGCTTTGCCATGTACTAGCAGCCACCTGGCTACAGTTTAATTCTAGGTATGCTCTTTAAATATACTAGAGGCCCTTTTGGCCTGTCCACCCAATTCAGACACTTCCTGTTACCAGTCCTGCTACGGTCCAGGCCTACCAAACTATGGAGACCCCTACCCATACTGCCGGCCTTAGCAACCACCTCCCACATCTAGACTTATCCCAGTCCAAACACCCTCGTCCACTGCAAATGGCGAAGGTGCTCCCTAATCCACATGTCATTCCACCCTCCCTATTCCTTCCCATGATGCAGCCTTTCCCCCTGCCTACATACTCTCCAACTACCACACACTTTACTACCTTGCACCAGAACACTCCTGACTCTCCGGAACACAAGAGTGCACGTCTACACCATGCCTATCCAAATACTTGACACATACCCTCACCACCACCCCTGACACTTGCCATAAATTCACCCAACACAAAAAAAACATGCTCCTTGGAACATAGAAACAAAGGCCTAGCCTCCTGCCTCATTACACCTCAAAAACGTTCACCAACCACCTACCCTTCCATCGCACAGAGAAATGAACTACTCCATTTCAGATCGAATACCCGGCCACTGACCAGCAGCCAACACTCAGCCACGCGCATTAGCTTACCTCCTACTTGTGTCATTAACGCACGCCTATATGATTCACATTCCAACACCCTGCAGGAGACCGAGAGGGCAGGAGCCCTTCTGCCCCTGCCGCTGCAACTTCACCCCAGCCTGCATGCCCACGTGCAAGCACCCCTTCTGCATGCATTTCTCTGAGTCCAGGAATCAAGCCGAGATTTGGCCTCCGGCATTCTTTCTTTCTGGTGAGTAGTGCGGCACATATGGTTCATTTTTAAAGATTTCCTCTGCATCTGGTTGCTACCCGACATCGCCGTAGCAGGATTGGCTGTTTTTCCAGAGACACGCCTGGTTCTAAAATGACCAGCGCAACGCTGCCTCATACCGAGGCTGGCTGCATTGCTCGCTAACTGGCCAGCAATTATTCGATAACATCCGGCGGCAGGCGGAAGGAAGCCGGCCATGAGAAGGCCAGGGGAAAAAGACCTTGTTTGCCTTGGTTCGCCGGAGAGTGCCGCTTGCCACCCGTTCCTAATGTTAAGGTGAGCGTTCTCAATCTTCCATGGCCTAATCCACCTCACGTCCTACTTCTGTTGCCGTACCCGCTGTCAAGTGGCCACCCTTCTCACTGTTACACTTATGGCCAGGCCTGCAACCAACACTTAATTCAAGACTTGCTCCTATAACTATCCACTACACAGGTATTGATGTCCCTTGAACTTGACAACCCACATATCACCGACTCTTTTGTGCACCAAGCTCCCACGCTTGAAGTCAGCCTGATGTCATTTGTGTTCTGTTTACCCACTGTATTAACTTTAAACCAGCCTATTGCTGATACTCGGCTGCCTAGTTTAACTCTGCATTAATTTCATCCTTGTATACATCTTGAATCAGCCTGTTGCAGGAGCCTCTTAGAACCAGTTACCCCATTTTAAGTCAGCCTGATAACTGTTGTGCTATATTTTCCTATTGTATTAACTTTTGAATCAGCCTATTGCTGATAACCTACTACCCTAGCTGAACGTAGTATTCACTTCTATACCAGATACATTTCGATGTGCGCATGAGCTACCCCTTCATTAATTGAGCCTGTTGATTACTATTGTGCTTTAGTTGCCAATAGCTTTAACTTTAAATTGACCTATTGCGGATAATCCGTTGCCTTAGTTAAACATTGCATTGATTTGTACATTGTTTAAACTTCGAATCGGCCTATTGCGGATGTGTGTTAGTTCTACCCACCCTTGCATTAATTCATCCCGCCAATATAATGCAGTGCGGCAGTCGCCCACTAAACTAACTTTGCATCAGCCTACTGATATTAAGTTATTGCCTTAGGTACTTACTGTATTAACCTAGACTTAGCCTGTTGCTCCTATTAGCTCTAGCTAGTACCAAGCCAACCTGTTTACAAACCATCATGTCCTCATTCCACAGAGTTACATTAGCCTTGTCCTCATTCCTCCCTCTAGTTCAGTCAGTAACCCTAACACACTTTCTACCACCTCTTCAACCCACACTCACAGACCATCTAGCTTAGCACCCCCAAATACAGCAACCAGTGACCCACTCGGCCCTCTCGAATGGTTACAGCGCTTTGCTGCCCTGCCAACTTCACTTATCCCACTCTCACCCTGAACCACATGCCCACACCCCACAAGCCACCCCCCCAGTACGACCCCTAATGAACCTAACACCATCCCACATTCATCCATCATTAAAGGAGCCCTTATCAATGCTCGCTCCCATGTTGCCCATGCCTCGGAGATTGCTGATCTAATTATCGCAAATAGCCTAGACTTCCTGGCTATTACAGAAACTTGGCTACACAAGGCTGCAGGCCCAGCACTCTCCCTAGCCCTACCGGAAGGTTACACCATTACCAGGGCTGATAGAACGTCAAGCAAAGGTGGGGGAGTGGCCTTCATTGCTAAAATCCTCCTTGCCCTCAGAGCCATACCCCCTTCCAGCTTCCCCTCTGCAGAGCTCCTGTCGGTGAAACTAACTCTCTCTCCCACCCACACAATACTCCTGCACCTTGTCTACAGGCCCCTCTCTCTCCTTCGAGGATGAGATCATGAACCTCCTATCCACTCACACCAAACTTGGATCGCAAACTATCCTCTTAGGAGACCTGAACCTTGGCCTCCAGGCCCCTAATGACCCTCTTACTGTGGATAACACCATCACTAACCTGGGCTTCATACACAGAATCACAACAGCAACCGACTCCAAAGGCAGAATGCTGGACTGGGTGTCTGACCTTAACTGTTCGATCTCCATTCTCCAAAACGAACCCGTAGCTTGGTCAGATCATCACCTCATTCTGTTCTCCATCCATGGATCCTCCCCTGCCAAAGCTACATTAGCACCCCCCTCGCTATCTAGAAACTGTCGAAACATCTCCATAGACAGCCTCCAGCCCCTCATTAGCGACATCCTCAACGATACCCAAGTTCAGCAACCTCGACCCTCTCAAATTGTTGGACCTCTACGACTATACTCTTAAATCAGCACTAGATGTCGCAGCTCCTCTTAAACTTAGGAAAGCCAAACCCATGGCACACCTCAAGTGGTTCACCCCCAAACTAAAAAGCCTCAAACACAAAAGGATCAGCGGAACCCACTTGGCGTAAATCACCCTCCATCACCAACAAAATTGTATTTACGTCAGCCTCCGGTATTTACAACGCGGCTATCCTTTCTGCAAAAAAAGATACCTATAATTAGAATCAGAATCCACAATGCCAATTCCAGTACTAAAGAACTCTTCAGCATCCTAAAAGAGCTTGAATCCCCAGTACCACCCACACAACACTGCATCAAAGACTCAGAATGGTGCACAAAAATTCAGCAAGCCCATGCAGATAAAATCACTCTACTCCAAAAATAAGATGGAAGCTAAAAAGACAAGCCTCACTAATGGCTCCCAGTCCGCCCCTGACTCAGCGCAAACCCCACATTCTTGAACACCCTTCACTTTCTCACAAGTAACTCCAAAGGAAGTTGAAGACATCATATAAAGCCTAAAACCATCCCACTGCCAAGGGGATATCTGCCCAGCCACCATCATTAAAGAGCGAGCTAAAAACCAAGCCCCCTTCATCACCACTCTGATAAATTCCTCATTCTCTTCCAATCAAGTACCCAACAACCTCAAGGATGTTTGGTTTATGCCTCTATTAAAAAAAAAAAAAAAACTCTGATTCAAATGTCTTTACAAAGTATAGGCCCATCATCACTGTCCTGTTCCTTCTAAAAATCCTGGGCCGAGTGGCTTACCTGCAAATTCAGAAGCACCTAGAGCAGAATGAACTCCTAGGACTTGGACAATCAGGCTTCAGACCCAGACATGGAATTGAGACAGCCCTTCTAGACCTCAAGATCCAAATGGACGAGGCGAAGGACAAAGGTAAGCTAGCGATCCTCCTACTCCTCGACTTATCTGCTGCCTTTGACCTTGTCGACCACCAAATTCTCACCAAGCACCTTAACGCAGCTGCAGCATTTTCCACTAATGCTTCCGACTGGGTTAAATCCTTCTTATCAAATCGGACCACCAGTGTCTTCTCCACTTCAGCCTCAGCAGACCCCACACCTATTCTCTGTGGTGTCCCTCAGGGATCTTGTGCGTCACCCACATTATACAATATATTTACAAAGCTACTCTTCGACCGTTTGGACAACTTGGGTGAATTCTACACCAATTATGCAGATGAGACTCAAGTCCTTATCCCCCTCACTGGCTGTTAAGACCATGACTCTAAACTACTGAACGATATTTATCTCGAAATCCAAGCGTGGATGGCCACTAACAGTCTACGACGATAAGACTGAGTTAATGATCGTGGGTATTCAGGCACGATTGAATAAACTTGACACCAGGTAGTAATCTTTCATCATTGACAGCAATCTAATCAACGTATCTAAAGAGATAAAAACATTGGGGGTCTACCTTGATTCAACACTTTCTCTCAAAAAACAGGTCAGCAGTGTGGCATCTTCCACGGCGTACACAAATAAACTGATCTACAGCTGTAAATCTTACTGATCTACAAACAGCTGCCTAACATTAGCTAGAGCACTTGCACTATCTAAACTTGACTACTGCAACAGACTAGGTTCCTCTGAACACAATCTAAATAGACTCCAGGTACTCTAGCATAACTCTCTGAGAGCAGCACTTAGTCTTCCCAGATCCTGCCATGTATCCATTCAGACACAATGCCAACTGGTTGCCCATCCATGACAGAATCACACTACGCACCTTGGCCATCACGCACAAATGCAGCCCCGAAATACCTGGCTGACAAAATCTGTAAACAACCCACACGTACTACCAGATCATCTCACTCCCACAACCTGGTGGTACCAAGATTCTTCTGTACTGTACTCTACCCCTACCACTAAACAGAAATAAACCTTAATAGTACCAGGAGAATGACTCGATTCTCCTGGTTCTGTAAGGATCAGCCCTAGGGCAATGAGTCTTTATTTCAGTTTTCATCCTTGAAGAGAAAATGCCAGCAGAATGACCCCTTCTCCTGGGTCCACAAATTCAGACTTCTATTGACATTCCTTTACAACATTTAACTTCTGATTCAACAAATGTAACCAGGAGAATATCTTCATTCTCCTGGTTCCCTGACTCAAAATGCTATTCTATCAATTTTTCACAATGGCTCTTATGAGCCCTTCTAGTTCCCTACAGGCTTCTCTGAGGGCTCTCTTGATGTTTGTTCCGATGCATTCCTCTAGATCGCCAATGATACACATCACCTGTGGTGTGTCGCAGGGTTCTATCCTCTCCCCAGTAATCTTCAATCTATACATGGAACCGCTGGGATCCCTCCTAGCCAAACACAACATCCACCAATACGCCGACGACACACAGCTATATCTCAAGATCGACTCCATCAAGGACATATAGGCTCAAAACCTGCCGCTCGCTGATCCATTCGTGGATAACCATTGCAAACTTGAAGCTCAACCCCTCCAAGACCAAGTTAACGCTCGTTTGGCTCTGTGTGTGTGTTTGTTTGTTTGTTTGTTCCGGCCAGTTGGTATCAGCGTAGTTGTGGGACCACTTGGTTCCCCTCCTCACATGCTTCCGTCTCCTGGATTTCAGCTTCCAGTTCGCCTTGCTCTCACTGGGCCATAGAAAGACTGTTCTGGTCTGCAGCCGGCGTCCTCTGCAATGTCCCGTCTTCTCTCTTGGTTTAAATTTTCCAAGCTGACCAGGATTTGCATCGGTTGCTCTTTACTGAGTCCTTCTTTGCTTTTTATCTTGTTAGGCTGGGACCTCCCCAGTGGAGTGCCATAGTCCGTTGGACTTGGCTGTGTTACTCCTCTTGCCTCATTGGGGCAATCTTGTCCCAGTATCTTTCACATGAGTGTTCTGCGTGACTCTGAATTTTCTTCTTCTCGGTACCTTCACAGTACGAATTCTGTTTAGACTGTTCACATTGATGGTGTCTAATCTTCCAGGAAGAACGCCAGTAGCAGAATAGTACAAAGTAGTACTGTCAGCCTGAACCTCGACCGATCTTAAGGGTTTCATAGTTTTTAAGGAAGGCAGATTAGGGAGTCTCATAATGGAATGGGATTCCTTGTCCCCATAGGGAAGTTTCTCCCTGTTAGGAAGTGACCATTACAACAGACGACTCTAAAACCAAGATATCAGATTTTTGATGCCCCCAAATGCATCCCTTCTCCAGTGCTTTGGTGACATCAATTAGTAGATCTCAGATTTGCTAAAGACCATCTTTAACCCTGAGAAGAGGCCAAATTCTGTCACTTCTGCCATTATGGGTCCAAGGTGTATATCGGGATGCTTTTCAAACAGTAAATCTGCATAGACTGACATCTCTAACTTATGAGTATAGAATAAAATACCTCTGCCTAACAAGGACTGTGAGCAGTTCCATAACTTTAGCAAAAAGTACTGAAGACCGCTCTGTAGCAAGCCCAGACATTTGTGCAAATCTGGAATGAACATGAAACACTGACCCATATTCTTCCTTTGCAGGGCGCATAACAAAAGGCCACTGAATCCAAATTATTTTCCACTCCAGCATGATGGCCATGGTAGGGAAATCAGATCTTGTGTGATGTGAAAAAAGCAAACATTCTCCTTGGGTTTGGGAAGATTATTCCTTACTGGTCCGGCACTACAAGGCACGACATGAGGATAAGTTTATTAGCCAAAACCTGGGTGAATATTTTATTGTCTATATTTATTTACAAAATGGGTAGATTAGAGTAACCATTATGTGGTGGCTTGCCTGGTTTTAACAATGTCAAGGAATCAGTTTCTTTGTACTGCCTTCTCATAAATAATGAGCAGCAAAAAGCCATAAAAATCTAGATCAGCCATTAGCATTACAAGTTCCTACACACTAGGCCAATAATTGCAGTCTGGATCTCTTTCTTGCTGGTGGGCACAAATAGAGACTACTTCACGTCTCCCTTGATCCTGAGAAGCTGGATAGGATCAAGGAACCTATCGTTTTTTTTTTCTTCTGACTGGTCAGTCTTGGTGCAGGACAGACCTTCAAACAATTTTTTGAATATCACTTATCCCTGTGAATTAAAAAAGCCTAGGTCCTGCAAGTTTGTCTCTTTTGCGATATCGCCTAGCTTAGTGTTTTACAAGGAATGTAAACACACATTCGAAAGAGAAAAATCAACCTGGGATTTCTGGATCTCAGCAACTACCCCTCACCCCCAATCTAGATGAGGGGAATCCAGACACCTCAGTGTGCATTCTAGTGTTTCCAACTCTAGACAGGATTTTGCAATGGATCTCAGTCTCCTGGGACATGCAAATGACACCCATGAACGTCTTAAGGGCTTCCCATACAGATTCTTGTACTCAGCTAAGCCAAGGCCAGGTCACATTGAGGTAATGAAGAGCCATCACAAGGTCACCCTGACAATGGATGAGGACATAATGAACGAATATGTGGATTGCCTAAAGAATGAAGATATAATGCAAGATGAATGCGCATGCGACTAGCAAGAAGTCACATGAAAAGTAATGAAGCTAAAGTGACAAGACAGCAAGCTGATGTACATATGCTGAAACGCAAGTAGTTAAGTCATATAGGCATGCTAAGTAGGGATTAGGAAGCAGGCTGAAGTTGACATTGGGAGAAAATGGACGTCGGCTCGTATACATCGTAAGCAGCAAACTTAAGGAAGAAAGGCTTAAGCTGCAGAACTGACAAGGACACGAGAAAACATACTCTTGCAGACAACGGAAATGCTGTTTTGCATGGCAACAAGGGCGATTGTATGCTCCTTCAACATGCAGAAGGAGAGCTCTTGTGCATAGGACGCATTCCTCTTACATTAGGTACAAGAGAGAACCTTGTCTCGGGAGGAGAGGTCAGGGGCAACATGCTTGCCTTGGAAGCAAGACAAGGAGCACCACAGGTTCGATCCCCGGGTCCGCACTTAGAAACCTCTGGGTGTTAAGGGCACTATAAATAACCTATCATCTAACCGTGAGAAGGCCAGGCATTGGGCCATTCAAAAATGCAGAAAGGCATATGAAGATGGAATGAGCAAGTCTCTAGAGGCCAAAAGGGGTAATGGCACCCGAAGTAAATGAAATCAAATAAGGCTAAATAAGAGGCAAGTGGACAGAATCGTGGTCTCTTCACACATGATGCAGCAGCTGAAAATAGTTCTTATTCATGAAGCTCCAGAACCAGATAGGGGTGTACCTTCACTCCGTACATGTCCATGGAAGATGGTGTGCAGCAAGGTCGAGAACAAAGAGAAAACCTTGACTTGTGGCCTTGGTATTGAGAGATGATTGCCTTTTTGGCTGAGAAGGAAGTTATCTGACGTGGTTCTCCCGCACCTGGTTTTCTAGCTTACGTGCTGCTAACAAGTCTAATGTCTTAAGGTTGTGAGTGTGCCAAACCAATCCCAGTGGTTTATATGCCGGTGGACAATGCAATGTTGTATCCATCAATTAGATACTAGTGAGTCTGACAGTTCTGTAGCTCATATTGTTAACAGGTATTCTGGAGCTTGTCTATTATTATGAATGGCAGGTCCGAAATGTATTAATCCATATGTTAAACTATATGTGGACAAGTCCCTTAACCAATCTCCCCATTTGCTATGTTTTTTTTAATGTTTTGCCATGTAGGATGACATCATAGCTGACGTACTAAGGGGTATAAAACCATCAGTTGAAGTGAAGTTAGATGAGGATGTGTGGACATTGTATGATGTTTGCTATGCTTCCCTGTTTTATTTGTAACTGATAATAAAACAGTATCTCTTGCCAACTTCCTTGAGATTGTTCGATTATTTGGGTCCATAGTTATTTCTGTGGTAATTCCATCTCGCTTCCAATTGATCTCCTGGTACCACTAAGGGTACATCACCTCATTGTGCGCCTTATGCAATGCAGTGCTAATAAACAAAGTGGCGAGTGATGAGAGGGATTTCTAACGTATTCCTTCCTCCCACTGATTCCTCATCTTTCACATCGATCTCCCAGCACAGCTGCTATTTGGAAAACATTTTTACCCCCAGGGGACGCCACCCAACATTTCAATGCACATCACGCTGGACATGACTGGGCCAATTTATATTGGGGAGGGGGAGGGGGGGAGTCACTTGCTCCAGGGACTCCTGAGGAACAGGGACCTTTACCCACCCAATTCTCCACCCCTGAGGAATGTGAGGCTTTTTGGCTGAAGATGATGGGCATCCTTGCTAAAGCTCCGGTGCCGACTGCTTTGGCTTCAGCCCCACTGGTGCCATCGAAGTACACCTTTCTTGGATGAGCCGGCAGAGACTCTGCAGGATCATGCAACCATACACCCTTGGGCTCGGCCACAGCTAAAACCGACAAGGATCCAGCTTGTGCCCGCACTGCTGTGTCTTCTGATCCCAACTCACCTCTGCAGCGATTCAAGCAGTGGGGTTCCTCCGGAGTATGCTCTGCTCCTGTTAGGCAGAAACCTGTGCAGTTCCCTTAGGGACCACTGCAAAAGATTTAGGACTACAGGTGGTTGGCAGTAAACCCAATTGGTAGCAATCTGTACCACCCAGATTTACCTGGTAGCTATGGCTGAGCAGTCAGACTTCTCTCAAGATGAGTTAGGCAGTATATAGAGTATACACAAATGGTACAGAGATACAGTAGCACAAGCAAACACTGACCAGAGCTTTGGTGTAAAAGTATATAACTATTTATTTAAAGACACACTTGTAAATTACACCAGCACAAAGAGAGGTAATTAAATTCAACACACAGTCACTATTATATATATAAAACCCTAATTACTTATTAGACAAGTCTTAATGAGAAACACCACTTATTTTCAGACAGAGGTGAGTGCTTAACATAAGATGGCACTCTAATAAGTTATTAAAAAGGGAGGGAAAAAGGCAGAATTATGAAAGCACACAAATTGCAATACTTTTCAAAGAACCACAGTGAGGCAGGTTAGTCGAAGTCTACTGGAGAGCACGGAAGTTCAAATGCCAGGCCCACCCTTAGAGCGAGCAAGCGAAATGTGTCCAGGGTCACACAGTGGGGTTATGCCCAAAGAGTCTTTGTAAATGGTTCACAAAAAGATTGAGATCAAGTCAGGAAAAGTTAGTTAACGGGTCCCAGGCTAACCCAGGTTAGAAAGTCAAGGATTTACTGTCACCCCGAACGATCTGTCACAAGGGAAGCCAGGAGGGACACAGTACCTGAAAGTGGGAAGAACGCTCCAGCGGGGGTGGTAGTTCCTGGCAGCGGGTGCAAGTCGGTGTCTCGTCCAGAGGAAGAGGAGGTCGTTGTGCTGCCAGGGAAGAAACCAGCCGCAGAGTTTCCCGGTTACAAGGTACCACCCTTTTCTTCGCGGTAGTGGTAAACCGTGGTATTCTGGTTGCCTGGGTGCTTGGCACGGCTAGGCGGCCACGAGATGGTCCAGGAAGGCGAAAAGATGGGCAAACTGGTTATCCCCACCAGTCAAAGTAAGAAGACTCTCCGGACTGGAGATCTCCTCTGTCGTCGGAAAAAGTGGTGAGACAGTTCAGCAGGGCTCCACCAGTGGTTTCGTCGTTGCAGGTCGGCTCGGCTTCTCCCTCCTCGGATTCTTTAGGTCCTGTGGCGACTTCTGAAGTTCCAGTCCCCAAAGCCCTTCTTTTATGCATTCATTCAGCCTAGCTGTCACTCAAACATGCTAAGTGGTGATCCGGGCGGCTCACCACTTGGGCCAATCACACAAGAGTGCGACTTGAGTTGCCGAGGCAACTCAGTCCAGGGTGCCTAAACCCCCTCCCACACCCCCTGTGGTACCCTGACAGAGTGGCACCACTTTTGGAGGCTTCTGTGGAGAAGCCCGCCAAAAAGTGGAACAAAGGGCTCGACTTGGGTTGGAGTCACAGAAGGGAACACAAACGCCATTTTGGAACCAAGTTCCAGCAAAAAATACCAACCGGTGAATTTATATTAATTTAATAAACCGGCGGTATGTTCGAGGCTATATTAAAAAGTGGTAGCCTCGAACAATGGGAAAAATCCCATAGGAATATATTCGCGGTCGAAATATAAAAAGTAGTATCCACTGCCACCAGCCAAAACTCAGTCGGGGGGACTGGACAGTGCCCCCTCGAACAACAGACCCCGGGGCAATCGAATAGGATGGTTTGTACTGGTTCTGTTCACAATTTGAGACTAGTAAAGCCAATGGTGACTTTACCTGCCCTGGGAGACAGTAGTCAGTTCCAGGGTATGGAGTCTATGTTTGGGGGTTGCTACGTCACCCGTGGGTTACGGCACGGAGGGTGCTGTGTAACCCATATACCAAAAACACATGAAGCCCTATGGGGTAAAGGACCCCATAGCTCATAAAACACATACAAGGTCAAAGGAACACCTCAAATCATGTCTAAAAGTGGGAGGAAAAGAGTCTCACTCTTAGCAGGAGAAAAAAATAAACCCCAAAAATCCAGCAAAGCTGCTGGGGGACTCACTAGGTTTGGGAAATTAGCCTTTACAGAGAATTCTCCCTAACAGCTCCCTAGGGGCACATTTATGACGAGTAGGGTGACCCTAGCTTTTTTGGGTTGGAACTCGGGGATTTCCCTAAGGGATTTTATGGAGAAGAGGCTGACTTGATGGATCTTGCAGTGGATTTGCAAGATGCAAGTGGTCTTTACACTTCACCAGAATGTATCTTGCTCCCTGCCCCTAAACCGGGGAAGCCTAAGGCCTCCTTTGAACACTTGATGGCTAAGGTGATTTCAACATTCCGGTTCTCTGCTCCTTTTAGACTCAAGGTGCAGTATGAAGCGACACATGTTGTGGGTGAGAGTCCACATCGATAGACCCGACTGCCCTTTAACCCGGCGGTCGAAGCACCAGTCTTGGAATTATGGTTGAAACGGGCATCCGTCCCAACTGTAGGCTGGAATCTGGCCAAAAAGCAGAATGGGCCCTTTCGATTTGCTATTATGGTCTTCTCATGCCTCCCCAGACGGTTTAGTTGTCCAGGTGGCAACTGCAAACCTGAAGACCACATCTTTCCTCTTTGTCCCCGGACCAGCAGAGCAAGACACTTGATGCCTGAAGAAGAAAGATTTTTGGTTCAGGCAGACTGGGCCAGAGGTCTGTCAATGCTGCCTGTTTCTTGGCCGAATTTTCTTTTGAGCTTTGATTCACGATTCCAGTCTGCATAGTAACCTTGCTGCAGGTGACAGGGTTTCTTTGAGGCCCTGGTAAAGGATGGCAAAGCTGCTTCAAGTCGGTGCCTCCAATCAGGCCTAGATACTGCGTGTGTGGCTAGGGTGATTGCCACTAAAACTGTGTTAGGGAGGTGTACTCATGGCTGAAGACCTCAGGTTTTGCCGCAGATGTCCTAGCCAAACCCCTGGAATGCAAATGGTAACAATCTAGTTGGGGACAAAGGCTGATGACTTTCTAGATGTTTTGTGCTTTAAAAGCAACTGCAAAGTCAGAAACAACTGCCCTTGACTCACAGGGGCTAAGGGATTTAGACCCTTTACATCCTACACCCACAGGGGCGCACGGGTCATGCTCCCTCAGGCAAGCAAGTGAAGCACTCTCCAAATGGAGATTGAGGCAGAGGTGCTCCTAGAGGTTGTTTGTCAACCTCTGCTGTCATCACCAGCCCTAGGTGCAAAGCCCCTATGAATCTGACTTCCAGCACTCTTCTCCTTTAGAAGGCAGAACTTCCTGGTTCAGTAAAGAGTAGATTCATGCTGCATCCAGCTTCTGGGTCTTATGGGTCGTTCACAAGGGATACGGTCTTCCCTTTGCTCAACACCCTCCAAACCACCCCCTGACCAATCAGTGCTTGCCTCTGGACCACCAAGGGAGGGGAGGTGTATCGGCTTCTAGCAAAGAAGGGGCCATAGATCCATCCAGCAAGGACTGGTACACAGTTTATTTTATGGTACCGAAGAAGGACGAATTCTCATGTCCCATCCTGGATCTGCAGCCCTTAAATCTGTTCTTGCGCCAAGACAAGTTCAAGATGGTTACTCTAGCTCAGATCCTTCAAGCCCTTGACTGCAGACTCCCCCTATGTCTCGGGGACGAATGCTTACATTTACCCTACCATAAAAGGCACTGGAAGTACCTGGGATTTACAGTGAAGCACTGCCACTACCATTTCAAATTCCTGCCGTTCGGTCTTTCTTCAACACCCGGGGTCTACAATAACCTGTTGGCAGTAGTAGCGGCTCACCTCAGAAGAGAAGTCATTTATGTATTTCCCTCTCTGGGTGACTGGCTCGTCCAAACTCACTCACCAGAACAGGCAGAGGTTCATCTGTTAAGCGTGTGGAGCCTATTGCACAGCCTCTCAATGGCTTCTCTTAAGAATCCGGAAAGAGAGCAGGACACAAAGTGGTGGTATTCTCAAAGTAGACATTTTATTAAACCGAAATGGCCCTCTGTAGCCCTATTCTAAAGACGAATTTCCCTACCTAGAAAACTAAAACTAAATATCTGTGTTAAGTAGTCAGTAACTTAACCGTCCTTGTTTCCAAAACGCTCTAACCAGACCCTTGCACTAGAAATAAAACAACAAAGGGTGCAAGGAAATATCTTTGACTTGATATTTGCAAAAAGTGTTCACAACCAAAAATGTAAAGATATCTCCAACAGAAGTGCCCTCCAAGGAAGGTGCCTTGGATGCAGAGGGTGGTACCCTTCCCCTGGATTTTTAGGTAGGATGGCAAGTGTCTTTCCAGTCAACAGTTCCTTTTGTGTCTTTGTACAAAGATCAATGTTTTTGTTCAAATAATACATTCCATGACAGTCTTTCTTTAGCTCTTCTTGTAACTTTAGTGGATTGCCTGGTATACTCCCCTGCCTGGAATCCTTCTATGGGAGTCTCAGATCCCCTGGTATATTCCCCTGCCAGGTATCTTTCCACAATGGCAGCTGCCTGGGTTATTCCTTGACAGGATTTATTTGTTTCATTGTTCTTTTCTCTACACAACAGCAACATATACCCTGAGGTGCTCTGTATATTTGCCTATGGTAACACTTGCTTCAGCTTTCCTCCAGTTTGGCATCTCAGGCATGTGCACTTGCTTGGGGTTTGTTGCTGCGCTTTGTCTTGTCTGCATTCAATTCAAATAGTCTTCTTATTGGGTATTTAAGTGGTATTGAGTTTTGCCTGCTTTCAACCCACTTTTGCGTATTGTCTATGTTGGCAATCTCCTACCATACAGTCACTCGATTGCATCCATGTCTGTGCGCTCCGGGATCCCCAATGACTTTTGGCAGACTCACCGGTCGTTTCCCACATTTCCGACTCTTGGCGTGCCTCTGGGATGAAGCTCCCTCACTGGTTCGGCTTCTCGCACTGTGCGGACGTTCCCCCAGCATTTCCTGCAGCTCCGCAATCACTTGCCGGCTTTTCTCAGTGACCTGGACCATAGAATAGTGCCTCTCTGCACACTCGTACCTCCAGGAGATCCTCTGCGGCTCCCAGTGCTTCCACATTGCTTCTCCTTTTCTTGCTGCGTCTCTTCTCCTTTCTCACCACGCCAGTATGTGTGTCGCGTTCGCGAGCCGCTGCATGGATGTGCATGTCTTCTCGCACTGCTTTCTCCTGCACGGTTCTCTCCCATACTGCTGCTGCTGTTAGTCCGGACGCCATTTTTAAATGTCCCGTGCACTCTGGATCCAGTAAAACTAATTTGCACGTTGAGATTCAAGCTTCTTTTGGCTTGCATGAACTCGGTCCGTCTCCTCATCTCAGTGCTTGAGGGTTTATGGGAGTTGAAGCCCATAGATGTTACTGGATTTCTTGGTGGTTGTTGAAACATCTCAAATAAGGATACAACATAAACAAAATGTTACATATGAGTTGTGAGTGTTTGAGTCCTAGATGGGGGCTTGACTAGGGTGACATAGAGGTATGTTTTTCTGACATTTACTATGGGTGGCGGGGGGCGCGAACTGTTGGGTGACAACAAGCCATTAATGACTTGGGTATTATAGTGTCTTCCTCAGGGGAAAAGGGGAAATACTGTGTCTACTCACCACCTTCCCCATATTGCTGCCCGCAGGGTCAGGATCAGGCAGCGGTTGCTGTCCCTTTGTCACATGGGAGGAGGTCAACACCGGGGAATCAGTGATGACTCCAATGGATTCATCACACTTATCCGTTTTCAGTGGTCTGTTTCAGGGACGTACCTCGGATCTTCTTCAGGTCACAAGGAAAGTATCCCGTGACCTGGAGTGGTGGTCCTTGAGAGGCAACCTGTTGAAGTTGGCCCCTGGCCACAACTGACACTTGCCACAGCTGCATCCTTGGGAGCACTACTTGGAGATCTATTGGTGAGCAACCTGTGGTCTCTATCAGAATGCAGAGACTACATCAATTAGCTGGAATAGAGTGTGATCAGGCTGACCCTGCTCGCCTTTCCTCTTTCAGTGCACTGAAAGACTCTGCTGTTCCTGATGGACAACACAATTGCCATGCACTACCATAACAAATGGGTGGTGTGGCGTCCCTCCCCTCTGTGCTAATAAGCAATGCAACTGGTTTTGGGGGCTGGAGAACAGTGTACCTCTGATGGTAGCTCTTCTTGCCGGGTAGGAGAACTTCACTGAGGAGGCCTTGAACAGACAGAATTTAGCCTCCCTCGAGTGGGAGCTCTGTCAGTAAGTTCTGAAGGAGGTTTTCTTTCATTGGGAGACTCCTCAGGTGGGCGTCGTCGTTTCTAGTGCAAACAGGGAAGTGCAAGTAGTTCTGCTCCAGGGAATTTCCTCAACGGAAATCTCTGGGGGATGCACGGATGGTCGAGGGGACTTTCCACCTCCTCTATGGATTCCCGCTGATCCCTGCCATTCTGCTGATTCTCAGGAGATTGTGCCTTTTCGTGTCCACAATGATCTTGATTACTCCAGACTGGACCCAGAGAACGTGGTACCTGGAGTTACTGGACATGTCCACCTGGACTCTATGGTGACTTCCGTGGAGTCCTCCACCAGAACATCAACAGTCTGAGCTTTTATGCCTGGCTGCTGAAAGGTTGAGGTGTTCGAAGTGGAATTTTTCAAAAGTTGTCTTGGACGCCCTTCTATCTCTCCAAAGACTTGACGCAAAATCCATTTATGCTTGCAGGATGCTATGTTTTCACTTGGTACAGGGAGAGAGATCTAGACCCTTTTACCTGTTCCACATCCTTCTTTCTGGATTTTCTGCTTTCTTTTGCCCGGATTGGTCTGCAGATTGGCACTTTAAAGGGGTATTTTTTTGTTTTGTTTTAAGAGTACCCCAGGTCAAGGCTTCTTTTTCGTGATTCTCAGTCATGCAATTTTTCTGGGAATTGTGTGATCGGTTTCCCCCGTGCCACTTTGTTAATCAGGTTTGGGACATGCATTTTAGTCTTAACATTTTGAAGGGATTGTGTCCTGCGACGTATTCCTTATCTTTGATAATATGTTTCCAGCTTGCTGGCCTAGGAAATTTTTTCGGTAGAGGGCGCTGCGTGTCGATGTCCCTCGACGGCCACCGTATCGGCGCCGACGTCACCATGCCCATCAATAGCCACACGGTGCGTCCGTTGCTCAGTTCCGTTTTTCCGCGCTTCGTGGGCCTCGGAACATCATTGCTCAGTTCAGTCAGGATAACCCTATATCTACTCGAATAAATACCTACTCGTTCTCGATGGCATCTTCATTGGAACCGACGACGCCGTGATCCGGCTTCAAGAAATGTCGAGACTGCAGTAAAAAAATGTCGATAACCGATCCACACAGGATCTGCTTGTGGTGCTTGGGAGCCGAGCACCATTGTTCGAAGTGTGAGGATTGCATGTCCATGACGGCGAAAGCCTTGAAGGAGTGCAAGGGGAAGCTCGAGAGAGGTAAGTCAGTCAAAACCTCCTTGAAGGTTTCTTCGGCTGAGTCGAGGCATTAGTCTCCTCGCCGTCGAAAACATTCCCATTCTAGATCTCGAAGTAGCTCCCACCATTCGTCGATCAAGACACTCAAAAAAGAGACGTCGAAGATCCCCTTCCTCGTTGTCTTCTGTTTCCCCAGAAAGGGTCTCCTGTCCCACAAAACACAGCTCTAAGGCTGAGTGGGAGGAATTCAGAAAGAAAATGTTAAGCGTCTTCGAGAAAGCGGCCTTGACCCCCTCGAAGACAGCTGAGGTTGATACCCCGGGTGAAAAACCCAAAAAATCAAAATGCTGCGAGTCGCAGCACCCGGCGAAACATTCCACCCGAGAGCGCCACGAACCATCGGGTAAGAAGGCACCATCTTCGACGCCGTCGTCGAAGGGTTCCTCGACGCATCGGTCGATCGACTCGATGCCATCGTCGACGCCGACATCAATGCCGATGAAGGAGAAGACCAAGGCTACTCCACAGCCAACGGTGATTCCAAGGGCCTCCGGCACGACGCTGAGACCGTCGTCGATGTCCTCGAGTAGAATCCCGATCCTCTCGAGTTCTTATAGACCCCTTCCAGTTTTTTCGACGCCTTTTTCGGCGCCTTCGAAGCCTGTCGCATCGGCGTCGACGACATCAACGTTTTCTTGCCCAATAATGACGAGTTTGGCTCCTTCTGCCTTAGAGATGGGTTTTACACCATTTCAGAGGTCAGAGTACCCTGGACTATCTTCTTGACTATCTTATGAAGAGGGGGAAGATTCTGACCAGGAAACATTTGGGTTACAGAGGACCACACTGCCTATTTCAGAGGATTTCACTTCTGAGGAAAGAAGGTTGAAGGACCAACAGGAGTCACTACATGAGGCAAGTGGGCTGGACACTTCCCCAGAAGTGGAATTTGTTAAGCTAGACCCAGGGGAACATGCTGAAACACCCTATAGAACCCTTATGGCAAGAATTATTGAATTTATGGGTTGGTCTGCGCCTTCGCCTGTTTTTCAACAGGATGACCTAACAGACATATTAGACAAAGGTCCACAGGAGGACCCAGTGGTCCCCTTCCATGCAGCCTTACAAAGGAAAATTACATCTAATTGGGAAACTCCTGAAGTTATCCCTGCGGTCAATAAAAGATTGTCAGCCAAGTATAGGGTAGCGGCTGCTGACCCTGAATACTTATCAAAGCACCTGACTCCAGAGAGCCTGGTGGTTCAAGCGGCAACTTCATCTAGCAGTAGGACCGCTTACCCTACTGTCCCACAGGATAGAGATGACAAGAGGTACGATTCTATGGTGAAGAAAGTCTTCTCTGCTTGTAGTATGGCGTTGAAGTCCATCAACGCCACCTGTACGCTCGCCAGGTTCAGTCACACACTGTGGGAGTGTGCTTCTCCTTCGGGTCCTTCCTTAACATTATTAAATATGGCAAAGATGCCATGTTCGAATCACTTCAAACTGGCATCGATTCCGCTGACAGTATCAGCAGGGCCATGGCGGCAAGTACAACAATCCGTAGGCATGCGTGGTGGCGAAAGTCTGGCTTTGCTCCAGATGTATAGGCCAGACTTTTGAATATGCCCTTTGACGGCTCTTCGGAAAAAAAAGGCTGATGACAGTCTGGAAAAGTTGCAGACTTCTAAAGCAGCAGCAAAATCTTTAGGAGCTGCTATCCGCCAAACTCCTTTTCGCCCCTCAGGAACCTCTGGGAGAGGAAAGTCCTTTCGCTATTATTCCGCATTCGGGAAAGGCAGAGACAGCCGGCTCAGAGGCCAAAGGAGATCCACCCGAGGTGGATGGGTCATAGGTACTAAGGCCGCAGCAGCAACAGGTGCCTCTTTACCCTCGGCATCTGCATCAGCCGTCCCCAAACCACTCTGAGGCCTTTCCACACAATACACCTGTAGGGGGCAGGTTAACTCACCATCTGACGGAATGGCAAGCTATAACGTCAGATGCTTGGGCATTGGAGACAGTTGCCCAGGGTTACTGTCTACCCTTTCTACACATCCCTCAGTGTCATCCACCGGGGAACAGCTCTCTTAAAGTTCCAGATCTGCTCCTCTTGCACAGGAAATTATAGACCTGCTAGAGAAAGGTGCCATAGAACCGGTACCTGTAGCGGACAGGAATCAGGGCTGGTACTCCCCGACCCCCCCCGCCCACCCCTCCTACTTTCTCATACCAAAGAAGGACAGAGGACTGAGACCCATCCTGGACTTACGAGAATTGAACAAGTTCCTCAGGAAGGACAAGTTCAAGATGGTAACTCTCTCGCAGATCCTTCAGGCCCTCCAGTTCCAGGACTGGCTGGTATCTCTGGACCTTCAGGATGCTTATTTCCATGTGCCAATCCATCTCAAACACAGGAAATACCTGAGGTTCGCAATTGGCGACTCTCATTATCAATTTCGAGTTCTGCCATTTGGGCTGACCTCCGCCCCGAGGGTCTTCACCAAGCTGATGTCGGTAGTGGCGCCGAGTCGAAGGAGGGAAGGGATCCACGTCTACCCCTTACCTGGACTATTGGCTGATCAGGGCTGTATCTTCGAAACAAGCCCAGGCCCAGCTAGATTATGTCTGCCACTTCCTTCACAAACTGGGCTTCTCCCTCAATTTAAAGAAGTCACAGATGATACCATCACAGAGACTCCAGTTCATTGGAGCGGTCCTGGACACTTCCCTGGGAAAAGCCTCGCCACCAGAGGTGAGGGCTCAAGATATTCTACAGATGGTCACCAAGTTTCAAAATGCCCAACGTCTCCCAGCCTTCGACTTTTTGAGGTTGCTAGGCCTCATGGCATCCTGCATCTTCCTTGTGCCAGAGGCTCGCCTGAGAATGAGATCTCTTCAGTGGGCACTGAGAAGTCAGTGGTCGCAATTCTCAGGGAGAATGACAGATCTCCTCCGGATTCCGGACAAGGTAGCCCGAGACCTTCAATGGTGGGCCTATCCAGAGAACATCTTGAAAGGAGAACTGTTTTGGCAACCATGGCCGGAGATAACAGTAGTCGCAGACGCCACGGGGTGGTGAGCCCATGCCAACGACTTGACCATCAGCGGTCGTTGGTCTCCATCGGAGTCCAGACTACACATCAACCTATTGGAGCTGAGAGCGATCAGACTAGCGCTGAAAGCTTTCCTGCCATCAGTACAGGGGAGAAATGTCCTGATAATGATGGACAACATGGTGTCCATGCACTACCTCAACAAAAGAGGAGGCGTAGGATCACTGCCACTGTGCAGAGAGGCAATGCAGCTCTGGTTTTGGGCAATCCAAGAAGGAATCTCTCTATCGGCAGTCCACCTAGCCGGAGAGAAGAACTTGACAGCGGACGCTCTGAGCAGGCAGAGCAGAGTCTCCCACGAGTGGGAGCTAGCTCAGGAAGTCCTTCAAGAGATCTTCGCCCTTTGGGGAACCCCTCAGGTGGATCTGTTCGCCACAAGCACCAACCAGAAGTGCGATCTGTTCTGTTCAAGGAAATTTCCCCCGAGAAGAGCTCTAGGAGACGCGTTCGTAGTGGACTGGGAGTTTCCACTCCTTTACACGTTCCCACCAGTCCCTGTTATTCCTCAAATGATCAGGAGGTTGAGTAGATTCCGGAAAACCATGATCCTAATTTCCCCGGATTGGGCCAGTTGAACGTGGTACCCGGACCTTCTAGATATGTCCATCTGTCCTCCAATCCGTCTTCCACTCAAAGAGAATCTTCTCTCGCAGAAGGGAGGTCAGGTTCTCCATCCATACACAAGAACCCTCAACCTTCACGCTTGGCTTCTGAAAGGGTGAGGTACAAGGATTGGGATCTCCCTGATGACGTCATGGAGGTGTTGCTTTCGGCCAGAAGGCCAGCAACAAAGTCTTTATACCGCTGCCGTTGGAACAAATTTTGCAGCTGGCGTAGGGAACAGAATATCAACCATTTTTCATGTGGTACACCAATGGTGTTATCGTTTCTACTCTATTTGGCAAACTCAGGCCTTCAAGTTGGCACTGTAAAAGGCTATCTCGCAGCGCTTTCTATCTTCAAGCGCACTGCGGAGGAACCATTGTATTTCAAACTTCCTCCAGTGATACAATTTCTCAAGGGATTAACTTATGTTTATCCTCCAAAACCATTCCAGGTTCCCTTATGGGGCTTAAATTGTCTTAAACTTCCTAATGGGTACTCCATTCGAACCACTTCACTCTTGTTCGCTGAGATTTCTCACGCTTAAAACTGTCCTATTGGTAGCACTAACATCTGCTAGGAGGGTGAGCGAGCTACAAGCTCTCTCCTGTAAACCCCCACATACAATTTTCCACAAGGACAAAGTTGTCCTACAGGTGAAGCCTAATTTCCTCCCAAAGGTGGTTTCTGAATTTCATATTACTCAGAAAATTACCTTACCTTCGTTCTACCCTCCTCCCCATCCGGGGAAAGAGGAAGAAAGGCTACATAGGCCGGACCCAAGGCGAGCTCTCAGCTTTTACATCAGCAGAATGGCTAGGATCAGGCAAGAAGACCAACTGTTTGTAGGATTATTTTGGCCATTCTGGAATGTTACAAACTGGCAGGGAAAGAGCCACCCCAAAATCTGAGAGCTCATTCAACCAGGGTTATTGCAGCCTCTTCGGCTCTCCAAAGAGGGGTACAGGTCGTCCGCACATACATTCACAAAATTTTACAATCTGGATTCCTCCACTAGTCAGGAGACCAGATTTGGCAAGGCCGTATTACATTCGGTCCATCCCTAAAGGGATACATAACATTCTCACTCCCACCTCCAATTACATGCCACTGCTATGGGAGTCTATCAAAGATAAGGAATACGTCAGAGGACACAATCCCTTCGAAGAACAAGTTACTTCTTACCTTGTAACGTTCTTTTGACGGGATGTTCCTCCGACGTATTCCTTATCGCCCCTCCCATCCATCCCCGCAGTGATACTTCCCTTGTGGTTGCAGTTTACGCTCCTTCAAGGTCAATAACCAATTCAGGCATGACTTTTCTTATGCTACAAAACGGAACTGAGCAACGGACGCAGCGCGTGGCTATTTATGGGCATGGTGACGTCGGCGCCGATACGGTGGCCGTCGAGGGACATCGACACGCAGCGCCCTCTACAGAAAAAATTTCCTAGGCCAGCAAGCTCGAAACATATTATCAAAGATAAGGAATACGTCGGAGGAACATCCCGTCGAAAGAACGTTACAAGGTAAGAAGTAACTTGTTCTTCTTATGGGCATTCCGTTTGAGCCCCTCCATTCTTCTTAGTTAAGAATGCTTTCCATAAAGGTGAATATCCTAGTTCTCATCTCTTCTGCCTAATGTATCAGTGAGCTCCAGTCTTTGTCAGTTAAACCTCCCTATTTGGTGTTCTCCAGAGAGTAGGTGATGTTGAGAGTGAGACCATCCATCCTTCCAGTAGAAGTCTTCTAAGACAGAGGAGCAAGTACACCTGCTGTATCCTGTGCATGCTTTCAGCTACTATGGGTCTCAGACGTGGGAGTCCAGGAAAGATCACCAGGTTTTTGTAGGTTATGCTGGTGCCCATGCTGTAACCAAACAGACCCTTTTGCGGTGGATCATCCTCTGCATCTCAAAATGCTGTGATCTGGCTTTTAAGGATGTGCCTGAAGGTCTCTGGGCTCATTCCAGCAGAGCACTGGCTGCCACCTCTGCTGTTCATTGTGGAGTCCCTGTTCGGGACATTTGCCAAGTGGCTTCTGGGCATCTCTGCACATATTAGCAAAGCATTACTGATTGGATTCTCAGTCCGGACAGGATGCTCGGTGTGGTAGAGTGATCCTTCAGAGTTTTCTAGTGAAATGAGTGTCCTTGCTCTCCTCCCTCCTCCAGATGAGGAATCCGTGGTAGGAAAGAATCTATTATTAGACCAAATTACTTGGTTCTCTGTAATGTTCTTTCTGAAGGATGTTCTTACAACGGATTCCTCATTGCCCTTGTAACCTGCCCTTCTCGGTGGATAGCTAATACTCCTTGGTTCTGTGGTCAATCAGCATCCGAGTGCTAGGACAAAATGATGTAACGAAGGTCATGGGTTTGCGCCTCTATATACTGACCCCAAAGTCATATCCAGTGCAGGGAGCATAGAGGTGTCGGGCAGAGCATATGCCGAGCCTCCTGGAGGTGGAAAGGTTTCCGAAGTGCATCTACACTGGGAGTTGATTATCAAAGATGAGGAATCCTTGGGAAAAACATCCATCAGAAAGAACATTACCGAGAGGTAAGTAAATGAATTTGTTTGAAGAACAGGGATATCAATTTCTATCAGAAATGACTTACAGTAACACATTTACAGATGGTGGAAGCATTCCCACGGAGGGTAAATGTCAAATAGCATAAATACTAGAACAAGTAGTGAGTAAGTTTGAGGGTGTCAAGAATTAGGACGTTTGCCAGGGACAAAACCAACAAACAATTTATATAAGAAAACAGGTGACTTACAAAGGTAACATCAACCTAAGCGTGCAACTGCTTCAAACTAAAGTGAATTACTAATTACATGTACAAAATTACATTAAGCGTCACTGGAGACAGTTGTGGGGTTATATGGGAAGGATTGGGGAGGGGGAAAGGTGGAACTCCCTCTTTAGTAAACAAAGCTTAAGATGAGTTTTGAAGACACCCACAGGTGGGCTCGCTTTAGAACGATTGGAGGGAACGATATGGTGAGTGAACTGAGATACAATCAGCCAAGTTATGCGAAGAGCAAGAACATTAATGGCTTTGTAGACTAGGAACTTGAAAAGAGCAGTTATGCATGGAGAGCCAACAAGCATATTGTTGGTATTAGGTAGAAGGGGGCGCGGGGAGTATCTGGATAGCTTGTATATAGTGGGTAGCAAATTTGAGGACTTAAGCCAAAGGAAGGAGTAGAGAAGAAGGCCAAGCAGTTGGCTTGTGTAGTCCTATTTGCTGAGCACAAGAGTGGAGATTAGAGTTTTTGTGGAGTGGTTAGTAAGAACAGGACCCATTTTCCGAATGTTGAGTAAGTTAATGCAAACGACAGAGGCAGTGGCAGTGGTAGTGATGAATTGTAGCAGTTGTAGGTCACTATCAAAGAGGACCCCACGATTGCAAACCTTGTGTAAGGTAGCAAGGTGTCAGGCGGGAAGGAGATGGGGGCAGTTAGCAATGTCATTGGAAGCTGGGAGGAAAAGGACTACCGTTTATGAAGGGATCAGCATGAGACAGCGGAGAGCCGTCCAGTGATGAATTGCAGTGAGACAGTTATGATCTGTTCCGAGATGGCTGTGATGTAGGGAATGGAAAACAATATTTGATTGTCATCAGTAAAAAAGGTGATGGTGAAAGCCAAAGGATAAGAAGTCCTCCTAGAGCAGAGATATGAAGGGTAAAGAGCAGAAGTCGAAGGACTGATCCTTTGGGGACACAGACAGGGAGAGGGTTGGGGGGCAGAGATGTGCGAGTTCAAAGAAAATTGACAGGATCGACCTTCTGGGTAGGGTGCGTTCCAGCTAAGAGCAGATTTGCAAAACCCAAGGTCATGAAGAGTGAAGGGGGAAGGAGTGGTCGATAGTGTCAACAGTGCCAAAGTTCCAAAAGGATGAGTATACAAGGTAAGGTTGGCATGTTGAGCATTAGAGAGAAAGTTGGAGACATGCATGGGTGTGCTGTCTGAGTGTGTTTCCCGAAGGCCATTATCCTCAAGGTACAAAGTGATTCGATCGAAGACCATCCACTCGAGCACTTTTGCCTAATTTAGAAGGACAGAAACTGGCTGTTAGTGTGCGGGGACGTTTGGATCAGAAGAGAGTTTCCTCAATAGGGGTGTGAGTATTGCAGATTTGAAGGAGTCCAGCTTGGGGGGAAGACAGTTTAAATAGCTCCGCGATAATGGCGTGTGATTGATACTAAGCCTTTGAGCATTTGGGGAGCAAAAGTGTTGATAGGAGTTCAAGATGGGTTGGCACTAGGAAGGATGGGTGCCAATTCAATAGGAGAGGCAGGGAAGAGGTATCCTATTGTAGAAGAGGGAGGAGGAGAGTTGGTAGACACAAGGGTTGGGGGAGGGAGAGAGGACTGCTGTGAGTGTGAAACAGTTTAGAGATTTTAGAAGAAAAGTAGTGAGCAAAATGATTAGCATAAAGGGAGGAAGTGATGGATATTTGCCTGCAAGGTTTGAGCAAAGGATGAAGGGTGGTGGATGAGTTTACATGGTTTATTGTGACTGGAGGAGATTAGGTTTCAGATGTACGCAGATTTGGTGTAGTCCATTGCAATGGAATCATTGTAGGGTAGAGCTAGGGAGAGTCTGTTATTTGCACCTGAGTTGTTCAATTTCAGATGTGATCCAAGGCTGAGGGTTACTTTGTGAGCAGAATAGTGCTTGTCAAATGGAGTCATAAGTGCATAGTGAAAGTCGGAGACAGCTCAGTCAATGGAAGAGGTATGAAAAGGGCAAGAGAGACGGGTCCTTTAAGGTAAGGGTCAAGATAGTCCTACCTGAATTTCCTCTTAGTCGTTGAAGTAAGGAGATTAGGAGAAGAAGGTTGAGCAACCACGATGTTAAAGTGAATAATGGAGTGATCAGGTGGAGGTTTGTTCTTCTGGGAAGATGCACTAATGGGCAAACATCTCTGATAAGTCTGTCTCAGATGCAATGGCGTAGACTGACTAAAAGAAGTCCCGCATATCCCTCTTGCTAGCCCTATCAACATCAACCATCCTGAAAAATCAGCCAGCTCGAGTATCGCCTTAGAATACTTAGAGAGGCACTGCGTCACACAACTGTTGTGATCCCTATCGACCTATAGAATAGGGTTAATTTCTCACCCTCGCGCACCCACCAAAACGTATGCAAATTATAGTATCCTTAAGGACACTCACTCACAAAATGCAGGAATATCTGTATTAGGAGAATAAACTTGAATGACTGTAAGATTGTCTGCTAAATAGCCCAGACACTATCACAGCCGTAACGTCTTAGTCTCTTACAAATACATTCACCTTGAACCAGAGAAACCTATGGAGAATGCTAACCAATCCTTGTGAATAAGAAAAGTAAGAACAGTATCTATGGTACATCCATCTATTTATGAAGGTCCCATGATTACTTGAGGCTTTGAGGGTGCCCATTGTGATTAATGTATGTCTTTCCAGTTAGAGAAAAACCTTTCTTGATTTGATTGGGTGGTTAAGGCTACACACACATTCTAGAGTGGACAGTGATTGCTGTTGCACCACAATTATCCAAGGCTGTAGTCCTTGATATAAAGGATCATCCTCCTTGCCACGTTCATGTGGATATGAAAACACCATGGAAATGAAAAGTGAAAGAAACAAATGTACAGAAAACAGGTTATCAAATCTCCCCCCACCCTCATTGACAACTCTAAAAGGCTGTAATGCCCCCCCCACACTACCTCCCCAATATTAATAATGATGGACATAAGTTTAGTACACTGAAGGTAGTTTGGGCATCCAGGAGGCTGCTCCACGCTGTATGCCATATTAGGCCAATATTCCTTAAAAGGAGAAAACATTAAAAAAGCTTCCAAAAATAACACCCAACTAAGCCCACAAATAGCCACAATGGTCTCTTTGGAGTCAGTCCACTGAGATGATGATTCAGTCGCCATTCGGGGGTTCCTGGTGTGCAGGATTTGGGGATAATGCGATCAGCCTCTGTTTCTGGGAGATCATGTGGATGAGGTCCAGTGGTGCTCTCATATAGATCAAATTCATGAAATGTCTCGGGGAATGTGAAGGAACAGCCTTTTCATTATGAAAGACATTTTTTACAGGATACAGCATTAAGTGTTGGATATGCTTGGTCTTGAGCAATGTTTTAACCTCAAAAGCTTTTCCTAATGGACTGAACCAGAGCTCTCTGCCTTTCCAGTTCTATGCCTGAGGCAACCCCCCAGTCCTGTTTCTTTCTTGGAAATCTGGGGTAAGCACAAACTACAGAGGTCCAAGAAAAAAACTGGACTGGATGGTTTTCTCACACATGGAGCTTGGAAACTTGAGAGCACTGAACTGTGGTTGTAAAGTCTGACTATGTAAATAATTGGGTCTCTTTCTAAGTGAGCGGACTGATCATAATGGCCACTGCAAGGTGCCTAGGACAGTACTTTAATGGTCCGGTACTTATGTGCCTTCTTAACAATAAACTTCTCTAGAACTGTAAACTGTTTAGCACTTCATTGCCGCCACATATTATTGGTGTTTATAGATTTTTCAAGACGAACAATGTTAATATTACTCCTTTGTGATCTTCTTTAGGTCTTCATTCCTGGCCTCAATTGTACGGTTGGTTGCTTCCAGCTTATTTATTTGATTGTTCTCTGAAAAAGAAGCATCCTCCATCATTGAGATGTGCAGTTCACCCTAGACTAGTCTGTTACAGGGATCCACTGTTTAGCTGGCATATGCTCCCCTGCTTAATTTAAGTTATCCAGATTTGCTCAAGTGTTAAAAATGCTGGCCATTAGTTCTGGGAACAGTCCTTGCGTCTCATTTCTCCTGCAAACTCTCCTGGGCACCATTAACAGTGGTGCTGGAGGTCTGTGCAGTAGCTGCAGACTGGATATCTTTGCTCCATCTTCAAAGTTTGGGCTGGCTTTTGGCGAACTTGCCCATTTCTCAAGTGGGGAGGGTAATCGGATGGGTAATATGTAGTAGCATAGGCCACAACATTGAGGTCATGCTTAGCCGGTATTGAAGAGCAGCTGATTGGCAGACAGTTCTGTAGGAGTACACATCAAAATACACTGTAGGCCGTTTCTTTGTTATTCCAGAATGACCTTGGCTTGTCGGTTACAAAACCTCACTCACCCTTAGTCTGAGAGGGTAACAAGATCGCCAGGGCAGCCAAAATCCAAACTTGGCCCGTGTACGCACTCACCAGGCCAGGTGTACTCCCCAACACTGCTAGCCAGAGCATCCTGATTCCTTCCAGGTTGCACTGAGCTCAAGCCTTTGGAATCAACCCTCACAGCAGCGGCACCAACCGAATTGGCTTTATCAGGCAAGTACAGGAGAAACACTCCCCATTGCTCTGGAATGGTATGGGCACAGAAAGGAAGGCGGCAACTAAGCTCTGGATAGTTAACTATCCCTTCCCCCATCCCGCCCCAGCAGGGAGGCGGTAAAGCACACCACAACGGCCCAGCACAGTATTGCTGTACACCTAATTGTGTATGCTGTGGCTTGGGCTATGACTTTCATACCACTAGCTCCCCATAATTCTGCCACACTAATCATGGACCTGTACCTGCAGGCCGGCTAGAGACTCTACAAGCTCTGCTGGCTCCAGCATCTCAGGAGCGCAAATGGGCCATACAGTGGCAGAAACATGAGTGGGGAACAGCCACTAAGACACCTAAGAGCTGAGGAACGCACCACTACTGCAGTATTCCGACCTCCAAAAGCACCCGAGGATCATCACAGGATATTTTCATTAAACTTTGAGTGGAGACAGACTTGCTAAAAGGTGACAATTTTTCTCTGAGTACTTTTGCTTCCCCATCAGATTGTATTTGTTTAATTTCTACAGTGCTTGCACCAAAGTGCTTTACATAAACAAGGTGTTACTAGTAATAATGAAGACATTACAGGGTTCAAAATTGAGATTTGATGAGCAGGAGCTATTGCAGGTGATATTGGATATCGCTTGGTAGGCGGGTGCTACCTCAGAGATGCCAGGAGCTAGTACATAGCATGCCTCAAATTTAACATTCACATGAGACACATTTTGTCCATGATGTTCGATCTGTTGTGCTTGAGGTGTGCTCTATACGTGCCCTAAAGTTTCTTTAATTTTGTGTATTTGGAAATCTGTATAATGTCACATAGGTTTGTTTGTATGCCACCAGTTGGCACGTGGAGCTAAACGTGACTCCTGGTAGCTGTTGGCTTCAAGGTAACCACACTCCTAGGCTAGAAGGAGCTAAATAGCTACTTGCAATTTCGAACTATGGATTACATAATAAAATGTACAATTCAGAGACCAAAAGCAGATGGTCTTTTAAGCGAGAGCGACAGAGGGAGAGAAGAAAGTGGTCTGAAAGAAAATGCATCTTATTCCAGAATTTATGTGCAAGAAGAGCACACAAGTGAAAATAATAATAAATAATTTGGCATTTATATAGCGCTACGAACCCTCAGGTATCTGAGCGCTGCTTATTATTACCCACGGTGTGGATTCGAACCTGCGTTCGCAGGCTCTGCCAAAGCGAGCGCTCTACTCGCTGTGCCACTTGACCGGCTAAATGCTAAAATGCAATTGAGCATATAGACCATGAAGGAAAGATAATTGAACGTGAGATTGTGATCTAAGAGAATGCAAAGAAGAGTAGAAGGAAATTGGAGCAGAGAGTTTGAGGAACTAAACCATAACAGCATTTGAAAGTAATGTATAAGAAATGGAAGAGAAGGTGACATTCAAACGATAGCAAGCAGAGCGAGGAAAGAGCAGGATTAATAGAATCATGGATTGGAGTATCGCATACAGGGTGAATAGAGGAATTATGTATAGAACGTAGAGGTAGCAGTTTAGCAGGAATGCTGAGGAGGAATGCAGAAATGTAGTCAGGATAGGAAAACACAAGAGCAGTGATTAGAAATGTAGTTGTGTGAAAGGGATGTTCCTAAGAGTTGGATGCAGCAGATCCGGGCTACAGCAGACATGTGAAGAATCATGTTATGCCTATTTTGTGAGCAGTGTGCGTCAGCATTAGAGCGTAAATTGAGCTAGAGATCCTCCTTGCTTTCACTGGATATAATTACTGAAGGCCAACCGACAATGGCTGGGACGTGTGTGTGTGTGTATGTGTATATATATGTATATATAGATATAGATAGATATTGGTGCCCTGTGTGTAAGCAGTTTGGTTGCATTTGCTTTCATTTCGTCCTTGTTGGTTGCAGTAAAAGAGCTTAAATAAAAAGAAAATGCTTCATCCATAAATCAATAATCCTTATGGTTAAAATTGGCTTTATTTAAAATATAAAGTTGTGTGTTACCGGGTCCCACTCTTTCGTGGGGACATACATGTGTTTGCTTGTAATTGGACTACCCATGATGAAGCACTAGGATTACAGGTAAGGATGGTTCAAAGTCTAGCTCCTTTATTGAAGCACACACTCATCTTTACTTATGGATGCACAGTAGGTGCCCCCGTCATATGACCTTTCCATTCGATACACTGAAAATACTTTCATATGTCTATTACTTTCTAGTGTGCATGTTGTCTTCGGATTGGTTATATCTGGATTTGAAGTAATCGAGAGAATAGAAAATCTTAAAACTGATGCAGCAAGTAGACCGTATGCCGATGTACGGGTTATTGACTGTGGACTGTTGCAAACACAGCAGAAAAATGATGGTAAGAAGAGTGTTTTTGTGCGATGTGTTTATAAAGTTTGATATTTATTCCACTTTTTTGAGCTGCTAGCGTGCATGAATTGAGTCTGCTCACAAAGCTACTTTTCTGGATTTACGTGTTAGATTGCATGCTGTTAATTCTGAAGGTGGAAATCTGTATGCAATGTTAACATAGTCTAAAAATCAATAATGATTACAGTGCCACATGAGCCCTTCTGTCATGGTACTGTAATGATCGCTCACATTCACATTAGTCTTATCCCCTTACGGAATAGCTCTGATTAACCCATCTGCTTCTCAGTTGTTACCCTTCTCATTGATTAGAAAACATTTGTCTTCTTTTAAAGACACAGGCAAGTAGTAAGTTTCCGTAGGCAAATCATCCAATTTCAAAAAACCCAGTGTCCAGTCACAGTTTTTACTGGCCCTCTTTCACCCTGTCGATCACCTAAAGTAGTGCAGATTTTCATTTGATCTAATAGCCTTGGAGGTTTGCTTTGAGGTCAAACTTTGGTTTCTTAGAGCTGGTAAAGATTTTTCTTTTTGCAACTTTCCTTTCCATTTCAGAAGGGCTCCCAGCTTATCTTCTATTTTTGGGAGAGAGCTATTTTTAACCTCACTCCCTATATTAAATCATTTTGTTTTGGGGCTACCGGTCAGTGTTTAAGGCTACCAGTACAGGGGGCCAGCCCCCCATTTAAGTTTAGTACAGCACTACTACCTCTCTTAAGCAGAGTAGTTCATCGAAAATGTGTTCAATTGTTTTTGTTTTATGGGTGTTTTTCCCCATAGTAAATGAAGTCTCAATAGACTGGTGTCAGTGATACTGTTCTTTGTTTTTGGATGTGCTCCTATCCACCTTTTTCATTTGTACCATTTATGCTTAAAATTGGTGGGTGTGTTTTAAGCCATGTCTTTGTGCTTTACTGTTCTTTTGGTAGGCTTTCTCCCGGGAAGGGACTGTGTCACCGATGGCACAGACAATGTGCCATCTAAAGGACATTTCAAGGGTCTTCATTGAATTTGTTGTGGGCCCTATGGCTGCCCCTCTCTCGACTTCCCACATGCTTCTCCCTAACCCAGTTGTAGAATCCCAGGTTAGTGCTAGTGACTGTCCCCACCTGTCTAACAGCTGGCTAAGACTGGTGATATTCTCCCTAAAGGCAGGCTCACCAACTCCCTCAGGGACTTCCTTACTCTCCATACTTTCTAATGGGAAAATGAAGAGTGTGCCTTTGCAGTTACTTTAAGATTTAACAGGTTTCACTCACGCCCACCTTTACCTCACCCTTCTGCTCTGCCTGCTGCAACTCCCCTGACTCCTCCTGACCAACTTCCTCTCCCTCCGATGTTTCACTCCCCTCACCACCGTTTGATGTGAACTCTTTCCTTACTTCTCGCACTCTAGTCCTCCCACGCTACTGCTTGTACTCCTCCCACACTACTACTCAGTCACTAGTCATCCTCCTTACACCCTGGATCAGTCTTCTCTCCTTTACACCTTACATTATCCTCACTACACACACACACACCCACCCCTCTTACAAACATGCACAGTCACACTGCAGAACCACTATCACTCCTAAGCCAATGCTGCACCTGCTCTCAAACTGTTCTCCACTCTTCTGCATCCTCCTTTCTCCTGCTGGTCTCTTCGTCGCCGTCCACCTTCTCCTTGGACCTCACCCGAAACACTCATACTTCCTGTTTTCTGTCCCTTGCCCTATAATTTCTCCCTTGGTGAGGGTTGGCCAATTGTCCCCATCTAATTATTTTGTTTCGGTGTCTCTGAAATCACTACCGTTAAGTTGAAACTGCCATGTGTTGATCTTAATAAAGTTATTTGACTGGTCTTTAAAAAACTGCCATGTGTTAATCTTAATAACGTTATTTGACTGGTCTTTATCTGACATTTGCTGTAGTAAACATTTTTTATTTTAATGTATTTTGTATTGAAAATAATCAACTTACTGTTATAGATAAGTTTCACTGAAAATGTCCATCTACTGGTGTGTTGCTCTAGTGTTTAGTGATGTAGCAGTACCTGATTGGATGTGCAGTTAGTGAGGTAATTGGGTCTGCAGTATGTGCTTTTCCCCCACAAAGCAGCCATTTTCTTTCATTGCATCGGCTGAGATTAATGTCACAACTGACCAGTGGGTTGCACTTTGCGGGATCAGCAGTGGTCCAGACAGCGAGAGGCACTGTCCTGGACAGTCCAGGCTGAAGCAACCACTTTTCAGGAGCCAATGTGCCCAACTAGGGAAAGCAGGGAACAGTCATCAGGGAACAGGGCTATCTGGTTAACGCAAGGCACTGTCCGCAACAAGCACTAACCAGTAGAGCTGAGGACGACTGAGGCCCTGCTTCAGTCACTGCCTGCGCCGCTGCTGTCACCTTCTTCCGCCTCCTCATTGTCCGGACTGCTATAGCAGCAATATTGAGGCAGTGCTAGAGGAGCGCTGGGATCCGGGCAGTGCTAGCAGTCCAACCTGTCTGCCATGGAGGCAGATCCCGCAGCCGGTGGCCGAGGACTCTAGCCATCGGGTTGCCTTCTGGGATATGAGCGCCAGGCTGCTGTTGGCGGCTGCTTCTCGTCTTGTGCCTGGCCCTGCACAGTCTCTGCCGAGGCTGTAGTGAGGAGCCCTCCAAGGCCATGGGCAGAGGATTTCTTCCCAGGAGGAGAGGTGGATAGCTAAGGGCAGCAGCCGCAAGGCTCTCCTGCAGGCTGTGCTGCAGTCTCAGATCGGTGTGCAGAGGGTAAGCCTTGGCCTGAAGGGCCCATGAATTGGCTGGCCCAGCCACGCCGACCAGCAGCATGCAGCTGCTGAGCTATGACTAATTCAGGGAGGAGAATAGACGCACATGGTGGGGTCTCTTCCTACCTGCGCTCAGGAAGGTGGGTCCCTTTGTGTCTGCCTTGCCCTTCAGTCCCCGGAGTGCTCTCGGGGTTTGTGCTTTGCACCAATTTATATTATGCCTATCCAGGAAGGGGAAGTCTGTTTCACAGTCTTCAGCCCCACAAGCAGGCGTGCCCTTAGGGAATTCTGCGATAATCCAGACAGGCAGGTAAGTGCTGCCCTTAAAAGGCAAGGAGGGTAGTGGAAAGTCAGCCGAAGCTTCTTGACAAACGTCTCCCTATGTCCGGGCCTTTCAGAACACATCTATCTGCTGAGAAGTTATATTTTTGTACATGGTGCAGCTTTACCCCATTCTCGGCCCCTTTTTACATCACATACAGCTGCACACCAACCCAGGGCCCAAATTGGGGGCAATGCCTGGGCACCATACATTTCACAGAAGAACAAAATGCTTAAATGCGGGTCTTGGCCCACCCATTTTCTCTGCGGGGGCGAGCTGCCTGGCGGATTATGTGATGCTGGAAAAAGTGTTCAAGTTTATTTTCGGGATCTCATGGCTGGGACTCCTTGGATAAATTAGGGTAACCCTCCCATTACAAGTTTATGCTGGTCTAGTGGATTGTCCTTCTTTGCAGGCATTTCCAGTCCCGCTAGCTGTGCTGTTGCTCTGTGATGCTGTGTGCCAGCAATTAGTGTCTCTCTCACCAAGTGCTCTTCTTTTCCTCGCTGCTCAGGGATTTTTCGGAGGGGTTGCATGTTTGTCTTCTCTATTAAGGTTCTGCGTTCGAAATATCAGAAGAGCACCGGCCAGTATTGTGTATTCAGAGTCAAACCTGGAGACATTGTTCTCCACGTACTCATGGGCACAAAAGGGGGGGGGCATGCAGCAGGAATTGGGATGCTCTCTGCCACCCTTCACCTCCTGGCTAGGACTGACTCTGGCATTAACCTTGGTAGGCCACCCACGCCCTGGCTGGGGAGGGGGGGGGCTTCTGCCAACCTTTGGCAAGGCCCAGTTACTGGTCTTGTCACAGTAGGATGTGGTTATATATGGGCATTCTTTTTGAGGACTCAGCTCAGAGCCCATAGCCTTTTTGTATGCATGGAACTGGTTTAGTCAGGGTGTGGGGCTGCAGCTGGCCCAAGTACATATACTACACCTTGAGTAAGTTAATGGCTGTGCCTGAGCTGGCTGTTCCTGATTGTTCATCCACCCAGAGTTTGAATGTATAAGGGCCTCCGATAGGTAGGCTTTGGTTCCCCCAGCCCATGATTTTGTATATTAGGAGAGGATCTTGAACCATTCTTTAGTTGAGCACTGGACATAAGAATATAAAGTATGGGATGCCAGAGGACTACTGCTGGCAACAGCAGTAGCCACACTGTTGACAGTGTGGCAGAGCTCTGCTCCCTGCTCGAATAGGGGAGATCTTACACCATGCTTACCTCCATTGAAGTGGTGGCACTAATCTGTCCTTCATCCTGCATTGCCAAGGTAGTCCATCTGAAGCTCTGCAGACTAATAGGCCTGTTGTTGGCTTTGAATTCCTGGGGTGGTTGTTCGTCTTGATTGGGGTTTTGAGGAGCTAGGTTACTTGTCTGTTTTGCTGCCCTCCCTCAGTCCCCATTCATTTCAATGGTATAAACTCCTAACCTGCAGCTGCTTTGCTGGTGGAGCCTGTGCATACAAATCCTTTCTGGGGCTCCCTCTGGATGACTGGGATTGATGTCTGCCACTTCCCTACAAACGTGTTATGCTATGGTTTGGGTCACTGATTCTACCATCATCTCCTAGATTGAGACCCATTGATTCCTATGAGATGACTTGAAACCACTTTTGAAACTCTGCCAAAGTAGTCTATTATATGTTACTTGCCTAGAATTTAGTGGAACACTTGTTCTAAGTTGGGGGTTGCACTACTAAAAGTTACCTCCTGTGGACCAGTACTGCCTTAAAGCAATTTATCGTAGGATTGATAATGCAATAACATGTTTTTCCCCCTACTTTATGTAATTGTAACAGTGCTGCTGCTTTCTGAAACTGTTTTTATTCGAGACGTGTGACCCCTTTGGACACCAAACTGTCATTGGGTGTATATTGTTTTAATTATATTTTAGTTTTTTGTCTTAATGCATGTGTGTGACAAAAAATGTCTACCTACTGTGTGAAAAATATATTGATTGACAAGCTCCCTGCGAAGTTATGGGAAAAGTCTATTTCTCTTAGACCTCTGGGTGTACTATGTGTCTTAACTGTCAGGCCTCTTTCTGACTTTTTCCTTTGTGACTCTCTACACCCATTTATTCACTTGCTGTCTAGGGACTTTCTCATCAACAGCAGCTGGCATTCTACATATATTCCCCATATAACGCCACTGCCCCTCGTCCATTCTTATTTCTCACTCCTTAGTTTATTTTTCTCATTTCTTTTTCTGTCCTCTGACCTGTCATATTTTCCATAGTTGTATGGGACACTGGTCCTATATGTTGTAGAATCCCCTCCGTTCTTTAACTTTTTTTCACCTTAACTTGCAGTTCTTTTGCTGAACAGAGAGCAGGTTGTTTTCATTTTTGTTGGTGCTCTGTCCTCCACCTGCACACGTTTCATCTGTTCGCCTCAGATATCTGGTAAAGGCGGCAGAGTTGATATTCTTTATCACTCTAACCCTGGGTCCTTTTTTAGCCTGGTCAGCTACATTCATTACGTGACAGTCATGATACTTTTTTATCCTTTATCTTCCCTTCTGACTGTATCATCCTGTTGGGTGATTTTTAACCTCCATCTTGCTACCACTTGTGTCTCCACTCCCTTTCTATTTGTCCTGGACGCTTATCTATTCCAACTATGCCGGTTTACTCTTTAGATCACTTAATACTCTTTTACCATTCCATTCCCCCCTCCTTTTCCTATTTCTTCTATCTTTTATTGCTGCAATTTACATTCTTTTGACCTTGCCTCTTTCATCTCTTCTTTTGTTTCTCTTTCCTTCCCAAACGTGATGAATTTTCCACTCTTTCTGTGGATTCAACCACATCACTTTGCTGTGCAATTTCTACATGTGAACTCTTTATTGCCAACTATTCAATTTTCTCCCACTCAAAACCCCCAGTCTCTTCACCCCAGTCAAATGTACTCTGTTGCTTTGTGCCCCACTGGAAGAATTCTAGCTAAGTTCATGAAACTTTATCCCCTCTTGATGCATCTTACGACTCTTCTCTGCTTTCTACTAAATAGCAGTCATACACTGATTTTATTAACTGTCTCCTCACCCTTGTCGGCTATTCCATGTACTTAGTCATATTCTTTTTCCTCCTTCCCCTGACCCTTCTTTTTTCTCCTCTTATTCCTACTAAATATGCAAATTATTTCACTTCTAAGGTTGTGATTGCCAATTCTCCTATTTCTCTCTACTCATGACCTCCCTTCTGCTTCTTCTCTTTCTCTCACCCCCCCCACTTCTGTGACCATTTTCTCTCCCCTTATGGGGTGCAAAGTGGCCACTTATTTGTCTCGCAACCACCCCACAGCTGCCCTGCCGGATTTTTTACTTTCTTCCTTGATCCCTAAAGGTTACCCTTCACTGCTTTCTTACTTAATATCTCTCTTTGAACTTCCTTTCCTTTTGGAAATTTAACATAGTTCTGTTCCTATAATAAAAAAGACCAATGTACCTGCTTCACTATCTTTTAACTAATGGCACATTTCTCTTCCATTCATTTCTAAACTTCTTGAATGCATTGTATATACTACAATTTCTATTTACCTAAATCACTTTGCACTCTTATATTTACATCAATGCAGTTTGCCTATTATGTCACTGAAACAGCAATATTGTATGTTAGCAATTTTCTGCACCTTTTGATTGTATTGATCATCCCACTCTTCTGTGTATTTATTTTTTTGTTTGCTTCAGGGGATCTGTTTACGACTGGTTTCACTACTTTCTCTCTGTTCACGCCTGTCTCCTAGGCCAGCAACTCCCCTTTGACTCTTACTTTGCAATATGTAGTACCCCACGTTTCTATCAGCCCCCTTCTCTCTACATGGATCTTCTATTATTTATTTCCCATTACTTCTACGCTGTTGATTCTCAAAAAAAATGTCCCTCCATTACAGAGTCTCTTCACTCTTCTACCTTTATCTGTTTACTTGCCATCCAGTCCCTGATGTTGCAAATCTTTCTCCATCTTAATCCCACAAAAGCAGCGTTTCTTTTTTTCCTGCTCTCTATGCAAACCCATATCTTCGTCCCTGCTTCTGCTACTTATTGTCTTTCCTCATCTCTCGCTACTCGCAATCTGAGTGTAATCTTTGACTGCTCTTTTAACTCTCATATTTCTACTCGCCTGATCCTGTAGTTTCCTCTTGTACACTATATATAAGACCCCACCTTTTCTCTGCTTTCACACTTCTGCTTATTTTCTTTCGCCTTCATTACTGTCTTGCTCTTCTAAGTCTTCCTGCTGATCAGCTGGGTCCTCTTGGCTCCATCTACATGTGATTGTTCTTCCTGCTCTGACTTCTCTTCACTTGCTGTTCGTTGTACCTCGATTGGTCTTCCTTCAAGTGCCATTATGGTACATCTCCTCCTTCTCTACTCTCTGGAATTTATTTTAATGTAACCACTCCGAAAATTGTTGTGAAACACGTTTTTATTAAAATTCCCCTTCACTTTTTATGTCAAAGTTCCAAATGTCGGTAAATAGCAGGTTTTTTTTTTTTCCTTTCCTTTATCCAATCAATGATTTTGCAAAGTTCTTTAATGTCGTGTTTCGTTTCTTGTTTCTCGTTTCTTATTTCTTGTGCTATGTTCCGTTGAGATTTTTTTTTACAGTTTCTAGGTAACCGGACCCGGGCCGAGTTAATCAATGGTTTGTTTGGTGCATTCGTCAAGAGCAGCCCTTAAAATGCTTGCAGTTGCTAAGGAACAGGACGTCTTTGTGCCACTCGGAAGTCAACTCCACCATACTTCTTCATACAGGATGCTTGATTCAATTTTGGGTCTAAGATACGCTCTTCTCCATTTGATGGTCGCTGGACAGCTCATCAGGAGGTGTTTCACCGATTCGGTTTCAGATTCGTTTTTGCATAAGCAGCAATGATTTGTTGTCGATAGGCCCCTGACAGCTCGGATTTCATTTGTCGGGAGTAAATTTAGCAGTTTATATTCATACCAGTTATGATGAAAACATAGTTCCTTCATCAACATTAAAAAAATGTATAAAACGCCAGTTTAACAGTAGTCAAATAATGTGGCACTTCATTTTCTCGTGTAATGTTTTCATTACACGCCGGGACTGTTTATTTTACGTTCGGAGTAATCTCTCGTTTTACGACTTCACTTAAATGGCTCCAGTTTGTGATTTAGCTTTGGAAGTCTTCCGGAGCATAAGGCATTGAAAAAGTAATCGGCTGAGGTTTGTTATTTCAGAACAACACTGCAGCGTGTGTGACCTTGGAAAACCTCAAGGAAAAATTACTTATTTCTGAAGCTGGAGACGAGTGACTGTTAATAGAGAGGCATTTGGACTCGATTTTCTAATCGACACCTGTAAAATAAAGTTGTACGGAAATATGGCAGGTTTCTATTTCCTTGAGGACTGCTCTTTGCAACCAAACGGGAATGAGATGGAGTTTATTTTACATAGAAGAAAACCACAGCCAGGTGTGACCTTGGAAAATTTCAAGGAGGAATGGCATTCAATTGGCAAACTGGAGCAAAGGTGATGGTAATTACAGAGACATATGGATTATGTTTTCTAAACCTGTACACTTTGGTTTTACGGAAGCGTGGCACGTTTTTTTCCTGGAGGAGCACCTTTTATCAAAGCAACACATTTAATTTGTATTGGAACAGACGATTGTTTTTCCATTCGTAATCTGCATTCTTAACCTTAAGTGCCAAGGGCGAGGTATCTCGTCCTTGGGATTACCTCCCTGTTGCCAAGGACGAGATACCTCGTCCTTGGCACTTAAGGGGTTAATGAAAGAGAAAACATGAGAAGGCATTGAATGGTGAAATACCGAAATCACCAAAAAAGGCCTTGGCACTGGGGGGGAAAAACCATGGCAGTTAAAAGGTGACTGTTTGAGAACAGGATTGCGGCACTTGACATGTAAACACTGCATGTATCGACGTTTTACTCAGAGCTAACCTTTTTGTTGTTACTGTGTGCTTTTAGTATTCTCCTCGGTTATTCACTTAACACATATATTTCGGTTTTTAAATGTGAATGTAATAAACTTTACCTGTCCGCCTTGAATTATTTTTTTGTCGTACTTCTTTCACGTGTCTGTTACTTGATCTATGATGTCAAAGCTCTTTCGTGCGCACCATCAGGGTTGCTTGAACTCTGTGATTGTTTCCTCGGTGCATGGAATTTACTCTAAACTGAACGTCTTAACATCTTTATATATAAAAGGTGTGCTTTTACAACCATATCGATGTTTGCCTCTTTAAAACATTTATTTTTAGCCGACTATATCAATGCAGACATTTTTCCCTTTTCTAATCGACATATTCATATAGAACCAGTTTCTGTTGACTAAACGTCGCCCCTTCAGCTCTCTACCCACTCTCAATTCCACTCTTTGCCTCTTCTTGCCCGTTTTCTCTGTTGGGTCTCTTCTCCCTTTCTCTTTTCCTTCTCAAAATCATATATTGTCTCTGTATTATTATGTACATTTCCTCACTCGTATGTTGTACTGTTCTTTTGAGTTCAGCGCTTTGGCTAAAATGATATACAAGCCATATAAATACAAATGTTAATTTTTCTTTTCATGAAAAACCCTGTTCTTCCTAGTCTAAGCCTTAATGATATGCCTTGTTACCAGGTCACTTGTGTGAGAACTTTGCAGGTCCACTAAGGTTTTTTTCCCAGAACCCTAAACCATTAGTGGCTCTGACAAAACGTGTAATACTTTCGCTACTTGCAGGGACATTTATTTCCAAGGTCACTATTCGTAATCGGTAGGTAGCAGTGCAGCCAGATTCTCAAGCTTTTTTCCTTACCCCCTGGGTTTTTCGGTCTTTTTTGTGGCCTAAACATTCCATAATTTAAGCACTTTTTGGTTCAGCAATGGCTCTCAAAACCGGTTAGCCACCTAGTTTACATTGTACAGCTATGTATCAACCAATATCCTCCCTACTTATGTGATATCATCTGTCAACCAGGGGATTAGACCAAAAACAATTTAGCATTGTGCAGCAATAATGCAATATCTTGAGCACATCCTTTTAAATAAATTGCTGCCACCCAGCACCTTGCTCATCCCCTAACACCCCCGCTCACAGGTCCTTTTCTAGACTTGCATGTGGCTGGCGTGCATCAAATGCTCTGTTATTTTACAATGCGGTTTATTTTTTTATTTTCCCCTTTGTGCGCATGGGTTTTTATGACCTGCCTACGCTGCAGATTTGTCGAAATGCTGGTTTTTGCCAGAGGCTTCTTACCGGTTTCTGACTTGCCTTCCCTAGAGTATCTATCTGGGCCTTGAACACTTATGTGTTTGTTGTGTGGTGCTCCAACACATTTTATTTCAAAGCACTGCTTTCCAGACTCCAGATTTGGAAAACCTTTCTAATGGATGGCGTCTTTAGAGATTCTGCATCTTAGATGCTATGAAAACATTAAGCCAGCAGGGGGGCAAGGTGTGCATCAACGCAGACTGTTGGATGGTAAGCTCCTTGGCTCTGGAAATGACGCCATCCAGTATGCATATAGGGCACTTCTCGCCCCTTGATTTTAGACCTTTTTTTTAGTGTGCTGCACCAGAAATGCTCTACTCCGGTCTATTTCTTTCCTCCATCGGCGCCATGCGTGGTTTGGGGAAAGCACAGGGGTTAAGTTCTATAGGAACTGTAAGTCTAAGATGTATATAACTAACCCCTTTCCCCATAATCTGTTTGGTGTCTGCGGGTCTGCCCCAATATTGGGGACTGCGTTTCCTGTCAATAAGTGAACCCAAAGGCACTCTGAATGTGTGACAAAGCTTGCCCTTTGCCGCCCCCTGACAATCATTGGAGACTCACTCCAGAATTTGCTCCTCGGAAGAAGGCAAAGCAACTGACGAGCCTTTGCCAAAAAAACAAAGATCTTTGGAAATGGAGACCCAGAGAAGAAACAAAAAGGACCATAGAGGGTCTAACTGAAGGTGTGGGTCCCGCCATTCCTCTACCTCTTGGACTGACAACAAAAAAAATAGAATACTGATCCCATTGGGATGAAGGTGACAAAAACTTGAGGTTCATCAGCAGATTAAAAAGCGAGGTGCCCCATGGCCTCATTTATGGGGGTGCAGTGGGAGTCAAATTATGATTTTTCTGTCAATCGTCAATGCATTACAGTCGATGGCTTGGGCCTCTGCGCCAATGAAGGAGGAAAATCCCACTGCATAATCTGGGACTGGTAGAACTCAGTTGGTGGTTGGCATCAGTATGCCAGAAGGCTCGGTCCCTGCCTGGGGGAAATAAAAAAGCTTTGGAGCGTTTTGGGACTGAATGCAAATCGAGAGGTTTGGAGTGGTGGGATGAGGTGAAAATATCAGACACGTCGGAAAGCGCTATTTCAGTGACATGACATTCAAACTGAATTGAAGTGGGTCGGATTAGCCTTTGGCCTAGATTTAGCTTGTGATTGGTTGAAGATTAACATCTGGAGAAATGCACTCGACTGCTCTGCGCACTTGTCACATGGTCACCCTCTGAACTCGGCCCCGGGTCCTGCATGTCCGGATGTCCTTGCATTGCCTCAGGGCTCCCCAGCACTTAGTGTCTGTATCTGCAACCCTACAGTCCTTTCTCTAAACTTATGAGCCACCCACTGGCTGCACTTGTGAGTTAACTGCACTTCCCCTTTCCAGTCCCCCCTGGCGATTCTCCCCTTCCCTTTACTTGCGCAATCTGAATGAAACAAGGCAAAGTAAGATCATTATTTTGTTCTCGCTTTGTTTCCCCCCCCTCCTTGTCTTGTCGCGCCTAGAAACACTTGTGTACAGGCATGTTATACATTCCACATCATATATCATTACAGGTTCAAGGAATCCACAGTAGTGCGGTAGAATGGGGACAGACTGGTAGTTGGACAATACATTTGGGTCAGCAGAGGACAAAGGAAACTGCCAGTTCTGAAGCAGGCAGAGAAATATCCTGCTGCAAGTGACGGGTTAAAGGGAATGATGATGTGCAAGCAATAGGAGCTAGGGCCTGGATGTTTTGAGAGGAAAGGGGGTAAATGTTAGGGGGAGGAGAGGAAGGAGATTGGTTAGGGTGTTCTAGAGCTTTAAAATTCAGGAGGAGAAATAAAGGGCCCACTTTATCAAAAGGGAGAAGTGTGGCTGGGGCTAAAGGGGCAGGAGAGTAGCCTAGCTTGAAAGCTAGAGGAGCAAAGAGACTGTCTTAGAGATAGACTTTACTTTACCAGGGCCTAGGAGATAGTCAAGAGGGCAGCTTTGGAGAAGGATTGGTGAGATGGGGACACCAGTCTTTTCACCAGCAGAGATGGAGACGCAAGCTGGTCGAAATGTCAAAAGATGCTTGACTGAGGTCTAGTGTGAGAGCGGGTGCACAGTGGTGCTAAAAGCCAGATGAGAAGTTTAAGTAGTAGTGCAGGAAGGCTGTGGGAGGAGTAGCAAAAATAATTTGCCTCTCCCACTGGCGTGGTCCAAAGCAACCTCCCTCTCCTGGGCGAGGGCCTCAGCCTTCTTGTCGTCTGGCAAGAAATCCAATATCGGCCCGAGCTTGTACCAAAGCTCCCTGTCGTAACGAGGCAGGATGGCGAGGTCATTGGCAGCTGTGACAGAGCGGTCTAGAGGATGCGTTTGCCAACCACATCTAGCTTCTTGCCCTCCTGGTCTGGAGTCACCATGGAAGAGGAAGATGGATTGGACAAGCAGAGTCCGGAGAAGGCTGCGACCTGAGGCACCTGGGGCTGAGTCCGGGACCCTGTATTTCTTCTCCAGCCTCTCCCTCTTGGAGGGTGTGCTACTTGGAGTCTTCATAAGGGCCAATATTTCCTTCCAGATGTCACCCAACAACGGAACTGACATGACGGTCTTCCACGAACTTGCTTTGCTGAAAGAGAAACCCCTCTTTTCTCTTCTGGCACCAGACTGAAGAGTTTGGCCGCCCGTGAGATCATGGCGTGGAAGAGCCAATCTCGTCTGGTGGCAAAGACCTGGCCCCCTTCATGATCTGAGTAGAAATCCTCTGGCAGATGTTTGTCCTCAGAGTTACTGTAGATGTGAGATTTCCTCAGACACCCCTGGAGATGGGGTGGGGGGTAGACACACTCACAAGTCTTGGCAGGAAGTCTGACGGAGGAGGCTACAACTCCTCAACCTACCCAAGTTTTTCAGGGAGGAGGCATTGATGGGGATTTGCAAAACTGGCACAGCCGCTGAGGTTGTGGTTGGAACAGCAAATGGCGGCCAAGCCACCCATGGCATTGTTGTCAATGTGGAAACAACGGTCGCAGCCGAGTTTATCGTCAAAGTAGTTGTAGATGACGTTCACAGGGTTGTCGACGAGGTGGCTCTCCAAGGTGGTGGTGGTCTTGGCTGACACTTTTGTACTAAGGTTCAAGAGACTGATTATTCTACTATTTGCTTAACCAAGGCTCTGACCATGTACCCCTACTCCTTACACTATATACTTCCTTTTGGCAAGCCCATCTCACCCTTTGACTTCTCTTACCACCTTTCGCTGATGACCATCATTATTTGTCCCCTTCCCTACATTCTCCTGTGATTTCTCTGCTGTTGGGACTCCACCAACCATCATTGGATGGCTTTTTGTGGCCTGTTAAGCTATGTCAAGACTGAAGTTATCTACCTCCCTGTGCAAATGCTTCTCCTACCCTTCTTGGCCCTGTTTCCTTTTTTTCTTACTACCTTACGTGATCCCCTACATCCAGCAATCTCAAAATTCTTTGACGGCTACCTTAAGCTTCCCCAATGCTGCAGCGTCTGGTGCCAGGTTACAACTGCTCAGTATCAGGAAAATGTGTCACCTTCTCCCATTCCACCCTCTCAATCCTCCTTCTCCTGGTTCTTCTCTTTACCTGTCCCTCACCTCCGTCCCTGAACAAATCATAATTTTGTCCTTTGTACACTCAGCACAATCTCCTTTGCGCCTCCTAAACCTCCAATGCCACCTTTACGCAGGATGGCTAACACTGCAACCTCTATCTGCAGTTTTACAGCAGTAGTATTATTACCTTACCTTGCACCCTATACAGTGACTTCTCCTGCTGTTAATAGAACTGTTGCACTTACAGAAATGCCTGGTCTATTTTGAAGCCAGATACATTATTTCTGAATAATAGGGCAGCTGTTCACAAAGCAGAATTCCAGGAAGCTTTGTTATCCCATCATTTAGCTCTTCTTTTTTTGTATTTTTTTTCCTTTTCTTTTTAGTTCTTCTCCCGTCCAAATGAACATTTTGTCATCTGCAATATTAGGTTGTCTGGCACCATTGGGTTCTTTTAACAATTGCACTTTAGACACCATGACCAGGTGCCACTCCCACACATCCCTCCTTCGGTTCACTTGATCCTTTTTTCTCCCAAACAAGTCCTGGGCTACTCACCTTGAAGCGCTAAAGCAATAGTTGGAATAGTCTTTTTGTGTATGCTGGGCTTTCCCTGAAAGTCTCTCTTGGTCTCGCCTGAGGGACTGAATAACACAGTGAAAAGAACAGTCCCCATTTCACTACTCACTGTTTCTCAGCAATTACTGTCTATGTTGGGAGCACACCCATTCCTGAGCCAATGTCGCCATGCAACCCAAAATTCCTATTGGGGAAGAAGCCACAACTTGACTTTCCCAGGTTGGGTGGCCTCCTCTTGCCGAAAGGCATGCTGACGCTCTGATGGCTGTTAATTGGATGCTGGAGAGGTCCTGGTCCTATGGTCTCCCTGCCTGGTCTTGCTTGTCTCCTTGTCACCTTGACGTCTGCTCATTCCAAAGGGTCCTCTTTAGTTCCTTTCTCTCTAATCTGTGTGAAGGGTCAGGAATGAAATTCGGACACAAGTTGGCCACGTTTTAGGTTAAAGACTTTTATTAAAATAAAAGGGTGGGAAAGGCCTCTTAACCTGCTCAGAGGAGTTTCCCTGCGTAAAGCTAAACTAAGGGTCTGCCTGTATCAGGATGTCAAAATCGATACTGTCCTCGTGTCATAAATGTTCTATTCTGACCCTCGCACAATAAACTAAACAAAAAGGTGAGAAGGGAAATGTCTTTAACCTTTGAAAAGGTGTTTGTGAAGAAAGAATAAGTATTTCCAAATCCAAGTTCTTCAGGGATAACTCCTTGTTCCAGTGGGTAACTTCCGTCCCCTGGATTCCTCTTTACCACAAACAGTTATTTATGCAACAGCTCCTTGTGTCTTGTTGGGCCCACAGAGGCACTGTCACGCACAAAGTAAAATTATTTTCTCTTGAGTGCTGTGGCCAGGATTCTTCTCCTGCCTTCGTGGCCAACACAGTCCTAATATCCTTGCTTGCTTGTTTCCATACATTTGCACATTGCCTGGCTCTTTGTGGCACTGTCGGGTTCTTTCGCAGTCAATCAGTGAAGGTATTCTTCCCGCTTTCCATTCATGACTGCTTTTTTGACGCTGGTTTCAGTTTGGACTCTCGCAGGTAAGGGTCTGCTTTCTGCTGTCTGTAAACACCCAGGAGCTTCTTCCTTTCTGCCGCTGTTTCTGCAGTGCGTCTCCTTCTCGCAGCAGTTGCCTTCTTCCTCTGCTCTGAGCCGCGTGGCTCTGCCACACCTGTTCGGGACCTTGAGCCTCGCAGAGGTGGACCTTTCTCTTGCCAACAGCAGCATCATTTTCCACTGGGCTTCTGGTCTTTAAATTTCCCGGGCATAGGTGTTTTCGGACAACAGCTAGAGTGCTCGCTGGGTTGGAAGCTTCTTTTGCTCTGCTCTGCTGTTCTCCTCTTCCTGGTCCAAGTATTCGGGGGATCCTGGAAAAAGAAGTCCATTGTTGATGTTTGATGAAAAGGGTTTGGATAAGTATTTTCAACATGCATGGATGGTAAAGCAGTTCTGGATAATGAATAGATGAAACTGATGTAGGCATTCTGGTTACTCCCACGTAGTAGATCAAAGTTGGGACTCTGGTTTAAATGCTTTGGTAGTCTTTTCTATTCTTCCAAGGGTAAGGTGTAGAGATATGGCAATAGGCCACGAGGGTATTGGGTATGATATTATTTTCAACAGCAAATGGAGGATACCATGTCTCATCCAATGAAGCCATGACATCCCACCGGAGGTTGTCTCTGCCCGTGTGATGCTCCCTCATATAGCTGCCCCCAGAGTCTGGATAGAGTAGCGACTGCTGTCCCCATGTCAGATGGGAGGAAGTCACCGCCAGGATATCAGTGATGACTCCATTGGATTCATCATACCTGTTGATAGTTAACTTCTGATGGAAGTAGTTGAGGACTCCCCATGTGCTTGCTCCTCCTCCCACCTCACTCACACATCCCATAAACATAGGGTGCATTTGTCCCTCTCTTCCCTGGTTCTTCTCTTTGGTTTTCTTTCAGTTCTTCGTCATCTGCTACCCATTTTGCCCTACCTCCGTATTACCACATCATCCCTATGTCTTGGTTGCCACTTGATCCTCATGTGTTCCTGAAGTATTTATTTTTCAACTCCTGGTGGGATGGTAGATGTCATTGGAAAGAGCCTTTGTTACTTTTCCTTGGATCTCTGTTGGCTCCTGGTGCAAGCCCTGGAGAACTGAATCCTGAAAACCGTACCTGTGGAAAAGGGATGTTTTTCTCAATGGGTTCTTCAGGGGTGCTTGAGCACTTTTCGGTGAAGCCATCAATGTGAGTACTTACTTTAGTGTGCTGGGTTGGGTGATTATTTGAGATTCCCTCTGGTCCATGATAGATTCCTTGGAGGTGAGTCTTGACTACATTTCCAATAAACTTGTATTGGGAGTTCTCCTGCTCTGCATCTTATTCTTTTTGGTTCTTGAGCCCATATTCCAACCTCTTGAACACTTCCTTGGCGTTTCTTCTGGGCCTTCCCGGGGGTTGATCGTCACTGCATCTGTGGGGTATATCAGACTTCCCTTCTTTAAAGCGGATGGACCTTTAACTTCCATTTTTATAGAAGTTGAACTTACCTGTAACTCTACTGATATTAACTCTAGTGTACCTACCTGCTCCTGGATATTTTTCATGAATCCACAAAGGGTTTAGTGAACCCCTTACCAAGTTTAATCCTTTTTGCACTTACCTGTGATTTTTGCATGCATTTATAAAGTCATACCTTGCATTTCTCTCACTGCAAATGTACTCCTATGTCCCGTCTCCTTTTCTCCATACTTATGGGGGGGTCTGCCCAAGGGGACAGGACCGGCGTCTTTTTGCACAGCAGAATAGATGAATTCACCTTTAAGGGCATGCCTAGCCACACTGACCGCGCACACCGGTAGCACCTGTAAGTCCCTTTTTCTGCTTTGATAGGATGTTTGCACTGTGCAGAGCATCCAGTCCCATCTTTTTACTGGTGCAACTTTTTTCCACTTTTTCTTGTTTTCTTTCCATTTCTCCCCTTGCACAACATCAGTTCTTTTTTTTATTGTGCATTAGTTTATACAAAAAAAACCTGTCCCAATTCATTTGATATAGCCACCTAATACAATAAATACATAAGAATCAAAACTACATTTTTCTTTTATAACTGGTGCAACAGGGTTTGCATTGTGCTCCTCCTATGGGATACTTGACTCGGCGCCAGACTCCCACAGACTTAGCCTTGAATACCTGGGCCCGAGCATAGGTGGGGGATTGCACATTGTCACTTTTTCCCAGACGCATTCTACGCAGATGATTACATTGTTTAAAATAGATTTTTAGAATGTCTCTCCCGCATCATATCACAGAGTTTGTCAAATCCAGAAAGAGTAGGACTGAAGTAAGTGATGAGGCACCCCGTTCTGGTTATTCTGCCGGGAGGGACATAAGTCCTGTTGCAGCTATCCACCAAACTACCAGGGCTTGCTCCCAGGCCTCTACCGGTGCCTGCACAGAGCATCGCTTGGGCTCTAGTACTAGCTCTATCAGAACAATGGTGATGAAGTGTCGGAAACCTACTGTGCTCCATGATCTCACTGAGGGTTTCAGTTTATTGGGGGGTATGCCCCGAGCGCCTTACTGCATCTTTGAATCCTCTGGAAAACTGCATCACAGCCCCCTCAAGATGGTGCGCGACAGCAAGAAACATGAGGCAAGTGTCAGTGACCAGCACTGCACAAACTGTTTGAGGATTCATCACCAGAATCTCAAGCATCAGAAACATAAGGTCAGCGCCAGACACATATCTTGGTACCGTCAGCAAAGGGTTATTTTGTAAGAGTTGACTGGTCTACCCATGTCCTCCACTTGTCCACTTCTTACCCAGTGACATTCTATCAATAAGGAATTGTGCCCTCCACCTCAGTCTCCCCTACGTGGTATCTGTCCTCTTGGACTCAAGCCTCATCTTCTACTTTGGCTCTGGCTGTGATTGCCTGAAGGAAGCTCTCGACAAATTTCAGTGTTTAATGCACTTGGCAGTGATGGTTAATTCATTTAAGAATCTCCTTAAAGAGGTTCTTCCACAAACAGTTTTTGCTTAGCCCATTCAACCATATCAGCCTACCACACCTGCTATGCTTCCTCCAGTTTTATTCCAGTTGCACCGGCAGGCCAGCCATTCCCACCAACCTCAGGTTTCTGAAACACCAGTTGCCATCTGGTACAGTCTTGTGGTAGAGTTCTCCTCTGGCGCATATACTACCTGTTAAGAGACGTTCCGTCTGGATCGGCGCTGACAGACCCTGACCTGTGGCTCAGGACCCCAAAACGAATACATAGGATGCTGAGAAAGAAGAACCTTTGTCAGCAAAAGCTTTCCAGAGCCATATGTGGGGGTGGGCATGATTTCCTAGGATTGCCAGTTGTTGTGGAAGTCTGAGCTGGGCGTTCTGCTATGAGTGCTGTCTTGGCAATATTTCTGACAAGTCTGAACTAGCGTTTCTAAAGGATGTACTGGCAGGGGGGGAAAACGTTGTGGGAAAATCTGCACCATGTTTACCAATAAATTGAGGCTAGATAGAGATATTTCCAGTTGTATTTGCTGTGCCTGGCTGCTAATCCTAGACCTCAATCTTCTGTTGTATAGACACTTTATTCGCTAGAACATCTTCCTCACATCCTCTTTTGTTGCTTAGTCTCAATCTCCTGTTTAAAAGGAAGATAAGCTTTTTGAATCTTAAGGTAAAAAATGGTACTCAAACAGTTCATTTCTTCTGCACCAGGCATACATTGACATGTTAGCCACTGCTAATCTGCATTTCTGGAGGGAGATTGATGATTTTTAGCAGTGTTTGGCCACAAATAATGTGGCAGCCTTTAGGTCTGGGTTTGAAGAAGCGAAACACATTGCACAAGATCGAACTGAATCTTGAAATGATCATATCAATACAGCTGCCAAGGCGATATTCCTAGGTGTCGACATGCGTCGCACAACGTGGGCCAGAGCTATGCATTTCAACAAAGATGTTCAAGAAAACATTTTGGATCTCCCATTCGAGGGAACAGACCTCTACCGTAACAGCAAAGTCTGACTTTCCTCCCCAAATTGCCTTAAAAAAAACCTGTCCCGATTCTAGATAGTTTTCAGATTTCAGATCAAAAAGCCTGGGATTTTGCAGTTACCACGACCGAAAAAGCAGGTAAACGGACAGGTCGCCCAGTGTTGAAAGGTGCAAAGAATGGAGGTCCTCCAATAAAGGGCTCTTCCCTTCCTCAACCTCTAGAACATCAGTTCCAAAAAAGCAATTAAGCTCTCGTCCAGATCCTTCCAACACTGGTAGGTGGCAAGATTTCTATTTGCCATGTTGCCAGGCATACAGTTGCAGATGATTCCTGGTTCCTCTCAGTAGTCACTCTAGGCTACCATTTGCACATAACTCCGGTTCTGACAGGACCATTCCCCTAGGTCTGATTCACCCACACACAACACCCTTGCAACACACACACATCAAACTATTTTGGCACAATTAATAGCCTAGAAGTAGAGGAGGGTCTTGGACCACAACGCCCAGCATTCCTTGTGGGTATCTGGCGGCCATTACACTTGCAAAGCTATTTAAGCCACACTTCACTGCAACACATGCTTTGCGTTTCCTTCACCTTGCACGCCTTACCGGTTCCAGAACGTCCGCATCCGATCCTACCCTCCGAGTTGAGAAAAGAACCTGCAGTTGTGAAAAGGGAACATCGTTAGTCCTAAATTACCTACGCATCCGTCTCCCCGCTCCTAACTTTGTGTCCTGCTCAGCCTCTGAGTTGCACCCAACACGAGTTCCACCGCAGCAACGCTCTGTCTGCTACCGGCTCTTGAATGCACCACCTACTGCCACGAATTGATCGCCTGTGCTCAACTCTTCTGCAGAACTACACGGGCACCCGTGTGTTAAGAACCATCTTACCTGCGTTTGGTGAGATTCCTGGGGAGCCTCAATGTTACCTTCCGCACGACCCAGCAACCACCTGAAAGAACAAAGGAAACAACATTAAAGGCATGGTCTAGTAAAATGTTTTATTGTCCCTACGGGTCGGCCATGTTTTTTTAAGCCTAAGTGGCTCGATTTTAGAAAAGTTTCCTATGGACCTTACCCGAGTTTTCGTCCATTAAACGCACGTGAAAACAAGCACCAGGGAGCTGCCATTTTCTGACCATCCTATCTTTTTCCCCCATCGCCCTGGCTGACCTGCTTTTGCGGCACGAAATCAATTCCCCCGCCCCTGAGTCTGTCATCAGCAGACTCGTACCGCCCATTTCCCAACGCCAAAGCACGTCTCGTGTCAACATTCGCTGCGCTTCAGCTAATGACGTGTCGCCATGGAAATGGCAGGACACCTCTTTCCTCAATAAGTATAAACAGACCGTTTCACAACACACAGCAGCAGATTTTCGATTCCATTCCTCTCTCTGTTACTTTGAGTATTCTGTGACTCGTTTCAGTGCTCTGGTCAGCTACCTTCGCCGCTTGTAGCCCGTGCGAACAGATACCAGTACCACCGCTATAAATTATTTTAGTTTGTTTAACACACAATGGCTACAATAATGCCCTACATGTACGAGCCAGAGTATACTGAGGAGGAACTACTGGAAGGGAAGCACGCGAAAACGATGGGGATTCGGACGGCTGTTGGCAGGACGAATCAACAGATGAAGAGCCTGGGCCCAGTCGAATGGACGGCGTCTCCACCTGGTGCACATGCAATCGGTGCGAGCTAATGCCGACCGAGGAGGAGAACTGCTGCTGCCGAGAAAACTTGGGATGCCTGGCCTACATTTCGGAAGGCGAGCCACGACCGCAATGCATCACCGAGCTGTCAGACTTCAGGGCAGCCTGCCTAACACGAGCCTTGTTGAGAATAATGATGGTGCTTATGCACGAACTTCGCGCAACTGTTCGTCCTCGTAATCCGAGTAACGAGTAAGTATACTCTGCTTGTCATGCCACTCCTATTTCATGTTCTTCTACTATATCCAAAATTACATCTACATATCATTGTAACGCATGTAAGTCGTTCAGTAGTGTGCATTGTCTAGATAGCATTTGTCCGTGCAGAATGCCGTTAGATACAAGAATTGTCATTGACAACAAACGTTTATTAAACTTATCTTGGTCATTTAAAAACAGTTTGTTTCATTCCTTTTCACAGGTGGTACAGGCTGGTGGCCTATCGTTCCTTTACATGGTGGCTCCACGGGAGGCTTGGGCACTGCGTTCGAAGAGTGATACCCGCCTGTGCCGTTCGTGCCATTAGAGAAACGTTCCCGAGTGACAGCGGTCAGTACAGGGGATTTTCTCTCCCTGTGCTGCAACCTGAACTGTACAATGTTTAAAGTCTTGTATTTTTGTGTCATCAAAATAAGATACAAAATAAAACACCACATATATTTTAACAACGGTTGTTTCGATTTTTTAAATGAATCAAGTGTGTCTCCATTCAAGGATGGACGTCAGACATCTGTGCTCCGAATGGAAGGAGGTCTGGTTGCTGTGAAGCAGGGTGGTCACTATCTATCTAAGCTAACATAACATATTCTCGATAATGCATGCACTAAATAACACTTGTTCAAAGTCTTTCAGTGAGTTATGTCTCTATAAAAGTCACACATATGTCTATACTAACAATTACCATTGGATTATACAGGCCTTGGGTCTTGACCACTATAATACACTGGTTGAAGTGTGGGTCTGTGCTCACAAGAATCTCTGGTACGTGGCATTTGTTATTGATAAGCAACAATATACTATCATTGATTTAAAGACGATATACTATATATTGATATAAAGGCGGTTCGCGCCGGTGGATGCGCGCTGGCATGGGGGGCTGTGAGGGGCGCGAAAGGCCAAGGTGCCAACCTACATGTACACTTCAAAAGGTGTCCCACGCCAAGGGGCCATCGGTCACATGGCCTCCTCAGACGCCGTGTCTCCAGCCAGGCCTCCCCTTGAAGCAGGCAGCCCCCCTGCAATCCACATAAGTGTGTCTCCATTCAGCAGTCTTCCTGTGCCTTATCTGCACGCCCCAGGCCCATCCATCCCACCCCCTCTATCAAAGGCGGTTCGCGCCGGTGGATGCGCGCTGGCATGGGGGGCTGTCGGGGGCGCGAAAGGCCAAGGTGCCAAACTACATGTACACTTCAAAAGGTATCCCACGCCAAGGGGCCATCGGTCACATGGCCTCCTCAGACCCCGTGTCTCCAGCCAGGCCTCCCCCCTAAAACCACGACATACATACGTCATTCATTCACAAACACACCCCTGTTTCTAATACTTTATAAACCACTTGATATGTCTCATGAGAACATCTTTGTGCTTTGGAAGTCAACTCCTGAACGTGTTACCTGGCAACCACTGAGATCTATGCTAATCTGCTTGTCGTGCTATCCGTGAACTTCTGTGACCGCTTAGAGCAAACCCATCAGTGTGCTACCTCTGGCCACCCACCTATTCTCCTGCAACATACTGCTCTGCTTGCTGAATCCAACTGTTTGTTGGTCAAGGTAAGGCCATGTATCCTAGTCATATTTCGCAGATTTTTAGATTTCTATCTATTTGCGAGTAGAGTACACAATAGTGCTATGTTCATTGGTCTCATTGCTATTGACTTGAGTTTCCATTGCTATGCTATCAATAGATCTATTTATTTTCATCTGTGTCTATTGTCATCGAATTGCATCCTTCGGGGGTCCAGTCTATAATGTAAGCATGTTTCCTTCTCGTGCAATACAGAACATCCAAGGGACGAATCACATGTTCAGATTTTAGACACATGATTTATACATTTCTGCAACTTATGCAAATACTAAGCCGCACATAATGAACTGGTATAGTTCCTGCGACCAAAAAAAACCTTGCATTGATCATTGTATGATTCATTTACTTTTGTATCAAATCTTTATTCTTGAAGATTGTATAATAATGTACATATTTACTTTTCAGATTTATCAACAATGCCTGCCTGTTCGATTAGCGGTTGCCCTTCGAAGACCCATGCGAAATCTGAAGGCACTACAATGCATGTATTCCCGAAAACTGTTGATCGAATAAGAGAATGGATCAGACATTGCGGATATCAACTGGATGAGCTGGAAAGTAGAGTCCAACAAGTCTTACAGGACAAGAGGGGTGATCGATACCGCATCTGCAGCCGGCACTTTTCCTTGGACATGTACACAACATCTTGGGTAACAAAGAAGAATAAACGGCGAACGACACGGAAATTGCTCAAACGCTATTCCCACTCTATTCGTCCACATTCCGCCACCGGTGAGTCAAGTGTCCGGATTTAGCTTTAGGCCTTGCGGTAGTGTATAGGTATCCGAACTGATTAATTGATATTGTAAGTGTTCTATCCCTTGTAATAATTTCGATATTGATATGAGTGTATAGTTTTTTGAATAATGACATTTACCAATATATTCTTTTTCAATTTCATAACCCACAAACGCAATGTATATATATGGGAACAGGGAACTGTGCTGTATTGAGCATTTTACAAGTATTCTGTCGCCTTACATGGCTATTTTTAATATTGGCATTTCATTATCAATCATTAATTTACCTTTACAACGTCTTGACTATCCCTTGAATCTGAAGCAAGAACATTCTACATCCTTGACGTGGTCGCAGTTATCAACCACTTCTAGCGCGTATCAGGTAATCTTACTAGGCTAATCCGCTAAAGACCTGTTTTATGCATGTCAAGTAATATTTTTATTTTATCGTGTAATCATTTTACCCAATGTTTGGTTAGTGCTTTCCAATTGATATACACCTTAGTTATCGTCCACTGGTGTTTGTTTTCAGTTATAATTGGTGTTATCCATACTAATGCAAGTAGTGTCTTTCAGGGAGATGCTGAAGCGTCCGCCACATCTACAACGTTTCTAGATGTTCTTCAACAGCAGGAGGTATGGATACTGACGGCTCCATCGAGCGTCATCAGAGCTGGAATTCTTGTTGTTTGATTGTTCTACACAATGTTTCATTCGTGGTTAGCCGTTGATATGGACCTGTTCTGTCGACCCTAGGTGTGTGTTTTCACTATTGTAATCCTCACTAATGCAAGTACTATGTTTCAGGCAGTTGATGGAGCGTCAACCCCTGCACTTGATGCAGAGCCTGACATTCAAGTAATTCCAGGGGAAGTGGAAGCGGGACCATGCGTATACGAATCGGCGCAACAGCTTTCGGAAGTGCGCACTACATTTGCAACATCCATAGATATTCTTCAGCAGCACGAGGTATGGATAATGACAGCTCCATCATGCGTGATCATATAACGTGATTCCATTTGCTATACTTTCTTCCCTATTAACGCAAGTGCTGTGTTTCAGGGAGACGACGAAGCTTCCACTACAATCACAACATCCAATTGAGATGATGCAGATGTAAATAAACGGAGAAATAAGTCGATGAAATGTGATCATATTTGGATTTTCCTTGATTCTTTTGGACAATGCATCATTTGTGGTTAGCTCTTTATATGTACCTGTGCCGTCGACCCCAAGTGTGTGTTGTGTTTTCAATATTGAAAAGCATACTAATGCAAGTACTGTGTTTCAGGGAGATGCGGATGCCTCCTCTCCAATACAACCATTCATGGCAGTCCATGCAGAGCCAGAGGTATGGATACTGACAGTTCCATCGAAATAGATCATCACTGGTCGAATACTTGTCGTTTGATTGTTGCACACAATGTTTAAATCGTGTTTGGCAATTGAGATGTACCTGTGTGTTCGTCCTCACGTGTGTTTTATGCTAACAATATGTTGATACATAGTAATGGAAGTACTATGTTTCAGGGAGACGATGGAGCCTCATTCCGTGCTGTCTATGCGGATACAGAAAATATAGTCGTTGCAGCGCAAGAGGAAGGGAGGACATGCGGAAACGAATCAGAGCTACAGCGTGCAGATGTTGAAGGTCGAGTCAAAAAAGTTGCAAAGAAAAAAAAACAAAAAAAGGTTAGTTACAAACAGTTCATAACTTTAAAAAAATGTTTGTGCTGGGGACTATATTATGTTTTTTTCCAGTCAATTCTACTACACTCCATCTTGTGTTTAAACTGAACATCACTTTTCCAATCTCTCCTCCAGTTACCTGTGGGTGTCAGAACTATACACACACAGACAGTGAAGCGAATGAGAGATGTGGCTTGCCAGACCGTGTACACTATGGAGGAACTATTAATTGAGGCGAGGCGTGTTCAGGCTCGAGATGCTCATGTCCAATGGCCAGAACGTGAATTAACTGTGTTTGGAGACTACAGCAAAGTTGCATTGGACCATAGCTACAGTGCGACCGCACCACCACAAGATGTTATTGAATGTATTGAAGATAGCTCTGAAGTAGTTGCAGATCAATTTACACAATCTACACCCGTCAAAAATTTGCCGCCAAAAAACCTGTCGACATTGTGTTCTCCCATCAATGTTGAAGTAATAGATGTCGAAATGACAGAGAATGAACCAGCCGCAGCATCCATAGACTCATCAGAACTTGATATCATCGATATTACTTTCCAATGTGTTGAAATCTCCACAACGTCACAGGCCGAAACAACGTTGACGCAGGATGACAGTCTAATGAAAGAGAGCAAATATATTGTATTCGACAGTTGTTTGATGGAATTTATAAGTATGCTGAAATGTGTGCATTCCATTAGAGGGAAAGTATGTGGGAAGCCATTGATTAATGTGACTCGTCAAATAAAAGGCAGTAACGTCAAAATAAATGCCGCCTGTAGATTAAATCATAGGTTCTCATGGTCTGCACAACCGATGCTGGGGAAACTGCCAGCAGGCAATCTACTGTGTGCAGCTGCATCACTTTTTAGTGGCTCCAGTTTTAGAAAGTTAGAGGCTTTCTTTCAGTTTGTGGGACTCCATTTCATTTGTAAAGCGCTGTACTACATATACCAACGTGATTATCTGTTTCCGGCCATTAGTGATGCTTGGAAAATTGAACAATTGTCTCTAGCAAGTACATTCAAAGGCAAACGATTCAGGCTAGCCGGCGATGGACAGTGCGACAGCCCTGGATTTTCTGGCAAGTACTGCACCTACCACTTTCAGGACATGGATAGTAAGAAAATTGTGAGTTCAGTGGTCGTGCAGGTAACACAATGTACATCGTCAGTGGCCATGGAGAAACTAGGATTTATAAAATCAGTGGAATATCTACAATCAAGGGGAATGCACATCGACCTCATAGCCACGGATAGACACGTTTCAATTGCCAAGACAATGAGAGAGCAGTTCCCACATATTAAACATCAATTTGACGTATGGCATCTTGCTAAATCAATCAATAAGAAAATCTCGGCTGCAGGGAAAAAAAAAGATTTTGAAAGTATTTTGCAGTGGTCACATTCTATCACCAACCATCTTTGGTGGAGCTCAAAAACTTGAGGGGTCAGTGGAAATACTACTTGAAAAATGGCGGTCACTGATGCACCACTGTACCAACGTTCACCGCTGGACAGCAAATGAACATTTCCACCAATGTGAACATGGCCCTTTGTCCCCAGAGGAGGCACGGAAGAAGAAGTGGTTGATTCCATCTTCACCGACACACAAAGCCATTGAGAAGATTGTTTTCGACAAAACTCTCAAGAGATTTGAGAGGACTGACAGAATTCTGTCACCCAGGAGATTTGGAGGTGTTCCACAATATGTGCCTAAAGCGCTTGCATTTTAGCTTTCGGGGCATGAAACATCGCACTCTACTAGCGGTCTTGGCCCATAACAGCAATGTCGGACGTGAACAGTCTAGGACTAGGGGTAAAGTAAGGATGCCTTGCTACACTAAGGTGTTTTCAAAACGAAGTAAGCAATGGGTGATCAAACCAGTCTATGATGAAATGCAGTTCGACTTTGTGAAAGGCCTTATTGTTGCTGTGTTAGAGAAGCACAGATATGGAATTTTGGATGTTTCTGTGCAGAGCAGTAATCCATTGCCACCGAACATTGCGACTGTGCCATGCCCACCTGAAGCACAGCTGATTGTGAAGTACAAATCCCGGTTTAAATAATTGCAATACGATTGTCTTTTTGTAAATGAATGTTATTGTACAGTGTACCTGTAAACCTAACCCCTACCTTCACCATCATGGGTGGCGAACAAGCTGGGTGTCATCTTTGAATTCTCTCTATTCACCTCACATATGTGTATGTATATATTTTTCTCATCTCATGTAAATGTAAATGCTGCGCACTGTTAATGGAGGGGAGGCTTGCGTATTGCAAATAATAAAACAAACAATAAATCTCACTTTTATCTCAACTCCTGTGGTACTTTATACTTTCCCTGACCTTCCGCAAAAAATTAAATGTCTCAATTTGGGCTGCAAAGCTCGCAGACAACGGGGACAGAATTGGGTCACTTAGAACGCGCCAGCCAAGCGGGCCGTGGCATTTGGGAGAGAAGCCAGTTGGCATTTGCACATTGAGGCGCACTACATAGACGGATTCTAAACTTCAAGTTCTCACAGATGCCTATACTACGTGATGTTGCAAATAAAGAATGCGAAGGACAGCGCCCAGATGAGGCCCACAAGTCGCACTGGAAGTATAAGGGTCTATTGTTTTTTGACCTTGAGACAGGGACCATGCCGAAAGAACTACATTTGAAGGGAGTGCGCAATAACGTAAGAGACGATAAGGCAGAAAATTCAGAAACTAGACAGAGTTTCATTTTAGTCCAGTATACGAAAAATCGTTGTCAAGAGCACGGTCCGTTTTACAGACTGCATTACGAAGAGACACAATGGAAATTTCAAATATAATGTAAGTAAATCTTTACACGCTTTTATACCGGAATGAAGATTTAATGAATGGATGCATGAATAAATGAATGAATGAAGAGCTAGGTAAAGCAAGTAAAACGTGTTCGTAGTGGGCACATGGGCATGCAGGTCCACTGGTCTCACCGATCTCGGTCCTTGGCCCAGCTACTTTTCCCTGCACTGCCTACCTGCACTACGGGACTGTCTCTGGATCCTTCAGCCCCTTCTCCCGGCATTTACCTTGCACTTGCCACCAGCTGGCCCTATTATTTAATTTGTATTCAACTAACCATGTACAGCCCTTCCCCATGCGCGATCAGAAAGACACCTGGCCTAGTAGGATCGTTGTCTGTCTGCCCTTGTTCCCCACCTGCCTCGTCACGCCTAGAAACACTTGAGTATAGGCGTGTTACAAATGCCATATCATATATCATAACATTCCTCACGCATGTAGACTAACTGTCGTTTATCATTGTGTGTTGGCCTCGATTTATCTCGTTCCTTTTCGCATTGATTTTAGAGACGAACATACTCCATTGAACTAACCTTGAAAGCAAATAGTTTCTGATCGGCCGTAATAAATAAAATGAGTAATATTAATGAAGTTCGGCTAGCGAGACTAATTATAATTTTTTTGTTTTCATAACAGGTATTTGATCCCATTCTGCCACTGCCATCTGTTTGAGACACCGGCGGATGGATTCTTCAGCAGACACCTGCACCTTCGTGTCAACAACTGGAGCACGATCACCATATTATGGGACGATCGCCAAGGGCCCACATGCCCTTACGCTGTACTAGTGGCTAGAAGCAACATATCAACCTTTAGGCTGGACTAGTGCCTAGTTGATGGAACAGCCTTGCGGTTCACCGTGCTTCCAAAGTGATTCTTTTTACGAAAATGAACACCCTGTGTACCATAAAGGAACAGCACGTGACTCAAGATGAAACGGAACAGTTATTGCGGATACAGATAAAAGAAAATAAATGGCTTTCGGAGTTCATATGGCAATTGCTGAATATTCTCTAAACATTTAATCTCAAATAAATGTACTTTACCAAATGTACCGTGTTGCTGTTTCATTTTAAAGTACAGTTTCATATTCCGAATTGTGGCGCGCTGTGTTGTGAGTTGATCTGTGTTGGTTTCCGGGTTCTGTGTGGAGTCGCGCAGGAGACAACTGGGCGCGTTTGCCTACGCAGCACAGTAACGTCACGGAGAGAGGCAGGGAATATGAATGTTTTGATAATGTCATGCTCAGGGGCGGGGGAATTGATTTAGTGCGGCAAAAGCAGGTCAGCCAGGGCAATGGGGGAAAAGATAGGATTATCAGAAAATGGCGGCTCCCTGGTGCTTGCTTTCGCGTGCGTTTAATGGACGAAAACTCGGGTAAGGTCCATAGGAAAGTTTCCTAAAAACGAGCCACTTAGGCTTAAAAAAAACATGGAAAATCCCATAGGAAAATATTTGCGGTTGAATATAAAAAGTAGTATCCACTGCCACCAGCCAAAACTCGATCAGGGGGGACGGAGACGTGCCCCTTCGACTAACAGACCCTGGGGCAATCGAATTGCCCCAGCCAGTACGTCCACAATATGATGCTTTGTACTGGTTCCGTTCAGAATGTAAGACTAGTAAAGTCAATGGTGACTTTACATGCCCTGGGAGACAGTAGTCAGTCCCAGGGTATGGAGTCTATACTGGGGGGTCACTGACACCCCTGTGTCACTGCACTGAGGGTGCTGTGTAACACACATCACAAAAACACATGAAGCCCTATGGAGTAAAAGACCCCATAGCCCATTAAACACTTCTAGATTCAAAGAGAAACACTCAAATCATGTCCAAGAGTGAGGGTAAAAGAGTCTCACTCTTGGCAGGAGAAAAAAAAACCCCAAAAATCCAGCAAAGCTGCTGGGGGACTCACTAGGTTAGGAAATTCAGCCTAAACGGCGAATTCTCCCTAACATACAGTCTATCCTGCCAATGTCTGTTACTGGTGGGAGAAGTTGGTGGAAATCTTCCTCTGCAATCCAGTTCCTAACTTTCAGTTAAATACCCAGGGAGGGGCTGGGGTAGGGAGGCACAGACCAGGGGTGAAAGAATGGACTAGAGCACAGAAATTGGGGAGCTCATCAGTCTGAGTCCTCTTGTGCACAGCTCCCTGGGAGATGCACCACATCAGCACCCTGGAGTGAGAACATCCTCAAAGAAAGGGGAACACCAAAACCCCATTACCTTCACAGGGCCTTTCGGGGTTGTACATTACTTTGATCCCAGAAACCCTGGTGACCCAGGTGGTGGGCCATGGTACTCCTGCTGACTCCAGACAGGTTTCTCCTTTTCCGCCCCTCTTAAGTTTCCAGTGTCCATCAGATCAAGGCGATACATGAGATCACCCACTCTGGATGCAGATTTTACTCTGGTCTTTTTCCTATCCCCAAGAACCAGGCGGGCCTAAGCAGGCACGTCATTTCACCAAATTGTCTGGGGTAGCGGAAGTGATGTCATTTGACCCTGCCCCAAAGTGACCTCACAGGAAGCGATAGAAAACATCCGTTAACCCCTTGACAAAACAGGAAGTTGCATCGCATAGCATTGTTTCGAAGTACACGATGAAAAATATGGTTACAATATCACTAACATGATATACATTTTGTACAAGAATAGATCACCATATGTATCAGCAGAAAAAAATCATGCTATAACTGCAATTTGCGAAAAGCAAAATACATAGTCCGAAATGGATGCTTATTCTACTCTATACTCTAAATGCGTTTTGGAGGATTTTGTCTGTATTGTGAATTTGAGGTGTTTAAGAACAAACTAAATTAGTGACTCACCCCTGAAGTGTGCCACATGGCATTGGCCACAGCACAGGAGCTTCACATTTTTTTTTATTCATTAGGGGTACCAAGGGGGAGACCTCATGGGTCGCAGGTGCGACCCCTGGTGTCCCCTAAATTACATCCCTGGGCTTAAGGACCGTCTTGGAACATTATTTTCTGAATATTCTTTACTCTATAAAAAGTGAATTTGTTGGCGCCAACTCAAATCCAAAATGCCCTTTGTTGGGCAGACTGGTTGGTCTAATCTTAAAGGCACATTCTATGACGAATCGGAGGATGTTGTTTGTCTCTTCTTCACTAGGAAGGGTAGTGCACAAAGGGAGGATCACATGGAGGAGGAATGCCCTTTCAGTGCTGCCACCAACCCCTTCTCCATTACCAAGTCTGCATTCTCGCCAGAGCCAGTGCATTCTATTGTCAAATTAGTCTAAATAACATACTTGACAAAAACTGCAATGCCATCCCTGTATTTTATATGCAGTTGGAAAAGAAGTACTGAGAAGAAGATGATGACCAAGAGTCTAAGCATCACTTTGTAGGATCATCGTGAGTGGTCTAGCTTTTCAGGCAATGTCATTAGGACAAGCGAAAGCAACAAACCAGCTCGAGGGTTCAACATCATCTCAGCTGAGATGTGAAGGGAGAGCGAGCCTCCGATGAGGAACCTCTGGAGCCGTGCTTTGGGCGAACAGACAGGAGCCGAAGGAGAAGCTGTGAACCGAGAGAGGGGAGAACGCAAATCTGGTCTGAGCAGGAAGGACCCCTTGCGCTGCTTCTGTGATGAACCTCTGGGCACCCCAGGCCCAGCGAAGCACCGGTGAGGAAAGTTGTGCAGCCGGCAGAGTCAGTTGTCTGCATAATCACTGCGGAGCCTAACGCTTACCAGAACGCCACCAGAGCCTCTGTGAACAATGCAGCTGCCCTGGTACCTACAACACAGAAGCTAACCAGTAAGCAAGTTACACCGAGAGGCATTGGAGGTCCAGGGAAACAAGGGGGTGAAGAGTCTGGAGCAAGAGGGTCTGTGACCGTGAAGGGACATTGCGAGTCTGGGACCCTCACCCATATTAAAGTCAGAATATAAGAGGGACTGGGACCCCGATAACCAAGAAAGAGGAATTTTTATGTTTGGCAGGACAGTGAGCCAAATGGATACAACAACGAAGTGAGAGTCTGGGACCTGCACCCATATGAGAAGTCAAGACTAAGAGGGTCTGGGACCCCAAGTGAAAAAGAGCGAACAAGGAAAAGTGGTATGCTTGGCAGGAGAGTAAACTAGGAAGATATTGCAAGTCTGGGATTCACATCCATGTGAAAGGCAAAGGCCTGAAAAAACAAGGGACCAGAGGATCTGGGACCGTGTAAGAGAAAGAGACAGTTTATGAGAAGACAACGACTTTACAGGAAATTAAAACAAGCTGTTCAGTTTCTTGCGAGTCTGGGACCCGCACCGACATAAGCTGAGAACAAGAAGGTCAAGGTCCCCTAGAGTGTAAAGTACATAATCCTATGCATGGTAGAGAAGTGTGCCAAGTTGCTGGGATACGAGAACTGTGAATCGAAGTGCATTCTTGCAAATTACTGAGTGGCATTTTCCTAAAAGGTGATGGGGCTCAGAAGCCTAAAAAGCATAGTAGAAGTCTAGGGCAAAGGAACACAACCCTAACCTTGGAATCCTACATTGATATTTTATTTCTATCGCGCTCGTACACAAGTGTTTCAGTGTGCGACAAGGCAAGGGAGGGGAATAGGGGAGAACAAAACGGCGTTCTTACCAGGCCCAGTGACATTGAGAACGCGCAAGTGCATGGGAGAGGAAAAGTGCATGGAAGTGGAAAGTGCGAAGCAGAGGAGAAACAGATAAATAACAATAAATAAATAATAAATGCAACAAAAAGTGGTAGTGCAGCCAGCAATTTGCAAGCGCTAGGTTTAAGGCAGCAGACAGGGTAGGTATGATAAGTGCAGGAAGAAAAAGGGGGGGGCTATATGGGTACAGATACAGACCCCAGTGCAAGGGGCGGCCCGGAGGCAGTGTGGGAGGTTGGCAGGGTGAGCAGGTACCTGGGCCCGGAGGACAGAGGGTAGCCAGGTGCACAGTGCCAAGAGGCAACAGATCAGCAGGGGAGAGGTGGAGCAAAGGCAGAAGAAAAGAGGAAGGTCTTGAGGTGCTTCCGGAACCAGAGATGGTTCTCAAGTTTGAGTGGCAGGGAGGCTGTTCCAGAGGGAGGCCCCAGCCGAAGACAGACCTACCCCCAGCTCGTTACTTTGAAAAACGACTGACCCTGAGGGAGTTGGAGGTAGAGGAGCAAAGAGCTTGAGAGGGGAGGTATTTGCGGAGGGATAGCTGAAGGTATTTTGGGCCCAGGCCCCAGAAAGCCTTGTGGATAATGCAGAGGGGTTTGAATTTAATCCTTGCATCCACTGGGAGCCAATGGAGAGATTTCAGAGCTGGAGAGATACGATCCCAGGGCTTGAGGCCAAGGACAAGTCTCGCAGTCCTGTTCTGGATTAGTTGCAGAGGGTGGAGAGTAGAGGCAGGTAGATGTAGAAAGAGGCTGTTACAATAGTCCAACCTAGAGAGAACCAGAGCTTGGGATACCATGAGTTTCTGGGGAAGGAGAGGAAAGGCAGAGTACCTCCTGAGGAGGTGCATTAGGAAATGTGACTTTTTAGAGACCTCAGAGATGTGGGCGGAGAAGGAAAGGGTGGATCCAAAGATGACCCCGAGGTTCTTGGCCTCGCCGGTGGGGGTAGGAGGAGGGCCAAGGGAGGCGTGCCAGAGAGTGAGGGGAAAGGATGGTGAAGGTGTGCTGATTAGGAGGATCTCCGTCTTGCTGGCATTCAGACAAAGATCATTGGCAGCACACCAATCTTGAATGGCAGTTAGGCAATGAGAGATGGAGAGGAGGTGGCAGAGGGCAGCCTGAAAATGAGTTGTGTTGTCAGCGTAGCACTGGAAATTTGACCAGAAAGTGGCAATGCAGTGGGCGAGAGTTGCCAGGTATTGGTTGAAAAGCCAGGGCGAGAGGTTAGACACCTGGGGAACATCACAGGTAGAGAGGAAGATAGATGAAAGGATTGACCTGGGAGGGTCGATCTCCGAGGAAAGAGGTCAGCCAGGCCAGAGCCTGATGAGTGATACCCAGGTTTTCACGGAGATGGTTGAGCAGGATGGTATGGTTGACTGTGTCGAATGCAGAAGAGAGATCTAGGAGGATAAGGACAGAGGGAATGGTAGAGTCAAGGTTGGAGAGCAGATCTTCACAGATGTTCAGGAGAGCAGTTTCCATGCTTCTGGCAGCTCTGAAGCCAGACTGGTGGTCATGGAGACAGCCAACAGAATTGGAATGAAGGTTAAGCTGAGAGATGGGCAACTTTTCAAGGAGTTTGCCCAGAAAGGGAGTAATGGAAATTGGGCGATAGTTAGCTAGACAAGAAGGATCAGATGTGGGTTTCCTGAGAAGAGGATACATAAAGGAGTGCTTCAGAGGGGAGGGGAAGGATCCCGAGGCAAAGGAGTGGTTGCACAAATCAGCAATGGCCTGAGCGAGGGTGTCATTGTGGTCCTTGATGGTTTTAGAGGAACAGGGATGAACCTGTTTTGACGAGGCTTTCATAGATCGGACTTGTCTAGCGACCTCGTCAGGGGAGAAAAGAGAAAAGGACGAGAAGGATGGTGGGGGGTGGCTAAAGGAGGGTCAGCATGCACAGATGGAGAGGGGAGAGTAGAGGTGTGGGTGGAGAGGGTGGACAGGATGTCCTGGCAACATTGTTTATTTTCATCACTTTTGATTGTCAGAGAGACTGGGAACTTTTCTTTTCCTTGGAACTACCAAGAACACTTTACTTTTACCCTTGCACAGTTGGTTTAAGTTGTTGGAGTTAAAGCAAGAAGTAGACTTTTGAGACACGACGGTGACCTCGATTTTGGACATCCTGACACTTTCATTAGTGTTCTTTGAGGCAGGGAAACCCCTCTTAGCTTTAGGGATAGAGAGGCCTTTTTCCAACCCTTTCTTGATGGGTCTGTACCCAAAAATAAGCCCCCATTGTGTCTTAGCCTTACTTCTGCACCCTTACAGTATTTGCATGGTCCTATTGCGACATCACACAAGACATTTCTGAGATTTTCAATGGCTGGGAGGGGGCATCATCATTTTCAGTACGGCACTTAATTTTGGTCTGAATGCGGCTCTACGAGTTTTCACAAAAAGTAAGAGTTGTGTTGCAGCACACTTGCAAGACCAAAGAGTACACACACATCCATATTTGGACCACTGGCTAATCGGAGCAGAGACCTTTCATCAGGCTCAAGTCACTACAGCTTTTTTCTGGACCTACTGTTCGGTCTGGATCTATCTATCAATCAGAAAAAAAATCCTGTTTGTATCCCACTCAAGGCATCAAGTTTATAGGTTTCTGATGGGACATGAGCTCATAGTCTTCACCACTAGAGTGAAACTGGGACATAAAATTAGCAACTGCTAATTTACAAAGCCAGCACAAAGTTTCGGCTTGGTACTATTTGTTCGCCTCAAGATGAGGGGACTGCATAGCCAGCTCTCCTGCTGGAATCAGAAGGTGGACAAACAATTCTGGAATTGAAAGTGAACCTAGAATGGTGGAACTAGCAACATTTGCTGGTGGGATTTCTTTTCAGGATCCACCTACCTTTGCATTTAGTGACATTGGATTCCTCCCTCATAGGTTGAGGGGCCACTCTGGATCAACTGTTAAAATATTCCCTATGGACTTGCATGCAAATGTTCTGGAGAGTCTAGCGATTCCAAAGGCTTTGAAATTGTTTCTCCCAATCATTGAAGATGCATATTTCCTCATAAGTACCAGCAGCAATGATGGCCATGTTTTATGTAAGCAAGCACGCAGGCACCAGGTCTCACGTTTGTCGTGTGGTGATTCAAATCTGGCATTGGAAATTGTACATCTGATTACTCTTGAGGCATTTCGGATCGCAATTGTCTGCACTGCTCATTTCAATCACGAGTGGGAACTCAATACACCAGTGATACAGAAAACATATATAGTAAGTTGCTTCTACGTCCCGTCCCCTTTCCTCCATACTGTATGGGCGTCCCTCGCTAGGGATGGGGGACTGAACCTTTTTCACCAAAAAAATCATCTTCCCCTTTATATTTAGATGCACGTGGGGGGTGCGGCCCTGGGAGCATGTGCTCCCCTGACTCTGCCCACCAGCGCCACTCCCCAGTCCTCTTTTCCATGTCTACTAAAACAGACCGCTTTCACCAGCGCTCCTGTGTTAGGCCTCTGGCCTAGTAACTCCACACGCTCTTCTCCAGAGAAGTATTCTTGTCGTCTTTTTTTCTTTTGACATTGTTAGGTACTGCTTTGTCATCTGACGCCACGCTCCTCCCAGACGCATGTCGACGATGGCTGCTTCATCAGGTGTCCAGCCTGCCAAGGTCCCTTCCCAACGTCCGACCTCCAGTGCATTGCCCCTGACGATGTACCGCGTGTAATGTCTTGACGCTGCGCGCGGTCAAGAGCTGACTAGCCAGGTGGCAGGAGCTCTTTGGAAGATCGTCCAGAGGACCTCAATGCCTTTGTGAAGCAGAAGACCAGGCCCAAGGTAGGTGCCCTGCTCTCCTCCGAGCCCCTCAAGGGTGACTCCTTCTTAAGGAAGCGCCCAAGCGGGAGGGGCATACCAGGTCTTTAGACCAGCAACAGCACTGTGGCTGCTCCAGCTACCAGCCACCAGGCAGAGGGGTCGCAAAGTCATACCGCTGCTACCGCAGAGGGGCTGCAAGGCTCCATTACCGGGTCCCAACCCAAGGGGCTGCATCCTAACACCGGACCCATGTCTGAGGGTGCGCCTGTACGCAGCACTACCAACACCACAGCCGAGGGCACTTCACCTCCCAGGCCCCGACATGAGGTGCAAGATAGGCCTCCACCACCACCGCTCAGCGTACTGGTGGATGCCAGTCCCAGTTCAGCAAGTTCCACAACGCAGGTACGTGGCCAGGAGCAAAACAAAATGGCCGTTGGGCCAGACAAAACGGCGGCTCACCCAATGACTTTTCCCTTCAGAGACCAGGCATGGGAACGAGCTTCCAGGTGGGATTGGTCAACCCCTGTCACTTGGTCCACATCCTATACATCCACTTCGGAGGGCATATATAATTCGCCCCATGCAGTGAGACAGAGTGACACAGCAGTGTTGGGCCCTGACCCCTATGTCTACACCATCAGGCGCCCCTCGGAATGTGAGGACAGGTTTTTAAAGAAATTCCTCAGACTGCTGAGATCACCACAGATGGGTACTATCTTCAGGTACATGCTCCCTCCTGTACAGCCGCAAGCACCCACGGCCACACCGCCCCTGGGTCCACCTCAGTCCATGGCTCCCGTACCTGTACCAGTCACGACAGCACCGGCCCTGCCGCCTCAGAAGCCTCTGGCACTGATAATCAGCACGCAACAGCTGCCTGCACCCAGCACTCCTCCGGCTCCCCTGGACACAACAGTGGACACAGATGAGGAGGAGGATCCGGACACTCCATCGTCAGCCAAAGCTTTTCATGAGCGGTTGGCGGACCTGGCTGAGTACCTAGGAATCCCGCAGCCGCAGGTGAAACAACCGGAAGCGGGGTTGCTGGCTGAAGTTCTCACACTACGCCTTACATTTAGAACTGGAATTCAACTTCAAAAAGATGTCTTTGCACTTGCCAAAAAAGTTTGGCTCAAGCCACACACTATCCAGCCTGCCAATAGACGTTTCATCGCGAAGTACAGGCAAACAGAAGCAGACCTCCTCTTTTTGTCAGCGCACCCCCAACCACATTACTCAGTGATATTGGCAGCTTCACTTTACTCCAAGCCACAATCTTCTTCAGCAACTTCAGCCTCGGCACTCCTAGGCAAGTGGGAAAATATCTTGGAGGCGTTTGGGAAGAAAATGTACTCTAACGCCACTCTCCACCTATTCCAGGCCAATACTGTCTTCATTTTGGCACCCGTCAACACAAAGCTATGGAGGAAGATTGCCTATTATCTCCCCAAGCTCCCTACCCACAGCCAGGCTCGCTTCAAGGCTAGGCTGGCAGAGGCCAAAATCGTGGCACAAGATGTAATGGAGTCCACAGTGGCCCACATTGACACTTCTGGACGGGCCATTTGTATTGCCACAGACATGCGAAGGATGGTTTGGCTCAGGGCATACCAAATCAACCCAGATATGCCGGAACGCATACTAGACCTGCCTTTCTAGGAGGGTGACCTGTTACTTTCGACAAAGGATGAGGAACTTGATAAGAAAAAGAATAGCTCACAGACGGCAAAATCTTTATCCTCACCAAGTCCACTCCTAAGATCTACAGCCAGACACATCAGCGCTCAGACAAGGGTCGGTACTTCGGAGGCTTCCATGAGAGACGGTCCAGGCTACCGGACAGATCCCCTAGACAGCACAAGGCGACTAACAAGGGTTTTTTCCAGTCCCCTTCCTCAACCCCAGCCTCAATGGGGAAGAAATTGTGACAGGCCCATCCGGATCCACGTATCTCCGGTGGGGGGCAGGCTTGCCCTTCACATACACAGCTGGCGGACAAAGTTCATGGACCCTTGGATCCTCTCAGTAGTATCCATGGGCTTCCAGCTCCCTGTTTCTCCTCCACCTTCCACCCCTCCGCTCCCGAAGATTGGTACAGCAACTCTGTTGGAAGAAATACGATCGCTAATAGCGAGTCGGGCAGTGGAGGAAGTCCCAGCCTCACAGCGGGGCATGGGCTTCTATTCACAAATTTTTCACCATACACAAAAAGAATCGGGCTTTCCTGAGAGTTGTTAGACCTTTCCACCTTGAATCTTTCCCTTCCCCTCCAAAAGTTCAAGATGGTTACCCCAGCCTTCATAGTGGAGACATTGTGCGCGGGAGATTGGCTGTGCTCCCTGGATCTGAAGGATGGCTACCTACACGTCCCGATCTGGGAACCCCATCGGTTCTTCCTGAGATTCAGGATCATGGGTTTTCACTTTCAATACAGGGTTCTACCCATTGGACTCAATTCGGCCCCCAAGGTCTTTACAAGGCTAATGAACGCAGTGGCAGCCCGACTCGGGGCACAGGGCCATAACATTTATCCATATCTAGATGACTGGATAGTCAGGGCGAGATCTCCGGAGGCGGTCCAACATATGGCCTCCGCCCTCATGGATGCACTATATGACCTGGGATTTATCAATCTCAAAAAGTCACAGTTGGTGCCCATGCAGAGTCTTACCGTCCTGGGCCTTATCTGGGACACAGGCTCTGAGGATCTTCCCCTCAGAGGACAAGATCACAGCCATCAAGAGGGCCACTGGGCATTTTCTCAGCGGAGCAGTGACCTCAGCGTGGTTGTACCAATACCTGCTGGGAGTTATGGCTGCATGCCTTCTTGCAATGCCACATACAAGGCTCAAAATGAGGCGGCTGCAGCTACACTTCTCAGCCTCCTGAAACCAGGAGAAGGGTTTGGAGGCGGATCAGGTTAACATACCTCAACATCTCCAGCAGGATCAAATCTGGTGGGGTGCAGACTAGGCAGGCCCTTCTGGCAACCATCACCTCAGTCACCTTTACCACAGACTCATCCCTAGAGGGATGGGGTGCTACCCTGGACAACCAGTGTCCATGGAGTATGGTCCCCCATCAGGAGCAGCTGGCGCACACCATCTGGCTCGAGATGATGGCGATCTGGCTTGCCCTCAAAGCCTTCCTACCCATGATCACCGGCAAGGTGATTCTCCTTCAAACAGATGGCTCCAAACACATATAGTACACCAACAAGCAGGGTGGCACCCGGGCCCCTCCCCTATGCAGACTGGCCGTCGACATTTGGGAATGGGCTCTGGAGAACAACATGCACCTGTCGGCAGTCCACCTCCCGGGGGAGTCCAACCTAGAGGTGGACAGGCTCAGCAGGCTGGGTGCGGACAACTGCGAATTGCAGTTGAACAAGCAGATCCTGCTTGGGATCTTCAGCAGTTGGGGTGTTCCGCAGGTGGACCTCTTTGCCACCAGTACCAACAGGAGGTGCCCCCAGTTCGTCTTCTGGCTGGGGCAAGGCAGAGGTTCACTTGGCGACGCAATCCAGATCCCTTGGAACAACATGAACATGTACGCTTTTCCCCCACTCCCCTGGTGCACTGGGTCATCGGCAGGATCAGGGCGTCGCGGGACCTTCGGATCATCCTGATAGCTCTGTGGTGGCCAGCAAGACCCTGGTTCTTGGAACTTCTCGGCCTGTCGGACCAGGCCTCGGTACACCTCCTGCAGGGCCCAGCAAATATACACTCTCAGCAGGGGGGCACGGTCATCCACCCATCCCCACAGAAGTTAGCCCTCGCAGAGTGGTTTCTGAACAGGTCTCCCTGAAGCATCTGCACCTGTCACAGGCTAACCTGGCCATTATACAGGGGGCTAGGTGCTACGCTACCTAGAGCTAGTACAAAAGCAAGTGGTCCAGGTTCTGTCACTAGGAAGAATCAAAGGCAATTAATCCCTTGACTTGCAGGCTGGACGACGTGCTATCCTTCTATGCACACCTCGCACACTCAGGTGTGCAAATAAACATACTGTGCATATTTGGCGGTCATTGAAGCGTATAAGAACTCAGAGATATTCTCCTCTAATCCGGTGGTTGAGGCACCTGGCGGACCTGACTAGATTATATCCTCCTAGCAAGAAACCACACAGGACCCCAATGTGGTCCTGGGCGCCCTGGCGCATAAACCTTTCAAGCCTATGGGGTCCGTGGACATCAGGCTGGTTACCCTCAAGACAGCGCTACAAGTGGGCCTTACCTCGGCACGCCGAAATAGTGAGATACAGGCGCTCATGGCTTCCGTGCCATATACTACATTTCATAAAGACAAGGTGGTGCTCAGAACACACCCCACATTCTTACCTAAGGTTGTCTCCTCTTTTCACTTCAGTGAGGAGATAGTGTTACCAGCTTTCTTCGCCGACCCTAAGGATGATGCTCATAGGGTAGGGTACTGCACTGTCTAGATGTTAGACGTGCCCTAAAATTCTACTTTGACGGATCCAAGAGCTTCTGCAAATCAGGCCCCCTCTTCGTCAACTTTGGGGGGGTCAAAACCAGGCTGTCGGGCCTCCAATGCTTCCAAAGCAAGGTGGATGGTTATGGCCATCAAGGAGACGTATGAGGGGCAGCACAAGCCATTGCTAGCAAACGTGCATGCCCACTCCATCAGAGCCAATGCCAGTTTGGTAGCTTTCCAAAGAAGTTCCGTGGCAGGTTATCAGGAGGGTGGCTACGTGGGCTACAATCTCAGCCTTCTGCAAGCACTACTGCTTGGATGCCAGCGCTGGGTCGGACGCAGCATTTGTTCAGGCAGTGTTGGAGAACTTGTTTTCTTAAGAGGTGTTACTCTCCACCCAGGGGCTACATTCAGTTATCGCCCATACAATATGGAGGAAAGGGGACGGGACGTATGAGTAATTATAAGTTACTCACCGTAGTCACAAACATACTCCTAGTCCCCTGTCCTCCCCCCTAATAGAACTTGTGTCATTAGGCACTGTTAATATTGTCGACACATCAAGGGGGACTGAGTGGTGCCGGTGGGCGGAGTCATAGCCCCACGCACATCTAAATTGAAAGGGAAAGATGATTTGTCCTGTGAAAAAGGTTCCGTCTCCCGTCCCTAGTGAGAGACGCCCATTCAGTATGGAGGAAAGGGGACTATGGACTAGGAGTACGTTAGTGAGTAACTTATTTTCCCCTGAAATGCTTGAAAGTAACTGTTGCTAAAATGTTGTATGGATTCTTGAAAGCCTCTGGCTATGGTTTACAACGGTTTCATTTTGTCTATGGCTGTACACCTTTGAGTGCCTGTACATGAATACTAGTATAAGTACTAGTTTAGACCTTTCAAATGAATGTGGAGTTACGTTAATGGGCATTCGGGGATGTCCACTTATTTTTCCTGTTGGTGGAATTGTTTCCCTTTTAATCTAATACCCTATAATGTTGTAATGCTTTGGGTGCTGACCATCAGCTCTGGGGTCTTTCACATATACTAGGTTTAGGATATGTCTTTGTGGCACAGCACTTATTTGTGCATGCCAATAGGGTACTTACCTGATTGTTAGATTGTTTTGGTACCCTGGTTCTCCCAGCCCCTGTTATTTTATGTTTGGTGCTCTGGTAGAGATCCCACATATAGAAATTAGGGTTAGGAGAACCTTGTACAGGCATTACCGTTTTCATAATATGCTGGTATCTTTTTACTACTGTGTATTAATATGCAAAGTACTTATTTGAACTAGTTTTATGTGTTACTAGGATATATTTTTCTGCATATCAGTTTATTTTTTAGAGTTGTGTGTGGAGTAATTGTACCTCTGTGACAACCTGCTTATCCCTACCCGAGAGTTGATCCTAGTCACTCTGGCCACGTAACCGACCTTAGAGAGGTTTGGCATTCCTTTCTTGTCAGGCGCTAGCCTTCACCCAAGGCCAGGGGTCTGCAGTTGCGGCTCTCCAGATATTTTGGGCTTCAACTCTCATGACTCCTTAATATTCATTATTCTTGCTTGTACTGAGAGTTGTAGTTCAAAAGATCAGACGATCCTGCCTAGCAGTTAGAAGAGCCTATAGAAACTCTGACATTGGCTCCTTCTCCTTCGTTTCCTTTGGTCATGGTATTTTGACCGCTATAGCCATCATTTCTGCTAATCAAGCATCCTCACCCTGTGTTTGTTTGTTCTTATTCTGGCTGTGTTAGCTAATAAAACCTTTACAACCATGGCATCCGAAGACCTTGAGTGGATATTATGGAAGCTAGTTTTTCTGCAAGCAGTGTCACTTCGACATTATCCTAGAGTTACCTTTACACCCTCTCTCAGGTTGCAATTCCATATGTATAAACTATTTGCAAGGCAGCAATGTTTGCCACCACTTATGCCTGCTGGAAGAATTCCTTTGATTCCAATTCCAGAGCAGATGCTCATTTTTGTTTTGAAAATATTTTTGGGTTTTTTGTTCGCCTATTCCTCGCCAAGTAGCTAGTACTTGCATGACCTCCCATAGACATGGGTGAAATAAACAGGTGTATAATATTTATTTATTTACATTTCTAAAGCGCACAAAGTGGCCTAATAGTAGGAACAAGTTACATGCTACATACTCCTAGCCCAAAATACCTTTCGCTCCATATGACCTGCTGTTTTTACCAAGAGGATAGCCAGCGCCAGTTAATAGCCTAAATTGGTGTGGGATCTGGCAAGCGAAGCAGACCAATGCCTTAAGGGGAGTTGGGGGCAGACATGTCTGGGCATGAGCTATCCGGCTCTGCTTATATATTTGAAAATACATTTCTGAACACACCCCGGTCACCTCCCAAAGGTGTGTATATAGCCCATAAGTAAATAGGAAAGTGGACAGTAGACACAGACCAGAATGGTCACTACTGCGAGTGACTATTACTTTTCTTCATTTCTTGCTGAGAAATCAAATTGGTGGGTTTTAACCACTTGAAGTCCGATACTTTTCTTTTTTGCAGTGATGTGGCCTTTTTGAAAGTGAGCCACGAAAGGCCACACATGTCCTTAACTAGTAGCCCAGCAAATGGACAGTCGCATCCTGGGCATTTAATCATTTAAGTTGTCATTAATAATTATAGTATAACTTCTTAGGTGGTATTGTGGAGCAAACATTAAAGAGACAGGCATTGTTGTTCTTGGTTTGCTTGTTTCAACAACAACAACAGTGTGAACACAATCTCCTATGTCTTGGTTTGGCCAAACAGATCACTTCAAAATTGTTAAGGAAATGGATGTTTTTAAGAAACCTGTGCTAATGTTATTTGAGCATTGTCTGATTTTGAGATGACTTTCAAACAGCATAAAAGAGTAAAGCCTCTTTGTTTGCTAATGTTTGTTCACAGTTTTTTAAAGTGGTAATGCGGCGTGTGGGCAAGTTGTAATTTATTTGCTGGGCACTTGTTTTTGTGAACACATGTTTTTGTTGACTTTTTAAAATCATTACTTCATGTTTGGTAATTCAAAGATAATAATTGTAACTTAATTAACTTGCAACAATGCTTTAGTGTTTCATTTTTTAATCCTTTCTACCTTTAGAGAGAATTGCAACTGCTCAGTCTGTCCTTGAAGCTTCTGTTTCTAAGAACATTGGCAACATTTCACCTGTGTTGGATGTTTCTATTATAGAGAAAATTACAAATGTTCCATCCATCTTTGAAACCGCGGTTTCAAAGATACTTACAAAAATACCTCCTGTGGCTGAAACTTCTTGTTCAAAGAAAATCACAAAAATATCCCCTGTATCTGATGCTTCGTGTTCAAAGAAAATTACTAAGGCTGCTCCTGTCATTGAAGCCTCGGTTTCAGAGAAAATATCAAAGGTTACACATGGTGCTGAAACTGCTCTCGTTAAAGAGAAAACTGCAAACATCACATCTGACTCTGAGGCTATAGTTTCATCTTCCAAATCTGTATCATCTTCTGACACCTCTTTCTCTGAAAGTGAACATGAAGTGGAAAGGACCAGAAAAAGGAAACGTAAAAGAAAAATTAAATCTAAACCTGTACAAAAGAGGAGGAAGGAAGAGAAGAGGAGGAAAGAAGTGCCATGGAAAGAAGAAAAGAGGAAAGAGGAGCTAAAGACCAAACAAACCACAAACCAAAGAAGGTAAGTCACAGATTACTGTAGGGGGCCTCTATGCACACCATTCTTTCTTCAAGTTATTGAAAATAGTCAATCACCTTTGTCATGCTCCTTTGTCCTAGTGAGTCACCTTTGCGATCCTCTTCCCCCATAGTTTTCTCGCCTCATTGGCCCTAGTCCTCTTCCCTCGTGGGTCCTGGTTCCTAGTCCTCTTCCCTCGTGGGTCCTGGTTCCTAGTCCTCTTCCCTCGTGGGTCCTGGTTCCTAGTCCTCTTCCCTCGTGGGTCCTGGTTCCTAGTCCTCTTCCCTCGTGGGTCCTGGTTCCTAGTCCTCTTCCTTCGTGGGTCCTGGTTCCTAGTCCTCTTCCCTCGTGGGTCCTGGTTCCTAGTCCTCTTCCCTCATTATTCCTGGTCCACCCTTTTCCTTGTGGGCCCCCCCCCAGATATTTTTGAGCCTGACGGATGCATACAGCATTCAAGCAAATATTTAAAACGTATAGCTCGAATGTTTAAATAATTGATGCCCTGTTCTGGGTCTTGGTATTTGAGAATTTTCTCATCTTGTTGCAAACTAAGGTTATCAAGTAGTACATGGCCTCCATGTCGTCTCATATACTGTGTGTGTATTCTATGTCAGAGCTGTACAGCCCCACTTTTTGCCCTGCAATGAACGTATTGCGGGAGTTGCAGCATTCTGTTGGATATTATTTGACAATGGGTGATTGGAGCTTGAAGATGTCATTTCACATTATTGATCATGGCATGCTCGCTGGTTACAGATATCAAAAGCATTTTAAAGGCTTTCTTGGCAGGATGTGTGAATGGCAGACTTTGTGCCTCAGCCATTGAGTTAGAAAGTTAGAGCAGTAGTAATCAGATCGCAGAAACTAACCACTGATCTTATAATGTTTACATATATAGCAGCCCTTTAGCTTCCATGCTCTTTCAGCCGGGCCTTTCTTTATATGGCCGACGCAAATTAAAGGTCTATAATTGTAAAATGCAAAGCCAAACAAATACTCACGCCAACTGTGCACACTATCAAAATGTTTGTAGATGGTGACTCACAAGTGATGGGCAGTGTTTTGCAGGTACAGCAGAAATTGCTGCTCTAGTGGGGTACCTGGGTCCCATCAGCCAAATAGGAATACTTTGGTATAACGATTTAACACGTGTTAGGAGGTCGACAATACACAAAATGGTTCTCTGAAATATCATGGTTTTAAAGTGTAATTTGGTCTCTGCTTTCACTAAAATGAAGAAATCTGTTGCTTGACGCAAGGCTCTGAATTCGAGTTCTTTTGGACAAGTTCCTCCAGTACATGTTCTCAAAAAAGATTCTACGGATGGGTGTAGCTTGCATCCTGAACAGGGTCCTCTTGTTAGTTCTGCAGTAACAAATGGGGCTGGTCGTGTGGATGCTCACTGATGCGGTTAAAAGATTAATTCTTAGCCATAATTCTCTTGCAGCCAGCCATCCTTGAAACAAACCAACTTGTGTGAGGCAGAGAGTCGGACATGAGCCGGCTCTAGGATTAAATTCATTTATTCACTCCTCTTCACAGTCAAAGAAGGAACTTCTCACACTTAACAAGCATACATCATAGGTTTTATACATTGGAAATTGATTGTGCAACTATTTATGCTAATGTGGACCATACATATTTGACCCGTTGGTAAAAGGAACAATACAAATGTATTAAACCATCATTGATGTCCCATTGGACTAAACACACTTCCTGATCAGGATGACTTGCCATTTCCTGGATGTCAAGCAGCTTTAAAAATGGAACAAAACAAGTTTCTGAGGATGACACATTTGTTCCAGATTTCTTTAGCACACGATTTCAGGGCACAGACTGTCTAGTTTCTACTAGCTAACTGTCCCCATCTTATCTTTCCTGACTATAAGCCACTTTTGTTTCATGAACCACACAACTGAAAGGAAAGAATTCTGCTATTAAATACTGAATTGCCAGCACCTGTTTTTCAACTGCTCTTAGTCAACCTTGAATTTCTACACACAGCAATTTCCCTGGGTTTGCTAAATACTTTTAAACTCCCATCAGACTTGGTCTTAATTTATTTGTGAGGCAACTGTGGAGTCCATTTTACAATAATGTATATCTGCTGTGGTCACATTTCTTTGGTCGGGGAACTATTTTCTTGCATGTATTTGAGCACTATCAGTTTTCTAATGTCTTATTGACTGAGAGCATCATACTCCATATCTAAACATAGTAGGGCCTAATGTCTGTGTTTAATGTTTGTAATGTAAACATACTTCTCCAGCATGGGTCTGGCATGGATTCACATGCTCATGAATATTCCCCATCGTCAGGCCGGGAATCCTCGGTATAGAAAAAAATCAGTATCAGTTTCGTTTCTGATCTGTCTTTCTCAGTAGTAACCAATCACTGGTCTCTGGGTCATACTGCCCCCAGCCAATGACTGCCCTCTCCCTAAGCCCCGCCCCTGGCAGCCATCCTCAGATTTCTACCGCACGTTCAAGTGTTGGGAGTCCTCGTGCTGTAGCTCTCGAGCTTTTGCTGCGTTTTCACACTTTTTTCAGGAGATTTTCTAATTTTTTCGCTTAAATAGAGCCTCAAGCTCCACCGTTTCTACATCCGATCAACGGGGATCCATTTCGGAGTTTCTACGCCCCCCAAGGGTGAAGATTTCGTCGAGTTACGCTTTTGGAGGATTCCAGAAGTTCCGAGGCCTACCCCGGACATGACCCAGGAGAAAGGGAGCTCGACACCCGGGAAGCTGTTCAGGACCTGCCCAGGATGCCAGCTTCAGAACGTTTTCAAGGAGGACGAGCATTCGTTATGCCTCTACTGTCTCCATGAGGACAAGACGCACAAGGAAAAGGATTGCGCATTTTGTGGGAACATGTCGGAGCGGACCATGAAGGATCACAACCTCCGTCTCGCCAACTGGCTGGAAGGTAAGAGCCCGCCAGGCGAGAAGAAGTAAAAGAAGTCTGAGCGGTCTTCTAAGTCCTGTGAGGGTGCTCCGGTGACGGGGGCCCAATAAAAGGCTAAGCACTGCGAGTCCGCGGGCACTGGGAGCGCCGAACAGTCGGGCTCCTTGGCTGCTTTGCAGGGCGCATCCTCCCCGGCGCCATCAACCACGAGCCAATGCTCTGGCTCGGGTAAGAGGAAGTCCGAGAACCCAGCAAAGCTTCTGGAGAGGCCCCGGTCGATCTCGAAGATTCCGGCAGAGGGGGTGCGAGGCTCGGACCCTCCCCCAAGGTGAAGGCCCCAGGCGTACAGAAGGTGACGTTGGCCTTAATTCACCCTGCTAAGACCTCGATTGAGGAGGTCGCCGCGGCCCTGGCTCAGCCTGTGGAGGCTACACCAGTGGAGGCGCCCTCGGGTACCAGAGTCTCCCTGCCACCGCAGAGGGAGTCGTCTTTCAGGCCCATCGAGAAGACCCCCACGAAGTCCTCGTTGGAAAGGGTGGGGGAGGGGCTGTTGGCCATTGTGGATACGGACACAACCTCTGAAGAGGAGCTCATCCAAGTCGTGGAGGAGGCCCAGCCCATCGGGAGGGATCCCGACAAGGGCGACGACGAGGGCGACGGTGTCGCAGACGAGGCTCCTCAAGAGCCCTTGCTCCCATCGTTTCCGGCCATTTTGTCAGCCATCCAGTCCTTATGCTCGGAGATGAGGACTAGGATGCCCCTTCCCCCGACGGAGGTACCTGAGCCAGACCCGACGGGGGAACCGGAGCCAGGACCTTCGGAGAGCCCACCACTTAAGAGGAGGAGGACGCATTCTAGGCCTCCTCTCCCGCCTCTGCGGCCTTCTCTGCCTTCCCCCCGGTCCACTACCCACGGGGATGATACAGGCATGGACACGACTACGACGGGTACGGATGATGACGGAGGCGACGACGGGACATGTCCCCCGTTACCCCCTGCCCGGGCGTCCCCGCCCGACAAGATTGGATCCTTCCATGCTATGATTTCCAGGGCATCCGAGCTCTTCCAGCTCTGCCCCGAAGAAAAGAAGAAGGAAGGGTTCCTTTACCAACGGCGCGTGGCTAAAAGGAAGACGGTCCTCGCCGTACCGCTTCTTGATGACATCTGGGATGAGGGGCTCGCCCTCCTCAAGAACCCTGCCACGGCTCCTGCGAAGAGGGACCGGTATGAGAAGAAGTACCGGGTCCCCGACGCTGCCCCCTTGTGCCTTAGGTCGCAACCTACCCCGGATTCGGTTGTTTCGGCGGCGGCCAAGAAGAAAGCAGGGGGGGCATCGGCCTCGACTTCAACCTCCCCGCCGGACGGCGAGGGTAGGAAGCTGGATGCGATGGGACGACTGGTCATCTCATCTGCAGCGACGACCATCAAGGCGGCCAACGCCTGGCCATCGTAGCCCGCTACGACAGGGATTTGTGGTTCAAGATCGCCCCTCTGTTGGACTTCCTTCCGGACGCCAAGAGGGCTGAGGCCCTGGAAATCTTACCGGAAGGTGAGATTGCCTCGGACCACGCCATTACGGTGGCTACGGACATCGCCGACACCGGTTTCCGTGAGTTGGGCAACAGCGTTTGCCTGAGACGACGACGAGGATGGCTCAAGGCGACTGATTTCCACCAGGACGTACAGACCAAGGTTTTGGACATGCCCTTCGATGGGAACAACCTCTTTGGCAAGGCGGTTGATGAGTCCCTTCAGGCGATCAAGACGGACACGGAGACGGCCCGTGCACTGGGTGTGCTCCAACAGCGACGGCCGTCCTTTCGGAGCTCCGAAGGCAGACAGGGTGCCTCCAAGGGAGCCGGCAGCAGCTCCTCTACGTACCGTCAAGCGGCAAGATCTTCGTCGCAGGAGGCCTACAGGGGACGCGGCAAGTCAGGTGGATCCCGCCGTCGTCAAGGAGGCAAAGCGGCCTCCAAGCAAGATTGAACGACCGTCGGGTCGGGCCCCCGCCGAAGCACCCCGGTGGAAGGCCGGCTGACGAAGTTCGTCGGCGTGTGGGAGTCCATCTCCACCGACCGTTGGGTGCTGGACGCCCTCGAGTTCCAGAAGTGCCCCCGCATTCCTCCCGTGGCCAGGAAGGAAAATTACGCCCCTCAACTGCTGTTGGAAGTAAGGGCGATGCTCAGGAAAGGTGCCATCAAGCTCGTTCCAAAGAGGCTTCGGGGCTCCAGAGTTTACTCACGATACTTCCTCGTAAAGAAGAAGACAGGAGGATGGCGTCCCATCCTGGACCTGCGACGACTCAACAAATGCATCAAGGCACAGAAGTTCCGGATGGTCACCCTCCAGCACGTGCTGGGACAGCTGGAGGAGGGCGATTTCCTGTCGTCGTTGGACTTGGAGGATGCGTACTTCCACATCCCTATTCTAAAGAGACACCGAAAGTTCCTCAGGTTCGTGGTCAAAGGGCGGCACTACCAGTTCAAGGCCCTCCCGTTCGGATTCAAATCGGCGCCCAGGGTGTTCACCAAGTGCCTAGCACCGGTGGCGGTGCGGCTGCGCCTGCAGGGGATCCACGTCTACCCCTACCTGGATGACTGGCTCATACGGGCAAGGACAAGGGAGCTCGCTGTGGAACACACTGCGAAGGCCGTCCAGCTGCTCACGGACCTGGGGTTCTCCTTTAACTTTCCAAAAACCCACCTGGTCCCGTCGCAAGTCGCCCTGTTTCTGGGAGCACAGCTCGACACAGTGGCGCGGCGGGCCTCACTGTAGGAGGAAAGGATAAGGACCATCCTGGGAAAGGTGCAACGTCTGCTGGCCATGGACGTGGCCAGAGTGAGGTCAATCAAGTCCCTCCTCGGAATAATGTCCTCCTGCATTTATCTGGTGCGCCACTGCAGACTTCAGATGTGGCCCTTGCAAGAATTCCTCGACGCCCACTGGATCCAGACAACGGGCAGCTTCGAGGACAGGATCCCGCTAGACTAAGCGTTCCGTCAGGCGATACGATGGTGGGGTGTCCGCTCTCATCTGACGGCGGGGACAGGTTTCCTAGCCCCGGCCCACCAGGTGACGGTGACGACGGATGCCTCCCTGGAAGGTTGGGGAGCGCACACTGGGGGTCTCCACGCGAGAGGCCTTTGGCTCCCGGAGGAGAAGACTCTCCACATCAACATCTTGGAGCTCCGTGCAGTGTTCTGGGCCCTCGGGTCTTTCCTTCCGTCCCTCAAGGGCAAGGTGGTGAGGATCGTCACCGACAACAGCACTACGATGTTTTACATTCGGAAGCAGGGCGGAACCAGATCCCCTGCCCTATCCAAGGAAGCCCAGGATCTGTGGCATTGGGCCGTCGCCCAAGGGATGTTTCTGGTACCCTGTCATCTGGCAGGGATAAAAAAACACCATCGCCGACTCACTCAGCAGAGAGCTGCGCTCGTGCCATGAGTGGGAACTGTGCCAGGATCAAGTGGACCGACTCTTCCGACGATGGGGCGAACCCCAGATCGATCTCTTCGCGACGGCGGCGAACTCCAAGTGCCGGAGGTTCGCCAGCAGGTTTCCCCAACCGAGGAGCATGGCCGATGCTTTCTCGTTCCCCTGGGACGGCCTGTTCCTTTATGCGTTCCCGCCTTTGCCGTTGCTACTCCGGCTCGTCAACCAGCTCAAGAGGTCCCGGTGCAGGATGATACTCGTCGCACCGGCGTGGCCGAGGCAGATCTGCTTCCCGGACCTTCTGGACTTGTCAGCGTCCACACCAGTCAAGCTGCCGACGGACGCGGATCTTCTCTCCAGAAAAGGAGGCGCCATTCTTCATCACGAACCAGAGTCGCTGAACTTGCAGGCCTGGCTCCTGCAGCACTAGAGTTTGGAGGATAAGACATCCCGGCCGACTGCAGAGAGGTTCTTGCGAAGGCCAGGGCATCCTCAACTCTTGTGCTACGGACACAAATGGAAGAGGTTCTCTGTCTGGTGCCGTGCACAGAAGATTGACCCTCTGCGGATTACGGCCCCTCAAGTATTGCCGTACGTATTGTCTTTGGCCAAGGCTGGCCTATCTCACGCTTACATCAAGGTACATCTGGCTGCCCTCTCATGTTACACCAGAACTACAGGACGGGCGTCCTTGTGGTCTCGTCGACTGGTGAAGGAATTTATGAAAGGACTGTTCCGATCATTCCCGCCGGTGAAGGCCCTTGCCCCGGCGTGGGAGCTCAACGTGGTTCTGACTAGGCTCATGGGGGGCCCCATTCGAGCCTATGCATTCATTGCCGTTGAAGTTTGTCGTGGAAGACAGCATTCCTCGTGGCCATCACCTCTGCACGACGAGTGGGAGAGATCCAGGCCCTGTCTTGCAAGCCTCCATACTTGACTTTTCACGACACGAGGGTGGTGCTGAGGACGCACCCCTCCTTCATGCCCAAGGTGCCGTAGGACTTTCACCTCAACGAGCCCTTGGTGTTGCCAGTTTTCTTCCCGTCGCCTTCGTCGCCGGCTGAGAGGACTCTGCACTCGCTGGATGTAACTAGAGCGCTGAAGTTCTACGTGGACCGCACGAAGAGTTTTCGGAAGACATCACAGCTGTTTGTGAACTTTGGACCTGTGAATGAAGGGAAGGCTCTCTCGAAGACTTCCATTTCCAGATGGCTCTCCAGCTGCATCATGCACTGTCACCGGTTGGCAAACCGACCGTTGCCAGGCCGTCCGAGGGCTCATTCGACCAGAGCGATCACTGCTTCTACGGCGTTCCTGTCTGGTCGACATCTGCAGGGCTGCTATGTGGAGGTCGACGCACACCTTCACGAGATTCTACTGCGTCGACTGGGATTCCAGGGAGGAGTCCAGAGTCGGCCAGGCAGTGCTGCGCAACCTGTTCGCCTAAGGTGAGCCTGGTGAGGAGGTAAGAGTTGCTTAATGTTGAGTTGTTGTATTGCTTGATATTGAACCTTTTGGCACCTCCCGTGGTTGTGCATGTGTATACTGCTATGTATTCTTATATTCATGAGCATGTGAATCCATGCCAGACCCCATGCTGGAGAAGGAACAAGTTACTTACCTGTAACTGTTGTTCTCCAGCATGGGTCTGGCATGGATTCACATGCGAACCCTCCCGCCTACCCCTCTGCGGCTCTTCACTTGGTCATACTGCCACTTCACGTGCTACCAAATCTGAAGATGGCTGCCAGAGGCGGGGCTTAGGGAGATGGCAGTCATTGGCTGTGGTCAGTATGACGCAGAGACCAGGGATTGGTTACTACTGAGAAAGACAGATCAGAAACGAAACTGATACTGATTTTTTTTCTATACCGAGGATTCCCGGCCTGACGACGGGGAATATTCATGAGCATGTGAATCCATGCCAGACCCATGCTGGAGAACAACAGTTACAGGTAAGTAACTTGTTCCTTATGATTGTTTGCCTTCAATAAGGGCAGAAACAAACAAAAATCTTTATTTTTACAATGTTGGACAGGAGAGTGAAGTATTGGCCCTAACTACCATATTTATCGGTCTACTGTAAGAGGGGGGAAGGTGGGCATAGACCTCCACTACAATACCTTTTTCCCTGAAGTGAAACATCTCAAGGGGGCAAAAACCCTCCTTTGTTGTATGAGGAAGTTTGGAGACCTCTGATTCCCTTATGTATTGACTGTTGAAGGAACACTCCTTTTGCATAGACAGCCATTACTAGAGAGATACATTGAGAAAGTACCTGTGAGCTGGTTCTCTATTTGAGGTTTGTGAAGGCAAACAACCCCTGAAGTGGCTTGTGCCCTCAGGGACTAATGGGACAGACTTTCTTGTTTCTGCGATCCTCCCATAGACTTCTATGGGATACCCATTCTTTTTGTAAAGCCTTCTGCTTTACTTCCCTTGCTTTGTGTTCATTTTTATGAGGAAACGGATCAAAGAGACTGTCAGTTCTGGGGCACTATGTTACCCTTAGTGACTTTCCTATATTTTTAAAGTTGCGCACATCACCTTGCAGTGAAGTAATGTTAGCATATGTATGTTTGTCTTGGGAGGATAGCTCGGGGGCAACGCGCTTGCCTTGGAAGCAAGACGATGCAGAGCAACACTGGTTTGATCTTCGGGTCCGCGCTTAGAAACCTCTGTGTACTAAGCATGTTATAAATAACCAATTACAATTGTATCATGGCTTTTTCATTTGTAACTTTGTGGTTACAAATGCAATGTGCCCAGGATGGGCTGGTGTCATCGAATATTTTATCAATTTTCTTGGCTTTTTATACGTGCACTTTTGCATTTTACCAAATAATGCCATATAGTCCAATATACTACAAAATAGTCATGCCACAAGATTGTTGCCTTTGTTTTAGCCAATTTCCTGCTGTCTCTGGTCTGGCATTTCCATAGATTGAATTCCCTTGCCTGGGTGAAAGTGTCTGGTTTCCCCGAGTAAAGTTGCAGGCTTTGTGTGTGGCCGGACGAGGGGGTGGGAGCTAAGATGTCCTAGTCCCATTCCACATCCGAATTTCAGAATATCTGTTGCTGTGCAGAATGTTTGGCTAGTGGCTATCCATGATTGGATTGCCACTCCCAGTTTTAATGGTGCAATTTCCTGCCATTGGTGGACCTTGGCGCTCGCCCGGTCCTAATCTTGGATAAAAGGAGGACTACTGCAGCCTTTCCAGAGATCATTTTTGCACCCAGACCCCTTCCAAATAAGTGCAGCTCACTAATGACCTGAGGACAACAGTTGCAGCATGAACAGCATTGCCTACAGCTAAGTCCCACTGAAGGCCTGCTCCTCTGTCCTGATCTCAAGAAGGCTGTCGTCAGTGCTTTGACCCCTGGAATGGTGGGAATAAAAGTCTCAACACCTGCTTGAGGATCCGTGCCTGCTTAGCCTTTGGAAATGTTGCTGGACCTCCAGCTAGACTTGTCAGCTATCTCCTGGGATATCTAGCTGCAGCTGTCCCCATTTCAAGTACATCCTGGAACTTGGAGGATCTTCAACTTGTGCTACATGATGCTTACTCCTGCATTTCCTGTCTTCTGGTCCCAACAGAAGCCGTGCAAGGCCTTCTCCTTTGTTGGGCAACTGAAGATAGCATGTCATCATCGGATTGTGGTGGCTCCCATTGCAGCCCATCTTCTTCGCTCTCTGGCTCCACATACGTTTTCTCCTTTTCGTTGCAAGGGTGATGAGCTGTAAAGTCCCTGGAACCGTAATACAGGTACTTCGACCCACCAAACTAAATTCTGCTTCTGAAATAGACCTCTGCATCCCAAACCCCTGGGCCGTTCTTGACTGGGAAAAGCACTGAAGGGTATGTCCCCAATGAAATCCAGAACCTCAGAGTGCTCTTTGGGAACATTGGAGCAGGGTTCCATGGGTGGAAGCCCTGTCCCCAACTTTTTCCTGATTTACATTGGTGCTGGTCTAGTCCAGGATTTGCTTCTGGGCCTTCCCCTGTGTAGTGGGGCTGAGATAGTCACTTACCTGAACTTTCCTCCATTTTTTCAAACTCTGTATCGCAACCACTGGCACCGTCCATTATCATACATCTTACAAGTGTATCTTTTGAAACGGACTATGGCACTAGGCCCATATTCCATCTCAGGGCCGGACTTACTAAGTATTAGATAACTATTCTACTGTTGCTCTGAAGTGTTTCTACTGGGTTATTACTTACCTGTATTGCACTGGTTGTCAATCAAATCTTCTCACACAAGTGTATGTATTTTATAGTATGTGTGACAATACTTACCTAGCGGTTTCATTGCTAAGTCTGTATTTTAAAGACCTATTAGCACCAGTTTGGTGGGGGGCATAACAGGCGGCATCCTCCCAGCCAATAGGGAAGCTTGGAACAGGGGCTTTACCTCACAGTAAAGATCCTGCCCCGAGCCTCCAAGGAAGAGGGAGACCGCCATCTTTCCCTCCGGGATGAAGTTAATTGCGCCCTCGCCTGCCTTTCCCTCATCCCTCACCTGCCACACTTTCCTGGCACTCCCTTGTCCCTCGCCGGTGCTGGGTACACTTAGTGTTCCTGGTGCATCCCAGTCGCGCCAATGGCCACCATGGAAAGGAAGGGACTGCATGCAGTTCCCCTGTCCCTGGTCCATGCCTGCCTTCTTAGTTTGTGTTTTTTTTTCAAGTTGAGAAACATGCCTTTTCTCAACTTGAAAAAAAAAACGATTTGCATCCCGGTATAAGTTGCAGTGATTCTAATAGCAATAAACACCTCCAGGCAGGGGCATTACCAGGTCTCGCTATGTCCAGGGCTAACGTTAAGGCATTACCTAACCCGGGAATGCCCTCCCGCCCGTTAAGGTTAATTATTAAATCATTGCATATTTTTGTACTTACCTCTCTAAATGGAATTATCAGAGTGCTCCGTCTGTCTTTTAGCCCTAGACCACTCTCAAGCTCCTCCTGAGCCTTAACGCTCTATCTACTTTTATTTGGCTGCCCTTCAGTCTCTTTCCTGTTCAGTATAATACGCTGCCCTTCCAAAATCCACCCCAAGTAGATTTTGGAAATCGTATCTTAACAGGGACACAGTGAGCATAGGGGCATCTGAACCCTGACAAGAATGACTGGAGAAGAGTTGCGACAGTGCGCAAGTACTGCTAACCAAGTCTTGTTGGAGTGGCCATGCTGAAATTGTAGTGAGCAGGTTTGAGCACAGTGAAAAACTGTAGTGCAGCGCTGCACAGGAAGGAGGTGTGAGGTACAGGTATGGTCCTGTGGTGCTTAGCCTAATAAATGAAGTGAAGTTGTTTGTGGGTGGAGGGGATTTGGGGGGGGTGCAAGCCCATGCCAGAATGAGGCCCACTTGTCTGTGGGGCAAACAGCTCTGAATCTTAGACTGCGGTTGCGACTGGGGTTTCTGGCCTGCAGCAGCAATTTGTTAAACAGGGACTTCCCTCCATGGCCTTTCAAGTGCTGGATGGAGGTCTCTTTAACCAAAGCTCCACAACGTTTTAAAACATACGCAGCCTGAAAGGATTAGTAAGCCAGACTGCCCTTCTGTAGTTGAAGGCACCAGGCAGGACATTTCAACATTGAATAAATCTCACAGGGTAATATCCCAGGAGCGACAAGAATTCCAGGTCATGGCCCCATTTTAGCTGTATCCTTGAAGGCCAGGACCTCACAAAAGGAAAGATAACCACTCTGGAAGAAGACACTGCAAGAGCGGAAATGCATGTCTTGGCACGAACGAGGCGGCCTGTTAGCTCTTGCGTCCAAAGACGCTTAAGGAGCGCTGTTTGAAGCGGTGGGCGGCCTACGGTATATCGCAGGCAGAAAGTAATTCCCCTGCCGCCACAGTCGCTGACTGTGACGAAGGGACTAGCAATGACCAATGCTCCATTTTGGAGGCCATTGACCTAACGGCGGACAGTTCTCGTTCCACAGCATCCGTCCCTGATAGGCACGACGCGAGTAATGCAATGGGGAAAACACACAGCGGCAGGGTGTTGAATTCCATCAAGAGGAGACTGGCGCCTTCATTGTTTTCACCAGCTCAGACCAGAGCAGTTAACCCCAGGGTAGAGAAGTTGTTTCGCCTTTCTCCTACCGACCCTGCTTACATCAAGGACCCTGCTTACATCAAGGGCCATGCCACGCCGGATTCACTAGTAGTTACCGCCACTACGAAAAGGGCAGGTGTACCCCTGGCTACAGGTGAAGCACCGCCTGATAAAGAATCTAAGAGGTTGTATGCACTGGGGAAGAGGGTCACAACTACTGCTGGGTTCACCACCCGAATAGCCAATAATACCGCTCTATTGGCTAGCTATGCAGACGTCCAGTGGAACCTGCTGCAAGAAGGCTTTCAAGAGGTACTTGAGCCTATGCGGGCTAGGTTGCTCGCAATTGTATCGGAAGGCAAGCAAGTGAATCAGAATGTGCTCAAGAACACTTTAGACGCTGCTGAAACAGCGGTAAGAACCGTGGCACAGGCTACTTTGCTCAAGCGGCACGCCTGGCTGAGAAACTCTGGTTTAAGCCGTCAACCCAGGCAGCCTTAATAAAGAAGCCCGTTCAGGAAACCAACTTGTTCGGCAAGGGAGTGGACGAAGCACTTGAGACAGCCATGAAAGAGCATGAGACTCAAGTTCCTGCAACCGATTACCCAGAAGCCTTGGCTCTCGTTGGTCCGTTTGTGGGCAATCTCGTACTGTAAACTGGAATTCAGGACAAGGATTGAACACCACCATCATGTATCCACCTAGAGGACAGCAGCATGGAAAAGGTAGAGACCAGGGTCCACCCCCAGAAGCTCCCAAGCCTCAGGTCAGAAATAACCCTTAGATCCAGGTCCCCTCCCATGCCACCCTAGTCGGGGGGCATCTAACATCATTCCTTCATGCATGGGAGGGGATAACAGACCATTGGGTACTCAAGACCGTCGCCAACGGGTACTGCATAGAATTTTGCAGACTACCTCAATTCAGACCGCCAAAATCAGGACGCCTGAACCCGAAATACCTAGGCATCGTACTGCAAGAGGTCGAGATCCTTCAAGAAAAGGGCGTGTACTTCCTTGTACCCAAAAAGGATCTCACCATGTGCCCTGTGCTAGACTTGCACCCAGCAAACTAATTTGTCAAACCACAAAAGTTTTGTGTGGTCATTTTACAGGAAGTGCTGCTGAAACAGGGGGATTACATGGCAACATTGGATATGAAATATGAAAGATGCATACTTTCATATTTCAATGTTGCCGGCGCACAGAAAGGTTCATGATAGAGGGCAAGCACTATCAGTTCAAAGTACTCCCCTTCGGCATTGCCTCAGCGCCAAGGGTGTTTACAAAAGTACTGTCAGTGGCAGCGGCGCACCTGCGCAGAGAATCCGTCCCGGTTTACCCTTACCTCGACGACTGGCTCATAACGGGGGGAGTCCTATGGAACATGCCTATTGAACACTCAAAAGTCAATAGACCTCTTATTCAGCCTGGGATTCTCCACCAACGAGAAGAAATCCAGCCTAGACCCCAGTCAAGTCAAACAGTTTCTAGGGGCTCTAATTCGGACAGAAGACGGCCTCGTTGTGTCCTCCAAATAGAGGGTTCAGAACATGCTGTTTCAGATCCCTCCGTATGTAGCCAGTCGAAGTGACGGTACGCAAGTCCATGCGACTGCTAGAAATGATGGCGTCCTGCATTTACTTAGTTCCTCATGAGCGTCTGTGCATACATCCCATGCAAGAGTGGCTCAACAGCCAGTGGTGTCAGGCCAGCTGACAATGGGAAGATCTGGTAGTTGTCTCGCCAGCCCGCATTCTCTCTCTCTGCAGTGGTGGTCGAGGGAAAACCTCTTGAAGAGGAAAGCCTTCACCACCCTCACAGTAGAAGCCACTCTCGCGACACTCGTCTCTCACTGGGTGGGGGAGGTGGGACACCCCCCCCACCCCCCCGTCCCCCCCCCCCCCCCCCCCCCACTTCAGCAGACGGCGCACGGAATGTGGTTCCCCCGAAGTAGCATCCAACCACATAAATCTGTTAGCTATTAGCTGTATTCAAAGCACTGAAAGCCTTTCAAACAGTTAAAGGGGGAGACAGTCCTGACACAGTACCACAGCCATGTACTACCTGAACAAACAAGGGGGGCACACACTCCCCAGGGCTATCTAAGCTGTCCCAGAACATTTGGAAATTAGCTCTCAAGCACAGGATGTTCCTGTTGTCCCAACACGTTCCAGGGGAACTCAGTCTTCTGGCAGACATGCTCAGCAGAGACTTCCCACAGCCCGTAGAGTACGAATGGCGATTACACGAAGACAGTCTCCAATGTTTTCGTGCTATGGGGCCACCCAGAAATCGACTTGTTCGCTCGCAACCCTGGAGATCGCCCAATGCCAAGATTACGCCTCCAGGTACCCCCAGACCCGATCCAAGGGGGATAACATGGGCAGGGAAATTTGTTTACGCTCACCCACCCCGACTCCCCTACTCAACAAGATTGTGCACAAGATGCACCAGGAGCCAATCACTATGATATTGGTGGCTCCCATGTGGGCCCGCCAACCCTGGTTCTCATCTGATCGAGATGTCCCTATCTCCTCCAATGAAACTGCCTTGTCCGTACAACAAATGTTGTCTCAGGACAAGGGATAAACACTTGTTCGCAAACCCTGAACTTAGCGGCCTGGCTCCTGAGGTCATAGAGTTCAGACACCTACAACTCCCTCAGACATGTATGGACATACTTAGGGAGGCGAGAATACCTAACACCTGATATTGCTACTTCAGTAAATGGAAACGCTTTATCTGGAGCCTCTCCGAGGGCATCAATCCGATTGACTACTCTCCTACACATATTGTGTTGTACCTGACTCACTTTTTTAATTCCCTGAAAGTTCATATAGCGGCCCTCTCAGCCTACAACACATCACGATAGAAGGTGTTGTGGTGGAAGGTACCAGTTAAGGCTTTCATGAAAAGGGTTAAAAGAATTCACCCCTCCATTTCTAACCTGTCTCCCGGATGGGACCTAAATGTGGTATTGACTAGACTTATGGGGTCTCCCTTTGAGCCTATGCATAAGGCAAGTCTCAAGGATCTTGCATATAAGGCAGCCTTCCTAGTGGCTATCACTTCTATAAGAAGAGTTGGCCAACTACAGCCCTTTCAGTTCTAAACCCTTTCCTTAGAGTCCACAAAGATAAGGTGGTTCTGCGCATTCATCCTCGATTTGCGCCTACATTTATTTCCAAGTTCCATGTGAACCAATCAATAGAACTGCCTACTTTCTTCCAGAACACCACTAATGTGGCCGAAAGAAGCCTACACGCATTAGATGTGTGCAGGGCAGTCTTGTTTTACCTGGAAAGAACTAGACCACTGAGAAAGACAAATCAGTTTTTCGTCTCAGTGGCAGCTGGTAGAGGAGGAGATCCTGTCTCTAAATCAGCCATCTCAAGATGGATTGTTAACTTCATCACACTCAGTTACACTCTTGCTAAGAGAGAACTGTCCTTCAAGCCTAGAGCACATTCTACTCTAGGCACTGGGGCTTCCATAGCATTCATTGCAAATGTTCCCCTTGAGTCCATTTGCAAAGCAGCAACCAGGAGTTCTGTACACACCTTTACAAACCACTATTGCCCAGACACTCATTTTAGGTCTGATTCTCAGGTGGGAAAAGCAGTAGTAATACATCTTTTCACTACTGTTCCTTCTCACAACCCACCTCCAACTGTGGGTACTGCTTGCTAGTCTATGCACAACATGTGATTCTAAGCAGATTAACAAGCATCAGAAGACCTGCATTATTCACCATAATAGCATTTCTGATGATTGTATCTGCTTAGATTCACATGCACCCACCCTTCCTCCCCTCTCAGGTGGAAGCAACATGGACATCTTACTACTTTCTCTCTTTTATGTACTCGCTCATGATAGTCATTGGGCTCCCTCATGGCAGAAAAAAATACAATCGGAGAGACCTCGACGTGCGAGGGATTTTGGGTACACTACACGTCACCTTAGGGATAGTGTTACAGGCACGCCCATGTCGACGACCCCTTTCAATCCTCGAAAGACAAGATGCAATACTCTGCGGTTACCACTGGATGTCAGACTATATGCACAGCATGTGAATGTAAGCAGATACAATCATCAGAAATGCTATTACGTTGAGTAATGCATGTCTGACTGCAGATTCAGAGGATTCTTCTCATGACTTGACTGAATAGAGAAACATGACTTTTTATTTCATGATTAAAGGAGATGGAAAGTACTCTGATGGGAGGGGCTGCACCTGTTTCAGAAGTCTTGATAAGGACTAATGTGATTGGCACTACTGAAATGGAGCAAAATGCTAGGTGTCAATTGCTTCAAAGGTTAGCAGAGGATGAGGCTGACGTACCTAGTGACTATGAAGCATTAATAAGCCTTACACATGTGGAGACCTAGTGGATGAGGCAGGAGACAGTATCTCAGTGATGGAAGATTCAACAAATAGCAATGGCCACCAGATTATCCGCCCCATTACACAAATGATAATGCTCCAACGTAAGATCAATGATGGAATATCTCATAACAGGGGGACGGACATTGAGGATGGGCATCACATGCCACAATATTAATTGAAAATCTGACATTTGAGTTTGCCAGGCCTTTGCAGAGAAGTGAGTGCAGCATTTCTTGCCTTGCAGATTGTAAAAAATTGAATGACCACGTTAAACCCTGGTTATAAGCCGTGGGAATGGGAGAGTGGATCAGTTGAAGACTTGTGTGAAGCATCACTCAGGGCACGTTTAAGGGTGTAGGCTAAGGTATGGTGATTTCATGTTTTGGATAGAGTGGAATGCTGTTGGGGTCACCAATAAGATCATTGCTTCATCACAAAGTTGGGGTAGTGTTTTAATATCCATGATTATCGGGAATATAAATGTCTTGAAAGGGACTGTGAAAAGGAAAATTACAACTGCATTTCTGTAAATCGTGTGGTCATGAGTGTCAGGCAGGAGACACTTGATTTAAGAATGACTAGGCACATTAAATAATGGGCCCTTATGGGGATGCATATTATAACTTCTACACCTCCGGGTGATCGAGACGCGGTAACAATTCTGATTGATATGGGCAACTGCATTTAGAGCAACTGCATTTAGAAATTATAGGAGTTAGCACACCAGGAGGAGGGATGGGATTATCTGTATTCGGTCTGAAATCCATTTTTGCTTTTCCTTTTGCTAGGTTTTTTTGTCCCTTAGACTTTTTGTTGGCTTCACTTTTTTTCCTTCAATGCTGACGCTACTTCCAAAGCCTCACTGAAAGCCACAACTGCATTTTTAATGTACTGCTCTGTGTACTTCGTATGCCTAGCTAGACAGATTCTGCCCCATATGGTACCTGGGGGTTTTCCATTGCTCAGAAAGGCTATCGCTCAGACTGGTGGCAGACTGGTGGCAGACTGGTGGCAGTAGTTTTGTTTGTATTGTGGTGCAGACATTTAACATCTCTAGCAGTTCCAGCCCTGTGAGATGTTGATTTACTTTTTAGCTTGTTCTTTTTACAACAGGAACAGGCTTTTTGGCTGATCTGCTTATGTGGGGTCTGATAAGATTTCAAATAGATTCTTTATATGAATTAGATCCAGTTTTGACTGGATGAGGGTCTTCCAGAAACATCCTGCAATGTTTGCGTGTGCCCCATACCCCACGAAAGTGGAGTTTGGCTTGTTTTAAGATTAAAATTAATTTTTAGAATCAGCCATATAGACAGATTCTGCGGGGCCACCCTAATCTCATGAGCAAGTTAAGACACTGTCTAGCAAAACTCTATCAAGGTGGTGTGCCTGACAAGTAAGGCTTATACTTAAGAAAGTGGTGAAGGGTTCAGTTAGCCACACACAGAGAACACTTAATACAAATAAGGCAGAATGTATAAAAATACATTTTATTTAGCCATTGACCAACTCTTAGCAATTAAAACCATGTGTATGTATACTAAACATGCGTCATTATTTACTATTTACACATTCAGTTTTGGGGTGCTCTGGCTACAGACCATCATAGTTAGATTAGTATAAGAACACAGTAATTTATCTAAGTGAAGAAAGAACAAGTAAGTAATCAAGGCAGAGTTTGCTAATTAAAAAAATGTACTGATTAGCAAACCGACCCATTTGATTAGCAATGTTGTACTGTGTTAATGTTGCCAGACGTTATTTGTACCGTTTACATGAAAGGAGCAACAATAGAGCATTTTTGCGTAAGCTGAAATAAGATGTTTGTGAGAACAGTTAGGACTTGCAAATTCATTAAAATTCAGCTAGACCTGCAGGTCTGGTAACTGAGTGCACCAATGGATGACAACAAATGTAAATGAAATATCTGTAAAATGATGCATGTCACTACAAACCTGCTTTGTTTGGCACACTGCTGCCACCCAGAGGCCAGCTATGCACAGTGAAACAGATCAGGGGTAAAAAGGCTGTGGAAAGATCTAAAACAGCTGCGAGAACTACCAAACATAAAAGAGCTGACAGGTGTAAGAGTCGAAACAACAGTACAGGAATTGGGTCATAGCTCACAAGTGAATCATGACCCAAAATTATGGCTCAAGACTACTCTGGGAAATAACTCCAGAATGTTTTAGGAAATTATAACCAACATGAATTTAACACAAGTTGCAGTGCTGTCAAACCCAATTCCAGGAGAGACCTGGACTTATTAAAATGATCTATACGCTGCTCCCCAGCAAAGGGCAATAATGTGATTAAGAACAAGCTAAAATCATGGTCTATCCTTTTGAGAAGGGCAAAATCATGACCCTTATCAATATGGCGAGTAGCTCGAGAGCTCTGGGGACGGACGGGCTATCAAATTTCATCCTGAACACTGATCCGAAAAACTGGTCAGAATTTTGCTACATTCTTTCTATCCCAGATAATGAGAAACGCCCATGTCCCGCCCTCATGTAAATGCTCAGTACTGGTCCCAATATTCAAGAAGTTGGAGAGGACAAACCCAAAAACATATCGCCCAATTGCCCTTCTAAACGTGATGGGGAAAGTTTTTGCTACTCTGATACTAAAGTGATTGAATAAATCGACATCAGATACTGGAACCTCGGACGCTCGTCAAACCAGATTTGTTAAGGGCGTAGGCTGCAATGTAAACCTTTATCTCCTTAATGTACTGAAATTAAGATGCATAAAGAACAGAAGACCCCTGTACCTCGCCTTCATAGACTTAAAACGAGCCTTTGACAGTGTTGACTGAAATAGTCTATGGGCCAAGATGACTGAATGGCACTGGACTTATTGTCTGCAATTATTGCTCTGCACGAAGAATCAACTATTCATATACGATTAAATACAGCAGGACTACTGACGAAAGAGATTAAAACATCTAGAGGGCTAAAACAGGGCTGTCCGCTGCCATCAGCCCTTTTTTATAGCATGCCCCCCAAAATTACATCATACTCATATTGGCTGGATGGTCTACGCTGATTTAGTAATTCTAGATCAGACCCCAATAGGGCTACAGCTACAGTGCAGCCTCACGTGCCTGCAAGACTATGTTAATCAAAACAGCCTAAATATCAACATAGAAAAATCGGAAATTCTAATACTACGAAACCTGCGTGGCAGAAACTCCAAAAAGCAAATCTTCAAGTGGCACATGGGGAAAGTGCCAGTCCGAGTAATGTGCGCAACCAAATATCTAGGACTGTGTGTTAATGCTAGCATGAATGATGCGTTCTGAATCAAGTGGAAAACAAACAACTTAAGAGATCAAGGGCAATTTCTCCATAAGAAATGGGGGAAATTCTCACTGATCCCAGTCATCAAATTCTGTTCCCATTCTAACATACAGTGCAGAGACCACACGATCAACATCGTGGGCAACATGGGATTTGCTAGAGGGATCCTTCTGGAAAAAGATGTTGTCCCTTCCTAATTGTTTACATATAGCTATCATAGGATATGAATTGGGCCTGCTATCGTATATACGGATAGTGTGGAATTCCTTGGCTCTGTTCTGGAAAATGATAATAAACGATAGTCTAATACAGTTCAACATCCTAAATGAAAACCTTGGGCAAACTAGAGACTGGATCCTGTAGTCAAGGACAACAAGATGCAAAATAGTGCTAGCAAACCTCAATGCAACTTGTCCCTGGTGAACAATCCAGAAGGGGTCCAAAAAATAACTATGGTGCCTTGATTGGGAAGAAATGGAAAAAAATATACTATCAACTCTCATATGAAAAACCTAGTAGGTTCCTAAACACTATTCTGAAGTACCTTATAAAGTTCCCAAGTGCACACCATAGAAACATGTCATATTGAACACTCTCCCGACAAGAGATTCTTTTTCAAGACATGATGTTGAAACAAATGACGCTTGTTGCAGATTGTGCAAAGATCATGAAGAATCTCTACAGCACCTGATGTTGTTTTGTCGCACACTAAAAGAAAGAACCAAACACGTGGGAGACCATCACGGGAAACCCCCACCTATCCGCAGATGATTGGTGGGAATGTTGTCATCTAGGACATGATTTTAAATTGATCTTTGCAGTAACTAACTTAGAACAGAAATATTGCAGATATAACAACATTCTCCAAAGAAATTAGGTGCAGTGTCACTTGCACGCAGAGACAAATCAACTATTGTTGATAAATCAATTGAGTCACATTGTTTTTAGTTAGTTTGTAATAAACTGAATACTTATTTAAATACAAAAAAACTTTTATTTGGCATTTAATGCAAAGTAAATGTTAAATAAAGTATTCAAACATCCCCTGCAAATGGTACTCGCCCTTCCTAACATCTACTTGACTATGCGATTGGGGGGAAAAGACTTTGCGAGTCGTGGTGAGTGTCTGTAAAATGTAAAGGGTTAGCTGCATGAATTGACAAAAATATAGCTATGTTAAAAAGTCACTGAAAACAGTTTGGCACTTTGAGCTCTGGCCACTTACTACAGTGTATGGTAGTGAAGTAGATCTGTAGATGAAGCAACTGGAAGGAACTATTTATCACTAATTTCCGTAAACATCTAGTTATCTGTGTGTATTCATTATCTAAGAGGAAAGTAGGAGACTACGCAGAGCCGATGGCGTATCAAGCAGAGAACTGGGCAAACTAGGTGGAATATTGTAGTTTGTGGTCATCTTGCTCTCAGGTTAGCTGGTACAAAGCAAAACACTGATGCGTTAGAAGGTCAATGAGTATGGGATCAGCTCATGGGTTGAGCACCAATTGCACAGTTGTATGCAACCAACAACTTACAGAACGAGGTTTGCCATCAAAAGCATTTGATCATGTACATTTTCAAAAATGTTCACTTGTCAATATGATGGATCTTCAAAAACAAAATTCAATATGACATTTAGATGCACTAACCTAATCTTTACTGTAATGCAGGGAGACAATGCAGTGTTTTAATACTGTAAATATGCATTATCTAACAACTTACATTTTTTGGATTGTAATTGCATGACTATCTTTTAAAAATATATATAAAGTTGACACACAGGTCTTTGCCAGATAGGATATAGTTAGCTTAGTACAAGTATCACTGAAACTATCATCCCGATTACTTCTGGTGTGCAATTATTTGAGAAAGAAAAATGCAATGCATTGCCTAGCACTCCCACACAGTCCTTTGGCACGTAGGAGTGAAGGAGATGATTACTGTTGCACTCTCTCTTCATTAGCACTTGTGAACAGAGAAAAGAGTGAAGAGAGCAACGAGGGCAAGAGAGGAATGCAGGGCTAGCTGTGCTTTGCTTGAACATGGCAACTTAAATAGCAAGCTTTGCTACACAAGCTGCAGCTTTTTGTCATGATGCCTACCCCCGGGGACCCAGACCAAGTCCAGCAACCCCGGAAGCAGGCATCAAGTTATCCCAAGCAAGCCCAACAACCCCTGCTAGGGGCTATTTGGGTGCAGTCCTGGCACCTACGGCGCCAGGCTCATATGGAGAGTCAGTCCTGACGCCATAGGCGCCAGGCCCATAGATTAAAACTTACCTGATGCAGACCATGCTGCAAGAGCTCCAAGCCAAAAGAGGCTTGGAAGGGACTACTTTACCTAGGGACTATTTTTTTTTTCTCGGGTGGGGAGGAATATTTACCTGGGACTACTTTGGAGGCTAATTAAACCACGCCCGAAGAGCAGCACACGCTTCGCGTTATTCTGCATCCAGTAGCGTAACGCTCACCGTGCCTGCAAGTCTGCATCCAGCCTTCTGCCATGCCCGCCTCGAGTTTGGAGCTCCTAGAAAAAGGGAGAAAGAAGGAGAAAAGGTTAGAACAAGAGCAATACCTTTGATCCTTACCTGAATTCCCGATCCATCACGCCTTTGAGCTGGAAGAAAGAAGTTATTTTGTGCGCGTCGCCTCGCCTGCTGCAGCGCCGCGCGGAACTCACCGGCCTTCGCAGCATCTTCACATTCCACCGCATCCTCCTGCATGTTCCCGCCGCACTCCGGCACCTAAGGAGAAGACAAGAAAAGCAAGGTGAGCCAAGGCAATACACAGAGGAATATTAGTTACCCCCCCATAAACTTAACTGATTTTACAACCGGGGGTACTATTCCTCTTCACGGGTCGGCGCAGCTTCCACTGCATCTTCGCCGAAACCCGGCCCCTAAGGGGAAACAAAAGGACAGCAAGATGAAACAAAGGGACTAACAAGGGGGACCCTCCTCACCACAATAGACTTACCTGATTTTACCGCCGGAGGTATTATTCCCCGAGACTTGATACTTTCTCTCAGCGCCTGAATAACGGAGAAAGCAACATGTTACATATTGACATTATTTTATCGACCTGTGTTGGATAAGACGAATCCTTACCAGAATATTACCGGTTGCCACGAGGAACTCTTCACTAGGGTCAAGCTGCAACCTGCAAGGAATCGGACAAGAGTGAAAGTCAGGCATTTGAACTCTTACGAACTACATACTTACGGCGTCTTGCCAGGAATCTCGGAGTCCATATTGTTCTGGAACTCACCAATTCCTTCGAGCCAGTGAAACAACTGGTTATCTACGCGCCCCTGCGCTCAATGCAGGATGGAGAGCTAATCTTTTCAAACCATCAGGTGAGACTATAAGAGGGGACATCAAAGGTGATCAGTGGGGAGAACAGCGGAGGTGGGGGGGATTTACGCTCAACTCCACGGGTGGTTAATTCCCTTTCTCCATTTGCAGAAGAATATTCCTATGGGCCAAGCACACGAAGTTAGGTGGGCCAGTCCAGTCTGTCATCTCGGCCCTACGCGTCACATTGGTGGAGACCGAAACTGTCCAGCTAAGATCGACGCCTCTGTGGGAGCCAGGTGAGCACAACACTTTTACATGCTTGTGTGTCTCTCTCTCCCTCTCTCCCAGGAAGGGGGCTGGAACTCTCTAGTCCCAGCCCACAAGTCTTCTACAATGTAGGATGTGAAAACAGAAGTTGTCCCTGATTGGACAACTACTGGCTTTTTGAAAGGTGCAGATCCTTACCATTGGTGGACTTGGACTTGCTTGGAGCTCCGATTTTGGTTAAGAGGAGGACTTCTATTTATTTATTTATTTTGTATTTGTAGAGCGCACTACAGCCCACAGGCAACGAGGCGCTTTAAGGAAACTTTACGAGGCTTGCTTGTGTGTTTCAATAAGCGGCCCAAGAAAGAATGCTTAGATACATTTTGTTAGGTTACAGTTGTTACAGTTTGATACGTTTCATTTGTTGCAGTTATACTTCAGCTCTAGTTGGAGCCAAGAATCCCTCGAAGAGCAAACCATTGAGGACTGGAAGACGACTGCTGAAGTAGCCCAGCATTCCTATTAGTGTCTGACCCAGTGAAGCTCAGCGCCTCTACATGATCTCCGAAGACCCTGATCTGTGCTTCAGCCTTTGGACTAGTAGGCTCACTAGTCTCGACATCTTCAAAGGGTTTTGAAGGGTTGGAACCTCATGAAGTGTCCCTGGACTGACAAGCTCTCTCGTGGGCTACTTCTCCAGAAGCGTCATTGTTCAGTGTTCGAGTCCCAACATTTGGTGTTTCCAGCTTGTGCCACAAGTCGACTTCTCCCTGAATTCTATCGTCTTATCTTTAAGGTAACCTGTCCTGGAGCAGCAGCAGGACAGGTTACAAGATAAGACCACAACTGAAAGAGCGACTTAGTCGTCTGCAAACTGTGATCCTTGGATTCTGCATTTCGAAGGGATTGTGTCCTCCGATGTAAAAATTTCAGTAGAGGGTGCTGCGCGTCGACGTCCCTCGAGCCGATGTCCCTCGACGGCCTCTGTATCAGCGCCGATGTCATCACACGTATAAATAGACTCGCACAGCGTCCGTTGCTCCGTTCCGTTTTTCCGCGCTTCGTGGGGCCTCGGAATATCGTTGCTCAGTTCTTCAGTCAAATATATCAATATTCCTTGTGAATACCGACTCGTACTCGATGGTTTCCTCACCCGAACCAACGACTCCACGGTCCAGCTTCAAAAAATGTCAAGACTGTAGAAAGAAAATGTTGCCGGATCCTCACAGGATCTGCTTATGGTGCCTGGGAATCGAGCACCATTGTTCTGAGTGCGAGGACTGCATGTCCATGACGGCGAAAGCCTTGAAGGAGCGTAAGGGGAAGCTCGAGAGAGGTAAGGCAGTTAAAACTTCTTCGAAGTTTCCTCGGCGGAGTCAAGGCATTCGTCTCCTCGCCATCACAAAATACATTCTCGTTATAGGTCTCGAAGCAGTTCCCATCACACTGCGAGATCTAAGCATTCAAAAAAGAGACGTTGAAGATCCCCTTCCTCGTCTTCATCTTCATCTTCTTCCGTTTCCCCAAAAAGGGTCTCCTGTCCCACAAAACATAGCTCTCAGGCTGAGTGGGAGGAATTCGGGAAAAAGATGCTAAGCATCTTCGAGAAAGCGGCCTCGACCCCCTCGAAGACTGCTGAGGGTGATACCCTGGGTGAAAGACCTGAAAAATCAAAAAGCCGCGAGTCGCAGCACCCGGCGAAAGAAGCCACTCGAGAGCGTCACAAACCCTCGAGTAAAGGCAAAGTTACGTCTTCGACACATAGATTGGCGTCGTCGACATCGGAGGGTTCTTCGACACACAGGTCAGTCGAGTCGATGCTGTCTTCGACGCCGAGAAAGGATAAACCCACGGCCACCTCACAGCCAGTGGCCATACCCAGAGCCTCGAGCACGAGAATGTCGTCGACAACCTCGAGTAGAATCCCGTTACTCTCGAAGTCATCAAGCCTCTACCACCTTTCTCTACGCCTTTTTTGATGGCTTCGATGGCTTTGAAGCCTTTAACGTCCGCGTCGACTTTTTCTCAGCCAATCATGACTAATTTGGCTCCTTCTGCTCTGGAAATGGGATTTATACCATTTTCAAGACCTGATCATTCCAGAGTCTTATCTTCTATTTATGAAGAAGGGGAGGATTCGGATCAGCAAAGACCTTTTGAGTTGCAGGGACCTGCGACTCCTGCACCAGAGGAATTTACCTCTGAGGAAGGTAGGTTTAAAGACCTCCATGAATCCCTACAGGAAGCAAGTGGGTTGGACAGTTGCCCAGAAGTAGAATCTGCCACACCAGACCCAGGGGAACATGCTGAAACCCCTTATAGAACCTTGATGGCAAGGATAATAGAGTTTATGGGGTGGTCCACACCCTCACCTGCTTTTCAGCAAGACGACCTCGCAGACATCTTGGTCAAAGGTCCACAGGAGGATCCTCTGGTGCCATTTCATGCGGCATTACAAAGGAGAATATTGGCAAACTGGGAAACGCCTGACGTAATCCCAGCAGTTAACAAAAAATTGTCAGCTAAATGTAGGGCGTCTTCTGCGTCTTCTGCTGACCCTGAATATTTATCCAAACACCCAACTCCGGAGAGTCTGGTTGTTGAGGCAGCTACTTCAGCAGGTAGTAAATCGGCTTACACTACTGTTCCACAGGATAGGGATGTTAAGAGATATGAGACTATGGCCAAAAAAGTATTTTCCGCATGTAGCATGGCATTGAAATCCATCAATGCTACTTGTACGCTCGCTAGGTTCAGCCACACACTTTGGGAGTGTGCTTCATCAGCGGCGGACTGCCTCCTGGAGGGAGAAGAAAGGGAAGCGTTCCTAAACATCAAGGATGGTAAAGACGCTATGTGCAAATCCCTTCAAACTGGCATCGATTCTGCGTACGGCACCCCTTCTTTTTTCTGTTGGTCTTAACTTCAGAAGTAACCAACATTATTTTGTCTAGTAAGCTACGGCGGTTCTTATATTGTTAAATGTGGCCGTAGCCTCTGACCGCCAGCTGGATGATCCCCTTCAACCGACATGACGTTCAGACTGCTTGGCTACATCAAGTTAGCGTTGACTGAATTATCAGTCGTGTTTTTAGAAAAGTACTGTGTTTTTCAATTTTCTAATTAAACGGTATTATTCAGATAATGAGCTCGAAACATGATTCAATATGTATATTTTAAACATATAATGAAATACAAATAAAATATTTATGGTTTCTAAATTTCTTTGCTCTTGGTATGGTTTGATCTGTGGTTCTGAATTTGGGTGCCCCCCACCTAGTTCCATAGACGGGCTCCTCCATAACTTGTTTTTTTCCGCTGACACACTTTACGTTTATTAATGACGGCATCAGCAGAGCCATGGCGGCTAGTACAACAACCCGGAGATTTGCTTGGTTGCGGAAGTCTGGTTTTGCTCCAGATGTGCAAAGCAGACTCTTGAATATGCCCTTTGACGGCTCTTCTTTGTTTGGTAAGAAGGCGGATGACAGTTTAGAAAAACTACAAACATCTAAGGCAGCAGCAAAATCCCTAGGAGCTGCAATGCGTCAGACACCATATCACCCCTCAGGAACCTCTTGGAGAGGTAAGTCCTTTCGCTTCTATTCCGCATTCGGAAAGGGCAGAGGACAGCCAGTTCAAAGGGGTCAGAAAAAATTCACCCGAGGTGGACGGGGTAAAAACACAAAGCCGCCGCAGCAGCAGTAGGTGCCTCTTTACCCTCGGCATCTGCATCAGCCGCCTCCTAACCGCTCTGAGGACTCTCTTCACAAAACACCAGTAGGAGGCAGGTTAACTCAACATCTGACGGAATGGCAGGCTATTACGTCAGATGCTTGGGCATTGGAGACAGTTGCCCAAGGTTACTGCCTGCCTTTTCTACGCATCCCTCAGTAATCCACCTGGGAACAGCTCTCTGAAAGTTCGAGATCCGCTCCTCTTGCAGGCGATTGTAGACCTGCTAGAGAAATGTGCTATAGAACCGGTACCTGTAGCGGAGAGGAACAAGGGCTGCTACTCCCCCTACTTTCTCATACCGAAGAAAGACGGAGGACTGAGACCTATCTTGGACTTACGAGAATTGAACAAGTTAGTCAGGTAGGACAATTTCAAGATGGTAACTCTCTCAGATCCTTCAGGCCCTCCAGCCCCAGGACTGGCTGTTATCTCTGGACCTCCAGGATGCTTATTTCCATGTGCCAATCCATCTCAAACACAGGAAATACCTGAGGTTCGCAATTGGCGGCTCTCATTATCAATTTCGAGTTCTGCCATTTGGGCTGACCTCCGCCCCGAGGGTCTTCACCAAGCTAATGTTGGTAGTGGCTGCGAGTCTAAGGAGGGAAGGGATCCACGTCTACCCCTATCTGGAATCTGAGTCAGGGGGCCACGTAAGCATCAGTGTGCCTACTGCCCCCCTTCTAAAGTTTTGGTATTGCACTTGTGACTGGTTCCCATAATTTACTGCATCTACATTACTTAACCTGCATTGGTTGATTAACTTATGTGTTGTCTTATAAGTGATCAAAATGGTGATTGTACAGATTTGTATTGCAGTGTTGTGTACTACCTGCTAGTTTAATTTTTCAGTGTGTTCTAAAGCTCTAAAATAAAATGCATTTTTATAAATGACTGTCTAAATTGAATTATTGTATGCCATACTGTGTGGACTCATTGCGGTCCCCTGACCCAAGACTCACTCTACTGAGACTAATCTTTGACTGCTCATCCGCGTACCTTGATTGACTTTTGGCTAACCTCTCAGTTCCCTGTTCATCATGACTAGGGTGGCCTCCCAAAATCTGTCCCCCAGGCCAGAATGTAGAAATCCATCTTAACTCCAGGATAGGAATGTAAAGCTAGGAACAGAGGAAAGTTATGTTATGTTAAGTTCATTTATGCCACGCAAGGCTAACACCCAAGGGCAGTCTCCAGGCGCTCAAGTGGCTCTGCAAGAATGAGGGCAGGGTTGATTAGTGAGGGTAGAGTGATAGGATAGGTCCAGAACGAGGAGAAACTGACGTCTGTGTGTTGGCTTGCAGATAGTAGGTTGCTTGCACTGGCTTGTTGTAGCCGTACGGTTAAGGTCCAATGCCTGGGTTGTTTTCTATGTGACTATTATGTTGTGGTGCGTCTGTGTTTGTTCTGTGTAGATTAGCAAGTATTTAACGTTGTGCACACTGGCTTGTTCTGTCCATATGGGTAAGGTCCAGTGTCCGGGTTTGGTCATTGTAATTGTGTATTACTTGTGTTATGTGTGTGTTAGCGTATAAATTGGTAAGCCCACTGGGCATGTATAGTGTTATGATGGTGTGTTTGAGGAAGTAGGAGGAGGGTGGTTTGTACATTGGCTACTCTTGAAGTTCTTCTATGTGGCTAATCTACACAATCCTATCTGTTGTGACGCATGATTAATCTCCACAATTCTATCTAGTGTTACGCATGGTTAATTTCACAATCTAAAAGTGACGCATGGCTAAACTTCACAATTCTAAGTACAACAGAGAGAAGACAATCCTACCCCGCCTCCTCCATAGAGTGATTAAATTGCTATTCCCGCTAGTAACAGGGACGTTAAAGCCAGAGGGGAGGATTAAAAAGATATTAATGCGATGCACAGTGCCTCAAGTTTAATGCACAATCGCAATGCTGCGTGCTATCAATGCTCAAGCACAACCCAGCAGCCCTCAATAATTGAACAGTGAGCAGTCATGCAGAATCAGCTCCAAGCTCAAACCCTGCCGAAGAAGACAACCTGGGGTTCCACCACTGTAAAATCCATACCATACCTGCGCAGGTGCAATCTCTGGAACGGCGAACATGCAATTGCAAGCCCCACTGACATGGTTACCAGGAGTGGGTACTGATGATCCTGGTACCTGGTAATAGTTGTGACGATCCTTCAGATGGTGTCACTTCTCCACAAGGGAGAACCCTTCTACATGAGGCTAGGGAGGTGAAGCCACTATCCTATAGCTCCCTAGGAGTGACAATATGCGGGAGGGACTCCTCTCCTGGGGATAAGGATGAGATTGGGAGGCTCAGCCCCTTTAAACCCCACCCGGTAGGCTCGGGCAGGATCTGAACCTTATGAGTGTAAACTCATGTCTACAACCATGTGTTACTGTGAAACATTGAACAACCCTGACGGTTTAGGTACTAAGACGAAGAAGCAGCTGTAGTCAATGTAATGTGTGTTATGTCAGGTCGGACCCTACTGTAACAGGGCATTGGAAACAAACCAAGGCGAAGGTTATCTGAGAGAGAACCAGAGCAATCAGTCAAGGTGGAGAGCGAAGTTGAGAATCGGAGAGAAGTTGCAGCCGCAAGAACAACCCAAGAAAGGCCCGAGAAGCTTGAGCAAAAGACGTGGAGTGTGTGGTTCAAGGGAACACACAAGGACTTCTTGCAGGCTTGACCGCGTGTTGGCCATGGAGAAGGCAGAAATTATGAGAATATGCATTTCTCAGAGGCGGAATTGAAAGCTGGTGGCCAGTGGTTGTGAGGCAAGCCAAACAAGAGAAGGAGTTAAAGAACACCCCAGTTGACCAGAAGTACATTGTCCGTCCTGAGCTATTCACCACTCATGATTAAAATATAGAAATCAAGTCATTATGGTGCATCCTGAATACAGGGGATTACCCGCTTGCAGAACCTGCGTTTGCATTCAAACGTAGATTGAACGTGAGACAGGTTGGTCAAAACCCTATGCGAACTCAATACTAATACAGACCCTACACAGCCCACCCTCTGGAATACCAACCCAGTTACGACAAAACATGCGGGGAAAGGACGGAGCATGCAGGGAAAGCATCATAAGTCAGCTGAGAGTTGGCCTTACAGAAGGACGGAGATTGGGTCATGGTGGTGTGACTTGCAGTGGGTGGACCGAGCAGTGTCCCAACTGCGCCAAAACAGCTGACCTTATTCGTTCCCACAACCACTTTTACAAACCTGAAGAGTATCCAGGGAGGTGGTGGCTGGACGTTCTCTACAAGGAGGGAAGGCTGAGTTCCTTGTTAGCTTGCCGACAGCCAGCTGTACAGGGCACAAGAAGTGAACCCCGACGAGAATGGGAGAAGGCGATTGAACATTTGTCCAAAATCCTACCAACCCGGTGAAGCATCCCGATTCCAATACAGGTAACCAGAATTAACAAAAGTCCCGGAAGGAATGGACAAGCTGTTTGAGAAACTCCTTTTAGGCATTTCATGAAACTTCATACAACAAGAGTGTACAGTGAATAATATGAACTGAGAACACCTACCTCAGTAATTGAGAAGATATAATGTCTGTAAACCCAAGACCCCAACCACCTGAAACAACATAGAAGGGGGTTATCTTATTGACCCTAGAAAGTACAACAGAGGGGCCAAAAAGGCATGGAGGTCCGGGGATAGTTGATGCTCTCCTTTTCTATCCAAATATCGATTAGCTGGGGAAGTCCCTTCCTAAGGAGGGAATAACTGTACACTCCCCAGAATCATCCAGGACTGGTACATCGATCTAAACGCCGATCATCTTCTGTCGATTCCACTGTTATTCATTGCTGATTGGTGAACACCAGATCCTGCCAAGAGTCCCATCTGTTCAGCTCATGACATTAATCTTGCCTTCCTCAACATTGTCATTTCCTTCGAACTTCAAACACACGGGAAAATAGAAAAACACTTTGAAACTGTGAACTAGAAAGAACAAGGTTGTAACCCAGTTTGTGATATAGTTCCCAGTCTAGTTCCATTGGAGTTTGGTGCTAGAGAGTCGGAACGGACACCAGGGAACAGGTACATCATCTCAGTGGGGCGGTTCGACATTTGTGCAAAACCAAGAGATTGTAAAAGACTCCAAAAGGGAGCAACACTTCCTAACAAGAATTGTGCAAGACATTGGGGAACCATCTAGGAGAAGGAAGTCATTCTGCTAGCCCCACGAGAACTTTATGCAACTGTTTATTTTCTGTTAGGTTAGGAAAACCTTGGCGACTTTTGTCAACTTTTGTTTTGACAAACCTGAGGGGGCGTTTAGACACTTCACATCCAGGAGAAAAGGGGTCGTTGTCCTGGAATATGAACAGTATCAGGACTTTATGGTGTTTTGTTGTTGTGATGGGGGAAATAATTAGGAGCCTTTGTGACCGGGACAGTGCATTTTTGTTTTGAGACGCTCAGATTTCTGACGAGCACCCTAGTTTCTTTAATTTAGGTAGGGAAAGCCCCTTGGAATTGGGGATAGAGAGGTTTGGTTTTCATTTAATACAAATCTATAGCAACCACTATTATACAACTTGGTCAGTCTCTTCCTTTTTGCCACAAATTACATGTCCAATGGGTGCCTGGGGATTTATGGAATTTATCTAAAGAATTTCCAGATATTATGAAAGTACCAAAAAAAATAACTGTAATTGAGAACACTAATCCAGTCTTTTAACGCTATCTGGGCTGACCTGAACCAACCCAACAGTGTAATAATGCAGCCAAGGTGTGCCAGCACTTAACTCGAGTGGTTTACCTGCTAAGGATATGAGAACTAACGTTGAAGTGGCACGAGTGGGAGGCGCTTTCATATAGACAACTGCAATTGTGTGCCCAAGAAAGACTTTTTGGGATAAGATAAATAACTAGGTCGTTTTTTCTCCTCATTCTAGTATAAATAATCATGCTGAGACCGCACAGGGAGCAGTGGCAGCTGGTTTTGTTCAGGGTTTGTTGCATAAGATTCAGACCCTATTGAAGAGTATTTGCGTGTAATGACATAATTTTCATGTCAAGAACAGAAGGGATTTAGTGTAAGCTTATGTTTCTTTCAATTACAGACTTTGCAGCAGTAAGGGAAGGGCTACGTTTGTGAATCTAGGCAGTGGTGTGTCCGGTGGCTGTGAGAGGAATTAGACAACGGGCAAGGACTAGAGGTCAGAGGTGCTGCCCCTTCCCCACAAAATAATCAAAATAGATTTGATACTAGCTATACAGCGTAAAACACACATAGGGCTTAATTAAAGACCATGTGGTCCGAAGTACTTTCCTACCGTTAGACACAATATTGTAGCACTAGAGAACGGTGTTGAAGAACAAAACTGAAAAAAGACAAAACCATTGTCTAATCACTAAAAAACACACACAGACTGTCCCTGCAATGAAGAACTCCCTGTCCCTATCCCCATGCATCCTTCCCTAGGAGACCAATGGTGCACTGCCTATCTAAAAGGGATAGCAGAAAGAAATCATCCTGTCCAACAGTCAAACAATAAAATATCTGAATTTAGGTCACTAAAATATCTTTCAAAAAGATACCAAAACCTATAATCTTATCTTTATCAGAGTGTCACATTCAGAGGTGTCTTCGGTTTGCTGCGCTTCGGTTTAATTTTTATCAAAAACACGGGGGATTCACCCCATTTCAACTCACAAGGCAATAATGGCATCCCTCCCACCCCTCACCCCTTGCATGAATCTGGTGCTTATATATAAAGACATTAAGAGCTCTACCTTGAGTTGAGAGCACTATAACTTTATATTAGAAATCACATACACACTAGTAGTGTGCACATATTCAGTTATGCAGCTAGCACAGGGGGTATACTTACCCTGCTGTCTCTCTACCTTATGTTCCCCTCACAGGAAGCGAAGGTGTCACCTGGATCACCACGCTGATCCAGAGAAGGATTAATTCCTTACAATGAATACATTCGGTCCTGAAGAAGATGATCGCAATGACTAAGATTATCGATAAACAGTCGACCAAACCAGGCATGAGTGTTCTCATGCAGATGACGATTACTAATTCAACATACTTGTACACGTCACAAATATTGTTTTAGTACTATATAACTGTACCAGCCTCTAGTTGTTTTCCCTCTTGCACAAGAGCATTTTAGTTCTCTATCAGAGTTAGGTCTGAGTTGCTAGGACTACCTCGTATAACTGGTAATTAAAACACATATGGAAATTCCAGCACAGAGGATAAGCCCATGACACTCTGATAAAGATAGCATTATAGGCTTTGGTATCTTTTTGAACAATATTTTAGTGACCTAAATGCAGATATTTTATTGTTTGACTGTTGGCTAGGGTGATTTCTTTCTGCTATCCCTTTTAGATAGGCTGTGCACCGTCCGTCTCCTAGGGAAAGATCCATGGGGATAGGGACAGGGTGTTCTTCATTGCAGGGACATTCTGTGGTTGCATTTTTTAGTGATTAGACAATTGTTTTGTCTTTTTTGAGTTCGGTAGTTATACAGCGTACCACGATTGAAACCATGAGTGACAATGACATTGCTAGTGCCCAAATCGGCCTCAACTTCAAGCAATAGCAGCTGTTGCCCTCTGCCTCTTCCTTTCCAAACCTGAACGCAAAGATTGTCAAGCCACAGACTAAGCAAGTCTCTCTCCATACATTAATTCCAGTAGACGAAGAAGGTCCTTTTGTCACATGAGATCAATTGGAAAAAAATACCTTTCTAATAAACACAGGATACAAATCGTTCAGCAGTCAAGTGTAAACATTTTCTAAATATTCTACTATCATCTAAAACGTTGTGTGTGCTCCAAGTATTGATAATAATCCAGCAGCAGCGGGTAATTATTAACCTGTAGCGGTTTATTTTTTGTGTTCTGGTCGAATAAATTGGCCTTTCACATATACAAACACAAAATATTGCAGAACAACATTGACAAATAAAGTGACAATACATAAAGGGAATAAAATCCAACAGCAAAGCTTCAGAAATCAACCAACCAATTCTCCAATTCATTCTTGCCTCATTTACAGCATTAAAACAAATTCATAATGGCAGAATCTATCCATATTATCTTTTCAGTAAACCAGTTTTGTCTAAGAACTTTACAAACTCTATAGCTAAAAAAAAAAAGTTTAGTGTCCAGAACTCAGCCTGTCCCAGAATGACTGTCTGTAGCCACTCTATTTTATCCACAAGGCGGCTTAAGAACAGCTTTCAAGTATCCTGTAAAGCAGGGCACTCTGTCATAACATGCTTTAAAGTTCGGGGCATCGTTGGTTCAGGACAAAAATTAAGTCCTCGCACTCCCACTTGCCCCAAATTGTAAGGACCTCATTTGTATGAAATTAATTCAAGCGGAACCTACGAAATTGTGCCCACCAGAAAGCATTAGGGAATCTAATTAGGTATCTAGGCAGTGCCCCAAGCGGTTTATCATTTTCAGAGAATGAACAGTGTAGGGTGTAGCTTTTCATTTGATCTATTGAATCTCACCAATCCGAAGCCCAGACATATTTCTTTTAACCCCCACCGGATTCCCCACGAGGTCCTCCAGTGAACGTCCACTTCTGGATAGGACCTGTTCTGCCATTTTCTTAAAATTCTAAAGAAATTGGACATTACCCCCCATCATTGCCACTTTTATTTCCACATATAGGGAGTGGTCCACAGTGAACATTACCTTCCCGTATAATTGGAGGATCCTCCAATCTAGCCAAGACTTGAGTGAAATGAGACCAAGCTCAAAACGGAGGGAGGACATTGCTAGACCTGGACAAAGATTTTCCACAGCCGCCCCCCCTAGTCGAAACGAAACCAAACCAAAGCAAAAGTATGGTCTTCATCTCTTCCATCGCTAAGCCATAGACTTGTTGGAAACCTTAGCTTTATAGAAATTGATTGGTTTGATGGAAAATTGGCAGAAGGTTAATATTGTGCACATTTTATGGGCAAATTGGTCAATCTTTTTATTTAATTTTTTTTTTTTTCATTTATAAAGCGTGCAAGGCGGCCCTGGGGCATCGTGGTGCTGTTACATAGGGCTTGCTTAGTTACATGAGAAAAACAGTAGACGGATATCAGACAGTGCAAAGTTTACAGAATTGAGATGATATTTACAAAAAGAAAAAAAAAACGCTTCAATTTTAGTAGTTCTGTGGTTGCAGTGGAACAAGCTGAAGCTAGTGGTCTGTCTCTGGCAGGGGTATTTAGTTGAAAAGCTTGGTTTTTCAGAGCCTTGTGGAAGGCTGCATGGGGGGGTTTCATTTCTGAGAGATGTAGGTAAGGCATTCCATTTTTTTGGTGCTAGAAAGAGGAAGCTGGAGCCCCCAGCTTTGACTCTTTTGAAGGAGGGTACAGTGGTGGGACCATTTCGGTTTAGTAGAGGTGGCTCTTTTTTAAAAATAAATTGAGCGATCAGGAGGGGCCGTGAAGGCAAAATTGCAAGCGTTTTAAACAGAATGTGCTCTTTAACTGGGAGCCAGAGGCCATCTCTTCTTGCATGGGAGATGTGATCCCTTTTTGGAATGCTGAGCGCTGCTCTGAGAGCATTGTTTTGTGTGATTTGTAGCCTGTTGAGGATTTTGGCCGACATGCCCACAAACAGTATGTTACAATAATCCAATTTAGCCCAATAGTGGCTCTGGCTATAGAGAGGCAGTTTTTGGATGATAAGGTAGGGTTTCACAGCATCAATGATTTTGGTGGCGAGTGCCGCTGAGGAGGCAATGGCACTGACTTGGCGGGTCATGGAGAGAGAGTAGTCTATGTAAACTACTAGGGTTTTAACTGCTGCTGAGACAGCGATGAGGGTATTCTCAATGTTGAAGGAGCTGTATTTAGTGTCCAACTTGTTGAGAATTTCCATGGGCCCAACCAGGAGGATTTTTGTCCTGTCTGCACTGAGACACAGCCCATTAGCTGCCACCCAGGCCTGGATGGAGACCTACATTTTGCAAAGTGTGGCAGCATCCTGTTCGTAGGAGCCAGTGAGTTGGAGGAGGACCGGAGTGTCATCGGCATAGTTTGTGTAGGCTAGGCTGCTATTATCCAAGTCATTGAAGAGAGGTCGAGTGAAATTATTGTACAGAGTGGGTGATATGCAGGAGCCCTGTGGGACTCTGCAGTTAATAGTGCTTGGTGGGCCGCAGGCTTGGTCCGAGAACACTCTCATAAGTCTTCCTTCAAGGAAGGAGTTGACTCAGATTGTGGCTTCCGGGGAGAAGTGCGCTGAATTTTCGAGTTGTCTGCAGTGTGTCTTGTGATCAACTAGATCAAATGCTGCTGATAGATCAAGGAGCAGGAGCAGCGCTGACTTGCCTTCATCCATAATTTCCCCTAATTGGTTCTTGAGATCCAATAGGGCCGACTCTGTACCGTGGACTGAGCAGAATCCAGATTGCCTTTTTCCAAGGATATTGTTCACTTCGAGGAAGTGTTGGATTTGTACATACGCAGCTTTGTCCAGATTTTTTAACAGATAAGGGACAGTGGTGATGGGTCTATAGTTTTTGGGTGAATCTGGGTCTAAATTGGGCTTTTTCAGAAGGGGGCGGACCCATGCCTCTTTAAGGCAAGAGGGGTCAATGGCAAAGGCGAATGAAGCATTAATGAAGGCTGTCATAAATGGAGATAGTCTGTCTTCGCAGTCTTTGAGATTGACTGGGCAAATATCACCTTTGCAGTTGGAGGGTGTTAGGCTGAAACCTGTGCAGTTCCCTCTGGGACCACTGCAAAAGATTTAAGACTACAGGTGTTGGCAGTAAACCCACTTGGTAGCAGTCTGTACCACACAGATTCACTGTGGTAGCTGTGGCTGAGCAGTCAGACTTCCCTCAAGAAGAGTTAGGCAGTATATAGAGGATACAGGATAGGTACAGAGGCACAGTAGTACAAGCAAACACTGACCAGAGCTAGGTGTAAAAGTATATACTTATTTATTTTAAAGGCACACTCATAAATTACACTAACACAGAAAAAGGTAAGTAAGTCAAAACACAGTTACTATTACTTACATGTACATCCCTAGTCATTTGTTGGACAAGTCTAAGTTAACACCACTTATTTCCAAACAGAGGTGAGTGCTTAACGTCAGATGGCACTCCAACAAGTTATTAAAAAAGGGAGGGAAAAACAGAAGTGATGAAAGCAGCAAGGTAAAACACTTTTCACATAAGGTTAGAAAAGGCAGTCAATTGTGGAACAAGGAGAATCGGTTCGAGGCCCGCTTTAGAGAGAGCCAGGCGAAAATATGCCCAAGATCACACAATGTCACAAGTCTTTGCAGGTGAGTAGAAAAGGTTTTACTGCGTTTAGAAAAAGTTTAGTTAGGGTGTCCCAGGCTTACCCAGGTTCGAGAGCCGAGGGCTAAATCTACCCCGTACAATCGGTGGCAAGGGAAGCCGGGCGGAACACAGTACCTTTAAAAGTGGAAAGGATCCTCCAGCGGTGGTAGTTGTTCCTGGTAGTGGATGCAAGTCGCGGCGTCGTCCAGAGGAAGAGGTGATCTCGTCGTGGAGGAAAGCTGAAGGTCGTTGCACTACCAGGGATGAGACCAGCCGTGGAGTTTTCCGGTCACAAAGGATTTTACCCCTCTTTCGCGGTTGAGGTAAAAAGTGGTATCCCGGTTGCCGGGGTGCTTGGCACAGGCAAGGCGGCCACGAGATGCTTCGGGACAGCGAAAAGAAGGCAGCAACTGGTTGTCCCCACCAGTTAAGGGAAGAAGACTCTCCGGCGGGAGATCTCCTCTGTCGTCGGAAAAAGTGGTGAGACGGTTCCGCAGGGCTCCACCGGTGGTGTCGTCTTGGCAGGTCGGCTCGGCTTCTCCCTCTTCGGCTTCTTAGGTCCTGTGGCTACTTCTGAAGAACCAGTCCAAAAACCCTGCTTTTATGCAGCAAACCCCCATTCATACAGCCTAGCTGTCACTCAAACATGCTAAGTGGTGAGCGGGGTGGCTCACCACTTGGGCCAATCACACCAGAGTGCGACATGAGTTGGCAAGACAACTCAGTCCAGGGTGCCTAAACCCCCTCCCACACCCCCTGTGGTACCCAGACAGAATGGCACCACTGTGGAGGGCTTCTGTGCAGAAGGCCGCCAAAAGTGGAACAAAGGCTCGACTCGGGTTCAGGGTTACTGAAGTGAACCTAGACGCCATTTTGGCGGCGAGTTCTGGCAAAAAATCCCAACCGGTGAATTTATATTAAATAAATAAACCGGCGGTATCTTTAACATTGCACCAAAAAGTGGTGCATTAAAAACAATGGGAAATCCCATTGGGAAATATTCCGGTGGAATATTTCCGTGGTATCCACTGCCACCAGCCAGAACTCGGCGAGGGGGGACGGGACAGTACCCCCTCGACAACAGACCCAGGGGCAATCTAATTGCCCCTACCAGTATTTCCACAGTAAGATGGTTTGTACTGGTTAAGTTCCTAAGTTAAGACTAGTAAAGTCAATGGTGACTTTACAGACCCAGGGAGACAGTAGTCAGTCCCAGGGTGTGGAGTCTGTTTGGGGGTCTCTATGACACCCCTGTGTTACTGCACTGAGGGTGCTGTGTAACACACATTCAAAAACCAATGATAGCCTATGGGGAATAAATACCCCCTAGCCCATAAGCACATAGCAAGTCACAGAAACAATCTCAAGTCATGTCCAAGAGTGAGGGTAAAAGAGTCTCACTCTTGGCAGGAGAAAAAAATAAACCCCAAAAATCCAGCAAAGCTGCTGGGGCACTCACTAGGTTAGGAAATTCAGCCTAAACAGAGAATTCTCCCTAACAGAGGGTTTGGTTTGTTTAATGATGGCTAGCACGACAGTCTGTTACTACTCTAAAGGAGAAGGGCGTTAGATCTTCGGTGTCGTGGTCAGTCATGGGTGAGGTGGGCATGTTGGCACTAGGCAGTGCATTATAGCGGGCTTTGATTTCTTTCCTGCAGGAGATCTATTTTTCCGAGCATTGTATATTGCATTCTGGTGCACCAGCTCTCGTCTTTAACACGTTCTTGTGTGGAGATGGCAGGTATGGCCAGTTCTTTGAAGATGGCAAAAAGCTCTTTCGACTCCGATTTGGCATTAGAGATTCTGGAATTGAAGGCAGTTGACTTAGCTAAGATGATGGCTTTTTTGTATTGGGCGGAAATTTGTTTGTAAGCCTCTAGCGTGGAGTTTTGTGGGTCGGCTTGCCATTTGGAGAGTGCCATGTGCTTGTGGGAGTGTAGTTCTTGGAGATCCTTAGTGAACCAGGAGTTTGTGTGTTTCTTCCTTTTGGCTTTCTTGCTCTCTTAGGGGCAATGGTGTCTATCACTGTTTTGATTGTGTTACGCTCCAAGGCGTTATTGGAGAACAGAGGCTTGAGGGCCTGACCATCAAGAAATGGGAGGATCCTGTCCATGGTAATGTTACGTGAGCATCTAGCTAATGCTGGTGGGGCGGGCGATTGAATTTGGGGATAGTAGTAGTGGTCGGGACGGAGAAGTGGATAAGGTGGTGGTCTGTCCAGGGGCAGGGAGTGCTTGAGCTGATGACTGTTGCACAGTTCTGGTCAGCTACCCAGTCCAGGATACGTCCTTTGGTGTGGGTAGGGCGTACGATTCTTTAAAGGAAGCCCATGCCCTGGAGAGCTCTGGCCAAGGACTTAGCTTGTTTATCTTTTGGGTCATTGAAGCCCAGATTGAAATCCCCAAGTAGGATGATTTTAGCTGTTTTCTCAGGTTTTTGCCTAGTATATGGAGTAGATTTCCATTGAATTCAAGTAGTGGGCCTGGAGGGCGCTATATGACATGGATGGCCATGGTACAGTTTGGTGAGAGGGAGAGTTTAACAGTTAGAGCATCAGCGTTACCATCTAGTGGTGAATTAGTTTGTCTAACCAATGGGGATTCCTTGACAATGAGGGCCACTCCCCCTCCTTTGGCGGTAAATCTGTCTTGTTGGAAGATGGTGTAGCCTGGTGGTAAGGCTAGTGAGATGGCTGGACCTAACGCTTCATGGAGCCACGTTTCCGTAACGGCAAGAGCATCCAGATCTAGGTTGGGAAGCAGGTCATGTATCTCTGTAGCATGGGCTGGGAGAGAACGTGAATTTGTAAGGGCACATTGGAGTGGAGGGGGAGGACAGGGTTTTGTTCTTGCTTATGGTTGGCTTAGGGGTCCATAAATCTGTTTTGGAGATTGCTAACTCAGTGGGATTGTGGACAGAGGGGTGCTGAGGTTGTTCTGTCCACATAAGTCTGGTGTTAGCTGGAGCATGGCGTGCCTAAAAATTGGTTTCTAATGGATGTGGGTCTGGGGCATTTGGCATGGTGATGGCGCTCTGTGCGACACCTCAACCTAGCTTGTCTATTAGCTAGGTTAATGGAGTAATTGGTTGTGAGCTGCTGCTGCTGGGTAGGGCAGGCATAAGGCTTGCTGGAGAAGGGTGGGGGGAATGTCCGATGAATTAGGTGGCTTACACTCCATGCTGTTGGAGGTGTGTGCTAGGTTGGCATATGTTATGTTGGTGTCTGCTAAAGTCCGTGCCTTATTAGGAGAGCACAGTGACGGGATCCCTGGGTGAGCGCTGATGCTGAGAAGTACACAGTTCTAATGACTCATATATGAATACAAATATGCACAGTGCCTATGGGGGTACAGAAAAGTTAACTAAGTTTGCCTTTGTCAAAAGCTGTTAACAATAGTTTAAGCTATGCGATTAATCAGTATAGGTAGGCATACCTATGAGCAAGTATTACAGTGAAGGTCATTCTACATGGCCTGTCCAATGCGCGCTGTAGTGAGTTGTTGGGATTCCGCCGACAGAGTAGCACCTTAGCAATACAGTGAGCGCTTAGTGGGCAGAGCGAAGATGGAACGCAGGAGTGATCGTGGCAGTGGCTTTTTCTCCCTTAGCCGGTAGCGTGTACAGAGGGCATACGTTTGTTTTAGCCGCAAGATTTTCACTGTGGCTTGTTGAGGCAGAAATGATAGCACAGTGAGATACGGGGTATTGGACACATGTTGTTTTGCCCTTATACCATAGTGGAGAATGCAGCATCGACCTGGTGGGGGTGATGCATGTTGGAGTAGGTGGCTGATAAGTGAACACAAAGTTTGGAAGTCATTGAGGTACTCACGATTGGCGAAGTCCACAGCTGTGTAGTGCTCGGTCAGTCAGCGGGGCACTAGGGCAGGGTGCCTGGCCCAATGGCACGTACGGCCCAGACAGACACAGACAGGCCCTTAAACTAGGGGGCTTCCGCCTGCCGGCTATGCCTATTGGTTATGGCTGGTGGGCCAATGCTACTTTGTATTTGCTGGAGTGTGGCAAACAGCATCACTTGGTGATACAATGGACAACTGATAGCAACATCTGAGAGGCAAAGAGCATGGTAAATGCTACTGCCAAGGAAGCTCGGAAACAATGGTTGCCTCAGGTCACGTTATACCCAGTGAGTGATTACTGTGATGGCATATGCCATACTTTTACATTTGAGGTTCACACTGAACTGTCACATTGCTATTGTATGAGGGATGATATACATTATGTTGACAGACTCGGTGTAACTAAGATTGTATGCATGCTTATTCAATGAGTGCCATAATCAGCCCTATAAAGCCAATCTTTGAAAAGAGGCTATTGTGATAAAGCATCAAATACCATTGTATTGAACTGTCCGTGATGAACTGCTCCCACAATGTGGACTATTCTGAACAGTACGCTTGACTGCGTTCTTCTATATACCATTACCGAACTTCAAGTAACGTCTCGTTTTCCAAATTGTTAAACGAGTGACACAATAAGATTCACACAGCAAAAGGACATTCTAATAGTGAAAGGGAGAGTATGTAGAAGCCTGGATGGGTGAGTGAGGGGCACAGTTAATTTAGTGGTCTCGGTCAATAATATTTACAAGGGAGGCATCTGTGAGGCGAGGGCTAGAAAAGGTAGCTGGGTTAAGAATGTGGTTGCAATTGACCAACCTAGATGCAAGTCTGGGAGATGTTCATACTGTCTATCTAAGCAGCATCACTCAAACCATCCTAACGAGTCCCATATTTAAAATCACTTTTGCTGGTTGAAAGATTGAGTGGGACATTGCCTGCTGAGATGAGCAATATTACCTGTTCGATCAGCTGAGATCGAACTGTGATGACATCAGACACAAGTCCTGGCCAAAGGTGTGGAGTGCAGATTGTGGAGCCCCCGCAGTGCTGTGGCTCTCGAGTAACTTGTGGAAGTCTAAAAACTGGTACTGCAACATTAATGCTCCTTCAACACATATGGGCTGGTTCAGGGTATATGGGTCCACAACGTTTCAAACTACGCTATGGTTTGGATGTGACTGTGTGATGCATTTTGAAGTCTGCAAAATCCAAGTCTCTGGAAGAACTAACCTTTTTGAGCGTTTCAGAACTGAAGACGGGCTTCAGTTCGTAATAGGAAATGACTTGACATGGGTGAAAAGAGCCCCTACAAATTCAGTGGGAATGAGAAAGTAAAACCAGTTCACTTGTAGTTTGAATCTGTTTGGAGGGGTGTGCCAAAGGTTGGAGGCCAAATGCAACTGTTTCTCATGAATGACAGCTGCGTGCATCCAAATGAAACAAAAAAACGCTGTGACTTTAACTTTTAAGCCATGACTGAGAGGCTTGATGTATTCTAGCCTGCAGAGCGAAGATGTTAAGCATTTTTAAAGTGTGATGTCAAATTTGATTGAACTTCTATTGTCCCCTATCATTTCTAGAACTTATTAAAACTATTGCCAGATGTACGAAGACTATCTGACATTAAGAAAGATCTATACATGATCCAAGAAACATTTAATCATGAAATAAATTATTAGACTTCGCAAAGTAAACAGTGACCACATTCAACTTAATGTGCCATGCTATTAAGATATTGAAATTGACTGAATCCTATCAGTGGGCAGCAGTAATTGAGACAGTAACTGCCATTGTAATTACTTTCCCACTCTGCTAGTGGTGCTGCTGTCACAAAAGAATCAAACTCTTTATACTTTGATAATGAATATGCTTGTGATGCTTACTAATTGAAATGCAAAGGATTATGAACAATTATTACACTTGATGAACATTTTCTTATGCATGTTTTAAAAGAAAACGTTCTAATGACACGCATTGTTTGAATTCACATTCTAAAACATTAGGCAGTAGGATATGATAAAACTCTAAAGAAGAGAAATAAATTAAATCAAAAACAGTGAAGAAATACATAATTTGAGCGTTATGCTGGAATGGTTAAAGTCTCGGTCCGAGGTACATGTACACCGAGCAGAACACAGTCCCTTCTCATGAAGGCGTGGTTAACTTCCAGAGAACTGGAATAAGTCACAAGGATGCTAGGTGCTTGGTCAGGTATTATGTGTAATGGAATATAGAAGTTGTCACATGGCTAGGCCAAGCGAAATTGTATGTGTCTGGAATGGTGCTGTAAAGCCTTACCCCCCCCCCCCTTCCCAACCACCCACCCCCCAAGGTCGGAGGATGCGCCATTAATTAGTAAGTTAATTTTAAATGTATCCTGTATTCTTTGAGGTTCATTGTGTAAAACCATCTATTGACCCAGAGGTGTCTTTGGTGGGACGCTGATACAATGCTGGTTTTCCCGTTCATTTCGACACAGCTGTACAGAAATCAACCCGGTCTTTAATTGTTCTGCCTAGGTTGATTTTTGGGTTATATGGTGATGCGTTTTTACAGGGTAATATCCCACTGTTGCCATACATTTGTGGATTCTGAAGTCTCAAGAGTAAACTTTAATATACCTGAGAATGTATAAACCTTGTTTAAGAATATATGCTGCTGACTGTAAGTGCCTGTTTTAAGTACCTAAATGAATAGGCCTTACCACCGTTTATGACATAGAATCAATACAATTGACATTTACTATAAAATTCAACATATCAAATAAAAAATAAGAAAACAAATGTACAATTCCAATTTTTGAATGAGAGTACAGAGCAATACATAATTATTTTGAACAATAATCCCTGTGGATATGCTCCCAAAGGGAGAACCAAGGATGTAATTTAAGACAATCCATTTACCTAAAGTAATGTTCCTGAGGAAATTCAAACCTGAGCATTCACAGAACAAAAATCTTTTAGGGTCTCCACAGAGACAGAACATCGGCTACAAATTGCATCATCCACCCCTTCAACCTTCCACCAACATTTATTCTCCTTACTCAATAGCAAATTTAGCCAAAAGCGCAGCAGGTTTCTAGCGAAGGCCCAAGATGGATACACTAGAAGGTAGGCGCATGGACGTAATTTTAGGGTGGACAGGGGTGTTTGTCCCCCCCAACTTTCATGACACAGCATTTTCTCCCCATTCATTTGGCTGGGGCACCTTTTCTTCAGCTGTAATGTCCCCCCAACATTTTCCGCAAAGTTACTCCACTATATAGGCGACACAGCGTTCCAATTTCTGATCGACCTTATTTAATTCGGTATACGTTCTGTAGGTTTTTGCTTTATCACAAGTGCTGATCCAGTCCTGTAGACAGATCTTTTTCCTAGCCAGCCAGTTATCTGTCACTGCCTCCTCCATACTAGTAGATAACGTCTTCAGGTAGATATCACATGACTGGATCAAAACACTGTCACAAAGTGCCCTGGACCTGTTCAGCGGATTGTAAATCTTTAGACATAATTGTGTTTTTTTCCAGCCTATTTTTGAGTTTAATGAATCCAGGCCCTGTTCGAATGATTGTGATGGGGACTGATGAGGTGCTTTTCCAAAACAACCCTTCCAAATAGTCAATCATATTCGACCAGCTGGTAGTAAGTCTCAAGCCCATAGCAAATGGTTGGAATCCCTTTTGCATCATAAAAGAGAATTTGCCAAAATGTTGATCCAATTACCTCATTTGGCATAACATATGCTTTGTCTTAGCTAGCACCTGCTCTATTAAATGTCTTTCCTCTGGTTCCATAGATGTTACATCCCAAATACCTCAAATAATGGACCTCTTCAATATTGTTGGAATTCAGCATCCAGCTGTTAAGACAAATTTCTGCGGCCTGAGCGGAATACCAAGATGTTAGATTTCATGGTATTTATAGTCATGTGGTTTTCGTGGCAGAGAGGCCTTAAGGAGGTGCTGAATTCCAACATTTGAGTGGTCGAATAAGAGGATATCGTCAGCATACGTGAACCAAAACATTTGTTTTCCCAAACACTGAATCCTCCATTTCCACACCAATGTCCGATCGAAATAGATTAAATAGTAAAGGCGCCAGGAGACAGCTCTGGCGCAGACCATTTGATGTTTCGATGGAAGAGGAGTTGTTGCCCAACCCCCATGCTTAATCTTACTCGTAGGATCGTATTTGAGTGAAGTCTGATCCTGATGGACAACAGATGTTTAGGGATACCCCACTTACTCAATTTGCTCCAGAGCAGGTTTCCTTCGATTTTATCAAAAGCCACCAATAAGTCGATGGACAAAGCACACACATCAGGAACTCTTTTCCCTTACCCTCTGCTGCAGGTAATTGATCACAAAGCCTTCAGTCGTAGTTCCCACCCCTTTGCGGAAACCAGGCTGGTTTGATTTTAGAATGCCTGAATTTACTGGCTATGAGGAAATGTCTGCTAGTAACAAAGAGGCAAACACTTTTGAATCCAAATCTATAAGGGCAATAGGTCTATAATTGAGGGGGTTAAGTTTGTTTCCCTTATAAACTGGGACGATAGTAGCAGTATGCCATGAGTCGGGAAGTTTTTCGTAGGCTATGGCTGTTTTAAAGACTTTATATAGGGTGGCATCCCAGAACGTGGGACCTATCTTTAGGACTGCGTTATATAGCCCCTCGGGGCCAAGAGTTTATGAATAATTGCCTCTATATCCTCGAAGTCAAAATCCCACAATGCTGCCCCACACTCAAAGCCAGGCACTGACGAGGAAGGGCTATACAGCTGATTCTCCCATTGTTCTTCCACCACCGGGCAAGCCTGTAGTATAGCCTGGTTATTTTCCCCGTCATGTATGATCTCCTGAAAATGTTTATTTTTCATCTGACTTTTCTAAGATGGTTGCTAGCATGCGTTACCCTGCTATTTGACGTCTCAACACTCGGGAGTCCTTTTAGTTTACTTCTAAAGTTCCTCTTTACCTGTTTCATACTTAGTGTGTAATAAATTGGACTTAAGTTTTGACCCTTCATATTTTTTATATTTCTGCGCCTTTCTTGTTTCAATTTCTGTTTTTCAGGGATGGTAGAAATCACGTGTGGTGTTAACACAAAACTCTGTACTGTTAACCCTCACTGCGGTCTCTTGCAACACGTTTGTGAATAGTAAGCCATGATGTCCCAGTCTTGACAGGCCCAATGGTCCCAGGCCTCAACAAATAGCAACATGAACCTATTCATGTTTTTATCACTCTATTTTAATTTGTCTTTAGAGTGTTTTATATCAAGGCTCACCAATGCCCCTCGGGTTTTGCCCAGGTTTGAGCATAAAAACCTAGTCCATAACACTGAGTGTTCACTAGGTTCTGCTGCAACCACTATAAAGTGCTCACATCAATGAAATGTCTTTTGTGAGACATACATGAAGTCGATACTAGAGGTTTGGTCACTCTGATGCCACGTATTGGCATCTAGGTCACCCTTTACATTCTCTTTAGTGGGAAGCGGTTCTACTTGCTCAAGAATGTCTCCCATTTTGTGCCCCTTGTATCTTGTATGTGTGTGCTAGTTGTCCCTCGTCCAAGATAATCTACATTAAAATCACCTGCTAGCAACACATGATTAATTTGTGTTATCCTGGCTGTGTGTGAGGATACTTTCCAACCATTCAATTATCACTGCTTGCTTCATCTCCGTGTAGTTGGCATACAAGTTAATTATTAAGAGAACCTAGGTCACCTTGTGTATTTACTCACATCCTGAATACAATGTGGGTAGGAGAACAGTGGTTCGATAGAATCAACCCATCTTTGCTTTGCCCCCATCAATAAACCTCTCCAGGTCCTGCCAGGCACATTTTTCAAGACCTTATGCTGACATACTGGGAAACCCACAATGATCACTTAATGTGTCGGGAGCGACTCTTGTATTAAAATCAACTCTATCGCCAAGGTTTATATGGCATTCTCCTGACCAGTTAAGTGCTTACAACCACCGGCGTGCCAACTTGCAATGTTAAAGGCCAGGTCTTTCAAACTGGGCATCAAGGGCATCAGTGGTTTCTTCGGATTCCCCTAACCTTACCAACTGACCCCTCCCCCTGGTGTCAGACTGATCAATAACAGTTCTTGCAACTCAGATGTTACTATTGTGCCTTAGGTCTTCCCTATTATCGGAGCGCAGGGGTACTTGGCGTTAGTCAGTGAAGCCATAGATGTCTACGCCCCTTGATCTTAGTTCATTTATGTGAGAAAGTAGATGGTTCTGGACCAGGATAGATGGTTTATCAATCACTACCATGTCCAAGTTCTGGTCCAGGATGAGTTCCACTCGAGATGTCCCTTGAAGTAATTATACGCTAAGTCAGAATCTCAGGTAACTGAGACAAAATGGTGCTATGATTCATAATAAGGTGGTCCTTGTCATGGAAAACATATTCCATCATAAACCAGAGTTTTTTTTTTCCAGAGGGCTATAATACACTGTTTTCTCAGTTCAAGACTTGGCCCACTTGGCCACCCATGCGTCCTCCCCCACGCCCCCATTCTTTCCTGTACTCCATCTTTGGTCATCTTGTGTTAGAGTTCCTAGTTGGGGGGCATACGATTTTCTGAATGGCTTGCACATTCGTGGGCTGACCTTGTGGTTTTGCCACAAAATTGGTTGAGGCATGTTCTGCAGTATGGTCAATTTTACCACTTTCTAGCGATGTTTGCACAGTTTTGCTGTTCTCTTGCGAAATCCTCACCTGAAAGTGATTCTCCAATAGACACCAATCTATTTGGCGGGTCATCTCTAAAGGCCGGAACTATAGTCAGCATTTTGATTGATTGATAAGGGGCGTTATTAAGGTTGACTTTTTACTCTTCTTTGTGAAGAAGGGGGCCACATTTGGCTCTTATCTGTAGTTTCGAAGGGATTGTGTCCTCCGACGTATTCCACATCTTGGACAGCTGTGCACTTTGGAAACGTTTTAGCAGAGGGCATCTTGCGTCGATCCCATGTCCATCTAGGGCCAACGTCACCGAATGTTATATATAGGACGCACAACGCCCGTTGCCTCAGTTCTGTTTTTTCCGACAACGAACGTGTTGGCTTTGTAAAACCTGGCACGCCTTGTGGATTCTTTGAATATCTTATGTCTATTTCTTTGACCCCTCTGACTCCAAGGTCCGGGTTGAAGTCTTGCCGGGACTGCAAGTCCAAGATGTCGTTGACCGACCCGCACCGTATTTGCTTATGGTGCCTGGGTGAGTCGCACGACACCGATGACTGCTCCAAATGCCAGTCTCTTACAGCTAAGTCCTTGCGTGAAAGGAAGGGGAAGCTCCGTGCAGGTAAGCCATTGAAAAAGTCCCGTAAAACCGGATCGAAGTCTAGGGTTTCCACCGACGACTCGAGGGGCAACTCTCTGCATCGGGATGAAGCTTGAGGTTCTCGGTCCCGGAATGGTTCCCGCCATTCCTCGTCTTCGCGGCAATCTCGGAAGCGCCGACACCGGTCTCCATCCCCGTCCGTTTCGGAGGATGGTGCTGTGCGTACAGTCGCCTGTCCCACGAAGTCCTCGACACCGGAGGAGTGGGCGGTGTTTAAGGAGCAAATGATGGCGATTTTCCAGTCGCAAGGCACGGTTCCTGTCGTGTCTTCTCATGAAGCCAGCAGAGAACACACTCGATCTGCGGCTCTCACACGCCTTTGAGCTTGGGCTCACGCCGCCACTCGCACCGGGAGCCCTCGAGGTCTCGTGCGAACAAGAGCAGGTACAAGAGCCGTTCATCCAGGTCTCGGTCCTCGTCCCCAGCGAGACCGGTGCAGCCTGTGGAGGTGCCGTCGTCGACTCGTTTGTTGCCGGTCCAGTCGGACTCGTACAATGATGTTCCGTCCTATCAGCCCACACCTGTAGCGGCGCCGTCGCCAAAGGTCTCGGCATCGATTCCATCGGGGCGGATTCCGGCGTCGAAGCCTTCAGCGGGCTCTGCGTCGATGTTCTCGATGCCCTCGGCGTCGAGGGTCTCGGCATCCTCGGCGCCTTTGGCGTTTTTTGGGTGTACTGTGTCTGAGGAGTTTGCTGGGGCTTCCTCTACGTCTCGAAGGTGGTATTGGGCGCCAGGCCCTCTTCTGTCGCTTTGGCTGGGTTTTCTAAGCCTTTGCCTGACACTTTTGAAGAGGAGGAAAGATTAGACATTGTAGATCCTGTTTCTCAGGATGAGGCTCCAGGATTGTTGGGTGACAGTCCATTGGAGGAATTGAGGCAGTCCCTACATGACGCCAGTGGCCTGGATACTTCTCCGGAAGTTGTTTGGTAGGCCTGAGCCTGGGGCTTATGCAGACTCTTCCTACAGACGGCTCATGTCTAGGGTTTGTGAAAACCTGAGGTGGTCCAGTCCTCCTGAGGATTTTATTCAGGATGACCTTTACTGGCATCTTGGACCAAGGTCAGGGAACATTTCGTCAGGGAACATGGCACTGAAGGCTGTCAACTCCACATGTGCCCTGGCAAGATTTACACACATACTGTGGTCCTGTATTTCCTACGCGGCTGAGCATATTCCCGAGGGGGAGGAAAGGGATGGCTTCCTAGCCATTGTGTGTGATGGCAAGGATGCTATGTGTGAATCCCTTCAGTCGGGGTTCAGCACCATACTACGCAGGTTTGCGTGGTTGCGGAAGTCGGGGTTTGCTCCTGATGTGCAATCCCGTCTTCTGAACATGCCCTTTGGTGGCGTTTATTTATTTGGCAGCAGGGCTGACAAGAGCCTTGAGAGGTTGCAGACTTCCAAAGCTGCAGCAAAGTCTTTGAGCACTGTAGTCCGTCAACCTCTGCCTTTTCGGCCTAGGGGACAGCAATGGAGGGGAGGTTCCTTTCTTTTCTACTCCTCTTTTGGTAGATCGAGTGGAGCTGCCAGTCAAAGGGGCCACCGTAAGCATACCCGTGTTGGAAAACAGGGTACTCGGGATGCCAAAGCCGATCGGCAGTTGCCTCTTTGCCCTCAGGCACTGGCGCAGCCGCACCAGCTCAGTCATGAGGCCATGTCCCATGGTTCGCCGGTTGGGGGCAGACTTGTGCAGCATCTTGGAGAATGGCATGCCATTACTTCGGATGTGTGGGTTCTGGATATCATAGCTCGCGGCTAATGCCTTCCCTTCCTTCAGAGGCCTCACGACAATCCACCGGGAAAGCTCTTTGAAGCGTCCAGATCCGCTCCTTGTGCAGGAAATCCTATCCCTGCTGGAGAAAGGCGCCATAGAACTGGTGCCTTTAGGGGAGAGGAACAAGGGATGGTATTTCCCCTTATTTTTTTATCCCAAAGAAAGACAGGCGATTGAGACCCATCATGGACTTGCGATGGTTGAACAAGCTTCTTAGGAAGGAGAGTTCAAGATGGTCACTCTTGCTCAAGTCTTCCAGGCGCTTCAACTTCAGGGTTGGTTGGTGTCTCTGGACCTCAAGGATGCTTACTTTCATGTGCCGATTCATCCCAAGCACAGGAAGTACCTGAGGTTCGCGGCTGGCGACTCGCACTTTCAGTTTCGGGTCCTGCCCTTCGGATTGACCTCCGCCCAAGGGTCTTGACCAAGCTGATGATGGTGGTGGCAGCGTACCTTTAGGAGAGGGGGGTTCATATCTACCCCTACCTGGACGATTGGTTGAGCAGGGCACGCTCTCCAGAGCAAGCCATGGATCATCTCTCCATCACCTGCCATTCCCTTCACAAGCTGGGCTTCTCCCTAAATTTAAAGTAGTCACATTTGACACCTTCCCAGCGGCTCCAATAAATCAGAGCAGTGCTTGACACGACCCTGGGGTAGTGTTCTCCTCCCCAGGTGAGGGCTCATCACATTCTGCAGATGTTGGACACGTTTCAACGTGTCCAGTGTGTCCCGGCTTTCAAATTCTTAAGGTTGCTCGGCCTCATGGCATCCTGCATTTTTCTGGTGCCAGAGGCCAGACTGCGGATGAGATCTCTGCAGTGGGCTCTGAAGATGCAGAGGTCGCAGTTCTCCGGCAGGATGTCGGATCCTGTTCAGATTCCGATCTCGGTCGCCCAGGATCTTCTATGGTGGGCTGATGAAGGGGGTGCCGTTTTGGCAACCATGGCCGAAAGCGCCGATCGTGACGGATGCCTTCCCTCACAGGATGGGGTGCTCATGCCAACGAGTTGACAGCCAGCGGCCATTGGTCTCTGTCGGAGTCTAGACTCCACATCAATCTGTTAGAGCTGAGGGCCGTCAGGCTGGCCCTGAAGGCTTTTCTGCCGACTGTGCGGGGGCATCTGTGCGGGGGAAGACTGTCCTGGTTATGACGGACAAAACAGTGGCCATGCATTGCATCTACAAAAGGGGGGGGGGGCAGGGTCACTCCCGCTGTGCAGGGAGGCAATGCAGCTCTGGTTCTGGGCCATACAACAGGACATCTCAATCTCAGCAGTTCATCTGGCTGGAAACAAAAACGCGGCGGCGGACGCTCCTAGCAGGCAGAGCACGGTCTCTCACAAGTGTGAGCTGGCTCAGGAAGGGCTTTTGGAGATATTCGCCCTTTGGGGAACCCCACAAGTGGATCTCTTCGCCACCAGTGTCAACCGGAAGTGTGAGAGATTTTGCTTGTGGGGATTTCTCCCAAGAGGAGCCTTAGGGGACACATTCGTAGTGGAGTGGTCCTTCCCACTGCTGTACGCGTTTCCTCCAGTCCCCGTCATTCCTCAAGTGTTGCGGAGGTTACGGAGGTTCGGCTGCCGAATGATCCTCATTGCTCTGGATTGGGCCTGGAGAGCGTGGTACCCGGACCTTCCCGACATGTCCATCTGCCCTCCACGCCATCTTCCCTACCGAGATGATCTGCTCTCACGGGAGGGGGGTGGGGGGGGGGTCAGGTCGCTCAACCTTCATGCTTGGTATCTGAAAGGTTGAGATACAAGTATTGGGACCTCCCGGATGACGTGATGGAGGTGTTGCTTTCGGCCAGGAGGCCCGCAACGAAATCCCTGTACCGTTGCCGGAAGTTCTGCGACTGGTGCAGGGGTCAGAATGTGGATCTTTTCCAATGTTCTATTCCTATGGTGTTGTCTGTTCTGCTTTCTTTAGCCCACAAGGGCCTTCAAGTGGGTACCATTAAGGGTTACCTGGCAGCGCTGTATTTAAGCGCTCATCTGAAGAGTGTTTGACTTTAAGATTCCTTTGATTTCACAGTTTCTGAAAGGGCTGTCTGTCTTTCCACAGTCCGCTTTCCAGTTGCCGGGTTGGGATTTGAACTTGGTTTTAAAGTTCCTGATGGGAGCTTCGTTTGAGCCCTTACTTACACTCTTGTCTGCTGAGACTGTTGTCTTTTAAAAATGTGTTTAGTTGTGGTTACTTCCGCACGCAGAGTGAGTGAATTGCAGGCACTTTCTGCCAAGCCACCCTTTACTGTTTTCCATAAGGACAGGGTTGTCCTGCGGGTGCAACCTTCTTTTCTTCCGAAGGTTGTGTCTGAATTTGATTTGAGCCAGAAGGTGGTTCTTCCGGCTTTTTATCCTCCTCCTCATCCTGCTAAGGAAGAGGAGAGGCTCCATAGGTTGGATCCTAGGAGAGCTTTGAGCTTTTATCTTTCACGGATGTCCTGGGTCAGAGTGGACCACCAGCTCTTTGTAGGTTATGTTGGACACGGCCTGGGTCAGGCTGTTTCCGATCAGACCTTGTTCAGATGGATTGTTTTGACTATCACTGAATGCCACTGTTTGGCGGGGAAGGACCCTCCGGTAGGTTTACGGGCTCACTCTACTAGGGGTGTGGCTGCCTCCACTGCTCTACAAAGGGGTGTTCCTATTCGCAATATTTGTGAAGCAGCCACATGGGCCTCTGTCCATACTTCTGTTAAACACTATTCCCTGGACTCCATCCATGGGCCGGATTTGGCCTTTGGTAAGGCAGTCAGCCATTTGATTGGGTACTCTAAATTTCACATTCTAAATTCTTTCCCTCCTCCATAGTGTGGTACTGCTTTGGGAGTCTGTCATAGATGTGGAATACGTCGGAGGACACAATCCCTTCGAAGAACAAGTTACTTACCAAACTGGTAACGTTCTTTCGATGGGGATGTCCCTCCGATGTTTTCCACATCACCCTCCCAGCCTGCCCCTCTGGAGAATTTCCTCTGTGATTACAGCTTCCATTCCGCAAGGCTGTAGGCTATTATACTGGCAGGAAAGTGATGTCACACGTTCTGAGGGACAAACTAAACTGAGGCAACGGGCGCCGTGCGTCCTATGTATAACATCCGGTGACGTCGGCCCTCGTCGGAGGCCCTCAAGGGACATGGGATCGACGCAAGACACCCTCTGCTGAAAAATTTCCGAAGTGCACAACTGTGGGACACAACTTTCATAGATGTGGAATACGTCGGAGGAACATCCCATCAAAAGAACGTTACCAGTTTGGTAAGTAACTTGTTCTTCTCCCTCTCCAGAAGAATTTTTGCCCCTTTGCGAACTAGCATTTACTTTCTGCAAAGTCAATCCATGTAGGAATTAGTTTCGTACTGTTCTTGATGTTCCTTTTTTTTTTTTGGCTTTTGTTCAGGAGCTTCCCTTTCTTGACCTGCCAAATCCCTGTGTCCCCATTTTTTTCCTTTTCTTTTTTGTTTTAATGGTTGTGCTCCTGTGTGAGGTCAGTGAATGGCACAAATGTATCTCTTCTCCATTTCCCTTGTTACTCTCATTTCGCTGGGGAGATACGCCCATCTTATAAATTCCTCCAGAGTTTAACTAGGACAAAGGCGTGTCTTCAAAATCATTATTACCTTGCTGTTTCATTTCTCTGTCTATCGTGCTCTACTCCATCACTGCCTGCCTGATCACTCAAACTTTGTGGCCAGACTTGGTTGGATTTCATTCAGTTGAGTCGAGGACCTTACTGAGGCTGTTTGGATGTTACTTGGGAACAATGAGTGCTCCAGACGTCAGTGTTAACTGTTATCCTTAGTCCCACAATTGATGAGTCACAGCATTCAAATTCTTTTGTAATTTCCTTTAATATACCAGAGTGAATATGCACCTCAAAGACATTCACGAGTGAGTTTAGCACAAAGTGCAGCGCATATAGGGTGATTCCACTCGGGTTCTTATTGGAATCATTGTGTCTCTTCAGGGATTTTTGAGCCAGTTGGGTGGCTAGAAGTTGTTCAATGCTACCTCGTTCTTTTTGGCCCCAAGTATCTGGTACATTTGGATCTACTACCCTTCCCCCCCCCCCGCCAGGTTCGCCAAAGTAGTACTCTGATTCAGCTGTTTCTGGTCCAGTATGTGATGTTGTTGGCTTCATGGGGCAACCCTGAGGGTGGAGTTATTTACTGTATTTTCCTCTTGTTCCATTTCAATCTCCCTGTTCAGGAGGTGTCCCTCAACCAATCATAGATTCCCACCCCCCCCTTCCACTCATGCTGCATCCTTTAGTAAAGATGTTTGTTATTTTCCCCTTCATGGAGGATGCTGACAGGGTGCAGTCATTTATATCCATGGCAGTGGACCCTGAACCCCCTATCGGGGCGAGGGCTCGAGGTTTCATTTGACGTATGCCCCCCTTGGAGCTTGGGGGTCAAGAATTGGGCCTTACCACTGCTCTCGATTGTTTAGGTAGTTTGGCAATATCCCCTGATACTTCTCATTTGCTATTAATGTATTCAATCTCGATTTCTCTCAGAGGCAGCCACTGCGTAGATTTTACTGATTATACATTTCCAGCTGCTGCTGTTTGATTTAGCATTCCTAAACCATAGTACTTCCGAAGTCAGTAGAAGTAACTTTGGGGTTGCTCATCAGTACAATGTGGCTTGTATTCAAAGTAGTCAAAATGGTAATCCAGTCCAGTGTTATTTTAGCGAAAAAGATGTAAACCATAGCAGTATAATACTGTCATGCTGTGGTGCTATTTTTCCCCAAGGACGGTGGATTCACTAGGGACACACAGACCCTATTTAATTAGCAATGGTCAACTGGCTTTTTCTTTTTTTTTTCTCTTTCAGAAATTGTACTGAGGGGTCAGAACAACATATGCAAATAGGGCAAGTCCACCATTTATTTGTTTTTCGCTCACCCTCTTTACACAACGTTACCAGGTATCCGTTCTTGTGCAGTTCTCCTTGCTGCCCTCCTTTCACGATAAATTACAAAACGCACACACAGCTTTCCAGGCTCTCGCAGTCAACGCTGTGTGTGAACGACGTTTGATGGTACAACAGTTTGTTGACTCTGAAGTCCTGAAGACTGTTAGAGCAAAATCCAATTTTTTTAATGCAGTTTTTCTTATAGGTAGGGTTGATGAGGATAGAGGAGCCCACTCCCAATAACTGCTGACAGGATCACATCTGTTATGCTTGCTCGAAAACATATTTGCCTAGACTTTCAGTAAACATCTGGCGGCCTACAGGAGAACCTTTTGTATACATATGGACACAAAAAAGGATTCCTACCAATCTAGTAACGTAATTTCATTTCTACTAGGTAATTGGATTATTACTTATTTATAGGCTTGCACAATCTGCAGGAGAAGCATTATATTGCATACTTTAGATTTAAAAAGAGCTGCAATGTAAAACTTCAACAAATCCATTAGGAAAACAAAATTGTTTTCTTCTTTTCATTATCTAAATAAGAAAGAAATCACATTTCAAAGTTGGGTATTGCCTGATCGAGCTTGCATTGTATTCAGCAATATTACATGCAGTAAATTCAACTAATAACTACACCAAGTCCACATTTACGCTTTTTGTCAAGAAGAGATTGATCAGTAGGCTGTGCTCTTAATGATCTTGTTGATTTTTCTGCCAGAACTGTAAAAATTGGGGTGGATCTATTTTGCCCAAGAACTCTCGATTTACTCTATACAATCCGCATTAGTTATTTGATTCAATTTTTGAATGAACAGGTATTTTCTCAGTACCAAGAAATTCAAAATCAATGTTTTCTCTCATTTGATCTTTAAATATGTGTTCAGTGTTTTCTCAATTCTAGTCAAAATGTCCCATAAGGAACAAAGGTATATGAACATTTTCTTAAACCAACCGTATTTTAATGCTATGTAAATCCCCAAAACTGCAGTCTGCTGCACTGGGCAAGGTAGATGTGATACTAACCGACTACACACACATACAAGCGCACACATTACTCTTTGGCGCAGCCTCACTAATTTGACTGAGTGGGTCATGCACGTCAGCGGTGACTCCTCACGCTTTCTAACTCCTATCCCAAATTATAGAAAAACAGCCCACCCCAAACAAGCACATAAATTATTACTCAATTACTGATGAACTCTTCTTACTAATGTTTGTGCAATCCTCTCTCCAATTACAGTTGGATATGTTCTACATTTACCTGCGTGATTAGGTAATGCAAAGCCTGCCCGAGGTGTCAAAAACATTCCAGTGGCAGTTAAGCAGCTTTTCAAATGAACCCGAACATGACTATCTTAGACACTTGGTACTGCCTTGAAATCTATGGACAGCATGTACATGATGCACTAACCTATAACAATAGTTTTGAGGGGATTGGGTCCTCCGACGTATTCCATGTCTATGACAGGTAATGTCCACAGCTGTGCTGCTTCGGAAAATCTTTGGCTCCTGCGTCGATGCGCCATCCCCGAGGACCTCCTCTGACGGCCGCCGTCACCCGATGTGATAAGTAGGACGCACGACGCCTATAGCCTCAGTTCAGTTTTTTCCGCGAACGTGTTCGCTTCGGGAATCTCGGTACGCCTCGACTCTTTGGAGTTTGCTGTTTTCTTCTCGGTTCGTTGAACCTGTTCGATTTTTTTGTGAAGACCTGTTCGTGGCGATGTCTACATCGTCTTCAACCCCGCGTCCGGGCTTCAAGAAATGCAGGGACTGTGGGTCCAAGATGTCGGTCACGGACTCGCACAACGCCTGCCTCTGGTGCCTCGGGGAGGCCCATGATACGGACGACTGTGTCGACTGCCAGTCGCTCACGGCCAAGGCCTTGCGGGAACGCAAGAAGAAGCTGTCGGTAGGTCGGGTGTCTAAGCCCCGGAAGTCGAGGTCTGCGGGGCTTTCGACGGATGACTCGAGAGGCGACTCTCTGCGTCATCGTCGGAAGTCCAGTGGGTCTCCTTCCAGGAGTTGGTCTCGCCCCTCCTCCGCCTCTTCGAGGCATTCCCGGAAGCGCCGGCATCGGACGCCTTCCCCGTCCTCTTCCGAGGACTCCGCGGGTCGCTTATCCCTCCATGCAAGCGACACCGGAGGAATGGGCTTCCTTCCGGAAGCAGATGCTAGCGATTCTTGAATCGCAGGGCACCAGTCCGTCCACGCCTCAGAGTGGGGTCGGTCGGCACCGGTCGAGAGACACTGCTCCGTACGCCTTCGGACTCGGGTGGTCGGCGCGGCTCACGGGAGAGGTCCCGCTCGGACAAGGGTAGCCCTTCTCGCCATGCCCGTTCCAGGTCCCAGTCCTCGACGCGCTCAAGACCGCGTGATCCTGTGCCGTCTTCGAAGAAGACGTCGACGCCTGTGGCACAGAGGTCATCGATGATTTCTCTCGAGGCTCCGCCTCCGAGTGGGTCGTCGACGCTGTCGGCGCCTAGGTCGTCGAGAGACACGCTCGGAGCTCCGGCTTCGAGGCCTGTGTCGATGCCATCGATGCTGGCGGCGCTGCAGCTGACGTCAACGCCGATTCGCTCGATGCTGTTTCTGCCGGCGCCGATTCGTTCGGCCGCCCTCAATGCCTTTGGAGTCAGTGGTGTCGGAGGGGCCCCGTGGCACGGGGTTAGCCCCTAGAAAGGCTCTGGCTAAGGTCAAGCACAGCTTTGGTCCCCAGATGTCTTCCTCTCACCTCTTGGAGTACATTTCAGAAGGTGATGAAGGCTCTGATGAAGGCTTGGTTCCGGTACCAGATGAGCTTGTATTGGGCCATAGCCAGTTTGATGACCTGAGGCAATCACTGCATGATGCCAGTGGACTGGACACCTCTCCGGAGGTGGAGTTTTGTAGGCCGGAGCCTGGAACTCATGCCGATTCTTCATATCGACGCCTTATGTCTCGGGTCACCGAGTACTTGGGTTGGTCGGCTGCCCCAGGGGAGTTCGTTCAGGATGATCTCACGGACATCCTTGATCTTGGTCCCCCCACTGACCCGGTATTGCCGTTTCATATGGCTCTGCAGAGAAGGGTGGCGGCGGCTTGGACTGCTCCGGAGAGTCTCCCGGCAGTAGGCAGGTCTTTGTCGCGAAAATACTGTCCAGCCAGTAGCGACCCCTGCCACTCCGGAGAGTTTGGTGGTGCAGGCGGCTACGGCCCCGTCAAAGCAGGCGTCGTATCCTACCATCCCTCCGGATTAGGACGACAAACGTTTTGACGGATGGGCGAAGAAAGTGTTTTCTTCAGGGGGTATGGCGCTTCAGGCGGCCAACTCCATATGTGCCTTGTCTCGTTTCACACACACTCTGTGGAACTATGTTGCATTAGCGGCTGAACATTTTCCCGAAGGGGACGAACGGGATGGTTTCCTTGCTATGGTTGAGGATGGCAAGGATGCCATGTGTGAGGCTGTTCAGTCGGGTTTGGACATGGCAGATTGTGTCAGCCGGTCCATGGTGGCGAGCACCGTAATACGCAGGTTTGTGTGGTTGCGGAAGTCTGGGTTTGTTCCTGATGTGCAGTCCCGGCTCCTCAACATGCCCTTTGAAGGTTAACATCTTTTTGGCAGCAAGGCTGACGAGAGCCTTGAGAGGTTGCAGACCTCCAAAGCTGCAGCAAAGTCGTTGGGCGCTGCAGTTCGACAACCTCCGCCTTTTCGTCCTAGGGGACAGCAATGGAGGGGAGGTTCCTTTCGCTATTACTCGTCCTTCAGTAAAGCGAGAGGAGCTAGCAGTCAAAGAGGCCACCGTAAGAGTGCCAGAGGTGGAAACAAGGGTGCTCGAGGTGCCAAGGCCGCTCGGGCAGTTGCCTCTTTGCCCTCAGGCAACGCCGCAGCTGCTACCACTCATTCATGAGGCCAGGTCCCATGGTTCGCCGGTTGGGGGAAGGCTGGCGCAGCATCTTGTAGAGTGGAGAGCCATTACTTCAGATGTGTGGGTTCTGGAGATCTCATAACCCACAGCTACTGTCTTCCCTTTCGGCAGAGGCCTCACAACAATCCACCTGGGAACATCTCTTTGAAGAGTCTGGATCCGCTCCTTGAGCAGGAAATTCAAGCCCTGCTGGAGAAAGGCGCCATAGAACTGGTGCCTGTAGCGGAGAGGAACAAGGGCTGGTATTCCCCTTATTTTCTGATTTCTAAGAAAGACGGGGAATTGAGACCCATCATGGACTTGCGCGGTTTGAACAAACTCCTCAGGAAGGACAAGTTCAAGATGGTTACTCTCTCTCAAGTCCTCCAGGCCCTTCAACTTCAGGACTGGTTGGTGTCTCTCGACCTCAAGGACGCTTACTTCCATGTGTCGATCCATCCCAAGCACAAGAAGTACCTGAGGTTCTCGCGGTTGGCGACTCGCATTTTCAGTTTCGGGTCCTGCAGTTCGGATTGACCTCCGCCCCGAGGGTTTTCACCAAGCTCATGGTGGTGGTGGCAGCGCATCTCAGGAAAGGGGGGATTCACGTCTACCCCTATCTGGACGATTGGTTGATCAGGGGGAGCTCTCCCGAGCAAGTCCTGGATCATCTGTCCGTCACCTGCCACTCCTTTCACAAGCTGGGCTTCTCCCTCAATTTAAAGAAGTCCCATTTGACACCAATGCAGCTACTCCAGTACAGTGCTCGACACATCCCTGGGGCAGTGTTTTCCTCCCCAGGTGAGGGCTCTTCACATTCAGCAGATGGTGCACAAGTTTCAACTTGCCCAGAATCTCCCAGAGTCTGCGTTCTTGAGACTGCTCGGCCTCGTGGCATCCTGCATTCTTCTGGTGCCAGAGGCTCGTCTGCGGATGAGATCTTTGCAGTGGGCTCTCAAGCTCCAGTGGTCTCAGTCCTCCGGCAGGCTGTCGGACCCTGTTCAGGTGCCACCCTCGGTCGCCCAGGACCTTCTGTGGTAGGCCGTCGAAGGCAATCTGATGAAGGGGGCCCCATTTTGGCTGCCCTGGCCGGAGGTGACGATTGTGACGGACGCATCCCTCACGGGATGGGGAGCTCATGCCAACGAGTTGACAGTCAGCGGACGTTGGTCTCCGTCGAAGTCCATACTCCATATCAATCTGTTGGAGCTGACGGCAGTCAGGCTTGCCCTGAAGGCTTTTCTTCCGACTGTGCGAGAGAAGAGTGTCCTGATTCTAACGGACAACACGGTGGCCATGCACTACCTCAACAAAAAGGGGGGGGGGGTCAGGGTCACTTCCTCTGTGCAGGGAGGCGATGCAGCTCGAGTTCTGGGCCATCCAGCAGGAAGTTTCGATCTCGGCTGTTCATCTGGCCGGAGACGACGACGAGACGGCGGACGCTCTGAGCAGGCAGAGCACGGTCTTTCACTAGTGGAGATTCTCCTGGAGATCTTCGCCCTTTGGGGGACCCCTCAAGTGGATCTCTTCACCTCCAGTGTCAACCAGAAGTGCGAAAGGCTCTGCTTGCGGGAATTTCCTCCAAAAGGAGCCTTAGGAGACGCGTTCGTGGTGGAGTGGTCATTCCCACTACTGTACGTGTTTCCTCCAGTCCCAGTCATCCCGCAAGTACTGCGGAGGTTACGGAGGTTTGGTTCCCGGATGATCCTCATTGCTCCGGCGTGGGCCCGGTGGACGTGGTACCCGGACCTTCTCGACTTGTCCATCTGCCCTCCACGTCTTCTTCCCTACCGAGACGATCTGCTCTCACGGGACGGGGGTCAGTTTCTCCATCCAGAGGTGAGATCCCTCAACCTTCACGCTTGGCTTCTGGAAGGTTGAGGTATAAGGATTGGGACCTCCCTGAAGACATGATGGAGGTGTTGCTCTCGGCCAGGCGGCCGGCAACAAAGTCTCTGTACCGTTGCCATTGGAGAAAATTCTGCGACTGGTGCAGAGTTAAGAATGTGTATCCTTTTGAATGTGACATTCCCATGGTTCTGTCTTTTTTGCTTTCCTTGGCCCACAGGGGCTTGCAAGTGGGGACCATTAAAGGTTACCTGGCGGCGCTGTCCATATTTAAGCGCTCGTCTGAAGAATGTTCCTATTTTAAGATTCCTTTAATTGCTCAGTTTTTGAAAGGGCTCACTAATGTGTTCCCTCCGTCACCTTTTCTGGTGCCCGGTTGGGATTTGAACCTTGTTCTTAAGTTTCTTATGGGTGCTCCGTTTGAGCCTTTGCATTCTTGCCCTTTGAGACTGTTAACTCTGAAAACTGTGTTTTTGGTTGCGGTTACTTCCGCTCGCAGAGTGAGTGAGTGAGTTACAGACACTTTCAGGTAAGCCACCCTTCACTGTGTTTCATAAGGACAGGGTTGTCCTTGGAGTTCGTCCTTCTTCCGAAGGTGGTTTTGGAATTTCATTTGAGCCAGGTTTTTCTTCCGGCGTTCTATCCTCCTCCACATCCTGGTAAGGAAGAGGAGAGGCTCCATAGGCTTGATCCTAGGAGAGCGTTGAGCTTTTATATTTCGCGCATGTCCCGGATCAGAGTGGACGATCAACTTTTCATTGGTTACGCTGGTAAGCGTTTGGGACAAGCTGTGACGAAACAGACTTTGTCTCGTTGGATTATTTTAGCTATCTCCAAGTGTTACCGCTTGGCGGGTAAGGACCCTCCGGCTGGCTTGCGGGCCCATTCTACCAGGGGAGTGGCTGCGTCTACTGCCCTGCAGAGGGGCGTTCCTATTCATCACATCTGTGATGCAGCCACCTGGGCTTCAGTACATACTTTTGTACGTCACTACTCCCTCGATTCCATCAGAGGGCAGGATCTGGCCTTTGGCAAGGCAGTCCTTTATTCCGCAATTTGATTGGGCATGCTAAATTTGTGTTCTAAATTCTTTTCCCACCTCCTTGCTTGTTACTGCTTTGGGAGTTTGTCATACACATGGAATACGTCGGAGGACCCAATCCCCTCGAAGAACAAGTTACTTTCTTACCTGGTAACCTTCTTTCGATGGGATGGTCCGACGACGTATTCCATATCTCTCCCTCCCTACCTTCCCCACTGCAGAATTACTTCTGCGATTGCAGCTTGCGTTCCGCAAGGCCTTGTGTGTCTGACTGGCAGAAAACTGGTGGCACACGTTGTGGGGGAAAAAAAACTACAACTGAGGCTATGGGCGTCGTGCGTCCTACTTATCACATCGGGTGACGTCGGCCATCAGAGGAGGTCCTCGGGGACGGCGCATCGACGTCATCGGCGCAGGACACAGACGCTGAAGATTTTCCGAAGCAGCACAGCTGTGGACATTACCTGTCATAGATATGGAATATGTCGTCGGACCATCCCATCGAAAGAACGTTACCAGGTAAGAAATTAACTTGTTCTTTTCAGCCACCCCCCTACCTCCTTGATTTGATGAAAATGAAATAAACTCACAGCATTCCATACAAATACTAGATAGCATAAAACGGTGATGGAATGGATGTGTGTGTCATTATGGACTCTGGGTTGAATATTTGGAGTAACTTGAGACACCAAAGGTTGTTCAACATTTCTACTTTGAGAAGAACAAATTACTTTTCATAATCCAACCACTGAATGTTCCTTTTTCAGAAATTGTTAAAGTACTGCACAAAACATACCTTAATTTTTGTGCATTTTTTTCAAAGCACTACTGACTGTGTATTGTATTGATGGGCAGACCGGTACTTTGAATCTGCAATTTTGCAGAATTATGAACCTATGATTTCTGCTGATCATCTTGTTTGTTTACTGCTTCAAAATCATTCCACACAATGATGGATATACATTTTGAAATATCTGTGTATATATAACCAGATGCAACACATTTGCTTTCTTGCTTTTTAGCAACCACTCTGATAAAAAAGAGCCATCGAAAGATTTAAATTTAAAAAGGGAAAAACTGGTTGTCCGTCCTGAAGAAATACCTCCAGTGCCAGAAAATAAATTTTTATTGAGAAGAGATGTGCCTGTCCCTCCGTCTGAACCTGAACCGTAAGCCTTCATTATGACTTTATTTCCCTATAGACAGCCCTTTCTAAGTAATGTTGTTTTTGCTGTTGAAGAAAAACCCCAGGATAATGAAATGAAAGAAATTAATTGCCCTAATTGTAGTCGCTCTCAAGGTAGTGCATACTTTGATATTTACAATGTAAATTGTTTTCTAAAAATGTAACCATAGGTCCCTTTTATGAGACTGAAGTTTTTGGTGGGAATGGCAATCGGTCATGGGAATCTCCATTACGCAAGGCTTCCAGTCTAGCTGTGTTAAGTGTTCATGGATGAAAATGAAATTATTCTTTCATCACGCTTCTGGACTGGTTGTAGATGTTCACAAGTCTGAACTCAGCACTAGTTTTGTTTTTTGTATGCTTGCTCATGCCTTCCCTGTCGGTTAGGCCTAGACGTAGCAAAGCTGTGTCTCATGGAGCTTGTGTCCCTAGTCCATTCTTTGCTTTGCACTCCTTGAATTTATGAAACTGTAGGTGTATGCCTTGTTCTTTTCAGGTGGTGCTACAGACATCAGAAACTTTATCTTCAGATTTGGTTTCCCTGATGTTAATTTCTAGATACAATTGGTAGCCTTCTTATAATATTGCTCTTGTTTAATTTGTACGTTATTTAATCTTTTGCTGGAACTGTTCAAAATAGTTTGAGTCTAGCAAGCCTTAAAAAAAGGTGTGCAGCATAAGTGTATACCTATAAAAGCATACAATTCTTTGCTTGGTAGGAAATGTTTCTCAAATTGTGACTGATAGGAGGAATGCTTGGTTTCTACAGACAGACCTACCAGGGCTTTGTACCTAAGATAATAGTCGTTATTAAAACAATGTGTCGCCCTCAAAATCACTTAGTCGTGCACAGCTTTCGAGTATGAAATCACCATCGATGCTTCAAAGCAAGAGGATAGGTATTGTGTTGCTCTCCCCAGTAAATGTTAAGTAATTTCCAATTATGGCTTTTAGCTCTGTTTTTAAATGACTGACATGCAGTTTCAGGCCATGGGGCAGCAAAGGTTCAGCTTCGGAAGAGCGTATTCAAGTTTCATGCAATGATGGGTGGCAGTGAATGGAAAACAGCAGTGACTCTCAAGTCTTACGACATGGTTATTAGTTTGTCTCTTTGGTCTCTGTTTAGTGATGGGTAGAACAGCTGTTGAGCAAGTAGCGAATGGTGACATAAATATGCACAGTGGCTCAAGGGGTCCAGCATGAGGGTTAATTGGCATGACCAAGTAGAGGAGATGTAACCCATGGCTAGAGGCAGGAATGTCAGAGTAACCTGGTGCAATGTAAGAAACCATTTACTTGGATCAGTTTTTATTTAAAGAGCTTACTAAGAGGAGATGCATCTAGGGGTACAAATAAGGCTGAAAGGCTAGCAGAGGAGCTGGGATAGATTTGGGGTCCAGAGGGTTAAAAGGAGGATTTAGGGCTGAATGTAGAGCTTGACGAGATGTTTTTTGAAGGGTAAGTAAGGTCTTCAGGTTCTTCCTGAAGTGTAGGATGGAGGGGCACTAGTCTTAGCCGAATTGGTAACTTTTTCCAGAGCCAGGGTGCGTAGCAGAAAGGCCCATTTGCTGTTTTCACTCGTTCTTTTTTCTCCAGCATGGGATCTTTCATAGATTGACAAGCTTTGAATATTCCCCGTCACCAGGATGGGAATCGTCGGCTACAGTTTATCATAGCATCAACAATAAATAAAAAAGTGCAGTCATATAAGTTTTTTCTGAAAATGTTACCTCCATTTCTAAAAGTCTTCAGTTCTCAACTCTTCTGATTCAAGACCAGATTGCATTTTTTACCTTTGAGCATTTGATTAACTGTGGAAGTGTTTCTCAGAACCTCACCCCTTTTCACTGTATCTGCATTCCTTAATTGACTTGAGTTGGCATGCCGGAAATTGGAAGGAATAGTCAAAAAAGTCGCTCTTCAGTACCTGTACTACTTGTGATCTCAAGAATTGTAGATTTTTTGGCACACCGTTCGGTCCAGCCCAACTACTCTTCCACCGGGGGGGGGGGGGGGCACACCAGGGGGGCACAGTGGTTCACCCCGCTCTGCAGAAGTTGGTTCCTGAACAGGTCACCTTGAAGCATCTACACTTGTCACAGGACAACCTTGCGATCATCCAAGGGACAAGAAGCAACTCCACCAGGAGTCAGTACAAGAGCAAGTGGTTCTGTCACTGGGCCAAGACAAACCAGATAGATCCGCTCACATGCCCACTGGACAACATGTTATCCTTCTCGACGCATCTGGCTCACTCTGGTGTGCAGGAAGACACCTACCTTACGTATCTAGCGGTCATAGGGACCTACAAGAACTCCAGAGATGACACATCTCCTCCAATCCAGTGGTTAAAAGGCACTTAGTCGGCCTGCCAGATTATATCCGCCAGTCAAGTGTCCAATTCGGTCTGGGACCTTAACGTGGAGCTGGACGCCCTGGTCCCCAAACCCTACGAAACCCATGGCGTCAGCAGATATCAGGCTGGTTACTATAAACACTGCCCTACTGAAGCGTGCCGGATCAGTGAAATTCAGCTGCTGGTGGCTTCAGAGCCCAATACCACATTTCACCGGGACGAGGTGTTGCTTAGGAGACACCCTGCATTTCTGCCTACGGTTGTGTCATCCTTTCTCCTTAACAAGGAGATGGTACTTCCAACATTATTTGCGGATCCAAAGCATGAGGTTCAGAAAGTATTGCACTATCTGGATGTGAGGCGTGCTCTAAGATTTGACCTGGACAGGATAAAGACCTTCGGTTAATCGGATGCCTTGTTCATCCCTTTTGGTGGGTCAAACCCGGGCTGTCAAGCCTCCAACGATTCATTAGCAAGGTGGATGGTTATGGCCATTAAGGAGGTGTATGAATGGCAGCAGAGGTCTTTGTTAGCAAACATGCACGCCCACGCCATCGAAGCCAAGGCCACGTATGTGACTTTCCAAAGGTAGGTTCCATGGCAGACAATCAGCAAAGCGGCTACTTGGGCTCCCCATCGGCCTTTTGCAACCACTACTGCTTTGATTGCAGCACCAGATCAGATGCAGCATTTGGTCAGGCAGTTTTGAAGAACTTGTTCTCTTAGAGAGGCAACTCTCCTCCCCAGGGCTGCATTCAGTTGCAATTGCCCATACAGTATGGAGGCAAGGGCACGGGATGTAGGAGTAATTAGAAGTTACTCACCGTAGTGACTAACGTACTCCTAGTCCATAGTCCCCTTTCCTCAATACGCCCGCCATCCTCCCCCTTAACAACTCAGTGTCATTAGGCAATTGTAATATTGTTGTGTCAAAGGGGACTGAGGAGTGGTACTGGTGGGCGAAGTCAGAGGAGCGCATGCTACCGGGGGCCGCGCCCATGTAAATTTTAAAGTGGAAGACCTTATTCTCCTGTGCAAAATGTTCTGTTACCTATCCCTAGCGAGGGATGCCAATACAGTATGGAGGAAAGAGGACTATGGACTAGGAGTGTGTTAGTCACTACTGTGAGTAACTTATTTCTGCCACACATGCAGAGAAATCTCCTTCTGGCGGCGAGAATCTGTCACTCCACTGAAAGAGAAACCGCCTCGGGACTCACTGAGAATTTCTAGCAAAATTGTCCAAAAATTACCATATGGAAAGCCTGACAGCCATCCTATTAGAATCACACAAGCGCATTGACGTACAGTGGCTACACTATGGAACACATACCAGCGGGGACACTCTACACCCACAATGGCCACAAGTCCCCACATGCCCATGAACGCTGCCACGTACAAGTACAAGAAGCCCTTAAAGACTACCCCATTCCGCTACACACACACACCAATCCTGCCATCCAACCCATGTTCACTAGCTTAGTAAGGAGAAATTGTTTCCACCTACCCATGGGGGGGGGGGGGTTGTGGATGTTCATAAAGGTTTCAGGAAGAGACAGGGCGACAATGTTTTTTACTTCAACGGGAGGATGGTTGTGAGTGAGCTGCTGATCATTAGGCTCCTCTCCCATATGGTAGCTCCCCATTTTGTTTTTGTTTGTTATTGGCTATACACAACCAGCTTGATTTGTGTATCACCATCGCCTGCATGTCCTTATTAAGCATTAATAAAACATATTTGGAGAAAAAGAACGCTGTCTGCTAATTGTATGTAGCACAATGAACGAACTCAAACCTTGAAGCTTAAAACAATTAAGCTACTTACTAATGTATTAAACTATGAACTACCATTAAATAATTGTTGTGCCATAAACAAAGTCTAGTGAACCACAAGAAGTGAATGAAGGTTGGCAAGGCTGCCATTTGGAAAGCGGTGTGAGACACATGGTGCCAGAGCCACGGGGGAGCCAAGGAGAAACCAGAGCAGCCCAAAGAGCATACCCTAAATACTGAGGAGGCTAAAGGAAAGCAAGAGAAAATCACACGATGCACAGGTGTAATTTTCAAAGAGCCTGTGTGAGATCTTGAAGTCTTGGGGAAGGGAACCCTGAGAATTGGCAAGTGTCTTGGGATTGGAATCTCAAGACTCACTCTTTTGTTGGTATTACTGTGTTGGAAACTTGGAAGGGAACCCCATGAGTGACTTTGAATTATATTGCTTTTTGATCTGGAAAAAGGTGAACTTCAAGACTTTTGTTCATGGAACTTTCTTATGATTGGGGAAGGGAAGCTGAGAGGAAGCTGTGAGCTGGAAGAAGCTCAGAACTTTTAAGTTGAACACTGTTTATTTTTACTTTGACATCCTCACACATTGGTTTGTTTTAGTTGTGAGGGCAAGAATAGATTTTGGACAAAGACGGACTAATGAGTTGAACTCTTTGACTCAGACGTCCCTTAGTTTCATTCCGGTAGGGAAATCCTACCTTAGAATGGGGCAGGATAGGCCTTCAACCATCCTGACATTTAACTTAATAAATATATTTTGTTTAAACTTTAAGTCTGTTGTCTGTGTCTTGCTTCATGATGTCTTCACAGCACTTTCTGAAGCCGTACCCACAGCACAGGGCCTGTTGGTTGGAGAACGTTTTTCCAATGAACTGTTGAAATCTGTTGAGGACATGCACTGCTTTAGAAAAACCTTGATAGTCTGTGAAGTGTCTTCACCCCCAAAGGTTTTCTCTGCAACCGGTAAAGGGAGGTGCTGCTCTCATGACCGCTGTCAATTGGACAGATTACCTTGAGGATAAGAGGAGTGTGCCACGTTTTTCTCATTTTTTAGATCGAGGAGAGCAAGCTAAGGCCTTAGGTGGGGGTCAAATGTAACACACCATTGAACAGCATTGATCTTGTACAACTGAAACAATTGATCATATAGATGCCAGGGAGCACTGAACAGTGTGAATATTCCATCTAGAATTTGCCTCCCTCGGCCTAGAGACCCAAAGCTGCTCCTCACTGATGAGGCCCAACAAGGATGAAACATGTTTGGGGATACTTGTGGTCTCATGCAGAAGGGATGTGACCAAGCAGTTCGTGCTGGACTGCCCCTTTGGGCGCGGGACCAAGTCTGAATTGCATATGGTCTTTCCCCTTTTGTAATGCCTTGGCAGACAAAGAACAGTGGTTTGGAGGGTTGCCCAGAGCAGTGCCAGAGTTTAGGATAAATTCCAAACCTTCCAACCATCACATTTTTGTTTTGCTGAAGTCTCCCTCAGACCAGACAATTTTCCTCCCTCTGTTTTTCTATAGCAGATCAGGAGCTGATGAACACATTGTCCCTTTCTCCAATTTCAGTAGGCACGTTAATCTGGAAATTCTCGAGCTTGCCCTTGAGGTTTTTGTAACAGTAGTGCTTTATGATAGCTCATTAAATCAATGGCAGTGCTTAGAGCACAGAATATGTATGATCATTTATCTGGATGACCCCATTGTCATGTTGCCGGACAGGGAAAGCCTGCCTGCCTGGTGCCACATGGTAGTGGTGCTGCTCCAGGACCAGGACCTCAGATTTATTGCCAGTTTGGGGAAAAAAGGTACCTGGTTCCATCTCAAGTGATGGAGTTCCTCGATTTTGCTGTGGACACAATGCTACTCTCAAGTGGCCCTCCTAGACGATTTGCACCATAGAAATTGATCTCCTCTTGATGCAAGACAACTCTTAAGAATTTGCAAGCATAATAGTTCAGTTAAGTAAATTTTCCCACGCCCCTCACCTTGTCAGCTCTTCAGAGGCGAGCTCATGAATTCTTACTGCTGATGCAGCATATTTTATCTACAAAGCATCTCACTGTTACAGGAAGCTATCCAGGATTTGCATGGAGGCTTGAAATGGGAGCCTTATCTTGGCTCGTGCCCAGACTTTGTGATAATCGTCATCAGGTCAGATGGAGCTGGCAGAGTAAAGAGCTTGTTGTGGCTCGGTATCCACAGGGGGAAAGTGGTCCACATCAGAGTTAGACTTGCACATAAATTGTTTGGCTATTTTGGCCATCTCTGTTGCCATAAAATCGCAGGACAAATCTTGAGTGGATTAGTGCACCTTTGCTGAGATAGACAAAATTCCAGCTGTCCATTCTATCAATCATCAGGGAGGATCACGATCCAGGCTACTGGAAGTTAGCCACAGACTAATGGCATTATTGCCTGTAACAGCACATAGCAGTAATGGCAGAGGCAACTTTACAGGGCACTTGAACTCCAGCTGCCTCATGGACGGTAGCTGGACAAGGAGGTTTTCCACTGATTGTCTCTGCAATGGGGGCCTTTTCAAAGGGATCTTTTCACGTCATGGCTGAACACTCAGCTTTCTCGCTTGTTTAAATGGAAACCAGACTTGTTTGCAGCTACTTTTTTAAGTCATGGCTTCCTGGGATGAACTATGCCTTTCCCCCATTCGCAGAGATAGCCTGGACTCTGGCCTGGCAGGAAGAGTCAAAGCTAATAGTAATGCTTTTGTTTATGATGCTAGAATGTGTGAAGAGTTAGAAATGTGAGAAGGACATAAAGGTAACATTTTCTCAAGGTTTGCCAAAATAAAGTGTTTTGGATAAACGCCGAACTTTCCTAACCTGATAGAGAGGTCCCTGCCTAGCAAACTAAAATTAAAGAAAAATGAGCTGGTGTCAAAATATCTCTGACCCTCACACCTAACACACCATAAAATCATACAAGGAAAATATGGCTAACATTATAGTTCAGCAAACAATTCTGTAATTCAAACTTAAGTCCTTGAAAGCAATCCTTGCAACCAGGGTTTTCAGGACCACTTGCATTACAGTTCTGATTCCACAAAGTTCTGTTCAAGATGATGTGGTTGACCAAGGTTTTACTTTCACTGGGACACAACAAATCTCTTACACAATGTTTGGTTGAGATATCAACACCATTCAATGTTTTACACAATATCCCTCTTCAAAGGATGATTACCCTTCTTTCACAAACAAGTTAAAAACCAATGCAACTGTTCTGTTAGCATTCAACACCTTCTTAAAAGGAACTACTACTTATCAACATAGGACTTCAATCTTTCTCAATACTTCTTGAAATAATATTTTTGGCAGGATAGCAAAACTCAACTTGTTTTAGTGATGGCACTGCCTGGCACACAAATTATAAAGTAAATTAATCCTTATTAATTCAACAAAGGTTCTTTCACCACATCTTCTGCCACAAAGCTACTTTATTAAACCACCACCACCATCTTTGTTCCTGGTTCACTTGCCTACCAGGACTAACCACTATAAACCCTTTCCTGGTTTACTCGCCTGTCAGGGAGAAAACTCCTACAACTACTTTTCAAACTTGATGGTAATATTGATTCCAGTATTCTCCACAATCTTTTGGCTGTTGGCAATATGAGATGAGTTTTCCCAAAAGTATATCATTTGTAAGGGGGATTTATATATTGGCTGCTTTATTGAGGTTTTCTCACAACGTCTTGGCTTATGGAAATTCTGATTATGAGCTTTTCCCAGTGATTTTTTTATCTCATAGCCTCTTTGCTGTGGGTAGGTCTGGTTAGAGGCTTTCCCCACTGGAAAAACTCCTAGAGTTTTTTGATAACCTCTTGGCTGGGGGTTGCACTGGTCATAAGCTTTCCCCTCTTTTAGTTCTTTACAGTGGAGCTTTCACATTTCCTACTTTTCTTTGTTTTCTTCAAATATCAGATATTCAGAAAATAATCTCTGCTTTGATTTATCAATTGTTCTCAAAATTGTTACATTGTGACAGCTTTCTTGTTTTGAGCGCCCTGGGGTCAGCATCCACACTCGGCCAACTCACTGGTGCTGTGCGGCGACTCCACTGGCCTATCAAACGCTGCACTGGAAACACTTCTCCTCAGCTGGGCTTCTTAATACGCTGCTTTCCACTGTGCGCACTCTGCACTTACGCTTCTGCTCAGTTTCACCTGTTGTGGTGACTTCAGCTGGCAGGCTTGGTTCCGTGGTGACTCCTGCACCTCTGATAGCTGCAGCGTCATCAACTATGCCTCCGGCATGGCCTTCCAGTGCTCCTTGCATTTCTTCCTCTGCTTCACCTTCCTTCCACAGCGGTGCCTCAGCTTGGGTTTTAAATATCCCGCTCGGGTGCTTCAGTGGCAACAACCAGACCACACCTTTGAATATTCACCATTCTGAATCCTCATAGCCTCTGAGCTCTTCTTCCTCATTGCAGTATTTTTATCTTTACGGGAACTGAAGTCCACAGAAGACTGTGTGATACTAGTTTGCTCTATTCTACTGTAATTCCTCAGCAATTCAGGAATTTGGATAAGGAGGTCCCCACTGTCCCCTGGCACAAGTCACCTCCCATGTGATCCTCCCACCCTCAGAATCAGGTAGCAGCTGCCTTTCCCTGGTCACATGTGAGGCGACCCATACCGGGTTCTCAGATCTCACTTGATTCATCACATATTTTTGTCAATTATTCCGGAACTTTCTATGGGTTTTCCACTCTGACTTACCTAAGTGCTTGTCAGCTGAGCGATCAGGCAGGCCGTTCTCTCAAGTCGACTCTAGACTGCTCCCTGGTCTTAACAGCATGGAAGATTTCAGGGTATGTTGGAACATCGAAAGACCTTATCAGTAAGAACTGGGCCTCATCTATCATAAATTTCTACTTCAGCCCGAGCAATATGGAATAGCTGGTGTCTGGAGCGACAAAAGCAACCTGTTTCAGTCCCTCTAGAAGATTTGATTTTTATTTATATAGCGCTATACACCAAGCGCTGTACAAAAGTAAAAAGGTACTGATCATGTAAAAACAAATTGAAAAACACAAGTCAACCTGTAAGCGGGTGGATTTTAAGGTGTGAATGGAAAACAGGAAGAAAATTGTCGAAGAGGAGGGGGAAGCGTGTTCCAGTGTTTCGGTGCCGAGGGGGAGAAAGGGCGGAAACATGAATTGGCACAAGGAGGAGGAGGAACAGTGAGAAGAAATAGTTTGACAACTTGGTGGCCGTGAAGGGATGTTAAAAGAAATGAGCAAAGCTAGGGCGGGCCATGGTTGGGAAGGCATCTAAAACTAGATGGATTAATAGCAGACGTGACTCAAAGGGGATTCATTAAAGAGAGGCAAGAGCAGGGCAATATAATTGAGAGGGAATAAAGAGAAGGAGGCATACAGATGAGTTATACACGGAACAATCGAGGAGAGAGATGGACTGCAGGAAAACCGAGAAGAAGGGAAGAAGAGTCTGGGTGGGGGGGTGCTGAGGGAGGGGAATAAGGGTAGAAACAAACATTTTGAGCAGCAAAGGAAAGAAATGGTCTAGCCTTATGGATAGTAAAAGCTGGAACGGACAAGAGTGGTAAAGAGCAGAAATATGTGGAAAGAAAAAAAGGGACGAGAATAACTCAAGATACGGGGCAAAGGAGGAGGCACAGACATGGCGGCGAAATAAAGAACTTTTGGAGGTATTTAGATGAAGGAAGTGGGGCGACATACACGTCTGAATTGCAAGAAGTGAGAGTGGAGTGTCTAGAGACAGAGAAAGAGGAGAAGAAGAGAGCGGTAGATCATCAGCATAGAGATGATGGTAGAGACCAAAAGAAGAAATAAGAGAGGCAAAAGGAATTGTGTAAAGAGAGAAGAGCTGGGAACCTAATACTGAACCCAGAGGTACCCCATACTGAATAGGAAAATCAGAAGAATTGAGACCAACCCAGGACACCGAATAAGTGCGATAAGTAAGATGAGTGAACCAAATTTAGAACCGATCCACTGAACCCTAGAGCAGAAAGAGAGCAAAGAAGAGTGTGATCCACAGTGTCGAAAGCGGCAGACATATCGAGCAAGACCAGAAGAGATGATTGCCTAGAGTGGTGAGCGGATGGAAGAGTCAGACATAGAGAAGAGCCGTTTTGGAAGTGTAGAGGGTGAAAGCCAGATTGATCGATAGGAAGAAGAGTTCAAATGAAAAGGTACTTGAGAATAGACGATACGTTCGAGAAGTTTAGAAAGGAAAGGTAAGAGCGAGATTGGGCGTTAATTAAATGGGAAAGAAGGGTCCCAAGAAGGTTTCTTGAGGATATTGTTGAATGAAGGAACGGTAGAAGACTGAAGAGAGGTTAAAGCGCAGAGCCAGATCTGGATCGAGAGGGGGGGGGGACGACCTTGGGGACGAGAGGAAGAAGACGTAGGGTGAACTTTGGAAAGAAAGGAGGAGAGGTCAGAGGCAAAGGGAGGGAATGAAAGGATGACAGAGGGAGGGGGACTGGTGATGAGACGAGAAGAAAGTGGGGTAGAGAAGACAATAGATGAGTGGACTAGAGTGATGAAAGGACGTCCAGAGAAGGAAAAGACGATGTTAAGGAAGAAATAAAAAAAAGCAAGTGTCAAAAGACTGAAGAGGAAGAGGAGGAGTAAGCGAGAAAGGAGGAGTGGTCAGATGAATAATTGGGCAGGGCCAAGACTAAAGTGGAAGAGGAGAAGAAAACATAAGATCCAGGGATGAACTGGAAGAATGGGAAGGAGTAGAGGGGACGGGTGCAAGATAGTAGGAATCGAGAGCAAGGAGTGGGTTGGCAGAATTGGTAGAGGAAAGATAGAGGTCAACATCACCCAGACGAATCGGAGCCCACCATCAAGTGGGAGATGGGCAGATAGTAGGAGGTCACGATCATTACAGAAAGAATTAAGAAGCCTGTAGGATGCGAGGCAATGGATCAAAAGAAAAGCAATAGAAACAGGCTTTGTGAAAGGGGTGTGGGGGGTGATATTCAAAAGACAGAAAGATAAGGAGATTTGGAGGGGGAGGGAAGTATGGTGTAAGTAGACCAAAAGAGAATACGAATGCCACCCCCGTGGCCTGAGGGGTGGGAGTGTTGAAGAAAGAGGTAGTAGAGGAGAAAACGGCGGCAGGAGTGATGAGATTAATAGGAGTGAGCCAAGTTTCCATGAGACAAAGAAAATGAAGGTTAAGACAAAAGAGTGTCGAAGAATGGGCCTTGTTGCAGATGGAATGTGCATTTCAGACCAAGATTAAGAGGAGAGAGGGAAGAAGATAAAGGAGGCTAGATGAGGTTTTTGAAGTTAAGGGAAGGACCATGAGTATTTAACATAGGAGTATATTGGGAGGTGTAAAATGAGGGGATTGGAGACGATATGGTGAGGGGAAATGTGAAGGAGGACACAAAGAAAAAGGGAAATAAAGTGGAGAAATAACTGCAAAAGGAATGAAGCGGCGTGTGCAACACTGGTATTAACTAGATAACTTAAAAAGAGGGAGTAGGCGCAGTAGGAGGCGGAAGCCGCGGCTAGTGGTGTTGCACATGGGTCAAGATGGAAATATAGCGGTGGAAGTAGCACCACAAGAAAGAAATAGCTGACCTCGCAGAAGACGGAAGTAAAGTGAGAAATGGAGAGTAATGGGCTGGATGCATCTGCTGACATCTCAGACCGCGTCCAACGTTGCCGAGACTTGGCTCCAGGGCTTTTCCCTGGATGTGATGGAATATGTTTCATATTTTTTGCCTCTTTAGGTGAGGAAGGGAAGGCTTACTGTTCAGTGAACTCTTATCGGTCTGCCATTTCAGTGGGGAATGCCGTTTTGTGCAAGGTTCCACTAGGTGTGTTGAAGGCTTCGGGGGTTAGTGCACTAGATCTGGCAGGGAGAGTTTATTTACCAGATTGCGACTATTCACTTTTCAAGGTGCATTAAGTGCAGCCTGAAAATAATCGTACACGGTATTCTCAGATCATCCAAAGCTATGTTTAGAACGCTATCTGAAGGCTTGTGAGGATGTTGTAGCACACATGAGCGTGGAGATGTGGGGATATCTAGTCATTACAATAAGGAAGCTGATGGCGCCTTACTAGGTTTTTGGCTGCAATTGATGCTGTTACAGGCTGGAGTCAACAAGTCTGGCGACTGTTCAGGAGATTTTTGCACAGCCCTCTAGTGGGAACTCTGTTACCATCTGACCTAATTGTAGAACAGTGTGTCACCTGAAAGGAAAGACCAGAATCCCCAGTGGTAAGCGTAGCAGAGCAGTCAGACCTAACTTCAGAAAGGTGGAAGGCTACCTGGGAAGTGCCATTAATCCGATACACACCACAAAAGCATAGTCCACACTCGTAGACTGAAAAATATTGACTTTATACGGTCAAACATAAAATATGTATGATAGGAAAAGTAAGTACTTGGGTTATACATCACAAAAACATAGAGCATAATGTAGATAAGGAACATTAAAAGCCTAGTAAAGGCCTCACTCATTCATTGCCCTAAAATGTATGCCCCCATCCTGGTAGTAGATGCAATACATCTAGCCTTCCAGATGGAAGTTAGAGGAGACCCCTAGACAATGTTACATACCGTAATTACCATCATGTTCACGATCAAGGGAACCACACAGAACGTAGCACAGGATTTCTCCTACATTTGCAATACATTATTTGACCCTAGTACATATGGGTATAACACTTATCGTACCCAGAAATAGGGAACACAGTCTAGCATAAGTATATATATATAACGCGCCTGTACACAAGTGTTTCTAGGTGCCGCAAGGGAGTGGAGACAGAGGGAAGACCAGACAAACTATCCTACTAGGCCTTGTGACATTTGGATCATGAAACGGCCCATTTCCTTCCTAGGAGGGAAGCCGTAGCAACACAGTATTACAATGTATATACTAGGCATGAATGTAATGCAACGATTTAAAAATACCTAGTAAATCAGGTGTTGGGGTGGTTGTATAAACATTGAGGGCTTGATGAACTCCGGGGCACCATAGAAAATTGGCAGTCCAGGTAAGTACCTTTCAATGTGACGTGAGTCGCTGAAGCAAGTGTCCCATAGGAGACAAGAAAAAGTCCTCTGAGCTGGCCTGTGGTTCTGATTTAAAAATAAAAAGCCAGGTATGTCCCAGTTCCATCCCACAATTACCCAGGAGAAAGTAGTGGACTCCAGGGAACAGCTGTGTATACCTAGAAGAGGCGATCCATGGTGTGTTTTGAGAGATGCAGAGCAGGATTCAGCCCCCCCAATTTCTTTTTTTTAATGTACATTTTATTGGCATTTTTTAAACAAACTGGCAAAACCAATCCATTGCCCCACTCCCAACTTCCCGCACCCCCCCCTCCCAAACAACCCCTACCCCCCATCCCCCAGGTCGTGGTGCGTCCCTCTGGAGTTCTGTCCGTTAATTGAGCATTTTCCTTGCTCATCCCTTGTCGCCTCATCCTCCACGCTGCTGTGCGCTCCAGTCCTGCCATCGGGGGCCTCCCGGACCCCCCCCTTTCTGTCCCTCCGTCTGCCCCCCTCTCCTCACTGAACCTGTCCCGGGCACCCCCCTCCCCCCACACCAAGCCCAGAAGCTTCATGCTGCGTGGCACCAGGCCGCCCTATAGTCTCTTTTAAGGAATTGAAATACCAAGTCCCAATCCAAGAGAAACGTCTGGTGTTCTGCCCTTAGCGAGTACGTCACATTTTCCAGCACCGCCAGGGACCAGACCTTTCCTACCCAGTCATGCTCCACGGATGCTTATTTTGCCTTCTACCTTTGGGCTACTAGCAGTGCCCTTGCCATCACCAAGGTCAAATATATCTTCTTTTGGGATCTCGTGAGCAGCCTGTCTAGGGTACCATCCCAGTCCCATGATGAACAGCTCTGTGTCTGTATCCACCCCGACGTCTGCACCTATCATGTCATGAAGCGCTTCATTGACCTTTTCCCAAAAAGGGGCTACCTTCGGGCAATGCCACCAAATATGTCCCCAGGAACTCTCCCAGCCACGTCCCCTCCAGCAAAGGGAGGTCGTTGACCGATACATTTTTGCTGTCTTACAGGGGGTGAGATGCCACTGATACATCATCTTCACCCAGATTTCTTGAATCTGTAGGGAGTTTGTGAACTTGGGAATGTTCGCCCACAGGGATTGCCATTGCTCTAGTGCAATTGATTGCCCGGTTTCCTTTTCCCAGTTGTACATTCATCTCCACTCGCCTGCCCCTTCCCCCCTCCTTGAGCAGCCTGCGCAGGTCCCCTACGAGATGGCTGTCTCCTGTGCTAGTCGTAACATATTTCTCAAATTAAGTTAGCTCCCTGGTAGCCGCCTAGTTTATAGTTGGATGTAAGGCCTAATGTCTTAATTGTATATATTGTAATCGCTCCCCTTCTCCCACCCCAAAGTTGCTCTTGCAAGTGGGAAAGTCTCTTATCTGCCCCCATCATATAGGTCCCTTAGGTGCCTGCAGCACCCCCTGTTGCCATGCGTCTAACCCGGAATTAACACCCAGCCCCGGGGCGAACTGAGGGGTAGCAAAGATGGGCGTGAGAGGTGCAGGGAAGGTGGTACTCCTTGATCTGTGCACTGCCTCGTCCCATGAGCGATCCACCAGTGCCTCTATTGCACTGCTATACATCCTTCTGGGCCTGTGCTCCGGGAGAAGCCATAGTACCGTATCCAACCTGGCACTTACCACCGCCCTGTCCATTTCCCTCCACACCTTCCTCCGATCATCCTTCTCTGTCCCGTAGCACCCGAATCTGAGCTGCCCGCTACTAGTTAGCCATGTCCGGCTCCCCTATCACCCCTCTATGTCTGGGCAGTTGCATCAGCTTCCGGGGTACTCTAGGGTTCTTATTCTCCCAGATGTAGGCCTTGGTGAGTTTAAATTCCTGAAAAAGGGAGTCGGTACCTTGGCTAGTAGCGCCTTAAACAGATACAATAATTTTGGGAGGATAGCCATCTTCAGGGTATTGATCCTGCCTATCCAGGACACAGCCAGCAGGCCCCAACCTTGGAGAAGCCCCTTGCTTTTCCCCGGTAGCAGGGGGGTAGTTTGCCTCATATAATTGCTCTACGGTCCCCGTAATAACAGCCCCCAGATACTTGATTTTACCAGGAGCCCAGGCAAAGTCGGAGTACCTCCTCAACTCACTTTCCGCCCCGGGAACATATGTAGGCACAGCACCTCCAACTTACTTTTGTTAATCCTTAGCCCTGCAACCCGACCAAACTCCGCAAAGACTCCCTCGACCGCCTCCAGTGACTCCCGGGGGCTCGTCAGGGTCAGCAACGTGTCATCTGCAAAGGCAGCTACCTTATGTGCTCTTCCCCCAAACATCACCCCCTTAATCGCCTGGTGGAGCCTGATTATACATAGAAGCAGCTCTAGGTATATCGCAAAGAGTAACGGCGACAACAGGCAGCCTTGCTTCGTGCCTCTAGACACTGCCACCAGATCTGATTCCTCCCCATTGATAATCAGGCCCAGCGTAGGGTTATGGTAATTGGCCTCTATCTTGCTCATAAACCTTTCCCCAAATCCCATTTTGCGCATGGTGGAAAAAAGCCCCATTCTACCTTATTGAATGCTTTCTCAGCGTCAAGAGCCACCACAATAGCCTCAGTCCTGAATTTGTTTACCTTCTCTAGAATGTGGGCAATCCTCCTGGTATTATCATGTGTTTGTCTCCCCTGCACAAATCCGGACTAGTCTCTTTCCACCAAGGATGGGAGGAGAGGTTCTAGTCTGGTTGCCAAGATCTTGGTATAGATCTTTGCGTCTAGATTTATCAGCGCAATCGGTCTGTAAGCCCTGCATGTTGTGGGATCCTTCCCCTGCTTAGGAAGCAGTATGACTTTTGCCTCCTCCATAGATTTTATCCCTCTCGCCCTCCCAAATTCATTATAGAGGGCTACCATACGTGGGGCCAATAAATCCCTAAACGTTTTATAAAAATCTGCAGCAAACCCGTCTGGTCCCGGGGATTTATTAAGGGGGGAAGCCGCAATGGTCTTGTGTTATCTCCTCTATAGTTAACTCTTTATCTAGCTCCTCCCGATCTGCTTCAGTTATCCCAAACAGGTGACACCCTTCCAAACACTTCCCTGGGCTATCAGACCTATATACTTACCCATAATACTTCCCAAATTCCCTTTTAATCGCCTGGAGCTCCGTAACCTCGGGTTCCCGCTGCCGTCTTGATTTTCAATATCGTTCTATCCTTTTCCTCGTTCATCAGCTTCCTTGCCTGTAACCTATCAGCCCTGTGTGCCTTAACATAGTACTTCTTGTTAAGGTGCATCTGGGCCCTCTCCGCCTTAGTCGAGATTATCATTTCTAATTGGCCCTTGATCGCCCTGTATTTCTTTCTATCCTCCGCAGAAGGTCTGCTGGCTAGCTCCTGCATAACTGCCTTCAATTTGGCCTCCAGGTCCTCTTCTAGCCTTCTAACCTCTTCGTCCCTCCGCGCCTTAATCCCAATAATCGTCCCCCTAATAATGGCCTTAAAAGCATCCCAAACTATACCTGGGTGCATGCCCTCCGTTTCGTTCCTCTGAAAGTATTGGATAATTTCCTCACGCAGTTCCCCTTGCAGAACCTCATCTTTAAATATGTGACTGGTATTTCCATTACCAAAGCCCCACCGCCTGCGATGGAGACGTGAGTGTTACAATCGGGGCGTGATCCGTGATTGTGCCTATCTGTCTCCCTGAGCCTACCTACCAGGGGGCATGACATCCAAACAGTCATTTCTGGAGGCCGATCTATATTCATGGGAATAGGTGTACCCGCTATCCTCAACCCTCTTATCTCTCTCCATGCGTCTACCAGCGACAGGTTCTCTATTTTGCCCTGCAACTCTCTAGATGGTTTAGTCTGTGTTTGAAAGATTCTCGCGCTCCTGTCCCTCGCCAGGTCCCAAGCTAAATTGAAGTCCCCCGCAAGTATTATAGCAACCCTCCAATTTGTGCAACATTGTTTGTATAAAGTGGTCTTGCCCTGTGTTTTGAGCATAGACGGTTGCCAGCGATAACACCTCCCTTCCCCTTTGAAGATTCAGAACCAGGAATCTACCCGCGGTGTCCCGGGAAGTACCTGTGATGGTCAGGTCTAGTCTGTTTTTCAGGGCTATGAGGACCCTCCCTCCCCCCTCTTCCCCAGAGCATTTGATTGGTGAAGGCGACTGAACCCTTTTAGTCTCAGCCTATCTTTCTCTTGTATGTGCGTTTCCTGAAAGGTTATGACGTCAGGTTTTTCTTTTGCCAGCATTAACTCTACATTTTTCCTCTTTACCGGCGAATTCAACCCCCTAATATTATGAGCTAATATTTTCAGAGATCTATCCATTATCGGGGGAGCTGAGGTATCCCTCCGGACAGAACCCACGACTTTACTGTACTTCACTCCAACCAGACCTGGGAAGCCCCCTCCCCCCCCCCCCCCCCCCCCGAACCACCACCTCGGGGGCAGTGCCATTTCTCAATCCCAGTGACCCCATTGGAGGGTCAACCCTGAGCCTTCGGTAATCCAAACCGTACCTCCCCACCCCTTACCCCAGCCAAGTCTGCCTCTTCTAGACATCCCTCCCCAGGTACCCCAAAACCATCCCTTGTTTTGGCCAAGATTTTAATTGGGTGACGAGCCCCGGACCTCCCCCTCCCAGGCTCCTTCTTCTCCTTGCATTCCTTCTTGGTGCCTGCGTCGACCACTCCCTTCTTCTGGGCTGGATTATTTCCTGTCTGGCGACTCATTTGAGGATTGATCCACCTCTATCCCGAGAATGTTAGCACCCTCCTCCACCAATGTGATCCTTCTCTGCCTTTTATCCAGCTCAAAAACCAAGCCAAACGGAAAAGTCCATTTGTATCTAAGGCCCCTCTTCTGTAACTCCTGTGTTATCGGGCGCATATGCCGCCTCCTTATTGAGAGTGATTACCGAAAGATCCTGAAACTGCCTAATAGGGGATCCGTTCAAGCTGAGGGTATCCATCCCCCTCCCCCCCCCTTCACGGCCCATAGGATCCTTTCTTTTTGTGTGTACTCATGCAGTGCCACAAGCATATCCAGTGGCCTAGCTCTGGGTTCATCCTTTCTGGGCCCCACTGAGCTCTGTCTACCAAGACCTCCGCCGGGTTTGTGACATCCGCCAGGGGGGCAAACAGTAGCTTCACTGTCTGTTGGAGGTCTGCGTCGCTGACTGTCTCTGGTAGAAAGTTCACTCTAATGTTGGCCCTTCTCGATCCATTTTCAAGGTCCTCGGTCTGGAGCTCCAAATTGTGGGTGGCTTTGGCAAGGCTCTCCACCCATTCTTGTACTTTTGTGAGCGTCCTCTGCTAAGTCTTGAATGGCCCTTTCGTTGGTGTACCCAAACTGATCAGGTTGCCCTTGACCCCCCGGATCGCCCCTGTGAGGTCTTCCTTCATTTTATCAAGTTGTGATTGCATTACATTGGCCATTCTGTCACCATAAGTTTGAAAGCACTCCTCTAGTAGCTTCTTCGTGACCCTTTTGTCCTCGTGGTCATCACCCAGGTCAGTCTCCTCCTGGATCCTGTCCTCCTCCTTTCCATCCTTCGGGCTGTGCTCCCTCTTTTTTTCTTCCACAGTTTCTGAAGCACTCCCTCCGGCATTTCTTGTCCCCTTTTGCTGGGGTCCCTGGAGCCTTTCCTCTGTTTTTGGACATAATTGCCGTAGATGGACCCTTCCAGTGCCGCTGTACTACCCCGCCGGGGTCCGGCACCACCTCCTACCTCAGTTGGTTGTTTCCACCGAGTCCCAGACACAGGGATTATTGTGTGGACTGCCCCACCGAGGCGGGAGATCCAGACTGGGGAAGGTATTAAGTGCCACCCGAAGGTGTCCTCTCTGCAGCTTTTATCCCTCCTGCTGTCAAACCCAGGGCGTGCTTTGGTCCCCCCTGGGCTCTGGGAGGAGCGCTTGGCTACCTCCCCCCACCCCCTACTCCACAGGTTTGAATGCACCCCTATAATAACACCCTGCAAATCTGGGCACTCTGTGTCTTCCTGGTTCCAAGTCCGCCCCGTCAGTGTAGTAGCTTCACTTTAATGTACTGGTGCCCCTTAGAACAGGCCCAAGGGCCTAATGCAGCTCCTCAGCAAATGTCTCTTGATACTGGACTTGGTCGGCTCGTTCCTGTTTCACTCCCCGAGCCGACCACCGTCCTCATTTAAGGTTGGAGGGGCGAGGGTTAAGGCTCCCGCTGCAGATGCCTTGCAGCGTTTGCTTGAGTACAAGCTGTGCCCACCCCCCCCCCTCCGATGCACCGCACTCACCTGCCGATTTAGCTGTCCTGCCGCCACTGTCTTCTGTCTCTGTGCGGGTGGTCTCCTCTCCACAGCTCACTGCATGGGAGTTTGCCGCCGGTCCTGCACCTCGGGCCGTCAGCTCCTCTTGTCTTGTAGCTCCTCAGACGGGGGCTGAGATAGTCCCTCTGCTGTTCTCCCTTTAACGTTGGAGCTCCGGGTCTGTGAAGCACAGCCCAGGCCCCTCACACTACCACTGCCCCTGCTCCAAGCGGACCGTGCCCAGATCTCCGAGGGGGAACCGGTCCGCACCGCCGGGCCACCGCCCGGGCCCTCCAACTCTCCTTGGGCTTCCGCCCTTACCGCTTCTCTGCTTCCCTTAATCAGAGGGGTGCAGGCGTTGCTTTCTTCGGTCTGTTCGGAAGGGATGTTTCTTTCCTCCGAGGCGTCCCTCAACGGGCCGCACTGCCCAGCGGTGTGGGCTTATCCACCTCGCCTTCGCCTCAGTGGTGGCGTCACCCTCTTCAGTGGACCGAGGCAGCACCACCCCCGCTCCACACCGACACTGAGTGCCGCGGCTCTCAAGCGCAGCAATTACACACCCGGGGGCAGGGGGGGTGTTATCTGCGTTTATTCCTCCTTTTCTGCTGGGGACTCAGGGAGCACTCCTAGCACAGAGTTGCCTCCATGGCGGCCATCTTTGATCACCGAGCCCCCCAATTTTAACAAATGAGGCGATATGGTTGAAGGGGAATTGCATAACCTGTTAAGGACTCTTTTTGGGGGTTCGGGCGAGTAACTTGATTAACACACCAATCCAAGGCCCAGAGTTAAGTACTTAGTTTGTTTCTGAAAACCACATTGCTGTAAAGCAGAGCAACCCTGTAAGTAAATGCTTCAGTGAAACCCAGAAGAATCTGGTCACCCAAGGACTTGCACCGTTAGCCAACAGCGCACCCGACAGCCCAAAACAACAATCGTCTTTCACAGGAGTGGGACCTGCCTTCAGAAGTAATAAGCGATGGAGATTGCTCCAGGAAAACATACACCTGCTCAGCACATACACATGAATGGTACAGCAGCAAAAACAGCCCTGCAACAGGACACGGGTGGTGTGGTACAAGGCATTCTGTGGGAAGCAAAGAAGTAGACACTGTCCTTGGTCTCCATGCTCACCCAGCCAGTTTTAGACAACAAAAGAGGCATGCATTGTCTTTGACCTCATTGCCAAATTTGAATAGCCACAAACAAGCCCAGGCGCAGATTTGTTCAGGTATTGTGGTACCAACACTTTCAGTCAACAGCTTCCGAAACTAAGGTGGAAGACCGTGGCAATAGAATGCATTAAGCGGCTGTAAAATGTCCCACTAAATGGTCCTGGGATGGGATGCCTGACCCAAGCAGATGAGGTGGACCAGCAGCTGGATGATGACACGGGTAGAACCCCCAGCACTCTAAACTGCAAATCGAACCACACGCAAGACACACCTGTTTCACCATTATGTCCAGACTGGATCTGAAAATCGGCTACAACTGTTTTCTGTCCCAAAATCCTCCAGCAGTAAGCAGCCCTGCTCACCTTCCATAAAATCCAGCAGAACTCAGTTTAGGAGTATATGTTTCTCCTGCATGTGCCTTCACTCTCATGGGATGACTTCTTCCAGCCTACCAATCCCATTGGGGGATTTAAGTGTTTTTTTTTTTTGTGGTTAAACAACCAGGTTTGCCCCAAAAACCACCTAACACCCAGGCCCACTTCAAAGGAAGTATAGTGGATATGGTTGGTGAACGCACTGTTGGAGTTGCACTATGAAGGTGCAAGAGGCAGCATTTTAAAGTATTTTACTTTTCTTAATTGCGGATTTATCAGACTGCTACCCCTCCACACAGCACTGCGAGCACTGGGCTCTTGCTGTCCACGGGAGGCGGGGCCGCTGAGAATCATGTGCGTTGTCACGTGACTGCCTAAGGAACATTTAAATATGCATTGAAGCCACCCTTGCGGCGTACGCCCTGGTGGCAGAAGGGCTGGTGCTGTTTGGCTGTTCGGCGTGGACGGCAGCTGGATGCTGAATGCAGTAAGCTTACTATCGCATGAGAATTACAGATATTACTGTCTTGTTCTTACTTCAAGCTACCCACCCTGCTAATCTACCTGCTGTGTGTTGTCAGAGACTTGGGGTTTGCAGACTTAGTACTATTACTGCAAACTCTTTGATCTGGACACAGCTTAAAGCTTCCTGACTCCGCATAATAACTTTGAATCCGCAACAGCTCATAGTTTATTAGTTTGTTAAAACTTCTTCTTTCTTTTGTTTTTACCTCCTTTTGCATAGGCCTTGCTTTCAATACTTCTCAACTATGAGATCCAGCTTACGTAGCCAAAATGGCTCTTCTATGCTACCAGATGCTATATCAGTGGACCCTGTCGGTAGTAGCCAACCACTTTTTACATCATTTAATTGCTGGCCATCGACTAGTGGACGATTAACCTCCTCAACTTCACTCTGTGCTGTACCTTTTCCTGTGTAATCTAGTTCCACCTCAAAAGCCAGCCTGTCAACTAGCCTTTCTACAGGGAACCCTATAACTACTAACTTTAAGGAGCCTTCTGCTACTGCTTTTACTCATAAAGCAATAATTCACAACTCTGAGGCTGCAGATGCTTTTATTATACCGCCTATTCTTAACAGTAAATCACATCACAAAAACCCCAAGACACTCAAAATTAATTCAGCCTGTATCAGGTCAATCATTTATGGACAAATATATCCTGAAAGCAATCTCTACTAGCACCGAAATTAAACTAATTAAAGCTTTCAGAGGCAATGCTTTGCTGGATCATTCAGCAATGACTACACAGGCTTTCTTTGGTGGTAATAACAACATCACTGACATTAGCATCATTGAATGTGCGGACAAAGCTATGAACTTGCCTTCGGCTGTTGCTATTCCTGAAAACTCTACCTCACCACCTCAAGTGGCTTTGTCCCAGAATACCCCAACTGCCTTAACTAACAACATCGAAGGCATTGATTCAAGCAATGGCGACCTTGCTGAGGAAGCAAGCTCATGGAGGTAAACCAGAGCCACGCAAATTCTCCAAAATTACATCACACTTTGAAAGTCCTAGATGGACGGATCTGTCTGACTCATCCGACAGTTTCAGCCCTAAACATGGTACTCAGCTCATTTGTTGAGTTGTACGATAACGTTTGGGCTGAACTTAAATCCATCCAAAGATCCATGATGGAACTTAATCTGAAAATTGATTGCATCAGCACTGAAATACTGGTAGATTTAACTAACAAAGTGGTTTGGAATAGAACAGAACTATCTCAAGCTGGTTGCGCAACGCCGCATTTTGATACAACAGGTTGTAATGACTGCTCCAGCATCTGTGCAAGTACCTCTAGTTACACCACAAATTATAGAAATCTCCGACAATACTTCTATGCTGGAAGCTTAAATAATGCCCTATCTCAAGGTCAACTTAAGCCAGCATTATCTGCTGGCCTTGGCATTATTCCTGTCCCCTCACCCTGTATAACCAACCACACTCAGAAAACTTCTACCTCTATCTCCAATCCAAACCTGCTACCATCTACTGCAACCCCAGCTATTTTGGAAAGTGCTGCTAAACAACTGCCCCTAAAAAGACTTTAGCTCCACGAAAATCACGCACTATTAAGTGGAAAATGGCAATAAAACAACCTAACCTACTATTTGCAAAAGCTTCAGCTCATCCTTTACCTAATTCGCTTTTAGGGCCCATTCCTGAAGAGCAGACTCTACGTATTTCCACTCTAAGGTTAAACTGGTTGACTCTACGGGTCAAACTGACAGCTGCAATATTCTTAACATAAAGGCACCTATTGTGCTGGAAAGAAGTCCTTTACTGAAGCCTCCAGCTCTTCTAACAAGGGTTGGCCCAGAGGCCTTATTACCCTGTTTGAGTTTGAAACGGTGTCCTCCACCTGAGTTAGATCAGGGATGCGGCCCTGGCAAGTTTAGGACCTGTGAAGAAGCTCCAGTAATACCCACCATGCCCCAAGTTAGAAATCCGATAAAGGTCCAAGGATTTATGGATGCAGGGATCAATCAACTGTCTTCCATTTGGGGTCCTACTCATACTCAGCCTCCCATGAATAAGCAGTCCCTGATCCCTGTACCCCCGTTGGACTTGGGTGAGGGGTGGGGGTTGTTTCAGGGGGATAACATCCCGGCAATGTCTACACAACCATCAATCTCGGCAGGCATACGATGCTAACATTATATGTATCCAGGAGTCTTGGTTGACCTCAACCCCATTTCTAGATGGTTACCAAATCTTTGACCAGCTTGCCCGATATAATTTGGGAGGCAGACCATCAGGTGGACTAATTGTCACGGTGACAACTGCATTGGCTTACATGGCAGTGCCCTTTTGGACCTACCATATGGGGCTTTGGGGGTTGATCTTATTTCTAGCAATGGCCAATTGAAATTATTAGTCATCAATATTTACTGGCATAATGGTGTGGGAGAAGTTGAATTGTTTGTGTCCACCATCACTCGGATTATCCTTGACTGGATGCTTGCTAATGATTCAGGGCATGTCCTATTAGCAGGGGATTTAAACTGTGACTGTATATTTGAGCATTCTCCTTGGGAACTCTGTGATGAATACATCAAAACTGTGTTCTACGAGGAAGAAACAGGATGGCTATACTTGGTGGACTGGGCTGGGTAATCTCACAATCTCCACTTGAAAACCGTACTGGACATACCTGGCGGCGTGGCTATTCTTCCTCTATGCTTGATTACATCTTTGTGGATGATTACTTATGTATAAGCTGCTTGCAGTTTGATATCCATATGAATAGCGGAGTGACCATGGCATTTTAATGGCAAAATTCAAGATCTGCCATCTTCAGGAATCCCATCAGACCCATTTTACGTTTATACCTAACTCATCTGGTTCTGCGTTTCGTGGTCACCCAAGAACATTAACATCCTGAACCTTAACCTGAGGGCTAGGCTTAACCAGACTACATACGATTGGAAAATGGTAACCTTCAACACTGCAACGGTTATTTCTCTTGTACAAGCAGCGGTAGATGACTTGGGCAATCGCTCTGATTGCTCAATTCCAGCTAGTAGGCACACCCACTGCTATAATTCGGAGCTGGCATTAGCAAAATCCATTCAGAATAAAAACCTTAAGAGACTTTGATCTGCAAACCTTGATATGACCATATGCTTAGGCCTTATCAGAAAGGTTAAACAAAGCTATACAAATGTTTGCAAAACAATTAAACACCAGTTATTGGAACAGGATTCTGAACAAATGCTACAGGTCATTATGAAGGCGAATGTGGGAGCCTTCTGGTCCCTTGTCAATGGACAAGACCGTAATCCAGCAATTGGCCTATTGAACCCAATTCCGGAACAAGACTTGCTGGACTTTTACTCCAATAAATTAGCTCTCAACTCACTTCAGGAATACAACAACTCTGTCAACAGTGATACTCCTGGCCCTTTCCCTAAATGGGAATTTCCTATTGAGATTGATATGGTGCGAGACCTAATCCTAAAGTGTAAAAGATCTAGAGCCTCTGGTCCAAATGGGCTAACTAACAACACCTTTAAAGCGGACCCCAATATTTGGGCCAATCTCTTGTGCTTTGATTTCCGAGACATACTCCAATCCAGGGTTTGCCCAACCTCTTGGTCCTCTACACATGTGATTCCAATTTTTAAATGTGGTAGTAGGTCTAACCCAAATTATCAACCAATTGCGTTGATTGTTGCAGATTGTAAGATCTTCTCTGCCTTTCTTCTTACGCATTTAAAGGAATGGGGAAAAAAGTAGCCATCCCTTGAGCCCTTTTCAAACGGGATTTCGTAAATTCCACTCCACAAATATTAATGCGATTGTGGTCAAGTGCATTCAGGAGGCTGCCTGGACTTCCGTTAGAGGCCCTACTTTTGTGGCCTCTATGGATCTCTCGGCAGCCTTTGACTGCGTTGACCGAAATAGGATGTGGTGCAAACTTGCATCTTGGGGCCTACCGAGAGGATTACTGAGCCTTGTGGAGGGGTTTTATAACAACTTGGGTGTTCGAATACGACTAAATCAAAAGGGGGACATGTCAGCTGTGGTCCATACATTCCGTGGGGTCAAACAGGGGTGCGCCCTTGCCCCACGGTTGTTTTACCAATATATCTCAGACGCAGCCAAACACCTACTTAAGGAGGGCCTCTTAGCACCAAGAATTGGCACTGTGAAGATTATCTGGCTGGCCTATGCTGATGATTTTTTATTATTTGACTTAACTAAGATGGGGCTACAGCGCCTGCTAGATGTCTTTGCCAACTAAGTTAAATGGCTTGAACATCAATCCTGTTAAAACTAAAATCCTTGCTCTACCAAAAAGGTCCCAGCAGGAAGAAAGACAATTCCTGGAATTTGGTGGGAGTAAGAGTAACTAGTTCCCACCTGCTTTACCTACCTTGGCTTAGTCGGGGCTAGTAGAGGCTCAAAAGGGCAGATAAATTTACTCTTGAATAAAGCTAAGATACTTGCTAGGCAAATCCTCAAAATAGATGATCGCAAATATGGTCGATTTACTATTAGAACTGTTCTTCTCTTCTTTGAAGGGAAAATAGCTCCGAAACTGATATATGGTTTGGAGCTATGTATGGGGCTAACTATCTCCAAACTCGATGCAATTGAGGGTGACATTTGGAGACGGGAGTTGCTTCTCCCTAATGCGGTCCCTTTGGCCGCGACCCGTTATGAACTAGGCTATATCTCGTTAAAATCTCGAGTTCATTGGAGGATGCTTTTGCTTTATGCTAAACTTAAGGCACCTACACTCAATACCTTATATGAACTTGTTGGAAGCAATATCTATCGATCTGGTTTCCTAACCAAATTCTCCAACTTGTGTGAAACTATGCTATGTACCATCGGCTCAGACTTAGACCAGTTAACAACTAATTCTGCAAACACGAAAAAGAAACTCTGGGACTATGATTGGTGTGTTACCACGGACTCTTTCCATTCACATAGATCTATGGCCCACTTAACACATCAACACAAGAAAAGAGGTTCCCCTCCTCCAGTTCTCATGATTTTTCCTAATCGGAACCATAGACGCAATCTACTCAGATTGCGCTGGAATATTCTTCCAACATTGGACACCAAACTGAGGTGGAAACAAATCTTGGTGACAGATAGTCTTTGTAGATTTTGCAGTTTAATGCCCGAAACGGCTAAACATCTTATTCTGTTTTGCTCGCAACTGAAGGCCCTCAGAGATTCTTGTCTGAGTACACTAAAAGCGGAGTTGTGAGGAGAGTTGGAGTCTGTGGGAGTCCGCAGTGAGCAAGTGAGTAATGGATCCTAATGGGAAACCTTTAAGACAAAGCACCCAGAGAGGAAATGTGCAAGAAAGGGCCAGTATAATGATCTAGCTATGTATATGGACTCGGAGCAGAGCTGCCGTCGGCTTAGAAGCACCAAAAACACCAAAACTACAGCAAAGGTGCTTAATACTAAAGACCTTCACAGTGACGACATGACCCAAATTACTCCGGGTCAGTCTCCGAGCTGTACGCCCCACGGCTCACAGAGGACTGAGGGAGAATCCCACGAAAGCCAAGAAACACAGGACAATAGCGAAGACAGCCGAGATACAAGCCACTCACCCTCATGCGACGCATGCAGCGATGCGTGCAGCGCACAGCCAACAGCCAACATGGCGAGTGGGTCTCCGACAGGGGCGGCCGAAGGGTGGCGTCTGTCTGACCCTGAGCAGCGCTGCACAGCAAAAGAAGACAGTGGGGGTCAGAGTGGGGGTGCCAGTAAGGCATTTGCGCCGCCTGCCCTTCCTGCATCGATCCGCGCTGGAGCCGGCGACCGCGTCATCGAAGGGGGCGGAGCTAGTTCTCCATGAGAGCCGAAGCCTTCCGAGTGCAGCCGTCATAGCAGCCGAAAGCTGCCAGCGGACGCGGAAAGCTCCGAATCCATCTACGAAATCCACGATACAGCAAACCCAAATCAGAATTTGGATCAGCATACAGAAAAGAAGGAAATGTGTATCATGGCCTTAGTGCACACAGAGCCTAGGTCTGCACAGAACATTGTGCCTTTGCGCACAGAAAGGAGCCTACAAAAGGCCATAAGTTTCATTCAACGCAAGAAAAAAGGCAGCTCTGGACTAATCAGTGAGGAGAGTGACGACGGTGTAGAAACCAATGAGGATGAAACCAACGGTGTAGAGACTTATGAGGACGAAAACTCAGTCTGTCTCAGAACCAGAGGCCAACCAACCACCGGGGGGGAAAAAAAAAACAGTAAATCCATGATACAAAGAAAAGTCCAAGTTAACACCACAAACCTGAAAACACAGAAGAAAAAACAAGAAAATGGCGAAACAAAACTGACAAAGGGGAAACCGGCAGCAGAAACCCTATAAAAGAAGCGCGGCACAAACGAAATGGCTTCCAACCCCCCCTGATGTCGGGTACTCTAAAAGCATTCTTTTGCAACCACCAAAAAAAGAAAACTAGGCATTGAATCAGAATTGTCAGATGCAGAAATTTTAGAAGCTGTCCAGGACTTTACTCCAGTTAGCAAATTTCGCAAAACTGATCCAGTGCGAGATCAAGTCCCTAGCACACCGACAGGTGAAGCCCACCACCCTCAGAGTTCACCAGCAAAAGGAAAAAATAGTCGCTAACCAAGCACAAAGGGATAGCAACACACCATCTACCCCCGCGAGGAACCAATTGGGCAGGGGGCAAACAAGGGGACAAGATAATACCGCCAAACAAGGAAACCCAACAAACAGAGAAGGAGCACCAGGAAGAAGGGTGTTTAACCCTCCATGAGGAGGAAAGAAGGCAACAGGACCAAACATCAAATGTAGAAAGGCCACCATCCAAACAGGTGGACAGTATAAAGACCTCACAGATGAACGACCACCTCCTTGACGGGACTAAAATCCACCTCAGTATGAGCCAACCATCATCGACCCCAGCTAGAATGGGGGTCCATGACCCAAAGAAACATCTAGGGCAAGGGAGCAGAGGATCCATGACATTGAACTTGTCAGAATACAAACAATCTGGAAAACATTCAAGGGACGGCGCGACTTTGGAGGGGTCCCGAACTCCTGGGAGACCAGTGATAACGATACCATCCCCTAACACCAGACGGCTTAGTGAAATATCCTCAACAACGCTAAAAGATTCACCAAGCAAAAAACCTGACATGCTAACGGTAATGGCAGCTATTACGATCGCCTTATCCCCATTCTGCAAACTTTATGAGGCTATAAAAGATGGAGTACAAGATAACACTTCGATTCTTGCAAGCTTAATGACAGAAATGACCTACATCGAAGACTACATCACCGCCCTAGAAGAAAGAAATACCAACCATCACAAATGTTGGGAAGAAAATAGTAGAAGATCTGAAAAAGCTAGTAGTCGCTCCAAGCAGAGAAGAAAAACCAAACGATAACGGAGAAAACACACCGGAGCCAGAATGATCCCAGAGAAAGGTTGAAAGAACCAGACGCACTGCATGAGATAAAAGTAAAGGCAAAAGAAAAAAGCGGGGTACGCCCAATATGAGCTCCACTCTATCAGCGAAACTGGGAGCATCTAAGCACCCACTCATAAGTACCCGGGTGGTACTTAAAGTAACTAGCAAAGAACCGATGACTATGACGTCACGAGCGCTCACCGGAGGTAACCAAAAACCGAAGAAGCCAAACCTAAAGAAATCAACCCAGGAAAAAGAACTTCTGGAAGCCAATGGATCAAAGAAAAAGGTGGTAAACACTAGCAGCTCCCCGAGATCAGTAGAAGAGTTCTTGAAAGATACAGATTTGATGAACCTCTCACAACATTGGGAAGCCACCCCTGCCAATCTAGATCAGGAGGTGTTCATCATCGAAAATGAAGAAGAAAAAATAACGCCATCACAAGAACCCGCAACAAACAGAAAAGAAGTGGCTAAAGATTACAGAAAGAAGGACCAAGTAGCCGCCAAAGAGCCTCAAGAGCCAACTTCACATACCTACGAAAACAAGAAACGGCAGAGTAGTAAGGCAGAAAGCAAAGAAGACAGGCGAAGACCAAGTAGGCAATCAACCCCAGAGCAAAGAAGAGATTGGAAAAAAGTAAACGGACAGCAAAGCAAAAATACAAGTACAGAAGACGGCGAACGCAAGTTGAACAAACTAAAAAGATTGACGGCTACATGATTCTGAATAGGAAAACTATCCTAAAAATAACAAGTAAAACAACCACACTGAAAAGGATCAAGTCAGAAGATAATAAATGAGTTGAACCTCATCACAGAGGAAACGCAGCAAAGGCATATCTTCATGTCAAGGCAGCAGGAATCCAACATATAAACTTGAACGCAATCAATGAAATAGAACAAATTGGCTTCACATTGTCAGAAATAAAACCTTCAAGTAGCAGCGAAGACAAAGTGCGACATCCAAAATGCACGGACGAGCGAAAACATCGATACACATCTAGAACGGAAGATCGTTACCAAGCAAATCGGATAGGCAAAGAGTGGGGCGAAAAGACAAACTCCACTGCAAACAGGCACTTCCGCAATGAGGACATATACTACCGTCTTCCCCTGCCCAGATATGACAGTGAAAGCAAGAAGCCATATGAACAGAGAGAAAGACTTGAGAGAGAATGTTATGAGAATGGACAGCGCAACTATAATGCATGGTCCAGATCAGAGGATCACCAGAGGGAACTCATCCACAATTCAAAGAGTACTACACACAGGAAGTCAACCGACAAAAGTCGTGATAGAAATTCAGGAAAAATAAAAGTGGCGACAGCGTCACAGTGTCTATGGTCGTGGCTCAAATCAACCCTGAACCCAAAACCACAGAGATAGCAGCGGAAGCTGACCCCAGTACCAACTCCCATTGGATCAGCCAATACACCGACAGTTGCAGTTACTGAAAGACTTACATTGGGATCATGGAACACGCGAGGTCACGCACATCAGACAACTGCGAGCGATGTTGATCTAGGCAGCCTGGACATCGTATGTCTCCAAGAGACATGGCCATTCGGAAAACCGACCCTAGATGGATTTGAAGTAGAAATATCCCCGGCAGCAAAGGGCCTGCTGGGCCGCCCGTCTTTGGGGCTCTTGGCAGCAAGAAAAATGGGTTCAGGTCTCACCACACCGAAGAAGCTAATGGAATCCTATGAGATGCTGGTCATATTGACAACACAGAGCCACCAAACCACAGTGCGGGAACAGGTTCATACTATCCAATTAGCAATAATAAATACATATTGGAACCCCCAACGGATGACAACAAAAGCCTACTGTACAGAAATGGGGGAAACAATAGATTGGATCTACTCAGAGATCGACGTCATCGTGTGCGGCTACTTGAACGCCGATTGTTCTGGACCCCAATTGAACGTAAAAGATAGGGCAACACAAGGAAACAGTCAAACGTGGAAAGGCCAGGAGGTCTGTCGCCAAACCAAGGAATCTGCATAACATCGAAACATTTGTTCCCTAATCAAGTTAACATTCCGACTTGAGAAAACCTGAATTCCAAAGCCACCTTGGACTACATCTACACTTCCCAAGGCCTTTTGCCCAGTATTCTGGAGTACAAAGTCCAAAGAACTATGCATAGTGACCATAACCTCCTGATTTGTGCATGGCAAGGAAAGCAGCCAGCCAATCAAACATACAAGTTCAATGTGGAGGTTAATAACCAGCAATCCCGGTTACGCCTGACGGAAGCCGACATCCTAAAGATAACCTCGAAATACGGACAGTCCTATGAAGCACACACACCCGATGGTGGTGTAGAGCGGCCAAACTATCTGCCCCTACTGCTCCCATACAGAAGACCAGTCTCTGGTAAACATATCAAGGCGACACAACCTAAGCATGCCTATGACAAACTGATAGTCGAAAAGAGGAAAATTGTACGGAAATGGAAGAGAACCGCAAAGAAAACAAATAAGCTTGTGAGAAATGGCAAATTGAAACCAAAGGGTACAAACATTGGCTAAAACACCACAAACTTCTTTTGTACCAACAAGACGCCGAAAAAATGCTGAGAAGTCTTAGCACAAAAAAATCGAGCGACTTCTGGGCTCTAATTAAAACAATGAACTCGCCCTCATCCACAGAAATTACGAACGCGGTGTCAGAAGAAAAATGGGAAACTTATCTAGCAGCCCAATTTGACCTCCCACAAGGGAGAGTACCTGAGGATGTTGAAGACTCCACTGCACTGTGGGTGGACGTATCGAACGTGGTCGATATTGAAAATGCCATCAACAAACTCAAAACATTGAGAGCCCCCAGCCGGACAGCTTGACCAACTTAGACTTGAAACAATCACCAAAAGCTTGGGCGGGCGCAATCAGCAAAATCTTTACCCACTGCAGAAATACAAACATGATCCCTGAAACCTGGCTGAAGGCCATAATTGTCCCAGTATACAAAAAAGGTGGCAGAGAAGACCCAGAAAGCTATAGACCTATAGCACTCCTGGACATTGTGGGGAAAATCTTTGCAACAGTTTTATTAGACCACCTCAGAATCTGGGCTATAACTGCTCCGTGCAGCGACATCTTCCAAACAGGTTTCCAGAAAAACGGAAGCATCGCTATAAACATCTTACTGATAAACATCCTGAAGGCTAAAGTGAGAGAAGGAGCACCAAGAGTGTATCTTGCATTTGTAGACCTGTTGAAAGCCTTCGATAAAATAGACCGGGCAAAATTGTGGGCCAAGTTAAACGAGTGGAAATGTCCTTCGTCGATTTTGAATCCGATAAAAGCATTGCACGCCGATACCAAGATCAGGGTGAAATTAAACAAGCAAGGAGTATTGTCAAAGGAGATCCCAGTCAGGCGAGGTGTCAAGCAAGGATGCCCCTTAGCTCCAGCCCTATTTATTGCCTTCCTCGGGGACTATCAAATTGACGAGGAAAAAGTCAGAGCATTTCCACCAAAAATCGAGAAAACAAACCTATCGCGACTCCTCTACGCTGACGACGCCATCATCGACCAAACACAAATTAGACTACAACATAAATTAACGAACTTGGCAAGATATACGGAAGAGAACAATCTGGAAATCAATATAGCAAAAACAAAAGTGCTAGTTTTGGCCAAAACAACAAAGAAGTCGCCTAGACCGCCCAAATGCTTTCTGGACAAAACAAAAATTGAAGTCGTCAATGAGTTCAAATACTTAGGGGTGACCATCGATGGATCGGCCAGAGATAAAGCGATGCAAAACCAGCTATGGATCAAGGTGAAAATACTAACAGCACAAACAAGATAGGTGGATAAGAAATTTGGTAAATTTTCGCTGTTGCCAGCTATCAACTTCTATAAACGAAAGGTGGTCCCGTCGATTATCCATGGCATGGAATCATTTTTAAACATCCCGAGTTCCATATGGCAGAAGTTGGAAGGCCACGTCTGGAAATCGATACTAAGCCTACCAAAGTCGACATCTATGCCCACGATTAGACGAGAACTGGGCCTTGTTTCCTTGGCCTCGTTGGTAGAGCAAAGCAAGACGACACTATTTAGAAAAATCCTGATGGCGAACACCTTGCCAATTTACAACATCATTGCAGAAGCACTTAAGAGTGGCTCATGTAAGGCTCTCAAGAACTGGGCGGCAAGGCAGCAAGATATCCTGAGAGAAATAAGCCTGCTCAGAAGAAGTCCTGATAACCAACCCAGATCGAGTGAAATTGAAAATGGAACCGATGGACTGGATCACGACGATTGACACAGCCAGCACCAACTAATTATTGGCTCCTCTTCCACCGACGTTCAACAAAGTCAAGAAACCTCAAAATTACTGCATGAAATTCCCAAATAAAGGTATGCGAGGTACGTTCCTGAAGGCTAGACTCAATTTACTGAGGACACACAATTCTAGTCATCCGCTCCCCGTCGATGGACAATAGCTGTTGTCTATGCAATAATATAGATCAAGTGTAAACACTGAAACATTTAGTGCTCCAGTGCCCTAAAACCCAACAAAGCAGAGACACATATCTTCAACCTCGCCTGCAAGGGGCGACAACGCTGGATCAAAAAGCTGTGTGGAGCAGGCTAATCTCAGGGGAGACAACACGATGGACCCTGACAATGGTGAAGCTAATAGAATCAGCCTTCTCAACAGTGAACCATCCCGGCACACCCAGAGGGCCATTCTAAGTGGGAGAAAAGTCCGACCTCGATACTGTAGTTGAAGAGGGGGACTTTGGTTCTTTCGAACTAGGAAAGTGATAAGACAGGACTCAGGAAAACACGCTTGGTTTCGTGAATCTGTAAGTTTCGAAGACCCTTGTAAAAATTAAATACCTTTTTTTTATTAAAATTCAAGAAAAAAAATAATCTTTATACTTAGGTTTATCAACCGAACTGGTATGACAACCATGTTTGTGCATTCAATCTACGCGTGAGGGCCTGGCTCTGTCTGGCGTTATCCGTAATCTCCACTTGGACTGTATGTGAGAATTTGTCTGCTGCCATGCACAATCTTTTAGGTTACCTCTAGCTATTAATTGCTAGTATTAACTGCTAGCGGACATTATTAATCTTAATGGTCTTCACTATTCTTTTACTATCTGTACATGAATTACTTCTATGTATTTTATATATTGTACATTCCTTTTTACTGCTTCTTTTTTGTAAAGGTTTAATAAAACCATACACAATAAAAAAAAAAAAAAACTAAAAAAAGAAAGTATAGTGGGGCTGCCCAAGGCCATAAATTGTGCTAAACCTGTTCAACTACTATGGAGGCTGCCATCTTGGGTTCACAAAGAGCCCATGTGGCCAGTATCCCCATTGTATGCTTTGCTCACGGTTTCCCTGAACAAGTATGTGCCTAAAGCAAAGTGGCAGAGTAGGACTGAAATAAAATTGGTTCCCCAAAGAGTAACACAAAAATACATTTGGCTACTAATGCGATAAATGGGCCTGCAGACCTAGTGAAGCCGAAACTAAACCTTATTGGCCACCAGCCTACTCCTTTAAAGCCAGTGTAGGGTGATACAATCACATCAGGGCAAAAATAAGGTGCCCGAGAGGGACTCTTGGGAGTGGGTGTCTTATCGATGACGCAATACTATATACCTTAAGTGCAATAAAAAGAGATGTAGTGACAGGGGGAGTTCAGCAGAAGCCCCTCTGACCAACAAAATAATCTCGAAACCCTCCAAAATTAAGAGGGGGGGGGGGAACAAAAAGAGCGTGGGTCCCTTAAGTAGATGCTGCAGCTCCCTGAAAAATCAAAATCGGTCTCAAAAGGAGCTTATCCAACACTATGTGCAATGGCATCTGAAGTGTTCCGATTAGGAGTTTGCTTGTTGGATCTAATGAAAGTAGCAAATGGGTTTGGGAAATCTTTAGGAGCTGTTACCTTAATCCCCATCAACCAACAGACTACTTTGCTGGTAAGTAAGCTTTAAAAGACCATAATGGTCGCATCTGGTTTTGCCTTTGAATACGCATATTTAAGACATATTAGTATAAGAAAGTCTTGATTCTTTTAATGACAGGTAGGTGGGCATTATCTTGTGCCTTGAAACACTTGTAGATAGGGGCCCTATAAATAAAATAGAATATAATTTATATCACCCTTCAGCATAATGTTGTAACACATGAGTGGTTATCAGCAGGCTAGTGCAGTTTGGGCATGTCCAAGTTAATAACTGTTGAAATATTAGGTCTGTACTTGAGCGCTGATTTCTGTATAGTGCTGCTGTCTTTTGCGCTACTCTCCTTTTCCGACTGTAAAATACACCTGTATTTCAATTGTGGAGGCAAAGTCATTGTGGGGTAGCTCCTGGCAGTCTGAAAAAATCTATTTGAGTAAATATAACCTAGTACTGATGTATTTTTACAACCCCAAAAAGTACATTGTAAGAGCATGTAAGCAATTCAAATAGGAAGTATCCCTGTAGGGCTTCCCGTCATGCAGATGCTCTGGGAGGATAGTTTGCGGGAGCTCGGTCATTGTACTATAAACAGCAAAAACCAAACCTCAATGTCTTGATTCTTTTTACACTCTGGAAGTAACGTCAGCATGGGTGGTACGGGGCCATCACTCATGCCCACATAGAACTTCCAAAACCGGACAAAGATGGAAGACTTTAACTTTAAAATAATTAAGATTTTCAGATCCAGACCTGTGTGACGGTTCTGAGAGGCCACTATAGTTGATGAACAGGGTAATTAAGACTTCAGTCTAGCAAAACTGTATCAGGGCTGTGTACCAGAGCAGTTGGGCAGTACTTCAGGAGATATGTCTAGACCTAAAACACTCCAGTCTGTAAATTCCTATAGCAGTGCTACGTGCCCAAACATACACACCATTGGTGGTCTCACCCACATTTTACACTGGTAAACAGTAAAACTAGTTCGCAATAGAAAAACATAACGGTAGGCAGTTGTGTAAAATAAGATGCCATGAAAAACAATGAAACTTCTATACCCTGCTTTATTACAAGGTTTACTGCTAGGTAAGTAGATCGAGTGACTGAATGAGTTAAAGTCCCAGGTAAGTACCTGTTGCAGGGAGCTGGGAGTCTTTAAAAGTGGAAAATGAGTACTGGCAAAGCCAACAGGTAGGTAAATATTCCAGAATTGAGGTAAATCAAGTAGATGAGCCATAATCTCCCAATCCCTCCACACCAGGGGAAGCTCTGGAGGAATCCTTGGCCAGAACTCTACCGTCCACAACCATACAAAGGCCAGTTAGGGAGTGCTTTTTATGCCCATACATTCTAAGGTTGGTGTGGGTGGGCTTAACAGGTATGCAATCTCCTGCCCTCTTAGTCAGATTCTGAGGGTGAGCCCCCAGCGTCCTCAATCGCTTGCTCTACTAACTTCATTCGAAGTTGTTAGACCCAGCAGGGGGCCCAGGAGCCACGAACAATAGTTTTCGTCTTCAGGATTGGGTCCGGTGCAACAGTGATTCTGTGCTTTGGCGTGACTACCACAACAGGATCACCACCATAGGTCCTAAATTGACAGGAGACCCCCAGGATGCGACTAAGATGGGCAGACAACCCGATCAGAAGGTGGCAGATAACATTTGTGGCGATGAAGAGGACTCTGCTCCAGGAAGGCCCTTCATGTTGCAGAGCAGCAGCTGATGGAGGGGGGCTGTGTATTCCAAACTTGCAACAAGGACCAATGCCCTGGATGAAGCTGGTCTGCCCACAGGATGGTTCGGGGACGTTTCAGAAGGCTTCTGTTGCAGGTTCCTCATGCAGGGGTGCAGAATGGTTGGTCCCACTAGCCCAAGAGTCAAAACACTGACCAGGGTCTTCTGGAGATTGATGTGGAAAGCGGGGCGTCACCGCGGCTTGGCTGGAGGCAATGCTGGTTGTCTTCAACAGCAGTCTTCGGCAGGCTGCTCCTCTTTGTAGGGGTATTGGCTTCAAATGACAATTTGAAGAAACCGCAGAAGGACTCCCCTTTTTATCCCAAATTCGAGCTTTGGTCAGCCCCAGGCCACCAATGTTAAGGATTTGCACCATTTAAGCTGGCAAGGGTTGTCTAAACCTGGACAGCCTCTTACGATGCATTAGCCCATTAACAGTCATCCACTTTCTATAATGTGAATTCAGACCAGACAGTCCCAACTACCACATTTGGCCAGGATGCATGGATCGCCACTTTGCCAGGGGAACCTGGTTTTATCCAGGAAAAGCCTTACAATATATGGCATTTCCTTGCAAGACAAGCTAGGAAAAAGGCCAATGGACAAGAAGGCCGAAGAATAGGGCGAAAAATATTGGCATGGCCATTTTAGTGCATTGTACTCAAAATTGCATTATGTGGTAAAATGCAAAAGTGCATGTGGTAAAAACAAAAAACACAGTAGTAAAATATCCTCTGCCACAAACCTGTCTGAGACAATGTAAAACTAACCGAAATATTGAAAAAGAAAAAGGGATGCGACATACCCCTGTAGCAATTGAAATGTAAGGTGGGTGATGTGTGGTACATTAAAACGCACAAATCTCACAAAGGAGAATGGCCCCATCCCCCCACCGGTTGCACTGTTAGCTGTATGTGCTGACGCGCACCAGCGCCCCAAAAACAGATGAGCTAAGCAAAAAGGCAAAAGTCTGGGCATGGTTCAAATCCTAGCAAAAAGGTGGGAGTTTCATTAATGTCAATGGAGGGGAAGCTTTAAAATGTAAATCTTCCACAACAGCCGCTAACCGAGAACTGACGATGAAGCAAACTCCCATCCACGAGGCTCCATGGAAGAAAGAGTGTGCCAGCAGAAAGGCCTCTTAGGAATAGACATTGAAGTACCACAGCTCTCTATGGTTCCTAATAACATGAATACAATTAGTAATGAAATATTGTGCAAAATTGATTTGGTAACCATAATGTTTGCATTGGATTCACTGTATTCTAGAGCAACAAAGCCGAGCGCAGTTTACAAACATTAGAGAACTGTTTGGAGGCAACTGGGGAAGAAATGACCCAGTTAAAGAAGGTGCTCAAAAGTGTTTGATCAGCTGGGATCAAGAATGAAGGTTCAGACGCAACAACCTACGGATTCTTGCCATGGCAGAATCTGAAACTGAGGCACTGTTGACAATGTCTGGAAAAACGAATACTGTAAATTCTGCCTGGAACTCAACTCAAAGAAGTTTTCATTATTGAACAGGCACACAGAGCCTTCGTTCCTAGGTCCATAGCTGGAGCTAATCCTTGGCACATCATCGCCCAGGTACTTAATGACCGAGATGCAATATTGCGAGCAACGAGGGAGGCTGGAAGCCTGCAACAAGGTAGTAACCTTAAGAGTATCTTCCTGGACCTAACCTTTGGTATACAACAGGCACGAATAGGGTTTGAAGGTGTCAACAAAATAAATGCATAAGGATCAAATTGTATAAGCTACGCTATACTCGACCAAATTCGATATACTGCACAAAGGGAGAACTCAATTTCTTTATAGACCCGTAGGAGGCCATGAACTTTTTGGAGAGAATGATGGTTTGCACACTGTGCGCAACCTCCTGTGTCAAGATTGCTCAGCAGTGCTCTGAATGGGTGAAGGCTAACGCCACAGATTTCTCAGGAAAGACACACCAGCAAAAGTGACACACATTGGTTAATTATGCTTCTGAGTGAATATATAGCACTGCCCAGTGAACAAGCCTAATTATGCCCCTGCCTGGCAATTATTGTGCAGTGCGATATTGAGTCCTTGGCTGTGTGCAACTCCACTGTGGATTTAACTTGCGGTGCATGGCCGGCATATAGGGCATGAGTCACATCAAGGTGGGAAGAGTGATGATGAATAGAAAAGTAATGTTCACTGTATGCTTATGGTGCAGGTTAATGGCCCACTTCAGTTGATGAGAATGGCTGCATAAAATGGTATGGCATTGCTAACTGATGGGCAGGTGCACAGAGATATAGGGTCGTAGCTGGGCCAACAACTTAATATAGTAAGCAGTTTAAGAGGCCAGGTAATTAACTTGGGTTCGCATATTGAGATTCTGATCTAAATATATTCCAAGTGTTTTAACTTTTTTTTGTGTGGCGATCATGCAATCTGCACTCTTGATATTCTGTTCTTAGCTTTGTGAATGTTCTCATTGTTCATTGCTAAGCCACTTTCCACCATCCAATCCTGTATTAGTTGATATAATTCATTCACTTTTATTGTCCTGCTCATATATACCAGACAGAGGAATAACACATTGTGTCTGCATAATTCGTAAACCAGGCGCCCGTTTCCTCCAACATTTCAAAAAGGGGTACATTGATTAATGATAAGGCAGACATGGAAAGTCGTTAGGAAATGGTTAAAGGGATGGTTGAGAGCAGGAAGCATATGATAGTAAAAACATATGGCCCTGATTATGACTCCTGACTTCATTGAACAGGTGCTTGTGTTTAAAGTTGGTCATTACGAATTAGAATGCGGAATTAATAGTGGGGCAAGACAATAACAAAATTGTTGACCTGGAAATGAATAGGTCATCCACTAAGCTGCATCTACAATTGAAAGCTTAACTTCAATTACAAGATGCAAAGTCGTTTACGCACTGGTTGATCATTGAAGATCATTATACCCACTTGGACGACCATACACACATTACTCGGGAGTCCACTACTCATCAGCAATAGACAAATTCCTTCTAACCGTTAACAGCCAGTGTGGTGGCCTGTGACATTCTGCCTAGAGCCGTCTCTGAACAGAGGTCAGTAACTTTGACAATATGTAAGCAAACACCTAGACGAATGAGAAACTGGTGGTTTATTTATTTTTACATTTGTAAAGCGCCTAAAGCCTCAGGCATCTGCGCGCTGTTACAGACCAGTTACATGAAACAACCTCTTAAGTGCAAACTTGCGCGATAGCACATACTCCTGTATTAAAAACGATGTAAGCAGAGTTTGCTCAAGATGTATGTATTAGAGTAGCATAACAAAGGTATGAGATAGATTGAAAGACTTTGGAGGAGATGCTTCTGCATAAATCTAAATTTGAGGAGTTCATAGAGAAATAATTTACAGATCATTGTTCACTATGGCATCCAGAACAGGAAAGCAGGTCGTATGTTAGTGTGGCTCATCAAAAGGAATTTGGTTTCCAGCTATATATAGACAACCTGGTTGACGCACAGGATTGGGTATTTCATATTGGTGATATATGTACAGCATTTTCTCGATTGCTGAACACTATAAATGGGCAATACCTATCTCCACAGATGAGGTCAATAGCCATCTTCAAGATGTTGCACTGGTCACCCTCAACCACCAGACAAACAAAAACTGAAGGGGAAATTTCAGTGCAGGAAATACTGGTAGCCATCAGAAAGATAAACTCTGCCAGAGAGGTTTGCCATTGGTTTTATTAGCATTTTGTGTCAATTAGTCCTAAAATGAATATAGTATATAAAAATGCACCACAAGTAGGGTGACTGCCAGGTACCAGGAGGGAGGCACATATATTGCTAAAAACCATATAAAGATCAGGCTTGGTGCTAGACCTACAATCCACTGTTGCTGTTCAATCTGTATGGCAAGATCTTGCTTAGTGATTGCAAACCAACCGTCCCTCTTCATGAGGCAATTGGTACATCCTGGTTAATTTGTATAAATCCCTGGGGTTGCAGCTAGTGAGAACATTAGATGTAGCGTATAATGTTATGTGGTGCATAGTTCTGGTTTGGGGCGTCACCATTGGTTCGATGCAGAGCAGGCCTTTGACTGTGTGTCATGGTTCTAACTATTTAGGGTTCTACGTGAAAAGGATCTTGGTCCATAGATCCTTTCCATGATCAAATTGCTATACAAGGGACCACAGGCTTCAGAGGCACTTAATGGGGGGGTCATGTCCTCTATTATATTATTTCAGCAAGGTACACCCCAGGGATGCCCCCTGTCAGCCTTTCTCTTTGCCATTGACTTCGAACCATTGGCATGGAGACTGCAAAGAGTTGAAAGGAAAGGGGGTAGTATTAAATTGAATAGAGTCCATTCAGTCACTGGCGTCCTGAGCGATATAACGCAGTGGTTACGGGGGAGGCATTGGGCTCAATTGTTTCAGGGCTGTGCATAAATTGGGTCAAGTCTGCAATATTTACACAGGTCGATCACAAAGCACATACACATGGCTCAGCGCTGATTAAGGAGGGAATATGGTAAATATTTGGGTATGAAAGTGTACAGTAATTATGCTAACAATTTAAAACCCAATGTAGAATCCCATGTATTCGAATTACTGTGCAAAGTGGACATGTGGATGACACAAACTATTCTTTGGCGACCAGAATAGTCCTTGAAACAATGATTTTGCTCCATTAATCTCTATGTATGATCGTAAATGTACCCGGTGTGGTACCCAAAGCGATCTTTGAAAGGTGTAATTTGAATCTTCGGAAACTGATTTGGGTCTTTAAGCAAACTAGGCTAAACGTAGGCACCCTCAACAGATCGTACAATGGCCACTGTCAAGTATGGGACAGCCAGTCCCCCCCATTAGTATTTGGGGACTGGCTGTCAAGTATGTGACAGCTTTCTTTTTAGCAGCACAAATAGCAATGCACATTGCTACACATAGCTCTGGAATGAGCTGACACAGCGTCATATGCAGTAAACTCTTTTCTAATGTTCACTGAAAATTAGAAAAATTAGGCATGCAATCCAGTCATTGTGTGATTGTAAATTCACTTAAAATGCTTCAGTACACGAAGTCAGAGGTGCCCTACACACCATTAGCGCATCTAAAAGACTATCCTACAGCACACTCAATATTAGTGGGCAAAATTGCCAGGCATCTACCAGATATGGGGGAATTCTTTCCAGAGGGAAAATGTACGTTGCTTGAAGCGTTCAATAATGGATGGACTGTCAAGGAGTCCTGATATTGAAATATGCCTGTACTAAAGGCGGACACCTCACCCCACCAATGCTACACTAGATATTGGCAGCATCTGATAACTTCAGTGTACAGTGTGAAGGTATCGTCACATTTTCTCCCCTTGGATGCTTTGATCAGGTGGCAAGGGAAGGGCCATCGCTTGCGGATCCTGACCCTGGGGGCGGACAAGCGAGGGAAGATCACCTGAGTGGGAGGTCCTTACTGAGTGGGCAGAGGATGCCTGAGGGTAAAACACAGCATCCCCTCACCCCCCCCGTTCCGAATTATCCATCAACCTACCCTCTCTCTGCCTTTATGGGATATTGCCAGTCCTGTACCACCCACCCCCCACCCACATCTTGCCCATTTTCAACACCTACTGAGACGAGGAAGGAAGATTACCTATGGTAAAAGTCCCTATAGTACTGTGAGGGGGAAGATGAATGGAGAGGCCTACTATACTATACCTACATGTCCCTTTTTAATGAGGTCAGGCAGAGTCAGGCAATTGACAACTATATACACACCTGCACTCTTTTGACCACCACTCCAGTACCGAGGGAAAGTAAAGTAAACCTAAGAGTGGGGCATGCTTTGAGAGTTGGCCTAATTGGGGTCAGGCAAATGAGGCCAAGGACACACACCTGCAACTCTTTGACAGGCCTCAGGTGTATAAAACGTGGAGCACTCAGCAGGACAGAGTGCAAAAGTTAGGAGAGTAGAAGGGAGGCTGCGTGGCTGAGTCCAGCAGGGGAATCCCTTCTTGTTCCTAAGCCAGTTTTTGCCAGAGAAAGGGAGAAAGTTGTCAATGCTGAGCGAGCCGTCGAAGCCAGAGAACAGGAAGCTGCAGCAGGAGGTCCCCGAAGTATCCAGAGAACGAGATACTGTCCCAAAGTGGCGAGGGAGCCGTGTCTCTAAGGAGCCTAAATTGGGCTTTGAGTCTTGTGGGCCGTGGCCATGCATATGCTTGTTCCCCTGGGAGGAGTCCAAGTCCCAGGGGCATCGGAGGAGCAAATCTGAGGAGTAGGTGGTGAGATCCTGATCTCAACGCCGAAGCCAGTGAGCCTTCCGGACTGCATTGGGCTAACCAGCGAGTTTCTGATCGCCTAGAAACCCGGTGTGCACGTGAGGCTGAAGCAGGAGATTTGAAAGCATGCACGCGTCACGAAAGGAAGGAAAAGGGCATGAAGTATCGGAGTGGTTGCGAATTGGGGAAAGTAAAGCTGTGCATTCTCGTCAGTCTCTGATACAGACCCAATTGTAAAAGGAAGATGCAAACGGCACCACTGGAAAGAAGGTTGAAAAGGGGGAGCTACACCAAAAGTGAAGTGGAAGCAAAATCCCCAACATATTGTGAAAGGCTGTTTGAAATCAAGAGGAAGAATTGTGTTTTGAAATTGAACCCTGAAAAGCAGAACTTTTGTGTTTTTTTAAATACTTTTTTTTTAACCTCGAAACCAGAGGGCCTCGCTTCGGTTAGAGAACCCTGAGAGGCCTTAAGAAGTTGTGAACCATTTTGAAACCAGAGGGGCCTAAGCTTGGGGAAGGGATCCCTGAGAGGCCTAAAGAAGTTATGAACCATTTTGAAACCGGGGGGGGGGGCCTAAGCTTGGGGAAGGGAACCCTGAGAGGCCTAAGGGGAACTTATGTTTCATGAAGCTTGGGGAAGAGAGTCCAAGCAAACCTAGGAACGTTTGTCGAAAAAAGTCTGATTTGATGCTACAGAAACCTTTCATAGAAGACTCCAAGGGCATTTCTAAGTTGAACTACTTTTGAACTGTAAGGAAGGCAACCTGAATCCAATTTTGAATTATACCTTTCTTTGAAACATTATTTTTCTTTTAGAAGAAATCCTACACATTTGTTTCCAATGTGAGGGCATGCATAGCTTTGACAGACAGATTTTATTTTGGGACTTACGGACCTCGACTATCCTTAGAAACAACATTTAAGGGGAATACCCAAAGTATAGATGGGGCAAGATAGGCATTCATTTCAACTCATCTCGAAATAAAGGTTTTCCAAATGTTAGCTCTTGTGTCTCTCGTCAACATGCCTACCTCACAACCGCTACAATTCTATTGATGCGAAGGCCATCGGGCAGACGAACTGGGCAACTCGATGTCTGATGAAGCGTGCACTAGTGCCTGCGATGAATCAAAGCTGATAGCTGGAAATGCGTGTTATCGAATTATCCGTTATAAGGAACTTATGAGAGATGACGGCGCCTGTAGTTGGATGCATAAAGTATTCTCGGAGCTCAGTGATGCTTGTGCGAAATGCGGTAGTCTGCAATGTTCCCCGTTCCCTATGCTATGGTCATGTCTTGTAGTTGTCTTTTTGTCTCCAGTATTAAGAGTTAACAGCTATTTCCATCCTTATTAGTGCCTTGGTTATATTATGTTTGATTATGTCGGGCTGCTTGAGAAGGCAACGGTTATTAAACTGGTACTGACATTAACGGTGTGCATAATAATGGTTTAGATGCATCCCGAACCCTTTCCCCAACCCCAAAATGCCCGTGCTCACAAGGGGTCAGAAATATGGTATATTGCAGTAAAGCAGCGGAATTGTACCATTCGTTCCATTTTCCAGCCACACACTTATCCCGATTTTATCTGGTAGTAAGAACGTAATACTATTGTTAGACAAGAGAGGGGGCCTTCTACGGAGTAGGACCTGATGCAAAGGGTTTTTAAGCTAAAAATGTACATGCAAGTCCTTGGATAACCTGTGTTGTTGTTTAATAGTCAGACATGGTTACTTAATATTTCTTTTTTTAATCAACTTTATTTAATAATTGTACAAAACATAATACAACTGAGTAACAACAGAATGGGAACAAGCAAAAGATCACTCCATATACATCAGTGCAACTAAATGCAAATTACTACTAAAGTAACAGCTATTCAAAACGAAATCCGAAAACATCCCCACCCTCCTATCTCATGGCAAGACGTGACAACACAAAACACAAATAAAAGGACAAAACATACACCCCTACCAATCCCCAACCTCAATATCCACAAAATAAACCAAAGCCTACACCTCATCCAAATAAATCCCTGAATGACCCCCATCTCTCCTCGTACTCGGTTTCCCGATGTTGTCGAACTGCCTGAATTACTTAATATTTCTGATGCTTGTTAATCTGCTTACAATCGCATGCTGTCCATATGGCCGACATCCAGTGGTAACCGCAGAGTATTGCATCTTGTCTTTCCCAGATCGAAAGGGGACATCAGAATAGGTGTGTCTAGAACACTATCCCTACCGTGAGTCAATTTGCAAAGCGGCAACCTGGAGTTCTGTACACACTTTTACAAAACACTATTGCCTAGACACTCGTACTCTTACGTCCCGTCTCTCCATACTGCATGGGTATCCCTTCCAAGGGACGGGAGACAGAACCTTTTTCACCTGAAAAATCCTTCTTCCCCTTAAAATTTAGAGGCGCGTGGGGGTGCAACCCAGGGAGGATGTGCTGCCCTGACTCTGGCGCCACACCTCAGTCCCCTTTTCCCCACTGACGGGAACGGGCCGAGATCACCAGCGCTCCTGGGTTTTGCTTCGGCCATGTAATTCCACGCGTGGATACTTCTTTGTCTTTGTTTTTTGTCTCTTATCATTCAGGTACTCGGTCCTCAGGCGCCACGCTCTTCCCCGGCGCATGTCGACTTCCACAGGGTTCAGCAGGTGTCCATTCTGCAACAGGCTCTTCCCAACTTCAGTCCCCCATGCCCTTTGCCTAGACAAGCTTGTACAGCATGTGGACCGCTGTCATTGAAAGCGCTGAACAGACTAGCCAGGTGGAGGGAGCTCTTCCAGAAGTCGCCTCCAGATGACCTCAAGAACTTAAGAATTTCGTGCAACACCGGGCCAGGCCCAAGGAAGGGCCGCTATTTTCCATCTCACCCTGCAACGGAGACTCCTTTCCAAGGACTCTCCCGCGCGGGGAGGGACAGTTCAGGTCCTTGTACCAGCACGTGCACTGAGGCTGCTACAGCTACCGGCTGAGGGCTGAGGGATCCTCGGATCCTCCCGGGGACAGTGTTGAGGGACCGGAAGGTTCTTGTACCGGATTGTTATCTGAGGGTCTCCGCCCTTTTACCGGCACTATGGCTCAGGGGCTACGCCCTAGTACCGGTAATACGTCCGAGGGGGCGCCTAAACGCAGCTCTACCGACCCCCGGGTCGAGGGTGTCTCACCTACCGAGCCTAGGCCCGAGGAGCAGGATAGGCCTTGTGATCCACATACAGGAGTCCTGGAGAAGGCTGGGCCCAGCGAGCCGAGTAACACGTCGCAGGCAGCTCTAAAAGATAGCCGCTGCACGAGACTGAGGCACCCGTCCAACGCCATTACAGGAGTTCGGCAAGGAAGGTGGGACTGGCCTCAACCAGGTACGTGGACGACAGCCTATCCTCCTTATGCGCAGGGCAGCTTCTGACTGCATCCATACGGCAGGGTATGCAGCGGCTCCAGCATCCCCCGGCTAGCCCGTCAGTACCCCCTACCACCCATCTGGCCAGTTAAGAGGGGTTCTTCGAGAGGTTCCTCAGGCTTATGAAGTCACCTCGGATGGGGTTATCTTCAAGGACGCCATCAGGGAAGTTCTCTCGACTATGCTAGCGGCATCACAAGCGCCCCCGGCTCCGGTGCAGCCGCTGCCCCTGGCTCCCCAGCTGACTCCTCAGATGGTTCCCTACCAGCCTCCGCCTGCGGTCCCTATGCCCCAGCCTCCGGCTCCAGCTACTCCTCCCCCTCCGCAGGATCCTCCTGATCCACAGGACACGGATGACGAAGAGGATCCAGACACGCCATCCTTCCACGAACGTCTTGCTGTGCTGGCGGAATACCTGGGCCTACCCCAGCCTGAGGTCAGACAGCCGGCAGAGGGGGTTCTGGCTGAAGTCCTCACGCAACACCTCTCTGCCAAAATGGGAATTCCTCTGCAGACAGATGTAGTCTCCCTGTCCAAGAAGGGTTGGCTTAAGCCCCACTCGGCCCAGCAGGTCAATCGACACCTGGACGCCAAGTACAGGCAGATGGAGGGGGATACACTCTCTCGGCCCATCGTGAGCCACACGCCTCGGTGAATGCTGCAGAATCACTATACTCCAAGCCTTAGTCATCCTCCGCCGCCTCCTCTGCGGCTCTACTAAGCAAGGAGGAGAAGATGTTGGAGGCTTACGGAAAGAAACTATTCCAACGCGTCCCTGCATCTTCGTCAGGCCAACACTGCTGCTATGCTGGCTGCCGCTAACCAAAGGTTATGGCAGGAAATTGCAGACTTCCTCACGGAACGCCCTACGCAGAGCCAATCGCGTTTTAAGGTAGGGCTGGCAGAGGCCAAGCTGTTGGTGCAATTGACACCTCTGACCGTGCCATCTGTATCGCCACGGAAATGAGGACAGCCTGGCTCCGGGACACGAAATTTAACCCGGACGCAATGAACGCATATTAGATCTACCGTTCGAGGAGAGTCGGGGGCGGGGGGTGTCTTCCACTCCACTACTGACGAAGAGCTGGACAAGAAGAAAAACAGCTCCCAAACGGCCAAATCTTTATCAATCTTGACAAAGACCACGCACAAGTCGTACACCCAGTCACAGCAGCGATCCAACAGGGGGCGTACGTATGGAGGGTTCTGCGGCTTCCAGGATCGGAGATCCAGCCAGCCCGACCGCTCACCATCTCAGAACCGGCACAAGCAACAAAAAGGGTGGGGGGTGGTAAGGGCTTTTTGCAGTCCCCCTCCTCCGAGATAAAGAAGGCATGACACGCCCCTTCGGGTACACGTGTCTCCAGTGGGGGGTAGGCTTGCTCTCCATGCACATTTCTGGCACCAGAATTTCGCTGACCCCTGGATCCTCTCCGTAGTATCCACGGGGTACCGCCTACCTATCCCAGCCTCTCCCCCGTCCTCCTTTCCCTCAGGTTGGGACAGCATCTCTTCGGGCGGAGATCCGGTAGCTCGTAGAGAGCCAGGCAGTGGAGGAAGTCCCAGCCTCCCAGCGAGGCTTGGGCTTTTACTCCAGGGTTTTCGCCATTCAGAAGAAGAACCAGGCGGGCCTGGGAGTTGTGCTGGACCTTTCTACCCTTAACCTCTCCTTACCCCTACAAAAATGCTGGTTACGCCAGCTTTTATAGCAGAGACATTGTGCAAGGGAGACTGGATGTGCTCCCTGGATCTGAAGGACGCGTACGTACACATCCCGATTTGGCAGTCCCATTGTTCTTTCCTACAGTTTAGGATCATGGGCTATCATTTTCAATACAATGTCCTTCCTTTTAGCCTCATTTGGGGCCGCCAGCGTCTTTACCAGGCTCATGAATACGGTTGCGGCCCGCCTCAGAACGCAGGGCCTCCACATCTACCCATACCTAGACGACTGGCTCATCAGGGCTACATCTCCGGAAGTGGTTCACCACTCTTCCCATGCCCTTATGAACACACTGCACGATCTGGGCTTCTCGCTCAATCTCAAGAAGTCACAGCTGCAGCCCACGCAGACTGACATTCTTGGGCCTCATCTGGGATACATGCCCCGAGAAGTTATTTCTTTCGGAGGACAAGAGTTTTGTTACTCGAAGAAGTATTGAGAAAGAGTGCCGTGCTATCTTGACAAGAAGTCGTTTCCTTTGAAGAGTGTCGCATGATAAAGCAATTGTATTTTGTTTTGGTACGTGTGTTTTGGGAGAAAGTCAATCATCCTTGCAAGCGATGTTGTGGTAGACATTGTGTTTGAACTATCAACCAGCTGAGGTGAAAAGGACATTTGTTTTTTCTTCAAGAAAGACTGTGGTTGAAGAAGACTTTTCTGTTTCTTTGAACAGAACGTTGTGAGAAACAGAACTATAATCTTAGTATTCCTCAATTGATCCAGGGGAAGGGAATACAACCATGGTTGCAAGGAGTGCTTCCAAGAACATTTGAATTACAAGACTGTTTGGTAAAATTAAACTTTAGCCATATTTTACTTATATGAGTTTATTGTATTAGTGTGTGGGGCAGAGATATTTTGGACATTAGGTCAGTTTTCTTTAGTATTCATTTGCTGGGTAGGGATTCATCAAACCCTCGTTTTTACTTAAAATAAATGGCAAACTTTGGGAAAAATGTACCTTTGTGTCTGACTCGCATTTGTGACCCCTCACAAGTAGTATAGTCTCAACTTTGTGATTATTATATTATTTTATTGTGATGGACATGAATTAGAACTGTTTTATCCTCCCAGCTGTCTGCAAATAGTGGGAGGGTGTAGGGTTTGAAATATATTACACAATAGTGCATGATTTGCATTTGCCACTAGCTGTTGACTAGTGATATTTGACTTGGCGAGTAAGAAATGGTGTGCTGTGTGTATGTATCGCTAATGCTACTAGTCATTCACCACCTCAATTCTATATTGAGGTGGCGAGTTACTTTTATTGCTGGCTATAGCTTGTAACTTGAATTTTCTGTAACTGTAACATAAAACTAAATAGATATAGGGACAAAGGGTTGACACATTTTTACAGATGCAAAGCTTAATCTTTAAATTGCAAAGCTGTAAATTGGAGGTATTGTCTTATAGCTAATAAAATAATTGCTTTATTTCTTCTATTTTTTTTACCACATCTATTGATTTTTCAGAAATTCAAATACTTTGACACCAGTTGATGGTGACCAAAAGCCATCAGTCTCAAAATCGGGAAGAAAAATTAAAGGCAGAGGCACTATGGTAAGATTTTAACTTTTATTTATTTTTTAGTTGATTTAGTGGGATCTTTGTTGATCAAAAGAATTGCAAAATACTGAAAATCGTATGAAAGCCAAAACTAAAAAGATTAGTGAAGCACTTAATGCGCCTTGTTTGTCCAAAGGGGGGGGGGGGACTAATGAGATTTTGGGACAAAAGGGACCCAGAAATAGGAGGGCCTTGGCTTAGCTGTATTTGATGGAAGCCAATGACTTGTACATGGTAAATGCTCGCAGTGAGGTTGATTGCCCCATCCCCCCGGCAGTAACTTGGACAAAACAGGGTGTATTCTTCTATTTTGGACTATGCGTTTGTCTGTTCCAATTTAAACAAACTGGTCACTTCTTTAAAATCTATCCCAAAAAACAGTGACCACTCTTTTGAGATTTTCCATACAAAAGAGAGAGACTATTCTGCGAAATCAACTATGGCAGTTCCCTATGGAAGTCTCTAACAGATACAACCGACTGAGACTCAAGAGGGCAGACGTCAGAGATCTAAATTCTAACCTTGCAAAATTAGGGACAGGAGAAGAGGGAGTGAATTACGCTCCATTGTTATTTGAATTTAGAGTCACAAATAACGCCTCCAAAAGGTTTGGGAAAGCGTCATGGCCATAGCTACAATGCCGAAATGGCTAGAGAAAAAAATGACATAAAATATGAAGAGACATTGGACATCTGAAACGTAAAGAAGGGGGGGAAGCCACAAGCAATTTAATAGCTAATAGAAAACAAACTTTCAGAAATTGGGCAGCAGCACATAGGGCTAAAATGCTGCAGTTGGATCCGGAGGCCATGCTCGCTAAGATAATGAGAAAAGACACTCAAGCCATATGGGAATTGCTTAATCAACAGGACAATGAAAAAACCATGCCAGTATCGAACATGGTGCCGGCGAACAAATGGATAGCCCATTACGAGAAATCATTTGCCCAATAAAATTGCATAGTTCAAGATCAATCTAGAGCAGAGGGGAGAGGCGGGTCCCTGGCCTTTGACTAGGGTGACTTGCTGACAATAATTAGCAAAGCAAGTAGAACCAGAACCCCGGGCCCAGACGGCATCACAAATATGATGCTGAAAGAAGCGCCAGAATGATGGGCATCTCTCATGTGCTTGCTTTTTAAACAGATTGAGTGAGACAACTCCCAAATCGTGGCTGTCGGCTGTGATTGTCCCAATTCACAAAGGGGGTGATGGGGCATAGCCCGAAAACTATTACCCTCATAGACGCTATGGAGAAGATTTTTGTGGGGGGTCCTGCTAACTCATCTGAAAAAATGGATAGCGGCTTCGGGTAGATCCGACCACAGAAAACAGGATTCACAAAGGGAATGGGGACGGACCTGAACTTGTTTCTATTAAACATCCTTAAAGTAAGATCTATTGAAAAATAGATGCAAATTTATATGGCCTTTATTGACCTTAAAAAGGCGTTTGCCAGTGTAGACAGGGAATTGCTCTGGAGGAAAATGGAGGACTGGAGTTGTCCGGAGTCGCTGCTGGCTGCCATTAGATCGCAGTATACAAACACTGATGTCAAAATAGGCTCAATGCGCAAGGTCTCCTACCTGATTCCATCACCACGGAAAGGGGGGTAAAACAAGGTTGTCTGCTTGCTCCAACCCTTTTTATGTCAGACCTACCTGCTACTCTGGATGGGGGGAGCTCTTTTCTACCAAAAACTGGCAAAGATAAGATTGGCAAACTGCTATGTGCTTTGCTGATGACCTCGTCCTTCTGTACCAGACCCCAATGGGACTCAGCGAACCTTGAAAGCATTGCTGGAGTTGATGAGGGAAAATGGCCTAGAAATTAAGCCAAAGAAAACCAAAATCATGCCATTTGGCATTAGAAACAAGAAGGGCAGGTCTGGACATGGTTTTCGGAAGGGATGCCCCTAAGAGAAACCCAATCACTGACACATTTAGGGGCACACGTTAACAGGATGGATGGTGGTTCTTGACTCTAAAAAAGGAGCTCTCAATGCTAACTTCTCAAGCAATATTGCTCCACAGGAGATTTGGAAAATTCTCATTAAAATCTGTAATTACTTTCTTTGAGGCTAAGGTGACTCCAGTCTTGACTTTTGGTGCAGAGGGGTTTCTCTTCACATCTTATAAAGTATGGGCATCGCTAGAAGGAACCTTTTGGAGAAAGCGCCTAAAATTGCCAAATTTGATAGCGACCTCAGTCATTGGATACAAGCTAGGCCTCATTTCACTGTATTCGAAAATCGTCTGGAATTCGTTCTCTTTTTCGCAAATGTTTACTGGTGCCCCCCCCGCTTCCTTGGAGGGCAGCTGTAGAGCTCTGCTAGAATCGCTAGACTCAAACATCGAGGTCTTTATGACCAACCCTGATTAAAATAAAGAAAATTTGGGAGCAAGACTGAATTAAAACCCTACAGGATAGAAACACCCATCGGATGCAATCGGCTCTAGGCAAAGAAGCCAAGGCCTATAGTATAAGGCAGCGATATCTAAAGCTCTTCCCTTCCCCCTGGTACAGGACTCAGTTCATGAGATTTAGATTTAATTTGTTCCTCACTAATTAAATCCTGAATATATATAGTAAAACAAATGGGAAGACTTACAGATTTTGTAGATGAAAGGGCCAAGTAAAAACACTGCAGCATGTTGTGACATGTTGTAGAGGACTGATGGAAATCAGGACAATTCATTTGGTAGATTGCTTAAAAAAAGGCAATGTGAGGAGGCCGAAAACATCTGGTTGCGCCTTATAGGCGGTGAAGACTTGCCTATGATCTTTGCTTCGATACAGTTTCTGAACGAAGTGTTTTACATGTAAACCGGGGTCGTGTAAGATCGCAGAATGGGTTCCTCTTTCTACTGGCTTTTCTTTTTTTTCTCCTCTGGATGGGAGAGAGGGGTTGGGGTCCAGTGGCCGTTTGGATGAAATTGTGATGAATTTATTTTGCAAAGTTTGAAGAGGTATTGATAAAAGTTTGTAATAAAGTATGAATTCAATAAAAAAAAAGTGCAATAAAAAAGGGTACTTTTGTGCAAGTTTGCCAATGGATTTTCGGCTGTTTTGGACCCACCCCATCTATACTCCCAGCCTGCGTCTCTTTCCACAGTTGATACAGATTCCTCAACACCACTTATTTGATTTATTTAGCGCTAAAGCCCATGGGCATCAAAGTGTGTCAACGTAAAGAGACAGACAGACAGACATCAATCCGAGCCAGCATATCTGTGGGTGGGTTCACAGAACGTAATGTAACTAGGTAAAGGATTCAGAGAAAAGGAACATTTACACATTTTTCCTAAAGGATGTAAGAAAGGGATCAAGCCTGACACACAGTGGTGATGTATTCTACAGAGTGAGTGCAAGGAACTGAAATGATTTACCACTTGCTTGGGTACGCTTTGCAAGCTGTAATGCAGAGAGCCAGGAGGCTTGTACCACTGTAGCCGAGCTTTAAGATAGGCTGGTGCATCGCCATGCAAGCATTTGTGAGTGATGGTTGGGGCCTTAAACTTGATGTGTTATGCAACAGGCAGCCAGTGGAGTTTTTTCAGTGTAGGTGAGACGTGAGATCGCCTATCAAAGTTGGCCACAGTCCTGGCAGCCGAATATTGCACCACCTGAAGTCTAACCACTTCATAGCACCCATCAGCAGGGCATTGCCATAATCTAGCTTACTCCTCATGACTGCCGTAGCAATTGTTAGGCAGAATTATATGCAGTACCCTTTGGGAATACCACACACAATTAAGACTACAAGTGACAGTATAATTTCACCTTTGGTACAAGCCTGTACTACACAGTTAAAGTGGTAGCAGTAGCAGAGCAGCCAGACTTATCTCAAGAGTAACTGAGCAGTATCAAATCGTTACACAAAGGACAGTAATTACTATGATTCAGGCAAACACTGACTCGAGGTTTCTAAATAAAATAATATATATGTATTTACTCAACACTTGTATAACTTTTCACTATTCTAAACAAGTTAAAAATCACAATCAAAAATACACCACACCACTTCCCTTTAATTCCAGACAAGTTAAGCTCACAAAATGAAGTGGGAGCAAAATAGCACGCCAGCAATTTAAAAGGGAGGAAAAGACAAAGTTATTAGAAATCAGGCAAACCACCAGGTAAGTACTCAGGGCAATTGAACAAGAGAAGCTACAGTGAGGAGATCAGCTAGAAAAGGCTTAGGGCCAAAGTAAATGGGTCAATAGTCTTTTGCTCAAGCTCACACAGTTCAGGGTAGTTAGTTTGCAGTAAGGTTTGTGGCACAGATTCCGGACGAGGTTGGTTGGTAGATAAATTAGCTCAAAGAGAAGAGAAGGACAAGCCCTCAGATTGGCAAAAGATTTCAGAACTTTCACCGCGGTTGAGCCAAACGGACAACCGGATTTGCACAGTACCTTAAATCGGGGAGGGAGCTGTAGCTGCGATGGACGTTCCTCGTGGTTCCTGCAGGTTCACGGTTCCTGAAGCGACTGTCGAACTGACACAAAGTAGGAAGACTGGAGGTTCCTGCGCCACCCAGGGAAGAAGCCAGCAGCAGAGCCAAACAACGAATAAAAGGTGCGCTCCTTAAAACCCAAGCAGGGTCAGACCTTCCTGGCTATCCGGCCCACTGAAGCTCTGTACAGCGAATTCGACCAAAGGAGGGGTCCTGGCTTGCAGTTTGGGCGAACTGGTTGGTCCCACAAGCTCAAGGGAAGAAGTTTCCTGGAGGATCTTCTCTGTCGTCGGATTCGGAAGTTTCGGACCTCCAGCAGGGCTTCACCGGGCTGTTCAGTTGTTGTAGGGGTCCTCTTCTTCCAGTTCCTCGTTGGTTCTTTCGTTCCAGTGGCGACTTGCCGTTACAGTCCCAAAGACCTGCTTTTTATGCAGTTTCCCCCATTCATACAGCCTGGCTGTCAATCACACAGCAGGGTGGCTGGCTGGCAAAGGCCAGTCCCCTTAGCCAATCAGACAAGAGTGTGACTTGGGTTACCAAGGGAACCCATGACAGGGGTCCGAGAACCCTTCCCTCACATCCTGCCTACCTAGACTGTCGGGCGCCTTAAACAGGGCTTCTGTGCAGCAGCCTGTGAAAATACAGCAAACAAAGGAATCATCCCCGGTTTGGCGCGCAGAGAAAAACACGAGAAAGACTAACAAAAAGAAATGGCGAATAAAATGTATTTGTTCAAGCGGATTTATGTTCGAGGCTAATGTAATAGCCTAAAACAATACCACGTTTATATAAGATAATCGCGGTAGAAATGTTAGTGTATTTACCACTGCCACCAGCAAAGTCTTAACGTTAAGGGAGCGAAACAAGGCTCCAAGAGGCACAGACAAAAAGGGATAATATTTCACCCTTTCCAATACTCCATGTAAGATGGTGTGTACTGGGTCTGTGGTTTAAAAGAGACTACATAAAGTTGATTGCAACTTTACATGTTTCTGGGGGACAGTACTCAGCCCCAGGAAAATGGAGTCAGTGGGAAGTCTAAAAGACAACCCTGTGTTACTGCACTGAAGGTGCTGTGTAACACACATGAAAAGTGGTGCTCATTGAGTAGGTGAGGCTCCAGAGCTCCAGAACACACAAAATGATAAAACCACACATGGCAAAAAACATATGAGAGTGGGAAAAAGGTTCACACTCTTACCAGGTGAAAAAAAAGAAATCCAGCAAAGCTGCTGAGGGACTCATTAGGTGAGGGAAATCCACCATTTATGATAATTCTCCCTAACAGCAATGATGGCAGTATTAGGGTCCGATATAAAGGGCTTGATCTGCCGAAGCAGGCAGCGGTAATGGCAGGCACTGACTGTAGCAGAGACACGATCATTCATGTTCATATCATAGTTTACATAGATGCCTAATGATTTTGCTTTCCACATTATTGGAATGGATTTGGTGCCCAATAGCATAGAATTGTAGCCATGTCCCAGTTTCTTAATCTTATTGTGAGGGGCCAGAAGTAGTAATGTTTTTTTTTTTAGGTCATTTCAGCAAAGCCATTTATTATTTCTTATCCAACTGCTGAACATGTAAAAGATGTTATTGACCTGGCTGGTATCTGAGGCCATGTCACCAGATAGTGTGAACAGCAGTTTGGTCTCATTGCCATAATTTTGGAAGAGTTTTTTGGTTATTCAGCCGATCATGGAGTGGTCTTATATAAAGATTGAATAGCAGTGGGTACAGACATGCACCCCGAGGGATTCCTTGCATTATCAAATAAGCCTTAGAAGAAAATTGGCCATTCACTACCGAGGCAGACCTGCCTCACAGGAAAGAGTTAATCCAACTAAAAGTTTGCTGGCTGACGATAAAGTGTGAGGCAACACGTGACATAAGGATTTCATGGCCTAATTCACTGAAAGCAGCCGAAAAGGCATAAGGACATCAGCAGCCCGGCTGTGCCTTCGTCTAATATGTCGAGTATACTTGACTGAATGTCCAGCATAGAAGTCGCTGTGCTGTGCACAATGGCGAAAGCCAGACTGGTAGATCCCTAATAAGTTGTAGTGTCGACAAAGTGCTCTAATTGCTGATAAGCAGCTATGTCTAGGATTTTTAAAAGCAGTCTGACGTTAGTGATTGCACAATAGTTGGCTGGGTGAAGGGTCAAGAGACGCCTTTCCGATAATGGGCATTATACAGCTCTCCTTCAACAAACTTGGTATGAGACTGGTGGAAAGGGTCTAATTTATCATTGAAACCATTGCCTACACCAGGCACGTAGAACATTACTTAATGATTTTGCCATGGCATGTGTCACTAGAGCAATTTGTGACTTTGAGCTCTTGAATAATATGTTCCATTTGGCTGGTGGATACGGGCCGAAAGGAAAACTGAGGGGGTAGGGTTCTGTACAGTTTTCGAGGGTCCTGCAGCATTCAAGGAAATCTCATGGGGATGTTGGGTTGAAATCTTAGTCTCAATAGTATTCCTGATCTCAAGAATGTTGTGTTTGTAATAGTCCATGAGCTTATTACACCAGTGAAGCGCGAAGCCGGGGGGATGAGGGGAGGCCGCTGTTGAACAGCCCAAAGAAGGCTGCCTGGCTGAACAGCTCCGTGAGCCACCAAAGTGAATCCGACAACAAAGGCAGAATCTTTGTATTTCAGCACCTACTATCATCACTACTTGCTGCCGGCGATATAAGGTGCACTCTGTCTGAGTCCTGGGAGAAAACGGTGTGCGGGGACCGAGATACGGCCTCCCGACTTCTGGTGCAGCGAGGGGCTGAATTGGCGGGCGTGCTGGGCCTGGGCTGCATCGTCCCCTGGGCGGCCCTGCCTCGGCGGAGAAATAGTGCCACACCGGCACTCGGACCATCCTCACAACACCTGTGCGGCCGCAGCGGGGAGTGCTGGCCGCGGCGCTGCAGAGCGGGCGTCTGGCTGGGGGCACCTTGCTGGTGTCGGGCTGGTGCGCGGCTTGGTTGCTGGGCCTGCGTGGCTACCCCCGGCGCTCCTCCCCTCATCTCTGAGCCCGGTGCTCGGGCCTGAATTGTGCGCCTGCATCGCCGCCGACGCTGGCTCTTGCGCTGTGGGCTGGCAGCCCGACCCAACTGGTGACTGGTCAATCTGGCTGGCGGGAGGGTCTGAGACCTGCTGACCACTGCGGGCGGAGCGTGGCAGACCTGTGGGCCCTACGGTGGGCTGAAGGACGTTCCAATGGGGCCCGGGTGCCTGAACTATTTGTGACTGAGGTCACATTACAAGTAAGTGCGCCGGTGGGGGGGCGCCACAATATCGCTGCTCTTGGCCTCTGTCGGGCTCCGGCCCACTGCCTATGCTGTGCCTGACATAAATGTGTTGGAGCAGTGAACTTCAAAATAAGACTGCATCTTCGCAGCCTGTGAGGCCCCCGCCAACCTATAATCACCAATTAAACTCATACCCACTGGGCGATCCCACGGTCTCCTTTGCATTGTGGTGGAGTTCTTGGGGTGGACCGCAGTCTGGAGACCTGCCTAATATAGCTACTGCAGCACAAACTGCACCCCATAGAACAATAAGAGCTTATTGACTTGCTGGAACATGCATCGGGAGCTCCACTGGTGAATTGCGCATCTCTTTGATGGGCCCGTTGGGAGCTGCGCTGTGTGCACATCTTGTGGTTGCCTTGGCTGCCATTTGGCCTGATCCAAAATACCTGCCTGCTGCCCCTGTTGCTTAAATAGCACCTATACCCGCATCCTATAGACTCCTCATGCGCAAAGGAACATAGCAGAGCTAACGGCCCTCAAGCTGCCCGCACTGTTGTCAACTCGAAAGGCCTGATTGGGGTATGAACCGCTGCTCTACACACGGTCCTCACCCTTGGTAGCTCAGTCAGCCCCCTGCTACTTGGCAATTATTACATCAAACTCTGCTCTACACCTCTTGCCTGCGCCTGGGACTTATGATATTCTAGTGGGTGCGGGCATACCTTGGGTCGTGCTACGGCCCCCGGGCTTCATCAGTGCTTGCCTGCGTGGCCCCTATCTGCTGGCAGATCACCTACTGAACCCACGCTACCAGTGGCAAACTAGCTGGGGCCACGGACTGAAGACCTAGCGAAGTTCTGTCAGTGGGGCAGACCAGCAGGAAACATAGCTCCACTAATTCTTTTCGTACACTTCGACCACTGGGTAAAGCAACGGGTCCCGACGGACTCGTGCCTGAATTCTACCAGTAGCACATAGCCATACTAGCCCCCAAGTTATTGGAAGTCTGGGACGAATCACTCAGCGCGTCTGTCCTTCCCCCTCCTTTGCGCAAAGCCGTTTTAACGGTGTTGCTCAAGCCTGGCAAGTCCACCGATGAATGTGGCTCATACAGGCCTCTCTCTCTTATGAACTTAGACACCAAAATCTTCGCCAAGGTGATAGCGAACCGTTTCCTCTCGATTATGACGTCCATCTCGTCCACGAAGATCAAGCAGTTTTTGTACCGTGGAGATCCACTTCCCATAGCATCAGGCGGCTGTTTAATGTGATGGCTCGAATTGACCAGGACGTGCACGCAATTGCGGTCACCCTCGACGCCCAGAAAGAGTTGGATGTGGTATTATGGAATTATATGTGGCTGGTGTTGGAGACAATGGGCATCGGTCCCAATATGATTGGATACAATAAATAGTTATACGCCTCCCCAGAGGCTAGGGTTCGGGCTAACTCCTTGACATCCACTCTGTTCACACTCTCCAGAGGCACCCTGACAGGGTTGCCCATTTTCCTTGATCCTCTTTGCACTAGCGATAGAGCTTATGGCAGACCACATCAGATCACGCTACTCCCACAGAGCCATACGATTAAAAGATACCCCGGAAATTATATCCCTGTATGCAGATGATGTATTACTATACATTAGGCACCCTGCCACCCATCTTGACCTGATACTGCGAGACATCACACGCATAGGTACCCTTTCAGGATTCACAATCAATTACTCCAAATCCGAGGTCTTTCCGCTCACTAACGCCAACCAACAACCAGCCACCGAATACCCTCTCCGCTGGTCCCCCGGCAGAATCCGATATCTAGGTGTCCAGGTGTCCCTAACTAAGACCACCCTGCTCGCAGACAACTATTTGGCTGCTGCACAGCTAGCCGAGACGAAAATGGCACGGTGGCGCTCACTCCCATTGTCATTTGCCGGAAGGCTCTCCCTCATCAAGATGGTCCTACTTCCCAAGTTATTATACACCTTCAGTAACATACCTGTAAGGCCCGGGGGGGAAATACTTCACGAGACTACACAAACTATGTGCACAGTTCCTATGGCACTCTGGGGCGGTGCGCAGGAAATGGACTGATATGACGCTCCCATATGAGAAAGGGGGATTCACTTCCCCCGTCCTAATATCTTATTGGACAGCCACGCAGGCCCAGTACACCACTCACTGGTACCCTGGCTCCCCAACCCGCCCACATGTCAAGTTTGGAAATTCTGGCAGCAACCGGAGTTAACATAATGACCCTCATATTACATCAGCACCATATACCTGAATCTCCCATCGACCCAATCGGAATCACCTTACATGCATGGAAACGTCTGCTGTATTCAACAGCGGGATCCTCTCCCTATTATAAATGGCTCCCCGTGTGGGGAATCCCTGGGCTGGAGCCTACACACGACACTGCTTTGGTTCGGCACTGGGAGTCTCTAGGTTACCTGGCACTGACAGACTTCTACCCCGACGGCAGGTTTGTTGACCCACAGACGTGGAAGCTGGGCCACACAGAGTCTGCGTTGGAAATCCTGCAATATTATAGGCTCTGGGCTGCATTTCGCGTCACATGGCCCACTTTTCCTAATGAACCCCCTGACACTCCAGTAATTGTATATATTGCTAATTTGGGCAGTGCCCGCGGAGTCGTCTCCTCTCTATATAAGATCCTACTGGAGGACACCCCGGTCCAGGTTTCCAGGGCACGCAGCGAATGGGAAGAGGAACTGGGCTTTGAGATCTCCGACCAGTTGTGGCGTAAAATGTGCTCACACACCAACAAAGTTTCCCTCAACTTCCGCCACTGAGCTATGCAGTATAAACTACTGAACAGGCTGTACTACACTCCCCTCAGGATTTCTAAGTTTGCCCACACCACTACACATTCCTGTCCCCGCTGCAAGGTGGAGAAAGCTGATCATTTGCATTTGTTTTGGACTTGCCATAAACTGGGGGAATTTTGGGGAAGTATCCTAGAGACACTTGCCGAGGTAATTGACACTGCAATCGACCCCGACCCACTGGGGATCTTGTTTGGGGTGTGGAAATCCGACGATATGAAACGCATGACTAACTTCTTCAATATAAGCTGCATAGTGGCCAAGAAATGTGTATTCCAAAGCTGACATTTCAGAAGTGGCTGCATGGTCTCGAAACTGCGAAGAAGAGTACCTTAATATGCTCCCTACTCATTCCCGCCCCAAGAACATATGGTCTGCATTCAACAGCTACCTTAACAATCAGGAGGAGAGAACATCTGAGAGTGGCTCGTCTCCGGCCCCATTGGAATATACCTGAACACCATGAAACATCATACTTTGTTACTCCCCCACGTGTTATATTATTGACATTGCAGTTACTGTACCACTGTTTATATATATATTGAATGCATAATTTGCTTTGACATGTGTGTCTGTTGTAAACCTCTGCCAATAAAAATAAAAGGTTAAAAAAAAGAAAAGTGTGAAGCAGGGGGACCAGTGGTGGTGACATGCCCTTTCTCGAAAGTATGCAACAGGCTAACCAGCTCTTTGGTAGAGTTTGCCGCCAGGGAGATTTTGTTGTTGTGTATCTCCTTCTTGGAAGCCAATAGAGCTGCCCTGTTTTGAGTGAGCCAGTGCCCAATCCTGCTTATGTTCAACTGCAGTAATGAAGCTCCAAAGTGATATTGCAACTACTGTGACGAATCAAGGGAATTCGTCTCTTCTCCCCAAATGGGGAGCCCCTTCCTGTGAGGATAGGGAGATGAGCCCGCTCCGCAATCATCTCCGTAGAGGAAGAGGCAAGTGGGACAGACTCCCCCTTTGGGGGACAAGGACTCTCAATCGCGCGAGGAACTCTCACAAGCTGGATACACTATGGCCTACATGGGATGAGTTAAACCGCACGAAGACATGAACTGTTATAACTGGGACAAAGAAATTACTCAAGGAGATCATTATCCTATGGAAAAGAGTTATGTTCCTTTAAGTCATGACGTACACTATACTGGTTAGAGAACGTTCAAGTATGTATGTCCGGAAGAAGAGAACAGTAGTAGACGAGAGAGGGTGTTGCTGACGCAAGCTGAGCAAGGCAATCGACTGCATGACAGCTGATGTGGACGAGACCCAGGAAGCCTGTGAATTTCAAACTCTCACAAGGGCAATACTGGACACCAGACGTGCAGTGGTCCCGAACACTTAGAGGCAGGGCAGGCACCCAAGAAGAGGTGGTGCCGACACCTTATCTGTGGTGGACAGTCGGTCGAAGGAACATTGCTGATACTGCTAATGGGAGAGCTTCCGACAACCGGACATGCAGTCGAGCACCGAAATAACAAAAGCCAAGAAGAGCCAAACGCCATTGAAAGGAGAGAGCGAGTTACCTTGAGAGAGACCCTCCAAAAGCATTCTCCCGCTAGAACAAAGGTAAACTGGATACCGGGAGGTACTGGAACAGTCAAAGCTATCATCACTCGCTGTTAAACTCATACCAGTAGAGAATGTGAAACAGAGTCAACTTTGAAACCAAAGCTTGGGAACCAAGAGACGCTCATTATACCATACAGTTAACTTACCACAGTAGTGCACATGAAACGGAGTAAACTTTGAAACTAAGTAGAGGTGACTTCAATGAATCTGTAATAAAATTATTATCTTGCTACTATAAGAGAAGGAGCAACGAACCTGAGATGCAACTAATCACATGATTAAGCATCAATAACATGATCATACAGTTTTAATTAGGATGTTTTTAGATCTTATAATTTCATGGACTTGTATAACTAAAATGTTATATTTTTAATTTTGACTTTGGAAATCAATTCAGATGTCAATTTATCAAATCTGTAGGTCTCACAGAATTTTACATATATTTTAAGATCATTTCACTGAACAACAATTATATAAAATGAATTTACTATTGAAGGGTTGAATTATTCAACTGTAAGAATTTTTTTTAAAAAAAGTGGAGAAGAAGCTTGCAAACCCAAAGATAATGCTTATATCGCACAGTTAACACGTTCTAGTGAATGCCATAAAAGGGAGCTCTTGTTGAACCCTGATAGATACAAAGCTTCTGAATCTCTAGAACAGCTGGATGAGAAGCTGGCTAAAGAAAGAGAATTGGTCTAGGAAAATACCCCGGAAAGGGGAAAAAGACCTTGCCATCCTGTTAATCTTGATGATAAAGATAAATGAGATAATTCTAGGACTAAAGCAGGAAATCACTTACAGAACCCAAAAGGGAATAAACAAGGACAGAGAAAGTTCAGCATCCCAATGGGAGAATTGAGATTTATACAAGTAGTCAAGAGAGATTATTTGTGGATTACCCATTAGACTGGTATTCGCAGTACCTTTAGGAGAAAAGAGGCATTTTCCTTACCCAAGTTATTTTAATCTTAGTGTAAGGGTCAGTTAAGGTAGTTTTGGATAGCAGACTAATTTCTTTGGACATTCACGACTGACCAAAGAGTACCTTAGTTAGTAAAATGGGTAGGGATCACCTATAGTCATAGGGAAAGTCAAAAGAACTTGATTTCTGATGCTTGTTAATCTGCTTAGAATCACATGCTGTGCATATGGTCCGACATCCAGTGGTAACCGCAGAGTTTTTCATCTTGTCTTTATGGTGAGTAATGCATGTCATGTGCTCTTACGTCCCCCCCCCCTTTCCTTCATACTACATGGGTGTCCCTTTCTAGGGATGGGAGACAGAACCTTTTTCATCAGAAAAAACCTTCTTCCCCTTTAAATCTAGAGGTGCATGAGGCGAAACGTTCCTGGCGCTGATGCAAACCCCCCAGATGGGGGCCATCCTACGGAATGCAGTCAGGGACTTGATCCCTCCGGTCACTCCACCAGCGCCCATAGTCACTCCTCACCTGGCTCTGGCGCCACAGGCCCGATACTGCCACTGCTGGCTCCTTTGGTTCAGGCTCCCTTTCCAATTCAGGCGGCTCCACAACAGCCTCCGGCTCCGGTCCCCACAACACCGTAGCCCAAGGCACCCAGCACTAGTCAAGCCGCTCCGGACCAGCCGGGTACTCGGGTGGACACGGACAAGGAGGACCCTGACATGCCTTCATCAGCGAAGGCCTTCCATGACAGGCTTGCAGGTTTGGCAGAATATTTGGGCCTTCCTCAACCCAAGGTAGAACAGCCCAAGGAGGGGGGGGGGGGGTCTTGGCAGAAATCTGCACCCTACAAATCCCTATTAAAACTGGTATCCCGATGCAAATGGACGTTGTGGCCTTGGCAAAAAAGGGGTGGCTCAAGCCACACTCGGCCCAACCTGTCAAGCACCTCAATGCCAAGTATAGACAGAAGGAGGGAGATCCACTCTTGCTGTTGGCGCACCCTCGATCGCATTCTTCATTGATTGCTGCGGCATCACTCTACTCTAAGCCTCAGTCGTCCACGGTCACCTCGTCCTCGGCGCTGCAAGGCAAGGAGAAGATCTTGTATGGGTATGGAAAGAAGCTGTACTCCAAAGCCTCTTTGCACCTGCGTCAATCCAAACGCAGATGCCATGCTGGCATCGCTAACCAGGGGCTTTGGTGGGAAATAGCAGACTTCTTTACAGAACTTCCGGTGCAGAGCCAAGCACGCTTCAAGGCGGGTCTAAGAGAAGCCAAGCTGGTTGCACAGGACATCATAGAGTCCCCCGTGGCCCACATCGATACCTCTCGCCGGGCCATCTGCATCACCACGGACATGAGAAGCTACGAAATTTAACCCCAATGTCCAGGAACGCATATTGGACCTTCCGTTCGAAGGTAGTGACCTCTTCCACTCTACCACCGACGAGGAAATGGATAAAAAGAAAAACAGCTGGCAGACTGGGAAGTCTTTATCTGAACGAAGGCCACTCCCAAGGCATACACCCAGTCGCATCTACGCCCCGACAAGGGGCGGTCGTTCGGGTTCCGGGTTTTTCAGGGGCAGAGGTCTAGACAACCTGACCGTAAACACCAATGGGGTGGGGAGAGCAAGGGCTTATTCCAGTCCCCCTCCTCAGCAGCAGCCACGGAAGGCAAAAAACCATGACGCGTCCCTTCGGGTGCACATGCCTCCAGTGAGGGGCAGGCTTGCCTTTCACATGCAAGTTTGGCGCCAGAACTTCCGACTCCTGGATCCCTCTCTGTAGTATCCTCGGGGTACCGCCTACCGGTCCCTTCCGGACAGCAAATCTGTTGGCGGAGATCCGGTCGCTCGTAGAAAGCCAGGCAGTGGCAGAAGTCCCAGCCTCCCAGAGAGGATTGGGCCTCTATGCTAGGATTTTCACCCTACAAAAGAAGACCCAGGCTGACCTGAGAGTTGTGTTGGACCTATCCACCCTCAACCTCTCCCTCCCTCTTCAGAAATTCAAGATTGTTATGCCAGCTCTAATTGCGGAGATGCTAGACAGGAGAGACTGGATCTGCTCCCTGGACCTGAAGGACGCCTACCTACACGTCCCGATTTGGCAGCCACATCGCTCCTTCCTGCGCTTCAGGATCATGGGCTACCATTTCCAGTACAACTTGCTACCCTTCGGCTTCAACTCAGCCCCCAGGGTATTTACCAGACTCATGAATTCAGTGGCAGCCCTCCTCAGGGCCACCATGTCTACCCGTACGCAGGATCTCCGGAGGGGGGGTTACCCGCACTTATCAGCACGCTCCTTGACCTGGGGTTTACCATCAACCTCTAAGTCTCAGCGGCAGCCCACGCAGAGCCTCACCTTCCTGGTCCTCATCTGGGATACGAGCTCTGAGAGGGTCTTCTCCTCAGAGTACAAGATTAGGGCCATCAAGAGGGCCACTACGCACTTCCTTACCTAAGCAGTGACCTCGGCCTGGTGGTACCAGCATCTACTGGGTATCATGGCAGTGTTTCTACTGGCCGTGCAGCACACAAGGCTGAGGATGAGGTTACAGCTGCACTTCGCAGCTTCATGGAATCAGGAGATGGTCTCCCAAGTGGAGCTAGTCGGCACACCACCTTCTCTCCACTCTGACCTCACATGATGGTCCGAGGACTGCAACCTGCGAATGGCCATCACTACGGACTCCTCCCTGGAAGGCTGGGGAGCCACTCTGGACAGCCACAGCGTCCATGGAGTATGGACCCTGCAGGAGCTGCATATCAACTGGCTGGAGCTCAAGGCCATCTGACTAGCCCTCAGAGCATTCCTTACGCTCATTGGGGGCAACACCATCCTTATCCAGACCGACAACTCTACCAGCATGTACCATGTCAACAAGTGGGGGGGGGGTACCAGGTCCCCTCCGCTCTGCAGCCTAGCTGTCAGCATGTGGAATGGGCCCTGGAGAACATCTACCTCGCGGCCGTCCACCTCCCCATGAGAGGCCAACTTGGAAGCGGACAGGCTCAGCAGACTGGGAGCGGACAATTATGAGTGGCAATTTCACGACCAGGTGCTGAAGGTGGTCTTTAACACATGGGGTTACCAGGTGAATCTATTTGCCTCCTGGAAGAACAAGAAGTGCCATCAATTTGCGTCTTGGCAGGGGCAGGGCCCCGGCTCCCTGGGCGACGCATTGTATATTCAATGGGGGGGCATGACAGCCTATGCCTTTCCTCCCACAGTCCTGATCCACAGGGTGATCCGCAAGATAAAGGAAGCTTGTCACCTCAACATCATTCTGATAGCTCCATGATAGCCGGTGAGACCGTGGTTCTCGGAACTGCTGAGCCTCACGGACAGCCCACCCATTCACCTACTGCTTGGTCCAGCACATCTTCTGTCCCAGCAGGGGGGGCAGAATCCTCCACCCCGCACCTCAGAAGTTACCCTTAAGCACCTGAGTCTGTCACAGGCTAACCTGGAGATCATTCAGGGAGCAAGGCTACCAGGAGCCAATACAAGAGTAAATGGACTAGGTTCTGTCATTGGGCGGACTCTAAGGACATCGACCGCCCCCCCTTAAGTGCATGCTGGAGGATGTGCTCTCCTTATCGGCACACCTTGCACACTCAGGCGTGCAGGTGGACACATGTCGCACCTATCTGGCAGCCATAGGGGCCGACCGAAACTCGGAGGAGGTGGTCTTCTCTTCAAACGACATAGTCAAACATCTGGCGGGCTTGTCCAGGCTCTACCCGCCCATCAAGAAGCCACACCCTGTGTGGGACCTCTGTGGTGTTGGGCGCCTTGCCACACAAATCCTTCGAGCCAGTGGCATCTGCGGACATCAGGCTGGTTACCATTAAGACAGCTTTGCTAGTGGGCCTCACCTCCGCTTGCAGAGTCAGCGAGATCCAGTCTCTGCAGACTCACCCGGCATTCCTACCTAAGGTAACCTCCGCTTTCCATCTGAATGAGGAGATGGTGTTACCCACCTTTTTCTCTGACCCCACGGACGAGGCTGAGAGTCTTGCACTGTCTGGATGTCGGGCATGCTCTGAAATTCTATCTATCGGACGCACTTTTTGTCACCTTTGGGGGATCCAGGCCCGAGTATCAAGCATCCAAGGCTTCTATCGCACAATGGATGTTTGCAGACATCAGAGAGGCCTATGAGGGGCAGCACAAGCCGCTGCCAGCTAACATGCACGCTCACGCGGTCAGGGCCAAGGCCATGGCCATCGCCTTCCAGCGGCAGGTCTCATGTTAAGTCATAAGCAGGACGGCCACCTGGACCACCCCTTTGGCTTGCTGTAAGCATTACTGTTTTGACACCTTCTCTACAGCCTTCAGACAGGCGGTTCTAAGGAACTTATTTGCTTAAGGAAGGTCTCCTCTCCACCCTGGGGCTACATTCAGTTGTAATTTCCCATGCAGTATGGAGGAAAGGGGGCGGAACATAAGAGTAATTATAAGTTACTCACCGTGACTAACATACTCTTAGTCCTTAGTCCCCTTTGCTACATACGTCCCACCATCCTCCCCGCTAATAATACTGATGTCATTAGGCAATGTTAAATATTGTCGATGCGTCAATGGGGGCTGAGGTGTGGCGCGGGCGGAGTCATGGTAGCGAATGCTCCCAGAGCTGCACCCCCGCACGCTTCTAAATTTAAAGGGGAAGAAGGTTTTTTTCTTATGAAAAATGTTCCGTCGTCCTTCCCTAGGAAGGGACGCTTGTGCCATATGGAGGAAAGGGGACTAGTCACTACGGTTAGTAACCTATAATTTACACCTTGCTTAGCAATTCTTATGCTTTTTAAAAATTGTCAGCAGTTGGTGCACCTTTACTTAAAACCAGGAACAGTCTAGTATCACATAACGTATATCTATTTTTGCCATTAATAGAATAGTGTTGCTTAAGTACAACGTTTATTTATATTGACCTCAACCTTATTTTATATAAAGGTGACTGGTTGCACCTGACTTAATGTGTGGACGTTCCTTTGGTGGGTGCTTGGGGATTCACTGTAATTAAGAACCAGGCTGCATCACCCCCTGAGAGTCCGAGCCTTGGCTGGGGTGCTCTGTGCCTCTGCTCCAACCATATAGTGGGCAGAAGTACACATACCCCCCTCCAGTCTTCACATGTTGCATGATCAACAACATGCTGTACTGTATAGTCTCGGCAAAGGCGGAGATGCCCTCAGTCAATTCCTGCACCCTCTGTCCGACGACAGTCAGGGTGGCAGATGTTGTAGGAGTCATTCACGGTCCATAGGCCTCAATAACCCCGTGTGGCCCCCTGGACACAGTCCTGGATGGCATGGAGTTGTAGGACCTGCATGTCAGCAAGTGTTGAGTGGCTGGATGGATTGCATCCAGTCTCACACCACATGGCTTCATCCTGTGTGGCATGGCGAATGGGTTGAGGGCTGGGTCTGAAGCACAGTGACCCATAAAACAGGACATCTGAAACCTGGCTATGATGCCGGCTGTCCCGCTCAGGTGATGAGGGGTTTTGATGGGCCAGTTGGGTGGGTTCACAGTGCCTCCTGCAGCTGGCTCCCCGGTCACGTCCACATTGGCCGGCTCTTGGGTTGCGGGTGCCACGGATGCAACCCATGTGGCTGTCACTGCTAACAGGTGCTTTTCTGGCACTGGCAGGTGTGGTGGTGTTGGGCCCTGGTGTCACATGCCTTCCCTTCCCATCGCTGGGGTGGCACAGGGGTGGTAACTGATGGTGTAGCCCTGGAGACCCGGCCATCGACGTAGATGGGCTATCCTCCTCCTCCTCCTCCTGAGTCGCATGTGAACCTTTTGGGTGAAAAATGGCATGCTGTCAGTCATACTTGTTACCTGGGCTTGCTAGTCACGTATGGTACACATGCAGGATACACATGTGGGCTGAGGGTTGCTATTAGGCTCTCCAATACAGTTACGCCTCAGACCCTCCATGTCGCCTCCTAGACAGGCCCAAACCCCTACTAGGGCAGAGGACACTTCAGACCTTCCTTTCTGCTTATTCTCTACAGGTTTAGCATTAGCCCCGTATATGGGAGATATCAGAAGGGGTTTCTGCTAACGCTGCCGATTCATAATACAACACAATGTCCCAGCAGGAAGATGTCGACAGTTCTTGCCAACTGTCTGTAATGTCTTGCCAAGTAACACCCCCATTGTGTTAGTACAGAAACATATTCGTGCTTGCCTATGATATGCTTTAAAAACCTGCAGAATGGTGGGGGCGCAAAGGTGTCCTCCTCGTGCCGGCTGCCCAAACACTTGCATTCTGTTTTTCCCTGCTGAGAACTCTGTATGTTGTGTATTTGCAGTATAAATACACGAAGCTTGATTTACTACCTGGCTGTCTATTCTCCTTATTTGCTACACACTGAGGCTGGCCGAGGAGGCCTGATCATGTGCACCACAGGATGTACACCCCACTGGCAATGGCTCATTGCCCCTTGTGCTGAGGTGTCGTGTCGGTGGGCAGAGTCAGGGTACCACATGCTCCCAGGGCTGCACCCCTGAGCACCTCTAGATTTAAAGAGTAAGAAGGTTTTTTCTGGTGAAAAAGGTTCTATCTCCCGTCCCTAGGAAGGGACGCCCATGCAGGATCGAGGAAAGGGGACTGAGTACGTTAGTCACTCGGTTAGTAACTTATAATTTATCTAGAAATCTGTATCCTGACTTGCCACGCCAAGCATCAGATTGGTGAGGTGCATTTCTTCCCCACACACTTTGCGGGACAGGTGCAAGTAAGGCGCAACTGTATCCTTTACGTCTATACTGGTTAGGGGACTCTTGCTCTCTGATAGACTTCCTCATGTAGGCTCTCGGTGGATACCAGAGGAGAGACTGGTGTCCGCTTCTTGGTCTCATCTCCCTGTCCCGCTGAGCTCGGCCTTTCCTGCCCGCCCAATTTGAAGCTTGCTTACTGGAGGCTAAAACAATTGAGCCGTAGAGCGATAATGAGACGAGGTGCCTCATCTGTGAAGGTCCTTCTATGAAGAAGGGCTTGGCAGTTGGGCAACTAGATGGTAGGAAAAACAGTCTCTGTAGCAGGAGGCAGCACAGAAGTCTCAACGCACATGTGCCGCCTTTGCTATTTTGCACATGTACTTTACACACTTGTATATAAAATCAGGGAAAATGGCTAAAGTAATTCCATACTCTGATACACACGTTTCCAAATCATTTGATCTAATGAACAAGGTCACTTAAGTGGAACTTTTCAAGATTTTCTGGCCATCTTCTGCCCAGTCTGCTGACCTTTGTCCAATTGCTTGGAATGAGAAAGGTCACACTTCTCATAAAGGTTTTCCTGCAACATATTCCTCATCTTATAAATATTTTTTCCAGCATCGTTCTTGTTCTGGAATTTATTTTAGCCTCCAGTGTGGCTTCAGGTCTACTCTGCTCGAAATGTATTTATTTTTTACATGTGTAAAGCACACTTAGCCCGGAGGCATCTAAGCGTTGGTTGCAGGACAAAGTCATGTTAATAGTAATGGCTGAGGAAAGAGGAAGTAAATTCCTTAGATGAAGAGCAAGGTTTTTAGGTGTTTTCTGAATGACCAGTAAGAGGGCTCTGAGCAAAGGGTGAGCGACATTGAGTTACATAGCCTGGAGGCAATGACTGGGAAGCTGAAGCCACCTGCTCTGGTGCGTCTGAATCTGGAAATGGTGAGGTGGTGGCATTATGCTGAGCGATTGGGCCTAGTTGAGTTGGCTTTTCTGAATATGTGCGAGTATTATACTGGGGCTGGGTTAGTAAGGCACCAGTGGGTGATAGATATGGGTTTGAACTTGATACGTTCACGTATCTGCAGCCATTGCAACCTCCTTCTGGCAGATTGGTGGTGGGGTTTCAGAAATGTCAAGTGATGGGTATTTGTTTTAGGGCCGTTTATGGCGCATGATTGCATTCCTTTATTCTATGTTCAGCCTACTGCTTCAGGGACCTTTTAACTTTACTGCGTTATGCCTATGCCCTTGAAAGTCTCAGGCCTCAAGTTCTGCACAGACTGCAGGAGGCACATGTCCTCCTTATCTGACTTCCATAGGGTGTCTGTCCTGCCTGGGGGAAGGTCACGAGACATAGGAATATGTCTTATGTCAAGTCAAAGGCTGTGGACAAATTGAAAAACATATACATTTTTACTAGTTGCAGTTGGTGTTTCAAGTAAATTTACCAATGCAGAAACCCCATGGAATACAACAGGAGGCCCCAAGGAAGAGTTCCAGAGGTTAAAAATGGACCCCAGAAAAAGATATTGCCAAAAATGACACCCAGTAAAAGTCTGAAAAATCGCGCTTAAGACTGGCCTCCTCGGAATCTCTACCAAGGACCAGGTAGAGACCCAGGAGTGAGTATGGTGAATTATTGTTACGCTCACCTGGTCTCTGCGGGGACGTTGGGGCACCATGGTTCATCCGAGATTGGAGATCGGTTTTCAAGTCATCCAAACAGGCGGTTGCAGCGATTTGGCTTTGGATCTGTTCTTCGGGAATGATGGCCATGGGCTCGGATGTGGTGAAAGCTTTCTTGTCCTCACCCATGCGAGACAGAGCGTCTGCTTTCCCATTGCGTACTCCTGGTCTGAAAGTAATGATAAAATCGTATTCGGCAAACTAGAGAGCCCAGCGAAGCTGGCGTGAGGATTGGGCCTTTGCAGTCTCAAGTATTGTAGATTACGGTAATCTGTGATAAGTGACCGTGTGTCTTGCTCCCAGAAGATAGTGTCTCCATGTTTTGAAGGCTCACTTAATCGCTAGTAGTTCCTTGTCAGTGATTGCATAGTTCATTTCTGGCGCAGAAAACTTACGGGACCAAAACGCTATGGGATGTAATTGCCCCGTGTCGGGGTCTTTTGCGATAATACTGCTCCCATGGCTACGTTGGAGGAGTCTGTTTCGGCCACGTATGGCAGGTCTGGTCGAGGGTGTCGAAGAACTGGTGCTGTGGTGAAGGTAAGTTTCAGCTCCTGAAAGGCGTTCTCTGCTTCGGTGGACCAGAAGAATTTCTTGTTTTTTCTCAGTAGGGAGGTAATTGAACTATTCGCGAAAACCTTGGAATAAACGGACAGTAAAAATTGGCAAATCCGAGCACACACTGTACTCTTTTTGTGAATGTTGGTGATGGCCATTGAAGGATAGCATCCACCTTGCGTGTGTCCATGTGTACCCCTCGTGGTGTGAGCATGAAGCCCAAGAATTCAACTTCGGTAACATGGAAGAAACACTTTTCTAATTTGGCAAACAGCCGATGCTGTCAAAGCTTTTCCAAAACTGCTCTTACAAGGCAGACATGGTCCTCCTTGGATGCTGAGTAAATAAAAATATCATCTATGTAGACGAGTGCGAAAACGTCCAATAAATTCTGAAGCACATTGTTCATAAAGAATTGGAACGCCGCCGGGGCATTACACGACTTGATACTCAAAGCCCATATTTGGTTTGGAATGCCGTCTTCCACGAGTCCCCCTTTTTAACTCTCACAAAGTGATGGGCTCCTCGTAGGTCCAGTTTAGTGTAAATTTGAGCATTCTTCACCTGGTCGAGAAGCTCCGGGATGAGTAGCAGGGGATAACTGTTCTTTACCGTGATTTGATTTAGCGCTCAATAATTTATACAAGTTCTTAGGTTGCCCTCTTTCTCTAGTACGAAAAAGAGATTCGAGCAGGACGGGGACTTAGACGGGCGGATGAAACTATTAGCTAGGTATTGATCCAGATAAGATCTCAGATGCTGGTTTTCTTGCTCAGTTGGTGCGTAAATTCGACTGCAGGGAAATTGTGCTCCGGACAGATCAATCTGGCAGTCGTAAGGTCTGTGTGGAGGCAGGGTGTTCGCTTGCTCCTTCTGGAACACATACTGGTAATCCAGGTATTCAGGGGGTAGGGAACCAGAGAGCCCCAGGATAGATTTTACCTTGAGTTCCCGGCTCTTCACATTTCGGTGGTAGCAGATGTTAGCACATTCTTGAGGGAAGGTCAGCACTCATTTTCGACGGTCGATCCTAGGGTTGTGAGTTTCCAGCCAAGGTATTCCTAAGATCATCTGGAATTGGGGAGCTCCGATGAGATCGAAAGAGATGTCTTCCCGATGACCATCCTGACACATCAGCATGACTTTTTCGGTATGTTGCGTCACTGGGCCGGATGACAACTGAGAACCATCCCCTGGAGTGACGTTTCCCCGATATCAGCTTTTGCTGGAGAGGAAGGCCTATCCGTGCGGCCAGATCTTGATCAATATAATTTCCCACCGCTCCACTATCAATATATGCCTCCAAGGCATGTACCTTTGACGGTTGTTGGTGGTTGACCAAAAGTACCGGGATGACCAGATGTGAGGTCTGTACAGATTCTTTCTTTTCACTCGACAAGTGGACCCCCCCTTCGCTTGTTGGGCATTGGAGTTTTCCGGGTTTTGTTCCTTTTCATCGTTGCTATTGTCTGTCTCACCAACTATCTTCTTTGGGGAGGGGCGGTTTACCGGGCATTCCCGGAGGAAATGTCCTGCTCCTACGCAGTATAAACATTTGTTGTCTTCTCTTTTCTCTCTCAGCCTTGGAGCTAGGAGCCCGTAATCCCCCAATCTGCATTGGCTATGTTTGTTTGTTTGCATTTTAGTTGGGTTGTCCCGGGGTCGCATATAGACCGACCTCCCTTCAGTCCTTGTGCGATCCATTTTTCGATTCTGCAACCTGTGGTCAAGCTGCAGAGTCAGATTGATGTATTCTGCACAACCTTCAGGAGGGTTGACCACTTGGGCTAGAACATCCTTTAGTTCCCCACGCAATCCCCGATAAAGGAGAGTGGTCCTCGTCTCTTCTGGCCAATTTGTCTGAATTGCACCTGGAAGCACCACTTGAACTGGTGGTGATGGCTGTGGCATCGGAGGATGGGCAAGCCCAGGTAATGGAACCTGACCTTCGTGGGTCTGAAGCATTTGTCTTACCAAGTCGTCAATTTGTTCACAAGCTACAATAAGGTCCCTTCTTAAGGCATTGGTTTCTTGTCTGGGGGCATGAACTTCGTCCCGTAGTTCCCCCAGTAGTTGGGCCAACTGGTCTGTTTCCGAGGTTTCCATAACGCCCAGGCAGAGATTCGGAGAGGCTTCGCATTATGTTAGGCTCACCTGGTTTCTGCGGGGATGTTGGTGCACGGTTGCAGCCCTCCCTGGAACTGGCTCCCCTGGATCAGGCTTCTTCCACTGCTCCTGTGTTGTGGACTGCACTGGTTGTCGATACTGCCCCTGCGAGAATACTAGAGGCTGTGAGAATTCTGCGATATGACTGTGGTCTCCCTCAAACCCTTCTTCACAGAATGTGGTGAGCATGCGCCTACCCATATAGTCTCACCTGTTTTAAATATGATGGCAAGCTCTCGTTCCTGCTTCTCACTGCAGGGGCGCTTTTAGATAGACCGGGTTTCTTCACTGGTCCATGTGCGTGGCAGCCCAGACCGGCTGTGGCTGAACCACTTCAAAGATAAGTATCCTTCGATAATGATTATTGTGCATATCCTTTTGTGATGTCTTTTCCCTTGATTATTGTCCATATCGCTTGTAATGTCTTTCCTTTTCCTCAATAGGTGATATGAGACCCAGCGGTAGTTGCGGTGCAAGAAGCGAGCCCCAATGGAGAAAAAGGGAGTTCACAATGTCCCAATAGGTGGCAAGTTTGTTTCTTAGGCCAAGCGCAATGATTGGTTTGAGCGCAACCTTAGCGTAATGTCTTTATAGTTTTTTTAACCTTATTTTGTCCTTTTCTCCTGTAGGGGAGGGCCTGGCGAAGTCAGACTGGAATGCTGTTATCCGGCGATCTGCCGGCAAATGAAGGATGCCTGTATCCGCGACGAAGCTGGCTGGGAGCCGGAATAAGGTATGGATACACTCCGACTGCGGTTGCTGCTGGAATCGGGTAAGGATGCGCTCCGACTGCGGTTGCTGCTGGAATCAGGTAAGCTGCTGGAATCGGGTAAGGATGCGCTTCAGGCGACTGTGAGCATTACACTGCTGTAAGCAGACTAACACGAAGCGCCTGCATGCGGGCGGGGCAGGCTTAAATAGCCTGGTCCCAGCCACGCCTATTTGTATTTGTTCGGACTTGTGGCCCCACCCTGCAACTCCTAGTGAATGCTGCATGTGCAGCCGAATTACTTCCTATGGCCACGCCCGGCCTGGAGGCACGTCGATGCGCTGTAGAAAAAAAAGGCACGTGCACCAGAATAAAGTGTGCAGAACTGGACCTTTTTTATGTAGTGTAGCTTGTGGTCCTTGCCCAGTGTCCATGACAATTATCTCCCGAAACAATCTGGTATCTGAATGGCTCTTTTCCACAAGTGTGGTTTTCACAATCCCAGGGCTTTGCCCTCTGAGCCAACGACGAACCCAGCTACACAGGAGAACCGAGTCTCTTCCTGGTATATCTATCTTCAATCCAGGAATGAAAGATTTCAGGAACATTGGAGAACCCTAACAGATGGTTCCCAGCAGCAGGGTGAACAAAAGAATACAGCAGCATGGCAGCATAATGTCAGGATGCCTACCCCCGGAGCATCAGGCCAGGCCCAGCACCCCCGGAAGCAGGCATCATGCCCTCGGGTAAAAGCCCAGTGGCCCCTTTTAGGGACTCTTTGGACTCAGTCCTGGCGCCAGGCTCATGTTGGACATCAGTCCTGGCGCCATAGGCGCCAGGCTCATAAAGGGAGGTGTTTTGTGCACTTACCTGATGCAGACCATGCTGCACGCTTCAGGCCTCCCTGAGACCTGAAAGGGACTATTTTTTTCATAGGGACTATTTTTTTCATAGGGACTATTTTTTCACTCGGGCGTGGCCAGGGAAGGATACATACCTAGTTGGGGAAGGATACATACCTGGGACTTCTTTGGAGGCTATTTAAGCCACACCCAGACAGCAGCTCATGCTTCGCGTTGTTCTGCTTCCTGCAGCTTAACGCTCACCGTGTCTGCTCCTGCTCCAGGACTACAGCCACGCCCGTCTTGAACCTGGAAGACCTGCAAGGAAGGAAGAGAAGAGAAAGGTGAAAACCAAGGATTATTTCAAGCTTCTTAACTGCATCCGGAATCTTCTCGCCAGCATCCCTGAAGGAAGACTTCAATTTAAAAGCATTGCGTTGCTCACTACAGCGCCACAATTCACTCACCTGTCCTGTCCTCGAGACATCTCCCGGCTCCATCACGGCTGTCAGCATCGGATGCCACATCTCTGCACCTAGGGGAGAGAGGAAGAAACAAAAGGTGAGCAGAAGGACACACAGAAGGAAAGCCTGATTAACAGCCATAATACTTACCGGCTTTTCGTCCACATTTCGGGTCGGCGCCGCCCCTTTGGCAGGTACCGTACCCCGGCCCCTATGGGGAAAGGACTAGAGACATTTCAGAGGAATGATAAGGACATCTAGAGGGATCGCCCTCATTACTACTCACCTCGGCAGGTTAACCCCTCGACGCATCGCCTTCATTCTGCACCTGAAATAAAGGACAGATCACAGGTGAGAAAGACAGCATAAAGGGGGCCTCACTTGAACTTTGAACTTTCATACTTACGGCGCATCGCTCAGGAAAGTCAAGTGGATTTTGCCAGCGCCATTCTGAAAACCAGTGAAGTAACTGGATGAACGCGCGCCCCTGCACCAGAAGCAGGATGGAGAGTTCAACCTTCCAAACCATAAGGTGAGCTTAAACCGGGTTTGGAGAAATAGAGGGGAACGGAGGGGGCAAGGGGGGAGCTAGCACACCATTCTGCAGACTGTTAATCCCCTTTCTCATCTGCAGAAGGATATTCCTACGGGCCAAGGAAGCACGATTTGGAGGTCCTGTCCAATCGGTGTTCCGGGTCCTGCGCATCACGCTAGAAGAGGCCGCAGTAATCCAGACTAGATCAGCGCCCCCGTGGGAACCAGGTGGGCGTTACACATAATGTGAGAACAGCTGGTGGTGCCTTCAGATATCCCAAACTGAAGATCTAGCCGAGGGATGAATTCTCAGCACTCCTGGACTCCTTCAGCAGCCCACAGACGAGGGGGAAGATCCGGGCGGGATGTGACAGTAGCATACCCAGAAGTTCTTCTAAAGTGTATGACTTCACCCAGCAGATGTGGGGAGTCACCTGGAGTCTTTAAGAACTCCAGACTGCACCTCTAACAGTAAACAGTAAAAATAACATGAAGAAATAAAAAAAATGGTTATGCCCAAACCACTGTACCTGGCCAGTACGGCCAAGTCAGGGTTAAAAAAAGGAAAATTGGCGGAGCAAGAGGAATGGCCAAGAAAGATTCCCTCTTGGTGGACGAGGGAAATGTGCAAAGACACCTCAAGCAGGGGCATCTTTACCATCTGCCACTGCATCAGCCGCCTCAAAACCTGAGGTCTTGATTCACAGTTCACCAGTGGAGGCAGACTGTCTCCGCATCTAGAAGAATGGCGAGACATTACTTCGGATGCTTGGGCATTGGAAACCATTGCCCACGGGTACTGTCTTCCTTTCATTCAAAGACCTCAGAACAACCCCCTGGGGAGCCACTCTTTGAGGATTCCAAATCTGCTCTTTGTGCAGGAAATGTTGACCCTGCTAGAGAAATGCGCTAGTAGCGAAGAACAAGGGATGGTATTCTCCATATTTCCTAATACCCTAAAAGGACGGATGACTGAGACCCATGTTGGACTTGAGATGCTTGAACAAGTTCCTCAGGAAGGACAAGTTCAAGATGGTCAGATCCTTCAGGCCCCCCCAACTCCAGGATTGGATGGTGTCATTGGACCTTCAGGAGGCTTATTTTCATGTGCCAGTCCATCTCAAGCACAGAAAATACCTGATGTTCGCTGTTGGCGGTTCTCATTATAAGTTTCGAGTTCTGCCATATGGGCTGACCTCTGCTGGAGGGTTTTCACCGAACTGATGGCGGCGGGGCAGCAAAGAGGGTGGGATTCACGTCTACCCCTACCTGGACGATTGGCTGATCAGGGCGTGTTCTCCCGGAAAAGTCCTGGATCATCTCAAGCTCACCTGCCACTCTTCAGACTGCGCATCTCCCTCAATTGCAAGAAGTCCCATATGACACATTCTCAAAAGCTCTAGTTCAGGGCTGTAGTGGATACATCCTTGGGAAAGAGCTAGCCTCTCGAGGTGAGGGCTCAAGACATTCTACAGATGGTCTCCAAATTTCAGAGTGCCCAGCGTCTACCAGCCTTCGATATTTTTGTTTTTAGGTTGCTCGGCCTCATGGCATCCTGCATTTTTCTGGTGCCAGGGGCTCGCCAGAGAATGAGATGCCTTCAGTGGGCCCTCAGAACTCAATGGTCCCAATTCTCAGGAAAGATGTCGGACCTACTTCAGGTTCCAAGCAGGGTTGCACATGATCTTCTGTGGTGGACCTGCAAGGACAACCTTCTGAAGGGAGAACCCTTTTGGCAACCATGGCCAGTGATGACAGTAGTGACGGACACCTCACTCACTGGTTGGGAGCCCACACCAACGATCTGACAGTCAGCGGTCGTCCATCGGAGTCCAAACTACATATCAATCTTTTGGAGCTGAGGGCAATCAGACTAACGCTGAAGGCCTTTCTGCCCTCTGTGCAGGTAAAGAATGTCCTGGTAATGACCGACAACACAGTGGCCATGTACTACCTCAACGAGAGGTGCTGTTGGGTCACTACCACTGTGCAGAGGGGCAATGCAGCTCTGGTACTGAGCATTTCAAGAAGGAATCTATCGGCAGTTCACCTAGCCGAAAAAGAGAACACGGGAGTGGACGATATGAGCAGGCAGAGCACAGTCTCCCACTAGCCCAGGAAGTCCTTCAAGAGATCTTCTCCCTTTGGGGAACCCCTCAAGTGGATCTGTTCATGACCAGTGTCAACTGGAAGTGCGAAATGTACTGCTCCAGGGAATTCCCCCCCCCCTCCTCCTCCTCCTCCCTCCCTTCAAGAACTCTAGGAGAGGAGTTTGTGGTGGACTGGAAGTTTCCACTCCTGTACGAATTTCCTCCACTCCCCGTCATTCCTCACTTGATTAGGAGATTAAGAAAGTTTGGGAAACGCATGCTCCTCGTTGCCACGGATTGGGCCAGGAGGACGTGGCACCCGGACCTTCTGGACATGTCCATCTGCCCTCCAGTAAGTCTTCCACTACTCCTGGTAATGTTTTTTTAATGTTCCTCCCACGTATTCCTCATTGCCCTCCCAACCTACCCCACAGTAGAATTTCCCATGCTATTACAGCGTTTGCGCCTTCAAAGTTGATTACGGTCAATCCTGTGTGCTATGCAGGTATTTCTACTGTAAGAAAAACAGAACTAAAGTCAACGGGCGCTGCCTGTGCGATATATACCTTCAGTGACATCATCCTCGAGACGGAGACCCTCGATTGACATAGTCGACTGCATCAACGCACAGCGCCCTGTGCCGAGAACAAAAAAAATAAGCTGGATATCGAATATCAAAGATGAGGAATACGTGGGACGAACATCCAGTCGAAAGAACATTATCTCGGGTAAAGAACTTGTTTTTCTGGCTTAACACCCACCCAATCTTCCACATTGTAAAATGGAGAAGAATTTCAACTAAAGATGCTTGACATCTTTGCCAAGCCCGGGTGCAAATGGGGCTGACAGTGCTTGGAGGAGCCAGCGGGGGCCCCCTTGCAAGACTGCGACTGCACTCCTATGGGTCAATCCTAAAGTCAAACTTTGACACTTACCATGGCCACTGAAACATTCCTCACAAGTCATTCCTGGATGAGGACCTCAGAGTTCGCCCCAGACGTTCAGTCGTTGCTCCTAAAAATGCATTTGGATGGGCACAATCTGTTCAGAGCCAAGGCTGATGACTCTCTTCAGAAGTTCCAGTTATCTAAGGCCACAGCAAAATCATTGGGCTTGTCTGTCCAACAGCCCTCAGCTCCTTACGCAAAGTGAAGGTGTTTTTGTCCCTTTCCCTCTTATGGCCAGGTGCCTTAAGGCAAGCAGCCTCTGTACTGTCCTCCCGCCCTGCCAGGGAAGAGGGTGTGGGGCTCAGAGTGGGGAGGACATCACTGCCTCTGCAGTACCCTCTACAGCCCCACGTACAAAGCCCTTTGAAGAGGTCCTCAAACTCTGTTTCTGATGCTTGTTAATCAGCTTAGAATCACCTGCTGTGCATATGGTCCGACATCCAGTGGTAACCGCAGAGTATTGCATCTTGCCTTTCGGGGTCCAAAAGGGGACGTCAGCATAGGCATGTCTCTAACACTATCCCTATCGTGACGTGTAGTGTACCCAAAATCCCTCACGCGCAGAGGGCCCTCATATTATTTTGTTCTGCCCAGATAACTGGTCGCCCTATTGCAGAGCTCTTCATAAGAGACATTGTTAATCCTTGTTTTCCGACTTTGTCTGTTATTCCCCTAAAGTCACTTTGACAGTGTTCAGATACTACGACGAAGACTGCGGGAACTTTAGACGGCGGTGGACTTCAACGCCTAAGATCCGGCGGCAGAGCCATCCACGTGGCAGGGCCCTCTGGCCGGTCTACACAGTAGGGAGAGTGGGGTCGGGGTGGGCATATCATCCGCTAGGTCTCTCCTCTTTCCCCCTCTTTACCCTCTAGGTCTGGTCAACAGCTTCATTACCTTTTGCTATGGAAAGGACACCATTTAGGTTTTGCCCCTCTTACAGGGTCAGATACCCGTTGAAGGACAAGCACGGTAAGTGCAATAACTGTCTGCCCCTTGACCACGAAGAAGCACGGTGCGCGGCCTGTAGACTTCTTCGACCTAAAACACTTAAGGAACGCTGCGTTAAGTGGTGGGCTGCCTACGGCATGTCACCGGCTGGATCTTCTTCCCCCACCACCGCACCCGCCGAAAGTGACGGGGGCACTAGTGATGACCAAGCATCCATACCAGATGCCATCGACCTTACTACGGAGCCTTCTAGGTCCGCCACGCCCAACCCCGCTAGGCCTGACGCAAGTCACACTATGGGGACAACATCCGGCGACAGGGGCGTACAAAAAAGCCACACTAAAAACACAGCCCCAACCCCGGTTTCGACGGTTCTGCTGAAACTGGCGAAAGCGCCAACAGGACCGGCGAAGATTTTGACGGATTCCTCTGATCTTGAATATCAACAGCCTTCCCTGCATCCGCAGCAGCGTCTTGCGACTGGGCCTTCAAAAATAAAGGGCGCTACCTCAAAAACGCATTTAGCCAACGAAGCTCAGACGCCCCCTAAGGCCCCGGTAGGAGAAACCTGTATCGCTAGGCCTCCTAGTCATATGGCACGGCCTGCTTCGCCAGACATCGCCGAAAGCATCACGAGAATTACTTCGGCAGTGGGGTTTAAGCCTAAAGAGTTGACGCGCAAGAAGTATGTTGCGGACACGTCGAAAGACGCGCCACAGCACCCCGATGCTCACGAGGATTACGAAGACAGTCGTGAGCCTTTGTCTAGTGCAATTAGTAACAAATTTCGGCGCCAAAAGGAGGAAAATGTAGATTTTCCACCCATTGACCCTTCTGGTTCGTCTAAATGGACCACAGAGAATTTGAAGGGTGCATGGACGGTTTGGAAAGGGGTGTCTCGCTTTCAGAGCACCCTACTAAGGGAGGTCCCCCGACTTCTGTGTCAACTTTGAGATTTCCTGGAAATGTAGGACCTTCTCAAGAACATTTCACTTCCATCCACCCTGAAGATGAAATCTAGATGGACACTTATCAAGACATTTACAATGAGGAAGAGGATACACCTTCCTTCAGTTCTGCACTGCGGATGACCAGGCGGACGCCACGGAAAACTGGGAGGACACTCATCAGTTTGAGACGGAGCCATGGGCACTCCCGACTCACAATCAGTACATGTCCTATGTTTGGATTCCCCTCCTTCCTCTCCGGCCCGCCAGGCTTCACCAGTAGACGATCAGATGGCTTTCAATGCCATCTTAAGGAAGGCAGCCGATTATTTTCAGATCGCCACCCAGGAGGCCATACCTGAACAAAATTTCGTGGAGGACATTATTTAAGAGCAACCCCCCTCCAGCCAAGCCATTCCTCTCCTAAATTCCATTAAAAGGAGATTGGCTCCTTGCCTGGTCACACCAGACCAGGGCAGTGAATCCAAGGGTGGAGAAATTATTTCAACCATCGCCTACCGACCCTCAATATATTAAAAGCCATGCCACCCCCGATTCCCTAGTGGTTACCACCATCACCCGGAAACGGGCAGCAATACACCTTGCTACAGGATAGGCACCTCCCGATAAGGAGTCGAAAAGACTGTATGCCTTGGGTAAGCGAATTACCACGGCAGTTGCTTTTACCATGCGCATAGCAAATAATACGTTGCTTGCTAGTTATGCCGATGCACAGTGGAACCTGATGCAGAAAGTTCTCCAGGAAGTGCCTTAATCTGCAAGAAATAAATTACTCGCTATTGTGGCCGAGGGCAGGCACATCACCCAAAATGTATTAAACACTCTGGATACTGCAGAAACGGCAGGAAGGTCCCTAGCTCAGGGCGCCCTGCTCAAACGGCACGCTTGGCTCTGAAACTTGGGCTTCAAGCCGCAGACCCAAACAGCCCTCATAAATAAACCTATTGAAGAATCAAACCTCTTTGGTAAAGCAGTCAACGAGGCTCTAGAGACTGCCAAAAAGAACATGACTCTTAAGTCTCCAACAAATCACTCAAAAGCCCTCTCCCCAGAGGGGAAGCAGTTCCCGCCGGTCCTTACTAGACCAATACCATTCCTCACATAACATGTACAATACGGGAAACAATTGGAACTCAGGGCAAGCATCCAGATCCCCCGGCAACTATCCACCTAGGGGTCAGCGGCGCGGGAAGGGTAGAGGCAGAGGCCCCAACCCCACGAAATGACCTACGGATTCAGGTCCCCTCCCATGTCACCCCGGTCGTGGGGCGCTTAACAGCTTTCCTTTCGGCATGGGAGGGAATTGCATCAAACCAGTTGGTTCTAAAAACGGTCGCCCACGGGTACTGTGTGGAATTCGCCCGACCCCCACAATTCTGAGTGCCCAAAGCACGACACCTGACGCCAGACCATCTGCAAATCCTAATACAAGAAGTAGAGGCATTTTTGGAAAAGGACGCCATAGAAGCCGTCCCTATTCTTCAGGTAAACCAAGGTATCTATTCAGTGTACTTCCTTGTACCCAAAAAGGACCTCACCATGCGCCCTGTGTTAGACCTGCGCCCAGCGAACAAATTTGTCAAACCTAAAAAGGTTTGTATCGTAACCTTACAGGAAGTAATCCCACTGTTGAAACAGGGGGATTACATGGCGACATTTGACATGAAAAATGCATACTTTCATATTTCAATGAATGTTGCCAGTTAACAGAAAATAGGTTCATGATAGAGGACAGGCACTATCAATTCAAGGTACTCCCCTTCAGCATTGCCTCGTCGCCAAGGGTGTTTACGAAGGTCCTGGCAGTTGCAGCAGCGCACCTTCGCAGACTATCCGTCCCGGTTTACCCTTACATCGAAAACTGGCTCATAACGGGGGACTCTTACGAAACATGCCTAGGAGATAATAGACCTCCTGTGCAGTCTAGGATTCTCCATCAACGAGAAGAAATCCAGCTTAGACCCCAGTCAAGTCAAGCAATTTCTACGGGCCCTGATTTGGACAAAGGGATGGCCTCGTCTTCCCCTCCGAGAGGGTTCAGAACATGCTTTCTCAGATCCCTCAATATGTAGCCAGTCTGGAAGTGACAGTACGCAAGGCCATGCGCTTGCTAGGTATGATGGCGTCATGCATTTACTTAGTTCCCCACGCACGGCTGCACATGCGTCCCATGCAGGAGTGGCTCAACAGCCAGTGGTGTCAGGCCAGCGGACAATGGGAAGATCTGGTAGTTCTCTCGCCAGCCCTTGTTCTCTCTCTGCAGTGGTGGTTGAGGGAAAACCTCCTGAAGGGGAAGACCTTCACCACCCCCGCAGTGGAAGCCACTCTCGCGACAGACGCATCTCTCACAGTGTAGGGGGGCTCACCTACTTCAGCAGACAGCACATGGAGTGTGGTCTCCACAGGTAGCATCCAACCATATAAATCTGTTAGAGCTATTAATGGTATTCAAAGCACTAAAGGCCTTTCAGACACTGCACAAGGCTAAACAGTTCTGGTCCAGACAGACAGCACCACAGCCATGTATTACCTGAACAAACAGGGGGGCACACACTCTCCAGGGCAATCCAAGCTGTCCCAAAACATTTGGATATGGGCTCTCAAACACAAGATGTTCTTGTTGTCCCAATACGTTCCATGGGAACTCAATCTTCTAGCAGACGTGCTCAGCAGAGATTTCCCACTGCCCATAGAATACGAATGGCATCTACACGAAGACATCCTCTTCAACATCTTTGCAGAATGTGGCTTCCCAGAGATCGACCTGTTCGCAACTCAGGAGAACGCCCAATGCCATGATTACGCCTCCAGGTATCCCCAGAGCCGCTCCAAGGGGAACAGACTCTGGATAGCATGGTCAGGGAAATTTGTCTACTCCCCCCCCCTTGCCCCCCCGACTCCCCTACTCAACAAGATAGTTCACAAGATGCACCAAGAACCAGTTGCCATGATATTGATATTGGTGGCCCTCATGTGGGCCTGCCAACCCTGGTTCGCTCATCTAATGGAAATGTCTCCCCCCCACCCCCGTCCCCCCCATGTGAGAATACCCTTCCCGTACAACCTGTTGTCTCAGGACGGGGGCGGGGGGGAGATACTACACCCAGGCCCGCAAGCTCTGAATTTAGCAGCCTGGCTCCTAAGCTCATAGAATTTGGACACTGTCAACTCCCTCAGAGATGCATGGACATACTCCGGGAAGCTAGAAAACCTAACACTCGTTATTGCTATTCCAGTAAGTGGAAACGCTTTGTCAAATGGTGCAATACCAAGGGTGTCCCATTGACTGCTTGCCTACACACATTGTGTTGTACCCAACTCATTTGTTAGACTCAGGACTGGTTTTTAATTCCCTAAAGGTACATCTAGCTTCTCTCTCGGCCTACACTACGTCGCAACAGAAAGTGGTGTGGTGGAAGATACCTGTTATTAAGGCTTTTATAGAAGGGGTTAACATAATCCCCCTCCCCCCCCCCCCCCCCCATTTCTAACCCAGCTCCCGGATGGGATCTAAATGTGGTTTTAACCAGACTCATGGGGTCCCCCTTTGAGCCAATGCATAAAGCAAGTCTAAAAGACCTTACTTACAAGACGGCCTTCCTAGTGACTATCACTTGTATTAGAAGGGTTAGCGAACAACAGGCCCTTTCAGTTCTAGACCCTTTTGTTACAGTCCACAGGGATAAGGTGGTTCTGCGCACTCATCCCATATTTGCGCCTAAATTCGTCTCGAAGTTCCATGTGAACCAATCAGTTGATCTACCCACTTTATTCCAGAATCCCACAAGCATGGCCGAAAGAAGCCTACACACACTAGATGTGCACAGGGCAGTCATGTTTTACCTGGAAAGGGGATCCTGTCTCTAAATCAGCTATCTTAAGGTGGATTGTTAAATGCATCACACTGTTATACTCTTGCTGAGAGAGAACTGCCCTTCAAGCCTAGAGCACACTCTACTCGGGCATTGAGGCTTCCATAGTATCCATTGCAAATGTTCCCCTAGAGACCATTTTCAAAGCGGCAACCTGGAGTTCTGTACACACCTTTACAAAACACTATTGCCTAGACACTCATTCTAGATATGATTTTCAGGTGGGACAAGCAGTATTAAGACATCTTATCGCTACTGTTCCTTCTTATAACCCACCTCCAACTCTGGGTACTGCTTGCTAGTCTATTCACAGCATGTGATTCTAAGCAGATTAACAAGCATCCGAAGACATAAATTACTCACAGTAACAGCATTTCTGATGATTGTATCTGCTTAGATTTACATGCGCCCACCCTGCCTCCCCGCTCGGGAGAAAGGAACGTAGATGTCTTGCTACTTTCTCTCTTTATGTACTCACTCACAATAGCCTTGGACTCCCTCATGGCAGAAAAACTACAATCAGAGGGACCTCAGCGCGTGAGGGATTTTGGGTACTCTACACGTCAAGATAAGGGATAGTGTTACAGACACGGCTATGCCGACGTCCCCTTTCGGTCCCCGAAAGACGAGATGCAATACTCTGCGGTTACCACTGGATGTTGGACCATATGCACAGCATGTGAATCTAAGCAGATACAATCTTCATAAATGCTATTACGGTGAGTAATGCATGTCATTCTATGTGGAGGAGACTCTACCTATTCAACGAGGAGTGGAATTGTACCACATCTGACTCTTGGCCCTTTCAGGTTGGAACGCTGGCTTATTCCCTTCCCTTCTTCATAGCCCTCCAGACTATTCTCCTACCAACCCCTCTTTGCCCTCGGACCCCCTTCAGTGGTAAGAGGTTCATCAGCTTGTGGTAAGGACGAGGCTAGTATAATCTTTATTTTTGGTTCTGAAGAAAGATGGCGCCTGTGTCCCATCCTTGATCAGAGGCTTTTCAAATTATACCGACGCAAGGACAAGTTTAAGATGGTCAACCTGGCCCAGATTCTTCGGCTCTCTAACTGCAGGACTGTTTGGTGTCTGTGGAACTTCTAGACATCATCTTCCATATGGCGATACATCTTAAGAACAGGAAGTATCTGAAATTCATGGTGGGATCCTTCCACTGCCAATTCAAGGTCCTGCTGTCTTTCTTTGGCACCTGGTGTGCTCACCCAACTGCAGGCAGTTGTGGCTCGCCTCAGGAGGGATAGCATCCATGTCTCCCCCTTCCTGGACTCCCCAGACAACGTATTGGCATGTTAATTTCACCATCCCTAGGATTTCTCAGTGCAGTCCTGGATACTCGCCTGGCAGTGCTTTACCTCCAGAAGATAGAGTGCTGAACATCTTGGAGGTGGTTGATATCGTTATATTTCAGGAGCTGGTTCCTATCTTGGCCTTGTGGTTATTGGGTTTCAAGTTTTCCTGCATTCTTATGGTGCTAAAGGCTTGGTTAGGAATGAGGTCATTTCAGTGGCTATTGCGTCCAGCCCGGGTGTTTACAGCCAAGGGACAAAAGCAGCAAAGGGCAGCTTCCTGTTTGGGCCGGAAATGGTCTAGGGCCAGAGCCCCTTCTAAAGCCAGGACTTCACCAAGCTCACAGTTTACCTGACCTCTACTTCCATACTTCAGGATCCTTCTAACCATAGACTGTCCATTCACCGCAGTGCTTCTGTTACCTCAAAGGACAAAGCAACATTGCTGTTGTGGGTCTATTTACTGCCATTTGGTTAACTATAATCCCATTCTATCCTAACTCATAACTTAAACCAGCTTCTCCTCAGCCAGCCTTCCACCCCTTCCCTTTTAGCTTAACCACCTCCCCTCCCTCTCTCTTGGTCTGCACCCTTTTCTACATTGTCTTCACTTGCCTATTTCTTCTGCCCTCCATTGTGCATCTTGATTTCGCTCCTTTCTTTTTTCTACTCCTTCTCATAGCCTTAAGCCCCAACTTGGTGTAACTTCTGCAACAGTCTCCAGCCTACCATCTTCCTCATTCTAACTGGTGAACAGCTTCAAGATGGCTCATATCCTTCATCCCATGCGCTGAATAAGATGCTCCTGTGTTCCCAAGACTTCCAACTTCATCTGCCCTTCTCTCCGAATACAGAACGCCTCCTCCCCTACCTCGTGTCACTCTTTCACTTTCTGGAATGCACAATACCCTTGCAATAAGTCTTCCAACATTACTGACCACTTTGGCTCTTATTACCCTCAATGTTCACTTATTATCACAGAAACCTGGATCTTTCCTCTTGACTCTGCTACGCTAGCATCTCTTCACACTGACTGCTACCTTCTCCTACTCTCCCAGACCTGTTGGGAAGGGCAGCGATGTGGGGGTTTCTACCAATAAGGCCCTCAACACCTCCACTCAACCTCCGTCTGACATCAACCCTTTCTCTTTTGAATACACCGCTATTCAGCGCCTCCACCCTACTCCTCTCACTGTTCTGTCTCTCTCTCAGCCCCCTGGTTCTCTCAACTCATTCTTCCCTGATGTGATCCTTCTCCATGATTTCCTTCCTAGCGACATCTCCATTGTCATGCTGGATGACTTTACCCTTACTGCCTTTAACTGAAATCCCCCCATCTGACCACTGCCTCCAACACCTGCCCACCCACTCTTTCTTCTCTCCAATTCACTCACCTCCTCTGTACTCCCCATTGACTGCTCTCCTTCTGATAACTCCATTGTTCACTTAAACAACTCGACCTCCCTACCTTCTACTCCTCATCTTCCCCCTTCAATGACTAGAGCAAATTCAGGCAGGGCTCTCTTGCCCCTTATCTTGATGTGAGGACCTCTCTCCTGTCTTTCCCCGATTCATGCCTCTTCCATTGACTGTGCTTTCTCTGACTTTCACTATTGATTTGACTCTATTTGACCAACACTTTCCTGCATGCACTTTCACACTTTAGTCTCCCAGTCCTCAGCCTTGGTTTGCCTCTGAAATTCTGTCCCTCAAAACAAACATGCGTTGTGACCTATGACGCTGGTGCAAATAACACCTTCCCTTCTTCTAGCCTTGAAAGATTCCCTTGCAGCCCTAACCTCTGCACTCGACTCTGCCAAATTCTCCCACTTCTCCTCCCTTAGCAATTCCCTCTGCAAGCTTTCATCTACCCTCCAGTCTTTGCTCATACGTCCCAAGCCAATATCCATTGCCTCCTCCCTTTCTTGCAATGACTTGGCTCACTACTTTTCCTCTAAAATTCAAGACACTCTCAGCCCTCCTCTTGCTCCCTCCCCAAACCCGCTTTGGTCTACCCCCTCTCCCCAAATTGCTTCTATGCTTGTGTCCCCTCTACATCTCCTTTTGAATTTGTTCCGATCCTTCTCAGTGCCAACCCACCTTGTGCTCCTATCGACCCTTTTGCTCCCCAAATGGTCAAAGACTTGGTCTCAACCATCTGCCCTTCTCTCTCAGCTCTTTTGCCTCTCTCCCACGTGACTCTTAACTGCCTCATTCAAATCCAGAACCGTCTTACACCTATTGAAAAAAAAAACCTGCTGACCCAAACATACCAGCAAGCTACCTCTCGGTTTCTCTCCTTCCCCATTATTCAACAGTCTTTGAGCGGGGTGGTCTTTAACCGGATCACTGAGTACCTTGTGGATAGTGGCCTTGGAGATCCACTTCAATCTGTCTTCTGTAGTAAACACGCTACCAAGATTGCATTCATACGTGTTTGGGACTGGAAACTCGCTGAGGTCCACCAATGGTATCTGCACAATTCAAACTAGCAGTGGATATTCAGTCATGGTCAGACAATCTGCCCAGCTACAGAGGTTCAGACACCAGGATGTCGACTGGAACCCGACAGTGCCAGCCCCCACCATTCCATATATGGATTTTCCAGCCCAGAGAGGGCAGGAAGAAAGCCAAAGAACAATATGGCTAAAGGACAGGTGACCGTCTTGTGGCATGGTCATTTTAGAGTGCAGATGCAAAAGTAGACAAGTTTAAAAGTTCCAAACACAGTAGGAAAATAGCTACGGCCACCAGCCCATTCTTGACCTATAGTTATAAAGACGCAAAGTATCCTTACCACACTTCAATTTAGGGTGCTGTGTGTGTGGCTTTAAAAATACAAGAAATCCATAAGGGGAGATAGTCTTTCAGCACTGACAGTCATATGAACTGATCAGTTTCCCCATAAAAATTAGCACAATTCACGGAAAGTAAAGCAGAAGGGTTTACTTTCCTCCAAAACGTCCAGTCAGGAGTCAAAACGAAAGGGTGTCCCATAGAAATCTCTGAAAATCATTCATAACTTGAACCGTCATGTTTGGCTGCTGAGAGGCAAGGTACAAGGAGTTGGATTTGTCAGATGATGTCCTGGATGTACTCCTTTCGGCTCGAATCCCAGTCGGTAAGTCATTGATCTGCAGGTGGTGAAAGTCTCAGCTTGATGTGATGAATGGTCTACAACCTCTCATCTGGCCTTCCACCTCTGTTTTAGATTTTCTGCTTTCATTCCCCCAGACCAGCCTACAAATAAACTGTCAAAGGGTGCCTAGCTGTCATCTTTTTCTTTAAAGGGACCTGTGGCAAGTTAGGAGGACGACTCTGACCTGAAGAGACGCTTGAACGTTAATGCATGTGCTGGCATGATGTCTGGAATTAAAACCTGTCAAGGTGGATTACCCTATGCATCTCGCAATGCTAAGATCTAACGCGGGAGCATGTGTCTGAAGGTCTTGGGTCTCATTCAATCAGAGGCCTGACCGCCACCTCTGCCCTGCAGAGGATACCTTTCAGATACTGACCTTGAAAGAGGTGGTGAGTCGGGCGCAAAACTTTGGGTTTAGGCAAAACATCACAACAGGCAACCAGGAGCTTTAAGAGCCTGACTGACTTGTCAGAGGCGGACGAAATATGGTAGGTGTTAAAAAAAGCAAGGTGTGATGAGTTAAAATATTAGGCATGGTGGAGGTAGAACAGTTGAGTGACCATGAGGCAGGAACATAGGTAATATTCCTACGTCCCGTCTCTTTTCCTCCATACAGTTTGGACGTCCCTTGCTAGGGACGAGAAACAAAACCTTTTTCAGCAGAAAAAATTGTCTTCCTCTTGAAATTTTGTTGCACACGGGGGCGCCATCCCGAAAGCATTTATTTATTTTGTAGCTTATATAGTTCGCTGTTAGGCACAATTGTATGCAGTACCCTTTGGGTGCACTAAAACAACCCTGACCTCCTGGCAACAGGAACCCAACCTTTGGTGTAAGCTTTACTACACAGGTTGGTAGCATATTGAGCAGCCAGGTTTATCTCAAGAGGTGTCAATGTGAGCTGTAGGGGAGTTGCACAGAGATCCACAGTGACAAGTATTCAATTAAACACTTACACACAAGGTTTCTTTAATAAACAATTATTAACTTATACTTATCAGTCAGGGTAAGCCTTTTACAGAAGGGAGCAATATAACAGTAACACTCAAATATACTTTACAAAATACACACTCTTAATCTCTCTAAATCAGCGAGTACCCTTTTGAGATGGCCCACAGACACAACCTACACCCTCAGGTGACTTCAATAGCTAGGGTGCTGGGGACATTAATATATCACTGTTGTTTTTAGGACCATTTAGGAGTAAGTGAAAGGAAAAGGTTATTAGAACATACAAGAGACCACAAATAATCTTTAAGCAGGCAATTACTTTCAGATCCCCAATAAGAGTGGAACAGGCTAAGCCAAAGTCAATGGGCAAAAGTCTATATGAGTTGAAGCACTTCTTTGCAGGTAAGTAAGACAAGTCTTTGCACAATGTTTTAGAAGTCTTTGAAGAAAAAGAAGAATCGGAAGAATCAATGTAGGGCCACAAGCTGTTAAACTTGTGAATAGTAGAAGATGCAAGCAACTCTACAGCAAGAGGTGTAAGTTCTCTCAGACTTGTACAGTACCTTTGTATTGAAGAAACAGTGCAGCAGTTGACTTCTGTTCCTGAGCAGCTCTGCAGATCTCACTGTTCCTGGGCCTCAGTTGTGGGGACAAGAGGGGAGGACTTCTGGGGACTCCTGCACTGCAATGGGATGGTCACCACTCGCAACCAGCATTCTTCAAACAAGTGGCTGTTCAGTGTTTCAGCTCTTAGCGTCTACAGCAAATAGCAACACTGCGGTTCCTGGCTGACGAGATGGTCTTTCTTTGCTTCTGGAGGTGCCTCGGTCTGTTCAGGGGGCTCAGGCTTGGTCAGTCCTGCTTCCTGGGAGTCTGTAGGATCTTCCTGGAGCTCTTGGCCAGCTTAAAAGCAACACACACAAACTGGTGTTCCCCTCCCTGGCGTTTCGGTTTCGAGCAGCAACTCTGTGGAAAGTCAACCAGCTCTGATCAGGATGTCCAGGTGGCTTAGATTGGTCCCACCAACTCAAGGGGATAAGTCGTCCTTGCAGGGCCTTCTCTGTCGATACGAATTTGGAGTTTCAGCACAGCAGCAGGGCTTCATTGGGCAAACCAACGGTCCAGGACTTACAACAGGCATCCTCTTCAAGTTCTTCTTCGGTTCCTTCGTCCAGTGGTCGACTCTGCCTTCCAAGCCAAAAGCCTCACCTTTTATTCAGTTCTCTCCCATTCATTTCAGCCTAGATGTCAGTCACCCAGCAGCGTTGCTGTCCTTGCTGGACAGTCAGCCGGCCAATCACTACATAGTGCATTTGGGTCTCCTAGGAGACTAAGCACATGGAGTTTGGGCACTTCCCTCACTTCCTGCCCATCCCAGACACCCTGGAGCCAGAGGCGGGCTTCACTTGTGAATCCCGCCAAAGGCAAAGAGAACAAAGGGACCAAACCTAGTTTGGCGCGAAGAGTAAATCTCAAGAAGGACCTTTCCACAAAGAAATGGAAAAAAAAAGACCAGGGCCATTTTGACAAAAATGGCACCCTTGGGTGCTTTACTGGAGCTGCAAACTCAGCCCGCGGTAAATGCACACCACGGTAGTTAAAAGTTAACCACTGTCACGAGCCATTCATCCAGGAAAGGGTAACATAAAATTGTTACATGAGAAGCTAGACAAAGGGGATACTAAGTAATCCCTCCAGCACCCTATTGTAAGATAGTGTGTGCTACGCCTAGAAAGTTATACATGCAAGTAAAGTCAATTTCACTTTACTGCTCTGGGAAACAGTAGTTTATCCCAGAGAAGGTATTTAAACCTTTGGGGAATCTGGAAGGCTTCCCTGTTTCACTGCACTGAAGGTGCTGTGTGACACAATGTAAAAGATGATGCCTATGGAGTTTGTCAGACTCCACAACCAAAAGAAAGTGTTCAAAAATCACATTAAAATACATGAGCGAGTGGGAAAAAGTGTCTCTCTCTCCAGGTAAAAAAAAACCAAGTCCTCAAAATCCAGCTTAGTTACTGGGGGCCTCTAAGGTGGAGGGAATTGGCACATTTCTGAGAATTCTACCTAACATGCGCTAAGCCCAAAGGCATCTGGGCGCTTTCTTGCAGAGTGAAGAGTTTACAGTTGTTACAATACAAGTACAGGAAAGACACAGCTCAGATGTTGGCGTTTACAAAAAGATGGCATGAGCATAATAACATACGTTTTCGAGTACAGGTAGGCGCAGGAGGTTGTGACGAGCTAGGTGAGAGGGAGTGCTTGGTCGCTTCAGTTTTGGGATGAAGAGGTGCATTTTGAGTTGTTTCCTGAAGATCCAGAAGAGTCTTGAGCTCTGAGTGGGAGAGGCATTGAATTCCAGAGTTTGCTGGCGAATGTGGGAAAGCTGCTGCCCCCTGCCTTTTGGAGCTTGAATCTGGGAGTGGCTATGTGGTGCTGATAGGTTGCTCGGGTGGGTCTAGAGCGTTATCAGCGTGATGCTGTTGGACAGGTAGGCTGGGGCCATCTGGTGGAGACATGTTGCGTGAGGTGAGTGATTTGAACATCATGCGTTCCTGTACTGGGAGCCAGTGATGTTGGTGTCTAGTTGCTGAAATGTGTGCAGATGTGGGGATGTTGAGCGCAGCCCTGAGGGCATTCATTTGTAGGACCTGTAACTTCTGGATATTAGATATCTTTGTCCCGGCTTGCAGTACGTTGCAATAGTCGAAGCACGTAAGGACTAAGGCTCTGGCTAGAGTAAGACAGCTGTCTGGTGAGAGGAATTGTCTGCAAGCGCTAATGAGTCTGCATGTGTATGCGGTGGCTAAGGTGGTGGAATTTACTTGTTTGTTGAGATTGAGTGAGGAGTCTAGGTGGAAGCCAAGCGTTCTTTTACCTCAGTGATGACTTTAATGGTGTGTCCATCTATGATGAAAGACTTGAAGTGATTAAGTTTGGCGATTTTGTGTTGAGAGCCGATGATAAGCAGCTCGTTCTTATTGTCATTTAAACATATCCCGTGCTGCGCCATCCAGTCTTGGATTGATCGGTATATGGCATTGATGGTGGCTGTGTCGGTGTCATGGTCTCCTAAGATTGGTATGAGGACCTGGGTGTCGTCTGCGTAGTTGGTGTAGATGACACCCAAGTCATTGAGGCGGTCAGAAAGTGGCTTTGTGAATATATTCTACAAGGTGGGAGCCACACAGGATCCTTGTGGCACTCCACAGGTGACTGGGGTGGGGAGAGCTTCAACTTTGGGGGAAAAGACTTTCATAGTACTGTTGCTGAGGAGGGAATTAATCCAGAGTTTGGCATTAAGGGAGAAATGTGCTGCTGAAGTTAGGTGTTCACATAGAATGTTGTGGTCCACCAGATCAAATGCAGCAGAGAGGTCTAGGGGAAGAAGCACAGCTAGTTTCCCATTGTCCCTCAGATTGTCCATTTAGATTTTTAAATCCAGTAATGTTTCCGTCCCGTGTCTCAGATCGAAACCAGACTGACGTAACCCCAGGATGTTATTAGTTTCCAGGTAATTCTGAATTTGCAGATGAACTACCCGATCCAGAATTTTCAATAGAAACGGTACCGTCGTTATATCCCGCTAGTTAGTGGGAGCGTTGGGCTCCAGAGAGGTGTTTTTTAGTAAGGGCATTACCAAAGCTTTTTTTATGTCAGTTGGTACGCAGTTGCTTTTGAAAGAGGATTTGATGAGTTTGTTGATGAATGGAGCGAGTTGGGGTGCACAGTCTTTGATGACTGTGGGTGGGCATGGGTCGCCTGAGCATCTTGAAGGTTTTAGGCTACGGATGATCTTCAGGACTTTTGGAATGTAGACATCAGTAAATTCAAATTGGGGTATCTCCTTTAGGGGGGTGGGTGGGGTGTTTGTGTAGTTTGTCTAGGCTGTTCTTTTTAGCTTTGATTGTAGATTGGAGGTGGCTGATTTTGTTTTGGAGGGCATTTTGAATGTTCTCGCACAAGTCCGCCTCTTTACTGCAGCTTTCTGGTGGTGGGATAGGGGTTTCTAGTTCTCTGAGGATTAAGAAAAGTGTCTTGGTGTTAAACCTGCTTTGTCTATTCTGTCATTAAGTTCCCCTTTGGTGAGAAGTACTTTTTGTTTGTAATCTCTGGAGGCAGTGTCAAAGAGAATTTTGTTAGTGGCTGTGGATGTTTTTTCCAGAGTGATTCTGCTTTTCTTTTAGTTATTCTTAGATCTTTTAACTCTGGGGGGTAAACCAGGCTTTGAGGTGGGCCGGCTGTTTCACATTGTGTATCGCGAGCAGAGCTATTTTGTTAATAGCAGGCAGGACAGTGTCGTAGAGACTAGTCATGATGGTGGGGTTGGCAGTGTTGTCCGTGGGAGACGCCAGGACTGGTTGCAATAGTGGGAGCAAGTTGTTGGCTGTGATTCTTTTTATTTCTCGAGGGAGCCTCTGGGGATATATTGGGAAGGTTAGTAGGGCTAATCATGGTATTTATGTTGAAAGTGATTGGGTGGTGATGGGGGCAGGGAGAGTTGCATATGATGGTGGCAGTGCAGTTGATATCTGCAAGCCAGTCGAGAGTGTGACCTTTCACATGTGTTGAATTCTGGTTTCTGTGCACAAAGCCAAGTGCTGATAGAGTGTTCGCCAGGGATAGAGCATAGGCTCCGAGCGGGTCGTTCAGTCCTAGGTTGAAGTCCCCTAGTATGATGGTTTGAGATTTGGGTTTTGTATTAGACGAGATAAGCTGAGTGACCTCATTTTCAAAGGTGTGTGTATGTAGACCCAGAGGGACGGTAGTTCAGGTGGACATGTATCGCTGAGAGAGCGAGTTTCACAGAGAGGAGTTCACATGAGGAATGGGGCGTGGACAGCACTTCTCTCATGTTCAAGGAGGATTTAGCTATGATGGCCACTCCACTCCCTTTGGCATTAGGTCTGTCCCTTCTGCAGATGGAGTAGTTGTCAGGGACAGCAAGGGACAAAGCTGAGCCTGAGGCTTCTTTGAGCCAGGTTTCCGATATAGCTAGGAAATCTAAATTGAGTAGAGTGATTGTCTGCACTGTCAAGTGCATGGGCTGGAAGAGATCTGGCGTTGATGAGTGCTCCCATAATGTTTTGGTTGGCAGTGTTGAGGGTAGTGGGTGGAGGGTTGGTGGCACGAGAGTTGGTGTGCGCCGTGTGATATGTGAGGAGTGAATTTCTGAGTCGGTTGGTGGGGGCATGGGTGCCTGAGGTGTCTCTGGAGATGTAGGCTCTGGCTGTAAGGTGTAATTGTGTGCAAGGGGGCGAGGGAGGCTGTGCATAGAGGTGAGCACTGGAGGGGATGTCAGAGGTTCCAGGATGTGCCTGTCTAACGATACGGGTGGGTTGTGGGGTGGCTGTAACAGCGATAGGTAGTAGTTGGTAATGGCCAGAAGCGGGGATAGTGCCTGGATGGGGTAGGGGAACATGGATGTCATGGGGGGGGCCTGAAGTAGGATAGGGTCAGGCAGTGGCAGGCGTAAATCAGCAAGTTGATCAAAGCAACAGGCATGGTGGTTGGTAGATGCATGGTGAGGTCTACCTCAAAGTGGTGCTAGGGGAGGTACAGAGCAGTTATCTATGATACACTTAGGATCTGGTGAGTATTAATGCAATGTGTCAGGTACAATTACACATTAGAATCAACTGCAGGTTGGAGCATATTCCCTTTGGGGCGAGTCAGTGGTAATGCAGTGTAGCAGTTATCTAGAATACACTTTGGGTTAGGTGATCATTGATACATGGCAGTATAAATGCAATAATCCTGTGCAGTTTGTGTATCGATGCCCAGCCTAGATGCTAAAGAGCATAAGTCAGGGTGCAGTAGGTGAATCATAGGGTATACGTTGGTACACTGTAAGCAACAACATGGAGAGAGCAGCGTGCGTAGTATAGTTTATGCAAGAAAATATAGGTTGGAGTGAATTAACGTTATTTAGGTAGCAGCGCCTGCGCGGCGTGGCGTGCCCTGCATCCGTAGCAGGTAACAGCTAGGCAACTAAAACTGGGCTTAGAGCGTCGGCATGCGATCCCTTGACCCCACCCACCAGCGCCACTCCTCAGTCCTCTTTTCCACGTCGACGGGAGCTGACCTCTTTCACCTCGGCTGTGGTGAAGGCCCTTATTTTTGGTTGAAATTCCACTCTATCAGGGTCGGATTGACCCCTCGGCCTTTCGGCCCGTGGCCGGGCCAAAATCGCCCCTGGTGTCTGGGGGCCGGTTTCTGATCATGCCTTTGGAAGAACATTTTTTTTAAAAGATTTTTATTTTCCACATTATTTTTTTTTCAAAAAGCCTTTCATCCTTAAGTCAATAAATGAGTACCAACACAGGTTGGGTGATATTGTATGCATATTTGTTCTATAAAAAAGAGCTTAAGCATAAGTGCTAGACAATAACATATCATTTGGCCTTGGACGTATGCTTGGATTCACAGTCATTTAGTGTACTTAGGATCATTGCTATTGGATGCCACTTCCTGTTTTGTCAAGGGGTTAATGGTCGTCTTTCATCGCTTCCCGTGATGTCACTTTGGGGTGGGGTCAAACAACATCACTCCCGGTGATATCAGAGGTCAAGGGTCGTGAGGCGTGGGGTGGGCCACCTTTTTGAGGCGAGGGGTGGGCCACTTATTTTTGTGTTACAGGGCCTATTTCTTGTCCCAGTCCAACCCTGCACGCTACAACTTCCCCAGGGATACATCTTTCTTTTTTCCCTTTAGATGTAGTTCGTCAGAGACACAAGTACTCTGTCCCCTGTTGCCCATGCTCCTCCGTGGCGCATGTTGACTGCGACAGGCTTCCATGGGTGTCTGGACTGCAGGGTTCCTTCCCCACGTCGGACCCACATGCGCTTTGCTTCTGGTGCCTTGACGAGGATCACGGCTGCTTGTTGTTCAACGCGCTCACCCCGGGCTCGCTAATGAACCACTTGCCCAGGTGGAGGGAGCTGTTCTCCAGATCACCACCGGAGCACATCAGCGTACAGCAGGAGGAAGACCAGGCCAAAGGGAAGAGCCTGGTTCTCCACTGCACCACGCAGGGGTGACTCCTTCCCAGGGAAGCGCTCTATCGGGAGGGGCCTTGCAGGTCCTACTACCAGCAAGGGTACCGAGGTTCTGTGAGCTATCGGCCGCATGACTGAGGGGTCCAAGGACCCCCGGTCCTGCCACTGAGGGACGGCAAGGCTCTAGCACCGCAGAACTCCCGGAGTGGCTTAGCTCTTCTACCGTGCGCAAGCCTGAGGGGCACCTGAAAGCAGTACCACGTGCACTACTGACAACATATCTAAGGGCAATCTGCCTCCCAGGCGCACGCCTGAAATGCAGGGACGGTCTGAGCCTTCGCAGTCAGGCAAGCAGGTGGAGACTGGGCCCAGTACGGCAGTCGTCATGCAACAAGCACATGGCACAGTACCAGACAAAATGGCGCTGCATCCTGAGGCTCACCATTCCAGTGCACAGCAGGGGTTGGACTGCGCACCAATGGTGGAGTGGTCACTTCTGGTCACCTGGTGCACCTCATACCCTCTACATCTACACAGGGGCAATACACTGACCCCAGCTACCAGATGCAAGGTGCTGGGAAAACGCAGCAGCATGTACAGGCCCAAGGACCCATACCCACATAGGAATGTGCCTCACCAGCATGCGAAGACGGTTTCTTTGACAAATTTCGCGCGCTCATGAAGTTGCCTAAAAGGGGCGTATACTCAGGGGGGTCATCAGACATACTCCCTCCTGCACCCATGAAACCCTCAGTCCTGGTGCAAGCACAGGTGCCTACTTCCACGACAGCCCCACCTCAGGTGCAGTCCCTGGCACAACCGATCAGCACCCTGCAGCCCCCCACTCCCCAAGACCCCACCAGCAGGCAACATGGATCTGCAGACAGGGATGACGAGGAGGATCAAGACCCCTCCTCTTCAGCTAGGGCCTTCCATGAAAGGCTGGCTGGCGTTGCAGAGTACTTGGATCCCACAGCCACAGGTTGAGCTGGGGTCTTGGCAGAGGTGCTTACCATCCGCTCGAGCACCAGATATGGCATATTGTTACAGAAGGATATTGAGTCCCTGGCAAAAAAGGGCTAGGTAAAACCGCACTCTACGCAGCCCACAAACAAGTGCTTATATACATAATACAGGTGGGGGGGGGACTCACTCATCCTGTCTAAGCAGCCACACTCTTCGGTCATAGCAGCAGCCTTGATGTATGCAAAACCACAAACCTCCACATCGGCATCTACGTCGCCCTTACTACGAAAGGAGTAAAAACTCCTAGAGGCCTATGGGGAAAAAAGATATATTCAAACGCTACTCTCCACTTGCAGCAGGAGGCTAACGTTGATGCCATGCTAGCCGCCGTCAACCAAAATCTATGGCTGGAGATAGCAGAATTCCTTCTGGCCCACAACCAAGCTCAATTCAAAGCAGGTCTGGCAGAGGCAAAGATAGTGTCCCAGGACATCAGAGTCGACAGTGGCACATATACACGCCACAGGGCTCCCGACATGAGGACTTGCATGGCTTAAGGCAACAAAGATTAACCGTGACGTGAAGGAAGGCATTCTGGACCTGCCATTCGAGGGAGGGGACTCGTTCCATTCATCTACATATGAGAAGCTAGACCAGAAGAAAAATAGCTCCCAAACAGCAAAGTCCCTGGCAATATTGAAAAAGCCTGCAGTTAAACGTTTTAGCCAGAGTCATCCACGCGCTGACACAGGTCGTAACTTTGGTGGATTCAGGGGCTTCCAGGAACGCCATACTAGGCAGCCTGACTGGTACCCCGGCCAACACTGCTGGAAGCAGCACAAGTCGTCACATAAGGGGTTCTTCCAGTCCCCCCTCCCAGTCACTTGTCTCAGAAGGAAAGAAACAGTGACAGGGTCCTCCAGATCCACAGTTCTCTGGTGGGGGCAAGCTTGCCCTTTACATACAGTCCAGGTGGACAAGGTTCGTGGATCCGTGGATCCTCTTGCTGTTTTCCTCATGCTTCCACCTACCAGTACCTCAATCTCATCTCCTCCTCCCCCTCCCACAGATTGGGTCAGCAACTATTCCACTTTCAATATTCGGTCCTCCCATTTGGGCTCAATTCAACCCTGAGAGTCTTACTCCGACATCCCGTTCTCTTTCCTCCATACTGCATGGGCGTCCCTCGCTAGGGACGGGAGACAGAGCGTTTTTCACCCCAAAAAAATGTTCTTCCCCTTTAAATTTAGAGGCAAGCGGCCTTGGGAGCATGCACTCCCCTGACTCCGCCTACCGGTGCCACGCCCCAGTCCTCTTTTCCATGTTAACAGGAACAGACCGCATTCACCAGCGCTCCTGGGTTTGGCTTTGGCCTTGTAATTCCACTCGCTCTTCCCCGGATACTGTCTTTTGTCTTCTGTTTTCTGGTCTTAATCAGGTACTCAGTCTTCTGGCACCGCTCCTCCCCGGCGCATGTCGACGTCAGCGGGCTTCAGCAGGTGTCCAGCCAGCGGGGGGCTCTTCCCTACGTCCGACCCCAACTCTCTTTGCCTCCGCTGCCTTAGCCCCGAACACTGCTGGGAGGGTTGTACCACGTGCAATGCTCTTACACCACACGCTCTGAAGAACAGGTTACCTCTGTGGAGGGAGCTCTTCGAGAAGTCGCCTCCAGAGGACTTGAAGAACTTCGTCAAACACACATCAAGGCCCAAGGTAGGGCCGCTTTTTTCCTTAACACCCCACAGGGACGACTCCTTTCCTAGGACTCGTTCGAGTGGGAGGGACCGTTCAGGTTCTCAAACCAGCACAGGTACCAAGGCTCATTCAACTACTGGCCGCCAGGCCGAGGGGTCACTAGATCCTTCCGGGGACAGTGCTGAGGGACCGCAAGGTTCTTTTACCGGGTGTACACCCGAGGGGCTATGCCCTACTATCGGACAAATGTCTGAGGGGGAGCCTGTACGCAGCACTACCAGCGACGCAGCTGAGTACACTACGCCTACCAGGCCTCGTCCTGAGGTGCAGGGTAGGCCTCAAGCTCCACCACCAGGAGTCCAGGAGGAGGCTGGGCCCAGGCACGTGGCATGCAGCCTGACAAAATGGCCGCCACGCCAGACAAAATGGCTGCTTGTCCGACACCACCCCCGTTCGGGGAGCAGGTAGGAGATGGTGTCCAGGTGGGATTTGGCTTCGCCAGGTACGTGGCCTACAGCGTATCCTTCAGTGTCACAGGGCAGATATACCCCGCATCCAGCAAGGCAGAGTGTGCACAGGCCCCAGCAGCCTCGCACTACTCTTCAATACCACCTACCACCCCACCCACCAGCCTGTGAGGACAGGTTTTTTGTGAAATTCCTCACGCTTATGAGGTCCCCTTAGATGGCTGCCAAACTTCGGGATGTGATCAGCGACATGCTACCTCCAGTCCTGCTGCCAGCGCCTATAGTCATTCTTCCTATGACTCCAGCGCCTTCGGCCCCTGTGCTGTCCCAGCTGCCTCCGCTGGGTCCTGCGATTCCAGCTTCCCTGCCTCCTACAGTTCAGGTGGTTCCACACCAGCCTCAACAGCAGCTGCCGGCTTCGATCTCCACACCTCAGCCTTCGGCGCCAAGCACTCCTCCTCCTCCTGCTCCAGACCAGCCCGTCAAGGAGGAGGACCCTGACACGCCATCCTGAGCCAAGGCCTTCCATGAACGACTCAGGTTTGGCTGAATACTCGGGGCTTCCACAACCCGAGGGGGAACAACCTGTTGCAGGGTTCCTGGCCGAGGTCCTCACTATACGCCCCTCTGCCAGAACCGGGCCCCGATGCAAAAGGACGCAGTCAACTTGGCCAAAAAGGGATGGCTTAAACCCCATTCAGCACAGCCTACCAAACGGTGCCACAACACCAAGTACAGGCAACTGGAGGGGGTGGATCTACTCATGCTGTCGGCACACCCTCAGCCACACTCTTCGGTGATTGCCGCGGCCTCACTGTATTCCAAGCCTCAGGCGTCCTCGGCTTCCTCGTCTTCTGCGCTTCTAGGCTAGGAGGAGAAGATCTTGGAGGCGTATGGAAAAAAGGTTTATTCCAACACCTCACTGCACCTTTGTCAGTCTTATGCAGACGCCATGCTTGCAGCTTTTAACCAGAGGCTTTGGCTGGAAATAACCGACTTCCTTCCAGAACTTTTGGTGCACAGTCGGGCACGTTTCAAGGTGAGGCTGGCAGAAACTAAAATGATGGCACAGGACATCATGGAGTCCACGTTGCGCATATAGACACCTCAGGCCGTGCCATCTGCATTGACAGACAAAAGAACGACGGCCTGGCTACGGGCGACCAAGTTCAACCCGGACGTCCAGGAACGCATATTGGACCTTCCATTCGAGGGTGGCCACCTTTTTCATTCCACCACTGATGAGGAGCTTGATAAGAACAGTTAGCCGACTGCAAAATCCTTATCTATCCTCACAAAGGCCACGCCCAAGACATACAGCCAGACGCACCAGCGTTCCGACAAGGGGCAGGTTTTCCGCCGGGTTCCGCAGCTTCCAGGAATTAAGGTCCAGGCAGCAGCACCGTTCTCCGGCTCAGCACCTCCGCAAACACAAGGCAGAGAATAAGGGCTTTTTTTCAGTCGCCCTCCTCAGCCCCAGACTCCGGGAAAGAAGGCAGGACAAGCCCCTCCGGGGTCCATGTGTCTCTGGTGGGATGTGGGGGGGGGGGGGGGGGAATTTGATCACTCGTAGAGAGCCAGGCAGTGGAAGAAGTCCCAGCCTCCCAGCGGGGCTGGGCCATCTACTCCAGGATTTTCACCATACACAAGAAGAACCAGGCTGGCCAGAGAGTTGTTGCACCTTTCCACCCTGAACCTTTCCCTCCCACTTCAAAAGTTCAAGATGGTTACTTCAGCCCCCAAGGTCTTTACCAGGTTGATGATTGCATGGCGGCCCTTCTTACGACCCTGGGTCACCATGTCTACCCATACCTGGACGACTGGCTCGTCCAGACGAGATCCCCGCAGGCGGTCCAGCACACCACCTCCGCCATCATGAATACACTCCACGAATTGGGATTTTCCATCAATCTCAAGAAGTCTCAGCTGCAGTCTACTCAGAGCCTTACTTTCCTGAGCCTCATCTGGGGCACGAGCTCTGAGAGAGTTTTCCCTTCGAAGGACAGGATCACAGCCATCAAGAGGGCCTCAGGGCACTTTCTCAGCAGAGCGGTGACCTCAGCTTGATGGTACCAGCACCGCTTGGGTATCATGGCAGCATTCTTACTGGCAGTGCCTTACATGAGGCTGAAAATTAGAAGATTGTAGCTGCACTTCCCAGCCTCATGGAGTCCGGAGCGGGATTCCCAAGCTGAGCTTGTCCGCATTCCTCCTTTTCTCCACCAAGACCTTGTCTGGTGGAGCACGGACAGCAATTTGCAGATGGGCAGGCCCTTTCGACAGTCGGCACCTCAACTTGCCATCACCACGGGTTCCTCCTTTGGTGGCTACCATGGGCAACCACAGCGTCCATGGAGTTTGGTCCCTTCAGGAGCAGGAGGCCCATATCAATTGGCTAGAGCTGAAGGCGATCTGGCTCGCTCTCAAAGCCTCCCTGTCGCTTATCTCTGGCAAGGTGATCCTCATTCAAACAGACCATTCCACCAGCATGTACTATATCAACAAGCAGGTTGGCACCAGGTCTCCTCCCCTATGCAGCCTGGCAGTCAGCATTTGGGAGTGGGCTCTGGAGAACAACATTCACTTGAGGGCAATCAACCTTCCAGGGGACTCCAACCTGGTGGCAGACAAACTCAGCAGATTGGGTGCGGACAATTAAGAATGGCAATTGAACGATCAGGTTCTCCAGGGGATCTTCAACAGATGGGGGCATCCACAGGTGGATCTTTTCGCCACCTTGTACAACAAGAAGTTCCCTCCGTTCGTGACCTAGCAGGGACAGGGCCCCGGCTCCGTGGGCGACGCCTTTACAGTTACAATGGAACAGCATCAACGCATAGGCATTTCCTCCAACTACCCTGGTCCACAGGGTGGTCTGCAAGATAAGGGAGTCACGTCACCTCAGCATCATTCTGTTGGCTCCGTGGTGGCCTGCGACACCATGGTTATCTGAACTGCTAAGCCTCTTGGACCAGCTTCCTATTCAACTTCCACTGGGCCCAGCTCATCTATCACAAAAGGGAGGCAGGGTCATCCACCCGCCCGCAGAAGTTGTCCCTTGCAGCATGGTTCCTGAGCAGGTCACACTAAAGCATCTACCTCTGTCACAGGCTAACCTAGACATACAGGGCGCTAGAAGCGATGCTACTAGGAGCCAGTCCAAAAGCAAATGGACTAGGTTTTGCCACTGGGCGGAGTCAAAGGAAGTGGATCCGCTTACTTGCATGTTAGACGATGTGCTATCCTTCTCTGCACACCTCGCTCACTCAGGGATGGAAATACACATGCCGTACCTATCTGGCGGCCATCAGAGCCTAGAGGTACTCGGAGGAAGATGTTTTCTCATCCTCCAACCCAGTGTTAAGACATCTGGCGGACCTCACCAGGCTCTACCCGCCAATCAAGAGGCCACACCCGGTATGGGACCTCAACCTTTTGAGCCAATGGCATCCGCGGACATCAAACTTGTCACCATTAAGACAGCTCTATTGGTGGGTCTTAAGTCTGCACGCAGGGTTCGCGAGATCCAGGCGCTAGTACCTTCAGAACCTTACACTACCTTTCATAGAGACAAAGCAGTCCTGAGAAAGCATCCCACGTTCTTACCTAAAGTATTCTCTGCGTGCCACCTAAAAGAGGTAATCGTGTTACCTACTTTCTTTGTGGACCCTACGGACAATGCTCTGAGGGTCTTGCACTGTCTGGATGTCGGGTGTGCCCCCTGAAATTCTATCTGGACTGGACTAAGAGCTTCAGCAAGTCGGAGGCTCTCTTTGTCATCTTTGTGGGTCAAGGCCGGGATATCAGGCTTCTAAGGCCTCCATAGCAAGGTGGATGGTTTCGGCCAACAAGGAGGCCTATGAGGGTCAGCACAGACCACTTACGGTTAACATGCATGCCCGTGCTATCAGAGCCAAGGCCATGGCAGTCACGTTCCCGAGGCACGTTCCGTGACAGGTCATCAGCAGGGCAGCCACGTGGGCACTCCCTCGGCCTTCTGCAAGCACTACTATTTGAATGCCGGCTCTAGGTCAGGCGCGGCTTTCGCAGAGGCAGTATTAAAGAACTTGTTTTCTTAAGGAGGGTCACCTCTCCACCCTGGGGCTACATTCAGTTGTAATCGCCCATGCAGTATGGAGGAAAGGGGGTGCGACGTAGGAGTAAATATAAGTTACTCACCGTAGTGACTAACATACTCCTAGTTCATAGTCCCCTTTCCTCCATACGTCCCGCCATCATTCCCCCTAATAAAACTGGTGTCATTAGGCATTGGTAATATTGTCGGCGCATCAATGGGGACTGAGTGGGGCCGGTGGGCGGAGTCAGGGGAGAGCATGCTCCCAGGGACGCGCCCCCATGCGCCTCTAAATTTAAAGGGGAAGATTATTTTTTTTCTGGTGAAAAAGGTTCTGTCTCCTGTCCCTAGCAAGAGACACCCATACAGTATGGAGGAAAGGGGACTATGGACTAGGAGTACGTTAGTCACTACGTTGAGTAACTTATAATTTATGAGGCTTATGAATGCAGTGGCAACTCTGCTCAGAGCAGAGGGTCACCAACTCTATCCATACCTTGACGACTGGCTTGTAATAGCTGAACCTCCTGAGGGAGTCCCAACGCACGACAGCCAGGCTTATGAACACGCTATACGAATTGGAGTTCTCGATCAACCTCAAGAAGTGACGGCTACATCCGACTCAGTTCTTGACATATTTTAGGCTAATCTGGGATTCGAGGGCGGAGAGTATCTTCCCCTCCGAGGACAAGGTCACAGCAATCAGGACTGCCACAGGGCATTTCCTAAGCAGGTCAGCAACTTCGGCATGGTGGTACCAGTACCTGCTGGGGATTATAGCGGCATGTCTCCTGGCAGTTCCACACCCAAGGCTCCTGATGACCATTCTGCAGCTACATTTCTCAGCCTCTTGGAATGAGTAAACTGGCTCCCAAGCGGCTGTAGTCAGCATATCAACGCACCTTCACCAGGACCGTACATGGTGGAGGCCATAGGCCAACCTGTTAGTGGCCATTCCATTCAGGCAGCATCAACCAGTGTTCACCATTACCACAGACTTGTGCCTAGAAGGGTGGGGGGGCCACCCTAGACGAGCCCATTGTCCACAGACTCTGGTGCAGCAGGAACTGGAACTTATAAACTGGCGCAAGATGATGGCCATCTGGCTTGCTCTCAAAGCTTTTCTCCCTGTTATCAGCAACAACCCAGTCTGCATGCAGACGGACGGCTCCCGCTGCATGTATTACCTCAACAAACAGGGGGGGGTCTCCAGGTCTCCTCCCCTCTGCAGGTTGTCCATCGATATATGGGAGTGCGCACTGTCAGCCGTCCACCTCCTGGGTAGTCGAACCTGGAGGCGGACGGACTCCGCAGCTGGGGGTGGACAACTAAGAAAGGCAGTTGAACGAGGGTGTCCTGAGGGAAATCTTCAACAGGTGGGGCCATCCTCGGGTATACCTTTTTGCCACCGCGAGCAAGCGGAGATGTCACCAGTTTGCGTCCTGGATGGGACAGGGCAGAGGCTCACTGGGGCATATGCTTTTCCCCTGACCTCGTTAATACACAGGGTCATCTGCAACGCCAAGGCGACGAAGCACTGGCGCCTCATCTTCATTGCGCCGAGGTGGCTGGCCAGACCTTGGTTCGCAGAAATCCTCCCACTGACGGGTCAACCTCCAGTCCTCCTCCCAGTAGGACCAGCCCCCCTATTATCACAGCAAGGCAGGACGGTGGTGCACCCCGCCCCAGAGAAGTAACACGTTAGCCTAGCAACCTGGTTCCTGAACCCATGACCCTGAAACATCTACACTTGACACAGGGCAACATGGACATCATTCAAGGGGCAAGAAGCAGCTCCACCAGGAGTCAATACAGAAGCAAATGGACCAGGTTCTGTCACTCGGCCAAGGCAAACGAGATGGAGCCTCTGGCATGCACGCTAGACCATGTGTTGTGTTTTTTTACACGCATCATCTGGTGTGCAGGTGGACACCTGTCGTACTTATCTGGCAGCCATAGGGGCTCACAAAAACTCCAGAGAAAATGTCTTCTCCTCTAATCCAGTGGTCAAGAAGCATTTGGCTGGCCTGAACAGGTTGTATCCCCCAGTCAAATGACAACACCCGGTCTAAGATCTCAGTTTGGTGCTGTGCTCTCTGGCCCTCAAGCCGTTTAAGCCCATGGCATCAGTGGATATTAGACTGGTTACCATTAACACTTCTCCTGGTTGGCCTTACCTCAGCGTGCAGGATCAGTGCGATTCAGGCTCTAGTGGCATCAGAGCCATATACCACGTTTCCCTGGGACAAGCTGGTGCTAAGGACGCACCCTTCATTTCTCCAAAAGGATGTCTCATCTTTTCACCTCAATGAGGAGATGGTACTTCCGACGTCCTTCCCAAATACGAAGGACAAGGCAGAGAACGTGGACTAGGAGTTCCGCCAATCAGACCCCTTTTTGTCACTTTCGGTGGGTCAAAACCAGGTGGCCAAACATCCAAGGTGTCAATAGCTAGGTGGATGGTTCTGGCCATTAAGGAAGCTTATGAGGGGCAGCACATGACTTTGCCAGCAAACATGCACGCCCACGTGTTTGGAGCCATGGCAGACGATCGGCAAGGCGGCTACTTGAGCTTCTCCATCATCCCTCTGTAAGCACTATTGCTTGGAAGCCAGCGCCAGATCAGGTGCAGCATTTCGCCAGGCAGTTCTAAAGAACCTGTTTTCCTAGAGGGGAAACTCTCCTCCCCAAGGCTTCATTGAGTTGTAATCACCCATACACTATTGAGGAAAGGGGCTGGGACGTAGAAGTAATTGTTACTCACCGTTTTGACTAACATACTCCTAGTCCATAGTCCCTTTCCTCCATACGTCCCACTATCCTCCCCTTAAAAAAAACCTGGGTCATTAGACAATTGTAATATAGCTGATGCGTCAAAGGGGACTGAGGAGTGGCGCCAGTGGGCAGAGTCAAGGGAGACCCCGCACGCAAGAATATGTAAAGGGGAAGACCATTCTTTCTGGTGAAAGTTTGTTTCCCTTCCCATACTGTATGGAGGAAAGGGAACTATGGATTAGGTGTACATTAGTCACTATGGTGCTTAACATATAATTTGTCAATATGGTGACAGGACCAATTAACCAGACTGAGACGAGAATATAGATGAAACAATGTTTCTTTACTTAGGGAAAGTCACAGGATTATAAAGAATATTAGAATATAAATTGAAGAAATTAAATTGTTCTTCTCGTAAACCAAAATCTTTTTTTTAGAACGGTTCCTGCACCCTTCAGTATTCCTATGCAAAAAGGGTTTTCCCTATAGTTTCAAGGTGGGCTTATGGGTTTCCTATACCCTTTTCCATCTGTACTTTCCAGGATTCCATCATTTCTGGATTCTTAGGCTCTAATTTAGGAAGTTTCCACACCCTCCTTTATTCTTGCTTGGCATTTTCTGTTTAGGTCTCAGTTTTGGGCTTAAAGGGGTTCCTGACGTGACTGTCCTGAGCCACTGTGCATACGTGGGTGCTCTAGGTTGAAGCCAGTACCATGCAGAGTCCAGCTAGCTTCCTTGAATCGCGTCCCAACTGGGGCAAGTCGTGGAAAAGGCATCACACTGGGGATGGGTCTATAGTATGGTCCAGTATGGCAGACAATGTGGAACATATTTTGGGCCAGTATTGCGGGACCAGATCATATGAATGTAGGGAGACGGGTCGGCACTGTATCTAGGGCAGCTGCAAGGACGTTCGCTGAACATATGGGGCAGTCTGTCCGGAGTGTGATGATACCTGTGCAACACCTTAAATTGTATTAATTTAAAGCTAGAATTATAGGATAGGTTGTGGGTGCGAGCGCACATTCGGGACCAGCGTTCATCGGTAATCTCAACTCTGAGAGCTTCTTCCCACCTATGTCTCAGTTTAGTGAAGGAGTGGGCAGCTCTAGTCTGCAGTAGAGTATAAAGCCTTGATACTTTCCCCCTAAAGGAATCGAAGGAGCACAGCTCTGCAATTATGGGCTCGTCAGGTGGTGTTGTAGGGAAGTTGGGGTATCTGGCTTTGAGATTTTTTCCGGAGAGAGGAGTATTGTAGCCATGCCGAGGGTTTCCACTTGAGGGGATGTGGGAGGTCTGCCCATTCAAGAAAGTTACCCTGTTCATAGACATCTCAGAGTGCCGGGAAGCCTGGGTCAGCCCAGCGAGATGCAATGGATTGTGGGATGTGTGGGACATCTGGGAAGACGTTCCAGAGCGGGAGGTCCCCGCGGAAGGGGTAAGGCGTGTCTACCAGTTTCCAGATCTTATTAAGTGCCAAGGATGTACTAGCGACGGGGTCCGCCGAATTAGGGTCAGCCGGGGCGGGTTTGAGGATAAGGGAACCAATTACTCGATTGCTAACCTTTAGTGTCTCTAGCCGGACATTAAACCAGTGGGAAGCAAAGTGGGCCTGGGCTACCAACCGTTACCTAATGAAGTCGGGGGCACCAAACCCGCCCAATTCCATAGGAGTGGTCAGTGTTGTTAATTTGAGATGGACTGCACCAGAATGCCATAGGAAGGTGTTGGTTATGTGTTGTAGCAACCTGAAGAAGTCATTGCCTGGCCACAGCAGGAAATTAGTGAATCGGTAGAGGAGTTGGGGCAGCACCACCATTTTAAGTATTCCTATCCTACCCGCTAGGGAAATGGGGAGTCTAGTCCAACTAGCAGTTTTAGTGGCCAGGTTTGTGAGGTAGTTCTGGTAGTTGTCTTCTCGCAGCTTCACTGTGTGGCGGGAGACTGCCACCCCCAGGTAAGTGATGTTGGATTGGGACCATGTGAATCCCCCTAGGTCAGGGGGGTTGCGTGCAGTCTGCAAGTGGGAATAGGACAGACTTGGAACAGTTTACCCTGATATGTGTCCAAATCGGGCTACATCCTCTAGGATATGGGCAAGATTGGTTTCTGGGGAACGAATATAAAGGAGGGCATCGTCGGCGTACAGGGAGACAATATCGGACTGGCCCGCAGTACGCAAGCCTCTGAGAGTTACTGGTGCCTCATGTCAGCAAAGGGTTCCATGGCTATGGCGAATATTAGTGGGGAAAACGGGCAGCCCTGTCGTGTCCCTCTGGCTATCTGGAAGGTGGTGGAGCACCTGTCCTCAGTGCGGACCCTGGCCGTTGGGCCGGCGTAGAGCAGCTTAAACCAGGTTCGGAAGTTGGGGCCAAACGTGCATTTTTCAAGGACTTGCCACAGATATTCCCACGACACTGAGTCAAATGCCTTCTGCATGTCCAAGGCGGCCGCCACCGCCTGCACCTCCGGGCCAATCCTACTGATCACGTTGAAAAGTCTTAGGTTCAGGGAAATAAATCTGCCTGGGACAAATGCCGCCTGAACAGGGTGAACGACGTGGGGCATAAACGAGGCTAGTCAGATGGCCAGTAGTTTGGCATATATTTTGACGTTGCAATTAATTAGCGAAAGAGGACGGTATAAGCCGCATTGGGGGGGGGGGTTTGCCAGGTTTAAGAAGGACTGTTATCATTGCCTCTTGGAGTGAGGGGGGGGGCGAGTATGTCCCTCTCACAGGCCTCCTCCCACAGGGCCAACAGATGTGGAACCAGGAGAGATGTATATTGTTTATAAAAGTCAATGCGGAGGCCATCTGGGCCAGGGGCCTTACCAGATGCCAACGATTCAATGGCTTCCATAAGTTCTTCAGAAGTGAAAGGTCTCTCCAGGGAAATGCTGGCATCAGTGGAAAGGACCGAGAGAGGGAGGTTTTCTAAATAGGAGTCGGTTTCTGATAGGTGGGGGCCATCAACTTTCGAATATAGGGAGGTATGGAATGATAGAATTTCCGAATTAATGTCTTGTGGTGAAGTGGCTAGCGTTCCGTCGGGTCTTTCTATCGCCGGTATGTTAGGAGCTCCAAATTCTCAGCGTATCAACCTGGCCAGCATGTGGCCGGGCCGTTCTCCCTCACCATATTTCCTTACCGACTGAGGGCTATCCAGGATTTTGACTTCTCGTTCGGACAGGCTGCGGAATGTGTCTAGTTCTGACCCTAGTAGTGCTAGTCTTTCAGGGGATTGATCCAGGGCTTATTGAGTTTCTAAGGTAGCTAGGGTCGATTCGCACCTAGCGATATCAGCACGGATTCCCTTCAGGCTACCGCTCCCTTTGGAGATGGCAATGCCCCTGGTGTATGCCTTAAAGGATTCCCAGAGGGTGGCCTGTGATGACACAGAATTAGTATTAACCTCAAAGAATTCTTCAATGGAAGATTCGAGTTCAGAGGCGAAGACCTGATCAAGTACAGCATGGGGTCTTGTTCTCCACTGCCTAGTTTTATTGTAGTCTTGACCCCAAATCAATGAGATAATCCCTGGCGAGTGGTCGGATAAAGTTCTAGGAAATATCGCCAGATGGAACAGGGGCCTGACCAATATGTCCGATATGAGCCATCTATCTATCCTAGAATGTGAATCGTGCACTGTGGAATAGTAGGAGTAAGTGCGGGAGTCAGGGTACATGAGCCGCCAAGCGTCAACCAACGCTAGCCGAGGGAGCGTTGTCAGAATAGTATGGGTTGCCCTGGAGAGCTGACGAGGTCTAGAGCCCAATCTGTCTAGTTGGATGTCTAGTATTGTATTAAAATCGCCACCCCATATGATCGGGACCAAAGGGTAACTCTCCAACACAGAGGCCAGGTGCAGGTAAAAGTCTGGGTCGTCAATGTTTGGGCCATATATATTCAAGATGGCTACCTCTTGGTTTTGGAGTCTGCCATGGATTAGTACATACCTCCCTTGCGGGTCTATCCGTGTGTGAGAGCATGAGAACTTAAGGCTTCTGTGTATTAGAGTAAGGGCACTTCGACTTTGGGTGGAATAATGAGTGTAGTACCTCTGGGGTCCCCACTGTTTAGCACATTTTTCGCATTGTTCAGAGCGGGCATGGGTTTCTTGTAAGCATAGGATTTTTACGCCATTGCGTTCAGCTTGGAGTTGTATCTGCTGCATCTTTTTGTGGTTACCCAGACCCCTCACATTCCAGCTCATAAAGGCTAAGCTGCTATCCGCCATTTGCGTGGAGGTGTTGGTTGAGTTTTGGTACACGGGGCAGCGGTCGCCAACACCAGCCGAGCTTGGGCGGGCACGTCGCCTTATCTGCATGCCTGTGATATAATTCCTCGCCATATGTAGCATCTCTGGTGGTTGTCAAGACTTTTTAAATATAACACCCAATCCCCCCTCCCTCACCCACATCCCTCCCCCAAACAGAGGAATGATAACCCAACAGAGCCATAACAGCAAACTCATTGGCATCAGCGCCTGGGGGCCTGTTAGCTGGCCTGGCGGTGACGCACCGGACTGGGGAGAGTGTAAGGAGATTTTCAATACCGTACAATTAACCAGTGTAATTAGCATAGGCTATGTGAGCGAAGGATCAGTAGTTGAGAAAAGGAACAACAACAAACTTTTAATGCCTTCCCGCGGACCATAGTCTAAACTGTGTGTGCGGGAGTAGATGGCCTGTCTCAGGCACGGACCCGGTGTGTAGTGAACGGGCCACATTGGTGTCACCACTGCGGTGGAGAATCGGCCAGGGAAATGTTCATCAATTAATTTTGAGGCCTCCTCCGGGATCGTAAAGTAGAATGTCTGATTAGAGTATTCAATTCTTATTTTGGCTGGAAATAGCATGGAGTATTAAACCTCTTGATCTCGGAGTCTTCTTTTTACTGCCACAAAGGTTTCGCATTCCTGCTGCACCGCCACAGAGAAATCAGGGTAAAGATGGATCCTTGCTGCCCCTAGACATAACTCTCCTTTGATTCTAGCCGCTCTTAGGAGAGCATCTCGGTCACGAAAATGTAAGATTCTGGCTATAATGAGGCGCGGAGGTGCGCCAGGTTTAGGTTTTGCAGTTAAGGAACGGTGGGCTCGTTCCACTGCCAACTGCGGGGACAGTTTCGGAGATTCCAAGAGTGACAGTAAAATGTGCTCCATAAAGTCTTCCATGGGTTTGTTAATATTGTCCTCGGGTACTCCGACTATGCGCAGATTATTGCGTCTCGAACGAGATTCATGGTCATCATTCTTTTTTCCACCGCCAGCATCCGAGTGGAGAGTGAGGAGACAGTGGCCAGTAGAGAACCCAGCTTCTCCAGCATGGGGTCTGGCATGGATTCACATGCTCATGAATATTCCCCGTCGTCAGGCTGGGAATCCTCGGTAAAGAAAAAATCAGTATCAGTTTTGTTTCTGATCTGTCTTTCGTAGTAGTAACCAATCACTGATCTCTGCGTCATACTGACCACAGCCAATGACTGCCCTCTACCTAAGCCCCGCCTCTGGCAGCCATCTTCAGATTTTTACCGCACGTTCAAGTGTTGGGTTCCTCGTGCTATTGCTCTCGAGCGTTAGTGCTATTTTTTCACGTTTTTTCTCAAAAAATTTCTCTTTTTCAGTCAAAGAGCCTCAAGCTCCACCGTTTCTTCATCCGATCAACGGGGACCCGTGTCGGATTCGTCTACCCCCCTCAAGGGTGAAGATTTCGTCGAGCCACGCTTTTGGAGGACTCCAGAAGTTTCTCAGGCCCATCTCGGACATGGCCCAGGAGAAGGGAAGCTCGACGCCCGGAAAGCTGTTCAGGGTCTGCCCTGGATGCCAGCTTCAGAATGTCTTTAAGGAGGACGAACACTCCCTTTGTCTTTACTGCCTACATGAGGACAAGACTCACATGGAGAAGGACTGTGCGTTTTGCGGCAATATGTCGGAGCGGACCATGAAGGACCGCCATCAACGTCTCGCCAACTGGCTGGAAGGAAAGAGCCCGTCAGGCGAGAAGAAGTAGTCCGAGCGGTCTTCTAAGACCTTTGAGGGTGCCCCGGCAACGGGGGTCCAACAGAAGGCCAAGCACCGCGAGTCCGCTGCCACCGGGAGCGCCGAACGGTCGGGCTCTACGGCGCCAGGCAGGGCGCATCCTCCCCGGCGCCATCAACCACGAGCCAACGCTCTGGCTCGGGTAAGAGGAAGGCCGAGCACCCGGCGAAGCTCCTGGAGAGACCCCGGTCGAGCTCGAAGGCCCCATCGGAGGGGGAGCGAGGCGGTGACCCTCCCCCCAAGGAGAAGGCGGTGAGTGCACCTAAGGTGGTGAAAGCCTTAATCCATCCAGCCAAGGCCTCTATCGAGACAGTCGCGGCGGCCCTGGCTCAGCCTGTGGAGGCTACACCAGTGGTGGCGACCTCGGGGCCCAGAGTCTCCCTGCCACCGCGGAGGGAGTCCTCTTTCATGCCCATCGACAGGACCCCCGAGAAACCTCCGACGGAGAAGAAAAAGGGGGGCAGGAGGTCGTCGTGGATTCGGCCTCAACCTCTGAGGAAGAGCTGATCGAAGTCTTAAGCCACGGCGTTGGCGTGGAAGAAGACCAGCCCGTCGGGAGGGGCCCCGACGTAGGAGACGACGAGAATGTCGAGGGTGCCGACGGGGCTCCTGACCGCCCGTCGGACTCCCCTCAACCAGTGCCGCAAGACAACTCTGCGGCCATTTTGTTGGCTATACAGTCCTTATGCTCGGAGATAAGGACGAGACTGCCGCTACCACCAACAGAGGAACCGCTCCCGACGGGGGACCCGGAGCCAGGCCCTTCTGGGAGCCCTCCCCCTAAGAGAAGAAGGATTCATCCTCCACCTCCTTTTCAGCCATCGCGCCCTGTTCAGCCCTCCTCCCCGTCCACGACACGTGGGGATGATGCGGGGACTGACACGGCCGCGACGGGTACAGACGACGAGGTTTACGACGAGGATCTCCCGTTGTCACCTCCCACCCGGGCTTCCCCGCTCGACGAGATTGGATCGTTTCACTCCATGATCGCCAGGGCATCCAAGCTTTTCCAGCTCTGCCCGGAAGAGAAGAAGGAAGGTTTCCTTTATCAACGGCGCAAGGCCAAGAGGAAGACGGTCCTCGCTGTACCTCTACTGGACGATATTTGGGATGAGGTCCTCGCCCTCCTCAAGAACCCATCCACGACGCCGGCTAGAAGGGATCGGTACGAGAAGTAGTACCAGGTCCCGGACGCGGCCCCCTTGAGCCTTCGGGAACAGCCGACCCCGGATTCGGTCGTCTCTGCAGCGGCCAGGAAGAAAGCAGGGTGGGGGGGCACGGCCTCTACGTCTACCTCCCCGCCGGACGGCGAGGGTAAGAAATTAGACACGATGCGACGCAGAGTCATCTCGTCGGCAGTTAAGGCGGCCAACTCCTTGGCTATCGTAGCCCGCTACGACAGGGAGTTGTGGTACAAACTGGCCCCCCTGCTGGACTTCCTACCAGACGACAAGAGGGCGGAAGCCCTAGAGATCTTGCAGGAAGGAGAGGTGGCGTCGGACCACGCCATTACGATTGCGACGGACATCGCTGACACTGGATTTCGCCAGTTGGGCAACGGCGTGTGCCTTAGGCGGCGTGGATGGCTCAAGGCTACTGACTTCCGTCAGGACGTGCAGACCAGAGTCTTGGACATGCCGTTCGACGGAAACAACCTGTTTGGGAAAACAGTGGACGATTCCCTTCAAGCCATCAAGGCGGACACGGAGACGGCCCGGGCTCTTGGGGTTCTCCAGCAACGGCGGCCGCCCTTTCGGAGCGGCGGAGGCAAACAGGGTGCCTCCAAAGGTTCCAGCGGCGGATTTTCCACCTACCGTCAAGCGGCCCGTTCGTCGTCACAGGAAGCTTACAGGGGACGAGGCAAGTCAGGCGGACCCCGCCGTCGTCGCCAAGGAGGACAAGGCGGCAAAGCCTTGTCGAAGCAGGACTGAACCGGCCGTGGGGTCGGGCCCCCACCGAAGCACCCCGGTGGGAGGCCGGCTGGCGAGCTTCGTCAGCGTGTGGGAGTCCATCTCCACCGACCGTTGGGTGCTGGACGCCCTAGCTCAGGGTCACGCGCTCGAGTTTCTAAAGAGGTGCCCGCGCGTACCCCCTGTGGCCAGGAAAGAACATCACGTCCCTCAACTTCTCTTGGAGGTAAAGGCGATGCTCAAGAAGGGCGCCGTCGAGCTCGTCCCAAAGAGGCTTCGGGGCTCCGGAGTTTACTCAAGATACTTCCTCGTGAAGAAGAAGACGGGAGGATGGCGTCCCATCCTGGACCTACGACGACTGAACAAATTCATCAAGGCACAGAAGTTCCGGATGGTCACCCTCCAACACGTCCTGGGTCAACTGGAGGAGGGCGATTTCCTGTCGTCGTTGGATTTGGAGAATGCCTACTTCCATATTCCCATCCTAAAGGACACCGAAAGTTTCTCAGGTTCGTGGTCCAAGGGCGTCACTACCAATTCAGAGCCCTTCCCTTCGGATTGAGGTCGGCACCCAGGGTGTTCACCAAGTGCCTCACACCGGTGGCGGCGCAGCTGCGCTGAGAGGGGATCCACGTCTACCCCTACCTGGACGACTGGCTCATCCGAGCAAAGACGAAGGAGCTCGCCGTGGAGCACACGGCAAGGACCGTCCAACTACTCACGGACCTGGGATTCTCCATAAACTACGCCAAGTCCCACCTGGTGCCCGCGCAAGACGCACTGTTTCTGGGAGCAAAGCTCGACACAGTGTCGCTTCTGGCCTCTCCGTCGGAGGAAAGGACGAGGGCCATCTTGGGCAAGGTGCAGCGGATGCTGGTTGCGGACGCGGCCAGGGGGAGGTCCATCAAGTCCCTCCTCGGAATGATGTCTTCTTGCATTTATCTCATCCGCCTGTGCAGGCTCCGGATGCGCCCGTTGCAGGAGTTCCTGGACGCACGCTGGATCCAGACGACGGGCAGCTTCGAGGAGAGGATCACACTCGACGAGAGTTTCCGACGAGCGATCCGGTGGTTAGGCACCTGCACGCATCTGACGGCGGGCATGGACTTCCAGACCCCCGGCCACCAGGAGACAGTGACCACGGATGCCTCCCTGGAGACGAGAGGCCTTTGGCTTCCGACGGAGAAGTCCCTCCATATCAACGTCCTGGAGCTCCGTGCAGTGTTTTGGGCCCTCAGGTCCTTTCTTCCGTCCCTCAAGGGCAAGGTGGTGAGGATCTTCACCGACAACACCACCACCATGTTCTACATCAGGAAGCAGGGCGGAACCAGGTCCCCAGCCCTGTCCAAGGAGGCGCAAGATCTGTGGCATTGGGCCGTCGCCCAAGGGATGTTTCTGGTGCCGTTTCATCTGGCAGGGATAAAAAACACCATCGCCGACTCGCTCAGCAGAGAGCTGCGCTCGTGCCACGAGTGGGAACTACGACAGGATCTAGTGGACCGCCTCTTCCGACTGGGCACACCCCAGATAGATCTGTTCGCGACGGCGACGAACTCCAAGTGCCGGAGGTTCGCCGGCAGGTTTCCCCAGCCGAGGAGCATGGGCGATGCTTTCTCGTTCCCCTGGGAGGGCCTGTTTCTATATGCGTTCCCTCCATTGCCATTGCTGATCCGGCTCATCAACCAGCTCAAGAGGTCACGGTGCAGGATGATCCTCGTCGCACCTGCTTGGCCGAGGCAGATATGGTTCTCGGACCTTCTGGACTTGTCAGCGTCCCCGTCAATCAAGCTGCCAGTGGACGCGGATCTTCTCTCCAGGGAAGGAGGCGCCATCCTCCATCACGACCTGAAGTCGCTGAACTTGCAGGCCTGGCTCCTGCAGCGTTTAAGTTTGGAGGATACGACATACCGGCCGACTGCAGAGAGGTTCTTGCAAAGGCCAGGGCGTCCTCAACTCTTAAATGCTATGGACACAAATGGAAGAGGTTCTCTGTCTGGTGCCACGCACAGAAGATTAACCCTCTACGGATTACGGCTCCCCAGGTACTGCCGTACCTTCTGACGCTGGCCAAGGCTGGACTGGCGCACACGTCCATCAAGTTTCACCTTGCTGCGATCTCCCGATACACCAGAACCACGGGGCGGACGTCTTTGTGGTCTCATCGTCTGGTGAAAGAATTCATGAAGGGACTGTTCAGATCGTTCCCGCCGGTGAAGGCTCCGGCCCCGGCGTGGGAGCTCAACGTGGTGCTGACCAAGCTCATGGGACCTCCGTTCGAGCCTCTGCACTCGGCTACGTTGAAGTTCTTGTCGTGGAAAACAGCGTTTCTTGTGGCCATCACCTCCGCACGAAGAGTGGGAGAGATCCAGGCCCTTTCCTGCAAGCCCCCGTACTTGACTTTTCACGACACGAAGGTAGTGCTCAGGACGCACCCCTCCTTCATGCCCAAGGTACCGTCGGACTTCCACCTCAACGAACCCTTGGTGTTGCCTGTTTTCTTCCCGTCGCCTTTGTCGCCGGCCGAAAGGACTTTGCACTCGCTGGATGTGGCTAGAGCGCTGAAGTTTTACGTGGACCGCACAAAGTGTTTTCGGAAGACGTCACAACTTTTTGTGAACTTTGGACCTGTCAATCAGGGGAAGGCTCTCTCAAAGGCCTCCATTTCCAGATGGCTCTCCGGCTGTATCATGTACTGTCATCGGTTGGCAAACGACCGCTGCCTGGCCGTCCGAGAGCCCATTCCACCAGAGCGATCGCAGCTACCATGGCGTTCCTATCTGGTGTGCCCTTGCTGGACATCTGCAGGGCTGCTACGTGGAGGTCGACGCACACCTTCACGAAATTCTACTGCGTCGATCGGGATTCCAGGGAGGAGTCCAGGGTCGGCCAAGCAGTGCTGCGCAATCTGTTCGCCTAAGGTGAGCCTGGTGAGGAGGTAAGAATTGCTTAATGTTGAGTTTGATGTAATGCTTAATGTTGAGCCTTTGCCACCTCCCGTGGTTGTGCATGTGTGTACTGCTATGTATTCTTTTATTCATGAGCATGTGAATCCATGCCAGACCCCATGCTGGAGAAGGAACAAGTTACTTACCTGTAACTGTTGTTCTCCAGCATGGGTCTGGCATGGATTCACATGCGAACCCTCCCGCCTACCCCTCTGCGGCTCTTCACTTGGTCATACTGCCACTTCACGTGCTACCAAATCTGAAGATGGCTGCCAGAGGCGGGGCTCAGGTAGAGGGCAGTCATTGGCTGTGGTCAGTATGACGCAGAGATCAGTGATTGGTTACTACTACGAAAGACAGATCAGAAACGAAACTGATACTGATTTTTTCTTTACCGAGGATTCCCAGCCTGATGACGGGGAATATTCATGAGCATGTGAATCCATGCCAGACCCATGCTGGAGAACAACAGTTACAGGTAAGTAACTTGTTCCATTCACGTCATTCCATGGGTTCTCCAGAGGCTGAAGAGGTTTTGAGCGACCATGACCTTGATCTTACCGGACTAGGCGAAGAGCGTGCTACTCCGACCTCTTGGATCTGTCCACCTCACTGGTTGCCTCGGCGGCCGAATCTCCTAACCCAGTCGAAAGGTCGGATGCTCCACTCGACCCCAGAATCCCTCAACCTACATACGTGCCTCTTGAGAGGATGAGGTATGATGACTGGGACCTCTCTGAGGAAGTACTTGAGGTGTTGCTGGCTGCACGCAGACCTTCTACAAGATCTTTGTACGCAGGCAGATGGAGAAGATTTGAGTCGTGGTGCAGGGAAAGCGAGATTGACCCATCTCTTGCCCCGCCACTACAGTGATGGAGCGCCTTCTGTCACTGGCCTCAGCAGGCCTTCAGGTCACCACAGTCAAAGGTTAGTTGGAAGCCTTGTCTGCGTTTAAGAGGTCCCCGGATCAAGGTTCTTTTTTACGATCCCGGTTATGGCACAATTCCTGAAAGGCCTTCTAAATAAGTTTCCGCCCACTCCCTTGGTTGTCCCGGATTGGGACCTTATCTGGTACTGACTTTTCTCATGGCGGCTCCTTTTGAGCCTATGCATGCTTGTCCCTTCAGACCTCTCTCTTTGAAAACAGCCTTTTTGGTGGCTATTACATCCGCTAGGCTGTGAGTGTACTGCAGGCTTTATGCTGTAAACCACCCTTCCTGTGTTTTTCCTGGGAGAAAGTCTCACTCAGGGTAAGGCCTGGCTTCCTCCCCCAAGGTTATCTGAGAATTCCACCTGTTGCAATCCATCGTCCTTCCGGTCTTCTATCTTCCTCCACACCGTTCTAAGCGGGAGGAACGGTTACATCGCCTAGCCCTGAAAGGGCGTTGAGTTAATATATTTCGAAGACGGCTGATTTCAGAAGAGCGGACCAGCTCTTTGTGGCCTTTTCCTATGCCCGCAAGGGCCTGCCCATAACTAAGCAAACTTTATCCTGCTGGATAATTTTCTGTATGGCGGAATGCTACCAGTTGGTTGGAAAGGAATTACCGGCAGGCATCAGGGCCCATTCGCCAAGGGCAGTCTCTGCGACAAAAGCATTACAGAGGGGAGTCCCTATCTGGGTTATTTGTCGCGCTGTGGCATGGTCATCCCTTCATACCTTTGCTAAGCACTATAGTCTGGATGTGGCTTATACAGCTGATGTGCGTTTTGGCAGGGCAGTGCTGCAAAATTTCTTAGTATAGCTTTCTGCCCGCCTCCTTAATCTACAGCTTTAGGAGTCTTATCAGATGAGGAATCTGCGGGAGAAAGGCAATCCATTGAAGGAGAAAATTACCTAGCGTAATGTCCTTTCTATGGATTCTTCTCCTGCAGATTCCTCACCTCCCCTCCCATCCAGCCCTGCTCAGGAAGTCAGTGGTTAGTGTGCCACTTTCACGTTTGAAGACATTTTTCTGAAGCTACTTGGTAGTGTTTGTTGCAATTCTTCCTCTTTCCGAGGTCTATAGTTATTTCATTTTTAAGGGCTCGTTTGCCCGTTTGTTCTGTTTTCCTATGCAGCGTGATGTGCTCGGAGGGCGGGAGGGGGGGGGGGGAACGTAGTGATGAGGTATTTATACGATGCCCGGCGTCAAGACCAGATGCCGAGCAAGACTCATAGATGGTCTATGGCCGGGTGGAGGTCCACTACGCCCCATCGAAAATGTTTCAAAGAAGCCGAGCTGGAGGGAATATTTGATGAGGAATCTGCTGGAGAAGAATCCATAGAAAGAACATTGCGGTAAGTCATTTCTGCTCCTTTGTTGTGGACCTCTGCCAGGGAGCCTTTCAGATGGGGAACCATTCCCCTTCCATGAGTGGGGAAAGCCTTTTTGTCTTCCCTTGACTGGTGCTGATAAAAAAGATCATGCACAAATTGAGACCGACCCTGGGATGCTCTTTGTAGTCTCTTTTTGGCCAGTTAGGTATGCGTTGTCAGATCCACTGGAATAAACAGCAAGCCCTCCTCAAATACTACTTCTCTCATTCTGAGTCAACAGTGTATTAAAGTGCTTCACACCCTTCCACAATCGCGAATCATATGCTTTGGTCCCCCAGTGCATGGGCACTTGGGCCTCTCTTCTGGGATCATTGGAATACTATGAGCAGCTCTGATTAGGTCCATCCAAGAGAGCCCTAACAAAACCAAGCATTTCTGGATTTGTCTTCATTTATTTCTAGCTTGGGTTGATGTAATTTTCTGCTGTGGGTGCCTTTTTCTCAGGGGACATGCTCTTCTCCCTAATAAATCCTGTTGTCGGAAGTCATTAATAGGGCTTATTTAAACCGAAACCTTTGGTGAGGAATGAATGTGCGATTAAATGTGGTGCTCTCTGCATTCTTGCATAAACTAATCAAGCCCATGGTGTTAGGGAGAATTTTCAGTTTCTGTGCCAATTCCCTGTAACCTGAGACCCCAGCACTTTTGTTGGACTGTGGAAGTTTTTAAAAAAAAATTAATCTCCTGAGTGAGTTGCACTTTCTACCGCTTACTCATTCTTTTTCTCTAATTGCGATTTGTATTTCTTACTGTTTAATGGAGTCTGGTAATTTCAATAGGCATCTGCTTTTTGCTTAGTGACACAGAGCACCCTCTGTGTGGTGTCACTGAGGAGTCCCTTGGACTTCTCTTTGTTTGAATGCATATTCCTGTGCGACCTACAGTTCCCAAGAATAGTAAGTTAACTTTTTATCTTACTTACCTTTCCTTTCCTGGGTCCAGCACACACCACTCGTGTACCTTTTTGTTACACTGACTAATTTAAATGGCTGGTGGCAGTAGTTACTTTTTACTACCTTTTTGTGCTGGTTACTAGCGGGCTGATTTCTCAGCTGCAGTACAGCACCTATGGGTGACCATTTTCTCAAAATGGCCCCGGTCTTCTTTATTTGACATTACTCTTACGTCCTGTCCCCTTTCCTCCCTACTGTATGGGCGACCCTTCCAAGGGACGGGAGACAGAACTTTTTCACCAGTAAATACCTTCTTCCCCTTTAAATTTAGAGGCTCGCGGGGGTGTGGCCCATGGAGCATGTGCTGCCATGACTCTGCAGCCACACCCCAGTCCCCTTTTCCGCGTCTACTGGAACGGGCCGAATTCACCAACGCTCCTGGGTTTGGCTTCGGCCATGTTATTCCAGGTGCAGATACTACTTCTCTTGGTCTTTTTTGTCTTATCTATCGTTCAGGTACTCGGTCCTCAGGTGTCCCGCTCCTCACCAGCGCATGTCGACTTCTACAGGGTTCAGCAGGTGTCCATCCTGCAACGGGCTCTTCCCAACTTAAGACCCTCTGCAAGGAGCTGGCCAACCCTCCTGCAGTCTCTACCCCTCCTGTTGCCTCCCAGGCTCTTGGCAATACCCTTGCCTCTCACTTCATTAAAAAAAAAAAAAACAGGACATCCTATCCACCCTCTCCACCCACACCCCTCCTCCCCTCTCCATCTGTGCTTGCTGACCCTCCTTTAGCCACCCCCCCACCATCCTTCCCGTCCTTTCCTCTTTACTCCCCTGACGAGGTAGCTAGACAAGTCGGATCTATGAAAGCCTTGTCAAAACAGGTTCATCCCTTTTCCTCTAAAACCACCAAGGACCACATTGACACCCTCGCTCCGGCCCTTGCGGATTTTTGCAACCACGCCTTTGCCTCAGGATCCTTCCCCTCCACTCTGAAGCACTTCTTTGTGCATACTCTTCTCCAGAAACCCAAAGCTGATCCTTCTTGTCCAGCTAAATATCGCCCAATTTCCATTACTCCCTTTCTGGGCAAACTCCTGGAAAAGTTGGCCATCTCTCAGATTAACCTTCATTCCAATTCTGTTGCCTGTCTCCATGACCACCAGTCTGGCTTCAGAGCTGCCAGAAGCACGGAAATTTATTTTTTATTTTATTTATTTTTTACATTTGTAAAGATCACTACAGCCCCAAGGCATTGAGGCACTGTTTACATGAAAGTGTACGTAGGCATGAGTACATTAGGGCATGCGGTTACTTGGTTACATCATATGTGCTAGGTTACAGAGTACAGATGGGCATACGGCGCCTGACATTTCAGACAAACAGGCTGGTTTTGATGGCCTTGCGGAAGGCTAGGTGAGAGTAGATTACCCTAATGTGTGAAGGTAGTGCGTTCCAGTGGGTGGCAGCGATGGCTGGGAAGCAGGAGCCCCCTGCACGCACTCTGCAGGTTTTGGCCTTGGTGATCAAGTTGGTGTAGGCTAGCCTAGATGGCTTTGTGGAAGTGGGGAAGGCGATGCGCTGGGCGAGGTAGGGGGGTGCCAGATCATGGAGGCATTTGTGAGTGATGGAGAGGATTTTAAAGATGATTCTCTCTTTGACAGGAAGCCAGTGAACCTGTCTCCTTAGGTCCGATATGTGGTCCTTTTTTGGGAATCCAGTGGCAGCCCTAAGGGCATTGTTCTGGACAAGTTGGAGTTTGGCAATGTTTTTGCTGGAGGTGCCTCCGAGGAGAGCATTACAGTAGTCCAGTCTTGAGCCGATAGTGGCTCTAGCGATAGTAAGGCAGTTCTGTGTCGTTAGGAAGGGTCTTACTGCGTTAAGCAGTTTTGAGTAGTATGCTGAAGAGGCAGCAATGGCGTTAACCTGTCTATTCATGGTGAGATTAGAGTCTAGGTAGACACCCAGAGTTTTTACTGTATGGGACACAGCGATGGGTATATTATCGATGGTGAAGGAGCGATATTTCTTGTTGAGGTTGCCCAGGATGGTAGGTGACCCAATGAGCAGAAGCTCGGTTTTGTCACTATTTAGGCATAGCCAATTTTCAGCCATCCAGGCTTGGATGGTACAGTAGATGGAGTTGAGGGTGATCCTATCTGCCTCATAGTCACCTGTGAGGGGGATGAGCACCTGGGTGTCATCAGCGTAGTTGGTATATGAGATACCCAGGGTGTCAAGAAGGTTGAAAAGGGGCCTAGTAAATAGGTTGTAGAGGGTGGGTGCAATGCAGGAGCCCTGAGGCACTCCACATTTGATCTGACTAGGGGAAGAGCATGCTGAGTCTGAGAAGACTTTCATGGCCCTTTCCTGTAGAAAGGAGGTGATCCATGCACATGCTTTAGGGGAGAAGTTTGCTGCGATGGAGAGGTGATGGCAAAGAGTATTGTGGTCCACGAGGTCAAACGCGGCCGATAAATCAAGGAGCAGAAGGAGCGCTGGTTTACCAGCGTCTCTGATGTCGTCCATTTGATTTTTTAAATCGAGGAGGGCAGTTTCGGTGCCGTGTCGTGGCCTGAAGCCAGACTGCCGAAGGCCCAGAAGGTGGTGATCCTCGAGGAATTTCTGGACTTGCAGGTAGGCTGCTTTGTCCAGAATTTTAAGCAGGAAGGGGACGGTGGTAATGGGCCTGTAGTTCCCTGGTGCCGCGGGGTCAAGGGAGGGCTTCTTGAGGAGCGGTCGTACCCAGGCCTCCTTGAGGTCAGATGGGACATGGCCAGACTGGAAGGAGGCATTGATGAATGCTGTCAGGAAGGGTGCAAGTGTCGCGCCGCAGTCCTTAATGAGCTGAGAGGGGCAGGCGTCGCCCTTACAGTTAGATGGTTTAATGGTTTTTAGGAGGGAAATGACTTCAGATTCCGTCACGTCCTTGAAGTTGAATACAGGGAAGGGTTTGATTTTGGTCTCTTTATTCTGTTTGCTATTCTGAGTGGCAATTAGTAGGGTAAGGGCCTTTTGGTGAGCTTGGATTTTTGTTTGTAGGGTGTTTAGTTTGTTGAGCATGGCCGATTGAATGTCGTTGCACCATTTCTCATCCTTTAGGAGCGTGGGTGGCGGGGTGGAAGGGGTTTCCAGCTCCCTAAAAATGGGGAAGATTTCCTTTGTGCCGGATTTGGCGTTGGCTATCCTAGTGTTAAAAGAGTTTGCTTTAGCATGGACTATGCTTAGTTTATAGTCTTTGGAGATGGTCTTCAAAGCTAGTTTGGTTGCATCATTGGGGTTGGCTTTCCAGGCTGCGAGGGCGGCTCGTTTCTTTATGCGCATTTGGAGCAGATCCTGGGTGAACCAGACATTGGTGTGCTTGGATTTCTTAGCTTTTCTGAGAGTGAGGGGGGCAATAGCGTCAACTGCTTGGGTGATTGCTAGATTGAAGGATCTGGCAAGGGTTTCTGGGTCCTGCGAGAAGGGGGCCTGGAGTGCGGGCACTTTCAGGAGTGGGGTAATGTTTTCCGCGGTGAGTTGACGGGAGCTTCTGGAGAGCCCTGGAGGGAGGGGGATAGTGGGCAGGGGGGGCTCTTTGGAGGTATCGATGTTGAATTGGATGTAGTGATGGTCGGACCACGGTATGGGTGAGTTCTCAGTAATAAGTACTGGGCAGTTGTGGTGGCTGATCCAATCCAGTGAGCGTCCTTTGGAGTGGGTGGGAAGGGAGACGGCTTGCGCGAATCCTAAAGTGGATAGGGCTTTTTCCAAGGTGGCTGCGTGGGCGTCGTTGGGATCATTAAGGCCAAGATTAAGGTCACCTGCGAGTAGGACTTTGGATGTCTTTTTCAAGTTGCTGGAGAGGGAGTGAATAAGGGATTCATGGAATTCAGTGATAGGCCCCGGGGGGCGATAAACGATGTGGAGGGCCAAAGTCATATTAGGGGAGAGATTGATTTTGAGTGGGAGGTAGTCACAGTTGTGGCCAAGGTTGCCTTCTGTTCTTCTGATAGCAAAGCTTTCTTTGGCGATGAGAGCTACTCCGCCGCCCCTAGTGAGGGGTCTATCTTGTCTGTGGATAGTATAACCATCTGGGATGGCAAGGGCGAGGGCTGTGCCCGAGGTTTCATTCAGCCAGGTTTCAGTGATAATGAGGATGTCTGTCTTGTTTTTGAGTATGAGGTCATGAATATCCAGGGCATGGGCTGGGATAGATCGGGCATTGACCAGGCCACATTTCAGAGAAGTGGTAGGTACAGATCCATGTACAAGCTTGGGGGTACCATGCACAGTGGTAACAGTGTGCGCATCAGGCGCGAGCAGTTTGGTAGCAGTGGGGGCATCAGGCACATCAATAACAGTAGGCGCATCAGGCGCAAGCAGTTTGGTAGCAGTGGGGGCATCAGGCACAGCAATAACAGTAGGCGCAACAAGCGCAAGCAGTTTGGTATCAATGGGGGCATCAGGCACATCAATAACAGTGGGCGCAACAAGCGCAAGCAGTTTGGTATCAATGGGGGCATCAGGCACATCAATAACGGTGGGCGCAAAGACGTCAGCTAGCGCTTGCTCTGTGGATATGGTAGAGACAAGAGGCGGTGTGTGGCCAGCCTGGAGTGGGTTATGTCCATTGGTGGGGGCAGCGTCTGCTAGTGGCGTTGCTACTGAAGGGCGTTGTGGTGCTGCAGTAGCCGCAGGAGGCATGTGACGGAGGGCAGGCGGGTGGCGCATGGTTGCCTGTATCAGCCGATGTTGTGCAAAGCAGAATGTTCTCCCCCCCAGGCGTTTGTTCCGCGTGTGGAGATGCGGAGCGAGGGAGGTTGGAGGGGCCAGGGCTGTGCGCGATCTTAATCGCGCGTTCCTTGCAGAGGGTAGGGGTGGCATCAGGTGGTGTGTCAAAGCGTTGAGGCTCATGATTGCAGCCTTACCTTTAGTGATGTGGCCAGCCGCGCCGACAAACGCCGTCGAGCAGCGGAGAGCTGCAGAGAGGGGGGAAGGCCTTTTCCCTTGGCCTTCTCCCGGCGGCTTCGCCTGTCGGCCTCCTCCCACTCCCTTTAAAGCAGGAGGGGCGGGGCTGGCAGGCTGTGTGCACCAGTGAGAGGCCTGGCTCAGGATGCTGGGTTTCGCGGGCGTTTCGTCCGTATTCCCTGGCAAGGGCATGTTGATGTTGGTTGCCTGGGCAACCAGGGCAACCATCTTGCTGCCGGGCCCACACACGGACCACGTGTGCTGGGCGGGTAGCGGCCGTGGACGGGGAGCGGATGAGGGCTTCTCATGCTGTTTGGGGCCGTGCTTCTGGATCGCTGGCAGTCTCCCTCGCAGCGGAGCTGCAGAGAGGGGGGAAGGCCTTTTCCCTTGGCCTTCTCCCGGCGGCTTCGCCTGTCGGCCTCCTCCCACTCCCTTTAAAGCAGGAGGGGCGGGGCTGGCAGGCTGTGTGCACCAGTGAGAGGCCTGGCTCAGGATGCTGGGTTTCGCGGGCGTTTCGTCCGTATTCCCGGGCAAGGGCATGTTGATGTTGGTTGCCTGGGCAACCATCTTGCTGCCGGGCCCACACACGGACCACGTGTGCTGGGCGGGTAGCGGCCGTGGACGGGGAGCGGATGAGGGCTTCTCATGCTGTTTGGGGCCGTGCTTCTGGATCGCTGGCAGTCTCCCTCGCAGCGGAGCTGCAGAGAGGGGGGAAGGCCTTTTCCCTTGGCCTTCTCCCGGCGGCTTCGCCTGTCGGCCTCCTCCCACTCCCTTTAAAGCAGGAGGGGCGGGGCTGGCAGGCTGTGTGCACCAGTGAGAGGCCTGGCTCAGGATGCTGGGTTTCGCGGGCGTTTCGTCCGTATTCCCGGGCAAGGGCATGTTGATGTTGGTTGCCTGGGCAACCAGGGCAACCATCTTGCTGCCGGGCCCACACACGGACCACGTGTGCTGGGCGGGTAGCGGCCGTGGACGGGGAGCGGATGAGGGCTTCTCATGCTGTTTGGGGCCGTGCTTCTGGATCGCTGGCAGTCTCCCTCGCAGCGGAGCTCTAGAGAGGGGGGAAGGCCTTTTCCCTTGGCCTTCTCCCGGCGGCTTCGCCTGTCGGCCTCCTCCCACTCCCTTTAAAGCAGGAGGGGCGGGGCTGGCAGGCTGTGTGCACCAGTGAGAGGCCTGGCTCAGGATGCTGGGTTTCGCGGGCGTTTCGTCCGTATTCCCGGGCAAGGGCATGTTGATGTTGGTTGCCTGGGCAACCAGGGCAACCATCTTGCTGCCGGGCCCACACACGGACCACGTGTGCTGGGCGGGTAGCGGCCGTGGACGGGGAGCGGATGAGGGCTTCTCATGCTGTTTGGGGCCGTGCTTCTGGATCGCTGGCAGTCTCCCTCGCAGCGGAGCTGTAGAGAGGGGGGAAGGCCTTTTCCCTTGGCCTTCTCCCGGCGGCTTCGCCTGTCGGCCTCCTCCCACTCCCTTTAATTGCTCTCCTGAACATCCGTAAAGATCTGCTCTCCAACCTTGACTCTAACATTCCCTCTGTCCTCTTCCTCCTCGATCTCTCTTCTGCCTTCGACACGTTCAACCATACCATCCTGCTCAAACCTCTCTGTGAAAACCTCGGTATCACTGATCAGGCTCTGGCCTGGCTGACCTCTTTCCTCTCAGATGGACCCTCCCAGGTCCAACTTGGGTCCTTCCTTTCATCTATCTTCCTCTCTACCTGTGGTGTTCCCCAGGGGTCTAACCTCTCGCCCTGGCTTTTCAACCAATACCTGGCAACTCTCGCCCACTGCATTGCTACTTTCTGCTCAAATTTTCAGTGCTTCGCTGACGACACTCAACTCATTTTCAGGCTGCCACCTCCTCTCCCATCTCTGATTGCCTAACTGCCATTCAAGAGTGGTGTGCCGCCAATGATTTTTGTCTGAATGCCAGCAAGACGGAGATCCTCCTCATCGGCACACCTTCACCATCCTTTCCCCTCACTCTCTGGCCGGCCTCCCTTGACCCTCCTCCTACCCCCATCTGGGAGGCTAAGAACTTCTGGGTCATCTTTGAATCCACCCTTTCCTTCTCCGCCCACATCTCTGAGGTCTAAAATGTCAAATTTCCTACTGCACCTCCTTAGAGGTACTCTGCCTTTCCTCTCCTTCCCCCAGAAGCTCATGGTATCGCAAGCTCTGGTTCTCTCTAGCTTGGACTATTGTAACAGCCTCTTTCTAAATCTACCTGTCTCTACTCTCCGCCCTCTGCAACTAATCCAGAACAGGACTGCGAGACTTGTCCTTGGCCTCAAGCCCTGGGATCGTATCTCTCCAGCTCTGAAATCTCTCCATTGGCTCCCAGTGGATGCAAGGATTAAATTCAAAACCCTGTGCATTGTCCACAAGGCTTTCTGGGCATAGGTCCAAAATACCTTCAGCTATCCCTCCGCAAATACCTCCCCTCTCGAGCTCTTCGCTCCTCTACCTCCAACTCCCTCAGGGTCCGTCGTTTTTCAAAGAAACAAGCTGGGGGTAGATCTGTCTTCGGCTGGGGCCTCCCTCTGGAACAACCTCCCTGCCACTCTAAAACTTGAGGAGAACCATCTCCGGTTCCGGAAGCACCTCAAGTCCTTCCTCTTTTCTTCTGCCTTCGCTCCTCCTCTCCCCTGCTGATCTGTTCTCTCTTGGCACTGTGCACCTGGCCACCATCTGTCCTCCGGGCCCAGGTACCTCTCACACTACCGCACTGCCTCCGGGGACCCCCCTTGCACTGGGGTCTGTATCTGTAACCATACAGCCCCCCCTTTCTTCCTGCACTTATCAGACCTACCCTGTCTGCTGCCTTAAACCTAGCTAGCACTTGAAAATTGCTGTCTGCACTACCATTGTTTGTTGCCTTTATTATTTATTTATCGTTATTTATCTGTTTCTCCGCTGCTTCGCACTTTCCACTTCTCCCCCTTCCATGCACTTTGCCCCTCCCCCTCTCCCATGCACTTGCGCGTTCTCAATGTCACTGGGCCTAGTAAGATCGCTGTTTTGTTCTCCCCTGTTCCCCTCTCCTCCCTTGTCGTGCTCTGAAACACTTGTGTACGAGCGCGATAGAAATAAAATATCAATATCAATACCCCCACGCCCTCTGCCTACGTTGCCTTGGCCCAGACCACGGTTGGCAATCATGTTCGACGTGTGACTCTCTGTCCTCGAAGGTGCTGAAGAACAGTCTAGCCTGGTGGGGGGAGCTCTTCTAGAGGTCTCCTCCAGAGGATCTCAAGAACTATGTGAAGCATCGAACCAGGCCCAAGGTAGGGCCGATATTTTCCAGCATACCCGCACGGGAAACTCCTTCCCAGGGACTCTCCCGCGCGGGAGGGGACTGGTCAGGTTTTTCTATCGGCACGTGCATCGAGGCTGCTACAGCTAGCAGCCTTCGGATCAAGGGATCCTCAGATCCTCCCGGGTGCAGTGTTGAGGGACCGATTGGTTCTTGTACTGGGTCTACGCCCTTTTACCGGCACCATGGCCGAGGGGCTACGCCCTAACACCGGCAATACATCCGAGGGGGCGCCTAAACGCAGCTCTACCAACCCCTAATTCGAGTGTGTCACACCTACCAGGCTGAGGCCCAAGGAGCAGGGTAGGCCTTGTGATCCACACGCAAGAGTCTTGGATGAGACCGGGCCCAGCGGGCCGAGCAACACGTCGCAGGCACGTGGCAGGCAGCTCGACAAAATGGACGCTGCTCCAAAAAGAGGCACCCGTCCGATGCCATTCCATGAATTCGGCGAAGAACAGGTGTCCAGGCGGGACTGGCCTCAACCAGGTACATGGCCTACAGTCTACCCTTCATTTGCGCAGGGCAGTTTACCTTTGCGCCCATATGTACAGGATACGCAGCGGCTCCAGCAGCCCCCCGCTACCCTGTTGGTACCCCCTGCCACCTCTTTGGCCAGTGAGGAGGTGCTCTTCGAGAAGTTTCTCGGCCTCATGAGGTCTCCTCAGCTGATGGTTATCATCAAAGACGCCATTAGGAAAGTCATCCATGCCATGCTAACAGCACCACAGACGCCTCCATCTGGCCCCCAGACCCCGGTGCAGCCGGCTCCACAGCCTCCGGCTGCAGTCCCTGTACCCCAGCCTCCGGCGCCATCTACTCCATCTCCATCTCCACAAGATCCTCCAGATCCGCAGGATACAGACGAGGAGGAGGATCCGGACATGCCATCCTCAGCCAGGGCCTTCCATGAACGTCTTGCTGGCCTGGTGGAGGACCTGGGCCTCCCCCAACCTGAGGTCGAATAGCTGGCAGAGGGGGTTCTGGCTGAAGTCCTCACCAGACGCCCCTCTGCCAACACAGGGATTCCACTGCAAACCGATGTAGTCTCCCTGGCCAAGAAGGGTTGGCTCAAACCCCACTCGGTGCAGCCTGTCAATCAACGCCTGCACGCCAAGTACAGGCAGATGCAAGGGGATACACTCTTGCTCTCGACCCCACCTCAGCCACACTCCTCAGTGATTGCTGCGAAATCCCTATACTCCAAGCCTTAGTCGTCCTCAGCCGCCTCCTCTGTGGCGCTGCCAGGCAAGGAGGAGAAAATCTTTGAGGTGTATAGCAAGAAGATCTACTCCAACACCTCCTTGCACCTGTGTCAGGCCAACACAGATGCCTTGCTGGCTGCCTCCAACCAATGGTTATCGTGGGAAATTGCGGACTTCCTCCCGGAACTCCCCACCCGGTGCCAATCATGCTTTAGGGGCTAGCGGAAGCCAAGCTCGTAGCTCATGACCTCATGGAAGCCACAGTGACTCATATCGATACCTCAGGCCGTGCCATCTGCATTGCCACAGACATGAGAACAGCCTGGCTCCGGGCAACGAAATTCAACTCAGATGTCCAGGAGCACATTCTAGATCTGCCGTTCGGGGGGTTGGAGGGGACCCTCTTCCACTCCTCTACAGGTGAAGAGCTGGACAAAAAGAACAGCAGCTCACAAACGGCGTAGTCTTTATCCATTCTTACAAAGACCATGCCCAAAACGTACACCCAATCTCAGCAGCGCTCAGAAAAGGGACGTACCTATGGAGGGTTCTGCGGCTTCCAGGAACGCAGATCCAGGCAGCCGGACTGCTCTCCGTCTCAGAACTGGCGCAAACAACAAAAAGGGGGGGCGGAGTAAGGGCTTTTTCCAGTTCCCCTCCTCAGCGTCAGCCTCCGAGGGAAAGAAGGCATGACGAGGCGCTTCGAGTCCACGTGTCTCCGGTAGGGGCAGTCTTGCTCTCCATGCACAATTCTGGCACCAAAATGTTGCAGCCCCTTGGATCCTCTCCGTAGTATCCACGGAGTACCGCCTTCCTATCCTGCCCTCTCCTCCCTTCTCCCCTCCACTCCCACAGGTTGGGACAGCAAATCTTTTGGCAGAGCTCTGGTCGCTCGTAGAGAGCCAGGCAGTGGAGGAAGTCCCAGCTTCCCAGCAAGGCTTTGGCTTCTACTCCAGGATTTTCGCCATTCAGAAGAACCAGGCGGGCCTGAGAGTTGTGCTGGACCTTTCCACCCTCAACCTCTCCCTACCCCTGCAAAAATTCAAGATGGTTACGCCAGCTTTTATAGCGGAGACATTGGACAAGGGAGACTGGATGTGCTCCCTGCAACTGAAGGACGCGTACCTACACGTCCCGATTTGGCAGCCCCATCGTTCTTTGCTACAGTTCATGATCATGGGCTACCATTTCCAATACAAAGTCCATTTGGCATCAACTCGGCCCCCAGGATCTTTACTAGACTTATGCATGCTGTGGAGGCCCTCCTCAGAGCGCAGGGCCTCCACATTGACCCATACCTCGACGACTGGCTGGTCAGGGCTACATCTCCGGAAGCGGTTCGCCACTCTTCCCATGCCCTTATGAACACACTGCACGATCTGGGCTTCTCGCTCAACCACAAGAAGTCACAGCTGCAGCCTACGCAGACTCTTGACATTCCTGGGACTCATTTGGGACACGTGCGCCGAGAGGGTTTTCCCATCGGAGGACAAAATCTAGGCCATCACCCACTTCCTCAGCAGAGAAGTGACCTCGGCATGGTGGTACCAACACCTCCTGGGTCTACTGGTGGCGGTCATGTTAGCTGTGCCGCACACGAGACTAAGGATGAGAAGGATTCAGCTGCACTTCGCGGCCTCATGGAATCAAGAGCGGGGCTCGCAATCCGGTATCAAAGTTCCTCCATATCTCCACCTGGACCTAATCTGGTGGTCCATGGACTGCGACCTACAGACGGGCAAGCCCTTTCGGCCGCCCTCTCCGCAGGCCACCATCACCACACTCCTCTATCGAGGGCTGGGGAGCCACCCTGGAGGATCTCTGTCCACGGCACCTGGACTCGGCAGGAGCAGGACTACCACATCAATTGGTTGGAGCTGAACGCCATCTGGCTAGCGCTCAGAGCATTCCTACCACTTCTCAAGGGCAAGGCTGTCCTCATCCAGACAGACAACTCGACCAGCATGTACTACGTCAACAAGCAGGGAGGCACCAGATCCCCTCCTCTGTGCAGACTGGCGATTATCATGTGGAAATGGGCCCTGGAAAACGACATTTGCCTCTTGCCCACTTCCCGGGGGAATCGAACCTGGAGACGGACAGGCGCAGCAGGCTGGAAGCGGACAATTAAAAGTGGCAGCTAAACAACCTTGTTATTCAGGAGATCTTCAACAGGTGGGGTCTCCCCCAAGTGGATCTATTTGCCACCTGGCACAAGAAGTGTCCCCAGTTCGCATCCTGGCAGGGTCAGGGCCCCAGCTCTCTGGGTGACGCATTTCACCTCCAGTGGACCGGTATGAAGGCCTATGCCTTTTCGCCCACTCCCCTGATCCACAGGGTAATTTGCAAGATCAAGGAGTCTGACCGACTCCTCATCATTTTGATTGCTCCATGGTGGCTGGCCAGGCCATGGTTTTCGGAGCTCCTCAGCCTCTGAGGTACCCCCTATACACCACCTGGCGGGCCCAGCACATCTTCTGGCACAGAATCATCCACCCCGCGCCAGGGAAACTAGCCCTCACAGCGTGGTACGCTTCGGCACCTTAGCCTCTCACAGGCCAATCTGGAGATTCTACAGGACGCCAGGAGCAAAGCCACCAGGGCCCAGTACAAAAGCAAATTGACCAGATTCTGCCACTGGGCAGACTCGATGGGAATTTACCCCTTGGTCTGCAATTTAGACGATGCGATCTCCTTTTCGGCACACCTCGCTCATTCGGGCGTACAGGTGGACACCTGCCGTACATACCTTGCAGCCATTGGGGCTTACAGGAACTCTGAGGAACGCATTTTTTCCTCCTCCAACACTATCGCCAAGAAATAGCTGACTGGTCTCGCTAGGCTCTACCCGCCCGTCAAGAGACTGCACCCTGTATGGGACCTTAACATAGTTTTGGGGCGCCCTGGCGCACAAACCATTCGCACCAATGTCGTCCGTGGACATTAGGCTGGTCACCATCAAGACGGCCTTACTAGTCGACCTTGCCTCGGCTCGCAGAGTCAGCGAGATCTATGTGCTGGTCGCCTCTGAACCATATACCACCTTTCACAAGGACAAGGTAGTCATGTGGACACACCCGGCATTTCTGCCCAAGGTTCTAGCTGCATTTCACTTGAACGAAGAAATAGTCCTTCCTATGTTCTTTCCCGATCCCAAGGACGAAGCACAGATTGCTGCACTGCCCGGATGTCAGGTGTGCCCTAACATTCTACTTGGACAGTTCCAAGTAGGGCTTAATTTCCCTCTGGATGGTCTCTGCCATCAAAGAAGTGTATGAAGGCCAGCACAAGCCGCTCCCGGCCAACATGCATGCTTAGCAGTCAGGGCCAAGGCAACGGCCATCCCATTCCAACGCCATGTCCCATGGCAAGTCATAAGCAGGGCGGCCACTTGGGCTTCCCCCTCTGCTTTCTGCAAACATTACTGTTTGGATGCCGGCTGTAGATCTGATGCAGCTTTTGGACAGGCGGTTCTCAGGAACCTATTTGCTTAAGGAGGGTCTCCTCTCCACCCTGGGGCTACAATTGGTTGTAATCGCCCATACAGTATGGAGGAAAGGGGACGGGACAGAAGAGTAATTATAAGTTACTCACATACTCTTAGTCCCCTTCCTCCATGTGTCCCACCAACCTCCCCCCTAATAATACTGGTGCCATTAGGCAATGTTAAATCTATTGTTGACGTGTCAATCAATGGGGACTGAGGTGTGGCACCGGAGGGCCGCGTCAGGGCAGCGCATGCTCCCTGGGCCACACTTCTAAAATTAAAGGCGAATAGGTTTTTTCTGGTGAAAAAGGTTCCATCTCCCGTCCCTTGGAAGGGACGCCCATACAGTATGGAGGAAAGGGGACTATGGACTAAAAGTACGTTAGTCACTACGATGAGTAACTTATCATTTTTGGTTAGTTCCTTCTGGGCATTTCCTCTATCGCTTAGAATAGGTTTGAGTTGTTTGTGACTTTTGCCTTTTGCGGGCTCGCTCAAGTGTGTTTGGGAGGGCAGGAAGTGAGGGAGGGTCCTGAAGCATCACTGTCCTTTGTCTGTAGGTATGCTTTGCTGAATCCAGTTCAAACTGGGCAGCTGGCTATCCTAGAGGGCAGCCAACCCCTGGGTGATTGACAGCTCCATAGGAGTGAATGAATGGGATCCACCATTTAAGGTGAGGATTTTGGGAGTACAGGGCAAGTCGACCACTGGAACAAGGAATCCATAGTGAAAGACGAGAACCCTTCCAGGACTGCAGAAGCACTGTTGGGGCCCTGCAGCTGTGCTGACCCTGTTTTAAATCAACAGGGAAGGTCCGCCAAGGACGACTTCCTCCGGTAGGCTGGTGGGACCAACTAGCCTCAAGTAATCTTCTTCGTTTTGGCCAATCCCCGACGTCCTGAGACCTTCCTGGGCTGCAGAACCCCAGTACCGAGGTTACCTGGGCCATCATAGAGTGCGTCGTCTTCCGATGATCGAATCCGGCTGAAACTTTGCAAGCATCTGTGTGGACCTCCAGAGGCAGGTTCTTAACCAAAAGTCGCCTCACCATAGTTCAGGATTGAGTCATCAAAGATAATCGAACCAGCGATATAAGTTTCTTCTTGGCATTGGGAAAAAGGTGCAAAAACCACAAAAAGCCACTGAAGTCAGCTGAATCGATTGATGGCAAGCACTTCTCCAGAGTGCTGCCGCAGAAGCCCATCAAAGGTCACCCTTTCCTCACCACGACCAAGGAGCAGAACTCTGGGTCTGCAACGCTGCACCTAGAAGGGTAAAAGCTACAATTTCTTCTTCACAATCCAGGTTCTGTGGGGCTTGAATTGTGCTTACCTAGTGCCATTTTCAGTGCTCCCCTGATTTGGGAGTGCTGTTTTCTTCAATTCAGAGTTGACCTCAAACGCATTGTGCAGGCATAACCGCATGTGTGTTATCAGGAAGGCTCCCCTTGAGCTCCTGTGGTTTCTTCAAGAACAACTAACTTGTTAACAATCCTCTGAAGATTTTCATCAGAACTGGAGCTGGCCATTTGACTTTGGCTGTGCTGGTTTCCCAAAGGTCCTTCTTCTTGATTGGCAATGCTGGGTCTTCTATAGGCTTTAATTGTAAACTCGTATATTGCCTACATCCCTCTGGAAGAGTGCACTTGTTATTAACAGTTGCTAGCTATGTTCTGTCTAACCTTTATTTTCCTGCTACACTCAATTTTGCAAATGTGATATATGAAAATGATTTTACTGACCTTAACTGAAGTCACTCTGTGTGCTGGATTAGAAAAATATATGAAAAGTTGTATTGTTCCTTCTATAATTTGATTTAATGTATAATCCAATGTTATTAGTAGTTGCTACATTTTAGATTTGATCATGCGCTGTTTGTGTGTGTGTGTATATATAAATAAATGTATTTTAATATAAATTTAAGTGAGTTAGTGTTTGATCGGGTGTATGTATGAACTGATTTCTTTGTACTGCTCTACAGCTCATATAACTCCCTCCTAAAATAAGCCTGGCTGCTCAGCCACTCTACCGGCTTGTGTAGTAGAGTCCTATATTAACAGTTGGGTACCTAATGCCAAAAGAAGTCTTATTAAGTCCCACACTAGTTGGACTTAAAAAAAACACGTACCCAACACATGGCCTCAGCAGACATGAATCTGGTGACCTGCAAGGATAAAGTGGCACCCAGATTCATTGATCCTTCCTTTGTGCCTCAGGTGGTTTATGAATTTACACTTCAACCAAAAAATCAAGCATCTGGTACGTTTCCTGGATCCCTCTTGTTACCTGGCAACGTTCATGACAAGAATATGGCAAGAGTGTTAACATTTGATTGGGATTTCTCTAAACAATTAAGATTCTCCACGAAACCGTCATCTACAGAGATTCTCCCACAGGTATTCTGGCTTCCAAGTCCTCCATTGACAAGTGGGTGGTCTCCTGCATCCTAGGACGCTAAAAGATTGCGTGCATCTCTTTAGAGCAAAGGCGGCATTGGTGTCTTTTTCATCTGCATGTTACGCTGGGAATTCTGTGTGAAGCAGGCTTTTTCAAACATTACTCATGCGTTTCGAGCTGTAGGGCTGATGCCAGCTTTGGAAGAGTACATCTCCAGAACTTTTTCTGCTTAGCTGGTAATTGTCATTGTTCTGCCTCCCTTTTACTTGCTTTGTAGTCTCACGCAGGTATGAAAGAAATGTGCAGGACATACGAGTAAGTTACTTGCTCACGATAATGACTACTGTATTCCTAGACCACAGTACATCCGCTTTCCTCCTTTCATGATGCCCTGTGTCCCTGCAAAAGAGTGTCCATCGTATTTATAAACCTTGCTGCAAGAGGGACTAGCGTTATGATTGGAGGAACTGGCATGTTTGTGTTGCTGCGCATGTGCTTCAGCTTTTTCCCCAATTCTGCTTTGCAGATTGCTCTAGTCCCATCTCTGTGGAAAGAACATCCTGCATGTCTGGAGGAAAGAGGCAGATGGATTAGGAGTGCAGTAGTCGCTGCAGTGAGTAACTCAAATAGCTTTGCTGTGGAAAAGGGTCTGGTCCTGTCCCTGCAGATTAGACATCCCAATGAGTTAGACGGCAAAGGAACCATAGACTATAGTAGTCACTATAGTTCTCCAGCATGGGGTCTGGCATGGATTCACATGCTCATGAATATTCCCCGTCGTCAGGCTGGGAATCCTCGGTAAAGAAAAAACCAGTATCGGTTTCGTTTCTGATCTGTCTTTCGTAGTAATAACCAATCACTGGTCTCTGCGTCATACTGACCACAGCCAATGACTGCCCTCTACCTAAGCACCGCCTCTGGCAGCCATCTTCAGATTTTTACCGCACGTTCATGTGTTGGGATCCTCGTGCTATTGCTCTCGAGCGTTAGTGCTATTTTTTCACGTTTTTTCTCAAAAAACTTCGTTTTTTCGGTCAAAAGAGCCTCAAGCTCCACCGACTCTCCATCCGATCAACGGGGACCCGTGTCGGATTCGTCTGCGCCCCTCAAGGGTGAAGATTTCGTCGAGCTCCGCTTTTGGAGGACTCCAGAAGTTTCTCAGGCCCGGACATGGCCCAGGAGAAGGGAAGCTCGACGCCCGGAAAGCTGTTCAGGATCTGCCCTGGATGCCAGCTGCAGAACGTCTTTAAGGAGGACGAACACTCCTTTTGTCTCTACTGCTTACATGAGGACAAGACGCACGTGGAGAAGGACTGTGCGTTTTGCGGCAACATGTCGGAGCGGACCCTGAAGGACCGCCATCAACGTCTTGCTAACTGGCTGGAAGGGAAGAGCCCGTCAGGCGAGAAGAAGAGGAAGAAATCCGAGCGGTCTTCTAAGACCTTTGAGGACGCCCCGGCGACGGGGGTCCAACACAAGGCCAAGCACCGCGAGTCCGCTGGCACCGGGAGCGCCGAACGGTCGGGCTCTACGGGCGCCAGGCAGGGCGCACCCTCCCCGGCACCTTCAGCCACGAGCAAACGCTCTGGGTCGGGTAAGAGGAAGGGCGAGCACCCGGCGAAGCTCCTGGAGAGGCCCCGGTCGAGCTCGAAGGCCCCATCGGAGGGGGAGCGAGGCAGTGTCCCCCCCCCTCAAGGATAAGGCGGTGAGCGCACCTAAGGTGGTGAAGGCCTTAATCCATCCGGCCAAGCCCTCCATCGATACTGTCGCGGCGGCCCTGGCTCAGCCTGTGGAGGCTACACCAGTGGTGGCGACCTCCAGGCTCAGGGTCTCCCTGCCACCTCGGAGGGTGTCCTCTTTTGTGCCCATCGATAGGACCCCCGTGAAACCCCCGGCGGGGAAGAAAAAGGGGGGGCAGGGCGTCGTCGTAGATTCGGCCTCAACCTCAGAGGGAGAGCTGATTGAGGTCTTAAGCCACGGCCTTGGCGTGGAAGAAGACCGGCCCGTCGGGATGGGTGACGACGACATCGTCGAGGGTGCCGACGGGGCCCCTGATCGCCCGTCGGATTCCCCTCTGCCAGTGCCGCAAGACAACTCGGCGGCCATTTTGTTGGTTATACAGTCCTTATGTTCAGAGATAAGGACGAGACTACCGTTGCCGACGGAGGAACCTTTCCCGTCGGGGGATCCTGAACCGGGACCTTCTGGTGCTCCCCCGCCCAAGAAAAGAAGGATTCACCCTCCACCTCCTTTTCAGCCGTCGCGCCCCGTCCAGCCCTCCTCCCCGTCCACCCGAGGGGAGGATACGGGGACTGACACGGCAGCGACGGGTACGGACGACGAGGTATACGACGAGGATCTACCGTCGTCACCTCCCACCAGGGCTTCTCCGCCCGACGAGATTGGATCGTTCCACTCCATGATCGCCAGGGCATCCGAGCTTTTTCAACTCTGCCCTGAGGAGAAGAAAAAGGAAGGATTCCTTTATCAACGGCGCGAGGCCAAGAGGAAGACGGTCCTCGCGGTGCCTCTACTGGACGACATTTGGGATTTCGCCCTCCTCAAGAACCCTTCCACGACGCCAGCTAGAAGAGACCGGGACGAGAAGAAGTACCGGGTCCCGGACGCGGCCCCCTGTGCCTCCGGGCGCAGCATACCCCGGACTCCGTCGTCTCCGCGGCGGCCAGGAAGAAAGCGCGGGGGGGTGCGGCCTCCACATCGACTTCCCCACCGGACGGCGAGGGAAAGAAATTGGACGCTATGGGACGCAGGGTCATCTCGTCTGCAGCGACGACGATTAAAGCGGCCAACGCCTTGGCTATCGTGGCCCACTACGACAGGGAGCTATGGTACAAACTGGCTCCCCTGCTGGACTTCCTACTGGACGACAAGAGGGCGGATGCCCTGGAGATCCTACAGGAAGGCGAGGTGGCGACGGACTACGCCATCACTATTGCGACGGACATCGCCGACACTGGGTTTCGCCAGTTGGGCAACGGCGTTTGCCTTAGGCGGCGTGGATGGCTCAAGGCTACGGACTTCCGTCAAGACGTACAGACCAGAGTCCTGGACATGCCGTTCGATGGGAACAACCTGTTTGGGAAAACAGTGGACGATTCCCTTCAGGCCATTAAAGCGGACACTGAGACGGCCCGTGCCCTTGGGGTTCTGCAACAACGACGGACGCCCTTTCGGAGCAGCGGAGGCAAGGGCGCCTCCAAAGGTTCTGGCGGCGGTTTCTCCACCTACCATCAAGCGGCCCGCTCGTCGTCTCAGGAGGCCTACAGAGGACGAGGCAAGTCTGGCGGACCCTGCCGTCGTCGCCAAGGAGGTCAAGGCGGCAAAGCCTCGTCGAAACAGGATTGAACCGGCCGTGGGGTCGGGGCCCCACCGAAGCACCCCTGTGGGAGGCCGGATGGCGAGCTTCGTCAGCGTGTGGGAGTCCATCTCCACCGACCGTTGGGTGCTGGACTCCTTAGCCCGGGGCCACGCGCTCGAGTTTCAAAGAAGGTGCCCGCGCGTCCCCCCCCCCCGTAGCCAGGAAAGAGCTTCACGTCCCTCAGCTTCTCCTGGAGGTAAAGGCGATGCTCAGGAAGGGCGTCATCGAACTCATCCCAAAGAGGCTTCGGGGCTCCGGAGTTTACTCGAGATACTTCCTCGTGAAGAAGAAGACGGGAGGATGGCGCCCCATCCTAGACCTGCGACGTCTGAACAAGTTCATCAAGGCGCAGAAGTTCCGGATGGTCACCCTCCAGCACGTCCTGGGGCAGCTGGAGGAAGGAGACTTCCTGTCGTCGTTGGATTTGGAGGATGCCTACTTCCATATTCCCATCCTAAAGGGGCACCGAAAATTCCTCAGGTTTGTGGTCCAAGGGCGTCACTACCAGTTCAAAGCCCTCCCCTTCGGAATACGGTCGGCACCCAGGGTATTCACCAAGTGCCTTGCACCGGTGGCGGCGCAGCTGCGCCGCGAGGGGATCCACGTCTACCCCTACCTGGACGACTGGCTCATCCGAGCTAAGACGAGGGAGCTCGCCGTGGAACACACGGCAAGGACCGTCCAACTTCTCACGGACCTGGGATTCTCCGTGAACTACGCCAAGTCCCACCTGGTACCCGCGCAAATGGCACTGTTTCTGGGAGCGAAGCTCGACACAGTGTCCCTTCTGGCCTCCCTGTCGGAGGAAAGGACCAGGTCCATTCTGGGCAAGGTACAGCGGATGTTGGTTTCCGACGCGGCCAAGGTGAGGTCCATCAAGTCCCTCCTCGGACTGATGTCTTCTTGCATCTACCTCATTCCCATGTGCAGGCTCCGGATGCGCCTGTTGCAGGAGTTCCTGGACGCGCGCTGGATCCAAACGACGGGCGGCTTCGAGGAGAGGATCACACTCGACGAGAGTTTCCGCCGAGCGGTCCGGTGGTGGGGCAACCGCGCGCATCTGACGGCGGGCATGGACTTCCAGACCCCAGACCACCAGGAGACAGTGACCACGGATGCCTCCCTGGAAGGGTGGGGAGCGCACACCGAAAATCTGCACGCGAGAGGCCTTTGGCTCCCGACGGAGAAGTCCCTCCATATCAACGTCCTGGAGCTCCGTGCAGTGTTCTGGGCCCTCAGGTCCTTCCTTCCGTCCCTCAAGGGCAAGGTGGTGAGGATCTTCACCGACAACACCACCACCATGTTTTACATCAGGAAACAGGGCGGAACCAGGTCCCAGCCCTGTCCAAGGAGGCGCAAGATCTGTGGCATTGGGCCGTCGCCCAAGGGATGTTTCTGGTGCCGTTTCATCTGGCATTGATAAAAAACACCATCGCCGACTCACTCAGCAGGGAGCTGCGCTCGTGCCACGAGTGGGAACTACGGCAGGATCTAGTGGATCGCCTCTTCCGACGGTGGGGCACACCCCAGATCGACCTGTTTGCGACGGCGACGAACTCCAAGTGCCGGAGGTTCGCCAGCAGGTTTCCCCAGGCGAGGAGCATGGGCGATGCCTTCTCGTTCCCCTGGGAGGGCCTGTTCCTCTACGCGTTCCCTCCTTTGCCACTGCTAATCCGGCTCGTCAACCAGCTCAAGAGGTCGCGGTGCAGGATGATCCTCGTCGCACATGCGTGGCCGAGGCAGATATGGTTCCCGGACCTTCTGGACTTGTCAGCATCCCCGCCAATCAAGCTGCCGGTGGACGCAGATCTACTCTCCAGGGAAGGAGGCGCCATCCTCCACCACGACCCGAAATCGCTGAACTTGCAGGCCTGCCTCCTGCGGCCCTAGAGTTTGGAGGATACGACATACCGGCCGACTGCAGAGAGGTTCTTGCAAAGGTCAGGGCGTCCTCGACTCTTAAATGCTACGGACACAAATGGAAGAGGTTCTCTGTCTGGTGCCACGCACAGAAGATTAACCCTCTACGGATTACGGCTCCCCAAGTACTGCCGTACCTGCTGACGCTGGCCAAAGCTGGACTGGCACACGCGTCCATCAAGATTCATCTTGCTGCGATCTCCCGATACACCAGAACCACGGGCCGTACGTCCCTGTGGTCTCATCGTCTGGTAAAAGAGTTCATGAAGGGACTGTTCAGATCGTTCCCGCCGGTGAAGGTGCCGGCCCCGGCGTGGGAGCTCAACGTGGTGCTGACCAAGCTCATGGGACCTCCGTTCGAGCCTCTGCACTTGGCCCCGTTGAAGTTTCTGTCGTGGAAAACAGCGTTTCTTGTGGCCATCACCTCCGCACGACGGGTGGGAGAGATCCAGGCCCTTTCCTGCAAGGCCCCGTACTTGACTTTTCACGACACGAGGGTAGTGATCAGGACGCACCCCTCCTTCATGCCCAAGGTACCGTCGGACTTCCATCTCAACGAACCCTTGGTGTTGCCTGTGTTCTTCCCGTCGCCTTCGTCGCCGGCTGAGAGGACTTTGCACTCGCTGGATGTGGCTAGAGCGCTGAAGTTCTACGTGGACCGCACGAAGTGTTTTCGGAAGACGTCACAACTCTTTGTGAATTTTGGACCTGTCAATCAGGGGAAGGCTCTCTCGAAGGCTTCCATTTCCAGATGGCTCTCCGGCTGTATCATGTACTGTCATCGGTTGGCAAACCGACCGCTGCCTGGCCGTCCGAGAGCCCATTCCACCAGAGCGATCGCAGCTACCACGGCGTTCCTTTCTGGTGTGCCCCTGCTGGACATATGCAGGGCTGCTACGTGGAGGTCGACGCACACCTTCACGAAATTCTACTGCGTCGATCGGGATTCCAGGGAGGAGTCCACGGTCGGCCAAGCAGTGCTGCGCAACCTGTTCGCCTGAGGTGAGCCTGGTGAGGAGGTAAGAATTGCTTAATGTTGAGTTTGATGTAATGCTTAATGTTGAGCCTTTGCCACCTCCCGTGGTTGTGCATGTGTGTACTGCTATGTATTCTTTATTCATGAGCATGTGAATCCATGCCAGACCCCATGCTGGAGAAGGAACACGTTACTTACCTGTAACTGTTGTTCTCCAGCATGGGTCTGGCATGGATTCACATGCGAACCCTCCCGCCTACCCCTCTGCGGCTCTTCACTTGGTCATACTGCCACTTCACGTGCTTCCAAATCTGAAGATGGCTGCCAGAGGCGGTGCTTAGGTAGAGGGCAGTCATTGGCTGTGGTCAGTATGACGCAGAGACCAGTGATTGGTTATTACTACGAAAGACAGATCAGAAACGAAACTGATACTGATTTTTTCTTTACCGAGGATTCCCAGCCTGACGACGGGGAATATTCATGAGCATGTGAATCCATGCCAGACCCATGCTGGAGAACAACAGTTACAGGTAAGTAACTTGTTCCTTAGTACCTTTCACCTAAAATGCTATAATGTTACCAAATGCATTGTGATTATATCCAAAGTCTGAAACTCCTAGTAATGATGAAGTTATGAATATGTCTGTTTTCTTTCATTCAACAATTTTCTGTTTTTATAGCGCTATCACACACCACCTCGGTCAAGATCTTGTTCAGAATCTGAAGATGATGAGAAAAGCAGTGAGACTCCTCCTCACTGGAAAGAGGAAATGCAGCGATTAAGGGCTTACAAACCCACAAGTGGAGAAAAATGGACTAAAGGAGACAAGTATGATTTTAAAATAATGAAGTCTGTATTGAGGAAATAGGTTTAAATGGCATTCTAGAACCCTTCATGGTGGTCTACTTGAAACTGGCGCACACTGTTGCAGAACTCTACATCTGAGTAGATCTGGAGATACTTGATCTATAGCCTGCATGATGTACAAAGTTTGAAAATGAACATGTTCACGCCATGATTACCATTAAAAATCAATCCACTAACCATGTTAATGGTACTAAGAAATGTTGGCTTAAGGGAACTGCCTTTGATAGGGTTGACTAACCTGTGGATTGTAGAAGTTTGGTTTTGTTTCGGCAATGCTGCCTTTTTCTTCATACAATGTAAGTGCTACTTTTGCAGTGTGAATCTGCTTTTAGATTTGCATGGTTTGCATAGTGCACCAAACAGTGGTTTACTGTGGAAACTTTTAGGTTTTCTCGAGCATCATGTCAACAATCGCATGACTAGGCAGCAGAAACTTCCATGATGCTACTCAGAGAATAGTTTGTTCTTTCTCACAATCCAGGTGTGTTTGGTGTTGGTGGGAGCTGCAAAGAAAAAAAGAAAATCATACAGATCAGGATGATCACTCCATCAGGCTTCCTTTGGCTAGAGAATGTATAGTTTTCGATTAAATGCACTGTTTGCCCTGGTTGAGGTATCCGTTATGGAGAACAACATTTTATCTTCAATGATGTTTTTCTTTGCAAAGGAATCCACCCTAAGATTTTGCTGCTAGGCCAGCTGGGAACCGAGAGCTTTGTAGTGACCTACAATAACATGGTGAAACGTAGACTTGTCACCCATGTGCCAAAGAGGGGAATTCTTTTGGGAAGCACCCATGGATAGAAGTTAAGCAGATTGGTAGTTAAAAACTGTAAGAAGGTGCAACTGTTATTTTGCAAGGTCACCGTACATTTACAGCAGGGTAAACCATTTCAAGTTGCAAACAAAAAGCCAGGCATAAATGTAACTCATCCCTTGGCTTGAATGCCAGTTTTTCACATGCCTATCCTACTTACTCTGCAGGAGGGAATAATCGTATTCCTGTGTCGGGTAGAAATAATGTTGCTTTTTACCATTTTTTTATAGGCTTTATTTGATTTAAAATATATACAAACCTTTAGCCACAATTTATAACAGATACATAAACATTGCTTCACCATGACGACTCACCTAAATGTCAAGCTTCACTATTCTGACTCAATTACAGTTTCGTTTAGTTTTTAAAAAATTAACAAAAGTATCACCAAATCCAAGGAATGTGAGATATGGTTTCCTCTCAAGATTTCCAACCACCAGTGTTCAGTTATTCTCCATTTGTTGTTCTTTTTGAAGTCATCCATAAGGTTCTTTCTCTTGTCATCAATTGCACTGCATTTTAACACAAGTTGCTTTAGAGATTCCACCTTGTGTATCCTTACACAGTCTGCAGTAATTCGGTATCGGGTTGTTCTTCCTCTTGTTTTAATTTGGCTGTTCGGAACAAGTGGAGTCGAAATCTCATGTAATCTCTGTAATCTCTAATGAACCAATTTGGAAATTGCACAAGATACCTGGGTAATGTGTTGAGCTTTCTTGCTTCAGTAAACGGTTTCCCATAAGCAGTCAGGGGTTATCTCTCTTCTTGGGTCGCTATCCAATGTCGAATATATAATTTTCGTTTGATTGTGTCCGAATTGTTTGTCTCATCTTCCCCCAGTTCTTTCAGGATAGCCTGACATAAGTTTTTCCATTCGGTTAAAGTTAACACGCTGTTGAATATTATAGCGCTTTCAGCACGGCAAAGCCTCCTTTGTCAGATGCTCCTAATTTTTTACGGTATAGTGCCAGCGATGCCCAGACTACCTTCGTTTTCATAGCTGTCAAGCCCAGCTCCATTCTCGGAGCTTGCATTGGGGTGCTCTTTGGAATTCTTAGCACCTTTTTCAAAAAAATAAACCCTCGATTAACGTCCAGTTTTCAGCACGAAATGAAAATACACACTCTGCGCTCCGTAGGTCAATGGTATAACTTTCGATCTATAGAACGCAATAAGGAGTCTTAGTGAGTACCCACAATATTTCTTCATCAGCACTCTACCTTGGCTTGCCAGGTTTCGGGCCTTTGATCTCATCAGAGTTAATCTTGGAGCCTCTAATCTGCTTGTGTTGAGACATACACCCAAGTATATGAACAATGACACTCGTGGCATCTTCTGTCCTTTCAGTTGCCAACAATTTACTGTTTTTCTTTTGCCTCTGGCTTGCTCACCGAAGGTCATGATCCTAGATATCGATGGATTGTTCTTTAAACCATTCTCATCTACATACCGCTGCAGAGCCACAAGTTGACACTGAAAGCCTACTGGAGTTTGGTCCAGCAAGACCACATCATCCTCATAAAGAAGACGGCTTATTTCTTTTCCTCCAATGTTCGGTGGAAAGAATCTGGTGTTACTAAATGCATCTGCAACTTCATAGGTAAATAAGTTGAAGAGATCTGGCGCAAAGGGGCACCCTTTTTTAAGCCACTTATTTGTCCTTATTTTTTTTTTTTAGAGCAGGCCAGGTCTATCAAGCCTAATTCTGATACAGGTTTCAGAGTAGAGCTCTTGTATAATTTCCTGGGTGAACTTCGGGCATCCCCATTTCTCCATTTTCAACCGTAGTTGGACCCTGTTGACTGGGTCGAAGGCTTCGCTTAAATCGATAAACGCCATGTACACTTTGTTCACTTTTGATCTCTCCACCTGTTCCTTGATGATATTTATTATGAAGATGTTTAAAGTGGCTGCTACGCCCTTAATGAAGCCACTTTGCCATTCGTCACAGTGGTTGGTCTCGATACTCCATTTCTCCAGCATGGGGTCTGGCATGGATTCACATGCTCATGAATATTCCCCGTCGTCAGGCTGGGAATCCTCGGTAAAGAAAAAACCAGTATCAGTTTCGTTTCTGATCTGTCTTTCGTAGTAGTAACCAATCACTGATCTCTGCGTCATACTGACCACAGCCAATGACTGCCCTCTACCTAAGCCCCGCCTCTGGCAGCCATCTTCAGATTTTTACCACACGTTCATGTGTTGGGATCCTCGTGCTATTGCTCTCGAGCGTTAGTGCTATTTTTTCACGTTTTTTCTCAAAAAACGTCGTTTTTTCGGTCAAAAGAGCCTCAAGCTCCACCGACTCTCCATCCGATCAACGGGGACCCGTGTCGGATTCGTCTACGCCCCTCAAGGGTGAAGATTTCGTCGAGCTACGCTTTTGGAGGACTCCAGAAGTTTCTCAGGCCCATCTCGGACATGGCCCAGGAGAAGGGAAGCTCGACGCCCGGAAAGCTGTTCAGGGTCTACCCTGGATGCCAGCTGCAGAATGTCTTCAAGGAAGACGAACACTCCTTTTGTCTTTACTGCCTACATGAGGACAAGACGCATGTGGAGAAGGACTGTGCATTTTGCGGCAACATGTCGGAGCGGACCATGAAGGACCGCCATCAACGTCTCGCCAACTGGCTGGAAGGGAAGAGCCTGTCCGGCGAGAAGAAGAGGAAGAAATCCGAGCGGTCTTCTAAGACCTTTGAGGACGCCCCGGCGACGGGGGTCCAACACAAGGCCAAGCACCGCGAGTCCGCTGGCACCGGGAGCGCCGAACGGTCGGGCTCTACGGGAGCCAGGCAGGGCGCATCCTCCCCGGCACCATCAACCACGAGCCAACACTCTGGGTCGGGTAAGAGGAAGGCCGAGCACCCGGCGAAGCTCCTGGAGAGGCCCCGGTCGAGCTCGAAGGCCCCATCGGAGGGGGAGCGAGGCAGTGTCCCCCCCCCCCCCTCAAGGAGAAGGCGGTGAGCGCACCTAAGGTGGTGAAAGCCTTAATCCATCCGGCCAAGGCCTCTATCGAGACAGTCGCGGCGGTCCTGGCTCAGCCTGTGGAGGCTACACCAGTGGTGGCGACCTCAGGGCTCAGAGTCTCCCTGCCTCCGCAGAGGGAGTCCTCTTTTATGCCCATCGACAGGACCCCCGTGAAGCCTCCGGCGGAGAAGAAAAAGGGGGGGCAGGAGGTCGTCGTGGATTCGGCCTCAACCTCTGAGGAAGAGCTGATCGAGGTCTTAAGCCACGGCCTTGGCGTGGAAGAAGACCAGCCCGTCGGGAAGGATCCCGACGCAGGAGACGACGATATCGTCGAGGGTGCCGACGGGGCCCCTGACCGCCCGTCGGACTCCCCTCTGCCAGCGCCGCAAGACAACTCGGCGGCCATTTTGTTGGCTATACAGTCCTTATGCTCAGAGATAAGGACGACACTGCCGTTACTACCAGCGGAGGAACCACTCCCCTCGGGGGACCCGGAACCAGGACCTTCTGGCAGCCCTCCCCCCAAGAAAAGAAGGATTCACCCTCCACCTCCTTTTCAGCCGTCGCGCCCCGTTCAGCCCTCCTCCCAGTCCACGACTCGAGGGGATGATACGGGGACTGACACAGCCGCGACGGGTACGGACGACGAGGTGTACGACGAGGATCTGCCGTCACCTCCCACCCTGGCTTCCCCGCCCGACGAGATTGGATCGTTTCACTCCATGATCGCCAGGGCATCCGAGCTCTTCCAGCTCTGCCCTGAGGAGAAGAAGAAGGAAGGTTTCCTTTATCAACGGCGCGAGGCCAAGAGGAAGACGGTCCTCGCGGTACCTCTACTGGACGATATTTGGGATGAGGGCCTTGCCCTCCTCAAGAACCCATCCACGACGCCGGCTAGAAGAGACCGGTACGAGAAGACGTACCGGGTCCCGGACGCGGCCCCCTTGTGCCTCGGGCACAGCCTACCCCGGACTCCGTCGTCTCCGTGGCGGCCAGGAAGAAAGCGGGGGGGGGGTGCGGCCTACACGTCGACTTCCCCGCCAGACGGCGAGGGAAAGAAATTGGACACGATGGGGCGCAGGGTCATCTCGTCTGCAGCGACGACGATTAAGGCGGCCAACGCCTTGGCTATCGTAGCCCGCTACAACAAGGAGCTGTGGTACAAACTGGCTTCCCTGCTGGACTTCCTACCGGACGACAAGAGGGCGGATGCCCTGGAGATCTTGCAGGAGGATGAAGTGGCGTCGGACCACGCCATCACGATTGCGACGAACATCGCCGACACTGGATTTCGCCAGTTGGGCAACGGCGTGTGCCTTAGGCGGAGTGGATGGCTCAAGGCTACTGACTTCCGTCAAGACGTACAGACCAGAGTCCTGGACATGCCGTTCGATGGGAACAACCTGTTTGGGAAAACAGTGGACGATTCCCTTCAAGCCATTAAAGCGGACACGGAGACGGCCCGGGCTCTCGGGGTTCTCCAGCAACGGCGGCCGCCCTTTCGAAGCGGCGGAGGCAAGGGCGCCTCCAAAGGTTCCGGCGGCGGATTTTCCACCTACCGTCAAGCGGCCCGTTCGTCGTCCCAGGAGGCTTACAGGGGACGAGGCAAGTCAGGCGGACCCCGCCGTCGTCGCCAAGGAGGTCAAGGCGGCAAAGCCTCGTCGAAGCAGGATTGAACCGGCCGTGGGGTCGGGCCCCACCGAAGCACCCCGGTGGGAGGCCGGCTGGCGAGCTTCGTCAGCGTGTGGGAGTCCATCTCCACCGACCGTTGGGTGCTGGACGCCCTAGTCCAGGGCCACGCGCTCGAGTTTCAAAGAAGGTGCCCGCGCGTCCCCCCTGTGGCCAGGAAAGAGCTTCACGTCCCTCAGCTTCTCCTGGAGGTAAAGGCGATGCTCAGGAAGGGCGCCATCGAACTCGTCCCAAAGAGGCTTCGGGGCTCCGGAGTTTACTCAAGATACTTCCTCGTGAAGAAGAAGACGGGAGGATGGCGCCCCATCCTAGACCTTCGACGACTGAACAAGTACATCAAGGCACAGAAGTTCCGGATGGTCACCCTCCAGCACGTCCTGGGCCAGCTGGAGGAGGGCGACTTCCTGTCGTCGTTGGATTTGGAGGATGCCTACTTCCATATTCCCATCCTAAAGGGGCACCGAAAATTTCTCAGGTTCGTGGTCCAAGGGCGTCACTATCAGTTCAGAGCCCTTCCCTTCGGACTACGGTCGGCACCCAGGGTATTCACCAAGTGCCTTGCACCAGTGGCGGCGCAGCTGCGCTGAGAGGTGATCCACGTCTACCCCTACCTGGACGACTGGCTCATCCGAGCCAAGACGAGGGAGCTCGCCGTGGAGCACATGGCGAGGACCGTCCAACTTCTCACGGACCTGGGATTCTCCGTGAACTACGCCAAGTCCCACCTGGTACCCGCGCAAGACGCACTGTTTCTGGGAGCGAAGCTCGACACAGTGTCCCTTCTGGCCTCCCCGTTGGAGGAAAGGACCAGGGCCATCCTGGGCAAGGTACAGCGGATGTTGGTTGCCGACACGGCCAAAGTGAGGTCCATCAAGTCCCTCCTCGGAATGATGTCTTCTTGCATCTACCTCATTGACCTGTGCAGGCTCCGGATGCGCCCGTTGCAGGAGTTCCTGGACGCGCGCTGGATCCAAACGGCGGGCAGCTTCGAGGAAAGGATCACACTCGACGAGAGTTTCCGACGAGCGATCCGGTGGTGGGGCACCCGCATGCATCTGACGGCGGGCATGGACTTCCAGACCCCAGACCACCAGGAGACAGTGACCACGGATGCCTCCCTGGAAGGGTGGGGAGCGCACACCGAAAATCTGCACGCGAGAGGCCTTTGGCTCCCGACGGAGAAGTCCCTCCATATCAACGTCCTAGAGCTCCGTGCAGTGTTTTGGGCCCTCGGGTCCTTCCTTCCGTCCCTCAAGGGCAAGGTGGTGAGGATCTTCACCGACACCACCACCACCATGTTTTACATCAAGAAACAGGGCGGAACCAGGTCCCCAGCACTGTCCAAGGAGGCGCAGGACATGTGGCATTGTGCCGTCGCCCAAAGGATGTTTCTGGTGCCGTTTCATCTGGCAGGGATAAAAAACACCATCGCCGACTAACTCAGCAGGGAGCTACGCTCGTGCCACGAGTGGGAACTACGGCAGGATCTAGTGGATCGCCTCTTCCGACGGTGGGGCACACCCCAGATCGACCTGTTCGTGACCGCGACCAACTCCAAGTGCCGGAGGTTCGCCAGCAGGTTCCCCCAGCCGAGGAGCATGGGCGATGCTTTCTCGTTTCCCTGGGAGGGCCTGTTCCTGTACGCTTTCCCTCCATTGCCACTGCTGATCCGGCTCATCAACCAGTTCAAGAGGTCACGGTGCAGGATGATCCTCGTCGCACCTGCGTGGCCGAGACAGATATGGTTCCCGGACCTTCTGGACTTGTCAGCATCCCCGTCAATCAAGCTGCCAGTGGACGCGGATCTGCTCTCCAGGGAAGGAGGCGCCATCCTCCACCACGACCCGAAGTCGCTGAACTTGCAGGCCTGGCTCCTGCAGCGCTAGAGTTTGGAGGATACGACATACCGGCCGACTGCAGAGTGGTTCTTGCAAAGGCCAGGGCGTCCTCGACTCTTAAATGCTACTAACACAAATGGAAGAGGTTCTCTGTCTGGTGCCACGCACAGAAGATTAACCCTCTACGGATTACGTCTCCCCAAGTACTGCCGTACCTGTTGACGCTGGCCAAAGCTGGACTGGCACACGCGTCCATCAAGATTCATCTTGCTGCGATCTCCCGATACACCAGAACCACGGGGTGGACGTCCTTGTGGTCTCATCGTCTGGTAAAAGAGTTCATGAAGGGGCTGTTCAGATCGTTCCCGCCGGTGAAGGCTCCGGCCCCGGCGTGGGAGCTCAACGTGGTGCTGACCAAGCTCATGGGACCTCCGTTCGAGCCTCTGCACTCGGCCCCGTTGAAGTTCCTGTCGTGGAAAACAGCGTTTCTTGTGGCCATCACCTCCGCACGACGGGTGGGAGAGATCCAGGCCCTTTCCTGCAAGGCCCCGTACTTGACTTTTCACGACACGAGGGTGGTGCTCAGGACGCACCCCTCCTTCATGCCCAAGGTGCCGTCGGACTTCCACCTCAACGAACCCTTGGTGTTGCCTGTGTTCTTCCCTTCGTCTCCGGCTGAGAGGACTTTGCACTCGCTGGATGTGGCTAGAGCGCTGAAGTTCTACGTGGACCGCACAAAGTGTTTTCGGAAGACGTCACAACTCTTTGTGAACTTTGGACCTGTCAATCAGGGGAAGGCTCTCTCGAAGGCTTCCATTTCCAGATGGCTCTCCGGCTGTATCATGTACTGTCATCGGTTGGCAAACCGACCGCTGCCTGGCCGTCCGAGAGCCCATTCCACCAGAGCGATCGCAGCTACCACGGCGTTCCTATCTGGTGTGCCCCTGCTGGACATATGCAGGGCTGCTACGTGGAGGTCGACGCACACCTTCACGAAATTCTACTGCGTCGATCGGGATTCCAGGGAGGAGTCCAGGGTCGGCCAAGCAGTGCTGCGCAACCTGTTCGCCTGAGGTGAGCCTGGTGAGGAGGTAAGATTGCTTAATGTTGAGTTTGATGTAATGCTTAATGTTGAGCCTTTGCCACCTCCCGTGGTTGTGCATGTGTGTACTGCTATGTATTCTTTATTCATGAGCATGTGAATCCATGCCAGACCCCATGCTGGAGAAGGAACAAGTTACTTACCTGTAACTGTTGTTCTCCAGCATGGGTCTGGCATGGATTCACATGCGAACCCTCCCGCCTACCCCTCTGCGGCTCTTCACTTGGTCATACTGCCACTTCACGTGCTTCCAAATCTGAAGATGGCTGCCAGAGGCGGGGCTTAGGTAGAGGGCAGTCATTGGCTGTGGTCAGTATGACACAGAGATCAGTGATTGGTTACTAATACGAAAGACAGATCAGAAACGAAACTGATACTGGTTTTTTCTTTACCGAGGATTCCCAGCCTGACGACGGGGAATATTCATGAGCATGTGAATCCATGCCAGACCCATGCTGGAGAACAACAGTTACAGGTAAGTAACTTGTCCCTTGCCCAATGTTCTCAAGGCCAAGGTATCAAATCCCTTCCCCACTACATCCAACCGTTCTATGGGGCGGTAGTTGTTTGGATTCGATCTCGCCCCCTTTTTAAAAATCAGGATGATAATCAAGGTCTTCCAGGAATCTGGCACTTTCCGTGTATTTATTATATGATCGAATAGCATTTTTAGAATTTTAGCCCATACAATGGGATTCTCTTTTAACATGAAGTTCGTCAGCCCATCCGGGCCTGGGGCTCTTGATTTACTAAGTTTGTTTATTACATCTTCGATTGCCTCTGTTATATTTAGTTGACTCCATGTGTCTTTAGTGTATCTCTCTTCACAGGTTCATACGTTTCTGGGTCTAAGAATTTAGAGAAATACAGGGTCCAACTAGCGGCTGAGATAGAACTTGTCGCTAATGCGTCTTGCGGAGCCTCTGTGGTGTTGATCATGGCCAAAATTTCACCAGTGTTTTTCTTTCTAATGCTATGTTACATGCACTCTGCATCTTGGTATGTAATGGCTTTTTTCCAAAGCTTTTGCCAATTTCTATATTTTTAGGGGATTGGGTCCTCCGACGTATTCCATATCTATGACAGTAATCACCACAGCTGTGCTGCTTTAGAAAATGTTTCTACGTCGATATGCTGTCCTCGAGGGCCTCCGTCGAGCCGAGGTCACCGTATGTTATAAGTAGGACGCACGACGCCTGTAGTCTCAGTTTCGTTTTTTCCACGAATGTGTTCGCTTCGGAGAGCTTGGCGCGCCTCGACTCTTCTGAGATCTGTTCTTTCGGTTCCTCCAACCGGTTCGTTTGTAACGACACGGATGACTGTGTGGACTGCCAGTCGCTTACTTCAAAGGCCTTGCGGGAGCGTAAGAAGAAGCTTTCCGTCGGTAAGGTGGCCAAGCCCCAGAAGTCGAAGTCCACCGGACTTCCGACGGACGATTCGAGGGGCGACTCTCTGCATCGTCATCGTCAGTCCGGGGGGTCTCAGTCCCGCCATTCCTCTGCCTCTTTGAGGCACTCACGGAAGCGCCGTCACCGGTTGCCTTCCCCGTCCTCGTCCGAGGACTCTGCCTGTCGGCGGGTTGCTTGTCCCAACAAGCATTCCACTCCTGCCGAATGGGATTCCTTTCGGCAGGAGATAATGGCGATTTTTTTTTTTTTCAGTCGCAGGGCTCTAGTCCGTCCGCGCCGTCGGTAGACGCCAGTTGTGACCGTGCTAGAGACACCACTCGCACGTCTTTGGGCTCGAGTGGTCGTCACGATCACCAGGCGCCTTCGAGGTCCTGGTCGGACAAGGTTGGTCGCTCTAGACATGCCCATTCCAGGTCCCGGTCCTCGACGCCCTCAAGACCGTCGGAGCCTGTGAAGTCTTCGAAGAAGACACCGACGCCTGCGGCGCCGAGGTCGTCGAGGGGCTCGAGGCTCTGCCTCCGAGGAAGCCATCGATGCTATCGGCGCCCAGGCTGTCGAAGGACACGCTCGGGGCTCCGCCCTCGAGGACTGTGTCAAAGCTGTTGGCGGCATGCTCTACGTTGACGCCGATTCCATCGACGCCTTTCGTGGCTGTTTTGTCAGAGGTACCCCGTGGCACGGTGGAACCCCCTAGAAAGGCTCTGGCCAAGGCTAAAAATGTCTGTCCCTTTTTCTGTGCCCTCATTCAAGCCTCTGGATTATATTTCTGAGGTGGATGAAGGGTCTGAGGAAGGTATGGTTCCTGAGGAGGTACCTGACGAGATTTTGTCAGATTGACGACCTGCGGCAGTCATTGCACGACGCAAGTGGTCTGGACACCTCTCCGGAGGTGGAGTTCTGTAGGCCTGAGCCTGGCACCCATGCCGAGTCCTCGTACCGGCGCCTTATGTCGAGGGTAACGGAATACTTGGGGTGGTCTGCGCCACCAGTGGATTTTCTGCACCATGACCTGACGGATATCCTCGACCAAGGTCCACCAACTAACCCGCAAGCGTTTTGATTGCTGGACGAAGAAAGTGTTTTCTTCAGGGGTTATGGCTTTGCAGGCAGCCAACTCCGTGTGTGCCTTGTCACGTTTCACGCACACTCTGTGGAACGGTTAGTGGCTGATCATATTCCCGAAGAGGAGGAACGGGGATGGTTTTCTTGCCATGGTGCAGGATGGCAAGGATGCCATGTGAGTCCGTTCAGTCGGGTCTGGACATAGCAGATTGTCAGCCGGTCCATGGCGGCGAGCACCGTAATACACAGGTTTGCATGGTTGCAGAAGTCGGAGTTTGCTCCGGATGTGCAAGCCCGGCTCCTCAACATGCCCTTTGATGGTGAACATCTTTTTGGCAGCGAGGCTGACGAGTGCCTGGAGAGGTTGCAGACCTCCAAAGCTGGAGCGAAGTCGTTGAGCGCAGCAGTTCGCCAACCTCCACCTTTTCGTCCTAGGGGACAGCAATGGAGGGGAGGTTCCTTTTGATATTACTCCTCTTTTGGTAAATCGAGAGGAGCTGCAAGTCAAAGGGGCCACCATAGGAGTACCAGAGGTGGAAAACAGGGTACTCGAGGTGCCAAAGCCGCTCGGGAAGTTGCCTCTTTGCCCTCTGGCACTGCCGTAGCCACTTCAGCTCAGTCATGTGGCCATGTCCCATGGTTCGCCGGTTGGGGGAAGAGTGGCGTGCCATTACTTCAAATGTGTGGGTTCTGGAGATCATAGCCCACTGCTACTGTCTTCCTTTTTGGCAGAGGCAACACAACAGTCCACCAGGGAATCTCTCTTTGAGTCCGGATCCGCTCCTGGCGCAGGAAATTCAGTCCATGCTGGAGAAAGGCGCCATAGAACTGGTGCCTGTAGCGGAGAGGAACAAGGGATGGTATTCCCCTTCTTTTTTGATTTTGAAGAAAGACAGGGGATTGAGACCCATCATGGACTTGCGCGCTTTGAACAAACTCCTCAGGAAGGACAAGTTCAAGATGGTTACTCTCTCTCAAGTCCTCCCGGTCCTACAACTTCAGGACTGGTTGGTGTCACTCGACCTCAAAGACGCTTACTTTCATGTGCCGATCCATCCCAAGCACAAGAAGTACCTGAGGTTCGCGGTTGGCGACTCGCACTTTCAGTTTCGGGTCCTGCCGTTCGGATTGACCTCCGCCCTGAGGGTTTTCACAAAGCTCAGGGTGGTGGTGGCAGCGTATCTCAGGAAAGGGGGATTCACGTCTACCCCTACCTGGACGATTGGTTGATCAGGGCGCACTCCCCCGAGCAAGTCCTGGATCATCTGTCCGTCACCTGCCACTCCCTTCACAAGCTGTGCTTCTCCCTCAACTTAAAGAAGTCCCACTTGATGCCAACTCAGCGGCTCCAGTACATCGGAGCAGTGCTCGACACATCCCTGGGGCAGTGTTTTCCTCCCCAGGTGAGGGCTCGTCACATTCAGCAGATGGTACACAAGTTTCAACATGCCCAGAATCTCCCAGCGTTCGAGTTCTTGAGGTTGCTCGGCCTCATGGCATCCTGCATTCTCCTGGTGCCAGAGGCCAGGTTGCAGATGAGATCTCTGCAATGGGCTCTCAAGATGCAGTGGTCAGTCCTCCGGCAGGATGTCGGACCCCGTTCAGGTGCCGCCCTCTATTGCTCAGGGTCTTCTGTGGTGGGCCAACGAAGGCACTCTGACGAGGGGGGCTCCATTTTGGCTACCCTGGCCGAAGGTGACGATCGTGACGGACGCATCCCTCACGGGATGGGGAGCTCATGCCAACGAGTTAACAGTCAGCGGTCGTTGGTCTCCGTCGGAGTCCAGACTCCATATCAATCTGTTTGAGCTGAGGGCCGCGGGCTTGCCCTGAAGGCTTTTCTGCCGACTGTGCGAGGAAAGAATGTCCTGATTCTGATGGACAACACAGTGGCCATGCACTACCTCAACAAAAAGGCGGGTGCAGGGTCACTTCCTCTATGCAGGGAAGCGATGCAGCTCTGGTTCTCGGCCATCCAGCAGGGAATTTCGATCTCGGCAGTTCATCTGGCTGGAGACGAAAACGAGACGGCGGACGCTCTGAGCAGGCAGAGCGCGATCTCTCACGAGTGGGAGTTGGCTCAGGAGATTCTCCTGGAGATCTTCGACCTTTAGGGGACCCCTCAAGTGGAGCTCTTCGCCTCCAGTGTCAACCAGAAGTGCGAAAGGTGCTGCTCACGGGAATTTCCTCCAAGAGGAGCCTTGGGAGACGCGTTCGTGGTGGAGTGGTCCTTCCCACTGCTGTACGCGTTTCCTCCAGTCCCCGTCATCCTGCAAGTGCTGCGGAGGTTCGGTTCCCGGATGATCCTCATTGCTCCGGCATGGGCCCGGAGGACGTGGTACCCGGACCTTCTCGACTTGTCCATCTGCCCTTCACGTCGTCTTCCCTACCGAGAAGATCTGCTCTCACGGTAGGGGGGGGAGGGGGTCAGGTTCTCCATCCAGAGGTCAGATCCCTCAACCTTCACGCTTGGCTTCTGAAAGGTTGAGGTATAAGGATTGGGACCTCCCTGAAGACGTGATGGAGGTGTTGGTTTCAGCCAGATGGCCGGCAACAAAGTCCCTGTATCATTGCCGTTATAGAAAGTTCTGCGACTGGTGCAGGGTTAAGAATGTGGATCCTTTTTCATGTGACATTCATGTGGTTCTGTCTTTTTTGCTTTCTTTAGCCCACAAGGGTTTGCAACTGGGTACCATTAAAGGTTACCTGGCGGCGCTGTCCATATTTAAGCGCTCGTCTGAGGAGTGTTCTTATTTTAAAATCCCTTTAATTTCTCAGTTACTGAAAGGGCTCACTAATGTGTTCCCGCCGTCACCTTTCCAGGTGCCCGGTTGGGATTTGAACTTTGTTCTCAAGTTTCTAATGGGTGCTGCATTTGAGCCTTTACATTCTTGTCCTTTGAGACTGTTAACCCTGAAAACTGTATTTTTAGTTGCGTACACTTCCGCTCGCAGAGTGAGTGAGTTACAGGCACTTTCAGTTAAGCCACCCTTCACTGTGTTTCATAGGGACCGGGTTGTCCTTAGAGTTTGTTCTTCCTTTCTTCCGAAAGTGGTATCGGAATTTCATTTAAACCAGAAGGTCCTTCTTCTGGCATTTTATCCTCCTCTGCATCCTGGTAAGGACGAGGAGAGGCTCCATAGGTTAGATCCTAGGAGAGCTTTAAGTTTCTACATTTCACGCATGTCCCGGGTCAGAGTGGATGATCAGCTCTTTATATGTTACGCTGGAAGGCGTTTGGGACAAGCTGTTACTAAGCAGACTTTGTCTAGATGGATTATCTTTGAAATTTCTGAATGTTACCGTTTGCCGGGTAAGGACCCTCAGTTAGGCTTACGGGCTCATTCTACTAGGGGTATGGCTGCCTCTACTGCCCTGCCGAGGGGTGTTCCTATTCATAACATCTGTGAAGCAGCCACCTGGGCTTCGGTCCATACTTTTGTAAGACACTACTCCCTATATTCTATCCATGGGCAGGATCTGGCCTTTGGCAAGGCGGGACTTTAATCTGCAATTTAATTGGACATTCTAAATTTCTATATTCTAAATTCTTTTCCCTCCTCCATACGTTGGTACTGCTTTGGGAGTCTGTCATAGATATGGAATATGTCGGAGGACCCAATCCCTTCGAAGAACAAGTTACTCTTACCTGGTAACGTTCTTTCGATGGGATGGTCCGACGACGTATTCCATATCGCTCCCTCCCTACCTGCCCCGCTACAGAATTTCTAATGCGATTGCAGCTTACGTTTCCGCAAGGCTTTCTGTGGTCATACTGGCAGAAGATTGGTGCCACACGTTGGGAAAAAACATAACTGAGGCTACGGGCGTCGTGCGTCCTACTTATAACATCCGGTGACGTCGGCTTGACGGAGGCCCTCGAGGACAGCGTATCGACGTCATCGATACAGACGCCGAAAGATTTTCCGAAGCAGCACAGCTGTGGTGATTACTGTCATAGATATGGAATACGTCGTCGGACCATCCCATCGAAAGAACATTACCAGGTGAGAAAGTAACTTGTTCTTCTGTTTTATTTTCTTTATTTTTATGGCTTTTTGTGTTGCCGGCTCATTCTTTAATAGTCTGATTTGTGATCTTATATACCTCTTCTGTTCCCTTGTGGCCTGATCGTAGTTATGATGGCGAGTGAAGCCTGGTTTGTTCTTTCCAGTTTTTTTTTGTCTCAAAGATTACTAAGAGTGCCGACAGTTCAACTACACCCTGCCGTGTATCGATTTCTGTAATTAAGCTGTTCATCAGCTAGGGTAAGGCAGTCTGTGTAATTCTCAATTTGGTACGTCCAGGCATCACTTTTAGGTCCGTGGAGTATTTCATGGTTATTCGAGGTGGATCACAAGTCACACCGCGATTTTATTTCGGCGGACATAGTCGCTGGGCTGTTTAGAATGTTCTGGGACACACTAAAGTAGTCTAAGATGGAACTGCCTTTTTTCCCTCTCGAGGTAAAATCATCTTTGATCGTATCTCCATTACTGCTATTCAGAATATGGATATTTCTTGATGTAGTGGTGTTTCTTCATTGTGATCCACAAGTTTTTTTAGTCTGTTTTAATGGGATTTTCGTCTGTAGAGTAACTATCCTTGTTTCCACAGTGTGCGTTCAGTTCTCCACACAAGATTAAGTGTGGATCATCCCTCTTCGTTCTCTGTTCATCCACCCATGCCATAACCCGATCAGGTAAATTGTTCATTGACTGGACAGCCGGGTTCCAATATAGGTTAATGATGACAATAATTTTTAACTCTTTGTTAGGTCTCACTAAGATCTTGCCTATCACTGTTTCCATAAAGTGGTTTGGGTTACCTACTTCTAAAGTTACAAAGTCCAAACTATTTTTAATTGCAGTTAACGGACCCGCCATCGGTCTTCCTTTTACACCGTTAAATGCTGGGTTTAGGTGGACGTTGAAACCTTCAATAGTTGGTGGACTCCTCGGCCAAGTCTCCTGGAGACAGATGATGATATGCTTCCTGATTCAAAAGTCTTCGTCTAACAGGAGATGGGAGAACCCCTGTGTATTACAGGAAGCTAATAGTAGCAGGCCATTCTCTCTCTCTTAGTGAATCTATGGCTAGTTGAGTTTTGTTTCTAATAATCCAACCAACCATTTCCAGTGGTCATCGCATCCGTCTCCGTTTGTATTTATGGGACTCGCATCAGTTATTGGGGTCCCTTTACCGTTTCTCCCGTTTCGTGGACCCTCCTTGTTTGGCCCTGGGCGAGGCTGATCAAAGTTTGACCTTTCTTCCTCTTATTTCGGTATGTGGTTCTGTCAGAGATTTGTCCCCTTCCCGTGCACTTGCCTCTACGTTTGTCAAGTTCCCAATATCGAATCCCATTGGTCTCAGATGTCTAGCTTCATCCAATATCAGATGAGTTGACTTGACAAATGTAGGGTCACCTTGTCCATTCTTTCATTATCCGGGATTTCTACAGTGGCTAGCTAATCTGTTGTCAGTAATCTGAGGGCCGGTATGTGATGAAATAATCTGATTACATTCGTCCTATTGAGGATCAAGCCATCTTCCAGGTCGACTACTCTCTCCAGCATAATCCGCGAGGTCTGATTATGTTGTTCCCCCATGTCACTGTTATGCCTTTGTCATTGTTTCCTCTCCCTGAGCTCTTGTCTTGTTCCTTGTTGGGCTTTATCTGATCTTTACGTCTAATAATCCTTAATGGAGATATTCTATATTCGTCATTCTTTCAGTAGTTTCACTTCTCGGTTTTTGGTGGTTGGCCAACGCCTGGTTGATCGATTGAGGGGTCTCACACCTTCTTCTCTGGTGTTTTCTGTCTTAATCCTTTTTTTTGGGGTTCCTTATTGCAGTTTCTTGGACGCTAGTCTGTTTTAATTGACTGGCAGTTTGGCCGAGACCTTCACAGGTTCCTGAACTACTGTCCTTAATTTCAGTATTGGGAGGTCTTCTAGTTGGCCTTTCCCTTCCTCTCTCTGCCTTTCCTCATGGGGGTTCTGGAAGGGTCAGTATGGTTGTTCCATCAATTCCCGTGTCAGTAGCTGCACTATCTTTTTGCTTTTTCTTTATTACTCTTGGGCAAACTGGCCTTTTGACCACTTCACGGTCTCAGCTTCGCATATATCCTCTTCGGATTCAGAGGATAGCGGATCGCGCGTTGACTCATTTTCACTAACATTGCTTTCCTTGTTGTCTCCAGACTCTATAATTCTATAAGTAGAATAGGTTGACAAGTTCATTAAGTCAATGATTTCATTATCTTAGTTTCCCTTATCTTGTGTTTTGCGACCCTCTTGAGTTGATAGCCCGGCCTGGTCTTTATCCATATCCACAGTTTTTGCTTCAATAGTTTTTGCCTTTACCTGAAGTGGTTGAAGGCAGTTTGCCTCTGGTAAAGTGATGTTTGTAATGAAATTCTTGCTGCTATTTGAATTTAAGTTTGTCGATCTTGATTGATTTTTGGTTTTTTAAATTCGAGTAGTGTTAGCCACTTGCTTGTTGATTTTGCTATTTTCCTACCCTTTGCTCGATCCGTTCGGTCAGTTGCCTTATGGATCAGGATTTTATTTGTTTTTTGAAATATCTCACATATTGTTTTTGCTGGTTATTTTTGTGTTTGTAACTCAGGGGGTTCCAGGAGACCGTGATCCACCTGCAACTCACCTTCTGTTCTCTTTGCAGTATGGGCTTGCACTCGAAATTGCGTGTCCTCATTACCGCATAGTGCTCCTCTTCCTTCTTTTCTGCCCTTTGAAGGAAGTTGAATTGAGAGGAACTTGAGACTTGATTACTTCAGGACTATATCTGGGCCCGGGACATCCATCTTCCCCGGCAATCCTTGGTTCCTCTGTAGTCTTGACAGTTGTGATAGGCTCTTGAGAATCCGTTTGAAAGGCCACTGACCTTGTGGATCTAGAGGAATGCAATTGGATTTGTTTTAATTAATTTGCGTCAAATGTTCTCGAGAGCCTGCACGCCTCTTTTTCTTTGATCACTTGATCTAAAATAGAGTGAAGCAGAGTAGCTACTTTAGAGATACAAGTGTCTAGGTCATTTTAAATACCTGACACAAAGCCTTCTACAAAGATAGACTTGGCATGGAGCATGGCCAAGGCTGTGGTTGGATCTTTTAACTGATCACCCATTTGTTCAATTAATTTAATAAAACGTTTCATTATAGTTGTCTCGGTGGAGACTATTGGGAAATCAGCATCTTTGGTTTGGTCTCCCAAATGGTGGTTGTTCCGGTTGACAGATACGTTACCCAACGTCTGGGTGGCTTTGGAGATGTTTACCTTGTTGATATGTTCTTATTGAGGTCTTATATCCACAGCAATTTTTGTTGTGTCCAACCCCTTAATTTCAGGATTTGATGGCTGTTGAGTAAAGTCTGATACAGTCCGCACTCATTGTTCCTGCTGTCTTGGCAAAAATGACTGATTTCCTTGCTGTGGCACACTTATCGGATATTCTACCATCAAATGTTTTGGTTTTATTAGAAGAGCCTTTACTCACGCTCCTATCCCCTGTCATAGTCTCTTGTTTCAATTCGATAGTTGTCGAGGTTTCTAGCAGCAGTTGGTCCGGTATTTCGCTGTCGGGGCTTAGTTATATTAGTAGAGTTCTTCAGTTTTTCTTGGGTAAACATCTGATAAGTATTGTAGTCCAGTGGTGTTAAACCTGTGGGCTTCCATATGTTAGTGTTTGATAAATGTGGCTTGGTGATGGTACTGCTTCTGTAATTTTTACATTGTGATTGATTTGCACACGACTGTACTATGGTCACCGGGACCGTAAATACGGCTGTCTTAGTAAGTGAGTGCGTTACACCGTTCTGGCTGGGGTTCCCTTCTCTTCCGAAATGCCACAGTTTATCTGACAATATCTGGGGATCATTTTTCATTCCATTGCCGTTCTTGTAATCCCCACGTCTGATGTGTGTGCCATTTCGTTCATCACACTTCTGCATTTTTCTATGCACTCTTCTGAGCTTCTCTCTAACTCCATCTTTGCATCTAACATATGGTTTTCAGGTTGTTTGGGCTTATCCTCTCCATCTTCAGTCGCTACTTTGCGGTCTTGTTCATGTTCAACTTCTCCTCTCCCGACATGTCCCACGCCCGCTCACCTTAAAACTTGGATCCTGGGCATCTAGTGCAGCGCATGCAATGGTTTCTTATTCGCCAGCTGCTATCTCCTGGGTTGCGTTGCCGGTGACCGCCATCCTGATTCACCCGACCCGCTGGGCGTTAGATGATAGATGTTAATAATACGCTAAGGGTACTCCGTCTTCCGTCCTCTACGTCTGCTTGGACTGCACCACTCAGCTGCTCCACTCCGCGGCCACACGTAGTTAATATAATTAACTGCTGCTGCTTCCAAATGCTGAACACAGTAGACAGACTGCTCACACGTACAGAGTAGCCTGCTTGGACTGCACCACTCAGCTGCTGCACTCCACTTCTGCTCTTTACAATACAATTCAGGTGCGCATATAGCATGCACTGGGCTTAGAATTTGCTCGAGCTATTGGCTAGTCAACTTTGACTCTTAGCAAGTAAGAAATGGTGTACTGTATTCGTGTGTAGAATTGAGGTGGGTTGTGACTTTTTATGACTGGCCAGTGGCTTGCAACTTGAATTTTCTACCGCAGTCATGCATACTGGTTATTTGCCCTTAAAGATTTGACACCTAGTTCTTTTGATTTCTTTTTTGAAATTTTTTTATTTTTATTTTCCACCTTAAAAAGAATAAAACCATTCCTTTGCTAACTTTTACGATTTGGATTCTACGCTACAATTTCTGCTTCTTCTCTTTACACCTTTAGGCATCGAAAATAGGTGAATTCGTTTTCAGTGCCAAAGACTCAGAAACCGGTTTTAAAAACTTGAATGCCAAAGCAGCGTCGATGTTGAATTCAACTTAATACATTTCAGCCGGAAAAAGGTCATTACCGGGCAAACTAAATCAATGCTAAAGTATTTTTCCAAAAACGAACAGTGCCTCCAGTGAATATGGGGATATTACAACAAGAAGCTCTTTGAATGCTATGTTTTGTGTATTTAATCTTTCAGTGTTATTGATACCCTCAAATAGGGTTAAGAAATAACTTTCAAAACATCTATATTTGGTGTCCTTCGCCTAAAATTCAACTTTAGTATCATATGCAGGTGTACACTTTAGCGCAGTATAGCTGCTAGACTAACTTTTAATGCTATTCATATTTTAAAGTTTCATCAACCTTTTCAATACTTTTACTCCGATAACTGCTTTTGGCGCCATGGTGGAAGCATTGGAAATCAGCCCGATTAACCTCCTTGCCACTACCATCATAAATTCAAAAATTCAAATCTTATACTAAACCTGAAAAGAGGTGGTCTCACACATGCCCTTTCTAAAATATGATGCATCGGAGTACACTTTGGTATTAGCTGAGAGCAAACATGCCATCAGAGCACAAGAAAAACTTCCATACAAAATGTGCAAGCCTGAGGACCTCCTCACCTTTATTTGCATGTTTAAAGAATCCATGGAAATTAATCCGGTTTTCTTACACTGAATATTTGAACCAAAGCCGCCTAGGACTCCTCTACAATTGTGGCTGCTTCTAATAAAGGCAAAGCCCTCTTTGCCACAGTCATACTGTGTGACCCCTTTACCCGACCCAGAAATAACAGATATCTTAGAAAAATGTAATGCCATCAATGATTATTTCTTCTTTTGCAGAATCAACCCAATTACACATCGCAATATTGGATTCGCAATGACTTAAGCATATACCTTCTTGAAAATATACAAATGATATATGCGTATCACACACCCACCATAACTACACCCATTCCCTTTGCAGTTCTATTCATCATTCTCCCCAAAAAAGTCTCCTGCTGAGAATCTGGGCAAGCATGTTGTACAGATTATCAATCTTTCTCTTATGGAAAGAATTAGTCCCCTTAACCTGAAAACCACCATTATCAAGCTGCTTCTTAAGAAACCCTGTCTTGATCCAACCGTAATGGTGTATTACCTATCAATTGCCTGCTTACACTGACTGGCCAAGATTCTCAAAAAAATGTTTTTTTACAGTTGACAGACTTGTTTGAATTTATTCACAATTTGGATCCAGTTAAGTTTGGTTTCCAACCCAGGCATGGGACTGAGACAACGCTGGTCTTATCCGCCGCATTCGATACAGCGGCCATGTCATTTTATTACACTGGCTCTCTAACCATGTAGGAGTCGCTGGCCCTGCCTTCGATTGCTTCTTGAGTTTTCTCTCAGAACTCAGAATATGAAATTCAGACCCTTCACTCATATGGTGCTGATTCTCAACTATTTCTCAAGGTTTCCAGCCCCTATGAGGCGTTTGATCAGCTTTCCCTTGAGGAGACCAAGCCAAGGCTGAGCGATAAAATAAACCTCAGCTTAACCCACTGAAAACTCTAACTATGTTCCTGGGTCCAAAACATCTGCTAAATGACTCTACTCACCACCCATCTCCTCTTATCATTGTTTGGGCTTCCCACAACCTTCCATACCAAAGTTAAAAATCTTGGAACTACTTGGGCCCCCAAACCTTTGCTTACCAAATAAATGCCATATGGTGGTAAAATCATCTTTTTTCTGTCTTCACAAAAAATGCCGTACCCTTCCTTTCTTATCCAAATCCGATTATGCCTCAGTGTTTGGAGCGTTGGTTATGTCCCGGTTGGTCTATGCCAGCACACCTTATATGGGTCTGCCAGATTTTCTCAGTCGCCGCCTGCAATCCGTACAAAATCCAGCTATTCGTCTCATTCTTAATCTAGTAAGATATTCTATATCCAGCCCCAGACGCTTTTTCACTGGCTGCCTGTCAGCCAGCGTATTTTTCAAATACTTTTCCTAGTCTACAAATGTATTCTCATTCCAGCACCTCAATAGCCTGCACAAAAAAAAAATTATTTCAGATCATCCCCCAAGCCGTCTTCGGTCAGCACAACATCAGTTGGGACGCCAACGCTTTTCAGCTGCTGACCCCTCCTCTTTGGAATGAATTGCCACTTCAACTTTACTCAGACAATTCCCTGCTAGTCTTCAGAATTATTTGTACAACTTTTCCGTTTACCTAATCTTTTTCTTCAATTTTTGTTCTGCTTCAGTCTTTCTACATATCACCTGGGGGTAGATGTATTTCGAAGGGATTGTGTCCTCTGACATATTCCTTATCTTTGATAATACGTTTCCAGCTTGCTGGCCTCGAATATTTTTTCTGTAGAGGGCGCTGCGCGTCGAAGTCCGCCGAGTCGGTGTCCCTCGACGGCCACCGTATCGGCGCTGACGTCACCATGCCCATAAATAGCCACGCGTGCGTCCGTTGCTCAGTTCCGTTTTTCCGCGCTTCGTGGGGGCCTCGGAACATCGTTGCTCAGTTCAGTCAGGATAACTATCTATTTCTACTCGAATATACCTTATCGTTCTCGATGGCTTCTTCATCAGAACCGACGACGCGCGATCCGGCTTCAAGAAATGTCGAGACTGCGGTAAAAAAATGTCTATAACGGATCCACACAGGATCTGCTTATGGTGCTTAAGTGTAAGTCAGCCAAAACCACCTCGAAAGTTTCGTCGGCTGAGTCGAGGCATTCGTCTCCTCGCCGTTGAAAACATTCCCATTCTAGATCTTGAAGCAGCTCCCACCATTCGTCGAGATCAAGACACTCAAAAAAGTGACGTCGAAGGTCCCATTCCTCGTCGTCTTCTGTGTCCCCAGAAAGAGTCTCCTGTCCCACTAAACACAGTTCACAAGCTGAGTGGGAGGAATTCAGAAAGAAAATGTTAAGCCTCTTCGAGAACGCGGCCTCGACCCCCTCGAAGACAGCTGAGGGTGATACCCCGGGTGAAAAACCCAAAAAATCAAAACGCCGAGAGTCGCAGCACCCGGCGAAACATTCCACCCGAGAGCGCCATGAGCCATCGGGTAAGAAGGCACCGTCTTCGTCGTCGAAGATTCCTTCGACGCAAGGATCGACGCCGTTGTCGAAGGGTTCCTAGACGCATCGGTAAATCGGCTCAACGCCATCGCCGATGAAAGAGAGGACCAAGGCCACCCCACAGCCAACAGTGATTTCAAGGGCCTCCGGCACGACACCGAGACCGTCGTCGATGCCCTCAAGTAGGATCCCGATCCTCTCGAGTTCTTCGAGACCCCTTCCAGTTTTTTCGACGCCGTTTTCGGCGCCTTAGAAGCCTGTTACATCGGCGTCGACGACATCGACGTTTTCTCGTCCAATAATGACGATTTTGGCTCCTTCTGCCTCTGAAATGGGTTTTACTCCATTTCAGAGGTCAGAATACCCTGGACTTGCTTCAATTTATGAAGAAGGGGAAGATTCTGACCAGGAAACATTCGGGTTACAGAGGACCACACTGCCTACTGCAGAGGATTTCACCTCTGAGGAAAGAAGGCTGAAGGAACTACAGGAGTCACTACATGAGGCAAGTGGGCTGGACAGTTCCCCAGAAGTGGAATTTGTTAAGCCAGACCCAGGGGAACATGCCGAAACACCATATAGAACCCTGATGGCAAGAATAATTGAGTTTATGGGTTGGTCTGCGCCTTCACCTGTTTTCCAACAGGATGACCTAACAGATATATTGGACAAAGGCCCACAGGAGGACCCGGTGGTCCCCTTCCATGCAGCCTTACAAAGGAAAATTGCATCTAATTGGGAAACTCCCGAAGTTATCCCTGCAGTCAATAAAAGATTGTCAACCAAGTATAGGGTAGCGGCTGCTGACCCTGAATACCTGTCAAAACACCCGACCCCAGAGAGCCTGGTGCTTCAAGCGGCAACTTCATCTAGCAGTAGGACCGCTTACCCTACTGTCCCACAGGATAGAGATGACAAGAGGTAAGACTCTATGGCAAAGAAAGTCTTCTCTGCCTGTAGTATGGCGTTGAAGTCCATCAACGTCACCTGTACGCTCGCCAGGTTCAGTCGCACACTATGGGAGTGTGCTTCATCAGCGGCTGACTGCCCACCCGAAGGAGAGTAAAAGGAAGCCTTCCTTAACATTATTAAAGATGGCAAAGATGCCATGTGCGAATCACTTCAAACTGGCATCGATTCCGCTGACAGTATCAGCAGGGCCATGGCGGCAAGTACAACAATCCGCAGGCATGCGTGGTTGCGAAAGTCGGGCTTTGCCCTGATGTACAGACCAGACTTTTGAATATGCCCTTTGACGGCTCTTCATTATTCGGGAAAAAGGCTGATGACAGTCTGGAAAAGTTACAGACTTCTAAAGCAGCAGCAAAATCTTTAGGAGCTGCTATCCGCCAAACTGCTTTTCGCCCCTCAGGAACCTCTGGGAAAGGAAAGTCCTTTCGCTATTATTCCGCATTCAGGTTTGGCAGAGGACAACCGGCTCAAAGAGGCCAAAGGAGATCCACCCGAGGTGGACGAGTCAAAAGTACTAAAACCGCAGCAGGTGCCTCTTTACCCTCGGCATCTGCATCAGCCGCCCCCAAACCATTCTGAGGCCTTCCCGCACAATACACCTGTAGGGGGCAGGTTAACTCACCATCTGACGGAATGGCAGGCTATAACGTCAGATGCTTGGGCATTGGAGACAGTTGCCCAAGGTTACTGCCTACCCTTTCTACACATTCCTCAGAGTCATCCACCGGGGAACAACTCTCTAAAAGTTCCAGATCAGCTCCTCTTGCAGGAAATTATAGACCTGCTAGAGAAAGGTGCCATAGAACCGGTACCTGTAGCGGACAGGAACAAGGGCTGGTACTCCCCCCTACTTTCTCATACCAAAGAAGGACGGAGGACTGAGACCCATCCTGGATTTAGGAGAATTGAACAAGTTCCTCAGGAAGGACAAGTTCAAGATGGTAACTCTCTCTCAGATCCTTCAGGCCCTCCAGCTCCAGGATTGGCTGGTATCTCTGGACCTTCAGGATGCTTATTTCCATGTGCCAATCCATCTCAAACACAGGAAATACCTGAGGTTCGCAATTGGCGACTCTCATTATCAATTTCGAGTTCTGCCATTTGGGCTGACCTCCGCCCTGCGGCGAGTCTAAGGAGGGAAGGGATCCACTTCTACCCCTACCTGGACGATTGGCTGATCAGGACCGTATCTTCGGAACAGGCCCAGGCCCAGCTAGATTATGTCTGCCACTTCCTTCACAGACTGGGCCTCTCCTTCAATTTAAAGAAGTCACAGATGATACCATCACAGAGACTCCAGTTCATTGGAGCGGTCCTGGACACTTCCCTGGGAAAAGCCTCGCCACCAGAGGTGAGGGCTCAAGATATTCTACAGATGGTCACCAAGTTTCAAAATGGCCAACGTCGCCCAGCCTTCGACTTTTTGAGGTTGCTAGGCCTCATGGCATCCTGCATCTTCCTTGTGTCAGGGGCTCGCCTGAGAATGAGATCTCTTCAGTGGGCACTGAGAACTCAGTGGTCGCAATTCTCAGGGAGAATGACAGATCTCCTCCGGATTCCGGACACGGTAGCCCGCGACCTGCAATGGTGGGCCTATCCAGAGAACATCTTGAAAGGAGAACTGTTTTGACAACCATGGCCGGAGATAACAGTAGTCACAGACGCCTCACTCACGGGGTGGGGAGCCCATGCCAACGACTTGACCATCAGCGGTCGTTGGTCTCCATCGGAGTCCAGACTACACATCAACCTATTAGAGCTGAGAGCGATCAGACTAGCGCTGAAAGCTTTCCTGCCATCAGTACAGGGGAGAAATGTCCTGATAATGACGGACAACACGGTGGCCATGCACTACCTCAACAAAAGAGGAGGCGTAGGATCACTGCCACTGTGCAGAGAGGCGATCCAGCTCTGGTTTTGGGCAATCCAAGAAGGAATCTCTCTATCGGCAGTCCACCTAGCCGGAGAGAAGAACTTGACAGCGGACGCTCTGAGCAGGCAGAGCACAGTCTCCCACGAGTGGGAGCTAGCTCAGGAAGTCCTTCAAGAGATCTTTGCCCTTTGGGAACCCCTCAGGTGGATCTGTTCGCCACAAGCACCAACAGGAAGTGCGATCTGTTCCGTTGAAGGGAATTTCCCCCGAGAGGAGCTCTAGGAGATACGTTCGTAGTGGACTGGGAGTTTCCACTCCTTTACGCATTCCCACCAGTCCCTGTTATTCCTCAAATGATCAGGAGGTTGAGAAGATTCCGGAAAACCATGATCCTAATTGCCCCGGATTGGGCCAGGAGAACGTGGTACCCGGACCTTCTAGATATGTCCATCTGTCCTCCAATCTGTCTTCCACTCAAAGAGAATCTTCTCTTGCAGAAGGGAGGTCAGGTTCTCCAACCAGACACCCGAACCCTCAACCTTGACGCTTGGCTTCTGAAAGGTTTAGGTACAAGGATCGGGATCTCCCCGATTGTGAGAGACAGGCCTCAACGACCGGTGGGGGGTGTCTGTACTTCCGCTCCCTATATGGTGGAGGAGAGGCACAGGAGACCCCAGCCAAGATTCTCTATTCGGTAGCAATGGTCGAGCAATCAAGGCCTAGCTTCTCAGGAGGTGATGCAGGCTGGTTCGTAAGTACAGTGTATCCCCAAGCCCCCACAAAGGAATATCCATACTCTGTATTGGTTAGAACAAGTCTTTATATAATCAATAGTTAAGGTTATGTACATTTATCATAGTAACTCACTTTGTACTCTGGCAAAATCTACAATGGCAAATATTTACAATCCTAAAGTGGTACCACCCTAGATCTCATTGAAGTGCATGAACAATACTGTACAATGTCACACAGACCAATAGAGGGAAACCAGCAATAGAGAGAGGAGAGAAAATAAGAGGGTTGAGCAATAGCCAGAATACTGACCCCTACCACTAGGCACAGTTCTGTGTCGAGATCCCCCCACCTGGGCAACCTGTAAAGAAAGATATAACACAAGCCCAGTCCATATATTGCTCTGTAAGTCTTATTCTCCCCTATAATGTTTTTACCCCCCCAATGTACCTGGTGGAGTCGAGTTCCTCGAAAAGGCGTCGACAAACGTCGAGGGACTCGGTGTTCGGCGACGGGGAATCGACGGCCCTTCTTGAATGCCTTCCCTTTCAAGCGGGAGGCACGGGGCGTCGAACGTCCGTCGACGAACGAGGTAGAACGATGTCGAAGAGGCGGCAGCTTCGTCCGAGCGGTGCTCGTCGGCGTCGGGGCGTCGGCGTCCTGCAAGGTGGAGGTGTGCGGGGCACCTCGATGACAATAGTTCTGGACCGCAAAGATTGTAGAGACGGGAGCCCAGCAAGGGCATCGAGTCGTCCGAGTCTTTGAGGTCGTCGGGTGGCGGGAAACCCACCGGCAGGTTTCTCCTCGGCGCGTTGGTCGTCCTCGACTTTCTCCGGCAGGATAAGCGGTCGACGAAGCGGTCGAGTGGGTCCTTCGATTGAATGTTCTTAGGCAAAGGAGCGGACGGCTCCGGTCGTCGGCGGCACGGCGTCAAGTGGTTCCCACGGCTGGGCAACACAACTTCGACGGGCCTCCAGCGGTTACACAAACCTGCGAACCCTGGTCGACGGCAATGGACTTCGACGGCGTCGATGTCCGGGTGCTTCACTTCGATCTCCTCGGCGGTCCCGTCTCGGGTCGGCAGCCTTTCGAGGGTCTGACTTCCAGGGCGCTTCGGCGAAGATTCAGCGGTGCTCGATGGTCCCTCGGAGCACGGGAAGAGGGCGCCTTACCAGGTCCTCTCTCGGATCAGTCCTCGACGAATTCGGCAACCTTCAGATCTGTCGAAGCAAATGCAGCAGCAAGTCTTCTTCTTCCAGCTGGACGTCGAGGATCAGCAGTTCCAGTTACTCTTGAGTGGAGACTCAGCTTCTGAACGCTTCTGAACAATTTTCAGTGGTGAGAGTTCCCCAGATATACTATCCTGTCTCTCATCCACACTGCTGGCACACACACAGCAGCCAATCATACTGCAGGCCATTCATGCAGTCAGTCAGCCAATCAGGCACACAGTGCATTCAGGCCACACTCCTCCCTTTCAGACACTCACAACAAGGAATGTGGATTGGGGCAAGTACCCAGCCATTCAACACTAGACACTGCATTCAGGCCAGTTTCGGGCCGGGCTGTCTCAGTCTGACATGCGAGAAACCAGACAACCAAAGCAAGGAGTGTATATTGGTCACACACTCCATTCACCCAGGTCCCACCCACAGGAGGTACCCATAACATATAGTCACTGGGAAGGCTCCAGTCAGTCTAGCTGGGCCTTCACAACAACACCATACATGGAACTTCCACCCAACAGCCAGTCAGAGGGAAGGGACAGAGTCAGGGCTTCCCAGGACTTTGGGAAAAACAAGACAACAGGCAATAGAAAGCAAGAGGCCACAGGGGCCATCTTGTTTCTATCAGGAATCAACTGATCCCAATGGCAGGGCCTGGGTATCCCAAAATGGAGGACACCCAGAGCACCTGTCACATTCAGCATGGAGCTGCCACCAGCCCATACCCTGCTCTGTGGGCCACCCACAGGTGCCCAAAAACATACTCTAGGGGCACAGGGTTGTACCCCTACCCATGGGTGCCATAAGGGTATCCCATGGGTCTGTTCACCAAACCAAAAGAGAGCTGCACTGCCAGGAGTCCCACATGGACTCCTGGGCAGAAAACATGACAGAACACACGATAAAAGGCAGTAATAGGACAAGGATTCAGAGGCCCTGTCCCTCAGATGCATTTCCAGCATCACACCGATGACGTCATGGAGGTGTTGCTTTCGGCCAGAAGACCGGCAACAAAGTCTTTATACCGCTGGAACAAATTTTGCAGCTGGTGTAGGGAACAGAATATTGATCCTTTTTCATGTGGTATACCAACGGTGTTATCGTTTCTACTCTACTTGGCAAACTCAGGCCTTCAAGTGGGCACTGTAAAAGGCTATCTTGCAGCGCTTTCTATCTTCAAGCCATCGTATTTCAAAATTCCTCTAGTGGTACAATTTCTCAAGGGACTAACTAATGTTTACCCTCCAAAACCATTCCAGGTTCCCTTATGGGACTTAAATTTAGTCTTAAACTTCTTAATGGGCACTCCATTCGAACCACTTCACTCTTGCGCGCTGAGATTTCTCACGCTTAAAACTGTCCTATCGGTAGCACTAACATCTGCTAGGAGGGTGAGTGAGCTACAAGCTCTCTCCTGTAAACCCCCACATACAATCTTCCACAAGGACAAAGTTGTCCTACAGGTGAAGCCTAATTTCCTCCCAAAGGTGGTTTCTGAATTTCATATTACTCAGAAAATTACCTTGCCTTCGTTCTACCCTCCCCCCCCATCCGGGGAAAGAGGAGGAAAGGCTACATAGGCTGCACCCTAGGCGAGCACTCAGCTTTTACATCAGCAGAATGGCTAGGATCAGGCAAGCAAACCAACTGTTTGTAGGATACTCGGGTCACAAGTTGGGACTACCCATAACAAAACAAACCATCTCCAGGTGGATTATTTTGGCCATCCTGGAATGTTATAGATTAGCAGGGAAAAGAGCCACCCCAAAATCTCAGGGCTCATTCAACCAGGGGTATCGCAGCCTCTTTGGCTCTCCAAAGAGGGGTACCGGTCCGGGACATATGTGCGACTGCCACATGGTCGTCCGCACATACATTCACAAAATTTTACAATCTGGATTCCTCCACTGCTCAAGAGACCAGATTTGGCAAGGCTGTATTACATTCGGTCCATCCCTAAAGGGATACATAACACTATCACTCCCACCTCCAAATGCATACCACTGCTATGGGAGTCTATCAAAGATAAGGAGTACATCGGAGGACACAATCCCTTCGAAGAACAAGTTACTTCTTACCTAGTAACGTTCTTTCGACGGGATGTTCCTCCGACGTATTCCTTATCGCCCCTCCCAACCATCCCCGCAGTGATAACTTCCCTTGTGGTTACAGCTTACGCTCCTTCAAGGTCACTAACCAATTCAGGCATGACTTTTCTTATGCTACAAAACGGAACTGAGCAACGGACGCACGCGTGGCTATTTATGGGCATGGTGACGTCGGCGCCGATACGGTGGCCGTCGAGGGACATCGACTCGGCGGACGTCGACGCGCAGCGCCCTCTACAGAAAAAAATTCCGAGGCCAGCAAGCTGGAAACGTATTATCAAAGATAAGGAATATGTCGGAGGAACATCCCGTCGAAAGAACGTTACCAGGTAAGAAGTAACTTGTTCATCTGTGCCTGCAACACCTCTAGTGTTTTGCACGTTACAAACCCTCAGATCAGTCTGTTCAGGTGGGAATTTCAGATATGGCTGCCACCTGGTGACCTGAGAAGTGCCCTAGGACTCCCTCCACTCCCCAGTGATCCTTAATCAGTGCATGGACCCTCTATCACTCCTTAACTACCAAGACATCGCGCTACACCAGTACGCGGATTGTACCCAGCTGTACCTTTAACACAAACTGCTCCCATGACGTAACTCTCCTGAAGTAAAAGCTTTGCAACTAATTAAACATGGATGACAAGCACACACCTAAAACTCAACCCAACCAAAGTGGAACGTATACTCGTCTGCCAGCTATCCAAACAGGGAAACATCCAAGGATGGCTGAATGAGATGCACCTGGATGTATTCAACCCCAAACTTGCCCCAGCCACAAAATCCCTTCGGTTCACTGTAGACAGCAGCATCTCCTTCCAGAAGTACATCAACAAGAAAACCCAGACTGTGTGATGACTGATCATGCTTCTTCTCAAGATTCTACCTCCAGAGGACTTCAGGACCGTGGTACAGGTTCTCTAATTTGCATGCATTGATTCAGTTTAAACCCACATCCTTGATAGGCTCCCCATGGTACGACCTGGCTCCCCTCAATGCAGTCCATCACATTACAGCCTGCCTAATCGCCACTTCTAAAATAGTTAACCACACCATCTTCATAGTTTGCAATGTTGCAATCTTTGCCGGCTCCCTATCCCTGTCAGAATACCTAGGCAGGACTTAATTGTCTCGGTTCTAACCCGCACGTTGTAAACTTCACTTTTGTTCCATGAGCTTGTGTACAGCGCTCGGTTATTCTCAAGATGGGTATGTCCTACATAAAACACGGTTTTGAATGGATTGTGTCCTCCAACGTATACCACATCTTTGACATGTAATGTCCACAGCTGTGCACTTCGGAAACTTTTTCGGCAGAGGGCGTCCCACGTCGATGACATTGGGTCGACGCCCCTCGAAGGCCTCCGTCGAGGGCGAAGTCACAGGATGTTATATATGGGACGCACAGCGCCCGCAGCCTCAGTTCTGTTTTTTCTGCGAACGTGTTAACTTCGTGAGACTCGGCGCGCCTTGTGAGTTCATCATTACGATGTCTCTCTTCGACCCCTCCAACTCGGCTGTCTGGCTTCAAGACCTGCCGGGACTGCAAGTCGAAAATGTCGCTCACCGACCCCCACCGCATTTGTTTGTGGTGCCTGGACGAGTTGCACGACACCAACAACTGCTCGAAATGCCAGTCACTGACTGCCAAGGCCTTGCGGAAGGGGAAGGTAGGGGCCCTAAGCCTGTTAAGTACCAGACTTCCAAGTACAAGGGGGTTTCCACCGACGTCTCGAGGGGTGACTCTCCATGTCGGAAGGAGTCCCGGGGATCTTGGTCCCAGAGTGGTTCCAGCCACTTTTCTTCCTCGTCCCGGCACTCTAGGAAGCGACGTCACTGGTCGCCTTCCCCATCCTCCTCAGAGGATGGTGCCTTGGACGGTTACATGCCCTACGAAGTCCTAGACTCCAGAGGAATGGGCAGCGTTTAAACAATCCATGTTGGCGATTTTTCAGTCGCAGTGCACAGGTCCGGTCGTGCCTTCTGACAAAGCCGGCCAGGATCGATCTCATACCGTGGCTCGCACGCCTTCAGGCTCGGGTCCACGACGCGACTCGCATCGGGAGCCTTCAAGGTCCCGTACGGATAAGGATTTGAAGAGTCAAAAGAGACGTGTCTCTAGGTCTTGGCCCTCATCTCCAGCGAGACCGCAGCAATCTATTGAGGGCTCGGGGCCGGCGTCGACTCGTTCAGCGCTGTGTCGGTCTGATTCGGACATCGACGCTTTGCCGTCATATCAGCCCACGGCGCCGTCGGCACCTGTGTCTACGTTGACGCCGAAGCCTTCGGCGATCACGACGTTGAGGTTGTCGACGCTCTCGACTTCGGCGCTATCAGCACCTTCTGGGATTTTTTCTCAATCTGCCTTTGGAGTACCCGGATATCGTGGATCCGCCTAGGAGGGCTACGTCCAAGTCTGTGAGGCCAGTTTTGGACTCCAAGCCCTCTTCTGTCACCAGACCTGGGTTTCATCTCCCTCTGGCTGACATTTATGAAGAAGAGGAAAGGTCTGAGTTTGAGGACCCTGGTGACCTTGATGAAGCTCCACATTTTTCTGGAGACAGTCAGTTGGAGGAGTTGAGGCAGACCCTCCATGATGCCAGCGGGTGGGACACTTCCCCGGAAGTGGAATTTGGTAGACCTGAGCCTGGGGCTCATGCAGAGTCTTCTTACTGGAGGCTCATGGCACGAGTCTCAGAGTATCTGGGCTGGTCCAGTCCTCCTGAAGACTTTGTGCAGGATGATCTAACGGATATCTTGGATCAAGGTCCGTCCTCTGACCCTGTTTTGCCATTTCATCTTACCTTGCAGAAAAGGGTGGCAGCTGCTTGGCAGTCCCCGGAATCTCTTCCGGCTGTTAATAAGTCTTTGACCAAAAAATACCGCCCTTCCATTAGCGACCCCAGCTATTTACCTACTCACCTCACTCCCGAGAGTTTGGTGGTTCAGGCGGCTACGGCTACCTCGAGGCAGGCGGCATACCCTACCATCCTTCAGGATAGGGACGACAAGCGCTTCAACGGTTGGGCCCGGAAGGTATTTTCTGATGGGAGCATGGCCTTGAAATCGGCCAACTCCATGTGTGCCTTGGCAAGGTTTTCACACACTCTGGAATTGTGTTTCTTTGTGGCTGAGCATATTCCAGAGGGGGGGAAGAAGGAGATGGGTGCCTTGCTCTCGTGCAGGACGGCAAGGATGCCATGTGTGAATCTCTTCAGTCGGGTTTGGATACGGCCGACCGTGTTAGCCGGTCCATGGCTACGAGAACCGTTATACGCAGATTTGCGTAGTTGCGGAAGTCGGGGTTTGCTCCGGATGTGCAGGCCAGTCTTCTGAACATGCCCTTTGATGGCGCACATTTGTTTGACAGCAAGGCTGACGAGAGCCTTGAGAGGTTGCAGACCTCAAAAGCTGCAGCAAAATCTTTAAGCGCTGCGGTGCGTCAACCTCTGCCTTTTCATCCTAGGGGACAGCAGTGATGGGGAGGTTCCTTTCGTTACCACTCCTCCTTTGGTAGACAGAGAGGGGCCGCCAGTCAAAGGGGCCAGCGAAAAAGTATCCGTGGTGGTCGGGGAAATTGGGGTGCCAAAGCCACTCAGGCAGCTGCCTCTTTGCCTTCAGGCACTGCCGCAGCCGGTTCCAAACAGTCATGAGGCCATGTCCCATGGTTCGCCGGTCAAGGGCAGACTGTCTCAGCATGTCGAAGAATGGCGTGCCATTACTTCAGATGCGTGGGTTCTGGATACCAGAGCCCACGGCTACTGCCTTCCCTTCCTTCAGCGGCCTCATGACAATCCATCGGGGAAACTCTTTGAAGCTTCCGGATCCGCTCCTTGCGCTGGAGATATTGAGCCTGCTGGAGAAAGGCGCTATAGAACTGGTGCCTGCAGCGGAGAGGAACAAGGGATGGTATTCCCCTTATTTTTTGATCCCAAAGAAAGACTGGGGATTGAGACCTATCATGGACTTGCATTGGTTGAACAAACTTCTCAGGAAGGACAAGTTCAAGATGGTCACTCTTTCTCAAGTCCTCCAGGCCCTTCAACTTCAGGAATGGTTGGTGTTTCTGGACCTCAAGGATGCTTGCTCTCGTGTGCCGATTCATCCCGCGCAGAGGAAGTACCTGAGGTTTGCGGCTGGTGACTCGCACTTTAAGTTTCAGGTCCTGCCGTTCAGATTGACCTACGCTCGAGGGTCTTCACAAAGCTAATGGTGGTGGTGACAGCGTACCCAGGCGAGGGGGGAATTGTTAGGGAGAATTCTCCTTCTAGGGCTAATTTCCCTCACCTAGTGAGTCCCCCAGCAGCTTTGCTGGATTTCTAGAGTTTATTTTTTCCACCTGGTAAGAGTGTACATCCTTTTTCCACTCTTACTTGTGTTTTGACCTATGTGTTTTTACTCATTGTGTGATCTTGGGCACTGGAGCACACCACTCCAGGTGCCCCTGTTCTTGTATGGGTTACACAGCACCTTCAGTGTAGTAACCCAGGGTTGTCCATTTCGCTGGGGCTGACTACTGTCCCCCAGAGAAAAGTAAAGTTGCCATTTACTTTACCTAGTCACTTTTGCCACAGACCCAGTACACCCCATCTTACATGGAGTACTGGAAAGGGCTAATCTGTACCGCTTTTGTGTCTGTACCTCCCTGAGCATTGTTTCGCTCTTTTAACATTTAGACTTGGCTGGTGGCATTGGTATCCACCCTAACTTTTCTACCGCGACTATATTAGATAAACGTGGTAATGCTTTTGGCTATTTTAGCAGCCTTAAGCCCGCTTGACCAAATCGTCTTTCTTTTGTCTCCAGTTGGGTTTATTCGCCATTTCTTTTTGTTAAAGTCCTTCTTGTGTTTTATTTTGCGCGGCAAACTAGGTTTGCCTTCTTTGTTCACTGTCTTTTGGCAGGCTTCTGCAGAGAAGCCCTTGGCGCCTGGGCATCTAGGTAGACTGTGGGGAAGGGGTGTAGTCACCCCCTGCACAGGGTATCCTAGGAAACCCAAGTCACACTTTGCCCTGATTGGCTGAGGTGGTTGTCCCGGTTGGAAAAACCCCCTGCTGCGTGATTGACAGCCAGGCTGTGTGAATGGGGGTTTTGCGCATAAAAGGCAGGTCTTTTGTGCTAGAAGTCAGAGTCGCCACTGGAACTACAAGGAACCGAAGAGAAGCGGAGAGCATGACGGCTGCTGCAACTACCCCATCCCGGTGAAGCCCTGCTGCAGTCCTGAGCCATCTACCCTTCAACGACTAAGAGGAAATCCAGTCCGGAGTCGTCTTCCCTTGAGCCTGGTGGGGATAACCAGCTCATCTTCTTCAACCAGAGGTCTCCTTCGTGGTCGAAATCGCTGCACACTGCTGTAGTGGTCCGGATAGCCACCTGACGAGCCTCTTCTGTTTTTAAGGAGCGCACCTTTTATTCGTTGTCGCTGCTGCCGGCTTCATCCCTGTGTGGTGCAGAACCCCTTCAGACGTCCTTCTTCACAACGAAGCTCCAGGAATCGTGGGTCTGCGGGAAACCAACAGGAACAACTGCCAGGGCACCAGCTGCACCATTGGAATAAGGTACTGTGTTCTGCTTGAGGACACTGGGTGAATCCCTTTTCTTCATCTTCAAGGCTTGCCCTTGCCTTCCCTCCTTATAACTTTTGCTTCCGAACATTGACAATATCAAACTTGGCTACGCTGAATCGTGAACTGTCTAACGGTGTGTTCTTCGGCAACGTGTCTCCGGTATCACTCGAACCTGGCTCCGGCCCTTTGACTTTTGAACTCCTGTTTCCAAGTGTTTCTCGATTCTGTCTGCCTAACCAAAATATTGCCTGTGATTTTTGCCTCCAACTCCCTCTGGGTATCTCAGGTGCTAAGTGTGTTTTTTGGCCCGGTAGCATTTCATGTCACGGATACGCGTTTATTTAGTAGACCGAACTGTCAAAAAGGTGTCGCAACCATATCCGCGGTATCGTGTTTTGTTCATAACACCGTTTCATTCAAACACAGGGTACTTACCTTGAGACATACTGTACAAAGTGAATTGGTTAGTTGTAGTATATTTAACCTGTGGTTTTGTTTAAAGTTTAATAGAAGTGTTGTGTTTATAACTGATGGTTTAAAAATAAATGTACTTAGATTTTTCTACCTGAAACCTTGAGTCAGAGTTTTCTTGAGTCACAGTAATTGTGGTCCCTTTGTGTAATCTCTGCTACTGCTCATATACTCGAGATAAGCCTGGCTGCTCTGCCACTGCTACCACTCTGACATAGTAGTACAGGCTTGTACCAAAGGTACACTTGTATTGCCACCTGTGGTCTTAGTTGTGTGTAGTGGTCCCTAAGGGCACTGCACAGGATTCTGCTTAACAGGGATTCACATCTGCCCCTACCTGGACGAGTGGCTGATCCGGGCGCGCTCTCCCGAGCTAGCGTTGGATCATCAGTGTCACCTGCCACACCCTCACAGGCTTGGCTTCTCCCTGAATTTCAAGAAGTCGCATCTGACACCTTCCCAACAGCTACAGTACATCGGGGCTGTTTTCGACACATCCTTGGAAGTGCACGCCTCCCAAGGTAAGGGCTCATCACATAGTGCAGATGGTGGACAAGTTTCAACATGCCCAGTCTCCCGGCTTTCAAATTCTTAAGGTTGCTTGGCCTCATGGCATCTGCATTTTTCTGGTGCCAGAGGCCCAGCTGCAAATGAGATCCCTGTAGTGGGCTCTCAAGATGTAGTGGTCACAGCTCTCCGGCAAGATGTCAGATCCCATTCAGATTTCACTCCCCGTCTCCCAGGATCTTCTGTGATGGGCCACCAAAGGGAACCTGATGAAGGGGCCACAGTTTTGGCAACCGTGGCCGGAGGTAACGGTAGTGATGGATGCTTCTCTCACAGGATGGGACGCTCATGCCAACGACTTATCCGCCAGCTGTCATTGATCTCTGTCGGAGTCCAGACTCCACATCAATCTTTTATGCCCTCTGTATGGGGGAAGTGTCCTGATCATGACGGACAACACAGTGGCCATGCATTACCTCAACAAAAAAGGCAGGGTAGGGTCACTTCCGTTGTGCAGAGAGGCAATGCAGCTCTGGCTCTGGGCCATCCAGCAGGAAATTTCGATCTCGGCAGTTCATCTGGCCGCAGATGAAAATGCGACGGCGGACGCTCTGAGCAGGCATAGCACTGTCTCCCACTTGTGGGAGTTGGCTCAGAAAGTCCTTCAGGGGATCTTGGCCCTGTTGGGGAACCCTGCAAGTGGATCTCTCCGCCACCAGTGTCAACCGGAAGTGCGAGAGATTCTGCTCAAGGCAATTTCCTCCAAGGGGAGCCTTGGGGGACGTGTTTGTGGTGGATTGGTCATTCCCACTGCTGTACGCGTTTCCTCCGTCATTCCTCAAATGCTGCGGAGGTTACGGAGGTCCGGTTCGCACATGATCCTCATTGCTCTGGATTGGGCCAGGAGGGCGTGGTACCCGGACCTTCTAGAAATTTCCATCTGCCCTCCATGCCGTCTTCCCTACCGAGAGGATCTGCTCTCGCATGAGGGGTAGGTCAGGTTCTCCATCCAGAGGTCAAGAGACTCAACCTTCACGCTTCATATCTGAAAGGTTGAGGCATAAGGATTGGGACCTCCCGGATGACGTGATGGAGGTGTTGCTTTCGGCCAGGCGGTCTGCAATAAAGTCCCTGTACCGTTGCCGTAAGTTCTGCGACTGGTGCAGAGATCACAATGTTGATCCTTTTCAGTGCTCAATTCCTATGGTTTTGTCTTTCTTACTTTCTTTGGCCCACAGGGGCCTTCAAGTGGGTACCATTAAAGGTTACCTGGCGGCGGTACTGTCTAGCTTTAAGCGCTCGTCTGAAGAATGTTCTTACTTTAAGATTCCTTTGATTTCTCAGTTTCTTAAAGGACTGACTAATGTATTCCCACCGTCCCCTTTCCATTTGCCGGTTTGGGATTTGAATTTGGTTTTGAAATTTCTCATGGGTGCTCCGTTTGAACCTTTGCACTCTTGTCCTTTGAAATTACTGTCCTTCAAGACTATGTTCTTGGTTACGGTTACTTCCGCTCGCAGAGTGAGTGAATTGCAGGCACTTTCATCTAAGCCACCCTTTACTTTGTTTCACAAGGAAAGGGTTGTACTGCGAGTACGTCCCTCTTTTCTACCTAAGGTAGTTTCTGAATGCCATTTGAGTCAAAAGGTGGTTCTTCCATCTTTCTATCCTCCTCCTCAACCTGGTAAGGAAGAGGAGCGACTCCATCCGTTGGATCCTCGGAGAGCTCCGTTCTTTTACATTTGTAGGATGTCCAGGGTCAGAGTGGACGATCAACTCTTTGTAGGATATGCTGGACACTGATTGGGCCAGGCTGTTACCAAACAGACCTTGACCAGGTGGATTATCCTTACCATTACAGAGTGTTACCGTTTGGTGGGTAAGGACCCTCCTGTAGGGTTGAGAGCTCATTCCACTAGGGGTGTGGCTACTTCCACCGCCCTCCAGCGGGGTGTTCCTATTAGAAATATTTGTGATGCTGCTACATGGGCTTCCATCCGCACCTTTGTAAAACCTTATTCCCTGTATACAATCCATGGTCCGGATATGGGCTTTTGGAAGGCGGTTCTTTTTTTCCGCTATCTAATTGGGTAATCTACGTTCTTTTCCCTCCTCCATTTACTGGTACTGCTTTGGGAGTCTGTCAAAGATGTGGATTACGTTGGAGGACACAATCCATTCGAAGAACATGTTTCATACCAACTGGTAACGTTCTTTTGACTTAATATTCCTCCAACCTATTCCACACCGCTCTCCCAGCCTGCCCCGCAGGAGCATTTCCTATGCGATTGCAGCTTCCGTTTCCGCAAGGCTAAGTGCAGCAAGCGGGCATGAGACTGGTGCCACACGTTCTGGGGGGAAAAAACTTAAACTGAGGCTACGGGCGCCGTGCGTCCTATTTATAACATCCTGTGACGTTTCCCTCGACGGAGGCCTTCGAGGGACCATGGACCCGACGCCATTGACGCAGGACGCCCTCTGCCGAAAAAGTTTCCGAAGCGCACAGCTGTGGACATTACATGTCAAAGATGTGGAATGCGTTGGAGGAACATCCAGTCGAAAGAACGTTACCAGTTGGTAAGTAACTTGTTCATCTGGTCTTTCCTGTCTAACATCTTTCCATCGAATAACTTTCCATCGAAAAGCATATTCATTGAATAATTTTCAATGGTTAATTTCGATGGATGGGGTTAGGGAGAAGGGTTAGATTTAGGGTTAGATTTGGGGTTGGGCTAGGGTTGGGATTAAGGGGGGGTGGGGGTTAGGCACTGGACATCTCCATGTAACGTTTTAATGTAGAAAATAAATGCATCGAAATGCTATTTTTACATTTAAAAGTACTTATCCATTCGATGAAAAAGTTTCAATGGATATGTACTTTTAATGTAAAACATAGAATTTCGATGCTTTTATTTTATCTTTTTCGATGCAATGACCATAAACCATAAAACACTAATACAAAATTGCAAAATACATACTTGGTAGTGTCTGTCAGTGGGACCTTAACTGAAGCCTTTTGCACAACAAAAACACAACTTCTCCGCCAAATATTTTTGCATGACTTGGAGCGGCAGCAAGGGCATGACTAGCCCTGCTGACCTCGCCCATCAGCAACACTGGTTAGTCTTTTTCTCTACCTTCAGGGCTGGACATCTTGCGCAGCGTTCAGGAATACTTCATTTCCCATGCTTTTTCTTCCTTTATTTCAGTTTCCCTCACCTCTCAGCTACGCCCTCATATGTAGCCGTTGTCTTGGTGTGGTGTTCTTGCGGACTCACATAGGCTTTGTATCAAGTGCTTGGGGTTCTCATAAAAAGTGGGCCAATTGTGCTGCTCATCACTTTATAAAATATGTATATATTGTATACAACAGTCAAAAATTGACTTTTTATCCAAATCATATAAACTTGCATAATCACTTATAAAAGACATACATACAATTAGTATTTAAAATGTCAGTTAAGAAATAATAACATCCACAGTACCAATGTTACGTTCATATAAAGCATGATCTCAATTCATCTGGATAACATATTTAAAATGGCCCTAATCTTGCACCAGAATTTTATCATTATTGCCCTCCATAAAGCAGGTCCATAGAAAATCACTACTGAGAGTATGTGTCTACCACATCTCGCATTTTCTCTCTGCAGGTCTTCTGCCAAATACAGCTTTGCTGCGAAGGGACTGCGACCCAACCATAACTTAGGCTACTTGTAAAGCCAGAAGGGTTGTACACAGGTGTGTTCAGCATTTATTTTCAAAGGCACCATTCTCTGGTCACCTCTTCCCAGCACAACCAAGAGAGGCTTGAGTCCACCGCTCTTCCAGAGTTTCCCAATGCCCTAGTGGCTGGTACCTGCACTTGCGTCAGCTGTCTTTCAAGGTCTGAGATCGGGTCTGCTGACCTAAGGTTACACTTGAGCATCGGGGGAATTTATCAGGCTTGAACTTTATTTTGTTGTTCACCCCAAGGGTTCCATTAGTTACTGGGTTGTGCCTAGAGTGCACTGTTGGAGTCCAGTACACCGAGCTCCATGCTGCGCAAGTGTCCCTGAACTTCTCAAAGTACGTGAGGCAGCCATTTTCATAGATTGCTCAGCCTGGAGCTCAGAGATTCTCTGTACGAAGTGTGAACATGAATCCCACTGGACACAGTACCTGGCATGTTGGTATACCAGGCTTACTATGAGCACAAGCATAAGAAAGGGGTAAGAAAACCATAGTATCCTTAAGAACAAAGTGTTAATAAATCACTCCCATACCGATCCTGGAGGAGAAAAGGGCGCCAGAGGGACTAGTGGTAGAGACTGGAATGAAACAAGGGGAAGGGAAGCATACCCCTTGAGTTGTGTGTAATAGACACATTTGGCCGAGGGGGAAAAACGGTGGCAAAGCCCAGAAGGGAGACCAATACCTTGTGCTCAACTATGAAAATTGCAGAAAGCCAGGATAAAGGGAAGCCTCTCTTACTGTTGTAAGAAGCTAACGGGCAAGGGCGGTAAAGCAAAAGGCTTTACTTGCTCCATAAAAGTTTGCAAAACAAGCAAAAAGAATCCCATAGAAATCTATGGGAGAGTTGCAGAAAAAAAACATAATTCTCCTAACAATACTGATACGTTTCGATTGTACAAGAACGAATGTGCATAATGAAGATACACTAAGACTTCTAATATGATAGAAAGGTCATGTCCCCCTGAGAATATTGATAAGGGATTGAATTGTAGCTATTATGCCCCCATACCTAAGAACATGACAAAGATGAGACCTGTGTGTGTGTGTATAGACATTGAGATACGTGCAATATGAAGCGTAGGTGTAGAATAATATTTCTCCGTTAGAAATTAGGATAACAGTTCTTAGTATTTTTAAAAAAGAAATAATGTGTAAATGTAGCAAGTAACTAAATCAGAAGGGACACAATTGAAACTGGGAAACAAAGATGGCAACCCATTTCACTATGTAAAGATGTTGGGGTTTCTAGGTAGTCCCTTTTTCTAAAATGGAAAGGTGTAAATATGAGAACAGAATGGCAGACAGATGTAACAGATAATGGAGTTGGCCCTGACCCGTAGTAATACAAATAGATAAAACTAAGACTCATTATTCTAAAATGGAAATTAAGTACACACGATAGTACAGCATATATTTCCTTCAGAATGCTTTATATTAGGGGCCACTGTGGGCTTCACTCATTCATTCACTCCGGAGACTCTGGCACCACAGATGTTGAGTGGGACCAGACAGTTCCATCCATTTCCTGGGTCGACACACAGATGACATACGGAAGCCTGCGAAAGCTGCAGTTTTCCCGGGCGAAATCATGACCATAAAAGGGATTTCCTGACCTGAGGAAATGAAGAAGGCCAAGAAACAATATGGCCAAGGAACAAGCAGAAAAACTCATGGCACAGGCATTTTAGGGCACTAGCCATGTTTAGTTGCCAGGAGTGGTAAATGTGAATGTGCAAACTAAAAACAATTGCTGCTACTGTTTTTCTTTACGCACATAAAAAAATAACCAAAAATCCCCAATGTAAAAGGCTAGGGTTTACTAAAGTATCCCCAAAGTGCTACATTGTAAGATCCTGTGCGCAGCGTTAAAAAGTTGCCCAAACAGGATAAACGGGGAAAAAAGTAAAGACAAAAGGAAAACCTAGTTTCCCAGTACTGATAGTCTGAAGGACCGATCAGTTTCCCCATGGCAAATGAGCAAAAGGCCAGGAAAGCGAAGTTGAAGGATTTGCTTCTAATGGATTGTGTTCTCCCACATATTCCTCATCTTTGATATTCTCCGATATTCTGCTTGCAGCTTTGCAAATCTTTGATCAGCAGAGGGTGCAGGGCGTTGTCGACTGTGTCCCTCTGCTCCTTCCATCACGCTCCAGACTATGACGTCGACACTGGGATAAGTAACAAAGTGCCTGCCTAGAACGCTATTGGACCACTCACTGGTTGTGGTCACATTTGGAGGAGCGACCAGCACACCAAGATTATTTAAATGGAGATTCAAAAATTGTGCACTGTAGTACCCGGTATTTAGGGCAGAAATAGGATTTTGGATAAAATGACAATCTAAATGACCTACACCACCAAACGTACTAATAAAGATACTTCAAAATGTCCTACTGACTAAATGTTCGACTTGCCTGAATTCTTTTTAAAAAAAGGCTGTGGAGGTGTCCCCCGCAATGCCCTGCTCACTATACATATAGTATAGTGACCAAGGGTTACGGGGGGGGGGGGCACAGCTGACCCAAAGGGAAAATAAAAAGAAATGGACCCTGCAGCGCCGCTTTCCGATCACGGAAGTGAAAGGAAACAGACGTTGCAGGAACACAGCGAAATGGAATGCAAGGTAAGTAAGGGGTTGGGGGTGTGGCAGGGCTGTGTTGGGCTGTGGATGGGGGTCGGTAGGGGTTTGGGCACATTGGGAATGTTCAGGGGAGAAAGACCAAAGATTGTTTCGAACAAATAATCTTCAGTTGTTTCTCCCTCGAACATTTCCACCTCGGTAATACAACCCCAAATCAGAAATAGAGCAAGATATAGAGCAGTATTTCCAGCATAACATTGGGTTGGTGTCGGACGCTGGATTAGTAAGGGAGTCTTACAAGGCCTACCTAAGTGGTAGTTGTTTCTCTAGAGATGGTAGGGTGCTAAAGATGCTGCGTGGGCCGATGGATACATTGGAAAATGAGATAAAGGATTTAGAGAACAGACAAACTAGGCAGGGAGACCCCCGGAATTTCACAGCAGCTTCGGGAGGCTACGGGGGAATTTGCCGAGATAGCGGATAGGGAAGAAAAGTACTTAACGGGAATTGCAGTAGCAGCGGCATACAGTGAAGAGGACCGGCCAAGCAGGACATGGGTATGGGCCATTCACAAGTAACGATAACCGGTGAACACAGTGGAAATGATAACTCGGGGGAGAAAGTTGGGGACAATCAGGTTTATATTGGGTATTCAGTGATTGATTTGCTATATTCAACTCAGACACTGAGGAGACTTGGGGAGATATGAGAGTTCCTAGATAGGGTGGTGCTGGGCTAGCTAGACCCTGGACAGGCGCTAGGTCTGAATTATCTTTTGACAGGAAAGAAATTAACAGCGTGATAATGTGTCTGCCGGATAATAAGACCCCTGTGACAGATGTCCTGAGTTCTATAAGAGTACACCTTAGAGCTAGCCCTGCACCTGTTGCAGATGTATGAGTCGGCGCTCGCAAAGGGCATCTTGCCTGAATCCACGCGGAAGGGTCTGGTGACAGTGCTGTTGAAACCTAAGAAGAACTCTGCAAAATGTGCCTCAGATAGGCCCTTGTCCTTCGTGAATACGGATAATAAAATACTGGCCCGTCTCTTGGCAAATGGGTTAGTACTGCATATGCCATCACTGGTGCTCCCAGATCAGAGTTTATTCCTGGAAAATCGACACAAAACAATCTGAGGTGACTCTTTGCCCTTTTACATAATATTAATGTTTCGGTCTTGGTAGTAGTTGCCTTGCTAGACGCAGAGGAGGCGTTTGATTCAGTGGAATGGCCGTTTCTGTTTGAGGTTCGCCGTAGGTCCAGGCTGCGTTATGTTTACATACAATGGATCTGACTGCTCTACTCCTCCCCTAAAGCAATGATGTTGATAAACTAGAAGACATCGGGGGCTATACACCCATTGCAGGGGATCAGACCGGGTTGACCGCTATCTCGCCTTTGCTTCCCACTGGCTATTGAGCCCCTGGCTTGTTACATCAGAGACTATCATGGGCATAGGGGTGTAAAGATCTACTTGTGACTATGCATTCTCTCTCTATGCTGACGACATGTTATATGTAGAAAATCCCAAGCATAACGTACAGGCCATAGTACAAGATGTGGAGGTGTTTGGTGGGCTCTCGGGGCTGAAAATTAACACTGATAATTCGGAAATATTACCTCTGACTTCCAGAGTCCTACAGGGAGATATAGGTGCTGCTTTTAAGTGGTGCCCACTAGGTATCAGATACCTGGGCATTAATGTAGCCTCCCTGTATGTGAAAAATTATGTGAAAGTGCTTGAACAACTGGCGAACGGGGTTGGCACGTGGATTCACCTTCCTATCTCGCAAGCTGCCAGGCTCTCGCTGGCTAAAATGGTTATACTCCCTCAAGCTGTTGTATATTTTTAATAATGTGCCAATGGTACCTCCCGCTGCATTTTGGACACTGGTTAGACGGCTGATAATTAAACTAGCCTGGCCAGGTAAGCAGGCTAGGATTGCCTATGACATATTAACTAAGCCATTTGGGGGGGGATTACCCAGAAATATACTTATATATTGTTGCCCAAGTACAATATATAGTATGGTGATGGGACCCTAAGAACAAACTGCCGCAAGTGGGGTTTGAGAGGGCTACGTCATATCCCTACAAGTTGAAGTCCGTCCTATGGGGAGGTCTGAGAAAAGCTGCTAACGAAGTGCAACCTGTCGATAATACATGCGGGATAATGTAGCAAGAGTCCTAGGAGAAGAGCATATGTACACACCAGATGTCTCTATATATGGACTTCTTGGGCTGAAGTTGACATGAGAATATATTTAGGGTACACATTGAGAGGATGGGACTAAACACGGGGGAGTGGAACATAACCATGCTCTTATACTAAAGATTTAAAAATGCGATGTTTGCAGTGTGGCAAAGTTTGCCCAGCGAACCAATATCGTCTACTATAGCACAATTTCTGGTAGCACCGTCCGGATACACAAAACTGGTATCCTCAATATACAGGATGATAAAATTAAAGAAGGTCTTTGAGGAAGACACGGCTAGGGAAAAATGGGATGGGGCCCTGGAAGTTGTGATTACAGTTCGGCAAAGGACGGTGGCATGCCTGCAAACTAGAAGGATTTCAATAAACCGTTACAGGCTGACCCACCTTAATTTCTTACACCAAATGTATTGCACACCGTTGTCAGCGGAGCGCATTGGGTGTCACCATTCCCCTGCTGACTTCATGCATATGGCGTGGTACTGTGGGGCAGCGAATACGCTGTGGGGGAGGGTCATTGAGTCCATGGGTAAAATGCTATCTGAGCAGTTTACGGTTTAACTCTTGGCATGGTTGTTGGCAATTTTTGAAGTAGAAGGCCACTGTACAAGAAAGTTGCTGGGTATTGCAAATGTGGTGACTAGTTCCATAAAAGCTAGGGCATGGGTTAAGGGACCGGTACCCACATTAGAACATTGGTTGGCCTGCATGACGGACTGCGAGGCAAAAGTGTCGCAATATGTAGCGTCTCTTCCTCCCAAGAAGCAGACCTAAGGATATATGGACCCCTGTTCAGGGCATAAGTGGGGGCCAGGATTGTAAGGCACACCAATACTTCAGTACTGAACTTTATATGTCCAAGCCCTATTCTAGGAACAAATGTTCAGCAACGTTGACTGTAGTAACCCACTTCTGATTCTTTAAGGATAGTTTGTAAGGTTTATCACAGATCTGTGATGGAGAACAGTGGGCTCTGTGCAACAGTAGTTTGAAACTACTCAATACTTTTGAAGTAGATGCAAGTTAGCACTGACTAGTCGAGAAGGGGAAGCCACCTATCCCAATCTTCCAAGGAGAACCAAGACAGGATACCCACACTTAGGTTCCACAATCAATAGTTGTAGGCGTTGACTTTTCACCCATATTAATGAATGGGGAACAGAGGAACTTTAAAACAGGTATGATCCCAAATGCTTTGAACTCTGATAAAGCAAAACGACCTCCGGATTGGGGACAACTACTCATGCTGTTGGTTTCGTCCTTTAACGCCCACGTGTAGCAGGTACAGCTTTCAGTTGACCACTTTGCCAGCTGTGTCTTACTGTTGTGTTTTCAGTCAGCAGACTTTTGGAATGGATCACCACCTGGCTGAAGATGCAAGAACGACTCTGCAACAACTCCCACAATGTTTGAGGACTCCAATATACCTTATGCTTTGCAAGTAGTTGGCGTGCCTATGGCCTGCAGGCATGAAGAAGCAGGAATGATGGACTCGGACTCCAGGATGGCTGCTCTCTTGGACAAAGAGCAGCATCAGCAGAGCAACAAGGTTCCAATCTTGTGACGAGGATGCCTGTGACTCTTCCAGACCAAGGGTTAGAATAGGTTCAGGCAATGGAGGAACCCCTTTTCTAGAGGTTGCAGGCTTATAAGGCAGGTAGGCACAGGGTACATCCATTGCAATATGGAGAGCATTGCTTTAATGGTAGATGGCTTAGCCAGCTCTGGCGCTCTGACTCCAGCAGCAGTCAGTCCTCCAATGTTCTTCTGTGGTCATCTAGCTTGGTTTTGGTGGTCAACTGATGAATGGCTCCAGATCTCCTCCTAATTTGTGAAATCTTGGACAGGGGTGCCCCAAGCCCACCAATAGAAGGAACTACACCATTCAAACGGGGCGGGGGGTTTGGAGTCCAATCCTGCATAGCAAGTTCACTCTGCAAAAAGCCCAGCAACCATGATATCGCTCCAGCGGTCTGCAAACCTGTGGATCTCCATGTGTTGGACTGCAATTCCCATGATCCTTCACCGTTAATGATCTCTAGTAGGGCTGATGGGAGCCATAGTCCAAAACCTGAAGAGAGCCTAAGATTGCAGACCCCCTGCACTAGCTGGAATGATGTGTTTTGCTGATGGTTGCATCGCCCTACACAGCTCCGCCAGTTCACTTACAAAGGGCTTTTCTAGGTTTCTTGCCAGAAGCCTTTGAAGTGCATCTTGCAACTTTACCTCCATAGATTTCTATGTTATACGCTTCTTTTTGCTATTTTGAAACCCTGTCCGGAATTTTTGGCGGCAAGTAAGGCCTTCTTCACTTTCCTTGCCTGTTTTGCTCATTCTTCTGGGGAAACTGACTAGTCTCGAACAGTGCTGAGAGACTGTCTCTATTTATGCATTCTTGTATTGTTACAATTGCATACATCATCTTACAGTGAGAAGTGCATTTGGGATACTTGGTAATGGCTTTTCGGTTGCTTTTACAGTGTACCTAATACAAGCTGGAGGCAGCTTTGATATTTTTACTGTTATTGTGTTATTTTACTTGTGCACTTTTTCATTTAACACAAATGGCTATTAAAGGTGGCTAGCACCCTAAGATGGCCATGCCACTAAGTTCTTAGCTTGTTTTTTGTCCATATTGTTCATTGGCCTTCTTCCAGCTTTCTCAGGCCAGGAAATGCTTTATATGGAAAACCCTTTCCCAGTGAAAGCTGTGGCTTTAGTCACTGGCTGTTTGAATGGTGAAGATACTTATTGATGGGCTTCGGTTTGCACCCAGGCTGAATCGTGGTTAAAAGGAGGGCTCTGGCAACTGTTCCACAGATCGTTTGACCCAACACTTTGACAAAGAGCAGCTGCTGATGACCTAGAGACAGCCCCCGCAGCAGACAAGTTTCGACTCCAATGTTATACCATTGAAGCCCTGCACCTCTGTCCTGATCTCAAAGTTCTTTGTTGGTGCTTCGACCCCTGGGTGGGTGGGAACTGCCAGTCTCGTCCCGTCTGAGAATTTGTGCCTTTTGAGCCTTCAAATGTGTCCTCGGCCAACCGTTGAACTGACCAGATAGGTCCTGGGTTACCTTGCTACAGCAGTCAACGTTCTGAACAGAGCCTTGAAACTTTGCAGATCTTCATCTTGTGCCACAAGTCACCTGCTCCATTTTCAGAGCTGTCGCTCCAAGGGAAGCTCTGCTGGGCCTGCTCCTGTGATTGTCCCCTGAAGATCGACTGTCGCTGCCTGACCGTGGGGACTCCTCTTGGAGCACTCTTTCAACTGTGAGGTGTCCTGCCCCATAAATGTCTGTTGTTCCTCGTTTGGGTCTTCTACTGGAAGCTTCCTGGAATAGATTCCTGTTTATTGTGACTGCCCTAAACTAAATCCCAAAGCTGAAAGTGACCTCTACACCCACGACCACTAGGCCTTCTGCGACTGGACCAAGAATAGAACATTGTATCCCCAACGGATTCCGTAGCACCGGCATTGGCCTGTGGAGGAATCACACTCGGGGGTAAGTTGACATACCTGTTAATGTCCCCTCTCAGCCTCCCATAGGGTTAAATGTGTGTAAAGTCATGGCCCTACCTCTCTCTTACCTGACATTTGTGGTGGATCTTTCACTAGTTCTATCCTAGTGTGTTGGATTGAGTTGAGTACTTACCTGAAGTTTACTCAAATCTTTATCAAATTTTTTAACTCTCGTATTAAACATAACCGTAGACGCTGCAAATCTCTCTATAAATTTACCTGAGGTTTATGCTTGGAACTGGGGACTTTTGGCACACAACCCCAAACCATATTCTGGTTGGATTTTATAATGTTGATGGGAGCTGTTTTATGTTGATTGTAAAGAGTTCCGTCTATTCTATGTATCTGACTACTCACCTATGTTTCACTGGTAATTTTTTTGCATGGGTGGATGTATGTATATGTTTTATAGGATTCTGTGTGATAATATTTAACTATGATTTTCAACTTTTCGATGTGTAGAGTAAAGACCTAATAATAAATGTATTTTTATATACTTACTGTCTAACTTGAATTACTGGTGATGATCTGTGTGGACACGTTGCCCTAGACCATTCTTGCACCCTTCCTGAGACTTGGCCTGGACCGCTCTGCTACCTCACCTTAATTGGCTAACCTCTGTGTTAACCATAATAGGGTGGCCTCCCAGAATCCTCCCACCCGGGCTGATTTTGGAAATCCATCTCAACAATGACCATTTATGGTCTTTTGCAAAACCAAATGTTGATGGCTGGAAGGTTTTGAAAAAATCATAACCATGGGCACAGCTCTGGGCAACCCTTCAGACAATTGTGTTTCAGCCTACCAAACCATTACAGAAGGAGAGAGACCATATGCAAATCAAACTTGGTCCTACCCCAAAAGGGGTCCAGAGTCTGCTAAGCAGTGCTTTGCAACCTGTTCGCTTGAGGTGAGCCTGTTCCAGAGGTAAGAGTTCATTGCGTCTGTTGATCCTTGCCACCACCTGTTGTTGTGTTGTACTGCTGTGTATTTGTTATACATGAGCATGTTCAGTATGGTTTCCTCAAAATAGTTTGACCTTTGAAATGTGCTCCTGATGAAAGCTCTGTTATTTTTGTTTTTGAACTGAAACATGTTGAGCTTAAATATATTTTAATGTATATAAGAATATATTTGAGGGGATTGGGTCCTCCGACGTATTCCATATCTGACAGTAATCACCACAGCTGTGCTGCTTCGGAAAATTTTCTGCATCGGTGACGTCGATACGCTGTCCTTGAGGGCCTCTGTCGAGCCGACGTCATCAGATGTTATAAGTAGGACACACGGCGCCCGTAGCCTCAGTTGAGTTTTTTCCGCGAACGTGTTCGCTTCAGAGATCTCGGCGCGCCTCGGTTCTTCTGAGTTCTGTTCTTTCGGTTCTTCAAACCGGTTCGTTGTGAAGACATGATGTCTTTGTCTTCTTCCACCCCGCGGCCGGGTTTTAAGAAGTGTCGGGACTGCGGGGTCCAAGATGTCGTTGACGGATTCGCACGACTCCTGTCTCTGGTGCCTCAGGGAGGACCACGACACGGATGTCTGTGTAGACTGCCAGTCGCTTACATCGAAGGCCTTGCGGGAGAGTAAGAAGAAGCTTTCTGTAGGTAAGGTGGCCAAACCCCGGAAGTCGAGATCCACTGGGCTTTCGATGGACGATTCGGGCGGCGAGACTACGCATCGTCGGCGTAAGTCTGGGATTAGGACCCGCCATTCCTCTGCCTCTTCGAGGCACTCACGGAAGCGCCGGCATCGGTCGCCTTCCCCGTTCTCGTCCGAGGACGCCGCCCGTCGGCGGGTAGCTTGTCCCAACAAGCATTCCACTCCTGTGGAATGGGATTCATTTCAGCAGGAGATGTTAGCGATTTTTCAGTCGCAGGTCTCCGGTCCGTCCGTGCTGTCGAAAGACGCCGGCCGTGACCGTGCTAGAGACGCCACTCGCATGTCTTTGGGCTCGAGCGGTCGTCGCAATCACTGGGCACCGTCGAGGTCCCGGTCGGACAAGGATGGTTGCTCTAGACATGCCCGTTCCAGGTCCCGGTCCTCGGCGCTCTCGAGACCGTCGGAGCCTGTGAGGTCTTCGAAGAAGATATCAACGCTTTAGGTGCCAAGGTCGTCGAGGGACTCTCTCGAGGCTCCGCCTCCGAGGAAGCCATCCATGCCATCGACGCCCAGGCCCTCGAAGGACACGCTCGGGGCACCGCCCTCGAGGACTGTGTCGAAGCCGTCGGCGCCACGCTCGACATCGACGCCTTTCGAGGCTGCTTTGTGGGAGGTACCCTGTGGCACGGTGGAACCCCCCTAGAAAGGCTCTGGCCAAGGCTAAAAATGTCTTTGTCCCTTTTTCTGTGCCCTCATTCCAGCCTCTGGATTATATTTCTGAGGTGGATGAGAGGTCTGAGGAAGGTATGGTTCCTGAGGAGGTACCTGATGAGATTTTGTCTGGTCATAGCCAGATTGAAGACCTGCGTCAGTCGTTGCACATCGCCAGTGGTCTGGACACCTCTCCGGAGGTGGACTTCTGTAGGCCTGAGCCTGGCACCCATGCCGAGTCCTCATACCGGCGCCTTATGTCGAAGGTCACGGAATACTTGGGGTCGTCGGCGCCACCAGGGGATTTTCTGCAGGATGACCTGACGGATATCCTCGACCAAGGTCCACCAACTGACCCGGTACTGTCCTTCCATATGGCCTTGCAGAGAAGGGTGGCAGCAGCTTGGACTGCTCCGGAGAGTCTCCCGGCAGTGAGCAAGTCTTTGCCGCGAAAATACCGCCCAGCCAGTAGCGACCCTTGCTACTTGACCACGCACCCCACTCCGGAGAGTTTGGTGGTGCAGGCGGCTACGGCCCCAGCAAAGCAGGCATCGCACCCTACCATCCCTCCTGATAGGGACGACAAACGTTTTGATGGCTGGGCGAAGAAAGTATTTTCTTCAGAGGGTATGGCTTTACAGGCAGCCAACTCGGTGTGTGCCTTGTCACGTTTCACGTACACTCTGTGGAACTGTATTTCGTTAGCGGCTGAACATATTCCCGAAGGGGAGGAACGGGATGGTTTTCTTGCTATTGTGCAGGCTGGCAAGGATGCCATGTGTGAGTCCGTTCAGTCGGGTCTGGACATGGCAGATTGTGTCAGCCGGTCCATGGGGGCGAGCACCATAATACGCAGGATTGCGTGGTTGCGTAAGTCGGGGTTTGCTCCGGATGTGCAAGCCCGGCTCCTCAACATGCCCTTTGATGGTGAACATCTTTTTGGCAGCAAGGCTGACGAGAGCCTGAAGAGGTTGCAGACCTCCAAAGCTGCAGCAAAGTCGTTGAGCGCTGCAGTTTTCCGACCTCTGCCTTTTCATCCTAGGGGACAGCAATGGAGGGGAGGTTCCTTTTGATATTACTCATCTTATGGTGAATCAAGAGGAGCAGCAAGTCAAGGGGGCCACTGTAGGAGTACCAGAGGTGGAAAACGGGGTACCCGAGGTGCCAAAGCCACTCGGGCAGTTGCCTCTGGCACTGCCGCAGCCGCTTCAGCTCAGTCATGAGGCCATGTCCCATGGTTCGCCGGTTGGGGGAATGCTGACGCAGCATCTTCTAGAGTGGCGTGACATTACTTCAAATATGTGGGTTCTGGAGATCATAGCCCACGGCTACTGTCTTCCTTTCCGGCAGAGTCCTCACGACAATCCACCAGGGAATCTCTTTGAAGAGTCCGGATCCGCTACTTGCGCAGGAAGTATAATCCCTGGTGGAGAAAGGCGCCATAGAACTGGTGCCTGTAGCGCAGAGGAACAAGGGATGTTATTCCCCTTATTTTTTGATTTCAAAGAAAGACTGGGGAATGAGACCCATCATGGACTTGCGCGGTTTGAACAAGCTCCTCAGGAAGGAAAAGTTCAAGATGGGTTACTCTTTCTCAAGTCCTCCAGGCCCTTCAACTTCAGCACTGGTTGGTGTCTCTCGACCTCAAGGACGCTTACTTTCATGTGCCGATCCAACCCAAGCAAAAGAAGTACCTGAGGTTCGCGTTTGGCGACTCGCATTTTCAGTTTCGGGTCCTGCTATTCGGATTGACCTCCGCCCCGAGGGTCTTCACCAAGCTCATGGTGGTGTTGGCAGCGTATCTCAGGAAAGGGGGGATTCACGTCTACCTGGACGATTGGTTGGTCAGGGTGCGCTCTCCTGTGCAAGTCCTGGATCATCTGTCCATCACCTGCCACTCCCTTCACAAGCTGGGCTTCTCCCTCAACTTAAAGAAGTCCCACTTGACGCCAACTCAGCAGCTCCAGTACATCGGAGCGGTGCTCGCCACATCCCTGGGGCAGTGTTTTCCTCCCCAGGTGAGGGCTCATCACATTCAGCAGATGGTGCACAAGTTTCAGCATGCCCAGTCTCTCCCGGCGTTCGAGTTCTTGAGGTTGCTCGGCCTCATGGCATCCTGCATTCTTCTGGTGCCAGAGGCCAGGTTGCGGATGAGATCTCTGCAATGGGCTCTCAAGATGCCGTGGTCGCAGTCCTCCGGCAGGATGTCGGACCCTGTTCAGGTGCCGCCCTCGGTTGCCCAGGACCTTCTGTGGTGGGCCGTCAATGGCAATCTGATGAGGGGGGCTCCGTTTTGGCTACCCTGGCCGAAGGTGGCGATTGTGACGGACGCATCCCTCACGGGATGGGGAGCTCATGCCAACGAGTTGACAGTCAGTGGTCGTTGGTCTCCGCCAGAGTCCAGACTCCATATCAATCTGTTGGAGCTGAGGGCCGTCAGGCTTGCCCTGAAGGATTTTCTGCTGACTGTGCGAGGAAAGAATGATCTGATTCTGATGAACAACACAGTGGGCATGCACTACCTCAACAAAAGGGGGGGGGGCAGGGTCACTTCCTCTGTGCAGGGAGGCGATGCAGCTCTGTTTCTGGGCCATCCAGCAGGAAATTTCGATCTCGGCAGTTCATCTGGCCGGAGATGAAAACGAGGCGGCGGATGCTCTGAGCAGGCAGAGCGCAATCTCTGAGTGGGATCTGGCTCAGGAGATTCTCCTGGAGATCTTCGCCCTTTGGGGGACCCTGCAAGTGGAGCTCTTCGCCTCCAGTGTCAACCGGAAGTGTGAAAGGTTCTGCTCGCGGGAATTTCCTCCCAAGAGGAGCCTTAGGAGACACGTTTGTGGTGGAGTGGTCCTTCCCACTGCTGTACGCGTTTCCTCCAGTCCCCGTCATTCCGCAAGTGCTGCGGAGGTTCGGTTCCCGGATGATCCTCATTGCTCCGGCTTGGGACCGGAGAACGTGGTACCCGGACCTTCTCGACTTGTCCATCTGCCCTCCACGTCGTCTTCCCTACCGAGACAATCTGCTCTCACGGGAGGGGGGTCGGGTTCTCCATCCAGAGGTCAGATCTCTCAACCTTCACGTTTGGCTTCTTAAAGGTTGAGGTATAAGGATTGGGACCTCCCTGAAGACGTGATGGAGGTGTTGCTTTCGGCCAGACTGTCTGCAACCAAGTCCCTGTACCGTTGCCGTTGGAGAAAGTTCTGCGACTGGTGCAGGGTTAAGACTGTGGATCCTTTTTCATGTGACATTTTTTGGTTCTGTCTTTTTTGCTTTCGTTAGCCCACAAGGGCCTGCAAGTGGGTACCATTAAAGGTTACCTGGCGGCGCTGTCCATATTTAAGCGCTCGTCGGAGGAGTGTTCTTATTTCGAAATTCCTTTAATTTCTCTGTTTCTCAAAGGGCTCACTAATGTGTTTCCGACATCACCTTTCCAGGTGCCTGGTTGGGATTTGAACCTTGTTCTAAAATTCCTAATGGGTGCTCCATTTGAGCCTTTACATTCTTGTCCTCTAAGACTGTTAACCCTTAAAACTGTATGTTTATTTGCAGTCACCTCCGCTCGCAAAGTGAGTGAGTTGCAGGCACTTTCAGTTAAGCCACCCTTCGCTGTGTTTCATAAGGACAGGGTTGTCCTTAGAGTTTGTCCTTCCTTTCTTCCGAAAGTTGTCTCGGAATTTCATTTGAGCCAGAAGGCCATTCTTCCGGCATTTTATCCTCCTCATCCTGGTAAGGAAGAGGAGAGGCTCCATAGGTTAGATCCTAGGAGAGTTTTTATGTTTCTGTATTTCACGCATGTTCCGGGTCAGAGTGGACGATCAGCTCTTTATAGGTTATGCTGTAAGGCGTTTGGGACAAGCTGTTACTAAGCAGACTTTGTCTAGATGGGTTATCTTGGCAATTTCTGAATGTTACCGCTTGGTGGGTAAGGACCCTCCGGTTGGCTTATGGGCCCATTCTACTATGGGTATGGCTGCCTCTACTGCCCTGCAGAGGGGTGTTCCTATTCATAACATCTGTGAAGCAGCCACTTGGGCTTCGGTTCATACTTTTGTACGACACTACTACCTAGATTCCATCCATGGGCAGGATCTGGCCTTTGGCAAGGCGGTCCTTTAGTCTGCAATTTGATTGGACATTCTAAATTTCTATATTCTAATTTCTTTTTCCCTCCTCCGTACGTTGGTACTGCTTTGGGAGTCTGTCAGATATATGGAATACATCGGAGGACCCAATCCCCTCGAAGAACAAGTTACTCTTACCTGGTAACTTTCTTTTGATAGGATGGTCCGACAACGTATTCCATATCACTCCCTCCCTGCCCCGCTACAGATTTTTTTATGCGATTGCAGCTTATGTTTCCGCAAGGCTTTCTGTGGTCATACTGGCAGTAGTTTGGTGCCACACGTTCTGGGAGGAAAAAAATAACAACGTGCGTCCTACTTATAACATCCGGTGACGTCGGCTCGACGGAGGCCCTCGAGGACAGCGTATCAACGTCATTGACGCAGGACGCAGACGCCAAAAGTTTTTCGAGGAAGCACAGCTGTGGTGATTACTGTCATAGATATGGAATACATTGTCGGACCATCTCATCGAAAGAACGTTACCAGGTAAGAGAGTAACTTCTCCAGCATGGGGTCTGGCATGGATTCACATGCTCGTGAATATTCTCTGTCGTCAGGCTGGGAATCATTGGTAAAAGAAAAAAGTATCACTTTGACTTTGAAACTGTATGTCTCCCCTAAACCAATCACTGTCCTTTGGGTCATACTGCCCCCATCCAATGACAGTTATCTCCCTAAGTCTCTCTCCTGGCAGCTATCTTCAGATTTGTACAGCACGCTTCAGTGTTGGGAGTTCTCGAGTTTGCTCTGCGAGCCATTTGTATGTTTTTTTTGTGTGCTTTTTATGAGAAAAGGTTTTTTTGTTTCAAAGAGCCTGTGCTCTCTTTCCTTCATCTGCCGGGCACCCGTTGTCGGTGAAGTTCTGTGCCCCTCAGGGGCTAAGATTCATTGAGGATTGTCTAAGGCCATCTTGGGCATACTTTGCGTCCTCTGACCAGGATGGGGATGGAGGAGGAGGGGGAAGGTCCCTCTTCAGGCCCTGCACCAAATGCGGGCTACGAAATGTGTTTGTGGAGAACAAGCACCTACAATGCCTCTACTGCCTGCACCCAGACCATAAGGAGGTAGAGTGCGAGAGATGCCTCAGTTTCTCCAAGGAAACGATCAAAGGACAGGCATAGTGGGCTGACGGCATGGCTTTAACACCAAGGCCTCTGACCCGTGCTCTGAGTACGGTCATGCCTCACCCAGGACCGGCCGGTCCAAGGAGTGGTCTTCTAAGTCCTTTGAGTGTGCCTCATCCATAGGGGCCCAAGATAAGGCTAAAATCGCAAGTCCGAGTCCACCGGGTTTGCAGCGGATGCGGGTCCCAAGGGGATGGGGCGCAATCAGCATCATGATCCGCCTCCAGTACCAGCCTTCCATCAAGTTCCTCTTCAAAGAGGAAGTCCTCTATCCTGGTTAAGCTAGGGGAGAAATCCGAGAAGCGCAGACAGAGGAGAAGGCGGCAGCACAGCCTACGCAGGCTGAACCAGCACAGGCAAAGACCTAGTCAGCGACTCCGTCAACGGCTACTACCACCACGGCAGCTAAGGGTGCTGATCCTACGAGGGTGGCTCCCACAGCGCAGAAAGTCACGGCCCCCACGAGACGACACTACCGCGGAGACTTTGGCAAAGTCTGCAGGTACGCCAGAAGGGGTGATACCCGCTCAGGTACCGGTTCAGAACCCTCAAGGTGGAAAAAGGGAGGGAGCAAGGACAGCCCGCTTAGCTCCTCTCCCAAGCTATGGAGGTCTCATCCACAGACTAGGTAGATCAGGAGTCCATGCATACGGTCCACGATGACGAGGAAGACGACGGCGCAAGGCTTAGTTTCCCTGTGTTGCATTCTCATCTGAGGGACATTTCATTGCATTTTCTGTCGACTCTCCACACCTTGGTGTCAGAGATCCAGATGAGAATGCCTCTGGAAAAGGTGCTTGTGGTCCCACAGATCCCTGGTCAGCCTCTGCCGAAGAGGAAACATCATCTGACGGCACCATATCACGCGTCAAACCCAACTCCCCCAGCAAACTCTGACACTGGTACGGGAACAGATACAGTCACGGCGACGAATGACGACGAAGACATCTTCGCAGCGGACGGTGATTCGCCACATATGGATGCCTCGCATAGCGTTTCCACACCGGACGAGGTGGGTCCGTTCCACTCCATGATCGCCAGGGCCTCCGATCTATTCCATCTTGTGCCTGAGGAAACCAAGAAGGATGGCTTCTTGTATCAAAGGCGAGAGTCCAAGAGGAAGACTATCATGTTGGTGCCTTTTGGTGATATTTGGGATGAGGGCGTAGTCCTCATGAAGCAACCTTGCACAGCGCCAGCCAAGCGGGATAGGCTGGAAAAGAAGTATAGGGTGCCGGACTCTGCACCCAAATGCCTGAGGTCGCAACCATCCCCGGACTCGGTGTCGGCAGCCGCAAGGAAACGGTCAGTTAACCAGTCAGTTATTTTCGGTCCCTGCGGACAGTGAGGGGAAACGATTGACGCCATGGGGAGGTGGTGATTTACGCCACAGCATCCACTATCAAACCCGCCAACGCACTTGCGACCTTTGCCAGGTAGGACGGGGAGCTGTGGTACAAGCTGTGGCCATTTCTGGAGTTCCTCCCCGATGATAAGAGAATGGAGGTAATCACTCCCTTCAAGGAGGGGGGGGAGGGGAGAGTAGCGTCTGGTCCACCATTACAGTGGCGTTGGACTTCGCAGACACGGGGTTCCGGCAGATAGGGTAAAGTGTCTGCCTTCATCGACAAGGATGGATGAAGGCCACTAACTTCCATCAGGAGGTCCAGGCAAAGGTGCCGGACATGCCCTTCGATGGAAAGAACTTGTTTGGGAAGGTCGTTGACCAGTCCCTCCAGGCCATCAAGGCGGATACAGAGACTGCCAGTTTCCTGGGCACTCTCCAGCAGCATCGTTTTTTCGCTCCTCCAGGGGAAAGTCGAGCAGGTTCCTCTTCTTCATACCGTCAGCCCTCCAGATCCATGACTCGGGAAGCCTACTGTAGCAGAGGACTGCGTCGTCGCCCGCAGCGCAGGACGCCGGCTCCAAAGCAGGCCTGAACCGGCCGGGATGTTGGGCCCCCCCCGCATGCATCCCAGTGGGAGGCTGTCTGACAAAGTTTGTTGGTGAGTGGACTGTTAGGGAGAATTCTCATTTATGGCTAATTTCCCTTACCTAGTGAGTCCCTCAGCAGCTTTGCTGGATTTCTGGGGTTTATTTTTTTCCACTTGGTAAGAGTGTGAGCCTTTTTCCCTCTCTTACAGTGTATTTTTTTGGGTGTGTTGTACTTTTTGTGCTCATGGGCGATAGAGTATCACCAACTCCTTAGGCATCATCTTTTTACTTGTGTCACACAGCACCTTTAGTGCAGTGAGACAGGGATGTCTTTTAGACTTCCCTTGTGAACTCCATTTCTGGGGATGACTACTGTCCCCCAGAAACATGTAAAGTCACCATTGGCTTTACTAGTCCTTTAAAAATACAGATCCAGTACAAACCATCTTACAATGGAGTACTAGAGGGGAATATCTTTCCCCTGTTTTGTTTTTTTGTTATATTCGTATTTATATAGCGCACAACAGCCCAAGGACATTGTGGCACTTGTTACAGTACAAAGCTTAGTTCCATGGTCATTAGCAATATATATATATACAGGTTGTAATATAGTTACATTTTCATTAGCAGTATATATACAGGTTACAATATAGTTATTACATTTGTGTTATATATACAATATACATGGCAGAAGTGGAGGAGGCAGTCCTCCAATTGCTAGTTGAGGAGAGTGGTCTTGAGGTTGTTGCAGAAGACAGAGATGGAAGTTTCAGCTCTAAGGGTGGCAGGCAGTGAGTTCCAAAGTTTCGGTGCAATATAGGAGAAGCCTAGACCTCCCGCTGTGGCTCTTTATGCGTGGTATGTGTAGCTGGTTGGGGTACTGAGCTCTGGTGGGGCAAGTGGATGTGGTCCTTGATATTGCTTCAGATAGGTATGCTGGAGCGGTTTTGTTGATGCATCTGTGAGTGATGGTGAGGATTTTCAGAGTAATACGGTCTTTGACCTGGAGCCACCGGACTTCACGTCTGGCGTGGGATATATGGTTTCTTCTAGAGATGCTCATGGCGGCTCTGAGGGCATTGTTCTGTGTGGTTTGCAGTCTGTGAATGTTTTTGGTGGAGGTGCCAGCTAGAAGGGCGTTGCAATAATCAAGTTTGGCTCCTATAGTTGCTCTAGCTATGGCCAAGCGGTTGGGGGTGGATAAGTAGGGTTTAATGGCATTGATGAGTTTGGTGCTGAACGCTGATGCGGAGGCTATGGCGCTGACTTGTTTTTTCATCAATAGATTTGCATCAATGTGAACACCTAGAGTCTTGACAGAGGATGATATAGAGATGGTTGAGTTGTCTATGTTGAAGTTGTTGTATTGGGGGCTTAGTTTCGATAATGTGTTTGTCTGGCCCAGGATGAGAATTTCAGTCTTCTCCCCGTTAAGACAGAGGCCATTGATTGCCATCCAAGCTTGGATAGTGGCATAGATGTTGTGAAGGGCCGTGGCGTCTTGGTGATAGTCCAGATAGGGGTAAAAGTACTTGAATGTCATCTGCATAGTTTGTATATGCAACACCCATGGAGTCAAGTAGGTCGAAGAGGGGTTTTGTGAAGAGGTTCTAGAGGGTGGGGGCTGTACAAGATCCTTGGGGGACACCGCAGTTTATAGTGGGTAGGATCTGCGTTAGCTGTGTCGGAGTAGACCTTCATGGCTCTTCCTTCAAGGAAGGAAGTGATCCAGGATGCTGCTTGATTAGAGAAATGGGCTGCTTGGGTGAGATGGGTGGTGAGTGTTTGGTGATCTACCAGGTCAAAAGCAGCTGATAGATCGAGGAGGAGGAGCAAGGCAGGTTTGCCTTTGTCCATGGTCTGTGAGATTTTATTTTTCAGGTCTAATAAGGCGGATACTGTTCCATGCCTGACACAGAAGCCAGATTGACTTTTGCCTAGTATGGAGTTAGCTTCTATGTAAGATTGGACCCTGTCCTTCCGTAACTCAAGGGGCACTTTGTGTCCCCTTTCCCAACTCGACATGGCTGGTGGCAGTGGTAACTATCATTTTTACACAGATTCCCGGGTTAATGTTCTGGCTGTGGTGACAGACTTGAACATAAAACCTGCTACCCCATATCATTTTTAGCTTGGGTCCTAGCGTGGTTTTTTGCCATTTCGTGTTGGAAAGGGCTTTCTTGTTGTTTGCTTTACGCGCCAAACCAGGTTTGATTTCTTTGTTTGCCGTCGTTTGGCGGGCCTCTGCAAAGAAGCCCTCCTTTGGCGTCAGGGTGTCTAGGTGGGCTGAATGTGAGCGAAGGGTTTAGTAACCCCCTGCACATGGTCTCCTTGGAGACCCAAGTCGCACTCGGTGTCGATTGGCTGAGGTGGTTGTCCGGGCCGGACAACCCCCCCAAACCCCTGCTGTGTGATTGACAGCCAGGCTGGGTGAATGGGGGATTTTGGCATAAAAGGCAGGACTCTTGGGTCAGTCACCAATGGAACTAAAAGAACCGAAGAGAAGCGGAGAAGACGGCTGCTGCAACTCCTGGATCCTGGTGAAGCCCTGCTGCAGTCCTAAGCTATCTACCCTTCAACGACAGAGAAGATACAGTCTGGAGTCGTCTTCCCTTGAGCCTGGTGGGATCAACCAGCTCACCTTCAACAGCCAGAGAATCCTCTCCTGGGTCGAAATCGCTGCACACAGCTGTAGTGGTCCGGATAGCCATCCGAATAGCCCTCTCCTGTTTTTAAGGAGCTTATCTTTTATTCATCATTGCTTTGCTGCTGCTGGCCTCATCCCTGGGTAGTGCAGATCTCTCCAGATGTCCTCCTTCTTGTCCCCACGACTGAAGCTTCAGGAACCGTGAGTCTGCAGGAACTACCAGGAACAACTGCTGTAGCGCCAGCTTTCTTCATCCGAATAAGTTACTGTGTCCATTTGGTCGTTCTCTCCGTCCGACCTTGAGGAATCGGGGTGAACCCTTTTCCAGGGTGTGGTTTTATTGAATAGAAGTGAAGTGTTTTGTGAACAGATGGTTTAAAAATAAATGTACTTATGTTTTTTTAACCAGAAACCTTGAGTCTGTGTTTGTTTGAGTCACAGTAATTGTAGTCCTTTGTGTAATCTCTACTACTGATCATTTGCTCTTGAGATAGGCCTGGCTGCTCAGCCATCGCTACCACTTTACTGTGTAGTACAGGCTTGTACCAAAGGTGAAATTGTACTATCACTTGTAGTCTTAATTATATGTAGTGTTCCCTAAGGATACTGCATGTGATTCTGCCTAACATGGACGAGCACCACCGACAGATGGATGGTGGTCGCTCTTGCTCAGGGGCACACCCTGGAGTTGCAACGCAGGTGCCCGCGGATCCCTCCGGTTACCCGTCATGAACCGCACATCCCTCAGATCCTGGATGAGGTACGGGCAATGCTGCAAAAAGGGCCGATAGAGCTAGTTCCCCAACTGCTCCGGGGCTCTGGAGTCTATTACAGATACTTTCTGGTAAGAAAGAAGACTGGGAGGCTGGTGGCCCATCCTAGACCTGCGACGCCTCAACAAATACTTGAAGTTCCAAAAGGTCAGGATGGTCCTGTTGCAACACATGCTCGGCCAACTGGAAGAAGGAAGCTTCTTGACATTGCTGGACCTGGAGGACACCTATTTCCACGTCCCCTTCACAAGAAACATCGGACATTTCTGCATTTCGTAGTGCAGGGTCAGCACTGCCAGTTCAAGGCTCTGCCTTTCGGATTGAAGTCGGCCCCCAGAGTGTTCGCGAAATGCCTGGCCCCAGTGCGGCCCATCTAAGTCTACGGGCCGTACATGTATACCTGCAACAAGATGCCTGGCTGTTAGACACATGGAGGCGACCGTCCAGCTACTGACAGATCTGAGACGCTCCGTCAACTATCCAAAAGTACTGCTTAACACCATCGCAGAAGGCGCTGTTCCTAGGTACCAGACTCAATATAGTGTGCTGCCTGGTGTCACCCTAGGAGGAGATGGTAGCGGCCATTCAAGGGAAGGTGGTGCGGCTGTTGTCGATGAAGACGGCCACGGTGCAACCTCTTCCGGAGTTCCTGGATGCTCGCTGCATTTCGGTGTCCAGAAGCTTCGCAGACAAGATCCTGCTCGACAATGAGTTCCATCGGGCGATAGGATGGTGTGACTTCTGCTCCAACATCTCCCGGGGCATGGGGTTTCAAAACCCTCTGTACTCAGAGACGGGCACTACGGTCGCTTCCCTGGAAGGCTGGGGAGGCCACACCAGACGTCTGCATGCCAGAGGCCTGTGGCTGCCGGAGGAGAACGATCTCCATATGAACATCCTGGAGCTACGGGCAGTGTTCAGGGCCCTAAAGTCATTCCCGTCTCTGAAGGGCAAGGTGGTGAGGATCATCACGGACAACACCATCACCATGTTCTACATCAGGAAACAGGGGGGCACTTGATCCCCAGTGCTCTCCAAGGAAGCGCAGGACTTGTGGGGCTGGGTCGTCGTACAAGATATGTTCCTCGTCACCTGGCAGGAGTGAAGAACACCATTGCAGACTCCCTCAGCGGGGAGTTGCACTCTTGCCACAAGTGGGAACTTGGGCATGACCAGGTAGACTGCATCTTCACCAAGTGAGGCAGGCCCCAGATTGATCTGTTTGTGACGGCGGTGAAGTCCAAATGCTAGAAGTATGCCAGCAGATTCCACCAACCGAGGAAGCTGGGGGGCGCGTTCTCCTTCCTGTGGGAAGGGATGATTCTATACAGGTTTCCTCCGTTGCTTCTCCTGCTACTAGTCATCAACACACTCAGTGCCAATACAGGATGATACTCATTGCCCTGGTGTGTCTGAGGCAGATTTGATATCAGGACCTTTTCAGCCTGCCAGCGTTGCCTCCGGTCAAGCTGCCAGTTGTTCCGGATCTTCTCACCAGAGAAGGATGTGCAATCCTTCACGACCCAGGATCGCTGAACCTGAGGGCTTGGCTCTGCAGCCCTAGAGTTTGGAGTATGAGTTGCCTGTGGACTACAGGGAGGTCCTCGCCAAGGCCAGGGTGTTGTTGACTTTGAAGTGCTACGGTTACATGTGGATGCGTTTCTCTGCGGTTCCTGGTCTCAGAAGATTACCCCTCTGAGGGTCACGCCCCCACAGATTCTTCCATATTTGGTATCCTTGGCCAAGGCCGGACTAACGCATGGTACCATCAAGGTACATCTGGTGTCTCCTGCTAAACCAGATCTTCGGGAAGATCTTCACTTTGGTTTCATCAATTCTTCATGGAGTTCCTCAAAGGACTGTTTTGATCTTTCCCGTTGGGGAAGGTTCCTGCCCCTGTGTGGGAACTCAACGTGATTCTGACGAGGCTCATGGGGGCCCCCTTCAAGCCTATGCATCAGGCTCCTCTCAAGTTCCTCTAGTGGAAAATGGCTTTCCTTGTGGCCATCGCCTCTGCCAGGAGGGTGGATGAGATCCATACCTTAGAGCTCGCCTGCCCACCCATCAATACTCAGGAAACAGTCAAAGACGAAACATGGTGTAATAATATACAAACAGCCTTGTTACTCAAAATACACACTCAAAGAGAAAATAAAAAAACACCTCAGTGCCCTGCCTATGAACAAGCCCCCCCAAAGCCCAGCTCTCGCTCATGACAGCAAAGACTCTAAAGCCTTCTCCTTCAGACCAGTCACTGACTCAGAAGTCACAGCCATCATGGAACACATCAAGCCCTCCTCATGCAAGGGCGACATTTGCCCCGCAGCACTCATCAAAGAGTGCAGAGAACCACTAGCACCACTGATTACAGCCACCATTAATGCTTCTCTCTCCACTGGCATAGTCCCCCCTGCTCTCAAAGAAGCCTGGGTCCGCCCGTTATTTAAAAAACCTTCACTTGACCCGGACATGCCCAATAATTATAGACCCATAACAACCGTCCCATTCCTGCTTAAGATACTGGACAAAGCAGCATACCTTCAGATACAATTATTTCTGGAAGAAAACCACATCCTGGGCAAGAGGCAATCCGGTTTCCGGCCAAGGCATGGAACCGAAACCTCCCTACTCGACCTAAAAATGCAAATTGAACAAACCACAGACAAAGGCAAACCAGCGCTACTCTTGCTGCCTGACCTATCTGCAGCCTTCGATCTGGTAGATCACATGACCCTATGCAGACACCTCAAGAAGGCAGCTCACTTCTCACAGCAAGCTACCACATGGATCACCTCCTTCCTTGAGGGAAGGCTAATGAGGGTATTCTCAGACCAAGCATGCGCCACCCCCACACCCATCCATTGTGGAGTTCCGCAGGGTTCCTGCACGTCACCGACTCTCTACAACATTTTTACCCTCCCTCTCTTCAACGACCTCGATGATCACGGCATAATTTACACCAATTATGCCGATGATACGCAAGTACTACTCCCACTCACCGGCTCCTATGAACAGGACACTGCCAACCTAAGTGAGATCTATGCCATCATCCAGGCCTGGATGGCGGCTAACGGCCTCTGTCTCAACGGAGACAAGACTGAAATACTCATAGTAGGTACCAAACAAACACTCAATAAATTGGACAGCAAATACTCCTCCTTCATCATAGACAACACTCCCATCACCACATCAAAAAAAGCCAAAACACTGGGAGTACACATAGACTCCACCCTATCCATGTCACGACAAGTCAGCGCCATCACATCTTCGGCAGCTCTTACCACCAAAATCATAAATGCTGTCAAACCTTATCTCTCACCTCAAAACTGCCTGTCCATAGCCAGAGCCACAGTAGGGGCTAGATTGGACTACTGCAATGTTCTCTTCTTAGGCACCTCAGCCAAGAACTTAAAGAAACTCCAAACCACTCAAAACAACGCCCTCAGGGCAGCCCTCAGCATTCCAAAAAGGGAGCACATCTCCCAAGCCCGGAAAGACACCCATTGGCTCCCAGTCAGAGAGCGCATCCTATTAAAAGCCCTTCCCATTACACACTCCTGCCTAGCAAACACAGCACCTCCCTACCTCTCAGAAACCCTTCACCGCGCCACTTCAGAAAGACCTACACGCACCCAACACTGCAACCTGCTCGCCATCCCAACCTTTAAGAGAGCCAAAGCTGGAGGCGCCAGCTTTGCAGTCTTAGCACCAAAAAATTGGAATGCACTACCACCAACACTCAGGAAAGAGACCTCACGCTCAGCCTTCCGCAAGTTTCTGAAAACTCAACTATTCCACTAGGCCAGCCACCTTTGACACTTCAGACATACCTTACCTGACCTGTGGATTCCTCTATGTTAATTGCCCAATCCATAACTGAAATGTATGTCTAAACTGCTGTATGCTCTTGTAACCCTATAAGCTATGCTCTTTGTCTAAGCAAGTATCCTTAAAAGCGCCACGATGCCCTAGGGCCGATGTGCGCTATACAAATGCAAATAAATAAAATAAATAAATCCTGTAAGCAACCGTACCTGACTTTCCAGGAATCTAGGGTGGTGCTGCGGATGTACCCCTCATTCATGCCAAAGGTTCCGTAGGAATTTCTCCTCAACAAGCCTTTGGTGTTCACTGTTTTATTTCCCGAAGCCTTCGTCACCATCTGAAAGGGCCTTGAACTCGCTGGACGTTGCTCGTGCCCTGAAGTTCTATGGAACGTGCACAGTTTTCGGAGGACTTAACAACTGTTTGTGAAATTTGGTCCTGTGAACCATGGGAGGGAAGGCCTTGTCCAAGGCTTTCATTTCAAGGTGGTTGTGTAATGTTGTACTACTATTCATTTGTTCCATGCCAGACCCCATGCTGGAGAAGGTTTAAGTTACTTACCTGTAACTATTGTCCTCCAGAATGGGTATGGCATGTATTCACATGCAAACCCTCCCTCGTCCCCTCTGCGGCTCTTCTTGGTCATACTGCCACTTTGCGCGCTTATTAAATCTGAAGACGGCTGCCAGAGGGAGAGGACTGTCATTGGATGAGGGCAGTATGACCCAGAGGATAGTGATTGGTTTAAAGGAGAAATGCAGTTTGAAAGTGAAACAGTTTTTTCTTTTATCGAGGATTCCCAGCTTGGCGACGCTGGTGAACAATAGTTACAGGTAAGTAACTTAAACCATAGGCTGACACAACATTGTTGATTTAATATTTCAACTTTTGGCAGTACTAACCAGAGTGGGTTTTTGGAGAGTAAACGGCGCAACAGAATTTAGTTTTAAATGGTATTTAACAGCACACTCCCCTCCCAAATTCTAAACGCATGATATTCTCTGCATCCCGTGTAAATCGAAAATAGTTTTATGGAAAAAGGGGAGACTCAAGTTACTTTTTTCTTATTTTTCTTATTTAAGGTGAGATAGATATATATAGATATATATATATATATATATATATATATATATATATATCTCTGAGGCTTGTGGAATCTGCTTAGATCACATGCTGTGCATAGGCCGACATGTAGTGGAAGCTGCAGAGTATTACAGTTTGTTTTTCGAAACTCGAAAATGGGCGTCGACACAGGGCGTGCCAGTAATACTATCCCTAGTGTGACGTCCACTGTACCCAAGATCCCTCACGCGTCTAGGATCCTCAGATTGTTTTTTCCGCCATACTGTTCGGAAGCATTTTGCGGAGTCCCCTGGCCTTAGCCATACTTTTGCTAAAATATTAAATTATTTACATCCTTCCCCATCCCAACGTCGAACTTCGACACTCGATGCCGGCTGGAGAAGAAATAGACCGTCGGCTGCTGCACGACGGATTTGGGCCTCGGCCCGGGCCTTGGAAGGCCTCTGGCCTCGGCCCTGCAAGTAGGGAGAGTAGGGGGTTGGACATACTCTACACTCTTGGTATATAGGTACACCTTATACATTTCCTACACTTAACAGCCCGCTGCCTCAAGGTGCATATGGAGGGTACCCTTTTCAATTCTGCCCCAAGTGCAATCGCAAATACCCTTGGGTCGACAGGCACGCCACGTGCAATTTCTGCTTGCCGAGGGACCACCCCGAAGCGAACTGCAGAGCGTGTAGTAGGTTTAAAGCTAAGACACTTAAGGACCGTTCGACGAAACGTTGGGCCCACCACGCCAGGCAAGCGGCCATGGCAGCGGAGGGCGCCTTCAGCGACGGCAGCAACGCCGTACCTTCGGACGGCGAGGGCATTACGGCATCGAAAGACAGCCGAGCGCAGGTCCCCGACCTTGGAAGGTCGTCCGGCAGGACGGCTATGGGGAAGATCCCCGGCGACACAAGCGCTTCACACACCACACACGCTAAACACACAAAAGCACAAAGGACCAAGAAGAGGAAGACCCTGAAACCTACAGAGTAGATTCCCCGGTAGAAAACGAAGCCCCGGTTACCGACTCCCCTGTCGATAACCAACCCCTCCTAAACGAGGTTCTCGCACGTGCAGCAGAACATTTCCATATTGACACCCACGGTGTCCAGGAGGAGAGGGACTTCGCCGAGGAGTTAGTGGGAGAAAGGAGGCCTGTTGCCCAGACCATCCCTATCCTTAAGTCCATTCAGCGAAGAATAGACCCGTCCCTGGTGAACCCGAACCTCACCAGAGCAGTCAATCCCAGGGTTGAAAAACTTTTCAGGGCAGCCCAGTCTGACCCTCTCTATATAAGAGGACATCTGAAGCCAGACTCCCTAGTTGTCACTAACACTCGTAAGAGGGCTAGAACACCCTGGTCATCGTCCGAAGCTCCTCCAGACAGAGAGCAAAAAACGATATGGTTTCGGCAGGAAAGTAGCCTCAACGTCCGCCTATCAGGCAAGGATTGCAAACTCCACCACCCTGTTGGACAGCTACAACTGCCATCAGTGAGAGAAGTCGCAGCACTCATAGCCTCTGCTCCAGAACCTTTAAAGGGCCAGTTAGCTCAGATTTCCACAGAGGGTAGAGCCGTGTCTGGTTGCATTTTGAAAGCAACCTTTGACGCCACGGACAACGCAGGCAGATTGATAGCAGAAGGCACTGTTATCAAGAGACATGCGTGGTTACGGCAGTCTGGTTTTAAGGCAGAAACCCAGGCATCATTGTTGGACAAACCGGTGGAAGCCGATCTGTTTGGTAAGGCGGTCGAGGACGCACTGAAGAATGCCATGGACGAATACGAGACACTCAAGTCCCTTGGCCAGTTAACCAATAAACCCCCTAACCAGGGAGGGAATAGTAATTTTCGTCGCCCACGTGGCCAAAATTCCCAGAGAGGATTTAACTATTCCCAGTGGCGGGGTACACAGTGGAACAACAGCCAACAGTCTACCCAGGGCTACGGCAGGGGTAATAGGAGAGGTTGTGGTAAAGGCAGAGGCAGCCCCAGAAAAGGAGGCGGCACGCCTCCACCAAAGCAGTGACGCTCAGTTCAGGGTCCCTTCTCACGCAACCCCAGTAGGGGGATGCATTTCCAACTTCACCCAGGCTTGGGAAGGGATCACATCAGACAGATGGGTGCTGTCAACAGTATCCACAGGGTACTGTATAGAACTACTGCAGCGTCCCCGGAACCATCCTCCACGACAGAGTACACTCTTTAGAACATCAGAAGATTCTCCTAGAGGAGATCGCCATTCTGCTAGAAAAGGACGCGATAGAACTCGTCCCGGGACACCAGGTAAACAAGGGTATTTATTCAACTTACTTCCTTGTGCCAAAGAAAGATTTGACAATGCGCCCAGTATTGGACTTACGGCCTGCCAACAAGTATGTCAAGCCCCAAAAGTTTCGTATGACTACGCTACAAGAGGTAATCCCCCTCCTAAAAAGGGGGGATTGCATGGCAACCTTGGAAAGGAAAGATGCCTATTTTCATATTTCCATGTTCCCAGCGCACAGAAGATACTTGCGCTTCAAGATGGACAGTCGACACTACCAGTTCAAGGTACTGCCCTTCGGAATAGCCTCGGCTCCAAGGGTATTCACCAAGGTACTGGCTGTGGTGGCGGCACACCTACGCTGGGAGGCAATCCCGGTGTACCCTTACCTGGACGACTGGCTCATCACAGGGGAAACCCCCTTAATTTGCAGACTAAACATCCAAACAACTATCGACCTCCTCTTCCAATTGGGCTTCTCCATCAACAAGAAAAAATCAAGCCTAGTGCCAAGCACCTCAAAACAGTTCCTAGGAGCTGTCCTAGACATCCAAGAGGGGTTAGCCTTTCCTTCAGAAGAAAGAATTCGGAATATGTTGCTGCAAATTCCTCACTATCAGGCCGGTCGCCAAATAAGGGTACGCGAAACGATGCGTTTGCTAGGCATGATGGCATCTTGCATTTACCTGGTTCCCCACGCGCGCCTGTGCATGCAACCAGTGCAGGAATGGGTGGTGAATCAGTGGTCTCAGGCAAGTGGTCAGTGGGACGATTTAGTGGTTGTTTTGCCAACACTAGTACAGAGTCTTCGCTGGTGGACAAGAGGGAATCTTACGAAGGGGAAACCCTTCTACGATCCAGAGATACAGGCCGTTGTCACAACAGACGCCTCCCTAGCAGGGTCGGGAGCCCACTACCTGCACCATACAGCTCAGGATCTCTGGTGGCTCAAAACCACATCAACCTGCTAGAACTTCTGCCAGTCTTCAGTGCGCTTCGGGCATTCATACCCCTCCTATCCAACCTGTCAGTGCAGATCTTAACAGACAGCACAACGGCAATGTTTTATTTAAACAAGGGGGCACTCGTTCGCCGAATCTGTCCAAGCTTGCCCAGAAAATTTGGAAATGGGCACTCAAACGGAAGATTTACCTGTCATCCCAACATGTTCCGGGGGACCTCCACTCACTAGCAGATGCTCTGAGCAGAGATCCCCTCCCAGAAGGACACTACATGAAGAAGTCGTATGAGACCTCTTCTCTCAGTGGGGTTTCCCCACTATAGACTTATTCGCCACATGTGAAAACGGGCAATGCACAGACTTCGCATCCAGGTTCCCCCAGCCAGGCTCCAAGGGAAATGCCCTATGGATGAATTGGTCAGGGATGTTGGCCTATGCTTTTCTACCAACCCCTCTGGTGAACAAGATCCACAGGGAACCGATGACGCTCTTCCTAGTTGCTCTTATGTGGGCGAGACAACCATCATACCCACACCTACGCAAATTGGCGGTGTGCGACCCCATCAAACTCCCGTGCCGTTACAACCTACTCTTCCAGCACAGGGGGCTAACAGTGCATCCTCAGCCCAACTCAATGAACTTGGCTGCATGGCTCATGAAGTCATAGAGTTCGGACATCTCAATTTACCCCAGAGATGTATGGATATCTTGCAAGAGTCAAGAAAACCTAACACAAGGCACTGTTACTAATACAAATGGAAACGATTCGTTATTTGGTGCCAGAATAAGCAAATCAACCCAGTTGATTGTACTCCTTCTAATGTCGTCACCTATATGCTCCACTTATTGGATGCAGGGTTAGTGTTTAACTCGCTTCGTGCACCTGGCAGCTTTATCAGCCTACACCAATTCCCATAACAAGGTGTCATGGTGGAAAGGGCTAGTTGTCAAAGCATTTATGGAAAGAGTAAATAGGCTCCACGCTCCAATTTCTAACCCACCCCCAGGTTGGGGCCTTAATGTGGTACTTGCTAAGCTAATGGGACCCCCTTTTGAGCCCATGCACAAATCTAGTCTCAAACACTTGTCTTATAAAACTGCCTTCTTAGTAGCCATCACCTCCATAAGAAGGGCCAGTGAAATTCAAGCTCTGTCAGTGCAGGATCCTTTCTTTACTGTTCATAAGGATAAACTGGTTTTACACACTCACCCTAGGTTGTCACCTAAGTTAATTTCCAAATTCCATGTTAACCAGTCCATTGAGCTACCGGCCGCCTTCCAGGAACCCATAAGCTCTGCTGAGGTGAAACTCCACACACTAGATGTGAGGGTGGCCCTCTACTATGTAGACAAGACCAGACCGCTAAGAAAGACAGATCAACTGTTCATCTCCATTGCTCCAGGCAGAGAGGGAGATCACATCTCTAAGAATGCCATCTCTAAATGGATAGTCAGATGTATCCAACTGTGCTATTCCCTTTCAGATAAAACACTGCCTTTTACGCCAAGGGCCCACTCTACAAGAGGTACTGGAGCCACTCTGGCTTTCACTGCAAATGTACCCCTTCACAACATTTGCAAAGCAGCTACATGGAGCTCTATTCACACCTTTACTCGGCACTACTGCATTGACACTCATTCCAAGACATATACTCAAGTGGGACAAGCAGTTCTAAGACATTTGTTTGCTCATGACCCTTCTCACTTCCTACCTCCTTCTTCTAACACTGCTCGCTAATCTATGCACAGCATGTGATCTAAGCAGATTCCACAAGCCTCAGAAGGGATACTTTACTCACCGTAATCATATTTCTGATGCTTGTGTCTGCTTAGATTCACATGCGCCCGCCCTTCCTCCCCTCTGAGAGAAGGCACATGGATGCTTGTAGTCTTATCTATCTTATCTGCTTGGATACTCTGTACTCGCGCTACTCCTCATGCTATCTCATGTAGGAAAAAATACAATCTGAGGGTCCTACACACGTGAGGGATCATGGGTACAGTGGACGTCACACTATGTATATATCATGATGCCTACCCCCAGGCATCCGGACCAAGCCCATCAGCCCCGGGAGCAGGCATCTAGACATTTAGTAAAACCTCAGCAGCCCCGGCTAGGGGCTATCTGGGTTCAGTCCTGGTGCCTTAGGCGCCAGGCTCATAGTAGGAATCAGTCCTGGCGCCTAAGGCGCCAGGCTCATAGTCATTACTTACCTCAGGCAGACCATGCTGCAAATGACTCCAATCCAACATGAAGCCTGAAAGGGACTATTTTTCTACAGGGACTATTTTTTACTCGGATGTGGTTCTAGGGACTTCTTACCTGGGACTACTTTTGAGGCTAACCAAAACCACCCCCGACCAGCAACACACGCTTCGCGTTATTCTGCATCCAGCAGCGTAACACTCACCGTGCCTGCAGCCTGCATCCAGTCTTCTGCCACGCCCGCCTCGAATCCGGAGCTCCTAAAACAAAGAGGAAAGAAAGGGACAAGGTTAGAAAACGAACTTATTTCTATTCCACACCTGATTCTGGATCCATCTTGTCTCCGGACCTGTAATGAACATCATTTCTGCACGCGCCGCACCTCCAGCTGCTGCGCCATACTCGCCAGTCTTCACAGCATCCTTTGGGTCGGCGCTGCCTCCATCATTTCTTCGCTGAACTTCGGCACCTAGGAGACAAAAGAAAACCACAAGGTGAGCCGAGGGAACCAACAAGTATAATTCTTAACACCATAGACTTACCTGATTTACTACCGGAGGCATCCTTTTGTGACTCTCCATATTTTCACATGCCGCAACTGTAAAGAGAGACAAAACAACACGTTTTCCTCGTGCAACATTTACTGAACAGCACCGGGTAATACAGACTCTTACCTGAGCGCCACCAGCTGCCACAAGAGCATCTTTTCACAAGCCAGCTGCAAGACCAGAAAGGAAGGGGGGGAACAAGAGTGAACATCGGACATATTGAACTCTATGAACTTAATACTTACTGGTCCTCACCAGGAACCTCAGAGTCAATACTCTCCGGAACTCTCCTGAGCCTTCAAACCAGTGAAGTAACTGGAATCGATGCGCCCCTGAAAATCCACGCAGGATGGAGAGCTCATCTTTCAAGAATATAAGGTGAGATTGCTGTGAGGGCATTTCGGAGGTGATTAGTTGGGGAGGACTGTGGGGGTGCCATCACTTGAATCCACAAGTGGCTAAATCCATCCCTCCATTTGCAGGAGAATATTTCTACGGGTTAAGCAGACAAGATTAGGAGGGCAGATCCAGTCAGTCATTGCTGCACTATGCATCACGTGGGTGGAGACCGCAGCTGTCCGGGTCCGACCGACGCCCCTGTGGGAGCCAGGTGAGCGTAACAGTATAGTAATACTGGCACGCCCTAGTTCGACACCCCTTTTCGAGTTTCGAAAAACAAACTGTAATACTCTGTAGCTTCCACTAGATGTCAGCCTATGCACAGCATGTGAATCTAAGCAGATGCAAGCATCAGAAATATGATTACAGTGAGTAATGTATCATATATAGATAGAAGCACTTTCAACGGGTTTGTAAGTAGTAAATATCTAACTGCAGATGTACAGCAATATACAGATGACATTATTTCTGAACGGGCTTTGTGTTATGGATCTAGTACACACACCTATATTACACATTCAGATTTATAATACTCATACTTCTGATTTAGGTGAACATTACCTAGCTGTCTCAGAAGAGTCATTGGAGATACAGCCTAGGCATTGAACTGCTCACATGATGTTCACCTTTGTGGAAAAGAATGTATACATTCCAAATCAAACCACTAGTCTGAGTAAATCAAAAACAGGCATGCTGCAAAAGTATAGTTACAGGTAAATAACGTTTATAAGCTGCAAGCCAACATACCTTCATCTTAAAATGTATACAAGGAGTACTTTGGTTTATTTTTGTTTCTTAAATAGAACATAACACAATCAAGTCTACACATTGTTTGAAGGTTTCTTTGATGGTGTCACTTTACATGGGGGGTAGATAGTGCTTCCTTTAAGGACAAATGAAATCCTAAATAAGCAGTCTAAATAGAAAAGGTCATGGATGGATACAATTTCTCCTTCGTTAAATCAGTGGCTGAAGAAGCTCATCCGAGTTAATGTATGAGGAACTCTCCCATCCATCTTCCAGACCCACAGATATTTGCTATCTTTTGAGGAGCTACTTAGTGGAGAATGTCATGCACAATCCAACCCTTCAGCATAATGCCATTTGGTGTCTGTGAATCATGTGCAGGATATCTTGGGTCCGCTTTGGGTTGGAACCACTTCGTTTTTGGCACCTTGATTGTCTCCTTTGCAGCTTATGTCAACACAGCTCTGTACTGTTGTGGTGTCTATTCCTGTTTTATTTTATTGTTGGTGCGCTGCTATCTCAGTGGAATTGCAAATCTAAAAATTTCTAGAGGGATTATTCAGATCTAAATGATGCAATTAAATCATGTTATGTATCCACTGTTTAATTGGCTGACCTTCTGTAATGCATTAATATTTTCTTTGTAGGTTAAATGATACAAAACAAATGGATAATAGAAGCCTGTCCCAAAGATCAAGGTCTTGGTCACATGATGGTTATTATTCTGACTTAAGTAAAGAAAGGAACTGTACCTCTGAAAATCACAAAAAGGACAGAACGACAAAATATAAAAAGAAATCTAAAAAGCAGAAGCAATCTAGAAAGAGTAAGCATCTGAAACAAGAAAAACCACCACACCCTAAAGTAAAATTGGCTCACTCTTTACTCCGAAAAACAAAATCTTCCCACAGTAAAGAAAAGAGATCATCTTCTACTTCCTCCTCTTTGTCTTCAAGGTGTTCATCCAAAAGAGGGTTGTCTAAATCGGATCAAGAACAATCTTTTTCTTCTCTTTCAACCAGAAAATCTAGGTCCTATTCAAAGTCCAGGTCAAGGTCTTACTCTAGAGAGCATTCAATATCAAGAACAGCTTCTAAATCTTCATCCAGATCTCAAAGTAAGTTAAAGTCAAGATCACCCTCTAGATCTAGTACAAGATCTAGCTCCAAGTCGAGACATCATAGATCTTCATCAAGATCACCAAAAATTAATTCTACGCATTCAACTGAAAGAAAAACAAAAAAAGACTTGAGACCAATCATTCAACAAAACGATAAACCTGTACTACCACCAGTTCCACAGGAAAACATTTCTTTGATTTCTTTAAGTGACAGTCCTCCACCTTCAAGATGGAAACCAGGTCTAAAGCCCTGGAAGCCATCCTATGAACGAATTCAGGAAATAAAATCCAAGTCATCTAATGCAACGCCTCTTCAAAATAGTTCTGCAGCTTCCCAGAAAAAACTATCTTCCATTCGTCCATACAATAAGTGTCAACAAAGGTCAGACAGTGATCAAAGTGAAAAGAGCTCAGACTATCGGCCAAAGTCAAAGAGTAGATCTTCTAAAAGTCGCTCATACACCAGATCTTATACTAGGTCGAGAAGTCCTACTAGCTCTAGGTCAAGATCTCGCTCTTCTGCCACATCTCGGTCCCAGAACAAATATCTTAGTGTCAATTCTTCTTCATCCTCATCTGACTCTGATAGTAATGTCAGAACTAAAGGCAGGAGGAAAACTGTTGTCCGAAAGAAAAATGTTGCTGCAAAGGAAAGTAGCTCTGAAAGTGTACTTAACGGCCAGTCAACCGTCGATTATAATGAAGCTGGTGATCAGATAAGAAATGTGAGAAAAATTGTGGCCACATTAAATTCTGCAGAAGGAAGCAACAGCCAAAATTTGCAAACTACAACCCATGAGAAATTGGCAAACAGTTCCCCTTTTAAACAGATTAAAAACACAAAAAATGATCAGGTACAACATTTGGCACTTCTCAATTCTAATTCAGGGGAGGTGTCTACGTTGGGAAGTGACCATGAGCCTGACCTTTCTCAAATGCCAATGAAAGTGGAGGAAAAACCTTCTGAAAAGAATACCGATGATGCCAGCCTAAAAAGGCCAGCAGACTCTGGCAGTAAGTTGGAATCTACTACTTTCTCGGATAAAGAAAGCAAACCTCTCCCAGATGATGCTATACCCTCTTCTGGTAAGGAGGAAGGTGAAGCTAGTTCTGACTCGGAGATAGAAAAAAACAATTTGAAAAGTGATTTTAAAACAAGATCAAAATCCACTGAAATTCAGCCCCCAAAAACTTCTGACTCAAAGAATATGCAAGGATCTCTTGATGAGATACCTTGCTTAGTTTCAGAAAATCACAGAGAGAAGTCCAAGAAACATAAGCATCGTTCTGCAAAAAAGAACCTTAAAAAGGCCCGTTTAAAAAAAGCAAAAGAGAAGGCCAAGTTTAAAAAAGACAGAAAAGAAAAATTTGAGAAGCGTAAACCAGCATTTCTCTGGCAGCCTCCATTAGAGTTTGGTGAAGAGGAGGAGGAGGAAGTTGTCATTGAAAAGCCATTTGCCAGGGTTATAAAAAAAGATAAGCACCATCCTTCTGCAAACAGCAAAGCGGAAGGTCTTGGCAAGAACGTTAGAAAATCAACAAGTGATCAATCTGCAGGTCCTTGCATTCCAGGTAAAGAGACTATAAACCCAACCAGCTCCTCAAATACAGTAGCACTAACTGAATCGGCAGAAACAAATTCATTTGTTTTAAGTAAGGGTAGCCAAATGGTTAATCAAGAGGATTCTCAGACAGATGATAACATGGATCTCTGTACTCCTGATCACACCTCGCCAGAGAACAATATGGACCTACCATTTGTAGTAGGTACTACCTCTGGTGCAACCATAGCTGACGGTGACTGTCTTTTACTAACAGAACCTCCCAAAACAAGCTTTTCAAACCATACAAAATGTGAGAATGATGTAGTAAATGTTAAAGCCAACGAGACAGATGGAAAAAGTCATATTTTCTCTCTTTTGACCTGTGGAAACAATCAAAGTCAACCTGAAAAGCAGTCAGTTGCACACAACTTGCCAGTGGACAATAAATGGAAACCTATACAGGGTCCAAGCAGCATGAAGGGAGGCCCTGCTCTCGGCAACTCTGTTGTCAACGCTCAGGCTGAACCAGAAAGTAAACCTCAAGGCGTGAGAATAGAGATAAAGAGTAAAAACAGAGTGAGACCTGGATCCTTGTTTGATGAAGTTCGAAAGACTGCCCGTCTAAATCGGCGACCAAGGAACCAGGAGAGCTCAAGTGAAGAGAGTTCCTTCAGTTCGGTAGATAAAAGCCCATCCAAGAGTCCAAGTAGGTCACATAGTAAAAGCAATTCTCGCTCCTACAGCCATTCGAGAAGTCGCTCTAGAACTTCAAGTTATACTTCCAGGTGAGCAATTGTAATGTTTCTGTAAAGTCTTTTCTTATTGTTTTGTATTTGTTTTTGTTTAAGAAACACAGTATTAAATAATGTTTTTATTTTGAATATTTTTAAGGTGCAGCTAATTGCAAAAGGCTCAAGATGCCAGGGAGGGTAGTGTCAGAAGTGGATGGAATTAGTAAAATACTAACATGAAGACGTAATTGATTTGTTGTATTCAGAGTTTTTGTTTATTGAAATTACACTACATTGCCTTACAATAATGGCTTTAAAGTGCAGGGATAGGGATAGTGCTATGGTTAGGTGATGTTCCATGCTAAGCCTGGAAAAGCTTTACAGATTCTGACTGTAGAAGGGCAGTGCAGATGGAGAGCCGAGGGATGAAGAGAATGGGATAGTTTGTGGACATCCACAGCTAAGCCTCAGAGCGCTTTCCTAATCCAGTTTAGATTGCGAAGTGAAAGGTAGGGTAGGTTGTTGTTGCAAGTGGGTAGGAAGGAGGTAAACTTAGGGCAAAGTTAGACAAAAGATGACATGCACAAACAGAAGTCGACTGTCATTACGCTAAGTACAATGGAAATTCTGGCGAGCCACGCACACCGGTTTGACCTCTTGGCTAAGCGGCCTTTCATCTGAATGCCCTAGCCCCAATGACCCCATGAGGATGTGGATGATGTTTGGTCTGGTGGACCACAAGAATGGCCAATCGCAGCCCTCCTCTGGGGGCATGTGTTGATGCGGCAGCAGTTACAGGTCCTGTGAGGCATGTGGAGTCCTAAAAAAAATGGTGAAGCTAGGCTGCATGATATCTTCAGGGGTCAGGGAAAGCCAGACCAATGGACAAAGGGATGACATGCAGACCAGTGCTTAGGCCGACCACTTGGGCTGTTTCTGTGCCCATTCAAGGGTTCCCTGTTTACTAGTGAGTTTTGTAGCTACAGTTGCAGGTTACACAAAGCAAGTGTTAGGAAAGATTCTTCTTTTTGCTGCTTTCCCTCACCAGACACCTAATTGTTTGCTATTGTTTTCAAACTTTGCTGAATTTTGGAGATATGTGAAGCCATCTTGCTCCAATTACCTTGCTAAGCTCGTCTGTCATGGGTCCACTGATTTCCAATGGTCAACAGTCAAGCTTTTCTTTTTTTTTCTTTCTTTTTTGTCCCTTGCATAGTTTCTTGTATGCGGGGGATACCCCCCCGCGAGCCCCGAACCTGAACATTTCGAAGTAGGAGTGCAGAGGACACCCCCCGCTCACCTGCCTCAGCAGTATTATCGAATTCATTATTTTATACTTATGCCGAATGCGCCAAAACCATATCTATGACCCTCTCGAAACGATTTTTTGGGTTGATAACTTTATAATGTAACTGTTTACTTGGATACCTGTATTTACTGATTTCATTGTACAGCTTTAAGGCTCACATTACCCCTCTTAAGATGAGCCTGGCTGCTCAGTCACAATACAAATGTGTAGTACAGGCCTATATCAAAAGGTGGGTTACCTAATACCAAGAGATACGTCTTGTGTAGTCCCACACCAGTTGAACTGCATCAATTCTTAAATAAGAAGCCTTGAGATTGCACTTTGTAATTTCAGGGGGCCTCTCTCCAACTTTCATACTTCCACATCACAGCCTTTATTTTGGTTAATCGTCTAAGGCTTTATATCCATCAACCATAAATATATTAGAAGAGCTGGGTATGTTTTTTTTTTTTTCTTCTCCCGTATCCATTCCACAGAAAAGCTGTACCACAAAAGACAGAAAAATAAATAACTTTTTTTTTTTTTAATTTGGTTTCAAACCTTTACAAAACACAGTTCAAACGATACATACAAAAAAGAATTGTCATTGATTATGTAAATTACAGTAATTAAGAATCTCTGACACAATCTAAATCAGCTAAAGATGGTTTTCCTACAATTAAAACAATAAAAAAACTGAATAGTAAGGAAAAATAAAATGAAATGGAAGCTACCCAGAAGAATTCCCACGTGGCTGATCCACCCTCAACAGAGAAAGAGCGGGGAAAATCAGGAATAAACAAAACACAATTAATGGAAATTGGGAGACTGAGAAGGACAGAAGACATTCATGTAAGGGAGCAACAAAAATGGATCAAAACACAATGTTAATTCTTTCTAAAACCTGAACCATTGCTATTGTCAAGGCACTGTCGTACCCAGATATCGCTCTGTCCCAGAACATGTCAGGCAAGAGCCTGTCTTTATTCACTCCAAACGGGGCAAACAATGACGACCTTGCTGCCCAGGTACCTTTGCACTCCATTAAAAGATGCTGTAATGTTTGAAAACTGGTCTTGTCGTTGATGATCCCCACCACTGCATCACAAAGATAGCAAGTCAACCTATTTTACCTGTATGTGTGACCGTTAGACCAACAACTCAAAAGAAATTAAATGTTCTTTAAGCCAGCACACATTTTCTCAAACATCTCTTTACTTTAAGAATTTCAATTATTCCAATTGTTAGTTGGAAGCTAAAATCCACAAGAAGAGGGGAATAGGTAGTGTCGCACATGGATGAACACACCAAAGCTTCACAAGATGTCCTCTTCAGTTCGTCTGAGAACCAGGTTTGCAAAGTGATTAGTTTCAGCAGGACCTGGACTGTATCCAGCATAAAAGAACTGAAACAAATTCCAAGACATGTTGTGAAAAGAAGTAAACTAATGGTACACCCTCCCAATCACAGTGTTCCCATTATGATGGTGGCCCGTTGAATCTAGGTCATGAAGAAGAAAAGCTGGGATCCTGATGGGTTATAAAAAGGTCCTATTGATACTGATGGAAATGATGATGTAGCCCAGCACTCTTCATTTCTGTAGTCTGTGAGCTGTTTTTAACAACTCTGCCATGCCTGGTAAAAGGTTTCTCAACTACTGGGTTTTATGCACCAGGTATTATAAATGGGAACATCATTTCTAGCTCTGGGGGAGTGAAGGGTTGAGAGGCCATAACATGGTCCTCATAACAAATCGCAATCATGCCAGTAATGTACACATTTCTGTAGTCCAGCAATTGACATTTATCTCTTTCAAATAGTCATTTAGTTCAATGACTTTGTATGAACGTTTGAAGTCGGGTGTGCATTTTAATATCAGAGAAACTATCAAAGGTTGATGGGTAACATTTACATTGCATTTATTTATGTCTTAACATAGGAGTCCCAAGGTCATTTTAGAAATTGCTGTGCCTGCTTAGGTTTTCTCAAATAAATGTTCCATGTGGCACAAGTTTCTAATGCTGAATAGCTTTATAAAATAACTATTGCTTCATCTCGGATTACCTTTTTATTCTTTTTATGCTGCTTATTTATTTTAACTGATCACCACTAAATGTGCACTATTCTAACAGCATATTAATGAAGCTTAATATTAATGGCTCCTGGCTCACGAGTAGTTCCTGGTCACAGTAAAATTAATGGTACCCAGTAGCTACTTTCAACTCCTGCTCCATGATTCCCAATTTCGATCCCTTTGTCGCTACATCACATACAGTAAGCAAATATAGGAAACTCCCCTTGAGCCTAGGACTTGACACTGATGAATTGTGTGCGTCGAGAACAACATGACTCCTACGGTAAATCACAACCGAAGTTCCATGACCTGCATCAGGGATAGAATATCACTATCTTATGTGTCGATCGTGGGGGCTTATCATTCGGGGAGGACGTATGTTTCTCCAGCATGGGTCTGGCATGGATTCACATGCTCATGAATATTCCCCGTCGTCAGGCTGGGAATCCTCGGTAAAGAAAAAATCAGTATCAGTTTCGTTTCTGATCTGTCTTTCGTAGTAGTAACCAATCACTGATCTCTGCGTCATACTGACCACAGCCAATGGCTGCCCTCTACCTAAGCCCCTCCTCTGGCAGCCATCTTCAGATTTTTACCGCACGTTCAAGTGTTGGGATCCTCGTGCTATTGCTCTCGAGCGTTAGTGCTATTTTTTCACGTTTTTTCTCAAAAACTTCTATTTTTCGGTCAAAAGAGCTTCAAGCTCCACCGTTTCTTCATCCGATCAACGGGGACCCGTGTCGGATTCGTCTATGCCCCTCAAGGGTGAAGATTTCGTCGAGCCACGCTTTTGGAGGACTCCAGAAGTTTCTCAGGCCCATCTCGGACATGGCCCAGGAGAAGGGAAGCTCGACGCCCGGAAAGCTGTTCAGGGTCTGCCCTGGATGCCAGCTTCAGAATGTCTTTAAGGAGGACGAACACTCCCTTTTGTCTTTACTGCCTACATGAGGACAAGACGCACGTGGAGAAGGACTGTGTGTTTTGCGGCAATATGTCGGAGCGGACCATGAAGGACCACCATCAACGTCTCGCCAACTGGCTAGAAGGGAAGAGCCCTTCGGGCGTGAAGAAGAAGTCCGAGCGGCCTTCTAAGACCTTTGAGGACGCCCCGGCGACGGGGGTCCAACACAAGGCCAAGCACCGCGAGTCCGTTGGCACCGGGAGCGCCGAACGGTCGGGCTCTACGGGCGCCAGGCAGGGCGCATCCTCCCCGGCGCCATCAACCACGAGCCAACGCTCTGGTTCGGGTAAGAGGAAGGCTGAGCACCCGGCGAAGCTCCTGGAGAGACCCCGGTCGAGCTCGAAGGCCCCATCGGAGGGGGAGCGAGGCAGTGACCCTCCCCCCAAGGAGAAGGCGGTGAGCGCACCTAGGGTGGTAAAAGCCTTAATCCATCCGGCCAAGGCCTCTATCGAGACAGTCGCGGCGGCCCTGGCTCAGTCTGTGGAGGCTACACCAGTGGTGGCGACCTCGGGGCTCGGAGTCTCCCTGCCATCTTGGGCAAGGTGCAGCGGATGCTGGTTGCGGACGGGGCCAGAGTGAGGTCCATCAAGTCCCTGCTCGGAATGATGTCATCTTGCATTTACCTCATCCGGCTGTGCAGGCTCCGGATGCACCCGTTGCAGGAGTTCCTGGACGCGCGCTGGATCCAGACGACGTGCAGCTTCGATGAGAGGATCACACTCGACGAGAGTTTCCGACGAGCGATCCGGTGGTGGGGCACCCGTGCGCATCTGACGGCGGGCATGGACTTCCAGACCCCCGGCCACCAGGAGACGGTGACCACGGATGCCTCCCTGGAAGGGTGGGAAGCACACTCCGAAAATCTGCACGCGAGAGGCCTTTGGCTCCCGACGGAGAAGTCCCTCCATATCAACGTCCTGGAGCTCCGTGCAGTGTTTTGGGCCCTCAGGTCCTTTCTTCCGTCCCTCAAGGGCAAGGTGGTGAGGATCTTCACCGACAACACCACCACCATGTTCTACATCAGGAAACAGGGCGGAACCAGGTCCCCAGCCCTGTCCATGGAGGCGCAGGATCTGTGGCATTGGGCCGTTGCCCAAGGGATGTTTCTGGTGCCGTTTCATCTGGCAGGGATAAAAAACACCATCGCCGACTCACTCAGCAGGGAGCTGCACTCGTGCCACGAGTGGGAACTACGACAGGATCTAGTGGACCGCCTCTTCCGACAGTGGGGCACACCCCAGATCGATCTGTTTGCGACGGCGACGAACTCCAAGTGCCGGAGGTTCGGCATCAGGTTTCCCCAGCCGAGGAGCATGGGCGATGCTTTCTCGTTCCCCTGGGAGGGCCTGTTTCTATACGCGTTCCCTCCATGCCATTGCTGATCCGGCTCATCAACCAGCTCAAGAGGTCACGGTGCAGGATGATCCCCGTCGCACCTGCGTGGCCGAGGCAGATATGGTTCCCGGACCTTCTGGAATTGTCAGCGTCCCCGTCAATCAAGCTGCCAGTGGACGCGGATCTTCTCTCCAGGGAAGGAGGCGCCATCCTCCATCACGACCCGAAGTCGCTGAGCTTGCAGGCCTGGCTCCTGCAGCGTTAGAGTTTGGAAGATACGACATACCGGCCGACTGCAGAGAGGTTCTTGCAAAGGCCAGGGCGTCCTCAACTCTTAAATGCTACGGACACAAATGGAAGAGGTTCTCTGTCTGGTGCCACGCACAGAAGATTAACCCTCTACGGATTACGGCTCCCCAAGTACTGCCGTACCTACTGACGCTGGCCAAAGCTGGACTGGCGCACGCGTCCATCAAGATTCATCTTGCTGCGATCTCCCGATACACCAGAACCACGGGGCGGTCGTCTTTGTGGTCTCATCGTCTGGTGAAAGAGTTCATGAAGGGACTGTTCAGATCGTCCCCGCCGGTGAAGGCTCCGGCCCTGTCGTGGGAGCTCAACGTGGTGCTGACCAAGCTCATGGGACCTCCGTTCGAGCCTCTGCACTCGGCTCCGTTTAAGTTCTTGTCGTGGAAAACAGTGTTTCTTGTGGCCATCACCTCCGCACGACGGGTGGGAGAGATCCAGGCCCTTTCCTGCAAGGCCCCGTACTTGACTTTTCACGACACGAGGGTAGTGCTCAGGACGCACCCCTCCTTCATGCCCAAGGTGCCGTCGGACTTCCACCTCAACGAACCCTTGGTGTTGCCTGTTTTCTTCCCGTCGCCTTCGTCGCCGGCTGAAAGGACTTTGCACTCGCTGGATGTGGCTAGAGCGCTGAAGTTCTACGTGGACCGCACAAAGTGTTTTCGGAAGACGTCACAACTCTTTGTGAACTTTGGACCTGTCAATCAGGGGAAGGCTCTCTCGAAGGCTTCCATTTCCAGATGGCTCTCCGGCTGTATCATGTACTGTCATCGGTTGGCAAACCGACCGCTGCCTGGCCGTCCGAGAGCCCATTCCACCAGAGCGATCGCAGCTACCACGGCGTTCCTATCTGGTGTGCCCTTGCTGGACATCTGCAGGGCTGCTACGTGGAGGTCGACGCACACCTTCACGAAATTCTACTGCGTCGATCGGGATTCCAGGGAGGAGTCCAGGGTCGGCCAAGCAGTGCTGCGCAACCTGTTCGCCTAAGGTGAGCCTGGTGAGGAGGTAAGAATTGCTTAATGTTGAGTTTGATGTAATGCTTAATGTTGAGCCTTTGCCACCTCCCGTGGTTGTGCGTGTGTGTACTGCTATGTATTCTTTATTCATGAGCATGTGAATCCATGCCAGACCCCATGCTGGAGAAGGAACAAGTTACTTACCTGTAACTGTTGTTCTCCAGCATGGGTCTGGCATGGATTCACATGCGAACCCTCCCGCCTACCCCTCTGCGGCTCTTCACTTGGTCATACTGCCACTTCACGTGCTACCAAATCTGAAGTGCTAGAAATTATGAAACTGTTGTCTAGGTTTTTGAATAGCAATGCTCTTACCAAGAAAACGTTTTATTAAAAAAAATAACTGGACTGAATTTCTTTTATTTGGGATGGGAAAATCCATAGAATAGCTCTGCGATACAATTGCCACGTGGGTGGGCTGCTAGGGCCCTTAATTCAAGACTTAATATTTTTCCTTGTATTAGGATGCATTTCCAAAACCAATCTTGGTGTGTGGGAGTTTGGTAGGTCAACCTATTGTGAACAGGTAAAACAGAGTTTTCCCTAACCTAATCAATGTAAGGTATCAGATCATTAGGGCTTAGTCTCAGGAAGGGTGGGAGAGTGGTCTATGGCTACAATGAGACCACCCAGATCAACGCCAATAATTCTAGTTGGAAGGGTACTTATAAGAATGAACCATGTTTTATTAGAGCTTTTGAAATACACACTAAGCAAGTACAACCCTTAGTCAAATATTGTCACACAATCCCTTATGAAAACATATATATACTGTGACCCTTAAGAAATGTAGAATAACATTTGATTCACTGACCAGTGAAACACAGGTAAGTACTTAGATGCAGTAGAAGTAGAAAGAGCCCTTCAAGATAATCATAGACCAGCTTCCCCTAGCTCTTATGAAGTCCAACCCCAAGATGGTTTAGGACCTTGTCACCAGTTCGAAAGTATACACTTCACAGGTTAGTTCATGAAGAGATTGGCAATGCCAGTGGATATTATTGATAAGAGAAAACAAGTTAAACGTTCAGGAAAGTAAACTCACTCAATCCCAGTCCTTATGCTAGTCCTAGGAAGGGAACCTTGACTGGGCCTCCACCGACCAAAGTCAAGAAAGTGGGTTTTAGGTACATGACTTTATACCCATGTAATCCTATGGAGAACAGCGGGAACAGAAAGTTATGTTAACTCACCCTGCTGCCTCAGATTCCTCCAGAGACCACTACTGGTGTTCAGGAATCCATTGTTCTGGTGCCTCTCTACTCTGGTTGGTCCTGTTGAGGAAGGTCCAGAGGTTGCAGGTGGATGGGTCACTTTCGGACACAGGATTTTGTTTGTCGGTCGTGGTGCTTAGGAATCTGTTTGACAGCTTCCAGTAGAACACCCAAACAAGAAAAGGGTACTGGCTTCTGCAGGGCAGACCACCTCAGGACACCTCCAGGAATTTAAGGAGTGTTGCAACTTGAGTCAATAAGGTCAGGCCCTGACAGGAGATCTTCAATGGATGAACAAAGGAGCAGGCCTAGCACAGCTTTCATTAATCAAGGAGGCTAAAAATGTCAGAGCAGGCGTCTTGTTGCACAAGTTGAAGATCCTCCAAGAATGGCGTCAGAACGGCGATGGCTGGTCATTGCAAGGGCCTGTCGAGGGACACTTCCGAAGGCGAGGTAATTTCGAGCAAGTGTTGAGACTGGTTGTTCCCACTAGTCCAGGAGTCGAAGCACTGACTAGGGCGTTCTTGAGATCAGACAGAGGAGAGGGTGTCTCTGGGACTGCACTGGACTCTATGCTGGTTGGCTTCAGGGTGTCGTCCTTTGGTCGACAGAGGAATGCACTTCTTCATAGAGGTCTTGCTCCAACGATGATCTGTTGAATAGCTGGAGGAGCCCTTATTTCATCCAAGATTTGAGCTTGGAGCATGCCAGAGGCCACCAGTGGTAAGGATCAGTACCATTCAAACAGGCAGTGGCTATCCAATAATGGTTAGCCACTGGCAACATCTGCCCAATAGCAGACATTCAGGCACCAGGGATATGGATTGGGACTAGACCATCTTAGCCCCCTCCTCTGGCCACACAATCACACAAAACACTGCTTAGCCCTGGAAAGCCTCAGCTTTCCCTGGGAAAGGGCATTCCATAAAAGACATTTCTTGACCTAAGAAGGCCAACGAACAATATAACCAAAGTACAAGTGAACAAACTTGTGGCACGGCCATCTTAGTGCGCTAGCCACTTGCGGTAAATGCAGAAGTGAATGAGTAAAATGCATCACAGATGGTTAAAATAATCACACTTCTGCCACCATCTTGTCTTAGGCACATTGTAAAAGTAACGAACAACCCATTCTATAAAAAAGTGTGGTAAATCGCAATCCCCACAAGAGTTAACCATGACTACCTAGCAGCAATGGCGTTGCTGGTCGCTGAAGTGGGACGCCTAGGAGAATGCCAGTAGAGCAGCTCACTCCCCATGGAGGAGCAGCTGGGCGTCCTCCCTGCAGCTTGCCTGTGCTAGAGCACCGGGACGGCAACCTGCTCTGTGCTGCATTATAAAAGCGGAGAGATGCTGTTAGAGGTGTTGCAGGGCCTTGGAGGAAAGGCCTGAGCCTTTTCCTTAGCCGGCACAGGTCCATTATGTTTGGAACACCACAGAGCCTGTGGGAGGACCTTGGTTCAAAAACCCATAGAGGAACATGGGGAAATATAAGGGGTACTTACATTAATGAAATAAAAAACCTGAGCCCCAGGGATAAATCATATTTAAAAGGAGCCCAGGATAAAACCAGAAAAAAAGGACAAGTGAAATCTTAATTGACCTTTCAGAGGTTCAAACTGGCCAATGGAAAGAACCTAGCACGGGAGGACCAGAGTGGAAACACCCTGCCATCAAATCCTGCAGGCAGGGCTTTTCAACCAATCAGCAGCCAGCAGGATTGAGAGGAGTCGGACTATAAATGGGGAGCCAGCTCACTCTGAACTTCTCTGTCAGGCACAGGTTCCCTGTACTTCTCTCCAGATCCTAGTCCATGAAGAGGAGTTTTAGCCTGGAACACTGCCCGTCTGGACGTTGCCTTGGGGAAACCGACTGACTCGGGGGTTGAGGGGGGAGTACGCTTGCAGCACGACCTACGTCTAGAAGGTGGAAGAGCTGACCCGCCGCAGAAGCCTGGGAAGTGGCTGAGGAAACTTACCCACCCAGGAGGAAGGAAAGTACTCCTGCAGTACCACCTAAGCCAAATTAGTGGAAGAGCAGACCTGCCTCAGAAGCCTGGTAGAACAAGCTCAGGATAGAAGCACGACCCTTGAAGAGAAGAGGGGCAACCACAAACCATACAGAGAGAAGAGGAGCAAACTCAAAGATCCCCTGAAGAGGAAAACGGCAAAAATGCAGGTCACCTGAAGACGTGAGGGGCAAAGGCAGAGAAAGAAGATAAACTCCTGAAAGAAAAATTAGCAACACCAAGTCTCCCGAAGAGAAGAGCAAAAAAGAAAAAGGATCACAAAAATCCCAGAGAAAAGGGACTCCAAGTAAAAGGTGAGAATACCCCATGTGGGGTGCAATAGACAGAAGCCGGAGAGACTGACTGGAACCCTTTGAAGTCTGGGGAAGGGCAAAACCCCTGAAAAGACGGGGATAGGGTTAAATGGAAGGAGACCAGATCCCAACAGGAGTTTCGTCACAAAAGACCCATGGATGCGGAAGAGGGTCAGAAGCCAAAGGCTGGGGAACAGAGAAAAACTCAAAACCTCAACAGTAAGTTGGGGCAGCATACCAAACAACCAAGAGAGAGGGTTGACTCACCCAGAAGACTGAGATAAAGAACCAAAGCACATGACCCAGCTGATCCCTTGCCTAAGAGGCCATACACCTGGAAGACAACTACAGGTCACAGTTTCAGTTCTTTGTGTAAGTGGCCCTGTTGGTTATCTAACCAATGAAACCCTAGAGAAGCCCCCTTTGAATTGTTGGATTTTTAAGTTCGGAGAGGATATCAAGTTAGATATTTTACCATCAACACTTTTCACCCAGGGAAAAGGGGCCTTAAGTGTATTTTCCTAATTGCACCATTTGATTTGGCTATTCTAACAACTCACTCTTTAGAAACTTTTTATTCAGTAAACCTTTATTTTAAGTTGATGATTAGTTGTGACCGGGGAGTTTACTTTAGGGATTTTAGTGCTTGGCGAACCTTTTTACTTGATAGGTGAAGTGCACCAGAAGTTTACATAATGTCATTATTTATACGAGGATGCACTTTTAAGTAATTTATGCTTGAACACTTCGCTTTATTCCTCAAACCCTGTTTTTGTCTTACACTTGATGAAGAGTTTTCATGTGAAGACCCAAAGTCCTGACCCTTCCGTTTGCCATTTCGTCACAAAAGATATAAGGATACAAATTATCCTAACTGCACATCATTGAAGTTAATGTGTACAATTCTAACAACACAAGAAATTCACAAAGAGATTCATCTCAGTACTGATAGTATTAGGACTAATCAGTTTCCCCATAAACATGCACAAACAGCCAAGGGAAGTAAAACAGAAGGCTTTGCTTACCTCCCGAAAGCCAGGACAGGGTGGAAAGCGTGTCCCATTTGATGGTATCCAGTCAATATGGCAATTTCTTTTTCTCGAATTGCCAAAATGTCGAACCAAAAGTGCCCAAAAAATGTTTTCGAATTTGTTTTTTATTTTATAGGGTTTAGTTTTCTGTAGTTAGCAAAAAAAAGATGTTTTAAAAAAAAAATATTCCCCCCCCCCCCAAGGTTTTTCTTTAAAAAAGGGCATTCGAATTTTTGTTTTTTTGGCACTTTTGGTTCGACATTTTGGTATTTCGAAATAGTAACTGTCGGAAAAGTCACTATAAACCCCCATTGATGCCCATGGGAGGGAAGCAGCAAAAACTCTTAACTCTAATTTTTGGTGGACTGGCATGAGAGCAGGGGGTGCTCGGTGAAGACATAGCTAATAACGATATTATATTTGTATCGCGCTCGGACACATTTGTTTCAGAGCATCCCTTTGAGGGGTTGTTGCGAGGGGCAATTACTCAGGCACACAGGTATTTCAGGGCTATATGGACTATAACCAGAGTCTCGAATAGGTTGCAAAAGAAACCATGACTAGGACCATGACTAGGTGTTTCCTATTATCGGGTAGATGATATTTTGTCTTCCCTGTTGATCCTGAAAGTACTGAATAGGCGTGCAAGGTGGAAATGGATGAAGGCTGGCTGTGTTAAATGGGAATGAGTCTTTGAAAATGGCAGGAGGTGAGACATTGAGGAATTTGCGGGTAGAATGTGTTAAAACTGGGGAGTACATGTGACATATGTCGAGAGTGTTGTGGTACTACTGGCCATTTAGCCCCATAAATTCAACTTTTGAACGACAGTAGCTGCACAGAATACCTGTGTAGTTATTAGGTAAAAATGAAATGCCCTTAAGTCATCTAATATATAAATCCTAAATACCTCATTTGAGCTACAGAAGCTATACAGAATTCCTGGGTAGTGCTTTATATATAAGTGAAATGTCCCGTTGCCATATTTTATGCAAGACCTCAAACATCACCTTTTACCTCTCGATTCCCACCTCACCATGCAAACGCCTAGAAGCACCTGCCGTTAATAAATTGCTTTCTCTGGTTGTAAGAGGCCAGAAGGGCAGGAATTGTACCATGGCCTACTAAACGTAGAAAGACAAGGGGGTGGGGAGTGCCTTAGAACTTCATGGTTATGTGCATGAAAATAGAAGACTTACAGCAGTGGAAAAGGTCTAGAGTGTAAGAATAGCAGTTAGAAGTGGATTGCAAATTGTATGCATTCGATACAGATAGACATTGGATTTATAATTTTGCCATTACCATTGTTAATTGGCAAAGGCCTATTTTTCAGAGTACATTCATAAACATCTGTTTGAGAATATATTTTAGGCTCCCTGGTCAGAAGAAGCAAGGGCAAAAGTGCTAAAGTGAGAATAATGCAATGCCGTCCAAGCAAGCAGTCCAGAACGCGATCAGCCCAAGGCCATGGCTGGGGTGTAGGCACACTTTGCGTTACGTAGCTTATTAGATAAGTTAATGCAGGCCTGAATCACTGTATACCAGAATAGGTAATGTCCGGTTTTTAAACCATTCGTAGTGTCGCTTGCTTTCGTGTTTTATAAACGTGTTGAACATGGCTGATTGCCCAGGTTAGATCTTATAAACAGCCGGACCAGTGAGTACACCAATAATTAGATAAGATTAAAGTGGAGTGTATAAAAGATGAGTTTCTAATAGAATAAATGACTCAAGACATAATCTACACGTGGCGCAGCCAGATGGGTTGTGTGCGAGATGGAAGCAGGAAGCTGATCATAAGCCATCCAGATATGAAGGCTTATATTTAGTAGAGTTGACTTCAAGTCAGCTCAAATATTGGTTATGCCTTGTTAAAACCGTTTTGAAGCACAGAAGTGCTGCAACGTGCATTAAGCAATATCTTTTTCTATTTTGAAAAGAGACGGGTGCCTGCCATTTTGATTATGCCTTTCGTGAAGTTGAATTATTATTAGGCTGTTTTGAGTGCAGGCCTAGCTTCGAGAAGTAATTGAGTGCTGAGGGGAGCAGATAAACAAGGGGAGGAGGAAGTTGGGCACTTTGTCAGCAAGGGATCTGCAAGCAAACTAGGGGAGTCATTAAGGCCTAGCATGATTGATTGTTTTGTCCTGAAACTGAAGAGAATGCCTTTAGGTTGAGGCTTTTATTTGGGTATATAAACAGGACAAGTTTCAACTTGTTAATGCTACAGGTAAATTGTCTGCTCATGTTGTGTTGAAACAGCTTGTCTCAAGCAGTGTTTTTTTAATGAATGAATGTATGCCAGCAGTCATCTAAAGTAGTGAGATACTTGGCATCACTGTATGCAACATTGTTAATCTGCACCCTTAATAAGGATGAGACAAATAGATTTTAAATTTGCTTGATCTTAGAAGCAACATGCCTGCCATGGACCTAGGGAGGCTGGAACTACAGGTAGTCCCTTTTCCTTTTTCATCAGAGCCATTGGCGCAGAGGGGAAGGGCCAGAACAGCAAGTGTTCTGGGAGCGATGAGGGACAATGCAAACACATTTAAGGGGGGATAGGGGTTGGTGGGGTAGGGTGTGTGGGACACAGAGGATTCACCTGACCACTAGGGACAATGGGAACCTCCCGCTATGAAGAGACTCGGAACATGAGGTATTGCCCACATTTTGAGCTTCCTGATTGGCTGGGAGGCCCCCTGACCTGTGTTCGCCAGGGGCTAATTAGGATTGTTTGGTAGTTCTGAAAGTCATTGCATATTGATTTTTATTGAGAATAAATTAAAGTATTTTGATGTATTATTTTTATGATGGTGATTAAAGAACACACATGAAAAGGATTGGTTAATTCTTAATGTTTTAATAAACAACTTAAAAATATGCACCAATTTGGGGATTCCAAGATGGCGGCCGGCAGAGGAAGACGTACGTGAGCGTCACTCCCCACTGGGCCGCAACAATAAGGAAATACATTGGCTACGTGGTGCAGGGTTTTATCCAACTTCTCCACACTACATCGGGAAAAGGTGGAAGAGATGCACAGAGCGACGGGAGAAAGGCAGCGGCACAAAAAAGTAAGGGAATTACCTCGCCAAAGAGAACATGCCGATATGCGACCACAGGAACTGGTGAAATGCAGCAGGAGGAACGCAGGCGACACCGGAGCAGAGGCACGACAAAGGAATACTTGGTGAGGGACAGGTTCGGCAGGAGGCGGTGCAATAAAGATTACCCCTCCTAGCTGCGCAGGGAGTATTAATTCTATTAAAGACTAGGAGGCGAGCATTATGCTTCAACTTCTTTATTTAGTACCCTTCAGCAGTTTCAACAAACTATATCAATCAATAACAAAGAAATGTCCATATGACTTTTCACTTTTAAAACTACAAATCCCAAAGTCTCTGTAGTCCTTCTCTCTCTCCAGCTCAGCTATGACCACATCCTGTCCCTGAGCTCCTCCTCTCTTTTACATGCTCTGACTGTCCTGTAACCAAACTTCTCGTCCCGCCAACCGAGCAAGGACTTCTTGAACTCCAACATAACAACTTCACGATGGCAGAACTCTCGCCTGCCTTTCTAGGCCATTTCCTCAATTGTTCTTCTGTTCTTCCCCTAGGGAAAACATAAACATAATATCAGGGTGGAATCCAGTTTGTCATCATAGTCTTATACAATCACATATCATATGATTATCAAACATTCGTGGGTGGGATCTAATGCTCGCCTCCTAGTCTTTAATAGAATTAATACTCCCTGCGCAGCTAGCAGGGGTAATCTTTATTCTATAATAAGACTGGAGGCGAGCATTATGCTTGTTCAAAGCTGCCCCAACACTGCACTTGCTATGCTCTCCGTTGGTTTAAAATAAAATTCTCTGAATGTACGATCATTCGCCCAGTCTGCTGCTGCCATAATATCTTGCAAAGGAACCCCTGTCCTATATGCTTTGGATGCCATGGCCCCTCTCACTGAATGCGCACCATATCACTGCAAATCAATCCCTGCCGCTAGCATTACTTCTCTGACCCATCTTGCTTGGGTAGCTGTCTTTACCGCCTGAAAAGGCTTCCTGCGCGCTATTAACAACTGACTTGAACTCATCGCTCTATTCTCTGCCGTCCTGGCCTCGTATTCCTTGATGCAACTAGCTACGCACCATTTGGCATTATTCGGAAAATATGGATAGTGCACTGTGGATGTACTTGATTTAGTCCTTTGTACCACCATGAAGGTCACACCTTCTGGACCAAACGTCCTTCTATTAACCTCCAGTGCTTTAACATCTGACACTCTCTTACAGGATATGAGACATAACAGCATCGCTAATTTGCCCGATAACTGCTTGAGAGACAAATATCTGTTAACCGGCCAACTTTCTAATAATTTCAATACTCTCCTGACGTCCCAAAGTATTGTATATCTGGGAACCGGTGGTGCCTTAAACTTAGCTCCTCTAATGAGCCTACAAACCGCTGGGTGTTCACCCGCTGGCACTCCTTCAATTGGTACGTGACTGGCGGAAATCGCTGATCTGTACACTCCAATAGTGCGGAATGCTTTCCCATCTTGCAGCAGATGTGCTAGAAAATTTAGTATGGCCACTACAGGTGCAGAAATGGGATGAAAACCTCTCCCTCTACACCAATTCGTCCACCTGGCCCAAGCCGCGTCGTAGCTCCTCCTAATTGATGGAGCCCAGGATTCGGCCATAAGTTCTGCTGCCTGCATCGAAATGCTTGGCAGATCCCATTGTCTCCTGATACCCTGCACGCGATGAGCGGGAGTGTCCCTCTCACTCTGAGGATGACACTGCCCAACTGGGTCCGTGAGCAATCGCTCCCCCTCCGGGAGGATCCTCGGCAGATCTATTAATCGTTCTATCAGCGTCGGGAACCACACCTGAGCTTTCCACAATGGCACTACTAGCACCAGCTCTGCTCTCTCCCTCCGACACTTCGCCAGCACTCTGCTCAGCATCATGAACGGGGGGAAGGCGTAATGTGTGTGACCTGCCCAGTCTTACAGGAATGCGTCCGTGCCTTTTGCGTCTGGGTCTAACTTCCAGCTGAAGAAGCTGGGTATCTGAGCGTTGAGACGAGACGTAAATAGATCTGTGTGAAATGGACCCCATTTCTGATCCAGAATCTGAAACACTGCTGGATTTAGCCTCCAATCGCTGGAGTCTGTGAGATATTGCGAGTTCCAATTTGCTATCACATTCAGCGCCCCTGGTAAATACTCTGCTGTCACTGATGTCCCTGTCCTCAGGCAATAATGCCAGAAATCCTTCGCTAACTCGGCTAGCATCCTGGACTTCGTCCCTCCTAAGTGGTTTATGTAACGTACAGCCGATATGTTGTCCATCTTTAGCAGGACGCAAGACTTCATTCTGTCTCTCGTGAATGTCTTTATCGCAAAGGATCCTGCTAGAAGCTCTAAGCAGTTTATGTGCAGGCTCAGCTCCTCTGCGCTCCATTTCCCTCCAGTTTGTAACTCTCCGCATCGAGCTCCCCATCCTAGCCGACTGGCGTCTGACTCTATCATGAGGTCCGGCCGGTCCCCGAATATGGCACGCCCATTCCAGTCATCCATATTCTGCAACCACCATTCTAGTTCCGTGATAGATTCCTGATCTAGTGGTATCGATTGATGATTTCTTAACCCTTGTTGCAGGTGTTTGAACTTCAATCTAGGAGGCCCACAATTCTCGCTAGAACTCTGAGAAATCACTCTCTTCCCTAAGCATGCTCTGATCTCTCTTGATGTCTCGGATCTTCCTTAAAGGAAGCTCCAGGGTGGCTTTCCGTGTGTCCAGGACGAAGCCGAGAAAGTCCAACCTCTGTGCTGGCTTTGTATCCGACTTCTCTGTGTTCACTAGAAACCCCAGTGACTGTAACAGGTCTAGCACCCACTGCGTCTGATATTCCAGTGCCCCTCGATCTTCTGCTAGAAGCAACAGATCGTCCAAGTATATAATCAGCCGAATACCTTTTTCTCGGATGGCTGCGGCTACTGTTTCATCAGTTTCGTGAACGCCCAGGGCGCTGACGCAAGCCCGAATGGCATCGTCCTGAATTGCCAAAATAGTCCCTTCCAGTGAAAAGCTAGGAATCTTCTGAAATCCTTCTGTACTGGGACCGTAATGTAGGCGTCCTTAGATCTAACCTGGTCAGCCAGTCTCCCTTTCTGAGAGTCTCTGAGCTGATGGATCCCTTCCATCTTGAAATGATGGTACACTAGCCATCCGTTCAGTTCATTCAAATGTATTACTGGGCGTACTTTCTCCTTCCTGTGAACGAGAAACATGTTGCTGAGGAAACTCTGGGGCCCCGGGGCATCTTTCTATGGCTCTTTTCCTCACTAAATGCTCTAACTCTGTATTGAGGGCCGCTTGCTCCGCTCTCGCTAGGTGCGGGCGATGGGGTACTCTCGTCTGCACTGGGTCTTGAATGAACTCTAGCCGCAGACCCCTGCAATTTGCAAAATCCAGGCATCGCTGGAAAGCGTGCGCCAGTTTCCCCAGAACATAATCGTTCTCCCTCCCACTGGAGGGTAGGTTATTACTCTTACCTGGCGTGAACCCTTGGCCTCGTCCGAAACCTCTGCCTCGTCGCCCTCTGGTGTTGCGACCTCTGGCCGGGAAGAACGTGTCTTGTTGTCTGTTCTCCCAGTACTGGGCTCTGTGATTAGGGGGTCTTCTGCCTCCTTGCTGGCGACCGGTCGAGCGACCCCTGTAACGACCGGTCCCGGCAAAAACTCTCTGCGGGAAGATTTTACGTATGGAAGTTTGTGCCTACAAAGAGGCCCATCTCTTTCCCGAAAGTCTCGCCAAACAAGAGGCCTTGGGCCGCTTTCCCGGCCTCATAAGATGCCAGATCACGGAGCTTCGCGTCTATCTTCAGGAGCAACCCTCTTCTCCTCTCGGATGCTGTAGCGCAATTTGCGTTTCCTAGGAGGCAAACTGCTCTTTGCGCCCATCCAGCTAGGGCATCTGGGTCCACGTCTTCGCCTGTCTCCCTTGCCCTTTCAGCCAAGACCATGATCTTAGCGAGGGGACCGGCTAGGTCCAGGACCTTCTCCTGGCAACTCTTCCATGACTTATCAATCCCTTTACAGGGGTCCTTATTGGCCTTTGAAACAAAGGCGAGCATCTTTGGGTCCAATTCGGGGGCTTCCGCCACCTTCCCCGGCAAGTCAGGTCGTGGGCATTCTGCTCGAAGACGCTGACGCACTTCTTTATCCAAAGCTTTTCTTAACCTTGCTGTCATATATTGAGCCTCTCTTGGAGAAGGCTGCCAATCGGAAGATCTCGGATTTCTAATGGTATCCAGATCAAACATATCGTCCTGCTCCTCTTCGAGGTGCTTCTCTTTGCGGGCTTTCTTTCCCCTGCTGGGCATCGCCAACTCTTCGTTGACTGGTTCTTCTGGCTCTTGAGGGGTCAAATCCCCTTCCTCTGGCTCTTCTTCCGAGCCTGGGTCATAATCTCCTTCATTTTCTTCCCCAGGAGAGGGGGTCATGAGGTCTGGCACGGCCTGATGCTGCAAATATGCTTTCTTCAGCTTTGCAAAGGCATCGGCGACCTCCGGGGCCTTGTCTTCCGCCCCATCCGTACGGCCCTGGGGATCTGCAGAGGCTTTCCTCTTGCGGGCTTGAATACTCCCCTTAGACCCTGTTCCCAAGGGTTCAATGGGCAAGCTGCAAGTCTTCTTGGTGCTATCTTTAGGCTGGTGAAGCATAGCTTCCAGTGTTTCTAGCCTTTCTTGTAAGTGTCTCACCCCTTGGGCCACAGCGCCTACTAGGGAATTCCCAAGCACCTCCTTGAAACTTGCAGCCAAGTATAGGGGCTGCTCCTCCTCACTCCACTCGAACTCCGACATAAGGAGTGCTGCATGCCTCAATACCTGAGTGCAGGTGTCTATTGCTGCCCACTTCCTAGTAGATGCTCCTGAGAGACACTTCCCACGTCTGTATATATTCTTTTGTTTTCTTGTGTTATGCCTGTGGTGGCTTGTGAGTCTTTAGATTGTATCTGGCCGCAGTAGCCTTGTGCGAGGGTGCTTGCTGGCACTGTCCTTTTGATTTTAGATTTTTTTTTTGTTTATGCTGCGAAATGCTTTTGCTCCTCTCTCCTGAGGTTATGCAGGCTTCCTCTCGCTGGGCACTTCACGCGCGTGAGGGGAAAAACAGGACACTCTGCGATCCTGTATCTTCGTACCAGTCGTACGAGCTCCGTGCCTCCTGCTACAGCCGCGTCGCGTAGTGAATGCGACGCGGCTCGGTGTACTGCAAGCTCCGCCCCCCCTCACTCCGTGGCTTCCTCCGTGCTTACTCTCTGCGAGGGCACGAAACGCTCGACTCCCAGCTCCGCCTCCACAAGGGAGGGGGCCGCCGAAGCACGTCCACTCCTCGCCGGGGGGATGGTGAGAGGCTCAAAGGGAGCTCCGCGGCCCAGAGAAGCACCCCAGATGTGCCGGAAATACGGCACGGGGCCAGCGGCCGCCGGAGCTCCCGATGCTGCCGCGAAAGCAGCTAATTAGCTCGCCTAAGCTCTCGATGGAGCCGCGAAAGCTGCTCCCTAGTTCGCGTTACCAGCCCGCGAATGCGGCGGCTGCCGCTCTCGAACCGAAGTCCTTCTTAATCACTCTTTACAACTTATAAGTCTGCAATACAATAACTACACCTTCAATATGCGGCGCCAACCTGTCATGAATGCATATTCCCCAATATAACAAAACCTACGCTAATGCTACCTAAACACACATTAGCTGAGAGGTAAAAAGAAAGTCACTTATCTGCTTGAAGAGCAGTAAAAGAAGAGGAGGAGCTCAGGGACAGGATGTGGTCATAACTGAGCTGGAGAGAGAGAAGGACTACAGAGACTTTGGGATTTGTAGTTTTAAAAGTGAAAAGTCATATGGACATTTCTTTGTTATTGATTGATATAGTTTGTTGAAACTGCTGAAGGGTAGTAAATAAAGAAGTTGAAGCATAATGCTCGCCTCCAGTCTTGTCAAAGAATTGCACATAGAAGAAGCGAGAATTAGCTGGAGGCAAGCAGTAAGACGCGGCGGCCACAAAGTGAAGAGGAAAAGCCCATTGGACCGGAGGCATGGCTGCCGCGCCATAGAGACAACCCGGCTCCGGGAAGTAGATGCTCAGAGAGGGAGGCAGCGAGGCGGTACACCCCCCATCCTCCCACTGCCCGAGAGGGAAAGGCATCAGCGCCCGGTGAGTGAACAAGGGGACCGCAGGGAAACATTCTTGCGGAGGGAGGGGATGAGGAGGAACGCAATATTAAAAGCAGAAAAGTGAAGGAACAAAAGACATGGGGCCCAGGCAATCAGTGGCAAAAATAGGTGGAGGGACAAGAGCTAAAAGAAGGCCCAGCTGCAAAAGAAAGAGTAGGTGGGGAGTTAATATCTGCTCCCACAAAGGCAAAACTGAGAAAAAGAAGCCGCAGGAGGGGGTAATAAAGTAAGAACTAAGCGGAGGGGGGGTACGCCTCACCCCATACTAATCAGTCGCCCCCCTCCCCTCCCACAGACCAAACAGGAAGTAGCCTGTGAAATTAACCAACCGGGAGGGGATCAAGAGAACCAAAGCAGATCAGGTATACGGACAACAACAAAAAATACCCCTCCCCCTTCCCTGAGCCAGAAAAGCAAATTGGGAAAGAAGCGCAATGAGAGGTCACCACAAAATCCACCGATCCATGCGAGTAAAAGATAAACCACCAAGAAAGGGAGGGGCTGTTAGGCAGAAACCTGTGCAGTTCCCTTAGGGACCACTGCAAACGGCTTAGGACTACAGGTGTTGGCAGTAAACCCAATTGGTAACGGTCTGTACCACCCAGATTTACCTGGTAGCTGTGGCTGAGCAGCCAGACTTCTCTCAAGAAGAGTTAGACAGTATATAGAGTATACAAGATGGGTATCAAAATACAGTAGCACAAGCAAACACTGACCAGAGCTTTAGTATCAAAGTATATAATTATTTATTTAAAGACACACTTATAGAAACACTCCAGCACTATGATTGTAAGCAAGTTCAAAACAGTCACTATTAATATATATACATCCCTTATTCCTTATTAGACAAGTCTTAACACTACTTATTTTCAGACAAAGGTGAGCGCTTAACTAAAGATGGCACTCTAATAGGTTATCAAAAAAGGGAGGGAAAAGGCAGAAATTAGAAAAGCACACAACACTAATACTTTAGAAGCACCCAGCAAGGCAGGAAAGTCAAAGTCTACTTGTGACCAAAAAGTTCAGAGGCCAGGCTCCCTCTTAGAGAGAGTAGAACACCAATGCGCCCAGGATCACACAGTTTGAGGCTTGAAAAGTCTTGCAGAGAGTTAAAAAAGGAATTAGTGCAGCTCAGAAAAGTTCATTTAGCCAGCCTACGGCCAACCCAAGTTGTATGTTGAGGATTTAAGAGACACCCCACACAGACGGTTGCGAGGGAGGCCAGGCGGACACAGTACCTTGAAAGTGGAGAGGATCCTTCAGCGGGGGCAGTTGTTCCTGGCAGCGGGTGCAAGTCGCGGCATCATCCAGAGGAAGAGAAGATCTCGACGGGGAGGAAAGCTGAAGGTCGTTGCACTGCCAGGGAAGAAACCAGCCGCGGAGTTCTCCGGTTAAAAGTTACTACCCTTTTATTGGCGGTAGTGGTAAAACGTGGTATACCGGTTGCCGGGGTGCTTGGCACAGGCAAGGCAGCCACGAGATGATCCGGGAAGGCGAAAAGGCGGGCAAACTGGTTATCCCCACCAGTCAAAGGAAGAAGACTCTTCGGAATGAAGATCTCCTCTGTCGTTGGAAGAAGTGGTGAGGCGGCTCAGCAGGTCCTCCACCAGTGGTGTCGTTGTTGCAGGTCGGCTCAGCTTCTCCCTCTTCGGATTCTTTGGTCCTGTGGCGACTTCTGAAGTTCCAGTCCCCAAAGCCCTGCTTTTATGCAGAAAACCCCCATTCATCAGTCCTAGCTGTCACTTAAACATGCTAAGTGGTGAGCCGGGCAGCTCACCACTGGGCCAATCACACAAGAGTGCGACTTGAGTTGCTGAGGCAACTCGGTCAAGGGTGCCTAAACCCCCCCTCCCACACATCTTGTAGACCCAGACAGAGTGGCACCACTTTTGGAGGCTTCTGTGGAGAAGCCCACCAAAAAGTGGAACAAAGGGCTCGACTTGGGTTGGAGTTACAGAGGCGAACACAAACGCCATTTTAAAACCGAGTCCTGGCAAAAAGACCCAACCGGGGAATAAATATTAAATAAATAACCCAGCGGTATCTTTAACATTGCACCAAAAAGTGGTGCGTTTAAAATGAATGGGAAAATCCCATGGAAAATATTCCGGTGGAATATTTCGCGTGGTAAATACTGCCACCAGCCAGAAACTCGATGAGGGGGGACTGCACAGTGCCCCCTTGAAAAACAGACCCAGGGGCAATCTAATTACCCCTACCAGTACTTCCACACTATGATGGTTTGTACTGGTTCTGTTCCCAATTTAAGACTAGTAAAGTCGATGGTGACTTTACATGCTCTGGGAGACAGTAGTCAGTCCCAGGGTATGGAGTCTGTTTGGGGGTCACTATGACACCCCTGTGTTACTGCACTGAGGGTGCTGTGTAACACACTTACCAAAACCACATGAAACCCTATGGAGTAAAAGACCCCATAGCCCATAAAACACATTACAAAGTCAAAGGATATCTCAAATCATGCCTAAGAGTGGGAGAAAAAGAGTCTCACTCTTAGCAGGAGAAAAAATAAACCCCAAAAATCCAGCAAAGCTGCTGGGGGACTCACTAGGTTTGGGAAATTAGCCTCAACAGAGAATTCTCCCTAAAAGGGGCTCTTCCGAGGTAGCCTACACAGCTTTCACATGTCCAAAACCAGGGCGAAAGCAGCATCAACATCCCCACAATGCCCCCAACCAAGACAAGAACCCAGTATCAAACAACTGTGGGGCCCAAGGAATACAACAATCCCCAGAAGAGGGGAAACAGCCGAAAGCCATCCCACGACAATTACAAGAGAAGAGGGCCCAGTGGCAAGCAAAAAAGATATACAGGGGCGGTTCAAAGAATTCCAAACCCAGTTTGTCTTTCTTTCAAACAAAATTCCAGTCACTAAAGGACAAAATAAGACAATCACTACAAGAACTCAAAATGGATGTGGGCACGCTAGAAGAAAGGACGGACTCACTGGAAAAGGTGGTACAAAGCATAGAGGAAGATGCACAAAAAAATGATAAAACACTGGACCACTTAGCTCGCCTAACAAATAATCTTGAAATCCAAAATGAGGAATTGAAAAACTGATTATGGCGATCTAATAAACAGATAAAAAGAAATCTTTCAAACGGTGGAGGATAAAGACTTAAAAAGCACAGGCCAACAACTCTTTGCCAAAATATTGGAAATAGACTAGGAGGATCCAGTCCAGGTGGACAGAATACATCGAGTAGAACCAAGGAGGAGGGAGAACCAGGAACTTGCCTGAGGGACGTCCTTGCAGCAATAATGTCTTATGGTCAGAAGGAAGTGATCCTAAGGAAAGCAAGGGAAGTAGGGCAGGTGCGAATAAACAGAAACGAGGTGCAAGTCTACCAAGACCTGGCACAGACCACACTCCTAAAAAGGAGACTGATGGGGCCAGTGATGAGATTCCTAATGTCGAAACAGACCAGATAGAAATAGACATTTCCCTTTATCCTACTGTTTACATGGGTGGGGCAAACCCACAGGATTACGTGTGAGGAAGGTGAACAGATATTAAATATTCAAAGAGGACGAAGAATTTGGAAGAACACAAAGGGGCGAGTGCACTCGCTGGAAACCATGGGGGAATGGAGAACAGTAAGAAGGAAAGGCAAAAGCGGGATATAGACGCTGTAAGGAGTTAAAGAGGACACTGGGAACAGGTGTAAGTGGCACAAGAGGCTACAGGAACAGGAGGAGATATGGACATACAACATACCCAGGAAGAATGGGCAAGACAATTTTATCTAAATTAAGACTGCAGCCCAGAGTAAAAGGGAAGAAGGGGCGTATATCTTGGAACCGCTAGTGGGGTTTAGTAATCCCAACAATTATCTCTCTGGTAAGGTATGAGGGATAGGCGCAACAGACACCTTGTTCGAGCGGTCATGGGAACCTGGTGCCTCCGGGGGGGGTTCGAGTTGGGGGTTAACATCGACAAGTTGAGGAGAGGGAGAGTGAGGGCTGGGAGGGGACCAGAAGTGGAGGAAACAAAAGTCAGGAAATGGTAGACAATAGGGGAGGAAACAAGCATTCAGATGAAGGACCTTAAAGTACTAACGTGCAGTGTACGCTATCGCTATACCCCAGTTTGAAGGAAAAAGGTGGAACATTTCTTACCAGATGTAAAAGCAGTTCTCCAGCATTGGATCTTTCATGGATTCACATGCTTAGAATATTCCCCGTCAGACTGGGACCCCTCGGTACACATATATAGCCTTTTCCAAAGGAAATTTTTAGACACTTTTGTGTCCTATCTACGTCCTTTTAGGACCCGCCTACGCATGCTCCGTAGGCCGTCCCAGTATAAGAGGCCCGCCCCCGCGGCTCCCCTTCAGATTTCAACCATCTCCAAAGTAGTGGGATCTCCTCGCGTTGTCTTACTATTTTGTACTAGGTTGCATTATTGGATTTTGAGTTCAGTAAAATGTCCTCTGTGTCAGGAAAAGCGCTGTTCCGTCCATGCGCGACGTGCGGCTTGAAAAAAGTTTACGAGGGGGACGGACATATGGACTGCATATATTGCCTCCACCCTCATCATTCGGCGGATGACTGCGACACGAAAACATCACGCCGCGCTGCCTCGTCGGAACCACCGGCGAAGAAGTCTCGACCGACAGAAAGAGTCGTCTGGAAGTCACTCGACTAGAGACTCCTCGTCAAAGAAATCATCTTCATCAAAAAAGCATGAGAAGGAAAGGAAATCCTCCTCGGGCGATCATCATAGATCGACCACGAGTCGAGAGTCGAGTAAAAGCAGGCAAAGTGTAGAAAAGGCGGGACCGCCAAAACCACCGGCGAAGTCACTGCCGTCGACGACGGTCCAGTCATTGGCCGCCACCCTGCCACTTACACAGGGGGCATCCACCGTCCCGTCGACAATGACGTCGACGAGAGCCTCGTCGACGGAGATCCTACTGGAGGCCTGAAGTTTTTGATCCGACCCCCCCCCGGATGCTTTGCTACAAGAACAGGCTATGTTGCTGTCCTCAGAGGACGAGAACGACAGAGTAGCTGGCCCAGGAGACCTGGGGCTACGAGCGGCTGACAAGTCGTCGACGAGGGCATCCGTTATACCGGTATCTACCCCTCTCCTCAATCCACAATCGGTTTTGCTGTTGGATATTCTGTCCACGCTTCAGTCCTTGTTACAGTCGTTGGATCAGAGGCTACCCCAGGCAAACTTGCCACAGTCACCCGTCGACGAGCCGGGCCCGTCCCGTCAACCGACGCACCCACGCACGCCAATCTCGGCGCTGGCTCAAGAGGAAGGTGAACTGCCAGATTCGGAGTCTGACAGGGGAGCCATGTCGGATATCTCTTCATCCCCCTCCAGGGATCCTACCTGGGAGTCAGAGGCGGAGTTGGAAACCCCTAGAAGCCCAGCTCACCCATCCCCTCCGGACGACATTGCATCATTCCACTCTATGATGGAGAAGGCATGCAAGGAATTTGGTCTGTCCCAGGAAGAACAGAAAAAGGACTGTTTTTTTGTTCGACCACATGGGTAAGAGAAGGAGGTCGGTGTTCTCGATACCAATACTAGACCATGTATGGAAGGATGGGTTGCAGACGATGCGTCACCCGTTTTCAGAACCGGCGGTGAAAGGACGCCTAAAAAAAAAGTTTAAGGCTCCAGAGTCTACCCCCAAGTGTTTATCCTCTCAACCAACACCAGACTCGGTGGTGTCGGCGGCAGCGGAGAGGAAGGCAAAGGCACAACACAAGTGCACGACTCCGCCCGAGAACGAAGCGAGACGCCAAGATGCCTTTGGCAAGAAAGTGCTCTCCGTGGGAGCGACCACAGTAAAGGCCGCAAACTCTCTGGCAATTGTAGCCAGATACGATAGGGAGATGTGGCACAGGCTAGCTCCGTTGCTTGATCATCTTCCGGAAGAGCATAGGAAGGCAGCGATGCTACTCGTCCGAGAAGGTGAGGAAGCCTCAAATCACGCAATAAACATTGCGGTGGACATCGCTGAGTCAGGCTTCAAGCAAGTCAACAATGGGGTTGTATTACGTCGACAGTCATGGCTTAAGTGTACCTACTTCAGACCAGAAGTGCAATACAAAGTCTTAGACATGCCTTTTGAGGGAGACCTTCTTTTCGGTGAAAAGGTGGACGAAGCCCTAAAGGGAATGAAAGAAGACTCGGACACGGCACGTTCATTGGGGGCCCTCCAGAGTGGCAGAAGCTACAAGTCTTTTCGTCCCTTTAGAGGGGCTTCAGGTAATTCAAGATTCTCTGCATCTGGAGACAGATCCTTTGGCAGATCGGCTTACCCCTCCCAGGGATACAGACGTGCCTCACAATCGGCTAACCGTCGACGGAACTTCCAGTCTTCCAGAAAAAGACTATCCTATCCATCGTCGTCGAGAGACAAGCAAAATAAAGATCAACAGTGACATACCACACACCGTTCTGGGGGGAAGAGTTTCAGCATATGTCGAAGAATGGGAACGGATAACGACGGATCAATGTGTGCTGGACACTATAAGAAACGGACACTCTCTACAATTCAAGCACAGCCCTCCGCAAATTCCACCTGCGTTCAGCGCTCATTCCCATATGAAGGTACTGCAACAGGAGGTTACACTCATGTTAGCAAAGGGCGTGATAGAATTAGTTCCAACATCACAGAGAGGTCAAGGTGTCTACTCAAGGTACTTCGTCGTAAAAAAGCCGAACGGCAAATGGCGTCCCATTCTAGACTTGCGCGATCTCAACAAGTCTCTAAAGAGCCTAAAATTCAAGATGCTCACTCTGCAGGAAGTGATCCGCTCCGTTCAAGAGGGAGATTTTCTAGCAACCCTGGATTTACAGGACGCGTATTTCCATATCCCAATGTGTCGGCGACACAGGAAATTCCTTTCGTTTTGTAATAGGGCGGACTCGCTACCAATTCACGGTTCTGCCTTTCGGGCTCAAGACCTCCCCCAGAACGTTCACAAAATGCCTGGCTCCAGTTGCTGCCTGGCTAAGGAAGCAAGGCCACCATGTATACCCATACCTCGACGACTGGCTGGTAAGGGGATCCTCCCCAGCGTCGACCAACACAAGTTTACAAGCCACCATGCAGCTTCTACAACGGCTAGGATTCGCCATAAACTTCGAGAAATCCTCTCTGCGGCCATCGAGAACGCTGGTTTTCCTGGGGGCACAGTTCGAGACCCAGTTAGGGCTGGTGAAACCTTCTCTCGACAGAACCTCAAGGCTCAATCAACAAGCGGCCCGGCTACGGCGAAACACCTGGATCTCAGTGAGAAAATACGTTTCGGTCCTAGGGGCCATGGCATCCTGCATCCATCTGGTGAAAGACTGTCGCCTATTCATGAGGCCAGTCCAGGAATTCCTCGCGGACCGATGGACGCAGGCTCAAGGATCGTGGTCAATACAGGATAACCATCGACGACGACAAACTGCTTCGGACCCTTCAGTGGTGGCAGAGTTTCCACAATCTGAACAACGGTGTACCCCTACAGGAGCCGGAGTTTCAGCGAACCATAGTCTCGGATGCATCCCTAACCGGATGGGGAGCGCACATGTGTGCTCTCCAAACGCAAGGTCGCTGGTCCCCAACGGAATCACTTCTACACATAAATGTATTAGAGCTCAGAGCGATACGATGGGCCTTGAAGGCATTCCTGCCACACATCAAGAGTTCGCGAGTACGAATACTGACCGACAACGCAACGGCCATGTTTTATCTGAGGAAACAAGGAGGGACGCGATCAAGAACCCTTTCCATAGAAGCCCAGAAAACATGGCATTGGGCATCAAAGCACGAAATTTCCATCGTGGCTCATCACCTCCCAGGAGTGAGGAACTGCCAAGCAGACTCCCTCAGCAGAAGCATGGCCCAGATACACGAGTGGGAAATGGACACAGTTCACCTGATGAAAGTGTTCGAGAAATGGGGTCACCCCCCTCTGGACGTCTTCGCGACCAAAGACAACAAAAAATGCGAGCAATTCGCAAGCAGATGGCCTCAAGAGGGTTCCGTGGGGGAGGCATTCTCCTTCCCATGGACGGACATGTTCCTCTATGCCTTTCCCCCGTTCCCCCTCATACGGAGAACAATACAGTGGATACACAGATACAATTGCCGGGTAATTCTAGTGACACCACACTGGCCAAGGCAACCGTGGTTCTCCGACCTGCTTCACCTGTCGCTGGAACATCCCATAGCGTTTCTGAGAGCGCCGTACCTTCTCTCCCGGGACAAAGGCACGGTGTGGCATCACGACCCGGACAGTCTCAACCTTACAGCCTGGCTCCTGACTTCTCGGAGTTCGGTGCTTTAGACATTTCGGAGGATTGCCAAAGAATTCTACAGGCGGCTAGAGCCCCTTCAACAAACAAATCTTACTCCTATAAGTGGCGGAGGGTCTGTGAATGGTGTAGAGGACAACAGGGCATACAACCGTTGTTGGTGACGCCGGAACAAGTTCTACCTTACCTGCTCCTCTTAGCGGAAAGGGGATTATCCCCCACATCGATAAAGGTGCACCTGGCGGCCATCTCACAAGGAAGAGGCGGTCGTCTCCTCTATTTAGCGACAGACTTGTAAAACACTTCATGAGGGGTTTATTTCGAGCTTTCCCCCCGGTGAAACGTTTTCCCCCGATGTGGAGCCTCAACACAGTGTTGGCAGGCTTGATGAAACCGCCTTTTGAACCTATGGCCACGTCCGACATAAAATTAATTTCGTGGAAGTTGGCATTCCTGATAGCCATCACATCAGCTAGAAGAATCTCGGAACTGCAAGCGCTGGTCGTGGACCCGCCATACCTAAGATTCTTTAAGGACAAGGTAGTCCTGGCAACTAACCCTATGTTCGTCCCAAAAGTTCTGACGGTGTATCACAAACACGCATCCATTGCTCTTCCTACTTTCTTCGCCACTCCATCATCGGCAGCAGAAAAAGCTCTTCATACCCTGGACGTTAAGAGGGCTCTGAAATTCTACCTACATCGCACACAGGAAATCAGGTCTACTCGACAACTGTTCGTCGCATATGGTCCGTCGACGAAAGGAAAAGCAATCTCTAAACAGCGATTGGCTCGATGGGTCTCGTCGACGATTGCATTTTGTCACTCTAAGGCCGGAAGACCACTGCAAGGACATCCTAGAGCCCATTCTACAAGATCGATGTCCTCCTCGACAGCATTATGGGCAGGAATTCCACTGACGGACATATGCCAAGCTGCGGCATGGTCAGTGCCCCACACGTTTACCCGCCACTACTGCCTTGCCAGGCAGCATGCGGACGAGGTACAGATGGGAAGAGCTGTCCTGCGCCACCTGTTTCAGTAAGGTAAGCTCCACCCTGTGGAGATTCTGTTTTCTACCCTTTTAATGGCAGTATACTGTATGTGGGCAAGGTTATATGAGTTAACTTATTCCTACTGTATAGGTGCATTGTGTAGTATGGTAAGGGTATATTACATTACATTCTCACCACCGTCTCAAGTGTTACTGCTATACAATCTATTCTAAGCATGTGAATCCATGAAAGATCCAATGCTGGAGAAGGGAATAGTTTCTTACCTGTAACTCCATTTCTCCAGCATTGGTATCTTTCATGGATTCACATGCGCCCGCCAACCTCCCCTTATGTAATGTATGTGATAACTTTAACCCTTCCTACTTTGGAGGGGCCGAAATCTGAAGGGGAGCCGCGGGGGCGGGCCTCTTATACTGGGACGGCCTACGGAGCATGCGTAGGCGGGTCCTAAAAGGACGTAGATAGGACACAAAAGTGTCGAAAAATTTCCTTTGGAAAAGGCTATATATGTGTACCGAGGGGTCCAAGTCTGACGACGGGGAATATTCTAAGCATGTGAATCCATGAAAGATACCAATGCTGGAGAAATGGAGTTACAGGTAAGAAACTATTCCCATAAAGTGATGTTCCAAGAAACGCACTTAAACAGAGGCGAACACAAACGCCATTTTAAAACCGAGTCCTGGCAAAAAGACCCAACCGGGGAATAAATATTAAATAAATAACCCAGCGGTATCTTTAACATTGCACCAAAAAGTGGTGCGTTTAAAATGAATGGGAAAATCCCATGGAAAATATTCCGGTGGAATATTTCGCGTGGTAAATACTGCCACCAGCCAGAAACTCGATGAGGGGGGACTGCACAGTGCCCCCTTGAAAAACAGACCCAGGGGCAATCTAATTACCCCTACCAGTACTTCCACACTATGATGGTTTGTACTGGTTCTGTTCAACTACAGCGCTTTCAACTACAGCGCTTTCAGCATTGAGAACACCGTCGTCACAGTCTCTGCTGCAGTAAAAACCCTGGGTGTATACCTCAACAACACTTTATTTATGGAAAGAAAAGTCAGCGGCATCTGCTGCCCTCACTACTAAAATCATCAACGCAGTTAAACCTCATTTGTCGTTAAGTAATCGTCTCGACATTGCAAGAGCCACCATTGGAGCAAAGTTAGACTATTGCAACATCCTTCTCCTAGCCACATCCGCCAATAACATCAGCAAACTGCAAAATGTGAAAAACAATGCCCTCAGAGCCGCTCTAAGCATCCCTAGGAGAGAGCACAGTTTTTTAAGGGACTCTTTGGAGCCTACAAGTAGAATTTTGTCTTTTCCCTGTGTAGACATAAGCCATTGGCTGCCATCCAAGCCTGGATGCGAGCGTCTCTCTTCTGGAGAGTGTTAAGGTCTTGCTCATAGTCGCCTGTTAGCGGGAGAAGAATTTGTGTAACCTCAGCATAGTTGAAGGCTATGCCGAATTCTTCTAGGTCACTGAACACGGGTAGGGTGAATAGATTATAGAGAGTGGGGTTGGGGTGCAAGATCCTTGGTGGGATCCACACCCAATGGGGGAAAGCAGTGGCTGATGCCTGATCGGAAAAAAGACCCTCATGGCTCAGCCCTCCAAGAAGGATGTAATCCATGTGGTTGCTTCTAGGGAGAAATTAGCGGTATCAGAGAAGTGTTTGCATAGGATCTTGTGGTCCACCAGATCAAAGGTGGCGGAGAGGTCAAGGAGTAGGAGGAGTGAAGACTTGCCTTTGTCCATAGGTTCAAGTAGCTGATTTTTAAGGTCCAGCAAGGCTGACTCTGTACTGTGACGGAAGCCAGATTGTCTTTTACCAAGGGTGTTATGTGCTTCCAGGTAGGACTGGATCTGCAGATATGCAGCCTTATCCAGAATTTTTAGCAGTAACGGAACAGTTGTGGTTGGGCGGTAGTTGTTGGGGGAGTGTGGGTCAAGGGTCGGTTTCTTTAGTAGTGGCCGAACCCAGGCTTCCTTAAGGGATGGTGGAACGGTGCAAGTCTTTAATTAGACTTGCGGAGCAGATGTCACCTTTACAGATGGATAGTTAAATATTCTTCATGATCAGCAGGACTTCAGGTGTTATTATTTCCCTAAAGGCAAATGGTTTAGGAGTGTTAATGTCATGTGCGTCACCAGAAGCTGGCATTGTGGCAGTGGGCTTGGATATAGGTGATGCGGCCTTGGGCAAGTTGTGGAATTGTCTCGATTTTTTTTCTTGAGTGTTTGTCTAGCATGTCATGTTGAATGTTATTACACTATGATTCATTTTTTTCTGTAGGTTGTATGTAGGTGGGGAGGGGGGGATAGTCTGCTCATTATAAATAGCGAACAGTTCTTTGGATTGGGAGTTGGCTTTCTCAATTCTGGTGTTGTAGGCAGACGCTTTGGCTGAGGAGATGGCTTTCCTGTATTGTTTTCGCAACTGCCAAGTAGGTGTCTCCTTTGGTTTGTTTGCCATGTGGTCGTTGGTGCCCGTTTGGCGGTTTGGAAGTCTAGGAGTTCTTGGGTGAACCATGAGTTGGCATGTAGAATAAGCTTGGCTTTTTTTCTTTTCCAGGGGAGCTACAGCGTCTACTACCTCTTTGAGGGTGGCATTGTAAAGCTCTACTAGTTCTGTGGGGTTGTTTGATGTCGGATGAGCTAGAGCTGAGGATTCAAGGCGAGGGAGAATACTGTCCTTGGTGAGTACTTTTTGTTCTCCAGCATGGGGTCTGGCATGGATTCACATGCTCATGAATATTCCCCGTCGTCAGGCTGGGAATCCTCGGTAAAGAAAAAACCAGTATCAGTTTCGTTTCTGATCTGTCTTTCGTAGTAATAACCAATCACTGGTCTCTGCGTCATACTGACCACAGCCAATGACTGCCCTCTACCTAAGCACCGCCTCTGGCAGCCATCTTCAGATTTTTACCGCACGTTCATGTGTTGGGATCCTCGTGCTATTGCTCTCGAGCGTTAGTGCTAATTTTTCGCGCTTTTTACAAAAAACTTCGATTCTTTCGGTTAAAAGAGCCTCAAGCTCCACCGATCCTACATCCGATCAACGGGGACCCGTGTCGGATTCATCTGTGCCCCTCAAGGGTGAAGATTTCGTCGAGCTACACTTCGGAGGACTCCAGAAGCTTCTCAGGCCCTGTCTCGGAGATGGCCCAGGAGAAGGGAAGCTCGACGCCCGGAAAGCTGTTCAGGGTCTGCCCTGGATGCCAGCTGCAGAACGTCTTCAAGGAGGACGAACACTCTTTCTGCCTTTACTGCCTTCATGAGGACAAGACGCACGTGGAGAAGGACTGTGCGTTTTGCGGCAACATGTCGGAACGGACCATGAAGGACCGCCATCAACGTCTCGCCAACTGGCTGGAGGGTAAGAGCCCGTCTGGCGAGAAGAAGAAGAAATCCGAGCGGTCTTCTAAGACCTTTGAGGGCGCCCCGGCGACGGGGGCCCAACATAAGGCCAAGCACCGCGAGTCCGCTGGCACCGGGAGCGCCGAACGGTCGGGCTCTGCGGGCGCCAGGCAGGGCGCACCCTCCCCGGCACCATCAACCACGAGCCAACGCTCTGGGTCGGGTAAGAGGAAGGCCGAGCACCCGGCGAAGCTCCTGGAGAGGCCCCGGTCGAGCTCTAAGGCAGAGGAGGAGCGTGGCAGTGCCCCCTCCCTCAAAGATAAGGCGGTGAGCGCACCTAAGGTGGTGAAGGCCTTGATCCATCCGGCCAAGCCCTCTATCGAAACGGTCGCGGCGGCCCTGGCTCAGCCTGTGGTGGCTGCACCAGTGGTGGCGACCTCAGGGCCCAGAATCTCCCTGCCTCCTCGGAGGGAGTCTTCCTTTGTGCCCATCGATAGGACCCCCGTGAAACCCTCCGTGGGGAAGAAGAAGGGGGGGCAGGGCGTCGTCGTAGAGTCGGCCTCAACCTCAGAAGAGGAACTGATCGAGGTCTTAAGCCACGGCCTAGGCGTGGAAGAAGGCCAGCCCGTCGGAATGGACCCCGACGCAGGTGACGACGACGACATCGTCGAGGAGACCGACGGGGCCCCTGCTCGCCCGTCGGATTCCCCTCTGCCAGCGCCGCAAGACAACTCGGCGGCCATTTTGTTGGCCATACAGTCCTTATGCTCCGAGATAAGGACGAGGCTACCGTTACCGACGGAGGAACCTCTCCCGTCGGGGGATCCAGAACCGGGACCTTCTGGTGTTCCCCCTACCAAGAAAAGAAGGATCCATCCACCATCTCCTTTTCAACCGTCGCGCCCCTTCCAGCCCTCCTCCCCGTCCACCCGAGGGGATGATACGGGGACTGACACGGCAGCGACGGGTACGGACGACGAGGCATACGACGAGGATTTTCCGTCGTCGCCTCCCACCAGGGCCTCTCCGCCCGACGAGATCGGATCTTTCCACTCCATGATCTCCAGGGCTTCCGAGCTTTTCCAACTCTGCCCTGAGGAGAAGAAAAAGGAAGGCTTCCTTTATCAGCGGCGCGAGGCCAAGAGGAAGACGGTCCTCGCAGTGCCTCTGTTGGACGACATTTGGGATGAGGGCCTTTCCCTCCTCAAGAACCCTTCCACGACGCCAGCTAGAAGAGACCGGTACGAGAAAAAGTACCGGGTCCCGGACACGGCCCCCCTATGCCTCCGGGCGCAGCCTACCCCGGACTCCGTCGTCTCCGCGGCAGCCAGGAAGAAAGCGGGGGGGGGTGCGGCCTCCACATCGACTTCCCCGCCGGACGGCGAGGGAAAGAAATTGGATACTATGGGGCGTAGAGTCATCTCGTCGGCAGCGACGACGATTAAAGCGGCCAACGCCTTGGCTATCGTGGCCCGCTACGACAGGGAGCTCTGGTACAAGATGGCTCCTCTGCTGGATTTTCTGCCGGACGACAAGAGGGCGGAGGCCCTTGAGATCCTGCAGGAAGGTGAGGTGGCCTCGGACCACGCCATCACCGTGGCGACGGACATCGCCGACACTGGATTCCGCCAGCTGGGCAACGGCGTTTGCCTTCGACGTCGTGGATGGCTCAAAGCTACGGACTTCCGGCAGGACGTCCAGACCAGAGTCCTGGACATGCCCTTCGACGGGAACAACCTGTTTGGGAAGACAGTGGACGATTCCCTTCAGGCCATCAAGGCGGATACTGAGACGGCCCGGGCCCTTGGAGTCCTGCAACGACGGACGCCCTTTCGGAGCGGCGGAGGCAAGGGCGCCTCCAAAGGTTCCGGCGGCGGTTTCGCTTCCTACCGTCAAGCGGCCCGCTCGTCGTCGCAAGAGGCCTACAGAGGACGAGGCAAGTCTAGCGGACCCCGCCGTCGTCGCCAAGGAGGTCAAGGCGGCAAGGCCGCGTCCAAGCAGGATTGAACCGGCCTTGGGGTCGGGTCCCCACCGAAGCACCCCGGTGGGAGGCCGGCTGGCGGGCTTCGTCAGCGTGTGGGAGTCCATCTCCACCGACCGTTGGGTGCTGGACGCCCTGGCCCGGGGCCACGCGCTCGAGTTTCAAAGAAGGTGCCCGCGCGTCCCCCCCGTGGCCAGGAAAGAACTTCACGTCCCTCAACTTCTCCTGGAGGTAAAGGCGATGCTCAGAAAGGGCGCCATCGAACTCGTCCCAAAGAGGCTTCGGGGCTCCGGAGTCTACTCGAGATACTTCCTCGTGAAGAAGAAGACGGGAGGATGGCGCCCCATCCTGGACCTGCGACGTCTGAACAAGTTCATCAAGGCGCAGAAGTTCCGGATGGTCACCCTCCAGCACGTCCTGGGTCAGCTGGAGGAAGGAGACTTCCTATCGTCGTTGGATTTGGAGGATGCCTACTTCCACATTCCCATCCTAAAGGGGCACCGCAAATTCCTCAGATTCGTGGTCCAAGGGCGTCATTACCAGTTCAAAGCCCTTCCCTTCGGACTACGGTCGGCACCCAGGGTATTCACCAAGTGCCTTGCACCGGTGGCGGCGCAGCTGCGCCGCGAGGGGATCCACGTCTACCCCTACCTGGACGACTGGCTCATCCGCGCCAAGACGAGGGAGCTCGCCGTGGTCCACACGGCAAGGACCGTCCAACTCCTCACGGACCTGGGATTCTCCGTGAACTACGCCAAATCCCACCTGGTGCCCGCGCAAGTCGCACTGTTTCTGGGAGCGAGGCTCGACACAGTGTCCCTTCTGGCCTCCCCGTCGGAGGAGAGGACCAGAACCATCTTGGGCAAGGTGCAACGGATGTTGGTGGCCGACGCGGCCAAAGTGAGGTCCATCAAGTCCCTCCTCGGGATGATGTCTTCCTGCATCTACCTCATTCCCATGTGCAGGCTCCGGATGCGCCCGTTGCAAGAATTCCTGGATGCGCGCTGGATCCAGACGACGGGCAGCTTCGAGGAAAGGATCAAGCTCGACGAGAGTTTCCGACGAGCGATACGGTGGTGGGGCACCCGCGCGCATCTGACGGCGGGCATGGACTTCCAGACCCCAGCCCACCAGGAGACTGTGACCACGGATGCCTCCCTGGAAGGGTGGGGAGCGCACACCGAAAATCTGCACGCAAGGGGACTCTGGCTCCCGACGGAGAAGTCCCTACATATCAACGTCCTGGAGCTCCGTGCAGTGTTTTGGGCCCTCAGGTCCTTCCTTCCGTCCCTCAAGGGCAAGGTGGTGAGGATCTTCACCGACAACACCACCACCATGTTTTACATCAGGAAACAGGGCGGAACCAGGTCCCCAGCGCTGTCCAAGGAGGCGCAGGACCTGTGGCATTGGGCCGTCGTCCAAGGGATTTTTCTGGTGCCGTTTCATCTGGCAGGGATAAAAAACACCATCGCCGACTCACTCAGCAGGGAGCTGCGCTCGTGCCACGAGTGGGAACTACGGCAGGATCTGGTGGATCGCCTCTTCCGACGGTGGGGCACACCCCAGATCGACCTGTTCGCGACGGCGACGAACGCCAAGTGCCGGAGGTTCGCCAGCAGGTTTCCCCAGACGAGGAGCATGGGCGATGCTTTCTCGTTCCCCTGGGAGGGCCTGTTCCTCTACGCGTTCCCTCCCTTGCCTCTGCTAATCCGGCTCGTCAACCAGCTCAAGAGGTCACGGTGCAGGATGATCCTCGTCGCACCTGCGTGGCCGAGGCAGATATGGTTCCCGGACCTTCTGGACTTGTCAGCGTCCCCGCCGATCAAGCTGCCGGCGGACGCGGATCTACTCTCCAGGGAAGGAGGCGCCATCCTCCACCACGACCCGAAGTCGCTGAACTTGCAGGCCTGGCTCCTGCAGCACTAGAGTTTGGAGGATACGACATACCGGCCGATTGCAGAGAGGTTCTTGCAAAGGCCAGGGCGTCCTCGACTCTTAAATGCTATGGACACAAATGGAAGAGGTTCTCTGTCTGGTGCCACGCACAGAAGATTAACCCTCTACGGATTACGGCTCCCCAAGTACTGCCGTACCTGCTGACGCTGGCCAAAGCTGGTCTGGCACATGCGTCCATCAAGATTCATCTTGCTGCGATCTCCCGATACACCAGAACCACGGGCCGGACGTCCTTGTGGTCTCATCGTCTGGTGAAAGAGTTCATGAAGGGACTGTTCAGATCGTTCCCGCCGGTGAAGGCTCCGGCCCCGGCGTGGGAGCTCAACGTGGTGCTGACCAAGCTCATGGGACCTCCGTTCGAGCCTCTGCACTCGGCCCCGTTGAAGTTTCTATCGTGGAAAACAGCTTTTCTTGTGGCCATCACCTCCGCACGACGAGTGGGAGAGATCCAGGCCCTTTCCTGCAAGGCCCCGTACTTGACTTTCCACGACACGAGGGTAGTGCTCAGGACGCACCCCTCCTTCATGCCCAAGGTACCGTCGGACTTCCATCTCAACGAACCCTTGGTGTTGCCTGTGTTCTTCCCGTCGCCTTCGTCGCCGGCTGAGAGGACTTTGCACTCGCTGGATGTAGCTAGAGCGCTGAAGTTCTACGTGGACCGCACGAAGGGTTTTCGGAAGACGTCACAACTCTTTGTGAACTTTGGACCTGTCAATCAGGGGAAGGCTCTCTCGAAGGCTTCCATCTCCAGATGGCTCTCCGGCTGTATCATGTGCTGTCACCGGTTGGCAAACCGACCGCTGCCTGGCCGTCCGAGAGCCCATTCCACCAGAGCGATCGCAGCTACCACGGCGTTCCTATCTGGTGTGCCCCTGCTGGACATATGCAGGGCTGCTACGTGGAGGTCGACGCACACCTTCACGAAATTCTACTGCGTCGACCGGGATTCCAGGGAGGAGTCCAGGGTCGGCCAAGCAGTGCTGCGCAACCTGTTCGCCTGAGGTGAGCCTGGTGAGGAGGTAAGATGCTTAATGTTGAGTTGATGTGATGCTTAATGTTGAGCCTTTGCCACCTCCCGTGGTTGTGCATGTGTGTACTGCTATGTATTCTTTATTCATGAGCATGTGAATCCATGCCAGACCCCATGCTGGAGAAGGAACAAGTTACTTACCTGTAACTGTTGTTCTCCAGCATGGGTCTGGCATGGATTCACATGCGAACCCTCCCGCCTACCCCTCTGCGGCTCTTCACTTGGTCATACTGCCACTTCACGTGCTTCCAAATCTGAAGATGGCTGCCAGAGGCGGTGCTTAGGTAGAGGGCAGTCATTGGCTGTGGTCAGTATGACGCAGAGACCAGTGATTGGTTATTACTACGAAAGACAGATCAGAAACGAAACTGATACTGGTTTTTTCTTTACCGAGGATTCCCAGCCTGACGACGGGGAATATTCATGAGCATGTGAATCCATGCCAGACCCATGCTGGAGAACAACAGTTACAGGTAAGTAACTTGTTCCTTCTTGCCATGGTGGCAGGCACAGGTGGGCTAGGTTTACCTCTGATGTTAGAGGGTATGAGGAAATGCAGTAGATGGTGGTCAATCCAAGGGCGTGGAGTGTTGCTGCTGATGTCAGCAGCACACTTGTGATCATCTATCCAATCTAATATGCGACCTTTGGTGTGGATCGGGTTGTTAACTAGTTGAGTAAATCCTAAATCGAGGAGGGCTTTGGCGAGAACTTTACCTTTCTTGTCTTTAGGGTCATTGAAGCCAAGATTTAGGTCTCCTAAGGGAATGGCCCTTATGTTGGTTTTAAGGTTATCACCTAGGAGGTGTGTAAGGTTGGATTTGGAAGTAGAGCGGGGGGCCTGGAGGGCGGTAGACTACGTGTAACGTAATGGTATCATTTGGTGACAAATATTTTTATGGCTAGAGCGTCGAAGTTGTCTGCTTTGACAAATTTAGTTTGTCTGGAGTTGAGGGTTTCCTTGAGTATTAGGGCGACACCACCTCCCTTGCTGGAGGTTCTATCTTGGCAGAAGATTATGTAGCCTGGTGGTAGGGTTTGGCAGATGGCTGGTCCGGAGGCTTCGTGTAGCTAAGTCCCTGTGATGGCTAAGATCTCTAGGTCCAGGTTCGTGATAAGGTTGTGGATCTCTGTGGCATGGGCTGGCAAGGATTGTGCGTTGGTGAGTGCACTTTGGATGTAAGTAGTGAGGTTGTTTCCTAGTTTAGTTCCCGTGGTGAGGTTGTTATTAATGGAGGTGCTAAGGGTTATGGGTACAGGGGTGATGGTGGCTGAAGGCGAGCATTGCGATTGCTTGCCTATGTGCATTTTGGGAGTAGCTGAGATGTGTGTAGAGAGAGTGCCAAGCCTTAAGTTTCTCAGGTGGAAGGGCATGGGGTGTGATAGGGTTTGTACAACATGAGGCGACTTGGACCTAGCAGTGGTTTGGCTAGGTGTTGGGGCAGATGTGGCGATCGTGGCGTGTAGGTTAGGTGTACCTGTAAAAAGTGCAGGGAGGAAGGGTGTGGGTGGAATGTCACGTGAGCATGGCAGTATGGGTGACATGTTGTAGGAAGGGTGGTACTGAAATGGGGCAGGAGCGGTTCTCAGTCATCTTGGGCTAGGCAGCTGCGTATAGTGATGGTACAGGTAAATTACAGTGGTCTAGTATTAACAAGAATTGAGGTAGGGCAGTCAGGTTATACGAGGCTACTACTAAAACAGTGACCTAGGAGCATGAACAGTCAAATACTTTCAGCAGGTGCTAGGCAAGACTGTGGGTAATGCATCAGAAAAAAAAACAGTGGGCTGAGAACAGGGTCAGACAAGTTTAACACATGGGCGGCAGACTAGGCGTTGAGCGGGGCGCAGGTGCTGTGAAAGTAGGTTTTTACTCACGGTATGGTTGAGGTACCAGGAGCAGAGTTATAGGCATGGCAATGTAGGCTAGATGCAACGAATACTGTAGCTAGTAACCAGGGCAAAGTAGGCTAAATGCACAATAGGCTAAAAATGCAGTAGGTAATAGGCATTGTAATGTAGGCTAGGTGCAGCAAACAGTAGTAGTAGACTGGGCAAAATATGCTAAAAATACAATGGCTAGTAATCAGCACACAGTAGGCTAAGAATGCAGTGGATAATTAGAATGGTGAGAAAGGTTAAATGCGACAATCAGTGGTCTGGGCACACAGAGCTAACAATGCAGTGGTCGTATAACAGGACATAGTGGGCTGTATGCACCTTTGTGCATGGACTGAGGTGATACGATATGCTATTCAAGACAATATGCAAAGTATAATCTACAGCGGACAGTAATGTATACAATGCAATTAGAGGGCCGATCTGGAAGCTGCTAGGTGCAGGGTTCAGGAGTTTGCCAGCAGCAATTGGACACCATGCATGGCTAATATTAGTGCAGGTGGTACAATAACAGAGACTGTTACAGAACGTATCGGATACGAACAGTTAGCCTAGTATGTATCCATTCTGCTCCACATTACACACATCCTGCGGGTCAATCAATTCAGGACTTGCCTCACATATTGATAGGGAGTGGTTTCTAACCATTAGTTCAAAAGGAATACTTGGAATACAGTGAATACAGTGGTACATACGTTTTCCTAGTGAAGCAGCAGAGGAGGCAGCAGCAATTAAGATTCACTATGAGGTTGAGCAAGTACCAACGATAATGTTATCAAAAGGCTTTTACAAAGGAAGGAGGTACATCAGAAGCAGATACATATGCGGTCCCGAGCTAACGTGTCACGTAACTTGGTGCGCATTAGTGGCTTGTATGGGAGTTCATAGTGTAACACGTTACATTCAGCTGCGACGTGCTACAAAAGTTTACAAATATAATTTCGATCTGTAAGCTGTTTACCGCATGGTAAAGTCTGTGCGAGTGATCACTTACAATCGTCCTCATCGGTTGTTCGCTGGGTAGGCGGGTTGCGCGTGTGGTGGGTTTAGGCATTGTTCGCTGTGAAGTTAGCAGCTCAGTGGGCTGAATGAAACACCAAAACTGTGTAGAGTGGGGTGCCCTCCGGCCGTGGCGGTCCGGACAGGTCCAGACAGGTGGGCCTTATAGTCGTGGGGCCTTGGAGGAGAGGGGGGGGGGGGGCGCGGCTGACGCCTTCCGGCGATACCAATCAGCCTAGAAGCAAAACACTTTTTTTTTTTGTGGATAAACATATTATTGGCCCGAACTTTGGCAAAACTAGTAGTATTCCACAAACAAGGGAAAAACCCAACACCAGGGTCATACTGACCAATAGCATTAATAAATTTAGATGCTGAACTATATACAAAATAATAGCTAACAGACTGATGCATCTCCTTCTGAAACTAATTGGTCAGGACGAATCGGGCTTCATACCATCCAGACAGACATTTGACAATATTCGTAGAGTTAATCATCTAATAGATAAACGGGAATAACCAAACACCCAGCAATCCTGGTGTCGCTAGACGCAGAAAAAGCTTTTGACAGGGTCGAATGGTCAATGCTGTTCAACACACTGAAACATACAAGGTTCGGGACAGAGTATGTCAACATGGTACCGGCTAACTATGTGACACCATCGATCTGCATAACACTAAACGGTATAGTGTCGGGCAAAGTAAAACTAGGATGAGTAACCAAACAAGGGTGTCCCCTACCCCCACTACCATATGCTTCTATATTTAGAACCCACTTTTAATTAAGATACTGGAATCAGATCAGTTAACAGGAATAGTAATGGCAGGGGAAACGCATAATACGATGGCATTCGCTGACAATATGCTAGTAGCCCAGTCGAATCCAATAAGGTCACTACCAACACTAATGAGAGAACTGGAAGAATTTGGGGCGATTTCGGGATTAATAATTAAGAGGCAAAAAACTTGAAATATTAAATTTATCAGAGGATCTAGAAACAATGAATAGATTGGAATCGATCACGCAGCTGAAGCAAGCTAGCGAGGGCATTGCGTAGCGTACCTAGGCATAACTCTTACAAAAAAGATAGAACATATGTATGGGGAAAATTACCCGCAGCTATTGGAAGAAATTAGAATAGACCTGACGAAATGGAACCTGCTAATGATAATTTGGTGGGGGAGAATGATGACAGTAAAGCAGGTGACACTGCCTAGACTAACCAATTATTTTCAAGCATTGCCTATTAAGAGTCCCGAAAACATTTTTTCGATCCCTGAATACAGCCATTGTATCATATATATGGAAAAGAAAGCCCCCAAGGGTAGCAATGGCCACACTCACTGCACCGAGAAATAATGGGGGGGGGAGGGTATGGCTTTCCACCACTTCTCCAGATACTATGAAGCATCTCAATTACAGGTCATGAGGGAATGGCTAAGGGAAGACCAACACAAAATCTGGGCAAAACGGGACAGGGCGTCACAGGCACGCCCCTCCAGGGAATCCTGTGGATTGACCAAAAGAAGGGAGACGAATATCAGAATTAGGGAGATGCTGCTGGGGTTTGGAGTAGAGACCTGGGACAGGGTTACGGAGAGGGGAGCACTATCGGTAAAACCGTGTCCATTTTTCCCAATGTTCGGTAATCCAGAATTTCTACCGGGAATGGGGAAAAAAAGGCATTCGGGAAGTGGGGAAAAAGTAGGATACCAGAAAATAAGACATGTTTGAGGGACAGTCTCTTAAAAACGCTCGGGGAATACGCACAGGAAATAGGATTGACAGAGGAGGATAGATATAAATACATCCAATTGAAACTCTGGCTGAACTCCCCAACAATTAAAGAAGCAGCCAGAAGACAATTGACGCCATTCCACATTTTTAAACCACAAACACAGGATCAAAAAGCGTTGTATCCAATATCTATAAACACTTGAATGACCAAGTAGAGTGAGTTCAATGGAACTAGATGAGAACATGGGGGATAACACTGGGAGAAAACGTACCAAGAAGTCAGTGGGACTACCTATGGGGAAACCATCCCCAAACTAACCCGCTGTATAGAGTTGAGGGAGATGTAGATAAGGTATTACTGCAATGGCATTACACGCAAGAGAGGATCCATGCAATGTTTCCACAATCATCCGACCAGTGTTGGAGGGGATGCAAGGCAGTAGAATACTGGCAAAAAATATGGAAAACCTGTCCAATGATTCAACAATTCTGGGTGGAGGTCGAGAAACAGATGCAAGAAGTTTACTAGTGTCAGGATTAGTCAGGCGAGTACAAAGGCAGCGAATATGGCAAGGGAAATGTGCACACAGGAACAACGACTCATGTATGCTAGAACCCAGGAGTGCAAATAGAGTGTGACATCAAAACCAATATATGAAAAGGGATGGTGGGGTAAGCACCTGACCGCGAGGAAAGTCGGCAAGTGCCTTACCCCCAATTGCTGTTACAGGTACTGACAGCGCTAAACCCACGTGGAGGGCAAGCAATGACAGGATCTGTGAACTAACACTCTTGATGGTATTAAATAAGGGAACTAAAGAACTGTACTCACGAGGACGAGATAAACCTCTTGAATGTCAGCTAGCCCACGAATCCTGTTGATGAAACTGGGACCCCGAAAGGCTAGAACAGCAATGGGAGGAAAACTAAATACCTAAGTTGGAATAGTGATTACAAATTAGTGAGGAAAACATAAGCATTCACACAGGAGCTAGCTACAACCGCACACCACACCTAATAATCAAATGGGAAATAAATGCAGAAGTGCAATGGAAAACATGGAATGGATCCCAATAGAAAGTAAGGATCAGGAGCAGGGAAAAACGAAATAACCAATGCAAACTTCTCCCTACCCCTCCAAGGAAAAGACAGGAAGCTAATCTAAGAGGAAGGCTAAGGCATACGGGTTTACAGCAGCAAAGGACAGAGTCAAAGAAATATAGAACACAGACAAACTGGGCTGCATCTAAAAGGGGAAAGCACTGAGAAATGCTGCCTGCAAACAGAGGAAGACAAAAAGGGAATCAAGGGAGCAGAAATCAATTAGCGCATGAATCCGAGATTCAGGGCGGAGGAACAAGAAAACAGGAACTAGGTACAAAGGCAAGGAACAAGGGACTAGTCACAACAGGAACACTGCAAACGATGACCAGCGCTGGACTGAAGTAAGACTGAGGCTTTTAAAGCTGCTTAACGAGCACACGCCTCAGGTGTGCTGATTGCTGCACCTGCAGCCACAGCTGTTGCCTATCCTCCACCCAACCTTGTCCTGCAAGGGTGGAGGTGGAGCAGTGGGCCAGGCATTCTGGGAAGCATAGTCATTTGGTTAAAGAAGCATGCTGGCTGCCAAAAACCTGGAATGGATCCGGAAGGGAAGTAGCTTGGAAAATAGGGATTTAGCGCTCCCAGTTCATCACAGCACTGTAGCATAAGGTTCGGAGGAAAGTTCCAGTAGGGAATAAACCCCAAATCATGCCCCCAAGTGGTGGGAACGGGAGCGAAGGGAGCGAGTCGTGACAGTATACCCCCTCCTACGGCCGTCTTCGGGTGCCCGCCACCCGCACGAGACTTCTTCTTTCCATGATGGGAGTGCTTTTTCTTTGGAGGTGGCACTGATGGAAATAGTGGCCTGTGGGCAAAGGCAGATGGACTTCCATGATAGGAGTGCTTTGTCTTTGCAGGTGGTACTGATGGAAACGGTGGCTTCTGGTGAGGAAGAGACTCATGGTTCGAAGAAAGGCATGAAGGACTTGCAGGACCTGAAGCAGAATTGGAAGGTCCAGGAAGCTCAGTCACTGGGAGTGGACCCTTATAAGTCTTTGAGGAGGGAGGCAGGCTGGTGCAACATGCCTTAGACAATGGTAGAAGCCCTGTTAGCCTTTCTGGCGAGAGTGGACATGCGGGAGGTGAGGAAATTGCTGGCTTCAGGAAAGGTTTATGTTCAGCCATTAGAGAAGGTGGCGGCTGAGGTAGAGGTTCAGATTTTCTTCTGTCATCCATCTGGGAAAAGGCTTGTGGTTGAAAGTGACTAAGGTTTGACTGCACATGTTCTACGCCTTGGAGACCCGAAAGTCCAATGGGTTGTACAAGGCTGGTACTCCTGGTGACAGTCGTGTAACCACCTTGTTGCACGTGGGATACAACAGCAGGGACGTTTGGCATACTGATAGGAGTGACGCAGTACTTGGTATTTCAGGCACACTCGCAGAATGAGCAATAACAGACACATTTTGAACTGCAGCAGTCATTCCCTTCCTTTGGCTACTAGCACCCAACTGGTGCTTCTTGGCGGAATTCTGTTGCACAAGACCTGTAGGTAATACGCCGGTCTGCACCACCCCCTGTGCACACCCAGGTGAGTGGTTCTGACTCACCACTTGGTCCAGCTTGATGACTCTGAAGCGGGAGCTGGCAAAAGTCTCAAACTCTGATGCTGCATTTTTAGGAGGCTCTGATGCTAAAGTGAAGCAGTTGGGAGAATCGTCTTGTGGAAAAGGCAGGCATTCTGGTGCTCCTCCTGAAGCAAAAGAAAGGCAAGCTAGACGTTAATCGACAGTAAATGGTTGGAATTCAGGAGGAATCGCTGGAGCAGAAGAAAATACAGCAGGATCTGATGGTGTAGACAGGTATACCTCTGATATTGGCAGCGAGGCTAAGCAGGATACAGGCGTCTCATGAACTGAAGGCAAATACTCAGTATACTCCGGGACTGAAGACATGCACTTTTGATGGACTACCGGAGGCTCTAAAGCTGAAGGATGATCTGCAGGATGAGTCACTGTAGCTGAAGACAGGCCGGCCAGGGGAAACCTTGAGGCTGAAGGCATGCAAGCTGAAGCAATCTCGGTTGCTGGATACAAACATGTCCAGGTCTTTGGGACTGGCTCTTGAGTAAATGGCAGACATGGCAGCGGTTCATTGGTTGAAGACACGTGTGCCAAAGATGACTGCAGGGCTGTGGATTGGATCATAGAGGAGTCAATGGTTGTAGGAGGACAGACAGAAGTCTCAGAAGTTGACAGACACATTGGTGGCTCAGGAATGGAGGGCACCTTTAGGGCAGTAGACTCCTTGGCACCAGTAACCAAAGACTGAGCTGTACCCTTGCAGTCCCTTTCTTTAGTGGGTGACACAGAGTCTCTTTCTTTGTAGAAGTCAAAATCAACCAGTGGAATCACCATAGTAAAGTCTCTGTTAATCAGGATTTCGTCAATTGTCCATTCCTCTGTTTTAGCTTCTGAAAGAGGCAGATTATCAATCAACAGTTCAGGAATCGCCTGCCGGTTTTTTGGTTCTGTATACTGTGGAATGAGTCCATCAGAACATGAAATCTGTACTGTCTCTGACTGTTCGTATTGATCAGAATTGGCAGAAGGAAGAGTGAACCCAGAGGTAACATCGTTTTCCACATCAGCTTTAACATCTACTTCAGTCTCAGCAGCTGTATCAAGAGCAGGGCCTAAGCCTACTGTAGTGACTGAATCTGTCTATGCCACCATTGTGGATTGTGTTTGGTAATCAGAAGCTTGTATGTGTGCTAGCTCAGAATTATGACAAACTGCTACACAGGAAATTTTAGGTAAAGGAGTGGCTTGTAAATCTTCAGCTAACTGCAATCCCTGACAAACAGCAGAACAATTGTTAGAAACTGTGCCCAGATTAAGCGCTGTGCTAGACGAAAGACCTTCACTCCCAATAGATCTAACATATTGACAAATATCATGGTTTACCAAAGTCTCTGCACTCAGGTGCTGAACAGTGTTCACTTCCTGAACATCAACAGATAAAGTCTGAGGTGTATTTAGTAAAGAGTGCAAGGTTTTATTCTCCTCTTGTAAAGAAATGAATTCTTGTCTTAACTCCTCAAGCTTAGCTCTTAGCATGCCCTGCATTAACTGTACATCACTATCAGTAGGCACAGGGGGAGGCATAGTGGCATCAGAGCTGGATCCTGCACTAGCAATCTGGATGTGCACCGATTGTACATTGTCCTCTACTGCTTGCAGGTTCTGTGATTTATAGTTTCTCTTACCAACTTGGTCTGTGTTTCCCTTAAGCAAACTATTGACATTAGACCTCTTGGCATTAGGGACTACAGTATGTACCTGTGCAAAGGAGTATGCTTTAGACTGAGGGTAGAAAACAGAAGTTATGCAAGGAACCCCTCCATTCTTTATGTTTGTATCATGAAACTGTTCTATCTGAGGTGAAGCACAACTGGAATCATGGGGTTCAACAACAGAGGTACTCTTGTATAATAAGTCTAACAGTGTGTTGTTTTCTGCGGCTAAGGCTTGCGCTGACATAGAATCGGGATCAAAACAAAAGATAGAACTAGGATCAGGCAATGTAGGATGTTCCATCCTATGGGAAAAATACTTTGCACGTAAATGCCCATTCGTGACAAGGAGTTCATGTAAGTCAGGACTAGTGATTTGATTGTCACAGGTAAATGTAGGGGAAGCTTTCTGTACAAACTTGTTAGAGGCCTTGCTGCCTTTCTTTCTTAAACTTGTCATATTCAATGGGAATTTTGGGCTGGCCATTCTGTCAGGATTAGTCAGGCGAGTACAAAGGCAGCGAATATGGCAAGGGAAATGTGCACACAGGAACAACGACTCATGTATGCTAGAACCCAGGAGTGCAAATAGAGTGTGACATCAAAACCAATATATGAAAAGGGATGTGGGGTAAGCACCTGACCGCGAGGAAAGTCGGCAAGTGCCTTACCCCCAATTGCTGTTACAGGTACTGACAGCGCTAAACCCACGTGGAGGGCAAGCAATGACAGGATCTGTGAACTAACACTCTTGATGGTATTAAATAAGGGAACTAAAGAACTGTACTCACGAGGACGAGATAAACCTCTTGAATGTCAGCTAGCCCACGAATCCTGTTGATGAAACTGGGACCCCGAAAGGCTAGAACAGCAATGGGAGGAAAACTAAATACCTAAGTTGGAATAGTGATTACAAATTAGTGAGGAAAACATAAGCATTCACACAGGAGCTAGCTACAACCGCACACCACACCTAATAATCAAATGGGAAATAAATGCAGAAGTGCAATGGAAAACATGGAATGGATCCCAATAGAAAGTAAGGATCAGGAGCAGGGAAAAACGAAATAACCAATGCAAACTTCTCCCTACCCCTCCAAGGAAAAGACAGGAAGCTAATCTAAGAGGAAGGCTAAGGCATACGGGTTTACAGCAGCAAAGGACAGAGTCAAAGAAATATAGAACACAGACAAACTGGGCTGCATCTAAAAGGGGAAAGCACTGAGAAATGCTGCCTGCAAACAGAGGAAGACAAAAAGGGAATCAAGGGAGCAGAAATCAATTAGCGCATGAATCCGAGATTCAGGGCGGAGGAACAAGAAAACAGGAACTAGGTACAAAGGCAAGGAACAAGGGACTAGTCACAACAGGAACACTGCAAACGATGACCAGCGCTGGAGTGAAGTAAGACTGAGGCTTTTAAAGCTGCTTAACGAGCACACGCCTCAGGTGTGCTGATTGCTGCACCTGCAGCCACAGCTGTTGCCTATCCTCCACCCAACCTTGTCCTGCAAGGGTGGAGGTGGAGCAGTGGGCCAGGCATTCTGGGAAGCATAGTCATTTGGTTAAAGAAGCATGCTGGCTGCCAAAAACCTGGAATGGATCCGGAAGGGAAGTAGCTTGGAAAATAGGGATTTAGCGCTCCCAATTCATCACAGCACTGTAGCATAAGGTTCGGAGGAAAGGTCCAGTAGGGAATAAACCCCAAATCATGCCCCCAAGTGGTGGGAACGGGAGCGAAGGGAGCGAGTCGTGACAACTAGGGAATGGAACATATGGGGGACAAGATTTGCTTATGTGCAATGTGAGAACCGGGCTCGGAATGACACACAAAAACCCAGAAAAGAGGATTTATGACCATGCTAGTGGCGTGGCTAGCGATTGCACAACTTTGGAAACAATTGGCTACAAAAAGTGTGGAATTTTGTGGCACTGGAATGGGTAACATACAATATCCAAGGGGACCAGGTGAAATTGAAACCGGAATGGGGTCCAGTCCTGTCATACTTGCAAAGTGACTAAATGGTACAATAGTGCCCGCATAAGATTAGAATCTTGGACATACCTGGATTCACCAGGACCATGCAATGAAAAGGAAGGGACAAATCTCACTTCTGGGGAGGGGAAGAAGGGGCTGGGGGTTAATTGAAAATGTTGTGCAATGTATTTCTTGATGCTTTCAAAAGTCCATTGGCTGGCCCATGGAGTGAAAATGAATGTTCTCTTTTGATCACAAATATGCTATTGGAGGGCGTGGTCTGGCGCCAAGAAAGATGACAGCCTGATACGCAAGCTCCGTCTTACTCCACATGAATGAAGGCATTATTTTTAACTTTTTTCATTACCTTTGGTCCGACGGAGCTTCCTTGACACGTCTAAAGCTTCTGCTGAAGCCCCGTCTTCATCTGCTGCTCCGAAACCTTTCGCCACGCCTCAGAAGCACCTGCAGCTTGACACCGTGCCCGCTTTGACTGACGAGACTCCCAGCGTCCTTCTTTGCGTGACGCGCAGGCTGGGGTCTACCCGGCTCCTCCTCCAACAGCACCACCGTCTGCTCTCCATTAAAAGACCCTTGTGAGGAATTTATATTATTTGTTTCACATACACCACCTGCGTGGCTTACTTATTTAACTTGCCTTAATTGGCAAATTGTTTTAGCTGAAGAAATGTTCCATGGAGACTTTCAGGTGGATTAAAGGACAGTGCCATAATACTTAGCAGTATTACTTTTTTTGAGGTAAAATGTTTCCTTTTACTGATACTAACAACAGTATTTTATCTCTACTTGTCACTGTTATCTGGCTCCTACCTATATAATGATCTTCAACCTGAAACAACATCATTAAGGATTTATAGAGCTGTCCCCTTCATGGTTGACTGCTGAAATATCATAAGCTCTCTCATTTGACCTCCTGCTCTGTTATTATATACAGAGGCCTGCGCTGCTGATATTTGAACAAATATTTGGACAAATATCCAGTGCTGATCATCTTTACCAGCAATAGAGGTTTGTTTTAAGATATTTATCAACGGCTACAATAAAAGGGGTGCTTCTTTGGATCTGAACATCCTTGGCTCTAGCCATTTTTAATAAATAACCAAGGGCTCCCACTTTGATCTATTACTACATTGGTTATTGTTTGCGCTCTACCTTACCCACTCCGCCTGTTCCAACTCAAGGATCCTTGGCTTATACAACATTATACTAATCTCAACCCACAGGCTAAATGGCTTCAAACAAACAAAATCAAAAGTCTACACCTGCCACAAAAGACTCCACACCTCCTTCGACAAATCTTAAAAGTCCCAAAAGTTACTCGTCGCCACCGCTCAACATATCGGATCCAGCCTTACAAGCAATATTATCAGAAATTCGTGCTTTACAGCCCTCCATTGAAACTACGAATCAAAAGCTACAACCATTGGACAACCGATGGAAAGGCTTTGAAGAGCGTATGGTGAAGGTTTGAGAGACGGGTCAGTGATGCGGAAGACCTGTCTCCCAAAGTTTTTATGTTGGAAAAATCTATCAAAGACCTTCAAAAGCATAGCAAGGACTTAGAAAACAGGAGTAGACGCAACAACCTTTGTATATCGGGCATGCCGGAAGGATGCAAGGGATCAGATGCAATTACATTTCTACAAAAGCTACTACCTGCTATTCTTCACTTGCCTTCAGATACCCTTTCAATATACAGCAAGCTCATTGTGTTGGTCAACGCAGTGCCTCAGGATCCTCTCATTCTCCTCCTCGAAAACGTATCTCTTACGTACTTGAATTCACACAGCTTCAACGTGTTATGTCATCTGTCAAGGAAATAAGATCTATTCTGGCATGGTAGTAAACTATTCATTTCAAAAGATGTGGCCCAAAGCACTGCTCTATATAGGAAGGAATTTTTATCCTTTTGTCCTGCTTTGAAGCAACTTAACGTCCGGTATGGCTTATACCACCAATGCTCATTTCAGGTTACACACAATGGTCGCTCGGCCATGTTTGACGACCCGGCTGATTGAGAGTTTTCATACGTTCCATCAAAACTGAAACCATAGATATGTCCTCTCCGGAGAACCCTTCTACCTCCGTTGGATCATGACTTTCTCCCTTTTATTCTTATCCATGCTTTGTTTTTATACTGTTCCTTGTTAAATGCCGATCCTAAATATGTCATCTTAACTTGGGTGAGACGGTAGCTGATGTGGTTCCCCTCTTTCGCCGTATGCTGTCACTTTCTTTTTTGGACAGCCCGGGAGGTGCCACCAGCACCTGCTACATTTTTCTTCCTTTTTTCCCACGGTTCCCGGGCCAATTCATCTACTGACTCAATGTTGAGGTTGCTATTGTATTTGATTCAAAAGTATCTTCTTGTCTGTTCACCTCAGTATGGAACATTTAATATCTGGCCTCCCTTTCCTTTCCCTGATTCCCTTTTGTGTTTTCCTCTTGTGTCTCTCCCTTAATTCCTGGACATCTAATTATGTCTTTTGTCTTGACGTAAAGAGTTTGTCTCATGAAATACCTCGTATATTGATAAATATTTGTTTAAATGACATTTAAATGTGTTACTTGGAACATTAAGGGATGCAATAACCCCATCAAGATGTTTAAAATGTTATCTCACTTAAATAATCTCAAACCCTCAGTAGCATGCCTACAGGAAACACATCTGTCCTCTTAAATCCTTGTGGGTTAAGGAGGTTATTGCAAGCCCTGCTGTTGCCAAGAAGAATGGTGTTGCTATATTGCTAAGCAAGAAAATGTCCTTCAACATTTTGGATAAGGATGTAGACACTGAGGGTCGTTGGGCATGGGTCAAGCACCTGATTAACTCGGTACAAATCTCTATTTTGAACGAATATGGTCACACTCAGCCAGACCCGCAGTTTTGGACATCTATCAAAAAGATTATTCTCATTAACAATTGTTAATTTAATTATGTGTGGTGATGTTAATCAGGTTATTGACCCGTTTTTGGACAGGAAATCCAGTTGTATATTTAAAACTTCAAAATCTCATAAATCTTTTCTGGGTTGTAGTTCTGAATCAGGTTTAATTGAATCATGGAGGTTCTCGCATCCCACTCAGCTCGATTATACATTTCACTCACTCCCTCACAATACATTATCCCGCCTTGATTATATTTTTGCATCTAAAACTCTCACTGGCACTATTGTTGACTCTACCATTTCCAATCTTATTTCGGATCATTAGTGTTTGTTGATGTCAGTCAGCCATCCCCACGGTGGAAACTCAATAATTCCTTACTACAGGATCAGCAATTCATCACCTCAGTCCAATCCTTCTTACAAAAATACTATGAAGATAACAGTGATGAAGATACTAATGTGGTAAATAATTGGGACGCATTCAAAGTTGCTCTCTGGTATCATATCATGGCATACTGTGGTAGGAAAAAAAGATGCGTAAATAACACCTTGATGATCTAAACTCTCAACTTCATTCTTTAGAGTGCAAATAATATCAAAACCCAAACACTTAAAATCTGCACCTTGTGATGTCACTCCGCTGTCAGGTCAATAAGGAACTTACTGATCTCGCTGAAGGCACCATACTTAAATATAAAACAAAAATGTATCAAAACTACAGTCACTTGCATCATATTTGAAAACTAAGAAAGAAAGGTTGTATGTCTCTCACATAAGATTCCTCTGGCAACGTACATAATCATACCAATGATATTCTGAACTGCTTTAAACAATTCTATGAGAATTTATATACTCCTGATACCCCAATATCCACTGAGAATCCAATCTTTCCTCCAATAAAATGAATAGATCATCTTATCCACATATTGTCCTCTCCCATTTAGATAAGGATATTGGACTCGCTGACATTACGCTAGTTATTGAAGGTTTGGGTAGAAATAAAGCCCCAGGTCCGGATGGTTTTTCTGCAGAATTTTTAACTCTCTTGCTCATTCACTGGCTAATAAACTTAAGTCCTTATTCCTTTACTTTGCCTCACACAATGAATCTTCTGTTTCTTCTTCTGAAGCTTTGTTTGTACTATTCCCTAAACCAGACAAAGACCCCTCATGCCCAAGCAACTATCCTATATCCCTCAACGTCGAATGTCAATTTTTTGCTAAAGTTCTTGTCAATAAAATAGAAGCCTCCCTCCCTGCTATGATCAAATCTGATCAAGTGGGATATGTTAAAGGACGTAATATTTCTTTCAATGCTAGACTTTCTTTGAACGTTATTCATATTGTTTCCAAGGACAAAAAGGACAGACAGGGTTATACGGCTATTGCTCTTGATGCACAAAAAGCATTCGATCATGTTAGTTGGGACTTCATGAACCAATCTCTCCACTGGCACGGCTGTGGTGAAAAATGTATTTCCTTTGTTAAACTTCTATATTCCTGCCCCAAATCCTCTATTTATATGACTGGCCAATCTTCCTCCTTCTTTCCTCTACTAAGAGGAACGCGTCAAGGGTGTCCCCTTTCCCTGATCCTGTATATTCTTGCGCTGGAAACTTTGCTTGAGCTAATTAGATCTAACAGAGATAAACTAGGAATCTCAAGTGGTTCTACACATTGTAAAATCGCAGCTTATGCTGAGAACGTCCTTATTTTTATCAAAAATCCCAAGCTCCACCTTTCCCATCTACTCGATATACTTCACCAATTCAGTCTCGTTTCTGGATATAAACGTAACAAAGATAAATCTGAAATTCTTTCCCTCAACTCTTATTGTTTTAAACATGAGCTGGATTCCTTTGGCTTAAAATGGTGCAAGGACTCTATTAAATATTTAGGTATTAGTTGTGCTCCCATGATACATGATACTATGAAACATTTAGTAATATGCGAATATTACTAAACAAACTTAAAGATCTTACGTCAAAATGGGCCCCCCCTTTACCTCTCTTGGTGGGGTAGGCTTGACAAAATAAAAATGTTGCTCTTCCCCTATTATCCTATATTATCTTCAGCTTCTTCCGGTTTGACTTCCTCTTTCTTTTTTCAAACCTATTTACTCCTTATTACTTGATTTCTTATGGGGACCTGGCAAATGTAAAAGGATTGCAGTAGCCAAATTAAAAGCCTTGTATGATAAGGTAGGGGTCAAGTTCCCAGATTACAAACTTTACCACTTGGCCTTCCTTGTGAAACAATCCCGATGTTGGTTCAACTCGTCCCTCAGGTTAGATACCCCGTCCTGGTCCAAATTAGAGGAGAATATGGTTTATCCTTATGATCCTGCAGATCTTGTTTATCGATTCAACTACTCCTCTATGGCTATATCTGATCCTATCAAAGCTACTACTACTGCTGCTTTAAAGGTCTTCCTTTTCCCCTATAATAAAACCCCAAACAAAGACTTATCTCCCTTGCTTTGGCATAACAAAAACATTGTTATTAACAGAACTTTGAATCGTAAATCCTGGCCAAAAAAAGGCTTTAGATTTATCTAACAAATTATCAATGGCACCATTATTTTACCTTTTCAGCGATTGAGGCACTTATTTTCTATCCCCAACACTGATTTTTTTTTTTTTTTTAACTTTGTTTTTATTAACATCTTGAATAGTCAACATGGTGCTCAGGTAACCCCTGGCACCAAGACATCAACCAGGAATAAATGTTGTTGACCAATTACCATCTTATTATCGATCTAGCATCTTGACATGGTGAGGTCAGGCAGTTTCCCAACAAGTTAGGAAAAGTCTAGATCCACAGAAGGCGGTGCAGAGAACAGCAAAGAGGGGCCATTAGCATATATACATCACAATCTCATGATATTACAATCATCATTCAAAAGAACCGCAGTCCATTGCTGTACAAGTGAAGACATAGTATCATTCGTTATTGCAGTAAGTTTCTCATAGATGAAGATTGCCCTTAGCTTACTAAGCCATTCCTCTTTGGATGGAGCTAGGGTGCTTTTCCACTTTTGAGCGAGTGCTAATCTTCCCGCTCTCAACATAGCTCCAATGACCTTCGGAAATGCATTCTGTTTGGTCTCCGGCATGGGTGTACACAGAAGAATCTCCAGTGGAAGTAAAGACGGACAAAATCCCACTATATCCTTGATCCAGCTAAGCAGTTCAGACCAATACACCTGAATCACCGGACATTCCCACCACATGTGAAACCAAGTACCGCGTTGCAAACATATCCTGGGGAAAAATGGGATACATCTTTAAACATTTTGGATAGAGAGGACGGAGGGCGGTGCCAAGAATGGAGTATCTTGAAGCTGTGCTACATAGCCGAGGTATACAGTGACCCAGAAAAAATAGATTTAAAGCTTTCCCTCCATGTTGAGTCCACCATCGTCCTGCCCAGCCTTTCCTCCAATATATGTTTGAAGGATTGTCTACCTTCCAACCCCGCCATGATCAGGGTGTTATAGATCCTGGAGAGGGAGCCCTTCCTGGTTGTGGATTTGGCTAAGACTTTTTCAAAAGGGGTGAGGGGGCGAATAAGGTCGGAGACCCACTGAGGGTGGGTTAGTATACCCTTCAGGTGTAAGTATTCAAAGACTGAGGGGGTTCTCTCTCAATGCTTCCGACAGTTGGTCGTATTCGATAAAAAGCCCCTGGCGGAAGAGTTGAGCAGCCCTCTCCAAGCCCATATCCGACCACGATTGGTATCACGAAAGCCCCTGGCACCGCGGTTGAGGTGGAGTCCCCAAAGAGATGTTAGGGGGAAGGCCAGGAGGAAAGCTGTTCATTGTCTTTGTTCTGTTTCCAGGCCGCCCAGAGGGCGGCTAGAGTAGGGTGGGAAGGGAGAGATTTGGGGGGAGCCCACAGTAAATCCCTGACTTTTTTCGGGTGTGAATGGATGTCTTAACATAAATCCAATACGTCCCCAAGTCATCCCTCATGTGCTCCAACATCACAGTTGGGTTGCTTTGTGAAATAGCCTAAAATCGGGGAGGCCGAAACCACCACATGACTTTGGGAGAGTTAGTCGAAAATTTGACACTTGCTCTTTTACCATGCCAAATGAATTGGTGGATTCGGGATTGCAGTACCTCGAAAAAGGCCTCGGGGATCACCACAGTGAGGGCCGTGAAGAGATAGAGAAGGTGGGGCAAGATATTCATTTTCACCGTGACGATACGCCCGAACCAAGAGAGAGTGAGGGGTGCCCAGCATCTGAGATCGCTAATAATCTTAGCCAAGATCGAAGAGAAGTTGCAATGAAAGAGTTGTGACAAGTACCTGGGGATGGAGGTGCCCAAGTACACAGTGGTTACCCGCTCTTTTCTCACTCCAGTATTTCGGTACTTCCCCCGATTTCATGATCCCGAGGACCCCTGGGCATTATACTGGATTTGGGTGCATTCACCTTAAGCCCCGAGAAGGAGCCAAAAAGCCTTAGGAAGCCAAGTAACCGAGGTAGGGAGTATTGAAGTTTAGTTGGGTACGCTAGGATGTCATCCGTGAAGAGCGAGAGTTTAAAGTCGCAGTCGCTGCACCTTACCCCTGTGATCTCTTGGTCCGCTCTGACCGCTATGGCCAGAGGCTCCATCGCTGGGGCATATAAAAGTGGAGACAGGGGACACCCCTGTCGGGTGCCCCTAGAAAGGGCCAAAGGTGTTGAGGTGCCGCCATTGACCAATACTCTCGCCGAGGGGCCATTATATAATGTCAAGACCCACCCACAAAATCTGTCCCCCAGACCCATCTTTCGCAGTACTTTACCCATATAAGGCCATTCAACACGGGCAAAGGCCTTTTCTGAATCTAACAAGAGAAGGTAGCCTTCCACCCCCCTGCCTCGACACCTCATGCATGAGATCCAGGGTCTTTCGCACATTATCTGATCCCTGGCGGCCAGGAATAAAGCCCACTTGATCCCTTTGCACTAGGGAAGGGAGATGTTTTGCCAGTCTTAAGAGTTTAGCCAAGATCTTAACGTCCGTGTTGAGAAGGGAAATAGGGCGGTATAAGTGGCACTGGGAGGGGTCTTTCCGTTCTTTGGGGAGAACCACTATAAGAGTAGACATCATTTTGCCCAGTTCCAGAGCAGCATTAAACATTTTGGCCATAAACGGGGCCAGCGTAGACTGGTAAGCTTTATAAAAACTGTCTGTATGTCCGCCGTCCCCCGGAGCTGTGCCGCTCTTCAAGAATGCTATGGTGTCTATTATTTCTTGTGGGGTGATGGGAAGCTCTAGTGGGTCTGCTTTGTCGGAGGGAGGTGAGGAATGGGGAGGGAGTCTAGGAAGCTGTCCACATCGGAACCATCCCCTGCGTATTACGAGGAATACAGGCGCTCATGATATGATCTGAACTGTTCCGCTATTTTGCTATCTCTGAGGGTCGTCTCCCCCTCGGGGGAGTGAATGGAATTTGCCCTCCTACTATTCCTAAGTTCCCGAAGCTTCCAAGCCAGTATCTTATCTGCTTTTTCCCCCCTTCGCCATATATTTCTGTTTCAAGAAAGATAGCTTTCTTTCTGTCTGTCCCACCAGGAGGCCTGCCAGCTTAGAACGCAGCTGTTGTAATTCCTCCCACTTTCCTGGGAACATCTGCGTCTTCAATTTCCCCCCCGGTTGGATAGCAGCTATTTTTTTCTGTTTTTTTCTCCTCCTGACCCTTCTCCCTCTTCTTCCTCGAGCCCATCTCAAGAAGGGTACCCCCGATAGTTGCCTTGAACCCATCCCAGACACCCATAATGCCCACCTCCCCATTATCATTAATAGAAAGTAATCTTTTATGGAGGCTAGAATTGGTTGATGTACTTCCTTATCCTGCAACAGGAGGTCGTTGCACCTTCACTGGGTCCCGGTAGGGGTGAAGTGGGGGGATACCTAGTTTGACCTTGACCATATCGTGGTCCGACCACGGGACAATTTCTACCCACGATTCCGTGACCTCTTCCAAAAGCGAGGAGCCTATCAGAATGTAGTCTATCCGAAAGAATGCTGCATGTGGCTTTGAATAGAAGGTAAAATTTGGGTCTCGGCCCTGGTCAGAGCCGTGTGTATCCCTCAGGCCGAATTCCCCATTGACCCCTTGGAAGGCTGCTGCCAATTTTTTGAAGTCGCAAGTCAGGACAAGTGTTGGTCGATTTACTATCTCAGACAGAGAACCATATTGCAGTCTCCTCGCATCAGCAGGGTACCCTCTGTGAATGCCATCATTTTCTCTTTCATCCCTTCCCAGAAGGTATCTTGTGCTTCATTCGGGACATACATGCACACCAGGCTAAACAGCCGGCCCCACAATTCCCCCTTGACCATGATATATCACCCCTCCGGGTCTGACCCCTGGGCTTTGGGCGTGAAGTGAGCCTTAGGAGAGACCAAGAGGGCGACTCCGCATATTGTAGCCGGAAAGGACGCTTCGAACACCTGGTGAATGGTTTTGGCCCTGAACCTTGGTTCTTTTCCCCGAACCCAGTGGGTTTCTTGTAGGAATAAAGAGTGAAGCTTAAGCCTCGCAAATTCTCTCACCACCAGTGACCTTTTCGTAGGAGAGTTAAGTCCTCGCACATTTAAGGACCCCACCATCAAGAATTGGAGTGTCTCATCCATCAAAGCGGTGGTTAAAGCTCACAGCCCCATCTATGGAGCTCTTGGTGTCATCCCCCCCAAATTGCTTCTGTGCCCTACTATTGTCCTGAGAAAGTCCTGAGGCTACGGAATAGCCTAGAAAACTTGGCAAGACCAAAACAAAACCCCAGAGAACTAAACTTAACAACTCACCCCACCTCCTGACCCCCCTGAACGCCCGGTTACCTAGCGACCTCATCTCGCTGCTAAGCCAGGCCACCAATGTCTCCCCCTCCGGGCTCGTTAACTCTTCAGGAACAACAACAACCTGAGCCCCGCACTCCCCAAGCATAAACAGGCTTGTGAACATCAATATCAAACCCCCACTCACAAAGTCAAATATAGACTCGGTCCAAGAATACCGAGGGTCTCTTCAAATTTTAGGCAATTCCTGCGACGCTGGGGCAAATCTACTGAATTTCCTGTGGCCCCGGACCTTACAGCTTTCCAAAGCATCCCTGGTCCCGTGGGGCTAATTGGGGCTCTCTCGTGGTCCTGCTCACCCATTTCCATATCCGGTTCACCCATAACTTCCCTGAATACCCTATGGATGTCGTCTTCCGTGACCAAGGTGTACTTGTAGCCCTCCAGCTCGAAGGAGAGCGAGAATGGATATCCCCACCTATACCGGACACCCTTAGCTTGAAGCATTTTCGTCAGTGGGGAGCAAAGCCGGCGTCTTGCCAGGGTAAAGGCTGAGAGGTCTTGGTATATCGAGATCTGGGCACCTTCCTACTCCACCGAGCCTCTCCTACGTGCTAGCTCTAAGATTTTGCTTTTCTCAGAGAAATAGTGGAAATGCACGAGGATTGATCTGGGGCCTCTGTTAGATGCGCCTGCCCTGTGAGCCCCGTCGATAATTGGTTCATTCGTATTGGCTCCTTCGAAGAGTGATCCCACCACTGCATTGACTGCCTTTATAATGTCTATTTGCGTTTCGCCATCTCGCTCCGTAAAAATCTCAGGGTACAGCAGCGCTCCCTGTTCTCCAAGTCATCAAGTTTCAGGGAGCACTCCTCTTCCCTTCTCTCCAGCTCTGCCAGGCGCATGTCAAGTTGAGTCTCAGGGATGTCATTTGAGGCTGTATTGTTTTCCAATGTTTGGACCCTATCATCAATAGTGTCTACTTTTTTGTCCAATGTGTCAAGCCGTACTGCAATGTCCACTCTGAATCCTCGGATTTCTTCCAGGAGGGTGGCCATACCTTTAGTGACCGAGCTGGCATCTGTTGGGTCCAGGTGCGCCGGGGCTGCCATTGTACAGAGAGGCAGGGTGCAAGGGGTTGGGCGGCAGAATCTCTGCAAAGATTCTGTCCAGTTCATGGGCACCCCTGGCCCACCCCTACGCCACCGAGGCTCGCTGTTAAGAACACGGATGGGGGTGGCACTGTAATCAGGTTGAGAGCTGGTTCTGGTGGATAGGCCTCTGAAGGTTGAGCCAAGTGGAAAGCACCGTGGGAGGCCTTTGCTGCTAGAGTAAGCCCTGCTTTTTGGGACCTTCCACTAGTTTGCACCGATCGCCAGGGGTAACACTCTCAAAGGCAAAGTGCGGGGAATACCACCCCGTTCTTGAGGGTGCCGGGTGGCCTCCAGCCAAGTCCCAAGTCTTACCCCTGGCCTCAAGGCCGGCCCCCCACCTCTCTCTCCAGTTGTACCAGCCCAGGAAGTGTCACCCGATGCCCCAGCATACAGGAGGGGTAGTGCTGGGGACCCATCAACCTGGCTCTTTAGCACACTTCACAGGTTTGTCATCCCAGCGACACTACTCATAGGTGAGTCGGGCCCCTCTAGGCGCAGGTGGCGGTGCCCGGCGAAGCCTCCGGTTGGTGGCTGCAGGGGATTGATCTTGGCATTTTCCGGCGGCGGCTCCAGTATCCGTGGTCAGTTCTGGTGGGTTGGGTTCATCAAATTTATGGGTCGAAGCTGTGGACACGCTGGAGGTAGTCCGGGGCGGCCTTGCGGCGTTCAGAAGTTGCCGCCTTTAGAAAGCTCCAAGAGCCGAGGAGCACTCTCACCTTTCGGGCCCCCCGCCTCACCTGAGGTACGCCTCTCCCCTCGGTGTCCACGAGTTATACTGATTTCCGGGAGGAGGGCGAATATCACAGTCCCCGCGGGAGGGGACGCCCTGGGAGCTTTATGTCTGGAAAAGCTTGCCAAGGCCTGATCTCGCGCCCCTCCTCCTCCGCGGGGACAGCCGCAGTGCTGTGGAGCAGCTGTTGGGAGCTGCGGTCCGCTCTGCTCCGCCTGGGTTTCCCACCTCTGTTGCTCAGTCACTCTGCACCCCCGGAGGTCGGGATTTCGCCTCTGGGTGCACGGGGGGGCCAGAGCTGCCTTTCGGGGGGGGTCCGGTCCTTCACTGTGGGAGTTCGGAGGGGCTCAGATCCCGCTCAGCCAGGCCCAGAGGAGAGGATGACTGAGGTGCGTCAGCACATCTCGGCGCCCCCTGGTGGTCTCCCAACACTAATTTTTACTTTTACAATAAGTTGGTCAACGCCTGTCTTGACACACTTCATTTTTCAAATAACACCCTCTCACCGGACGCCCTTAGAATCTTGCAGCTAACCACATCACTTAACCTCAGCATTTCTAAAATCTATACAGCCCTTAACACTAAATCTGTAGCTCAGCCAGTTTGTCTGCTATGGGAAGGGGATTTCGGTCTAGCCCTAGATGAGCAGACATGGTCCTCAATCTTCTCCAAAATCAAAAACCTCTCAGTATCTGCAAAGATTACGCAATATTTTCTTTTTTCTTCATGGGGCGTTTATTACTGTTGTTAAACTCTCCAAAACTAAGAGTGGTCGAAATGATGGATGTTGGACCTGTGGTTATGCTCCAGCTTCGTACAAACATATGTTTTTTAACTGTTCTTTTGTCTTTTCTTTTTAGCAGGATGTCTGGAAATGCCTTCAACTAATTTTTAAGATTGATGTTCCTCTTTCCTTTTTGAATATTGTTTTAGGTAGCCTAGCTAGTTATTGTTACGACATGAAAGCTTCAAAGGGAAAACTTTACGATCTATTCATAATTATTGCTTTAAAACTCAAAACTGCTAATTGGAAGAATTCTCGTTCCCTTGGTAGTCGTGGTTGATGGAACAATATTTGTCATATAAGGAGAATAGAGTATTCTATGGCTAAATTGCAAGATTCGATTCCCAAGTATAATGCAAAATGTTCATTTTTCTCTCAATATCTAGACCATTTCAATGCTTCTACACACGGCTCATAAACCTATCTGTATACAATCCTCATATCATCCACTTTAACCCTTATGCCTTAATATTATAGACATTATATTATGTACACCCCCCCCCCCATCCCAACCCAATGTTCTCTTGTTTGTCTCCCTTGGATGTCTTCCCCCTGGTTGGATTGTTCACAATCTCTCTTTGTCTTATGTAACAGATTTTAGTCCATTAAGTTTCTGGTCTTGTATTGTTCGTATTTATGTATTGTTAATTTCTTTTACTTCTAAACCACTGTTATTCGCAGTTAAACTGCCTAATGAAGGCTATTTCATTATCTGTCAGATGATATGTCTGCTGTTAATTCATGCTATTATTCGAATAAAAACTATTAAACACAAAAACAAATATGCTATTGAAAGTGTATTCAGAAAACACTGATTCTAAACACATGGTCTCCATTCACAGAGAAGAGAGTAGATGTGAGAATGGCATATTAAGTTGTATGGTTTGAGTAAAAAGTACATAAGCAGTTAAGCACTGACTCATTCTTTTCTATTTTCTTAAACCATGATTGGCAAAAGTGTGTTTTTCTCAAACTAAAGTCCTCAGAGAGGTGCAAAGGGTAGAAATGAAAATGGAAAGTCCCTTTTTAAAGTATATTTTTTGTAATATTCGCTCTGAGAGCCCCTTTCTTTGGGACAAGTGGCGAGTAGGTTGCCCGGGTGAAATGCATGTTGCATGGCATCAAAGTTAGGTTTGTGTAGAAAGTTCGGTCCAGAAATACCCAGTGAGCCACTAGTTTCGTAGTAGCTAAAGTTGATGATGGCCTTATGGGAAGGAAGGCGTAATATATCACCTAAATGGAGAGATGATGCCATTGGGATTAGAGGATGGGCTGGTAGGAAAGGAAGAGTGGGAAGCAGAGCTAGGATACGAGCTCCAATAGGGTGAATGGACGCGAGCCTGCTTCCACACAAGTGGTCTCCTCAAATTTATGAATTATACAAATACAGTTTAGAATATTACGAAGTAGCTTTCTGATACTGAAACACCCATTCAGGTGCCCACAGTGTGGGAATGATGTCTGGAATACCCAAACTCGGTGTAGGAACCAAAAGGTACAACAGGATTGGGGGAGACCAGGAATTATCTGGAGGCGCTCAGAGGCTGGTTGCAGCTGCTTTGCCCCAAAGTTTGCATACTGGGGATTCTCCAAATATAAAGAATATAACAAAACAACTGTCAAGCTAGTGTCCCTGGGCTTGGTGTTATAGAAAGCAACTGTCAAAGATGTTGCTTTCCCCCCTAATTGGTCGTTTATGGGGGCATGGATGTGTAAACCTGGTAATGGTTAAGGAACCCTACTAACAAAAAGCTGACATTGAAAAAGGGGGCAGCAGACATTTGTGAATATGTTGGATGGTATATGTAAGGGGATGAGCAGGATTGAACTAGGGAAAATGAAGGACCATGTGAAGTTCATGTTCATCGATCAGGGATGGTACAGGCTAGTTTGCTCCACGATGGTCGTCTCCAGGCAGTAGGGACGAAGAAGGTTTTTGACCCTCAAAAGAGAAACAATGGGGTTAGGTTTCTTTTATAGATGACTGCTCTCTGAGCAGTGAGTATTTCCCATGGTACAATATTCATCGGCTGTACTGATGGTAGCATTGTTGATGAAATGTTGGTAGTGTTGAATGATATTGTGTGTGATACAAAAAATGTAATGAAAGTGTTGCTGAATGACAATTCAATAAAGCAACTTAAAAACAGGACTTTGTAGGAAATCTGTTTGGACTTAAATGGCTGTCGAAGTCAGGTGGGGAGACAAAATGCTTATGCCAGCACCCCTCCTTTCTGAAATTGCCAGAGCAGATAGCGTTTATATTTGCTGCAAAAAAGAGTGTGCTGTGTTGTGTGCAACACCCAAGACATTTGCTGTGGATTCTGAGAAAATGCTGTGGTTGGAGAGTGTCTACTTCTGACATTCCCCTCTAGGTAACTAAAATATGATTAGGCTCGGGTGTGGAGCATGCAGCCTTCATCCAGCCCTCAATGTTTTTGAGAGTGGAAGGTATAAATTGAGTTGAGCAGCTTTATTGCCAGGGATAACACAGTACAGTATTACATCATCATTGTAGACATGAAAGCAGATTCCAGATTTTTACTACTATGTCATTTGCAATTGGAAAGACCGGCTTGGACTGGCCTACAGGGCAATGCCTCAAGTGCCAGCTAGTGTGTGGTCATTTTTTCAGGTCAATGTGGCCGAGTTCAAGTCAATGCACTGTGCAGCTGGTAGTTTCAACCAATATTACAGGCTCAACTTTTAAGTACCTTTGGACCTGAGAAATGTCTTCTAACATACTCGATAAAAGTACATTTTCTACTCAAAATATCAACACCTAAACCTTCTGCTTTTAAGAAATATTAGCATTGTGACGCCAAGAGGTCACTAACAGACCCTCACAAGGTTTGTCTTTGGTGCGTTAGTGCTGACCTAGACCTAAACGATTGTGGTTCTTATCAGACTATGACACCGAAGGCATTGAAGTAGAGGGCTTCAAAAGTGGCAATCTGCTGTATCTAAGTTGTTCAGTAGGGCCCCGGCAAAATGCAAGTCTTCTGAGGGGAGAAGCTCCGAGGTGGTTGACAGATCACCAGAATGACCCAAGAAAAGAGCCCAAAAAGACAGGAAGAGTTCCAATTCGAGAAGCGAAACCCGACATTCATCATCCTCTTCCTTGAAGAAGAGGAGACGCAGGTACTCATTGTATTTGGATTCCTCTCCTGATGGGTACATTTTCCTTCCAAATCTGCTTTGGCAGAGAAATGGGAAGATTCTATTATAAAATGATGGAAGTCACTCAGAGGCAAAAAAGACCGTCAATTCCACCGCACCACCAAAGATGGCAGGGTATCAGAGTCCTGACCATCTTGTAAGCCCAAGACCCCGGATGGGCATAGACTTTGAGGAAAATTCGAGAGTCATCGACATTCTTCGATGTCACATCGGTGCAGACTGAAAAAGGCCAGTCAATAGTCAAACTATACTCTGCAGTAGAGAAAAGACTTTATGGGAGAATTTAATAATAATTTTTCGCAATGATGATAACCCAATTCCTTTGGTCTTCCAGCCTCTCGCAATTTCTAGGGTTCCGGAAGAGTATCAGTCAGAGAAATTAAGATTGACAGAATTGGCTATGAATTTGAGAGATGTCAGTGCATTGATGCCTCCCCGGAGGTGGACTTTGAGCACCCAGATCTTGATAGGCACCCTAATGCCCCATACAGGAGATGAATGACTAAAGTGACAGATGCTGTAGGATGAGGTATCCCTGCCAAAGAGATCACCGAGTATGACCTTGCTGATATTTTAGAGAGAGGATCTAATCAGGAACTTTTTGCCAGCATCTTCTGACCCAGACTACCTTGCGAAGCACCCCAGCCCTGAGAGGCTGGTGGTGCAGGTCACAATATCTGGTTAAAAATCCAGCACACAGCCATCCTCCACCCCCCGCCCATCCAACACAGGGACAACAAGAAATATGATGCTTTATCTAAGTGTTTGCATCGGGCAGTATGGCATTGAAAGCCACTAATGCAGCATGCACCCTCGCCAAGTACACCCAAACTCAGTGGGTCGTATATGTGACTCTGCAGATCCATGTCCCAAAAGGTGAAATGCGAGATGGCTTCCTGAGAATTGTGGCAATGGTAAGGAAGCGGTGTGCCAAGCACTTTGTCCTTGATGCAGGTATTGTTTATTACCCAAGCGGTTAGACGCACGCACTGTACAACTTTGAATTTGGTATTTGCAGACTTGTTAGAGCCCCCGCTAACGCGCTCTGCTTTTTGAGTTTGAAATTGACTGTAATTGACTCGACCCGCAGGAAGCACATTAGGTCTTCTGTTGTGACCGCAGCAGCCGCCGCGTTTTGTTACCATTCTATTCTTGCGCAACATTGTTTTTAATTTAGAAGTATAGAAGCACGGCAGTGAGGAAAAAGCACCCACATTCGCTAGTTAGGAATGACTCACATTCGCTAGTTAGGACTGTGTGATCCTATCAGCAGCCTTAATCGCAGTAACTAGCACAACGTTACCTTGCTGCATTCTTGTTGGCAACGTGAGAACGGGCTGTAGAACTACACTACCCACGATTCCTAGGGCTTCATTTATTGATCCCTCAGGTGCTACAGCGCCGGCGCCTCTGCAACAAGCCGGTCCTCGATGTGACTCGGTTGCGAGGTGCCATACTAATGTTAGCTCCCTCTTGGATTATATTATCGATCATTATAGTAAGTTTGGATTATGGGTTTCATCAGGAACAAATCTTTATCTCTGGCGACACTTTGCCTGAATCGCTTCACACTAATTTAACAACTCAAACTATCCTGGATAGCCTCCTGGCCAATCCAGTACAGACTGGAGTCCCGGGAGGACTCTCCCCCACAACTCCTCTACAGAACAAGCTAGGTCACACATTTAGCAGGAATACTCGGGAATCCCTGACTCAGGTAGTAACCTCGATAGGAGTCAATATGGCTTTACAGACCCGTGCCGATGGCAACAGGGTGACTCCACCGCCCCTCGAGGACCGCTCGGCACGCCAGTTGCCTGACACAGCCCCGGGATGTGGCCAAACCAAGTACACTTAATTTTACCTTACTCACCACTCGCTCACTGGTAAAACATGCACAAGACTAACATGATAACATCATACACAGCAAAACAGACATATTCTGTGTGACAGAGACCTGAATTCAAGATACCAATGGCCCCTCCATCTCGTTGGCTATCCCCCCAGGATACACATTCTATAATGCAAGCCGTTCTGAGGGGCGTGGTGGGGAGTAGCCATCATTGCCAGATCCAATCTAGGTTTATTTCTTGCTACCATCTTTTGTATGGTATGTGAAATTCTACATCTCAAAATGACCCCCTCCCCGCACAACATTGTATTGATTTATCAACCCCCCCTTCCCCCCCTCTGTAATATGCCCAACTTCAATGAAGAAATTACTGGTCTACTCAACAACCTATCAGTCCAAATTCATGAAACCTATTTCTGGGTGATCTCAACTGTTGGAAAGGAGACTCATGTGACATGAAGGCAGTCAATTTATAAGCAGCACAATTGGACAGCGACCCTGAAATCATCAATACTGACCCTACCATAGGGAATGTACATAATTTGGACTGGGTGGTTACCAGGAAACTTAAATCAAGCATTATTGTCACCTCCCCATGCATCTGGTCGGACCATTCCATCGTTCGGTTTTCCTTGCCTCTCCCAGCCCACCAACACACTGAAATTCATCACAGGTCGTAATTCTGAAAAGTTGAGCTTATCTGATATCCAGCTCAGCCTTGAAACTATCATGGCAAACTCTCTGCTGACACATAACGTAGATTCCATGATGACGGAATTTACCAAATCTTTCACCAAAATGCTGCACAATATTGCCCCAATACTAACGAATAAGGTTAGAGATAATCCAAGACATCAAAGTTGGTACACACCAGAGTTGGAAGTTCTAAAAAAGAAAAAAAGGGTGCTGGAACTAACATGGATGAAACATCCCTCGGAAACCACCCGGCTGGAGTGGAAGAAATGTGACAAATCCTACAAAGCATTAATTGTGGGTACAAAGAAAAATGTCTTCAATTCACAGATAGAGCAATCCTCCAGTTCAACCGGTAAACTATTCAGCATTTTAAAATCGCTGGAAAAACCTAAAGCTTCAGAGCTCCCAGATATAATTTCGGACCAAGTCTGTGCCGGAATAGCATCAGCTTTCGAAAAGGAAGTCTCTAGCGCTAGGGATAAAATCATATTAGCCCAGTGCTCAGCGATCACCATAGGAGCCCCCACCAATTCGGTAGAAGATGGCACACCGATTCCTGGTTTCTCCTTCTCTCCTACCTCACCTATGGATATGTCCATCATGCTCTCCTCCATGCACTTCTACCCTCCAAGCTCATCTTGGAACATAGAGATCTGTTTGTAACTTTTCTCACACAATTCGTCAATGCTTCCTTTAGAACTCAAAGTCCCCATTACACCAATCTCCAAGAAACTGAATTTGGATCACACTGACCCCAGCAATCTTGGGCCAATTACAAATAGTCAGTTCTTATTTAAAATCTTAGCCAAGGCAGCCATGATTCAGTTACAAGCCTTCATGGAATCCAACAACTATCTTCATGGTCGGCAATCAGGTTTCGGCGCCCCCACTTTAGCACAGCGACCACATACTAGTGGATCTCCAATCCCATTTATTAGACATCGTAGAAAAACGGAAACCCGGGATGTTGAACCTGATGGATTTGTCAGCGGCCTCGTTGACCACGAGCGTCTACTAGAGTGCTTACGACAGCAAGGGGCTTGTTCTCTGAAAACGATCAACTTGGTCAAGTCCTTTTTGTCGAATTGCGAGTCCAACATCCAATGGGGTGCAGCAGCTTCTCCTGCGTCATCTATCAAATATGGAGTTCCACAAGGAGCATCAATATCGCTGCTCCTCTTCAACCTTCATATGCGCTCCTACAATGCAATAAGATCCTGACCCAATCGAAAGTCAAGACTGGGGATATTCTTGGAGGCCTCTTTGAACTCAGGTTCCCATGTACAAAATCTTCGAAACACCTGTAACTGCCATCTCAGGCTCCTTCGGGCTATACGCCAATTTCTCAATATAAAGAATTAAGTAACCATAGCTTGTGATCCTGTCTAGGTTAGGCTATTGTAACATCTTGCTAAGCAGAGCATAAAAATATAACCTTCGGGCATGTCAGATTATCCAGAATGATGCAGTCCGTGTAGCTATGGCTATCCCAAGGAGATCCCACATATCCAACACTAGGAAAGAGCTACACTGGCTATCTGTACAGGAACGTATCCAGTTAAAAATGGGCCTACTAATACATCACTCACTATATGGTAAGGGTTCGGAATACCTTAAAGCACTGGTATTCCTCATACACTGGCCAGAAATCTGCAATTATCTTCTCTCGCCCTGCTGCAGGAAATCAGAGTTAAAAGAGCCAAGGGCTTGGGTAGATCCTTACGTGGAATGGCGCAGCAGACTGTCCCAAACCCCACCCACCCCCTGCCCCACATCGTCTCAGCTACCTCATGTTTGAGACCCACTGCTTGAACGTGCCCCTTTTGGACCATGGAGTTGTAGAAACCTTACCCCAAGCAGAAAGGAACGACTGGTGGTAATTCCTCTACCTTGTGGTTCCAAAGGACGACGGATCACTCCTACCTTGGTGTGATCCTACAGGGCACTTGCTTTCATTGCCGATCCATTCAAAGCCCATTTGATATGGGCATTTCACTAAGCCGGGGGTGGATAACACGACAGCAGACACCTTTTCATTCTCTCACAAGTGGCAGCTGTGCCAGGTATTGCTTTTGTAGATCTTTACCCACTGGGGAAAGCCTTGACTGGATTGGTTTGCTTCCAGTTCCAACAAGAAGTGCAAACTGTTCTGCTCCAGGGAATTTCCCTAAAGAGGAACACCTGGGGACAACTTTGTTGGGGATTGGAACTTTCCACTTCAGTATGCGTTCCCACCTTTTCTAGGTATTCCTCAAGTCATCAGGAGGTTGAGGACATACGGGGCAACCAAGATCCTGACTGCTCTGGATTGGGTAAAAGGTGGTACCCCAACCTTCTGGACGTGACCATCATCATCCACTGTTTCTTCCTCAGATAGTTGATCCTCCACCTGGGTGTGGAAATGCTCTACCTGCATGCCTGGCTGCTGAAAGATTAAGGTACAAGGGTTGGTATGTCACCTGAAGATATTATGGCGGTGTTGCTTTCGATGAGAAGACCACCGACTAAGGCACTGGACTGCTTTTGATGGAAGAAATGTTGCAGCTGCTGCAGAGCTGAAGGTGTTGATCCTTTTCTTCCAGAGATTTCAAAGGTTCTGTCATTCCTGTTGCATCTTGCCTGCAAGGTTTACAGGTTGCGAACGTCAAGGGATATTTGCGGCGCTCTCAATCTTTAAGTGAACACCAGTTGAGGGCTCTTTGTTTCTCGATTCCAATTGTAATAAAGTTCTTAAAAGGTCTTGCAAATACATTACCTCCAATCCCTTTCGTGATGCCGGCTTGGGATCTTAACTTAGTGTTGACCTTTTGGATGGGTGCACCCTTTGAGCTGTTGCATTTTTGCCCAGTCGGACTACTCACATGGAATATGGCTTTCCTTGTAGCTATTGCATCGGCACGAAGACTGGTCAAACGCCAAGCACTATCATGTAAACCATCTTTCACGATTTTCTGGAGGAACAAGTCTACTTACCATCTTTTTATTTTCCATCTAGGGAGGATTAAAGGCTGCATATACTAGACCCTAAATTATGAAACGTTAGGGCGTCCTGCCACTTATATTTTGTAACTTACATGAATTGGAGTAAGTTTTCTCTTAGTTCAACCAATATCGCATTTGTAAAAAACAACAAAAAAACAATAACGCTAATTCAATTTCATAGTTACTGACAAATAGTACTGGATATGTGTCCTTTATCTTGACTTCATATGGGTCAACTTCCGGGCAAACAAGTGACCAATCCTAAAAGCGCGTCTAGTTATTGCATTATCAAAACAAATAGAGCAGAACTGAACCTTTTTCACCAGAAAAAATTGACTTCCTCTTTAAATTTAGATGGCGCAGGGGCACGGCCTGGGAGCATGTGCTCCCCCTTCTCCGCCCACCGGCGCACTCCGCAGTCCTGTTTTCCACGTCGACTGGAACGGACCGCATTCACCAGCGCTCCTGGGTTAGTCCTCTGGCCTTGTAATTCCACGCGCTCTTCCCCTGGCGAAGTTATTCTCCTTTTCTTTTTTTTCTTCCAATTGTCAGGTACTACTCTGTCCTCTGGTGCCATGTTCCTCCCCGGCGCATGACAACGGTGAATTTCAGCAGGTGTACAGTCTGCAAGAGTTCCTTCCCGATGTCGGACCCTCACGCACTCTGCCTCCGGTGCATTGACCCCAGAACACGGCTGAGACGGCGGTCCCACGCGCAGTGCCTTTACCCTGTGTGCCCTGAAGAACCGGTTGGCCAGTTAGAGAGAGCTCTTCGACAGAACACCTCCAGAGGACATAAAAGCATAAATGACGAGGAAGATCAGGCCCAAGGTAGGTGCTCTGTTCTCTGCACCCCGTAAGGGCGACTCCTTCCCTAGGAAGTGCCCAAGCGGGAGGGACCTTCCAGATGCTAAAACCGGCAAGGGGACAGAGGCCACTCTAGCTACCGACCCGCAGGCCGAGGGGTTGCAGGTTCCCATCGGTCCCACCGCAGAAGGGGCCGCAAGGCTCTATTACTGGGCTCCTGCCTAGTACCGGGCCCAGGCCCGAGAGGGCGCCTATACGCAGCACTACCGGTACCATGGCACTCCACCTCCCAAGTCTCGACTTGAGGTGCAGCGAAGGTCCGAACCATCACTATTCAGCGTGCAGGTTGAAGCTGGACCCAGCTCAGCAAGCACCATGCCTTGGGCACGTGGCATGGAGCAGGACAAAATGTCTGCTGCGCCAGACAAGATGGCAGTTCACCCAGCGTCTTAACCGCACAGAGATCAGGCAGGGGAGCGCACATCCAGATGGAACTGGACAACGCCTGTTACCTGGTCCACGTCTTATCCCTCTGCTTCGCAGGAGAGGTACACATCCTCAGTTTGGTGAGACAGGGCACGCCTAGGACACCACAGCCGTAAGGCCAAGCCCCTACGCCCTCGGGCACTCCTACACACTCAGGGGCACTGCCTGCTTGCGAGGATAGATTCTTCGAGAAATTACTCACCCTTCTGAGCTTGCCACAGAAGGGCACCATCCTCAGGTGTGTAATCGGAGACATGCTCCCTCTGGTACTATGGCGAGCTCCATGTGGGGTCCCGGCCTTGGGTCCAGCTCATCCCCTGTCTCCCACCCCCTCTCCACCCATGGTGGCTCAGCCCCAAGCTCAGCCCCCGGCACTGCCAGTCAGCACACCACAGTTCCCCGTGCCCAGCACTCCTCCTGCACCCCCAGATCACGGACTAGGAGGAAGAACCGGACACATCGTCGTCAGCTAAAGCATTCCATGAGAGGCTGGCGGGCCTGGCACAGTATCTATGAATACCTGAGCCGCAGGTGAAGCAACCTGATGCGGGGTTCCTGGCTGAAGTGCTTTAACTTCGTCCTCCCTCTTCAGAAGGACGTGGAATCCTTAGCCAAAAGGGGCTGGGTCAAGCCGCACTCCACCCAGCCTACCAACAAGTGCCTGGATGCCAAGTACAGGCAGACGGAGGGGATGCCCTCTTATTGTCGGTGCACCCCCAGCCACATACCTCTGTGATAGCAGCGGCAGCGCTTCTTCACTCCTGGGGAAGGAGGAAAAGTTGTTGGTCGTTTGACAAGATGATCTACTCTAATGCCACGCTCCACCAGCGTCAGGCCAACGCACATGCCATGTTGGCTGCTGTTATTCAGTTGTGGCTGGAGATTGCAGATATTTCTGCCCACAGCCAGGCATGGTTCAAGGCACATTGACACCTCAGGCAGAGCCATTTGCATCGCCACAGACATGAGGTGGACGGCGTGGCTCAAGGCAGCGAAATTCAACCCAAATGTGCAGGAATGCATCCTCGACCTGCCATTTGAAGGAAGAGACTGGTTCCACTCGACAACATGAGGAACTCGACAAGAAAAGGAATAGTTCCCAGACAGCTAAATCTTTGTCTATACTAACCTGACAGGTCTCCAAGCCAACACAGGCGCAAGCAGCACAAGGCGGCTAATCTGGGATTTCTCCAGTCCCCCTCCTCAGCACCAGCCTCAGAGGGAAAGAGGTTGTGACGGGTTCATCCGGATCCACGAGTCTCCGGTAGAGGGTATGCTTGTCCTTCACGTACACTCCTGGCGGACAAGGTTCGCGGACCCATGGATCCTCCCAGTAGTATCCACGGGCTTCCGGCTACCAATTCCCTAATTTCCTCCTTCCTCCCCTCCATTCCCGCAGATTGGGACAGCGACTCTGGCGTAGCGAGCCAAGCAGTGGAGGAAGTTTCAGCTTCACAACAAGGCAGGGGCTTCTATTCCCGGATATTCGCCATGCACAGAAAGAACCAGGCTGGCCTGAGAGTTGTGTTGGACCTTTCTTCCTTGAACCTTTCCCTTCTCCTCCAAAAGTTCAAGATGGTTACACCAGCCTTCATTACAGCGACTGTGCGATGGAGACTGGATGTGCTCCCTGGATCTGAAGGATGCTCATCTTCAAGTCCCGATTTAGGAACCCCATCGGTCCTTCCTACGGTTCAGGATCATGGGTTTTCACTTTCAATACAGAGTTCTAACCTTTGGACTCGACTCTGCCCGAGGGGTCTTTACAAGGCTAATGAACGAGGTGACATCTCTATTCAGGGCGCAAGGCCATCACATTAATCCATGCCTTGACGACTGGCTAGTCAGGGCGAGTTCCCCGGAAGCACTGCATCACACGGCCTCCGCTCTCATGCACACACAACGCGATCTGGATTTTCTATCAATCTCAAGAAGTCACAGTTGCTGCCCACGCAGACTGACATTTCTGGGTGTGGTATGGGATACGATGACCAGAGGATCTTCCCTTCGAAGGACAAGATCACAGCGATCAAGAGGGCCACAGGGAATTTCGTCAGCAGAGCAGTAACCTCACCCTGGTGGTACCAGCACCTACTGGGAATAATGGCGGCATGTCTCCTCGCTGTGCCGCATACTAGGCTCAAGATGAGGAGGCTGCAGCTTAATTTCTCAGCTTCCTGGAAGCCGGAGAAGGGCTCTCGGGCGGAGCTGCCAGCAGACCACAGCATCTCCACCAGTCTGGTGGGGTACAGACACCAACCTGCTGGTAGGCAGGCCATTCCAGCAGCCGTTACCACAGATTACCATTCCCACAGACTCGTCACTAAAGGGATGGGGGTGGGGGGCTACCCTGGACAACCACAGCGTCCATGGAGTTTGGTCTTATCAGGAGCAGATTGAGCACATCAACTGGCTCGATGATGGCTGGCTCTCAAAGCTTTTCTCTCCATGGTCAGCAGCAGCAGAGCGGTCTATCCAAACACAGATCTACCTGCGTGTATTACATCAACAAGCAGGGCGGTACCAGGTCCCTGCCTTTCTGCAGGCTTTCGATCGACATCTGGAAGTGGGCACTGACGAACAAGTCAATTGTCCACCTTCCTGGGGAATCCAACCCGGAAGCGAACAGGCTCAGCGGGCTGGGGATGGACAATTACAAGTGGCAGCTGACTGAGGAAGTCCCCTTCAGCAGGTGGGGCCACCCTCAGGTGGACCTCTTCGCCACCAGCGACCACAGGAGATTCCCCCAGTTTGACTTATGGCTGGGGCAGGGGCTCGTTGGGCGACGCACTGCAGATCCCATTTAACAACATGAACACTTACGCCTTTCCCCCCACTGCCCTGGTTCACAGGGTCAGGGAGTCTGAGCCTTCGGCTCATCTTGATAGCACCATGGTGGCCCACGAGACCCTGGTTCTCTGAACTTTTTTGTATGTCGAATCGAGCCCTGGTACACCTCCCTGTGGATCCAACTCTTACTCACCCAGCAGGGGGGCGGGGGCGGGGACAGTGGTTCACCCCACTCTGCAGAAGTAGTCGCTCGCAGCTTGGATCCTGAACAGGTTAGCTTGAAGCACCTGTCGCTGAATAACCTGGCCATCCTACAAGGGGCTAGAAGCGCCTCCACCAGGAATCTGTACAAGTGGACCAGGTTCTGTCACTGGGCAGAAACCTAGAAGATCAATCCATTAAAATGCTCTTGGACGACGTTCTGTTTTTCTCAGTGCATATGGCTCATCAGGTGTGCAGGTAGACACCTGCCGTACGTATCTGCCGGCCATAGGGGCCTATAAGAACTCTGGTGATATCTTTTCATCCTCCAAACCCACTGGTTACCATTAAGACTGCCCTATTGGTGGGCCTTACAACGGCACACTGCATCAGCGAAATTCAGGCCCTGGTGGCTTCAGAGCAATATACAATATTTCACTGTGACAAGGTGGTTCTTAGAATGCACCCTAACTTGCTTTCCGAAAGTCGTTTCCTCCTTTCACCTGAACGAGGAGTACTCCCAACATTCTTCGCAGACCCAAAGGATGAGGCTCAGAAGGTATTGCACTGTCTAGATGTCAAATGTGCTCTAAGATTTTATCTGGACAGGACTAAGAGCTTCCGCAAATCGTATGCCTTGTTCGTTACTTTTGGAAGATCAAAATCGGGCTGTCAAGCATCCAGGACTTTCATAGCAAGGTGGATGGTTATGGCAATCAAGGAGGCGTATGATGGGCAGCACAGGCTTTTGCCAGCAAATATGCACGCCCACACCATCAAGAGCCAAGGCCACGGCTTTCCAAAGACACGTCCCATGGCGGACGATCGGCAAGGCGGCTACGTGTGCTATCCCCTGTGTATTTTGCTAGCACTACTGCTTGGATGCCAGTTCCAGGTCTGACACAACATTTGGCCAGGCAGTCTTGATGAGCTTGTTTTCTTGAGGGGCAACTCTCTTCCCTGGGGCTGCATTCAGTTGTAATCGCACATACAGTATGGTAGAAAGGGGACGGGATGTAGGAGTAAATCTAAGTTACTCACCGTAGTGACTAACGTACTGGTAGTCCATAGTCCCTTTTCCTGCATACGTCCCACCATCCTCCCCCGTAATAAACCTGTCTCATTAGGAAATTTGAGTATTGTCAACGCGTCAATGGGGACTGAGGAATGGTGCCGTTGGGCAGAGTCGGGTCCCAGGGCTCCGACCCCGCTTGCATCGAAATTAAAAGGGGAAAACATTTTCTTCTGGTGAAAAATGTTGTTTCATCCCTAGCAAGGGACGCCCATACAGTACGTAGGAAAGGGGACTATGGACTAGGAGTATGTTAGTCACTATGGTGAGTAACTTATAATTTTCAGATCAGAGTATAATTGTTAAAAGGTTCACCCCGAGTGTTAAAAAAATTCTAAATGATGTAAAGAAGGTTGTTTTGTTGAGTTTATTGGCAACATAAACTGATACTACTGGTTTCACTATGCACAATCCTGTTTGCTCTTTAGTTAGGGTGTTCATAAATGACTTGTGACACTTGATACGTAAATTAGATAATGTAAAATAACATAGTTTTCAATTGACTCCTAAGATTAGTAGCAAACAAAGGAACTGCCAACTGTATGGCCATCAGTTTCACCCATCTGGCTTTCTCAAGGCAAAGAAATCATAAAGTCAATTGAGCAAGCTGTTGGGGTAGTTATTGTTTTAGGAAGAGAGGGGTTAGGGGAGATGGGAAAGAGTCGGGGGGGGGGTGAAGAGCGAGGGAAAAAAAGAACATAGGTTAGGCATATAGTTATTGAAGACTCTATTAATAAACAAAAGGAAATGCAAGTGAGTGCAGTTGCTACTTAATACTGTGCCAGATGGCTTTGGACATTGTTGTTCTTTATATTGGCTTATGATCCCAGTGTAAATGAGCTTAATCTTAGTAGTGAGCTAGAGTGATGAGCTTCATCAGGTGATTTAAAGCATTTCTGTCCTGTATGAGAATAACTAAAGATCCCAATGTAAATACGCTTGGTCTAGGTAGCAGAATAAGAGTGGTGAGATCCGATAATTGGGCTAGTCCTAGTGTGTAAGGTGGAGGATTAATAGGGGGTGATTCTATCCTAAGTAATGGTTAGTAGTGGCACATATAAGAGGTGAACTGCTAGATATGTTAGCAGAATGAATATAAACTCACTTCTAATAGTAAACAAAGGAATTTAGACTGTGACTGGTTGCTGCATACAAGACAGTTGATTGTGAGCAAATGTTCTGGTTACCGATATCTGTGCAAAGAGCGGTCACGTAAGTAAAAGTAGAAGCCTGTAGTACCCTGTAGGTGTGATTTCAAAGGAAAATATACTCACTTATGAAGGGGCCGGTTTACGCACACATTTGTGATGTGTTATTTAAGACTGTTCCATCCGCGGCCAATGTAACGGACTGGTTCCCATGTGAGCAATTAAGATTAGTTTAAAGTCGGTCCATAGACTGACCGTTGGAATAAAGAGCGTGACAATACCTAGTACTAATTATATGTATTGCTACTGTAACTGTCATTTATTATGTTTGCTGCAAACAATAATGGTTAGATTCCTGTGGTACATTGCGCAATAAACCACTGCCTGTACTTAAAGGTTATTCAAGTTCATATCTGCTTCTAAGGAGCTTAAGGATTTAGTGGCGACAAAAGTTTATCAATGACTAGTGCGCATATTGGCTAATTACTCGAGCGCTCATTCCCAATCATTCACAAAAAAAAACACCTGTACTTGAAGTAATGTGAGTTAATATCTGCTCAGAGGGAGATTAAAGGTTTAATGACCAGGAGTTTCCCACAGTGTCGTAGAAATATTGGCTCACTGTGCGGCGTCCTCAAACCTGACGTCAAGATGATGGGTTCATTATTGTAAAGTGCTAAGAGATTGGCATTACAACTACCATCGGGTTATAAATATTATAGACACAATATATTTCTTATTTACCAAAGATCTGCCTAGGTCTTGGCAGGGGTGGTTTGTCCACGTGCAGTAAAGGAAGACGCCATCTTAATGTGATAACTTAATGTAATGCCAGTGACTTCATCACAGTGATACGTGTGACATCACTGTATCATGTCATAAAGTTGTGCTACGGCAAGTATCCCCTGTCAATATATTGACGCGAGAGATAAATGTTGGGCCCGGAGAGCCAAACAATGACTAGATCAAGTGTTCTTAATGATCTAAGTGGGCTGTTGCCTTATGTGCATAAAATACAGGCATGTATCATAAGAAGCTCTACAGTTATACCAAAAAGTACAGGAAGCGATCGCATAGGGGAAAATGCATGGTAATTGCTGAGTTGGGTAGCCATAGTTGCGAATAGATCTACATATGAGTAGGTCTTCTATTGATGGTCAGTATTTAGTGTCAGTAAACTGTACTAAGAAGAGTAAGAGTTAGTATAAAATGCAATGATGGTCCACGAGACATGATTACACATGGTGAAGTACTACATTTGTCTTACTTATTTGTTTGGCACCAGACTGCTCACCCAAAACAAAGGAGATATTGTCTAAGGGTCCAAGTTAAAGGTTGCCCATCATCATGATGAAAAGGAAGAGAGAACATTCTTAAGTATACGAAGATGTGTTTGGCAAGCGTTGAGCTATTTGCCCATGTGCATTTCTGAAAAAGATATATTGCGAGTGTGATCTAAACTACAAAATTGTCGGTCAATTAGGGCGATCATTCACAACTGCTCATTTGTATTCCCTGATATATGTGTAGATCAATTTAAATGTAAGTCATCCAGTGGTTGGACCACTATGTTGTTCCTGTTAAATATTGCATGTCGCATATCAGTATTGGTGCAATATTTTTTACCACAAGGCATTTCTTGAGAAAAGGATTATGGGATCATTCACATCTGCCCAGTTGAATTCCCTTATGTGCACATGTGTATTACGCGTTGCATGTCAATGTTGGGGCCATATTTATTACCACAAGGCATTTCTTGAAAACAGGATCATTCACATCTGCTCAGATGCATTCCTTAATGTACACACAAGTTAATATACAAGTAAATTGTCCAATGATTGGACTCATGTTTGGTAGAATGTTGTATGTTACATGTTACATATCACGTTTATGCCATATTCATTACCTCAAGGCACCCTTGAGAGAGTGCATTGTGTAAGGCTGCATAATGGCTCCATTCAAGTTTGAGGCAGAGACAATCACAGTTTAGAGTAACATGTCAAATTCACTGTCATTGTTGAGTCCCAGAGTTGTGCTTCTCAGTTGGCATATATATCGGGCTCTTTTTTCTCTCGATAGCCACTGATGGACGCCTTGACGTGATCAATTGCAAGGAATGTTAAGTCTTTCTTATTTGACATTCAATGCTGCTCATTTCAATGTTGGGTCAATGCAAATTTCATGTCTCGGCTGGTCAAAGTGTTGAGATGCTCTCCGATTTGTATTCTCAATTCTCTGATTGTGCTGCTCAAGTAGTATTTTTTACAAACACATATGATAATGTAAACTACAAATTTACTCCTGCAGTTAAGGAATTGTTTAACTTGAATTTCATGCACATTACAAAAGTGTTGTTTGTTAGTATTGCCAAGTGCATAGGGACACAATGTGCAGGTACCACGCTTATAGAATCCCGATATTGGTTGAGCCAATGTTAGCCAATTACTTGCTTGCTTGGTGGCTGCCATATAACTTGGACACATTTTATTGCAGACAGTGGGGGCTTTCTTAAATACTATGGTTGGCTTGGCAGAGGGCGCTAGAGAGCCGTCCAAGATGGTGGCCTCCCTGTGAGCTCCGTGAAGCTCCCCCGAGATCCTGATCAATCGCAGCCATCGTGATGGTGATATGAAGCCCTAACGCCAGCAACTTTTAGATGAAGCGTTTACGAACCCAAATCTGCGTTTAATCTGCTTGGGACCCCCCCCTCCTCTTGCAGGCCTGAAGACGCGGCCTCTGCTCGGGCGCGGAGTTCTGGGGGTGTGGGAAGGCAGCCGGCTGGGAGGAGCCTGTCTCCCGATAGCCACATCCGAGCGGCACCCACTTGAGGATAAGATCCGAGACTGCTGGATGGGCCCCGTGGTCACCACTGCAGCCGGGTGCGGCCTGAGAAGAGCGAGCGGCCCAACACCGGCACCAGGAAGAACGTAGAGGCAACCGGCCGCGACCCGCAGGAGCCCAGGTACGAGCGTCCTGCGCACCCCTAAGCCGCATACACACGCACTGCAGGTAGGCTGAATATACCGATCTCCCCCGTGCGGCAAGCAAGCAACACAAGTCTCGAGGCTGCATCGGCCCGGAAGCCCGTTCCCTAAGATCAGGAGAGCTGCGGAGGGGGTCCCGAGGTGCGACACCGGTGCGCACTTCAGAGGGGACAGCGAGGAATACTCTGCAGCGAGCGGCTCCCCCGGACTCGAGAAACAAAATATAGCGGGAAGGCCTGGTGGCCCTGGAGTTCTGAATATCCTACTGAGGTACTATATACAGTCTTGAGTCCCGAAAATCTGCCACAACGCCTCCCGGGACACAGTCGGCCCTATCCACAACAAGAATGGGGAAAACCGATAGATCACAGAGAAAGCTGACCTTTGAAAGCTGCTCCTCCACCAAAACGGGGCCCCCCCAACAGTAGATCGCACTCCCCCACCCAGGACCCACTGCATGACGGAGAAGCGACCCAGGACTTCGACATCAGGGAAATATTACTCGATCTTAAAGCCGGTATAGTTGGCCTGGGAAGCAAACTGGATACACTCTCCTCCAAAGTAGACCAGCTCCAACACCGGTTGGACAAGCACGCTGACCAGCTGGATGCAGTCGAGCAGGGGGCCTCCGACCTTGATGACGGGGCGTTAGCCCTGACGACCAGAGTGTCCTCAATCGAGACGCAAATGAGAGTGGTAAAGGCCAAAAATGAGGACTTGGAAGGTCGCTCCTGGCGCAATAACATAAGGATTGTCGGAGTCGGGGAGCACTAACTGACTTCCAAGATGGAGGACCACGTGGAGAAGATCTGCACTGACTTGTTTGGCCCTGAGATCCTGTCCAAGCATTTTGTAGTTGAAAGGGCCCACAGAATCCCCAAATCAAGACCTATCCCGGGAGCGAACCCGCGTCCCATCATAGCTAAGCTACTAAACTATAAGGATCGAGACGCAATCCTCGGGGCCGCAAGGGACAAAGGGGACCTACTGTACGAGGGAGACAAGATAGAGTTCTTCCCTGACTTTTCGCAAGCAGTCCAGACACAGAGACGGTCGTTCACAGCTGTGAAACGCAGGCTGCAAGAAAACCAAATCCAATATTCGATGCTATTCACGGCGAAACTTCACATCCAATTCGAGGGAAAAACTCAGTTTTTTAGCACGCCTGAAGAAACGAGCGACTACCTGGATCGCGCTGGCTGCAGACCAGCCTAAAATAATGGTCTCCCACAAAGGGGACACCGACCAAGAAGAGAACCGCCATAACGTTACCTCTGGAAGCAAAAACTAATCAAAGGCTTCCATTTTTCCATCAACGCAATAAATTCACCATCACGAAATAAAAGCGTAACAGTGGGAGGGAGCAAACCTCCTCTTGGAGGGCTACCAGCACCCCTTGCACAGCAATGTTGACAGTTTGTTTTATTAGGGACTGTTCGTCGTGGGCCAGTTGGGGGTTGCTCACTCAAGGGAGGGATACGTGTTCAGTGCGGCCACCTTATACCCCGCACTACCATTCCACAACAATCACGCTACACGAAGCAGTCTGATCAGAAGCCAAGTCCTCCAGTCACTTATACGGATCAAGCCATCAGTCGCAATATCCGGACCTGGCAAACATGAACTCACCGGATCTCTCTGATGACAGTGCCAACACTTAAAGTCGCCCCCTGGAACATCTGTGGGGGCAACCAGCCAGTGAAATCCAGGAGAATCTTCCAGTACCTCCGCAGACACAAAATCAACATTGCCATACTGCAGGAAACCCACCTCTTGCCACAGTCGGAACTGCACTGGGCCAAATCCTGGGGCTGTCGCAGGTATTTCTCATTGTACTTTTCCTATGCCAAGGGAGTCGCAATCTTAATAGAGAGGAGAACAAACTTTAGTGTAATTGACTCACAGAAAGACTCTGAGGGGAGGGCTCTGCTGGTGAAGGGGATAATCACAAGAAAGGAAGTAATAATTGTGAACTCCTACGCACCAAATACTGACAGCCCAAACAACTTTAACTGGGTGATGTTCCAACTAGGAAAGACCAACGCAGCAACCATTATATGGGGAGCAGACCTTAACACACTAATTGATCCCAGACTTGATAATTCCCACAACACAGCAGAGAATCCGTCCAAAGCCAGCGCTCAAGTTCGGGAGATCTGTCAGACTTTTGGCCTATCTGACTCCTGGAGGCACCACAACCGAGACGCGAAGGACTACACATTTTACTCCGCTGTCCATAACACTAGCTCCCGGATTGATTACATCTTGGCGTCCACCCACAGCCCATTTGAATGGGGGACGAGTCAAATTTTGCCACGCACCTTGTCTGACCGAGGTCTCCCTAGCGAACACAGCAGTTCCCGGCCTTAACTGGAGATTCAAACCAGGCACACTTGCCGATGCAGTTTTCGCAGATGAACTGCGCAAAGAAATAACGGCCTTCATAGAGACAAAGGCTCTGTTGACTCGCCCAGTACCATCTGGGAAGCTCTAAAGTGCTTCGTCCGTGGCATATGCCTAGCTAAAGAAAATGGCTTATTAAAACGGATCCGTAAAGAGTTATCGGACGGTGAACAACATCTAAAGACACTAGAGCTCCAGGTCCTCACAACCCCAAACCCACACACCCAAGCCAAACTAAAGGAAGAACTTCTGAAGTTCAAGGAAACAGCCGGACGAGAGATAAAATTCTTGGGTCGTGCTAGCCAGGTCCGACAATATGGGGAAGGACAGAAACCAGGCGCTTTGTTAGCCCGGCTGCTGTCGATGGACAGAACCCTGACTCGAGTTGAATGCGTTAAAGACGATCAAGGGAAGCGAGTGTACACAGAGGAGGACATTGCTCTCACATTTCGGAACTTCTATCAAACTCTACAGCTCCACAGGTATCTCAGATCCCAAAGCTATACAAGAGTATCTCGACGACACCCAGGGTGTACTGGGTGGAGGCAGACCTGCGAGAACCTCTGAACGCACCGCAGACTGAGGAGGAAATTCTGGAAGCAATAAAATCCCTCCCAAACTCGAAAGCACCAGGCCCAGATGGGCTCATTGGAGAGTTCTACAAAACCCACGCGTCCATCCTCGCCCCACTCCTGCTTCGCGTTTATGAAGAAGCAATTGAACGTGGAAGCCTTCACCCCACACTGCGCGAAGCCAACGTTATGGTGTTGCACAAAGCTGGCAAACCCGCAGATGACTGCGCATCCTACAGGCCGATCTCCTTAATCAACCTGGACAATAAAATCCTAGCCAAAATACTGGCATCAAGGCTCCTCCCTCTCATGCCGGCTCTGGTGATTGGAGACCAAGCCGGATTCATCCCAGGTCGCAGCACCACATACAGCATCAGGTGACTGTTCGGGGTCATCGAGGCCGTAGATCCAACGCTACAAGCAATTGCGGTAATGCTCGACGCCGAGAAGGCGTTTGACTCTGTAGAATGGCCATTCATGATGGCGGCACTTAGGCAAATGGGCTTCGGCAGTTTCTTTATCAAGTTAGTATCTCTGCTATATAACGACCCACGGTCATATGTCACTATAGGAAACACTAGATCCACGAGCATATCATTAGAGCGGGGAACATGACAAGGTTGCCCGCTTTCGGTCCTGATATTCGCCCTTATCATGGAACCCCTGGCATCGAGATTACGAGAAAACCACCTGCACCGAGGTATTAAACTGGGCCCCCACAGGTTGATTGTCTCTCTCTATGCTGATGACGTCGTATTGTTCATCAGTGACCCCCAAGAGAATCTTAACCCTGTAATGCGCGAAGTGATAAGATTTGGCCAAATGTCAGGTCTCAAAATTAATCATTCCAAATCGATAGTATTCCCCTTGACTCCCAATACAACTGAATTTATTGATGATCATGGTTTTAAATGGGAGCACTCAAAGGTGTGCTATTTGGGTATTTACATGTCACGTAACCATCATGAGATCTATAAAGATAATTATATTGCCACGTTAAACTCCCTGCAGGAACGCATACACAGGTGGAAATCACTACTACTAATGCTTTGGGGTAGAACGTCCTTGACTAAAATGGTCGTTCGAAGGGATTGTGTCCTCCGACATATTCCTTATCTTAGATATCTCTTTCCAGCTTTGCTGGCCTCAGAAATTTTTTCTCTCTAGAGGGCGCTGCGTGTCGACGTCCGCCGAGTCGATGTCCCTCGACAGCCGCCGTATCGACGTCATCCTGCCTATAAAGGCCGCGCTTACTCAGTGCCTTGGAATATCGTTGCTCAGTTTCGTAGATATATTATTCCATTTTCCTCGAGATATTCGATCCATACTCGATGGCTTCCTCGTCTGAACCGACGACCCCTCGGTCCGGCTTTAAAAAATGCCGAGACTGTGGAAAAAAGATGTCGCTAACGGACCCTCACAGGGTCTGTCTGTGGTGTTTGGGAGCTGAACACCATTGTTCGGAGTCTGAGGACTGTATGTCCATGACAGGTAAAGCCCTGAAGGAGCGTAGGGGGAAGCTGGAAAAAGGTAAGACTTCTAAAGCTTCTTCTTCCTCGACGAAGTCGAGACATTCGTCTCCTCGTCGCCATTCGCGCTCCAGGTCTCGAAGCGGATCCCATCACTCTTCGAGATCGAAGCACTCGAAAAGGAGACGCCGAAGATCCCCTTCTTCGTCCTCCTCTTCCTCTGTTTCACCTAAGAGAATCCCTTGCCCCACGAAGCATAGTTCCCGGGCTGAATGGGAGGAATTCCGAAAAAACATGAGCGTCTTCGAGAAAGCGGCCTCGACCCCCTTGAAGACTGCCGAGAGCGATGCTCTGGTTGACAGACCCGAAGGTCCAAAATTCAGTGAGTCGCAGCACCCGGCGAAGGAAGCTTCTCGAGCGCGTCACGAACCCTCGAGTAAAGCAAAGACCTCGAATCCTTCTTCGAAGGTTCCGTCGACGGCGAGGTCTGTGTCTTCGACGCCGTTGTCGAAGGGGCCTTCGACACACTGGTCTGTCGACTCGACGCCATCCTCAACACCGGCGTCGACGCCAAGGAAAGTCACGGTTGCGGCGCGCCCAGTGGCTATTCCCAGGTCTTCGATGTCGATGCCGTCGAGATTGTCGATATCCTCGAGCAGAATTCCGATTCTATCGAAGACCTCGAGGCCTCCATCTTTGTTTTTGACGCCACTTTCGAAGCCTTCGGCGTTGACGACATCGATGTTTTCGAGGCCGATTACGACAAGTTTGGCACCCTCTGCCTTGGAGATGGGTTTCACACCCTTTGTGAGCTCAGACCAATTGAGAACAATGTCTTCAATTATGGAAGAGGGAGAACTGTCTGATCAAGAAGAGCCATTTGAGTGGCAGGGATCTGCAACCCCAGTTCAAGAGGAGTTATCCTCAGAGGAACGCAGATTAAAGGAACTCCATGATTCCTTACATGAGGCAAGTGGTTTAGACACTTCCCCAGAGGTGGAGTTCGCTAGGCCAGACCCGGGGGAGCATGCTGAAACCCCTTATAGAGCCTTAATGGCCAGGATTACAGAATTTATTGGGTGGTCAACACCTTCACCGGCTTTCCAACAGGATGACCTCACGGATATTCTTGATAAAGGTCCACAGGAGGATCCTGTAGTACCTTTTCATAAAGCTCTTCAAAGAAAAATAATGACGAACTGGGAAACCCCAGATGTCGTCCCGGCAGTAAATAAAAAACTGTCTGCTAAATACAGGGTATCTTCTGCAGACCCGGAGTTTTTGTCCAAACACCCATCCCCAGAAAGTCTGGTGGTACAGGCAGGATCTTCTACTGAAATCAAGGCTGCTTACCCTACTGTCCCACAGGACAGGGACGATAAGAAATACGATGCTATGGCTAAGAAAGTCTTTTCGGCATGTAGCATGGCGTTAAAATCTATTAATGCTACTTGCACCCTTGCTAGATTTAGCCATACACTTTGGGAGTGTGCTTCTACAGCGGCTGACTGCATCCCGGAATAAATATCATAAGGGACGGTAAAGACGCTATGTGCGAATCCCTCCAGATGGGCATTGACTCGGCTGACAGTATCAGCAGAGCAAAGCCGGCAAGTACAAAAACCAGGATATTTGCTTGGTTGAGAAAGTCTGGTTTTGCCCCAGATGTGCAAGCCAGGCTCTTGAACATGCCATTTGATGGCTCTTCTTTGTTTGGGAAAAAGGCGGATGACAGTTCAGTTCAGTTCAAAGGCAGCAGCAAAATCCCTAGGCGCTGCAATCCGTCAGACACCATTTCGTCCCACAGGAACCTCTGCGAGAGGCAAGTCTTTTCGCTTCTACTCCGCATTCCGAAGAGGTAGAGGACGACCGGCTCAAAGGGGACAAAGAAGAACTACCCGAGGTGGACGGGGGAGATATTCAAAAGCCGCAGCAACAGCAGGTGCCTCTTTACCATCGGCATCTGCATCAGCCGCCCCTAAACCACTCTGAGGACTTCCCTCACAAGACACCTGTAGGAGGCAGGTTAACTCAACATCTGGTGGAATGGCAGGCTATCACATCAGATGCTTGGGCATTGGAGACAGTTGCACAAGGTTACTGCCTGCCTCTCCTACGCATACCTCAGAGTCATCCACCGGGGATCAGTTCTCAAAAAGCTCCAGATCCGCTCCTCTTGCAGGAAATTTTGGACCTGCTAGAGAAAGGTGCCATAGAACCGGTACCTGTAGCGGAGAGGAACAAGGGCTGGTACTCCCCTTACTTTCTCATACCAAAGAAAGACGGAGGACTGAGACCCATCTTGGACTTGCGGGAATTGAACAAATTCCTCAGGAAAGACAAATTCAAGAAGGTAACTCTCTCTCAGATCCTTCAGTTCCAGGACTGGTTGGTATCTCTGGACCTTCAGGATGCTTATTTCCATGTGCCAATCCATCTCAAACGCAGGAAATACCTGAGGTTCGCAATTGGCAACTCTCATTATCAATTTCGAGTTCTGCCATTTGGGCTGACCTCCGCCCCGAGGGTCTTCACCAAGTTAATGTCGGTAGTGGCTGCAAGTCTAAGAAGGGAAGGGATTCACGTCTACCCCTACCTGGACGATTGGTTGATCAGAGCTGTATCTTCGGAACAAGCTCAGATCCAGCTAGATTATGTTTGCCACTCCCTTCACAGACTGGGCTTCTCCCTCAATTTAAAGAAGTCACAAATGATACCATCGCAGAGACTCCAGTTCATCGGAGCGATCCTGGACACTTCCCTGGGAAAAACCTCGCCACCAGAGGTGAGGGCTCAACATATTCTACAGATGGTCACCAAGTTTCAAAATGCCCAAAGTCTCCCAGCCTTCGACTTTTTGAGGTTGCTAGGCCTCATGGCATCCTGCATTTTCCTAGTGCCAGAGGCTCGCCTGAGAATGAGATCTCTCCAGTGGGCACTGAGAACTCAGTGGTCCCAATTCTCAGGGAGAATGACAGATCTTCTTCAGGTTCCCGACAGGGTGGCTCGAGACCTTCAGTGGTGGGCCTGTCAGGAGAACATTCTGAAAGGAGAGCAGTTTTGGCAACCTTGGCCGGAGATAACAGTAGTCGCGGATGCCTCACTTACGGGGTGGGGAGCCCACGCCAACGACTTGGCGGTCATTGGTCTCCATTGGAGTCCAGACTACATATCAACCTGTTAGAGCTGAGGGCCATCAGACTTGCGCTGAAGGCTTTTCTGCCATCTGTACAAGGAAAGAATGTCCTGATAATGACGGACAACACAGTGGCCATGCATTACCTCAACAAAAGAGGGGGCGTAGGATCACTACCATTGTGCAGAGAGGCGATGCAGCTCTGGTTTTGGGCAATCCAAGAAGGAATCTCTCTATCGGCAGTTCACCTAGCCGGAGAGAAGAACTTGACAGCGTGACAGCGGACGCTCTGAGCAGGCAGAGCACAGTCTCCCACAAGTGGGAACTAGCTCAGGAAGTCCTTCAAAAGATCTTCGCCCTTTGGGGAACCCCTGAGGTGGATCTGTTCGCCACCAGTGTCAACAGGAAGCGCGGTCTGTTCTGTTCAATGGAATTTCCCCCGAGAGGAGCTCTGGGAGACGCGTTCATAGTGGACCGGGAGTTTCCACTCCTGAACGCGTTTCCACCAGTCCCTGTCATTCCTCAAATGATCAGGAGGTTGAGAAGATTCCGGAAAACCATGATCCTAATTGCCCCGGATTGGGCCAGGAGAACGTGGTACCCGGACCTTCTAGACTTGTCCATCTGCCATCCAATTCGACTTTCAATCAGAGAGAATCTGCTCTCACAGAAGGGAGGTCAGGTTCTCCATCCAGACATCAAAACCCTCAACCTTCACGCTTGGCTTCTGAAAGGCTGAGGTACAAGGATTGGGACCTCCCTGATGATGTTATGGAGGTGTTGCTTTCGGCAAGAAGGTGCAGCAACAAAATCTTTATACCGCTGCCGTTGGAACAGATTTTGCAGCTGGTGTATAGAAGAGAATATCGACCCCTTTTCATGTGGTACACCAACAGTGTTATCCTTTCTACTCTACTTGGCAAATTCAGGCCTTCAAGTTGGCACTATCAAGGGCTATCTCGCAGCGCTATCCATCTTTAAGCGCACGGCGGAAGAACCATCCTATTTCAAGTTACCCTTGGTAATACAGTTTCTAAAGGGGTTAACTAACGTTTATCCCCCAAGACCATTCCAGGTTCCCCTATGGGATTTAAATGTAGTCCTAACTTTCCTGATGGGCACACCTTTCGAACCACTCCACTCTTGTTCGTTAAGGTTTCTTACCCTTAAGACTGTTTTATTAGTAGCACTTACATCTGCTAGAAGGGTGAGCGAGTTACAAGCTCTTTCTTGTAAACCCCCTCATACAATCTTTCACAAAGACAAAGTTGTTCTGCAAGTGAAGCCTAATTTCCTCCCAAAGGTGGTTTCTGAATTTCATAACACACAAGAGGATTACCCTTCCATCTTTCTATCCTCCGCCCCATCCGTGGAAAGAGGAAGAGAGGTTACACAGGCTGGACCCAAGAAGGGCTTGAAGTTTTTACATTAGTAGACTGGCTAGGATAAGACAAGCAGACTAGCTGTTTGTAGGCTACGCAGGTCACAAGCTGGGGCTACCGATAACTACGCAGACCATTTCCAGATGGATTATTTTAGCCATTTTGGAATGTTATAAACTGGCAGGAAAAGAGCCCCCTCAAAATTTTAGGGCTCATTCGACCAGAGGTATCGCAGCTTCATCGGCCCTCAAAAGAGGAGTGCCGGTTCGAGACATATGTGCGGCTGCCACATGGTCGTCTGTCCATACCTTTACCCGGTTTTACAACTTGGATTCCTCCTCCAGTCAGGAAACTAGGTTTGGAAGGGCAGTATTGCACTCTATTCATCAATAAGAGGAAGCATGAAGTCAGTACTCCCACCTCCAATAACAGAATACTGCTATGGGAGCCTATCTAAGATAAGAAATACGTCGGAGGACACAATCCCTTCGAAGAACAAGTTACTTCTTACGTTGTAACGTTCTTTCGATGGGATGTTCCTCCGACGTATTCCTTATCGACCCTCCCATCCATCCCCACAGTACTACTTCCCTTGTTGCAACTTGCGCTCCTTCAGGGTGATTAATCTAGTCCAGAAAGAATTATTGTGGGCTACAAAACAGAATTGAGCAACGGACGCTGCGCATGGCCTTTATAGGCAGGATGACGTCGATACGGCGGCTGTCGACTCGGCAGACGTCGACGCGCAGCGCCCTCTAGAGAGAAAAAATTTCCGAGGCTAGCAAAGCTGGAAAGAGATATCTAAGATAAGGAATACGTCAGAGGAACATCCCATAGAAAGAACGTTACAAGGTAAGAAGTAACTTGTTCTTCTTCCTAATCTTCTGTATCTATTCATAAACATCCCACTACTCCTCCCAAAATCCTTTCTCTAGAAAGTCAAGTTGGCAGTCCTAGAGCTAATATGGGCGGGTAAACCGACTCGTGTCACGTACAACACACTAGTTCTACTGACGTCGAAAGGAGGTCAAGCGCTCCTAGACATAGAAAAATACTATTGGGCTGCCAGGCTCACTTCCTGAGCTTCTGGTATATGACTCACTTTGTTCGACCACACGTGCAGGTGTAACGAGCCCTGGCCTCGCCCGACTTGCTAAGTGCCATCATCATAAGTCAGATCCCAGTTCCATACAGCACGCTCAACACAGTCTTGTCTACATACGCAATCTGGAAAAATAAGGTGTAGACGTAAGATTCTCCCCGCTATTGCCTATCAGATTTATTCCTGGCATCCCCCTCACGAATGAAAAAGTATTCCTGATAAAGTATTCCTGATATGCGCTGACAAGGTTGATGTCCACTCCTTCGGAGACCTGTTCCCAGAGGGCACCTTTTTAACCCCACAAATGGCCAAAGATGGGGGCGGTGACACTTCCCTGAATGTATTCCTTTACTTTAGACTATGCCACACCTTACACAAAATATTCCCGTCATTTCCCAAACAACCCCCTACATGGGAGTTATTGCATAACACGATTCTGGCGCAGGGGGAGGTTAGTCTCGTTGCTATATAAATCCCTGGTGGTCGATATTGGGGAAACCCAACCCTAAAACACAGCTAAAATGGGAAACTGCCATTCAGGAGACAATACCCACGGAGGACTGGTCCTATATCCTATGTCAAACCCAAAAGGTCGCACTAAACACTCGCTATAAACTAATACACTTCAATTTTGTACACCAAACATATTATACCCCAGTTAAAAAACACAAGCTTCACCCGGAAACGTCGCCCCAATGCGATAGATGCGCGGCAGCCCAGGCGGACTTACTCCACCTAGCTTGGGACAGTCCTGGAATAAGGCGTTTCTGGAACGCGGTTTTGCAAACAATTGCCGACATCATAGGCGAATAGGTGACCCCACTACCACTGGGGCCCCTACTGGGTCTCACTAAATACCTTCAACCCGCAGCACGTAAATTAGCATCCCTTCTTCTGGTGCTGGCCCGAAGGAGGATCGCCATGTCATGGAGCCGAGGCCCACTACCCAAAATTGAAGACTGGAAAAAAGATATAACATACTGCCAGGACGTGGAAAACGAATTTATAAGAACCCCACCATTACATGCACGCCCCCCCCCCCCCCCTGACATCTGGGGACCATATATTGCATACCTGCTAAATTGTAATGAATCTTCTGACTCTGATTCAACTAGGGATAAGCAAGTGTTGTGAGCACAAGGGTTTCCTCCATTTTTTAAGGGGGCTGTGGTATGTGAGGAGAGATACAGCAGTAAAGAACGTACATATACCACTAGCTACCCACCTCTAACACACCGAAAGGTGGCTACTTGTCAGAAATTTACCTCACAGTAGAAATTTCATAGGATTATATCTCCCACCATAGACAAAGAAATGTGTTTAGCATATTTTAATTATTATATCAAACAACATGGTAAAACAACATAAAAAACCTATTTCCAGCGTTCGTTATTTGGAGAAACACAAATGGGCGGAAGAAGCAGACACCAAAACATTTGCAATGTACAATTTGCGTGATGTTAGTAATGGTGTATTTTGATCGCATTTCCAATTATACAAGAACATGGTATAATAGCATCAACATTTGAATATGTTTCTAGGGAGAAGGACAACACTGTTGCAGTTTAAAGCTCGTCCGTAAAGTCCAACGCCCCGTCTTCAGGACGCGATAGGTTAAAGAAACACGTTACACTGGCAACATGGCGCCTATGTGTCAGTGTAGTGACCTAAAAAGATAAATAAAAATTGTTTTACTCAAACATGATAAAAACGGTGATGGTGGTGTTTGTGTGCATACAAAACAAGTAGCCAAGTTGCTAACCTTAAAAGTGATTTCTTTTGGTGTGATGGGCAAAGCGATTGCATGAATCAATTTAATTGAGGCGGCAGACCAGTCCGTCTTAAGAATTCAAGCTGTAAATCAATACGTAAATTTATTTAGATTTTTGTTGAAACAAGTAACATATTGAGCCAACAATAGTTACATTTTGATATATGAATCAATCATATTTACCACTTTATGTGTAAGGCAGGAATTTTTGTTTCAAGTCCTGCAGAGAAATTTCAGTAGTGTACCGAGTTTCTATGGTATTCCGGATACTACATGTCCCATAATGCATCATGGAATCTAAAAGAAATGCGAAATGCCTTTCAATTTCACAGGTTTCACCTGATTTGCGTTTCCTTCAAGCATTTAAGTGGCAGGGAGTAACACTTACTTGGCCATAATGATCCCCAAGGCTGTCTTGCATTGTTATATGTTGGGTTAGATATTTTAAACTGCTTATACACTAACATCCCCACGGACCACTGCATTGAAGTATTACATAAATATCTAGAGACAAGAGCTGACCGTACAGTGCCATCCAATTTTATCATCGAATGTGTGAGGCTGGCACTGACAAAAAACTTTTTTTGTAATCAAACCTTTTACCAACAAAGGCAGGGGACCTCAATGGGTGCTACATTTGCACCAGATTTAGCAAATTTATACATGGATCACTACGAATCTAATTTCATCTACACAGCGACTAATCCCTTCCATGAACACATTAGTTCATGGCATCGTTACATAGAGGATGTGTTCATGCTTTGGCACGGAAGCCAGGACCAACTAGATCTCTTTTTAATATGGCTCAACAGCCAAACTCTAACCATCAAATTCACCATGTCATCAAGCACTGACAATATAGCCTTTCTTGATCTGAAAATCTTCAAAAAAGAAAACCATCTGGGTACTACATTATTCAAAAAACCCACAGACAAGAATACGCTTTTATTGTTCAGCAGCTTCCATCCGTCTAGTCTACGGGAAAATTTACCCTACGGACAATTTCTTAAACTCTAGTAAATACACCATTACTAACATCACGCAAATTGTACATTGCAAATGTTTTGGCGTCTGCTTCTTCCGCCCATTTGTGTTTCTACAAATAACGAACGCTGGAAATAGGTTTTTTATGTTGTTTTACCATGTTGTTTGATATAATAATTAAAATATGCTAAACACATTTCTTTGTCTATGGTGGGAGATATAATCCTATGAAATTCCTACTGTGAGGTACATTTCTGACAAGTAGCCACCTTTCGGTGTGTTAGAGGTGGGTAGCTAGTGGTATATGTACGTTTTTTTCTGCTCTGATTCAACTAGTACCTGAAAGGAGATTATGGAACAAAGATCCTCAACACTCCACTGAATTTTTAAATTATCAGACTATGATGAAAGACTGTTTCTGACTTTTTTCGTTTTGTGGGGGTGGGAGCGGAGGTGGCCTTGAAGGGGAACTCGGGATTGGGTAATGTTGTTATTTTTCTTCCTTCTACTTCCCTTCATTTCCTCTCATGCCCCCCTCTTTTCCCCTCTTCCCTTTTGCCCTTTCCAATGGTTTCAACAGAACACCATGTTGGTGCGTTTGTATTCAAAATTCAAAAAGAAAGTTTTAAAAAAAAAAAAAACTATGGTTGGCTTGTCACCAGCTCATGATTTGAGACAATCATCCATTTGGAGCAAGTGCTTGTTTTGAATTTTATATATTTGTGAGCTGTTGTTAATATACTGTGTAATAAATCTGATTCTGTCCTGTTTCTTTTTCTTGGGTTCTTTTTTCTTGAATAATTCCTCTTGGTTTTGTCTTAGCTTTTCTTACAGCATTATTGAGGCCCTTATAAGTGTATCCTCGCTGTTTAAACCTGTCGGTAACTGACGTAATTTCGGCCAGAGAGAGATTTGTTTGGGTGCACTTCCGTACTTCAGTGTGTTTTCTATATGTGCGAGTATGTATTTGTTTGTCCTTGATATAAATGGTTAGATCCAAAAAAAGCAATTTCAGCGTTATTCAGGTGTCCAGTTAGTTCTAACCCAAAGTTGTTCATATTGAGGTATTCTTTATACTGAGCAATTTCTTCTTCAGTTCCATCCCATATTAAAAGTATATCATCGATAAATCACAGCCAATTAATCACTTGTTTGGATAATGTATCATGTCATGATGCATGTCTGCTCTTATTGGGCCATAGAGATTCCCTAGTGATAGGCAGTTCCCATAGCTACACCTCTTGTTTGTTGGTAATATTCGCTATCAGACACAAACATTTTTTTTTTGTTCATGGAAAACAGCAGTAAATCTTTTGCAGCTGTCAGATGCAAGTGGTAAGTCGCAGATAATGGAGCAAATTGGTCTTCTAATGATTTCATGGCCATGTCATGGTCGATTGCCGTATAAAGAGCTTTAACATCAAATGTTAAGTAAAAATGCTCCTGCCATATTATGATTCAGTAGCTCAATGTGTTAAGTCCATGGTGTAAAATTCTAATCAAAGCACCACGGGCTGTGTAGGTATTAGTCGATGCGCTTGGCCGCTCCTTCCGTAATCCAACCCATCGCGCTCATTATTGGTCTGACGTCAGGTAGATGGTCAAATGCATTATGGATCTTGGGTAGGAAGTAGATTGTGGGTAATGTTGGTGTTTCTTCGTACAGGAATGCCCTATCTAATAGGATTCCCTTACTGTGCCATTTGACAACTATCTGATTATATTCCTTCAGAATGATGCACATCGGGTTATGTCTTAGTTTAATGGAACAACTGGGTGTCTGAAGGTCTCTACGTCCCATACTGATATCCTGTCTATCTAGGATCACAATGTTGCCTCCATTATCCGCCTCCTAGTTAATGATGGCTTAGTCACTGGCCAAATTATCTAGAACTCTATATTCTTAATGACTTAAGTTTGGAGACGTCAATGGGTGGGCCTTGATGGTCATCCTGTACATATGTTTGTGCAAGTCAAATAGTATTGCCTTGTGAAATGTCTCAATATTGCTTTCTTTCTAGAGCCATAGATGGTATAAATTTAGATTTTGCTTTGTGTAGAGACTGCCAGACTAACTGAGATAATTACTAGGTACTCAATAATTTGAGAACCCATCGCTGGGTTATCTCCATCAAGTAATAAGGGAAGTTTAGCGACTTCTATGTCTTGTACCGTAAAGGTACTAGGTGCGATTCTTTCAATTGGTGCTTCACTTGTTGTCGGTTTATAGTGAAAGAATTGTTTTGTTTTAATTTTCTAACAAATTTGAAAATGTCAATTTCGGTCTCCACGTAGTCGAGTTTTGTTCAGAAACTTTTTTTCTAGAGGCTCTAACCAAGTTCTTGTGACAAGTTGGTGACCCGATCAACCTCGGATGTGATTACCTCAGGTGTATCTGCTGTTTCCTGTAATCTGCTTGTGTTCTCACTGTGTTTGGCGTCTCACTACTCCATCTTCTTCCTCTCCTGCTCCTTCCCTTGTGTTGGTTGCTTTATCTGTGGGAAGTGGTTCTGTGAAACGTACATGTTTGGTCATATCCTGCCGATTGCCTTGCTTGAACAGTTTTATCTGTTTTAAACATGTTTTTTGGTTTGCTATTATTCCTCCACTAATGGTAGTGCTAGGATTACTTGATTGGTACTGATTAGTTCTTTAGTTCACAATGTCGGTGTCGGAGCTTGCAGGGGATATGTCTGGTGTGCTATCCTGCAAACAGATATGTCTGGTGTGCTATCCTGCAAACGGACTATTCTGCCAATTTCCTATTTTGGTTGGAAAGTGTAGACTCTCATACCTGTAATCTCTTATCAGACGCTTCTCCAAGCAGAGAATGGGGCGGGGGGTAGATCTTTCTCCTCGGTAGGTGCCTCCCTCTTCAATGGCCTCCCTGCTCCTCTCAGGCTTCAGCCAGACCTTCTTAAGTTCCGGAAACTTCTCAGGTCCTTCCTTTTCCTCCTCTTCTTGCTCGCTCCCTCTCCCCTGCTAATTCTATCCTCCTGCTCTGCTGGACTGGCGGTCTGGTGCCCTCAGTCTAGCAGGGCACCAGTGCCTCCCCTTGCCCAGACCGCCTGCACTGCCTCCGGGCCTACCTCGCACTGCAGGGCTGGGACTGAACCCTTGTAGTCCCTTGCCTATCTTGCACTTAACTCACAGCTCTGCTTCCCTGATTGCCCTCTCCCCCGCACCCTCTCCCTTACACTTCTTGCTAAACCACTTGCATGATCCGAATGTCACAAGACCTGGTAGGATTGTTTGTCTTGTCGTCCGTTTCCCCATCCCTTGTTGCGTCTAGAAACACTTGTGTACAGGTGCATAATAAGTACCAAATCAATCAGTCCCTAAACATTTTCTGGGACTTCCTTAATTTTACTTCATCTTGTTGTTTTCGTAATCTCTCATTTGGAGTTTTATGGTTCTTTGTCTTATTTGAATTAAATGCAGGCATCTCCGTAATCTCTACTTTTAAGGCCTCCATTTGTAATTCTGTTCTCTTGTGTTTCTTGTTCAGCATGTTCAATGAGTAATTCTATCATGTTTTTGGAACTAATATTTAGTTTCTCTTCCCATTTTTCTATTAAATCTAGATCTTCGCTGTTAAAGTCTGGTAAAATACAGATTCTAATTCCCCTGGAATATTTTTTTTCTTTTTTTAAAACTATGTTCTCATTGTGCCCCATTCCCAGTTTTTACTTATTTATCTAGTGGATAGTCTCTTGAGTTTGCTAAATACGTTCCTCCGGATTTCCTGGCTCGTTGTGTAGTTGTGAAAGGAATGCTTTTTGCTACCTATGGGTAAGAAAAGAGCTTGAAAGTCCTATTCGAGTGGATTCTGTCCTCCAACGTATTCCTCATCTTTGATGTTATTCCATCCAGCTCAGCTGCTTCGGAAAAGAAATTTCGGCAGTGGGCGCTGTGCGTCGATGTCGAGTCGATGGTCCCTCGAAGGCCTCCGTCGAGGGTGACGTTATCGGGTGTATAAGTAGCACGCGCGGCGCCCGTTTGCCTCAGTTCCGTTTTTCCGCAGTGTATGTTGCTTCGGAGAATCGGCGCGCCTCGAGTTCTGTGAAGAAAAGATAAATAACGGAATATGGCTTCGTCATCGATGCCGACCCCGAAATCGGGTTTCAAGAAATGTAAATCGTGCGGCTCAAAAATGTCGATTACCGATCCGCATGACATGGAAGCCTGCATGAAGTGTCAATTGATGACGGGGAGGGAAAGCCTTACGAGAGAGGAGGGGAAAACTGCAGGTAGGTCGTAAATCCGACCGAAAAGCCTCTAGCGTTGAGTCGAGGTCCAGTGAGGAGAAATCTCCTCGACGCGAAAGGCATTGGTCGGGGTCCCAAAGCGATTCCCATCGCTCGTCGTCTTCTACAAAAAAATCGAAGAAACAACGCCATAGATCCCCCTCCACTTCGTCTTCGGACGAATCCACAAAAATGATGAAATGTCCCACAAAACATTAATCATCCGAAGAATGGGAAGCTTTTAGGATGAAAATGTTGGATTTTTTTGACAAAGCGAAGCCTCGGTCCGCGCCTTCCTCGGAAGCCGGCCGGGAGCACCATCGCTCCGACACTCGCGTGCCCTCGAGCCCGGGTGATCGAAAGAGGAAGGCTAGAGAACCTTCTAGAATGTCGAGCGAAAAAAGCTGCTCGAGTTGAATCGACCGATCGAGGTCACCGACACCGTCCGAGACCGAACACACCTCGAAGGGCAAGTCGTCGAAGGGTGCCTCGGCGCCCTCGAAGTCGGATAATACGTCAAAGTTATGCCTTTGTCGCCCTCGACACCGAAACTTCCAGCTCGACAAGATCAGCTAGGACGAGAGAAAGAAAAGGCAAAAGCACCTGGGTTGCATTCAGGACCCAGTTGCACTCCTCCTATACCACCCCCAGAAAAGGTTTTTAAGCCTTTACCTAGGAAGGAGTTCTTTAAATCCTTGACCTCCATTTTTGAGGAGCAAGAAAGATCTGATGAAGAAAATGTTCCCTTTGGCTTTGAATTTGGTACTCCAAATGTTCCCGAGTGCCTGATTTCAGAGGAAAGCAGGATGAAGGATTTGGTGGAATCATTACACAATGCAAGTGGTATTGATACGTCCCCAGAGAACGAATTTGGTAGACCAGAGCCAGGTGAACATGCTAATCCATCATATCGTCAATGTCTAAGGTTGTGCATTATTTGGGCTGGGCCAGGCCTACAGCCCAATTTGTCCAAGATGATCTTACAGACATATTGGACCATGGTCCTACTGAAGACCCAATTCTACCTTTCCATGTGGCCTTACAAAATAGGGTGGCCAAAAATTGGGAGACGCCGGATTCTATTCCTCCAGTGAATAAATCCCTTACCTCAAAATACTGCCCTGCCAGTAGCGACCCCAGCTATCTGTCTAAGCATCCCTCTCCAGAAAGTTTAGTTATACAGGCAGCCACAGCTTCCAACAAACTTGCGTACCCGTCTATCCCTCCAGACAGGGACGATAAGTGTGGATGGCTGGGCAAGGAAGGTATTTTCAGCCGGGAGCATGGCATTAAAATCAGCCAACTTCACCTGTGCCTTGGCAAAGTTTTCGTACTCTCTTTGGGAATGTATTGCAATGGCGGCGGGGCACAAACCAGAAAGGGAAGGATTCCTAGCCATTGTTAGAGATGGAAAGGAAGCCATGCAGGAATCCCTTGAATCTGGTTTGGACACTGTTGATAGTGTGAGCAGGTCCATGCCACTAGCACGGTAATGCATAGACTTGCATGGTTAAGGAAGTCAGGTTTTGCACCGGACGTGCAGAACCGTCTTCTTAACATGTCCTTTGACTGGTCTCACCTTTTTGGCAGTAAGGCTGACGAGAGCCTTGAGAGGTTGCAGACCTCAAAGGCCGCTGCCAAATCGTTAGGAGCTGCTATCAGGCAACCTCAGTCCTTTCGTGCGACAAATCAATCTTGGAGGGGACGATCCTATTGTTACTACACCTCATATGGAAAGGCGAGAGGAATGGCCAGTCAAAGGGGCCAAAGAAAGGCCACTCGCGGTGGACGAGCAAGACGTGCAAAGCCAGCTCCAGCTACAGCCTCTTTGCCATCAGCGGCTGCAGCAACCGCCACAAAACCACTTTGAGGACTTGCATCACAAGACACCTGTAGGAGGCAGGCTGTCACAACATCTGCAAGAATGGCGAGCCATTACTTCAGATGTTTGGGCCTTAGAAATAATAGCCCATGGTTACTGCCTTCCTTTTCTAACGCAACCTCAAAGCAATCCACCGGGGAGACACCTGTTGAAGTCTTCGAATCCGCTCCTACAGCAGGAAGTTCTAACCCTGCTGGAGAAAGGTGCTATAGAACCAGTACCTGCAGCGGAAAGGAACAAGGGATGGTACTCCCATATTTTTTGATCCCCAAAAAGGACGGAGGATTGAGTCCCATCTTGGACTTAAGAAACTTGAACAAGTTCCTCAGGAAGGACAAGTTCAACATGGTTATCCTTTTTCAGATCCTTCAGGCCCTTCAACTTCAGGACTGGTTGGTGTCATTGGACCTCCAGGATGCTTATTTTCATATGCCGATTCATCTCAAGCACAGAAAATACCTGAGGTTCGTGGTTGGCTGACACACTATAAGTTTCGAGTCCTGCCATTCGGATTGACCTCCGCCCCGATGGTCTTCACCAAGTTAATGGTAGTTGTAGCAGCGCACCTCAGGAGAGGGGGGAATTCATGTCTACCCCTACTGGACGATTGGTTGACCAGGGCGCGTTCTGCCGAACAAGCACTGGATCATCTGAAAGTCACCTGCCACTTCCTCCACAAACTTGGCTTCTCCCTCAATTTCAAGAAGTCGCAAATGACATCTTCCCAACAGCTTCAGTACATAGGAGCTGTATTAGACACCTCCTTGGGAAAGAGCTCGCCTCCCAAGTCGAGGGCTCAAGACATTCTCCAGATGGTTTACAAATTCCAAAATGCCCAAAATCTCCAGGCTTACGACTTTTTAAGGTTGCTCGGCCTCGTGGCATCCTGCATCTTCCTGGTGCCAGAGGCACGCTTGAGGATGAGATCCCTTCAATGGGCGTTAAAGACTCAATTTTCCCAGTTCTCAGGTTTAATGACAGATTTTCTCCAGATTCCGAACAAGGTTCGACAGGACCTTCTATGGTGGACTTGTACAGAGAACATCCTAAAAGGGGAACCTTTTTGGCAACCATGGCCGGAGATCACAGTAGTGACGGACGCCTCACTCAAGGGGTGGGGAGCTCACGCAAACGATCTGACAATCGGCGGTCGTTGGTCTCCATCGGAGTCCAAACTACACATCAATCTTTTGGAGCTGAGAGCAATCAGACTAGCGCTGAAGGCTTTCCTGCCATCTGTCAGAGGGAAGAATGTCCTGATAATGACGGACAACATAGTGACCATGCATTATCTAAACAAAAGAGGAGTTGTAGGGTCACTACCTCAGTGCAGAGAGGCAATGCAACTCTGGTATTGGGCAATTCAAGAAGGAATCTCTTTAACGGCAGTTCACCTTGCCGGGGAAGAGAATATGACGGCAGATGCTCTGAGCAGGCAGAGCACGGTGTCCCACGAATGGAAACTGGCTCAGGAAGTCATTCTAGAGATCTTTGCCCTTTGGGGAACCCCTCAGGTAGACTTATTTGCGACCGGTACCAACCGAAAGTGCAAAAAGTATTGCTCAATGGAATTTCCCCCGAGAGGAGCCCTAGGGGACGCGTTCCTGGTAGAGTGGAATTTCCCACTACTGTATGCGTTCCCTCCGATTCCCGTCATTCCTCAGGTCATCAGGAGGTTGAGACCGTTTCGGGAGCCGCATGATCCTAATTGCCCCGGATTGGGCCAGGAGAACGTGGTACCCGGACCTTCTAGACATGTCCATCTGTCCTCCAGTACATCATCCTCAGAGAGAGAACCTTCTCTCTCAAATGGAAGGTCAGGTTCTCCACCCAGAGGTCAAAACGCTCAACCTTCATGCTTGGTATCTGAAAGGCTGAGATACAGGGATTGGAACCTTCCAGATGACGTTATAGAGGTTTTGCTTTCGGCAAGAAGGCCAGCGACAAAGTCTCTATACCGTTGCCGTTGGAAAAAGTTTTGCAACTGGTGCAGAGAAAAGAGTGTCGATCCTTTTCTATGTTCTATCCCGGAAGTACTATCTTTCCTTCTGACCCTAACGCATAGAGGTCTGAATATTGGAACAATATAAAAGGTTACCTTGCGGCGCTTTCCATCTCCAAGCACTCGTCGGAAGAATGCTCCTACTTCAAAATTCCTTTGATAATACAATTCTTAAAAGGACTCACTAATGCGTTTCCTCCTCACCCATTTCAAGTACCGATTTGGGATCTCAATTTGGTCTTAAAATTCTTAATGTGTGCTCGTTTTGAACCGCTGCACACGTGCCCATTGAGATTGCTAACATGGAAAACTGCTTTTCTAGTTGCCTTAACATCTGCAAGAAGAGTGAGCGAATTGCAAGCACTGTCTTCTGGGCCACCCTATACTGTGTTCCATAAGGACAGAGTTGTTTTGAAGGTCAACCCCTCTTATTTGCCAAAAGTGGTATCTGAGTTTCACTTAAATAAAAAAAATTGTGTTAGACTTTCTATCCACCACCCCATCCTAGTAAGGAGGAGGAAAGACTCCACGGGTTGGATCCACAAAGAGCTTTAAGCTTTTATATCTCTAGGCTTAGATTGGATAACCAACGGTTTATTGGCTACACGGGAAAAAGATTGGGTCAATCAGTAACAAAACAGACCATATCACGTTGGATTGTCCTTTGCATTTCAGAATGCTACAGACTGGCGGGGAAAGACCCACCAGAAGGTTTAAGGGCTCATTCCACCAGGGGCATCGCTTCGTCTACAGCCCTGCAAAGAGGTGTTCCTATAAAGTCCATTTGTGAAGCAGCGACTTGGTCATCGCTGCATACTTTTTCAAAATTCTACAACCTAGATGCTTCCCAATCTAAGGAGTTAAATTTTGACAGAGCAGTTCTATACTCGGCCATCTAAAAAAAACATTTTTTTTTTAAAGTAACGTTCTTTCGATTGAATGTTCAACGTATTCCTCATCGCCCTCCCAACCTACCCCTCTGTAGATTTTTCCCGGGCTATTGCCACTCCAACTCTTGCAAGGCAAAGTACCTGTCTACCGACACAGTCTGCATAGTGTAAATCAATAACAAAAGAGGGGGGAAAACAGAACTGAGGCAAACGGGCGTTGCGCATGCTATTTATACACCCGATGACGTCACCCTCGACGGAGGCCTTCGAGGGACCATCGACTTGACGACATCGATGCACAGTGCCCTCTGCTGAAATTTTTTTCAGAAGCAGCTAAGCTGGATGGAATAACATCAAAGATGAAGAATACGTTTGAGGAACATCCAATCGAAAGAACGTTACCAGTTGGTAAGTAACTTGTTCATCTCCATTATCCCTGTAATCAGCCGTGGTAAATATTGATAGGTAACAAGCGTTGAGTTATTGCATTACCAGAACAAATAGTTCCAGATGAGACTAATGACTTTTTGTAGGGTATACCGGCCCTAAAACAGGCAAGGGAGACAAAAACAAACTATATCTCGATGGATTGTGCTGTGTGTCTGAGTGTTGTTCTATTTCAGGAAAGGACATTCCTGACTGTTCAAGGGGACACTTAAATAGAGAAGTAGCTGCCACGTAGGCACTCCAAAGAGGAATACCAGCAAAGGACAGCTGCCAATTGATAAGTTAGGCTTCTGTCCATACTTTTGCAAAGCGTTACTGTCTGGAGACACTGTGAGGTCAGGACGCCCGGTTCAGTAGAGCTGGCCTGCAACAGGTTTTAATCTGTCAATTTGATGCAGTTTTCGGGAGTCTATCTAAGAGGAATCTGTGGAAGGGCACAATCCATTACAACCAATGAGTTGCCTCCTGTAATGTTCTTTCTGATGGATATTTGTCCCACAGATTCCTCATTGCCCACCCATCGTACCCAGCAATCGGAGAGCGTTCTCCCTGTTCCTCTTTTAATGCTCTCAAGGTGAACCTCCCATAATGCCTAGAAACACTTGTATACAGGTGTGTTATGAATGCCATATCATACAATCCTCAACATGTCAGAGCATGGAGGAAAAATTAAGAGTAAACTCCGGTCAAGGGGGGTCGTGTGCAAGCAATTTGTACCGACTGTCCCGTCCAGGCACGAAGACCGAGCTTTAAGGGACTTCGACGCCAATGCTGCACATCGCCTTGTGCTGACAAAATGTTTCAGAGATCTGCCGCAGGATAAAATATGTAAGATGAGAATCCATGGGCCGAACATCCCTCAGAAAGAACATTAGCAGAGTTAAGTAATGTTGTTCCTATTGAGCCAGAAGAAAATTGACTAATGTGCTCTACAGTTGTTTTTTTTCTTGTTACACCTCTTAGATAAACCTTTTAAATGATCATTTAAGTTGACCTCAAACACGTATTTATTTATTTTTTGGATTTGTAAAGCGCACTAGCAGCCCATGGGCTTCGAGGTCACTGTTGCAAGAGAGTGTCTTAGTTACAGGAAGATTACTTTGCTCTTGGTTACAGGGAGCGTGTAGCACGACATTGGGCATTAGAAGGTTACATACCTAGGTGGTTACCAATTAGATATATCATAGAGTAACAATGAAGATTACATCCCATTAGAGGTTGGACACATATAGCCTAGGTGGAAATCAATGGCACCAATAAGGCTCAGTACCCTCAGTATACTGTGGGATAAACACATTTAAGAGGGAATTCCAGAAAAATGTATTTGATAATGACTGTTTATTATATGGAAAAAGAATTCAAATGTTTTATCACAGTATGTTACAGGTTTTCTATAGGTGGGTTCCTAGTATTTGGTTGAGGCAGACAACTACTACAAGAGGTTAATGTGGCTGTGCAGTAGAAAATGCCCAACAATAAGGTTGAAGGAGAGTGCAAGGTGTTTGATATGGTTTATAATGGTTGGTTTCATTTATTTTTCTTAAGTAGCAAAATAGGAAATTATGTTTGAATTATTTACATAATTTAAAAGTTATTTTTCGTTTGTAGATCAAGAAGTTACTCTAGAAGCCGTAGCAGGAGGAGGTACAGTAGAAAACGGAGGCGAGGCCATAGTAGCTCCTCTGACCGGTACAGAAGTCGTAGGTGAGCTTTTCTCATTATTATGCTGCTCCTTTGCAAACCTATTTGGTCATTGTTCACAAATTATTGGACTGTGTGAAAATGCAGTTTTCACTATTAGCCATCCCTTTCATTATTCTGTAGTAAATATGTAAATTTTGCTTACCTGTTATTTTTTTCAATTTTCATTTATATGCCTGAGTATTATAACCAGCATTATTATTCCTCAATAGCTGCCAGTTATTTTCCATACCAGCATTCGATACACAAGTATGCACAGCATCCACAATTTCATGTTCAGGCAATTTTATTATATTTTCTTCAACTTTGCCTTAGCACCAATGCTGTACAAAGCAAATATAGGTACAAGAAAAACATCAGTGTGGGTTGGGGTGAAAGCAGAAAGGTAGAGACAAGCATGTGTTGCTGGTTAGGCATTATGATTCCATAGTATAATATTTAGGCATTGTGGTCATGATAGTATACCATTTAGGACACCAATAGTAGGGACACAAGTTCAGGTCAGGAGGATTGGTATTGGCTAACTGCCTCTCTTCTTGCTGGTAGTTCAAAGGATTGTGAGTTGTCACATCTTTAACCAATGGTGTAATTGTCCCTTCCTTTCTTGGAAAAGTTGGGGGGGGGGCGAGTCATTTAATTGCAAATAACACTTTCCCAAATTTGCTAAACTTTGGCATCATCTGTATTCAAGAGTCGTGGCTTATTGCCTCCTTTATTATATAACAGAATATGTGTTTGGAAACCCTAGCAAAAAGACAATCCAAAGGTATGCGGAGGGGCACGTAGAAGAGCTTTTAATTGCAGGCGATCTAAACAGTAACTCGGTAGTTGCAAATAAATTGATGCAGGGGGATTGTGGATGAAAAGTATGAATCTAAAAATAGTCTATTGAAATGGGAAATGCTGGTACATTTTTGGGGCCTATACCGTGTTGAGCCTCACCAAAGGAGAACAAAACTTTGGAACCTACATGGAGAATAGTTGGTCCATTCTGAATTACGTTTATGCCTCACCGCACTCTTAACTTTCATAGATGACCTCAATATGATTTCCTCAGGTTCTAGTGATCATTTGTGTTTGGCGCTTGATGTTCAAATTCCTATAGTGTTAAGGGAAAAGGTGCCTCATCTAGCCTGTTGTGTACTGGGAAACCGGGGGAGCAGGCTAGTTTGGCACACTTAGATTATGGAAACGTTTTCAAGTTTACTTAAATAATATAGCAACTGTGATGAAATCTGGACTATGGAAATGTTTAGTAATGGTCTGTACTTTAATTCTATGATTATTGACTTTCTAGATGAAATGCCCAAGAAAGCAATTGTTTATAAAAGATAATACTCTTTAATACTTATGACTAGGGAATAGTGTCTAAAAAAAGAAAATCAAGAAAAGACACTAGAAGACTGCAGAGGTTAAGAGCTTAAAGTAGATGATTTAAGATTTGTGAGACAGGCAAAACCAAGGTATTCAAATTGGACCGAACAGCGTCAATAAAACTTGTATAATCATAATAGTCAAAAGAAGTTGTAAAGTGTGTTACAACTCTCGAACCACTTTCAGGGAATTAATTATTCAAGATCTGCTCAGGTAGGGATGTCCATAAATCTAATAGCAGAAGAGATCTGAATCACATACTTCAAGAATATGTATACAGCGCCCAGCTATAGCTCCAAGGTGTCCTATGTAAAGGCTTGGAACTTTGTTCAATTGGAATACTTGCGTTGTATGGCAGGACATTGAGATTATCAAAGCGTGGGGGGGTGGAGGGGTGGCGCTCAAAAGCCCGAGCATGATGGGCGCTGCCTGACGCACCTCTGACATCGACGGGCAGGTCTGCATGTTTTGCACCAACTGGAACAAGCCCCCAACGAGCAATGACTGCGTCTTCATGAGGCGTTTATGTTGGGCTAGCCCATATAAAATTTTGGGCTTGATCCACCCTCAGATGGCAAATTGCAAAGACAACTTGTGAAAGTGGCCACAGGCCTATTGTCAGCTTCCCTGCCTACATGCAAAAGAACCGGGCACTGGAAATTCCCTGCACCAAAAACGTAAGACCCAGCCATAGAACAAAGGTTCACTGTCTTTATTACAAATTCAAATGACAGGCATTGCAGTATGAAAAATGCAATATTCTCCAAACGCTCTGTGTCTAAGCGGTTGTCGGCTAGTTTTGTTAGAGGGTGACATCACAAAATGAGGTTACATCCCAAAAACCAACTGGGGAAGGGATTGGTTAGTGAGGTGAGCTACATATATTTTCTATAAGGGATTAGTGCATTCATTGGGCAAGGCATATCTGGTGGCTCCTCCTGAGACCACCTCTAAAAGTATCAAATACAAAGTTTCAGGTTAGTGAAAGATGTTTGGCTTCTGCAACAATAGTGTAAGCTTATCGTGGAAGGTGAGTGGGGATTGGACAGAAAGGGTCTTCTTCTCCTTGGAGCCTTGGACAGGTATCTGGCCAGGTGCAATAACTCAAGGTATTGGGAATGACACCAAAGGTGCTGCATTTTCCCAAAGAGTTACCTTCTCCGATCTCATAGGCCGTGAGACAGAACATTAGTCTTTGAACCTGTTACATTTGTATACCACTCCCTCCATTTTTTTTTTAACAACTTTATTTAATATTGCACACAGGTTAAGCACATACATTTGTGACATTCAATTCCAGTAAACATACAGCATATACAGGTTAGTTTTGCGTTGTATTCGAGTCATCAAGGGCAGATAAATCTGCCAAATATTGCCTGTACCGTGCCCATACATTTCTGGGTTTAGAGGGGGCCATCACTGAATCTATGTACAGTTCTTCGGCATCGTTAGCCCACATCATATCTCTGTTCCAGTCTTCTATTGTTGGCGGTTGTGCATTCTTCCACCTCATTAATATGACCCTTTTTGCTACCAATAGGCTTAAATTGAGCAGCTTTCGCCATGTTGGGTTCATTTTCCCCATCGCACCTAGCATACATATCCGCGGTGTCCATTCCACCGGTTGGTCTGCCATTTTATCTAGAGCTCCACAGACCTTAGACCAGTATTGTCTCAGTTCCACACAGTGCACCAACATATGGTATATATTAGCATTTTCAGAGTTACATCTTGGGCAGGTGCCAGAGAGAGTAGGGTATAGTAGCTTGAGTTTCACCGGCGTGTAGTGGGTTCTATGAACAATTTTATAGTGGATCAGTTTGAATCTAGAGTTGCATGATATCAACTTGGTCAGTGCACAAATCTGGGACCAATCTTGGTCTTCTATCGGTTGGCCCAGATCCCGCTCCTACCCGGTCTTAGCCGTGTGAGGTACCATCGGGTGTGTTTGTATTATGGTTTTGTAGAGAGCTGAGGCCGTGACTTTGAGTCCCCCCTGTGAATATGTAACCTAGTCCCATGTTTATTTCGGGTTCATTTGGGAATGATGGGTATATCCGTTGTGTAATAGCTGCGACCCTATCGAACTGCTGTTTATGCATATTTGTGTTTCCCACAGTGTCTTTAATCTCCTCCCACTTAAGAAAGCATTTATCCCGTAACAACTGTCCCCATTGTGTTATGCCTCTGGCACTCCAATGCGACGCCACCGCACTGTCTATGGGGAAGGGTGTGTGTGGAACACCCCATATTGGCATGCTCGGGTGGTATAACTTACTGGCTCCAAATGTATCAGCGATTTTGGTCCATGCTGTGATTGTGACATTGGATGCGTTTATAGTGTTGTATTGTTTAGGGGCGGGCCTAGTGATTCTTTGTAGAGCCAGTGTCGCCTCACGCTCTCTCGAAATGGGGTGTGGGGGGCCAGGATTGAGGAAGCATGTAGCCCAGCCGGCCGCATATTGCGCCTGTGCTGCCAGGTAATACAATTCCATGTCGGGAGCCATCGGGCCGCCCCTAGGATACATGTCAATTAGTACCCTCCAGCTCAGTCTAGAGTGGCCGCCCCATACAAACGCTATGCATGCACTGTTGATTTTGGAGAACAGAGCGCGACCTGGCCACACTGGAACTGTACTAAAAAGATAAAAAAGCTCAGGCAAAATTATCATTTTGATTAATGCTATCCTCCCCATCATTGATAATGAGCAGGGCGTTCCAGCGCTTCATCTTGGTGCATAGTGCATCTGCCAGTGAACTATAGTTCAATGTTCGGGATAACTGGGCAGTTCTGGCAACAGCAGCGCCTAGGTAAACAATGTGTACTGGACTCCATATAAAACTGTGTAGGTTTTGGGGCTGCGTGGTGCCGTCTGTGAGTGGGAATATCTCAGACTTATTGGAGTTAAGACGTAGACCTGAATATTCACCGAACTTTTTCACTTCAGCCAGCACCTTGCCCAATGTGCGGTCCGGGTTCTTCAGATATAATAGAATATCATCCGCATATAGCGTTATAATATGTGGTTTGCCCTCAAGCCATATCCCGAATGTGCTGTATCGTGATCTGAGAATGTCCGCAAGGGGTTCTAGAACTAGACCGAAGAGCAACGGGGAGAGTGAGCAGCCCCTTCTGGTACCACCCAGTAGTTCTAGTATGTCTGTGAAGGACCCATTAATTCTAATCTTCGCATGCGGTCGTGTGTATAGCATTTGGATCCACTTTATGAAGTTTGGGCCAAACCCATAGTTCCGTAGCACCCCGAATAGGAAAGGCCAAGAGACGGTGTAGAATGCTTTCCGCATGTCTAGAGAGACTGCTTTTCCTTGGGTCTCTGGGGGTATTATGGCAATGATTTGGTGACATCGTCTTATATTTCTTGCCGTAGACGTGCCTAATATAAACCCAGCCTGGTCTTCATGTACCATATATGGCATCAGTGGTGTGAGCCTGGTTGCTATTATCTTTGCTAGGATCTTGGCATCAGTGTTTATTAAGGATAGGGGCCGGTATGACCCACATTCCCCAGGAGGCTTCCCTGATTTTAGCAGGAGTGTAATTATTGCTTCCGTGGTGGTTTCGGGGCGTTCACCTGTATCTAATGCTTCCATCCAGACAGCGTATAGCCTGGGAACCAGTTCACTACTGAACTCCTTATAGAATTCAGCCCCCAACCTGTCCGCACCTGGCGCTTTCCAAATTGGGGAGTGCTTTTATTGCTTCAATTATTTCGGGCTCGGTGATGGGTCTCTCCAATGATTCCCTAGTGACATCTGCTAAAAGGATTGTAGGTATCTGGGCGAGGCAGCTTTCTAGCTCAGCGTCTGTAGCGGCGCACTGCGGGGAGTATAGGTCTTTATAGTAAGCATAGAAGGTTTCCTTCAGCTTGTCCTGATCTGTGGACATCGTGCCGTCTGGCATCTGTATGCAGGGTATAGTTGTGGGGCCGCTCTCTCCTCGTACCGTTCTCGCCAATAACTTCCCCGGGCGTTCCCCTTCCCCATATCTACGAGCTGCCGCAGGTCGATCAAAGTATCTGACCTCTTGATCCGCTGTCTCAGTATATTCGTCTAATTTGGCCTTTATTTCTGAGCAGAGCAGGGGTGACGGGGAGGATCCGTACTGGGATTGCAAAGACGTTATTTGTGTTTCTAGTCTAGTTAACCTATTTCTAATGTCTTTGAGGATTCCGCCCTCTGTGGATATTGACTGACCTCTGAAGCAGACTTTAAATGCCTGCCATAGTATAGACTGGCTAGAGACCGAGTGTTCATTGACATCGAAGTACTCTTGTATATATTGTTTCATCGAATTAGTATAAACCAGGTCCTTCAAGGCCGCAGGTTTAAATCTCCATTGTGGCCTGTTGTTGATCCTATCGGGGATTCGTAGTGTCAGTTGTATCGGCGAGTGGTCGGAGTATGTTCTTGGGTGTATATGGGAGTCCGTGACCCATGCCATACTGTCTCCATCTATTAGCCATAAATCTATTCTGGAGTGCATGTCATGGAGCGTGGAGTAGTAGGTGTATTCTCTCCTGGTGGGATTCAACGTTCTCCAGGCGTCTTTCAGGTGTAGATCTGCCATATGGAAGTGTATTGCCTGTGCTGCTTTGGTCAGTGTTCTAGTTTGTGTTGATGTGCTATGAAGATGTACATCTAGAATGATATTGAAATCCCCACCACATATCACCCAGGCTGTAGGGTATCTCACAAATTTTTCGAATACTGAGGCGTAGAAGTCTGGTTGGTCAATATTCGGTCCATATAAATTAAGAAAGACAAATACTTTATCATAGAGATTGCCATGAAGCAAAACATATCTCCCCTCTGAGTCACACTCAGTATTAATACATTCAAAAGCAACGTTTTATGTATCAGTATTGCAACCCCTCTTGCCCGGCTGGAGTATGTCGTAAAATACTGATGTGCCCCCCAGCTGGGCATCAGTTGTTCACCTGTTCGAGGTCCGGAATGGGTTTCCTGCAAGAAGATTATCTTGGCAGCTTGCCTATTGAGATGGGCCAGAATCTTCCTTTTCTTGATCCTTGATCCCAGACCCCTTACATTCCAGCTAAGCACATTAATATTGTCTTTGCCTAATTTAGCTATTGTCAACGGGGCGACTACTGCCATGTAAACCCTGATAATCTGCTGTTGCGTGTTGAAGTGTCTTCGTGCCCGATGCCTGTGTGCTTTTTGCTTTTCCAACCATCTTTTGATAACAAAACCCGAGAACTCCCAAGTTAGACCCTCCCTCACAGTTCTCCTAACTTTAACTGTGTCGTTAGATATCCATCCCTCCCCTCCCAACATCCTCTCGAGCACCTGCTACAGGGGGAGCTGCGGCATCTCCAGTGCCCAAGCCAGCTTTAATTATGAGTATCCTGTCCGGTTCACGCATGTTGCTCTCACACATGCTATGGTTTTTGGGACGATGTTTTCATTGCAGCTTGAAACATGTACATTCTGTTTTAACATCCCAGGTGTGGGCCTCCAGGAGGGAGGCCTCTGACGTTGCTGTTCCTTCTTGCTTCGAGAACGTGGTGGCAATGTTTAGGCCTCAGAATTGTTTAGTTCGCCCTCACTTTAGGTTTGTCCATTATTAGGGGGAATGTGCGTTTCTATAAAGTTCGCCGCCTCTTCGGGAAATGTGAAGAAATATGGCTTGTTTTGATGTTTGATTTTGAGTCTGGCGGTGTAGAGCATTGCCTATTGCACTTGGCGTTCGCGCAGCATTTTTTTGACTCCTGTAAATAGTTTCCTTTCCTGTGTGACCGTCATGGTGAAATCCAGAAAGATGCGAATAACTTTTGCCTCCCATTTTAGCTCCTGTTTCTCTCTAGCAGTTTTTAGGATCAGGTCTCTATACCTATAGTTTATCATGCGTGCTATGATGGGCCTGGGATATTCCCTGGGTTTTGGCTTCGGGACCAATGATCTGTGTGCCCTCTCAACTATGAACATCGGCGACCATCCAGGATCACCAAATAGTGTACGTAAAAGGTCCTCTACCGCCTTCTCCATTGATCCTTTTATGGCCCCTTCCGGAACACCAATTATGCGGATAATGTTTCTCCGGGATTTCGCTTCCAAATCTTGACATTTGGATTTCACTGTGCCAAGTTCGATAGCCATTGTGGATACTGTGTTCTTCAGGGCTTCCAGAGTGTCCTCAGTGCCAGATATCCTGGATTCTGCCTCAATCATGCGAGTGGTTGTCTTGTCGAGTTGTGTTTTTATATTGGCGACACTCGCCGTCATACCATCCATCTTGTCTGTGTGTTGCAAAGCTCTGGTGCATTGCCTGAAAAACAGCCTGGGGGTCCATCATGGTAGTCGGGGGGAGGGGGGGGCAGGGGGATCCGGGGGGGGGAGATCTGCTTCACATGTACAGGCATTTGCTCGTCCCTCTCGGGTTCCGTTTCTCTCTGCATCGCGATCGTGTATTTATTGATGGTTCCTCTGCCTGTCTTTGAGCCAAAGTTCTTGGGCATCGTCCCTGGTCTGGGAGATGTATCAGATGTGAGTGGATCAGACCTCCACCCCCCCCCCCCAATTATCTTGTGATCGTGATTGACCCCAGAGCCGGGTAGAGGAGCATGACGGATTGGTAGCCCAATTTCTGGTCTGTATTAAATCGTGCTGTGTAGTTTTTGCCCTGGTATGATCCCTCGTGGTGATCACAAAGAGACAATGTTGGGGGAAGACTCGCCCAGTTGCCAGCTTAAATGACTTGATCCGGATGCACTCTACACCCCGTGGTGGTTTGGATGAACGTGTGTCGGTTTGTGGGCGCTTATCCAAGTGTTCAAGGGGAGGGTTATGATAGTTCTACCACATTTTACTTTACGCTCTATCGTCTCGTCATCCCAGGCGCCCCGGATGCTGTGCCGGTGGAATCAGTGCCCAGCCGTTGCTTTAATGGTAGCCTCTGATGTTTCTTATAGATCCGTCATATATGGCAAAATGGAATGTCTGTCCCGGCGAAAGTTCCAGGGGTTGAGGGTTAGATGTGAGTTGCTTACGTGGTATTGGGAGGCCTTCCCGCTCTCCCGCCGAGAAGCGGAGCACACGGCCCTCGCTGAGCTGGGGAGTCAATGGCGCCTGACTACGAGGCAGAAGCAGATGATAAAAGTCTGTCCTTTATCGGGATAGCTGCCTGTCCCTCAGCCTCTGAGCTCGCAGGGGGCTGCGGTGTAGTTCGCTAGGCGCGCTGAGGGCGAGGATTTGCACGCAGGGAGCAGGAAGGGCCTACCTCCGCAGCCGCGGTCCGATCCGGGAGCGGGCTGCCTCTCGCAGGAGTCTCTGGAGTGATGAAGGTGGAGGGGGCCAGCAGGCTGGATGGATGAGTCGAGCGGTCCGCTGCCGCCGTACACGCTGCCTCGGGGCAGGGCTCCTCTCCCCTTTCACTGGCCACCGAGTCTCGGGCTGTCACGCCGACCATCCGGGTTCTTATCTCTGAAAATCAGTGCACCGATCAGACCAAAATTTCGTGTGGGTAATCGGATGATATTGCTACCCGTTCTCTGCCAAAATCACGTAGAACCAGAGCCGGCAAATTATCTTTTCTGGCTTTACGGCCCTGGATCCAGCCGGAGCTCACACGAGAGCCGCCATTTTCTCGCGTGCGCAACAGCGCCCCCCCCCACCACTCCTCCCAGTTTGGTGGGAACAGCCATCTCAGTCTGGCTTGATTTAATAGGCTGTGTCTGGCAGGTTCAGGTCAGGTGTGTAGGGGAACACGAAATGGACCTCTCTTGCTTGCAATTTATGAGGATTTCTGACTTGTATTTTCTGCAAGTGTCCTATCTCTCCTGTTAACTTGATACTCTCCTTCTGTCAGTGTCTTTGGCTGGCTGTGCACGGTAGCCGCGCTGGGAGCCTGATCTGCATGCTTCATCAGTATCGGCCTGTCTGCTTACTCTGTGTCTCAGGTTTTCAAAGCTTCTTCCATTCCCTGAAGTGTACCTGTAGCTTCCATCTTTGATTGCATGGCTGTCCATGTTAGCTGTGTTTAAGCGTCAGCAAGCAGTTCATATGTTGTCTCATGCATCTTGCGGTTTATGCGTGGCAAAAAGTATGTGCGTCTTTCCTCTAGCTAAGTGAGTGATAAGCATATTCTTTGTGTCTATCAGTAATAAAGCTGTGTGTCTGCCTAACTTTGTGCATACATACCTCTGTGCTTCTTGTCATGTCAGTCGTGACGTAATTGGCTCTCCGTGGTTACAGTTAGTCGACTTGTTCCATTGATTGCAGGCTTGTCTCTTTTAGGATGTCATCGGGATAAGGGCTGAATGGCTGGCTGAGCGAATAGTGTTTCTCAGAAATGCGATACATCAACAATGAAGGGGAAGAGAGGACCATGAGCGATATACATCTCCTCTCTCGGTGGTCGGCTAAGAGCAGGATTTTATTTATTACATTTTTTAAATGCCCCGACCTGGAGGTATCACAGCGTTGGTACAATAAAGGTGCAAGGAATACGTAGGAAAAAGATACAGAAATCAGAATACAAGAATGGAAGCCTGGAACCGAAGCCAGAGGCTGCACGTTATTCATATTTGTCAAATAACCAAGCCTTGACACATTTTTTAAAGGTAGAGAATGATTGCTCGTTTCTGATAGATGGTGGGAGGGAGTTCCAGAGGGTAGGTGCTGTAACACAGAAACTCACTCCACCTTCTTTTTTGGTTTTAAAGTGGGCCTATGCAGGGAAATGCTGGAGCTGGATCTTAGAACACATCCGTGGATAGATTTGAAGATACACTTATTGAGATATTGTGGGACCATGTTGTAGACGCAATGGTGGGTGAGGGAAAGGGTTTTGAACTCAACCCGTGCTTAAATAGGGAGCCAATGTACATCTCATCTAGTAGCTGAAATATGATAACCGTGTTTAAAGCCAAAGGCAGAGCGGGGAGCTTTGTTTTGGAGCAGTTGTAATTTAGTCGGATTTGCAGAAGAGGTTCCCATCATCAGAATGTAGTAATAGTCAAATTTTGGATAAGATTAGAGTGCAAGCAAGAGTGAGACAGTTGCTGGGGGAGAGGAACTGTCTGCTTAGTGAAAGAAGTCTTGCTGTGTAGGCCGTGGACGAGGCTAGGGCTTTAATGTCTAGACATTGTTGGGTCGGCTTCAAGGTGTACTCCAGTGTTTTTATATGCTTCAGGATAGTGATGGGCATACCATCAATACAAATTGATGGGGAGGCGTCCAAATGTTTAAGATGGTGCGGAGTGCCTATGTTAAGGAACTCGGTTGCCTCATCATTGAGGCATAGATTGTGCGTGGCCATCCAATTCTGGATTGTGCTGTACACCTCATTGATAGTTTTGGATTCAGAATTGTCATCACCCGAGAGGGGAATAAGTATTTCCATACCAGCAGCAAAATTAGTATTGATTTCTCTTTCGGCCTGGCTCTCAGTCCTTCCCAACTGGTTGGGAATGCCTGTATCCGCAGGTGGGCCAGAAAAGCTGGCTGCAAAGATAGCTATCACTTTAAGAATTTTTGAAGGGGGAGGGCCTACGTCACGCGCACTTCCCCCCCCGCGCACCATGCCCACACCTTACTCCTAAGTCACCAGCATTGCACACCCAGTTCCTGTTTTTCCGCCTACTGGATGGGTTTAAATTTTGCTGCGCTGCGACTCCCTCCTGCTGTCCATCCCTTTTTTTCTTAGCGATTGGTTCTTCACTTTTATTTTTTCAATTCGTGGTGCCTCCCTCTACCTATGCCGTATGCGACAGGATTCACCAGTGCATCCGTTGCCGGAAGCATTTCTATGCAGCCGATCCCCATCATGCCTCCGTCCTCTGTTTGGGTATACATCACCCAGTGAGTACCTGTGTCTTTTGCTGTAGGATTCACCCGAGGTCTCTGCAGACTCGTCTTCTCTCCATGTCACAGCTGGGACCGGTACCGAAGACTTTGCTCGGAACAGGAGGGAGGCCGACATCTGTAAGAGGGAGACTGTACCTTCAGGTGAGGTACAAGTTTCGGCACCGGCCATCGGTACCCAAGAAGTGACTGTATCCTCAGTTCCAGGGTCTTTACAGGACTGTTCAGGGGGAAACCCTGGGCGTGCCCACCTGTGAGTACCGTTTGGTGGGAAAGCTCTAGTACCTCCTGGTGGCAAAGTGTTAGTACCAAGTGCATATTTTGAAGTCATAACATATATCGACTCCTAATACAGCAAACCATACTTTTTTTAATGACGGAGCTTCATATTTTATTTTTGACTCATCTTCAGTCTGTTTTTTCTTTTTACATTAAAACACATAAAGCACACAAAAAACATAAGAAAAATGTGTCACCAACTGTCTTTTCCTTCAGATATCTTTTCATATAGACACAATTTTAGTCTGGGCTTAGACAAGAAAAACAGTACTATCACATACAATATTTCAAAACAAATGAAAAAAATATATGGAGAATAGATCAGTCTCTTATTGATTATAAGGTGCTTGCTACCTATCACCGCAAAGGGTGTTTTATTAGCAATGGATGAATTTGCAGGAAATGGTGTTGACGCGGTGCGTTTCGGCCCAAATGGTAGAGGTAGACCGCATCCAAACCTAGGTCTCCTCTTCAATTGAACCGGGCCTTCATCAGGACATGGTATCAATGATATAGTGAGGAATTAAAACCTCCAAACCCAGTGGTGCTTCTTTTTCTTAAACATAAAAACAAATTTAAAAGGGGTCTTATGGTTTGCACAAATTCTCTCATATAGTAGAGAATGTAAAGGTAATTCCTAGGTCGTAGTCCACTCAACTGATAGTGATGGACAGAGCAGGGACAGGATAGTTAATATTAAATTCAATTTCAGACTTTCATGACCAGCAGCCCTATAGGACAAAAAAACACAGGAAAACCTGCTAGTGCCTTGGGCTGGGCGAATATGAATATTCAGATAGATTACGAGTTAAATTCACATTTATAGCTAAATTCTGGGGGGAGCATACCTGGTCTTTAGTTGAATGAGTGTTTTGAATAGCAGGCAACCGGAAAATCTAGGCAGAATCAATCGGTTTTTGTGTCACTGAGGAGGGCCCAAAAAGTCGGTGAGTCCCGAATCTGTAGGGGCCAGATATAAATCAGGTTGTAATTTGGAATATTCAACATCTCACATATATTCCAAATCACTCTGGATCTATGCTGGTATGGTTATAGTACAAAGGGTGACCATACATATTGTTGTGCTCACCAGGTTTCCACAGGGGCGCCGAACGAAGCGGAACTGCGGTGCTCTCCACCAGTGTGACTTGTAGCGAAGTGATGAGTGATTGCACCTACCCCTTTAGTTTCGTCTGTCTGACACGAAGGAAGATTTGCCTAAAATGGAGAAAGATATAAATTAACTAGCCTTAAGGAGAAGGGCCAACTTCCACTTCGTGACCTCCCAATGTCCCTTCACTGTGTCTCACCATAATGTTATGAAGGATGGGCTCTCCATCCTGCGACTGTATGCAGGGGTGCGTCGAGATTCAGGAATCCAGTTAACTCACTGATCCTGTAGCCTTATGGCAGAGTTCCAGACAACAATGACTCTGAGGTAAGTCTTTATGCCAATCCTAAATAGCATGAAATGCTTTAGAGTTCTGGTTGTCTTAAAGTTCACTCCTTTACTTTTTGCAGATTCCCCTTGGAGGTACACCCGAAGAAAGGCAACTCCCTTCCGGATAAGATGAGGTAATGCCAAGGTAAGTTTCAATACTTGCACAATTCAAAAATGTCTAACCAGTGATATTGTTCTTTTGTACTATGTTACGCTCACCTGGACCCCACAGTTGGGTCGATCAGACCCGGACAGCAGCGGTCTCCGTCAACGTGATGCGTAGTGCAGGGATGACTGTCTGGACTGGCCCACCTATTCTTGTCTGTTGGACCCGAAGAAGTATTTTCCTGCAAGTGGAGACAGGGATTAGCCACCTGTGGGTTTTAGGGATGTCCTCCTAACTGTTCTCGCTCTCCCCCACTAATCACCTCCGATATCCCCTTAGTAACCTCACCTTATGTTTGTAAAAGATGAGCTCCCCATCCTGCGTGTCTTGCAGGGGTGCGTAGATACCAGTTACTTCACTGGTTTGAAGGCGTTGGGAGAGTTCCGGTAAGCATTGACTCTGAAGTCCCAGGCGGGATTGGTAAATATCAAGATCAAAGAGTTCAATGTGCCCGATGTTCACTCTCGTCCCCTTCCTTCCTTAAGTTGCAACTGAGTTTGTGAGAAGAAGGTCTCGTAGCTGCTGCTGGCGTTCAGGTAAGAGTCTGTGTTACCCAACGCTGTTGTTTTTCTCCATCTTTATAGATGCGGCATATGAAGATATGGAGAATAATACCGCCGGTAGTAAATCAGGTAAGTCTATGGTGGTAAGAGCTATTTGTTGATTCCCTTGGCTCACCTTGTTATTCTTGTGCCCCTAGGTGCCGGAGTACGGCGAAGAAATGATGGGGACAGTGCCAGATCGAAAGATGCTGTGAGAACTGGTGAGTATGGCGCCGTGCTGGAGCTGGCGAAGCGACGCGTGTAGGACTGATGTACTTTCCAGGTCGGGAGATGAAATGAATCCAGAATCAGGTGAGGAATTTGAAATAAGTTTGCTTTAAAACCTTGTCCTTTACCTCCTCTTTATTCTAGGAGCTCCGGATTCGAGGTGGGCGTGGCAGAAGAATGGATGCTGGCTGCAGGCACGCGGGCGTGGCAGAAGACTAGATGCTGGCTGCAGGCACGGTGAGAGTCGCACTGCTGGATGCAGAATAACACAAAGCATGTGCTGCTGTCCGGCGTGGTTTAAATAGCCTCCAAAGTAGTCCCAGGAAAGAAGTTCCCCAGGACCACACCCGAGTAAAAAATAGTCCCTGTAGTAAAATAGTCCCATCCAGGCCTCACGTTGGCTTGGATTTATTTGCAGCATGGTCTGCATGAGGTAAGTAATATCTATGAGCCTGGTGCCTACGGCGCCAGGACTGAACCCAGACAGCCCCTAGCTGGGGCTGCTGGGGTTTTTGTAAATGTCTGGATGCCTGCTCCCGGGGCTGATGGGCTTGATCCGGATGCCCGGGGGTAGGCATCATGACATACTATTAATTTGTTCCCCCCCTTTTATTTCTGCAGGTACGGCGCCGCCGGAGCGAAGGTCGTGTAATGGTGACTCGCGGAACCGCAAGGGAATACTGCTTCTGGTGAGCATTATATGCTGTGCGAGATTTGAATGTCCTTTAGCGAAGCGCAGCTCACCTGTTGTGTTCTTTCCTTGTTCTGCAGATGCGGCTGCACCCGGACGGCGATCGCGTGAGAATGCCTCGTTGGATCACATGGACATACAGCGCTTAGGTGAGTACCACGCTGCGCTATGCTAATTGTCTTTAAGCTGGTTCTTACGTAGTGCAGTTAACTGTTCCTTTTTCTGCAGATGCAGAGACTCCCTAGTGATGGCGATGGAGTATCAGGGTAAGCTCTTGTTCTAATTTCTGATCTCTCCTTCCTTTGCAGGCGCGGATCGCGATGACCAGGAGGGGCGTTACGCTGCAGGAGTGCAGAATAACGCCAAGCGTGTTCTGTTTTTCGGGCGTGGTTTAAATAGTTTCCCAGAAGTAGTTACCAGGTAAAGTAGTCCCTGCACTACACCTTATCAAATAGTCCCCAGATAAAGTAGTCCCTTCAACCAACCTCAGACTGGGCTGTACATGGTTCTGTTACTTGATAACCTGTTTTGCTTGAAAAGGCAGTACCTGTCGTGCCTGAAAAGGCATTATGAGCCTGGCGCCAGGACTGAGTCCAGGAAGCCCTTAGGCAATCCTTTGGGGCCTTAGAGGTCCCCATGGGTGCCAGTACTCTGGGCCGACTGGTCTGCTCCTGATGTCTGTGGGCAGGCACCGTGACACACATATGATGTGGTGGCTGTTAGACACAGTCTGTGTTTATATTGCAAAAAGAGGTGAAAAACAGCCTCTCTGTAATGTAACTAATGCGAAAGGGTTGGTGCTACAAAACAGCTAATCACCACAGTTTGTAGGTTCACTGAAAGGCTCAAACACTTACTAGAGCAGTATTTAGAATTGTGAGTAGATGCTGCAAACAGCTATTCGCCACAATTCATACTTCTACTTAAAGACTCAAAGCACTTTCTAAAGCAATAATTGGTACAGAGCTCACCTTTCTGCTCTTCACGGAGCAAGCAGGGCTGCCAAAAGAGTCGCCCAGAGCGTCTCACATTCGTCGAAATCTGGATCCCTTCTTCTGAGCAGCATCAAACGTATGAGTGTGGGACAGTGGGGAGGATTTTAACTACTTCCTGGACCTCACGTGGCCAGGTCAGCTGATTGCGTCCCATGTATCGTGAAGCGTCGGGAACACGGCTTGACCAAAAACAAATCATTCTGTGTTGCCAGTTTGGTGGCTATTGAATTGTTTAATGTATTATTGTTAAATGGCTGGAGCAGCGCATTTAACAGCAATAAGGAGCTGTCTTAAGGAGCTCGAAAAAATGTGTTTAAAAAGGGCCCCCTGTCACACCGTGTTTTACGAATAAACACAGACAAGGGACTCACTCGGTCATGTCAAAAAAACTGACATGTCCATAGAAGCCGGGCACTGGGAAAAGGAGACTTGCTACCCAATGAGTCCTCTTCGTGCACAGCCAATTGGAAAATGAGGCAGAAGATGTTGACATCACCAGCCTCAGCCTTATAAGCAATTAGAGAAAGGCAATTCCTGTTATTGTGGCTATTTAAAAGTTTTTAAAAAAGAAACGGAATCTGAGCAAACCCCTCCCTTGCTGCAATACAGTAATAAATATAACATAAACGGAAAAGGCCTGGGGAAGAGCAGGTACAAAACCCAATGTTATACTAATTGTAACTAGAAGTTACACTATGCATGCCCTGCTTATATGCTTGACCATCATTCTAATTCTGTTGTATGTTCTTGTTGTCACAGATGTAATAAATCTGTATAGCTGTCTTACCCTGTTTTATATTTACTTTTGTGAGGCCTTTTTGTACATTTTGCTCATGCTTTAGAATGCACAGCGTATAGCTGTACAACTAATCAGATGTTTCCAAAAAGGTGTGATGACACCGAGGACCACCGGCTCTGAGGACATTACAAACTACAGTTGTCGTCGGCTCTCAAACGCAACCCTGTGTATTGCTATATTTTCTAAATAGATTGTCACATACGCCATAGATTGTATCATGCTTTGTCAGTTGGTGAAGCATAATTTAAAGTTTTACAGGAATAGATTCCATTCAATGCTTGTGTTCAGGCCATTATGTACACTGTCCAGTTTCTGGATCCATCTTTGTTTGACATCTTAAGGCAAGGTCTCTATAGCCTCCTCGTTGTTTAATGGGTACTGTTTGGATCACAAACCACTTTATATCGGCCTCAGTGTCTCTCTTGGCCTGGAAATTGTCTACCAATTGTTTGTCCACCACTTTGTTCTTTACACATGACCGATGTTCGCATATGCGTTGGCGGACTTGTCTTTTGGTTTTGCCGATGTATAGTAGGTTTGCAGGGGCAGCGAATTCCATATAGAGCCCATGGTGTTTTGCAATTTGTAAATTCTATGCAGGTCACTTTGATGTTCTTTAGGTTGATCACTTTTAAGTTTTCCGTGAGGTCACACACAGAGCAGTGACCACACCTAAAATGCCCAACTACCGGTGGAAGACCCCATAGGTTGGATTGGTTTTTTCTAGTGTTCTTCTCCTCAAAAGTGTGCACTAACATTTGTTTTAAATTACGTGTCTTCTTGAAGGAGAATCTTGATTTTTGAGGTTGAAAATCCAGAGTTATAATAAGAGGCCAATGTTTTGGAATGGTTTTCTTTATGGCGTTGCTTACAGGGCTGTACGCAGTGACGCACGTGATTTTCTCCTCTTTGGTTTTGACGTGTTTTGTCAAACATATTTTTCGGAGTATTTCTTGCCCTTTTCTTGGCATTTTTAATGCATTTACGTGGGTAGCCTCATTGTAATCGCTCCACCAGGTCGGTTGTGTGTTGCTCATACTGGTCATTCTTAACACAATTCCTTCTGATGCGAAGGAATTGTTTATAAGGAAGATTTGTAGGGTGATAACTGCCGTAATGCAACAGTGTTTTTATCAGTATGTTTTCGATAGTCATACCTAATTTACCCTCCTGATCTTTCTGGATAATCAGGTCCAGAAATGTCAGCTCTTTGGTATCTGATGTCATAGTGAATTTAAGGTACATGTCCAGCCAGATTTTGAAGTTTTCCAATTCCATAGAGCTTCCTTTCCACATGACGAAAATATAGTCTATGTATCAATGCCAGTTTCTTATTTGCTGCCTGTATGGATTTGTCATTATAGATGTATTTTCTTTCAAATTAGTCCATATATAAGTTTGCAATATCCGGTGCAAACGTTGCACCCATGCTTGTGCCATGTATCTGTTCGAATAAGGTCTCTTTGAAGATGAAAAAATTCTTGGTGTGGACTATTCTGATGCATTCTAGTATAAATGGAGTGGGCACCCTAGTTGTTGGATTAGGTCTTTTGTCTAGGTATCCCTGGAGAACAGTACTACTTGCTGACTGTGGTATGCTGGTGTATAAAGCTTCCATGTCAAAACTCACAATGATATCGTTGCGTTCTGTCTCCAAACTGTCGAGAACTTTGATCATCTCAGTTGTCACGTACGTATGATGTCATTTTCATCATGAATGGTCTCAGAAAAAAGTCAGCATACTGTGACAGAGGTTCTAAAATGGATCCAATTGCTGATACAATTGATCTGCCAGGTGGCATTAGGTGATTCTTATGGACTTTAGGCAGTATGTAAAAGGCTGCAGTGGTCGGGTAAGGTTTATTGAGAACATTTTTCTCATTCTCATCTATCCAGCCTTCTTCGGCTGCGAAAGTGGTCAAACTCCTAATGTCTTCTTGTAACCTTTTTGTTGGATCCAGGCTTAGAGGCTTGTAGTGTTCACAGTTGTTTACCAGTTTTAATGCTTCATTCCGATATTCTTCTTTAACCCATAGAACAATACCCCTCCCTTGTCGGCAGGTTTTATAAGGAAATCCTCATTGCTATCTAGATGTTTGATGGCATTTCGTTCCTCTGACACTGTTGACAAATTGTCTCTAGTATAATTCTTGGTTTTGATGTGTTTCTTAACCTCATAGAGTACCTTGTTTTCAAAGGCTTGTATCTCTGGGCTAATTGTCGACAAAGGAGGACTGGGACGGGTACGACGACCAAGACAAGCAGCAGAATACCGAATGCGCACCAGACAATGGAGCGACTGCCGCAACGAGACATGGTAGCTCCAATTTTCAATCTGACCACACATGTTTTGACAACGATCGAAGAACAAGTGCTAACGAAAGGTCTAAGTTATGTACCCATGAAGGTTGCAGATTTCGAAACGGAGATGGAACTAAGACGGTTTTTCAGAACTGTCAGTTTGAAATACTTTATTCGTAATCACGAAGAGAGAAGTGCAAATAAAGACAAAACAGAGTATGTGACCAACCTTAACCTCCATCTACTTTCACTCCTCCTTTGTCGACAATTAGCCCAGCGATACTTTGAAAACAAGGTACTCTGAGGTTAAACACATCAAAACCAAGAATTATACTATAGACAATTTGTCAACAGAGGAACGAAATGCCATCAAACTTCTAGATAGCAATGAGGAGTTCTTTATAAAACCTGCCGACAAGGGAGGGGCTATTGTTCTATGGGGAAAAGAAGAATATTGAAATGAAGCATTAAAACTGCTAAACAACCGTGAACACTACAAACCTCTAAGCCTGGATCCAACAAAAAGGTTACAAGAAGAGATTAGGAGTTTGACCACTTTCGCAGTCGAAGAAGGCTGGATCGATGAGAATGAGAAACATTTTCTCAATAAATCTTACCCGACCACTGCAGCCTTTTACATACTGCCTTAAGTCCATAAGCATCACCTAATGCCACCTGGCAGACCCATTGTATCAGCGATTGGATCAATTTTAGAACCTCTGTCACAGTATGCAGATTTTTTTCTGAGACCATTCGTGATGAAAATGACATACGTACGTGACACAACCGAGATGATCAAAGTTCTCGACAGTTTGGAAGAAGAACACGACGATATCCTTATGAGTTTTGACATGGAAGCTTTATACACCAGCATACCACAGTCGGCAAGTATTGCTGTTCTCCAGGAATACCTAGACGAAAGACCTAATCCAACAACTAGGATGCCCACTCCATTTATACTAGAATGTATCAGAATAGCCCTCACCGAGAATGTTTTCATCTTTGAAGATCCCTTATTCCAACAGATACATGGCACATGCATGGGTGCAACGTTTGCACCGGATATTGCAATCTCATATATGGACTCATTCGAAAGAAAATACATCTATAATGGCACATATCCATACAGGCAGCATATAAGAAACTGCCATCAATACATAGATGATATTTTCGTCACATGGAAAGGAAGCTCCATGGAATTGGAAAACTTCAAAATCTGGCTGAACACACAGGACATGTACCTTAAATTCACTATGACATCAGATACCAAAGAGCTTCCATTTGTGGACCTGATGATCCAGAAAGATCAGGAGGGTAAATTAGGTATGACTCTATATCGAAAACCTACCAATAAAAAACACTGTTGCATTACGGCAATTATCACCCTACAAATCTCAAAACGAATCTTCCTTATGGACAATTCCTTCGCATCTGAAGGATTTGTTGTAAGAATGACCAGTATGAGCAGCACGCGACCGACCTGGTAGAGCGATTACAACAACAAGGCTACCCACATAATGCATTAAAAATGCCAAGAAAAGGGCAAGAAATACTCCTCGAGAAATAGGTTCGACAAAACACGTCAAGAACAAAGAGGAGAAAAAGTGTGTCACCACGTACAGCCCGGTAAGCAATGCCATAAAGAAAACCATTCTAAAACATTGGCCTCTTCTTATAACACTGGATTTTCAACCTCAAAGACCAAGATTAGCCTTCAACAAGACACATAATTTAAAACAAATGTTAGTGCACACTTTTGAGGACTAGAACACTAGAAATAACCAATCCAACCTATGGGGTCTTCCATCGGTAGTTGGGCATTTTAAGTGTGGTCACTGCTCTGTGTGTGACCTCACAGAAAACTAAATTGATCAACCTAAAGAACATAAAATGGACCTGTAGAGAATTTACCAATTGCAAAACACCATGGGCTATATATGGAATTTGCTGCCCCTGCAAACTACTATACATCGGTAAAACCAAAAGACAAGTCCGCCAACGCATATGCGAACATCGGTCATGTGTAAAGAACAAAGTGGCAGATAAACCATTGGTATACCATTTCCAGGCCAAGAGGCACATTGAGGCGGATATAAAGTGGTTTGTGATCCAAACAGTACCCATTAAACAACGAGGAGGCGATAGAGACTTTGCCTTAAGTTAAGACGTGTGGAACAAAGATGGATCCAAAAACTGGACAGTTTACATAATGGCCTGAACACAAGCATTGAATGGAATCAATTCCTGTAAAAACTTTAAATTATGCTTCACCAACTGACAAAGAATGATAGTCTATGATGTATGTGACAATCTATTTACAAAATCTAGCAATACACAGGGTTGCGTTTGAAAGCCGACAACTGTAGTTTGTAATTTCCTCAGTCGGTGGCCCTCTGTGTCATCACGCCTTTTTGGAAACATCCGATTAGTTATACAGCTATACGCTGTGCGTTCTAAAGCATGAGCAAAATGTACAAAAAGGCCTCACAAAAGTAAATATAAGTCAGCTATACAGATTTATTACATTTGTGACAACAAGAATAACATAATTAGAATGATGGTCAAGCATATAAGCAGGGCCTGCATAGTGTAACTTCTAGTTACAATTAGTATAACATGGGGTTTTTTACCTGCTCTTCCCCAGTCCTTTTCCGTTTATGGTTATATTTATTACCGTATTGCAGCAAGGGAGGGGTTTGCTCAGATTCTGTTTATTTTTATTTTTTACTTTTAAATAGCCACAATAACAGGAATTTCCTTTCTCTAATTGCTTATAAGGCTGCGGCTTGTGAGGACAAGTATCAACATTTTCTGCCTCATTTTCCAATTGGCTGTGCACTAAGAGGACGCACTGGGTAGCAAGTCTCCTTTTCCCAGTGCGCGGCTTCTTTGGACATGTGAGTTTTTCTTTTTACATGACCGAGTGAGTACCTTGTCTGTGTTTATTCGTAAAACACGGTATGACAGGGGCCCCTTTTTTAACTAATTTTTTCAAGCTCCTTAAGACCGCTCCCTATTGCTGTTAAATGTGCTGCTCCAGCCGTTTAACAATAATACATCAAACAATTCAATAGCCACCAAACTGGCAACACACAATGATTTGTTTATGGTCCAGTCGCGTTCCCAATGCTTCACACGACACGGGACGCGATCAGCTAACCTGGCCAGTGAGGTCCAGGAAGTAGTTTAAATCCTCCCCACGGTCCCACACTCATACGTTTGATGCCGCTCAGAAGTCAGGATCCAGATAGCGACGAACGCAAGACGCTCTGGGTGACTTTTTTGGCAGCCCTGCATGCTCAGTGAAGAGCAGAAAGGTGAGCTCTGTAGCAATTATTGCCTTAGAAAGTGCTTTCAGTCTTTAAGTGTAAGTATGAATTGTTGCAAATAGCTGTTTTCGGCATCTACTCACAATTCTAATTATTGCTCTAGAAAGTGTTTCAGCCTTTCGGTAAATGTACAAACTGTGGTGAATAGCTGTTTTGTAGCACCAACCCTTTCGCATTAGTTAAATTACAGAGAGGCTGTTTTTCACCTCTTTTTGCAATATAAACACAGACTGTGTCTAAGGTGGCTGTTGGAAAGGGGACTATGGACTAGGAGTAGGTTAGTCACTATGGTGAGTACCTTATAATTTATACCTCCATTGGCGGAACCACAGGAACTGGGATTGGAATGTTGGTGACGTAGGGGGTAAGGTGTGGGCCCGGCACGCGGTGAGATGCGTGTGTGACGTCGGCATTACCCCTTCAAAAGTTCTTAAACTGACAGCTATCTTTTGCAGCCAGTTTTTCCGGCCTGCCTGCGGATGCAGGCGTTCCCAACCAGTTGTGAAGGAGGGAGAACCTGGACTAAGAGAACCTGAATCACCATGAAGGTCATTTTTCATCTCTCTGGCGTCAAGGAAATCAAAAAGGGGTTTAGTATAGGTGTTACAAAGGGTCGGAGGGAGGCAAGGGCCCTGAGGGGACACCAAGCAGAGCGGGGATGGCGCCCGCCGCTGAGTCGCCTATGAAAACTAGTCTAGCACGACCACTAAGGAATGAGTTTATCCATAGAGTGGCTTCCTAGGGGAAAGATAAGTGTTGGAGGATTTGTTAGCATAGGATGTTGTGACCAACCTGGTCAAAGGCCGCTGAGAGGTCTAACCATAGCAGGATTGCTAGTTTGCCAGAGTCGGGGATGGCGTAGTTTGGATTTTTAAGTCCAAGAGGGCAGTTTCCGTGCTGTGCTTGGGGTGGAACCCTGATTGTCTTTTGACAAGGAGATGGTTGGTCTACAAAAATTGCTGCAACGAAGGCCATGCTTGGGTCTCCTGCTGTAAAATCCTGTCCAAGCAGCCTACCGACATTAGGAGCCGGCTTGGCAGGTTCGTGCGGCTGCTGCAACACACTGGGAGATGGTGAGTTTGGACTCCCAAGCGACCCCATTCTGGTGTGCTGCACTGAGCCCTTCGAGCTGATGGGGGAGCCCCGCTAGACCGCCGACTGTACACCACCGATCCTGGCAGGGGGTCGGGTTGGAACCCCGGAGGCAGTTATAACGTGCCTGCTCCCTTTTGGGAACGTGGTAGGAGGTAAGTTACAGGAATGTTTTTGAGCGCTAGCGTAGGGGATGATCTTTTCTGAATGCTGCCCCTGCATATTACCAGGCATAGAAAATGGTGGCCAACAACCCAGGGCAGGTATGCTCCTGCACAGTAGCAGTGAATAATTCCCAGCATTGGGAGCCAGTGTCTTGCTCCTGGACTTGGGTACAAGCCACACTGACGTAGACTGCACCAAACCCCTTATATCCACACCAGGGGCACCCCACATATAGATCAACAGACAGTGCACTTTGCAAGGCGATGTGCTGGCCACTACGTGCATCTCCCCATAAGACTGTACCCTGCTTAGGTCCAGTTTGCAGGATAAACCAGTCTCTGCCTGCTTGTCTAGGTCACGCCACCTGCGCACGTAAGCCTCCGGGAGCCTAGGCCTGCCCCCACAGAAGATAACCGGTTTGGCCCCGAAGGTTTTCCGCGCACCTGCAACCGTGAACCCACTGCTGACTTCCGCTGTCGGGGATATGCCCTAAACTACATCTGAGTCAGAGATGGAGCACAATGGAGAGAGGTCAGTCCCAGGTTAAATCACAGAAGACTACACGACACACAGCTAAAATGGATGTCCTGGCTGAAATGAAAGCCTTCAGCCAATGCATGCAAGAGACCAATGGCTCGGTTCAGGGCACCATGAAAGAGCTCAAGAACATCAGTGGGTTTCTCAATATATAGGCAGAATGCACCACTGAAAACGAAGAGCAAGTAAGCGCTCTGGAGGGTAATACTGAATCCTTCTTATCAGAGGTGACTGAATGATCAAGAAGGTGCAACATCTGGATGCCCGGGCCGACGATCAGGAAAACATCTGTTGCCCGGCGCAACAACCGGCGGCTCACCCAGCGCCTTATCAGCAGGGAGATAAGGCGAGGAAGCGCACATCCAGATGGGATTGGGTAACTCAATGTTACCTGGTCCAAGTCTTATCCCTCCGCTTCGCAGGGGAGGTATGCATCCCCCAGTTTAGCGAGACAGTGGCCGCCTAGGACACCGCAGCCGCAAGGCTCAGCACCTACGCCCTCAGGCGCTGCTACACACTCGGGTGCCCTGCCTGCTTGCAAGGATAGGTTCTTCGAGAAGTTCCTCACCCTTATGAGATCGCCACAGATGGGCACCATCCTCTGGGGTGTAATCAGGGACTTGCTCCCTCCGGTTCTGGTACTGCCGCAAGCTCCATCTGGGGTCCCGGGCTTGGGTCCAGTTCAGCCCCTGGCACTGCCAGTCAGCACGCCACAGCTGCTCACGGCCAGCATTGCTCCTGCACCTCCAGATCTGTAGTACAAAGCGGCGGATAAGGACGCGGAGGAGTGCTTTAGCTGACACGCCGTCGTCAGCTAAAGCATTCCATGAGAGACTGGCGGGTCTGGTGGAGTATCTAGACATACTTCAACTGCAGGCGGAGCAACCTGAGGCGGGGGTCCTGACGGAAGTGCTTACACTTCGTCCTACCACGAGGACCGACATGCTTCCTCAGAAGGACGTGGAATCCTTAGCCAAAAAGGGCTCTGTTAAGCCACACTCCACCCAAACTCTGAATTCCCTCTTATTGTCGGTGCAGCCCAGCCACATTCCTTGGTTATGGCAGCAGCATCGCTATACTCTAAACCCCAGTTTTCCTCAGCAGCATCCGCTTCTTCACTCCTGGGGAACGAGGAAAAGCTGTTGGAGTCGTTTGGCAAAAAGATCTACTGAAACGCTATGCTCCACTTAGATCAGGTCAACGCTGATGCCATGTTGACTGCCATTAATCAAAAGTTGTGGCAGAAGATTGCAGACTTCCTTCCAGATTTCCTGCCCACAGCCTGGCACGGTTCAAAGCAGGGCTGGTGGAGGGAAAAATCATGGCCCATGATAATAATGGAGTCTACAGTGGCCCACATTAACACCTCAGGCAGAGCCATCTGTATCACCACCGACATGAGGACGGCTTGGCTCAAGGTAATGAAATTCAACACAGATGAGCAGGACCGCATTCTCGACCTGCCATTTGAGGGGGGACTACTTGTTCCACTCTACAACAGATGAGGAACTCAACAAGAAAAAGAATAGCTCCCAGACAGCCAAATCCTTATCTATCTTAATGAAATCCACACCCAAGACGTACAGCCAGGCTCACCAGGGCTCGGACAAGGGTCAGGCCTTTGGGGGCTTTAGGGGTTTACAGGAGAGACGGTCAAGGCAACCTGACCGGTCCTCAAGCCAAAACAGATGCAAGCAGCACAAGGCATTTAACAAGGGTTTTTTCCAGTCCCCCTCCTCAGCACCAGCCTCAGAGGGAACGAAGTTGTGACTGGTCCATCCGGATCCACAAGTCTCCGGTGGGGGGCAGGCTTGCCCTTCACATACACTCCTGGTGGACAAGGTTAGCGCACCGGTGGATCCTCTCAGTAGTGTCCACGAGCTTCTGGCTGCCAATTTCTGTTTCCTCCTTCCTCCCCTCCTGCAGATTGGCACAGCGACTCTGCTGGCGGGAAGCCGCTTGCTCGTAGCGAGCCAGGTGGCGGAGGCAGGGCCTTCTATTCCTGGATATTCACCATATACAAAAAGAACCAGGCTGGCCTGAGAGTTGTTGGACCTTTCTTCCTTGAACCTTTCCCTTTCAAAAATTCAGATGTCCCGCACTGCGTATGCTTTTACGACCTTGCTGAAGGCCACGACGCACAGGACTGCGCATTGTCAATCTATGCTCCCAAAGATACTTCAGGAATGTGAAGCAAACTATTTACCTTGCTCCACAAGGAGAAAGGAGGGGATAAGTGGACCCACTTGAGTGTCTGAAAGGACAAAAAGAAAAAAGAGCACCGCAAGAGGTCAAGATCAGAGTTTCTTCACGGCATGACTCATATTAGTCTTTGAACCAGGATATCCGCGCTTTTGCTCCGGACCCGACACTGACTGTTTTCGCTCCGGCCAAGCCAACTGCATTTGGAAATGCCGACAGGAAGTCCACAGTGAGACTCTGGAAGAACGCGATAAAGAGACATAACGTCTTCTGATGTCTATCCCCACACCTATGGTCCCAGACCAGTGGTGCTGACGATACCCGAGTCGCAAAAGAGTTCCTTCCACTCCTGAAAAGGGCATATATGTCTCAGAGGACATTTATGAGGATTGGGATCCCGACATTTATGAGGAATGGGATCCTGTTCCTCTTAAACTGGAACCCTTCAACCCCAGGGAAGTAAGAGACTTTCAAAAGGAGTTTAATGGGGAAGAGAGTGACATGGTGGACGTTGCAGTACAGTAGGCAAGTGGCCTGGGCACCTAGGCATGTGGGCTAACCCCCCCCCCCCGGCAAACCACAGGTAGCTTTCCAGCACCTGATGTCGAAAGGTGGCCGACCACTATATGGCTGTCTGCCCCTCTTGGTTTAGGATGCAATATGACCTGACCGACATTTTGGATGAGGGTCCCAAGAAGGGGACTTTGCTGCCTGTTAATCAGGCAGTGTAAGGCCCTGTGATGGAACAGTGCGTCTAACCAGTGTCAGTCGTCACAGTGGCTGCGACCTGGCAAAGACTCAGAGGTCAGCCCTTCATACCCCTTATTTCTCACTGCTCATGCTTCCCAGGAAGGTTTGGCGTTCCAGGCCGCTATGGTGAACCTCAAGATCCCCTCATTGCCCATGGATAGAGTGAGTAAAAGGTTGGATGCATGGGGCAGGAAGATTTTCAGCTCTTAGAACCTGGGTCTCTGATGCGTCAACGCCTCTTGTGCCTTGGCCAAATTTTCCTTTCCAGTGATGGCCGAGACGAATGAGCACATCTGCGAAGGGGAGATGCAAGATAGCTTTTAGGCCCTCATTAAACACAGCAATTAAGGCTGCAGACAGACTTTGGAGTCTTGCCTAGACGCTGATGATTGTGTTGTAAGGATGATGGTCACCAGCACGTCTTGCTGCGTTTCTCTTGGCCGAGGACATCTGGGTTTGCTACCGATGACCAGGAGAAGTTCCTAGACCTACCCTTCGATGACATTGAAGGTAGATTGAAGTAACCACGGGAAAAGAGTCTAAGAGAAGATCAAGTTGGACCTGGTTACATATGTACAGCATCAAAAGAGGAAGAGGAAATCAGATTTTTTGATTCCGAAACTGTGGATGAGATTAACGGCAAACATCAAAGACCATAAATCGTTGTGCAGATCTGTGATTCTGCTCCATCGTAAAAAAAACTTCCAATCTCTATTGTCCTGTGATGACATCGAGTATGGGAGGTTTCCAAACAAAAAAAGACACCCATTATGGGGAAATAGGTCTAAAATAAAGAAAGGCACAGATTGCAATACTGAACAATCTGAGGGAACTGGAACGGTTTGGATTGAAAGTGCACCACACTTCTGAGCAAGATCCCATAAAGAGAATCAATGGTACCCCAGAGGGGAGGAACAAGAAGAGGTCCAAAAGCCCTGGATAAAGCCTGACTCTGGCACAATTGCCAATGAAAAAATGTTGTCTATGCTCCCCGAAATCTTATCTCAAGTGCTTGAAAAACTGGAAGTAGGAGCACGATGCCTTTAGGCAGAATAGCCAATATTATAGGCATACAAGCATGTAACATTTGGCTAAAATGTGATATGCCAGATCCTGAAATGGTTAACATCAATATATTGGAACCCCGCCTGTTCAGAACTTCAATCTTTAACTATACAGGCGTCATTGCTGACACGGATAAAGATAGATCATGGCAATTCCAATTTGATGCTAGCGGGTGATTTAAATGAAGAGTGCCTCGAACAAGTAAGAGGTAAGGTAACCCCATCAGTGAGGAAAATTCCCCAAAGGGGGTGCATCTGGTTGGATTTTCTAGAATCGTGGGGTTTAAAGATGACTGGGAAGGCTGTAGGGGAAGATCGTATAGCCCCAACCTGGCATCGGGGCAGTCATCCTCTGTTCTAGATTATACCTTTGTCTCTGCAGGCCTTCTATGTCGCCACTTCACTCTGGAAGTGAAGGACGACGGGGGGAGTGATCACTCAAGACTAGAGTTGTCCTTTCTTGATCTGTTAGTCATTCCCTCTGCCATACATGAGCAAGGTTTGGTAGGTAGCAAAGGGAAAATACAAGCAATTAAGTACAAACATGATTTGAAAAAGCTGAGTGCAAAGTTCGGAAAAGTTCAGAAAGCCATATGGGAGGAAAATGTAATCGGGACAAATATACAAAATGTCTGGTCAACAATCCCCCAAGTGAAATAGGGGGGGGGAACCCCAAGCAAAACCATATCCACAGCTTCCATGAGGAGACTCATAGGAAAAAAAGAGAACTCAGAAGTAGGTTGCGCAAATTGAAAAAAATGTATAGTAACCCAAGGGAGTTTGGCAAAGAAGCCAAGAAGGCAAAGTTGGATTATCAGAATTGGTCTAAAAATCAGAGGCACTTACGGCTTCAGCAGGTCTGAGAACTAATGTTACATCTATTGAGAGAGAACAACACCAGAAACTTCTGGACAGTGATTGGCCAATTAGACTCTTCCTCAAATAGATCACTGTGTAACCTGGTTCCAGAATATCTTTCAGAAATCTTCAAAAGCACTGGGGTTGACCGTGAAGGTGCACAAGCGGATGCGCCATGGCACCTCTCGTTTGATGAACAAGATATTCTCGAAATAATACTAAAATCATCACCATCCAAAGCCGCAGGAATAAATGGCCTTACTTACCAGATCCTGAAAAATGATACAGGGCTTTGGGCTAAACTATTAAATTGTCTTTTAGTTTCCTCCTTCATGGAAGACAGCGCTGGTCATACCATTCTTCAAGGGGGGGTGATAGGTTAAGTCCATCTAACTACCGTCCAATCGCCCTCCTTGACATTGACAGCAAAGTCTTCATTAAAGTCCTACTGATGGATCTAACAAAGTGGGTGGAAACCGGGCAGATTGTGTCACGCTTCCAAACAGGCTTTAGAAGGGGACTCGCTACCAGTCTAAATGGCCTGATTCTAAATCTACTAAGTGAAAAGACAATGGACAAAGGCGAAACTCCGCTATTTGGGCCTTGGGTTGATTTATCCAAAGCCTTTGACCAAGTAGATAGATCTCTGCTTTGGCGCAAACTACGTAATTGGGGGATCCCAGAAACAACATTAGCGATCTTGATTGAACTGCACAAAGATACAACCATAAGAGTGCGGTTTGATGCTCGGGGGCATTTATCTGATCTAATAAATGTGAAGAGAGGAGTGGGACAAGGCTGCTTGGGGGCCCCGTTCTTTAATTTGTTCCAAGTAGATATAGGTGTTTCTCTGGAATCTTCCACATTGGCCAGTCCAATCCTGAACAAGAGAAAGATCCATTGGCTGGCTTATGCAGATGATATAGTCCTATTAGATAAAACGGCAATAGGATTACAGCGCCGTTTGACCAAACTAGGTGTCTATGCAAGAACAAATGAGCTATATATTAATCAATTAAAATCCAAGAGTCTTGTATTCAAGAACCCCCGGAAAATAATTGGGTATGAGAATTGGGCCCTGGGGGGGGCAATCCATCCCACGGGTGGAAGAGCTAGTATACTTGGGCTATAAGATCTACACCTCCCCTGCCATTTATAAAGTGGAATTGGAAGGCACAGAGAAAGTTACTCAACTAATTCCACAAATGTAATCCCAGTCATTATTTATGGTCTAGAAGCTAGGTCCCTAATTTGGAACACAAACTGGAACAAACTAGGACGACTCCTGTGGAAGAAGGTCCTGGGTCTCCCAATGTGCACCCCAATCTGGAGCCTGCGATTTGAACTAGGTCTGCTTTCATTGGGGTGTAGAGCAGACTAGAAATCAATCATGCTATTTCGGGAAATTATTACAGCTCGGAAGACCATACCGTATGGGGATGTGCAATCACATCTTGAAAACTCAAGATCCAAGCTACTTTCAGGTTTAGACTTAAAAACAAAGGAAATATTGAGTAGGATCAAATCTGGAAACACTAATTGTGAATCCACAGAAAGTAAAGAGGTCATTAGAGTCAAGAGATTGGATCGATACAGCAGTGGGTGTGAGAACCCTAAAACCCCAAATCTTTTTTTGGGGGCGGAAAAAAAAGTGGTTGTCTCCCACGTTATTTATTGAAATACCCAAATAGACTTTTGATAAATAATTTCCTAAGACTAAGGCTAAACATGGCACACAATGGGGAAATCCTGATGAAAAGAAGCCAAGGGGATCAAGCTGTGAAGCTTTGTACATTTTGTGCATTGCCAGGCAAACAATCCTTAAGACATCTTTTAATGGATTGTGAGGGTACCTGGGAAGCGAGACTGTTACTCCTTAGAAGGTTTGTGGATCGTGAAGAGGGCTTGATCTCAGAGTTCTTCTGGGACATACTGATAGCCGGTTATGAAGTATCTTTAACCTCTACAATAGTGCAAGTTTTGGAAAGCTGTAATATAGTAATCTAAGGCACAGTAAGGGGAATCTGTTCCTACGTAATGGTATATAGTAGTTAATATACCCTAACACCAAACTGAAAAGATGCAGTAACTGTTAAGTCAGAAGTATTATGTGATGCGTTTCGTCTTTTTTTAATCTCTTTTTAGGGTAATGGTTAACATATATGGTTTTATATTTGTTTTTTTACTTCAACATGCTTTGTAAAGATTTTTTAATATAACCAAATACAAATAATTAAAAAAAGAAAGATTACAGCTTGGCACCTAAGAAGGAAATATGTTCATAGTTCTTTCTATATTGATGGTTTTTACCTATTTATATCAATTCTATTCTCTGATTAATATGGCCATGGTTTGTTATAGGTAGCTTCCTTGCCAAATTCAATCTGTAATCTTGTGTGATTTTTAACTTAGCATTTTGTTTGTGATTTTTATTGTTTTTGTTTACTTTTATGGTTGTCTGCCAAAATAAAATGTTGTGCTACGACTACCATAATTACGTCAACAAGAGAGGTGACATGGGCTTCTGTGCAGAGAAGCAATGCGATTGTGGTTCTGTGCTCTGGAGAACAGCGTGTCTGTGACTGCAGCTCATCTGGCCGGCAAGGAGAAATTCCCTAGCGGATGCACATAGCAGGCAGTATGTTCTGGAACAGATTTTCTCTCTGGGGTACTCCATAGGTGGACCTCTTCGCTTTCAGTGCAAAACAAGAAGTGCAGGTAGTTCTGCTCCAGGGAATTTCCTTGTCCGGTAACTCTGGGGGACATCTTGATGGTCGATTGGGACTTCAACCTGCTCTATGCATTCCCACTGTTCCCTTTCTTTCTGCTTTTTCTCAGGAGACTGCATCTGTTCATGTCCACAATGATTTTGTTCGCTCCAGATTGGGCCCTTAGACGGTAGTACCTGAAGTTACTGCACAAGCCATCTACCTTCCCTGGCTTCTTCTGCAGAGGACAGAAACTCTGAGGAGGCGTGTCCTGCACCCGAAACTCTGCAGCCTTTACCTTCATGCCTGGGTGCTGAAAGGCTGAGGTATAGTGACTGGGGTTTGTCAGAGAATGTTCTGGACATACTATCTGCTAAAAGATCTGCCACCAAGTTCATTTATGCCTGCAAGTGGTGGAAGTTTTCGTCTTGGTGCCGGGCGAGGAATCTGGTCCGTTTTAGTTGCTCCAATTCCTCTATTTTTTGAATTTCATGTGTCTTTGGCCTGACGGGCCGTCAAAATGATACAGTGAAGGGTTATCTTGCTGCCATTTCGGTCTTCAAGAGGACCCTGGAGCTGGACTCCTTTTTCATGACCCTCCACGGTCATTCAGTTCCTGAAGTTTCCCCCATGCCAGTTTGTTGTTCCGGCATGGGATTTGAATTTATTGTTGATGCATTGAATGGGCGCTCCATTTGATTCCCTTTATTCTCGTTCCTTTAGACTGCTCATTTTTCTGGTTTCTTTCACTTCCGCTAGATAGGTGAGTGAGGTCCAGGATCTGTTTGTTTATCCTCCCTACTTTTTTTTCCAAGAAGAAGGGACATTAAGCGTTAGACCCTCCTTCCTTCCGAAGATGGTGTCTGATTTTCCATCTACCCGTCTACTTTCCCGTTTCCATCGGCTAGATCCGTTGCAGGCCCTCAAGCAAGAACAGGACTGATGACCACTTTTTTGTTGGTTACGTGGGTGCCCGAAGCTGTCAAGGCCGCTAGCAAATGAACAGTTTCTCAATGCATCATTCTCTGCTTCTCAGAATGCTACAGCGTGGCTGGGAGGGAGGTTCCTGGGGGTCTCAATGCTCACTCCACCAGAGGGTTGGCCGCCATCTCGACTCTGTAACGCAGAGTGCCTGTTTGGGATATTTTCCAAGCGGCTACATGGGCTTCTTTGCACATGTTTGCTTAACACTACTGTGTGGAGTCTGTCTGGTCAGAATGCTTTTTTCAGCCGAGATGTCCTTCAGAGTTTTTGCGTTTAGGCGGTATACTTGCTACCCTCCCTCCTCCAGGTTGTTGTACTGCTTTGGAATTGGGAGGAAGGAGCCCATTAAAAGAGCATATTACTTTCCCCTCTCTCTCTCTTTAATGTTCATTCTGATGGTTGTTCCTCCCACAGATTTCTCATCCCCCCTCCCTACCTGCCCCTCTTGGGGGTACCTAGTACACCTTTGTTCTGCGGTCCCTTAGTGTCTGAGTGCTAGAGAAAAAGGTTGAAACTGAGGGCACAGCTACTCTATATATATGTCCGGCATGTAGAGGTGTCGGGGGGGGGGGGGGTGCTCTGAGGAGGGGGGTGTCGCTGCCAAATATTTCTCAAGGGGATATGGATAATCCTGGATGGAGAATCTGTGGGAGGAATGTGCATCAGAAAGAACATTACCGAGAGGTAAGTAATTTGTTGAGTCTGAATATAGATCTAATTTTTATGACACATTATGGCCAACTTTGGGCCTAGGTCCAACAATTCTATCACATCGGTGTCAGAAGACAACCCTCAAGTATAAACTCACCATCAGCTGTTGGACACTAGTGCTCAAGGACCCTAATGGGGAAGGGCACAGGACACCGACAATGGAAATCTTGGGCGTCTAAGATCAAATGGGTGCCAGCCATTAGAGAGCATGTTAAGATAACAGCGGACACTTCACTGTTCAAATATGTGTAACATACTTTGCATTTACCACACTATTCAAGCGAGGAAACCATTGTGAAGCTTGAGGCACACTGGGGTAACATTGGAGACAGCACCAGTTAAATCTCAAGAGCATATTTTAGTATGTACTAGCCAGGATAACTTGGCAGCTGCATTGAAATCGCTACAATATCCTGATGCTACAGGCTGCAGAACACAGGTTTAGACTTTGTGTGATGAAGATGCTATACTTAAGTGTTTTTAAACCTCTCATTGCAACACGCCTTTGTTAGGGAGAATTCTCTGTTAAGGCTAATTTCCCAAACCTAATGAGCCCCCCAGCAGTTTTGCTGGATTTTTGGGGTTTATTTTTTTCTCCTGCTAAGAGTGAGACTCTTTCTCCCACTCTTAGACATGATTTGAGATATCCTTTGACTTTGTAATGTGTTTTATGGGCTATGGGGTCTTTTACTCCATAGGGTTTCATGTAGTTTGTGGTAAGTGTGTTACACAGCACCCTCAGTGCAGTAACACAGGGGTGTCATAGTGACCCCCAAACATAGACTCCATACCCTGGGACTGACTACTGTCTCCCAGGGCATGTAAACTCACCATTGACTTTACTAGTCTTAAATTGGGAACAGAACCAGTACAAACCATCATAGTGTGGAAGTACTGGTAGGGGTAATTAGATTGCCCCTGGGTCTGTTTTTCGAGGGGGCACTGTGCAGTCCCCCCTCGTCGAGTTTCTGGCTGGTGGCAGTGGTTACCACGCGAAATATTCCACCGGAATATTTTCTATGGGATTTTCCCATTCATTTTAAACGCACCACTTTTTGGTGCAATGTTAAAGATACCGCTGGGTTATTTATTTAATATTTATTCCCCGGTTGGGTCTTTTTGCCAGGACTCGGTTTTAAAATGGTGTTTGTGTTCGCCTCTGTAACTCCAACCCAAGTCGAGCCCTTTGTTCCACTTTTTGGCGGGCTTCTCCACAGAAGCCTCCAAAAGTGGTGCCACTCTGTCTAGGTCTACAGGATGTGTGGCAGGGGAGTTTAGGCACCCTGGACTGAGTTGCCTTGGCAACTCAAGTCGCACTCTTGTGTGATTGGCCCAGTGGTGAGCCGCCCGACTCACCACTTAGCATGTTTGAGTGACAGCTAGGACTGATGCATGTGGGTTTTCTGCATAAAAGTAGGACTTTGGGGACTGGAACTTCAAAGTCGCCACAGGACCAAAGAATCCAAAGAGGGAGAAGCTGAGCTGACCTGCAATGACGACACCACCGGTGCAGCCCTGCTGAACCGCCTCACCACTTCTTCCAACGACAGAGGAGATCTTCATCCCGAAGAGTCTTCTTCCTTTGACTGGTGGGGTTAACCAGTTTGCCCGCCTTTTTGCCTTCCCGGATCATCTCGTGGCCGCCTTGCCTGTGCCAAGCACCCCGCCAACCGGGATACCACTTTTTACCACTACCGTGAATAAAAGGGTAGTACCTTTTAACCGGAGAACTCTGCGGCTGGTTTCTTCCCTGGCAGTGCAACGACCTTCAGCTTTCCTCCACGTCGAGATCTTCTCTTCCTCTGGACGACACCGCGACTTGCACCCGCTGCCAGGAACAACTGCCCCCGCTGGAGGATCCTCTCCACTTTCAAGGTACTGTGTCCACCTGGCCTCCCTCGCAACGGTCTGTGTGGGGTGTCTCTTAAATCCTCAACTTACCACTTGGGTTGGCCCTAGGCTGGCTAAATGAACTTTTCAGAGCTGAACTAATTCCTTTTTGAACTCTCTGCAAGACTTTTCAAGCCTCTTAAACTATGTGATCCTGGGAGCATTGGTGTTCTACTCTCTCTAAGAGGGAGCCTGGCCTCTGAACTTTTTGCTCACAAGTAGACTTTGACTTTCCTGCCTTGCTGGGTGCTTCTAAAGTATTAGTGTTGTGTGCTTTTCTAATTTCTGCCTTTAACCTCCCTTTTTTGATAACTTAGAGTGCCATCTTTAGTTAAGCGCTCACCTCTGTCTGAAAATAAGTGGTGTTAACTAAGACTTGGAATAAGGGATGTATATATATATTAATAGTGACTGTTTTGAACTTGCTTACATAATAGTGCTGGAGTGTTTCTATAAGTCTGTCTTTAAATAAATAATTATATACTTTGATACTAAAGCTCTGGTCAGTGTTTGCTTGTGCTACTGTATTTTGGTACCCATCTTGTATACTCTATACACTGTCTAACTCTTCTTGAGAGAAGTCTGGCTGCTCAGCCACAGCTACCAGGTAAATCTGGATGGTACAGACTGCTACCAATTGGGTTTACTGCCAACACCTGTAGTCCTAAGCCTTTTGCAGTGGTCCCTAAGGGAACTGCACAGGTTTCTGCCTAACACAATATGCCTTTTAAAATAACATCAGTAATTTTAGAACACTACCGGGGCCCACTTTAACACTGCCTGGGCCTAACTGTACATGTGAAGTAGATTTGTTTATCCGTTTTTAGGTTTTGTGAAATTCAACTTTCAGATCGAAATGTAACGGTAAACGTGTTCCCTACTTTCAGAGGTTTAATGGTCTTTAAGATAAGGCAGTAGTTTCCAGATTCACGTTGATTTATTTATAGAGCGCTTTACACCAAGCCATACTGTTCTTCTGCCAATTTTAACATGTTTTTTCTTTTTTTTTCTTAATTTTGATAACTGTGCTGTGGCTTTCTCTTTATGAATCATTTCACTCTGCACCATCTGACCAAGTCTGTGGGACTTAAAAGTCCAATCTTTTGTTCCATCTCTACATAGTATGTTCAAGTTAGTCCAATAAAAGGTCTTTTCTTTGCATGTTTGTCGCAAAATTAAGCATTACATGCCACCACCTTACCAGCTAAGTTATGTGTTTGTTGATGCACAGTGGAACTGGTTGCAGGTCTTCAAGAAAGCAGAGCTGAAAAGTTGCAGTGGCATTTTGAAGTGATAAGCAGAAAATACTTGAATTGCCAAACATTTCTTTAATGGATAATTTTGAATGTTTTATTCAGTATTATTTCTGTTAAGTCTACTGAAAATAGTATAATCCCTAGCTAACTGGTACATGACAATGTGAAACATTAAATAAATGCATAGTGGCTAAGGTTTTTGAACTTTTTGCTTACAGCAGAACGTACAGCAGAAGTCGTTCCAGGAGTCGCTCTTACAGTCATAGAAGGTCCAGGTAAATTAGTATTACATAAAAGAACAATGGGGAAACGATTTCATCAACAAGACCTATGTTTTCCTGGGTTGAACTCTGCCAGTGTTAGGATATTTTTTTACTTGTGTTTGGTACATTTTCATTTTTGTATTTTGAGCAAAGCAATGATGCTGCTTTCAGCTACATTGTCAGTTATCCAAAACTACAGCATTTGGCTTACTTGAGAAATAGTGCCTGCTTCTGTGCCTGCAAGCCCAACTGAGCAAAGCTAATGAGGAGAGCTGCTTGCTCATAAAGAAGCCATTTTGCACTTCAACAGCATGCAATATTGCTACAGGCACCCAGCTGCGGGGCTGTGTGTGACTAGCGTGCCCATAGGGGAGGGAAAAGTGAAGAATAAAAAGCACCATTCTAGAATGATGGACAAGCAACTGATGCTCTGTGGCCTGCCAGTACTACTCCCGTTTCATTTTTGATGGGGAATAGAAATGTAGTAAGAAAGATTGGAGCGCGACTCCAGGTCGGGAGGCAAGCCGGGACTAGCGGTGAGAGAAACTTACGCAGGCACAGGTAAGGAGGTCGGGGTGGTGGTTGGGGGAGTGCTGGCTGGGGAGGACTGATCGAGGTACTGGGCCGCACACTGATGGCACATGGAATCCTAAAAGCTTTCGGCATCCATAGCTGCACCAGCTCATATTGACCAGTATTAATTTATTCTGATTGGCTCCCAAGATTCCAAAATTCCACACATGATTCTAATGTAGATCATATATAGATGTGTATGCTATGCTTGTGAGTGCTCCCTCATGCTTCTTTCTACCTGATGGGGCCCCTCCAACTCCTATCACGTTCTCACTCGCAGCCCTAGCCCTGTTTTTCCCTTCCTCCATCTACACAATGTAGTGCTCCTAGAAGATTTGGTAAGTTTAGCCATTGTATTGCACTTAGAGGAATTGCAAGGGTAGCCATGTATTGCACTTGGATGATTCTTTGAGGGTAGCCATCGTATTTCACCTTTCTGATGTTTGTTAATCTGCTTAGAATCGCATGCTGTGCATATGGTCCGACATACAGTGGTAACCGCGGAGTATTGCATCTTGTCTTTCGAGAATCGAAAGGGGACGTCGACATGGGCGTGCCTGTAAAACTATCCCTACATGATGTGTATTGTACCCAAGATCCCTCAGGCGTCTAGGTCCCTCAGATTGTTTTTTCCACCCAGCATACCGGTCGCCTTGATTTGGAGCTTGTCAAAGACATTGCTTATTGTCCCCTCGACCTTTGGTCAAATAGTTATATAAAATAATCAGATCACCCTATCCGTCCCTTCTCCAGCATGGGGCCTGGCATGGATTCACATGCTCATGAATATTACCTGTCGTCAGGCTGGGAATCCTCGGTAAAGAAAAAAAAAGTTTGTTTCGTTTCTGAACTGCCTTTCTACTAATAACCAATCACTAGTCTCTGGGTCATACTGCCCCCAGCCAATGACTGCCCTCTACCTAAGCCCCTCCTCTGGCAGCCATCTTCAGATTTTTACTGCACGTTCAAGTATTGGGAGTCCTCGTGCTTAGCTCTCAAGCTTTTACTGTGTGTTACGTTTTTTTCAAAGAGTTTACTCTAATTTTTTTGGCCAATTCGAGCCTCGAGCTCCACCGATTCATCTTTCGAATAACGGGGACCCGTTTAGGAAATTTCTTCTCCCCTTAAGGGTGATTTTCCGTCGAATTTCACTTCTTGGAGGATTCCGGAAGATCTTTGAGGCCTACACTGCGTGGTCATGGCTCAATAGAAAGGAGACTAGACACTCGTTGGATCAAACCTGTTTAGGATCTGCCCAGGATGTGGACTACAAAACGTCTTCAAGGAAGATGAGCACTCCCGGTGTGTCTACTGCCTGCAGTCCGAGAAGTCGCACGTGGAGGAGGACTATTCTTTCTGCAAGTACATGTTCGTCTGGAACATGAAGGACCGTCTTAAACGACTCGCTGGAGGCAAAGAGCCCGGCAGCTGGTGAGAAGTAGTCTGAGCGGTCTTCTAAGACCTTTGAGGGCGCTCCAGCGACGGGGGCCCAAAAGAAGGCAAAGCACAGCGAGTCTGCGGGCACCGGGAGTGCCGTTGGTTCCGGCTCCTCGGCTGCCAGGCCAGGCGCAACATCACCGATGCCGTCAACCACAAGCCAGCGCTCCGGCTCGGTGAAAAGGAAGTCGGAGAACTCGGGAGAAGCCCCGGGCCGATCCCGACGGAGAAAGCCAAGGGGGAGCTAGGTGATGACCATCCCCCACCACGATGAAGGCCTCAGACGCGCCTATGGTTGTAAAGGCCTGGATTGAGGGCGTTGTGGCGTCCCTGGCGAAGCCCGCAGAGGCGACCCCAGAGGAGAAGGCCTCCTGCCATCCCAGAGGGAATCGTCTTTCCAACCGATCGAAAAGACCCCTGTGACGCCCCTGGTCGAGAAGGAGGGGCCGCTGTAGTCCTAGCGGACTCAGATACCTCCTCCGAGGACAAACTGTCATCATGTCAGTCCTGGACAAGAGGTTCGACGAGGTCAGGGCTTACGGGAAGGATCCCGACAAGGCGGACGTGGAGAGTGAGGGTGCAACCGAACAGCAGGTTGATGAGGAACCAGAGGAGCCTCTGCCGACGCTACGTCGCAACCGATGCCACCACCGTCGGACAGGTCGGAAGACATCTTGCTGGCGCTGCACACCCTGTGCACAGAGGTAAGGACAAGGTTGCCCTTATCGCGACGGACGATCCAGCTGCGCCTGGACCGTCTGAGTCCTCAAGCCGAGCGGAGACGAGTCCATCCACCCCCACCTGTCCATCATTCACCTCCATTCCCTCCGCCGACTGACTGAGACGGCGACGACAAGGGACGGACAATGGTGGAGACGACGGAACAGATCTCCCATCTCCCATCGCCCCTTCACCGGGCTTCCCCTCCCAACGAAATTGGTTTGTTTCACGCCATGATGGCCAGGTCCTCTGAGCTTTTCCAGCTATGCCCCGGAGAGCAGAAGGTCCTTTATCAACGACGAGAAGCCAAGAGGAAGACCGTACTCTCAGTTCCGCTGTTGGACGACATTTGGGACGAAGGACTGTCCCTTCTGAAGAACCCGTCCACGGCCCCTGCGACGAGAGACTGGTACGAGAAGTAGTACCGGGTTCCAGACTCCGCTCCTATGTACCTCAGGGCACAGCCATCCCCGGGCTCAGTGGTCTCCGCGGCGGCAAAGAAGAAAGCAGCAGGGGCAACGGCATTGACTTCCACTTCTCCAGCATGGGGTCTGGCATGGATTCACATGCTCATGAATATTCCCCGTCGTCAGGCTGGGAATCCTCGGTAAAGAAAAAACCAGTATCAGTTTCGTTTCTGATCTGTCTTTCGTAGTAATAACCAATCACTGGTCTCTGCGTCATACTGACCACAGCCAATGACTGCCCTCTACCTAAGCACCGCCTCTGGCAGCCATCTTCAGATTTTTACCGCACGTTCATGTGTTGGGATCCTCGTGCTATTGCTCTCGAGCGTTAGTGCTATTTTTTCGCGCTTTTTACAAAAAACTTCGATTCTTTCGGTCAAAAGAGCCTCAAGCTCCACCGATCCTACATCCGATCAACGGGGACCCGTGTCGGATTCATCTGTGCCCCTCAAGGGTGAAGATTTCGTCGAGCTACACTTCGGAGGACTCCAGAAGCTTCTCAGGCCCTGTCTCGGAGATGGCCCAGGAGAAGGGAAGCTCGACGCCCGGAAAGCTGTTCAGGGTCTGCCCTGGATGCCAGCTGCAGAACGTCTTCAAGGAGGACGAACACTCTTTCTGCCTTTACTGCCTTCATGAGGACAAGACGCACGTGGAGAAGGACTGTGCGTTTTGCGGCAACATGTCGGAACGGACCATGAAGGACCGCCATCAACGTCTCGCCAACTGGCTGGAGGGTAAGAGCCCGTCTGGCGAGAAGAAGAAGAAATCCGAGCGGTCTTCTAAGACCTTTGAGGGCGCCCCGGCGACGGGGGCCCAACATAAGGCCAAGCACCGCGAGTCCGCTGGCACCGGGAGCGCCGAACGGTCGGGCTCTGCGGGCGCCAGGCAGGGCGCACCCTCCCCGGCACCATCAACCACGAGCCAACGCTCTGGGTCGGGTAAGAGGAAGGCCGAGCACCCGGCGAAGCTCCTGGAGAGGCCCCGGTCGAGCTCTAAGGCAGAGGAGGAGCGTGGCAGTGCCCCCTCCCTCAAGGATAAGGCGGTGAGCGCACCTAAGGTGGTGAAGGCCTTGATCCATCCGACCAAGCCCTCTATCGAAACGGTCGCGGCGGCCCTGGCTCAGCCTGTGGTGGCTGCACCAGTGGTGGCGACCTCAGGGCCCAGAATCTCCCTGCCTCCTCGGAGGGAGTCTTCCTTTGTGCCCATCGATAGGACCCCCGTGAAACCCTCCGTGGGGAAGAAGAAGGGGGGGCAGGGCGTCGTCGTAGAGTCGGCCTCAACCTCAGAAGAGGAACTGATCGAGGTCTTAAGCCACGGCCTAGGCGTGGAAGAAGGCCAGCCCGTCGGAATGGACCCCGACGCAGGTGACGACGACGACATCGTCGAGGATACCGACGGGGCCCCTGCTCGCCCGTCGGATTCCCCTCTGCCAGCGCCGCAAGACAACTCGGCGGCCATTTTGTTGGCCATACAGTCCTTATGCTCCGAGATAAGGACGAGGCTACCGTTACCGACGGAGGAACCTCTCCCGTCGGGGGATCCAGAACCGGGACCTTCTGGTGTTCCCCCTACCAAGAAAAGAAGGATCCATCCACCACCTCCTTTTCAACCGTCGCGCCCCTTCCAGCCCTCCTCCCCGTCCACCCGAGGGGATGATACGGGGACTGACACGGCAGCGACGGGTACGGACGACGAGGCATACGACGAGGATTTTCCGTCGTCGCCTCCCACCAGGGCCTCTCCGCCCGACGAGATCGGATCTTTCCACTCCATGATCTCCAGGGCTTCCGAGCTTTTCCAACTCTGCCCTGAGGAGAAGAAAAAGGAAGGCTTCCTTTATCAGCGGCGCGAGGCCAAGAGGAAGACGGTCCTCGCAGTGCCTCTGTTGGACGACATTTGGGATGAGGGCCTTTCCCTCCTCAAGAACCCTTCCACGACGCCAGCTAGAAGAGACCGGTACGAGAAAAAGTACCGGGTCCCGGACACGGCCCCCCTATGCCTCCTAAGCGGGGGGGGGTGCGGCCTCCACATCGACTTCCCCGCCGGACGGCGAGGGAAAGAAATTGGATACTATGGGGCGTAGAGTCATCTCGTCGGCAGCGACGACGATTAAAGCGGCCAACGCCTTGGCTATCGTGGCCCGCTACGACAGGGAGCTCTGGTACAAGATGGCTCCCCTGCTGGATTTTCTGCCGGACGACAAGAGGGCGGAGGCCCTTGAGATCCTGCAGGAAGGTGAGGTGGCCTCGGACCACGCCATCACCGTGGCGACGGACATCGCCGACACTGGATTCCGCCAGCTGGGCAACGGTGTTTGCCTTCGACGTCGTGGATGGCTCAAAGCTACGGACTTCCGGCAGGACGTCCAGACCAGAGTCCTGGACATGCCCTTCGACGGGAACAACCTGTTTGGGAAGACAGTGGACGATTCCCTTCAGGCCATCAAGGCGGATACTGAGACGGCCCGGGCCCTTGGAGTCCTGCAACGACGGACGCCCTTTCGGAGCGGCGGAGGCAAGGGCGCCTCCAAAGGTTCCGGCGGCGGTTTCGCTTCCTACCGTCAAGCGGCCCGCTCGTCGTCGCAAGAGGCCTACAGAGGACGAGGCAAGTCTAGCGGACCCCGCCGTCGTCGCCAAGGAGGTCAAGGCGGCAAGGCCGCTTCCAAGCAGGATTGAACCGGCCTTGGGGTCGGGCCCCCACCGAAGCACCCCGGTGAGAGGCCGGCTGGCGGGCTTCGTCAGCGTGTGGGAGTCCATCTCCACCGACCGTTGGGTGCTGGACGCCCTGGCCCGGGGCCACGCGCTCGAGTTTCAAAGAAGGTGCCCGCGCGTCCCCCCCGTGGCCAGGAAAGAACTTCACGTCCCTCAACTTCTCCTGGAGGTAAAGGCGATGCTCAGAAAGGGCGCCATCGAACTCGTCCCAAAGAGGCTTCGGGGCTCCGGAGTCTACTCGAGATACTTCCTCGTGAAGAAGAAGACGGGAGGATGGCGCCCCATCCTGGACCTGCGACGTCTGAACAAGTTCAAAGCCCTTCCCTTCGGACTACGGTCGGCACCCAGGGTATTCACCAAGTGCCTTGCACCGGTGGCGGCGCAGCTGCGCCGCGAGGGGATCCACGTCTACCCCTACCTGGACGACTGGCTCATCCGCGCCAAGACGAGGGAGCTCGCCGTGGTCCACACGGCAAGGACCGTCCAACTCCTCACGGACCTGGGATTCTCCGTGAACTACGCCAAATCCCACCTGGTGCCCGCGCAAGTCGCACTGGTTCTGGGAGCGAGGCTCGACACAGTGTCCCTTCTGGCCTCCCCGTCGGAGGAGAGGACCAGGACCATCTTGGGCAAGGTGCAACGGATGTTGGTGGCCGACGCGGCCAAAGTGAGGTCCATCAAGTCCCTCCTCGGGATGATGTCTTCCTGCATCTACCTCATTCCCATGTGCAGGCTCCGGATGCGCCCGTTGCAAGAATTCCTGGATGCGCGCTGGATCCAGACGACGGGCAGCTTCGAGGAAAGGATCAAGCTCGACGAGAGTTTCCGACGAGCGATACGGTGGTGGGGCACCCGCGCGCATCTGACGGCGGGCATGGACTTCCAGACCCCAGCCCACCAGGAGACTGTGACCACGGATGCCCCCCTGGAAGGGTGGGGAGCGCACACCGAAAATCTGCACGCAAGGGGACTCTGGCTCCCGACGGAGAAGTCCCTACATATCAACGTCCTGGAGCTCCGTGCAGTGTTTTGGGCCCTCCGGTCCTTCCTTCCGTCCCTCAAGGGCAAGGTGGTGAGGATCTTCACCGACAACACCACCACCATGTTTTACATCAGGAAACAGGGCGGAACCAGGTCCCCAGCGCTGTCCAAGGAGGCGCAGGACCTGTGGCATTGGGCCGTCGCCCAAGGGATTTTTCTGGTGCCGTTTCATCTGGCAGGGATAAAAAACACCATCGCCGACTCACTCAGCAGGGAGCTGCGCTCGTGCCACGAGTGGGAACTACGGCAGGATCTGGTGGATCGCCTCTTCCGACGGTGGGGCACACCCCAGATCGACCTGTTCGCGACGGCGACGAACACCAAGTGCCGGAGGTTCGCCAGCAGGTTTCCCCAGACGAGGAGCATGGGCGATGCTTTCTCGTTCCCCTGGGAGGGCCTGTTCCTCTACGCGTTCCCTCCCTTGCCTCTGCTAATCCGGCTCGTCAACCAGCTCAAGAGGTCACGGTGCAGGATGATCCTCGTCGCACCTGCGTGGCCGAGGCAGATATGGTTCCCGGACCTTCTGGACTTGTCAGCGTCCCCGCCGATCAAGCTGCCGGCGGACGCGGATCTACTCTCCAGGGAAGGAGGCGCCATCCTCCACCACGACCCGAAGTCGCTGAACTTGCAGGCCTGGCTCCTGCAGCACTAGAGTTTGGAGGATACGACATACCGGCCGATTGCAGAGAGGTTCTTGCAAAGGCCAGGGCGTCCTCGACTCTTAAATGCTACGGACACAAATGGAAGAGGTTCTCTGTCTGGTGCCACGCACAGAAGATTAACCCTCTACGGATTACGGCTCCCCAAGTACTGCCGTACCTGCTGACGCTGGCCAAAGCTGGTCTGGCACATGCGTCCATCAAGATTCATCTTGCTGCGATCTCCCGATACACCAGAACCACGGGCCGGACGTCCTTGTGGTCTCATCGTCTGGTGAAAGAGTTCATGAAGGGACTGTTCAGATCGTTCCCGCCGGTGAAGGCTCCGGCCCCGGCGTGGGAGCTCAACGTGGTGCTGACCAAGCTCATGGGACCTCCGTTCGAGCCTCTGCACTCGGCCCCGTTGAAGTTTCTATCGTGGAAAACAGCTTTTCTTGTGGCCATCACCTCCGCACGACGAGTGGGAGAGATCCAGGCCCTTTCCTGCAAGGCCCCGTACTTGACTTTCCACGACACGAGGGTAGTGCTCAGGACGCACCCCTCCTTCATGCCCAAGGTACCGTCGGACTTCCATCTCAACGAACCCTTGGTGTTACCTGTGTTCTTCCCGTCGCCTTCGTCGCCGGCTGAGAGGACTTTGCACTCGCTGGATGTAGCTAGAGCGCTGAAGTTCTACGTGGACCGCACGAAGGGTTTTCGGAAGACGTCACAACTCTTTGTGAACTTTGGACCTGTCAATCAGGGGAAGGCTCTCTCGAAGGCTTCCATCTCCAGATGGCTCTCCGGCTGTATCATGTGCTGTCACCGGTTGGCAAACCGACCGCTGCCTGGCTGTCCGAGAGCCCATTCCACCAGAGCGATCGCAGCTACCACGGCGTTCCTATCTGGTGTGCCCCTGCTGGACATATGCAGGGCTGCTACGTGGAGGTCGACGCACACCTTCACTAAATTCTACTGCGTCGACCGGGATTCCAGGGAGGAGTCCAGGGTCGGCCAAGCAGTGCTGCGCAACCTGTTCGCCTGAGGTGAGCCTGGTGAGGAGGTAAGATGCTTAATGTTGAGTTGATGTGATGCTTAATGTTGAGCCTTTGCCACCTCCCGTGGTTGTGCATGTGTGTACTGCTATGTATTCTTTATTCATGAGCATGTGAATCCATGCCAGACCCCATGCTGGAGAAGGAACAAGTTACTTACCTGTAACTGTTGTTCTCCAGCATGGGTCTGGCATGGATTCACATGCGAACCCTCCCGCCTACCCCTCTGCGGCTCTTCACTTGGTCATACTGCCACTTCACGTGCTTCCAAATCTGAAGATGGCTGCCAGAGGCGGTGCTTAGGTAGAGGGCAGTCATTGGCTGTGGTCAGTATGACGCAGAGACCAGTGATTGGTTATTACTACGAAAGACAGATCAGAAACGAAACTGATACTGGTTTTTTCTTTACCGAGGATTCCCAGCCTGACGACGGGGAATATTCATGAGCATGTGAATCCATGCCAGACCCATGCTGGAGAACAACAGTTACAGGTAAGTAACTTGTTCCTTCCCCGCCGGACGGCGAGGGGAAGAAGCCAGACGCCATGGGACGTCTGGTCATCTCGTCGGCAGCGACGACCATCAAGGCAGCCAACGCTCTCGCTATGGTGGCCCGCTACGATAGGGAGCTGTGGTTTAAAATCACCCCCCTCCTGGACTTCCTCCCGGACCACAACAGGGCGCAATCCCTTGAAATCCTACAAGAGGGCGAGGTGGCTTCGGATCACGGTAGCCACGGACATCGCCGACACTGGGTTTCGCCATATGGCCAACAGCGTTTTCCTTTGCTGGCGCGGTTGTCTCCGGACCACCGACTTCAGTCAGTACGTACAGACCAGGGTACTGGACATGCCGTCGGCGGGAACAACCTGTTCGGTAAGGCGGTGGACGAGTCACTGCAGGCCATTAAGGCAGAAACTGAGACGGCCCGTGCTTTGGGCACGCTTCCTCAGCGACGGCCGTCCTTTCGGACCTCCGGAGCCAAGTCTCAGTTTGCCTCCAAAGGATTCGGCAGCAGCTCTTTATCGTACCGTCAAGCGGCTCGCTCTTCGCAGGTAGCCTACAGAGGCCGCAGCAAGGCCGGTGGACATCGTCGCCAAGAGGCCCAAGGTTGCAAGGCCTCTGCGAAGCAGGATTGAACCGGCCGTGACAATGGGCCCCCACCCGAGCAACCCGGTTGGAGGGAGGCTGGCTGGCGAACTTCGTCAGCTTGTGGAAATCAATCGCCACCGACCATTGGTTGCTGGATGCGGTGGCCCATGGGCACACTCTGGAGTTCTGGAGTTCAAAAGGAAGTGCCCACACTTTCCACCGGTGGCCAGGAAAGAAAACCACATTCCACAGCTAAAAAAGGGCACAATAGAGCTTTTCCCGAAGAGACTCCGGGGCTCCAGAGTGAACTTGCGGTACTGTCATGGGTATCAGGCAGGTAGTTAGGGCATGTTGGGTGGAGGCTTGGCAGACCTGACATAGGCACACAAACAACCCATAGCAAATCCCTCTTTTAATTCCTTCCTAGTAACTTCCTGGTTACCACTTCCTGTTGCCAAACAGGAAGTGCATGATGATTCATGAGCTCTCTAGTGTTTGAGTGTGGCTGGCTATATAAGCCACACCCAAGATTCTTCCAGTGCTTCGTGTTGCTTACTGTGAGCTGTATCAACAACACACTTGCCGTGCTCTGGATCATCCTGCTTCTGCTTATCTGCTCCGGATCATCCTGCTTCTGCTTATCTGCTCCGGATCATCCTGCTTCTGCTTATCTGCTCCGGATCATCCTGCTTCTGCTTACCTGCTCCGGATCATCCTGCTTCTGCTTACCTGCTCCGGATCATCCTGCTTCTGCTTACCTGCTCCTGCTTACCTGCTCCGGATCATCCTGCCTCTGCTTACCCGCTCCGGATCATTCTGCTTCAGCTTACCTGCTCTGGAAGAACCGCCGTTCTTACTCCACACCGCAGCTATCTCCAGTCAACTGTAAGAACAAAGAACAACTGTGTTAACACGCGCACATGAGTAATGCTGCGCATACTCACTGAATCTTCCTGCAACGCTGCAATCCTGGTCAGTTGTACGAGCGCACAAACCCCTGCAAAAGAAAGAAGAGACATTCATTGCGGTGCATACTTACCAAAAGCCTCCGTGTATACTTACCCAACCTCCAAGTCTCCCGTAGCGCTAAACCCGGACTCGAGGCGCTAATACCACATAATTTCTCCTGCAAGGGAAAGGGAGAGGCATTACCAGGCACGCTCGAATTGAAGGCGCTGCGCAAAACTACCAGCAGCTAGCTTCTACACGCAGCGCGACTCACCCACAAAAATACCGGCAAACAAAGACAATACGGACAATTTTGGACACTCAACCTTCTCCGCGCAACATTCACTTGTGGGAAGGACATTCTAGCCAGTGAAGAAATTGGCGCCTTGAACACTTGGCCTCGCTGTGAAGGCATAAAACAGCACTTGGCATCTGAACTCAGCCTACAGACATTGGCACCAATCACATGAGTGAATCGTGCCCCTGCAAATGCGGGATGGAGTGCACACCCTACTAAAGATCAAGGTAAGCCCATAGGGGGAAATCACTGCACACAGTAAAGAGAGGGGAAGGGCCCAGGGGAATGAGGCGAATTCAGGTCTGAGTGTACACCTTGCATTTGACAGGTATTCCTCTGGGTAAAATGGGATGTGAAGACTCTGGGTCAAGGGAGGCTCGTCCATCGCTCCTGTAGCGACACAGGTGAGTGTGACAGGTACTTCCTCGTCCGAAAGAAGACCGGTGGCTGGCGACCCATCTTAGACCTCCACCGCCTCAACAAATGCATAAAATCTCAAATTCCGGATGGTCACCCTACAGCATGTGCTGGGACAGCTGGAAGAGGGGGACTTACTGTCGTCGCTGGACCTCGAGGATGCGTATTCCACATCCCCATACACAAAGGGCATCGGAAGTTTCTGCGCTTCGTGGTCCAGGGACGGCACTATCAATTCAAGGCACTGCCCTTCGGGTTGAAGTCGGCACCAAGGGTCTTCACCAAGTGCCTGGCACCGGTGCCGGCGCTGCTTTGCTGCTAGTGGATTCTTGTCTACCCCTATCTGGACGATTGGCTCATCCGAGCAAAGTCCAGAGAACTCGCCGTTAACCACACAGCGAGGACCGTCGTCCTGATCACAGAACTGGGGTTCTCGATAAACTATGCAAAGTCCTGCTTGGTGCCATCACAGGACACCCTGTTCCTGGGAGCCAGGCTCAACACGGTGGCGCAGCTGGCTTCACCGTCAGAGGAGAGGATAAAAGCCATCCTGGGCAAGGTACAATGGCTGTTGACCATGGAAGTTGCCAGGGTGAGGTCCATCAAGTCCCTGCTCGGCATGATGTAGTCATGCATCTACCTCGTGCGTCTGTGCAGGTTGCGGATCCTTGACACCCGTTGGATACAAGTGGCGGGAAGCTTCGAAGACAAGATCTCCCTCAATGAGGCTTTCCGACAAGCGATACGGTGGTGGGGCATCCGTGCGCACCTCACGGCGGGCATGGACTTCCAGACCCCAGCGCATCGGGAAACGGTGATGGCGGACGCCTCCCTGGAGGGATGGGGCACGCATACCGGAGATCTCCACGCAAAAGGCCTCTGGCTCCCAGAGGAGAGGTCGCTGCACATCAACGTCCAGAACTCCGGGCCGTGTTCTGGGCCCTCAGGTCCTTCCTTCCGTCCCTCAAGAGCAAAGTGGTACGGGTCTTCACCGACAACACCACCACGATGTTCTACATCCGGAAGCAGGGGGGCACAAGATCCCCGGCTCTCTCCAAAGAAGTGCAGCATCTGTGGCACTGGGCCATCACCTGGCAGGAGTGAAGAACACAGTCGCCGACTCACTCAGCAGAGAGCTGCACTCTTGGTACAAGTGGGAGCTTCGACAAGATCAAGTAGATCTCCTGTTTCGAAGATGGGACAACCCCCAGATCGATATGTTCTTGACGGCAACGAACACCCAAGTACAGGAGGTTCGCCGGCAGGTTTCCCCAGCCCGGGAGCTTGGGGGGATGCATTATCCTTCCCCTGGGACGGCCTGTTCATATATGCGTTCCCATCGCTGCCGTTGCTTCTGCGACTCATCAGTCAACTCAGACTGTCACGATGCAGGATGATCCTCGTCGCACCAGCGTGGCCGAGGCAGATATGGTTCCCGGACCTTCTGGACATGTCAGCCTCCGCTCCGGTCAAGCTGCCGATGGACGCAGAGCTTCTCGCCAGGGAAGGAGGCGCAATACTGCATTGCAACCCAGGATCGCTGAACCTGCAGGCCTGGCTCCTGCAGCACTAGAGTTTGGAGGCAACGATATCCCGGCGGACTGCAAGGAGGTGCTTGCGAAGGCCAGGATTTCCTCGACTCTTAAGTGTTATGGACATAAATGGAAGAGGTTCTCTGTCTGGTGCCGTGCACAGAAGATCAACCCTCTACGGATCACGGCTCCTCAAGTGCTGCCATACTTGCTGTCACTAGCCAAGGCGGGGCTGGCGCATGCCTCCATCAAAATTCATCTGGCGGCTATCTCCCGCTAAACCAGAATTCCGAGGCGATGACGCTGTGGTCTCACTACCTAGTGAAGGAGTTGATGAAAGGACTGTTCAGATCGTTCCCACTGGTGAAGGACCCGGCGTGGGAGCTCAGTGAGGTGCTGACCAGGCTCATGGGGCCGCCATTCGAGCCTTTGCATTTGGCTCCGCTGAAGTTCCTATCGTGGAAGACAGCGTTTCTGGTGGCCATCACCTCTGCACGACAAGTGGGAGAGATGTAGGCACCCTCCCTTAAGCCTCCAAATCTGACATTCCACGAGACAAGGGTAGTGCTGAGGACCCACCCCTCCTTCATGCCCAAGGTGCCGTCGGACTGCCATCTCAACGAGCCCTTGGTGTTTTCTTCCCGTCGCTGGCTGAGAGGACTTTGCACTCGCTGGATGTGGCTATAGTGCTGAAGTTCTACGTGGACCGCACAAATAGTTTTTGGAAGACATCACAGCTGTTTGTAAACCTTGGCGCTGTGAACCAGGGGAAGGCCCTCTCCGAGGCTTCCATTTCCCGGTGGCTCTCCGGCTGTATCATGCACTGTCACGGTTTGGCAAACCGACCGTTGCCCTGCCATCCGAGAGCCAATTCGACCAGAGCAATTGCTGCTACTACGGCATTCCTGTCTGGGGTGCCCCTGTTCGACATCTGCAGGGCTGCTATGTGGAGGTCAACTCACACCTTCATGAAATTCTACTGCGTCGACTGGGAGTAGAGGGAGGTGTCCAGAGTCTGCCAAGCAGTGCAGTGCAACCTGTCCGCCTGAAGGCGAGCCTGGTGAGGAGGTAAGAGATGCTTAATGTTGAGCCTTGCCACCTCCCGTGGTTGCATGTGTGTGTACTGCGATGTATTCTTGTATTCATGAGCATATGAATCCATGCCAGACCCCACACTGGAGAAGGAACAAGTTACTTACCTGTATCTGTTGTTCTCCAGCATGGGTCTGGGATGGATTCACATGCAAACCCTCCCGTCTACCCCTCTGCGGCTCTTCTCTTGGTCCTACTTTCTCTTGGTCCTACTGCCACTTTAAATGTTAACAAATTTGAAGATGGCTGCCAGAGGAGGGGGCTTAGGTAGAGGGCAGTCATTGGTTGGGACAGTATGACCCAGAGACCAGTGATTGGTTATTAGTAGAAAGACAGTTCAGAAACAAAACTGATTTTTTTCTTTACCGAGGATTCCCAGCCTGATGTTGGGGAATATTCATGAGCATGTGAATCCATGCCAGACCCATGCAGGAGAACAGTTACAGGTAAGTAACTTCCTTATTTCGACGGCTGTTCAAGACCTCCGCCCAAGACCTTCAGAATTCGATGGATGGTGATCCAGTTGGCGCTGCCGACTACATGGCCGGGCCTTCTGCCGGCCTATACAGTAGGGAGTGGGCTCGGGGTGGACATTTCTATACAAACTGAGAATGCCTTTCCCTTTCCTTCCTCCTTCCTCTTTCCGTTTTTGTCTTTGTCACTCTACCCATCCTCCGCTATGGAGAGGTCTCCATTTAGGTTTTGCCCTATTTGTAAGGGCAAATTCCCTTGGAAAGATAAGCACAGACGGTGTAACGTCAGTGACGATCAGACCTCCGAACCAGAAGTTGTTGACCTTTCGACAGAAGGCTTGCGTTCCGCATCGTCTGTCCCCTGCCCCGCTAGGCACGGCTTAGGCACTGCTATGGGGAATTCATACCCCGGCGACAAAGACGAACATGTACACAGCACAAAACACACAACCCCAAGTCAATCTTCGGCTCGGTCGAAGAAGACTTCAGCGCCAACGGGTACACCGGAACTTCCGGCAGCACCCGCCGACTGTCGGGATCGGCAGCCCTCCCCGCAGCCGCATTTGCACCTAGCGACCGGGCCATCGAAAACAATATGTGCTACCCCTAATGTACCAGTTTCCGTCAATCTCATTGCAAGAAGGCGTCCGGTGACGATAGGATTCCGGTTCCGCCGAAAGCGGCACCGCCGAAAAAAGGCTGCCGTCGAAAACAAGGCCTTGGCTCTGCCTACAAAGGCTCCCTCGCAATCGCAGGCTGAAGCTACGCACCTCCCCACTGCGGAGGACGTCGCCAACAGCTTAGCGAGGATGGTTTCCGCCGATTCTCAGAAACAGCAGTCCAGGGATACTCCGAGGCCTATAGAAAAGGCCAAGTATCCACCGAGGTCCAAAGATGGCCTAAGGGAGGTACCGGAACCCACCCATTTGTCGAAGTAGAGGCACAGAGACGTTACATCTGTCGGTCCCTCAGGAGGAGTTCTGAGGGCAAAGAAGAGTTGTCTTCGACATTGAGACTAAAACGTTGACGTTTTTCGACGGATTAACGTATTCAGGACCGTTTTCCATCTCTAGACCATTCTAGGTCTTCGGTTTGGACAAGAGAGAAATTTGAGCAATGCATGGAAAGGCTGGACAGGTTTGTTTCCCATTCAGAACAACCCACAACAAGGATGCCAAGGGATGAGAGCCCGGTGGACCCCAAAGCAAAACTTCCAAGGCTTTTTGACCCCTCTTTAGAAGAGGATATATACAACTATGACTTAACTGAAGAAGACACTCGGGTTGAGGATTTCATGAAGCCTGAGGACATGCATGATCCCATAGAGGGCTGGGAGGAGAACCCAGATGTGGGTGACCCTCAACCATGGCAATCTCCAGATCATCAAGATCCTGATGCCCTGTCTCTGGATTCTCCCCAGTCCACCCCCACTAGGCAACAACCCTTGCCAGTGGATGATCAATTGACTTTCAACGTAATGTTGCGTAAAGCAGCTGATCACTTTAAGATTGCCACAGATGAATCTGTTCCCGAAGGGGACTTTGTGGAGGACATTCTCAAGGAGAAGCCGCCGGCTAGCCAGGCTATTCCCCACCTTAATTCAAATAAGAAACGTCTGGCGCCCTCCTTATCAACACCTGCTCTTACTAGAGGTGTCAACCCACAAATAGAAAAACTCTTTCCTCCTTCTCCCTAGAGCCTCTTTAAATCAGAAGTCACTCCACCCCAGACTCTTTGGTGGGGACTACTACACGAAAGAGGGCAGAGGTCCCTTTGTCAACCGGCGAGGCACCCCCTGATAAGGGAGGTAAACTACTCTACACCCTCGGGAAGGGGATCACGGTTGCAGCAGCGTTTTCAACACGTATTGCCAACAACACGACCTTGTGGGCCTTACTACAGGAAGGCATACAGGAGGTTCCCAAACCTCTACGTACTTGTCTAATCACCACGGTCACTGAGAACACTTTGGATTCTGCCGAAACGGCTGGTTGATCCCTGGCTCAGGGCACACTCCTGAAGAGACATGCGTGGCTACGGAACTCTGGATTCAAGCCAAAGACACAAGCGTCACTGATAAATAACCAGTGGAAGATTCCAACCTGTTTGGGAAGGCGGTCGATGAGGCCGTTGAGACAGCAAAAAAGGAGCATGACACCCTGAAAACACTGTCAAATTACACAAAGACCCTTACAAGACGAGGATCTGGGTCCAATCGGCTTTTTCGTGGCCAACACTTACCTCAACAACAATATTCCTCAGGGAAATAATTGGAACTCTCCACAGGGAAATAGCGGATACACCACCCCGTATCCACAAAGGGGTCAGCGATGTGGGAAAGGAAGGGGCCAGAACTCTACACCTAGAGGCTCCCCGGCCTCGGGTTTAAAATGACCCAAAGGTTTGGGGTCCCCTCCCGTGCCTCCCCGGTCGGGAGCCGGCTAACATCGTTCCTTCAGGCATGGGAGGGGATAACTACAGACCAGTGGGTGCTAAAGGCTGTGGCCCACAGGTACTGTATAGAGTTCAACCGGTCCCCAACATTCAGACCTCCACGAGCAAGACGACTGACACCAGACCATCGTCGCATACTTCGAATGGATTGTGTCCTCCCACGTATTCCTCATCTTATGATAAATCGTTATCTCCACCTTTGCTGCTTCTGGAAAAAAAATTCTCGGCAGAGGGCGCTGTGCTCAAGGTCGTGGCGTCAATTGTCCCTCGACGGACTCCGTACTCTGTCGACGTCACCAAAAGTATAAATAGCTGGAGCCGCGCCCGTTGCTTCAGTTCCGTTTTTCCGATCGCTTCGCTATCGAGAACGGCGCGCTTGAGATTTTCTGTGAAGAAAATGTCGTCTTCGACTCCTTCGACACCTAAGACTGGGTTCAAGAAGTGCGTGGATTGTGGATTGAAAATGTCGATCACGGATCCCCACTGAGTTTGTCTCTGGTGTCTCAGTTCCAGTCACCGGAACGACGACTGTGGTTCCTGCCAATCCATGACCGAGAAAGCTCTTCGTGAGAGGAGAGGTAAACTGTCGGTGGGGAGGGAAGCCTCTAAGAAGGCTACATCCAAAAAACATAAGAAAGCAACTGATTCGAAGGAATCGGATCGCCATAGGCATTCAAAGAGATCTTGATCTAGGAGTAGATCGAGACACTCTTCTTCCTCATCCAAAAAAATGAAGAGGAGACCTAGATCTCCCTCATCATCTTCAGAGTCGACCGAAGAAATTCGATGTCCGACAAAATCGGATTCTCCCAGAAAACGGGAAGAATTTTGTAATAAATGATGGAGGTATTCGAGAATGCGGCCCGACCCCCTCGAATGAACCTTGGAAGAGCCATACCCGTAAGGTCGCTCCATTGGACGACAAAGGGAAGTAAGTCTAAGACTACCTTGGTAAAAACCGGTAGTGTCGAGGATACTCGAAAAACTCGAGTCGACGACAAGTCGTCGAGGACTCTTCGAGAGTCGAGCACCTCTGTGGTGCCATATAAAAAACATAAGTCGTCGAAGGCTTCGAGGACTTCGACGCCATCGGCGTCGACCGTTTCGGCATCAAAACCAAAAATGACCTCGACGCCTGTATCGAATACATCTTCGAAGTCATTGAACATTCCTTCGACAACTTCGATGGATTTTTCTATTCCTTCCATGTGTATGGTAGAGGAAGAAAGAAGATTTACTCCGTTGCCCAGGTCAGACTTTTTTAAGTCCATGTCCTCAATTTATGAGGAATCTGGCTCGGAGGAAGAGGAAGTTACTCCCTTTTGGAGTTTCATATGGCACGAAACAAGTTTCTGAGGAACTCATTGATCAAGAGTCCAAAATGAGAGACCTGAGTGACACTCTACATTCTGCCAGTGGAATTGACACCTCCCCAGAATTAGTTTGCCAGACCTGATCCTGCAGAACATGCAGACTCCGGGTACAGGAGTTTTATGACCAGAGTAATTGAGTATATGGGTTGGGGTAACACTTCACCCGTTTTTGAACAAGATGACATGACGGATATAATTGTCAGAGGTCTTCAAAAAGATCCAGTTCTCCCCTTTCACAGGGCTCTTCAGAGGAGGGTGGAGAAAAACTGGGAAAAGCCTGAGAGCATTGCTGCTGCAGATAGTAATTTCCCCAAGAAATACAGACCAGCTGGTAGGGATCCTGAATACTTAAACAGGCATCCAACTCCAGAAAGACTAGCTATTCAGGCAGCATCCACATCAAAGCAAACTGCATATCCCACTATCCCTCCAGATAGAGAGGATAAAAAAGTTGATGCCTGGGCACGTAAAGTTTTCACTTCAGGCAGTATGGCCCTTAAATCGACAAATGTCACCTGTACCCTGGCCTGGTTTACCTATACCCTGTGGGACTGTATTTCGGCGCTGGCTGAGCATATTCCGGAAGGCGAGGAAAGGGAAGGCTTCCTGAATATAGTCAAAGACGGGAAGGAGGCAATGGGGGAATGTCTCCAGTCTGGACTGGATACTGCTGATAGTATCAGCAGATCCATGGCTGCAAGCATTGTGCTATGCAGATTTGCGTGGTTGAGGTAGTCGGGGTTTGCACCAGACGTGCAAGCCAGACTCCTCAACATGCCCTTTGATGGCTCGAGGCTGTTTGGCAGTAAGGCTGATGAAAGCCTAGAAAAACTTCAAACCTCGAAAGCAGCAGCTAAATCGCTTAGTGCCTCCATGCGCCAGCCTCTAAAACCCTATTCCGGCTCATCTTCCTGGAGGGGTCGTTCTTTTCGTTACTACTCCTCATTTGGTCGAGGAAGAGGACAGGCTTCTCAAAGGGGTAAAAGAAACTTCCCTCGTGGAGCACGAGGAAGAGGTGCAAAATCAGCCCCAGGAGCGGCATCTGTACCCTCAGCCACTCCTGCAGCCGCCTCCAAATCCCTCTGAGACCTTGTTGCACAAAACACCAGTGGGGGGGAGGCAGGATCTCTCAGCATCTGAAGGAATGGCGAGGCATTACCTCAGATGCTTGGGCACTGGAAACAGTAGCTCAAGGTTACTGTCTCTCCTTCCAAAAAAGGCCTCAGAATCATCCACCGGGAGCCAACTCCGTAAAAACTCCAGACCCGCTCCTGTTGCAGGAAATTTTAACCCTGCTAGAGAAAGGTGCCATAGATCAGGTACCTGTAGCGGAGAGGAACAGGGATTGGTACTCCCCATATTTTCTCATCCCAAAAAAGGACAGAGGACTGAGACCGATCTTGGACTTAAGAAACTTGAACAAGTTCCTCAGGAAGGACAAGTTCAAGATGGTCACTCTTTCTCAGATCCTTCAGGCTCTCCAATTCCAAGATTGGTTGGTATCACTGTACCTTCAGGATGCTTACTTTCACGTGCCAATCCATCCAAAGCGCAGAAAGTACCTGAGGTTCGCAATTGGCAACTCTCATTATCAGTTTCGGGTTCTGCCATTTGGGTTGACCTCCGCCCTGAGGGTTTTCACCAAACTGTTGGCAGTTGTGGCAGCGAGTCTCAGGAGAGGGGGTATTCACATCTACCCCTACCTGGACGACTGGTTGATCAGAGCAAGTTCTCCATAACAAGCTCAGGAACATCTTTCGATCACTTGCCACTTCCTCCACAAATTGGGCTTCTCCCTCAATTTCAAGAAGTCTCATATGATACCATCCCAAAAGCTCCAGTTTATCGGAGCAGTCTTGGATACTTCCTCGGGAAAAGCATTGCCTCCCAAAGTGAGAGCTCTCCACATCCAGCAGATGGTAATGAAGTTCCAGAATGCCCAACGTCTACCGGCCTTCGATTTTCTCAGGTTGCTCGGCCTCATGTTATCCTGCATTTTCCTAGTACCAGAGGCCAGGTTGAGAATGAGATCCCTTCAATGGGCACTCAGAACTCGGTGTTCTCAGGGAATATGTTGGATCTTCTGCAAGTCCCGAGCGCAGTTGCTCAGGATCTTCTATGGTGGGCTTGCAACTTAAACATTCTCATGGGAGAATCTTTTTGGCAACCATGGCCGGAGATAACAGTAGTGACGGACGCCTCACGGGGTGGGGAGCACACACCAACGATCTGACAATCAGCGGGTCGTTGGTCTCAATCGGAGTCCGAACTTCACATCAACCTTTTGGAGCTGAGGGCAATCAGGCTAGCGCTGAAGGCCTTTCTGCCCTCTGTACAGGGAAAGAATGTCCTGATAATGACGGACAACACGGTGGCCATGTACTACCTCAACAAAAGAGGAGTAGGGTCACTACCACTGTGCAGAGAGGCAATGCAGCTATGGTTTTGGGCAATACGAGAAGGAATCTCTCTATCAGCAATTCACCTAGCCGGAGAGAAGAACACAGCGGCAGATGCTCTGAGCAGGCAGAGCACGGTCTCTCACAAGTGGGAGCTGGCTCAGGAAGTCCTTCTGGAGATCTTCGCCCTTTGTGGAACCCCTCAAGTGGATTTGTTCGCCACCGCGATCAACAGGAAGTGCGATCAGTACTGCTCAAGGGAATTTCCTCAAAGAGGAGCTCTGGGAGACGCATTCGTAGTGGAGTGGAAGTTTCCACTGGTGTACGCGTTTCCCCCCACTCCCCGTGATTCCTTAAGTAATCCGGAGGTTGAGAAAGTTCAGGAAAACCATGATCCCAATTGCTCCGGATTGAGCCAGGAGGACGTGGTACCCGGACCTTCTAGACATGTCCATCTGCACTCCAATACGTCTTCCACAAAGAGAGGATCTTCTCTCGCAAGAGGAAGGTCGGGTGCTCCATCCAGAGGTCAAGGCACTCAACCTTCACGCATGGTTTCTGAGAGGTTGAGATACAAGGATTGGGATCTTCCGGATGATGTAATGGAAGTCTTGCTTTCGGCCAGAAGACCAGCAACAAAATCTTTGTACAGATGTAGCTGGAACAGGTTTAGTAACTGGTGCAAAGATGAGGATGTGGACCCTTTTCAATGTGGCACTCGAATGGTGCTCTTTTCTGTTACATCTAGCCAATCTGGCGATACCTTGCTGCGCTGTCCATTTTCAAGCGCACCTCGGCAGAGGTTTCATATTTCAAAATACCATTAATCATTCAATTCTTAAAAGGGCTTACTAACGTATACCCTCCAGTACCTTTTCATGTCCCAACTTGGGATTTAAATTTAGTACTAACATTTTTTACTTGCATACCTTTTGAGCCTCTGCACTCCTGTCCATTGAGGCTTCTAACACTAAAAACTGTCCTTCTTGTGGCCCTATCATCAGCCCGCAGAGTTAGTGAACTTCAGGCTCTCTCATGCAAACCACCATATACTGTTTCCTTTTTACCAGAGGTAGTTTCGGACTTCCATTTGTCACAAAAAATAATACTACCAACATTTTATCCTCCTCATTTGGGCAAGGAAGAGGAGAGACTGCACAGACTAGATCCCAAGAGGGTTCTTAGTTTTTACATCTCAAGGATGTCTAAATTACGACAAGATGACCAACTGTTTGTGGGTTATACTGGTCATAAACTGGGTTTATCAGTAACAAAACAGACCATATCCCACTGGATAATTTTGGCCATAATTGAATGCTACAGATTGGCGGGAAAAGACCCACCAGATGGGCTTCCAGCCCATTCTACAAGGGGAATGGCTACTTCGGCGGCTCTAAAGAGGGGAGTTCCGGCAGCAGATATTTGTTCAGCTGCAACTTGGAAAACGATGCATACTTTTATCAAGCATTATTGCTTGGATACTGCTTCCTCCAATGAGGGGTTATTTGCCAAGGCAGTTCTGCATTCTGTCCATGAAAACTGTAATTAGTACTCCCACCTCCAAAATTGCCACTGCTATGGGAGTCTATCATAAGATGAGGAATACGTGGGAGGACACAATCCATTCGAAGAACAGGTTACTTACCAACTGTAACGTTCTTTCGACTGGATGTTCCTCCCACGTATTCCTCATCCACCCTCCCACCCTACCCCGCGGTACAGTTTACGTTTTCTTACACTTTCCTCTCACGAAGAATGTATCTGTCATGGGGCACGCCTGGTTGTTCCTCCTATATTTTCATCGAAAAAACAGAACTGAAGCAACGGGCGCGGCTCGAGCTATTTATACCATCGGTGACGTCGACAGAGTATGGAGTCCGTCGAGGGACAATAGATGCCACGACCTCGAGCACAGCGCCCTCTGCCGAGAATTTCTTTTTTTCGAAGCAGCGAAGCTGGAGATAACGATTTATCATAAGATGATGAATACGTGGGAGGAACATCCAGTCGAAAGAACGTTACAGTTGGTAAGTAACTTGTTCTTCTTCATGAAGTCGAGACACTACAAGAGAAAGGAGCCATAGAAATCGTACCTCTGTCACAGGTAAAAGAAGGTATTTATTCAGTGTACTTCCTTGTACCCAAAAAGGATCTAACCATGCGTCCTGTTTTAGATCTGCGCCCAGCGAACAAATTTGTAAAGCCACAAAAGTTCTGCATAGTCACTCTGCAGGAAGTAATTCCACTGCTATCACAGGGGGATTACATGGCAACACTGGACATGAAAGATGCGTACTTTCATATTTCAATGTTGCCAGCGCACAGAAAATACCTCAGACTTGATACAAGACAAGCATTATCAGTTCAAGGTACTACCCTTCGGCATAGCAGCTGCACCAAGGGTATTTACAAAGGTACTAGCGGTGGCAGCAGCACATCTGCGCAGGCAATCCACTGGCTCATAACAGGGGACTCTTAAGAAACATGTCTGTCAAATACCCAAAAAGACGATATATCTTTTATTCAGTCTGGGATTCTCTATCAACAAGAAGTCGTCCAGCCTAGACCCCAGTCAGGTCGAACAGTTCCTAGGGGCTCTAATTCGAACAAAGGACGGCCTCGTTGTCCCCTCCAACGAGAAGGTTCAAAACATGTTTCAAATCCCTCAGTATGTAGCCAGTCGAGAGTTGACGGTACGCAAAGCTATGCGACTGCTAGGAATGATGGTGTCCTGTATCTACTTGGTTCCTCATGTGCACCTGCGCATACCTCCAATGCAAGAGTGGTTCAACAGCCAGCGGTGTCAGGACAGTGGGACAATGTAGTGGTTGTCTCGCTGGCCCTCGTTCTCTCACTGCAGTGGTGGTCGAGGGCGAACCTCTTGAATGGGAAATCCTTCACCACCCCTGAAGTGGAAGCCACTCTAACCACAGACGCGTCTCTTAGGATGGGGAGCTCAAATGCTTCAATAAACAGCAGAGTTTGATAGTTAGACTAGCATCCTACCACATAAACTTGTTGGAACTGTTGGCAGTGTTCAAAGCACTAAAAGCTTTCCAGACACAACTACAGGGCAAGACGCTCAAATTCCTCAGACAGCACCACGGCCATGTACTATCTGAACAAACAAGGGGGCACTTATTCTCCAGGGCTGTCCAAACTGTCCCAGAACATTTGGAAGTGGGCTCTCAAACGCAACATGTTCCTGTTATCACAACATGTTCCAGGGGAACTCAGTCTTCTGGCAGACGTACTCGGCAGAGACTTTCCGTTTCCCATGGAGTACGAATGGCGATTACACTGAGACATAGTCTCCAACGTTTTCGCAGAATGGGGCTTCCCAGAGACCGATTTGTTCGCAACTCTGGAGAATGCTCAATGGCAAGATTACGCCATCAGGTACCCCCAGAGCCGCTCCAAGGGGAACGGACTCTGGATTACATGGTCAGGGAAATTTGTCTACGCTTAGGTGCCCCCCGCCCCCCCCCCCCCCGACTCCCCTTCTCAACAAGATCGTGCACAAGATGCACCAGGAACCAGTCACGACCGTCGCTGCTGCTGGCCTCATCCCTGGGTAGTGCAGATCACTCCAGACTTCCTCCTTCTTGTCCCCACGACTGAAGCTCCAGGAACCGCGAGTCTGCAGGAAACTACCAGGAACTGCTGTGGCACCAGCTTCTTCAAAGAATAAGGTACTGTGTCCAACTTCGAGGAACTAGGGTGAACCCTTTTCTCCTCATTAAATGCTTTGTTCTTTTTTTCCTTCCCTCTTATAACTTTTGCTTCCTCTTTTGACAATATCCAAGTACTCCTGGCAACCTTGAATCGTGAACTGTCTGACTGTGTGATCCTCGACAACAGGAACCCTGTTCCACTTGACACTGGCGCAGGCATATTGACTTTTATCTTCTTGTTAGAAAGTGTTCTCTGAGCCTGCCTTGACAAAAGTATTGCCTATGATTTGTATCCCCAACTCTCTTGTGTTGACTCGGGTGCTAAGTCTGTTTTAACTCTGGTAACATTTCTTCCCGCGGGTACGCGTATCTTTAGGAAGACCGAACTGTCATTACTGTCAAAAAGTGATCGCATATGTATTCCCGGTAACGTCTTTTGTTTCATAACACCGGTCTGTCAAATTCTAAGGTAATAACTTGAGTTGTTCTGCACAAGGAGAATTGGTTGTGTGTAGTGTATTTGAAGTGGGGTTTTAATTTAATAGAAGTGAGTGTTTTGTGAACAGATGGCTTAAAATAAATGTACTTTTACTTTTTAACCAAAAACCTTGAGTTAGTGTTTGCTTGAGTCACAGTAATTGTAGTCCTTTTTGTAATCTCTACTACTGCTCATTTGCTCTGAGATAAGTCCTGCTGCTCCGCTACTGCTACCACTTTAACTGTTTAGTACAGGCTTGTACCAAAGGTGAAATTGTTTTACCACTTGTAGTCCTAACTCTGTGCAGTGGTCCCTAAGGGCACTGCATAGGATTCTGCCTAACAGCCCGCCAACCCTGTTTCACTCATCTGATGGAGATGTCCCATCCCCTGCAGTCAAACTGCCTTGCCCGTACAACATATCGCAAGACAGAGGGGAGACGCTTCACCCATGCCCGCAGACATTGAACTTAGCTGCCTGGCTCCTGAGGTCATAGAGTTTGGGCACCTGCAACTCCCTCAGAGATGTATGGACGTTCTCAGGGAGGCAAGAAAAACGAACACAAGGTATTTCTATTCCAGTAAATGGAAACGGTTTGTCATCTGATGCAACTCAAAGAGCATTAACCCGATTAACTGCTCGCCCACACACATTGTTTTATACCCAACTCATTTAATTGACTCAGGCCTGGTCTTTAACTACATTAAAGTGTACTTAGCTGCGCTTTCAGCCTACACTACGTCACAACAGAAAGTGTCATAGTGGAAGATACCAGTTATTAAAGCTTTCATGCAGGGAGTGAAGAGAATTCACCCTCCCATTCCTTACCTGGCTCCCGGATGAGACCTAAACATGATGTTGACTAGGCTTATGGGGGCTCCATTCGAGCCCATGCACAAAGCAAGTCTTAGAGATCTCACCTACAAGACTGCTTTTTTAATAGCTATTACCTCCATTAGGATAGCAAGTGAACTACAAGCGCTCTCAATCCTAGATCCCTTTGTAACAGTTCACAAAGATAAGGTGGTTCTGCGCACCCACCCTAGGTTTGCGGCTAAATTCATTTCCAAGTGAAAACCAATCGATTGAATTACCTACCTTTTTCCAGAATCCCACAAGCATGGCCGAAAGAAGCCTACACACACTAGATATGCGCAGGGCAGTCATGTTCTACCTGAAAAGAACGAAACCGCTGAGGAAAACAAACCAATTTTTCGTTTCAGTGGCAGCTGGTAGAGAGGGGGGGTCCTGTCTCTAAATCAGCTATCTCAAGGTGGATTATCAAATGCATCACACTGTTACTCTTGCTAAGAGAACTGCCCTTCAAGCCTAAAGCACATTCTTCTCTGGGCACTGGGGCGTCCATAGCATTCATTGCAAATGTTCCCCTAGAGTCCATTTGCAAAGCGGCAACCTGGAGTTCTGTACACACCTTTACAAAACACTATTGCCTAGACACTCATTCTAGGTCTGATTCTCGGGTGGGACAGGCAGTACTAAGATATCTTTTCACTACTGTTCATTCTCACAACCCACCTCCAACTTCGGGTACTGCTCACTAGTCTATGCACAGCATGTGATTCTAAGCAGATTAACAAACATCAGAAGATGTGCATTACTTACCATAAAAGCATTTCTGATGGTTGTATCTGCTTAGATTCACATGCGTCCACCCTTCCTCCCCGCTCGGATGGAAGGAACATAGACGTCTTACCACTTTCTCTCTTTTCTGTACTCTCACTCACGATAGTCATAAGGCTCCCTCTAGACAGAAAAAATACAATCGGAGGGACCCCGACGTGTGAGGGATCTTGGGTACACTACACGTCACGTAGGGATAGTGTTCCAGGCACGCCCATGTCGACTTCCCCTTTCAATTCTCGAAAGACAAAATGCAATACTCCGCGGTTACCACTGGATGTCGGACCATATACACAGCATGTGAATCTAAGCAGATACAACCATCAGAAATGCTTGTCTGTAAGTAATGCATATCATATTATTGATTGTAGCCATCACATTGTAATCCAAGTGAAGGCAGAATGTAGCCTGGGTTTGGAATATAGGTGGATGGAGAATGTAGCCATTGTATTGAATCTAAGTGGGCGTTAATTGTATTAGCATTAATCTAGGTAATGGTTAGAATGTAGCCAATGTATTGAACCTTTCACACTCCATGCATATGGAAATTAGACAAAGTCAGCTGCTGACCCTCATGCATCTGCCATCAAACACCACAAAGACACTTTGCACAACACATATGCCATAAGAATGCAGCTACTGTTCACGACGAAAATTTGATAGCTGCGTACATGACTATCCCACTCTTGCATACCCTCTCTAGACTGCCTCTCATCACCCATCCACCTGCCGGGTCGATATGGGTGGCTAGGCTAGCAGGCCCTTGGCCACCCCTTCTTCGTACAGGCCGACACGCATACTGGCACTTTTCTAAATGTTCCCATGCCTGGACTTCGTCCCTCGAGGGCATTCACCCTGCAACGCGTTGGGACCATAGCAATGGTGAAAGGTGCTATACAAATGACGCAATACAGTACAGTGTATTACAGGTAAATAACTTTTTAGGACTAGAGTTCATAGGGTAGTGACCTCTTCAGAATAGGAATATTTAGGAATCCATTTTGGCTTAAAATTGCGTTGTTTTAGGTTTGGTTTTAGAACGAAGACATTATGAGACAAAGGACCAGTCAAGGTTTTAAGAATCTGCACAAGTAACGGTTGCTCATAGCATGTGCACCAAATGATTCCCTTTGGGCCAATGAGACAAAGGCAAGCAAAAGGCATTGCTGTTCCAGGTAAAGGGAGATGCGACCGTTATGGTTCAGCAGAGGAGGTGTGGAGTATGCAGGCAGTCACTCCTGGCCAATGAGAAAGTTACAAAGACTGTTAAAAAAATGTTTTTTTGATTACTCTCCATTGACCTCTATGGAACCCTCCCAACTGTTTGCTGTTTGATACCTGGCCTAACTTTTGAAGGCAAATTAAGCCTTTTTATTTCACTTGCCTTGCTAAGATTTGGGGGCACTTATCAGTCCATATGGCTCAGTGCAGGAAAACTCTTATTCTGAAATTGTTTATTTTACACTGTATTCTTCACCTTAAAATGAGGTATGACAAGGGTACTTTGTGTCCATATAACTTTGTTTTTGGCAATTTCTTGGTTACTTGCATGATATGTCCAAAACTGGCTGTTGGCAGAGGATATTTTTCGTTCATGTTTCTTTTGATTCTCAAGTGCACTTTTGCATTTATCCGATTGAAGTCTTTTAGAATAACATATACTTTGAAATGGCACTACCATGAGATTTTTGCCTGTGGTATCTATTGTGGCCTTCTTCCTGCTGTCTCAAGGCCAGATTTGCCACGGTAGGCCCTTTGGTTCTTGCTTACCTTTTTCTTTATTCACTTGCTTGGCTGCACTACATTTGCTAAGATCATGTGAACTGTGTTTAAAAGTAGTGTTCCTGCTCTAACCGGAGCAGCCCCAAATGTATAGAATAGTGTATGTAGTATTGTGATACCTACCTGTGCATTTCAGTGGTTAAGAGTTTTGTACACGGCCTGGCATACATGGTTGTATTTTTATACATTCTGCCTAATTATGAGTGCGCTTAACTGAACCCTTCACCACACACACACCGTGCTACTCAGTCACACTACCCCGATTGAGTTTGGCTTTTCCTGTTCTGCATAATAGGCTGTCTCCTCAGAATCTGTCCACAGGGCTGATTCTGAAAATCCATCTTAACAAGGACAATGGGCGATGTTCAGTTGCTTAAAAAATGAACCAGATGCTGGAGTTACAGTGCAGTTACTTCGTAAGCAGTGTTTGCAGTCTTTGTAGCCAGAGCGGTGTAGGCATTCACAGAAGGTAAATTGTTGTCTTGGGCTGTCTTAAGATGCAGATCCTACCTACTGTCAGACCTTGTGTAAGATTGGCTGTTGTAGACCTAATATTATCCGTGCAGGGTCGAAAAAGGTGTTTTTTTAATAAAACAAGGAGTCTTGCACGTGGGTTATCCAGCTGCCAGGTCAAAATGGTGCTTGGTGTGTTTTCCTATGGATGTATGGAAAGAAGTCCACATTGCGCAAAGCCCTGCAACACTTTGCCTGTGTGGTGCAGTTTCTTCAACAGAGCCTTTTATATCTTAAGGTAAGTTCTTCCTGCTGCTTCAGGGTAAATTTTAGTGATTGGCAAATGAATAGCGATGAACCGTAATATTATAGCACTTTGTGGAGCAGGGCATACATCCAGCTCCCAATCAGTCACAGCACCATTCAGACATCTACTGGCTACCCAATGAAGGATTGTCAGCACGTTGAGGTTTTCCTGCAATTCCTATGGGCAAACATTCAGGATGTTGATTCAGCATTGAATCCTAGACACCCATTCTTATATCAGGTTACAGATCATGGCTACTTTGATCTCCCAGGTTTGACTCTCAAGAAGGCCATGATCATATTTGACCATGCAGTAATTACCATGCTCAAAAGGTAAACGCAACCATGTGCAGTCACACTGGATTTGGGGAAACCATGCCCACATTATAATGGGGATCATCACAGAGACTGCAGTACTGTGCAATCTTTAAAAATACAGAGCTGCAATGATAAGCCAATGAGTTGAACAAGGAGCCGGCAGGGTATTCCTCTAGGTAAAACTAAATAATACATATAAGGCAACCAACCTGCGCTGTCAATTTTTGGGGCTACTAGAGGTACATTGCATTGTTACATCACCATTGAGATGCCCTGGATGGGGGAAAAATTAATTCTGCCAACCATGAGGGTAAGCAAAAAAGACTGGGTGTGGGCCGCTTGGCCAAAGTGTTTAAAATGTATCAAAACTACTTGAACAAACAATGAGGTACTCTGCTCCATCTTCCTTTTGCAACCAAGTGACAAATGTTTGGAATTGGGCAATTTTGCATCACTTGATAGTTATTTTGTGCAAGGGGGTGGAGGGGCGGGTAAGGTAAAAATGTTATAGCATATAGTCGTGAGCACACATCACAGGAGTGCACCCCAAACACAGTGGCCCAAAGAATCTTAACCTATCGGGGTCAACTGCAAATACACTGATTTGCGAAGTTGCAAATGGCCATCAAAAAGTTACTGGCCTGTTCAGTTTTCCACATACACACAGTACCACACCATTTCTTGCCAAGAGTCAATTTGCCCGTGGCTAGTGACAAGTGCATATTCTGTTTACTGCCATGTGTCATCAAAACGTTTCATTGGGGGAAACGATAATTTAAGGTTTGTTGATCAAGACCTTGCTTGCCTTTGCCCAAGGGCCACAGATACTGAAGTTTTGGGTAGTTTAGACCAAACTTTCTCTGATTGTGCTGGTTCCAAACTAAAGTGTTTTCGGATATTTGCCAACTCCCAGAAGGGCCACGTTTCTGTTGCTCCATCAGGTGCCAGATTTCATTTCTCAGCACATAGTGTATGCTCCACCACAAACTAACATCTCTTAATTTGGAAACCTGGTTCTCGGGATGATAGCTCAGGGGCAACGTGCTCGCCTTGGAAACAAGATGACACGTAGCAACACAGGTTTGATCGCCGGGTCCACGCTTAGAAACCTCTGGGTATTGAGCGTGTTATAAATAACCTATCATATATCACAATAGCTAGCTAACTCTCACCTGCTGATTTCTTTGGAAAATCAAGATATCAGGAGTGCAGTATGACAAATCCTCCTGGAAGCAGCACAAAAGCAATTATTTTGTTGCTGGGCTCTAGGCTGAGCTCTTGGCAAAAAGATAAATCCTCCGCTTGTCCTATTGTACATCTTTCTTGTCATTTGACATACTTGGTTGGTACGTGAATCATCAATGATTCTTGTAATTAATTTTACTCTTACGTCCCGTCCCCTTTCCTCCATACTGTATGGGCGTCCCTTCCAAGGGACGGGAGACAGAACCTTTTTCACCAGAAAAAACATTCTTCCCCTTTAAATTTAGAGGTGCGCGGCCCAGGGAGCATGCGCTGCCCTGACTCTGCTCTCCGGCGCCACACCTCAGTCCCCTTTTCCGAGTCGACGGGAACAGGCCAAATTCACCAGCGCTCCCGGCGTTGGCTTCGACCATGTAATTCCACACACGGATACTTCTTCTTTGTCTTTTGTCTTATCTATCATTCAGGTACTCTGTCCTCAGGCGTCACGCTCCTCCCCGGCGCATGTCACATTCTACAGGGTTCAGCAGGTGTCTATCCTGCAACTGGCTTTTCCCAACTTCAGACCCCCACGCCCTCTGCCTACATTGCCTTGGCTCAGACCACGGTTGGCAATCATGTTTGGTGTGTGACTCTCTGTCCTCGAAGGTGCTGAAGAACAGACTAGCCAGGTAGAGGGAGCTCTTCCAGCGGTCGCCTCCAGAGGATCTCAAAAACTTCGTGAAGCATCGAACCAGGCCCGAGGTGGGGCCGATATTATCCAGCGCACCCCGCAAGGGAGACTCCTTCCCAGGGACTCTGCCACGCTGGTGGGACCGGCCACGTCCTTCTACCCGCACGTGCACCAAGGCTGCTACAGCCACCGGCCTTCGGGTCGAGTGATCCTCGGATCCTTCCGGGCACAGTGTTGAGGGACCGGAAGGTTCTTGTACCGGGTCTACACCCGAGGGGCTACGCCCTTTTACTGGCACCATGGCCGAAGGGCTATGCCCTAAAACCGGCAATATGTCTGAGGGGCTATGCCCTAATACTGTCAATACATCTGAGGGGGCGCCTAAACGCTGCTCTACCAACCCCGGGTTGAGGGTGTCACACCTACCGGGCCGAGGCCCGAGGAGTAGGGTAGGCCTCGTGATCCTCACGCAAGAGTCTTGGACGAGGCCGGGCCCAGCGGGGCGAGCACCACGTCACAGGCACGTGGCAGGCAGCTCGACAAAATGGCCGTTGCAACAGAAAGAGGCACCCATCCGACGCCATTCCACGAATTCAGTGAAGAATGAGCATCAAGGTGGGACTTGCCGCAACCAGGTATGTGGCATTCAGTCTACCCTTCATTTGCGCAGGGCAGCTTTCCTCTGCATCCATATGAACAGGGTATGCAGCGGCTCCAGCAGCCCCCCGCTACCCTGTTTGTACCCCCTGCCACCTCTTTGGCCATTGAGGAGGTGCTCTTCGAGAAGTTTCTCGTCCTCATTAGGTCTCCTCAGATGGGGGTTATCATCAAAGACGCCATCAGGGAAGTCATCCCCGCCATGCTAGCCGCACCACAGACGCCCACAGGCCCTGGTGTAGCTGCCTCCTCCGGCTTCACAGCCAACTCCCTGTACCCCAGCCTCCGGCGTCATCTACTCCTCCTCCTCCACAAGATCCTCCAGATCCGCAGGATACGGACGAGGAGGGGGATCCGGACATGGCATCATCAGCCAGGGCCTTCCATGAACGTCTTGCTGGCTTGGCCTCCCCTGGGTCTCCCCCCCCAACCCGAGGTCGAACAGCCGGCAGAGGGGGTTCTGGCTGAAGTCCTCACAACACGCCCCTCTGCCAACCGATGTAGTCTCCCTGGCCAAGAAGGGTTGGCTCAAGCCCCACTCGGTCCAGCTGGTCAATCGACGCCTGGACGCCAAGTACAAGCAGAGGGAGGGGGATACACTCTTGCTCTCGACCCATCCTCAGCCACACCCCTCAGTGATCGCTGCGGCATCACTATACGCCAAGCCTCAGTCGTCCTCAGCCTCCTCCTGCGTGGCACTGCTAGGCAAGGAGGAGATGATCTTGGAGGCGTACGGCAAGAAGATCTACTCCAACGCCTCCTTGCACCTGCGTCAGGCCAACTCAGATGCCATGCTGGCTGCCGCCAACCAGCGGTTATGGCGGGAAATTGCAGACTTCCTCCCGGAACTCCCCACCCAGTGGCAATCACGCTTTAAGGCGGGGCTAGCGGAAGCCAAGCTCGTGGCGCATGACCTCATGGAATCCCCAGTGGCTCATATCGCTACCTCGGGCCATGCCATCTGCATTGCCACGGACATTAGGAGATCAGCCTTGCTCCAGGCAACAAAATTCAACCTACATGTCCAGGAGCGCATTCTAGATCTACCATTCGAGGGGGGCGGGGGGGGAGAGGTTGACCTCTTCCACTCCTCTACCGATGAAGAGCTGGACAAAAAGAACAGCAGCTCACAAACGGTGAAATTGTACACCCAATCTCAGCAGCCCTCGGAAATGGGTCGTACATATGGAGGGTTCCGCAGCTTCCAGGAATGCAGATCCAGGCAGCCAGACTGCTCGCCGTCTCAGAAATGGCACAAACAACAAAAATGGGGAGGGGGCAGTAAAGGCTTTTTCCAGTCCCCCTCCTCATCCTCCGAGGGAAAGAAGGCATGACGTGCCCTTTGGGTCCACGCGTCTCCGGTGGGGGGGGGGGGCAGGCTTGCTCTCCATGCACATTTCTGGTGCCAGAATTTCGCGGACCCGAGGATCCTCTCCGTAGTATCCACGGGGTACCACCTTCCTATCCCAGCCTCTCCTCCCACCTCCCCTCAACTCCCACAGATTGGGACAGCAACTCTTTTGACAGAGATTTGGTCGCTGGTAGAGAGCCAGGCAGTGAAGGAAGTCCCAGCCTCCCAGTGAGGCTTTGGCTTATACTCCAGGATTTTTGCCATTCAGAAGAAGAACCAGGCGTGCCTGAGAGTTGTGCTGGACCTTTCCACCCTCAACCTCTCCCTACCCCTGCAAAAATTCAAGATGGTTACACTAGCTTTTATAGCAGAGACATTGGACAAGGGAGACTGGATGTGCCCCCTGGACATGAAGGACGCGTACCTACATGTCCCGATTTGGCAGCCCCATTGTTCTTTCCTACGGTTCAGGATCACGGGCTTCCGTTTCCAATACAAAGTCCTTCCATTTGGCCTCATCTCGGCCCCCAGTGTCTTTACCAGACTCATGAACGCTGTGGTGCCACTCAGAGCGCAGAGCCTCCACATCTACCCATACCTTGCCGACTAGCTTGTCAGGGCTACAGCTCCGGAAGCGGTTCGCCACTCTTCCCATGCCCTTATGAACACACTGCACGATCTGGGCTTCTCACTCAACCTCAAGAAGTCACAGCTGCAGCCTACGCAGACTCTGATATTCCTGGGACTCATTTGGGACACGTTCTCCGAGAGGGTTTTCCCGTCGGAGGACAAAATCTCCACCATCAAGAGGGCCACCGCCCACTTCCTCAGCAGAGAGGTGACCTCGGCATGGTGGTACCAACATCTACTGGGTCTACTGGCGGCGGTCCTGTTAGCCTTGCCACACTCGAGACTAAGGATGAGAATTATTCAGTGGCACTTTGTGGCCTCGTGGAATCTGGAGCGGAGCTTGCAATCTGAGATCATCAACGTTCCTCCATCTCTCCACCCGAACCTAACCTGGTGGGCCATGGACTGCAACCTACAGACGGACAAGCCCTTTCGGCCGCTCTCTCCGCTGGCCACCATCACCACAGACTCCTCTCTCGAGGGCTGTGGAGCCACCCTAGACAATCTCTCGGTCCACGGCACCTGGACTCGACAGGAGCAGGAATACCACATCAATTGGTTGGAGCTGAACACCATCTGGCTAGCGCTCAGAGCATTCCTACCACTTCTCAAGGGCAAGGCTGTCCTCATCCAGACAGACAACTCGACCAGCATGTACTTACGTCAACAAGCAGGGAGGCACCAGATCCCCCTCCTCTGTGCAGACTGGCGATAAGCATGTGGAAATGGGCCCTGGAAAACATTTACCTGGAGGCGGACAGGTTCAGCGGGCTGGGAGCGGACAATTACGAGTGGCAGCTAAACGACCAAGTTATTCAGGAGATCTTCAACAGGTGAGGTCACCCCCAAGTGGATCTCTTTACCACCTGGCATGAAAAGAAGTGTCCCCAGTTCACATCCTGGCAGGGTCAGGGCCCCGGCTATCTGGGCGACGCATTTCACCTCCAGTGGACCGGCATGAAGACCTACGCCTTTCCGCCCATTCCCCTGATCCACAGGGTAATTTGCAAGATCAAGGAGTCTTAAGTCTTGGTGGCCGGCCAGGCCATGGTTTTCGGAGCTCCTCAGCCTTTCGGAGGTGCACGCTAAACACCTCCGGATGGGCCAAGCACATCTGGCACAGCAGGGGGGCAGAATCATCCACCCCGCGCCAGGGAAACTAGCCCTCACAGCGTGGTACCTGAGCAGGTAACGCTTCTGCACCTTAGCCTCTCCCAGGCCAATCTGGAGATCATACAGGGCGCCAGGAGCAAAGACACCAGGGCCCAGTACAAAAGCAAATGGACCAGATTCTGCAACTGGGCAGACTCCAAGGGAATTGACCCCTTGGCCTGCAATTTGGACGACGTGTTCTCCTTTTCGGCGCACCTCGCTCATTCGGTCGTACAAGTGGACACCTGCCGTACATACCTTGCAGCCATTGGAGCTTACAGGAACTCGGAGGAAGGCATTTTTTCCTCCTCCAACCCTATCGCCAAACATCCGACTAGTCTCTACCCGCACGTCAAGAGACTGCACCATGTGTGGGACCTTAACGTAGTCTTCGGCGACCTTGCGCACAAACCATTCGAGCCAATGGCGTCCGTGGAAATTAGGTGGGTCACCATCAAGACGGCCTTACTAGTCGGTCTTACCTCGGCTCACAGAGTCAGCGAGATCCAGGTGCTGGTCCCCTCTGAACCATATACCACCTTTCACAAGGACAAGGTAGTCACGAGGACGCTCCCGACATTTCTGCTCAAGGTTCCATCTGCATTTCACTTGAATGAAGAAATAGTCCTTCCTACGTTCTTTCCCGGTCCCAAGGACGAAGCACAGAGAGTGCTGCACTGCTTGGACATCAGGCGTGCCCTAAAATTCTAACTGGACAGGATCAAGAGCTTCCGCAAATCGGACGCCCTGTTTGTCACTTTCAGATGCTCGAGGCCAGGCTATCCGGCCTCTAAGGCCTCCATATCCCGCTGGATGGTCTCTGCCATCAAAGAAGCGTATGAGGGCCAGCACAAGCCGCTACTGGCCAACATGTATGCCCACGCAGTCAGGGCCAAGGCAACGGCCAACGCTTTCCAGCGCCATGTCCCTTGGCAAGTCATAAGCAGGGCGGCCACTTGGGCCTCTCCCTCAGCTTTCTGCAAGCATTACTGTTTGGATGCCGGCTCTAGATCTGATGCGGCTTTCGGACAGGCGGTTCTCAGGAACCTATTTGCTTAAGGAGGGTCTCCTCTCCACCCTGGGGCTACAATCAGTTGTAATCGCCCATACAGTATAGAAGAAAGGGGGTGGGACGTAAGAGTAATAAGTTACTCACCGAAGTGACTAACATACTCTTAGTCCATAGTCCCCTTTCCTCCATACGTCCCACCAACCTCCCCCCCTAATAATATTGGTGTCATTAGGCAATGTTAAATCTATTGTCGACTCGTCAATGGGAACTGAGGTGTGGCGCCGGAGGGCGGAGTCATGGCAGCGCCCCTCTAAATTTAAAGGGGAAGAAGGTTTTTCTGGTGACAAAGGTTCTGTCGCTTGGAAGGGACGCCCATACAGTATGGAGGAAAGGGGACTATGGACTAAGAGTACGTTAATCACTACGGTGAGTAACTTATAATATTTCAGTCATTGCCACATACCAAAGGACATATATTCTTGAGACAATGAGTCCCTAAAAGCAGCATTTCCGTGTCCTCTAATCTTTTGGCTCCCTTTGGAGAAATGCATTTCAATGGGATCCCAACTCACAGTAGATTTACTAAAGCACAAAACCCCATAAGCCTATGGCTGTGTAAGATCTGGACTCGGTCCTGGATGACTGGAAGTGGTACATCCACTTTGTAGATGGAACATCCACTAAACAGAAATAGCACTTTCTAATGGATTCCGCCCTCCCACAGATATGTCTTCTCCAGCACATGATATCTTTGGTAACATTGGGGGTGTAGTAGACATTTTTATCGGCTCCATTTGTTGCCAGCGATGCTGGGCTTGTCATTTGGGGTACAATTTATGGAGCTCCCCAGGACCTCAGTACGTTGCTTTGGAACGCCACTAGCTTTTGTGACTTTTTCCCTCCACACTCTCATGGCATTATTGCATCATGCCTAATATTCCAAAGGCTTCGGCTTAGTCATGCAGGAGACAGCTGTCAATGTGTCGGACACCCTCAGGGTATCCATCTATTGCATTGGAGAAGAGCAGACCACAGAGAGCTGTGGCTTCTGCTTATGTATTTATTCAATGGCCCTCCGGGAGCATGCCTCTAAACTCTACACCTTCCATAAAGGCAGGAAGCGGACACCATTGAAGCCGGCGTCGGAGCATACCAGAGTGCCTTTATGAAGAGCAGCTCAATTGAGACCGTTTTTTGAATGCTGACTGAAGGGGCAAGAAGCCGCATTGCAAGAGGTCCGGCTCTCCCAGCGACGCCATAAAGCGGCACTCTTGTTCCAGCCTCTGAAGGGATGATGATGCCTCTGAGGAATCAACACATTGGGTACAATTCCCTACTATCTCCTCTACCCTAAAGCAGTTGGAGTCATTCAGACATCTTTGTTCTCTATGCTGGAGGAGGAGCCAGGGCACACTGCACTTCTGCAAGCTGGAACCGGCATCTCATCAGGCTGCAACTGCACTTCTGGTGGCTCATTCCAGACCCACTTGTGGAGACCGCTTTCCCAGCATGGCTGGGCTCTTCCTTCGCACGTCCTTAGCTTCCAAGCTTCACTTGTGTATGCTCCGGTTTCCAGGTGTCAGTTTATATCAAAGATGAGTTAAATCATTGATAAGGTTAGTGATCCTGTACCATATGGGTTTGAGCCCTTTGGCTTACTTGCATTGGACGACTTCCCAGAGGATTTCTACAACCAGGACGAGGACCTTCTGACATTGGCCTCAGATTTGTGGGTTGCTAGTGGGTTGGATAGCTTGCCAGAGCTAGATTTAATGCAGGCCTTTTCCTGTATTAAACCCTAATTGTCACTTGAAAAGACCATTGCTGAGACACTGTAGACCCCTAGGCTGCCTGTGCCCACAAAGCATGTTATCCAGTTTGATCTCAACATCCGAGAATGGGGTCTGATGAGGGAGACACTTCTCCCCTTTAAACCTGTGGTTGCTTCCCCTGTCATTGCCATGTCGTGAAAACCTGCTTCTGCTCCAGCTATGGACTAGGGCCTTGCCAAGAAGCAATGCCCTGCTCCCTCGGGTCCAGTGTTTGTGTCTAGACACCTATGCATGAGAGGCTTTTGGTGCAGGCCTCTATTGCGTTGGTAGTCAGTTACTTTTCCCCCTCGACAAAGCAAGAAACGTGATGGCATGGGATCGAAGGTTTTTGTTTTAGCGATCCTGGCCTTAAGGGCTGTTAAGACATACTTTCATTTTGCTGCTTTCCTCCCATAGACTTCTATGGTACACTCTATACTTTTGAAAGTGATCAGTCCTTCAGATTATCAGTATTGAGACCACGCCTTTCTTAGTGGAATTGTGTTTTTAAAGCTGCACACATCAACTTAAAGTGTGGTTAGGATACGTTCTGTCCTTACATTTTTTCTTTTGTAACTTTGTAGTTACATACACTGTGTTTGGTTGACTGGTGGCAGAGGATATTTTTATATTGTTTTTTTACTTTTTACTCATGCGCATTTGCATTTCACTGCATCATGCCATTTAGAGTACCATATACTCTGAAATAGCAGTGCCACCAGATTTTCGCCATCTTTTTCTATTGTAATTTTGAGAGTGTTGCGGTCTGTACTGGCAGGGTGGGGGAAAGGGCCTTTGCCTACCAACGTAGACACCCTTTCAAAAGGCCTCTAGAGACCCTTGGGGCAGATCCCAGTGACTGGGATGAAGGGAGTCTTGCATGTGTACCAGGGAGTTACCAAGTACTCTATGCATCAATGTCGCCTGTAACTCCTGCCTCCTCAGAACAAGTTCTAGTGCTAATCCCCACAGAGAGCTCTGCCCTAGAGCTGGTGAGAGCTTCACTTCTTCTGAGCCACCCCAGAAGGGGCTTTGAGGATATGTAGGCTAAATACGACTGGAAAACAGTGCCACAGGAGTTCAAGGCATCCAGTCCCATTGAACGGTAAAAAGGACTGAAGGCTGAGGCTGGTGGGAGACCTGAGCGTGGGTAGGCTCGCCCAAGCACGCCTTTGTTCTTTAAATTTAAAGGGGAAGTTGCTTTTTGTGGCACGAAAGTGTCCTGTAGGAATTTTACTACTACACTTCTGGACTCCCATTACAGCAACCAGAAGGGAGTGCAGTTGTCTTAGTTTATCTGGAGTCATTCAACTTATTGGTCAGCATTCGGTTGGCTTGGCTACATAAGCCTTTCGCTGTCTCCCTCAGTGCCATAATGTCCAATGGAGTGTAAAGTCCTCTCTTGCAGCCAGCCCTGCTTTAGCTGAGGAAGTGGAACCAGGGTACATAATTCTTGTCTGAGTTCCCAAAGACTCCCCGGATAGATGTCTGTCTTCTTCCTTCAATGAGACACTCCAAGTTCCATCTACAAATTGTCACTATTATAGCCTGATCTATATAGTATTGAGCTCATTAAACCTATGCAAGATCTTTAGTAACCGTATTTAACCCTTTAACTGCTGGGCTATTATGCATTTCTGTCAAATAGGACATGCATACTTGTCAGAACTTAACAAGTTAATCTCATTCTAAGCACCCTAAAGTGGTTGTGTACTTGAAAATGTTGATGGATAATTGTTCCTAGTATAGGAGGTTGGATCCTGAGGCCACCTATTATGCTGAACAGGAAAGACACTGATGTCTCTCTAAACCCACTCAAGGTAAAGTGGCAGAGCAGTAAGGCAAAGACTCAGAAGGGTGTGAGAGTGGTCTAGGGCAACAATGACACACACATTGAGCACTCCAATCATTCCAATTGGACAGAAGATGTGCAAAAGGAATACCATTATTTATTAAACTGCATTAAGCACTTACACTTGCAGGTAAGTATTATCACACAACTACCATCATATACATTTGATCATACATTCACTATTGGGAGTTCTGCTAGCAAAACACCAACACTTCACCTTTAGAAACAGTTATCTATTAGTTAGCTAAGTCAAGAACAATACTAAAAATAACTGTTGAAAAGGAGTGCGAGAGCTGCTCTACTGAGCACGAACATGGGACAAATGCCCTATTGTATGGATTTTCTTCCACTCAAAGGTTTACAATCAAGTTTTAGCTCACTGCACCCTTCACAGAGGAGAAATAACCATTTGCATATCTGTCCTTGTCCCCACAAGGGCAGTCCAGCACTGAAATGCTAGGCAATTCTCCTCTGAACAAGAGTTCAATCAGCAATCCCAGCCTCATATTTCAGCCTTGTTGGGCTGCCTCAGTGAGGTGAAGCTGACCTTTTCTAATGCACATGAGCATGGAGTCCACGTCTGGATTACCCTTGGTTACTTGGGGTGAAACCCCAAGTTTTACATAATTGAAAAGGAGTGTTATATGGAATTTATTCCACTCTGGAGGGTCTACAACCACGTTTTACATTGCTGCACCCATCACAGAGCAGAAATAGCCATTTGCATAACAGTCTTTGTCCCACTGTAAGTGGTAAAGTCAGTGAGAATAGAGCAAATAGTGATTTAGAAGAATCATAGATAGGTAGATTATGTAGAACATCCACAGATAAACCTTAGCCAAGACCCTTCGTTCTTAATGCATCCAACCTTGAAAGAATGTGGGTCTAGTGCCCAAAAGTCACAAGTTCCACAATATGTACTTTGCAGTAGGGCTTACTGTTGGTTTTGTGAATAAGATTAGCGAAATCCAATGGTTGTTAGTAAATGTCCCAAAAGAAAAATTAAAAGGCAAGTGCATTTATTACAAGTTTCTCTTGACTAGACCACCACAAGCTTAGTCAGGCAAGGGAGAGTAGGAGTTAGGACTTTAAGCCCATACAACCATAATGGGGAGGGTAGGAAGAGCTATGCAAACTGGCCCCCTTCAGCAACCACTTTCCGGATTCCTGAATCCTCTGGGCCCACTTCTGTGCTGTGTGGTTGAGGGAGTTCCAGGGCTCTAAGTGCATTGATCAATTTAGGTGTCTGGGTTGGGTGTGGCTAGTCCGTGGTTCTAGGCTCCAGTGATAGGGTTCTAAAGACTGGACAGCTGGACACCCTTGGCATGACAGGATGAAGACTTCCATGGAATAGGTAACCTCATAAAACCTCAAGACACGAAGACTGGTTGCCTCAGAAGGCACCACAGTCGGGCAGCGACAGGCAAATCTCCTGGTGCTAACAAAGGAGCAGGCCCTGTACAGCTTGACTTCGGGCAGGAAGGCGTAAACTGCAGGAGCAGACTTCTTGTTACATAAGTTGAGGATCTACACATTTCCAGGGATGCACTCTGAACAGCGATGACTGCAGCGAGGAAGCCCAGGAGAGAACTGTTCAGTTCACTGGGTGATCTAGGGAAACTTCCGAAGGCTCAGCAGGCATGTATCCTTGAGCTGGGGTCAGGACAGGTTTTTCCCTCCAGGGAGAAGAACAGCCTTCCTGTTCTGCCAGGCAATTACTAGGGAAATTACATCATGCCCTTATCTGCAATAGAATACCTTTTGGCCAGGTGGACTGCTTTTCACTTGGAGGGAAGTCTTGACCCTCATGTGTGGGCCCTTTAGGTAGACTACAGATTTTCCAACTCTTGGATCCTTCACTTTACATTACTATTAACTCAGAGGGGAGATTACAAACAAGATCATTTAATCTATGCCAACAGAAGGTCGTAGCAGCTTACCATCTGTGCTTCTGTTATGTCTTGTGTCTCCTTGCTCTGGCGGTGAGTGGATGCTTGCATGATGGAATGGCTAATGTAATGCCTGGTCGAATGTTAGCTGTGGAATGTTGTGGTGAGAGTTCCCTCCGTGTCAGTTCAGCTGCCTATGACAGTGGAGACCGGTGGATGTCTTCCTATGTATCCTCCTTGTACCTTCTACTTACTTACCCCTGAACTTACCTCTTGTGTCACCTTGTAACCCGGAACCCTGTAAAGCAGCTTGTTCACTACCTGTGGCTCTGGAGTACATCTTTGAGCACCAGACTAAATCTTAACTGCTTCCGTCACAGGTTTTCATAGATGCCCTCTGTTGTGCTCACCCAAAGCTAGGTTTTCGACAAGAGGTGAGCACCACATGCAGATCAAGGGTAAGGGACAAACTCCACATGAGACAAATGTCTTCATCAGTGCAAGTCTAACCATCGCTAGAGTGATTGGGTGCCGGGCATGGGACCTTGGATGAATACCGGTGTTTTCCAGTCAGTAAACTTTCTGCTTGTTTTTTTTGTCATCTAACAGCTATCCAGATGGGTGGTGCTACAGTCCTGCGCAGTGCATGTAGTGCTTCAGGATAGCACAGCTTCCCTGTACCTTTTAGTGGAAGCCCCTGCCACAGCAGATCTGCCGACTGTTCTGGTTATCCTGATCTTGTTTTAATGAGCGGGGTATTTTACAACTTTACTCAGTAGCTTAACCCATTTTGTTTTGGGGGCACTGGTTCGTCCTTATGCTTATCAGTGCAGAGGGAAAAAGTACCCCATTGATGTCCATTGCAAAGCACTGCTATCTCCCATAAGGGTAGTAGGTCTTGGGAACCATATTCCCATTTTCTTTTTACTTTAAGGGCACTTATCACTTACTTGTTGTAGCCCATACAGGCTGGTGGCAGTGGTAGCTTACTTTCACACTTTTCTGGGCTCCTTTCTTTTTTTTTCACCGTTTGGTATCAATTTGACTAGCAGAGAGACCAAAATGCCTAAGCTTGTTGTTTTAGCCCTCTCTTTGTGACCCAGTCTGCTTGCCATCTTCTTCCCAGGCAGGGGCAAGAAATGGCCATTCTTAGTTGTGCTTTTCTCTGGCTCTGGAAGGGGCCTTTGTGTGCCTTATAACTGATTTGGAAATGGCTGGTAGACCTAGACCACCTAATTCACATCCAAAATCCTGTGTGATTTCATGCTATAATGTATTTATTTATTTTATTGGACATTTGTAAGGCACCTATACACAAGTGTTTCCAGGCACCACAAGACAAGCAGGGGTTTTGGGAGACGGAGGAGAAACAATAAAAGGTCCCACTAGGACTTGTGACATTCGAACCATGCAAGTGCAGTGACAATACATGCAGGAGGAGGGGGCAGGTCAGGGTGAAGGGGAAGGGGGAGGGGAGAAGTGCAGGAAGGCTGTGGCCAGTGGGGCTGGGCAATTGCTGAGGATAGACCAGGAGGGCAAGTGCCACGGAAAACCAGGGTGAAGGATCAGCTAGTGCGAGGACAGGGCAGACCATATTCAGGCTAGTCAGGAAAGGGTGACCGAGGGCAAGTGCTGGCGAAGGGGTGCTGGGGTGCCTGGCCCCTTTAAGGCAAATAATAATGACCTGGCACCAATCGCAGCAGCAGAGGGACATTATCAGGGGAGAGGGAAGGAGGGGAAAAGCAAAGTCTTGCAAAGTTTCTGGAACTTAAAGAGATCCGGCCCAAGTCTGAGAGGGGCAGGAAGGCTTTTCCAGAGTGAGGCTCCTGCCGAAGAAAGAGATCTGCCCCCCACTTTCTGCTTGGAGATACGTCTGATCTGCAGAGAGTTGGAGCGAAGGACTCTGGCAAAGAGGTATTTAGGGAGAGAAAGTTGGATGTAGTAGGGTCCCAGGCCCCAGAACGCCTTGTGGATGATGCAGAGGGTTTTGAATGTGATCCTTGCAGCCACCGGGAGCCAGTGGAGCCATGCTGGAGAAGATGCAGTCCCTGGGCTTGAGGCCAAGAAGAAGTGTTGCAGCCCTATTCTGGATTAGTTGAAGAGGGCGAAGGGAGGAAAGAGGCAGATTGAGGAAGAGGCTGTTGCAGTAGTCCAGCCTAGAGAGAACCACGGCTCTGGAAAGGGAGGATGCATCTATGGAGGTGGAGCTGAAAGTTGTATTTCTTGACAAGATCTGTGATGTGAGGGTGGGGGAACGAGAGAGACGGCCAGGGAGCTCCAGATGAGAGGAGAGTGGTCAGACCAGGAGAGAGGCTGATTGTATCTGAGGTGTCTATCCATGATTAGTTGATAGGTGGGCTGGTGTCACCCTCAGCCTTAGTTTCTGTACCTCATGTGGGCATCTAGAGCCATTCAAGAGATGGACCACTGGACCTTGAAATGTGAAGCACAAGATTCCACAGAAGAATACCAGAAAACTGTTGCTGCCAGTTTTTCTACCAAAGTCGGCTCCTTGAAGGTGATGCTCTGCTCTCTATTGATCGCCAGTTCTCTATCCTCCATCTTGTTGAACATCCTCTCCAAACTGGTGGATGCAGTGGACCAATAGTTGGTCTACCTGAATGGGGACTCCTATGTGCATGCATTGGCTCTTTGTGCAACCGCCAATTGGAGTGCTGTGCAATTTGCTGGATGACCTTGAGGGATACAGACAGTCTCTGCTGCTCTACATCAGGTTTGGAGGCTTTGCTGAAGCCAATGCCCTTTGCTTGTCCTCCCTTTTATCTGCAGAATCTTGCTGAGTCGCCAAAACTGTTTTTTATCTGCTGAATCACTGAGTTGCTCCTTTGTCATGGGTACTGAAACAAAGGTCCTTTATCAGAGAAAGCTTGTAGTACAGTCTTTTGCTATTCTGAACAGAAACAGCCCACTCAACAGCTGTCAAACTAAGCCACCTCTGCACCCACAGCCCCTCGGCCCGAGTGCTACAGCCAGCGGTGAGAGCAGTTGTCCGAGAGGGCTTAGGACTTATCTGGAGTTGTTTGTATTATTGGTTTGGGTTTGAGGAGCTCTGCTGCCTAACATTCCATAATTGTCTTTATTTGACATTAGTCCTAAAAGTACAACATAAAACATGACAAACAGTTTATCACAGCTACATTATACCTCATAAAATATTGACAAATGTGATCCATAATTACATCAATTTAACTATAAATTACAATTCATTTATATAACTCTAGATAACGCCACACACTTCTAAATAAAATGTAATCAAGATGCAATCAGTGACATGTTCAATATTACCCTTCTTTTGAAATAGGGGTTAACAAAGAAATCTGTCTGGACTAATGCATTAAATGCTTGATCATGCAGAGCCATGCCCTGTGTATATATACTGCTACGTTTATAACTATAATTTCATGCGTTGTTGTTTTACACAGTGGCAGGGCTTCATTAATGGCTCGAACACCATAACTGTTAAGAATGGGCTATAAATGGATTATTCTTAGATCACGGTACATTGGCAGAGGAATCGAGTGTTGGATCAATTCTATTGTTTCGACGCAATGTAAGCGTAAATCTGAGTGGTTACCAGTCTAAATTTAATATATGGGGAAGTTGCATATTGTTGTTGGAGGATGTCAAGATATATTTCATGGCAGATCTCTTGTTTTATTAACTAATGCCTGTGTGCTAGTCCAGAGTCCTGGTATTGAATTATCATTTGATTGCAAATAGCTATCAATCACCAGAGCTTTGGATGTATTAGTTATGTGCAAGGGTTCTTCCCATAAGTCACAACGCCTAGGGAAGAGAATAGATTTAATATACAAGCACCACGGGCGCGATCTTCCACCGTCTTTGAGCGAAAACACCTGTGAAAGCATCTCTCAAAGTAACCGCTCAGGTGACGTCCATACTCTAATATCCAGTAAAGGATTGGTCTGACGGCTAGATTATTTTTATACTATGGAAATTAATTTCCATTTAAATGGGGGTTTAGGGGAATTTTCCTAAAGACCTAATGTTAATAAGACTTTATTAAGCTATCCCAGTGGGTTATAGATCCCCCATCTCTTAGTTTCAGGCTGTACTAACTCAGGACCTTGGTAGAGTGGCAGAGCAGTCAGGCTTATCTTGAGAGGAAGATGTGAGCTTTAGCTAAGTGCACTGAAACCAGTAAATAAAGTACACCAAAGAAACACTTTACTTAAATGTATATTGAAATATACATTTACACAAGTCACTATTAATTACTTTGGCACATTAAACCATCACACATAGATATACTTTTCAATACTTTCAAATAGTCACTTAGTTGGTATTTGCTGAACGCATACAATTGTTACAGGAGTTTGACAGTTATATCGATAATACCGCACACCCACAAAATAATACAGTAATTATATTTCGTCTGCATACACATATAAGCTAGTGATTTTTGGGGAGGAAAATAGTTGGTTAGTGTTAACCTCTTAGAGCTTCAGGTTCTAGAGGCAGTTTCACAGCACAGCCAGTTCGTTGAAGTCAAAAGTGCAACCCTAGCTAAAAGGCAGTTTGTATCAGGTTTAAAGTCTTGCAAAGTGTTGGGGAGAATTCTCAGAAATGTGCTAAATCCCTCTACCTTAGAGACCCCCAGCAACTTTGCTGGATTTCAAGGACTTGATTGTTTTAACCTGGAGAGTGTGTGACCCTTATTCCTACTCTCTCATGTATTTTAATGTGAGTTTGAACACTGTTTCATTTGGTTGTGGAGTCTGACAAACTCCATAGGCATCATCTTTTACATTGTCACACAGCACCTTCAGTGCAGTGACACAGGGAAGTCTTTCAGATTTGTTATAAAGGTTTGCATACCTTCTCTTGGTTAAACTACTGAAATTGACTTTACTTACATTTGTAACTTTCTAGACCCAGCACACACTATCTTACAATAGGGTGCTGGAGGGGTTACCCAGTATCCCCTTTGTCTAGCTTCTCATGTAACATTTTTTATGTTATCCTTTCCTCACTGAATGGCTGGTGGCAGTGGTTTCGTTTTAACTACGATGGTGTGCATTAACCGCGGGCTGCGTTAGCGTTTTGTCAAAATGGGCCACTCTTCTTTTTTCGCCATTTCTTTGTGTAAAGCTCCTTCCTGAGATTTACTCTACGCGCCAAACCAGGTTTGGTCCCATTGTGCGCTTTGCCTTTGGCAGGATTCACGAGTGAAGCCTGCCTCTGGCTCCATGGTGTCTCGCGTAGGCAGGAAGTGAGGGAGGTGCCCGAAAATCCCTGTGCTTAGTCTCCTAGGAGACCCAAATGCACTCTCTGGTGATTGGCCAGCTGACTGTCTGGCAAGGACAGCCACCCTGCTGGGTGACTGACAGCTAGGCTGGAATGAATGGGAAAGAACTGACTAAAGGGAGAGTCTTTCTGCTTGGAAGGCAGTCGACCACTAGACGAAGGAACCAAAGAGGATCTTGAAGAGGACACCTGCTGCAACTCCTGCACCGTTGGTTGGCCCGCTAAAGCCCTGCTGCAGCGCCAAAACCAAGTTCATCGACAGAGAAGCCCCTGCAAGGACTACTTCTCCCCTTGAGTTGGTGGGACCAATCGACTCCGAAGTAAGCCACCTGGACATCCATCTCGGAGCTGGTTGAATTTCCACAGAGTTGCTTCTGGAAACCGTATAGCCAGGGAGAGGAACACCAGATTGTGTGCGTTGCTTTTAAGCTGGCCAAGAGTGCCAGGAAGATCCTCTGGACTCCCAGGAAGCAGAACTGACCGAGACTGAGCCCCTTCAACAGAGTGCGGGACCCCAGAAGCGAGAAAAGTCCATCTTGACAGCCAGGAACCGCAGTGTTGCTATTTGCGGTAATATGCGAGGAGCTGAAACACTGAACAGCCACTGAAAGTGAAGTTTGCCGGTTGCAAGTTTTGACCATCCCAGTGCATTGCAGGAGTCCCCCGACGTACTCCCTCTTGTCCCCACGACTGAGGCCCAAGAACAGTGAGACCTGCAGAGCTGCACAGGGACAGGAGTCATCTGCTGCATCTTTTCTTCATCTTTAAAGGTACTGTGCAAAGTCTGAGAGAATTTACCCATTGCTGTAGAGTTGCTTGCATATTCTACTACTCACAAGTCTAAGCAGCTTGTGGCCCAACATTTGATTCTTCTTTTCTTCAAAGACTTCTAAAACATTGTGCAAAGACTTTTCCATTTATCTACAAGAGGTGCTTCATCCCATATAAGACTTTGGCCCATTGACTTTGGCTTAGCCTATTTTATTTGAAGGCCTCTTTCTGGGGGGATCCAAAAGTATTAGCCTGCTTAAGAATATTTGTGGTTTCTTGTATGTTCTAAATAATCTTTTCCTTTGACATCTTACTCCATGATTCTAAATGCAACAGTGATATATTAATGTCCCTAGCAATTGAAGTCACTTGAGGGTGTAGGTAGTGTCTGTGGGCCATCCCAAAAGGGTATCTACGGATTTAGAGATATTAAGAGTGTATTTCATGGGGTGTATTTGGGTGTTACAGTTATATTGTTCTCTTCTGAAGAAGGCTTATTCGAACTGACAAATTAATAATTGTTTATTCAAGAAACCTTGATTGTAAGAGTTTATTTGAATACTTGTACCTGTAAATCTCTGTGTAACTCCACTACAGCTCACATTGACCCCTCTTGAGATAAGCCTGGCCGCTCAACATACTACCAAAACTGTGTAGTACAAGCTTATACCAAAGGTTGGGTTTCCTATTCCTGTAGTCAGTTTTTTGTATTGTTCCCAAAGAGTACTGCCTACAAACTTTGCCTAACGCAAAGCAGAAGAAATCAAAAGTGATACAAGAAGGCTTAACCAATGTTGGAGATCCTGAGAAAGGACCCTCTAAAGGGACACAAGCAGCAGCTTGAGTCCGAGGTAAGAGGGGGTTGCCCTGGGCACCTCTACATGCACTCCAACACTCTGAAGCGACTTTCTGGAACCGGGTAAGCAATACCTTTTTCCCCACAGTACCTTAGGTTAGAAGAAAATGTTATTGCTGGATGCTCCGTGATGTTGCAGCTCTGGACCCGACCTCCGGATTCCTTGGTCTGATGACTGAAGGCAGGACCCTGGACGGGATCACTCAGCAGCAGCCTCGAGGGAGGACCTGAGGCACGACTTTCAGCAACTTCTTGGTCCACTCTGTGGTTTTGGTGCCTTTTCAGCAGCACCAACAAAGGATGCGGTTCGCCTGGTCAGTCTTCTTCACTTCCTGCAGTCCCACACTCTGACAAGGGGGTCGGAGCAAGTTGGTTTGGATCTCTGGAGTGTCCTTGAGGGCTCAGGAAAGATTTGTACGTATTCGGCCTTTCCACCACGATGCGCTCGAAATGGGCAGCAGGTCTCCTGGTATTGGCGTTCCACAGCTCTAGAAACTCCCAGGATCTCGGGAGATGACCCAATTCAAGTTCTTCTTGGGACTGGTTGTTCCCACAAGCCAAAGGGAAGGTGTTGTCCTCTTCGGATCGCCTGTGTCGCACAGAAAACGGGATCAGGACAGCAGTGGTCACTTCACTGTGTTGCAAAGGGTCTGCAGGTGTCTCTGGTCGTCTTCTTCGGTTACTTCAGCTTCCTGTGGTCGATGTGCTTTTCACTCCAGAAGGGGGAGTTTGGCTGTCCAATCAGGACAGTGAGACCCCCTGTGGGAGCTGGTCCTATTCAGGCACTCTGGCAGACAAAGGACAGGGGGTGGAAAACTCCTTCCCCAGTTCCTGACTGCCCAGACACTCTGGAGCCTAGGCAGTGACCCAAGGTTTCCCTCCAAAGGCAAAACACACACACAGGCCTCCTCCTCACAGAATGGTAGAAGGGGCTGGCAAAGAACACCCACGCTAGTAATGGCAAAAAAAGAGAGGCCCCAAGTTGGTATTTGGGTGCCCCTAGTGTGCACTACCAAGGCTCTCGGCATAGCCTATGGTATAAAAAGTACACAATAGTTGGTAGAACACGTCCACTGCCATCACCCATAACTAGTAGATTGTCTGTGTGACTTAAAAGGTCACGGGCAGAGAGAAGGGGGGTGGTAGGTACCCCTTCGGCACTCCACCTAAGGTGGTGTGTGCGCCAATTTCTGACTATAATGTTTTAGGAGAGATACTAAATCCTTAAGAACTGTAGTTACTTGAGGATAAGAAAAAGAATCTCGAAGGAGGAACCTAACGTTCCCCAGCAACACTGTCCATAAGGAGCTGTGTGCTGCAATAGTAAAAATACAGATGCCTGTATTGATAGAATACAAAGAATCGAGTTCCAAAAGACAGAAGAATGAATGAGTGGGGCGAAAAAGGCTCCACTCTTTCAGGGTTAAAGAAAAAGGTCCAGAGGCCCACCAACAAGTGCTGAGGGTCTCACTAGGAGAGGGGATGAAGCATAAACATGATAATTCTCCCTAACATGGGGACATTGCGTGTTCCTTTTGGCAGACGCAAAAACACTTTCTAAAAAAGCATGTTCAATTATTGCTAATTTCTCAGCCTTCACATGTCCCAAAATCTCCGAGCCATATATGGAGGCTGCCTTTGCTTTACAATTGTAAGCCTCAAGTGAAAGCCTTATGGCTTTCTTGCCATGAGACATTGCAAAGCCCAGTACAGCTTTGCTAACACTTTCTAGGGTTTAGTCAGCTTTGGCACTTTGTTCAGACCACCCGCACTAGCTTTCAAACCGACCTCGAAGATAATCGTCCGTATTCAACTGCTCGGGTTCTGTATCCTCAGCTGGCATCGATAGTTTGCAGCCCTTAACTCTCGGGGATGAAAAACCCTGGCTGTTTGTTTTTTGCTTATTTTCCAATCCATTTTCAGTGCAAAATGCATGAAAAAGTGCACTGCTTCGGCAGGCCCATTTGAGTCTGGGAGATTCACATAGTGTGCGAATAAAAGCAATGGAATTTTATAATTTCCTAGAGTAGGCGCGTCAGTTGCCACCTTTTCAATAGTATTAAAAATTGGGTTGATCAACAGACAGAAGAGGATTGGGGCCAGGACACAACCATGGTGCTCCCCCTCTGTACCTGGAAGTAGGTAAGATTGTCCGCCAAACTCAATCTAACACATGCTTTCTTTTCACTGTACAGTGATATTTTTCAGCTAGGATAATGCCACTCCTGTTTTCATTAGTTTCTCCCAAAGTTTAATCCTGGGTACACTGTCAAAAGCACACTTTAAATCTACAAATGAAACATATAATGTCATCTTCCTCAGTTAATATGCTTGTTTATGAGCAATGTGATTCTAAAACGCTGATCTATGGTGCTAACCCCACCTGGTGATAATCTATTGCCTTGAATGTCTGTCTTCTTTAGGAGACGATCTAGTAGGACTTTGGCATACATTTTGCCAACAGAATCTAACAATAAAATGGGTCAGTAATTGGCAGGCTCGTCCCTGTCCCCCTTTTTGTAAATCAGGATTTCTGCCTGCACCCATGATTTTTGGGTCTGTTTATGGCGTCAAACAATTTCTGAAAGAAAGGGACCCAAATTGCACTTTCACTCTTGTACAAACCCACTGAGATTTTGTCCACACCTGGCACCCTGTCCCCTTTTTGTGCTATAATGACCAGTCTGATCTCCTCTTTGGTAAAGTTAAGTGGATCACCCATTTCAATGCCATCTAGCATTGTTAAATAAAAATACCAGATGGGTCTCCTCATACATAGTCCTGAAATTGGTCAAATATCTGTTCTCGCATATACTTGCAATGGAATTATCGGTTTCAAATGCCCCTGCCTTCATCGGTTTCCAGATCTTGGTATTATTTCCCACATGATTAGTCTCCAACAAAACTCTCCATTTGGCTTTGACAAAAAAATGGTTGTGTTTTCATATCTGTAACGTACAACTTCTATATCTTTGGTACTATTATCTATTGCAGATAATAGAAGCCTGATGGATATGCCGATCTGTGTTTATGATCCCAGTGGTAACTTATTAATAATAATAATTTGGCACTTATATAGCGCTACGAACCCTCAGGTATCTGAGCGCTGCTTATTATTACCCACGGTTTGTGGTGCTCATTTATCAACCTCGGAAGGATGAAAGGCTGAGTTTGGCCCCGCCGGGATTCGAACCTGCGTTAGCAGGCTCTGCACGGATGTCAAAGCGAGCGCTCTACTCGCTGTGCCACTTGACCGGCCATCCTGGGAGCCGTTGCACCGGAGGAGGAGACCACGCTCACCCATCGTCAGCACACATTATCTTTAAAAGGGCTGCCAGCTCGCCCTTGCCGAAATGCCTGCCGAATAAGCCCATCTTCTGTTTTATGCTGTTTGTTGCGGTGTGGGTGATGTCCGTGGTGAGCAGTTTTTCATTACTTGATATACTTAGTCGGCTGGGACTGCAATATTCGGGGGCACAAATGATGGACTGAGTTGAATTGGTCTGAACATATAAGCGCCGTGAGATTAATGGCGACTTATACTTGGTTCTCGTTTGCCCACCTCTTACTGAAGCAGTGAACTCTTCCTTGAGCTTGTAGTCTACGGTCACACGTGTAAACAGGTAGTGGTACCTGAAGCTCCAGCCAGAGTGTGTTTAGTAGAAGCATGCCAACCCTGCTCAGCAAAAACACCTACTTTGAAAGTTTTGCATAAGGTTCTATAAACCAACAGATTTTTTTAAGAGTCCACAAGGGAGATACAGGCTAACTAAAGGGTTTACTATTACAAAAAGAAAAGCTGAGACAGCCTTATCCCTTGGATCTGGCAAGAACAAAACATCTAGGCTGTTTAAACCAATTAAAGATGTGGACATCCTAATTACTGAAATACAGGACTTCCTTCATGACATCTGTAGAGGAGGAGCCAAATACCCCTACCAGAAGCTCCGCCCCCATGTTGCATATATGTTGGGAACCGGAAATTGTGACACGTGCAGCACCAGTGAGGATGCCTATACCACAAAGAATTCTTGAAACAAGGTATCCATTGAGAAATCCCTATATGCATTCACAAAGAAATTATGGTCTTTTGGACCGAGGCCCAGAAGTTTGAAAATGAGCGAGCAAGAAGACTGGTGACATCATGCAAAGCAGAAATCAAGCAACCTGAAAAGATACACAAGACGGAAGAACATAGACGTTCTATAAGATCTTTAGAGGAGGTGTCAAAGATGAGCAACATTTCCGGATCGAAATGAAGATGCTTATGCAAAGAAATGCTGAAGAAAATGCAAAGTCATTTTACACGTGTACAGATGCAGTAATGCAAGTAGACAAAGTGATCATGAGGCTGGCTACGTAGAGAATAGATTGCGGCGATCCACCAATGTATATACATATGAATGTATAGAACCTGGATGTTCCACGATGCACTTTAGCAAAGCTTGAACCCTGTAAATGGAAGGGGTTTCAGTGTGGTGCAGTTGGAAAACAGCTAATGGCGAAGGAGAATTCAAGAAAGGCTGGCTGGCCCAGCACCAAGAGTCGAGGCCACCTTGAGCCTGGTTGTCCATCAAGTTGTTACATGAACTTAAGAAAGAAACAAACTTCTGTTTGAGGTGGGATGGAAAAGCACTGAATGTGCCAAGAGTTCATCATTTAATAGTATTCTATGCTGTGAAGAGCTCAAACGTGATCTCCAGTCACATGGTCAGATGAAAATAGACTTTGGGTCGAGCTACACCGAAACCAGAAGATAATACCATGCCATACTCACTTTTATTCTCGGGCACAGAGAACTTCTGCAAGGCCAAGTTCTAAACCTTAATTGAATGGCAAACCGCAAGAATGATGATCGATGTTGGGCTAATTGGGTGGGGAGGAATGGCCAGGCCCACCCTCCTAGCACCTGGGGAATATCCCTAATGTTCCAGATTGTTTTATCCCAGATGAAACCAGAACCAGGGAACTGCATGATTCTTTACAAACAACTAGTGGTGTTGACACCTCTCCTGAATTAGATTTTGGGTAACTAGATCCAGCTGAACATGCTGATGCATCCTACAGAAGTCTGGTGACTAAGGTTATAGACTTTTTTTTAGCTGGATGATCTCACTGATCTATTGGGCAAGGTTCCACAAAATGGCACAATACGCCTTTTCATGTAGCACTACAGAGAAGGGTAATGACTAACTGGGAGATTCCAGAATCTAGTCCTGCAGTAAGTAGAATCATCACAAGAAAATGCAGGCCATCCAGTAGCAACCCAAGCTACCTGTTTAAACATCCAACACCTGAAAACTACATCTGCCTCTAAGCAAGCTGCATACGCTACTATCCCTCCAGATAGGGATGATAAACGGGTTGATACCGGGGCCAAAAAGGTATTTTCTGCGGGTAGCATGGCCTTGAAATCTGCTAACTCGACCTGTGCATTAGCAAAATTTGCATTCACCCTGTCGGACTGCATAGCGATGACGGCTGATCACATCCCTGAAGGTGAGGAAAGAGACAGCTTCTTGAACCTGATATGGGATGGTAAGGAGACCATATGTGAGTCTCTGCAATCAGGTCTGGACACTGCTTACAGCATCAGCAGTGCCATCGCAGCAAGCACTGTTAAACGCAGATTTGCATGGTTGAAGTCCGGGTTTGCACCTGGTGTACAATCTAGACTCCTCAACATGCTCTTTGACAGCTCGCACTTATTTGGTAATAAGGCTGACGAAAACCTTGAGAAGCTGCAGACCTCAAAAGCGGCAGCCACGTTCCCAGGTGCAGCGATCAGGCAGCCACAGCCTTTTCACCCCAGCGGAATCATCTTGGAGGGGTAAGTCCTTTCGCTACTACTCAGTTGGAAGAGCAAGAGGACAGGTGGTCAAAGGGGTCAAAGAAGATTTTATCATGGTCAAGTGAGGGAGAAGTGCAAAGCCAACCCAAGCAGGGACGTTTTTACCATCAGCCGCTGCTTCAGATGCCTCAAAAACTCTGAGGTCTTGACTCACGACACCCCAGTGGGAGGCAGACTGTCACAGCATCTTAAATAATGGCGAGGTATTACTTCGGCTGCATGGGCACTGGAAACAGTAGCCCAAGGTTACTGGCTCCCCTTAATGCAGAGACCTCCGGATGATCCACTGGGAAGCCTTTCGCTAAATGTTCCAGACTCATTCCTGTTGAAGGATATGTTGACCCTTCTAGATAAAGGTGCTATAGAACCAGTACCTTTGATGGAGAGGAACAAAGGATGGTATTCTCCCTACTTCCTAATCCCCAAAAAGTACAGAGGACTGTGACCCATTTTGGACTTGAGATTCTTGAACAAGTTCCTCAGGATGGACAAGTTCAAGATGGTCACGCTTTCTCAGCCCCTCTAGGCCTTCCAGCTCCCAAGATTGGATGGTATCATTGGACCTTCAGGATGCTTACTTTCGTGTGCCAATCCATCACAAGCACAGGAAGTACTAGAGGTTTGCTGTTGGCGGTTCTCATTAGCAGTTTTGAATTTATCCATTCGGGCTGACCTCCACCCTGAAGGTTTTCACCAAGTTAATGGCGTGGTGGCAGCGAGTCTCAGAAGAGGGAGGGATTCACATCTTCTCCTACCTGGATGATTGGTTGATCAGGGCACGTTCACGCGAACAAGCCCTGGAACATCTCACTGTAACCTGCCACTCCCTTCACATACTGGGCTTCTCCCTCAAATACAAGAAGTCCCACATGATACCATCTCAAAGACTCCAGTTCATTGGAGCAGTCCTGGATACATCCCTGAGAAAAGCCTTGCCACCAGAAGTGAGGGTTCAACACATTCTGCAGGTGGTAACCAAATTACAAAATGCCTAGCATCTTCCAGCCTTAGACTTTTTGAGGTTGCTTGGCCTCATGGCTTCCTGCATTTTCCTGGTGCAAGAGGTTCGCCAGTTCGACTTTAGGTTCCCAGCAGGGTTGCACAGGATTTGCTGTGGTGGGCCTGCAAAGACAACATTCTGAAGGGAGAACTTTTTTGGCAACCATGGACAGAGATAACAATAGTAAATTCAAGAAGGAATCTCCCTATCGGTAACCTAGCCAGTGAGGAGAACACGACGGCAGATGCTGTGAGCAAGCAGAGCTCAGTATCCCATGAGTGGGAACTAGCTCAGGAAGTCTTTCAAGAGATCTTCACCCTTTGGGGAACCCCTCAAGTGGATCTGTTCACGACCAGTGTCAAGCGGAAGTGCAAACTGTACCGTTCCAGGGAATTTCCCCCAAAAGAATCTCTAGGAGACAAGTTCGTAGTGGACTGGGAGTTTCCACTCCTGTACGCGTTTCCCCCAGTCCCGGTCATTCCTCAAATCATCAGGAGGTTGTAAAAGTTTCTGGATATCCATGATCCTAATTACTCCGGAGTGGGCCCCAGACCTTCTGGACATGTCAATCTGCCCTCAAATATATCTTCCACAAAGAGAGGACCTTCTCTCACAAGAGGAGGGTCGGGTTCTCCATCCAGACATCAAGACACTCAGCCTTCAGTGGTTGAGATATAAGGATTGGGACCTCACGGATGACGTAAAGGAGATTTTGCTTTCGGCCAGAAGGCTAGCCACAAAGTCCTTCTACTGCTGCTGTTGGTATAATTTGTGCAGCTGGTGTAAAAAAATGATGTAGATCCTTTTCAATTTGATACACCTAAGGTTTTATCTTTTTTATTATATTTGGCAAATCTGGGGCTCCATATTGGAACAGTTAAGTTACCTAGAAGCACTTTACATATTCTAGCGCACCTCGGAGGAGGATTCATATTTCAAAATACTGTTAATAATTCTGTTCCTGATGCTTGTTAATCTGCTTAGAATCCCATGCTGTGCATATGGTCCAACATCCAGTGGTAACCGCGGAGTATTGCATCTTGTCTTTCGAGGACCGAAGGGGGACGTCGGCATAGGCGTGTCTGTACCACCATCCCTATCGTGACGTGTAGTGTACCCAAAATCCCTCACGTGCCGGGGTCCCTCAGATTGTTTTTTCCACCCAGATAACTGGTCGCCCTATAGCGGAGCTCTTACATAAGAGACATTTTTTATCTTAAACCGACTTGTCGGTTATTTCCCCTTTAAGTCAGTTTGACAGCAAGAACAACTTCGACGAAGACTGCAGAGGATTTGTCTACAGCAGTGGATTTCGGCACCTAAGGTCCGGCGGCTGAAGCATCCACGTGGCCGGGCTCTCTGGCCGGCCTTCACAGTAGGGAGAGTGGGGTCAGCGTGGCCATATCTTCGTTATGTCTTTCCTCTTTCCCCCTCTTTGCCCTCTAGGTCTGGCCATCTTTGTTTACACCTTTCGCTATGGAAAGGACTCAATTTAGGTTCTGCCCTAAGTTTAGGGTCAGATACCCGTGGAAGGACAGGCACAGAACGTGTAATTCTTGTCTCCCCTTAGATCACGACGAGAAGCGGTGTGCGGTTTGTAAATTCCTTTCTGCCTAAGACCCTTAAGAAGCGCTGTGTAAAACGATGGGCCGCGTACGGTAGGTCGCGGGCGTAACCCTCTTCCCCCATTGCCACAAGTGACAGGGGCACCTCTGATGACCAAACATCCGTTGCGGATGTTCTAGACCTCTAGGCGGACACTTCTAGGTCTGCCACGCCCATCCCCGACCATTCAAGGCCTGACGCTAGTCTTGCTGCAGGGACAACACCCTGCGACAGGGGCGTACAAAGAACGCATCACACTAAACACACAACCCCTCAACCTATTTCGATGGGTACGTTGAAAAAGGTGAAAGTGCCAGCAGGGTCGTTGAACATTTCGGCTGATTCCTCTGATCGTACAGATCAGCAGCCTTCCCCGCATCCCCAGCAGCGTTTTGCGACTGGGCATTCCAAAGCAAACGAGGGCGCTACCCCTAAATGAGGTTTACACGTCAAAGCGCGGTCTTTCGCTGCTCCGAAGGGCCCTAAAGGCCCAGTAGGCCCAAAATCTACGACTAGGCCTCAAGGCTAGAAACCTACCGCTAGGCCCTCTAATGCCGCGGTAGGCGGTAAATCTACCGCTAGACTTTCAGACCCACTAACTCACGCCGATTCGGCAGTGATTGAACACAGTATCGCAAGAATTACTTAGGCGGTTGGGCTGATACCTACTCCGTCGAAAAACATGGGGCAGGCCACGGGAAAATCTATAGATACGCCATGGTGCCCCTATTCTCGCGAGACATACGAGGACAGTCAGGAGCCTCTTTCCAACACCCTGAGTGACAAATTCCGGCGCCAAGGGGTAGACTGTTTTTCCACTCGTAGGCCCTTCTGGTTCCTCTAAGTGGACAAGGGAGAAATTTGAAGGGTGCATGGATCGTCTTGAAAAAATTATCAATTTTTCTGAACATCCTTCCCAGAAAAGATCAAGTGGAGAACCTAATCTTAAATCGGCTTCACATTTCCAAGAAGATCAGCCCTCGTTCCCCGTCCATCATGAAGTCATGGTCCAGATGGACACTTATCAGGACATTTACAGTGAAGATGAAGAACCTTCCTTCCTGCAGGGCTACAATGAGGACCAGGCATGCCACGGACAATTGGGAAGGAACCCAGCAAGTGGGGACGGACCCATGGATGCTCCCCCAACAAGATCAGGACACTGATGTTGTGTGCCTGGATTCTCCTCCGTCCAACCCGGCTCGCGAGGCCTCGTCTGTAGACGACCAAATGGCCTTCAATGCCATTTTAAGGAAGGCAGCAGATCACTTCCAAATCACTACTCAAGAAGCGGTACCCGAGCAGGACTTTGTGGAGGACATTCTCAAGGAGAAACCCCCCTCAAGCCAGGCCATTCCCCTCCTTATTTCTGTTAAAAGAAGATTGGCCCCCTCCCTTGTGTCGCCAGCTCAAACCCGGGCAGTGAACCCAAGAGTGGAAAAGCTATTTCGGCTAGCTCCTTCGGACCCTCAATACATTAAAGGTCACGCCACCCCTGACTCCCTGGTATTGACTACCACCCGGAAACGGGCAGGAGTACCCTTTGCTACGGGGGAGGTTCCTCCGGATAAAGAATCCAAGATGTCGTATGCCTTAGGTGAGCGGGTTACCTCAGCTTCTGCATATACCACACGCATAGCGCATAACACTACGCTGCTGGCGAGTTATGCAGACGCTCAATGGAACCTAGTACAGGAAGGTCTCCAGGAAGTCCCTGAACCCGTCCGGTCCAGGCTTCTCACCATTGTGGCCGAAGGCAGGCAAGTAAACCAGAATGTAATAAAGAACACTCTGGACACTGCTGAGACAGCAGGCAGGTCTCTGGCCCAGGGCACATTACTTAAGTGGCACGCTTGGCTTTGTAACTCAGGTTTCAAGCCTGAGACACAAGCCGCTCTCATCAACAAACCCATTGAAGAAACTAACCTCTTCAGAAAGGCGGTCAATGAGGCCCTGGAAATGGCCAAAAAAGAGCATGAGACTCTTAAGTACCTGCAACAGATTACTCAACCCCCCCCCCCCCCCCCAAAGGTGAGGTAATTCTCATTGGTCCTTTCGAGGGCAGTCCCGTGCAAGTCAGAACAACTATAGCACGGGAAACTTTAATGCTGGACAAACATCAGGAAGCTCCGCATACTAGCCACCAAGGGGTCAGCGACGCAGCAAAGCCAGAGGTAGAGGCCCCAATCCTAGAGGAGCCGCAGCCTCTGGTCAGAAATGACCATCAGATCCAGGTCCCTTCCCATGTCACCCCGGTCGGGGGCCGCTTACCATCTTTCCTCACAGCATGGGAGGTGATAACTTCAGACCAGTGGGTCATAAAGACGGTTGCCCACGGGTACTGCGTGGAATTCGCCCGACCTCCACAGTACAGAGCACCGCGCTCACAGAGCCTCTCACCGGACCATCTGTATTTATTCAGTGTACTTCCTTGTACCCAAAAAGGACCTCACCATGCGCCCTGTTCTAGACCTGCGCCCAGCGAACAAGTTCATAAAACCTCAAAAGTTTTGCATGTTAACGATATAGGAGGAGACTACATGGCAACATTGAACATGAAAGATGCATACTTTCATATTTCAATGTTGCCAGCGCACAAGAAATATCTAAGGATCATGATAGAGGACAGGCTTTACCAGTTCAAGGAGTTCCCCTTCGGCATCGCCTCGGTGCCAAGGGTGTTTACAAAGGTCCTGGCAGTAGCAGCATCACACCTGCGCAGTCTGTCCGTCCCGGTTTACCCTTACCTCGACGACTGGCGCATAACAGATGGACTCTTACGACACATGTTTTTGAACACCCAAAAGACCGTAGACCTTCTGTTCAGCCTGGATTTCTCTATCAACGAGAAAAATCCAGTCTAGTCCCCAGTCAAATAAAACTATTTCTGGGAGCTCTAATCCGGACGTAAGACGGCCATGTCTTCCCCTCCAACGAGAGGGTTCAGAACATGCTTTTTCAGATCCCTCAATATGTAGCCAGTCGGCAGGTGACGGTGCGCAAAGCCATGCGTTTGCTAGGAATGATGTCGTCATGCATATACTTGGTTCCCCACGCACGGCTGCACATGCGTCCCATGCAAGAGTGGCTCAACAGCCAGTGGTGTCAGGCCAGCAGACAATGGGAAGATCTGGTAGTTGTCTCACCAGCCCTCGTTCTCTCTCTGCAGTGGTGGTCAAGGGAAAACCTCTTGAAGGGGAAAACCTTCACCACCCCTGCAGTGGAAGCCACTGTCAAGACAGACGCATCTCTCACAGGGTGGGGGGCTCACCTGCTTCAGCAGACAGCACATGGAGTGTGGTCCCCACAAGTAGCGTCCAACCATATAAATTTACTGGAGCTATTAGCGGTGTTCAAGGCATTAAAAGCCTTTCAGATGCAACTACAAGGTAAGACAGTGCTGATTCTAACATGCAGCACTACAGCCATGTATTACCTGAACAAACAGGGGGACACTCACTCTCCGGGGCTATCCAAGCTGTTCCAAAACATTTGGATGTGGGCTCTCAAACACCAGATGTTTCTGTTGTCCCAACATGTTCCAGGGGAACTCAATCTTCTGGCAGACGTGCTCAGCAGAGATTTCCCTCTGCCCATACAATACGAATGGCGTCTGCACGAAGACATCGTGTCCAACGTCTTCGCAGAATGGGGCTTCCCAGAGATCGACCTGTTCGCGACTCAGGAGAACGCCCAATGCCAAGACTACGCCTCCAGGTACCCCCAGACCCGCTCCAAGGGGAACAGTCTCTGGATAACATGGTCATGGAAATTTGTCTACTCTTTTCCTTCGACTCCCCTTCTCAACAAGATGGTGCACAAGATGTACCAGGAACCAGTTACCATGATACTGGTGGCCCCCATGTGGGCCCCCCAACCATGGTTTGCTCATCTAATGTAAATGTCCTTCTCCCCACCAGTAAAACTACCCTGCCCGTACAGCATGTTGTCTCAGGACAGGGGGGAGACCCTACACCCATGCCCACAAACTCTGAACCTAGCAGCCTGGCTCCTGAGGTCATAGAGTTTGGACACCTACAGCTCCCCGAGAGGTGCATGGACATACTCAGGGAAGCTAGAAAACCTAACACCCGTCATTGCTATGCCAGCAAATGGAAGCGTTTTGTCATCTGGTGTAATACCAAGGGCGTCAATCCCATCGATTGCTCACCCACACACATTGTGCTGTACCTAACCCATTTGTTGGACACAGGGTTGGTCTTCAAGTCCCTAAAGTTTCATCTGGCTGCTCTTTCAGCCTACACCACATCACAACAAAAGGTGTCGTGGTAGAAGATACCGGTGATTAAGGCCTTAAGGAAAAGGTTAAGAGGATTTATCCCCCCATTTCTCACCCAGCTCCTGGATGGGATCTAAATGTGGTTTTAACCAGGCTCATGGGATCTCCCTTTGAGCCAATGCATAAAGCAAGTCTAAAAGACCTTACTTATAAGACGGCCTTCATAGTGGCTATCACTTCTGTCAGAAGGGTTAGTGAACTACAGGCCCTTTCTGTTCTAGACCCTTAGTTACAGTCCGCAGGGATAAGGTAGTTCTGAGCACTCATCTCTGTTTCGCGCCTAAGTTCATCTCGAAGTTCCATGTGAACCAATCGATTGAACTACCTACATTTTTCCAGAATCCCACTAGCATGGCCAAAAGAAGCCTCCACACACTAGATGTGCGCAGGGCTCATGTTGTACCTGGAAAGAACGAAACCACTGAGGAAAACAAACCAATTTTTCGTTTCAGTGGCAGCCGGTAGGAGGGGATCCTGTCTCTAAATCAGCTATCTCAAGGTGGATTGTCAAATGCATCACACTATGTTTCTCTCTTGCTAAGAGAGAACTGGCCTTCAAGCCTAGGACACATTCTACTCGGAGCACTGGGGCGTCCATAGCATTCATTGCAAATGTTCCCCTAGAGTCCATTTGCAAAGCGGCAACCTGGAGTTCTGTACACACCTTTACAAAACATTATTGCCTAGACACTCATTCTAGGTCCGATTCTCAGGTGGGACAAGCAGTACTAAGACATCTTTTCTCTACTGGTCTTTCTCACAACCCACCTCCAACTCCGGGTACTGCTCGATAGTCTATGGACAGAATGTGATTCTAAGCAGATTAACAAGCACCCGAAGACATGCATTACTTACCGTAATAGCATTTCTGATGATTGTATCTGCTTGGATTCAAATGCGCCCTCCCTACTTCCCCGCTCGGGGTGGAAGGAACATATACGTCTTATTACTGTCTCTCTTCATGTACTCACTCACAATAGCCTTGGGCTCCCTCATGGCAGGAAAAAATACAATCGGAGGGACCTCAGCGTGTGAGGGATATTGGGTACACTACACGTCATGATGGGGATAGTGGTACAGACACGTCTATGCCGTCGTCCCCTTTTGGCCCCCAAAAGACAAGATGCACTACTCCGTGGTTACCACTGGATGTCGGACCATATGCACAGCATGTGAATTTAAGCAGATACAATCATCAGAAATGCTATTACGGTAAGTAATACATGTTTTCTGAAGGGACTCACAAACGTGTTTCCACCAAATCCCAACCTGGGACCTTAATTTAGTCTTAACATTTCTGATGTGTGCTCCTTTCGAGACGCTACATTCCGGTCCATTAAGGTTACTAACACTCAAAACTGTTGTTGTTGGCCATAACCTCAGCCCACAGGGTTAGTGAGTTGCAGGCCTTATCCTGTTTACCATTTTTTATAAGGATACGTTTGTTCTAAAGGGCAAACCATCATTCCTACTGAAAATTGCTTCTGATTACCATTTAGCACAGAAGATTGTGCTTCCGACTTTCTTTCTACCCCCTCACCATAGCAAGGAAGTGGAAAGACTTAATAGGCTCAATCCTAAGAGGGCTCTAAGTTTCTATATTTCGAGAATGTCAAAATTGTGACATGACCAACTGTCTATTGGATACACCGGACATAAAATAGGTTTATTGGTTACCTAACGAACTCTATTGAGATGGATAATACTGGCCATTTCAGAATTTTACAGGCTAGCTGGAAATTATCCCCTAGAAGACTTAGGGGCCCATTCCACTATTGGCATGGCAACTTCCTCTGCCCTTCAGAGGGGAGTTCTAGGCAGAATCAAGGGCAGTTCCCTTAGGGAGCACTACCCCAGATTAGGACTACATGTGAGAGCAATAAATCCCCTTTGGTATCGGTCTGTACCACAAAGATTTAGTTGGTAGCTGTGGCTGAGCAGTCAGACTTATCTCAAGAGGGAGATGAGCAGTATTCAGGGTTGACACAATAGGTAGTGCAGTACTATGGAGCAAGGAAACACTGACCAAAGTTCTGTATTAAAAAGAGAATATATATTTATTTTATACACTTCTAATTCAACACATAGATCACAGTTAATAAAGTAAGTTAAGTTTAGTCAAAAGAAAAGCATATACAACTCGTTATTCAATTGTAGACACGTTTGCGATAGAGTGAAAACTGAGCGAAACGGCACAGTGAAAACCAACTACAAATGGCACTCCAACAATTAAACGAAAGGGGAGGAAAGCACAAGTTAAACCGAAATATCTTTAGACACCCCCTAGCAACACTTCCCTGAAGTTTTGTGAACAAGTAATGCACAGTAACACTTTAGCAGAAAGATAAGTGAATGAAAAGTTAAAACAGTAGGAATGAAGAGGGGTTTAGAAGATTTAGGTGCATCAACACATTTCTCATTGAAAACTAATCTAGTGAGAGCAGATCTAACAAATCGGCCAGAGTCAATAGGCCTGAGCCAGAGTCAGTGGTACAGGACCAAGAGCTTAGGAGCAAAAATGTTCTTGTAGCTGCAGTCAAGTCTTTAGTAGAAAAATATTGAAGAGGTAGATGCAAGGCGAAAGGCAATGTTGAGAGGAGGCGGCCGACCCTACAATTAGTTAAAGGATTTAAAACACCTTTAGGGCTACCACGGAGAAAGGGCGGCCTGGCGGAACAATGTACCTTAAGCCTGAAGAAGTGGCTCCTGCGGTGGCGGTTGTTCCTGGTAGTTCCTGCAGGTCGAGGGATCCAACAGAGGAAGAGAAGCTCTCGTCGTGGAGGAAGGGTCGAGTCGCTGCACTACCCAGGGATGAAACCAGCCACGGTGCTGCCAAACGAAGTTTAAAAGGTACGCTCCTTTTAATAGCAGTCCAGGTCGATAGCTGCTTGGCTATCCGGTCTCCAAGTGCTGGGCACTGTCGATTCGACCAAGGCAGGTCCGGGGATGCGATGGGTGAACTGGTTGACCCCACCAGCTCAAGGAAAGGAGGCTGTTTTGCTGAAGATCCACTCTCGTGTGGAAGAAAAGTGGTGAGACGATGTGGGGAGACGATCCGGCAGGGCTTCACCGGTGGAGTAGATGCTGAAGATGTCTCTGGCTTCTCTCCCTTTCGGTTCCGTAGTTCCAGTGGCGACGTCTTGCTTTTCCAGTCCTCAGGACCCTGCTTTTATGCAGAAAGAGACCCATTCATACAGCCTAGTTGTCACTCACACAGTGGAGTGGTCATCTTGGCGGGATACCCTCCAGCCTATCGGGTTAGAGTGTGACCTGAGTTGCTGTGGCAACTCCGTCCAGGGGTTCTACTCCCCCTCCCAAACAACAGACCCACCCCAGACTCAGTGGCGCCGAAAGGAGGGCTTCTTGGCAGAAGTCTGCCAAAAGGACGAACAAATGATCCCCGACCTGGGTTAGGAAAATGGAGTAAGACTCGAGAAAGAAGTTTTATCAAAGTTCTGGCAAATAAAACCTACCGGAGTAAAGTTAATAATAAAATAAACTGGCGGTATGTTAGAGGCTGTCAGAAAAAGTGGTAGCCTCGAACAATGGGAAATCCCATAGAGAAATATTCGCGGTCGACTATAAAAGGCAGTAACCACTGCCACCAGCCAGAAACTTTGTAGAGGGGGACTTTAAGGTACCCTCTTGAAAATGAACATAGAGGAAAAACTATTAACCCCTTCCTGTACTTCCATATTAAGATGGTGTGTACTGGTTAAGTTCATAAAAATCGACTAGTAAAGTCAATGGGGACTTTACATGCCCTGGGAGACAGTAGTCAGTCCCAGGGTATGGAGTCTGTTTGGGGGTCGCTACGGAGGGTGCTGCCCGGAGGGTGCTGTGTAACACATGTGCATAAAGATGGTTCCTATGGGTGTGAGAAAAGATCCCATAGGCATTAAACAAAAAAATAGCCTAGAACACACACAGCAAAAATGCCTAAGAGTGGGAAAAAGAGTCTCACTCTTAGCAGGTAAAAAGAAACAGACCCTTCAAATCCAGCAAAGCTGCTGGGGGACTCTATAGGTAAGGGAAATTAGCCATGAAATGATAATTCTCCCTAGCAAAGATAATATAATATAATACTGCTTTGGGAGTCTTATCATAAGATGAGGAATACATCGGAGGACACAATCTATTCGAAGAACAAGTTACTTACCCCTGGTAATGTTCTTTCAATTGGATGTTCCGCCCGCGTATTCCGCATCAACCCTCCCAATCTACTGTCTGGAAATTCTACAGCGGGATAAACGATAGTCTTTTATAGTCTGATAAATTAAAGGCACTTAATAAGGATGGTAATTCTCCATATGGGTGGCGTAAAACAGAAGTGAAGCCAAAGGGTGCTGCGAGTGGTATATGTACTCGACGATTATGTCAACTGAGACGGAGGCCCTCAAGGGACATCGGGTCGACCATGTCAACGCACAGCGCCCTCTGCCAAGAAAAAGAATGCTGAAGTTGGATACCAATATCATAAGATGAGGAATACGTGGGGAGAACATCCAATCGAAATAACGTTACCCAGGCTAAGTAACTTGTTCTTCTGTCATTGATTGCCAATAATGGTCCACTGAATATGGAGCCGGACTCTACCAACGCTACAATTCCAGGATTATATGGCACCTGATAAAGGGCCCAAATTGTCGAGTATACTTTCTTGACGTGTAGCAGTGACAATACAATTTGCTTCCCGAAGTGCTTCTTCTTTTCCATAAGAAGGGCCCTAGGGGGAGGTACGCCTTAACAGCTTGAGGGGCTACCTTAGTCCGACTCACCCCACCCTACAGGACCCAACGAGTCTGAGCAGCTCCTCAGAGCGTTCTTTAATGCAAAAGTTGTAATCCAAGATGCAACTTGAATGCACATGCATAAAACGAGCTGGAACACAGGGAGAGGGCAATAATCCTGGTAGGCAAAGTATGTGTAATGCCTCTGGCTGCCATCGCATTCCAGCGGCAGGTACCGTGGCATGTCATAAGCAGGGCAGCTACCTGGGCCACCCCTTCAGCTTTCTGTAAGCATTACTGTTTGGATGCCGGCTCTAAGTCGGACTCGGCCTTCGGACAGGCGGTTCTAAGGAACTTGTTTGCTTAAGGAGGGTCTCCTCTCCACCCTGGGGCTACATTCAGTTGTAATCGCCCATACAGTATGGAGGAAAGGTGACGGGACGTAAGAGTAATGAAGTTACTCACCGTAGTGACTACCCCTTTCCTCCATACGTCCCACCATTCTCCCCCCTAATAATACTGGTGTCATTAGGCAATGATAAATATTGTCGACGTGTCAACGGGGACTGAGTGGCGGCACCGGTGGGCGGAGTCAGGGTAGCACACGCTCGCAGGGCCGCACCCCAGCACACCTCTAAATTTAAAGGGGAAGAAGGTTTTTCTGGTGAAAAAGGTTCCATCTCCCGTCCCTAGGAAGGGACACCCATACAGTATGGAGGAAAGGGGACTAGTCACTACGGTGAGGAATTTGTAATTTTTGCTTTGTTTTGACACCTGCCCTTCTGTTTTACTTCCCTTGTCTTTTTGTTCATTCTTATAAGGAAACTGATCAGTCCATAACACTTTCAGTACTGAGCAACTGAGTCTTTTGGTAAAGTTATTTTATTGTTACAGTTGCACACATCGCACTAAAGTGAAGTGTGGTTTCAATACTTTGTATCCTTAACTTTTTCTATAGTGGCTTTTGGTTACATTCACAATGTATCTAGGATCAGCTGGTGGCAGCAGATGTTTTGCTACCATGTTTTATACTTGTGCACTTTTGCATTTACTGCAAATGGCTACTAAAGGTGGCTAGCCCACTAATATGGCCGTGCAACACAGTTGTTACCTGTCTTTTGGCAATATTGTTTGCTGGCCTTCTTCCTGCCCTCTGTGGTCTGGAATCGCCAAATATGGCAAGCCCGTTCCCAGGGAATGTTGGTGCTTACCCAGACAAATGGGTGGTTTGTGTGCTCTTGGATGTGGGAGTCTTGGACTGTCTGTTCCCAGTGCACATCCTTGTGCCTGAATGCCTGTTGCTGGACAGATGTTGTGGCAAGTGGCTATCAATAATTGGATAGCGGCTACCTGTTCGAATGGTGCAGATCGTCACCATTGGTGGGCCTAAAAGCAAGCCCTACACAAATTTTGCATCACCGACTCCCAGATCGGGGTTCAAAGAATGCCACGACTGCGGAGCGATTATGTCCCTTAAGCACCCCCATCAGGTGTCTGTGGTGTTTGGGATCCGATCATAAAACATTGGATTGTGGATCATGAAAGCCCTGAAAGAAGGTAAAGGGAAGTTAGCTGCTGTCAGGTCTGTAGCCATTCTTGACTGGCGCAGAGGCAACAAGAACACCTACCTCCCTGTAAGGTCTTGGCGCCGGGAAGTAGTATAACCACAGGCCACCTCAACCCACTGGGGAAAGAGGGTTGGGGTCCGTTGTTTGGATGGGTAGAGGGTTTTCAGGGTAACCGGAAAGAGGGTTAGGGAAATGGTAGTGGATGGGTAGGCGGAGTTTAGGATAACATGCTCCTCGGCTCCTGCTGGTCTTGGGAGTTGTGCTTGTACTCCGCCCTTTCTCTCATTCACACTTGTTGCCACTCCTGTTGGAAGCCTTTGTACTGGAGCTTCTAACCAGAGCGGTGGGACCTCTGTCCCTGAACGCACCCTTGGTGTGGATCGATTGCCTGGTGCTCCACCAGCTCTCAATAACATATTGTGCATTTTTGTTTTACAAGAAACCAATTGCCCTGGTGTTCCCTGAATTACCTCTCATGCATGACAAACCTAGACACAGTACAGAGATTGCCAGTACCCCTGTGCACCCTGCAGAGTAATCCACTCCCATTAGTGCTATCTGCACATCTCACAATGAAATTAGACAAAGAAATACACTTAGCTCCGACTCTCTCCTTCCTACAGTCCCTCTGGCTGAGCCTGTGCAGATTTGGCTCGGTTCTGACAGTTATGTGCATCCGCTGCTGGAAAAACCTAAAAAAAATATGAGCTTGTGCAGAAGAAGAGATTAATTGTTCTCGGTGCACACAGATTTGTTTGGTCTACTGCCGTGCGGTCACTCGTCTCGGTGATCGATTTGCCCATGGTTACTTTCACCTCGAGCTTATTGCCCAATACTATGCATGCAGGTGATTGTTAGGTACATGCAAGTCTCATGCGCATCAGTTTAGTCTTTGCCCCTTGTTCGGAGAACGCTCTGACCTTTAGCCGCGTGTTCGCATTCATGCAGCTTTAGCTGTATTCTACCATTCACACGCAGTACACATTGACTTATCTTGCTTTGAATGTGAGGCCTGTGAATTGTCAGACGGGAGCTGGAGCCCTGCATAGAAGTGCCTGCCGGAGCCTCTGGATAACATGTCCTCTCCCTCTGAGATCCGAAATTGCGAGCACTGTCTCATGGGCGCAGCTCGTGCATGCACGATGGCTTGGGCGTGGCACTTGCATCACCGGCAGGTCTGTGTAGTACACAGCCTGCTGGGAAATGTAGTCTCTGGGCAGTTCTCCATCCCTGAGCTTTTTTCCTGAAAAAGGGATGTAGAACTCACCTGGAGTACTGTGTTGTAGACCCACAAACTGGGTTAACCCCTCCAATGTCCCCCATAATACCAGCAATGTGCCTAGTCCTGACAGCTGCAGGTAGGACACATAAATCCCCTTTACCGACTGTTGAAAAACCACTCCTGCGATGAGTGGAGGGTGACTCCTGGGAGGAAGAAAGCTAAAAGGTCTCGATCTAGCAGTGGTTCTCATCACTCATCTTAGTCTTTACGATGAATGAAGACGAGGCGTCGCAGGTTGCTGTTCTGTTCATCTAGTTCCTCCCTGGAACGATAACTTGTCCTAAGAAATCGGCTTCACTGGCTGAATGGGAGAGATTCAGACAAAAAATGCTCCAAGTATTCGAGAATACGGCCCGATCCCCTCGAAACAGAAGAGTAGGAGCCATGTCCCTTTCAAGGAAAGACAGGACTAGGAAAAGGCAATGGATAAACCCTGTGCGCCCTTGAGCCGGGTGTCCATGATAAAACTCTTTTAGAACCTCCGAAGGTCATTTCTAGTCGAGAACCTGCTCCGTCCAAGCCAAAATCTTCGACAACGATGGAATCGACATCCCTACTGTGTAAATCTACGCCCTTGTCATCGAAACCCTCGACATTGCCAAAAATTCCAAAATTGTCAAAGGAGGTAGAGAAAAATAAGGAATCCTTCACTCCACCAACGGCGGGACATTTTCAAGTCCCTTTCATCAATATATGGGGCACATGAGACATCAAATGATCAGACCTGACCCCTGAGATCACGTAGAGGGGTCATATAGACAATTAATGGCTACGGTCATTGAAATGTTGGGTTGGGGCAGGCCTGCACCACCTTATGAGCAGGATGACCTGACAGACATTTTGGACAAGGGACCCCAAGAGGACCCTAATCTTCCCATCCATATAGCCTTGCAAAAGCGGGTCAGTGCAAACTTGCGATACACCAGAATTAATTCTGGCGTTAAGTACAAGATCTCTTGTAGCAATCCTTATTATCTATCAAAACATCCAACTCCAGAAAGCCTGGTGGTACAGGCCGCCACATCGACTTCAAAACAAACTGCCTACCCAACGATTACCCCAGACAGGGATGACAAACATTATGATGCCTTGGCAAGAAAAGTCTTCTTAGCTCGGAGTATTGCCCAAGTCGGCAAACGCCACATGCGCACTTGCTAAGTTTACATTTACCCTTTGGGACTGTAATAGCGATGGCAGCTGATCATATTCCCGAAGGGGAAGAACGTGATGGATTTCTGAACCTTATTAAATGTGGGAAGGAGGATATGTGAACAGTATCGGCAGATCAATGGCGGCTAGTGCGGGGATACGCCGATTTGCGTGGTTAAAGTCTGGGTTGGCTTCGGATGTGCAATCAAAACTTCTCAACATGCCCTTTGAGGGCACACACTCATTTGGCAGCGAGGCTGACGAGAGCCTAGAGAAGTTGCAGAACTCCAAAGCAGCAGCCAAATCCCTTGGTGCTACAATCAAACAGCAAACTCGCCCCAGTTGAACGGCTTAGAGGGGCAGGTCCTTTTTGTTTTATTCCTCACCTGGAAGAGCGAGAGGACTTGCAAGTCAAAGAGGCCAGAGAAGATTCCACAGTGGTGGACGGGGGAGAGGTGCCAAGACTGCCCAGGCAACGGCTGCTTTACCCCCAGCCGCTGCATCAGCCACCTCAAAACCTCTTTGAGGCCTTAATCCACAAAACCCTGCTCGCAGGCAGACTCAAGCATTTGCAAGAATGGCAGGGTATTGCTTCAGATGCATGGGCATTGGAAACAGTAGCCTGTTTCTACTGCCTTCCATTTCTAAAAAGGCCTCCGGATCATCCACTGTGGAGCAACTCTTTCAAAATTCCAGATCCGCTCCTTGTGCAGGAAATGTTGACCTTGTTGGAGAAAGGTGCTAGAGAACCAGTGCCTGTAGCGGAGAGGAACAAGGGTTGGTACTCCCCTTATTTCCTAATCCCCAAGAAGGACAGAGGATTGAGTCCCATCTTGGACAAGAGACTTGAACAAGTTCCTCAGGACAGACAAGTTCAAGATGGTTACCCTTTCTCAGATCCTTCAGGCCCTCCAGCTCCAGGATTGGTTGGCGTCATTGGACCTTCAGGATGCTTACTTTCAAGTGCCTAACCATCACAAGCACAGGAAGTACCTGAGGTTCTCTGTTGGTGGTTCTCATTATCAGTTGCAAGTTCTGCCATTCGGGCTGACCTCCGCCTAAGGGTTTTCACCATGCTGATGACGGTGGTGGCATCCTAATTGCTCTGGATCGGACCAGGAGGACATGGTACCTGAACCCTTTTGGACATGCCCATCTGCCCTCCAATACGTCTTCCGCAAAGAGGATCTTCTCACGTGGGAGCAAGGTCGGGTTCTCCATCCAGAGTTCAAGAGACTCCACCTTCATGCATGGTTTCTTAGAGGTTGAGATATAAAGATTGGGACCTCCCGGATGACGTAATGGAGATCCTGTACTGCTGCCGTTGGACCAAGTTCTGCAGTTGGTGAAGGGACAATAATGTGTTATGTTGTTTTATATAAATGTATAGACACATTCTTGGCGCTGTACTGACAGGAGACCCACAGTTTAATGTATGACCTAGAATAAAGAATTAAGGGAGCGACGTAAAGCAAGGTAATCAGAAATAACTTGCAGAGAGTATGGCAAAGCATTCCAGGCTTTAGCCACTGAGAAGGCTCGAACCCCCCCGAACCCCCACCATAAGGTATTAAATCTTCTCATGTGAAAGTTTCTCTGCTTCTAATTTTAATAGGCTATCTCCTGATGATTTTACAATTTTTCTTAATAACATCTCAACTATTCAGTCTTCTTTTATAATATAAAGCACACCGCTTATGATCAAGCATCAATTGTAACTTCTACTACATCTTCCTTTTCTCCAGTCTCTGCTCTTGTAATTTCAGATTCTCACATTCTCATCTGACTGCTGCGCCTACAGCTTCCCTACGTGCTCCCTTGATTGAATCTGTATTCCCTTTTCTGTCTCATCACTTGGCAGTTCTTTTCAAATCTTCTGTGCCTGCTGGCATTTTTCTCATCTTTAAAAAATGCTACTGCTATTCCTCTTACTAAGAAGCCTTCTCTCAACAGATCAGATCCAATTATTATCCTATCTCCCTTCTTCCCTATCTTTCAAAAGTCCCAGAAAGTATTGTCCTTCAACTTTCTTATCTATATGTTCATTTTCTCCTATCATCTTCTTAGTTTGGCTTGCCTCCAGGCTTTTCTACTCAGGCCACTCTTTTGACAGTCTTTAATTTTCTTCCACAGGCTCATTAGAAGCTGTCTTTTTATTATGATTTTATTGGACATCAGTGCTGCCTTTGACACTGTCGATCATTCTTATGATTCAAATTTTGGCTTCCTTTTGGTATTTCTGACTTAGAAAGAAAACCAATCTAAAGCTATCTCCTGGCTCATTCCTTTTCAGTTTGCTACCATGGCTCCTTATCTTCGTCTATTTCTCCAGCATTGGATCTTTCATAGATTCACATGCTTTAAATATTCCCATCATCGGGTTGGGACTCCTCGGTAACATTGAGCAGTTTAAACTTAAATTTAAATCTTTCAGTCACTTTTGTGCTCTAGTTCAGTAATTTTGGGTCATACTGCTCGCATCCAATAGGAACACATACCTGAACTCCTACCCTCTCAGCCATCTTCAGATTTATTTTCTGCATGTTCATGTTGAGTCCTCAGAAATTCTCGGCAACTATTTGTCATCAAAAATAGACTTTTAATACTTTTTCAATGAGAAATGTCACTTTTTTGATGTCTTGTCAACGACGGGCAACGCTGCGGGGTCCGTAGACCGTTACCGTAGCCGGTAAGCTTTGACTTGTCTGCGTAGTTGGTGCCTATCTCATGGCTGAGTCCATGAGGAAGAGCCTGTTCAAGGCCTGTGCCGCCTTGAGCTGAAAAATGTCTACATGGGAGACCATCAGAATGACTGTCTTTGTCTTCACCCGCATTATGTTATCCAGGACTGCAAAATCTGCCAGCCTTTTCCAACAAAACGCTAAGGAATCGGCATCTCATCACGTGGTTCGAGGACGCTGACGGGGCCTCTGATTCTGCGTCTGTACTAAGCCATACCTCCCTATGGCAGGGCAGGACAGCCCAGCGAACCACCTCTAGTAAGAGGTCTAGGTTGCACAAAGTCTATGCCACCAGCAAAATGAAGCACAAGGAAGCTTCTGATGACCAGCCAAGATCTTCGTACAAGGACGGGCCGTCGCCCAAGGTCAGATCCCAAAGGGTGTATAAAGAAAAGAGCAGCCAGGGCTTTTTCCACCACCACTTCAAAATCTAGTGGCCACTTTGTCATCCATGGTAAGAGCTACCTGTCGACGTCTTCAAAATCGGCATCAGGTAAGTCTTCATTGACACCCAAGTCTTCCTCCAGGGCATTTATCCCGAAGCCATCGACACCTTCCACGAGTGCCCTGCCGACAAGACCGGCGGCGACAACAAGCAGGCACGCTACCCTGCTGACGAAGACATGGTCGACTGTGGTACCCTCATCGACCGGAAAATCTGTGTCTTCGCACATTGTGATGAACATTTATTGCCACTCCCACTAGCATGGTGTCAACGCTAGCGGCACTACCACAAGCATCATACCTGAACCTCAGGGTGGTGGTACTCCCAGAAGGGACCATTGTAGATGAGCTAAGTCTCACTTTCTATGATGTAAAGGAACGGGCTGGGGAGGCAGCCATGTCACCTCCTTCTTCCCTGCAACGCAGGACACTGAAGAGGGATGGGAAAGTTCACCCCCTCCTATAAGATACAGGACATGGAAGAAGGCCAGGAGATACCGAGATGGGCCATACTATTCTGGACCAATTCCTAATGCTCCTATGATTGATAAGTATGTCGAGAGGTACCCACTCTGCCAGCCCTACAGACCAGGAGCGGTACAAGTCTACCCCAGAGTGGACGAGGACCACCAGACTGCAACCAAAGAGACCTCAATTGACCGTATCGATTAAATCGCCAAGAAGCCAAGCTATTGACGTTGTTAGGGGCACCCGGACTTACGTTAGACATGAAGCACATGTGCCATTCGCACATCAGGACACCAACACGCACTCAAACGAAAAACAAGAGCGTACAGTTGTCTAGATATTGGACAGATACATATACTGTCACTGCTTTATTATTTTGCCATTAGCTAGACACAGCAGCGCAGAAACCGCAAGAAGCAGGAGATCCTGAGTAATGCTTGCAAATGCTTATATGCAAATAACCTCATGGAACTGCAGGAGCACCAATGGGACCTGACGGAGCCAAGTGTGACCTAACATATGGAGAATATAGAATAGCATGGCCACTGTAGGAACCGCATAATGGTTTAGGAAAATTACAGCAGGCCACAAGCCTCTCAGCAAGAGCTGGGCTGAGTTGAATTCAGGCTGGACAAGAGCAAAAGTGCGAGACAGGACCTGCTGCCAAGGCCACCAGACACAAATGATAGTCCATTCCCTGAACGACAGTACCATCAGCTGCAATAAATGCGAATAATTCTTCATAAATCAGAGCTGCAAATCATGGTCTCCAAACACATGGCCTGGCCGACTCAGACAATGGACAGCAACCAGCGCTGGGAAAGGGAGTCGATCTCACGCCGCCAGTCAGAAGCTTGCAACAAAGATGTTATAATGTGAGACAAGTGTTGCATGAGATGAACAAGCTCTATCATAGATTAAGGTGGTACACACAAGTTACAGTGCAGACACATAGTGGTTCTTATTACCTTGAGAAGGTACACCAAGAGCTGAGAACCTTTGCAGATCCCAGGCCTGGGGATGTCAGCTCTAGCTAACCACAATTCAGTATCGCTGGGGTGGTTAGCAACAGGCAAGAACCAATGGTAAGACCCCCCACACTGCAACATTGTTTGAGATGTAACTTGGGGATGGACCAGGGCAGCCACCTGACATGCGAGAGCCAGTAGAATAACAAATCTAGGCAATTGCATAGGTTATTAGGCTCCTGACGACCAATCCAGTAGGCCGATGGGTCTGGAGAGGGGCCCAGGTTGTGATGTCACTCTGATGCAATTTTAGGACAAAACTGGCCTGCGAGCCAAGAGATGTTGCGACGTCCACAGATTTCTTCTGTCCCTGTACTGATCCCTGTTGGTTTTCGCTGTAATAAACCGCAGTTTGAACTTGCCGTTTGACTGAGTCTTACATTCCTGCTGTGGAAGGTGTTGGGCCTTCTGAGTGTCCCCGAACTCCTAGTGGCCCTCTGGCACACCTGGGAATGCAGCCCTACAAGTTGGTAGCACAGAGGATGGTTGGCTGCGCCAGCCCCGCACCAGGTCGACTCTTTCGTCGCCGAACCGGGGACGCTGCAGGACCCTCGTATATTTCGAGAAGACCGTAAAACGAGCGCCCATTTACCGGTCGTCGGGAGCCCCTTGTGAATATTCCTGTCCAAGGTCAGTGAGTTGTCCAGGCAGACCAGGACGGGGAGGCAAGCGCTTTGACGGGGAGCCGGCAGCCGGGCAGTGCTAGCACAACCTGGAGCGTAGTTATTGACCCAGTCCAACGGCAACTGTGGGTGTGAGGGAGGGTATTGAGTATTGTGGAGTATTGTTTGGTATTGTGGAGTATTGTTTAAGTATTGATTAGTATTGTTCTAGTCAGGTAGCGACAGGAGTGGAGGTAGAAGTCATTTTCCTATGTTTAGGGCACATTCGGTTTTCGAAAATAAAAGGTTCCGGTGAATAACCTAGACTATCGACTCAAGGGCTTGGATGACAAAAGTGATGTAAATAAGGTATTCCTGTGGTTGGGTGTTTTAGCTCGGGTCATAGATGATGGTATCCCTGATAGGGTTAGCAAGGGAGCTAGCCTAGATTGCGGAAGGTGAGCCGGCTGGTTAAGCCTCCTGGAGTGAGGTGTTTTGTCACGATCCATGCCCCTGACCCCCTTAGGTAGAACAGCCCACTGCCTGCAGTGGGGCTAAAGCCCTTCACACTGGCCCCAAGGGCCTTAAAACTCCATCAGAAACTTGCATGGAGTCAGTCCTGGCGCCTTTAGAGCCAGGCTCATTATCAGGAATAAAGCAATACCGGTTTTGGACCTTAATCTAACATGGAGGCCTATTACACAGCTCAGTTCTTTAGAACCAAGCCATGCGGTCTAGTGTTCTGGGTGTGGCTGGGCCTGGAACTACTTTACCTGGGCTATTTAAACCACACCCAAACAGCAGAACATGCTTCGCGTTATTCTGCACTCCTGCAGCGTGACGCTCACCATGTCCAGCTCCTGCTCATCTGCTTCTCCGGCGGCCCGATCCTGAAGCCATAGATCCGGATTCCATTAATAACCTGGAAGAACACTTACCTGTGAAGTGACCGGCCTTGAATCCATCCTGCGCTTTGCTTACCTCACCCATGTCCGGAGTTTGCTGCAACCTGCAAAGGTAAAGAAACAAGGACAGCATTAATAACAATTCTTACCTGGGCAAGCAGTGCTTCAATCACTCATCACTCCGGAATATCACCACAACCTGTACAAAGAAGAGGAAGAGAATACAGGTTAACAGCGCTGCGCTCATCAATAACTCACTTTGGTCTTCGCCATCGGCGCGGCAACTCAGAGATCGCAACCATCCCTGCGAAAACAAAAAGACATTGTTAGGGAACAGCGTAGTAGAGCAAGACACCGAGAAGACAGAGAAAACGGAGGGAAAGAAAGACCGAATAAAGACGGAAAAGACATTATAACTCTCCTGGAAAACAGCAAGCAGAGTCCGAGTCACAGCAGGTCTGGACCCGACATAAGGGCACAATGACCAGTGAAGCAACTAGGTCCACGGAACGCCTGCACCAACCACGCGCCCCTGCACAGAGACGCAGGACGGAGAGTTCAACGCACAAAAAACCTAAGGTGAGCAATAACCCCAAGGGAGGGGATTTGGAACAGAGGGAGGTGGGAGTCCACCCATCACAGAACCAGTTTCTTAACCCTCCATTCTCCTGTTATAGTTTAGTTAGTTTAGTTTATTATTTGTATAGCGCTGCCTGGCCCTGGGGCATCCAGGCGCTTGAGATGAATACATCAAGATTAATACAACAAATGAATATGATAAAATATGGTCATAGGGGACCAGTAACAGAGGTTGAGGGAGTTGTCACTCATTTGCCATTACAGATAGTTACATATATGGTATAACATGATCCAAAGTGGATGAAAGCAATACATTAAGGAAATTATCAAACAGTTGCAGGTAATGTACAGGCCGATTTACAAATGTACAAGTTTACAGTCTAAGTGCATGCTAGTAAGGTAAAGCTATGCAATTTACGTTTCTTTGGACAGAAGCCATGTTTTGGTGCTGTGTCTAAATCTGTGAAAGGACGGTTCTGATCTCAGCTCGAGTGGAAGTGAATTCCAAAGTTTGGAGGCAAGCACGGGGAAACTAGAGCCACCTGCTTTTTGGAGCTTATATCTTGGGATATTTAAGCAGTGTGTTTGAGCTGATCTCGTAGGGCGCGCTGGGGTGTGGTGAGTGAGGTTGTCGGATAGGTATCTGGGTGCTTGGTTAGCTAGGCATTTGTGTGTGAGTGAGAGGGTTTTATATTCAATTCTTTGTGGTATGGATAGCCATTGGCAGGAGCGTCTGCCGTCCGAAATGTGTTCATGTTTCGGTATGTTCAGGGCTGCTTGTAGGGTGTTGTTTTGGATGACTTGTAGTTTAATGTTTTTCTGACTGGTGCCCAGGTATAGAGCATTGCAGTAGTCGACTTTGGAGAGGACTAGCGCTCTGGCTAAGGTGGTGCAGTTGGATGGTGTGAGGTAAGGTCTGCTGGCATTGATGAGTTTACAGGTGTAAGCAGTGGTGGATGAGATGGAATTGATCTGTCTTGTCAGTGTGAGGGAGGAATCGAGGTAGATTCCTAAGGTTTCGACGCTGTTAGAGACGCTGATGTTACCGTCTATAGTGAATGCCTGATAGTTTGTCGAGTTTATTAAGTCTAGGTTGGGATCCTAGGAGAAGCTTGGTCTTGTCGTTGAGGCATAGGCCATGCTTGGCCATCCATTCTTGGATACTGTAATAAATGTTGAGAGCAGTGAGGTCGGTGGAGTAGTCGCCTGTTAAAGGGATTAGTATTTGGGTGTCATCTGCGTAGTTGGTGTAGATGACACCCAAGCGGTCCAATATGTCAAAGAGGGGTTTCGTCAACACATTGTATAGAGTGGGGGAGACGCAGGAGCCCTGGGGGACGCCGCAAGTGACTGGGGCTGGTTGGCAGAGGCTGTGGGTGCGAAGACTCTCATGGATCTGTTGTTGAGGAAGGATTGGATCCATGCGTTGGCATTATCTGAGAATTTGGCTGCTGAGGATAGATGTTTGCAGAGGATGTCGTGGTTGACCAGGTCGAAGGCCGCCAATAAGTCGAGAAGGAGAAGGAGGGCCAGTTTGCCATTGTCTTTGGTGTTGTCCATTTGTGTCTTAAGGTCAACCGGGGCAGTCTCAGTGCCGTGTTTGGGGCGGAAGCCTGATTGTCTGAGTCCTAGTAAGTTATTTTTCTCGAGGTGGTTCTGTATCTGGAGATAGGCAGCTCTGTCAAGGATTTTTAGAAGGAAGGGTACAGTCGTAATTGGTCTGTAGTTGGTGGGGACACTTGGGTCTAGGGTGGGCTTCTTAAGTAAGGGAAGAACCCAGGAGTCCTTGAGGTTGTTGGGCACTATGTTGGATGTGAAAGATGAGATGATGAGGGACGTGATGAAGGGAGAAAACTGTTTGGCTGCGTCTTTCATGACTGGGGCTGGGCAAATGTCACCTTGGCATTTGGACGGTTTCAGCGAGTTGATTATTTCTTCAACCTCTTTGATGGTTATGGTGGAAAACTCAGAGGTTATTGTCATTTTGGGGGGTGGTGTGGGTGTGTGTAGCGGGGGTGATGTCAGTGAGGGTGAGGCTTTCTTTCTTGGTCAGGATTTTGGCTTGTAGCGTGGCAATTTTGCCTTGGAGGGCTTCCTGAATGTTCGTGCGCCAGCGGATGTTATAGGCACTACCCAACGTCTGGCACATAACCAAGCAGAGAGGGGTCCGGGATAGCGCTTAGATCTCCATTCAGTATCGTGTGGTGCCCCGTGGATACCAGGTGAGTGTAACACGTTTCCCACGTTGGGCGACGCAACGGGTGCAGTTCGATCACAAGAGAATATTGGTATACTCTGGCTGGAGTGCAGGAAGACAGCTGTGGGGTTTTGTGTGGGTTTGGGAGTAACTGGCTATTAGTGTGCACGCAATATTTGATTTACCTTTTGTTGTTTTGGTAGCTTGGTGACGTCACCCTTAGGTTTGCATATAGGACACGGAGAGTTTGAGACGGTGAGGAGCTAGCATTGGAAAACTTGGGATTTGCAGACGAGGTTAACCAGCAGCGGTGCGCGGAAGGCGCATGCGCAGGATTGTGGTTGTGTGCCTGAGGAGGCAGAGATTGTGAAGAAGGGGGCGGTGCAAGTACCACACCTGGTAAGTGGTAGCGCCAAAGAGGCTTGTAGAAACTGAAAAGTATTATTATTGCATTGTGACTTTCTATCCCTAAACAACGGATTATCAAAACCCTCGACTTGAGGTAAGGTAAAAGGTATTGATATGTATCAAGGTGACAGAGGGGGGGGACTACTCCCCTTCAGCAGTTGCGTAAGACACTTCGCCTTATAAGGAAAAGATATGCAAATATATAGCATAGACTGGTCCAAAAGTACAGAAGGCAAACTAACCAAACCTTGGCCACCTTGTGGAAGTTTCTCCAAAGTCGTGCAGCAGTCCCTATTGACACTCGTACAGAGTGCCTACAAGGGGAAGAAATTGACCAAACGCATGGCCATATTTGAGTTGTGGCGCATGTTTCAGGAGGGAGAGGGAAATACCGCGAGGTGTCAGTGGATACTAAGCCAGCAGGAGGTGAAGGACCAAGGGACCCATCCCACCTCACCCTACCCTTCCATGTGTAGTATCTGATGATACGGATGATGAACAGGAAATGTACCAATGAGGGAACTAAGGGCAGCAGAGGGGGTATTCAAATCTGACATATAAGCCACCACCATACACTAAAGAGGATAAGCAGAAAAGCGCAGGGCAGCCAGCGTGACACAGGGGTGAGCAGTGAGGCGTAGCAGCGCTCGAAGGAGGAGTTTGAGGGCATGAGCGCAAACAAATGGATACCAGCGGAGGTACTTTTAAAGCTTCAAGGGAAGACAAATGCAGAGGCAGAAGGGGTGACAGAGGTGATAGAAAACCTGTAGAGGGACAGCGACACAACCGACTGGGCAGAACTAGTGGATGACGAGGATAGAATGGAGAAGGAAAGGTACGTGGGATTAGAGCGCAAGGACAGAGAGAGGAGAAATTGGAGCGAGAAGACAGGGAACGAATAAGGGAGGAAGAGAGGGATCACTTGGCAAGGGAGCGGTAAGAAAGAATCGAGAGCGACCTCAAGGAAAGGAAGAGAGCGGAAAGGGAGATGAGGGAGAAAAGGGAGAGCGAACTGGAGAAGGCAGAGAGATAAAAAGCAAGAAAAACATAAGTTAGCATAGAGGGAACAGAGGACATTACAGTTGAACAGACTGGCAAGGAAACGAGCATGCATGTAGGCGGACGAGCGAGCAATAAGGGCAGTGAGGACGCAGGCAGCGTTGGATAGGGTAAAGAATAGACGTGAGGACGACAAACGAGTTGAGCCAGATAGCACAAACCCACGAGGCAGGACCACAGCAGAGGGAGGAGGTGTATGATTTAGTGGACATCGATCTTAGCATGAAACCTAACACAGACCTGACATCGAGGAGACAAAGATTTGCCGATAATTTTTGTAGAAATATGCACACTTGATCTGACAATAACGACAAATACAGCGGGGACAAGAGGGGGCAACAAGCCCAGTCACAGTCCACAGGGACAGGTAAGTGGGCGTCATGTGAATTTAGAACCCACAGACAAGGAGAAGGAGGGGCTGATTCAGAGGAGCAGGCACAGCAGACGAAGACCTTTTCACCACGCTCAACACATGTCAATAGACTAAGGGATCTCCCAGGACAAAGGAGGGGGGGGGGAGACGGCCATAGCTTGCTTGAGAGGGCGATTGTCTAGGGTTTATGACGATAACAGGAGAGTACCTACATTATAACCAGTAGATACATGCGCAGACATGGAGGACGAGAAAGGGCCTTGACAAATCAGACTTACCAGAAGGACACCTGAGGTGGTGACGGCACATTCACAGTTGCCTCTATTAGAGAGGAGGGGTGAGATCTCAGTATGTGCCATGCAACCACACAGATCAGGAACATGTAAAGTGTAGGTTACCATCCTTGAGCACGGGAGCGGGGAAATGGATTTATGAGATGGAGAAGATGACAGCTGACCACAGGCTAGCAGTGGGTGGCGTAAAGGGGCTGCTAGTATCTTTACTAGGAGACGCAGGTGATGGAAAATGGTGGGGTTACGACACAGAGCGCAGCGCGCAATGGGGCGCCATTTGGAAACTGCATGGCAGCAGTATGGCAAGCATTACAGACACAATACCCAGACACGTCAGACATTGGAGATATTACGTCACGTAAGATGAGGGAAGATTAAGATCCTGTGCAGTTCCTTCAGGATATTCAAGAGCTTTAGCGCCTCGAAACTCGAGAACTTTGGGACAAAACAATAGCAATATTTTATCATATATTAGTGCAGGGACTACCAGAGATAGTTCAGAAGAGTTTGAAGAAATTAATAGGAATGGAATCGAAAGGATGGGCAGAAATACAGCTTGCGATAGTGCATCATTGTAGCCTATGGCAGGAGAAGGTTAAGCAAAAAGCGGAAGACAGGAAGGCAGATGAAGCAAAACTAGTAGAAAGAAAGCTATTAAATTATACAATGGAGGAGGGGCGTGGCCAGCGAGCGACGGATGCAGTGGTGAAGCTCCGGAGCTCCTGCTCCAAGCCTCACAGCTATCCCTCAGTAATCCCGATATAGATCACCTCAAGAGCGGAATTGGGCAAAAAAGTGAACCGGAGCACCCCAGGCACTGACTGTGTGTTTGGAGGGCAGAAGGCGTTCTCCTTGTGCTTCAACAAGGACAATCATAGTGGGAGAGGGTGCTGGAGTGACAGATCGCAAGATGACGCTGCCAACGGGCAAAGGAGCCAGCGAACCTGGCGAGAAGCGCAAGAAGCTAATCTGAGACATTAAAACGACTCAGACTCCCATGTGTGGCGCTGGGGTCAGATGCAGCGATTAGAAGAGCAGCCGCGATGGATCCAAGATGGCCGCCGGGGTGAGGAGTCGCAGCTAAACCGCGCTCCGCCCGGGCCGCCAAAAATAGCACGACCGAAGCCGTGACGGACCGTCTTCCGCCCCCCGACCACAAAGCTGCCCCCCCATACATCCCCCCCCCCAGCGAAGAAGCAGGCGCTGCGGCGAAGCGAGCGCCGCCGTAAATCGAAAGAGCGAGGTTGACTGCCCCTCCCCCATCGGCGCCGGAGGAGACTCTCAGACGTCGTAGGGGCCCATCCAGCGCGGCATCGGGAGTCCGGGAAGCACCGGCTGAGAGAGAGCGAGATTGGGGACACAGCGGACCCGGAGGACAGAACCGCCCCCACATCACCCCACACCGCCCCGAAGCGAAGGAGGAGCGGCGTGCAGCCGAGCCGCGGCAGCGCCGAGAGAAAACAGCGCGAGCAGGGCGGACCGCAGGTGAGGAGCAGCGGGGGCCGCCCTGCACAGAGCGAACAAGGAGAACGAAGCGCAAAAGGTGAGCTGGCCCGGGGGGGGTGGGGGGGGACCAGAAACAAGGCGCCCGCCCGCGCGTACACACCCCGGGGGGGACCCAAGACAACAAGAGGACAAAAGGGGGGGGGGGAAGACATACCTCTCTCTCCGGCTCCAACTAGATCCCCCCGGAGACACAAGGAATCACAACACAAGTCCCCCCCACCCATGCAGGCAGGATTCAAGGCCCACAAGACAGGGGTGAGGAGAGGGGGGAAACCCAGGAAGGAGGAACACACTACTGCAGAACCCCCAACAGATAAGAACCTCTCGGAGGTCAAGCAAGCGAGGAGGCCCCACCGGAGGGCTACAAGAGGGCGCAGGAGCCCCATAGACTGTCCGCCGGAGCGCCCGACCATGTGTAGAGCAAAAGGAAAGGGGAACCCCATCCAGCAGACTCCCCAAACGGCGAAACAAGGGGCCGATATCCTACAAATGTGGTCAACAGAGGGGACACCACAACCGAGAGGGAGAAACCAGGGAGTCTCCACGGGGGAGGCAGAACCACTATCCCAGCAACAGCAACCACTGACCAGGGAGGACATGCAAACCTGGTTCATGGACCTGCAGGAAAAATTCATGTCTACAGTCCAGGAACAATTTACATCCATGAAGAACGAAATGAAACAAGCGGTACAAGACATGAGAACTGATATAAACAATCTAGAAGAAAGAACAGATATAATGGAAAAAATGGTGCAAAGCCTGGAAGAAGACACAAGACAAACAAGCGAAACGCAAGAACACCTGGTAACACTCACTCACAACTTGGAACTACAATGTGAGGATTTGGAGAACCGCGCTAGACGCTCCAATATCCGAATCAAGAACATGGCGGAATCAGTGCTAGACAAAGACCTGAAGAAAGCAGTGGGAGAAGTGTTCAGAGACATTCTGGGAACACAAGACATTGAAGATATAGGAATCGACAGAATCCATAGGGTGGGACCGAAAAGAGCAGGGGCCCCAGGGGAAAGACCTCGAGATGTCCTGGTGGCTCTATCTTCCTACCCGCAGAAAGAACAGATTCTTAGGAGAGCCAGGGAATTGGAGCATATAAAAATGAATGGGCAAGACATCCAATTGTATCAAGACTTGGCACTAATAACCCTCCAAAAAAGGAGAGCAATGGCCCCACTGGTGAAAGTGCTAACAGAAAAACAAATCCGCTACAAATGGACCTTCCCATTTGGGTTACTGTTTACATGGGAAGGAAAACAGAAAAGAGTGACCACACTGGAAGAAGGCCTCAGTACAATGGGACTACAAGATGAAGAGATGGAACAGGGGGAGGCCACAAACAAGAGAGAGCGAACGAGAAGACCTATGGGCTGGGAATACACCAAACAGAAGAAGGCAAACGCAGAGAGGGACACCCGGAGAAAGGTACCATGAAGAACACAAGAAAAACATATACTTGGGGAACAGATATGGAAACGCTGCTATTGAGACCCAGTCGGGGGGGAGCATGGGAACGGAGCCGAACGGACAATTCAAGGACGGCGGTCTGGTCGAGACCCAACGATCTGGAACTCGCTAAAGACAAATGGTTCAATGGGGTTTAGGAATCCCCATAACATACCCCCCGAGGGTATGGAGGGCAGGGAGCAAAGGGCGCAACGCCCTAGTGTCAATAGGAACCCTCGCCCTACTCGGGGGACAGTTTGGTTGTTTTAATGTTCAAAGTTGGGAGGGGGGGGGGGGAGTACAAGGGAAGGGAAGGGATCGGAAGAATCAAAGAGTTGAACCGAGAATAGAAGGGGACCGAATGCAACAACATACAGACAAAATAGAATGGGGATGATACGCTGTTTGACCTACAATATTAGGGGCATGAATCACCCAACAAAAAGAGCGAAACTGGAGAAACAGTTCAAAATGGGGAAGGCGGATATACTACTCCTCCAAGAAACCCATATCAAAACTAAGGATAAGCAAAAAATGCGGATAAAAGGATACAAAATATGGGCACAGGCAACGACAACGGAGAAAAAGGCAGGAGTCCTGATAGCGATAAAAGAAGGAAAACACATAAAACCACTAGACACTATAATAGATAAGGAAGGGAGATATGCCTTCGCCAACGTGGAAATCGAAGGATATCGCATAACACTCGCCTCAATATATGCACCCAATCAGGGACAGGATGGCTTTCTCAGAGACGCATTATCGAGACTGGAAGACTTCGCTAGAGGAGAAGTGATATTGGGGGGGGATTTTAACTTGGCGTGGAACCCACATCTAGATAGGAGCACAGGAAACATACATGGACAGGGGGCGCCATCAAAACGTCTAAAACAACAAATGGACCAAATGGCTCTGAATGATGCATGGAGGGAACTGAAGGGTGAACAGAGGGGATACACATATTTCTCACATGTTCACAATTCTATGTCCAGGATCGACTATCTCTGGGTGTCGGTGGGGTTACTGGGAAAGATACAAGGGATAGATAAGGGTACAATAGCCCTCTCGGACCATGCCCCTCTATGGTTGGACGTGACTCTCCCAGGGAGGAAGAGCGGGCTATGGAGATGGAGGCTACCGCAGGAGCTGATCCAAGACCCAGTTACAGGGGAGGCCATGAGGGAAATGATAGAGGAATACTTCACACAAAATGATACAGGGGAGGTTACAATGAGCGCAGTTTGGGATGCGTTCAAAGCAGTGTTGAGGGGAAAAATGATAGCGATGAAAATCACGAGAGATAAAAAAAGACATATGTGGGAAAAAGACCTGGAAAAAACAATCGAGGAGATCCAGGAGAAATTGACGATAAAACCCACAAAGACATTAAAAAAAATCATTAAAACATACACAAGGCCAACTAGAGATGTTACGCACGAAGGGCGCAGAAAGGAACCTACTCTATCTGAAACAGAGATACTATATAAGAGCGAACAAAGCGGACAGACTCCTAGCACGACAATTAAGAGCGAAACAAAAAGAAACAACGATTAAGGCCATATGCGATGCGAAAGGGGTCATTCAAACTTCTACGCATGACATGGGGGAGACACTGAGGCAATATTATCAAACGCTCTACTCCACAGAACACCCCAATATAAACGCCCAAGCTTCATATTTAAAGGCCCTAAAGATCCCGAAAATCTCAGAAGAAGACAAACAGTCACTAGAGACCCCTATCAGTGAAGAGGAAGTCAATAAAGCCATAAAAGGACTCCCAAGGGACAAAGCTCCAGGCCCAGATGGGTTTACGGCCCCATTTTATAAAAAATATGCAAACATATTGACTCCAATCCTAACAAAACTCCTGAACTCATTTAAGGACACCGGTAACGTGACCCCCACAATGAATGAAGCGAAGGTGCTGGTGTTTCACAAACCAGGCAAAGATCCAATAAACCCCGCATCATACAGACCAATCTCCCTAATCAATCTAGATGCAAAAATATATACGAAAATCCTGGCAACTAGATTATCCCCGCTCCTCCCAAAACTGATAAGCGGGGATCAATCAGGCTTCATTCCCGGCAGGCAAACCCACGATAATACTAGGAGGTTAGCCCATCTGGTCGAAAAAATAGGGATATCCCACACCCCAGCGATACTACTGTCAGTAGACGCCGAAAAGGCTTTTGATAGAGTGGAGTGGTCAATACTGTTTAGGGTCCTGGAATCCATGGGGTTTGGGGAACAATTTATCGCGAGCATCAGAGCAAACTACAACTCCCCATCTAGCAGAATAGTCATTAATGACGAGCTTACTGGCAAGGTGACGATAACGAGAGGAACGAAACAGGGTTGCCCCCGATCACCACTATTATACGCTCTTTTCCTAGAACCCCTCCTAATTAAAATACGGGAGTCAACTCACATCAAAGGGATAGAAATGGCAGGTCAGCAACACAAAGTAATTGCGTATGCGGACGATATGCTAATAACCTTAGAGGACCCGGAATCCACATTATCAGCCACAGTTAGAGAATTAGAAAATTATGGGACCATCTCAGGGCTAAAAATAAATAGAAAGAAATCAGAGATCCTCATCCTGGCAGGGGATAGAACGAACATAGAAAGGGAAGCAAAAATACTGGACCTCAAGCTAGTACAGGAAGGTATAAAATACCTGGGAATAATTGTACCTCCAAAAATAGAACAATTCTATGGGGAAAACTACCCGTCGCTAATTACAAAAATCCGAAAGGAATTAAATAGATGGAATCCACTACAGATATCCTGGTGGGGCAGAATACAATCAGTCAAGATGACCATCCTCCCAAAGGTACTATATTATTTTCAGGCTCTCCCGGTGGGAGTCCCAGACACGTTCTTCAAAACCTTAACAAAATTGGTATCATCCTTTATATGGAAAGGAAAAACGCCGAGAATAGCAAGGTTGGTCCTCACGGCCCCAACCAGAGAAGGAGGAATGGCGCTCCCCCATTTTAGAAAATATTACCAGGCAGCACAGCTTAAAGTCCTGAGGGAGTGGGTGGGGGAGAATCCCCAACAGATATGTGCCAAACAAGACAGAGCAGTAGCCAGGACCCCACTTGTAGAACTCCTCTGGAAACAGAGGCAGCACAGGCACGAAAATTTAAGATTAAGCGAAATCATGAAAACCACGCTGGAAGCATGGGATAGCCAAACAAGAAAAGGCATAATGACCACGGCGATGGGACCATTTACACCCATCTGTAGAAATCCACTATTTCCACCGGGGATGGAGCAAGGGGCTTATGACAGTTGGGAGAAGGTGGGCATTACTAGAATAGGCGAGATGTTTGAGGACAAGGAAGTCATCTCCCTAGAGTCGTGCTTGGCAGGTAGGAGAATCCCCAAAAGCGATAGATATAGGTATGAGCAGCTAAAGCACTGGCTAAACTCTCCGATAATCACCGAGGCAGCAACCAGGGACCTTACAGGGTTCGAAACATACATCATATCCAACACGGGGGAAAAAAAGTGGGTATCAACTCTATACAAATACATAAACTCACAAGGGGAAAGCGTTAAATGGTCATACAGAACAAAATGGGGCAGAACATTGAGGGAGGAGCCAACGGATAAACAATGGGAAGACCTATGGAAGCAGATCCCCAGAATGACCCGATCGGCACAAACTAGAGAGATGTGGGTCAAAGTTATGACACAGTGGCACTACACTCCAGAGAGGCTCTATTCAATGTACCCAAACACACCCAATCACTGCTGGAGAGGATGTGACGAAGCGGGAACATGGAGACACATATGGTGGGACTGTAAAAACATTAGACCCTTTTGGGAAGAAGTGAAAAATGAGATTGGCAAAATATTCCCGGATGTGGGGTTGATGGGGGATGAAGTGTGGCTCTGTGGAATTAGAGACGATACAGCGAGGCAATACAGCAAAACGCAATGGAGAACTTTCATGGGACTACTTATAGCAGCATGGACCACCATTGCACAGAACTGGAAAAACAAAAATACCCCACTGACCTACACCTGGCTTCAGAAAATATGGGCCCATATAACAATGGAGAAAATTACTCACAAACTTCAAGGAACAGGAGACCAATTTGTAAAAGAATGGGAAGGGACCCTGCAATACCTCCAGTCAGACTTTATGGAGCAATGGTGCCCCCATAACATAAAAATCTCAGACATATTCAACGCATAATCAGGAACCCGGGACAAAATGACTTCATCCGACCCGAGGGGAGGGAGGGGGGAGGGGGGAAGGGAAAGTTATAAGTTTCAATGTTATCTTCTTTATGTAATAGTGATGTAAAACTAATAAATACAAGGTTTAAAAAAAAAAAAAAAAAAAAGAGCAGCCGCAGGACAAACTATAGGAAGGAATTGTGGAGCAGCGCGGACCGTTGGTGGAATGAGAAGAAGAGCAGGAGATCGTTCCGGGACGCTACCCATCCACCCCCTCATGACTGAGGGGGGACGGGAACACTGAGAAGGCTGAAGAGGCAGCTGGGGAAGGACCGCGCAGTCCACAAAAAGGCGGGTGCGGCACCAAGCAGACGAATGATACTGGGCAGACCCCACAAACCTGAAGCGAGGAGCTGCGGAGGACACCCAGGAAATCGGAGTAGCCGTCCACACTGAGAGACAGCGTGGTGAAAAGAGGAGAGGAGGGCTGCTCTGGAGAGGCACCCTTCGCACTCTGAGACTGTAGAAGGAGAGAAGCAGCACGTGGGTGTCGAGGCACCCGGCGACAGACACTGCGGGCTGCTGAAAGATCGAAGCAGTAGCCTGCGGATGGTGGTGGAGACGCCTGGAAGGATCCCAGGTAACGAGGTGAGGAGCTGTGGGGGACACAATCAGGGCCATAATAACCTGAAACACTGTGATATTGGGAGTTGGTGGAACGCCGTAAGGCAAAAAGTGTGGGCCCGGTGTGGGAGAGCCGTATACAGAGGCTCTCGGACCTCAACTCCTGTGGCCAAGAGGCAGGTGGGCAACTGGGAACCCCCCACCTCCTGGCTGAAGACCCAGACACAGGGGGCACAGCAGAATATCCACAATCCGGACACTCAAAGAGGAGGATTGGAGGCGGGGACCAGCAGCAGTCATAGCGGCCGGATAATAAGAAAAGCAGCCGCCTGCCCTGGATCGGGAATAGGCAGTCAGTCAGTAAGGCCAGGAGGACAGGCCATTACTAAGTGACACGGAAGGCTGGTGGGAACCGCATCAAGACTGCCCAGAGGTTGCAGGATCTACTCGGGGGCTGGAGTAGGGGGTGCCAAGAAGAGGGCTCGCGCTAGGGGGAATGAGGGGCCTCAATGCCCACTGCGCAAAATAGACTGCAGGAGAACTCCTCAGGCTACAAAGACAGGTGGGGAGTGCCACACTCTACAGACAGCGGCAAGAAATACACACTTTAGACAGGACGCTAAATCCCCGTCTGAACGCAACGAACACTGCGGACAGCTTGCCTTACAGAGTCTGGACTGGGCACCCAGCACAATGGTTAAAGGCCAACAAAAGATCAACCACTTTGCAGCCCCCAAACAGAAGTCGACTAAAAGCCAGGGTACAGAGGATGATGCCTCAGGGGCGGAAAGCAGCAAGAGTGTCACGCTGAAAGGATTGTTGCATCCATTCTGGAATCCCGAACATTGCTGAAGGGAAGATACAGGAGGTTGGGACAGATGTGTCTTTGCTACGAGCCGACCTGCACAAAACCAGCGACAGAGTGACGGAAGTGGGTAAACGTGTAAGCACGGTGGAGGACGACCTAACCACACTCAAGAATCAGGTGCAAGGGCTAATTGGAGCAACACAGGGGCTTGAAATGAGGGCAGAGGACTCTGAAGGTTGCTCCCATCGAAATAACATACGTCTGGTGAGGGTTCCAGAAGGTCAGGAGGGACCTAGCGCTGAACTATATGTGGAAAAGCTAGTCCTGGTGACCCTATGCCCAAAAGGCCTATCGAAATTCTTCACAGTAGAGGGAGTACCAGGCAGACCACCACCCCTAGGAGGCCAGCCCAGGGCAATAATTGCCAAACTATTGAACTTCAGAGACATACTTCAGGTGGCACGCAAAGCCGGATACATTGAAGCAGACGACGCCAGAATTTTGATCTTCCCGGATTTCACACAGGAGGTACAGAAGCAGAGGTGGTCTTTTGACTCAGCTCGCCGCAGACACCACGAGCTGAACCTCTGCTACATGACAATTTTCCCGGCAAAACTGAAAGTAATGGACGGGGGACGATCCTTCATATTCACCTCCCCGAAAGACGCCTGGGACTGGTTGGATGGAAAAGAGCCTAAGCAAACCGCGTGGGAATCTGACGACCAACAGCGGAAGGAATGAGGAGAAACGCAACAAACAGGCCGGGGGAGACGGAACACTGAGGATGCCTGAGGTTGAGCCCACCAGCCCGAGAAAGCGAGGGGAGGAAGCAGTGTTCACTATGAAGTAAAGGTGACTGTGTGCTGTAAAGGTGGCTGGAGCAGGAAAGACCTCAGCCAACCCTGAAATCGGGACCCACCCAACGCGCCAGACAAGGGATGTGAGTTGAAGGTTCAGCCCGATTGGAACAGGTTGAAGGGAATGCTGGGGGGCTAGGGAGTTGGGGTGTTGAAGGGTGCACAGGGGGGTGAAGGGTGTGATAGGAGGGAAGTTGGGGAGACCTGGAGGAGCAGGCTGAAGTGGGGTGTTGGGGGACAGTTATTTGTTGGGGGTTGGGGACAGCATGGGCTTTAGTGCCGCTCAGATTCGAGGGGAAGGTCATCAGAGTGAATGTTTTCAAGACCGTGGCATACCCAGCAGGAAACAATATCAAGGTTGGCGAGGTTGGGACCCGCCTTAAAATAGGCACGTGGAATGTGCAGGGGCTGGGGCGCAAAGGAAAGAGTTGGGTGGGACAGTATTTGAAGAGACGGGATACAATTGGCACTACTGCAGGAGATGCATCTGCAGGGGGGGAGCTGAAGGGATTGGACACCAAATGGGGTGGCAAAGTGTTTGGGTCCTCGTACTCCACCTACGCAAGGTTGAGCATATGATGGGTGATAGGCGGCAGGGCGGTGGCTCTAGTGGGTCAATGGGGTCAATGTGAGGGGCAGGACATTTGCGTGGTGAACTCCTACGGCCCGAATGTGAACAAGTCCTATTTAACCTCAGTAATGGAGCTAATGACCGGACAGCGGGTGGGACTATATATCTGCGGTTGGGGGGTATTTTAATTGTGCAATTGTCCCAGAATTAGACCGCACAGGGAGAGGAGGCACAACGAAACCACTGGCGCGAGAAGCATTGAAACAGGTGATGGAGAGGATGGATCTTGTGGAACTCGCGAGGGAAAAGCATGGATCAGAGAAAAGGTATTCCCACTGCTCAGGGGTGCATGGGTCCTTTTCCAGACTGGGTTACTTATTTGTGGGAAGGGAGACCTCTCACCGCTTTCACGACCCGAGTGTCTAGACAGCTATATTGGACCACTCGCCACCGAGCTTGAGTGTGTAAACAACCGACCAGATACGAAGCTATGGTGCATGAGGCCGGGGCTACTGGGAGATGTAGCTAATATACAGACCCTAAGAGAAGCAATCGCGTCATTTTTTGAGATCAATGAGGGATCCGTGGATGATGTGAGTACAGTGAGAGGCGTTCAAGGTAACATTTAGAGCGGTATGCATGTCCCAAGCGGTGGCCTTTCAGAGATCACTGGACAACACCACTTAGCGCCTGGAGAGCAAAATAAGACAACTGGAGGTTGATCAGGAAGGGGGACAGCAGGTGGCGGAAGCAATGGCAGTGAAACTCGGCTTACATAGGCGGGGCCCTGACAGATAAGGGGCTATATACGACCAAAATCCACAGGGAAGGTGAGAAGGCGGGGCAGCTGTTAGCTTGGTTGATAAAACGGGAAAAACCAGGGGGGCAATTACACAAATACAGAACCCAAAGGGAGGCCTGGTGTAATCGCAACAGGAGATAAATGGGGTCTTCCAAAGATACTATGAGCAGTTCTATTTGTCGGAAAGCATGTATTCAGATCAGGAAGCCTCAGACTTGTTGGAGTTGGTACCCATGCCCAGGTTGGATGGAGAGGACAGAGATGGTCTGGATATGCCCATAGAGGAGGGGTAGATACTGGGGGCTATTAAGTCAATGCATGCTAACAAAGCACCAGGCAGCAATGGCTTCCCGGTGGGGTTTTACAAGACGTTTGCGGAAATTCTAGTCCCGCAACGGAAACGTGTCTACGACCACGCACTCCAGAAGGGATAGCTTCCGGAGTCGATGAGAGAAGCGGTAATCGCGATTCTGTTCAAAAAGGGGGCAGGGGGGCAAAACAGTGCGCCTCATATAGGTCCATTTCCTTACTAAACATAGACACAAAAATTCGGGGAAAAGTGATAGCAAACAGGCTGACTAGAGTGGTCCCCGGTTTAATACACCCAGACCATTGTGGATACGTAGGGGGACGGGCCACCGGAATGAACTTAAACAGAGTGCACCACGTCATGAACCTGGTCAAAAACTCACGGAGAGAACTAGCTTTGGTGGCGATTGACATGGTTAAAGTGTTTGACTCTCTGGAATGGCCATGGCTATTTAAGGTGCTAGAAGCTTGTGGCCTGGGCAAAGTGATGTTAAAGTGTCTGTGACTGCTATATGACACCCCAAGCCCAGGATTAAAACAGGGGGATGGGTCTCACAAAGATGGTGTCTAAAGCGAGGCACGCGCCAGGGATGCCCGGTCTCTCCCATTATATTTGCACTAGCGCTACAACCACTGGCGAGATATTTTTGGTCATACATCGTAGAAACTGGTATACAGGCAGGGGGTGGGGGGGTGACGCACAGCATCTCAATTTATGCAGACGAAGTGCTGCCCTTCGTAGATGACCCATTGGAAAACATCCCGGTGATCCTAGAGGTGCTAGGCAATTTTCGCAAACTGTTGGGGTTTCAGGTAAATAAAAAAAATCATTGTTCTTCCCACTGGTGGGTCTGAAGGACGGGAGGGGGGAGGGGATCTCGTGCGGGGAGATTGGCTGGGAATGGGAATCTTTCAAATACCTGGGTATTCAAATTTACCATGAGAATGAGGATACATTTGTCCACAACATCAGAAGGGCTCTTTGACGGATGGGGGATGCAGTGACATTTTGAAAGAAGCTACCATTATCCCTAATGGGGAGAATTGTACTCTGCAAAATGGTGGTCCTCCCATGTCTTTTATATTACTTCACAAATATCCTGCACATAGTGAAGAAGGTATGTATTAATATGCTGGACAAGATGCTGGGGGGAATTACTATGGCATACAGGCGTACCAGAGTGGTCATTCGGACATTGCGCCGCAAGAAAGGAAGGGGGGCTCAATATGCCAGATTTTGAGCTATTCTTCGTGGCGGCACAACTGCAAGCAACGGCATTGTGGCGGACTGGGCCAGAAGGGGAGCTGGCAGGCCTATTGGGGGGGATACAGCTGGAGAGACAGGGATTAGACTACTATGGGGATCCATAGGGGGCAGAGGTGATACAGTGGCCTTTAAAACAGTCCGGGCGGTGTGGACAAAGATACTGAAGAACATGCGTGCCAAACAGCTATATAGCAAGGGACTCCAAATCGGGTTCGACACTACCATCAAGACGGTGCTGCTCAGCGTTTGCCTCAGGGTATTGATTGATAGACAGACAATGCACCACAGTGGGGGATTTATTTCAGGGATGGTAAACTGCAGATGTTTGAGAAATGGAGACAAATGTACCGAATATCGAAAGGTCATTTTCTCACATACGCCAAGGTGGTCAAATGAATGGCAGCACTATGGGACGGCATCCCGGAAGAGCCGGAGGAGCATGCAGTGATGCAGATGCTACTGGGATTGGGCGAGGGCAGGGGTAGGGTATTATGAGTGTATAGAGCCCTACAGACAGCAAGGGGAGAAGGGGAACTAGCAATTAAGGAGACACAGGGGCACCTATTCCGGAAGAGCAGTGCGCTCGGATGTCGGAGCAGGTAAAGAAAGCATCCAGGGACGCGCAGTTCCAGCTCACCCAATTCTACTACTTGCATATAGTGTATCTGACACCAGAAAGGATACATGCGATCAACCATACGGCACCAGATGCTTGCAAGCGATGCAGAGGGGACCACGCCGGTTTCTGGCACATGGTCTGGAGCTGCCCAGTGGTGGTGAAATACTAGATGGAGGTGGTAAACCGAGTGAATGCCATTTTAGGGGGTAGCTACGAATGCAACCATGAGGTATGTTTGTGGGGACTCTTACCGGGATCAGAGGTACAAAAACCAAAATAAAATCGCACGATTCCTCTTCATATTGGCCAAGAGGAGGATTGCGAGGGAATGGAAGAAGGGGACTGGCCCGTCAATACGACTGTAGCTGCACGAGGTACGTCGATGGGGTCTGGCGGAAGTAGAATACCTAAACCAACACAGAGACCGGAAAGGGGAAAATGCACTAGTGATGAACTCGGGTCAGTTGTTGAATGAGTTGGCATCCACACAAGATCTGAGGCCACCGTAGAGCACGCAGAGTGGTAAGCGCAGGAGGAGTGAGAAGCGGATGCTGGAAAGTGTTGAAAGGGGAAGGATTCTTGGCCTACATTGGTACGGGGCAGTGAAAGGGAGCCACGGGGAGTAACTGGGAAGGGTGGCAATTTGGACTGGGGGAGGGAGTTGAGGGTAGCAGGTGTTAGGGAGAATTCTCTGTTAAGGCTAATTTCCCAAACCTAGTGAGTCCCCCAGCAGCTTTGCTGGATTTTTGGGGTTTATTTTTTTCTCCTGCTAAGAGTGAGACTCTTTTTCTCCCACTCTTAGACATGATTTGAGATATCCTTTGAATTTGTAATGTGTTTTATGGGCTATGGGGTCTTTTACTCCATAGGGTTTCATGTATTTTTGGTAAGTGTGTTACACAGCACCCTCAGTGCAGTAACACAGGGGTGTCATAGTGACCCCCAAACATAGACTCCATACCCTGGGACTGACTACTGTCTCCCAGGGCATGTAAAGTCACCATTGACTTTACTAGTCTTAAATTGTGAACAGAACCAGTAAAAACCATCATATTGTGGAAGTACTGGTAGGGGTAATTAGATTGCCCCTGGGTCTGTTTTTCAAGGGGGCACTGTCCAGTCTCCCCTCGAGTTTCTGGCTGGTGGCAGTGGTTACCACGCGAAATATTCCACTGGAATATTTCCTATGGGATTTTCCCATTCATTTTAAACGCACCACGTTTTTGGTGCAATGTTAAAGATACCGCCGGGTTATTTATTTAATATTTATTCCCCGGTTGGGTCTTTTTGCCAGGACTCTGTTTTAAAATGCCATTTGTGGTCGCCTCTGTAACTCCAACCCAAGTCGAGCCCTTTGTTCAACTTTTTTGGCGGGCTTCTCCACAGAAGCCTCCAAAAGTGGTGCCACTCTGTCTGGGTCTACAGGATGTGTGGGAGGGGGGTTTAGGCACCCTGGAATGAGTTGCCTCGGCAACTCAAGTCGCACTCTTGTGTGATTGGCCCATTGGTGAGCTGCCCGGCTCACCACTTAGCATGTTTGAGTGACAGCTAGGACTGATGAATGGGGGGTTTCTGCATAAAAGTAGGGCTTTGGAACTTCTTTTTTTTTTTTTTTTTTTTAATTTTTTTTTTTTAATATTTTTTTTTTCATTTTATCGGTTTCTTACAAACCTTTAAAATAGTTACAAACAAATACAGAACACAACACATAAAAAAAAAAGACGACATCCTTTAGGAATTCCTTAGTAAACCCCTCCTAAATTCTCTTTTTGAGCAGAAGATTCACTGTCCTCATTACTCATCGACCGACAACGCATTCAGGCGGTTTTCAATTAACATTAGAAAACAAGTCAATGGTAATATCAATTTCATGTCCAATCCTTGAAACATATTGGCCCACCAATCGTCGGCACAACGGGAGGGGTAATTTAGGCCCCAAGGCCCCAGGTGAAATGTCCTTTCTGATCGGAGAGCGGTGCAGAATAGCACCAAATGTTTCAGGGTTTCCTTATCTTTAGTGCATAGTCTACAGCTTAAGTTTAAAACTTTGTTGGTTTTCCATGACGCCAGCCGATCTTTAGTTTTGAATACATTTAAACGCAGCATCATGAACACTCTTCGAGCCTCTGAATCTGGAAACAACTTGATGTAGCGTTGGGGAGTGTTAAAAGGCCGTATTTCGAGCGGCACGTCCTTCATCATTTTAGCTGTAGCTCGTTGTGAGCAAGTTAGCTCCCAATCCGCGCGCCAGATTTTCAGTTTGGCAGCGTTTGGATTATTATGCAGCATATCCAGACTGATTCCATATTCACTCAGGATCTCTTCACATCTTTCAGACCATAATGACACCATGCTATTGTTTGTTGGCGTCAGATCATAAAAAATGTCAAATTGTGGTATATGCTCGCGCTGGCGAGTTTTCCGAAACAAACTCACCAGAGCCCAGCATACCCTAGCATGTAGCGAAATCAGCGACAGTTCATATCTCACACATGTCAAGATTGGGAGAGACAGGACCTTAGACCAAAAACAGTGTTCCAGCGATGCCCATGTGTCGTAGCTGCAGCCCAAAGCGTTTTCAGCGCCATATAATAAAACAAATTACTTTTTGCTGGTAAAAAGCTAGCACTGGTTTTCGTGAGAATTTCCCAAATTTTTTATGCATGATGACAGCTTGACTTGCCAGTTGCTTGCATTTCCTTTTGTTTTCAGTAATCCATGGACCATCATTGATTGATGAATTTATTAACATGCCGAGGTATTTTACATTCTGGGCTATCTGAATGACCTCCTGACCTAGGTACCATCTCGGATGACTCGATTTTTTACGTCCTTCACTATTAAGGTTCTTTAACACCAGAATTTCACATTTTTTAGTGTTTATCACCGAATGGTTAGATACGACATATTGAGCAACCGCATTCAACTTCCTCTGAAGACCGACAGGTGTTAGGTCCATGAGAACCAAATCGTCGGCGTATAGCAACCAGCTTAGATGGGACTTAGCTACCATTGGTGGAAAAGAATTTACCGAGTCAATCGCTAACCCTATATCTGATATGAATAAACTGAATATTGCGGCAGCTATGGGACAGCCTGTTTTACCCCTTTATAGGTTTTGATTGGGGCTGTTAAGTTTCCAGAACGATCCAACCGGATTTTTATGGATGTTTCGGAGTGCAATTCTCCATCCCCAACTTTGTAGTTTTAACCACAAGAGAGGCCTATCGATGGTATTGAATGCACATGAGAAGTCAATAAAGGCCAAATAGACCTTTGAGTTCGATTTTATCGCCTCCATCTTCATCAGGTTCAAAAGTAACAGATTCAACGAGCAGCCTACTTGTTTTACAAATCCAGATTGTCTTTTATCTACATGATTAGACTCGTTTGCCCATGCCACCAATTTTTGCTGCAACATTGTGGCATACATTTTCCCCAGAATATCCAGTAATGCCACTGGGTGATAATTTTTAGGGCATGATCTGTCCCCTTTCTTAAATATAGGGACAATGACAGCGGATTTCTAGGATTTAGGGGTCTTATGGCATTTACTTATTCTGTCAAATAAGGCTACGCATATGGATGCCCATAGTTCAGGATGTTGTTTAATCGTGAAATTGGTAAGATCGTCAGGGCCAGGAGCTCGGGAGTTTTTTGCCTTCTTGATTATAGACACAATCTCCTCTCTTGGAAACATCAAAGCCACGGTTTCGAAGATGTTTCCAATGGGATACCTCCATGGTCATCTGCTTTGTAGAGGGCTTCAAAATGGGCTATCCAAGCGGCTTATGAGACCGTACAAGATTGCAGTGCCATTTGAGGAGCTTGAAAGTTATTAATAAAACTCCAGAAGTCCCTCGAGTTTGTTTTTTAGTATGGCTAGCATCTGCTCAGCGTCATTTTGCAGTAGAGTATTTTTATACATTTTCAACCAGTTCTTATATTTTTGCTTCACCATCTTTATCTCCAATTTTCGAGTGCCAACATCAAGGGACTTGGCTCTCCTAAGTGCAGCATGCATCCTTTGTTTTTGAATAAGGATCTCGAGATCAAAGTGATGGGCTCGGACCATGTTAGGATTTTTTAAGCCTACCTTTACAGTTTTAAATTGAGTCAATAATTGATCGTACTCTAGATCTGCACTTAGGTGACAGTACTGGGTCATCACGACATTGACTTCACTCTCCTCCAATCTTAAACAAACTCTGTTTGATTCAACCTGGAGTTTGTGAGCCCACTTTGGCCTTTGGGCAGGATCAACTATCACAAATTTCATGAATAACATGTTGTGATAACTATTTGCTTTTTCACAGATCCTCAGCGATTGAATCCTAGGATACAAGGCTTCGGACATGAACATGTAGTCTATAGTAGATGATGAATCCCCACGATGCCATGTGGGAACAGATGGTATGTCATCACAGGTGCTGCCATTCAACATCTGAAAATTACGTAGACCCATTTCGGTTAACCATGCCTGTGCCCATGAGCCTTGATCCGAGTTTGCATCCTTAAGTAGGTCGATGTTGAGGTCACCACAGATAAGTATCTTGGACGAGTCTAATGATTCCACACGAAGATCCATTAGTCCTGTTATCTGGTCAATGAAATCCATTTTTCCTGCCCGTAGATGGTTCCAGTACAAGTTCAATATTACGATCTTATCTTGTGTATGCTCATGTCCACCAGCTCTTTCAATGGCCATCTTCTGAATATAGGGAGAATGGTTGACAGAATGTATAATTCGCCAACCTGATGATGTTCTCACCATTGTTAATAACCCTGACATAGGGCGGCCATGCTTAGGTTTTATGGCCAGATTTATTGCAGTTTCAAAGTCCGAAGTTACTGGCAACTCGCTTAACCATGTTTCTTGTAAGCATACAATCTGTAGATCGTCTAGCCAGATTGTATTAAACAAGTGTGTAAACCCTCGTGTGTTCCAGGAAGCTAAACAGACCATGGGGGATTCCGGATCCTGGCATTATTGGATATTTTTGGTATTTAAGGCCCCTGCTAACCAATGCCAATCCTGGTTTCCAGATACAGATGGTATGGATTGATGATTCTCTTTAGAGATTTCCTCAAAGTTCCTTTCTTTTAATTGTAATTCTTATTAGAGCGTTTTGGCCGTCAGACTTTACTCTACCATCACTCGTTGAAGTGTGAGATATCTTTAACGGGCACTGTGGTTGAGTATGTTTCTGATCGCAGATTTGCGTCAACGCTGAGGGCCCTTGTGAGTTCTTCGTCGCGTGTCTTTTGTGGGAATAGTTGCTATAAGTACACTCAGACGCTTCCCTTAAAATTTCCAACGCTCCATTGGAGGATGATCGAGACTCATCAGCCTCATTCAGTTTATAAACATCAAATCCCAGAGAAAACAATGCTACGTTCTCTTCCAAGATAGATGTACTAAGTAAATTCGAGGATAAATGGAGCACCACCTTGTCATTTGTGCCTTCTACTGGAAACTCCACAATTTTTATATCATTTGAAGTTATGGCACGTAAGCTTGGTACAAGGTGAAGTAATTTAAGGACTGTTCCTCGATTCAAAATCAAATTGTCAATTGGTTCTAAGCTCTAAATTACCAACTTATAAGTGAGGCCCTTATTCGGCATTGACTTTGAGACACTCTCCTTTTGGTTTTGTGCACTTCTATCAGCAACCAGCCCTTTTACCTTTCTTTGATTACTTTCCAGGGCCTCAACCTCAGGGCTTCTGTTCGACGGCCTACGAGGATCGTTTTCATTGGCTGTTTTGTTGATTTGATCTGCAGTAGTCCATGACCTCCCTGGTCTACCAGCTTTAAAATTAGCTAAGCATTGTTTTCTCTTCGCATCCATTGTCAAGAACACCGGGCTGACTACCGACGGAGGCAGTGAGTTATTATCACATACTTCAATGATTTCGCAGGATCGTTCATGTGACCCACGTTTTACAACGGGTTTCTGCAAACATCCTCACCAATGCATGAATGCGATATCGCTGGGTTATCCAGGATAATTTTGGCCGATGGCTGTATGGGTTTCTCCTTACATTGAATAGGAGCCTCACTTTGATGCAATCCTGTATTGTGAGGCAATTCAATGCCTATTGGTAGGTCGGCTTCCAGCTCTACATATTCTGGCTCATAGTAAGTTGATAGATCCAGTAGATCTGTCACATCATCCCCAGATGGCATAGAACTCTTTTTTTGGATCTGGTTGACCGGTATTGAGTATACACTTTTTCCTTGAGGTTTGACTTGGTTTTTAGGTGGAGCAGGTCCCATAGACGTCTTGACCAAATCAGTAGAAACTGCCTGGACCATTTTGATGTTCCGCAGGAATTTCCGAGCTCCATTTAAAGCATTATGCCTCTTTGCCTTTTGATTCTTCGATTTCTTACTGATTGCAGCAAGGTTAAGTTTCGGTGGCAAGATCACAGGCTTACCCGAGATATGGGGTCCTCCTGTAAAAATAGGGAAAACTTTAGAATGGCCCACTATGGAGGGAGTTATTCGAACTTCTGAAGTCGGTTCCGTTTGGAAGCTGACTCCTGAAGACAAAGAGGGTCTTGGCAGGTTTTATTGGTCGCACATCTAGCCTGTTCAAATGCTGTGTGGAAAGACAGATCAGCCACGTTCGGTACAAAAGAGATGACCGAAGAGCAAGGTCCAGTCTTCATCGAAGGTTCTGAGACCTTATTTCCTGCATCTGAAGGAGCCACAGATTCATTCACAGTCACCATTACAGGCTCCCCTTCCGCCGGAGTGATCTGTGTTGTGATTGAAGTCTGAAGACATTGGAGTTCATGGATGGTCGAGACATTAGCTTGAGGATGTCGTTGATTTGCTGACTTGTTGAGTGTTTGCTCAGCTTGGGGTCTGGACTTAACACTAGTTTGCCTTCCATCTAAGACGGCACACTCAGAAGACCTTTGCCGAGCTGAGTTATTTGTGTCGTGTTTAAATAGGGCAAGAGCCTCACGGGCAACTTCCACAAACAGCCTTTTATCATTTGAGTCACTTTTTCTACTCTCACTTAACAAGTTAAAGGCTGCATCCAGTCTTTTAAAGCTCTCATGTTGCTCTACATATGAGCGATCGCAGGTTTTTTCCAGTTGGATCAATTTGGAATTCATCATTGTGACGACAGTGGTTAGGTCTTTGGTAGCCTCATGTATATTCTCATAAAGATTCATGAAGGGAGCCAATGAAATCGACGAGGATGCCATTAAAAGAGCTTGCAGTTCAGTCGAAGATGACATAGCCGGTAATTCTGCCATTGTAGTTTTTACTTGGGTCTTTGAAGATCTATCAGCATAGGGCTCCTTGTCGCGGCGAATTTTCGGGAACGGACGATCCATTAATGATGAGTCCATGGAATCGTTGTGTGAGGAGTGATCATTGCAATCAGTTTCGTCGATGACCCCATTTGCTATCCTGTTGACAGTGGCATGTCTTTTTTGGGAGGTCAGATGAATGTCAGATATCGCATGCCTCGATTCCCCCCTTTGGCGGGTGATCAAGGATCTTTAGCCGTTTGTAACAAACTTCTGACCATATATCACCCGTTGCCCCCAACAACTGACTATTATTTCGTTTTACAGCTGTTTTCGTCTTTTTGTCGACAGGATACCCCTGCTCTTTAGCCATCTTGTTTGAACATACTTTGTTCAAGAGCACTAGGTTCTGTAGAACTTTGTTCACAACCCCTAGTGAATCTCTTCTTACGGTATTTGTCAGGCTCACATCCGACTCAATCCAATTGCCAGTCTTTGAGCTATGATCACCACCTTGCCTTCCTGAATTTAGGTTAATTTGTTGGTAACTAAGATCAATAGCATTAGCTTCATGCAAAGACACAGTGACCGAATTATCCCTCACACACTTTGGAGAGCTCGCAGTGAACGCTGCATTTCCCTCCTTTGCAATGTGCACTGAGCCCCTCGCAGGTTAGGGTAGAGGGAAAACAGTCATTTAGACATACTGCTGCATTCTGTAATCCAGCTGAGTTGCGATCTTTAAACAGTTCAGCTTTGTTTTCTGCAGGGTAGTCTCCACCAGAGGGAGCCTCATCCACTTCCCTGCAGCCAGATTCCACCTCCCAATCGGTGGCGCTCTGGCTGCTCCGATTCGAACTCTTCCTCCCTCCGTGCCCCGGCCCCTCTGAATCAGCGCCCGCGGGACTGCTATGCAGGCGAACACCCGCCGCAGCCGACAACGAGGCGAGGGTGCCGCCGCAGCAAGGCACAACTCCGCACTCTGCGACACCCGCGGCACCACAGCAAGGCAGCACCGGAGAGACACCCGACTCGGCGCCCACAACCGCTGCATACAGAGCGCCTCCACCAGCAGCAACACGGTCCACCCCCCCCCCCCCGGCGCCGCCCACCATACAAGTTCCAACCCGCGAACATGCGGGTTCAGGTAGGACACTTGTAGGTTCAAATACTGTGTCACAGAGTGGAAGTGTGTGGAACTTCAATCCCTGCAGGGTCAAATTCCTGGACATGATTTACGACTGCATTACAGTCGGCTATCTCAGAAGAGCAAGTATGATAGCGACTTACTTTCTGAATGCATAGAGTACGCTGTACAACGGCAGTCCTCCATTAAGCCCGCACCATCTCGACGCTTCTGGGCCCGTGTTCTCAGAACGAGACGGGGCTGCCGCCATGGCTCTCCACTCGCCACAGCAAAACAGCACAGCTACCACAGCCCTTTCCACCTCAGGGCTTCACGCCGCAAGGGTCACGGAGGCGGCCTCAAGTAGTCAGCTGGGTGGTCAGCTGACCAGCAGGTTGATGTTAAAGGCACACGCACCTCTACCCACTTCCACGGGCTTCTCAGAATATTGGTTAGTGTCTCTCGGGTCCTTTTCCTTCTCCACTCGCACCAGCAAAACAGCACTGCTACCACAGCCCTTTCCACCTCAGGGCTTCACCAAACTGGACTGGAACTTCAGTCACCACAGGACCAAAGAATCCGAAGAGGGAGAAGCTGAGACAACCTGCAACGACGACACCACCGGTGGAGCCCTGCTGAACCGTCTCACCACTTCCCAACAACAGAGAAGATCTTCATCCCGGAGAGTCTTCTTCCTCTGAACTGGTGGGGATAACCAGTTCTCCCTCTTTCCGCCTTCCTGGATCGTCTCGTGGTCGAATCGCCAGTGCCAAGCACCCCGGCGGCCGGATAGCCACGCTTCACCCATACCGCGAATAAAAGGGTAGTACCTTTTAACCGGGAAACTCCGCGGCTGGTTTCTTCCCTGGCAGTGCAACGACCTCCAGCTTTCCTCCACGTCGAGACCTTCTCTTCCCCTGGATGAAGCACCGACTTGCACCCACTGCCAGGAAAACTGCCCCCGCTGGAGCTTTCTCACCATTTCAGGTACTGTGTCCCGCCTGGTCTCCCTTGCAACAGACTGTTCAAGGTGTCCCGTAAATCCTTGACTTTCTATCCTGGGGTGACTTGGGACCTGCTAACTAACTTTTTCTGAACTGATCCAACCCTTTTTGAACTATCTGCAATGAATCTTTAAAGTACTATTCAACTGTGTGATCTTGGACACATTCCGCCTTGCTCTCTCCAAGAGTGGGCCTGGCCTATGACTTTCTTGCTCCTCAGTAGACTCTGCCTTTTCTGACTTGCTCTGGTTCTCTTAAAGTGTTGGTATTGTGTATTTTCCTAATTCTACCTTTTTCCCTCCCTTTTTAATTAACTTATTGGAGTGCCATCTTAGGTTAAGCGCTCACCTCTGTCTGTAAATAAGTGGTGTTTTAACTAAGACTTGTTCAATAAGTACTCAGGGATGTATATATATTAATAGTGACTGTGTTTGAAGTTGCTTGCCATATTAGTGTTAGTGTATTTTACAAAGTGTTTTTAAATAAATAATTATATAGTTTTATACCCAAGCTCTGGTCAGTATTTGCTTGTGCTACTGTATTTTAGTACCTATCTTGTATACTCTATATTCGAGGGGATTGGGTCCTCCGACGTATTCCATATATATGACAGGTAATGTCCACAGCTGTGCTGCTTCGGAAAATCTTCGGCGTCGATGCGCCGTCCCCGAGGACCTCCTCCGACGGCCGACGTCGCCCGATGTGATAAGTAGGACGCACGACGCCCATAGCCTCAGTTCCATTTTTCCACGAACGTGTTCGCTTCGTGAATCCCGGTACGCCTCGACTTTTTGGAGGTTGCTGTTTTCTTCTCGGTTCGTTGAATCTGTTCAGTTTTTTGTGAAGACCTGTTTGTGGCGATGTCTACTTCATCTTCAACCCTGCGTCCGGACTTCAAGAAATGCGGGGACTGTGGGTCCATGTTAGGCAGAAACCTGTGCAGTTCCCTTAAGGACCACTGCAAAAGATTTAAGACTACAGGTGTTGGCAGTAAACCCACTTGGTAGCAGTCTGTACCACCCAGATTTACCTGTTAGCTGTGGCTGAGCAGTCAGACTTCCCTCAAGAAGAGTTAGGCAGTATGCAAAGTATACTCAATAGGCACTCAGATACAATAATACAAGCAAACACTGACCAGAGCTTTGGTATCAAAGTATATAATTATTTATTTAAAAACACAGTTGAAACACTCCAGCACTCTTATTGTAAAATATTCTAAACACAGTTACTATTATGATATATACACCCCTTTTGCCATTATTAGAAAATCACAGTAAGACACCACTTATTTTCATACAGAGGTGAGCGCTTAACTAGATTGCACTCTACTAAGGTTGTGAAAAAGGGAGGGAAAAAGGCAGAGTATGCAGGGTTACACCACTCTACGATTCAGGAACACTATTAGCAAGGCAGAGAGCAAAATGTCACTGGTGAGCCAAAGTCCAAAGGCTGGGCCCACTCTTAGAGAGAGCAGAGCACAAATGCGCCCAAGATCACACAGTTACACTAGGCCTAGAAAGTCTTGCAGAGGGTTCAGAAAATAGTTTAGAGAGGCTTCAGAAAAGTTTAGCCAGGGTGTCCCAGGCTAACCCAGGTTCGAAAGCCGGGGGCTAAATCTACCCCGTACAGTCGGTTGCAAGGGAAGCCAAGCGGGACACAGTACCTTAAGTGGGAAGGATCCTCCAGCGGTGGCAGTTGTTCCTGGTAGTGGTTGCAAGCTGCGTCGTCGTCCAGGGAAAGAGAAGATCTCGACGTGGAGGAAAGATATAGGTCGTTGCACTACCAGGGCAGAAACCAGCCGCAGAGTTTTCCGTTAAAAGGTGGTACCTTTATCTCGCGGTCGTGGTAAAACGTGGTATCCCGGTTGCTGGGGTGCTTAGCACGGGCAAGGCGGCCACGAGATACGTCGGGAAAGCGAAAAGACGGTGAAACTGGTTATCCCCACCAGTCAAAGGAAGAAGACTCTCCGGCGGGAGATCTCCTCTGTCGTTGGGAAAAGTGGTGAGACGGTCCAGCAGGGCTCCACCGGTCGTGGTGTCGTGGCAGGTCGGCTCAGCTTCTCCCTCGTCGGATTCTTAGGTCCTGTGGCGACTTCTGAAGTCCCAATCCCCAAAGCCCTGCTTTTATGCAGCAAACCCCCATTCACTCAGCCTAGCTGTCACTCAAACATGCTAAGTGATGAGCCGGCCAGCTCACCACTTGGGCCAATCAGGACGGAGTGCGACTTGAGTTGCCTAGGCAACTCAGTTCAGGGTGCCTAAATTCCCCTCCACCCCTACTAAGTACCCCAGACATAGTGGCACCACTTTGGAGGGCTTCTGTGGAGAAGCCCGCCAAAAAGTGGAACAAAGGGCTCGACTTGGGTTGGAGTCACAGAAGAGAACACAAACGCCATTTTATAATCAAGTTTTGGCAAAAAAATACCAACCGGAGAATTAATATTAATTAAATAAACTAGCGGTATGTTCGAGGCTACCGTAAATAATTAAATAAAGATAGTAGCCTAAAATAATGGGAAATCCCATAGGAAAATATTCGCGGTTGAATATAAAAAGTAGTATCCACTGCCACCAGCCAAAACTCGATCAGGGGGGACGGAGACGTGCCCCCTCGACTAACAGACCCTGGGGCAATCGAATTGCCCCAGCCAGTACGTCCACAATATGATAGTTTGTACTGGTTCTGTTCAGAATTTAAGACTAGTAAAGTCAATGGTGACTTTACATGCCCTGGGGGACAGTAGTCAGTCCCAGGGTATGGAGTCTATACTGGGGGGTCACTATGACACCCCTGTGTTTCTGCACGGAGGGTGCGGTGTAACACACATCACAAAAACATATGAAACCCTATGGAGTAAAAGACCCCCTAGCCCATTAAACACATCTAGATTCAAAGAAATACACTCAAATCATGTCCAAGAGTGAGGGTAAAAGAGTCTCACTCTTGGCAGGAGAAAAAAATAAACCCCAAAAATCCAGCAAAGCTGCTGGGGGACTCACTAGGTTAGGAAATTCAGCCTAAACAGAGAATTCTCCCTAACAGTCCAAGATGTCGGTCACGGACTCGCACGACGCCTGCCTCTGGTGCCTCGGGGAGGCCCACGATACGGACGACTGTCGACTGCCAGTCGCTCACAGCAAAGGCCTTGCGGGAACGCAAGAAGAAGCTGTCAGTAGGTTGGGTGTCTAAGCCCCGGAAGTCGAGGTCTGCGGGGCTTTCGACGGATGACTCGAAAGGGGACTCTCCGCGTCATCGTCGGAAGTCCTGTGGGTCTTCTTCCAGGAGTCGGCCTCGCCACTCCTCCGCCTCTTCGAGGCATTCCCGGAAGCGCCGGCATCGGTAGCCTTCCCCGTCCTCTTCCAAGGACTCCGCCCGTCGGCGGGTCGCTTATCCCTCCTTGCAAGCGACACCGGAGGAATGGACTTCTATCTGGAAGCAGATGCTAGCGATTCTTGAATCGCAGGGCACCGGTCCGTCCGCGCCTCCGAGTGGGGTCGGTCGGCACAGGTCGAGAGACACCGCTCGTACGCCTTCGGGCTCGGGTGGTCGGCACGGCTCGCGGGAGAGGTCCCGCTCGGACAAGGGTAGCCGTTCTCGCCATGCTCGTTCCAGGTCCCGGTCCTCGACGCGCTTGAGACCGTGTTATCCTGTGCCATTTTCGAAGAAGACGTCGACGCCTGTGGCGTCTAGGTCGCCGACGATTTCTCTCGAGGCTCCGCCTCCGAGAGAGTCGTCGGCGCCTAGGTCGTTGAGAGACACGCTCGGAGCGCCGGCTTCGAGGCCTGTGACGCCGTCGATGCTGGCGGCGCTGCAGCTGACGTCGACGCCGTTTCTGTTGACGCTGGCGCCGACTCGTTCGGCGCCCTCAACGCCATTCGAGGCGGTGGTGTCGGAGGGGCCCTGTGGCACGGGGTTAGCCCCCAGAAAGGCTCTGGCTAAGGTCAAGCACAGCTTTGGTCCCAGATGTCTTCCTCTCACCGCTTGGAGTACATTTCAGAGGGTGATGAGGGTGATGAAGGCTTGGTTCCGGTTACGGTACCAGATGAGCTTATCTCGTCCATAGCCAGTTTGATGACCTGAGGCAGTCACTGCATGATGCCAGTGGACTGGACACCTCTCCGGAGGTGGAGTTTTGTAGGCCGGAGCCTGGCACTCATGCCGATTCTTCATATCGGCGCCTTATGTCTCGGGTCATTGAGTACTTGGGTTGGTTGGCTACCCCAGGGGAGCTCGTTCAGGATGATCTCAAGGACATCCTTGATCTTGGTCCCCCCACTGACCCGGTATTGCCGTTTCATATGGCTCTGCAGAGAAGGGTGGCGGCGGCTTGGACTGCTCCGGAGAGTCTCCCGGCAGTAGGCAGGTCTTTGTCGTGAAAATACTGTCCAGCCAGTAGCGACCCCTGCTACTTGTCCAGGCACCCCACTCCGGAGAGTTTGGTGGTGCAGGCGGCTACGGCCCCGGCAAAGCAGGCGTTGTATCCTACCATCCCTCCGGATAGGGACGACAAACGTTTTGACGACTGGGCGAAGAAAGTGTTTTCTTCGGGGGTATGGCGCATCAGGCTGCCAACTCCTTATGTGCCATGTCTCGTTTCACACACACTCTGTGGGACTGTGTTGCATTAGCGGCTGGCCATATTCCCGAAGGGGACGAACAGGATGGTTTCCTTGCTATGGTTCAGGATGGCAAGGATGCCATGTGTGAGGCCGTTCAGTCGGGTTTGGACATGGCAGATAGTGTCAGCCGGTCCATGGCGGCGAGCGCCGTAATACGCAGGTTTGCGTGGTTTCGGAAGTCTGGGTTCGCTCCTGATGTGCAGTCCCGGCTCCTCAACGTGCCCTTTGACGGTGAACATCTTTTTGGCAGCAAGGCTGACAAGAGCCTTGAGAGATTGCAGACCTCCAAAGCTGCAGCGAAGTCGTTGGGCGCTGCAGTTCGACAACCTCTGCCTTTTCGTCCTAGGGGACAGCAATGGAGGGGGGAGGTTCCTTTCGCTATTACTCGTCCTTCAGTAAAGCGATAGGAGCTAGCAGTCGAAGAGGCCCCCGTAAGAGTGCCAGAGGTGGAAACGAGGGTACTCGAGGTGCCAAGGCCGCTCGGGCAGTTGCCTCTTTGCCCTCAGCCACCGCCGCAGCCGCTACCACACAGTCATGAGGCCAGGTCCCATGGTTCGCCGGTTGGGGGGAAGGCTGGCGCAGCATCTTGTAGAGTGGCGAGCCATTACTTCAGATGTGTGGGTTCTGGAGATTATAACCCACCGCTACTGTCTTCCCTTTCGGCAGAGGCCTCACGACAATCCACCTGGGAACCTCTCTTTGAAGAGTCCGGATCCGCTCCTTGCGCAGGAAATTCAAGCCCTGCTGGAGAAAGGCGCCATAGAACTGGTGCCTGTAGCGGAGAGGAACAGGGGATGGTATTACCCTTATTTTTTGATTTCGAAGAAAGACTGGGGATTGAGACCCATCATGGACTTGCGCGGTTTGAACAAACTCCTCAGGAAGGACAAGTTCAAGATGGTTACTCTCTCTCAAGTCCTCCAGGTCCTTGAACTTCAGGACTGGTTGGTGTCTCTCGACCTCAAGGACGCTTACTTCCATGTGCCGATCCATCCCAAGCACAAGAAGTACCTGAGGTTCGCGGTTGACGACTCGCACTTTCAGTTTCGGGTCCTGCCGTTCGGATTGACCTCCGCCCCGAGGGTTTTCACCAAGCTCATGGTGGTGTTGGCAGCGCATCTCAGGAAAGCGGGGATTCACGTCTACCCCTACCCGGACGATTGGTTGATCAGGGGGAGCTCTCCCGAGCCAAGTCCTGGATCATCTGTCCGTCACCTGCCACTCCCTTCACAAGCTGGGCTTCTCCCTCAATTTAAAGAAGTCTCATTTGACACCAACACAGCGGCTCCAGTACATCGGAGCAGTGCTCGACACATACCTGGGGCAGTGTTTTCCTCCCCAGGTGAGGGCTCTTCACATTCAGCAGATGGTGCACAAGTTTCAACTTGCCCAGAACCCCCCAGCGTCCGAGTTCTTGAGACTGCTCGTCCTCGTGGCATCCTGCATTCTTCTGGTGCCAGAGGCTCGTCTGCGGATGAGATCTTTGCAGTGGGCACTAAAGCTCCAGTGGTCTCAGTCCTCCGGCAGGCTGTCGGACCCTGTTCAGGTGCCACCCTCGGTCGCCCAGGACCTTCTGTGGTAGGCAGTCGAAGGCAATCTGATGAAGGGGGCCCCATTTTGGCTGCCCTGGCCGGAGGTGACGATCGTGACGGACGCATCCCTCACGGGATGGGGAGCTCATGCCAACGAGTTGACAGTCAGCGGTCGTTGGTCTCCGTCGGAGTCTAGACTCCATATCAATCTGTTGGAGCTGAGGGCCGTCAGTCTTGCCCTGAAGACTTTTCTGGCGACTGCGAGGGAAGAGTGTCCTGATTCTAACGGACAACACGGTGGCCATGCACTACCTCAACAAAAAGGGGGGGGCAGGGTCACTTCCTCTGTTCACGGAGGCGATGCAGCTCGAGTTCTGGGCCATCCAGCAGGAAGTTTCGATCTCGGCTGTTCATCTGGCCGGAGACGACAACGAGACGGTGGACGCTCTGAGCAGGCAGAGCACGGTCTCTCACGAGTGGGAGCTGGCTCAGGAGATTCTCCTGGAGATCTTCGCCCTTTGGGGGACCCCTCAAGTGGATCTCTTCGCCTCCAGTGTCAACCGGAAGTGCGAAAGGTTCTGCTCGCGGGAATTTCCTCCAAAAGGAGCCTTAGGAGACGCGTTCGTGATGGAGTGGTCATTCCCACTGCTGTACGCGTTTCCTCCAGTCCCCGTCATCCCGCAAGTACTGCGGCGATTACGGAGGTTCGGTTCCCGGATGATCCTCATTGCTCCGGCGTGGGCCCGGAGGACGTGGTACCCGGACCTTCTCGACTTGTCCATCTGCCCTCCACGTCGTCTTCCCTACCGAGACGATCTGCTCTCACGGGACAGGGGTCAGGTTCTCCATCCAGAGGTCAGATCCCTCAACCTTCACGCTTGGCTTCTGAAAAGGTTGAGGTATAAGGATTGGGACCTCCCTGAAGACGTGATGGAGCTGTTGCTCTCGGCCAGGCGGCCTGCAACAAAGTCTCTATTGTTGCCATTGGAGAAAGTTCTGCGACTGGTGCACAGTTAAGAATGTGGATCCTTTTGAATGTGACATTCCCATGGTTCTGTCTTTTTTGCTTTCCTTGGCCCACAGGGGCTTGCAAGTGGGGACCATTAAAGGTTACCTGGCGGCGCTGTCCATATTTTAGCGCTCGTCTGAAGAATGTTCCTATTTTAAATTTCCTTTAATTTCTCAGTTTTTGAAAGGGCTCACTAATGTGTTCCCTCCGTCACCTTTTCTGGTGCCCGGTTGGGATTTGAACCTTGTTCTTAAGTTTCTTATGGGTGCTCCGTTTGAGCCTTTGCATTCTTGCCCTTTGAGACTGTTGACTCTGAAAACTGTGTTTTTGGTTATGGTTACTTCCGCTCGCAGAGTGTGTGTTACAGGCACTTTCAGTTAAGCCACCCTTCACTGTGTTTCATAAGGACAGGGTTGTCCTTAGAGTTCGTCCTCCTTTTCTTCTGAAGGTGGTTCCGGAATTTCATTTGAGCCAGAAGGTTGTTCTTCCGGCGTGCTATCCTCCTCCACATCCTGGTAAGGAAGAGGAGCGGCTCCATAGGCTTGATCCTAGGAGAGCGTTGAGCTTTTATATTTCGCGCATGTCCCGGGTCAGAGCAGACAATCAACTTTTCATTGGTTACGCTGGAAAGCTTTTGGGACAAGCTGTGACGAAAAAGACTGTCTCGTTGGATTATTTTAGCTATCTCCGAGTGTTACCGCTTGGCGGGTAAGGACCCTCTGGCTGGCTTGCGGGCCCATTCTACCAGGGGAGTGGCTGCGTCTACTGCCCTGCAGAGGGGTGTTCCTATTCGTCACATCTGTGATGCAGCCACCTGGGCTTCAGTACATACTTTTGTACGTCACTACTCCCTCAATTCCATCAGAGGGTAGGATCTGGCCTTTGGCAGGGCAGTCCTTTATTCCGCAATTTATTTGGGCATGCTAAATTTGTGTTCTAAATTCTTTTCCCACCTCCTTGCTTGGTACTGATTTGGGAGTCTGTCCTAGATATGGAATACGTTGGAGGACCCAATCCCCTCGAAGACCAAGTTACTTTCTTACCTGGTAACGTTCTTTCGATGGGATGGTCCGACGACATATTCCATATCGCTCCCTCCCTACCTTCCCCGCTGCAGAATTTCTTTTGCGATGGCAGCTTGCGTTCCGCAAGGCTTTGTGTGTCTGACTGGCAGAAAACTGGTGGCACACGTTCTGGGGGAAAAAACTACAACTGAGGCTATGGGCGTTGTGCGTCCTACTTATCACATCGGGTGACGTCGGCCGTCGGAGGAGGTCCTCGGGGACGGCGCATTGACGTCATCGACGCAGGATGCAGACGCCGAAGATTTTCCAAAGCAGCACAGCTGTGGACATTACCTGCCATAGATATGGAATACGTCGTCGGACCATCTCATCGAAAGAACGTTACCAGGTAAGAAAGTAACTTGTTCTACTGTCGAACTCTTCTTGAGAGAAGTCTGCCTGCTCAGCTACAGCTACCAGGTAAATCTGGGTGGCACAGACTGCTACCAATTGGGTTTACTGCCAACACCTGTAGTCCTAAGCCTTTTGCAGTGGTCCCTAAGGGAACTGTACAGGTTTCTGCCTAACAGCGGGGGACAGAGGTGGTTAGCGATGGGGGGTCGTGAGGAGAGGGGTCGTGAGGAGAGGGGCGTGGAGTTTTGGTGTAGGACAATGAGTTATGTTAGCACATGCAACGTCATGGTCAAGGTAACCTCTGAGAGGGACGTAACAGGACAATTGAGAGGCCCTAGTCACTACCTGGAGGCGGCGAACACTGATATGCCTCGGGAATCACACTAGAGCACAACAAACTGTATCCCAGCTAAATGTCACCTGATAAGGGTCCGTCAGAGACATATGTACGGATCAGAAGACTGGTGAACGACACTTCGAGAAGACCATGATAATTCAATGATTGGGGCGGAGGGAGTAACGTACATTGCAAGGCTTATTGTCCCTTTTTCCTTGACTTCTTGTTGCTTATGTATGATGTTTATTGTCTAAAATAATAAAATATTTTTAAAAAAATTATACAATGGAAGGGACGGTTATAACCAGCCCCAACCCACAGACACAGCAGGATCGGCAGTCAAAACAATTTGCACTGCCCATGGGGGGAGGGCACATGAGGCAGGGAAGCCCACAGCAGGGGTTGTGAGAAAGGGAGGATTACAAAGGGGGCGTGGCTTCAAACAACAGATGTATCACAATCAAGGAGGGTTTTCAGGAGTGTTTCGGGGATATGGACAACAGATGCAGCAGAACCCAGGAGACTTTTCCTGGGGTTTTCCAGGACAAAGGAAGGAGCCATCAAAGTGCTGGACTTGCAGCCAGCTAGGACACACATCAAGGGTATGTCGATTTAGAGGGCCACAACAGAATTGGGGAGCGCAGGTCCAGCAACCATATCAAGGAGGGCAAGGGGATTATGGATCAACCGCCACAAAGGCAGATGCAGGGTACATATCAACAGATGCCACAAGCACAGATGCAGGTACCACAGATGTCAACACCGATACCACAGTATGTAGAAGCACCACAGATCAATGGGAGCACACAGCAACGAGCACAGATACAGGATAAAAAAGGCACTGGTACAGGCGGACACAGTAGCAACAGTACCTGTCCAAATGGGAGGAGTCACGATGGTAGGGAAGAACCCCTTTACAGGAAATGGGTTATCCATGTACCCCTAATAAGACAGCCCACAGACTAACTTGATGTGTCCCATCCTGTCGATCACACCCAACCCTGCGGAGGAACCTCGCATCGCATAGGGGGTGGCATAAGGTCACGAAACCTTTTCCTTTCTTGTTGACACTCGGGCATGTATTAGGGAAGGAACATTTAAGTTGTCAGGTGATGCCATGAACACCAAAGATACTTTGGGGTTCGAAAAGTGGTTCCTTTTACTGATAATATCTCACTATCTATAAGAGATCACTACCTTTGCTCTACTCTCGACAGACACCCGTAAACATATTGGGACGAGACATCATGAGTTGACTAAACATGACCATTTCATTCCCAGACAAATGGCATAGTATGTTCAACACCCGGGCATACACATGTTAAATGTTAAGCGGATTGTTCGAAAAAATATTGGTACAGAGGAAGGGTGCCAGTGGACCCAGAGATGTTTCAATATGGGACTGACTTTGCCATTGCATGGATGCCAGGCATTGCAGGGAAGGTGTGACGAGTACCAAACAAATATCTGTTCAGGCCAGAGACACCATTGGATGAGCCAGAAGGGACAATAGTATCCATAGAGATGGAGGCGGTGTTGGCCAGGGAGGATTGGATTGCAGTACACGGAACAGATGACACTGGGAGGGCATGGAGAACAATAATTACAGTTGCAAAGGTGTGCAGCAGACCACAGTGACAGATGAACTATTTCAGGAAGAGAGACAGGAATTAGAGATGGTGTTTTAAATGAGTGTAACCTACTGGTTACAGATCCACTACAAAGAAGTGCCACAGAGAATAGTGATGACGTTGGTGGCGCGGCCATCATTCTGGGAGGAAGACCTGGCCAAAGTACCCAGCAGTTTATGGACCACAAGTCCTTATGACGTGGGATGCATAAAGAGCATAGGAGGGGTGAAGATTAAACTGCAATTAGGAGCGATTTTCCCAAGAGTAAAGCAATACCCCCTAACCAAGGAGGCAGATGAGGGCACCCATGAGACAATTACAGCTCTGACCGACAGAGGCATTCTGGTACCATCCGAATCTCCATGCATGAAACACAGCAGTGTACCCCGTGCGCAAGGCCAACGGGGGGGGTCATGGCGTTTTATTCAGGATTTAAGACCTCTTAATATTGTAGAAGCAGAGTATGCTGTAGCAGCAAACCCGGCGACAATTTTGTGCAGCATTCCAGCAGAAGCTGCCTGTTTAACGTTCATTGATTTGAAGAATGCATTCTTTTCAGTGCTACTACACCCAGACTCACAAGACTTGACCAGTTTTTTTACCGAAACAAGAAGTGGAGACAAGGGTACTGCGCGTCACCATCCATCTTAAGCAGAATGATACATATGGATTTAAGCAACATACAGACAGAAAGCACAGTTTTACAGTATGTAGAAGACATTTTGATTTGCAGTGAGGCATGGAATCAGTACAGAATGCACATGCTGACAGTGTTAGCTGACAAAGGATACAAATTGGACAAGGCCAACATGCAGTACTGCCAGAAGGAGGAGCTGTACATTGGACAGATGATATCCAAGGACGGCCGACACATTGCCCCAAAGAGAGCAGAGACAATGCGCAAAACACCCCAGCCCATGACAGTAAGGGAAATGCAACAGTTTTTGGGGTTGTGCAATTACTGCAGAGCATGGGTTTTTGAATACAGCACATATACAAGGCCACTACTGGGTGCTCTGTAAGAGGCACAAAGGGGAACAAAGACACTGATGTGGACCAGAAGTCCTCTGAGGAGCGGTAGGAAGCCAAAAGTACTGCTCCAGTGTTAGGGACCCCTGACTATAAAAAGGAGTTTTTCATGTTTTTGTATACTGACTGTAGTGATGAAGGGGGTACGAACTCAGAAGACGAGCATGGGGCATAAGCCAATAGCTTACTACAGTGGACAACTTGACCCAGTAATGAGGACATTATCTGTGCAAACATCTTTGGTAGCTGCGGCCTTCGCCGTGGAGAAGCCATCAGCAGTGACAATTGGGTGCACCATTGTACGTGGAGCACACCCTCTTTGCGATACTGCATAAGCCAAAGAGCACACTGACCACACAGAGAGCATAATGGTATGAGGCGATACTATTGAATGTAGGACTGAAGATAGTAAGATGCCAGACTGTAAACTTGGCGATATTTTTGGCAGATGTTCTCAAGGCAGGAGACTATGCGCATGACTGTACAAAGAACATAGAAATGTTCAGTGAAACACGCAAAGTGGAGTAAGACGCACTTGGGTGGGGAGACGTGCTGTACATTTACGGTTCGGCGACATTTGATCAAACGTATGGGATCAGACATACTGGGACTGCAGTGGTAAGACTAAAGGAGGACGGGACAAGCGAGGTGGTTGTAAGCGCACTACTACCATCCCATTATTCAGCACAAGCAGCAGGTCTAGTGGCTCTCCTATTAGCACTAGGAAAGAGCGTAGAGAAGGAGTTGACAATTTATTCTGACTCCGCCTACGTGACATCGACAGAACACTCAGGACTGGGGCGATGGCTCAGCAGAGGGTTTAGGAGAGCCCAGTGGGACCCCAGTACCGCATGCGCTATTATTGGGCAAATTGATTGTGGTGATTGCATATCCAAAACAGGTAGCACTAGTGAAGTGCCAAGCCCACAAAAAGGGGAAGACCCTGTTTCATAAGGAAATTAAGCAGCAGATTATGAGGCCAAATGCACAGAGTTTTTGGGCAATTGTGGGAACTAAAGTAGAGACCAAAGGCTCAGGGAAGAGTGATGATGGAAGGTTTCAAAGTACTACCAGAGACACAGATTATGGAGCTGTAGGGAGATGCATCCTAATCCTGCAAGAACAAGATTATTCTGTCTTACCTGAGAAAACACCATCCAGCACTCCGCATCTCAACTGGGCTGCAATCTGTGGAAACCGAGAGAAGATGAAACATCACTCACCTGTGAGTACTAGCTTAAGGACTTCCGGCGAACCGCTACCACAGCTACTGTTCGAACATTGCGACCTGCAATAATGAGAAAGGGAAAAACAATATTAGAACGCATGCTTCCAAAACATCGAATTCCACCAGTCTTACATGAATTCCATCTGGAGCACCACAGCAACATCTGCAAAGGAAAAGACCTATTCAGGTTCGCTTTCAATATTAAACAACCGCACAGCGCTATACTTAAACGTATTCCAGGGGCCTGTTTTTCATTGCGCTCTCCTCCACTCGCAGCACCACAGCGGCCTGTGAGGAGGAGGAGAAGAAGAAAACACAGATTAGCTTTAAAAGACAATAAAGGAGCTGCACTTCGCGCTTTCTCTTACCTAGAAATGTGCCTTTCCATCCGGCACGCCAGCATCAAGACCTTCGCACCTGAAAAGGAGATGGACATTAACGAATTCCCACCATAAACAGAACACAGACTAACTATTAAAAAACCTACCTGCCTAGCAGCAGATTCGGGGTCACAGCAGGCCTGGGCCCAAGGAAGGTGTACTGCACCAGTGAAGCAACTCTGGCAGATAGCCAACAAACGTCAAGCGCCCCTGCACAAGAAACGCAGGATGGGTAGCTCACCCTACAAATAACTAAGGTGAGAAAAGAACCCAGTAGGAAGGGAATCGGTCAGAGGGAGGTGGGAGATTCACCCATTAGAGACAGTTATCACAAATCCTTAACTTAACTAAAACTTTAAAATATACCTATATGTGCTTTCTTGTTTAAATAGGGTATAAAACACCCAAAGGAAATTTAAAAGCTAACCAACAGGAAGTAAATAAAGCAAAGTTGAATGGTAAAATTGAGGCAAAACAAACCCAAAGTCCGTAAAATTGGTGAGTGTCATATACATGGAATTATTTTGTCGTCTTGTTTTTTGAAAAATGTTTAGAAAATGTAAAAGCATTTGTCATTTGTTTTTCAAGTTAAATAATTTATCCTTCTGTGAATTAAGAATATAAAATGTATGTTTTCCCTTCTCTTTAAGAAAAGACAGTAATTATATCTCTCCTGACGATCCTTTGTGAAATTAACAAAGGTGAAACACGTGTAGAGAGAAAAAATTGAGAGAGAAAAAAAGTGCTTTATATGAAATAAATACACCAAGGATTTTGAAAAAGTAACCAAGTGTGAAGAAAATTATTTGACACTCATAAGAAGTTAAATATTTTAAGGGGAGTCGCAAGTGGAAATGTATAAAAATTTGAAAAATGACTTAACCCTACCTATGGCAATCTAGGTATTGACACAATACCACAGCTGACAAACCCTACAATCATAAAAAAGCTAAAAAGAAAGAATTAGCCGGGAACAAAGTCCAGTAAAGGTTGCCAAGAGAGTGTTTAAAGCGTTATCACAAATCCTCCCTTCTGTAATTGCAGATTCATTATTCAGCACTGGGCAACTACGCATCCAGGGTTCCAGATCTCAGAGCCTTCCAGACGCCCCCGGGGATATCAGGACTGCGGTTCGAAGATGTCCATCACGGACCCGCATGACGTCTGCCTCTGGTGCCTTGGCGAAAGCCACGCCACCGACGACTGCGATGAATGCCAGTCCCTGACATCGAAGGCCTTACCGGAACGGTAAGTAGGGTGTCTATACCCCATAAGTCGAAATCCGCTGGGTTTTCGACCGACGATTCGAGTGGCGACTCTCAGCGTCGGCGTAAGTCCAGGGGGTCTCGGAGTGCTTCCCGCCATTCCTCTGCCTCTTCTAGGCATTTGCGGAAGCGCCGGCATCAGTCGCCTTCCCTGTCCTCGTCGGAGGACTCCGCCAGAAGGCGGTTGACTTGTCCTACCAAGGCATTCCGCCAGCAGATGATGGCGATTTTCGAATCACAGGGCAATGTTCCGTCCGCGCCTTCGAAAGAAGCCGGCAAGGAATGGGCTAGGGCCAACATTCGCACGCCTTCGGGCTCAGGCGGTCTGCAACGCTTTGTTACATCTGCGTCAGGCCAACGTTGATGCCTTGCTGGCAGCCGCCAACCAAAGATATGGCAGGAAATTGCGGACTTCCTCCCAGAACTCCCCACCCATAGCCAATCACGTTTAAAGGCGGGGCTAGCCGAGGCCAAGCTGGTGGAACCTGACCTCATGGAATCCACATTGGCCCATATTGACACCTCTGGCCGTGCCATCTGTATTGCCACAGACATGAGACGGACAGCCTGGCTCCGAGCAACAAAATTCAACCTGGATGTCCAGGAACGCATACTAGATCTACTGTTTGAGGGGGGGGTGGTCCTCTGCCATTCCTCTTCGGATGAAGAACTGGACAAGAAGAAAAACAGCTCACAAACTGCTAAGTCTTTATCCATCCTTACAAAGAGCACGGCCAAATCGTACACTCAATCTCCGCAGCGCTCAGAAAGGGGTTGTACGTACGGAGGGTTCCGCGGCTTCCAGGAACGCAGATCCAGGCAGCCGGACCGCTCGCTGTCTCAGAACCGGCGCAAGCAACAAAAAGGGGGGGTAAGGGCTTTTTCCAGTCCCCCCTCCTCAGCGACAGCCTCCGAGGAAAAGAAGGCATGACACACCCCTTCGGGTCCACATGTCTCCGGTGGGGGGCACGCTTGCTCTATGCACATTTCTGGTGCCAGAATTTCGCTGACCTCTGGATCCTCTACGTAGTTTGCACAGGGTACCGCCTTCCTATCCCAGCCTCTCCTCCCCTCCCACAGGTTGGGACAGCAACTCTTTTGGCGGTTATCCTGTCGCTCCTAGAGAACTAGGCAGTGGAGGAAGTCCCAGCCTCCCACCAAGGCTTTGGCTTTAACTCCAGGATTTTCGCCATCCAGAAGAACCAGGCGGGCCTGAGAGTTGTGCTGGACCTTTCCACCCTCAACCTCTCCTTAACCCTGCAAAAATTCAACATGTTTACGTCTGCTTTTATAGTGGAGACATTGGACAAGGGAGACTGGATGTGCTACCTGGATCTGAAGGACGCGTACCTACACATCCCGATTTGGCAGCCCCATCATTCTTTCCTACGGTTCAGGATCATGGGCTACCATTTTTAATACAAGGTCCTTCCTTTTGGACTCAACTCGGCCCCAGGGTGTTTACCAGGCTCATGAATGCGGTGGCGGCTCTCCTCAGAGCGCAGGGCCTCCACATCTACCCATACCTCGACGACTGGCTCGTCATGGCACATCTCTGGAAGCGGTTCACCACTCATCCCATGCCCTTATGAAAACACTGCACGATCTGGACTTCTCGCTCAATCTCAAGAAGTCGCAGCTGCAGCCTACGCAGACTGACTTTCTTGAGCCTTATCTGGGACAAATGCTCTGAGAAAGTCTTCCCTTCGGAGAACAAAATCTCAGCCATCAAGAGGGCCACCACCCACTTCCTCAGCAGAGAGGTACCAATATCTCCTGGGTCTACTGGCAGCAGTCCTATTAGCCATGCCGCACACGAAACTAAGAATGAGGATTAAGCTGCACTTCGCGGCCTCATGCAACCAGGCGCGGGGCTCTCAGTCCGAGATGATAGACGTTCCTCCTTCCCTCCACCCGGACCTGACTTGGTGGGCCAGAGACTGCAACCTACAGACGGGCAAGCCCTTCCGGCCACCCACTCCGCAGGCCACCATCACCACAGATTCCTTGCTAGAGGGCTGGGCAGCCACCCTGGACTATCTCTGTCCACAGCACCTGGACTCGACGGGAGCAGGAATACCACATCAATTGGCTAGAGCTGAACGCCATCTGGATAGCGCTCGGGCATTCCTACCACTTCTCAGGGGCAAGGTTGGCCTCATTCAGAAAGACTCGACTGGCATGTACTACGTCAACAAGAAGGGATGCACCAGATCCCCTCCTCTGTGCAGACTGGTGATCAGCATGTGGGAATGGGCGCTGGAAAATGACATTTACCTCACAGCAGTCCACCTCCCGGGGGAATCCAACCTGGAAGCAGACGGGCTCAGCAGACTGGGAGCGGACAATTAAGAGTGGCAGCTAAACCACCTCGTTATTCAGGAGATTTTCAACAGGTGGGGTCAACCCCAGGTGGATCGCTTTGCCACCTGGCGCAACAAGGAGTGTCTCCAGTTTGCATCCTGGGAAGGTCAGGGCCCCAGCTCTCTGGGCGACGCATTTCACCTCCAGTGGACCACCCTTTCTGCCCACTCTCCTGGTTCACAGGGTTATTTGCAAAATCAAGGCGTCTTGCCAACTCCTCATCATTCTAATAGCTACATGATGGCTGGCCAGGCCATGGTTTTCGGAGCCCCTCAGCCTCTCGGACGTGCCCCTGATTCATCTCCCGACGGGCCCAGCACATCAGCTGACACAACAGAGGGGCAGGGTCATTCACGCTGCGCCAGAGGAACCAGTCCACACAGCGTGGTACCTGAGCAGGTAACGCTTCGGCATGTTAGCCTCTCACAGGCCAATCTGGAGATCATACAGGGTGCCAGGAGCAAAGCTACCTGGGACCAGTACAAAAGCAAATGGACCGGATTCTGCCACTGGGCAGACTCCAAGGGAATTGACCCCCTGGTGTACACCCTGTATGATGTGCTCTCCTTTTCGGCACACCTCGCCCACTGTGGCGTGCAGGTGGACACCTGTCGTACATACCTCGCAGCCATTGGGGCTTACAGGAACTCTGAGGAGGGCATTTTCTCCTCCTCCAACCCTATAGTGAAACATCTGACGGGACACGCAAGGCTCTACCCGCCCGTAAAGAGACGGCACCCTGTGTGGGACCTTAACATAGTCTTGGACGCCCTCACGCACAAACCGTTTGAGCCAATGGCGTCCATGGTCATCAGGCTGGTCACCATCAAGACGGCCTTACTAGTCGGTTTTACCTCGGATCTCAGATTTAGGCGCTGGTCGCCTCTGAACCATATGCCACCTTTCACAAGGACAAGGTAGTCATGAGGGCGCACCCGGCATTTCTGCCCAAGGTTCCATCTGCATTTCACTTGAACGAAGAAATAGTCCTTCCTACGTTCTTTCCCGATCCCAAGGACGAAGCACAGAGAGTGCTGCATTCCCTGGATGTCAGGCGTGCCCTGAAATTCTACTTGGACAGGAGCAAGGGCTTCCGCAAATCGGACGCCCTGTTTGTCACTTTCGGAGGCTCGTGGCCAGGCTATCAGGCCTCTAAGGCCTCCATATCCCGCTGGATGGTCTCTGCCGTCAAAGAAGCGTATGAGGGCCAGCACAAGCCGCTCCCAGCCAACATCCATGCCCACGCAGTTAGGGCCAAGGCAACAGCCATCGCTTTCCAGCACCATGTCCCTTGGCAAGTCATAAGCAGGGTGGCCACTTGGGCCTCTCCCTAGGCTTTCTGCAAGCATTACTGTTTGGATGCCAGGTCTAGATCTGATGCGGCTTTCGGACAGGCAGTTTTCAGGAACCTATTTGCTTAAGGAGGGTCTCCTCTCCACCGTGGGGCTACAATCAGTTGTAATTGCCCATACAATATTGAGGAAAGGGGACGGGACGTAAGAGAAATTAGAAGTTACTCACCGTAGTGACTAACGCACTGTTAGTCTATAGTCCCCTTTCCTCCATACGTCCCACCATCCTCCTCCCTAATAATACTGGTGTCATTAGGCAATTTTAAATCTATTGTTGAAGCGTCAAGGGGGACTGAGGTGTGGCGCCGGATGGCAGAGTCAGGGCAGCGCATGATCCCTGGACTGCACCCCGCGCACCTCTAAATTTAAAGGGGAAGGTTTTTCTGGTGAAAAAGGTTCAATCTCCCGTCCCTTGGCAGGGACGCCCATACAATATGGAGGAAAGGGGACTATGGACTAAGAGTACATTAGTCACTACGGTGAGTAACTTATATTCGAATGGATTGTCCTTCAATGCATTCCAAATCCTTGTAATGTCCACCGCTGTGCACTTCGGAAACTTTTTCGACAGAGGGCGTCTTGCGTCGGGTCCATGTCCCTCGGAGACCTCTGTCGAGGGCGACGTCACAGGATGTTATAAATAGGACGCACAGCGCCCGTAGCCTCAGTTCTGTTTTTTCTGCGAACGTGTTAACCTCGTGAGACTCTGCGCGCCTTGTGTATTTTTCTTCGTAGAAGATGTCTTTCTCTTTGACCCCTCCAACTCCGCGGTCTGGCTTTAAGACCTACCTGGACTGCAAGTCGAAGATATCGCTCACTGACCCCCACCGCATTTGTTTGTGGTGCCTGGGCGAGTCGCACGACAGACGACTGCTCGAAATGCCAGTCGCTGACTGCCAAGGCCTTGTGGGAGCTTAAGGAGAAGCTCCAGGTTAGGTAGGGGCTTGAAGCCTGTTAAGTCGCTTGCTTCTAAGTCCAAGTCCAAGGGGGGGTTCCACTGACGACTCAAGGGGTGACTCTCCACGTCGGAAGGATTTCCGGGGATCTCTGTCCTGGAGTGGTTCCCACCATTCGTCTTCCTCGTCCTGGCACTCGAGGAAGCGCCATCACCTGTCGCCTTCCCGTCCTCCTCGGAGGATGGTGCCTCGAGGAAGGTTACGTGCCCTACGAAGTCCTCGACTCCAGAGGAATGGGCGGCATTTAAGAAATCCATGATGGCGATTTTTCAATCGCTGGACACGGGTCCAGGTCGCGCCTTCTGACGAAGCCGGCCTTGATCAGTCTCGTTCCGTGGCTCGTGCGTCTTCGGGCTCGCGACGTGACGCACTTAGGGAGCCGTTGAGGTACCGTACGGACAAGGAATCGAAAGGTCGCAAGCGACATGTCTCTAGGTCTCGGTCCTCGTCCCCAGCGAGACCACAACAACCTATTGAGGGCTTGGGGCCGGCGTCGACTCGTTCAGCGCCGTGTCCATCCGATTCGGATGTCGATGCCTTGCCGTTGTATCGGCCCACGGCACTGCCGACACCTGAGTCTACGACGAAGCCTTAGGCAGTCCCGACTTTGGGGTTGTTAACGCTTTCGACATCGAAGCCTTTAACGCTTTCGGCACCTTCGGGGATTTTTTCTCAAGTAGCTGTTGGGAGTACCCGGATAGCATGGTTCCTCCAAGGAAGGTTACGTCGAAGTCTGTGAGGCCGGTTTTGGCCTCCAGGCCCTCCTCTGTCCCCAGACCTGGGTTTCAACTCCCTGTGGATGATATTTATGAAGAGGAGGAAAGGTCTGAGGTTGAGGAACTTGGTGACCTTGATGATGATACACTTTTTTCTGGAGACAGTCAGTTGGAGGAGTTGAGGCAGACCCTCCATGATGCAAGTGAGCTGGACACATCCTCGGAAGTGGAATTTGGTAGACCGGAGCCTGGGGCTCATGCAGAGTATTCTTTTTTTTTTTTTTTCAACTTTGTTTTATTGGCATTTTCATAATATAACAAAAGGGCGCAGAACATTTTCACAAATTGTGCGAGTAACAGGCCCAAACCCCCCCCCCCCTCACCCACCCCAAACACCACCACCCCCCCCCCCCAAAAAGGGAAAAACCAAAAAACTTAGTCCTCATAGAACCGTTCTGCTGGGGAGCCACTATGTAAGCTCCGAGAGTCTGGAGCTCCAGGAAGAGCGAGAGCATTAACTATTAGAAATGGCTGATGAACTACCATCGTCCCCCGGGCCGAGGGCCCTGTCCGCTCCCTGTCCCCCTTGAGGATCAGTGCACATCCCAACCCCATGTCTGCTGTGCCTCGTACCAGTTTGCGTGGAAAGAGCCCAAATTATTGTTCATCATTGCCGTCAGTTTATCCATCAGGTACATGTTTTTTACCTTTTTTAGCCAGTTCTCCTTCGATGGGGTCTCCAGGCTCTTCCATTTCTGGGCCAGTGCTACCCTTCACGCCCTTAGCATTGTCTCCCACATCCTAGGGTATCGGGGAATGTCCGAGTCCTCCGGGGGGAGGCCCAGCAGCATTGTCAGGGGGTTCTGGGGGAGAAGCTCATCAGAAACTTCGGCGATCCAGCCCCTCACCTTCTCCCAGTATGCCTGGGCTTTCGGGCAGTGCCACCACATGTGCCCTCTCGTACCGACCTGGCCACATCCCCTTGGGCATGCGGGGGACACTCCCGTGTACATTTTAGCCAACTTCATTGGATCTCTGTGCCACCCCTGTAAAATCTTGAAGTTGTGTTCCATATCCGCCGTGAATAAGTTCCCATGGAAGGCTATTTTAAATATTCTCGCCCAGGCGTCCTCCGAGATCTCATCCCCCGCTAAGTCATTCCAGAACGAGCGGAACCCCCTTCTCTCCCCTAGGTTGACCGTGTTCAGTAGCTTGTACATCCCTGATACCGCACCCTTCCTGGAGGTTGCCGAGTCCAGGAGCTTCTCGAAGGGGGTCAGCTGTCTTTTCAGGTTCTGGCCCCAGGCCTGGTCACATAGAATACCCTTCAGGCGGATGTATTCAAATATGGAGAGGGACCCCTGACAGAGGGCGTCCCTTAGTTCCTCATATGGCCGGAATTCTCCTTCTCTGAACATCTGCCCCGCCCACTCCATTCCCTTGTCTGACCACGACTGGGCGTTGCGGAACCCCCTGCTTTCCAGTTTGAGGGGGTGACCCCAAAGAGAGGACATTGGTGATGGCCATGATGTTAGGTGTGCCGTCTGGGGACCCTCCCTCCAGATCGTCCAGAGGACTCCCAGGGTTGGGTGGGATTTGAGTCTGTTCGGAATAAACTTGCTAGGGGCCCAAAGGAGGTCCCGAATCTTCAGTGGGTGGGCGTCCATGTCCTCCAGGTATGACCAGTAAGTGCCCAACCCCTCTTTCATATGTTCTAGGAGGACGCGTAGTTGGGCTGCCCAGAAATAGAGTTGAAAGTCTGGTAACCCAAACCCTCCCTCCTCCCTCGGTAAGGTCAGGACCCTATTGGCAGTTCTCGGGGTCTTACCCTGCCATATGAATTCCCGCACTGCTTTCTGAAGGGCTCTGAAGGACCGGTCAGGGACTACAGATGGGAGGGCGGTGAAAAGATATAGAAGTCGCGGGAGAATGTTCATTTTCACAGCCGTCATGCGGCCGTACCAAGACAGAATCATAGACCTCCACCTCCTCAAATCTGCAGTGATTCCTGCCACAACGGGGTCGTAGTTAGCAAGGGCTAGATTGGTTAGGTCCCGAGTAAGGAGGACTCCCAGGTATCGAATGGAGGCCTTTCCCACCGATATTCCATCCAGGCTGGCGAGGGCGTCCAAGCCCGGGTCCCGGGTTCTCATAGGGAGCAGGACTGATTTGGACGCGTTGATCTTGAGACCAGAGAAACGCCCATAGGTAGCCATCAAGGAGAGGAGCGAGGGGAGCGAGGATTTCGGGTCTACTAAGTAAGCCAGGATGTCATCCTCAAACAGGGAGAGCTTAAATTCCACCTCCCCCCTCTTAATCCCCTTAATCTCTGAGTGGGCTCTGACTGCTATGGCTAGAGGTTCCATGGAGAGGATTTAGATTAGAGGGGAGAGTGGGCATCCCTGTCTTGTCCCCCGTGACAGGGGGAAGGGCTCCGACAACCCACCATTGACTTGGACCCTGGCCCGAGGGGCCCTATATAAAGCCGCCACCCATTCCCTGATGTGTGGACCAAAGTCCATTTTTTGGAGGGTAAGTTCCATGAATCTCCACTCCACCCTGTCGAACGCCTTTTCCGAGTCTAGGGACAGGACGCTCGCGTCCAGGTCTGACCTCTGGGCATAGTGCATCAGGTCTATGGTCTTCCGGATGTTGTCTGAGCCCTGTCTCCCCCTAATGAATCCTACCTGGTCGCCATGGACCAACTTCGGCAAGACCCCCTCCAACCGTCCCCCAAGCACCTTGGCCAAAATCTTCACGTCAACATTCAACAGGGAGATGGGTCGGTAGGAGGAGCATTCCCTAGGGTCCCTGCTGTCCTTGGGGAGCACCACAATAATTGCCTCCATCATGGAGTCCGGAAGAGACCCCCCCTCCAGCACCGCGTTGAACACTTTTACCAAATGGGGGGAGAGGGCCGAGCGGAACCTTTTGTAAAAGTAGACAGAGTACCCGTCCTCGCCCGGGGAAGTGCCCACCTTCATTCCTCCAATCGCACGCTCTACCTCGTCCTCGGTCACCGGGCCCTCCAGCCCCTCCGCTATCTCCCTGGTCAGGGCCGGGATCTGGATTGAATTCAGGAACCCCACCATCTCCGCCTCCTCCCCATTGTACTCGGACGAATAAAATTTCTCATAATATCGGCGGAAGGCTTCGCCAATGTGGGGTGTGTCGTGGCCTACCTTTCCCACCTCGTCCTTAACCTCTTTCACTAATCGGCTTTTCTGCACCTCCCTCAGTTTCCAAGCCAGAATCCTGTCCGCCCTGTCCCCTTTTTCATAGTACTTTTGTTTGACCAGTTGGAGACTCCTCTCCGTCTTGTGGAGGAGGAGATCCTTCAATTGGAGACTGTAGTCGTCCAATGCGGTCACCTGCTCGCTGTCTAGGGGAACCGTGGGGAGACCCCCAGGTTGGAGTAGGGCGATTTTCTCCCTGGCCCTCCCTTTGCCTTTTTTTCTGGGCTCCTATTTTAATCAGGGTTCCCCGTAAGGTTGCCTTAAAGGCGTCCCAGAGGGTATGTGGACCCACCTCCCCATTGTCATTAAGGTCAAAGAATTCCGTGATGGCCTCGAGGACCTCCTGGGATAGGACTTCGTCCCTTAACAGGGAGTCGTTGCACTTCCATCTCCCTCTGCGTTCGTGTAGACCTCCTCTTGCTATTGTAGCTCGGACCAAGTCGTGATCAGACCAGGGGACGGGGTCTACCCTGTGGCCCGAGACAAATGGACGTAGGGTCTCGTCTACCAGAATGTAGTCTATCCTGGAGAACGACGTGTGGATGGCCGAGTAATATGTAAAGGAGGGGGAGTCTGTTCTAGGGACGGGGATCGTGTCCAACAGGCCCAATTCTAGGTTAACTTTTTGGAAAGTGCGCGCCATGATCTCATCCGCAGCCCTAGAGGACTGCGGGCCTGCTCGTTTCCTGTCCAGGGTGGGGTCCAGAACCATGTTGAAGTCCCCCCCACCACCACCGTGCCATGGATGAAATATTTGAGTTTGTCCCCCACCTCCTCCCAGAACTGGGCTTGGCCTTCGTTTGGAGCATAGATGGCCGCTTGGGTCAGTGGGGCCCCCTGCAGGGACCCCCGCACCAGCAGGTAACGGCCCCCCGGGTCCTTCAGCGTGGCTTCTTTCTCGAAGCCCACGTGTTTCGCTACCAGGATGGCGACCCCTCTTTTTTTGCACTTGTGGGATGCACTGTGGACCTCGCCAATTCCCCCTCCCCGCATTTTGGGCTCCTTCCCCTGTGGCCAGTGAGTCTCTTGAACGAAGAGAAAATCCAGGTGTGCCCTTCTAAATTCCCTGCAGAGCAAGGACCTCTTGGTGGGGGTGTTTAAGCCACAGACATTAAGTGAGCCCACTCCCAGGGCGGGCAGCCCGTCAGCCATAGTCTCTATTTTTCTCTCTCTCGGTCAACTCCTCCCCTACGCTCTTCCCCGTGTGCTCCGTTATTTCGACTCTGTGTTCCCCTTTTCCGCCCGCGCCCTCCCCCCGGGTGGGCTTAAAACAAAACCCCAACTGCCCCCCCTCCCCAAACCGTAACTGAACTTCCCCAACTCCCGTGGTCCCCCCCACCCCCCGCCCCGGCGTCCAGCCAAGTAGTTCTGCCATCGCTGGCTTTTGGCCGAACCACCAGCCTGCCCACCTTGGCCAGGCAATCTGCATTAGAAGCTTAGAAGCTCATCTCCTTGAGCCCCCTAAGATCTCCCGCGTCTGTGACCCCTCTGCGGACCCCACCTACTTGCAGGTCGTAGGGACGTTGATAGTGGTGAATCCTCTGAGTCTGCGTCCCTCCGACCAGGGCACACCGGGGTGCCCCCGTGCTCAGTCCTCGGAGTCGTTACGTTCTCCGTCCTTTGAAGGGGAGGGGGTGTTCATTTTCCTGAATTTCCTCGCGCCGGTGCGCTTTCTCCTCTCGCCGGGCGGGCCAGGGCCGCCGGGTCTCCCGTGCTCCGGTCCCGATGGGCCCCTCCGGGGGTTCGTGTCCACTGCGTATTCTTGTATGGCTCCCCTTATGTCCTCTTCCGTGATCAGGGTTGATCTTTGGCCCATGTATTCGAAAGTCAGGGAGAAGGGGTAGCCCCATCTGTAGCGCACTCCCTTTTCCTTAAGCACCTGTCTGAGAGGGCGGCACATCCTGCGCCTGGCCAGCGTGTAGGCGGAGAGGTCTTGGTATATCGAGACTTGTGCGTTGTTATAAGTGATTTCCCTAGCCTTTCTGGCCTCCTCCAACACCTTCGTCTTCTCTGAGTAGTAGTGAAACCGGACCAGAATCGACCGGGGGGCCCCGGCCCTGCCCCCCGCCCTGTGCACCCTGTCAAAAGTTGGCTCGGTTGTCATTTCCTCCGTGAACAGGAGAGTAATGATGTCTCGTACTGCTCGGGTGACGTCCCTCTCTGTTTCCCCCTCTATTTCGGGCACCCCAAAGATTCTGAGGTTGTTCCTCCTCTCCCTGTTTTCGAAATCGTCCATCTGCCGGGCTCTCTCCTCGTCCCTCCTCTCCAGGGCCTCCAACCTCATGCTATATTGTATGTCTTGGACTGCTATGGAGGATTGGTTCGACTCGACCTGTAGGGGCAATGTCGGAGCGCATGTCCCTTATTTCTTGTAGGATCGAGGCAAAGCCCCTTTCCATTGCCGCCGAGGAGGGGGAAGCTTCCCCCGATTGGGCCATGGTTCCTTCGCGGGTTAAGCCTTTGTCACCTCTTTCAACCCCCCGGAAGCGGTATCTCCGCAAGGCTTCCCTCCAGCTCATGTGGTTCTTCCCTGTGTCCTGTCGTCTAGGTCCCTGCGGCCCCGACGGGGGGCGGGGGGGTCCCCTACTGGCCCGTCCTTCCTTGCTTGGGTGTGCGCTCCACAGGTGACCCAAGTGGGGGGGCAAAGTCCGGGGGGGCGGGCACGCACCCCACCTATTCTCAGGCAGGGGCCTCACACCCTTTTCAAGTGCCTCGTGGTCTTCTGGGGCCTCCTCCGGTCTCCTGGGGTGGGGGGATGGTGGATCAAGGGGGCCCAACCTTCCAATCCAAATAAGGGGGGGGGGTGTTGTGGCTCGCTCTGTGGGTCCTGGGGGGGGCACCTCCGGGCGGGCACACGCCCCACCAACTGCTGGGGGGGGCCTCTCACCCTGGTCACCCCCACTTCGGGCCTTGTTGTCTCCGGGGGGGGGCCCTGGTCCACAGACCCCGCCTTTGGTCTTCTTGCTTTTGGGGTTCCGCCCCGCTCGGGGCGCTCACCTGTGGGGGGGCGAGTCCCCGGCCCGCCGGGGCTCCCCTTGCTCTGCTGTGTTGTGCTGGGTTCCAGCGCTGGTAACCCCCGAGGGGGGGGGGGGGGAGCTTCCCCACTCCTTTCTTTCACTCCCGGAGGGGGGAGGGCTCCGAGTCCCCGGGGGCACCGCTCCAGGCCCCGGGTGCCGCCTCCTCCGCTGACCTGGTCTACGCTGTCGTCCCGGGGGGGGGGGGCCGCCCCGCTCCGCTCCCTCTCTTCACTTTCGGGGGGGGGTGCCGACTCCCAGGAGCCCTGCTCCGATCCCCCTGATGCCGCCTCCTCGCCGCGCGGGCCGCCCCAGCGCTCTTCGCTCTGGACTGGGCCGCGGGGGGAGGGGCGGAGAGGGCTGCCCCACTGCCACGTCCCCGAAGTCCCGGGGGCCCGGACCTCGGCCAGGTCGTTCTCCGCACCCTGGGGGGGGGGGGGTGCTGATGGGGGGGAGCGAAGGTCCGTCGGGCTGGGGTGCCGTGTGCGCCCGGGGTGAGACCGCCTCGCTCGCGGTCCCGAGGCCGCTCCTTTCCTGCTGCGTCTCCCGCTCCGGCGCCACGGGCTTCGTGCTCCGGCTCCCCGGGGAGCTCGCGCTCCGTTCTTTCTCTCGTTGGGGGGCGGGGGGGCGCCGAGTCGGTCACCCCAGTTGTGCTCGCGGGGAGGGTATCGGGGGGGGGGGGGCTCAATCCCGTGGGATACCCGGGCCTCGGCGGGAGCTATGCACTCAGGCAGCCATTGCCTGTGCGCCCCCTGGTGGCCTCCCCCAGAGTATTCTTATAGGAGACTCATGGCGCGAGTCTGAGTATCTGGGATGGTCTAGTCCTCCTGAAGACTTTGTGCAAGATGATCTGACGGACATCTTGGATCAAGGTCCGTCCTCTGACCCTGCTTTGCCATTTCATCTTACCTTGCAGAAAAGGGTGGCAGCTGCTTGGCAGTCCCCAGAATCTCTTCCGGTTGTTAATAAGTCTTTGACCAAGAAATACCGCCCTTCCGTTAGCGACCCCAGCTATCTATCTACTCGCCCCACTCCCGAGAGTTTGGTGGTTCTGGCGGCTACGGCCACCTTGAGGCAGGCTGCATACCCTACCATCCCTCCGGATAGGGACGACAAGCGCTTCGATGGTTGGGCCCAGAAAGTATTTTCTGCTGGGAGCATGGCCCTGAAATCGACCAACTCCACGTGTGCCTTGGCAAGGCTTTCACACACTCTGTGGAATTGTGTTTCTTTGAGCATATTCCCGAGGGGGAAGAAAGGGATGGGTTCCTTGCACTCGTGCATGACTGCAAGGATGCCATGTGTGAATCCTTTCAGTCGGGTTTGGATATGGCCGACAGTGTTAGCTGCTCCATGGCTGCGAGCACCGTTATACGCAGATTTTCCAGGTTGTGGAAGTCGGGGTTTGCTCCGGATGTGCAGGCCTGTCTTCTCAACATGCCCTTTGATGGCGCACATTTGTTTGGCAGCAAGGCTGACGAGAGCCTTGAGAGGTTGCAGACCTCAAAAGCTGCGGCAAAATCTTTAAGCGCCGCGGTGCGTCGACCTCCGCCTTTTCATCCGAGGGGACAGCAGTGGAGGGGAGGTTCCTTTCGTTACTACTCCTCCTTTGGTAGAATGAGAGGGGCTGCCAGTCAAAGGGGTCATCGAAAGAGTACATGTGGTGGTCGGGGAACTTGTGGTGCCAAAGCCGCTCAGGCAGCTGCCTCTTTGCCTTCAGGCACGGCCGCAGCCGCTTCCAAACAGTCGTGAGGCCGTGTCCCATGGTTCGCCGGTTGGGGGCAGACTGTCTCAGCATCTCGAAGAATGGTGTGCCATTACTTCAGATGCATGGGTTCTGGATACCCACTGCTACTGCCATCCCTTCCTTCAGCGGCCTTGCGACAATCCACCGGGGAAACTATCTTTGAAGCTTCCGGATCCGCTCCTTGCGCAGACAATTTTGAGCCTGCTGGAGAAAGGTGCCTCTAGCAGAGGGGAACAAGGGATGGTATCTCCTTATTTTTTTATCCCATAGAAAGACGGGGGATTGAGACCCATCATGGACTTGCGTCTTGGTTGAACAAACTTCTCAGGAAGGACAAGTTCAAGATGGTCACTTTTTCTCAAGTCCTCTGGGCCCTTCAACTTCAGGATTGGTTGATGTCTCTGGGCCTAAAGGGTGCTTACTTCCCGCGCACAGGAAGTACCTGAGGTTTGCAGCTGGCAATTCGCACTTTGTTTCGGGTCCTGCCATTCGGATTGACCTCCGCCCTGAGGGTCTTCACCAGCTCATGGTGGTGGTGGCAGCGTCCCTCAGGCGAGGGGGATTCACGTCTACCCATGGTTGGTAAGCAAGACACTGACACTAGCCCAGTTGTCAGTGAACAAGGTGCAGGAAGAAAATGAAAAGTGCCTGAAGGAATGGTATGCAAGCGCATAGTTGCTGAAATGGGTAGAAAATTAAGCTGGACCGATGCCGCGAGAACGTAGGATGCAAAACAATCAAACCACTTGCAGCAATGACAGCAGGAACGGTAGTGCTGATGGATCACTACTGGGCGTGCGGATTGAAGGTGTATGAGAAGCTGCCACCTGAGCGGGGAGGATTATGCTCGTTGGTACACATCAACATGCCTTTGTTATTTGTACCCAAAAAGGATGTAAAGCTTGATTACTTCCCAAAGATGAACCGAAAAAAAAGGATAAAGAGATCGGTCAAGGTGGCACCAACGGGCCAGGCAGAGAAGGCGGAAAAGCAGGCTGGATTGAGCAGATAGAAAAGAGGGGGGGGATTATTTCTCGGAGGCATCAGAAGGAGGAGTTTGCACAAAGATGGGGAATTTCTGTTGCACATTTTATACCAGCTAACTACGAAGATAACGGAACTCTCTCAGATGCAGTAGCAGAGTTGGCACAGATGCATGCAAAAATGGAAGATGAAGCTTGAGGAACAGGGAAGGACAAGAGCTGGCTACCATATATATGGTCATGGATGCCATCATGTATGTCAGACGGACTGAAGGTGATATCAGGAGCCCTCCTGCTTGGAGCAGAATTTGTATGTGGGATCAAGATCTACATGGCAAGGTGCAGAAAAACTACAGAAGAGGCTATCGGACTGCAGATCCTGATTCATGTGAACATGGGAACAAAAGATGAGATTGCTGCAGAACGAGACAAGCTGAAGTCGAAGATTGCGCAGTGTGAACTATTTCCAACAGGGACTATAAAACTAGAAAATCCGCATGACCCAAAGTTCTATGGAAGGAAGTGGGTTTGGTGCAACCCCGAAGGAGTATGCTGTTATATGCAGATATGCACTGGTCATTCGACTTCCACACATCGTTATTCCTCTGAGGTGTCCGTAATACTAAGATATGGCAGCCCAAAGCAAAAGGACTGTCATATAAGGATGTGGTTGACAGGTCAACCAGAGGGGGGACTAAAGAGGGATGGGGAAGTTCACCCCCTCCTATAAGATACATGATGCAGAAGAGGGCCTGGAGATACTGAGATCGGCCATACTATTTCGGACCAATATCTAGTGCTCCAACAATTGATAAGTATGATATGGCATTTATAATGTGCCTATACACAAGTGTTTTAAGGTGCGACGAGGCAAGGGAAGGTGAACAGAGGGAAAATAGAGACGACGATCTTACTAGGCCAAGTGACATTGAGATTGCGCAAGTGCCGGACAGGGGGTAAGGGAAAGAGTGTGGTGTAGGGGGGAGCGCAGTACATAGGATCAACAGTAATAAATAAAATAATAAAACAATAAGTAAAAGTGTGGCCAGCTTGTGGCAAGTGCAATGGTAAGTGCAGACATCAGGTGTCAAGAGCTGGTGGGGACTGTAAGGATACAGAAACAGCCCTCAAGTGCAGGGGTTGCCCGGGAGGCAGTGCAGGTGTGCAACTGGCAGGGGCAGGGGTCCTGGTCCCGAGATCAAACGATGGGTAGGTGACCAATGCAGTTTCAGTCAGGAGTTCAGCAGGGGAGAGGAGGAGAGAAAGCAGAAGCAAAGAGGAAGGTCTTGAGGTGCTTCTGGAACCGTTGATGGTTTTCCTCAAGTTTCAGGGAGGCTGTTCCAGAGGGAGGCCCCAGCTGAAGAAAGAGATCTACCTCCAACTTGTTGCTTGGAGAAGCGACTGACCCTGAGGGAGTTGGAGGCGGATGAGCGAAGAGCTCGAAGGAAGAGAGAGTTGAAGGTATTGAGGCCCCAGGCCCCAGAAGGCCTTGTGGACAATGCAGAGGGTCCTCGCAGCCACTGGGAGCCAGTGCAGAGATTTCAGTCCTGGAGAGAAACGATCCCTGGGCTTGAGGCCAAGGACAAGTCTTGCAATGCTGTTTTGGATGAGTTGTAGAGGGCAGAGAGTAGAAGCAGGCAGATTTAGAAAGAGGCTGTTGCAGTAGTCCAGCCTAGAGAGAACCAGAGCTCTGGAGACATTGAGCTTCATGGGGAAGGAGAGGAAATGAAGAATACCTCTGAGGAGGTGCAGCTGGTAGTGTGACTTCTTAGAGACGTTGGCGATGTGAGAAGAGAAGGAAAGGGTGGAGTTAAAGATGACCCGAGGGTTTTAGCTTCACAGGTGGGAGAAGGAAGAGGGCCAAGAGAGGCCGGCCAAAGAGCAATCGGAAAGGAGGGAGCAGGTGTGCCGATTAGGAGAATCTCGGTCTTACTGACGTTAAGGCATAGATCATTGGCGGCACACCACTCCTGGATAGCGTACAGTCCAAGATGAGAGAAGAAGAGGTGGCTGAAGGAAGCCTGAAAATGAGCAGTGTCATCCGCATAGCACTGAAAGTTGGGGCAGAGAGCAGCAATGCAGTGGGCAGTAAGTGCCAGGTATTGGTTGAGCAGCAAGGGAGAGAGATTAGACCCCTGGGGAACACCAGAGAGAGAGAGAGAGGAGAGGAAGGACTCAAGTTGGACCTGGGAGGGTCGATCGGAGAGGAAAGAGGTCAGCAAGCCAGGGCCTGATCGATGATGTCCAGGTTGTCAAAAAGATGGTTGAGCAGGATGGGCATGGTTGAACGTGTCGAAGAGAGATAAAGTAGGATGAGGACACAGGGAGTATTGGAGTCAAGGTTTTAGAGCATGTCTTCACGGATGTTCAGGAGAGCAGTTTCTGTGCTTCTGGCAGCTCTGACGCCAGACTGATGGTTGTGGAGACAACCAACAGATTCAGTTTGGAGATTAAGCTGGGAGATGGCCAGCTTTTCCAGTAGTTTGCCCAGGAAAGGAGTGATGGAGATTGGGTGTTAGTTAGCTGGAGGGGTCAGCAGAGAGTTTCTTAAGAGGGTGCACAAGGGAGTGCTTCAGGGGGGGGAAGGGAAGAATCCGGTGGCAAAGGAGTGGTTGCAGAAGTCAGCCAAAGCAGAATCTATGGTGTCAATGTGGTCGTTGATGGTTTTAGAGGAACAGGGCAGAACCTGTTTTGACGAGACATTCATAGATCGGACTTGTCTAGAAACCTTGTCTGGGGAGAACAGGGGAAAGTCAGGGAAGGAGGAAGGAGGGGTGGCCACAGAAGGGCCAAAGGAAGAGCGGGTGTAGGAGGCGGCGGAGAGGAAGAGACCGGACATGATGTCCTGAGTTTTAGAGCTGAAATGAGAAGCCAGAGCCGTGCAGAGGGCCTGGGAGGGGACAGGAAGAGGTAGAGACTGCAGCAGGATTGACCAGCTCCTTGGAGATTTTAAAGCGTTTGGCAGAGTTGTTGGATGCCGCAGAGACGCAGGCTTGGATGAGGGCTCTCTTCTTGGTGCGGACAGAGAGCCGATATTGCCTTTGGAGCAGGCCGCAGGCCAGTTTGTCAGAGGATGTACAGGAAGCATGCCATTTCCTCTCAGCCACCCTGCACTTGCGTTTAAGGGTGACGAGGTCTGAGTCGTACCAGGAGTTGCACTTGGCTTTGGGCTTCAAACGGATCCTCTTGACTGGGACAAGAACATCAAGAGTATCAGATATCGCAGAGTGTAGAATAGAAAGGGCTGGGTCAGGGTGTGAGTCAGCCGAAGGGGCTTGGGGGATGAGAATGTGGCAGCGAAAGCCTCAACTGGCACACGCTTCATGGGTCGGATAACCAAGAAGGTAGGTGGCAGTGCTGGAGTAGGCTTGGCTTGGTATGTCGAGAGGTACCCACTCAGCCAGCCCTACAGACCAACAGCTGAGGTACAAATCTACCCCAGAGTGGACGAGGGGCCCCAGACTGCAACCAAAGACACCTCAATTGACTGTATTGATGAAAGCATCATGAAGCCAAGCCATTGACATCGTTGGAGACAGCGCGACTTAGCCAAATTAGACGTGAAGCACATGTGCCATTCGCACATCGGGACACAAACACGCTCTTGAATACACGAAGAACACAAGCGTACAGTTCTACTGATAGAAGACAGATACATTTACATACTTTCACTGCTTTATTATTTTGCCATTAGCTAGACGCAGCAACGCAGAAACAGCAAGAAACAAGAAAAGAAAATAGTTTCACTTTCACTTAAAAACTGTATTCCTCCTTTAAACCATTCACTGTCCTCTGGGTCATATTGCCCCATCCAATGACAGTCCTCTCCCTAAACCCCTCCTCTGGCAGCCATCGTTCCGATTTTTACTGCACGCTTCAGTGTTAGGAGTCCTCGAGATTGCGATCCGAGCAATGTGTATGTTTTCTTTTTCATTGTTTTTAGACAGAAAAATTCTATTTTTGTTTCAAAAGACCCTGTGTGATCTCTTTTCCATCTGCTGACAGCGGAAATCCATTGTTGGTAAATTTCTTTAGTCGTAGATTCTAGAAGGACATCCGGCCTACTTAGCGCCCTCCGACCATGACTGAGGAAGGTCCCTCTTCAAGCCCTGTACCAAATGAGGGCTATGGAACGTGTTTGTGGAGGACAAGCACCTGCAATGCCTCTACTGCCTGAACCTGGACCACAAGGAGGTGGAATGTGAAATTTTCCTCTGGTTCTACAAGACGACGAGGGACAGGCACAGTAGACTGGCAGCGTGGCTCAACACCAAGGCCTCTGACCCATGGTCCAAGCAGGGTCATGCCTCACCCAGGAACGGCCGGTCCGTGGAGGGGTCTTCTAAGTCCTTTGAGGGCGCCTCATCCATGGGGGCTCAAGTTAAGGCCAAGAACCGCAAGTCTGAGTCCCTTGGGTTTGCCGCTGAAGCAGGTCCCAACGTGGATAGGGCACGATCAACATCACCGTCTGCCTCCATTGCCAGCTGGCATTTGGGCTCCTCCTCAAAAAGGAAAGCATCTACCCAGCCTAAACTTTGTGAGAAGCTGCGGACGGAGAAGGCCGAACCAAGCAGGCCCAGTTGGCATAGGGGAAGACCTCATCGACTGAGTTGGCCGCTGCTACTGCCACGACAGCTGACGGTGCTGATCCTGCGAAGGTAGCCCCCGCAGCTCAGGTGTCCCTACCCACAAGGCGCGCAGCTCCGCCGCAGTGACTTTGGCAAAGTCGGCTGGCACATCAGAAGGAGGGAAACAAGCTCAGGCCCCAGTTCAAGACCCTCGGGGGGGTAGGGGGGAGTCAGGAGGGCTGGGGCGAGGAGGCCCTGAAACAGCCCTCCCATGCCATGGCCTCAGCCATGGAGTTCAAGGACGACGAAGAACAGGAGTGCTTACACATGGTCCATGAGGACATTGACGAGGACGCTGGTGCAGGGCCTAGTTTTCCTTTTCTGCCTTCTCAGCCAAAGGGTACCCCAGGGCCACCTCCCCCCCCCCCCCCCCAATCAGCCTACGGCAAAGAAGAGGAAGTGTCATCTCACTCCCCATTTCAACCTCCGCCAACACGTCTGGTCCCTTCTCCCCAACCAGATACGGGATACGTCCATGACGACGAGGATATAGTTGCAGCGGATGGCGAATCTACATTTGGATGCTCCACATAGGGTGTCTCCACCAGATGAGGTGGGATCATTCCACTCTATGGTCTCCAGAGCCTCGAAGCTATTCCAGCTGGTGCCGAAGGAAACCAAGAAGGAGGGCTTCTGGTGGTGCCCCTTCTGGATGATTTTTGGGAAGAGGTCCTGGCCCTCATGAAGAATCCTTGCACTGCTCCAACCAAACGGGATAGGTCGTAGAGGAAGCATTGGGTACCGGACTCCGCACCCAAGTGCCTGAGGTCGCAGCCATTGCCAGATTCTGTGGTGTCGGCGGCCGCGAGGAAACGGTCAGCCAACGCACCCTCGTTTTCGGTCCCTCCAGACAGCGAGGGGAAGAGGATGGACGCCATGGGAAAGAAGGTGATTTACACCACAGCGTCCACCATCAAGGCGGCCAACGCACTGGTGATCCTATTCCGGTACGACAGGCAGTTGTGGTACAAGCTGGGACCTATTCTGGAGTTCCTCCCCAAAGATAAGAAGATTGGGGCAATCACTCTCTTCCAGGAAGGGCAGGTGGCGTCTCATCACCCCATCACAGTGGCATTGGACGTCACCGACAAAGGGTATCGGCAAATGTGGAACAGTGTCTGTCTTTATTGCCAAGGCTGGATAAAGGCCACACATTTTTGCCAGGAGGTCCAAGCAAAGGTGCTGGACATGCCCTTCAACGGAGAGAACCCATTTGGGGAAAGTAGTTGACTAGTCCCTCTAGGCCATCAAAGCGGATACAGAGATGGCCTGTTCCCTGGGCACCCACCAGCACCACCGCTCTGTTCGCTACTCCAGGGGAAAGACGAGCAGGTCCTCAAAGGGTTTCTTCTCTTCATACCGTCAGCCTTCCAGAGGCGCAACTCAAGCTTACAGAGGCCGTTCGCAGGCCTACGGTAGTGGAGGACAGCATGAACCAGCCAGGATGTCTTCCCCCCACCTGTGTCCCCTGGTGGGAGGCTGGCTGACGAGGTTCGTCGGCAAATGGAGAAAGAAAACCACCGACAGATGGGTGCTGGAAGCTCTCGCCCAAGGACAATCCCTGGAGTTTCAATGCAGGTGTCCGCGGCTCCCTCCGGTTGCCTATCAAGAGCAGCACATTCCTCAGCTCCTGGGAGAGGTACGGGCCATGCTGCGAAAAGGGGCGATAGTTCCCCAGCTACTCCGGGGCTCCGCAGTCTATGCCAGATACTTTCTGGTCAGAAAGAAGACTGGGGCTTGGAGGCCAATCCTAGACCTACGACGTCTCAACAAATATCTAAAGTGCCAAAAGTTCAGGATGGTCACGTTGCAACACATGCTTTGCCAACTGGAGAAAGTAGACTTCTTGACGTCGTTGGACCTGAAGGATGCCTATTTCCATGTCCCCATTTGCAAGAAACAGAGTTTGTGTTTCGTAGTGCAGGGACGGCACTACCAGTTCAAGGCTCTACCTTTCAGCTTGAAGTCGGTCCCCAGAGTGTTCACAAAATGCCTGGCACCGGTGGCGGCCCATCTGCGTCTACAGGGCATACACATATACCCGTACCTGGATGACGGGTTGATTTGCGCCTGCTCGAGGGAGCTGGCCAGAAGGACACACAGAGATGACCGTCTGGTTACTGGCGGATCTGGGATTATCTGTCAACTTTTTAAAGTACTGCTTAACACCATCGCAGAATGCGCTGTTCCTAGGCGCCAGACTCAATACAGTGTCTTGCCTGGCGTCGCCCTCGGAGGAGAGGATCACAGCCATTCAAGGTAAGGTGCAACGGCTGTCGTCAGCAAAGACGACCACGTGCGGGCCATCAAATCATTGCTGGGCATGGTGGTGTTGTGCATATACCTCGTCGGGCTGTGCAGGTTGCAGATGTGACCCCTACAGGAATTCCGGACGCTCGCTGGGTACAAGTGTCCAGAAGCTTCACGGACAAGATCCCTCTCGACGTCGAGTTCCATCGGCGATAGGATGATGGGGTGTACGCTCAAACATCACCCACAGCAGGGGATTTCAAAACCCCTGTACCAGGAGACGGTCACCACGGATGCTCCCCTGGAGGTCTGTGGCTGCCGGAGAAGGATCTCCATATCAACATCGTGGAGCTATGGACAGTGCTCTGGGCCCTCATGTCGTTCCTTCTGTCTCTGAAGGGCAAGGTGGTGAGGATCTTCACGGACAACACCACCACCATGTTCCATATTAGGAAACAAGGGGGCACTCGATCCCTGCCACCTTCCAGGGAAGCGCAGGACTTGTGGCACTGGGCTATCGGACAAGTGTTACTCATCCCACTTCACGTTGCGGGAGTCAAATCCATTGCAGATTCCCTCAGCCGTGAACTACGCTCCTGCCATGAATGGGGCCTTTGGCAGGATCTGGTGAACCACCTCTTCGTCCAGTGGGTCAGGCCCCAGATCGATCTATTTGCGACAGCAGTAAACTCCAAATGCTAGAAGTTTGCGAGCAGATGCCAATAACTAAGTAGCCTGGGGGACGTGTTCACCTTCCCATGGGAAGGACTGTTTCTGTACGTGTTTCCTCCGTTCCCTCTCCTGCTATGAGTCAACTCACTCAGACAGTGTCAATGCAGGATGATGCTCATCGCCCCGGCGTGGCAGAGGCAGATTTGGTACCAATACCTTCTCAGCCTGTCAGCGTTGCCTCCGGTCAAGCTGCCAGTGAGTCCGGATTTTCTCACAACAGGAGGCGGCGCAATCCTGCACCATGACCCAGGATCGCTGAACCTGGGGGCTTAGCTCCTGCAGCCCTAGAGTTTGGAGGATATGATTTGCCAGCGGACTGCAGGGAGGTCCTCGCCAAAGCCACAGCGTCGTCGACCTTTAAGTGCTACGGTCACAAGTGGAGGTGTTTCGCTACATGGTGCCGGTCAAGGGCTTTGTACTCCCTGGACGTTGCTACGTGACATGCACAAAATTTTCAGAAGACTTCACAGCTGTTTGTGAACTTTGGTTCTGTGATCCACGGAAGGTCTTTTCCAAGGCTTCCATTTCAAGATGGCTCTCCGGCTGCATCACGCATTGCTAAGCAACTGCTACCCGCCTGTCCGAGAGCCCACTCCACCAGAGCGATCACTGCGATAGCGGCGTTCCTGTCTGGTGTGGCCATACTCGACATCTGCGGGGCTGCTACGTGGAGGTCCACGCACACCTTCACAAAATTCTACTACGTCGACAGGGATTCCAGGGAGGAGTCCTGTCGGCCAAGCAGTGCTAAGCAACCTGTTTGCTTGAGGTGAGCCCAATACGCTACATACTGTTACCCAAGTCCCTTGACCCGCCCACATGTCAAGATGGAAACATTGGCAGCAGCCGAGACCAACATTATCTCGCTAGTTGTCCAGCGCAAGTTCCCGCTTGACTCCGCATTTCACCCAGTGATGGCTACTCTACTTGCCTGGGAAACCTTCTTAACATATCTATGGACACACGCCCCTATTACAAATGGCTTCCTGCTTGGAGATTTCCTGGGCTGGAACCCACTCCTGATGCGGCTCTTGCCCGCCACTGGGTGGCTTTGTGCTCCCAGGCTATGACTGACTTCTTCCCTAACGGGAGGTTCATCGTTCATCAGGCTTGGAGACGAGGCCACACGGGGTCCGCACTTGAATTATTACAGTATTATAGACTCTGCGCCGCCTTCCAAGCTATGTGGCCAACCTTCCCGGACGCGCCTCCCGACTCGCCTTCATCGCCAAATCCAGTGGCACCCGTGGCATTGTTTCCTTCCTTTACAAACTGTTGTTGGCCCGGACCTGCCCCCGGCCCTCCTGTGCATGCTCTGAGTGGGCGGATGAGTTGGACTCGGGGATCTCTGACCAGCTATGGAAGAAGATGTGTTCCCACACTAAGAGCGTCTCTCAATTTCCGCTATCGCCTCATCCAGTTTAAACTGCTTAACAGATTGTACTACACTCCTCGCAGACTCTCTAATTTGCCGGCACTGACACACACGCATGTGCACGCTGCAAGGAGGAAGGAGCAGACCACTTACACATGTTCTGGTTATGTCATAAGCTGGCAGACTTCTGGGGGTTGGGGGGGGGGAGAGTCCTGGGGGCCCTTGCTGATATCACAGGGGTGACGATTGACCCAGGCCCAATGGGTGTCTTGGATATTAGAAGACGGTGTACATTTCTTGACATAAGCTGCATGGTGGCTAAGAAGTGCGTGCTACAGTGCTGGAAAAGTCCCTCTCCCCCTACCTTTCAGAAATGGCTCAGTGCACTTACCTGGTCACGTACTTGTGAGGAAGAATATCTGACAACGATCCCAGTACACTCCCGTCCCGAGAATGTGTGGTCAGCCTTTAATAGTTATCTCATGAACCAATCCGAAAATGTGTCCGGTGGTGATTCTCCCATTGCCTCATAGTTGCACGCCTATGTGCTGTGCATCGTGCGCCATCTGTTTTCTACTTCACTCCTTGTTCGCCATGTGTGCTGTGTATCGCCAGTGAATGTATTATACAATGTACTCTTGACATGTGTGGTTGCTGTAACTTCTGCCAATAAATAAAAATTTTAAAAAACACTTTCTTGTATCTTCCTTCCTAGAGACTAAAATGTATCCACAGGAACTTTTGATTTCTTCTGCTTTGCAAGATTTTAAACTGATACGAGCTGCTTTTTAGCTAGGGTTGCGTTTTTGACTTTAAAAGATTTGCTGTGCTGTGAAACTATAGAACTTGAAGCTCTATTAGGATAACACTAACCAACTTTTCACCAGATGCCACTGCATGGATCGCATCCTTCCTCAGGGGTAGAGCAATGAAAGTCTTTTCAGACCAAGCGTGCGCCCAACCTCATCTAATTAAGTGTGGGGTCCTGCATCCCACCCACCCTGTACAACTTATTCACAAGGTCACTATTCAAATACCTCGATTCGATGGACATCACATACACCAATTACACAGACAATACGCAGGTCCTCATCCTTCTAACGGGCGATTACGAGGCTGACCAAAAAAACGCTAAATTCCATCTACACCACCATCCAGACATGGATGGATGAAAACTGGCTCTGACTTAACAGTGAAAAGACAGAACTCCTTATCGGGTCTCCGGTCACAATTAAAAAAAAAATGGGATCCCAATATGACTTCTTTCTCACTGACAACTCATGCATCCCGGTATCCCAGTCAGTCATAACTCTGGGAGTATACCTGGACTCAAACCTCACCATGACTAGACTGGTGAATGCAATCTCATCAGCCTACCACTCAAAACTTATCACTGCCGCCAGGCCCTTCCTAACGCAGCAAAACTCCCTCACCATCGCCAGAGCAATCATAGGATCTCGCCTAGACTATTGCAACGCACTCCTACTAGGCACCTCAGCAAGGAACATCAAAAAACTTAAAACAGTGCAGAACAATGCCCTTGGAGCAGCCACCGGGGTCTCAAAAAGAGACCACATCTCAGCCACCAGGAAATCCATCCACTGGCTACCCGTCAAGGAATGTATCCTTTTTAAGTCACTGGCACTTACCCACAAATGTCGCTATGACACAGCACCTCGCTACCTCGTGCAAATATTCTCTGCCCCCCCCCCCCAATCAGACCCGCCACATCCAGCCACGCCAACCGACTAACCATTCCTAAAAGTCTCAGGACTAGAGCAGGTGGCTCTAGCTTCCCAATTCTAGCAGTTGCCAACTGGAACCTGCTACCCCCCCTCTACCAGAGGCATCGAGTCCCACACAGTCTTCAGAAAAGCAATAAAAACCATGCTGTTCGTGTAAACCACCACAATGGACTTTACCACATGTATGTATTCCTCATGTATTCCTCATATGTCCCTGCTCGTCATGTCAACAAGTAAGGCACTCGATTACTGTAACCTTGTACGGACTAATGTAAGACACTCCACTACTGTAACCTTGTACTGACTAATGTAACCTTTGCATTAACCCCACCTCCTGTAACTAAGACACATTCTTGAAACAGCGCCTCGATGCCTCCGGGCTGCTAGGCGATTTACAAATACAAAATAAAAAAAAGACTGTTCCTTCGCAAAAATCATTATCTTATATGTGTATGCAGTCTAAATACATTATTTTGTGGGTGCTCTGTGTTACCGATAGAACTGTCATACTCCTATAACAATTGTATGCGTCCAGCAACTACCAACTAAGAAGTGACTATTTGAAAGTATTGAAAAGTAGATCTGTGTGATGGTTTATTGTGTTACATATTTAACAGTGAGACTTGTGTAAATATCTATATTTTAATGTACATTTGTGTTTCTTTGATGTGCTTTACTTGCCGGTTTCTGTGTACTTACCTACAGCTCACATCTTCCTCTTAAGCTTGACTGATCTGCCCCGCTACCAAGGTCCTGAGTTTAGTAGAGACTGGCACTAAAATGTGGGGGTCTACAAACCACTGGCAGAGCTTACTACAAAGTAGGACTTTAGGAAAACTCCCCTAACGGTGGCCGAGAGAGTTTGGTACTCGACCTCCTCGCCTTCTCTTCAGCTGCTCCTCTCAAGTTGAATCCACACCAGACTCTCCTGTCCAGCAACCAAAGGGCAGTGCTGCGCCATGGCCCGGCCTCGCTCAATCTGATGGCCTTGCTCCTGTGTTCTTAGACTTTGGATCTTTTTCCCTTCTACAAGACTGCAAAGAAGTCCTGGCCCGAGCAAGAGCTTCATCCACTTTTAAGTGCTACAAGAGCAAGTGGAAACACTTCCAGGTGTGAGGCAGGAGCCACGGTTTGCGGCCGCAGGCTGTCTGGCCACAAGACATTTTGCCCTATTTGTTATCCTTAGCTCAGTTGGGTTTGATGCATTTTTCAATCAAAGTGTGCCTGGTTGCGATTTCAAGGTACAACTGTTCCGCGGGCTTGCCATCCCTGTGGTTCAAATGGCTGGTGAAGGCATTCTACGTGGGCTGTTCAGGTCTTTTCTACCCGTCCGTCGCCCAGCTTCAGCATGGGAAATTAATCTGCAGCTCTTGAAGCTCATGAAACCGCCTTTCGAGCCTATGCACCAGTCGTCCATCAAGCATCTTTACTGTAAAACCGCTTTCTTGGTGGGCATAACATCGGCTACGAGTGGGTGAGATCCAGGCTTTTTCCTGCAAACCGCCTTATTTGACGTTTCACAAGGAGAAGGCTATCCTTCGTACTAACGCGACATTCATGCCTAAGGTACCGTCCTCCTTCCATCTGAATCAACCAGTGGTTTTGCCAGTGTTCTTCGGCACCCCAACATCTACAGCGGAGCCGGCACTTCATACGTTGGATGTGTTGCATGCTCTCAAGTACTATGAGGCATGTACTAAGGCATCCCGTTCTACGGATACATTTTTTGTCTTTCGGTCCTTCTGGAAGGCTCTGTTGAAGTGTTCCATTTCAAGGTGGATTGCAGCCTGCCTTTCCTTCTGCCATCAACAGGCCAGCAGGCCACTTTCAGGCAGGCCCTGGGCTCGCTCCACAAGAGCTGTGGCTGCTACCAGTGCCTTCCTCTCCAGGATCCCGCTGCTTGACATCTGCCGTGCAGTCACCTGGAGATTGGTGCCTACATTCACCAGGTTCTACTTTGTCGACTAGGATTCCGCAAAAGACTCTAGAATCGGCCAGTCGGTTCTGCTAAACCTTTTTGCTTAATGTTAGAAAGTCTCCAATGGTAGTTTGCGCTGGGAGCTTGCCTCTGCCCCTATGTATTGTTTATGAATACTGCTTTGTAATCTGCTCATAGCATAGGAATATATGAAAGATCCAATGCTGGAGAAGGACTAAGTTGCTTACTTGTAACTCCAGTTCTCCAGCATCGGTATCATTTGTAGATTCACATGGGACCCTCCGACTGACCCCGCATGTCTCCTCTTTTGTCTCTTACTGCCACTCACGTGCGCTGGCCAAATCTGAAGATGGCCGACAGGGGTGGAGTTAAGGGAGGTGTTCCTATTGGTTGTGGGCAGTATGGCCCAAAATGACAGTACTAGAGCACAAAAGTGACAAAGTGTTCAGTTTAAATTTAAACGGCTTCTTTACGAAGGATTCCCAGCCTGACGACTGGAAATATTCATAGCATGTGAATCTAGGAAAGAATGCAATGCTGGAGAACCGGAGTTACAGGTAAGTAACGTATTCCTCCCTGTCCTTTTGATGGCCCTAGTAGATCAGTATTGGGTCCTTTGCTTTTCACTCTCTGCACAACCGCTCTGGCATGCATAATCAGCCCGTTTGGGTTTCATGTCATTCATTGCATCAGCTTTTCGCCTGTCTTTCTTCCATTGAATCTTGACTGTCTGCTTACTTTCTTAAACTTAACCCTAAAAAGACAGACATTTTGTTCTTTCCTGCTTCAACCCCGGTATACCCCCTTTGTCTATTTCTTTTCCTCCTCTTACTCGTCCCAATCATGCATATAATCTTGGTGATATTTTTGATTCCGTTCTTTCCTTTCATGAACACATATGTTCTGTCATACGCACTTGTTGTTTCCAGTTGTTTATTATTTGTAAAATGTGTCCTCTGACTTTCTCATCTACTAGACTACTCCTCCAAACCCGAAACTGTTGTGGATTGAATTACTGCTGTTCTTTATATGTTGGACTACCGAATTATGCGCATATTCCTTTTCATTCCATTTTATATTCGTCTGTTCGTATCTTATTTAAATTGAGTTATTCAGTGACTATATTTTCTTATTTAGCTCAACGTAAATGGCTTTCTACTTCTGCTTGTTTTCAGTTCAACTTTCTTTGTATTGTTTAAGTATCTTCATTCTCTTGCTCCTAATTATCTGTCATATCTTATTTCATTTGATCAACCATCTCGTTGTCTTCATTCTGCTGCTCATTTTCTTCTTACTGTTCCTCAGCCTTCTTGTGTCTGTTCCCGTTTTCCAACTTTTCACCCAAATTATGAAATGCTCTTCCATTCAACATGTCTTTCCTCCACATTGTTTATTTTCAAGAGTAGTTTAAAACAACATTGACTACTTGTGGCTTTTACATATTACATTGACTTGAATCTGTAGTGCATCATTGTGCTTTTTTTGCATTTGCACTTATTTAGTATCAAACTTTTATTTATTTATTTTACTGTAAAGCGCTTCAGGTAAAAGTGTTATATTAAAAATCAAATAAATAGATGGCTTTGGCAATGTTGTCGTGCATCAGTTTTCTGGTTTCAGTAATTAACTTAAGGGCTACAGAGCATCTGATAATGTACAAAATCCTAGGTTGTGGACCACAGCCCACCTTCGGACCTGCAACCGGCAAACTCTGGCAGCAGTCCAATCGAGGACAACCAACTCTGGTACAGTCATGACCACACACCGGTTTTAAATGTGTATTGGGGCTGTTTGCAGCTCCTCCACCAGCCCAAACCAGTTTTGCACGCACAAAGGCTATTTCCTTTGTATCTGGCCAAATCCTGCAAAGACAGATTAGGCCATTCCTACCTGGGTGGAAGAAACCAAAAGCACCATGAACCTCATGAACAGGGCTTCAACAACATGACCAACCATTTTGAACACCATAGTGAACAAAAGGCTACAATGCGGTAGAACAAAATGTACACAGGACTGCTGCCAAAAAGTGTCAAATTAAGCTGCCCCTGCCACCATGCTGCATATGGGCTGCACAGTGTATGGGAAAAATGCCTATAGAGTCAAACAAAGGGGAAACATGGTTTCCCTAAACTACTATCCTTAAGGAAAGGTAGTAGTGCTACATCATTAAAATAAATGGATGACTGGGCCACTGGCAGTGGTAACCTTCAGGACTCCACAGTGCCCTGAAAGAAAAAAGTTAAGCAACTGAGTGAGGTTAAAAAGACATAAGACAGGAGTCACACAAAAGCAGGTATGCTGGGTGTCCCATTGAAATAGATGGGAACGCTACAAAAAATTCCTAACACACACACTGGTAACACTTACATCGTTTGACATGCCTCTAGGCACTGGAGTTGGAGAGGTAGTTTGGCTATGTGTGTTCTTGTGCAGTGTCAGTTGCTTGCAGATTTGGTAAACAAAAATTGAAATAAGATGGTTCTGTTACTGACACTAACAGTTGGGAGGATACAATGCTATTGAATGTAGGGGCACTGTAGTTAATGTACTATCCTTTGGTTCTTTTGTTGCCCTTTTTAAAAACAAAAATTCTTCAATTTCTCCCACTAGAAGCCGATCGTACACTTATGACAGTTACAGTAGGAGTAGGAGCCGGAGCAAGAGGAGGTACAGCAGATCACACAGTTATGACAGACGTTCCAGGTATTTTTTAATTGCTCCTTAGATTTTATTGAAGAATACAGCAAAGCATTTGATGCTTATTGAAAAGTATCTAAACTTGGTTGCAACTTATACGCTGTGTTTTCCATGCGAAATCGAAATTTGGTTAATGAGCAAGTAATCTTTTGTGTGAATCATGAAGAGAAAGGTTAATAGACATTTCCTTGTGTTCAAAAGGAAACCGTTTTGCAGTAGATGTATTGCTTAGTGTTTCCACACAACACACCCCTACACACAGCCCTACATTTCATAGGACATGGTAAGTCTCTGACCTCTGGGCCTTTGTTAACTTGGCAGAGCTGCCCTCCATGTTCCCATTCAGTCCTTCCTGAGCTATAGTATGTCAGGTTCTGCCCATTATTTGTTTGGCTCTGCTTGCTCTTACCCCATTTACTTTCTTGCCACAGTTTCCCTAACCCCCACCCCTCTGTTGGTACATTCATGTATGTTTGAGATTTATAAAGTGTGATACACTAGCTGGCAAGCAATTGAGTGCTGTAAATAGGGTCTGCACTCGGGGTTACAAGTAGTGCGCTCCAGGCCATTGCCTTACTCCTCTACCATCTACATGGCCATTCACTGATATTCTGCCACTTTCCCCATTGGCTCTTTGTCAGTTTGGACACCTAGCTTCTTCCCGCCTCATGTACAGTGTGGCCCGCCTATTGTTAGTCTGGCTATGCCAATTAATTGCTTGACGGCACAACCACCACACTCACTGTAGTCCTATCTTTTTTTCTCCACACACACATGGCTGCCAATCCCTTGACTTCCATTCCTAGTATCAGTGGGGCACAAAGGGTTTCAGGTTGACTCAGTTGGAGAGAATCTCGACCAACCTTGCTGGAATTGATGCGCACTGGCTCATATCATTTCCATTTTTTGCATAGGGCAGAGGCCAGAATCTGAAAACTGACAAGCCCCTTTGATTGTTTTCTTTCTTCAAAATGTTTGAGTTTTAGGTCTTCATGGGCATGCTGCCACCCAAGATCTAGTGATTCACACAATCTAGGCTGGCTTTGTTTGCCCCAAATGTTGTTTTGGACCCTCATCAGTGCTCACTGGTGCCCAAGCATACGATTCAAACACATCCTTTATTTTTTGTCTTCAGATACCCTACAAAGGGTTGACGGGCTAATAACAAGTGTTCCTTACTTTAGACCAGCTGCTGAGAGGTTTAAATTCTCGCTGTCCGATTCGAGGCTCTCCTAGTGAGTCTTTTTCTTCGCTGATAGGGGCATCATTAAGACTGAGGTAGAGGTCACAATGGATTTTCCTCTGAGCATTGTACAGGGTCTGCACTTCAAAAAAAAAAAAAAAACAAATGAGTAAATTGCTCTTGGCAACACATTCTAGAGAAGGTGGAATTTTGGGCAATATGTGCTGTAGATGCTACAGGGCGCTCCCGCTACTCAGCCTCTCGGGCCTTTTTGTAGAAAGATTTGTGTACTTTTAAATTGATTTTGAATTGATTTCTAGGCTTGCACTGGCATAACATGCTAACCTATCACCCCCCTTTATACAATCACACCCCACAACTCTGTGCATAGAACAGTGAGGTTGTCAAAAATTGAAAGTTGTTTAAAAGAATAATGTAACTTCACCAGGTTGGTCTCCAGCTTAACCTCATGGAGAGCAACACAAAACTATTTATAGCGCATCCACAAATCTTAAAACCCGAATTACCTGCCTATACGAATCACTATTGTCAGTCCACAGAAGCATTTGTTTTCACACTGAAATATTGTACTCTAAATAATACTAAGCATTATAGTTATTCCTATTGAATAATTACTTGATAGTACATCCGTAATCAACCAACTCCCCTGTGCAGGTGTGATGTAATGAATGTATTGGCTATGACTAGGTCATTAAACTGTAAATGATGGGCAACTCAATTTGTCTCCTTTAGATTTATATTTTTGAAACAATAGTGTTGGGGATCGCTCCACTCTCCCCTGAACCCAGATGCATATTGTTTTCTCAAGACATGGGTACAGCTTTGACCAATCATGCACGTGTGAATTTCACTAAACATGAATGTGTGATTACAGTCTGTACTTGTGTGGTTGTTTGTGAAACTGTGAATACAGCTATTTATGCAGCTTTAAATTAACTTGTGTGTGTACTGTTTTCAAGCTACTTGCATGTGCAATTTTTCAATCTGTATATGCCTTACCTACTTTAATGTCTGCACCTGTGGGTGGCGTTTAGCCTGTATGCATTTTCGAGCTGAATGTATACTGTTCCCCTGTAACATGGACAATGTTAGAAAACCCCTTTTCAATCACCTTACCCAGGAATCCATGTGTTAAAGATAAGGGAATGCAGGGGGGGTGCACTTGGCACCATACTTAATTCTTTACACTCCTATTTTTTGTGACAGCATCTGTTCTATATCTATGGCTTCACCTGGATAAATAACTGGACAATGTCACCTTGGGCAATGATATTGTGCAAGGATATCGTGAACCAAAATGATTCTGGACCGGCTTTGGCCACTAATTATATTTTAAATATTACTTAACTTTGCAAGTCAGTTTAATGTGGCACCAAATGCATTCAGTTTTAAATTCCGTTTCTCCATATAAATTACATTAGACTTTGAAGACCGCAGAGGGAATTGAAATATTAGCACCTGTGCTCCTATTTCCAAATTGCATTGCCTGCAGTTCATTTAATCATCCCAAACTTTACCCTGGTCAATCTATCTGGACAATTTGGAGTTGAGAGGGGTTTAATTCATCTTTTGAATGTAGCATCTGATTTTGGAGTCTTAGCAGGGGACTGCCAGCTTGATATTCTTTCAGCAAGCCCTCACCTCCGGTGGCTATTGGAAGCCATCTCCCAGAGACTGGTCAATTTTATCTCCATGGACTGCCCTCCTCTCCTTGGGCCAATCCTTCAAGTTCTGTTCTCCCCTCTCCAGATACAGACTTGTGTCCATCTCTTAATATTCCATAATTCCCCCAAGCCCCCTGTCCTACGTGCATGAAATAGCCTATATTGTTTCTTACTCCACCTCTGCCTTATGACAGAGGTGTGGTTTTCAGTCCCATGATCAGCAACGGTGGTAGGCAAAACTGCTCCTATTGTAGAAAAGCCCATTTAATTTGTGGACTCCAATTTCAGACTGAAATATGCGAGATTGATGAAAAGAATATTTTCAGATTCTGCAAATTGGTGAACATATTTGGAGACTTAGATTGCGCTATGATGAAATTTGACAGTTACATGTTTTCACCAATTTTGACCTATTCAAAATGTGGCACCATATATGACATACATTACTCACCGAAATATTATTTCTGTTGCTTGTATCTGCTTGGATTCAAATGCTGTGCATATAATCCGACATGTGGTATCTTTTTTCGAACATCGAAAAGGGACGTCGACCTGGGTGTTTCTGTAACACTAGCCCTACTGTGTCGTGTAGTGTACCCATGATCTTGCACGCGTGAAGGTCCTCACAGTTGTTTTGTTCTGCCGTGAGGGGGTGACAGGGTCCACGTTGCCCAGCGCAGAGGTAGCACGAACCGCTCAACCCCCTCTACTGTTTTGGAGTCTGCTGGTTTTGAAGCACAGACTCCCGCAACCCCAGCGGGGAAGGAGGATTAGGGTCTCGTCCGTTGGATAGGTAGGTGAAGTCGGGGAAACCAGAAAGAGGGTTAGGGAGAAGTTATAGATAAGTATGGGGAATTAGGGTAGGTACTGCTCCTCGGCTGCTGCGTGTTCCAAGTGAGGCTCCTGCCTCCTTTCATACACCACAATGTGTTTGCTACTCCACTCGAACACATGCATACCTACCTGCTGTAACCTGTTGCCTCACAGGCATTGCACAAACCCGCACACCTCCTAGAGTTTGCTGCCTGTTGTTTCACAGGCATTGCATAAGTCCCATAACCACTGTGGCATGTCCTGGTTCTCTGAAATGCGGCCTGAGGCTTCTGCGTTGAAGGGTGGCTGCAAAAAAAAGATGTATGAGTGACTGTACAAGGAAGCACTGCCTAAGGCAACATGCGCCGTTAACCTGTTAAATTGAGTGGCAACCACTGCAGTTAGGGGTTAATTAGCCACTCATGCACTGCGGCTCGGAAAGTCTAGTACTGAGCTATGACAGCGTATAACGTTACGAACTGTGGTAGGGTTGGGTTCAGGATTGACTGGTCGTAGGTTAGTCAGGGCAGATTAGCATGCCGGGGTATGGGTATCAAACCGGGACTTATCTGCACTCCGAGCAGGGGACGGACAGAACTGGTGGGGGCTTGGCCCCTGCAGGCGTCCCCGCTCTGGTGTAGACTAATCTGGCAGGATGTGCTGCAGCACACAACTCTGCTCCCAGGTCAGGGGCGAGAATGGTCCAGTGGGGGCTCGGACCCTGCACGTTTTCCCCACTCTGGCGCCAGCTGCTCTGTACCAATGGTCTCCCCCTCGTTACCTCCACACTTATCTTTAGGATGGCGAAGGGCCAGTGGTCGGATCCGGTGGGGCAGGGCTCCTCGCACATGCCCCTTTTGCCAGAGCTCTGCGCTGCACGTCTTGACAGGTGGAAAGCTTGCGTGCAAGCCCCGGGCTGACGCTGCGCATGACTGTTCAGCAGTGCAAACCCAAGATGGCTGCCGCATTGTAGTCCACAGCATGGGCTTTGTAGCCCCTAAAGCGTTCTGCTGATGGTGCCTGTGCCTCAGTGCAGGTTGCTGCTTCAGTACTGTGGCTACCTTATGCCCGATAGGCCCAATAGAACCCTTTTTCCATCTGGCACCTACAGCTGGTGCGGTTCCCCCCCCAACCCTGAGGCCCCTGATTCCTGACAGTACACCCCCCACTTCAGAGGGCCTGTGGCCTGGGTTGCTCAGGATGTTCTTTGGGGAGGGGGGGAGCCTGCAGGGGCCGGAGAGCACGTACATGGTGGGCTGGTTCCCATGAAGTTCTTCAGGTCCAAACCCCTACTCAGTCGATGAGGTATTGTAGGTGCCCTGTAGGGGACCGGCAGGCGTTCAGGATGGCTTTCACCTCTTATTCAGGAAATCCCTGGACATAAATCGTTGGGGGTTTCGCTGTGCGAGTTCTTGGACTGGCAGGTTTTCGGAGGAAGACATGAAAGATCGGGTGTATCTTCATCTGGGCCATCAATTGTAAACTCATTGCTACCGGGTTAACTACCCTAGTAATGGAGAATGGTCCCAGGATTTGGGTTGGAGTTTACGGGGCCTGTGTAAGTGCATGTTCCTTGTGGATAGCCATACTCGGTCTCGTACAGTGTACTGTGGGCTACTGCGTCGGTGTGCGGTTGCACATTTTTTGTATTGATGTGTCCCGATGTCCTTCCATACCTGCTGTATGTAATCTATCCTGCCTTGCCGGGTTGGATGGGTCGTGGGGGCTGGGAATGTGATGAGCAGAAAGAGTGGATGTTAGCCGTTTTGGCTGTGAAACAGTGTTTGTTTGGTGGAGGCATGTATGGTGTTATACGCTGCTTCCGCTAGCCACACATGCTGCACCCAAGCTTTCTCCGTGTTGGTGGCAAAGCATCGTAGGTATTGCCCCAGCCCCTGATTCACCTTCTCCATTTGCCCGTCGGATTCTGGATAACTGGTTGATAGGCATACGTCGGCGCCAACCAAGGCGCAGAACGCTCGCCATTTGTCTGTTACAATGCGGGTTGGTAACATGTTTAGTCGTACCACATGCAGTAAAACGAGTTCTGCTATTGCATTGGCTTTAGGGACTCCTTTACAGGGTACAAAATGGCTAATTTTAGTTAGAGAATACACAAATACTAGGATTGACGTGAAGCCTTTCACTGGTGGTAGCTCCACAATAGGATCCATGCTCATGGTGTGTCATGTCATTGGCTGTGCGGGCAATGGATGCAACAGACCTGCAGGTTTTTGGTGCTCAGACTTCTGGCACTTGCATGTTTCACAGTCTGCAACATATCTGCACACAGTCGCTCTCATCTTGGGCCATCAGAACTGTCGAGCCACTAGGCTGTATTTTTTTGCGATACCTGGGTGCCCAGCCACGGTAGAATCATGACACCACTGTAGTGCTTGTTGTAAGTTTTCAGTAGGTGGGTATAATGCCTATTCCTAAAACAGAAGCCCGTCCTTGATGCAATGCTTTGGACTAGTCTTAGGCCATGCACACAAAGCCTGAATCCACATACCTTTCCGGACTGTGGTGTATCGCACCAACTATTGACGTGGATGGGATCACTGGCCTCGGCGGGACTACCGGGGTCATGTCAAAGATCTGGATACCATGACAAGAAATAAGCCTTCCTGTTCTCATTGCCTGGGCGGTATGTGAAAAGGAAATCTAACTCTGCGAAATACAAAGCCCATTGTAGTTAACATGGACTAAGTGTTTTAGCGGTCTTGATGAACTGAAAATTACTGCACTTATCCTCTGCACTTGTATCGGCTCACCCTCCACCACTGGAGGTTGCACTTAACCTTTCTTCATAGCACTTCTCCTGCTGCTCTGTGAGCACCACACACCTATCCCATACCCCTCCCCCCTCTGCACTTGCACATTCTGTACACTCACAAGGCGTAGTAGGTTCGGTTTCCCATCCCCATTGTCTCTTCTTACTTTGTTGTATTTAATATTTAACGTTGTTGTTATTACTTGGTTCATCATCCATTGACCCCTCCCTGTTGCCCTGCGGGTGCTTTGAAAACAGTATTTGCTTCTTGTATAAGCGCCTAACAAGTGAACAATAAATAAATTACGATCGGGCATGACAAGCTCCAAGCAGGTAGTGCGTCCATTCCTCATACGCAACCTTTATGGCTAGTAATTCGCGATCAGCTATGGTATAGTTGGTTTATGCGGTCAATGTTTCTGTGAATAGTACTCCATACAGCATGCCTTGGTACTCGTACAGACCAAAATTGGTGCAGAAGGCGGTCTTCCACTCGTCCCTTGCACGCACCGGAATAAGGGGCAATGCGTGCATGTTTTTGATAGTGATCCGGTTGATTCTGTGGTAATCGATACACACCCATAAATCCCCTGTCTTTTTTATTTTTTCTTGGACACGAGGAACAACTGGGAAGACAGACGAGTTGGAGTGTCAGATTAAAACACTTTGCAGGTTTTCATCGATATACTCCAGTGGATGTTTTGTCTCCTCTTCGGTTATGGCATACACCCGACTACAGGGCAGCACTGCCCCTGGTACCAGATCGATGCAGCAGTTGAATGGACGATGAGGGGGTAAGTTCTCTTCAGCCTTCTTGCTGCGTACATCACGGAAAGCATGGTATTCTATAGGCAGCTCTTGGGTCTCACTCTGTGGTACGAAAGCTATTGCGGGTTGAACCAAAGCCACGGTCTGTCGCGGGACACTCAGACAATGGACCTGACAGAACATCGAAGATAGCATGACACGGCCTGTCACCCAATCCATGTGGGATTGTGCTTTTTAAGCCAGGTAGCCCCAGAGTCTGCCCGAACTGTGGGGCTTCTATGACATCGAGCCAGAAGTTTTCAGTATGCCAATGCCACATTCCAACACCAGCTCCTGTGTACGGTGGGTTACCTGGCCCGACATAAGAGGCGCCCTATCAACCGCCCAAATGGCTTCAACACAGGTCTTGCATTGCATGGGCATTCCCAAATGCCCTGCGTAATGTTCATCAACAAAATTGCCTGTTGCTTCTTAGTCCAGCAACAGGGACACCGAGTGCATCTGCCCTAAGAAGGTAAGACGTCCTGCAACTTGGATATGGGAGGCGTACCCAATGAAACCTAATGTGGGGGCCTTTCCGGGATGCTGCTCGGCAGGGTGCCCCCCTACTAGCACCGAGCTGATGTATTTCCCTGGACTTTGGGCTTGTTCGGACAGTCACGGACAAATTGTCCAGTTTTGCCACAGTACAGGCATAAACCCTCTTTCAGCCTCTTGTCTTTCTCTTCCTGGGCCAGCGGTCCCCGCACAATGCCAATTTGCATTGACTTGACCTTCCTTCGCTCATGGCTTTTTCCACCTGAGTTCATGGCTGCAACCTCGCCTAATCCAGGCGCACCACACCAGGCCTGGTCCCATTGCCACCTATCGGATTGTGGCTCGGCTTTATGGTGGTCTAGGCTCAAATCTATCCATGGCCATGGAGTCGATGGGCTGTGGATCCACCTGCACTATGATGTCCTTCAGTTCATCCCGGAGTTCATTCTTATCTTAACCGGCCACTCTGCTTCTGCTACTAGGTGGTTAAACTGCGTTACATACATGATCAAATCCCGGTTCCCTTGCCTGAGGGACAGCAGCTCCCGGTCTCAAACCATGGCTGCTGCTTGACTGTTAACTATTTTACCGAATTGCTCCACGAAGGCAGCCCAATCGTAAAGTACCCTCTCATCACGTTGGACCAGAGGTGTCGCCCCGGCGGAGGCGTCCCCACTCAGGTAGGGAATCACAAAGGCTGTCCTTGCTTGCGCGGAACCGAAAGTGGCTGGTTTGCTCAGAAAGTGGTGTTGGCATTGAGTTATGAAGTGTTGGTATTTCTGTGAGTCTCTGGTGTAGCGTTCTGGGACTGCGAGGGATACCACCGGTTCAGGGGTTACCTGGACAGGTATTGGGTTGGCGCTGCAGTTTTAAAGGGTTACCTGGACATGTACTGGTTCCGGGGTTGGCGTTGCAGTTAAAGGGGTTGCTTGGGCGGTCAGACTCTGCACTTGGGTTGCTAGCACTGCGATTTCCTGTCGCATGGAGGCTAATTCGGACTTCAGATCTTGTAGGGCTTTGACTAGGTCTTGCATGGCTGTGAGGGTCATGCTACCCGGTGGCAGTGATGTCACTTGGGCTTGTCCATCTGGCAGGGTCCACGTTGCCTAGCGCAGGGGTAGCGCGAACCACTCAACCGCCACTATGGTTTTGGGGTCTGCGGGTGTTGAAACAAACAGACTCCCGTAACCCCAACGGGGAAGGAGGTTTAGGGTCTTGTTGGTTGAATAGGTAGTAGAAGTCGGGAAAGAGGGTTAGGGACTTATCTGCACAATGAGCAGGGGCCGGATGGAACTGGTGAGGGCTTGGCCTTGCAGGCATCCCCGCTCTGGTGTAGACTAATATGTCGGGATGCGCTGCAGCGCGCAACTTCTGCACCCAGGGCAGGGGCTGGAATGGTCTACTGGTGGCTTGGCCCCTGCGTGTGCTCCCCACTATGGCGCCCGCTGCTCTGCCCAGCGACAATGGTCTGCCCCTCGGTATCACCACACTTCTCTTTAGGATGGTGAGGGGCTGGTGGTCCTTCACGCGTGCTCCTTTTGCCGGAGCTCTCTTCTGCACTTCTTGTTGGGTGGAAAGCCTGAGTGCAAGCCCCGGGCTGAGGCTGCGCATGACTGTTCATCGGTGCTCGCCCAAGATGGCTGCCGCTTTGTAGTCCACAGCATGGGATGTGTAGTTCCTAAAGGGTTCTGATGATTCTGCCTGCATTTGGGGACAACGCAACATACTGTACGCATGCCTGTGCCTCAGTGCAGGGAGCTGCTTCAGTACTGTGGCTTATAGGACCCTTTTTCCATCTGGCTGGTGCAGTGAACCCCTCGCCCCCTCCCCCCACCCAGATGCCTGACAGGGAGCCTGACGAAAATGAGTGAGTACAGAAGTATAGAAAGGTGTAAGATGGCTATGTTCCTTCAACTCCAAGAGGGGAGGAAAGGTGGGCGCTTGTGAATCTGCTTAGAATCACATGCTGTGCATAAACTAGCGAGTAGTACCAGGAGATGGAGGTGGGCTGTTTGAAGGAACAGCGGCCAAGCGAGGTCTTCACATTGCCTGACCCACCTGAGAATCAGTCTCAGAATGTGTATCTAAGCAAAAATGTTGTGTAAAGGTGTAAACAGAACTCCAGGTAGCTGCCTTGCAAATAGCATATGGAGGACATTTGCAAAGAATGCTATAGTAGCTCCTGTGCCTAGAGTAGAATGTGATCTAGGCGTAAAAGGTAAAGCTCTCTTTGACAGAGTAACACATTTGGATACATTTAACAATCAGTTTAGAGATTGCCGATTTAGAGCCTGGATCCCCTACTCTACCAGTGGCAATGGAGACAAAGAATTGATCTGTCTTCCAAAGTGGTTTCGTTTTATTGAGGCAATAAATCACTGCTTTCCTAACATCTAGTGTATGGAGGCTTCTTTCATCTGAATTAGTAGGATTCTGAAAGAAAGATGGAAGTTCTATGGACTGGTTTATACAGAACTTGAAGATGATTTTAGGTGCAAAGCGTGGATGCGTACGCAAAACCATGTGTCCTCATGAATGGTAACAAATGGGTCTTGAACGGAGAGCGCCTGCAGTTCACTTAACCTTCTAATGGCCACCAGAAAACCAGTCCTATAGGTGAGTGCCTTAAGACTAGCTTTGTGCATTGACTGAAAAGGAGGGCCCATAAGTTTAGTTTGGACGACGTTCAATTCCCATCCGGGAGTTCGACTAGAAATAGGTGGATGAAGTCTTTTCACCCCTTCCATGAAAGCCTTAATTACAGGGACTTTCCGCCTGGAAACCTTGATTTGAGAGGTGGTGTAAGCAGAAAGGGCAGCTAGGTGGACTTTTTTGTGAGTTAAAAACTAGTCCTGGGCCTAAGAGCAGAGTTAGGTAAAGGACTGTGTGTGGATGAACAATCAATTGGGTGATGTTACGAGTACACAAAATGACAAAAAGTCACAGGGTCTGCTATTTGGTTTATGTGCCTCCTTAAGAATGTCCATACGTCTTTGATGCAGTTGGAGATGCCCAAACTCTGACTTCAGGAGCCAAGCTGCTGAGTTGAGAGTTTGAGGGCATGGGCCCAGTGTTGTCCCTGGATCCTGGGACAGCATGTTGTAGGGGCCAGGCAGTTTCAATGGAGGGCAAATTGACATTCTCATAAGATGCGGGAACCACTGTTGACAAGCCCACATTGGTGGCATCAGGATTAGTGTTGTGTTCTTGTTGCATCTTGTGAATTATCCTGGGAGTTAATTACCTGACCATTACCCTGACCATTTACCCTGACAATAAGAAAATTACCCTGACCATTTTATCCATAGACCGTTCCGCTTGGGCATCTTTTGGGGATACCTGGAGGCATAGTCTGGGCATTGTGCGTTCTCCGGTGTTGCAAAGAGGTCGATGTCTGGATGCCCCCATTCTACAAAGACATTGTGCAAAATGTATTTGTGTAAATGCCACTCGTGTTCTACGAGTAGCTGATCTTCTCTCCTGAGCATGTCTGCAAGATTGTGTTCCCCTGGAATGTGTTGTGACAGGAGAAACATGTGTTTGAGTGCCCACTTTCAAATGCTTTGTGCCAGCTTGGACGGCAAGTTCCTCCCTAGTTTTTTATTAAAACATGGCCGTGGTGCTGTGCGTTAGGACTAGAACAGTCTTCCCTTGCAGTTGTTGTTGAAAAACATTTAGGCCTTTGAACACTGCTTGTAGCTCTAACAGGATGTTGTTTGTTCCCTGCTGATTGTGACCACGTGCACTGCCTGGTGGAGAAGGTGACAGGGATGCGTCTGTGGTGAGAGTGGCCTCTACTGCGGGGTCGTGAATGATTTCCCCTTTCAGAAGGTTTTCCCTTGTCCACCACAGCAGTGATAGGAGGGCTTTCGAGAAAACCACTAGACCGTCCCACGGAACGCTTGCCTGACACCTTTTGGCTCGAGAGCCACTCTTGCATAGAATGCATGCGCATATGGGCATGTGGTACCAGAAAAATGCATGAAGCCATCGTTCCTAATAGCCGCATGGCTCTCTGTACGGGTTACCTGCGGGATCTGGAACATGTTTTGGCCCCTATCGTTGGAGGGGAAGGCAACGCCATCTTCTGTTCGAATTAGTTCCTTTTAAATATTTCATTCTCGCGAGTCATGAGAATGAAGGAATATTTTAAAACCCTTCTGCCAGCATGCTGTTATTACTGTGGGGCTGGGTACTAGCAGTTGGCTGAAATTAATATTTCTGATGCTTGTTAAACTGCTTAGAATCACATGCTGTGCATATGGTCCGACATACAGTGTTTAACCACAGAGTATTGCATCTTGTCTTTCGAGGATCGAAAGGGGACGTCGGCATAGGCGTGTCTGTAACACTATCCCTAACTTGACATGTAGTGTACGCAAAATCCCTCACGTGCCGAGGCCCCTCAGATTGTTTTATTCCGCCCAGATTACTTTTCGCCCTAATGCAGAGCACTTTCATAGAGGTAGCGTTATTGTCATAATTATCGACGTTGTCGTTATTCCCGTTTAGTCACTTTAACAGTGGAATCCTGTTAAACAACGCCGATAACTGCTGCAGACTTTCGACGCCTGTTGATCCAAGCGGCGCTGCCGTCCACGGTGCCGGGGCCTTCTGGCCGGCCTATACAGTAGGGAGTGTGTGGTCGGGGTGGCCATATTCTTTACACGTATGCCTTTCCTGTTTCACCCACTCTACTCCCTGGGTTTTGACATTGCTGTACCTGTCTTTTGCTATGGGAAAGACACCATTTAGATTTTGTCCCTCGTGTATGGCAAAATATCCATAGAAAGACGAGCCTTCTCAGTGCAACAATTGTCTTCCCCTCGACCGACCACAACAAAGCAGGTTGCACGGCCTGTAAACCCCTGCGCTCTAAGACGCTTAAGGAGCGCCGCTTGAAACGGTGGGCGGCCTACGGCATGTCGCAGGCCGAATGTTCTTCCCCCGCCACAACCGCCGAATGTGATGGGGGGGACTAGCGATGACGAGGCCTCTGTTTCGGAAGCCATTGACCTAACGGTGGACAGCTCTCAGTCCGCGCCGCCCGTCCCTGACCCCATCAGGCCTGACGCGAGTCACGCTATTGGGAAATCACCCGGCGACGGGGGCGCACATGATCCTAATACCAAACACACAACCCAAGATCTGCTTCGGCGGCACTGTCAAAGCGTACCAAAGCGCCAACAGAACTGTCGTAAACTTCAACGGGATCTTCTGATCGGCATGATCTGCACCCTTCCCCGCAGCCCAGGCCTTTTACTGGGCAATCCAAAATAAAGGGCACTAACACTAAAAACAACACGGCCGTTGAGGCACTCCAGGAGGACGCGCAGACACCGCTTATGGCCCTGATGGCTCCAAAATCCACTGCTCAGTCTACGGTTCACCCAGTGGCGCTGAAATCCACCGCTCAGCCTCCGGTTCACCCGGTGGCGCCGAAATCCACTGCTCAGCCTCCGGTTCAGCCGGTAGATCGCCAGATTCCCTGAACATTGGCGAGAGCATTGCAAGGATTGCCTCGGCAGTTACTGAAGGAACGGTCGAAGGAGGCGCGAAGCACAAAGAACAGCCTAGAGACTTGCCGAAAAGACACGCCACAGTGCTCCAAACTCTGCAAGGATTACGCTGAGAGTCCTGTGTCTTTGTCAAGTACATTGGCGGACAAATCTCGACGTCACAGGGAAGATGATGAACCCTTTCCTCCCCTGGACCCCTCCTGGTTCATCCTCATGGACCAGGGAGAAATTTGAGGGATGTATGGACAGATTAGAAAAATTTCTCTTATTCTGTTAAGCTTGCTCCCAAGAGACCTCGAGAAGACCTTCCTTCTACGCCTGTATCCAAGTTTCAAAGGACTTTGGAAGATTCACATGAGGAGCATACCTGTGTCCTCCCAGATGATGTTATGGACACATATGATCAAGATGAGGATGCCACCTTTCTGGAAAACAACAATGTGGATGACCAGGCAGATCTTATAGACAATTGGGAAGACAGCCGTCAGGTTGATGCTCAACCTTGGACGTCCCCTTCTCCTACCCAGGACCCTGATGCCTGTGCATAGGTTCCCCCTTAGAACTCCCCATCCACTCCGGCCCGGCAAGCCTCCCCAGTGGACGATCAAATGGCGTTTAACGCCATCTTGAAGAAGGCGACTGACCATTTTCAGATCGCCACTCAAGAAGCTTTACCAGATTCTGATTTTATGGAGGATATACTCAAAGCAAAGCCTCTGGCCATCCAGGCCATCCCTTTGTAGAACTCTATTAAGAAGAGATTGGCACCTTCTTTATTGACGCTAGCCCAAACCAGGGTGGTGAACCCTAGGGTGAAGTTATTTTGTCCTTCTCCTACCGTCCCTGCCTACTCCAGATTCTTTAGTGGTTACCACTACTAGAAAACGGGCTGGTGTTCCCCCTGTCTACAGGTGAGGCACCACCCCATAAGAGCTCCAAGTGACTATATGCACTGGGAAAGTGGGTCACAACTGCTGCTGCGTTTTCCACCCGAATAGCTAATAACGCCACGCTATTGGCCAGCTATGCAGACGACCAGTGGAACCTACCGCAAGAAGGCCTCAGGAAGTGCCAGTACCTACACGGACCAAGTTGCTCGCCATCGTTTCGGAAGGCAAGTAAGTCAACCAGAAGGTGCTCAAAACAGTCTGGACGCTGCAGAGAGAGCGGGAAGAACCCTGGCACTCCGCGACATACATGGTTTAGGAACTCCGGTTTCAAGTTGATAAACTGGTTGAGTAGACCAACCTGTTTGGCAAGGCAGTGGACGATGCACTGGAAACAGCCAAGAAAGAACATGAAACACTCAAGCCCCTTCAACAGACTACCCAGAAACCCTCTCCTCAGAGAGGAAGCGGCTCCCGCCGGTCCTTTCGTGAGCAATCTCTTTTTCCCCAGAATCAGTATAATGCAGGAAACAACTGGAATTCGGGACATGGGTCTAATACCTTCACCACTTATCCACCCAGAGGACAGAGGCGTGGGAAAGGTAGAAGACAAGGTGCCAACCCCAGGGGTGCCCCGGCCTCTGGTCAGAAATGACCTTCGGATCCAGGTCCCCTCCCATGCCACCCCGGTCGTGGGGCGTATAACATCTTTCCTTACTGCGTGGGAGGTGATAACAATAGACCAGTGGGTACTCAAGACAGTCGCCCATGGGTACTGCATAGAATTTGTCTGACCACCCCAAATCAGACTGCCAAAATCAAGACGCCTGACGCCAGACCACCTGCAAATCCTACTGCAAGAGGTGGAGACCCTTCTAGGAAGGGACGCCATAGAAGTCGTTCCTATTCTACAGGTAAACTAAGGTATTTATTCAGTGTACGTACTTGTACCCAAAAAGGATCTCACCATGCGCCCTGTGCTAGATTTGCGCCCAGCGAACAAGTTTTGTATGGTCACTTTACAGGAAGTAATTCCACTGTTGAAACAGGGGCATGACATGGCAACACTGAACATGAAAGATGCATACTTTCATATTTCAATGTTGCCAGTGCACAAACTGCCTAAGGTTCATGATCGAGGACAAGCACCATCAGTTCAGGGCACTCCCCTTCAGCATTGCCTCAGCACCGAGGGTGTTTACAAATGTACTGGCAGTAGCGGCAGCACACTTGCGCAGACTATCCGTTCCGGTTTACCCTTACCTCGACGACTTGCTCATAACAGGGGAGTCCTACGAAACATGCCTATTGAACACGCAGAAGACAATAGACCTCTTATTCAGTCTGAGATTCTCCAACGAGAAGAAATCCAGCCTAGACCTAGTCAAGTCAAACAGTTTCTAGGGCCTCTAATTCGGATGAAAGACGGCCTCGTCTTCCCCTCCAACTAGAGGGTTCAAAACATGCTGTTTCAGATCCCTCAGTATGTAGCCAGTCGGGAAGTGACGGTACACAAAATCATGCGACTGTTGGGAATGATGGCATCCTGCATTTACCTAGTTCTTCACGCGCGTCTGCGCTTGCGTCCCATGCAAGAGTGGCTCAACAGCCAGTGGTGTTAGGCCAGCGGACAATGGGGAAGAACTGGTAGTTGTCTCACCAGTCCTCGTTCTTTCTCTGCAGTGGTGGTCGAGGGAAAACCTCTTGAGGGGGAAGGGGGAAGACCTTCACCACCCCTGCAGAAGAATCCGCTCTCACGACCGACGCATCTCTCACAGGGTGGGGGGCTCACCTGCTTCAGCAGATGGCGCACGGCGTGTGGTCCCCACAAGTAGCGTCCAACCACATAAATCTGTCGGAGCTATTAGCGGTATTCAAAGCACTGAAAGCCTTTCAAACAGTTACAGGGGAAGACAGTCCAGATCTTGACAGACAGCACCACAGCCGTGTACTACCTGAACAAACAAGCAGGCACACACTCTCCAGGGCTATCGAAGCTGTCCCAAAACATTTGGATATGGGCTCTCAAACACAGGATGTTCCTGTTGTCTCAACATGTTCCAGGGGAACTCAATCTTCTGGCAGACCTGCTCAGCAGAGATTTTGCACTGCCCGTAGAGTACGAATGGCGACTACACGAAGACATAGTCTCCAATGTTTTCGCAGAATGGGGCTTCCCAGAGATCAACTTGTTTGCAACTCTGGAGAATGCTCAATGCCAAGATTACACCTCCAGGTACCCACAGAACCGCTCCAAGGGGAACAGGCTCTGGATAGCATGGTCAGGGAAATTAGTTTACGCTCCCCACCCCCCGGCCCCCGACTCCCTTACTGAACAAGATTGTGCACAAGATGCACCAGAAACCAGTCACCATGATATTGGTGGCACCCATGTGGGCCCGCCAACCCTGGTTCTCTCATCTGATGGAGATGTCCCTCTCCCCTCTTATGAAACTGCCCTGCCCGTACAACATGTTATCTCAGGACAGGGGAGAAACATTGCACCCATGCCCGCAAACTCTGAACTTAGCGGCCTGGCTCCTGAGGTCATAAGAGTTCGGACACCTTCATCTCGCTCAGAGATGTATAGACATACTCAGGGAAGCGAGGAAACCCAACACCCGATATTGCTATTCTAGTAAATGGAAACGCTTCATCATCTGGTGTAATGCCAAGGGCGTCAATCCCATTGACTGCTCTCCTACTCGCATTCTATTATACCGGACTCACTCACTAGATTTAGGCCTGGTTTTTAATTCCCTGAAGGTGCACTTAGCGGCTCTCTCAGCCTACACTACGTCACAACAAAGAGTGTCGTAGTGGAAAATACCAGTTATCAAGGCTTTCATGGAAGGAGTTAAGAGGATTCATCCCCCCATTTCAAACCCAGCTCCCGGATGGGACTTAAATGTGGTTTTGACTAGCCTTATCGGGTCTGCCTTTGAGCCTATGCACAAGGCAAGTCTTAAGAACCTTACCTATAAGACAGCCTTCATAGTGGCTATCCCTTCTATAAGAAGGGTTAGTGAACTACAGGCTCTTTCAGTACTAGACCCCTTTGTTACTGTTCAGAGATATGGTGGTTCTGCACACTCACCCTCGATTTGCGCCTAAATTTATTTCCAAGTTCCACGTGAACCAGTCAATAGAACTGCCCACTTTCTTCCAGAACCCCTCTAACATGGCAGAAAGAAGCTTACACACGTTAGATGTGTGCAGGGCAGTCATGTTTAACCTGGAAAGAACTAAACCACTGAGAAAGACAAACCATTTTTCGTTTCAGTGATGGCTAGCAGAGATGGGAATTCTGTCTCTAAGTCAGCAATCTCAAGGTGGATAGTCAAATGCATCACACTTTGTTACACTCTTGCTAAGAGAGAACTACCCTTCAAGCCTAGAGCACATTCTACTCGAGGCACTGGGGCTTCCATAGCATTCATTGCAAATGTTCCCCTTGAGTCCATTTGCAAAGTGGCAACCTGGAGTTCTGTACACATCTTTACAACACACTATTGCCTAGACGCTGTGACGCTCACCTGGTATCCACGGGGACGTCACTCAGCCTGTTCTGACCTCTTAAGACCTTGAACCCTTCCCTGGAGGCTATTTGACTAGAGACTGGGCCTGAAACACAGGATTGGTAGAGTTTAACTCCCTATTGTCTTGGTGTGCTTGAACCCCTTCTTCCCCGGGGTCCAACCCTTTCCTTTGATCCACAGCTCACCTTGTTTTCTTGGATAGTGTGCTCTCCGTCCTGCTTCCAGCGCAGGGGCGCGTTGATTGATGCAGGCCCGTTGCTGCCTAGTTACTTCACTGGCAAGAGTCCGACAGGTAAGTATCCTGAGTCTTTTGAACAGTTCTCTAACTTCGTTCCTTTCCTTCCTTAGATGATGGCCGGTGTCCGGGGATGGCGGCGTGCTGCTGACATGAGTAGCGCTGAAGGTGAGTGAGAGCGCAATGCGCAATGCACCCCTTTCATATTTGCATTGAACTGAGTTTTTTCTGTGTCTTTTAGGTGCCGCGATGTTTTCAACGTGGATGCCGGTTATGAAGAACAAATGCGGTGGGTAAGCAGGGTATGCAGCGCCTCTAGATGTTTCCACACTAACCTGGAGTCTTTTCCCTCTTGCAGATGGATGAGAAGTTCCGGAGACAGAGTTCCCCCAGAGCGGCTGGGATTCAGGTAAGCGTTTGAAGCTCGTACAGTATTTAAAAATAAGCGAAGATTTGCAGAATGTATGCTTTTTTTGTTCTTTTCCATTTTCCTTAGGAAGCCGCATGCCGGGATGGGAATGACCCCGCCGAAGATGCCCGCAGAACAGAAGGAGCGATGAATGATGGGCAGAAGCGCGACAAGGTAAGGCTGTTCCTAACGGTGTTCTTGTTCTTGCAGGAGCTGAGCGCAGAAGAAAGATGCAGGCCTACTGGAGACCGATCCAAACACAGTGAGTGTCACGCTGCAGGTGCAGAAAACGCAAATCATGTTTCTCAGCCTGCGTGTGGCTTGAATAGTCTCTGGGTATCCCAGGTGTCACCCAAAAGACTAGACCGCACATGCAGTTCTGGGAACCGAAATATGTGGGGGGCATCCATCTTGTCCCCATCAATGCACTACAAGTCCAATCCCCAATGTTATCCTATGGGAGTGAGTGAGTCTGGTGCCACAAGCGCCAAGTCTGACTCCAAGTGCGTCTTTGGAGGGATGGAGAGGCCCTTGAGGGCCATGTAGGTGATCGTGGCCTGGCTCCAGCCTGACATCTTGGAGGACTGGGGACATGAGAGGCAGGAATCCTGACAGCCGCTCATTCTAGGTCTGATTCTCAGGTGGGACAAGCAGTACTAAGACATCTTTTCACTACTGTTCCTTCTCACAACCCACCTCTAACTCCGGGTACTGCTTGCTAGTATATGCACAGCATGCGATTCTAAGCAGATTAACATGCATTACTCACCGAACAGCATTTCTGATGATTGTATCTGCTTAGATTCACATGCGCCCACCCTTCATCCCCACTCGGGTGGAAGGAACATAGACGTCTTACTACTTTCTCTCTTTTATGTAATCACTCACGATAGTCCTTGGGCTTACTCATGGGCAAAAAAATACAATCGGAAAGACCTCGGCGTGTGAGGGATTTTGGGTACACTACACGTCACATTAGGGATAGTGTTACAGACACGGCTATGCCGACGTCCCCTTTCGATCCTCTAAAGACAAGATACAATACTCTGCGGTTACCACTGGATGTCGGACCATATGCACAGCATGTGAATGTAAGCAGATAGAATCATCAGAAATGCTATTACGGTGAGTAATGCATGTCTTCTCCCGCCCAAACAGACAGGAGAAGTATTATTGCCAGCCACTTGCTAACACAGAGCGCCACAATCGGGGACGGCGCATGGCCCTTTCATGCCTTTCAAACAAGGCCTTCAGCCACAGTGAGGGCCCCAGCAACTGCCCCCATGTTGCCAGTCAGTAGTGTATCAGTAAGGGCATGGCAAAAGAAAACAAAAATCAATTTTCATTCTGCAGCTTCAAAAATTGACTTTGCAGTGCCTAAATCTGTGTGTTCTCTTCCCGCTGGATATATACTAGATGTGATCACCCATTGCTATCCAACGCTGTTGCCTTCACATCGGAGTGGAGTTAATGCTCTTGAGTGGCCACGTGTTTACCCTCAGTACTGGCTAGCTGCCTCGTGATAATTGGTGGCTATTGTGCTTTCTCGCCATTAATGTATGCACCCCACGGGTGCCTTGCTCTCAACAGGGGAAGGGCTGGAGGAGGCACACATAATCAGCCCGTCCTGCCAACAATAATTACTCAACACACAGGCCTGCAGAAGACCTTTTAACTATTCCTTGAGTTTCGTAATTTAAGCGTTTGTGGCCCCTTTATTCACGAGACTGAAAGAATGTTTAAAAGGCCTTCTGCAGCGGCTATGCTGTTAGTGCAGGGCCTGGATGCTCATCAAGTGACTGGAAATATTTCCCTCCACTTTCTAAGCAGCAAGGCCTGCCGTGATAACATAGCCTGCTTGCAGAAGGCCTTTTAAATATTCTTTCCTTCTCATGAATCACGAGAAGGAAAGAATATTCAACATTCTTTCAGCATGCTGTGTTATTATTATGTGGGTGGTTACTAGAAAGTGGCTGGAATTAATATTAGTCCCACCCAAATGGGCAGGAGAAATGCTTCTTCCCAGCAGCAGCCACTTGCTAACACTCAGCCCCGCACACAAGGGGCTTGCAGAAGGCCTCCCCACCCCACCCTCTCCTAAGCACCCAAGGATATGACTCCTTACCTCAGATTGAAGTCTGAGTGGAGTTGGGGTGCTCGTGCTGTTCAGTCTCTCCCTCTGTGTTCTCCACCTGACATGGAGCTGCACACCCAGGCTGGGCTCATAGATTGAAACAATGTATTTAGCCTAGCCTGGGAGCTTCTTCCGTTGAGCTCTGCGCTCGGTGCCATAAATCATATTGCAGTTGGTACGACATGATTACTTAATTAAAGAGCAAACCAGCTTTATTATATCGCAATGCGATAACACTTATTTTATGCCTTGAGGGATAGTGTTAGACACGCCCAGGTGAACTTCCCTTTGTGATCTTTGGAAAAAAGATGCAATACTCTGCCATTACCACTAGATGTCAAACTATATGCACAGCATGTGATTCTAATCAGTTTCACAAGAATCTGAAATCTTTTTACATTCTTCCGAGGTCGATAAATGAGTATCAATTTCGGTTGGGTGATATTGTATGTAAATGTGCTCTGTAAAGCGCTTTGGATTAAGGCGCTAGATAAATAACACATCATTAAAATGAAACACACGCAACTCTAGTCATTGAACAATAGTCACATTTGAACTGCGGATACACTTTTTCCTTGCATGACATATTCGCAATTATGAGGATATGTTAATAAATACAGTCCTTTTTAAACTACAAAGTTGCTTCGACTGAGTGTTCGGGAGAGTCACATTGGGTTCTCATGTGGATATCCATGTTGCTCAGGCCTTGGAACATGGATTCTGATCATTTCTATACATTCTATGACCTGCTCTATTCTTGGCGAAATAAATACACTCTAACAGATGAAATACAGTTCTGGTTTGATTCTCATCCATGTCCTTTTGAATTGTTTTAAAGTGGCTGAAAGAAAATATGCATTCTACATTGTAGTATTCAAATTTGAATCTAGACTCGGAATTGATTGTAATCCAAAATGACTTCCACAATATTTACATTTGTGTTGGGCGCATGCAGATTTCTTTGCACTGTACATAGGCATCCTAATAAAACATGGCAGCAGTCAAAGAGTACAATCTACCAGGCCTTCTGTTAATTGTGAGAGCAAGCAAGAGGCAGAATTCGCCAACAAATGATGGAGCCTATGAATGGTGCCTCAATTCTCTTCTTGGAAGGGCCTAGCATTCTTTATTTTAGGCCTCATTTTTGCTGTAAATGTTTTTACGTTTTGATAGTGTATTGCTCCTTCAGTGGACAACTGAGCAGTCTCTTCAAGCCAACTGGTGGGCCTTTGACTAATCAGCCCTTGGTTTTTCTGATTCCGTTTTGGAATTCAGAGTCCCATTCAGGCACTCTACAACAGTCAGATTAATGAAATGCACTCTTCCAGTGCCCATTCAGGAGTAGGCTCACCTCGGTTTACTTGTATCTTTTTCAGCTCCAACCCCTTTCAAAGGGTTCTATGTTATTTCGCAGCAGTATTTTTCATTGCAGGTTTTTTCATCAGCGGTTTATTTTCTCGAAAAACTTTTTTTTTTTTTTACGGGGGGTTATTCCCCAAACCCCCCTTTTTTAAATGTTTTATTCCATTACACCCACAACCATATATTTAATTTTTTAACCCCCCGCACCCTAAAAAAACAAGTTTTTTTTTCAAAATAAAAACAGCGATGAAAAAACATGCGATGAAAAATACCACGGTGAAATGCATGTATACCTTTCAAAGCTGGTACAGTTTGTATTGCAATCATCTGTTCTGGTTGCCAGGCTACTCAAAAATAGGGTTAAAAAAAAATGTTTCTTTTCAGATCATCCTGGGGTCCCTGTAAGGCTGGTACTACAGAAAGCATTTCTAGGTCTGTGCCAGACCAAATTATTAAATCTTGCTATGTAACTGGTAGAGAGATTTTCCTTCAGGCCCTGTGGTACACAGGTAAAGTAGACACTTTTGATTAGATACCAAATAAGAGACCTTCCCTACACTATATTTGGTATTAAAATGTACTCTTTATATTTAAGAAAAGACAAAGGTGCGTACAACTTTGTGTAACAGAGAGGTCACAATTAAGTGAATATATATCCATTTTTAAATGAGAACTTTATAGAGTAAAAATTCCTTCCTGAAGAGGAAACCATAGTTGCAGCACTGTAAAAACTTTTTGGTTCAATTGGGCAAGTTCACAAGGGACCAAAAACGGACTAATATTGAGAATAGGCAATTTTCTGGTGGGTGAGTTACCTCAGTGTGAAAGTGCCCTCAAGGGGCAGTTCGTGGTGTACTGTTGGAGGCAGATGCTCAAGAATACTTGAAGATGAAGAGGCCCCGGGATGAAGAAAATGCCTGCCAGCAGTGCCAGAGGGTCAGGAGAGCATTACACAGGGACCGGGTGACCAGTTTTAAAGGAAGAGGTTGGAGGTTTCCAGAGGTAGTTGCTCTGCAAGTTGTTCAGCAACCAAAGAAACTCCAGTGATGGCACACTGATGCAGATGGATCTCCCAAATCCATAGGGGGAATGATTATTCAAGAATTGGAGATTTCCAGTCAGGAGTCGGAGCCAAAGAAGCAGAAAGCAAGACGGCTGCAGTCGTTGGTTGCCAGTGCTGCAGGATTCCTACATAGTCTTCAGGCAGAGGAGGAGGGGGATGGATTGGTGAGACCCCCAACGAAGAGTGAACATTGAAGGAACACTGGCGAGTAGCCAGGCTTTGAAGAGGAATTGGGAAGGCGAGTTTGGCTGCGCGCTCACAGGATTTGAGTTAGCACGGCCTCTGGACCTTCCCAGGTGAGGGGAGATGGAACCAGAGGGCTTGTCTGGGTTGTTGTGCAGAAGATTCTTGGCTCGTTTCGGCTCAGGGGATCTTCAGGTTTTTGGCAGTGAATGAGAACCTGTTTCTCCGTCTGGCAATACAGGTACAGTCAGGAGCTTCAGGGAGACCAGACCTTGAATCAGGGGCTGTCATCCGGTTGCCGGGTAAGGGGGGGAAAGGAGATCTGCAGAGGGTTTCTTCAGGTCTTCCTTGGAGAGTCAAAGCATCACTGTCATATTGTTTAGGATGTTAAAGGGTGCTGGTGCAGAGCTTTGGTCCTACCTCGTGCAGCAGGCATTCCAGAGTGCAGGTTTCGAGAGCCAGCTGTAGACAAGGTGAGTGGTCAAGAGGGGTGGTCTTTGACCCCTGTTGACAACCAGTGAGTGAACCCCACGCACAGTCGCCAAGAAAGAATCATGACAACAGAAGGGGCATTAAGCCAATGGCAGACTGTTAAGATTGATTTCCAAAGTCGGCCCCTTTCGGGAGAATTTTGGGAGGCCACCCTATTTATGGTAAACTAGGAAGACACTTGAGAGCTTGGCCAAAACATGCAGGCACTTTAAAAGCTCACATAGCCTCCATAGTAGGTTTTAACTGGTGTACATTGATGTAGGTACCCAGGCTCTCCTCTCACTTCCTGTGGGTGTGGTCTAGGCTGAGTGGCAGTCCTACTGACCAACCCCAGTGTGTTTGACCATCTGACCCTTTCTCCACGGGCCCCTGTAGGTATTGGTGGGCAGGTCTTTGGCCTGCCTCTTTTTGCAGTGGTACATAAAGCTCTGTCTTGTCCCTGCCTCTCTCTTGCTGCTTTGTTCTGGAATTTTGAAGAAGCAGTACTGCCGACCTGCGGAAAGAGTTTTCCCACTGATTCCCGCCATTTTAACTCACTTGGTCATACTGGTTGAGAGCAGTAGCTTGGCCATTTCCTGTCTTCTTTTGGGAGTCCATTCCAGATATGCATGGAAGGCTTGTGCACTGGGCCTAGCCTTTCATGTATGAAGTTTTACTGCTGCCTTCCCACCATTTACCACCCAGGGTCTCATGCATTGGTGGTGGAAGTTGCCACCTGAAACGGTGTCAGACATCCACAGGGTGCAAGCTGCTATCCCCGTGCTGGGATCATTTTCCATTTTGATGCCGCCCTTGTCCAAAAGCTGCAGGGAGCCCTTTTTCTAAGGGCTCCCTCATCTTCCCGGTTTCCCTCTTCTTCGCTTCCCCAGATTCTTCCTTGCTAGATTCCCCACTCCTAGCTCGAAGGTAGTCATCGTAGGAATGTACAATCAAAAAATAGTCCATAGGCGCCCCTCTGCGCGAACGAACACTGACCAGTGACCTGTTCTTTAGGAAGGTACCCGCTTGAGAGTCCGCAGCCACACTTTAGCTCACTGTACCGTTCACAGATGGGGAAATATCCATTTGCTCATCATTCTTTGTCTCGCCCACATGTGCAGTCCAGCACCGAAATGCTATGGCAATTCCCTTCTGAACATGAGTACCAAAAGCAACCCCATGCACATGTTTCAGCTTTGTTGGGCCTCATCAGTAAGGTGGAGCTGTGCCTCTCTGAGCACAGTGAGCAAGGGGTCCACGTCTGGATAGCCCTAGGAAACTTAGGGGGACTAAACCGAAGTCCCTTAAACAATCAAAAAATAGTCCATAGGCGCCCCTTTGCAAGAACGAACACGGCCCAGTGACCTGATCTTTGGGAAGGTACCCACCCGAGAGTCCGCAGCCTCATATTTAGCAGTGTTTGTTCTCAGAGGGGCGCCTATGGACTATTTTTTTATTGTAGGAATGTAGTTTGTTGTTCCTTTCCAGCATGAAGTTCTTCAGTGACTCGGGGTTCAAGTCCCTGGCACCATACCTGGTAACCACACCTGAAAAAGGCGGCTGTACTTGCCCAGGTTGTTCTGCCGTGAAAGAGCAGTTTTTGCTGAAACTACCATTGTAAGTACTTAACTGTGGGTCCTGGGCTGAGCAGTTATTCATGATACTCTCCCTCTGGTGTCCCTCTGGTCCATTGTCGAGATTATTTGGAAGCAAATATCAACAGGGTTTTACCGTTTACTTATAGGGGGGGTGTGCTGGAGAGGGGTATGTCTCCTGCTTTGATGCAACTTCTCCAGGAGCGCCTGGTTCTACATCTGATCATGGATCACTTGGTTGGGGTCTCCTCTGGGGCTCCCTGGGTTTCTTTTTGCCACGGAATCTGTATCTGTTAGGTGAAAATGACTTTTCACATAAAAGGTGATGGCCCAATGACTTTGTCATATTGATTCCTATAGAACTTTCTACCTGTCTTGGAACTCTCCTAAAGTAACTCTGGGGGTACTTAATTGCCTCTGAAAAATGGTCCTGTACCCACAAGAGGTTCAATGAGCTGTACACCAAAAAACTGGAATTTTAGGTCTTAGCTGTAATTTATTATTTATTTGTGAAGTTCTCTACTCTCCAAAGTGAATAACTGTGTGCGCTGTGACGAAGTTTGGGAACTGTGTAACTATTTTTCCTGTTGGTTGTGAATTTAATATTATTCAGATACTATGCCATAGAGGGCCCAAACTAATATTGATTACCAATGCCGGCTTTAGTGGCCTGCATGACTATATTTCCTGCTGGTGAAAATATCAGTTTCCCTTCCCTTATCTTCCTACACCTTGCTTATGTGCGTTGGGTGCCGACCGCCTGGTTGTAAAGACTCGAGGGGAGTGTCTGTACTTCTGCTCTCTATATGGTAGAGGAGAGGCACAGAGGACCCCAGCCAAGATTCTCTATTTTGGTAGCAATGGACGAGCAATCAAGGCCTAGCTTCTCAGGAGGTGATGCTGGCTGGTTCTTAAGTACAGTGTAGTCCCCAAGCACCCACAAAGGAATGTCCACACACTGTATTCAGACCTTCCAGGATTTTGCGGCATGAAATGGCAAATTTTGCGGCATGAAATGGCAAATTTTGCGGCACAAACCTTGATTTATTGCGGCATTTTTGCGGGACATTTTGTATTAACTGGAAGGAATAAGATTGCCACATTGCAGGAAATAGGCAGAGTGCAAGGCTACAAGAGAGCCAGGGTATCATTATTATGTATCTTTTGTACTAATTTAATAGAAAGAGTCCCAGATGTCTCTGGCTTGGCAGAACAGTGTTTGATTTGGCTACATTTTTTTGGTTTAATGTGCATGCCTATTTAATAGTATTAACTAAATTGATCATTATCAGTTGTAATGCTGAAAATATTCCCCTTCTATGTTCTCCAATCCCCCAAACACCCACACAGCACTCTCACCAACACACACACATCTCACAAACTCCCCATCACAACTTGCATTCCTGAACCTCTCACTCAGTCATACAAATACTCACGTGCTATGTCACACTGTCAAGTCACAATTTACACTGCCCAGCCCCTGCCACACTCCAAATCAGACTCCCAACTCACACCTTACACTCTACAATTCCTCCGGCAATATACAGTCCTTCATTCTTTTGTGCTGCTTCTGCATCTTGCATCCTTTCTCCCATTCTTTCGCACTCTTCCCTCATCCTTTTCCCCAATCTGCAGCTCACTGCCTCTTTCCGGCTGTTCCTCTCTGCTTTCTGGCTCACTGACCACACGCTCCCTCTAATTTCTGTACCTCTGCTCGCTCTGATTTCTGGCCCACTGCATCACTGCTTACTCTGCTCTCTTGTGCACCACTTCCTCCTCTGACCCACTGCTCTCCCTCTGCTTTCTTGCCTATCACTTCACATCTCACCCATCACTCTCCTATCTCTCCTTTCCATCTCATAGTGTAACAATTTTTTTAATACATATTTTGAGGCAGATCCTCAAAAAATTGGGCATTTTAAAATAGAGCCAAGGATATGCTATTTTTAGACAACCCATTTTTGGAAATGAGCAGGTCACCTTATTCTCAAAGGTGACCAGCGCATTTCCACAGGTTTGCGCTGTAGCGCTAATTGTGCGCTGGCCAGCTGGCTTGAATGGTGTTCTGGGTTGTTTGACCGAAGTGTAATTATTTGCGGCGGAACTGACCGTAGTCAATTTTGCCGCAAATTAATTTTCACTTCAGCCAAACAAAACCGAAAATGTACCTTTCACCACCACCCCACCCACCCTCCCCTACTTAACTGCTTGGTCGCTGCCGCTTCCCCTGCAACCCTCTCTCCTACCACCCTTCCAATCAGACTTTCGTCCTAAACACTCCACTGAAACTACTCTCACCTCTATTCTGAACTTCCTTCTTACTGCCTGTTAGGGAGAATTCTCTGTTTAGGCTGAATTTCCCTACCTAGTGAGTCCCCCAGCAGCTTTGCTGGATTTCTGGGGTTTAATTTTTTTCTCCTGCCAAGAGTGAGACTCTTTTACCCTCACTCTTGGACATGTTGAAGTGTGTTTTCTTGGTTAAACCTTGTGTTGAATGGGCTATGGGGTCTTTTACTCCATAGGGCCTCATGTATTTTTTGTGATGTGGGTCACACAGCACCCTCTGTGCCGTGACCCAGGGGTGTCCTAGGGACTCCCCAACATAGACTCCATACCCTGGGACTGACTACTGTCTCCCAGGGCATGTAAAGTCACCAAAGACTTTGCTAGTCTTGAATCCTGAACAGAACCAGTACAAACCATCATATTGTGGACGTACTGGCTGGGGCAATTCGATTGCCCCAGGGTCTGTTAGTCGAGGGGGCACGTCTCCGTCCCCCCTGATCGAGTTTTGGCTGGTGGCAGTGGAAACTACTTTTTATATTCGACCGCGAATATTTCCCTATGGGATTTCCCATTGTTTTAGGCTAACACATTTAATTATTTATTTACGGTAGCCTTAAACATACCGCCGGTTTATATATTTATTTTTATAACTCCGGTTGGGACTTTTTGCCAAAACTTGATTCTAAAATGGCGTTGGTGTTCGCCTCTGTAACTCTGACCCAAAGTGGAGCCCTTTGTTCCACTTTTGGCGGGCTTCTCCACAGAAGCCCTCCAAAGTGGTGCCACTCTGTCTGGGGTACTTAGGAGGGGTGGAGGGGGATTTAGGCACCCTGGACTGAGTTACCTTGGTAACTCAAGTCGCACTCCGTCCTGATTGGCCCAAGTGGTGAGCCGCCCGGCTCACCACTTAGCATGTTTGAGTGACAGCTAGGCTGGGTGAATGGGGGCTTGCTGCATAAAAGCAGGGCTTTGGGGACTGGGACTTCAGAAGTCGCCACAGGACCAAGAATCCGACGAGGGAAGAGCTGAGCCGACCTGCTTCGACGACACCACCCGGTGGAGCCCTGCTGAACCGTCTCACCACTTTTTCCCGACGACCGAGGAGAACTCTTAACGGAGTGGCTCCTTCCCTTGACTGGTGGGGACAACCAGTTTTCGCCTTCTTTCCGTTCTTTGAGGTATCTCGTGGCCGCCTTGCCTGTGCCAAGCACCCCGGCAACCGGAATACCACACTTTACCCCCATACCGCGAAAGTCGGTACCAACCCTTTAACCGGAGGACTCCGCGGCTGGTTTCTTCCCGGGCAGTGCAACGACCCTCTTCTTCTGCTCTTCAGCGAGAACTTCTTCTCCCCTGACCGACGTCGAGCCCTGCTGCCACTGCCTGGAACAACTGCCACCGCTGGAGGATCCTTTCCGCTTAAGGTACTGTGTTCCGCCTGGCTTCCCTTGCCACCGACTGTACGGGGTAGATTTAGTCCCCGGCTTTCGAACCTGGGAGTGCCTGGGACACTTTGGCTAAACTTTCTGAGCCACTCTAAACTCTTTTTGACTCTTTGCAAGACTTTGAATCTCTAACTAACAGTGTGATCTTGGGCACATTTTCGCTCCGGCTACTCTAAGAGTGGGCCCTGCCTAGTGACTTTTGCTCACCTGTGACTTTATTCTTCTTTGAGCCTATTGCAAGTGTTCTGGACCTTAGAGTGGTGTGTCTAACCTATTTCTGCTTTTTCTCCCCCTTTCTTGGAAACTACTAGAGTGTCATCTAACGTTAAGCACTCACCTCTGTTTTAATTAAGTGGTGTTAACCTAGAGTTGTCTAGATAGGAGAAAGGATTGAATTTACTTTCAGTATAACTGTGTTGAAGTGCTTTTACTATATTTTTGCTAGAGTGTTTTTAACTTATGTGTATTTTAAATAAATAACTATATACTTTTGAAACCAAGCTCTGGTCAGTGTTTGCTTGTGCTATTGTGTTTTGGTACATATTGTGTATACTTTACATACTGCCTAACTCTTCTTGAGAGAAGTCTGACTGCTCAGCCACAGCTACCAGGTAAATCTGGGTGGTACAGACTGCTACCAAAGGGGTTTACTGCTCTACCTGTAGTCTTAAATCTTTTGCAGTGTTCCCCAAGGGAACTGCACAGGTTTCTGCCTAACACTGCCCGCCATGCCGAACAATCCTCTATCCTTATTCTCCTCGATCTCTCTGTTGCCTTTGACACTGTCGATCACCCCCTCCTCCTTCACACACTCTCCTCCTTTGGATTTCTCTCTTCCCGCTCTTTTACAGTCTCCTGGGGTGGCCGGTCCTCTCCTAGCTATCCTCTTGAATATGGCGTACCCCAAGGCTCTGTGCTAGGCCCTTTCCTCTTCTCTCTATACACCTCCCTCATTGCTCCTGTTAACTCCTCGTTTGGCTTCTCCCACCACTTTGATGCTGACGACACTAAACTCTTCCTCTCCTTCTCCTCCTTCTCAACAGACCTCCACCTACAACTCTCTTCCTGCCTTACTGCCATCAAGAACTGGATGTCTTCCTGATTTCTCTCTCTCAACACTGCCAATACAGAAGTCATATTCTTTCCCTGTAACTCTCTTCCCCTTCCCTCTCCTCCCCCTTTCATTCACATCCCTCCCTCCAATCTCCCCATCTCTCCTCAGGCTTGTAACTTAGGCGTTCTCTTCGACTCCTTGCTCTCCTTCTCCCAACACATCTCCCTCACTTCTCGCTCCTGCCGCTTCCACCTCTTCAACATTCGCAAAATCCGCCCCTCTCTCACTTTCCACGCTACTAAACTCTTAATCTCCTCCCTCATCTTCTCCCGCCTCTTCTACTGCTCTTCCTTACTCTTTGGACTTCCTACTTCTCATCTTGCCCCTCTTAAGTCCATTTACCACTCTGCTGTTCGCACCCTCTGTCTCCTTACCTCCCATGATTCCATCTCTTCCTCTCTCTCCTACCTTGGCTGGCTTCCTTTTCACTCACAACTTAAATTTCAATTTCTCTGCCTTGTCTTCAAATCTCTCCATGGCCTTGCCCCTCCTTATCTCTCCTCCCTTCTCTCCTTCTACTCCCCCTCCTGTTCCCTTCGGTCCGCTGACCATTTCCTTCTCACTTCACCCCCACCCCCCTGTGCCTCCTCCCGTTTTCGCTCCTTCCAGCTCTTAGCTCCTCTAAACTGGAACTCCCTTCCACTTGCTATCCGTTCTTCCCCCACCTTCACTTCATTCTGCACTTCCCTTAAATCTCTCCTTCTCCATCCTCCTCCTTGAAACCCCTACCCCCTTCTACTTCCCCCTCCTTCACTCTTTTCCCTGACTCTCTCCCTTCCCCTCCCCCCTCTTCTTCCCTCCATTTCCTCCTCCTGCCCTCCTCCACTCCGCCCAACCTGTCCCATCTCCCTTTCCTCCCTCACCTTCAGTTAATTATTCTTTTCACTGTTTTGTTGTTTGATTGATTCACATTGTAATGCTTCACCAGTTTTATTGTTCATGTTTTATGTATTATGTTGTTCCATGTACAGCGCTTTGGCGTAAGGCGCTTTATAAATCAATAAAATACAAATACAACCCTGCGGTGTCAGATCCGACCCGCGTTAGAGGGACGGATCAGAGTCACAGGGTCCCTTTTATGTTAATTTCTTTTTTTTTCTGTCCCTGCCTCCCAATTTTGAGGAAGCGGCGGACACCCCTACAACCCCCTAATCCAAAAATACTGAACTTGGGGAGCAGTTGACACCCCCGCAACACATGTTCGTTATTTATAAAAATCGATCGAATAGTACTGGACGAAATAGGTAAAATTGTACCATTCGATCGATTTTTGTCATCAAAATGGGTAGTACCTTGAATAGAATCTGTCTCCCGACAGTGTTATGCAAGCTCCCAGCACCTTTCACAGGGACAGGCCCATCAGGGGCCTGCCACTGTAAAATGCGACCAAAAAAATGCATTTGTATCCTGTTTGAGCAACAGAAATGCAAGCAACACAGCAGCGGTTCATACCTTAAAAGAAATGCATGACATGGTCAGGAAAGACCCTGTCATGCAGTGGCACCCCCACATCGCGCGCGCGTAGGGTTGCCTACAATTTCTGCACATTTAAAAGTGCATCTTGCTTGAAAATGAGGGATGCGCTTTTAAATTGGCAGAAACAACACTATTTGATCAAGGAGGTGAAAAAGTCCATCTGAATGGGCGCGCATATAAAATGGCCCATTCATGTGTCCCTTGTGGATTGGGCTGCTCTTTTTTTGGGCGTAAGTGATGAGATTTGTTGGCGCATTTCATTTCTTGCGTAAAAAAAAGTAGAGAATCTGGCACCCTGAGTATTTTGTTTTTAAACTCTTTTTAGCAGTTTTGTTTTTTTTTTAAAAAAAGAAGAAAAAAAATGTTTTTTTTTTTAAAGATGCTGTTTTTGCACAAAACGGCCGTTTTTGCGGCATTTTGCGGGATCGCAAAATCGCTATAAACTGGAGGGTCTGTGTATTAGCTAAAACACAGTCTTTATATAATTAATGTTCAAGCTTATATACAATATCACAATAACTCACTTTGTGCTCGGTTATGTACAATGGCAAATACAGTTCTACGTGGTACCACTATTACTATTAGATCTCATTAAAGTGCATCAACTGTACGGTTACATGTCACACAAATCAGTTTGTAAAGGAAACCAAGAATAGATATAGGATGAAAGCAAGATGATAACAATAGGCAGCATACTGGCCTCTACTGTTAGACACAGTTCCGTGTGGCGATCCCCTCCCCACCTGGGCAACCTGTAGAATAAAGATATATCACAAGCCCAGTCCATATATTGTTCACAAGAATCTTTCCAACAGTTCAGCAACCCCAAAGTACCTGGTGGTGTAGAGTTCCTCATCGGAAAATCGACGGCCCTTCTTGAGTGCACTCCCTTTAAGGCAGGAGCCACTGGTCGTCGAACGTCTGGCGATGAACACAGTGAACTACGGCGGTGAAGTGGCAGCTTCGTTCCTAGCAGTGGTCGTTGACTGGGAAGCGTAAACATCCAGCAAGGATGAGGCGTGCGGGGTTCCTCAGTGTCGATAGTTCAGGACCACAAAGAGTTTGAAGAACTGTGGCCCAGCGAGGGTGTCGAGTCGTCGGCGTCTCTGTGGTCTTTGGGTGGCGGGAAACCCACCGGCAGATGCTCCTTGGTGCGTCGACGGCCTGGCCTTCTCCGGCGGGATAAGGCAGGCCGCGGTGCGGACGTGCGCATCCGTGAATTGAAAGTTCTTAGGCAACAGGAAAACGGCGGCTCCGGTCGGCGATGGCAGTCGTCGACAGTGGCGGACAACAGTCCGGGCGCTTCTCTTTGGGATTCCGCTGCAGTCCCCGTCTCCGGTCGGCAGCCTGTCATAGGTCTGTCTACCAGGGAGCTTTGGCAAAGATCAGCTGGTGCACGATGGTCCCTCGTAGCTCCGGAAGAGGGCGCCTTACCAGGTCCTCTCTGGGTCAGTCCTTGGAGTGACAGCAGCTTTCAGATTGATAAAGTAGAGCAGCATCAAGATTTCTCTTCTAGCAGGGCTTCATGGTTAAGCTTCAGTTTCAACTCCAGTTTCTCTTGAGCTTCTGAACACGAATTCTAGCAGTGAGAGGCCTCCAGATATACCAGTTGATCTCCTATTCATTCTGCTGGATCACACTCGGGCAACCAATCGGTCAGAAGGGCATTCATGCAGGCAGCCAGCCAATCAGGTGCATAGGGCATTCAGGCCATTCACTTCTCTCCAGACACTCACAACAAGATATGTGTATTGGGACAAGTACCCAGACATTCAATACTCCACACTGCATTCATACCAGTTTCGGGCAGGGCTGTCTGTCATTGTGTCAAACACCAGAAACCAGACATCCACAACAAGAAGTGCATATTGGTCACACACTCCATTCACCCAGGTCCCACCCACAGGGCGTACCCACAACATAGTCACTGGGAAGGCTCCAGCCAGTCTGGCCTGGACTTCACAACACCACCATATATGGAACTTCCACCCAACAGCCAGTCAGGGGGAAGGCACAGAGTCGGGCTTCCCAGGACTTTTGGAAAACAAGGTAACAGGCGATGGAAGGCAAGAGGCCACTGCGGCCACTTATTCCAATGACAGGGCCTGGGCATCCCAAAATGGAGGATTCTCGGAGCACCTGTCAAATTCAGCATGGAGCTGCCACCAGCCCGCACCCTGCTCTGTGAGCCACGCACAGGTGCCCAAAAACACACACTAGGGGCACAAGGTTGTACACCCACCCATGGGTGCCAGAAGGGTATCCCATGGGTCTGCACACCAAACCAAAAGAGAGAGCTGCCCCGCCAGGAGTACCACATGAACTCCTGTGCAGAAAACACGACAGAACACACGATAAAAAGCAGTAAAGGACAAGGATACAGAGGCCCTGTCCCTCCGATGCATTGCCAGCATCACACTGGTCTGCAACCTACTATATATAACACTGGTGGGTTATGTCTTTAGAATACTGCGCATAGGGGTGGAGGCCGATCGGGGATTGTTCATGCTCTTTTAGGTTGTGTGATTCCCTTGTTCTCCCCCCCCCCCCCACACAAACCCCTCCCACCCCACATCCCTTGCCATTTTATGCTGAATGCCGATCTGTGATAGTGGGACCACATAAAGGCATTGGGGTACGGAGAGTCCTTCGAGACACTGTTTTTGTACCTTTGTGTGAGCCTGGTACTCCTAACTGAGAGTTCAGCCTTGCTGTTCTGTCCATGTTACCTACCTTTTATGAGATGTTTGGCTCCCATTTGCCTTAACATACGTCAACAAAAATGCATAGACAAAATCCCTTGGTCTAAACATTTCATGACTCTACACCTCTCAAATCCACTTACAAACCTCACAATTGACCTAACCGCCTTGATATCTGACAAGTCAAACACCTGAGCCCTCACACTCATCTGGTGTACCCAACAAAACCCATGTAGAATGCACACCCACCCAGACACCAGTTTCTACTAGTTCTGCACACACCAACACAATGCCTTGTTGTTTCCCTTTTCTCCTCTAACCAACCCACCCCCTCTAATTTTTCCTTTCAGATCCACAAATCCATGCAAATTACATTGGTTCACAGTATAAACCCCAAAAACATAATGTCAATGTTTTAAGTCATTGCTGCATAAAATTGTTTTTAATAGCCACTAAGTGTATTGTATTGGAGACATCCTCATTAACACTCCATCACAATTAGGAACATGGACAGAGCATTTGTTGGTGCTGCAGCTGTCGTTTCAGTGGTTCCTTCTTCAACTGCCCAATGTGTCCTCCCTGTGGGAACCCATATTTCAACATGTCCCTTGCCCACAGTAAATTCCTCCATCCTGCATTGTTAAAGCTGCTTTTTCATGGCTTCCAGTTCCTGATCGTTTCATACCAACACACATGGTTATTTTAGCGTTGTATTTAGGTTAAATCCACTAATGTATGTCTTTATGGCAGCAGAGTTCACTGAGCTGTTTCCCCTCAAGGCAGCTCCATGTTCGGGAGTCCCATCTTTCAAAGTTTTTCATTAAAGGATCAATGGGATCAGGGAGTTCCTTGCCCTACAGGTACCAGCTCTGACAGAAACCATTGTATTGTCTACCGTCAGGTCTTGCAAGGATCTTTATATACAGGAGGAACAATGCTCACAACAGAACATGCAATAGATAAGAAATCAGATTTGATGGGAAGCAGTGAGCTTTCTTAAAATGGGGTAAGTTTGAGGCACATTCCGACCAGGTTGTGGAGGGTAGTAAATGAAGCAGTCACCGGGGACAAAACATAGGTGGACAAACATAGATTAAGGACAGCCAACATTGGAAATGTTTAAGTGCAGGTAGGTGGTACGGCTAGCTGTTCTCAGGATGTGACCTGGATGAGTGAAGTGCTAGAGTCGAGGCAGAGTAAGTGAGGGACAGAGGCAGGTTAGAAGCGAGGGAACATTTTTAGATGGTCTGATGAGAGGTAGGTTAAAAGGGTAGCTTGAAGGTGGTGAGGTAGGCTTTTATTTTGGTTTTGAACAAATACGTCTGGACTTTTTCCTAGGATGTGCGGGGAAAGAGAATTCCATGCAAGTTGAGCAAGACATGACTCTCAACACCACCTGACCAAGGACGAATTCCAATTAACGCACATACCGACGCAGCCACCTCGCAGTAGCAGCCCAAATTCTACCTGCACTCTGTACAGCATTTAGTTTCTCTCGAGCTAGGTCTGTGCTTTAAACAAAAATCACGAGAGAAAGAGCGGAAGCGAGAGGCAGCACAGGGAGGGTGACACAACGGTAGTCTAGGCAGAGCGAAGATTCTGAGTAGATTTGTGCAGTTGGATATAGGAGGATAGATACAGTGTTGCCTTACCGTGGATAGATTTGTGAACCAAGAGAAGACATTTAAATCTGGCCCTGGTTTGCACCTTCAGCCATCCAGCTGGGTGATGGTATGAGGAAGTAGTTGTGAAGTAAGGGAGTTCAGAGAGTCCTGGTAGTGAAGTTAAAGATCTTGTCTAGAGGACAGAAAGCATAGTTGGGGAGACGAAAGAGGATGCTGGCACAGTATTACAGTTTAGAGAAGAAAAGAGTGGTTAAGAGGTGTTTGGTGGTGTTGAAAGGAAGGAGGTGCCTGATTTTCCTAGTATTTAGGAGGTTGAGGGAAGCTGCTATCCCAGTTTTGGAGATGAAAGTAGAAAAGGTTTGACATGGGTCATAGATGAAGCTGAGGAAGAGTAGGGGAGAGCGTCGGGTGGGAACTGGATAGGCAGAGGGGGCGATGAGAGAGCTTTTGGCAGGGAAGAGCACCTCTGTTTCGGTAGAGTTTAACATCAGAGAGTGCAAAGACATCCAATATTTAATGGCCTACAGACAGTTGGAAGTTTTGGTAGAGTGATCAGAGGAGAGTTCAGGAAAAGAGAAGATGATTTGGGTGTCCGCAAAGAGTTGGTACGAGAACCCAAACGAGGAGATTAATGCCCCAATAGCAGAGGAGTACAGTGTAAAGCGGAGCAAACCCAAGACAGAGCCTTTTGAAACGCCAACAGTTAGAGGAGTGAGTGGAGAGGTGTTGTTGCTCCAGGAGGACAGAGAATTGGCGAGGCGCAAGGTAGGATTCAATCCAGGTAAGGGATCGATTGAGAATCCCAAGAAGAGAGTATTAAGAATATCAGAGTGATCAACAGTGTGAGAGGCAGCAGATAGGTCAAGGAGAATTAGGATAGTGGAAAGGTTTGAGTGCTTAGCAGAGGCAAAGAAGTTGGACACATTCATATGAGCAGTTTTCATGCTGTGACAGGAGTGGAAACGTGCCTGTAGGGGGTCTCAAAGGTTGTGGAAGTCTAAGAAATTGGTAAGACTGTTGAACAGCACCCTTTCAAGCACTTTAGAGTAGTACGTACAGCAGGGAAAAAGTTAGCCGGTAGGTTCATATCAGCCCCTTGCTCTTTTAGGATAGGGATGACTTGGTGATTTTGAAAATGGAGCGAAGGCAAATGTAGTTGAAGGACAGGTTGAAGAGTTCTGCAAAGTGAGAGGCCACTAAAGGGGCAATATGCTTGACTAGCTGAGGTGGAGTAAGCGGGTCTGATGGGGCACAAGAGGGTTTAGCCATCAGTAGAGATAGCACTTTGTCAGAATTAGTGCAACTAAAGGGGTGCTGGAGGCAGAGGATGATGGTAGAGTAGGCCAAGTGTAAAATGTAGGAGGAAGGAGTGTGAGGAAGGTCAGGAGTGTTTCTATAATTTTGGAAATGTTTGCAGCAAAGTATTCAGGTCATTAGCTGTAAGTGAAGTTGATAGTCATAGACTTGGGAGGAGTGAGTTTAGGGTGCCCTGTAGCCGGCAAGGATGGTTGGAGTGAGAATCAATGATGGTTAGGTAGAATTTGCTCCATCAAGAGTGGACTTGAGAGAATTCAGGGCCGACCGGTAGAGTTGCAGTTCCTCATGCGAGTGGCTATGCCTCCATTTGCTTAACAGCTGGCGCATTTCTGTGTAAGGAGAGTGTATGAATGGGGTGAACCATGGTTGAGGATGCTGAGACTTGGAGGTGAAAGTAAGCAGTGGGAAGCGAGAGGAGGATGAGTTATATACTAGGAATTGGAAGCTGGAGAAGGCAGACTGGGAACTGTAGGTCAGAGAGAGAGAGAAGGGGGAATGGCAGAAGTTTTAAGTTTCCTTTTAATAATAGGTGAAGCAAGTGGTGCGGAAAGGTCAGAGAGTAGAAAAGAGAGATAGTGGTGGAAGCAATTGAGTGATCAGATATGTATGTGTGACAGTAGTATTAGTGGTTGAGAGAGAGGTGGAGATGAATAAGAGCGCCAAAGAGTTACCCCCTGTGTGGGTATCTAAGTTATGGATAGTGTGAAGAGCGTGATCACCAAGAAAAGACTGAAGTTCAGATTTCTGAGAAGTGGTTGTAGATGGAAGGTTAAAATCACCTAAGAGAATGAGGTGATGTTTATTGGAAAGAGAATCAAGGAGTTGCCCAAGATCATCAGAGAATGGTCCAGTGGTACCAGGAGGGTGATGGATAGATGGAGGTGATGTGAACCGGTTGAGGCAGAGCAGTAGTAGAGATGGTGAAGTCAAGAGGTAGGAAAAGGACGTGGCATTGGAGATTAGTGAGACATCAACATGGAGGTGTACCTCCTGTCTGCTCAAGGAAAAATAATCATTCGAAAAAGGCCCATCAACTTGGGCTGTTTTGAGTACATTGCTAGATCGCCTGAGCTACAGATTCCTGATCTGAATGATAGTGTACCTTCCACTGGTCCTTGTTCTCAAGGGCCATGTTATAACACCCTATGTTGCTAGGAACTTGGAGCTCCCTGGGTCTGGTGTAATTTATCGATTTGGGAAAGGTGGGACTGTGGAAATTACTGGGGCATTGAGGTGGGAAAGAGTATGTGTCAGATGCCTCGACCTCTGCAGTCAGTTGAGGAGAGTGAATGAAGGATAGTTTGGAGTTGTGTAGGGCTGCCAGAATGGCAGTGTCAGATGGAGACATCCAGGTTTCAGTAATGGCAAGAAGGTCTAGGGCAGGAGAGCTGGAGGGAAAGTAGTCGGTGGTAAAGGATGTTTTGTTGCATACAGACTGAGCATTTCATGGTGCAATGTTCAGTTGATGAGGTAAGAAAGAGAAAAGAGTTTGAGTCTCAGAGCGGGCTGAGGAGTGTGTACATGAGTGTGCAGTCTATGCAGTCTTTTTACTCTTTCCTGCTTGGAGGTGGAGCCTGAACCTATGCACCCTGCTGTAGTGGTCCGGATAGCCATCTGAAGAGCCTCTCCTGTTTTAAAGGAGCGCACCTTTTTATTCACCGTCGCTGCTGCTGGCCTCCGCCCTGAGTGGTGCAGACCCCTCCAGATGTCCTCCTTCTCGTCTCCACGACAGAAGTACCAGGAACCGTGGGTCTGCAGGAAACTACCAGGAACAACTGCCGTGGCACCAGCTTCTTCCTTGAATAAGGTACTGTGTTCTGTTTCAAGGAACTAGGGTGAATCCCTTTTCTCCTCCTCCAAGGCTTGCCCTGGTCATCCTTCCCTCTTATAACTTTTGCTTCCTCTGTTGACAATATCCAAGTACTCCTGGCAACGTTGAATCTTGAACTGTCTGACTGTGTGATCCTCGACAACAGGAACCCGATTCCACTTGACACTGGTTCCGGCCTATTGACTTTTGTATTACTGTCAGCGAGTGTTCTCTGATCCTGTCTGCCTTGACAAAAGTATTGCCTATGATTTTTGCCCCCAACTCTCTCTGGTTAGCGCAGGTGCTAAGTGTGTTTTTGCCCCGGTAACACTTCTCGCCGCGGATAAGCGTTTCGTTAATACGATCGAGCTGTCAAAAAGTGATCGCATATGTATTCCCGGTAACGTCTTTTGTTTCACAACACCGGTCTGCCAAAACATAAGTTACTGACCTTGAGCTATTCTGTGACAAGAGAATTGGCTGTTTGTGGTGTATTTTACGTGTGGTTTTAATGTTATAGAAGTGTTGTGTTTTACAGATGGTTTAAAAATAAATGTACTTCTATTTTTTTTCCCTGAAACCTTGAGTCAGTGTTTGCTTGAGTCACAGTAATTGTGGTCCTTTGTGTAATCTCTACTACTGCTCATTTACTCTTGAGATAAGTCTGGCTGCTCCGCTACTGCTACCACTTTAACATAGTAGTACAGGCTTGTACCAAAGGTGAACTTGTATTACCACTTGTAGTCTTAATTGTCTGTAGTGGTCCCTAAGGGCACTGCACAGTATTCTGCCTAACAATCGCGAGTACACTCCGGAGCCTCTTTGGGACGAGTTCTATGGCTCCCTTTCTTAACATTGCTCGTACCTCCAGAAGCAGTTGTGGGACGTGGTTTTCCTTTCTGGCCACGGGTGGAATGCGGGGCCACCTCTTTCGGAATTCCATGGGGTGCCCGCGGGCCAGGACATCTAGCACCCAATGGTCGGTGGAGATGGACTCCCACACGCTGACGAATTTCGCCAGTCTCCCACCTGGGTACTTCGGTGGGGGCCCGACGCAACTGTCGGTTCAGTCCTGTTTCGCCGCGGCCTTGCTGCCTTGGCCTCCTTGGCGACGGGATCCTCCTGTGTCTTGCCACGTCCTCTGTAACTCTGTAAGCCTCCTGCGATGAGGAGTGGGCCGCTTGGCAGTACGATGAGGAACCGCCGCTCAATCCTTTGGAGGCACCTTGTTTGCCTCCGGAGCTCCGAAAGGAGGGCCGTCACTGTTGAACACCCAAGGCCCGAGCCGTCTCAGTGTATGCTTTGATGGCCTGCAGTGACTCGTCCACTGTCTTGCCGAACAGGTTGTTCCCGTCAAAGGGCATGTCCAGTACCCTGGTCTGCACGTCTGTCATGCCGCGCGGCACTTGGCGCCTGTGGAACCGCTGGCGGCGCGGACATTATTCCGCCGCACACGCTGGTAGCCCGTCATGCCCACCTGCAGCACTGCCCGTGCGTATGCGCGCTGACGCGGCCCGGAGTTTAAATACAGCAGCTTCCGGGTTGCGTACGCGTTGCAACGCTTCCGGTTTCCTCCGTTAGTGCTGCCTGCCTTTTGCCTGCTCTTCCCTCGCTCGCCCTTGTTGCAGTTTTTTCCCGATCGCTATCGGGTCCCGGTCCTCTTAATCCTTGTTTGCCTTCTGCCCTCCTTTCTTCTGCTATATTTCCTTCCTCCCCTCTCGCCACCCTTCTTCTCCCGGCTCTTCTCTGTGCCTGTTCTTTTACCTTAATTTCCCCTTCCTGTTTTTCCTTCTGCCTGCCTCCTTGTGTACCAGACCTCGGCCTGTTTTCTTGGATTGCTGATTCTACTGTTCGGATACCTTCCTCTGTGATCTCCCGTATACCGGATCCTGGCCTGTATTAGGACTGTCTATTCTCTTTGTGCTACACCTATGGACTTGGTTCCCCTTGTGGTATTCCTTACTACGTACTGACTACCTTCCTCCGGAGCATCTACCTATCTACCACGGAGTTCAGCTTCAGCCGACTGCATTTCTTCCAGCATACCAGCTCATTTGTTAGGAGAGTCACACAGGTCGCTCAGGTTTTTTTTGTGCCACTTGGCTTTTTCCCCTTCCCGGCGTTCCCGGGAGGAGGCACCGGGTACCCTTCTTGGGTGACACGGTGGCTTCCTTCCGTGGGCGCCCTTACCTACACAAAAAAAAGGAGCGACCAAGAAGTAAAGGAAAGAAGGGAACAGGAAGAAGAGATGAAGGTGAGGAGTTAGGGGAGGGTGGTGAATCTGATTCTACGTTCTCTGACAAGGATATCACCGATCCCGGTGACAACGTCCTGGTCTGCACATCCTGATGGAAGTCGGTGGCCTTGAACCAACTGCACCGGCAAAGGCAAACACCGTTGCCCATCTGACAAAAGCTGGTGTCAGCGATGTCCGTGGCCACCGTAATGGCGTGGTCCGCTGCCACCTTGTCGTCTGGGAGGAAGTCTAGCAGGGGAGCGATCTTGAACCACAGCTCCCTGACATAGCGTGCCACGATCGCGAGGGTGTTGGCCGCTTTGATCGTCGCCGCCGACGAGATGACCAGTCGTCCCATGGCATCCAGCTTCTTCCCCTCGCCGTACGGTGGTGATGTTGAAGTTGACACTGTTGCCCCCGCCACTTTCTTCTTGGCCGCCGCGGAGACCACTGAATCCGGGGACGGCTGTGCCCTGAGACACACAGGGGCGGTGTCTGGGACCCGGTACTACTTCTCGTCCCGGACCCTCCTAGCAGGGGCCGTGGACGGGTTCTTCAGGAGCGCCAGCCCCTCGTCCCAGATGTCGTCCAGTAACGGGATTGAAAGGACAGTCTTCCTCTTGGCCTCCCGCCATTGGTAGAGGAAACCTTCCTTCTGTTCTTCGGGGCAGCGCTGGAAGAGCTTAGATGCCCTGGCAATCATGGCATGGAAGGAGCCAATTTCGTCGGGCGTGGGGGGGGAGGCCCCAAGAGGTGGTGAAGGGAGGTCCAGTCCGTCCCCGTCGTTGCCGTCTCTGTTCCCGTCTCATCCCTCGGAGGAGGGGATAGGGTGAAGGCTGGAAGGTGGGGAGGAGGATGGACTTGTCTCCGCTTGTTAGGCGGGCTCCCCGACAGACCAGGCCCCGCTGGGTCGTCGGTGGGGGTAAGGGCATCCTTGTCCTTCTCTCGGTCCACAGGTTCTGTATCGCCATCAGGATAGCTCCTGAGTTGGTAAGGGTACTGGCTGCAACGGGACCGACGGTTGGGGCGCTGGGTCCTCCGCGGTGATATCTTACTCGTCGGCCCCCTCGTTGCTCTCCTCGTCGGGATCCTTCCCGTGGGCCCTGTATACCTCGAACTTCTTGTCCAGGATCCTTTGGACGCTCGCCAACTCATCCTCGGAGGTGGTGTCCGTGTCTGTTAAGGCTATTGCGCACCCCCCCCCTATTTTTCCTGATGGGGTTTCACGGGGGTCTTCTCGATGGGCAGAAAAGATGATTCCCTCTGGGGTGGCAGGGAAACTCTAGCCCCTGAAATCGTCTCCACTGGGGAAGCCTCCGCAGGTTTCGCCAGGGCCGCCACGACTCCCTCAATCGAGGCCTTAGCCGGGTGAATCGGGGCCTTCACGACCTTGGGCTTGCCTGAGGCCTTCACCTTGGTGGGAGGGTCACCGCCTCGCTTCCCCTCGGCTGTCTCCGTCAGGATCGACCAGGGCTTCTCCCGAAGCTTACCCGGGTTCTCCGATTTCCTCTTCCCCGAGCCAGAGCGTTGGCTCGTGGTTGATGGCGTCGGTGATAATGCGCCCTGCCTGCAGCTGAGAAGCCCGACCGATCGGTGCTCCCGGTGCCCGCGGACTCGCAGTGCTTAGCTTTTTGTTGGGCCCCCGTCGCCGGAGTGCCCTCAAAGGTCTTAGAAGACCGCTCAGATTTCTTCCTCTTCTCAACCACTGCTGGGCTCTTTCCCTCCAGCCAGCTGGCGAGTCGAATAAGACGATCCTTCATCGTCCGTTCAGACATGTTCTTACAAAATGCACAGTCCTTCTCCACGTGCGATTTGTCGTCGTGAAGGCAGTAGAGGCACTGAGTGCTCTTCCTCCTTAAAGGCGTTCTGAAGCCCGCATCCAGGGCAGCTCCTGAACAGCTTGACTCCAACAGGTGTCATGCTTCCCTTGTCCTGAGCCACGTCCACGTGGGGTAGGCCGCAAAGATCTTCTGGAATCCTCCGAGAAGTGGAAACACGACGAAAAAATGCCCTTGAGGGACGTAGAAAATTCCGAGAACGGATCCCTGTTGATCGGAAGTGAAAACAGTGGAGCTTGAGGCTCGATTGGCCGAAAATATAAGAGTAAACTCTTCGAAAAAACGCAGTAAAAGTTCAAGAACTACAGCACAAGCACTCCCAACACTTGAACGTGTGGTAAAAATCTGAAGATGGCTGCCAGAGGAGGGGCTTAGGTAGAGGGCAGTCATTGGCTGGGGTCAGTATGACCCAGAGACCAGTGATTGGTTACTAGTAGAAAGACAGTTCAGAAACGAAACCGAGGATTCCCAGCCTGACGACGGGAAATATTTGAGCATGTGAATCCATGCCAGACCCCATGCTGGAGAATTACCTGTAACTGTATTTCTCCAGCATTGGTATCTTTCATAGATTCACATGCTTGAATATTCCCGTCAGACTGGGAATCCTCAATGATCAAAATAATTAACATTTTTTAATATACATCCCTTCTCCCCTAGATAATGTATGTAATTACTCTTTTGTGGCCTATGAGCCATTCTATTGTGTAGTCCCTCCACTTCACTTTGGTCCTTTATGGCCCGACCAATGAGGTGACAGGGTTTAAGCTCCGCCTCAGTCGGCCATCTTCAGATTTTGAACCGTAGAAACTACAGTATGATGGGTGCTGAGCATAGGAGCAGCCTCTCAGGGGAGACGGGTGGGTGCATGTGAATCTTATGAAAGATACCAATGCTGGAGAAATACAGTTACAGGTAACTAAGACTTCGCCAGCATTGGATCTTTCATAGATGGAGATGCTTGAATAGAATACCAAGCAGTTAAAGCATGCCACCATCATATACATATATACATAAATAAGCATAGATGCAGAAACGTTATTTCTGACAAACCTTTACCATGCAGTAACACAACGGTTACCTACTCATGGAAAGGCGGGAAAGGAGGCTGGTGCTACCTTATGCAAAGAGGTGGCGGAGCACTGCCTGTCCAACTGCTGATTCCTTGTTGGCATCTTCTGCTAGGCAGTAGTGTTTGGCGAATGTGAGCAGAGTGCTCCAGGTAGCGGCTCTGCAGATGTACTTCAAGGGTACCCCTGCGTGAAACGCTACTGATGCTGTTCTCCCTCCGGTGGAATGTGCTGAAGGCGGTCTGGAGAGGGGGTCGCCCTTCAATTGATGACAATGGGTGATGCATAATGAGACCCATCTTGCCAGACTTTGTTTAGAGATATGTTGCCCTTTTGTGCGACCAGTGAAGGCAATAAACAGTCTGTCAGATAAGCGGAACTCCTTAGTTCTCGACAAGTAGAATTTCAAAACCCTAGTCAAATCTAGGGAGTGTAAAGATCTTTCCGCCTCCGAGGTATGGTTCCGGAAGAAAGATGGTAGACCTTGCACAGAAACTTTGGGTGTGTCCTCAAAATGACGCCGTCTTACTGAAACAAAGTAAAAGGAGGTTCTGAAGACAAGGCTTGCAATCCACTGGTTCTCCTGGCCGAAGTCATGGCTATCAAAAAAGCCGTTTTCCTAGATAAGAATTTTATTTCACATCTGTGAATGGGTTTGAAAGGGGGTTCCATGAGGGCCGTAGGCACAGTGTTTAGGCTCCAGGAAGGAACTGATGAGGGCGTAGGAGGATAAGTACGCATCAACCCCTTCAGGAAGATGTTGATGGCTGGAAGGGAGAGTAATGACTGCGCTTATGGAATCGCCGTGTATGCCGATATGGCCGACAGGTGAACTTTGATGGAGGATAGGGAGAGACCTGATTTAGCCAAATGTAATAAGTAAGGTAGAATCTGTTCTACCGAAGCTGTAAGTGGGTCAATAGCAGATGTTTCACACCACATAGAGAAGCGGGTCCATTTCCTCATGTAGGTGATCCTTGTCGAAGGGGCTCTAGAGGCCTTGATTATGTCCCAGCAGTCCTCCGGAAGATTTGCGTTCATGAGTTTGAGCTGCTCGGGAACCAAGCCTTGAGGGAGAGGCTCACTGGGTCGTGGTGGAGGACTTTGTGGTTCTGCTGAGTCAAGAGGTATTGATGTGCCTGGAGGTGAATTGGAGGCCACCTGCATAGATGCTGCAGCATTGGATACCAGATCTGTCGTGCCCAGTCCAGCGCTATTAGGATCATGGAGCAATCCTGTTCCTTCATTCTGCGCAGAACTCTGGCTATGAGTGGTATTGGGGGGGGGGGGGCGGAGCATAACAGAGTTTCCCTGTCCATCAACCGAGAATGCACCTCCTGCTGTCTGATGATCCGGGTACTTTGAGGCGAATGCGTGACATTTTCTGTTGACTCCGGTGGCAAAGAGGTCGATCTGTGGGTGGCCCCATACAGAGAAAATCCGTTGAACGTTTTCGTCTAACTCCCATTGGTGGGATGACGCATACTCCCTGCTCAGTTTGTCCGCTAAGACATTTTCCACTCCCGGTAAATGTTCTGCCCTGATCTGGACTTTGTGGTGCAAGGCCCATGAGCATAGAAGTTGAGCTTCCTGTGATAAAATCTGACTTTGTGCCCCCCTTGCTTGTTTGTGTAGTGCATGGAGATTGTATTGTCTGTCTGGATGGTCAAGACTTGACCCACCACTACTGGAAGGAAAGCTTTTAGAGCCCAACGTATTGCCCTGAGCTCTAGGACATTAATGTGGAGCTGTGATTCCTGGTCTGACCAAGCCCCTTTTGTCTGGAGGTCCGCTAAGTGCACTCCCCATCCCGAAAGGGACGCATCTGTCCTTAAGAGAAGAGAAGAGTAGATGTTGGTGAATGGAATGGCATCCCTTGTATCAGGTTCCATGGAGTATTCCACCATCGAAGCGCCTTATGCACTGCCGTCGGTATCTGGACTACATCTTCCCATGAACCCATGGCTCGTTTCCATTGGTGGTGCAGGGCCTCCTGGATTGGTCTCAAGCGAAGTCTGCAGTTTGAGAAATCTACATAAGGACATCATGCCCAGGAGGGATTTGAAAGAGCGTACCATGGCCGTCTCTTTTTCTAGGAACAATGATGTTGAGCGGAGGATGGCTGTTACTCTGTCTGCCAATGGTCTTACCCTGGGAATGGTGGTGTCGAACTCGGCCCCCAGAAAGAGAACAGTCTTGCTGGGTACTGGGCAGGATTCGATGTTTATCAAAAAACCTAACCCTTTTAGTAGTTTTATCGTTTTCGATACTGCCACTTGAGTTTGACTGTAGGAGCTTGCCCTTATCAACCAGTCGGCCAAATATGGAAAGGCCTCCGTTCCCAACCTTCTGAGGTTCGCTGCTACGGGTGCCAGACATTTGGTAAATACCCTCGGTGCCAATTTCAGCCCGAACGGGAGTACCCTGAATTGGAAATGTAGGTCTCCTATAGCAAACCTGAGGAACTGTCTGTGGACAGGATGAATTGGAATGCGTCTTCTAAGTCCAGAGTGGCTAGAAAGTTGTTTCTGTTCAGCCACGGTAAGACGCCTTGCAGGGATATAATTTTGAATTTGATGAATTTTATGCGTTTGATGTATTTGTTGAGTGCCCTTAAATCCAATATGGGCCTCCATTGACTGTTTTTCTTTTTGATTAGAAAGAAGCGGGAATAGAAACCTTTTCCTTTCTGGGGATAAGGAACTGGCTCTATAGCTGCTTTGTGCAGTATTTTTTTTACTTATGCCATGACGTTCCGCAGCATGTGAACTTTGAGGGGTGGGGGCAAGGGATGGAGGTGGTCTAGGAATTCTATGGTGTGACCCCTGCGGGACCACCTGTAATACCCACGTGTCCGATGTTATTGAATTCCAGCGTTGAAAAAATATTGGCTTACCCTTACCCCCACAGGTGCTCGACGGAGGGGCAACAATCGAATGGTCAATTTTGTTTGTTCTGGGCTTTACCTTGGGAAGAGCCGCGCCTTCCTCTCTGGGAATACCTGTTGGCGGATTGATATCTGTTGCCTTGGAACGTGTTACCTTGCGACCTTTGACCATAGGAAGAACGTGTATATCCTCTGTTGTTTGACGCTGAACCTCGAAAGGGCCGAAAAGACCTGCGGTCTTCATATTTATCCTTCAGGGAACTAATCGCTCGAGCTGTGTCCGTGTCCGTTTTAATTCCTTTTAGATGGTCATCTACTTTTTTGCCAAATAATTATTGCCCATCGAAGGGCATGTCCAAAATTTGTGCCTGCACTTCAGGCCTGAAATTCGTGGCCTTCATCCATGCCTGTCTCCTTAGCACCGTGCCATGGGCCATTTGTCTGAAACCTGACTCGGACACATCAACAGCAGCGTCGATCATATGGTCTGAAGTAGCTTCTCCATCCTCAAAGATGGACCTGTCTTCTACCTGGAAATCTGCTGGCAGATGTTTGGTCAGTTTAGACATGCGAAGCCAAAGTTTGCGATCAGACCTGGCTGTCATGGCTAATGCGTTGCCCGCACTAATCGTGAGAGAGGCTGAGGAAGACACCTTTCTACAGATGGCTTCCAGCTTACGACCCTCCTTGTCTGGTGGTACTGACAGTGGTGATGATGGGTTGGATAACTTCTTTCTAGCCGCTACTGTGATGACAGAGTCTGGCTTAGTATGACCCCTTAAACAAAGCAGTGCCGAATCAGGTGCCTTGTACTTCTTTTCAGGTCTTGACACTAATACATGTGTGGATAAGGCGTGGCGAGTATCTTCGACCCAGACTCCCAAATTGTGTCGAAGAGGAATGGTGGTAACTGTTCTTTTGCGTTTGTCTCTGCGCTCATAAAGCACTGACTTCTTCTCTTCTGATGAAACTTGTATTTTGAACAAGTCCGCAGCTTTACCAATTATAGTATGAAATGATACCAAATCATCCGGAGGTAACGAATCACCTGGGGAGTCTTTCTTTCTGAGTTTCTCGACGATATAATCATCCCATTTACTGGGAGCATCGGGTTCCTGCGTAATCTCCCCATCCTCAGGGTCCGAAAAATCCCTGAACGGGTCCTCTTGCCAATCAGATACTGACACAGATGACGGTACCGTAGTTGGATCTCGGACTGGCGATCAAGGTCTATGCGGTGATGCTGGAGAGGGGACTCTTGTCGATGAAGCACTGAGTGTTCTGCTCCTGGATCTATGTGTTGGCTCAGGTGATAGTGCTCTTTTCTGTTGTCTATTCCTGGAAGGGGAGTGTCTGGGTGTGCTATGCCGAGGTGAAGCATCCCTCAGCAGAGTTCTTGGCTCCTTTGGTACAGAAGACCTATTCTTTTGCTCGTGGCGCCTGTTAGATTCCTGAATGATTCTTTGCATCAATGCCATAAGCCCCGGGTCATAAGGATCAGCCATGTCCTCTGAATCCATTTTCCAAGGAGGGCTGTTTTCCTTAGGAATGAGGAAAGCTCACCAAGAATCTCCGTGTCTGAGAACTCCTGAAGAATGACGTCCGGGAGTTCTGTCATCTTTTTAAACGAGGACAGTTGTGCTCCAACTGGTTCAGGTGTATCTGAAATTGGAGACGTTACTTCCAAAGACTTGTGGAGACTGCTGATGTTGGATGGTTTATCTGTGGCGTCAGTTACTGGTGTTGTGGGTTCTACTTCTTCAGAAGACACAGAATAGTCGACGGTACTTTCGTCGACGGTGGTTTCGCAGACAAAGACTTTAAAGATGGTTGATTTGTGGACGAGAGCTTCCTTCGACGACTGCTTCGTGGACGACGACTTCGGCGAGGATTTGGTCATGGACGATGACGCTTGGAGTATTCTTGTAGTTGATAATGGCTTCGACGGCTTGGTCGTCGGTGAGTCCCAGACCTTGCTGCCGATCGTGGATGGCTTCTCCGTGGATGACTGTCCCCTCCCCCTCCCAATCCTCTCCCCCCCACCCTGTTTTTTTTTAAACGCCTCCTTTCCTTTGGAGGTAGTTTTTTCTTCAGGATGACGTGCCTTGTGGTGTCCTGAGTCCAAGGAAGGCATAGAAGAAGTGGCTTCCAACTTTCTTTTAGTCTTATGAGAGGGAGCGGAACTCCTTTCCACTGAAGAGGCCCTTCTCTTTGAAGTTTGTCTCGCGGATGGTTTAGTAGACGATACAGGAGCTGTCTTGGCAGACTTCTCGTCAGAGGACAGACCTTTGGCTTCTAGGTGTAACAGAAGTATCCTGTGTCTGTCTTGCAAGGTTTTGGTGGAGAAAGTCCTGCAAATGTCACATTTGTTGATGTAATGTGGGCATCTGAAGCAGTGTTAGTTTTTGGTTGAACCTTGGTTGTCTGCGGGGAAGTGAAGTTTTCCACATTGTGTGTCACATCAGGATCTTAGTAATCTGATTTCTACATTGTTTGTTCATCCAACTGTTGGCTTTCCAACTTGTCGTCCTGTGGGGTGGTCTCCACGGGGGAAGTGCTGATCGGCTGTACAGGCTCTTTAGGAATGTTTGTGGGTGCCGCCTCAGTGAGGCGCTGAGTGAGTTTGTTTGTGGCGGGTTCCCATTTGGTGGGTTCTGTCATCTTCGGTGAAGGGGAAACCGTTATGGATAGGGTTTTGGTTCGTTGTCTCGTGTGAGGGCCGGCTGCAGTTTGTCTTCACACATTCTGTTTATGCGGCGGCCATTCGAAAGGGCTGAAGGAGTTTCCGTATCAATGAGCTAATTAGGTGTATTTCCTTTGTCCGCTGATGCAGCTGCTGTTCTTTGCTGTTCAGGCCGGCGGCGCTCCTGGGTCAAAGGCAGAGAGCCTGCAGTCCCCAGTGGTGCGCGGTGCCGGGTGGAAATCGGAAGATCTGCGAAGTCTTGCGCAGGTTTCCGACTAGGTAAGTCTTTTCGTTCGTCCAGTTGGACAGCTGATGTTCTATGTTGTTGAGGCCGGCGGCACTCCTTGGTCAAAGGCGATGGGCCCAGTATTTCCCAATGGCGTTTGCTATTCGGAGTTTGACCTCCTAGAATAATATGTCCTGGGTTCCCAAGATGCACAAGGGTGAATTAGTGTGCACAGTTCCCAACTTGCGAAGAGCAGCCTGCCAAGGTATAGGTGCTCGTCTCCTGGAGTGAGTTTAGTCACTGTGTCTGCTGCCAGAAGATAGGATTGCAGTTTTTCACATCTGAGGAGAGAAGTGGAGGTGGGTCCCGTGTGGAATCTAGGGGCGGGCTTCAAGTGTTGCAATCAAGCAGAAAGCCGGGGGTCCCGAAGTCCAAGTTGGCAAAAGGTTTTCATTGCGACAGCATGCAGCTTTCCTCACCTATAGTGCTGGGGGGGAGTCCTCCAAGTTTGTCCACGTTTGCAGCAGACATGGACTGTTGGTGAGAAATTCGACTGAGGTGGGGGCGCCCGGGTGCACATCCGTGCACGGACTGCATAGACTGCACACTCCCGTCCACACTTTGCAGCCAACTCCGCGGAATGAAAGGACAATTATGCAGCGATTTCGACCACAAAGAGGATCCTCTGGCTGTGGAAGATGAGCTGGTTGACCCCACCAGGCTCAAGGGAAGCAGACTCCGGACTGGATCTTCTCTGGTTGTCGAAGGGTAGATAGCTCAGGACTGCAGCAGGGCCTCACCAGGACAGGGTAGTTGCAGCAGCTGTCGTCTTCTCCGCTTCTCTTCGGTTCCTGGTAGTTCCAGTGGCGACTTCCAGCCCAAGAGTCCTGCCTTTTATCCTGCCTTTTATCCTGCCTTTTGTCGCAAATAAGTCTATCTGGGGATTGCCCCATCGTCGGAATAGGGGTCCACCTGATCCTGCCGAAGTTCCCGCTCGTGGCACGAGCGTAGCTCCCTGCTGAGCGAGTCAGCGATGGTGTTCTTTATTCCTGCCAGATGGAAAGGTACCAGGAACATCCCTTGGACGACGGCCCAGTGCCACAGGTCCTGCGCTTCCTTGGATAGGGCTTGGGATCTGGTGCCCCCCTGCTTCCGGATGTAGAACATCGTGGTGGTGTTGTCGGTGAAGATCCTTATCACCTTGCTCTTGAGGGACGGTAGGAACGGCTCAGAGCTCCAGGACATTGATGTGTAGTGATCTCTCCTCCGGGAGCCAGAGGCCTCAGTGCAGTAACACAGGGTTGTCTCTAAGACTTCACAATGACTCCTTTTTCTGGGCTGACTACTGTCACCCAGAAACAGGTAAAGTTGCCATTAACTTTACATAGTCTTAACTACAGACCCAGTACAACCCATCTTACATGGAGTACTGGAAAGGGTTAATTCCTACCCCTTGTTGTCTGTGCCCCTCTGAGCTTTGTTTTTCTCTTAACATTTAGACTTGGCTGGTGGCAGTGGTATCTACCCAAACTTTTCTACCGCGATTATACTATATAAACGTGGTATTGTTTTAGGCTATTACATTAGCCTCGAACATAAACCCGCTTGACCAAATCGTCTTTCTTTTGGCTCCGGTTGGGTTTATTCGCCATTTCTTTTTGTTAAAGTCCTTCTTGTGTTTTACTTTGCGCAGCAAACTAGGTTCGCCTTCTTTGTTCACTGTCTTTTGGCAGGCTTCTGCAGAGAAGCCCTCCTCTTGGCGCCTGGGTGTCTAGGTAGGCTGAATGTGGGGAAGGGGTGTAGTCGCCACCTGCACCAGGTATCCTAGGAAACCCAAGTCGCACTTTGCCATTATTGGCTGAGGTGGTTGTCCCGGCTCGACAACCCCCCTGCTGCGTGATTGACAGCCAGGCTGTGTGATTGGGGGTTTTGCGCATAAAAGGCAGGTCTCTTGGGCTAGAAGTCAGTCACCTCTGGAACTACAAGGAAGCGGAGAGAACAACGGCTGCTGCAACTTCCCCGTCCCGGTGAAGCCCTGCTGCAGTCCTCAGCTATCTTCCCTTCAACGACTAAGGAGATCTAGTCCGAAGTCGTCTTCCCTTGAGCCTGGTGGGGATAACCAGCTCATCTTCTTCAGACAGAGATCTCCTCCGTGGTCGAAATTGCTGCACACTGCTGTAGTGGTCCGGATAGCCACTTGCTGAGCTTCTCCTGTTTTTAAGGAGCACACCTTTTTCGTTGTCGCTGCTGCCGGCTTCATCCCTGTGTGGTGCAGAACCCCTTCAGACATCCTCCTTCACAACAAAGCTCCAGGAATCGTGGGTCTGTGGGAAACCAACAGGAACAACTGCCATGGCACCAGCTGCATCGTTGGAATAAGGTACTGTGCTCTACTCGAGGAAACTGGGTGAATCCCTTTTCTTCATCCTCAAGGCTTGTCCTTGTCTTCCCTCCTTCTTATAACTTTTGCTTCCGAACAGTGACAATATCCAAGTACTTTTGGGCTACGCAGAATCATGAACTGTCTAACAGTGTGATCTTCGGCACAGGTCTCCGGTGTCACTTAAACCTGGCTCCGACGCTTTGACTTTTGGACTCCCGTTTCTGAGTGTTTCTTGATACTGCCTGCCTAACCTAAATATTGCCTGTGATTCTTGCCTCCAACTTCCTCTAGGTATCTCAGGTGCTAAGTGTGCTTTTGCCCCGGTAGCATTTCATGTCACGGATACACGTTTATTGAGTAGACCGAACTGTCAAAAAGTGATCGCAACCGTATCTGCGGTATCGTGTTTTTTTCATAACACCGGTTCATTCAAACACAGGGTACTTACCTTGAGACATACTGTACAAAGTGAATTGGTTAGTTGTAGTATATTTAACGTGTGATTTTGTTTAAAGTTTAATAGAGGTGTTGTGTTTCTAACTGATGGTTTAAAAATAAATGTACTTAGATTTTTTACCTGAAACCTTGAGTCAGTGTTTGCTTGAGTCACAGAAATTGTGGTCCCTTTGTGTAATCTCTGCTACTGCTCATATACTTTGCGATAAGCCTGGCTGCTCTGCTACTGCTACCACTATAACTTAGTAGTACGGGCTTGTAGCAAAGGTAAACTTGTATTGCCACCTGTAGTCTTAATTGTGTGTAGTGGTCCCTAAGTGCACTGCACAGGATTCTTCCTAACACTACCTCTCTGCAGCTCTTATCTTGGTCCTACTGCCGCTTTGCGTACTACCAAATCTGAAAATGGCTGCCAGAGGAGGGGCTTAGGTAGAGGGCAGTCATTGGCTGGGGGCATTATGACCCAGAGACCAGTGATTGGTTACTAGTAGAAAAACAGTTCAGAAACAAAATTGAAACTGATTTTTTCTCCAGCATGGGGTCTGGCATGGATTCACATGCTCATGAATATTCCCCGTCGTCAGGCTGGGAATCCTCGGTAAAGAAAAAATCAGTATCAGTTTCGTTTCTGATCTGTCTTTCGTAGTAGTAACCAATCACTGATCTCTGCGTCACACTGACCACAGCCAATGACTGCCCTCTACCTAAGCCCCGCCTCTGGCAGCCATCTTCAGATTTTTACCGCACGTTCAAGTGTTGGGATCCTTGTGCTATTGCTCTCGAGCGTTAGTGCTATTCTTCACGTTTTTTTCTCAAAAAAATTCTCTTTTTCGGTCAAAAGAGCCTCAAGCTCCACCGTTTCTTCCGATCAACGGGGATCCGTGTCGGATTAGTCTACGCCCCTCAAGGGTGAAGATTCCGTCGAGCCACGCTTTTGGAGGACTCCAGAAGTTTCTCAGGCCCATCTCGGACATGGCCCAGGAGAAGGGAAGCTCGACGCCCGGAAAGCTGTTCAGAGTGTGCCCTGGATGCCAGCTTCAGAATGTCTTTAAGGAGGGCGAGCACTCCCTTTGTCTTTACTGCCTACATGAGGACAAGACGCACGTGGAGAAGGACTGTGCGTTTTGCGGCAATATGTCGGAGCGGACCATGAAGGACCGCCATCAACGTCTCGCCAACTGGCTGGAAGGAAAGAGCCCGTCAGGCGAGAAGAAGAAGTCCGAGCGGTCTTCTAAGACCTTTGAGGGTGCCCCGGGGACGGGGGTCCAACAGAAGGCCAAGCACCGCGAGTCCGCTGGCACCGGGAGCGCCGAACGGTCGGGCTCTACGGGCGCCAGGCAGGGCGCATCCTCCCCGGCGCCATCAACCACGAGCCAACGCTCTGGCTCAGTTAAGAGGAAGGCCGAGCACCCGGCGAAGCTCCTGGAGAGACCCCGGTCGAGCTCGAAGGCCCCATCGGAGGGGGAGCGAGGCGGTGACCCTCCCCCCAAGGAGAAGGCGGTGAGTGCACCTAAGGTGGTGAAAGCCTTAATCCATCCAGCCAAGGGCTCTATCGAGACAGTCGCGGCGGCCCTGGCTCAGCCTGTGGAGGCTACACCAGTGGTGGCGACCTCGGGGCCCAGAGTCTCCCTGCCACCGCGGAGGGAATCCTCTTTCATGCCCATCAACAGGACCCCCGTGAAACCTCCAACGGAGAAGAAAAAGGGGGGGGCAGGAGGTCGTCGTGGATTCGGCCTCAACCTCTGAGGAAGAGCTGATCGAAGTCTTAAGCCACAGCGTTGGCGTGGAAGAAGACCAGCCCGTCGGGAGGGACCCCGACGTAGAAGATGACGAGAACGTCGAGGGTGCCGACGGGGCTCCTGACCGCCCGTCGGACTCCCCTCAACCAGTGCCGCAAGACAACTCAGCGGCCATTTTGTTGGCTATACAGTCCTTATTCTCAGAGATAAGGACGAGACTGCCGTTACCACCAACGGAGGAACCGCTCCCGAAGCCAGGCCCTTCTGGGAGCCCTCCCCCTAAGAGAAGAAGGATTCATCCTCCACCTCCTTTTGAGCCATCGCGCCCTGTTCAGCCCTCCTCCCTGTCCACGACACGTGGGGATGATACGGGGACTGACACGGCCGCGACGGGTACAGACGACGAGGTTTACGACGAGGATCTCCCGTCGTCACCTCCCACCCGGGCTTCCCCGCCCGACGAGATTGGATCGTTTCACTCCATGATCGCCAGGGCATCTGAGCTTTTCCAGCTCTGCCCGGAAGAGAAGAAGGAGGAAGGTTTCCTTTATCAACGGCGCGAGGCCAAGAGGAAGACGGTCCTCGCTGTACCTCTACTGGATGATATTTGGGCTGAGGGCCTCGCCCTCCTCAAGAACCCATCCACGACGCCGGCTAGAAGGGATCGGTACGAGAAGAAGTACCGGGTCCCAGACGCGGCCCCCTTGTGCCTTCGGGCACAGCCGTCCCCGGACTCGGTCGTCTCCGCGGCGGCCAGGAAGAAAGTGGGGGGGCGCGGCCTCTACGTCTACCTCCCCGCCGGACGGCGAGGGTAAGAAATTAGACACGATGGGACGCAGAGTCATCTCGTCGGCAGCAACGACGATTAAGGCCTTTGCTATCGTAGCCCGCTATGACAGGGAGTTGTGGTACAAACTGGCCCCCCTGCTGGACTTCCTACCAGACGACAAGAGGGCGGAAGCCCTAGAGATCTTGCAGGAAGGAGAGGTGGCGTCGGACCACGCCATTACGATTGCGACGGACATTGCTGACACTAGATTTCGCCAGTTGGGCAACGGCGTGTGCCTTAGGCGGCGTGGATGGCTCAAGGCTACTGACTCCGTCAGGACGTGCAGACCAGAGTCTTGGACATGGCGTTCGACGGAAACAACCAGTTTGGGAAAACAGTGGACGATTCCCTTCAAGCCATCAAGGCGGACACGGAGACGGCCCGGGCTCTTGGGGTTCTCCAGCAACGGCGGCCGCCCTTTCGGAGCGGCGGAGGCAAACAGGGTGCCTCCAAAGGTTCCAGCGGGGGATTTTCCACCTACCGTCAAGCGGCCCGTTCGTCGTCACAGGAAGCTTACAGGGGACGAGGCAAGTCAGGCGGACCCCGCCGTCGTCGCCAAGGAGGACAAGGCGGCAAAGCCTCGTCGAAGCAGGACTGAACCGACCGTGGGGTCGGGCCCCCACCGAAGCACCCAGGTGGGAGGCCGGCTGGCGAGCTTCGTCAGCATGTGGGAGTCCATCTCCACCGACCGTTGGGTGCTGGACGCCCTAGCTCAGAGTCACGGGCTCGAGTTTCTAAAGAGGTGCCCGCGCATCCCCCCTGTGGCCAGGAAAGAACATCACGTCCCTCAACTTCTCTTGGAGGTAAAGGCGATGCTCAAGAAGGGCGCCATCGAGCTCGTCCCAAAGAGGCTTCGGGGCTCCGGAGTTTACTCAAGATACTTCCTCGTGAAGAAGAAGACGGGAGGATGGCGTCCCATCCTGGACCTACGACGACTGAACAAATTCATCAAGGCACAGAAGTTCCGGATGGTCACCCTCCAACACGTCCTGGGTCAACTGGAGGAGGGCGATTTCCTGTCGTCGTTGGATTTGGAGGATGCCTACTTCCATATTCCCATCCTAAAGGGACACCGAAAGTTTCTCAGGTTCGTGGTCCAAGGGCGTCACTACCAGTTCAGAGCCCTTCCCTTCGGATTGAGGTCGGCACCCAGGGTGTTCACCAAGTGCCTCGCACCGGTGGCGGCGCAGCTGCGCCGAGAGGGGATCCACGTCTACCCCTACCTGGACGACTGGCTCATCCGAGCAAAGACGAAGGAGCTCGCCGTGGAGCACACGGCAAGGACCGTCCAACTACTCACGGACCTGGGATTCTCCATAAACTACGCCAAGTCCCACCTGGTGCCCGCGCAAGACGCACTGTTTCTGGGAGAGAAGCTCGACAGTGTCGCTTCTGGCCTCTCCGTCGGAGGAAAGGACGAGGGCCATCTTGGGCAAGGTGCAGCGGATGCTGGTTGCGGACGCGGCCAGGATGAGGTCCATCAAGTCCCTCCTCGGAATGATGTCTTCTTGCATTTATCTCATCTGCCTGTGCAGGCTCCGGATGCGCCCGTTGCAGGAGTTGCTGGATCCAGACGACGGGCAGCTTCGAGGAGAGGATCACACTCGACGAGAGTTTCCGACGAGCGATCCGGTGGTGGGGCACCCGCGCGCATCTGACGGCGGGCATGGACTTCCAGACCCCCGGCCACCAGGAGACAGTGACAACGGATGCCTCCCTGGAAGGGTGGGGAGCGCACACCGAAAATCTGCAGGCGAGAGGCCTTTGGCTTCCGACAGAGAAGTCCCTCCATATCAACGTCCTGGAGCTCCGTGCAGTGTTTTGGGCCCTCAGGTCCTTTCTTCCGTCCCTCAAGAGCAAGGTGGTGAGGATCTTCACCGACAACACCACCACCATATTCTACATCAGGAAGCAGGGCGAAACCAGGTCCCCAGCCCTGTCCAAGGAGGCGCAGGATCTGTGGCATTGGGCCGTCGGCCAAGGGATGTTTCTGGTGCCGTTTCATCTGGCAGGGATAAAAAACACCATCGCCGACTCGCCTAGCAGAGAGCTGCGCTCGTGCCACGAGTGGGAACTACGACAGGATCTAGTGGACCGCCTCTTCCGATGGTGGGGCACACCCCAGATCGATCTGTTTGCGACAAACTCCAAGTGCCGGAGGTTCGCCAGCAGGTTTCCCCAGCCGAGGAGCATGGGCGATGCTTTCTCGTTCCCCTGGGAGGGCCTGTTTCTATACGCGTTCCCTCCATTGCCATTGCTGATCCGGCTCATCAACCAGCTCAAGAGGTCACGGTGCAGGATGATCCTCGTCGCACCTGCGTGGCCGAGGCAGATATGGTTCTCGGACCTTCGGGACTTGTCAGCGTCCCCGTCAATCAAGCTGCCAGTGGACGTGGATCTTCTCTCCAGGGAAGGGGGCGCCATCCTCCATCACGACCCGAGGTCGCTGAACTTGCAGGCCTGGCTCCTGCAGCGTTAGAGTTTGGAGGATACAACATACCGGCCGAGTGCAGAGAGGTTCTTGCAAAGGCCAGGGCGTCCTCAACTCCTAAATGCTATGGACACAAATGGAAGAGGTTCTCTGTCTGGTGCCACGCACAGAAGATTAACCCTCTACGGATTACGGCTCCCCAGGTACTGCCGTACCTTCTGACGCTGGCCAAGGCTGGACTGGCGCACGCGTCCATCAAGATTCATCTTGCTGCGATCTCCCGATACACCAGAACCACGGGGCGGAAGTCTTTGTGGTCTCATCGTCTGGTGAAAGAATTCATGAAGGGACTGTTCAGATCGTTCCCGCCGGTGAAGGCTCCGGCCCCGGCGTGGGAGCTCAACGTGGTGCTGACCAAGCTCATGGGACCCCCGTTCGAGCCTCTGCACTCGGCTCCGTTGAAGTTCTTGTCGGGGAAAACAACGTTTCTTGTGGCCATCACCTCCGCACGAAGAGTGGGAGAGATCCAGGCCCTTTCCTGCAAGCCCCCGTACTTGACTTTTCACGACACGAGGGTAGTGCTCAGGACGCACCCCTCCTTCATGCCCAAGGTGCCGTCGGACTTCCACCTCAACGAACCCTTGGTGTTGCCTGTTTTCTTCCCGTCGCATTAGTCGCCGGCCGAAAGGACTTTGCACTCGCTGGATGTGGCTAGAGCGCTGAAGTTTTACGTGGACCGCACGAAGTGTTTTCGGAAGACGTCACGACTTTTTGTGAACTTTGGACCTGTCAATCAGGGGAAGTATCTCTCAAAGGCCTCCATTTCCAGATGGCTCTCCGGCTGTATCATGTACTGTCATCGGTTAGCAAACCGACCGCTGCCTGGCCGTCCGAGAGCCCATTCCACCATAGCGATCGCAGCTACCACGGCGTTCCTATCTGGTGTGCCCTTGCTGGACATCTTCAGGGCTGCTACGTGGAGGTCGACGCACACCTTCACGAAATTCTACTGCGTCGATCGGGATTCCAGGGAGGAGTCCAGGGTCGGCCAAGCAGTGCTGCGCAATCTGTTTGCCTAAGGTGAGCCTGGTGAGGAGGTAAGAATTGCTTAATGTTGAGTTTGATGTAATGCTTAATGTTGAGCCTTTGCCACCTCCCGTGGTTGTGCATGTGTGTACTGCTATGTATTCTTTATTCATGAGACTGTGAATCCATGCCAGACCCCATGCTGGAGAAGGAACAAGTTACTTACCTGTAACTGTTGTTCTCCAGCATGGGTCTGGCATGGATTCACATGCGAACCCTCCCACCTACCCCTCTGCGGCTCTTCACTTGGTCATACTGCCACTTCACGTGCTACCAAATCTGAAGATGGCTGCCAGAGGCGGGGCTTAGGTAGAGGGCAGTCATTGGCTGTGGTCAGTATGACGCAGAGATCAGTGATTGGTTACTACTACGAAAGACATCAGAAACAAAACTGATACTGATTTTTCTTTACCGAGGATTCCTAGCCTGACGACGGGGTATATTCATGAGCATGTGAATCCATGCCAGACCCATGCTGGAGAACAACAGTTACAGGTAAGTAACTTGTTCCTTCTTTACCGAGAATTCCCAGCCTGACGGCAATATTCATGAGCATGTGAATCCATGCCAGACCCATGCTGGAGAACAACAGTTACAGGTAAGTAACTTGTTCCGTAACTAAGACTTCTTAACAGAACTAACGTACTCTGGCTTTTCAACGCCATACCCAAGCTAAATCGTCTAACATCCCGAGACCGCAAGGCGGTCAAATTCATTGATGATTCAAGATTAGACAGAGTGCGGATGCAATTTGCATCCCCCGCTGCGGCAAAGCTGACTAGAGATAACAAGAGCCCATTGAACCAGCTGGGATTCGATATCTTGACAAATGACAAACAATGGAAATGAGACCGAAAAAAAAGAACGACCGGACCTACAATTCAGAAAACCCCTCCTATTCCAGAAAAACAACTCACGACGACTCAATGAGGATCACAAGACTTGGTGGAAATAACGACAAAGAAGCAAGTTGCTACAAGACAGCTCTTATAGACAACGTGTAGCTTATACCAAACATTTAATCTGGAGAGACCTGGAAACGACAGGAACCAACCAGCACAAGAGGGGAAATGAACATCAATAACCACTAACTAAATCTGAAAATTCTCCACTCTCGTCATGTTCATGGAATACCCGCGGACATACTCGCTTATTCACCACGGAAAGACAAGATCTGGCCAAATTCCACATAATCTGCTTACAAAAATCATGGATCTCCAAACAGCTGGTCTGTGACGACTTCACCACCCTGATGAATCCATCGATAAAGAGATCCAAAGGACGCCCATCGGCAGAATTACTAACCCTAATTAAAGCGGGAGTGAACCTGGAATTACTCGAATCGACTAACATTGATGCCTGGAGACAAATAACCGTAGTTCCACAGCTACAGTTGCAAAATCAATGGATAACCCAGAAAGACTTATCTCCCACAAAAGGGGTACTCAGAATCGTAAATCTCTACTGGAATTTGGTTGCAATCTCAGACGAAGCTTTCATAGATTGCATATTTTCAGCAGTAGATCGAGTCACCGAAAAATACATATATATAGACTTTATAGTATGCAGTGATCTAAATCTACACATGTTCGACCCAGCCTGCTCTTTACTTGAGGTCTTCATGCTCTCCCCACGAGCCTTACGCTGGAATAAAGAAATGGCAGCAAGAGCACTATCTAGCGCAGACACCATAGACTGAAATACAGGCCTTACAACGCTGACATGGGCACGCGGTTCCTCTACAGCAATAATCGATTACATCTACATCTTGGATCAAATCCACCCGAAAATCACCAACACAGAAAATATCAAACCCATAAACAGGGACCACTACATCATGACCATATCTTGGACGATAGAAAATGCACAGAATGAGAAATTCAAGCTACCTGTGCTGGAAATCGGCGATGGGATGAACAGGCTCAGAATAAGTAAAAGAAAATCTTTGTGGCAGTTTCAAGGCAAGAAAACTCGACGATCTGAAGCGATTTAACTACCAATGGCTCTGCTGCCCCTTCAGACATTCTATGAAACCGCAAAAAAGCATCAACCAGATACATACCCATTCCCATGCCTATAATGCACACATTTCGGAAAAAAAAGAACTACGAAGGACCTTTAAAATACATAAAACAGACCGCCCCTGATAACTTTCAGATGATCAGACAGGCTAAACAACGCCACAGAAACTGCCAGAAAAATACAAGGATGACACGAAACCAATTCGATGTGGAAATGCTCCTGCAATCCCTAAATAAATACAACACAGGAGACGTGTGGAAACTTCTAAATCCTCAAATCTCAAGACAACAGATGATCACAGACGTACCAGAGGCTAGCTGGACGGCTCATTTCACTGGGTTATCCAAATCTAGGCTAATTACTGATCAGCAAACGGAGGTAGACCATACCATCAGCTGGGTCCTTGCCTGGGACAACGTAGACATTGAGAGGGCAATCCATAAACTCAATCCCTCAAGGGGCCCCAGCCCGACGGTCTATCCAATGACCTCATCAAACGTAACCCTGAGATCTGGATGGAAATATGCAGCAAAATCTTCACACTAATTGCCCTAACAAACCCCATCCCCTGTTTTTGGCAATTATCCATCGTCATCACCATTTTTAAACAGGGTTCGCCGAAAGAGCCACGGATCTACAGGCAGATAGCCCTTCTCGACCCTCTAGGCAAGATCTTTGCCACCATACTCCTAGACAAACTTAACAGCTGGGCAAAAAAAGAAAATAGACATGCCATTAGACAAACTGGCTTTGTGAACCTCCAGCTAGCGTTTGGCCTGGTAAATGGAGACATACTATGGACAAAGCTGCACTCGTGGGGCTGCCCCAGTGACATACTGGAACCCATAAAGCAGCTTTACTCAAATACGACTATTAGAATCAGACTGTCAAAGGAAGGCTCACTAACCGACCCGATAACAACATTGAACGGTCTGAAACAGGGCTGCCCGCTAGCCGCAACCCTATTTAATCTCTTCGCCGCAGACTTCGAGAAGAATATAAACACTCCTCAGATGAACCCACCAAAATTGAACGCAACAATCTTGCCTTGCTTAATGTATGCTGACGACATCGTCCTACTAACAAAAACCCTGCAAGGCCTACAGATCGTTCTATCTAAACTTGAAACATACATGGAAACAAACTAGCTTAAAATCAACACTCAAAAAACAAGTCATGCCCCTTTTACAACAATCTCTGAAAAAGCAGAATAGCCAAGCTTTCTTTCTGCACAATCAAAAATTGGTGCATGTCAAAGCAATAAAGTATCTGGCTGAATCAATATCCGGTAGAAAAAGACTGAACACTGCACCTAAATCAAAGGCGCACTCTCTAGCCCGCCAAGGGCGAATTCTTCACAGTTCAGAACAGTTCATGCATTGTGCACACATTTAATTGCTCTGACTAAACTGTACGTGTTCCCGCTGCAACTTATGCAATAATGTTAAATAATGAAATAATTCCAGCCTGGTATGGACATGGTGCGCAAGGGTGTGTCCCATGCCACGTACGTTTTTTCCATGTGTGTGCTGCTGAGCCCTGGGCTCCGCAGATAGCCTAAAGTATTTTTCCTTAAGATGACTGACGGGGCGCTATAGGTGTGGCCGTGCAGGCATTGTTTCATGCGCAAACAGCGCAGTATATACAGCAAAGAGTTGTCAAATTTCATTAGGCTGTTTGCCAGCCAATTAAATTTGACATGAGGGTGTGCCATATCCCGCTCAGTGCGCAGCCTTTTGGACTGACCCGAAGCAAAATACTGAGCCAGGGGGGGTGGTAAGTCACGGGTCAACAGAAGGAAATGTAGAGCAGGAGTTTGAGCCGCTGCCGCCCAGCTGCGTGTCAAAAGAAGAACAGATAAGTGCTTTAAATTCAGTCACATGGACTCGGACACGATTCCAGTCTTCTTCTCTCAGGCACTCGCATGACTGGCTCGCTGAGTCAGTCTAATGCCTGACTCGCTCAGGCTACATCCCTCTGCCTGGCTTGCATACCCTTTCTCGCTCGGGCCTGGTCAGAGGGTAAGAGCCACATCACACGAGATGTGCCTGCCTGCCTCTGCAGTCTCTGCCCCTCATTCGAAAATGGGAAGGAGGGGGAAAACTCGGGGCACAAGTTGAAGAAAGGAAGACACGGGTGGGTGGCATACGACTACTTTTTGCAGAGAGTGAATGCCACCCCTTGTCTCTTTTCAAGGAATAAAGATATAGAATACTTTGTTCAAGCTAATGGTCCGCTGCCAGGATTAGAAAGCAAATCTCATGGTCAGGGGAGGCCAGGCACGTAGCCAAAAGACCATAGAAATCTGTAATTGCAATATTGTACAATGTCAAATTCTGTTATTCTCGCATACAGGAGATGATTTGTTATAGATTCTAAGATATTAAAGGTACACACCTTTTAATACTCAGAGAGCCGCGGACTCTGCAGGGCAGAGGCTGCAAGGGTCAATGAACTTAGAATACCTACATGACCAGACTCTTACGCATTAAACTGAAGCAGAACAAGTCATTCACGTGAGACATTAGCCTAACTTTAATAGGCTGGTATGATTTCAGTTTACAAATCTTCTGGACTTGGAGATAGAGCTCAAGTAGATAACATAAAACATATTGGTGGAAGGGTTTCTCCCTGATCTATAAAACTGCTATCATCAAATCTTGGAATCATTTGTTTGGCGACACAGTGGGCTCGTTGTGAGAACCTGTGACTGATAGCTGTCCGCCACCTTGGTAAGGAGGCTGTTGACGATAAGTCGGTGTCCTGAGAGAAATAGTAGGCTGAAGCACACAAACAGAACATATGTTTGTTGCGGTCTTCGAAGGGGATTGTTCACCATGCAGGTACTTCATTAGTCTCCTGCGTCTTGCTGCTTATGGCCAGTTTGGATCTGGGCAGATGGTTCAGGACTGCAGTGTAGCTGAGGTTAGGCTTATGCTGTTTGCACCCTTGCTGGCCTGTTGCCCACTAGCCTTGATGTGGCTGTTAGGCAGAATCCTATGCAGTTCCCTTGGGGAGCACTACCGAAGATTAGAACTACAGGTATATGCAATAAATCCCCTTTGGTATCAGTACGTACCACACAGATTTAGTTGGTAGCTGTAGCTGGGCAGCCAGACTATTCTCAAGAGGGGGGATAAGCAGTATTCGGGGTATACACAATAGGACTGCACTACTAGGGAACAAGGAAACACTGACCAAAGCTTTGTATCAAAAAGAATATATATTTATTTTGCACACTCTTAGTTCTACACACAAATCACTATCATTAAAGCATGTTTAAACAGTCAAGAAAAGTATACACAACTACGTAATTAAATTGTAGACAAGTTTGAGCAAGAGTGAAAACTGAGCAAAACGGCACACTGTGAACTAAGCAGAAATGGCACTCTAACAATTTATTCAGAGGGAGAGAAAGGACAAGTCATACAGGGTCAGACTCCTAAACACACCAGCAACACTTCCCAATAAAATTGTGAACAAGTTAGGCAAGGTAGTACTTTAGCATAAGCAATACATAGGTGAAAACCGAGCAAAATGGCACTTCAACAATATATAAAGGGGAAGAAAAAGGTGGTTATAAGAGTTTAGGTGCACCAACACATTTCTTGATGAAAAGCAATCTAGAGAAGGCAGTTGTAACAGATTTAGCCTGCATCAATAGGCCTGTGCCCAGGATCAAACGGTTCTAGTATCTGCAGTCAAGTCTTTGTTTAACGGTTCAAAAAGGAGGGTGCAGAAGGTAAAAAGACAATGTTAGGCGAACGGGGCAGCCAGCCCAGAAGGTAAGTAAAGGATTTTAAACACCTTTAGCAGTACCCAACGAAACGGGAGGCCTGGTGGAACAATGTAGCTTGAAAGTGGTAGAGGCTCCTACGGTGGTGGTGGCTCCTGGCAGTTCCTGCAGTTCGGGAGATCCAGCAGAGGAAGAGAGGCTCTCGTCGTGGAGGAAGATTTGAGTTACTGCACTGCCCAGGGATGAAGCCAGCCACGGTGCTGCCAAAACGAAATAAAAGGTATTGCTCTTTAAATAGCGGTTGTGTTGGACAGGTGCCTGGCTATCCAGTCTCCGAGTGCAGGGCACTGGCGATTCGACCAAGGCAGGTCCTGGAGGGTGATTGGCGAACTTGTTGGCCCCACCAGCTCAAGGGAAGAATACTCTTGCAGGTGAAGATTTTCTCGAGTCGTTGTAGAAAAGTGGTGAGGATCTGCAGCAGGGCTTCACCAGTTGTTCAGTTGTTGCAGATGTCTTCAGCTTCTGTCCTCTTCGGGTTTCTTAGTTCCAGTGGCGACGTCTTGTCCTCCAGTCCTCAGAGCCCTGCTTTTATGCCGAAAGACCCCCATTCATACAGCCTAGCTGTCACTCACACAGTGCGGTGGTTATCCTGGCGGGATAACACCCCAGCCTATCAGGGCAGAGTGCGACTTGGGTTGCCTAGGTAACCCTGTCCAGGGTGCCTGTTCCCCCTCCCAGACATCCTGTCTACCCCAGACTCGGTGGCGCCGAAAGGAGGGCTTCTGTGCAGAAGCCCGTCAAAAGGACGAACAAAGGATCCCCGACCTGGGTTAAGATTTCAGAGAAAGACACAAGAAAGAAATAATATCAAAGATCTGGCAATAAAAACCTACCTGAGTAAAGTTAATAAAAAAAATAAACCGGCGGTATGTTGGAGGCTGTCAGTAAAAGTGGTAGCCTCTAATAATGGGAAAATCCCATAGGAAAATATTTGCGGTCGAATATTCACGGTAGTAACCACTGCCACCAGCCAGAAACTTTGCAGAGAGGGACTTGACAGTACCCCCTCGAAATTGAACACCAGGGAAAAACTATTAACCCTTCCCAGTACTTCCATAGTAAGATGGGTTGTACTGGTTTTGTTCATAATTGACTAGTAAATTCAATGGTGACTTTACATACCCTGAGAGACACAGTAGTCAGTCCCAGGGTATGGAGTCTGTTATCGGGAGTCACTATGACACCCCTGTGTCACTGCACTGAGGGTGCTGTGTAACACACATGTAAAAAGATGATACCTATGAGGGTGAGAAAACCCCATGGACCATAAGCACCAAAAATAGCCTAAAACACACATCAACAATTTGCCTAAGAGTGGGGAAAAAAAGTCTCACTCTTAGCAGGAGAAAAAAATAAACCCTTCAAATCCAGCAAAGCTGCTGGGGGACTCTATAGGTAAGGGAAATTAGCCTAATCAGAGCATTCTCCCTAATAGTGGCCATACATATTCTTCATTTGTGTGCCAATGTGCTCCATAAGTGTGCCCACCCAACATACGGCTGTCTGGATTCCATGCATGGCATGCATTTGCTGTCTGGCAAAATTTTCACAACATGCTGACTCTACATTTTCATGCAGTGAGAGGACATGCTGCTAACCATGGCAGCCGGACAGCAGTATGGTATGACCTGCCCTCTAGAAAGTCTGGTATCAAATGCATCTTGCCCTGACTCTCATGAAATGGCAGATGTTTGGCATATGGTTGTTGACATCCATCAGCAGCTAGCACTATTGGGGTGCAGGTGTGGTTGATGCTGAGTGGGGCATGACAAGAGTAGGGACTTCCAGCCTTGTTTGCTGTGCAAGGTTTGTGCAAATGTCACACTAGCATCAGGCCATCTAGCGGCAGCAGTGAAATTGCATTCTTTCTCCAGCATGGGGTCTGGCATGGATTCACATGCTCATGAATATTCCCCGTCGTCAGGCTGGGAATCCTCGGTAAAGAAAAAACCAGTATCAGTTTCGTTTCTGATCTGTCTTTCGTAGTAGTAACCAATCACTGATCTCTGCGTCATACTGACCACAGCCAATGACTGCCCTCTACCTAAGCCCCGCCTCTAGCAGCCATCTTCAGATTTTTACCGTACGTTCATGTGTTGGGATCCTCGTGCTATTGCTCTCGAGCGTTGGTGCTATTTTTTCACGTTTTTTCGGTCAAAAGAGCCTCAAGCTCCACCGACTCTCCATCCGATCAACGGGGACCCGTGTCGGATTCGTCTACGCCCCTCAAGGGTGAAGATTTCGTCAAGCTACGCTTTTGGAGGACTCCAGAAGTTCCTCAGGCCCATCTCGGACATGGCCCAGGAGAAGGGAAGCTCGACGCCCGGAAAGCTGTTCAGGGTCTGCACTGGATGCCAGCTGCAGAATGTCTTTAAGGAAGACGAACACTCCTTTTGTCTTTACTGCCTACATGAGGACAAGACGCACGTGGAGAAGGACTGTGCGTTTTGCGGCAACATGTCGGAGCGGACCATGAAGGACCGCCATCAACGTCTCGCCAACTGGCTGGAAGGGAAGAGCCCGTTCGGCGAGAAGAAGAGGAAGAAATCCGAGTGGTCTTCTAAGACCTTTGAGGACGCCCCGGCGATGGGGGTCCAACACAAGGCCAAGCACCGCGAGTCCGCTGGCACCGGGAGCGCCGAACGGTCGGGCTCTACGGGCGCCAGGCAGGGCGCATCCTCCCCGGCACCATCAACCACGAGCCAACGCTCTGGGTCGGGTAAGAGGAAGGCCGAGCACCCGGCGAAGCTCCTGGAGAGGCCCCGGTCGAGCTCGAAGGCCCCATCGGAGGGGGAGCGAGGCAGTGTCCCCCCCCTCAAGGAGAAGGCGGTGAGCGCACCTAAGGTGGTGAAAGCCTTAATCCATCCGGCCAAGGCCTCTATCGAGACAGTCGCGGCGGCCCTGGCTCAGCCTGTGGAGGCTACACCAGTGGTGGCGACCTCAGGGCTCAGAGTAATCCCTGCCACCGCGGAGGGAGTCATCTTTTATGCCCATCGACAGGACCCCCGTGAAACCTCCGGCGGAGAAGAAAAAGGGGGGGCAGGAGGTCGTCGTGGACTCGGCCTCAACCTCTGAGGAAGAGCTGATCGAGGTCTTAAGCCACGGTGTTGGCGTGGAAGAAGACCAGCCCGCCGGGAGGGATCCCGACGCAGGAGACGACGATATCGTCGAGGGTGCCGAAGGGGCCCCTGACCGCCCGTCGGACTCCCCTCTGCCAGCGCTGCAAGACAACTCGGCGGCCATTTTGTTGGCCATACAGTCCTTATGCTCAGAGATAAGGACGAGACTGCCGTTACCACCAGCGGAGGAACCACTCCCGTCGGCGGACCCAGAACCAGGCCCTTCTGGCAGCCCTCCCCCTAAGAAAAGAAGCATTCACCCTCCACCTCCTTTTCAGCCGTCGCGCCCCGTCCAGCCCTCCTCCCCGTCTCGAGGGGATGATACGGGGACTGACACGGCCGCGACGGGTACAGACGACGAGGTGTCGGACGAGGATCTGCCGTCGTCACCTCCCACCCGGGCTTCCCCGCCCGACGAGATTGGATCGTTTCACTCCATGATCGGCAGGGCATCCGAGCACTTCCAGCTCTGCCCTGAGGAGAAGGAAGGTTTCCTTTATCAACGGCGCGAGGCCAAGAGGAAGACGGTCCTCGCGGTACCTCTACTGGACGATATTTGGGATGAGGGCCTCGCCCTCCTCAAGAACCCATCCACGACGCCGGCTAGAAGAGACCGGTACGAGAAGAAGTACCGGGTCCCGGACGCGGCCCCCTTGTACCTCCGGGCACAGCCTACCCCGGACTCCGTCGTCTCCGCGACGGCCAGGAAGAAAGCGGGGGGGGGGGTGCGGCCTCCACGTCGACTTCCCCGCCGGACGGCGAGGGAAAGAAATTGGATCCGATGGGGCGCAGGGTCATCTCGTCTGCAGCAACGACAATTAAGGCGGCCAACGCCTTGGCTATCGTAGCCCGCTACGACAGGGAGCTGTGGTACAAACTGGCCCCCCTGCTGGACTTCCTACCGGACGACAAGAGGGCGGATGCCCTGGAGATCTTGCAGGAAGGTGAGGTGGCGTCGGACCACGCCATCACGATTGCGACGGACATCGCCGACACTGGATTTCGCCAGTTGGGCAACGGCGTGTGCCTTAGGCGGCGTGGATGGCTCAAGGCTACTGATTTCCGTCAAGACGTACAGACCAGAGTCTTGGACATGCCGTTCGATGGAAACAACCTGTTTGGGAAAACAGTGGACGATTCCCTTCAAGCCATCAAAGCGGACACGGAGACGGCCCGGGCTCTCGGGGTTCTCCAGCAACGGCGGCCGCCCTTTCGGAGCGGCGGAGGCAAGGGCGTCTCCAAAGGTTCCGGCGGCGGATCTTCCACCTACCGTCAAGCGGCCCGTTCGTCGTCGCAGGAAGCTTGCAGGTGACGAGGCAAGTCAGGCGGACCCCGCCGTCGTCGCCAAGGAGGTCAAGGCGGCAAAGCCTCGTCGAAACAGGACTGAACCGGCCGTGGGGTCGGGCCCCCACCGAAGCACCCCGGTGGGAGGCCAGCTGGCGAGCTTCGTCAGCGCGTGGGAGTCCATCTCCACCGACCGTTGGGTGCTGGACGCCCTAGCCCAGGGCCACGCGCTCGAGTTTCAAAGAAGGTGCCTGCGCGTCCCCCCTGTGGCCAGGAAAGAGCTTCACGTCCCTCAGCTTCTCTTGGAGGTAAAGGCGATGCTCAGGAAGGGCGCCATCGAACTCGTCCCAAAGAGGCTTCGGGGCTCCGTAGTTTACTCAAGATACTTCCTCGTGAAGAAGACAGGAGGATGGCACCCCATCCTAGACCTACGACGACTGAACAAGTTCATCAAGGCACAGAAGTTCCGGATGGTCACCCTCCAGCACGTCCTGGGTCAGCTGAAGGAGGGCGACTTCCTGTCGTCGTTGGATTTGGGGGATGCCTACTTCCATATTCCCATCCTAAAGGGGCACCGAAAGTTTCTCAGGTTCGTGGTCCAAGGGCGTCACTATCAGTTCAGAGCCCTTCCCTTCGGACTACGGTCGGCACCCAGGGTATTCACCAAGTGCCTTGCACCAGTGGCGGCACAGCTGCGCCGAGAGGGGATCCACGTCTACCCCTACCTGGACGACTGGCTCATCCGAGCCAAGACGAGGGAGCTCGCCGTGGACCACACGGCAAGGACCGTCCAACTTCTCACGGACCTGAGATTCTCCGTGAACTACGCCAAGTCCCACCTGGTGCCCGCGCAAGACGCACTGTTTCTGGGAGCGAAGCTCGACAGTGTCCCTTCTGGCCTCCCCGTCGGAGGAAAGGACCAGGGCCATTCTGGGCAAGGTACAGCGGATGTTGGTTGCGGACGCGGCCAAGGTGAGGTCCATCAAGTCCCTCCTCGGAATGATGTCTTCTTGCATCTACCTCATTCCCCTGTGCAGGCTCCGGATGCGCCCGTTGCAGGAGTTCCTGGACGCGCGCTGGATCCAGACGACGGGCAGCTTCGAGGAGAGGATCACACTCGACGATCCAGTGGTGGGGCACCCGCGCGCATCTGACGGCGGGCATGGACTTCCAGACCCCAGGCCACCAGGAGACAGTGACCACGGATGCCTCCCTGGAAGGGCGGGGAGCGCACACCGAAAATCTGCACGCGAGAGGCCTTTGGCTCCCGACGGAGAAGTCCCTCCATATCAACGTCCTGGAGCTCCGTGCAGTGTTTTGGGCCCTCAGGTCCTTCCTTCCGTCCCTCAAGGGCAAGGTGGTGAGGATCTTCACCGACAACACCACCACCATGTTTAACATCAGGAAACAGGGCGGAACCAGGTCCCCAGCACTGTCCAAGGAGGCGCAGGACCTGTGGCATTGGGCCGTCGCCCAAAGGATGTTTCTGGTGCCATTTCATCTGGCAGGGATAAAAAACACCATCGCCGACTCACTCAGCAGGGAGCTGCGCTCGTGCCACGAGTGGGAACTACGGCAGGATCTAGTGGACCGCCTCTTCCGGCGGTGGGGCACACCCCAGATCGATCTGTTCGCGACGGCGACGAACTCCAAGTGCCGGAGGTTCGCCAGCAGGTTTCCCCAGCCGAGGAGCATGGGCGATGCTTTCTCGTTCCCCTGGGAGGGCCTGTTCCTGTACGAGTTCCCTCAATTGCCACTGCTGATCCGGCTCATCAACCAGCTCAAGAGGTCACGGTGCAGGATGATCCTCGTCGCACCTGCGTGGCCGAGGCAGATATGGTTCCCGGACCTTCTGGACTTGTCAGCGTCCCCGTCAATCAAGCTGCCAGTGGACGCGGATCTGCTCTCCAGGGAAGGAGGCGCCATCCTCCACCACGACCCGAAGTCGCTGAACTTGCAGGCCTGGCTCCTGCAGCGTTAGTTTGGAGGATACGACATACCGGCCGACTGCAGAGAGGTTCTTGCAAAGGCCAGGGCGTCCTCGACTCTTAAATGCTACGGACACAAATGGAAGAGGTTCTCTGTCTGGTGCCACGCACAGAAGATTAACCCTCTACGGATTACGGCTCCCCAAGTACCGCCGTACCTACTGACGCTGGCCAAAGCTGGACTGGCGCACGCGTCCATCAAGATTCATCTTGCTGCGATCTCCCAATACACCAGAACCACGGGGCGGACGTCCTTGTGGTCTCATCGTCTGGTGAAAGAGTTCATGAAGGGACTGTTCAGATCGTTCCCGCCGGTGAAGGCTCCGGCCCCGGCGTGGGAGCTCAACGTGGTGCTGACCAAGCTCATGGGACCTCCGTTCCAGCCTCTGCACTCGGCCCCGTTGAAGTTCTTGTCGTGGAAAACAGCGTTTCTTGTGGCCATCACCTCTGCACGACGAGTGGGAGAGATCCAGGCCCTTTCCTGCAAGGCCCCGTACTTGACTTTTCACGACACGAGGGTAGTGCTCAGGACGCACCCCTCCTTCATGCCCAAGGTGCCGTCGGACTTCCACCTCAACGAACCCTTGGTGTTGCCTGTGTTCTTCCCGTCGCCTTCGTCGCCGGCTGAGAGGACTTTGCACTCGCTGGATGTGGCTAGAGCGCTGAAGTTCTACGTGGACCGCACGAAGTGTTTTCGGAAGACGTCACAACTCTTTGTGAACTTTGGACCTGTCAATCAGGGGAAGGCTCTCTCGAAGGCTTCCATTTCCAGATGGCTCTCCGGCTGTATCATGTACTGTCATCGGTTGGCAAACCGACCGTTGCCTGGCCGTCCGAGAGCCCATTCCACCAGAGCGATCGCAGCTACCACGGCGTTCCTATCTGGTGTGCCCCTGCTGGACATCTGCAGGGCTGCTACGTGGAGGTCGACACACACCTTCACGAAATTCTACTGCGTCGATCGGGATTCCAGGGAGGAGTCCAGGGTCGGCCAAGCAGTGCTGCGCAACCTGTTCGCCTAAGGTGAGCCTGGTGAGGAGGTAAGATGTGCTTAATGTTGAGTTTGATGTAATGCTTAATGTTGAGCCTTTGCCACCTCCCGTGGTTGTGCATGTGTGTACTGCTATGTATTCTTTATTCATGAGCATGTGAATCCATGCCAGACCCCATGCTGGAGAAGGAACAAGTTACTTACCTGTAACTGTTGTTCTCCAGCATGGGTCTGGCATGGATTCACATGCGAACCCTCCCGCCTACCCCTCTGCGGCTCTTCACTTGGTCATACTGCCACTTCACGTGCTTCCCAATCTGAAGATGGCTGCCAAAGGCAGGGCTTAGGTAGAGGGCAGTCATTGGCTGTGGTCAGTATGACGCAGAGATCAGTGATTGGTTACTAATACGAAAGACAGATCAGAAACGAAACTGATACTGGTTTTTTCTTTACCGAGGATTCCCAGCCTGACGACGGGGAATATTCATGAGCATGTGAATCCATGCCAGACCCATGCTGGAGAACAACAGTTACAGGTAAGTAACTTGTTCGATCACATGCGTGCGTGCGTGCGTGCAGTGCATATTTATGATACACATAAAGGTTAATGCAATCACGCATTATTTCCAAGGCCAATATATGCTGAAATGATAATACTGCATGCATCCCTCCCTCACAGATTTTCATGCACACTCACTGTGAGGGGCCTGTATGAAGTTAATGCAAACAGATATTCAGTCGTGTGCATGAATGTAATTAAAATACTAATTTCAATTGCTGCATTAATAGTCTTACACAAGTTTAATATAATTTCGAATTATTGCAAACATCTTAAGGTTTAAAAGAGCATGGCAAAAGTAATGGACATTAAATGCCTATAGAATGTATGTGAGATATTACTTGTAAATATTACTAGTAAGGGGAAAACATGTAATTACATTGGAAAAAGCAAATGTATCCACAGAAGGTGTGTTTCAATGTAGGTGTTTATAATTCCTGGACTTAATACTGATTCTAAATAGTCCGCCAAATCCCACAAACAGAATTGCCAGAAAAAAGCCTAATTAAAATATGTAGGCACATTTCCTTACATAGCACAGGCCTTGGGCATTCACACATTAATTCAGAATACAAGCTATTATTTATTTATGCAATTCATTTACTTAATAACGTGCAGCTTAAACACCACGTTATCACTGAACTCTGTGCCGGCTGTGCTTTCAAAGTTTAAATCTGTGCAGAGCTGACTCAGCCCTTTATCCTTGTGAGGTCAATAAATTGAGTATGATTACAGTTGAAAGTAATAACACCAACTATTACAGCGCTTTGAAGTAGGAGGATTAATCCGGCATGAAGTGACACATACAAATGGGACATAATATCCATTATTCAAGCTGGATACAGGAATATAATAACTACAGCAGACCATCAAAGCAAGGAGAAAATGATGGGCCACAGTCAAAAATGTAAACTAATCAAGTTGCCTCTAGACAACAATGTTTGGGTTAGTGTAGATACTTCGTCTGCCTGCCCTATAAATAGAAAACGTACTCTCCGGCTGTACCTTTTGTGACTATAGCACATTAGATAAATCCAAAACACACACCGAGGCATGTGGCAGGGGTCACCAGTATGTTGCTTTAAATGTCATAATCTCCAGCATGGGGTCTGGGATGGATTCACGTGCTCATGAATATTCCGTCAGACTGGGAATCCCTGGTAAAGAAAAAATCAGTTTCCTTTTTTTAACTGTCTTTCTCCTAACAACCAATAACTGAGCTCTGGTTCATACTGCCCCCAGCCAATGACAGCCCTCTACATAAGCCCCTCCTCATGCAGCCATCTTCAGATTTGTACCACATGTTCAAGAGTTGGGAGTCCTTGTGCTTAGCGCCTGAGCTTTTGCTGCGTTTTTTGCTTTTTGGAAGAGCTTTACTCTATTTTTCAGTCAATCAAGCCTTGTGCTCCATCGATCATCCTTCCGATTAACAGTGGCTTGTTTTTCGTATTCTTCCGGGCCCCTCAAGGGCGGATTTCAGAGTTTCTTCGTGGGAGCTTCCAGAAGATTCTTCAGGCCTACACCGTGTGGATCATGTCGGACGAGAAGGATTCCCCTTCCCTTTTCAAGCCCTGCTCCGACTGCAGTTTGCGGAATGTTTACATGGATGATAAACATTCCCAGTGTCTGTACTGCTTATACCCAACACATAAGGAGGAGGATTTTTCATTTTGCCATGAACTCTCAAAGCGCATGTTGAAGGATCAGCGTAAATTGCTGGAGGAGTGGCTGCAGGCCAAGGCCTCTGCACTGGGTGGATCCCAGAAGCATGCCTCTCCTGGATCTGGGAAAGATGAGTGGGCTTCTAAGTCCTTTGATGGTGCCCCCTCCCACGGGGATCCAACAAAAGGCCAAGCACCGCGAGTCCGCTACCGTCTGGAGCGCCGTTGCAAAGGGCTCCTCAGCGGCCAGGGCGTGTTTGTCATCCCCAGCTGCATCAGTCTCCAGTCAACGCTCTAGATCTTCATTTAAGAGGAAGTCGGATCACCTGGGCAAGTTAAAGGTGGCCCAGAGACGACCAAAGAGAAGATCAAACAGGGTCCGGCTGCCCCTCAGAAGAGAAGGCCAAAGGGGACTGAGTGTCTGACCCGGCCGCTAGGGAGAAGGCCAAGGAGGACAAGGTGTCAAGGGCGACCACGAAAGGTAAGCAGGACAAGGGTCTTGGCCTGACCGTGAAGGCCCAAGCGCACCAGACGAATGCGGCACCTTCCATCAAGGTGGTGGTAGCATCCCTTTCGAAGGCAAGAGTGTCCCTCCCAGAAGGGAAGTTGCATTCCAACCCATTGAGAAGACCCTGGAAAGAGGATGCTGATGATCTCCCTGAGACCGTCCCCTCTGGATGCGAAGAAAGGGGGGGGCATTGAAGTCCTCCTAGGCATGGATAGCTCCTCTGCTGAGGGGGAGGAACTTGTCTAACTCCAGACCATCCAGGAAGGCGATGGCGATGAGAAAAACATCAGAGTCATGCCCTACAACAATGGCGCCAATGACGAAGATACCATCGGGGAAGGCGATGGAGGGCCTCAGCCGCCTATCCCTACACCGCAGCTGCCACCTATGGATCTTTCAATGGACATTCTCTCCACCCTGCACACACTGGTATCTGAGATACAGAAGAGGATGCCTGCTCTGCCAGCGGCGACGGGACAGACCGCCCCACTGAGAGGGGAACCGCCATCCAAGAAGAGACCATCCTTTCAGTCCCGCTCTTGGATAACATTTGGGATGAAGGACTGGCGCTCATGAAGAACCCTTCTACAGCTCCAGCGAAGAGGGACTGCCTAGAGAAGAAGTACAGGGTGCCGGACTCTGCGCCTAAGTGCTTGCGGGCCCAACCATCGCCAGGCTCAGTGGTTTCTGCTGCGGCCAAGAAGAAGTTGTTGGGCTCTGCGCCTTCGGCAGCGTCCACCCTTCCTGACAAAGAGGGGAAGAAATTGGATGCGATGGGAAGGCGAGTCATCTACTCTGCAGCGATGACCAAGGCCGCCAACGCGTTAGCTATCGTAGCGCACTATGACCAAGAGCTGTGGTTCAAGCTTGCACCTCTGCTGGACTTCCTCCCCACCAATAAGAGGTCAGAGGCGTTGGAGATTCTACAGCGGGGTGAGGTGGCGTCGGACCACGCCATCACGGTGGCCACAGACATCGCGGATGCGGGTTTCCGCCAGATGGGCAATGGCGTTTGCGTCGTGGCTGGCTCAAGGCCACAAACTTTCGACCGTTGACCTTCAAGCAAGAATGAACTGGCCGGGACCCATGCACCCCGATGCGAGGCTGGCTGGCGAACTTAGTCAGCATGTGGAAAACCATCTCGTGGACGCTCTCGTCCACAAACACACTCTAGAGTTCCAACGGAAGAATCCCCAAATACCACTGGTGGCCCGGCAGGAAACCACATCTCTCAGCTGCTGCTGGAAGTTCGGGCCATGCTAAAGAAAGGGGCGATATAACTAGTTCCAAAGCGGCTCCGGAGTTTATTCAAGGTACTTCCTCGTGCGAAAGAAGACCGGGGGCTGGAGGCCCATTCTCGATTTGCAACGACTAAACAAATACATAAAGTCCCAGGAGTTCTGAATGGTCACTCTTCAACACGTGCTCGGACAACTGGAGGAGGGAGACTTTCTGTCGTCATATCTGGAGGATGCATGCTTCCATATCCCCATCAACAAAGGACACTGCAAGTTTCTGCGCTTTGTCGTTCAGTGGAAGCATTACCAATTTAAGGCCCTTCCCTTCGGGCTGAAGTCGGCGCCCAGAGTCTTCACCAAGTGCCTGGCACCGGTAGGGGAGCATCTACGACTACAAAGGATCCATGTCTACCCGTACTTGGATGACTGGCTCATCTGGGACAGTTCAAGATACATCGCCGTCGACCTAGAGACAGATCTGGGGTTCTCAGTCAATTATGCAAAATCCTGCTTGACTACATCGCAGGACGCGCTGTTCCTGGGATCCCGGCTCAACACAGGGTCATGCCTGGCATCATCGGAAGAGAGGGTAGCGGCTATCCTGGGCAAGGTGCAACGGCTGCTAGCTCTGAAAATCGTCACGGTGAGGGCCATCAAGTGTCTGCTCGGCATGATGTCATGCATTTACCTCATTCGACTCTGCATGTTACGGATACGCCCACTGCTGCAGTTCCTCGACACCCTTTGGATTCAGGTACCCGGAAGTTTCTAGGACAGGCACGTGCTAGAGGAGGAGTTCCGTTGGGCGATAAAGTGGTGGGGCGTGCGCTCTCATCTGACCGGAGGCAAGACTTTCCAGGCCCCACCGCACCAGGAGACGGTCACAACGGATGCTTCCCTGGAAGGATCGGGGGGGCCCACACCGGAAGTCTTCATGCTAGAGGCCTGTGGCTGCCGTAGGAGAAGGTGTTGCAGATCAACGTTCTGGAGCTACGGGCAGTGTTTTGGGCCCTCAAATCGTTCCTGCTGTCCCTCAAGGGCCAGGTGGTCGGGTCTTCACAGACAATACCACAGGAGGGGCACCAGATCCCCAGCACTCTCCAAAGAGGTGCAGTACTTATGGCACTGAGCTGTCGCCCAGGGGATGTTCCTCATTCTTTTTCATCTGGCGGGAGTAAAGAACACAGTCGCTGACTCTCTGAGCAGGGAGCTTCGCTCTTGCCACGAGTGGGAACTTAAGCAGGACCTAGTGGAGAACCTTTTCCTCAAATGGGGCAGTCCCCAGATCGACTTGTTGGCGACGAACACCAAGTGCCGGAGGTTTGCCAGCAGGTTCCCCCAGCAAGGGATCATGGGGGGTGCATTTGCATACCCTTGGGAAGGCCTCTTTCTGTATGCGTTCCCTCCACTTCCGTTGTTACTTCGAGTCATCGGTCAACTGAGACTATGCCGGATGATCCTCGTTGCACCGGCGTGGCTAAGGCAGATCTGGTACCCGAACCTTTTCAGCATATCAGCATCTCCACCAGTCAAGCTACCAGTGGTCACGGATCGTCTCGCCAGGGAAGCAGGTGCCATTCTTCACCACGATCCAGGGTCTCTGAACCTGAAGGCCTGGCTCCTGCAGCGCTAGAATTCAGTGGCTACGATCTCCCGCCAGACTGCAAGGAAGTTCTCGCCAAGGCTAGAGCATCGTCTAAATGCTACAAACTCAAGTGGAAGAGATTTGCTATTTGGTGCCGTTCCCAGAAGATCGACCCTCTGAGGGTCACAGCCCCTCAGGTACTTCAATATTTGGTGGTGTTGGCCAAATCTGGGCTGGCTCACGCCTCCATTAAAGGTTCATCTGGTGGCTATCTCCCGCTACACCAGATCCCCAGTGGTTGCACCGGCTGGTCAAGGAATTTGTCAGGGGACTATTCCGCTTGTTCCCGCTGGTGAAGGCTATGGCCCCGGCGCGGGAGCTCAATGTGGTACTTACTAGGCTCATGGGACCCCCGTTCAAGCCTATGTATTGCGTTCCACTCAAATTTCTGTCGTGGAAAATGTCTTTTCTCGTGGCCATCACCTATGCACGATGAGTGGGTGAGATCCAGGCCCTCTCCTGTAAACCACCTTACTTGACTTTCCACGAGACGAGGGTGTTGCTGCGGAAGCACCCCTCCTTCATGCCCAAGGTGCCGTTGGACTTTCATCTAAACAAGCCCTTGGTGTTACCTGTGGTTTTTTCCGACACCTTCGTCGCCGGCTGAAAGGTCTTTGCACTTGCTGAATATGGCTAGAGCGCTGAAGTTTTATGTGGCCTGCACGAAGAGTTTCGGGGAAAACTTCTCTGTTTATTGTGAACTTTGGTCCTGTGAACCATGGAAAGGCCATGTCCAAGGCTTCCATTTCCAGGTGGCTCTCCGGCTGTATCACTACTGACACAAGTTGGCAAACCGACCACTGCCTGGCTGTTAGAGAGCCCATTCCACCAGGGCCATCGCTGCTACAACGGCGTTCCCGTCTGGTGTACCGCTGCTGGACTTCTGCAGGGCTGCTACGTGGAGGTCAATGCACACCTTCATGAGATTCTACTGCGTCGACAGGGCTTCCAGGGAGGAGTCCAGAGTCTGCCAAGCAGTGCTGCGCAACCTGTTCGCTTGAAGGTGAGCCTGGTGAGGAGGTAAGAGATGCTTATGTTGAGCCTTGCCACCTCCCGTGGTTGTGCACACATGTACTGGTATGTATTCTTTATTCATGAGCATGTGAATCCATGCCAGACTCCATGCTGGAAAAGGAACAAGTTACTTAGCTGTAACTGTTCTTCTCCAGCTTTGTCTGGCATGGATTAACACGCGAACCCTCCTGCCTACCCCTCTGCAGCTCTTCTCTTGGTCCTACTGCCACTTTGCGTGCTACCAAATCTGAAGATGACTGCCTGAGCACGGCTAAGGTAGAGGGCATTCATTTGGTGGGGGCAGAATGACCCACAGCTCAGTGATTGGTTGTTAGGAGAAAAACAGTTCAGAAATTAAACTGATTTTTTTCTTTACCGAGGATTCCCAGCCTGACGGGGAATATTCATGAGCATGTGAATCCATGCCAGACCCATGCTGGAGAACATTTACTGGTAACTTGTTCCATGCAGTAGCTCACTTTAACTGCAATATGCACACTTTTAAACTGTCTAGAATGTACAAGAAAGGAACCCATCACAACAATATTAATGCTTCTCATTGTGTCTGTGTGCTGCACAGACCCAGCGCCGGGCTTCTTACTAAATAAAACGTAGTGGATAGATACTTAGTCCTGTGCGCTATTCACCCGGCCTGTTCAGTTATGATTTTCAGGTGTAAGTGATCCAGCTGCAGGAGTCTCACAAACTGAGAATCCTCCACAAAAGATTCATCCTATAATGACAATAATTAGTTGAATGTTGCAAGACTGTCACCGCGCTTGGAACTAGTATTCCTCATCCAGAGTATTCTAATCAGTAGCAATTAAAGTCCACAAATTGGAATCAGAGTATTGTTTTCTTTATATTCTTGTCGTGCAGTACAACAATGATATAGCCGACACGTGTTTCGACCAGTGCGGTCGTCCTCAAGGCGATCTGTATCTTTTTCCTATGTTTAATCTTCAATATCTTATATTCTGCTCATTATTCCAATCGTAGCACAGTAGCTCTTCTGTTACAATGTTGTTGGGGTTAGATCCCAGTACCCTATTGTTTAAGGGTCAATCCCTAGAATAGCCGCATCTATTCACATAATAAACCCACCTTACAAATGTATAAGTCTGTATAATGTTAAGCAAAGCAAGTTGTTGTAGCTACATTGTCCCCATTCTGAATGGGAGTATGAAAATGTAAAGAAAATGTGGACCTAAATATTCTCTGGGGTTTGCAACTGTACCTCTAAGACTTGGACACACAACAAAAGAAACTGTGATCAAGTGCCTGGGCCTAGTTTTATTTCTTTACATCTGACATGGGTGTGTTTTGGCCAGTAAATTGTACAGTTTAGAACCTATTTTTCCAACATTTCTTGGGATAATCTCCTCTGTACTCTGCGATCATAGGGACAAGCGCAGCCGATCAGTGATGTGAGACACCTCAAGGTGTCTCACCCCTGCTAGTCCCCAAGGATCTGTTGTCCAGGTGGCCAGGACACAGCCATAGCTTTTGGATCCAGTTCCTGGGGGTGAACCAGTGCGGGCGGATCACCTGGACGGGAGGGGGTGGTCTTTGGGGAGTGGAAGTGAGACAGCGGGCGGCGAGACATAGTATTCCCTTCCCCGTGTCACCTTTACCCCATGCTACCCGGTAGGATACTTAGGAACTCAACCCCCTTTCCCAACACAAAGACTTTCTTATGGACAGATCACCATGAGTGAAAAGGGACTAACACCAGAGCCATGTACCTGGCATGTCCCAAAACAATGGTCAGACAGGGTCAAGCAATTACTGATCATTACACACACCTGAACACTATCACTCTTCCCCACATGGATGTAAGGCGGAGTACGAAAGCACACTCTGAGCAAGGCAACGCACACAAGTAAGCAGCAGTTCCAAGATGGCAGTTTAGTACAAGGTGGAAGATGACAAGACCGGAGAGGATTGCAAGGAGGGAAATACCCTTGTCCTTTTCACTGACAAACTGCAACTTTCATGGGCCTTCAAAAGTAGAAGGCGCAAGACCCGGAATTGAAGTTAAAGCATCCTGCATTGTGTGTTGGAGGTACCTGGGGCTCTCCTGTGCCGATAGTCCACGCAAGGAGAAGCAGTTGCCACTGTGGTACTGTCCTTGGCTCCTGCAAAAAAGCAGTACAGCCGGTGAGTTGGGGAGGTTGATATCGGACCCGTCTGTGTGGAAATCAAGGTTGCGAGCGGCAACATTGTATGAAGATGATTATTAAGACCATAGATGAGTGAATGAACTTTGAAGCTAAAACATGATACCGTTGACGGAGTGGTCCGGCATCACATGGGTGCTCATTCGAAGGTCTCGGTCAGGTATCCATACGGAAGGGTTCGAACATTAAGAAAAGAGAATTGTGAAATTAAAGTGCTCCTGCAACGGGTCAAGCCAAACCCTGAGCACATTCGAATGTCTTCGATACGTTTTGTATACATTGGTCCAAGCCCGGCTGAGGGAGACCAATGGTGTAGAGGGGATCTGAGTCTGGCAGAGGGGGATCCGGGGTGAACCGTGAGTCACCCGAACAGGAATGTGCACATTCTTTTGTCTATGATGCGTGGTGTGTACATTGGTCTGAGCCCGGCTGAGGGAGACTAATGGTGTAGAGGGGATCTGAGCCTGACAGAGGGGCATCTGGGGTGAGTCACCCGAAGGGGAGAAACATCCGAACATTGTGTAACTTGTGTAAAAAGTGAAAGGTGAAATACAAGCTCGAGACCGGCAGAAGGAAGCCTGTGCGGAATTGTATGGGATCTGAGAGCGGTTGAGGGGGATCCAGAGTGGATATTGAATCACCCGATGTGAATACTTAAGGAAATCTGACAGAGGAAAATACATTGTTTTTGGTTGCATCAGGCCCTCTGAGAGACTTTCAGAAGCATGGAGACTTGCACTCCGGAGACTCTGATGCTGGTGAGTGAACTGTAACCGTGTGCTAACGAAGCCAGAGACTGTGCTATGCTAGAGTGAACCACCTTATCACTTGCTAAAAACGTGGGGAAGGGAGGCCTGAAAACCTGACCTATCATTTTTCAGCACTTCTTTCTTTTTCATGACAATATTTCCCACACTGTTTGTATTTAGCTCTAAGGATTGGCAATAGTTTTTTTAGTATAGGTCCTTTTTATTTTGACCAGACACCACCAGGACTGCATTATTATTATTTGATGGTTGTATCTTGCTCCCATCTGTAGATTTAGGATTAGATGGACATTTTTCTCACCCTTATTTGAAGTTCATTAAACACCCTTGAGCTGTTGTCACTTGTGTCCGTCTTACTGTTGATGCCATACCTTCCTTGCAGTGACAACCATTCCTATTCTCTCCACTATATGGGAAGCAGGGGGCAAAATATTATCTACTCCTTTATCTAACCCCCGCTCTGGTTTCTTGTCCAGAAAAGAAATTTAAGGCTTCAGATACGGCCCCCTTTTTGCCTATGGGGACATCCAAAACCGGATTCTGTCATTACGGTTGTGGAAAAGAAAACGCTAGTTAACCCGTCCTCACCATTGACAGTGCCTCCCAACAAATAAGGTCAAATACTGAGGGTGCTCGAGAGCCCAACCAAGACAGCCGCCTCTGAGTGAGCTCCTAATCTACCCTAGACTATCTGGTTATTATCTTGTGGTTCTGTTACAGTGCCGAAGCGATAGTGGCCTCCTTGTTGGGGAGCATAGACAACTTTTGAACCCTTTTGTGTTTTGGAAGCATCTGAAACAGCCACTGAACCGTGCAGCGTATGCATTGTGAAGCTCAGTCTGCCGCCTCCCGATCCTTTCTCCATGCTCAAGTTACGAGCTGCCGAGCCCGATGACGCAAGGCAGAGAGACTTGTGGCCTGGCGCTACAGGGTATAGCAAAAAGATTGATGCAGCCACAATGGATTCATAAATCAGTGTGCTGATCCTCACTGGGATACTTGGCGAGGAGACACAGCTGAGACCTCTCGGTGGAGCTTGAGACAACACCAGAGCTGGCGCTTGGGCTTGTGTGACATGCTGCTCCTCTGTGGCAAGTCCTGCTGTTTTCCGCTGTGTAGTTTACAGGAGGGGGCACCCAGGCCGTCGGTCGGTTGCAGTGGTCTTTATGGTGGCCTTTGCAAGCTGGCACACAACAACTGTCCCTGGGATCCTAAAGCCCATCATTACATTTTTTCTTTCCTGCGGATGTGGTGGCTAGGTTAAGTCACGCTTTAGCTTGCCTACCAGCCTGTGATCCTACATTTATCTGGAGTGCACTAAGCAAAGGTGCCTCCGTTTGGCAATTCCTGCAGGCATCATTGCGACTGGGCTGTGAACTGATATTACGGTACCTCTTTGTTTTGTGGTGCTTGACATCTTATGGGGCAAGTGGACTTTGTTTGTTGCTCCTCCACGCTCCTAATTGTGAAGATCAGAACACTGTCATCAAGCTTCTTAGTGGATGGTATGACAGTGGATTGATGCCTCCCACATTCAATGCCCCTTTGGTGCTGACACATCTGATGCACCCGGACCAAACAGCACTTCTTAAACCTTATCGAGGTTGCTTCTAGGAAGGGGGTGGAAATGGGTGTTTGATCGCTGGACTGCCATGAAGCATTTGATCTGGTAGACTGGGGATATATAGACCGGTTCCTTCATCACTACGGGTTTGGCCCAAATGTCAGGAAATGGGTCTTGGCCAATTACCAGCAGCCTTCCACAGTGCTTGGAATCAATGGGCGCAGATCCATTAAATTGGAAATCTCACAGGGTACTCGGCAGGGCTGGCCCCTACCTCCCCTAATGTTCGCGCTATCAATGAAGCTGTTCACCAATAGGATCCGGGTGAACCCACAAATACGGGGGGTTTCTTGTGGGGGACATCAGTAGAAGATCCCATTGTATGCGGACGACGTGCTGCTCTCGCTTACGCAGCTAAGCTCCTCCCTGAAGGCCTTATGGCAGGAAATCTCACTATTCGGCGCAGCCTCAAGCTACAGGGTCAAATTCTCTAAATCAAGCTCCATGGAGACAGCTGGAGCTGATGGCAAGCAATAATCTGGTCCCTTGGGATAAACTCAGCATTCCTTACCTAGGGATTCGTATCCCAAATAGGGTCCCGAAAGTTTACCGTACCAATTTCCTGCAGTTATTCAGGACCTTCCTGAATGACCTAGACCACTGGCACAAGCAGGAGGTGTTGTGGCTTGGGAGGATTGCCACTCTTAAAATGAACCTTGTCTCGCAGCTCCTTTACCACTGCTTCACCCTACCGGTTGAGTTTCCTGACCAGGACCTTAGCAGGTTACAAAGGTGAGTGCTGAACTTCATCAGGGATAGGAAAAAAAAACACAGGTGGCGAAGAGGGTAATGCTCATAGGTACCTCAGGAGACTGCCAGCGGGTCCAGACGTTTCCAGGTACTACCCGGTGTCGCAATTATCCCCAATCTTCACGTTGCAATATTTGGATGACCCTCCCACATGGCTGCACGTCGAGGAATCCTGGGCTCCTGACCCCCTTTCAGCGCTGCCCACCTCACACTGGAACAGCAGGTTTGGGCGCAGACCCAATCGATATGACCAAGAACACTATTCGCTGCTGGAGGAAGGCGGTCAGGCGATTGGGGTGTCAGCTCTTCCCTGGGCCCTCTCACCCTGGTCTGGGGCAACCCAGAGTTCACACAGGGTATGGGCCAAGCGGAGCTCCGCAGGTGGCGGGAAGGCAGTTTATCTCAGCTGAAGGATTTCTTTAGCAATGGAGTCCCCCTGTCTTTTGATGGGTGCAAGGATAAGTTTCAGGTCCCGGAAGGAGTGATTTAGGTAGACCCAACTCCGTCACTGGATGTCGCACGATTGCACACGGAAACAGGGCAGCAGGGAACATAATGCGCTAGAGCTTACACTGACCGTATCAGCGCCTAGGTGCAAAGTGTCAACACTCAACAAACTGCTGGATAGGCCAGACCCCTACCGAAAAGAAAGCTACATGGCCAGGTAGGAAAGGGGCCTGGAGAAGGGAGGTGGAGGAGTGTAATCGGTTCTGGGCCCACAGGTTCAGGAGCTCCAGATGCATCACAAATATGGAAGGGGCAGTGAATGTGTGCTATATGTTAGGCAGAAACCTGTGCAGTTCCCTTAGGGAACACTGCAAAAGATTTAGGACTACAGGTGTTAGCAGTAAACCCACTTGGTAGCAGTCTGTACCACCCAGATTTACCTGGTAGCTGTGGCTGAGCAGTCATACTTCTCTCAAGAAGAGTTAGGCAGTATGCAAAGTATACACAATAGGCACTCAGACACACCAATACAAGCAAACACTGACCAGAGCTTTGGTATCAAAGTATATAATTATTTATTTAAAAACACACTGTTTGAAACACTCCAGCACTCTTATTGTAAAATATTCTAAACACAGTTACTATTGTAATATATACACCCCTTTTTCCTTATCAGATAAGTCACAGTAAAACACCACTTATTTTCATACAGAGGTGAGCGCTTAACTAGATGGCACTCCAATAAGTTTGTGAGAAAGGGAGGGAAAAAGACAGAATATGGAAAAGGTACACCACTCTAAGGTTCAGGAACACTGTTAGCAAGGCAGAAGAGCAAAAGTCACTGGTGAGCCAAAGTCCAAAGGCTGGGCTCACTCTTAGAGAGAGCAGAGCACAAATGCGCCCAAGATCACACAGTTACACTAGGCTTAAAGTCTTGCAGAGGGTTCAAAAAGAGTTTAGAGAGGCTTTAGGAAAGTTTAGCCAGGGTATCCCAGGCTAACCCAGGTTCGAAAGCCGGGGGCTAAATCTACCCCGTACAGTCGGTAGCAAGGGAAGCCAGGCGGGACACGGTATCTTAAGTGAGAAGGATCCTCCAGCGGTGGCAGTTGTTCCTGGCAGTGGGTGCAAGTCGCGTCGTCGTCTAGGGGAAGAGAAGATCTCGACTGGGAGGAAAGATGAATGTCGTTGCACTACCAGGGAAGAAACCAGCCGCTGAGTTTTCCGGTTAAAGGTGGTACCTTTGTTCGCGGTCGTGGTAAAACGTGGTATCCCGGTTGCCGGGGTGCTTGGCACAGGCAAGGCGGCCACGAGGTACGTCGGGAAGGCGAAAAGACGGTGAAACTGGTTATCCCCACCAGTCAAAGGAAGAAGACTCTCCGGCGGGAGATCTCCTATGTCGTTGGGAAAGGGGTGAGACGGTCCAGCAGGGCTCCACCGGTCGTGGTGTCGTGGCAGGTCGGCTCAGCTTCTCCCTCGTCGGATTCTTAGGTCCTGTGGCGACTTCTGAAGTTCCAGTCCCCAAAGCCCTGCTTTTATGCAGAAAACCCCCATTCACTCAGCCTAGCTGTCACTCAAACATGCTAAGTGGTGAGCCAGCCGGCTCACCACTTGGGCCAATCAGGACGGAGTGTGACTTGAGTTGCCTAGGCAACTCAGTCCAGGGTGCCTAAATCCCCCTCCACCCCTCCTAAGTACCCCAGACAGAGTGGCACCACTTTGGAGGGCTTCTGTGGAGAAGCCCGCCAAAAAGTGGAACAAAGGGCTCGACTTGGGTTGGAGTCACAGAAGAGAACACAAACGCCATTTTACAATCAAGTTTTTGCAAAAAATACCAACCGCAGAATTAATATTATTCAATAAACCGACGGTATGTTCGAGGCTACCATAAATAATTAAATAAAGATAGTAGCCTAAAACAATGGGAAATCCCATAGGAAAATATTTGCGGTTGAATATAAAAAGTAGTATCCACTGCCACCAGCCAAAACTCGATCAGGGGGGACGGAGACGTGCCCCCTCGACTAACAGACCCCGGGGCAATTGAATTGCCCCAGCCAGTACGTCCACAATATGATGGTTTGTACTGGTTCTGTTCAGAATTTAAGACTAGTAAAGTCAATGGTGACTTTACATGCTCTGGGAGACAGTAGTCAGTCCCAGGGTATGGAGTCTATACTGGGGGGTCACTATGACACCCCTGTGTTACTGCACTGAGGGTGCTTTGTAACACACATCACAAAAACACATGAAGCCCTATGGAGTAAAAGACCCCATAGCCCATTAAACACATCTAGATTCAAAGAGACACACTCAAATCTTGTCCAAGAGTGAGGGTAAAAGAGTCTCACTCCTGGCAGGAGAAAGAAATAAACCCCAGAAATCCAGCAAAGCTGCTGGGGGACTCACTAGGTTAGGAAATTCAGCCTAAACAGAGAATTCTCCCTAACACTATAGATGGTATGTGGCACCTGAAATCCCGCGCAAGAGCAATCCCTCCTGGTCACCACTTTGCTGGGGGTGAGGGGGCTGCTCAGAGACTGTATCGCTTTTCCACCTTCTATGTGCTTGCGGGAAGTCAACCCTTTTCTGGCAGGAGGTACTCGTACAAGTCAAGCAGATCACTAGGTTGGTAGTCCCTTGGGACCCAGGGATAGTGTTGCTGGGAGACATAGGAGATCTGGCTTTTCCTCCTCTCGGGCCCTGTGGCTGAGATAATCACACTTCTTAGAGTGGTAAAGATCACCATAGCGCACCTGTGGAAGAACTCTGAGGGACTCATAACCATGTGGTGGGTAAAATGCTGGGCCACCTGGTTGGGGCAAAAATTACAACACTGCGCATGGGGCAGCTGGGCAAGTTCCAAAATGTCTGGTCTCCTTTCTTTAAATATGCTGAACAGTTCCTGGTGGCGGGTTATGGTGGTGGGCCTGCGACTGAGTTGAGGCTGTGGTTTCCATGCTTCTGTTAAGCACGGTGCACAAGCATGCTACATGCTCTCACTGATAACTGTAAGGTTGTTGGTTTCATAAGGTGCTGTTTGCTGATTCTGGTGCGTTTCCCCTCTTATTGTATTTGCTGCTTATTTCCAATAGAAAGAACATGTTGAAAAAACAATATATGAAATGCCCCTTTGCAATGGGCAAAGCGGAACAATGCCAGACTAAACTAAATTACATTTTGCTGCCTCTGCCAAGTCTATGAAAGTTGGGCCATTGAACTCTGGGGTTGCTAGCAGAGTGGATCCCCCTCCTCCCCCCCACCCCCTGCCATTCCCACTGATAGCTCACCAAGGAAATCAAGGGTATGTTTGCTCAATTTCAGACAGGAATCCAGTTGTTAGATGGCAAGTTAGACACGCTGTTGCGGAAAGCAGGGTGAGTCACACCCTACTAAAAGGTCGCTCTCTCGTATCTCTACTTGAGGTTACTGGTAGTTAATATAAAAATATATATATTTGTGTGTAACATACACAATGAGTTTATATCCAAGCTCTGTAAATATATTCTTAATTAGCGATTAATTGCTTTGCACTGTTGCTTAGTACTACTGTTGCCGTTTAGTTAGGAAGATGGCAAATAACCATGCTAGGTTGATGTATTTATGAGAGCTTTAATTTTGCCAATGCATTTCGGAGAACATTTTTCTCCTTCGTCAGGGCTGTACTCTCTGCTAACAGTCCATATCAAGATTACACATTTTAGCATCAAAAGTCGATAAATAGCACACACTGCACATACTGTATTTCCATAATGTAAGAAAATTGTGGATGCCATAGTTCCCAATATTCATATGTAAATATTAAACAGTATAAAATAAAAATAAAAAGGGAAGCAATTACACATATACAGTTCCATAATGCAAGGTGGTTGTATGTTACATACCATAATTCCAAATGGCCATGTGTAAATCAGAGTAAAAGCAAAAACAAGAGAAAAGAACAAGGTGTCAGCTTAAACCTGCAAAACACATGCTGACATTTGTTACTTTAAAGGGTGTTAAATAAATCTAAATACCTGTATGGTGTCTACCACACGTTTAAAGTCTATTAGAACCATCCAAGGTTCAACAAAAATTTTCCTAAAGTGTAATATATTTCTGATTACAAACATTATCTCAACAAACTAATGGGGATCCTGTTGCTAAACAACACAGGCACTACACTTATGTCTACGTAGACGTGCCAGTAATACACGTTTGTCAGAAAAGGTGCTCAAGTTTTAGGTCTTTGGCCTTAAAAAGATATACAAGCGTTCCATTAATGATGTGTGACTGTTGTGTATTTATAAAGTACAGAAAAAGTGCATACAATCTAAGTGACCTAATCCTTACGGAGCCCGCGGCTTACCTTCCTTCTTGTTCCCGAGTTTCTGAGCTGAGAAGAACGCGCACGCGTCCTTCAGTCAGCTGTATTTATCTGTTGCCATGGCTGCGGGCTGAAGACGAATGAGTCAGGCTCACCCGTAGGCGGGTCATGACTCAGCCGCCTTGAGTCCCAGCTCCGCTCGAAAAGTGGAAGCTGGGACGTGCCCGCAACCCGGTTCAGTTTCTATGTGTGTACAATAATATCAATGGTGCGTACACTGTTAATGTGTAAATACATTTAGTAGTGTTGTGATGGATATTCGCGTCCATGCCCCCTGGGGTTCACTGATAACAGAGCAACGCTAATGGTGTGGCTAAATGCTACCTAGTGGTAGCAAGTGCTCTAATAGTACATATTAATTGCTAGCACCACGTTAAGTTCCATAGATGTAAACCTGTGTCATAGTCTAGTGTGGTATAAGTACAAAAGGATTATAGCGTATGATCAATATGTCAGAATGGCTGTCCATTAATCTTAATTGTGTTTCGCTGTGCGATGTAATGTACCAGTATATGCTTATGGACCCCACATTATCTGCGACAAATAAAGGGAAGTGGTAATACCTTGCTAATAATGCTAATAGTGTATAGGACCATCTCCCGGTTATTATTAATAGGTACCCATCTCACTTCTGGATAATATACAGCAAAAAACAGCCTAATAGGTAAAATGATGTTAATCTAAATTGGTCACCTCTGTGTGTCACATCGGTATATGAATTGGGCGTTCTACATCACATTGGTGTATGAATTAGGTGTTATACATAACGAAGATGCTGAAAAACTACTCTTGTTAAAACTTGATCATGTGTTAATTGTTACATATTCTCATTCACACCTTGTTGGACCTAAGGAAATCCATTCCACATCAGTTCACCTTAATCCAACATCAACTGGTCTCAACATGTTTATAAGTAACATTGATAATTGATCTCTTTGTTCATGCTGGAAGGATTCATACTTCCCAATTTGTCAATCCGAATTGTTTCTCTTTGGTCCATTCTGATAACATCCTCATGTGGATTCCTCATTTTAACTACTTCCAGTATTTGGAATCTTATCTGTGCTATATCGTGTTTTTTCTCTAGCCAATGCTTCGCTACTGCTGAGTTCACGTTGGCATTTCTTATGCATGAACGGTGTTCTTTCCAACGTGTTTTAGCCATTCTTTGTTTTGCCCACATAGTGCATGCCACAAGGGCATTTAATCAAAATATGATGTTGGTGCTATCACATGCAGCATAATCCTTGAGTTTAATCTTCTGTCCAGTATGTGAATGACTAACAGTATCACCTTTAATCACAAAGTTGCAGTTTGTGCCATGGAGACATGGGAAAGTTCCTTTGCTTTCAGTACTTTGTCTCTTTATTGGGGGTCTAGTTGATACAAGTTCATCACGCAAATTTCTACTTCTTTGGTAGGCAAAAGTTGGTAGTTCTTTAAATAGATGTTGCACCCTTGTGTCACATGTTAGTATAGGCCATTTCTTTTTAATGATATTTTAATCTGTTGGCTCTGTATGGAAAATTTAGACACATACACTAAATCTGGTGGATCCTTAATCTTCTCTGTAGGATTCAAAAGGGTTGCTCGACTCGGGAGTTAATCCTCTCAGTTGCTTGACATATATCTTTCTCTGTATATCCACGTACTTGAAATTTCTTGCCCATATCTGCATCGTCTCTGTCATACTCAGAAAGGTCACTAACGATTCTTTTGATGCCTAACATTTGACCAAATGGCAAATTCCGGAGTAGGCTTGGTTGATGGAAACTCAAACGGTGAAGTAGGTTGTCTGTCGGTTTCTTTGCGATATAAAGACGCGCTGAATCCAGTTTCCTTTTTTCTAACAAGTACATCAAGGAAGTGAATCTCTGTCATTGAACTCTCATAAGTGAACTGTATGCGTGAATCTATTGTGTCAATGTACACAAAACATTATTTGAGTTCTTCACTAGTACCTATCCAGATTCCAAAGATGATATCTATGATTCGAGGGGATTGGGTCCTCCGACGTATTCCATATCTATGACAGGTAATGTCCACAGCTGTGCTGCTTCGGAAAATCTTCAGCATCTGCGTCCTGCCTCGATAATGTCGATGCACCGTCCCCGAGGACCTCCACTGACGGCCAACGTCACCTGATGTGATAAGTAGGACGCACGACGCCCATAGCCTCAGTTCAGTTTTTTCCGCAAAGGTGTTAGCTTCGTGAATCTCGGTACGCCTCGACTCTTGGAGTTTGCTGTTTTCTTCTCGGTTCGTTGAACCTGTTCGGTTTTTTGTGAAGACCTGTTCGTGGCGATGTCTACTTCATCTTCAACCCCGCGTCCGGGCTTCAAGAAATGTGGGTCCAAGATGTCGGTCACGGACTCGAACGACGCCTGCCTCTGGTGCCTCGGGGAGGCCCACGATACGGACGACTGTGTCGACTGCCAGTCGCTCACGGCAAAGGCCTTGCGGGAACACAAGAAGAAGCTGTCGGTAGGTCAGGTGTCTAAGCCCCGGAAGTCGAGGTCTGCGGGGCTTTCGACGGATGACTCGAGGGGCGACTCTCTGCGTCATCGTCGGAAGTCCAGTGGGTCTCCTTCCAGGAGTCGGTCTCGCCACTCCTCTGCCTCTTCGAGGCATTCCCGGAAGCGCCGGTATCGGTCGCCTTCCCCGTCCTCTTCCGAGGACTCTGCCCGTCGGCGGGTCGCTTATCCCTCCATGCAAGCAACACCGGAGGAATGGGCTTCCTTCGGGAAGCAGATGCTAGCGATTCTCGAATTGCAGGGCACTGGTCGAGAGACTCCGCTCGTATGCCTTCGGGAGAGGTCCCGCTCAGACAAGGGTAGCCGTTCTCGCCATGCCCGTTCCAGGTCCCGGTCCCCGAGGCGCTCGAGACTGTGTGATCCCGTTAAGTCTTCGAAGAAGACGTCGACGCCTGTGGCGCCGAGGTCGTCGATGATTTCTCTCGAGGCTCCGCCTCCGAGGGGGTCGTCAACGCTGTCAGCGCCTAGGTCGTCGAGAGACTCACTCGGAGCTCCGGCTTCGAGGCCTGTGTCGACGCCGTCGATGCTGGCGGCGCTGCAGCTGACGTCGACGCCGATTTGCTCGACGTCGTTTGCCGACGCCGACCCGTTCTGCCGCCTCGACGCCTTTCGAGGCAGAGGTGTCGGAGGGGGCACAGGGTTAGCCTCTAGAAAGGCTCTGGCTAAGGTCAGGCACTGCTTTGGTCCCCAGATGCCTTCCTCTCCCCGCCTGCAGTACATTTCACAGGGCGATGAAGGCTCTGATGACGGCTTGGTTCCGGTTACAGTACTAGATGAGCTTATCTCGGGCCATAGCCAGTTTGATGACCTGAGGCAGTCACTGCATGATGCCAGTGGACTGGACACATCTCCAGAGGTGGAGTTTTGTAGGCCAGAGCCTGACACTCATGCCGATTCTTCATTTCGGCGCCTTATGTCTCGGGTCACCGAGTACTTGGGTTGGTCAGCTCCCCCAGGGGAGTTTGTTCAGGATGATATCACGGACATCCTTGATCTTGGTCCCCCCACCGACCTGGTTTTGCCGTTTCATATGGCTCTGCAGAGAAGGGTGGCGGCGGCTTGGACTGCTCCGGAGAGTCTCCCAGCAGTGGGCAAGTCTTTGTCGCGAAAATACCGTCCAGCCAGTAGCGACCCCTGCTACTTGTCCAGGCACCCCACTCCGGAGAGTTTGGTGGTGCAGGCGGCTACGGCCCCGGCAAAGCAGGCGTCGTAACCTACCATCCCTCCGGATAGGGACGACAAACGTTTTGACGGCTGGGCGAAGAAAGTGTTTTCTTCAGGGGGTATGGCGCTTCAGGCGGCCAACTCCATATTTGCCTTGTCTCGTTTCACACACACTCTGTGGAACTGTGTTGCATTAGCGGCTGAACGTATTCCCGAAGGGGACGAACGGGATGGTTTCCTTGCTATGGTTCAGGATGGCAATAATGCCATGTGTGAGGCCGTTCAGTCGGGTTTGGACATGGCAGATTGTGTCAGCCGGTCCATGGCGGCGAGCACCGTAATACGCAGGTTTGCGTGGTTGCGGAAGTCTGGGTTCCCTCCTGATGTGCAGTCCCGGCTCCTCAACATGCCCTTTGGCGGTGAACATCTTTTTGGCAGCAAGGCTGATGAGAGCCTTGAGAGGTTGCAGACCTCCAAAGCTGCAGCGAAGTCTTTGGGCGCTGCAGTTCGCCAACCTCCGCCTTTTTCGTCCTAGGGGACAGCAATGGAGGGGAGGGTCCTTTCGCTATTACTCTTCCTTCAGTAAAGCGAGAGGAGCTAGCAGTCAAAGAGGCCACCATAAGAGTGCCAGAGGTGGAAACAAGGGTACTCGAGGTGCCAAGGCCGCTCGGGCAGTTGACTCTTTGCCCTCCGGCAACGTTGCAGTCACTACCACTCATTCATGAGGCCAGGTCCCATGGTTCGCCGGTTGGGGGAAGGCTGGCGTAGCATCTTGTAGAGTGGCGAGCCATTACTTCAGATGTGTGGGTTCTGGAGATCATAACCTACGGCTACTGTCTTCCTTTTCGGCAGAGGCCTCGCGACAATCCACCTGGGAACCTCTCTTTGAAGAGTCCAGATCCGCTCCTTGCGCAGGAAATTCAAGCACTGCTGGAGAAAGGCGCCATAGAACTGGTGCCTGTAGCGGAGAGGAACAAGGGATGGTATTTCCCTTCTTTTTTGATTTCGAAGAAAGACGGGGGATTGAGACCCATCATGGACTTGCGCGGTTTGAAAAAACTCCTCAGGAAGGACAAGTTCAAGATTGTTACTCTCTCTCAAGTCCTCCAGGCCCTTCAACTTCAGGACTGGTTGGTGTCTCTCGACCTCAATGACGCTTAATTCCATGTGCCGATCCATCCCAAGCACAAGAAGTACCTGAGGTTCGTGGTTGGCAACTCGCACTTTCAGTTTCGGGTCCTGCTGTTCGGATTGACCTCCGACCCAAGAGTTTTCACCAAGCTCGTGGTGGTGGCAGCGCATCTCAGGAAAGGGGGGATTCACATCTACCCCTACCTGGACGATTGGCTGATCAGGGTGAGCTCTCCCGAGCAAGTCCTGGATCATCTGTCCGTCACCTGCCACTCCCTTCACAAGCTAGGCTTCTCCCTCAATTTAAAGAAGTCCCATTTGACACCAACGCCTGGGGCAGTGTTTTCCTCCCCAGGTGAGGGCTCTTCACATTCAGCAGATGGTGCACAAGTTTCAACTTGCCCAGGATCTCCCAGCGTCCGAGTTCTTGAGACTGCTCGGCCTCATGGCATCCTCCATTCTTCTGGTGCCAGAAGCTCGTCTGCGGATGAGATCTTTGCAGTGGGCACTCATGCTCCAGTGGTCTCAGTCCACCGGCTGGCTGTCGGACCCTGTTCAGGTGCCGCCCTCGGTCGTCCAGGACCTTCTGTGGTGGGCCGTCGAAGGCAATCTGATGAAGGGGGCCCCATTTTGGCTGCCCTGGCCAGAGGTGATGATCGTGACGGACACATCCCTCACAGGATAGGGAGCTCATGCCAACGAGTTGACAGCGGTCGTTGGTCTTCGTCGGAGTCCAGACTCCATATCAATCTGTTGGAGCTGAGGGCCATCAGGCTTGCCCTGAAGGCTTTTCTGCCGACTGTGTGAGGAAAGTGTCCTGATTCTAATGGACAACACGGTGGCCATGCCCTACCTCAACAAAAAGGGGCTGGCAGGGTCACTTCCTCTGTGCAGGGAGGCGATGCAGCTTGAGTTCTGGGCCATCCAGCAGGAAGTTTCAAATTCGGCTGTTCATCTGGCCAGAGACGACAACGAGACGGCGGACGCTCTGAGCAGGCAGAGCACGATCTCTCATGAGTGGGAGCTGGCTCAGGAGATTCTCCTGGAGATCTTCGCCCTTTGGGGGACCCCTCAAGTAGATCTCTTCGCCTCCAGTGTCAACCGGAACTGCGAAAGGTTTTGCTCGCAGGAATTTCCTCCAAAAGGAGCCTTAGGAGACGCGTTCGCATTCGTGGTGGAGTGGTCATTCCAACTGCTGTACGCGTTTCCTCCAGTCCCTGTAATCCCGCAAGTACTGCGGAGGTTACGGAAGTTCGGTTCCCGGATGATCCTCATTGCTCCGGCGTGGGCCCGGAGAACGTGGTACCCGGACCTTCTCGACTTGTCCATCCGCCCTCCACGTTGTCTTCCCTACTGAGACGATCTACTCTCACGGGAGGGGGGGTCAGGTTCTCCATCCAGAGGTCAGATCCCTCAACCTTCACGCTTGGTTTCTGAAAGGTTGAGGTATAAGGATTGGGACCTCCCTGAAGACGTGATGGAGGTGTTGCTCTCGGCCAGGCGACCGGCAACAAAGTCTCTGTACCGTTGCCATTGGAGAAAGTTCTGCGACTGGTGCAGAGTTAAGAATGTGGATCCTTTCGAATGTGACATTCCCATGGTTCTGTCTTTTTTGCTTTCCTTGGCCCACAGGGGCTTGCAAGTGGGGACCATTAAAGGTTACCTGGTGGCGCTGTCCATATTTAAGCGCTCGTCTGAAGAATGTTCCTATTTTAAGATTCCTCTAATTTCTCAGTTTTTGAAAAGGATCACTAATGTATTCCCTCCGTCACCTTTTCTGGTGCCCGGTTGGGATTTGAACATTGTTCTCAAGTTTCTTATGGGTGCTCCGTTTGAGCCTTTACATTCTTGCCCTTTGAGACTGTTAACTCTGAAAACTGTGTTTTTGGTTGCCGTGACTTCCGCTCGCAGAGTGAGTGAGTTACAGGCACTTTCAGTTAAGCCACCCTTCACTGTGTTTCATAAGGACAGGGTTGTCCTTAGTTCGTCCTTCTTTTCTTCCGAAGGTGGTTTCAGAATTTCATTTGAGCCAGAAGGTTGTTCTTCCGGTGTTCTATCCTCCTCCACATCCTGGTAAGGAAGAGGAGAGGCTCCATAGGCTTGACCCTAGGAGAGCGTTGAGCTTTTATATTTTGCGCATGTCCTGGGTCAGAGTGGACGATCAACTTTTCATTGGTTACGCTGGAAAGCGTTTGGGACAAGCTGTGACGTAACTTGCGGGCCCATTCTACCAGGGGAGGGGCTGCGTCTACTGCCCTGCAGGGGGGTGTTCCTATTCGTCACATCTGTGATGCGGCCACCTGGGCTTCAGTAAATACTTTTGTACTTCACTACTCCCTCGATTCCATCAGAGGGCAGGATCTGGCCTTTGGCAAGGCAGTCCTATATTCCGCAATTTGATTGGGCATGCTAAATTTGTGTTCTAAATTCTTTTCCCACCTCCTTGCTTGGTACTGCTTTGGGAGTCTGTCATAGATATGGAATACGTCGGAGGACCCAATCCCCTCGAAGAACAAGTTACTTTCTTACCTGGTAACGTTCTTTCGATGGGATGGTCCTCCGACGTATTCCATATCGCTTTCTCCTTCCCTTCCCCGCTTTTTTTTGCGATTGCAGCTTGCGTTCCGCAAGGCCTTGTGTGTCTGACTGGCAGAAAACTGGTGGCACACGTTCTGGGGGAAAAAACTACAACTGAGGCTATGGGTGTCGTGCGTCCTACTTATCACATTGGGTGACGTCGGCCGTCGGAGGAGGTCCTCGGGGATGGCGCATCAACGTCATCAACGCAGGACGCAGACGCCGAAGATTTTCCGAAGCAGCACAGCTGTGGACATTACCTGTCATAGATGTGGAATACGTCGTCGGACCATCCCATCGAAAGAACGTTACCAGGTAAGAAAGTAAGTTGTTCATCTAGTCCATAGGTGTATCCATTGTTTCCATCTTGTATGCGTAAGTATGTGGTCTGTTTCAAATTTGAACATGAAGCAATTGGCATATGTGGGAGCCATCGTTGCCCCTATCGTTGCCCCTATCGCTGTACCAGAGACCTGAAGAAAAAATTGGTTTTTAAATTGAAAATAAGAATTTTCCGCTATAAATTGAAGTAATGTCAAAATGAACTCCTTCTGTGCTTGAATATCTGGTGATGATAGTAGTATCTGTTCAATTGCCTCTTGTCCCAAATCATGAGGAATTGATGTGTATAAACTTGTTACGTCTTTGGTAAACAAGATACTATCTTGTCTAAACGGGTTTCCCATCAATTTCTTCAGAAAGTGAGTAGTGTCTTTAAGGTAAGTATACTTCTGTTGGATAATAGGTTGAAAAAAGAAATCGATGCATTTTCCTAATGGTTGTAGAATGCTGTCTATGCCTGCCACAATAGGTCTTCCTGATGGGTGCAAGGCGTTCTTGTGGATCTTTGGAATTGTGTAAAAGTTGGGGATACGAGGCTGTTGATTCAGCAGAAATTTGAAGTTTCTAAGTTATTTTGAATACTCACTGCAGGGTCCGTGTCAAGCATAGCATATACATATGTTTATCTAAGTTGTCTCCAACGCTCTTCTTTGTATTCATTATCACCAATGCCCCTCCTTTGTCCGCAGGACGTATCATGATTTCCTTAGTGCTATATAAATTCTTGATCAATTTCAGCTCATGTGGTTTAAGATTCTTATGAGTCGGGTTCAATTTTTCCAGTCCTTTGTCACTTTTCTTTGAAAAATCTCAACTGATGGGACAGTAATAGGTGGTATAAAGTGACTTTTCATTTTAAATTCCTGATAGTCACATTCATCTTCTTTAATTGTAGCTTGGCCATCTATTTCCAGCTCTTCAAAAAACACTCTGAGTTTGAGCTTCCATATAAATTTAAACAATTCTATCTTGCTGTCAAATAAGGTAGTTCCATATGTAGGGACAAAGCTCAGACCTCTTTGTAACGTATTGGTTTCAGATTTTGTGAGTGGGTGACTCGAAATGTTAACCACTAAGTTTTCTTCTGTTGTAGCCTCGTTTGTGGACCTTCTCTTTGACTTCCTTTTGCCCCGTAGTGTTCTTTTGGGCGTGCTCCTAAAAATAAAAACGTCCTGATGATTACTTAATTTTTCCACTCTTCTCGTGGGGTTAATTGTAGTGCTGGTCGTGGTTCTTGCGTCTTCCAAACTGTTAGGTGTATCCTCTTGACTTTGTGTATCTTTTGATGAATCTGTGTCTGAGCTAGAGGTGTTATCCGACTGGTTGTGAGGGCTAGTTATTAGCTCTGCGGTGGGTCTTGGTCCATATTTATCCATCCATAAATACTTCTTCGTTTAAATAATCGTATGTGGCTCTCTTGAATTTACGAATCTTTTTCTGTTCGAGTTCTCTTTTGTAACTCTCAAGTTTGTTGTTATCTCTGTCAATATTAAGTCCTTCCGGCATGAACGAAGAGATCAATTATCATTGTTACTTATAAACATGTTGAGACCAGTTGATTTTGTATTAAGGCGAACTGATGTGGAACTGATTTCCTTGGGTCCAACAAGGTGTAAATGAGAATATGTAACAATTAACACGTGACAAAGTTTTAACAAGAGTAGTTTTTCAGCATCTGGGTTATGTATAACACCTAATTCATACCACGATGTGATGTATAACACCTAATTCATATACCGATGTGACACAGAGGTGACCAATTTAGATTAACATAATTTTACCTATTAGGCTGCTTTTTGCTGTATATTAACCAGAAGTGAGATGGGTACGTATTAATAATAACCGGGAGATGGCCCTATACACTATTAGCATTATTAGCAAGGTATTACCACTTCCCTTTATTGGCCTCAGATAATGTGGGCTCCATAAGCATATACTGGTACATTACATCGCACAGCGAAACACAATTAAGATTAATGGACAGCCATTCTGACATATTGATCATACGCTATAATCCTTTTGTACTTATACCACACTAGACTATGACACAGTTTACATTATGGAATTTAACGCGGTGCTAGCAATTAATATGTACTATTAGAGCACTTGCTACCACTAAGTAGCGTTAAGCCACACTAGTAGCGTTGGTCTGATATCAGTGAACCCCATGGACGTGAATATCCATCACAACACTACTAAATGTATTTATACGTTAACAGTGAACTCACCATTGATATTATTGTACACACATAGAAACTGAAATGGGTTGCGGGCACGTCCCGGCTTCCGCTTTTCGAGCAGAGCTGGGACTCAAGACGGCTGTGTCATGTCCCGCCTACGGCGAGCCTGACTCATTCGTCTTCAGCCCGCAACCATGGCAACAGATCAATACAGCTGACTGAAGGATGCAGGCGCATTCTTCTCAGCTCAGAAACTCGGGAACAAGAAGGAAGTTAAGCCGCGGGCTCCGTAAGGGTTAGGTCGCTTAGACTGTATGCAGTTTTTCTGTACTTTATAAATACACAACAATCACCACATCATTAATGGAACGCTTGTATATCTTTTTAAGGCCAAAGACCTAAAACTCGAGCACCTTTTCCGACAAACGTGCATTACTGGCACATCTACGTAGAAGTAAGTGTTGTTTAGCAACAGGATCCCCATTAGTTTGTTGATCATGTTTGTAATCAGAAATATATTACACTTTAAGAACGTTTTTGTTGAACCTTGGATGGTTCTAATGGACTTTAAACATGTGGCAGACACCATACAGGTTTTAAGATTTACTTTTCACCCTTTAAAGTAACAAATATCAGCATGAGTTATGCAAGTTTAAGCTGACATGTTGTTCTTTTCTCTTGCTTTTGCTTTTACTCTGATTTACACATGGACTTTTGGAATTATGGTATGTAACATACAACCACCTTGCATTATGGAACTGTATATGTGTAATTGCTTCCCTTTTTATTTTTATTTTATACTGTTTAATATTTACATATGAATATTGGGAACTATGGCATCCACAATTTTCTTACATTATGGAAATACATATGTGCAGTGTGTGCTATTTATCGACTTTTGATGCTAAAATGTGTAATCTTGATATCGACTGTTAGCAGAGAGTACCGCCCTGACGAAGGAGAAAAATGTTCTCCGAAATGCATTGGCAAAATTAAAGCTCTCATGAATACATCAACCTAGCATGGTTATTTGCTATCTTCCTAACTAAACGGCAAAAGTGCAATGCAATTAATCGCTAATTAAGAATATATTTACAGAGCTTGGATATAAACTTATCGTGTATGTCACACACAAATATACATATTTCTATATTAACTACCAGTAACCAAGTAGAGGTGAGAGAGAGAGAGAGAGAGAGAGAGAGAGAGAGAGAGAGAGAGAGAGAGAGAGAGAGAGAGAGAGAGAGGCTGTTTAGTAGGGTGTGACTCACCCTGCTTTCTGCAATAGATTGTTCTTGTACCCAGGTGTGTCTGGGTTCTTTTATGGTCTGCACTTCGAAAAATAAAGAAACTATCTATTGGAGAACAATGAGAAAATTGCATAAAAGAGTGAATGGCATATAGGTGGTGCCCACCATTTTGGCTTTTAAGTTAGATACGCTGACCTGTAAAGTTGATCATATGCAGGCCCCGCTTAACCAGCACAGGGATAGGCTTGACAAGGCTGAAATTGGTTGTCCATTGTGGAGGATGAAGCCTTGGCATCCACAAGAGAAATAAGCAAACTAACTAAAGCGTTAAAGGACATCTCTGAGAAGCAAGAAGACCTTGAATCAAGAGCCCGTAGGAACAATCTCAAGATAATTGGAATCCCTGAATCGGACACCTCTAGACCCATGGAACTCATTGTGGAACATATCCTTCATGAGACTTTGGGACAAAATGGCTTTTCAAATGTATTTTGTTTTGGAGAGGGCACATTGTGTTCCCAAGGGGTGGAAACCTGTCCCCGGACCTATCATTCCTAGGTTGCTTAATTACTGGGACAGCGACTTCGCTCTGCGTCGCTCTAGGGGAGCTGTGAGATCTGATGTATAAGAATGACCGAGTGCGCCTGTTCCCAGGGTCTTTCAATAGGGTCTAAGCATCCCAGAAGACTTTTTTTGATGTCAAGAGAAGGCTACGTGTAAAAAGGGCCTCGAATATGCTATGCTCTTCCCCACAAAACTCTGGGTAAAATATAAATGGAGGCAATGTTTTTTCAATCTCCAGTGAAAGCTGCTGACTGTCTGGAATCTTGGTTGGGTGGTTCTAAAACTTCAAAGAGTGGTAATCCTGGGGGATCCAGTTTAGGAGACAGTGGCTGATATTGCTGGGTATACCTCCTGCTTGGTGGATGTTGGTGTTGTGCGGCACTGTTGGAAGGAGGCTTGTAGGTGGGGTCGGGTTGGCTGGGCTTTCTTGTGGTTCTCATGCAATGGCACATTTGGGGTATTGTGATTCATGGTGTGGGGTTTAACTGGCAGGTTGGGGAAGGGTTTGGTGAGCGGGGAACCTTTTAGGGTTGTTCACCTCTTTGTTGTTTTTGGCAGATCTAGATAGTGAATTCTACAGGGGATCGAGGGGGGGGGGGCTCTACTTCCTAATAAGAGATACCCCTTTCCTTCCCCTGCGAGGACACTAGTCCGGGACCTTTTTATGGGTTGGGGTTCTAACCAGGCATTTTAGGGATAGAGGAGGCTTTGCTGGCTCATGGGGAGGTATGTTGATTTACTGAGAAGTACATTCAGCACTGCAGATGCTGACGGGGGTGACCACAATGTCTTTTTTATGATCTTGCAGGGGCTATGAAGCGGTCGTTAGATCCGCTTTCACAGTAAAAGGGTGGGTCCCACAAGGCGAGTAGTGGGGATCACTTTATGACATGGAATGTCAGTGGTCTTAATTGACCCTCAAAAACTAGGAAAGTGTTATACATGCAGAGAAATCATGTTGACGTGGTCTTTTTGCAGGAGACACGCCTCTCTTCCATGGGCAAAGCAAAATTCACCAAGCCCTGGCGATGCCACAGGTATTTCACCTCATTTTCCTATTACTCAAGGGGCATCTGCATTGCTATTCCTGGGATGTTGGGGGTTTTCGCTGACCATGTGAAGGATTTGGAGGGAAGAGCGTTTATCGTTTCAGGGGTACTGCAATGCCAGGGCGTCACATTGGTCAATTACTATGGTCCTAATACTGATAAACTAGACACAGAGTGGATTCAGGCACACCTTCAGAATTATTTGGACAATGTTATTATTTGGGCAGGTGATTTCAGTGCAGTTTTGGTTCCTGACCAGGATAGGACCGGGTGGATTCCCATATCAGTTACTAAGGCTATGAATAAGCTACAACAGATTTGCACCACCAGTGAACTTGTTGATGTGAGGCGGGAACTGGGGGTTCATCATTGGCTTGAAAGAGGGTATAGGAGCCGGTCCAGCATTTGTTCATCCACTGTGATTGTGATTTTTTTTGTGTGTGCATTTATAGGAGGGCGGCATCTGTGGCCGCGGGTATAAACCCAGACCTTATTGCCGAAAACACTTGAGCCTTATTCATGGCGGGGCGGGAGGGTAGGGACCATGAGCCTTGTATCATCTGTTTCACCCTTTTTTGAAGGAAGATAGCTAGCATTTTGGAGAGTCTGTAAAAATGTCTTGGGAGGGTGCTTCGATTTTCCTTGTCCACAGTTGGGTCTGGGTGTACGTACTGTAATGTGTACTTTTGTACTAATGCACAATTGTGGTAGGCAGCAGCAACACTGTTTTGTAATTTTAACTGATGAATTGTGTTCAACTGTGATAAGCAGTTGGCTAACTGTACTATATTGTACTTAACTGATGCATGTGTGCCTAAAGCTGTTGAAATATACGGCTATTTGACACAGCAATAAAAACAAAAAAAGGAGGGTATACGTTTAGGTCTGCGGTACATCACTCAGCTTCCAGGCTGTACTATATATTGGTTTCACAGAGGGGAGCTGGATGGGTGACGGGATACACTTAGCGCACACATTCACGGATCATGATCCTGTGGTTGCCACTGTAAGTATTCCTGGTTCGAAACACAATGGTAACAGTTGATTTTTCAAGAATGAGAGCATTACTGGTATAGTGTTTCGAGAGTCACTTTGGAAAAGCATTGTGAATTTTTTCCAAGAAAATGCAGGTACTGTGGCCTCTTACTCGGTGCTCTGGGAAGCTTTCAAATGTGTAATCTGGGGTGAATGCATTGCCAAGGAGGCAGGCATTCTCAAGACCATAAGGCCTAAGTTGGCTGTTTGGGAATCTTTGCTCCAGCTTGTCGAGGCGGACGCAGAATTTCTAGTAGAACCGCCTGCGTTACAGACCCTATGTAATAAAGAACTTGGGAAGTTCAGAGAGGCTGCCAAAAGGGAGATTACGTTTTTACACAGACATCAGTTCACCAATATAGGGAGGTCCAGCACCCAGGAAGATTGTTGGTCCGTGCAGTTAGGGTTGAAACAATGACGCTCTCGCCCATGGACACACTTTGGAGTTTCAGTGAAAGTGTCCGCGAATACCACCTGTGGCCCGGCAGGAGCAACACATCCCTCAGCTGCTGCTGGATGTTCAGGGCATGTTAAGCAAAGGGGCGATAGTTGGTTCTGAAGCGACTCCGGGGCTCCGGCGTTTACTCAAGATACTTTCTAGTAAGAAAGAAGACCGGGGGCTGGAGACCCATTCTCGACCTACGACGACTCAAGTACATCAAGTTCCAGAAGTTCAGGATGGTCAGGTTGCAGCATGTGCTCAGCCAACTGGAGGAGGGAGACTTTGTCGTCATTGGATCTAGAGGACACGTACTTCCACGTCCCCATTCACATAAAACATTGCAAGTTCCTGCGCTTCGTCGTACAAGGGAAGCACTACCAGTTCAAGGCTCCCCCCCTCGGACTGAAGTCGGCAGCCAGAGTCTTTACGAAGTGCCTGGCACTGGTGGCAACCCATCTGCGACGACAGGGAATAATTGTGTACCCATACCTCGACGACTGGCTCATCCGGGCCAAGTCAAAGGACATCGCCGTCGATAACGCGGAGAGGACCATCCGGCTGCTGACAAATCTGAGGTTCTTGGTGAACTATGCAAAATCCTGCTGGACTCCATCGCAGAACGCGCTGTTCCTGGGGTCCAGGCTCAACAAGGTATCCTGCCTAGCGGCTCTGTTGGAGAGGCTAGCAGCCATTTTGGGTTGGTGCAACGGCTGTTAGCACTGAAGATTGCCACAGTGAGGACCATTGAGTCGCTGCTCAGAATGATGTTGTCCTGTATCTACCTGGTCCGACTCTGCAGGTTACAGATGCGACCGCTCCAGGAACTCCTAAACTCCAGTTGGATCCAGGTGTCTGGAAGCTTCAAGGATAGGATTGTGCTCGACGAGGAGTTCCATTGAGCAATAAGGTGGTGGGGCGTGCGCTCCAACATCGGCCGGGGCACGGACTGCCAAAGCCCCCCATACCAGGAGAGGGTCATGATGGAGGCTTCCCCAGAGGGGTGGGGAGCGCACACCGGATGTCTCCACACTAGAGGCCTGTGGCTGCCAGAGGAGAAGGCGCTACACATCAACATCCTGGAACTACAGGCTGTGTTTTGGGCCCTCTAGTCATTCCTTCCGTCGCTCAAGGGCAAAGTGGAGAGGGTCTTCACGGAAAATACCACCACAATGTTTTACATCTGGAAGCAGGGGTGCACCAGATTCCCCGATTTAACAAGGGGGGTCCTGGGAGTCTCTCTGCCAGACATTAGTCCTGGTTACGAGAGACTTACCCAGAGTCTTTAGCTCACTATCTTTTCACAGAGAAGAAATATCCCAAACATATCAGTCTTTGTCCTGCCCTGGGGCAGTCCAGCACCGAAATGCGAGGCAATTCTCCTCTGAACAAGAGTACCAACAGAAACCCCAGACACGTGTTTCGGTCTGGTTGGACCTCATCAGTAGGGTGGATCTGTGCCTCTCTAAGAATAGTGAGCAAGGGGTCCCCGGCGCTCTCCAGGGAGGCACAGGAGTTGTGGCACTGGGCCATTGCCCAGGGGATGCATCTCATTCCTTTTCTGCTGACGGGAGTCAAAAGCACTGTCGCTGACTCCCTCAGCAGGGAGCTGCGCTCTTGCCACGAGTGTGAGCTTCGGCAGGATCAAGTGGACAACCTCTTCCTCGGGTGGGGCAGTCCCCAGATCAACCTGTTTGCGACAGAGATGAACACAAAGTGCCAGAGGTTGGCCCAGCCGGGGAGCATGGGGGCCGCATTCTCCTTCTCTTGGGAAGGCCTTTTCCTGTACGCGTTCCCTCCATTGCCTCTGCTACTACGAGTCATCCGTCAACTCAGACGGTGCCGGTGCAGGATGATCCTCATTGCGCCAGCGAGGCAGAGGCAAACAAAGTACCAGGACCTTCTCAGCATGTCCGCGTCACCTCCAGTCAAGCTACCAGTGGTCACAGATCTTATCACCAGGGAAGGAAGCGCAATCCTGCCCCACGACCCAGGATCGCTGAACCTGAAGTTTAGATCCACCAGCATTAGAGTTTGGTGGTTATGAGCTGTCTGAGGACTGCAGGGAGGTCCGCGCCAGGGCGTTGTCGATTCTGAAGTGTTAGACACAAATGGAAGCGCTTTGCGACTTGGTGCCCTTCGCAGAAGATTAAACCTATGAGGGTCATGGCCCCCCAAGTCCTTCCGTACCTGTTGTTGGTTAAGGCGGGGCTCGCGCACCCCTCCATGAAGGTGCATCTGGTGGCTATCTCCCGCTACACCAGGTCTCCGGGACAATCTTCTCTTTGGTCACACCATCTAGTGATGAAGGAGTTCATCAAAGGACTGTTCCATTCGTTCCCGCCGGTGTAGGCTCCTGCCCCGGCATGGGAACTCAACATGGTGCTGAATAGGCTCATGGGGGCCCCATTCGAGCCGATGCATCAATCTCCACTTAGGTTCCTGTCTTGGAAGACAGCTTTCCTCATGGCCATTACCTCTGCCAGGAGGGTACGTGAGATCCAGGCCCTGTCCTACAAGCAGCCTTACCTGACTTTCCATGAGACGAGGGTGGTGCTGCAGACGCACCCCTCCTTCATGCCCAAGGTTCCGTCGGAATTTCATCTCAACAATCCCTTGGCGTTACCTGTGTTTTTTTTCGATGCATTCGTCTCCTGCTGTTGGGGAAAATTCTCCTTCTAGGGCTAATTTCCCTCACCTAGTGAGTCCCCCAGCAGCTTTGCTGGATTTCTGGAGTTTATTTTTTCCACCTGGTAAGAGTGTACATCCTTTTTCACTCTTGCATGTGTTTTGGCCTATGTGTTTTTACTCATTGTGTGATCTTGGGCACTGGAGCACACCACTCTTGTATGGGTTACACACTACCCTCAGTGTAGTAACCCAGGGTTGTCTTTTAGACTGCCCTCTGACTCCATTTCGCTGGGGCTGACTACTGTCCCCCAGAGAAAGGTCAAGTTGCCATTTACTTTACATAGTCACTTTTACCACAGACCCAGTACACCCCATTTTACATGGCGTACCGGAAAGGGCTAATCTGTACCCCTTTTCTGTCTGTACCTCCCTGAGCATTGTTTTGCTCTTTTAACATTTAGACTTGGCTGGTGGCAGTGGTATCTACCCTAACTTTTCTACCGAAATTATATTAGATAAACGTGGTAATAATTTTGGCTATTTTAACAGCCTTAAGCATAAACCCACTTGACCAAATCGTCTCTTTTGGCTCCGGTTGGGTTTATTCGCCATTTCTTTTTGTTAAAGTCCTTCTTGTGTTTTACTTTGCGCGGCAAAGTAGGTTCGCCTTCTTTGTTCACTGTCTTTTGGCGAGCTTCTGCAGAGAAGCCCTCCTCTTGGCACCTGGGTGTCTAGGTAGACTGAATGTGGGGAAGGGGTGTAGTCACCCCTTGCACAGGGTATCCTAGGAAACCCAAGTCGCACTTTGCCATAATTGGCCGAGGTGGTTGTCCCGGCTGGACAACCCCCTTGCTGCGTGATTGACAGCCAGGCTGTGTCAATGGGTGTTTTGCGCATAAAAGGCATGTCTCTTGGGCTAGAAGTCAGTCGCCTCTGGAACTACAAGGAACCGAAGAGAAGCGGAGAGAACGACGACTGCTGCAACTACCCCGTCCCGGTGAAGCCCTGCTGCAGTCCAGTCCTGAGCTATCTACCCTTCGACGACTAAGAGAAGATCCAGTCGGGAGTCTTCTTCCCTTGAGCCTGGTGGGGATAACCAGCTCCTCTTCTTCAGACAGAGGTCTCCGTCGTGGTCGAAATCGCTGCACACTGCTGTTGTGGTCCGGATAGCTGCCTGCCGAGCCTCTCCTGTTTTTAAGGAGTGCACCTTTTATTTGTTGTCGCTGCTGGCGGCTTCATCCCTGTGTGGTGCAGACCCCCTTCAGATGTGCTCCTTCACAACGAAGCTCCAGGAATCGTGGGTCAGCGGGAAACCAACAGGAACAACTGCCAGGGCACCAGCTGCACCATTGGAATAAGGTACTGTGTTCTGCTCGAGGAAACTGGGTGAATCCCTTTTCCTCATCCTCAAGGCTCGTCCTTGTCTTCCCACCTTCTTATAACTTTTGCTTCTGAACATTGACAATATCAAAGTACTTTTGGGCTACGCTGAATCGTGAACTAACGGTGTGATCTTCGGCAACAGGTCTCCAGTGTCACTTAACCCTGCTCCGGCCCTTTGACTTTTGAACTCCTGTTTGAGTGTTTCTCGATGCTATCTGCCTAACCTAAATATTGCCTGTGATTTTTGCCTCCAACTCCCTCTGGGTATCTCAGGTGCTAAGTGTGTTTTTGCCCCGGTAGCATTTCATGTCACGGATACGCTTTTATTTAGTAGACCGAACTGTCAAAAAGTGATCGCAAACGTATCGCGGTATCGTGTTTTGTTCATAACACCGGTTCATTCAAACACAGGGTACTTACCTTGAGACATACTGTACAAAGTGAATTGGTTAGTTGTAGTATATTTAACGTGTGGTTTTGTTTAAAGGTTAATAGAAGTGTTGTGTTTATAACTGATGGTTTAAAAATAAATGTACTTAGATTTTTCTACCTGAAACCTTGAGTCCGTGTTTGCTTGAGTCACAGTAATTGTGGTCCCTTTGTGTAATCTCTGCTACTGCTCATATACTCTTGAGATAAGCCTGGCTGCTCTGCTACTGCTACCACTATAACTTAGTAGTACGGGCTTGTACCAAAGGTAAAACCTGTATTACCACTTGTGGTCTTAATCGTGTGTAGTGGTCCCTAAGGGCACTGCACAGGATTCTGCCTAACACCTGCTGAAAGGACTTTGCACTCGCTGGATGTGGCTTGCGCGCTGAACTTTTATGTGGCCCGCACAAAGAGTTTCCGGAAGACTTCTCAGCTTTTTGTGAACTTTGGTCCTGATAACCATGCGAAGGCCATGTCCAAAGCTTCCATCTCCAGGAGGCTCTCCGGCTGCATCACTCGTCACCAGTTGGCAAACCGACTGCTGCCTGACCGTCAGAGAGCCCATTCTACCAGAGCGATCGCTGCAACGACAGCGTTCCTGTCTGGTGTGTTCCTCCTGGACATCTGCAGGGCTGCTACGTGGAGGTCTACGCACACCTTCCCGAAATTCTACTGCATCAACAACATAAGTTCCTAATGGAGGAACTCCCGTCCCCTGCACTTTCACAAGCTCATTAAATGAGGCAAACTATTAGGGTAAATTTTATACACTCACTGAGTATATAGAAAGTTAACAATACTTGTTCATTTATACAGTAAACACATAGTCATATTATGGTATTCAATGATAAACCTCTACACATGACATGGAGGACTTTCTTCATAAGTATTTTTATTGGTAAAAGTGGCCCAACGTGTTTCGAGATAAACCTCTCCTTCAGGGGCAAATTCAAAACAATTTTTTTCACATCTGAAGGAAAAATTACAGAAAAATATATAATTACTATTGTATCAATGTATTTCTGAATTGTACATGATTCAACACCATTGTATTCCTAAAAAGGAAACAGTAAACTCATGTATCTGTATTCAACTCATAAGTATGTTTAAGAATAACGTTTTCTCGAAGTATTTTAACATAATAGATGCTTTATCTGTTCCAAAATTTAAGTCCACAACATATTGCCAAGAAATAATTAGGTGCTCTAATTGGAGATCAAGGGTGTTAACCATACTTAACCTAATTAAAACCAATCTGAATAATACATTAGTTCTGATTATTCATGATAAGTGTGTTTAAAGGAGTGTCCTATGTTGGTTAAGGTGCCTTCATGGTTGTGTGTTAATGGCTTATAGTGGTTCAATAGAATGCATGAATACATACATGTATAATGCTTTAGATCATGAAGGTAAATACAAACCAATATTACTGGTCTGAAGCAAGGGTCACCATAGTAGTCAAAATAATTTTCATACGATCATTGTTAGTGTCTAACTGAATCCAGGTAAGGAGGAGAATACGTCTAGCAGATACTATACTAGAGTCATGGTGTTAAACAAGAATTGACTAAAAATTGTGTTCTTACCCTTAGGGTTGGTCAGCAAGTGGCCAAGATGGAGGAAAATGGTCACTGGACCAGAACGAAATTCAAGGTACGTAACCCGGTTTTCTGTGTCCTTGTGAAGGTACACGTTCAGTATTCTAAGGTCAGAGAAAGTATACAGAGGGAGGTAAGAATATGAGTGTAGATAGATCTAGTAGCTGGGGCCGAGGTAGGTGCCAGCTTACCTCCAGGATCAGGTGGATTGATGGAGAATATTCATCCCATGTCCGTTCCCTTGTCTGAGATCGTGATGGGAACAAAGATGGCCGTTGTAAATAGCGGCGCTCAACAGTGACGTCACCACGTTGTGGCGTGGCGTAACGTCACTGATGTAAACATAGTGTTTGTTACTTGCGGAATAAGCAAGTTAAAGGAATGTTGCTCATGATGATGGTAATATAGAAAGAAATGATGGTGTGTACTAACGTCTGCAAAGGAATGGTCTGCAGGCGCTTGACAGTGATATTGCTACGTTGTACCGTACCGTGACGTTACTCATGTAAATGCAAAAATATTTTTGGCGTGCGAGATAAGTAGGACAAAGATCTGTTGCTCATGTATGTGGTAATATTCAGATAGTAGAAGTACTAGCGATGTATAATGACGTCTGGATGGATAGAAGTCGTAAATTAAAAGGTCCGCTGGTGCGGGAAAAGAAACACAGGGATAAAGACTTCATACTGAGTAATAAGAGTGGTGACTCCTGAGAGAATGGATTAGATGGTGCTAAGTATTAAGGACTAGATTACATCATTCAAAGTCTGTATGGAGGAAGCACCTCCTATTCAAATGAGAATACTGGCTAATGGCCATAGTGCAGGACAAGAGTCTAAGTATTATAGTAGCAGATAGTGCCCACATGAAATCCGTGGTACGGATTTAAGAAACAAAGGCCTAAGAATTTCAAAGGTAAATGATGCCAGACTAAAAAAATGCATGCAGATAGACTGCCGCTATAGATGATAAACTTATTGTGTGGTTAAGAGAAAAGACTAGGGTTAGATTACAAGTGTATGTGTGGTTACTTGCTCGGTGCAGGATAAAAACAAGGCTTGCTAAACATGTTTCCTCATGTTGCCCTGTAGGAGACTTACATTCTGATGAAGTGTGAACCTCCTTTACATGTTAACATATGTAGTTCGTAGTTCCTCTGGCTTGTTGCTTGGTGCAGGGTTAGCACAAGCATCTTGTTAACCTCTATTTTCAACATCTTGCCCTGTAGGAGACTTACATCCTGAGTAGGTGTAAACCTCATGTACATGTTAAGATATGCAATCCGTAGTTAGTACACTTGTCTTGAAGACTTATATTCAGTTGAGGTAGAACTCTTGTTCCTATTACAACATACCGTACATGGTTTAAAGAGCTTGTCAATACAACAATTGGTGTTAATTACATACTTTCACAAGGCTGAGATACTTTTAGTCTAAATGGTGCTTTTCACCACAAAATGTCATAGATCTCAGTAGTGCCTAGGTGGTCTGAAAACCTATTACGATAGGACCTTACTTGTTTGCAAAATTGTGTTTGTGTGTATGTTACATTAGTAAATCAGTGATGGAGTTTCTATAAGAATGGACCCAAGTAAAAATCTTCATTTAGACCCAATGGGGTCATTGCGTCCAATTTGTGAATGCAATATAGTTCTCTTTGTGCCAATCTTTTGGCCAAGTCTCCTCTTCTAGGGGCTTGTCGAATTACCTCCAGTACAACAACTCGTAGTTGGGATATGTTGTGTCCCTTTTTTTTAAAGTGTCTGGCTACTGGGGATTTAATGTTGCCGTTCGTATGTTGGACTTATGTTCTGTCCATCTTTCTCGTACTTTGCGTTTAGTTTTAGCCACGTAGTACTTTCCACATGGATATTTAAATCCATAGACAACATTTTTACTTTCACAGGTTGCAAAGTCTTTTAACATTATTTTCTTGCTGCTGTTGGGGTGTCTTATATGGTCACCCTTGATGAGGTTGGAGCAGTGTTGGCAATTAAGGCAAGCATGTGTTCTTCAATCGTACCTTGCCAGAAGTCAAAAATGTCATCAATAAAACTCTTCCAAAATGTAATTTTGCTTTTCCAGGGTTCTTTGTCCAGAATGTGATGGTATTCAAAGTGAATTCCCTTTGAATACCATCACATTCTGGACAAAGAACCCTGGAAATGCAAAATTACATTTTGGAAGTGTTTTATTGATGACATTTTTGGCATCTGGCAAGGTACGATTGAAGAACTACATGAATTCCTAACATACCTTAACAACTGCCAGGTAGGCATTACCTTTACTCTTGAAATTGGAGAACCGGGAGTACATTGTTTGGATGTACAAGTCAAAAGAAGAAACGCAGAATTCTACACAAATATCTATAGAAAACCCACAGATGTGAATAGTGTCTTAAACTTTGGCAGTTTTCATCCACTCCATCTCAAAGATAATCTGCCATTCAGACAATTTCTCTGTTTGAAAAAAATCACCTCCGACCCTACGGCATTACAATCTGAACAGGAAATCATGAAAGAGAGATTTATGAGAAGAGGATTTCCAGAAGAAACTATCAACAAAGCATTAGTACGTACAAGTACAGCAACCAGAGGGGCTCTATTGCAAGATAAACCCAAGAAGTACACTACAAGACTAATTCACACCCTTAAATATTCAAGTCAAAGTTAACAGGTAAAAAGAATAATCAACAAAAATTGGGACCTCATAAAATTGGATCCAGATCTAAACCGACTATTTCCTGACCCTCCAATGATGTCCTACAAGAGGGGCAGAAACTTTAGAGATAGCCTGATCAGGGCAGAAAGAACGAAAAAAGCTACATAAACCGTACTGAGAAAACAAAAGACAGGAACCCATGCTTGCCTTAATTGCCAACATTGCTCCAACCTCTTCAAGGGTGACCATTTAAGACACCCCAACAGCGGCAAGAAAATAATGTTAAGACTTTGCAACCTGTGAAAGTAAAAATGTTATCTATGGACTTAAATGTCCATGTGGAAAGTACTACGTGGGTAAAACTATACGCAAAGTACGAGAAAGATGGACAGAACATAAGTCCAACATACGAACGGGCAACATTAAATCCCCAGTAGCCATACACTTTAAAGAGAAGTGACACAACATATCCCAACTACGAGTTGTTGTACTGGAGGTAATTCGACCAGCCCCTAGAGGAGGAGACTTGGCCAAAAGATTGGCACAAAGAGAACTATATTGGATTCACAAATTGGACGCAATGACCCCATTGGGTCTAAATGAAGATTTTTACTTGGGTCCATTCTTATAGAAACTCCATCACTAATTTACTAATGTTACTTACACACAAACACAATTTTGCAAACAAGTAAGGTCCTATTGTAATAGGTTTTCAGACCACCTAGGCACTACTGAGATCTATGACCTTTTGTGGTGATAAGCACCATTTAGACTAAAAGTTTCTCATCCTTGTGACAGTATGTAATTAACAACAATTCTTGTATTGACAAGCTCTCTAAACCATGTACGGTATGTTGTAATAGGCACAAGAGGTCTACCTCAACTGAATGCAAGTCTTCAAGACAAGTGTACAACTACGAATTGCATATCTTAACATGTACATGAGGTTTACACATACTCAGAATGTAAGTCTCCTACAGGGCAAGATGTTGAAAATAGAGGTTAACAAGATACTTGTGCTAACCCTGCACCAAGCAACACGCCAGAGGAGCCAACTACGAACTACATATGTTAACATGTAAAGGAGGTTCACACCTCATCAGAATGTAAGTCTCCTACAGGACAACATGAGGAAACCCAGGTTTAGCAAGCCTTGTTTTTACCCTGCACCGAACAAGTAACAACACGTACACTTCTAATCTAACCCTCGTCTTTTCTCTTAACCACACAATAAGTTCATCATCTATAGTGGCAGTCTATCTGCAGGCATTTTTTAGTCTGGCATCATTTACCTTTGCAATTCTTAGGCCTTTGTTTCTTAAATCCGCACCACGGATTTCATGTGGGCACTATCTGCTACTATAATACTTAGACTCTTGTCCTGCACTATGGCCATTAGCCAGTATTCTCATTTGAATAGGAGGTGCTTCCTCCATACAGACTTTGAATGATGTAATCAAGTCCTTAATACTTAGCACCATCTAATCCATTCTCTCAGGAGTCACCACTCATTACTCACTATGAAGTCTTTATCCCTGTGTTTCTTTTCCTGCACCAGCGGACATTTAAATTTATGACGTCTATCCATCCAGACGTCATTATACATCGCTAGTACTTCTACTATCTGAATATTACTATATACATGAGCAACAGATCTTTGTCCTACTTATCTCGCACGCCAAAAATATTTTTGCATTTACATGAGTAATGTCACGGTATGCTAAAACGTAGCAATATCGATGTCAAGCGCCTGCAGACCATTCCTTTGCAGATGTTAGTACACACCATCATTTCTTTCTATATTACCATCATCATGAGCAACACTTCTTTAACTTGGTTATTCAGCAAGTAACAAACACTATGTTTACATCAGTGACGTCACGGCACGCCACAACGTGGTGACGTCACTGTTAAGCGCCGCTATTTACAACGGCCATCTTTGTTCCCATCATGATCTCGGACAAGGGAACGGACATAGGATGAATATTATCCATCAATCCACCTGATCCTGGAGGTAAGCTGGCACCTACCTCGGCCCCAGCTACTAGATCTATCTACACTCATATTCTTACCTCCCTCTGTATACTTTCTTTGACCTTAGAATACTGAACGTGTACCTTCACACGGACACAGAAAACCGGGTTACCTACCTTGAAATTCGTTCTGGTCAAGTGACCATTTTCCTCCATCTTGGCCACTTGCTGACCAACCCTAAGGGTAAGAACACAATTTTTAGTCAATTCTTGTTTAACACCATGACTCTAATATAGTATCTCCTAGACATATTCTGCTTCTTACCTGAATTCAGTTAGACACTAACAATGACCGTATGAAAATTATTTTGACTATGTGATATGCTTCCAACTATGGTGACACTTGCTTCAGACCAGTAATATTGGTTTGTATTTACCTTCATGATCTAAAGCATTACACATTTATGTATTAATGCATTGTATTGAACCACTATAAGCCATTAACACACAACCATGATGGCACCTTAACCACCATAGGACACTCCTTAAAACACACTTATCATGAATAATCAGAACTAATGTACTATTCAGATTTGTTTTAATTAGGTTAAGTATGTTTAACCCCCTTGATCTCTAATTAGAGGACCTCATTTTTTCTTGGCAATATGTTGTGGACTTAAATTCTGGAACAGATAAAGCATCTGTTATGTTAAAATACTTAGAGAAAACGTTCTTAAATGTACTTATGAGTTGAATACAGATACATGAGTTTATTGGTCCTTTTTAGGAATACATTGGTGTTGCATATATTGAATCATGTACAATTCAGAAATACATTGCTACAATAGTAATTATATATTTTTCTGTAATGTTTCCTTCAGATGTGAAAAAGATTGTTTTGAATTTGCCCCTGAAGAAGAGAGGTTTATCTCGAAACGCGTTGGGCCACTTATGAACTTTTACCAATAAAAATACTTATGAAGAAAGTCCTCCACGTCATGTGTAGAGGTTTATCATTGAATACCATAATATGACTGTGTTTACTGTATAGATGAACAATTATTGTTAACTTTCTATATTCTCAGTGAGTGTATAAAATGTACCCTAATAGTGTGGCTCATTTAATGAGCTTGTGAAAGTGTGCAGGGGACGGGAGTTCCTCCATTAGGAACTTATCTTGTTTTCGTATATTTTACAACCCATATGCCAGGGTTGACTGTTATCTCCCCTGCACCTTAAGTTTATCAAAAGCATCATCTTGCTATTTAAGATTTTCTGAAATTAAGGAACTGCCCTAAACAGGAGTGCATGGTGAATACAACTGTAGATTCTAAATTCTACTGCATCAACAGGGATTCCAGGGAGGCGTCCAGGGTCGGCCAAGCAGTGCTACGCAACCTGTTTGCTTCAAGGTGAGCCTGGTGAGGAGGTAATCATCACCGAGATCGTGTTGGGAACAAATATGGCCGTTGTAAGTAGCGGCGCATAACAGTGACATCACCACTTTGTGCCGTGACGTCACTGTTGTAAACATAGTGTTTTTTACTTGCTGAATAACCAAGTTAAAGGAGTGTTGCTCATGATGATGTTGAGGCTTCTGTTGAGGCTTGCCATCTCCCATGATTGTGCATGTGTGTACTGCTATGGTATTCTTTATTCATGAGCATATGAATCCATGCCAGACCCCGTGCTGGAGAAGGACTAAGTTACTTACCTGTAACAGTTGTTCTCCAGCATGGGTCTGGCATGGATTCACATGTGAACCCTCCCTCCTGCCCCTCTGCTGCTCTTCTTGGTCATACTGCCACTTTACATGCTACCAAATTTGAAGATGGCTGGCTGCCAGAGGAGGGGCTTAGGGAGAGGGCCGTCATTGGCTGGGAGCAGTATGACCCAGAGCTCAGTGATTGGTTTATCCTCCCTAGGTTTTTGTATACTTTCCTGAATGTATCTATTGAGGTGCCTAAGACTTTTTGTTCAAAGAGGTGAAGTCCATTGTTTTGGGTTTCATTTGGCAGGCTAGGCAACCACGTACGCGCTGGGATAAGCTGGTGAGGGGTGGGATTGTACTCCCAGATTTTGAATCCTATTATTATGCTGTGCAGGCTCCGTTTCTGGCCTGCTGGTATGCCCCAATACCAAACAGGTCCCATGACCAGATTGAAAGGGCCCTCACATCACCTGCGCTCTTAAGAGCAGAGATACCTATCCTCTCTGCGATGTATAGGTAGAGCTAGCACCAAGGTCGAGAGAACTTGTAAAGGCCTGGTGGCTAATGGAACATAGGTCTAGTCAGGACATGCTGTACTCCCCCTCCCCCCCCCCTCCTAACTGCCCCCCGGTTATCCGCCAACCTTTTACCTGTTGTTCATGTCCCTGGGATCCCGTTAACTAGTGAGAAGGTTTACAATCAATCTATGACTAGACTGGGTATTTTCCGTTGGCAGGACTCTTTCCCTTTGGACAATTTCTCTCAATAGAGGAATTTAAACCCTTGTTGACCTGCATAGATTCTTTCCTGAGACATATAATGCATGCCTGCCAAGTTTATACATCTCTCATGGTACTGTCCTTGAATAAACGATTTCTGGACTCTGATCTTTAGTACAATTAGTGAGATAGTGTGTGTGTTGATCCTCCCCCTTCAATTGCTTTGCTGGGGTACACAAAAAAGGCGGCAGGTCATGTCAGGCGCCTCTTTGGTCTTCTATTGGTTCTCGCTAGTCGAAGGGTTGCCATGGTATTGGCCGCCCATGCATGATCGTTGCAAGTACGACATTCTGTACTGTCACAATGATGAGGCGGAATACTCTGCTACTTTACACCCTTCTGTGAGACTGACAAATGTATGAGGTGCGTATGTATCCTACTTAATATCTAAAGCACAACAGGTTTCTAACGATAACGTGCTCTATACTGATGGCTCTTTGTAATTGATGCAGCATACCGTGAAGTTGATTTGAGAAGATGCTTCATACCTGTGCATACTGCGGTTTGCTTTTTGATGTACAAAACAATAAAGAAAATGTACAACAAGGTTGAAAACTGAAACCATGGGCAGGAAGGGGTCAGCAGCAGGTTCGCTCACCATAAGAACAGCGAACGCACAGGCGATGACGCAAGGCTCGACGGGGAGCTGTGACTAAAAATGTAAAATCAGACACCTGCCAGAGGAATTCCAGCTGGATGCAAAGGCCATGGTGGCGGATGGTGAATCTGCATCCGATCAACACAGCAGTAGATGTTTCTGAATGTGGGTTTAGGCAGATGTCCCACGATAAGCTTGCTCAAGGATAAGGACGGGGACCGCTGTTCTTTTAGTGGCTCCACCGCAAGGTACAGAGGGTATAACAGACCCTTCTCCAGCATGGGGTCTGGCATGGATTCACATGCTCATGAATATTCCCCGTCGTCAGGCCGGGAATCCTCGGTATAGAAAAAATCGGTATCAGTTTCGTTTCTGATCTGTCTTTCTTAGTAGTAACCAATCACTGGTCTCTGGGTCATACTGCCCCCAGCCAATGACTGCCCTCTCCCTAAGCCCCGCCTCTGGCAGCCATCCTCAGATTTTTACCGCACGTTCAAGTGTTGGGAGTCCTCGTGCTGTAGCTCTTGAGCTTTTGCTGCGTTTTCGCGCTTTTTCAGGAGATTTGTTCTCATTTTTCAGTTAAATAGAGCCTCAAGCTCCACCGTCTCTACATCCAATCAACGGGGACCCGTTTCAGAGTTTTCTACGCCCCTCAAGGGTGAAGATTTCGTCGAGTTATGCTTTTGGGGTATTCCAGAAGTTCCGAGGCCTACCCCGGACATGGCCCAGGAGAAAGGAAGATCGACACCCGGGAAGCTGTTCAGGACCTGCCCTGGATGCCAGCTTCAGAATGTGTTCAAGGAGGACGAGCATTCGTTATGCCTCTACTGTCTCCATGAGGACAAGACGCACGTGGAGAAGGATTGTGCGTTTTGTGGGAACATGTCGGAGCGGACCATGAAGGATCGCCACCTCCGTCTCGCCAACTGGCTGGAAGGTAAGAGCCGGTGAGGTGAGAAGAAGAAGAAGTCAGAGCGATCTTCTAAGTCCTGTGAGGGCGCCCCGGCGACGGGGGCCCAACAAAAGGCCAAGCACCGTGAGTCCGTGGGCACCGGTAGCGCCAAATGGTCGGGCTCCTTGGCTGCCAGGCAGGGTGCATCCTCCCCAGTGCCATCAACCACGAGCCAACGCTCTGGCTCGGGTAAGAGGAAGTCCGAGAACCCGGCGAAGCTTCGGGAGAGGCCCCGGTCGATCTCGAAGATTCCGCCAGAGGGGGAGTGAGGCTCGGACCCTCCCCCCAAGGTGAAGGCCCCAGGCGTGCAGAAGGTGACGATGGCCTTAATTCAGCCTGCTAAGACCTCGATTGAGGATGTCGCAGCGGCCCTGGCTCAGCCTGTGGAGGCTACGCCACTGGAGGCGACCTCAGGATCCAGAGTCTCCCTGCCACCGCGGAAGGAGTCGTCTTTCAGGCCCATCGAGAACACCCCCACGAAGTCCCCGTTGGAAAAGGAGGGGGAGGGGCAGGTGGCCATTGTGGATACGGACACGACCTCTGAAGAGCTCATCGAAGTCGTGGAGGAGGCCCAGCCCATTGGGAGGGATCCCGACGAGGGCGACGACGAGAGCGACAGTGTCGCCGACGAGGTTCCTCAAGAGCCCTCGCGCCCGTCGTTTCCGGTGCCGCAGGACACTTGGCCATTTTGTCAGCAATTCAGTCCTTATGCTCGGAGATGAGGACAAGGTTGACCCTCCCCCCCAATGGAGGCACCTGAGCCAGGCCCGACGGGGGAACCGGAGCCGGGATCTTCGGAAAGTCCACTGCATAAGAAGAGGACGACGCATCCTACGCCACCTCTCCCACCTCTGCGGCCCGCTCTGCCTTCCCCCGGTCAACTACCCAGGGATGATACAGGCACGGACACGGCTACGACAGGTACAGATGATGACGACGGAGGCGACGATGGAACGTGTCCCCCGTCGCCCCCTGCTCGGGCGTTCCCGCCCGACGAGATTGGTTCCTTCCATGCCATGATTTCCAGGGCATCTGAGCTCTTCCAGCTCTGCCCCGAAGAGAAGAAAAAGGAAGGGTTCCTTTACCAACGGCGCGAGGCTAAAAGGAAGACGGTCCTCACCATACCACTTCTGGATAACATCTGGGATGAGGGGCTCTCCCTCCTCAAGAACCCTGCCACGGCGCCTGCAAAGAGGGACCGGTATGAGAAGTACCAGGTCGCCGACGCTGCCCCCTTGTGCCTTCGGGCACAACCTACCCCGGATTCGGTCATCTCATCCGCAGCGACGACTATCAAGGCGGCCAACGCCCTGGCTATCGTAGCCCGCTACGACAGGCAGTTGTGGTTCAAAATCGCCCCTCTATTGGACTTCCTTCCGGACGCCAAAAGGGCTGAGGCCCTTGAAATCTTACAGGAAGGTGAGATTGCTTCGGACCGCGCCATGACGGTGGCAACGGACATTGCCGACACCGGTTTCTGTCAGTTGGGCAACGGCGTTTGCCGGAGACGACGAGGATGGCTCAAGGCGATGGATTTCCGCCAGGACGTACAAACCAAAGTTTTGGACATGCCCTTCGACGGGAACAACCTGTTTGGAAAGGCGGTTGATGAGTCCCTTCAGGCTATCAAGACAGACACAGAGACTGCCTGGGCACTGGGAGTGCTCCAACGACGACGGCCATCCTTTCGGAGCGCCGGAGACAGACAAGGTGCCTCCAAGGGATCCGGCAGTGGCTCCTCGACGTACCGCCAAGCGGCAAGATCTTCGTCTCAGGAGGCCTACAGGGGACGCGGCAAGTCAGGTGGTGCCCGTCGTCGTCGACAGGGAGGTCAAGGAGGCAAGGTGGCCTCCAAACAAGATTGAACCGACCGTGGGGTCGGGCCCCCGCCGAAGCACCCCGGTGGGAGGCCAGCTGACGAGGTTCGTCAGCGTGTGGGGGTCCATCTCCACCAACCATTGGGTGCTGGACGCCCTGGCCCAAGGGCACACCCTTGAGTTCCAGAAGAAGTGCCCTTGCGTTCCACCCATGGCCAGGAAGGAAAATCACGTCCCTCAACTACTGTTGGAAGTAAGGGCGATGCTCAAGAAAGGTGTCATTGAGCTCGTCCCAAAGAGGCTTCGGGGCTCCGGAGTTTACTCAAGGTACTTCCTCGTAAAGAAGAAGACAGGAGGATGGCGTCCCATCCTGGACCTGCGACGACTGAACAAGTACATCAAGGCACAGAAGTTCCGGATGGTCACCCTCCAGCACGTGCTGGGACAGCTGGAGGAGGGCGATTTCCTGTTGTCGTTGGACTTGGAGGATGCGTACTTCCACATCCCCATTCTAAAAAGAAACCGAAGGTTCCTCAGGTTCGTGGTCCAAGGGCGGCACTACCAGTTCAAGGCCCTCCCGTTCGGATTGAAGTCGGCACCCAGGGTGTTCAAGTGCCTCGCACCGGTGGCGGCGCGGCTGCACCTTCAGCGGATCCACGTCTACCCCTACCTGGACGACTGGCTCATCCGGGCAAATACAAGGGAGCTTGCCGTGGAGCACACTGCGAAGACCGTCCAGCTGCTCACGGACCTGGGGTTCTCCATCAACTTTCCAAAATCCCACCTGGTCCCGTTGAAAGTCGCCCTGTTTCTGGGAGCCAAGCTCGACACAGTGGCGCGGCTGGCCTCACCGTCGGAGGAAAGGACCAGGACCATCCTGGGCAAGGTGCAGCGTCTGCTGGCCACGGACATGGCCATGGTAAGATCTATCAAGTCCCTCTTCGGGATGATGTCCTCCTGCATTTATCTGGTGCGCCTTTGCAGACTTCGGATGCGCCCCTTACAAGAGTTCCTCGACGCCCGCTGGGTCCAGTCGACGGGCAGCTTCGAGGACAGGATCCCACTCAAAGAGACGTTCCGTCAGGTGATCCGGTGGTGGGGTACCCGCTCTTATCTGTCGGCGGGCACGGACTTTCAGACCCCAGCTCACCAGGTGACGGTGACGACGGATGCCTCCCTGGAAGGTTGGGGAGCGTACTCCGGAGATCTTCACGCGAGAGGCCTTTGGCTCCTGGAGGCGAAGTCACTCCACATCAACATCTTGGAGCTCTGCGCAGTGTTCTGGGCCCTCAGGTCTTTTCTTCCGTCCCTCAAGGGCAAGGTGGTGAGGATCTTCACCGACAACACCACCACAATGTTGTACATCCGGAAGCAGGGCGGAACCAGATCCCCTGCCCTATCCAAGGAAGCCTAGGATCTGTGGCATTGGGCCGTGGCCCAAGGGATGTTTCTGGTGCCTTTTCATCTGGCAGGAATAAAAAACACCATCGCCGACTCACTCAGCAGAGAGCTGCGCTTGTGCCACGAGTGGGAACTACGCCAGGATCAAGTGGCTCGACTCTTCCGACGATGGGGCGAACCCCAGATCGATCTCTTTGCGACGGCGACGAACTCCAAGTGCCAGCAGGTTCCCCCAGCCGAGGAGCATGGGCGATGCTTTCTCGTTCTCCTGGGACGGCCTATTTCTTTATGCGTTCCCTCCGATGCTGTTGCTGCTCCGGCTCATCAACCAGCTCAAGAGGTCCCGGTGCAGGATGATCCTCGTCGCACCGGCGTGGCTGAGACAGATCTGGTTCCCGGACCTTCTGGACTTGTCAGCGTCCACACTAGTCAAGTCCGAGAGCCCACTCGACCAGAGCGATCGCTGCTACCACGGCGTTCCTATTTGGTGTGCCCCTGCTCGACATCTGCAGGGCTGCTACGTGGAGGTCGACGCACACCTTCACGAAATTCTACTGCGTCGATCGGGACTCCAGGGAGGAGTCCAGGGTCGGCCAAGCAGTGCTGCGCAACCTGTTCGATTAAGGTGAGCCTGGAGAGGAGGTAAAAGATGCTTAATGTTGAGTTTTTTTGTATTGCTTAATGTTGAGCCTGTTGCCACCTCCCGTGGTTGTGCATGTGTATACTGCTATGTATTCTTATATTCATGAGCATGTAAATCCATGCCAGACCCCATGCTGGAGAAGGAACAAGTTACTTACCTGTAACTGTTGTTCCCCAGCATGGGTCTGGCATGGATTCACATGCGAACCCACCCTCCTACCCCTCTGCGGCTCTTCACTTGGTCATACTGCCACTTTACGTGCTACCAAATCTGAGGATGGCTGCCAGAGGCGGGGCTTAGGGAGAGGGCAGTCATTGGCTGGGGGCAGTATGACCCAGAGACCAGTGATTGGTTACTACTAAGAAAGACAGATCAGAAACGAAACTGATACTGATTTTTTCTATACCGAGGATTCCCGGCCTGACGACGGGGAATATTCATGAGCATGTGAATCCATGCCAGACCCATGCTGGAGAACAACAGTTACAGGTAAGTAACTTGTTCCTTCAACAACCAACAACAACCAAGGATCCTTCTCCAGCTCGCTCCAAGCGGGTAGCAGGTAACAGCAGTGCAGTACCAGATACCACACGCAAAGGGGCAGGCAGGGGTAATGCTGAGCAAGGGCCCAGTCTAAGAAAAATTCACAACCGATAACTGCAGCCCCCACATTGCACCCTCGTGGGAGGGCGAATAAGCCAACACTTATACCATTGGCAAGAAATAACATCCGACAGGTGGGTGTTGCAGGTGTGGTGCAAGCAGGAGACACAATCGAATTTATGGACCTTCCACCATCTCTACCTCCACAACATCTGAAGGGTCCACCTGCTGAAGCATCTAAAAATAGAAAACCAAAGAGCAAAAGTGTTTTATTCTGTCCTTTTCACGTCAAGAAAAAAAAACGAACAGTGGCGCCCATTATTAGATCTATGGGCCTTAAACAAATTAATCAGACGTATAAAGTTCAAAATGGCGCCTGTTCAGCAAGTGCTTCCATGGTTAAACGAAAACGACTTCCTGGCAACCGTAGACCTGGGAGATGTATATTTCCATGTTCCAGTTCACCCGACACACAGACGGTATCCCAGGTTCTCTGTAGCACAAGTTCTGCGTGTTTTATTTCGGCCCCAAATCAATCCCAAGGGTTTTTACAAAGTGCCTAGCGCCAGTAGCAGCAGACCTCGGGCGAGCAGAAGTAGAGGTGTTTCCATGTTAACACTACTGGCTGGTAAAGGCAAACTCACAGAGGCTCACAACCGTTGCAGTCGCAAAGACAAGATCAATCCTAGAAACCCTAGGCTTCTCCATCAACCAGACCAGGTACACCCTGTACCTGCCCAAACTGCTCTCTTCCTCTGGGCGCAGCTGGGCACTTGCATCCCCAGGATATGACAGTCAACGGATGAACTACAGCAATGCTGGTCACGGTCTCATGGTTTCTCAACAATGCATCCACCACATCCTTTTGTATATACCGGATTCCCAACTGCATGTTTCTAATGAGGCCAATTCAGGAGGCACTGGACCACCAGTGGATGAAGGCCTGTGGCTCCTGGGACGATGTCGTTCTCCTCACCCAATCATTCCGCAGGGCACTACAATGGTGAAACAACGAAAAGCATCTCACTCGGGGCATGCTGTTTCAAGCACCCACCTCAAAATCGATCCTCGGAACAGACTCATCCCTATCTGGTTGGGGAGCACACCTGGGGGAGCTTCAAGCAAAGGGCTCATGGTCACCAGAGGACTCTCGTCTCCACACCAGTGTTTTATAACTCGGAGCTATCTGCTGGGCACTAACATAATTTCAGGCATTACTGGGGGGCTAGGTAGTCATTGTCCAAATGGATAATACCACCTGCATGCATTACACCAACAAACAGAGGAGCACAAAATCGACGATTCTCTTGGTGGAAGCACAGCGGCTATGGAGTTGGGCCCTCAAACACAAAGTTCAAGTGAGGGCGAAACATCTGCCAGGAAAAGACAATGGCATAGCAGACAAGCTCAGCAAAGACGATTCCTCATCCCACGAATGGGAGCTAGACAAGAGAGAGCTAAATCGAATCTTCTGCAAATGGTGCCGACCCCAGATAGCGCTGTTGCTTGTTGCAAATAATTCGAAGTGCCCTTGCACGCATCCAGATACCCGGAGAAAGTCTGTGGCAGACGCCTTCTCTCTATATTGGACAGGGCGGTTTCTCTACGTGTTACCTCTGACACCCTTATTAGCCTGAGTTATGTGGAGGATGAAGGAACAACCTTGCCAAAGGATTCTTATAGCCCTGGTTTGGGCATGTCTGGTTTGGTACTCTACTCTCCTACAACTGTCCGTAGAGACACCCATTCGCCTCAGACCGCACCAGCACCTGTTAATTCAACAGGAAGGCAAGGTTCTCCATCACAATCATGCAGGTCTGTCGCTTAAACCATGGTTTCTGCTTTACCACATAGTGTCAAACTTCACAACTGAACCCTCATATCAGTGGACCAAGTGTTACTCTACCCTTTACACCTGGCCAAGAGTGGGTTATCACAGTAATCAATTGAAGTGCAGCTCTCATCGATTTCAGCCTTTAACACATGCCTGAATCAGTCTTCACTAATCACTGACCCAGCGGTTGAGGTGTTTCTCAAAGGATTATTACGCACTTTCCCTCCTTCACCCATGCCGGTTCCCTTTTGGAGCTTGAATACCATCCTATCAGCACTTGCATCAGCACCGTGTGAACCCATCCATAGATGTGACTTGCAATTCTTAACCTGAAAGTCAATTCTTTGGTAGTAATATTGGCTAGAAGAATTAGTGAGCTACAGGCCCTCTCAACCAAGCCGCCATTCACAATTTTCCAGAAGGACTGAGTGATTCTCAGACCGCACCCCAAATTTCATCCGAAAGTGGTTTCTGAGATGACGTTATAGAAGCGCATAGTACTCCCTGCCTTTGTCAGCAAGCACTCAACAGTAGCAGAGTGCACCCTTCGCTCCTTGGATCTTTCATGGGTGCTCAAATTCTACATCCAACACACTAAGGATTTCTGTATCTAAAGGACAGTGCCTATCAAAGCAAGGTCTAACATGTTGGGTGACGAATTGCATCAGTCACTGTCACCAGTCCAGAGGTGACCCACTTCTCTGCCCATCTACTGCACACTCCACCAGAGGGAGGGCAGCAACAGCAGCGTTCGAGGCGGGAGTCGTGATAAGACATTTGTAGAGTGCCCACCTGGCGCGTGCTCCATACGTTGGAAGGGAATCAGCTTTCAGACAGGCAGTCCTCTGCCATCTGTTTGCGTATGGTAGGAGCAGACTATGGTTTCTCCCTCCTTCCCTTCTGTTATCTAACATGCATGCATTTTCAGGTGTACTGCTTTCATATGGACAATTACATGGCATGCTTAACTGCTTGGTATTCTATGCAAGCATGTGAATCTATGAAAGAACCAATCCTGGATAATTCTGTGTTACTTAACTGTAACTGTTTTTCTTCAACATTGGTATCTTTCATAGATTCACATGCGCCCCTGTCCCCTGTGAGGCTGCTCGAAATCCAGTCAGTCAACGGATTACAGTCACTATGGCTCAACATCTGAAGATGGCTGCCTAGGGTGGAGCTTAAGCCCTGCCACCTTATTGGCTGGGGTCATATAGGACTAAGGTGAGGTGGATAAAGTATACAATTGAGTTTATTTTTTCAGGCATATATGTATATATGATGGGGAATGATGTGAATCTGTGAAAGATTCCAATGCTAGAGAAATAGTTAGTTAAGTAACAAAGCGTTCTAGGGCTTCTCGCCACCAAAGAAAGGTAAATGCTGATGCCATTTTGGCTGCGCTCAATGTCATGTGATTTGTGCTTTTGCTGATTCCTTGCAGGAGGAAACGAGCTCAATTCCCTGCAGGAGTGGTTTGAAGCATTGCAAGTGGCCAATAAGCAGCAGCCAGCCACGTACACAATGCCACTCGTGACGCATGCTTTGGTGAAGGCATGAGGCAAGCATTGCTACGAATCACAGGACAGGGCACTGGGTTTTCCTTTTGGTGGCCTACAGTTATTCCACCAGGCAATGAAGGAGGTCCTCGCAAAGGAAAAAACTGATAACCTTGCAGTGATGTTGCGATTTTCCAGACCCGCTCAGAAAGTGACCCTGTCCACACCCCAGAAAAAAGACCAGTTAACCCTTCCTATCATTCAGTTTTTCAACAAGCGAGTCGGGAGCACAGGTGTCATCGGGACCATTCTTCTGTTGCCCTTTCTCGCAAAATGCATGTATTCGGGGCCTCTTCCCCCTCCTCTTTATCAGGGCAGACAAAGCAGTGACGGCTTGCCGCAGATGACATTTGTGACCCCTTTAATGGAAGAAGGGTGCATCTCCACTACTCAGAGAATCACACTGCATGGACCCCATCAGTCATTTCCACCTTGCTTTCCTTTATTGCATCCCTCTTTTCCCAACAGTAGGTTGGTTGTGAAGCTGCTTGTTATGAGCTTGTAGAGTGGGATTTCCCAATCAAGGAATTTCTAGACTTCTCTTACCAACTTTTAGGTCAAAAAGGACTTGAATGGTTGCAGGCTCGTCCTTGACCTCTCCAATCGTGGCTATATTGAGTGAATTTATAGGACACCTTTGTTCATATCTTCTCTTTGGTCTCAATACCGCCCTTAGAGTTTTTGCCTAAATGATGAGAGCAGTGGCAGTGGTTCCTCATCCGGTGAATTACACATCCATTCCTATATGAATGACTACTTTGTGCTGGTCCCAGCTCCCTCCCTTTTCTCTGGGCCTTTCCATCAACTGGAACCTTTCCTCTAGATTATTGGATACAGGCCATGGTCACGCCTGTGCAGTATTCTGATCCAAATCAGCTGCACCCTCCCATTTTGTTTCTGAAGCTTGCGTGTCTCAAACCTTCTGTGCTGGTGGTACATTATGTCATACTCAAAAGTTTGCAAATGTGATTCTATCTAGCCATCTATTCCATATTTTCAGTCATTCATTGTTCACATTGCTACCTCACTACTAGAGGTCCTACACTCGTGGTCGTAATTTTACAAGTTCAAGGTTTGGGGCCCCCTCCACATACCTAAACACCCATGACAACAGATGCCTCTCTCCTCAGGTGGGGTGCTACCTAGAGCCACTGCAAATCCACCATTTATGCAGCTTCCATCAAATCTGAAGTGCCATCCAAAGTGGCTGTTGGACTGTGTGTGTGGCTGGAGCCCGCTTTCCTTTCTTGCCCGTGTGAACTCGCCGTCCATGATTGGAAGTGAATATCCTGTCTTCTTCTGCCGCAACACGAACATTGTGCTGCCTACAAGTTTTAATTGCGCTTGTGACTCCACCTGCCTGCCCAAGTTCCTACATCACATCCTACATTTATTGAGGTGCGCGCACATCCGAAGTGCCACCCAAAGTGGCTGTTGGGCTGTGTGCGTGGCTGGAGCCCGCTTTCCTTTCTTGCCCGTGTGAACTCGCCGTCCGTGATTGGAAGTGAATACCCTGTCTTCTTCTGCCACAACACGAACATTGTGCTGCCTACAAGTTTTAATTGCGCTTGTGACTGCACCTGCCTGCCCACGTTCCTACATCACATCCTACATTTATTGAGGTGCGCGCACATCCGAAGTGCCACCCAAAGTGGCTGTTGGGCTGTGTGTGTGGCTGGAGCCCGCTTTCCTTTCTTGCCCGTGTGAACTCGCCGTCCGTGATTGGAAGTGAATATCCTGTCTTCTGCTGCTGCAACACGGACATTGGGCTGCCTAAAAGTTTCAAGTAATTGAACTCTTTGCTGAACATTGCCATCCTCACTTTCTGACCCGGGGTTTCACCGCTGTTCACTGCACCAAAAGCACATACTCTCAGCGTCTTACCTAAGTTTGTTTTCTTTGCAGTTGCGCTTGTGACTCCGCCCACCTGCTCGCCCACGTTCCTACATCACATCCTATATTTACTGAGGTGCGCGCGCATCCAAAGTGCCATCCAAAGTGGCTGTTGGGCTGTTCGGATGTGGGGATGTGGATGAGTGGAATATTATATCACATTGCAATTTGAAACTAACAAACCAGTTGCACGTTTTAGTAGAGTTCCTGTTTGTTCGTGGTTAGTGCAAACAGAACCTTTTTTAAAGGTGATTGCGTAATTTACTGCATAGCAATTCCAACTTAGCTGCTACAAATTAACTCAGTTGAAACGCGCATCCTAGATATAGGAACTTGTTTAAACTCGTGCGTGTCCTTTTATACACACTCTAACAATGGTTAATGGTCTGCTTAGTGGGAGAAAACTAACAGATATTGAAATCATCCGAAACTGAGTGCTCTGCATTATCCGCTATGGAGGGTAATTACTCCACTCCCACAGAGGGAATAGAAGCTAATGAACCCAAAGAATCGGCCCCTATTCTCCCATTTGGCTGAAGAGGCATCTAGTACTGCACAAGACTCTGCGAATCTGGAACCTGCCATACAGGAAAACGTGTGTAGTGTCCCTGCTATTTCTAATAACATAGGCGTGATGAATAATTCCTTGCTACCAGATGTTATGGCAGAATCTTTCCCCTTCACATCCTTCGGATAGAGTGCATGATGACATAGAAGTACAGACCAGACTTTCTCTCCAAGGAAATAATGCTCATATATAGGACAACACAAACGCCATAGTGCCACTAGAAAAAGCACCCATTTATGATGAAATTGAAACTCTAAGGCTTCCCAAAAAATCATCCATGCACTTACAAACTATGGGTTCTCCCTCTATAAAAGAGGCAAATAAAATCTCTCCAAGAGGATGGGTAAACGAGTGTGAGAAATTGGGTGACGGTTTTGATAGGGTCGAAATAAGGAAAAAAAATGGGTGTGGAATGTTTTAATCATCTTGCTGACTTTTCAATGTTAGTCCAAGCTATTGAGTCTGAATTAGGGAAGAGAATCAGACTCTTGCACAAGCTTTCCACCCCTGTAACCCAAAGGAAATATGGAGTTGAAAATGTTTTCCTCTTTTAACAAGTTCTCCAGCATGGGGTCTGGCATGGATTCACATGCTCATGAATATTCCCCGTCGTTAGGCTGGGAATCCTCGGTAAAGAAAAAATCAGTTTGTTTCGTTTCTGAACTGTCTTTCTCCTAATAACCAATCACTGGTCTCTGGGTCATACTGCCCCAGCCAATGACTGCCCTCTACATAAGCCCCTCCTCTGGCAGCCATCTTCAGATTTTTACTGCACATTTAAGTGTTGGGAGTCCTCGTGCTATAGCTCTCGAGCTTTTACTGCATTTTGCGATTTTTCAAAGAGTTTAACTGCATTTTTTTGGTCAATTGAGCCTCAAGCTCCACCGTTTCTACTTCCGATCAACTGGGACCCGTTTAGGAATTTCCTACGCCCCTCAAGGGCAAAATTTTCATCGAGTTTCACTTCTTGGAGGATTCCGGAAGATCTTTGAGGCCTACCCCGCGTGGACGTGGCCCAGGGCAAAGTAAACGCGACGCCTGGATCCAAGCTGTTCAGGAGCTGCCCTGGATGCGGATTGCAGAATGTTTTCAAGGAGGATGAGCATTCTCGATGCCTCTACTGCCTTCACGAAGACAAAACACACGTGGAAAAGGACTGTGCGTTTTTGCAAGAACATGTCCGAACTGACTATGAAGGACTATGAAGGATCGTATTATCCGCCTCACCAACTGGCTGGAAGGGAAGAGCCCAGCAGCAGGTAAGAAGTCCGAGCGGTCTTCTAAGACCTTTTGAGGGTGCCCCGGCGACGGGGGCCCAGCAGAAGGCAAAGCACCGCAAGTCCGTGGGCACCAGGAGCGCCGATCGGTCGGGCTCCTCGGCTGCCAGGTAGGGCGCATTATCACCAACGCCGTGAACCATGAGCCAACGCTCTGGCTCGGGGAAGAGAAGTCGGAGAACCCGGTTAAGCTTCGGGAGAAGTCCCGTTCGATCCCGACAGACAGCCGAGGGTAAGCGAGGCAGTGACCCTCCCCCCAAGGTGAAGGCCTCAGGCGCGCCCAAGGTTGTGAAGGCCCTGATTCACCTGGTTAAGGCCTCTATCTAGGGAGTCGTGGTGGCCCTGGCAAAGCCTGCGAAGGGTAACTCAGTGGAAGCGACCTGGGGGCCTAGAGTTTCCCTTCCACCGCAGAGGGAATCCTCTTTTCAGCCCATCGATAAGACCCCCGTGAAGCCCCAGGCGGAAAAAGAGGAGCTGGCAGGCATCGCAAAGATCCTGAACAAGAAGTTCTAAGGGAGCCTGGTCATACGGGAGGTATGCTGACGAGGCGGACGAAGAACGTGACGGCGATGCCGACGAGGAACCAAGAGCCGTGGAGGGGACAGAGCCTGCGCCCTAACCGTCGCAGCCGGTGCCTATGCCACAAGACAACTCGGGTGATTTTGATGGCGATTCAGGCCTTGTGTACGGCGATAAGGACACGGTTACCCTTAACCCCGACGGACGATCCAGCGGAGCCTGGACCGTCGGAAAGTCCACCAAGCAAACGGAGTAGAACTCATCTCCCCCTCTCCCTTGCAGCCCTCTCAGCCTTCATCTCCTTCCCCTGGTCCGAGGGAGGAGACTGGACCGGAGATGGCGACAACTGGGACGGATGAAGACGGTGGTGACGACGGAATGGACCTTCCTTCACCACCCCCTCGGACCTCCCCACCCGACGAAATTGGCTCTTTCCATGCCATGATCGCCAGGGCATCCAAGCTTTTCTAGCTCTGCCCCGAAGAACAGAAGTAGGAAGGGTTCCTCTACCAACGGCATGAGGCCAAGAGGAAGACGGTCCTCTCAGTTTCATTACTGCACGACATCTGGGACGAGGGGCTGACGCTCCTGAAGAACCCGTCCACGGCTCCTGCTAAGAGAGACCAGTACGAGAAGAAGTACCGGGTCCCAGACTCCGCCCACATGTGCCTTAGGGCTCAGCCGTCCCCGGATTCCGTTGTCTCTGCGGCAGCCAAGAAGAAAGCAGCTGGGGCGACGGCTTCAACTTAGACTTCCTCGCCGGACGGCGAGGGGAAGAAACTGGACGCCATGGGACGGCGGGTCTTCTCGTCTGTGGCGACGACGATTAAAGTGGCCAACGCCCTCGCAATTGTGGCACGCTACGACTGGGAGCTGTGGTTTAAGATCGCTCCCCTGCTGGACTTCCTCCCGGACGACAAGTGGACTGAGGCCCTGGAGACCCTACAGAAAGGCGAGGTGGCCTCAGACCACGCCATCATGGTGGCCACGGACATTGCGGACACCGATTTTTGCCAGATGGGCAACAGCGTTTGCCTTTGGCGCGGCTGGCTCAAGGCGACCGATTTCCGCCAGGACGTCCAGACCAGGGTTCTGGACATGCCCTTCCATGGGAACAACCTGTTCGGCAAGACAGTGGACGAGTCACTGCAGGCCATCAAGGCAGATGGCTCGGGCCTTGGGCGTTCTTCAACAGCGACGGCTGTCCTTCCGGAATACCGGAGGCAAGCAAGGTGCCTCCAAAGGATTCGGCGGCGGCTCCTCGTCGTACTGCCAGGCGGCCCGCTCCTCGTCCCAGGAGGCCTACAGAGGACGCGGCAAGACAGGAGGATCTCGTCGGCGGCAAGGCCGCGGCCAAGCAGGACTGAACCGGCTGTAGCGTTGGGCCCCCACCTGAGCACCCCGGTGGGAGGCCGGCTGGCGAAGTTAGTCAGCGTGTGGGAGTCCATCTCCACCGACGGTTGGGCGCTGGATGCCCTGGCCCCCGGGCACACTCTGGAATTTCTAAGGAAGTGTCCCCGTATTCCACCTGTGACCAGGAAGGAAAACCACGTCCCTCAACTTCTTCTGGCGGTACGAGCAATGCTAAAAAAAAAAAAGGGAGCCATCAAACTCGTCCCAAAGAGGCTCCGGAGTGTACTCACGATACTTCCTCGTAAGGAAGAAGACCGGCGCACCATCCTGGACCTTCGTCATCTAAACAAGTAATGCGACTTGGAGGATGCCTACTTTCACATCCCCATTCTAAAAGGACATCAAAAGTTTCTGCGATTCATGGTCCAAGGGCAACACTATCAGTTCAAGGCCCTTCCCTTCGGATTGAAGTCGGCGCCCAGAGTGTTCACCAAGTGCCTAGCACCAGTGGCGGCGTGGCTGCACCTGCAGGGGATCCACGTCTATCCCTACCTGGACGATTGGCTAATACGAGCAAAGACAAGAGAACTCGCTGTTGTGCACACAGCAAAGACCGTCCAACTACTCCCGGATCTGGGATTCTCAATCAATTTCGTGAAATCTCACTTGGTACCGTTGCAAGTTGCTCTGTTCCTGGGAGCCAGGCTTGACACAGTGGCGCGATTGGCTTCTCCGTCGGAGGAAAGGACGAAGGCCATCTTGGGCAAGGTGCGACGGATGTCAACCATGGACGCGGCCAGAGTGAGGTCCATCAAGTCCCTGCTCGGCATGATGTCCTCGTGCATCTCCCTTGTGCACCTGTTCAGGCTGCGGATGCGTCCACTACAAGAGTTCCTCGACGCCCGTTGGATGCAAGCGGCGGGCAGCTTCGAAGACAGGATCTCGCTCAACGAGCCCTTCAGCCAAGCGATCCGTTGGTGGGGCTCCCGCGCGCATCTTGCGGCGGACATAGACTTCCAGACCCCGGCACATCAGGAGACAGTGACGACGGACGCCTCCCTGGAGGGATGGGGAGCGCACACCGGAAAGCTCCACGTCAGAGGCCTTTGACTCCTGGAGGAGAGGTCACTTCACATCAATGTCCTGGAGCTCCGAGCCGTGTTCTGGGCCCCACAGTGTTCTACATCCAGAAGCAGAGAGGCACCAGATCCCCAGCCCTATCCAAGGAAGCCCAGGATCTGTGGCAATGGGCCGTCGCCCAAGGGATGTTTCTGGTACCCTTCCATCTGGCATGAATAAAGAACACCATCGCCGACTCACTCAACAGGGAGCTGTGCTCGTGCCACGAGTGGGAACTGCAGCAGGATCAAGTGGATCTCCTGTTCCAACGATGGGGCAATCCCCAGATCGACCTATTCGCGACGACGATGAACGCAAAGTGCCGGAGGTTCGCCAGCAGGTTTCCCCAGCCGGGGAGCATGCGCGATGCCTTCTCATTCCCATGGGACGCCTGTTCCTGTATGCATTCCCACTGTTGCCGTTGCTGTTGTGACTCATCAATCAACTCAGACGGTCCTGGTGCAGGATGATCCTAATCGCACCGGTGTGGCCGAGACAGATCTGGGTCCCGGACCTTCTGGACATGTTGGCGTCCCTCCCAGTCAAACTGCTGATGGACGCGGACCTTCTCGCCAGAGAAGGAGGCGCCATCCTCCACCATGACCCGGGGTCGCTGAACTTGAAGGCCCTGGGTCCTGCAGCGCTAGAGTTTGGAGGGTACGATATACCGGCAGACAGGAAGTGATTGCAAAGGCCAGGCCGTCCTCGACCCTCAAGTGCTATGGACACAAATGGAAGAGGTTCTCTGTCTGGTGCCGTGCACAGAAGATTAACCCTCTGCGGATTACGGCCCCTCAAGTGCTGCTGTACCTACTGTCGTTGGCCAAGGCAGGGCTGGCGCATGCCTCCATCAAGATTCATCTGGCAGCTATCTCCCGCTACACCAGAACTCCGGGACGCTCGTCGCTATGGTCCCATCGCCTGGTGAAGGAGTTCATGAAAGGACTGTTCCGATCATTCCCGCCGGTGAAGGCTCCGGCGTGGGAGCTCAACGTGGTGCTGACCAGGCTCATGGGGCCACCATTCGAACCGCCGCATTCGGCACCGTTGAAGTTCATGTCGTGGAAGACTGCGTTTCTTGTGGCCATCACCTCCGCACGACGAGTGGGAGAGATCCAGGCCCTCTCTTGTAAACCTCCATACCTGACTTTCCACGAGACGAGGGTGGTGCTGAGGACGCACCCCTCCTTCATGCCCAAGGTGCCGTCGGACTTCCATCTCAACAAGCCCTTGGTGTTGCCTGTTTTCCTCCCGTCACCTTCGTCGCCGGCAGAGAGGACTTTGCACTCGCTGGATGTAGCTAGAGCGCTGAAGTTCTGCGTGGACCGCATGAGAAGCTTTCGGAAGACATCACAACTGTTTCAACTTTGGACCTGTGAACCAAGGGAAAGCCCTCTCAAAGGCTTCCATTTCCAGATGGCTCTCCGGCTGCATCATGCACTGTCACTGGTTGGCAAACCGACCGTTGCCCGGCTGTCTGAGACCCCATTCGACCAGAGAGATTGCTGCTACCACGGCGTTCTTGTCTGGTGTACCCCTGCCGGACATCTGCAGGGCTGCTACGTGGAGGTCGACGAACACCTTCACGAGATTCTACTGCGTCGACTGGGATTCCAGGGAGGAGTACAGGGTCGGCCAGGCAGTGCTGCGCAACCTGTTCGTCTGAAGGTGGGCCTGTTGAGGAGGTAAGAGTTGCTTAATGTTGAGTTGATGTAATGCTTAATGTTGAGCCTTGCCACCTCCCGTGGTTGTGCATGTGTGTACTGCAATGCATTCTTATATTCATGAGCATGTGAATCCATGCCATACCCCATGCTGGAGAAGGAACAAGTTACTTATCTGTAACTGTTGTTCAAATGGATTGTGTCCTCCCACGTATTACTCATCTTGTGATAAATCGTTATCTCCAGCTTTGCTGCTTCAGAAAAAATGTTTCTCGGCAGAGGGCGCTGTGCTCGAGGTCGTGGCGTCGATTGTCCCTCGACGTATTCCGTACTCTGTCGACGTCACCGATGGTATAAATACCTTGAGCCGCGCCCGTTGCTTCAGTTCCGTTTTTCCGATCGCTTCGCTATCGAGAGCGGCGCGCTTCTATTTTCTGTGAAGAAAATGTCGTCCTCTTCAACACCCAGGACTGGGTTTAAAAAGTGTGCAGATTGTGGATCTAAGATGTGGATCACCGATCCCCACCGGATTTGTCTCTGGTGTCTCGGTTCCAGTCACCGAACAGACGACCAAAAAAGCTCTTCGTGAAAGGAGAGGTCAACTGTTGGTGGGGAGGGAGGCTTCAAAAAAGGTTTCGTCCAAAAGACGTAAGAAAACGACTGATTCTAAGGAATCGGATCGACATAGGCACTCGAAGAGATCTCGATCTAGGAGTAGATCGAGACAAACTTCGTCGTCATCGAAGAAAATGAAGAGGAGACATAGATCTCCCTCATCATCATCTTCTTCAGAGTCGACCGAAAGAAATTCGTTGTCCAACTAAATAGAATTCTGCAAAAAGATGGAGGTTTTCGAGAATGCGGCCCGACCCACTCGAAAGACCCTCGAAAAGGCCATACCCGTAAAGTCGCTCCATTGGACGTAAAACCGTCAAAGACTCTTCGAGAGTCGAGCACATCTCCAGTGCCGTATAAGAAACACAAGTCGTCGAAGACTTCGACAATTTTGTCGACGCCCTCGACGTCGATAATTTCGACGCCAAAGCCAGATGCGTCATCGACGCCATTATCAAAGTCATCTTCGAAGACTTCGACGACAACCTCGAAAACCTCAAGAAATTTACAATTTTCTTCGAAGCAGATGGAAGAGGAAGAAAGGAGATTCACTCCTTTACCCAGATCAGATTTTTTCAAATCTGTCAGCAATCTATGAAGAGTCTGCTTCAGAAGAAGACTATGTTTCTCCTTTGGGAGTTACTTATGGTACAAGAAAAGTTCCTGAAGAACTCATTGACCAGGAATCTAGAATGAGAGACCTGAGTGATACTCTACATTCTGCCAGTGGAGTTGACACATCCCCAGAATTAGAGTTCTCCAAACCTGATCCTACAGAACATGCAGATGCTGGGTACAGGGGTCTTATGACCAGAGTAGTTGAATATATGGGTTGGGGTAATACTTCACCCATTTTTGAACAAGATGACATGACTGATATAATCGTCAAGGGACCTCAGAAAGATCCTGTTCTCCCTTTTCACAGGGCCCTTCAAAGGACTGTAGAGAAAAACTGGGAGAAGCCAGAAACTATTGCTGCTGCAGACAGCACTTTTCCAAGAAAATATAGACCAGCTGGAATGGATCCTGAATATTTGAATAAACATCCGACTCCAGAGAGTTTAGTCATTCAGGCAGCATCTACTTCAAAACAAACTGCTTATCCAACTATTCCTCCAGATAGAGAGGATAAAAAAATTGATGCCTGGGCACGTAAAGTTTTCACGTCAGGCAGTATGGCACTCAAGTCGGCAAACGTCACCTGTACCCTAGCCAGGTTTACCCATACCCTGTGGGACTGTATTTTGGCGGCGGCTGATCATATTCCGAAAGGCGAGGAAAGGGAAGGCTTCCTGAATATAGTCAAAGAAGGGAAGGAGGCAATGGGGGAATGTCTCCAGTCTGGACTGGATACTGCGGATAGCATCAGCAGATCCATGGCTGCAAGCGTTGTTCTGCTCAGATTTGTGTGGTTGAGGAAGTCGGGATTTGCACCAGACGTGCAATCTAGACTCCTCAACATGCCCTTTGATGGCTCGAGGCTCTTTGGCAGAAAGGCTGATGAAAGCCTAGAAAAACTTCAGACCTCGAAAGCGGCAGCTAAATCACTTGGCGCCTCTTTGCGCCAGCCTCTAAAACCCTATTCCGGGTCATCTTCCTGGAGGGGTCGTTCTTTTCACTACTACTCTTCTTTTGGTAGAGGAAGAGGACAGGCTTCTCAAAGGGGCAAAAGAAACTTCCCTCGTGGGGCACGAGGAAGAGGTGCAAAATCAGCCTCAGGAGCGGCATCTGTACCCTCAGCCACTCCTGCAGCCGCCTCCAAATCCCTCTGAGACCTTGTTGCACAAAACACCAGTGGGGGAGGCAGGATCTCTCAGCATCTGAAGGAATGGCGGGGCATTACCTCAGATGCTTGGGCACTGGAAACAGTAGCCCACGGTTACTGCCTCCCCTTCCAAAAAAGGCCTCAGAATCATCCACCGGGAGTCAACTCCGTCAAAATTCTGGATCCGCTCCTGTTGCAGGAAATTTTAACCCTGCTAGAGAAAGGTGCCATAGAACCGGTACCTGTAGCGGAGAGGAACAGTGGTTGGTACTCTGCATATTTTCTCATCCCAAAAAAGGACGGAGGACTGAGACCCATCTAGGACTTGAGAAACTTGAACAAGTTCCTCAGGAAGGACAAGTTCAAGATGGTGACTCTCTATCAGATCCTTCAGGCTCTCCAACTCCAAGATTGGTTGGTATCATTGGACCTTCAGGATGCTTACTTTCATGTGCCAATCCATCCAAAGCACAGAAAGTACCTGAGGTTCGCGATGGGCAATTCTCATTATCAGTTTCGAGTTCTGCCTTCTCACTTGCTGTGCCCTTCTCTAGCCAGGTGGCGAGGCGGGAACGACTATCTTGTTTGGTCCTTTCCGAAAGGGTCTTGCAGAACGCACAGTCCTTCTCCATGTGCGTCTTGTCCCCATGGAGGCAGTAGAGACATTGCGAATGCTCGTCCTCCTTGAAAATGTTATATAATTCGCATCCAGGGCAGTTCCTGAACAGCTTGGATCCGGGCGTCGAGCTCCTTTTGTCCTGGGCCATGTCTTGAGGTAGGCTGCAGATCTTCCGGAATCCTCCAAGAAGTGTAAACTCGACGAAAACTTCACCCTTGAAGGGCGTAGAAGAATTCCGAAACGGGTCCCCGTTATCGGAAGTAGAAACGGTGGAGCTTGAGGCTCGGTTAAACCGAAGAAAAAAGAATTCTCCTGAAAAAACATGAAAACGCAGTAACAAGGACTCCCAATACTTGAGAGTGCGGTAAAAATCTGAGGGTGGCTGCCAGAGGCGGGGCTTAGGGAGAGGGCAGTCATTGGCTGGGGGCAGTATGACCCAGAGATCAGTGATTGGTTACTACTAAGAAAGACAGATCAGAAACGAAACTGATACTGATTTTTTCTATACCGAGGATTCCCGGCCTGACGACGGGGAATATTCATGAGCATGTGAATCCATGCCAGACCCATGCTGGAGAACAACAGTTACAGGTAAGTAACTTGTTCCTTAACAGGGACACCCTCTTTGAGAAGGCAATCAATGAATCGTTGCAAGCCATTAAGACTGACACAGAGACGGCCCGTGCCTTTGGCACGCTTCGGCAACATCGTGCCTCAGGAGGGAAATCCGGCAGGTCGAAGGGTTTCGGCGGGGGATTATCTTAGTATCGCCCGCCCTCCCGTTCCACGGCCCAGGAGTCCTACAGGGGCCATTCAAAGGCTTTCAGAGGTGGCCGACGTCACTCCCAAAGCAGCACGCAGGCCCCAAAGCAAGATGTTGGGCGCCCACCCTTGCACCCCAGTGGCAGGCTTCGTCAGCGAGTGGGAAAAGATCTCAAACGACCGATGAGTGCTGGACGCTCTCGCCCACAGACATACTCTAGAGTTCCAGCAGAAGTGTCCACGGATACCACCGGTGGCCCGGCAGGAGCAGCACATCCCTCAGCTCCTGCAGTAAGTACGGGCCATACTAAAAAAGGGGGCAATAAAGCTGGTTCAAAAGTGACTCCAGAAGACGACCGGGGCTGGAAGCCCATTCTAGACCTGCAGCGCCTCAACAAATACCTCAAGTCCCAAAAATTCAGGATGGTGACATTGCAGCACGTGCTCGGCAAACTGGAGGAAGGAGACTTCTTGTTGTCGCTGGATCTGAAGGACGCATACTTCCACGTACCCATTCAGGAGAAGCATTGGAAGTTCCTGTGCTTCGTGCTGCAGGGAAGGCACTACCAGTTCAACGCCCTTCCCTTGGGACTGAAGTTGGTGCCCAGGGTGTTCACAAATTGCCTGGCGCCAGTGGTGGCCCATCTCCATCTACAAGGGATACATGGGTACCCATACTTCAACGACTGACTCATTCGCGCCAAGTCCAGGGAAGTAGCCGTCGAACACACAGAGAGGCCCGTCCGGCTGCTGACTGATCGGGCTTCTCTGTCAACTATTCAAAATCCTGCTTGATATCATCGCAGAACGTGCTACTCCTGGGGGCCAGGCTCAACACGGTCACCTGCCTAATGGCCCCCTCAGAAGAGAGGATAGTGGCCATGCTGGACAAGGTGCAATGGCTGTTGGCACTGAAGATTGCCACAGTGCGGACCATCAAGTTGCTGCTCGGCATGATGTTGTGTATTTACCTGTTCCACCTCTGCAGGTTGTGAATGCGACCCCTTCAGGAATTCTTGCACATTCAGCTGATCCAGGTGTCCGGAAGCATTGCAGACGATTGTTCTCAATGAGGAGTTCCGTCGAGCGATAAGGTGGTGGGGTGTGCGCTCCAACATCGCTGGGGGCATGGATTCCCAGAGCCCCCGTACCAGGAGACTGTCACCATGGTCTGTTCCCTGGAGGGCTGGGGATCCCACACCGGGCGTCTCCACGCCAGAGACCTACCAGAGGAGAGGTATCGCCACATCAATGTCCCGGAGCTGCGGGCAGTGTTCTGGGCCCTCAAGTCGTTCCTTCCGTCCCTCAAGGGCAAGGTGGTGAGGGTAGGGTCTTAACGGACAATACCCCAATGTTCTACATCAGGAAGTAAGGGGGGTACCAGATCGCCAGCGCTCTCCAGAGAGGCACAGGACTTGTGGCACTGGGCCATCGCCAAAGACATGTTAGTCATCCCTGGCGGGAGTCAAGAACACTATCATAGACTCCCTCAGCAGGGAGCTGCACTCTTGCCACAACTGGGAACTCAGACAGGATCAAGTGGACAACCTCTTCCTCAAATAGGCTAGACCCCAGATCGATCTGTTTGCGACAGCGACAAATTCCAATTGCCAGAGATTCGCCAGCAGGTTCCACCAGCCGAGGAGCATGGGGACACATTTTCCTTCCCGTGGGAAGGCCTGTTCCTGTTCGCGTCCCTCCACCCCACCCCATTGCCTCTCCTGCTGCGAGTGATCAATCCACTCGAACGGTGCCGATGCAGGATGATCCTCGTCGCCCTGGTGTGGCCGAGGCAGATTTGGTACCCGGATCTTCTCAACCAGTCAGCGTCGCCCCTGGGCATGTTGCCGGTGGTCGTGGACCTGATTGCCAGAGAAGGAGGCGCAATCCGACATCACGACCCAAGATCGCTGAACCGGAAGGCTTGGCTCCTGCAGCCTTAGAGTGCGGAGGGTACGAGCTGCCAGCGGATTGCAGGGAGGTCCTTGTCAGAGCGTTGTCGACTCTTCAGTGTGAAGGGCACAAGTGGAAAAGTTTCGCAACGTGGTGCCGGACGCAGAAGATCAACCCTCTGAGGATCTCGGCTCCGCAGATTCTTCCGTACTCGTCCTTGGCCAAGGCGGGGCTGGCGCACGCCCCTCTATCAAAGTGCATCTAGCGGCTATCTCCTGCTACACAAGGTGCTGATGAGGCTCATGAGGGCTCCCTTCTAGCCTATGCATCAGCCCCTCTCAAGTTCCTTTCGTGGAAGACGGCTTTTCTTGTGGCCATCACCTCAGCCAGGAGGGTAGGTGAGATCCAGGCCCTTTCCTGCAAACAGTCTTATCTGACTTTTCACGACACAAGGGTGGTGCTGCGGATGCACCCCTCCTTCATGCCAAAGTTTCAGTCGGAATTCCACCTCAACGAGCCTTTGGTGTTGCCTGTGTTTTTTTCATACCCTTCGTCGCTGGCTGAATGGACTTTGCACTCGCTGGATGTGGCTTGTGTGCTGAAGTTCTATGTGGCACGCACAAACAGTTTCGTGAAGATATCTCAACTATTTGTGAACTTTGGTCCTGTGAACATGGGAAGGCCTTGTCCAAGGCTCCCATCTCCAGGTGACTCTCTGGTTGCATCGCACACTGTCACTGGTTGGCAAACTGACCGCTGCCCGGCCGTCTGAGAGCCCATTCCACCAGAGCGATTGATGCGACGACTGCGTTCCTGTCTGGGGTGTTCCTGCTGGACATCTGCAGGGCTGCTATGTGGAGGTCCACCACACCTTCACAAGATTCTACTGCATTGACAGGGATTAGTGCTACCCAACCTGTTCGCTTGAAGGTGAGCCTGTTCCGGAGGTAAGAGTATTTGCTTCTGTTGAGCCTTGCCATCTCCCGTGGTTATGTAATGTGGTACTGCTGTGTATTCTTTATTCATGAGCATGTGTATCCATGCTAGACCCCATGCTGGAGAAGGAACAAGTTAGTTACCTGTTACTATTGTTCTTCAGCATGGTCTGGCATGGATTCACATGCAAACCCTGCCTCCTGCGGCTCTTATTGGTCATACTGCCACTTTACATGCTACCAAATCTGAAGGTGGCTGCCAGAGGAGGGGCTTGGGGAGAGGGCAGTCATTGGCTGGGGGCAGTATGACCCAAAGCTCAGTGATTGGTTTATAGGAGAAAGACAGTTTGTAAGTGAAACTGTTTTTTCTTTTACCAATGATTCACAGCCTGATGACTGGGAATATTCATGAGCAAGTGAATCAATGCCAGAGCCGTGCTGGAGAACAATAGTTACAGGTAAGTAACATGTTGCTTCTTTCCCATTAGTCCTTACAAAAGGGAGATATTTGTCCCATCACCCTCTTCATGTCCTTACCAATAAATACCTGAGCTGTCCCCTAATATGCCCTGAAGGAAGGAACTTCTACCTTGGTAGTGCTAAAAGACAAACTAGCCCATAGGATCATTGGGGGAGCCCATGACTAGCTGGTGCCTTTAAAGATGCTTGCAAGCTTGGGTAGAGGCTGACATGTGACCAACGTAGTCCTACCTGTTGTTCTTGGGCTCCAGCCTGGCCCACATGGGCTGATTAGCTTATAGGACAATGTCACTGGGTGTAGGCTCTCAATTTTCCATTCATTGCCAGCCAGGACTCTTTTTCCACTCTTGTGGGAAGGGGCAAGAGTACTAGGAGTGCGCAAATTGGAGCCTTTTAATAGTTCAGGGTTTGAAGAGCTGCCAAGATAGAGCATCGATGGCTCCTATTGACAACACAATCCCGTGGATTGACTAGTGCCGGCATTTAAGGAACCATCCAGTACTGCAACATGCCCCTTGATAGAGAGAATTCTCTGTTAAGGCTAACTTCCCAAACCTAGTGAGTCCCCCAGCAGCTTTGCTGGATTTTTGGGGTTTATTTTTTTCTCCTGCTAAGAGTGAGACACTCTTTCTCCCACTCTTAGACATGATTTGAGATATCCTTTGACTTTGTAATGTGTTTTATGGGCAATGGGGTCCTTTACTCCATAGGGTTTCATGTATTTTTGGTAAGTGTGTAACACAGCACCCTCAGTGCAGTAACACAGGGGTGTCATAGTGACCCCCAAACATAGACTCCATACCCTGGGACTGACTACTGTCTCCCAGGGCATGTAAAGTCACCATTGACTTTACTAGTCTTAAATTGTGAACAGAACCAGTACAAACCATCATGTTGTGGAAGTACTGGTATGGGTAATTAGATTGCCCCTGGGTCTTTTTTTCGAGGGGGCACTGTGCAGTCCCCCCTCGTCGAGTTTCTGGCTGTTGGCAGTGGTTACCACACAAAATATTCCACTGGAATATTTCCTATGGGATTTTCCCATTCATTTTAAAAACACAACTTTTTTGGTGCAATGTTAAAGATACCGCCGGGTTATTTATCTAATATTTATTCCCCGGTTGGGTCTTTTTGCCAGGACTCAGTTTTAAAATGGCGTTTGTGTTTGCCTCTGTAACAACAACCCAAGGCGAGCCCTTTGTTCCACTTTTTGGCGGGCTTCTCCACAGAAACCTCCAAAAGTGGTGCCACTCTGTCTGGGTCTACAGGGTGTGTGGGAGGTTGGGTTTAGGCACCCTGGACTGAGTTACCTCGGCAACTCAAGTCGCACTCATGTATGATTGGCCCAGTGGTGAGCCGCCCGGCTCACCACTTAGCATGTTTGAGTGACAGCTAGGACTGATGAATGGGGGTTTTCTGCATAAAAGCAGGGCTTTGGGGACTGCAACTTCAGAAGTCGCCACAGGACCAAAGAATCCGAAGAGGGAGAAGCTGAGCCGACCTGCAACGATGACACCACCGGTGGAGTTCTGCTGAACCGTCTCACCACTTCCCAACGACAGAGAAGATCTTCATCCCGGAGAGTCTTCTTCCTCTGAACTGGTGGGGATAACCAGTTTGCCCTCTTTTGGCCTTCCTGGATCGTCTCGTGGTTGAATCACCAGTGCCAAGCACCCCGGCGGCCGGATAGCCACGCTTCACCACTACCGCGAATAAAAGGGTAGTACCTTTTAACCGGGAAACTCTGCAGCTGGTTTCTTCGCTGGCAGTGCAACGACCTCCAGCTTTCCTCCACGTCGAGACCTTCTCTTCCCCTGGATGAAGCACCGACTTGCACCCGCTGCCAGGAACTACTGCCCCCGCTGGAGCTTTCTCACCATTTCAGGTACTGTGTCCCGCCTGGTCTCCCTTGCAACAGTCTGTTCAAGGTGTCCCATAAATCCTTGACTTTCTGTCCTGGGGTGACTTGGGACCTGCTAACTAACTTTTTCTGAACTGATCCAACCCTTTTTGAACTATCTGCAACGACTCTTTAAAGTACTATTCAACTGTGTGATCTTGGACACATTCCGCCTTGCTGTCTCCAAGAGTGGGCCTGGCCTATGACTTTCTTGCTCCTCAGTAGACTCTGCCTTTTCTGACTTGCTCTGGTTCTCTTATGTTGGTATTGTGTATTTTCCTAATTCTGCCTTTTTCCCTCCCTTTTTATTTAACTTATTGGAGTGCCATCTTAGGTTAACCGCTCACCTCTGTCTGTAAATAAGTGGTGTTTTAACTAAGACTTGTTCAATAAGTACTCGGGGATGTATATATGTTAATAGTGACTGTGTTTGAACTTGCTTGCCATATTAGTGTTAGTGTATTTTACAAAGTGTTTTTAAATAAATAATTATATACTTTTATACCCAAGCTCTGGTCAGTGTTTTCTTGTGCTACTGTATTTTAGTACCTATCTTGTATACTCTATATACTGTCTAACTCTTCTTGAGAGAAGTCTGGCTGCTCAGCCACAGCTACCAGGTAAATCTGGGTGGTACAGACTGCTACCAATTGGGTTTACTGCCAACACCTGTAGTCCTAAGCCTTTTGCAGTGATCCCTGAGGGAACTGCACAGGTTTCTGCCTAACACCCGTTATTTGAGATTAATTTCAATTCATAAATGGAGCTTCCCATGTATGCGTAAAGGATTAAGAACCACAATCTTGCTTGCTAGGAATGATATATATATATATATATATATATATATATATATATATATATATATTTTTTTTTTTTTTTTTGTAGCTTTCCTTCCATGGAACCCGTCCACGTTTTGCTATGGGTTGAACCCTTCCTGACTTATGTGGTAAGCAAAGTCTTTTTGCTTTGCTTTTGTTGCTCAACTCCTCTATTTTGCAGGCACTAGTCATCCATCATGGTTACCAGTCCAGGGGGACGTGTCCCCTTCACAAGATTCCTTTGTTGTTTTGCTGTGGCACACATAACCTTATAGTTAAGTGCTGCAGTGGTACTACGTATCCCTTTTCATTTTCTTTTGTAGCACTTCTTGTTAAATATTTGGCGGCATCCAGGGAAGGCTGGTGGGCAAAGTTTTTTTTTTTTCTCCATTTTTACCCCACACAGGTTTCTCTTTACTTCATAATGCAATTTTAAGTACCGTATACTTAAAATGACATTGTCATTAATTTGTTACTTTATCTTTTGCCCATTTTTTTCATTTGGCCTCCTTCCTGCCTTCTCGGGTCCTGAAATGCCATATATGGCAGGCCCTTTCCCAGGGGAAAATGTTGAGTTGCCTGGGCAAAGCGACAATGTGTGCATCATGGCCAGATGTGGGGCAATAGACTGTCCATGTTTGAATGGTGCAGATCCTTGCCATTGGTGAGCTGGAGCATCCTTGAGCTCGAACTTGGCATAACAGGAGAAAGGGGTCGCGCAGCCATTTCCCAGATTGTCGTTTGGAGCCAAGAACTCTACGAAGAGGAGCAGACCACTGAAGAGGACTATCATTGCCTCCATCCAAGTCCCGGCAAAGCCCTGCTTCACTGTATCAATCTCTATTATTACGGTATTTGTTGAGCACACACCGGACTTCGAATCATAGGGGGGGAAGCAGAGAAACAAAGGAGCAGGGAGATAACAACACGGGAAGGGGGGGGGGCAGGCAATGTGGCAGCAAGAGATCTACAACCAAACAAGCTTGGAAACAGTGGGGAGCCTATCATCCACTCTAAAGTAGGATGGGGTGTGGACGTAGGTGTTAGGGAGGAGCCATTCCTCGAGGAATGTTTTGGCCCTTGGGCTGATGGGATCAACCAGTCTGGATCCCTGCACAAAGATCACGCCTTCAGAAGTGTCCCAAAATCATCCTGTGAGCTGCCCCACTCCATCCAAGGCATCCCCTGTGAGTTCCAATGAACCGGTTCAAAGTTGCACCTGGGAACTCTGTGGGTCATCGACTTGTGGCCCAAGACGAGTCCTCCTGCAGCTATGCTTTAAGACACCTGGAACTGTCTTGTCAGAAATCTTTACTGTCGTCCAGCCGTACCCAATCTCAATGCTGAAAACTACCACTGCGCACACGTTCCCTGGACATGTACCAACGAGAGAAGTAAGTGGGCCCAGGTCCCTCAAAGTCTGAGTAAGGGGTAGGAGCTTGAATATTTAGTTCCACCATCCCCTCTCACCACCGAAGGGATTGTATGGGTGACATTTCGCCCTAGGTAAAGTCCCCACACCCTCAAGGGCATCCCTAATCTACTTTACTTTCCCACGTATCCTTTAAAGTGCGTTTCATCTGGAGAATGTACTTACCTGTTTCTTTTGCTAATGCTGGCTTTGGGACTTTCAAAACTTCCCACTTCCCTGCAACAGGTACTTTACCTGGGACTTTGACTCTTTCTGAGAACTAGGCCTACTTCCCAACCAAGGAAGGACTTCTTAAGTTACAGGGCCTGAATACCTTTAAGTAAGGGTATATGTTTTCATTGCTTTGCATTGTTTTATTCACTTAGCCTACATAGTTTACAGTTTTATCATTATTTAACTGTTTTACCATTTACTTGTATAAAGTGTGTGAGATTGGTTGATCACCATTTGAGCTCACTGTGTGTTTACGTGTTTAAATAGTTTACGTGTTCAAATAGTCAGTGGCCCTAATCATCATTATGTAACTTGTGAGCAGTAGAACAGATGAGAATGCAATTTTGCAAAGATATCTGGAAGGTTTCGTGCAAATCCATGTATATAGGGTATTTGTGAAGCTGTGGAGCATGTGGGCAGGGTCAGGGGGGATGATTTGTGATGGTTTGGGGGTGGGGATAGTTATTTTCATTTTTTTCTTTTGTAAAAAAGTTTTTGATCATTTTTCCCGAGGTCCGATATCTCGATTTGTTCTGAGTGACAAAAGAAAGAGTAGATACATTACTACAAGTAAAACGTTTTGAGATGTGGCAAGCACAGTAAATGCTAGTTTGGGACAGAAGCGTTATTTAAGTTCCTTTAGGAAGCAATCATGTTTTTATTGTAAAATAAATGTATAGGGATTGCTTCCTAAAATGATTGGGGTGGGATTATTTTTAGGGGATCTTGGATTTCCTTAAAGACCTCTAATTTGTTTAATGACTTATAACAGAAAAGTGTAAAAATGTAAGCGTTTTACAGTTTGGTGCTGTGCTCACGGAGTGGATCCGTTGCCCTTCATGCTGCAACAGATTCTGTTGTCCTTTCTCTCCTTAAAAGTGGCATAACTCACGCCTCCGTCAAGGTTCTTGTGGCTGCCATTTCTCACTTCACATGCACACTAGTTGTGCCTTCGTTGTGCCCCCATCGACTGATCAAAGTGTTTATGAAAGGACTTATTCATGCCTTTCCACCAGTCCGCACACCAGCTCCTGTCTGGGAATTGAAAGTCGTGTTGTCAAAGCTAATGAGCACCACTTCATAAAGCCAGCCCTAAGTTTCTCTCGTGTAAGATTGCTTTTCTAGTGGCCATCGCCTCTGCCAGAAAAGTGGGCATGATCCAGGTGCTCTCGAATCCACTTTACCTCATTTTCGACAAATCCAAGGTCCTTCTCCAGACTAGTCCTACATTCATGCCTAAGGTGCCATAGTCTTTTAACTTCAGCAAGCCATTACTCTTACCTATCTTCTTCAGCTCTTAGTTCACCTGCTGATCGCTCTCTCCACTCCCTGGATGTAATGTGAGTGCTTAAATGCTATGTTGGAACATACCAGACCCTTCCAAATGTCCTTGCAACCGTTTGCTGGTTTTAGTCCCACTGCTGTTGACAAAGGGCTTTCTACAGTGTCGTTTTCCAGATGGTTGTCCGCTTGTATATCTTTCTACCATCAACTTGCTAAAAGACCGCTTCCAGGACAACCCAATGCACATTCTACGAGGGCTGTCTCGTATACCACTGCTTTCCTCTATGGTGTATCTCTGACAGACAAAGGTCCATGCATGCCTTCACCAAGCTCTACTGCATCGACAGACTCTACGGAGGAATCAAAGGTTGGACAAGCAGTTCTTTGGAACCTGTTCATCTAAAAGTGAGCCTTATCCTCCACCCGCTGTGCATTGTTTAACAGAATGTGAATCTATGAAAGATCCAGTGCTGCACAAGCAATTTACTTACCTGTAACTCCTATTCTACAGTCTTGGTCTCTTTCAAAGAATCACTTGCAACCCTCCCGCCTACCCCCCGTTTGTCTCATCATTGCACTTTTCTCTGCGCCATATTAATCTGAAGCAGGCCTCCAGGAGTTGAGCGAAGAGAGGCATTGCCTATTGCCTAAAGGATAAAATGACCCAAAACAACACTAAGAGAACATTAAAGTGAGTGCAGTTTTTTGATTTTATTTTAAACTACTTAAATATTACTGAGGATTGCCAGACAGACAATGGGGAATATTCTAACAGCATCTAAATCTATGAACGATAACAACGCTAAAGAACAGGAATTAAGTGTACTTAACTTATTCCTCATCTGAAATCTGTGCCTCAGCACCCCTGTCTACCAATAGAGTTCTCATTCAATTTAAAGTTTGCTTTCTTTGCGTTTTCCCTTACAGTGGTGGGCCAGTAGTCTTTTTATTAGTTGTGTGCATTTCTGTTGGTTAAATTAAAAATCCTATTTTATAGAACCTTGGTTGGGCATTTTTATTCGGGTGGTAGAGGTCTACTGTTTGGATTGCTTCTGTATCAGCGCATACTCCTACTAAAGTGTATTGCTTGCCCTTAGCATGTGCTACTGAAAAGGCGAAGGAGGTAAACGGGCTGTCCCTGTTTCACCTTTGATTTGGATCACTGCTGGATTAGTAGTAGTGTGTGGCTGAGTAGGCCCTTTAGCCATTATTCATCCCTGTAACTTCTGCAGAGGAGTAGTCATTTGGTCGTAGCACTTCCCCTTTAGAGTGGGTTAGTTTTGGCAGCATGCCTGGGCGCAAGATATATTGTGCCCAGCATGTGTTTCAGCACAATGCAAAAGGGGCTTTAGTAATATACAGACAGTGAAAGGTGTGGTGCAAGTAGGTCCAGTGCAAAGATCCATAGTTCTTAGATGGTCCACAGAGAAAGTTTCGACATGCTAGCTTCCTGCTTTAAAAAGGAAGGTTGAATCCAGACTAGAATAGGGCAGCTAAGTAATATTAGCAGGTCTCAAAAAGTGCACTCTGCACTAACCATTGTTGAGTGATAATCGTCTTTGTGAATAGCTTCCAAAAATAAATTCTTAACCCTGATACTAGCATCTATGAGGTATGAGGAAGTCCAGAGGGTGCAAAGACATCATACAAATGTTTACTGGGACAAATGCTACCATCTAATGTGGCACAATGTTAGTTCCATCATAGCATCTATTCTATACAACATATGGACGTTTTGAAATGGCTGGAAGATTTGAGCTTTTTTAGCTCCTGTTGGTATCGTTGAAAGGTCTGTTTAGCTTGACAGCAACATCTACTAGAACCCAAAAAGGTAGCAGGCACCCGTCTCAGCCATCGCTTTTTGCTCACTGTACTTTTCACAAAGGAGGAATATGCATTTGCATATCAGTCCTTGGCCCGGCCACAAGGGCAGTCCAGCAGCAAAATGCCAGGCAAACCTCCTTTGAACAAGAGTACCAACAGCCACCCCAGACACGTGTTTCAACCTTGTTGGGCCTCATCAGTGAGGTGGAGCTGTGCCTCTGTGAGCACATTGAGCAGGGGGTCCACGTCTGGACTGGATTCCCCCAGGTAATTTAGTGTGACCAACCCCAAGTTCCTTGCAAAAATACAAAAAAGGTAGCAGGCGCCCCTCTCTAGAAAAAACATAGCATGAAAACCTGTTCAGTGGTTTTTTCGCATGAGATAATGGGGTGGATCTAAAGGACAAACTATTATGTCAATCTCATTTGGAAGCTAGGTTTGTGACTTGCTGTATGCCAGCTTCTCTTCTGCTTACAAATGATGCTTTACACCCTGGAGCTACTTTAATCTTTTGACATCAAATACTTGATCCTGGTTATTTCTAATTTAAAAGTAGACTGGGAAAGAGAATGGTGCAGAGCAGTTGCTTGCATTGTAAAAGTAATTTTGCTGCAATATCCTCAAAATGGTCTGCATCAAAGGTGAGCACTTTACTTACAGCTCAAAGAGCAGGGACAATGAGCAAACATTGTCCATAATATTGCCCACAAGAAAATGACAGGATGTCAAATAAGGTAAGAAGGACTGCTGTTCTAAAAGCATGGCGTGGCTGCCAACAGGCACAGATTACTTTGTGAGAAGGTCACCATAATTTTATAAGGGACAAGGTACATTTATTGGCCATGGGAATAAAAAATGACTGTTTGGGTGTCTCAGGCGCACTAGGATCGGCAGGAGAATTCTTAAGGGTAGGATAGCAAGTATTATTAACCTGAGTGTGGGACATGTTTTCGGGGTGTAAGGGAGGTCACCCCCAAAGAGCGTCACTGTTACAGGTTGATCTTAGCTGTTGAGGAATGATGCCGTATTTGGCATACGTGAAGACTACCTGCTGACTGCAGAGCCGGGACCGGTACAACAGGCAGCCTTACCCATCAGGACATTTGACTCCTCAACAACTGCATAGTGACTTGGTCTAAGCTTCGTAGTGGGGTAATCGAGTGAACACATGGTTCTCAGTAGGAACGACTATTAAGGCAGGTATTAACCCGGATGGGCTTTTGCCCGAAAATAATTAGTTACTCTGATGTAATTAAGATCGGAAGTGATGCGTGTCCCCCTAGAGAAATGCCTGAGAATGGCAAATGTCTTCCTGGAAGGAATTGTTGGGAGCCTGGATCACTCTGAGCAGGCATGGGCTAAACCTATAAATTGACTCTGCAATAAGCATTGCTTATTTTTCAATTCACACAGGTTTAGTTTATTTGTTTCTTCCCCAGATGTGGCCTTACTAGGGGGCTAGACACGCAGTGTCTTTCTTCCATCCCATTGCTTTCGCTATCTTTCTGTGCCTGTCTTTCCTACATCATACAGTATTTCTTTGTCTCGTTTGTTATGTTTCCCTTCATTAGTCCTCTTTTCTAATTTCTTGTCAGATGTTTTGCCCTCTGGAAGGCCAGTGTATCTGCAACACGGAAGAGCAAGCGCCTGTTATTTGTGATACATATTCTACAGGCTTGCATGACTGGGACCAACGTTGGGAAGATTAGTGTGATGTAGAACTACTTAATTAGCTGAGCAGACGTCTACACTCTACCACTGTCAGTATGTCCCTGCTGTAGAAAAACAAACCTCTTTATTTGCCATCCGCATTAGCTGGATCTATAATCTGCACCTGTTTATGCAGTATCCCTTTCTAGGTATTCCACGGTACCTACGCAGTCTCCTAGAATTGGCATTGAATCTGAGTGAAGACTCAGCAGAGAAGGCCAAGCCGTTCAGAAAAAGTGATTTAATTAGAGTATGACTGGGGCTTCTCTGCTGCACTGCAGTATAGAGCACTGAAAAGGCGCAGTAGGAGTGCTGCGTAGGTGCACTACGGTAGGGTCTGAGACTGCATATGAAGATGATTCCGGTGGGACCACATTTCCCAGAGAATATCATTGGCTGATCACCACAGTTCAAAGGACTGAAACACTAGTATGTGTGGAGCAGCACTGTGAACCGCAAACCTGTGGGGTTTGCAAAAGACCAATCAGCTGTTACCTTAGGGAATAATGGGGCAGAGAACATTGAGTGTAGAGACGCAGTGAATCGGGCACAGCACAATGCCACGCCAACCACTGCAGATTGCGGGCTGCACCCTTCATAGCAGAGAAAACGTATGATGCAGTGGATGCTGTTGAAGACTTGCCCTCTACGACGTGGACGAGCAGCAGTGCACTGACTTATACCAAGGCTTCCCTAATATTGCAATAAGTGAGATTAATATTTCCCTCAGACCAGACACATTTTTGGAGAATTTAAACCTAAAGAGCTCTTGTCCAGTAAGGAAGAACATTTGGGAGTAAGTTCCAGGCGAGGCCCTATGTAAGCAGCTGGCCGCCCATGACATAAAAGGGGAGATGCTGAAGGAGGGGCGTGTTTGGAAAATGTACTATCTGAAAGGAGATTCTGCATTATTGGAGGGCAGCTGAAAGACCTGGAGGATTGGAAGCCACGTAATGAGGTCAGCCAGGTGTTTAAAAACTACTGTTTGTGTTTTTTGTAATTGGAAGGCTCAAGGCAACACGATTTCCACTGTTGGCCCATGAGGATGGCAAGGATAAAATCCTGTCCTGTGGCAGGAGAGCATTCTGCTATCATCTGCCTGAAAATACCCTTATTGGTTGGGTTGGGGGGGTACCTTTTAAACTGGCCAAGAATCAAGCTCCAGGAAGCACTGGCTGGTCAATTATAATAAAAGGAGAGGTACATGAGGACCCTTTGTGAGCAGCTGGGGGAAAAGAAGTGGTCCAGGTTTGGACCTTGATTATGAGTTCTAAATAGGTTGAAGGAGGCTGATACTGTGCCCTGTTAAACCCAATACAACATGGGGGTGGTCCTCTGAAGCCAGGAAAAAACAGGAAGGCTGGAAGGAGTCTGGGCTGCAAGAAACCCATAAGCAGAGCCCTTTCTCAGAAGGTATTGTGACGAATTCGGACAATTTGACCCTTCTCCCCAGAGTAGCCACCCCCTTGAGGCTAGGGAGGTGAGCCCGCTAAGCAAGACTCTCCATAGGGGTCTGGCCAGTGGGACCTCACTGGGTGTGACTCCTCTCTTGGGGGCAAGGACTCCCATTCCAATAAGGCACGCCCAGTCCAAACCACCCTGTCTGCATATATGATATTGTAAAGACTTTGGCATTCGTTGTTACAACCATAAACAACAAAGATTCTTCGTTCACTCAATTTGCTTCAGGTAATACTGAATGCTGTGAGGCAGGATGGAGGACACAATTCCTTTTGCTTCAATGACCTGTATAGGGAGAGAGCGGACTGTGAATGGAGGAGAGACTCCACGCAGGGAGGAGAGCAACTGCTACGCAGAGGCAAGCCTCTAGCAACAAAGTCCTGGAGGAGCGGAACCACGTCAAGCTGAGTAGCCAGCGGTGGTGTGAACTAAGGGTGACTCACTAGGTGGAAGCTGAATGGTGGGTGCTTTGACTTGCCAAGAGACTTTGGTCAGGGGAAGAGACACGACTGGAAGACAACTGTCTTCTCTGGTGGCGCGACCATCAGCTGAGGCCAGAGACCAGAAAGGAGCCCGGGTTCCCAAGCTCCACCCAGCAAGTGACTTTTCCGCAGGGGGAAGGACCGATGGGGAAACGGATGCTGCCAACTTGTGGATACCAGTGAGGCCTATGACTTTTGGTTTCCAGGAGTACCAAAACCAATGCAGGTGCGAGAAACAGATAATGGAACGGGCACGCGGCCCCACTAAAACATAATGAAAGCCATACGAACATTGTATATTAAGGCTGAAATAGCCACAAGGCTATTAAAGACAGACAGACATACTTCCTATGGGGAAACAAGTTAAAAGGAAGGTGAATGCTCTGCATCAAGCCTACCAAAGTGCATGATGCCACAGGATTCTGCAATACACAAGCGAGCAGACGCCCTTAGTTAAATACTTTAAGAAACAGGACACCTACCAAAGAGTTGCAGGCCTTTAGGGCATCCCAGTGTCATGAAGGTGGGAGACAGATAAGTGTCTTGTCTAGTAATTCTGGAGGAATTCTGCCATTTGAAATAAAAGCTGAAAAAGTAAACCAAGCATTTTCTTTTTTTATTTCTTTTTTAATCAAGGGGAGAGTGAAACCCATACATAATTAATTATAATGTAGCTCCAAGAGACTGTACCCGAAGATTGTGAAGACTATACCATTGTGTTCTAAAGGAACTTTGTGACTGAGAGAAAGTCTATTACAAGTTGGGGCAAGCAATGCGGGCGTGGCTTGGCACCAGAGGAAATGGAGGCTTAAGTGTGCAGCTCTGGCCCACTATATTATTATCTGATCTTGCAACTGGTTATGAAACCTTCCTTCTGCTCCTTTAACATTGCGACAGTTATCCTTAGCAGGTCCTTGGCAGATCGCCCGTCCTTTTTTTTTTTTATGGTGCTCCAGCATTACACAGAGCTCCAGCGTGACCTCTCTGAACCACGTAGACAGCTGACTTCAAGTACTGTCAGATGTGAGGAAGCCTTCGGTGTTGCTGTTAAACAATCTGCTGGCTTTGGCCTGGTCGTCTATTCGCAGCACCAACAACGCCATCTAGTGGACGTTTACATTATAAAGCAATATGAACAGAAATTATCAGGTATTTTCAAAAGAGAAATGCTTTATTTTGCAGCGCAATTATACGTTTATTTTATAAACCTTTCGGAAAACTAGCTTCTTCCTCTGGATAACCAGGTTACTTATGGTGAAGCTTTCTTCTGACATTGCTCGGCAATATATAATTTCTCCAGGAATTATTGTGCTACTCACCTCATAGCTCGATTATTTTTTTTTTGTGCTGACTTTTATCATTACTAGTTCCTCTTTACGTGAACGTGGCTTCTGGGGAAACCAACCAAAAACTACCATTAGCCTCAAAAGAAGCGCTAACACCTGCGACTACTAATAAAAGGTTAAAAAGTGAATCACCCCGCCGCTGTCACCCCTAGATTCTGCGATTGAGACCATACTACAAGAAATTATGTCCGTTAAACCCTTCACAGAAACCACCAACCAGAAATTGCAACAATTGGATGAAAGGTGCAATGTCTTCGAAACAAGAAAGACAAATGTAAAACAGAATTGGCCTTGCGGAAGATATTTCCCCTAGAGTATTGCTGTTAGAGAAATCTGTTAAAGACCTACAAAAACAGAAGAAAACAAGAGTAGGCGTAACAACATTCGCATTACAACAGTTCTGGAGGGATGCGAGGGTATGATGCTATCTCTTTGCTTCAGAATCTACTGTAAGCGGTATTACTTTTACCTAAAGAAATAGCCCTCAATACACAACGTGCTCACCGCATTGGTCGTGCCAGAAGCTCACCATCATTGCAACGCTCCTCACGTACTATGCTTTTTTTTGTCTACTGGAATATACCCAATTACAGTTTATTATTTCAAAAACCAAAGAGAAATAAATCTCTAATTTGGCATGGTAACAGAATTTAAATTTCACAAGATTTTGCCAAGAAGACTGCTCAACGTAGGAAGGTGTTTCTCTCTTATCGCCCTGCCCTCAAACAGCTCAAAGTTAGGTGCAGACTTTATCATCCGTGCTCCTTTAAGGTACCTATAATGGCCGTACTTCAATCTTTGATCAACCTGCAGACCCCAAAGCTTTCATCCGCTCTCTCAAAACCGAAAACATGGATACTTCTCTACCCATCATCCCATCAACATCTGGTACTTGACTATTTTTATTTTACCACACTTTGCTGCAAACCTTAAAATTCATTCACTAAAGTGGTGGGCCGGGCACCGCTGGTTCCCATTTTCTCTCAGGGTTGTTCTTGCTCTGCTGGTGTCATCTGCTCCAACTTTTTTTTTCTCCCCCTTTTTTAAGGGTACTTGATCCCTTTCATACCTTTAATTCTTTGTGTATCATCACTGCTATGCTCTTAAATATATGGCTTTTATTTCTCCCATCTCCATCCCTCTGGTCAGGTTTACCCTTCCCTCCGCATGTTCCTTTTGTGTCTTTCCCTCATGGTCATCCCTGGTGGTGCATAGATTATTCCATTATATGCTGGCACAGGTTGTTGCATACCTTGCTTACAATGCTTAATTTCTCTTATTTTTAGTTTTACCTTAAGGTTTCCCAATATACTTGCATTAAAAATTTCTGTAAACTATAAAGGTGTTTAGATGTGTGATGTGGAATATCAAAGGCTGTAATCACCCACTTAAGAGATCTAAGTTAATTTCTCATCTGAAGAAGCTTCATTTCTCTATTGTTTGCAGAAAACCCATCTATCAATTTCAGAAGCTATGAAACTTAAATCCTTTAGGCTAAAGGATGTAATAGCAAGTGAAGCAGTTGGTAAAAATAATGGAGTAGCTATTCTAATTAGTAAAAAGTGATCGTATAAGATTGTAGATCAAGTTGCAGATACCTCGGGAAGATGGGCCTGGGTTAAATTGTGCATTAGCTTGGACATCATCAACATTATGTGCATTTATGGCCCTACCCTGCCTGATCTGGATTTTTTGTCTCTAACAAACAGATTATTCTTACATCCAACTTCCCCAACCTTGTATTCTGTGGAGACATGAACCATGTTGTTCCCTTCCTGGATAGAAAATCCAAATGCTCATTCAAAATCTCTAAGTCACATAGAGCCTTCAAACAATGTCTTACCGAGACAGGTCTCATCGATAATTGGAGACTTGCACAGCCAGTAGATTTAGACTACACATGCCATTCACTTCCCCATAGTACCCTCTCTTGCCTCGAATACATATTTACCACCAAATCCCTTACAAATTCCATCACAGACTTCCACATCTCAAATATTACTATCTCAGACCGCGCTCCAGTTATCACTACACTAGACTTCACTGATATTAAAAGACCATCATCCAGATGGAGATTCAACAACAGTCTTCTTCAGGGTAGGATTTCATCACATCCCTACTTTCATCCGACAGCAATATTTTGATGGTAACCCTGACGGAGATACATCGGTTAGTAATAACTGGGATTCTTTTAAGGCCGCACTTAGAGGACATATCATTGCCTATTCTAGTATGAACAAGAAACAATACAAAAAGGACCTTGATAATCTGTACTTGCATCTTACTAAGGCTGAAAAACAATTCTATCTCATCTTCCAATTTAGACCTTCGTACTGTCCTCTCTCTACGTTTTCAAACAAAAAACTCACGGAACAAGCCTCTGGTGCTATATTGAAGTATAAATCCAAAATCTATCGAATTTCGAATAAGGCAGGTAAAGCCCTGGCTTCCTATCTAAAGGCAAAAAAAGAAAAAAACTCCTGTTGCTTGTATCAAGAATACCTCAGGAACTACTATCACAGATCCCTTAGGCATCATTGAAACCTTTAGGAAATATTATGCTGACCTTTATACCCCCGGGCCTATTATTACAAAAGCCAACATCTCTAATTTTTTAATACTATCAACAGAAACCCTACCCTACCCTACAACAGATTTTGCAGATCTCGAAGTAGAACTTTCCACTAATGAAATCAACCAGGCTATCCAAGGACTAAGTAGAGGCAAAGCACCAGGACCCGATGGCCTTTCTACAGAATTGTTCAGTACATTCTCACACCAGCTTATCCCTAGACTTAAAACCCTATTCTCCTTTTATTTCAAAAGGTTTTTCGTCTGGTACCTTTTCTGAAGCCCTTCTTATCCTTTTCTCGAAACCAGGAAAAGATACTGAACTCCCTAAAAATTATAGGCCCATCTCCTTTATCAATGTGGAAAGTAAAATCTTCGCCAAGATATTAGCTAATAGATTAGAATATCACCTTTCCACTTTGATTAAACCCGACCAAGTAGGCTATGTTAAGGGTAGAAACATCGCTGCCAATGCAAGACTTTTATTTAATGACTTACACATTACCACCAGAGATAAAAATGATAGACACGTTTATGCAGCCATTGCACTAGATGCCGAAAAAGCATTTGATCGTGTAAAATGACACAGATGTGACGAAGGCTTCATCTCATTAGCAAAACGTCTTTACTCTAACCCTAAATCCTCCATATTCATTAATGGTCAAACCTCATTTTTCTCACTACAAAGAGGCACCATACAGGGATGCCCCTTCTCCCCTATTCTTTATGTACTATCTCTCGAACCCCTCCTAGTGCTCATCTGGCAAAACAAAGATATTCCCAGTCCTTCTGTAGTTATCTATGAATCTAAGGTTGCTGCATATGCTGATGATATTCTTATCCTGTTAAAGAACCCTAAGCAGCACCTTTCACACTTGTTAGGGATTTTACAGGACTTCTCAGCAGTTTCGGGTATCAACTCAACAAAGACAAATCAGAGCTACTGCCTCTGAACTCCTGTCTTAAACATGAATTAGATACTTATGGTGTGCTAACTCCTTTAAATACTTTGGTATACAATTTGCCTCCACTATTAACAGTACTTTAAAAATTAACACATACATTCTACTCAATAGACTTTCCGAACTTGCCTCCTCCTGGTCTCCTCTATATTTTTCCAGGTGGGGACATCTCGACACCATCAAGATGATGCTTTCCCCCATTATTTTATATACGCTACAGATGCTTCCCGTCTCTCTTCCCACCACTGTTTTCAAATTCATTAACTCCATACTACTCAATTTTCTTTGGGGCAAAGGTAAACTCAAAATCCCCTTTGAACAGGGAGGAGCCAGCTTTCCTGACTTTAGAAAATATCACCATGCTTTCTTAATTACACAGACTAGCTTCTGGTAGACCCCATTAGACTCTGACGACCACCTCCCTTCCTGGGGTAAGCTTGAAAAACAACTGGCCTATCCTCATGACATTGCTGACACCATTTATTTCTTTCATCATGCAGTCTCCACCCTTTCTGACTCAATTAAAGCATCTAGATCTGCCTTAAGAATTTTCCTTTTTCCATCAATTAAATCCCCCTCCCAAGAGCTCTCGCCTTATCTGCCATATAATAAATCAGTCACTACAGTCACTATAAAAAGTAGAATCCTTTTCCGGAAGATTTGGCTCATCAAGTTATCAGCTATATTGACCAAATTATCCAAAATCATGCCATAACATCATTTCAGGTTCTTAGGAGATCCTTCTCTCTACCTCTATCAGATTTGACTTTCTACAACAAATTGGTTAATGCATGCCTTGACGGTCTTCAGGCACATGATAATACTATCTTATTACCCGACACTACGAAGTTACAATTACTCTCCACCACTCCTGATGTCAAAGCTGCTAAACTTTATAAATTGTTGAACACTGCAGATTCATCTAGGTCGAAATGGATGGTCCAAATGCATTGGGAAAATGATTGTGGCACTACCTTTGATGACAACACATGGTCTCTGTTATGGGCTAGAATTAGGAAAGTCTCTTCTTCAGCCAATATTACCCAAAACCTTTTATTCTTTATGCATAGAGCCTTCATTACCCCTCTAAAACTCACAAAATCTAAAGGCCTTGCGGACGGTAATTATTGGTCTTGTGGAAGCATTTGTTCGAGGGGATTGGGTCCTCCGACGTATTCCATATCCGACAGTAATCCCCACAGCTGTGCTGCTTTGGAAAATCTTTTTGGGTCCTGTGTCGATGACGTCGATACGCTGTCCTTGAGGGCCTCCGTCAAGCCGACGTCACCGGATGTTATAAGTAGGACACACGACGCCCGTAGCCTCGGTTCCATTTTTTCCACGAGCGTGTTCGCTTCGGAGATCTCGGCGCGCCTCGGTTCTACTGAATCCTGTTCTTTCGGTTCTTCGAACCTGTTTCTTCCTTGCAATATTGTATAATGTCTTCGGCTTCTTCCACCCCACGTTCCGGTTTTAAGAAGTGTCGAGTGTGCAGGTCCAAGATGTTGCTGATGGACACGCACAAAGCTTGCCTCTGGTGCCTTGGAGAGGCTCACATCGAAGGCCTTGCGGGAGCGTAAGAAGCTGCTGTTGGTCGGTAAGGTGGCCAAGCCCCGGAAGTCGCGTTCCACTGGTCTTTCGACGGATGATTCGAGGGGCGACTCTCCGCATCGTTGTTGTGAGTCCAGGGGTTCTCGGTCTGGAAGTCGGTCCCGCCATTCCTCTGCCTCTTCGAGGCACGCCAGGAAGCGCCGTCACAGGTCACCTTCCCTGTCCTCGTCCGAGGAATCCGCCCGTCGGCGGGTTGCTTGTCCCAACAAGCATTCCACTCCTGAGGAATGGGATTCCTTCCGAAAGGAGATGTTGGCGATTTTCCAATCGCAGGGCTCTGGTCCGTCCGCGCCTTCGAAAGACGCCGGCCGTGACCGTTCTAGAGACGCTGCTCGTACGCCTTCGGGCTTGAGCGGTCGGCGCGACCACCGGGCGCCTTCGAGGTCCCAGTCGGACAAGGATGGTCGCTCTAGACATACCCGTTCCAGGTCCCGGTCCTCGACGCCCTCGAGACCGTGAGAACCTGTGAAGTCTTCAAAGAAGGCATCGACGCCGGCGGCGCCGAGGTCGCCGACGGACTCTTTCAAGGCTCCGCCTCCGAGGAAGTCGTTGACGCCATCGGAGCCCAGGCTGTCGAGAGAAACGCTCAGGGCTCCAGCCTCGAGGCAGGTGTCGACGCCGTCGAAGCTGTCGGCGCCGCGCTTTATGTCGACGCCGATTCCATCGACGCCTTTCGAGGCGGCTTTTTCGGAGGTTCCACGTGGCACGGTGGAACCCCCCAGAAAGGCTTTGGCCAAGGCGAAACATGTCTTTGTTCCTTTTTCTGTACCCTGCTTCAGCCTCTGGATTATATTTCTGAGGTGGATGAGGGGTCTGCGGAAGGTGAGGTTCCTGCAGAGGTTCCTGATGGCCTCCTTTCTGGTCATAGCCAACTTGAGGACCTCCGTCAGTCGTTGCACGACGCCAGTGGTCTAGACACCTCTCCCGAGGTGGAGTTTGGTAGGCCTGAGCTTGGCACGCATGCCGAGACCTCATACTGGCGCCTGATGTCGAGGGTCACGGATTACCTGGGGTGGTCTGCCCCCCCCTGGGGATTTTCAGCAGGATGACTTGACTGATATCCTCGACCAAGGTCCACCAACTGACCCGGTGCTGCCATTCCTTATGGCCTTGCAGAGAAGGGTGGCTGCGGCTTGCACTTCTCCAGAGAGTCTCCCGGCAGTGAGCAAGTCCTTGCCAAAGAAATATCGCCCAGCCAGTGGCGACCCCTGCTACTTGACCACGCACCCTACTCTGGAGAGTTTGGTGGTGCAGGCGGCTACGGCCCCCGCAAAGCAGGCGTCGTACCCTATCATCTCTCCTGATAGGGACGACAAACGTTTTGACGGCTGGGCGAAGGTGTTTTTTTCTGGGGGTATGGCGTTTCAGGCTGCCAACTCCGTTTGTGCCTTGTCTCGTTTCACGTGCACTCTGTGGAACTGTATCTCCTTAGCGGCCGATCATATTCCCGAAGGGTAGGAACAGGAAGTTTTCTTGCTATCATGCAGGATGGCAAGGATGCCATGTGTGAATCCGTCCAGTCTGGTCTGGACATGGTTCATTGCGTCAGCCGGTCCATGGCGGCGAGCACCGTAATACGCAGGTTTGCGTGGTTGCGGAAGTCGGGGTTTGCTCCTGATGTGCAAGCCCGGCTCCTCAACATGCCCTTTGATGGTGAACATCTTTTTGGCAGCAAGGCTGACGAGAGCCTGGAGAGGTTGCAGACCTCCAAAGCTGCAGCAAAGTCGTTGAGCGCTGCAGTTCGCCAACCTCTGCCTTTTCGTCCTAGGGCACAGCAATGGAGGGGAGGTTCCTTTTGATATTACTCATCCTTTAGTAAATCGAGAGGAGCTGCAAGTCAAAGGGGCCACCGTAGGAGTGCCAGAGGTGGAAAACAGGGTACTCGAGGTGCTAAGGCTGCTCGGGCAGTTGCCTCTTTGCCCTCAGGCACTGCTGCAGCCGCTTCAGCTCAGTCATGAGGCCATGTCCCATGGTTCGCCGTTTGGGGGAAGGCTGGCACAGCATCTTGTAGAGTGGCGTGCCATTACTTCAGATGTGTGGGTTCTGGAGATCATAGCCCATGGCTCCGGTCTTTGGTTCCGGCAAAGGTCTCGCGACAATCCACCAGGGAAACTCTCTTTGACGAGTCCGGATCCACTCCTTGCGCAGGAAATACAATCCCTGCTGGAGAAAGGCGCCATAGAACTGGTGCCTGTAGCGGAGAGGAACATGGGATGGTATTCCCCTTATTTTTTGATTTCGAAGAAAGACGGGGGATTGAGACCCATCATGGGCTTGCACGGTTTGAACAAGCTCCTCAGGAAGGACAAGTTCAAGATGGTTACTCTTTCTCAAGTCCTCCAGGCCCTTCAACTGCAGGACTGGTTGGTGTCTCTCGACCTCAAGGACGCTTATTTTCATGTGCCGATCCATCCAAAGCACAAGAAGTACCTGAGGTTCGCGGTTGGCGACTCACACTTTCAGTTTTGGGTCCTGCCGTTCGGATTGACCTCCGCCCCGAGGGTCTTCATCAAGCTCATGGTGGTGGTGGCAGCGTTTCTCAGGAAAGGGGGGATTCACGTCTACCCCTACCTGGATGATTGATCAGGGCGTGCTTTCCTGAGCAAGTCCTGGATCAAACGTCACCTGCCACTCCCTTCACAAGCTGGGCTTCTCCCTCAACTTAAAGAAGTCCCACTTGACGCCAACTCAGCGGCTCAAGTACATCGGAGCAGTGCTCGACACGTCCCTGGGGCAGTGTTTTCCTCCCCAGGTGAGGGCTCATCACATTCAGCAGATGGTGCACAAGTTTCAACATGCCCAGAGTCTCCCAACGTTTGAGTTCTTGAGGTTGCTCGGCCTTATGGCATCCTGCATTCTTCTGGTGCCAGAGGCCAGGTTGCGGATGAGATCTCTGCAATGGGCTCTCAAGATGCAGTGGTCACAGTCCTCCGGCAGGATGTCAGACCCTGTTCAGGTGTCGCCCTCTGTCGCCCAGGGCCTTCTGTGGTGGGCTGTCGAAGGCAATCTGATGAAGGGGGCTCTGTTTTGGCTACCCTGGCCGGAGGTGACGATCGTGACGTACGCATCCCTCACGGGATGGGGAGCTCATGCCAATGAGTTGACAGTCATCGGTCGTTGGTCTCCGTCAGAGTCCAGACTCCATATCAATATGTTGGAGCTGTGGGCCGTCAGGCTTGCCCTGACGGCCTTTCTGCCGACTGTGCAGGTAAAGAATGTCCTGATTCTGAAGGACAACACAGTGGCCATGCACTACCTCAACAAAAATGAGGGGGGCAGGGTCACTTCCGCTGTGCAGGGAGGCGATGCAGCTTGGGTTCTGGCCCATCCAGCAGGAAGTTTCGATCTCGGCAGTTCATCTGGCCGGAGACGAAAACGAGATGGCGGATGCACTGAGCAGGCAGAGCGCAATGTCTCACGAGTGGGAGCTGGCTCAGGAGATTCTCCTGGAGATCTTCGTCTTTTGGGGGACCCCTCAGGTGGATCTCTTCGCCTCCAGTGTCAGCCGGAAGTGCGAAAGGTTTTGCTCACGGGAATTTCCTCCAAAAGGAGCCTTAGGAGACGTGTTCGTGGTGGAGCGGTCCTTCCCAATGTTGTGCGCATTTCCTCCAGTCCCAATCATCCCGCAAGTGCTGCAGAGGTTTACGGAGGTTCGGTTCCCGGATGATCCTCATTGCTCCGGCTTGGGCTCGGAGGATGTGGTTCCCTGGACCTTCTCGACTTGTCCATCTGCCCTCCACGTCGTCTTCGAAAGTTCTGCGACTGGTGCAGGGTTAAGAATGTGGATCCTTTTTCATGTGACATTCCTGTGGTTGTCTTTTTTGCTTTCGTTGGCCCACAGGGGCCTGCAAGTGGGTACTGTTAAAGGTTACCTGGCGGCGCTGTCTATATTTAAGCGCTTGTCTGAGGAGTGTTCCTATTTCAAAATTCCTTTAATTTCTCAGTTTCTTAAAGGACTCACTAATGTGTTCCCGCCGTCACCTAGACCGCCAGTAGACCCTTCCTATCCCCTAACAGCTGCCTCACACTCGCCAGGGCCCTCATTCAGTCCAAACTGGACTATTGCAATAGCCTGTATCTAGGTGCCAACCAAGCTATAATCAACAAACTTCAGGTGCTCCAAAACAATGCACTTCGTGCAGCACTTAACATCCCTAGGCGAGAGCACATCTCCGAAATCAGGAAGTCCTGTAAATGGCTTTCCATAAAACAAAAAATTGACTTGAAAACCATCTGCCTTACCTACAAAGCCTTAAACCACCTAGCCCCACCTTACCTCACCAACAAATTTACCATGAAATCCGCCACTAGAATTACTAGATCCTCCAATACTTTATGCCTCACAGTACCTAGATTCGCCTTAAAGAGAGTTGGCGGCGCCAGCTTCAGTGTTTGCCTCCCAACTATGGAACACCTCAGCACTTAACATTAAAACTATTGCGTCCTTTCAGATCTTTAGGAAACATGTTATTGGTTGGCTACTGAACAAAATGCAGCACTCACTTCCTTCGTAAATTTTCCAAGAACCTGGCCGACTGTTTAATCATGCTTGTAAATTATATAACTGATTGTACTATGTAATGTTTATACCCTACTGTGTAACCGCCTTCTTAAGCACCCTTCTACCCCCGGGTCTGGAGCGCTATATAAATAAAATAAACAAACAAACAAACCTTTCCAGGTGCCTGGTTGGGATTTGAACCTTGTTCTGAAATTCCTTATGGGTGCTCCGTTTGAGCCTTTACATTCTTGTCCTTTGAGGCTGTTAACCCTTAAAACTGTGTTTTTAGTTGCGGTCACTTCCGCTCGCAGTGTGAGTGAGTTGCAGGCACTTTCAGTTAAGCCAACCTTCACTGTGTTTCATAAGGACAGGGTTGTCCTTGGAGTTCGTCCTTCCTTTCTTCCGAAGGTGGTGTCGGAATTTCATTTAAGCCAGAAGGTTATTCTTCCTCCATTTTATCCTCCTCCACATCCTAGTAAGGAAGAGGAGAGGCTCCATAGGTTGGATCCTAGGAGAGCTTAAAGTTTCTACATTTCACGCATGTCCCGGGTCAGAGTGGACGATCAGCTCTTTATTGGTTAAACTGGAAGGCGTTTGGGACAAGCTGTGACTAAGCAGACTTTGTCTAGATGGATTATCTTGGCAATTGCTGAATGTTACCGCCTGGCGGGTAAGGACCCTCCGTTAGGCTTACGGGCCCATTCTACTAGGGGTATAGCTGCCTCTACTGCCCTGCAGGGGGTATTCCTAACATCTGTGATGCAGCCACTTGGGCTTCCGTCCATACTTTTGTAGGTCACTACTCCCTCGATTCTGTCCATGGGCAGGATCTGGCCTTTGGCAAGGCGGTCCTTTATTCTGCAATTTGATTGGGCATTCTAAATTTTTATATTCTAAATTCTTTTCCCTCTTCCATACGTTGGTACTGCTTTGGGAGTCTGTCATAGATATGGAATACGTCGGAGGACCCAATTCCTTCGGAGAACAAGTTGCTCTCTTACCTGGTAGCGTTCTTTCGATGGGATGGTCCAACGACGTATTCCATATCGCTCCTTCCCTACCTGCCCCGCTACAGAATTTCTTATGCGATTGCAGCTTACGTTTCCGCACGGCTTTCTGTGGTCATATTGGCAGTGGTTTGTGCCACACGTTCTGGGGGAAAAAACTACAACTGAGGCTACGGGCGTCGTGCGTCCTACTTATAACATCCGGTGACGTCAGCTCGACGGAGGCCCTCGAGGACAGCGTATCGACGTAATCGCCGCAGGACGCAGACGCCGAAAGATTTTCCGAAACAGCACAGCTGTGGCGATTACTGTCATTGATATGGAATACGTCGTAGGACCATCCCATCGAAAGAACGTTACCAGGTAAAAGAGTAACTTGTTCTTCTTTGACTGTCCTTATGTTTTTCGGCTGCGGCAGGATGTGTGGAAAAAGATGTCGACCATCTTTAAAGTTCAGATTCCTCTTTCGTTTACTAATGTTTTTCTTGGCAGCATCATAGTCAAAGTAATGATATCTCTCCCATCCTCCACTTTATATGACCTTTTCATTGCCATTGTCATTAAGCTTGTCACCACTAATTGGAAACAACTTCAAAACATCTCCTGCAAGAACTGGTGGAACAGCGTCTGTCATACGCACAGACTGGAATATTACTTGGCTTCCTCCTTGGATAAACTGCCTAATTATGACTTGAAATGGGCCCCTTTCATTAATTATTCAGACTATCACAACATGACAGCTCATGGTTCATAGATTGTTCCATTACATTAACTTATATTTCTAGCCAAATTTTATTTTCTGTATGTTAATTGTTGAACCTAGAAGCCTAATAGATTATTTGCTATGCCCCTCTTTAGCCCCCTGCTCATGTTCCTTCCCCTCTGTGCTGTGTAGTCTCTTGTATGTCCCCTTGTAAGTCCTGTGCTTAACATATATAAACTGTTTTTGCATTGACTCAATTGTACTTTATGTAATACTTTTAATGTTCTAGTTGTATCAACGCCTTATATATTTTATGATGTATTTTAATCAACCTTATTCAAATTCATAGTAACTTTAGTTGCTGTTACAAATCTTGTTTTTGTTATTTAATTGATAAATAAAAAGCATTAAACTAAAAAGTTGGGCCAAGCAACAAGCCCATATCGAGGCTATTGTGCGAGCTTCCGTTTTTAGTTTGGTGTTTGCTAAAATTGGGCCAGTTACTTGGTTAGGATTCGGTTAGAAAACTTTTTCGACGTGCACCCATGGCTATGGTTTTGCTAGGTAGGAAACTTCCCTCATAGCGATGGGCCTAGTTATGTGTTTTTGCTTTTTGTTTGAATAAGCATCTTTAACTATGACCCAATGTAGTCGGAGCCTTTCTTCTGGTTCACAACAGTATGCTTTTGGATATTTGTCTTGATACGTTTTTTATTTTTTTAATTATTTTTGTTTATTTTAATTTTATTTTTTGGCAGCCAATTCTTAAATGGACTTGATTTATCAACTAGCGTAGCCTGGAGGCTAAGAACCTCTCAAGACATGGGAATTAATGCTTTGTTTTGACCCTTTTGGGGCTTCGATTTCTAAAATGGGGATTTTGAAGGGTACTATTTGAAAATGACAAATAAGCAGTAAACACCTGGAAGAAACTCCACTTTGTGTTGATCCATCCTACTGACCTGTTTTAGATTTTTCCTCATGTATTGTAGGAATTCTCCTAGTCGCTATATGCATTTACCCAGCCATTTCCATAAAATCTTTAAAAAGCAACGAAAAAAGTAGTGAACTACATTCCAAGAGTCTAGTGTGTTATTGCTCGACCGCATCGCACAAAGCACACTTTGTTTTACTGACAACACACTTGCAGAGTGGCAGCTAAGCTCGTGTATGCAGGACATCTGCAGAATGTACCCAACCAAGACTGCTGTTGGCAGCAAGCGGATGTTTAAACGTTGTATGGTGCTCATTACAAATGCTGCAAAATGTGTATGTATTTTGTTGATGCTGTGTTACCTCTTTAATTAAAACCATTTACACTGTACAGTTTTACTAATTCGCTTTAATTCTGTTCTGTTTTAGAAGTCGGAGGTCTTATCGCTCCAGCAGAAGTGACTGCAGTTACTCTTTCAGTGAAAGTAGTACAGATGGCTGAGAACAAGCCACTGCGTGGAATAGGAGGGGGCGAGGCATAATACACTGTGGTATTTTGATGAACCATTTTACCGCAATACATGATTATTGCTGCCGATTGCACAAGGGTCAAACTCGTACAAAGATGATTTGCGAGTTCACCTCTTTGAATTTACTACATGCAAACAGGCTCAAGCCTTGAAATTTACAGAGAACACTAGATCAGGTTGTTTCCACCAGACACTCCTTAAATGAAAACCAGTTTTCATCATTTGTTCAGCCATTTCCATCCTGAGAACTATTTTTTTTGTCATTTGTTGGTTATGATGTCATAACTGGCATGTATCTTCTTGGGTATCTATCGACGTAGCTGTATGAGTCAAAGGTGATTCTGGAAGTCTGTCGGCAAATAGGTTTATACCAAGGAACGTGTGTTGTGCTGGAAAAAATGAATGTCCCAAGCTCATGACAAGAAATGAAATTTCACCATGTGTGTACCTACAGTTGTTAAACTGTGAATAGAGCTATTTTCTCATCCATTGTTGTAGAATGTAAGGTATCTGAATACCTTTTTATTTTCTTCAACCGTCTACCACTATAATTCACAATCTCCAATACTAAACAAACTTAGCCTAGGACAAATGAACTGTCCTAACTTCTCCTCAGGTAAATGTTCTATTTACTTGGCTGTGTTTAGTTACCTGTTTGAGTTAAGTATATTCAGTATTTAACTTAGGTGGCACTTCACACTGAGATGTGTTTGCAGAAGCGAGCACTTGCAGTAACAATATATCCCTCACCAGCGCAGATCTTGGGCTTCTGCACAATGCTGACAAACATCGAAACTGTAATTATTGCTGTACAAAGCAGTTAAAATGTATTTAATGTTCATAAAAAGATGTTTCTATTTTAAAAACGCCATTTTGAGGTCTTCTATGTGTATTATACTAGTGTAAAAACTTTGACTAGCTGCACTTCGACATTGAAAAGCAATTTACTTAAGACTGTAAAAGTGCATTTGCTGTAAATATTCTGGTCTGCAATAAAATGTTTCTACCCAGGAATCCAATTAAATGTTTAAAATGTTATTTTTCCCATGTGTGCCCTGACCTACTGCTCATTGCAGAGAGGGTGAGGTTTAACAACAAAGCACATTTGTTAAAGTAAATAGTTTGTATGTTCTTTTGTCACTTCCCCTTTGGTAAAAATGTCCAAATGTGATTCTAGTTGGCATTGCATCCATGTCCAGTTTCTAATGGTTGGTTTGTATGATTATAAAAAACAGTTTTGTTTTTTTTCTAGGCCAGGATGGTGGTGTAAAATTTAAATCGCACCTATTGACTAATGTACATATCCACACATATTTGTATAGCCAACAGTGGTTTGGATTTCTTCCACTGATTTTTTTTAAAGGTTTGTCTCAGTCAATCTCACAGTTTACACATACATCTTTTTCAGTTGTTGAAATGTTTATTTTTCCCCTTAAGTGTTGAGAGCAGCCGAAAGAAAAGTCTATGAAAGTTTGTCAATGAAGCTTGGTCTCAATCTTTTCATTATTGCTAGTTCATCTCACTGTGCCGCCTTCTGAACAAGCACATTCAACTAATTTGATTAGAATATTAGGGCACACAATGATAATCTTTCTCATGTTTAGGTTACTTAAGCCTTTATTCCAAATATCGGCCCAGATTTTTGTTGGGGCGTATTTTGTACATATGTACTCATAAGGTAAGTGTTTCATGACAGCTGAGCTATTGCAACCCTCACTCTGTAATTCAACTTTATTTTACGGTTATACACTGAGAACATGCTTGCAACTGAAAATTTGAAAAAAGGAACCTTTGTGTATGGGACCTTGCGTCTAGTATTTTATCGACTTGTGGGATCTCAAATACATCTGAACATTTTACAAGATTACATAAATGTTTCTGTTGTATAGTTGTTTGTGACAGGTATTTTACCTATTTGTAAATAATAAAAACACATTGTGAAGTATATTGTGGTAAAGGCTTTATTCAGATAGACTTTACAGCTGACCTGTGGCCAAAAAAACATGCCATGTCTCCTTCAATTTTTGTGAACCCTCAGGCTATATTTTTCTCATCGGAAACAGACTTTGATTCATAGAATCATTTACAACTCATTTCAATTAATTTGCCTCATAATGAAAACATAAAAAATGTAGGTTTAGTTCTTAAAATGGTTTTTACATACTTGGTCTTAATTTACAAAAAGCATACAACTTTTTTGGAAGCCCTAGAGCAATTATTGATATTGAAGATTACAACATGGCACTTATCAAAAATACAGTTTTTAACAGTTCATCTCCATCATTCATCTATTATACAGTTTTCACAATCTCCAATAGATTTTTCAGAGAGGCACCTTTTATACTTTACTTTTCTATTCCATTTCCACATTCTTCAACATATGACAGTATTTGGTGCCATATACTCATAAATAAAACATCTTTTATAGATTCCTCATTGTAATTTTTCAGAAAAGACCATTAAACTATAAAACCTGTACAGCCACCCTCCCCATCTCGCTCAATAAGCGGCCTCTCACCCTACCTCAACTGACTCTACATTGTTGCTAAGATATGTCCTGAAATCAAATCCTATTTCATAATAAACTAGTTGAATATTCATGTTTCTTTAGTATGAAGAAAGTAAACGAGTGTGAAACAAACTATACTACTAAGAACCTAGCCCAAACTTCAGAAGGTTTATCATATCTATAGTGTATATAAATCATATTTATAGGCAGCAATGGCTATCAAGTCAACTATTCTCTTAACATGCCAGGGCTGGTATGCTTCCAGTTGGTCAATAATGTGCATTAGGTTGATATTTGGCAAACCTAATGCAGGTGAAATAAATGTATTCTAGTCGAATTTTTGTTCAGCGCTGGCCCTACCGAGAGGGTCTCGGAGCACCTTACAAAGTTCAAAAGGTGGGAGGTGAAATATAAGTTGCAAAAGATTAGGATAGACAAGTACTAGCAAGGAAGATGTGGGCGAGGGGTTTGTGTGGGGAAACAGGTATGTTTTGAGGCTCTTTCTGAAAGTGGTGATGGGTGAAATGTTGCATGTTCCCTGCCCTGGGTGCCCAATGGGTAAATGCTTGCTTTTATGTACGTGTTATTTTGCAGAGTGGAATTAGTAGAAGATGCACATTTGCTTGACTGGTGTTTGATGGGTTTGAGTGTGTCATGAAGGAAAGATGTGCTTTTGTGGTGGATGATTTTTAAAACAATGCTCGGTCCTTTGAAGCAAATCTTTGGGGTATAGAGCTGTGGTGATGTATGAATGTTTTGGAAGATGAAGGATGAGTCAGGCTGCTGCATTTTGTATAGCTTGAAGGGGGTCCACGTGCTGCTGGAGAGTCCAGTGAACATCATTGCTATAGTCCAGCTTGGAGACAACCATTGCTTGGACTGCGGTGCCGAAGTTCTTAGGAAGGATGTGTCTCCTTTGTATGATGTGTAGTTGTAAATTGCATGTTTTGGTGACAGCAGCTATGGGGTGTGTGAAGGAAAGGTTGGTGTCCGTGATGAAGGCAACATATTTTACAGGTTTGGAGAGGGATGTGTGTGGGTTGTACATGGTGAATTCTTTGATCTAGCGGGTGAGTTTGGGTTGGTGTCTGGGGGCAGATGAAGTATTCAGTTTTGAGCTTGAAGAAGTTGGCGGCAATCCAGTGGGTGATGGTAGAGAGACCGCTTTTAGGATGTGGAGTTCAGGCAAATGAGATTTGGAAGTATATTTGTGTGTCATCTTCATATTTGTGGCAATAGTTATTGTGTTTGCAAAGGGTCCGTCCAAGGGATGCAACATATAGGTTAAAGAAGAGTGACGACAGGGAGGAGCCTTGCAGGATGCCATACTTGACTGGGGTGGGATCAGATCGAAAAAAAGGCATCGACACAATGTGACCTTTTTAGTAAGGAAGGTGGTGAACCAGTGGAGGAGGGTCCCTGAGAGTTTCATTCTGTGGGACAGATGTTGACTAGAATGGCATGGTTGACGGCTGCAGAGAGGTCGAGGAGGAAAAGTAGTACTGTGTTTTGTCAGTGATGTTGTGCAGATCATCAAAGATGTGAAGTATTGTAGTTCTCAGTGCTGTGCTCCGGTCCAAAACCAGATAGGAAGGGGTTGAGTAGGTTGTTTGTGGTGATGTGTTGCAGTTTGGTAGTGACAAAGTGTTCCTTGATTCTGGTGAGATATCGCAGGATATTGATGAGGCAGTCATTTTCTGGGAATGTGGGGATGAGAGAGCTTTTTGAGGAGGGGTGAGATTTGTCCAGTTTTGAGAGCATAGGGTATAGTACCTTGTGAGAGACGAGAGTCGATATTGAGCCAGTGGAGCTCGTAATGCAAATTTTGAACCAAAGCTGACAAATCACTCCCTCAGATAAATGAATTCATGTTCCATGTTCCACACTGTTAGGCAGAAACCTGTGCAGTTCCCTTAGGGACCACTGCAAAAGATTTAAGACTACAGGCGTTTGGCAGTAAACCCACTTGGTAGCAGTCTGTACCACACAGATTCACTTGGTAGCTGTGGCCGAGCAGTCAGACTTCCCTCAAGAAGAGTTAGGCAGTATGCAGAGTATACACAATAGGTACAGAGACACTTTAGCACAAACGAACAATGACCAGAGCTTTGGTGTAAAAGTATATAATTATTTATTTAAAGACACACTTGGGATTTACACTAGCAAAAACGAGGTAAGTAAATTCAGCACACAGTCACTATCATATATATACAACCCTATTCACTTATTAGACAAGTCTTAGTGAGAAACACCACTTATTTTCAGACAGAGGTGAGCGCTTAACATAAGATGACACTATAATAAGTTATAAAGGAAAGGAGGGAAAAAGGCAGAGTTAAGGAAGCACACAAGTTTCAATACCTTTAAAAAGAACCACAGTAAGGCAGGATAGGCAGAGTTCTACTGGAGCGCCAGGAAGTCAATTGCAAGGCCCACTCTTGGAGAGAGCAAGCAGAAGGGGTCCAGGTTCACACAGTGGAGTTATGCCCTAAGAGTCTTGTAGATAGTTCGCACAAAAAGGATTAATTTAAAGTCAGGAAAAGTTAGCTAGGTTGTCCCAGGCTAGCCCAGGTTAGAAAGTCGAGGCTTTACTGTCACCCCGAACGATCTGTCGCAAGGGAAACCAGGCAGGACACAGTACCTTAAGTGTGAAGGAAGCTCCAGCGGGGGCAGTTGTTCCTGGCAGCAGGTGCAAGTCGGTGTTTCGTCCAGAGGAAGAAGAGGTCTCGCCAAGGAGGAAAGATGAAGGTCGTTGCACTGCCAGGGAAGAAACCTGCCGCGGAGTTCTTCGGTTAAAAGGTACTACCCTTCTCTTCGCGGTAGTGGTAAACCATGGTATTCCGGTTGCCAGGGTGCTTGGCACGGGCAAGGCGGCCACGAGATGCTCCAGGAAGGTGAAAAGAAGGCAAAACTGGTTATCCCCACCAGTCAAAGGAAGAAGACTCTCCGGACTGGAGATCTCCTCTGTCGTCGGGAAAAGTGGTGAGACGGTTCAGCAGGGCTCCACCGGTGGTGTCGTCGTTGAAGGTCTGCTCAGCTTCTCCCTCCTCGGATTCTTAGGTCCTGCGGCGACTTCTGAAGTTCCAGTCCCCAAAGCCCTGCTTTTAGGCAGCACACCCCCATTCACTCAGCCTAGCTGTCAATCAAACATGCTAAGTGGTGAGCCGGCTGGCTCACTACTTGGGCCAATCACACAAGAGTGCGACTTGAGTTACCAAGGTAACTCAGTCCAGGGTGCCTAAACCCCCCCCCCCCCCCCCCCCCCACCCCCCCCCCCCCCCACACCCCCCAACACCCTCTGTGGTACCCAGACAGAGTGGCACCACTTTTGGAGGCTTCTGTGGAGAAGCCCACCAAAAAGTGGAACAAAGGGCTCTACTTGGGTTGGAGTCACAGAAGAGAACACAAACGCCATTTTAGAATCGAGTTCTGGCAAAAAATACCAACCGGTGAATTAATATTAATTAAATAAACCGGCGGTATGTTCGAGGCTATAAGAATTAAATAATTAAAGTTTGAAGCCTCGAACAATGGGAAAATCCCATAGAGATATATTCGCGGTTGAATATAAAAAGTAGTATCAACTGCCACCAGCCAAAACTCGATCAGGGGGGATGGAGACGTGCCTCCTCGAACAACAGACCCCGGGGCAATCGAATTGCCCCGACCATTACGTCCACAATATGATGGTTTGTACTGGTTTCTGTTAATAATTTGGGACTAGTAAAGCCAATGGTGACTTTACATGCCCTTGGAGACAGTCAGTCCCAGGGTATGGAGTCTATTTTGGGGGTGTCGCTATGACACCCCTGGGTTTACGCACAGAGGGTGCTGTGTAACCCACATCAAAAACACACGAGACCCTATGGAGTAAAAGACCCCATAGCCCATAAAACACATGGAAAGATAAAGGAACACCTCAAATCATGTCTAAGAGTGGGAGTAAAAGAGGCTCACTCTTAGCAGGAGAAAAAAATAAACCCCAAAAATCCAACAAAGCTGCTGGGGGACTCGCTCGGTTTGGGAAATTAGCCTTTACAGAGAATTCTCCCTAACGCACACACCCTACAACAATTTTGATCAAGGGATTTGTTATTATGAAGCTTCATTGGATACAAATAAGTTCTTTAAATGTCTGAACCAAAGGAATAGTCTTAATTTCTCTTATTAGGATGAGAGTAAAAGGTTTTACAGTTTTCGTCTTGGAAGACAAAACCCAGCATCCTAGCATTAACCCATTCCTAACCAACTAACCTGCCCAGCCATCAGGAAGAACTCATTTTGTTTGCTCCAGACAACTGACCCAAGACTGTTATTCCCGCCTACCGTAAAACAATTATTTTATTGTGTTCTGGGAATAGTCCCTCATTTATGTCCGAAGGCTGATGGTTCATTATCAAAAAGAAATAATTTCCTAATCTGAGAAACTTTCTTCAGCCATTGTTTTCATAGAATAGGACCCCCTTTTGTTTAAAGTGATTATGTAGCAACATATGTGGTTTATATCATAAGTGGACGGAAAGGCCCATGGATTTTTAGATGGTCTAAATCTTTCTTTGGAACATGCTAAAACAGGATGTGCGAAGGGGAGAAGCCAAACTATCCAACTTAAGAAGAGAATCGCGTGGAGAAAGTACAATATTCAAGTCGAGCCCAGTCCAGTTGCTCAGAGCCTTGGATCCATGGCTTTCCTACGCCTCATAAAATTGTGCTTGGCCACTTCTCAATAAGCTTGAAATACCTTGTTTGATATGTAAGGTGAATGTGATAATTAGTTTACCTCTTGTACCATGATAGTTTTACACAAGGAAATCTTCCCATGCAGAGAGGGCCATTTCTGAAAATAGTTTCTTTTGGTAGATATTATAAAAGTTCTTCACCAGGATGCTTAAACTACTATGGAGATAAATACCCATGTACCCAAGTGTCTGAATTTCCCCAGGTTCCTTCAAATCCCACAGTCTCCTTATTGTTTAACATCAACCAGTTCATTGTATGCCTATAATATTGTATCAAGAGTACAGGTCCTATTCCTCTGCCATAGCCTACATTTTGGAGATGACTACGCCTGTGTGTTTAAGTTTGAAGAAAACATCTGCAAAAAGAATTTCTGCTCTACATTTCCAAACATCTGGGTCGAACCTAATCTTGATAGTGAAGGGTTCTTAGATAATAGGGACATAATAAACACACCTTTCACGTTTCCCTAATTAAGTGAACATGTGCGGTTGTAGGGTTGCTAGTGAAGATCTGAGCTGTGAAGAGTATGAATCCAGGAGATGAAATTGGGAGGGAAACCAAATTCATATAAGGATTGCCAAAGGAAACCCCGTTCAAACCAATCCACTGTGTTTTCTGCATTGAAAGAAATTAGGGTTCTGTTTTGTTACTATGATATTTTGGGCCTGATTCATGGAAGTGTTTTATAATGGTGCAATCCCATAGGAAAACATTCCATGAATCAGGCCCATTATGCGCAGTATGTTCCTATGGTGACCAGAAGATACATGATTAATAAATCTAACCTGATCTTTGTGGATTATCTATCTTTTAACCCTCTTTGCTATAATTTTGGTGAGAATTAATAGATCAGTATTGAAAAGTCAAATGAGACTTTGGCTACCGCAGGATGAATGGTCTGTCAGATTTTAAAATGAGAAATATGGGCCTTCTTCATGGTTCCTGAGAGAGTGAGTGCCTGATGAGATGATGTAAGCACTGTAGGAGATGAACAATTACCTCCAGGAATTACTTGTAATATTCAGACGGGAAGCTGTCTGGGCCCTATAGCCTTGTTGTTTATCAGGGGCTTAATGGTGTCTGTAACCACTACTTCTAAAATGAGGATTACCAGCTCTTGGGCACGTTCCGGTAGAATTGCAAGTAAATGTAGGTATAAGGAGTACTGTGCATAATGTTATTCCCGGCTCATTCCTTCTTAAGAACCTAGTGCACTGTACCATATAAAGTTATTTGTTTTTGTTCTATGTGAAAATGCCCCCAGGAAAATGTAGTCATGTGAAAAAGTAGTCGACAAAAAGAAGTTTTTAAACGATTAAGTCATTCCATACAAGCTACACAAAGTGTGAAAATGTTGGAAACGTTGCCAAAAAAGCAATAACCCTAATAATGAAACCTCCACAACACTAACCCTAACTCCATTCCAAAACCTTACCCTAACTGTAATTACAATCCTTATTTTACTGTGAACCTTTACCCTACACTAACCCTTCGTGCACATAAGCATTTTATTTGCACGTGACTCAATATAAAACACAAAATAAATGGAAAATGAACAGAGAACCTAACTCCAACTCTGTTAAACAACTGTACAATTATGAAGGTGAACAATAAACTTAAGTGGTGATGACAAGGAACGAAAACCTTAGAGTGGACTCACCTGCAAAGAAGGCCTCTTGAATTTACTGGAAATCGGATACAAGGTAGGAAGTAGCTGAAAATGAATCCCACTGGGCTCTCCCTTCCCTTTCGTGGCAAAAGCCTTGGAAAAGAAGAGAGCTCCCAGGGAAACCCTCGAGTGGGAAGAAAACCCTGCGCTTCTGCTCCCTCGTCAGCCCTCTGATGTCTTCTAGTAGTGGCACCTCAAGGTAGGGAGTATCGTGTAGTCTGATGTCAGAAAATGAAAGAGACACGTTAGGCAAAGGTAATGGATAATTCACTTCAACAGAGAATTCGATATAAGAGGGAAGTAGGATGAAGCTAGCACCTGTAGCGGCTGAGCAATGGTTATGCCAAAGACCGGAGATTCAGCTTTCGGAAGGATGCACTAAACAGAAAGAAGGGGGTTGAATATGCACAGAGATACTGGAAGCAGAGGTAAGTGGGTCTCAGTCAAAAGAAATACCTGTTGGAGGAATCGGATTGCCTGCTGAACTGTGGTTCAGCTATGTACATCGCTGCTTTATGGAATTGTGGTTTTAGCTTGAGAAGGGAAGAAAATAAGTTTAGAACTAATCTCTCCGAACAGATGGAAAACAGGCTTACCCTGACCGGTTCCTGTACCTCGGGGGGTAACCGAGGGAAGTTCTGGTTCGGATATCCGAGAAACCCCGGCAGAGTCCCTTGAAAGAGATAACGTTTGATCTTCTGGAGACAGTACAGCGGTTTCTATCCTACTGCATGAGGAAAAGGATAAGGTAGCGTTGTAATGCTGGAGTAGCAAAGCGCCTGCTTGTTGACAAACGGGACTGATATGCAGCGTTCGGCTGAGAGGGAGGAGTCAGGTTGCCATGCGGATTCACAACAGCTAGACTGCAACCAAACGCTGTAGGCGCCATCTTGGGTGAAAAGATGGACGCTGCATACTTTCTGGTCCAGCGGTACCATAGCGATCAGCAATTCCTAAGGGGTGTGACAAACTCCACCACTAGCTCTCCACAGATTTAATAGCCCTTGCACTAACCCAAACCCTCGGTCTAAGCTAACTGCTAGCCTTACCCGAACCTCAACTCTAACAGGCTAATGCTTACTCTACCCTATCCATTAGGTTTATCCTAACCACTATCCCATACCAACATCACCAGCTGTCTCCAACTTCGCCAAACCATTACCCTATCAGCCCCGCCCTTATCCTAACCCCTACCCTATGTACCCACACCCTTTAACCAAACCTCAACATCCCTCCCACAATCACCCTGATCCGAACACGCTAATTCTGACAAATTTTTACTCTAGCCCTAAGCTTACTTCCCCCCTATCCCAACCCTAAATGAGGCAACCACAAGCCAACTAAACCTTCCTCAACGCTAACTCTTACCCTAGCAGCCCAGCAGTTTTAGCTACTTCTGAGCTTCATTTTGTGACTACTTTTTGCTTGGCGACGTCACTGCAGAGGTATTTTTCCACAGCAGTAATATAAAGGAATAACTGCCAATCTCCAGCATTGGATGTTTCATAGATTCACATGCTGTGAATATTCCCTGGCTTCAAGCTAGGAATCATCTGTTACCCTTTTGTTTGACTTTTCTAAAGAAAAATCTTGGTCTTCTTTGTATGCGATCACCCTCTTTATGGGTGCTTTTGCCCCCATCCATGGGAAATTGAGTAGTAAGCCCCTCCTCTACAGCCCTTCCTCAGATTCTAACCACGTGTCACGCTGGAAGGAGTCCTCGAGTTCTGACTTCAAAACCCAAGAATAACATCCGGAAGGAAATTCCCTCTCAACTTCAGGGAGGATGAAAAGACTGATCTTGCTGTGGAAAATAGCAACATATGATGGAGGCCAAGAAGTTGTCTAAGGCCTGTGACACCTGTGGCCTTAAACATTTTTTGAGGGTGACAAGCATGGTGAGTGCATTCATTGCCTCTACCCACCAAAGCATTCGGTAGAGGAATGTGATAATTGTAAGGGGTTTAGTGCCAAATCCCTTAAACATAGGCACCAGCGACTTGTGTGTTTGCTTCTAGAGGGAAACTAACCCCCTTTGTTGGAATCCATGAGGAGCATGGCCGTGCCTAGGGAAAAAAGACTGCCCTCCCATGAAAGGACGCAATCTCAGGAAATGCCATCTAAAGTCCACCTTCACCACCAGCCTACAAAGGCTCCTTTGGACATGTGCGCTGCAGGACCAGCTCACTGTAACGCTCACCTGATTCTCGCAGAGGCGCCGGTCTTGCTGGGCGACTACCGTATCTTCAAAGGTGATGTGTAGCACCCGGTTGGCTCTTTGGGCTGGACCTCTGTGCACTGTATGCCTGACGTGTAGAGTAAGATGTCTGCAGATAGAAAATATGGGGTTAATGAACTGGGGTTATTGGGGTGTCCCTATCTCTTTCCTCTTCTCCTCTCCTGTAGACCCCCAAAGGTTAACGCTCTCACCTTAGGTAAGTGAATGCCGAGCTCTCCATCTGCCTCGGGGCAGGGTGCTGTAACCAGTTTCTTCACTGGATAGGTAGCGCAGGCCTCTTGACTTCAGAGGACTGCTGTCCGTCGTTTACTGCACGAACGGTAAGTTTCGAGTCATTCAAATGTCTTTAAAGTCTTTAGTAATGATGTCTCTTGTTTTGCAGGGTTCCGGCGATGGCGGATGACGGGCTGAAGTGAGTTGAAGATGGAGCCCGTGTGATGAATAGAAGCGCCTGAAAGCACGTAAGTAAGCGCTTGTTGCCTGCTTCACGATGCGCTCTAACTGTCTTTTTATTTTGCAGGTACGAGTTCGGAGCGGCTGCAGGGTGCCGGAATACCCACTGGATTAGATGTGGAAAGGAGTAATGGCACTTGAGTATTAAAGTTCCCCAATGTCTTTAAACGCACCTTGTTTTGTCTTTCAGATGCGGGATGCAGCGCCGAAGGCCTCCGGAGCGTGCGAAGAGTTGGTAAGATTTTGTCTTTCAGATGCCGGAATGCAGTGTGAAGACCTCCGGAGCGCACGAAGAGTAGGTAAGCCTTTGCCTTTCAGATGCCGGAATGCTAACCTGTTCTTTCTTGTCTTTATAGGTGTTGCTGAAGACTGGATTCAGGATGGTAAGCCTTTTTCCTTAGGCTCAGGACCGGATGCAGAAGACACGATGAGCGTTCTGCTGCAGAGGTTGCAGAATAACGCAAAGCAAGATTCATCCACCGGGTGTGGTTTAAATAGCCTCCTGTAGTGCTTCGGTGTCTCCTTCCACAGCCACGCCTAGGTAAGAAAAGAGTTCCTGCTTTCCAGAAGAGTTCCAGTGTTCTGAATCTAGGGAGTGGCTCCAGCCCCACCCAACAGGAAAAGTAGTTCCAAACAGAAGGGGATCAGAGGCTCAACTGGCAGGCAAGTAAGCAGCATGGTCTGCTGCAGGTAAGTCCACCCAAGCATTATGAGCCCGGCGCTTCCAGCGCTGGGACTGGGCATATTTATGAGCCTGGTGCCACTGGCGCCAGGACTGGGTCCAAAAGGTCCCAATTGGGACTGGTTGGCACTCGGAACCTGGGTTATGGATCTGCTTCCAAGGGAGTTGGGAAAACCCTGACCTTTTGGAAGCAGAGATCATGACATTCACACAGCTGTGCGCGGCACATTGCACAACGAGGTAAGCCCCATTGGTTACCCGGAATCCTCCCTGCACCTCGGTGCATTTTGATTTAGAGGCCCTGTTATAGGCTTTGCACTGTTTAAGTGCCGTTTTACATTCGACTTGCAACTGCACTGCTGCATCGTACCACGGTATGGAAGAAGTGTTGCTTCCATGGCAACCCTCATAACACGTTTGTTATCCTGTTGTAAGATGGCCACTGCTGTATAATCCTTGTGGCCCGGTTTCCTGCATCTGAGAGAAAGCGTCACCGTCAGCTGATTGGGTGCCTATCCCATCTTGGCCAAACCTGGAGTGCCGGCAGGCGAAAGCCGGCCCTCCATCAAAGGCCCTTATTTAAGGCTCCTGACTGAGCCTGACCCAGACTGCAGAGCAAAGAGCGACCACCCTGTGCTCACGTACCTTCACGGTAAGGCTACAGCCCCCTTCCAGCCCATGCCGTTGTACATATTGATTATCATCTCTAGCGCGCTGCCCTAATTGCCACCTTCTGTCAACTTCTATTGTATATGCCGCACCTCCTCAAACTGAAGGGTAATTTATCTGTGCTACAAGCCAGTCCCTCCGGCGCTTGGCCCCCACAACTCGAGTCTGGCTTTTCGACCTCAGTGTCTCCCTGAGCACTCATACGGTAGCTAGTGCACCGGCCCTTACGATATGATAGTTTATTTATATAGCGCTTATACACAATGTGTTTCAAAGTGCTTCAAGGTAAGGGAGGGAAGAAGGGAAAATATGACGACATTCTTACAGGCCATGAACAGTAAGGATGTGAAATTAACCATCATACTCAGCTTGACGAAATTTCAGATAGTGCAAGAGCTAAGACATAGATAAGGAAGGGAGGGGGGAGAGTGGGGAGGAAATGGAAACAGACAGGCGACTACCGTACTAGGCCTGACGACATTTCTGGTAGAGCCGGAGAAAAACAAAAGGTGAGGGAGTGGGGTGCAGAAAGGGAGGGGAGGGAGACAGTAAGGTGATGGTGGAGCGACAGACGAGTTTGCTATCATACTAGGTCCATGGACAATTCTGATAGAGTAAGTGCATAGAAGAATGTAAGGGGAGGAAATGGGGAAAAAGGGAGAGGGGAGGAGAGAACAGAGAGTAAGCAGTAAAAAAGAGTGGAGAAGCAAGAGGGGAGAGCGAATACAGTTGCAGAAGTCAGTAGTAACACATAATGTTGCAAGCCAGAATACAAGATGAAGATGGGAACAGCATGATTCAGGGCCACCATGAGTACAAGATGCAAAGGATGTCCAGCATGAGTTGAGATAGGATGACGCACCGTGAATCAATGAAATCCATAAAAGTAAAATCCAGCATTGGCCACAAGACGGTGATGGTGAAACCAGAATGCATCAGGATAGACTCCTGTGTGCAGGAAGGGGGGGTCACAAGCAGGGCTTTAAGTGGGCCGGGGCCTGCCGGGGCTGGGCCCCGGCAGGCTCTGAAATTTCGTTTTGAGGCGGAGCCCTGCCGGGGCCCACTAATCTCCCCTTGCAGCCCCAACCACTACACGAAAAGGCTTTTTTCTACAGCCTGAAGCTCTCGCTCGTGTGCGAGAGCTTCAGGCTTCAGAAAAAAATGCCTTTCAGCCATAATGGTGGCGCCGCACCTGCGAGGCATCCCTTTAATCAAGGGATGCCTGTGGGCCGGCGCCACCATTATAGAGAAAACGTGAGGCCGCTGGAAGCAGAGGCCTTGCTTTCTAAATATTGAAGCTCCCGCGGATTCGCGGGAGTTTCAGTATTTAGGAAAAAGGCCTCTGCTTCCAGCGGCCTCATCCTTTCAACCTTAATGGTGACGCTGCCCCTCCCCAGCTGGCGAAGGGCAGCGCCACCATTAAGGCTGAATAGGCGAGGCGCTGTCCACTGCCAGGCAAGCCTATAGAAAACAAATGCAGAGATCAGCACCCTCTCCCCCATGGGGAGAGGGTGCTGATCTCTACAAAAGGCTGCCTGGCAGGGGTGCCAGTAGCCCATTGAGCCGAGGCTTGTCAAGGGGGCGTGGCCTCACGGGCCAGCAGGACCCCGCTGTTAGGCCACGCCCCCTCGATGAGCCCCGGCTCGATTTGTAGTGCCACTTAAGGCACTGGTCACAAGGGAACAACACGGGGGGCCAGAGAAGGTGGGGATGGGCTGTGGGGACAGAGGGTGTGAACACATGTTGGTGCATGCTTACCTGCTGTTTTAGCAGGGGGTTGGACCCTGGATCCTCCTGGTCCGAACAGGTCCAAACAGGAATTGCCCTTTTCTTTGTCTGCCCTTAGCTTCGGATGCCTGGACAAGAGACGCCCTTGATCCAAGAGTTAAGAGCAGGAAGGAAGAGGCAGGGCTAAGAAGTTGGGTGGTGCTTAGGCCAGGTTACCTAGATCCACTTACACCTGCTCCCCAGCTGCAAAGGAAAAGAGGCTGGAGGGCCCCTTAAATAGGGAAAAGAGTGGCAAGCAGGAAGGCACCAGGTGGGCGGGGCTTGCTAAGTGGTGAAAAAGAACGGCAAGCAGGAAGGCACCAGGTGGGTGGGGCTTAAGTGGTGAAAAAGAATGGCAAGCAGGAAGGCACCAGGTGGGTGGGGCTTGCTAAGTGGTGAAAAAGAATGGCAAGCAGGAAGGCACCAGGTGGGTGGGGCTTGCTAAGTGGTGAAAAAGAGCGGCAAGCAGGAAGGCACCAGGTGGGTGGGGCTTACTAAGTGGTGAAAAAGAGCGGCAAGCAGGAAGGCACCAGGTGGGCGGGGCTTGCTAAGTGGTGAAAAAGAGCGGCAAGCATTTTGAATCTGCTGATCTTATAATCTCGAATGAGCTTGACTTCTTAGCCATAACCGAGACGTGGCTCCACACAGTCACAGGCCCAACACTCTCTCTAGCCATACCAGACAACTATACTATCATCAGACTAGAAAGAGAATCCTCAAGAGATGGGGGAGTCGCCTTTATCGCCAAGACCCAACTTGGCCTAAGGGCTCTACCCAACCATCCATTCACTTCAGGAGAACTTCTATCCATTAAATTGCCACTCACGGCATCTCAAACGCCTACAATCCATCTTCTGTACAGACCAACAGGACCTATATCTACCTTCGACGAAGATATCACACTACTACTCGCCGCCAATACTAAACCAGGATCCCAAATTATGCTGCTGAGAGACCTTAAATTAGACCTCCACGATACAAATGACGATAATGCCTTTGCTGTTGCCAATACAATCACAGAACTAGGTTTCTTACATTGTATTACCAAGCCCACCCATCATAAATGGAGAATCCTAGACTGGATTGCAGACCTTAATTACAACATCCATATCCTATCTAATGCTCCCTGTGCCTGGTCTGACCACCATGTCATCTCATTCACCTTAACCATTGCAACCCCTCGGCACCACCAGCACTCACCAGAAATAACCTTAATATTACAGTTAAAAAATGACAGCCTCTATTACAACCTGTTCTCAACCATCTCACCCCTAACACAGACCCTTCCTCTCTAGTAGAGCTACACAACCATACGTTACTCCATGCCATTGACACAGTAGCGCCTTTGAAAATGCGCAAAGCTAAGCCACGCGCTCACCTAAACTCCTGGTTTACCCCGAACCTCAAAACCTTACGTAACAACAAAAGAAGTGCTGAAACTTCATGGAAGAATTACCTTTCAGTAAAGAATAAAGAGAAATTCCTAAAAGCCTCCCAATAGCCACAAAACTGCCATTAACCAGGCCAAAAGCAACACATACAATGACAGTATCAATAAAGCCAAATCAGGTACTAGAGAACTATTTACCATCCTTAGGGAACTAGAGTCCCCCATACCACTGCCAGAAACATGCACCAAAGATATGACTTGGTATACTAACATACAAAAAGCGATGCTTGATAAAATAGCGCTTTTACAAGCAAAAATTGAAACAAAGAAACTCGGTCTCGCCCGTCGCTTATCCACATGAGTGCCAGCCTTCCTCTTCTAAATCTTTCAACCTATTTCAATTCTCCCCTCTCACCACCAAGGATGTAGAGGGCATTGTAACAACCCTCAAACCATCTAGGTGCCAAGGGAAATTTGCCCTGCAAATATTATCAAAGAGTCTGCAACAATCAGGCTTTAGCTAAAGCCACCGCCTGGAAACAATCTTTCCTGGATAATAGAACCACGAGTGTGTTCGCACCAACTGCGTCGGCTGATCCTGCACTGGTCACTTGTACCCCAAGGTTCATGCATCTCCCCGACACTTTACAATATTTTCACTAAGCCCCTCTTTGATGACCTTGACCAGTTAGGTGTCACCTACACTAACTATGCAGATGACACCCAAATCCTCATCCCCATCACCGGAGACTACGAAACTGAAACAAATCTACTTAACAATATTGACCTCATTATACAAGCATGGATGGCTACACACGGACTCTGTGTCAACGACGACAAGACTGAGCTGCTCCTTATTGGATCCCAGACGAGACTAAATAAACTTGACAACCAGTTCAAGTCCTTTAATATTGATGGCATCAACATAACTGTGTCCAAGGAAGTGAAAACACTTGGAATCTACCTTGATTCCTCTTTGACGCGAACTAGACAAATCAACGCAACATCTGCCAAAGCATATACCTGCAAACTAATAAACGCTTGTAGACCATTTTTGTCGAGAGCTAGCTGCATTTCTCTGGCCAGAGCGCTTATTTTATCTAAAGTAGATTATTGCAATGCCCTTTACTTAGGAACTAATAAGAGAAATCTAAAAGAATTGCAAATACCTGAAAATAATGCCTTAAGGACCGCCCTAAACATACCACAAACTCGTATATCAACGACAAGACGTAATGCCCACTGGCTATCAGTCAAAGACAGAATCTCATTCAAAACCCTAGCATTCACCCAAGCCTAGGAAGAGTCCAGTAATGGCCTTGTCGCAGTGTAAGAAATCGACAAAGAGTCTGTTGACTGTTCCGTTTATGGGACCACTCTTGACCATGGAAGACCACTCGACTGCGATCGGCCTGCATTCCAGCAAGGCAGCAAAAACCTCATCCATGGCATCTCGATCAACAGCAAGGCCAACGGTACCTCTGCCCACAAGTAAAAAGCATGCCGGTAAAGGACCCGCAATGACTAAGTCCTCATCAGTGGCAAACTCGTCAACTAATAAGGTCTCGTCAACCAATAGACAATGGTCGCTGAGTAAACCATAGTCTACGGCAACCAATAAGCCCTTGACAACCCCGACAACGAATAAGCCACCTTCAGGGGGGAAATCCCTGCAGCAGTCAGTCGAGAAGTCGTCTCACTTGTCCACAGGCACACCTAAAAGCTACGCAGAGGCAAAAGTAACACCTGAAGCCACAAAAGCCCCCACTCCTGGGCACAGGGAGCAACAGGACAACTCAAAACTGCAGGAGGCTAAACAAATGCATGTGATTACTTCACCAGTGTCACCTATTACTTAATCTGAATTAATGCCAGAAGATATTTTACAACACAAAATTGATGCAGATTTCGAGGCACAGCAGGCCCAATCGCTGCAGTTTTCAAATTTGAAGGACTCTAATCATTCAGCCACTCTCTCCCAAGCTACCTCCTACGCCAGGTCGGGGTCCATTCAATGTTGCCCCATCAGAACCGCTTCGGTCTCCCATTCCTTTAGGGACAGGCCAGCCAATACCAGTACCCCGTTTTCAGTTCAAGGACAACCACCAATACCAAGGCCCAGTTATCCAGTCCCAGGGCAACCACTACTAAACACGCAAGCTTTACTGTCAAACCCCTAGGTGCTACTGTACCTACAGGTCCCATCGTCATTGCAATCTGTGTCAGGGCAACTACACGTTAGGTTACTGCCTCCACAGCTGTCACAATCGGGGGTACCGCCTTCAGGGGGAATCCTGGCATATGGGCAGCGAAAGACTTCGCTCACAAGATCTCATGCCAGGTCTAGGTTGCAATCACCCTTGCGACATACGTCACCTACTGGATCAAGGTCTTCACAAAGATACACAAACCCCCAACAGCAACAAAAATCTAAATTTAAAGTGTGGGGGCACAAGACCCCATAGGTCTTCACTGCATCCGATAGGCCTGCTACTACCTTCAATAGTGTGCCACCACCCATAGCATCACGCAGGGTGGAAGAACATGAGTTGGGGCAATTTCCAGATACAGATGGCGATGATCCTCAGGACACAACTTCTACAACAACGTTCCATGCCGTGATCTCTAAAGCCTGCCAAGAGTTTGGTCTTGTTCCATAGAAAGACAAAAAGGAGTGTTTCCTCTTCGATGATGAGGCTAAAAGGATGCTGTCGATCCCAATCTTCAATCACGTATGGGATGAGGGATTACGTACGATGAAACATCCTTATACAGAACCTGCCATCAAGGGTAGGTTAGAAAAGAAATTCAAGCTTCTCAACTCAACACCCAGTTGTCTACTGTGGCAACCCACACCAGAATCGGTCTTTTCGGCAGCACCAGGCAGAAAAGGCCATTCCCACAATCAAAACTGTACACCCCCCCCCACCCCCTCCTCCTCCCCCCACTCCCGACAGCAGAGAACACAAGCTGGATGCCCTTGGTAAAAAAGTAATAACAATCGGGGCAAAAGTCAAAGCGGCCAACTGGCCATTATGGCAAGGTACGACCATGAAATGCGGCACAGGATTGCCCCTTCCTCGAACACCTGCCAGAGGACAAAAGAAAAGAGATGTCCATCTTGAAACAGGGAAGAGGCATGAAACCACACCTTCAATACAACTGTGGACCTAGCAGAGACGGGTTTTAAACAGATTGGGAACAGCGTGGTAATGAGACATCGAGGTTTGATACGTTGCACAGATTTCAGACCAGAAATGCAACATAGTCACTGACATGCCCTTTGAGGGGGATGATTGTTTTGGCCCGAATATAGACAATGTCCTTAAGGCAATAAAAACAGATACCAGCAGGGCCTGGTCACTCGCATCTTTGCAGGCCAGGAAGACTTCATCTCTTTAGGGGCAATCTTGGAAGAGCCAGATCCTCCACAGCAGGGGGTCAGAGATATACAAAAGGAACATACTACTCCCAAGGATACAGGCGGTTCTATCAAGGTTATCGGAGGTCCAAGAAATTCAGACGGCCACAGAGGTGTAAGCAGGCCCCACGCTGCCAAAGAGAGGTATGGAAAGCAGCTAGCATGACTACAATCAAAAGCCAACGCAAGTGGGGGGAAATGTGTCCAACTACGTCCATCAATGGCACCAAATAACTGAAAAGTGGGTTCTGGAGGTTGTCGCACAGAAGTTACAAATCAACCCCCTGTCCTCAAGCCAACACACAACTTTGCACCTAAAGGTGATATTGCGAGAAGTAAGGCAGATGTTGGAGAAGAATGCTATAGAAAAGGTGCAAAGACGTCAGAGGAAAAGTGGTTTACTCTCGTTACTTTGTGGTGAGAAAACCGGACGGCAGGTGCCACTCCATATTAGATCTACGGGGGCAAAACAAATTCATCAAAAGACAAAAATTCCAAATGGTGATGTTGCAACAAGTAATCAAAGTAATACAACCGCATAATTTTCTGGGGTCCCCCAACCTCCAGGATGTGTACTTTCATATACCAATAAACACAAAGCACAGGAAGTACCTAAGGTTTGTGGTACAAAACAACTGTTACCAGTTTCAAGTGGTCTCAAGTCGGCCATTCAAATGTTTACAAAATGCCTACCACCCATTGCCACAAGCCTACAAAAGAAGAGCCACCATGTCTACCCTTATTTGGACAAGTTGGGCTCTGGAGCCCAAGTCGACCAACTGCATGTCAGAGGGCTATGGGCAGTCGGAGGAGGTGACACTCCACATCAATGTGCTAGTGCTAAGAGCAGTGAGTTGGGCCCTAAAATCCTTCATTGCGGTGCGAAAAGGATAGACAGTCAGGATCCTCGCAGACAATGCTTTACATCGGGGGAAACGAGATCTACAACTGTCTCAGGAGGCCCAGCTGGTTTGGCACTGGGCCATCTGCAACCGCATGCACTTGCAAGCGTTGCACCTCCCGGGAGTCCAGAAGAGGTGGCAGACAGCACCAGCAGGCAATCCATTCAATCTCAGAAATGGTAGCTCAACAACAGTCAACTTCAAAGTGTGTTTGAGCGATGGGGGCATCCATCCATAGACACCTTTGCCACCAACCGCAACAAAAAGAGGCCCACAGCAGGGATGAAAGGGAGATGCCTTCTCTTTTCATTGGACGAACCTGTTTGCCTACGCATTCCCGCCAATTTCGGTCATACATCGGACAATGCAAATGATAAAGGGCACATCCGTACTGGCTCATCTTGATCACTCCTAACTGGCCACGCCAGACATGGTACTCTGACCAACTGTTGACGGACCAGCCAATAAGGCTATTCAACCGACCAGACATATTCCAGGACCACAGCAAAGGTCCTGCACCATGACATGCAGGCCCTAAAGTTGTCAGTGTGGCTCCTGATTTCCCAGAATTTGGATGCTTAGCCATTCCGCAAATTCCAAAGACATCCTTCCAGCAGCCAGAGCGCCCTCGACAAACCACTTGTATAGCTTTAAGTGGAAATGGTTCTGTGCATGTTGTGCGAAACGGCAAACGGTTCTAACGTTTAGCTGGAACAGCTTCTCCCGTATCTACTTTCTCTGGCACAGGAGGGACAGTCACTCATCCATCGAAGTGTATCTAGCAGTCATCTCCAGATACACTAGAAAAAGGGATGTACATCCTTGTTCAGTGAACGACTGGTTTATCTTTTCTAAAAAGGCCTGTTGTGAGCTTTCCCTCCAACATGGAAACCTCTGCCAGATTGGAGCCTGAATACGGTTCTAGCAGGGCTTATGAGAAAATCTTTCGAACCACTAGCAACAACGAACATAAAATGCTTCTTTGAAAGTCACATTCTTAGTGGCTATCACCTCAGTCAGGAGGATGTCAAGCTTTAGGTGCTGGGTGTCAACAAGCCCTACTTACGTTTTCAGAAAGATAGTTCTACTAAGGACCAACCCACAGTTTATTCCCAAGGCTCCCACTAATTTTCATAAGAGTGTAACCATTGCATTGCCTGTTTTCTTCCAGAATGCCTGGATATTAAAAGAGCCAAGTACTACATGCACAGAAACAAGTCGTTGAGCGCCTCAACACAGCTCTTTGTAGTGTTTTGACCTACCAACAAAGGGAAAGCGGTATCCAAGCAGGGGTTCTCCAGGTGGATCGCTTCTGCTATTTCTTTCTGCTGTGCAACGGCAGGCAGACCATTTGTTAAGCCGCCCCACACTCATTCTACAAGAGCAATGGCAACATCAGTGCCATTATGGGCGGGATGCCCGATTTGACATTTGCAAGGCAGCGACCTGGGCGGTGCCTCACGCGTTTACAAGACACTACTGTCTGAAAGGACCGCACGCAGCGGATGTTCAGACAGTGAGAGCCGTCCTACAGCATCTGTTCCAATAAGGTAGGCGTTTTTACCTGCTTGCAACCACCACTGAGTGTACTGCTACATATTCTATTCATTCAATCTAGGAAAGATCCAATGCTGGAGAAGGAGTAAGTTGCTGGCATGTAACTCCTGTTCTCCATCATTGGTACCTTTCATAGATTTGCATGCGCCTTCCATCCATCCCTACAAGTAAATAGCGTGCCAGCATGACTGGTTAGAATCTGAGAAAGGTCTGTAGAGCATGGGCTTACTACTTAAAGTCCCATTGGATGGGGCCAAAAACACCCATAAGGAGGGTGATGCATACAAACTAGACCTAGATTTTTCTTTAGAAATGTCAAACAAAAGGGTAACTGAGAATTCCCAGCTTGACGCCAGTGAATATTTACAGCATATTAATCTATGAAAAATACCAAGAAAAAGACTAAGCAACTTACTCCTTCCTTTGTTAGGTGGGCCAGTAAATGGCTAATTTATTCCTGAGATTTTAAAACCAACAACCTGATATTCTTCATCTAGAAATAGGGTCGTTCTGTATAGTTTAAGTAACATTTTAGAGTTGTTAATTTCCTAATGAAATCTTCAGAAATCCTAGAAATGGGAAAACTCTAAATATTTAATCAATTTCTTAAGGATTGTTGGCATTGTGAATTTATGCTATGTATCGGTACAGCACCATGAAACTAGTTTCTGCTGGTTATGCTTGCTTTAACTATTATTACTTGAGTGGGGGAGGAGCTGGCAAAAGTGATATCCAAAACTTTGTTTCAATGGATTGCCTTTCTCCCGCAGATTCCTCATCTGATAGATATTCCCTCCAGCTGTGATGCTTTGGAAAAGTTTTGAGAGGGGGCTGTAGTGGACCTCGACCCAACCGTCGATCCGTCTTGCTTGGCATTTGGTCGTCAGCTCTGTGCATGACGCCTGGCATCGTATAAATACCACGTCACTACGCCCCAACCTCAGTTTCTTTTTTCCGTGCGCTAACATGCTGCTTGGGAACACAGACTATCTTTTCGTCAGACAACTTTGTACTTTTTTCAATTCCTCGACGCAAGATGTCAGTCGCTTGATTATCAGGTTTCAGTCGGCGTTCCGATTGTGGCCCCAAGATGTCCATCACTGACCCACACAAGTTGTGTCGCTGGTGCCTCGGCACGGGTCATGGGACTGGGTTGTGCGCCAAAATGCAATCCAAATCCCTATGCTGTGGGATATATTTACCCACTCAGCAGTACTTCCCCACATCACCAAGCTGCGCATCTGTAGTCGCCAGCAAAATGGCTGCGCTGGCTCCTGTGAGCACCATGGCCACAAAACTGCGTTTTGCAGCGACAAAAAGATGGCTGCACCATCTTGCCAAGCACATATTGGGCAGGATGGAACAAGGGGGCACCCTGAGGAAGCCCGCCAGTGTGTTCTTACATTTACAAAAGAAATAGAGGGAAAAAGCAGCACTGCTTTCCTGCCAGCCCAAAATTCCATGGAAAAAGGGAATTATTCACATTTAAAAATGCCGCTCTGATGCTCTTTTTCCTCCGATTCCTGATCACGATATTTTATTAATAAGACCCTGCCATGCTTATACACATTCACATTGTGCTTCAGCAAAACCAAGCATGACCACTGAATGACAGGCTTTGTCAAGCCAAATCTGAAAAAGGCCCAAAGAAACTTCATTTTCTGCCGCACGGGAAAAGTGTCACTTTTTGAGTTACAAAGTGTCAAGGATCAGTAATTCAAAGAAACTCCACCTCTGGGCTATGTCAGTCTCAGTGCATCTGTGGTTCAAGCAAAACTGCTGCCTACCAGAAACTAACTATGGCTGCAAAACCATATTGGCAAGGCAGATGGAGGAAAAAAAAACGAATTTGAAAGATAAATCCCATCCACATTCGCTCCACGTGTGTCACAGTGAGTTTTGCAAACTAAAGAAAAAAAAGGCCTTTTAAAAAGTACAATGTTGAACAAAAACTTCTCCTTGCCTAGCATTGTGAAAGGGGATTGTGCTGTGAAGATACATGTATGAGATGGTCCTATTCAGCAGGTTTTCTTCCAATTCAGAGCCAAAAATAAATAAAATTCAATCAAACTGCAGTGGCTGCATGGGGAGATGTCAGCCCAAAAACAGGTTTCTGCTGAGAGGATACTAGAAACAAAAGGGAACTTCCAGGACACCCAAGTGATAATTACTAGGTTGGACAGACTGTTGTCTATGCTCCAGCCTTGTACAAATGAATTCTAGGACACCAAAGTGCAAAGTGAAATATCACACCTATTTGTGACTTCCACCAGAAGCTTCAAAGGAAATCTCTGACACAACTTTGGACTGAGGGGGTAGCTTGGGGAGCTATGCCCAAATATGGGGAAAAATACAGCCCATCTGTTTCCAGAGACTATTTTATAAATAAACTTTGAAGACTTTTATCTCTGCATCAGGACTTGCAAAAATGTGAACATGTCACCGTTTAAATGCGATTTGGTGGTTTATACTTTAAGACATTGTAGCACTCTCTGACCCCTTGGGAATAGAAAGTATAAGGAAAGTATCTATGATGCCATTGCGAATTTTAATACTTACATGCCTCATGATAAACCACACCCATGTATAAAGTTATATATAGAATTTTAAGTTATATAATTCTCACTGAAAAGCGCGAAAAACTGGTAGAAGGGCGAAACAATGTCTTACAGATTGCAGATTTGGACTGGCATGTTCTACATAAAATGTAATCTGCTCATGTAATGGGGTAAAATGCCACAACTGTACAAATATGTAAATTATGTTCAGGTTGATTTTTGGCAAAAAGGTATGTGGGAAGTCTTTTCACATCATAAAATGCAACCTCCTAAACTGAGTCACATCCTAGAGGAGGCAACCAACATTGATTGTCCAATCCAGTTGTTTAGAGGCGTGCTTAGCAAAGCCTGCACAGCCATATAGTCTATGATGTCACCATCCTTTATGTAAAGAGTCCCTGACAGGACTCCAGACACACACACGCCTGAATTTCATGTGCCGGCGTTCGTGATCTGCTCCATTCATCTTGCTGATTCCAGATTTTCCCTACAAGGCCAAAGCATTGCTGACCCTACTCCAGAGCCCACTGCAAAACCCAAGCATAGTGTTTTTTTTCTGGATCAATGGCCTTGCTGGAGTAGGAATCAGCTAATATCCCATTAACAAAAAGAGGAAAGCGGTGGTACATTTTGCATCCTGAAATCAGACCAGCTGGCGGCCCCCTAACTGCATGCCCGCTGCAATCTTGCTGTCCATAGAGTCTGGTGACCAAACCTTGCCCAGCTGTCTTTTGCCAGGAGAGTCTGCTACCTCGTGACCCGAGCCCTGGAGACCAGAATCTGTTGACTGTCCAAAAATCCCACAAACTCAAAAGTGGACTGCGAGTATAATCCCCACCCCACAGAAACATATAGCTTATCTTACCTTGCCTTGTCTTTGTCCTTATCCCACTCTCTAAGCAGTCATATTTTTACCCTGGTAACTTGTTGACTGTTAGAATTGTCTGTGTACCTGTCCTTGACTTTCTAAAGTGCTAGCTCCATCTCTTTATTAATTTTGTCCTGTGTAAATCCTAAGCCCTTAGTCATATTGTGAGTGGTCAGACTAGTTTTCGCTTAGGGTTGGACGCTGGGGTGATGAGGTTGAAGTCACAAATCAACCTTGGATCTTACTGTGTCCCTCTTTGGCGGTGTAGTCTGAATAGCCTAGTTTAAAGTAAACCCGTTCTTGTCTCAACGGATTTTCTTTCCTATTTCACGGCTTCATTTTACTCAAATCGACCCTTTTTCTATCTTGCATATCTTATCCAGTTTTTTAGCTAGAGACCTCCTTTCACTTTTTGTCGTGTCCCTGTGATATATATCTTTCCCCCAGCCCAAAAACCGCAAATCAGAGTATTTCACTCATTTTTATTAAAAACAATTTAAAGCGGGAATTGAGAAAATTGCAAGTTTTCCAACGTGTCATTTGGCTGCAGCATGCTCTAAACTTTCCACTCATTTTCGAATTGTATGCCTTTTGCTGATCCATTGCCTTGTGATTGCCAGTGAGATAACATACATGCTATTGTAATAAAACATATGTTTATTATAATTTAATCACACATTAATTATTTGTAAAATTCGAGTGTTATTTTAGGCCTTTTCTAAGGGTTTAAAGTCTGTTTTCTGCCTCTTATCCCTGACTACCTGCTGCTTCTTTCTATCCACTCAGAATTCGATTATTTGTGGGTTGAGGGAACATTGCAGGAGGAAACCTTAACTTGGGTGCTATCTAACCTAATCCAAAAAGTGCTCCTATTCACGTGTGCATTGTATATGTGATCGAGCTGCAAAACTCTCTCTGGGTCGAACGCTCTCAAAATTCTTGGCACGGTCGACGGTTCCATCTTCGGAGGCCAAAACCGAGGGACACACCACCGAAAAAAAGAACATTGGCGTAAGAAGAAATGGTCCCACTTCAGGAGCCATTCTTCTTCCACATTCCCTAAAGAAGAAAAGGTGCCACTGTTGTGACTCCTAGTCAACGACGGATAAAGGTAAGCCTTAGATTGAGCCTGCCACCCGCCATGAGTGGGAGGATTTCAAATCCTCAATGCTTGACATATTTAAAAAGCATGCTGAGGTCGGCGCAGCTAATCCCCCCCCCCCCCCCCCCCCAACGCAGGAGCCAAGAGCGGCGCTCAGCATATCTGACCCCTCTGGTGCCCAGGTACCGACAATGTCAGCGCCGATAAATCTTTCGCCACCTAATGAGGGTCAATGGAAGCTGGATCAACTGCGTGCATCCAAGGATGTCGCCGCTGCAGGCCTTGATCCCGATCAACACGGACATCCACCATATCCGCGCAGAGACACAAATCAAAATTGACGGTTGTCGAGAAAACATTCACCCCACAACCCCGGTCTGAATCTCAAAATTTTCATTACTATGGCAGGTATCGTTGATGGTAATGACGACGATGATCAGGGGGATGTTCATCCCATTTACTTGGGTTCCAGAGGGGTTGATTATTTTGACGACCAAAATCAGCTTTTACAGCAGGCTCAAGGCCTCCATGACGCCAGCAATCTGGGCACCTCCCAAGATGTCGAATTTCAGCAACCCAGCCCTATGTTCATAATGCTTCTAAATTCATGGCTTTAGTAGAAAGGGTTATTGACACCCTGGGATTGCATTCATCAGAGGCACCCATACAAGGTTATGACTTTACTGACATTTTAGATGAAGGCCTCATCACAGAACGCAATATGCCTTTAAACCCTGCCATTGCAGATCCTTTAACAATTATGTGGCAAAACCCTTGTTCCATTCCTCCCGTCCGCTCCACCATTTCTGGGAAATACAGGCAGGCCAGAGGAGACCCTTCATACCTTTCCTCGCACCCTTCCCGGGAGGGGCTTGTTATGCTGGCTGCTACTGTTTAATCTAGATCTGCATCTTCTGCTGCCACTTTCACTTCAGACAGGGAATCAAAAAACTTTGGGCAGCATGGCCCCTGAGGCTACAAATGTAGCCAGCAGTTTTGCCAAGTACTCCTTTGTCTAAGGACAGTAGTTGAAAATGCTGCTCAGTATGTCCCAGAAGGAGAAATGCACGAGGGCTTCCTACAGTTAGTGGAGGATGGGAAAGAGGTGGCCAGACAGTCGCTGCAAACGGGCTTGCACATCGCTGATTGCGTGGGCTGATCTATGGTGTCAGCCATAATACTAAGAAGACAGGCCTATTTAAAAATGTCAGGTTTTTCACCTAGTGTCCAAGTCAAGCTTCTGGACATGCCCTTTGAGGGTGATCTTCTATTTTGCCAGAAAGCCGACGATTCCTCAGAAAAATTTAAGGAATCCAAAATTGCTGCCAAGTCCTGAGGACTAGCTGCGCAGCCTGCCAAACCTGCATTTAGCTTTGCCTCCAGGGCATGGAGCTACAGAAGATCTGCTCCTACCGACCAGGCAAGGGCATACGCGTTTCTCATGCTCCAGAAGGGGCAAAGGGGCTTCTAGAGCCCAACAGTCAACAGAGGGGGCAACCCAGCCTCTGAAGACGCTTTGATTTTCTCACAGCGGACTGGTTGGAGAATGTTTGACAGAGCATTTGCTCCAGTGGCAGCCCATTACTTCCGATACCTGGGCTCATCAGCTCATTCAGTGGGGTTATTGTCTGCCATTTGTAAGAAAACCACTGGATAGACCGCCCCCACCGCCAATCCAACCGGGACATGAGCTCCAGGAAGAACTGGGAGCCCTGTTGTTGAAGGGTGACGTGGAAGAGGTACCTCCCGAGCATAGAGGACCAAGTTTGTATTCCCAGTATTTCCTGGTACCCAAGAAGGGAGGATGTCTCTGTCCCATTCTGGACCTCAGGGCCTTGAACAAGTTATTGAGGAAAGACAAATTCACGATGGTGACATTGAGAGAGATTCTCCACGCTCTCAAACTACAGGACCGTCTAATGTCGATACACCTTCAGGACGCTTATTTCCATGTGCCAACCCCAGTGCTTAATTTGTGCCGGTGTTTGCCGGTCCCCAACACCGGCAGTGTTTTTTCGGCACCGGCTCTCCCCTCTGCAGCTGCCCTTAATCATGGCTTGCTGCAGAGATAGAGGCTGCATTCAGCAAAGAAAGTTAACAATTAAGTGTTAACGTTCTGTGATGAATGAGGCTCTGCTGTCAGTGTTCCAGGGCCGGCATAGCGCCAGCCAGGAGGCAGCCCAGCTCAGGCAGCGCGCTCTCCCCAAAACAAATTGCTGTGGGTGGGGGTGGGTCGCGTGAACTGCGAGTGAGCAGCTCTGCTGCCTTGCTCCCAGTGGCTCTTTTTTTTCTTCAATGCAGGATGGGTCTTTGATGGCAGGCACCAAAGCCTGCAAAGGTCAAGAAAAGCAAAGCACCCAAAATCAAAGAGGAGGACAGTGTCCTCGTGCTGACGAGCGAGAACTTCGTGAGGGCCCTGAAAGAAAACAAGTACCTGCTCATGAATTTCGGTGAGTACCACCACTGCCTACTGCTTAGCGTGTTTGGAGTTCACAAGAACAGAGGCTGTACTGAGAGACTCCTACGGTGATACGTGAATAGAAAAAGCTTCCTCCGCCGTTTTGTAAATGTTAAATTAATATGCTTCAAATGACCACAATACATGTTTCAGATGCGGCAGAGGTAAATACAGTTTTTCTTGCAAATACACCCCCGTCTCAGAACACCCCCCCCCCCCCCCCCCCCCCCCCCCCCCCCCCCCCCCCCCCCCATTTCCCCACCATTCTGAGGAAACACTTGTCCAAGTGCTATATCTCTGTGGCGTTCCTGCTGGCGGGATTTTAGTAATATCACTTGCACCATTGATGAGGAATAGCTGCTGCATAGTAGTGGTTCCGACCCTTTTATGCATTGCCCAAGTAAGGTGGTGAGAAAGGAGAATCAGAGGTGCCAACCTTTGCCCCCTCCCCTCCACCCATCCCCGAAAATCCCCCATGTTTCGGTCGGTTGCGTTTGGCTGCAGGAGATCAACGTTTGGGGGTGCACTAACTAACCACTGGAAACGGGACCACAGGAAAACAGAGCCCATTGCCTTATGCTATAAAGACATCTTTCAGTCCAAGATAACTATGCTGCTTTCATAGGATCACCGGCCACACACATTATGTAAATAAACATGGCCACTGGGCATGCTGCCTTCGACTACTACCTCTTAGGCATCTTTTCTCTGACATGGAATCCACCGTATTACCGAAAAGAAGGGGAAAAAATGCCGAATGCGCATTTGTGCGCATTCAACCCGTGGTCGAAAACTTTGAATACCAATAATGCCGAACAAGGGGAGCGGGAGTTTGCGGGGGTGTCTCCCGCTCATCTAGTTCGGCATTATGGGTTTGCAGGGATGTCCCCCGCTAACATTACATTGGAAAGCGGAGACACTATTCATTTAAGTGCATCAGCATTTTCATAATACGAAGCTTTCAACGTCGCAGTGTTCTGGGATACACGAACAACACCGTCTCGTCGCCAGTAACACGAGAATATGTCTTAAAAATGGCTCTGACAATAAAACATATGAAACAAACCTGAAGTGAATAAAGGGTTAAAAAAAACATTAGGGAACAGTGGCGTTTAATGGGTGAAAGCAGAGGATATGTGGGTAACCGCATTGCACAAAAATGACCTCATTGGGTCGACCTTATTACCCAGCGGATTTTTCCAGAAGATAGTTCCTGCCGCTGACACGCAACACAACCCTGTGAGGTCAACGGATGGTGCAATACAAGTGATAGTTATATGTTCAAAGGGGCTGCATTATTAAAAGCTTTCAGTGAAGTGGCTCAAATAATATTGTATCACAACCTAATATCTAACAATTTGAAAGTGTTACCGGGCATTTTCCCATTGAAATTAAAATGTAGTTTTACCATGTTAGCACACTCTGGGCTGCCACGCAATTATTAACTGTTGAGCATAATTTTAGTTCACAATCAATTGACCTGCCATCAGCGTGCTCATCATTTTAGAGTGCACTTTCACCCGTGCATCAGTGAACTTTAACGGCACTGATAGGCCTGTTTCCTTTTTACGGCTTGTAACTCGCAGCCCGCTCCTTGCCTTGTGAAAGGGAAGCAGCCGAGGGCACAAACGCACAGACAGCACCTCACTGTTGGTGTTTGGCTCTGTAAAGAGGAAACCCCCTTAGAGCTCCTATGAGCTGAAAGCCAAGCCCTGGTCTGCATCACAGAATGGTAATTACTGCTTAACGGAACAGTTTATCTCAGACTGACTGGGAAAAAATAGTTTTGCATGCAACCTGAAGGATTGTGTTATAATCCTTTCACCAGCCGCCCAAAAGCTTCCTGCCAACTGGAAAAGGAACACTTCCCTTGCAAGTTCGTAAAATTAGCCCAGAAGCCAAAGAATGGCTTTATTTTTCCCATGGCTTTTGTTGGTAAGTATTGATGAGCCTTTCTCCACTAATGGCACACACTTTAAATGCTTAACTGTCTGACAACGTTTGCGAGCAACGGGTTTGTGTGCATCTTAACTTGTATGTGTTTTGAAAATGTTACTTTTTGTGCAACTTTCATGCAGAGTCAGGCGTCACATAAAATATTCTGAAACATGCTCTTGAGCATGTTTCAGAATATTTTATGTGACGCCTCGGAAAAATGTTTCGATGAATACAGATACATGGAATAATTGGCTATCACTAATTACTGCTAATAACTAACACGTTCTTTGGTCATCATTTACTGTGGTGTGTGTCTGTGAACTCTTTTCAAAACATTGTGTAGTAAAGCTGAGAGTACATACACACTGGTCGCTTTAGATGTCATTTTTGTTTGCATACTTCATCACGAGGACATACATGGGAACTGCTCAGTGGGTCCTTGGCATAATGTGGATACACCTTTGGTCACAGAAACATGTAACCTGATATTTTCTAAATGTGGCCTGCAATATTCCTTTTATGTAAGGCAAGGGACATTTGATTCCTTATAACACCTGACCATGCACTGCCAGCACCTTTAATGCCTGGCCTCTTGCTTAATGTATTGTGACCGATCTTCCAGTTGCTCATATATATTCAACGCTGAGTGTGTTTGGATTTCAAAAAAACACACTTTAAAAAACACACACTTAATATTCAACTTCTAGAGCCTGCAAGTGTGTCGGCTACCAGACGGATTAAACAGGTTCAGGGGTCATGTCCATATAAAGAGGTGAGCAGACTGGAGAGCTGGCACAGCTGGAGATGGGCTAGTCGGAGAGATGGCCAGGATGGTGGGGTGGATATCGAGTGGGGAAGGGGTCTGACCAGGATCACAAGGATGGGCTCAAATAGTGGGATTTCAGGGACTACACTGTACAGTATTAATGTCTTATAGAGTTTACTTACAAAAAATACAAATTGCATAATAGAGCCACATGACAGCATGTAAATAGTATAACAACATGTTAAGCCAAAAGAATATAATTGTGGCTTTAATGGTAAACTATAACTCCCAGAATGCAAGATAATTCCAAACAGAAAAATCTAGTTAACACCAAGGTACTTTCAGTGATTTAAGAAATTAAATAAAAGTAGTTGTGTAATAAACATGTGCTCCTTCCCACTATCCCGTGCCAGCAGTTGCTGCAGTGCCAAAGATTTGACATGGAGCAGCAGCAGTGTGATGGGCTGGTGGTGGGCCGATCTAGCACTGAGCTGGGCCGCTGGTGCCGTGGCATCGCCAGGGCTGGCATTAGTGAGCCAAGAATTTTTGGGCCCTGGCACTTATTTTTTTTTACTTTTACAAATTAAGCACTGGCCAACCCATCAAAATCACAGGAAGTTCTTAAGGGGGACCATAGGAGACATGCACTATCAGTTCAAGGTGCTTCCTTTGGTCTAACCTCCGCCCCAAGGTTCTTCACCAAGCACATGACAGTAGTTGCGGCTCACCTCAGGAGATCTGGGGTCCGCGTAGTTCCATATCTGGATGACTGGCTGATCTGAGGGAAGTCTGCAGTGCAGGTTTTGACCCATTTAGAGGACACCTGCTTGCTTCTGCACACGCTGGGCTTCTCCCTACATTTAAAGAAGTCCCACATGACACCTGTACAGAGGCTCCAGTTCATCAGAGCAGTGCTAGATACCCCCGGTGGGGGAAGGCTGTTGCCCCCTGCCCACAAGGAGAGAGTAGTCTGCTTGACACAAATGGTCGACTTGTTCCGGAACCATGCCACTCTACCAGCGGCTTCCTTCCTCCGCCTCCTGGCCTGCATTTTTTTGGTGCCAGAGGCCAGGTTGTGCATGATATGATAGTTTATTTATATAGCGCCTATACACAATGTGTTTCAAAGCGCTTCAAGGCAAGGTGATGGAACAAGGGGAAAAACCAATGACATTCTTACAGGCCATGAACAGTAAGGATGTGAAATTAACTATCGTACTTGGCCTGACAACATTTCAGATAGTGCAAGAGCTAAGACATAGATAAGGAAGGGAGGGGGAGAGTGGGAAGGAAATGGAAACAGACAGGCGACTACTGTACTAGGCCTGACGACATTTCTAGTAGAGCCGGAAAAAAAACAAGAGGTGAGGGAGAGGGGTGCAGAAAGGTAGGGGAGTAACAAAACAAGCGATTATCATATTAGGCCTGATGACCTTTCAGATAGTGTTGGAGGGGGGGTGGGGAGGAAAAAACCAGTAAGGGGAGGGAGGAGACGACAGACGAGGTTGCTATCATACTTGGTCCAGGTACAATTCTGGTAGAGTAAGTGCATAGAAGAAAGTAAGGGGAGGAGATAGGAAAAGGGAGAAGGGAAAGGAGGAGAGAACAGAGAGTTAGCAGTCAAAAGAGTGGAGAAGCAAGAGGGGAGAGGGAATACAATTGCAGAAGTCAGTAGTAACACATAATGTTGCAAGTCAGGATACAAGATGAAGATGGGAACAGCATGTGGGCAGGGCTTGCTAAGTGGTGAAAAAGAGCGGTAAACAGGAAGGCACCAGGTGGGCGGGGCTTGCTAAGTGGTGAAAAAGAGCGGCAAACAGGAAGGCACCAGGTGGGCGGGGCTTGCTAAGTGATGAAAGAGCAGCAAACAGGAAGGCACCAGGTGGTTGGGGCTTGCTAAGTGGTGAAAAAGAGCGGCAAACAGGAAGGCACTAGGTGGGAGTGGCTTGCTAAGTGGTGACAAATAGTGGCAAACAGGAAGGCACCAGGTGGGCGGGGCTTTCTAAGTGGTGAAAAAGAGCGGCAAACATGAAGGCACCAGGTGGGCAGGGCTTAGGCCAGGTGACCTAGATCCACTTGCACCTGCTCCCCATCTGCAAAGGAAAAGAGGCTGGAGGGCTCCTTAAGTAGGGAAAAGGAGCGGCAAACAGGAAGGCACCAGGTGGGCGGGGCTTGCTAAGTGGTGAAAAAGAGCGGCAACCAGGAAGGCACCAGGTGGGCAGGGCTTAGGCCAGGTGACCTAGATCCGCTTGCACCTGCTCCCCATCTGCAAAGGAAAAGCGGCTGGAGGGCTCCTTAAGTAGGGAAAAGGAGCGGCAAACAGGAAGGCACCAGGTGGGCGGGGCTTGCTAAGTGGTGAAAAGGAGCGACAAACAGGAAGGCACCAGGTGGGCGGGGCTTGCTAAGTGGTGAAAAAGAGCGGCAAACACGAAGGCACCAGGTGGGTGGGGCTTGCTAAGTGGTGAAAAAGAGCAGCAAACAGGAAGGCACCAGGTGGGCGGGGTTTGCCAAGTGGTGAAAAGCAGCGGCAAACAGGAAGGCACCAGGTGGGCGGGGCTTGCTAAGTGGTCAAAAAGAGCAACAAACAGGAAGGCACCAAGTGGGCGGGGCTTGCTAAGTAGGGAAAAGGAGCGGCAGGCAGGAAGGCACCAGATGGGCAGGCTTAGGCCAGGTGATCTAGATCCACTTGCACCTGCTCCCCATCTGCAGAGGAAAAGAGGCTGGAGGGCTCCTTAAGTAGGGAAAAGGAGCGGCAAACAGGAAGGCACCAGATGGGCGGGGCTTGCTAAGTGGTGAAAAGGAGCGACAAACAGGAAGGCACCAGGTGGGCGGGGCTTGCTAAGTGGTGAAAAAGAGCGGCAAACAGGAAGGCACCAGATGGGCGGGGCTTGCTAAGTGGTGAAAAAGAGCGACAAACAGGAAGGTACCAGGTGGGTGGGGCTTGCTAAGTGGTGAAAAAGAGCGGCAAACAGGAAGGCACCAGGTGGGCGGGGCTTGCTAAGTGGTGAAAAAGAGCAGCAGGCAGGAAGGCACCAGGTGGGTGGGGCTTAGGCCAGGTGACCTAGATCCACTTGCAACTGCTCCCCATCTGCCTGCATGAGATCGCTACAATGGCTCCTGATGGGTCATTGGTCTCAGTACCTCAGCACTATCTCGGATCTCCTCAGGGTGTTATGTTATGTTGTTATTTTGCATTTATATAGCACCTTATATACCATTGGTTTGGTCTGAAGGCGCTGGTAGGTTAAACGCCCTTGGGAACCGAAGTTCAGGTCAGTAGAGCGAGTAGAGTGTCAAAGGTGCATGTGAGCACCGGGTATGTGTGCAGCTGGAGCGGTATTCGTGTAATAGCTGCTTTTTAGCGGCAGGTGTGGTGGTTGAGAGATCAGTAGTATGTATTCGTTCTGGCAGGATTTATCCAGACCGAGTGAGGCTGCATTAGGCCTGAGGAGAACGCCTGGCTGGGGGGTGTGTAACCAGCAGTGTTTACTTAGAATGATGGGGAGTGAGCGGCGGATGTTGGTATGAGAACAGTTATACTGAATGGTGTTATAGTATCTCTGTGTTCTAATTGAGTGGTGGTGTAAAGAAGAGAGTAAGCGTGGTGGTGCGATATGATGGGTTATATGCTCTTCAAACGTTCCCTGCATTCCAAACCATACTATGTACGTCATGCAATTCTATGCGCCCCAGTCTGTTCCATGCACTCGTATTCATTCCATGCACCCGAGTCTGCTCCACACACTCCGGTCTGCACAATGCACTCATGTACTCTTGTCTGCCCCGCGCCTGCACTCTTGTCTGACTCGCGCCTGCATTCCTGTCAGCGTTATGCATGCAGTCCTGTCCGCCACTCGCACTCCTGTCCGCCACGCACACTCCTGTCTGCTTTATTTACTCCAATCCGTTTCGTGTATTCTGAGTTGTTATATACCCCATTATGCCTTAAAAGGCTTCTAGATGTGACCAACTGCTCAGATATAGATTACCAAACATAGGGTTAATGTCACAAGTATGTTCGTATGACACGAAATCGGTCTGGTAAATCAAGTGTGTGTGGTTAGCTGTCAATGTCAAGCCAACCAGGCTGCCCTGGACTATAACTAGAGCCTTAAATAACCTCCAGCAATTTCAATCCCTCCACATGTACGACACCAGGTCAAAAGCAATGGGTACCAACGCACTTCATCAACGTTGTGTGTTGATGGCATTCGCCGGCTCATACTGCCAAACTGCTAGCAGGTGTATCAGCGTGCACAGAGTTGCACTGCATGGTTTTACTACACTAAAAGAAACATGCAGCGTTGCATTACGGGTATGCCTTCTCGGAGGGGTATATGTGATGCTGTTTGCGTTATGCTAAATTATCTAGGCTGCAAAACCCATCGTTCCAGATGCACATCACCTTGCACGTTATGACCAACGCACATTTTGTGAAGGTTCACAGGTGCACTAGGATGAGGATATATGTTCTGCCATATACATGGTCTCCAGGCACCCTGGCTGATATGAAAAAAAGAGGAGGTTTATTTGCCGGTCAGAGGGAAAGCACATGAGCACTTTTGCTAAAGTGTTGGTAATTTCAGTTCTGAAAAACTGGTCACCGAGTTTGCTTCTTGGTGAGCATGCAATGTGTTGCATCCATTGAGAGTCCTTGTGTTCCCATGGCGCAAGGATGGAGTTGTCAGATTTAGATTGTAAAAGTTATTTAAGGAGGTGCAAAGTACTTCTGTTTGGTGTCAGTGCAGGGGAATAACAGGTGTGTGTGTGGTATATTTGCAGGAGTATGGAATGTTTTAGTATGGGGAAGTGGGAGAAACTTGCAATCCACCTAGCAACAGGTTAAGTCAGTCTCCCTGGTAGCTTGTTGGGTAACAAACCCAGTGTGCAGTGGTATGGCATTGCTTATTTATATAGCAATGCCTATATACAGGCAAGTGTTTCAAATCACTCAAGGAGGGTGGGAACATGGGGGGGAAAAAACAGTCGCTCAGAGCCTTTGAATTTCTGAGACGATAGTGGTCTGAACAGACAGTAAGTGCTTAAAAAAATACATTTTACAGTTGGCGATACAGCAAATAGGCCTTATGGCGATTCTGATGTTTTAACAGTGCAATTAAGGGGAGAAGACAAGGGAGAATAGCCGATCTTAGACGCAGCGCGTATGGATAGGGCAAGTGCACCCGGTCAGTTGAGACTGGGGTAAGTGCCAAGAGAGCCACCCGTGGGTTAATTTCTCAAGTGCAGTGAGTTTGGGTGGGGTGTAGGGCCCTGAGGCAAGTGCAGAAGGACTGGCGGGCGTGCTGGGGACCAGTGAGACTGAGGTACACCAGGCAGCCAGCCAGCATGCTGTAAGGAAGAGGAGGGAGAAAGGGAAGAATAGAAAGTTAGCCGGAGAGAGAAGGAAGAGGAAAAGAGGAAGATATTGAAGAGTTTCTGGAATTTAAGGAAATCCGGCTCTAGACAGAGGGTGGCAGTGGACAGCTGTGTTTGCCAACAATGTCCCATGGCCTGCGAGTTAACTTGGCACATTATGCAGAAGTTCTGCTCCTATACTGTTCTGTGAAGTGTTTTGAAATGGTTCCTTTCTTGAATTTCCTTCAGTTTTGAGAATTACTACTATCTAGATTTCGTTGGAACAGTATTATCCTTCACACACAACACTGGCTATCATCTCCCTCCTGTCCAGGATAGAGAACGCCTTTAGCCTACACCTCGGATTGCCGGACTGTTTAATGAGGAACTGCCACTAATACAAAATGCAGCTGCCAGATTTCTCAATCTCACACGAAGGAAAAAGATCATTCCAGTGCCAAGAATGCTGCATTGGCCCTAGTCAAATAGTGATCGCCTTCAAAACAATGTGCATAACAGAGCAATCTACGTCTTCAGATGAATTCATACAAAGAAAATCGTCTACCAGCCCACTCAGATCCAGCGACGACATATGCGTAGACCCTAAACCATACACTGTCTGTATCAGTGGTCAACGACCTGTCCTGGTGGGCGGACTGTAACAGTATCTTGGCGGGGTACTCCTCTGGCCTCAGACAGGAGAGGTCATGGGGCGCTCACTGCAAGGACTTGCAGGTGAGTGGCCTCTGGTCAGCGACGGAAGCCAGGTGGCACATTAACAGGCTGGAGTTGCGAGCTATCAGGCTTGCCCTGAAAGCATTGGCCCCGTCTCTGCAGAGGAAACATGTCCTTGTTCTCATGGACAGCACAGTGGCAATACACTATCTCAACAAGCAAGGTGGTTTGCACTCCTGCCCCCCTCTGCACGGAAGCGATGATGCTTTGCTTCTGGTTGCTGGAGAACCGGATCTCAGTCTCGGCAGTTCATCTGGTGGGCACAGAGAAGAACTTGGATGCTCTGGGCAGGCGGATCATGGGCTTTTATGAATGGGAATTGTGCCAGGAAGCCCTAGAGGAGGTCTAGGCTCTCTGTGGTACCCCAGCAGTGGATCTGTTTGTAGCGGAGTCCAACAGGAAATGCAAACTTTGTTCCGAGGGAATTACCTGCGAAAGGTGCACTGGGGGACGCGTTTCTGGTGGATTGGACCTTCCCTCTCCATTACACGTTCCCTCTGATTCCTGCCATTCCATGGGTTCTCCAGAGGTTGAAGATGTTTCAAGCCACCATGATCTTGATTGCCCAGTCCTGGGCGAGGAGAACTTTCTACTCCGACCCCAGAATCCCTCAACCTACATGTGTGGCTCTTGAGAGGATAAGATATAACTAGGACCTCTCTGAGGATGTACTTAAGGTGTTGCTGGCTGCATGCAGACCGTCTACAAGATCTTTGTATGTATGCAGATGGAGAAGATTTGAGGCGCGGCGCAGGGAGCGTGAGATTGACCCCATCACTACAGTGAAGGAGTTCCTTCTGTCACTGGCCTCATCAGGCCTTCGGTTCACCACAGTCAAAGAATATTTGGTGACCCTTGTCTGTGTTTAAAAGATCCCTGGATCAGGGTTCATTTTTTACGATACCTGTAATGGCATAATTCCTGAAAGGTCTTGTAAATAAGTTACAGCCAACTTCCTTTATTGTCGCAGATTGGGACCTTGATCTGGTTCTGACATTTCTGATGGCTGCTCCCTTTGGGCCTATGCACTCTTGTCCCTTACAGCTTCTCTCTTTGAAAACAACCTTTTTGGTGGCTATTAGATCCGCTAAGCAGGTGAGTGAACTGCAGGCATTATGCTGTAAGCCACCCTTCCTGCGTTATTTTCTGGGAGAAAGTTTCACTCTCGGTAAGGCCTGGCTTCCTGCCCAAGGTTGTCTCAGAATTTCACCTGTCTCCGTCCATAGACCTTCTGGTCTTCTACTATCCTCCGCACCCTTATAAGCAGGAGGAACGGTTACATCCCCTACATACGAAAAGGGCGCAGAGTTATATCGCAAGGACAGCTGATTTCAGGAGAGCTGACTACCTCTTTGTGGCCTTTTCCTTGGCCGTAAGGGCATACCCATAACTAAGCAGACTTGATTCTGCTGGATAATATTCTGTATAGCAGAATGCTACCAATCCGCTGCAAAGGAATTACCAGCAGACCTCAGGGCCCATTCGACAAGGGGAGTCTCAGCATCAACATTGTTGCAGAGGGGAGTGCCTGTCCGGGAGATTTGTCATGCTGCGACATTGTCATCCCTTCATACTTTTGCTAAGCACTATAGTCTGGATGTGGCTTGTGCAGCTGATGTGCATTTTGGCAGGACAGTGCTGCAAAATGTCTTCGTATAACTTTCTGCCCGCCTCCTTCATCTACTGCTTTGGAAGTCTATCAAATGAGAAAGGCAATCCATTGAAGGAGAAAGGTAAAGCCTGAGTGTGATAAGGGCGAGTGAATTTGTACACCGACTGTTTGGCGTTTGCTTCCTCTGGCACTTCCTTGTTGCTGTGAAGATCGGCGTGTGGCGTGGACCTAAGGCCCGCCCCTTTCAGGAAGTGAACAAATTTAGGGAGCACCCAGCCGCCCTCGCGGCGTAAAGCCCGAGTGAATTTGTACACCGACTGTTTGGCTGTTTGCTGGATTGCTGGGACGCTGCTTGGCATGGTAGACTCTCCAAAAGCGGCGGCGGCTATCTTGGCGCGAGGCCCCCAGACTCGGCATAAAACGCTTCAACAGCGACGAAAGCTGAACCCATGGACTGCCATCCCAGTAAAGAGCACGCCCGTTGGCAAGGTAAGTAAGCAAGTGGTTTCACTAAATACACCTGTTGCCAGTCACCAAGTAATTGCAGAAGTGCACCAAGCTGCCTCCTCTGTTAACACTGACTCTTGCAAGCCAACAGCTACAGACACTGATACCAAATTGTCTAATATGCATAGTGATACAGTCCAAGAAAGGACAACGTGTCCAATTGCGCTGCTCTCCCTGGCAAACTTAATCCCAGCACCGCCGGTGGAACAAGTGATGGCCGATGCAAATTGACTCTTCTGACATTTCTTTCTTCCCGTTTGATTTAACGGACGCAGAAATCATGTGTGCATCCACTGTGGCCCAGGACCAATCTACAGATGGTGCCTGTCTCACAGCCGACACATCCGACAAAATCAATGATGATGCATGTCCGACTAAAAGTGCTGAAACAACAGAGTCAGTCATGATTACCTTGATTTCTCCACTGAGACCTGCTGCTCAATCTCAATCTGAAAGTGAACATAAAGTTCATGGTTACTCAACGCCTTCGCAAGCGTCTTCCTCAGCTCTTCACCAAATGTTATCGCTTGAGCCACGGTGTGATTCGAACTCTTCATTAAATTCCACCTCATTGGAACCAGTTAATATCGTCTTAAGTAAAGCATGCACATGATTTCATTGCTGGGGTCAGCGCCTTGCACATAGGCCGCATTCTTGAAAATTCAGTAAACATACCCCCAACTGTAACGCCTGAGGTGTCCCTTCAAGCGCGTTCTCAGATGGACATTTCCAGCGCGTCAATGCAGCGCCCTGTTTTGAACATGAGCCATCGGAATTTAGGCACTGGCACCACTATATTGTCAGATCCGTTATTCTTGACTCCTCAGTCTTCGCTTCAGAGTGGCCAACCAGGGAAATCTCAAACAACGCAGAGTGTAGGTAACTGGCCAGAAGGGAGGGCGAGCAAAAAAAGAATGAGTGTTACTACGACTCCAGCATCATCGCCTATGCTCCTTACTCCAAAAAAGGATCCACCAAATGAAACAAGTTTAGCCAACGAGTGCTTGAAGACCCCAAGTTCGAAATCTAGTTTGTCAGTTGCCGCCGCAATTCAAATCCACAACAATGTGCTTGCGGCCTCATCACAAGCAATGATTCCTTTTGTAAAATTGTATGAGACCATGAATGAAACCATCTGTGATCAAGGAGCGATGCTACTGAACTTACTCACAAAACTAGAAAAAATTGATAATGTCATCATGTTCACAAAACAACAAATGCAAATAGACGAAGACTCAAGTCTACGCTGGCAATCGCGCCTAAGTGACTTTATTTCAACCCAGCAAGGGAGAAATGAAAATCTGATAAAAGGTCTCTTGGACTCGGTAACAGAGTTTGTGCAAAAGTACACTCCAGCTGACACCATAGAAAACTCTAATATGGTCAAGCTGTCCCCTCCAGTACTTAGTAGTGCAATAATGAAGCCTCCCACTCTAGATGTAAGTTCACAAACCTCTGACCCAAAGCATGCGTCAAATGCATCTACAGCTGGTGCATCAATTGCAACAACAAGCGCAGAAGAACTGTCAGAGGCAACTCCGCTTCTACCACTCGATGCTGTAAAACCTTCCATGGAAAATGACCCGTCTGCCTTGATGGATGCCCGCTCTCTGAGTGACGTTGGACCCCTAATACACCCTGTGCCACAAATTGGCATTCTTGATAACCCATTCTTTTCATTTGGCATTTTTTCTGGTCTAGCAAAAACAGGCTCCTTGGGTACTGTGCCAAAAACAAAAGCTGCCACTTTGACTGTTAAGTCCTCAGCACCTCAAAGAAAGGGAAATCCTACGACGACAGGTACAAATCCAAAGCAAGCAGTTCATTCATCTACCAAAAGCTTTATAAGGAACTTAACAACTCCACCTAGAGTGGGCCTGTTTAAGCGCAGTACGGAAACCCGTACCGACACCTTACCGACCTAAACTGGTCAACCTTTATCTTTGAAACCCGGAGCCAAACGGCGGCGCACAATCTCTGATGACTGCTCACCCGCCGCTTCTGTGAAATCACCCTCGCCTGATTTATGTGACTTATCGATGTATTCTATTTCAGGCGATGATGAAACTTCTCAAATCTATGGCGAGGTGGACTTGCCTTCTTCACGTTCTCCTCGTCGCACTTCACTTTCTACAAAGAGCGCCATGCCCAGGAGGCGCCCAGCAGCCCAACCTCTAAGGTTGGGCGCGATAGAAGAAGAGCCTGCAAAATCTGCCCTGGAGGGTTCGAACTTAAATCCAAAACTAACTTCAAACCAACGTAAACAGCTCACTAATTCTAAATAAGGGTGCCCCAAAAGTAAATCTCATCAAGCTGCAAAATGCAACTACAAACTAAGACTACAAAATATTCATGGAGACGACAACGAGTTGAATCTGAACCGCACAAATGTGCTGAGGCTGTTCAAACACATACCACCACTGCGTTTGATCGATACTGATGACATCAAAATTCTTGAATACGTAACTGAGCAATGCTCTGACACAGTCTTGCTTCACATCGAATCAATTGGGGTCCGCAACACTTTAATGAAAGCTGCAGATGACCTCTTGATGTTTGGTTTTGATATTTCCACTGAACACGAGATTGCAATCACAAACAACATCTCAAAGAGGCTTGACAAGCCACCGTTTGCAAAATAAGTTGAAGATGTAGCGCATTTTCGAAAGCTCTTGAGTTCTGTTGGCACACAGGGTCGTACAGAGCATTCTAAGAGCAACTATGTGAGCCGCTCGAGAGTACATGCACAAGTTTAGCCATGATTGACATCACCGGAGGTCCTCTATTCCATTCTTTCTTGGAATACTCGTGGGTTCAACCATCTATTCAATGACTTTGAAGTTCCACTTGGAAATGTGTTTGCAATTTGTCTTCAAGAGACATGGCTGCTCGATGCTCCTATGAGAGATGGTTTTACTATATCAGTCAATCCGGCCATTAAAAATGCACAAGGCCGCCCAAGTGCAGGCCTTATAACTATGGTTCGCTTGTCACAAAATTGGTCAACACCAGAAGCTTTCAATCCAAATCCATTTGTACAAGGCGTAATCATGCACTCAATGTCTGACAACACAGAAGCAAAAAAAAATATCGCTCTTGATCATTAACTGTTACTGGAATCCGGTAAATAGCAACACGAAGGAGATCATCGATGCCATATGCTCCCTAATGGATAATGCAACTTTAAAGTACAGCAACCTAACAATCATATGCTGCGGAGATCTAAACTGTTCATGGTTTAAATATGATCTAAAAGATCAAATTTACTGTTTGATCGCCAAAGAAGATCTTGGAGAAAGAGCACAAAGATGGTCCAATGCGATGAAAATACGCAACTGTGTAATGTTAAATGGGGCGGTTAAAGGTGATATGCCCGCAGAACCAACTTGGCATAGAGAGTCTTTGCACAGTATTATTGATTACATCTGGATCTCGAGACCATTTGAATCAAAGATTAACACACTGCATGTCCAAAAAATGACCAACAGTGATCACGGGCTATTAAACCTGGACGTTTGCTGGTTGCATCAACCTCTACATCTCTATACAATTTACTGGTTGAAACAAACATGGGTGGCAATCGTTTGCGGCTCAGTGTTAATCAGATTGGCTGCTTAACTGACAGACTCTTGAATTTGCCCCTTGGGGTGGACTATACCCCCCTACTATCGATATACATAACAGACAACAATGATCTAAATAAACAACATAAAAGCCATACACATCTGTTCTGCAAGCTTATGCATGAGAAAAAAAAAGAACTAAGAAGGGACCTGAGACGAATAAAAAAAAAATCATTTCAAAACATAAATTACAAGTTGAAGTGAAGGCAAGACGTGCATTGTACAGGAACTGGGCAACTTCTAATCGAATTATTATGGAGCAAGACCGTGCCGAATTAATGATGAAGTTCATGATAACTAAAAACACTTGCGACATATGGCAAATACTGAACATGGGCCATGCAAACAACTTGAATTCGACACAGAATACCATTGCTGGCGATATCGGGTGTGAGCACTTCACTAAAGTGTTCGACAGTTCGAACCTTGCAATGGAATCACAACTCAGGATTGAAGTCGGGCCTTGGAATGTAGAAATGTCGCAAGAAGACATAACTCGTGCAATCAAGCTGCTAAAGAACTCGCGTGCAGCTCGCCCTGACATAATTAGTAATGTGATTCTTAAAAAAACATTGTGTCATGGACTCCATTTATTGAGTGCCTGTTCAAGAAAATTGCCAAACATAAAACACTCCCCTAGTCATGGCTAACAGCAATTGTGGTCCCGATTCACAAGAAGGGACGCTGGGATATTCCTGAAAATTACCGTATAATCGCCCTACTTGATTCAATCGGCAAAACTTTTGGTTCCAACTTAAAATCGAAGCTGGTGGTTTGGGCCTAAGAGGCCGGTATCCTCGACCGTCAAACTGGCTTCTCAAAGGGCGTTGGTGTAGATGTAAATCTTTCAATATTAACTATCTTGAAATTGGAAGCTCAGAAAGCGAGCTCCAAAGTGCATCTAGCCTTCATTGATATGAAGCAAGCCTTTGACGGCATAAATCGCAATCTGCTCTGGTCGAAGCTACAAAAATGGAAGTGTCCAGCTAGCATACTCAATCCAGTAATGGCCCTTCATTTGAATACTTCAATTCGGGTGTGCCTTAACAAGATTGGAGAATTATCAGACAAAATCATAACAACAAGAGGTGTAAAGCAGGGTTGCCCCCTGGCAGCCGACCTATTTAAATTATTCTTGGCGGACTTACCACCTTATTTAAAGCAAGCCCATTGCTTTCCACCTAAAATAAACCAGATCGCCGTAAGATATATTGCTTATGCTGACGATCTGGTTTTGATGGATCGAACCCAAGTTGGACTGCAGCGTCTTCTTCTTTGTCTTTATGATTATCTATCCATCAATGAGTTACAAATAAACTCAGAAAAAACAAAAATTGTGTCTGTTGGACCCTTGATCAGTAGGAAGGACAAAGCTTTCAGGTGGGCGGTTGGAGGCCATCTCTTGCCTTCAGTGAATTCTATATGTTACTTGGGAGTTCAGTTTAACAACTCGCTTTGTGAACACCAATGGGTAAAAGATTTGAAAGGAAAGTGTTCAAGATTGGCTCGTCAAGCAGCCAAAATAAACAAAAGCTTTGGCAAATTTTCTCTAACTCCAATTCTAATGTTCTATCTGCAAAAGGTAGTACCTATACTGACTTTTGGTACAGAAGCAAGCTGGAACATTAAAGAGCAAACCTGGAATCAGCTAGAGGGTTGCTTTTGGCGGCAAGCTCTAAACCTTCCACAGAGTGTCTCTCTCATCACCTTACGTCATGAACTGTCTTTAAATTCACTCTACAGTCATATGATTTGGAAATCCATCGCACTGATGCGAAAGATGATAGAAAACAGCAAACCGGCGGCCTATCGTATATTTTCAAGAAATCACAAGTCCACTTGTTACTGTCTATTAGATCTATGGCAGTCAAGAGTGCAAAACTGGGTCGATGCCGTGGAAATCGGTAATTATGATCTGTTTATTCGGCCACAACATGCAAAAAGAACATTTGACTCTTGGGCATGGATTGTCAACTTGGAAAAACATGAAAAGATGGCTTCAACAAAATGTCTGAGTCCGGATCATAAAAAATGAAACTCTCAATCATCTTACCTGGTGCGATGCTACTCGTGATATTATCAAGAGCAATTCCTTAGATTTCGCTTGAATATCATGAAAACGAAGGAAATATTATGGCAAAGAAAAGATCCATTGTCTAAAGACAATTTATGTTGCTTTTGTCGAGGGCCTACTGAAACTTTGAAACATCCAATTCTTGAATGCCAAGCTAACTGCGACACACGTTCCAAGCACCTTGGCCAATTTGTATCTCTTGATGGAGACATGGTAGCTTGGTGGCGTTTAATTTCCAGTGGCAATAACGTTAAACACGTTTGTGCCATTGTAAATTACTTAAATGTGCTGCTGCAACTCCCTTGCTAATCTGTGTTATTGAAGTGGTTGTAGGTCTTTTGGGTTGGTTGTGCGGACTTTGCATTTAATTGCCACCTGAATGTTGGGACCTTGGTCATTCAGGTGGCTACTAGAACTGATGCATGACAGACAGTTGTTTTGGATACTTGTGTCTGTGTCTGTGTTTGATTATTTTATCTTGCCTCTTCCGCTGGTTTCAATTTGTTTTCTGCTGTCTATAAGCATGCTCTGGCATTGGTGTATTTTTTAGAAAGAATTGTGGAATAATTGTGACAAGGTTTTGTCTTGCTGTTTTGATTGGAGCTCTTATTCTGTCATGTGAAACAAAAGTTTTTTTCTTTATGTTAAAACTGTAGTTTTTTCAAATTAAAAAAAAAATGGAGAAATTACTTACCGTAATGTTCTTTCTATGGATTCTTCTCCCACAGATTCCTCATCTCCCCTCCCATCCAGCCCCACTCAAAGTCGGTTGTTGGCGTTCATCTTCTTTCATGTTTGCTTGGTGATGGTCTTCTGTGTCTGTTTTCTGTCTTCCTGCCACATGTTTTTAAGAAAAAAAAGATGTTTCTGATGCTACTTGTAGTGTTGCAATTGTTCCTCCTTCGGAGGTCTGTAGTTATTTCATTTTTAAAGGCTCATTAGCCTGGAAGTTCTTTCTATTTTCCTATGCAGCGTGTGGTGCTCGGGCGATGGGGGGGGAAAACGGTAAACTGAGGTTGGGGTGTAGTGACCTGGTATTTTAAAAAGGCACCCGACATCGGATCTGGAGCCGGCAACCAGATGCAGAGCAAGATGGGTCAACGTCCACAATCCTCCCCCTCTATCCCACCACCCCCCTCCTGGCTGTCAAATTTTCCAAAGCAGCAAAGCTGGAGAGAATATCTATCAGATGAGGAATCTGTGGGAGAAGAATCCACAGAAAGAACATTAAGTAATTTCTCCTTCAGTCGCCTTCTATAATTGAGTGAACAGAAAATGTGGTCCGACCCAGGAGGTAGGAGTGATCAGGTAGTTTAGGGGCATCGAACGAAGCCCATTATTTCGCAGACTACATTCCATTGATCTTAAGCATCCCAGAGAAGAGTGCTCACCATGAAACGACCAGGCTGCTCCCTGGTTTTTCCTGGAACAGAAGCTAAACTACAAAAACAATAGTCTCCTGATGCAACAAATCCTTGAAACTATGGTCAAATAAGTCTGTAACTTCTTATATGTAACATGATTGTTCACCCCACTTAACATATTGGCTTTTAACTTAAAGGATGTGATTACACATGGGTCTCATATAGGTGCTTGCAAGAAAATTGCCACCATGCCTCTATCCTCAAGAGGGAAGCAAGACCCACCTATTTCATACGGAATTTCAAAGTGTGCAATTAGAGGGGTGAATGTAAAGACTGGAGGGGGATGTCTGTACTTCTGCTCTCTATATGGCAGAGGAGAGGCACAGAGGACCCCAGCCAAGATTCTCTATAGGGTAGCGCTGGTCGAGCAATCAAGGCCTAGCTTCGCAGGAGGTGATGCAGGCTGGTTCTTAAGTATAGTGTAGACCCCTAGTCCCCACAAAGGAATGTCCACACACTGTATTAGTTAAAACACAGTCTTTATATAATTAATATTCAAGGTTATGTACACTATCACAATAACTCACATTGTTCTCAGAAAATCCACAATGGCAAATATATACAGTTCTAAAGTGGTACCACAATTATTATCAGATCTCATTAAAATGCATCAACTATACTCTGGTCAAATGTCACACAGATCAAGGAATAAAAGTAACCAACAATAGATCTAGTAGGAAAGCAGTTGGGTAGAACAATGGGCAGAATATTGACCTCTACCAACTAGGCACAATTCTGTGTGGAGATCCCCCCCATCTGGGTAACCTGTAAATTAAAGTTATCTCACAAGCCCAGTCCATATATTGTTCTATAAGTCTTATATCCTTCTATAAGGTTTCTGTCCCCCAAATGTACCTGGTAGAGCAGAGTTCTTCGATGAGGCGTCGATGGATCCTTCTTGAGTGACTCCCTTTAAAGCAGGAGCCACGGATTGTCGCGAGGCATCGAAGAAGATGAACTTGGCGTCGACGGCGGCGATGAAAAGTTTGATGGTGCCGAGACCACAGTGTCGATCCAGGCGGTGCTTGTCTGCGACGTCCTGCGAGGATGAGGTGTGTGGGGCACCTCGGCATTTGATAGTTCAGGACCGCAGATTTTCTGAAGAACTGTGGCCCGACAAGGGCGTCGAGTCATAGAAGTCTTTGTGGTCTTCGGTCGGTGGGAAACCCACCGGTGGATGCTCCTCAGCGTGTTGACGGCCTGGCCTTCTCTGGCGGGATAAGGTGGGCGGCGGTGCGGTCGAGCGCGTCTGTGAATCAAAAGTCTTAGGCAAAGAAGCGTGCGGCTCTGGTCGTCGGCGGCATGTCGTCAAGCAGTCCCCTCTTCTGGGCAACACGGCTTTGACGGGCCTCCAGCGGTTATGGCGATGCTCCGAACCCTGGTCGACGGCAATGGACTTTGAGGGCGTCGATGTCCGGGTGCTTTACTTCGTTCTCCTTGGCGGTCCCCGTCTCTGGTCGGCAGCCTGTCGAGGGTCTGACTTCCAGGGAGCTTCGGTGAAGGTTAGCGTTGCTTGATGGTCCCTCGGAGCACGGGAAGAGGGCGCATAACCAGGTCCTCTCTCGGATCAGTCCTTGATGAACTCGACAGCTTTCGGATCGGGTCGAAACAAATGCAGCAGCAGTTCTTCTTCTTCCAGCTGGGCGTCAAGGATAAGCAGTTCCAGTTACTCTTCAAGTGGCAAGATATACTATTCTGTCTCTCATCCACACTGCTGGGTCACACTCAGCTGCCAATCATACAGAAGGGCATTCATGCAGTCAGCCAGCCAGCCAATCAGGCATACAATGAATTCAGGCCATACCTCTCCCTCTCAGACACTCACAACAAGGAATGTGTATTGGGACAAGTACCCAGCCATTCAACACTACACACTGCATTCATATCAGTTTCGGGCAGGGCTGTCTCAGTCATTGTGTCATACACCAGAAACCAGACATCCACAACAAGAAGTGCATATTGGTCACACACTCCATTCACCCAGGTCCCACCCACAGGGTGTACCCACAACATACAGTCACTGGGAAGGCTCCAGCCAGTCTGGCCTGGACTTCACAACAACACCATGTATGGAACTTCCACCCAACATCCAGTCAGGGGGAAGGGACCGAGTCAGGGCTTCCCAGGACTTTGGGAAAACAAGGTAATAGGCAATAGAAAGCAATAGGCCATCTTGTTTCCTATCAGGAAACAACTGATGCCAATGGCAGGGCAGCTGCCACCAGCCCATACCCAGCTCTGTGGGCCACACACAGGTGTCCAAAAACATACACTAGGGGCTCAGGGTTGCACCCCCCACCCATGGGTGCCATAAGGGTATCCCATGGGTCTGTACACCAAACCAAAAACGGGAAGAGCTGCACTGCCATGAGTCCCATATAGACTCCTGGGCAGAAAACAATACAGAACACAAATGAAAAAGGACTACAGGACAAGGACAGGGAGGCCCTGTCCCTCCAATGCATTTCCAGCATCACAGTGAAGGTGAACTGTTCATAGTCATTGGAAGTGTATGTATCGCTGAAAGACGCAGGTAACCCTCCACTATGGGCTAGTGTATTAGTGTAACTAATTAGCTCAGAAGAAAGAGACCAGAGGAGTTTAGTTTATAAACAAAGTATCAAAAAGGATTTATTGTGCCTGATACATCATTTAAACAGATGAATTAATCGTGACTTAATCAGCACTTGGAATATTATTTAGATTGCAGGAGAATTAAGAACATACTAATCGATACAATTCATATAATTTGGCAATAAATCATTCACTCATTCGTCCACACACAGCCATCAAACATACACATTCTATATACCCAACAACAATACATATATAATAAAGCCTGTTAAAAAGCATAGCTAGCAGATTTAGTTTTGTAAAGTGCATTCAATGTACATGACCACTATAATTGTAGGTGTGGTCTACTCCTGGGGTGGGTCAATTAGATATACAACACAACCACATCCCCAATTTTTCAACTGGTTTCGACGTATTTGCATCATTTAACGTCTTCATCAGGAAAACAAGTTTACACTCTAAAAAGAAAGGGAAGCATACAAAACAACTATGAGACCCTAACTCTAAGGTAACATTATAGACACTGAAAGGGACCATTTGTAATGGAAATGCCCCCGCAATTCAAATTGATTCAACCATTATTGCAAAATACATAAAATACCGTTAAAAAACAATGCCACCCAGGAAAGTTATCTCTGGGGTGCGCCATTTATTTCCTACGGTGTCAGACCGAAAGTGCCACCATAAAGGACTGGTGGCCTGGGGTGAGGTGGGGGACTAGGCCAAGGCAGCAGTAACCACGTGTTACAGAACCTCAAATAAATTAAGGCATGCAATAGCCCTAAGAATGTATTTGCCAAAATCAGCCGACCTTTGCCAAAAGCTAATAATGTGTATTTAGAAATCGTGGCATGAGGAAGCCGCACCAGTCGCAAGTAAAGAATTTTCCATGCAAGAAGTTTTACAATCGTGTGCTATCACTGACCTTTAGCTAGGAGGGGCAGCTTCTCTAGATGTCAGAAGTTTCTACAGCATTGGCCAAACAGGCCCGAGGTGGGCCACATCTGTAGTATAATGACAAGTATTGATGCCCATACCATCCATGATGACTGCTAAAGCCAGAAGTGCAATTAAGTGCAAAGAACTTACCACGTTAAAGAAGGGTGGGGGGGTAATGTTGCGGAAGTCGATTCAATCGCGATTCCCAAAGTAATCGCAAATCCCAGGGCAATAATCCAACCGGGGCATCTCAACCTTGCGCCTGCACTAAAAACATCTGTGTGGCACAAGAAAATTAGATGCCGTCAGCGCATGTGGATATGTGAGCATTCATAGTGCTAGTTGCCGGCCTATGGGGGCAGCAAAAGATGGCATAAATACTGCCAGTCAGGGCTAGGACAGAAAACAAATGCTCACCTAAGTCAGGGGATACTATTCAAGGTAGAAACCTGCCAGATTAGTTGCCCAATACTGGTAAACAAACAACTAATATGGTCTAGGGAGCCACAATTGGAAGGCCTGCTATAGGAAGTCATTTGTTTTGACATTAGGCTAGGACTAGAAGTGTTCAGTGTTTGTGCAAGCTTCAGAATAAATTAGTCAAAGGGCCTATGCTGCGTTGTATCAGTAGTTTGATCAGAGGCCACAGCCTTCCCTATAAATGATAAATCTTAAGATACCTCTGTTCCTTTCGAATTAGCCCTATTTTCAGAAACCGGAGATGTCAGCCTGCTTCTAGCCCAGTGGTGATACAATAGATTGACCATTTATTTCAGGCCAGAAACCTAAAGTCTTGTCTTTGAGCGATTTTTGTAAAGTTAAAGCAAATACCTGGGTATCACAAATGACACATTCTACAAATGGTTGATTCACTTCTTCAAAATTCCTCTCTTGTACCTCAGGAGCAAAAACCTGGTCAAATGAAATTGAATAATCTTCCCACATGATCTGCAGCTTCTCAATTGCCGCTTGTAACACCTTTTCTCAAATTGCATGTTGTAAGAACCAGTCTAAAAATCAGTCCGCAGCCTGCAGAGCTTTGGTCTTGATTAGAGGGAATGATGTATCCAGTTAATCTCGGTGGGATTTGCAATCTACATCCGTACCTCATTATTTAATGTGTCCACCATTTTCTTCACCTTACCTACCTCTACACCCTCCATAATGCCAAGCATGCAAATGTTATTCCTCTGTTCATGACATTAGTTAGTCCATAAAGTTATCTGCAGAAGGGTTTTGATGAGTTGTGGGGCACATTCAGAATGTGAATTTATCTTGCCCCCCAAATCCGAAACTCTTTGCTCCACTTCATCCATATGGCTAGGGATCCTGGAGAAATCAGGACAGGTGTTGTTGATGTCTTGGATAACATGTCCTGTACCTTTGGTTGGAGAATGGAATACATGGTTGTTGAAGAAGGAACGTCTTCACTTCTGACAGTTTGTTCTCTGAGACTGTAGAACCCAGCCGTTTCTTGCATCGCGTGTGGCTTCCTCCCTGCTTTGTAATATACAGGCAAGCCACTGAAGTATTTTGTCTGTCTCCTGGGAACAAGTCTGCAAATTAACGAACCAATGGAACATTGCAATAATTCATATTGGCGTCTCAAAGACACTTTAAATGATTCATTGCATTTGTCAAACAAGTAAGCAAACATTGCAGCCAAAAATAAAGGAGCCATTTTGCCAGAGTACAGGCTACGTCCATCTGCTGTCTCAGACAATTCATCAGATTAGGAGACTGTGCCATAGATGCAAGGCTAATATTCACCATAGCCTCTCTTAATGAAAACGTCTGCCTGTGCCCAAACCCATGGTCCTGCACTCACCTTTGTGATTTGATGGGAGGATGGAACCAGTGAGTGAACACCTCCAACACTGCAAGTTGCAGCAGCATGAGAAGGCCCTCTGAGAATCCACAGATCTGCTGTTGATGGGCAGGTCACCTGGACGTCCAATCTGGCACAATGTGCCTCATTACGAGGTTGCTGGTCTGGTAACAACAGTACCGGTATGCTTGCCAACGTCGTAACGGGGGCCCAATGTCTCTTCAGCAAGACGAACAGAAAGAACTGCGCCTCAATAAGGAAGTCTGGAATCAATCACTGGCAATATAGTGCAAGGTATGCACCCTTCTCCAGCATTGGATCTTCCATGGATTCACATGCTGTGAATATTCGCCGTCGTCAGGCTAGGAACCTCGGTTTTTTTTACCTAGCGTTTTCCTACAGAAAACTTCGACACTTCAGTGTCCTATCAACGTCCTTATTGGGTGCTTTAGCCACCACCAATAGGATGTAGGGTATAAATAGCCCCGCCCCGCAGCTTCAATTCAGATTTCAACCATCTCCAAAGTGTTGGGATCACCTCATGCTCTTTGTGATTTCTGCACGTGTTGGTGCGATTGGTGGCAATGTCTTCCGGAATCATTGTTCTGGACCTGTGCGACTTGCGGGCTGAGGAAAGTGTATGAGGGGGATCGACATATGGACTGCCTCTGTTGCCTCTACCCCCATCACTCGGCTGAGTCTTGTGAGATCTGTAAAGTGTTTTCACAGAAGACGCTTAAGGACCGCAATTGGCGGTTGGTGTGTTGGCTGAACGAGGGTACCTACCCTCCCTCGGAGGTGGGGTCGGTGCGTAGCTTGGGATTGGAAAGGCTGTTTCAAGCGGCGGATCATCGCCAGTCAGCATCAGCTAAAAAGTCTCGGCCTGTCCCAGGGGAGGTCAATAATATTGGCTGCTCCTCTTCGAGTAAACATGATCGGTTGGACCATTCACGAGGGTCTGGAAGTAGGCCCGAGAAGTCGGCGTCTCGGGTGAAGGCCAAGAAAGACTCGTCGAAACACTCCTCTTCAAGGGACCATCACAAGTCCACCTCTAGTAGAGAGTCGTCTAAACATCGGTCCAGTGTTCCAAGCAGGCGGGATCACCTGAAATATCTACACCACAGGTTGCGGTTCCTACTACGTCATCATCGACGGGAGTCCTGTCGTCGACAGTCCCTTTGTCAACTCAGATACCGTCGTCGACGGCGGTGTCTTCTGCTCCGTTAGGAGAAAGGGACCCGATATTGTCGTCGAGGATGGACACAGGCAACTTGCTACCGACGAAGGAGGTGTGGCAGGATTCTGCTTTTGACTCTCGTCTACCAGACACTATTCTACGGCAAGAGACTGCATTGGTAGCGGAGGACTATGGGGATCCGGTGGTGGATCCGTCGGCCCTTGGCCTGCAGTGTGTTGGTCCATCGACGTTGATGGGTGGAGGGGCTGGTCCATCCAGTTACCCTCTGGTGAACCCGCAGGCGATGTTATTGCTCCAGGTGCTGTCCACGTTGCAATCTCTTTTGGGCCAACTGGATTCCAGATTGCCTCCTCTGAACGTAGCTCTGGTGGGGTCTACCGTCGATGCTGCAGGTGTTCCTCCGCGTTCAATGGCTTCGGCTGAATTGCCGGCACCCATGCAGGTGAATGAAGATCGTCCACGTTCCCATCCTGAGGAAGGTGTGCTGCCGGATTCGGAATTGGACAGTGTGCCTAGGGAGACCATGTCCAGGGGCTCGTTTCCATCGAGGGATCCGGCGTGGGATTCGGACGTTGAAATGGAACTACCTTGTAGTCCGGCACAACTGTCTCCGCCCGATGATGTTGGGGCGTTCCACACCATGATGGCTAAAGCACGTGTGGAATTTGGGTTGGCTCCTGAGGAGGAGCGGAATGATTGTTTCCTGTTTGACCACATGGGCAAGAGTCAAAAATCTGTGTTCTTCGTGCCTATCCTGGACCACGTGTGGCAGGAGGGCCTGCGCACCCCTTCTCGGAACCAGCTATGAAAGGGAGGCTGGAGAAGAAGTTTAAGGCCCGAGACTCTGCACCGAAGTGCTTGGTTTCACAGCCTACTCCTGAGTAGGTGGTTTCAGCAGCGGCTAGCTGAAAAGCCAGGAGTCAGCACAAATATATTACCCCTCCCGATAGTGAAGCCAGGAGACAGGATGCCTTCTGTAAAAAGGTTTTGACTGTGGGAGCGACGACGGTGAAGGCGGCCAATTCTCTAGCGATCATGGCTCGCGACGATCGTGAGATGTGGGATCGGTTGGCTCCTCTGCTGGAACATCTACCTGAGGAACTAAGGCTGCCATGATGTTGGTACGCAAAGAGGAGGAGGCGTCAAATCATAGTATTAACATTGCCCTGGACTTGGCGGAATCTGGTTTTAAACAGATTAACAACGGCGTAGTGCTGCGTTGACAGGCCTCGCTGAAGTGCACAGACTTTCGCGGGGAGGTGCATTATAAAGTTCGGGACATGCTATGTGAGGGGGAACAGTTGTTTGGTGAAAATATCGATGAGGCCCTCAAGGGTAAGAAGGAGGACTCTGAGACTGCTAAGTTGTTGGGAGCCTTGCAGAGTGGGCGCTCGTTTCGTCCCTTCTGTGGGATGTTGGGAAATGCCCCAGAGACCGGGGCTACGGTCGATCTGATTACTCCTCCCATGGGTATAGGAGGTTGGCGCAGTCAACGCAAAAAGTTCGGGATTTTCAGGCCTCCAGGAAAAGAGCAGGGCAGGCCTCTTCCTCCAAAGGAAGGCAGGCTAAAACGCAGCAATGACTGTCATCGGGGAAATCTGCTGGGGGGCAGGGTAGCACTACATGTGGACGAGTGGTGCAAGATCGCGTCAGACCGTTGGGTGTTGGACACGGTGCACCTAGGCCACTCCCTGGAGTTCAAGTGCTCCCCAACCCCCATTCCTCCAGTGTATACCATGAAACCCCACCTTCACATTCTACGACAGGAGGTGGTACTCATGCTGCAGAAAGGGGCTATAGAATTGGTTCCTGTAGCCGAGAAAGGCCAAGGGGTTTATTCCCGTTACTTTGTGGTGAAGAAACCCAATGGCAAGTGGTGGCCCATACTGGATCTTCGGGCATTGAACAAGACTCTGCAACGCCTGAAGTTCAAGATGCTTACGCTTCAGAAGATCGTTCGGTCTGTACAGCCGGGTGAGTTTCTGGCCTCGTTGGATCTATAGGACGCATATTTCCATATCCCTATGCGTCGACGGCACCGCAAGATCATTACCAGTCTCGAGTGCTCCCGTTTGGATAAAAGTCATCCCCCACAATGTTTACAAAATGTTTGGCTCCGGTGGCGTTATTGCTCTGACGGGAAGGTCATAATGTTTACCCATACCTGGATGACTGGCTGGTATGCGGTTCGTTTCAGGGGGAGGCGCAGGAAAGTCTTGGCGCTACCATGCAGCTGTTGCAATGGCTAGGCTTCGCCATGAACTTTGAGAAGTCCTTTCTGTCGCCTTCCAAGGACTTGGTTTTTCTGGGGGCAGAGTTTCAGACTCAGTTGGGGCCTGTGAGGCCCTCGGGCGAGAGGGTTTGGAAGCTCAAGCAAAAAGCAACAGAGTGGAAGATCGGTACAAGGGTGTCGGTCCGGACCTACATGTCACTGCTGGGGACCATGGCGTCCTGCATTCCGCTGGTAAAAAACTGTCGTTTCTTCATGAGGCTGGTACAGGAATTCTTTGCCGACCGATGGGCTCAGAGTTGCGCATCGTGGTCCGACAAGGTGGTGATCGATGGCGATCTGGTGGAAGTGCTTCGATGGTGGCAGTGCTCGGACTATCTGGTTCGGGGTATGCCATTGCTGGAACCGGAATTCCTTTTCACAATTGTGACGGATGCCTCTCAGACAGGATAGGGGGCGCATCTCGGGGACTCGCAGGTCCATGGCCTGTGGTCTCAGGTAGAATCAAGTTTCCACATCAATGTGCTCGAGTTGAGTGCAGTGCATTGGGCCCTGAAATCTTTTCTTCCGTGCATTCGCGGATCGGTGGTGAGGGTGTTGACTCACAATACCACCGCAATGTTTTACCTCAGGAAACAGGGGGGCACGCATTCCAGGGTGCTGTCGAAAGAAGCACAAGATCTCTGGCATTGGGCTCTGTTGCACGACATCAGCATTGTGGCCTTTCATCTGCCGGGAGTGTTGAATGTGCAAGCAGATGCGCTCAGCAGGGAGGTGAGCCAGCTACACGAGTGGCAGCTGAAGAAGCAGCAGGTGTCCATGCTCTTCCAAAAGTGGGGTCGTCCTTCGTTGGATCTCTTCGCAATGAAGGAGAACAAGCAGTGCAAGGAGTTTGCCAGCAGGTGGGCTCATCCCGAGTCTCTAGGGGATGTGTTCTCGTTCCCATGGACAGACCGGTTCGCTTATGCATTTCCTCCGTTTCCGCTCATTCGACTGACCCTCCAGCGGATTCGGAGATACTCATGTCATGTAATTCTGATGACCCCGTTCTGGGCCAGGCATCCGTGGTTCTTGGATCTCCTTCATCTGTCCGTGGTGGAGCCGATTCGGGTTGGCAGTGACGCCAGACCTTTTGTCTTAGGACAAGGGCACCACGATCCGGGATCTCTCAGCCTGACGGCTTGGCTCCTGACTTCTGAGTTTGAGCTCCTAAAGCTTTCTGGTGACTATCTATGCATTTTGGAGGCCGCAAGAGCTCCTTCCACGAATGCCTCCTATGCATGTAAATGGAAAAGGGTTTGTGTGTGGTGTAAGGACCTACCTGGAGTGGACTCTTTGAACATTTCCCAGAGCAGGTTTTGCCATATTTCTTGCAGTTAGCAAAAAAGGGTCTGGCATTCTCCTCCATAAAGGTACACTTAGCAGCAATCTCTAGATTCACTCGGAAGCGGCATGCAGCGCCTCTGTTTAGTGATCATCTCATCAAGCATTTCTTAAAGGGGTTGTTTTGGACCTTTCCTCCAGTCAAGAAGTTCCCTCCGGTGTGGAGCCTTAATGTGGTTCTGTCAGGTCTGATGAGACCTCCGTTTGAACCAATGTCGTCGACGCCTTTGCAATTTTTGTCTTGGAAAGTGTCTTTTCTGGTGGCCATTACTACGGCCAGAAGGATGTCGGAGTTGCAAGCTTTGGTTGTGGACCCTCCATACTTGAGGTTCTTCAAGGACAAGGTGGTGTTATCTACTAATCCACACTTTATCCCCAAAGTACCAACAACTTTTCACAAACTCTCTTCTGTGGTGTTACCCTCTTTCTTTGCTTCAGCCTCCATGCCTGCAGAACGACCTTTGCGTTCGCTGGATGTGAAGAGGGCGTTAAAGTTTTATTGGAATCATATGCAGGAGTTCAGACTTTCTAAGCAGCAGTTTGTGGCTTATGGACCGTCTGTCAGCGGACGGGCAATCTCCAAGCAAGGACTTTCTCGTTGGGTGTCGTCTGCTATCTCATTCTGCCACGCTAAAGCTGGGAAGCCTTAGGAGAGGAACCCGAGGGCACATTCGACGAGGGCTACGGCTTTGTTGGTGACATTATGGTTGGGGATTCCAGTGGTGGACATCTGCCAAGCGGCCTCCTAGGCGGTGCTGCATACCTTTACTCGACATTACTGTCTGGAGAGGCAGCATGGTGAGGATGTGCAGGTAGGACGGGCGGTCCTGCAATGCCTATTTCAATGAGGTAAACCCTGCAGCTTCGGGGCATTTGTTGTTTGAACTTGATCACTGAATGGGTTTTCTTGTCTCATGTATGTGATTCTGTTTCTATATTGGTTTGCATTTGCACTCCGCCAAGTATGATGGATACTGCTATGTAATCTATTCACAGCATGTGAATCCATGAAAGATCCAATGCTGGAGAAGGGAGTAGTTTCTTACCTGTAACTGCATTTCTCCAGCATTGGTATCTTTCATGGATTCACATGTGCCTGCCGACCGCCCCTGCATGCAAACCTGAATTGGGTTGCTTCCGCTTTGGAGGTGAAAATCTGAAGGGAAGCCTCGAGGGCGGGACTATTTATACCCTACGTCCTATTGGTGGTGGCTAAAGCACCCAAAAAGGTGTTGATAGGACACTGAAGTGTCGAAGTTTTCTGTAGGAAAACGCCAAGTAAAAAATGACAGAGGGATTCCAAGATGGCGGCGTGTGGGTGAAGACACGTCGCCCGAGCTCCCGCTTAGCCAAGGTGAAATTGCACACAGAAGTGATCATGACGGCGTAGTTGCCCTCCCCGGGAATCGTCTGGTGCGCACCACAGACCCGGAACCGGACCTGCTGCAGCAGCCGCACTCTGCCGCAAATCAGCAAGTCCCTGGGCCTGCTGCCCGGGGTGGAGGAGGCAGGCGGCACGCTGAGACAGGGCAGCGGTCCGAGGCGGTCCGAGGCGGTCCTGGCGGCTGCAGCGCCCCCTGGGGGTTACTGGTGAGCCCTGGCCTCCCCGATGGGGGTTCGGTTGCGCCGAGCCCAGGAAGCCACCTCCTTCATTTGCTGGGCTACGGCCTCCCGCGGAATGCGGCAGGGCGGCAGGGACCTCTCGCGGCTGGACCCGGGGGGCCTGGTCACCTTGCGGGCAGCGGCAGTGCCGTGGTGAGCAACGAGAGGTGGGGCCAATGCCGCAGAGGTGCAGCGGTAGCCCGCCTGCCAGGGTGAGTCGGCTCCGGCCCTGGAGGAGAACAGGAGGCAACCCACAGGCTGAAGATACCTCCCCCCAGTCGGTGGCAGAGGTTCTGTCACGCTCACCTGATTCCCACGGAGGCGCAGGTCTGGCTTCGAGTGCTGATGCTTCTTCAATGGTGAAGCGCAGGACTCTGAGGGTGGACAGGTAGGGCCCCTCTTCTCTGGCTTCTCTGACTCGCAGGAATATTCCCCCTGTGCTTGAAAAGGGAGTATTACCTACTGACGGAATAATGCTCAAGCCTCCCACTCCCTTCCAACCCTCCACGATACCCTCCCACGATTCCCTGTGAAGTCTCACCTTAGGGTCTGGAAGGATGAGTCCTCCATCCTGCTTCTGATGCAGGGGCGCGTTGAAACCCAGTTACTTCACTGGATTGAGGTTTGATGGGAGTTCAAATAAGCTTGACTATTCAGGTAAGGCGCTGTAAGAGTTCTGTAGCAAGTTCAAAAGTTCAAGCTTAATAATAATGTTCATTGTCTTATTGCAGCAAGCGCTAACGCTTATGTCTTTTTCCCCTTAGGGGCCGGGGTTCGGAATGCCGGAGATATGGCGCCGACCCGAAGTGAAACGTGCAGTTCCAGTAAATGACAGGTAAGTTCTGGATGAGCGTTCGGGTAATGTCTTTGCATTCGCTCATTCAATGTCTTTGTCTTTTTTCCCCATAGGGGCCGGGGTCCGGAATGCCAGGAAGCGGCAGGACCCGAAATGAAATGGGAATGACCCAACAGGTAAGTCTTAGAAGGAAACTGAGCTTTTCCTATTCCCTTCCTTCTCTCACCTTGTGTTCTTGTCTTTTTCTCTCTAGGCTCTGGGAAGTGGCTGCGGATCCGGATGATCGCTGCTGAAGATGGAGGTGCCCAGGAAAGGTGAGTGAAATGCAGCGCTGCAGCGATCGAAGCGAAATGCTTTTAAAAATGATGTCTTCCCTTTCAGGATCATCGATGTGAAGTCTCCATGATGCAGCTTTAGCAGGTAAGGTCTTCTTTCTCTCCAATTCTCTCTTAGCAGGTGACCCAGGATGCTGACAGGCGTGGCTGAAGTCCAGATGCAGGAGCTGACACGGTGAGCGTCCAGCTACGAGGAGCAGAACAACGCGAAGCGTGAGTTGCTGATCGGGCGTGATTTAAATAGCTTTGGAAGAAGTTCCAGGTATGTATCCTTCCACCGATCAGGTATGTATCCTTCCCCGACCACACCCAGGTGGAAAGTAGTCCCACAGGTAAAGTAGTTCCATTCAGGCCTCAAGAGGGCCTGGATGTAGCAGCATGGTCTGCATCAGGTAAGTGCACATTAAAACACTTGAACACATGTCTAGCTTTATGAGCCTGGCGCCTAAGGCGCCAGGACAGGGGTCCAACATGAGCCTGGCGCCAGGACTGTGTCCAAAGGGCCCCAGCTTGGGCCTGCTGGCACTTCCCTGGGGGAAATGATGCCTGCCTCTGGGGTTGCTGGGTCGGTCCTGGCTCCTTGGAGGTAGGCATCATGACAGGTTTAGCCCCAGACCGGTACCACAGCTCTCACCTTCAAATAAGTGGGGGGGTGGCAGGGGCCACGGACGAGCAGCGGTGAAGGTGGGGCCCCCCGCATACCTCCTCCCCTCGCAACTGGGACTGTCTGGAGCCCAATTGGTGGGAGTGATTTCCCCCCCCCCAAGAAGAAGGGACCTGGCGGGGGTCCCCAGGACCCCATCTCTAACACCGCAACTACACATCCCAGGTCTGCCCTGGGATCAGGAACCCAGAAAGAGGCCCCACGAGGAGGCACTTCTAAACTTAAACTAGCGTTGGGCCTACACTGAAGACGGCGTGGGGGGCAGGCCCCCGAACTGTTAACACACAGCTAGGAACCCCTCGGGACCTAGCGGCCCCGAGACAAAAGGTGGGGGGGGCCTGGTCACGGGAAATTGCCCTGTATTTCATATTACAGAACAGAGAAAAGCGGAGTCTACTCCGAGGACCCCCGACCCCCGGCAGGATGTCCAGAAGTAAGTCCAAGGACACCCGAGCCTCATCTAAGATGGCGAAAAAGCTCCAGGAGGGGCCACTGGCCCAGATCTGGGCCAAGGATTTTAGAGAGCAGAGACTTCAGGATCCCAAAGAGGGGTCCAGGCAGCCGTCCCGGTCACCACCCAAGACCCCGAAGACCCGCCGGTGACCCAATCTCTTCTCAGGACCCTTCTTGGTGAAATTGTTGAGAAAATCACGGAAGCAGGGCAGAAACAGATGGACGCGCTAAGGGCTGACCTGGCCGAGGGCCTACAAGGCATAAAAAAATACCTCAACAAAATGGAAGAGAGGGTGGATACGAACGAGAGGGCCATTCAGGAGTTGACAGAAGACGCACGAAAAGCAGACTCCCTACTGGAAACCCTGGCTGCAGCAACTCATTAACTTGAACTGAGGGCCGAGGACTTGGAGAACAGGTCCAGAATGTCCAATATACGGGTGAAGTCCCTGCCAGAAGCGGTGCAGGATCAGGACCTGGTCGAAACAATGAGATCAATATTTGGAGACCTCATGGAAGCTGATCAGTCCGATGACATTAAGTTTAACACGGTCCACAGGGCTGGGCCGAAGCGCCAGGAACCGGGAGCGAGACCACGGGATGTATTGGTGGCGTTCCACAGTTATGCACACAAAGAGAGGATCCTGCAAGCTGCTAGGAAGGGGGGGTCTGATAACCCATAATGGAATAGAAATACAGCTATATCAAGACCTATCCCAGATCACCTTGAATAGGAGGCGGCGCATGGCCCCGGTCCTGGCTTATTTAAGAGAAAACCAAGTGCGATACAGGTGGCTTCATCTATTTGCCCCCAGCTTTCAATCGCAGGGGAAGATCCACAAAATCATGACCTGTGACCAAGGAGTAGCTCTATTGGGCCTAGACGATGACACTCCACCGCCACGAGCGCTCCCATCAGGGCGAGCAATCTCCAGGAAGCCCTGGGAATGGTCAGAAGCTGGCCCGAAGAAATCAAGGAGGGAGCGCAAACACCCTCAGAGCAGATCCAAGTACCAGGACCAGGGGCCGGATCGGGGTGACCAGCCTGGGAAAGGGGGCCTACAAGAATAATAAGGAGCACAAACCATATCCCTAAATAAACCCTGGGGAGGGCATTGAGGGTTATTGAGTTCGGCTCTCGTGGACAACTCACGAGGGGGGCTTGGGGCCAGCCGAATTTGCCCGGAATGGGGGGAGGGGGGGCAAAAGGGTGGGGGGTGTTAAGATCCAAGTTTCAGGTCATGAGGACCCATCCAGTGGCCCATAATTCGAGGGCACACATCAAAGAGCATATGGCTAGGGGGTACACTGGGGTTAACTAGGTTTCACACGCTCTGCCCATATGGCTAACTCAGATGCACTGAAGGTGCTCTCATTAAATGTGAATGGCCTCAATTCCCAGGTAAAGAGGAAGAAAGTGGAGAGATTCCTCAAGCGTGAACAGCCCACGTAGTAGCTATGCAAGAGACCCATGTTCACACTAGAGACTCTCATATGATAAGGTTCCGGGGATATTCACGAGTGGTACAGGCTACGCAGGCTAGCAAGAAGGGGGGGGGGGTGTTAATTGCACTGAAAGACGGGCTTGATTTGACCATTGGAGACATCCAGAAGGATAACCAAGGCAGATACTTGGCACTGATACTCGAGGGGAAGGCGGAGTCATTTACGGTAGCATCCCTTTATGCACCTAATCTATATACAAAACATTGTCACCCGCTTAGGAAAATTTGCCAAGGTGAATATCCTCCTACTGAGGGACTTTAATTTAGCCTGGGACCCCGCCAAAGACAGGAGTTTTACCCCATGGGGTGCACAGGATGGACCATCAGGGGACCTGGTGAAGAAAATGCACGAGCTGGCCCTGGTTGATGCATGGCGCGAACTGTATGGGGGTGCTGAGAGATACACCTTCTATTCGCATGCACATAGGTCACACTCAAGGATAGACTATGCATGGATATCAAAAGCATTGTTGGGAAGAGCCATAGCCTTGGAAATAGGGGCAATAACCCTTGGAGACCACGCTCCACTTACCCTTTCAATAGCTAGACCAAAAGGGCCCCCAGGTATCTGGAAATGGAGATATCTGGTTGGGTTGTTCAGGGATCCAGTCCTGGTCAAGGAGATAGAGCAGGAAGTACTCGAATACACCAATCATAACAACTGGGAGGACACGACCCCTCAAATTTGGTGGGACGCCCTCAAGGCCACGGTTAAAGGCAGGATCATAGCGCTCAAGGCTAGAAGGGAAAGGGAGCTGAGCCTGGAGGAGCTATGACTAGAAGCTAGACTCCAAGAAGTCATGGCTCGAATGGGCGGTAGGTTGTCAGCAGCCACTAAGAGGGAATATAGAGCAGTGAGAGGTCAGTTGAACCTTATACAAACAAGGGCGGCCGAGCGGAATCTCCTCTGGCTGTGTCAAAGGTTCAATATTAAAGGTAATAAGGCAGACCGCTTGCTGGCCAGAAAACTCAGGAAGGAGGCAGGTGACAAAATGATCCTAAAAATAAAGGGCGAGAGAGGGGTCATGCTTACCAAGAACCCTGACATTGAGGGGAAATTCTGCAAATTTTATTCTGACCTCTATAGATCAGGGGAACCTACAAGTCCAGATCAGGAGGCTTATCTACGGCAAGCGGGGTGCCGTCGGACCTCCCAGGAAGATAGGGAGTTGCTGGAGGGGGAGATCACCACGGATGAAGTTAGAAGGGTGATTAATAACCTACCAACCAGTAAAGTCCCAGGCCCCGATGGGTGTGTTTCCGAAATTTTATAAGACACATAAAGAAGTTCTAATCCCCATTCTTACCAAATTGTTTAACTGTATAGGTTTCACAGGCAATCTCCCCAATTCTATGAATGAAGCCAAGGTCATTCTAATACACAAGAAGGGCAAAGATCCGACTGACTGCGCTTCCTACCGACCAACAGCCTTAATAAACGTAGATGCCAAAATCCACACCAAGGTCCTAGCCAACCGCCTTGAATCAATCCTTCCCAAATTAGTACACACGGACCAGTCAGGTTTTTATTAAAGGTAGGCAAACATCGGACAATGTGAGAAGACTGGCCCACCTGATCGAAAAGGCACAGCAAAAGAACATCCCGTCCCTTCTCCTGGCAATCAACGCTGAGAAGGCTTTCGATCGGGTCGAATGGGGGTTCCTGTTCGCGGCTATGGGCGGAATGGGCTTTGGCCCGGGTTTCATTTCGCGAGTAAGGGCAAATTACCGAAACCCAACAATCCGGCTAGCAATAAACGGCCAAATATCAGCCCCAGTTCGGGTAGAAAGGGGCACGAAGCAAGGCTGCCCGTTGTCACTGCTCCTCTACGCCCTTCACTTGGAACCATTCCTGGAGACGGTGAGAGCGACCGAGGATATAAAGGGGGTCCCGTTTTGGTGGTGAGGAAGACAAGATCGCTGCCTTCGCAGACAATATGATCCTGTCGCTGACCCAACCGAACACTTTCTTGTCGGCAGTGGCGAGGGAACTTGACAGGTTCGGCCAAGTAGCAGGCCTAAAAATCAATGCCCACAAATCCGAAGCGCTCCCCCTTACCTTGTCTGCTAGCGTGGTCCAGGACGGCTTATAACTATAGATGGGTTGACTCCTCACTAAAGTACTTGGGAATTCATCTGACGAAGACCACGGGGGAATTATACACGGCAAACTACCCTCCGCTTCTCCAGAAGGTGAAATCGAAATGGGTTGATTGGGGGCCCCTCGAAATCTCGTAGATGGGTAGAATGAACACCCTGAAGATGACAATCTTGCCCCTGCTCCTTTATCATTTTTCGGCCCTCCCTGTTAGAGTCCTGGTGACTTTCTTTAGGAACCTACGGAAAATAACCAGTCGCTTTGTCTGGAATCGTAAACGCCCGAGAGTGGTGGCCTCCCTCATGAAAGCTTTGCCTGACAGGGGTGGGAGAGCCGGATTTTAGGGTATATTACCTGGCAGCACAGATTAGAGTGATCAGAGACTGGCAAAGAAATGACAGAGGCAAGGTGTGGATGCGAATGGATAAAGCGGTGGTGGGAGGGGACCTGGTGGAGGTTCTGTGGTTGCCGAGGCACGATAGACCTTCCCGAATGTATTGCAGTGATATAACATCGACTACAGGAGATGCGTAGGATCAAGATATTAATAAGGCACACATTACCACCTTCCCATCCCCGTACACGCCCCTTCATGGGAACCCACAATTCACACCAGCTGTCGCCAATGCACAGGCCTTTGATCCTTGGTTCCAGGGGGGTGCCGGATGGTGTGGGACATGTTGATGGGGGGGCAAGGTGAAACAATTTGAGCAGTGTAAAAAGGAATTTGGCTTGGGGGAGAAGCAGAGATTTTCCTATCTCCAGATCAGACACTGGGTCTCCCAGCAGTCACTTAAACAGGCGGGCACGCATGGCCTTACCCAGTTTGAAAAGTACGTAGATACAGACTCAGGAGACAAGGGGGTGGTCTCGTCCATTTATAAACTTATTAAGCAGCAAGAAACCCTTCAGTCCAGGAACGATATGGTTAAATGGGAGAAGGATGTAGGGACGAGCATAGAGGCATCGGAATGGGGAAGGCTTTGGCCTCTGATCCCGAAACTTGCAAGATCCATACAAATTCGCAAGATTTGGTTGAAACTGATGCAAAGGTGGCACCTAACTCCACTCAGGTTAAATAAAATATACCCCAACGTTTCAGGGTTGTGTTGGAGGGAGTGTGGCTCAGTGGGCTCTTGGGCTCATGTCTGGTGGGAGTGCCCCAAAATTGATCCCTTTTGGTCTCAGGTCCAGGCCGCGATTGCCCAGGTGCTCAGAGTTAGCGAGGTCAAAATAGAGGGCTGGACTTATTGGGCCTCAATGGGATGCTGACAACACTTGCCACTTGGGCGGACCACAAACTTTACACGATAATGATGATGGCGGCTGCGCTGGTCCTTGCCCGGAAGTGGAAGTCGAGGGACCCCCCTCCACAGGAACACGAGTGGATTGCTAAACTGTGGTCGCTGGTGGCCATGGAGTGGCTCACATACTAATATTCAGGGGTTGCATATGCGATTCATGTCGGACTGGGCTAACTTGTTAATATACCTAAAAGCCGGGGCTCGCCGGGCCTGATGTCCCAAAGCAATGGAACTACTGGGCATTATTAGACTACAGGACGAATCGGACCTGGGATGACTTGGGTTTGTTAACGCATCCACCATGGGGAGCGGCCGACTAGAGAACTTGATGCAACGGCCCAACCTGGTAGCCTGGCCTATATATAACATGAACTATATTTCTAATTCTAATTGAGTTTTTCTGCTATCTTCAGTCGTCTTGGATCTGGGGAGGGGGTGTGATGGGAGGCAGGGGTCGGGGGAACCGGTTGCGGGCATGGGGTTTACATTCACCTGTTTTATTGAGAAATGTTAATAAAAACTTAATAAAGATAAAAAAATGACCGAGGTTCCCAGCCTGACGACAGGGAATATTCACAGCATGTGAATCCATGAAAGATACCAACGCTGGAGAAATAGTTACAGGTAAGAAACTACTCCCTTAGCAGCTCTCCCCTGCTGCTCCGTCAGTAAGCCTGTTGAGTGAAGGGAGACTCTGGGTCTTCAGGTGGCTTAAGAGGGCTACTGTGAAGGCAGCCCCTCTGGTCTCCAGTACCCTGTACTTTTTTTCTTTGTCAAAATCATTTTATTAGCAGCATATTATTTATTTTTTTCAAAAACCTCTATAAACTACAGGTTAGTGGAATCAGAAGTATGAATGTCATAATCATGGAAACCCTTCAAATGGTCAGTGCCTCCCCTTGCAGATTTGTGTTTTTAAAAAACAAAGAAAATATCAGATACAACCACTTGCTTCCTGCTCTTATCTACCCCATTCCAGTAGAAAAATGGGGAAGGTGTAGACACGGTTAAACAGAAGGTAAGAAGTGAAATATGTGGAGAGAGTATGGACCAGTAATGAAAAAAATAATTTCCATTGACTCCACTCTGACCACAAAAAGAGCCTCATCTGGCAGGTTGTCTCCCAATACTCAACCTTCCCTCCACAGAAGAAATGCAGAACCCAGCAAACAAGAGAAAACACCCAGCAAACTCTACAATGTGAAAATACGATTCCAGCTATATTACAAACCCACAGCCCAACCAGGCATTAACTTCAAGTGGCATCCTCTGTACGATCGCCTTAAAAAAACTTTTAATGTGGATACTTGTGTGAAAATGTAAGTCTTCCAATTCAACAAAGCTCTGCCAGTTATAATAGCCATTTGCAATTCCTTAATGAACAACTTTCCTAATTCAGAGCATCTCCTATCTTTTCAGCTGAGATTAATGACACAGGTGTAGAGATATCGCGAGAGTACCCTACTCTCGCGAGATCTCGCGTAGGCGGCTAGGACCGCCCCCGCGCGCTTCGCGCGCATTACGGGAGCACCAGAGGACGCGGCAAGACGCGTCCTGCCGGCTCCTCTGAGATTTGGGCCTGGGGCCTTTACTAACTTTGGACACTCCTGTCTCCCAGCCCAGGAACTGCTATTAGGCAACACTGCTTAGCCCCAGGCCTTGAGATGCTTATATGTTGATGGCAGTTTGTTAAGTGTTGAATAAAGCCATCCTGCCAGTCATCACGCCTCCTGTCAACTGTACTAGATTATACAACATAATTTGGCGACGAGGATCACCACTACAACCCACGTGGAAACATGCAAGGAGCGACGCCGCCACCCCCCTTCCTGCAAACTCCAGGTAAACCGGCAATTCCGTGGCCGCAATGGCAACCCCTGTTCACGACGTATGTAGAGGCTCTAGGAGGGGCAGGATTTTCAGCGGCACGGCGCAGGGCTATGTTACTTAATGCCTTGGGAGTGGAAGGACAGCGGGTGTTTGAGAGTCTCACCCCGATCCCGGTGGCTGGCGACAACGATGACGTCTTTAAGGAGGCGGTTAGGAGAATAGTGAAGAGATTTGCCAGTAAAGAGAACACGGTGTTGCATAGAATACGCTTTTACACTCGCAGACAAGAAATATCCGAACCGGTCGACGATTACGTCACCAAGCTTCGAGAACTGGCGGCGCTGTGCAATTTTGGCAACAATGCAGAAAGCCTCATCTGTGACATGTTGACAGTCCACACCAACAGCAGAAAAGTTCAAGATAAATTCATCATGGAGAAAGAATTGCAACTGGAGAAGGCGATCGAAATTGCCAGGGAGGTTGAAGAAACCGCGGGAAGACGAAAAGAACTCACGGGAACCCAGGGTTCTGCGGAAATCCAAGCCGTCACATTTCACTCAAAGAAAGAAAGATATACACCGGACACAAGAGAAGGGAGAGGAGGTAAGAAAGAACCTCTGAAATGCCACAGGTGCACCAGCACGAAACACCTGGCATTCGATAGGGAGTGCCCAGCTAGAGATAAGGAGTGCTCAATCTGCAAACGCATTGGCCATTTTTCGGTGGTATGTCGGTGGAGAAACAAGAAGGTCACCAGTGTTAACACCGATCACACTAGGGAGCAAGAATCGTCCTCAGAAGATGAGGGGAGACCCACAGTCATCATGGTAAACAGCACAAGGGCAAGAAGAGAAATGCCCCATTGCACGATCAAAATTGATGGTTGCGAAACAAGAGTGATGGCGGACTCTGGATCGGATCTCACCATAATACCTCTACGAACATACAAGGAAATGGTCGGAAAAGAAAAGGTCCAAGTTCTCACCACACGCCACAAACCCACAGTATTTGGAGGGGCGTCAGTTGAACTGCTGGGATATATCAAAGGGAAGGTGGAGTTTAAAGGAAGAGAAACCACCACCAGAATTTATTTCAGCCACGAAGGCCCAGCAGTGCTGGGATGGGACGACCAAGACAAGCCCAAAATCAAGTTGGACCCCAGCACAGAAGACCAGGTACGGTCTGTCTGCGCGAGGGATGGGCCCATAGTCAAGAGTGACTACCCAAAACTCTTCTCGGAGGAGCCGGGTCACATAAAGGGCTTTGTCCATAGAATAATGCTAAAAAAAAATGCCGTCCCGGTCAAACATCGCGTGCGGCCAGTGCCAGCAACCGCAAGAGACACGCTCAGGGATCAGTTGGACAAAATGAGAGCGGAGGGGGTCATTGAAGAAGTTGAAGCGTCAGAATGGCTGAGCCCAGTAGTGCTGATAAAGAAACCGAACTCGCATGAATTAAGGGTGTGCATAGACCTTCGCAGCTTAAACTTAGAAGTCATCACCGACAACTACCCGCTACCGAGCATAAATGAACTCATTTTGTTGATGAAGGAAGCCAAGATTTTCTCAAAACTGGATATGAGAAACGCATACCACCAAATACAATTGCATGAAGAGTCTAAACCCCTCACAGCGTTCATCACACCATTTGGCACCTATCAGTTCACCAAGATGCCATTCGGGTTATCGTCGGCAGCATCAGCGTTTCAACGCATGATGGATGTGTTGTTACGTAAGGTCAAAAATGTTGCATATTTCCAGGACGATATCCTTGTGTATGCAGGGGATGAACAAACGCATGATGCCACATTGAAAACGGTCCTGACCAAGTTGCAGGATGCAGGGGTGAGACTACGCTATGAAAAATGTGCATTTAAAGTGAAAGAGGTCGAATACTTGGGGTACAAAATCTCTGAAAAAGGGATAAGCCCGAAACAAAATCTTATGCATGCAATCATAGAAGCACCAGAACCGACCAGCAAAGATGAAGTAAGATCATTTTTGGGACTGGCAGAGTACTACGCTAAATTTATTCCCTTGTTCTCTGAAACCTCAGCACCACTCCGTGACATACTCAAAAAGGGTTCGGTATTCTCGTGGCAAGAACCCCAGAGGAAGGCGGTTGAAAGTATAAAACGGCACATCATGGAAGCGCCGTGTTTACAGCCATTTAACCCGGAGTGGGATACGGTCATCACCACGGATGCCAGTGCATACGGACTAGGTGCAGTTCTTACGCAGAAGAAGGGGGACACGGAGCATGTGGTAGCCTTTGCCTCGAAGGCTTTATCCTCGGCAGAACAAAATTACTCCACCATAGAAAAAGAAATGTTGGCGTGTGCATGGGCAGTAGAACATTTTCGAACATATGTGTGGGGCACGAAATTCAAGTTGGTGACGGACCACAAACCCCTCATGCACATGCTCAGCCCAGGAGGTACCAAAGTGTCCACACCCAGATTGGCACGCATTGCAGCAAAACTGCAGGAGTACACGTTCGAAGTGCAGCACATATCGGGGTGGAAGAATTCGCAGGCTGACTGCATGTCTAGATTGCCCGAAGGTAAAGACAAGGCCACCACGTTTCTAAGAGGAGAATGCATAGTAGCATCGATCACTGACATAAAAGCACCTGAGTATATGGAACTCAGCGAGAAACATTGGCTGGAAGAGGACAAGAAAGATCCGGCCATGGCGAAAATCCGTCAGTGGATCAAGGAAGGGTGGCCAGGGGAAAAAATGGTGCCGGAAGGTATGAGACCCTATTGGAAGGTAGCCGAAGAGATATCGGAAACAGACGGAATTATAATGAAGACGGACCAGATAATCCCACCCATGGGCATGAGGAGCACCATCCTATGCAGAGCCCCCGCTGGTCACCTGGGAAACACGATGACCCGGCGCAGAGTCCGGGAGGCCTACTGGTGGCCGTCCATGGACCAGGAGATTCGCACCATGATAGAGCGTTGTCATGAGTGCCTCAATAGTGACAAAAGACTGAAACTCAGACAGGCACCCCTAATTCCCACAGAAATACCAGAGGCGGTATGGTCAAAAGTGGGCATAGACTTTATAGGACCACTGGAAGCGATGGCACCAGAACATCGGTACGGCATAGTGCTGGTTGATTACCTATCCAAGTGGGTCGAGGCAGAGTTCGTCCCGAACATTACCACTGCGACGGTAATTGAAGTCCTCACAGAAATTTTTCAAAGAGAAGACCTCCCCAAGGAAGTGGTAACTGACAATGGGGTGCAACTGATCTCACGGGACATGGAACAATTCCTAAGAAAGAACAATATAGGCCAAAGGAAGGCGGCCTTGTACCACCCCCAAGCAAATGGGCTTGTTGAGAGGGCCAACAGGTTCATTAAGGGAGCCATACAACTAGCCATGGCTTCGGGGATGGACCCCCTAAAAACTACCAAGGAGGCCATAGCGGCCCACAGACTCACCCCTAACGGAATAACGCAAATATCTCCGTTTCGGATGTTGAGAGGGAGGAGTGCAGCCTCCACGCTCATACCACCTTGGTTATCCAAAGTGAGAGAAGATGAAGCCGTGGACATGTCGGAAGTGGTGTGGAGAATTGAAAACAGCAAGGCACGCATGAAAACATGGAGTGACCAAAGAAGAAGAACCCGGCAAGCGTCAGACATTGGAGGGGGAGATTGGGTTAAAATAAGACTACCAAAAAAGGACCCAATCACGGGCTCTCGGTTCAGCAGACCCACCAAAGTGGTCCACAGGGGAACCAATCATGTCCGCACAGAGGACGGGCGCACATGGAATCTGGAAAGAGTAGCCTTATATCAGAAGAGACAAGAAAGAGCAAGAACCCCGGAGAGAACATCTGCCGAAGAAGGAATAGACAACGAGCGAAGGGAACCCCGGGAGCCCGAGAGAAACGACAAAGAAAGGGAAGAAACAGAGATGGAACCGGGATCACCCTTGCCGGAACCCGAACAGGAGCAGCAGGAAGATCACACTGGGAAGGGTGACCGGCCGAGAAGAGAGCACAGAAGACCGGTGAGATACACTGACTATGTTATGCAATGAACCTCCTATTTCTTTATCAAAGGGAGGTGTGTAGAGATATCGCGAGAGTACCCTACTCTCGCGAGATCTCGCGTAGGCGGCTAGGACCGCCCCCGCGCGCTTCACGCGCATTACGGGAGCACCAGAGGACGCGGCAAGACGCGTCCTGCCGGCTCCTCCGAGATTTGGGCCTGGGGCCTTTACTAACTTTGGACACTCCTGTCTCCCAGCCCAGGAACTGCTATTAGGCAACACTGCTTAGCCCCAGGCCTTGAGATGCTTATATGTTGATGGCAGTTTGTTAAGTGTTGAATAAAGCCATCCTGCCAGTCATCACGCCTCCTGTCATCTGTACTAGATTATACAACAACAGGTCTTGGAAAACAAAAACAAAAAACTCCCTTTTCTTTCTGTTTAATGTGTTTCATCTTGATGGCAGAAGTCAACAACAATGTCCTTTCTTAAGAATCATGTAATGCTCTTGTCATAGGTTTACCGTTCATAAGTGGCTCTGTCAGAGCTTTCATTGTCAAACAATACTTTGGTCAGCTCAACCGGGGGTATTAGCACTGAGGCCCATATATGTGCACAAAAGTGTGTTGAGAACATCCTGGACAAAAGACTGCAATTTACCAAATGGAATATCGTGTGGGGGGATTCCTAGGATTTTCAAATGTCTTGCTCAAGCCCAATTTCCAAAGAGCTCATTCTGCCTTCATTCTCATCACAGAAGAAGCATTTCATTGCTGGAAGCAAATACAGGTATCCTGAGGATTAGAGTTTTTTTGCAGAGCAGAATGTAGGGTTGAAACTGCTGCTTCTATGTCTTTCAGTTTTCGGCATGTTCCACCCTATAGGTAAGACTTTGTTTCTTTCCCCATTGATGTAGTTTGTGAGGCATGATGACAGATTTCATAATGCTACTTTTGCTCTCTGATAACCCTTTAGAATTGTCTACTTCGGCTTGCCCATGGTCCACCTTCTGCCTAGTCGTTTGCTGGCAGCTGTCAAAAAGATCTGTTGGGCCTTTGATTTTGTCCTACCCATGTTGTGTGGGTACAATCAGCAGAGAAACTGGATAATAAAAGAAATGAACTGAAGTCTTCACGATGAGTGGAAAAGGGGGCCATGGCTTTGTTTTGCAAAGATACCCAAGGAGGCACCACCTATGTGCCAGTTAACTCTCCTCCACTATTCATACTCTGTTATTGTGGGTCCCACACACTGCCCTGCTGTCGCAGGTTACCAAAAACAGTGATGGATAACCATTCAAGATTTAACCAACGCACCTCTCCAATGGCAACTAGACCATCGAAACTTAACATGCACAGTCTGACAAGGCAGAGGGGAAGCCACTCCAGTCCAATAAAAGCAGATCAGGAGACCTGTTGAATGACAGTGCATCACATGTTCCTCCATCATTCCTTCTTTTAGATCCCTGTACAACATGCTGGGAGCAGGAAGGCAGATCATGCAGCAGAGTCCTCGCAAGAGCTTCAAGTCAACACATCCATCTTTGTCTCGACTCCACTCCACCTGTGAGTATTTTTTTCCTTGCAAGGATGAAGGGAAAATGGCCACCGTGCCACTGTACACAACTCTGGGGCTCTGCAAACCCGAGTGGAGTTCAGTTTTCCAGAGATGGGGAATGGGAGTAGCCAATCCCAGTACATGTTTGCAAGTGGATTAACTGTTCATCTCTTGGAGTGAAAATTAGCAGAAATGTGGAGGTCACAAACTAAGTAGCCATCTTGGTTGCGGCTCTACAGAGCTCAATACAGCATCTTTAAAATAATCAACCACTCTAAAGCTCGGTCAAACTTTACCACATCTAATAAATCCTGTCTCCCATCTAACAATTCTACTATTTATCAAAGGCAGGACTGGAAAGTTATCTAACTTCTTTCAGTTTCATCATTATTTTAAGACCACCTTAAGGCTAATCGTTAAGGGCACTGCACCTTAAATACAGCAGCCATATATAGTTTCAATAAACAATGGCTGTTGCATCTGGGGACTCTTTACACCTCCCCCCCGTGTATTTTTTATTTTAATCATACATCAAGTATTATACCTTCTTTTACTTTGCACTATAACTTTCTATTTGCGTGCACAAGGGCCCTTATCTACAACTACTGGGGAACCTAAAAGACCACAGATTATTTTCTCATCCAACAGTGTAACTCTTTATTTATTACAATATTTATATAGCACTTTTAGGCCAAAGCACTGTACAAAATGATCGGACAGTACAATAATAGTAAATGACAAAAGCATGAGCCATAGAGTCTCATATGACAACACAACAAACATTGTAAAAAAGCAACCCGCAATACAAATCAGACTTTTGACATTTCTTGAATTAAATTTGAACAGGAGGAATCCAAGATTGCCGCTGGGGTGTGAAGCTGCACTTTCCCATGCTTCGTGCTGGCCTCCCTAAAGGTGGCAACTTTGAGCTTAAAAACAGGTGAAATAGAAGGATCAAAACACTCCTTCCAATGGAAGGCATAAAAAGACCTTGAATATAAGGGGACAACAGAAGCAGCCCCTTATGAAACGTATCTGATCAAGGGACGGGTGGAGGAAACAAGTGTGCCTCGTGCCAAAACGTAGCGGAGCCGGGACCGCCAGCCAGAGGAGGAGCCACCCGATTTCACAGGGACCCGCCAACTGGAGGAAGAGCCTCCCAACACCGCAAGGAAGTGGAACCTGATTGGGCTCAAGAGTGTCTCCCCACCTCCGGCTTGTCAAAGAACTAACTTAGATCCAGGTATCCGGCCAGAAGAACCAGCAGCACAGCGGGCAGGAAATATGTCAGCCTGCACGGAGCGAGAGGTGAGGAGAAGGGGCTGAGGAGTGAGGGAGCAAGGCAGAGACTACACAAAAGAGGGACAGAGCCAGGCAGAGGGCTCGATGGACAGCGGGAGCGGGGTAATGAGTGTGGCGCAAGAGGAGGTGAAGGTGCTGAAGGAGGTCGAAGGGGAAATTGAATCTCACAACAGGGGCTCAGTGAAGGTAGGGTCACTCCGCAATTGGCACATCAGGGACATCAGGGGCCTGGAAAGACAACAAGCTCCCTGCAAGGTATCATAGGCACAGTGAAGACATATCAAATATGTGATACCCGCACAGTAAAAAGAGAGCTGGGAAGTGCATTGCTGGAGGAGCATCCACCTACACCCCCCAAATAGGGATTTGAGATCCTCACGTAAACTGCAAATATACAATCGTAAGAACCCAGAAGTAACTCCCTGTGGTGGAAATTTAAGGTTAGTCACTGCTGCAACAACATATTCTGGGCCTCAGAACACACAGGAAGTCTGCATAAAGCTTCTAAACCTATTCAGATGCCAAAGCCTAAAGGGAAGCAATCCTCAGCAATACAGGGAGCCACTAAGTGGACGAAAAGGGGCCAGTTGGAAAAGTACTGGCAGCAGCACAGGGAATAGGATCCATCGACGAGACAGGAACACAGCAGCAGCAAACAAGACCATCAGGAGAACAAAAACATGGCTTTCAGTAAGGAAGATCTGCAGGAAGGCCTTAACGGCATGGAAGACAGGATGACATTTTTTCAGGAACAAATGGTCAACTTAAAGGAAGATTTGAAAAGCTCCCTGAAAAAAATGAGAGAAGTGATAAACACCCTGGGGAAAAGGGTAGACCTTACTGAACATGGCCTGTCTGAAGTAAGCAGTGATACCCGTCAGAACTCAGAGCTGCTGGAACAAATTGTGTTGGTGACACATAATCTGGAAATCCAATCAGAAGATCTCAAAAACTGTTCTAGAAGGTCGAATATAAGGATCAAAGGCCTGGCAGCAACAAATGGAGATGCAGAGCTAAAACTACTGGTTCAACAATGTTTTGCCAACCTTCTGACAGAAGCCACCCCAGAGGACATTTGTATAGACCGCATCCAGAGGGTGGGCCCCAGAAGGTTTGGACTGGGAGACAGACCAAGATAGGTGCTGGCAGCCCTGGCATCCTATGAAGAAAAAGACTAAATCCTCTGAGCAGCCAGGGGTCAGACTTCTATCTCAATAAATGGCTCACAAGTCCTCCTCTTCCAAGACCTAGCGGCAACTACACTACAGACAAGAAGAGCAATGTGCCCAGTGACGAAGGCTCTCATGGATAATCAAATTCCATACAAATGGACATTTCCTTTCGGCCTACTATTCCCGTGGGATGGAAAACAGCAGATGGTCACTACATGCTCGGAAGGCCTCTCAATACTGGGTGTAGAAGATGGGGAGACGGGTACCAGGGGGAACAGGTGAGGGGCCCCACGGCAAAGTAATAGACCCTGGGAGTGGTCCACGGAGAAGGGAGAAGAGGAGATAAATTGAAGGGCCCTTTTATGAAACAGATGAAATGAAGACTGATTATAGAGAACAATGGAGGGAAGCCAAGGAAAGACATTGATATCTCACTGGGAGAGACTTTGGGGGAATTAAACGGGAAGAAGTGGGAATACTAAGGGAAGGAGTGAATACAGAGGTACTCCTCAGACCACATGGGCTAGGCTGGGTATATGTGAGGGAACCACTTGGAATTCACAGAAGGTTATCAACCTTGATTTGCGGAAAAAAACGTGGGCCAGTTCCCAAAATCATTTGGGATGTATAATTGGATACCATGCCTTGACCAGGAGAGGGAAGGGTGGGAGGGTTCGGATGGGGGGAACGCAATGTTGGAAGCTAAGAAGACAACATGGGAAAGGGACAAACTAGGATCAAACAGTAACACGTAGTGGCAGAAGCAAGGGCAAAGTAAATTCTCTCCTAACATCTAGAGGGAAGTCAAACAGGGGTGGACAGAGCCTACATCGGAAAAAGCATAAGGAGGGACAGAAGGACAAGCTCCTGAAGAGCATACCCCATGGCAGGGTGTAGTTCACTGAATATACTCTCACACAACGTATGGGGCTTGAACACCCCTAGAAAGTGGAAGAAATTAGAAGTGCAATTTAGCAGAGGGGCAGCGGACATAGTTCTTCTGCAGGAGACACATATTAAAAGGAGCAATAGTACTAGAGTGCGTATATAGCAGCTTGCACATATATATCAGGCGAACGCCAAAAATAAAACAGCGGGAGTTCTGATGGATCTGAGAAAGGTGCTGGGAGCTAAGGTAATTAACTCCCTGGGCAATCCTAACAGTAGATATTTCTTTCTTCAGATTCGCCTGGAGGATAAAGTATTCATGGTAAGCACCCTATATGCCCCCAACACAGGACAACAGACTTTCAAATATCAGGCTCTGGGGAAATTGGAAATGTTTGCGGTAGGGGAAGTCCTCTTGACAGGGGTCTTCAATCTAGCATGGGACTCAAGATAAAGACAGGAGCAATCAAGGGCCCAACAGAGCAAGTGGTACATCCAGTGCCCTAAGAGAAACATTTACATATCTAGCATTAAGCATCAGCACTATTCTCGAGACCGTATCTAGCATCGTACGGTCTCGAGAATAGATTATATATGGTGAACTCCAGGGAAACTGGGGGCATTAATGGAGATAAGAACAGACCCAATCTCCATGTCGGACCATGCCCCTTTATGGGTGCAGTTAAGAAATATGACACTGCAGAGACAGTTGTGTTCCTGGAAAATGCCTAGAGAAGTACTATATGACACCATAGCATGGGATAAATTGAGGGAGAAGACCAGAACCGACTTTGAAATAATTGACACACAAACCCCCCCCCCCCCAAGATGTAGTTTGGGACGACTTTAAGGCAGTGCTCAGGGGAGCATTAATCTCCACGCGGGAAGGAGAAAAGAGTAGGGAAAGGCTAGAAAAACACATGGAGGTAGAACTGAAAGAGGCTCAGATCAGAGGGTATTAGCTGGATAAGTTAAACTACAGCAGGGTTAAGGATTGCATGAGACAATTAGTTCTTCTACGAACGAGTAGGGAAGAGAAAGCATTACTGAATCTAAAACAGAGGTAATATATAAGGGCGGACACGGCAGACAAAATGCTAACGAGACTCATAAAGCAACAGGCGATTAAGTAATATAGATAGTATCAAGCTGGCAGACGGCACAACTGTTACAGAGACCGGAGACGACATAGAATCCTTTTTGTCATTGTATACACAACTTTACTCCACGGAGAGACCGGATCAACAAACCATACAGGAATTTCTAGACAGGGTACAGCTGCCTAAGGTTTCCCAGGTAGACATGGATGTCCTTGAAAAAATATAACGGAAGAAGAGGTGGGAAGGATTATCAAAACCCTGCCCAGTAATAAAGCGCCTGGCCCAGATGGATTCCCTGCACTTATCTATAAAACATTAAGCAAGGATCTCATTCCATTTCTAACAAAATGATTTAATGAATACCTGCTATCAGGGGGGTATAACGTGTTCTATGTCCGAGGCAAGGGTCGTTCTTTTTGGGAAACCGAACAAAGATTTGAGGAACTGCGGTTCATACCAGCCTACAGCATTACTAAAAATAGACGCCAAAATATATATGGAAATCCTGGTGGATAGAATAAAGAACGTTCTGCCGACAGTTATAGGCCAGGACCAATCGGGCTTCATTGCTGGTAGGCAAACATGGACTAATATAAAAAAAGGTCAGCAATATGATTGAAAAGGCAGAAATCAAACAGATTCTGGTGGTACTAATATCACTAGATGACGAAAAGGTATTCGACAGTGTGGAATGGCCATGCCTATTCCAAGTAATGAAGCACATGGGGTTCGGCCCTAATTATATTCAAGTGGTGGAAGTAAACTACAAAGATCTGTTGCTTAGACTTTCCATCAACACACAAACTTCAGACATAATTTGTATAGAGCGGGGCACGAGGCAGGGCTGCCCCCTTTCACGCTATTTATATTCCATTTTCCTGGAACCGTTGCCAGACATAATTAGATCAGATACTGACATAAAAGGGATCCCATTTGGTAGGGAAATTCATAAGACAGTGGCATACACAGGCGTTATGCTGATGACAATACTGGAACCGGAAAGGTCAATTGGTCTTGGTTAAAGTATTGGCTGGACAAAAGAAGATATCTGGACTTCAAATAAATATGACCAAGTCAGAACTGATGGAGATGGTTGTACCGAGAGAACAATCTGAGGCCTTGCGCAGGAGCTCTCCCTTCAAAGTAGCTGTAGAAAGTATCTCATATTTAGGGGTAGCTCTGACTAGTAAGATGTCCACCGTGTATAAGGCCAACTACCCTGAGATTTTAAAGAAAACATAGGAGGACTTCTTGAGATGGACCCCTGTCCGAATCTCTTGGCTGGAGCGAATAATTACGGTCAAGATGATGACGCTCCCTAGATTTCTGCATACATTTCAGGCCCTCCCGATTGCAGTCCCACAGTCGTTCTTCAAGGTGATAAATAGGTGGGTATAAAAGTTTATTCGGCAGAATAAAAGCCCCAGTGCGGTCTTGGATCTGCCTAACACTCAAAGGCATGGAGGGGGGTTGGGACTAGCCAACATAATGAGATATTATGAAGCAGCCCAATTGAGAGTGGTGCGAGAATGGTTTACAGAAAGCAGGGAAAAGGTGTGGGCTAGGATGGACAGAGCAGTCACATGGTGCGCCCTCTGGCTGGTCTACTCCAGCTACCAGGGAAAGATAGGCCCCCAAGCGCTGGACGCAGCGTGGTCCTACTCACTACATGCGACATCTGGGATAAGTGGTTAAAAAAGGGACATCTTTGAACCCGTTCACCCCACTGTTCGAGAACCCAAGCTTCACCCTGGGGACAGAAAAGGGCAAATTGGTCAATAGCGGAGGCATGAGTGCAGAAAGGTGGGAGACATGGTGTGGGATGAAGAGATGGCGACATTTGAAGAATGCAAAACTCAATTGGGAGTGAAGGAAGGTGAAAGATATGAACATATACAATTTAGACACTGGTTAAAGCAACCAGACATTCGAAACGGAGCAATACGACAACTGACAGAATTTGAAAGATACATAACCACACATTGGGGAGATAAGCACCTAACCTAGAGCATCTACGCTATCCTTCAGGGCTGCTCAGCGCGAGAAAAATTGCCATATCAAGTAGCTTGGGAGGGCACAACAAGATCAGATATTACACAGGAACGGTGGGAAGGCTTATGGAAGAACATCCCAAAGCTAACTAGGTCCTTACAATTAAGGGAAGCCTGGTATAAGATGATGCTACAATGGCATTACACACCCATTAAACTTCACAAAATGTATAAAACAACCTCACAGGAGCGCTGGACGGTAGGGGGATTGGAGGCACATGTGGTGGGATTGCCCTAAAATCAGGGAATTCTGGGATGAGGTGATAGCTCAGATAAAGAACACTATGCCAGAATGGCAAGAACTTCCCCTAGGGTGAATTTATGCAGACTATTAGACCCGGAATGGTATTCAGTTTTGAAACCCCAAAAGAGTTATGTGTTACGCTCACCTGGTCTCTGTGGGGGCATTGGGGCACAGTTGGAGCCCTCCCAGGAGTTGACTCCCTCGGATCGCTTCCCTCCCCCAACTGCTGCGTTTTCATGGACCTGAAATACTGGAACTGTTCCTGAGAGAAGATGAGAGGCAGTGAGGATAGCGTGATGATGTCGCGGTTCCCCTCGACCCTTTTGTGGCAAAATGTAGTACGCAGGAGTTTGCGCATGCAAGCTCACCTGTTTTTATTTAAGGATGAGCTCTCCGTCCTGCTTCCTTCAGCAGGGGCACTGTGGGTGGACCTAGTTGTGTCACTGGTCCAGATCGCAGAGGTCCAGGCCGGCTGCGACCTTTCCGTCTTGAAGGTAAGTGTTAATAACTATGCTTATTGTCTGTATTCTTTATGTTCATTCTTCCCCAATGATTATTGTTCGTAACCCTGTATTGTTCTCTCTTCCCCTTAGTGATGAAGATGGCTCAGGAGCGCGTAATGGTGAAAGTCTATTCCGGATGACCCACTGATGGTAAGTGGACAGTTCTAGAAGTTGCACCAAGTTCGTGAGTGGCGCTGCTTTAACGTGTTAAAGTCTGTGTGATTGCTCACCTTGTGTTTCTTATTCCCTTTGCAGGTGTGGCTGATCGGAGTTAGCTGGTAAGCGGTTTCCGAACTCCAGCAGGCTGCCAGACATGAAGATCCGCGTGGGTGCTACGCTCGAAGATGACCCATGTTGCTGGGAGTTCGGGGCAGGTAAGGATGTTGAGCGGCACCCGTGGAGGATTCGAGAAGACAGGTAAGATGAAGGCGGCTGCTGCAGAGTCGGAAGCGATAGCGGTGCTTCTTCGGGCGGTGGCGTGGCTGAATCCAGGTAAGTTGCGCGCGGCGACTGCAGAGTGGGAAGCTGATGGCAGAGCTTCCAGCGATGGTGAGGCTTCAAGGTAAGATGCACTCGACGGCTGCAGAGTGGAAAGCTGATGGCAGTGCATCCCATGATGGTGTGACTGCATCCAGGTAAGGTACTGGAGGTTTCCGAAGACTGGAGATGCACGTGCTGGACCAGGTAAGATGCTGGAGGGATCCGTAGACTGAAGACGCACGTGCTGAACCAGGCAAGGGTCTTCTGGGCGGCGGTAAGTGTTACGCTGCTCTTAGCAGACTTACGCGAAGCGCCAGTATGTGGGTGGGGACGACTTATATAGCCTGGCCCCAGCCACTCCCCTTAGGCCCCGCTTTGTGGCCCCACCTTGCTCCTCCTCCTGTCTTCTGCACGTGCCTTGCCTGGTATTGATAGGGCCCCGCCCGGCCTTGTTGTACGTGCCTTCTGTGTTCTGTGTGCTAAGCACACTTTGTAATGAGCTTGGTGCCATAGGCGCCAAGACTGGGTCCATTGGGACCCTGCAAGAAGTGAAGTACTGGGCCTTTGCCCAGTAGCCATGACAGCATGATGACACAATTGATAACTGCCTGGCTAGTGATAGCAAAAAATTGGAAACAAAAGGATCCCCCTACAAAGCTGGAATGGACATGCAAAATATGGGACATAATAGTGATAGGGTGGATCACTTACTCTATACAAGGAGATGCAGATAAATTCTGGATAGACTGGGGAGAGCTGTTAGAATACTTACAAAGTGACCCCATGGAACAATGGTGCCCCCAAAACGTAAAATCTCTGGACCTAAAATGATTCCCTGGGCAAGTTGCTCTAGAACCAGATAACTGAGTGCAAAAAGAACACCAACAGGACAATCTTGGCTAAGACATTGCAGGCAGAAGGGAGAGGGGGACTGAACAGGGGGATGGGCAGGGTTAGGTCATGGGTGCAAATGTTGTTAAAATGCTAAAGAAAAAACAATTATTAAAAAAAAAAAAGAATTTTGAGCAGGAACATATGTCCAAAGGAAGATGGATCCATAACTTGGGAGCTGAGAGTTCACATGATCGAAAGCTGGAACTGGAAGATGCACAGTGGGGACATGGAACAGAAAGAAAGAATTAAGAAGCAGAACAAAGAGTCCTACAAGTATGATATAGGGACACCAAAGGACAGAGACAAGCTGTAGTCAAAACGTGAACTCATTTAAAAATCAAACTAAGAAATTGATACTCAAATTTCAGTCTTATAGGAAGCCAATGCAGATGAGCCAAGTAAGGAGAGACGTGAGAAGAAAAATGTAAACCAAACGTTCTTAGTGCAGAATGTACTATAGAACGAAAAGGGTCGAGTGTATTATTAGGAAGTGTGGTAGGTTAGAAGATGGCCATGGACTCCGATCTTCCATCTAAGTATTGATTTATTAAATGAAAAGTGCACAACTCCTAACTCTCCCTGCACTAAGGGTGTTCCCTGACTAACCAAACTAAGGTGCTCGTCAGTCCAAATCCAGATTAGCACACTGTCCAAAACTACCCTATTACTATAGAACAACATAAAGCCCAGGAGAATGGTCCCTTCTCCTGTAAGATGGTTCTTCACCACCTTCAGTTTAATACAAGATCTTTAAGTAGTTCTTGGCAACAACTTTTATCAAGTCCCACAGTTCTCACACTGGATCTTTACAGGTTTCAAGTATCCTTTCTCTTTGCCTACTACTCCTCTCCTTTTTATATTCCACTTGTTTTATCCCTTGGTTCTTTATTCTGTTCTTTCCATTCAGACCTAAAGGTTTATTTTTTTCAATGTCCACCCTTTTTCTTGACTGAGACGAGAATGAACATTCCAGTAATGATTAGCACTCTCTTTATCTATTGATAATAGTTTTTCTTGATTGGGATGAGTAGAAGCGTTCCAGTAATGATACTTGTTCTCTTCATGCACTCTCGATACTGTGTCTTGAATGGGACGAGTATGAGCGTTCCTGTAATGACTCTTGTTCTTCTCATGCACTCCCAAGGTTTTATCTTGACTGGATTGAGGATGAACATTCCATTTATTATCTTTGGTCTCCCCCAAAAGCCCCTGCCGCGAGTCCCCTGCTTTCCCTGTTACCTGAGCTCTTCAGGGATAACGTCATCAGGTTGAGCAACAGGCTGGGACCCACTTGGTCACTGGTCCTTTTGGATCTTTGCCATATGGGCTTTTCCACCTTTCTCCTTTCGGTTTGCTTTGTTCTTTCTCAGTGAAAGTGGTGTTGGCATAGTTTATGGACCAATAAGTCCACCACAGTTTGTTCATGGTCACGCGCAACGTATTCCCCCTCAGTACTCTGCTTATCTTCTTCGATGCCAGGCGTCCACAGCTGCACCTGGGCTTCCAATCTGCATCAGACGCTCCATGTCCCGCCTTCCTTCTGTGTACCTTGGCGAGCCAGTTTGAAACTTGTGGGAGATCTCTCTCGCTAGATCTTATTAAGCTGGCATGGGATTTCCCCAGCGCAGGTTTAAAGTCCTTCCTTTCTGTTTGATTTGTGGTCTTTATTTTTCCACTGGTTTTCTTCATCTCAGTATGACTCAAGTTTTCCTTCACAGGCACCATTGCAGTATTCGGATGACAATAACAAATTCTGATTGGTTTTTCATGTCTTTGTTCAGTAGATGTCTTTGAAGATGGGTTAGGGATATCTGGCTCAAGGAGTTCCCCATAACAACGGGAGTCCTTGTTCCCAAGGGGGAAGTCTCTCAGGGCGAGGCCCTGCTTGGCTCTACAGCTAGCGGAGGGTACTGCGCAGCGGGCTCCTTTCCCTAGCCTCACAAGGAAAGGCTTCCCTGTGGGGAGAAGTGACAGAATCCCGTAATTCATCACAGAAAACTTGCGTACAGAGGAATACAGAGGAATCATTTAGACGTAATAGGACAATAGTTTGTAATAATTTAGTAGATGCAAAAGTCAACTAATGATGAATTATTTTAGTAAAAAAGATGAAACCGACAAGATTGAACTGTAGCAGCCAGATTGCGAGATTGGTGCCCAACAGAAAGCTGGCGCGGAGGGAATGAGATGGAAGAAGGTGAAAGAGTAGAGGGAAAACCATGAAAGAATATTATTTCAGTTTTTTTAGGGTTGGAACTGTGAAAACAAAAAGACATCCAGGATTTAACTAGAAGACAAGCAGCTAAATGCTGATAAATACTCATCAAATGCAGGGAAAACAGAGAAAAATCTAAGTGTCATTAGTGTAAAAAAGGGGTTGAAAGCCATGATCCGAGACCAGGGAAGCTAAGGATGAAGTATGATGAAGGAGATGGATGTAGGTTTGAAATCAAACACTTAGAAACCCCATAGGAAAGAGAATAAGAAAGTGAGAAAGAACCTTTCCATGACACAATGAAAGAACTATTTGATAGATGAGAAGACATCCAGTGAAACACCATGCCAGAAATCCCCAAAGATGAAACTAAAGAGCAGAGTTCGATGATCCACTGTGTCAAAAGCTGCGCTTAGATCCAATAATGGCAATAGTTTTAGATGATGGGCATGAAGTATCGAATGAAACGGATAAGAGAGCAGTCTCAGTAAAGTGACCCGGACCAAATCCAGATGGTTGAAGAGGAACAAATTGTGCATGTTAAAATAGAAGAAAAGCGGGGAATAGACTATGCGTTCAAGCAGTTTAAATACGTGAAAAGAGAAATGGGACAAATGATTAAAAGCTTGGTGGAGTAGAAAGACAGTTTCTTTTATACAGTAACATAAGTAGCTACCTTAAATCCATTCGAAAAATGTATTTATGGATTATGGAAGAAGGATGGTTGTGAAAAAAAAGCAAATGAAGGTAGCACACACTTAATTAAAGGAGCAGGGTGAGGATCTGAGAGGGGCTGTATTAGGAAGAGAACAAGCAATAGAGGACATAACCTGCTTTACTCACTGCCAAATGAAGGAGCTATCTAAGGAATATTAATGTAAATCCACACATACCCTTACCTTATAGATACAGACACCACATGCGTTCACAAGCAGCACATAATTCTGTACCTCTGACCTCTAGGAATGCCAGTTTATGGAAGAAACCAATATGTTCATTAATCCCTTTCACAGACCAGAAGTAGTATTCGGAGCCTTGAAGCCATTCACACTTCATACACTTGCAGTACATCCCAAGTGTAGCAGAATGTGAATGATTCAGACTTGCATGATCTGAATAGTCCAGAAACTTGTGGTTGACCCAATGTATTACACTTGAATTAAACTTTAAATTGGCCTTGACAAAGGATAATCAGTAATGAGATCCATATATGATATGTACATGCTACTCACAATTCTGCTTCTAGTTGACACAGTCCTCAGATTGTTTTCACTCTTGGTTTGATCATGGAGTGGAGGGGAAGGAAAACTGATGGCCTTAAGAATGTTTACTTATGGATCAAGGTCTTATAGAGAATGAATGTTAATATTTTTGTAAATTCACTTGTGTTTTCAGTCTCTGCCTCCATAGACGAAACTCTATTTAGGTGTTGTCCATCCTGTAACTACATGCACCTGAAATGGTTTGTCATACTATTCTGATTTAGTCCCAAGGAGAGAATGGCTGTCGGGTGTTTTAGATGCAAACTGTCATTTAGTAACTTAGATTTGCAGTCAGTAATTAATGTATTCCTTTGTATTGTCCCCTTTCCTCCATCGGTGTTGCATATGGGGCCAGAGCATGAAGTGGGGCAGCATTTGAATAAAAAAAACATAGTGCTGGCTCATGCACCTGCAGGTATACTCCGCAAAGATCCTCCCCACACATATTCTCAGGCCACCTGTCAGTCCTTTTCTTGGCACCAGCAGAGAGACAGCTACATTACACCTTTTGACCCACCTTCTTTCCAGTGGGCACTCCAAAAGGATGAGCCGGCTGATGACGAGGCTCTTCCTCACAATGTGTGAGCATTATACTTGGGGTTATGCAGTTTTGGAATCCTTTGCAAATTGGTTCTGGCAGCCATTTTATCTGGGAGTCAGGGAGGGACTTCATAATAGAATTGGAGACAAATCAATCATGAAAGACCCTTGGATTATTTAGATAATCTCACAGAGCTTTTGGCTCTCCCAACAACCTTAATCAAATCTTGCTCTGAGGATTTACATGTTACTGAGGATGCAGGCGATTTGAGAAGATTCATCCTTCAGAGACGCAGAATGCCCTCCAATTCCTTCTTCCACACAATGTAGTTCAAAATGGTCAATTGCAAAGAGCCTCTCCTCCCTACAGCCGGGGGACTGGCTATTCGCACAGGATTTACAGGATGCATAAATGCATATTCCAATTTGTCCTCCTCACAGCAAATTCATGAGATTTGCAAACCCTACTAAATGCTGTTGGTTTTCCCATCTGACCTGCTCCAAGTGTTTTTACTAAGGTGATGGCAGCTGGTACAGCCTTTCTGAGGAAGGGGTGCATGGTCACTAGCTTATGTGGGCCCCGAACCTGGCAACAACGGAAGCCTTTCTGCAAGCAACATTGGCTTTTGTGTTCATCTTGGGCCTCTTGGTCAAAGCTAAGAAGTCCATCCCTGTTCCAACACACATAATACTGTACATTGGCTTCATTTGGAATACGCAGTAGGGACACATTTTATCTTCCTGAGAATAGTTTAGGCACTCTGCAAAATGTTTACCAAAAAGTCATGTCATAGCTGAACTCTCACCAATCCAAGAATGTTCGTCCTGGGGTCGTGTGGCCAGAAACCTCTTGAAACGTCCAGTCTCAGCAATAACCTTAGGGCTACGAGTTGCTTCTCTCCCAAACAGTATTTCTCCACCAGTCCGTATCCCATGACACATCATCGTTCATTGCTACAGTTCTGAGTCCCACTAACAGAAGCACTTACAGCCAGAGGCCTCGTAATATCTTAGCTTCTGCTTTAGGGCTGTGGTCCAAGGTCAAAAACATGCCAAACCCCTAAAGGCAGTGATCTGATAATACTGTGTGTTCGATCCAATCCAATGCATTTTAAGTGTCCAAGCTAAAACTGTAAATGAAGAAACCTAAAATTATCAAATACAATGTTGTGCACCAACAGTTGGAAGTAGGAGTCCTGGTCAGTCAGCATGGTGTCAGTTATGAGCACTGTCAAAATGGATCTTAGATGGTGGTGGAGGTGTCACTTCCGATGGTAGTGAATGCATTTTTCATAGCCCGATCCCTTAGTCGAGAAAAGCAAAGGATGCTTCCCTGCATGAGGGGAGCGAAATACTGAGCTGCAGGCAGGCGCACAACCTCAAGACCAGACTTTGCACATCAGTTCTTTAGAACTCAAAGACCTTTTTCTGTCTCTCTGAGCTCTTCTGTCTTCGATCAAATATTTGATTGTTGATCTACACAGACGATGCTTTGCTATTTTTTATATTAAGAAATAGAACAAAGAAGAAATCTTGGTAGAGCTGGAAAAGTGCCTGAAAACAGATCTGAAAGAAGTGAACCACAATAAAGAAAAACTCAATTAAATTGGGTGCAGGTAAATCAGTCTCTTTATGACTGTCTGCTTAACTACAAAATATGATGCAAGATACTTAATTGGGTGAAAAACCTGGGGTCTTAAGAGAAGTAGACCTTCCCAAATTAGACTAATGCTAAAATAGCCACTTCCAGTGAAAAAGCAGGGCATGATAGTGAACTTCCTGCTTGCTTAGATATTCAAGAAAAAATCAATTGTAGACAATACGAACATAAAAATCAGCATCTCAAACACAAACATTTGTTTGGAAAAGGCTAAACCAAAGCTCACACAAAGGCCCTTAGTTACTGCTCCACCCACTATTATGGCTCTATATCCTGAATATCTGTCTTCGGGTGCTGGGTCGAAAAGTAAAGTTAATCAAAAAGGAAACCCAAAGTTCATTGAGTGAAAGCTTCTAATTAAAAATAAGAAACAAGGTAAACTGACTTTTAAGAGACTAGGAGAAATATCTAAGGAAAGGCAGCTTAAAAGGATAGTAACATTAGTAAAAGAATATCAATTGTGCACAATCAATTACCAGAGGAACGAGATCTGACTTTCAAAGGCAAATCAGACTCTCAAGCTAGAATCAGAAGATGGTGACTCGGATGTTAAAGTTGAATCAAGAAATTTTCCAGCTGAAAACTTTCTGAAAAAGATGAGTAAATCTTTTAAGGAACTCAATGATAATTTGAGAGACTTGAGATGGTCAGAGGTCTGGAACAGTCATTGTATCTCTATGGGTGATGTAGAGAAAAACTTTAATTTTGAAAAGAATACAGAAGAAACACGATGAAAGCGAGAAAACATAGGGAAATGTCTTGAGGTTTTGGCTAATGGAATTTCCACTTTATTTGAACCCTGGTAGCAACAGAAAGATCCCATTAAGAACATGTAAATATATATGGTGGACCTTTCAACAGATACCATGTTGATTGAGTATTCATGGAGAACTATAGATTTATGAAAATAAATACAGTGTTAATCATAAACCCTTTAAGCTGAATCCAAAAAAACAGATGCCTTAACTAGTCTATCCATTTTTTTATTTTTCTGTGAAGTATATTTTTACATTGTCCAGAAAATATCTATTCAAGCAGAAGGTTTAATCTTCACTCTCCGATCTGATGTATGTAGAGGCACGGATGATAGTCAGTGAAGATTTGCAACGTGCTATATCATTTTCAGGAGATAGGTGCTGCAAATTTGATGTTTTCAGGTTAGTTGAGGGTGAGGACCTGCAAATAATGAAAGTGAAAGTTTGCAGATCAAATTCTAAGTAAAGATTAGAGCATTTAGAGTAGAGAAAATATTAAGACAAAAGAAAGAGCAAACATGGATTGTTTCAGTCAGGAGAAATAGCAGGTGGTGCTGAAACATTAGTGGCAAGCCCAATAATTGATGGAAGGGTGTTGCTCAGAAAGGGAGGATGGGTTGAGATAAGGATGAGGACGAGAAAGGAGGCAATATTTCTCTAACAGCAAGAAGTGTATTAAGTGAAAAAGGTAGTTTTTAATTAAACCATTAATTTACATTGTATGCATGAAGCGTCATATGGAATGTAAATGGGCTAAGGGGAAAGAAGAGGGTGCCATGCTAGAATGACTTAGAGAAAAGAATTGGGTGGCACCACAATTAACCTGCCCATTTCAGAAATTTTGGAAGGGGTTGTTCCTAGGTGCACACCTGGAGTATGCACTTATAAGTAATATGTAGCTAATTTGGTGTTTCCAGAGAGTGGGCTGGGATCATTCATTGGCTTTACCACTTAGCCCTGCTTCAGCTGACTTCAGGATTGATGGATTTGTCAATGGCCAGAGCTCTGACTTCTGTGGAAATAATGACGTCTGCAGATTGTTGGGTGAGAGGCAAATTGACGACTTGCAGGATTGCGAGGCTGTAAAATCAGACCTTCATTTGTGCAGAGCGTTTATCTGCTGCGTGTGTTCTTGGAGGTTGTCACAGACGCAAAGGCCATTGCTCATAAGGCCTGTCAAATCAACTTGGCATTATTTGTGTAATTATTTCATTGACAGTTGAGGAAAGATCAGAGTTCTGATTTGAAAATATTTTTATTGGGGTTTTGCAAGAACAACAAACGTTTCAACATATGCGTAATCGCTCCCAACATAGACTAGTATTCAGTTAATTTTCAGAAGGTCTGTGAGAGAGTTGGACGGGTGATACACATGAGTGCTACAATTACATTGTGAAATTAATACATCTAGAGTGTTGGTCTCGGTATCTTCCGTGATAAAATGTCCTGTAGTAGGCCTATTTGGATGGGGCGGGGGAGGGCTGGTTCCCAGACCATTGTATCCATCCATGAAACATTTGGGGGGGGGGAATGGATGTGGAAGATGTTGTATTACGGGGGCTTCTAGACTTCCAGGGTAAGACATATGGTTGGGAGACTAGGGTGAGTGTGATTTGGGTAGTTTTCTAATGGGTTCCATATTTGTGTAAAGTTCACAAGAGACCTTCGAGCCTGGCAGAGAGTTTTTTTCTTGCCTGTGGGATGGGCATACAGAGTTCTACCATAGTCGATGGAACAGGGGTTCTTGATTTTTCCAGTGGGAGGTAATGCATTGGATGTCAGACTAATAATGTGTCTGGAAGTTGTCTGTTTTTAGGGTTCACTGAGCTGTCTTTATTCAAGTCACTGATCCAAAGTTCTGTTGGTTTGTTTTTAGGGTTCAGCTGTAGAATGCCTAAGATAGACTATCTCCCTCCAAAAACTGGATAGCAAGGGCTAAGAAAGAGCATGTGCTCAAGTATGCCTACTTCTCTGGGAACTTTACATCTTCAGCAATGTTGGGCTCTCATGGTTTGGCCTTGTGCATTCTGTCCGGTGACATATGTTAATGGGGATTTTATTTTATGTAGAATGTACTGGGCTTGTATAATTTGCTTGTCAGTCGAAAGTCCTCTGTTGTATTGTTATTTAGTGATTTGTCGTTCGTTGTAAGTTTGTTTAGTACTTTGATTATTTTTTAGATAATTACTGCATTGGTGGTTTGGTAGACTGTATTTGTGATGCTGTTCAGCAAAGGTGAATTGTTTATTTTTACTTGGAATTTGATAATTGTTGAATATTTTCTTCTCGATCCATGCTGCCCAACATACTATTTTCTTGCTATTTGTTAGCTTGTTTATGCCATAGTGGGTGATTACTTATTTTGTTTTCGATTGTACTAGGAGTTTTAGAGAACTGCTTAGAAATTTTGGAGGTGGTGGCTAGTATTGTATGGATCTTTACGCTCATTATAAAACTGCAGTCCAGTGGAAACTGATGAGATGAAGATTTTTCCAGTTCAGCCCATCTTGGATTATCTGCCCTATCCATATAAGGGTGATATATGAACTGGTTGATTTGGGGTATAACAAAGGCGTTATTGTAGGCAAGGAAGTTGTGACATTTGGCCCCTCTCTAGTTTTTGCAAGTTTGTCATTTTTTAATGGAGATTCTCAGGGGGGTTTAACTTTCCAAAGGAATTTTCCAAAAAGGAAGTCTCCTTATAGAATGTATTGTTGAAGGGAATGGCGATCATTGCCAGAGGGTATAGTATTATCGGCGTGATCATCATTTTAATTGTATCCAGTACACCCTACCACCAAAGAAACAATGGGGGCCATTTCTCTAGTTTCTCCTTTATTTTTTAATTGTGGAGGTTTGGACTCTGGAAATTGTTAATTCTAATTTTGGTGTGAAATTAATTCTCAGACATTTAATGTGGTCTTTTTTCCAACAGAGTTCCAAATCATCTAGATCATCTTTTATACATGTAACTGATAATGGTAGGAGTTCTGTTTTTTCTTTGTTTAGCTTGTAACCCAAGACTTTCCCATAGTTCTCTCTGTGTAGCATATCGCGCCACACGGAAGAGTCTAGATTACAGAGAAAAAGAATAATGTCCGAATATGCAGCTAATTTGAAATTATGGTTTTGTATTTGGATTCCTTTAATGCACTTATCGTTCCTAATGGATTCCAGCAGAGGTTCAGGTGCCAGGACATAGAGAAATGGTGATAGTGGGGAGCCTTGTCTAGTACCTCTGCTTAGGGGGAATGTGGAGGAGAGCGTATTGTTGACGAGATAGAAGCCCTCGGCGAGTGGGAAAGGCATTTGACCAAATTAATAAAGGCTTCACCTATGCCTTCGCACCTCAGTGCCATGAATAGAATGTTCCATGAATAGAAAGTTCCGATCTCCGTGATCAAACGCCTTTTCAGTGCCATGATTAATCTTGGTTATAGGTGAGGGTTAGGGAGGGCTAATATGTCAGATAATTGTGTAGTGTTTGCATTGGCTTGCCTTGCTTTTATGAATCCTACTTGATCATTTTTGATCAAGTATGGTATCACTTTTTCCAATCTATTTGCACAAAAATTGGTGTATATCTTGCAGTCAACATTAATAAGTGAGATTGGGTGGTAATATTTCGGGTTGGTGGGGTCTTTGTTGTCTTTCAGTGGGAAAATTATATTGGCTTCGTCAAAGGTCCTCCTGGGGAGGGCATTGATGTTAAAATGTTCGTATAATTTTAGCAGTTTAGGAGTAAGAGAAGTCAGAAAGGATTGGTAGAATTCTATTGGTTGGCCATCTGGTTCTGGTGTGTTGCCACTCTTCATGGTTGAGATTGCTTTCACAATTGTGATGAGTGTGTTCAGACATTTTAGGTCAATTTACCTTGTCCTGTTTAACTGGATAATGTCCAGGAATTGAACCATGTCTGCCTCTGAGTTTGGTGAGTCTGAGGTGTTCGAGGAGTAAAGAGAGCAGCAGAAGTCAACAAAAACGTGTGCTATTTCCCCATCCTTAGTGAGGGTTTCCCACTTCTTATTATTGTTTGTATACATTTTAGTTTTTTTCTCATTTGCCTTTTAGGTATCTAGAAAATAGTTTCCCAGCCTTATTTGAACCACCATGGTATTTTGCCTTTATATTAACCAACGTCATATTTGCAGATATTGTAAATATTGAAAATTAAATTCGATCTTTAGGTTTTTTCAGGTTCTTTAGGCTTTGGTCTGAATTGTCACCTCGATATTGTCTCTCTGCCCATTTGATTTTATGAGTTCCATTTCAATTTTCTTTTTCTTAGATGAAACTGTTGATTATTTTCCCTGTAAGTGTTGCCTTGATATCATCCCATACAATTTCCGTGTTAATGTGTTCTGTTTTGTTAATGGAGAAGAATTCCCTAGAAAAGTCCTCTGATCCCTTGGTAAATCCTGTGTCTTTGAGTAGTGAGGTATTAAGCCTCCATTTGCTATTATGGGTTGATGTAAAGTTGTTATCTAGCATGAGTGAGATAGGTGCGTGATCTGATAGGACCAAAGGTTCTATTTAGTACCCATTATGCTGTTCCTTTTAGGGCGTCTGGTTAAAAAATAATCAATTCTCGAGTAAGAATGGTGGGTATTAGAGTAAAATGTATTTTCCAGGTTCCATAGTCTCCAAATGTCCATCAAGTGACACTTGTTAATCATAGTGATTAAGGATTCCTTTCTCCCTGAGAACCTTACCCTTGATTTTCTATCAAGGATTGGGTCCAATGGGAGGTTCCAACCCCCTCCAATAATTAAATTCCTCTCGGCATAGGATGCAATATGTTTACACAAAGATTTCCAAAAGCCAGGCTTACTGCATTTCAGGGGGTAGATGTTCATTGTGTGGTACTTTTTACAGCTGATTTCTAATGAGCAAAGTACCCATCTCCCTTCTGAGTCTGTTTCTGTATATGTTATGTTTGCCTTGATAGCCGGTTAAATACAGGGTATAACTCAATTTTTTTTTAACTATAGCCTGAGAAACAAAGCAGTGTTCAGATGGATTTGTTTTTGTTTGATTGCTTCCATTTGGGATAGGTGTCACGATCCATGCCCCTGACCCCCTCAGGTATACCAGCCCCCTGGCAGCAGTGGGGCTAAAGGCCTTCACACTGGCCCATGGGCTTTAAAACTCCATCAGAAACATACATGGAGTCAGTCCTGGCGCCTTTGGCGCCAGGCTCATTACCAGGAATAAAGCAATACCAGTTTTGGACCTTAATCCAACATGTAGGCCTATTACACAGATCAGTTCTTTAGAACCAAGCCATGCAGGCTAGAGTTTTGGGTGTGGCTGGGCCTGGAACTACTTGGCCTGGAACTACTTTACCTGGGCTATTTAAACCACACCCAGACAGCAGAACACGCTTCGAGTTATTCTGCACTCCTGCAGCGTAACGCTCACCGTATCCAGCTCCTGCTCATCTGCTTCTCCGGCGGCCCGATCCTGAAGCCCTAGATTCGGATTCCATTAATAACCTGGAAGAACAAGAACAGCATTAGCAAGCAAGAACACTTACCTGTGAAGTAACCGGCCTTGAATCCATCCTGCGCTTCGCTTACCTCGCCCATCTCCGGAGTTTGTCGCAACCTGCAAAGGTAAAGAAACAAGGACAGCATTAATAACAATTCTTACCTGGGAAAGCAGCGAGTCCTGGCAGCACCATGCGCTTCTCTTATCTCGGCCATCTCCGGGTTTCACCGCAACCTGCAAGGAAAAAGGAACAAGGTCAGCATTAACAACGCACTTCCCTGGGCAAGCAGCGATTCGATCGCTCATCACTCCGGAACATCACTGCAACCTGTACAAAGAAGAGAAGAGAACACAGGTTAGCAATTAACACCAATAAACAGAGCAGCGCTCCACGCATCAATAACACACCATGGTCTTCGCCATTGGCGCGGCAACTCTGAGCTCGCAACCATCCCTGTGAAAACAAAAATAGACATTATTAGGGAACAACATAGTGGAGCAAGACTCTGAGAAGACAGAGAAAACGGAGGGAAAGAAAGAGACAGAATAAAGACGGAAAAGACATTATAACTCACCTGGAAGACAGCAAGCAGAGTCGGAGTCACAGCCGGTCTGGACCCGAAATAAGGGCACATGGACAAGTGAAGCAACTAGGTCCACGAAACGCCCGCACCAACCACGCGCCCCTGCACAGAGACGCAGGACGGAGAGTTCAACACACAAAAACCTAAGGTGAGCAATATCCCCAAGGGAGGGGATTTGGACCAGAGGCATGTGGGAGCCCACCCATCACAGAACAAGTATCTTAACCCTCCATTCTCCTGTTATAGGCGCTACCCAAGGTCTGGCACATAACCAAGCAGAGAGGGGTCCGGGATAGCGCTTAGACCTCCATCCAGTATCGTGTGGCGCCCCCGTGGATACCAGGTGCGCGTAACAATAGGTGGGTTTCTTGTCTGCCTTTAGTTTTTTGACATGAGAAATTATTTATTTTATCTTTGTGGTTATTTAGTCCCCATACATTCCATGAAACTATATTAAGTAACATTGGGCATTCTACGAGTGGCTGCGATTTACAAATTCGGCCTCCAGCTCCCCCTTGGCGAAGTGTGCAGTTTGTTAATGTGCAACTCCAAAACTCTGACTGTTTATTTTCTTGGGATGACCACGATCAAAGGTTATCCTTGTGGAACTGCAAATGGAATGTCTGTGCATGAATTTACAAGATTAATGGTTTGTATTTTTTACGGTTTGGATTGCTCCCATCTTGCCTGGACTACACCCTCCACCACCCCATGATGCTCTTCCAGGGGACAGAGGAGAAATAGGGATACACTAAAGTGTGGTTGTAGATGAAGAGTTGAGTTGAGATACAGGGATGTGCAGATAGAATAAGACAAACTTGTAAATAGCCAGGTAGGCTATAAGAAACAGAACTAGATACAGAGGCATTAAAAGTCAAAAGACCGAGTTTACAGTTGAGCGACTCAACCTTCAGCAGCTAAAGATAGCTGCTCCACCCAGCATGCCTTTCTTGCACATGAGGATGTACAGTAAGAACACGTCTAGGTAGCTATTTATATATTTGATCAAACTCGTTTCATTAAACAAAACAATTTAGGCAAAGCAGTTTCTACTGCTCGATCTTTTCAGCAACACCCTCTGATGTCTTTGCGGTTTGCTGTCAATGTGATATTGTGTAATGAGGGATATTTGGAGATGTTAATGATATCTATAGTATGATTGGTCGGTGGGGATGCATGTGGTGTGTCTTGGGAGAGTAGGTTGTGGAGTGGGTTTAAGGGGTCAGTGCTTGCGGTGTATGGGTTTATGAGTCTGAGTGTAATAGCTATAACACTGATTGCTCCTCCTTCAGGCACTGTTCGTGAATGCTGTGAACTGTATGAGGTTATTGTGGTCTAATATTGGAACACACAAATGAGAAATATTACAACTTTATAAATGTAAGGGACTGTTTGGAGCTTGGGCAAACAGCTCCTTCTGGACTTTCTGAGGTAGCGACCATGCAGGTTCAGGCTTTGCCTTGATTATCGACTGCTGATTTCATTTGGTTTTCCATGCCTTCTGGGTTGTGTTCATTCAGGAAGCTTACCAAGGAATTTAGGGACTTCAAAGATCATTGTTCTATCATTATGAGTAACCCTGCATTTTCCAGGGTGTAGGATTCCATAACGGATCCCAGCTGTTTCATTGTTGGTCTCATGTCCAGGAATTGCTTCTTTCTCACAGCTGTAGCCTTTGACACGTCTTGTGATATGTATATATTATGCAACATCCATGTTATCTTCTTTTTTCTGCCCCTGGGAATTGCATAACTTGGGTGAATTCTAGCAAGTACCTAATCAGACCCCTGGGGCTGGGGTTCGCCATACCAGACTCAGCATTCTTTTGACCCAGTTGGTGAGCACTGTGACGAATCCTTAGATGTCGTCACTTCTCCCCAAGGGGGAGCCCCTTCCCATGAGGTCAGGGAGGTGAGGCTGCTGCCCAATAGTACCCCTGGGGGTGGTACTCAGTGGGAAGATCTCACGGGGAGAGACTCCCCCTCTAGGTATAAGGACGACACGCTAGGGAGACCGTGATACAACACCCCTCACCCTCCACCCACTTCCTTTACCTCCTCTCAGCCCATGAGGCCCACCTTATCATGAGGCACTTACATTCCACACACTTCCATGTATATATGTGAGACTGAATACCCTACAGTTACTGGGATGAGGAAGAGTAGGGATGACTTAATGAGGATCTTCTTGACAGTGAGACATAAAACGGGGTAGGGGAAACCCCAACAAACAGAAGAAGGATCTGGGACCCTACCAGTTACACAGAGGCATCTTCCTCGTGGCAGTACATGGCAGGAGAGTGAACTAAGTCTGCCAAATCATCAGAGCAGAGAAATGTGGGTCTGAGACCCGCACCCAAATAAGGAGAAAGATACAAGTCATCTTCCTCATGGCTGTATTTGGCAAGCCAGGAAACCAAGTGTGCTATATGGGAGAAATCTGGGTCAAGGATCATATTTGTACATGAACTGTTGAGAAAGAAGGAAAACAGTGAAACAAGGATCATCAGGGGAAGGTGTTACTCTCCCGAGTATCGCTAAGATTAAAGTGACTTTGAAACCAAGATAATAATATCTATAATATCTTGTTTTATATAGTCCTACAAACTCGACAGGCATCTAAGCTCTGGAATAACAGTTGATATCATTATCCCACTGCGTGGTACTTAATTCATCGACCTCGGAAGGATGAAAGGCTGAGTTGGCCCTGAGTCATTCTCCTGGTAGTGCTACATCCACAGGGAAAAGCCAAGGAGCCTGGGGAAAGGAGTTATTACCCCAGGTTGGAGAAAAAACAGGGAAAAGAAAAGGGAGTCATTCTCTTGACAATTAAGAGAACTGAGTATGGAACCTTGATCCCAGGGGGAAGGGAGCAATTTCCCCTGGCAAGACACGTACTGTGGTGCGAATAAGTTACCTATGGGAAGGGAGTAATTCCCCTTGGAGTGAAGAAACTGTTAACTTTCCGATACGCAGTGTTACAGGATTGGCAGTCCTTTGTGAAGTATAAAGACCAGGGTAAGGGAGTAATTCCCCCTGGATAGGAACTTGCCACCAGAACTATGCCATCTAGTCCAGGAGAAGGGAGTCATTCTCCTGAATCAAGAACATTGACGCAGCCTTCAAGTTTAGTTATAATTGTAAGGCATAGAATTAGAGATTTTGACACAAGACGGTGGACTATTTAGTTTACAAGCACATTCTGACAAACCCCTTTAGTATTTTAGTTGAGGCAGGGAAACCCCTCATAGAAGTAGGGAAAGTTAGGTTTTCTCTTTATTTTCGTGGTGAATAAAAGTCTATAACCATTACCATGCCCCTGTGTGCCAGTCTCGTCCTCCTGCACCATTACATCATTCATGTTTTGTAGGCAAGTAAAAGACATCCTAAGACCACCAATGTATAATAAAGGTTGTGATACAAAAGCAGTTAGCACACAGGTATAACCATAACAGCAATAATAAACACAAGTAACAGAAATGACAAACGGTAATACAAATCATTAAGATAAAGTTTATTCAAATATACACAATCAGTGCATTTTTCAACAGAACACTAAAACACTTGTTGTTGTAGAGACAAATAGTTATCTTTTTCATGCATCAAATGACCCTGACATGTTTTAGATCCTGGGTTGGTGGGGGGTCCTTCTTCGGGAGGACGAAGGCGACCATGTTGTGAAAAACGTATAAAGAAAGAAGGACTAATATAACAAATCTTGTGGGGCAAATCCATAAATTCAAAGAAAGAGTGGACTCGTAGTAGATGTACTCTTGCCTCTGAAATGAGCTTAGGAAACCATGACACAGGGAGATTAATGTTGCAAATAACCCACAATAGTTGGGCACAGGACCTGAGCAGAAATAGGATAGGTTATCCCAAATATTATTTCGGACATTACAGGTCACAATGGATCTGACATGCAGGGGAGGTCAAAAGATGACTCCTCAATCTTTCAGATGACTAATAGTGGGATTGACAGTGAGGCAAGTGCAGTTAACGGCAGCACTGCTGTGGGCTGATTGTTGCAGGCAGGACGCATTTCGAAGGAGCACCTTATCCGTCTATAACTGCAGCCTAGGGGCAGATCGCATGGAGCAGAGTGCCAGTGCGGTGAGCACAGTTAGTGGCAGTTGAAGGCTGGGGAGGCAGCTGTGATAAAGACCAGGTTTATCCATACTTGCAAGTAGACTACATTAGCCAGACATACTGGACCCAGGCATTATCCAGCAGAGGTGTAAGAGGAGGATATCAGAAGAAGTGGGACACCTTTTCAGATTCCTCTTCAGGTTCTGAATTAGAATCAGACAAATACTGGGACAGGGTCTACCAAGGAAGAAGAAACAATAGGCGTCCCTTTTTAGGGAGAGGTAGGAAGAGGCAAAGGCAAAGAAGGGAATTTCCAACACAATATTTTCTCCCGCCACAAGCAAAATGCCAACCCCCCACTACTTGTTCAACCTCAACACCCACCACACTCGATGGAGACAAGGAACAGAGCACACCGGAGATTGGCATACCATCCCCTATGTTTAACTTGTCCCATAGAATATTGACCAAGAAAGAAGAGGCTGTCTTAGAACTAGGCCTCTATTATATACCCATGTGTAACACCTTGTAATGCTTGTGTGAAAAATGCGAGCCAGAATAATATGGCGTCGATGTGCAGCCATTTTTTAACACTCATCTTCCATCACAATAATAAAGTCTGCGTTTCTGCAAGCCTCACAGAATGAGCAAGTAGCCGCGAAAACAGATAAAGGTCACATAAATATTATTAGAGTAGACTTATTGCAGAGAATAGTTATTGTATTGTCCATCGAAGGACGAGTACAGAAAGGGAGTCGGAGCACACTGCAGGTGCATGATAAGGGGTCTGGGAATGAATGCGAAAGAAAGGGGTGCTGGGTTTTTACACTTCTAACTGGATTTTTCCACCTTCTGTCCCTTCGACTTGTGATCTGCTCTTCAGCCGAGAGCAGAACGCAATTGAGAAAGGCAGGGAAATGCCCCCATAAAGGAGAGAGCATTGTAACCTGGGAACCCCAGGTGATGCAGTCTTGCTGAAAGGGAGGACGCTCCGCTTCAGACCCCGTTGGACGCAGTCATCTCTTTGCCTACCTGATGAGGGACTAAGCAGTGTTATTGGTGGCCAAGATGAAGTTTTCTTCTGCCTCATGTTTGACGGTGATGTAACCTTTATTCAAATTCTTATATACCTAAGTGTATGTTTGTTTATTGATATCAATAGATATATTGTATAAATAAAAGGCCTATAACGAGCCAGTTGTTTTATAATCATATATGATGTGTGTGTGTTATTTTCTGCTAGTGTGAGTTCAATTACTTGTTTTTGCTGAGAGTGTTTGTGCTTTCCACACAGGGCCAAATAGACGCAAAACACACCTTCAAAATGGGGTTGGAAAGTGAGTTGCAACAATTTTTTGCAAAATTCGGCTACAAGATTTTTTTGAGGGTCAAGAGAATTACAATTCAAGGGCTGGCTATACGCCCTTTCGTCCTAAATCGACATTCACCCCCTTCCAACAATATGGTCATTAAGGAAGTGTTTACTTTTGAAAGAATTATCCTTAGAGATTTTGAGATTCTATTTACCAACAACACCCCTATACGAGATTTCAACTTTGGTAGAAGACGAAAGGATATTCTCCGCTCCCTACAGAATGATGTCCGTATCGTCATCAAAGGTGCCGATAAAGGTGGAGGAATAGTAGTCATGGCTAGTGCCTTCTATGATTCGGAGGCCCTCAGAATCCTTAACCTAGGAGACACCTATGGCATCCTATAGGTAGACCCCACATCATTCATACAGGCCCTCATTGCAGAGATCACCAAGGGGGGATTAGATTCAGGATTTCTAACAGCGAAGGAATGTGATTTTCTCAACCCTATACATCATAGTACAGCTTTGTTTTACATTCTGGCCAAGGTACACAGATGCAGCATTGGCTTCGGGCAGACCCATTGTTTCCGTATGCAGCACAGTACTAGAACCTGTGTGCAAAGTTAATTGATTTCTTTTTAAAGCCTTTAGCCAGAGAGACGCCCACTTTTTTGGCTGATATCACAGATGTCATCAACAATCAAATCTGAAAACGATGGAAAAAAATTATTTGAGATTCTTAGAGACCTAGAAAAAACGAAAGTACAGGTACAACAGGTCGTTCCTTCGGAAGGTGATTGTGAAGCAATACAGAACGCCTTTTTTAAAAATATATTTTTTTATTAGAAATTTCACAAGTGTAAAAACATGTTTGGGCATCACCAAGATATTAGGATACTAACATTTCCTGTCCCCCTCCCTAACCACAATACGAACAGTAACAATAAACACAGTCTATGTCTTTGCATGAGTATGAACTCCATGGGTCCTTCTGGCCATTTTTCGGGTGATAGTCAGGTAAATCTTCTGTGATCTCTTGCAAGTGTCTGTCTGCAGAATGCAGGATTCAGTGGGGTTTGTCGTCTGGTGAAGTGAACAGTTTGTTTAATAGTGTGTTCAATGACGTGATATCCACAGAGCTTTCTCTTCTACCTGTTTCGAGTGCTTCATACCACACTGCTGTCTCTGCCATAGACCATCTTTTAAAATCTTTCCACCATGTCTCTATACTCTGCCCTTCTTTGGTCTTCCATGTCATCGCTATTCTCCTTTTGGCCAGCACCCATGCTAGATCGATCATATTCCTCATTACTCTGTCTGTCCCTGGGTATTTGTATAACCCCAAAAGGCATGCCTCTGCTGTCCATTCCTGGCCCTTTATCCCCTGTTTATGCAGGTGCTGTTCGATTTCCTGCCAGGATTTCTGGATTGTTGGGCAGGACCAGAACATGTGTCTCATATCTGCATTTACTTCTTCACATCTTGGGGAGCTCTTTGTTCCCGCTCAGGGGAATTGCAAAATTCTCTGGGGTGTCATGTACGCCGTGTGAAGTAGGTAGAATTGGGTCCGTTTCAGCCTGGCATTCCTTGAGACTCTCTTGGGGTATGACATTGCCTTGGACCAATCCCCTTCTGTGATTTCTCTTCCTATCTCTGCTTCCCATGGGAGTTTCTCTCTCTTTAAGTCTTTGGGTATCTCCTCCAAGAGTACCTGGTATATTCTGGAGACCATTTGTCCTCCGTCAGTCACGTCATATAACAGCCCTAATGTCGGATTTTCAGTTTCCGGGTCTAGGGGGGTTGGCCACATGTTTTTCACGCTTCTTGTTAGTCTAGTGTATGTTATAAATTGGCCTTTGTGAACTACTAGTTCCAGGAACTCCAGCGGTTTTCCTGTGGGACAGAGATCGCCCACTGTGGTTATCCCTTTTTCCTCCCAGTACATCCTACTGTGCATAAGGTGTTCTCTGTTGGTTCCATGTAGGGCCACTATTGGGATCTGGGGGGAGTAAGGCTCCTTTACTTTCAGTATTCTTTTGGTTCTTGACCATACCTGTCTACCTAGTTGTAGAAGTGGTGGAGAATCTGCGATTCTGGTTTTTCAGAGCCATAGTGATTCTTTTAGGAGGTAGGGGGCTATGTTAGAGCTCATCAGGGCATGGTCTATTGTTTTTGTGTCCGTCAGCCAACCCGCTACATGCTGGAGCTGCCCAGCTAAGTAGTAGAGTTCCGTGTACTATCTGTATAGTACCTCCATTGCGACTCTCCTCTGGCCATTTCCCCATGTCAATGTTAATGTTGATGTTAAAGAATATTTGTACCGTGCACTATCACCACCGGAGTGTTCCCCTGGCATATGAAACTACTCAGTGTCGAATTTAGCTCTTTAAACAAAGTTCTTGGTATGAGGTATGGTAAATTCATAAAATGATACAGTAGGCGGGGGAGGGCTATCATTTTCACGAGGGAGATTCTACCCATCACAGAGAGGGGCAGTTTGTCTCAGAATTTAATTGAGGCTTCTTTTTGCTTTTATTGTGTTTTTTATGTGGGTATCTCTAATGTCATGGCATATATTTATACCCAGATAGCGAAAGGTGTGAGCCTTCCATTGAAGGTCGAGGAGTGGCAGTCGGTCTTCCTCGACTCCTATCCAACCCGCTAGGGGGAAGAGGCAGGATTTATTTTTGCTAATCGATATCCCTGATAACGTTGCAAAATGTTCTAGTACCTCTAAATATTTTTCAAGATTATTTTCCGGGTGTTTTACATATAGCAGCATATCGTCTGCGTAGAGGGATATCACGTGCACAGGTCCATCTACTCGAACCCCTGTGTCTATAAATGTTTTCCTCATGTATATTGCTAGGGGTTCTAGTGCCAGGATATATAATAAAAGCGCCAAAGGGGCAGCCCTGTTTGGTACCTCTGCGGATCGGTTTTGGATCTGAGATGTGATTCCTAGTGCATACTCTCGCAGATGGATTCGAATAGAGCATGTGTATCCATCTCATGAACAGCCATTCCCACCTTACCAAATCGATTCCTTTGATAGCATCTAATGCTACAACCGTGCAGCCCTCAGGTCGATTACGAGTTCTGTCTATTAACGTGTGGAGTCTCTTCAGATTCTCTGTGGTGGCTCTACCTAGGACGTAACCCGTTTGGTCAGGATGTATCAATGCAGTAACTACTTTTTTAAGTCTTTCCGCAAGTACAGCAGTAAGGATTTTGGTGTCTTGCTTTATTAATGGTATTGGCATAAAGAATTTGCATACATTTTTTGTCTTTGCTGGGTTTTAGGATGGGGAGTATCACTGCCTGTTCCATTGTATCTGGTATTTTTCCTTTCTCATATGCCTCCTCGAGGCCTAGGAGTAGTTGTGGGGCTATTAGATCAGCATAGGTTTTTCCAGTTTGTAGTGCAGCAATAATCTCCTGTATCTCTTCTATAGTAAGAGTGTCAAGGGTCACGCAGGCTCCTGGCGCAGGAGTGGAAATAACCAACCACCCCCGCAATGGTCTAGATGCCTGCAAGGCAGTGCTTACACAGGCTTTTGCGACCAGAGCAGGGAAAAAGGGTTAGGGTCTCGGTTGGATAGGAAGGGGAAGTTAGGGTAACCGGGAAAAGGGTTAGGTAGAGGTTATGGACAGGACTGGGGAGATTGGGGAGGGTTTTGATTGCTGCACAGGTTTATCTTCTGTTCCACAAGGAAGCTCCCATGGAGCCTCTAAGCTGACTCACAACTTTACAACTTTATGCCCCAAGACGGTTCTAACAACTATGTTAAAATTCACATAACACTGGGCATCAAATACAGGCTGTCAGTTAGCCAGTCACTGACACTGAACATCTACACATGCACACTTAGCTTTCAGTTGTCCAAGTCCAGTAACAGGGTCCTTAGTGTCACCAGTCGGAGCTGTCAGTCTCAGGCAGCGTCTTGGAGGTAGTCCAGGCAGGGTTCATGCTACAAGGAAAGAACACAGTGTTATTGCCTGTATTGCAGATTCATACAGTCATTCTCTCTCCACCCTACACGCGTGTATCCACACACACTTAGAATGGCGTATCCACACACACTTACAATGGCGTGTGGCACCGCACGTGGTCCCCGCACACCGTCCTCACTAGATGACCCCCCCAAAGCTAGCTGTCCTATGATGCCAGCACGAGCGTAGCCGCACGTGGCTTGCAGCTCCTAAGTTTGCTCTTCATTCCGCGGTGTCGGAGATATGTTCCTCCGTGACACGTGGCATGCGCCTTTACACGTTTTCCCAGAAATATTCCACCTTGGAACCTGTATCCTCGTCGAGCGAGAGTATAAGCGAAAAAAATAAAGGGAGTTACTTCAGATGAGGCTACTTATCTCTTTTTGCAGGCGCAGGGGCGATTGATATGGGCCGGGTGAAGGTGCCCCCTGCGCTTTCCCAGCTCCCTCTGCAATGCTTCCCACGTCTTTAGTTTTAGCCTCCCTGCTCCCTCTTCAGTACCTCCCCAAATTATCTTTCAATAGGCAGGGCCCCTCGCGTGAAGTTCTCGCCTGAGCTGCTCTGCACACGTCCTCCTCCGTCGAGTCCTCGAGCACAAGCCCCGCGCTTGGTAGCTCGCGCATGCGCGATGACTCGTGCCACACCCAATCTGCTTCCTGATTGGCCGCCCATGCCCAAAGCATGCTGGGCAATGTAGTTTTTTAGTGCTTGGTTCCTGCAGAGAGGACAAAGCAGCCTCCGGTAAGGCAGCATACTCCTCTTTGCAGTTTTCAAGGGTTTAACAATGTTTTTAAAGGGAACACAACATACAGTACCCACACATCCACCTGTCATGGCATTGTTTGTGTGTTTTCTCCGCAAGTTTTACATTTTCTTGGGTCTGCCCCTGACAAAGAGGTGCGTCTAGCATCTCCTTCTGGTCTCCCTTCAGCATGGGTAGACGTATGTTCTTTAAGGTTTCTACAATTTCTGCTTCTCTGGAGTAGAAGTCCCTGAAGGTGTTATTTATCTAACACCTTCAGGGACTTCAGGGAACTCTGGATTGGCTCGCTGATCTGAACTGCTCTATTAACCTTGGAGCAGTTATACCATGTACCTGGTCAGAACATCATAAAATTACTTTCACCATCAAATCCAATCCCCTTAGTCTTCAATCCAACCCAGCACCTCCTACCTACACTAGAAATAAAAAGGATATCTCCAAGGAGAAACTCCCCTTAATCCTTCCTCTTATTGACAAAGCCTCTGAAGCCCACTCTGACCCTACTGTCCTGGTAGACATATACAACCAAACTCTTCTAAAGGCACTAAATTGTTACGCTCACCTGCTTTCCACAGGGGCGCGAACGAAGCGGGCCTGCGGCGGTCTCCACCAGCATGACTCATAGCGAAGTGATGAGTGATTGCACCTGCCCCTTTAGTTTCGTCTGTCTGGCACGAAGGAAGATTTGCCTAAAATGGTGAAAGTGATAAATTAACGAGCCGCAAGAAGAAGGGCCAACTTCCACTTCCGTGACCTCCCAATGTTCCTTCACTGTGTCTCACCTTAATGTTATGAAGGATGGGCTCTCCATCCTGCGACTGTATGCAGGGGCGCGTCAGGATTCAGGAATCAAGTTAATTCACTGATCCTGTAGCCTTATGGCAGAGTTCCAGACAACAATGACTCTGAGGTAAGTCTTTATGCCAATCCTAAATAGCGTGAAATGTTTTAGAGTTCTGGTTGTCTTAAAGTTCACTCCTGTACCTTTCTTTGCAGATTCCCCTTGGAGGTACACCCGAAGAAAGGCGACTCCCTTCCGGATAAGATGAGGTAATGCCAAGGTAAGTTTCAATTCTTGCACGATTCAAAAATGTCTAACAAGTGATATTGTTCTTTCGTGCTATTAATTTGCTGTCCCCTTTTACTTCTGCAGGTACGGCGCCGCCAGAGCGAAGGTCGTGTAATGGTGACTCGCAGAACCGCAAAGGAATACTGCTTCTGGTGAGTATTATGCTGCGTGAGATTTGAATGTCCTTTAGCGAAGCGCAGCTCACCTCTTGTGTTCTTTTCTTGTTCTGCAGATGCGGCTGCACCGGGACAGCGATTGCGTGACAATGCCTCGTTGGATCGCATGGACATACAGCGCTTAGGTGATTATCACGCTGCGCCATGCTAATTGTCTTTAAGCTGGTTCTTACGTAGTGCGGTTAACTGATGTTCCTTTTTCTGCAGATGCAGAGACTCCCTTGTGATGGCGATGAAGTAGGTAAACTCTTGATCTAATCTGTGGTCTCTCCTTCCTTTGCAGGCACGGATCGATGGATCGCGATGACCAGGAGGGGCGTGGCTGAAGACAGGACTGGAACTGCAGGCACCGTTAGCGTTACGCTGCAGGAGTGCAGAATAACGCCAAGCGTGTTCTGTTCTTCGGGCGTGGTTTAACTACTTTCCCTGAAGTAGTTCCCAGGTAAAGTAGTCCCTGCACCACACCATATCAAATAGTCCCCAGATAAAGTAGTCCCTTCAACCAACCTCAGACTGGGCTGTACATGGTTCTGTTACTTGATAACCTGTCTTGCCTGAAAAGGCAGTACCGCAGTACCTGTCGTGTCTGAAAAGGCATTATGAGCCTGGCGCCAACGGCGCCAGGACTGAGTCCAGGAAGCCCTTAGGTAATCCTTTGGGGCCTTAAAGGTCCCCAAGGGTGCCAGTCCTCTGGGCCGATTGGTCTGCTCCTGATGTCTGGGGGCAGGCACCGTGACATAAATGCCATAGCACCTCTCAAACTAAGGAAATCTAAACCTCGCCCCCACCTGAATTCTTGGTTTACCTCTCAACTAAGAGATCTTCGTAAATATAAGATAAAAGCCGAGGCACACTGGAAAGGACACCCCACAGAATCAAACAAAAATATACTAACCACGGCTACATCTGTATACAAAGATGCCATATTCTTGGCTAAAAAAGACATGTACACCAAGCGCATATCTCAGCTGAATCTAACACCAAAGAGCTCTTCAAGATTCTCAGAGAACTTGAATCTCCCATCGCCCCGTTCGACAATTGTATTATTGACACCACCTGGTGCACCAATATACAAAAAGCGCTCCTTGAAAAAATGTTGACTCTGCAAATTAAAATCATCTCTAAAAAATGTAGCCTTCCAGTAGATCATTTTATAACCCTAACACCAATAACCATTCTACTCATGTACGCACGTTCAAACCCTTTAACTTCTCCTAACTTTCCACATGGGAAGTAGAAAACATCATTAGAAAGATCAAACCATCCATCTGCCAAGTCGATGCATACCCGGCCCCAATCATCAAAGAGGCTGCTCGTGAATTAGCTCCTTTTATCACCTCTTTCATTAATGCCTCATTCAAATCCGGGACTGTCCCAGACAACCTTAAAGACGCGTGGGTCATCCCTCTAATCAAAAAACCTACCCTTGACCCTTACAACCCTGCCAATTACAGACCTATAACAACGGTTCCTTGCCTTCTAAAAATTCTGGACCACGCAGCATACATCCAAATTCAGGCCTACACAGAAGCAAATAATCCCCTTGGTCTTCGCCATTCAGGCTTCCGACCCAGACATGGGACAGAAACTGCCTTAATTTATTTAAAAACACAATCGAGGACCTAAAAGACAAGGGCAAACTGGCACTACTACTACTGCTCGACTTCTCAGCGGCTTTTGATTTGGTGAATCATCAAATCCTTTGTCACCACCTTAAAATTGCTGCTCATTTCTCGAACGAAGCCACTTCATGGATTAAATCCTTCCTGGCTAACAGATCCATGAGGGTCTTTTCACCTACCGCTTCCGAAGAGCCTGCCCCTGTTCTATGTGGGGGTTCTGCAAGGATCTTGCATCCCCCCCACCCTCTATAATGTCTTTACTAAGCCACCCTTTGATATTCTTGACTATCTGGGTGTCACCTACACAAATTATGCAGATGACACCCAGATACTCATCCCTATCTCAGGTGACCATGTATTGGAGACAATCACCCTCAAGTCTATGCAACCATCCAAGCCTGGATGGCCCACCATGGGCTTTGTTTGAACAATGAAAAAACTGAACTACTCACCCTGGGCTTTCGTCCCAGACTCAACAAACTAGACCCACTAGTCAAAGCATTCAATATGGATGGTAACACTATTAAGGTGCCCAATGATACTAAAACCTTGGGTATCTATCTTGATTCAACCTTATCTTTCAACAGACAAACCAATGCTGTAGCGTCAGCAGTTGCTTATACTTGAAAACTGATAACAGCCTGTAGACCCTTTCTCTCTACTGCCAACTGCATCACCCTTGCTAGAACCTTAATAATGTCTAAGATTGACTATTGTAACGCTCTTAACTTGGAACCAGCAACAAAAACATTAACAAACTTCAAGTAACGCAAAACAATACCATTAGAGCTGCCCTTAACATCCAGAGGAAATCTCACATATCAGATACCAGACGTAACCTGCATTGGCTACCTATTGTCCAAAGAATAGCGCTGAAAACACTCACCTTGACTCACAAGTGCCAAGCGAACCGCGCACCTGAATGCCTCTCAAACCTCTTCCTGGCACACACTTCCACTCGACCACTAAGATCTCGCCAAACCCATTTGCTGCGCATACCCAAATTTAAACTGCAAAAAGCAGGTGGGGCCAGCTTCCCAGTCTTGGCGGCCAAGCTATGGAACACCCTCCCTACCGCAGTAAGAGTTGTGCCTTCCTTCTACTCCTTCAAGCACAAAGTCATAAACTGGCTCGCTGAACAGGACGTAGCTGCGACCCACATATAATGGCCTATCACACTCACTAACAGTACATTTGTACCACTGTAAATACCTCTTGCGATCTGGCTACTGTATCTTTGTGATTTTATGCTTTGTTATTTTTATGCTAATTTATCTGTAAATCTGTAACCACATAACTGTCTTTAATTGCTTGTATGCAACCATGTGTGCCACCTTATGCGCCCAGTTGCCCTCGGGCCAAGTTGCGCTTTACAAGTAAAATAAATACAAATAAATACAAATTCTGTGATCTCCAAATGTTCCCACATTAGTCTGCTATCTATACCACCTCCTCTCTGGTGTTCCTTTCCCAGACCAGCCATGCCAAGAGTCTGCCCCTAGCCCATGTCATTTCTCCATATATTTTGCGAAGTTGAAGTTGCCCAATCTTTCCCAATGCTCCAGGCACTGTTGACTGAGTGCTATGAGAGAGTACCTTCCATTTTCCTTTCTGCCAGGTCCGTCCGTTCTAGTTTTCATATCTTGGCCTCTATGTTCGCTATCTACTGTATTAGGTCCTTTTGGACTCCTCCTGCTTTAGCTATGGCTTTACCCGTTAGCACTACTTTAAAGGCATCCCATACTATTCGCATATCCTTTAGACTCCCTGGATTATTTTCAAAATACTGTTCCACTTGAAGTCGTAGTTCTTCCCTGAAACTGCTTTCTCAAAGTGATTCTGCTCTTAGTTTTCAAGTGGGGATAGGGGCAGGATGACTAGAGAGTGGGCATTCTGTTATCATGGGCGAGTGGTCTGATAATGTTCTACCTTTGTATGAGGCCCCCAAAATGTTCCCCAGATGTTCCTTCCCCGTGAATATGTAATCTATTCTCGTGTAGATCTTGTGTACGCTATAAAAGTATGAGAATTCCTTCTTGTCCCAGTGTATCCACCTCCATATTTCCTGCAGGTCTATATCCTTTGTTATTGTATTCAGGGCTTTGAACGGAGGGTGGTGTGGATGGGGTGTGCTGTCAGATCTGCCATCGGTCAGGTCTAGTTGAAATCCCCCACCCCGTCAATCCACATCATGCCCTTATAGGGGTCAGGGTGGTGTACAATGAATGGTAGAATGTTGCTGCGTTATGGTTGGGCGCATAGGTATTAATTATACAAATCTCTCCTTTGTCTAGAAATCTGTGTATCTGTGTATTAGTGTCACTCTTCCCTCTGGGTCTGAATGAGTGTTTTATATATGAAGTGGTGTGCCAGGGGTTATCCATATTAGTGCTCCTCTAGCGTAGTTGGAGTATGCAGACCCAAACCCTCTGCTTCTCCATTTTCCGAGTATATGTGTCTGCTTGGCCAGTGTTAAATGCGTTTCTTGGAGCAGGGCTATGTGGACCCCTTTACGGCATAAGTATGCTATCACTCTCATTCTTTTGATATAGTTGTTGAGGCCACGCACATTCCACGTGGCTATCTTTAGGGTCTCAGTCAGTGGGGTCTTATTTCTGGATCTGTGGCTCTATCCTGGACTGGGGGGTCTTTTGGATTGTCTCTGTTGTCTTGGAGTGTATCTGCCTGGTGAGTAGCCATGGCCACGTGCCAATCGCTGAGTACTTCTCCCTTCTCCTTATTCTGTGCTCTCTCTGGTCCCTGGGAGGCCACCTTGGTTGTCTCTGATCATGGTGTTGACCCATAGGATCTTGTTGAGTTCCATCTTCTATAGCTGGTTCGACCGTGGTGTAACCTAAACCGTGTTGCTAACAACTGAACACAAACGTAACTTTCAACATGATGCCCACCGATGTGGTCCCGTAGAGGCGTAGCCACCAGTTGTACCTGATAGATCTCAGCCTGCTGCTAAGAGGGGACCGCATTGTCATCCCCCAGAGTCAGACACAGCAGATGATCGTGCTGGCACATCAAGGGCATCAAGGCACGGCAAAGACAAAAGCACGCCTACGCCAGAAGGTCTGGTTCCCCGACCTGGAACGAAGGGTGGAAGAGTTTGTGGCGTCCTGTGTATGGTACCAAGCAGCGTTCCCTACCCAGAGAGAGCCGGAAATTGAGACTATGCCGAGAGGGAGCAGACCGTGGGAAGTAGTCCATGCAGACTTTGGGTCCACATCAAGGGGCACCCATTTCCTGGTGGTGGTGGATGAGTGGTCCTGCTACCCGGAGGTGGAGTGTCACAACCGTGGGTTCCTGGAGGTTGTGGAACAGGTGGAAACATGGCCGCCAACGTGTAGTGCCGTCACGTCTCCTCCCTAATCGTCTTTTGACGGTCTAGTTCTTTCCAAGATGGCCACCGCCAAGTATATTACCTTTCCACTTTCGGCAGCTCGGAGCGTTGCAACTCTCGTACTATCCCTTCGTTGCCTACGCTCCTTTTTATTTCCCTTGGCGGTGTTCTGCCCTTTCCTTGCCTAGTGGTTTTCCCTCCTATTCTCTCTCTCTCTCTGCATTTTCCAGACTCTCTGTTCCTTTCGCCTCTGTTCCTGCTCCTACTCCGCATTCTCTTCCCTCCGGTTCCCTCCGCTCTTCTTCCCTGCATCTCTCGGCTCAGTCTGTGCCTGGACATTGGACCTTCTACGCTTGCACGCTCGCTCCCCTTCTTTGCATCCGGATCGCTGGGATCACCATCCAGGGGGGTTTTTGTACCGCAAGGCTTTTCCCCTACTCCGTCTTGTCTGTCGCAGAGGGGAGTCTCTGTTGACCCATTTCCGAGGTCACAGTGGCTTCCTTCCGAGGCCGGCCTTACCTACTAAAGAAAGGCAAGACACACGGGCGTTGCACACGTCGGTAGAGGCTGGACTACTTCTCTACATCAGGTGAGGAGGAGAGGGATTTTGAAGACACTCTGTGTTTGAGTGAAGAGGAAGACATAACTGATAAATCGGAAAACTTACCTACGCAGTCGGATACACCTGATAGCTTGCAACGCCAGAGTACCGACATGGCAACTCCCCAACAGCTGCAGGAACTCGTAGCAGCGGTACAGACCCTCAACCAGGAAGTGCAAACCCTTAAGACAGACAATGCCGCTCTTAAACAAAGGGTAGATGCCCGAGAACAGCAAACCACAGATCTTCCCCCTCTGCCTTTGGTATCAGGCAAATTTGACGGCTCTGAAAAGAAGGTTAAAGAATTTTTAGAAGCCTGCAACATACATTTCGCTTTCAGACAGCACACCTTTTCCACAGACCATACTAAAGTGGGATTCATGATTACACACATGACAGGGAATGCCTTGGCATGGGCTACTCCCTTAGTCTCCCAGTCTGACCCAGTTCTTCAGAACTATGCGGCATTCAAGGATCTATTAAAGCAGGCCTTCCTTCGCACTGAAAGCGCTCACATAGCAAGTGAAGACCTACTGGATGTGCGTCAAGGAAGTTCAGACCTACTCTCCTACAGTTCCTCTTTCAAGAGGTTAGCGGCTGAGGCAGGCTGGCAAGAAGAGGCACAGTACACCATATTTCAGAGGGGTCTGCGAGAGGAGCTAAAGGATGAGCTAGCCCGGATATCTCGCCCTGACTCGTTCTCTGACCTCCTAAAGGCTGTGATGAGAATCGATTTTCCGTTTGACCGAACGGAAGAATGAAAGAAAGAAGACCTGCAGCCTCGGTCCTTTCCTGCAAACGCATCCCTCTACCTCTTCACCTGCTACCCGTCCTCTTACCAGAGAAGAGCCTATGCAAATCGGAACTACCAGAGCACCCCTGACTGCTGAAGAAAAGAAAAGGAGAAGGGAAGGAAGCCTCTGCTTGTATTGTGGCTCTGCCACTCACCTCCTGAGGGACTGTCCCGATGTACCCCCCAGACGGTCAGGAAACGAACGCCCTCGGTAGCCGACAGGACAGACTACCGAGGGGATTTTTCCAGTTCCTACACTACGCTTTCTGTAACCTCCGCCAAGTCCTCGGAAGATCACCGTTTAATGGTGATATCGGTCCTGCTCCAGTTTCGAGGAAAGGAGATAAAGACCCAGGCTCTGCTGGATTGTGGTGCCGCGGGGAATTTCTTGGACACCCTATGGGCCGATAAGGTGGACCTACATAGAATCGCCAAAGAAGAAGACCAGAAGGTAGAGGGAGTAGATGGTACCCCTCTATGCTCAGGTCTTATCACCCTCACCACGGAGGATGTGCTTGTTTCTATCCAGCAACATTCGGAAACATTGAAGTTCGACATCATCCGCGCTGCCCATTTTCCGGTTATATTTGGGTTTGGCTGGCTCCGAAGGCATAATCCCACCATAGACTGGACGAGGAATCTCTTGAGCTTCCATTCCACCTACTGTCAAGAGAAGTGCCTGCCGGGACCTTTGTTCGAGAGTGTCAAGATTGTATGTGCCACAGAAAAAAGCTTCATCCATTGTATTCCGGGCTGTTTTAAGGAATTTGTTTCTGTCTTTGAAGAACAACAACCCATAGAGCTACCGCCCCACCGTCCTGAGGACTGTAGGATTGATCTCGTCCCTCAGGCCTTGGTTCCCTTTGGCAGGATGTATCCCCTCTCTATTTCGGAAAAGGAAGTCCTCCGACGTTATCTGGATGAAAACCTAGCCAATGGTCTTGTCCGACCATCCAGATCACCTGCAGGGGCCTCTTTGTTTTTTATACCCAAAAGAGGCTCCAAAGAACTAAAGCCATGTATCGACTACAGAGGCCTAAACCAGTTGACCATCAAGGACAGGTATCCCATGCCCATCATCTCAGAGATCTTGGAGACGATCCAGGGCTCAGTGATATTCACTAAACTTGATTTACGAAATGCCTATCATCTACTCAGAATCAGGACCGGAGATGAATGGAAGACGGCTTTTCGCACTCCCTTTGGCTTGTTTGAATACCAGGTAATGCCTTTCGGACTAGTGAACGCTCCTTCTATTTTCCAAAGGTTTATGGACCGCATATTCTCAGATCTGTTGGGTCTGAATACAGTGGTCTATCTTGACGACATCCTGGTTTTCTCCCGCCAGACCGAAGAGCATACCTTCCAGGTAAGGGAAGTACTACGCAGGCTGCAGCAACACCACCTTCTGGTCAAACCAGAAAAATGCTCTTTCGCCCAATCCTCCGTATCCTATCTGGGGTTTATCCTGTCTAAAGAAGGAATCACCATGGATCCTAGGAAGGTTGAAGCCATACTTGACTGGCCCTCTCCTCCGTCGGTCAAGGACATTTAGAGGTTCTTAGGTCTGGCACATTTCTACCGGAAGTTTATCCCTGAATTTTCCAGACTCACCCTCCCAATCACTGCATTGTTAAAAAAGTCCTCCACGCCTTTCCAGTGGTCCACCGAAGACAGCTTCACCCGCTTGAAGAACAGGTTCTGTACCGCACCCATTCTAAGGCAGCCCGACCAACGTTTGCCTTTTGTTTTGGAAACTGACGCCTCGGCTGCAGCAGTGGGAGCTGTTCTCCTCCAAACCAACCAGTGCCAGGAACATCCCATAGCATACTATTCTAAGACATTGAATCCGAGCCAACAGAATTATTCTGTGATCGAGAAGGAACTCTTGGCCATGAAATTGGCGTGTTTGGAATGGAGACATCTGCTCCAGGGAAGTTTGCATCCTTTTTTGATTCGCACCGACCATAAGAATCTTCAGATACTGTGACAACAAGAATGCTATAACACTCTTCAAGCCAGATGGGCACATTTCTTCGCTCAATTTCATTTTTTAATCATCTATATTCCCGGCTCTCAAAATCAGATTGCTGACGTTCTGTCTCGTAGAGAGGAAGTATCTCCAACGTACCGAAAGGAATTAATGTTTCCCCATACCAAGATCATCTCCACGGTATCCTCTTTCCTGGAAGAAGTCAGAGAAGCATCGCTTTCCCCGGAAGGATCGACCTTGTCCGTGGGCAAGCTGCCGTTTGACGAGAAAGACGGTCTGTACTTCACGCAAGGTAAATTAATCCTTCACTCACAAGCCCTACGTCAACAAGCTCTCCGGTGGTGCCACGACTCTAAGGTAGCAGGTCATCGAGGCCTGCGGAGCACCCTAGATCTACTCAGAAGGTCATTCTATTGGCCCAACGTGAGAGCGGACACTCAGACATACCTCCGGACCTGCTTGACCTGCATGCAAAACAAACACTCCACGCAAAGACCCATCGGCCTGCTTCAACAGGACCAGAGCCCTCCGGGTCCTTGGAAGCACATTTCCACCGATTTCATCGTGGACCTACCCAGTTCTCAAGGGTGTACGTGTATTATGGTGACAGTGGACTCTTTCTCCAAGTTAGCTCATTTCTCACCCTTGTCAAAGATTCCTTCGGCTTCAGTCATGGCAGAGGTCTTTCTCAAAGATGTATTCAGACTACACGGGCTTCCCAAAAAGATTGTGTCCGACCGTGGTAGCCAATACACCTCTAAGTTCTGGACTGCATTATGTAAACTGCTAGGCATCGAGAGGGCTCTGTCTTCAGGTTTCCACCCGCAAACTAACGGACAGACGGAAAGGCTAAATGGAACCCTGGAACAATACCTAAGGTGTTTTGTCAACCAGCTACAAGACAAATGGGTGTCCCTACTCCCCACCGCAGAGTTCACCTACAATAACTTGGTCCATGATGCCCTGGGGTTTAGCCCTTTCTATTGTACTTACGGTTTCAACCCTCAATCTATTGTACCCGTCTTTTGGCCTGAGACTCTTATACCCTCCATTGAAACCACCCTGGCCAAAATAAAGGAAGCTCATAACACAGCTAAACAAAGTCTCCTAAGGGCCAATATACGGAACAAACAACAAGCTGACAGACATCGGAACCAAGTACCGGCATGGGAGAAGGGGTCCAAGGTTATGTTGTCTACTAAGTTTCTGCCTCGTTGGGTCCGTCCTTCTAAGTTGTCTCCTCGGTACATCGGACCCTTTGAGATAAAGAATAAGATCAACCCAGTGGCCTATCGCCTCAAATTACCAGGAACCCTTAGTCGGATTCATCCGACATTTCATGCCTCTCAATTGCGCCCCTTTGTGTCGGACGACAGGAAGCAGAATACTCCCAAACTACACATCCTACCGGATCCAATCTCGGATGAGTATGAAGTCTCCTGCATCCGAGAATCTCGGTACCACAGAGGACGCCTTGAATATCTCATCCATTGGAAAGGATATCCTTCATCTGAGGATACCTGGGAACCCCAGGCTCATGTACATGCTTCCCGTTTGTTGCGACAGTTTCATAGGCTCCATCCCAGCAAGCGGGAGGGAGCCACCTTGGAAGGGGGCATACTGTCACAACCGCGGGTTCCTGGCGGTTGTGGAACAGGTGGAAACATGGCCGCCAACGTGTTATGCCGTCACGTCTCCTCCCTAATCGTCTTTTGATGGTCTAGTTCTTTCCAAGATGGCCACCGCCAAGTATATTACCTTTCCACTTTCTGCGGCACGGCGCGTTGCAACTCTCGTACTATCCCTTTGTTGCCTATGCTCCTTGTTATTTCCCTTGGCGGTGTTCCACCCTTTCTTTGCCTAGTGGTTTTTCCTCCTATTCTCTCTCTCTGCATTTTCCGGACTCTCCGTTGCTTTCTTTCGCCTCTGTTCCTGCTCCTGCTTCGCATTCTCTTCCCTCCGGTTCCCTCCGCTCTTCTTCCCTGCATCTCTCGGCTCAGTCTGTGCCTGGACATTGGACCTTCTACGCTTGTACGCTCGCTCCCCTTCTCTGCATCCGGATCGCCGGGATCACCATCCAGAGGGTTTTTGTGCCGCAAGGCTTTTCCCCTACTCCGTCTTGTCTGTCGCGGAGGGGAGTCTCTGTTGACCCATTTCCGAGGTCACAGTGGCTTATTTCCGAGGCCGGCCTTACCTACTAAAGAAAGGCAAGACACACGGGCGTCGCACACTTCGGAAGAGGCTGGACTACTCCTCTACATCAGGTGAGGAGGAGGGGGATTTTGAAGACACTCTGTGTTTGAGTGAAGAGGAAGACATAACTGATAAATCGGAAAATTTACCTATGCAGTCGGATACACCTGATATGGAGTTCATCGAGTCGGTGGCATTCGACAAGGTGGTAGTAGCAATTGAGAAGATCTTTGCCACCCATCGACTGCCCACGGTGCTCTGTTCCGACAATGGCCCGCCCTTTCAGGAGGAGAGTTTTGCGGGGCTAATGGAGGAGTACGGCGTTCACCACCGCAAAGTAACCCCGCTGTGGCCAAGGGCCAATGGGGAGGTGGAGAGAATGATGCAAACCCTCAAAGTCTTTCGCATTGCCCAAGGGGAAGGCAAGTGCCTGGAAAGGGCACTGTACAAATTCCTGAGAGGGTACCGCAACAGTCCCCATACCTCCACAGGATTGGTGGCCAGATACTAAGGAGTACTCTCAGTTCATCTATGTGTGGATAAGGGGCCGAGTTCCCAGACCAGTTGTACAGCGGAACCAGGGAAAGGGGTAATCGTTCTCGGTTGTGGTGCCCCTCGCGACTGTCTTGGCCTGGGGTTCTTTTATCCATGTGGGTGTTAGAGACCAAATATGTGGGGTTCCCGCCCGTGCTGTCGCCATGTAGTTGTGCCGACAGGTTATTGCGTCTGGTCCTGTTGCTTTTTCATTCACTTGTTGGCTCGGTGTGGGCCCTCTTGTACTTCAAGCATCTGCCCCATGTTGTGTTCATCCATCCACTTGTTTATTGCCTCCAGTGTTTCGAAATAGAGAGATTTCCCCTTGTACAGTATTTTTAGTTTAGCAGGGTAGAGGAGCATGTATTTAATGTCCTGACGTCTGAGCCTTCCTTTGGTTGGTATGAACTGGGCACACCTGCTTTGAACTTGGATAGTGTAGTCTGGATATATTGCCAGGGTTTCCAAATCTCCCCGGATCACTACGCCTGATCTGGAGTGGGCTAGGATTCTTTCCTTGTCTCTGTAATTAAGGATTTTCACTATAATTGGTCTCAGGGGTGCTCCTACTCTGCTGGTGAGGTTACGCACATCTTGGCATAGGAGACTCAGGTCACATTTTATTTCCCCAATATGGGTCTCCATGGATGTTCGCATGGCTCCGATCACCTCTAGGATCTTGCTCTCATTGGCTGTATGCTGAGGTTCCGGTTCACTGTTCCTCAAGTAGTCCTCTGTGTGTGCGGAGTCCGGTTTTGGATAATTTTTCTTTGCGTAGGAGTCTATCACTGATTGCTTTGGGTGGGCAGCTATCTTCCTGCTCCCCTCCGGCATCCGGGGCGATTTCCTGTTTAGGGCTTGCTAAGCATTGTTGACTCCCTTGTCCTGGTTACTATTCACCTTGTGGGGGGTCCAGGTTTTGGATGACAGCCCCTTGGTAGTACTGTTTCTGTGCGTGTTTGGGCACTTACCAGTTGTTGTTCTGTTGCTGGTATCCCTTATGACCCTGCTGGCGAGGGTTGGTGCCTGGGCTGTCTGTTCTGTTTATGCGCTGTGCTGGCTTGGGTAAGTGGCTTAGGTGTTACTGCTGCTAACCCTTCTGTCCTGATTGCAGGGGTATTGTTGGAGTCTGTTGGCGTTTGTGCAGTGGCCAGTGTTTGTTGGCGCCACGTGCCTTACATATATAACTTGGGGGACGAAGGGTAAGTGCTCCAACCCTTGTGGTGTTGTGGCACTCTCAGCCCTATGGGTAGGTGGGCTTGATGGCAGGGGTGTGTTCCTGTTGGTTGCGGTCTGCTGGGTGATTCCTCTTTAGCTGCTTTGTGTGAGGAACTTTCTGCCTCACTGGTGTCTGCGAGTCTGGGCAAGGTTGTCTCTCTTCAACCCCCCAGTGTGTTCCTGCTTTATTCGCGCACTCTGCGTGTCATTGGGGGCTCTGAGGGAGGGGGTTTCTCACCATTCGCCTGATTTTAGGTCTTTTTAGTGATCTGCCCAGGGGAGGTCACTGGTGTGCTCCTAGATCACTTGCGCTCTGTGCGCGTTATTGGAGGTCTCAAAAGGGAGCTTTCCAGTTGCTCCTCTGTTACCTGGTCCTTTTCTATTTTATTTCTTTATTTTAATTTTTTTCCTTTTTTTGAACTTGTTGTCCAGGGGACGGTGTCTATGGGGCTATGCTTATTCGGGCCCTGTGTGTGTGGCTTAGGCTCTGGAGTGGGTGCAGACTGGCAGCTGTCCTGCCTGCCGGGTCTTTCATTTAGGCCACTCGGGGGGAAGGCCTTGCACTGTCTCATGTCCTCCCCGCTGCCGCTACGCGCTGCCAGCTCCACCCGCTGCAGGGACACTGTATATGCTGCCGTGCCTGTCAGCTGGCCTTACCACATATATCCGGTGCTGGACAATGGCCCTGCCATTTTGCAGGCTTCCTTCTCTGGGCCGTCGCTGCCGAGCCCTCCTTTTCCACATCTCGGAAAGCCCTGAAAAGTGGTTCTGTGTAGGCCGCCGGTTTCAAATTGTTTGCTTTTTGTTTCAAATTGCTTGCTATGTTGAACTCAGGATCTCATTGAACAGAATTGGGCAGGGAGTTCGCAATGGTCAGGTCTTCCTCCCATCACGGCTGGCCACGCCCCTTCAGAACGCCTTTATGGTTAAGATTACTGCTGCACAGTCTTTTATTGCCCGCAACTTGTGTAGTATTGATCAGGCCGTTGTACCACAAGATCTGGAGGTACCGGTCCATCAGCACAGACCTTCTTTCTTTTTTAAACCAGTGTCTAAAGAGGATCTGGCCATAATGCTAAAAAAAATGAGACCCGCCACTTGTGCTGGGGAAGTTCTTCCCTCCAAAATCATTCTAGAAAACTATGAGCTCTCTCTTCCCTTTCTAGTTCACTTTTGTTAATGCTTCTTTCAGGGATAGTCAAGTCTAAGCAGTCTGGATTTAGGGCTTTCCATGGGACAGAAAGCGCCCTATTAGATCTGCAGACTGAAATGCTTAAAATCATGGACGCAAGTAAATCGGGGCTGCTGATGCTACTTGATTTATCAGCAGCGTTCGATCTTGTGGACCATGAAAAACATATACATCTGCTATCTAGTATGGGAAACTGTACCAGTGACGCGGTTGCCTGGATGAAATCCTTTCTGGACAACAGGTTATCCAGAGTCATTTGGGGAGATGTTTGTTCAAACCCCAAGCAGCTCAAATGCGGGTTGCGTCAGGGAGCTTGAGTGCCTTTCTCCCTCTCTATTTAACCTTTCTCTGTCACTCGTTGTGTGACTGCCTGGATGAGCTGGGAGTATGCTTTACAAATTACGCAGATGACACGCATCTCATCATGGAGCTGAGTGGGGAGTATGAAAATGACGCTGAGAGGATTTCCCGGATTTGCAAATCCATCCATATGTGTCTGAACACAGCCAAAACTGAGCTTCTTATCTTTAGGTCAGCTAATATTCAGGCTTCAATATTGAGAATCAGTTTATCAACCCAGTCGCTAAGGTTAAGACGCTGGAGGTTTGGGGGGTGGCTTTCGAAAACCTCATTTAGTTTGGAGGCACATATTGATCATGTGATTAGTAAAACCCAGCATCACTTGAGACTACTTAGATTGATGAAACTATATGTCTCAGAAGTAAACTGTACCATGTTGGTCAGAGCCCTGATCATGCCCAGGATAGATTATTGTAGTGCTCTGCTAGCAGGCGCCAACAAGGGCAGCAAAGTGAAGCTACAGGTTCTGCAGAATGACGTTGTGCGGGTTGCTAAGAGCATATCTAGACACAAGCCCATTTCAGTCCATTGAAGGAATCTCCACTGGCTTTCTCTGGAAGCCAGAATCTGTTTTAAAGTGAATACCATGTGCGTAAGAGCCTTCATGGTCAAGCACCAACGTATCTGAAGGATGTTTTTGTGATGAAAAAAATGGACATGCAGTACCAGATTGTTAGGCAGAATCCAGGGCAGTTCCCTTAGGGAGCACTACCCCAGATTAGGACTACAGGTGAGAGCAATAAATCTCCTTTGGTATCAGTCCGTACCACAAAGATTTAGTTGGTAGCTCTGGCTGAGCAGTCAGACTTATCTCAAGAGGGAGATGAGCAGTATTCAGGGTTGACACAATATGTAGTACAGTACTATGGAGCAAGGAAACACTGACCAAAGTTTTGTATTAAAAAGAGAATATATATTTATTTTATACACTTCTAAACCAACACATAGATCACAGTTAATAAAGTAAGTTAAGTTTAGTCAAAAGAAAAGCACATACAACTCCCTATTCAATTGTAGACAAGTTTGCGGTATAGTGAAAACTGAGCAAAACGGCAAGGTGAAAACCTACTACAAATGGCACTCTACCAATTCAATGAAAGGGAGGGAAAGTACAAGTTAAAACGAAATATCTTCAGACACCCCCTAGCAACACTTCTCTGAAGTTTTGTGAACAAGTAATGCACAGTAGCACTTTAACCAAAAGATAAGTGAATGAAAACTGAGCAAAATGGCACTCCACGAGTTAAAACAGTAGGAAGGAAGAGGGGTTTAGAAGATTTAGGTGCATCAACACATTTCTCATTGAAAACTAATCTAGTGAGAGCAGATCTAACAAATCAGCCAGAGTCAATAGGCCAGAGCCAGAGTCAGTGGTACAGGACCAAGAGCTTAGGAGCAAAAAATGTTCTTGTAGCTGCAGTCAAGTCTTTAGTAGAAAACATTTGAAGAGGTAGATGCAAGGCGAAAGACAATGTTAAGAGAGAAGGCAACCGACCCCACAAGTAGTTAAAGGATTTAAAACACCTTTAGGGCTACCACGGAGAAAGGGCGGCCTAGTGGAACAATGTACCTTAAACGTGGAGAAGTGGCTCCTACGGTGGCGGTTGTTCCTGGTAGTTCCTGCAGGTCGAGGGGTCCAACAGAGGAAGAGAGGCTCTCATCTTGGAGGAAGGTTCGAGTCGCTGCACTACCCAGGGATGAAACCAGCCGCGGTGCTGCCAAACGAAGTTTAAAAGGTACGCTCCTTTAATCGCGGTCTGGGTTGATAGCTGCCTGGCTATCCGGTCTCCAAGTGTGGGGCACTGTCGATACGACCAAGGCACGTCCGAGGATGCGATAGGTGAACTGGTTGACCCCACCAGTTCAAGGGAAGGAGGCTCTTTCGCTGAAGATCTCCTTTCGTCGTGTGGAAGAAAAGTGGTGAGACGATCCGGCAGGGCTTCAGCAGTAGTGTAGATGCTGAAGATGTCTTTGGCTTCACTTCCCTTTGGTTCCGTAGTTCCAGTGGCGACATCTTCCTCTTCCAGTCCTCAGGACCCTGCTTTTATGCAGAAAGAGACCCATTCATGCAGCCTAGCTGTCACTCACACAATGAAATGGTCTTCTTGGCGGGAGACCCTCCAGCCTATCAGGTTAGAGTGCGACCTGAGTTGCTGTGGCAACTCTGTCCGGGGGTTCTACTCCCCCTCCCAAACAACAGATCCACCCCAGACTCAGTGGCGCCGAAAGGAGGGCTTCTTGGCAGAAGCCCGCCAAAAGGGCGAACAAAGGATCCCCGACCTGGGTTAGGAAAATGGAGTAAGACTCGAGAAAGAAGTTTTATCAAAGTTCTGGCAAATAAAACCTACCGGAGTAAAGTTATAAATAAACCGGCAGTATGTCAGTAAAAGTGGTAGCCTCGAACAATGGGAAAATCCCATAGAGAAATATTTGCGGTCGAATATAAAAGGTAGTAACCACTGCCACCAGCCAGAAACTTTGTAGAGGGGGACTTTAAGGTACCCTCTCAAAAATGAACATAGGGGAAAAACTATTACCCCCTTCCAGTACTTCCATATTAAGATGGGGTGCACTGGTTAAGTTCATAACAATCGACTAGTAAAGTCAATGGGGACTTTACATGCCCTGGGAGACAGTAGTCAGTCCCAGGGTATGGAGTCTATGTTTGGGGGTCGCTACAACACCCCTGTGTCACGGCACGGGGGTGCTGTGGGACACATGTGCATAAAGATGGTTCCTATGGGTGAGAGAAAAGATCCCATAGGCATTAAACACAAAAATAGCCTAGAACACACATAGCAAAAATGCCTAAGAGTGGGGAAAAAGAGTCTCACTCTTAGCAGGTAAAAAGAAATAAACCCTTCAAATCCAGCAAAGCTTCTGGGGGACTCTATAGGTAAGGGAAATTAGCCATAAAATGAGAATTCTCCCTAATACTCGCCGCCCCCCCTCCAGACTAAGGGACAGGAATTTCTAATCCACTCCTGGATGAGTCTCATACCTCTAGTCGGTTAAAAACATCCTATAGAGACCATCAGCATTTTGGTGGTGACATCCTGACCTGTGCTCAATCATAAAATCAAAGGTTTTCCTTTGTAAGTTATATGACCTACAAACCCTTTGAGGAACATCTTTCTTTTTAAAGGTATAGGGGATCTGGTTGACCAGTCCCTCAGAAGTTGGTACAACTCCTGAACCTATGTTAGGCTTTTTCAAGGGGCCCTTATAAAGGATTCCCTTAGATCTAGAGGGGCCTCCAGGTTCCTCACCACCTCTCTGTTGGGAGCAGGTTGGGTCTTAGGCCTCTTGGGTGGAGGGGTTGGGGTTAGGCAGTGTACCTGCTTCCCATTCCTCGTAGATCTAACCTTACCTACTTTAGGAGTTCCCCTCCTAATACTAGGATTTGAGTTGGAGTCTTCAGTAGAAGGTCCAACAGTCTGAAGGTTTTTAGCCTTAGACTTTTCTTTTCTGGTTTTCCACCAGCACTGAGAATTACCAGTTCTCCTAGGCCTAGAGAGGGGCCCAGTTGGTCTATCCACCTCTTCCTCAGAAGCAGGGGGAGGCAGAGACTCTAAAACTGGGGGAACAATGATGGAGCTTGGTTGGGGCTCCCATTTCCCTAACATACTAGCCTGAAATGTGCCTAGGTTAGAGGTCAACTTACTAACCCCAGGGCTTGTAGTGGGGTTCTCTGTAGAGGTTCCTACAGGCTTAGAGCAGTCCCTTAAGGTGGCCTTTCTAGCCAATTTGGTTAGGTTCTGCTTCTCCATATTGGGAGGCCTGGGGGTACTGGATACTACTCCTAGAGTTTATAGATCATTCCCCAACAGGACTCTCCCAGGCACTTCAGTCTGAACACTGACAGGAATCCTCACTGTAATGTTATTACACTGAATGAGGGCTGGTAGAATAGGAACCATCTGAACTCTAAGGATACAGTTGCTTGAAGACTCGAGGGTTCTTCAGCAAAAAATTCAAAGTGAGCACTAGCCACTTGTACTTCCCCCTCAGGAGTGAAGGATAAGGAGACTGTGCTGATCCCTGCAGGTTTACCCTTGCACCTGGGATCTCCTTTGATATGGTCAGTTGCCCCACAGAGATAGCATGTTCTAGATGCTCTTTGGAATGGGGGCTTCTGCTGACCTCTCTCTGGTTGAACACCAGAGGACTCACTAGCCCTATTTAGTTTCCCTTGGGGGGGGCGTGGCCAACACGCATGCCGTGAAGACGTGAGCTCGAGGAGCTCCTGCCCGCGATCCTGCAACGGGTGGAATCGAGCCGCAAAAACAAATTAATTTTCACCGCTGATGAAAACAGCAGAAAGTAAAACCTCTTCCCCGCAACTGGATGATACTCCCATGGGGAACCGGAGCTGCTAAGCACTGATCGGGACCAATGAAGTGGTTCCCCCCTGGTCTCGCAAGATGGCGGCGCCCATCGGGCTTACCGGAGAAGAGATCCGGACGCCGAGATTCTAGCGGGCGAGCTGGGAATCACCCACGATAGTCACTTCCCCACATGCTCTTGGGTGGGTTGCTGGCTTGCCCCCAGCCTCACGCAACCAACCAGCGGAACCCCGCGGTCCGCTGAAGACCGGAGCCGGGAGATGGCCTCAGACGGAAGAGAAGGTGGGCCCCCGAAACGAGAGCACAGGAGACCGCTCCCCCACCATCATTCCCTTTCCTATTGCACCGCCTGGGGAAGACCCTGGCCGGGAAAGAGAAGCAGCGGAGATAACGGTCCGAGGGGGAGAAGCGGAGACGCCCGACTGCGGAACGAAGAAGGCACGGCCCGGAATACTTCTACGGAGGCCAGCCACGGCAGAGGGTGAGTCCCTAGGCAAGGCCCTTCTCCTGCGTGCAGCCACTCTACGACACATGACGGGTCCACCCCATCAAGACCCACTACTGCTTGGGGGGGTAACCGCCCAGCAATAACGGACCGGGCACAGCACCATACGGGGACACGGCCCCCGAAAACCCCACGGCGGTCAGTCTGACGCACCTGAAACGAGTCTGGCCCTTGAACCGACCAGGAGTATGAGCGCACGCTCGGGAGGCCCTGCTACACCTGCCCGAACCAGGAACATTATATGAACATATACCTTAAACGGGGCCCCGGGTGCCAATACATCCACACGAGATAAGGGGGTGTGGCCCGGAACTTACACACAGACCTACCGTGGCGGATGGAGAGCCCCTGAGCATAGCCCTTCGCCACTACTCTGATAATAAACTCTGGGGCTACAAAACCTGATCAGCCCACTCTATCACGGCTCGGAGGGCGAACTGCCCAGCAACAGCGAACCTGGCACTGCACCATGCGGGGAAGCGGCCCTGAGAACCTCACAAAGACCCCCGACCACCGCAAACAGGGGGCTGCCTGAACTGTCAGAGAGGAATGCCAACAGACTAAGGCAGCACCCCGTTCACCCAGCGGCATACACAGCTCAAGGACCACTGAGTTACCACCTGCAGGGGGGAGAAAAAAAAAAAAGTGAGACAAGGACAGAGATGTCCCCACCCAAATCAAAGACAAGACCAACCGCGACCATGGACTCCTACACGACGGTCAAGCCTAAGCAGTTGCCGCAGCAGGAGCCCATGGCCGATGCAACGCCACCGCAACGGGAAGCAGAACCTGACAACACATCGGTCCTCCAAGCTATCGCAGCGTTACGCACTTCTATTGAGACCAAGATAGGAGAAATGAGGGAGGATATACAGCTTATGCGCCAGGACGCCCGCAATCTGACCGAGAGAGTCAACGCGAACGAAGCCACCCTACAAGACAACGTTGCAGACACCACAGACTTGAAGGCAAAGGTGCTGGACTTGGAGCTGAAGGTAGCGAGATTGGAGGCGAGATCTGAGGACGCGGAAGGGCGTGCACGGCGCGCACGGCGCAATAACGTTAGGATTCTGGGGGTCCCAGAAGACATGGAAGGTTCGGACCCAACGGACTTCATAGAGACATTGCTCTTACAAGAAATAGGGGCGGCAAAACGCTCCCAGGGGTTCTCAGTAGAACGTGCCCATCGTTCACTCCAAAAGCGCCCTCCGACCGGGATCGCACCCACGCCCAATAATAGCCAAAATTCTGAATTTCCACGACAGAGAGACGATATTACGACACTCCAGAGAAGGCAAAGAGATTAAAAGACAGGACTCCAGAATAGTCACATACCCCGACTACACTCCCATGGTTCAGCGAGCCAGGAACTCCTTCATACCAGTGAAAGCCAGGCTACGAGCACTCAACATCAAATACATGCTGCTCTACCCGTCTCGCCTTAAAATCTTGCATAAAGGAAGAGCGATCTTCCTAGAGACCCCTGCCGCAGCAAACATGTGGCTTGAGCACAATAACTTGGTGGAAAACGGAGACAACCCACGGAAGAGCTGATAAAAGTGAAGTGAACGACAGAAACACGAACACCAATGGAAGGTACCGCACTGAAGACAAGTTGCTTATCTAGACACTGAAAGGGACCGCACTGAGAATGCAGCGATGCCGGGCAGGAACACAAAGAACCACGAGCAAATACACCGCTGACCCACCCCCTCACGGACAGTGCAGGCCAAATGCCTACACACAACCCGTACCGAAAGGCCTGGAGAGGCCCAGAGGGCTCGGGAGCCCCCGAGCGCTGCAAGTTAGAAGCAACTGCTGGGGGCAGTTCACAGTTTAACGTTTTTGTTTATTCATTCACTCGAATGAATGTTTCACCAGTTGGTAAGTCTCCAGAATATAACGACATGGCGGAGGGAGTGCGGGCGAGGGGAGGTGATTCATTGTGGGCAGCCTCCCTACAGGACAGCGATACCAGAAGTACCCACCCCAAAATAACATGGCGGGGAACATAAAAATCATGACGTGGAATGTGCGAGGCCTCGGCACATATCCCCGAAGGAATAGAATCAAGTCATACCTACACAGGTAAAAGTGGGAATAGCGCTTTTGCAAGAAACACATTGCACGGTGACATCCATGACCAAATTACAGGAGCACTGGGGGGGGCCAGGGTTTTGGATCCGCCTACTCGAAGTATGCTAGAGGGGTGTACACATGGATCCACCCCCAACTCCCTTTTCGTTTAACCAAATTTTCCAGTGACCCGGAGGGCAGGTATGTGATTTTATCGGGGCACATTGAACAACAAGAAGTATGCATAGTGAACTCTTATCTACCCAACAATAACATCCCAGCCCACTTGTAACGCTCACCTGGCTCCCACGGAGGCGCTGACCTGGTCTGGATTGCTGTGACCTCTTCAAGCGTGATGCGCAGGATTCGAAACACCGACTGAACTGGACCCCCAAATCTGGCTTGTCTGGCCCGTAGAAAAATCTTTCTGTAGTTGGAGAAAGGGGATTAACTGACTGCAGAGTATTGTGATTGCTTCCCACCTCCCCCTTTGCTCTTCTCTGACCACCTCCGAAATCCCCAATCAAGGCTCACCTTAATGTTTGAATGGATGAGCTCTCCATCCTGCTTCTGGTGCAGGGGCGCGTATTTGACCAGTTACTTCACTGGTTTCGGAAGGCGAAATGCCATAAGTATGCAGTTTAAAAAGTTCCAGAGTAGAGTCTTCTCTTTGCTTTTCTTAACCTGCAATCTGTCCTTATTTTCAGGTGCAGAGTGGAAGTGATGCTTCGAGGGATATTGCCGGAGATAAAATCAGGTGAGTTTGTGATAAAATGATCCCTTAAATGTCTTTGAATCCCTCTAGTAATGTCTTTCTTTTTTCCCCATAGGGGCCGGGGTGCGGTACCAGGCCAGGAAGTGGCGCCGACCCGAAATGAGGAGTGGTTCCATCAAATATGGGCAGGTAAGTCTTGTGACGAATAATCAGGCTTTCCTCATTTGTTCCTCCTGCTCACCTTTTGTCTCTTCTTCTCCCCTGCAGGTGCAGAGATGTGGCGGAATGCCCAGAAGGTCGCGGCGGATAGTGAAGAGCCCAGGAGGCAGGTGAGTGATGCGCGGCGCTGCTACAAGTAGCGCAATGCTTTTAAAGAATGTCTATCTTCAGGATCGCTGGCGTGATGATTCCGGAGACAGGTAGGAAATTAGATTAAGTTCTTGGTTTTCACCTTTTCTCTTCCTTTCCTTCCTTTCAGGTATCCCAAGATCGAGACGGGCGTGGCTGGAGGCAAGATGCAGGAGCAGACCCGGTGAGCGTTCAGCTGCTAGATGTAGAGCAACGCGAAGCACGTGTGGCAGTCCGGGCGTGGTTTAAATAGCCTTGGAAGAAGTTCCAGGTAAGTATTCTTCCACGGTCCCCACCCAAGTAAAATAGTTCCTTTGATAAAATAGTCCCTCCTAAGCCTCATTTGGCTTGAGGCTTCATGCAGCATGGTCTGCGTCAGGTAAGTGCACCAAACACCCTCTTTTATGAGCCTGGCGCCAAAGGTGCCAGGACAAAGTCCAAAGAGCCCCTATTAGGGGCCGCTGGGCTTTTACCCGAGGGCATGATGCCTGCTCCCGGGGGTGCTGGGCCTGTCCTCGTGCTCCGGGGGTAGGCATCATGACACCACTTGACCTCGATGTACGACATAATTGCTCCACACAGGGACAGCCTTTTCATCTGGGGCGGGGATTTCAATTGTGTGTGCGATCTCACGCTGGACAGGTCGTTACCCCCGCCCACCACCATAATGGCTGCCACCACATCACTGAACACGCTGATGGACAGATTGGACTTGGCCGACACATGGAGAGAATTCCATCCCCATACTCAGAATTATTCGTACTTCTCATCCCCACACGGCCTCCACACGAGACTTGACTATATTTTTGTAGGCAGGGAACACCTATCCCAGATGGAAACAGCAGAGTACCTGGGCAGAACAATCTCAGACCACTCCCCGTTGTTAGTAAATTGGAACCACAATGGGCCCAAACCCCCTATTCCCATGTGGCGAATGCCAACAGAGGCCCTGAAAGACCAAACATTTAGAGAGGAGCTGCACGACAAGATTGACGACTACATTGAACTAAACAAGGGCAGTGTAGACTATGTGAGCACGGTATGGGAGGCCCTAAAGGTGGTGATTAGAGGAGAGATCATGGCAAAAGCAGGTGGCATTAGAAGAGCGCTGCGTGATGAACTAACACAGGGTGAAGCAGAGATTGAAAGACTCAGCACTGACCCCACAGACCCACAGCGACACGAAGACAAGCTCAGGTCACTCTGCTAGGAATGCTCGAATGCTTGGAGCAGACTTGCCTAGTTCGATTTTGTCACCAGGACAAATAGGGCCCACAAGGAGGCAGATAGACCCGGTAGGCTCCTGGCTTGACTCTGCAGGAAGGAACACCCCAGACACACCATCACCCTGATACATGATGAGCAGGGCAACACGCACCAGACCCAACAGGATATTAATGACACCTTCAAGAACTACTGCAAACACTTATACGCTCACGAGATAGAACTACCTGGGGACCAGATAGCGGATACCTTGGAAGAGATAGGGCTGCCCAGACTCTCTTCGGCGCAGGCCGAGACCCTAGAAGCTGACATCACACCTGAAGACATCGCTGAAGCGATTAAGACACAAGCCACCTGTAAGGCCCCCGGGAGTGACGGGTTACCCTTAGAATTCTACAAAGCTTATGGCTCCTCCCTGATACCACTCTTACATGAGGTCTTTCAGGAAATATTTGAATGAGGCACCTTACCAGACACCATGAGGGAGACCCTAGTGATCCCAGTCCTTAACCCAAACAAGCCGGCGGAACACTGCGACTCATATCGTCCACTAGCCATGCTCAATTATGACATTAAATTTCTAACCACGATCCTAGCTCAGAGACTGTCCAGGCTGATAGGGGACATTGTGCACCCAGATCAAAGCGGGTTTGTCCCAACCCGGAACACGTCCATGAACTTGCGCAGACTACAACACATCATTAATCAAACAGATACGGCCACAGAATCCTATGCCCTACTATCGCTCAATGCCATCAAGGCATTTGATTCCATATTCTGGGAATGTCTATTAGCAGTCCTAAAGGAGTTTGGATTCGGTCCACGGTTTATTAGGTGGATCCGAATACTCTACACTGACCCGAGCGCGGGTAAAAACCGGGAGACATGTCTCGGAAGTCTGGGAGATATGCAGGGATACTCGGCAAGGCTGCCCGCTCTCCCCCATGCTCTATATACTGGGATTAGAGCCCATAGCTATTTATTTCCGGAAGCAGTTTTTTGATGCTGGAATACGGCTGGGAAAGGTAGACCACATCATCTCGCTCTATGCGGATGATGTACTCTTATACGTTAAAGATCCGCACCTTAACGTCCCAACCATGTTGGACGTCCTTGATCATTTCTCCAAAGGCTCAGGCATACAATTCGACAGGGCAAAGTCCTGCTTATTTCCGCTAGCAGGCCTTAAAGATAGTGACCCGGGAGAGCTCCCACAACTGGGGATAAGGTGGGAAACCACTAAATTCCGCTACTTAGGCATCCAGATCATGCACACTCCCCAACTGATGCACGAGCACAATACAAGTGCAGTAATACCCGCACTGCGCAAATCGCTGTCCTTATGGGCAAAACTCCCACTGTCAGCAATGGGGAGAATATCGATAACCAAAATGATTGTCCTCCCTAGGCTTCTGTACAAGTTCCAAAATGTACAGTACTACATTAGGAACCCGTTCTTCCGCTTACTGGAATCAATAACTCGAGATTTTGTATGGGGGCAGGGCAGACATAGAATAGCGCACTCCACACTAGTCCTACAGCATACTCAAGGAGGAATCCAACTCCCGCACTTTGAAAAATATTATCTATCCGCCCAACTCAGCTTTGTGTCCAAATGGCTAGCGGACGAGACCACATCTGAGACCCCCCTGCTGCAGTCTCTGATCCTCCCACTGAAATTGAAAGAACTACTTTGAGCGCCACGTTACATGCTGGCAAACACACCCTACATGGCTACCCTGGGGAAACGAATCTGGCAAAGAACAATAGCATTAAGACACCAAACACACCTGTATTCCCCAGAAATACCTATGATCTGGGACCTGTGCAAATCAGATTCAGACCTGCTACACCTCAGAGCCTGGAAGGGGAAGGGAGTGTACACATGGGGAGACCTATATGATGGAGGCACCTTCAGAGAGTTCAGCTCACTGCAGAACGTAGATGGGCTACCCACCAGCCAATATCTGTGGTACCGTAAGATACGTGAAATAGCAAGACATAAGTGGGACACTTGGCCAGAAGAACCCGAACTAGACCCTCTCACAACCCTACTATATAACCTAGGCGAGGGACAAAAACTGGTATCCCAGCTATAGGGACATCTCAATGACAACCCTAATCCAAAAGGGGAGACCCTGAAGAGCAAATGGGAAACGAACATTGGCCAAGAAATGTCGGAAGGAGAATGGAGCAGAGCATTAGTATTTCCTAAAGCTGTATCCAGAAATCATAGATTTCGCTTCATACAACTAAACGTTCTACATCGGACTTACCTCACCCCACATAAACTAAGATCATTCAATAAGAACGCAAGCCCTAACTGCCCATGGTGCACAGCTGACAGAGCATATCTCATACACATGTTCTGGGAATGCACTACAGTGCAATCCTTATGGGCAAAAGTTAAACAGACCTATGAGAAGGCGAGCACCTCCAACTACAGTTGGACCCCTGGAGAATGCCTCTTGGGAACCTACCCTAGACCGGCTAAACTCAAGCATCGGGTGAAACTAATGGACTTAATGTGCATGATGGCAAAGAGACATATTGCCATGTCCTGGAAAAAGCCAGCGGGACCCAGACACACCGCCTGGCTCAAGGAACTTGTGCGATGGATTAATGCTGAAACGAGGGCATGGGAAGACAGTGTTGCCAGATCCACTGACGAGGCAAGCGCCACCCTAGAAGCATGGAAGGAGATAACCAGAATAATAATCTACCCTTCAGACGATAAACCCCCATGAGCAAACATAACCTTGACTATGTAATACAGCAGGATTTCGGAAACCCACAAGGGAGGCCCCTCAACACCCAAGGAGGCTGCCGCACTCTGACCCCCCGTCCCCTTCCCTGCACCACGCCCTGTTGGAGGTCCCGTAAACGGGCAACGGAGCCTAAACAAGGAGACAGTTATGTTGTTATGTTATTGTTGGGAAAGTTCTCCCTTTTTCATTTTCTTATTTCTAACCTCTTTTCTTTTTTCTCTCTTCTTTCTTTCTTTTTGGCTCAGCTTTTACAGCTCAATGTATAATGTCAAAGGTATTGCATAAAATGGCACTGTCAACTCGCCATATGACACTATGTTATGATAAATGCCAATAAACAAACTTGAAAATTAAAATTAGTTTCCCTTGAGGCTTACCCTGGTTATTGTGTTGGTTTTGGCCCTCTTTGGGATGGGAGGTATTAGAAGTCTATTGGTTCCCTTTTGGTGGCTGCTTTCCCTCATCCTTTTTCTGAGTAACCCCTGAATCCTTGTGAGTAACCCTGTTGGCAACCCACAAGTCAGCAGCCTTGCCTAACTTTCTAGGATCCATTCCCTTAGAATCAGCCAAGAGCTGTCTGACCTCAGGAGAGCAGGCATCATAGATAGACTCCATCATAACAAGATTCCTCATTCCTTCATAAGTGTTAACTCTATAACCCTTAATCCATCCCTCTAAGTTCTTCAAACACTCATTCACCCAAGTAGCCCAAGGGGTACTATCATGCTTTTTGAGGGTCCTAAACCTCTTAAGGTACTGGGAAGGAGTCTTTCCAAATCTAGCTATTAAAGCTAGCTTTACACATTCATAATCCTTTCTATCCTCCTCCCCCAACTCCATTACCACATCAGATGCAACAGGGGGGAGCCTAGAGAATAACCAGGGGATCAACTGATCACCTGTGATATCCTGGAGCCCATGATTATATTCAAACATAGCAAGCCAATCTAATACATCCAACTTAGGTTCATACATACCCATATTCTCTTTAGGCATCTGGGGTCTTCTTGGACTGGAAGATCTAGAGGATTCGGGGAGAGAAGCATTTTCCAAAGACAATTTCTTCATCTCAAGCTCATGGTTGAGGTCCATTTCTTTGAGCCTTAGTTCTTGATGCCTCTGTTCAGTTTGGGCACTAATTCTTTTGAATTCAAGTTCAAGTCTCAATTTTTCTAGGGAGATAAATTCAGGAGTTAATGTGGGACCTGTTAAAGGTCCAGTAGCTACAGGCTGAGGCTTCTGAGCAGGCAGAGGACCAGAGGAGGTGACATAGTTATCCTCCTTTTCCTCATCTGTCTCAACAATAACATCTTCAACATTATCCTCATTACTGTTTGCTACATTTGCTGGAGTAGTGGGCACTACAGCACCACTACCCAGACTTTGTTTCTCTAACAGTCTATCAATCATTTCTTGCTTCTTGCCTTTGACAGGAAGACCTTTCTGTCTACACAGAACCCTTAAATAATCAGCAGTATTAGTAAGGAGGGTCTCCTGGCTATAACTTTCCATAATTTTGACTTTTGTTAAAATAACTTTTAGTGATTGTTAACCTTGTGGTTAGTTGCACCAAGACACTAGTAACACACTAAAATGTCAATCCAATACTTTTATCCTCACTGCTGTACACCAGTGTTAGGCAGAATCCAGGGCAGTTCCCTTAGGGAGCACTGCCCCAGATTAGGACTACAGGTGAGAGCAATAAATCCCCTTTGGTATCAGTCCATACCACAAAGATTTAGTTGGTAGCTGTGGCTGAGCAGTCAGACTTATCTCAAGAGGGAGATGAGCAGTATTCAGGATTGACACAATAGGTAGTACAGTACTATGGAGCAAGGAAACACTGACCAAAGTTTTGTATTTAAAAGAGAATATATATTTATTTTATACACTTCTAAGTCAACACATAGATCACAGTTAATAAAGTAAGTTAAGTTTAGTCAAAAGAAAAGCATATACAACTCCCTATTCAATTGTAGACAAGTGTGCGGTATAGTGAAAACTGAGCAAAACGGCACAGTGAAAACCTACTACAAATGGCACTCTACCAATTCAACAAAAGGAAGGGAAAGTACAAGTTAAACCGAAATATCTTCAGACACCCCCTAGCAACACTTCCCTGAAGTTTTGTGAACAAGTAATGCGCAGTAACACTTTAACCAAAAGACAAGTGAATGAAAACTGAGCAGAATGGCACTCCACAAGTTAAAACAGTAGGAAGGAAGAGGGGTTTAGAAGATTTAGGTGCATCAACACATTTCTCATTGAAAACTAATCTAGTGAGAGCAGATCTAACAAATCAGCCAGAGTCAATAGGCCTGAGCCAGAGTCAGTGGTACAGGACCAAGAGCTTAGGAGCAAAAAATGTTCTTGTATCTGCAGTCAAGTCTTTAGTAGAAAACTTTTGAAGAGGTAGATGCAAGGCGAAAGACAATGTTAAGAGAGAGGGCGGCCGACCGCACAAGTAGTTAAAGGATTTAAAACACCTTTAGGGCTACCACGGAGAAAGGGCGGCCTGGTGGAACAATGTACCTTAAACGTGGAGAAGTGGCTCCTGCTGTGGCGGTTGTTCCTGGCAGTTCCTGCAGGTCGAGGGGTCCAACAGAGGAAGAGAGGTTCTCGTTGTGGAGGAAGGTTCGAGTCGCTGCACTACCCAGGGATGAAATCAGCCGCGGTGCTGCCAAACGAAGTTTAAAAGATACGCTCCTTTTAAACGTGGTCCGGGTCGATAGCCGCCTGGCTATCTGGTCTCCAAGTGCAGGGCACTGTCGATACGACCAAGGCAGGTCCAAGGATGCGATAGGTGAACTGGTTGACCCCACCAGTTCAAGGGAAGATGTCTCTGGCTTCTATTCCCTTCGGTTCCGTAGTTCCAGTGGTGACGTCTTCCACTTCCAGTCCTCAGGACCCTGCTTTTATGCAGAAAGAGACCCATTGATACAGCCTAGCTGTCACTCACACAGTGGAGTGGTCTTCTTGGCGGGAGACCCTCCAGCCTATCAGGTTAGAGTGCGACCTGAGTTGCTGTGGCAACTCTGTCCGGGGGTTCTACTCCCCCTCCCAAACAACAGACCCACCCCAGACTCAGTGGCACCGAAAGGAGGGCTTCTTGGCAGAAGCCCGCCAAAAGAACGAACAAAGGATCCCCGACCTGGGTTAGGAAAATAGAGTAAGACTTGAGACTTGAGAGTTTTATCAAAGTTGTGGCAAATAAAACCTACCGGAGTAAAGTTAATAATAAAATAAACCGGCGGCGGGGCATGTTAGAGGCTGTCAGTAAAAGTGGTAGCCTCGAACAATGGGAAAATCCCATAGAGAAATATTTGCGGTCGAATATAAAAGGTAGTAACCACTGCCACCAGCCAGAAACTTTGTAGAGGGGGACTTTAAGGTACCCTCTCGAAAATGAACATAGGGGAAAAACTATTAACCCCTTCCAGTACTTCCATATTAAGATGGGGTGTGCTGGTTAAGTTCATAACAATCGACTAGTAAAGTCAATGGGGACTTTACATGCCCTGGGAGACAGTAGTCAGTCCCAGGGTATGGAGTCTATGTTTGGGGGTCGCTACGACACCCCTGTGTCACGGCACGGAGGGTGCTGTGGGACACATGTGCTTAAAGATGGTTCCTATGGGTGAGAGAAAAGATCCCATAGGCATTAAACACAAAAATAGCGTAGAACACACAAAGCAAAAATGCCTAAGAGTGGGAAAAAGAGTCTCACTCTTAGCAGGTAAAAAGAAATAAACCCTTCAAATCCAGCAAAGCTGCTGGGGGCTCTATAGGTAAGGGAAATTAGCCATAAAATGAGAATTCTCCCTAACACAGATCTAGTGATACTCTGTGCTTGGTGTGCCCCAAAAATAAATGAGTTAGAGGATAGGATAGAGCCTTCCTGGTGCAGGCTGTCACGGCTTGCAATAACCTTCCTAAAGAACTGCGGGCGGATAGTAATCTGTTGACTTTCAGGAAACATCTGAAGACGGTTTTGTTTGAGTAACTCTCTGGTTTTTATGGTTGCTCCTCTTTGTTCCTCCTACACCCCTCCCTCATGACCCTGACCATGACCTTTTGTTTACATTAAATATGGAATCTCTTTTTTTCCAACATACCACAGGACGAGGCCCTGCGAGTATGTAGAGATTATTTGAATGAGAGATCCCACTGATTTTATATTGGATTTATTGGAAGTGGCACTCAACAAAAACTTTTTTTGTTTCAAGAATCAGTTCTATATACATATTAAAGGTACAGCTATGGGGTCATCCTTTGCCCCCAATCTGGCACCCTGTATATGGCCAAATTCGAGGAGGAGTTCATCCTGAATTCTTCTAATACTTTTTGTTCTGCCATGCGTCTGTATAAGCAATATATTGATGGCATCCTTATCTGGGATATGAGATTAGCAGATATACTGTCACGACCCTTGCCCAAAACCCCCTCTGGCAAACCCATTGGCCAGGTGGAGTCAGGACTCTGGCCTCTAGAGCCTGGAATCCTCTTCAAAAGCCCTCATGGGGCCAGGCTCATACACCATGAAAAACAATGCGCTTGGGAACTACATTATTGTATTGTCAGCCAACATGGAGGCATCCACATAGCTTGGTTCCTAAGAACCAAGCTATGCGGTCTAGTGTTTTGGGTGTGGTAGCCTAGGGACTACTTTACCTGGACTATTTTGTTGGGGCTATTTAAACCACACCCGACCAAGACAACACGCTTCGCGTTACTTTGCAGCTTGCAACGTGACGCTCACCGTGTCCAGCTATTCTCTTGAACCTCTGAGAAGCAGAACCTGCAAGGAGACAAAAGGAACATCATTAGCAGCAGCATTTTACCTGCAGTCTTCATCTTTATACACTCGCAGCTACTGAGAACAGCTTCCTCGAATCTGCATGCCTCCCGGACAGAACGACCTGAAAGAGGAAGATAGAGGCAACATTAAAGAAAGCACAGACATTTACAAATTACGAACTGCTCAAAAGCCTTACCTGGCTGGTCGCCTCTCGGCTGGCACCACTCCGGACATTCCACTCGCACTGAAGAACACCGCGACCTACAAGGAAGGAAAACACAGGTTAGCAAAGGCAAGACTTTGCAGCGCTGTGCATAGCGCTTACTTACCACATCATAGCTCTCTTAATGCGCCATCATTTACCAGTGGGGCTCAACCAAGCCAGTTCGCCGCGCTGAAGCTCCGCATACCTAAGGGAGAAAAAAGAGACATTTTAAACAAAGAACGGCATGCAGGATAGAGATAGCAACAAAACTAAAGAACAGCAATAAGACCTACCTGAACAATATCAAACAGGCCGGCGTCAGTGAAGTAACTGGACCGCACTCGCCCATGAAAGACAACGCGCCCCTGCAAAGAAGGCAGTACGGAGAGCACGCCTAATTCTACCACAAGGTGAGGAGAGGGCGCCAGAGGGACTGAAATCATACGGGGGTGGAGGGAGGATACTTACCCCAGTCGGTCAGTCTTGAACACAGTCCTCCTGTATTTTCAGGCAGAACCTTCCCCGCAGACCACATCAGGGCAAAGCTGAGAAGCATACCAGCGAGTAACCCGGTTGGGTGGCGTCCCTGTGGATACCAGGTGAGCGTAACATATACATGATTTTTGTAACTGGATCAATGGCCTAGACTCCTATTTTAAGTTCACCATCGCCAAAAGTACTGTACACATTCCTTTTTTAACTTAGTCATCAAAGAAATAGATGGCGCCTTGAATGCCAGTCTCTACAGAAAGGCCAATGATCAGAATACCATGCTCCATCATCAGAGTTACCAACCTGTCACCCCTCTCCACCCTAACCCCTCCTCTCCCCTCTACATTTGTGCTTGCTGACCCTCCTTTAGCCATCCCCCACCATCCTTCTCGTCCTTTCCTTTTTTCACCCCTGACAAAGTCGCTAGACAAGTCCGATCTATGAAAGCCTCGTCAAAACAGGTTCATCCCTGTTCCTCTAAAACCATCAAGTACCACATTGACACCCTTGCTCAGGCCCTTTCCGATTTTTACAACCACTTCTTTGCCTCAGGATCCTTCCCCTCCACTCTGAAGCACTCCCTTCTGCATCGTCTTATCAAGAAACCCACACCTGATCCATCTTATCCAGCTAACTATCGCCCAATTCCCATTACTCCCTTTCCGGGCAAACTCCTGGAAAAGTTGGCTATCTCTCAGTTTAACCTTCATTTCAATTCTGTTGGCTGTCTCCATGACCACCAGCCTGGCTTCCGAGCTGCCAGAAGCACGGAAACTGCTCTCCTGAACATCTGTGAAGATCTGCTCTCCAACCTTGACTCTAACATTCCCTCTGTCCTCATCCTCCTCAATCTCTCTTCTGCCTTCGACACGGTCAACCATACCATCCTGCTCAACTGTCTCTGTGAAAACCTGGGTATCACTGATCAGGCTCTGGCCTGGGTGACCTGTTTCCTCTCTGATTGATCCTCCCAGGTCCTTATCATCATCTATCTTCCTCTCTACCTGTGGTGTTCCCCAGGGGTCTAACCTCTTGCCCTGGCTTTTCAACCAATACGTGGCAGCTCTCCCCCACTGCACTGCCATTTTCTGCTCAAATTTCCAGTGCTATGCTGACGACACTCAACTCATTTTCAGGCTACCCTCGGCCACCTCATCTCCCTCTCTCATCTCTGATTGCCTAACTGCCATTCAAGATTGGTGTACCGCCAATGATCTTTGTCTGAATGCCAGCAAGACTGAGATCCTCCTCATCGGCACACCTTCACCATCTTTTCCCCTCACTCTCTAGCTTGCTTCCCTTGGCCCTCCTCCTACCCCCACCTGCGAGGCTAAGAACCTCAGGGTCATCTTTGACTCCACCCTATCCTTCTCCACCCACATCTCTGAGGTCTCTAAAAAGTCAAACTTCCTACTGCACCTCCTCAGAGGTACTCTCCCTTTCCCCTCCTTCCCCCAGAAGCTCATGGTATCCCAAGCTCTGGTTCTCTCTAGGTTGGACTATTGTAACAGCCTCTTTCTAAATCCACCTGCCTCTACTCTCCGCCCTCTGCAACTAATCCAGAACAGGACTTCGAGACTTGTCCTTGGCCTCAAGCCCTGGGATCGTATCTTGCCAGCTCGGAAATCTCTCCATTGGCTCCCAGTGGATGCAAGGATTAAATTCAAAACCCTCTGCATTGTCCACAAGGCTTTCTGGGGTCCAAAATAGCTTCAGCTTTCCCTCCTCAAATACCTCCCCTCTCGAGCTCTTCGCTCCTCTACCTCTAACTCCCTCAGGGTCAGTCGTTTTTCAAAGAAACGAGCTGGAGGTAGATCTCTGTCTTCGGCTGGGGCCTCCCTCTGGAACAGCCTCCCTGCCAATCTACAACTTGAGGAGAACCATCTCCGGTTCCGGAAGCACCTCAAGACCTTCCTCTTTTCTTCTGCCTTCGCTCCCCCTTTCCCCTGCTGGTCTGTTTTCTCTTGGCACCGTACACCTGGCCACCCTCTGCCCTCCGGGCCAAGGTACCTGCGCACCCTGCCACCCTCCCGCACTGCCTCCGGGCCACCCCTTGCACTGGGGTCTGTATCTGTACCCATACAGCCCCCCCTTTTTCTTCTTGCACTTATCAGACCTACCCTGTCTGCTGCCTTAAACCTAACACTTGCAAATTGCTGGCTGCACTACCACTGTTTGTTGCCTTTATTATTTATTTATTTATTATTATTTATCTGTTTCTCCTCTGCTTCGCACTTTCCACTTCTCCCCCCTTCCATGCACTTTTCCCCTCCCCCTCTCCCATGCACTTGTGTGTTCTCAATGTCACTGGGCCTAGTAAGATCGCTGTTTTGTTCTTCCATGTTCCCCTCCCTTGTCGCGCTCTGAAACACTTGTGTACGAGCGCGATAGAAATAAAATATCAATATAAATATCCCAGAGCCCACAGGGAAAATGTACCCTTTGCCAATTTTTCTGTATAAGGATAAATTGTACTTCAGTACAACATTTCAAGAGAGAAGCCAAAATTGCATTTGATAGGTTTCTCAAGATAGGTTATCTAAGCCATTCCATCAGTAGCGGTTTTGCAGCTGATGAGACATCTACCCACTGCTAGGCTGCTTATAACATGCATACTGACAGTCACACAATGTAACTTATGAATCAGATCACACCAAAATTCTCCTTTAGATGGCAATGGCTGGGTTGCACCCCATTGAAAATTCGAGCTTGTGATGGTTGCAACGGGTATATGTTCGCTATTCCTTAATAGATTTTCTTGCTCATCACGTTTACAGTGGCTCCTGTATCAATGAGAAATTTAATATTTTAGCCACCCATATGTAATGTTACTTTCAAAGAACTTTGTCATCAGAGGAATCATATATAAGTCTAACATATTCCCTGCTATATCTATTATATTCTTGATATTGATCCGCGTTTGAATGTTCTTCTTCTACTGCAAAGTTTCATAAGGGTCTTCTAATGGTATTCCTCCCATCTGATTTTTTTTTTTGTAACTTCTTTTTATTGATTTCAGCATATATAACAAGTCAATTTCAAAAGAAAAGGAACAACATCAATGCCCAAGTCCCTCCCTCCCCCAGCCCCCTCCAACGGCAGTCGTAGCGCCAATAGAACCTACAGTCCCGGTAACACCTTGCCAACCTTTCAGCCATGAATGTCCAGCAGCTTTAATCTTTGGGGGCACCATTGCTCCCTAAACTCGCCCCTCAAGTAGTCCAACGTCTCACCCCAATCAGCAGCAAAACTCCCCAGATTCCCATCAGCTGCGTAGTTGGCCCATTCCAAAGAAACAATGTCCCACATTTTCCTTAGCCAATCCTGTTCCGTGGGAATCGTTGGGCTCTTCCATTTTTGTGCAATTAGGGCCATCGCTGCCAAGGTAAAGACCGTTTTTGCCTTGGAACTTCCTCTTCTTCCCTCTTCCTCTCCTGCCACTCTCTTCCCCAGCAAGATCTCCCGAGGGACCTGGCTACCCCCTAGCCCTAAGGCTTAGGATTGGGCACATGCAACTTTGCGCCAAAAGGGTCTAATATTCTAATATGCAGGCAGTCCCACCATATATGAGTAGCCGTGCCCACCTCCCCGCAGCCTCTCCAACAGTCCCCTGAAGTTGCCGGATACATTGCATGCAACCGGGCCGGGGTATAGTGCCAACCAAAAATATATTTATACCATGCTTCCCGTAGTTGGGTCGCTTTAGCCCCTTTTGGAATTGCCCACCATAGCCTCTCCCAGTCTTCCCTGTCCATTTCCGCCCCCATTTGCTGCTCCCATACCCTCATATACGGCCAGGTGACCTTCGGGCCTGTGCTCTCTAAGAGTTTATATAAATCCGAAATTAGACCTCTAGAACCATCATGGGTCAGGAGGAACCGTTTGAATAGTGTTAGTTCGTGTGTAGCAGCCCTCTTAACCTCTGCTGACATGACCCAGTGTCTAATTTGGAAGTATCTGCGCCTTTCCTCCTCACCAACTCCAAATTCCTGCTTACATTCCTCGAATGTTTTCACCTTTCGGTTGTGGAACATATCTCTCAGCGTCCTGCATCCCCATACTTCCCATGCTTGGAACGCTCCCCTCTCCAGCCCCGGCGTAAAATCCCCATTGTTAAAAATAGGTGTAAACGGGGATGGAAAAGATGAGCTCCCTCGTCTCTCCACTGCCCTATCCCAAGTGGCCACCATTCCCTTTGTAATATCACTCAGATAGATATGTGGCGGTCTCAGCCTCCGCGGAAGCCATAACACCTCTCCCAGGTGATGTCGGGCGACTGCTCTGTCCATTTTTACCCAGTGCTTCTCATATTCCGTCGCAAACCACTCCCTAATCACTTGGAGAAGTGCAGCTTCATGATAATGCCTAAAATCAGGTAGACCAATGCCCCGCCCCTTGGACGCCATAAGGAGGCGCCATGACAAACGCAGCCTCTTGCTCTCCCAGATAAACTCTTTGACCACTCGGTCCAGTTCCCTAAAGAAGGCCGCAGGGAGAGACAGCGGAATCGCCTGGAACAGATGGAACAGATAAAGTATTCGGGGCAGAATCACCATTTTAATAACTTCCCCCCTCCCTAGCCAGGAAATCCTAAGAGCACTCCACCTCCTCAAATCCTTCTTAATTGCCGTTAGCATAGGGGAGTAATTTGTGCCGTACCAGCCGCCCAGGGAAGGGATTATCCGGATCCCCAAGTATCGTATCCCGCCCGGACTCCATTTGAAAGGGAAAAGAGCCTTTAATTCCCTCGCCTCGTTCTCCTCTAAGGATAGGTTCATCAGTTCAGACTTCTGCCAGTTGACCCGGAGGTGTGATACTTCCCCAAATTTGATCAGCACTTCTATGCTCGCCCTAATGGACTCCTTCGGTTGCGTCAGCATGAGCAACATATCATCCGCAAATGCCGTCACTTTGTGCTGACATCCCCCAAATGGTATACCCTGAATCTTGTCCATCTCTCTTATAGCCAATAAAAGGGGTTTCAGCTATATGGCATAAAGCAGGGGGGACAAGGGACACCCCTGTTTCGTCCCTCGCCCTGACCTAATTGGGTTTTATGTTTCTCCATTGACCAAGATCCGCGATCTGGGGTTCTTATAATTTGCCTCACCCATGCCAATGAACTCTGACCCATCATTTCCATGACTTGGAACAGGAACGACCACTCCACCCGATCAAACGATTTTTCAGCGTCGATCGCTAATAGGATCGCCGGAGTGGTTGTCTTTTGTGTTTTCTTGACTACATGGGCCACCCGTCTAACATTGTCAGCCGTCTGCCTCCCTGCCACAAACCCTGTCTGGTCCTGGTGGACCAGCGAGGGTAAGTACTTTTCTAGCCGCCTAGCCAGTATTTTAGTGTAGATCTTCGCCTCCGTGTTTATGAGGGCAATGGGCCGATACGAGTGCACTCTTCAGGGTCCTTGCCTGCCTTGTGTATGAGTGCAATTTTTGCCTCCTACATCGAGCAGGTGATACTGCCTCTGGACCTAAATGAGTTAAATAATTGTGTTAAGTGTGGAACTAACAGATGAGAGTAGAGTTTGTAAAAGGAGGCTGGGGAGCCGTCTGGACCCGGGGCTTTACCACGGGGGAGAGCAGCTATGGTTGCCCTCACCTCATCTTTCTTGATAACTCGGCCTAACTCTCTCCCCTCGTCCTTAGACAGCAGTGGAAGGGGAAGGGCCTCAAGAAACTCCCTCTGTGGCCCAGGTAAAGGATTCTGTGAGGAGTATAATTCTTCATAGAACTCAGCCAGCCTCCCCTTTATCTCGTCTGTCCGAGTGAGTCTTTCACCTTCCTTACCCCTCATGGCCATAATAACATTGCGTTCCCTGTCCCCTGTCAGTAGGCACGCCAGGAGCTAATCTGCCTTATTGACCGTCGCATAAAATCTTTGCCTGACACTGAGCATAGCCCCCTCCGCCCTTTTAGTCCTTAGGATCCTCAACTGGCCCTCTGCTGCCCTATTGTCACGACCCTTGCCCAAAACCCCCTCTGGCAAACCCATTGGCCAGGTGGAGTCAGGACTCGGGCCTCTAGAGCCTGGAATCCTCTTCAAAAGCCCTCATGGGGCCAGTTCTGGCGCCTATGGCGCCAGGCTCATACACCATGAAAAACAATGTGCTTGGGAACTACTTTATTGTATTGTCAGCCAACATGGAGGCATCCACATAGCTTGGTTCCTAAGAACCAAGCTATGCGGTCTAGTGTTTTGGGTGTGGTAGCCTAGGGACTACTTTACCTGGACTATTTTGCTGGGGCTATTTAAACCACTCCCGAGCAAGACAACACGCTTTGCGTTACTTTGCAGCTTGCAACGTGACGCTCACCGTGTCCAGCTATTCCCTCGAACCTCGGAGAAGCAGAACCTGCAAGGAGACAAAAGGAACATCATTAGCAGCAGCATCTTACCTGCAGTCTTCATCTTTAAACACAAGCAGCTACTGAGAACAGCTTCCTCGAATCTGCACGCCTCCCGGACAGAACGACCGGAAAGAGGAAGATTAAAGAAAGCAGTAGGGACATTTACAAATTACGAACTGCTCAAAAGGCTTACCTGGCTGGTCGCCTCTCGGCTGGCACCACTCCGGACATTCCACTCGTGCTGAAGAACACCGCGACCTACAAGGAAGGAAAACACAGGTTAGCAAAGGCAAGACTTCGCAGCGCTGCGCATAGCGCTTACTTACCGCATCATAGCGCTCTTAATGCGCCATCATTTACCAGCAGGGCTCAACCAAGCCAGTTCACCGTGCTGAAGCTCCGCATACCTAAGAGAGAAAAAAGAGACATTTTAAACAAAGAAAGGATAGCAACAAAACTAAAGAACAGCAATAAGACCTACCTGAACAATATCAAACGGGCCGGCGTCAGTGAAGTAACTGGACCGCACTCGCCCATGAAAGACAACATGCCCCTGCAAAGAAGGCAGGACAGAGAGCACGCCTAATTCTACCACAAGGCAGAAACTTCCCAGTAGACCACATCAGGGCAAAGCTGAGAAGCATACCAGCGAGTAACCCGGCTGGGTGGCATCCCTGTGGATACCAGGTGAGTGTAACACCTATATTCCTTGTACACTTTTCTAGTGAGGTTCATCCCCACTCGTACCCTGACGGCCTCCACCTCACTTTCCAACTGTGCTTTAAGCTTCCTTAGCAGCCTGTTTCTTTCCGCTTGTAGAGCAATTAATTCTCCCCTCAGGTTAGCTTTAAATGCATCCCACCTGATCTCAAGGCTTGTGTCTACGCTGTTATTCCGCTCAAAGAAGTCTTGGATCTTACTTCCTATCTCCTCCCGCATCACCTGATCCATCAGGAGCGCCTCAGGAAATGTCCAGCCCCACACCCCCGATCTGCGCCTCCCCAGCCGTAGCTTCATCTGAACCACCTTATGGTCCGCTATCCCCATGGGGCCTACCTCTACTGAGTCAACCCCTCCAATTAGGCTTGCAGACGTCCAAATATAGTCAATTCTTGACTGAGTTCTATGAACATCTGATAGAAATGTGAACCCCTCCTCTTCTCCCCTCAGCACCCTCCAAACATCTCGCAATCCCGCTTCCTCCCACCGTTCCTTCAATTGAGGTGAGGCCAGCGCACCCCCGCCACCCCCCTCATGCTGCGTGCGGTCACTCCTTCTATCCCATGCCAGGTTCAAATCCCCCATTAGTATCACCTGTCCCCTCGCAAAATCCTGTAGGGTTTCCAGAACCTCCCGCACGAACTGATCCTGGCCCACGTTCGGGCCATACACCGGGGCTATAGTGTAAGGCGTACCCATATAATCTCCCTGTACCATAATGTATCTCCCGCTCTTGTCCCGAAGAGTGTTGGTCACTCGAAAGTCCATCCCCCTCCCAAACGCCAAAGCCACTCCCCCTTTCTTAGTGGGGCCCGATGCGAACAATATTTGTGAGAAACCCTTTAGCCGCAGACGGTGCTGGTCCCTCTGCAGTAAGTGGGTTTCCTGTATCGCCAAGACATCTGGCTTGTGCGACCTGGTAAATTGCTCCAATTTTGTCCGCTTAAGAGGGGAGTTCAGCCCCCTAACATTATGTGCTAGCCACTTGAAGACTGAATTGATATGCAATAAGCTCCTCTTTGTCGGCCCCTACCCCCCTTACTGGGTCCATCCTGCCTTCTTCCCCCCCCCTAATGGAGAGTATTTTGAGCCCCCACTTCTCTTTTACCTTCTGCCTCCTTTCCCTTATTCCATAAAACTTGAGTTAGCCAACCAGGCGCTACAACCTTCTCCCAAGTCCTCCCTCCCCCCCCAACCCCCTATCCCTCCCCACCCTCCATCCCCAACTTAGGGTGGGACCACCCACTCTACATCCCATCCCGCCCAACTTAACAATCCCCCAGAACAATTGCCCCCTCTGCTCCTTCCCTCCCTCCCCACTGGGCCCCATCGCCCTTACTGTTGCGCTCCCTAACCCTGAGCTCCTCTGCCACCCTTAAGGGTCCACCACCCCTTGCACATTGTGATCCAATTCAGACGCTCCCCTTGCTGCCAATTCCACCCTCTGCGCAGGCCCCTCCACTCTCCCATCGTAGACCACTCCCAGGGCCTCTGCCTTGGCCTGTTGCCTGTGGCCCACCCTGCGCTGCCCGCGGGACCCTCATCCAGGTCAATCTGCAACACATTGGCCCCCTCTTGGACTGACATTATCCTTTTCTGAAAACCTTCCTAATCGAATACCAGGCTAAATGGAAATGTCCACTTGTATCGTACTCCGCGCTCATTCAGAACCTTCAGCACCAGCGCCATCTGTCTCCTCTTTATCAGAGTGATGTTAGCCAGATCTTGATATAGAGCTATTTGTTGACCTTTAAACACTATTGGTCCCTTTTTCCTCACAGCCTGAAGAACTGCCTCCTTTTGAGCGTATCTGGCAAAGGCGGCGAGAACGTCCCTCGGTCTCGGGGCGGGCCCCTTAGTGAGCCTGCCAACTCTATGGACACGGTCCAATTCGATGTTGTCCGGAACAGCCTCCCCTAAGATCTCCGCGAAGATGCCCTAATTTCCTGTTTCAGATCCTTGTCCGAAACTGATTCTGGCAGTTGCTTCACCCTTATATTGATCCTTTGAGACCTGTTTTCGATGTCCTCCATCTGAATCTCCAGGTTCTTCGTTGCCACATCCAGGCGCTCTATAGCCTCACTATTAGTGGTAGTTTCTTTTTCCACTTCCTGCAGCCCCCTCTCTCGAAGGTCTGTTCTTTCTCCCAATTGCCTTAGATCTCGCTTGAGGTCGCCCGCATAAGCTGAAACTGCTCTTGGAATGTCTTAGCCAAATTGGTATGGAGCGCCTGGATTTCGCCAAGAAAGTCCTGTCTATTAACCGGGGTCAGCTCCTGCGTCCCCTCCGCCGCCCTCCTCTGCTCCAATGCCTCATTGCTGCTCTCCGAGCCCTCACCCATGTCCTATACAGGCCACAGGGAGTGAAGGGTGCTTTGAGAATCCCGTGGGTGCTGCGATGACTTTCCACTTTTCCCTTTATTTCGTGTGGCCATCAGTTAAGTCTATTGCAAGCCGCAAGGGTTCTGGGTCCTCCTTTTCTTTAGCTCCCTTGCCTTTTGCCGAGTTCACCCCTCCACCAGTTATCTCCATGGAGGCCAATCCACCTGCACACCGCCTCCCGCAGGCCAGTGCAACACCGTGGACCTCCCTTTCACTCCTGCCCCCTCTAGGGCCGCTGAGATTGCTCGACGGAGCCGCTATACCCCAGAAGCGCCCCGTAAGACCGCTGCAGAGTCACCGCCAGGGCAACAAAAAAAAGAAGGGAGTGTTATGATGCCTGCCCCCGGAAGACCAGACCAGACCCAGCAGCCCCGGAAGCAGGCATCATGCCACTTGGAGCATGCCCAAAAGCCCCAGTTAGGGGCTGTTTGGGTACAGTCCTGGCGCCTATGGCGCCAGGCTCATAAAGATAAAGTCAGTCCTGGCGCCATGGGCGCCAGGCTCATTATTGATAACTTACCTGAAGCAGACCATGCTGCATACTCACCTGAGGCAGACCATGCTGCATGAAGACTCAAGCCAAATGAGGCTTAGGAGGGACTATTTTACTGAAGGGACTATTTTGTTACTTGGGTGGGGCTGTGGAAGAATACTTACCTGGATCTTCTTCCAACGCTATTTAAACCACGCCCGGACAGCCACACGTGCTTCGCGTTATTCTGCTTGCTGCAGCGTAACGCTCACCGTGTTTTCAGCAGCTCCAGTCTTCAGCCACGCCCGCTTCAGTCCTGGGACTCCTGAAACAAGAAGACAAAAAGGATAAAGGTTAGAACATGAGTTTTAACTTTAATCCTTACCTGAATCCTGATCCATTTCGCCACGGAACTGAAAGACAGAAGTCTTTGAAGCATCGCTTCGCATTCCTACGGCGCCTCGCTGAACTCACCTGCTTGGCGGTACTTCAGCATTCCATCACGCTCTCTCCATCTCGCGCCCGCCCTCCGACACCTAAGGAGACAAAGACAGCAAGGTGAGCAAGGGGACTCTCTAAGGCCATACAAGCTACTACCCCCAAGGACTTACCTGATTTACCACGGGAGGTACTCACCTCATTTTGGGTCGGCGCAGTCAACTCTGCTTCATCGCCGTACCCCGGCCCCTAAGGGGAGAAAGCAAGGACAATACCAGTTACCCCCCACAAAACTTACCTGATTTACCACGGGGGTCTCACCTCATCTCGGGTCGGCACAGTCAACTCTGCTTCATCGCCGAACCCCGGCCCCTAAGGGGAAAAACACAATAGACTTACCTGAATCTTACCGAGTGCCATTTGGAAATCTTCGAGTGGATTAATCGGCAACCTGCAAGGAATCGGACAGTGTGAAGAGCAGACATTTGAACTCTTATGAACAATTGGACTTTAGAGTCAATACTGGAACTCACCAATTCCTCTACGCCAGTGAAGTAACTGGTCATCAACGCGCCCCTGCGGTCGACGCAGGATGGAGAGCTCATCCTTCCAAACCATCAGGTGAGACTAAGGAGGGAACATCAAGAGTGATCAGTGGGAAGACAACGGGAGTGGGGAAGGTGGGTTGACACTCAATTCCACGGGTGGTTAATTCCTCTTCTCCTTTGCAGAAGAATATTCTTGCGAGCCAGACAAACTAGGCTGAGCGGGCCAGTCCAGTCAGTCATCTCGGCGCTACACGTCACGCTGGTGGAAATAACAGCGGCCCAGTTCCGGTCGACGCCCCCGTGGGAACCAGATGAGCGTAACAGAACGCAAAGCCTACCCACAAATACCCACCTGGGCGTCATGGAGACCTCGGAAACTGATCAGTTGGCCCAATTATTAGGGGAATTAAGGGCCGAAGTGCATTCCGCCCGCCAAGAAACCAATGCCCTCAGGAGGGAACTGATAGTGTCAAAAGAACGAACTGATGAGTTGGCCAGACAACTATTACAGAGCCAGGCTGGACAAACACCTCTACCAGGACTTGGGGCAAGTCCAGCTCCTGTACCATCGAGTAACCCGGTGCAGATAAATTTACCTGGAGCCGTTCCTTTGGCTCCGCCTGAACGCTTTGCCGGAGACCCAAAAGGGTTTGCAACATTCATGAATCAATGCCGCTTGCACTTTTTATGTAGACCTGGAGCTTTCCCAAACGATCAGGCCAAGGTAGCCTTTGTACTGTCATATCTCAGCGGCAGTGCGGCGGATTGGTCCATTCCACTAGTTAACCAGGATGACCCGATTCTTCGAGATTTCCAGGGTTTTCGAACAAGCATGAAAAGACTATTCGCCCGACACTCCCGAGGACAGGCTTTGGACAACAAACTTTTATCCCTATGTCAAGGCAACCAGGATCTTTCATCTTACATTGCAACTTTCAATAGATTAGTAGTGGAAACCGAATGGCCTGAAGCCAAGCGAATCACATTATTCCATCGAGGACTTTGAGGAGAACTCAAAGATGTTTTGGCCCAAATCATGAACCCGCCTCAAGACTGTGCTGAATATATAGATCTAGTGGTCCAGCTCGATCACAGACTTCAAACCAGGAAGGCTGACCGAACCAAGTTTGAGAACAGGGTGTTGGTTAAAACCCACGTAAGCTCCAAGGGAGTAGATGTCTCAGAACCAATGCAAATCGGAGGGGTTAAAGGACCCCTAACCCAAAAGGAGAGAGATAGAAGACGGCAACTGCAATTATGTTTATATTGCGGAACTGCTGGTCATTTTCTTCGGAACTGCCCTGTAAAACCACCCAAGAAATTTATAGGAGCAGCAGACGAAAACCATGTGAAATCTGACTCGGGAAACGACCACGCCCGGCAAGCGTAGAGGTCCGCTTGCCGAGCTTAAAGAAGGACACTCTGACCTCGCATTTCACCATACCCATGGTCCTTGTAGATCCAGAGCAGCCATCACGCATGCACGCGGTAAAGGCGTACGTAGACAGTGGAGCCATAGGAAATTACTTAGACTGGGAATTGGCTACCAGGATGAATCTATCTCTCACCCGCAAGACCACGGCCGATGTTGTCACCACTGTAGATGGAACGGAAATTGCCTCTGGACCCGTAACTCATTCCACTGCAGAGATGACATTGCTGAGTCAAGATGGGCATCAAGAGGCTATGATGTTTGACTTAATCAAGGCCCCACAGTTTCAGCTGATACTGGGGATACCTTGGTTGGAAAAACATAATCCCTGTATTGATTGGCGAGAGAAGAGACTAACCTTCCCAGAATGTGCTCACACCTGCTACCCAAGGAAAACTCAAAACTCAGTCCTGGCCCCAGTAATTCCAGTAGCCATGCAATTACCTGTTGAATACCAAGACTTTCAGGATGTCTTCCAAAAGGAATAGGCAAACACCTTACCACCTCACAGATCGTATGATTGTAAAATAGATCTTGTACCTGGAGCACAACCACCTTGCAGCAGAATCTTTGCCCTTACGGAACCCGAAAATCTTCATTTGCGCCAGTACCTAGACCAGTACCTTGCTAATGGCTTCATTCGCCCGTCCAAATCCCCTGCAGCTTCAGCTTTGTTCTTCGTACCGAAAAAGGAAGGCGACCTTAGAACATGTATAGACTACCGCGCACTGAATCAGATAACCATCAAGAATCGATACCCACTGCCTTCGATCCCAGAACTACTAGACCAGGTGAAGGACGCTTGTATATGCACGAAACTAGACCTTCGGGGGGCATATCATCTGGTACGTGTCAAAGAGGGTGACGAATGGAAGACTGCTTTTCGCACCAATTACGGACTATTTGAGTACCAGGTGATGCCCTTCGGACTATGCAATGCACCAGCAGCCTTCCAGTTCTTCATGAACGATGTCCTCCGAGAGCTTATCGACGTTTGTGTGGTCATTTACATCGACGACATCTTAGTATACTCTTTATCAGAATCTGAGCATGTAAAACACGTCCGAGCAGTCCTAGAGAAGTTACGCCAGCATAAATTATATGCTAAACTGGAAAAATGCATCTTCCACACTACGGAAGTGGAATTCCTTGGATTTATTCTGACCCCGAGAGGAATCCGGATGGATACACGAAAAGTGGATGCCATTCTTAATTGGCCTTCGCCAAGTTCAATCAAAGGAGTTCAAAGCATGCTTGGCTTTGCCAATTTCTACCGCAGGTTTATCCCGGACTTCTCGCACATTGTACATCCCATCACAACACTATTGCGAAAAAACAAACGCTTTGTGTGGACAGAGGAAGCCGAGAACGCCTTCCAAGTGTTAAAAGCTAAATTCACATCTGCTCCCATATTAAGACACCCGCGCCCCGAGCTTCCCTACATAGTGGAAACAGATGCATCCAGTTCAGCAATGGGAGCAGTTCTTTCCCAAAAGGATCCCTAAACTAACCAGTTTCACCCAGTGGAGTTTTGGTCAAGAAAATTTTCAGCCCCCGAATTAAACTATGCCATAACCGACAAGGAGCTGCTGGCCATCAAGTCCGCCTTCAAGGCTTGGCGGCACTATCTACTGGGTGCCAGACATACCATCATGGTCATCACCGATCACCGCAACTTACAATACCTAAAGACAGCCAAAGCCCAATCTTTGCGCCAACTCCGTTGGGCATTGTTCTTCGCCGAGTTTGATTTTGTAATAACCTATCGACCAGATTGTAAGAATGGTAAAGCAGACGCCTTGTCCCGTATTGGAATGGGAGAAGCAGAAATAACTTTAGAACCCGTACCCATAATTCCGGAACAGAGAATCCTTGGCCTGACTTCCATACAGACACTGGAGAACATTCAAAACAAGATCCACCAACTCTTTGATTCCGTTGCCCTACTGGACTGGGCAAAGAAAGGTCCAGAGTACTCCGTCATCGATGATTTACCTTATTACCAAGGCCGGCTATTTTTACCGCAAAAGGAACTACAGGAACTTGTCATTTCCCATTACCATGACACCTTAATAGAAGGGCATCCGGGTATTGCAAAAACCGAAGCTAAAATTAGGAAGCAATTTTGGTGGCCTACCTGGCGAAAGGATGTCAAGTCATTTGTCATGTCTTGTGGCATTTGCGCACAAAATAAAGGGCAAAAGAAAAAACCTGCTGGATTATTGCAACCATTAGACATACCACCTACCCCATGGCATACCTTGTCATTAGACTTCATCACGGATTTACCCCCGTACCAAGGTTACAATACCATTCTATTGTAGATCTTTTTTCCAAAATGGCCCACTTCATTCCTTTAAAAGGGATACCTTCAGCTTCAATCCTGGCCAAGGAATTCCTTGAAAATGTTGTCCGCCTGCATGGCTTTCCTTCAGTGTTAATTTCAGATCGGGGCAGTCAATTCATTTCACATTTTTGGAGGAAATGCTGCCAACTGGCACAAATTGATGTTAGGCTTTCGACCAGTCACCACCCTCAGACCGACGGTCAAACGGAGAAGACCAACCAGACTCTTGAACAGTACCTCCGTTGTATGCTACATCAGTCTGAGGGGAATTGGAAAGACATTCTGTGGATCGCAGAGTATGCGTACAATAATTCTGTACACTCAGGAACTGGACAAAGTCCTTTTTTTACCAATTATGGGCACCACCCTCGAACCTCGGATTTGGACTCACCCCAGCATTTAGAGATGCCCGCAGTGGACCATCTCCACGCTGTTATTACACAAACCTTTAAAGAAGCAACCATCCATTTGCAAAAGGCTAAGGAAAAATACAAAAAGGATGCGGACCAGCACAGAAGTGAAGCTCCTCAATACCAAATAGGGGACCGAGTATGGTTAGCCACTAAGCACTTACCACTCAAGGGGACTCGGACCTTTAACCCCAGGTATTTGGGACCTTTTCTGTCAAGGCAATTATTAACCCAGTGGCCGTCAAGTTGGACCTACCTGCTCATATGCGAATCCATCCCGTTTTCCATGTGTCTCTTTTGAAGCCAGTGCAACCAGGAACAAGGCTAACCACTCCACCTGAACCTATCCTCATAGACGGGGAGCCCGAGTTCGAAGTCAAGAATATTTTGGACTCAAAAAGAGTGAGATCAAAACTCTTTTACCTAATTGACTGGAAAGGTTATGGTCCACAGGAAAGGTCTTGGGAACCTAGTGACCACGTGCATGCACCTCGTTTAGTGAGGAGGTTTCATCGGGAATTTCCAGACAAACCACGGCCAAGGGGGAGAACGACTTTAGGAGGGGCCTTGAGGGGGAGTGCTGTCATGATGCCTGCCCCCGGAAGACCAGACCAGACCCAGCAGCTCCGGAAGCAGGCATCATGCCACTTGGAGCATGCCCAAAAGCCCCAGTTAGGGGCTGTTTGGGTACAGTCCTGGCGCCTATGGCGCCAGGCTCATAAAGATAAAGTCAGTCCTGGCGCCATGGGCGCCAGGCTCATTATTGATAACTTACCTGAAGCAGACCATGCTGCATACTCACCTGAGGCAGACCATGCTGCATGAAGACTCAAGCCAAATGAGGCTTAGGAGGGACTATTTTACTGAAGGGACTATTTTGTTACTTGGGTGGGGCGGTGGAAGAATACTTACCTGGATCTTCTTCCAAGGCTATTTAAACCACGCCCGGACAGCCACACGTGCTTCGCGTTATTCTGCTTGCTGCAGCGTAATGCTCACCGTGTTTTCAGCTGCTCCAGTCTTCAGCCACGCCCACTTCAGTCCTGGGACTCCTGAAACAAGAAGACAAAAAGGATAAAGGTTAGAACAGGAGTTTTAACTTTAATCCTTACCTGAATCCTGATCCATTTCGCCACGGAACTGAAAGACAGAAGTCTTTGAAGCATCGCTTCGCATTCCTACGGCGCCGCGCTGAACTCACCTGCTTGGCGGTACTTCAGCATTCCATCACGCTCTCTCCATCTCGCGCCCACCCTCCGACGCCTAAGGAGACAAAGACAGCAAGGTGAGCAAGGGGACTCTCTAAGGCCATACAAGCTACCCCCAAGGACTTACCTGATTTACCACGGGAGGTGCTCACCTCATTTCGGGTCGGCGCAGTCAACTCTGCTTCATCGCCGTACCCCGGCCCCTAAGGGGAGAAAGCAAGGACAATACCAGTTACCCCCCACAAAACTTACCTGATTTACCACGGGGGTCTCACCTCATCTCGGGTCGGCACAGTCAACTCTGCTTCATCGCCGAACCCCGGCCCCTAAGGGGAAAAACACAATAGACTTACCTGAATCTTACCGAGTGCCATTTGGAAATCTTCGAGTGGATTAATCGGCAACCTGCAAGGAATCGGACAGAGTGAAGAGCAGACATTTGAACTCTTATGAACAATTGGACTTTAGAGTCAATACTGGAACTCACCAATTCCTCTACGCCAGTGAAGTAACTGGTCATCAACGCGCCCCTGCGGTCGACGCAGGATGGAGAGCTCATCCTTCCAAACCATCAGGTGAGACTAAGGAGGGAACATCAAGAGTGATCAGTGGGAAGACAACGGGAGTGGGGAAGGTGGGTTGACACTCAATTCCACGGGTGGTTAATTCCTCTTCTCCTTTGCAGAAGAATATTCTTGCGAGCCAGACAAACTAGGCTGAGCGGGCCAGTCCAGTCAGTCATCTCGGCACTACACATCACGCTGGTGAAAATAACAGCGGCCCAGTTCTGGTCGACGCCCCCGTGGGAACCAGGTGAGCGTAACAGGGAGTTATTCACTGGTGGGGTGGTCAACTGTAGTCTTAAACAAATTAGCCCCAGGTGCCACTCCCTCAGGGTTCGGCTACGCAGTTAATGTTGAGATCCACACTGATAGGTATGTTTTACATGCAGCAGCCCTCAGCTGCAGTCAGACGTGACATGGTGGTATGTAAGGCACAAGGGACACCTTTAACACAGAAGCCTCATTGGGGGGCCAGGCCTCTTTGCCACTCCTGCTGCCGTCTCTACCTGGTCCCCCGCGAGCGCAGGGGCTGCTGAACTAGCTCCTCCCACCCACTCCTGCTTTCGCTCTCCCTCTGACGGACGGGGCAGGGGCCCCCCTGCACCTCTACGAGCTGCCTCACCAGGCCCCTACCTCACTGCGGTGTCCAGAGCTGCTGCTCTCTCCTCTCGGTCCTCAGGCAGCTGCGCAACACTCAGAGGAGCCGGCCAGATTCCTTTATCTCTGCCTGCGGGGGTGGGCGCCCGTCTGGAGCCGCAAGGCCACATCGCCCCCGACTCTGCCCGCGGGCCGCCGAAAACCGCAGCCAGATGGCCCCCGCGGCTGGGTGATCGCCACAAGCAGCCCGTCTGGCTCCACCTCCTCTGCCCTGGCCTCGCGTGCCAAAATACGGCCTCGCTGTCTTCTCCTCCAGCCGATCCGGCCCAGGGTATCCACACTACAGGGCGGCGATCCTCTTCTACTCCGCGCCTCGCAATGTCCCCCGATAGGTGCCGGGGGTTCCGCCGAGCTTTTTCATAGATTGCCGGCAAACAGCGGGGTGGTGGACATCTTATTTTCGCCTGGGGTTCCAGAGTGCACAGTCAGCACATCTACTCCCTACCGGCTGCCATCTTGGAATCCCTCCCATCTGATTTTGATATTCTTTCTGGTACATTTGCATGTTCTGATCAGGGTCTTGATTGTTATGGTCAGTCGATCCTAATTGCATGTTCTCCATTGCTCTGATGAAGCCTGGCCTTGTCTGATATGTTGTTGTGCTCCTATTGAGGTCAGGTTTCATATTGTCTCTCTTGGTACAATTTTACATTGGAGGTCTTTTGCATGTCGTATCTTCTATTCGGTAGTTGTTGTATATTTGGCCTGTATGTCAGTAATAGTGGGTTTCTTTCTCTCCACATACTCTGAAAATGATTTTCTTGGCCACATCTCATGCATCTCTGACCAAAGGCTGGGCACTAGCCTTTATGTGGGAATTCAAATCCACATCGATAGCATTGTCTTTCTGGTGTGTCTCTACGGTTGTTATTCCACCAATCTTGGCGAGGTGGAGCGCTTGAATATCGCATTTGTCTTTCAATGTTTGGTCCTAGAGCAGCAACGGTATCTATCTTTTTCGGGTTTTCAATGTTTGCTGCCTGATTATCGACTCTCTCATGCACTCTTGCTAGTTCCAGGACATCTTTTAGAGGTAGAGGTTTCTCTAGGAGGTGTTTCCTAAATTGTGACAATACTCATCCCTCAATTACTCTGTCTTATTGCCTCATTGTCACTGAAATTTGCAAATTCACAATATGTTGCTTTTTTTGTAGTCGCAGCACAAATTGTGCAATTGTTTCATGTGGGGCCTGTATGCATTGATTGAATATATAGCGTTCGTAATCCCTGTTAGGAGGAATTATTAAGCGTCCACTGATGGCAGTAACTAGAAGTTGATATGTTGTCTTCTCTTCAGTCTGTATGGTCTTGATGACACCTTTCATCTCCTTTCCCACTAAATGTATGAAGATGTCGAACTTGTTTGGTGCATTTTGATTTCCCACTGCCCTCAGAAATTCTTCAAATTTGTCTACCCACTCCTGCCAACGCTGCCCTTGGTCATCCTGTGGCTCAAGGTTGACAGGGTTTGTAGGTGTGCCCAACATGCTTTGAGCTGGGTCTGTATCCCCACTTGCATTTCCAAATGACATTTCTGCTTATTTCTTGTATTATTTTATTGTTTTGAATTTTTCTGGATGTTGATCTATGCTTTAAGTGTCGTTTTGGAATTATCCGCTCTTTTTATGACGTCTTGTTGACTCTGTTGATTTATTTATATGTGCAGTCATTTGATTATTCACTATATGCAGCCTTCACGTTTTGCTGTTGTATTTTATTATTGTTTCTCTCTTTATTTGCACGTTTCGCTTATGGATTATTTATTTATGAGAATCTTGCCTAGTCCGTACTGTGACCGTGACTCATTTATGATTGATTCCCTCTATGAATTCAGCGTTTCAGCAGCTGTATCCTTGAAACGTTTCTTCTGTGTTATATTGCTATGGCAACATGTGGATTGCTATCAGTCTAAACAGTATGCCAAGATGGCTGTTGCACATCACTTTACACTTTTATGTCCTTTCCTCTAACCCCGGCCTTGCTTTGCGCCCTACGTCTTGACGTTTGTATCAGCTTGGAATCCTGACTTTCGTATCATATTGAATATTTTGTGAACCACCAGCCAGCATGCATTATTCAATCTTAGCGAGCCATTTACATTTTTTAATGCTGCTTTGTACGTTGTGGCATGAATTTGATGCCGAGACAGTTGAACGCTATGGTGCAGGCCTTTAACTCTTCACCGCTTGGCTATATAACACAGCGCATCTTACCGTCTGAGATCGTTGCTGCTGCGATACTGTTGCTTTCCCCCCCTGCATTACCTTTGTTCTGCCTGCTTCTTATAGTTTCAGTCGCTGGCTTTAGCTCGTTCCCGGCTTTAGCTTGTTCCTGGAGTACCTCTTTCTTTTACTCCGTTTGTGCTTCTTCAACTTTTTGATTTCAACCTCCTTACTGTTTCTCTTTGATTCCGTTTCGATTAATCGACTGTTTTCAAAAGGCTCTACACGGCAGCCTCTTCTTCCGTATTCCGACTTTTCCGCCTTTCTCGTTTGTGGGTAATCTCCTTGTCGCCAAATGTTTTGTTCTTGTTTCCATGTTTATAAATATGAATCATACATTAATAAATACTCCAAAACATATTATAGGTCTTGCCCAGTTTATTCTCTAATTCCAACTGCCTCCTGCTTCTTCCCCCGACCTCCACATTCTAAATTCTGCATTCCCTTAGCAGCATTCCAATTCCACTTTACCATAACACCCGTCACCCAAAAAGTGCTCCCAAATTTACAAATCGCAAATAGTAACGTTCATAAAAAACATTTGAGTAACATGTGGGTGTACATATCTTTTAACCATTTCTGAAGAATTGCCTTTCATATTAATAAAGGGCCAGTAGCTTTGGTTAAAACTACCGGCTGAACAGTCATTAAAGTGGCCTGCAATGGCCAGAACACTGGGCTACACTGGCTTGTCTGCCCCGCCCGGCCCTACCGCCATTGCCCTAGTGCGCCTTTCGTTACCTCACAGCTGTCTATGAAATGCATTGCGTTGTTACGTTATATTCAGGCCAGCTGTCTGTGGGTGGCTTTGAACCGCCACCGACCAAAATGTGAGGGCAAATAGGTCATGTCTTGCAGTCCTGTATTAGGTGCACAAACGGGCATCCCTACAGTCAAACTCAGTACCAGAACTTTTCAAAAATAGGCAAAAAGTAAGAAGAGGAAAGAATGGACACATAGGATCCTGCCCTCTGCTTCCGCACAAACAGCTCCGCGGGCATTTTCGGGCCTGTGCTGCGAGCAGGTCGGTGCCACTGGAAGGTGCTTTATTTACTGCCTGATCTGAAATGCAACTTGAAGGATTCATTTAATTCATGCATTACTCGGTATGAAGAACTATGCAGTAAAGGACGAGATTGGTTTTAAGAAACAAAACGCCTTTTACTCATTGTGATGCTGCCCCTTTAAGGGCTGCACGCACGTGGCGGAGTGACGTTGCATTCCGTCGCGTGCAGTATAAATAAAGGGGGCGTTGCCGGCTGCTCAGAGCGACCGGGGAGCCTGAACCACACAGACGTGTCCGTGTGAGCTCTGTGGCGGGAGGGGGCTCACGGATGCCCATGTGCACATTGGGTACACCACAACAGTGGCAACGAGGCGGGACTGCATCCCGGGCCGGGCGGTGAGATCGAAGGGGATTTTTGTGTTTTCATTAACATCCACACCGTTCAATTCATGCCGCATGGAAAGATGCAGTGCATGCGGTCGGCGGCCATTTTGTGACCGGACCTAGGAAGGCCGCGGCTTCGTTTTCAGAAGGATCTAGAGGCCATCCAAGGCCAATTTTTGGAACGGTTAGCAACAGAGGGCTGCATATACCACATGTTGTGGTTCGGATGAAGATTTTGTACATTTTTTTCATTTTACACCGAGTGAATGGTGGATCCAGGGGAGACCTGCTAAGCTGGTAGGACAGACTCTGGGCCCACCTGGCTCAATCTTTGGGACTTGCACTCACAGGGTGGTACAGACTTGGTTTGATAACATCTTCCTGGCAAGACTTGAATCTGCATTCGGGAATCCAGTTGGTGAAGGGGCTGTTTCAACATTTTCCTGCCCACAAGAAGAAGGTGTTTGAGTTGCGGCTTTTGGGGTCTTACACAAAGGTGCTCGTGCGTTCAATGCCATGGATGTCGATGGACAGGCAGCACCTCAACAGCATCTAGTTCAAGGTCACCCTCAAGCCCCGGCAGAGGCAATGTTCCAAAGGTGCCCACGAGACCTGCTGCCAGAACTCGGGGAGCGGGAGCTCGCCGTGATCGACAACGAAGAAGTGGAACGGGAGCGCCGTGAATGGACTGCAAATGAGAACATTCCGAGAGGACTAAGACCACAGAGGCTGGTGCCAAGGGACGAGGTGCTGGTGTAGAACCGACACCCCCAAGAGAAGCTGTCTTTGACCTACGAGCCGGAAACCTTGGATGTGGTGGCGGTAAAAGGGTCGATGGTGACTGTCTCCGACGGACACACCTCAGTGACTCGCAATGCAAGCTTTTTCAAATGGCTAGGAGAATCAAGGACTGAACCAAGGACTGATCCGGTGCCCAGCGGGCAAGTGGTGGAAGTGCCCAATGAGGGCGGTGGTTCCATGGGCCTCCCCAGCTCCCCGGCTCGGGAGTTGGCGAGTGACGGGATTCCGATCAGAGATGCTGGCAGGAGGTACCCCAGAAGACTGGCCGAGGGAAACCTGCCCGTCTCACTGACTACGTCTTGGAGTAAGACTGTAAGTGGGAGCCCTGAATGTCCCGGGGACCCGGGTGGCTGCTATTAAAGGGGATCCGGGGTTTGTGTGCAGTGATGTTGTTTGGTAAATCCGTTAGTTATCCTTTGTTCATTTGTTTGTTTTTGTTATGTTTTTGTTATGAAAAAGGGGGAGTGTGATGCTGCCCCTTTAAGGGCTGCACGCATGCGGCGGAGTGACGTTGCACTCTGCCGCGTGCTGTATAAATAAAGGGGGCGTTCCCAGCTGCTCAGAGCGACCAGGGAGCCCGAACCACACAGATGTGTCCGTGTGAGCTCTGTTGCGGGAAGGAGCCGTTAGGCAGAATCCTGTGCAGTGTCCTTAGGGAGCACTACACATAATTAAGAACACAAGTGGTAATACAAGTTCACCTTTGGTACAAGCCTGTACTACTATGTTAAAGTGGTAGCAGTAGCGGAGCAGCCAGGCTTATCTCATGAGTATATGAGCAGTAGCAGAGATTACACAAAGGGACCACAATTACTGTGACTCAAGCAAACACTGACTCAAAGTTTCAGGTAAAAATATAAGTACATTTATTTTTAAACCATCTGTTATAAAACACAACACTTCTATAAATTCAAAACCACACGTAAAATACACTACACACAACCAATTCATTTGGTACAGTATAACTCAAGGTAAGTACCCTATGTTTTAACGGACCGGTGTTGTGAAACAAAAGACGTTACCGGGAATACATATGCAATCACTTTTTGACAGTAATGACAGTTCGGTCTTACTAAAGTTACGCGTATCCGCGGCAAGAAATGTTACCAGGGCAAAAACACACTTAGCACCTGAGTTAACCAGAGAGAGTTGGGGGCAAAAATCATAGGCAATACTTTTGTCAGGGCAGACAGAACCAGAGAACACTCGTTGACAGAAATACAAGAGTCAATAGGCCGGAGCCAGTGTCAAGTGGAACCGGGTTCCTGTTGTCGAGGATCACACAGTCGGACAGTTCAAGATTCAACGTTGCCAGGAGTACTTAGATATTGTCAACAGAGGAAGCAAAAGTTATAAGAAGGAGGGAAGATAAGGGCAAGCCTTGGAAGAGGAGAAAAGGGATTCACCCTAGTTCCTCAAAGCAGAACACAGTACCTTATTCAAGGGAGAAGCTGGTGCCACGGCAGTTGTTCCTAGTAGTTTCCTGCAGACCCACAGTTCCTGGAGCTTCGGTCGTGGAGAAGGAGGACGTCTGAAGGGGTCTGCACCACACAGGGAGGAAGCCAGCAGCGACGGTGAATAAAAGGTGCGCTCCTTTAAAACAGGAGAGGCTCTTCAGGTGGCTATCCGGACCACTACAGCAGTGTGCAGCGATTGTGACCATGAAGAGGATCCTCTGGCTGTGGACGATGAGCTGGTTGACCCCACTAGGCTCAAGGGAAGAGGACTCAGGACTGGATCTTCTCTGGTCGTCGAAGGGTAGATAGCTCAGGACAACAGCAGGGCTTCACCGGGACGGGGTAGTTGCAGCAGCCGTCTTCTTCTCCGCTTCTCTTCGTTTCCTTGTAGTTCCAGTGGCGACTCTGACTTTCAGCCCAAGAGTCCTGCCTTTTATGCGAAAATCCCCCATTCACACAGCCTGGCTGTCAATCACGCAGCAGGGGGATTGTCCAGCCCGGACAACCACCTCAGCCAATCATGGCAAAGTGTGACTTGGGTTTCCTAGGATACCCTGTGCAGGGGGTGACTACACCCCTCCCACACATTCAGCCCACCTAGACACCGAGGCGCCTTGAGGAGGGCTTCTTGGCAGAAGCCCGCCAAAAGACAGTGAACAAAGGAGGCAAACTTGGTTTGCCGCACAAAGTAAAACACAAGAAGGACTTTAACAAAAAGAAATGGTGACTAAAACCGACCGGAGCCAAAAGGAAGAGTATTTGGTCAAGCGGGTTTATGTTTGAGGCTAATATAATAGCCTAAAACAGTACCACGTTTATATAGGATAAACGCGGTACAAAAATTAGGGTAGATACCACTGCCACCAGCCAAGTCTAAATGTTAAGAGAGCAAAACAAGGCTCAAGGAGGTACAGAAAAAAAGTGACTAGGTAAAGTTAATGGCAACTTTACCCTTTTTTGGGGGACAGTAGTCAGCTCCAGAAATGGAGTCGGTGGCAAATCTAAAAGACAACCCTGTGTCACTGCACTGAAGGTGCTGCGTAACACACAAAAGAAAGGGGCTACTGAAGTGGTGTACTCCAGAGTCCACAATCACAAAAACAGATGAAATACACATGGCAAAACATGGATAAGAGTGGGGGAAAAGCTCACACTCTTACCAAGTGGAAAAAACATTACTCCAGCAATTCAGCAAAGCTGCTGGGGACTCACTAGGTAAGGGAAATTAGCCATTGAATGAGAATTTTCTCTAACACTCGCCCCCCCACCAGACTAAGGGACAGGAGGGTTTAATCCACTCCTGGATGGTGCTCCTACCTCTAGTCGGTTAAAAAATTCCTAGAGAGACATCAGCATTTTGGTGGTGACTTCCTGCTCTGTGATCAATGGAACAATCACATCCTTGCAGGCAGATTAACCATCTGAGTAACTTTGGGTTTTCCCCTTTCATTTGCATCAGCCATCTCAAGGGTTGGTGGTCAATCTGAATAATGAAGGTAGATCCATACAAGTATGGTCTAAACCTCTTCAGTGACCACACAATAGCAAAACATTCACATTCTATTGTTGCCCACCTTGTCTCAGGATCCTTTAACTTCCTGCTGATGAAACAAATGGGGTGCTCCCTACCTTTCTCATCCAGTTGACTAAGGACTGCACCTATACCTACATTAGAAGCATCAGTTTGTACAATTAAGGGTTGGTGGTAGCCAGGAGCTCTTATGACTGGAGCTTGACAAAGGGCTTTCTTCAGAACTTCAAAGTCTTGATTGCACTCCTCATTCCACTTGACCTTTTTTGGAAATTTGGGAGAGGAGATGACATTCAAGGGAGAGGCTATGGTCCCATAGTTCTCTATGAGGTTCCTGTAATACCCAGTGAGACCTAAGAAGGCTCTCACTTAGTTTTGAGTAGTTGGGGTGGCCCAGTTTTGTACAGCTTGTACTTTGCTAGGCAATGGCCTTTTTTCACCTCCTCCTACCTCATGTCCAAGGTAGACCACTGTACTCTGACCAATTTGACATTTACTTGCCTTTATGGTCAGATGGGCCTGTTACAGATCCTGCAATACATATCCTAGGTGTTCAATATGTTCTTTCATGTAGGGCTGAACACTGCAATGTCATCCAAGTATGCCATGCAGATTTCCTCCATCCCATTCAGAACTTGATTGACCATCCTCTGAAATGTAGCAGGTGCATTTTTTAGTCCAAAAGGCATTACCTTGAATTGGTAGAGGCCAGCCGGAGTGGAGAATGCAGTTTTCTCCTTGGCATGGTCTGTCAGGGCTATTTACCAATAGCCTGACGTTATGTCAAATGTGCTGAGGTACTTGGCTGCACCAAGTTTGTCTACCAGCTCATCTGTCCTAGGCAACGGATGGGTATCAGTCTTTGTGACTGCATTTAGAGCTCTATAGTCCACGCAGAATCTCAACTCCTTGGATCCTGCCTTTGGTACAAGCACAACTGGGCTAGACCATGGGCTAGTAGAGGGCTCTATAACCCGAGATCAAGCATCTTGTTGACCTCATTCCTTATATGGGTTCTTACATTGTCTGACATTCTGTACCCCCTGCTTTTGACAGTCACCAGTGAGTATATCATGCTGGCCTCAAGGTGTAGTGGCCCCTAGGGGCACTGCACAGGATTCTGCCCAAAACTGTTGTACAGCGGTGAGGATTTGGAAGTAGAGTGATTACACTTAGAGTGCTGCTATTGCTTGGGTTCAACTAACCACAAAGCTAAAACACCACTAATTCTATTTAACTGCTAAATCATGTCAAATATGGAAAGCTAAACTGAAGAAGGCCTCTTAAACTATACTGCTGAGGTTTTGAGAACCATGTGTAGGGAGAGGGTCTCTCTGGTAAAGGAAAAAAATCTGAATTGATTGCAAAGTTAATGGGAAAACAAAGTCTGGAGAGTGGGTCAGAAGGGCCTACCCTTCCAGCAAATGTGGGTACTGATGTTTCTGATTCTGAGGGGGTTGATTTAGAAGAAGTAGATGAGTCCTTGTTAGGAAACCCTACAACTCATTTGCCTGCTCAGAAAGCACAACCTCTGTCCACAGGGACCCCCACAGGTCCTACACTTACTCCTGAGTTTATTGCACTTGAGAAAATGAGACTTGAATTAGAAGTGAAAGGTATTGATGCACTAACTGCCATGAAACATCAAGAGTTAAGGCTCAGAGAAATGGAGCTGAATCATGAACTAGAAATGAAGAAATTGTCTTTAGAAAATTCTTCTCTCCCAAAGTCTTCTAGGTCTTCCAGCCCTAAGAGACCCCGTATGCCAAAGGAAATGATTGATATGTATGAGACTAAACTTGATGTTTTGGATTGGTTACAATGTTTGAGCACAATCATGGGATTCAAGGTATCTCAGGGAATCAGCTGATTCCTTGGCTTTTCTCTAGGCTTCCCCCTGTTGCAAGTGATGCTGTAATGGAGTTGGGGGAGGAGGATAAACAGGATTATGAGTGTGTGAAGCTAGCATTAATAGCTAGATTTGGGAAGACCCCTTCCCAGTATCTTAAGAGGTTTAGAACCCTCAAAAAGCATGATGGTATTCCTTGGGCTACCTGGGTGTGTGAATGTTTGAAAAACTTAGATGGTTGGGTTAAGGGTTACAAAGGGAACACTTATGAAGGTTTGAGGAATCATGTAATGTTGGAGTCTATTTTTGATGTCTGCTCCCCTGAGCTTAGACAGCACTTGGCTGATTCAAAGGAGATAGATCCTAAGAAGTTAGCTAAGGCTGCTGACTTGTGGGTTGCCAACAGGTCTACTCACAAGAATTCTGGGGTAACTCAGAAAAAGGATGAGGGAAAGCAGCCAAAGAAAGACAACAAAGAGAATTTCAATAATTCCCATCCAAAAGAGGGCCGCAAACATAACCAGGGTAAGCCACAAGGGAAACCGAATCAGGCTAGTGTACCATCCGGTCCCAAACCAGATGGAGGTCAGAACAAGCCCCCATTCCAGAGAGCATTTGGAAAATGCTTTGTTTGTGGGTTAACTGACCATGTGAAAGGGGATCCCAGATGTAAGGGGAAACCTTCAGGGGTCCACACTGTCTCCTTAGCCTTCTCCCAGGTGGATGAAGTACCTATAGCCAGTGGAAACTTTCAGTTACTAGCTGATAAGCCCATGAGAGTCTCAGCTAGTGTTTCCTTAGTGTCCTTGGGTCTTTGAGAACAACAGAACTTAGATGTCTACAACGCAATCCCAGATAATACTAAAGAGTATTACAAAGATAGTGTTCTTGTGAATGGTCAGGAAACCCCTGCCATCAGAGACACTGGAGACAGCATAACTGTGGTTGATGAATGTTTTTATCAAGGTGGAGGATGTTGCTAAGGCACCCAAACACCTAACCAAGTTAGCTGGAGGCCCTGTGCAAATGGTTCCCCAGTTACCAGCTCTCATCCAGTGTAATGACATGACTGTCAGAATACCTGTAAGTGTGCAAAATAATGTACCTGGGAGGGTCCTGCTCGGTAATGACCTTAGAACTCTTGGAGTTGTGTCTAGTACCTCCAGGCCCCCCAGCAGAAGGAAGCAGGAGCTCACAAGGTCTGCAAGAGAGAGAACCTTGAGAGGCTCTCTTGGGGACATGATAGAGGAAACTATCACCCCAAGTCCACAGGACTTACTGCTATTGCAGGTCAGAAAGAGACAAAGGGGAAACCCAAGTCTGCCAGCAAGAAACCAGCATGCACTCCTGTGCCCAGAAGGACATCTCCAAGATTGTCCAAAGTCACCTCTGTGACTCTTTCACCAGCTGAGGCGGAGTGTGAGGTTCAACGCTGTATGGTTCAGCTAGATACTGAGGAATCAGATCTAGAAGAAGAGCTTACTCTGGTAGGAGATCTTGACCCTGTTGACCATCCTGAGCTGCAGTCTTTACTGGCAGAAGGTCGACCCAACAGGGCAGATTTCAGCAAAGGAGAAAGAGAGTGTGCTACCCTTGAAGGTCTTCACCTACAGACAGCTTCTCAGCTCAATGGGACTGAGCCTGGGAAGTATAGGTTGCACTGGGACGATGGCCTCTTCTACAGTGAACCGACTGAGTCAACCCCTGGAGACTGCAAAAGACTTGTAATACCTCCGGGGAACCGACTCCAGTTTCTGCAGTTAGCCCACAAAATACCTTTGGCTGGTCACTTAAGTTTTAAGAAGACCAAGGAAAGGCTCTCTCTTTACTTCTACTGGCCTAAGATGGGTTGAGAAGTAGACAAATTCTGCAGGAGCTGCCACACTTGCCAAAGCTCTGGCAAGAGTGGAGCCAAGAATGTGCCACCCTTGGTGCCTCTCCCAGTGGTGGGAGTTCCTTTTGAGAGGGTCTGGATTGACATTGTTGGTCCTCTTGACCCTCCCAAATTTTCAGGCAACAGGTTTATCCTGGTTGTAGTGGATCATGCAACTAGATATCCTGAAGCCATGAGGACTGTTACGGCTCTGGCTGTGGCTAAGGCCCTACTTGGTATTTTTACCAGAGTAGGTTTTCCTAAGGAGGTGATATCTGACAGGGGATCACATTTTATGTCCCACTACATGCAAGCCATATGAAAAACCTGTGGAGTCACCTACGAGTTCTCAACTGCATACCATCCTCAAACCAATGGGTTGGTGAAGAGGTTTAACAGAACTATGAAGAGCATCATAGGTGCTTTAGAAGAACCCCTTAAAAGAAAGTGGAACCTTCCACTGCCATCCTTCTCTTTGCATATAGAGAAGTCCCTCAGGAGGGAGTAGGTTACAGTCCCTTCGAACTTCTTTGTGGCCATCCAGTCATAGGTCCCTTGGCCCTGATTAAGGAGGGGTTGGAGAGTGCTCCTTCCCCCAAACCAGTCAGAGTGACTGACTATGTGATAGGTCTCTGGAGGAGAATGTCACATATAATGGCAGAGGTAAGTGATAACTTGAAGGCTGGTCAGGCTCTGGTCAAGCATTGGCATGACCAGAAGGCTGACATGGTTGAGTTTACTCAAGACTAGCTTGTTCTTGTTATGGTCCCCACAAGGCAGAGGGTCTTGCACGACAAATGGATAGGACCCTTCAAAGTTGTGGGTAAACTTGGAGAGGTGAACTATCTGGTGGATTTAGGCAATCCTAAGGAGGCTCCCAGAGTCTTTCACACCAACCGTTTGAAGGCTTATGTCTCTAGACCTGACATAGGAGCTTTGCTTCTAGCTTCAGCTCAGGCGGAGGAGGAGGATGAACCTCTGCCTGACCTCTTCAGAGGCTTACCTTTAGATGAGCAAGTGGAAGGAGTTAATCTCTCTTCCAGTCTCACATCTGACCAGCAGGATGAGTGCAAGTTACTGTTAAATCAGTTTGCCTCGATGTTCTTACTCTCACCAAGCTTGACCCCTTTGTCTCTAAGAAGTCACACTACCAGCTGCACCTCCTCAGCGGTATTCTTCCTTTCCTCTCCTTCCCCCAGAAGCTCACTGTCTCCAGAGCTCTGGTTCTTTCTAGGCTGGACTATTGCAACAGCCTCTTTCTAAATCTGCCTGCTTCTACTCTCCGCCCTCTACAACTCGTCCAGAACAGGACTGCGAGACTTGTCCTTGGCTTCAAGCCCAGAGATCGTATCTCTCCAGGACTGAAATCTCTGCACTGGCTCCCAGTGGCTTTGAGGATTAAGTTCAAAACCCTCTGCATTGTCCACAAGGCCTTCTGGGCCCTGGGGCCTCAATACCTTCAACTCTCTCTTCCTAAACATCTTCCTTCTCGAACTCTTTGCTCATCCGCCTGCAACTCCCTCAGGGTCAGTCGCTTCTCCAAGCAACGAGTTGGTAGCAGATCGCTTTCTTCGGCTTTGGCCTTCTGTCGAACAGCCTCCCTGAAACTTGAGGAGAACCATCTCTGGTTCCGGAAGCACCTCAAAACCTTCCTCTTTGCTTCTGCTTTCTCTCCTCCTCTCCCCTGCTGAATTCCTGGCTGAAACTGTTCTGATTACCTGGCCACCCTCTGACCTTGGCCAGGCAACCCCTGCTCTTGGGGACTGTTTTCTGTATCCCTGCAGATCCCCCACCAACACTTGACACCTGATGTCTACACTTACCCTTGTACTTGCCACCAGCTGGCCCTACTTCTCTTATTGTTTTTATTTATTCTATTATCCCATGTACTGCACTGTCACCACCCCCTCCCACTCTGCACTTTTCCTCTTCTCCCTTCCCCTGCACTTGCACGATCTGAATGACACTTGGCCTAGTAGGATCGCTGTCTCTGTCTTCCCTCTGTTCCCTCTCCCTTGCAGCATAATGCCTTGAAACACTTGTGTATAAGCGCGTTATAAATGCCATATCATATCATATCGTACTGTTTATGTAAAAGCCAGCAGAAGCGGCTATATAATTCAAATCCATTTTAATATATCTTTATTATCTTGGTTCAAGCATTCCCTTCATTTCTAATGTGTGCCGTAACTCTGGACAATTACTCCACTCCATCCACAGCGTCTTCTAGGTGAAGCTCTACGAACATAAGAGCATCTGGTGATACCATAAATCTAGGTTCGGCTTCCATCTCCGCCCTTATCCTAGTTCTGACCTCAATGGTAAATATGTATGATAACATCAGAATTGAGATGAAACATTATACCCAGACTCTTACTGTACTACAGATCAGTTTCGATCTGCTTCTTTGTGGAAAAGACCTATGGTCCTCAAGAAATCAGCTAACTAGAAGTGAGCTGGCCATGGTGGATGATGCCATCATTAGCATCCCCTCCTCTAGTCATGTCATTGTGGAAAACGATGATGGTATAGGTAAAAAAAAACAAGTGTAGATATTGAAGAGGCAGAGGAACAATGTGGGAAACTATGGAGGACTTGTGATCTTATTGATGAACTATCAGTGCATCCCCCGGTAGTTAATAAATGACTAGATTCTGCCCTAAGCCTTAAAAAGACAAAAAAAAATCATAATATGACCCCACATTCTGGAGGGGCAATGGAGGGCATCCTGAGGCCAACCTATGACACTAACTTTTCACAATCTAACACGCCTGCCATCCTAAAAGGATATTTGGGTGACTCAGTGTTGGACAATTACTCCAACCTATCCACGTCGTCTTTTAGGTGAAGCTCTACAAAAAAAGGCTTCCATTCCTAGGCTGATGGTTGAATATATTCTACCTGATCGCAATATGCCGCCATTGAATCAATCTAATTTTCTGGCCTTACTCTGACATCCTTATAGTCCGGCTCATCACTTCACAAAATATTGCCTTGGTGGAGTTCTTGGAAGACGATAGTGTGGACCTAGTCTCCCTAGCAGTACCATCGCGGGTGTTCAGGGAGAGGCTACTTTTTGTACTGAATGCTTCAGGCAAATGGGAAATGACATAGGGCCCTTTAGGGAGCATAAGTGTCGCCAGTCTTTATACCGTCTACACTCGCAAAGAGAAAGTATGGCCTTTAACGGTGGAGTGGAACTCAGTCACTTGTATGAACAAAATGACGGGATACCATAATGGTAGATCCATCAAGGTCCACAACAACACCCTTGAGAAATTGCGTGAATAATCTTGTCTTCTAGGTACCTTAGTGAATTCCAACAAACAGTCGGAGATCAACAAGAGTTGCCTTTAACCCTGAAGGGAGTATCAAAATCATCTCCTGGAATAGGAGAGGGCACAGGCAAATCTGTACTAATGAACATCTCTGTGACTCCCTCTGAGAATATGACATAATTCTTCTCCAGGAAACGTGGCTATTGGAGACCCTCCATCTCAATGGTTTTCATGTCCTCTACCAATATGCCACACAATGAAGTTTGCTGGCCTCCTTATAGCAATTCATCACTCTTTGGGCCTAAGAGGGAGCAGATAGCGGGGCCTTTCAAGATATTTTGGCAATAAAATATAGCCTGGGGGCTGATTGTCATTTTCCAGGTTTTTTGGTGATCAACTTTTACTGGAATTCCAGCAAATATGATATCAAGGAATTGTCTAATATTCTGGAAGAATAGGCCGTCAATATCCAGTTGGGTTATATCTTATTGGATGCAGATTTTAATGCACTCCTGCAAAAAATTTGCCTTGATAAGGGGTGCGTTGACACAGACAATATTGTGAAGGTTAGATATTGTGGTTTGGTATTCAGCTCTTCTGAAGAAATGGGATTTGTTGTGGCTCAATAGTAATGTAGATGAAGACCCTGGGGGCAGCAACGTGGCATTGAGGTTCCTCTTCATCCTGTATTGATTATATATGCATCTGTGCCAACCTATTCCTTAAGTGTCAGAACTTCCAGGTTATCCAGTTCAAGTGATCATAATATGTTTAAGGTCAATATGACATTTGTTATAAACGAGAAGTACCAGATGAAAACGTATAATGTATTTCTCAATCCCGCTGATAACCGTATCTCATTGTCAATGAGTAATGTCTGTAAATTCAATAGCCTTTTAGGGGATTTTTTTGAAAAACTTGATGAGGGTGAGAGGTGTTGGATCTTCTCTACATCTGTTATACATTTTTTCCGAAAGTCAAACTCGAGGGTATTCATGGGCAAAATATGCGTGCAGGTGTCAGTCATCCACATGCATGCATGTTTTTAACAGGAAACAAGAGCTTAAGAAAGAACTTAGATTAATCAAGACAGAAGTGAACATTTAATCTGTAAAACATGATTCATCAAAAAGTTGCAGACAGAAATGTAAGAATTGGAGGATTCAGCTTAAACCCCTAATGCATCAACAGGATGATGCGTTCATGCTTTTCAGGGCAAAAAGGGAGAAGAAGCTGGGTGCTTATGAATTCTTTGGAGCAGACCCAGATGAAACTGCAAATGAATCCTGTTTCTCAGGAATCATGGAGCGATCACTTTCAAAACCTGTACTTGGGCAGTACCAACCTGTGCAGCGTCTTGACCCATTTCAGAAGGTAACTGGGCCTTAATATTTGATGTTGAAGAGATCCGTGTTCTCATTAAAAAAGGCCAGCAACTCACAAGGTATGGGCACTAATGGATTATGCAATCGCAATATGTCCAATGACCCGTTTCTGTGTGCCTCGATTTTGTCTAAATTAGTCTCCAACATCATTCATCTCAAGAAAACCCCGGAATCATGGAAGCTCTCGTGTATAGACCTGATGAATTACCGACCAATCTCCTTGTTAGACGTTGCTAGTGAGTTATTCTCAACATTGATTTAAAAAGAACTAGAAAACCAGGCCGTTTAAGTATGTATCAATCAGGCTTTCGGCATGGGGTTGGTACCACATTAAAAACTACAATTGTGAACATCCTAGCTGATGAAGCTATTTTTGTACTGTTTTAATTGTAATAAGATGTGTAAATAATTTTGGCCATGCACAATACTTGTGAAAGGTTTATTTTTTGACCAATACACAATAAAATTAAGAAAATAAAAAATGCATAGTTCCTTTGTATAAAAGTGGATAGTATACACTAAATAATATATAGAAAACCTCATGACAAGAAACATATCTTTACCTACTTGCCAGAGTACGTCAGGAATTGTGGTTTGATACGTTGTAGCAAGGAAAAATAAAGAATGCGTGGGGCAGGATTCATATAGAGTTAAGAGAATGTTTTTCTTTTTTCATTACCACTGTACCTGGTGGGATGGGGCTTTAGCTAGAGTGTGATGAGAATAAAAACATTAAAAATTATTGGCAGGTCATGGGGAGATTCGGATTCTTGTATGCACATTTTGAAACATGATAACAAAAGAACTAGACCATGTACTTATAGTGTAGTCAAAATGTTAGTCCTTTCATAAAGGTTTTTTTTTAAAAATCATTTTCGTTTTGTAGGCAAGTAAGACATCCTATGACCACCAACGTGTAATAATGGTTGTGATACAAAAGCAGTTAGCAGACCGGTATAACAAAAAAAAAGCCAAAATAAACATAAGTAACAGAAATGACACACAGATAATACACATCATTGATATAACGTTAATTGAAATGCACACAATCAAAAAACAAAACATTACATTTTTCAACAGGGCCCTTAAACACTCTTGTAGTAGAGGAAAATTGTTAGCTTTTTCATGCATCAAATGACCCTGACATGTTTCAGATCCTTGGTTAGTGGGGGGTCCTTCTTCAGGAGGAAGAAGGCAGCCATGCTGTGTGTTAAAATAAAGTGGTGAAAAACATATAAAGAAAAAAGAATAATGCAAGAAATCTTGTGGAGCAAACCCATTCATTCAAAGAAAGAGTGGACTCATCGTAGATGTACTCTTGCCTCTGAAATCAGGAGTTTAAGAACCAGAGCTAGAGCCAATGAACATCTTCATTAAGACCAATCACATTGAAATTTGTTTTGAATACAATGCGATTTCTGTTATGTTTGTTTCCTTTGGGTTGTATAACTTGTGATCTCTTTTTGAGATTTTGTTTCTTCTTTGTAAACGTTCATGGTAGAACCATATACAAATTTGAAAAAAAATATATATATATAATTTGATGTTCGAATCTTAAAAGCTTTCTTTCTATATTCAGTGCTTGATTGAGGGTGGTAATGATAGATCATGTTATGTCACCTTCAGAATGTTCAGCATTCATGTAGTGAGTTACTAAAGGTGCTGATATATTTTTGCTATGAATGCAACTTCGATGTTCAATGATACATGGCTTAAATGCCCTAGGGGTATTTACCTTTGTAATGGAGGTTTACAAGTAATCATGTAAATTGCTCTTTGTGAGTTGCAATTCCGGATTTGCTTTTGTTTCCAAGGTGGAGGCCTAAATCTAGCTCTTTGTTATTTTTGGTAAACCTACAACAATTACTGCAGGGGTTTGACCAATTAAGGGGGGTAAATTCCAATGATGATCAATTAGTGCAGATTGATGGGTAGGTGCTGTTTTGATTAGGTTGGTGTCATGTAGATTGCAATTTCTTTTAAACATAGAGGGGCCTTTCAAGATGGGATGGGCCATTCTATAGGGTCTTCCAGTATCGAAGTATGACTTTCTAGTTTTTGGAAAACTTGACTGAATGTCAACACTTTAAATTCCTCTGTTGAATACCCAAATCTAATGCAGAGAACTAAGGAATTTGAGGCATATTCTATTTGCAAAACCAATGCCGCTATGGCCGTGTGTCAAGGATGGCACTCTGTCAAGAGTGGCACCGGACACCCAGGTAGGGTTTAGGTGGCTGTGCTGATGTAAGGTGACAGATAAGTACACACAGCAGGAAGCTCAACAAGAAAGAAGAATAGGTAACAGTAGCTGTGAACAAAAAGGGCAGAGAATACAAAGGTAGAAACAAACTGGATTCCCTCTTGGGGTGTATGCAGAAAATGGGAAAGAGTGTTCCACGGACCTTTGGAAACTCCAGCCTTCTGCACAGATTGCTATTACAGGAACCCACTCTGTATGCTCATGGCTGGGAACAACAGCTGTGGGTGTCTGTACAGAAACAGTATAACTGAAATGGATAACTTAAGGGAGAACCAAAGACTCAAGGAAGAGAAGGACAGGGATCAAGAACAGGGGGTTGAAAACAAGGAAGAGAGTAAGGTAGCAGTAGCCAGGAAACAGGGGGGCTGCAAACAAGGAAGCAGGGCTGGAGTAACGGATGGCACAAGGTGCAGGCAAACTGTAGAGGACTGCAGAGAACTGTAGTAGGCTGCAAGGCAAGGAGTCCAGAGGAGCAGGACAGAGAGCTGTAGTAGGCTGTGGACAGAGAGCCGAGAGGATCAGGGCAGCAAAGGAGCGAGCCCAGAGGAGCAGGGCAGCGAGGCAGGGAACCCAGAGGAGTAGGACAGAGAGCTGTGGTAGGCTGCAGACAGAGAGCCCAGAGGAGCAGGGCTGCAAGGCGCGAGCCCAGAGGAGCAGGGCAGTGAGGCAGGGAGTCCAGAGGAGCAGGACCGAGAGCTGTAGTAGGCTGCAGACAGAGAGCCCAGAGGAGCAGGGCAGCAAGGAGCGAGCCCAGAGGAGCAGGGCAGTGAGGCAGGGAGTCCAGAGGAGCAGGACCGAGAGCTGTAGTAGGCTGCAGACAGAGAGCCCAGAGGAGCAGGGCAGCGAGGCAGGGAGCACAGAGGACCAGGGCTGCAAGGAGCGAGCCCTCAGGAGCAGGGCAGCGAGGTGGGGAGCCCAGAGGACCAGGGCTGCAGGCAGAAGAGTGTAACAGGCTGCAAGGCAGGGAGCCCAGTGGAGCAGGGCAGCAAGGAGCGCTGGAATCAGAAGCCGGATGAAATGGCAACAGGAACAGCATTCAAAATTGTGGCTCAAGGCAAAAAGGTGCTGGGAGAACTCTTAATGCAAGAGACTGAGCTCCTGCAGGCAGCTGCTTAAATACAGTCCTGCCCTGTACTGAGGCAGGCTAATTGGCAGCACCTGGAGCAGCACACCTGAAGGCAATCTGCCTCCTCCCTCTCTGGTCCTGAGAAGGTGGAAACAGCACTGATTGCTCTGGCTTCTGGGGATTGTGGTTCCCATACTAATGAATGGGAATAGCCAGGAATTGATAGCTGTAGCAAGGTACATTATGGTACATGTAGTTAGCTGAATTAAATAAGAAAGTACCAAAGTCGTGCAAATGGAAATTAAGGACCGAAGTGTGATTAGGGGTTGTTCAATGAGTATTATGAAAATAAATGAGTTCCAAATAGCCCATGATGGTTGCCAATGTGTGCGCCAGTGGAACAGGCATGACACCGTGTTGATGACATTTAAGACAGGAGCAGAACTGTCTCCAGAAGGTGAAATGAGATACTTAGGGGTAATCATCATAGAAGATAGGCAAATTACATGGGTGCTCTGAAAGAAGTTAGAAATCAACAGAATCTCTTTACCTTTCTGTTAAATATAATTGTTCGAAACAGCCTATTAAAAATATGTATATTACCTAATTTAATCTTTGTTTGATGCTGTGTCAATATATATTGCCTCTAAAAAAATGTAAATGTCTACAAGGTATCATCCTCTAGAAAGCTGGAAGAAATTAAAACTCTCAATAACTGTTACAGCTGTCCACTTGGACCCCGCTGCTTCTCGTCGCCAGGTTTCACTTCCCGCTGTTCGACTCGGGATCGGGACTCCCAACATGGAGGTACCCGAGACTGCGAGCAGCGCACCAGTTGTTCGCATTCACCGGACCACGCGGGTAGCCCCGCCCCCGACTTCCGGGAAGGAATATCCGCCAGCTGGAGCTTCGGTCCTACGCGTTGCTCCTCTCCTTAGAGTTGCGCTGCGCATCGTGAGTTCGCTCTCTCCTACCTATCTAAATTCAGCTATCATTGTTAGCCTGACTACTGATTCCAACTTTCACTTTCACTTACTTCTTCTTTTGTTCTGAACTCGTAGAAATCTCCATTGCTATCCTTGCCCTCCGGATCGAGTAGACGCTACCTTCCTGTTTTCACAGCTACGTTTACCGGTAGTGATTTCTCACCTTCTAGCATTGAGTCCGGCATTATCGTAGAGGTCTCTCTTTCTTCTAATCTTGTTTTTGTATTAACGCCCATTAGGACGCAACATTAGACCTTCCATTCTGCCTTCGGTTTCTACTTGTGTTAGCCTCTTATTCTGCGCTTACCCATACCTCCCTGGGGCTAATTCCTGTGGGTAAGATTCATTCCAATTCCTACGACTTCCATTCTGAACTGTATCTTAAACGTTCCCTAATCTGTTATATATATATTATATTGGCAGGTCTGCATTTCCCATCAGATTGAAATACAGAAGCCTGAAAGAGAATAGGTCTGTCAGGGTAAGCCTCCTTCTCTTATACTCCCCTCCTTCTGAATTGGAAATCTGGACCCATACTTACCTTTACCTCTACTCTTCTCACCCAGAATCCTACCTGATAAGACTACAGACTACATTCCAAAAGGCGTGATCCTTCAGCAGTTGTTGCAGGAATCCACGCTCCCCAGCAGCACATCAGAGGGTTTTTTCCCTTCGGGGTTTCCCCTGGAGATTCCACTCCAGCCTAGCCTTTTGGCTGGGTTTGAGAGGGGTTTTCAGGTAATTCCCTCTAGCTTCTTTCCCGAGAGGGCTGACTGAAGAGAAGGTGGGTGTCATTCACAATTGCCAAAGGATAATCTGCTTTCGAGTGATTTATTATTATAAGGTTATTACAATAACTTTAGCGTGTTTGCCTTTGGCATATTTTAAACCACATTATTGGGCAGTGCAAATTAAACATTTTATAGATTTCTCCTTTACCCCTGCAAAGTCAGAATACCTTTGTGCAATGAAAAAAGTATTGGCACATCCCTACTTAACCCAGTACTAGTACTGAAGTGTAAAAAAAGAAAATGGACGTTTTTAGCAGACACCTTTCATACATATTACAACATCAGACGGACTTATGAAATTCTTGAATTGTTGCTTTTTTGTATATAGAAGATGCTCCAGTATGTTTATCTGAATATAGAGAATCCAATGGTGAACAAAATGTAATCTGGCCCAAAAACGTTACTCAGCCCACTACCTGGCAACTGCCAATAAAAGAGGCGACAGTGCATAGAATATTTTAAAAGCTAGGTAATCCCAGCTCTTTTTCAGAATATACAAGAAGCTGGGGGGAAAGCACAAGATCCACAGGCAAGCCTTCACCCAGTTTTCCAACCAGTGCGCCATTGCTGGACAATTCTTTCTAAAGACAAAACTTTTCATTGATGATGTCACGATGACAAGCAAGCTGCAAAACCTATTCCTAACACTCATTGGTATGCACCCCTAGGGTGTATATATATTTCCTATAGGTACAACACTCAGGATTGGAGGACCAACCGACTCTAGATGCCACAGGCACTTACATCACTTTCCTTACATTTCATAGGTTAGCATTGGACTAAGGTAATGTGGGTTTGCATTGGTTGCCATAGGCTGAGCTCAACCTTGTACTGACCAGGTGTTAGATAAACAAGTTACTTACCACTGGTAACGTTCTTTCGACTGGATGATCCTCCCACATATTCCTCATCTTTAGATATATCTGGCTTCCGGTGTTAGCTGCTTTGGGATTTTTTGTTCGGCAGAGAGTGCTGTGCGTCGTCATGGTTGACTCAATGTCCGTCGAGGGCCTCCGTCTCGAGGTTGACGTCATCAATGGTATAAATAGCATGCACTGCGCTCGTTACTTCAGTTCTGTTTTTTGCCTTCTTCCTACAGGATAACTGGCATTTGTGTAATCAAAACAGGATCAGATGCTCAAGGAATGCAAGGTGTAATGCACGGAAATTCTACTACACAGCAAGCTGGGAAGGGTGATGAGGAAAACGTGCGAGGAACATCCAGTTGAAAGAACGTTACCAGAGGTACGGAACTTGTTCTTCAAATGGATTGTGTACTCCCATACATTTCTCATCTTGAAAAAGAATCCTAAACCAGCATGAAATTGGAGGAGGGAGTAAGTATTTTCAGAAAAGAGTAACAAATTTCAATGTTTGTCATGAATTGAGTGTAGGGCATCCTTTCCAAATCCCGCCTCCTGGCCTGAAGCAGTCTCTAGTGTGAAGAATCCTGCGGATCCCTCACTAAAACCCTGCTTAAAGTATCCTCCCAGATGGCCTGCGGAGGGCAGACGCTTCCTGATCACAACCCTGGGGGTGGTGTACTGCGGGAGGATCACCTGGGTGGAGACAGGGCCCAGGGTAGTGAGGAGAATCTGTGGGGTGAAACGCAGTATGTTTCCTCTGAAGGGGATGTTCTTGCCACCATTCCAGAAGAGGTTATGGCTTACTGTCATTTTAATACGTCTCAACCTCCTGTTAAAACTAAGGTTGTGACACCCAAAGAAAGAATCTTTTTTATCCCTAGACTCACATGTCCTTTTCAATATCAAGGGTGCACTACAAGGAATAGCGAATGTGTTGCCTTCTCTACCACATCTTCCCCTAATAGAGTTAAAACATATGGCCCCTCCGTTTAAAACATTAAGGGAATTAGATCTGCCCTTAAAAAGTCACTCGAAGTAGAACAATCAAATTCTGAGAAAATAAACTACATGTCCCAGATTCTATATGGACTGATATGAGAAAGAGGGCTGAAGAGGCATGTAGAAATAGAGGACAGGCAATTAGGTTTAATAGCCTTCGCCAGTGTCAGACAATTAACAACAACAGCCTGCACCTGAAATGAATTTCCCCACCTAAGAGGCATAAAAGGCTGCAGCAGGTTGGGGACCAGGGAGAGAGCTGCAGAAGGATTTGGAGCAAGAGCTGGATGGGTGGTGATATCAGAAGGAAAAAGGCACGAGGCTAGCAGTTCATGAGGAAGTGAGATCACTTAAGGGACGTCAGGACAGAGACGGAGCAGATTTTACATGCATGTTCTGAGAGAGTCCTGTGTTCTCAAACCCTGCTTGGCTGCACTGAGAGAGACTTGCTGAAAGTGAAGGTCTTCCCAGCTGCGCCTACTAGCTGTGATTGCAGAGCTGTGCTGAAGCCCGAGGCCCATGGCAGAAAGCAAGCTAAGGGACAGAGCAGTGCAGGAGACTTCAAATTGATGTGGGTGGACCGGTGACACCCGTGCTGTAGAAGGCTCTGGGTCCCAAAAGTCATGGAAATAGAATTAGAAGTCGAAGCAGCCTGCAACCCCAGTATTCCTGGAGCCGGTGAGTCAAGCTTGGTGTTCAGGTTCACTCCTAAACACTCTCTGGGAACTATTACCATCTCTAACGGTGGCCCGTGTATGAGCAGAAGCAAGTAGAATTAATTTGTCTTACTGAAAGCTGTTCTGTACAATAAAAATGTATAATGTGCACGTTTAATATCAGCTAAAGTGCTTGCATATAAAGGAAAGCTTTTATTTTCCATTGTCGAACGGTTTTACATTATCGGAGTGGTCGAGTGTCTCCAATTAAAGGAGAAATGTTTTTGAAAGTCTCCGAAATACTGAAGCTGAAGTTTACAACTTGTTACGCAGTTGTATAACATCATGGAAAGGTTGCATGTGCCAATTATACTTTCTTGACCGAAGTAGAAATCATCACCATATCTTTAAGAATACCGACCTTTAAAGACAGTTGCAGTTGAAATCTATATGAAAAAGTGGTCGTGTATACCTAAAATGTGTTATCTTTCTAAGACTGGACCATGTAACTTTACAAATGAATATTCTCCTGAAGCAGGAGTTGTTATCTTAGTAAGAAGAACAAGCAATACCTAAGCCAATCGGCAAACCCTTTATATACTGAAGAAAACCTTGTTTGAATCCATCTATCATAAGGATAAGGTTGTTAAAGGTCCAGTGTCCTCTGATAAAAGTGAGACATTATCTGAAGTTGGAAGTGTGGCAATATAACTTCAAGGTAGCTACTGGAACCAAGAAAGTGTACGCAAAGCTGTTGGAGTGGGGATAAAGTCAGTCTGAAGGCTGAGGCAGGTTATCCTTGAGGCAGTAAGGCTGCCCTTTTCTGAGACCATAGGAAAGAGAGTGCCTTGCCTACCTGTAGAGGTTGAAATGTCTTGTCTTTTAATTGCCTAACTAGTCCCACATACAAAGTTGAAGCCGAAGTACCAGAATTGTGGTCGTGTAGAATATTTTCAGTAGATGTTACATTATAGCTGGTTGAAGAATTGGCATACTGTGGAACCACCGAGTCTGTTTCCACAGTAACAGCAGTGGACAGTTAGTTGTTGAGAGGTGAACAACAAGGTTAGGGAGAATTCTCTGTAAGGCTAATTTCCCAAACCTAGTGAGTCCCCCAGCAGCTTTGCTGGATTTTTGGGGTTATTTTTTTCTCTCCTGCTAAGAGTGAGATTCTTTTGCTCCCACTCTTAGACATGATTTGAGGTGTTCCTTTAACTTTCCATGTGTTTTATGGGCTATGGGTCTTTTACTCTATAGGGTCTCATGTGTTTTTTTGATGTGGGTTACACAGCACCCTCCGTGCCGTAACCCAGGGGTGTCGTAGCGACCCCCCAACATAGACTCCATACCCTGGGACTGACTACTGTCTCCCAGGGCATGTAAAGTCACCATTGGCTTTGCTAGTCCCAAATTATGAACAGAAACCAGTACAAACCATCATATTGTGGACGTCCTGGTGACTCCAACCCAAGTCGAGCCCTTTGTTCCACTTTTTGGCGGGCTTCTCCACAGAAGCCTCCAAAAGTGGTGCCACTCTGTCTGGGTACCACAGGGGGTGTGGGAGGGGGTTTAGGCACCCTGGACTGAGTTACCTTGGTAGCTCAAGTCGCACTCTTGTGTGATTGGCCCAAGTGGTGAGCCGGCAGGCTCACCAATTAGCATGTTTGATTGACAGCTAGGCTGAGTGAATGGGGGTATGCTGCATAAAAGCAGGGCTTTGGGGACTGGGATTTCAGAAGTCGCCACAGGACCTAAGAATCCGAGGAGGGAGAAGCTGAGCCGGCCTGCAACGACGACACCACCGGTGGAGCCCTGCTGAACCGTCTCACCACTTTTCCCAACGACAGAGGAGATCTCCAGCCTGGAGAGTCTTCTTCCTTCGACTGGTGGGGATAACCAGCCTACCTTCTTTTCACCTTCCTGGAGCATCTCGTGGCCGCCTTGCCTGTGCCAAGCACCCCGGCAACCGGGATACCACGTTTTCACCACTACCGCAAACCGAAAGGGTAGTACCTTTGTACCGGAGAACTCCGCGGCTGGTTTCTTCCCTGGCAGTGCAACGACCTTCATCCTTCCTCCACGAGATCTTCTCTTCCTCTGGACGATGCTGCAACTTGCACCCGCTGCCAGGAACCACTGCCCCCGCTGGAGGATCCTCTCCATTTAAGGTACCGTGTTCCGCCTGGCTTCCCTTGCAACCGTTTGAACGGGGTGTATTAAATCCTCGTCTCTCGAACCTGAGTTAGCATGGGACACCCTCGCTAACTTTCCTGCACTGAACTAAATCTTTTTCGAACTACCTCCACAAACTTTGAAGGCTCTGTGTGACTGTCTGATCTTGGGCATCTTCCGCCTGGCTCCCTTGAAAGTGGGCCTGGCACCTAAACTTCCTTGCTCAACAGTAGACTGTGCCTTCCTAAACTTGCTGTGGTTCTTTAAAAAGTGGTTAGTGTGTATGCTTCCATAATTCTGCTTTTCCCTCCCTTTTTATTTAACTTGTTGGAGTGCCATCGAACGTTAAGCGCTCACCTCTGTCTGGAAATAAGTGGTGTTAACTAAGGCTTGTCCAACAAGTAATTAGGGATGTACATATGATCATAGTGACTGTGTTTTGAACTTATCTTACCAATTTAGCGCTAGTGTGTTTTATAAGTGTGTGTTAAATAATTATATACTTTTACACCCAAGCTCTGGTCAGTGTTTGCTTGTGCTACTGTATTTCTGTACCTATTTTGTATGCTCTGTATACTGACTAACTCTTCTTGAGGGAAGTCTGACTGCTCAGCCACAGCTACCAGTGAATCTGCGTGGTACAGACTGCTACCAAGTGGGTTTACTGCCAAACACCTGTAGTCTTAAATCTTTTGCAGTGGTCCCTAAGGGAAATGCACAGGTTTCTGCCTAACACACAATCCAAGAAAAAGCACCCTGACAATTATAACAGATGTACTGCAGAGAGTATGAACTTTTGTAGAATTGAAGAAGTGGCTAATCTATTTTTCTAACTGTATGAAAGCAATCTTGGAAGGCAGGCATCCAGGATTACCATTGGTGCTGTTTCCTTGGTTGAAAGGGATCTTTTCAACTGGAAGCCGGAGAACTGAACTGTTATCAGTGGACTTTTGTTTGGTGAACTTTTATTTCATTTGGAACTTACAAGAACTGGTTCAAGACTTTATTCTTCATTTTGAACATTTTGAAACATTGACTCTGAACAATTCTAGGGAAGGGATTTACCAAGGACAGGTGAAGGTCATCCTAATTACTGATTGTTTATTAATTGTTCATGTATGTTGTTTATCTTTTATGTTAGATGTTTTGTTGTTTAGTGTGAGGGGCAGTTTGTTTCTGTTAGGACTGATTCCCAGTTTTTGGACTAGGAAGGGAACTCCCCGATAGAGTAGGTTTAGCAAGGATTTGTTTGCATCTTTTTGTTGTAATAAAATGATTTTTGTTGAGAAACCAACAAGCAGTTGTCCCCCTCGCATTATTGGCCCCTCACACTAAGCAAAAGTACTTTGTGAAGGTATGAATGGACGACCAAGTGGCTGCTGCACAGATGTCCTGAATTGGTACCCCTCTTTGTAAGGCAGAAGAAGTAGCCATGCCCCTTGTGGAGTGAGCTTGCAAGCATTCTGGGGGATCCTTCCCTGCTAGTCTATAACATTCTGTGATGCACAGAATTATCCACCTGTAGAACATCTGTTTAGTAACCGCCAGACCCATCCTATGTCCAGTGTAACCCACAAAATGTTGGTTGTCCTGCCTTAGATTAGCAAGACGTGATATGTAGAAGCTCAGAGCTCTTTTAGGGTCTAGTCTGTGCAGTCTTTCTTCCTCCTTACTAGGGTGTGGAGGAGGATAGAAAGTTGGCAAAACAATTTTCTGTGAGATGTGAAAGTCAAACTACTTTCCGTAGAAAGGGAGGTTTAACTCTCAAGACAACTTTGTCCTTGTAAAAGGTTGTGAATGGTGGTTTACACGATAATGCTTGTAATTCGCTCACCCTGTGGGCGGATGTTAAAGCGGTTAATAGGGTTGTCTTCAGTGTCAGCCTCAACGGGCAAGAGTGAAGAGGCTCAAAAGGAGCACACATCTAGTACTAGTTTAAAATCCCAAATAGGCACCAGAAATGGGACTGGAGGGAACACATGTGTGAGCCCCTTTAAAAATGGAATAACCATCAGCATCTTAAAGTAAGATGTTTCTTCAGATGTGCGCTTAAAAATCGAAAGTGCCGCCAAGTACCCCTTGATGGTTCCAACCTGGAGCCCCAGATTAGCTAGATGCAGTAGGAAAGACAACACCATAGGTGTGTTGCATTGAAAAGGATCCACATTCATCACCCTGCACCAGCCACAGAACTTGTTCCAATGGCAGCGATACAGAGACTTTGTTGCTGGCCTTCTGGCCGAAAGCAAAATCTCCATCACGTCTTCCGGGAGGTCCCAATCCTTGTACCTCAACCTCTCAGAAACCATGCATGAAGGTTGAGTGTCTTCACCTTTCGGTGGAGAAGCTGACCCCCTCTCGCGAGAAAAGGTCCTCTCTTTGTGGAAGACAAATTGGAGGGCAGATGAACATGTCCAGAAGGTCTGGGTACTAGGTCCTCCTGGCCCAATCTGGAGCAATTAGGATCATGGAGTTCCCAAACTTTCTCAACTTCTTGATGGCTTGAGGAATGACGGGGACGGGAGGAAATGCGTACAGAAGTGGAAACTCCCAGTCCACTACAACCACGTCCCCTAGAGCTCCTCTCAGAGGAAATTCCTTGGAGCAGAACAGCTCACACTTCCAGTTGATAGTGGACGCGAACAGATCTACCTGAGGGGTTCCCCAAAGGGTGAAGATCTCAATGGATTTCCTGAGATAGTTGCCATTCCTGGGAGACTCTGCTCTGCCTGCTCCGAGCATCCGCCGCTGTGTTCTCCTCTCCGGCTAGGTGCCAATAAGGAGATTCCTTCTTGAATTGCCCAGAACCAGAGCTGCATTGCCTCTCTCCACAGTGGTAGTGACCCTACACTGCCTCTCTTGTTGAAGTAGTACATGGCCATTGTATTGTCTGTCATTATCAGGACATTCTTTCCCCGAACAGCGGGCAGAAAGGCCTTCAGCACTAGTCTGATCACCCTCGGATCCAAAAGATTGATGTGTAGTTTGGACCCCGATGAAGACCAACGACTACTGACAGTCAGACCGTTGGCGTGGGCTCCTCACTCCATGAGGGAGGCAGCTGTAACTACTGTTATCTCCGGTCATGGCTGCCAAAAAGGGCCCCCCTTCAGAACGTTGACTCATAGGCCCACCACAGGAGATCCTGAGCGACTTACTCAGAACCTGAAGCAGATCTGACATCTTGCCCGAAATCTGAGACCACTTGGTTCTGAGGGCCCCCGGAGGGATCTCATCCTGCGGTGAGCCTCTGGCGCCAGGAAAATGCAGGATGGCGAGCAACCTCAAATAGTTGAAGGCCGGAAGACGTTGGGCATTCTGAAATTTGCTTACCATCTGCAGAATGTGTTGAGCCCTCACCTCTGGTGATGAGGCTTTCCCTGAGGATGCATCCAGGACTGCTTCAATGAACTGGAGCATTTCAGATGGTATCATGAGAAAATTGAGGGAGAAGGCCAGTCTGTGGAGAGAGTGGCAGGTTATGCTGAGATGTACTGGGGCTTGCTTGGGAGAACGTGCCTTCATTAGCTAATCGTCCAGGTAGGGGTAGACGTGAATCTCCCCCCTCTCCTGATACTCGCTGCCACTACCGCCATCAACTCGGTGAAAACTCTCAGGGCGGAGGTCAGGCCGAATGGCAGAACCCGAAACTGATAATGAGAACCGCCAATGGCAAACCTCAGGTACTTTCTGTGCTAATAATGGATAGGCACATGAAAGTACAAAAATATATTAAAAAACATGTGTTTTTGTACTATAAACCATTGAGCACAGTAATGTTTATGCAGGTAGAACTTTTCTGAACGCAGTGTGACTGAGAGAGAATGATGATAGATGGCTGATCAGAGTCACGAAAAACGTATGTCTCTCCACAGGTGCTCTTTTTTTTCTAGATTTGTATCCTGGCAGAGGGAGAAACTAGTCCGGGCCCTATCTTTTTTGAGGTAGGCACATGAAAGTAAGAATCCTGAAGGTCAAACGACATCATTTAATCCTGAAGCTGGAGGACCTGAAGGATCTGAGAAAGGGTAACCGTTTTGAACTTCCTGAGGGACTTGTTCAAGTATCTGAAGTCCAAAATGGGTCTCAACCCTCCATCCTTCTTGGGGATCAAAAAGTAAGGGGAGTGTACCAACCCTTGTTCCTCTCCGTCATAGGTACTGGTTCTAGAACACCTTTCTCTAGCAGACTCAAAATCTCCTGCAAGAGGAATGGATCCTGAGTTTTGTATGAGTGGCTCCCCATTGGATGATCCTGAGGCCTTCTTTAAAAGGGGAGGCAGTAACCCTGGCCTACTGTTTGCAATGCGGAAGCCTGTGAAGTAATGCCCCGCCATTCTTGCAAATGCTGAGTGAGTCTGCCTTGCACCGGGTGCCTTGTTGATTAAGGCCTCAGAGTGGTTTTGAGGCAGCCGAGGGTAAAGAAGCCATTGCTTGGGCAGGCTTGGCACCTCTACCTTTTCCACCAAGAGAGAATTTCCTTTGCCTGGCCAGTCCTCTCATTCTTCAGATGAGAAGTAGCAGTGAAAGTACCTACCCCTCCAAGCCAGTGCACTGGGGTGCGAAGATTGCCAAATAGTTGTGTGCCATCAAAGGGCATGTCATGGTGCTGCTAATACTGTCAGTGGAGTCCAAACCTAATTGGAGAGACTCACACATTGCCTCTTTTCCATCTTTCACAATGTTAAGAAAGCCTTCTCTCGGCAGGGGCGCTGTGGGATGCCGACAACATGGCCGCCTAGCTGTGAAACTGCGCCGCACACCCAAATCCTTCCAGCTCCATCCTGCTAACAGAAACGAACTTGTAAGGTAACCTACGCAGAATCGGAGAGCTGATGCTCCGGCAGTTCGGGGGCTGCTTTTGTGGCCAGTACGGTGCCCGAATGGTGGAGTAAATCGACATTCTTCCAGAAGACCTGGCGGGCCTGAGCAGCGTGAAATGAGGCTGTGACTCCCCTCCCCCATCCACAGCCCGGCAGCGCTGAGAAGCTGTGGGAGACTGCCTGTATCCGGACGGGCTGAAGCTGTGGCACGTGCCAGCCCATGGGACCATGAAGGGGAAGGCGGGTGTCTGACATCCTGCAGCAGGAACGAAAAGCAGGACAAGCAGGCATCTCAACCATTTGTGACTCAAAGGCGGGTGAAATCATCCGATTTTGTGAGACGCCCATTGAAATGAATGGGCGTGCAGGAGGCTTGGCGGGTGAGTCAGCCCTTTACAAGGCGGATGACACCCGCCAAATGCGTGTGAGTTGAGAGCTATGCAAGCAGGTAGAACCAAGACGCGAGATCCTGAAGTGCTCTTCTGCGGAGGAGGGCATACGGGGCTCCCTCCCCGGCGTCTGCCTTGTGCGCTGTGGGAGAGCAGCTAGGACGTCGGGGTCGAGGGGCTCCCTACAAAATCTGCCGGTGGGAGATACAGGTACGTGCGGCTGGCTCTGTGAGCTGTGCGTGTGCCGGGCGGCTGCATTGAAGAGCGCACCTGCCTAGGGGTGTTTTCCATCAGTCCCCGACAGTAGGGCGGCTGCCCGCTGCTCGTGGGAGCGGCACTGCATGCCCGCTCTGGTCTGTGTGGGGAGATCCTGCGTGTGGGGCTCCCTCTCTTTCGCCCCTGGTGGCAGAAGAAACAGAGACACGGCTGGGCCCGCCTTCCACAGACAACACGGCTGTGCAGCCGCAGCATCACTGTGTGCCCCAGCCGTGATCCCTTAACCGCTGAGCATGCTTTCTTGGACAGGGGTGTAATCCCACTCCCGGCAACACCAGATTCCCCTGCCACTGGACTGTAGTTTATAAGATAGCAACGAATGCTCTGCCATCCAAACACCTCCAGGGGAAGCAGAACTTGCACTGCCATTGTGTGTTACCCTGAAACTCCCGAGTGCAATACTGGCATAAAGAGCGGCAAGTCTGGCACACTAAACCAGAATACTGCATGAATGTATTGAGGGTAAAACGGTTACTACCCTGAAGAGCACAGCTTAATACCAAGCATACTGAGAAGTGGCATCCTGGTTGTAACAATCCTAGTGCTCCAAACCTGATGGACACTCCCTAAAGTTCCCAAGGTGTATGGTGCAGAGACATACACTTTACACTCTGAATCTGTACCTCACCTTAGACCGGGGGTATAGGCCCGCTGACTCGTTCTTCTCCGACAGATATGCCCAGGGGCAACAAGAACGGCAGAAAGGGCCCCATGTACGCCCACACTAATTCAAATATGACGGAGCGGGTGAAGGGACATCACAAGCGGCAAACACACAAGAACACGGCCCTAATGGCAATGCCTCTGACTCCTACATGGCAGCGCTCCAGGTTGGATTCGCAGCGGTCAACAGTAAATTACATGACATAGGGAGCACAATATCCTCGATTAAATCTGACCTGCAACAAGTCAACAACAGGGTTACAGAAACCAGGATAGGAGAACTGGAAGACAACTCAATTAAACACCAAAAGGATATTGGCCCTCATTACGACCCTTGCGGAAATCGACTGACCGGAGCGCCACAGCGTAAATAGCGTTTCCGCCATAGCACGAAGGAGCAAAGTGCGGCCCATTCCGACCCATCGGGCACGAGCACCACGGCATGGCGGAAGTGCAAAGTCCGCGATGGCGGAAAAGACCCCAAAACGGCCCACACCGCCGCCGTACGGCGCCCCAGGTGCAATACCGCCACCCCACTTAGCGGTCACCGCAGTGTGCGCCTACCGGAAAGTACGGTGGCCGGAAATATACGGAAACGGAAGTTAAAACACGGGCCCGGAACGGGAAACATCCCGGCGTACACCTATAAATACACTAAAACCACACAACCACTAAAAACACTACCCTGAGACACACCCCACCCCGTCAACCACCCTAGCGAAACCAAGAAAAATGGGAAAAGCAGCGAAGAAAGCGTGCGACCGCAAGCGGCAGGTCCACTTCTCCCGTGAGGAACTCACCGTGCTAACAGAGACCCTCCAGGAGAATGCTGCCGTCGTCTTCTCCACGCAAATGACCAGGACGGCACTTGCAAACAAGAAGGCCATATGGGCTCTGGTGGCACAGCGGGTAAGTGCGGTGGGGACCGCACCCCGCACCCCACAGCAATGCCGCAAGCGATGGGACGACCTGCGGATACGCGTCCGCAGCATACTCTCTGCCAACCGCAACATTGCCACAGCCACCGGGGGAGGTCCTGAATCACCCATCAAGTTGACCCCCTGGGAAGAAATCTGTGCCTCCACCATCGGAATGGAGAGCATTGAGGGAGTCGGAGGGATGGAGAAAGGAGTGCAGACATCCGAAGATTCAGGTAGGTGGGCCAGATAAAACAATCCACACAGTCCATCCATGTGAAGTACCATGCGTCCACATAGTGCAACAGAAACACATGTCCAGGAGAACGTCCACACACATCGGCCTGATAGCGCACGTTAAAAACCACAATAAATACATAAATAATAAAAAAGCCCTAATACACGCACTACACGTGCAGCAGGCACACCCTAACTGCAGGCTGCCAAACAACTGCACCCTCACTCCACACACAAATCAATGCACCTCCAAGGCCCCGACCCAAAACACCCTCAGGTACCACCCCAAAGCATGTGATACTATGCCATTCCAATTCCCACAGACCCATCAATAACCCTCGCTCTCCTTTACTCCACCACAGGGTCCGATCCAAACGACGAGCAACAGGACACCCCTACCAGCACACCTGCAAAGAGGGCCAAGACCAACGGCCAGAGACCCTCCACCTCAGCTGCACGCATCAAGACACGGCAGCAGCACAAATCAGGTGGCAGCACACAGGAGGGAACATCAACAGGCACCCCAGCAGCCAGCATGCCCACAACACCACCACCACAGGTCCCCCCAATGGATGCCACAGAAGGCACTGCCTCTGGTGGCAGCAGCACCATAGGTGACACCCCATTGATGGCAGCATGCTCGGACACAGAAAACGGGGATGTCGAGGTCAGATCCATCCATGACCTGTCCCAATCCCCCTGTCTGTCCCATCCCGTACAACATGAGGATACCACGCAGGTGCAGCCACAAGACGACGACTGGCCATCCCCCACAAGCCCTGTGGCAAGGCAACATGAGGACAACAGCCCCTCTGTGACACCCCCGCAAATGGGCATGGCCCAGCAGAGGCAACAGTCCCTCGACAAGTTAATCGTCCAACAGCAGCAAATGGCCACACTCCTCAAGGACCATGCCGATGAATGTGGGGGCACCAAGGCAGACATAGAAACATCAACAGAGACACTTAGGGCAGGAATGGAGAGAGGTACAGAGACGCTAAGGGCACAAATTGAGAGTAGCACCGAGAGCCTGAGAGTCCAAATGGAGAGTAGCACCGAGAGCCTGAGGGGGGAACTGCATGCGACGTCCAAAGACGTATGTGCCGAACTTGCCGCAGTGCGCCGTGTGCTCACTGAGCTCTCGCAAACCCTTAGGGACATGCATGGACGTGAGCAGGCAGACACATCATCCGTTGCAAGTTCCGTCCAGGGCAGCCCCCAACGTAGATCTGGGAGGACCCGGCGCTCCGCGGGCAGGGGTGCCCCTGATACCCGCAGAGGGGGCATGCAATAGCGACAGCCCACTGACAATGAGCATCTTTGGACACTGGTGTTCGGGGGGGAGGTAGGAGGGTGGAGGGGGTGTGTTGGGCTCACTTGGGTGGCGGGTCGATAGGGTGTACAACATGATATCACATATGCCATAAACAGTGCACGATCAACCAATGAGATGTGTGGACATTGATCTTTGTGTACTAGGCCATCATAGGCGTACAGTCCATTTTGTGCATGTCCCAGACACACACAGTGCCACGTGTCCCGTGTCCATGTATCAGCCACCAGGCATGAGTGCTAGAAGCATACATCAATGAGATGCTGACGGATGTCACGGGCCTCCGGTGCCTCGCAGACTCCTTGAGGTGCTGCCACATCCCCACCCTCATCATGACCATCATCCGGTGCTTGCAGTTCAGCGTCAGGGGGCATGGGCACATTTCTACGTACGCACATGTTGTGGAGCATGACACATGCCATGACCATCTTTGCAACCTTCTCATGGCGGTACAGGAGTGCCCCGCCAGACCTGCTCAGGCAGCGGAAACGAGTCTTCAGTAGGCCGAACGCCTGTTCTATGACTACACGGGTACGTGAGTGGGCATGGTTGTAGTCCTCCTCATGCTGGTCCCGTGGGTTCCGGACTGGTGTGAGGAGCCATCTCTTCAGTGGATATCCAGCATCACCTGTATGTGGACGATAAACGTAGGATGTGGAATGCCATTGATACGTACGCACACCCCCCCCCCTTCCTGCCAGTACATTGCCAAATCACATACCCCACTTCATCATGCATGCAATGAGACTCACCGAGTAGCCAGGATCTGTTCCCTGCGTGTCGCTCCATGTAGCGTGGTATGGTAGAGTTCCTCAAGACCATGGAATCATGGGTTGATCCAGGGAATCGGGCACAACAATGCGTAATGATCCTGTTGGAGTCACACACCATTTGTACATTCAGGGAATGAAATTGTTTTCGGTTGCGGTACTGGGCCTCCATGGCATGTGGGACGACCAATTCAACATGGGTGCAGTCGATGGCACCAATGCAACCCGGTATGCTGGCAAGTGCATGGAATCCCACTTTTGTGTTCGTAATTTCCTGCTCCGAGCGTGGTAGGGAGATGTAGTCGTCTGCGTGCTGCAGGAGGGCATCGAGCACTTGGAATAGTGTCCGTGAGAACAGTGGCTGAGAAATGCCATGCAACTGTCCGACTGTGTGCTGGTAGGTGCCTGTGGCCAGGAAGTGGAGTACAGACACCACCTTCAGTAGGGGTGGGATTGCGGTTGGGCTATCTATCATGCTGACTAGGTCAGCCTGTGTCATGTCCACAATGGCGGCTATGGTGTCCCGGTCCAGACGGTAGAGGGTGTGGATCTGCTCATCAGTGAGGTTGAACGGATGTGCTCGGAGGCGTGGGATTGCGGGCTGCCTGCGTGGTGGTAGTGGCTGTGCTGCTGGGCCTTGCTGGCCCTGCCTTGGCCTCCTCCTCCTCCTGCGTCTCCTCCGTGCGGCTGGTTGTAGTTGTTGTTCGTCTTCTTCTTGGAGTCGGAGCACTTGCAGTGCTATCAGGTCCCCCAGGGCCAACATCGCGAGTCCTGCCGGTAGCATTTCGCTGTGGTTGTGGGAGGAGACTGGCTGTGCAATTTATGTGTTTTCAGGCTGTATGGCCTCCACCTGTGGTGATTGATTCCACCTGTGCAAACTGCTCTCCCCTTTGGCCGAGCACGTCCCGCGCACTACGCTGCAATTCGGGGATTGGTATCTTGCTATTGCAATCATGTATTTGTGCCCGATGGGCGTGTAAGATTGGTTGATATGTTCATTCTGCTGTGGTCCCATTGTTTCCCATACTATCTGTGCAGTCGCGAACGGACTTGTGAAGGGTCAGTGGAACGTAGTACTCGAGTAACGGTGGGCCCTCATGCATCACTGTACCGAGTTGCAACGACGGGCGGGGCGTCCCATTTGTGGGTGAAGGCAGTTGCCATTTTCACACACAGCCGCACTCGATGGAATAATTAGTGATTTCAAACGGCCACAGATGCCTTTTCGACGTGATGTTGCAAATGAGGAATTCGAAGGGCGGCGCTTTCGGTTTCCAGCTAGCGGCGAGGAGATGCCCACAGGTCTGACTGCAAATATAACGTTCTATTGTTCTATGTCCTTGAGACAGGGCCCATGGCGAGGGAGCAATGATTGATATGAATAGTTTGGGATGCGCAATAGCTACGTGGGCGATGAGGCCGGCCATTCCCAAATACATGTTACTTCACAACACTGGATTCACGGGCTGGGGCACTGTGGATTTAGCAGGCTGCATTACGCACAGACTCAATGGACGTTTCTAATGTCATGTGAGTAATTATTCAGGCGTTTTGATCCCGGGATGAGGGAATGATGAATGGATGCATGGGCAGGTGATTTGGTGCGGAGTTTGCCATGTACAGGGCTTCTTGGGATCTATCCGCCTCCCCTACGCTATGTGATGCAGGGCTGCCATAGTGGGACCGTCGTCTATCTGGCCTTGTTGAGCCCTCCCTGTCTCGACGCGCCCTCAGACACTTGTGTCCATGCACGTTAACATTCCCATCTGATGGATTCTGTTTTGGCAGACGCATGCACAGGTACACTCGTTCGTGATGGTGTTTACACCTAGGTATAGATGGTTATGTGTCGCAAGTGGCTTTGGGGTGGTGATGATCCTTTGGAGTGGGCTAGCATGCATATGGCTGTGGATTTCGTGTGATCATTGAAGTGAGTTGTTCGAATGCAGTTCTGATGGCCATTCTGTTCTTGTTCTTTTCTTTTGGTTGACAGGTATCTCCTCCCCTTTTGCCACTGCCATCTGTATGCCACTCCTGCAGATGGATTTTACTCCCGACACCTGCTGCTTCGTGTTAATCGGTGGAGCAGCATTACGATCTTATGGGACGATCGCCAGTGGCCCACATGCCCTTACGCAGTACTGGTGGCTCGGAGCAACATTTCGGCCTTTCAGCTGGACTAGTGTCTCCCCGTTGGGACGGCCCTGCGGTTGTGTGCGCTTCCTTTTTGCCTTTTCGTACGTGATTGTGGCTCTGTGTACCATGATGGGACAGGGCATCACACAAGTAGTGGCTGGTCATTTCTTGCGGATGCAGCCCACAATGGTGAAATGTGTTTTGGAGTTCATGGCCTGATGGCTGTATGGGCTTGGTGATTTTGTTGTGCATTAAATTTCTATTCTGATTTGGGCCGTGTAGCGTTTTTCTTTGCAAGTGATGTGGCATGTGCCTATATGTGGGGCGATGTATTGTGAGGAGATCTGCATTGGGTTCCTGCTTCGGGGTTTAGTTGCGTGGTACTGTGCTGGGCGCGTTTGCCTACTGAGCCCGTGAGGTCAGGGATGGGGGCTGCCTATATGACAGTTTGGATGTTGTCATGCTCAGGGGCGGGGGATTGGGTTTTGTGTGACAGATGGCGGTCAGCCAGGTGGACTGGTGGAATGATGTGATTTTCGGAGTGTTGCTGGTCACAGGTGCCTGTGTTTGCGTGCGTTTCGGGGGGGGGACTGTGGTCATGTCCATTGGGATGGCTTCTGTATTCGTGCCATCTGTGCCCTGCAGCTCCCATTGGCCCCTCTTGTGTTTCTTTTGTTCGTTGGCATGCATGGGTGCTTTGTACATTTCAATGGTTGCATTGTGACTTCATTGCACCTACAGGGAGTTGTACTTTGTGGGCAGGGAGCGGTGTACAGGCACTCAGTGGGGCCGTTTACGGTTGATTCGCGATGCCGTACTTCTCGCCATGGCGGAATGGTCCATTCCGCCATGCCTGATGGCGTTAGGTACATGTCCGCTAGGGTCGGAATTGGCGTACCGTTGCACCATGGTGGTGTTTGCGGTTTGGCATGGCGCGCGCGCGCGTGCTTGGTGCAGTTAGCGTTGGCGTTCACTGCGGTGTCGCTAATGGCTTCGTACTTTGCGGTGACGGGTCATAGTCGCACCGAGCGCTATTCGATGGCGGTATTGCATTTCCGCCATCGTTTTCCCCTTTCCGCCAGGGTCGTAATGAGGGCCATTGACGAAATTAAGTAAAACCGTAAAGCAGTCCAAACTAAACGCAAAGACCTCGAATCGAGATCACGCCGTAACAACATAAGGGTCGTTGGACTAGCAGAAAAGCCCCTTAACGTTACTATGGAGGTTTTCCTAGAAGAGGTAATCCATACAGTATTCCCTGATTCACAATTTTCGCAACAATTTCTAATAGAGAGAGCTCACAGGTCCTCTGCCCCCCACCCCTTCCAAACCGGGAGCACCACCACGGACGGTAATAGCCCGCTTGCTCAATTACCGAGACAGGGACCTGATTCTGAGGATGTGCAGAGAGAAGGGGTCTCTCACCTATGACTACACCAGAATACACATTTATCCAGACTTCTCTAGTGGAGTGCAATCAGCCCAAAGATCATTCAACCAGGTAAATAAAGCACTCAGAGCCCGGTCTGTTCCCTACGCATTGCTCTTCCCGGCCAGACTCCATTTACAGATCTCCGGCAAAGCCCATTTCTTTGACTCTCCCTAAGAAGCCATGGGCTACATAGAACACAACATCCCGCTACCCCCGGACAAGAGGGCTCAATCATCCGCTTCCAACACTTGAAGGCGCTCTGAGGTCCGAGGACCTAAATACAGCCAACGCAATTTCTGTTCAGCTACACAATTGCACGGTGCCCTCTGGGGCGGTCTGATTGTCTCAGATAGGTGGTACCCACATAAGCCACCCAATGTTACAAAGGTTAAAACAGTTTCAAGGGGCTACACTGTCCAGTTGGGGTGATGGTGAGGTTGGGGGGACGGAGGGGGAAAAGGATAGTTGCATAGTTAGGGTTGGGAACATTAAAATGGACATTATCCACGTACAGCATCTGTGGTATTCATTCTACATTGTACACCGTCCAAGCAACGTTGAATTAGTGGAAATAATTAAACGACTGACAAGTGAACAGAAAAAACGACACCAGATCCGGAGAAGGATTCCACAAGCACAGGTACAATAGACCAGCAATTTCCTTGACATAGAAATCGCAAGGGATACGAATCCTGACATGGAACATCAGGGGTCTGGCTCATCCGATTAAGGCAAGGAAACTTTTAACGTACGCCAATAGACACAAAATTGATATTCCCCTATTACAAGATACCAAGAAAATCACTGACACATTTGATCCAACATGGGGACCCACGAAAGTGGCCACAAACTACTTGACTCAGGCCAGAGGTGTGCTCACGGTGGTACACAAACGGATGAACATTCAGTTATCCAGGTCCGAAATTGATATTGAGGGACGCTATGTTATTATATGGGGCACGTTACACAGCACAGAAACGATAGTGATAAATACCTACGGTCCTAATATTGACACTCCCTCTTTCTACCTAAAGATTCTGAACCTAATATCACCAAGTGGCCATGCCAAAGTAATATTCAGCGGCAACCTCAACACAGCCTTAGACCCGACTCAACACCGAGCGTCAGATGGCAGCAAAACCTAATCCAAAGCAGCGTTGACTATTCTTCAAGCCATGTCTATGCTTTCCTTAGCCGATGCATGGAAAGAACTACTCCCACGGGTAAGGGAGTATACCTTTCACTCAAGTGCGCATGGTTCCTGCTCACGCATAGATTATTGGCTGTGCTCTCCAAACCTTATCGCTGATGTGAGAGACTGTAGGATCCTCCCATGGACAATGTCGGGCCACTCCCCAGTCCTGCTTGAATTACTGCCGCACAACGTGGAAACCACCATCCGTAACTGGAGAATGCCTCCTACCCTGCTTAGAGACGACACTATAATAGAAACACTCAGATCAGATTTGGTGGACTTCTACGAGCGCAACTCCGGCTCAGTTGGGTCTGTGGCTACAATCTGGGAAAAGTCTGGTTAAGTGGGCAGTTAATGTCACAGTCATATGGGGCGCTGCGGGGAATGAGGAAAGAGCTGGATCATTCTGAACGTAAACTAAAGGACCTTGAGACTGCCTATCCTCTGAACAAAAACGAAACCCATCTCCTATAAATATCCAAGGAACTGAAAAAATGTTACTCACTGGCCGAACGAGAACTTCACTTCGTGACACAGCCCATGAAGGCCAGAAAATATGGAGAGGGTAACAAAGCAAGCCGTACAATGGCAACCTTATCAAAGCGGAACAGGGAATGAGACATATGACCAGCATAACTGATACCGACGGAAAGGTTTACACAAAGACGGGCGACATCAACGAGATATTCCGTAAGGTCTACAGTACACTATATCAGAATAAGGATACGGCTTCCCCCGAAGAACTACGTAAATACATGGACTCATTTCCCCTGCCCAAATTAGATGAAACAGATAGTCGAACTAGACCTACCCCTGACCGTCGAAGAGATTGAAGAAGCCATCATGGACCTACGAGCTGGTAGGGCCCCTGGATCCAACGGTATCCCAGTCGACCTATACAAGACTTGTTTTTTTGTAACCTCTTTTTATTGGTTTCAACATATAAAACAAATCAACTTCAAAAGAATAGAAACACCCACAACAACACCCTCGTCCCTCCCCCCTCTTAGCCCCCTCCAACGTCAGTCGTAGCATCCACAAATCCTACAGTTTCGGTAACTCCTCGCAAACCTTTCAGCCATGAATGTCCAGCAGTTTTAATCTTTGGGGGCACCATTGCTCCCTGAACTGCCCCCTCAGATAGTTCAGCGTCTCACCCCAATCGGCAGCAAAACACCCCAGCTTCCCTTCAGCTGCATATGTGGCCCATTCCAGCGAGACAATGTCCCACATTTTCCTTAACCAATCCTGTTCCGTGGGAATCGCTGGGCTCTTCCATTTTTGTGCAAGTAGGCCCATTTCTGCCAAGATAAAGACAGTTTTTGCCTTGGAGCTGCCTCTTCTTTCCCCTTCCTCTCCTGCCCCTCTCTTCCCCAGCAAGATCTCCTGCGGGGGCTGGGTACCCCCTAGCTCCAAACCCTGAGATTGGGCACATGCAATTTCTCTCCAAAAGGTCTAATACGCGGGCAATCCCACCATATATGAGTAGCCGTGCCCACCTCCCCACAGCCTCTCCAACAGTCCCCTGGAGTTGCCGGATACATTGCATGCAACCGGGCCGGGGTATAGTGCCAACCGAAAATATACTTATACCATGCTTCTCGCAGTTGGGCCACCTTAGCCACTTTTGGAATTGCGCTCAATAGCCTCTGCCAGTCCTCCCTGTCCATTGCCACCCCCAATTGCTGCTCCCATGTCCTCATATATGGCCAGGTGACCTTCGGGCCCGTGTTCTCTAAGAGTTTATATAAATCAGAAATTAGCCCTGTAGAACGATCATGGGTCAGGAGGAACCGTTCGAATAGCGTTAGCTCGCGTGTAGCAGCCCTCTTAACCTCCGCTGACATGACCCAGTGTCTAATTTGGAAGTACCTGTGTCTTTCCTCCTCCCCAAGACCAAATGCCTGCTTACATTCCTCGAAGGTTTTCACCTTTCGATCATGGAACATATCTCTCAATGCCCTGCATCCCCCTTCCTCCCACGCTCTGAATGCTCCCCTCTCCAGCCCTGGCGTAAAATCCCCATTGTTAAGCATAGGTGTAAACGGGGAAGGAAAAGATGAGATCCCTCGTTTCTCCACAGCCCTGTCCCAGGTGGCTACCATCCCCTTTGTAATATCGCTCAGATAGATATGTGGCGGCCTCAATATACAAGACTTTTAAAACAGAACTCGCCCCTAAGTTACTCGGAGTATGGGAGGAGGCACTGGGAAAGGGACCACTGCCCAATGCTATGAGTGAAGCAATAATTACTGTACTCCTCAAACTGCACAAGCCACCTCAAGATCATACCTCCTACCGGCCCTTGTCCCTAATCAATTCGGACGCCAAAATATATGCAAAAGCAACTTCTAACCGGCTCATAAAATATATGAATAAGTTAATTCACCCTGATCAATCAGGATTTATTCCCACCTGCTCCACAGCACTAAACCTCAGGAGGTTCTTTTTTATTACCTCGCAAATGGACCCGAAAGCTAAAACCGTAGCGGTTACCCTAGATGCTGAAAAAGCATTTGACTCCGTATCATGGCGATGTATGTATGCGGTCCTGGGAAAAATGAGGTTTGGCTCGGTATTCATCAGCTTCATCCGAGTCTTATACACCGATCCCAGAGCAGCCGTTAGAACTAACAGTTGCTTATCGGCAAGCTTTGCACTAGGGAGAGGCACCAGACAAGGTTTCCCGCTGTCACCCCTCATATTTGCGCTTATCATAGAGGGTATGGCTGCCAAACTACGGTATGAGCATGCGTGGAGGGGTATTCGCATAAGGGGACCCCCACAGTTCATTTCCCTATACGTAGATGATACGATGCTCTACCTCAGGAATCCTGATAACAATTTACCCCCGGTGGTGCGGGAAATACAGAACCATACTAAATCCGAAATAATCCCACTCGCACCCTCTACAATGCAGTCCCAGGCCACTACAGAATTCAAATGGTCACCCACTTCTGCACGCTACCTGGGAATCATAATGTCCACAGACAAACAGACCTTATACACCAATAAATACGCCCCCTACCTGGTCCTCTTAGAAAATAAACTGAACGTATGGGATAGACTTCCAATATCATTATATGGAAGAATAGCATTTCTTAAAATGGTAGTAGTCTCAAAACTATTGTACCTGTTCTGTTATATTCCAATATGTCCTGGCAGGCCGTTTTTTCAATCACTGCAGAAACTTGATTCTAATTTTGTCTGCAGTGGGGGTAATAGCAGACTCCAGTGGCCTAATCTGTCTGAGAGGTATGAATAAGGGGGCCTAGCTGCCCCAGATTTTTTTATTATATTTTCAGGCAGCCCAGGCACACTTTGCAAAATATTGGGCAGCAGATGTTGAATCATATGCCCATATACAAGCTGAAAGGTTTGCTGCCACTCCATTGAACCTTAGAGCGATGCCGTTCGCCAAGGCCAAAAGAAACTATGGGAGGTCAACCCGGTTGAATCCACTGCAAGAGCCTGGTCCTGACTCTTTGAGAGGGTGGGATGTGTTAATCCATTCTGGCCCTATGCTTCAGCGTGGCACTACCCAGATCTTGAACCCACCCTAGACAAAGCACTGCAGAAAAAATGGGACCCAGTGAAGGAAATGCGGGTGGGAGACCTATACCCAGATGGTAAATTTGTTTCCCTGAGGGACGTCCAGGCGAAGTTGGGAGCTAGGTTAGTAACATCATTGCAGTACCATAGGCTAAAGGCAGCATGTAGAAAGTAGTGGCCCTCCTTCCCGGAAGCCCCCCCGCCCATCCATCCGTAACTGAGATCATGACATCAGAGGGCTTTACGGGCGGAATCTCCACTCTTTACAATGCTGTTCAACGACACACAACCCTCCAAAAATACAATGAAAGCTGTTTGGGAAAGAGGCCTGGGAATCTCTATAGATGAAGCCCAATGGACTAGGTATTGCCAATACACAAAATCTATCTTGATAAATGCAAACTTTAGGCAAATCCAGTTCAAGATACTGAATCATCTGCATATCATCCCAAGCAAAATAGCCAAATTTTACCCTGTGACACAGCCAGAGTGCCCCAAGTGCTAGGCACCAGTGGCAAATTCCTTCCACATATACTGGGACTGCCCTTCGCTCAAGAAGTTTTGGGGGCAGGTGGCCGAGAGAGTGAGTGATATTATTGACCTCCAAATCCCAGCCACTCCACTGAAATATCTACTTGGAGACGTAGGTAAGGACCCGATCAGAAAAAGGCACCTTTTTGCGGTGGCCGGTGCCATCGCCAAGAGGAACATTCTACGAGCATGGAAGGCTAGAGACCCTCCCACCCGGCAGTCATGGCTGAGAGACTTAGTGTACATTCAGGAGTCGGAAGAGATCTATGCTAGGAGTGTTATGGCCACCTGCAGACCAAAAGATATATGGGCCCCCCTGCGGAACTACCTGAAGACCACCCAGACAGATCTGGTAATAAATCGTACATCTCGGAGACGGATCCGGATGCAGTGTCTATATAATGAATATTGTTACTGTTTCTTGACATTATTAAGAATACTAGCCGAAAGAAAATAACCTGTTGTTCATATAGCATGTACTGTACGAGCATGCCACGTATTACAAAAATTCACATGATGCTTATTTGTTATGCACTTTTCAGTCAAAAATAAAGATGTTAAAAAAAAAGAAAGCCTTCTCTCTCCTCTCCTTCAGCAATATGTTCAGCCACCATAGAGATACAATCCCACAAGGTGTAGGAAAATGTAGCAAGGGCTCAAGTGGCATTAGACTTCAAGGCCATACGTGTAGCTGAAAATACTTTCTTTGCCATATCGTCAAAACGCTTGTCATCCCTGGCAGTGGTATTGTAGGATACGCAGCCTGTCTAGAGGTGGAAGTTGTAGCTTGAGCCACCAAGCTTTCAGGTTTCGGTTGTCTGGACAAATACTCTGGGTCACTACTAGAAGGCCTATACTTCTTAGTAAGGTTTTTGTTTACAGCCGGGCTTATCTCTGGGGCTTCCCAATTAGCTTTCACCCTCTTTTGAAGGGCTAAATGGAAAGGTAACACAGGATCTTTTTGGGGGCACTTGTCTAAGATGTCTGTGAGGTCATCTTGCTCAAAAGGTGGAGCTGGCCTGCCCCATCCCAGAAGCTCTGTCAGTTGACCTATTAGCTGCCTGTAAGATGCCTCAGCATGTTCTGATGGCTCAGGCTTTCCAAACTCTAACTCTTGTGAAGTGTCAACGACACTTGCTGTTTGCAAATTATCATTTAAATCCCTAATTCTAAATTTCTCTGATATGAGGGCCTCATGGACATTGAGTGTGCCATATTGTAGCCCAAAAGGTGGTATGTCCTGATCTGAGGGCTCATGTTATTTGAAAACATCGAAGACAGGGACTTGAAAAAATCCTTCTTTGGAATGGCTTTGAATGTTTTTTCAATCTCCCTCAAAGGTTGAGAGCTTCCACGCTATCAGCGTCGACGGTTTAGACGCTATCATCGTTGATGGAATTTGCGTGGAAGGACTCAACCCGTGACTCGACGCAGTCTTCGAACGATGAGGACTGGGCCTGTCTTCGACTCGAGGCCTTAAGGGCTCTCGACGGGTTGTCAGCCTTAGAAGGCGCGATAGGGTCATGGATACTTGCCTTTTCTCTCGCAGGGAGGCAGAGCCACCTTCTCGAACATTTCCTGCCTAAAAGCCTCCCACTCAGCTGGAGTTGCTGACTTACTGGGGCAGGCTACTCTGCATTTAGGTGAGGAGTCTGAGGACAGGGATCTCTGGCACCTTTTATTCGTTTTCTTGGAAGAAGATGAGGAATGATGAGAACCGATTCAAGACCGAGAGCGTTTCTTTGACCGTTTCCTCAGTGTAGAGTCACCCTTCGACTCATCCAAAGAACGCCTTTTTGACAGAGTCGTGGATGGGGATTTTAGAGGGGGCCTACCTGCCGCGAGTTTCCCCTTGCTTCCTTCAATGACCTATGCGTCATGGATTGGTGAGATCCAACTTCAACCATTCTGTGGTCGACGCCAAGAGACCACAAACAGACCTGATGTGGGTCAGTTATTTATATCTTAGCACCACAATCGATGCATTTCTTGAACCCGGTCTTCGAGGTAGAAGAAGAAAATGATGAAGCAATATCGAATGTATGATGCAGTGACTGTAATCCTCCTCATCGGTTTCAGTGTACTGATGTACATTGTAACCCATATTACCAGTTATTGTCATTTTGAATGCTTTTTTCCAGCCTTTTTACATTGGCTTATTGCTATTCTCAGGATGCAAAATGCTGTTGAGACCATTACCAATATTGTCCACAGTATTTTGAAAGAATCTGTCAACCAGGTAGTCATCAAGGAGAACAGATAACTGAACCAGCTTAGTCCTCAATATCATTAATTTCCTGTTCCATTGTATTGTGCAGCTCTTGCAAGGAGTTTGACCTCTGTCAAGGTCCCATTCTCCTCATCGTGTGAGGATGCATACGTACAGCAACTTGGGCCTATCTTTGTGCACACTCCTCCCTCCATAGCTGTGAGGAGGTCCAGAACATATATGTTCTGTAGGGTCATCAGTCTGACCGCTCTTAACTCCTCCTTGATGACATTGATGGCTTTCACTGTGGCATTAATAGTTTGTAACTGCTCCCATCTAGTTATTCGGATCCACTGTTCATTAGCTGCCACTTGCAGGCCAGGCATAAGAAAGGCTGTGAAGAACATTGTTTTACCAAATAAGTTGTGCGCATCTGGTATTTCATCGAACGCAGTATTGGCCTTCTAAGAGAAGCAGTTATTTGCAGGTGCTTGCTTTAGGCCTAAGGATCTGTTTTTCCTGTTCAGTGCCATTGCAGGAAAAGTCTCATATTGAACCTTACTTTGCAGTATTACAAATGATGGTGCATTCAATAATACTATTGAACATATGCCACCCTGCTAGGGTGGAAGCTGCATTCACGCTCTTACACCACAGGCCCAATAGTGGTCCATGAGTACAGCTGTGCCAACTTTCATATCTGATAAATCCATAATGCGTTTGCAACCTTATTTTTTACCAACTTTCACTGAACCATTATTTCTAAAGCATAACTTTGGTGCTTGAATTTTAGTTATGGGTATTGGTCTTGCTTCATCTTTCCCCCCTGTTAAAAACGTGGCAGTTTGTTTCTATTCTTCCCAGCACACTTTATCTGCATGTTCTATCACCTCTATTGATTCAGACACCACTGCCTTTGTTTTGCATCCCATTATTCCATCAACCCATCCTCCCGAGGAGAATACTTTCCCGTTTATTTGCATTTGAGATCTGTTGAAGCAATAAGGTATCTCATTTCATTGGGCATCTCTACAGTTCAATATTTGGTGATCGACTCCTTGTACATCTCCTCTATTTGGCCTTGATAACGTGTACTTCAGCACCTTACTTTTAAGTCTTATATTGTCTATCACGTGCATCTCTTTTATATAGTTGTCTATGTACAGGAATTCTCATACTGTCATATACTTTATCATGGCCGATTGTCCTTGGAAATGTCCGATTGATTGGTGCACTGCAAGATGTACCAAGCAATGTGCTCTGGGTTCAGGTACTTCTTGAGGTATAAATACTCTCGAGCCAGTCATGGCATATGGGATAAATGTGCAAACAAAGCAGCTCTCACTCAATCTCTCTCGCCCCACTTTCTCCATGGATCTATATCAAGAATTTCTATCAATATTTATAGAGTTGTCGAAATATCTTTTCATGTAATGTTACTTTCTCCACAATTGGGCGAAATACAGTTTCCCGCTCTAACTGGAAATGTACTTGTCCTTCTACTTCTTCACTAACATTATACCATTAGGACATATTCTCATTACCAACATAAATCAACTGTGCTGTGAAACAAAATAGGAAATAGAGACAACAAGAAGAGAAAAAGAAAACAATAATCATGGCCACTACAATTAAACAATAATCTCCGAGCCACGGGGCATTACAGAGTCAGGTGATGCCGCGGGCCCCATAGTTCTAGGCCAGATTGAGTCTATAAAAGAGACGCACGTGATAGCAGCTCACTTATCTGACAAAGCCACCACCTGGATCACATCCTTCCTGGAGAATAGATCAATGAGGGTCTTTTCCCCGTCAGCCTCCGCTGAACCCTCACCTGTTTTGTATGGGGTCCCCCAAGGATCATGTGTGTCAGCTACACTCTATAATGGGTTTACGAAGCCCCTCTTCGATATTCTTGACTATTTGGGTGTCATCGACACTAATTATGCAGATGACACCCAAATACTTATCCCCATCACTGGAGACCACAAAGCTGACTCCAAAGCACTAAACAAGGGTATATCTGGTCATTCAGGCCTGGATGGCCCGACACGTGCTTTGTCTTAACGATGATAACACAGAGCTACTCCTCCTTGGATCTCAACCAAGACTTAATAAATTAGATCTTGTCTTTAACTCAGTCATCATCAATGGCAACACCATTAAGGTATCCAATGACACTAAAACCCTTGGAATATACCTAGATTCTACATTATCTTTAACAAGACAAACTGACGCCATAATCTCTTCAACAGCTTACACATGCAAACTCATCACTGCCTGTCGACCATTCCTCACCACTGCCAACTGCACTACTCTACCTAGAACGCTTATCCTGTCGAAACTCGACTATTGCAACGCGCTCTATCTACGGACCAGCCAACGCAACTTAAACAAACTACAAGTAACACAAAACGATGCCATCAGGGCAGCACTGAATATTCCTAGAACTCATCATACATCCGACACTAGACGTAGCTTACACTGGCTATCAGTCACCCAAAGAATCAATCTCAAATTACTGTCACTCATAAATGCCTAGCCAATCAGGCACCGAAATACCTGTTTAATCGATTCACACGCAACACTTCTGATCACCTTCATAGAGTGGCCCAAGCACACTGCCTCCTGTTACCAAGGTTCAAGCTTCAGAAAGCAGGAGGCAGCAGTTTCCCGGTGCTTGCCGCAAGGCTCTGGAACTCTCTACCCAACCCATTTAGAATCGAACCATCGTTCCACTCCTTCAGAAGTAAAGCCAAAACCTGGCTTGTAGCGCAGGACCACTAGCTCTAACACCAAATATCTCACTCATAACAACGAACTACCGTTAAGCATCCTGTGGAACTCCTTTGTAAATATCTACTGTATTTAAATGTATATGTAAAGTGTAATGCATATGTATCATTGCGTAAATATATGTAACTGTAACCTTCAAGAAATGCGCCAAGATGCCCCTGGGCTAGGCACCCTATACAAATAAACAAAATACAAATACAAATTGCACAGTAATGTTGCAGAATTTTGGGGCAGTTGGATACCTGTTGGCGTATTCTAACTGTTGATAATTTAGAAGTTGTTGAGGGTATGTTTATATGTAATAAGTGTTGCAAGGTTTCCTCTGAAAAACGTATATTGCAGTATTTTGGTTGCAGTTAGATACCAGTTGGCGTATTCTAACTGTTTACAGTTTTTCACTTCTGCAGGGTATGTTTTCAAGCATGTTTTTTTCTTGTTGGTGAATGTACATTTTCACTGTTAGATAGCTGTTGCCTTATTCTACCAGTTTGTGGTTTTACGGGATATTGAGGACATTTTGTAGATGCTCATATTTAGATTAGTGAATACGTTTTGGTTTTAAGAATATTAAGTAAGCGTCTGCAAGATTTGCTGGTAATGGCAGTATCATTACATTCAAACCATCCACATTTCTTTTTAATATATGCAGTATAGTGACTTGCATTGGTTGTGGCTCCTGCGTGGTAGATTATGCCTACTGTTGTGAAGGTTTTCTTGCCAAGTGATACCTGTCCATGTGTGAAGCCAGTCAGCTTGTAGTTGTTTTGGTACCATCTGCATTGTAATGCAAAAGCATTACTATTATGTATATGCCATGGTTTTCAGTTTGTACGAGCTGCTGAAATGGAATGGATTCACAGTTAGGTATAGATACATACACAAATCACTTGTTAGGGACTTGTTTGTGCATTTCATGGTTGCAGAGACTGCATGTATGTTTCCACATGGATGAAATCTGAAAGATTTCATTTATGTTACGCTCACCTGGTTCCCACAGGGGCGTCGATCGGACCTGGACAGCTGCAGTCTCCACCAATGTGATGCGTAGTGAAAAGATGACAGTCTGGACTGGCCCGCCTTATCTTGTCTGCTGGACTTGTTGAAGTATTCTCCTGCAAGTGGAGAAAGGGATTAAGCCACCCGTGGACTTTAGTGATGGCCCCCCAACAGTTCTCGTTCTCCCCACTAATCACCTCCGATATCCCCTTTTGGTAATCTCACCTTATGTTTTTAAATGATGAGCTCTCCATCCTGCATGGCATGCAGGGGCGTGTAGATACAAGTTACTTCACTGGGTTGAAGGTACTGGAGGAGTTCCGGAGGAATATTAACTCCAGTGTCTTTAAAGTTCAAAGAGTTCAATATGTCTGATGTTCACTCTTGTTCCATTCCCTCGTTAGGTTGCAGCTGGGTCCAAAAGAATATTGCCTGGAGGCAGCTGATGGCGTTCAGGTAAGAGTCTGTATTACCAAACACTGTCCGGTAAAAGTTGCATGAGTTTAACCTGCTGTTTTCTCTCCCTTTATAGGTGCGGCATAGGCAGATGTGGCGAATTAAAGAATAATACCTCCGGTGGTAAAGCAGGTAAGCCTATGGTGGCAAAGAGATTGTCGTTGTCTGTTTTCTCGGCTCACCTTGTTATTCCTTGTGTTTTCCCCCCAGGTGCTGGATTTCGATGAAGAAAATGATGGAGGCAGCACTGAGTCGAAAGATGCGGTGGACTGGTGAGTATGACGCGGCGCTGCTGCTGGCAAAGCGACGCATGCTGAAATAATGTCCTTTCCAGGCTCGGAGATGTGCTGGGTCCGGAATCAGGTAAGGAATCAAATAATGTCCGTGATCTAACCTCTTCTCCTTTCTTTTCCTTTTGTCTAGGAGCTTCGGATTCGAGACGGGCGTGGCAGAAGACTGGATGCTGACTTGCAGACACGGTGAGCGTCACGCTGCTGGATGCAGAATAACGCGAAGCATGGGCTGCTGTTCGGGGGTGGTTTAAATAGCCTGCAAAGTAGTCCCAGGTAAGAAGTTCCCCAGAACCACACCCGAGTGAAAAATAGTCCCTGTAATAAAATAGTCCCATCCAGGCCTCACGTTGGCTTGGACTCATTTGCAGCATGGTCTGCATAAGGTAAGTAAAGTCTATGAGCCTGGCGCCTATGGTGCCAGGACTGTTTTCTATGATGAGCCTGGCGCCTAAGGTGCCAGGACTGAATCCAAACAGCCCCCAGCGAGGGCTGTTGGGGTTTTAATGAGTATCTGGATGCCTGCTCCCGGGGCTGATGGACATGATCCGGATGCCCGGCGGTAGGCATCATGACAGCACTCCCCCCCAAGGCCCCTCCTAAAGTTGTTCTTCTGCTCGGCCCTGGCTTGTCTGGGAAGTCCCAATGGAATTTTTTCACCAATCGAGGAGCATGAAGGTGGTCACTAGGTTCCCATGACCTTTCTTGTGGTTCGTAACCCTTCCATTCGATTAAATAAAAAAGTCTTGATTTAACCATTTTAGAGTCCAGGATGTTTTTAACCTCGAATTCAGGATCTCCATCTATTAGGATGGAGTCAGGTGGTTTGGTTAATCTTGTCCCGGGTTGAACTGGTTTTAGAAGTGAAACATGAAAGACAGGATGAATCCGCATATTAGAGGGTAGTTCTAATTTGACGGCCACCGGGTTGATAATGGCCCTAATGGTGTAAGGTCCCAAATATCTAGGATTAAAAGTCTGAGTTCCTTTCAGAGGTATGTGTCTTGTAGCCAGCCAAACTTGGTCTCCGATTCGATATGGTGGGGTCTCACTTCTATGTTGATCAGCATTTTTCTTGTATTTCTCTTTTGCTGTTTCAAATGTTTGTTGCCTCTTTAAAGGCTTGTGTAATAGTAGAAAGCAGATGAGTTACTGCCGGCATTTCTAAATGCTGGGGCGAATCGAGTTCTGAGGTTCGAGGATGGGCTTTGTCCGGTTCCTGAATGTACAGAGTTGTTGTATGCATATTCAGAAATCCATAAAATGTCCTTCCAATTACTTTCGGTTTGGTGGAGCATACAACGTAGGTATTGTTCAAGAGTCTGGTTGGTTCTCTCCGTGTGACCATCGGTTTGGGGATGGTGACTGGTTGATAACCTTACGTCGATTTGTGCCAATTGACAACACTTCTGCCAAAATTGGTGAATGAACTGACTATCTCGGTCAGAGATCAATACGGAAGGAAATCCATGTATTCGAACAATATTTTCGAGAAATTCATTGGTCAACAAGATTGAAGCAGAAGGTAATCCTTTTAAAGGAATGAAGTGGGCCATCTTGGAAAAAAGATCCACAATAACTAGAATGGTGTTGAATCCATTACATGGCGGTAGATCTGTAATAAAGTCTAAAGACAAAGTGTGCCATGGTGCGGGTGGAATATCTAAAGGTTGTAAAAGACCAGCTGGTTTCTTCTTTTGACTTTTGTTCTGGGCGCAGATGCCACAAGACAGTACAAATGACTTTACATCTTTTCGCCAGGTGGGCCACCAGAATTGTCTTTTAATTTTAGCTTCCGTTTTTGCAATACCTGGCTGCCCTTCCATCAGAGCTTCATGGTATTTGGAGATGACTTGTTCTTGTAGTTCCTTGTGTGGTAGAAATAGACGCCCTTGATAGTAAGGTAGGTCATTGACAACTGAATAATCTTGGCCCTTTTTAACCCAGTCCTGCAGGGCTGCTGGATTGAAAAGTTGTTGGATCTTTAAATGAATATCTTCTAATATCTTCTAAGGTCTGTAGAGTAGTTATCCCAATAGTTCTTTGTTCAGGAATTATAGGCACCGGTTCCGGGTTCAAATATGCTTCTCCCATCCCGATTCGGGACAAAATGTCTGCCTTACCATTCTTACAACCTGGTCAATAGGTGATCACGAAATTGAATTCGGCAAGGAATAAGGCCCATCGAAGTTGACGCGATGATTGGGCCTTGGCTGTTTTTCAATACTGCAAGTTCCTGTGATCGGTGATTACAGTAATGGTATGCCTGGCACCGAGAAGATAATGCCGCCAAGCCTTGAAGGCGGATTTGATGGCTAACAACTCTTTATCGGTAACCGCATAGTTTAATTTGGGGGCCGAGAATTTTCTGGACCAAAATGCTACTGGATGAAGTTGACCGGTTTCTGGATCCTTCTGGGACAGGACAGCCCCCATGGCTAAACTGGATGCATCTGTTTCAACTATGTATGGGAGCTCGGGGCGTGGATGCTTTAAGACAGGTGCCGACGTGAATTTCAATTTCAGTTCTTGGAAGGCTTTTTCAGCCTCTTCGGTCCACAAGAAGCGTTTGTTTTTTCGCAAAAGTGCTGTGATGGGGAGTACAACATATGAGAAGTCAGGAATAAATCTGCGGTAGAAATTAGCAAACCCAAGCATGCTTTGTACCCCTTTAACTGAACTGGGTGATGGCCACTTGAGAATTGCGTCCACCTTTCCAGAGTCCATTCAGACTCCTTTTGGAGTCAGGATAAATCCAAGGAATTCAACTTCTGTAGCATGAAAAACACATTTTTCCAATTTTGCATATAACTTGTACTGGCATAGTTTCTCAAGGACTGCACAAACGTGCTTAACATGGTCTGATTCTGAGGAGGAGTACACTAGAATATCGTCTATGTATACGACAACACAGACATCAATGAGTTCACAAAGGTCATCGTTCATCAAATACTGGAAGGCTGCTGGTGCATTGCACAACCCGAAGGGCATCACCTGATATTTGAATAATCCGTACTTGGTGCGAAAAACGGTCTTCCATTCATCGCCCTTCTTTACACGTACCAGATGATATGCCCCTCGGAGATTAATTTAGTGTAGATGCAAGCATCCTTTACTTGTCTAGTAGTTCGGGGATCAGAGGCAATGGATATCGGTTCTTCGCCGTGATCTGGTTTAATGCGCGGTAGTCTATGCACGTTCTGAGGTCACCTTCCTTTTTGGGCACGAAGAATAAAGCTGAAGATGCAGGGGTCTTAGATGGACGAATGAAGCCATTAGCAAGGTATTGGTCCAAGTATTGTCGTAGGTGACGGTTTTCGGGTTCCGTAAGGGCGTAGATTCTACTGCATGGAGGTTGTGCACTGGGTATGAGGTCGATTTGACAATCGTATGATCTATGAGGTGGTAAGGTGTTTGCCTGTTCTTTTTGGAAAACATCCTGGAATTCTTGATATTCCTTAGGTAAATGCATGACTGGATTAGCGACTGTGGCCAGGATTTTGTTCAAGGTTTTTTCCGGGTAACAGGTGTGTGCACACTCCGGGAAGGTTACTCTCTTCTCTCGCCAATCAATACAAGGATTATGTGTTTCCAACCAAGGTATCCCCAGTATTATTTGGAACTGCGGGGCTTTAATTAAGTCAAACACAATAGTCTCTCGATGCCCATCTTGACCCAACAGTGTCATCTCTGTGGTGGAATGAGTTACAGGCCCGAGGCAATTTCAGTTCCATCGACTGTGGTGATAACATCCGAAGTGGTCTTTTTGCAGAGAGGTAGATTCATCCTAGAAGCCAATTCGTGGTCCACATAGTTTCCTACGGCCCCGCTATCAATGTATGCCCTAACTGCGTGCACACGTGATGGCTGCCTTGGATCAATAAGGACCATTGGTATGATTAGGTGCGAGGTCTGAGTGTCCTTCTTTAAGCTCGGCAAGCGGACCTCTATGCTTGTCGGGCATAGTCGTTTCCCGAATCAGGCTCTGTTTGATTTCTATCAGCAACTCCGACTACTTTCTTGGATGGTTTTATTGGGCAATCCCGTAGAAAATGTCCTGAGGCCCCACAGTACAGACACAACTGCATCTGTCGTCTCCTTTCTCTTTCTTTTTGAGTTAAGTGTCCCTTAACCCCCCGATCTGCACTGGTTCTGATGCATCTGTTCCTTTGGGAGTAACATTGGGTTTAACCAATACCCGATTCTCGAACTTAGCTCGATCAGTTTTTCTATTCTGAAGTCGGTGGTCTAGCTGGACCACTAAGTCTATATATTCTGCGCAATCCTGAGGTGGGTTCACAACTTGGGCCAAAACATCTTTGAGTTCACCCCGAAGTCCACGATGAAATAATGTAATTCGCTTTACCTCTGGCCATCCGGTTTCCACCACCAACCTATTGAAGGTTGCGATATAAGTTAGCAGGTCCTGGTTTCCTTGTCGTAGGGATAGAAGTTCGTTATCCAGGGCCTGTCCCTGTGAATGTCTGGCGAATAATCTTTCCATGCTCAATTGAAAACTCTGAAAATCCCGAAGAAGAGGGTCATCCTGGTTGACTAATGGAATTGACCAATCAGCTGCGCTGCCACTAAGGTATGACAGTACAAAAGCTACTTTGGCTTGGTCGTTTGGAAAAGCTCCTGGTCTGCATAAAAAGTGCAAGCGGCATTGGTTCATGAACACGGCGAACCTTTTCGGGTCCCCAGCAAAGCGTTCGGGTGGAGCTCAAGGAATGCTCCCTGGTAGAACCACTTGCACAGGGCTGCTCGATGAAACGGGGGTTGAATTCCCCCCAAGTCCAGGTAGTGGTGTTTGCCCGGCTTGGTTTAGCAGCAGTTGTCTGTCAAGATCATCAGTGCGCTCCTTTGACACAATCAGTTCTCTCCTGAGGGCATTAGTTTCTTGGCGCGCGGAGTGCCCTTCTGCCCTAAGTTCTCCTAACAATTGGGCTAGTTGGTCGGTTTCTGAGGTCTCCATTACGCCCGGGTGGGGATTTGTAGATAGGCTTCGCGTTCTGTTACGCTCACCTGGTTCCCACAGGGGCGTCGATTGGACCCGGACAGCTGCGGTCTCCACCAACGTGATGCGTAGTGAAGAGATGACAGTCTGGACTGGCCCGCCTAATCTTGTCTGCTGGACTCGTAGAAGTATTCTCCTGCAAGTGGAGAAAGGGATTTAGCCACCCGTGGACTTTAGTGATGGCCCCCCAACAGTTCTCGTTCTCCCCACTAATCACCTCCGATATCCCCTTTTGGTAATCTCACCTTATGTTTTTAAATGATGAGCTCTCCATCCTGCATGGCATGCAAGGGCGCGTAGATACCAGTTGCTTCACTGGGTTGAAGGTACTGGAGGAGTTCCGGAGGAATATTAACTCCATTGTCTATAAAGTTCAAAGAGTTCAATATGTATGATGTTCACTCTTGTTCCATTCCCTCGTTAGGTTGCAGCTGGGTCCAAAAGAATATTGCCTGGAATCAGCGTTCCAAACACTGTCCGGTAAAAGTTGCATGAGTTTAACTTGCTGTTTTCTCTCCCTTTATAGGTGCGGCATAGGAAGATGCGGCGAATTAAAGAATAATACCTCCGGTGGTAAAGCAGGTAAGCCTATGGTGGCAAAGAGATTGTCTTTGTCGGTTTTCTCGGCTCACCTTGTTATTCCTTGTGTTTTCCCCCCAGGTTCTGGATTTCCGAGTCGAAAGATGCAGTGGACTGGTGAGTATAACACGGAGCTGCTGCTGGCAAAGCGACGCATGCTGAAATAATGTCCTTTCCAGGCTCGGTGGTGTGCTGGGTCCGGAATTAGGTAAGGAATCAAATAATGTCCGTGACCTAACCTCTTCTCCTTTCTTTTCCTTTTGTCTAAGAGCTCCGGATTCGAGGCGGGCGTGGCAGAAGACTGGTTGCTTACTTGCAGACACAGTGAGCGTCACGCTGCTGGATGCAGAATAACGCGAAGCATGGGCTGCTGTTCGGGGGTGGTTTAAATAGCCTGCAAAGTAGTCCCAGGTAAGAAGTTCCCCAGAAGCACACCCGAGTGAAAAGTAGTCCCTGTAATAAAATAGTCCCATTCAGGCCTCACGTTGGCTTGGACTCATTTGCAGCATGGTCTGCATAAGGTAAGTAAAGTCTATGAGCCTGGCGCCTATGGCGCCAGGACTGTTTTCTATGATGAGCCTGGCGCCTGAGGCGCCAGGACTGAATCCAAACAGCCCCCAGCGGGGGCTGTTGGGGTTTTAATGAGTATCTGGATGCCTGCTCCCGGGGCTGATGGACACGATCCGGATGCTCGGGGGTCGGCATCATGACATTTATAGGTATGTTTTTGTTTTCTGGTACTTGTAGTAAGTACATTAGAAGTTTTTGTGGATCTTCTTGTGTGTTTATAGTGTGTGTTTATAGTGAATCTCACCATTCCTGCACAGTAGTCCAATTCCTGCCTTATTCCAGAAACACTTAAGTGTTGTCAGGATAGTTTGTTGCATTTCTGTGAAGGACTAACATTTGCAAACACAATTGGTATGATTTCTTTTTTCAGTAGATCCTTTTTTGATTGGGGTCATTGATGAAGTACCAGCTGCTTTTAATTTCTTTGGAGGTACTGTTGTGAGATCATGTATAAACTGAGTCTACACTAGTTTTCTCTTACAAAATGTCCCTTTTTGAAGAACAGGGTACATTTTGAGATGGGGCGTGTAGAGTGCACGTAGTCTATTGTACTCTACAATGCAAGGAATATCAGTGTTGACTTTACTTGCATCAAAATTGACTAGAAATAGTCCTTCAAGTGTACATAGGCATGACAGTGCTACGTAACCCATGCCTTATTTAACCCCTTAAGTGCCAAGGACGAGTTATCTCGTCCTTGGAATTCCCTCCAGGGTGCCAAGGACGAGATAGCTCGTCCTTTTTGACACTCTGTTTTGAGCGATCCCTGCAAAGCAGGGATCGCTCAAAACAGTAATCCAACTCCCGTGCTATGTGAGGGGGAGGTCCCCCCTCACTGCCAGGGGGCTGGATTACCTTCAGTTTCACGTCGGCGTGAGTAAAGCACGCAGACGTGAAAGTAATTTTCACCGCTGCAACCATTTCAGGCTGCTGCAATGAAAATAAATAATAAAAGGTGAGCCTCCACCTTTCTACCCCTTGATCTCCGGCTTTATTTCAGGGAGGGAGATTGAGGGAGGTGTTGCTGGAAAGGGGAGATTCTCCCCTTTCCAACAACACCTTTTGTGAAAGCATTGCTGGGCGCGGATCGGGCGCAGAGCGCTCAATCCGCGCCCACCAATGCCCACTAGACACCAGGGATGTCTTTGAATGCAGGGGGGGGCGTGGGGGCTGCTTACAGTATGCAGCCCTCTTCCCCAAAGTATGGGGGCACATATGTACTGAACCCTGCGGGCAGATGGCTGATCATCTGCCACCAGGGAAGGGGGAAAAATAAAAATAAAATAATAAAACTAAATCAACTGGGATGGGGTGTGGGGGTGGAGGGGGCCTAGACACCAGGGATTTTTTTGCCCCCCTGAAAGTGTGGTGACCCTCCCCCTCCCACACCAAATGGAAAGGGGGGGCACCCCTTGTAGCCCTCCCTGGGGGAAGATTTATGCCCCCAGGCAGGAGTACATGAGGTGGCCCCCCATCCAATTGGAGGGGGGGGCACCAGGAATACGTGTGCAGGCCCCCCAAAGGATGACCATCTGCCCCCAGGTAAGGGAGCAAAATGAAAACAAAACCAAAACAAAAAAAACAAAAGGGAATTTTGGGTAGGAGTGGGGGGTCACTAGCCACCAGGGATTTCTTTTACAGAAAAGGGGGATGGCCCTTTCACCCTCACCCCAAGGGGAAATGGGGGCACCTCTTGTAGCCCTCCCTAGGGGTAGATATCTGCTCCTAGGAAGGGGCATCTGACCCCAGGGAGGGCTGCATGAGATGCCCCCTCTTATCTGCCCCAGGGAGGGCTGAATGAGATGCCACCCCAGCATTTGTTGTGGGGGGAGATGGTCACCCCTATTATATTAGAAAATTACCTGGCGGTTTAGGGTGCCCCTCAGCCAGCCCTAAAGTGTAGTGTATCATGTTCCATTTTGTTCGTTGTTCGAAACTTGCCTTGGCGCAGAGGGGCACATTGGTGTACCAATCTGGCTTCAGGGTGCCCAAACCTTACTGCCCCACCCACTGGGGGGCCTACAAGTGGCTGTGTGAGGTACACCCCCCTCCATTTGGGGTGGGGGGAGAGGACCACCAAAAATTATTGTGGGACAGGCCCCCCAGTGGGTGGGGCAGTAAGGTTTGGGCACCCTGGGGCCAGATTGGCACACCAATGTGCCCCTCTGCGCCAAGGGGAGTTGGGTTATCAAACAAAAAAAGTGAAAATGGTGGACCGCATTTTAGGGGGGGCTGTGGGGCACCCCAACACGACAGGGAATTTTCTAATGGGACGGGGTGGTGACTGTAAAGACTGGAGGGGGTGTCTGTACTCCTGCTCTCTATATGGCAGAGGAGAGGCACAGAGGACCCCAGCCAAGATTCTCTATAGGGTAGCGCTGGTCGAGCAATCAAGGCCTAGCTTCTCAGGAGGTGATGTAGGCTGGTTCTTAAGTACAGTGTAGTCCCCAAGCCCCCACAAAGGAATGTCCACACACTGTATTAGTTGAAACACAGTCTTTATATAATTAATATTCAAGGTTATGTACACTATCACAATAACTCACTTTGTGCTCAGAAAATCCACAATGGCAAATATATACAGTTCTAAAGTGGTACTACAATTATTATCAGATCTCATTAAAGTGCATCAACTATACTCTGGTCAAATGCCACACAGATCAAGGAATAAAAGTAACCAGCAATAGATATAGGAGGAAAGCAGTTGGTTAAAACAATGGGCAGAATATTGACCCCTACCAAATAGGCACAATCCTGTGTGGAGATCCCCCCCATGTGGGCAACCTATAAATTAAAGATATATCACAAGCCCAGTCCATATATTGTTCTATAAGTCTTATTTCCTTCTATAAGGTTTCTACCCCCCCCAATGTACCTGGTAGAGCAGAGTTCTTCGATGAGGCATTGATGGATCCTTCTTGAGTGAATCCCTTTAAAACAGGAGCCACAGATTGTGAAGAGGCGTCGAAGAAGGTGAACTTGGTGTCGATGAAAAGTTTGATGGTGCCGAGACCACGCATCGATCCAGGCGGTGCTCGTCGGTGACTTCCTGCAAAGGTGAGGTGTGCGGGGCACCTCAGTATTTGATAGTTCAGGACCGCAAAGAGTTTCTGAAGAACTGTGGCCCAACAAGGACGTTGAGTCGTCGAAGTCTTTGTGGTCTTTGGGTGGTGTGAAACCCACCAGCGGATGCTCCTTGGCGCGTCGACGGCCTGGCTTTCTCCGGTGGGATAAGGCGGGCGGCGGTCGGACGAGCGCGTCCGTGAATCAAAAGTCTTCGGTAAAGGAGCGTGCAGCTCCGGTCGGCGGTGGCATGGCGTCAAGCAGACCCCTCTTCTGGGCAACCTGGCTTCCACGGGCCTCCAGCGGTTACGGCGATACTCCGAACCCTGGTCGACGGCAATGGACTTCGACGGCGTTGATGTCCGGGTGCTTTACTTTGTTCTCCTCGGCGGTCCCCGTCTCCAGTCGGCAGCCTTTCAAGGGTCTGACATCCAGGGAGCTTCGGCGAAGGTTAGCAGTGCTTGATGGTCCCTCGGAGCACGGGAAGACGGCGCCTAACCAGGTCCTCTCTCGGATCAGTCCTTGATGAACTCGACAGCTTTTGGATCGGGTCGAAACAAATGCAGCAGCAGTTCTTCTTCCAGTTGGGCATCAAGGATAAGCAGTTCCAGTTACTCTTCACGTGTCAACTCAGCTTCTGAACAATTTCCAGTGGTGAGAGGTCCCCAGATATACTATTTTGTCTCTCATCCACACTGCTGGGTCACACTCAGCAGCCAATCATACAGAAGGGTATTCATGCAGTCAGCCAATCAGGCATACAGTGCATTCAGAACAAAGTATATGGTGGGAGGCACAACAGTGTCACAAAGTGTATATTTAGGTCATTTCGCAAGGATATGGTTATTATACTTCAGGGCGTTCATATAAAGCTTCAGGTGCAGCAGGGAGAATCTCGAGGCCACTCGAGAGTCAGAAAATGAAACACCAAACACACACCAGCCGTTGCCAGCTGATTACCCTATGCTGCACTCCTAATGGGACAAAAGTCCCCGTGGTTATTTTTAGTGTCTCGTGAACCCAATCCCACTCCAGCCAGGAGAAGTTTTGAGTCATGAGAGACCACAATCTAAATTAGCTATAATGCAACCAGCATTCACTGTCTTCATAAACTATTCATATGATCAACAAGATATGCAGAACATCTGTCTATCTGCTCGTCTACAGAGGAGCACCACAAAGCTGAGACAGAATAGTTTTATAAACAGATACAGTGTTTCTATATATAGGTTAGTCAATTTAACCAAAAATGCATTCAAATTAACAACCACACCATTAATTAATAGTGTGGAAGTCATTAACAACAAAAGTAGTAGTACATTGACAATATTCTGGGGCAATATTCTCGGCTGAATCACAGTCCTCAAAAGCACCCAAATGTACTCAGAAGATTATTCATGAAGTAACACATTAAATTAAACAGGGAATTCATACGTGGCTAAGTACAACAAAGTAACCACATTGGCTCGATTGTCCATCTGGGCAGTATAATTCTTTCTGCTCAGAGTCTCCTAAAACACAACCATGTGTGCCGACGCGTTTCGGATTACGCAACAATCCTTCTTCACGGCGGGGTGTGTAATAGTTTCAAAATTGTTCATTAATTCCTACAAAATGAAAGGATAACCTAATAATTCCTCTATGCCAACCGAGAGATTTCATTAGTAACTCTCAAGGAAAAAGTGAAACTAACCTCATTCCTGTGTATGTAGCAAAAACCGGAGTCAACCTGTATGGTAAAATGTGCAAGAGTGCATTGTAAAGATTTATTCTCAAACATGATTCATCTTTTCGAATAATATAGTTAGAGTTTAGTGTGCTCACCCGGAAGGAAGAAAAGTGCCTCTCCCCGGGTGAAATAAATGGTGATGAGCTGGGTTTTCCGGTGGGCAATGGCTAAAGGCAAGAAGAGATCAGATGTGTGCCCTTAATGTGTTATCGAAATTGTCACCCTGCACTTGTAACAACATTCAGGTAAGTAAAATACAGAAATAACTATATCCCTTGCCCTTGGGAGAGCCTATCGAAATGACCCGAATCAATCATGCTACTTGGTGTTTTAATAATGTAAACTTTACTTCTGAGCGTCAAAACGGGCATACACCATGGTGCAGTCCATGTCTGACTATCCACACTACGTTCCTCCCCAGTTGTTAGACTGTGATTAAGCAGTACCCCAATAGGGATACGGCCCTTACGCGGGTTGAAGATTACAAGCAAACATAAACTTAAAGGCTACCACAGGCTCTCCTGTGTCAGTGTGCTGAAACGACACCCGTACTGGTTGAAAATTACATATACACAAGAGCATGTTGGCGCGCAGAAGCCCTCTCTAGTCGTCCAATTCCGTAGTGCCCGTCATACTGAGCACAGGGCTATAACAACTCAGGGTATCTCGTTAAAGACACTCACCATTCAGAGATACGAAACTTCCAGTTCAACCGAGCAGCCCGTCGCTAAAGACACGCTGCTCGTGACTGTTCTATTTACATGGTCGTCATGGAGGTGGCGCGCATGCGCACCTCGGCTCCAGACTTCCATCTTAGTGTGGGACTCGGCAACCGCAGTACAAGACTCGCGGAACGCCCGTCCCACATGCCTCCGCTCATTATTCTGCCTTAATCATGTCCAGGTGTGAGCAGAAATCCCATTCATTGTGGAGATAAGATCTAAATGGCATGACTTGTGGCACGTCAGTATGCGCGTGTCCAACGGTGGACAGTGGGCTAAGTGTTACACCTCAGTGTTATCACAAGTATATTTACAGCCGGTCCTTAAGGGAGTACAAGCTGGGAACGTGAAGGTGTCGCTATACCTATGCGTAAAGTAGTGTTTATAAAGGTGAATACCACCCTGAACGATTCAATATGGAAGGAACTGGAGAGGGGAGGGAGGGGGGGAAAAGGAGGGATTTAAGGGAGGGTGGGGGGGCATCGCGACAGTGAATACCCTGAGGTGCCCCCACCCATCACTGTCATTTCAGATGAAATAATCAAGGATTAAATACTTTAAGGCAGGAGAAGGGGCAAACAGCAGTGATATACTGCTCTATGCCCCAAGCTCCTGCAAGGTAGTCAGGGTGGCCATAAGGTGAATATGGTGTGATCCGGGTATCCAGTCACTCCCATCACCTTAAGGGACACCCCATTAGTGTAGTAAAGTAATTGAAACTCACACCAAGTCTCCTTTTATATTGGCATGTCTCAGGCAAAGAACCCTTCCAAGGATGTTCAGTTTGTACTGCGGTGTCAATACCGCTCACATTCTAATTAGTCAGTCAACTGACTATCTGTTACCAGGCTCAACAGCGAACTCCCGGTGCCTCTGCCGTTCACAATCTGGAAAACCACCACAAATATCACCGATAAACAGTTTGTAGATAGATTTTTACACACTCAAACTCATAAATTCAATCCATAATCGGAAATCATGTTTAAGATCTGGCCTCAAAAATAATGCAGAGAGTGCATAGAAGCACATTCATTAACAGGCACGTCCTTGCCAACTGTTATTGACAGTCTATACGCAACTTAACACAAATGACTAAAAGCACAAAAGAAAACCTTAAAGAAAACACATGAGATCGAATTCACAATTCATTCCTCTTGGGCTCAAACAGTCCAAAAGATCAATCCAAGCAATCTCCCTCTGGAGTAATCTCTTATGGACATCTCCCCCTCTTGGTCCCACTCTAACTTGTTCTAAGATCATACACTTAAGCTGGGCATTCAGGCCATACTCCTCCCTCTCAGACACTCACAACAAGGAATGTGTATTGGGACAAGTACCCAGCCATTCAACACTACACACTGCATTCATACCAGTTTCGGGCCGGGCTATCACTTTCATTGGGTCATACACCAGAAATCAGACATCCACAACAAGAAGTGCATATTGGTCACACACTCCATTCACCCATGGCCCACTCACAGAGTGTATGATATGATATGATCGTTTATTTATATAGCACCTATACACAATGTGTTTCAAAGCACTTCAAGGCAAGGGAGGGAAACAAGGGAAAATACAACCACATTCTTACAGGCCATCAACAGTAAGGATGTGAAATTAATTATCGTACTCGGCCTGATGACATTTCAGATAGTGCAAGAGCTAAGACATAGATAAGGAAGGGAGGGTGAGAGTGGGAAGGAAATGGAAACAGACAGGCGACAGGTACCCACAACATAGTCACTGGTAAGGCTCCATCCAGTCTGGCCTGGACTTCAGAACAACACCATATATGGAACGTGCACCGAACAGCCAGTCAGGGGAAGGGACAGAGTCAGGGCTTCCCAGGACTTTGGGAACACAAGGTAACAGGCAATAGAAAGCAAGAGGCCACAGGGGAATCAACTGATTCCAATGGCAGGGCCTTGATATCCCAAAATGAAGGATACTCAAAGCACCTGTCAAATTCAGCATGGAGCTGCCACCAGCCGATACCCTGCTCTGTGGGCCACACACAGGTGCCCAAAAACATACACTAGGGGCACAGGGTTGCACCCCCACCCATGGGTGTTGTCTTTATTTCGAGGCAATTTCAGAGACATTTCCCTCTGCCCACTCACCGAAACACATCGCCATCAACAGATGTCATACCTTCCCGCGTTCCCACAGGGGTCCCGACGAAAACGGTACCTCACATGTGTGGGTGCACCTACCGGGGCGCAAAAGGAAAAGGGTAACCCACTGCTAACCCCAAGCCTTTCGGCACAGCACATTTTGTTCATGTGGGCAACCTACAGATTTGGGCCTAGGGTGTCGAAGCCAGCAAGGAAAACAGGAAACCCCATGCATTTCCCAAAAGAGGAGACCTATGGGAATGCACAGAGGTCTGACTTGCGCAAATCAGCCCACAATCTATTACCCAGAACCCCCGGAAAAATCCAAATTTGGGGGTAAAAAACTCAATTTTCAGACATTTCACTCTGCTCACCCATCGAAACACGCCACCAACAACATATGTCATACCTTCCTGCATTCCAATAAGTGTCCCAACGAAAATGGTACCTCACATGTGTGGGTCCACTTACCGGGGCGCAAAAGGAAAAAGGCTACACACTTGTAACCCCCAAAGGGTTTGGGGAGACAACCTATAGATTTGGGCCTAGGATGTCCAAGCCACCAAGGAAAAGAGGGAACCACATGCATTTCCGAAAAGAGGATATCCGTGGGAATCCGCAGAGGTCTGACCTGTGCAAATCGGCCCAGAATTTATTGGCCAGAAACCCCGGCTAAGTCCGAAATGTGCCGAAAAACCCCCAATTTCTGCACATTTCACTTGGCTCACCCACCGAATCACACCGCCAACAACACATGGCCTACCCTTCTGCGTTCCCACAGGTGTACCGACAAAACGGTACCTCATTTGTGTGGGTGCACCTACTTGGGCGCCAAGGGGAAAGCCTCAAAGACCCCTAACCTCAAGTCTTTTCCGACCGTTGAATTTCACGATTTTTTCAGACGGGCACACCATACAGATATGGGCCGAGGGTGTCTAAGCCACCAAGGAAAACAAGGAACCCTATGCATTTCTGAAAAGAGGACACCCATGGGAATACACAGAGGTCTGACTTGCGCAAAGCAGGCCAGAATGTATTGCCCAGAACCCCCGACAATGTGGACATTGTTTTTTTTCGCCACCAAATATCACACATTGTCAGGGATTGTGGGTAATAAATTCAGGGCCCCTTCGCGCAAATCAGACTTCTGCAGATTCCCACGGGTGGCCTCTTTTTGGAAATGCATGGGATTCCCTGTTTTCCTTGGTGGCTTGGACACCCGAGGCCCATATCTGTATGGTGTGCCCGTCTGGAAAAATCATGAAATTCAGCTGTCTGAAAAGACTTGGGGTTGGGGGTGTTTTCAGCTTTCCCCTTGGCGCCCAGGTAGGTGCACCCACACATGTGAGGTACCGTTTTCATTGGGACACCTGTGGGAACGAAGGACAGTAGGCCATGTGTTGTTGGCGGCATGATTCAGTGGGTGAGCCGAGTAAAATATGCGGGAAAAATGTTTTTTTTGGCCACATTTCGGTCTTTGCTGGGCTTTCTGGGTAATACATTCTAGGGCGATTTGTGCAAGTCAGACCTCTGTGGATTCCCACGGGTGTCCTCATTTTGGAAATGCATAGGGTTCCCAATTTTCCTTGGTGGCTTGGAAACCAGAGGCCCATATCTATATGGTATGCCCATCTGGAAAAATCGTGAAATACAGCTGTCGGAACAGCCTTGGGGTTAGGGGTCTTTTAGGCTTTCCCCTTGGCGCCCAGGTAGGTGCACCCAGTGCTCCAGATAATATTTTGAGGTGGGAATATTTTATGCATGATTTTTCAAATTAGACAGTTAATGCAATTTCAAGAGAGTGAAAATGAGTTTTCGCCTCTGCAAGAGAGTAAAACCTATCCAACACATACACCCAATGCATACGTAAAATCAGACCCATGGACATAAGCGTTGTAGATCAAAGTTGTCTGGCTTGTGCAGAGCCCTTCACTCCACATGCAAACGGCACATCCCGTCTGGGCACATAGTAACAGCACATCACTCCACTTGATAATGGCATTTATCCTCCCTGAAAATACTAGCTACGCATCTCCTCTTGACACATACTAACGAGTACGCCACGCAATCTGTGCACATGGCAAAGGCACATCTACTTTCAGCATTTTCAGAGATGTGGTGTTAGCATTTGAAGAGCAAATTTGTGTCATTTGCATGTGTAAATTGCACCTTTACACTGTGCGCATGCTAACAGCACATCTCTATGCATATGCTAGTGGCAGACATTGTTTTCACGTATTGATAGAACATGTTCTGTTTAGCAAGCCTGATATTTGTACATGTTGACAGGACATAGCTCTACCCATAGTGACCTCCAATCTCTTCTCTGCGCATGCTATTGGCACATCTCTTCTCGTCTGTTAATGGTGCATCTTCTCTGCGCACATACTAGTGGCACAACTCTCTGTACATGTGTGATACCTGCGCGCATGTGCACAGAGATGTGCATGCTAACGACATGCCTTCTACGCACATGCTAATGGGACGTATCATCTCTGCACATGCTAACTGCACAACCCATCCCTGCACGTACTAACTGCACATCCTGTGCAGCGATGGGATGTGCAGTTAGCATGTGCAAACTCCACATCCTGTCTATGCAGATGCTAACAGCACATCTCGGCTCTGCATGCTAACAGCACATCTCGGCTCTGAATGCTAATTGCCCTTCTGTTCCATGGCACGTGCAAATGACAAATCTTTACTAAGTATGTACTATGGGGACATTTCTTCTCTGTGAGTGCTAACGGAGCATCTCCTCTGCCCATGCTATAACAGCACTTCTCCTTTCTGCCTGTCTTAACGGCAGGGCTCCCTTCTGCACAGGCTAAAACGTTGCATCCAAAGAAAGGGTAGAAAGCTACTGGGCAGGAGGGCGGCCTGCACTTCCCAAGTTCCAATTACATGACGCAGCCTTTAATGGGTGCAGCGCAGAGAGAAGACCGCAGAGGAGTCGCTTCTTTCTTACAAGAAATGCAATAATAAAGAATGACCGTTCACACAAGTTACTATCAGTGCTGGAAATTGACAAAATGTACTGGGGCCAAATGTACGCGATTTTCCCCCTCCCCTTTCCTTATTCAGCCTGACTCGAACATGTCCTTGCCAGCCCCCACCACAATGCCCTACAGTGCTCCCCTGGCATTCTGCTCTGTTTTGCTGTAATAAATGAAGTACCATTCAAAATGGGGTAATAACCGTTACCACGGTGCTTAAAAGCAGAAGGAATTTGGCTAAAAGCGCTATGTAAGAACACATACTCCCTTTCGACCTGTTATTGGCATAGCCTCCGTATACATGCAGCAGCACATCTCCTCTCTGCACATGCTAACTGAGCATCTCTTTTCTGCATGCACCAGTGGCACATGGCATCCCTGCATGTGCTATTGGCAAATATATTCAGTTCAGGCTAATGGAACCGTTCATCCCTGCATGGGGTAATGGCCCATTCCTCGTGGTATAGCCCAACAGCAAGCGCATGTCTTACTACAGCCTTCATAGCTTTATAAATTATACATTACAGAGCAGGTTTACAACAGGCAGCAAGTAAAGGAATAATTGCAGATGTGTTGGCTCCCGCCCCTTTATTTCAGCACTTTGAGGGGAGAGGTGGGGGGTGGCTGGTGGCTTGTTAGAGTAAGCCGACCTACCTGACCTCTCTCCCATGTAGGGGCACAACAAAACCTACATTTCGGGGGCAGAAGGGGGAATTAAGTCGTGATGGGAGGGGCCACTTCAGAAAATAGACAGGACAAACTTGGAGGCTCTGCCCACACCGTTCTACCCAACTCCTCCCATGGTCTGGTGTGGGGAACAACTATTGAATAGTATATTTTAAAGCACAATATGCAGAGAGGTGATAGAAGACTTACTTGAAAGTAACAGCTTTAAAGTTTTACTGCATTTGTTCAAGTACATTTTTCTGAGCACACACAGTAAAACTTTAACACCGCCAGTTTGGGGGAAAGACTTCCCTCACCTCCCTGCCTATCAAAATGCAAGTGTGCACATCCAGGGGTGCACCTAGGCTAAAATGTAGGCTGGGGCTAACCCATCAAATGTTGGGAGAGTCACTAACCTCAGAGACTGTGGAGGAATGTCAAACCTACTTGTGTAGGGGCATCTAACTTCATTACTCATTGTAATAAGAATATTCTAGTGCAGCTTCAATGTTACAATCAGTTAACTGCTCTCTCCTTTGAGTTTGAAACACCCACTTCTTGCAGAACCTGAAGGTCCTAGAAAGTGTGAAAATGGCAGATGGTGTGCAATAAAAGACTCAATATTCTAGCATAACAGGGCATTGCAGAGTGTGGGGCAGTACTCTGGACGGCCCAAGCACCTTCAGTGGCTGGGAGCAACAGGGGAGAAAATGTAATGTTGGTTCTACCACAGTCTGCTATACTAGAATCTCTGGTGCACTGACTGGCTGGTGACACTATGTCTTCATGTCAAATCCAGTGTTACAAGACTGGGGGAGGGCTAGTGCAGCAATAATGCAATTCTATGCAGCAGTATTGGAGCCACTAGCAGAGGAGCACCAGTATACACCAATGTGTCCCTACACTTATTAAAACTGCCCTTTTGTAAGGGTGTAAACTTATAAGCACTCCAATTTTTGCATTTGAAGTCAGGGTGAGATTACATTATTTGCCAAGCATCACACACTTACGGTAAACAGCGAAGCTGGGATTGTAACCCGCTCTTTCAATTTGGGCATGGCCACCTTCTTCTGTGCTTTACTTGGAACAAAATGTTTAGTTTTGTGTGTCAAGACCTACAATAATAAGGTCCTATAGAGTTTACTTGCATAGTAAAGCATCATAACATGTAAATCCTAATAGCAGCATGTTGTGCCAAAATAATATCACTTACCTTATTTTTCCACATCCTGCATGGAAAACTAGAAGATGCAAAAGGCAAAACATCGTGGATTTACCCACTTCATTTTCAGCGCTTTAAAATCACCCCATAAAATAAGTTGTGCCATAAACTCACTTAGGTTTGGAGATTTGTCACAAACTTCCAGCATGTTATGTATGGTTATTAAAGAATATTTAATTTAGGACATCAAAGCAAACTTTACTTTTTAGCATATTAGATGTTATGGGTATGAACACATTTTAAAAGGGTGCATGCTTTATTGTGTTGCTCGGTTAGCTGTCACAGATTTGGTCTTTCAGTTGGAAATTCACCATCATGTGTAAGAAAGGCTATGCTGCTGACAAAAGAAATGCTATAGTGCCATCTAGTGATGGAAAGTATGTTTATTTTAATGAATAAATCAAAGCATACACGGTACACAGTAGAAAATTAAATCATGTGTATTTGCCATAATTACATGTGTAAAAAGGCTCATTACGCACGTTATCTGCAGGGCTGGGTGCACCCACACATGTGAGGTACTGTTTTCATCGGGACACCTGTGGGAACACGGGACAGAGTATAGACCAGAGGGGGGGTCTTTAATTCTGCTCTCTATATGGTAGAGGAGAGGCACAGAGGACCCCAGCCAAGATTCTCTATTATTGGTATTGTGGTCGAGCAATCAAGGCCTAGCTTCTCAGGAGGTGATGCAGGCTGGTTCTTAAGTACAGTGTAGTGCCCAAGCACCCACAAAGGAATGTCCACACACTGTATTAGTTAAAACACAGTCTTTATATAATTAATATTGAAGGTAATGTACAATATCATGGTAACTCACTTTGAACTCGGTGTTAGGCAGAATCATATGCAGTGCCCTTAGGGACCACTGCACACAATTAGTAATACAATTTCACCTTTGGTACAAGAATGTACTACACAGAAAGAGTGGTAGAAATGGCTGAGCAGCCAGACTTATTTCAAGAGCAAATGAGCAGTAGTAGAGCTTACACAAAGGACTACAATTACTGTGGCTCAAGCAAACACTGACTCAAGGTTTCTGGTTAAACAATATAAGTACATTTATTTTTAAACCATCTGTTCACAAAACACTTCACTTCTATTAAAATAAAACCACACTTCAAATATACTACACACAACCAATTCCCCTTGTGCAGAACAATTCAAGGTAAGTACCTTAGGATTTGACAGACCGGTGTTGTGAAACAAAGACGTGGGTTAATACGTGATCACTTTTTGACAGTAATGACAGTTTGGTCTTACTAAAGATATGCGTACCCGCGGGAAGAAATGTAACCGAAGTCAAACACACTTAGCACATGAATTAACACAAGAGAATTGAGGATAAAAATCATAGGCAATACTTTTGTCAAGGCAGATAGAATCAGAGGGCACTTTCTAGCAAGTAGATAAAAGTCAATAGGCCTGCGCCAGTGTCAAGTGGAATAGGGGTCCTGGTGCCGAGGATCACACAGTTAGAACAGTTCACGATTCGAGATTGCCAGGAGTACTTAGATATTGCCACAAAGGGAAGCAAAAGTTATAAGAAGGAGGGAAGAAAAGGACAAGCCTTCTGGACAGAAGCCCACCAAAGGTCGGCGAACAAAGAAGGCAAACCTGGTTTGGCATGAAAAGTAAAACCGAAGAAGGACTTTAACAAGAAATGGCAACTAAACACGACCAGAGCCAAAATAAAAAGTATTTGGTAAAGCGGGTTTATGTTCGAGGCTAATACAATAGCCTAAAACAGTACCACGTTTATATAGTATAATCGCGGTAGAAAAGCTAGAGTAGATACCACTACCACCAGCCAAGTCTTAATGTTAAGAGAGCAAAACAAAGCTCAGAGAGGCACAGACAAAAAGGGGTAGGAATTAACCCTTTTCAATACTCCATGTGAAATGGGGTGTACTGGGTCTGTAGTTTAACGTGACTATATAAAGTTAATGGTAACTTTACCTGTTTCTGGGGGACAGTAGTCAGCCCCAGAAAAATGGAGTCAGTGGGAAGTCTCAAAGACAACTATGTGTCACTGCACTGAAGGTGCTGGGTAACACACACAAAGAAATGGGGCTCATGGAGTGGTGTAGCTCCAGAGCCCAAGATCACACAAAATGTAGAACTACACATGGCAAAACACATGTAAGAGTGGGAAAAAGGCTCACACTCTTACCAGGTGGAAATAAAGAAACCCCAGAAATCCAGCAAAGCTGCTGAGGGACTCACTAGGTGAGGGAAATTAGCCATAAATGAGAATTCTCCCTAACACTCGGTTATCTATAATGGCAAATATACAGTTCTATGTGGTACCACTATTACTACTAGATCTCATTAAAGTGCATCAACTGTATGGTTAAATGTCACACAAATCAGTTTGTAAAGGAAACCAACAATAGATATAAGAGGAAAGCAGTTGGTTAGAACAATAGGCAGAATACTGGCCCCGTTTACCTAGACACAGTTCTGTGTGGAGATCGCCCCAAATGGGCAACATGTAGAATAAAGATATATCACAAGCCCAGTCCATATATTGTTCACAAGAATCTTTCCAATAGTTCAGCAACCCCAAAGTACCTGGTTTTGTAAAGTTCCTCGTTGGGAAATCAACTGCCCTTCTTGAGTGCACTCCCTTTAAGGCAGGAGCCACGGGTCGTCGAACGTCTGGCAATGAACACAGTGAACTATGGCGGTGAAGTGGCAGCTTTGTTCCTAGCAGTGCTTGTCGACGGGGAAGCGTAGACGTCCTGCAAGGAAGAGGTGTGCGGGGCACCTCGATGTCGATAGTTCTGGATCGTAAAGAGTTTGAAGAACTGTGGTCCAGCAAGGGCGTCGAGTCGTCAGCATCTCTGTGGTCTTTGGGTGGCGGGAAACCCACCCGCGGATGCTCCTCAGCACGTCGACGGCCTGGCCTTCTCCGGCGGGATAAGGCGGGCCGCGGTGCGGACGAGCATGTCCTTGAATCAAAAGTTCTTAGGCAACGGGAGCACAGCGGCTTCAGTACGCAACAGCGGTTGTCGACGGTGGCGGACAACAGTCCGGCTGCTTCTCTTTGGGATTCCGCGACAGTCCCCGTCTTCGGTCGGCAGCCTGTCATAGGTCTGTCTACAAGAGAGCTTCGGCAAAGATCAGCTGGTGCACAATGGTCCCTCATAGCTCGGGAAGAGGGCGCCTTACCAGGTCCTCTCTGGGTAAGTCCTTGGAGACACAGCAGCTTTCAGATTGATGAAGAAGGGCAACAGCAATTATTCTCTTCCAGCGGGGCTTCAAGGTTAAGCTTCAGTCTCAATTCCAGTTTCTCTTCAGCTTCTGAACACTTTCCAATGGTGAGACGTCCCCAGATATACTATTCTGTCTCTCATCTACACTGCTGGGTCACACTCAGCAGCCAATCATACAGAAGGGCATTCATGCAGTCAGTCAGCCAATCGGGCATACAGTGCATGCAGGCCATACTCCTCCCTCTCAGACACTCAAAACAGGGAATGTGTATTGGGACAAGTACCCAGCCATTCAACACTACACACTACATTCATACCAGTTTCGGGTAGGGCTGTCTCAGTCATTGTGTCATACATCAGAAACCAGACATCCACAACAAGAAGTGCATATTGGTCACACACTCCATTCACCCAGGTCCCACCCACAGGGTGTACCCACAACATACAGTCATTGGGAAGGCTCCAGCCAGTTTGGCCTGGACTTCACAACAACATCATATATGGAACTTCCACCCAACAGCCAGTCAGGGGGAAGGGACAGAGTCAGGGCTTCCCAGGACTTTGGGAAAACAAGGTAACAGGCAATAGAAAGCAAGAGGCCACAGGTGCCATCTTGTTTCCTATCAGGAATCAACTGATTCCAATGGCAGAGCCTGGATATCCCAAAATGGAGGATACACTAGGGGCTCAGGGTTGCACCCCCACCCATGGGTGCCATAAGGGTATCCCATGGTCTGTACACCAAACCAAAAACAGGAAGAGCTGCACTGCCATGAGTCCCATATGGACTCCTGGGCAGAAAACAATACAGAACACAAATGAAAAAGGACTACAGGACAAGGACAGGGAGGCCCTGTCCCTCCAATGCATTTCCAGCATCACAGACGGTAGGCCATGTGTTGTTGGCCGCGTGTTTCGGTGGGTGAGCCGAGTGAAATGTGCAGAAAAGGGGTTTTTTTTGGCCACATTTCGGACTTTGCCAGGCTTTCTGGGTAATACATTCTGGGCCGATTTGCGCATGTCAGACCTCTGCAGGTTCCCACGGGTGTCCTCTTTTTGGAAATGCATGGAGTCCCCTGTTTTCCTTGGTGGCTTGGACACCCGAGGCCCAAATCTGTAGGGTGTGCTCATGAGCTGTAACGCTCACCTGGTATCCACGGGGACGTCACTCAGCCTGTTCTGACCTCTTACGACCTCAAACCCTTTCCTGGAGTCTACTCGACTGGAGACTGGGCCTGAACACAGGATTGGTAGAGTTTAACTCCCTATTGTCTCTGTGTGCTTGAACCTCTTCTTCCCCGGGGTCCAACCCTTCCCTTTGATCCACAGCTCACCTTGTTTTTGTGGAAAGTGTGCTCTCCATCCTGCTTTCAGCACAGGGGCGCGTTGATTGATGCGGGCTCGTTGCTGCCTAGTTACTTCACTGGCAAGAGTCCGACAGGTAATTATAATGAGTATTTTGACCATTTCTCGAACTTCGTTCCTTTCCTTCCTTAGATGATGGCCGGCGTCCGGGGATGGCGACATGCTGCTGAGATGAGTAGCGCTGAAGGTGAGTGAGAGCATGATGCGCAATGCGACCCTTTCGTATTTGTATTGAACTGAGTTCTTTTTCTGTGTCTTTTGGGTTCCACAACGTTTTCAGCGTGGATGCCGGTTATGAAGAAGAAATGCGGTGAGTAAGCACGGTATGCGGCGCCTCTAGATGTTTCCACGCTAACCTGGAGTGTCTTTTCCCTCTTGCAGATGGATGAGGAGTTCCGGAGACAGAGTTCCCCCAGAGCGGCTGGGATTCAGGTAAGCGTTTGAAGCTCATACAGTCTTTAAAAATAAGCGAAGATTTGCTGAATGCTTACTAATGCCTTTTTTCTGTTCTTTTCCCTTTTCCTTAGGAAGCGGCGTGCCAGGATGGGAATGACACCGCCGAAGATGCCTGCAGAACAGGAGGAGTGATGAATGATGGGCAGAAGCGCGGCAAGGTAAGGCTGTTCCTAACAGTGTTCTTGTTCTTGCAGGAGCTGAGCGCAGAAGAAAGATGCAGGCCTACTGGAGACAGATCCGAACACGGTGAGTGTCACGCTGCAGGTGCAGAAAACGCAAAGCATGTTTCTCAGCCTGGGCGTGGCTTAAATAGTCTCTGGGTATCCAGGTGTCTCTGGGCTGAACCACACCCAAAAGACTAGACTGCACATGCTGTTCTGGGAACCAAACTATGTGGGGGCATCCATCTTGTCCCCATCAATGCACTACAAGTCCAATCCCCAATGTTATCCTATGGGAGTGAGTGAGTCTGGTGCCACAAGCACCAAGTCTGACTCCAAGTGGGTCTTTGGAGGGATGGAGAGGCCCTTGAGGGCCATGCAGGTGATCGTGGCCTGGCTCCAGCCTTTAGCAAAACAGAAAGGTGATGGCTGGAAGGTTTTGAATTAATCATAACCACGGGCAAAGCTCTGGGCAACCCTCCAGACCATCGTTTTTCAGCCTGCCAAGCCATTACAGAAGGGGAAAAACCATATGCAAATCAGGCTTGGTCCTACCCCAAAAGGGGCAGTCCAGCCCGAACTGCTAGGTCACATCCTTTCTGCACGAGACCACAAGCATCCCCAGACATGTTTCAGCCTTGTTGGGCGTCATCAGTGAGGAGTAGCTAGGGTCTCTAGGCCCGGCAGACTCGGGACCCACGTCTGGGCATACCCGTCCCACTCGGGGTGACTTTAGCAAAACAGAAAGGTGATGGCTGGAAGGTTTTGAATTAATCATAACCACGGGCAAAGCTCTGGGCAACCCTCCAGACCATCGTTTTTCAGCCTGCCAAGCCGTTACAGAAGGGGAAAAACCATATGCAAATCAGGCTTGGTCCTACCCCAAAAGGGGCAGTCCAGCCCGAACTGCTAGGTCACATCCTTTCTGCACGAGACCACAAGCATCCCCAGACATGTTTCAGCCTTGTTGGGCTCCAGCCTGACATCTTGGAGGGCTGGGGACATGAGGGGCAGAAAGACTTGGGGTTCCCCGTGTTTTAGGTTTTCCCATTGGCACCCAGGTAGGTGCACCCACACATGTGAGGTACCATTTTCATCGTGACACCTGTGGGAACGTGGGACGGTATGAAATTCATTGTGTTTTCTGTGGTTTTCATAACATTTCGACCCATTTGCTGGTGCCCTTTGTCACACAACCCTTTGATTTCCCAAATGTGCCTTACATTTAGTCGCTGCTTTAGGCACCATACACTTTTGTAACCTGCACAAGTCACCTAACCTTCAAAAGGTCTGCCTGTGCTCTCTCAAGTATGCTTGCCGTTCCTCACCACATTGGTTTTCCTGATTTACACATGCTAAGTACGTCTCTTCAGGCCGTAAGCGTAAAACTCCTGTGTACCATGGCTCATTGTTTGGCTTGTGGTAATGCTTGTTTTGTGAAACACTACAAAACATGTGTGCTTTCCTAACTGCAAGAGTCGGGGGAATGTAGCGGAGCATTGTTTTTCTCAAAATCCGTAGAAGCCATTGCTGTACCAAGCCAACCATGTCCACCACATACCTATTTTTTCTGTCATTTTCCTGCTTTTTCCCCCAAACTATGGCATTTTCCCCTACCTAGCTGTTGCCTGACCTGCGCAAATCACCCCTTCCTAAACTTGGAATTTTGTCTACTTTTCAGAAATGTCTGCGTTTCTGTCCTCCAATTTGGCTTACCTACCCTTCTCTTCCATTCCGTCCACGCATGTCCAATTGGCAAAAATGGCCAAACTCGCCTACCTCTCACAAAACGGTTGATAACCACATCAAAATAATTTTTTCATTTTTTTGCATTTCCACTCAACCTTCAAAGCCAGGAAATTGGGGAATTCAGCACAGCAAACCATTTGTTCCTAGCTATTACAAGGAAAAAACTACAGGCTTCTTTGTATATCATTATATTGGCATTTTCTGAAAAAAACACAACATTTTAGCCCTTTTTGGTTATTTTCTCTCACCCCCTTCAGCAACCTAGGATTCCCAGGTGGTGTTACGACCACCTACATGTGGGAAAAAAGGAGCCAAATTTGGCCGAGATATCTCATGTAACAAAAAAGTTACAAGGCATTGAATGGCGACATACCGAAATCACCAAAAAAGGCCTTGACACTGGGGAGAAAAACCCATAAAGACTTAAAGGGTTAAAGATTGTGCTGCCAATATCAATAAGCGTTTGATCTAGGGTAAGACCTTGGTATTTATGAATGGTGACTGCGTAAGCTAGAGACAGAGAAAACTAAACTGTTCTCTACGTACATACTTGTCTTTGAAAAGAAGGAATCAGGCTGTTGAGTGTCCTATCCTTATAACTTCTGAAAGTTTGTAAAAGAGAAAATTGACAAACTGAATGTTGATGTCATGTGGGTAGATTTGGAAGCCAACAACTGTACCAGGTGCTCCATTAACTAATCCTTGCTCCACATCAAGGTTACACTTTAGAATCATCACTCTACAGTTTGAGCACAATGTTCCCATTTTCTCTAAACCAGCTGTGTTAGAAATAGAGTTTTTTCTAAGGTATTTAGTCGTGCTGTGGCTTGTTGACACATGGGTAGTGTCATACCATGCACGTCCAGTTTGTCTGTGGAGTACATTTGCACTATTGGTTGCATTTCTTTTTTCAGCATTGTTTCATTGAATTGTGCACAGCTTGCAAGAGTTGGCTTCAAGGACATACAGTTTACATTTTTGTGTGGTAATTTTTCCATTACATCAGTAGCACATGTGTCATGGCTATATAACTCATGGATTCGTCTGGTATTTAATATAGACGGTGCTTCCTTAGATAGTACACCAATCCGAATACTTTTCAAAATGTTGGTATAGCTGAGGTCTGCAGACTGACGTATGTTTTCAGTTAGTTCTTTGTATTGGAAATGTTGCCAAAGATTTACATTTCCTATGCGGCCAAGAGTTTTATGGCACAGTTTGTGTCCTAAGGTTTTAAAAATAGGTTCACCTTTCACTGGTGTTAATTGAAAAAGATCTCCAAAAACAATGTGTTTTTCTCCAAATAGTTCTTCGTAGTCCGTTTTGAGGACATCTTGCAATATGAGGTGAATCAAAGCCAACATTAGGTTGGAGACCATGCTCACCTCATCTAGTAGGAGCATTTTCATTTGTTTCAAAAGTCTGCGTGGTTCCATAGCAGCTTCTGCTGAAAGTTTGTAGTAGTCTAATTTGTTTTGGTGTTCTACTGGAAGGAGTAGCAATTGGTGTAAAGTGATACCACCTCTATGTTGTAGGCAGCTAAACCTATGGGGGCAGTTAAAACAGCTGAAAGTTTGTTGTTTGTCAATTGTTGGAGGAATTTGCTGATGATTTTGTTAAGAATGTGTTGCCTGAACCAGCTTGACCACTTAAATACAGCAGTATAGGTTTGTAGTCTTGATAGGTACACGTTTTAGTTTCATGCTGCATACCATGTTCAATTTGTTTAGTTACTTCTAGGAAAATGCTATGCTGTTCATTGTTTAATTATGATTTGAGTATTACAAAGTCTTCTGTAGATTGCTCATACTGACACATGGTGTTTCCTACTTCAGTCATGGCTAATTCTGCCTCATTTGCTATGAGTGGTTGTCCAAGTGGTTCTTGGCTTCCTGTTGAAGAAGGTTGACTGCTGTCAGGAGTGTCTATATTTAGTTGTGCCTGGAGTTCTTCTTCTTGTTGGCGTTCATTGTCCAACATGGTTTTGTACTGCGTAAAATGTATATCTGTTATAGTGCTTTCATTTGCATTGAACGCATCTTCACAGGAGGCATGGGTATCTAATGAATCTTCTTCTTTTCTCAATGGTTTAATAAGTTGCAGTAGGGCCATGTAATACAGTTCTTTATGTTGAGGAGTTTTTAATGATAGTTCCATATGATTAATCAGGCTGCATTTGGCAAGTTTAACCAGGCTGCCCTCACAACTTTTGACTATGTATTCTTTTTTCTCATCTGGTTTAATATTATTTTTGTATGTGAAGTTTTGGGCTATGTGGTATAGACACATGGTTTCCAAAGCACTACTCCTGTTTGGGTAATATGTGTTCAGTGAGTTTGTTTTCAAAATGTCCTGGCTGTTGGGAATCGTTTTTGGCTATTATTTCTATGTCTTGGTATGATTTGAGTACTCTTTTTCTGGATGCATCAGGACCAAGTCTTAGCCACACTATGTTTTCAGATTTCCCATACAAGGCTATGCTGGTTAAATGGTCTGCCGCTTTGTAGCAGCCACATTCTCTATGGGAGAGCATTTTTCTGCTGAAGATATACAATTGACAGTGTTTTGTCAGATAATATGTCATCCCAGAAGTCTTTCAGCTCTGTTTTCTCTGCTTTGGTTAAGTAGGTTGTGACATATCGTGCAACTGCAGTGGAATTGTCTACAATGTACTGCACATCTGTATTTGCATTCCAAAAGAGGGCAATGATTGTATTGTAATCATTGATGTAGTTCAATGCTTCTGATCTTTTTTATGCAGTATGTGTTCTTAGGTGATTTGCCTTTGACACTGTGTCTACCCGAAGACATGAAGCTGTTCACTTGCCCTGTTGCTGAAACTGGTCTAGGGAACCAAAAGCAGCATTTGGTGTAGTATTTCCCTTTTTTTTTTTATATTTGCGCCATCAATACTTGCCACACTTGTGTGTTTGAAATTGCAAAATTTGTGCATGTAGGTCGCTATTTGTAGTTTGTGAAGGGATTTCGCAAGTGACATATTTGTGAATGAACTGCAAAACAGTGGCATCACTGTCCTGACCAAATTTAGGAGCATCTTTAATCCACAAAAGCATGTGGATGTGTGGCGCTCCTCTGGCTTGATATTCTTTTCTCCAAAAGAGTGTTCCACTTCTCCAAGGGGAGGAACAGTTTTTTTTACCAATGAAGTGCAGCATGGAAATAAAGCGATGATGGAAGTACCTTGATACATTTGCAGGATCAAGAGAGCAGAGTTCTCCTGGTGTTTTGATGTCTATATTTGGTTTGTTTTCGTTTGCTATGCGTAGGAAATCGTGCAAGTCTTCCCATGCGTACTCTGGACAACTTAACGTCACAAACCATGTGGGTGGGCCAAGGTTGCGTATCATACAGCGTACATCTGCGTGATGTCGGAACCAGTATTCTTTTGTACCACGCATGTTTGCTAAAAGATTTGTAATAATTGACTGTAAAACTTCATCTTTTTCTTCCACCTTTTGAAGTAGCTGCGTAGCAGACATATTTTGAAAATTGGAACCTGTTTTCAATGTGTGTGCAACGCCGTAACATAGAGTTGCTAGTTCACTTTCAAAGAAGAGGTAGAATATGCAATCAATGTTTTATCTGAAACTAGGGTTTTCAGAATACATTCGTAAAGAGCGGTATTCTGATGCTGTTATTTGTGTGGGTCTTTCATCGTACCTTCCACCTTTTCCAGTAGGTAAAAGTAGAGGAAAGGCTTGTGCTTCTACACTTTTTTCCCCATATGCTGATTGGAGTTCCTTTGGCTTGCCGCATTTGATATGTTTCCAGTGCATCGTCTATGGTGTCTTTGGGGTGCAGTGGGTGAATTGTATGGTGGTCTAAAATATTGGATGCTGTAGTCGGATCTAGAAGTTCAAATTGGCCAGTTCCTGGTGAGTCTTGAATTATTTCGCTGGTTTCCCTCAGGTTTTCTGCAATGTTTATTTTTTGTAGTATTCATTGTTGTCTTTTAGATATTGCAGGGCTTCTCAAACTTTATGTACATCCACTAGTTGCTGCCAATTATTTTTTGTCTTTTGTAGGTACGCCATTCACTAGGATAATCAAAGATTAATCTATTGGCCGTTGCACTCCCAGAGTGTCTACATTTTCTTTGAGATCTAATGGCAAATAAACTACTTTGCCACAAATGCCTTTCAGTAATTCAGAGAGAGTCAGTTTTGCTGTTTTTGGTTGAAGGTGTATTATTGCTTGAAATGGGTGCACTGTTTGGATTATAATGCTCTCATACAGGTTAAGTTGTTGGAGTGGTTTTGGCAGTGGGACTATTTCCAAATTATTAGTTATAGCCCGTGAAGGTATCTGGTTGTTGTCAAATTTTGCAGTACAGTATCTGCAAAGTGTTGAGGGGTTAGTAATTCCGTATTTGTTGTCTGCTATAAGATAGATTGCTAATTGGAGCCACTTGGATTCCTCATTGTCCTCTAATTTGTACATTATGTCTACAGCTTTGGTGCTCTTTTTATAAAATGTTCTGCGTCAACACACACACACACATGGTTTGGTACTTCAGCAAATGTGCTTTTAAACTTTAGTATTTCTTTTTTGTATGTGTGGAATAGTGGGTTAACATCTGCAAGTTTGTTGCTACTCTGTTCTAAAGGTACTGGATTTTGTAGGTGGGTTTCACTTGCAAAGTATTAGCTTTGGATGTGCTCTATTTCTTTGAGTAGTTCTTTGGCTATATCATGTAGAAGAATGTCATTTAAATGGTGCAGTGCTACAGCAAGCCTTTTTTCATAGTACAGTTTATGAAAGAGGTTTTGTACAGTTGAATGGTGTGTTGCTAACATTTTGATATGGTGGAGGGTGCTTTTGCAAGTAGGTCCAGAAATGCAGGCTTCTGAATGTCCTTGTAGTCCTGTCTATTTGCGCACTGGACAGGAGTCTATAGTTTGTAATATTTTAATTTGTCTAGCATTTCACATACTAATTGAGGAACTGGCGTAATGATGTGAAAGATTTTTTGTGCACGTTACACATTGATGTGCACGGCCATTTGTAGACTGGATGTATTGGTTCGGTGGAATGGAGAGTTGATTGTAAGTTTGCTGGGGATATTTTTGTGAGCAGCGTTTCTTGTTCCATAAGGGTATTGTTAACCTTTTCATACCCTCGTCCACTGCTATGTATGGCAATTGGGTTTGTTTGCTTTTGTTTGTATGTGTCTTCATTGAAATATGGCTTTGTGCTGTTGGTGTGACTCCACTCACTTACACAGATGTTTGCAAATCTATCCTTGTTGATATTCTGTCTGTTGCGAAGTCCTTGTTGTAGTTTAGTAATTAGTTTTGTTAGTGGTTTCATTCTGTTTGAAACTAATATAAATAATTTCCTTTTGAGAAGGATTGGACTGTCGATGACAGCTTCCAGGATTAGTTTTCTGTGGTAGGTTTTAAGGGTTAACCGAGATTTGTCCCCTGTTTTTATAAGGTTCTGAAGGACTGTGTGGTGGAAAAAGAAATTTAATAATTTCTTTGCTGTGTTTATTTCTGGCTACATCAAGATTTATAGGTGCACTGTTAGAACTAGTGGTAGTTGCAGTCTTCTTAATACATTTCTTTTTAGTTTTTCATTTTGAAAGAGGAGTCAGAGTTTCTTTCCTGCAAGCTGCTTCAATTTTGCCTAGTGACTGTATTATCTGTTTTTTTAAAACTTTCTGTACAAATTCTGCTAGAGGTGGATGGCTATTTTGTACGTTTTTAGTTTGATCTGCTCTATTTCTGCGTTGCTTTCTACAGAGTTGATTTTTGGTAGGTATTCTTCAGTGTCTGTTGGAGAAGAAAGGAAACTATAGGGTTGGGAGGTTATGCAATGTATATGTTTGCACTGTACCTGTGTGTCTGAATATGACGATAGGTATATGCATAGAGGTGTGTGATTGTGATTGTGGAATGAAATGAAATGATATTTAATTTATATTGCGCTCACACATAAGAGTAGACAGAGGGAGCAGAACAGGGGAGATCAAAACAACGATCTTACTAGACCTAGTGACATTAAGATTGTTCATGTGAAAGGGAAAAAAGGGCAAAGTGCATGGTAGGGGGAGGAGTGTAAAGTGCGGAACAGCGAGGTGTCACGCTCACCTGATTCCCACAGAGGCGCAGGTCTGGCTTCGACTGCTGATGCTTCTTCAATGGTGAAGCGCAGGACTCTGAAGATGGACAGGAAGGGCCCCTCTACTCTGGCTTTTCTGGCTCGCAGGAATATTCCCCTGTGCGTGAAAAAGTATTACCTACTGACGGAATAATGCTCAAGCCTCCCACTCCCTTCCAACCCTCCACGATACCCTTCCACGATTCCCTGTGAAGTCTCACCTTAGGGTCTGGAAGAATGAGTTCTCCATCCTGCTTCTGATGCAGGGGCGCGTTGATAACCAGTTACTTCACTGGATTGAGGTTTGCTGGGAGTTCAAAATAAGCTTGACTATTCAGGTGAGGCGCTGTAAGAGTTCTGTTGCTAGTTCAAAAGTTCAAGCTTAATAATAATGTTCATTGTCTTATTGCAGCAAGCGCTAATGCTTATGTCTTTTTCCCCTTAGGGGCCGGGGTGCGGAATGCCGGAGATATGGCGCCGACCCAAAGTGAAACGTGCAGTTCCAGTAAATGACAGGTAAGTTCTGGATGAGCGTTCAGGTAATGTCTTTGCATTCGCTCATTCACTGTCTTTGTCTTTTTTCCCCATAGGGGCCGGGGTCCGGAATGCCAGGAAGCGGCAGGACCCGAAATGAAATGGGAATGACCCAACAGGTAAGTCTTAGAAGGAAACTGAGCCTTTCCTATTCCCTTCCTTCTCTCACCTTGTCTTCTTGTCTTTTTCTCTCTAGGCTCTGAGAAGTGGGTGCGGATCCGGATGATCGCTGCTGAAGATGGAGGCGCCCAGGAAAGGTGAGTGAAATGCAGCGCTGCAGCGATCGAAGCGAAATGCTTTTAAAATGATGACTTCCCTTTCAGGATCATCGGTGTGATGTCTCCCTGATGCAGCTTTAGCTGGTAAGGTCTTCTTTCTCACCAATTCTCTCTTATCTCCCTTTGCAGGTGACCCAGGATGCTGACAGGCGGGGCTGAAGTACAGATGCAGGAGCTGACACGGTGAGCGTCCAGCTGCGAGGAGCAGAACAACGCGAAGCGTGAGTTACTGATCGGGCGTGGTTTAAATAGCTTTGGAAGAAGTTCCAGGTATGTATCCTTCCACCGATCAGGTATGTATCCTTCCCCGACCACACCCAGGTGGAAAGTAGTCCCACAGGTAAAGTAGTTCCATTCAGGCCTCAAGAGGGCCTGGATGTAGCAGCATGGTCTGCATCAGGTAAGTGCACATTAAAACACTTGAACACATGTCTAGCTTTATGAGCCTGGCGCCTAAGGCGCCAAGACAGGGGTCTAACATGAGCCTGGCGCCTAAGGCGCCAGGACTGTGTCCAAAGGGCCCCAGCTTGGGCCCGCTGGCACTTCCCTGGGGGGAATGATGCCTGCCTCTGGGGTTGCTGGGTCGGACCTGGCTCCTTGGAGGTAGGCATCATGACAGTACCCCCCCTCAAGGCCCCTCCCAAGGTTGTTCCCTCAGGGGGTTTTGGCCTGTTCGGAAATCTCTGGTGGAACCTTTGTATTAATCGAGGTGCGTGAACATGGTTACTAGGCTCCCACGATCTCTCCTGAGGTCCATATCCCTTCCAGTCAACAAGATAGAAGAGTTTTGACTTTAACACCTTGGAGTCTAAAATGTCTTTAACTTTGAATTCTAATTCCCCTTCAATTTGAACTGGGTCTGGAGGCTTGGACAGTCGGGTCCCTGGTTGCACTGGCTTCAAAAGTGATGCATGAAAAACTGGATGAATACGCATGTTAAAGGGTAAATCCAGTTTAAAGGCCACGGGATTGATTATAGCCTTGATGGGATAAGGTCCTATGAATCTGGGATTGAAGGTTCGCGGGCCCTTGAGGGGTAAATGTTTCGTTGCTAGCCATACCTGGTCTCCTACTTGGTAAGGAGGAGTTTTACTTCGGTGCAAATCAGCGTTTTCTTTATACTTTTTCTTGGCTTGCTGTAAATGAGTTGCAGCTTCTTTGAAGGCTCGGGTTATTGTGGAATGCAGATGATTTACTGCGGGCATTTCCAGGGTCAGAGGTGGATCTAGGTCAGAGGTCCAAGGATGGTGACCATACAAAGTATAAAAAGGAGTTTGTCCGGTTCCAGAATGCACTGAATTGTTGTATGCATATTCTGCGATCCAAAGGATGTCTTTCCAATTTAACTCGGATTGGTGTAACATGCACCGAAGATATTGCTCGAGAGTCTGATTGGTTCTCTCGGTTTGTCCGTCGGTCTGGGGGTGGTGGCTGGTGGATAACCGCACATCTATTTGTGCTAGTTGGCAACACTTCTTCCAAAAATGGGAGATAAATTGACTTCCACGATCCGAGACTAATATGGAAGGGAAACCATGTATGCGAACTATATTCTCCAGAAATTCCTTGGCCAAGGTAGAAGCTAAAGGCAAGCCTTTTAAAGGGATAAAGTGGGCCATTTTGGAGAATAGATCCACAATTACAAGGATAGTGTTGAAACCAGCACAAGGAGGCAGGTCAGTTATAAAGTCCATTGACAAGGTGTGCCATGGTGCCGGTGGAATATCCAAGGGTTGAAGTAGGCCGGCTGGCCTTTTCTTTTGACCCTTGTTTTTAGGCGCAAATTCCACAAGACAATACAAAAGACTTTATGTCTTTTCTCCAAGAAGGCCACCAGAAGTGGCGTTTGATTTTTTCCTCCGTTTTAGCGATACCTGGGTGTCCTTCCATTAATGATTCATGATGATGGGCAATAACAAGTTCTTGCAATTCTTTACTTGGCAGAAACAACCGCTCCTGGAAGTAGGGTAAATCATCCTTAACGGTGTAATGAGGACCCTGTTGACTCCATTCCAGTAAGGCTGAAGAGTCTAGAAGTTGTTTTACTTGCGTTTGGATGTCCTCAATAGTTTGCAATTAAGTTAGGCCTAAGATTCTTTGTTCAGGTATGATTGGCACAGGTTCTAAACTCGAATTGGGTTCTTCCATGCCAATCCGGGATAAGGCGTCCGCTTTACCATTCTTGCAGCCAGGGCGATAGGTAATTACAAAATCAAACTCCGCAAAGAATAGAGCCCATCGGAGTTGTCGTGAAGATTGAGCTTTGGCCGTCTTTAAATACTGTAGATTTCTGTGGTCCGTAATTACGGTGATGGTGTGTCTTGCCCCGAGAAGGTAGTGACGCCAAGCCTTGAAAGCAGATTTAATAGCCAGTTACTCTTTGTCGGTAATTGCGTAGTTGATTTCAGGAGGAGAAAATTTCCTGGACCAAAAGGCCACAGGGTGTAGTTGGTTAGTTTCTGGGTCTCTTTGCGACAGGACAGCTCCCATGGCCGAACTGGATGCGTCGGTTTCCACAATGTAAGGGAGATCTGGGTGCAGGTGCTTCAATACAGGTGCAGAGGTGAATTTGGTTTTCAGGTCCTGAAAGGCTTGTTCGGCCTCAAGAGTCCATTCAAAGCGTTTGTTTTTCTTTAGGAGAGCTGTGATGGGTTGGACTGTTCGGGAAAATTCCGGGATGAATCTTCGATAGAAATTGGCGAAGCCGAGCATGCTCTGAACTCCCTTCACCGAGCTAGGAGATGGCCATTTGAGGATGGCGTCAACCTTTTGCGAGTCCATTCGGACTCCTTGAGGTGTCAGGATGAATCCGAGAAACTCAACTTCTGTGGTATGAAAAACGCATTTTTCGAGCTTTGCAAATAGTCTGTGCTGGCGCAATTTCTCAAGAACTGCCCTAACATGTTTTCTGTGATCGGATTCTGAAGAAGAGTACACCAGGATGTCGTCAATATAAACAATGACACAGACATCGATAAGTTCCCGAAGAACATCATTCATAAAGTACTGAAAGGCGGCAGGTTGTCAAGCTGGGATGTACGTGAAGACTGCGTACCTGTTTTCTTTGATGTGGATCTTGTTGGGGCCGCCAGGCTGTAGCCAGCTGAATGACGAGTGTGTGACTCGGGGAACCCGCCTCTCCACCACCCAAATGGTACAGGGTGGAGGATGGACAGACTCCCAGCGTCACGGAAGGCACTCTCCTGATTAACGTGACGGTGGGACTGTGCAAGCACAGACAGGAGAGGCAGCAGTCAGGTTGAAGATTCGGAACAAGGTGAAGTCCAAGGTAAACGCGGGATCACACCAAACAAAGACCAAGTCGGGGCACCAATCCGCAGGAAGACACTTTCAGGCGAACTTCAGGTAGCTGGTTTGGAGATGGCTGACTAGCCCGATGGTCTGTAGATCCAAAAAGGACGAGGCACCAGGCAGGACCAGACAGGAAAAGGGGAACCAGATAGGGAAGGCAAACCAACAAGGGAGAGCCCAAGGAATAGGGAAAAAGACAAAGGCCCAATTGGTCCCAGGAGAGTCAAAGGGGAAACTGGAGCCAAGGGAACCCAGGGCGAGAACAAGGAACCCAGGCGACTAGAGGTCAAGTAGGGCAAGTGGGACCAAAGAGACCCTTGGGCAAAACTGGGCACCCAGGCAGGCAAAAGGCAAGCAGGACAAAAAGGACCCAGGGTTGAGCAGGGCACCCAGGCAGGCTGGAGGCAAGGCAAGGCAAAAGGGCCCAAGAGGACCCAGGGTTGAGCAGGGCACCCAGGCAGGCTGGGGGCAAGGCAAGGTGGAAGCAGGAACCACAGGAAACCAGGAGCGAGCAACACGAACGAAGCTTCCGCGTTGAGACGCGGTTAGCTTCTGCTTGCGGTTCCCTTTTATGGACCGCCGGCACCCGCGAGGCCTGAAACGCAAGCCGTTTCGTCTCCGGGTGCCGGCGGACCCGAAACGAGGCTTGGAAGGCAAGCCCTTCCCAAAGCGCAGGCCCAATCTACGGCGCATGCGCGGAACCGAGACAGCGGTTTCCCGCGCATGCGCCGCAACCCTCCAGCAGCGGTTCCAGAAGCTCTCCTCCTGGTGGCTCCCCAGGCGCGAAAGCGCGGGTAGATCCGCCAGGAGGGAGAAGGGAGAGCGATCGCAACGGACCTCGGTCTCCCCAAAAGTGGCGTGACACAGGTGCATTGCACAAACCGAAGGGCATCACCTGATATTCGAAGAGCCCAAATTTGGTGCGGAATGCAGTCTTCCATTCGTCGCCTTCTTTTATACGCACCAGGTGATAAGCTCCTCGGAGATCTAACTTGGTGTACACACAAGCGTCTTTCACCTGGTCGATAAGCTCAGGGATCAGGGGCAGAGGATAACGATTCTTAATCATTATTTGATTTAGGGCGCGATAGTCTATACATGTTCTAAGGTCGCCCTCTTTTTTCGGCACGAAGAACAGAGCTGAGGAGACAGTGGACTTGGACGGGCGAATAAAACCATTGGCTAGGTACTGATCTAAATACTGACGCAAATGCAGGTTCTCAGGTTCCGTAAGAGCATAAATCCTACTACAAGGTTGTTGAGCATTGGGTACCAGATCGATTTGGCAATCATAAGACCGATGGGGAGGTAACGTGTTAGCCTGTTCCTTCTGAAAAACGTCTTGGAATTCTTGGTATTCTGACGTTAGCTGTACAGGGGTGGAAGCTGCTGAGGCTAGACCCATAACTGGATTTCTTGGATAACAAGTTGGTTCACAATCGGGAAAACTTATCTTCTTTGCTCGCCAGTCAATTCTGGGATTATGTGTTTCTAACCAAGGAATTCCAAGAATTACTTGAACTTGTGGGGCCTTGATCACATCAAACACAATTGCTTCCCGATGTCCATCCTGACCCACCAGTGTCATTTCAAAAGTGGAATGCGTTACAGGCCCTGAGGCTATTTCGGTTCCATCTACTGTAGTAATGACATCTTGGGTTACTTTCGGGCGGAGAGGGAGCTTAATCCTGGAAGCCAATTCACGGTCTATGTAATTTCCAATAGCTCCACTGTCGATGTATGCTTTTATAGCATGCAACTGCTGAGGCTGTTTTGTGTCCACGAGCACCATTGGCATGACAAAATGCGAGGTCAAAGAGTTTGTTTTCAAGCTCCGCAAGCGGACCCCTACGCTTGTCGGGCTAGGTCGTTTCCCGAATCAGGTGTCAATAAATCGTTATCAGTGGCTCCAACCACCTTCTTAGGTGGTTTAACCGGACATTTCGAAGAAAGTGACCGGAAGTCCCGCAATACAGACAAAGTTGCATTTGCCGCCTTCTCTCTCGTTCCTTCTGCGTTAATGGTCCTTTAACGCAGCCGATTTGCATAGGTTCGGATACGTCGGTACTCTTGGAGTTAGCGTGGGTTTTGATCGGTACTCGGGTTTCGTACTTGAACCGATCTGCTTTTCTATTTTGAAGTCTGTGATCAAGTTGAACCACCAAGTCTATGTAGTCTGCGCAGACCTGAGGTAGATTTACAATCTGAGCTAGAACATCCTTAAGCTCTCCGCGCAGGCCTCGATGAAACAATGTAATCCTTTTGTTTTCTGGCCATCCAGTTTCCACAACCAGTCTATTAAAGGTGGCAACGTAGGACAGGAGATCCTGATTACCTTGTCGTAAGGATAACAGTTCGTTATCAAGGGCCTGTCCTTGAGAGTGTCGAGCAAACAATCTTTCCATGCTGGCCTGGAAGCCCTGAAAATCCTGGAGAATGGGATCATCCTGATTTACCAATGGAATGGACCAATCGGCAGCACTGCCCCTGAGGTAAGATAGTATAAAGGCTACCTTGGTCTGGTCGTTAGGGAAGGCCCCGGGTCTGCATAGAAAGTGTAAACGACATTGGTTCATAAAGACGGCATATTTCTTGGGATCCCCCGCAAAACGTTCAGGCGGGGCCAAAGGCATGTGTCCAGGTAGATTGATTTGTACCGGATTATTCAAACCCATTGATGTGGATGTACCTCCGGGATTTGGTAAAGGAGTGTGCCCTGCCTGGGCCTGCAGTAACCTTTTGGCCAGGTCATCTGTTCTTTCCTTTGATAGGATCAGTTCTCTTTTGAGAGCATTAGTCTCCTGGTGGGCTGAGTGCACTTCTGCCCGTAATTTCCCCAAAAGCTGGGCCAGCTGATCTGTCTCGGAAGTCTTCATAGCGCCCGGGTGGGAAATTGTGCGTAGGCTTCGCGTTCTGTCATGCTCACCTGATTCCCACGGAGGCGCAGGTCTGGCTTTGAGTGCTGATGCTTCTTCAATGGTGAAGCGCAGGACTCTGAAGATGGACAGGAAGGGCCCCTCTACTCTGGCTTTTCTGGCTCGCAGGAATATTCCCCTGTGCGTGAAAAGGGAGTATTACCTACTGACGGAATAATGCTCAAGCCTCCCACTCCCTTCCAACCCTCCACGATACCCTTCCACGATTCCCCGTGAAGTCTCACCTTAGGGTCTGGAAGGATGAGTTCTCCATCCTGCTTCTGATGCAGGGGCGCGTTGAAACCCAGTTACTTCACTGGATTGAGGTTTGATGGGAGTTCAAAATAAGCTTGACTATTCAGGTGAGGCGCTGTAAGAGTTCTGTTGCTAGTTCAACAGTTCACGCTTAATAATAATGTTCATTGTCTTATTGCAGCAAGCGCTAATGCTTATGTCTTTTTCACCTTAGGGGCCGGGGTGCGGAATGCCGGAGATATGGCGCCGACCCGAAGTGAAACGTGCAGTTCCAGTAAATGACAGGTAAGTTCTGGATGAGCGTTCAGGTGATGTCTTTGCATTCGCTCATTCACTGTCTTTGTCTTTTTTCCCCATAGGGGCCGGGGTCCGGAATGCCAGGAAGCGACAGGACCCGAAATGAAATGGGAATGACCCAACAGTTAAGTCTTAGAAGGAAACTGAGCCTTTCCTATTCCCTTCCTTCTCTCACCTTGTCGTCTTGTCTTTTTCTCTCTAGGCTCTGAGAAGTGGGTGCGGATCCGGATGATCGCTGCTGAAGATGGAGGCGCCCAGGAAAGGTGAGTGAAATGCAGCGCTGCAGCGATCGAAGGGAAATGCTTTTAAAATGATGACTTCCCTTTCAGGATCGTCGGTGTGATGTCTCCGTGATGCAGCTTTAGCTGGTAGGGTCTTCTTTCTCTCCAATTCTCTCTTATCTCCCTTTGCAGGCGACCCAGGATGCTGACAGGCGTGGCTGAAGTCCAGATGCAGGAGCTGACACGGTGAGCGTCCAGCTGCGAGGAGCAGAACAACGCGAAGCGTGAGTTGCTGATCGGGCGTGGTTTAAATAGCTTTGGGAGAAGTTCCAGGTATGTATCCTTCCACCGATCAGGTATGTATCCTTCCCCAACCACACCCAGGTGGAAAGTAGTCCCACAGGTAAAGTAGTTCCATTCAGGCCTCAAGAGGGCCTGGGTGTAGCAGCATGGTCTGCATCAGGTAAGTGCACATTAAAACACTTGAACACATGTCTAGCTTTATGAGCCTGGCGCCTAAGGCGCCAGGACAGGGGTCTAACATGAGCCTGGCGCCTAAGGCGCCAGGACTGTGTCCAAAGGGCCCCAGCTTGGGCCCGCTGGCACTTCCCTGGGGGAAATGATGCCTGCCTCTGGGGTTGCTGGGTCTGACCTGGCTCCTTGGAGGTAGGCATCATGACACGAGGTGACGGAATAAATAATACGTGAAATAAATAAGTAAAGGTGATAAAAAGTGGTAGTGCAGCTAGTAAGTGGCAAGTGCTTGGTTAAGTGGATACGGTAAAATTTGATAAGTGCAGAAGAAAAGTGGGTGAGGGGACTGTATGGGTACAGATACAGATGCCAGTCAAAGGGTGACCCGCAGGCAGTGTAGGAGGGTGGGAAGTTAATCAGATACCTGGGTCGAAGTACAGAGGGTGGCTAAGTGTACGGTGTCTGAGAAGAGAAGACAGATTAGCAGGGAAGAAGATAGACAAAGGCAGAAACAAAGAGGAAGGTGTTGAGGTGCTTCTGAAACCGGAGATGGATCTCCTTAAGTTTCAAGGTAGCAGGAAGGCTGTTCTAAAGGGAGGCCCCAGCCGAAAACCGAGATTTGCCTCCAGCTTGTTTCTTTGAGAAATGACTGACCCTGAGGGAGTTAGACATAGAGGAGCAAATTGGCTGTTACTTCAGGTTGGGAAGGCTGCAGTGGTATTTGTATGTTAATGTACTTTATGTTAAGATGGCAATACAAAGTGTGCACCTGCTGAGGTGCAATGAGTAAGAGTGAAGCAAATGATGTTGGGTTGATACAATTCTGTAGCCTAGAATAAAGGAGCACTGCACCGTCTGAGTAATTGGTAGTATGACAATATTGCACTTACTTTGTTGGATGTGAAAAGTAGGTTTCTTCTGGGTTGTATTTTGCACTTTAGACGCCACTGGGTTTCAGGAGAGTGCTCTTCACTGTAATTGCAAAAGAAGGAAGTTAGTACATATGTGCGTTAATGGCATAGTAATTGCACTTGGAGAACACATTATTTAAGGTTAGTGAAAGATTTATTGGCTGGAAGAGTTAGTGTGTGGGTGAAATTTCACAGCTTTGTATATGAATGCACTATTTACTTAGAAAATTGATTAGTGCAAGTTGTAGTAGGGTGATAAAAAAGGTCAGAAATATGTATAGGTTGGAAAATATTAAGTTTCTGTTTGTGGAATTCCATTAACATGCAGTTTTCTTTTTCTGTGTCTATTGTAGGCATTTTATAGCAGGTGTGTTAATGGGGGAAGTGGTTGTAAAAATTGCAGTAGGAATGAATAGAATAACAGTTTGCACATTACAATGGGTCATATGGGTAAAATAAATCTTTTAAAGTACACAGCATTGTAAGTGCCACTTGATGGTAGGAGATGAGACAAATGAAAGTATGCTTATGAAGTAGATTATGCAGGGTAAGTGGCATGTATCCTGTTAACAGGTATTTATAAAAGAGTTGCAAATGTAGTGTACAAAATATATGCATACCTGTAGTTTGTGTTGATAGATGTGGATAAATCTGGAAGCAGATATGTTGGAGAGTTGTACAGTACTTTGTTCTGGAGGTGCTTTGCAATCACAGTAGACTTGTAGCCAGAGTGTTCAACAGTAGATCTAAAGTGCTGAAGTTTGATCATAGAGGTAGGTGTAGAGGTCTTGGATGTGATAGGTGGATGGTTGTGTGACTGCTTATGTGTAGCCAATGAGGGAGTGGTGCAGAGAGTGATGTGGAAAGGGAAAAAGGGTTGCCCCTGTGTTACGGGGTCTGCAGACAATGCGGTAGTCCGCGAACTGGGCGTGCCACATCCAGGGCTTCTCAGCATGCCTGGCATGGAAAGGGGACTGTGGGGATTAGCTAATCAGGTGTTGAGGTTGTGCTTTGTAGGAAGAGAGGCTGTGTGTAGTGAAGATGGCAGAGATGCAGAAAGTCAGGGTGTTGGTAGTTGGAGATCTCGTTGTAAATGTTTTAGAGAGGTATGCTAAGTCTAAAGATATGGCTGCCAATTTTGGTTTTGAAGGAGTGGAGGTTTTGTGGTCAACTATGGGTGGCTCCAATATGCAGGCAGTGGTTGGAGTTTGTAAGAGTATGTCCATTTGGAACAGTCCAGATGTAGTAGTACTGCATTGGGGTGCTGTGCATTTGGGATATATCAGTGCTCCTACTTTGTTGAGTGCTCTGCAGAAATTGGTTCAGGCAGTGATGGTGGTTCTTCCAAGTGCCAAGGTTATTTTTTCTGACATGCTACCGAGGGTAGCATGGGACAATTGTAATGATTTTGGTCCCCAGAAAAATGGTGCAAGGTATTTGGTTAACAAAGGCATGTCTGTTTTCTTGTTTAAAGCTAGGATGTTGTCTTGTAATAATGAGAATATTGATTCTGTTAATGTTAATTATTTCAAAGCGGATGGCACTTCTTTATCCATACTGGGAAATGCCATGTTATTTCGAAATATAAGCAATGCTTTACAGAGGATAATGTAAATAAATCTGGAGGAAAATAAGTGAAAAAACCAAAATAAATACAAAATGAAAGGTGTTTCTTTAGAAGCACCTTTAAAAAAGGCTCTTTTCAGAGCCACCTCTAAACAGGAAATCTCCTACACTGTTTCAAGTTTCTGTCCCCACCCTCGCAAATTGTGTGATATGCCCGCAGACACCGTGGTAGTCCACGGATTGCAAGTGCCACATCCAGGGCTTTTGAGGCTGGTAGTCATGGAAATGTTAGGCTAGTGGATTGGTTTCTGGGTGTGGTGTGGAAGGAGAGACTGTGGCAGAAGGTCTGTTTGGTGAGAGGAGTGCAGGTGGCTATGGCTATGGCTGTGTCTTTCAGGAGACAGCGTGTCTGGATTTTGGGAGACTCTTGGGTACATTGGTTGCAGGTGTATGCAAACCATTGTGGAGTGGCTGCACATTTTGGATTCCATCATGTGGATGTACACTGGTCTGGAGTGCGTGGAATGAGGTAGCTGGATTTGGTTCCTCTTCATGCCACTTTGGTGACGCACCATCATTCAGACATTTTATTATTCATTGTGGAGGGAACAGTTTATGACATGTTACTGGAATCTCACTGCAGTTTGCGATGAAGGAGGCACTTGTGAAAGTCATGGACATGTTTCCAAACTTCTGAGTACGTTTTTCTCGCATTGCGCAGAGACAGACGTGGCTTTGCTCTTCTTCATTTGGCCCGCAAATGGAGAAAGCGACGTGCAATATCAACAAAGCTGTTTGCGCCTTTTTAAGAGATGTTGGCATGTCGTCCTTGCACAATGAAAATATTACATTTCGTAGCACAAATATTTTTCGCAGAGATGGAGTCCATCTCACTGATGCTGGCAATCAGCTTTTTCTGCAAAATATCCAAAATGCATTGCAGCCCTTTTTGCAAGTATATGAACATTTATTCCAGTAGGTGTTGCCCTCTTCTACCCTTCCAAAAACAAACAAATATCACAAAAGGCTCTTTTCAGCGCTACCACTTTCACACGGAAAACAGTGCAATGTTTTTGAAAAGGCCACCCACTGAATTTTTTTCCCCGGCTGTCAGCAGACTACCTAGAATGCCCAGGGCCCTGAACCATTTCATTGGCACTTCTTTTTTTAAACTGTGAAAGATGGCTCTGAAAAAGGCCTTATTTGTTTTGGTTTTTGTTTTGTATTTTTTCTTTTTTTTAGACATGACACATAAGGAAAGGAAGGGAAGGAAGGGTAGGGAAGGGGCACCAACCACAGGGATAAGAAAGGGCAAGTGGAGAGAGGAAGATGTTGGGTGGGCCTCACTTGGGTAAGTGGCACTCTTTCTCATACTCCCGGACCAAAGCCTCGAAAGCACTCCAAAATTGTTCCCCCCTGCAGAGTACCGCATCGAAGTACATGCACAATACATTGACCCTCGAAAGGTAAGGGTCTGCTGCATCGCATATGGCCTGCGAGGCTGGTTCAGGGATGCGCTGTCCCACAGGAGTGTCTCTTGTGGTGGCAGGAGCGGATACGGAGGATGTTGTAGAGGAAATCAACCTACTACTTTGTTCAAAGGGGACTACCCTCCGAACTGCCACCTTGTGGTTGGACCTCAGGTTTCGCCGCTTGGTGGTGGTCCCGTAGCTGTAGAGACCTGGTTTGCCACAACTGAGCACCTTTTTGCACTCAGTGCAGCGCACCTTGTTTGCACATGCCTTGGGTACCCCTCCAACGGTGGTAAAGAGCCTCCACACCCAAGACTCATGCTGGCTGGCAGTAGTAAGGACTTCCACTACCTGATTTTCGTCTTCCTCTTCATCCTTCTCTACATCTCCACGCCTGTTTTCCTCTCCAGGCCCTTGGAAAGGTGGTGGTGGTGGAGGTGGTGGGGGTGGTGCTGAAGCAGAGGCAGCAGCAGAAGGTGTAGCCATGGTTGCCATCTGATGTGCAGTATTTTTGTAAAAGTAGCTCAGCACAGCAGGAAAAGCAATGTGAGGAAACCTGTTACGCTTACCTGGTATCCACAGGGATGCCATCCAGCCAGTTGGTCTTTGGTGCCCTTCCCAATGATTCCCTGGTGTGGTCTCGGTGTCGATGGGATTCCGCCTGGAAATGAAGACTATATTAGGACTGGGCGACCAAGGTAAGTTTCTCCCCACCTCCCTTGTGTTTCCAGCCCCTCCAGGTTCTCTTCTCACCTGGTCGTCGGAATCGGTGGGCTCTCCATTCTGCTCTCTGGGCAGGGGCGCGTTGTCTTTTGTGGGCGTGGGCGGTCCAGTTGCTTCACTGACTGCTGCCCTTGTAGTGTCTTTCAGGTAGGTCTTATTGCGATTGATGGCGTTGTAATTCTTGCATGCCTTTTCTCTGTTCTAAATGTCTCTTTTTTTATCTCCCTAGGAACGCGGAGTGTCTGCTTGGACAACTGGATATGCTGGTTCTCACCGGGAGATGATGGCGCACTATAGCGCTATGATGCAGTAAGGAGGTGCTTTGCGTAGCGCAGCGATGTCTTGTCCTCACTGACCTGTGATTTTCTCTTTTTGTAGGTTGCAGTGAGTTCCCAGCGCAGATGGAGTTCCGTAGCTATGCCGGCCGAAAAGCAACCAACCAGGTAAATCTTTAAGCGCTTTGTAGTTGTAATGTCTCCACTACCTCCTTTAATGATGTCTTTCTCCTTTTCTCAGGTCCTTTGATCCGGGCGTTGAACTCCACCAACAGAGCTGCCCAGGAGCTGCGAGCAGTGAAGGATGATGAATGCAGGTAAGATTCTGCTGCTAACGATGTTCTTGGTTTTTCTGCAGGTCCGGAATTCACCAGGCTTGTGAGAAAGCTGGACACGGTGAGCGTCACGTTGCTAGAAGCAAAGTAACGCGAAGCATGTTGTCTTGTTCGGGTGTGGTTTAAATAGCCACTGTAAAGTAGTCCAGGTAAAGTAGTCCCTAGGCCACCACACCCAAAACACTAGACCACATAGCTTGGTTCTAGGAATCAAGCTATGTGGATGCCTCCATGTTGGCTGAAAGCCTAAATAAAGTAGTTCCTCAAGCAGATGTCTTTCCTTACGGATGAGCCTGGCGTCAAAGGTGCCAGGACTGGCTCCAAGAGGGCCTGAGAAGTGGATACCAGGCCTTATTAGTGATCCGAGCCCTGATTCCACCTGGCCAATGGGCTTGCCAGTGGGGAACAGGGCTGAGGGTTGTGACAGCACTCCCCCCCAAGGACCCTCCCAAGGTGTGTTTCCTGCCTGGTCCAGGTTTAGTTGGGAAGTTCTGATGAAACTTCTTGATCAGACGTGGTGCATGGATGTTCTCACTGGGTTCCCAGGATCTATCTTGAGGGCCAAACCCCTTCCAGTCGACGATATAGTACAACTTGACTCTAGAGTATTTAGAGTACAGAATGCCCTTGACTTCAAATTCTGGTTCTCCATCTATTAGTATAGGTTGAGGTGGTGTCTTGATTTTTATACCGGGTTGCATTGGTTTTAAGAGGGACACATGGAATACCGGATGGATTTGTAGATTAGGTGGTAAGTCCAATTTGACGGCTGCTGGGTTGATAATTGCCTTGATGTTATAGGATCCCAAATATCGAGGATGGAAGGTCCGGTTCCCTTTGATGGGTACGTATTTGGCGGCTAACCAAACCTGGTCTCCTACTTGATAGTCTGGGGCCTTTTTCCGTTGCTGGTCGGCGAAGTGCTTTTGTTTTTCTTTAGCATGAATAAGATGTTCCTTCGCCTTTCTGAACGCCTGAGTGATGGTTGTATGAAGAGTCTTTACTGCAGGCATTTCCAAGCTGGCAGGAAGGTCAAGTTCTGATGTATGTGGATGTCTGCCAGACAAGGTGTAAAAAGGTGTTTGGCCCGTGCTAGAATGTACGGAGTTGTTATATGCGCACTTGGCTATCCACAGTAAGTCCTTCCAATCTCTCAATTCATGGTGCAGCATGCACCGTAAATACTGCTCGAGGGTCTGGTTGGTCCTCTCGGTTTGGCTGTCTGTCTGGGGGTGGTGACTGGTGGATAGCCGGTCGTCAATCTGTGCCATTGCACAACATTTTCTCCAAAAATTGGATACAAATTGGCTGCCTCGATCAGAGACCAGAACGGATGGAAAGCCATGCAGCTTGACAATGTTTTCCAGAAATACTTCTGCTAGGGTGGATGCGTCCGGGAGGCCCTTGAGAGGAATAAAATGTGCCACCTTTGAGACCAAATCCACGATTACAAGAATTATGTTAAAGACTTGACTCAGTGGCAGATCAGTGATAAAGTCGAGGGAAAGAGTGTGCCATGGAGCGGGAGGGATGTCCAGTGGTTTTAGGAGACCCGATGGTTTCTATTTCTGTGATTTATTTTGTGCACAGACGCCGCAGGACTGGACATACTGGACAATGTCCTTACGCCAGGTAGGCCACCAAAAGTAATTTTTTACCTTGGCTAAAGTTTTAGCGATTCCAGGGTGTCCTTCGATCAGAGAGTCATGATAACCTGAAATGATATGCTGTTGTAACTCCTTCTCGGGTACATATAGTCGGTCCCTAAAATAAGGTCACTGATCCTTGATGCAATATTGTTTTCCTTGAGTTTGCCATGCAAGGAAACCATCCGGGTTCATTGACTGTCAAATTTTGTTTCGTAATTCGGCTTGTGAAAACGCTGTTGTGATACCCAAGAGTTTGTCTTCAGGTATGATGGGTACCGAGTCTGGAGTTGTATACACCGTTTCATCGATGCCCATTCGAGATAAGGCATCAGCTTTCCCATTCTTGACCCCTGGTCGAAAGGCGATCACGTAGTCATATTCGGCGAAGAAGAGGGCCCACCGTAACTGGCGTGAAGACTGGGCTTTGGCTGTTTTGAGATATTGCAGGTTCCAGTGGTCTGTGATCACTGTAATGGTGTGTCTAGCTCCCAGAAGATAGTGTCGCCATACCTTGAAAGCGGACTTGATGGCTAGGAGTTCTTTGTCTGTGATAGCGTAATTAATTTCCGGGGGTGAGAATCTTTTTGACCAGAAGGCCACAGGATGCAGCTGGCCAGTTTCTGGGTCCCTCTGTGAAAGGACCGCTCCCATTGCCATACTGGAAGCATCAGTTTCTACGACATAAGGGAGGTCTGGACGCGGGTGCCGCAGGATTGGAGCGGAGGTGAACCTTTGTTTCAGTTCCTGAAAGGCTCTTTCTGCTTCCTCAGTCCAAGCAAACTTTTTATTGCTTTTTAGTAGCAGTACTGTGATCGGGTGCACAACCTGAGAGAAGTCTGGGATAAACCGGCGGTAAAAGTTCACAAAGCCTAGCATGCTCTGTATCCCCTTCAGAGATGTTGGTGATGGCCATTTTTGAATAGCATCAACCTTATGTACGTCCATTCTGATGCCTTTCGGCGAAAGGATGAAACCAAGGAATTCTACTTCGGTGATGCGAAAAAAACATTTCTCCAGCTTTGCATACAAATGATGTTGGCGGAGCTTGGTGAGGACTGAACAAACAGGCCTGATATGATCTTGTTTTGAGGCTGAGTAGACAAAGATGTCATCAATGTACACTAAGGCGCAAACGTCAATCAGTTCTCTCAAGACATCATTCATGAAATATTGAAACGCTGCGGGAACGTTACATAAGCCACCTTGATATTCAAACAAGCCATATTTGGTACGGAAAGCGGTTTCCCACTCATCTCCGCTTCTGACCCGGACCAGGTGGTATGCTCCCCGAAGGTCTAATTTGGTATAGATCTGGGCATCTTTGACTTGGTCTAGCATTTCCGGGATAAGAGGCAAGGGGTAGCGGTTCTTCACGGTTATCTGGTTTATTGCGCAGTAATCAATACAGGTCCTCAAGTCCCCTTCCTTTTCTCGGTACGAAGAACAAAGGACTGGCTGCTGGGGACTTAGATGGGCGGATAAATCCGTTTGCAAGATACTGGTCCAAATAGGATTTCAGGTGAAGGTTTTCTGGTTCAGTAAGAGCTTAGATCCTGCTGCAAGGGATTTGTGCCCTAGGAATAAAGTCAATTTGACAATCATAAGGCCTATGCGGCGGCAATGTGTTAGCCTGGTCTTTTTGGAATACGTCCTGAAAGTCACGATATTCATCTGGCAAAGTATTAGTTACTCCCAGAGTAGAGGCTCTAGTATTGGAAGTCTTGGAGACACAGGAGTCGGGTTCCGGGTCAGGAGAGTAGCAAGTTAGGGAGCAGTTGCTGGAGAAGGTTAATTTCCGTGCCCACCATTCTATCAAAGGGTTGTGAGCAACCAACCATGGCATCCCTAGTATCAACCGGAACTGAGGTGCGTTTATAAGATCGAACGAAATACACTCCCGATGTCCATCCTGGCACAGCAAGGGTACTACTGCTGTGCACTGGGTTACTGGTCTGGTGGCGATTTCTGTCCCATCCACGGTAGTCACTTTGTCCCTGGTAGACTTAGAACACAAAGGGAGCCCCATCTCTGCTGCCAACTCTTGATCTATATAGTTACCAACTGCTCAGCTGTCGATGTACGCTTCTACGGCATGCATCCTTGATGATTGTTGGTGATTTATTAAGATCACGGGTATCGCAAAGTGTGAGGTCAGTGGCTCTTTCTCATCACTCGACAAACTGACCTCTACGGTTGCCGAGCCTGGTAGTTTTCTGATTCCTTAAATTCATCCTTTTCTGTGGCCCTGACTGTCCTCCTTGCGGGTTTTATTGGGCAGTCTTTCAGAAAATGTCCTGGTTTTCCACAATACAAACAAAGTTGCTGTTGTCTTCTTTTATCCCGCTCTTGTTTTGTTAATGGAGGTCGTATCCCTCCGATCTGCATGGGTTCTACGGCGTTGTCTGGCCCCCGTGGTGCATTGTCTTTAGGCCGAACATAAACTACTTGAGAGTCTGCTTTGGACCGGTCTGCTTTTCGGTCCTGCAACCGATGGACCAGATTTATGAATTTGGTACAGTCTCTGGGGGGATCAAATACCTGGGCCAAGACGTCCTTTAATTCGCCTCGTAAGCCTCGATGGAATAACATGGTTCTTTTGTTTTCTGGCCACCTGGCTTCAGCAACCAGTCTATTGAAAGTCGCAAGGTATGTTAACAAGTCTTGGTTCCCCTGCCGGAGGGATACAAATTTGTTATCCACTGCTTGTTCCTGGGTATGGCGAGCAAACCGTTTTTCAATTTCTCTCTGGAACCCCCCATAGTCCTGTAACAATGGATCATTATGGGTCACCAACGGCACCGACCAATCCGCTGCACTTCCACTCAAGTATGATAGGATGAAAGCTACCCGAGCTTGGTCATTTGGAAATACCCCAGGGCGACAAAGGAAGTGAAGGCGACACTGATTTATGAATGCTGCATACTTCCGTGGGTCGCCCGAAAACCTTTCTGGTGGTGCCGGGGGAACTGTTCCAGGCAGCGTGATCTGTACTGGTGTGGGGGTATAAAATGGTGAGATAGGATTTTGCATCGGTGGATTTCCTCCAGGCAGAGGAGTCTGCCCTGCTGTGATTGCAAGAATTGTCTGCTGATTTTGTTGGTGCGCTCCTTGGTCACTATTAGGTCTCTCCGGAGTGCATTAGTCTCTTGTCGGGCTGAATGAACCTCAGCACGAAGGTCCCCCAACAATTGGTTCTAGGAATCAAGCTATGTGGAGGCCTCCATGTTGGCTGAAAGCCTAAATAAAGTAGTTCCTCAAGCAGATGGCTTTCCTTAATGATGAGCCTGGCGCCAAAGGCGTCAGGACTGGCCCCAAGAGGGCCTGAGAAGTGGATGCCAGGCCTTATTAGTGATCCGAGCCCTGATTCCACCTGGCCAATGGGCTTGCCAGTGGGGAACAGGTCTGAGGGTCGTGACAAAACCAGCTACATGCAGCAATGCTCTGTCTTGGTATCTGAAAACAGAAAACAGAATGAGGAGCAGCACTGGGGTATGGCCTTTTAAAGGGGTGCTGCGGAGTGCTCCGCAGACAGCCGCGTGCTCCGCGGACACTTCGAACACCAAAGAGAGCTCAAAAAGCTCCAAAATGTGTCTAGATTGCCAGGGGCATGGTCTGGGACCTGTGCAAGGGTGACGTTTCACAGTAAAACACCTTGGATTGTGCAAAAAAAGCACTTTTTTGGTGTCCAGGAGCCCGGACATTGCTTGTGAACACGGACCTATGCTGAGCATGGGTGTGGTCACATGTTGACGTTGCGGATAGTATGGGTATCCGTAGGACACCTATTGCACGGGATTAGTTGTACGCATGCGCATAGGTGTTCTACAGAGAGGGTGGGGCTCCCCAGACTAATTGAAAGTGAGACACATGCGGCAGACAGTTCCGGATAGGTCCAATGTTCGTAGGACCCCAAAGGTGGGATGCACATGCGTTCAGGTGTCCTTTGAACAGGACTATGGTCCCCGAACTAATTAAAGGTGCGTCACAACTTTGTGGACAGGCTTGGTGTTCTGCGGACACCTCCATTTTGACTGCGGACAGCACAGACAGATTAAGTGTCCGAGGACACCTCCATTTTGAGTAATTGCGGAGATTCTAGACAGTTGTGTTGTCTGCCGACTCCTAACAAGGGTTTTAAAAAAGAAAAAGGAGACGCATACATGAACAGTATACATATAACTTTATTCACAGAAATATATATACAAATTATGAAAGAGAGGGGAAAGCAGAAATGGACACATATAGAGGGGAATTGGGGTGTTCTAGAGGTTGGGTGGTAGGGGAGGAAAGGTATGAGGTTTCATCGTAACGTTTTTGGTGATGGGGTGTTTGTGGGGATGGTTGGCTGGGGCAGGGAGAAGGAGTACAAGTGCAGGTGGGGCAGTGGTATTTAATTTGCCATGATATGTCTTTGTACAAAGTCTTTCAAAACAGCAAAAGTGTTCAATAATTGATCCATTTGTTCTTCCAAGTGCACTAGATGATTTTGCACAGTGTCACTTTGATGTTCTGTTTGGTTTTGCAGTACATGATATATTGTTTCTGGGGCATTGCTGTTATTTTCTGTATGTTCTGTTGAAGAAAAAAACAATGTGTCAGGTACATTTGAAAAAAATGTGTATTAATTGGTTTACTTTGGAAACAGTACTGTGTACCAATAGTATCACTGTCTTCACTCATTCCATCCCAAGGAAAATGTTCTTCAAGACACTCTAGGATGTTAGACATTTTTGTGTAAAAATATATATATATATATATATTTTTCAGTGTAGTATATTGAACAAAGTGTGTTGCTCTAGTAATCAATGTAGTGCACTTACCAGTTTGTTGTTTAGTTGTGCTGTCAGTGCTTTGTTGGTCTGCTGTTGACAGTTGGTTTTAAGTTTCTGTGTAAAGCAGCAGTGAGGTAATTCTGCTGGAGGCTTAGGTTATTTTTGTTTTTGGTGTGTTCCATTATGTTGCATATCTTATGGAATTGCACTATAGTTTTCTTAAATATAGAGTTTGTAGACCTAGTTTATTCTTCTATGCAATTCAGTTATGTGGTGCTCTTTCAACATGTTCAGTGTGTTTGTTCTACGCTACAACATTGTAAGATACCCCCTGAGCATTTGGGCAGTGTGGATGCTACCCGGTGTCCGCGGACAATCGCATAGTCTGTGGACACTGAACCCATCAGTATGGAGTCAGCGGGTTCAGTATGTTGTATGGGACATCTGTACAACCTAAGGGTATCCTGGTAAAAATCTATGAAATTCAGTGAAAAAGCGTTGATAAAGGGATGGTATTGTTAAGTTGCGCTAATAAAAACCTATGAAATTCAGTGAAAAAACATTGTTAAAGGAGCATTATGGTTGAGTTGCCGTAAAAAAAATTCAGTGCAAAAAATGTGTTAAAGGGGCGTTATAGTTACTTTGGACTAATAACAATCTATCCATATTATGATTAAAAGTAAAACCACAAAAAAAAAATGGAAATTCGCCAGTTATGGTAAGCTAAGCAACCATAACTCGCACCACCATCGTGCACTGCTAAGCCTAACACCCATGACATCAAATATGACAGCACAAATGTCATTGATGACATCACTGATGACATCACATTTGCATTTACTTTTCATGAAAAGTTTACATAAGGGATTCTTATTATAATGTTGGCACAAAACTGTCAGAAGATATTGGGAGAAATATCATGAGCTACGTAGTTCATTAAGCAATGCATTGCTATAAACACCATTGTATTATGGAATTCTTTTCAGAATAGGAACCTACTCATGTATAAACATAGGCATTGGGCCTCATTACGACCCTGCCGGTCTGGAAAGAACGGTGGCGGGAAAAACCCCACCACTGTTCTTTCCAAACCACCTGATTAAGAGTCCTGCAGCCAGGTCTGACCTGGCGGGATTTACACCACCCGCCTGCAGGCAGACATGAAAACACTGGCTCCGTTATAGATGGAAGCAGTGTTTACATTGTCCCCATCCCTATGGGGATGGGGACTTATACAATTCCGCCTCCGGAATTCCTGGGTCACTGGGGTCGTAATGCCCCGGTGATTCCGGGAATCATGGAGGCGGAATGGTAATACGGGTCCAGCGGTAACCTGCTGGTTTTTCCGGCTTGGTTACCGCCGGACTCATAATGAAGCCCATTGTCTGCAGCATACACCATATAGGTGCAATATTCATAATGTTGCAATGTTGGATAGTAAAATGATAAATGTTTTGTTTTAGAGTTTTGCGTACTGTGAAACATGTAGTAAGTAGGTAATGAAGACCCTCTTACTACATAATTGTACTACTACAGGCATAAAATAAAGAGAGCACAATGCATAGAAATATGAGCACATATAGGGAAAGTAAAGTAAGAAAGAAAGTAGCAGTCCTACCAGAAAGTGTTCATAACGTAACTGATTATCTTCATGTACAGAAATGATTGCTGTGTTTTAAGCCTGCTCCTTCCCCTATGTATATGTATGATATGATGTGATTGGACTCTTAGGACACTAGTGTAAGAACAATACATGCAAATATGAGCATGTACAGTGGAAGTAAAGTAAGCAAAAAAGCAGCTGTACTACCAGAAAGTTTTCATAACCTAACTGAGTATCTTCATGCACACAAATGATTGCTGTGTTTCAAGGCTGCTTCTTCCCCTATGCATATGTATCATATGATGTGACTGGACCTTAAGGAAAGTAGTGTAAGAACATATGAGAAGGGTAAGATCTACAAATATAGTACCTTTTGAATGTTTAGTTCTTGAATGTCATTGAAGAAAACCACCTGGGCTAGATATGTCAGTAAAGAAAAAAAGGGAGCCAGACATGTGATGTCATCAATGACATTTTTGATGTCATCTTTGATGTCATGGGTGTTAGTCTTAGCAGTGCACGGTGGTGGCGCGAGTTATGGTTGTTTAGATTACCATAACTGGCGAATCTCTTTGTTTTTATTTTTGGTTTTACTTGTAACCATAATATGGATAGATTGTTATTAGTCCAAAGTAAGTATATCCCCCCATTAACAAAGTTTTTGTACTGAATTTGATAGGTTTCTTTACGCCATAACGTCCCTTTAACGTCCTTTTAACAAGGTTTTTTACTGAATATATATAAAATTGATAAAACAAGCCAAGCTGTATACCTATAATATTTAATAAATATGTACTAAAAACAATCCTTATGTTATACTAAACAATACTAGTGACATCAAAATATATATATAAAAATACTGTGAGTGAGGCAAGCCATATGCTTATATAAAAAATGGCAAGATTTAAAAAGAAAGAACTAATACAACAAATATGCACTGTGCATGAGTGTCTGAATATGACGATATGTATATGTATAGAGGTGTGTGATTGTGGAATGAAATGATATTTAATTTATATTGCGCTCACACATAAGTGTATCAGAGCGTGAGTCGACAGAGGGAGCAGATCAGGGGAGATCAAAACAATGATCTTACTTGGCCTAGTGACATTAAGATTGTGCAAGTGCATGGGAAAGGGAATAAAGGGGAAGGTGCATGGTAGGGTGGAGGAGTGTAAAGTGCAGAACAGAGAGGTGACAGAATAAATTAGAAGTGAAATAAATAAGTAAAGGTGATAAAAAGTGGTAGTGCAGCTAGTAAGTGGCAAGTGCTTGGTTAAGTGGATACAGTAAAATGTGATAAGTGCAGAAGAAAAGTGAGTGAGGGGACTTTATGGGTACAAATACAGATGACAGTGCAAAGGGTGGCCCGCAGGCAGTATAGGAGGGTGGGAAGGTAATCAGATACCTGGGTCTGAAGTACAGAGGGTGGCTAGGTGTACAGTGTCTGAGAAGAGAAGACAGATTAGCAAGAAAGAAGAGGGGCAAAGGCAGAAATGAAGACGAAGGTCTTGAGGTGCTTCTGGAACCAGAGATGGTTCTCCTTAATTTTCAAGGTGGCAGGAAGGCTGTTCTAAAGGGAGGCCCCAGCAGAAAACCAAGATTTGCCTCCAGCTTGTTTCTTTGAGAAATGCCTGACCCTGAGAGAGTTAGACATAGAGGATCAAATGGGCTGTAACTTCAGGTTGGGAAGGCTGTAGTGGTATTTGTATGTTATTGTACTGGTATTAAGATGACAATGCAAAGTGTGCACCTGCTGAGGTGCAATGAGTAAAAGTGAAGCAAATGATGTTGGGTTGATACAATTCTGTAGCCTAGAATACAGTAGCACTGCACTGTCTGAGTATTTGGTAGAACAGTATGACAATATTGCACTTACTTTGTTGGATGTGAACAGTAGGTTTCTTATGGGTTGTATTTTTCACTTTAGACGCCACTTGGTTTCAGGAGAGTGCTCTTCACTGTAATTGCAAAAGAAGGAAGTTAGTACATATGTGTGTTAATGGCATATTAATTGCACTTGGAGAACACATTATTTAAGGTTAGTGAAAGATTTATTGGCAGGAAGAGTTAGTGTGTGTGTGTGAAATTGCACAGCTTTGCATATGAATGCACTGTTTATTTTGAAAATGGATTAGTGCAAGTTGTAGTAGGGTGAGAAAAAGGGTCAGAAATATGTACAGATTGGAAAGTATTATGTTTCTGTGTGTGGAATTCCATTAACAAGCAGTTTTCTTTTTCTTTGTTTATTGTATGCATTTTATAGCAGGTGTGTTAATGGGGGAAGTTGTTGTAAAAATTGCAGTAGGAATGAAGTGAATAACATTTTGCACATTACAATGGGCCATATGGGTAGAAGAAATCTTTTAAAGTACACAGCATTGTAAGTGCCACTTGATGGTAGGAGATGGGACAAGTGAAAGTATGCTTATGAAGTAGATTATGCAGGGTAAGTGTCATGTGTCCTGTTGACAGGTATTTATAAAAGAGTTGCAAATGCAGTGTAGAACATATATGCATACCTGTAGTTTGCGTTGATGGATGTGGATAAATCTGGAAGCAGATATGTTGGAGAGTTGTACAGTACTTTTTTCTGGAGGTGCTTTGCAATCACAGTAGACTTGTAGCCAGAGTTTTAAACAGGAGATCTAAAGTGCTAAAGTGTGATCATAGGTAGATGTAGAGGTTTTGGATGTGATAGGTGGATGGTTGTGTGAAGGCTTATATGTAGCCACTGATGGAGTGGTGCAGGGAGTGATGTGGAAAGGGAAAAAGGGCTGCCCCTGTGTTACGAGGTCTGCGGACAACATGGTAGTCCGCGGATAGGGCATGCCACATCCGGGGCTTCTCAGCATGCCTGGCATCCAAAGGGGACTGTGGGAATTAGCCAATCAGGTGTTGAGGTTGTGCTTTGTAGGAAGAGAGGATGTGTGTAGTGAAGATGGCAGAGGTGCAGAAAGTCAGGGTGTTGGTAGTTGGAGATCTCTTTTTAAATGTTTTAGAGAGGTATGCTAAGTCTAAAGATATGGCTGCCGATTTTGAAGGAATGGAGGTTTTGTGGTCAACTGTGCCTGGCTCCAATATGCAGGCAGTGGTTGGAGTTTGTAAGAGTATGTCCATTTGGAACAGTCCAGATGTAGTAGTACTGCATTGGGGAGCTGTGCATTTGGGATGGATCAGTGCTCCTACTTTGTTGAGTGCTCTGCAAAAATTGGTTCAGGCAGTGATGGTGGTTCTTCCAAGTGCCAAGGTTATTTTCTTGAAATGCTACATAGGGTAGCATGGGACAATTGTAATGTTGTTTGTCCCCAGCAAAATGGTGCAAGGGGTTTGGTTAACAAAGGCATTTCTGTTTTCTTGTTTAGAGCTGGGATGCTGTCTTGTAATAATGAAAATATTGATTCTGTTAATGTGAATTATTTCAAAGCAGATGGCATTTCTTTATCCATACTGGGAAATGACACGTTATTTCAAAATATAGGGAATGCTTTACAGAGGATAATGTAAAGAAATCTGGAGGAAAATAAGTGAAAAAACAAAAGAAATACAAAATGAAAGGTGTTTCTTTAGAAGCACCTTTTTTTTTAAAAAAAAAGGCTCTTTTCAGAGCCACCACTAAACAGGAAATCTCCTACACTGTTTCAAGTTTCTGTCCCCACCCTCGCGAATTGTGCGATATGTCCGGGGACACCATGGTAGTCCGCGGATTGCATGTGCCACATCCGGGCTTTTGAGGCTGGTAGTCATGGAAATGGGAGGCTAGGAGATTGGTCAATAAGGTTTTCTGGGTGTGGTGTGTAAGGAAAAACTGTGGCAGAAGGTCTGTTTGGTTAGAGGAGTGCAGATGGGTATGGCTATGGCTGTGTCTTTCAGGAGACAGGTGGCCTCATTACAAGATTTGCGGTAAGCCAAAAATGAAGGTGGAATGGTAATACCGGCATCGACTACCGGTCCGGGCCATTATGAGTCGACCACCCGACATTACTGCTACCGCGGTAATGTTGGGTGGTCGGTATGGCCCCTCTGTACCGGCATGCGTGCGTACTTGTGCCCTTCGTGGCGGGCAATACCGGGACGCCACTAACAGGAGGACATCACAAGTCACGCGGGCATGCACCTACCAGCATCCCGAAGGCGGTAAATAGGGTGTCCATGATGCCGGTATTACAGGCATCATGGATCACCTGTAAATAGCAATATGCTGTGTTCCCAACTGCCACAGGTGCACACAATCACCACAGGTGGAGGCAATGGAGTCTGTCCCAGCACGAAAGGAGCACACCCAAACCCTTTCCCACACCAAAATGATCCCACTTGCAGTTGCAATCTTGGGGCTGGAGGACATGCCTGCATTGCTACACCAGCAACAACAACAGGGACCACAGAGGAGACGCAGGAGGAGAAGGAGGGTGAGACAGGCCCAGCCAGTTCCACCAGTGTAGCCAGTGGTACCACGTAGGCAGCCACCAATCCCTTGCATCAGAGACAGTCCATACAACCTAACCCCTGTGCAGATCCACACCCTGTACCGACTGGACCGGGACACCATCACCACCATTGTGGACATGATACACAACGACATTGTCAGCCTGATTGAAATCCGCACTGCCATCCCCCCTCTACTGAAGATAGTGGGCCTCATTACAACCCAGGTGTTAAGGGGTTAACGGCACCGTAAAAGGTGTCGGCGCCGTTAAACACTTAACGCCTGATTACGAGGTCCCCTTGCGGGTTGCACTTTAACGCCTGCTTTCAGCAGGCGTTAAAAAACCACCCGCAAAGGGACCTAGGAGCTAATTACGGCACCGTAATTTAGGGTGCCGTAATTAGCGCCTTCCCCATTCCCATTGAGCCCTATGGGGTCAAAAATGGGAATGGGGAAGGGCCAATGGTGAATGGGGAATTACCGCCCCGCCAACCTGGGAATGGGGTGGTAATTCCGCCATTCACCATGGCAGAGTTGGTAATTTACCGGCGTCAACCATGGTGCTAATAGCGCCATGGTTAACGCCAGGGTCATAATGAGGCCCAGTGTCTGTGCTCCATTTCCTGGCCACAGGCACCTACCAGCAAACAGTGGGGCAGCTGCATGGCATATCACAACCTTTCTTTTCACGCATGCTGAACCAAGTGCTGGATGCCCTCCTGAAGCATGCAAGCAACTACATATCCCTACCACGGACTGCCCAGGAGCTCTTTGACACTAAAGTTGGCTTCCATGCACTGGCAGGAATGCCCAATTGCATCGGTGCCCTCGACTGCACCCATGTTGAATTGGTGGTCCCACATGCCATGGATGTGGTGTACTGCAATCGTAAGCTATACCACTCCATCAATGTGCAGATGGTATGTGACTCCAGCAAGATGATCACAAATTGTTGTGCCTGATTTCCCAGATCTACTCATGATGCAATGGTGCTACGGAACTCCTCACTACCCCGCTACATGGAGCGACATGCTGGACAACGTGCCTGGCTGCTTGGTAAATTGCCTGACAGGCCCATGGCCGTGTAATGGGGGATGGATACTCCACCTGGGTGAGATTGGAGGGGGATGCATACTCTACCTGGGTGAGATTGGGGCAGGGGGTGCATACTCCACCTGGGTGAGATTGGGGTGGTGACAGGACAATGGCCATACAGCAAAACATGGTGGCCCAAAACATCCCAACCTGGACATGACACATCATTGTCATACAAAAAATCAATGCTGCAAACCAATGCCAATATGTCAGACTTTCAAGCAGGCCACATCCCTCAACGCGTCGACTGCACTTCATCTGAGCGTACCCTCTGCAACACTATCCAGCAACATGCAGTGAGTATGCGTAATGAACATGACTGCAGCAAAGCACAACACAGGACCTGCACCCATGAGTGCCCACAAATAAATCCCACCAAGGGAATACACTGATTGTCACTGGCCCTCCACCACAGTCGTGCTGCATGCCACCATGGAAATACCAACTGATGAATGACAAATCATGATGAAACTTGTGCCAATGCTGCTAGTAGGAATACAAACAGAGTACTATACCACACCTATATGGGGTCAAAACAGTGGTAGGCATCCACAGGACATCTGCAACAGCATGCAAGTGAACACCCTGCATCATCTGTATAACACAATCCACGCCTGCAGACCATAGTACAGTACACATTATGACAAATGAACATGTGTGCAGACATCCAGGGACATGTGCATGTCAACACCAAATAGCCGCAGGCATGAGAGTGATAAGTAAAGGTGTCCTGTCAGAAATTGACTCACACATACCTCATTGTGCTCCCATGCAGGTGATTCTGGCTATCCCTTGAAGCCGTGGCTCCTTACCCCTGTTCGGAACACGCAGAACAGGCACGAGGAGGACTACAGTTGGGCTCATACCCGTACCCGTGTTGTGATCGAGCAGACCTTTGGCCTGTTGAAGGCACGGTTCCGCTGCCTCAGCAGGTCTGGTGGAGCACTCCTTTACGGGCCTGAGAAGGTGGGAAAGATAACCATGGTCTGTGCCATGCTGCACAATATGTGCCTACGGAGAAATGTACCACTGCCACCTGACATTGACCTGCATGCACCGGGTGAGGATGAAGATGATGATGATGGAGGAGAAGCAGCACTCCTGCCAGTTCGCGATGCACAAGATGGTCGTGCTGTGCGCCAATCGGTGATTGACGATTTCTTCTGAAACACTGGGATGCTGATGGCTCTGTGTTAGTCCTACACTGGGCACTGGGATTGTGTGCATATGGACACAGGGTGTGTTAGGAGGTGGGCACTGTGCACTGTCATGAATTGAATAAACACACAAAATGAACAATGTCCAGTCATGATATGATTTTGCACACAACGGGTGTATTGAAAATTAAACATCATTGTGGTTGAACCTTCCACCTCACACACACCCTCCCCTCTTCCCCCCAACACCCATACCCCCCAACACCCCAAACACCCCATATCCCCTCCCCCCAACACCCCATACCCCCTCCCCCATTTACATCCCACACATGATGTGCTATGAATGTTTTTCATCAAAATGCAGTCAGCACATGCAGGGTGGCCCTGCTACTGGCGGCCTCTCTTATGTCCTGGCGGCTGCATATCTGTGTGGCATGCACTGCGTCTGGTGAACCGGACAGGGCTGGTTTGAGCGGAGCTTGCAGGTGTGCTGGATGAAGTGGACGTGCCTGCTTGTGCATCTGACGGTGCAGGATGCTGCTGCTGCAGGTGATCGGCAATCCTGCCCACGACCTGCGTCACTGCTGCTAGACTCTCCTGTATCACCATCATGTTTTTGTTCATGGCCACAATGTTGCATCATTTGTCTTACGGATTTCCCGGTGGGTCAATTCACCCTCTGCAACGTACTGCCTGACCAGCTCAATCATCTGATCCTGGCGTCCTTGCCATCCATGCCTTATTGGTCTTCAACATGGCCCTCTGCATCGCTATGGGGGGCTGAGGCAGCTACCTCCCCGATTGAGCTGGTGGCAAAAGACTATGCCATCCGCCTCTGCTTCCACCACAGATCCAGTGTAGCTGTGTCTTCAGGTGGTGTCTCGGATGGTGTTTGCCTCTCCTGTGGTCTGCCTTTGATTTGGTGGTGCTGCTCTTTGTGGCAGTCTGGGCATTCATATTGCCCGAGAGGTTGATAGTCGTGTGCCTTCTTGGCTGGGCCTGGATCCCTTGGAGGGTGTTGTGGCCTGTGCGGCAGCCTCCTGGCCATCACTGTCAGCATCTGTGCCTGTGGGGGACCAAAAGAGGCAGGGCATCAGTGATGGTGGTACGTGCTTGATGCATACATTGGTGTTGCTCAGTTGTTCCCATTTGATGCATTGCATACTTGTAGGTGTGGCGCACAGGGTGCTTGCAATAGGGGGGGCCATGTTGGCATACGTCGGGTACTCACATTTTTGCACTGGTGTGTGCTGTGTGGCCTACCGTTGTATTGTGGTTTGCATGAAGTGTGACATGTGATGTTTTGCTGTGTGTTGGGTGTCTATTGATTATGGGATTGGCATGCAGCATGCATATCAATGTGCCAGTGTTTGGGCCACCATCTGACATGGATCTGTTAATGTGTGTATGATGGGCCATGCAATGCCTTACTTCCCTATCACATTAGTTGTGCTACGTCATGCTTTGGTTATCTGTGGTTCGTGCGGACACTCACCTCCATCTGCTGAAGACAGCACCCCCAACTCCACGTCTCCAAATCCCTCGATCGGCTCCATGCTAATGGTGCTGCTACAAGCCTCCTCCCACCTTGTCAGTTTTGTGGGAGAGTGGTCCCCGCCGCCTGTTGCCAGGCCCTCCCTGCGGTTGGCAGACATGATGTTTCAAACGCAGAGATGTAGGTCATCCCACCTTTTCTTTATGTCCATCACAGTGCGGGTGGTGGTGCCAACCGCAGTGACCTTCCTCGCCACCTCCTCCCAGATTTCTTTTTTGCACCTTAGGTCTGTTGCAAACACTTCATCAGCATGGCCAACCAATGTGTCAGCTAACATGTTTAGCTCATCATCAGAGAACCTCTTCTTGCACAGGCGGGGGGTGTATTTCCTGGTAGCTTTGGACATTTTCAGGTGACTCGGGCTGCTCTCGACTTAGCACCAGTGCTGTGTTCAGAGGATTGCGATGGATTGTGTTTTTTAAGATGGCCACCGGAGCATTTCCCATTCCGTCGCAATGATGTTACTTCCGGGTCCGGTATGACGCACCCGGTATTAACATGATGGTATTGCCGGGTCTGTTATTTAGAGGTTGCTCACGAGCGGAGGCAGTATAAGCGGGTTTCGTGATGCCGCTATCAGGGGTTTGGGGGGTCTTTAACGGCATGGCAGTGCTGCCATTACCGGCATGGAGGTATGTGCATGCACGTGCTCTCGTAATCAGCCACTCTTTGCAACGTGGAGGGTACACGGACACGCTAGTAGCGCCATGCCGGTAATGACAGTGTTTTTACCGCAGATCTCCTAATGAGGCCCAGTGTGTCTGGATTTTGGGAGACTCTTGGGTTCATTGGCTGCAGGTGTATGCAAACCACTGTGGAGTGGCTGCACATTTTGGATTCCATCATGTGGATTTGCACTGGTATGGGGTGCATGGAATGAGGTGGCTGGATTTGGTTCCTCTTTGTGCCACTTTGGTGATGCACCATCATCCAGACATTCTATTATTCATTGTGGAGGGAACAGTTTAGGAGATGTTACTGGAATCTCACTGCAGTTTGCAATGAAGGAGGCACTTGTGAAAGTCATGGACATGTTTCCAAACACCTGAGTAATTTTTTCTCGCATTGCGCAGAGACAGACATGGCTTCGCTCTTCTTCATTTGGTCCGCAAATGGAGAAAGTGACGCGCAATATCAGCAAGGCTGTTTGTGCCTTTTTGAGAGATGTTGACATGTCGTCCTTCCACAATGAAAATATTACATTTCGTAGCACGAATATTTTTCGCAGAGATGGAGTCCATTTTACTCATCGTGGCAATTAGTTTTTTCTGTGAAATATCAAAAAAGCATTGCAGCCCTTTTTGCAAGTATAAGAAACATTTTTCCAGTAGATGTTGCCCTCTTCTACCCTTCCAAAAACAAACAAATATCACAAAAGGCTCTTTTCAGAGCCACAACTTTCTCCCTAAAAAGAGTGCAATGTTTTTGAAAGTGCCACCCACTGCATTGTTTTAATTGTCCGCGGACTCCCGCGCTGTCAGTGGACTACTCAGAATACCCAGGGCCCTGCACCATTTCATTGGCACTTCTATTTTTAAACTGTGAAAGGTGGCTCTGAAAACAGCCTTTTTTAGGGGGTGGTTGGTTTGTTTTGTATTTTTTAGTTTTTTTTTTAGACATGACACATAAGGAAAGGAAGGAAGGAAGGGAAGGGAGGGTAGGGAAGGGGCACCAACCACAGGGATAAGAAAGGGCAAGTGGAGAGAGAAGATTTTGGGTGGGCCTCACTTGGATAGGTGGCACTCTTTCTCATACTCCCGGACCGAAGCCTCGAAAGCACTCCAAAATTGTTGCCCCCCTGCAGAGTACCGCATCGCAGTACCTGCACAATACAGTGACCCTCGAAAGGTAAGGACCTGCTGCGTCGCGTATGGCCTGAGAGGCTGATTCAGGGATGCGCTGTCCCACAGGAGTGTCTCTTGTGGTGGCAGGAGCGGATACAGAGGATGTTGTAGAGGAACTCAACCTGCTATTTTGTTCAATGGTGACGACCCTCCGAACTGCCGCCTTGTGGTTGTACCTCAGGTGTGGCCGCTTGGAGGTGGTCCCGTAGCTGTACAGACCTGGTTTGCCATGACCGAGCAACTTTTTGCACTCAGTGCAGTGCACCTTGGCTGCACATGCCTTGGGTACCCCTCCAACGGTGGTGAAGAGCCTCCACACCCAAGACTCACACTGGCTGGCAGTAGTAAGGACTTCCACTACCTGATCCTCCTCTTCCTCTTCATCCTGCTCTACATCGCCAAACACCTGTTCCCCTCTCCAGGCCCTTGGGAAGGTGGTGGTGGTGGAGGTGGTTGGGGTGGTGCTGAAGCCGAGGCAGCAGCAGGAGTAGCCATGGTTGCCATCTGATGTGCAGTATTCTTGTAAAAGTAGCTCAGCACAGCAGGAAAAGCAATGTGAGGAAACCAGCTATATTCAGCAATGCTCTGTCCTGGTATCCAAAAACAGAAAACAGAATGAGGAGCAGCACTGGAGTGTGGTCTTTTATAGGGGTGCTAGGGAGCGCTCCATGAACAGCCGTGTGCTTCGCAGACACTTTGAACACCAAAGAGAGCTCAAAAAGCTCCAAAAAGTGTCTAGATCACCAGGGGCATGGTCTTGGACCTGTGCAAGGGTGAAGTTTCACATTAAAACACCTTGGATTGCTCAAAAAAGCACTTTTTCAGTGTCCGGGGGCCCGGACACTGCCTGCGGACATGGGCCTATGCTGAGCATGGGTGTGGTCACATGTTGACATCGCAGACGTTCGCGGATGGTACGGGTGTCCGTAGGACACCTATTGCTTAGGATTGGTTGTACGCATGTGCATAGGTGTTCTACAGACAGGGTTGGGCTCCACCGGACTAATTAAAAGTGCAACACACATGCAGCGGACAGTTCCGGACAGGCGCGATGTTTGTAGGACCTAAAAGTGGGATGCGCATATGTTTAGGTGTCCTGCGGACAGGACTAGGTTCCCTAAACTAATTAAAGGTGCATCTCAACTTTGCGGACATGCGGACAGGCTTGGTGTTCTGCAGACACCTCCATTTTGACAGCACAGACAGATTAAGTGTCCGTAAAACACTTCTATTTTGGTCAATTACGGACATTATACAAATTATGAAAGGGAGGGGGAGCATTAATTGACACATATACAGGGGAATTGGGGTTTTCTAGAGGTTGGGTGGTAGGGGAGGAAAGGATTGAGGTTTCATCGTAATGTTTTTGGTGATAGGGAATTTGTGGGGATGGTTGGCTGGGGCAGGGAGAAAGGGGTACAGGTGGGGCAGTTATATTTAATTTTCTCCATTATATGTCTTTGTACAAAGTCTTTCTAATCAACAAAACTGTTCAATAATTGATCCATTTGTTCTTCCAAGTGCGCTAGATGATTTTGTACATTGTCACTTTGTTGTTCTGTTTGGTTTTGCAGATGTACATGATGTATGGTTTCTGGGGCATTGCTGTTATTTTCTGTATGTACTGTTAAAGAAAAAACAATGTGTCAGGTACATTTGAAACAATGTATATTAATTGGTTTACTTTGGAAACTGTACTGTGTACCAATAGTATCACTGTCTTCACTCATTTCATCCCAAGGAAAATGTTCTTCAAAACAAGGGTGTTAGACATTTCTGTGTTAAATAAAAGAAATTCTTTTTCAGTGTAATATATTGAACAAAGTGTGTTGCTCTAGTAATCAATGCAGTACACTTACCAGTTTGTTGTTCAGTTGTGCTGTTAGTGCTTTGCAGGTGTGCTGTTGACAGTTGGTTTGCAGTTTCTGTATAAAGCAGCAGTGAGGTAATTCTGCTGGAGGCTTAGGTTATTTTTGTTTTTGGTGTGTTCCATTATGTTGCATATCTTATGGAATTGCACTATAGTTTTCTTAAATATAGAGTTTGTAGACCCAGTTTATTCTTTTTTGTAATTCAGTTACGTAGTGCTCTTTCAACATGCTCAGTGTGTTTGTTGTACGCTACAACATTGTAAGATACCCCCAGAACTTTTGGGCAGTGTGGATGCTACCCGGTGTCCGGGGACAATCACATTTTCTGCGGACACTGAACCCATCAGAATGGAGTCAGCGGGTTCAGTATGTTGTATGGTACATCTGTACAAACTAAGGGTATCCTGGTAAAAAAAAACTATGAAATTCAGTGAAAAAACGTTAAAGGGACATCATGGTTAAGTTGCACTAATAAAAACCTATGAAATTCAGTGAAAAAACATTGTTAAAGGGACGTTATGGCTCAGTTGCCGTAAAAAAAAGCTAGGAGGAAATTTGGCAGTTATAGTAAGCTAAGCAACCATAACTCACCCCACCACCGTGCACTGCTAAGACTAACACCCATGACATCAAAGATGTATATATTATTTTTTCAACTATGAGTGAGGCAAGCCATGTGTTTATGTAAAAAATGACAAAATTTAAAAAGCAAGAACTAATACAACAAATATGCTATCAAAATTAGTCTCTTAAATTTCCCAGAACTCTACTCTTCAGACACCACCAAACGATCTTTCAAGTCAGAGTTCACTGGTAACTCCTTTGTTTTTTATTTTTATTTATTACATTTTTTTGTATGCTCCGTCACTCTTTGGTCACAGTTCTATGCAGCTCTAGCACTGACCGGTGTGATGGGTCCCTGATTCTCTTTTCCCTCTGGTTCCTGGTAGCTGTGCAGGGAGGCGGCACTCTTGCATCGTTTTATGTTGGTGATGTCGACCCATGGGAAACGTTGATAACTGATGTAGTATTCAATTATTTTTTGTCTTTTTCTATGCCTCTCTCTCTCTCTCAAAAATTGAGAGAGAGAGAGGTATTTAGCCATTGACATCAAATAGCCATGTAACTTATTTCTCAGGACAGTCACAGTGCTCTCTATATCTGTTAAATATGGTGAATCTTCATGGAGGGGTCTACTGAAAAATGCATTCTTTAGTTTAATCACTGTGAAATGGGTGGTTTATTATTCAATCCCTTTCAAAACCCCACATCATAAGGGCTGGTTGTCCATATTGTGCTAGGTACTTTTACCAAATATTCCTCCATAAACCATGGTACTTGCTTAGCTAGCATTATCCATTGTGGCACCTCCCTGTTCTCGAATTTTCAACTGATAATGTATAGAAATTTCAAAAATGACCTCAACATCTGAGTCACTGGGCTTCATTCTGAGTCTGGTAGTAACCCTGGCAGTTCTACCGGCGGGTTGCCGCCGGACTCAGAATAATTTACTGATGCCTGACCTCCCGGTGCCACTGGCTCATTATGAGTCTGGTGGCCGGAAAGTCAGGCTCCGGTATATCTGTTAATCCCCATACCCATAGAGTCCTTTTGGACTCTATGGAAGTGGGGACACGGAAGCACCAGCACCGTTGCTAATGGTGCTGGTACTTCTGTGAGCAGTCTGCCTATCATGGCTGCTGGACACGGCAGGGTCAGACCTGTCGGCCACAGCGGCTCTGGCAGGCAGACTCATTTTTTGCCGGTCCAGAAACAAGGGTGCCAGTGACTTTATCAGCAGCCTTGTTTCCGGACCACCAAAAGTATAATGAGGCCCACTGTCTTAAAAAAATGTATCATCTGTCAAGCCAGTTTGCCTGTTTGCCAGTTCACCCCCTCGTCATCTGTTCCCTGTAAAATCACCCTGTCCCCACTGACTACAGCCACTTCCAATTCAATTATAATCAATTTTCCTTCTGCTACATCTGTAGGTACCTCTGCTCTGAACAGAAATTCTGTGGTTAATCTCAATAGCTGCCCTGTAATGCGGACAAGCCATGCTAACATCACTTTTACGCCATAAAGGAATATTTTGGGATCTGTTGGCACTCCCCTTTGCACTTTTTGCCCATAAAATGCTTCTATGTATTCTCTTGCTGCCTGGAAATACATGCCTGGTGTGGCACATATTATCCTATCCTGTGTGAATGATATTGTCATGTTTAATTTTTGCTTGAGGTCTCTCTCCCCAATATGTTAACAAGTGCCTTACTGTCTGCTGTCCTACCATTACAGGCAAGCTTTTAGTGAATTGAACCATATTTGTCACCCCAGAGAACCCTTGTGTGCCCATAGATATTCCTGACATTGGAAATGTCCCCTCTCCGGCACTGGATTTTGTCGCTCCAATGTCAACTGATTATGAAAGTGTTCTGTTCCCTATAGTTACTCCCACCCTTGGTTCCTGTTTGGGTCTGTAGTTACTAATAGGATAGGGTACATCAAATCACTCTGTGGGCGGTCCTACGGTGGGTACAGATTCAGTCCTGTCCCTGTGAAAATATTCCGTCCAACCACCATCACCCCTCCTATCCCGGGGGGGGTCAGTGTCTGTGGTAAAATGTTTGCATCCCACTCTCTCAATACTTGTTGTGGTTATCCTTTATTCTGTGGTTGCTGTGGCACTATCTGTGCTTGTGTGTGTGGCATTTGTGGTTGCTGCATTGGTTGCATCTGCTGTGCTTGTGTCTGATCTTGTGGATATTTTGTGGAGTTCTAATACCCATAACCTTATATGGTGGTGGATATGCCACCCCCCTCTTGGCCCATATTGCACTGCACCTTACTGCATTGCTTCTCTATTTATGCACACTCATAAAATGTGGCCTACTTTCCCACATGTAAAACATATTGCCCCGGGGCTCCCAGGCCCTCCAAAGCATGGCTGTCCCCCACCAAACCCTCTTTGTGGTGCCCCAAATCCTCCTCCTCTCGGGGCAAACCCTCTTCCTCCCCTGGGGTAAAAGTTATTCTCACCTCTTCCCTCAAAATGGCCACCCATATCTTGCTGCGGCATGGCAGTTTCTTGCCCATTGTTCACTTTAATACTGCCCCCTCTACTGCCATTCTAGATCATTTTTATGCACCAATTATGCCTAGTCGATCTTTTATCTCCAATTTTCTTTTGGTCTTTCCTGTTTTAACCTACAATGGTGGACAATAGTCAATTGTATCTCTGGCCACAGTCTCATTTCAATCCCTGCAATCTTATTTAGCTGCCACTGTACTTCTTCAGGAACACCATTAAATAAAATATGATAGAACACATGTATATTTTTGTCCCATTCATCTTTGGTTTCTAAGCACCACCATTCCTTAATGTCCTGAATATATGCAGTGGGGTCCTGACTAGGTCCCATCTTTCTAGTCATTATGGCACTCTTGTCTGACTGGTCTGGAACTAGCATCCTCAATGCTTTCCATACATTTGCTCTGCAATTATTAAATGGTGACCCATCATATTTAGTGGTGTTTTGTTCTGTCACTGTGGAATAGCCTGCTCTCTTCGACACGTCCTCTGCCTGTTCATCTAATATGGACGCAAATAGGCTTTTCATGTCACCTAATGCAATTCCAGCTGTTTCTCACTCTAAAGGGTAGATCCATGTACCTGCTCTTGCAGTAAATGATGGCAATTTATCCATTAAATTATGTTTATCTGTCTGGTGCCATTGCGTTGAAAGTGGCAGCCCTAATCCCTTATGGAGCAGCAGGAATTGCGATATCCCTTTCTTGTGCTAGGGTGAAGCTATGTGAGATTTCCTTCGTGATGTCTCAGCTACACGGTTTTGCTGGCATTCTGGCATGTCTCTTAATAAATATGGTGATCTATGGTCTTGATTTATTGGCAGTACTGCTCTGAGGGGTGGATATATGCTTAAATATGGCCCCAACAAATCTGCTATTTATCCTACTGCTGGTCCTGTGGTATCCATTGGTGGGGCCTGCACTGCCTCTCCTTCCCCGTCTTCATCATCAACGTCTATCCAATCTGTCTGTCACTTTCTGCATGCCTGTCATCCTCAAGTATGAGATCAAAACTCACTCTCTTAACAGGCTCCCTTATATATGTTCCACTCATTACCTCTGACAACATGTATCTGCCCCCATTTTCTGGGGTTATTGTCCCACTTCCTTCTCCCCACATTTCTCGCATCATATTTCTGCTCACGCTTTGGCTCACCTCCTTCCTCCTCTGTTCAATTTCTTCCTTTTCTCTTGTTATTGTCCTCTTAGTCTGATTTAGTCTCTTTATATGCTCATCCCTTTCTCTTACCTCCCTTTTTCTTGTTTGCCTTTCCTGTTCCTCTCTCTGTGCTTTCTCTGTCTCTCCATTCTCTCTCTTTCTCTCTCCTTTAATTTTGCTCTATGGCCTCATATGTCTCTCTTCTAAACTCCTCTCTCACTTCTTCCTTTCTTCATACTGTACTATCCTTACATAACTATTTTCTGTGTCCTTCCCATCTAGTTTGGGTATTATCTTTCCTCCTACCCACATCTCTCATTCAAACATTTTCTCTCCACTACCTGTTGGTGCGCTTCTCATCCTGGATTTCTCCCCACCACCTGTCCTCATGTCCCTTACTCTATAGAGTTTCTCCTTAGTAGCTTAGTTGTTGTTTTAGACTCTATAGCGTTCTGTTGTCCTACTCATCTCTTAACTGCGCCTCTAAGCTTTGCTCTGCTCTACTCTCCATTGAAAATAATGGCACCTTCATTTTCACTACTTTCACCCTCCTCTTACTATCATCATTAGGGGATTCATATCTGGGATTGCCATACCCTGCTGCTGCCTCTTGTAATGGGTATATTCCTGGGATAATCGGGGTCAAGATGATCTTTTCTAGAGGGGGCGGTGCTATGGGCTGTGTGCAAACGCTTACCACAGCTCCAGTATGCCTAACCTGCTTTGGAGCTTCTTACCCTTGTATATAGCATGAAGATATGTGCACATATGCTGGAGTACAGCCCTCAAGTGAGTGCCCTCTCGTGGCTATGGCATGAACATTTTGCCAGCGGTATGTTTCACCCACGCGGCATGATTTTTACCAGTGTTTGCAATATATCTAGGGAACGCCTGGCATAGGTATATGATAGGTGTATCAGACATAGTGACACAGTGGGCAATGCACAACTTAGCACTACACAAATAAACAATGCAAATAATGTTGAGCTTACCAATGATTAGAAAGAAATGTCTTCACAGTTCGCTCACACTTTTCTCTTACTCACACCCCCACTCCTTTACAAATCCCCATTACAATTTGACCACTTGTGATCGTTGTCTGAGGCCATGCCTCAATGTCCAAATCCTACATCTAGGTCAAAACATAAAAATCTGCTCACAATCAAAATATCCATACTTACCCCACCAACCTCTATCAAACAATACTGCCTGCTGCTCTGAAAATACATAAAGAAAAATATCTGAACTGAGTCAGAAGCGGCTGTGCGGGTGCGAGACGTGAGATACGTGTGAGTTCCCAGTGTGGCTTGACTCGCGGTGTATGGTACTTTCCTCTCATTCCTTTGGGAGCTCCGCCGGAGGACATTGCTCTTACCCTCCTATGCCGCGGACCACAAAGCTGGTGTGTTGGTATTACGGGTGCCGTGTCGCGCCACGCTGTGTTGCTGTGCTGAACCAAGCTGACATGGGCTGAGAGGGTTCCTGACTGCACCGAGGTATTTGTAGCGCAACATTGGTAACGCCAGCAACAGTGTGCGTAGTGCGTTAACGTTAGCAACGGTGTGTGCAGTGGGTTTCTCATGCTCCTCATGTTCCTCGTTGGTCGGAGGAGTGGACAACAACTTTAGCAACTTTGACCCTTTATTGTCAGGTATATTTCTTTAACGGGACAAAGTGATTGGGTAAACCTGCTACAAAGCAGGAGTCTCCAGGGTCCTTACCACCTCCCCAGCTCCCTCCCCCCTTGTAAGAGTGGGCAAAGGCGTGCTTCTGGAATTGGAGCGTGCCTCGGGTGTAATCTGCCCACTTCCCTTCCTCCTTTAACCCCCCTTCCTCCCTTCCGCCCCCTTTTGCAAATACCCGAGCTGGGACTTGGATACACAGTGCCTGGTAAAGCATCAAGCCGCACCAAAATGGCAGGAATATGGGGTAATAAACCCTATGGCCTGCGCTCTAGCAAGCAGCCCATACCTAATGACAGTGTAGGGGCAAAGGATGTAGGTGAAAGACCCCAGGCACCATAAAAAGGCCTGCTAGACACCTTTTTTCTGCTAAAACACCAGAATTGAAATAGCTGCGATAAACCAGGATTGCAGCACACCTCAACTAGAGTGTGAGGGCAGTTATGTTCCTCTGGGCTTGGACAATGACTCCCTCCTACAACTGTGCTACGCCTTGCAGGACCAAGTGAACACGCAGGTGGTAGCACACGAAGAGGAAGCTAGAACCAATAGGCCAGCAACAGAATGCCCTCGACTGAAAATGGGAGAGGCAAAGAGTGCTCAAAACCCTGGGGATAAGACGCACGGAGAGGAGAAACTAGCAGAGACAAATGGAATGCAGGATATGCCAAATGAGGCCCCATTGGCACTGCACAATGAGCCACTGCATGCATTGCCTCCTGCAAGGGAGCCTCGACTCTCTGCAAGCCCCAATATGTTATTTGACTCAGCTAATCCAACTCATGAGTCTACCCAAACAGAGTTTAGTACGCATGGAACCTTGCACACAAGCTAGGCGGTGCTCAACTTTGCGGTGAAAATCCTATTGAAATTGTGTGGTACTATCCATGAAGACCTGAAAGCTTAGGGAAGGTAATTGCTGCCCTCTATACACACCTGGGAAGGGAAAATAGGAGTACAGTCCCGCCTATTATTGACTTGAGGGGTGATATACCTCCAACTAATCCCCTGAGCAGCAATGGAGGTGAGATAACTACGCCAACTTTGGATAAAGTGAGTGACCCTAATACGGGTGTGGGGAGAATTGCTGCGGGGAAAAAAGGAGAAAAACCTGCTGTGGCCCCCTTGTCTAGGAGACGGACTCGACTGGTCGAACAAACGTCTGATAAATGGTTGAATCCAACAGAAGTCGGCTCTGGCGAGCCTGGAAGAAAGTGTGCAGGTGGTGGCGCCTCCCCCGCTGCGAAACTCGACCCCACGTCCTAGGGGCAACAATATATCAAAAAAACGACGCAAGCGGGCAGCTCGGAGAATGAGAAGGTCGGCCCAGGCTGTGGGCACCCTAACAAGCTGGCTGCTAGAAGAACATCAGAATCAAGAAGGCCCAGTGCCCTCGGAGCAGCCGCAGGGGGACATGAGACTTAATCATATACCCTCAGCTGATCCCTCCCCGCGCCCTCCACTGCCATCAGCTAAATTGTTACCCTCGGATTCTGAGGAACAGTCATGCTCGGCCTGGTCTCAACCGCCAGTGGGGGGAGAGGCGCAGGGTTCGCCAGCTAGTAAGATATAAGAAAGGTGACAATCTTGCTGGTGGATAGTAACAAACTTGGGCCCCAATTAAATCGGCCCACATTGTTTGCTCTGTTCGCCAAAATTCCTTCCCTCCGAATACTGAACTCCAGTGATGTTCACGTTGTGGAACCCCTATGGATGCCTGGAGTAAAACTTACCACAATACATTGCTGCTTGCCGGAAACTGCATCAATGATAAGTGCGAATCAGGCGTCCCTGGGTTATCTAGGATATACCCTGGATCCACCAATTCCTAAAGCACCATCCATAGAGGAATGCCGGAAATGCAAATGTGCCGTCTCTACAAATGCACTGACTGCAGGAAGAGAAAGAGCTGCCATCAAACTCACAGATGAACAAGGCTGGGAGTGGCTTCAAGAAATGTTCGCTCAAAGGAAAGGAGGGTGAACTTCCACCATAATGAGCTGGAACACTAGGGGCTTCAGCCATTGGATAAATGCAGGGGCCTCCTGCGATTGGCCATTGTTATCCGACCTTTTTCTACTACAGGAACATGGGTCACATTTGATGTGGAATTTGATGGCTATGTTACCTTTCAGTCTTTGGCAACAAAGGGTGATTTGGGTAGACCTAGGGGCGGCCTATTGAGCAGTGTTAAATCCTCTTACAACCTCAGGTTGCTCCACGGGGGTTGCCTGGGGGGAAACTTACTGGTAATACAGATATCCCCACCCGGGGTTTGGGGAGGGCATAACGATATATTGGTGGCCAATGTGTATAATCCCCGGGGGAAACTATTACGGAAGCCCTAGGGGACACATTGGACTCAATATTGACCTCATGGTGCATGGGAAAAGACCCAGCACCTGTATTACTCTGTGGAGACCTAAATGCTAAATGCCTTGACCTGGAAGGGTGCAGGAACTATGCCCTAGTCACCAACTATTGTAGTCTACCACTGGTTAGGAGCAACCCTAAAGGGAAAATGTGGCTTGACATTTGCAAGGAGTGGAATTTGACAATGCATAATGGTTGTTTACTGAGCGACTCCACGGGAAATTGCACATGGGCTATTAGGGCAAAATGCACAGTCTTGGACTACATGGCAGTGTCGGAGTGCCTTTTGGGACACGTTGTGCAACTGCGTATCTCCCTGAATAATTATAGCGATCATGTAATTTTAAAACTGAGCATGGAGGGAGGTATGAAGTCCATATATGTGGGTGCTTGTCATGGGGTTACACCAAACCATGCAGGAAATAGGATTCGGTGGACTCAGTGTAATATTGAAAAAATGAACACCACCACCTTCCCCACCCAAATAGAAATTAAACAGTTGCTGTGGGGAAAAAACCCAGAGGAGATAGAACAGTGGATACTCCAAACCACCCAGTCACTTTTCAAGAGAGCTATTGTCCTGGGGATGGGATGGAAGGCGGGGGGAAACGTTGTCTTTGATAAGAAACGGGAGATGCGCCACTCAATTCGAGCACTAAGAAGGACAATTGCGAATGTGGATGACTATGGGCCGATAAAGGCCCAAACTCAGGGATGTCATTTGGGGGTCGCCAGAGGTCGCTACTGCGACCTCTGGGTCTGTGGGCTGCGACCTCTGTGGTTCCCTTGCGACCGCTGTATTTTCTTTTTTTGAAAGCATTTTTTTTTTACGGACTTGCTGGCTGGAAGGGAAGTGCCTGTTGCTGCCTTCGCTCGGATATTTCAATGATCACAGTGAAGGCAGGCTGCCCTTTCTTCATCATCGAGAGGAAAAAGGAAGAAAATGCCTATTCTTCCACGTGGTCGTTCTCGTTTCTCCAATTTCACAAAAGCTGTGTATTTGTATTTGTATTTATTTATTTATAAAGCGCAGCCAGGCCAGGGGGCATAAGGGCGCGTAAGTTAGATCTGGTTACAGTTACAATTTAAAACAGTCAACAATGGTTACGTTACAGTTACATATAGGTACAAACATAGTATTGCAAGTGTGTACAAATATACATTAAATTACAAGGTGTGTCGGCGGCAGTCAGGAGGTTAGGCAGTCATAGAGTCCAAATTATGAAGCCAGCACTTAGTGTTGTGTTTGAACAGGTTGAATGCGGATTCTGCTCGCAAGGGTGCAGGGATAGTGTTCCATAATTTGGAAGCTTGTACAGGGAAGCTAGCTACACCCGAGTTATGAAGTTTGAATCTCAGTATGGTCATGGTGTTAGTTTGTGCTGCTCTGAGTGGTCTTAAAGAGGTGTGGGGTGTAAGTTGGTTCGTAAGGTATGCTGGCACAAGGTTGGCCCTGGCTTTGTGTATAAGGGCCAGCGTTTTAAGGGATATTCTATGTTCGACAGGGAGCCAGCGTAGTTTACGTCTGGTCTCGGATATATGTGCCTTTTTGGGAATGTTGAGGGCAGCCCTGATGGCATTGTTTTGGACAATTTGCAATTTGTTGATATTTTTGTGACTAGTGCCCAAGTAAAGAGCATTACAGTAGTCTATTTTGGATAGGACTAATGCTCGGGCAAGAGTAATGCAATTGGGTGCGGAGATGAACGGTCTACATGCAGTGATCAGCTTACAGGTGTATGCGGCTGATGATGCTACTGCATTGGTTTGTTTGGAGAAGGATAAGGTGGCATCGATGTAGATACCAAGGGTTTTAGTGTTATTTGACACAGGGATGAGATTGCCATCAATGGTAAAGGCTTTGAATGAGGGATTAGGATTTTTGTCTACAAGTGTCGGACTGCGGCTGCTGGGCTGGCACACTGATTGAGTAAACATCCCTGCCCTTCCATGTGACCCTGCAACAATGAAAACTCCTGAGAGGGGGATGTGAATCCTGGTCTGTGCGGGGCTCATTAAGCTCAAAAGGGCCATTTAATCAAGCATGGACGGCGGGACAGACTTGCAATGAATTTCTTTTCCATTAAGAGAGTTCATGTGCACATAAGGTCCAGGCAGAGCGAGGACACACGGCATGCTGCAGCAGGCATCATTAACTTGCAGTGCTTCAGTAAGTACGCTAGTTGTTTTATCTTAAGTGAACTGGTGCAAGGTTGTCACATCCAATACAATTGGAGGTTCTTGCGTTTTACAGCCACACGCAGACAAATGCTTAAAAAATGTATGATATTATATGGCATTTATAAAACGCCTATACACAAGTGTTGCAAGGCGCGTTATAAATATATTTATATGGAAATTAAAACACATTGGTGAAATGCCAGTGGCATCAAAGTGGAAGTTAGGGGTAGCTGAAGCTACCCCTACATAGCGTTGCTGGTTAGCAATGCCCAAAGGGTTTGCAGTGAGTTGCTTGGGAATTTTTATAGGGGTGCAGCGGTGCATTTTTTGAGTTTTATGGATGTCTGCATAGGATGACTATGTTGTTGTTTGTAATGTTGGTGTGTAAGCTAATGGGGCCTGTAGAGAGCATTTGTGCTGGAAAGCAGTACAGTGGGAGCTCGGGTGCTAGGTTACATGTAGGTTTTTTAACGATGGTTCCCGTGATGTCACTTTGGGGGGGTTCAAATGACATCACTTCCTGTAATGTCATCAGAGGTCAAGGGTCGTGTGATGTCACTTCCGTGACCCCTGGCATTTTGGTGAAATGACGTCCCTGCCCAAGGTAATAAAACGAAAGTTTCGATCCTGGCTACGAGTATATCGCCAAACTCTACAGAGAGCGCAGTGGCAAAAATTCACTGAAATGCTCTGCAGTAGAAACAGCAGCAATATATGGCACTTCTTAGTTAAGGCAAGGGACAAGCAGAAGCTAAAAGTATTGAATCCTATCTCAGGGGAAACATGGGCTAACTATATTGCTAATACATTTTATAAGGAGGGGGTGAATACTACTAGGTTGCCTATGTGTGAAAAACTGTGGCCGCTCCAAATTAGCCACAAAATAATAAAACAAACAATTGTGAAACTAAAGTCTTCCAACGCACCGGGCCCAAATGGATTGGCAGATGCAATATTGAAAAAAGATCCTAAACTCTGGGCGCAGGTGCTACTCACGTTATTCTCCCGCATCTGTAGAACTCACCAATTTCCATCCTCGTAGAAAAAGTCTCTACTGATTCCTGTGTATAAAAAGGGCGACATGGGCTCACCTGCTAACTACAGACAATTGGCTATGCTGGATGTCACTACTAAAATCTTTATGACACTGGTACTAAGAGAAGTAGAAGCTCGGGTAACAGAAAACCAGATCCTACATTATGCACAAACAGGATTTAGACCTGGGGCTTGTACCTCCCACAACATTCGGGTGCTTGATCAGTTGATCAATAACACTTCTAGTAGCAGGGAGTGCACCCTGTATATCGCTTTCATAGACTTCAGCAGTGCTTTTGACCTGGTGGTTCATGAAACCCTATGGTCAAAACTTAGATCCATGAATTGCCCGTCCTGGCTAATAAACATTCTAACTGTACTCCATAGTGACACCTCCACTAAAGTACGCCTCAACGATAATGGTGATCTATCTACTACGATGCTTACCAATGTGGGGGTGAAGCAGGGCTGCGTGACGGTGCCCATGCTGTACAACCTCTACATTGCAGACCTTCTAGAGCGCATGGCCTTGAAATCAAACTGCCCCCCTAAGTTAGGTAATTACTCCTATCACTGGCATGCTCTATGCCGACGATCTAATTTTATTCGACCAGACTCTATCCGGCATTAAGAGCATGCTAAATGAGTTGGCAGATTATGCCTCCCAGCTAGGCTGATCATCAACCTTGCTGAGACCAAAATCGTTGTGATAGCCCATAAAGGCCCAAACCACATTGCTATAGATACAAAACTGGGGACCATTGCAGTGGTAGTCTCTTATCCCTACTTGGGGTTGGAATTCAAAGCACCTACCAACTATGAATAAATAATTATATACAAAAAACGTAGAGCTAAGCTGATAACACTTGAGGCATGTAAGTTCGGAAGGGAAATGGCGGCCTTTAGTACGGCAGGAATATTAAAACTTTACCAACTGTGTTTTGTCCCTGCCATTCTTTATGGCATGGAGGCACTGGCCATGCAAGATCTGAAGTGGCTAAACACATTGGAGGGCCACTGTTAGCATGCAGTGCTGGGGCTGGGTCCGTCCTGCTCAATGCGGTACCTACGCCTAGAGCTGGGCCTCATATCCCTGAGGGGCATGGCACTACACGCAAGAGGAGTTGTTTTTTTGTTGGAGAAGCAGGGCAATGGCAGGTTGAATGAAAGATAGATCTCCAACATGAGGCTAGCTGGAATTCTTTTGCACATTGTCCGTCCAGTTCATTTTATGTAGCACCATTTCTACTTTACTGGATACCACATAAGATATTACATTCTATTTAGAAGGAACAGGATGACGGTAATACATGTGTAGCATCTATGCTTCTCATGGTCACCTTTTTTTTCTTGTGGCCAACATTAAATATGTTCTGGATGAAGGTGGCAGAAGCGATGATTTTATTCTTAGTTTTTGTAGCCAGAAGGAAGGTAAATATATTGTATATTATCCTGAGCATTCTAGGAAAAGCTAAACTATACATGGAAGAGTGTTGCCGGTGGGCTATAGGGGGAAGACAACGTAAGTTCATTAAAACATTTTTTTTACATCACACCGTTTCTGCTTCATAAGTACTCGGTGATCTCTATTTGTGTTTTATGAGTGGTCTAGAATCGCTACCACTCTGAAAATGGAGCAAAGTATTCAAATGGGAGAAAAAGCAAACTAGAAATTGGACTACGTATGCTGAAGTAAGAGGATTTAAAGACCAAAATCAAACATGTACATCATGTGTAGAAAAGAAGGGGCTGTGGGCTATGAGGATTGTAGTCACCATGGATGTGTAAGTTGAGGTTTTAAACAGCCAATCGGTCAAATCTTGCATTCCTTCTTGAACATGAATCCATCGAAAAGTGCTTCCAGAAAGCATTAAAGCATGTGGAGTAGACCACGTGGCCACTTTGCAAATGTCATTAAGTGAAAAATGCTTCTGGGGCGCTCTAAAGCAGCATTCGATTGTACCAGACATGTGTATATGCACTTTGTTAAGGTTTATAACACACTCTATGTAATTAACCACCCACCTGGCCATGGTTGCTTTGGCTACTTGGGGGACAGGGGAGGAACCCGCATATGTGATGGAGTTTTTTAGAAGACCAGTTCTATTTGGAGTGCTGAAGATAACATGTGAGTGCTTTTGACACATCAGGGTTATGTAGATTAATTTCTTGCTTGCCAACACATGAATCCCCCCGACTCCCCCCCCCCCAAAAAAAGACAGGCAGATGCATTTCCTGGAATATAAATTTGTGAAATGCCAAACAACCATAAGCATAAATGAAGGGTGAACATGGAGAACCACTTTATCCTTGTGGAACTGGGTGAACAGGTCTCTGCAACTGAGGGCCTGGCGTTTGCTGATTGGTCCAGCTGATGTGGGAGCCGTAGGAAATGCTGTCTTCCATGTCATCAGACTGATGTCCACTGTGGCCATGAGAGCTAATGTTTGGTGCATAAGTGTGGAAAGTACAACCACAGGATCCCATTAGGGCCAGGGCCACTGGATTATGCAGTGAATACACAGTACCATCTGTATTCAGATGTGAACTTGCCGCCGAAAGGTAAATGTGGAAGTAGTCAAGTTTAAGACCTGAATTGGCTAAGCTAGATCTGAACGAAAGTAGATCAAGTGATGCCCGAAAGGGCTCTGAACCCTTTGCAGAGACCAACGGCAGAAGCATACACTTTTGCTGCAGGGTTGTGGTCTAGTGGATGACTTATGTCCCACTTGATGGAGTGCAATATTTTCAGCTGAGTGGTGAAAATGCACTAAGTGCTAAGGGATCAATAAGTTAAGGAAAGCGACCAAGGGGAGGGTTGGAAGATCAACTCCAACCCACTCAGTGCGTACACAAAAATCTGGCTCAATAGACTCAGACATTGGAAACATCTGTAGAAGGATATCAGATCGTTCCAGAATGTTTGAGAAACAATACCGCAGTGGCCAAAACAGCACTTTCAGGAGCATTCTGCAATTTGGATCTTTCACCACATCATGTTCCAATTGGCACTAGCAAGCCTCTTGTGGCATGCTATTGAGTGAATCTGCTGGTATGGTATATGCCCGACAGATAACTGGTTAGAAGAAAAATCTGCTTAGGTTTAACTCAATGCCAGAGTTAGAGGGCCAGACTGCTGAAGATGAGCAACCTACTCAACTAGCAAAGCTTCCCCCACAATACACCATAATAAACATTGACGGTACCCCCATCACCATCTCCAAACAAGTAAAAACTTTAGGAGTCTATTTGATAGGTCCGCACCGGCCACACATCTTCCCCACAGCTAGACACTCAGCAGGGTATGGTAGGTCATACCTGCACTTCATGCACAAGTTGACTGGCCCCGACCCTCTGTCACGCTGACCGCCCGCTAGGTGCCTGGACCCTCTGCCTCTGCCCACAGCACAAACATCCTTGTTGGGACGCACTCCAGCCTCCATGCGGGACGCCCTTAGCTCAGACACCTCATGACACCACTCCAGTTCTAAAAAGCGAGGGAGCGTAATGCCCTCTTCTCTCAAGATCTGTCGGTGCAGCTTTCCAGAGGCACACCCTTGAATCAGTTGGTTCCTAATCATGGTATCAGGATTGTCCCAGGCACAGGCCACTGCGAGCCTGCGCAGCCTCCCATAGAATGTGTCCAATGTCTCATCGTCCTTCTGGTGGGCCGCACCCATGAGAAAACGTTCATAATCTGCATTTGCCAGAGGCAGAAAATAGTTGTGGAGGGCATCCTTCTCCGCAGCATACAAGCCGTCCTGATGTTGAAGGGACAGAAACACTTCATGCACTGCAGGCCCAGCACAGTACAATAGGGTTGCCACCTTGCTGTCGCCGTTGGTTTCCATTGTGGCCCTGAAGTACATCTCTAACCTGTCCATCCACATTTTCCACCTGGGCCCCAGACTGGAAGGTGCACCTGAAATATCAAATTCAGGCATTGGTTGCAGGGCACCCGGTGGCCTCATCAGCAGTCTTGGTGGCAGTGCTGGGGGTGGCTGTTGTTGCACAACTGGTGGGGCTTATTGGACTGCCACTGCAGGGGGCGGCTGAGCCGCAGCTTGGTCATTGTTTATGGTGACAAGCGCACAGGCACCCCAGATGGATTGGATGGGGCCGCAACTCGCACCAACTCACCTTGCAGCGTGGACTTCCCCTTATTTCACATCAACCAGATACTGGCAGACCAAAGTTGTTCCACAGGCAATCCAGCAAATGTCCTCCAACAATCACCAGCGCTTCAGTCGGCATTCATAGACATTCGTATTCTTCCCCAGCAGACTCAGTTCCATAGGCCACTGGAAGGCAGATGCTGCAGACAAGAGCCAAAGGCCCCAAAAATTGAGCAGGGTGGGCCCAGGGAACACACAAAAGGATAGCAGGCCTCCCCTGGCTCCACATCAAACACCCGACAAAATTTGGTGAAAATGTACAAATTCACACCAGAAAGCACATAACATTCAAATTATGCCTATCTGCCACAATAATATCAATAATTGGGCCTGGATGGCTCACTGTCACTTCAGGATGAAGCTGCGACCTTCCTAGGCCCGGTTCACAAGATGGCCACCGACCACATGGTTTGCATCCCTCTCCACGGCATATGTTGAACGGTGAGATTTACATCAAAAGAAAATCACCACCGACTGTCACCGCCGTGTCCGGGTCGCATCCCGATTAGTCGCCACTGTTAACACACTCCGGCCTGCAGGAGATCCCGTGAGCACCCCCACCCGTCTACAGACACACACGGACACGCTGTTGTAAGGTCGGGCTCCCCGGTGGCACTGACTTGGCTGGGAACACCCCATTTATTTATATTTCATGCGGCAGAGTGAAATGTCACTCCACTGCGTGCGCGCGCCCTTAAGGGGGCAGCGCCACAGAAGAGGCGAGGAGACAGCTGTTACAATTCCTCTATGAAATGGGCACAGGAAGGAAAAGCCTCCCTCTCCCGGGGTGGGAGCTTTGCTCAATGCAGCCACGTGTCGCTTTAACTGTGCAGCACCACTCCATCTGCCTGGCCGCACAGGCACCTTCTGCAACGAGGGCCTCAGCAGTGTAAACCACTCTCCTGTCCCACAGGAGTTCGGGCCATTTTCTGTTCTCCCCAGCAATGCGGACACCGTGCCACTTTCCTCAGCGAGGCAGCGGTCGTGCTACCTGGTGCTCCCCCGGGCTGGAGTTTCCCTGGGTGTCGGTGTGGCAGCTTACTTGATGATGCCTTACACTGCTTCCTCTGCACAAGGGCGGCAGAGGGTGCACTGCTTCTTTGTTCTCTCTGCAGCGGGGTGTCTGTGTCCCTTGACGCAGCAGCAGCACACCCATTCTTCTCTCCCAGCCGGGAGCTTCATTTGTTTCAAGCCCTTTCTCGCTACTTTCCCGACTCCCTCTGTGCAGCGATGCAGAGACTGCGCAACTCCTCAGGCAGGAGGCATTTCACTCACTGCGCCAGTGCAACCCACATCTTTTACCATTCATTTTACCGCTCTTTCCTCTGGTGCAGCCTGCCGTAGCGTGGCTGCTTCCATTTCTCTCAGGAGCAGGAGTTATTGCTCTGGTGTGTCAGCCCGCCACGATCATTGATCCAGCGGCTGAAGATTGCTGCACCGCTGGCTGCCTCATTTCCTTCATGGGTATCTCTGCAGCGGGGTGTCTGTGTCCCTTGACGCAGCAGCAGCAGCACACCCATTCTTCTCTCCCAGCCGGGAGCTTCATTTGTTTCAAGCCCTTTCTCGCTACTTTCCCGACTCCCTCTGTGCAGCGATGCAGAGACTGCGCAACTCCTCAGGCAGGAGGCATTTCACTCACTGCGCCAGTGCAACCCACATCTTTTACCATTCATTTTACCACTCTTTCCTCTGGTGCAGCCTGCCGTAGCGTGGCTGCTTCCATTTCTCTCAGGAGCAGGAGTTATTGCTCTGGTGTGTCAGCCCGCCACGATCATTGATCCAGCGGCTGAAGATTGCTGCACCGCTGGCTGCCTCATTTCCTTCATGGGTATCGGGGGGGGTGGGGAACACCTGCAGGCAGGATGTCCGTTGTGGCCACCATCTTGGCCTTGAGTGCCGTGCTCCAGCTCTGGGCAGGAGCGAGCTGCGCCGGGTGTTGTCGGGTGTTGTGAGGCCTCACACCCTTTCAGAATGGTAGCCCCTGGCCCCCACAGAGTAACAGCCACACGTGCATTCCGTCCAGGCTCCGCATGCACACTGCTGCGCATGAGCAGGGAAACCCCATTTATTCACGGGCAACACGTGACTCACGTCACCACATCCCTCCTTTTTCATAACAATGAAAATATCATCACACAGCAAAAGATGATGGCAAATAATTAAACTTAAAGGAATGATTCGGTCAGATATATTTTTGTCCCTATGGGTCGGCCATGTGCTTTTAATCATTATTCGATCGATCGTACAAACATTTCCTCTGCACCTTACCCGAGTTTTCATCTCTTGAACACAAGCAAAATCAGGCAGCAGGGCACGGCCATCTTGTGATAATCTTATCACTTGCCGCATCGCCCTGGGTGACCTGCGTTTGCGGCACTAAATCATATCCCCTGCCCCTGAGCCTGACATCACCAAATCATTTATATTCTCCGCCTCTCTCCGTGACGTTGCTGGGCAGCGTGGCCAAACGCGCCCAGTCGTCACCTACGTGACTAGACGCGGAACCCGGAAAACAACACGCATCTCACAGCGTGGCGCGGCGCGTCACAATTAGGAATATGAAACTGTACTTTAAAAGGAAACAACAAGACAGTACAATTGGTAAAGTACATTTATTTTACATTAAATGTTTCAATAACATTCGGCATCTGACCTAATCAATTAAAATGGAACTTTTTTTCTTTGCTCCCGTTTCATAAATCCTCAAATGTTTATCGTGAGTCACGCGCTGTTCCTTTTGGGTACACAAGGTGTTCGTTTTGGGTAAACGAAGCACTTCGGTCGCACAGTGAATTGCAGGGCTGGTGCTTCAACTTGGCACTAGACCACCGTAAAGGTTGTTATGTTGCTCCTAATCGCCGGTACCGCATACGGACATATTGGACCTTGTCTGTCGTCCCAAAATACGGTCAAGTAGACCAGTGATTGACAAGTAGCTGCAGCTGGCGGTTGAAGAAGCCATCAATTGGGGTCTAGAATAGATGACAATCGCAGAACGGCACAATGTACCTGTTTGCAAAAGATAAAAAGTGTCTCAGTAGCCGATCTTTATTACAATTAATCATTTCCTTTATTAGCGCAGAGGTAACACAATGTGAACCGAGAGAATACAACGTGGAATATCAAAGTACTCTGCTATTTGCTTCCGAGGATACTGCGAATGAGAATGAGAATGTTGAGCTCTAAACGTAATGCGTAAACTGGGGCAAGAATTTGAGGTGCAAAAACAATTTAATGATTTATTAGCATAGAGCCTGGGAGAAACGAGTGGTGGTCTACATGCGTCTCGATGCTGGCCTGCCCATGTGACCGGTAGATAGACCTGCACACAAAGGTTGTACTAGCACTTCATTTCAATATGCCAAACAGAACGAACAAGTACAATGTCACCCAGCAGTAACGGTCAGCTATTCGTATTTCCATTAATTCTGGTATGAAATCGTCTAAAGAGAAACTTACATTATATTCAGCATTTCCATTCTCTAGGCGTAATGCAGACCGTAATGCAGACTCCTCCGTTCGTGTCAACGTTTTCTCATGAACTGAACATATATGTAACTAGGTGCAGTTTTGGAATGGGCAACCTTATCATATCATACGTTATTACACCTCCCTTCAATTCAATCGCTTACGGAATGGTCCCTGCCTCTCAAGGTCAAAAAACAATAGAACCTTATACTGTGCGCGGGATGCGTGGGCCTCCCAGCTCCCAAGCAAAAATTCAAAGCGGGTGACCTTCACTCAAAATGAACATACATTTTTACTTTGCAACATCCCGTGTCAACGCATCCATGAGAACATGAATTTTGAAGCACGGGCACAGACAATTGGGGGCTATCACTGCTCGTTGTTCGTGGCGCTGCTCAGCTGCAGGTGAAATTTGCCAATGACAGAATGCCCCTATTCCCAATTTATAGTCGGTGTAACACAAAAACTGAGGCAAAATGTGTCTAATAATAGGGCCACCTCTGCTTATCTCATGGCCTCCTACCCCATGGCATGTTTTCACAGTCAGTACTTCTTGCGTGCCTAGAATGTTTTGTGGCCTAGGTCTAATCCCTTTTGTAGGTCCAGCAGTTATTCTGCTTTTTGCAGAACTTTATTGCAAGTCAACTGCCAAAACCCAAATATTCTTACACACTGTAACCCATTGGTCATTGACACGAAAATGGAAGGTCCCACAACATCTCAACTAAACTGTGAAATGTGAAAGCAATCGTAATAATTGTAATATATTTTTAAGAAAAGGACTGAGAGGATAGATTTCAAAAGACAAAATGCATACTTTATTTGTACAGTTTATAGAAATATTTTTTGCAAAAATAAAAACAGACGGTAATAATTTCAACCGGGATTTGAATGATTTAACAAGCTCTGCTTTGGGTGGACAAGGCACGCTGGCAATGTTTTGGGGCAATGTATGTGTGCTCTGAACAGATTTGTGCGCGATTCCATGAGTATGCATCTCGACGACATTAACAATAAGATCTTTCACAAAATCAAATTCCATTTTCCCATATAATGGTTTGACAACCCATTTTTTGCTTCTTTTCGTAAGGCCATAGTGTAGCGAAGCATCTCTACGTTTCCTGCAGTTCTAGATTGTTTCCGGCCCACATTCTCGTTATGCGCTAATACCGCAAGCAAAGTCCGATATTTCATCCCCTGGGTGCCAAAATGCAATCTCTTTGGCCTGTACTCCAGGCACATATTGTGGAACACCTCCAAATCTCCTCTGTGACAGAATTCTGTGAGTCCCTTAAGATCACTTGATAGAGTTTTATCAAACACAATCTTCTCAAGGGCTTTGTGTGGAGGTGAAGATGGGATCAACCACTTCTTCTTCCATGCCTGCTCTGGGGGCAAAGGGCCATGTTCACTGGTGGGAAATGTTGGTTTTCTGTCCAGTGGTGAACGTTGGAACAGTGGTGCATTAGTAACTGCCATTTTTCCAGTAGAATTTCCATAGACCCATCACATGTTTTTGAGCTCCACCAAAGATGGTTGTTGAAAGCCTGGGACCATTGCGAAATACCTTCCAAACCTTTTTTTTTCCCTGCAGCCGAGATTTTTTTATTGATTGATTTGGCAACATGCCATACATCACATTGATGTTTCATATTTGGATACTGCTCTCTCATTGTCTTGGCTATTGAAACGTGTCTGTCTGTGGCTATGAGGTCGATTTGCATTCCCCTCGATTGTAGATCTTCCAGTGATTTTATAAAACCAAGTTTCTCCATGGCCACCGAGGATTTACATTGGGATACCTGCACGACCACCGAACTCACAATTTTCTTAGTTTCCATGTCCTGAAGATGGTAGGTGCAGTACTTAGCAGAAAATCCGGGGCTGTCACACTGTCCATCGCCGGCTAGCCTGAACCGTTTGTCGGGGAATGTACTTTGAATAGCCAATTGTTCAATTCTCCAAGCATCACTAATGGCAGGGAATAGATAATCACGTTGGTATTTGTAGTATTGCATTTTAGAAATGCAATGGAGTCCCACAAACTGAAAGAAACTGGATAACTTCATGAAACTGGAGCCACTGAAAAGTAAAGCTGCTGCACACAGTAGATTGCCAGCTGGCAGTTTCCCCAGCATCGGTTGAGCGGACCATGAAAATGCTTTATGTGACTTTTCACAGGTGGCATGTATTCTGAGGTTACTGCCTTGTGTGAGACGAGTCACGCTCACCAATGGCTTTCCACATACTTCCCCTCCCACTGAATGCACACATTTCAGCATCTGTATAATCTCCATCAAGCTGCTGTCGAATACTATGTATTTAGCCTCTTTTATTATACTCTCATCTGGCAACACTGTGGTTTCGGAGTGAACCGTTGTGGACATATCAGCCAAACCGGACATACTATAGTCGATATCTTTGTCTGTTTCGTCGGTCAATAGTGTTGATGCTTCAGTTTCTGTCATTTCAACATCTGTTACTTGATGATGAATAGGAGAAAAGATCAATGTGGACTGTTTTTTGGGGTGCATTTTTTGGTGGGTGTAGATTGTGTGAAGTGCTCATCTAATAATGTTAAACTATCACCTATAAATTCAATTTCACCTTCCTCTGGCGGAGCGGGCGCATTGTAGCAATGGTCCAAGAACACTTTGCTGGAATCGCCGGTCTTCTTAAATTCATTTTCTGGCCATTGGACATAGGTATCTCAAGTGTGAACATGACGCGCCTCAATGAATAGTTCCTCCATGGTGAAAACAGTTTGGCAAGCAGCATCTGTCATTTGTATCGCTGTTTGTGTCTGCATAGTCCGTACTCCATCGGGCAACTACAGGACAGATAGGAAAAGGGATGTTCAGTGTAAATCCAACATACAGGGCCTCATTGCAACCCTGGTGTTGGACCATGGTGCTATTAGCACCATGGTCCATGCCGGATTCCGCCATGGTGGATGGCGGATTTACCGCCCCATTCCAAGGTTGGCGGGGCGGTAAATCCCCATTCACCATTGCCCCTTCCCCATTCCCATTTTTGCCCCATAGGGCTCAATGGGGATGGGGAAGGCGCTAATTACGGCACCATAAATTACGGTGCCGTAATTAGCACCAAGGTCGCTTAGCGCCTTGGACTTTAACGCCTGCAAAAAGCAGGCGTTAAAGTGTGAATCTGGCGTTAAGGGATTAACGGCGCCGCAGCCTTTTACAGCACCGTTAACCCCTTAGCGCCAGGGTTGTAATGAGGCCCACAGTGTTGTACAATTGACATTAAAAAAGCATATAATGAAGGCCTTAGTACAAAACTATTGCCCACAATAGACAGTGTTTATAACTAACCTTATTTTTATTTCTTTTCTTTGAAACCTTCTTTACTCTAACATCAGCAAACTGGCGCACCGACTCAGATACACGTTCCTCCAGTTCAATATACGGATCTTGTATACATCCCTATAAAAAATAGTATCCATTTAAAATAAGTAATTGTCATTGCACATATAATTAGACCGACTTTCTTTCATTCGATGGTACTGTCAGTGCGCATACCTCTGGGTCCAGATCAACTGTAAGGTCTGGTTCCGGAATAACCACAATGGATAATGTAATTGTAGAGGACACTGCGGCATCACCCTGAAACACAGTACTTTCATTAGTAAGGACGAAAAGATTTGAAACGGGACACACAATTTGGAAAGACGACAAAGGTACATACAACAATTACAAGATATGAAAATATGATCAGATTATCTCGTCCTATTGAGCTATGAACACCCATACCACTGGCACCGGATCGACTAATGGGATGTTCTAATTGTAGTGGATGCTGCAGCATCTCCCTGAAACCCAGTACTTGCATTAGTAAGGTCAAAAAGATTGGAAACGGGACACACAATTTGGAAAGACGACAAAGGTACATATCTTTTTAAAAAAATCTTTTTTTATGTATTAGTTGTTTTGGTCGCGAGAAACTCGAGACCTTTCAACTTAAACACAGAAAATAGGTTTAAAAAAACACATTAAAACATATAAAAACAAGACAACAGTTTTACAACCATATTTGTAAGACATACTGGAACATTACAATTATTTTCATATATCTTCCTCCATAAGTGGACATTGCTCAGTACAAGAATTTCACGGGTACATATATTCATAATTTCAATTGATGGAGATAGTTTACAACATCGTATCTCACCACCTTTCTCTTGCTTTGAAACAATAACTGCCATAATTTATCTGTTGTCAAGTCCCTATATTCAGTAAATAAATGCTTGAAATGAACACATCGCGCTGACAACAATTCTTCACATTCGGAACATAAATGTTTGAGAGTTTCTGCAAACTGTTTGCAGAAGCGAAAACATAGAGCAGATCCGCCAATGTTAGGCCTATTTAACCCATCATTTGTCAGCCACAGGTTCAGCCGAAATCTCATAAAACCGTCACAGTGACCTGAATTGGGTGATTTTACCATATAATTTGCAACATTATGATATACGAGTACATATCCAGTCCAATTCCCAAATTTTGATTTTAGCTCGATTTGGGTTCTCAATTAACAATTAAACGCCACATTTTTGGAAAGTTATCCATTGAACACAACAAATAAGTAGAGATGATGTTAGTAATTCCTTTTGTTAGTTGATTCATTAGACATTTACGGTGTAGTGCACATGGTTTCCATTTATAGAATGCATATACAGAAATTAAGCCCAGTTCATATCTTAGGAGTGGCAGTGGTTGAGAATTAGGTAAATTTAACACTTGCCTCCAGAACCGACCTTCTCTAAAGGCCCAGTAAGAATAGGTCATTAGTTTCTGGGTCTCAGCACCGTACAGTATAACAGGAATGACTTTTAATTTGAAATAAGTAATTATTGGTACAATTGAAAACTTACAATATCTGGCCTTAATAATACGGCTTGCGAGATGGCCGTTTGCAGTTTGAGCAGCCCTTGTTTTTTATAGTGTTCATTCGCCCGTTGATTGGATACAATCATACCCAGGTACACATAAACCTTTGTCACAGAAATTTGGCAATTTTGCAAAGGCCACTGAAGCTGTGCTAGACTTTGTCTTCTTGTTCCAAATTGTATTATTTTTGTTTTGGGAATATTAATAGTGATACCATTTGCTTGAGTATATTGATCCAAGGCGCCCTTTGGGGGTGTGGGACATGAGGACCATGTCATCAGCATACAATAGCCAACGAATTTGCACCCCCATGATTCTTAGAGAATCTATGGTCAGCTGGGCAAAAGCTTGATTAACATCTGAAATAAAAAAATTGAATAAAGCAGACGCCAGCAGGCACCCCTGCTTCAGGCCTCTAGCAGTTTCAATTGGGGCAGTTCACAAGCCACCCTTTGTTAATCTGACCTGGATCGTGGTGTTTGAATGCAGTTGGATAACCCATTTTAAGATTTCCCAAGGGCAGTTAGCATCAGCCAGTTTTTTATACAGGAGCTCTCTTGGTACAGCATCAAAAGCCATTCTAAAATCGATAAATGCAAAATACAATGGTTGCTTGCACTGGTAGGCTTTCTGGATGATACTTGAAAGAGTGATCATATTAATCGTAGTGCCTATACCCTGTAAGAACCCCGTTTCAAATGGGTCATGCAAATTCATACGATTCAGCAAAGTGTTAAAGACATTTAATAACAATCTGGCAAATAATTTGCCCCGGCAATCCAGTAATGCTATCGGCCTATAGGACCTGGGATCCTCACGATCACCCGTTTTAACAATAGGCAAGATAATTGATTTTTTCCAAGTCTCAGGAATAAGACCAGATTTAAAGACTTGAGCATAGATGCGATATAGAATCCCAGCCCATTCATTCACGTGCATTTTCAGCATGGCATTATGTAGCCCATCAGGGCCAACGGCCCGAGATGTGCTTAATTTGATGATACAAAGTTTAATGTCATCGATGTCAAATAGAAAGACATGGGCTGCTACTTCAGTTTGCAAGCATAGTTGCATATTAGTAAAAGGTGAAAGATATAGATTTTGAAAATACACCTGCCATGCCTCCGCTGAAATCAAATTAGTCTAGGTAACCATTTGGGGATTGCCTGAAGTGTGGTTAAGCAGGGCCCAGATGCCAGCAGTAGATTCGGTAATAAGTTGTTTAAGCATTGCCGCCACATCCAATTCATATTGCTTGGCTCTTCTGATTTTAAGCCACCTTTTATACTTCTGTTTTAATAGTTTGATTTTTATTGCAGAGTATATATTAACCAACTTCATTAACTGCCGAATTTCTCATCTTAGCCCTGCTTTTTTATGCTTAATGTCCAGATCAAAAATATGGATATGCTGTTGTTTGATACAGGTTTCGTTTGAACATCTTCATGGCAAGTGTATAATCATTATTAACCAACCCCGAGCATCGATATATTGTTTCGAGATTTTGGTCAAGAATTTGTAGTTTAGCTCGATTGCACGTCAATCTGTTACCCCGGTTGTTTACTGATACATCTGATATGTTTGGATTTGTTGACAGAATTATTTGGGGCTCTATGATCTGAAAGGTTAACTTTAGCTTGTTATGATCACTTAGATCGGTATGTACTACATCCAGTGTTTGAACACAGTTAAAGACAGTTGCATTAATGTATGTGTAGTCTAAAATGCATGCTGGGATCCTCTTTGCCATGTCGCCTGGGCTGGGATGTCTCACCTCATATTTCCATTCGTCATGACAAAATTTCACTCTGCCATAATTGTGGACCAGGTCAATTCATTGCCTGATAATTCAACGTCCATATCTGATATGAGATGTAAATTGAGATCACACAGTATTACAATATACATCAGTCCAACCTCTAATGCTAAGGTATCCAATATATGTACAAGTTGATCAAAAACGTTATCCGATTTTAATGTGTTAAAGCACCAATATATATTTACTATTGCAAATTTTTGGTTACTGATGAACAATTTAACCACTTGAAAGAAAGGTGATGGAGACTGGCAAAGCTTTGGTTCTAGTCCACTAGTTTTTTTAACTGCTATCAATAAGCCTCCCTTGGGTCTGCCCAGAGAACTTTTTTCCGCCGATGTGAACAAAATTACATGTGAGTCCCAGATAGGAGGTAACAAAAGCCAGGTTTCCTGGAGGGCTATGATATCAATGTCAATCAATTCCCCTGTGGAAATAGAATTTAAATGACTATGCCCCCTAGTATTCCAGGAAATCAGGCTTATGGATTTTGTATCTGTGAATAGTCATGCAGGCCTCACTTGATCTGATAAACCTGGCTGAGGTGGTCCATTGCGCGTTGACATAAAGATTCGTGACATATGGCCTTGCAACGTTGGAGCACCAGAGAGGGTTTCTTGTATTAAACTGAATCCCATATCAAATAAAGACATTCTTGCTTGCCAAAATGTTTCTGCTGCCAACGATGATCGTATATATAACCGGGCCGAGAACAAGTCGGTATGATTTATGAATTCGATCTGATCAATGTCTACCGTCGTTATAGCGGCTAGGGCAGGAATTTCTGCACATATGTTGAGCACGCTTGAACGGTTCAAATCATATTTTTTGAATGGAGAGTCCCGACATTTGATAATAAAACAATGGTGAGTCTGATCTTTTTTTTCTTTGCTTTGAGCAGGTCTATCTTTTGCCTGATTTAGCAATCTTGCCGAGGACATTTCCCACCTCTCCTGATTATTAGAAGAGGATGATTGGGGCCCCTTTAGTAAAGGCATAAGTGAAGGGTATCTTTTTTCTGAGTTTGGCAATGGCATGACATTTTGGTTGGTAGCATTTGTCTGCAGAACATAGGCTTCAATAGATGCTTTGATTTCATCGCGTATCTCTTGTCTAGAGATTGACAATACATTTGCAGGAGGTACTGAGATCATTTGCTTTGGTTGAGGTAAGTGGTTATGGGCTGGATTTAATTTGGTATTCTGTTCCAAGTAAGCCTCAACCGATGCCCTGATCTCCTCTCGCAGGTCAACAAAATGAGGGTCAACTTTCTTAGATGCTTCAGTGGATATAACTGTCTGAACTGTATGGTCCTTCGTACTTATATTTTGGGCAGTATTAGGATTGGTGTCTTGGACACGGGCGGGTTGAACTGGAATTATTGTTTGCTGTAGGCTGAGTTGCTCACCCAATGTCATCTTTTGTGGTTGGATAGGCTGGAGCTTCGTATAAAATTCAATTGAACTTTGTATCTGCTTCTGGATTGCTGCCAATGCAGACATGCCCGGAACGTTAGTATTTTGTTCATGGTTCTCATTTACAGCCTCAACAGTCACAACTGATGGCATAGGGGCAACTGCCTCCAACAGGTTTTTCTGGGAAACCCGTTGATTATCAATGGCTGTCACCATCCGTGCCAAATCATCCAATGGCTTGTATGGCAACTCTAGTACATTACTCTGCTCTGCAGCCTGAGCATGTGTGCTGGACTAAGTAGAATTCATACTAGACTGATCTGTGTTTGCTTCCATCATTTTCTTCCGTTTGGTTCCAGTAGGAAGCCTTGAGCTGGATGTCTGTGACTTTGCCACTAGAATTTTACGTTTTTTACTAGCTCGTGAGGTGGTAGATTTGGAACCCACATTACCAAAAACTTTGAATATGTTTCTGGTAACCGGCTCTCGCACAGGCAGATCTTTCTCTGTCTGTTGCGAGGCCACAGGTGTTATGGTAACAGTGGGAATTGTTGTTGCCACCACTTCCTTAGGGGAAATAGGATTAGCCTCCCCCACTGTGTTTATGTCGATAGTTTTATTTTGCTCTACAGTCAGGATGCACTGTTCGCCCAGCTTGGTGGTCTGCTGCGATGACAAGGGATGGTTACAATTGTTTACTAGTGTTTGTGTGGAGGCTGGCTTCAGGATTTTGTCACTATTCAATTCCGGCTCATGAACTTGCCTGCCCTCTTGAGATTGAGGCTCGTTAGTTGAGATTAGTAGTAATAATTGCTCAATATATGCAGTCTGCTTGTTGACCTTTATATCCAATACCTCATAGAGTTTAGCAATAGCCAATAAGGCCGTATTCATGGCAGCAAGAGTATTATTCAGGGCAGGTGCCTCCGGGAAGGAGCTCCTATCTTTATTGATGGGATTAATAAAGAAATCTGAATCCCGAGCACCTGGATCAAACCTGAATTGCCTTGGTGTGGGGGCTATGAATGAAACTGATTCTTCAACAAATTCAGCAGGGGGATTTTCTTTGTCTCTGGAAGAACCTATGGCCTCCTCTTTATGGTCATCACAATGGGACAAAACAGGAGATAGGGCTTCTATATCTGTTTTAGAGCGGTTTTTGTCACCTTCTTCAAGCTGAATTAAGTCGCCAGTGTTCGAACAGATATATAACACTTTGTTACTTTCTTCTTGAGTTTTATTGGAGAGGTTCATGAATTCAATGTCCTCTTCCTCAATTTCCCCTATCATAGTTAAATGGGCAGGAGCTTGCCTTAGTTTTTGTTGTGCCAAAACAGAGCACAGTACTGGCTGTAGCATCCTATCACTTGGCAAATTGGTCGATAATGTCTGCGTATCTTCAGTAAGACAGGCAGCCATTATCGTGGTGTCTGTTGGAGCACCATTTGAACCACTTTCAGTATTTACAATAACAGGTCTGATGGTATGTATGGTATCAGCACTCCTGTTAGAGAGTGGCTTATCTGCCAGCCTTGCCACCGGAGGAACGGACTGGGCGGAATGGGAGGCACTGTCACTATTGCACTTTCCCTCGAGAACTACACTCTCACTTGGGCATAATCTGATATCATGGGACACTGAGGCTGAACGCTTGGAGATTGCGCGTCCTGCAATCGGTAGTAGTGCTGTTAAGAGACTTTGTAAAAGGGCTTTCCCAGTTATGTTGTCGCGACATGGTCCATCCAGTTTCACTCTTATAACTGAAATGGGTGGCATATTGCTAGTCAGAGTGTATTGTTTCATTCAACTACAGCTGCAGTTCGGCAATCAAACAAAATTAATAATCAAATAAATAAATAAATCAGTTACTAGTTTCACTCAGTTTCCAATTATTACTGTTCCCTTGTTAACATGTGCCCGCTCAGGTATAAATAAATAATGATAAAAGAATAATAATACCACCAGGCACACTGAGTGACACTAATGAGTTATGGTCAAGAAGGAAGAACCCAGTTGGCATAAAATGACACAAAAAATAAAATACAATACCAAATAACCAGCGCCTCCACGCTCCCTCGCTGACAGGCTAGACAGCGAGACAGCAGCCCAAAACACTTCCCCAAAGCACTTATCCAAATGCGCGCGCACAAATGCGCACGCGCAGTGCTTTTGTATGGTTCCGGGTGGGTGGGCTTGCAAGAAACAGCCAATCAGAGGCTAGATATGTCTGTGATTACAGCGTGACACCCGCGCCACAGCTTGCTCGCGGTATCTTCCACGTTAGATTAAAGACCTTTGCAGCAGCCAGCAGGACAGCGAGACAGCAGCCCAAAACACTTCCCCAAAGCACTTATCCAAATGTGCGGTACATATCAACAGTAAAGTAGTAAAGAAACATCTGTGTAATGCAATATTACGTTGCGAAAATATGATCACATTATCTAGAATTCCGTGCATAAAACCAGTCTGGAACAGAATAGCTAGGTAACATTACCTGATACGCGCTCGAAGTGGTTGATGACTCCAGGCAAGACATGGATGTTGAATCTTGTTCCTTCATATTCGGTGGATAGTCATGGAGTGGTAAAGGGAAAGTATTATTCGATTTAGAAATTCCAACATTACAAAATGGCATGTAAGGAGACTGAATACGAGAAAAATACACTTATTTAAATGCATAATATAGCATAGTTATCCTTCCCCATAAATCATTTTTCTATGTGGGTTCTACAAAACAAGGACTGATGTTTAGCAAAAAAAGTCATTATTTCAACAGCTATTCAATCACATAAATGTGGAAAGTACTATAAGTGGAATTTACACCGAAAATACAGGCGTAAAGCTAAATCTGGAAGAGTGACTCACCTGTGGCAGCATTTTCACGAGTAAAGTTGGAATAGCGTTTGGGTGCAATTTCCGAGTTGTTCTCAGTCGATTCCTCTTGTCATGACCCATAGAACTTGCCCTTTCTGGACTTCCTGGTCCTTATCGCGACGGGGCTTGTATTCCTTGTTACTCCCAACATGGCCGTGCCAAGTGACTTGCCTCGCACCAGCCTTTACGTCGGACACGGCACATTCTATAAATTGGCCATGTCCCTGCGGCCCCGCGCGTCTCAACGCTATCATTAAGTAGTGACTAGACGTGTGTGTGCTGTTCGGCGAATCCACTATTCCTAGCTTCCTGGTCCCTTCTTCCTTCCACCTTTTCCCTCTAAATCTGCTCCCGGAATCCTCAACCCTAGCGACCGCTACTTTCTTCCTGGACATCCTGGAACTGCGACCTTCCTGAAACTCTGAACGCGCTCTGGAGCCGGACGAGCCTCGAGCGAGCCTATACAAGACCCAATCCATCCACAAGAGGAATCCTCCCGCGGAACAGAGCAAGAAGCGATCCCAGGTGAGACAGGGGGAGATTTACAACACCTCTTTGTGTACAAGGATGTGTCGTACATATCCGGGGAGAAGTGCAGGCTGCAGATGCGGTATCGATGACCCCTCTTGTCCTCCAAGACTTGTTTGACTCTTATTCGATCAACAGTTTTAGGGAATGCATGCATTGTAATGCCTTCGGATTTGTCGTGGGTCTGCGAAGGGCAACTGAAAATAGAACATGCAGGCATTGTTGTAAATTCTGCAAAATAAAGGTCAACATTATTAAAAGAATATTTTGCATGAACATGTGAGAAAGAATGTATTGGACCGTACATTGTTCATTGCACGCTTTCTTTTGGGCTCCACAGCAAAACCACTGCAGCGCGTGCGGCTGTATTATAGGATAAATTTCACAAACGATTCATTGATGTGTTGAAAATCAGAACATGTTACTCGTCCCTTGAATGTTCTATCATGCACGAAAAGGAAACATGCTTATACTATAGACACGGTCCGCGAAGGATGCAATGCGATGCCAATTGACACTGATAAAAATTGATATATCGATAACATAACAAAAGAAACTCAAGTCAATAGCAATGATACAAATTAACATAGCAGTACAGAGTTAGATACTTCTGAATAGATATAAATTTACAAATGAAGGAGATATGATTAGGATACATGCCCTTACCTTGACCAAGAAACAGTTGGATTCAGCAAAAAGAATAATTAGTGGCAGGAGAACAGGGAGATGTTCACAGGTCGCACACTGACGAGTTCACTCGAAGCGGTCACAGAGTAGCACGTTCATGAGTTGACTTGGTGTGCTCAAAGATGTTCTCATGGTAAATATCCAGTGGTATATAAAGAATAACAAAAAGGGGTGTGTTTGTGAATGAATGACGTGTATATGTCGTGGTATTATGTGTATTGCAGGGGCACGGTCTGCTTCAGGGGAGGCCTGCCTGGAGACACGGGGTCTGAGGAGGCCATGTGAGCAATGGCGCCTGGATGTAGGATACGTTTTGAAGTGTACATGTTGTTTGGCACCTTGGCCATTTGCGCCCCTGACAGGCCCCCATAGCACCGCACATCTACTGGTGCGAACTGCCTTTAATAGTCGGGGGTGGGATGGATGGGCCGGGAGGCGTGCAGACAAGGCACCGGAACACTGCTGAATAGAGACACACTTGATTCACTTAAAAACTGAAACAACCATTGATAAAGAAATTATTTTTTTGATGGCACTATAATACTAGACATTGTAAAGGTTTGGTTGCAGCTCAGCGAGGGAAAATCCCCTGTACTGACCACTGTCGCTGGGGAAAGTTTATCTAAAGGCGCCAACGACACAGGCGGGTATTACTCGTCGAACGCGATGTCCAAGCCTCCCATGAAGCCACCATGTGTACGAACGATAGGCCACCAGCCGGTACCACCTATGAAAGAGAAAGATACAATCTGTTTTTAAATGACCAATATAAGTGTATTAAACCTTAGTTGTCAATGACAATTCTTGTATACAATGGCATTTTTGCCATGAAAAATGCTTACTAAACACTGCACAATATTGAACGACTATTACTAGAGAATTGCAAGACTAAACGGATATGACAATGATATCTTGAAGTTACGAGAATATAGGGGACAACCAAGAAATAGTAGTGGCCTAACTGACATCACAACCATACTACACTTACTCGTTACTTGGATTACGAGGGTGAACTGTTGCACGAAGTTCGTGCATAAGCACCATCAAAATCCTCAACACGAACCATGTGAGACAGACTGCCGTGAAGTCTGCTAGCTCGGTAACGCATTGCGGCTGTGAATCACCTTGCGATATGTAGGACAAGCATCCAGAGTTTTCTCGGCAGCAGCAGTTCTCCACCTCGGTTGGCATTAGCGCTCACCGATTGCAGGTACACCAGGTGGAAACACCGTCCATGCGACTAGGCCCAGGCTCTTCATCTGTTGAAACGTCCGCCCAACTGTTGTCCAAATCCCCATCGTCTACAGAGCTTGCTCTTTCCAGTAATTCCTCCTCGGAATACTGAGGCTCATACAGGTAGGGCATTATTGTTGCCATTGTGTGGTAAAGAAACGAAAATAATGTATAGCAGTCGTACTGGTATCTGTTCACACGGGCTACAAGCAACGAAGGTAGCTGACCAGAGCACAGAAGCGAGTCACAGAATACTCAAAGAAATACAGCAAGAGGAATGGAAAAGAAAATCTGCTGTTGTGTGTTGTGAAACGCTCTGTTTATACTTGTTGAGGAAAGAGGCTTCCTGCCGTTTCCATGGCGACACGTCATTAGCTGAGGCGCAGAGAATGTTCACACGAGACGTGCTTTGGCGTTGTGAAATGGGCGGTACGCGTCTAGTGATGTTAGGCTCAGGGGCGGAGGATATGATTTAGTGCAGCAAACGCAGGTCACCCAAGGTGATGCGGCAACAGATAGGATTATCACAAAATGTCCACGCCCTGCTGCCTGATTTTGCTTGTTTTCAAGAGATGAAAACTCAGGTAAGGTGCATAGGAAATGTTTGTAGGATCGATCAAATTATGATTAAAAGCACATGGCCGACCCATAGGGACAATAATATTTTTTGACCGAACCATTCCTTTAAACACGTCAAACTTGTAACAGTCTGTGCTGTGTTCCAGTCCAATGTTAACAACACATTAGTCATCAAGCACATAGTTCTTCAGGCGTAACGGACGGCCTCAGGATTCCCTCTGTGGATATCTCCTACCTGTGTGTCCTCAGGCCTCGTCCTCCCCATCTGGGCTCGGATATGTTGCTCCTGTGGGGCTCCAGACACAGTAAGAATGCACATCAGCCTCACTCCACAGCGGGCTTGGATCGACAGGATGATGGCCGCCGAGCCTCTTGAAAAACTGGAGTTACGTGTCACTGTCTTGTTCCCATTAGATGCAGTCACCTTGGACACTTTCACCCCTACCACATCGAACGGTTGTGGGTCATAGGGCAGCAATATCTTTGCTTCCTGGTGCTGGCTCCTGACTAGCTCCTCATCTCCAAGTGATATGTCAGGCGGCCGCAATTTCCTCTGGATGATCTCCCTCTCATTCTGCCTCCGACGATCATCTGCCACTTGTTCTTCATTGGTCTCTGGAACATAACCTCCGTGGGGGCAACACCATTGGACCTGTGTGGAGTGGCCCTATTTTCCCACAGGAACTGATATAGGGCTTGCAACATAGATTGTCCTTGCCGATGAGCAATACGGAATACTTTCGTCAGTGTCCGCATGAAGCGCTCGGCTTCCCCATTAGCTCTTGGACATAGCAGAGAGATCTTCCGTTGTTTGGCTACACAATTTCTCAGGAATGCTGCAAAACTCTCTCTTAATCTCTCTTAGGGCCGTTGTTTGTGCACACCTTCTCCGGGAACCCATGAGATGCGAACATTTTCTCCACTGCTGGTACGATGTTCTCAAACAATGTTGATTCAATAAAGTCCACTTCCAGGTATCTGCTCCACTCATAAATCACCACAGTGAAGTGTGTCTGTCTTCCTACCAAGCCAATATCTATGTGTACAACTTCCCATGGCTTGGTCCCTCTCAGCATTGACTCGATCTGGGGTTCCCTCTGCACAGGGGTGGTGTCATGATGCCTACCCCCGGAGCACCTGCCAGGCCCAGCACCCCCGGGAGCAGGCATCATGCCCCCGGGTAAAAGCCCAGCGGTCCGATATAGGGGCTCTTTGGTCTCTGTCCTGGCGCCTTTGGCGCCAGGCTCATGTTGAACATCAGTCCTGGCGCCATAGGCGCCAGGCTCATAAAGGAAAGTGTTTGGTGCACTTACCTGATGCAGACCATGCTGCATACTCACCTGATGCAGACCATGCTGCATGAAGACCCAAGCCAAATGAGGCTTAGGAGGGACTATTTTACTGAAGGGACTATTTTGTTACTTGGGTGGGGCTGTGGAAGAATACTTACCTAGGACTTCTTCCAAGGCTATTTAAGCCACGCCCGGACAGCCACACGTGCTTCGCGTTGTTCTGCATCCCAGCAGCTGAACGCTCACCGTGTCTGCTGCTGCACCTGGACTCCAGCCATGCCCGCCTCGAACCTGGAACGAAGACCCAAGCCAAATGAGGCTTAGGAGGGACTATTTTACTGAAGGGACTATTTTGTTACTTGGGTGGGGCTGTGGAAGAATACTTACCTAGGACTTCTTCCAAGGCTATTTAAGCCACGCCCGGACAGCCACACGTGCTTCGCGCTGTTCTGCATCCCAGCAGCTGAAAGCTCACCGTGTCTGCTCCTGCACCTGGACTCCAGCCACGCCCGCCTCGAACCTGGAAGCCTGTAAGGAAAGAAGAGAAGAGAAAGGTGAAAACCAAGAACTTATTCAAACTTCTTACCTGCATCCGGAATCTTCACGCCAGCATTCTTGAAGAAAGACTTCCATTTAAAAGCATCGCGTTGCTCGCTGCAGCGCCGCGCTTCACTCACCTGTCCTCGAGACATCTCCCAGCTCCATCGCAGCTGTCAGCACCGGTCACCACATCTCTGCACCTAGGGGAGAGAAGAAGAGACAAAAGGTGAGCAGAGGGAACACAGGAGGAAAACCGAATTTTCAGCCATAATACTTATCGGCTTTTCTTGGTGAACCATTCCACATTTCGGGTCGGCGCCGCTTCGTTGGCAGGTACCGCACCCCGGCCCCTACGGGGAAAGGACAAAAGACATTACTGGGGAATTATAAAGACATTTAGAGGGGTCGCCCTCATCACTAACTCACCTGATTTTACCATCGGCAATTTAACCCCTCAACGCATCGCCTTCGTTCTGCACCTGAAATAAAGGACAGATCACAGGTTAGGAAGACAACATAAAAAGAGGCTCACACTTGAACTTTTGAATCTTCATACTTACGGCGTATCGCTCAGAAAAGTCAAGTGGATTTTGCCAGCGCCATTCTGAAAACCAGTGAAGTAACTGGACGAACGCGCGCCCCTGCACCAGAAGCAGGATGGAGAGTTCATCCTTCAACCATAAGGTGAGCTTAAACCAGGGGTTTTGGAGGAAGTCAGAGAAGAACGAAGGGGGAAAGTGGGGAGCAAGCACACTATTCTGCAGACAGTTAATCCCCTTTCTCATCTGCAGAAGGATATTCATACGGGCCAGACAAGCAAGATTTGGGGGTCCTGTTCAATCGGTGGTCCGAGTTCTGCGCATCACGCTTGAAGAGGCCACAGTAACCCAGACTAGACCAGCACCTCCGTGGGAGCCAGGTGAGCGTTACAGGTGGCAGCATAGCACCACACACAGTTCCTCAAAAACTCGTCCACAAACAGTTCCAGGTTGGGGGACCACACCTTCAACCTTAGTCAGGACTTGGTTTTGGCTGACTCGTGATGCCCATGATGCACCAGAGCTATGGCCTTGTCCAACAACGCAGACAGTACCACCATTTTCTGGCCCCTCAGCAGCATCTCGACTCCATAAAGGACAGCTCACTTCTCACCTTCCATAGCTGTTCTAGCGCAACCTTCACCTCTTGCGTACGCTTGTCCAGCCCCATCGGGGTCCACTTCCAGTCTCCTTTGTTGAGGGCTTCCCGGAGCAAACAAACATTTGTCATCAGCTGAGTGGTCTGCCATCTCCTGCACTGACATGGAGTTCGGTACATTGGGCACCAGCACCATTTTGATGTACTCCTCGACATCCATGTCACCGTCCCCCGCTTCGGACTTCCCAGGGTGCCTGGATAGTCTGCAGCGTTGTTTTACACCGGTCGATACACCAGAGAGACATCATATTCTAGGAGAGTCAGCATCCACCGCTCGATCCGTGCTGTGGGCTTTGACGACGATCCTGTCAAGATGGCTAATAGCAGTTTATGATCGGTCACCACCGTTACTGGCCATCCCAGTATGTAGAGCCGGAAGTATGTGCACCCCAGAGCAATGCCAGGACCTCCTGCTCTATTTTGAATTCTGCTGGGTCAGTACCGCTCCCAGTCCAAACGGGCTCACATCAACTACGATCTCTGATGCCATGGCCTGGTTGAAGAATGCCATAGTGCTCTCAGCCGTCAGGGCCACCTTGATTTCCTCAAATGCATTCTGTTCGAGTGGGCCCCACTGCCATGTGCATTCCTTCTCGGTCATGTTTCGCAGTGGCTCTGACAGCGTCGCTAGGTTCATGATAAAGCACTTGGAGTACGTTACCATGCCGAGGAAGCTTCTCACCTCAGTGACCAACTCCGGTGGTACGGCTTCCTTAATGTCCTTCACCTTCTTGGGGTACGGTGACACTCCCCCTTGCTGGAATACGAAGCCAAAGAACTCAATCTTCTCCTTGAAAAACTCACATTTTTCCTCGTGGAGAGTCAGTCCCAGTGACCGGATCCTCTCTAGCGAATTCTCTAGTCTCTCCATGTGCTGAGTTCCGGACTGAGCGAACACCAAAATGTCATCACTGGTATTAATCACTCCTGCCAGGTCGGCCAGCATCTCTGCATAATGTTTTGGAATACTTCCGCAGCTGACGATACACCAAAGCTGAGCCACTTGCATCTATACAGGCCTCTGTGAGTCTTAAATTCCATGGTGTATCGCGACTCGGGGTACAAGACCACCTGATGATAACCGGCTCTCGGGTCCAAATGCCATATCATATCATATCAATTTAGAGAAGAACTTGACCCCTTGTAACTCCGCAATGATGTCGTCCAGGGTGGGCGTGATATGACTTTCTTGCTTGATGGCCTTATTGGGAAGGTGCATATCCACGCAAATCCGGACTGAATCCGGTTGTTTTGGCTTCCGGGCCACCACGATCAGTGACACCCACATGGTCGGCCCCTCCACTGTCTTGATGATGTCCATTTCCACTAGACGTTCTATCTCCTTATCCACTTGGTCCCTGAGATTGAATGGGACCCTCCTGTGTTTGAGAGCCACGGAGCGGATGGATTCATCAATGTGCAGCTTTATGGGATCCCCTTTTAATTTACCCACGCCGACAAACACTTCCTCAAACACCCGCAGCAACTTGTGGCTATCCTCCACGTACACCCCATATGTCAAACTGCACATCTCGGCTGTCTCTTCCTCTTACTTCTCAAGTTACTGAGGCTGGAGATGAAAACTATGTCTTCCTTCTCATCCTCCGGGTCTGGGTAATGCGCTTGCTGATCCTCATCCTGTTCCACTTGGACAAGCCCTGAGAACCGTCTCTGAGCAAATATGCTTATTTTGGCAGGGCCTTGTTGTGTGACTACCGGCCCTGGGGCTTAACACATGCGCACAAAGTGGTCCACTGGCCCACATTTCCCACACATGTGCCCTTTTGCCGGCCACTCATTCGTATGCGAGAGGCCGTACCCACACAGTGTGCATGGAGTCAGTGTTTCTGGCCCCCTGACCCTCCGGGGACCCATTCCTCGCCAAATACCCCTGGTGCCTTGCTGGTGACCTATGGCACACACATCCTCCAGTGTCACCATCTTCCTGGCCTCGTCCATTTTGGAAGCTCTTGTGTCCGCCAGCTCATAGGATCGTCCCATTTCAAGGATCTGACCAGAGTGAATCCTGGTTCCATCAGGATTTGTCTCCTCAGTTTCCCTGAGGCACAACCTTGAATCAGCTGGTTATGCACCATCTCTTCCTCACTAGTCCATGCGCACGTGGTTGCTAGGTGTCTCAGCCTGCCATAGAATGAGCCTAGTGACTCGTCGTCCCTCTGCTTTGCCGCACACATCACAAACCTCTTGTAATCCAAATTCACCAACGGGTTGAAATGGTCCCTCAGAGAGTTCTTTGCAGCATAATAGGAGCCATCTGCTGGCCTCAAGGTCTCAAATAGCTTCAGCACAGCCAGCCCAGCCGCGTACAGATGTTTTGACTTCTATACCTGGTCATCCACCTCCCCAACCGCCAAAAAGTACATCTCCAGGTGCTTCAGCCACAAATTCCATCTGAAGGCACCCCTGAAATGTCAAACTCTGGCATTGGAGCCAGTGCCCCTTGTTGGTCACGCACCTTGTTGGCCACCCACCTGCGCAACCACCGGGGTAGCTGCTGCCATGTTGGCCAACTCCTCAGAAAAGAGAAAGAAAATATAATATTTCCTTTTCTTTTTGTCTTTTTTTAAAGTTTTCTTTTTAAGACCAAAATGCACCCTCAGGAGCTCCAAAAATTGTAATGGAGGCACACATTTCATTGGCAGGGAAGCTGCAACCTCCACACAGCAATACAGGGTCTGTCTCACCTTCCCCTGCACAGCTGCGATCGAAGTGAGCGTTTCGAGCTCCTCCGTCAGCACAGCCGATCAAACACATGGATCCGGGAAAGCGACCTCCTCATCGCCATTGTTGTGAGGCTGGTAGCCCCCAGCCCTCAGCCCTCAGAGTAACAGCCACACGTGCGTTCCATCTGGGCTCCGCCTGCACACAGAAACCCCATTTATTCACCGCAACAGTGTTGCTTCACTACATCGCAGGCAACACGTCACTCACATCACCACACTGGGGAGGCCTGGCGAACATCCTGGTAGGGGCAAAGAGGTCTCTCATTTCAGCCGGTCGTGAACTCTCCCATGGGAGGGTTGGGGGGGAGTGAGCTTTGCCATTGTAGCATGGCAGGACTGGTCTCGCCCTTCATTGCGGCCACGACTGATCATTGGCTGACTTCATCAATGCCGGTGGCAGGCTTTACCACGCCGGCAGTGTGGCAGAGATAGGCGGTGTCCCCTTCTGTGTGAGGGATTGCAGGAGGCCCCCCATCCCATCCTCTTTGCCAATGTTAAGAGGCTGGTGGTCACGGTCCAGGCCCAGCAGCACCATTCTTTTTTTGAATTTTTAAAGCGCTCACACAGCCCAGGGGGCATTGAGGCTCTGTTACAGGAATATGTCTTAGTTGCGTATTTATACCCAGAGTTTGCTAAGCGCAGCCCCGGGAATCGAACTTGTGTTGCTTCGTGTCGTCTTGTTTCCAAGGCGAGCACGTTGCCGCTGAGCTATCCTCTCAGCACAATGACGCCCGCGGCACTGGAGGATGTAATAAAATCTTCTATATTTCAAACTTACATGTGTACTAACCTTTCCCAACCAAATTCTTCCCCTTCCTTTCTCCTCTCCCCCACGTGATCTGTCTCTCCCTTAAGGTGACAGTGACCAGTAACATCACCTCCGGACAAATGTTCAAACGTCCATCTTAACACTCTTCAACTAGGCAAGGCGGTCTCCTGATTGTGCGCTGGGGTTGTGCGCTTCTTTCGCCAAGTCCTGCTGCTCCCGTCGCCTCGACTGGCTCTGACACCCAGTGGCGGGCATCTTCGGGAGGAACCCATGGGTCATCCCGAGGCTTCCTTGGTCCAGGGTCCAGTTCAGGAGGAGGTAACTTACAGTCCTCTCTTTTGATGAGATGTTTGAACTGCAAACTATTTTTCGTGATTTCACGATCTGCGTTTTGATCCATTACCATGGTACCTTTGATGGCAACAATATTCAGCGGTTTCTGTGAAACTGCACATCAGTTTTTTTTATCATTCCTTATTGCACGAGGACCTTGTCTCCCACTTGAAAGTCTTTGTACACTGCTCTTCTTCGTGTGTCTGCATCCACCTTTGCCTGTTCTTTCCTTTCAGTGTCTCTCCTTATAATCTCTGCGTCCCCTTCTTCATGGGCGATGGGATGTCTCACAATGCGGGTGTGTACCTCATATCGTATCATGAGTTCTGCTGGTGTTGGTGGCTTTGTGGGGTGTATTCCGGTCACCTCGTGGTACCATACATAGTGCTTGGTGTGATTTAGTGCCTTCTATGCCGGCTCTCTGGACTGTCTTTGTGATGGAAGCCATGAATCGTTTGGCCATTCCATTTGCTTGTGGCCATCTAGGGGTGATATTTTGGTGAGTGAAACCCATGTGTTCCGCGAAGGCTGCATACTCGTGGCCATTGAATGGGAGTACCTTGTCTGATTTGATGGACCTGGGGATATCCCACTCGCTGAGTACCTCGTCGAACGTTGCTGCCACCTGGGCGTATGCCGTAGTCGCCATTTTCTTGACGATGGGGAACCTCGAGTACTCATCGATGAATAGCAGAAGATATTCGCTCGACTCATCAGCCATTAGAAGTCGACCGCTACTCTGTCCCACGGCCAGTCAGGGATGTGTGTCGGCTGCAGTGTGATGGGGGCTTCCGCTCTCACTGTACACTGGCATGCAAGACAGTTCTTGACCAAGCTGTCAACCAACGAGTACATGAAGGGGAACAATACGTGGTATAGCAGCTGTCTTTTCGTGTTATCGGCTTCCTGGTGCCCTTCATGTGCAGACACTTCGTCTCTGAGCGTTGCAGGGATGACTAGCCGACACCATCTGAGTAGGATGAGATGGTCTTTGACAGGGAGTTCTGTGCGTATCCTTGCCAGTCTGTCTAGTTCTTCCCTGCATACCACGAGTGCTTTAGGACTGCTCACCGGTAGTACTTCCACTTATTACTCATCAGACTGATGGCTATCGCCATGGGCGTATTGGCAGCGGATGTAGTCGCAACTGTCTCAAGTGAGATTGCAAGTGGAAGAGCGTTGGCGGCCACGTAATTGATGTATTCCGTGTCACCCTCCCTGGTGACTGGCATACCTGCTGGATGTCGAGACAGATAGTCAGCTGGATTTTGATCCGGTTCTGGCCTGAGAATGATGTCATAGTTATATTCTTGCAATTTGATGCCCCATCCCTCTATCCTGGGCAGCATCTTCTTGTGTGGATTACCGAACAGGGAAAGCAGTACCTGGTGGCCCGTGATAAGTGTGAATCTTTTCCCAATGATGAAATTAGGGAAATGTTCACAGACCCAGACTGCCGCCAGGCTCTCCTTTTTGGCTTGCGAGTACGCAGATTCGGAGGCCGACAGGGCTCCACTCGTGTAGGCGACAATGTGCCTGGGGTGTGTATCGGGCCCGCTCGTATGCGCTAGGATGGCCCCTAGTCCTACAGGGCTTGAGTCACCAATGATCTCTGTGTGCCAGTTGGGGTCAAAATACACCAGGCAGTGTGCTTCTGCCAGGGCTTTCTTGATAGAATCAACTGCCTCCTGCCACTCAGCCGACCAGGTGAACGCTGTTTCCTTCTGCAGCAGGCATCGTAAGGGTTCAGTGAGGGACGCGTAGTGGGGGGATATAGCGTACACAGTAGCTGCCATCCCCAGAAATGATCGGACGTCTGCCACTTGCGTTGGTTCCCTTAGGTTGGTGATGGTGCTAACCTTGTTGGGGTCATGTGTCATGCCATCCACAGAAAAAATGTGTCCAAAAAATGTCACTTTCGTCTTGCTGAAATGACACTTTGCAATGTTGAGTGTCAAACCGGCCTCCTGAACCGCTGTGCATGTCACAAGTAGTGCTGCATCGTGGTCCTCTCGAGATGTGCCGAAAGCAAGTATATCATCACTGTAGTTCAGCGCTGCTTTGATTGGTCTGATCACCTGCCTTATGGCCTCCTGAAAATGTTCAGCCGCCGAGGAGATGCCGAAATGTAGGGCGTCTGTAGAGATACAGGCCTTCATGGGTGGCAAAAGTGGTGATGCCCCTCGAATCAGGGTGCATTTCCAACTGGTGATACCCTTGATTCAGGTCCAGCTTGGAGAACATCACAGATTTGTTGAGCTGGACAATCATGTCTTCTATACAGGGGCCAGGGTGACGCTCTCTTTGCATGGCGGTGTTAGCTATCCTCATGTCTACACACTACCGCAATCGTCCACCTTCCTTGGGCATGATAACCAGAGGCGACATCCATGGGTAGCGTTTGTCACCGGCTCGATGATGCCTTCGCTAAGTAGCTGATTGTGTTCTTTTGAAACAGCTTCTTGCAGATGAAATCCCACCATTCTGGGGTGTTTGGGGATGGGTTGAATGGTCTTGTCTATGTGTAGTTTTATGGGAACCCCTTTGACTCTCCGTAGACCTGTGCATAACTTTGTGAATTCCGCCAGGATCGTCTCCTTTGTGATGAGGATTGGCCATGCGGAGGTGGCGTTTATCATGTACACACTTTCTTTTCTGTCGCCCGGTAGTGTGACCGACTGGATCACTTCACCATCTTGAAAATAGATGTCAATGAGGTCTAGGCAGGACGCAGGATGATAACTAAGGAGTCAGGGTCCTTTTGTCGGGCTCCGAATGGCATAAATTGTGGGTACCGTCAGAATCTTGTGCACAAGTTGTCGCTTGAAATGGCCTATGGAGTGAAGGGGCAGCGTCGCTCCCCATTGGAAGATCCTCGAATTAGTCTTGGGCAGCTTCAGCTTGTCAGGAATCTGCAGGAACTCTTGCTCTCCCATGATGTTGACGGTGGCGCCAGAGTCGACCAGAAAGTAGAATTGCTTGTCTCCAATGTTGACTTCTATCCTGGGTGCCTCTCTCGCCGCTTGGTCATCCAGGATGTGGTTGACATATTCGTCCTTGTATGTTTGATCATAATCATCTCTACCATACAAGGGTACAAACTGTTGATGTTCATTATAGTCTTGATATGTTTGCGGAGGTCCGTCATATTCGTCCTCGTAATGGGGAGGTTGGTCATAGTGTTCGTAGTTTTTGGGCGTAGTCTGCTGGGTGGTATTCTTCCACAGCTCTGACTTATCGCAGTGGTCCTGGTTGGAAGAATCTGGTTTGGTAGTTTGGGCCTTTTGGGGCCTGGCCATACATCCTGTTCTGTCATTGTGGGTTCATTCTCGGGGTAGGGAACGGTCTTCCTTCCCTGCAGGCGGATTTAAAATGTCCCTCTTGCGCAGTTGGCGCATCTTTGCGAGAGTGCAGGGCAGGTGGCTGTGTGTGGTGTTACGGAGAATTCTCATAAATGTTCTAATTACCTTCACCTTGGAGACCCTCAGCAACTTTGCTGGATTTTTGAGGACTTGGTTTTCTTACCTGGAAAGAGTGTGAGCCTTTTTTCCCACTCTCATGTATTTTGATGTGTGTTTTACCTTTGTGTTCTTTGATTATGTGTTCTCCATAGGCATCATCTTTTGTCATGCGTGTTGTCATGCGTGTTACACAGCACCTCCAGTGCAGTGACACAGGCATGTCTTTTAGACTTCCCAAAGATTTGAATACCTTCTCTGGGTTAAACTTCTGTTTCCCAGAGAATGTAAAGTGAAATTGACTTTACTAGTCTTTCCATATTCCTAGACCCAGCACACCCCATCTTACAATGGAGTGCTGGAGGGGATACATAATATCCCCTGTGTCTAAATCCTCATGTAGCTGTCAAATGCTACTCTTTCCTATCGAAAAGGCTGGTGGCAGTGGTTTTACAATGAACTACCATGGTTTTTCCCGACCATGAACTCCGGTAGCTAAAAATCACGAGAGCCATGTTTTTCAAGATGGCGACTTTAGCCCCTTTGTTTAAACAGGTCCTGGTCTTCTTTTATCGCCATTTCTTTTTGGAAAGGTCCTTCTAGTGTTTGTCTCTGCGTGCCAAACCAGGTTTGGTCCCTCTGTTAGTGTGCCTTTGGCGGGCTTCAGGACTGAAGACCGTCTCTGATGTCTGAGTGTCTGGGGTGGGCAGGAAGTGAGGGAGGTGCCCGAAACTCCCTGTGCTTAGTCTCCTAGGAGACCCAAATGCACTCTGGTGTGATTGGCTGGCTGACTGTCCGGCAAGGACAGCCACCCTGCTGAGTGAGTGACAGCTAGGCTGGAATGAAAGGAAGAAAACTGTTTAAAAGACGAGTCTCTAGGACTGGAAAGCAGAGACCACCACTGGAACAAAAGAACCAAAGACGAGCTGGAAGAGGACGGCTGCTGCAACTCCTGGACCGTTGGTTTGCCCGGGGAAGCCCTGCTGCAGGTCCGAATTGCCAAACTCCATTCAACAGAGAAGCTCCTTCAAGGATGACTTCTTCTGTTGAGTTGGTGGGACCAATCAACTCATAAGACACCTGGATACCATTCCCAAAGCTGGTTAGGATTAATCAGGGAGAGGGACACCAGTTTGTGTTCTTGAATCTACAGCTACTGGAACTGAAGTGACTCCATCTTGTTTGCTTTCTTCAATGATCCCGTGCAGTGCAGGAGTCCCCCGAAATCCTCCATCTTGTTCCCACGACTGAGTCTCAGGAACAGTGAGATCTGCAGGACCTGCCAGGAACCACGACTTCAGCAACATTTGTTTCTTCATACAAAGGTACTGTGCGAACCCGATTGAGAGAACGTCACTCTCGCGGTGAATGTTTGTGAAACTTTCTCAACTTGCAGGCCTAATCAGCTTGCGACCCGACCAATGATTCTTTTTTGTCTAAACTACATCCGAGAACGTTTGCAAAGACTTTACCGTTTGATAACAGAACTGCTCTTTCCTATCCAGAACCCTAGCCCATTGACTTTGGCCTGGCCTATTGACTTGAATTGAACTCTTCTGGTGAACTGAAACTATTTACACTGCCTAGAAAGTATATGTGATCTATTCTACTTACTTTTGTCCTTTTTGCTCACTGCTAAGTAACTGAAATGCCATTTGGCTCCTATTTCAGGGGAGCTCAAACTGTCTCAAAAGCGTAGAGTTTTGTATTAAAGTGTATTGGTATATAATATTAAGTTGCCTCCTACTAGTGAAATGTTTTCAAAATGATTTTGTAACAAATTACTAAGTGTTTTTTACCAAGAAACCTTGAGTATAAGTGTCTACTTGAACCACTGTGATTGAAAGTCCTCTGTGAAACTACTTGTACTGCTCACATTCACCCTTGAGATAAGCATGGCTGCTCAGCTCTCTACCAAAAACTGTGTAGTACAGACTTATACCAAAGGTTGTTTTGGCTAACACCTGAAGTCCTAATTGTGTGTAGTGGTCTCAGATGGTACTGTCTGCAATTCTGCCTAACACTGGTGTACAGCGGTGAGGATAAAGTATAGTTATAACATTGAGAGTGCTGCTCTTACTTTTGTTCAAATAACCTTCACAAGGATAAGCACCACTAGAAAAGCAATTGTTTTATAATGCCAGATATGAATAACTTCAAACAGGAAGCCCTGATCATTCTAACAGTAGATCAACTGAAAGATATGTGTAAAATCAGGTCTCTCTCTGTTAAAGGCAAGAAAATGAATTGATTGAGAAATTGTTGAATCATCAAAGACTGGGAGGTAGAGCTATAACCCCTACCCCATCAGCAAATGGGGATAATGTTGATGAGGATGATAATGATTCAGAGTCAAGCTCTAATGTTATTGATGAGTTAGAAGAGTTAGAGGAGTCTCAGGATAGGAGCCTCACTGCGCCTCTACTTGCTTTAGGTCCTCAAGCTATAAGCACAGGGACCCTACCAGGTTGAGTACTGAGTCCAGAATATGTCTCTCTTGAAAAGATGAGAGTTGAGTTAGAGTTCAAAAGAATTCAAATGCAAACTGAAAATAAACATTAAGAACTCAGGCTCAGAGAAATGGAATTGAATCATGAAATTGAAATGAAGAAATTGTCTCTTGAAAATGGTTCTTTCCCAGAGTCTTTTTGGTCTTCCAGTCCTAAGAGGCCTTGCATGCCTAAAGAAGCTGTGAGTATGTATGAGGTGAGACTTGATATTTTAGATTGGTTGGCTGCTTTTGAATATAACTATGGGATGATTCAGGGTTTCACAGGGAATCAGTTGATTCCTTGGCTTTTGTCTAGGTTTCCCCAGGTTGTAACTGATCCTGTAATGGAGGTGGGGGAACTTGAAAGATTGGAGTATGAAAATGTAAAGCTAGCTTTGATAGCTAGGTTTGGGAAAACTTCTTCCCAGTACCTTAAGAGGTTTGGGACCCTCAACAAGCATGATGGTACTCCTTGGGCTACCTGGATGTGTGAATGTTTGAAAAACGTAGATGGTTGGGTAAAGGGTTACAGAGTTAACACTTTTGAAGGAATGAGAAATCTATTTTTGTTGAAGTCTATTTTTGATGCCTGCTCCCCTGAGCTGAGACAGCACTTGGCTGACTCAAAGTAAATTGATCCAAAGAAGTTAGCACAGGCTGCTGACTTGTGGGTTGCCAATAGGGCCACTCACAAGGATTCTGGGGTAACTCATAAGAAGGATGATGGGAAGCAGCAAAAGAAAGATGGCAAAGAGAATTCTAATACCTCCAATCCAAAAGAGGGCCCTGGACATAAGAAGGTTAGTGAACCCTTTGGTGCCAAATCAGAGGGAGGTCAGCAGAGACCCCCATTTGTCAAAACATTTGGAAAATGTTGTGCTTGTGGTTCTACTGACCATGTGAAAGGGGATCCCAGATGCAAGGGTAAACCTTCAGGGGTCCACACTATCTTCTTAGCAGTCTCCCCAAAGGAAGAAGTACATGTGACAAGTGGTAACTTTCAAGTACTGGCTGAAAACCCCATTGGAGTATCTGCAAGTGTTTCTTTAGTGTCCCGGGGTCTGTGGGAACAGCAGAATTTAGATGTCTATAATTTGATTCCAGATAACACAAAAGAATATTATAAGGACAGTGTATTTGTAAATGGTCAGGAGACCCCTGCCATTAGAGACACTGGAGCCAGCATTACTGTAGTGGGTGCATCTTTTTTCAAGGCTGAGGATGTTGCTAAGGCACCCAAAAGCCTCACTAAGCTTGCTGGAGGCTCTGTCCAAATGCTTCCTAGACTGACTACCAGCTCTCATCCAGTACAACAACATGACTGCCAAGATACCTGTTAGTGTGCAGACTGAGGTGCCTGCAAGAGTCCTGTTGGGGAATGACTTAAAAACACTTGGAGTTGTATCAAGCACCCCCAGGCTTCCCAGCAAAAGGAAACAGGAGCAGCAAGGAGGGCCAGGGAGAGTACCTTAGATGGCTCTCCAGAGGATGTCACAGAAGAATCTATAACACCTAGCCCACGGGAGCTACTAACTGCTATTTCAAGGAAGAATGAGACAAAGGGGAAACCCAAGCTCTTAAGGAAAAAGTCAGAAAGCACTCCTGTGCTACCAAGAAGGACATCCCCGAGAGGACTGTCCACAGTCACATCTGTGACTGCTCCACCAGCTAATGCTGAATGTGAGGAACAACCAGGAAAGGTTGAATCAGCTGCTGAAGATTCAGAGCTTGAAGAAGACCTGACCCATGTTGGAGATCTGGATCCTAAAGACCATCTGAGCTGCAGTCTTTACTGGCAGAAGCAGGCCCCTGTAGGGCGGACTTCAGCAGAGGCCAGAGAGAGTGTCTTATTCTTGAGGGTCTTCGCCAACCGGCAGCTTCCCAGATGGACGGGCAAGAGCCAGGGAAGCATAGGTTGTACTGAGAAGATGGCTTCTTCTACAGAGAACCAACTGAGTCTATCCCAGGGGACCTAAACAGTGGTATTGTGGATTAATTTATTTAATCTCAAAAGATTGTTTTACTTTTTTACAAAAAGACAGTAGACGGACAGGTTTTACAATTTAGCAATAGGGGGTACATCTGAGTACCAACCTCTTCATGATTGAGGTAATTGTAGTAGTGCACATTCTCTAGCAAACAAATGGACATTACAAGATACACATGATTAAGTGCTGCCCAGGACTATTAGTGGTCCATGGGTTTTGGAACAACATAACACACAACAATATGTACAGAACAAAAAGGGTGGGAAAAGAGGTTGTGTCACAGATCGACACTGTAGTGTTTTGGCCAACTGTAGCGATGGTTAGAAGCTAGATTGTTGTGGTGGCCTTCTTCAAGATAGGAGTTAATGGTGACTCTGTCCGTATGGTATCTGTCAGAGTATAATAAAGACGTGAATAAAACTGTTATGATCTCTGTGATGTGTTATTTGTACGTTTGAATACTTATTAGTAGCTAATTGGTGCCGAAAGAATACACTGGTTCGTGTATTTCGCATAGAGCTTACCGCCAAGCAACGCTGCAGCGGTAACACTGCTACAGCAAGAAGAATTCACTAGCCTCACCAAACATGCAGAAGAAGAGGGCTGGATCTGCGAGGACGAATGCAGGTTCCTAAACAAAACATACCCCAGAACCCCTGCTTTTTACATTCTCCCAAAGATACATAAACATGCCACAAAACCCCCTGGTAGACCTATCGTCTCAGCTTGCGATTCATTACTTGAACCTCTCTCACTTTATACAGACTTTTTCATGAAACCCTTCATTGGGAAAATGACGTCCTACATTAAAGACAGTACCAATACCATCAAGATGTTACAAACCCTGGACCTGACCCCAGATTGTATTTTGGTGACCATGGATGTAGAATCCCTATACACCTCCATCCCACAACAAGAAGGATTAGAAGCATTAACCATCTGCCTCAATAAAAGACCTGATGTCACCACAACACCGACCAATTTCATTCTTGAATGCATTCGCTTAGCGATGTCTGAAAACTTCTTCCTATTTGGAAAACAAATCTACCAATAGGTTAAGGGAGTGAGCATGGGCGCCACCTATGCCCCGGATGTGGCAAACCTATACATGTGAAAACAGCAGGTGTCCACAACCTTTGTGGAACACTCCCGTCCCCTGCACACCCTTATAGTTGAAAATACAACCAAATTCTCTTGAGTAATTTCAAAAATAAATTTTTATAAAGGGATGATATCGTCATCCATGGATTGTGTGCCCCTCATGGGGTTAGTTTAGACAAATAATAATTCAACGTACAATTTGTCACAGTTTATAATCAACATATAAAACCTAAAGTACACTGATTTTTACAATACATGGTATTCACAGTAACTATATTTCATAGTCCAGACAACTGAATATTAACATTTATAGTTCAAATGACTTATAGTAGACAATTTGTACTTGATTTGAACTCCCAATCCAATGTGTCTTAATAGGTAGAGTCCAAGTTTTCAAGGTACTGTATGCTTTACGCGTTTCGGGGCGAATAGAACCCCTTCTTCAGAAGATGTCTACTAAACGTGTTTTTCTTCAATTTATCTGTATTAACAGTAGAAAGTATATTGTTATTTAGATCATAATGATACATCATAGTCCCTGTCTGTCATGACTGGATTTTTCTTAATGTATAATCACCTGTTCATTTCTTAGTGTGGTCTCAATTGGAGATACAAATTCCATCTTGATCCGTATATCTTTGTCAATCCTAAAAAAATATATTTAAAAAAAAAATATACAAAAGGGGGTTGTGAGTCCCTATCATTATGAGAAGTAAAGATGTAAAATAACTGCAACCATGTTTGCATTCTCAAACATGTCCATTAGAGAAAGGGTATAGATGTTTACCTGATCAGTAGGTCTTAGTCGGGATTTTGGGTAATCTCCCGCTTTGTTAAAGCTCTACGCTCCTGTAGTGGATCTTAGAAACGCGATCAATGACAACGTGGGCCCTGTAAAGCGGAAAGAGGTTTATCAGGGGCTATCTTTATCAATTACCGAAATCCTATAAGATAATACTATGTGGTGAGTGTAAAGTTCTAATTTAGCTTACCTCAAAGAGGGACATCTTTGTGCATGTATCGTATATTGAAAATCATACGCACGGCAACTGAACAAAAATGGCCGTTCTGATGTTTATATAGCGTGATGACGTCAATGCGTGTCAACGTCGTGACGTCACAATGTTTACTTTTGACGCGATATAATGTGTGGTATAAGCAGAATAGGGTAGAGTCTTCAATGCTAAATTAGAATCTATATTTTGAACATATATGCTGGTCAGTAATGTGGGTTCCTTGTTTTTTAACATAAATCTAAAATAGTATTGAGAATTATCGTCGACTCGTGATTAGAGGAAAAATCCAGCCTGCTCACAGTCTATCTGTTGTTGAAACTGAATGTCTTTCTTTTATGTTAATTAATTACAAACATGTAGCATTAATGTGGATGTGTGTATACATTTCATTATTTCAAGACAAAAAAAGATAAAACAATGAAAATATAGGTCCTATCAAATCTTGGTGGTGTTCAGGACATAAACAATCTAATGGTCTAGATATATTTACCACAAGAGAGACTATACCTTAGATGGTAAGGGAGCTGTGCTTGTGTTAGTTATTTAAAAGCATCAATTCAAAAATGTTTCTGTGTTGGTACTGCTGGTCATCAAAAAACATTCGAAAATATAGTAGTTAGCTCATAAGGAAGCTTATAAGAAAACACCCAAATTAAATTCTTCATTCATACCGTTGGGGGAAAGACTATTCAATTTTTCAATCCAATGTAATTCTCTCTGCCCCATTCTTCTGTCGTGGTCTCCCCCTCTAGGTAATTTTTTCACTTCCTCCAAAATGATTACTTTAAGTTGAACTACTGTGTGTTTATTCAAAGAGAAGTGTCTAGCGACAGGAGATTTGGTACTGTTGGTTCGGATATTACTCTTGTGTTCATTCCATCTTTCTTTAGCTTTCCTGATGGTTTGACCTACGTAAAAAATACCGCAGGGGCAACTGAGCCCATAGATTACTGATTTGGTATCACATGTGGTGTAATGATTCAATCGAATTTTTTGTCCACTGTTGGGGTGCCTCACATAGCTCCCCTTCATCACATTGTTACAGTTCCCGCAGTTTAAGCATGGGAATGTGCCTGTCATCTTCGTCTTCAAAGTCCGTTGTTTGTCTTGTTTGATCTTTTCTGCTTTCACTAGTTCGTCTTTAAAGTTCCTTCCCCTCTTGTATGCAATTAGGGGAGGTTTTGGGAATAGTCTGTCCAGTTGTGGATCTATTTTGATGATGTTCCAGTTTTTCTTGATAATCCTGGTAATGTGATGACTTTGTGCAGAGTATCTCAAGGTATGAAGAAATGGAATGTCCTTTGATTTGTTCTTATTAATAAGGAGATCCTTTCTTTCAAGTCTATCGACTTTATCTTTAGCCTTTTCAATGATGTCGCTAGGGTAGCCTCTTTGTCTATACTTCTCGGTCAGTAACTGGTTTTCTTGTTGTAATGTCGTAGTGTCTGACGTTATTCTTTTAAACCGTAAGAACTGGCTATATGGTAAGTTATTCTTTAGATGATCTGGATGATGGCTCAGGTAGTGTAATGAGTTATTCACATCTGTCGGTTTGTGATAAACATTCGTAATAATCACTCCATCTTGTCCAATCCACAGTTCAACGTCTAAAAAGTGTAGTTTGGAAACGCTACATAGACGACATCTTCGTCGTATGGAGAGGTTCAAAAGAGGACTTACAAACCTTTTTGACATTCATAAATCACCTTCACAATCAGATTAAATTCACAATGGAGGTGGGAGAACCCAAACTACACTTTTTAGACGTTGAACTGTGGATTGGACAAGATGGAGTGATTATTACGAATGTTTATCACAAACCGACAGATGTGAATAACTCATTACACTACTTGAGCCATCATCCAGATCATCTAAAGAATAACTTACCATATAGCCAGTTCTTACGGCTTAAAAGAATAACGTCAGACACTACGACATTACAACAAGAAAACCAGTTACTGACCGAGAAGTATAGACAAAGAGGCTACCCTAGCGACATCATTGAAAAGGCTAAAGATAAAGTCGATAGACTTGAAAGAAAGGATCTCCTTATTAATAAGAACAAATCAAAGGACATTCCATTTCTTCATACCTTGAGATACTCTGCACAAAGTCATCGCATTACCAGGATTATCAAGAAAAACTGGAACATCATCAAAATGGATCCACAACTGGACAGACTATTCCCAAAACCTCCCCTAATTGCATACAAGAGGGGAAGGAACTTTAAAGACGAACTAGTGAAAGCAGAAAAGATCAAACAAGACAAACAGCGGACTTTGAAGACGAAGATGACAGGCACATTCCCATGCTTAAACTGCGGGAACTGTAACAATGTGATGAAGGGGAGCTATGTGAGGCACCCCAACAGTGGACAAAAAATTCGATTGAATCATTACACCACATGTGATACCAAATCAGTAATCTATGGGCTCAGTTGCCCCTGCGGTATTTTTTACGTAGGTCAAACCATCAGGAAAGCTAAAGAAAGATGGAATGAACACAAGAGTAATATCCGAACCAACAGTACCAAATCTCCTGTCGCTAGACACTTCTCTTTGAATAAACACACAGTAGTTCAACTTAAAGTAATCATTTTGGAGGAAGTGAAAAAATTACCTAGAGGGGGAGACCACGACAGAAGAATGGGGCAGAGAGAATTACATTGGATTGAAAAATTGAATAGTCTTTCCCCCAACGGTATGAATGAAGAATTTAATTTGGGTGTTTTCTTATAAGCTTCCTTATGAGCTAACTACTATATTTTCGAATGTTTTTTGATGACCAGCAGTACCAACACAGAAACATTTTTGAATTGATGCTTTTAAATAACTAACACAAGCACAGCTCCCTTACCATCTAAGGTATAGTCTCTCTTGTGGTAAATATATCTAGACCATTAGATTGTTTATGTCCTGAACACCACCAAGATTTGATAGGACCTATATTTTCATTGTTTTATCTTTTTTTGTCTTGAAATAATGAAATGTATACACACATCCACATTAATGCTACATGTTTGTAATTAATTAACATAAAAGAAAGACATTCAGTTTCAACAACAGATAGACTGTGAGCAGGCTGGATTTTTCCTCTAATCACGAGTCGACGATAATTCTCAATACTATTTTAGATTTATGTTAAAAAACAAGGAACCCACATTACTGACCAGCATATATGTTCAAAATATAGATTCTAATTTAGCATTGAAGACTCTACCCTATTCTGCTTATACCACACATTATATCGCGTCAAAAGTAAACATTGTGACGTCACGACGTTGACACGCATTGACGTCATCACACTACATAAACATCAGAACGGCCATTTTTGTTCAGTTGCCGTGCGTATGATTTTCAATATACGATACATGCACAAAGATGTCCCTCTTTGAGGTAAGCTAAATTAGAACTTTACACTCACCACATAGTATTATCTTATAGGATTTCGGTAATTGATAAAGATAGCCCCTGATAAACCTCTTTCCGCTTTACAGGGCCCACGTTGTCATTGATCGCGTTTCTAAGATCCACTACAGGAGCGTAGAGCTTTAACAAAGCGGGAGATTACCCAAAATCCCGACTACGACCTACTGATCAGGTAAACATCTATACCCTTTCTCTAATGGACATGTTTGAGAATGCAAACATGGTTGCAGTTATTTTACATATTTACTTCTCATAATGATAGGGACTCACAACCCCCTTTTGTATATTTTTTTTAAAATATATTTTTTTAGGATTGACAAAGATATACGGATCAAGATGGAATTTGTATCTCCAATTGAGACCACACTAAGAAATGAACAGGTGATTATACATTAAGAAAAATCCAGTCATGACAGACAGGGACTATGATGTATCATTATGATCTAAATAACAATATACTTTCTACTGTTAATACAGATAAATTGAAGAAAAACACGTTTAGTAGACATCTTCTGAAGAAGGGGTTCTATTCGCCCCGAAACGCGTAAAGCATACAGTACCTTGAAAACTTGGACTCTACCTATTAAGACACATTGGATTGGGAGTTCAAATCAAGTACAAATTGTCTAGTATAAGTCATTTGAACTATAAATGTTAATATTCAGTTGTCTGGACTATGAAAAATAGTTACTGTGAATACCATGTATTGTAAAAATCAGTGTACTTTAGGTTTTATATGTTGATTATAAACTGTGACAAATTGTACGTTGAATTATTATTTGTCTAAACTAACCCCATGAGGGGCACACAATCCATGGATGACGATATCATCCCTTTATAAAGATTTATATTTGAAATTACTCAAGAGAATTTGGTTGTATTTTCAACTACAAGGGTGTGCAGGGGACGGGAGTGTTCCACAAAGGTTGTGGACACCTGCTGTTTTCACATAATTTTGTACAACCCAGTGTCAGGGTTGATATTCTCCCCTGCACCCCACTAAGTATCGTAATACTCTCACCTCACTCAAACTAAAAGATGTGCACTAGGCAAACTTGTTTGAGCAAACCTATACATGGCCCAATACGAGGAAGATCATATCTACAACAATAGCAATCCTTATAAAGACCACATTGGACTATGGCGTTGCTACATAGATGATGTCCTCCTCATTTGGCAAGGCAGCGAGGTACAACTTGTAGCCTTCCACCAACGGCTCAATCTACGGAACCAACACATAAAATTCACCATGGAATGGGACTATCAGACTAACAATTCCTTGGACTTACACATATATCGCTCCGGTAATAATCTCAAGACCAAACCTTTCAGGAAAACCACAGACAGGAACAGCCTTCTGCTTTTCACAAGCTACCATCCAGAAGGACTTAAATATAACTTACCGCACGGCCAATTTATTCGCGTACGCAGAAACTGCACTGAAAAAGAGAGATTTGATTACCATGCCAAACAACTAGAAACACACCTCACAGAAAGAGGATACCCAAAAAAAATCGATTAAAATGGCTAAAAAAAGAGCGGCAAAGACAGACCGCATGATCTGTCTCACCCCCAAGGATAAGAATCCCATCGACAGGACGTTCTGTGTTACCACCTTCAATCCCATCAGCAATCTCATAAAAGCTTCGATTAACAAACATTGGTATCTTATCAAAAATGAGGGGACCTTGGCAAAGAAACCCCTCTTTACCTTCAGAAAAAACAAAAACATACAAGACACACTGGTACATACCTTCTTAGAACCGGAAAAGGAAATGCAAACCTTATGGGATTTACCAACTGTGGTTGGACACTTCAGCTGGGGTCCATGTGTGGCGTGTAGATACACAAAATCCAGCAAAACATTCATCTAGAAGGACTTCAACTAGACTCTAAAAAATCACACCAATTGCGAAAGCAAATTCGTCATCTATGTCATCAGATTCCCATGCAACTTGCGCTACATCGGAAAAACAATCAGTCCTATCAAACGACGAATTAATGAACATAGGTCTTGTATCAAAAATGCAGTGCCCGCTAATCCACTTGTGGAACACTTCACTAAGAAAGGACACACCAATGAGCAATTCACATAGACAATTGCACAGCAGCTGACCCCACAAAAACGAGGTGGCAATATCAATCTAGCTCTAACCAGACTGGAACAAAAATGGGTGCATAGATGAGATACTGTGAGAAATGGACTGAATATCACAGTCGAATGGATGCATTTTTGGAACTAACCCACCTCATCTGGTACATGAGCCAGTTGTGCAAGGCAATATACGACAGGGGCAGACCACCATCATTGTACTTTAGCAAGTACACAATAGCTCAGACATATGTTGTGTGAGCCATAGGCCATCTATTTGCCCACTCATGCTTCACCACTATAATACACAGCCTAATCCACTACAAGCCTATGATATGTCATTTTCTGATGTTCAAAAATCATTACCCTCCTATGTACAAACTTGTATGAAACCACGTGTATCCCTTGATGTAGTTTGTAAAGAATGTACCTAGTATCCTGATACGCTTGACATAGACATATGCATTATTCTCACAAAACTTGTGTTGCTTGAGTAATTATAAATGTATTTGATCATTGATACCGCCGAAGTCATTGATTTGTATGTAGACACTCCTCTTTTTATGTAACTTACATCTATTGCCGAATTATTTTGTAAAAGTCATCCATCTATTGCACCCAAATGACATGTTTGTAAAACAACCACACTTGATATTAGATCACTTCCTCTATGTGCCTCTGCTGTTTTACACATTCTACTAAGACCACATCACCACTTCCCTGGATATACTTCATGGGGAGGTCATGCACCTGTACATGATCATTGGCAAAAAAAGTCTTGCGTTTATTTAAACTACTACATCATCATACATGCACTCCTCCAGTTCCCCGTTAGACATTAACACTAATCCTTATTTCGACTACTAGTCCCATGATGCCTTTGACTTCCGGCTCCATTTTTACGTGCCCCTTGGTCGCATTTAAATGACTCCTTGAGCCCCTTCAATAGTGACTAAGCCATTAGCACTGGTAGCCCACCAGACTGCAATTCCCATGATGCCTTCTGACATCCGGCATTTGTGTTTGGTGCCCCCTGCACATATCAAATCGACTCTGTGAGTCTTTGCAGCATTGGCCAGACCTGGAGCACTGACAGACAATCAAATTTACTTTCACTTTCCCTAGAGCGGTGCGATACGTCATGCACACACCCTTTTCCCCATTGGCCCACTAGGCGCACCACCATTGGCGGCGTCGACCTAGGGGCGGGGTTCACTACAGAGCTTTGGAACTCATCTCCAGGACAACTGGATGCGCATACCACCGCATTCGGAGAGAGAAGCAGACGCTCGCAGTTATTCCAAGTAAGTAACTTCATAGAGGACCCTCCAAGCCTGTTTAACTGCATGGATTGCACACAGATCTCTGCGCGATCTGCCGGACGTTAATGCCATGCACTCTCACTTGTGCAGGCACTCAGTGATCTCTAGACATGAATCTTCTTTCACGGCTCATGCCGTTTACGGCCACTCGTGCAGTTTTTACCCCGTATCATTCAAACGCATGACCATTGTTTTTAAACTTCCACACCCTCACAACATCACGGGCACCTACATGCATGTATGCACTGCCCTCTTCTAGGGGGATTTCCCAGTCCCACACAATCACCACACGCTAAAATATTTGACTCCGGGAACCGCGTAGTTCACTACCATCATGTATGGTATAACACCCAGAATCACCCTTGTTGTGACTTCTCACATTCATTTAAATTGATCGGAGACATGATATCTCTCTGTCTCTTCTCTCGCAGGCCTAGATATCCGGCTTGTCATTAACAGGCATTTCCACATCCTGGTGAATCCTCTACACTCAGGATATACAGGTTCCTTCAGAGCAGTATATTCAGTATACCGACCAGACCAGTCTCTGCCAAGAAATACTGAGGGACTTTTTTGTAGCAGTGTTACTGCCGCATCGTTGCTTGACGGTAAGCTCTACACAAACCAGTGTATTCTTTCGGCACCAATTAGCTACTAATAAGTAATCAAAAGTACAAATAACACATCACAGAGATCATAACAGTCTTATTCACTTCTTTATTATACTCTGACAGATACCATACGGACAGAGTCACCATTAACTCCTATCCTGAAGAAGGCCACCACAACAAGCTAGCTTCTAACCATCGCTACAGTTGGCCGAAACACTACAGTGTCGATCCGTGACACAACTTCTTTTCCCACCCTTTTTGTTCTGTCCATATTGTTGTGTGTTATGTTGTTCCAAAACTAATGGACCACTAATAGTCCTGGGCAGCACTTACTCATGTGTATCTTGTAATGTCCATTTGTTTGCTAGAGAATGTGCACTAAAACAAGGAGAATTACCTCAATAATGAAGAGGTTGGTACTCAGATGTACCCCCTATTGCTAAAGTGTAAAACCTGTCCGTCTACTGTCTTTTTTGTAAGAAAAGTAAAACATTATTTTGAGATTAAATAAATTAATCCAAAATACCACTGTTTTGATCTCCCATCCTGATTCTTTTAATTATTACTATTTACCCTGCTGGGCATATCAGGACATTGCCAGGCACCCTTTATTATATATTGTTATCCCAGGGGACTACAGAAGACTTGTAGTGCCTTTAGAGACAAGACACCAGTTCCTACAGTTATCCCAAGAGATCCCTATGGCTGGTCACTTGAGCTTCAAGAAGACCAAGGAAAGGCTCTCTCTATATTTCTATTGGCCTAAGTTGGGGTCTGATGTACATAAATTCTGTAGGATCTGTCACACTTGTCAGACCTCTGGCAAGAGTGGAGCCAAGAATGTGGCACCTTTGGTGCCCCTCCCAGTGGTGGGAGTCCCTTTTGAGAGGGTAGGAATCCACATTGTTGGCCTCTTAGACCCTCCATCCTCTTCAGGCAATCAATTTCTATTGGTTGTAGTAGACCATGCTACTAGGTATTCTGATGCCATACCTATGAGGACTGTTACAGCTCAGGCTGTTGTAAAGGCCATCCTTGGTACTGACAAATGGATTGCTGGAGAGGTTTAACCGTACTATGAAGAGTATAATAGGTGCTTTAGAGGAACCCCTTAGCAGAAAGTGGGACCTTCTACTGCCATGCCTTCTATTTGCTTATATAGAAGTCCCTAAGGATGGAGGTGGATTTAGTCCTTTTGAGCTTCTCTATGGTCATTCAGTTAGAGGTCCATTGGCCCTAATTAAGGAGGGGTTGGAGAGTGTTCCTTCTCCAAAGCAAGTGAGAGTCAATGACTATGTGCTAGGACTCTGGAGGAGTGTAATCGAGGTCCGAGTGACCTCTGAGGGGCCCATGGGATCAGAGTTCGCCCTCGATTACCTTAAGACAAGATAGCTGCACCTTGAGGGGGAAGTGGTGCAGGATTCTTTACTCCAACACCAACAAATAAGGACAACTCAAGGATTTGGCAAAGAGACTGTAAAGTTCATCAAGTTTTATTTCACAGCATGCTGACACAGAGCACAACCTGCGTCGTGGTCAAGTACACAGACTCCACCCCCAGGCTCAAAACAGAGCTCCCTCTTATAGCTTTCAAAGGGAGCCTCCTGTCCCCACTCTCCCTACACAAGTCTAGGCAAACTCATTGTTAAGCATTAGCTCACCGGGCAATTATTTTTTAATTGAACTAAACCTTCAAAAATGAAATACAATCTGCGCACATCCTTACTTTTTCCCCGGTACTATGCCCAATTATGGTTGATGCAGCTGGACCCTTTAGACAAGTTTTCCAGACATGGCCTAATTAAATGTCTAGTTTCTGCCCATTCGTCAAATCTCTGAAAGCATGGTATCTTTGACTGTTTCAACTTTAGAATTACCTCATTCTACACACTCTGAATCATTACTTAATTTCTCTCATTTTAGCCAAATTTTCAGTTACATGCATTTTCAGTAAAAGGCATTGGTCAGAGCTCTTTTCTGTCTTTGTACAGAAAACCTTATTTATCCATTCCGTGCCTTGCCACCTTACCACATCATGATAATGACATTTTCGACCTTATAAACATGACGCCCTTTTGACTACTAGTATATACTAACATTATGAATACCATTTTTACAAAATTACAACACCAAATTAGTCCATACGAATTTCTCTACTTAGTTTTAAGTGGGGGGGGTGTTCTCCACTGCATTCAGTTGTTGATTCCCTATCTTTATTTCGGCTCCTCCAGTACACTCCCCTGTCTTTACAGTTCTTTGTTTGTAAAACAATAACTTTGAACCATATCCAATGTCTATTCTCCCTAATATGTATCTACGAACATCCTATCACAATCTTACAATTTGTCACATACTACCATATTGTTATTCTGTAAACAACACATGTGTGTGTCATCCTCTTCCATCTAAGCCCCACTTCCTGTAATCTTTTGCTTTAAACTAACTGTATGCTTTAGATAATTTCACAGCCATTGTGAGACTCGAGAGGTCTGGTCAAGCTTTAGAGGTAACCCATTAGCCCATTGTCTCTTCGTAGGCCATACCTTGTCTGCAACTCCCACCCCAACAATATACAATCTCTCTTTGATCTTCTTTTCTGCCCATGCATATAAATATTGTTGTCGCTGTGTCTTTCCCTCTTTTCCACACTCTTCCTTGTTCCGTATCTTCCACATTACTCGCCTTTAGTTTGGCTTTGGTGGACCGTCTGTGTCCTGTCGCCTTTGTCCTTTCCTTTGAGCTGTTTTCACAGTCGGTCTCCCAGGGTCCTTTGATGCTTAGACCAGTAGTCCATTGTTTTTTCTTTTCTTTTCACAAGAAGTTGAGTGTCTCTCTTTCAAAAGGGTTCATTGTCCAATGAGTCCAAAAGAGGGGACGTATCAGCATAGGGACGCAGGGTTGGGGGAGTCTTTTTGCAGACACAATTCAGCGTCAGGCTTTCACTGGGTTTCTCTACGACCTCCTTCTTTCCTCATGCTGTTCGATGTTAATTTCTCAAGGCATACAGGTCCCCCGACGCGTACCTGTAATATAACACGGAATGAGTTTCTTTTGTAAGTTAAACATGTCTCTTCTATTTAACACATTTCCTACCAACCCAATTCCTTAAAACCCCTCTTCTCCACGCTGGCTCTCATATCATACTGCCTAGGAATTGTGAGGTATTCCCTCTTGCTGGACACCCATGCCTCCTAGACAAGGCTACACAACATTTTCATTTAAATATTGCCTTTTTGTGGGTCATTTTCACATTACAACCAAAATATTCCTCATTCCTAGCTCTGTGTCAGCCAGCTACAACTGGAATTTGTTTTCAATAATATACATGCTGTCCTTCATGGGACACATGTTTTCCCTTTCCGGGTGCCACGTGCAACCCTAAGGAGACAAAACAATTAAAGAAAGACGTCTTCTTCTTTTCTGGTCTTCTAGGCACGTCCGTAGTAGATGATGGAAACGTCCTTGGGGATCCCTGTCGCCTGTAGAAGGTCAAAAAATAGAGACAAAAGTAATTCGGGCACTGGCAAGGGGTCAGGTTTCTTCCCAACTTCAACCCCTTTTCTCCTTTTCTGCTATCAAAAATACTCTCTGGATCATTCTCCCCTATTCGTTGGTGCACATAAACAACTATTTTCCAACCACCCCGCGGGATACTTAGTTTAGGCTTGGTTTTTCGCTCAGCTTAGCTGCACATGCTTGCTGGTTAGCTGCACATTTTTGCTGGTTAGCTGCACATTCTTCCTCAGCTCAGCAGCCATTCTTCTTATTCTTTTCTTGTCGTTAGTTGGACCATGGTCTATGCTTGTGCTTTGTGTTCATCCTATGGAGATAAAACAGAGGCGTTTTGCTGCACACCGTCCCTGTCTAACTTGATCTAGCCTACCCCTGTCTTCCAAGACTATGGCACCAATTCTTACTACGTGCCTCCATTTTTATTGTTCCCATCAATGTTTGCCTCTTCTAATGATTGCATACCCCTATTATAACAATCTTTTTGACGTTATGAACATGAAAATGATTACTCACCTTCAATTTTACTTCTGTTTTCTGTGGTTGTCTGAAATGGCCATGTTGTCATCTATTTTCTACTCTTTCCACACCTGATTGTATCTATCTTGGGAAAAACAGCGAACTTTTGAAGACATGGGGCCTCATTACGACCCTGGCGGTCTGGAAATAACGGTGGCGGTAAACCCGCCGCCACCGTTGTTTCCGGACCGCCTGATCCCGACCCCTGCAGGCGGGAGGTGATGTTCCCGCCAGGTCTGACCTGGCGGGTTTAACACCTCCCTCATGCAGGCGGACGAGGAAACACCGGCAGCATTACAAGATGCTGCCGGTGTTTCCATGATCCCGATTCCCATTGAGTCCCATAGGACTCAATGGGAATGGGGATTTACACCATTCCGCCTCCGTGATTCCCGGAAAACCGTGGTTGTAATGTCCCGGTAATTCCGGGAATCACGGAGGCGGAATGGTAATACGAGTCCGGCGGTAACCAGGCGGTTTTACCGCCGCGGTTACCGCCGGACTCGTAATGAGGCCCATTGTCTCTTACTACTTTTTCCTGTTACTTACCTGGATCCTCTTACCTTTAGTGCTGATCAATTGTGTGTCCACACCCTTGTAGCGTGAACTAGTACTCACCTTCTTCTTTTTCTCCCTAATTTTAAGGCCATGCAGATAATTTCTTGTGCTTCCACGCAAGAGGTCCATAGCTTTATCTGTAAAATAAATCAAAATCGTTACAGGCAATCAAAAGTTGTTTTTTACTTAACTCACTATATTTTCTACTTTCCTTTGGTTAACTGACCCAATTTTTTGTCAGCCATACTCCGTTTCTTGGTTTTCATGGTCTCTGATGTCTTTTATTGCCCAACGCTCCTTTTTGCTGTTGGCCAGGAAACCTCATAAGTGCTATTTGTTTTCCAATTTTTTGATTTTTTGTCCGTTTTATGCTTTTGAGTTAATCCCTTATCCTTTTATTTATTTGCCCAGTTGTTCCCTTTCTAAATTTTTCTTTTATTCATTTTTTATTCAAGATAACCAATCATTTTCACCCTTTCCTGATTTATTTATTTTTCCTGCATCCAATCCTCTTGTGCTTCCTTGCCTCTTCTCTGACCCTATCTTCTTCCTTTTTCCCTTAATTTCTACATTCATCTGTCCTTTGAACTTCCTCATCCCTTTGTCTCTTATCCTTTTTCACGTACCCTTTGCTTTTCTTCTAACTTTTGCTGTTTCTGTCTGTCTTGTTCATAGGCTGCTTCTCTGTTTGCGATCGAGCTGTTTTTGTTGCTCTTTGTGATATAACTGTTCTCGCCTCAGCCTATCTTTCCTTCTTATCCTTCTGTCCCTTAACTTCTTCTCTTTCTTCTTTCTCTGTGCCTCATCTGACCTCTCTTTAGGTCTCACATCATCACTTCCTTTCCCATCGAGTTTCAATGAGATTTGTCCTCCCATCCAGTCGTCTTTTGTGAATGCTATCTCACCAGTTCTGTCTTCACTTCCTTTCTACTTCTTTCCCTCTCTCTCCTTATCGAGAGAAGTACTTGTCTGTGCCTGATCCCTTCTTTCCTCATTGCATCATCGCGTCTCTCCTTGTCCCTCGGGACCAGGCATGTGACATTCTTGTCCTTATCCTTCCCTTTATTTTTGTTACTACTGTATGTGGGTGACTCATAAGCGGGGTTGCTAAACCCTGTTGCTGCTTCAGCTCTCTTAATGGGTAGAGCCCTTCAGGCTTACTTCCCTCTGTTTCTGTTTCAGACGGTGCAGGCGGCGCGGTAGGCGTCTCACCCCCCTCAGTGCATACTTTTAGTATCCAAGCTGCTGGAGGCTCTTCCTCCTTTCCTTGTTCTTATATTTTTTCACAATTTTGAGAACACCACAGCGCTTCTCTAACTTCTTGCTTGTATATGTGGCGTGCAAGAATGTTGCCATAAATTGTGAAAAAGCTTTTGATAGAGACCCGTTTTTGTGACCATGTCATAAACATCTTGTGGGTGGTACCTTTAACCCACTTGGTGCTATGTTTCTTAAGCTTGGGTGCGTGTTTCGGCAGTTGCTTGCATAAGTGTGCTACTGAAGTAATGTCTTCCAGGCTTAAATCTGTTTTAACAATATGTTTATGCAATTTTAACACTCCCATCACTATGAGCGAGCACCAAATGCTGCAAGCTCCAATCCAATCTTTTCCCGCCAGAATTTTTATACCACCAATTTACTCAAAAAGCATCAATTCATGTGCGATTCCCTCTCAATTACAGAATCGCGAAAAACCCTAATCAGTTCTACACATCAAAACAACAAAACTCCTTCCATGTAACACACAAGGGAACACGTATAACATACACTTGACAGACTAGACAAACACCAACTGGACACAAATATCTCTGCCTTCTAATATGTACCCCGACATGGAGTTTAAATGAACCCCCTTAACAACGTCTTTAAACGTGGTCGTAGCCTAGTCGTCCCTTATTATGTGGGCTCTGAGTTCATGTTTCTTCTGACCGCTATATTAAAGTGCAGGAAACAAGGCGTATCCTTTACCTCGGGTGTCCTCCCCGGTATCCTCTCTCTTTATCTCGGGTGTCCTCCCCTGTATCCTCTTTTTATCTCTCGGGTGTCTACCCCGGTATCCTTTGTTTTTCTCTCGGGTGTCTATCCCGGTATCCTTTGTTTTTCTCTCGGGTGTCTATTCCGGTATCCTTTCACTTGAACCACTACTGTCTTCACGATTCTCATTTTATTCTGCTTGTTTCTTAATCATTTGCCATATTTCCCCGTGTTATGGCTGCCTTTAATTTCCTGGAGGTCATCTGTCTCTACCTCTTGTTCGCAAATGTTCATATAAATTTGCGGCCTGCGCCTGGATTTCTAAATGTTTTCTTTTTTTTTTCGTTATTTCTTCACCAGGTCAGACAGCTAGCTATATTTTACCATGACGCCACAATAATAAATCTTTTAATTTTCACCCAAGCATTCTCATTGGCCTTCTGCTGCTTTCATGCCTCACTTTGTGCTTGTGTCTAAATGGGGCATGTCCAATACAAACATGCTTTCGTTGGTCACCTAAATACCATCATCATGCTTTCATGCGTTGTCATTCAAACCTTTCTTCATCCATCTAAATCCTGCAATACCTGAATCACAACTGATCGTCTCAAATCACAAAGGCTTTTCCCTATTTAATAAAAAATGTTCTCCACTCTGGCCGTCAAGGCCTCAAAAATGATAAAATACCACCCCTGGTATGACTCCATTCAAACTGTCCTACCACTCATGGTGGAGCTCCTGGAAAAAGGCTTTTAGGAGCACCCCAAAGACCCCCTTCACTACATTTGTGCTATCCTCGAAATTCCCCAAAAGCAGGTCACAGATGACCCAGTAACCCCCTTAAGTTTCAGGGGGAATTTCGTGAAGTTCATCAATACCTCATTTAATTCTAACACTATTTCTGTAGCTGTAAAACGACCCTTGTTCATGTCATGCCAGGTTACATGCTACAGTCTGTTTTGTTGCACTTATCGTTTGAGTGCCATTGCTTCCTCTCACTACCATATTTACTAATGCCACCGGCCCTTTTCTTTCCCTGCAATACTTACAAAACCTGCTCATTCATTTCCCATGTCATTATCAATGTTAAATTGTATTACTACACTGTCATCCTTGCAGGCATCTTACAAAATCTTCACAGGCTCTAAAAGTGCAGAGTGCTGCTGTACAACTTTCAGTATTCTTTAAAAGAATACACATGACTCACGCCAGACGAGCTGCTCACTGGCTACCCGTGGAGGAAAGGTTAATTTTAAAATCACAAATGTATGTCTCACACAGCACCGGTATATGTAACTGATGCTGTTACTAGGGTCAGTTCAGCCTGACCCAAACAAAGACACCATGTCACTCAACTACACGTTCCATTAACCAAAAGAGATGATACCAAAGGGCTAAGCTCCCCCGTCTTGTTCCCAGAACATGGAATGCTTTCTCTAGTGCACTTAGAGCAGAACCATCCCTCCTCATTTTTTCGCATAACCCCTCAACCCTACTTTGGTAACCTACCCTTGTCAGTTCCCCTAGCGGTGTCTACACTCATCCCCCTGTTACTAAATTAACCTCTATGCTGTGTTTTACTCAATCTCTACTCTATCCAGTGTGAGCTAAGCATGCAGCTCATTCATTGTAATCACAATATATATTTATCTGTCCTATAACTACAGGCGAAGCCTTGCCATGCAACCCCTTGTGTATGTCATTTTATTGTAATCTGCAAGCCCCTTCTTTGTAATAGCACCACAATGTCTAAGGGCTTGTGTGTGATCCATGAATTCTAATACACAAATAAGTAAGGGTTTTTTATTTCTTTTTTTTTACGCATTCAACCTTTTCCTTTCTACTAAGAATCGCTCATTCCTTGCCAGACTACAGTAGGCACCAGAGACGTTTTTATGGATGGGCAAGCGGGGCACCTGCCCAGGGCCCCCACAAAGCTGCCTGATCTAAAGTAAGATTCAATTTTTCACCAGGCTTAAATAGCGCACACCAGGAGATTTTATTGCATGCTGCTGAGGCTCTAAACCCATTGCCTGTCTGTTTTGGCAAGTACATTTTGCCTTGATCAATTAATCATGTAATGCCTTTTGTTTTCACTGTGGAATACATAGGTTGGGTAGAATGATCTCTGTAGCATTATTTCCTTCCCGTGGGAATATTGCTGATCACGTGCAATAACTAACCAAAATTGAAATCTGTATTCATCCACGATGGTTCAGAAGTTAGCTCAGTGTGTTAAGCACTCCTTGCAGAGATATGTGTTCATATGAAAGATTAGAAGGGAACATTCCAGTAAGGCTGGCTGAACCGTCCCTCTGTCTGAAGTTTGTAAACATACCTGCATATTTACTTGGTTTTGCAGCACAAGGGGTGCTATTAACAGCACTGCTCCTGCACCAGATAGGGGTTGCTATAAAACTAAAATGTCATTTGTATGATGAAGTTCTAGAAATTAGTCTGTTCAGATGGGGCATTCTTAAAACCTAAGCAATCTTTTCCAGAGATGTGCATAAACTATTAGTCAGAGAGGTAAATATGTATGCAAATTCAAGACTGTGCAGCTAAAGTGGTCATGCTTGTAACCTGGCTTTGCCAGCAGACGATGCAGTGATCCTGGTCAAATCATATAGGACCCCCTGGCATTACTGTGCTGTCTTCTGTGAGGTTTGCCTATTTGCATGCTGGTGGAATCGTTTAGCTCATTGCTTGGTATTTCTTCTTGTGTAGGCCATTTGAGTGGCAAAAGCCATTGTTTTGGAACTATTTAAAGCTTAAAAGTACGAAAGACGTACATAAATTAAATCTGTCACTTCACATCGAATGGTATGCTGGTACTTCCCTTGATGATGGAGAGAATGAAGTTAGGATCATTCCCACTTTGTGTAGCACCCTTCTGTAATATTTTGGTTTTAAAATTGTCAGGTTTGGAAATGCGATTTGCATACCTTGCAAGTCAGTTTTATAAAAATTAGATTGTTTTAGTACACGTTAAGAGCTGTAAGGTAGTGTTCAGATGCAGGAATTGCAATATTGGCACAAATCCCAGCTTCACCCCTTAAACACTGTGTGATCCTGGGCATCTTGTTTACACTTTTATTGCCTAACATCTCAGAATTGGCAGTCCCTAAACCTTTCAAAACCGTCAGCCCTTCAGGGTGATTTTCTTCTCAGGGTATGTTCTTCATAAATGCATCACTCATATTTTCACTGGCTATAGGTTTGCTTCCACTATGATAATGAGCATTGATATACTGCACACCATAGGCACTTGTTCCCTTGACCTCTAATGGCAACACTATTTGAAAACCATCTCCCACTCCTACTCTCAGTCTGTCTGGATAGTGACACCTTCATGGCAGCTTCTAATCTGCATTCACTATCTATGCTATGCTATGTGCAGCTTTCTCCTTCCTTACAGTCTACTCTATCCATACTTGAGCACTTTTGCATTCTCTGAGGCAGCTAATGTGAGGTCTCTGCCTATTCAGGGGTAATATGTACCTTTTTTACATACAGTCCTTCGTTAATACTACAGGCTGCATACTTTCCCGGATGCTATTTGATAAAAAGTATCTTGTTTCTATACTAGAAGATAAGTAACCTCTTCGTAGATTACTAATGTTGGCCTTCAAATGCTACTTGTTTATCATTCTGATTAGAGCCGAAATGGAGAGGGTAGGGGACTTAAAGGGCGTAAACATGCTTATCTTGAATGCTGCAAGGCAGCATAAGTATGTATCACAGAGAATAAGGCCTATAGGCAATACTGAATATTCCCATACAGATGCCTCTCATAAGACATGAGAGAAGTGCACAGGTTATCAGTAAAATAATGCATTTCTTTGTTAAACTCATTGGCAGCACGCAAAGAGATGCCTTTCTGTCACGCCCTTTCATCCTTGTCAGAATGACTCACTTTTTTTTGAGTCCGTCAGACCCTCCTGGTCAGATCAATATATATGCCTATCTTTAAAACTCCACAACTGGGGGCCCTGGCTTTAATCATCCGGCTCCTAAAGCTGAATGCCCGCCCACCAGTACTAAAATGCCGAATCTTGCATTGCTTTCCTCAACAGGCTGAAAGCATTAATATGCAATCAAGCCCCTTTCTAATCTCCTCATTATAAATAGCTAGGCTGGTTCCAACAATGCCGTATACATATGTAACATGTCGATACACACAATTTTTCACGTGCCAGTTAACTTTTTAGGCACATCTGGACAATCTCTGGGGCTGTCCTACCGTGAAAACACATACATTTTCCTGTTTGCAAAATAGTCCTAATTTCTAGATTGACACCTTTTATTCCCAGGTGTCTCTGCGTATTCTGTATTTGCATATTGCTGAGCTTATATGTACCCACACTTACTTGCCCGCTGTTCAACAAATTCATTTGCATATACTGCGCTTTACGGCACACATAAACCACACTCACTTGAGCATTTTCCTGATCACTGAAAAAGCCTAACAATTACATCGGTTGTTAGCGTGTCTCCTTCCCACATTGAAATAATGTATGTATTGACAAACACGAGTCATAATGAAAATGTAATGACCCAACCAGAACTGAGCCCTGTGTTTACCAGCCTTCCCACTGAAATATCTAGCTGTTGCCCTCATTAATAAATATCCCCTTACCGTTGGGTTATTATATGGGTAAGCTGCAACTACACTTGTGAAGTTTTCCAAATTCCATAAGTTGCAACAATGCTCAGAATGATTTTTTGCATTCTGCAATCTGTTTTTTGCACCTTGTTTCCACATGAACAAAAAACTGTCTTTTACAATACTTGTTTGGGTGCGATAAATACAACTTTGCAAGGCGTGATCATTTGTTTTTCTTTCAACTTGGTGTGATTGTTAAGCTTGGCAGAGTTTATCTTACAGAACTGCCAACGCACATTCCTTTCTTGATAGATCACTGCGTTCACTCTCATGGGCGTTAATTGGAGCCTGTTTCATTTCTCTTGACATCCTCTTAGACATTAGTTTCAACTGTGCGTTTTTCAAACAGCTGCTTCTGATGTTAAAATATAAAATCTGCTATCTTTTAAACCACGAATTGCAACCCCACACAAAACATTATAACAAAGCGGTTTACACACATTTTCAGCACAACATTCTTATCAACATCCCTTGAATTTAGGTACGAAGACAACCTCTACTTATATTTCACTAGGCTCTGTTTTTGCGATTTTCTGTTCTTTCTGTTCTTTCACCTCTGCGCAGTTTCAGTGCCCACACACAATGAACAGCCCCTTTAAATCACTTCTAACTTTGTCATTTAAATGCGAAAAACGATCGTTCTTAACACGATCCATCAGTCACCGTGTCTACTACGAGGAAATCACAAATTTAACTCCATAGCTGCTGGTTTGAAATTTTTGTGATGGCTTACAGTGCAACAGCTTTTTACACTTCTCTCAGAACTGTTTAACTCTTTTGAGATGAAATCACCACAAATTTGTGTGCCTTAAATCATAGCATCCGATCACCTATCTTAATGTCAGTTTTTTGCAATTTCAAAACCTTGGCTTGACGCCAATTTTTTGATTTAGCTTGAAAATATAATTTTTATATTAGTTCCAACGTTTTTATAGTGCACACAGAAAGTTAAGCCATAAAATGAACCACATGAACAGCCATAACACACAACAATAAGACACACAACATAACATGCCGGCTGCATGCATGTCTGCCCCCCATGAATATTTTACTCTTGTTATTGATTTTTAAATGCTGTTAATGTTTTGGTTTGTTCCAAAATCTGGACTAACACTGTTCTCTTTCCCTGAAAAATTACCTCATATATATATATATATATATATATATGTTCCCCTTTCTGCCATATTGATCTTCCTCCCCGTATCCCTGTCTCTATCGGCTAGGGCAGTTGCAGTCTGCCCCATCCCTCTCTTATTTTCTATCCCCTTTACTCCAATTTTATCTTGGGCAGAACAGTATGGTTCACCTTTGTCTCTTAGTCTTGATCGTCCTGTCCTGGCTTCTTTTAAGATGCTTAAATCATTGCAATTTTTCTGTTTCTTCACTCACCTTTCCCACCGTTCATCTCCCTCGTGATCACCGCCTTCTTCAGGTTTTCGTCTGGTCAGCTGCCCGTAGGAATGAGAAGGGATATGTTTATAAAACGGGTCCCTTCAGGCCCCGACTGCAGTCTCAATTACACTACCATTGTCTACGGGGAGCTTCACAGTCTACTCAGCCGAAATGGTGAAGGACTCGTGATATTGCCAAAGACCTAGAGTTACTTTGTGTCGACGGCCAATAGGTGTGAATAATCAATAATTGATGGTCACAACCATCCTCTGCTACCAAGTGTAATCAAGGTCCGAGTGACCTCTGACGGGCCCATGGGATCAGAGTTCACCCTCGATTACCATAAGACAAGATAGCTGCACCTTGAGGGGGAAGTGGTGCAGGATTCTTTACTCCAACACCAACAAATAAGGACAACTCAAGGATTTGGCAAAGAGACTGTAAAGTTCATCAAGTTTTATTTCATGGCATGCTGACACAGAGCACAACCTGCATCGTGGTCAAGTACACAGACTCCACCCCCAGGCTCAAAACAGAGCTCCCTCTTATAGCTCTCAGAGGGAGCATCCTGCCCCCACTCTCCATACACAAGTCTAGGCAAACTCATTGTTAAGCATTAGCTCACCGGGCAATTATTTTTTAATTGAACTAAACCTTCAAAAATTAAATACAATCTGCGCACATCCTTACTTTTTCCCCTGTGCTATGCCCAATTATGGTTGATGCAGCTGGACCCTTTAGACAAGTTTTCCAGATATGGCCTAATTAAATGTCTAGTTTCTGCCCATTCGTCAAATCTCTGAAAGCATGGTATCTTTGACTGTTTCAACTTTAGAATTACCTCATTCTGCACACTCTGAATCATTACTTAATTTCTCTCATTTTAGCCACATTTTCAGTTACATGCATTTTCAGTAAAAGGCATTGGTCAGAGCTCTTTTCGGTCTGTGTACAGAAAACCTTATTTATCCATTCTGTGCCTTGCCACCTTACCACATCATGATAATGACATTTTTGACCTTATAAACACGATGCCCTTTTGACTACTACTATATACTAACATTATGAATACCATTTTCACATAATTACACCAAATTAATCCATACGAATTTCTCTACTTAGTTTTAAGTGGAGGGGGCTGCCCTCCACTGCATTCAGTTGTTGATTCCCTATCTTTATTTTGGCTCCTCCAGTACAGGAGAATGACACATATGATGATAGAAGCATCTGATAACTTAAAAGCAGGTAAGGCTCTGGTGAAGTACTGGCATGACCAGAAGGCCAACATGGTTAAGTTTACTCAAGACCAGCAAGTTTTAGTTATGGTGCCTACAAGGCAGAGTGCCTTACAAGACAAATGGATAGGCCCCTTCAAGGTAGTGGGAAAACATGGAGAATTCAACTACCTGGTGGACTTAGGCAATGCTAAGGAGGCCCCCAGGGTCTTTCACACCAATCGTCTAAAAGCTTATGTCACCAGACCAAAAGTGGGAGCTTTGCTTCTAGCTTCAGCTGAAGAGGAGGAAGAGAGTGAACCTCTACCTGATCTCCTCAGGGGACAACCTTTAGATGAGAAAATAGAAGGAGTTAATCTCTCTTCTAATCTGACACTGGAACAACAGGAGGAGTGCAAGTTTCTGTTAAATCAGTTTGCCTCCCTGTTTTCACTATCACCAGACTTGACCCCAAGCCAGCATGATATTCTCACTGGTGACGGTTTACCTGTTAAAAGCAGAGGTTACATGATGTCCGATAATGTCAGAACTCACATAAAGGAAGAGGTCAACAAGATGCTTGATCTCTGGGTAATAGAACCCTCTACTAGCCCCTGGTCTAGTCCAGTTGTACTAGTGGCAAAGGCAGGATCCAAGGAGTTGAGATTCTGTGTGGACTATAGAGCTCTAAATGCAGTCACAAAGACTGATGGCCATCCTTTACCTAGGACAGATGATCTGGTGGACAAAACTGGTTCAGCCAAGTATCGCAGTACATTTGACCTAACCTCAGGCTATTGGCAAATAGCCCTGACAGACCATGCCAAGGAGAAAACTGCATTTTCAACCCCAGCAGGCCTCTACCAGTTTATGGTAATGCCTTTTGGACTAAGGAATGCACCTGCAACATTCCAAAGGATGGTTAATCAAGTTCTGAATGGGATGGAGGACTTCTGCATGGCATACTTGGATGACATTGCAGTGTTCAGTCCTACTTGGAAGGAACATGTTGACCACCTAGGATATGTTTTCCAGGCTCTTGAGCAGGCCGATCTGACCATAAAGGCAAGTAAATGTCAAATTGGTCAGAGCAAAGTGGTCTACCTTGGACATTTGGTAGGAGGAGGTGAAATAAGGCCATTGCCTAGCAAAGTACAAGTTGTACAAGAATGGGCCACCTCTACTACTCAAACCCAAGTGAGAGCCTTCTTAGGTCTCACTGGTTATTATAGGAACTTCATTGAGAACTATGGGTCCATAGCTTCTCCCTTGAATGTGGTCTCCTCGCCCAAATTTCCTGAAAAGATCAGATGGAATGAGGAGTGCAACAAGGCATTTGAATGACTAAGAAAGCCCTTTGTCAAGCTCCAGTCTTAAGAGCGCCTGACTACAGCCAGACCTTCATTGTGCAAACAGATGCTTCCAATACAGGTATAGGTGGAGTTCTGAGTCAGTTGGATGAGAAATATAGGGAGCACTTCATCTGCTTCATCAGCAGAAAGCTGAAGGAACCAGAAACCAGGTGGGCAACCATTGAAAGAGAATGTTTTGCTATTGTGTGGTCACTGAAGAAATGTAGACCATACTTGTATGGATCTACTTTTGTGATTCAGACTGACCACCAACCCTTGAGATGGTTAATGCAGATGCAGCGGGAACATCCTAAATTGTTAAGATGGTCAATCAGCCTACAAGGGATTGATTTTACCATTGAACACAGGTCAGGGTGTAATCATCAAAATGCTGATGGTCTCTCCAGCATGTTTGACCGACTGGAGTAAGGAGATTCCTCCAGGGGTGGATTAAATCCGCCTGTCCCTTAGTCTCGGGGAACAATTGTTAGGGAGAATTCTCCAAATATGCTAATTCCCTTCACCTTAGAGACCTCCAACAAATTTGCTGGATTTTTGAGGACTTGGTTTTCTTACCTGGAAAGAGTGTGAGCCTTTTTTCCCACTCAGGAACAGCGAGATCTGCATGACCTGCCAGGAACCACGACTTCAGCAACATTTGTTTCTTCATACAAAGGTACTGTGCCAGCCCGATTGAGAGAACACCACTCTCGCGGTGAAAGTTCGTGAAACTTTTCCAACTTGCAGGCCTAATCAGCTTGTGACCCGACCAATGATTCTTTTTTCGTCTAAACTACTTCTGAGAACTTTTGCAAAGACTTTACTGTTTGATACCAGAACTGCTCTTTCCTATCCAGAACACTAGTCCATTGACTTTGGCCTGGCCTGGCCTATTGAATTGAATTGAACTCTTCTGGTGAACTGAAACTATTTGCACTGCCTAGAAAGTATGTGTGATCTATTCTACTTACTTTTGTCCTTTTTGCTTATTGCTAAGTAGCTGAACTGCCATTTGCTCCTATTTCAGGGGAGCTCAAACTGTCTCAAAAGCTTAGAGTTTTGTATTGAAGTGTATTGTTATATAATATTAAGTTGCCTCCTTCTAGGGAAATGTTTTCTAAATGATTGTGTAATAAATTACTAAGTGTTTTTGTACCACGAAACCTTGAGTATAAGTGTCTACTTGAACCACTGTGATTGAAAGTCCTCTGTGTAACTACTTGTACTGCTCACATTCACTCTTGCAATAAGCCTGGCTGCTCAGCTCGCTACCAAAAACTGTGTGGTACAGACTTATAACAAAGGTTGGTTTGGCTAACACCTGTAGTCCTAATTGTGTGTAGTGGTCCCCGAGGGTACTCCCTGCAATTCTGCCTAACATGTGGGAAGGCCATTCCACGACGGTAACACTGCCTTTGTGGTCTGGGTCCTGTTTGGCTGACCCCTTTGTAGGGTGCGGCTCCTTTGTCTCCGGGCCGCAGAGAAGCCGGTAGAAGGGCCGCAATGAGTTCACTTTTGTCTTGTTTTGTGCTGGGGGTGCCTGTCATGGAGGATGCTTGTGCGTCCACTCTCTCGAAGATTCTCGCCAGTTCGCTCACCTCATTGATTGAGAGAGTTTGCTTCAGCAATTGTTTCTTGAGAGAAGGGAACAGGCATCCCTCTATCACTCTCAGGCGGGTGATAAACTCTTCAACCATCTCTTCCACTCTCTGCGTACACTGATTGAACATGTACCATTCAAAGTCTTGATTTGGTTCAATTACGAGTTTCTTGTGGAGGACATTGATTAGCGAAGTGAAATCTGGTTGATCTTCAGGGGGAATTGTCTTGACGATGGTCTTTATTTCACTGCCAACTAGGTTGATAAACATGTCATATAGGTTAGGTGAATAGGATTGGCATGCACAACAGGGTCGACTTGGACACAGGAGTAAGGAGGGGTCTCCCTAGTTTGCTCATGGTGACAGGTGTGGCAGATGAGGTATTGTCACCCTCTTACGTTCCCTCTGGTGTGAGTGTTAGTTTGCGCATGTGCGACATGTGCACTGGTTCTAGTGCAGGGGCTTCTTGTGGTTGTGTAGTTTTCTGTCCCCCCTCTCTTTCTCTGTATTTTATTAGGGCGTATCAATGTACAGGACCCTTTGGGTTAATGCGAGACAACACACTGTTCCTTTCTTGGTGTCTCTCTCTTGGTTAAGTGCGCGTGTCCTGTCACTTCCCACTCCTTGATTTGTAGTAGTTTCGGTTGGGACATAGCACGTGCTCCCAGTGTAGCAGTATTGTTGGATAATTGACAAGAAATGGAGCGGCCGTCGTGCTGAGGAGATAGGCCGTTGTATCAGCAGGATCGCTGATGGTTTAGAGGGAGGGAAAGACAGCTTTCATGCACCGACCTGTATATGGTGCATATGCGCAGGTGCGTCATCTTGTGGCTCTGGAGAGACCGCTGGCGGAATGCTGCGCGGTGGACATGGCAGAAGGGCATGGTCTTCTACTGAAGGAGGGGTGCTGCAAGGGGGCGGCGTGGTTCCCTTCTCCTCTTCTGCCCGGGATCAGGCACAGCACCGTGCAGCAGGATCGCCGGCACTCAGGACGTACGCTGGCAGCATTCAGAGCAGGAATCTGGAAGGCTGATGGCGTGGCAGGTTCACCCGCCAGCTGGGAGGACTCTGGTCCGCTTGGGACAGCCTCGTCGACCAGTTGTTCCCCTGGATATACTTGTGGAAAAAGGACGCAGCACCGGAGGATGTAATAACGTTTTCTTTATTTCAAACTTACATGCGTACTAACTTTTCCCAACCAAACTCCTCCCCTTCCTTTCTCCTCTACCCCACGTCATCTGCCTCTCCCTTAAGGGGACAGTGACCAGTAACATCAGGCATGCCCATATTGGTTCTAAGACCAATCACAGACAGAGCCTATTCATCTAACCCAAAATTTGCCCTCCAGGTAACAAGGGGGAATCCTCTACCAATCCTCTCTCTCCTTGAGCCACAAAGCATAGCTCTTGAATTCCCTGAGTTAGGACATTTGAATATTCCTCAAGAATGCAGACATATTTTGGCATTGGTAGCTGCCCTTTCATTGAGACATTATTTCAGGAAGCGGAAGTTTTTTTGTATTTGGTGCTGCCATGAGATTGATCAGGCCTTAAAAATGTTGCTTTTGGTACAGAACTGAGTGATCAGTAACAAGGGCACACTTTACTTAATCTCAAATTTGCATTCAGTGGGGTCCCTCAATCTGAATTTTGAAAATGTTTGGCTAATTTAAATGCTCTCGTACGTAATTTAGAGTTTATATAGCAATAATTTAGCCTCTGTTAGTTTGTGCATGGGAGGAGCTAAAACCAATTATTTTTTGTTGAAAATGGTGTCTGCCAGGGCTGCACAATTTCTCCCATATTGTTTTTCTTTTTTTAAATGAAAGAAGTGCTGGAACAAATTGAAATTCTTCAAGCTGACGTCCCAACACTTTATGGAGAGAAGATGTTGCCAATCTCGCCTCCCAGACACTGGTGGGATTAAAAAAAAAAAAAAAACAACTATTGACATTCGAAAAAAATGCTGTAGGGAAGGAATGGAAATCAATAGCAACCTAAACTGATCTGTGCCCCTAGAAATAGAAAGCTGCAAAAGTGCAAGCTGGCCTTTGAAGCGATAGATATCGAATTATTTGACTGTTTTGTTATGTACCTCAGTAACATAGGAAAATGGGGCACACAAATTGAAAACTGTAACACTGCCTTGACAAGAGCTTATTCAGCAAAATTAAGCTTTGCTTACTCACTGGGGAATAGGCCAATCAAGTCAGTGATGGACGTTTGTTATAAACAGGCTGGAGCAGGAGTACTACATGGCGTTGAATTATGGGGATGTTAAACAACAGTTATTTTTAACATGACCTGAACACCCCTTTTTGGAAAATATTGTTAATTGCTGGGCCTTCCAAAAAGTACCTGTACTTGTGTCACTGTATCATAAACTTGATGTAACAAGTATAAAAGATAAATCAAACATTAAACCTTTGTACTCCTATATCCAGTCCCCTTTCCACCATAGCATATGGGTGCCCCCAAACCTTTTGCACCACAAAATAAAACTCTTGCCCGTAATTTGGTGAAATGTGATGGTGTGACCATGCTCCGCTAGCCCCACACCCAGTTCTTTTTTCTGCGTGATCAGGATCTGACCTTCACCATGTAAGTGCATATTTTTTCTGTGCAATCTTCCCTGTTTTATTTTGATTTCTTCTTTCTCCAGGTTCCGGGGCCCAGCTCTTCCAGCGTATATCAGTCAAGAGCAGCCTCAGCCAGTGTGTGTCCTGCGAGAGATCCTTCGCAGCTAAGGGCCCCAAGCACATTGCTTAGACTACTTGGGGTTTGATCATCGCAAGTACTCCTGTGTGCTGGGCTGATGCCGGAATCCTTAAAATAAATTGATTATTCAGGTCACGCAAGCTCTTTTCTATCTCTCCACTGGAGCCCTTGAAGATGTTCATACTCAGACTTCAAGGATGATGGAAGTCCTTTGTTTTCTAGGGCACCAAAGCCAGGGGGACTCCTCCTTGGGGAGTTCCTCAGCTTGAAGGGGTCTTAAGGATCCTTGTACCGTGGAAGTCAAAGCCCACAGGGTTACCGGTGCTTATGCTGAGGGGTCGGCTGACTCTACCAGGCTTGGCACACGCAGGCATAATGGCTCTTGCCCAGCCAGTGGGGTGCCTGTATTTCAGAGGACTACCGAGTTTAGGCCTGACGGCACTAATCCTACCAGAGCTATCTCAGAGGTCTGCAGTGAAACCTCCTCAAGGGCTGCTCCTGTAGCAGCGATCACGTGCATTCCTTTTGTTTCAGTCAAGGCGTGTACCTACAAAATGCCAGATAGGCACAACAGCTCTGTTCCTTGTGCAGCTGAGCCAGAGCACCTGTCATCAGGTGGCAGGATCAGTTGGCAGGCCAGGGCGACTGCCTCAATCAACCCACACCTCGGTCAGGCATGTCCTTTCTCCCCATGTGGAGTGGTCCCCTGTACTGGTACCATGGTGTACATCATACTCATCCACATCCAGATACCTGCGTTACTCGGAGGCATGGGTTTTACTAGTCCAGAGAAGCTCAATATACGCCTCACCAATAATAAAAGTCCTCCTGGCTGTTGCCCTCAGGTCCTCAACCTATGAGTCAACCGAGTTTATAAATGTTGTTTCATGGAACGCAGCTGGGATTAAAGGTCAATTTAATAATCCCGATTTTGTTCCCTATGTCCAAGAGTTTAATGTTATAATGTTTCGGGAGACTTAGGCTATAGAGCCAATTCCTTTATGCGGATTTGGTTTACATCATTTTCCAGCAACAAAAAGTCTTTGGGGAACAAAGGCAGGTTAGTGACCTATATTGGCAATACACTATTTAAACAAAGTAAATGTATATTTGTAAATGACACATTGGAGCTCCTTTTCGATGAGCATCTAAAGTAAACGAATGACGTAAAAGCCTGGCGTAAGGCTTTTACACCATTCATTCACGTTAAAGCTCATTTTCCAGGATTTTTATGGTGGAGAGGAGGGGCGGAACGCAACCTGCATTTCCGCCACCTCTGCTCGTCTCAGCCATACAAATGCTCCAGCATTTGTGCAGGCATGGATTTTTATGCCAGGGCAACAGGGGTGGACTGGGAATTAAAAGAGGCCCTGGAAATAATTACTGGGGACCAAAAGAGGACCTGGAAATAATGTTCAAAGTGGCCCAATATGACACATTTTCAGCAAGCCCAATGCTTTTCCTATGAGAAAATTTGGAAATACCACACAAAAGAGGCCCAGGGTGCAGAGGCCCACCGGGAAAACTCCAGAGTTCCCTATAGGCCAGTCCACCCCTGCAGGGCAAATGCTGGAGATCTCTATGGAGTCTGCCGCCTTTATGCATCAGCATAAAGCAGGCGGACCCCATAGAGACACATTACACATGCTGCCTGGAATGCTAGTATGGCAGACGTTGTGTACAATTAAACGCTGCCCGACATGTGAGCATGTCAGGCAGAGTCTAATTGAAATTGTGAGCACTGCTTGCCATGCACGCATATCACTGCAGCAAATTAGGACCACATATGCTTTTAAAGGATATACTTTGTACTTTTTTAACATAAAAAATATGAGTAATACAATATTTTTGATCGGGGAGATTTTCATCTAAAGATTGGAAATTGCTCTGGAGCTCAGGAGAAGAAGGAGGATGATGGTGATGCTTATAACATGTAGAATTCTATAATAATAGCTTCAGAGTAAAAGAAACTAGGAACATTTTTCCTGCTTCCTGTGTCGAACAGAGAAACAGTTCCTTTCCAAATATTCACATAGGTCCATGACACTCGGTTCACCCCGGATCTCCCTCAGTCGAGCTCAGATCCCCTTCTCACAATTAGTCTCACCCAGCCAGGCTCAGGCCAATTACATTTTGTATACTTTTTCTTCGGGTGACTCAAAGTTCACCCCGGATCCCCCTCAGCCAGGCTCGAACCAATTGCAGTTTGCGTTAGCTATCGAAGACTTTCGTATGTACATGGGGTTTAGCTTGACCCGTTAAGAGGACCACTTTGATTTCCAAGTACACAAATTTTACACTCTTCTTTGGATACCGTACAGAGACTTTCCCATGTGGCACCGGACCACTCTGTATACGGTATCTACCTTGGTTTACAAAAATGGAGGTATTCCTTGGATATTTAAATACATTTGTGTCACTCACCACGTACACCTTGTACTTTGTGCTTTGCAAATTTCTTCATACAATGTTGCTGCTTGCAACCTTGGTTCTAACACAGACCGGTCTGCTATCCATCTCCACGACTCACCGGCTGTGCTGGCTTTACTGGAACATCTTTCTTGTCGAAGCCAAGAACAGTACCACAGCAACAATTGGTCCTCCCTGCCACAGCTGTCAATGTGGGAAAGCCCTGGGCACCTTCTACACACAATGCAGCTTTCTTTTGCTTTATCTCTGGGTCTTATGTTTCCTATCCTCAAGGCTTCATGAAAGTAGGGGTCTCTTTCTTCTGAAAAGGCCATGGGCAATCCCCCTCCTTCCAACCCTCTCTGGTCTCGCCATCTTGCTCCTCGTATTAAACTGCCATCTCGTTTCCTCATGTGTTTTGCCTCGCTCAGAGTGTGCTTTCATGCTCCAACTGTTATCCGTGTGGGGAAGTGTGATGGAAGTCAGGTGCATGTAATTATCAGTAATTGTCGGACTCTGCCTAACCCGATTGTTGGGACATGTCAGGTATACAGCTTGGGTGTCAGTCCGTTGTCGCTCACGGTGACCTGCCTGTGAGAAAGTGTTTGGCTCAGGAAAGGAAGGTGGGGGGATTGAATTCCTAGATATCCTACCTGGTAGGATGGGTAAAAGGTCTTATTGGGAAGGGGATACCGCATCTCATACTCCAGTGTCCCACTTCCACTCCCTGGGGACCCCTCATCCAGGTGATCCTCCTGCACTAGTCCACCCTCAGGAACTGGATCCAAAACCGATGGCTGTGTCCTGGCCACCTGGATGACAGAACCCCCGGGGACTAGCGGGTGAGACACTTTCAGGTCTCTCACATCTCTTAGAGTAATTTTGGGTCATATTGCCCCATAGCCAAGAGGCAGAGACCCCCTTAGCTTCACTCCTGGAGGCCATCTTCAGATTTATTTTATTGCACGTTCAACTGTTAGGATTCCTCTAGAAGTTCTCTTCTTCATTCGACGATCCACATACTTCTTTATACAGATTTCATCAATATTTAGACATTTTCTGAAGGCCTCTGTTGGGTTCTTTCCTATTATGGAGTTTGGGAGTGTTTTTACTTTCCTGGTGCTTCCCTGCTAGGCCAACCTTTGCCACTTCAGCGTTCAGCCCTGTTGGAGGCTTCCTCTTCACCCCACAATGGCTGATCCTGAGGCAAAGGATAAGAAAAGCATTTCCAAGGCATGCTCCACCTGCCACTTGAAGAATATCCACATGGTAGACTAAGATGTGAAGTGTATTTTCTGTCTGTACCCTGAATGACGTCAACTTGTGTTCCATTTGCCTTTCCTTCTCGAGCATGACTCTCTGAGACTGGCCCAGAAGGTTGCTGATTGGGCTTGATGAGGGTACTGTGGCCTTAAACTCTGCTTCTCTTCTGAGCCATGCTTTGCTCCTCCAGAACGGACCCCACAAGTGGGCTCTCAGGTCCCACAAGGAGGCCTGGAATGGGCAGAGGCTGACGAAGGGACATGCCAGCCATGATGGGTCTGCTCGAGATAAGACAGTCAACATACCCAAGCCTCCATGTGAAAAGGCCGTTTGACGGCTTGGATGATGGCTCCACCCCTTTCCTCGATATTCATGAGATATTCTGTCCATCAGGATAGGGACAGAGCACTTTTTTCTAACACCCAAAAATGTCCTTTTTTGTGCAATGGCCAGCGTGCGTACGGCTGTAGCCCCTCTCCACACCTCACCCATCAGTCCTTTTCTCTGCGTGATCGGGACACGCGTAGTACCTGCGGGATCTTTTTTCTTCCCGCATTTTTTTGTCCATAACATTTCACTTCCTGCTTGGTTCCTGCAGTTGATACTTTACCTAAACCAATGCTGGAGCGAAAGGGTTTTTCATCGTGTGGGACCTGTAGGCGTCAGAACACAGTATAACTCCTTCCCGGGCTCATCCGGTTCAGGGAGGGGTCATGTCGACTCACGTGCAACCAGCGTTCACCCTGAGACTTATGAAGGCACACCCCTGAATGCTCATTCCAGAAAAAATACAACTCACTAGGGAAAAAAGGGCAAGAGATTTCTTGAAAGGATAACAAGTTTTAATAGCACAAAAAATAAGTATGTTAGTAAAGAACTCTGCTGCTTGAGAATGTTCTGCCGAAAAATGGTACAAGCAGAAGGTTATAAGGCAACATATCATCATCATTACTACATCATACATACAGTAGAAACCCACGTGGCTGGTTGGTGAGACCCTATACATGGGCGGCCTGCCCCATAGGGGATGCCGAGCTGCAATTGGCCCCAGCCCTGTTCGTCCATCTTCGTCCATCTTCCATCACGTGGGGTCAGCTGGGATCATCTCTCCAAGGAGTGGAGATCGCATTCCTCTTTAGTTACTATTGTAAAATAATGCTACTCTATCATTATGCTGTGCACCTGGGAATCTCGGGGACTGGCACAGGGGGAGGTTCAAGATCATGCTGACCCACACATTCTTCACTCAGTTCATATCGCACTCTCCACACCCAAGGTTTCCATCCTCGCTTTGGGCTATCATTTATTCCTCCCTGTACCTCGTATTACAAAGTGTGTCATTATGAAATAAGGCGAAATGGTTGTGTTCTTTTAGATCATTTATGACCACTGGTTAGTGGTCGGAGGTCATCTACTATTGCAGAATTCACAGGGGTCTTGGACTGGGTCAGTTGTGGGTGTCATAACTCCTGGAGGGTTGGGTGGGGGTTGGAGGTCTGCTTTTGGCCTAGCTGTGTTGAATGTGGACAGTGAGGCGCCTGGTGCTGTCTCGTGGCCTTGCAGGTCGCATTCTTTCCAGGGATAATCAGTATTCGCAACAGTTAAGAACAAGCTTAACTTGTTCTTTTAGAACCTGATCGCTCTTCTATATCTTTGAGATGGAATCCTGGTTTTTGCCATCAAATTTCTGAACTAATGTCTCAAAAGATGGACAATATGGATCAGGACCTGCTAAATGGGAATTCTTTGGTCCGACGTGAGGAAATAGTCTCAAGCATTGTTTCTAATGCATTAAATTACCTCAGTGGTAAACAAAAACAGTGACAGTGTTCAAATAAATATGCACTTGACTTTAAAATAAAGCTAATAAAACGCTCTAAAAATAAGGACCTAAGAGCGTTGATGACAAAAGATCGTTGGACCCAGAACTATCATGATAAAAACAAAATATTTAAACTTATAAAAACAAACTTAAAGGACTTTGTATAGAGAATCACAATTTTATGAACCTGAATATGAGGAGATTTATTTGTCAACAGAATACTAGAGCAATTTGGACGCTAATAAAACAATCAGATTCTTGTCGTAAAAATGACTGTCGCTTCCTCATCCCAGCAAATATATGGGAAGATCACATTAAAAATACATTTCGACTTCCACACAATTTTAAAGATATCCGCTATTTGAATTCGGCGAATACAGGGCAACCATTTCTTATGATGGGTATGGTAGATATTGAGTGGACAATTGGTCAGTTGAATCCTTCTAGAGCGGTTGGCCCTGATGGCATTCAGCCATGTGTCTACAAGGCTGACCCTCATCTGTGGGCCTCGTTTTTGAAACCTAAGTTTGACTTAATTCTTGCATCCTTGTCGCTGCCTGAGACACGGGTAACTTCGTAATTGTCCGTCTATATAAAAGGGGGGATCCTGCCCACTCAGACAATTATCGTCCGATCGCGCTCACAGATGCTGCAACAAAAATCTTCTCTATCATGATTCTATATGAACTTGAAAAATATATTTCATCTCACGATATATATTCAAAATACCAAATTGGCTTCCGTAAAGGGATGAGTACCGTATTGAATGCTACAGTAATTTGTCACCTTCTGGCATACACAAAAAATAAGAATACTTTACCAGTATATATGGCCTTTATTGATATGTCTGCCGCCTTCAACACAGTAATTAGAGATATTTTATGGAATAAAATGTACTCCCGGGGAACTCCCCCAGAGTTCGATGCTCCACATAAACACCTCTTACAAAGTTAGAATTACAGAAGAGGGGGCGACAACAGCCTCCATTCCTACCTTTGTAGGATAAAATCAAGAGTGTAACTTAGCGGCCACACTATTTAATTTATACTTAAGTGACCTTGGTGAGAAATGGGAGTATTCATATACATATGCAGTGAAATTGGGAGTTGTTCGCCTCCACTGGATTGCTTTCGCTGACGACATTATTTTATTCGATCCTACCCCTTTTGGTCTGCAAAGAAAATTACAAATATTTGAAAAGTTTGCAAGTGCACATGATTTAAGACCAATTGCAGCTAAAACCAAGATGCTGATATTTACGGCAGGTAAGAAACTTGAGTAATACTTCATCACTGAAGTACTGGACGGAAATCCTAAATGTGAAACCAGGACCTTTCTGTCCCAAATTAAGGTTATATTTGCAAAATTTTGTGAGTACTCGATCATGCCCCTGATTGAATTTCTCACTATGAAAGTTGAAGCTGTTTTTTTTATACTGTATGGATATGTGTCTATTTAACATTAATGTGCTTTTGAATACTATACTGGGTTGCCTTATGAAATCGACCCTGCACCTTGCTCTATGTATCCCAAACGCAGATTCGAATGGAAATGTCTTTGTAACTTCGCCAAAATTCTTGAGCCTCCAAGAAATTCTATGTATCGAGACTTTCATGATATGTTAATGGGCAATGGTCCAAAATCCTTTCTCTCTTATGTTAAGCAAATGCACGTGTTATGAGCAGAGCTTGGAGTTTCACAATATGACTTATGTACTCGTCCTGCATATGTAAAAAAAAAAAAAAAAAAACCTCTACGGGAAAGATTGGATTATAACGATAGAGGACTTGAAAAAATATAAGCCTTATAAAGAGTACGCGAAATGTTCCAGGAAGAGGGTTCCATGTTGTTTATATCTAATCTCTTTTCCTTGTCATTCATCTCAAGCATTATTTATGCGTTTTAAGTTAAATCAGATTCATACTCGTGAGAGGGTTTGTAAATGGACGGGTGAAAAGGGAACTATACCTTTAATGCACTGTAGGTTTTCTAGCTGTGACGAGCCACAGGAGACTCTTAATTTGAGGAGTAATTTATTGTCTTAAAAGACCATAAACACTGTTTCTTGTGTACTGTGGTAGTTTGAGCGAACTGTATAAGATCTGCTCCTCAACCTTTTCACATTTCAAATTTTGCACTAGAGGCTGTTTATGAGAAAATTCAGATCCATGCTGTTTGAGGAGTAACCTACCCTTTTAAAAGACCGTAAACCCCCTTTTTTGTGTTGTGGTAGTCTGAGTGATCTGTACAAGATCTATTGCTCAACCTTTTGCACATTGCAAATTTTGCACTAAAAGCTGTGTCGGGATATATGTGTTGGAAGTATGTATTTTATTTGCATCTTTCATTGAGAAGTTTGTTAAAAAATATGAATTCATTAATTTAAATGTTCTGTTTGTTTTTAACTATGTTAATAAGCATCGGAATTAAGTCATATTAATCTTTTTTGCTGTTTTATGTTGTGGTATTATGTAATAACTCATCTTAGCTGCAATTATGTATTTTTATGTATGTCCGGTTGAAAGGATTCATTTCAGTCTTTTGACCCATGTATTCTGTTTTGTAAAGGTTTTTTCCAAACCATAAACAAATAAAATAAAAAAAAAACAGTTAAGGAACAAAGAGAGGTTTCTGTGGGAATTAGCAGCGCAGGTCTTTCTACCATCAGTGCTTGGGCCTGCTCGAGGATCTCCGTCGGGCCTGTGTTTACCACACAGCCATGCACAGCCGACAGTATCTAGCATATGTACAAGACTGGTGTCTCGTTATATGTGCGCACTAACTCTATGCATTAATATTTAATCTTATCACAGCCCCCACACCCCCCAGTATATCGCAGGTGTGGATTGTGGGATCCGCCTTACTCTAAAGCACCTGGGGGGGCCGGGGGTAGGAAAAGTTAATTTCCTTCCCAATACTCCCCTCCTGGGGGCTAACAGTACCGGGACAACCCTGAGGTACCCCTAACAGGGGCTAATTCAGGGGCTAATTCAGTTATCAGCAAGGCTGAGGATCCCCTGCCTGTGGCTAAAATAAACAGATTTTAATCCGAGGATCCCCAAAAAAGGGATAAAAAAAGCAACAGCCACCCCGAGGGAGCTAAGAGGTCGAAGGTCCACCCAAAGACTGGCAATTCCGGCATTGCAGAGGATACCTAAATTTCCTAAATTAATAACCAAATCTTCTATAGCTTCCGAAAAGACTGTGATGCACATCTCCACAGTGACTTAGTAGGCCATTTGGACAACTCATTCAGTCAGTGTGTCAGTTGACACCATGCCCAGATTGATGCCTAGTGCCTCTTTGAGAAGAGGCCACTTTATCCATAGGGTGGATTGGACACCTCACACGAGAATGTCCTTACCATCAACAGTCTCTCTACCTATCACCTGGTGTCTGTTACAGTACGCTGACCCATGCTTGTTAGGTCCTTCGTGGTAGGCTGTTTCAACATAATTCCTTTTATCGGGCCGATTCCAACACCTCAGCCGACACATTCCTCTGAGGACGCTTTCTTTGGTAGATTCCAAAACCTGATGCATTTGGCACCCATGAGGAACTACTTTAACCCCTTAATTGCGCAGGACAAGGTATCTTGTCCTTTGCACTATCATCCTGACCACAGGCTGTGAAGGGGAAGACTACCCCTTCTGTGCCTGGGGGGTAAGCCCTGCAGAAATCCCCCCCCAACCCCACCGGGGAAGGTCATATTCTTGCTGCTTCCCTGGGGGCAAAATTGAGGGTATGACCATATTTTGCCACCCCAGGGAAGCAGCAAGGACCACTAGGCCACCCGGGATATGATCTTGGCGCGGGGGTGGAGGGGTAGGCCAATCAGCTCCCCACCCCCACAAAATGCTAACTAGATGGAATAATGTTGTTTTGCCTTTTTGGGGGGGCAAATGGCTGCAGTTTTGCACCGATTTGCCCCAAGGAAGGCAAAACATTACACTCCACATATAGTGGAACGCTTGTGGGTATCAAGGAGATGGCCCAGGATCTGTGGGCCAGCCCCCTTAGGATTCCCCCCCAAGGATGGGCAGACCCTTGCTGCTTGCCGGGAGGATAGCTTAACAGCCACGTGTGCGTCTTGGAAGCAAGACGACACGAAGCAACACAGGTTCGATCCCCAGGTCCGCGCTTAGAAACCTATGGGTGTTTAAGCGTGTTATAAATACGCAACTAAGACAAAAAAAAAACAAAGCCCCTAAAAAACGAACAATTCCTGTAACAGCGCCTTGATGCCTGCGGGCTGTGTGAGCGCTTTAAAAATGCAAAATAAATTCCTTGGGGAGGCAACAATGGGGTTCTGGCCCCGTGTTGCCACCCCTGGGAAGCAGCAAGGACCACTAGGCCACTAGTGATATGATCTTGGGGGTGGGGTCCCCGGGTGGTGCCCCCCAGGCCAATCCGCCCCCCACCGAATGTTGTTTTGCCTTCTTTGGTGGCAAATTAGTGCTGTTGGCCCCAAGAAAGACAAAACCATTTAGGACAATTTTGCCAGAGGAACACTTGGAGGCATCAGGGGGCTGGCCCTATGACTGTAGGACCATCCCCCTCAGGAATCCCCCCCCATGGAGGGGTAGATCCTTTCTGCTACCCTGGGGGGGGGGCAGGTGAAATTGAGGGTCTGGTCCCATTTTGCCAACCCTGGGAAGCAGTAAGGAGCACAAAGCCACCAGGGAAAATATTTTGGGGGGTGTGGGCTGTTTCACCTGTTCCCCGTCGCAGTACCCCCGGCTATCCTGGATCTCTGGCCTGGCCATGTTAGAGCTTTTCCTTGTGGGGAGGAATGGAGACCCTGAGGAGGCTCCCTGGGGTGGGAGCAAATTGAGGGCCTGACCCCATTTTCCCACCCCAGGTAAGCAGCATGGACCACTAGGCCACCAGGGATATGATCTAGGGGTGGGGGGCAGGACAAACAGCACCCCCCTTCCTGAACCCCAGAAAATGCCAACCAGATGACATAATGTTGTCGGTTGGTCGTCCTAGAGCTCTCGCATTACAGCCTTTCCCTCAGGGGAGGGATGGGGACCATGCCGGGGCTCGCTGGGAATGCCGCTGGCCCTGGGGACAGGCGACTGACATAGGAGACAGGCGCCAAAGGCCGGGGGCAGCACCCCCGGCTGTCCTGGAGCTGTGGCTGCACTGCGTTACAACTTTTCCCTCAGGGGAGGGATGTAGACGTTGCTGGGACACCCTCGGACCGTCACTGGACAAGTGGACGGTCGACCCACACTGAGACAGGAGCCCAAAGAGGGGGCCGCACCCCTGGCCATCCTAGAGCTCTGGCTGGGCTGCGTTACACATTTTCCTTCCAGGGAGGGAAGGTCACTCTTCTTGGAGCTGTAACGCAGGCCAGCCAGAGCTCCAGGATGGTCAGGGGTGATGTCTCCGGCCTTGGCCACCTGTTTCCCTTGTTGGACGACCGTCCCAAAGTTCAGCAGTGGCCCCAGGGAGCCAGGGTCATTATTCCTCCTTGGAGGGAAAACGTGTAGCGCAGGCCAGCCAGAACTGCAGGATGGTCAGGGGTGATCCCCAGCCTTTGGCGCCTGTCTTCCATGTTGAGCGACAGTTTGCCGGGGCTCCCTGGAACTGCTGCTGTGCTTGGGGATGTCACACCCACATGGGAGATGGATGCCCAAGGCCGGGGACATCACCTCCAACCGTCCTGGAGTTCTGGCTGTGCTGTGTTATAGGTTTTCTCTCCAGGTAGGAATTGGCACATTGCCGGGGCTCCCTGATGGGGAAAAGCTGTAACACAGGCCAGCCAGAGCTCCAGGAGGGTCGGAGGTGATGTCCCTGGCCTTGAGCGGCTGTCTCCCATGTGAGTTGATTGCCCCCAAGCCCAGCGATGGTTCCAGAGAGCCCCGTCAGGGCCTGTTAAGATGGGTTTCTGCACTCTGACCTGGTGGGCAGAAGTTCAGAAGGCCAGCCTAGTTTCTTGGAACAGGGTAACCTCTGGACAAGTGAGACCAATCAAGGTAGCTATGGCAAGCGGTCAAGACTAAGGGCCTCATTACACGGATGGCGGTGGACCAAGGTGCCTTTAGCACCTTGGTCCATGCCGGTAAAATACCGGCACCGCGTTGGTGGAAAGGGGAATTACCGCCCTATTCCAAGGTTGGTGGGGCGGTAATTCCCCCTTCCCCCATTGCCCTTCCCCATTCCCATTTTTGCCCCATAGGGCTCTATGGGAATGGGGAAGGCGCTAATTACGGCACCGCAAATTGCGGTACCGTAATTAGCACGAAGGTCCCTTTGCGGGTTGGTTTTTAACGCCTGCAAAAAGCAGGCGTTAAATTCCCCAACCCGCAAAGGGACCTCGTAGTAGGGCGGTAAGGGTTTACCGGTACCGGTAAAATACTGGTACCGTTAAACCCTTACCGCCTACCATGTAATGAGGCCCTTAGTCTCAAGAGGGGTGAGGGTGACTGAAGGACCTCAATGAGCACACAAAGCAAGGACATTTACAAATTACTCCAGACAGGTGTTATATCAAAAATATAGACACATTTATTACAAGGCCTTTGTAACATTGACCACAGCAAAAGAATCACAGTATCACTAAGTAAACAACACATCACAATCAATACATTATATATACAAGACCAATGGGGTCCAAAGGGTTAAAGGCACGAAATATATTGACAACCTAGATGGGAAGAAAACAGGGAGTGCAGGTAATATTTAGACACAGTTCAACGTCGAGGAGAATACACCTAACTAAGAGGCAATCCAAGCCCTAAGAAGAGAGGAGCCTTGAGCTCAATAGTACATGCAATGCAAGTGAACGCGGGTGTGCCAATGGGCAGAATAGGGTCTCTTCAAGGGTCTCTAGCAGCTCGGGAAGGTGGCTGAGGCGATGCAGAACAAGTTCCCACTATTCAAGAAGGACCTCCACTTGAAGGCACAGGCAGTTCAAGAGTTCAGGATGGAGTCGCAATTTCGCAATAGCAGTGGAAAGGAGAGGGGCCCTCAGGTGCCACTTGTGCGTAAAAATGGGTCCTTGCGCTAGGGGCCACCGGTTGGGGTATTGAGTACTCACTGGTCCACGATGCAAGCGGGCCCAAACTTCGGCAGGTCAGTCCACTTCGCTTGCAGGTTCGAATGCGGCAAAAAGGACGTCTCTGCACCTTTTAGTTCCTGAGATACCGCGATGATTCCCAAATGGGACAGTGGCAATTTCTCCACTCCGGGTCGATGAATCGACCCAGTTTCACTGCAGCAGGCTTTACGAGCAAGAGGGTCAGAAATGCAGTGGACTTGCAAAGGACGTTGCCAAGGCAGGGCAACAGGGTAACCGCATTTACTCCGGTCCTGGTGCACTCATCTCACTTCAGAGATGGGAATGCCAAGTGTATGAAATTCGGTGTGAGGGTGCCGTGGACACAGGGCTAGCAGTATTCCAAGTTTCGAGGGCCTCTTCACAATGGCGGCGGTGACAGAGCAAAGCAACTGGGTAAGCTGGTCAGTCCACTGGTTGGCCCAGGGACACTTCTGAGAAAGCTTACTTGCAGGGTTTCATGAAGGTGCCGAGAATAGTTGATGCCACTATTCCAATGGGTCAAAGCATCTTCGCAGACCTTCTAGGACGACCAGATGCAGAGGGGTCCCATGGGACGACAGCGAGCTCAGGGTGCCAAACCTTCCAGCGGGTCACCAGCGATTCCTCGACTCGGCTTTGTGTTGCAGGATACTTGGATCCTACCCTTTGTTCAGTGAGAACTCAGGACAGGGCTGTCAGTTCACCAAAATGCCAGGGGTAGCAGAAGTGACTCACACACGACCCTTGACCCCTGGTGACATCATAGGAAGTGATATCATTGGACCCCACCCCGTAGTGATATCGCGGGATGAAATGGAATGGGACCTTTCACCAGTTGACAAAACAGGAAGTGCTATCACATAGCATTGTACACTACAAAAAATATGGTTACAATATCACTATAATGTGATGTACATTTGATACAAGAATGGATCGCCATACGTATCATTAAGATCAGTGTGTATAGGTCCATACTACCAAATTACAGTGAATGCAAGTAGACGTCCATAACCAAATGATAATGATGTGTTATTATATAGCACTTACGCTTAAGCGCTTTATATAGAAAAAATATACAGCCAATATCACCCAACCTGTGTTGGTACTCATTTATCGACCTCAGAAGGATGAAAGGCTGAGTTGAGGCATTTCAGAACAGACTAAATCAGTGTCTCACCCCCTGAAGTGTGCCTGAAATAAACCTTTAATGAGTCTAGCAATTATTGTATAGAATTCCAGAAAGACACATTATTTGGTATTCCTAATCTTTCTTATTTAGGGTCAGTGCTGAAAGTGTTAGACTTGTGGCACTCCTTTTCTTTTCTTTTTTTCTTTTTTTTAAGGGGCTTTAAAAAGAAAGCCAGCCACTCCAGAAATAAAGAGCTACATGGTGCTGGCCACAGCCCATGAGCTTGCATTATTGCATGACCTCTGGCGACCCCTAAATGACGTCCCTGACTCAGGAGATTGACATGGTATGGGTGTTTTTGGCCTCCTCTTATCTGAAGTTCCCTTCATGCCAAAATGAAGAGGACCCAATGGGAGATCTGCTCACAAACACACACTCCATATGTGAATTCAATCACAGACCACGGTGGTCTCAGGCATTCATGGCACTCCAGACTCTCTGGCACCAAGGTTGTGTATTGGAACCAGACGTTCCAGCCCACATCCTATAGGCACACACACAAGGCATGCAGAAGCCCGCAAAAGCATTGGGATTCGTGGGAAAGAGCATGACCAAATAAGGACTGACACTGGCTGACTCAACCTGGCGAAGGTGAAGGGGCAAGATGGCCAAAGGACAGGACAAAGAACCTTGTGGCATCGCCATTTTGGAGCCAGGCCACCTATTCGTGCCAAACGCGGTTAACACGGCTAACATGGGAGGAAAGGGTTAAAAATAATGCGAAAAGATAGCTGCCACCAGTCCTGTCTATGACACATCTGCACAGTTCATAAAAAGTCCAGCGAGAGTATCTAGGGCCTTTGGAAATGACTATAGACCCAAGTGTGCTGTATGGTAAAATACATTGCACACTTGTTACATGTTGCACAAAATCTACAACATGAGGAAAGGACTAAGGGAAACAAAGTCTCCCAGTACTGACTATCTTAAGGGCATGTCAGTTTCCCCATTAAAAAAAGTGAGCGAAAGCCCAGAGGAGTGCAGGTGAAGGCTGTGCTTCTCTGGCAAACTCAGTCAATGGTGTCTAAACAGCAGCAAAACGTTTGGGGGTTGACACATGGAGGGAAAATTACATACAATTATGAAATCTTTCCTAACAGGGTCCCTGTCCTTTCCCAGAGGGAGTAGGTTTAACACAGGCCAGCCAGAGCTCCAGGATGGTAGGGGGTGATGTCGCTGGCCGGCTTTCTCCCATGTGGATTGACCATCCCCAAGTCCAGCAGCAGTTTGAGGGAGCCCTGGCAGGGTTCCCGTCCTTTCCCAGAGGGAAAAGCTGTAATGCAGGCCAGCCTGAATTCCAGGATGGTCGTAGGTGATGTCTCTGGCTTTAGGCACCTGTCTCCCACGTGGGTCGACATGCCCAAGTCCAGTGGCAGTTCTAGGGAGCCCCGGCACGGCCTCCATTCTTCCCTGGAGGGAAAAGGGGTAACGCAGCCCAGCCAGAGCTCTATGCTGGGCTTGTGGATGGTCGACCCACATGGGAGACAGGTGCCCAAGGCCTGGAACATCACCCCCGACCATCGTGGAGCTCTGGCTGGGCCACGTTAGAGAAGTTCCCTCTGGGAATGGATGGGGACCCTGCCGGGGATCCCTGGGACTGCCGCTGTGCTTGGGGATGGTCGACCCACATGGGAGACGGGTGCCCAGGGGCAGGGACATCACCCCAATCATCCTGGAACAAGGGCTGGCCTGCGTTACAGCTTCTCCCTCTGAGAAAGGACGGGGACTGTGCAGGGCCTCCCTGGAACCACTGCTGGGCTTGGGGACGTTCAACCCACATGGGAGACAGCCGCTCAAGGCCAGGGACATGACCCCCTACCACCCTAGAGCTCTGGCTGGGTTGCATTACAGCTTCTCCCTCTGGAAAAAGGACGTGGACCCTGCCGGGGCTCACTGAGACTGCCGCTGCACTTGGGGATGGTCGACCGACATAGGAGACAGCCACCCAAGGCCAGGGACATCAACCCCGACTATCCTGGAGCTCTGTCTGGCCTGTGTTACAGCTTCTCCCTCTGGGAAAGGATGGGGACCCTGCCAGGGTTCCCTGGGACTGCCGCTGTGCTTGAAGATGGTAGACCCACATGGGAGTTGGATGCCCAAGGCCCAGGACATCACCTCCAACCGTCCCGGAGTTCTGGCTGGGCTGCATTACAGCTCTTCCCTCTAGGGAGGTATTGGAATACTGCTGGGGCTTACTGTGGGAAAAAGCTGTAACACATGCCAGCTAGAGCTCCAGGGTGGTCGGGGTGATGTCCCCATCCTTGGGCAGCTGTCTTGCATGTGTTTCGACCATCCCCAAGCACAGCTGCAGTCCCAGGGAGCCCCGGAAGGGTCCCCGACCTTTCCCAGAGGGAGAAGCTGTGACGCAGGCCAGTCAGAGCTCCAGGATAGTCGGAGGGTAATGTCTATGGCGGTGGGCAGTCATAATTTCGAAAAAAAAATTTCGACAGACAAAAATGTCGACAAAAAAATGTCGAAAAAAAAAATGTCGACTTTCGTTTTTTTTAAATATATATTTATTTTAGGGGTTCGGGAGTTTAAAAAAAAGGGAAACATTCAAAAAAAATTAAAAAAGGGGGGTTGGGGGGGAACCCCCCCATTTAAAAAAAAAATGCATTGAAAAAAAAAGTCGACATTTTTTTTTTCGACATTTTTTTTTCGAAATTTTGACTGTCGACATTTTTGTTGTCGACATTATGTCTATAAACCGTCTATGGCATTGGGTGGCTGTCTCCCATATGGGGCGACCATCTTTTTTTTTTTTGTATATGGTTTACATATGAAACCTTTACAATTACATTTAATAGAAAAAAAAGAAAATAGAATAAAAATAAAAAAATATATCTATAGATTATCGATACAAAAGAGCCCTAACCTCCTTCTAAAATTTAAAAACAGCATATTAAATCAGTGCAAAGATATAAAAAAATCAGACATTTGTAGAATTTCAATATGGCTTCCAATTTCATACAGAGCAGTGCATAACAGACACTCATAATTTACAAATGTTGCTTAAATAGTACACTCATTTATCAAAGCAGAGGGAATGTAGATGAAAATGCATTAGACAAGGGCCGTTAAGAAGAACTTGCACCAATCAAATCAGAGGCGCATAGAGACCTAAAGATTTAATAAAACCTGCAACCGCAATGCCCTCTGTCACATTAGAAATTGAGAGACATCTTGAACAGATAAACATTCCTGCCCTTAAAAGTACCAAAGTGTTACATTTTCCCAAATGGAGCGCCCTTAAACCTTTCAATGCAGGACAAGCTAAAAACAGATGGCGGACAGTTTCAGTAACCCCTGTCGTATGGCAAAAGCGACAGAGGAGATTTGAGTCTTTAATCACATTCCTTCTGTGTAGAACTTCCTTAGTGGGGAGAATGTTCCACCCAAGTTTCAGAAGGAGGGAGCGGTAATAGCGATTGGGGAATTGTGTCAAAATAAAGGACATAGTACCTCTCTTCTTATGTTCAAATTTTAAATCACAGAGAGAAGGATAAGAATGGAATCTTTCCTGTTTTACTATTCCAATCACGGGAATAAAGGTGTTTTTTCACCTTGTTCGGATTGGTCATCAAGGTGTCCCTGTCCAAATACAAATCCAGTAGAGTACTATCACAGAGGTCTCTGAATTTTAGGATGTATACATGACGATCCAAGCAACCCTGTGAAAGAAGAATTCTGCCCAGATCGACATAAAGAGAGTCCTCTTGAGGGCAAAGCACGGAACGAAAAAGGCCCAAAACCCGCCAAAGGAATTGGCTCTCAGAGACACCAGACCTAATTCAAACCTTATGGCCACTGTTGGGATGCTATTGGGAAGTTTCATAACCTTTCTCCAGAAGATACCCTCCAGGGAATCCCAAAAAGTATGGATATCCAAATAGTGAAGTTCCATGCCATATATTAATTTCGGAACAACCTTTCCATCGACAAAGTCTACCGCTGGCTTAAAGGAAAACCTACCATACATATTGTCCAAATTAATAGTCTGTGAGATGAGAGGTAAGGCTTTATACCTAATAGATTGTCTAAGTTTACCAACCGAGGGTTGAGCCAGAATCAGGAATCCCAAGTAGACAATTTTTTGTGCTCTAACAATCGGTTCCCCACCAATTTTCCACACTTGTTTGTTCCCTTTTCTTCCTTTCGAGAATACCATCGTACAGGTTTTACTAGGGTTGATTTTTAACCCATTTATTACGGCATATTCTTCAAACTTACATATTAATCTTTGTAAGCCGACTTTGGTCTGATCAAAAAGGAGAAAATCGTCAGCACATGCCAACCACAAGAACCTGAGATCCCCCAATTTTGCACTCACCAGTCCTGCATCCCTGAGAAATTCCCCCACATCTGCCAAATATAGAATAAAAAGGCAGGGAGCCAGAGAACAACCATGTCTCACCCCTATACGTGTCCTTATTCTTCTGGAGAGGGTCCCTTCCAGATTAATCCTTATATGGAACCCCAAGTTCTCATACATTGCGATGATAAGATTAAGTAGGCCTGCGGATAGCCCCCACTTAGAGAGTTTGGGCCAGAGACGGGACCTAATGACTAAATCAAAAGCATTTGACAAATCAATCGAGCCAGCATATAAAGTACCACCAAATTTGCTCTATGCTGAGCCTTGTAGAGCAGTTAAAATGAAGCCATTTAAGTTGGTTGAATGACCAGCCTTGAACCCTGTTTGGTATTTATCTAGGATATGGTTCTCTTTAATCCAGACATTCACATGTGAGAGTAGTAGAGAGGCAAAAAGCTTACAGTCCGCATCAATAAGAGAGATCGGTCTGTAGTTCTTAACCAGGGCCCGTTGGCCTCTCTTAAAGATGGGAACAATATGGGCAGTCTGCCAACTAGTAGGTATAGTGCCAGTTCTCACTATGTTTTGGAAGAGCATACAGAGTATCTTGGCCTATGTTTCTGGTAAGGCTTTCAATGTGTTATTCATCAAACCCTTAGGGCCTGGTGCCCTAGAATTCTTAGCTTTAATGATTAGCCCAAGTACTGTCTCATAGTTAATAGAAGGTACCCACAAGGTGTTAAATACCGCCTCCCCGGTTGCAACTTCTTGAAGACCCTCTTCCCCTTGGCCAAAAAGCTCAGTATAGAATCTACCCATTGGACCAAGATGGGATTGAGTTGATCAGTAGCAGAGACAGACTCTTGAGATGAAAAGAGAGCCCAAAAAGCCTTGTGATCCCTCTTGACCAGACCATAGAGCATCAGTTCTGCATCGTTTTGCAACAAACTGGATTTTTTTGCTATATAGTAGTTTTTATATATTTGATTTATAGATTTAATCTTGGCACTTTTGACAAACTGATCAATATCGAGATTTTGGGTTTCTCTGAGAAGTTTACGTACATGGGTCTTTTCTCTAGCAAGCTCCTCGTCAAACCTATTGGCATGGTCTCTTTTAGAATGTCCCTTTCTCAGAGTAGAGTATCATAAACACTACTGTGGAGAACATTCAAAAATCTATCATAATGTTGAGTGTTGAAGACCACTTGTTTCCATAGAAGAGAAGTATGGTTCAAGGAAGAGAGGAGTTGGCCATTGAGAACATTGATATTTCCTGGTGACCAGCGTACCCCCATACCTTGTCCCACAGTTTTCAGATTACGTGGACCCCCAAGTGGAAGCTTTTTAGTAGAAAGACAAAAGGAGACAGTCAAACACCCATGATCACTCCAAGGGTTAAAGAGTACCTGAACTTCAGAGGAGCGAAGTAGCAGGGAGTGGTCTACAAAGAAATAATCTATAGTAGAAGTTGAGAGACCTCTCTGCCAAGTAGGGGGAGAGGGTGGGTAGAGTCAAAGGTACCATTCATACATATCAAACCCACCGATTCCAAAGAGAGATACCAGAGTCTACCCCAAACATATTTCTGTCCCCTCCGATCGGACTCCTCCAAATCTTGTCCCTGGTCCCCATAATCCCCGTCGGAGGACGTAGAACTGTCAGAGTTCAAGTCACCTGCCATAATCACTTTCCCCCTAATATTCACAGATCTCCAGGCTAGAAGCAATTTGGTTAGGCTTTCCAAAAAGGACCCGAGAACGGCGAGGCCTTGATGCCAGTATATATTAATCAAAAGAATGTCAAGCGAGCCTTCCTTAGAAGGAGTATCCACTACCAGAATCCCAAATGGCGTATCTGGGATAATTATACTCTGGAAGCCAAGGGAGGACCTTAACCCAATAAGTAGGCCCCCTGACGCTCTCCCTCCCAGACTGGATTTGCAATTTTGTGAAAAGATTACAAAGCCATCAATATAGAGGGACGAGAGCAGCCAGGTTTCCTGCAAATAGAAACAATCAGTACCATTAATCATAGCTACTGTATTAGTCAGGAGATGTAGATTTCCCCTTGTATTCCAGGACATAAAACACAATTTATTAGAAACTGTTTTCTTTATTGTAGAGCCCAGACTTATATTGCATAGCTCGGTTCCACAGACCAGAGGTAACCTGGGCCCAATTTCGTGCATTTCCATGATTCCTGGCTGGGAAATGCCTCGGTTGAGGTTGAGGGAACCTTTCCGGGTGGTAGACCATAGTCAAATTTCCCCCATACTCCTCAGATCTTCCATGCATACTGTGTATTTGACTTGGTTTTGCCAATTTTATTTCGAAACCAAGCTCCCTAAAACCCTCTTTTTCTCCCATTATCAGATCCAACACCACTCTTGATTTCAAGACAATATTGCTAAGATCTGCACGATCCTTAACAGGAAAGTAGATCCTTTCTAGATCATAGATAGCGACCAACAACAATGTAGGCATTTGATGTAGAATTTTCAGGATATTCCCTCGGTTAAGGCATATGGGCATGTCGCTACCCCAAAATTGTAAGGTCTCTAGGGGTTCTTTGTTTCCCAGGATTTGAGGCAAAGAATCTGAGATATCCCTACTAAATTGGCTTAGTGGATAATCTAGGATTTCAGGGCTCCTTGTTCTCCATAGTATTGTCCCCTTCTGTACTAAATGGGGACCCATTGGGAATCTTTCCTGGCTACCAAAGGAGCCTAAATTAGTAGGCTTTATTTGGGCGGAATCTGAGATCTTAGGGACATAGAGATCCCCCACTGCCCTGAGTCCCACCATACGGTCCCCCAAAACCGAGCAGGGCATGCTCTTCTGGACATCTAGGGGAAGAGTTGATTGACCAGCTGTATGGAGAGAGCAAGTGTCAGCAGCATTAGCACGATCTAGACCGGAGATAGAGTTCACATCCATCAAAGAGGTGGACTTGACTCTATATAGATCCAGAAGAAGTTGTTTCGTCGTGTCAATATTGACCAAAGTCGGGGGATCAATAGTTATAGGAATCTGGAAGTCCAAAGGATTTGAGATGCATGGCAAATTCACAGGAGAAAAAGTGGCAATTGGGTGTTCTTTTTCAATATTAGAAATACCCAGACCACTTTTTTATAAGGTTAGAGACCTCTGAGTTGTCATTAGAAATAGGGGTAACAGAGATACCATGAACCGAGATAGCAGGGCCCAGGACCATAAGACAGTTGATATCATCAGGAGCAGGGATATTCACAAGAGGATCTGTCTGAATACTTATAGCTGTTTTTAAAAGGGAGTAAATTAACACCACTAGCCGCAATACCGGCGATAGAGGCCATGGTGATAGGGACCCCTACCACCCCAGAGGGCAAAACCCCCTTAGAAGGCACAGTCGAGCCTGGGGGAAAGGAGAGCGTAGGTAAAACCAGGTTCTTGATAAATTTATTTGTAAACAAATTCATTTTTTAAATATTTTCTGGTTTTTGCTTTTCTTAATTTGTTGTATACATTTTTTACCTGCTAGGGCCGGGCCTTTGGAGGGAAGATCTTCTTTCGTCAAATCTATGAGAACAGGAGCATTCTCCAAATTGTGCGAGACTTTTAAACCTGGAATAAAGATAATGTCAGCTCCCTTATCTCGTTTAGGGTCTTCAGATGTATTAGAGCCACATGCATCTGTAGGATCAGATGGGCATGGGGCATGAGTCAACCTGTTTGAAGCTTCTTCAGACGCAATAGCCGATTTAGTTAGATCTATAATAGCAACGACCTTCTCCAAGTTTTGCGGTGCTTTTACCCCTGAAATATGAGCAGTGACAGCTCCCTCATTCTGCAGAGATGATATCGGTGGAACTTGAGCAGATACAACCCTCCATAAGGGAAGGGAGGAAATAGGGAGAGGCATCCTAAATAGAACTTCCTCAGGGGCACTAACCGTTGTCAAACCAGAGACCCTCGCAGTACGGCCCCGTCAGGATTGAACTGAGATGGCATGGGAAAGGCGGGACATTGCTTAGTTATTGTAGGATTATCTTCCCCAATAATCTTCACCATCTCTTCAAACCTTTCAAGCCCCTCTAGTCTGGCATAGATTTCTGAGAGTAGGAGGGAGTGGGATCTGACCTCTGCCCAAATATTATCATAGAAACTGACAAAAGAACTCGGCACCATGTTTAAGGCGGAAACTCTAGGTTGGGTAAGCCTTATCCTTTCATCAGCTTCCTTAAGAGAGTGATGCAACATAGAGTCACTGGGAAGTTCCTTTATCGGCTCCGGGAGTAAACCCTTCTCTCTCAACCAATTTTGCTTTTCAGCATACCCATCGATAAAGTTAGTGAGTTCAGATGGGGAACCCATGAATGAAGCGTCACATGTATGCTGGGTTACATTGTTAGTATCGATTGGTCTAGGTTCTAGCCTACTCTCGGCAATTGCTTTGTCTGCACACTCGATGATGCTAATATCATTGTGTGAAACCTCCTCAGTATCCAATCTTTTAGCCACTTCTGCCAAAGGCAGGTGATCTAGAGTGACCACAGAAAGGGCCAAAGGGGGAGGTTTAATTAGTGTGCTAGTAGCTGTTCTTTTCCCAAAGTAGTTAGAGATTTTTTTCCCTGGGATTGGTTCCCCCAGCAAGCCCTGCTTGGATTTTGTTTTGGAAATACTAGGCATTGGTTTCCTTAGGGGAGTTTTAAAAACTGGAGCTCTCAAAGTAGAGCTATCAGGGTTCCCAGCAGTAGAAGCAGAGAGATTAATATATGTTGATAAGCTCTGATTTACTACACCACCTGTACAAGACAACCCCCCCCCCCGAGAACCTAGAAGGAGAGGTTGTATGATTGATATTGCCCTCCAATTGGACATGGTGTGGAATAGTGGGAACACTAGTAACAGCAGAGATTTTTATGCACTTGGGACCTAGGGCGGCCAACTGAGGGGCAGACTGGGTTGTGTTTAGCTGTGGAGGAGTAGGAATCATTTGGGAAGCATTCATCATTTCATCATCCAGTTCATCAGTAGCAGGGTCCCGTCTAGTGGAGCTACCCCTATCACCCAAGTTCAGGGCTAAAGTAACTGCTAGTTGCTCTTCCTGAGCATCAATAGAAATATCATGGTTCCCATTAAAAATACAGCTATTGTCATACAGAGTACGGGGGATAATGCCCATAACTTTAAGAACCTCATTCCTATCCTGAGGATGAATTTGGGCATGTACAACACTTTTCAGTGCGGTAGTACCTAGGGGTCCATGAATGTGAGTACTGGGGAGTTCAACCAGGAAAGTGTTGTGTTTGCCTGGGAGGACAGTAGAAGGAGATTGAACAAAGGTACCTTCTTTGGAATATAAAGAATGTAGCTCCTCACCAGATTTCAGAGAATCAACAGTAGCCTCCATGGCTGATTGACTCCTGAGACCCTTACGTGTCATCCAAATGGAGATCCCCACAGAAAACTGGAGAGCCAAAGATACAGACAAAAAATAAGAAGAGAGAGTTTTCAGAACAACAGGAGCAGTATGTCACCCAGATGTACAAATCACAGAGTTCATAAGCAGTGGGTAAAAAAATAAAAGCAGGTTATTTCCAATAAAAATGCACTGAGTAGGAGTAATAGCTAAGTCGAGTCACTAGATTAGATCGTATGACCACAGCAAAAAATACTAAAACGTCCCATATATATCTAAAACTGAAAGAATGTGGCTTCTTGATATAAGATAGATGCTGATGTTTAAGCTGATTAAGCACCAGACTTCCTAGACAGCAACAGATATTCCGGAAAGAGCAATGTTGTCCACAGTCACAGGATAAGGAACACCCGACAGCTTGAGGAGCTGCCAGAGTCCGACTCTCCTCCCTCACCCTTTAGGCTTGAACACTTGGAATAGTATGAACAACCAGAATAGCAGTCTGGCAACTTTGTAGTGTCTTGTAGTACTCACACGTTTACTTCCAGGCAACAGGCAGATGTCTGGCAAGTCAATAACTGGACCTGGGGGGCAGGGGCACAGGTCACAGCCAAACAGCTAAACTGTGGCTCCAGCCCTTACAGCTCCAGGGCTTAATGCCGCAAGGGCGGCTGTGCCGAGATAATAAGCTTCCTTCTAAGTCACATGATCTGGCAGAAGCTCTGCCCCTCCTGGAAGCAGTCCAAGGCAGCAAGAGCACATGCTCGCAGTGCAGCCTTCTAAGTGATAGCACCAGCAGATTCCATGCAACAAGTATCATCACACTTTCAAAATAGCAGAGCGACCATCTCCAAGTGCAGCGGCTGTCCCAGGGAACCCCGGCAAGGTTGCCCATCCCTTCCCTGAGGGAAATTCTGTAATGCATCACAGCTAGCGCTCCAGGATGGTTGGGGTGTCGTCTGCAGCCTTGGGCACCTGTCTCCCAAGTGGGTCGGCCGTCCACAAGCCCAGGCTGCACCCTTGCTGGGCTGCATTACAGATTTTCCCTCTGGGGGGGAATGGGGACCATGCTGGGGCTCCCCAGAACTGCAGCTGGACTTGGGGGCGGTCAACTCACACTGGAGACAGGTGCCCAAAGCCGGGGGCAGCACCCCTGGCCATCCTAAAGCACTGGTGGGGGTGATGTCCCTGGACTTGGGCGGCTGTCTCCCATGTGGGAGTATCCTGGAGCTCTGGCTGGCCTATATTATAGCTTCCATCCGGGAAAGGATGGGGCCCTGCCGGGGCTCCCTGGGACTGCCGATGATCAAGGAGACGATAGACCCACATGGTAGATGGATGCCCAAGTCAGGGGACATCACTCCCAACTGTCCTGGAGTTCTGGCTGGGTTGTGTTACAGCTTTTCCCTCCAGGGAGGTATTGGAACACTGCTGGTGCTTCCTGGTGGGAAAAAGCTGTAACACAGGCCAGCCAGAGCTCCAGGGTGGTCAGGGTGATGTCCTCGCCTTGGGTGGCTGTCTCCCATGTGGGTTGACCGTCCCCAAGCACAGCGGTAGTCCCAGGGAGCCTCTGCAGGGTCCCCATCCTTTCCCAGAGGGAGAAGCTGTAACGCAGGCCAGCCAGAGCTCCAGGATAGTCGGGGGGGGGGGGGTAATGTCCCTGGCCTAGGGCGGCTGTCTATCATATGGGGCAACCATCTCCAAGTGCTGCGACTGTCCCAGTCGGGCCCAGCAGGGTCTCCATCCCTTCCTCGAGTGATATTCTGTAACGCAGCGCAGCAAGCTCTCCAGGATGGCCGGGTGTTGTCTCCAGCCTTGGATACCCGTTTCCCAAGTTAGTCGACAGTCCGCAAGATCAGGCTGCACCTCTGGCTGGGCTGTGTTACAGATTTTCCCTCCGGGGAGGAATTGGGACTTTGCCAGGGGTCCCAGGAACTGCCACTGGACTTAGGGACGGTCGACCCATATGGGAGACAGGCGCCCAAGGCCAGACGCATCACTTCCGGCCATCCTGGAGTTCTGGCTGGCCTGCGATACAGCTTTTCCCTCTGGGAAAGGACAGGGACCCTGCCGGAGCACCCTGGAAAAACCACTGGGCTTGGGGATGATTAACCAACATTGGAAGCCAGCTGCCCACGGCCAGGGCCATCACTCCCCACCTCACACCGGTGAGGTACTGTTTTTGACGGGAATGTGGGAAGGTAGGACATGTGTTGCTGCCGGCGTGTTTCAGTGGTTATCTGGTGACAAATGTGTGAAAATTGTGCTTTTCCCTCTAAATTTTTGACTTTGCCAGGCATTGTGGGTGATAAATTCTAGGGCAATTTGCGCAAGTCGGACCTCTGTGGATTCCCACAGGTGTCTTCTTTTCAGAAATGCATGGGGTTCCCCGTTTTCCTTGGTGGCTGGGAAACCTCAGGCCCACATCTGTAGGTTTTCCACAAGACCACAGACTTTCCACGTCATCTGGAACCAGTCAGAGGTTATCCAAGGCCAAACCTAATAAGCCCATACCTATTATTAAAGCCGGCCTCATCAACGCTAGATCGCTTCCAACCCACGCTTTAAACTTAGCCGACATTATAACATTCCATAACCTGGACTTTATTGCCATTACAGAAACATGGCTTCACTCAGCATCAGGCTCATCACTCTCCCTTGCCATCCCGGATAACTATTCCATTGTACGTTCTGACAGAGATGCAAACACCTCGAAAGGAGGAGGCATTGCCTTCATTTATAAAACGGACCTAGGGCTAAGAAGTGTCAACAATCATCCTATACCATCAGCAGAACTATTATCTATTAAAAAGTAATTATACTGGGTGACTTTAATTTAGGTTTTCAAGACCCCAAAGACCTTAAAGCCTGCGCCCTTAAGGGTACCATTACGGAACTAGGGTTCACACACCGGATTTCCACTCCCAGTCACAAGAAAGGAAGAACACTATATTGGTTATCAGATATCAACAGTAATATTGATATACTTTCCAATGCTCCCTGCGCCTCGACCGACCACCAACTAATATTCACTATCAAAGATTCCGTGCTACCTACTCCTCTAACACAAGCTCCTGCCATGATGACAAGAAACAAACGCAAACTTACCCTAGAGAAACTCTTACCACTTCTACAACCGATTACTCACCCCACCACAATGCATTCAGACCTGACAGTATTAGTAGACCTGTATAATAAAACCATCCTCAAGGCTATTAATACTATAGCGTCCCTTAAACTACGTAAATCTAAACCTTGCGCGCACCTGAACAATTGGTTCACCCCTCACCTTAAGGTGCTCAGAAAACTGAAAGGAATGGCTGGATCATTATAGACATGTACCCCGTTGGCACTAAATAAGGACAATTTTACTGCAGCCTCATTTAACTATAAGATAGCCGTTATCCAAGCTAAGAAAGACAACTTTAATGATCACATATCCAAAGCTAAATCCAGTACAAAGGAATTATTCAACATCCTTAAAGAGTTGGAATCACCTGCCCCTTCTCCTGACACCTGCACTGAAGACTCCATATGGTGCACTAATATACAGAACGTGTTACAAGACAAAATCACCTTGCTTCAAACCAAAATAGAAACGAAGAAAACCCTTATTACCGACACTGAGCCGACTCTCGAGTCGCCCTCTCCCACTAGGAACGATTTGCCCCAATTTAACTTCACACCCCTTTCTATCAAAGAGGTGGAGACTATCATCATGAAATTCAAACCATTCAACTGTCGGGGAGACACTTGTCTGCCCTCGCTTATTAAAGAGGCGGCCAATGAATTGGCTCCCTTCATCACCTCCTTCATTAATGCTTCATTCAAATCCAGCATAGTACCCACTAATCTGAAAGACGCCTGGGTACCCCTATTAAAAAAAACTTCACTAGACCCCAACAACTCCACGAACTACGGACCCATCACAACGGTTCAATTTTTGTAAACAATTCTGGACTGAGCAGCCTTTCTGCATATACACCAATACCTTGAATCTAACAATCTGCTAGGACTGAGACAACCAGGATTCAGACCCAGACATGGAACAGAAACAGCACTAATTGACCTGAAAACCGAAATCCAGACTTGGAAAGATAAGGGAAGATTAGCGCTGCTTCTGTTACTTGACCTATCAGCGGCATTTGATTTGGTGAATCACAAAATATTATTCAAACACCTCTCATCTGCTGCACACTTCTCGGATCAAGCAAATGCTTGGATTTAGTTCTTCCTTAACAACAGATCCATGAGGGTCTTTGCAGATATCAACTGTAATATTGATATACTTTCCAATACTCCCTGCGCCTGGACCGACCACCACCTAATATTCACTATCAGCCTTCAGACTTTAGCCTTGGCCATACCCATCCCCGTCACTTGAGGGGTTCCACAAGGAACATGTGTGTCCCGTACTCTCTGCAATGTATTCACTAAGCCACTTTTTTATAGACTTGACGATCTAGGGGTCACAAATACCAATTACATGGATGACACCCAGATACTCATTCCCATCACTTTTGATTACATTGCAGACAGTAAGACCCTCAACAACATCTACAGCATTATACAAGCATGGATGGCAAAGCACAGGCTCTGTCACAATAATGAGAAGACTGAGCTTCTTCTCCTAGGGTCTACTGCCCAACTGAATAACCTGGGTGCGTTATTCACGTCATTCAATATCGATGGTAATGTATTTAAAGTAGCTAACGTTGTGAAAACCCTAGGAATATATATTGATTCTGCGTTCACTCTAAAGAGACAAACGGCACCCTTGCATCCTCCACAGCTCATACTTGCAAGCTCATCACGGCCTGCTGACCATACTTGTCCACATTCAACTGCATATCAATAGCTAGAGCATTAGTCTTATCGAAGCTAGATTATTGCAATGCACTTTACTTGGACACTTCACAACAAAACCTCAACAAAATGCAAGTCATGCAAAATAACACTATTAGATCAACCATGAATATTCCCAGGAAGCAACACATCTCCACAACCAGACACTCAATAAATTGGCTCAAAATTAAGCACTAAATTGACCTACAAACACTGTCACTCACCCATAAATGCCTGTCCAACCAAGCCCCTATCTACCTCTCTAACACTATCACACATCACTCATCTACACGACCCTCTAGAACAGCCCAGTCACACTGTATCTACATCCCACGTTTCAAGCAACAACATGCAGGTGGGGCTAGCTTCCCAGTCTTCGCGGCTAAGAAATGGAATACACTCCCAGTATCCTTAAGAGAAGAACCTCTCCTATTCCGAAAAAAGGTTATAGCATGCTCTTTGAGCTGGACCTTAATGTGACTGCATACACATCTAGGCCCTTTGGAAACAATCACTGCCTGTTGTATATATGTAAATACTGACTATTATATATGTAAATAATGACTACTTTGTAATGTTGACTTTTCAATGTCGACCAATGTATATATGCAAATACTTGTATGCCCACGTTGATGTATGCAGAGCTGTACTTTTACTTCCTGTTGTAACTTTATGAATAGCGCCCAGATGCGTCAGGGCTTCGTTTCTGCTCTACACACAAATAAATAAATAAATAAACTAAACTAAACCAAAATCCTAAAAATTGCCTCTTCACAAACCCTTGGGAGGTCAGTGGTTTAGCCTTGTTCCTTTGCGCCCAGGTAGGTGCACCCACACATGTGAGGTACCGTTTTTGTTGGGACACCTGTAGGAACATGGGAAGGTAAGACATGTGTTGCTGCTGGCGTGTTTCGGTGGTTTCCTGGTGGCAAATGTCTGTAAAATTGTGTTTTTTCACCTCCATTCTGGACTTTGCTGGGCATTGTGGGTAATACATTCTAGGAAAATTCACACAAGTCAGACCTTTCTGGATTCCCACGGATGGGGTTGCCTGTTTTCCTTGGTGGCTGCGACACCCAAGGCCCAAATCTGTAGGTTGTCTACAAGACCAAAATCCTAAACATTTCCTCTCCCCAAACCCTTTGGGATACCAGTGGTTTAGCCTTTTGCCTTTGAGCCCATGTAGGTGCACCCACACGTGAGGTACCGTTTTCAACGTGACACCTGTGGAAAGGTAGGATATGTGTTGTTGCCGGCGTGTTTTGGTGGTTTCCTGGTGACAAATGTGTAAGAATTGTTTTTTGCCTACATTTTGCACTTTACTGGGCATTAATTCTAGGGAGATTCACGCAAGTCAGACCTCTTCTGATTCCCACGGGCGTCTTCTTTTCATAAATGCATGGGGTTCCTAGTTTTCCTTGGTGGCTGCGACACCCTAAGCCCAAATCTGTGGGTTGGCCGCCAAGCCAAATCCAGTGTTCCCCAGGGCATTTGATGTACCAGTGGTTTCGCCTTCTCCCTTTGCACCCAGGTAGTTGCACTCACACATGTGAGGTACAATTTTCATTGGGTCACCTGTGGCAATATGGGAAGGCAGGACATGTGTTGTTGCCGGTGTGTTTGGGTGGTTTCCTGGTGACAAATGTGTGAAAATTGTGTTTTTCCCCTAAATGTTTGACTTTACCAGGCATTGTGGGTAATACATTCTAGGGCAATTCGCCCAAGTCAGACCTCTGTGGATTTCCTCCAGTGTCTTCTTTTCAGAAATGCATGAGGTTCCCTGTTTTCCTTGGTGGCTGCGACACCCCAGGCCCAAATCTGTATGTTTTCCCAAACCATAATCCTAAAAATGTCTTCTTCTCAACCCCTTTGATATACCACTGGTTTAGCCTTTTACCTTTGCGCCCAGGTAGGTGCACCAACACACGTGAGGTGCCGTTTTTGTCAGTTCACCTGTAGGAACGTGGAAAGGTAGGACATGTGCTGAAGCCGGCATGTTTCTGTGGTTTCCTGGTGGCAAATGTCTGAAAACTGTGTTTTCTTCACCTACATTTTGGACTTTGCTGGGCATTGTGGGTAATAAATTGCAGGGTGATTTGAGCAAGTCAGACCTCTTTGAATTTCCACGGGTGTCTTCTTTTCAGAAATCCATGGGCTTCCCTGTTTTCTGTGGTGGCTGCGACACCCTACCGCAAATCTTTAGGTTGTCCAGAAGACCAAAATCCTAAAAATGTCCTCTTTCCAAACACTTTGTGATGCCAGTGGTTTAGCCTTTTCCCTTTGGCCACAACTAGGTGCACCCACACATGTGAGGTACTGTTATCATCGGGACAACTGTGGGAAGGTAGGACATGTTTTGTTGCCAGCATGTTTCGGTGGTTTCCTGGTGACAATTGTGTGAAAATTGTGGTTTTCTTCCCTAAAGTTTGGACTTTAGCAGGCATTGTGGGTAATAAATTCTAGGGAGATTTGCGCAAGTCAGGCCTCTTTGGATTTCCATGGGTGTCTTCTTTTCAGAAATGCATGGGGTTCCCTGTTTTCCTTGGTGGCTGTGACATCCCAAGCCCAAATCTGTAGGTTGTTCACAAGACCAAAATCCTAACAATGTCTTCTCCCCAGACCCTTTGGGATACCAGTGGTTTAGCCTTATCCCTTTGGGCCCAGGTAGGTGCCACTGCACATGTGAGGTACTGTTTTGGTTGGGACACCTGTGGGAATGTGGGAAGGTAGGACATGTGTTGTTGCTGGCGTGTTTCGGTGGTTTCCTGGTGGTAAATGTCTGAAAGTTGTGTTTTTTCCCTACATTTTGTGGTAAATACGTTCTGGGTCGAGTCATGCAAGTCAGACCTCTATGGATTCCCACGAGGGTCTTCTTTTCAGAAATGCATGGGATGCCAGAGGGGCTTTCAAGTAGAGACGTGCCCACAAAGCCAAAACGAGAAAAGTACACAAGAAGCAGGAGTACAAGGAGTACTGCAGACAAAAAGGAAAGGCAACAGAGGACATGAACAGACAGGGGCAGGGAGTACAAGTAAAACAAACACGTTAGGTTCCTTCTTTGGGTGTACGCAGAATGGGGGAAGAGTTTCCCACAGAACCAGGGAAATTCGCCTTCTGAGCCGGTTACTATTACAGGGCCCCACTCTGAACGCTCATGGAAAGGACCAACAGCAGTGGGTGTCTGTGTCTGGACCCTAAGGCACGAACAAGGTAACAGTACTCACAAGACTGAAGCCTGTACAGGTCCAGCAGGAACTAAACAATGACTGCCTCCTGAAACAGGAACCAGCACACCGTTAATGATGACACAAGGTACAATACTGAAACACGTGTCTTTTTGCTCTCCAGAACTGGTTTGAGACTACCCAAGTGCTCAGCTGGGCCCGCGGACTTCTGCCCCCGCTCCTGTAGTGGTTACCTTCTCCAACGGTTGCCACCCCCAGATGTTTAGATCTTCCCTGACACACGGACACTGACAAAGACATCTGTTGTGGCGCGTGATTTTTTCAACCTGCACCACTCCAGTACCCGGACCTTCTTGGATTGGAGCCTAAAATTCAGCCATCTGATACACAGGATCCCTAATCTGAACATTGCCAATTTGCATGACAGTGTTTCCAGTCCCATACACACTAAAAACAACGGATTGATTCCTGTTGCGGTTGCTAAGACAACTACCTGTAATCTCCTGATGAAGACGTAACAAAACCAACGCTAATACGTCAAAACCGGTAGAGAAATCTAGGATAAGGCCACCCGTGAAGATTTTCTCTGGCCTATCCCAATTGTTGACCACTTATAAAATCCATTGTGGCCTTGCACAATGTGTTGTTTTGCACAAAAACCTTTTGTACAATAACTAAACTGTGGATGAATTATTATATTTGTTATATGTTTTTATCTTGTATTAATTGATGTTTTGTATGAGTAGTTTGATGGACGTCATATGGATGCGGATGAATGTATGAATGATTTAATAGGATGATTTTTATAAAATGATGATGTTTTTAAATTTATTCCTGCTATGTTAAATAAATAACTGCTTGAGTGCAGATTAAATCGTGATTAAACTCACAGAGTAAATGTATTAAGTATAATAAAACCCTTAATACGCCTTTTTCAAATTGTATCCTCTGGATTTTCTTTCTGAGATGAACAATGCTGAAACACGACAAAGGAAAGGGGCAGGGATGGCCGGCTGGAAACCCAGCAGCCAAACTCTGAACAAAGGAATTACAGAAGCACAAGTGAAGACAAGAACCATAACATAAATATCCAGGTGGAAAAGGAAGTCAAAGTGAGCACGTTTCAGGACAGAGAACCGGAAGAAAGAAGAAAAGCAAGAAAACTAGAATCTAAGTGCAGGGGTAAAGAGACTCGAAACTGCAGACTGATAACAAGGAACTGTAACTCTAGACTCGAATAACAAGAGTAGGACTGCAGAGAGAAAACAAGGAAACTGTAGCTCTGAAGTGGGATAACAAGGGCCGGACTGAAGACTAATGATAAGGAAACTGTAGCTCTGAAGTCAGAAAAGAAGGGCAGGACTGAAGACTCAAGCTAAAGACAGGCAAAACGGGCAATAGGCACAGCACAAGGAACTTCAGGCAGGGAACAAGATAATTGGTTGTAGAGAGCAAGGGGCTGTAGACAGGGAACGGAGGACTGCTGTCATGCGTTGAAGTATTAGTTGCTTGACAAATACCCTCCTTGGTTCCCTCCTCCTCCTCCTCACCTGTACTGTGTTCTTCTGAGGAACTGTCTGTGTCTATGGCTCGCCTTTCTCTCCAGAGGTCCAGTCCTTTCTTGTTGAGTTTGGGACGAGCTCCACTGGAAGCCACCCTGCCCGCTGTCAAACAGCAAGGCAGAAGGGACCCTCAGGGAGTCCGCCCCCAATTCCAGGGAAAAGCGTGGCTGAAAAACCCTGGTACGCTTGGATGTTGTAGCACTACGAATATCAAGACTGAAGGCTTTCCGTTGAAGTAGATGAGAGAACTTCAATTCCCAGAAGACACTGCTGGAGTCCAGCTAGCGTACATAGCGCTGTTTGGATGGAGACCGTAGCCGAGGAATGAGGAAGAGGTCTGCCGAAGGCTGCGGTGGGAAGGAGCATACAATCATAGATGTATGAACAACAAGTTAGGGAAAAGTACTAGAGCGGAAGAAGGAACAAGGACTACCAAGCAGGAGGAATAGCGGAGTGGAGGAAGCACCATGAGGGATCAAAGCTAGGAGCAGGGCGGGCAATCACTGAGGACTTGAGAAGAGAAAACAAGCGGGAATTAACAAGGGGAGTCAGAGAGGAGCACTAGCGTACGAACCTGGCGAGGAAAGAAGGTTGCAACGCATCGATTACCGCGTGTGACGCCTATATATATGCGTCATGACGGTAACGTGTAGTGCGTGGGAGACTAGACCGCTGGTGGAGGAACGGAATCAGCCCTTCCATCGGCTCCATAGCTTCCATGGAGCACGCGTCATGACAGTATAACCCCTTCGCCAAGGCCGTCCTCCAGGCTTGCCTGGATGGTGTCTGTGGAATATGCGTAGGAGTCTGGTGGCATGTAGATTTTTGGCTGGTTCCCAAGATCTTTCCGTCCAAGGGTATCCTTTCCACAGTACGAGGTATTGTAGGACTCCGTGTTTGTAACGTGAGTCTAGGATGCGTGAAACCTCATATTCTTTGGCGTCATCATCCACACTGGGTATCCTTCTTCTGGAAGTTCTCAAAAAAGGATCAGGTTTATACTCCTTGAGAAGCGAGGTATGGAACACTGGATGTATTCTTCGAAGAGAGTGCGGGAGGTTTAACCGAAAGGCCACAGGATTGATCCGTTGTTTTATGGAAAACGGTCCTATATATCTCGGAGTGAATTTACCTGGGTGGACTCTCCGGGGAAGGTATTTAGTGGATAACCATACCTTGCTTCCTTTCTTCCAATCAGGATTAGGTCTTCTGTTTTTGTCAGCCCATCTCTTGTAAGTCTGGCGACTGGCTAACAGGGTTTCTTGAGCCGATTTATGAGTTTGTTTCAGAGTGTCCAGTAGTAGGTCTATGGTAGGGACATTAGTGGGTTGAACAGTAGGAAATGGGATGTGTTTGGGTTCGTATCCATATGTACATTTGAAAGGACTCATTCCTATTGCAGTATGTTTGGTGTTGTTATACGAGAATTCTGCAACCGATAAGAGATGATACCAGTTATCCTGAGTCTGGTTGCAGTAACATCTTAGAAACTGTTCAAGTGTAGCGTTGAGGCGTTCGGTCTGTCCGTTTGTTTCTGGGTGAAAGCCAGAAGACAACGCTCTCTGAATCTGCAACTGTTTACACAAGGTTGTCCAAAACTTGGAGGTGAACTGGGTTCCTCTATCAGACACACTTGAGGAAGGCAGACCATGGAGACGGACTATCTCCTTTAAGAACACGTCTGCTGTGGTAGTGGCAGAAGGAGTGCCTTTAAGAGGAATGAAATGAGCCAGCTTACTGAAGGAGTCGACCACTACCATGATAGCAGAACATCCTCCCGATCTGGGTAACTCAACGATAAAATCCATAGATATATGTTGCCAGGGTCCGGCAGGTGGTTCATCTTGTTGTAGCAGTCCCAATGGTTTAGCCGAACTGTGTTTGCTTTGAGCACAGACTGGACAGGAAGAGACGTACTCCACAACACCCTTATTCATCTTAGGCCACCAGAAATGCCTCTTCAGTAGTTCCAGTGTAGCAGTACGGCCCTTGTGACCAGCCATGGGCAGATCATGGCACCACGAAAGAGCTTGGTTCTGGAGATCTTGGGTGGGTAGGTAAAGCAAATCATCTTTAAACAGATATTCTCCTTTGTAGGTTAGAGAGGGGTCTCTTGGAAGAGAGGTGGTTTTTTGGGCTTGCAGAACCTGTTGTAAATATTTATTTACTGTTCCTATGAATCTCTTCCCATTGAGCAGCCGTTCCTGTTCGGGGTGCTTCTCTGATCCTTCTTGATGGCTGCGGGAGAGTGCATCCGCTAAGTGATTGTCTTTACCCGGTAGGTATGTGAGTATGAAATCAAATTGGGAGAAATAATAAGCCCAACGAGCATGACGAGAGTTCCTGCATTCCATCTGTTGGAGAATACTTAGGTTCCTGTGGTCTGTTCTTACCTGAAACGGGTATTTCGCTCCTTGCAACAAATGGCGCCATTCCTCACAAGCCTGTTTAATTGCTAACAGTTCCTTTTCGATCACTGAATAGTTTCTTTCACTGGAGGTGAGTGTTCTGGAATAATAGGCAATGGGATGTTCGAGTTGATCCTCCTTCCTTTGTAGTAGAGCTGCTCCAATAGCCCCTTGTGAGGCGTCAGCTTCTACGATAAAGGGTTGAGACTGATCAGGCTGCCTGAGGATAGGTGCGGAGGTAAATGCTTGTTTGAGCTGATGAAAAGCGAAATCTGCTTCTGGCGTCCAACAGAACTTCACCCCTTTCTTTAGCAAAGCTGTGATAGGAAGGACTAAGTTGGAGAAGCCTGTGATGAATTTTCGATAGAAATTTGTCAGCCCCAAGAACCTCTGGATGTCCTTGACTGAGCTGGGAACAGGCCAATTGTTAATAGATGTAGTCTTGTTAGGGTCCATCTCAATGCGGTTTTCTGACAGAATAAAGCCCAGATATGAAACTGTAGAAACCTCAAAAAGACATTTTTCTGGCTTGACTAATAGGTGGTGGTCTCGAAGTCTCTTGAGCACCTCTCTTACGTGTAGACGATGTTGTTCGAGAGTGTGGGAGTAAACCAAGATGTCATCCAAGTAAACTACAGTGGACTTAAACAGAAGATCACTGAAGACCTTGTCCATAAATCTGTGGAACTGGGCTGGCGCGTTAACCAACCCAAAGTGCATTACCTTGTACTCGAAATGACCTAATGGAGTACGAAAGGCGGTCTTCTATTCGTCCCCTTGTTTGATTCATAGGAGATGATAAGCCCCTCTGAGGTCTAGTTTGGTAAACCATTTTGCCCCTTGTACTGCTTCCATGATCTCCTTTATCAGAGGCATCGGGTATCGATCTCGAATGGTTTGACTATTTAGGCCCCTGAAGTCAATACAAGGTCTGTGTTCCTTGGTTCCCCTCTTTGGTATAAAGAACAGAGAAGCTCCAGCCGAGGAAGTAGATTCTTGTATCAAGCCATTCTGTAGATTGCTGGCTAGGTAGTCTCTTAATACTTCCTTCTCCGGGAGGGATAAGGGATACATTCTCCCAAATGGAACCACCGCATTAGGTATAAGGTCGATCTTACAATCCTCAGCTCGATGTGGAGGAAGAGGTCTGGGAAGAGTGTCTGCAAAGATGTCGGTAAATTCTTGATAGGCAACAGGAATGGAGTTAATACTCCTTGCTGGCACTGTGTCACCCTGATGTGAATGTTGCCCTTCCTCCTTCAAACAGGACTGCATACAAAGGTCTGACCTGAACTCTATAACGTTAGTTACCCAGTCGATTCCCGGATTGTGTTTTCTTAACCAGGGTATCCCGAGTATCACTGGAAAGTGGGCAGCCTTAATCAGATCGAATATCACGGTTTCATGGTGAGTATTCATCTTAACCATGACTTTTGTGGTTTCTTGTCGGATAAGACCGGAAGACAAGGGGGTACCATCCACTCCTTCTACAGGTATGGGTTGAGGCTTTTCTCTCCTAGGAATGGCGTATCTACTGGCCCATTGGTCGTCCATAAAGTTCCCAGCTGCACCGCAGTCAAGCATTGCCAGACACTCAACTGCTTGGGTAGAGGTCCATTCCAGGACGATCTTCAGGACCATAAGTTGGTTTGAAGGGTTACATGGTATAGGTGGATTTGTAACACAGGGATTAGCAAGAGAAGCCCCTTCTGTGTCCCTGCTCAGGGTCGGGGTCTGTCGTTTCCCGATCTTCGGGGAGGTACTTCCGGACAGTCTCTTAGAAGGTGCTTCTCAGAACCGCAATACATGCACAAGTGCAGGTCTTTTCGTCTCTTTCTTTCTGCTGCAGTGAGGGGACCCCTTGCTGCACCTATTTGCATGGGCTCTTCAGTCTGGGGAAGAGATCTGTCTGGAGCAACTGGCATGTAGGAGGATGGTGTAGAAGGCGGATTGGATCTGGTCTTCCTTCTTTCTGCTCGTCTCTTGGAAATTCGAAATTCCATCTGGAGAGCCAGAGCGACCAGTTCTTGGAAGGAGGAGGGTCTTGCTACTCGAGAGAGTTCATCCTACAAGTCTTCATGTAGCCCTCTCCGAAAGAGAGTCTGCTTAACTGAGTCAGGCCATCCTGTCTCCAAAGCTATCCTCTGGAAGTTCGAGGCATAGGTTTGTACATCAACAAGACCCTGTTTGAGGTCTAGTATGTTTTCATAGGACGCGTACAAAGTCTCGGTCCTTTCAAAGCGTTCTCTGAATTGTAGTACAAAGGCATTGTAATCATTCAGCACAGGATCAGTTTCTGTAACCAACGGGGTGGCCCATGCTAGAGCGTTACCCCCAAGGTTTGAAACGAGGAAGCCAACCTTTGCTTTGTCGAATTCATACATCTTTGGGTGAAAAGTGAAGTATACTCTACAGGCATTGAGGAATTCCTTAATCTTCTTGGGGTTCCCTTCATACTTCCCACAAGGTAAGGGCATAGGTGGGAGATCTCCCCAAACTTCTTCTCTCAGAATCATTTGTTGTCTCAGAGCGGCATTGTCAGCCTTAAGGGCGGTGTTTTCTACCCTCATGGTTTGGAGCTCAGCAGTTATTCCCTGTATGGCATTAACCAGTTCTTGATACTGCTCTAAGCTAGCCATCCTTTGGCGTTGCAAACTGTCATGCGTTGAAGTATTAGTTGCTTGACAAATACCCTCCTTGGTTCCCTCCTCCTCCTCCTCACCTGTACTGTGTTCTTCTGAGGAACTGTCTGTGTCTATGGCTCGCCTTTCTCTCCAGAGGTCCAGTCCTTTCTTGTTGAGTTTGGGACGAGCTCCACTGGAAGCCACCCTGCCCGCTGTCAAACAGCAAGGCAGAAGGGAGCCTCAGGGAGTCCGCCCCCAATTCCAGGGAAAAGCGTGGCTGAAAAACCCTGGTACGCTTGGATGTTGTAGCACTACGAATATCAAGACTGAAGGCTTTCCGTTGAAGTAGATGAGAGGAGTTCAATTCCCAGAAGACACTGCTGGAGTCGAGCTAGCGTACGTAGCGCTGTTTGGATGGAGACCATAGCCGAGGAATGAGGAAGAGGTCTGCCGAAGGCTGCGGTGGGAAGGAGCATACAATCATAGATGTATGAACAACAAGTTAGGGAAAAGTACTAGAGCGGAAGAAGGAACAAGGACTACCAAGCAGGAGGAATAGCGGAGTGGAGGAAGCACCATGAGGGATCAAAGCTAGGAGCAGGGCGGGCAATCACTGAGGACTTGAGAAGAGAAAACAAGCGGGAATTAACAAGGGGAGTCAGAGAGGAGCACTAGCGTACGAACCTGGCGAGGAAAGCAAGGTTGCAACGCATCGATTACCGCGTGTGACGCCTATATATATGTGTCATGACGGTAACGTGTAGTGCGTGGGAGACTAGACCGCTGGTGGAGGAACGGAATCAGCCCTTACATCGGCTCCATAGCTTCCATGGAGCACGCGTCATGACAACTGCAAGCAGGGGAGCAGGACTGCAGTATAGGAAGCACAGAGGTGAAGGGCAAAGGGCAGGGGTGTGAAGGCAGAGTGGCAGGGCTGCAAGGCAGAGAGCGCAGGATCTGGAAAAAACAAGACACAGCAGGAATCCAAGGAACGAAGCAACAATGGGCTGGAGGCGAGCTCAATGAAAGAGACCTATGCTCCTGCAGGCAGCTTCTTAAATACTGACCTGTGCTGAAGCAGGCTAATTAGCAGCACTTGGAGCAGCACAGCTGAAGATAATTGGCATCCTCCCTCTCTGGTCCTGGGAAAGTGAAAGCAGCACTGATCTCTAAGGCTGCTGGGAATTGTAGTTCTAAGACTGTTGCATAGGAAGAGCCAGGGAATGGGAACTGCCCAAGGTGCATTATGGGACATGTAGTTTATGAAATTAAATAAGGAAGTCACAAACTCTTGGAAACGGAAAGTAAAGACAAAAATATGGATAGGTATTGTCCAGGGAGGATTATGGAGATGAATGAGTCCCAAATAGTCCACAATGGGTGCCAATTGGTGCACCAGTGGCACAGTCGTGACAGTATGCCCCTCCCCAGGCCCCATGGAGATAGACCAAAAAGATTAAGTCTAAGGCCTGTCTCACTGCAGAAGGGATTTATACTGTAATAGCACATCATGACGATCCAAAACTGGTGTAAGGCTTCAAGGTGAGCGTATTTAAAGGAGGAAACTTTTACATGTTTTAGAACGTTGGTGTTTGAATCCAGGAAAGACAAGGTTTCAGAGGCACAAAACACTGCAGTGCGTTCATAGACTGCAAAACTGTGAAGCTCTGCTGCATGCTTCATGGTTTCTTCTTTTCTGAAAGAAGAGGTTTTTCTTAGTGCTGGCAATGGTACAGTACTGAACGGTGGAACCAGGGCTACAGCTGAATTTGTTGCTTTAGGGAGGTCTTCCAAGTCTTCAAATGTATTGATAGGCGGCATCATTTTCTTATTGGAAGGCAAGACAGGAATTTCATTGCAGAGTGTAAACACGGGTGCATCTTTGTTCACAAATGAATCTTCACTGGCATTCAGATATGTGGAAGGATTTTTGAAAGGAACAGTATCCATTCGGCACTCCGTTGCCTCAGTAGATATAATAGAAACTGTCTCCACTACAGGGTAATTTGAGGGAGGTAGATCAGGATTCCCTTGATAAATTGTACAGTCTTGAAAAATTGTACAGTCTTTGTGCATGGGAGGAAAGGCTTCAAGAAGCATGACACAAATGACTGTACCTAACAGTAGATCTTGGACAACCTTGTTCAAGTTCATGTCTTCTCTCTTGGTTAGGGGAGTATCAGGCAAGGGCAGGCTTTCAGGTGGCTGGCATTCAAAGTCTTGTGTGCTCAGGTTGACTGATGTATCTGGGGTATTGACTGATGGCAAAACTGGACTCCATACAGGTAACTGGGTTAAGTTCAATATGGGTCTCAATGTCTGAGTCATGGTCTGGTGCAGGAATGTCCATAGAAGCAGAGTACAGAGTAAACTTGGCCACTTCAGTAGAGGCTGTGTGAGTAAATGACTGACATCAAGGGCAGGAACTGGACAATCCTTTGACCTAACAGGGTCTTCACTCAGAAGATTACACTTGGTTTGTGATGTAATGGCAGTTTGAGCTGTTTGGCCAACAGGAGGAGTGAATTCTTCACTAGCTGTACAACAGTCTAAGTTACTTTGGCTAGTAAGTGAATGAGCTATGTTAAGCTTTAGCTGGTATGTATATGCTAAGTTCAGGTCTTCCATCCGCTCTGTATCTGTTTCTTTGTTACCATTCCAGGCCTTATCATGTCGATATTTAAAGACAGAATGTCGGGTGTTTGGCATAGTGTCATATGGTCTGGTAAATTGTGTCCTTTTGCTAGATTCTTATAATGCAAGTAGACAAACTCATCATAGAGGTCTTCAGTTTGTCTTTTATGGCACAAGAGCCGTTTCTGTCATTGGTATGTTCCTGTGACATTTTCCAGACCTAAAATGTCAGACTGGTGTAGCAGAAGAGCAAGGTGTTGAAATGTGAAGACTGACTTTTGTGTTATCGTGGTTAGTAGTAATTGGGGAAGTATTAAGAAATCCTATGGTCTGTATTGGTCTTTTGTGCACAGGACCAGCTGCACTTACCTCAGGACACTGAATGCCTTGTCCTATTAGATGAGTGTTATTAGCAGTCTGGGGAGGTTTTGTAGCTAGCGAAGCTGATCGTGAGCAAATAACTTTGGCAATAGGGATCCCATAAATGTATTCTTGTGGCCTACTTTCTGAGGTATGAGAAGTGCCTAGAAAAGGAGCATCAAGTAGATTCAAATGGTGAGTAGTGTGCTCAGAGAGGCACAGTGGAATGCAGGCACTGAGAGGTAAGTACATCGTTGGCATGAGGGTCTGAATTGATGTGGACATTGGCAGCACTAAAGATATTAGGGGGGTTTTCCACTGGCTGTGCTAGTAATGTTTGTAAGAAGTGGTTCTCATCTTGCAGTTCCTCTGTAGATACCAGCTCAGGGTCATAATCACATATGTTATTGTAGTATAACATTGTTGGATCACTGTGCAACTGTGTATAATAAGCAACATGCAAAATGTAATTCTCTTGAATATATGTCTCTAAGACTAGCAGTTTCCTTGGCAAAGGTGCGTGAACCTGCAGTATTACGCATGGGTTTCTTTTTCAGGTATAAAGATACCTTAGGATTAAGTGTGCCTACCCTTACTGGGAAAGCAGAATAATGTAGCTCTTGCATTCTATCAAGAGGGGCTTGCAGGTAGAGACGTTCCCACAAAGCCAAAGGGAGAAAAGTACACAAGAACCAGGATTACAAGGAGTCCTGCAGACAAGAAAGGAAAGGTAACAGAGGCATTGAACAAAAAGGGACAGGGAGTACAAGTAAAACAAACATGTTAGGTTCCCTCTTGGGGTGTACGCAGAATGGGGGAAGAGTTTCCCATAGAACCAGGGAAACTCCAGCCTTCTGAGCAGGTTACTATTACAGGGCCCCACTATGAATGCTCATTGAAAGGAGCAACAGCAGTGGGTGTCTGTGTTTGAACCCTAAGACACGAACAAGGTAACAGTACTCACAAAACCGAAGCCTGTACGGGTCCAGCAGGATCTGAACAATGACTGCCTCCTGAAACAGGAACCAGCACACTGTTAACAATGATGCAAGGTACAATACTGAAACGCGACAAAGGAAAGGGGCAGAGATTGCCTGCTGGAAACCAACCAGCCAAACTCTGAACAAAGGAATTACACAAGGCACAAGTGAAGACAAAAACTGTAATAGAAATATCCAGGGGGAAAAGGAAAGTCAAAGTGAGCAAGGTTCAGGACAGAGAACCAGAAGAAAGAAGAACACTAGAATCTAAGTGCAGGGGTAAGGAGACTGGAAACTGCAGACTGGTAACAAGGAACAGTAATTCTGGACTGGAATAACAAGAGTAGGAATGCAGAGAGAAAACGAGGCAGCTGTAGCTCTGAAGTGGAATAATACGGGCAGGACAGAAGACTGATGACAATGAAACTGTAGCTCTGAAATGGGAAAACAAGGGCATGACTGAAGACTCAAGCTAAAGACATGTAACACGGGTGATGCGCACAGCACAAGGAACTGCAGGCAGGGAACAAGATAATTGGTGGTAGAGAGCAAGGGGCTGTAGACAGGAAACAGAGGACTGAAAGAAGGGGAGCAGGGCTGAAGTATAGGAAGCACAGAGGTGCAGGGCAAAGGGTAGGGGTGTGAAGGCAGAGTGACAGGGCTGCAAGACAGGGGGCACAGAGCTCCGCAACAGGAGCAGGATCTGGAAACAACAGGACACAGCAGAAATCCAAGTAATGAAGCAACAAAGGGCTGGAAGCAAGCTCAATGCAAGTGACCTGTGCTCCTGCAGGCAGATGCTTAAATACTGACCTGCCTTGTGCTGAAGCAGGCTAATTAGCAGCACCTGGAGCAGCACACCTGAAGGTAATTGGCCTCCTCCATCTCTGGTCCAGGGGAAAGTGAATGCACTGTTCTTTAAGGCTTCTGGGGATTGTAGTTCTAAGACTGCTGCATAGGAATAGCCTGGGAATGGGAACTGCCACAAAGTGCATTATGGGATATGTAGTTTGTGAAATTAAATACGGAAGTTCCAAACTCTTGCAAATAGAGAGTAAAGACAAACATATGAATAGGTATTGTCCAGGAAGGATTATGGAGATGAATGAGTTCCAAATAGTCCATGATGGGTGCCAATTGGTGCACCAGTCGCACAGTTGTGACATGGGGTTCCAGGTTTTCCTTGGTGGCTGCAACACCCCAAGCCAAAATCTGTGGGTTGGCCACCAAGCCAAATCCAGCCTTCCCCAGGGCATTTGATGTACCAGTGGTTTAGCCTTCTACCTTTGCACCCAGGTAGGTGCACCCACACAGGTGAGGTACCGTTTTTGTCGGGACACATGTGGGAAGGTAGGACATGTGTTGTTGGTGGCATGTTTTGGTGGTTTCCTGGTGGCAAATGTTTAAAATTGTGTTTTCCCCCTATATTTTGGACTTTGCCGGGCATTGTGGGTGATAAATTCTAGGGTGATTCACATAAGTCTGATCTCTGTGGATTCCCACGGGTGTCTTTGTTTCAGACACGCATGGGGTTCCCTGTTTTCCTTGGTGGCTGCGACACCCCAGGCCCAAATCTGTATGTTGTCCACAAATTTAAAAATGTCCTCTTCTCAAACAGTTTGGGATATCAGTGGTTTAGCCTTTTCCCTTTGGCCACACGTAGGTGCACCCACACATGTGAGGTACCGTTATTGTCGAGACAACTGTGGGAATGTGGGAAGGTAGGACATGTGTTATTGCTGGCGTGTTTCGGTGGTTAATTGGCGGCAAATGTCTGAAAAGTGTTTTTTCCTCTAAATTTGGGACTTTGCTGGGCATTGTGAGTAATAATTTCTAGGGTGATTCACATAAATCCGACCTCTGTGGTTTCCCACAGGTGTCTTCTTTTCAGAAATGCATGGGGTTCCCTGTTTTCCTTGGTCACTGCAATACCGCAGGCCCAAATCTGTAGATTGTCCACAAGACTGAAATCCTAAAAATGTTCTCTTCTCAAACCCTTTGGGATACCAGTGGTTTAGCCTTTTCCCTTTGGCCAAACATAAGTACACCCACACATGTGAGGTACCATCATCATCGGGACAACTATGGGAACGTGGGAAAATAGGACCTGTGTTGTTGCCAGCATGCTTCAGTGGTTGCCTGGTGACATATTTGTGAAAATTGTCTTTTTGGAGTTTGGGCATTGTGGGTAATCAATTCTAGGGGGATTCGCACAAGTCAGACCTCTTTGGATTCCCACAGATGTCTTATTTTCAGAAATGCATGGGGTTCCCTGTTTTCCTTGGTGGCAGCGACACCCTAAGCCCAAATCTGTCTGTTGTCCACAAGACCAAAATCCTAAAAATGTCCTCTCCCCCAACCCTTTAGGATACCAGTGATTTAGTCTATTCCCTTTGCGCCCTGGTAGGTACCCCTGCACACTCGAGGTACGGTTTTGGTCGGGACACATGTGGGAAGGTAGGGCATGTGTTGTTGGCAGCGTGTTTCGGTGGTTTTCTGGTGGCAACGGCCATAGTACTTGTGACAAGTGGTATTAAAAGCAGCACTCACAGTGAGGTGGATAAAGAAAGGTGCACTGATACTAGCACTGATACTAGCACAGTCTAAAGTGGCTGGAGGTAACAGTTTAAGGGCAGCTTATGAACACCAGGTCAGGGACAAAGTCTTATAGTTCAGGAGGAAGAGGTAGAGTCAATAAGTCACAAAGAAAACACTGGATTGGTTTCAGATCCAGGAAGCAACCTGGTCTGTCCCCTTAAGTACAGAGGACTGCAGGGTCACAAGTGGTTTTATGAATGATTGCCACTTTTTTTTTTTAACTTTATTTTTGGTTTGCATATCACATCACATTCGCTTCAACTTCCCTCTAACAAGAGGTGTACATATCTAAACAGTGACTTATTCACTGTTTAGTTCATGTATCAGCAATGCATGTTATGGTAACAACAAAGGTTTAACACGTTAGGAATGCAGGATAATAAGCTTTGTATACGGTTTAGTCGCTATCTGAATCTTCCGTGACTGGTGGGGTGGCTTTGAGGTATGACCTGAACGGTGTCCAAATGTTCTTAGGTCTACATGATGGGGGGACCAGACCTATATAGGTTTCTTCGCATTCGTTTACATATGTCAAAGCTGTGAGGAACTGTTCTGTGCGCGGGGCATGGCTACTCTTCTATTTCTGTAAAATGCATTTCTGAGCCACTACACATGCAATATTAAACAATCTCCTTGTCTTTTCTGGGACTTTTCCTATGTCGCCAAACAAGTATTTTTGGGGCTTGAGCTGCGCTGGGATTTGCGTTATATCTTCCAAGATATTCGCTACATCGCACCAGAACTCAGTTATCAGGGGGCAAGCCCAATACATGTGATATGCATCCGCTCGAGGGTTGTTACATTTTGGACAGTGTGTAGTTATAGAGTCGTGAAACTTCGCCATTTTGACTGGGGTGTAGTGGAGCTTGTTCAGTATTTTGAACTGTATCAGTGTGAGCCCTGCATTCAGCGAGACGTTCTTTGTAAGGAGGCAGTATCTGGCCCATTTCCCCTCTTCGATTGATGTGCCCATGTCTTCTTCCCAGGAGGCCTTTATCGTGTTTGAGGATTTCGTATGGGTTTGGACTAAGTTGTATAATGTGGAGACACCTGTGCCTGTATGTGAGTGTAGTGATCGATAACATGCGTGTTTGGGCGGTTCTATTGGGTAAGTTGGCCATCGTTTCTTGAATGCTGCCTTCATGCGGTGGTATTGTAAAGTAGCAAGTTGGCCTCGCCCCACAGTGTCTGCAAAGTCTTCTAGGGTTACAAAGCTGCCATTTTGGAACATGGCTTTCATTGTAATTTCGGATTCCGGGATCCAGGCTTTCTGTATACTGGTGTCGTATGTTGGTTCCATGCCCGGGAAGTTCCATAGCGGAGCCTGTGAATGGTAAGGTATATCTATGTGGAGCCGCTTACTGATCGCACTCCATGCTTCGATTGTAGAGGATGCTGGATCAAATTTGCAGTCATCTTTGTGAGATTTCGCAAATATAATGGATCTCAAGTCCGTTGGACGGACCGAGTGTCGTTCTATGGGGACATGTGGTGTTTTTTCTGCAGGGTTCTGCCTGTGCCACTTGGTAATACAGTTCGAAGTCGGGTGCGGCAAAGCCCCCCATTTCGTAGGCTTCCACCAGCCTATCCCATCTCAGTCTATTGGCTCCCCCATTCCATATGAAGGTGGTCGCCATGTAGGTTTTCAAAGAAAGGTTTGCCCAGCCATATGGGGACGTTGTTGAAAATATACAGAAGCTTTGGGAGCACTACCATTTTGAGAACCGCAATTCGACCCGCAAGGGATATGGGAAGTCTGGCCCAGATTTGAAGTTTGGTGTGGATCGTTTGCAACGAGGATTCATAGTTATCTATATATAGTGACACTTTGTCTCTGGAGACGAGGATTCCCAGGTATCTGATGTGGGCTGGGGCCCACCTCAGGCCGCATGTGTCTGTGGGGTAGGTAGTGGCCTGTGTCAGTGGGAACATTTCGGACTTGGCAGTATTAATTTTGTAGCCTGAATGTGCAGTGAAGTCTTCTATCACTGCCAGTGTGGGCACCAGGTTCTTCTCTGGTTCTCGTATTTACAGTAGTGCACCATCTGCATATAGTGAGATGGATTGATAGAAGCCGGTCATCTTTTTGCCCCTCAGTTCTTGTTCCAGTCGGATTGCAGCTGCCAGTGGTTCAATCGTGAGGGCAAAGAGGATGGGGGAGAAGGGACAGCCCTGTCTTGTGCCTTTGTGTAGCGTGAAATGAGTTGATAGGGTACGGTTTGTAAGGACCCTGGCTTTAGGCGAAGTATAGAGCAATTTGAAGCTTTGTGTAAAGTATGGGCCGAAGCCGAACATGTACCTCCATGAGACGGAATCAAACGCTTTCTCAGCATCTAGTGAAATAGTCGCAGCTTGTACATTTGGGTTAATTTGCACCATCATACTAAACAGTCTACGCAGGTTTAAGGCCGTGGACCTCGTTGGTATAAAGCCACACTGGTGGGGGTGTATTAGGTTAGTCATTTTGGGCAGTAATCTAGTAGCAAGTACTTTTGCATATATCTTTGCGTCTGTGTTTATTAAGGAGAGTGGGCAGTAGGAGGAGCGTTCATGGGCAGGGCGTCTAGGCTTTAGCAGGACTGTTATGACTGCATCTGTCATTGTATCTGGGAGTGAGCCACAGCTCAAGGCTTCTTCCCATACATGAGTTAATATCAGGGAAAGTATTGCGGCATATGTTTTGTACAGTTCTGAGCTCAGGCCGTCTAGGCCCGAGGTTTTGCCCGCTGCCAGTGACTTAATCGCTTCGGCGATCTCTTCACTAGTAATTTCCTGTTCAAGAGCCCAGTTGTCCTCTGGTGTAAGTCTAGGAGATTGATCTTGCTCAAGTACGTCTTTATGTTTTCCTGTGTACGAGTATCGTGGTTCGCGTACAGGTTTGTGTAATATTTAGTGAACTCTGCATTAATTTCCTCTTCCACGTGGACGGCTACTCCCCCGTCAGTCAGGATGCTTGTGATAGGGGTATGGTTGTGGTTGTTTCGTAATAGACGCGCCAGGTGGTTCCCTGCTCTATTTCCTTCGCCATATCTGCGTGCTCTGATTGGAATGGACATATATTGCTGTTCTTGGGTTGCTAACTCATTGAACTTTTGAAGGTGTGCATTGATGTTGGCCAGTGTGTGTTTGTTTGGTGTGTTACACTATAATTGGTTTCAAGTGTTTTTAGACATGTTTCAGTGTTATCTAATTCAAGTCTAACACTCTTAAGAAGACAAGTTGTTTTAGACATTAGATTGCCCCTCACCCATACCTTGAATGTTTCCCACACCGTAGACCATGTGTCCACTGACCTTTTATTTATTTGAAAGAATTCCTCCATTTCAGTATATAGTGATTCTACAATATTCGGGTCCTTCAGGATATTTGAGGGCATTATCCAACGCTGGGCTGGTCTTTTTGCATTCTGTAGTGATACCTCAAGTGTGACCGGGGAATGGTCCGAGAGTGTGCGGGGAAGTATTTCACAGCATACTACTGAGGTAAGCAGGGGGGATGAAATGAACCAATAGTCTATTCTGGATTCTGTGTCATGTACTGACGAGTAAAAAGTACATTGTCGTTCAGTTGGATGTGTCCCTCTCCAGGCATCGGTCAGGGCCAGTTCCTGTAGGGCTTGGTGTATGATCGTGGCCGTCCTAGTGAGAGTCTTTTGTCTATTGGAGGATCTATCCAGTGAGACGTCTAGAATAGTATTAAAGTCTCCACCCCACAACACCCACGCATCTACCGTTGAGCCGATTATACCAAAGAGATGTACATAAAATTCGGGGTCGTCCAAATTCAGACCATAGGTATTGACCAGTACTAGTTTCTCGCCTGCCGCAGTGCCCCATAACACCACATATCTACCCAACGGGTCTATTTTGCTTTTTTCAAGGGCAAATCCTAACAAGGGGTGTATCAGTGTAAGGACACCTCTGTTCTGTGATGAGTATTCGTATAATACCTATTATTGCCCCATTGTTTCAAGACACTTTCATTGTTTTCCCGCAAAGCATGGGTCTCCTGGAGCATGGCTATGTGCAGGCGATGTATATTAATGTATGCCCTTACTTGTTTGATCAGGGCACGGATATTCCAGGTAAGCATTTTGAGTACTAACCCAGTAGGTGTCTGTGTTTTCAGTCAAAAAAGAAGAATGGACCGTTGTGGCACACCCTAGTAGGAGGGATATGGATAATATATAGAATTATAGTTAGGAGAAGTTATGCGAGGAAAACTAAAAGATTTTGAGGTGCAGAGGAGAGGGGAACAACCTTGACACCTAGGTTGTGTAAAACAATGAGAAAAACAGCTAAGTTCCCAACTTGGGAACTCACGTCCCCTGCACACTTACTAATATCTGGAGAACCAGACCAGTAATTAGTTGATAATTTACATAGTATTTCACATATTAATTCCAAAGGGAAATCAATTTCACTAGATTCACAGAAATAATTGTTCAAAGAAATAGGCTTTCAATCAAATAAGTTCACAAGAACTAATCTTCATTTTATTCGTGATGTTGAAGCTGTGGAAGGCCCAACGCATTTCGAGTGCTTCAACACTTCATCAGGGGCAGATCAAGTTTCTAAAAAACATATGTACAGTCATATTTAGATCAAAATGTAAACATCGTATACATCTCAAATAGATTTTTTTAACCAAACAAACATTTTTGTAATCACAGAATGTGTTCAAATACATAGGGTATTTTTTGGTAAAACTATTATATCATTAACTGCAAAACTGTTTTTGGGCACCCAAAGTCCATAAAAGATGCTGTCATATTCATTCAGTTCACTTCAACTTAGTGGTTGTAAATTCCCACTTAGAGTACTTCTATGTCCCAACAAATTAGACTCAAACCATTTTTAGGAAAGAAGGGAGTTTGTTAAACGAAGCATAAACTGGTAAATTATCAAAACTAACCCTGTGATTGGAGTTCTTTATATAGAAAATAGGAAGGATGTCTGCCTAAAAAGCAATAGTCTCTGGATTATACGGGAGTAAAAGTTGCCGGATGTGGAAGCATAGTTTTATCTGTAAGACAGGGGTAAAGAAGATAAGCACATCGTGTGACCCCAGTTATGAGTATTTAAGGCGCACAAGGCGTCAAGAGAAACTTACAGATGTGAACGTGGTAAAGGCAACTGTTTGTATTAAGTTGATGTGATCAAAGCGATCTTCTTGTCTCGTAACCACCATCTATAGATACACCCAAGTAGGTATGGGATGGTACTAAATCCAGGTTCTGTAGACAAAAAATGAATAAGCAGAAAGTGCTAGGTGAGGTGTTTACCCATTACTTGAAGTCAAGTAAAAGTGGTGCTTAGCAAAATGTCGCCTAACACACCGGTCAATTTCACTTACCTATCGCTATCCGTACACCAGCATGGAAACAGGAAGACGCAGGATCGTCCTATTCCATCCTGAGGTACGGTGGCGATTTTATGACTCAAATTGCGTAAGGATGGTTATAGGGAGCACAATGAGATGCAAGAATGAATTATTGTCTACTCAATCAATTGATCTATGTAACGTGAGCTCATCAGAGAGATGAATAACTAACTTGGTGTTGAATTTAACCTAGTGCTGTGAATACTGAGCTTATGATGTACCAAGTTTTAAGGACCTCCTCCAAACGGTGGCGTTATTAGAGCAAAGGTCCTGCGCAAGCTTGTCAGCACACTGGTTGGCCCAGGGGCACTTCCGAGAAGGCTTACTTGGAGGGTTTGATGAAGGTGCCGAGAATAGTTGGTCCCACTATTCCAATGGGTCGAAGCGTCTTCGCAGACCTTCTAGTCAATCAGATGCAGAGGGGGCCAGCGGAACAACAGTGGGCTCAGGGTGCCAAACCTTCCAACGGGTCACCAGCGGTTCCTCGACTCGGCTCCTTACTTTCAGGATACTTGGATCCTATCCTTCGTTCAGTGAGAACTCAAGAAATCGACATGGTTTGGGTGTTTGGCACCTTCTCTTATCCAGAATCCCAGGTCTGAAGTAAAGAGAGAGCGCCCAAACTGAAGTACTCACGGTTACTGTGTCGCCCAGCCGTGGTGACGAATGTTGCAAGTGCATTGCAGCTGCGCCCCTCTGTGCCCTGAAGCCTGCTACAGTGAAACTGGCCTAATCCATCCACCAGAAATCGCCACTGTCCCATTTGGGAATCAACGCTGTAACCTCGTCGCTGAAAGCTGCATTTGAACCTGCAACCGAATTGGACTCGACTGCCGAAGTTTGGTACGGAGGGCGCCAGGTGTTGGTGAGTAATTGCAACCCTTAACAGTGGCCCCTAGTGCATCCATCCATTTTATGTGAGGGGCCCCTATGGGTCTCTCTCCTTTCCACAAATAGTCTGAGCTATTCCAAAGTCATGGAACCTGTTCTGCCCTCATGGGGAGACCCTCCAGGAATAGTGGGAAATGATTCTGCATCATCTCACCCACCTTCCTGAGCTGCTACAGACACTACAAGAGACCCCGTTTTTGCCCATCTGCACTACCGCGTGTGCCAGCATTGCAAGTACATTTGAGCAATAGGCTCCCCTCTTCTTAGGGACTGGACTGCCTTTCAGTAAGGATTGTGATTTCTGCAGAACTGCCTAAAGACTCTGGGCACTACCTGTTTCCTTCCCTTTTCTAGGTTTTGGACCCATTTCATGCATTGACCCTTTAGGCCACTTGGTTTTGTATATATGTATTTCGGTAGGATTGTGTTGGTTTAAAAGTGTTACTGTTGATAACTATTGTGTTGAAACTCAAAGGCCTTGTTTGTTTGTTTGTTTGTTTGTTTTATTATTTATATAGCGCACCAGACCCAGGGGTATTCGTGCACGAAGGCAACAAGAGGATTGTTCAATTTAGGTTAAAGGTTACAGATTTAACAGAGAGGTTGAGCTACGGTTACAATGCTGTAGGCATGTAATGTCAAGGAATCACAGAGTATATACAATACATTTACAGTAAGACAGGAGTAACATAAATAAGGCAGAACGGAAATACAGAATATACATGAGATCCTAGATGTCAGTAGGGTGAGGTTAGGCATCATGTTCTTTTAGTCGTTGGATCAGATTAGATCTGAATTGTCGGTAGGGGAGATCTTCCCTTAGGGTAGGGGGAAGGGAGTTCCAATATTGTGCTGCATTGACAGCGAAGCTACTCCCACCAGATTTAGTACGTTTGAATCTGGGTACTAGTAAAAGGTTGGAGTTGGCTTTTCTTAAGGTGCGAGAGGCAATCTTTCTGGTGAATCTATCTACGAGGTATTGCAGGGCTGCTTGGTTGAAGCATTTGTGTGTAAGGGAAGCTGTTTTAAGGAGGATTTTGTCTTTTGTGAAGAGCCAGTTAGTAGTTCTCCTGAGGTCTGAGATGTGGGCGTTTTTTGGGAAGTTTAGGGCGGCTCGCGGGGCATTATTTTGAAGTGTCTGTATTTTGGCGGTGATGTGTTTGTTGCTTCCTACGTAGAGGGCATTGCAGTAATCAAGTTTCGACAGGATTAGTGCTCTTACTAGTGTGACGCTGTTATTAGGAGAGAGGAAGGGCTTGGCTGCTCTAATTAATTTGCAGGTGTAGGAGGTGGCTGAGGCCATGGCACTCACTTGTTTACCAAAGGTAAGCGTGGAGTCTATATAGAAGCCGAGGGTTTTGACTACTTTGGCCACCATAATAATGTTGTTGTCAATTATGGAGTCATAGTTGGGGCCTAGTTTTTTGATGTTGGAGGGGGTGCCTAGGATGAGGAGTTGGTTTTGTCATCATTCAGGATAGACCGTGAGAGGCCATCCATGCCTGGATGATGAGGTAGATTCTATTCACAAAGGCAAATCCTTGTAATAATCTCCCGTCAACGGGATGAGGATCTGTGTATCATCTGCATAGTTAGTGTAGGTGATACCTAGACCATCTAGATCATCGAAAAGGGGCTTTGTGAAAATATTGTAAAGGGTAGGGGATACACATGATCCTTGGGGTACGCCGCATGAAATAGGTGCGGGGTCTGCAGCTGCTAGGGGAGAGAAGACTTGCATTGCCCTGTTGTCTAAGAAGGACTGGATCCATGCGACTGCTTCATGGGAAAAGCAGGCTGCCGTGACCAGGTGATTGCAGAGTATTGCATGGTCTACCAAATCGAAAGCGGCAGAGAGGTCCAGGAGTTGTAGGAGTGATGTCGTACCTTTATCTAGTAGTGTGTCTATTTGGGCCTTAAGGTCTAGGAGTGCAGTCTCAGTCCCGTGCTGTGGTCTGAAGCCGGACTGTTGAACTCCTAGGAGATGGTTATGTTCCAGGTGGTGCTGACTTTGGAAATAAGCTACTTTGTCTAGAAATTTCAATAAGAACGGCACGGTGGTTATGGGGCAGTAATTTTTTGGGATGGAGGGGTCCAAGGTTTGCTTTTTGAGGAGGGGGAGGACCCAGGAATGTTTCAGGTTGTTGGGTATGGTGCCTGATGTGAAAGAGGCGTTTATGAGTTTAGTAATGAAGGGTGAGAATTCTCAGGCGGCGTCTTTTATGATTTGGGCTGGACATGTGTCGCCTTGGCAGTTGGAGGGTTTGAGGGTGAGGATGACTTTCTCGACTTCTTTAGTAGAGACTTTGCGAAAGTAGAAGTGAGGGATGTCTAGTGTGGGTGGAGAAGGATTAGATTTCAGATCTGGTAATGAATTTGTGGTAGTCTTGGAGGTGACAATATTTGGGTCCGTTATAGATGCGTTTTTGTGGTTGATCTTAGCCTGAAGCATTGTTATCTTATTGGCAAGGGCGTTTTGTATGCCTGTGCACCAGTTCTTATCCTTGAAGCAGGAGTCGGGAGCTTGGATAGGGGATTCTACCTCCTTTAGGATGGCGAACAATTCTTTGGTGTTGGATTTGGCTTAGGTGATGCAGGTGTTGTAGGATGTTTGTTTCGCAAGGGTGATTTATTTTTTGTAGAGGGTGACTAGTTTCTTCAAGTTATTTTTGTTGGTGTCTGAGGGGTCTGATTTCCAGGTTTTTTCGCTGAGCCGTTTCTTTTGTCTGCTGTCTTTCAGTAGGGATGTGAACCAGGTATTTAGGTGTTGGCGGGATTTACTCTTCCTAATTTTCAGAGGTGCGATAGTGTCCAGAGAGGCAAGCATCACTTCATTATACTTTTCTACCATAAAGGCTGGGTCGGACTGATCTGAGATGGAGTTTAAGGTGGGGAGAATGAGGGGGATGAGATTCTCAGGGGTGATGTTTTTTTTTATTTCTGGTAGGTGCGATGGGAGTTAGGATGCTAATGTTCATTGGTGTGGTGACTTCTAGGGTGAAGGATACCATGTAGTGGTCGGACCATAACTGAGGCATTATAGAGGTCATAGTGATTGGGCAGTTATGTTCGGCAATCCAATCGAGGGTCCTGCCTTTCATGTGGGTAGGGTCTGTAATCTTTTGGGTGAATCCTAATTCCTCAAGAGTGCTGTTGTTTTGTAAGGCATTAGGGTCACGCGAGTCATTGAATCCAAGGTTGAAGTCGCCTAGGATGAGACATTGGGTAGAGTTTTTTAAATTGTTGGATAGTAAGTTCATGATGTCTTCCTCAAAGGAACCTAGGGGGCCTGGAGGTCGATATATGAGGTGGATGGTGATAGTTTGATTGTTGGCAATAGTAGGTTTAGCTGTGAGGGATTCACAGGAGTTGGTATTGTGGGGTGAAGAGAGTCTAAGGGCTAGGTTATTTTTGACAATTATAGCAAGGCCGCCACCTCTAGACGTAGTGCGATCCATGTGTATAAGGGTATATTTATTTGGGATGGCGAGCATAATGGCTGGTCCTTCTGCGGGATGAAGCCAGGATTCTGTGATGGCCAGGAGATCTAAGTTCTCATTTTGGATTATGTCCGCTATTTCAGTTGCATGGGCTACCATAGAGCGGGCGTTTATTAAGGCAACTTTTATTCCAGGTAGGGTGGGTGGGGCAAGCTGGGCTTTGTGTTGACTGTTGAGTTGTAGTCGGTGTTGCCCTATGTTGTATGTGTGTGGTAGAGTGTTGGTGGTGTGCAATGTGTCCCTATTGTGATTAGGAGCGGGTTGGGCCTTAGATAGAGGGTCATAGATTTTTGGGAGTCTGGCGCGTAGTTTAAGGTTTCGCTGTTGACGGCTACAGGGCTTAGTGGCCATGTTGGCTTGCTCCTGGGGTACCCTACCGTGAGGTAGTTGATTCTGTTGCTAGGATAAATTCATGTTGTGAAGGGTGGTCAAATAGAGGATAGTTCTGAGTAGAACTGTGTAGAATATTGGTAGATACATAGTAAGCTAGTGTGGGTGGCTTAGAGTGCTGGCAACCTAAATGTAGCTTTGATGGTACAGGTGATGATAGGTAAGCACTGTCCGATAGCTATTGGGCATTTACAAGCAGCCTAAATGCAAGTTTGCTAATGTGGGCAAGAGTGCGCATTGGCTTGTAGCTGGTGGGCATATACGAGCGACCTAGATGCAGTTTTACTAAGACAGGCAAAAATAGGTAGACTGGTAGCTATTGGACAATTACAGGCAGCCTAGATGCAATATTGCTAAAACAGGCATGGATCGGTGGGCTGGTGGCTAGTGGACAGATGCGCCTGCCTAAATGCAATTTAGCTGAAACGGGCATGGATGGATAAGCTAGTAGCTGGTTAAAAGTTACAGGCAGCCTAGATACAATTGTACTAAAACAGGCAATCTAGATGCAATTTTGCTAAAACAAGCACCTAGATACAGTTTTACTGAAGACAATTCTACTAAAGCAGGCTATCTAGATGCAGTTCTGCTAGAACAGGCCACCTAGATGCAATTATACTAAAACAGGCAATCTAGATGCAATTTTGCTGAAACAGGCACCTAGATGCAATTTTACTCAAGACAATTCTACTAAAGCAGGCTATTTAGATGCAGTTTTGCTAGAACAGGCCACCTAGATGCAATTATACTAAAACAGGCAATCTAGATGCAATTTTGCTGAAACAAGCACCTAGATGCAATTTTACTGAAGACAATTCTACTAAAGCAGGCTATCTAGATGCAGTTTTGCTAGAACAGGCCATCTAGATACAGTTTTACTGACACAGGCAACCTAAGTATGGATTTTTACTGGAGCAGGCAAGAGTAAAAGGGCTAGTTATTAATGGATGAGTAGATGCTCAGTCTAAATATGGAGTCTCAGAACATGCAAGACTAGCTGAGCGTTGGCTAGTAGCTAATGGGCATTTGTGGTCAACTTAAATAAACATATGCTGAGGCAGGCAGGTATAAATGTTATACATATGCAGGCATCCAAGTGCAGATTCGCTAGCACAGGAAGGGGTCCGCAAAGGAGATACACATGTTAGCGGGGTGCTATTAATGGTGGAGTTATCTACAGTAGACTTTCAGAGGGGGCAGATCAACGTGATAAGTTGGGGGGAGACGGGCGCATCAGTAGCGGCTGTGGCTGCATGGACAGGTGCTTGTTTTAGCGTGCTATATGCAATACAAAAGGTCAGTAGGGTTGCGTACACATTAAACAGTGGTCATACAGCCCTATAAGTATTTTGGGTGTGTGAAAGCGAGGCAGACTATGTGCTATTGATTAGACTAACAAACATATGCAGACACATTCGGAATCAGGCAGGATGGTATTACAATTGTGAGGTGCGGATCACATTTATACATGTGAATAGTATTGAAGGAAAGGGTACAGACGATGCAGATAGGCGGCACCTGGAACAGGACCCGCTAGAGTTAGTTATGCATGTTGAAAAGTCAAGCTGGTCGGTGTAGGTCTTACCGCATGCTAAGGGTGCAGGGGCTCTGCAGGAGTGGGCATCAAGGAGTAAATGTTTGGGCAGGGGGGCGTGGCACTGGTCACTGGACAGGCTCAGGACAGGAGCCTTTTGCGGGGCCTTCTGCGCTGGATGGCTCTGCCTGTCGGTGGCCAGTGATTGGAGAAAAAAGGCACCAGGGGCAGGCAGGCCAATAAGCTGTGGATGCAGGACCCCTCAGGAAGTCGCATCCTGGTGAGAATGAGCAGCGGCCATCTTGGAAGAGATATTTTTTAAAAATACCTCGTGGATCGTGCAGTTTGCTTACATAATGCTGGTGATTTCAGAGGGGAAAAACACGGCGGGTTCAGCTTTCATTTGAAGATTGCTGCTAGTAATATGTTGCAAATCCAATAGCGATCATTCAAAGGCTTGGGAGGTGTGCATAGCCCACGGGCTTACCTCTGCTGAATATTGTTGTGCCCTCATAGGGAGCGCGTCGCTCCTGCGAACACTTGTCCACGGAGCTCCTGCTCCATACGAGATCGGCCAGAGTGAGGTGAAGCAGGCTCAGCTCAGAACACCTTGAATACATGCATTTTTATGTTTGATATATATTACACAGCCACTACCGTGGCTGTGTAGTTATGGTTAAGTTGCTGGTTTCATAGGAAGAGCACTTTTTGGGCGGCTTATAACTTGGTTCCCCCTGGACGAATCCTTACCAAACTTTGCAAAAAAGAAGTATATGGCCCACTCTGAATGTTTGTGCAAAGTTTGGTGGGGTTTGGTCCAGGGGGGAAAAGTCATAGGAGGGGGGAGGGTCCCAAAACTTCGTTTTTTCCCATAGACTGAATGGGGGAAAAACTTTGCACACACCTACAGCCCAAGCCGCTGGACGGATTTTCACAAAATTTGCGGCAGGAACAGGGGCTTGGTCTTGAAAGCTTGCTTTTGTAAATTTGGTGAAAATCCATCCAGTAGTTTTCTTTAAAAAGATCAAAAAGTAGGTCTAAAAAAATTAGTGATGTCTATGTCGCTCCGCAGAGACACTTCCCTGGCAGGTGCTACTGATGTATTCCTCATGCCCGCGCTGTTCGTAATTACTGAAAATGAGGGGTGTCCTAAGGATAGTATTCCCGTCCGTGCTGTGCGCAGGCAAGTTGAAACTGTTCTAAGGACATGCGTCGTGTCAGCGGACATTAAAATTGAGTATATGCCGCAGTTAAAATGTTTGAATCAATGGGTATGATACTGAGTTATAAGCCACCATGGGTGTGATATGCTGCGGTGGTTGTGGCCAGGGCCATACACCCAAGACTCTAGGCCCTGGCCACAACCACCACAGCATATCACAGCCATAGATCACACCCATAGAATCGAATATCTATCAAATGTTTGAAATTATACTTACTGTTTGATTTGTTGAGATTAAATATATTTTTTACATGAGTTTGGTAACTGGAGGAAATATTATTTTTCAATTTCTGTGAAAAAAGAAAATAGCATGTTAGTGTATGTATTTTATAAAGACTTATTACATTGCATAATAGACATTTCTGCTTTTTTTCGACCGTCATATTTAGTTTACAAACCAGTGTACTGTGCATTTTGCTCAGTTTCTGTGTTTGTTTTTGAAATCATTGGGTCTGTGGGAAAAAAAAATCCATGCCGGATTAAAAAAAAACTATTTTTGTTATGCTACAGTCTATTAGTTTGTTTGCTTTCAGTGTTCACTTGATGTTTCTGGCTAATGTTCTATCTGTTGGCTGGTTGCAGATTTTTGAAGCAGTTAGATACCGGTTTGCGTATTCTAACTTTCTATTTTTTGTTATAATTTAGTGGTATTCATTTATCTGTTTGGTTGTTATAGAATATTGGGTCAGTTAGATACCTGTTGGCGTATTCTAACTGTTTATAGTTTTTTTAATTGAATGTTTGTTAATGTTGAAGTACAGCTTAGTTATTAAATTTTGGTTTTAAGAAGATTAAATAAGCGTTTGTAAGATTTGCTGGTAATCTCTGCTTTAGAGTAATGGTACTATCATTACATTCGAACCATCCACATTTCTTTTTTATATATGCAGTGTAGTGCCCTGCATTGGTTGTGGCTCCTGCATGGTGGATTATACCTATTGTTGTGAAGGTTTTCTCACCAAGTGATTCTTGACCCTGTGTGAATCCAGTCAGCTTGCAGTTGTTTTTGGTACCATCTGCATTGTAACATAGAAGCATTAGTATTACGTAGTTACTATGTGTTTGTATTATTGAGGTGGAGCGATTATCTGAATTGCAGGTAGTACATAATCTACCATGGTTTGCATTTTGTACAAGTTGCTGAAATGGAATGGATTCAAAATTAGGTATGGATACATATACGAAGCGCTCATTAGGGATTTGTTCCTGTGTCATATTGTTGCAGAGAGTGCATGTATGTTTCCACATGTATGAAATCTAGTAGATTTCATTTATAGGTATGTTTTTGCTTTCCAGTACTTGTAGCAAGTACATTAGAAATTCTTGTGGATCTTCTTGTGAGTTTATAGTGAATTTCACCATTCAAGCACAGTAGTCCAATTCTTGTTTTATTCCGTGAACACTATACGTGTTGTCAGGATTGTTTGTTGCGTTTCTATGAAGGACTAACATTTGCAAACACAATTGGTCTGTACTGTGTAAGTAAATGTTGTCAACAATTGGTGGCAACTGAAATAGAATATTCATTGCTACATTTGCGTAGCAATTTACACCAGTTATATTTGAAAATTTGAATGGAACAGATAGTTCTGTGTCCAAGTCATTTTTTTGCAGTTGCTTCTTTGAAGAAGTACCTGAGTTACTTTGACTAATAGGTTCTTCTTTGGTTGTGGTAATAGATGAAGTATTAGCTTCTTTTACTTTCTTTGGAGGATTTGCAGTCAGATCCTGTTGCATTTCAGTTTGAATTAGTTTTCTTTTAGAACGTTTTCCTTTTTGTGCAACAGGATATGTTTTTAGATGGGGGTGTATAGTGAACATAGTCTATTGTATTTTACAATGCAAGGAATATCAGCATTTACTTTACTTGCATCAAAGTTGATTAGAAATAGACCCTCAAGTGTACGTAAGCGTGATAATGCTACTTAGTTCATGCCTTATTTAAAGACTGTGTTACCAATATCTATCAATGCTTTGTCTAGAGTAAGACCTTGGGATTTATGAATGGTGACTGCATATGCTAGAGTTAGAGAAAATTGTTCTCTGCGTACATACATGCCTTTGAAGAGAAGGAATCCAGCTGTTGAGCACCCTATCCTATTTACTTCTGAAAGTTTGTCAAAGAGAATATTGACAAACTGAATGTTTTTGTCACGTGGGTATGTTTGAAAGCCAACAACTGTACCCAGTGCTCCATTTACTAGTCCTTGCTCCACGTCAAGGTTATGTTTAAGCATTACTCTACAGTTTAAGGATAATTTTAATATTTTCTCCAAACCAGTTGGAGATAGAATTTTCTAACGTATTTAGTCTTGTTGTGGCTTGTTGACACATGGGTAGTGTCATAGCATGTACGTCCAGTTTGTCTGTGGAGCAAATTTCAATTATTGGTTGCATTTCTTTTTTCAACATTGTTTCATTGAATTTGGAACAGCTTGCAAGAGTTGGCATTAAGGACATACAATAAAGGGCATGGATGTGCCGGGTATTTAATATTGCTTGTGCTTCTTGAGATAGTACACCAACTATAATACTTTTTAAAATGTTGGCGCAAGTGAGGTCTGCAGATTGGCGCATGTTTTCTGTTAATTCTCTGTATTGGAAATGTTGCCAAAAGTTGACATTTCCTATGCTGCCAACAGTTTTACAGCAGAGTTTGTGTCCTAAGGTTTTAAAAATAGGTTCAACTTTCACTGGTGTCAATTGAAGATCTCCGAAAACAATAATGTGTTTTCCTCCAAAGAGTTCTTCGTAGTTTGTTTTAAGTACTTCTTGCAATCTGAGTTGAATCAAAGCCAACATTAGGTTGGAGACCATGCTCACTTCAACTATTAGTAGCATTTTCATTTGTTTTAACACTCTGCATAGTTCCATTGCAACTTTGGTGTTCTACTGGAAGGAGTAGGAATCGGTGTACAGTGACACTGTCTATGTTGTAGGCAGCTAAACCTGTGGGGGCAGTTACAACAGCTGACAGTTTGTTGTTTGTCAATTGTTGAAGGAAGTTGCTCATGATTAAGAATGTTTTCCCTGAACCAGCTTCACCACTGACGTATTGTAGTATAGGTTTGTAATTTTGGCAGGTATATTCTTTATTTTTGTGTTGTACACCATGCGCAATGTCTTTTGTTACTTCTTCAAAAATGGTGCGCTGGTCTTTGTTAAGTTTTGATTGTAGTGCAGTTAAGTCTTCTGTATCTTCTTCATAGTGACACATGGTGTTTTCTACTTCTGTCACAGCTAATTCTGCCTCATTTGTTATTAGTGGCTGTCCCAGTGGTCTTGGCTTCCTGTTACAGAAGGTTGACTACTGTCGGAAGTGTCCTTATCTAGTTGGGCCTGGAGTGCTTCTTCGTGTTGCTGTTCATTGTGCAACATTGTTTTGTACTGCATACAGTTTACATCGGTGATAGTGCTTTCATTTGCATTGAAAGCGTCTTTATAGGAGTCATCTTTCTGTTGAGGAATTTTTAATGATAATTTTTAATGATTAATTATGCTTCGTTTGGTAAGTTTCACTAAGCTGCCTTCACAATCCATCACTCTATACCTTTTTTTTTCATCGGGTTTTATATTATTTTTGTATTTAAAGTTTTGGGCTATGTGGTTTGGACACATGGTTTCCAAAGTGGTACTCCTGTTCGGATAGTATGTGTCTGGTAAATTGTTTTTCAAAATGCCTTGGCTGTTGGAATCATTTTTGGCTATTGTTTCTATGTCCTCATATGATTTGAGAACTCTTTTCTAGATTTAGCAGGACCAAGACTTAGCCATACTATATTTTCAGATTTTCCATACAAAGCAGTACGGGTTAAATGATCTGCAGCTTCATAGGAGCCACATTCTCTATGAGAGCATTTTTATGCCTAAGCTGTACAATTTCTGAGACAGTGTTTTGTCTCATGATAGGTCATTCCAGAGGTCTTGAAGCTCTGTATTTTCTGCTTTTGTTAAGTAGGCTGTAACATATCGTACAACTGCATTGGAATTGTCTGCAATGTACTGCACATCTATGTTTGCATTCCATAAGAGGGCAATGATTGCATTGTACTCATTTATATATTTTGATTCTTCTGTTCTTTTTATGTAATATGTGTTCTTAGGTGATTTACCTTTAACAGTGTCTAACTGAAGACATGAAGTTGTTCACTTCACCAGTTTCTGTAACTGGTCTAGGGAAACCAAAGCAGCATTTGGTGTAGTATTTCCCTTGGTTTTTGTATTTGCGACAACACTATTTGCCACATTTGTGTCTTTGAAATTGTACAATTTGTGAATAAAGGTCACTATGTCTCATTTGTGAAGGGATTTCATAAGTGACATATTTTTGGATGAACTGCAAAACAGTGGCATTACTGTCCTGACCAAATTTAGGAGCATCTTTAATCAATAAAAGCATGTGGATATGTGGTGCACCTCCAGCTTGGTATTCTTTTCTCCAAAAGAAGTGTTGCACTTCTCCAAGGGGAGGAACAGTTTTATTACAAATAAAGTGTAGCATAGCAATGAAATGATGGTGGAAATATCTTGAAAGATTAACAGGATCTAGAGAGCAACGTTCTCCAGGTGTTAGTATATCTATGTTTGTTTTGTTTTTGTTTGATATGCGTAGGAAATCATGTAAATCTTCCCATGCATAATCTGCACAACTTAATGGAACAAACCAAGTGGGTGGTCCAAGATTTCTGATCATACAACGTACATCTCTGTGATGTCAGTACCAGTATTCTTTTGTAACACTCATGTATGCAAACAGATTTGTAATGCCTGATTGTAAAACCTCATCTTTTTCTTGCACTTTTTGTATTAATTGCGTAGCTGACATATTTTGAAAGTGGGTTCCTGATTTCAATATGTGTGCAACTCCGTAACAGAGTTGCTAGTTCACTTTCAAAGAGTAGGTGGAATATGTATTCCCCATTTTGTCTAAATCTGGGATCTTCAGAATACATTCGTAATGAGCAGTATTCTGATGCTGTTATCTAAGTGGGTCTATCATCGTACCTTCCTCCTTTGCCAGTAGGAAAACTAGCGGAAAAGCACGTGCTTCTATACTTTTTTCCCCATATGCTCATTGGTGATCCTTTGGTTTGTCACGTTTGGTACGTTTCTAGTGCATCATCTGTGGTGTCATTAGAGTGTAATGGATGAATTGTATAATGGTCTAAAATATTGGATACTGCAGCAGGATCTAGAAGTTCAAATTGACCAGTTTCTGGTGACTCTTCAATTATTTCAGTTGTTTCCCTTAAGTTTTCTTCAATATTTATTTCTTTGTAGCATTCATTATTGTCTTTTAGATATTGCAAGGCTTGTCTAACTTTATGTAAGTCCACAAGTTGTTGCCAATTTTTTTTGTCTTTTGTTGGTACACCATTTACTAAGACAATTAAAGATTGCTCTATTGGACGTTGCACTCCTAGACTGTGCACATTTTCTGTCAGATCTAATGGTAAATAAACTACTTTGCCACAAATGCCTTTTACCAGTTCAGAGAGAGGTAATTTTGCTGTTTTTGGTTGAAGGCATATTATTGCTTGAAATGGGTGCACTGTTTGAATTATGATGCTCTCATATAAATTGAGTTGTTGCAGGGGTTTTGGTAGTGGGAATAATTACAGGTTATTTGTGGTAGCACGTGAAGGAGTTTGGTTGTTGTCAAGTTTTGCAGTGCAGTAACTGCAAAGTATTAAGGGGTCAGTTATTTTGCATTTGTTTTCTGCTAAAAGGTAGAGAGCTAATTCAAACCATTTGGAATCTTCAATGTCTTCTATTTTGTATGTTACATCTATAGATTTTGTGTTACTTTTGTAAAAAGTTCTGCGGCAACACACACACACACACACATGGTTTGGTACTTCAGCGGATGTACTTTTAAATTTTAGTATTTCTTTATTGCATGTGTGTAGTAGAAGGTTGCCACGTGCAGAATTGTTGCTAGCCGGTTGTAAAGCTATTGCACTTTGTAAGTGGCTTTCACTTCCAAAATATTTTCTCTCTCGATACAGTCAATTTCTTCTTGTAGGTCTTTCGGTGTACCATGTAGAAGAGTGTTATTTAAATTGGCTAGTTCTAAAGCAGGACTTTTAGCATAGTACAGTTTATAGACTACATTTCTTATAGTTGAATGATGTGTTGATATCATTTTGATATCATGGAAGGTGCTTCAACAAATAGGTCCTGAAATGCAAGCTAATAAATGTCCTTGTAGTCCGGTGTATTTGCGCACTGGACAGGTAGCCATATTTTGTAGCACTTTCATTTTGATTTTGTCTTTACCTTTCACATACTGATTGAGGAACTGGCGTAAAGATTTGAAAGATTTATTGGGAATGTTACACATTGACGTGCACGGCCATTTGTATACTGGACGTTCTGGTTCAGTCGAATGAAGAGGTAACTGAGTTTTCTAGGGATATTTTTGTAAGCAGTGTTTCTTGTTCCATTATGGTATTATTAATTTTTTCATAACCTCGTCCACTGCTATGGATGGAAATTGTGTTTGTTTCGTTTTGTTTGTATGCTTCTTCATTAAAATATCGTTCTGTAGTGGTGGTGTGACTCCATTCACCTCCACAGATATTTAGAAGTTATTTTTGTTGACATTCCGTTTGCTGAGAAGTTTTTTTTGTAGTTTAGTACTTAGTTTTGTTAGTGGTTTCATCCTGTTTAAAATTAAAATAAATAAGTTCCTTTTGAGAAGGATTGTACTGTCTACGAGAGCTTCTAGGATTAATTTTCTACGGTAGGTTTTAAGGGTTGTGCATGATTTCGCTCCTGTTTTTATAAGATTCTGAAGGACTCTGTGGCAGAACATTTTTGCTAAAATACTTTTTGGGTATGGTTACTTGCTAGTATATCAAGATTTATAGGAGCAGTTTTAGCAGTAGTGGTAGCCGAATTCTTGTTAAGCATTTTTTGTTTCTTTTTACATTTTGATAGAAGAGGCAAAGTTTCGTTACTAGAAGCTTGTTTTGTTTCGCTAAATGACTGCATTATTGGATGCTTATTTTGGACACTTATTTTCATTTGCTCTATTTCGGCGTTGCTTTCTACAGACTTGCTTTTTGGTAGGCATTCTTTGGGGTCTGTTGAAAAAAAAAGAAGGTATGGGTTGGTCTGTTTTGCAATGTATGTGTGCTGTGTGCATGAGTTTATGAGTTTGATGGGAAAGATGTATGTGGTGGTGTGCGATTGTGCATTGGGCAGTTACAATGAGTTGGGAAGGTTATTCTTCCGTTTGTGTGTTACGCCACTGCGGTTCAGATGAGAGTAGAAAGTGAGGTAGTGGTGAGGAGAAGCATTAATAGTAAACGTAATGGTATAAAATTAAAACAGTTCTTTGTTTTGTAGTACTAACATTCTAAGGGTTGAGTATGTTATTTGTGTTCCAAAACAATTGGGATTTGTGTGCCATTCTGCCTGCTAATCTCTGTTTAATAAATGGGGATTTGTGGGCAGAATGGTTCAGAAATCGATGTTTTTTTTGATGCGCAAATCACATGAATGAACCACACAGTGTCTTTGAGGAACAATAAGAATATAAAGGTAGTATTGTATTTACTCTTTTTTTGTGGAATGAGCAGGTTTCTTCGAATATGTTGTTTGTAGTTTAGATGCTGCTGATTTTCAGGAAAGTGGTCTTCACTGCAATTATAAAAGATAGAAGTTAGTAATTTTGTGTGTTTATAGCACTCATGTTAATGTACACGTTGATTTTTATATTTTTGTGGTAGTATTCTTGTTTGATATCTGAACATAGTGTATGCATGCATTTCATTTGACTATGTTCAGCCTTTATATTTTATTTACAGTATGTTAGTTCAACATGCTTTGCAAATGAGTAGAATTTTAAGTTCATGAAATTCACTTGTTTTTTTTACAGCTGTGTTGTACATAGCAGACAGGTTTGGAAGCGATAGTCGATTATAGTAGATGGGACAAATTTGAATAATTTCATCTTATAGCTAGACATGCCAACAATCGGGAGCACCTGAGAGGGAGATGTCACCACAGCAATCGAAACATTTATTTTTCTCATAGAATTGTATTTGGAGTAGCATTAATTTAGGCAGGAGACGAAAAATCGGGAGTCTCACGCGTAAATTGGGAGGGTTGGCATGTATGTATAGGCTATGCAGATTTAGTGGCATTACTCTGTTTATATGGATTCATAAGAGTTATACATGTACTCTGAATAAAATATGCATACCTGGAGTTTGTAATCATGCATGTGGATATGCATGGAGCTGTAAGTAGAAATCTTCGAGACTTGTACAGTAGTTTTTGTAGTAGGTGCTTCCCAATGATATGAGACTTATATTCAGAGTGATCAACAGTACATTTGAAGTGCGGAACTCTGATGATGGAGTTAGATGTAGAGGTGTTGGATGTGATTGGTGGATGGTTGTGTGACTGCTCAGCTGTATCCAATGAGGGAATGGAACCGAGAGTGTTGTGGAAAGTGTAGAAGGGCTGGCTAAGAGTTACGTGCCGCGCGGACACCGTGGCTCTCTGCGGGTAGGGCGTGCCACATACAGGGTTTTCCAGAAAATCCAGCATGGAAAGGGGACTGTAGGGATCAGCCAATCAGATGTTGACGTTGTGGATTTGTGTAGAAAGAGAGTGTGTGTAGTGAAGATGGCAGAGGTGGAGAAAGTCACGGTGTTGGTGCTCGGAGATATGTTTGTCCATGGTTTACAGCAGTATTCTCAATGCAGGCATGTGGCAAACAATTTCGATGTTAGAGGAGTGGAGGTGGTGTGGAGCGCTGTGCCAGATTGCAATGTAGAGGCAATTCTCCAAGTTTGTGAAGATATGTGTAGGATGAACAGTTCCCATCTGGTAGTTTTGCACTATGGCGCTTTCCATTTGGGGTACGTGAGTTCCCCTACTTTGTTGGCAGATTTGGAACAGTGGTTCAAGCAGTAATCAACATCCTTCCAAATGCGAAAGTAATTTTTTCTGGCTTACTACCTAGGGCAATATGGGACAAAAGTTCTGTTTTTTGTCCTCAGCTAAACATTGCTAGGTGTGCAATCAATCGAGGCATGCGTGCTTTCATGCTTAGAGCTGGTATGTTTTTCTGTAACAAAGAGAATATTGTTTTGAGTAATGCTGCTTATTTGGAAGCAGATGGTGTTTCTTTATCTTTTTTGGGAAATGCCATGCTGTTTTGGAATGTAAGGGTTGCTTTGGAGAAGGTTATGTGAAGATTTTAGTTGTAAAATAAGAAGAAAAAAACACCCAAAATTACAAATAACAGGTGTCTGTCAGGCATCTGCAAAAAAACCCTAAAAAAACAGCTCTTTTCAGAGCCCACCTCAAAGGGGAAATGGGGCACATTATTTAAATGTACATTCACGACTCTCAGATCTTCTATATGTCCGCGGACATGGCAGTAGTCTGCAGACAGCGCGTATTACATACAGGGATTCTGGGGTGGAGAGGCATGCAAATGAGAATGAGCGGAGCTAGGGATTGGTCAGTAAAGTTTAGTGGGTGTGTTGTGTAAGGAGAGATTTTGTGAGAACGTCTTTTTCCTCAGAGAAGAACAGATGGCTATGGCTGTGTGTTTCCAAAAAAGATTATCTGGATTTTGGGAGACTCATGGATACATTGGTTGGAGGTGCATGTAGAACGTTGTGGTGTATCTGCAGATCTTGGATTCCCTCATGTGGAAGTGTACTGGCATGGAGTGCATGGAATGAAGTGGCTGGACTTGGTACCTCTCTGTGCTACTTTACAGACAGAGCATCATCCAGACATAATTATAATTCATTGTGGAGGGAACAGTTTAGGACATGCGTCTGGAATTTCTTTGTAATTTGCATGAAAGAAGAACTTGAGAAGGTCATGGACAGGTTTCCAAATTCACAAGTAATTTTTTCTTGTATTGCGCAAAGACAGATATGGCTGCATTCTTCTTCATTTGGTCCACAAATGGAGAAAGCGAGGCGCAATGTCAACAAGGCTGTTTGTGCCTTTCTAAGAGATGATGGCATGTCCTCTTTTCACAATGAAAATATTATGTTTCGTAGCACATTCATTTTTCGCTGAGATGGAGTCCATCTTACATATGCTGGCAATCAGATTTTAAATGTACAACATGCATTGCGACCTTTTTTGGAATTACAGTCATCTATTTTGCATTCGATGTTGACGAATCCAAGTTTTTCAAACACACCACCAAAATGAAGATCAGCTCTGGGGTGTGGCCTTTTATAGGGGTGGAGGGGTGCGCTTCGAGAAAATATCGAACATTGAAAAGCATTCGAAAAATCACAAAAAATATGTGGAAAGCCAGGGCAATTGTCTGGAACATGTGAAATGGTGATTTTTTACTGTAAAATAATTTGGATTGTCTGAATAAATTCTTTTAAAATGTTGGGCAACAGGACAGAGTCCGCAAATTAGGACATACGCTCAGCGTGGGTGCGATCACATGATGACACCGGGAACACATCCACGAAGGGAATGGGTGTCCGCAGGACAGCATATGCACAGGAGCGGTCGTGCGCATGCGCGCATGTGTTGTACGGACAGTGTTCGGGTCCTGAAACTAATTAAAAGTGCGACACACTGTTACGGACAGGCGCGATGTTTGCAGGACTTACGGATGTGGTGAGCATGTGCGTAGATGTTCTGCAGACTGTACGGCCAGGTATAGTGTCCTTAGGACACCCCCATTTTGTTCATTTGCGGACATCCCGGACACCTGGTGTGTTCTAAGAACAGTTCCATCTTGGTTGCAAATGGTACAGATAGGTGTAGTGTCCTTAGGCCATCCAGATTTTGTTAATTACGGACAGGCCAACAGGCGCGCAGTGCGCTGACATTTTAACTGCCTTAAAAAAAAAAAAATAAGACACAAAGAATTTCATTAAAAAAAAACATAACTTTTTTTATTATATACATATACACAAATTATGAAAGAGGGGGAAGCAGAAACTGATTTAAAAAAACAGGGGAATTAGGGCTTTGGAGAGGATGGGTGGGAGGGGATGAAGGGATGGAAGTCTCATCAAAACGTTTATCTTGTAGAGGGTTTGGGGATAGTTCACTGGGACATGGAGAGGGGGCACAGGTACAGGTGGGACAATGGTACTTATTTATTCTTTTATGTGGTCTTCCACTAACTGTTTCAAACTATTGAAATTTAGCATGTCTACTTTCTGTTCAATGCATTCCAGAGTCTTTTCCAATGTGTCTTTTGGAGTAACATGTTCAATGTTTGTATGGTCTGTAAAAAGTAATTATATATATGTTAAGTACACATAAGATAATGATTATTAATTTGCTTGTATAGACAAGTGTCTACCATTATTATTCAGACATTTCCTCATGTGGAACATTTTCTTCCAGCCACTCCAAAGTACTGCACATTTCTGTGTGAAAAACAAAAATATATTAATTATACTGTACCTCATACAAAAAGTAGAGCAATATAAAAAGAAAATGAAGTTTACTTACTAGTTTCTGGTAAGTTGTATTTGTTGTGTTGTGTATGTCTACTGTTGCTTCTAGCTCTGCAGTTTCTGTGAGGTAATTATGTTGGAGGTATATCTTTTTTGTTATGGTATAATCCATTTTATTACATATCGTACTTCAATGGATGGTTGATGTGTTAAATATGTAAGTTCCACTGCTTTATTATTATATATAATGTGTATGTGCTGCTTTTTGAACTTGCGCAGTGTTTATATGGTATGCTACAACAATTTCAGATACCCTGTGCGTGTTTCGGTAGTGTTGATGTCGTCCGTGACCGTCCGTGGACATCAAAATCATTAGTGGGGTGTTTGGTATGTTCTATGTTACTTGCATATAAAGTAAGGGAACTCTAGTAAACATCTATCAAATTTACACTATGAAAATGTATATTTAGTAAAAAAAAACTTTGTATTAGCGCAACTTAACCATAACATCACTTTAACAAACATATGAAATTCAATAAACAAAAACTTTGTTAAATGGACGTTATGGTTAGGTTGCGCTACTAAAAACCTATGACATTCAGTAAGAAACGTTAAAGGGACCTTATAGCTCCAAGTAAAACTGAAAACCCCCTGAAATTCGCCAGTTATGGTAAGCTAAGCACCCATAACTCATGCCACCACTGTGCACTGTCAATGACATTTGTCATCTTTGATGTCCTGGGTGGTAGTCATAGCAGTGCACGGTGGTGGCGCGAGTTATGGTTGCTTAGCTTAACATAACTGGCAAATTTCAGGGGGTTTTCGGTTTTACTTGGAACCATAACAACCCTTTAACAATGTTTTTTTACTGAATTTCATAGGTTTTTAGTAGCGCAACTTAACCATAACGTCCCTTTAACAAAGTTTTTTTTACTGAATATATATATGCAAAAACACACATGTGTGAAGGAAAGTTGCAGCACTACAAAAAAAAAACAACACCACCATGTAGAAAGTAAACCTTGCACACACGACCAAACCGCTTGCTCAAAAAAAGTCTTTTATTGCATTTCAAAAAATCTCGTGCAACCAACAGTGCCTAATGGCTTAAAAGGGGCAGACATAATTACCATGCCTCCCTTACTGACAATCAGGTTAAAAAGAACACTCACCCCACCAGGGTGGAAACCGCCACGCGTTCCGCTTGATTAACAAGCTTCCTCAGGCTTTTTACTTCCCAAATACGTGAAAACACATTTCTTTTATAAAACAGGAAAAGGATCAGCATCGGTATTAGGCTCCTCCCATTTGCTTTTGAGTACCCGATCATGTGATCGCAAAAGGCTGTAGTAGTAAACTCACAAATTTGCGGCCATCTTTGAAGGAGTTCAAAGTGACTAAATTATGGTTAGCGCTAATCCCATGTTAGCTAATGCTATAATGGAAAATTAGTAGAAAGCGCGGGAGAAGGCGCATACCAGATGCCATACCCCATTTCCTGACTAAACATTAAAAACAATGATGTGTTTATGAGCGCCAGTGCACTAAAAAAACATTAAATGGTTTGGTTTCATCCTCCATGATGAAAACCACAAACCATTGCACTCCATGGTAGGGAGTGTCCTTAATTAAAGCCAGAGAAAAGTACAGCGCATTCCTCTGTTCACTCAAATTATGTCACATGACCTTCCTATACACATAACACTGCTTGAAAAGAACTACACGCTAAGTGTACACAAGCAACGCAAACTGTAATACTTTTCAAGATTCTCAACTGGTATAAACTCACATGTGCAAAATAAATGCCCAAGTAAACAGCAAACCGAAAAGTGCATGGTGCATGTATAGCAGCAATGACTCCCCCCTCAAAAAGGACGAATACTCTCAATAAAGTGCCAGTGCAACATAATAGAGTCACAACATGTCACATAGGCATACATAGTAGTCCAGGTCGGCAGTAAAATAGAAAAGTGCATGGTGCATATATAACAGCAATTACTTCCAACTCAGAGAACAAATATTGCTTAATAAAGTGCAAGTGCAAGAAACCTAGAGTATAAGTGTCTAACTGAATACTTGTAATTGTAGACCTTTGTGTAACACCCTTACGAGCTCACATTCCCTCTTGAGATAAGCCTGGCTGCTCAGCTCGCTACCAAACACTGTGTGGTACAGACATATACCAAAGGTTTGTTTTGCTTAAACCTGTAGTCCTAGTTGTGCATCGTGGTCCCAAAGGGTCCTGCATACAAACTCTGCCTAACACTCTTTCACCTGATATTTCCCCTCTACTATAACATATCGGCCTTCAGGGTCCACCTGCATCTCCTCTGCCTGAAAACACGGTGATCGATGCATTAGTGCAAGCGCTCGTCTAGTTTGAGACAAATAGGATGTGTAATATCTTGGTCGTCCCCATTTGGGTGCAAACCGGTCATGCAATTGCCCCATTGCGTGTTTTTCTTGCAACATTAGTATTTTGGGAGAATGGCAGTCCAAGTACGCTATAACCTTTCTAGCTTCAATAGGATTGTTTATGCCCCAAACATTCCATGATATCAGTCCTATTACTTCACTTGGCATTTAGTTGTACTTAAAAACAACTCCCTCCACCCCAACCTACCCATCCATGGTCGCCACTTTAATACCCCAACATGTCTCATAAACCTCCCCAATCAACCCCCCCACCCTTACCATCCACCGCAACTTGATGTTTCCCTTGTATAACTTATTTCCTGGGGTGCGCTGTGAGCAGTCACAACTTCTGTAGTCAGGCCAGGTGGCCACTCACCCCGGCTACATTTTAACAATTTCTCGTGCCTGCACATTTCACAGTATTTACCAAAACCAAAGTGAATCTTCCTAATCAATCCTCCATGCCATTCCGTCTGGCATCTTCCCTTGGGTCCTGATTTGGCTCTCTCCCGCGCTCCGGGACTGGGAGCGTTATCGACGCCTCAACACAAGCAGTGGCATCCACAGGATTTTCAAAAAAGTGTGCTTCTTCCCCCTGCGTAATGTTGCGGGAAACATAAGGGCATACAGGACATGTCTGGCCCTCAGTTACATCTTCACTGGGTCGTACGATCTTCTCAAGTCCTGGACCCCAGCCGCAAAGTCAGGGTAAAAGTGAATATTATTGGCTTCGCATCAGAGCATCCCTTGTCCTCTGCAGAATTTCAGAATGAGGTCTCTCTATAATTAAGCATTTTTGCATTAATGGTGCATTGTTGGCCCCCCGGTCTGGGCACCGGGGCCAGAGTCCGGTGTGCACCCTCAAATAAAAAGTGTGCAGAGAACTAATCTGTGCCAAAAAGTTGTTAGGAGTCCTTCAATAAATGGTTCCATGGGTCCCTTGCATGCTGCCTCGGGCACTCCGACAATGCGCACATTGTTCCACCTCGAACGTGATTTGAGATAGTCACATTTCCCTCGGGTCTTAGTAGGTCAGCCTTCAATGTTGCAATATCACGGTCATGCTGGCCCACCTGGTCTTCCACTTCACCTATCCTGGTCTCAGCCTCATTGATACAACAGCTTTCCTTTTCGAGTTTGGATTTTAGAGACCCGATGGTAGCCACAATATCATCCATTTTGACATTGATGGCCAGGAAGCCACTTTGCATTGCCATCAGCACCTGGTCATCGCAAGCCTCCCCAGTTGAGATACCAGAGCCTCCCCCTTACTCCTGTGCTGCCGGCCCAGAGATTGGCACATGGTTGCTGGTAAACAAGTCCATTGGGCCACGTTTCTTTCCGGCTCCCTTAGTCATGTTGCTTCCCTAGTCGTCCCTTATTCACCATAGTTCAGTCAGAGCTTTTTTTGTTGCCAGTTGCCTTTTCGATCAAGCAGTGGGTTATTCACAACACTCGTCTAAACAGACCTAATAATATTATGGCACAAGATACGATCCTCGCACAAAGTGCCCCAAAGCACACAGTGTTCCCCCGATTGGGTTATGTGATGAGCCACTGCCCTACCACTCAAGCCGTGCCCAGACCTGGACACAGTCCTCCAGGGCTTGACCACGGGACCGCCCCCTCATCTATATAATGTCACTCACTTCGCTGCTCAGTTTCATCAAGTGCAGGGTCTCTAAGTCCCACTCATACCACAAGCATTCACCAGTGTCTGCCAATATCAGTGTCCTTTGTATGTTGCTCAGTCGTGGATTCAGATGTACATCTAAGCGCGCAAAGGTCTGCTGCAGCCTCCTCCCAGCTACGCTAGTCGTCCGCCAGACTCTCCTGTCACAAACTGTAGCACCCCAGACTCAGCTGTACTCCAGCTTATATACAGGGCCTTTCAATGCAGTAGCCTCTTACTAAAATATCAGGAGCGAGACACCATATATTCCTACTTAGTACGTATTTAGTTCCAGGAGTATTTCTTCCAGATGTCAGCCTGTTTCTGATGTTATACCATGCCGTTCCACTGGTATACCGACCTGTACAAAGACAACTGATCAAAATGAAGTGCCTTCAAATTGATGGCACAGGAGCACATTTTGATTCAGTTTGGGCTTCTGGCACTACTGTATGGATGAGAGTGGTCTGGGTCTGCAGATGCCAGATCCACAGTGTCCGTAGTGTCTGAGGGTGTGTTGAGAGTGGGCCAAAGCTTTATCTGGCTGAGCCGCCTACCATGCCAGGTCTGTCAGCACCCCCATCCAGTCGCTTGTATTGCTTCCGGTAGCCGGCTCTTTGAGGATGGGTCTCCGGCCAACAGAGGGACTGCACTGGTCTTAAAAGTCTCCCCACCAGGTAGGGCAGTGCGGCTCCGAACTTCACTTGTTATCACTCCTCGGACCACGACACCTCATGGTGTGGAGGGCGTCGAGGAATGGGTCAACAGATGTGTGTTTTATCCAAGGTGCCATTCCAGCCCCTTTGCTTTCAGGATGGTGGCAGAAACCAGTGTTCAACTATGAGGCTGTCATGGTCATCGGGCCAAGGACACAGACCCTACAGGGGGACAGACAGACAGACAGACACACACACACCGGATGGAGAAGACATTCATTTGGGTCAAAGAAATACCTTTATTATGTACATAGCACTTGGGTGCACCGTGTATTTAACTTTCCTCTTTAAAGCAGCCCCATGTGCACACTTGGGTAGGGCTACTTGCTATTGGGTTGCCCGACACGTGCTGACTCGCTAGGAGTGGCAGGGTGTGGCAGGCCAGCCAAGCATAGTGGGCATGCCCACGAGCACAGCTATATAAGCTTCTCTGATCCCTGAGGCAGACGCTTTGCGTTATTCTGCGTCTACACGCAGCATATCGCTCACCGCTGCCTGGGATTCCACATACCTTTAGAAGTCCATTCCTCTGTCTCCATACTTACCACCTGGGGGATTCTGCTCTCACCTGTGCACATCTTCGTGGTCATCTCTGCACATCTTCTTGGCACCGGCTCAGCTTCATCTTCCGGAGTGCAGGCATCGTTATTTGGGCATCGCGGCTCACCTTCAAACATCTCCCGGAGCGCAGGCATCATCATCTGGCACCACGGCTCATCTTCCATTCTTCAGGGACGCTGGAATCTTCATCCTGATACCGTGGCACAACGCGCTCCACCCGTGACTGCAGCACCTGCAAATAAAACAAAAGGCAAGGTTAGACACTTAACAGACATTAAGTTTAAGGTCGCGCTACCATCAAACCTCGCGCTTTCCCTTAAACCATCACTTACCAGTTGTCAGACATTGCAGTTTCATCCATCTTCATCCCGACCACATTCTGCGTCCCCAAAGCTGCTGTTGGGCCGCAATTCCACCTATCAAGAAGAAAGCAGAAGAGAAAACGTTATTCAGGAATTAATAACATTGAGAGCAACAATAACAAAGAAACAAAATAGAAAGAGAAAAAGACAAGAAACATTAAGAGACACTTTCCAGCAACCAGGAGGAGCATAGTCGCAGCTGGACTGGACTATACGTATCAGGGATCAGTGAAGCAACTAGATCCCATCCACAAGCGCCCTTGCCAGAAGTAGCAGGATGGAGAACTCATCCTCCATACTTACCAGGAGCAGTGCCACCAATTGTCGCTGGCCACAGCTTGTCTGCAGGGGGAGAAACCTGAAAGGGTGATCTAACCACTGGGAGGGCTGTAAGCGTGCCCCAACGCCTCTGCAGAGACCAGGTGAGCGTAACAGAGACACACCGGCGATGCCGCTCTCCTTCGCCTACGAATGCACACACGCCATCCACAGTTTCTGCCATCACTCTCAGATGATTACTCCAGTCAGAGGTTGCTCGCGCAGGCACTGCGTTGTTCAATGCAGTTTCGGCGGGAGGGGATGACTTACTCCACTTGGAGCGGTCTGCTCTGATACTCCTCCTCCATACAGGTCTCTGCGGTGCCCGGCTCCAGTAAGGATTCTGCCATCTCACCTGGACGCCCCAGCCGCCGTGACCTCCAGCAGACTAGATTTCTGTCCTCAGCTCACCGCAGGTCGCCAAACTCGGTCAGCTGTTGCTCCAAGTCAGCAGCTATCACTGCATCGATAGAAGGTTTATTAGGCAGACACACTCGAGGATATTTTATTCAGGATTTTGCCAGGGCCGGCGCTCACAATCCAATCAAGCCGTCATTTTCTTAGATGCTGAGCAGCATCCCCAGATTATATTTTGAGTCATTTACTTTACAGTAGATTCCCATCTTTTTAACTCCTTATTTTTTAACCCATATAATTAAGCATGTACAATTATATGTAATTTGTGCTCAACCTATTCTTTAAATAAACGATCTTGCCTATGTTAGCTATAAAGTCAGTTTAATTGTCCATCAGCGTGCAATAGTGGTTCTTATTAGTCAACAGCCCTACTTAATGGTCTTAAACATATTGGAAGGCAGGTAAGGGGAGCTACGGGGCCAAAAGAGGGGTATTGATCCATACTGATATTTTATGCCACAGTGGGGGCTGGAAACATGCTGGTGACCCACGGAGCAGCCACTTTAGGAGGTAGTACGGACCCAGGCACCAGAAAGCCTTGTGGACAATGCAGAGGGTCTTGTACTTGATCCTTGCCACCACTGGGAGGCAATGAAGAGATTTCGGAGATGCAGAGATACGATCCCTGGGATTGAGGCCAAGGACAAGTCTCGCAGTCCTGTTCTGGATAAGTTGTAGAGGATAGAGAGCAGATTCATGAAGATTTAGAAAGAGGCTGTTGCACTTGTCCAGCCTTGAGAGGACCAGAGCTCTGGAGACAGTGAGCTTCTGAGGGGAAGTGAGGATGGGAAGAATACCTCTGAGGCGGTGCAGCTGATAGACTTCTTAGAGACGTCAGATATGTGAGGAGAGGGTGGAATCGAAGATGACTCCCAAGGTTCTTAGCCTCGCAGGTAGGAGAAGGAAGAGGACCCAGGGTGGGCGGCCAGAGAGAGAGAGAGAGATAGGAAAGGAGGGAGCTGGTGTTCCGATGAGGAGGATCTCAGTCTTACTGGCATTGAGGCAGAGATCATTAGTGGCACACCACTCCTAAATTGAAGACAGGAATGAGAGAGGGAGTAGAACCGGCCAAGGGGAGCCCAAAGAGCTGGGTGTCATCCGCAGAACACAAAGTCGAAGCAGAGAGCAACTATGTGGTGGGCGAGAGGAGCCAGGTATTGGATGAACAGCCAGGGAAAGAGGTTAGACCCCTGCAGAACACCACAGGTAGAGAGAAAGAAGAGAGGAAGGACCCCAGTTGGACGTGAGAGGGTCGGTCACTGAGAAAGGAGGTCAGCCAGGCCAGGGCCTGATCCAGATTGTCACATAGGCGCTTGAGCAGGATGGCATGGTTGACCACGTCAAAAGCAGAAAAAAGATAAAGGAGAATGAGGCAGACGGAAGGTTAGAGTCAAGGTTGTAGAGCAGTCCTTCACAGATGTTCAGGAGAGCAGTTTCCGTGCTTCTGGCTGCTCTGAAGCCAGACCGATGGTCATGTAGACAACCAACAGATTCATTGTGAAGGTTAAGCTGGGAGATGGCCAGCTTTTCAAAGAGTTTGCCCCAAAAAGGAGTGAGAGAACAGGGGATAGTTAGCCGGAGTGGAAGGATCAGCAGAGGGCTTCTTAAGGAGGGGGTCCACAAGGGAGTGCTTCGGGGGAGGGGAAAGCTCCAGTGGCAAAAGAGTGATTGCAGAAATCGGGCGGGGCTGGAGCAAGAATGTTGATGTGGTCCTCGATTGTTTCGGAAGAACAGAAAAGAACCTGTTTTGATGAGACTTTCATAGATCGGACATTTCTAGAAACATTGTCTGGGGTGAACAAGGGAAAGAAAAAGAAGGTAGGAGAGGCCACCACAGGGAGGCCAGGCATGGAGGAGGAAGAGAGGGTGGACAGTATGTCCTGAATTTTTGGGATGAAATGAGAGGCCAAGGCCGTGCAGAGGGCCTGGGAAGGAACAGGAGAGGGATAGACTGCAGCGGGGTTGGCCAGATCCTTGTAGACTGAAGAGTCCGGCCGAGTTGTTAGATGCCGCAGAGACGTGGGCTTGGATGTGTGCTCTCTTCTTGGCGAGGACAGAGAATCTGTACTGCCTTTGGAGCAGGCGGCAGGTCAGTCTGTCAGAGGGTGCACCTGTAGCCTTCCACTTCCTCTCAGCCACCCTGCACATGGATTTAGGGTGACGAGGTCTGAGTCGTACCAAGAGATGCACTTGGATTTAGGCTTCAAGCGGATCCTGATGACATGGGCAAGTACATCAAGAGTGTCGGAGATAGAAAGATGGAGGTTAGAGAGAGCTGTGTCAGGATGTGAGCCAGACAAAGGTGCATAAGGAGGAGAGAAGGTAGCAGCAAAAGGCTCAACTGACACATGCTTCATAGACGGAGAAGGTGGGTGGCAGTGTTGGGATCGGCTTGGCCTGGGGGTAGAGAGAGGGATGGGATAAACAGAAAAAGTGGTCACTCCAGTAGAGGAGTGGTGAGAGGGTTGGAGCCGGGAAGGTCTGAGGAGATCAGCACGTCCAGGGTGTGCCCTGGAGAGTGGGTTGGCCCAGAAGAAAGAATAGAGAGACAGAGGAAGTTGCAGAGGTTGCGAAAGAGTCCTGCAGAAGGACAAGCAGCATCCAGGTTGATGTTAATGTCTCCTTTTCTCACTATCTTTATCTAGAACAAAGACCTGCTGTCCAGCGCTCCGGCAGCCCTCCATTCTTGCCTGCACAGTGCCACATAGGGCTCTGTGTGCATTGCAGTAAGATATTCATGCACCTCAGCGCAAATGCAAAATTTGAATGTGAAACAAAATTGAACAGAATTTTGTTCCTGGGTGACTGCAACATTCTGGGAAAGTAATCATCCTGTGCAGGCACCCTCTACACTTCCAATACATTGCATCTGCTTTTCTGACCTAATCTTTGTGACCCTGCTCAGATGGCTGCCTCACACGCTCATTAGTTTCACTATGCTTCCTGTGGCCTGAGCCTGCTCCCCCTCTCATTGGCTGGCTTGGTTCTCTTCAGCCAATTGTAGGAACCGGGAGGCGGGAGCTGGCCCATCTCACGTAAGGCTTGCAACAAAGGCCCTGTCTGCTGCCTGGTCGGGGGGACCTTCCCCTTGCACCCCATATGTGCATATGGAGGCTGTGGAGAACCTGCTCGACCTTCAATGGGACATTTATCATCCCTCTGAAGGTTAATTCCCTCAACTAAAATCTTCCATCCTCTACCTCCTCATCTGCGACTGCCCCACCCCTCACTCATCTCATCTGGTTCAACCAAAATCTTCCATCCTCTACCTCCTCACCTGCAACTGCCCCACCCCTCACTCATCTCATCTGCCAGTGGCTGCACTGTTTTCATTCTGTCCTGCTCAAATCAAATATAGCTGTGCCCAGTGGCTGCATGGTGTTTTCATTCTGTCCTGCTAAAATCAAACTTCGCTGTAAACACTACCCTTTGTCTCCTTTATCCCCCCCCCTCCCCAGCCCCATCCTCCCTGTGCCTTAGTACTTCAGGCTGGTAAGTGTCCTCCTCACCACTGCAGCCAGCTATGTCACTATCCATCTCTCCTATCCACTTTAACTGCTTCGCTATCTCCTATCCTTCTCCTATTACTAAATCTGTCTGGAAGAAACTTAAGGACATACTGGGCTCCAACCCAGGCCTTCCTATTGCAGACACCTATGTCATGGCTTCCACCAGAGAGACTCACTGACATCCTTTTCTTCGATAATTCACCTGACCTATGAACTCGCTACATGGTCGGCTTTCTTTCTCCCATTAATGTTGGCACTCGCTGGGAGGTTCTCCTTGACCTCTTCACCATTTCCAGAGTCATCATTAATGTCCATTTCAATGGAACCATTGTGGGTCAGCATCCTCATCCCAACCTTCTCTTTGACAGGCTCCTCCCTCGCCTCTCTAACCTTACCTCTCCCTCCGACCAGGCTCCCTTGCCCACTGTGCCTTCCTACTCCTCTGCACAGGCTCCCTTGCCCAATGTGCCTTCCTCGTCCTCTGCACAGGAGCCCTTGCATCACCTTACTGTCCTGGCTCCCTTGTCGGCCTTTGCTCCTCTGCCATCCTCCACTATCCCTCCTCCCACACTCAAGGGGTGGAGGGGCTGGGACCACTGAACCCCCCCCCCAGTGAAGACCTTCAATCGCAGCAAGCTGCTCCACATTGCCACGCTCAACACCCTCTCTGCTGTCAAACACTCGTCTCACATCTACAACCTCCTCGAACTCATGGATCTTGATGCGTTTTCCATCACTGAGACATGGTTCAAGGTTAGCTCTGTCACAAGCTTTGACACACTCCTCCCAGAGAGCTACAAAATCCTCTCTGCGCCCAGGCCAAAGCAGACAGGTGGGGAAATGGCACTGATCTAAAACAGATGGGGAAATGGCACTGATCTTCCCAGAATGGATACCTGTGTCCATCATCTCTACTCCTCAGAGTGGCTAGCCTGCAGGCTCTCACTCTCTCCTAAATCTTCTCTTCTTATGGCCACCTTCTATCAGCCACCAGGACAGTCCACTCTCTTCCTCTCAGAATGGGCTGACCCTTCTCTTTACTTTTCCTCCTCCTCCCTCCTCACACAGCCCTCACGAACCTCAATCTCTCTATCTCCAACACTCTTGATACTCTTGCCCGTTATGAGGGTCCATCTGAAGCCTTCCAAAAAGTGCAACTCTTGATACAACTCCGATCTGGCTGCCCTTGAACGCAAGTGTAGGGCAGCCGAGCGGAAATGGGATTCATCGGGTGAACCATCTGACAAACTGGCCCGCCACCTCCTTCAAAGGCAATACCGACTCTGCATCTGCTCCAAGAAAAGATTCTGCATCTCCGCAGCATCAAGCAACGCAGCCAGACTTTTCAAGCCTGCAAGGAACTGGCCAATCCTGCAGCAGCCTCTTCTTCTGTCACACCCACCCAGGACCTTTCCTAGGCCCTGTCTGCACACTTCATCACAAACACCCAGGACATCCTTTCCTCCCTCTCTTCCACAGCCTACACCAACACCAGAGCCTTCCTTGGCCCCCAACCCTTCTCTTTCTCTCCCTCTCTCTTCTCTCTCACGCTTTACACCCGATGAGGTCGCCAGACAAGTCCGGTCTATAAAGGCCTCATCCAAAAAGGTGGCCCCCCCTGCCCCTCCAAAACCATTAAGGACAATATTGACACCATCACCCCAGCTTATCTCTGTAATCTCTCCTTTTCCAATAGAGTTTTCCCAACTGCTCTTAAGCACTCCCTCTGCTCAAGAAACCCTCTGCCGACCCCCTCCGTTCTGGCAAACTACTGCCATATCTCTATCACTCCTTTCCTGGGCAAACTCCTGGAGAAGTTGGCTATTTCTCAGCTGACCCTTCACACTGAATCCATTGGTTGCTTCCATGACCATCAATCTGGCTTTAGAGCATCCATAGGAATGGAAACCGCTCTTCTGAACACCTGCTCTCAAACCTTGACACTAACACTCCCTCTGTCCTCATTCTCCTTGACCTCTCCTCTGCCTTTGACACGGTTAACCACAACATCCTAATCACAAGTTTCTGTGACACCCTGGGAATCACAGGTCAGGCTCTGGCGTGGTTAACCTCCTTTGTCTCCGACCGCCCATCCCATGTGCAACTCAGGGCCTTTCTCTTGACTATCGTTCTCTCCCCCTGTGGCATTGCCCAGGGATCTAACCTATCCCCCTGGTTCTTAAAGGTCAATATGATTGCCTTGGCACATGTGATTGCCACTTTCACCTAACTTTTAGTGTAATGTGGATGACACACAACTATCTTTCAGGCTACCCTCAGCCACCTCCTCCTCACTCATATTTGATTGTCTGGCCGCTATTCAGTCATGGTGTGCTGCAAACTACTACTGCCTCAACGTCAGCAAGACTGAGGTTGTTCGCATTGGCACCCCTGCTCCCACTTCCCCACTCACTCTGGCCAACCTCCCTTGGCCCTGTGCCTGCACCCACCTGCAAGGCTAAACATCTTGGGGACATCTTCGACTCCACTCTCTCCTTCTCCTCACATTTCAGACATCTCTAAAAAGTCTAACCATTAGCTACACCTCCTCCGAAGCACTCTCATCTTTTCGAAATTTCCCCCAGCGGCTCACTGTCTCTTGAGCCTTGGTTCTCTCTAGGCTGGACTACTGCAACAGCCTTTTCCTCAACCTCCCTGCTTCTGCCCTGCACCCTCTGCAACTCATCCAGAACAGAACCGCAAGACTTATCCTTGGCCTTAAGCACAGGGACCGCATCTCTCTGGTGCTGAGATCCCTTCACTGGCTCCCCAGGGCTGCAAGGATCAAGTTCAAGACCCTCTGCATTTTCCAAAAGGCTTTCTGCGGCCTGGGACCTACATAACTGCAACGCTGCCTACTTAAATACTGTCCCTTACAAGCCCTCCACTCATCTACTTCCAACCATCTGCGAGTGAGCCAGTTCTCCAAGAAGAGATTTGGAGGGAGCTCCTTATCCTCAGGAGGTGCCTCCCTCTGTCTTGAGCCTGATCTTAGGTTCTGGAAACTCTTCAAGACCTTACTCTTCCTTCTCTCTCCCACTACCCTGCTAACCTATCTCTGCTCTTTCCCTCTTCCTTACAGCTTGCTGACAGGCCACCTGCTGTACCTCAGAGTCCAATGGGTACCCCCGTCAGTCCTCTCTTGCACTTACCTCATGGCCATGCACCTCACCGCACTTGAGAAATAATCCATGAGTGGCTCTTTCTGCACTTACACCAGTCTCCACCGGCTGGGTGCATTTGGACCTCCCCTTCCCTGTGACCGTCTGTGCACTTGCACAATCTGAATGCACCGTGTCTGAAGATCGTCTGTCTGTTCTCCCTTGTCCTCACTCCTTAATTGCACTTGGTAAAACTGCAGCATCGTCATCAGGCTTTTTTGCTGTGTCTCAACTGTTAAATGTTTTATATGCACTTACTCTGCGTTTGCAGACTATTATCGTCTCAGAATTTCAATGGGCTCTGAGTGACTGTTGCTTTTTCCCCAAAGTTTCCCACCCTCCTTGAGCGCTTTGAAACATATGGCTGTGTAAAGGCACTTTATAAATACATTTTACCATTAGGAGAGGTAGAGGGAGGAGGGTGGAGGAGAGCTCTGCCCACTCAGAGAGGAAGGTGGCTACCTGGTCGGGCAGCCGGTAGATAGTGGCCACAGTGAGAGAGAGCATGCAGACCAGGCATTCAAAGGAGGAGTAGTACTGCATAGGAATGATAGAAGTAGGGATCACCTCCGGGAGGATCAAGGTTTTGGGCACAGAGGATCTTGTAGCCACCAGGAAGGAGAGTGTCAAATCTTGTGACAGAGCTGTCCGTGAACAATGTCTCGGTCAGACAGAGGTCATCCAGATCGAGTTCTTCCAGGAGACTGCAGATGTCAGAGGAGTGCTTGACAGCTGGGCGAGAGGTGAGAGTTGAGTGGCAACGTGGTGCTGGTTGCCACCTTTGATGACTGTGGAGGGGTACAGGTCAGGTACGCCCTGAGGAAGTGTTAGAGGCGCCCGAGGATTGGCAGAAGAGGAAGTAGGAGTTCAAGGTAGCCAAGGAAGAGGAGGTGGGTGGCAGAAGAAAGAGGCAACTGGGTGGTTGGAGAAGCAGCCATAGAGATGGCAGAGGAGACAAAGAGGGGAGAGAAGGGAAAGCAGGAGAAGACAGGAAGCGTCTATCAAAAAGGAGGCAGTTGGCCTGAGGGCCTTGTACCAAGACGGTGCAATTTAGGTAAACATTAATGATGGTCTTGGAGGAGCGGAAGAAGGCCAGAAGGGCCTCCCATCGGGTGCCACCATTAATGAGTAAAGGAGAAAGAACAGACCATATGGAGGGTCCATAGGCACGAAGCGGGAACAACAAAGAGGATGTCGTTAAGGGTCTGTCTGGAAGTAGCACAGGTGTAGGTATCAGCGATGAGGACGCCTGGGTTGGAGACCAGGCTATCCCTCTTGAACTTCTTCATACCAGACTTGGTGAGAAGGCTAGGATAGTCGATAGAAAAACAGTTAGAGAAGATAGGAGAGCCAGCGAGCACCATAGAGGGTGCAGAGGGCTGAGTGGGGGGAAAGGGAGAGTGGAGAGGTGGGCTAGGGGGTGGGCATGAGGGGGGGGAGAAACACTAGGCTGAGGAGAGGACATAGCGCGGACAGAACAATGGCCAGAATCAGATAGTAAAAAAAAAAAGCAAAACGCTGCTCAAAAGAGAACTATCAAACAGGGAACCTGAAAGAAGGAATGAATAGCAAGGATGTAGCCGATAAAATGATGCAAACAACCAAGAGAAACAAAACCGCTGAGTCAGAGCAATCAACCAGGGAACCTAGAAAAAATGAACAGCAAGGATACAGGCAGTACGATATAAGCAATCAACCATGGATAGTAAACAACCCAAGACAGGACAACTACCGCGGGAAAGAGAACCGCAAACCATGGAGAACGAAATCACAGTGTACACAGTAGGTCAGCTAAAGAGCGAAAGGAATTAAGGGCTTGCAAGGGAAGCGGAGGGCGTGCAGCAGGTGGAGAAGGTCTAGAGTTGTGAGGGAGAGCAAGCGATCATGGATGCGAGGGAACGCACGCAGCCCAGGACGCGAGAAGCGCCCACGATCGAGGAAGGGAAGGGAAAGACCGTGGCCTAAACACGAGGGAGCACACGCAGCCAAGGACGTGAGGAGCCCACATGATCAAGGAATGCGCGGGAACGCACACAGCCTAGGAAGTGAAGAGTGCACTCAGAAAGCATGGGATCGTACCCAGCCAAGGCCGCAAGAGATTGAATGCAGTCCTAGAATGCAAGAGAGCGCACACGGCCACAGTAGAGAGGGCCTAAGATGAGGGGGAGCAAGCACGGCCTAGGGTACAAGTGACCACACACGATCAGGGATTGAGAGGATGCAAAGTGAATAGGGGGCAGAGGGAGCCAGGTACAGGTCACGGAGGAAACAGCATGAGTGCAAGGGTGAGACAGGGTACCGGGGGGGTACGTGGAGTAAAGCAAGCTGAACTCTCACTGCAACTTCTTAGCTGCCAGCTGCAGACAGGAGGGCAAGTTGTCCACACTCACCTGTCTGTGCCACATCCCCTTCGCCGCCAAACACCTGCGTCACTCAACACTGCTGCCTTGGCCTGTGAGGGCTTTGCAGCAGAGGGTCCATGCCTCGGTTCTTATAGGCGCGGACATAGCAAGGGTGCTAGGTTTCATCGGGTAGGGTCTTCTGTGCACCTGCATCGCTGAACACTGCAGCCTTGTCCTGCAAGGGCTTTTCCTGGAGGACACAGCCTTGTAGACCCTGAAGCTTTCAACAAAGCTAGAGTCCCCAGACACAGAGGGACCACTGAGGCAGGAAGCACAACCTCCACCGCCAAAGAATGAAACAGCAAGAGACACAACCCTATGAAGGGGTACCGCAACGGCTCAAGGAGCCCATAATCCACAAGGACCTACCAGAGACATCACCCTACAGAAGGGTAGCACACGGGCTCGAGGAGCCAATAGCCCACAAGGGGCTACTGGAGACACTGCCACAGAGAGATATTGCATCGGCTTGAGTCTATAGCCTGCCAGGGGCTACCAGAGACACCCTCCCCCCACAAAGGAATAACACAGCCCATGAAGCAGAGATCCAACCTCACAGAGGGGTAAGCGCATTGGCTTGAGGTGCCCAGAGGAGCTATCAGAGACAACCCCAAAAAGGGATATTGCATCAGGCTGAAAAGCCTACAGCCTGCAAGGGACATGAATGAGGTTAACCCTCAAGTTGGCATTTACAGAGGGCAGAAGACACCCACAGCGCACATAAGGCTGAGAGGGGAATACTCCTGCCGACTCTACAGGAAATCCTACAACTGGTGATTTCATGAACCACAAATACCGACCGCACCAGGTCCAGCCAATCTCTCCCTGGAGGGTGAACAGAGGAGAAGGAACATGCGAGATTCCCGTTTCCAATGCAAAAAGTTTGAAAGACCGTTTTCTTTTAAACAAATTATGCTATTTTGTATGTTTAGCGAATCCAGTCACTGCATGGGACTCAGGGGGGGAAAGGTCCGTGAACCAGCCATCTGCCTAGGTGAAGAAAACCTTATCTAAGCAATAGCTTGGAATGCGTTCTTTCTAGAGAAGAACGTCATTCGAATAAGTTTTAAGACGGAGAACTGATGTTGATTGGGACTCCTTCCCAGTTTATGATTTTCTTTGGTTTAGGGAAACCGTCTTACTATATAGGGATCTCAGATATAGGTACTAGAATAGGCTTTCCTCCTCTATGTTTATGAATAAAAAGGTGCTGAGCCTTGTCCGCGTATCAGTCTCCTATGTCTGACCTACCAGAAGTGCCTTCTTCACCTTAATAATCTTGAAAATCTTAAAAGACGAGGACGTAAGTTGCATTTACCATGTGCACGTTCAGGCCATGATATATTATAGCCACACAAACAAGAGATACAGGGGTGTCCAAGGAGTGGCTAGATGGTGCCTTTACATTGGTAGGGACCAGAGTAAACACAAAACAGGATGACCACTTGTGTTAATTATCCCGTGAAAACCAGGGAGGGTTGGGGACGAATTACCATAGATTTGTTCAGGCTATGAGATCTTGCAACTTCACAGAAAAATGCCCGGGAGGGGCTAGATGGTGCCTCTACATGGGTTGGGATCAGAGTAATCAAAAACAGGATACCAACTTGTGTTAGTTTGAATTAACCCCAGGAAGGCAGGGGATGTGAACATAGCTGCGTTCGGGCCATTATATCCTGCAACCCCACAATCAAGAGGTATGGGAATGTCCAGGGAGGGGCTAGATGGTGCCTTTACATCGGTTGGGACAAGAGTAATAAAAAAACAGGATACCAACTTCTGTTAGTTTGAATTAACCCCAGGGAGGCAGGGTAATGCGAATTAACATAGGTGCGTTCAGGCCATTATATCTGCAACCCCACAATCAAAAGATATGGGAGTGTCCAGGGAGGGGCTAGATGGTGCCCTTAAATCAGTTAGCACCAGGGTAAATCTGAAACAGGATGACCAATTGTGCTAGCGTGAGTTAACCACAGAGGGGCAGGGGATGTGACTTACCAAAGGTGTGTTCAGACCATGATATCTTACACCCCCCACAATCAAAAGATGTGGGGGTATTCATGGAGGGGATAGATGGTGCCTTTACATTGATTGTGACCAGAGTAAACACAAAACAGGATAACCGCTTGTGTCAGTGTAAAAAAATAATTCAGATACGTTTTTATTGAAATCTCAAAGTACATAACAAGTATCATTGTCTCAACATCACACATATAGTAAGAGAATATCGAAATGTAGTTTCATTTTGCAATTAAACCCCCCCACAACACAAATTTGAATAAATAAATAAAACCACAGTCATGTCAAGGCAAGATTTACAAACTCAATTGCATAGCGAGAGTTCTGGGTCCCACATTTGTCAGATGGACAGCCACATTGTTCACTTTCAAACAAGTATTTCAACAGTTGCGGGTGAAAAAAAACATATGTTCTCTCTCCTAAGAGAGGTCTAAAAATGGGGCCCCGGTACGGGAGAACTTCCACATGCGGTCTGATAGATGTGCAGTACGTTTTTCCATGGCTACAATCTCCCATATATTTTTTATTTTTTTATTGTGTTTGGTTAAATAGAAAACCTTTACAATATTAAACAAAATTACATCATATACATTCTAAAATTTCGTGTTCACAAGATTAAAATAAAAAAATCCCTATATCTCATTGTTTCTTTTACATTAGATCTTTTACGATCTCGCATATTTTCACCCACCAGTACAAAGTGGAGATTCCTTCTGGGGGATTCAAAAACATGCCTGGTTTATCCGCCGCTAGTAATACGTTTTAAATCAACTCCACACGTGTCCCCGTCAACGGATAAGTGTCATCAGGGACATCCCCAAACAATAAAACCAATGGGCACATAGGGAGTAAGGTACCCAAGACGACTTATTTTAGAGCAGATCTCCTGCCAGTATGTTTGGATAATAAGACAGTGCCACAACATTTCAATGAGGTCTCCCAGCTACCCACACTCCTGTCAACAGCGGTCGAAATGATCCGAGTGGATCACGTGCAACCTTTGGGGAGTCATATACATCCAAAGCATAATTTTACTGCACCTTCTCTAATAAGTGTGCAGTGGGAACCTTTGAAAGAATGGGACTGCACAGATTTAGGGAGGAATGGAAGATGGGCTAACGGAAAGGATATATCTGCCTGCTCCAGTGCTTTCCATTTCGGGTGTCACTCCTCTGATGCCCAGTCTAATAATGAGGCGATCTGCAAAGCCCGAAAATAGCACTGGATTGATGAGGCCCCCAGACCTCCCAGGTGTCTAGATCTCAGGAGTACTTTGTGGGAAATCATTGGTGGCCTACCCTGCCAGATGAAGCCCCCCCCCCAATCCATTTCTGCAGTGCAAGTAAATCACGCTAAAGGATAATGATTGGCAAAGCTTGAAAAAGGTACAGGAGCTTTGGAAGCAGAGTCATTTTAACCACACTGACCCGACACATCCATGAGATCTCCTGCAACTCCCAGCGCTGGAGTGTCTCTTTGGCTTTCTGTGCAGAAATATTGGCTCCAAGGAGAGTCTTATAGTTCTTAGTGATATGAACCCCCATGTATCTAATGTCCCGGTCCACCCATTTAAAGAGGAAGGTTGATTGTAGGAAACATTGAACCTCAGGGGGGACGGGGTGGGTTCCGAAATCATCAGTCCCACTGACTCAACATGGTTAATGCAAAAGCCAGAGATGTGAGTGAATTCCTCAAGAAGCTCAAGGAGTGTCAGAAGGAATTGCATGGGGTCTTATGTCGTCAGCATATAAAGCTATCTTATGTGTAACCCCTTTATATGGAGGGCCAAATATGCGTGGGTGAGATCGCACTAATTGTGCAAAGGGTTCAGTAATCTTAAGAAACGACTGAGCTGCATGGTTCGATAATGCTAGAGTACTTCAGGAAAGGGACCCTGCCACAAGGCCTAATAGTAAGCAACGAGCCAAGACTTTTCCTTGACAATCCCAATTTCGTCCCAATAAATGTGGCCGCGATTGGCTGATCCTTATTATCGATACAGCTACCGAGATGACCGAGAAAATTCTCTTAGATCTAAATACTCTAGAGGAAGAGATCAAAAAGGCAATCCCACTAGAACTTTACAAAAAAAGACTAGATAGCCTTATGACTAAAATGACTACAGTCAAAGAAGACACTCTAAAAGAACGAGTATGTAGAATGAATTAAGATCTTGTGAATTTCAGCCATGAAAAAGCTTTCCCATACACTCAAGAAAACTATCAAGTGGAACGCCAGCTAGAGGCCTCTACCTCAAGCAACACACGAGGACATAGGAAAGTTGCCTTTTTTACAACACTTTTCAGGTCTAGTGACGGCAGCACACATAGCTCTGCATCAACTAGTCGCGGTAGATCCAATTATCGCAAACAAAATAGAGTTAACAATTCTCGTCGCATCGTGGACAAATGAGAGGGAACCCAGCTAACAGGGGAAATGGCCAATCTTTTTTTAGAGAGGAGTCCGGAGGCCTGAGATCTGGAGACTCGAGTGACAAGGAGTATGCAGGCTTTGTGGTAAATCTCTCTGTATACCAACCCATCCAAGTGGAAATGAGAGTACTTGAAAAGGGTATGGGTTTCGTTGCCACCAACCTGCATAGTCCACTCATTTTCCGACAAGAATTCCATCAACTGATGAGAAAGATTCACCTTCACCAGTATTTTCAGGACAAGGTCTATGATGCAGAAGCCTCAGATTCGGGCCTACAGAATAAATCTAACTTTTGCGTCCCTACGAACGCACATAGTTCCAAAGCCTGGGTATTTGAAAATAGGCTACTGAAGGACCTAGAAAAATTGGAACTTTCCAATATGAATTTGACGTACCATAACACCAGTAACGCTGAAAATTCAGTGAGAAAAAAACCTTTTGAACAATCGGGAAATAATAATTTGTAAAGCGGACAAAGGTGGCGTAATAGTACTCCTGAAGCGGGAAGACTATGTGCTAGAATGTAACCGACAACTTCTGGATCTGACTTGTTACCAACCACTTGAAGAAGACCCGATCCCCAGACTAGAGAATATTATAATCAACAAAATCGCTAAAGCTGAAGAAAGAGGCTGGATTACAGGTAAAGAAGCAGATTTTCTTGTCAAGGATAAACCTTTAATCACTCAATTTTATGTGCTCCCAAAAATTCATAAATATTTGATCAAACCACCCAGGAGGCCCATAGTCTCGGGAGTGAATTCTGTCTTAGAACCTTTGTCATGGTTTGCTGACAAATTTCTACAACCGCTAGTAAAAAAGATGGCCTTGTATGTCCAAGATACAACACAGATCATTCCGGAAGTCAAAGGAGTATCCTTTGACCCTCTAACTGAAATACTCTTAAGCCTTGATGTGGTGGCCTTATATACCAACATACCCCAACAGGCCTCACTGGAGATGCTAGAGGAGAAACTATTAAGGGACACCACCACCATAAGAACACCATATCATTCATCCACTGGTGTGCAGAAATGGCCTTGAAGGAGAGTTATTTTCACTTCAACTGCGATTTCTTCAAACAAATGCAGGGAACGGCTATGGGAGCTACGCTAGCCTCCAATGTAGCTAATTTATACATGGAGTTATTTGAAACCAGCACCATCATGACTAACACCAACCCCTTCCACGATAACATCAGGCTGTGGCGACGCTACATTGATGACATTTTTGTCATCTGGAAAGGCTCCTTAACAGAACTAGATGAGTTTTTAGGATGGATCAACCTACAAAATAGTTTCTTACAATTCACTTCCAAATACAGTACAAACGCGGTTGACTTCTTGGACATCTCAATCATGTCGGATACCAATTTGAAAACACTATTTGTAAAACCCTTTAACAAACCCACCGATAAGAATTTGGTTTTACATTACGACAGTTTCCACCCGAAACATGTACGAGACAACCTCCCGTTGGGACAGTTCTTGAGGTTCAAGAGAAATAGCTCAAGAAGATCGGATTTCAAAACTGAAGCTAATATTATGCAAGAGCATCTACTGAAAAGAGGATACCCGAGAAAATTCGTCAGGACTGCTCTCAAAAGGGCAGAGAATAACAACAGAGAGTCACTTCTTGAATAAAAAGAACAGATATGGAAAGACCAAAACAGACCGCATTGTGTTCGTTAACACCTATAGTCACATGTCTAACATGATTAAAAAACTAGTCTGCAAACATTGGACCATCTTGGAGAAGGGTCCACATTCTATTCAGAGACCGAATGTAGCCTTGAAATGGAGCCGAAACACCAAAGAACAAATCACTCGGAATGACGTAACACTCAAACCAACGATTCCCCCCACACTGAGAGAACAATGGGGCCTACAGGAAGTAGTTGGACACTTCCTGTGTAGACAGCGCACTTGCTGTGCCTTCACAAAGAAAAGCTCCTCAATAAATATCGGATTTCAAACCCCATGGCTACAGAAAACCCACACAAACTGCAATACCGGTTGGGTGATCTATGCGATCTGGTGCCCTTGCAACAAGATTTACATAGGCAAAACAGAAGAAAAGTAAAATTACGCATAGGTGAATACCGGAGCTGTATTAAAAAATAAATAAAAACAAAAATGCTCCACTCTGTTGATCACTGAATAGAAAATATCCCCCAAATCCAAGACCTTTCCTGGTCAATAATATATAAACTTAAGCTGGGCATTGATGCTAACCGAAACAGGCTTTTACTGTCAAAGAAAGAACGAGAGTTTATCTTTCTGACCAAGAGCATGGACACACCCTGAATGAGAAAATGGATTGGGCCACGTATCCCCTTGCCTTTCCTCTACAGTCTTGTAATTGACTAATGACAGGGATCTTTGTATTTGACTAACGACAAGTCAGCCCATTCTGTGAACAGAGAACTGTGACTACATTTGTATCGACTCTTGCTTTAGTCCACCATCCAGCCGTGTATTAATTGGAATTGTTCCATCGAGTAAGACTCAAGTCGTTAGGACACTCTTTCCCTTAAATTGGTATTGACACCGATAAACACACTGTTTAGCAAGTTGAGATACCTTCGACTATGGAAACAGTTTGTGTGCATCCTGACGTTGTCCACCATCCCACCGGCTCAGCCGCGCTGGTATAATGCATTTCCGCATACCCTTCCATTGGAACACGGATTATGAATGACTGGAGAAGGCTAGGCATTTTGCTAACCTTTTCTGTCCAGTCGAGTTCATGTGGCTGACGTAAAGAACACTGCAATGCTTACTGTGCAACTTAGCATTTATTCATCAGGTTTAATTCATCCACCATGCTTGCCAACATGTCAAAATGGATACTGTACGTTGCTCAACATGCAATGCTTGTTCACTCGACCCCCTATGGGCTCTCCGCCATGTCCTTCATTTCCTGCATATCTATGCGTTTAAGCTTACAGCCGAAGTCTCTAGCAATGACACCTGGCTAGTAACGCCACACCCATCAATGCGATCATGTGACGGGACACACGCCTCGTTAATGCACACATTGCAATGATTGGCTATTAGTAAGCCGGCAGCGATTTAAAAACACTCTACAGCTCATTTCGAACGAACGCGATAAAGAGCCCGAGAGACCGACGCTGCGGTCTGCCGGTCTTCACACACTGCATCCACGGAACAGACAGCCCGGGACAGTACATCATCACCTGCAGAACAACTGATACCCAGGTAAGCCGTGATTCTTCACTCCCCTAGGACCCCAATACTTTTACACTATCTAATAGCCACGGCTAACACAGTTCTGCTTTGTGCCCCCCCTCCCAAAATCTTTTAAGCTCACACCGTCAAGAAGAGAGCTAGCTGCGAAAGGTCCATACGCTCGACCTCAAGGGAAATGAAAGTAATCCAATAAGCTGCAACGCTGCCTCATCTCTCTGGGTTTTGGGAACTGGACAGACGAGTCGGACACACCAAAACCGTTGGTCTGGTGAGCATCTATGCTTTTGAATTTACTTGTCGGTAAGGACAGCCCATCTGACCGCAGGGGCCCTAATAAACAGTTTCTGCAGCAGTAATGTCCTTAGCTACTCAATTTGATGAAGTGATGCGGAGGACCCATTCTTGTGCCCCTATGTGCCTCACTCATAAACCGCTGCTATGTTCACTCTGGGACACCTGAAAAGATGATTCCCCATAGTCCTCCATGCTAACATTATGGTTGACGTCCTCTCTCCCCTGATGGTTCCCCCACAGACTGGAAGAAAGAAAACTTATCGGACTTCACCCTGATGCCCGACGGACACTAAGCACTGCGTTTTCCCATGGAATCCCACCACCTCCGAGTATAGACTGCGCATTACTGCATAGGTATATAGATTTATATATTTTTTTGTGTGCTTAAACTTCCGCACCCGCAGTAGTGACAGTTACTCCATTGAGGATGAGCCGAGTCTGATGTGATCTGTGACCCCATTTCATCTCTCTTGGTAGGATAACCACTCACCCATAAGAACAATTGGTGAGACACGACCTACTGCGTCTGACATTCGGGACCGTAAACAAGGCAATTACTCTCTATACTGAACATCTTGTAACCGATACCTCTTCCCACAATGTAACTTCCGGGTCCCGTCACACACTTACTGCTGGGGCTGAAGTATGGAATCAGGACTTGTTGCACTGCTGTTTACGGCACGATATACTAACCCTTTGTACTGGATCCATTGACCAAGCTACAATCTGGCAGAGAGGGCCCACCTAGATAAGTAGGCTCTATGTGTATTCTCAACTATGGAACTGTAGACCTACTCTCTGCACTTTCCCAGTAACGCCCTCTTTGAGCCACCATTGACTTGAGTCTCGAGTTATTTCCTCCGATCGAGTTCTCTCCTTTCTCTTGAATGAGTATCACCTGACTCCTTAGCATACGGTCCCTCACCCTAATATGCTCCCGAAGGGTTGGAGGGTATTTGAGCTAGCAGTGCCACTTGAAATCAACCTTGTTTAGCCATTTATAAGCTCCCCCCGTTCCGGGAATCTAAGTTCAGGTTCCTAGACTGAGATTCTATATTTAATTTGCAATCCCTATAATGGATATTTAATCTCCATTTCTCTACCGCTTTCTTACAGGGGAAGATACCTCTTGTAGTCCTCTCTCCACATCTTCATGAAACGGAAGATCTGTACTACCGCTAACTCAACCTATTATTTGGTCTTTGACTAGACTAGGCCAGTATAATAGTACCAAGATACTGCTTTTTGTGTTACAGCTTCAATTGTATGTTCGCCCCTGATGAATTTCCAAGGAATAACACAGTGAATAGATTAGGAAAGAAACATGTTGGGGTTTTTATCCTTTGCTTGAATTTTTATATGTGTGAGTGAATATGAATATATGAGTAATTGACTGGAATGAGTACAAGTGGAAGAGTGGTGAATTCAGGTATGACCAAGTGATGATGCACGACACAAGCCACTTTAACATCTAGGCCCATTTTTGCAGTAAATTTCTGTCTAACATTGCACTAGCTCTTTGATCACACTATTATAAAATAGTCTTTGAATCATGTTATATGACGATTGTGATGTTTATTATTTTTGTAGAATAAAAATATGTATTTTTTCTACACATAGTAGCAATGCATTATTCATTTTTGAGTGTTGACTACAGTTTGAGGACATAAGCTAGTTTCTCCTGATATTACAAGAAAGCGGTACGCTGGAGTCTTAAGCTCTATTGTCTATTTTCTAAGAGTTAAGCTCTTTACATGAGGGTCCAATTCAGACTCCTTGCCAAACCCCCTCAACCTCAATGTGTTATGATGCAAAGGGTTCCATGCCTAGGGCAAAGACTAAAAGAGAGGGGGCAACCTTGTCTGGTCCCTCTACTCAGTGGGATCAGTGGGAGTTCAGGGTATTGACCTTAATTCAGGTCTTTGGGATTTGAACATTTGCCATAATTAGATTGATGAATGAAGGCCCAAAGCCATATGTTGATGAATGATGTGCCAAAGCCATATGCTGGTAATAGAGCCTGTAGATATTTCCACAACATGCTGTTGAAGGCCCGATGTGCCCGAGCTGACATTTTCCTCAACTTGGCCTTCCTTAACAATAGGACCATGCACGTTTTCTCCCCCATAGCATCTGCGGACCCTATACCCATCACCTGTGGAGTACCTCAGGGTTCGTGTGTCTCCCCGACTCTGTACAACATTTTGACCAAGCCCCTTTTCGATGATCTTGGTATCACCTACACTAATTATGCAGATGATACTCAGATTCTCCTCCCATTGATGGGAGATTACGACAAGGATTTGGCCTTGGTCAATAGAGTGTACTTCATCATCCAGGCATGGATGGCCACACATGGACTATGCCTGAATAATGACAAAACTGAACTCATCGTTCTCGGTACTACCCCCAACTTGAACAAACTCAGCCCCAATTACACCAGCTTCATTATCGACAGCAACAATATTAATGTCACCAAATCAGTTGGAACATTAGGTTTCTACCTAGACGAATCTCTCTCTCTCAGCAAACAGGTCAGCGCCATGTCATCTGCCACAGCTTATACCTGTAAGCTTATCAGAGCAGCCAAGCCCTTCCTTTCGACTCCCAGTTGCTCTACCTTAGCAAGAGCGCTGGTTCTCTCAAAACTTGACTATTGCAACGCCCTCTACTTGGGAGATAATAAATATATCATTAAAAAAAAATCAGAATTTTGAAAAACAATGCCCTTAGAGTGGCATTAGGCCTAACTAAAAAAAGAGCACAGGAGATCCAACAAATGGCTTAACATCAATGACAAAATCTTATTGAAAACAGCCTCCCTCACCCAGAAATGCTTAAATAACGCTGCCCCGCAATACTCAGACAAATTTATAAGACACTCCTCCATTCGTCCTACTAGATCAGCCAGCACCAATTCCCTGACCGTACCTAAATTTAGATTGTCCAAAAGTGGTGGACACAGCTTCCCAGTTAAGGCTGCACAGCTGTGGAACTCCTTATCCCCAGCCTTCAGAGCAGACCAAAACTATTCCCACTTCCGGCACAACATAACTGGCTTAAAGACAATGATCATTAAAACAGTAAACATTCACAGCACATGTACATTTTGTATATATTCTGCATCACATTGCATTGTAATATGTATCCCTTATCCGCTGCCTTCTCCCATTTCTACATGTATGCATAGATCTCTACTTACCATTGTTCATTAACCTCCAACTGTATCTACATATGCATACAGTACTGTAACTAAGCTGAGAAAATTCCTGATATGTCTTTGCGCCCTGATATCCTCGGGTCTGGTGCGCCCTACAAATAATGAAACAAACTAGCAACTTAATTGCCTTATTCCCTTTAGAATAGAAATACTGTTTAGCCTGAAGTATTGTTTTTGTATTGATTGAGCCGCCTTCCTTGACAAGTTGCTTCCAATGCCTGTCGAGCTACTCCAAGATCACATAGGGATCTCCTGCTGCCTTTTGCCACATGTTCCCTCTTTTTATCTTGAACTATGTTCTCCAGCATCATCTGCTGTTTTAAGCGCCTTGCCCCAGGCGGATTGTTAGATAATGACCCCACTCAGCACTGCTTTCCCTGCATTGCATACTATCAATATGGGTCCTCTGGGAGGTCAGTCAATATGGAATCATTAAACCTCCAAGGGATCTGTGCTGTGGAGTAGTTGGAACCTGGTTTATCACCAACTTAAGGGTGGAACGGTCAGACATTGCCTTCAGTAAGATCTCTATCCCTTTAACTACCGGAATGAGAGTGTTAGAAAACAAGAACATGTCTAACCTAGAAAAACCTTTGTGCACAGCCGAGTTAAAAGGTATAGTCCCTTTCATCAGGATGGAGAAGAAAAAAAAAAAAAAACCACGCAACAGTGTTGTCATAGCGTAAACATTTTGTTTATCATTAGGAGTGGTAGGCAATGACTTGTCCATCACACAATTAATATTCCCTCCACACCACACCTAGAACAATTTTCCCCCATTGCTGATTTCACTAAATTTGCTGAGAATTCCACCAAGAACTCTTCTTCATTTTCATTCGGGCCATATAACACTGCTAATGTGATTTTGCAGTCATTCAGTAGGGCGTTATGTTCAAGAAATCTCTACTCTTTATCCCTCAACAGATCCAGCACCCTCAGCTGCAAGCCTCAACACGATGGCTAACCCTACGTTTTTTTATGTCCACTGGTGGCAAAATATGCCTTGGGGTCCATCCTGTTACATTCCTGTTTTTTATAATCATCGGCTTTTAGGTGGGTCTCCTGTAGGAAGACCAGATCAACGTCTAGAGAGATGAGTCTATGGAGGAGTGCTCTGCGCTTTATTGGTGAATTAACAACCCTCACATTCAGGCAGGTAATTTTAGGTGACGCCATCAAGCTCCAGTACAAGCCGCAGCTCTAACTTGCAAGCCAGAGTGGCAATTGTGAGCACTACCATATAAAAGGTTGTGTCAGTATTCTGTGCCCAGATTTCCTGTGTGGCAAACATAAGTAAGAATAAAAAAAAAAACTAACCCTCTTGTTGATATGACAATTGCAACAAAGCATGGACAACCACATATCACCCATTTGTAACAACTTTGATACAGGCGGAATTCCCTCGTGACATCTTTTCTTTCCTTTCGGCTTCTTGCCAACGTTCAACTAAGCATGATAATAAGCTGTTTGCGTCAACCGGACGACATGAACAAATAAGTTTAGCATCCACAGCAAGAAACCGCACACCATGCCTCGAGTAATCACCCTAAACATATTGTGCAGAACATACCATACAGAGAATTACTGAGACTAAAGAAGAATTTTAGTTAGCCCGCAGAATTTGACCAACATCAACTAAATAGGCGACATGAATTTAAAGAAAGAAGCTATAGCAATAAACTTCTTAAAGCAGAAACAAGAGTCAAATTGAAATCTAGATCGGATCTTTTTCAATCCAAGGTCCTCACATTAAATCCCATTCCAACACGGAGATTAATTACTACCTATTGCTCCAACACCTCATCCCTCAGGAAAATACTAGCAAGACACTGGAACATCCTACAATTGGATGACCATATCAAAGAATGCATAGATATAAAACCTTTGATCATTTTTCAGAAAAAAGCCAAAACCATCAGGAGCCAGTTGAGCCCAAGTTACATGAACACGGGAGTGAAACCCCAAACAGTGGAAGCGTCTTGGAACATACCCGAAACCACAGGGAACTTTAAATGTGGACATAGTTTGTAAATCTGTCCCAATATGATGAACAATCACCTTAGCCAATGGCACAAAGACAAACTTCAAACAGTTGGTCAACTGCAACACCAACTATGTTGTCCTGGAATCCAATGCAAGATACCCATTAGCAGCACGCTTTTGGGAAGAACACCCAGATGGCAATGTAGCATTACACAAATGTAAAGGATTTGGAAGAAATCAACAACCCACCAAGAGGCGACAATAAAGAACAATTTCTACGCCAGAGGGAAGCAAAATTGATACATGCTTCTCAGGTCTCAACCAAGACAATGAACTGTAAAATTTCCTCTGAACATTCTTTATAGCTGTAGTCTCTTTGATCTATATAATTACTCATTATTTTCCTCTCTCTCTGGATCAACTATTTTATTAATTGGCTCCACTCGTCCAAAAATGTTTACATTTTTTTTAATGGACTCCCCATTGCATATGTCCTCCATCTTCAGATTATTTGCTCACCCAGGCCTCCAGAAAAGGTGCGTACCAGGACTTTTTACACATGAAAATCTTGTAAACATGACAGCTTTATTTTCTTGTGTACATTTACACACAAGTTTAGAGCAGAGGGCAGTGCAAAGGTCAGGTTACTTGGCACAAACCAAAACACTTCTTTTTATTGTTATCTACATGGATGCAATTGCAAGCCATGGATAAACGCCTCTGAAAAAGAATGTATTTCTCTGAAGCTGTTAAAAAAATGAAACTGCACACTACGATTAAAGGAATGGTTTATTTCCATTCAGCTTCTGCTGTGTTGATGCTCATGGAGCAAACAGAAGCACTGTGCATATTTTCCTAGCATTTTAGGATTGTATAATTAATAAGATGGAAAACCAAGTTACAATTTAGAATTAACATTTTGTAACAAATTATGCTTTTTTCCCCCAGTGAAAGCAAACCAATATTTCACAATTGTATTTTTCAAAGTTACTGTGCTGTGTGCATAATCATGCAGAGGCAGATCATTTTTACACTTCTAATTTAAACTCCAATTATAAAAACAATGTGTAAAATGATGACTATGCATGGTCTAGTTTACATCTTTTCAACCTCGCAGTCAATGGGGTGCATTACTATAAATGTTCAGCGGCAGCAGTCTTTTCTCAATGGTGAGTGGTCGTCATTATACCAATCACAGGTGTTCGAGTCTCGCAAATATTCATGACTGCAATTAAAACATCCAAACCCTGGCTCTCCACGAAGTGCAAGCGCTGTTCAAAAACAAACAAATTAAAGTTACATTTGTAATTGAAATTCAGCAAAACCTGTCCCTGTGTTAATTCAGATATGCATTTAACTTTATGTAGCGCTTCATACATGGTTCGTTAAACATCCAGGCACTGTGATTACTATACCTCAGTTAACCGACCGCTGAAGGATGTTAGCCAATAAGATGGCTCAGCCGGTTGAGCAGTCGTTGCTGTGATCTGTAGGTTGCAGGTTTGACTCCCGGCAAGGCCAACTCAGCCTTTCATCCTTTCGAGGTTGATAAAGGAGTACCAACTTCGCTTTGGTGAGAATTGTGATAAATATGTTCTATGTACTGCGCTTTGCCAAAAGCATATATATATATATATATATATATATATATATATATATATATATATAACCATTTGACCATGAGATTAGATATAGAATTTAGCATGGCGTCCTTGCCTTCCTGCAGTGTTGCATCCTACCATTAGGTAGTAATAGCTCCAGGAAATGAGGACTTTCATTAAACATCAATTCTGCTATCGAACCTCAAAACACACAATACAGTTCATGTTTGATTTACTATATAATTGGCTAGGTTTGTGCGTTTTCAACATTTAAATATATACAGGCGAGATCAAATGGCCAGACCTTAGAGAAATAATGAAAAGGTTATTCTGTCACAATATAGAAAGCTGCTGCATCATAGTAATGATTTCATACAGTCTTTGCACACGTCTGCTGGATGTCACATCCATTTTACTCTCTTACAAAGGAGAAAAGTCATTTTGAATCTCTTAAAATCGAATTTAAAGATGGGGAGTAAAATACTCCCACCTCAATCTGGAGCACTGGGCTCACCAATTTCCAATCACAATTAACAAGCCATAAAACTCCTATACTTCTCCAGTTTCTATCAATTATTGATACACCCCTCGAGCTTCTCTACTTATTTCTCTTATAATATTCTTAAACTTGCCTTTTTCCAACCAAAAAGTTTTTGGGGACTAATTAGTCTTTTCTTGCATTCCCCCCCACCTTTTTTTGCAAGCAGTAAAACAATTTCAAAATGGCTGGCATTTGCAGACAATGATTGACATCCTCACGCACACAGCATGTTGTCATCACGCATGCTTCACGTGCATGATGACATCATACGCTGCATGTATATTTGCCACAAATGTCCATCAATTTCGATCCACCAGAATCGGCAGATTCACTTTTTTCCGGCAGCTCAGCAACTGCACTCAGTGGGCCTAGTAAGGTCCACAAACCCCTTTTTCCTTTTGTTAACACCACTTAGCCTCTAGCCACTCATCAGTAGTCCCAATTGTGAGCTACTTTGGAACACCATGTTAGGCTTTTCTCTTGTAAGACTCCATTAATTAAGACCTCATCCTCCCCCCCCCCCCCCCCCCGAGTAAATTTTAGATACTGACCAGAAGTCCCAAACCTTGGGCTACTCTGGTCATTTACGTTTTGGCGTTTATTTAAATGTTTTTTTATTTTAAAACAAGTAAGACCCACCCTGAACTACAGAACCGTTTCCTGAGAAGGATAAATGTTTTTTCTTTTCTCTAGCACCACCTTAGAAGGGGCAGCCCATACTTACCTCCATTTGAACTCCTGTGGGTGAGTTTTTGGCAAGTTAAATACCATTTCACTCTTTTCCATTTGCACAGTATATTACATGCTCTTTCTTCTGACACCTATGCCTACATTTGCAGGGTTGTCAGATGTCTCAATCCCATTATTTTTCCAGATTCTGGAACAATAAAGATTGCTCAGTTCCCTCCCAATGAGCCACTCACCCAGACTGGTGAAACCTGTGTAGAGGGATATTAATGACCATTCCTACAGAGGACAAGGGATTATTATTGTGAAGAACAACTATGTATTTTAAGAACAAGAACGACCAAATGTGTTAATAATTAAGATAAACTTGTCATTCAATCCAATGGGACACAACTCTGAAGAAATACCAAATGAACTCTTAATTACTAAGCTATCCTGAACTGGACAATCAACTAGACATCAAGAATAACTATTTTGACACTTTTCTATTAAAGAAATATTTTTCACAACAAATTGTGTCAATCTAAAAAAAAAAAACTTCTCAACAGCCACACTACCCACACAAATATGTATGCGTGCTGGCGCAGGATTTGAGCCTTATTTAGTTTTATCACAATTGCAACAAAGGATGAACAACAGCATATCACCCATTTGTAACAACTTTGATACAGCCACAATTCCCTCATGACATCTATTCCCTCCCTTTCGCCTCCCCAACATGCAACTAAGCATGGGAATAAGCTGTTTACGTCAACCAGGCGCGAACAAAAATAAAGTTTAGAATCAGCCCCTCGTAAAGGATCTGGGATTCCAGCAATAGGCTCAGCCTACAGGATTATGGCCTTGAAGACTCAGGTCAACGATACCCTAGGAGGCACTGACTCAGCGACAGGCAATATTTTTGCTGAGATCCTCCTCCTTCTGGGCCTCCTGCAGTTGCTTCTGATCCAGTCCCCTTCTCAGGTTCATCCTGTTCTGGATCTGGTCAGTGCCCATCAGGTCCGCTGCTTCCGCCTACGAGACTAATGCATATCTCCAATTCTGGAATTGAAATAAGCTATGTATGCTCAGGTGAGGTGACTCCGGCACCACTTTTGACTTCACTATGTAGGCCTATAAGGGCATTGACTGATCCGAATTCTGCGGTATTGATCGAGATGGGTTACAGTCAGGTTCTCAATGTTGTTTGCAGTCCTATTAAAGTAATTGGATTGTGCCCAAAGAGACCTTGCCCTCAGGGAAGGCTCCCAGACAGGCAACAACCAACTTCAGCAGTGCAAGTAACAAGCCAGCCCAGTTGGCGGCAACGTTGGAGCCTCATTTCATGGTATTGTGGCGGGGGACTTCAAGAATGCACAGCCGGGGGATGGTCGCAATAGGCCATGCGGGTTTCACATCACATGACTCAGTGGGGGATGGTAGATCCGCATGTCTCCGATTCCACAGAGCGGCTGTGTACAGGGATATCCGGCTCACACTGCTAAGTCTCTACAGACAGCTCTTTACTTGGAGCCTAGGCCGGGTGCTGTGCTCCAGCCCAGGCCTTGCTGCAGGCCGCCCTGCGCCCCTGGTTTCAACACTCACCCTCGGAGGACACGGGATCGTCCTGTTGGCGTGCCGTCTCTATGTCAGACCTTCAAATGGGAGCCCGTTATGTTGCAATGCTCTCCTACTCACTGCTTGGCACGGCAAGGGCGGGAGCGCGCTCCAACCCACTCTGTCTCTGGGCCTCATCGCCACCAGGCTTCCATGCTCTCAGCTGTCCCCCGACTCTGGCTCTGCAGGCACCCCAGCCCAGGGTCTGTAGCCAGCGATTCTGGTCCAGCCACTGGCTCAAATGATTTTTCCGCCCGGTATAATAAAGTGGCTCCCGGGGCCCGCAGAACGTCGGTGCCACCTTGAGTCACACAGCGTACGCTATATTGTCTCCACGGCCTGGAACAGCCTGGGTGTCGCTTTTCTTTCGGAACTGTGCTGGATATCAGTCCTCAATACTACCAACAGCATGACCTACGTCTTCAAGAAAGTTGTGCTGCACTATGGGGAGTAATTGCGTTAGGAAAGCAGCATTTTAAGGGTTTTTTCGGAATTTCATGACGTAGCGTACAGCAGGTACATCCAGCTCGAGTGCCGACTGGCCACGCCCCCATGTCAGTGTAAATTAACCCAAGGGGTTAGAGGAAATAAATTACCATAGGTGCGTTCAGGCCATGATATCTTATATCTCCACAATCAAAAGGCATGGGAGTGTCCCGGGAGGGGCTAGATAGTGCCTCTGCATTGGTTGGGACCAGATTAAAGATAAAAACAGGATGACCACTTGTGTTAGTGTGCATTCAGGCCATGATATCTTGCACCCCCACTGTCAAAATTGTTTGTACTGTTCTTGGAAGTGTAGGATTGCTGCACCTCTGGTACATGTGCATAGTATTCAACATTGTAATGTGCGTTATGGGCAGCGATTTACCAGGGCACCATTGTTTCAATGTAGTGGTGCACATAGGTCCGATAAAATGTCCTGTCTAAACATAATTGAATATGTGTGGGGGCCCACTTCAACATGATGGTTGGGGCTTCCCATTGATTAGTGCGGAAAGCAGTCAAAGGCACCTGTGGGGAGAAGGGTATACATTATAATGGAGATAAAGATATGGTTAATAGCTGCCAATTACCACAAGCCAGCTAGCCAGCAGGGAGCTCAAACACGAAATGCCCGCTGAATAGTTGTGAATGCTCCTTTATAAGATAGTGGCTGAAAGTAGGTGTTGAAAGTAGGTGATAATACTTGTGTTTTCCTCAATGGAAATGATGGTAAGACGGGCTCCAGCAGCAGCTTTTAAGGAGAGCACTGCAAATCTGACACTGCAGGACACAGAAAGTAAGCAATATATAATGGAATATATTGCTGTCTTATTACACTGCTGAGTGGCAATATGGGGCTGTTGCTGGGGGCCCCCCCTGAGGCTCGAGGCCCTTTTCATTTGAAAGATTTGAAAGGCCCTGCCGCTGTCCCGATTCTCTGCTAATATGCTGTCCTTATAGCTAACTGGCAAAGTATACAGCAAACATGGCTGGGATGACCCATAGCAGCGACCAATAGCAGCTAAGTACCAGGGCTACAGCCATAGAGTCCTGTTAAAATAAAATGATAACGTTCATAAGTGCAGAAAAGAAGCAAGCATGCGGCTGTGGTAAAAATGGGATCGGCATGTGGCTTAATTTTTTACCCGGGCGAGTTCACTGCTGTTCAAACGGTGAAAGCCATGTTGAGCAGATAAGCGTTAAGAAAGATGGCATATACACTGTACAGTTTTGTAGAAAGCCTGCGATGCACGCCCGTGAATACAGCAAAACGCCACTGCCATTTGGAGGTGAAAAACATGCAAGTATGCTTACGCAAACAATAAATCCCACTTGCAGGCAGCTGAATTTACAAGACATCTGCCCTGAAATGTCCTTGGCGTCGCTGCACAGCCATCACTTCTGCTTGTGTGGTGGAGAGCTGGAGGGGGGGGCTTGGGATGGGGATACTACTTACCAGCCAAGAAGATACACTGACACATGAAGGCCTGCTGTTGCTGCAACCAAAATCAAACTAGGAAGAACAAACCCACCAGCAGCTAAATAACCTGCCCGTGAATGGCACAGAGCCCCCTTTTTGTTGGGTTGGCCCCAGAAACCCAGAGCCGGTGATTTTCATCTGGATAGATTATGCTTGCCATTAGACACCAATCGGCCAAGCACAGCCACTAAATCTCCGCCCACTCCCCAGTCTCCTGCACAAACTGAAAAAGGAACAAATTGGTTAACACTTGCACAACCACACCAATGCCACTCATCCTGGCTCTAAACAATTCCCTCTGTACACTACTTTACACAGTCCAACATATAGTGAGACACCATCCCAGACAACCGCAAGCCTCACAGTCCGTTGATGCAACTCTACCCATCATCAACTCTACCCATCATACACCTCAATCATGTCAACCATGCATGACCCACCCTGAGGCGACTCTTCACCCTCCCAAACACCTGAACCCACACAATCCTATGCACTGCATACAACCGCCGATCTTCTAGCTCATATGCCAATGATCCTGCCACATTCCCTTAACGCACCTGCACCTCAGCCACACTCAAGGGGACCTCCATATCTTGTGGCCTCATACGCAGCCATGTCCACCAATTTGTTACCAAGACCCCACAATGACTGGGAACCCAAGCCAACTCCACCACTGTATCCCCCCACAATACACTCCTCCAACCACTGCCTTATAAGCAGGACTATATACCCCGCTGATCACCATTCCCATCCTTCATAGCCAACAACGCACTCATCAAGTCCACAAACACCACCACCCTAGCCAACTGCTTCTCCTTACTCCTAATCACTGCCATATTAACAGCCATTAACTTTGCTGTGCAAATGCACACAATATTCGACAACCTAGCCCTGCAAAACTCCTCTTCCTCCTGAAAGGAGGAGGCCATCCCTCTCTGGATCGGTCAGTGTACACTTGGATGCCAGACCCTCCCGCCCACTGCAACGCCAGTCTCCTAATCACCCCCAATCCTCACTCTTTTTGACCACTACCTATGCCAAGTCCAAACAGCTCTTAGGGTCAAGCAGCAGCCAGAATGGCAACTCCACCCTGTCCAATTTCTCCACCATACACACCTCATCCACCCCCAATCTTTTCACCAGCCTGTCAGCATGGGACCCATAAGTACCCCTGTCCTCTCCCGGCTCCCATTTGTATAGGCATGCAGCCAATTAACCACCAGGCACTTCTTCACGGGGTGCCATCTGAGAGACTTGCATTTCAACCAGTACTTAGCATCCAACTCACCCCTTCTCAAATCCAATGGCCAACCCTTGCACAGCCTCAGTAGACAACGTCACAATACTCAATGCACCCGCATGGACACTGTCCAACATACCAAGCCGAGTCCGACTATAACCACCCTGCAGTTGAACCCCAAACTCACACTCCTGACCATTCCTACATATAACATTCTCATACGCCTCTGTCCACCGCCCCATTCCTGACCCAACACCGCCCTCAACAAATTAAGCCGCCCTTTCCGCTTCGCCTCTGTCCTTTCCACTTGTAACTTCCAAGACAGCTGCTCATCCAAATAAAAACCAAGATACTGAAATTCCAACACCCGGGCCACCACATCCCATGTCAACTTAAGGTCCAAACTGACACTGGTACGTTACCTGTTAAACAACATACACACAATTTTGGAGGACAACCTAAACCTCCATTTCTGGCACCAGGCTTCCATAACTTCCAAAGTGTTCTGCAATCGCTCTTAAAACACACCATCAACCTTACCACTCAACCAACGCACTCCATCATCCACATAAAACCCAACCTTACAACCACTCCCAACCTCTCTATAAGGCCATCCACCGCCTCATTGAACAGGATAGGGCTGACAACAGTACCCTAGGTGTCCCATACTCCATCAGAAACTCACAGGACGTGTCCCGAACACACACTCCAAACACCCTAATTTTCCAGAAAAGCCTTAACCCAGAAATACAGCTTCCCTTTAACACCTTTCAACCGCGACACATAAAGCAACCCATCTCGCCACACCATATCGTACGCCTTTTCCATATAAACAAAAATTGCACCCACCGTGCCCAGGCAGGACACGGCATCCTCAACGTCTGTTGCCAAAGCAACCGGAGCATCCATAAATAACCTACATTTTCTAATGCCATGCTGAAACATACTCAGCCATTGCTCCGACTCCAAGAAGTGCAACAAGCCACCACACACCATTTGTTTCCACCACCTTACACAAAACTGACGTCATAGCAATGGGCCGATAGGACACACATGCCTGTCGGCTTCCCCGGTTTCAGTATCAGCAGGATGACAGCCCTCTTCGAACCACTGGGCAACGTAGTATTATCCCATAGCACGTTAAACAGCCGCAACACCACCAGCAAAGACAACTGGAAAATGCTGCAAATAAACATAACGCACCGCATCCTGACCTTAACTAGAATCCCTACAACCCCCCAAAGCGCCCTGCAACTCACTCATAGTAAAGGACATATCCATACAGGGTGTCCAACCTTACACCACATTCAACACACACTGATTAGTAAACTCAGACATAGCCCCCGTCTGGTCTCCAGGGAACAATTATTTGTGCTGTACACACCCGCATTTGGAACAATTATCCTTGCTGTGCACAGCCGCAAAATGCGCACCCAACCTCTGCTTTCCTACCATCATACACCATGTCACAACCCATAACAGTTATAATCGGAATCAGAGATCCACCTCTCGCCTGACCGGTCATATGCCGAACTCTCGCCCATACAAGGGTCACCAGAAAGAGTACCACAATATATATATTTATACGCCACAATGTCCGCCACCGCCTTAGAATGTATGGCCTTCCGCCGTTTCCTCTTCCTCTAAAGAACAGCCACTGTACAGTCCGATGACCACCACGGGACTGCAGGTTTCCTGAAGAGTTTACCCGAACTGGAACCAGTTCTTCCACCACCCTCCGAAAGATGCCCAAAAGTGCCAAATCCAACTCGTCCACAGCAGCCAGCAACTAACCGCTGGTCGCCATCAACCCTCTGCAAGCTTCACCCAATCCATATTACGGATGTCACATCCCTGCAGGGCAGTACTCGTCAACTTCACCACCCTAAAATTAACCTCCAGAGATATCGACCCATGGTCACGCCCCATCTGGCCTCAACTTCCACACACACTTGGAGACTAAAGAAGTCGAAACCCAGGTTAAATCAAGGCAAGACCTCATGCCTGTGTGAAAATGAGTCCTGGTATGCTCTGGTAAGTTCAGCAATACAAGCCCGCAGCCAGCCAACACCTCAGGTTTATCCCCATTCAAATACATCAAAGGACTGTTCCATAGTGTATTTCTACAGCTGAAGTCACCGCAGAAAATATACCTGCCACATGCCCCAAGGCTTGCTGCAATGCCCCAACATCAAGAGGCCTACACAATGTGATATATGCCATTGATAACTCGCTTGTAAACAAGTCTAGGCGCAACAATACAAGGTAGGGTAGTCAGAAGGAGGACAAAACAAGTGATCTTACTAGGCCTTGTGTCATTCCGATCGTGCAAGTAATGTTATGTTACTGGAATTTCTTACGCGAACAGCCACCCAGAGGTATCTTGGCGCTGGAGTCAGGCAAACATCCACAACAGCGAGCCAGTGGAAAAGGCACAGTTCTTACTAGAAGAGAAGTGTCTTAGTTGCTTTCCTAAAAGCCAAATGACTAGAAAGTTTCTTTAATCGGAGGGAGTAGCTCGTTCCATGGTCTGGCACCAGCTATACAGAAAGCCCAACCTCCAATCCTCGTGCGACATTAAGAGGGCACAGTAAGCAGATCAACAGAAGCAGTTGTCGCTTAGGACAGTAGCGTGTGAATTTGGCTCGTTGGAACTCAGCACCCTGATCACGTATGGCACAGTGGACTATACATAGCACCTTGAATCTAATGCGCTGGTTAACAGGTAGCCAGCGCAGAGATCATGAGACCAGGGATTTTTGTGCTCCGTAAGGGGTGCCAGTTGTCACCCGAGCCGCTAAGTTCTGTAGGGGTTGTAATCTCTGAATAAGACCTTTCGGCTGGGCAAGATACAGCGAGTTGCAATAGTCCAACCAAGATAGTATCAGTGCTGCTACCACTGGTGGATGAAGGGGAGCAGGAATCAAGGGGAGTACCTTCTTCAAAACCCTCAGCTGAAAGTGGCCCTTGATAGACAGCCGTGACTTGGTTGGCCATAGACAGAGAAGCCGAAAGAATTACACCCACATTTTTCACCTTACCCACCGGGGAGGGAAGGACACCAAGGGAGGTAGGCCAGGAGGAAGAGACCCAGAGTGAGGAATCAGGGGGACACTGTTAGGAAAGATTTCATAATTGTATGCAATTTTCCCTCCATGTGGCAACCCCCAAACTTTTTGCTGTTTTACACCCTGATCTAGACTTTGCCAGAGAAGCGCAGCCTTCCGCCGCACTCCTCTGGGCTTTCGCTCAATTCTTATGGAGAAACTGACATGCCCTTAAGACAGTCAGTACTGGGCGACTTCGTTTCCCTTAGTCCTTTCCTCATGTTGCAGCTTTTGTGCAACATGAAACAAGAGTGCACCATAACTTACATTACAGCGCTCTTGGGTCTCTAGTCATTCCAAAGGCCCTAGAAACTCTCACTGCACTTATGAACTGTGCAAGTGTGTCACGGACAGGACTGGTGGCAGCTATCATTTCTCTTGTGTTTTTAACCCTTTTTCGCCATGTTATCCACGCTTACCGCGTTTGGCAAAAGTAAGTGGCCCGGCTCCAAAATGGCCATGCCACGAGGTTCTTTGTCCTGTCCGCTGACCGTCTTGCACCCTCACCTTCCCCCAGGTCGAGCCGACCAGGGGCAGTCCTTATTTGGTCATGCACTTTCCTGCGAAACCCCAAAGCTTTCGCAGGCTTCTGCATGCCTTGTGTGTGTCTCCAGGATGTGGGCTGAGATGTCTGGACCCAATACACATCCTGGGTGCCAGAGAGTCTTGAGTGTCCTGAATGCCTGGGACCACCGTGGTCCGTGATAGGTCCACGTATGGTGTGAGTGTATCTCCCATTGGGTCCTCTCTGTTTTGGCGCAAAGGGAACTTTGGATAAGAGGAGGCTGAAAACACCACTACCATGTCGATCTCCTGAGTTCACATCGAACAAGGGATAAGGAGCCAAGTATCCTGCAACAAGAACCTTAGTCGAGGAACCGCTGGTGACCCGCTGAAGGTTTGACACCCTGAACTGGTGTCGTCCTGCGAGACCCCTCTGCATCTGATCGTCCTAGAAGGTCTGCAAAGGTGCTTCGACCCATTGGAATAGTGGGATCAACTATTCCCGGCACCTTCATCAAACCCTGCAAGCAAGCCTCTTCGGAAGTGTCCCTGGGCCAACCAGTGGGCTGACCAGCTTACGCAGGACGCTTTGCTCTGTCACTGCCGCCGTTTCGGGGAAGCCCTTGAAACTTGGTTTACTGCTTGCTCTGCGTCCACGGCACCCTCACACCGAATTTCGCACACTTGGCATTCCCAGGTCTGAAGTGAGATTAGTGCACCCGGACCAGAGTAAACACGGTTGCCGTGTTGCCCTGCTGTGATAACAACCTGTGCACGTCCGCTACATTTGGGACACCCTGGACCCTGCAACCTGCTACGCAGAATCTACACGGTGTCAAGACGTCCTGATCATCGCAGCTGAATCTGCCAGCAACGTGAACTGAACTGGAGAAGTCTGGGTCTGCCTGCGTCAGGGACCGGTGAGTACTCCATACCCCAACTGGTGGCCCCTAGCGCAGGAGTCTGTTTCTTTTCTACTGCTGTTGCGAAATAGCGAACATCCTACACTCTCACCCTGCCTCTGCCCACAAGTGGAGGCCTTCCTGAACTACCGGATATCCTTGAAGAGGCCCTCGTTTGTCCACTGGGACCAGCGTGTGCAGGTATTTTTGAGCATAAGGCTCCTCTATTCGTAGGGCTCGGACTTCCTCCTAGTTAGGTGTATTTCAGATGTCGAACTAGGTCTAATGATTACTTGCACTGCCTGTTTTCCTCCCCATCTAGGTGGTCTAAATATTACATGCTCCTAACTCCTTAGATTCCCTCGGTCTTGTATATATATTGTATTGATTGTGATGTGTTGGTTTACTTTAGTATTATTGTGATTCTTTGCTATGGTCGATGTTACAAAGGCCTTGTAATAAATGTGTCTATATTTTTAATATAACATCTGTCTGGAGTAATTTGTAAGTGTCCTTGCTTTGTGTGCTCATTGAGGTCTTTCCGTCACCCTCACCCCTCTTGAGACTTAGTCTTGACCGCCGCCATCGCTACCCTGATTGGTCTGGCTTGTCCAGAGGTTACCCTGTTCCAAGAAACTAGGCTGGCCTTCTGAACCTCTGCCCCTCCAGGTCCGAGTTCAGAAATCAATCTTAACAGACACCCCACCACCAAAACCTTTGTCTTGTCTCTGTTCAATTTGAGCCAATTGAGGTTCATACATTCCTCCATGGCAGCCAGGCATCCTCTCAGGCATGACTACACCACAGCCTGATCAAGATCTAAATGGATCAGGATCCAAGTGTCATCAGCATAGGATTAACACCCGACACCGTAGGAGCGGATGAGACACACAAGTGCCCAAATGTAGATGTTAAATAGAATCTGAGACAAAGACGAACCTTGAGGGACTCCACAGCCAAGATGGCTGGGAGCAGATAGAAAAGGTGGAATGGAGAGAGTCTGGGTACGGTCCGCCAGGAACGAGGTGAACCATTCTAGTACCTGGCCAGATATACCTATCTGGGCCAGCCGTGACAATGGGATGGGGTGGTCAACCGTGTCGAATGCGAATGCTGCTGACAGATATAACAGAATTAGAGCGCCAACCCCACCTGAGTCCACCAGCCTGGCCAGATCGTCCTCGACGGAGACCAGAACACTCTCCGTGCCTCTGCCAGGCCTAAAGCCAGAATGAGCAGGGTCAAGGAGGTGAGAGGATTCAAGAAATGACGAAAGAAGAGAGGGCGCGGCCTGCGGGCGTTTAATGAACACGTAGCCCTGTAGAGGTCCCGCTCCCCTCTGGGGTTGGGATTTTGACAATGTTATAAAAGGTTAATAAACATTTTCTGGGGCGAATTGGGGGGGGGATGTTGGAAAGGGGAAGGGAAGGTTGGGATTGTTACTTGTTTCTGGTTTGGTATTATAAAATGCTAATAAAGTGTGTTTAAAAAATGACGAAAGGGGTGATATCAAAGATTCAAGTAGTTTAGTAAGAAAGGGAAGAAGAGAAAAGAATGAAAATTAGCTAAGACGGTAGTGTCGTGATGGCTTCTTTAGAAGGGGGGACAACTCTAGCAGCTCTTATTTCAGGTAGGACTAGCCCAGATTGACATGAATTGTTCACTGCTGCAGTGAGCATCGACAAAAGATCGGGAGCAATCTTTTTCATGATGTCCACCGGAATAGCATCCTAAAAAGACTGTTTCCTCCGAGAACACGGGGAAGGAAGATCACTCTCTAGGGCCAACTGTAGATGTAGGATGGGAAGGACAGTCTATATTACTCGGGGAGGTGGCCGCAGCATTCGCAATATTTTGACAAATGTCTCCAATTTTAGTTATAAATAATTGGGATAGGTTATCACATAATTTTTGCGTGGGTCTAAGCCTTGCAGTAAGTGCGTCTAATGAGGAGAGTGATTTAACAACAGAAAACAGAGCTTTAGGCTGACAGAGCAGTTCCGATTTTCTGAGAGAGATACAGTATTTTTGTTGCTTTAATATCTGCAAGTGCGATGGGTGGGGGTGCAGTGGCAAAACACGGTAAGTGCTGCCAGGGTGGTGGCTCAAGTAAGTGCAGGGAGGCAGGCCTGGAGACAGTGCAGGGGGCTGCTGGTCGTGCAGGAGCCTGGTGCCCGTACGGTTCAGTGGGTGACCAGGGAACCAGTTAGATCAGCAGATAGGAGCATCAAAAGGGGAGAGCGAGAGGGAAAGGGAAAGAGGAAGGTCTTGACTTGCTTCCAGAACCTTGTGGTCCTGCTCAAGTTTGAGAGGCAGGAAGGCTGTTCCAGAGGGTGGCCCCAGCCGAGGACAGATCTACCCCCAGTCTCTGCCTGGAGAAGCATCTGCCCCTCAGAGAGTTGGAGACTGATGAATTGAGGGTTCGAGAAGGAAGATGCTTAGGAAGAGAGAGTTGGATGTAGTGTGGTCCCCAGCCCCGGAAAGCCTTGTGGACGATGCAGAGGATCTTTAACTTGATCCTTCCAGCCACCAAGAGACAGTAGAGAGATTTCAGGGCTGGAGAGATACGATCCCTGAGCTTGAGGCCAAGGACAAGTGTCGCAGTCCCGTTCTGAATTAGTTGCAAAGAGTAGAGTAGGCAGATTTAGAAAGAGGCTGTTGCAGTAGTCCAGCCTAGAGAAAACCAGGGCCCTGGAGACAGTGAGCTTCTGGGGGAAAGTAAGAAAAGGAAGACTAACTCTGAGGAGGTGCAGCCCACATCCAAGTGCAATTCAAGGTAGTGTGACTTCTTAGAGAGATGAGAGGAGAGAAGGAGAGGGTGGAGTCGACAATGACCCCAAGGTCCTTTGCCTCACAGGAAGGTGAGGTTAGAGGGCCGAGCGGCCAGAGTGAGAAGGATCTCGTTCTTACTGGCATTAAGGCAGAGATTGTTGGAGGCACACCAGTCCTGAATCGGGGACCGTCAGGTATGAGCGAGAGTGCAGGGGAGGCTGAGGGCAGCAGAGTGTCATCCACATAACACTGAAAGTTAGAACAGAAGGTAGAGATGAGGTAGGCCAGAGGTGCCAAGTAATGGTTGAAGAGCCAGGGCGAGCGGTTAGAACCCTGCATGTAAGAGAAAGGTGGTAGAGAGAAAAGGACCCAAGTTGAACCAGGAAGGGTCGATCAGAGAGAAAGGAGGTCAGCCAGGCTAGGGCCCGACCCGTGATGCCCCGGTTGTCGCAGAGATGATTGATCAGGATGGCGTGGTTGACCGTATCGAAAGCAGAGGATAGATCAACGAGAATGAGGGCAGAAGGAAGGTTAGCGTCGAGATTAGAGAGCAAGTCTTCACAAGTGTTCAGGAGAGCCGTTTCTGTGCTTCTGGCTGTTCTAAAGCCAGACTGGTGGTCGTGGAGAAACCAACAGATTCAGTATGGAGTATAAGCTGGGAGATGGCCAATTTTTCCAGGAGTTTGCCTAGGAAAGGAGGGATAAAGATTGGGCGGTAGTTTGCCAGAGAGAAAGGATGGGCAGAGGGCTTCTTGAGGAGGGTGTGCACAAGGGAGTGCTTTAAGGAGAAGGGAAGGCCCCAGTGGCAAAAGAGCGATTGCAGAAATCGGCCAAGGCTGGAGCGAGGGCGTCAATGTGGTCCATGATGGTTCTGAAGGAGCAGGGGAGCACCTGCTTTGACGAGACATTTATATATCAGACTTGTCTAGAAACACTGTCGGGATTGAACGTGGGGAAGGAGGAGAAAGGAGGAGGAGAGGCAGCCAGAGAGGGGCAAAGAGTGGTAGAGGGAGAGGAAGAGGAGAGAGTAGAGAGATGTCCTGAGTTTTAGTGGTGAAGTGAGAAGCCACTGCTGTGCGAAGGGCCTGGGAGGGAACAGGAGAGGTGGAGACTGCAGCAGGATTGGCCAGCTCCTTTCAGATCTGGAAAGGTTTGGCTGCATTGTTAAAGGCCGCAGAGACACGGGCTTGAATGTAAAGCGCTCTTCTTGGACAGGACAGAGTCTATATTGCCTTTGGAGCAGGCCAGTTTGTCAGAGAATGAGCCTGAAGCCCTCCACTTCCTCTCAGCAACCCTACACCAGTGTTTAAGGCTGGAGAGGTCGGAATCATACCAAAAGTTGCACTTCGATGTGGGCTTCCGATGGATCCTCATGACAGGGGCAAGGACATAGATTGTGTTTGAGTTTGAGAGGGCGTCCTGTCGTCCTTAGTGGCCACAACATAACTGGCGACAAGGTTATCTTAATACCCACAGACCCACCATGCAAGGCGCCACACCGCCCCCTGCGTTTCTCCCCTCACCTGGGACCCCGGCAATTCTGTGGATGCAGTGGGAGCCCCTCTTCTCCACGTACCTGGAGGCCATAAGCGGCACAGGATATGCCCCCGCCAGGAAGAAGGCGATGTTGCTGAACGCAATGGGGGTTGAAGGACAGCGCATTTTCCCCAGTTTGACAGCCATAACAGTGGATGAAGACAACGTCTACAAAGAGGCAATCCGTTGCATTATAAAGCGGTTCACCAATAAGGAGAACGTGGTTCTACACAGGCTGAGGTTCTACACCCGTAAACAAGAAGGGAGTGAACCCGTGGACGATTACATCACCAGGATGAGGGAGCTGGCATCCTTATGCGTCTTCGGCAAAAACGCAGAACAGGTCATCTGCGACATGCTGGTCGTTCACACCAACTCCAGGAAAGTACAGGACAAATTCATACAAGTAAAGGAAGTGACCCTCGACAAGGCCATCCAAATCGCCAGGGAGGAAGAAGAAACCTCCAGCAGGCGCAAAGAGGCGGGAAGTCATCTACCTGTACCCGAGTTTACGGCGCTGCAATGGAGAGGGCGCAGAGACAAGCAATCCAGTGACAGCCCCAGAGAAAAAGGCCCCAGGCAAAGGGATGTGCTGAAACGCTACAGATGTGCCAGCACCAAACACATTGCGAATGATCATGACTGCCCCGCCAGGAATAAGGAGTGCTCCAAGTGTGCACGCATCGGTCACTTGGCCCCTGCATACACGTGGCGGGAAAAAACCGTCTCCCGCGTTGATGGGGACTGCGCTTCAAGCGACGATGACGAGCTACAGGACAGACCCACGGTCATCATGGTCAATGCCCTCCACGCCAGGAGAGAAAAGCCCCACTGCACCATTAAAGTGGATGGTATGGAAACACGTGTCATGGCAGACTCAGGATCAGACCTCACAATCCTTCCTATAGACACGAACAAGGAGATGATGGGACAAGCAAAAGTGGAGATCAGACCGACCAGGCAAAAACCGACGGTCTTCAGGAGGTGCAACCGTCGACCTACTAGGTTACATTAGAGCCCAAATTGAATTCAAAGGGAGGTCTACCACGACCAAAGTGTACTTCTCACCCAAAGGTCCAGCCGTGCTCGGATGGGACGATCAACACAGACTCAGCATTAAACTAGATCCCAGCACTCCGGAACAGGTACTCATGGTCTCCTCAGGAGCAGTGCAAAATTTCAAGGAGATGTTCCCAAGCCTATTTTCTGAGAAACCGGGGAAAGTGAGAGACTTTGTCCAGAAGATTTGTTTGAAACCCAATGCGGTGCCTGTGAAACACAAAGTTAGACCGGTGCCTGCCATGAGAGACCTGCGTTAGATGCGCATCTCCGGAAGATGGTCGAAGAAGGGACCATTGAGACAGTGGAATCCTCAGAAAAGCCGAGTCTGGTGGTTCTAGTCAAGAAGAAATCCAGCAACGACCTCAATATGCATCGACCTGAGAAGTCTGAATCTAGAGGTTGTTACAGATAGCTTTCCGCTACCCAGTATCAGGGAAATTGTCCCAATGATGAAAGAGGCGGCAATCTTCTCGAAGCTGGACATGCGTGACGCCCATCACCAGATTCCATTATACAAGTCTTCACGCCCTCTTACGGCGTTCATCACTCCCTTCGGCACCTTTCAATACACCCGCATGCCGTTTGGGCTGTACTCGGCAGCGTCCGCATTCCAGAGAATGATGAATTCCCTACTCAAAGGACTCACAAACGTCTCATTCTTTCAGGACGACATCCTTGTGTATGCCAAGGACAACGAGACCCATGACAAAGCACTCAGGGCAGTCCTGAGCAAGCTTCAAGAGGCAGGCGTTCATCTTCGCCACGAGAAATGTGTCTTCCGAGTGAGCAAGGTAGAATACCTTGGGTACTGCATCTCAAGCGAAGGGGTGAGCCCCAAGAAGAACCTAATGGAGGCCATAGCAGACGCCCCAGCCCCGATGTCCAGAGAAGAACTCCGCTTGTTCCTGGGCCTAGCGGAGTACTATGCAAAATGTGTCCCAAGGTTCTCCGAAACCACGTCCCACATGAGGAAACTTCTGAAGAAAGGAGCAACCTACTCCTGGGGGCCAGAGCAAGACGGAGCCTTCACTGAAATCAAAAGTAGGATTCTGCACGCACCATGCCTAAAACCCTTCAACCCTGAATGGGACACCTGCATCACTACGGATGCCAGCGCGTACGGACTGGGAGCCACCCTGACCCAGAAGAAGGGCGACACTGAAAATATCGTGGCATTTGCATCAAAAGCACTATCGTCAGCGGAGAAGAATTACTCCACCGTAGAGAAAGAAAAGTGGCTTGTGCCTGGGCCGTCGACTACTTCAGATCTTACGTTTGGGGCACGAAATTTAGACTGGTCACCGACCACAAACCCATCATTCACATGTTGGGCCCAGGCGGCACCAAGACTGCCACCCCGAGACTGACCAGGATGGCCGCAAAACTTCAAGAGTACACATACGAGATAGCCCACATTGCCAGCTGGAAAAACGCACAAGCGGAATGCATGTCTAGGCTCCTGAACCATAACGCCCCTGGGACCACATTCTTAGAAGACGAATGTGTCGTACCCTCCATAGGTGACTTGAGGAACGGCGAGTACATGGGACCGAGTGAGCGCCACTGCAGGATGATGCACTACGGCGCTTAGCAGCCTGGGTCCGCGAAGGGTGGCCTGATGAAAGAGCGATTCCCGAAGGCCTACGTCCTTACTGGAAGGTGAACGACGAAATCACTGCCATGAACCATCTCATTCGGAGAGGCGACCAAGTGATCCCGCCCAGCGGAATTCGCAAAGTAATACTGTGCAGAGCGCACTCAGGCCATCTGGGGTGCAAAATGACCAGGCGCAGGATATGCGACGCCTACTGGTGGCCAGGCATGGATCAGGACATACGACAAATGGTTGAAAGGTGCCATGAGTGCACAAACAGCGACAAGCGCCTGTCTGTGAGACAAGCCACCATGCTGCCCTCCGAAATCCCCAAAGGGGTGTGGCGCAAACTAGGGTTGGACTTCATCGGGCCGCTGGACAGCATGCCCCCAGAACATAAATACGGGATAGTCACGGTTGACTATTTCTCAAAATGGGTCGAAGTTGACTTCACTTCGGACATCACCACAAACACAGTAATTGAAGCACTCACCGCCATATTCCAGCGCGAAGGCTTCCCAGAGGAAATTGTGACGGACAACGGTGTCCAGTTGGTCTCTCAGGAAATGGAGAAATTCCTCAAACTCAACAATATTCAACAGCGAAGAGCAAGTCTACCACCCACAGGTCAATGGCCTGGTCGAGCGGGCGAACTGCTTCATCAAAGGGGCACTGCAACTAGCGCATGCCTCGGGCCTAAACCCGTACAAGACAGGTCAAGGAGGCCGTCGCAGCCCACTGCATCACTCCCAACGCTGTCACTGGCGTGTCACCATTCCATCTGCTAAGGGGGAGAAGGGCAGCATCCACACTGGTACCACCGTGGCTCCATTAAGTGAGGGCTGACTTAGATGTGTACATGGAAGATGTAGTCTTTCGCATGCAGCGGAGCAAAGAAGCCATGAAGGCTCAAGACACGCAGCGGGCTGCTCGCCACACAGCAGTTAACAGAGGCGACCTGGTCAAGATACAGCTTCTCCACAAGGACACTGTGACAGGCTCCAGATACAGCAGTCCCATAGAAGTCGTTGCCAAAGGGCCAAACCACATCTGCACTAGCGACGGAAGGAAATGGAATCTAGAAAGGGTGGCCATGTACTGCAGGAAAGAATCCATTGAACAGCCACACTGGGAAACCGGAGGAAAGCAAGACCTACAAGAGCCATCCGAAAACCCTCGCCAGTCAGAAAGAGATGCCTCAGAGTCACCCTACGGCAGCGAGTTCCCAAGCAGCAACTCCCCAACCCCACTCGGAGTTACAGCGAAGGGCAAAACAAGGAGAACCTGAATCACCTGCACCTCCCCAAGAGTACTCCCATAACCCTGCCCCGCTTCTAGACCAAGGCAGACCACAGAGAGAGAAAAGGAAACCCAGCAAGTTTTCAGACTTTGTCATGGAATGACCATCCATCTTTTTCCCAGCAAAGGAGGTATGTGGAGATGTCACGTGATCGCGGGAGCGCGGTCTCGCGAGATCTCAGCATAACAAGCTCTCCCGGACCCGCGCTCCGCGAGAGGACATTGGCACCAGTGAAGGCTGGCAGAGCGCCAGACAAGTCGATCTGGAGAGCGCTGCTCCTGATGAGGAGCCAAGGTAACTGAGGCCCTACAAGCCTGTGCAACCCAACTTCCAGGGCATAAATCCAATGCCACAGGAGGCCTCGTGGGGGCCCTGGAAGTTTACAGGGTGCAGTCCAAGTGCACACCCTGCCTCCAGTGAAGTAACTGGAAGGCCCAGCCTGAGACCGAGTACCTGCCCCTGCCCCGCACATGGACAATTGCAGTCACCTGTTTTGTTAAGCAATAAAGCCAGTTAGAATCACCCCAGGCGTCCTGTCGTCCCTAGAGGCCACAACACGGGGATACAAGACTCTTCCTGCAAAGCTTTCCACTCCATTTCCTCCGCCTTGCCCTCCCTGTTTGCTCTTCTCCAATGAGAGGAGAGTGCCTGGAACACACCGCGCAAGAGGCCAGCGACAAAGAGATAGGACTACAGGTTTTTTTTTTTAATCGGAGTCCCGTTTGTCAGGCACCCCACCACCAACCACTGCAGTACCAAGTTTACCCTCGCTGCTCTGAGCATCACCCTTCCCAGGCCTAACGTCTTCAGTCACACCCACCCGCGGCGCTGCCCACAGCAGCCTTCTCCAATACATTCCCCTTCACACCCATGGTGGCGGGCAAAGACATCTAACACTCATGCACCGAAAAACACCTTGGCAACCCTGCAGCTGCGACCCCCAACCTCCAACCTCATGCACGTCCGACCGTTCCTCCGAAAACACACATACAAACCCTGCAAGATCCCTACTGTGGCTCCTACGCCACAAACACCTTTCAATCCATCCGCGAGTAGTCTGGCATCGTTTTCCAGGTCGGCCCCAGGAGATTCTGCCACAGTTGCCTGGCAACGAACGAGGAGCGACCCCAGCACCGTCGTCCACGTATATCGACTGTTCCTAAAGCTCCAGACTCACAGAGTGCTTGGACACCATGCGTAACTTCCCTCCGCGCCGTTCCGCTAATACGAAATGCCCGTTCGGAGACCCGCCGACGGCCTCAACTAACCGAAACAAGGACCATTCAGAGGGCCGTGTCACTGTTCATCATTGAAACACGTAAGCACGCAGAAGTCCTACGTGCAAACGTCCAAATGTCAGAAATCATTAAAGGCATTTCAGAAAGTCGGCAAACTTTTAGACAACACACAATGATATCGGCTCTCATGGGGACTTTAAATGTTTGTTTCAATTGATAATGAAAGCAACATAAGACCTCCCTTTACCAAATGCTCCTTTTCAGTTTCCAGCCAGCATCAGGTGAGTGCATATGATCCAGCTCTTGTAATGAATTTTTTATGCAATGTTTTTAGCGTCCGTTAACTCAGTTCATTCTCACACCTTTGTTATATTGATAAGATGGGGGCCCTTTTGCAACCTCTGGAAATTCACGTTGAAGTAAGAGGTTGCAGCTGAAGCTTTAATTCGTTGTATTGCACTCTTTACATGTTGAAATTAAAAAATGTAAGTACGTGACTTTCTAAACATCTGTTTTTGACAGCTCGTTGTTGTTGGTAGACAGTAGCTGCCCCGAAGCTCATTTGCGGTACAGTTCAGGCTCTGGAATGCTCTCAGACGCAGTAACTGCTGTGCAGCTCCTACACAGACCGTGCTCTGCCGAGTGACTACATATATATCTATAATAATATCTGCGCCGGCTAATGATGCAGACGTGCTACTGTCTTCAGTTCCAGTGTCTACGCTGAAAGTTATGATTCACAGATCTGGTACTTTCTCTGGGTCAATGGCCCTTCTGTGGATATCTGCAGGCGTGTCTGTTCTAGATCTAATGGCTGCAGACACAGAAAAAACACCCGATCAATATAAGCAGACACTACCGTCTCTGGCGCTACACATCCTCTGGCTGGAGCGAATGAGTGTAGACCCAATACCTGCTGGAGCCATTGATTTCCGATACAGTACGTACCTGCTTATACCTGCCCTGGGGCAAATATTTACAGACGCAGTACCGGACCTGGAACTAATGACGTTTGATTCAGTACCTGCTAATCCGTTAAATATGACAGAATACCTGCCCTGGAGTTTGGGCTTATAACTACAGACACAACACTTGCTCTGCGACAATGATGGCATGCACAGTATGTACTCTGGGGCTAACTGTTTAGGTTACAGTATCTGCTCTGGTGGCACTGGAGCTAATGGTATTTAACACAATACCTGCTCATGAGCAATACTGGGGTTAATGAATGCAGACGAAGTAAAGACCACATGCACCCTCTATTTCCCCTGTGCCCTTTCCCATTCCTAATTCCCCTCTGACACCTCGAACCACACTCTCTGAAATGAACATACAGTGTATAGAAGTGATCAGTGGAGGGAAACCATCGTGCCACGATTTTCAAACGTGTTTGGTGCAACTGATGGGATGCTCATTCACTTCAGTTGCATCAAAAAGGTGGTGAACCGTACACAAAGGACATTTAAATGCGTGCATCATAGTTGTGCACATTGAGGTGCTCTTATGCCACCAAATGCACAACTGCGCAAAGCCAAAGCAGAGGGTGGAAAGGGAGCTCTGGGCATTTTCAAGTAAATCCCAATTTTCAAAAGAGGTGCACTTTTCAAAGCATAGGGGGGGGGGGAAACATTTCCCTGTGCCTATTTGGAACAGGTGCAGGGTGTTAGGCAGAATCCTATGCAGTGCCCTTAGGGACCACTACAAGTGGTAATACAAGTTCACCTTTGGTGCAAGCCTGCGCTACACAGAAAGAGTGGTAGCAGTGACTGAGCAGCCAGACTTCTCTCAAGAGCAAATGAGCATTAGTAGAGATTACACAAAGGACCACAATTACTGTGTCTCAAGCAAACACTGACTCAAGGTTTCTGGTTAAAAAATATAAGTACATTTATTTTTAAACCATCTGGTCACAAGACTTCACTTCTAGTAAAATAAAACCACACTTCAAATACACCACACACAACCAATTCCCTTGGTGCAGAACAATTCAAGGTAAGGACCTTAGGTTTTGACAGACCGGTGTTATGAAACAAAGACGTTACCGGGAGTACATATGCAATCACTTTTTGACAGTAATGACAGTTCGGTCTTACTAAAGATAAGCATACCTGCGGGAAGAAATGTAACCGTAGTCAAAAACACTTAGCACATGAATTAACACAAGAGAGTTGGGGATAAAAATCATAGGCAATACTTTTGTCAAGGCAGAGAGAATCAGAGAGCACCTTATAACATGAAGATGAAAGTCAATAGGCCTGCACCAGTGTCAAGTGGAACAGGGTTCCTGTTGCCGAGGATCACACGGTTAGAACAGTTCACGATTCAAGATTGCCAGGAGTACTTAGATATTGTCAGAAGAGGAGGCAAAAGTTATAAGAGGGAAGGAAGAAAAGGACAAGCCTTTGGTGAGGAAGAAGGGTTCACCCAAATTCCTCCAAGCCGGACACAGTACCTTATTCGTTGAAGAATGCTGGTGCCATGGCAGTTGTTCTGGTAGTTTCCTGCAGACTCATGGTTCCTGGAACTTCAGCCGTGGAGACAAGGAGGAGGACATCTGGAGTGATCTGCACTACCCAGGGATGAGGCCAGCAGCAGCGACGGTGAATAAAAGGTGCGCTCCTTTAAAACAGGAGAGGCTCTTCAGATGGCTATCTGGACCACTCCAGCAGTGTGCAGCTATGTCGACCACGAAGAGGATCCTCTGGCTATTGAAGATGAGCTGGTTGACCCCACCAGGCTCAAGGGAAGACTCCGGACAGGGTCTTCTCTGGTCGTTGAAGGGTAGATAGCTCAGGACTGCAGCAGGGCTTCACCGGGACTCGGGGGTGCAGCAGACGTCTTCTTCTCCGCTTGCAGTTCCAGTGGCGACTCTGACTTCGAGCCCAAGAGTCCTGCCTTTTATGCGAAAATCCCCCATTCACACAGCCTGGCTGTCAATCACTCAGCAGGGGGGGTTGTCCGGCCCGGACAACCACCTCAGCCAATCAATACAAAGTGCAACTTGGGTCTCCAAGGAGACCCTGTGCAGGGGGTGACTACACCCTCCCTATACCCTCCCTCACATTCAGCGCACCTAGACACCCAGGCTCCAAAGGAGGGCTTCTTCGTAGAAGCCAGCCAAAAGACGGTGAACAAAGAAGGCAAACTTGGTTTGTCACGCAAAGTAAAACACAAGAAGGACTTTAACTAAAAGAAATGGCGATGAAACCCGACCGGAGCCGAAATAAAAAGTATTTGGGCAAGCGGGTTTATGTTCGAGGCTAATACAATAGCCTGGAACAGTGCCACGATTATATAGTATAATCGTGGTAGAAAAGTTAGGGTAGAGACCACTGCCACCAGCCAAGTCCAAATGTTAAAAGAGGAAAACAGAGCTCAGAGATGCACAGACAAAAAGGGGTAGGAATTAACCCTTTCCAGTACTCCATGTAAGATGTGGTGTACTGGGTTTGTAGTTTTAAAGGGATTATATACAGTTAATGGCAACTTTACATGTTTCTGGGGGACAGTAGCCAGCCCCAGAAAAATGGAGTCAGTGGAAAGTCTAAAAGGCAACCCTGTGTCACTGCACTGAAGGTGCTGTGTAACACACACACACACAAAGTGGGGCTCATGGAGTGGTGTGCTCCAGAGCCCAAGATCACACAAACAGTATAAATACTCATGGCAAAACACATGTAAGAGTGGGAAACGGGCTCACACTCTTACCAGGTGGAAAAAAGAAACACCTGAAATCCAGCAATGCTGCTGAGGGACTCACTAGGTGAGGGAAATTAGCCATAACTGAGAATTCTCCCTAACACAGGGGGGTATAAAATGTATGGGACTGTCACTTCTGATCCTCTCATGCAATGGGTGAGTGAATGCTGTGCATGAATAAGCCAGTGAATGTTGAATCAAAGAATGTTTGTTTGTGCTGGGCCAGAGAGTTAATTTTGGCTGGTGAAGCAGCACAGTAACGGTGCACTTTTTAAAATTGTATCCATCATACATGCCAGTACAAAATGCTGTTGTTTTTTTTTGTTAGAAAAGATGAGATGTGCTTTTATGTGGCTGCACTGGCTTTTTGGGGCACCCAGTCTACCCATTCTTTGCGGTGGCGTGTCTTTTTTATTTTTTTTGTTTTACTAGGATTCTATGACCAAGCAAGCATGATAAGTGTTGTTATGTGTGTAGACTGGCATTTAGGGCAGCCATTCGAGCCATTTCTTACTGTGGCATGGTTTTTTCACTGGGCATCAAGGATAAAGCAAATATGATGAGCGTTATTACTCATCTTGAGTTGCCTGCATTGTGCAGCCAATTTGGACATATTGTCTTGTTGTGACAAGACATTTTTAAAGGCGAAGTTTGTGGCAGAGCCACGATGGGCCTGTTTTCTTATAGTATCGTTACTGGCATTATGTGCAATGCAAACGTGACTACTATGTGAATATATGTAAATGCCGGCATATATTGGTGCAGTCAGCATGGAAATTTATTGATTGTGAGCGTGCTGGGTTCCTGCATTTGACTGGGATGGCAAAGGATTCTCACCCAGGGGGTGCATGCTATGTTTAGACTTCTGGCTTCTACTTTGGCCCAACATTGTCTAAAGCCTTACCCTTGCCACATTGGGGATTGATAGGGTGCTGGGTGCCTGCTTTTGACGGGGAAAGTAAATGATTCTCACATAGGGTGTGCATTCTATGTTTAGATCTCTGGCTCCACCTTTGCCCAACATAGTCTCAAGCTTTACTTGGGATTGTGGCAAGGGTCACATTGGGAATCATTCAGCTCAAGTGCAAAGCAAGAGCTGAATGACAGTTGGCATTATTCCGCAAATCATCCTACAAACTCTGATGCTCTGAAGTAATCAATAAGTCATCCCCAAATCATCAAGAACAAACATGTTTCTTGGCAATGCTTTTGAAGTAATTAGCAGGTCATCCCAGAATCATCCCCAAATCATCAGGGACAAACATGCAATCTCTTGAAGTGATCAGCAAGTCCTCCTAAAATCTTCAGGAACAAAGAGTTTTCTAAAATAGGGATGTTAGCATAATCATGAAGCAATCCTAAGCTCACCCCCCAAATCCTCACCCTCTATTCTGAGACATTTGCTGATAACGGCGCAATGACCTCTGATGATGTGGGAATGACTTCTAGTGCAGTTCGATGATCGTCAGATGACTCCAGGATGGTCTCTAAAGTCATCCTTTTAGACCAGTATAGAGATGACTAGTGTAGGGGCATTTTAATAGCTGTAGTGAAGCGTGTTCAGAAATGGTGTTGATTGCTATGTCAGTAACAATTTGTGACATCTGGACCAATTTATTAATGGGACATAGTCCTATTCTATGTGGCGCAGTGCTAAAGGTGGAACAGGGGCTTTTCTAAATCTGTCTGTCAACCCCAAGGGCAACTGTTTACAGTTGGAGGCTCTGCTATACATGCACATTAAAATAATATGTGTCAGATATGTCAAAGATACATTCAGTGCATGTCCATTTGTCAGGCAGACCTAAATGACATGCAAAGGGCAGATAAATGGTGTTAGCTATATGTGCATACGGTATGACATATGCAAAGGACAACAATACAACTGGTCTGGTGCTTCACAATGGGCATTTTCTTTCTTCTAAGACCCGTGAAAGTCAGTATTCAATGCACTAAGTAATTGCCACATCATATTAAAAGCTGTACAAATGGGTTCAGTTTAGTGATTGTTGAGATGAATGTATAGTTTTCAGTGTTTTGGCCAGAATCTATCTAAGGGACGAGAGCTTCCCATATTGTCCAGAAGAAATTTCATGGGGACCATTAGTAGTGTGCTGGTGGTGGCATTATGCAGTGTTTGAAATGGAAGTCAAGGTATTCTCATATCCAGATTTTAAATGGGACGGGGCACAGCCTGTTAGTGTCCTAAAATAGGTCTCACGTCAGAGCCCAGCCAAGGCTCTTGTTCTCTATTTGTCTCACTTTCTGTGTGTTTCGTTCTTTGTGTCTCATTCTCCATTTGTCTCCCCCACGCACTCGCAGTTCGGTCATGTTTTCTTGGATACTGCTTAACTCTTTGCAAGTCGTATTTTTTTTGTGAGCCTTGCCGTAGGGCCATGCTTTGCTGAAAAATCTCAATGATTCCAACCAAAATCTCAGTATAATGATTTACTTTAAATTTGATTCTGTTAGTCTAATGCAGGGGTTTGCAACCTTTGGCACTCCAGATTTTTTGTACTACTCCCAACAGTCCTAACCAGCATACAACGTTGAGAGAATCATGGAAGTTGTCATTCAAAATATCTGGAGAGCCTAAGGTTGCAGACCCCTGGCCTAATGCAACCATCTTTCATAGACGCTCATCAATCAGACTGCTTTTGACTTGTTTTTACACATGTATTATTCTGATTTACAAAAGATGTCAGTCTTTGCAAACTACCTTTTCGCAGGCAATGCACAGTGAGATTACAGTATTTGCCAAGGATCACACACTTTGGTTAAGCAGTGAATCTGGGATTCTTTCACACAAACGTCCAGTTGTACTTCCAGGCACTCTGGGTGTGGGACACAGGAAGGGGTGGTCATACTGTTGTTCATTACTCTGCGTAGTGAGGCTGCCTGACATGGCAAAATGCATTGTCTTGATGTTGGGTAATACTTTTGTGATAGATCTGCACAAGTATGCCCTGGAAAGACACTTTGATGGCAATTTCGGTTTGGGATCAGTGGACACATTGTGGAACGCTGTCTACAAGCGCAGTTTCGGCGACCTGCATGCACTTTGCAAAGACCTGGCCACTTTTGCTACTGCCGATGGTATCATCATCCACTACGGCGACATGCATATGGGTTACGTGTTTTGTTTAGGTTTGTTCCGTTGAAGAGGTTGCTAAATGCAGTGAACAGGCTTCTTACCCACTGCCAAGGTACTTTTCTCATCCATAACACCAAGAAGATTATGGGACAATGCTCCTGGATGTTCCGAGCCAGAGGCAGGATGGTGTCTCATCAACAGAAGCATGTATACTTTTTTGTCCGCTGCTGGGATGTTCTTCTGCAACAATGACCTCATTAGTTGTGCTAATGCAGAGTTTTCCCAAGCAAATGGCATTTCGTTGTCGCCCATTGGTAATGCTGTTTTGTTTGCCCGTCTACAAGATGCAATGAAAAGTTTACTGCACAAGAAAACGCAAAATCAAATAAAAAACAAAAAAAGGAAGCATTTTCAGAGCCGCTTCTTACAATGAACTCCCCCATACTCTGGTTGCAAGTTATTCTCCCACGCCCACACGCAGCACGAAAGCCACATCCAGGGATTTTGAGGAATGGCGGCCATGGAAATGGAACTGTGGGGATTGTCTAACCAGGTGCTCAGGGTGTGCGTCACAGAAAAGGCGGCAATAGGAAGATGGACGTCTCCTTCACTGGAGCTTGGCCCTCGTGCTACTTGGGGAAGCACATGTGCCACATTTTGCGCTTCTCACCATGCTGGCCAATGGAAGTGGGACTGTGGGGATTGTCCAATCAGGTGGTCAGGGTGTGCGTCACAGGAAAGAGCGGCAATCGTTTCCATTACTTTGTGTAGTTGCGGCTGGCAGACATGGAAAGATGCACAGTTTTCGTAGTGGGTGATGCCTTTGTGGTAGATCTGTTCCTATATGCCCTCCAAAAAGGCCTTTGTGGCAATTTAGATTTGGAGGGAGTGGAGGCTTTGTGGTGCAGTGTCGATGCGTGCTGTTTCGGCGGTATGCTTGCAGAATGTCGACGCATGGCCACTTCCACAACTGTACATGTTGTAGTCATGCACTACAGAGCCTTGTTTTTGGGTTCCATGCCTTGTTCACGTGTGTACCGTCAACTGAAGAAGTTGATGAAAGCAGTGAAGTAACATTTTTCCCACTGCCAAGGTGCTTTTCTCATGTATACCACCAAGAATAGTATGGCACTATTCCAATGAATGTTGTCGCCAGCCAGAGGTCAGAACGGGTCTGATCAACAGAAGCATGTGTGACTTCTTGAGTGCTGCTGGGATGTTTTCCTGTGAGAATAACAACATTGGTTCTCGTATCTACACCTTTTCAAGGCAAATGGCATGTCTTTGTCGACCAGTGGCAATGATATTTTGTTTTCCAATCTACAGGCTGCACTAAAGACCGTATTGGAAGAATGTGAGCTCAACTACAAAACACAAAAAGACTTATAAAAACTGGCAAAAAATTGTTTCTATGGAAGCACCTTTACAAAAAAAAAAATTAGCTTTTCAGAGCCACCTCTACTAACGAAGTCCCCTACCCTGATTGCAATATATTCCCTCACTCCCGCGCACAGCACAACAAGTCCGCGAGCATCGCGAGACTTGCAGGGTTGCATGTGTCACATACGCCCCTTTTACAGATGGCGCCCATAGAAATGGGCTTGTTGAGGCTACAGGATTGCTCAATAAGGTTTCTGGGCGTGGTTTGTATGCACAGACTGTGGTATGTGGTGTATTTGTTGAAATGCAGAAGGTGCGGTTATGGCTATGTGTTTCAGGAGCCACAGCGTACGCTTTTTAGGGGAGTTCTGAATACATTGAAAGTGAACGGAAAACACTGTGCAGTGGTTGATAATTTTGCATTGTATCATGTGGATTTGTACTGCTATGGAGTACCTACAATGAAGTGACTGATTTTGGTTTATCATTGTGAGACTTTGGTAACGCACAATGATGTCCACATTACTGTTCTTAATTGTGAAGGGAAAATTACACAACATGTTACAGGCCTTTCAGTGCTGTTTGCGATGAAGGAGGCACTTGCTCAGGTCATGGGTCTGTTTCCGATCTCCTGCATAATTGTTCATCGCATTACGCAGAGACAGATGTGGCTGCGTTATTTTTCATTTGCTCTGGCAATGCATTAAGCGCAGTACATTGTGCAGAAGTCTATTTCTGCCTTTTTACGACATGTGCCAATGTCTTACTTCACAAATTGGGAATATGCCGTTTCACAGCACAAAGAGTTTTCCCAGAAGTAACATTTCTCTTACTATTCCTGCCCTTCTGATTTCTGCACGCACTATCCAAAATGCCTTGCTGCCCTTCTTGGAAGTACTTGTAGAATTTTTGTACTATGTCTTGCGCACTTAAACTCTTCAAAACGCACTGCAATATGTAAAAACACCTCTTTTTACAGCAAGCCCTTTCTACCCTATTCCACTACAGTGCTTTCCACAGTGCCACGCCTCCCTTTATTTAGCGCACATTCTGTGGAGCGTATACGGTGCGCAGCACCCTGCATCCGTCCATTGGCAATTCCGTTGGTGAACTCTGGAAGGAGTTTTCTTTACTTAACTTTTCTCCTTTTCTAGTTGATTTCTATTTATTTTGGTCTTCTAACACACGACACAGAAGGAACGGAAGGCAAGGGCCGGTACGGAAGGAGCAGCACCTACTGGGATAACATTGGGGACGTGCACAGAGAGGTAAATGTTGGGTGGCCCCCACTTAAATAGGCGGCAGTCATTGTCATGCTCCTGGACCGACCCTTCCCAAGCACTTCCAAGTCCCTCCCCTCTGTACAGTAGCGCGTCTCAGTACATGCACATTACAATGCCCTTTGCTCGGTAAGGGTCCGTAGCGCAGCATATGGTCTGCAAAGGTGTTGTAAAGATATACTGCCCTACTGGAGTGTCCTGTTGTTGGCCGCAGCAGATGTGCAGAATGCTGTACATGAAATTACCCTACTGCATTGTTGGAAGGGCAGTACCCTACTCACTGGTCCTTTGTGCTTCGATTTCAGTTCTCGTCACATGCAGTAAGGACAATTCATGGTACGGCATTAGCCGTTGGACTAGCATTTACAGAGATTAATACATTCTGAAATACAAGAATGCTTACAATGAGAAATGCAGCTTCATTACGTGGAGCAGGAAGATAATTATTTTGCGAGACCCATGCGGCTACACTACTTTTCTAAACACTTGTGTACGAGCGTGATACAAATAAAATATATCAAAACCACCGCTGATATTCTTTACGCCCTGAGGAATCTGCTGTTTTCTCTCTTTACATGCACTATTATCTGAGTGCCGAAGCTGCACCACCTTTGCCATTTTGCATACTCACTACAAACTGTGACACCTGCAGTGAGATGTTTTCTCCAACTCTATGACCCGTAGGCGAACACTTGACAGTTTCCGTTACAGTGCTCTGTTTAGTGACAGTGTGTCTGTTTCACGGGTCATGGAAAGGCTGATGTCATCAATGACATTTGTGATGTCATCTTTCATGTTATGGGTGTTCGTCTTAGCAGTGCACAGTGGTGGTGCGAGTTATGGTTACTTAGCTTACCACAGCTGGCGAATTTCTGGAGTTTTTCAGTTTTACTTGTAACCATAGTGTGGATAGGATGTTGTTAGTGCAAAGTAACTGTAGCATCGCTGTAACAAAGAGGCCGATTCATGGAATTAATGTGCGCTGAAATTTTCAGCGCAAGCGTGCAATTCACAGTGCCAGTGCGAAAATCGCAGCGAAACCCGCGCACAGCGATTCATGGAAGTCCGTGTGCGTGTAAATCCCAGGATGTGCGCCAAAATTCTGTGTGGCGCACGCTGGCGCACACTTCTCCAAACAGCGTGCGCTACGCGCACAGCGAAATCGCACATAGCGCGGCGCACACAACAAAAGCAGGAGGAACAGGGGGTGTGACACGCGGAATGGGGAACAACTCGTGAAAATATGAGCGTATCGCGGGAAGTACAGGAGGCAAGTGCGCGGAACGCCCACACGCACGTTCAAAACACGTATTCATGGAATCGAACGGGGCTAACGCATGCTCCAAAAAAGACGCGCTAATCAGGAAACGCGTACGCCAGCAGGAAGCAGGCATACGTGGACCCGCGCAGCATAAAAGTGCGCGCAAACAACAAACGAGCACAGACGCCAGGATGAATATATCGTTCCTAGCAGCAGTGGTCGTGGGATACCACAGGAGGAGGAGGAGGATAGTCAGGCCCAGAATTTCTACACCCAGAACCAGCCTTTTTGGGATGCCTGATGACCAGGTGTATGGGAGGTACAGGTTTCCACCTCACATAATACTCGACCTGGTCAGTGAGTGGGGATGATGACCTCACATCACCCACCCTGTGCTCCCAAGCACTCAGCCCCCTGCATAAGGTCCTCAATGTACTGCACTTCTTGGCCTCTGGATCATTTCAGCGGACAACTGCTATAGTGGGGGGGGGGTGTCACAGGCCACGCAGTCACGCTGCCTACACCAGGTCTTGGCCATCATGACTGCACACCCATCAGTCCGCAGGCACATATACCTGCCCAGAACACCTGCAGAAAAGGCAGGCTGTCGTCCAGGATTTTTACGGGGTGGCACACTTCCCCAAAGTGCTAGGTGCCATTAACTGCACCCATGTGGCTCTACGTCCTCCCAGGGCATCTGAGCACATCTATAGAAACCGCAAGCACTGGCATTCCATCAAAGTCCAGGTAGTATGTGATGCCAAGGGAATCATCACCTCAGTATATGCAACTATCCAGGGTCCACCCACGACAGTTTTATTTACAGAATGTCAACCCTAAACCGGGACCTAGAAGCCGGTCGGCATGGCGATACATGGCTGCTCGGTGAGTATAAATGCCACAGCACATGCATGCATGTCAGATACTGAGCAATGTCACAACCACACTAATGATACCCATCACCACCTCCCCAGGGGACAGTGCCTACCCTCTGAGCACCCACATGATGATGCCAATTCGGAACCCCACCACGCCACCCGAGGTGAGATGCAACACAGCCCACATTGCAACCCGGGGCATAGTGGAGCGCACATTCGGAGTGCTCAAGTCACACTTTCGCTCCCTTGACCGTTCTGGTGGGCAGCTGTTATACGCTCCCCCAGTAGTGTGCAGGATCATAGTGGCAGCATGTGTACTGCACAATGTTGCAACACGCCGGGGCATGCCCGTGGACATGGTGGTGCCCCCACATCCCCAACCACATGCACGCCCGCTGCGCATGGGAGGGGAAAGGGCACGGGGTGAGGCAGCCCGTATGCAGCTGGTGGCTAATTACTTCACCTAAAATCACACCCCTGTGGAGTGCACACAGCTCTGGCACATACCATCTGACAATCAATGATGATGACATAAGGGACAGTCTGTCACAACCATACCAGCCTGAGATTGGTCACCTGGAAGTGTTACATTGTGTGCATCCCCACCTACACAAACACCAACAATGCTGTGTCATCAAAAGACACACTTCTATGCTGCTAAAATCATTGCCCCCTTGCAAAATACAACATGACAACTGTGCCATGTCACCCAACCCCTCCCCAGCACCGCCACCCAACACACCATGGCATGTCATGCTATGTGAGAGCAAACAAAGCAATCCCCAAAACATGACACAAGTGTCAAAGTACAGTGTCCCTAATGGAAACTGCCCACACACAATATGCTCCCAGTAATGTAGAACTAACACACATGACCAAATACTTACCAACAATACAATGCAGCTACACAACCTCAAACATAGCATAAACATGACAGTACTAAGTTAAAGTAGTGGTAGTCTTACAACCTTATCATGCCAGCACATCGGCCACTTCCAACTGTACAGTGCTGCTGCCACGCAAATGTCTAAGTGCACTGCTTCAAACATGAACTCCATCTCCAAAGTAGACGGCCTTGTGAAGACATGAGGAATTAACCTGCAAATTAGGAGAAAAACATGGATGCACAAGCACATAGCAATACACCATGCAGTGTACAATACAACAACAATATCCACTAGGAATGTATACACAGTATTGACTACAGACTGCCCACACAGCTCATGGGAGTCCTACGTCACCGTGTAAGTCACTGTCACTTGGGCACACCCTTTGCAAGCCCATGGAAACGGGAAGCAGGAGGGGTGTGTGTCTCACGAACCCAAGCATCTAACCCAAACTCGGGACAAGCCTGCATGTGCCCAGCCGGAATATAGTGGATGCCCACGGGAGCCACACAAGGCAACACACTGTTAAAAAAAAAAAAAAAAAAAAAAAAAAAAAATGGCCATGTGGGGGCTGAGGGGGGAGGCCACCCAGGAGATCCGAGGACAGGGTGCGCACTAACACCCACCTGTGTGGATGTTGGGGGGGAAAAAACACCTCCATGGGCTGCAGGGCTATGCCAATGTGGGAGAACGTCTGCTGTCGCTCTCATCACCCTCTGCTGCTGCCACAGGAGGTGGTGGTGCTATGGGAGGCAGCCCACGCAAAGCCCTGGTATGGTCCTCCATGGCAGCACGCATGCGGGTGTGGAAGGTCTCGTTCTGGAGGATTATATCTCAGCTGAGAGTGAACGTGTGAGCCGCTCCAGCTGCTGTTCTGTCCTCAAGTTAGTGGAACAAGAGTCTCCCTGAGGTGACGTAGTTCTACCCTCAGGGCTTCCCTGTGGGCCTGGGACTCTATTGAGATCGATTGGCGTAGAGTCTCCAGTGCCACCCGTCTGTCCCTGTTGGACGCCAACATGTCCTCCCTGTGTGATTGGCAAATGGAGTCTGTTGCCTGCTGTAGTTGCTCCATCTGCCTTTCAGGGGGGGGGCAATGGAAGTGGCCACCCTCTCCATTGCTTCAGCCATCATCTCAACTGATGCTGCCTGTTGGGTTGCCATACCATACATGGATTGTTCCCATGCGGTATTGCCTGGTGGCGTACGGCCACCGCGTCGGCGGGCACCACACCTGTTTGGGGCAAGGCGATCTGCTGTGCCGGCATTGCTTGAGGCTGCAGGACTGCATTCCCCCTCTGATCTGCTGGCCCAGGAACAGGATCGGATGTTGTGGCGTGTGACCCTGCATCTGTAACCGCCAAAGAGGGTTCTACCCCTGGTGCAGGTGGGTTGGACAGAACAGAATCCCTGCCAGAAACACTTACCTGCGACGGCACATAGGTCTCATCATCCGAATCAGCACCTGAATTAGAGGTCTGTGGAGGTGCACCCAGAGGCACCCTTCGACAGAATGGTCTGCAGCAAGATTGGGTTCTCACCCACCACCACACCACGTCCCCCACTGGTGCCCGGTCGTGCCCGAGATTCCTCCTGGGTCTGCACCATCTCCTCAACCTCAACAGCATCAAGTGCGTCATCCCCTGCAAAAACATGAAAGACAAAAAATGGAAACAGGCATTAGCACCATAGCACACAAATAGGCCTGACAAGCTACAGAACCAGTACATGATTTACACATGTCCCACATGACTATAACCCTCCCATGCATGCACTGTCACTGAGTTGGAAGGGGAGGCAAAAGGCAGACACTGATGACACCAAGATGGAAGAGCAACACATTTGCTGCATGCTGGGTAGCACTGCCATCACACATTGGCCTGTGAGTGGCATGTCCAATACACATACATGACACATGCCATTACACAGATGGCATGTACCATAGCCATGGTACATTCCACAAGTACATCCATATTTCAGTGAATGAATACTGTCAGCCATCCATGTGAGATGGACATGATGAGATGAAAAATGCTACATAGTGTGACAAAATAGGCATGTGCCACAGACTGCAACACATCCAGTGCACAAAAATACAGTGATTGCAGGCCGATGTACACATCAATGGTTGTGCACTTCAACATGACAGGAAACATCATGTTCCACATTCAAACAGGCCCCAAACATTTCTGTGATCAGGCCAATACTAAATCAGCCTGAATGGTCTAATCATTCACCTAACAAGGTAACACATGTGGGCCAATGTGGGGTTCATCAATGACAGAAGCATGTTACAAATGTGACAATATGGCTGAGGAATACGTAGCAAAAGTGGTAGAATTGAAACAAACAGCCTGAACGAAAACTGAAAAATACAAACAATATTTTTGCAAGATGCCACTTCAAGGGCAACTGCCATAATGTTGCGCAAAATTACTAATGTGGGCAGAAGGGATACTGTCACACCCAAATCCAAGGCCGCTGAATGTTTTGGAAGAAGAACATGTGTGACCCATACCACTCAGGCACACACACCCTCACCTGGCACTCAATCAGTACCGTCACCCAAACAACATACACATGCATTACACACACATGCATGGGCACTCACCGGACAATGCATCCTAATCAGGTAGTCCTCCTACACCTTGGATCTGTTCCTCTGTGACGAAGGCACCAGCAACAGACTCATGTTCAGTGAGTTTGTTGTCCTCTTGTGGAGACCCACCGCCAGTCACCAGAGTAGCGGCATGATTTGAGGCCAGCTTGTTCTTTGCTCTGCGTTTTTAGGTCATTCCACCGCTTGTAGCAATCATCAGCTGTGCGCCTCACAAATCCAAGGGCACTTATGCGGTCGGCGATGGTCTGCCAGTGTGCCTTATGTTGACCAGGTGTGGTCTTGCACCCTGCAGTCACCAGCATTTCGTGGCTATGTGCCGACACATAGGCCACAAGTGCATCAAGTTCTGGATCATTAAAGCAAGGCTTCCTTGAGGTACCGGAGTGTGTAGCCGTGTCTGGGGTCTCAGCCTGTCGTGCCAGAGCACCCTTCTTCCTCTTCTTTAAAGGTGGAGCAGAGCCAGAGTGGCTTACGCCGCTCTGGTCAGTAGCGGCAGAATCACCGGTGGACTGGGTAGTAGGACTGTGGGAATGCACAATGACCATAGGTCTTGATGCAGGCATTGGTTGCAGGGTAATGCTAGTAGGGGGAACGTCAGTTTGATGGACCGGGACTGACACTGCCATGGCTGGGAGAGTCAGAGCTGGGGCGGATGGAGCTGCAGAGGCCCCTGCAGCCTCCCCACCCTGCATAATTGGGGCAGCAGATGACATGGCTGCCCCAGATCCACGTGGCTTGGTGACAACAACTTGCACCCCCACACGTGGCCTAGACTTGCTGACCTGGAAATCAGCCAGGGAGTCATCCTGTGCCAGGTCAGGTGCCACAATGGGCTGGTCCAACAGGGGCTGAGCTTGGATGGTGTCAGCCACATTTCCCTCAACAATGGGGGGGGCATGGGTGTCCCTGATTGTTCCTCCACACATGGGGGGGTATAGGGGCACCCTGCAAATCCCAGCCACGTCCCCTACCGCGCCCACCACGCCCACCTTTTGAGGGTCGGCCACCTTTGCCTCCCTTACAGCTTGGTCTCCTCCCAACCATGGCACTGATGTTGTTGTGCGTATGGGAGTTGCAGTAAACTATTGTCCTGGGCAATTGGGGGTCAAAGGGGTAGGATACCAGATGGAATTCGTACCCTAGTGCTCTAACAGAATGTCTGTGACCCCTGGGGGAAGATGACGGGTCACGCAACGCACAGGCAGCCCAAAATCAAAAATTAACATGCACGCAACGCCTCGTAGACCACGTGCGTGAAAAAATGAACCCGCACTACGCTGTGGCACCCAGAAACCCCAAAATAAGCATACGCATAATACACGCAGCTTACAATGACCTCTGAAGGGGAACGCGACACACGGGGCAAGCACAGTTGCTAAATATGTGCGGAACTCACCGTCTGCCTGGAAAAAGACACCCCTGCCAAAAGAAGAATTGTACGCTGTCTGAGGAGACGGGACAAAAGGAGAAGTGAACTCTGTTTGAGGAAACGGGCCCAACAAAAAATCAGAAAAGAGCTGTCAGAGGTAACAGGGAGTAGGAAGTAGAAAAGCTGGGAAGTAATCGCGTGTGAACCGACAAGAAGTACAGATTTCACCCACTCGCTCTCCGCGAAAAGCACGTACAAGGAAATGACGTCCTACACGTAGCTTTTAAATCGGCCCACATGTACACGTCAGATACGCGTGTACGCGGGCGCTTTCCTCCAATTACACGTGATGACACTCGGACGTGCAGTTTTTCCACGTGTGCTCTGTCATCACGTGATATGGGGGAAACGCCCGCGCGTGTGATGTAACTTATGCACTAAGGGCCTTTGGTCCAATGGAATCGCGTGCGTGTGCTGACGCACTTACGCGCTAAGGCCCTTTCCTCGAATTACACGCTGATGTGCAATTTTTCACGTGCCAAATAACTCCGTATCAAGCTGGCCACGCGAAAACACACGGAAGACCACGCTCCTGCCCCGAAGGCCGAATTACTGCCCCCCAGAGCCCCGAGCACGCTCCCACCTACCATCTGCTGCTGCCTGACTGGCTGCTGCCCACGTGCGATGCCATTTGCTGCCTGCACGTCAGCCAGGAGTGTAGTTGCTGTGACCACCCCTGCTGGAACCGAAGACTCCCGACTGGGATTCCATCGCTCCACAGCCCAGCCCCAGGGCCCAGTTGCCCACCCACTCCTGCCTCTGGGGTTGCCATGTCCGGCACAACACCATCTGGCAGCACTGGCAACCCCCAGCCAGAGAGGCAGAGGGCCACCAGCTTCACTGCCACCGAAGTTGGTGTCCTGGTGAAGCAAGTCCTGGGGCAGTATGATGCCCTCTTTGGAAGTTTGCGCGCCGACAATGAAGGACGGACCAGGATCTGGATGGACATTGTGACTGCCATCAACGCGGAGGGGGTGGCAGTCCGCGACTTACATCCTGTCAAGAAGTGCTGGGAGGACTTCAGGTCTAGGACCCTCAACAAGGCCCGGCGCCTCGCTAAGGCAGCGGATGCCAAGGGGCGCCGAGGCCAGCTGTCGAACCATCAAATGAGGGTCCTGGAACGCATATGCCCAGCGCTCTACGTCCAGATCCTTGAGAGGCAGACCCGTCTGGAGTAGAGTGGTAAGTGTACATGCATGTTGATAGTACGCTGTGCGTGTCGTGGTGTGCCAGTAGTGTGCAGGTTGCACATGTGTTTATGTAGGGATGTGTATGAACATGGGTGTGAGGCTGCCACATGTGAGTTCTCTCAGTTGTGAGACACATTGATGGTGTATGTGTTGGTAAGCATGCTGGGCAAATACAGGTGTGGGAGCACACATGTTTGAATTTCTGTGTATGTACATTGGCATGGTAGTGGCATGGATGGTGGTTCATAATGCATGTATCTGCACTGTGTATATGTGCATGTATGTGTATCTGACAAGTGTGCAACTGTGATGCAACATGGATGCACGTGACACTGATATGTAGAAAGATGAATGGCAGATGTGACATGTATCGCGATCTCATCACTGCAACCGTTGGAGGAGATGTAGACATGCATGTAAGTGTGGTGGCGTGTGTGCATGTCTAGTGCACTCCCTGTGTTTCATGTGATGTCAGGCTCACCTTTGGCTGTTCATGCTGTTGTATGTGTATGGATGGTGCTGCCTGGTGCAATGTTGCTGTTGAAATGTTCATATGTGTGAGTCAAAATGACATGTGTGTCGTGGAGTGTGATGCCGTGTCTGTAGTTAAACAATGCCACTCATGTGCAACTCTCATGTGTGTATCAGTCCATTGTACAGTGCCCTGATGCCTGTCACGTCCTCAATCTTGCCCTCCTTCCGACACTTACCCGACACCATCCGTTCCCATACCCACCACCCACACCAACGGGGAAGACACTGCAGGCGGGATGTCAGAGGGGGCAGGACCACCTCCTTCCGCCCATTTCCGTGTTGGCGCTTGCCCTGGCGTCTCATCCATGCCCGACGGCTCCGGGGCCGTCGGCTCCAGCTCCCGCGCACTGGAGAACCCGATCGCGTCTCGCTCAGGCGATCACGTGATTCGTCACGGGTTCTTCGTCTGCCGCCGACGCTGGCGTCCACACACTGGGCAAATCACTGCTGGCATCCGGCCTCACGTGATGCTCCTGTGCGGTCACGTGCCTTGTCACGTGACCTCAATTTCCATCACAAAAGGAGCCGAGAGGAAACGCTCAGCGCTTCACAGCTGTTTCTACCAGAGACCTGTTCGGCGTTACTCATTTCTTCTTGCTACAGTTTGGAACTCGACCACGGAACGTTGCTTTGGACTTGTATTGGATTTTCCTCTGGACTCGACGTATCTTCTTGACCTTTGGAACTCTTGACCTCCCTTTCTGGCCCTGGTACTGCTCTGGATTACCCTTTTGTCTTGGCGAACTACGAACCACACGATTCCTGTTAATCACGCTTTGCCTCCTGAACCACTTGGGGTTCACTAACTATTGTGCTCACTACCTGGACCTTGGATTGGCTCGCTAACTGGTCACGTTCTTGCTGCAGGTGTGGGTTGGAGGAACTGCAGTACATCCCAGCCTGCTGTTTGTCTTCCCTTGCTGCCCATTCAGATTTCCCACCAGTTCTACCATCCACGGGGTAAGCTTTGTCATTTTACCTTGTTTGCTTGCACTGCCATTCCTTTCAAAGTATACCTGATCCTAACCTTTGCTTTACAGCACTCAGGGGTCCTTCCGGTCTTCCCGGTATCAGACTGACGGCGCCACTCCACACCTGTGGCCTCAAAGATTGCTAGGGCAGTATTCTATACCTGCTCGAGCGGTACTTGGGGACGGAGGTAGTTTATAGCTGCACGACCATCAAGGCTGACCACCAAGATCAGAACAGACTGTGAAGCCTCGTGGTCATCCAGCTATGGACACCTCAGCCGGGGACCCTGTGACGGCTTTAATGCAGGCAGTGACAGCACTCAGGGCCGACATGGCAACCGCTACTGCAACCCTACGCGCTGATATGACCGCTGCCACTACTGCATTACACCACCGCCTCGACACAGTGCTAAGTGCACGCCACCCCTTACCCGCAGATGCTGAGTTTGATGAAACCACTCCTCCCCAAAACCCACCTCCTGTCATACCCCCTTCCTTCCCGGCAGCCCCTGTGGTGATCCAAAACCCTTTTCCCTTGGCAGCTCCCGAAAGATACCAGGGCGACCCAAAGAAATACTGCACCTTCATCAATCACTGTAAGCTGCATTTCCTGTGTCGTCCTCAGGCTTTCCCCGATTCTGTATCAAAAGCAGCCTTTCTTCTCTCCCATCTATCCGGGGCAGCCGCCACATGGGCCAATCCGTTGCTGGAAAGCAACCACCCTGCTTTGTACGACTTTGAGATATTGACCCAAGAGATGGCAAAAGTATTCGACACCAGGTACAAAGCACAGTCTAGGGACATGGAACTCCTGGATCTCACGCAGGGTCGTTCAACCCTCATAGAGTACATCACCAGGTTCAATCAGTTGTCTGCTGAGACCTCCTGGCCAGAAAATAAAAAGCTGTGGTGTATTACCAGGGTTTATCTGGGGTCATGAAAGATGCTTTATCTGTAGTGCCTACGCTTCCCACAGTATATGCTGATTTGGTGGACTTAACGTTACAAGCCGATGCCAGACGATCGGAGCTACGGGGGGGAAGGATCATCCTCGTTCCCATCCCCATCCACGGTCAATGCTACTCCTGAACCCATGCAGATAGGCGGGATCCGCAGCCCCATCTCACATGTCGAACGAGAGCGCAGGAGAACGGACAATGCCTGTTTCTACTGCGGTCTCAACGGGCATTTCGTAAAAGAGTGTCCTCGCCGCCCAAAAACCAGAAACCCGGGTTTTCCGAAGGCTCGCCCCTAAGATCAGAGGTGGGAGCGAGTCCTATACGGAATACCTCTGAACCTACTTTCGGTCCTGTGCGACCCGTGATAGTTCAGGCCTTTTTGAACCACGCTACGGGTTCCCACACAGTGTCAATAGTGATAGATTCAGGTGCTACAGGTTGCTTCATCGACATAGCCTTGGCCAGTTCACTGAACCTGCCTTTGGTCACGAAGAAATGTCCCGAACCGGTCCAGGCGGTGGATGGTACGTCTCTTGCTTCTGGTCCGATCCTGCAACAGACAGCTCCGTTGGAGCTGATCATTCAGGAAAACCACAAGGAGACGATCTCTTTTGATCTCATTGCCACCCCTCAGTTTGGGGTGATTCTAGGCATTCCTTGGCTAAGGTTGCACAATCCCCTCATCAACTGGGGGACGGGTCACGTCTCATTTGAATCCGAAACATGTCAACACTACTGCCTACTGGCAACGCCTCAGGTTTCCAGTCCCGCGGGAATCCTGGGAAGCGTCATATCCTTGGCTATAGAGGACAGTACTGACCACCACGATACACACACGGTAGGGGCTGTCACGGGTGGGGATACCCTCGGTTTACCACGATTTCCAGGCGGTATTCGACAAGAGGTCTGCAGAGGGCCTACCCCCGCACCGATCTTACGACTGTCCCATCGACCTGATTCCTGGCGCATCTGTCCCGAAGGGTCGTATCTACTCTCTGACTCAGATGGAAGAACGGACCTTGCAGGAGTATATCCAACAGGCTTTATGGCTAGGTCATATTCGCCCATCGACCTCTCCGGCTGCAAGTCCTATATTCTCCGTTCCGAAGAAGGAAGGGGACCTCCGCCCCTGCGTCGATTATAGGCGCTTGAATGCCGTCACAGTGAAGAACCGCTACCCCATACCTCTGATCACTCCGTTGTTGGACAAACTCACCCATGCTACGATATACACCAAACTAGACCTCCGCGGGGTATACAGTCTTATACGCATGCGTGACGGTGATGAATGGAAAACGGCCTTTTGTTCACGACAAGGCCTATTCGAGTACACCGTCATGCCTTTTGGTCTATGCAATGCCCCGGCTACCTTTCAGCACTTCATGGACAACATATTCAACGATATTCTGAACACTTATGTAGTTGTTTACTTAGACGACATACTGGTTTTCTCCGCCTCCCTTGATGAACACATCACACATGTCAGGGAAGTGTTGTCGCGACTACAAAACAACGCTCTTTACGCCAAGCCCGAGAAATGTTCGTTCCATACCGATCAAGTCGAATTCCTGGGGTTCCATATCACGCCCAAGAGGCTATCTATGAACCAAACCAAGGTTCGGGCGATCGACGAATGGCCGATTCCGACCAACCTCAAGCAGCTGCAATCATTCCTGGGGTTTGCAAACTTTTATCGGAGATTCATATCAGGGTTTTCTTCTGTTGCGGCTCCACTCACTGCACTCACTAGCCCTTCTGTCCCCTATGTCTGGTCCATGGCTCAGCAATCCGCTTTCGATACACTGAAAACCCTGTTCACCACCGCTCCGGTATTACAGCACCCTGACCCCGACCTTCCGTATATTCTCGAAGCAGATGCCTCTTCCTATGCATTAGGTGCGGTGTTGTCCCAGTCCTGTCCTACCACCAACCGTTTGCATCCAGTAGCGTTCCACTCCCGTAAATTCACGACTACCGAACTGCACTACACGGTTACAGAAAAGGAACTGCTGGCTATTAAGGATGCGCTACAGGTCTGGAGACACCACCTCCTAGGTGCCAAATGCCAGACCGTAGTGTTCTCTGATCACAAAAATCTCCAGGACCTTGCTTCCTTGAAATGCACAAACAGTCGCCAGGTCCGGTGGCATCTCTTCTTTGCCGCGTATGATTTCGTGGTCAAACACAGGCCCGGTGTTGGACACGGCAAAGCCGATGCCCTGTCCCGTTCACCTGGGGGTGAGACCCTTCCCTCTTTTCCTGACACCTTGTTGGGAAAAAATCACGTAGTCTGTATATGCACACCGACTCCCTCTTTGTTATCCACTATCCGACAATGGGCTTCCCAGTATCCGCAGACACTGGCGGAATGGGACCCGGTCATGCAAGACGGGCTGCCTTTCGTACACGGGGGAAAACTCCTTCTACCCACAAGTGAAACCCGGAATCAAGCGCTGACTTGGTCCCACGACGCCGCCATCAACGGTCACCCTGGACAACTTCGCACCAGACCTCCTTAAGCGTTGGTGCTCGTGGCCTACGATGAAACGTGACGTACGAGACTATGTTAATACCTGTGCGGTGTGTGCCCAGGGCAAATCGCGCAGGGGTCGGCCTTTGGGTCTTCTCCTTCCTCTCCCGATACCTCCGCGACCTTGGCATACGATCTCCATGGACCTGGTCACTGATCTCCCTCGCACTCATGGGTTTGACACTATTTGGGTCATAGTTGACTCAGTCACCAAGTTAGCACGTTTCATACCGTGCAAGGGAATACCTTCAGCCCCTGCTTTGGCCAAGCATTTCTTCAAGCATGTATTCTGTCTCTTTGGATTGCCCCATGTGTTGGTATCTGATCGTGGTTTCCAATTCACCTCCCGCTTTTGGCGGGCCCTAACCGCTCTGTTGGGCATTGATGCTCGATTTTCTGCTTCGTATCACCCGGAGAGTGACGGACAGACCGAAAGGGTCAACCAAACGTTGGAACAGTATCTGCGCTGCCTGACGCTGCAATACCAGGACACATGGCTCAATCTGCTACAACTCGCGGAGCTTGCCTACAACAATGCTCTGCACTCGGCTACCGGGTACTCGCCTTTCTTTGCACTCTACGGTCAGCATCCTCGTACCCTCCCCATTCCAGACTTTTCCTCTTCCAACACCCCCGCCGCCTCGGCTTGTGCCCGAGACATCATATCGGTCCATGCCCATACCTTGGTCCACTTACGTGAAGCACAGGCTTCCATGAAAGCAGCTGCTGTCAAAAAAAGGGCTGCTCTGCCCGTTTACGGGGTGGGGGATCGGGTTTGGTTGTCCACTCGTCACCTACATATCCCTGGCTGCCGCAAGCTGTTGCCTCGTTTTGTGGGTCCTTACAGAGTAGTCAAGGTTCTGATCCCGGTGGTGTTGCGTCTGGCGGTGCCCTCCGCTTGGCGGATCCACCCGGTTTTCCATGTTTCTCTCCTTAAGCCTTGCCTTGGCCCTACCCGCTTGGTGTCTCCTCCTGCCCCTGTCTGTCTCTTCTCCCGATGTGTTTGAGGTCCGGGCTGTTTTGGGTTCTCGTGTCCACAGGGGTGTCCTGCAGTATTTGGTGGACTGGTTGGGTTATGGCCCTGAAGACCGGTCGTGGGCTGCTTCCCGTGATGTGCATGCCCCCGTTTGTTGGCCCGTTTTCACCGTGACAACCCTTCGAGCCCACGCAGTCGTGGGCCTTTGGGGGGGGCTCTGTCATGTCCTCAATCTTGCCCTCCTTCCGACACTTACCCGACACCATCCATTCCCATACCCACCACCCACACCAACGGGGAAGACACTGCAGGCGGGATGTCAGAGGGGGCAGGACCACCTCCTTCCGCCCATTTCCGTGTTGGCGCTTGCCCTGGCGTCTCATCCATGCCCGACGGCTCCGGGGCCGTCGGCTCCAGCTCCCACGCACTGGAGAACCCGATCGCGTCTCGCTCAGGCGATCACGTGATTAGTCACGGGTTCTTCGTCTGCCGCCGACGCCGGCATCCACACACTGGGCAACACCAATCACTGCTGGCGTCCGGCCTCACGTGACGCTCCTGTGCGGTCACGTGCCTTGTCACGTGACCTCAATTTCCATCACAAAAGGAGCCGAGAGGAAACGCTCAGCGCTTCACAGCTGTTTCTACCAGAGACCTGTTCGGCGTTACTCATTTCTTCTTGCTACAGTTTGGAACTCGACCACGGAACGTTGCTTTGGACTTGTATTGGATTTTCCTCTGGACTCGACGTATCTTCTGGACCCTTGGAACTCTTGACCTCCCTTTCTGGCCCTGGTACTGCTCTGGATTACCCTTTTGTCTTGGCGAACTATGAACTACACGATTCCTGTTTATCATGCTTTGCCTCCTGAACCACTTGGGGTTCACTAACTATTGTGCTCACTACCTGGACCTTGGATTGGCTCGCTAACTGGTCACGTTCTTGCTGCAGGTGTGGGTTGGAGGAACTGCAGTACATCCCAGCCTGCTGTTTGTCTTCCCTTGCTGCCCATTCAGGTTTCCCACCAGTTCTACCATCCACGGGGTAAGCTTTGTCATTTTACCTTGTTTGCTTGCACTGCCATTCCTTTCAAAGTACACCTGATCCTAACCTTTGCTTTACAGCACTCAGGGGTCCTTCCGGTGTTCCCGGTATCAGACTGACAGCGCCACTCCACACCTGTGGCCTCAAAGATTGCTAGGGCAGTATTCTATACCTGCTCGAGCAGTACTTGGGGACTGAGGTAGTTCATAGCTGCACGACCATCAAGGCTGACCACCAAGATCAGAACAGGCGGAGAGGGTGCTGTGGAGCACAGCAGCAGGGATCATCTCCCAAGCCGAAGAGGCTCCCCTCCCAGGTTGTCATCTTGTCTGGGAGTGAGGAGTCCGGTGCCGCGTCCCAGGCCGCAGCTGCCGAGGGAAGGTCCAAGAGGCGGAGGTCGGAGTTGGACTCCTCATTAGCAGAAGGGGAAGCTGAGACCCCACAGGGTCCAACGGAGGAAGATGGCACGGAGTCATCCAGGTTGGTGGGGGGTTTGGTGGAGGAGGAAGCCGTGCAAGAAATGAAAGCATACCAAAATATGGAACATGAAATGAAAAGCATGTGAAAAAGATGATTGAATGAAAATGATAACCAATCTAAAAAAAATTGAAAGAAAAACAGTCCAAAGTCACCCACCAACAAAGCTAATCCAAAGTAAATTAAAAAAAGTCTCCATTGCTTCATGTTCATAATAAAAAAAAAATAAGAGAAATCAATCCATAGTCCAGCTATTTACAATCCATTGTCCAGAAAAAAGTAAATCCATTGCTCCATGTCCATAATGCAAAAAAAAAAAAAAGGAATACATGATGAAACTATATACAATCCATTGTCCAAGGATGTAAAGGGCCCATGATCCCAACCAAACAAATGAAACCTACCTACCTAACTACCTAAAAATATAACTATATACAAATTTGGGTGACATTGTCCATTTACCACAAATAAAAAGAAAATGAAAAGGAAACCTAACTCTAAAAACTATTTACAAGGGCAGCGGGCTAGTCCGACGGCTCACTTTTGGATGTCCCGGGCCAGGGCATCATCGAACTCCTGCTCAATGTCCTGGAGGCGGTCCTCTTCCATGGCCCCGAGGGTTCGCAGGGACGACGACATGTTCTCCTCCAACTCCCTGCGAATTGTCTCGAGGCACTCGGCCGATTCAGGGCCCTCCGCATGGAGTTCTCCGCCCTGACCATCGTGAGCTGTGCCTTTTCTGCCCGCTGCTGCTCCACATCTATAGCATGGCCTAACCGCTGCCACACGGAAGACACTTCCAGTCCTGGGTCCTCCTGCCCTCTGACCGATGCCTGCCCCTCTGATGTTGATGGCCCTGAGCCATCATTGCTCCCACCTAGAGCCTGCTCCTGCTGCTGCTGTCCATGTGCCGTGTCTGATGGTGCCTGCACATCCTCCATCAGCTGGTCTCCAGTTGTGGTGTCCACCCCTGCTTGTCCGCCGACTCCCGACTGTGGCAGGGATGTGAGCTCCACCAAGCTGGCTGTGTTGGTCGAGCCAGGTCCACAGGGGGCCCTGGTGGAATCTGGGCCAGAAGACGGTGTGGAGAACGACTGGCGCATAGTCTCCACAGAGGAGGAGAGGTCCGCCAGAGTGTGCAACACATGTAGGAACCCACCAACCAGGACGGAGCCCATAAGTTTGTGGGACCCCTCGTCCACAGGTAGTGGAGAGGCAGATGACATGGCACTCTCCCCTACCTGCAGACTGGCCTGAGACGGGGCCTCCCTGCTGGTGCATGGTGGTGCAGTCACAGGGTCAAGGACAGGGACCTGCACAGGCCCCTCCGCGGTGAGCTGTGCTGCCTCCTGACCCTGGCCCTGGACTGCACCACTTGCACCAGTGGTACTACCCCTACCAGGCCCCATGTGCGGCTCAGTAGCGGGCTGCTCCTCCTCTGTGGAGACCACCAACCTGGATGTCTCCACACCGTCTTCCGCCATTGGAAGCCCCTATGGGAGCTCACCCGGCCCTTCCGCCACAGCCGTTGTGGCAGACGCAGCACCAGCCCCCTCGGTCGCGGATGATGGTAATTCCTGGGAGGTTGGCTGGGCCTTGCTTCGCCGCCCAGTGGAGGCATCCCCGCCGCTTGGCTCCACAGCGCTGTCTCCGCCCTTTTCTTCACTTGACGCTGCGTAGAGGGAGACATGGAACACAAGCATCAGGGTACAGTACAAAATACCCTAGACAGGAAGCAATAACACATGAGTAGCACTGTCAAATGTCACTTCCATCCTGTCATTCCACAACACATGGGTGAATGCACACAACACACATGCAGAAACAGTCCTGGCGCCTGCAATCAATATCAACATCCATGTAGAAGGGCCCCTGTAAACTAAGATGTTGCCTTCAAAGTCACAGGCATCCATGGCGTTTCAAAGTCTCACACACACGCACGCACGCACGCACGCACGCACACACACACGCGCGCGCACCATACATGTACATGAAATCAGCACCCATTCAACACCCCCCCCCTTCATGTCCAGGAACAGACAGCCATGTTTTCATGTGTGCATTCCGCATAGAGCTCCCCATGTTGCATTACAACACATGCACCAACCATGTGGTTCACACATAACTGGTCTCACATGCATGACCATGATGTCCCTGCACACACACATCAATACGTGGCCTATGTCACACATACAGGCAAGCATCAGACTACCAGCACACTGCAACATGCCCTGTCTCACACAGCAATGCTTGGCCACTTACCGCTCAACTCCAGACGGGTCTGCCTCTGAAGGATCTGGGCGTGGAGCGCTGGGCCTACGTGTTCGAGGACCCTCATCTGGATGTTGCTCATGTGTGCCCGGCCCCCCTCCGTGAGGTGCCGGGCCTTGTGGACGGTCCTGGACCTGAAGTCCTCCCAGCGCTTCTTGATGTCGCGGATTGCCACCCCCTCTGCATTGATGGCAACCACTAAATCGTCACAGATCCTCTCCCGTCCTTCCTTGTTGGCAAGTGATGTTCCGAAGAGGGCATCATAATGCCCCAGGACATGCTCCACCAGGACACCAACTTCAGTGGCAGTGAAGCTGGTGGCCCTCTGCCTCTCTGGCTGGGGGTTGCCAGTGGTGCCAGATGGAGATGTGCCTGACATGGCAACCCCAGAGGCAGGAGTAGGTGGGCAACTGGGTCCTGGGGCTGGGCTGTGGAGCGATGGTATCCCAGTCCGGAGTCTTCTGTTCCAGCAGGGGTGGACACAGCAACTGGACCCCTGCAGATGGCTGATGTGCAGGCACCAAATAGCAGGGCACGTGGGCAGCAGACAGTCAGGCAGCAGCAAATGGCAGGTGGGAGTGTGCTCGGAGCTCTGAGGGGCAGGGAAATGGCCTTCAGGGCAGGAGTGTGGTCTTCCGTGTGTGTATGCGTGGCCAGCTTGATATGGAGTGATTTGGCATGTGAAAAATGTGCACGTCAGCGTGTAATTCGAGGAAAGTGCGTAAGCGGGTCAGCACACGTACGCGATTTCATTGGACCAAAGGCCCTTAGCGCGTAAGCGCGTCTGTGACGTATCGCGCACGGGCATTGCCCTTTCGCTTGTGAAACTTCACGCGAACCCCAGGAATACACGTACCCCACTCGCACAGGCCCTTTCGCGTGTGAAACTTCCTGCGCACCCCCGAAATACACGTACCAAGATCCAATCGCGTGTGAGACTTCCCGCTAACCCCCGTAATACACGTACCCTGCTGAAATCACGTAACTTCCCGCAAACCCCAGTTATACACGTACCCCACTTGCACAGGCCCTTTCGCGTGTGAAACTTCCCGCGAACCCCAGTTATACACGTTCCCCGCTTGGCGTTTGCTGTTTAGCAGCCTTGTGAACTGGTCCAGGGTTAGCGCAGCCCTTTGCGCTGGATTGGGGATTTTGATGGCTTTTCCTTGCGCTAGGGGCGTTCTTGGGGGCGTAACTGGCGCTGCTGCAGGGTCACTGCGCCACGGCTGGTTTTGGAGGTTATAAATCCATGAATACGCTGTGCGCGGAAATCGATTTTAAGCGCACGCGGCTGGCATAGACATTTGCACGCGCACGCTGCGCCAGCCGCGTGCCCCACTTTTGTGCGAAATTCTATGAATTACCCTGAAAAGTTTTTGCACTGAATTTGGTAGGTTGTTCTTCAGGTAACTGAACCATAACGTCTGTTTAACAAAGTTTTTTCACTGCATTTGATAGGTTTTTAGTAGGGCAGTGTAACCAGAACCTTCCTTTAAGCATAGTTATTTGAGTAAAAGGGATAGGTGTTTAGTAGCGCAACTTAACCATAACGTCCCTTTAACAATATGTTGTGATATATAATTACATGATCTGCGGTAGCGGCCATGTAGTTATGGTTAAGTTGCTAATCCCATAGGAAGAGCACTTTTTGGGCGGCTTATAACTTCGCTCCCCCTGGACGAATCCTCACCAAACTTTGCAAAAAAAGTATATGGCCCACTTAGAATTTCTTTGCAAAGGTGGTGAGGTGTGGTCCAGGGGGGGGGCAAAGTTATAGGGGATCCCACATTTTTTTTTCCCATAGACTGAAAGGAGAACAAATTTCTGTTGTGCCTACAGCCCAAACCGCTGGACGGATTGTGCCAAAATTTGCGGCAGGAGTGGCGGCTTGGTCCCGAAAGCGGGCTTTTGTATATTTGGTGAAAATCCGTCCAGTGTTTATTTTTTTTTTATTTTTATTTTTTTTTACGTCCAAAAAGTAGGTCTCGAAAAATTAGTGATAATCTATGTCTGCTCCATGGACACACTTCCCTGTTTGCTCTGCAGACAGGACACCGATTTGATAATCGGCTTGCTTCATGTCCGCAGACATGGAACGTATTCTCTGATTGGCTGGAATGAGGCGTGAGGTGCATCAAATTGTTTTCGATGCGCCCGCCATATTGGATGTGCTGTCAATTTCTCCCTAATAGCTTACCTGTGTTCCAGCTTGCTAGAAGAAAGTCTACCCAACAGCGTAACTGAGCTGTAGTTGCAACTAGAAAGGTTGCCTAACAGCATATCCTAAGGTGTAGCTGCACTTCAAAACGGCCTAATATCTTCAGCCTAGTTACAATTAGTACACTAAAACCTAGAATAAGTGAATAATATCTCCCTTCTTAGTGGAACCCAGAAACCAAGACAAATCTCACCCAGTGATATAGCCGAACTTATAAAGTCCAACATAAAGTATAAGTTGCACCTGAAACTACACCTTAAAGCACGTACTAACCATGAGTTCCCCCAATCCACCAGGGTCGGCTGGAAACGACCACTGTGGACCGCCTCCACTCTCCGCTCAGCCTTGCCTCCCGTTCCCCATTCCCAAATCATCCCACCCTCCTTCACACCCCCTACACAACCCCTTTCCAAACACTAAGCCAGAGGGGCACAATGGCGAGCCAACCACCCTAAGACCACTGCTCCCCCGAACCCCACCACCTACCAGCCTACATTGAGCATGCCCACTCCCCTCACTATCATACCGGGCACACCCTGCCCTGCAATCATTCACCCCCCGCTTTTCCCACTAACCCCCACCATCATCCCCCCGACCACACCCCTTCCCCTCCCTACAAAATGCACGCCTAGCCCTAGCAAGAACAGAAGCATCATCCCTCTCCCCCTCTGACCCCCCTACCCTCTCGCACACACCAATCGCAAAAAAAAAGACCCCAAAGAGGAAACGTACCTGGTCCCCCTCAATCTCTCAGCACTCATCGCCTCCCCGTCTCATCCCACCACCTCATTTCCCCCAGTCGCCACCATCCCCCCTTGCTTCACCCATCCTGAAACCCCTCTCCCTCGATTTCTCACCGACCCCAACTGAAACTCCTAACCGCCCACACCCCACCTTCAAATCCCCGTGCCAAACCCAATCACCCTTCTTGGAGATTTCAACATATGGCTCGTCATCCCCACCAACCCCATGACACACTCTCTGATTGATGGTCTAGACGTGATTAACCTCCAACCCCACATAAACGGCCCGACTCACTATAAAGGACATACTCTTGATGCCATCTTTAACTCCAACAACCGGATACATCTAACCCCCCCCGAACCCCTATCATCTGGTCCGATCACTTCATTGTTTGTTTCGCCATTCGCTCACCCGAACCGCTTCCCGTACTCGAACCTCCGAATCTACGCATATGCTGGAAAAAACTAATAATCGTTCCTGACCTAGCCGACACACTCCTACAGTCTCCTCCACCTACTTGCCAACTCAATAAACAACTAACCCCCAACACCTTTGACTCATGGCTCAACACCTCACTAATGCGGCTCACACCCTCTTGCAGGTTGCCAGTCAAAGGATCGACAGTGAAAGGGTCGACAGGTCAAAGGATCGACACCAAAGGGTCGACAGGTCAAAGGATAGAATTATTATTATTTTTTCACATTTTTTTTGCTAAAACACTTTTTCCCCCTAAACGAAAACCTAAAAAAATAAATATAATTTAAAAAAAATTCGATCCTTTGACCTGTCGACCCTTTAGATTCGACCCTTTGACTAGACACCCCTCTTGCAAACCATCAGCCCGCCGTGGCCTGTTCCCTAGATGGTTCACACCTCTGAATTGAAGACCACCAAACAGCTATATAAATACCTAGAACTCAAATGGCAGAAAGACAAAACCCAAGAGAGCAGAGTCACCTTGGCCCGACACCTTCAGTACAAGGCTGAAATCCGGAAAGCAAAAAAAGCCCACTACAACTCCCGAATCCTAAACTTCAAAAACCCCAGCAAAGAACTTCACAGAACCATCACCGAATTCACCAAACCGGCATGCACTACCACCGTCCCGACCCCCTCACAATCACTGTGCGACTCACTCTCTCTCCACTTTTACGCCACGGCTCTCGAAAGAACAAATGCGCTAACCACCAAACTGGCTCTCTTACATCTACCAGGCAACCCCCCCCCCCCCATACCAGCCAACCCACCGCCTGCGACCACTGCACAACCAACGTTCGACTCCTTTAGTCCAATATCACCTGACCAATTTCTCAAACTTCTCTCTGCCCGCAAACCATCCGGCTCTCCGCTAGACCCTTGCCCGGCCACAATCCTAAAAGAAATTTTCGCTTCCACATGCGCAGGAAAACACGTAAGATCCATCATAAATGACTCCCTTTCCTCTGGTATTTTTCCCGACGCATTCAAAACGGTTCATGTCAAACCTCTAATAAAAATAAAAGCCTTCCCTCGACCCTGTCGAGGCCAAAAACTACCACCCCATCTCAAACACCAGGTTCCTTGCCAAACTCATTGACCGAACCGCCTACTCCCAACTAAATGCCTTTGTCGAAGCCAACAATCTCCTAGACCCCGCACAATCAGGTTTCAGAGCCCGACACGGAACTGAAACCACCCTAACCTCAATCTGGGATGACCTTAAAATCATGGCAGACTCCGCGGGATGCGCCGCATTAATCCTTCTTGACCTATCCGCCACCTTCGACAAAATCACTCCTCCTTGACCGCCTCCACTCCCTACAAATTTGTGGAACCGCTCTCAAATGGATAGCTTCATTCCTCAAAGATAGGTACCAAATAACGCTACTCTTCACCTATTCCTCCCAAGCCCGACCAGTCGACACGGGAGTTCCACAAGGAGCATGCCTATCTGCCCTCCTGTTCAATCTCTACTTGATCACCCTCCCACCAATAATTTGTTCACACAACATCCTGTTATAACTACGCTGATGACGCTCTACTCTAAAACTCCTGAACTCAAAACCGAACTGCCGACCTGACCTCGCCTCCTGCCTCCTCAACATAGGGCTCTGGGTGACCCAAAGCCACCTCTTGTTAAACCCCTCCAAAACTGAAATCATGGTATGTGGCAACTCCAAACTTCTTCCACACCCACTACCTTGGCCATCTGCCATGGGAAACTCACCGACTCCCTCTAACTCAGTAAAAAACCTTGGATGCACCCTTGACTCTGACCTAATACTCTTGCGCCAAGTCAACAATGTCTGCCACTACCACCTTAAAACTCTTAGGCGCATCTTTCCATATCTCTCCTTTCCCAACAGACTCTCTGCGGTCCAATCAATTGTTATATCAAGACTGGACTACGCTAACCCCCTCTACCTCAGAGTTCACGCTTACGAACTGAATAAACTTCAAAGAGCACAAAACGCCGCAGCCAAACTGCTACCAGCGCTCGGGCCGAGAGACCACATGTCCCCAGCCCTTAAAAATCTGCACTGGCTTCCAGTGGCCCGAAGGGTGACTTTCAAAACCTTATGCATTTCTCATCGAGCATTGCATAAAACTGGACCTCAATATCTTCAAGACAAGCTAAAACCCTATCACCCTCCACATACTCTAAGATCAAGCTCAGCCAGCCTCCTAGTCATACCTAAAACAAACTCAGTCAGGTTAGGCGGATCATCATTCTGAGCCTTGGGCCCCCACGCTGTGGAACACACTCCCACCCCACATCCACCTAACTGAAGATCTAATGTATTTCCGCAAACTACTGAAAACTTGGCTTTTCCCCTAAAACCAACCCGTACGCAAACTAACCCAAACTGAATTTCAGCATCTCAATGACACCAACCCAACAAACTACTAGATCCTGAATAACAATAAGACAAATAACAATACAACATCAAGATCCATGCGAGAAATCGACAACTAATAACCGCTAATGTAAACTAAAAGGACAAACCGAATAGAACGAGTAAAGTAGATCAAAGCAGGGAAGTGGATAAAAAGAATAAATCGTACGAAAACAGTAATAAGGTTTAAATTAATGAGGTGGATGTAATGAGTGCAATGGACAAAATGAACAAAACAGGCGAAATGAATAAAGAGAAGAGGATGGAAAGATGAATAAAAGAGACTGATGAGTACACAGACAGATGACACCGACTGTATGAGTGCATGGCATAAATGGAAAGTACAGAATAGACGATTCAAGTACATGAGACGGGTGTAGTGCATGAAACAGATAGAGAGCATGGAATGGATCCAGTGCATATAACAAGTGACATGGCCTGAATCGATAATGCATGATGAATGAACAAAGTGAATGGAGCGGATGAAATCGTTAGAATGGAAGAAGTGCGTGGAACGGATGAATGCGTTGAGCGGATGAGTGTGTTGAGCTGATGAGTGCGTAAGTGCGGAGGAGTGCGTACGTGCGGAGGAGTGTATAGAGCGGATGAGTGCGTATGAGCGAACGACTTTGTAGTGCAGATGAGTACATATAGCAGATGTGTGTGTGTGTGTGGAAAGAACGAGTGCATAGAGCGTGATGGGTGCCCAGAGCGGAGGAGTGAGTAAGAACGGAGGAGTGTGTAGAGTGGATGAATGCGTAGAACAGACTAGTGGGTAGAGCGGACGAATGTATGGAGCAGACGAGTGCGTAAGAGCGAATGAGTACATCAGCGGGTGAGTGCATAGAGCGGATGAGTGTGTAGAGCGCGTAGGGCGGATGAGTGCGTAGAGCGCGTAGAGTGGATGAGTGCGTAGAGCAGTTGAGTGCGTAGAGCGGACGGAACGGGTGAAGTATGTGTATGGAACGGGTGAAGTATGTGTATGGAACGGGTGAAGTACGTGGAAGGTACTGGTGTAGTATGTGGATGGTACGGGCGAAATGCATGGATGGAGTGCATAAAACAACTTAGAAATACATGTAATGGATCGGAGTACATGGAACAGATTCTAATGCGTGGAACGGGTTGGAGTGCATGGGGCGGACTGGAGTGCGTGGAATGGATTGGAGCGCATAGAATTTCGCGACTTACATGGAATGATTTGGAATGCATGGAACGTTTGAAAGAGCATGTAACCCATCATATCACATCACCACTCTTACTCTTTTCTTTACACCACCATTCAACTAGAACACAGAGATACTCTGACACCATTCGATATAACTGTTCTCATACCAACATCTGCCTCATACACCCCATCACTAACTCTCTAACTAAACACTGCTGGTTACACACCCACCAGCCAGGCATTCTCCTCAGGCCTAACGCAGCCACAATTGGTCTGGATAAATCCTGCCAGAACAAACACATACTCTTGATCTCTCAACCACCACACCTGCCGCTAAGAAGCAGCTATTACTCGAATGCCACACCAGCTGCACACATATCTGGTGCTCACACGCACCTTTGACTCTCTCTACTGACTTGAACTAAGGTTCCCAAGGCCGTTCAACCTACCAGCGCCTTCAGACCATACCAATGGTACATAAGGCGCTATATAAATGCAAAGTAACATAATATAACATGTGCTGGAAGTGAGTATAAATCCAATTTTGGGGAGTGCGTTGGTGTGTATGAGTGCTTGGAGAGGGTGGGAGAGTAGGAGATGGGTCAAATGCTGTATTTGTTTAGGTGGGATAAGGCTGTGATGTGTTTGCGGTGTCCGCGGTCACCCCGGTTGTCCTCGGACATACTAGACACTGGGCGCACTACTGACTAACATACTAGACACTGGGCGCACTACTGGCTATTTTAGTTTAGTATGATGTTGGTTTTGTGTCGTTAGAAGAGCATTGGGTGAAGAGGGTATGTATTGAAGAGTTTGTATGTTGGTTGTAATTATTTTTTAGAGTGTTAATTGAAGTTCATAGTTTTGAGGTGGATGTATTATGTTTTTGGGTTGTGGTCATTTGGTAGGTGTTTGTTTCTATGGGTGTGTTATGCTACGGTGGTTGTGGCCAGGGCCTAGAGTCTTGGGTGCATGGCCAGAGGCACTCCAGGCCCTGGCCACAACTACCGCAGCAGAAATATCCCCTAAGCAGCCAACATACCACAATCTAAATGTTTGATAGCATTGTAGAGTTCTGCTGCGGTAGTTGTGGCCAGGGCCTGGAGTGCCTCTGGCCATGCACCCAAGACTCTAGGCCCTGGCCACAACCACCGTAGCATAACACACCCATAGAAACAAACACCTACCAAATGACCACAACCCAAAAACATAATACATCCACCTCAAAACTATGAACTTCAATTAACACTCTAAAAAATAATTACAACCAACATACAAACTCTTCAATACATACCCTCTTCACCTTGAAGAGCCCCTGGCCACAACTACCGCAGCAGAACTCTACAATGCTATCAAACATTTAGATTGTGGTATGTTGGCTGCTTAGGGGATATGTTTTAAAAAAATGTGAGTACTGATTCGTAGTAGTGTAATAGTGTTTATAGGATAGTGAGATGTTGTGTGTTTGTTGTATTGTGTTCAGATTGTTGGTATTCAAGATTCTAGGCATTTTGGGTTGTATTTATTGGTGAGGTGTTCGTTTGCATGGCTCTGTTATGTTGCAGTGTTTGTGAGTTTAATTATTATATACTTACTGTTTCCTTTGTTGAGGCTGTATGAGGAGTTTTGGCCAGGCCATGCAGTCAAGATTGTAGTGTTTGGCAACAAGCGCTGCAGCATAAGATACCCATGGAAGCAAACATTTTGGATTGTGGTTTATGGTCAGGTGTTTGCTTGAATGGATGTGTGCTGTGATGTTTGTGAGTCCAATCCTTACATACTTACTGTTTGACATTTTGTGGTTGTATGCAGTTTTTTCATGACATGGGTAGTTGGAGCACACATTTATTTTCAATCACTGTGATAAAAGAAAATGGCATGTTAGTGTGGGTAGTTTATAATGAGTATTGCATTGCATAGTAGACATTTCTGTATTTTGTCGACCCTCCTAGTTTAGTACTTTAGAAGTACTATAGTTCCAACCAGTATACTGTGCAATTTGCTCAGTTCCTGTGTTTGTTGATTAAATCATTGGGTCTGTGGGGAAAAAGACCCATGCTGGATTTAAAAAAAAAAAGTTCTACGTTGTGGTACAATATATTTCTTTCATTGATTTCAATAGGAGGAATTGAATAGGTGTATGGTTTTTCATTTGGAAGTGGTGGTATTATTGTTGCAATTAGATAGCAGTTGGTGTATTCTATTTGTTTGTTTCTTTTTCCATTTTAGTGGTATTCATCTATCTGTTGGCTTGTTCCACATTTTTGGGACAGTTAGATACCTGTTGGCATATTCTGTTTATTTCTTGTTTAATTTTAGTGGTATTCATTTATCTGTTTCTTTGTTGCAGATTCTTGGGGCAGTTGGATACCTGTTGGCGTATTCTAACTGGTCATAGTTTTGAAGTTCAAGTTTTGTATGCGTTCATACACAGATTAGTTATAAAATTTTGGTTTTAAGAATATTAAGTAAGCATTTACAAGATATGCTCGTAATCTCTGCTTTAGAGTAATGGTACTATCACTACATTCGAACCATCCACATTTCTTCTTTATATATGCAGTGTAGTGACCTGCATTGGTTGTGGCTCCTGCGTGGTAGATTATACCTGTTGTTGTGACGGTTTTTTGACCATGTGTGAATCCATTCAGCTTGCAGTTGTTTTTGGTACCATGTGCATTATAACATAAAAGCATTACTATTACGTATTTACTATGTGTCTGTATTTGTAAGGTGGAACGATTATCGGAATTACAGGTAGTACATAATCTGCCGTGGTTTGCATTTTGTACAAGTTTCTGAAATGGAATGGATACATACATGAAGCGTTCATTAGGAACTTCTTCTTGTACTACATGCCTGCAAAGAGTGCATGTATGTTTCCACATGTATTAAATCTGGAATATTTCATTTATAGGTATGTTTTTGTTTTATAGTACTTGTAGCAAGTACATTAGAAATTCTTGTGGATCTTCTTGTGAGATAATGAATTTGACCATTCCAGCCCAGTAGTCCAATTCCTGCCTTATTCCAGAAACACTGTGTGTTGTCAGGATTGTTGGTTGCATTTCTATGAAAGACTAACATTTGCAAACACAATTGGTCTGTACCGTGTAAGTAAATGTTGTCAAAAATTGGTGGCAATTGGAATAGAATATTTATTGCTATATTTAAGTAGCAATTTACACCAGTTGTATTTGAAAATTTGAATAGACCTAATAGTTCTGTGTCTAAGTCATTTGCTGGGAGTGTGCGTTGCTTCTTTGAAGAGGTAGTTGAGTTACTTTGACCAGTAGATTCTTCTTTGGTTGTGGTCCTTGATGAAGTATTACCTTCTTTTACTTTCTTTGGAGGAATTGCTGTGACATCCTGCATAGATTGATTTTGAAGTAGTTTTCTTTTACAACGTTTTGCTTTTTGCAGAACAGTATAGGTTTTTAGATCGGGGTGTAGAGTGAACGCAGTCTGTTGTATTCTAGAATGCAAGAAATATCAGCATTTACTTTCCTTGCATCAAATCTGATTAGAAATAGTCTGTCAAGTGTACGTAAGAGTGATAATGCTAAATAGCAAATGCCTTTTTTAAAGACTGTGCTACCAATATCTATCAATGCTTTATCTAGGGTAAGACCTTGTGATTTGTGAATGGTGACTGCGTATGCTAGAGTTAGAGAAAATTGTTCTCTGTGTACATACATATCTTTGAAAAGACGGAAGCGGACAGTTGAGCGTCCTATCCTTTTAACCTCTGATAGTTTGTCACAGAGAATATTGACAAATTGAATATCGTTGTCATGTGGGTATGTTTGAAAGCCAACAACTGTACCAAGTGCTCCATTAACTAGTCCTTGGTCCACGTCAAGGTTACGTTTAAGCATTACTCTACAGTTTAAAGATAACTTTAATATTTCCTCCAAACCATCTGTGTTAGAGATAGTTTTGCAAGGTTTTTAGCCTTGTTTTAGCTTGTTGACAGATTGGTAGTGTCATACCATGTACATCCAGTTTGTCTGTGGATGCAATTTGAACTATTGGTTGCATTTCTTTTTTTAAAATTTTGAACAGCTTGCAAGAGTTGGCATCAAGGACATACAATTGACATTTTTGTGTAATAATTGTTCCATGACATTAGTAGCACATGAGTTATGGTCATAGAGTGCATGGATGTGCCTGGTTTTTAATATAGTTTGTTCTTCTTGAGATAGTACACCAACTTTAATGCTTTTTAAAATGTTGACGTATGTGAGATCTGCAGACTGACACATATTTTCAGTAAATTCTCTGTATTGGAAATGTTGCCAAAGGTTGACATTTCCTATGCTGCCAAGAGTTTTACGGCACAGTTTGTGCCCTAAGGTTTTCAAAATAGGTTCAGCTTTCACTGGTGTTAATTGAAGAAGATCTCCGAAAACAATGTGTTTTCCTCCAAAGAGCTCTTCGTAGTCTGTATTGAGGACCTCTTGTAGTCTGAGGTGAATTAAGGCCAATATTAGGTTGGAGACAGCTCATCTATTAGCAGCATTTTCATTTGTTTGAAAACTCTGCGTAGTTCAATTGCAGCTTCTGTACAAAGTTTGTAATAGTCTAATTTGTTTTGGTGTTCTACTGGAAAGAGTAGTATTCGGTGTAAAGTGACACCGCCTATGTTGTAGGCAACTAAACCTGTGGGGGCAGTTACAACAGCTGACCGTTTGTTGTTTGTCAATTGTTGGAGGAACTTGCTGATGATTTTGATTAAGAATGTTTTGCCTGAACCAGCTTGACCACTCGCGTATAGCAGTATAGGTTTGTAATCTTAGCAGGTACAATTTTTACTTTCATGTTGCACACCATGTTCAATTTGTTTTGTTACTACTTGGAAAATGCTACGCTGCTCAGTATTTAGTTGTGATTTCAGTACAGCAAAGTCTTATGTAGATTGCTCATACTGACAAATGTTGTTTTCTACTTCTGTCATGGCTAATTCTGCCTCATTTGCTATTAGTGGCTGTCCAAGTGGTTCTTGGCTTCCAGTTAGAGAAGGTTGACTACTGTCAGGAGTGTCCACATCTAGTTGGGCCTGGAGTTCTTCTTCTTCTTGTTGCTGTTCATTGTGCAACATTGTTTGGTACTGTGTAAGGTTTACGTCTGTTATAGTGCTTTCATTTTCTTTGAACGCGTCTTCATAGGAGTAATACGTACCCAGTAACTCTTTTTCTTTTCTCCATGGTTTAAATAGTTGTAGCAGGGACATGTAATACAGTTCTTTATGTTGAGGAGTTTTTAATGACAATTTGATATGATTAAGCTGCGTTTGGTAAGTTTCACTAAACTGCCTTCACAATTTGCTACTCTGTATCTACTTTTCTTTTCATCTGGTTTAATATTTTTTTTGTATGTGAAGTTTTGGGCTATGTGGTAGAGACACATGGTTTCCAAAGTGGTACTCCTGTTTGGGTAGTATGTGTCTAGTAAATTGTTTTTCAAAATGTCTTGGCTGTTGGGCTCATTTTTGGCTATTGTTTCTATGTCCTCATATGATTTTGAGAACTCCTTTTGTAGATTTAGCAGGACCAAGATTTAGCCATACTATATTGTCAGATTTTCCATACAAGGCAGTACCGGTTAAACAGTCCGCAGCTTCATAGAAGCCACATTCTCTATGAGAGAACATTTTTATGCCTAAGCTGTACAATTTCTGTGATAGTGTTTTGTCAGATGATATGTCATCCCAGAGGTCCTGAAGCTCTGTTTTCTCTGCTTTGGTTAAGTAGGTGTCACGACCCTCACCCAAAACCCCCTCTGGCAAACCCATTGGCCAGGTGGAGTCAGGACTCGGGCCTCTAGAGCCTGGCATCCTCTTCAAAAGCTCTCATGGGGCCAGTCCTGGCGCCTATGGCGCCAGGCTCATACACCATGGAAAACAATGTGCTTGGGAACTACTTTATTGTATTGTCAGCCAACATGGAGGCATCCACATAGCTTGATTCCTAAGAACCAAGCTATGCGGTTTAGTGTTTTGGGTGTGGTAACCTAGGGACTACTTTACCTGGACCATTTTGTTGGGGCTATTTAAACCACAACCCAGCAAGACAACACGCTTTGTGTTACTTTGCAGCTTGCAACGTGACGCTCACCGTGTCCAGCTATTCCCTCGAACCTCGGAGAAGCAGAACCTGCAAGGAGACAAAAGGAACATCATTAGCAGCAGCATCTTACCTGCAGTCTTCATCTTTAAACACTCGCAGCTACTGAGAACAGCTTCCGCGAATCTGCATGCCTCCCAGACAGAACGACCTGAAAGCGGAAGATGGAGGCAACATTAAAGAAAGCAGCAGAGGCATTTACAAATTACGAACTGCTCAAAAGGCTTACCTGGCTGGTCGCCTCTCGGCTGGCACCACTCTGGACATTGCACTCACGCTGAAGAACACCGCGACCTACAAGGAAGGAAAACACAGGTTAGCAAAGGCAAGACTTCGCTGCGCATAGCGCTTACTTACCGCATCATAGTGCTCTTACCAGCGGGGCTCAACCAAGCCAGTTCGCCGCGCGGAAGCTCCGCAAACCTAAGGGAGAAAAAAGACATTTTTAAACAAAGAAAGGCATGCAGTATAGCAACAAAACTAAAGAACAGCAATAAGACCTACCTGAACAATATCAAACGGGCTGGCGTCAGTGAAGTAACTGGACCACACTGGCGTCAGTGAAGTAACTGGACCACACTTGCCCATGAAAGACAACGTGCCCCTGAAAAGAGGGCAGGACGGAGAGCACGCCTAATTCTACCACAAGGTGAGGAGAGGGCGCCAGAGGGACTGAAATCATACGGGGGTGGAGGGAGGATGCTTACCCCAGTCGGTCAGTCTTGAACACAGTCCGCCTGTATTTTCAGGCAGAACCTTCCCCGCAGACCACATCAGGGCAAAGCTGAGAAGCATACCAGCGAGTAACCCGGCTGGGTGGCGTCTCTGTGGATACCAGGTGAGCGTAACAGTACGCTGTGACATATCGTGCAACTGCAGTGGAATTGTCTGCAATGTATACTGCACATCTATATTTGCATTCCATAGGAGGGCAATGATTGCATTGTAATTGTTGATGTATTTTGATTCTTCTGTTCTTTTTATGTAATATGTGTTCGTAGGTGATTTACCTTTGACACTATGTCTAACTGAAGACATGAAGTTGTTTACTTGACCTGTTGTTGAAACTGGTTTAGGGAAACCAAAGCGGCATTTGGTGTAGTATTTCCCTTTGTTTTTATATTTGCTACGACAATATTTCCCACATTTGTGTCTTTGAAAAATGTGTGCATGAAGGTCACTTTGTGTTGTTTGTGAAAGGATTTAACAAGTGACACATTTTTGGATGAACTGCAAAATGGTGGCATCACTATCCTGACCAAATTTAGGAGCATCTTTAATTCACAAAAGTATGTGGATGTGTGGTGCTTCTCTGGCTTGGTATTCTTTTCTCCAAAAGAAGTGTTGCACTTCTCTGAGGGGAGGAACAGTTTTATTACAAATGAAGTGTAGCATAGCAATGAAGCGATGATGGAAATATGTTGATACATTCACAGGATCTAGAGAGCAGAGTTCCCCTGGTGTTTTTATATCTGTTTGTTTTGTTTTTGTTTGCTATGCGTAGGAAATCGTGTAAATCTTCCCATGCATATTCTGCATAACTTAATGCCACAAAGCAAGTGGGAGGGCCAAGATTTCTTATCATACAGCATACATCTCTGTGACGTCGGAACCAGTATTCTTTTCACGCATGTTTGCTAAAAGATTTGTAATGCTTGACTGTAAAATCTCATCTTTTTCTTGCACCTTTTGTAGTAATTCCGTAGCTGACATATTTTGAAAATGGGTACCTGATTTCAATGTGTGTGCAACTCTGTAGCATAGAGTTGCTAGTTCACTTTCAAAGAGAAGGTGCAATATGTATTCACGTTTTTGTCTGAATCTGGTGTATTCCGAATACATTTGTAAAGAGCAGTATTCTGATGCTGTTTATTTGTGTGGGTCTATCATCGTACCTTCCTCCTTTTCCAGTAGGAAAGAGTAGAGGAAAGGCACATGCATCTATACTTTTTCCCCATATGCTGATTAGAGATCCTTTGGCTTGTTGCATTTGGTACGTTTCCAGTGCAATCATCTATGGTGTCTTTAGAGTGTAATGGATGAATTGTATAATGGTCTAAAATATTGGATTCTGTAGCAGGATCTAGAAGTTGAAATCGACCAGTTTCTGATGACTCTTTAATTATTTCAGTGGTTTCCCTCAGGTTTTCTTCAATATTCATTTCTTTGTAGTATTCATTGTTGTCTTTTAGATATTGCAGTGCTTGTCTAACTTTATGTAAGTCCACGAGTTGTTGCCAAATTCTTTTGTCTTTTGAAGGTACGCCATTCACTAAGATATTTAAAGATTGATCTATTGGACGTTGCACTCCCAGAGTGTGTACATTTTCTTTGAGATCTAATGGCAAATAAACTACTTTGTACAAATGCCTTTCACTAATTCAGAGGGAGGTAGTTTTGCTGTTTTTGGTTGAAGGCGTATTATTGCTTGAAATGGGTGCACTGTTTGAATTATGATGCTCTCATATAAGTTGAATTGTTGCAGGGGTTTTGGTAATGGGAATAATTCCAAGTGATTTGTGATAGCACTTGAAGGTGTTTTGGTTGTTGGTAAGTTTTGCAGTGCAGTAACTGCAAAGTAGTAAGGGATCAGTAATTTCGTATTTGTTTTCTGCTATAAGATAGAGAGCTAATTGGAACCATTTGGAATCTTCATTGTCTTCTATTTTGTACGTTATGTCTACAGTTTTTGTGCTAATTTTATAAAAAGTCCTGTGGCAAAATACACACAACTGGTTGGGTACTTCAGCAGATTTACTTTTAAACTTTAGTATTTCTTTTTTGTATGTGTGTAATGGAAGGCTGCCATCCGTACAGTTGTTGATAGTCTTTTGTAAATCTATTGCATTTTGTAAGCGGCTTTCAATTGCAAAAAATTTTCTCTGGATATGCTCTATTTCTTCGAGTACTTGTTTTGCTGTACCATGTAGAAGATTGTTAGTTAAATTGGCTAGAGCAGGACTTTTGGCATAGTACAGTTTATGGACCAGATTTGTTATAGTTGAGTTATGTGTTCATATCATTTGATATGATGGAAGGTGATTTTGCAAATTGGTCCAGAAATGCAGGCTAATGAATGTCCTATTCCTGCATATTTGCGCACTGGACAGGGGTCCATATTTTGTAGTAGTTTAATTTTAAATTTGTCTTTGCCTTTCACATACTAATTGAGCAACTGGCGTAAAGATTTTAAAGATTTATTTGCAATGTTACACATTGATGTGCATGGCCATTTGTAAACTGGACATATTGGTTCAGTGGAATGGACAGGTGATGCTGAGTTTTCTGGTGATATTTTTGTCAGCAGCGGTTCTTGTTCCATAATGGTATTATTAAGTTGTTCATACCCTCGTCCACTGTTATGTATGGCAATTGGGTTTATTTGCTTTTGTTTGTATGCTTCTTAATTGAAATATGGTTCTGTGCTCGTGGTGTGACTCCATTCACCTCCACAGATGTTTGTGAAGTTATCTTTGTTGATATTCCGTTTTATTGGGAAGTCTTTTTTTTGTAGTTTAGTACTTAGTTTTGTTAGTGATTTCATTCTGTTTAAAACTAAAATAATTTCCTTTTAAGAAGGATTGCACTGTCTATGAGAGCTCCAGGATTCATTTTCTACGGTAGGTTTTAAGGGTTGTGTGTGATTTCTCTCTTGTTATTATAAGGGTCTGAAGGACTCTGTGACGGAACATTTTTGGTAAAATAATTTTTTTGGTATGCTTACTTGTTGCTACATCAAGATTTATAGGTGCAGTGTTAGGACTAGTGGTATCTGCAGTCTTGTTAATCACTTTCTGTTGTGTTTTACATTTTGAAAGAGGAGGCAAAATGTCTATACTTTTCTATACTGGAAGCTTGTTTTGTTTCGCTTAATAACTGCATTAGCGGTTTTGTTTGAACTTTTTGTACAAATTCTGCAAGAGTTGGATGCTTATTTTGGAGAGTTTTAGTTTGATTTCATTTACTTTTGCGTTGCTTTCTACGTAGTTGCTTTTTGGTAGGCATGCTTTGGGGTCTGTTGGAGCAAAAAAAGTGTGGGTTGGGATCTTGTGCAGTGTATGTGTGCTTTGTGCATGAGTGTCTGAGTATGATGGTACGGATGTATGTAGAGGTTTGTGATTGTGCAATGGGCTGCTACATCAGGTTGGAAGGCTATACTTGTATTTGTGTGTTACTATTCTGGTGTTCAGATTGCAATTGAAAGTATGGATCTGGTGAGGGAAAGCACTAATACTGAATCTAATGTTGCAGGATTAATACAATTGTTTTTTCTAGAATACTAGAATTCTACAGTGTTTGAGTAACAGTTAGAACAGTATGGCAGTATTGCACTTTTTTTTGGATGGAAAGAGTAGTTTCTTCTGAGTTCTCGTTCGTACTTCAGACGCTGTTGCTTTTCAGGAGAGTGGTCTTCACTGCAATTGTGAAAGAAAGTAGTAAGTATCTGTGTTAATAGCACTGTTCTTAATGTAGAGATTGATTTCTTTGTTTTTGCAGGAGTAGTGCTTTTTGATAACTGGGCATAGCATGTACATGCACTTTTCTTTGCCTATGTGCATTCTGTATATTTTATTTATAATCTGTTAGTAGAATGTGCTTTAGAAATGAGCGCACAGAGCACACTTGGGTTTGTAAGGCAGTGTTATTGGATGTTGGGAGATAGAAGAAATGCTTTGTTTGCTATTTTTAGAGGGTAAATGGCAGGAATTGTATGGAAAAGTATGCAATGTATGTATTTGTGAAGGTGTGGGAAATAAATTAGAAGGATTTGATGGGGTCGGCAGCTTATTACTTAGTGGGTGATTACGAAAGTACTGGGTGATTCTGTGGTGCTTGGAGATGGGAGAGTCTGAAATAAAGTAAAGGTTGCAAGGAAGGACCTGGTGGTTGTGTTGCAGACTGAAGGGAAGGGGGGATATGCTGTATGTCTTGCTTTACAACATTGTACATAGTTGTAGATGATGTGATAGATATGACTGCACTTGTGCATAGTTGAATGCTGTTGTGAAATCTAGTACGGAATGGGCAACCAGCTGGAATGAGAGAGCTGTCTAGATTGGAAGAACAGTTGTAAAGGCAGTGGTGTTGATTCAGCTGGGAGCCTTTCAAATGATATTGGCTACCTGTGTGCATAAATAAAGATGCATCTACTCATCCTGGCTGCGTGTCACTTTATAACACACTAGAAAGCCATAATTAAACTGTTATTTCTCCCATCTTGTAACATTAAATGACACTTTGTTAGATAGCTGTATGTGTTGTGTCTGATTACTAATATAGTCATTTGTAAAGGAAGTTGAAATGATAGAATGTATGTGAAACATGCAGAATGTCTATAAAGGAAAATGTATGTACATTTTATGCACTATAATGCATTAAATGCTATCATGGTTGAAATGTAGTTAAATATGTGGCAGTGGTTACAGAAATAATAGAATGAATGAAGAAAATAATAGTTTGCACATTGCAGTTAATAATATGGGTAAATAAAAATTTGGAGAGCAGACAGTGCAAGTGACACTTGATCATAGTAGATGGGAGAAATGACAGTAAGCTTGTTTTACAGGTTGCACAGGGTAAGTAGCAGTTACTTTGTTTATATGCATTTATACAAGAGATGTACATGTACCATACATGCCAATCCTCACGATTTCGGTGGGAGACTCCCAATTCTTCAGTGAAATATATTGTTTTATTTTTCACGTTCTCCCGCCGAAAATACATCTTTGCCCAATGCATTCTTATGACACAAATGTCTCCCGATTTCTCTGAGGAAATGCCCCTCCCATGTGGGTCGGAATGTTGGCATGTATGATGTACTGTGCAAAAGATATTCATACCTGTACTTTGTGTTCATGCATGTGGATGTGCATGAATCTGCAAGTAGAAATGTTGGAGAGTTTACTAGTAGTTGCTGTAGGTGCTTGGCAGTCACAGCGCAATTGTACTTGGAGTGATCAACAGTACATCTAAAGTGCTGAATTGTGATGATGGAGTTAGATGTAGAGGTCTTGCATGTGATTGGTGGATGGTTACGTGGCTGCTTAACAGTAGCCAATGAGGGAATGGTGCAGAGAGTGAAGGGCTGCCCCAGTGTTACTTACGTGCTCCGCGGACAGCGCAGCTGTTCGCAGACAGAACATGCCACATCCGGGGCTTCCGAGCATGAAATGGGAGTGTATTTTGAGGATTAGCCAATCAGATTTTGAGGGTCTGCTCCGTATTGAGAGAGGCTGTGTGTAGTGAAGATGGCGGAGGTGGAGAAAGTCAAGGTGGTGGTGCTTGGAGATACGTTTGTGAATGGTTTGGAGCAGTATACAAAATGTCGGAAATAATTTTGATGTAAAAGGAGTGAGGTGGTGTGCAGCACTGTGCCTGGTTTCAATTTGCATGCAATGGTAGAAATTTGTGGAGATATGGCTAGGGTTAATAGTCCACATGTGGTTGTTCTGCACTGTGGTGGTTTTCATTTGGGCTAGGTCAGTGCCCCTACTTTGTTAAAAGATCTAGAAAACTAAACTTGGTTCAGGCAGTAATGCAACTACTTCCAAATGCCAAGGTAATTTTTTTCTGGGTTGGTACCTAGGGCAAAATGGGACAATAGTTATTTTTTTGTCCTCAGCCAAATATTGCTAGGTGTTTAATCAACCTAGGCATGTTTGCTTTTATGCTTAGAGCTGGTATGTTCTTTTGCAACAATAACATTGACTCTGGTAATGTTGATTACTTAAAGAAGATGGCATGTCTTTATCTTTTGTGGGAAATGCCTTGCTGTTTTGGAACATAAGGGTTGCTTTGGCGAAGCTAATGTGAAGATTTGTGGAGGAAAATAAGGAAAAAAAACAACAATACAAAATAAATGGTGTTTCTGAAGCATCTGCAAAAAAAATACAAAAAAACGCTCTTTTCAGAGCCAACCTCAAAGGGGAAATGGGGCACACTATTCAAATTTTTATTCCTCATGCTCAGATTTTTCGAGTTTTCCGCCGATAGCGAGTATTACATATGGGATTTTTGAGGTTGAGAGGGATGCAAATGAGGCGTAGCACAGCAAGAGATTGTTCAATAGGTTTTACTGGGTGTGATGTGTGAGCAGAGAGTTTGTTAGAAAGTCGTTTCAGAAAGCAGATTGTCTGTATTTTTGGAGATTTGGGGATAAATTGGTTGGAGGTGCATGCAGATCGCTCATGTGGAAGTGCACTGGCATGGAGTGTGTGGAATGAAGTGGCTGGATTTGGTACCTCTTTGGGCTACTTTGGTGAAACGGTGTCATCCAGACATTATTATTATTCATTGTGGAGGGAACCGTTTAGGACATGTGTCTGGAATCTCTTTGCAATTTGCAATGAAAGGAGGACTTGGGAAAGTCATGGACATGTATCCAAACTCCAGAGTAATTTTTTCCCGTATTGCGCAGAGACAAATGTGGCTGCGTTCTTCTTCATTTGGTCCACAAATGGAGAAAACAAGGCACAATGTTAACAAGGCTGTCTGTGCCTTTTTGAGAGATGTTGGTATGTCCTCTTTTCACAATGAAAACATTGTTTCATAGTACACACATTTTTCGCAGAGATGGAGTACATCTAACTTATGCCGGCAATCACATTTTTTGCGAAATATACAAAATGCTTTGCAACCTTTTTTGGAATTACAGCAATCCATTTTGCAACAGGAGTTGGCCATTTGAAGTTTTCGAAACACAAAAAAAAGAGCCACCGCTTCCTCCCAGAGAAAAGTGCAATGGTTGTGACAGAGCAGCACTGCACAGATTTTAGATGTCCACGGACTTCTAAAAATGCACAGGGCCCTGCTCATTTCAGTGACACTTCTCTTTTTGAACTGTGAAAGGCAGCTCTGAAAAGAGCCTTTTTTAAATATTTTCTTTGGTTTTTACGACACACAAGGAAAGGAAGGGAAAGGAGGGTAAGGAATGGACACACACCACAGGGATAAGAAAGGGCAGGTGGAGAGAGAGGAAGATTTAGGGTGGGCCTTATTCAGGTAGTTAGCAGTTCTTCTCATACTCTTTGACCACAGTCTCGAAAGCACTTCGAAGATTCTCCCCCTGCAGAGGACTGCGTCGCAGTACATGCACAATACTATGACCTTCGAAAGGTAAGGATCAACAGCATCATGTATGGCCTGCAAGGCAGCTGGAGGGATGCGCTGCCCCACAGAAGTGTCTCTGTTGGTGGCAGGAGCAGAAACTGAGGATGCTGCAGCGGAACTCAACCTACTATGTTTATCGCAAGGTACAACCTTACGAATAGCCCCACTGTGGAACGACTTTAGGTGCTGCTTCATTGATGTAGTACCATAGCTGTACAAACCCGGTTTTCCACGACTTAGCACCATCTTGCACTGATTGCAGGTCACCTTGTGTGCACATGCTATTGGTACTCCATCAACAGTGGTAAATAACCTCCACACCCAAGATTCACGGTGAGAACTAGTAGTAGGGACCTCCACTACCTCATCCTCTTCATCACTCTCCTCTGTATCCTGACACCTGTTCAACTCTGCAGGCCCTCGGGGAGGTGTTGGTGGTGGAGGGGGTGGGGGTGCTGCTGAGACAGCACTAGCAGCAGCCATGGTGCCATTAGGACAGCTGTTTCAAAGAGCAAGAGCAATCCAATGCAGCAAGGAGCAGTTTCTGTCCTAGAAGCCCAAAAACAAAATACGGAGCAGATCTGGGGTATGGCCTTTTATAGGGCTCCTGGGAGGCACTTTGCGGACACCCACGCTGTCCCCGAACATTTTGAACATCAAGAAAGGGCTCAAAAAATTCCAAAAGGTATGCAGATCGCCAGGGCATTGTGTGGGACATGTGCAAGGGTGAACTTTCACAGGAAAATACCTTGTATTGCTGAAAAAAACACTTTTTAGGTGTCTGGAGGCCTGGACAGTGTTTGTTCCACTTAGCGTGGGTGCAGTCAGATGATGACGTCGAGGACATGTTGGAGAATGGGACGGCTATCCGTAGGACACCAAACGTGCGGAGTCGGGTCTACGCATGCATGCAGGTGTTCTACGGACAGTGTTCCAGTCCCCGAAGTAATTAAAAGTGCGACACACAAGCTGCGGACAGTTGCGGACAGGCACGATGTTCGTAGGGGCAAGGGTGTGCTACACATGCGCGCAGGTGTTCTACTGACAGTGTTCAGGTCCCCGAACAAAACAAATGTGCGTCAGAACTTGGCGGACGGGCTAGGAGTTCAACAGACATATGAATTCTGGTTATGGACAATACGAACAGGGGGAATGTTCTTAGGACACTTTATTTTGCATAGCTACGAACATGTGGATGTCTTTAGTGTTCTGCGGACACCCCCATTTTGACTACGGACAATTGAAATAGGTATAGTGTCCTTAGGACACCACCATTTTGGTTAATGGCGGACAGGCAGACATCTTGTGTGTCCTAAGGACACTAAGGACACTTCCATCTTGATTGAGGACAGTGCAAACAGGTATAGTGTCCTTAGGACACCCCAATTTTGGTTAATTGAGGACATCCTGGATAGTCGCGCTGTCCGCGGACACCCTAACTAACTTTTTTTTTTTAAAAAAAGACACAGAGGAATATACTAACAATACACTTAAAATAATTATTGTATAAACGTATAAAAATTATGAAAGAGGGGGGGAAGTAGAAACTGAAACAAATACAGGGGAATTAGGGGTTTGGACATGATGGATGGTAGGGGAGGAATGGATAGAAGTCTCATTGTAACGCTTTTCTTGCTGGGGAGGGTTTGGGATAGTTGGCTGGGACATGGAGAGGGGGAACAGGTACATGTGGGACAGTGATATTGAATTTTTTCTTTTATATGGTCCTCCCCAAAGTTTTATTTTTAAAATAATAACATTTTTCATTAACAGATCAATGTTTAGCTCTATTTGTTGCAGAGGATTTTCTAACATCTCTCTTGGTATATTATTTTTAATGTCTGTATGGCCTGTTTAAAAAAAAAAAAAAGAAAATCTGTTAAGTACACATAAAGTAATGGTTATTAATTGGCTTTTATAGAAAAGTGTAGTGTCTACCATTAGTATCACTGTCTTCACTCCTTTCCTCCTGAGGGAAATTTTTCTCCAGTAATTACTGGACATATATATATTTATATATATTAGTTTTAGTGTACCTAATACAGAAACTTTATAAATATACACAATGTAGTGTACTCACTAGTTTCTTGCTAGGTTTTGCTGTTACTGCGGCGTAGGTGTCCTGTTGATTTTTGCTGTGCAATTTCTGTGAAGTAATTCTGTTGGAGGCATATTTATTGTGTTTTGGTATATTCCACTATGTTGCATATGCTGTGTAATTGGACTGTTAGTGTCTTACATATACAGTTTCACTTCTTATTTATTATTGAATGTAATTTATTTATGTGCTGCTTTTTGAACATGTTTAGTGTTTATTTTGGATGATCTAACAATGTAAGATGCCCCCTGAGTTTTTGGACAGTGTTGATGTTGTCCGAGTCCGTTGTAGTATCTATCATACGAATGGTGGCTGCCTGATCTCTATGAGACATGCCTGACCACATCATGGCATGGAGAGATCAGAACATTAAGAAATGAAGTCACCGGAGTTCCAGAATGAAGCACGGAATTGAATCACAACCATCCGGCTCTTGATGCTGCAAGTTGTCTCCCTCCTTATCTCTACTTATAACTTAATGATTAATAATAAATAAAATATTTATTTATATTACACTGCCGTCCCCGTTTCACTTATTACCCTTATTACGGCCTACTTCATTGGCGACGAGGATGGGATGCTGTTAACGGAGCTGCTCCGCTCATGCCCGAGCGTAGTAGCGGCCCCGTCTTCGTGTTCCTGAAGGTGACGCTGACTTTCATAGCATCTTTTAAAAGCTCTGTGTAGTGCTGCACCCAACCCCTCATTGACAAGTGCGACCATGCAGTCGTTTAAGGTGGTCGGGCCGCGCTACACATTGATGAATCTCATTGCTTAATCCCTGATTCTCCCGTCTGCTTACGTTGTTGACAATTTCGCGCATGCGTGAATGCACCGAAAGAAGAAGACATCCTTAAAGCAACAGTACATCATTTTCTCTAGTGCAAGTTCCTATTTCTTTCACATATTAAAAGTGCTGAAACTCTGTTGGATTAAGACAAGGAACATCACAAGCTGAAGATTTATCTTCTGAAATATGCTAAGGATCCATTTACTTATTGAGATGCAAATGGGAAAAGAAGTAGTTAGTTAACTTTACTTTATTAAAAGTAAACACATACAAATTTATAAGGACCCTGCAGAAAATTTCTGTGCATTGCACACTACGTGGACATCACAATACTCAAGCTGAATTTGAACTTGCACATTTCTGCATCTTAGGGAGTCTTAATTGGATCACATATATACAATATTAATTAAGTATAATTTATCATGGCATTCAGCAGTGTGCCTCCACCTGCTTTCTTTATGCCTAGCACTGATGAACCTGCTTTGCCTTGGAAGAGGTGGATAAAGTCCTTTGAACATTATGCAGGAGTGATTTGCGGTCCCAATTGTAGTGCAGAAAAGAGAAAGTCATTACTCTTGCACTGTTTAGGTCCTGTTGGACAAGAAAAATATGAAACACTTCCAGAATTAACAGATGAGGAGAGTGTGGACCTAAATGAATATCAGCGAGCTGTAAAAAAAAATTGACAAACACTTTGAAAAGAAAGTGAGCATAATATTAGAACGTTACAAGTTTGGCAAACGCACACAGGAGGAGGGAGAAAGTGTGGAGAAGTTTGTCACTGCATTAAGGAAATTATCAAAGTCATGCAATTTCAATGAGCAACTGGACGAGAGACTCAGAGACCAATTTATGTTAGAGTGTCGCAGTAGCAAAGTGAGGGAAAGATTGTGGTCAGAAAGTGATCCTTCCCTTGACACTGTTCTCCGAGTGGCAAAAGAAGTAGAACACACGGAAGAGTGTGTTAAAGAATTGGAGAACAAGATGAAACAAGTAAAAATAGGAAACAGCAATAGTAAAATGCAGGATACACCTGATGAGGAATCAATTTCCATGATCAAGGATAATGCCTTTAAGAAGAGATCTGTCACCAAACAGGGCAATATGTGGAGAACAGATAAAAAATTAAGCAAATATGATCAAAAAAGTTTATCATATGAAGAAAAACGGTCCAGAGAATCGATTAAGGAAACTGGAAAAAAAACGCCAGGGAAGGTGTTACAGGTGCGGCAACGTGAATCATTGGGCCGATGATCCAGATTGTCCAGCATTGAAAATCATTTGCAGTAAGTGCAAAGGGAAGGGTCACTTCTCTAAATGTTGCAGATCACGTGATGATGCCATGAATTGGATAGGAGACAATTCTGATAGTGATTGCAGTGAGAAGGAAAATCAAGAGGATTGCGTGTGTACCATTACTGATGATGATGATGAAGAGGTGTTGGAAAGTCCCATTGATGGCAATGAAGTATGTATGATGATTGACACCGGCGCAAAATATACACTCCTACCGAGGCAATTGTGGAACAAGAATAAACATGAGTATTTACATGAAACGGATATCAATCCTAGAGCTTATGGAGGTGTGAAGATCAATGTCATTGGTTGGCATTGGGGAAAATTGAAATTCAAGAACAGAAATGCCAAAGGTAAGATATATATCACTAGTGAAGGGAAAACAGCTCTACTCAGCTGGACTCACCAGAGCAAATTACGAGTGAAAGTGGATTCCACCAGTGAGGAATCAGTTTTGTCTATAAGTAGTGATAATTCTGAATTAACTAATGACAGTGATGTTATACGTAAGGCTGGTTTGATACAGGTTTTCCGTGATAAAATAGGATGTCTCCAAGGATATACCCATCAGATATTACTCAAACCAGACAAGAAACCCGTAGCTCAAAGATTAAGAAGCATTCCTTTAGCTGTAAGAGAAGAAGTCACTAAGGAGATAAAGAAGATGGAAAAAGATGGAATTATAGAAAGTATTGATGCCAGTGAATGGGTTTCTCCACTAGTTATTATAAAAAAGAAATCAGGAAAACTCAGAATTTGTGTTGACTTGCGCGAATTGAATAAATGTGTAATACCTGATCGCCATCCCTTACCTAATATACAGGAAATTGTTTCCACAATTGGACCCTCTAAAATATTTTCAACGTTCGATCTATCTTCTGCTTACCATCAGATTAAACTGCACAGAAGTTCAAGGAAACTTACTGCTTTCATAACTCCTGATGGGCTGTATCAGTTTAAAAGAATGCCCTTTGGATTGGTGTCGGCAGCGTCAGTTTTCCAGAAGGTTATGTATAGCATGTTCAAGAATACTGAAGGAGTGATTTGTTTTCAAGACGATATATTGATTCATGCTGTCACTCAACAACTACATGACGAGAGGCTATTACATGTATGTAAAAAATTACACGATGCAGGTATGACATTAAGCAAAGACAAATGCAAGATAAATTGCACAGAAATTGAATATTTGGGACATAAAATTACAGCAGAAGGGATTTTTCCAAAACCACAATTGGTCAATACCATTGTGGGGATGCCGAGTCCGAATAACAAAGATGAGATTCGTACATTCATTGGTATGGCTGAATATTACTCAAAATTTGTCAAGGATTTTGCCATCCACACTGTCCCATTACGAGAAGCACTTAAGAGGAAATCATTTGAATGGAACATGGAATGTGAAAGTGAATTCAATTTTATAAAAAGTGCGATAAATTCTGCTCCTGCATTGAAGAATTTTTGTACCAATGACAAGATTATCATCACTACAGATGCCAGTAACATAGGCTTGGGGGCAGTGTTGTCTCAAGAAAAGGATGGTCAGGAAGCAATAATCGCTTTTGCATCAAGATTGCTTAAGGGAGCAGAGACTTCATATGCCACTATAGAGAAGGAAGCGTTAGCTATTAAGTGGGCATCTGACAAGTTTAGAAGCTTTATATGGGGAAACCAAGTTGAGTTTCGAACTGATCATAAGCCTTTAACTCAAGTATTCATGTCTAAAGGTCTCAATAAAGTATCCAACAGGATGAGAAGATGGGTAATGATGTTGCAAGAGTTCAACTACACTGTGATATATGTTCCAGGAATTAGGAATGTGTCTGCTGATTGCTTATCTCGATTGACTAACATTTCTGAGATTGTTGATGAAGATGAAGACAATGAAGTTGTCTTTTGTGTAGAAACCTCTTCCATCTCTAAGGATGTTTGGAATTACGCTGAATCTAACGATGATAACATCAAGAAATTGAAAAAATTAATTCAAAGCCAAGGTTTTATGAAGAAATCAAAATTTGAAGAGGATGGATTGAGTGTTTTTTGGCCTGTTGCAGATGAACTGCATGTTCCAGGTGATTTTGTAATGAGAGGAGATAAAGTCATCCCTCCGAGGGATCTGCGTTTGAAGATTATAGAACTGGGTCATGAGGGTCATCAAGGAGTGATAAAGACCAAACAAAGAATTAGGAACGACTATTGGTGGCCTGGGTGCGACCTGCAGATTGAGCGATTTATTAGGGAATGTATCCTTTGTTGCGATGATGAAAAAAGATGTGTGGGCTCTAGGCAACCAATGGTTATTACTGATATTCCCAGTAGTGTGTGGAAGGATATAAGCATGGACATTTTAGGTCCCATATGTTGCAAAGGTGTACAAAAATATTGTCTGGTAGTCATAGATCTACTCACCAGGTGGGCAGAGATTTTGATTGCCCCTAGTATCACAGGTAAAACTGTAGTTGAATTTTTATCAAAGGTATGTGAGAGGGAAGGATACCCGGGAAGTATTCTTTCCGATAATGGTACTCAATTTAAGTCTAAAGAAGTGGCAGAATTCTGTAAAAAATATGCTATTGAGCACAAGACTAGTTCTATTTACCATCCTCAAACTAATGGATTAGTAGAACGATTTAATAAAATATTGAAAGAAACCATCAGAATGGCTTGGGCCAATGGGATGGATTGGGAGGATGCGGTCAGGGAGAAAGTAATTGCCCATCGCTTTACCCCACACACCAGTACAGGTCTTTCTCCCTTTGAGTATAGTAGGGGAAGAAAAGCAAACACCAAGTTAGCCCCCATTTGGCTCACAAAGGAGAATAAGGAAATGGAAAGGAATTTAGTCCATGTAAAAGACAAAATTAGGCAAACACAAAAGAGAAACAAAATAAACTATGATAAGAAAGTACGTAGCAACAAATATGATATGTCTACAGCTGTTGGTAAGTTGGTCAAGGTGTTACTTCCTCCTGCTCTAAGAAATGGACCATGCAAATGGTCCAATCCTATTAGAGTTGTAGAGGCTTTTCGTCATGCTGTCAGGACAGAGGACAAAAGGATATGGAATGTAGAAAGAATTTGGATGTGTGAAAGTAATGAGTGTAACGAGAAGAATAAGAAAAATGTAGATCAGGATATAGTCAGAAATGATAAAGTTTATAGAAATTTAAACAGTAAGGTGAAGAATAGTGCTGTTGAGAAGAAGTGTGATAACAATTTTGAGCAACTTCAATTTTCCTTGCCAACCACCTCCAGACATGGTGGAGGCATGTCCAGATCTGGCAGATCCTATCGTTTGCCGAAAAAGATGGAGGACTATGTGGAGTTTACATGAACCAGATGTGAACTTAGTTCCATGAGTTTCTAGTATATAGTTTGTGAACAATATAAAGGAAAGGAGATGTGTAGTATCTATCATACGAATGGTGGCTGCCTGATCTCTATGAGACATGCCTGACCACATCATGGCATGGAGAGATCAGAACATTAAGAAATGAAGTCACCGGAGTTCCAGAATGAAGCACGGAATTGAATCACAACCGTCCGGCTCTTGATGCTGCAAGTTGTCTCCCTCCTTATCTCTACTTATAACTTAATGATTAATAATAAATAAAATATTTATTTATATTACACTGCCGTCCCCGTTTCACTTATTACCCTTATTACGGCCTACTTCATCCGTCCACGAACAGGCGCATGGTCCGCAGATCTCAGACCCACTAGCGCAGTTAGGGGTTTCAGTATGTTCTATGTTTTATGTATATAAACTAAGGGCATCCTAGTAAACATTTATCAAATGTACATTATCTATATTCTTTAAAAAAAACTCTGTTACAAGAACGTTATTGTTAAGTTGCGCTACTAAAAACCTATGAAATTCAGTAAAAAACGTTAAAGGGACATTATGGTTCCAAGTAAAACCCAAAAACCCCTGAAATTCGCCAGTTTTGGTAAGCTAAGCAACCATAACTCGCACCACCACCGTGCACTGCTAAGACTAACACCCAGGACATCAAAGAGGACTTCACAAATGTCATTGATTACATCACTGATGACATCACATGTGCATTTACCTTTCATGAAAAGTCTGTACAAGGGGTTCTGCATTAAGCAATGTAGTGATACAAATAGCATTCTATTATGAAGTTCTTTAGTATACTAAGATACTCATGTAGACACATAGGCATTGTGTGGAGCATACATGATAGAGGTGCAATATTAATAATTTTGCCATGTTGAATAGTAAAATGATAAATGCTTTCTTATTAGAGTTTTGCGTACTGTGAAATATTTAATAAGTAGCTAGTTAAACCCAGTTACTACATAATTGCATTATTGCAAACAAAACAGAAACAGACAACAACACATACAAATATGAGCATATACAGGGAAAATGAAGTAAACAAGAAAACATCAGTATTACCAGACAATCTTCATAACCTAACTGATTATCTTCATGCACAGAAATGATTGCTCTGCTTCAAAGCTACTACTTCCCTATGTACAAGTATCACATGATGTGACTGGACCTTAAGGAAAGTATTGTGAATACAATGCATACAAATATGAGCATATCCAGGGAAAGTACAGTAATAAATGGCAGAACTATAAAAAAGTGATGATAACCTTACTGATCATCTTCATAAATACAAAACATTGCTGTTGTGTTTTTCCCTATGTATATGTTTCATATGCTGTGAGTGAACCCCAAGTGAATTACTGTAAGAACATATTTGAAGTATAAGTCTACAAATATAGTGCTCTTTGAATTTTTAGTTCCTGACTGTTACTGGCCTAGATATGTCAGTAAAGAGAAACAAGAGGGAGCCAGACATGTGATGTCGTCAGTGATGTCATCAATGGCATTTGTGATGTCATCGTTGTCCATTTGATGAGACAGAGAGATCACTCGAGACTGGTGGTTATAAGCATTATTAACGAAATTGGCAATTCCCCTTGAAGGACGCCCAAAAGTGCCTTGTGTAGCAGGAACACAAAACGGGAATCCATCAGTAATTATGTCCCGTGAGCACATGGGTTCCTGCAGAAAAATGACATTAGGATACTCATTAGGCGGAGTTGCAGTAAGCCATATTGTGAAGTTCTTGAGGCCACAACAATTCCAGGAAATGATCTTCAATTGGGCTGGGCTAGGGTTGCTTTGTTACTTTGGCCATTTCAATGATAGAGGACAAAAATAGAGCTAACCAAGTGATATTAGATGCAGCTCCTACCAATGCGGAAATCTGTGAAATTAAGTCCATATTCTGAGATGCATAATGTGAAACCCTTAGGTCCCCTAATTCACTAGCTATAACAGATGGAAGTGGTTCTTAGAGCAATTATGTGGCCTCTTCAACTGTGCGAAGTAGCTCAAGCCTTAACCCTCACATTTTGGAATATTTCCTATGCTCCCACAATAATTTCAATATAATCGGACTGCGGAGCACAAATTATACTATGGTTGCTATGATTGGCCTGCTTTATTCACTCTATATCATCTGAGGGGAGTGTGCGAAGTTGAGGACCAGATTTAAAGATGTTAAAGAGGAAGGAACGATTCAGTCTCTGCTGCCCGTTTTGCTTTGGGTCACTACGCCATCCTAAAATGTAGGGAGTATCCGAAGCAAAATCCGTAACCTCAGCACCATTTTTGGGATCCTCTGAATCATCAACACTAGATGGACTCCGTTCAGGTACAGAGTTCATTGCATTCCCATTGTAGGTTATAGTTGAAACTACCCTTATTGGAATTGTATTTTCGTTGCCATTAGAAGAGTTTATGGGAATATGTACATGTACCTTTTTAAATCAGGTTGGCTATTTGAGTCAATTGCCATAGAGGGCAATAAAGGCACTTGAGAACTCCCTGAATGTGCTAAATTGGACAACAACTCTGCTGTGACGCATGGACCCCTTTGCGGGACTTCAATGGGCAAAGTCACCTTATCATTACTTGCAGCAGATTTACGAGTGATTTTCTTCAGAGTAATGGGATAATTTGTAGAATGTTACCGTTGTTTAAGAGAGGATAATGGCGGAGGTGTTTTTTAACATCTTTAGCATGGATGTGTGATAACTCCACTGCTGCATTATTGATTCTTAGGTCGCCCTTTCTTTCTTGCATATCAAGATCTAGGACTTGTTTAGATTCCTCGTTTAATTGATTAAGATCCGTAACTGCATCATTTGCAGATATGTTTACTAGATTTTTCATGTTGGAATTACTGGCACAACCTTTTTCAACTGAATTTCTTTTTTTCTTTATTTTTATTTTTTTGCTTTTTTTGGGATTATTGCTATCGAGACAAGCTGTAGATTGTTTTTTTACATTATTATTTCTTTTAATCGCTCTTCCATGTGAATGCCTCATTTTGCGTGAAAATTGCTTCACATTGGCACCCTTAGATGTATTGCCAGTACATGGTTCATTGGGTTCAACATCATTGGCCACAGTCATAGGTAGTTGTTTCATAAAATCTGCGGCTGTGGGAAATTTCTGATTGGCAGCTTGCTCGATAACTTCTATTAATGTAGTAGGACTGTTTGGGGAATCATCATCAGCGCCATCATCTACAGCCCCTAAAACAACTGCCGGGGTAGCTTCTTTTATGATATTTTGAACACATGAGCGTTTAGTAATTAGGCGACAAATACGTCATCCAGTTTTAAACAATTAAGCTGAATAGCTTCCAATAACATGACAGACGCAGTATTAGATGAAGGGATAGGAGGTACAACATCTGTTGAAGCTACTTTTGCATAAAATCGCTCAATATGTTGGTCCGGTACTTATTTCCCGTAGTTTGTGTACATTTAGAAGATGTCTGGGGTGCTGAAGGTGGAAGATGTTTTACAATAAGTGAATCAAGGATATCCATTTTCTCCGACTGGTGGAAAGTATGGGCTAACATGAACATGTACTAGGTTCACAGGATAACTCTACAATCATAGATTTCAGAGTATCCAAATGGATACGTGTCGGATCATGCCCCTTATCAAGCAAGCTCAGGATGCTTGTTACAACTGGAAAAGTATGTTCATCTTGTTCAGGTTGCAGACGGGGGTCATATTTGTTTGATTGTGCTATGGAGCCTTGACTATCATTTTGTTTAGAATAGTGTTCCAAACCTTCACTTTCAGCAGAATTATATAATTGTTTAGGTACAGTAGCAGACTGACTTGATAGGGTCATTTGTTTATTTGATGATGGTGATCTAGTAGAGGGTCGACTTGGTAAGGAAGGGTAGTTACTAGGCAGCCCATGCATAGGATTCAAGGAAATATTCCCTTGAAGATTATGGATACAAATGCTTTCAAACTCCTGAGAGTAAAAAACATCATTGGTGAAGCAGGATCTAATGAAAATCTACACCGTTTCCCCCCCCCATTCTTTTTGTGAGGTGGGTGCCAATATAGAGACGTCAGATATACCATTATTGCAGGTTTGCCCTATACTTTGGTTGGCATAGTCCGCTTTTAAGTCACTATTCGGCATAATTGACCCTAATACAGGTTTGTGGCTAATAATAGTTTCAATACTTGTTTTTAGCCTTATACATGTTTAAGATGTTGTTGGGTTCAATGGCCAGTGATTGCTGACTGTAAGGGGCAGTGTTTTTGTCCATGGCCGATCTATAAAAAGAACATCTTGGAAAACATGCATATCACATTCTTGACTAGAGTCATGTGTTTGTGATGGAGCTGTGAGATTGAGGCTTGAAAGCGCATTAACAGTTGAAGGCTGTTTACCGCTTTGTAGACTACCCACCATAGTGAAATCGCCGCCTTCACAGTGTTCACAGCCAATTTGTAAAAGAAGTAACGTTCTAAACCACAAGGGTAACAGGCATGCAGTAGATAATCAAAAATTAAAAACATTTATTGCAATCGGCGCGTTTTAAGCCCACGTGTCACTTATCATGTTGAGGACAACCCGACATATAAATTCAGTTTCAAGCTTTACAGCGTTCACGCTATTTTTGGAAATACAACTAACTATATGGACTAGTACAACACTAACTAAGCAATATACAGAGTTTTACACCCCCCGCCCCCATCACCTCGCAGCCCAACAGCCCAACAGCCAAGACACCTCAGCACACTTCTGAGATGCGCATGCACCAGAGTTTTATGGATTGGTGGAAGCAATGTTGGCAGCTCAGGACGAGGAGTTAGAAATGATGTGTCTGCTGAGTGAATGTTTCCACTGCTATGCGACTTCTTCTAGCCGATTGGTCGTCGCTAGCAATAAGGAAACAGAAGCCCAAAGTATTGGCATATCAGCCCAACAGCCAAGACCCTTCAGCACACTTCCGGATACATCCCGGCAAAGAATGTCTAACTCAATACCCAAGCATCTCCGCATATGTAATACATTTTTTAAGTTCAAAGCTTAACTAAAACGAGAACCACAGGTTTCCTTACCTGTGCAGAGCCTATTCATGGTGCATTTGTGAATCGCGTTTGTTATTTTCCAATCGCCGCTGTGGCGATCGTCCTACCTCTATCTCTGTGTATTAAGCCAAAGCGGCTCAGAGATTAAAGAAGGACTAAAACTTCAAGTGCAACACTAGATGTATGTCCAAGTTAGCCCATAAGCTACACCATGAATAGAATTTTCAGGCGAACTGACTCGCCCAGCCTGATGTATCCATAAATGGTGCCTACTATGCTTGAAAAACACTAAGTGGCGTAATGCCGATCCTTTAGCGATGCAAACAAATATATTTCCAAAACCTTGATTTGAAACAAAATACATAGTTGTAAATCAACTATTCATATTGTGGGGGGCTAGTATAATGTAGAAGAAGAGAATCTTCGACTTAGTGCAACGTGTAAAACATGTGAGGCAAATTTCTAACCTCTCAATCATAGCATAGCTCGATCTAGTTATACACCTAGTACATCAATGATGCTTGCTAACCTAAAGTCGGGTACAGCTAAGAGGGACCACTATAAAAGCTGGCTCCATTCCTCCTGGTTATTCAGTCCATTGACATGGCTCTGTTTGATACATCCACCATAATTCTCTTTGGGATAGTTTAATGGCTGCATTACGACAGTCAGTACCACAGAATCTTCCGAATACCCACCATTTAAGATCTTCTGGGCTGTGTTTTTCAGCCAAAAAAATATGTTGCTAAGGGTGAAGAGACACTGTATGTCCTAATCCTGGATTTGTGTTCTGTGATTCTAACTTTCACCGGTCTAGAGGTTTTACCTTTTATATGTCCTGTTACAAGGGCAAGTGATGGCATAAATGACGTTGTAACTATTACATGTCGTTAGGCTTCTCAATATCCAAGTTCTTCCGTATGATTCTAATGGAACAACAAGCTGAAGTCAATCCACAGTTATTACATCCGCCACATGGCGAATGGCCCAAAACTGGTGCCATACCCCACATGGAAGTGAGAGTACATGGTTTTGATTTTACTGACCCGATCTGCATTGGATAACCAGTCTTTTCGATTCCTAGCCTTTTTAAAGGCAAACATTGGACGCAATAGGCTAGGATTGTTGAGTTGCAATAGAGGCCAATGTTTGACACAGTGAAATGTATTGTATACATTGAACATATAGGCCAGTCAATCCTTTATCTTTTCTCTGTTTTCCTTATTGAAACGGTTTTGTCTTGATTTAGTTTTTAGTTCTTTTTTTCAATTGTTTCAACAGTCTAGGAGGATAAACTTTTGGAGAGGCGTTCTGATATCAAATTGGATTGAACTGAGAAATCTTCTAATCTCGTACAGTTTCTCCTCGCTCACAAAAATTGGCTGTATTGAATATTCTGTCTAAGTGTCTGTACATGAATGCTGTCGTACCTCAATATGATGTTTCTATCTATCTCTTTCCGGAATAGATCTACTATGAGGCGACCATTTTCCTCGGATGTGCCATGAATAGGCTCTGCACAGGTAAGGAAACTTGTGGTTCTCGTTTTAGTTAAGCTTTGAACTTTAAAAATTAATTACAAATGTGGGGACGCTGGGTATTGAGTTAGAAATACCCAAGATATAAGCATAATGCCTTGCTTCCTCCAGAAACGGAGAAACGGAGGCTATTGTCTATATAATAATAATATATGCTATTTCCGCAGAACTCTGTCCTGATCTTTCAACCTCTGTCCAAGCCCTTTCAGCTAAAGAAATATTTGTAAGTGTTTATCCCGTGAGACGCCATGCTTGTAGTTTTCATTGTTATACACATGATGCAGCCAGAGAATATCATATTATATAATACCCTTGAGACCGTGCAAACTATTCCGGCTAAGGCCACTGAGCAAGAGCTTCAGGAATGGAAACCGACTAGGGAAATATGTATATGGTTGTTGGCTAGACACGCAAGATGGGGGGGAAATGGAAATGACCACATATGTATTCTTCTTTTTCTGTTTTTTTACCATACTTTTTATTGGCATTATTTAAGAAATACAACAAACCCCCATGACCTCTTCGTCCCCTAAACCCCAACACTGACACAGTAAGGACAGTCGGTAAATACTTTTCTCCACGTCCCCACGACCGCTCTAGAACACCTATCTACTAAACCACTCAACAGCAGTTCCCTCATCATTCTCTAGGCCGGGCCCCTCATCTCCTAACCCGACTACTCCTTTGCCCCTAACACTCCCTGGGCATCCCTGGATCCACTCCTCTTGTTCTTTGTAGATGACAGGTGGGAGCACCCCCGTAGGCTAACACCAGTGCTCACACCAAGCCCAACAATTGCAGTCTCTGACCAAGCAGTTTGTGAGTCCCTTTGAAGAAATTGCACAAACTTATGTCCCACTTCATCAAGAATGTTTGGTGGTCCCCGTGGATCGAGTAGGTCACCCATTCTAGAGCAACAAAATTACACATGTTACCCACCAATTCTTGCTCAGATGGGGCACATTTCTGCTTCCATTTGCATGCCACCAGCAGCATGAATTCCGTACGCTTTTTTTTTTTACTCTTGAGGGTAGGTTTTCCATTACTGCACCCGTCCCTAATATAGCCTCCCCCACATTACCTGAAACCTGGAAACTAAAGATCTTGCTTATTGCTACACAGACCATGTCTCAAAATGGTTGCAACACTGAGCATTCCCACCATATGTTTCCAGGATCCCACCTCCCCGCATCCTCTCCAGCATAGCGCTGATGTATGTGGGTAGTACCTGTGCAGTTTCTCGGGTGTGAGGCGTGAATAGATCATGACCTTGACCCACATCTCCTGAACTTGCATGGCCCGTGTAAGTTTGGGAATACTTGTCCAAAGCTGAGCCCACTGCCCATCTTCCAACTGATGGGCCCACCGCTGCCTCCCACTGGGTCATATATGCCCATTCCGGGGTCCCCAGGCCCTCTGAAGCAATTTTGTATAGTGTTCCCACCAGGTGTTTGTTACCTGTGTCTGTTGTGACATACTTCTCAAAGGGAGTAAGGTCCCTAGTGGCCACCATTTTGATTGAAAGATTCAAGCACCAGTGTCTCATTTGTGAATAGCGGCATCTCTCCCCTAGCCCGAATTGCACTTGCATTGCTCATAGGATTTAATTTCCTCATCTTCGAACATATCCCTTAGTTTATGGAACCCCGCTTTTTCCCAGCTAGCGAAAGCTCCCTTTTCCTGCTGAGGCGTAACCTGGGTGTTCCCGAATAAGGATGTTAGCAGAGAGGGCAGGGAAGTCAGGATCACCTGCCGCCTCAGGGCGTCCCAGGAGTCCCCCACTAGTGCTGTTATCCAGCCTAAATACATATTTTTGGGTCCTGTCCATCCGCCACCAAATCTCATGGGATTGACTGTGAACCACTCCCGAACTACCCCAATCTGAACCACTAAATAATAAAGTCAAAAATTTGGATCTCCCAACCCACCTTTACCTTTTGGGGCCATGATGAATTTCATAGAGGCTCTGGGTTTCTTATGATTCCAGATAAATGCCCCAACTGGCTTTTCACCATTCCTGAAGAACCCTTGTGGGACCGCCAATGGGAGGGCCATGAAGTAGTATAAAATCTTGGGCAGGATCACAATTTTAAGAAAGTTAATCCTCCCTAGCCACGAAATGGATAGAGGACCCTAGTCCGTTAAGAACGTTCGCACCTTCTCTAATAACAGTACATAGTTCGCCTGGTAGAGGGAGTCTAGCGAGTCCGTAATTTGTACCCCTAAATATTGCACTTGCTTTACGGCCCACTTGCAAGGCACAGGGCCACACATTTTCTGGACTCTAGAGGTAGAGTCAAACAGACTCAACAGTTCTGACTTGTGAGTGTTAATTTTGAGCCCTGCTACTGCCGCGAAGAGCCCCGGTTCCCTCGGAATCACTGGGATTGTCTAGACTGAGACTGTGAGTAGGAGGAGCAGATCATCTGCAAAGGCCATAACGTTGTGCTCTTCGCCACTGAAAATGATCCCCCTAATGTCCACACTCGCCCTGATCTTTTCCAATAACTACTTGAAATAGATTGCATATAATAGCGGGGAGAGAGAGGGCATCCTTGCTTAGTGCCCCTGCGGAGTTCTATCCCCTGAGAGAGGTGCCCATTAATTGTCAGTTGAAGGAGGGGCGTCTGGTAATTAGCTCTAACTAATGAGAGGAACTTAGACCCAAACTGCATGACCTCCATTGTGTGGAAGAGCAATGACCATTCGACCCTGTCGAATGCTTTCTCTGCGTCTAGTGCCAACATCAACACAGAGGTCCTAGATTTGTCAACTTTCTCTAGTAAATGGCACACCCATCTGATGTTATCGAAGGTCTGTCTCTGTTTTAATAAAAGCGGACTGGTCTGGATGGACCAACTTGGGAAGGCGTGTATCTATCCGAGATGATAACACTTTGGTGTAAATCTTTGCATCCAGATTAATGGGTGCTATCGGGTGATATGATCTGCATAATATAGCTTCTTTGCCCGGCTTTGGAATTATTACGACATTGGCTTCCTCCATTGAAGGAGTAATTCGCCCAGCCCTACCAAGCAAGCTATACAGTATGACCAACCGGCGGAGCAGCGTCTCACGAAAGGTCTTGTAAAAGATTGCCAGGAAAACATCGGGTCCCGGGGATTTCCCCAGAGGGAGCGTGGCAATCGCCGCTCTTACTTCCTCGGGGGAGATATCCTTCTCTAGCTCTTCCCTCTCCTGCTTTGTAATCTTGAGAGTGAGCAGTTGGCAAGATAACTGGATTGAACCACTTCTTCTGGTGAATCTGATGAATATAAAGTGGTATAATTGCGAACTTCTCAAGAATATCTGGTAGGATGGTGGTAACCTCCCCCGTTTCCCTCTTTATTTTGAGTATCGTTCTTGTCACCTCTTTCTTTCTTATCTGGCGTACCAAGAGTCTGTCAGCCTTATTCGCCTTCACATAGTAACTCTGTTGTAGGTAATCTAAAGCCTGATCTGCATCTCTGGTCTGCAGCATAGCTAATTGACCCCTGACTAGCCGGTATTCCTTCTACAGCACCCTCTCTGCGTTAACCACCAATCTTTTCCTTATTTGTTTTTTTAGCTTCCATTTCCTCCCAGAGCAGACCTTGCTGTCTATCCCTCTGCCATTTCCTTGTTATGAGTTCCCCCTCATGGTGGCCTTTAAGGCGTCCCATGCCACATGGTCTTGGGGGGGCCCCCACTGTGGAATTAAATCTGAAGAACTCCTCTAGTTTATCCTTTAGCTCCTCGCATATGACCTTGTCCTTCAGCAAGTGACTGGGGAGGGAATCTCCATCGCCACAGCGCCGACTCCCGTCTTCCCCCCCTCCCCCCAGGAGCACTAGCGTTCTGGGGGCATGATCTGTCAGCGCTATTGCCCCAAATTCCACATCTGATATCTCTTCCAGTATCATGCTGGATACCCATGTGTAGTCTATTCTTGAGAGCGTTCTATGCATATGGGAGTAGAACGTGTAGCCTTTGTCCCCCCACCCCCTCAGCTCCCTCCAACAGTCTACCAATTCCAGCTGAGCCATGCACTCCCGTAGCTCTCTAGAAGGCGCCCTTGGTTGTGGAAAATCCTTGCACTTCTGTCGGTCCACAGATCCCACGCAAGATTAAAGTCATCCACCAGTATTGAGTATCCTGTGGCAAGACGTCTCCAGTTTTGCTAGTGCCCCCCCCATATAAACCCAACCTGTCTCATGTTAGGTGCATAGAGTGTTTCAATAGTATCTGATGAGAGCACAGGAAACATGGGGATACGGTGCTGAACTTGCCCAAATGGTAACGTTCCGTTAAGCTGCCAGTTGCAAAATTCCCATGGGGCAGCGCTCATGTGCCCCAAGTAGGGGAGCAAGGGATTGTTGTGGGAATCCTGCGATATCGTGTCTGCGTATACAATATGTGAAGATTGCGTATGTTTCAAGTAATACTGTGTCCCAATTAATAAATAAAGAGCACTCTTGCTCTAGAATTTTGCCAATGGGTCTTGTTGCTAAGGGTGCCGACACGTGTTTCGACCAAAAAAAAGTTTGGTAATTGGTGTCAGGTTATTTATTTTAAACATATGATGAAGCTAAATTTGTGCATGAGAAGAATGAGGTTATGCATGGTGATAGTGTTTGGTGACAAGTGAATTTGGTGGCATACACATTTATCCAACGAGATGGGTGATGCAAGATTAGCATGGGTATATTTTTTGGTTTAAAGTTGGTGGCATTACAAATGTATATTCACAGTAATATACCATTGTACATATTTAGGTCATGTTAGAGTATTTCCACACAATTGTAGGATATGATGTTGCACCAAGGAAGAAAAGAAGGTAGGTTGTAATTGGTGTCAGAGTTTGAGAGAGCTAATGTACTTCTGATCATGTGAGCTGATCCGGGAAAATGCTTAACTAGATTAGTGTTTCTTAATGGTCTGAATGGTGAGGCCTGATGCCCAAGGACTTCTTTTAATAACTGCACTGATTAGTGTTTCTGTGGAACAATGTTGAAAACCGAGCGTTGGTTCAGTGCTGGTTCACAAGCACTTATGTATGGATATGTTTGCGTGCTGTGATGACATTAATAATCAGAAGTGGTGTGGCGCTTGTGCTGCACAAGGAATTTGGGGGTGGTGGTCGAGTTGGTTGAAGGTGTGGTTGTGTATGTGCTAATAGGTGTGCTGGTGAGGGTGCCACATGTGAAAGTTGAATCCCATTTGCTCATTGCTCCAGAGTACTGAAGTGTATGTTAGGTCAGAGGGGCAAATGTGTGCGTTGTTTGAGAGGTGCGTGTGTTGCATATATGGGTAAAATGTGGCAGGGGAGCAACGCGGTGGGTGTGTCAAAATAAACCCAAGGCAATGGCATGTCGGGGCCCCGAGCAAGGCCTCCGAGTGTCGCACAACCAAGTTCTCTTTGAACTTGGGAGATATAGTAATCTCCAATTTGAGAGACACTTTTGAAAAGCAGCTAAAATTCATGCGGCTGCAGCGCATGGGGGGACAAGGGTGGGGGGGGATGGGTGCATCCGCCCATTAATTGAGTGAGGTTACTACCTGCCCGGATGTACGGGGGGGGGCCTTTAGCCAAAGAGCGCCAATAAGTTCTCTTGGAACTATGTAGGGGAGATATAAAGGTTTCAATTCTCTCGCTAAAATAGTAGGGTGGTAGCCATTTGTTGCTGAAGGCAGGCGAGCGATTGGCCAGTTCTATGCTAGAAGTGATTGGCTGTACCTGGTCATGTGGAGGACCTGGGTTGAGGTGTCGTAGTCAGTTGCCATGATGATGCAGATCTGTGACTGACAAAAAACGTAATTTGCATCCCCAATGTTGAAAGTGAATTGGGGGGGGGGTGTGTTTAAGGACTTGGTCTAGGGGGATAAATCTGTCACTTGTCACAGACCAGATGGAACAAACTGAATGGATGGAACAAACCGAGCGGATGATCAAATAGAGTATCTGGAACGGATAGAGGGTTAAACAGATGAGAGAGATGGAACGGATGTAATAGAATGGATGAATGGAGTGGATGGTGAAATGGATGGAACGGATGTAATAGAATGGATGAATGGAGTGGATGGAACAGACAAATGGATGGAACTGATGGAGTGGACGGAATAGATAGAGTGGATGAAACCGATGTAATAGATAGAACCGATGTAATGGATGAAACGGATGTAATAGATTGAACTGAGGAAACAGTGGATGGAACAAATTAGTTGATGGAACAGATGAGTCAATAAGAACGGATGGAGTTGATGGAACGGATGGAGTTATTGGAACGGATGAAGTGGATGGAACGGATGAAGTGGATGAAATGGATGCAGTGGATCGAACTGACAGAGTGAATGGGTTCTCCATGAAGTGGATGGAAAGGAGAGGATGTATATCCCCTATATATGCTATGTACCTGTATCCCCATGTTATCTGTATGACATGTTTACCCCTATCCCTCCTGTTGCTTTTATACATATGCCGCTTTGTACGCCCCCCTGTCCAGCTCTTGTGCCTGGTCGCAGGCCCTTTACTGATAACCACCATATAACACTACTACTCTTACTCTCTCCTATACACCATCATTCAACTAGAACACAGCTATATCATGATAATTTTGGGCTAGCTGTTCTCATGCTAACATCACCCCACCAACGCCTCATCATCCTAATAAAACACAGCTAGCTGAGCACATTCCACCTAGTTTAGGCGTCTCCTCAGGCCTAACACAGCCATAACTCAGTCTAGGTGTCCAGCCTCCTGACTGAACACATCCAACTGATTTCCTCAGCACCACACCTACCGCTAAGAGGCAGCTATCGTGCAACAACCACACCAGCTGCACACACATGCGGTGCGCCCATGCACCATATGTCTTCTCTTTCTCCCTTTTTCTCTCTCTCTCTCTCTCTCTCTCTCTCTCTCTCTCTCTCTCTCTCTCTCTCTCTCTCTCTCTCTCTCTCTCTCTCTCTCTCTCTCTCTCTCTCTCTCTCTCTCTCTCTCTCTCTCTCTCTCTCTCTCTCTCTCTCTCTCTCTCTCTCTCTCTCTCCTTGAACTGCGGTTCCCAAGGGCTTTCAACCTAACAGCACTTTGAGGTCATACCAATGATATATAGTAGTATGATTCAATTTTCTGTACAAATTTTCTGGGCGAAGCCCTACTCAAAGAGAGAAAGTTCGAGAGTTGTAGGGGGCAAACGAATTGGCATATGCCGAATGAGTGTTGTAAATTAAAGCAGTTTCTAGACTAATATGATTGTAATCCTAATTAGGTGCCCCTCGGTTGTCTGGGTTTGAGATGGGTGGGAGACTGGTGGCTCAGAATGTTAAGTAATAGTCAAAATAAGGTGAGAGCAGTTTCTACACTAATCTGTTGGTCATCATAATTATGGGCCCCATCGTGGTCGATGAATGGTGGGGAGCTCGTGGCTCCAGGAGGGTGGGTAAAGATTGGGGAAATAGTGTATGTGCTAGCGAAACCTAATCACTAGATATCTGCCTCATTCGCTGTGGCTGTTACACAGAAACCATGTTAGTCCTGGATAGCAAATAGTACCCCTCCCGTCTTCCCCAGGGAATTAGATTGAAATAACTGGCTGTACCCTTTGAGATTCCACTTGTATTTGTCCCGTCTCTGAATATGCGTTTCTTGAAGGGCAACAATCTCTGGTTTATCCCTCCCCAAGAACTACTCCACCTTTTTCCTCTTAACAGGGGTATTAAGCCCTTTGACATTGAGGGTAGTAATGCAAAGTGTCACCCCGCTACCCATGTTGAGCCTGACAGAGGTTTGTTCCCATAGCCGCCTGTCCCTGCTGGTGCCTTCCCTCCCTCCATCCCCCCACCCTGCCTCACCCCTCCATTCCCCTTCTTATCATCCCCCTATTTGTCCCCCCCTCTCATCCCTATCCACCTCCCCCCGCCCTCAACTCTGGACTGGCTCAACCGGCCTCTAGCCCCCCAGCTTTGCTTCCTGGGAATTGAACCATTTTAACATCCCAGAGTTATCCTGTGCGGGTTCCCCATGACCCATCGACTATCCAAAACGTTAGAAACTTCCTGCCCGCCCCCTGGCGCTGTGAAACCTCTCCCTTCCCCCATGCGATCTGATTCCTAGGCCTCCTGTCATCCTGTCATCTCCCAGCCTTCTCAGTCTGGTGAGTCGTTATCTGTGGTCTTGGAACATATCTCTGGCCAGGCCACCCAGTTCCCATTTCTTAGAACCCCTCGCTTCGGCCTTTGACTATTCCCACCATTTTTGTTTCGCTGCTTCCCTCGGTTGTCTTTTTTCCTGTCAGAGAGGCACTTCTTCCATTATTAGTATCTGCAGACCCTCCTCGCAGGATGTTACCGGGTGTTGTTGCCCCTCCCAGTCGAATAGCAAGCCAAAAGGGAAGGTCCAACGATAGCGGACCTCAGCCCGAACCAATGCACGCACCCCCGGGCCCATCATCCGTCGTTTGACCAGGGTGGGCTGAGCCAAGTCCTGAAACAGTTGGATTTCTGGTCTGTCGTAGGTGATCTTTCTAGCTTTTCTGGCGGCCACCAGTATCTGTTCCTTCTGGTCGTACTGATGCAGGGCCACCACCACGTCCCTGGGCCCGGCCCCTGGCTCTTCTCTTCTAGGGCCCACTCTGTGGGTATGATCTAGACATATCTCTAACCCATTCTCCATGTCCAGTAGGTCCGCAAATACCTGCTGCGCCACCTCCCGCAAGTCCTTGTCGGCTACTGCTTCAGCTAGGCCTTTTATTCTGATATTTACTCTTTGCGACCGATTCTCAAGATCTTCGCTTTGGATTTCCAAATTTTGGTTGACAGTTGCCAGCTGTTCCACCAACTCATCTATCTTGCTGGTGTCTTCTTCAAGTTTGTGTAAAGCGTTTTCTGTATCGTCTGTCCACTCCTCTAGGTTTGCTATGTCCCCCATCACCTCCTGCATTGACTGGGAGAGCTCTGCTTGAATCCGGCTCAGTTGCGACTGGATTGTCTCTGAGATTTTGTCCTGAAAATACAGGCGCAGTATTTCTTGGTGACCACCTGTTCCTTCTCTGGACCCCCGACTATTTCAAGCTCTCCCTCCCGAGGCTGGTCCTGCTCGCTGCCCACGGCCATCTCTCCGTCTCTTTGCCACAGTCTTTGTAGGTTACCCTCCTCGGTGTTCCTAGTGGGGGCTGTTTGCCGGTCCTTGCACTTGGACATCAGTGTGACTATTAGCTGTGTGGGAAGGTGTAAACCCCACCTCCTCCTGTTGCCCCAATCAGTTGTCCTCCAGGTCTCTCCCTCGGAACCTCCAAGGTCTCCTCTTACCGTCACCTGACCTTTCTGATCCAGACAGTCCCAGGACTGTGTTACCTCCCCCTGAGTTAAGACCCAGCGGAACAGTCAATGTGATCCTCCTTTTGTTCTCTGCTGAGATTCCGCCCCGTATCCTTGGGGCCCTCCATCCCCTGTCAGGGGTCGTCTGTTGTGGGTCACCGAACTCTAAGATCCATCCCCTTCCAACTTGGAGGGACTTCAGGCCTCTATGCCTCTTTCCGTCACGTGATAAGAGGAGCACAGGAGAGCACCACCCCCCTGTCTCCTTACTGACATCTCTGATCTGAATAGTGTGTCCTTGAGTTGAGCCCCCCCGCCCCTTGAGGAGATCCCAGAGAGAGACTCCTGCCCGGGTGGGTGTAAAATGCCAGTGCTGGGCCCTCAGCAGTGTGTGTTGCCTGATGCTGCCGTTCGTCTCCCCTCACCTTCCTTTCTCCTGACAGGCTTGTTTAGAGAAGCCTCACCACTGCGACCCTGTCCTCTGCTACTCTGAGGGGCCAGGCCAGCTTTGCTGCTGTGTCTTATGGAGGTGAGGGGTGCTTCCGCAGGCTTCGATGTATAATTGCAGGCCCTTCCTGGGCCGTTTGCTGCTCCCCCGAATCTTAACACTCGATCCAACACCCCCCCAGTCGTTAGCCGTGCCTGCGGCAAGGGCGTCGCTTCTGATTTTGGTCCAGCTCCTCACGGCACCTGGCCCGTCTGTTCTCAGCTCCTCCTCCCGGTGCTTCCATGGCCCCGATTTCGCGCCCATGATTCTGTTACTGTCATGATCTCTGCTTCCAAAAGGTCAGGGTTTTCCCAACTCCCTTGGAAGCAGATCCATAACCCAGGTTCCGAGTGCCAACCAGTCCCAATTGGGACCTTTTGGACCCAGTCCTGGCGCCAGTGGCACCAGGCTCATAAATATGCCCAGTCCCAGCGCTGGAAGCGCCGGGCTCATAATGCTTGGGTGGATTTACCTGCAGCAGACCATGCTGCTTACTTGCCTGTCAGTTGAGCCTCTGATCCTCTTCTGTTTGGAACTACTTTTCCTGTTGGGTGGGGCAGGAGCCACTCCCTAGATTCAGAACACTGGAACTCTTCTGGAAAGCAGGAACTCTTTTCTTACCTAGGCGTGGCTGTGGAAGGAGACACCTAAGCACTACAGGAGGCTATTTAAACCACACCCGATGGATGAATCTTGCTTTGCGTTATTCTGCATCCTCTGCAGCAGAACGCTCATCGTGTCTTCTGCATCTGATCCTGGGCCTAAGGAAAAAGGCTTACCATCCTGAATCCAGTCTTCAGCAACACCTATAAAGACAAGAAAGAACAGGTTAGCATTACGGTCTTCAGTGACAGCTCTTCACTTACCTGGTCCATCGGCTGTCGCCAACGCCTCGCGCTGCATTCCGGCATCTGAAAGACAAAAGCTTACCAACTCTTCGCACGCTCCGGAGGCCTTCGGCGCTGCATCCCGCATCTGAAAGTCAAAACAAGGTGCGTTTAAAGACATTGGGGAACTTTAATACTCACGTGCCATTACTCCTTTCCACATCTAACCCAGTGGGTATTCCGGCACCCTGCAGCCGCTCCGAACTTGTACCTGCAAAATAAAAAGACAGTTAGAGCGCATCGTGAAGCAGGCAACAAGCGCTTACTTACGTGCTTCCAGGCGCTTCTATTCATCACACGGGCTCCATCTTCAACTCACTTCAGCCCGTCATCCGCCATCGCCGGAACCCTGCAAAACCAGAAACATCATTACTAAAGACTTTAAAGACATTAGAATTACTCGAAACTTACCGTTCGTGCAGTAAACGACGGACAGCAGTCCTCTGAAGTCAAGAGGCCTGCTCCCCTTACCCAGTGAAGAAACTGGTTACAGCACCCTGCCCCGAGGCAGATGGCGAGCATGGCGTTCACTTACCTAAGGTGAGAGCGTTAACCTTTGGGGTTCTACAGGAGAAGAGAAAGGGAAGAAGAGAGACATTCAATAACCCAGTTCCTTAATCCCATATTTTCTATCTGCAGACATCTTACCCTTCGAGTCAGACATACAGTGCACAGAGGTCCAGCCCAAAAAGCCGGCCGTGTGTTACACATCACCTTTGAAGATACGGTATACGCCCAGTCAAGACCGGCGCCTCTACGGGAATTAGGTGAGCGTTACAGTTACACAGCCCCAGCTGTTTCTCCGCCTGGGAGAGGGTTATTATTAGATTAGATTGGATGATCTAGCTTTGTTTGGCACCGGTTAGGGACGAGAGCTCATTCGTTATGCAGCTCTCCACCGGTGTCCATGTTGGAAGTCACCATATATGTATTCACAGTTGCTTTTTGTAAAACTGTTTAGTATGTGCATCCTATAACGTTGGGGAGCACCCAAAAAGGCATTTTAGATCTCCCTAGTTCCCTTTTGAAGCCCTACAAATGGAGTTTATTAAATTGCCTTACTGTCAAGGAAGAATTATGTGTTAGTGATTGATTGATATTTTATTTCTATCCCGCTCATACACAAGTGTTTCAGAGGGTGACGAGGCAAGGGCAAGGGAAAGGGAACAGGGGAGAACAAAAACAACGATCTTACTAGGCCCAGTGACATTGAGAACGTGCAAGTGCAGGGTAGAGGGAGAAGGGGGAGAAGTGCATGGAAGGGGGAACAAAAGGAGAGTACGGAGCGAGAAGGAAAAAACAAAAATAATAATAAAATAATAAATAAAAAGGCAACAAACAATGGGAGTGCAGCCAGCAAGTGGCAAGTGCTGGGTTTATGGCAGCAGGCCATGTAGGTCTGAACGTGCAGGAAGAAAAGGGGAGGGCTGTATGGGTACAGATGCAGATCCCAGTGCAGGGGGTGGCCTGGAGGCAGTGTGTGAGGGTGGCAAGATGAGCAGTACCTGGGCCCAGAGGACAGAGGGTGGCCAGGTGCATGGTGCTGAGGGAGAGTAGAATCAACAGGGGAGATGGGAGGAGAAGGCAGAAGCAAAGAGGAAGGTTTTGAGGTGCTTCCGGAACCAGAGATGGTTCTCCTCAAGTTTTAGAGTGGCAGGGAGGCTGTTCCAGAGGGAGGCCCCAGCCGAAGACAGAGATCTAGCCCCAGCTTGTTTCTTTGAGAAATGACTGACCCTGAGGGAGTTCGAGGTAGAGGAGCGGAGTGCTCGAGATGGGAGGTATTTGCGGAGGGATAGCTGAAGGTATGTTGGACCCAGACCCCAGAAATCCTTGTGGACAATGCAGAGGGTTTTGAAATTAATCCTTGCATCCACTGGGAGCCAATGGAGAGATTTCAGAGCTGGAGAGATACGATACCAGGGCTTGAGGCCAAGGACAAGTCTCGCAGTCCTGTTCTTGATAAGTTGTACAGGGCGGAGAGTAGAGGCAGGTAGATTAAGAAAGAGGCTGTTGCAATAATCCAATTTAGAGAGAACCAGAGCCTGGGAGACAGTGAGCTTCTGGGGGAATGAGAGGAAAGGAAGAATACCTCTGAGGAGGTGCAGTAGGAGGTTTGACTTTTTTGATACATCAGCGATGTGGGCGGAGAAGGAAAGTGTGGAATCAAAGGTGACACCAAGGTTCTTGGCCTTGCAGGTGGGTATAGGAGGAGGGCCAAGGGAGGCCGGCCAGAGAGTGAGGGGAAAGGAAGGTTATAGTATGCATGTTTAGAAAATGGTTAGAAGCATTCCCCTTGGAAGACAATACTGTATTAAGCATTGCTAAAATACATGAAAAGGAGTATTTACCTTGATTTGGACTGCCTTGCACTGTCTGAAGCAATAATGATGTGCATTTTATTAACCCTGCAATAGAATTAGTGCGCTCAGGTATTGGATCGTCTCCATATGAAGGAGTCATGGGCCGCCCAGCAAATGTCTGGGGTATGCCAAATTCAATGGTATTGAAACATGTCATATCCGCTGTTAAACAACGACTGTAAAGAGTTGGCTAAAAACATGTCCATTCTCCGCAAACTGGTTGCTGATATTCTACCAACACCACTGCAGGAGTCAGGACACTGTATCCAGTCCAATGGCTGGGTATTTTTCAGTGAGCATCAGGCCTGCAGCCCAGGTAAAAAGGGCTGTTGCAGGTATTCCTCACCACTCAGAAAGCTCTGACATATGGCACACATAAAGGGAGCACCATCTTCTCTGTTACCCACACGATTGCCTGCCATGTCCGGTGCTGAAAGCACCCCTTCTGCTGAGACATTAGACACTTGCATCATTGTTGTTAGTCCCAAAGAAATTGCTGGAGTAACAGAGGGACTGAGATATAACTTGAAACCCAGGAAACTTGGTAACACCTGTTACTGAACTACAAACTGTGAAGAGGAACACCTTTCCGTGAGGGACAGCTACCAGGTGGTCAAGACCACCATTTTTAAATGGACTGCTTGGGGGCTGAAGTAGTAAAGAGACATTGCCAGGAGCAATTAAGCTCTGTGAAACCTGTCTTGATTATTTTTTTTTCATTTTTTTGTTTTCTGTTTTGCTCCATATACCAGCAATGCTAAACCATGAGTGTATGGCTATTTCACCCCAGAGAGGGTTCATGCACCTCTGTGCTTCTGTCAGAGAAAAGAAAAAAAGGTATTTTTCCAAGGGGTTTGTATATGCAGTACTGTTAGGATCCAACACAAATGCTTTTGTTATGCAAGAGAATGTTATTAGAGATATGCTGGCCATAGATGTAACAGACTGATTCACTTACTGATATTACATTGTGATATTAAAACTTTGTCCAAAGGACCAATTGTGGAAAATTATGAATAATTGTAGGCACTTTGTAAAATGAATGAACATAGGTTCTCTAAATCAGTTGGTCTGTGCACATGTTTAAGGAGTGCTGGTCTTGCAGGAAAAAGAAAGCCCTTTTGTGGTTTGCTCGTACATGTTTATTCTTGGAGCAGGCTCCAGAGAGTGAGAGTAGCCAGGCGACGGCTGCATTTAGTTAGTTGAGACCCTGACTTGTGTTCACATTTAGCCTAAATGATTTAATGACCTGTCATGAAGCAATGTGTACCAAATGCATAAAAACTGTTTGTTCTCATAATAAATCCAGGAAGAGGCACAGATGAAGCAGTCGATTGTCATCCCAGGCCCCGCTTAAGCGTGTTAGAAATAAACAATTTCTATGACTTTTTTTTAACTCTTCTGTGCTGGCGCCTCATTTAAGATTATTATGGACACAGGCGGGTATTAAGAAAAGTATTGCCCACAGTTTCACCGGATAATGGGAAGTGTCCTTCACTAATTCAGGATTTAGTGGCACCCGTGTCAACCATAAAGATTAACTGTTTTTACCCATCTCGGCGCCCACCAAGGGTTCCTCATCAGGGTGGGTAGTCAAGGACAGGACTGGACAGACACAAGCTTTCTGTGAGCTGTCCTAGTCTGGATATGTTTTGGTACCTGGGAACGTGAAAGGGTTGCCTCCGAGGACACTCGCTTCCCCGATACTGAGTCACTGTCCCATTTGGAACGGCATTGCTACTGGGCATCGGAGCATCATATTATTGGTTTGGCAGTGTAGCTTGTGCTTGTGCTTGGGTGCCGGGTGCCAGGAGGGGCAGGTAACTGCATCTAAAGGGGTCACGGTGGTTGTTGTGTATATGCCTGATGTATTTCATATGGTGTTGACGTGGGCATGGGGGGTGCGAAAACAGCTTGTACAAACTCTTCATCCAAATAACTTCCCTCAACATTACGGTAAGAAAGAACCGTGTTTATCGATCAGCCTCCTCTTAATCATCTATAAGTGAAAGCGGGGCTGGTGGCTGTAGGGATAGGTTTGGCCCTTGGTTGAATAACGAAAACTTCTGTCTTCTGCCTCTGAAGCATATTAGACAGCCGGACATAGCAGCTGGGAGTCAGGAGCTAGCATGCAAACGTATTACTCCTGAGTTACAGAAGCTGCAGGCCGAGGCCGTTGATCTGTGCCTTTGGAAAAGGTAGCATCCAGAGACAGGTGGTCAGTGGCGCAATAAATCCCTAAAAACAAAATAAAGCTATACAATTTACGTGGGACCCACGATCAGACCCCATAAGGTACAGTCTGCAGGCAGAGACTTTGATCTACACAGGGGAACTTCGAGCAAACCTCTTAAGGTAGAGACTGCGGGCAGAGGCCTTTGATCTACACGAGGGGTACGAAGTGTATCACAAGGAGCTCAACGAGGGCACAACACAAGTAATGAGATTTCTGGCCTCTGGCTTTATGCCAGAATCACAAACGAGAGTTACTTCTATCAAGTCTAAGACTGGGGGCATACATGTATATGTACAGATTCCGACGCAGAGACGGCGGGCCAAGGCATTTGATCTGCACGAGCAATCAAGTAAGTCAACAAGCTACTCTTGGACATGTCCGAAAGGGACTGAGAAGCCAATCCAGCTTGGAAGGTGGAGAAGGGTCTGCAGTACCGCATGCCAAAATGGCAAAAAATTGACTGATGACTTCCCCCCACCCCCAAAAGATGTGGTTTCGCAAATGCAAATACAGGAAGATCAGGTTGAGCAACTGGTGGATTCATTGAGGGCTAACTTGGGGGAACTCTGGGGAGTGGCGCTGCCAATGAAGAAAAAAAGAAAAAAGAAAGTGGCTGAGTCTGGGTCATCCCTATTTTGCACAGTCTGGTAAACAGTGCCACCAAGACTGTGCGACTTTGAGGATGGGTAAACGGAGCACCGTGTCCGGTAGGCCCAGGAAGTGAAATGGGAAAGGGTCCATGGACTCCAGCCATCCAAGGGGGTTCAGCGCTGATTACATCCTTCTTCAGCTGGAACTTTAGTGGCACCAGCACTAGCTGTAAAGATCTGAGATGAGGGTTAGGCAAGACATAAGTGAGAAGGGAAAGGATGATGCGACATCCCACCTCCTGAATTTGGAGAAGGTGGATTCTCTAATGATGAATGTTTTAAGTATGATCGAATATTCAGACTCCATACTCGCCAATACAAAGCAACCAACCTACAGGTTATGATCGTAAACAAGCCTGAAATGAAAACTGTACATGTTGTGGTAGAAATTCATGCGGGGGGGGATGTGGATCATCGCCCCCGCACACCTCCCCCCGGGCTTGGCATTAAAATCTGCAGTGTGTGTAGGCGCATTCGTGGAGTCTGTGGGCTTCACAAAGTATGTTGCAGTAATGATCGCACCTAAGGAAACCACCAAGAGCGTGCAGAGTCAAAAAGTCTCTTTGGGAAATGGTATAACTCAACAAACTTGCAATGCCTCCTTTTCGGGCTCTCCTACTGACTTGACTAAAATCCTAGACGAGGAGTTGTCCAGTGGTTTAGGAGATGATAGCCCGAAAATTCCTTTGCCCCAAGCAAGATTACAACTGGATGAGATGAACGAATCAGATCTACATCACACACTGAGAGAAGTGGATGAAAGAATCCGACTGACCCACCTGACATTTTCATTCCTGAATGTAGAATTAAGCTTGTTTGTGACACTGTACGATAACATCTGGGCAGAAGTAAAAGCACACACGCCATTTCTATCCGAGATTAACTACAGTGGAAGAACTGAGGGAGGGAGGTGGGTCGACTTGTACAAACTGAGAAGGTAAATGAATGTCAGACAAGGACAAGAGAGGAAATGAGGGATGGTGCTATAATAGTGAAATAAAGCTTCCTGTAAGTGATCGTAGAGGATGACCCCGTAGTAAACCCAGCTGATAAAGGGGCGGGAATGATTGCACCAATGACAAACGGGGACTTGATTGTCTTCAAAGAATTAGGAAGGGGAGAGTATTTTTGACATGAATCAGAAGTCGATATACTAAGAGGAGAGGGGCAGAAAGTACCAGGTATTTCTGCTAAAAATAATCAGCAAAATAAAAATAAAAAAATGACAGAAAAAAGAAATGCATCCTCTCGAGCATTGATTTAGAATCTACACATGTCAGACACGTGGGTTAAAGGAAAAAATGTACACAAGGTGGCATGTGGGGAAACCTCATCAGAGCCAGCTATAATCGAAGAGAGAGTAGATGCTACTAGGATAAGGAATAACTTGCAAAGTCTGAGTAGTAGCCATCAAAGGGACTAGATGTTTGGAGGAAAGTTGGGGGTGGATGTTTATAAGGTGGTAAGTGACAGGGAAAATGGGGCGTGTTTGGAAGAAGATCTGGTGATTGGAGCCAGCATGATGACCATGGTCCGTGTGGGGAGGGAAGATTCCGGAATGGCTATAAGCGATGGGGAAAAAGGAATGTTGGGCCCACAGCCTAATGGAAAGATGCAAAATGCTGATGCAACAGCACAGCTTGACCTGGGGGCCTTTGAGCTAAATGTGTCTCCAACTGATAAACGGGAGCAGCCGATCATGCCATCAAAAATGATGGTTGCACAGGCACATTTGCTCGGGATGAACTGTCTAGGGAAAAGCGTAATCAAGCCGTTTGAAACACAAGCAGATACCCACGCGGTATGTTCTGGAATGACAGGGTTGATGAATGAAGCTGTGGTGCGAGAAAGGGTAGGTGCTCGAGAGTGAGAAAAGGGAGAGTGGGAAAGCCCTAGAAGGAAGGGGGGAGGAATGTAAAAGACCGCAGTGCGGAGGAGAGCCCGTACAGCAGGATCAGGATATCTGGGTAGTTAAGGATACCTGGTTGGGAAAGTTATATGTTCCAAGAAACTGCATAGATGACAATAAAAACAAACAGTTAAGGCCGTCTGAGCACCAACAGATGAGGGTATATGTCAGGGAGTCGGAAGGGTTTGTGGAGGGTCCCTGCCAGAGGAAACTGGAAGGTTTAACAAGGCAGGAAAACAGAAGCATCCCAAAGGGAGCAAGGAACCCGGATGGTGGGGGGGGGGGAGTAGAGGAACTAGGGCTTTGGCGCTATAGACATGTAGTAAACTAACATGAGTAGGGTTGATTGATGGATATCCCCAGATGGGACGAAGAGACAAGAAATCGGAGACAAAGGGTCGAGGAGGGAGTATATATAAGGCAGAATTGAAGAGCCGATGGTGCGCAAACTTGAACATCTGCCTTAATAGAAGTAATATTCTAACAATATTTGCAGAGATTCCGACACTAAGCCTATTGTCCTCCTTCGATATTTGCAGAGTTCAGTTCCCGAATCGAGAAGTGGTTGATTGCTGTAACCTTTACTTTGGGTCCAGACTTGTGTTGGACATAGTCCTAGCAGAAAGTGAGAAAACTGAAAACTATGGGTTTTGATATAATGCAGGCCAAAGACTAAGAGGTGATAGGGAAGCATTCTGGGGAGGCAAATGATCTAAAAATCAACTTGGACAGTCTAGGGAGACCTTGGTGGTCAGTGATAATGACATGAAGGAAATGAAGAAGGTGGGATGGGAGAGGATCACATCTTCCCTATGGGCAAAGAATTTGGCATAATGATTACCACGACAATTGAGATCCTAGGAGAGCCCCTAGAGATAAGGTATTGCCTAAAAGCAGCATAGAGCAAGAAACCCTGAAGCTCATATCTTGGAATTCTAGGGGCCATGGGCAATTGAAAACAAATTTTGATCTAGTTACAGTACTGAGGAAGGCAGATTTAATCCTCCTACAGAAAACCTGGCTTATGGAGGCCCCGGTGTTAGACAGGTATGAGGTAACCTTCCAGTCAGCTTAACCTAGCTGTGGAGGGCATCCATCGGGAGATATGCATGTTGCAGTTCTGCCAACATTAGGCTTGACCAAGGTGGCTACTTTGATACTCCCTTTTGGGGCTTTGGCAGTTGCCCTGCATAGCGAAGCATTAAAAAGTAACCTACTCCTACTAAACGTATACTGGCATTCAGGGATAGCTAATTTAGAGGATTTTCTGACTCAAATCTCGGACTGCATTACACAGTGGTGGGAGAGGATGGACGGAGACCATATTATAGTCACAGGCGACTTGAGCGCTAGTTGGTTTACTCCAATAAACGACAGGGATGATAGGGAAAGAAATGACCGAAAAAAAACTGCAGGCAGAAAATGTATGGGGATGCTGAAAGCAGTGGGCTTGTTAGTGCTGAATGACTCCTTTGGGGTCCCAAATCTGTACTATTTTGACTATATCTGTATAGACTGACTTCCTAGAGAAATGCACTGATTTCAAAATTATTATGGGTGAATGTAGCAATCATTGCATGTTAAGGGCGGAATTTGTGGTAAAAAACGCCATACCCAGATCAGGGGGCCCTGGGGACTTGATTTCAAATGCTAAGGGGAATAGACTTGGGGTGATAAAGAACCTACACAGGCCTAAATAGCTATCTGGGGATCTTATATGGCCGGTCAGAACTGGAATGGAAAATGACCGTTTTTTTTTGCACAGAGGCATTTGATGGGCTCCTTAATAAAATCATCAAGGGGGAGTACATAATGGGGCGGGGGGGAGACTATCAGTCAGACAAAGAACTCCATTAAGCATGTCTTTGACGAAAGCTTGGCAGAGGTAAACAAAAAAAGGATGAAAAGGGAGTTGAGAATGACCAGAAATGGGCAACTAAAAAGGTGAAAAAGTACAAAACAAACCTATAGAAACTACTGCAAGAGCAGGAGAATGATTATGCTGCAGAGGGTTGCTGAATCGATGTTGGAGTGTCCTGATTAAGAAAGGCTTAACCTTGCTAACCTTTTGTGGAGTCAGATGCCATCGCATCAGTAACCTTCCCTTGTGCATCTTGTATTGTATCAATATTGACATGGACCATACTGCTCTATATATCACTGCCCAGTTATTCGGGCAGTCCTGTAACCTCAGCTCCCTTTCCCATTGGACCTGTGAGTTGGGCTGTGGAAGGTGGCCTCTGGTGACCAGTGTTGCGTACATTCATGCTATCAATCCCTTCGAATCACAACATGGACTCAAAATGCACTCAAAGGGGGTAAGCGGTCTTCGGAAAGGGTCTCCCCAGCGTGGATCTAACATCACACTTCTTTGCTGTAAGTAACGCAGCAGCGATATGGCAAGTCCCTGCTGTGCTGCTTCTAGCTCTGACTTTGTTATAAAAGAGCCCTCCTTCCACATCTGCCCCGCTCTAATCAAACCACTCAAACTGGGGTTGAAAACTATTTGGACTGTTTAACAAGTCTCTAATTGGGGGGGGGGTGCCCAAATACAGCTACGCAGAGATGGCCAGGTCGTCCCTCCCTGGGTCTTTTGTGAAGGGCGCCATAGTGACCATAATACTGCCAGCACCGGGTGCTCGCGAATTCAACGCGGCATGGTTCTATAAGGGACCCAGAGCCACTCACCCGGGGTGACTGGTGTAACTAGCTCATTCTCAAGACCCACTCATTGCTTATCAGCGTTTTCCCACAAATGATCTAAAAGTACACACAACTGCGTGGCCCTATAATACTCCTGTAGATCTGGGTATCACATACCTCCCTTGTCCTTAGGGGCTACTAATGTTGTGTACGGTACCCGGGGTCTCTTAGCCGCCCACAAGAATGCTAAGAGAGTACGCTTTACCTCTGTTAAATGCTTCTGGGATAACCACCGGTAATGGTTGAAAGTGAAACGGCAGCCTGGGGAGAACCTTCATCTTGATCGATGTGAATCTGGCCGCCCATGAGAGGTTAGCTTAGACCACCTCGCAAGATCTGACTTAATAGCATTCCATAAAGGCGTATAGTTTGCATGGAACAAATCTGAGTCTTTCGTGGTTTCAACGCCCAAATATTTGATTCCATCAGCTTGCAATTGGAATCCCCAGTCTGCTGCTAAATTATTTGGATGAGCATGCCGATGCTGCAGTGCCAGGGCCACTGTTTTATTTAAGTACGCTCGGAACCCCCGACAGGGCGCCATATTCTGTTAGAGTAGCGAAGAGGGCAGGAATCTACTGTGTTGGTTCAATGACCAATGCTAAAATATCATCAGCGAATAGTGCAAATTTGTACTCCTGCCCCAATCTAACCAGTCAATGGATTTGGGAATTCATTTGAATTGCTTGCGCCAGGGGCTCTAGAACCATAACAAACAGAAACGGCCACACGGGACAGCCCTGTCGAGTGCCTCAGGACAGGGCGAAGGACTTTGATGCAATGCCATTGACCACTACTTTGACTATAGCCTCAAGATATAGTGCCAAGGCTCCAGTTACCCACTGTTGGCCCAGCCCGCCCACTGCAGTGCTGTGCGCAAAAAAGGCCACAAGACCCTGCCGAAATGCCTTCACCGCATTGATGGACATTAGGGCTGGACAGTTGTCAGATTCTTTAATGGTAGCTATCAAGTCTTTGCAGACATTGTCCGCGCCTTGTCTACCCTTTACAAATCCGACCTGGTCAGTGTGTATTAGTAGCAGCAATATCCAGGCAAGACGGCTGGCCAGGACACTTGCATATACTTTGGCATGGTTACCAGGCATGGTTACCAGTCATTTGGTCGAAAACCAAATGGTCGAATTTTTTTATTTTTTATTTTATTTTTTTATTTTCACCCCAACCCCCTTTTTTTCTAAAAAACCCTTTTTTTTAAAAACGAAAACCCAAAAAATAAATATATAATAAAAATGACTGGACACCCTTTGGCATCAATGTTTATAAGTGATATTGGGCGACATCTAGCACATTCTGTGACGTCCTTGCCTTCCTTTTGTAATAGCTATCATTCTGGCTTCTGTAAATGATGCTGGGGCTTGACCAGATTCTAAAATTGTATTAAAGAGTTTCACTAAAAAAGGCGGGGAAATACTATAGGCTTTAAAAAAGGCCAGAGCGAACCCGTCCTGCCCTGGTGACGAGCCTGCCTTCGGTTTAGAGATGGGGTTTTGCACTTCGTCAGTTGTTATTGGGCCTTTCATCAACACCTGGCTTTCGTAGGATATAGAGGCGCAAGGAAACCTCAACGAGTAACGAGTATTGTGCAATGTCCCCCTCCGTTCCTCCCCCCTCTGCTGTGTATAAAATTTCATAAAAGTGCGAGAAACATCCCGTAATCTCACTGGGATTAAGTACCTCTTTTCCCTTTTCGTCTTTCACTATGGGTACCACCCTGTCTGCCCGTTGTTTTCATAGACGAGTAGCCAACATCATGTGGGCCTTGTCAACCTTCTCATAAAAGGTCTGCTTTAAGTATTGCAACTAAGTCAGAACCTTGTCCTGTCATATATCGCCCAACTCTTTCAGAAGCAATCTAATGTGTGTCAGGGTTTCTTCTCTGTCATTAGGATGGGGCTGGAGTGACGAGTCTTTCTGCCTAATTTCATCTTTGAGCGCTAGCTCTCTACTCATTCTGGTCCTTTTTCGAAATGCCCCCTCCGCTATTAACACCCCCGGATCGTGACTTTGGCCACTTTCCAGACCGTGTTTAGTGCTATTTCCCCTGTGTCATTCGTAACAAAATAGTTTTTGATTTATTCAGTGAGTGTTCTACTAAACTGGGGGTCCTTGTAAAGAGTGTTGTTACAATCTGCCTACGCTCTGTTGAAGTGCGGGGCACCCAGGTCGAGTTCCAGTTTACACAATTCATGATCTGACCATGCTACGATCTCAATAGCCGCCTTTTTCCCCAATGTGTTCATATTCCGCTTCTATGAATATATAGTCTATTTGTGAATGTGTCAAGTGTGGGGGCAGGGGTAAAAAGTGAACACCTTCTCCTGGGGATGCATTCTGCGCCACGTGTCAATGGGATGATTGGACTTTAGGAGATTAGGAAGCCCCTCTCACGCCGGGTTGGATGGGGGTAGTGCATTCTGTCTCGCTGAATCCCAATCCAATGAGGGGTCAGATATGAGGTTAAAATCACCCCCACCTATTTGTATTTTATTGAATTTATATAGCCCTTTACTCCAAAGTGCTTTACATTAGAACAAGTAAACAATACAGCAAGCATGAGATGACAATTGAACCACAACCTGAAAACAGAATAAAGAACAACTTACAAAATTGCAGGGGTAAGGAGGGTGTAGGGATGGGAGAGTTGTGCAAGAGAGTAGTAGATGTTAGAGGAGGTAAGAACGGGGGAAAAGAGGGAAGGCAGGAATGTGAAGGAAGAAGATAGGAAAAGGAGAGGCTAGATGCGGGCAGGGGGAAGGGGGAAGGGAGGAAGGTGGTAGGTTAGATGGAAAGGGTAAAGAAGTGCAGGAGTGAAAGGTGAGAGTAGTGGGGAAGGGAGGAGGAAAGGAACGTGGGGTGTTAGGGAGGTGAGTGGAAGAGATAAGATTTTAGGGAACAGCGAAAGGAAGGGTAGGAGGGAGAAGAGCGATGTGAAGAGGGAGGCGGTTCCAGTGGAAGGGAGCAAGGAGTTGGAAGTAGCGGAAGCGGGAGGGGGCGCAGGGTGGAGGAGGAGAGAGTAGGAAAAGATTAGCAGATTGGGCTAAGATCTCTATTAAGATGCCCGTCTTCAGGTGCATACACAGAGCAGAGAGTAACAGCTCGGGACCTTACTTTTCCCTTCAATGCAATATACCTCTCCTCTTCGTCCCTGCATGTTTGCACTATCTGAAGGTCTAAGGGCTTCTTATATAAAATTCCAACTCCTCCCCTCTTATGCTGGCCAGACGCCCACAATGTTCCTCCTATTTCTCTAATCGCCACTCTGAAATCCTTGCCGCGTGCACATTTTGTTTCTTGAACAAGTAGAATATTTAAATTTGAAAGGCTGAATTCACTTGCTAACATGGAGTGCGTGTGTGGCGAATTGACATTAAGGGACCCAAACTTTGTCATGCCAAAACCTTAGTCTGCTTGTAGCCCTGGTAACTGCAACTGCATATTGAGTAATAAGACTGAATAGTGCGACATGCCTGTGGTACTTGCCCGTTGTGTGCTTTGTCTTTCAAAACTAGGAAATTGTCATTAACTAAATGTTCCCCCCAGATGTCACACTCCAGGATGTTTCTAATGAGTGCTCACACCCTGGGCTCTCAGGATCCCCACTTGCTCAAGAGTTAATCAACGAAGTGGTTGACTGCGTTGTGGGATGATTATCTTCAACCATGACCCTGTCTGTAGTCGCCTGATCTCTAAGGATGTTCTCCTCTGTGTGTGCAGTCAGTTCACTTTGGTTTAGGTTCTCTAATTGTATATCTTCTGATTAGCTCATTGACCGTTGCTGCTAACAACTCCAGTTGTTTCCTGTTGTGCAAGGACTGTGCCACTGCTCATGGGGACTCCTCCATTATTTTCACTGCTGATCTCGGGAGTGATTTCCAGTCTCGTGAGGCTGCCTCATTGTCACGTTCAGGGGATGTACCAGCCCCTGCAGGGGACGCTCGAGGGACGTCCCATATAGCGTGGGCGCCCCTCTGGCAGCCCCCCTACCCGCTATGGAGGTTCCTACCCCTTCCGCTCCATCACGAGTGGAGCGGGCGTCCCCTGGGTGGGCATTTCCGGCCAGCCCTGGGGACGGCCTACAAATACGTACGAGGACTGCAAGAACGGCCTCTTTGCAGTCCTCGTACGTCGAATTTGTGTGCAGGATTTTCTGGTGTCGTGTTCCGTTGGTTTTTCCTGACGTGGTACATATGGAGAGAAAGGGCACTTCTGGCCGAGGTGTGGGAGGGCTTGGGTCCTTGGGGGGGGGGGGGGGCCTTGCTGCTTCTTTGGCTGCGGCGCCGGCCCGTATTGATAATTTGGTCGACACAACTCCTGGTGCGGGATGGTCGCGTTTTTCCATGTTTTGGAATTGCTATTGGTGAGGGCTTGTTGGAACATTTTGACCTCACTGGGGTGAACGGGTTGCAATGCAATATTGATGAAAATGTTTCATGTTTAGTGGTGACATGGATGTAATTGCGATATTGCTTCATGTGTGTGCTTGAAAGCCGTTTTTATGTCATGCTTTGAATGCAACAGGTTTGGAATTGTTGTTCAAAAGTGCGGGATGGTCTGTTTCCCATTTTCTGAATTGCCATTGTATTTGTATTTGTATTTATTTCATTTATAAAGCGCAGCCAGGCCCGGTGGCATACGGGCGCGTAGGTTAGATCTGGTTACAGTTACAATTAAAAGCAGTCAACAAGGGTTACGTTACAGTTAAAGGTAGGTACATAGTTAGTATTGCAAATGCATACATACATAGTCTAAGATAAATACATTAATTACAAAAGTGTGCCGTAAGCAGTCAATCCTGCTGGGATCAGGAGGTTAGGCTGTCATAGAGTCCATGTTGTGAAGCCAACACTTCGTGTTGTGTTTGAATAGGTTAAATGAAGGTTCTGCTCGCAAAAGCGCGGGGATTGTGTTCCATAATTTAGAAGCTTGTACAGGGAAGCTAGCTCCACCCGAGTTATGAAGTTTGAATCTAGGTATGGACATAGTGTTAGCTTGTGCTGCTCTAAGTGGTCTTGAAGAAGTGTGAGGTGTAAGTTGGTTGGTAAGGTATGCTGGTGCAAGGTTGGCCCTGGCTTTGTGTGTAAGGGCCAACGTTTTTAGGGATATTCCGTGCTCGACTGGGAGCCAGCGTAATTTGCGTCTGGTCTCAGAGATGTGCGCCTTTTTGGGGATGTTGAGGGCAGCCCTGATGGCATTATTTTGAATTACTTGCAGTTTGTTGATATTTTTGTGGCTAGTGCCTAAGTAAAGGGCATTACATCGGTCGGGGCTTTTTGAACGTTTGGACCACGCTCGTGCGAAGCGGTTGCAAGGGGCAATTACGAATAGAGATGATGACGCGATGTTGGAGGCGCGTCGCGCGATGATGTCAGATGTTTACATCTGACGTCACCGCGTTGGCATGCACCGGCGTCGCATCGGGTTAATACCAACAGGTATCCCGCGTCGTCTTTCTTTCTCAGATGCCTTCCCGGAACTCGCACCATTCTTTGAGATGTAAGAGGCTACACACGCTTATGGACAGCTCGCTGTTTATTTATTTTTCACTATTTGACTTAATTCGATTCTCCACTATATGTGGGCACTACAGGGGCTGACCTGTCTCCCCTTACTACTTGTAGGTAACGTTCGTAGACTACACTGGACTCCCCAATGAAATAGGCACCGCTTCTTTCAAGAATCTGAGTACTAGACTGACCACAGGATTTGCATATCCTTCCTGAGAGAAGGGGTGAGTGAACACTATTTCTCATACATAGGATCTTGTGACCACTACTCATGTATAGTATACTTAAGTAACCTGACAATACTTACCTTTGAAGGCATGTTGAATGACATGTGATCTTTTGTTGGCACCACTATATGTGGAATATTTTAGTCTATATATATGTCTAGTGGTTATAATGAGTGAATTGCGAAAAATGCTTTGTGTGGCATCGCTTTTGGGCCAAACCACGGTATACAGTTCACCCCTCTGCTTGCTTGCATATAAAATTTTCTCTGTAGAGTCCCCAGCTCCAGCAACCTAAGAAACCACTTTGGACTAAGTCACCATACTCGAGGGGACAACCATTTGAATTTGAATGATAACAACCCCATCGTGATAACTGACTATCCCAGACATAGAAAAACCTAAGGGGCACCAATGAGAGGTAGGGACATTTCTGTTGTAAAAACCACAAATCTTCATGAATACTTAAGTTGGTAAACATTGCACTAAAAATATTCCCATTTTCTGTGATTTTCTCTTTAGAGGGAAGCAGATTGCTGGGAAGAATTCTGATTATGAACATGTGAACTTTACAGTCGATTACATTGAATATTTTTCTCCTGAAAAAGGGAAATTACTTCCCGAAATGCGTTGAGCCATCTGAACGGTAGTTAGGCCTCTACTGTACCTAATATGTATATACTGTTTGATTGAACTTCATTATACAAATACATTATGGAATTAGATCTCCATGAGTATTACATAACCACATGCCTCAATTAATTGATTGCCTCTGGCATTAACCCGAGTGTGCAGGGGACGCAAGTGATCCACAGCCCGTGGACACTGGCTGTGGATACTTTCTTTCCCCAGTAATTACAAAATGTTTCATGTCTAGTGGTTATAATGAGTGAATTGCGAAAAATGCTTTGTGTGGCATCGCTTTTGGGCCAAACCACGGTATACAGTTTACCCCTCTGCTTGCTCGGCACAGCGCTGCCACCCGAGGTATGGACGCAGGGTTGCCAAGTAAGGGAAAACAGCTGCGCAGCACATCCCCTGGGTCGGGATGGCTGCGGGAGCGTTTCTTTGTTTGCCAGGCATGGCCTGCTTTGTTCGAATACATTCGATTGCTGTGCGGGGGCCGCCACATGTCGACATTTGACAAACTGTGTTTTCTTGGTTGGAGTTAGGAGTATTGCGCCATGCGGTCGCCTGGTGCAGGCGCACCGGGTTGTCCTCCATAAGGGGCGAGGTGGGTGAGTAGTGACGCAGAGTTTCTTTTGTTCAAGAGGAAGGTGGCGATATGCGGCATGGACCGTTTAGGAAATGGGAGAAGGTTGTGTGGTACAGTGCGATTGCACATTACTTTATGGACCCAAGCTTGGTACAACGGGAAGGTAATTGACGAAGAGGCAACATTGGTTGGAGGCAGGCCCGTTTCTTGGCCCGGGCGAGGCAGGCGACTGCCCGGGGTGCAATCGCCCTGGGGGCGCAATAGCCCACACTGGTGAGGACTGGACTTGCCCTGGGGGCGCATTCGCCGTGGGGCGAGCTCCATTGCCCTGGGCCTTGCGCGATTGCTCGAGTAGAGGCAGCAGGTGCTGGCCCTGCCTCTGATGTGCTCACGTTAGATGCCTGCCCCGGGAACTAATGTGAGCACATCAGCTATTCGAGCAATCGCACACAACCGACCTCCAATGGACATCCCCGCTGCTGCGCCAGGACTCCTGCTGCTAAGTTTCATTAGCAGCAGGGGCCACTATCAGACTCGGCGCCACAGTGTGTAAAGTGAAGAAAGAACAAGCGACAGGGACGTTTTTTCAATCATGTTAGAAAAGGAGTTAACTTCCCCGTGTGCAATCGGCAGCGCTGAGCACTGCCGCACAGTTTCATTGGCTCGGCGCTGGCGCGCAGCCTATGGACTAGAAATTGCCCTTTACTTAGGCTTACACCCCAATTAGTGAGCGCATAAATTAAATGCTTTCATTTAGTTCTGGCATTTGTTGAAATTGTGACATTAAAGCGGCCTGCCACAAATTTCTGATGGGTTAAACAAAATAAAATGCAATTTTGCCACATCTAAATTCTCTTTATTTTTTTTTTATTTTTTTTGCACTAGCGACATGTTGGCCATGCGCCACCCCGAATCACAGATTCTGTGCTGCTGCACCCTGCACGACCTCGTGATCCACAGGGATATTCAGAGTTGCTTTCACAGTAGAGGCCGTCCACTTATGCGAAATATAGGTGCAAACCTGCAAAAAGGCGTTTTCATATTTCTGAAAAAAAACAAATACAAAAAATCTGCGGGGAGAAACAATCCAGCAATCTGTGGTAACGGCAGCGACCCTGGGCATTATAAGACACTTATTGATGAAACGAGCTAATTGAAAGGCATGCATTGGTCCCGATTCTATTAAATCTGTATTGGGTATATGCAAGATTACACCCACAAATGTGTTGAGAAGCATGGCACTCACATTTGCTAAACTGGCATGCACAGTGGGTGAACATTCATGAATAACCCCAATGAGAATTAAGAGGAACTGACGTAAAATGGGAAAGAAGCACATACACCAAGGAAAAACGGATGCAAGTGGTGTGTTCCCACAAAAATTTTAAGCATGCTATCACACACAGTAGGAACGCATGAGCCACACCCCTTTTGCCCTGGGAGGCGAAATGTCACTGTTGGGGGCAATTACTCGTGGCTGAGTAAAGGGCAGCAGGTGCAGCCTCTGCCTATCTGACCCACCTAACATTAGGTGAGGCTCTCTAAAACACCATTTTGTTATAGTGTTGCACCAATATCCTTCATGATGGTTTCCGTAATCGGACACCTGTTTCATTTGTATAGCAATGATTAATTGACGTTGGATAGGAGTTACTTAACCATGGAGTGTAGTTAAGGAGTGGTGCATGTCGTGAGCAGGCGGGGAGGGGCACATTTTTTATGTTTCGCCCTGGGCACCAAATGGACTAGAAACTGCCCTGGTTGGAGGGTCCGGTGCCCAAATGGAAGTTAAAAATGTCCGCTGTGTGCGCCCTCCCTGCCCCCGGGGTAATGGGCGAATATGCAAACACTTGCTGGATGGGCCGGACGGCAAGAAGGCATTTTACGGACGAATGTGCGCTATGTGGCAGCAGTGTGCGCGTTCCATGGGGCCGGTGGAGGGGCAGGGGGTGGTAGCTAGGTGGCGACGATGGCATTCCAGTATTTGGCCTCAACATTTGAAAACTAGCCCTGCAAGGACCTGGTCGTGGGGAGAAGTGGGAGTGTTGCGTGCAGTTGGGAGTGGGTTTCTATTTATAATTGGGGAACTCAATAGCTCAACAGGTGCGTGTGTTTAAATGTGGGAATTCTATCATGGTGTTTTGATCTTTTTAAAATGGGTTAGAGCACAGGGAAGAGAATTGGGTTTCAATTTTCGTGAGTGATGCACGATGACCCGGAATGAGCTTAATGAAGGGTCGAGTGGCGAGCGTAGTGTCTGTGCTGTTTAAGGGTTTAAACCACGGTGCAGTGAGGGGGTGGGGGTATCAAGAATAGTTACGTTAATACAATGGCGCCTATTGATAGTGGAGGGGTTCGTAGGCGTGGAGCATGGGGGCAGAGGTGGCAGTGAGCCAGGCGAGCGGAGTGCCATACCGAGTTGGTCGGTGGGTGGGGGCGGTTGCATGGGGAGATAATAGCGTGATCTTGGGCAAACAGCTCCGGCCATATTGTTTGGAGTGGGTCAGCGGTCTGTCTCTTGTGTGCAGGATACCAGGCAGGCGGCGGAAGCAAAACCTGTAGACATACTGGGGGTAGCAGGGGTAACAAACGGGAGGTGCATAACCGAGGTAGGGCATTTATTTCGAAATTGGTTCTTCATGTTAAAGTGCAGTCACTGCCCGCCACAGGGGCCCTGCTAGCTTTATGTTGCAGGGGTTTGTTCGCCCAACGTTTCGTGGATGTCATTTCTTTAGATTAGGAGTTAGAATTGGGTTACAACCTCCAGGAATGGGTCGCGGCTGGGGTTTGCGCGTGGGATGGCTCTGGCCGCACAATGCACTTTCAGTGTCGGGTGCAACTAATTTGTAAAGACGTGTCTTTTGGTGAGCTAGGCCGCCGGGCACCAATTTGAATACCAAGTATTTCTCTGGGGCTGTGTAGATTTATTGCATTTCATGGGATGGGGATGGCAACCCGCTACAGCGCTGCATGGTAATATACTAGTTATAGAGGCGGTTTGTTTGCCGTGGGACGTTGCAATTTGGCACAATTAAAGACGTTAGGATGGATGGGATACGTTTATTTATATAGCGCATATACACAATGTGTTTCAGAGCGCGTGCATAAATTAGGGATGTGCTCGTGATTGACCGCCTCGCATGTTGTTGTTAAATTTAAATCCATCAGGTTTATTCTTTAAAGGGGTGACGGTTCGGGGAATGTATTTCCATTTGGTAATTCAAATGCTTTGTGTTGTTCTAGTTGTCAATTTTAATGCAAATAATTCAGGTTAGTTCTTTGAAACGGATTGGTATAGTTTGTACGACTTTTGCTTTCAAATCCAAATCCATATGTGTCGGGGGCATTTCTCACGCACGAATGGAGCTTTGTACAAAAGCATGCGCGCCTCGGGTCTATTGAAGACGGGACCCCGTTTTGATTTGATTTTGTGCACTTCTCACGCAGTAAGGATACTTTTGCCAAGACGGGCCTAGGTTTGGCACGTGCAGGGAAAGGATGGTACTACCGTGTGTGGGGGGGGGGGATTCGTCACAGGGTTGTTGGCATTGGGATGCAGCACGGGGTTTGTATTTGGATCATATTTTTGCTCACTGCCCCCTTTCTTGTAGTGGAGGATCCATTTGTTTATCAGGGTGGAGACAGGCTTATGGCAACACGGGCGTTTTTAATGTATTGTTCATGCTAGACTGCTTAATAGTAGCGAGTAGTTTCTACGCGCGCGCCGATATTCGAATCCGTGTGGTGCTGCGTTGTGTTCAGACTTTAAAGACAAACACGTCGCACCCGACTCATGACCATTGTGATGCCATGAGCAGTTCATAAACAGGGTCTGTGTCTTCAATGATCACTACTGATTATTAAAGCAAAGAGGTACATTTGAAGTAAAACTGTTAGTCATCAAAGCATGGGCAGGGTTTGTCAGGATTTCACAATCCAGCCACTATCGAAGCACGTCAGTGTAGAGTTGTTCACCGTTTCAGTTGTAACTCCAGATTTTGCAAAGCCTTTCCTAACTTTCCTCACCGTTGACTCCACCAGATTTGAATTTATTAGGTTATTTTGATTGCGCAGAGTTGAATTTGATTGGGGCCTTTTTATTAAAAGCAAGAAAAGACGGCTCAGTGACGCGAGCACCTGCGTGGCCACCGTGTTGTCCTAGCGTTTCGTTTTGCTGACTTTGTATACGCGGGTTATCCGGGGTCAATTTAATATACTGCTGGCTTGCAATAGTTGGAACTAAAGGGTTGTTTTGGAAGCGCCCCATTGCGTCCCCGGCTACATCTGTTTGGGTGTGCATAGGTATGCATATGTTGGTAATGATTTATTCATTCACGCACGGTAGTTGGTTAGAGGGATGCTCTCAAAGTTTTGAAGTGACATACAATGGCAAATGAAAAGCAGGGCTAGCAAGATGCAGGGGAATAGGTTTTAGTGAAACAGTGGAAGACGAATGATAGGGTTGCATCCTACGACAGAACGGCGAACTACACTGGCTTGGCACTAAGTGCTGGACCTGGTTCCTGTACAGTTTTAAGTTTGCAGCTTATGCAGTTAAAATTAGAGGCAGGGGTAATTGCGGTTTAGAGCCCCGTGTCAGGCTCAAATGGGTGGTTATGGTGCGCCTGTACATTTTACACATTGTGGTCACCGAACCAGGGGCAATTAAGTTTGGGATTGTGGCTGGCGAAAATACAAGTATAATGGCCATTAATTTACTGGTTTAAATATGGAAGTTATGGCAGGTATAAATGGATGAAGGTTATGGCGCTCACTATGGGGGATTGTCCATGGACCATGTGCAGCAGTTCATGTTCATTGTTGAAGGGGACTTGGGGCGAGGCCGGCGGTAGCACGTAGTGGCTACGCGCTCGCAGAGATTCAAACCTGTTTTGTGCTACGTTGTGTTATGGCTGGCAGGACAAATGCGCCGCACCCGACTCATGACAGTGTTGGGCAAAGACCAGTTCATAAACAGTTGGACGGTGTGGAAAGGAGCATTACGGGTTATTAAAGCAGATGGATCTCCCAATTTTGCGAACTCCTGCCATTTTTGGATGGCCGAGCAATGCAGGGTTATTGCATGTTCATTAAGGGATTATTTTGGGTACAGCCGGTTTCTATTTGAGGGATGTGTCTTATGAGCTATATAGCCCCTACGCACAATGTTTTGCATTCAGAGTAATTTAGTAAATGGGCCTAATTTTGCTGATATTAACAATACATGTGGTGGTCCATCCTAGTATAAAATGGGTAGTGTAAGTCGAAACAATGCTGGATGATGCCACTTCGTTTGGGTTAGGAGGTGAAAGGTCGTGTCTCATCGCTTCCGGGGGCGACACTTTGGGATAGGGCCAAAGGGTGTCACTTCCTGTTTGTCATCAGAGGTCAAGGGTGGTGGTAGGTCACTTCTGCCACCCCTGACAATTTCAGTGGATAGATAAGCCAGAAGACAGGACTGTTATGTGTAATGCGTCTGTACAGCAGAGCTTCAGGGATCCTGGGGGCTAGGACAGGAGGCATGTACGCGTCCGTACGCAAGTGTTTCAGTGACCCAGGCCAAGCCAGATGGCAGGTTATTTATTATAACACGCCTATGCACAAGTGTTCAAGGGGCATGCGATCTGCACAAGGGCATGTCATTTATTTAAAAACACATAGGACATAAGAGTTTTTGTGTTCTTCTGGCTCCATAGAAGAAGTGTAGGGCAGTTAGTTGGTTACAGAATTAGTTGTTCGGGAGCCATTACTTTATAAACAGTGGTGGCCAGACTGGCGTGTTGCAATTTTCACCTACTATTGTAGGAGGAGGGCAAATTAATCAAATGGGTGACAATTTATGCACTGGGTGGCTAATACATCACCAGTTGCCGGTTTGTCCAGGGGTAGCTGGTTGGCTAGCGGTACCTACGGTCGATTGAAGTGGGGTTCCAGTGGGGGTGGATGGGCCAGCTTGGGGACACTAGTATGCTGATTTACGTTGTGAATAACGGATTTGTGCTTATGTGTTATCATAGGATATGAAAACCATGTGCACGCCTCAGTCGGGGCCCAGGAGTGTTACGGGGAACGCAGCATAATGATCATAAAAGGTCTGGTAAGCTGTGGGACACTCCCACAATTACATACCAGTGGTAAGACTGGAGGATGGCATAAATGTACGATATGTTCCAAATTGAGCTTTTTGTGCAGCGATAGGTTCTGCCATTACTGCGGCCCAACGACCGCAAAAAGTTTTGGGGAGATAGGTGGCGTCCCGCAATGTGCAGGCACATGGTTAACCTGGACAATGGTGAGGTTACTTATTTATATCATTTATACATAATTTGTGATGACAAGGCCCAAGGTACGGTGAACAGAGCATACTCATTGGTAGGGTGGTCATGTTTTTTGGGATTGCACTCCTTTAAGACAAACCAATATGCTGGAATTGTGGTTTAGGTGAAGGTGGAGGGCCATTTCCGGCTACAACAAGGAGAAGTTAGAATACCAGTACTTATTTACTAAGGCAGCTGGGCGAAAGCATGCTCCGCGGGGAGGCTGGGTGCATCTAGAACAAGGGTAAGCGGTGGGGTCTTACACAAGGTGGATTTACATGGTAAAACTGGATGTGGAAAACTCTGTGATAGGTGGGAATTGTGGTTTGGGTGAAGGTTGAAGTTCATTTACTGGCTAGAGCAAGGATACGTTTTATTGAAGCATGGGGGCATCGGGGGGGCCACCCCCAGAACGTGGCAGAGTTGGGGGCAGTCCTAGCCGGGGAGGAGTGCGCTGCGGCTTGAACCGTGGGCCGTTTCCCGATGGCCATACCCGAGCCAGAGTCAGAATGGCAGGCATTGGATTCCTATGGACACTGGAGACTCCTCACCTTCATGTGCAGTGGCCCGAGGGAGAAGCACTCTGTGCACCATTCTGGCGTAAATGTCCGGTGCCTTGCGACATGCATGGAGGCGGCAAGGGGACACCGGAACAGTTAGAAGTTGCCCCACTTTTTGGGGGCTAGGCGTTTTTGTGGAATAGATGGTCATGAACCATGGTGCTTTAGGGCTGGGACTGCCCCCTTTGTTTTGTATGCTCCAATAAACTGTGATCGGTGTTTCCAAAAAATGTAAAATGTTGTCTGACTATTATTCACTGACTGCTCAGGTTTTGGTTCCCAAGGTATGTCATCCTCGCACGACAAGGGGGGGCGCCAATGGGGGCGGACACCGCTAAGGGGATGTACCAACCCCTGCAGGGTGCGCTCGAGGGACGTCCCACATAGCGTGGGCGCCCCTCTGGCAGCCCCCCACTCCTGGCTATGGAGGTTCCTACCCCTCCAGCTCCATCACGAGTGGGGCGGGCGTCCCCAGGGCGGACATTTCCGGCCATCCATGGGGACGGCCTACAAATACGGAGGAGGACTGCAAGAACGGCCTCTTTGCAGTCCTCCTCCGTCGAATTATCCACCCACCCGCACCCAATGGTAATTTAGGGAGCACAATTGGATGGAACTAGGGTGTGAGTATCTTATTATCTTTATTGTTTTGGTTTGTTTAAACCTTTACAATTTTTACAAAATCAACCAACAATTACGAAATTTATCAAAGTTCTCCACAATTTATCAAAATACATCGAATAAAAGAATAAAACAAGTAACATTCTTAATAGACATAGCACATGAGTTCATAATTTTCTTAGTTTTTAGACTCAAGTAGATATAATAGCATATGAATACAACTGACGTTTAAAACAGTCTACTATAAAATTCTTCTCCATAATTCTCTACATTTTCAGATGAGGTCATCTATCAGAAGTACCTTCATAGACTTGCATATTAGTATTAATCCATAAATTAAAAAAAAAAAGAACACTGGTGTAACTTAAATCAACCCTTGTCCTTCATTCCAAGGCACATATATCGTATATAAATGTGTGAATTTTCATTATTAAGGCAGTTGTGTTTCCATGTAGCATTTCCTTCCACAATTTGTCACGGCCAACATTGGCTGTATCTAGTACAAATTTTGAAAAACAATCCATTCTTTCTTGGGCTAATTTAGGACACACCAATAATAAATGCAGCAAGGTTTCTTTTTCTTCTGTTACCTTACAAAATCTACAGCCAACTTTCTGTATATTTAGGCTACGGATTGTTAAAATTTCATTAGTACTTAAGACATTGAATCTAAATCTCATCGTTCTGTTTCTAAATTTCCTCGATGGATATTTTGCAAAATATTTTTCAGTCATTGGGAAACATTTCCAAAATGATACTATTTGACAATATAAACTTGAGTTCAGCAGAATAACATTGTTTTCTAACCAATCATACACTTTTACTGTTTCTTTGACTTTCTCGTAGTTACTTAACATAGTTTCCACTGTTAGACCCACTTTCATCAGTATTGTTTCACAAGCTGTTGTTAGATCTTCCATAAAATTTCCATTTTCTACTGTTTTCAGGTGACAATACAGTGAATTTCTATCAGCTTTCAAGCATTTTCTAAACAGTGCTAGTTTTTTTAAATGCATTGAGCAGGAGATCAAGGATAGACCTAGCTTGTATCTGATTGATTCCATGGGAGTACATTTCGGTATAAAGAATAGTATTTTGCGCCAGATGGAAGCTTCTAGAGTTTTCAAGAAAGGCACCAGTGACTCGGGTAGAAATTCCATACCGTAAATTAGGTTTGCAATAATCTTAAGTCTGTAAAATTGGATACAGGGACTCAGAGTAAATTTGCCAAATCTTCTCCCTATGGACATGATTTGATTCATTGCTTTTTTTGCTTTCATTAACAAGTTGTTTTTCAGAAACACATTAGGGTTAGAGCTATATACTGTATAGCCAAAAAATCTAAGTACCGGTTGACTCTTGATCTGTACACCAACACAATTCCAAAATGAAAAGGCAGGAGTCACCTTTCTGCTTCCGCCTTGAAAGATAATTGTTTTTGATGGATTGATTTTTAATTTTCTCTCAACAATGAATGCTTCAAAATCGTTGACCAATTTTTGGAGGCCTATTTTTGAGCCATCTAGTAAAAGAAAGTCATCAGCATAGGTTATCCATCTAATGGTATGCCCTCCAAACTTTAAGCCAACCAGGCCACTAGTGTTTAACTTTTTGCCGGCTTCCGCAACATACAGATTGAAAAGCGTAGCTGCTAATCTGCAGCCTTGTTTTAGGCTGTTGGCCGTCTTGATTGCATTAGATAAGAGTCCTTTGTTGTTTAATCTCACTCGTATAACAGTATCTGAGTATAGATGTATAATAACATTCCGTAAGCCACTATCAATCCCCAAGGACACTAAAGTTTTCCACAATGTGGGACGGTCAACTAAGTCGAACGCCGAGGTCCGATCCATTGAAGCAATGTATATCTGATCAACAGTTTTTTGTTTCACCATACTTATTAACTGATGTAGCAGGAGCCCCCCCGCATCGGTGCCTATATATTTCCTAAAGCCTATCTGTCTAAAGTCCAAGATCGCTTTATCGTCCATCCAAGAAATCAGTTTCTCTAAGACTATAGCCGCAAAGATCTTAGACGTTTGACGTAGATCATTTAGGAGAGTAATGGGTCTATAGTTCAAGTTAAAGATCTTAGACCTAAATGACGTAGATCATTTAGGAGAGTAATGGGTCTATAGTTTTTTGTGCTCATCCTGTCCCCTTTTTTGAATATCAAGATCACTTATGACATTTTCCATGATTGAGGGATTTTTTTCTTCTTACAAATGTCACTAAACAAAGTATGGCAAAGTTTTGACCATATACAAGAGTGGCTTTTCAGCATTTGGAATGATAGGTGATTAGGTCCCGGTGTGGAGGTTGATTTTCGATTGATGTATTTTAGTATGTTTGATTCCGTGATGTTTAAGGGCCATCTGTCTGCATCATTGTTTAAAGTTAACCAATATTCGGATGACTTTTTATATAGAGTACTGAAGTGCTCACTCCAAGATTGAGAATCGATTTGATTTGCCTGAGCTGAATGCTGCGCTGTTTGTGAGCTATTTATTATAGACCAATACTTTTGGGGATTTGCAGCGCTCATTCCTTTAAGCATTGCTTCTCCATCATTTTGAGCGATCTGAGCCTTGATATTATTTAGCCAATTTTTATGTTTCTGTTTAATTAGCTTAATCTTGGATATGGACTCCAAGACATCTCCATAGTCCTTCTTTACCTTTCGAATTGATTTCCTCATCTCTGCTTTCTTTATTTTTACAGCCTGGCTAAATGATTGGTTGTGAATTTTACTATCGCCTGACCCGGCGTCGTTGAAAGCTTTACTGCGTTCTAGAGTATTTTCTATGTATTAAGGAAACATATTTACTGAGTATGTTGCACATTTTATATCATATGTGGAAAGTTCATAGTCTTGGGATAGAATGCTGTTAAATTTCCGCAATTTATATCTAGACCACTTCACAGATTTCCCATATTTACTTCTATCTGGATTGGAAAATGTAGTACTGCCACTTGACTTTTTACCCATGGCAGGGTGAGGCCTAGCATTACATGGTCACTGTTAACAGATAAATGTACTTCCTGATTTTTACATTTCAAGGAATCTTGTGTAGTCATAAATATGTAGTCTAGAATTGCGCTCTTGCCTCTAGCGGTCCAAGTGGATTTCGAGTTAAAGAGTGGCATCCTATTCCTACTTTTGCAAAATTCTAACCATAATCTACCTCTATTCATTTTGTCTGAACTAGTGTGCAATAACATTTTACCCCGCAACATATCTTCTTTTGATTGATTGCATTCTGCATTCAGGTCACCGGCTAGAATGATGGAGCCTGTTAGGTGGTTATCTAGCCATTTGTCAAAGATGTCATTAAGGGATACAAGTAGGTTCACAAGCAGTTCATTGTTCTTATTACCGGCATTCCAATAAATGTTACATAACAGAATATGTTTGGTAGAAACATTCGAAAGCAATACAAAACTCGCTACAATAGAGCAATCCATAACTATTAAGCTCTGTTCGAGCACAATGCTTTCTTCTATTCGATATGCTAATGCCAAGCCACCACTAGGTCTTCCACGAGGACCCTGATTTGCTGGTAAATCTATAATGTTATAACCATCCATGTATATGTTGCAAGTGGCCCACGTTCCTTGTAGCAAGATAAAATCAAATTCATTTAACTTTGCACTGTCAGATTCATCCTTGAGCAGCTGTTTGTGGCCCCTGGAATTCCAGGTGACTAATTGGTAATGGGGCTCTTCGTTAAAGGGGTTTCTGTGTAGATTTTAGTTGCTCTATGGACTCTCTGAGAGAGGTGGCCAACAGCCTCCATTCCTCCATATCTTTTAAGCAAGCCTTAGCCTCAGATACCACAGCTAGCCCTTTACCCGAAACAGACTGTGTATCACTATTTTTGCCTTCATTTCCAACTCTGCTATTTTGTATCTTACTTTCTGTATTTTTTGTATCGTTGATTAAAGATGGTACGATATCAAATCCTTTTTTTTGCAGAGAACCTACTTCTTTTAAAATCAAGTTCCTGACCAGAGGTGACTTGATCACCAAGCGAACATAGTCATATCGATAGTTGTGTATAAAGTCAACTAATTTCGGCAAATAGATTAAAGATATATGGTCTGTTCAGGGCTCTTGGTCCTCCCTCCTCAAAGACGTAGTACATTACGAGACTTGGCTCGTTTGGATATGCTGGGGCTCTGAGGTAACTTGTATCATTGTTAGCAGGATCTGGGATGTTGTGGTCAACAGCTCTAGCGTACATATTGCGATCCTGCTCTCCATCCCCAGTATTTGTGCTATTTGTTTGCTGTGGATTACTATTAGAGCTTGTCCATAACGCCGAGGCACTGAGCTTTACCTCAGGCTTTTGGGACAACGCAGCTAATTTGTTTGTTAGCATTTTGTCAATTAATTCACACAATACTTGATCTGACACACTCTTATCAACCTCTTCTTTTGGCATCTGTATTTTATTTCCGTCTATAGATTTTGCATCATCTAAATTCGTTTCCTTCACACTCTCATTGTTACCCAACTGTGCAGTAAGTACCTTATTTCTTTCACTATTATTGAATTCTCCTTTTTGCTTCGTCTCGTCAACACAGACTACCGATTGGTCATTGGCACTGTTTAGATTATTATTCTGAAAGAGACCCGCAGATACCGGAGTGTTGCCTCGTGAAATCGTCTCTGGATTTTTGAAGATGTCATAGATATCCGCCACACCTCTTTCCAACATTCCTAGGTTTAAATCTATTGTAACTCTTTGTGTTTTAGTACATCCGCCATTTTTAAAGGACTTTCTGTATATTCTTTCATGGGAACATTTCAAGGTGGCTTTACGGTTTTCCCTTTGCTTTTTACTGTATTGTCTAAGATTGTACTGTTTTCTTCTTGGGTGGAGTCCTTAACCAACAAGTAATCCTCCATGTCTTCACGCAAGTCTACATTTCGCATAAACTTGCGAGACGACATGTTTATAGTCCCATTCTTGAAGGCATTTTTTTTCGGTTACCTTTTTTCCCTTTCCCTTTCAGAGGTTTGCATACCTCTTTAACCGTGCAGCTAATGATTGCTTCAGCCCCTGTCGTGCTTGCCATTGGAGTGGCTGTTAAGTCTACCATTAATATCTAATTTTCTTTGGATGTCACAGACAAGTCTGGTGGATCCTTTTTTTTAGGTGGCACAGACAATTCTGATGTCACGCTAGTGTTATCAGGCTTATAGGCCTCCTTTGATTCAGGCTCCAGATTATGGGACTAGGATTTTTGATACATTTCTTCTCGGGTATCCATCTTATTTGATCCTTCATGTCATTCAGCTATAAGAGTGCGGCAAAAGTCTGGCAGGTCGGTAATAGCCATTACTATTTCATTTAGCATCCTTGATTGGTTTTTTAATTCTACATACATCAGACTTTTTAAGTTTTCGTAGGGCACTACCTTGTCATGCATTGGTGGGATGCTATTGATACCTTTGAATGTTCCTTCTTCCTCAATAGATTCCAAGTGCTGAGATAGACTTAGTAAGGTTATCTCACCTGTCCCGAATATAAGGGGAGTCTTAGGATAAAGTAGGCTTGAGTTCATTGCATTCTCATCGGAGGTTTCTGTGTGTTTGGGGCCTTCAGTGTAAAGACATTGAGAGGTGTTTATTGTGTCCCCATTATTACCACTTACTATCTCGCTCGGTTCAGTGTTGGGAGTTTGGGCGCTATCCACATTTTCTTCGTCTGTATCAGACGAAAGTGCAATTAGGGCTTCCTCTGCTATCGCCATACTGGCTCGCCTGGTCATAATTGTTCTTAGTGTATTCAAATTACGTTTCGGTTTATTTACACTTGTGGCCATTCTTTGTTTATAAATTGGGTAGCTCAATATAACCCATTGCTGCACCTTTTATTCTTTCTCTCCTAAGAGGTCGCCTACAGCATCAATTAACTACAGTGAGCACCGACCCCATGCGTTCTCCGGTAGCAATACAAATGGATAAATTAGCGCCCTCAATTCATTCGTGTTAGCACACATCTGCAACAACTCAAAACAAAAGGACAGTCTGTGTTTTCAGCATGCCAAACACCCCCTATCGTTCTTTCGTGTTAACACACGGTTTCAAGACCAAATGAATGCAATCGAAGTTACCAGGGTTAGCAGCCCCCTCCTCCTAATCAGAAGGGGTAGTGTTGTGACTCTGTTTCGTCAGCTAGCTCAGGAGTACAAACTACATTAACATCATCATAAACACTTTCGCTTTAATCGTTCATGGAAGCCAGAGTCTTCAGTAATGTAGAAGCACAGTGCACATTAACAGCACGAACAGCACGAGCAGCGCTCTCCCTGCAATCATTTCAATTAGCGTATGTCTTCACCGACAAAGAAAACAATCTGCGAGTGAAGCAGTCAGATTATGCCACTATTACCTCTATGAATAACACTTTTCCGGATTCGCTCCCAAAAACGCTTCGTTACAGATGAGAAAAGAAACGAAGCGCCAGCTCTTGCGCAATATTTACCCTCGCAAGCCTCACATGCCAAACAGGCAAAACAGGCTACTTACGAGGCTACTTGCTGAGGCGCGCGCACTGATGTCGCGCGGCCTCGCAAATTAGTAGCCTCCTCCTCTAAAGTGGGCGTGGCCTGCATAAAAGTATAACATATAGTATTTTAGTACGTTTTTGAATGTCTAAATTCTTTGCAAGCACTATACTATACAATATATGCATTATAGTCACCAATAAGGTGAAGTTGAGAGTCCTTCTTCCTTGATTATTTTCACAGGCAGCTGGTTCCAGGTTATGCTTTCTCTAGAACAGGACGGGCAGGTCGAGCGTTTCCAGGCAAAACAGGCTTCTTACGAGGCTACTTGCTGAGGCGTGCGACCTCACAAATTAGTACTCTCCTCCTCTAAAGTGGGTGTGGCCTGCATAAAAGTATAACCTATAGTATTTTAGTACGTTTTTGAATGTCTAAATTCTTTGCAAGCACTATACTATACAATATATGTATTATAGTCACCAATAAGGTGAAGTTGAGAGTCCTTCTTCCTTGATTTCTTTCACAGGCAGCTGGTTCCAGGTTATGCTTTCTCTAGAACAGGACGGGCAGGTCGAGCGTTTCCAGGCAAAACAGGCTACTTACGAGGCTACTTGCTGAGGCGCGCGCGCTGATGGCGCGCGGCCTCGCAAATTAGTAGTTCCTCCTCTAAAGTGGGCGTGGCCAATAAGGTGAAGTTGAGGGTCCTTCTTCCTTGATTTTTTTTCACAGGCAGCTGGTTCCAGGTTATGCTTTCTCCAGAACAGGACGGGCAGGTCGAGCGTTTCCAGCCAAAACAGGCTACTTACGAGGCTACTTGCTGAGGGTGTGAGTATCTAGGTAGGTAAAAGAGAGGGAGGTTGGAATTAAGATGGACGGAGGATCAAGGTGTAAGTGGCCGTGTTGTAAACAGTTGCAAGGGTTGGCTTTCTTTGGGGTATTAATTGACCAATTTTTTAACCAGACAGCGAGGTGTCAATGGGGGTAAAGGAAAATAGTTTCAAATGATGGCTTACTTCAAATCGTATTAATATTACATTTTCAGAGTGGATCGAGGTGTAAGTAAGTTCTAAGGAAAGTGGGTTAAATTGTTTGCTCCATGCTGTACAAATTTCAATACTTCAGTAGAGTGGAGGGTGTGAATAGGGACCAGTGTTTAAAAGTTTTGTGGACTTCAATTTGTATTAAATTTTCGTTTCCAGCGGACATCGAGGTGCAAGCGGGTGCAAAGGACAGTGTTTTAAGGTTCTTGTTTCATGGTGTATAGTTGTTCCAATTTTTAGCATAGACCGGGGCGTGCGTCAGCAAAAAGGTTTAAAAATGCCTGCATGCTTCAATTTGTATTAATTTTTACATTTTCAGCAGAGATCGAGGTGTAAGGGGCTATGATATGATATGATGGTTTATTTATATAGCGCCTATACACAATGTGTTTCAAAGCGCTTCAAGGCAAGGGAGGGAACAAGGGAAAATACAACCACATTCTTACATGCCATGAACAGTAAGGATGTGAAATTAACTATCATACTCGGCCTGACGACATTTCAGATCGTGCAAGAGCTAAGACATAGATAAGGAAGGGAGGGGGAGAGTCGGAAGGAAATGGAAACAGTCAGGAGTCTACCGTACTAGGCCGGACAACATTTCTGGTAGAGCCGGAGAAAAACAAAAGGTGAGGGAGAGTGGTGCAGAAAGCGAGGGGAGGAACAAAACAAGCGACTATCATACTAGGCCTGACGACATTTTAGATGCTGGAGGGGTTGTGGGGAGGAAAAAAATACAGTATTGGGAGGGTGGAGGAAACAGACGAGGTTGCTATCATATTAGGTCCATGGACAATTCTGATAGAGTAATTGCATAGAAGAAAGTAAGGGGAGGAGATGGGGGGAAAAGGGAGAAGGGAAAGGAGGAGAGAAAAGAGAGTAAGCAGTCAAAAAGAGTGGAGATGCAAGAGTGGAGAGCAAATACAATTGCAGAAGCCAGTAGTAACGCAGAATGTTGCAAGCCAGGATACAAGATGAAGATGGGAACAGCATGATTCAGGGCCACCATGAGTACAAGATGCAAAGGAAGTCCAGCATGAGAGTTGGGAAAGAGTGACGCACCGTGAATGAATGAATGAAGTCCATAAAAGTCCAATCCAGCATTGGCCACAAGACGGTGATGGTGAAGGAAGACACCAAGTGGGCGGGGCTTGCTAAGTGGTGAAAAAGAGCAGCAGGCCGGGAAGGCACCAGGTGGGCGCGGCTTAGGCCAGGTGACCTAGATCCACTTACACCTGCTCCCCATCTGGGAGCAGGTGCAAATGGATTGTGTGAAATTCCTGGCTTTATTTTGTACTATTTTTTTCCTTTTTTGTCACTGGTGGAGTTAGGGGCAGTCCTAGCCGGGGAGGAATGCGCCGTGGCTTGAACCGTGGGCAGTTTCCCGATGGCTGTACCCGGGCCAAAGTCAGAATGGCGGGCATTGGATCCCTATGGACACTGGAGACTCCTCACCTTCATGTGCAGTGGCCCAAGGGAGAAGCACTCTGTGCACCAATCTGCCGCAAATGTACCGTGCGTTGCGACATGCATGGAGGTGGCAAGGGGACACTGGAACAGTCAGAAGTTGCCCCACTATTTGGGGGCTAGGCGTTTTTGTGATATAGATGGTCATGAACCATGGTCCTTCTTTTTTTTTATTGTATTAGCTGAAACAAGTCAACTTTACAATTTTTTTATACAATGGTTACAAGATAGAAAAAGAGAAATACATAAAATTGATAAAGATTAACCTTAAAAGAAAAGCCTAAAATGAACTAGGTTAATTACATCATAATAAAACAATACAAATTAATAAACCTAGTCACCGTATACAATTAAAGAAAGTAAAACAACAAAGGACCTTTCATTTTCATTCTTCCATATATCTTTTTAACTCTGGTATACTTCTCAAAAATCGGGTAGTACCAATTCTCAAAGATACAGATAGACCCGACATGATCATAAGCCACAAGGTATCCTCATTTACATCGCTATGTTCTTTTAGTGGAGGTTTTAAGTGAAGTAATCTTCTGTCACATACAGCATTGCATTCTACCAATATGTGTTTTAAAGTTTCAACTTGTCTATCGCTTTTGCATAATCGGCAGAATTTTTCTTGTGGTAGAATGATTTTACGTTTTGCTCGTACCTCTTGAGTTGGCCAAAGATTTAATCCTGTTCTCAAAAAATCGGATCTATGCTGTATTGACGGTGATTTAATCATATAGGGTTCTGCAAAGCTGTATTTTATTATGTAAAAAAACATTACCATCAAAATCTTTATATGTAAGACAGGTAGATCTATTCCTTGCCCAGTCCCATTGGAATAACTTAGTCTTTACTCGAATAGGATTTTGTAATAACAGTTCGATCGAGGCATCAGTGTAAGAAATAGCATTACTAACTTTCTCGCGCCAGTTTTCTGCAAATGTGTCTTTAGATTGCAGAAGGTAGCGGGCCAGGTTCCCTAATAACATGTTTGAATCGTACGCTAGGATACACTTGCGAAACAAACTTATTATTTGCCATAAATAGCGACTGTACAGTGATGTTAATCCCAGTTCATTGTGAATGAGCGCAATTGGAGTGTAACATGGAAGGCTTAGAATACGTCTCCAGAATTTTGCTTCGAATTTTTCCCAGATGGATTCTAGTATAATAGGTAGGGTTTCGGAACCGTATAACAGGATTGGTGTAACTTTTTGTCTATAATATGTCAGGACCGGTGTAATTGAAAATTTCCCAAATTTGGCTTGAATTATAATAGATTGTGAGATCATTGTATTCAACTTTGTCTTCCATCTGCACATCTGCGCCCCGACCGCAACGCTGGAAACTACACCCAGATAAATATATTCATTAACACTTTCTAGATGTTTTCCCTGTAGGGACCATTTGTAGTTTCTACATTTGGAAATCTTGGATAAATTACACAACATTACTTTCGTTTTTTAAAGGTTGATTGTTAGAAGGTTTTTGTCAACGTATGCAGACAAGGCATTAAAAGACGTTTTTGCAGCCCACATGAGGTTTTTGAGAACAGAACATTGTCTGCATAAAGCAGAGCTGGAATTTTTTGGTATCCAAGTTTCAGAGCGTCTGTTTCGATCCCTTTGAAGGCTTTGCATATGTCTGCTATGAAGATATGAAGAAACTAAATAAAGCTGCAGCTAAAATGCAGCCTTGACGTAACCCTCTGTAGGTGTTAATTGATCTAGACAGAAGGCCTTCCAGATTTAGTCTCACGCTAATATTTGTTTTGGTATGGAGAGCATAAATGAGTGCAATATTATGGTTCTGGCAGTTTTCATCAGTCCATTTTTTGAGGAGAAGTTTTTGCGATACAAAGGCGGCTCGTAAATCAACAAACACAAGGTATAATGGTTGTTTCATCTCCTGATGATGATTTATAATAGCCGTCAGAGTAGTTAGATTAACCGATGTTCCTAACCCTGCAATAAACCCTGTTTGGCATGGATCCCGCAGGGAACTCGAGTTTAACCAATCATTGAGATCACGTAAAATAAAACAAGCAAATATTTTTCCGGTACACCCAAAAGGGCGATCGATTTGTAATTAGCTGGATTGGACCGATCGCCCTTTTTGAAGATCGGCACAATTACCGTTTTGCGTCAGGAATCAGGGATGATGTTACTGGTAAGTACCTGGGAGAAGATGTTTTATCAGATCTTGGCCCATAACAAAGGATGTTGTTTAAGAATATAGTTGCTAAGGCCGTCGGGCCCTGGGGCCCTAGAGTTACTTGATAGATGAATAAAGTATAAAATATCCTCTTCAAGGATCTGCATTTGATTTAAACTTGGGCTTAGTTTTTGAACATCATACTCATCTATAGAAGTGTTGGGAGTAAAGTTTTGTAAAATAAGTTATCCAATCTGTTTCAAGCACTCCATTGATTTGGATTGGGTACTGTGTTGTGTTATTTGTCACATTCAAGAGGCCCCAAATTTGAGCTGAAGTTTTAGAATTTATTGCGGCTAACATGATTTCTCCATTGTGTTGGTATAACCAGGTTTTATAACTTCTAGTCCAATTTCTATATTTGTTCTTCAAAGCTGTGAGGACCTCATGTCTTTCAGAGATAGGAAGTTGTAGAGCTAGTCTTTTTTCTTTACGAAATTGAGTCCTTCGCTGTTGCATCTCTCTGTCATGGCAGTGTCCCTTTTTTTTCCCCCCTGAGCAGTAGTGCTGGAATTTAACTTGTAGTAGTGAAGAGCCAAGATATACGTTTGGTCTTCCCAAATTGAACTTGTTTTATTTTCACAAAGTCCTTGTGTAGATTTTCTAATATTTTTCTGTTCCAGCAAAATCTAATTCTGCTGTTTACAGAAAGTTGAGGACTATAACGCGTGGCACATGATTCAGGGGCAGTTCTATTGAGATAACAAACTGCGGTCAGCATTTCATGATCACTGTGATTGGAATGGATCACTTCAAATTTAGAAACCAAACTGAATGTAGATATAGTGAATGATTGATGTATTTAGACCCCGCTGCCAAGTGAAATGTGCTGGAATGTCATTTTCCATTGAACCATTTAACATCAAAAGTTTACGGCTTTTCATTATCTCTTCCCATTTGATACAAGAGTAGTTTTTCATGGCAAGTGATGTTGTTATGCAGTGAAGGTTCAAGTCACCCACAATAAAGATGTTCGTTATCTCAGCTGATAAGTGTATGATATTCATAAGTTTTTCTAATTCTGTAAAAAAAAGCTTATCAGCTAGACCCATTGGATTCCGATAAATATTTAATAAAGCCAATGTATTCCCTTGAATGATTATTTTAACCAATTGTAAGTAAGGGTTCGGTTGAGCCCACGGAAAGATTCTAAAGCCAGATTCTAGTCTAACGGCAACCAAGAGCCCTGAAGCTGGTCTTCCTTTCACCCCCTTGATCGCGGGAGACAGTACAATTTCATACCCATTCCAGACTGGGACAGATGTAAACCACGTTTACTGGAGGGCTATTATATTAAATGATACGAGATGTAAACTATCTTCCAGCAGGTGTGCGTGACCACAAGTGTTCCAGCTTACAATCCAAAATGTTGTATCATTTCTTCCTGTAAATAGTTATGAAGGGTAGTCACGAATGTTTGAACTCAGATGACTTAGTTGTTTGTTTCTTTGAAACAATTCATTATGAGTGCGTTTTTCATTTGCATTATAAAGGTTCAACTCTCGGGTAGGTATAAAAGGAATGTTCTGGGCATCTTGAGGTTTGTCCGTAAAGTTAGGAGTTGGGTCAATTGCTAAAATAAAACCACTCGCAAACAAATCCATGTGTGCCTGCCATAACACATTACGTACCACATTCGAGCGCAACCAGAGTCTAAATATGGTTAAGGTTACATCACTTATAAATTCAACTTGAACGATATCTTTTGAGGTAATGTCACTCAAGGCTGGAATATCTTCGAAAATTGCCAGGACGTAAGCATGGCACAAATCGTATGCTCTAAATGGGGCATCTCGACATTTTAATATAAAGCGGTGGTTATCACTTTGGTCCAGCGTGTGTCTTGACAATTTGTTCAACGAAATAGGAATATTTGGATGTGATAAACTTTTTACGTTCCGAGGAGTACTCTGGTAGATGATTATTTGAATTTTTCATTATTTGTGTGCTGATCGAATTGGATCTAAATTCAGTAATATTAGGCGAGATCTCTTTATTTTTTTTAAATATTCGTTCATTGTGTCACAAATTGCTGTCCTTATATTGAGGCATGGGTTACCTTTTTCATTATATGTCCTCTCATCCAGCATAGCTGAGTGATGGATCGACTCAATTGTTAATAAATCAGAGTTGGTTGAGGGACATGGTTGTAAGACATCATCTACACTTTTAGTACATCCTGTGTTCCCAATAGGACTGCATTAGTTTGCACGTCTTGTTTGGGAGGCAATGCAGAATTAGGTTGACTGGGTATAGAGTTGGATTGTTTAAATTGTTTAAAATCTTCTAACGTTCTACGAATCTCAGCTTGGATGTCTTTCAGGATTTCATTAGAAAAAAGAGATTTGTTAGTACACAGTTGAGACTCGTTTGCGGTACTCAGTTGAGGTGATCGTCTATTGTTGGTAATTCCCTTGTTTTTATTAGCCTCCTCAGAAGGTTGCAAGGGATTACCATCACTTGTGACTGAGGTAGGCGGAATTCAGTCTACATCAATGCAATTTTCAGCAGTAGCATTAAAGGCTGATATATGATTGCTATTGACATTATCTTTTTTCAATTCAGGATCTTGCAAGGTAATAGAGGGTGTAATCATTGACACTAGATCGTTCAGGGGGGTATAATCCTTGAAAGAGTGTTGGTTTTTGTCAAAAGATTCTTTATTGTTTAGTGTTTTGTATTTGTTTTGTAATGCTTTTCTTGCAATAAGTTTTGAGCTTTTGACCGAAGTCAGGCGTTGAACAAATTGTTTGACATTCGAATTGCCAAAGGAGTGCTGAATCTTTTGATTTTTAGATTTTTTTAAAGGATTATCAATGATAATCTTTTGAGCCAATTCCTTATTGTTTTTTCTAGAGGAGGAGTCAAACAAATTGTAGACTAAGCCAGACTTCACAGCAGATTTTGTCCTTGAGGGAAGGGCAAAAGGGGGAAGATCTCTCTTAATGGAATATTCCTGAGTGGATTGTTCACAATCATTATGGCCTATGATTTTGTCAAAGGCTGGGAATGGACAATCATGTGGTGTTGTAGTAGACTCAGATGGTTTATTAGCGAGTTTTACACATTGGGTCACCATTCTCTCAAACAGCTTCTACTTTCTTTCTTTCATTGAGTTTTTTGTCCCACTCATTCATCCATTTGACAATGTTGTCTATTTTTCTAGATTGTTGCATAATCTTAATGTCTAAGGTTTCAAATAGTTTTACTAAGGACATAATGGTGTTGCTAATGGCGTTGAGAGTGATTTCTAACAACGGATTATGTTTTTCAGGTATGTCGGTGTGCTTGACAGGTGAGTGAATACTACTACTTGCATGTTTTTTCCTCGGGCTAGGCTGAACAAATGAAATTGGGCTCCCAGGCATATAATCATTAGAATGGTTAAATAAGCTTGGGGACTGATATAAACTTATTTCATCAACATGGGAGGGTGAGGAGGTTGGCATGGGTGAATTGGTAATAGCACGTGGTGGTATCTCATCAGTACGACTATTACTCGTATGTACACCAGTCACTGAAATGTTACTTTCAGTTACAAAGTTATGTTTTTTTGTGTTACATATAGATTTAGAATCTGTATCAGAACTTTTTTCAACATTATGTATGTTATCTTCCGTAGTTTAATCAACAGTAATAGGAAGTACATTTGCATCCGAGATAGCAGCCATGATTTGTGTATCTGAAATGGTTAACTCAATTGTTTGAGCTGGAGGTTCTTGAACAGAGATATTATTTGTTACTGTTGCATTCACAGGTACGTAAGTGACTCAGTTTTCTAAAGAGGTGGAATTAATAGAAATACGTGGAAGATGGAACTCACGAATGTCCGTTGTAACAGTCTTATTTCCAGAGTGCTTGGAGGTTGACAACAAATGTTCCTTTTTATTGAGATGGTTGGTGAAGGCCTCATGGGTGAGGCTTTCAGTTGGAGGGAGACACTCGATGTCATGAGACCAAACGGTATTCCAGATTTCAGAGTGTAACCAGATCCCTTTAGTGACATTAGATTGACAGGTATTAGACTGAATGGCGAGACACTACACAGGCAAAAAAAAAATGAGGTAACTTTTTGGGTTATAAGAAAAGTTATGAAAAGGAAAAATAATAAAGAAAACGGATATCTATATCTGAAAGCCACGTTACGCTGTTAGCTGACCAGCTTAACAGCGTAACAGCGACTTGAAAAGCCACTTGATCGAAGCGCGCGCGCTGAAGCGTGCACTCGTCACTTTTATAGGACTTCTGGGTAATTAGGGCGGATTATACCTACAAGAGTAACAAAAATAGGTATTTAACATTTGTGTTCTTCCTTTTTGCAAAATATAAAAGTAGGGGAAGTAAAAGTATCTTTATACCGCGTAGCAGAGTTCAAAGAATCCAAAGTTCTTCTTTGATTCAACAGTTCAGTTGGAATCGGGCAAGGTGGTTGCAGCGTAACAGCGACTTGAAAAGCGACTTGCTCGAAGCAATGGTGCTTTAGGGTTGGGACTGCCCCCTCTGTTTTGTATGCTCCAATAAACTGTGATCTGTGTTTCCAAAAAATGTAAAATGTTGTCTTGACTATTATTCACTGACTGCTCAGGTTTTGGTTCCCAAGGTATGCCATCCTCGCACGACAAGGGGGGGCGCCAATGGGGGTTGACACCGCTATGTGTGTTTCCTCCTGTTAGCGAGTGACACCGGCCACGTTGCAAAGAATCTCCACTGCCTATCTGGTCTCTGTATTGTGCACGGCTTTTCCCAGCTCTTTTCTGTCCAGTGACAGCTTTAAAAACTACATGCTTGCGGCATTGCTCAATGCTGTGTGGGATTCTTTTTTTCCCTTTTTTTTTTCTCCTCTCCTCCCAAAGAGCTGACAGCTGTTAGTGCGGTCTTCCCCGACTGGCCGCGGGGATTACTGGACCGGGCTCTGGCCCACGGTAAACGACACCTTAGCCTCCCCCACTGGTGCTTCGTTCCTCGCAGCTCCCCGTTTTTGCTCTCCCAGACGAGACACCACTCGCCTCACCTGGTGCCTGCAGCAGGGCTCTACTCTACATCCCGTGGGGGGACGGCTGTGACTCCTTGCAGGGGCTGATGACACGGCTTCTTGTCAGAGAGCTCCAGCAGCGGCCACCATATTTTCTACACTGCCGCCATGGTGTTGGTATCTAGACCGCATTCGGGTGAAATAAAAGCGCTCTCCCTCTTTCTCCCTCTCCCCTTCACCCTCTCCCTCTCCCTCTTTCTCCCCCTCTCTTCTAGGCCCTCCCTTGGTTCCTGCTTTTTGCACAATAGAAAGTTTAAAACAACAAGCTAAAACATTAAACTGAGATAACGGACACTACTTCATCTTGTTCCCCGACCCGGGATATATTGGGCACAGGAATCCGAGCCCTTCAATTAATACAGAGCACCTACTTCTCACTGATTTTACTTTATCTCAAAATATGGTGCCATCTTCTTCCCTTCCTCGGAAAGGGCCCCACTTCTCGATTTATCTTCTCATTTCCTAATTGTAATAATAAAAACGAAAAAACCACAGCCTGATCTTTGCAAACTACCCAATTCATCCACACACCATTTCACCATGTACTCTCATCCTCTCTTCTCCCATACACCCAATTCATCCACACCTTTTTCCCCATTGGGGAGGGCAGCCCTCCCTTACTCTCTAATGTTCCTGATTGATGCTTTATGGGCAGGTGTCTTGGGTTTGTCAGTATACTCAAATGTTTGTCTTGGCGATGGGGGCTTGGGCCATTATATCTTTGAGATCTGGGTGGGCAAAGGCCTAAAGCCCTTGCCCCTATGTTTTGCGGGATAGCTTCTTCAAAGGTCTATTCCAGCATTCTCTTGGCCTTGCAGAGCACATTCCTTCTGGGTTGCATGTACTACTGATGAGAGAGAGTAAAGAACTGTGTGTGTGTATTCAAGAAATGAACCTTCTGCAAAGCTGCAAGGGCTGTGAATAAAGAATGCGCACCCACCCTTCTACCCCTTGGGACTAACTGCAGGTGTGGCAGCATAGCCCTGTCAGTAGGCCTCAATTTCAAAATGGCATCTACCTTCTAGAATGGAGATTTGTTAAACCCATGATTCTAATGCTAAAATGTACTATGTTTCCACTACAATCCAGCTTCTATGCGTAGGCCCCATTCCCCCCTCCATTCTCCTGGCTCCCCTTCTACAGTCACCTCGTCCTAAATCGCTTGGGGGTGTTGGGACATCCGCCCCTGCTTCCCAACAGCCCCATAATCTGTATTGTCAACAGTTCTGGCAGAGAGATGAAGGTCTGCTAAAAGGCGGGTTTCCTGAAGCACTCCTAAACATTATGGAATAAAGTTAGACTCTTAGTTGGAGTTCTAAAGGTTGTTTATAAAGATTTAGGGTACACTGGGACGTAAAAACATCCATGACAACATGGGTTGGAAAATGAGGCTAAATGAGGAATAGTCTACTAAAGCATTGGATACTTCTGTCCCCTGCACACCAACAGTACTGAGGTCAGTTAAAATGTATGGTTGTATTTGGTCTTGGCAAATATGTATGGTGAATTCTTCAGCATAAGAAACTTTATAAAATTCCAACTACTCAAGCATACATTGAAGAATGTAGAGAGAGATTATAAAAAGCAAGAAAACTAAAGTTCTGTTTGCAAAAAAAAAGTCTGCAAGGTTCTGTCGTATTTCTTTTTGTAAAATAATTACTTAGATCCAAAATGTATATTCCATCTTTTTTAATAATAAATTCTGCTCAACGCATTTCAGGATATTCATCCCTTCCTCAGGAGCTATGTTTTTCTTAGAAAACTTTTTTGGTTTTGCTTGCACCTTTCTTTGCGCGAGTATTTCCTGTCTTCACATATAGGACGTATGCTTTCCCATTGAATAAATGAATGAATTCAAGTCCGTCTGCGTGTAGATTTTTTATTTTTGTGGTAATTCTAGGCCCTTTTGGATGAAACGTTTTTCTCAAATCCGGGCATTTCCTAAAGTATCGCAGTCCCGATAGTCTGCTTTATTGCAGTCCAGCTCGTAATTGGGGTAAAATCCCATCTGCTGAAAAATGTCCAATTCGTGCTCCAAGCGTCGAGTCTCGACACTTGGAGCACGAATTGGACTTTTTTCAGCAGAAGGGATTTTACCTCAATTACTTTGGTGCAGTGAGCTAAACCGTGGTTGTAGACTCTCCCGAGTGGGCACCTTCCCATAGATCAGGTTATTTGGCCGTGCCTGTTCTCGATAGAGAGGCTCCCAGACCTTTTTGTGAATTATTTAATAAAGTTAAAATCCAAAGTAACTCCAACATAAATTATTATTATTAGGGTATTTATTGAGCACGGACCTAGCTTTGGGAAGCTACATAGTGCTTTACAAATCTTTGGGAGAAGGACAAGGGGTAGGGCCGTCATGTGGCAGCAAGGTATCTACAAACGACCAGGGAAGCAAACAATGAAGAGCCGATGACCAAGCCTCAGGTTGGGTGGGGACTGGAGGGTGTGGACCTAGGTGCTAGGGAGCGGCTGTTACTTGAAGAGGAGGGACTTGAGCACCTTGCTGAAATGTAGAAGCGAGGGGGAGAGTCTGACGTTGATGGGAAGGAGGTTCCAAAGTCTTTGGGCATAGACCGAGAAGGCCTCTCTTCTGGTTCTTGCCGTCCTGCACCGGGAAAAATGTTGCAAATAGACTGACATATTTTTCTCCATCAATTATTACAAATCCTTGCCACTAAAGACAAAACAATCAAATCCCAAATAAAAGCCGAATGAAATAAAACTTAAAGAGATGGAAGTAATTGAAGTATAACCCAGACAGTGGATTTATTTTTCCTAGGAGTGATCTAGCAGCTGTTTCATGCATCCTCATTGGTCCTATCATCCCGTTTGGGTTTGCCAAGATTTTAGTGTAGTTGCTCCTTTTGAACCAGTTATAAGGTGACCGCGGCTTGTGAGGAAGGTAATCAGAAGACTACTATTGATGTACCGCTCTGTCTTATTTTGCGGCAGTCCTGCAGCATGGCCAAGCTGGTCAGAGTTGGCCAATTGAAAGCAGGGACACTATGCTAAGCTCAACCCAGTTTAGGTATATCTGATAGTTGACCCTGAGACCCAATCACTGAAAATGGGTCAGAATTGTAATTATTTGTAAAGTGTTTATACACAAGTGAAGTGCTTCAAATCGCTTAAAGGCGGGAAGGGAACAAGGGAATACAGAGTCATTCTTAGGCCTTGAAATTCCCGAATGATCTAACAAAAAATTACTAGCATACTAGGCCAGAGGCATTACTACTAGTGAAGTGCATGACCGGAAGGAATGCAAACGGGGAAGGAGAGGGAGAAGACCTACAATCCATAGAATGAGTTAATTAATGGAGTCTGCCTCCTTCCCGTGTGAAGCTCTGCAACATCTTGGCCTGGTTGCTCGGCACTTAATGTTACTATTATGAGAGCCAAGGCCATGGATAAGGTCAACTCTGCCTTTGCTAATTTAGGGGCTCTCAGGGACCTTTGACCATTTTCCACCTTCACAAGAACAGGCAGTGACTAGAAAAGGCCAATATGCAGAGCTACCTAGGGTTTGGCATCCAGGCTTCAGCGTGTGTAAAACAGGCCTTCAAAATATGGCACGTCATCCCTCCTGCCAAATCGAAGCTAGCCGTGGTGGTTTACAAGGCTTTGCGCATGTTGGATGCTGCTATTTGTAACCATAAGTGCACCTCCAAAGGGCAGTAGGGTGCTGCCACAGATCCTCAGTCTGTTCTGCTGCGGCACCCCCGTGATTCGAAGACAAGACAGTGTGTCGAGTGGTCTATCATTGATATTCCGCTCACTGTCGAGCCATGCGATATTATGTGTTGGAGAAATGTAAAGAATCACTGTTGTCCTGGCGTTGCCCTTAGTGTGTATTATTATACACTTGTTTGATTTATTATTGGCTTTTCTTTGCACGTGCTGTTGTGCCTTTCGAATTGAGGACGAACATACTAGCTATTAAGGGATTAATAGTTTACGAAAAAATGTTTTGCTTCCTTAAGTGTGCATAGTCACACGCGTATTCATGGTGGTTGTGAACAAAAAACTACTCGTAGGTACATTTCATTAATACTATTTAGGCGAGGTACACATAACGCTTGCCATTGCTTCTAGCGGCAAACTTGTGCCGGAAGTGTTTTTTGGGTGCTACGTTATTCATATCACATTATTTTTCTTACATGGTAGGTGAGGGTTGAGTTAGAAATGCACTGAAATTGTGGACGAGAGTGGAAGATGGGGTACGATTTGAGTATCCACAGCACTTGGTGCATTATGTGTATCTGCAAACCACAAAGTCGGGGCACGGGCCTATTGATAGTGCAGAATGTAATACAGTATTGATTCCATCGTTCGCTGCAGGGACCTGGATCGCTGAAATAATGAAACACCGGATGTCTGTTGCTCGGCTTTGTGCTGCCACATCCCTGTGCAACCACAGCTGTACAAACAGCCAGCACCAGAAATTCCTGCCCTAAAGGCAGAGCTGAAATTACAGGCGACCCGCCCTGTCATGGGTATTGGTGGGAATCGGCCAACTCTGAATCGCAGGAAAGTCCTGCCTAAGGGTTGGAATCGAAGAGGACTTTTCATTGATTTTATACGGCCTATCGTTTTTATTTACAATCTTGTAGATGAGTTGAAATATCACTCTTCTGTACATTAGCACAGAGCTCCAAAATGTCCAGGTTCTCATGCCATTGACTCCTCTAGACCTACGTTTTTTTCTATCATACTTGTAGTTTTGCTTTCCCCTTCGTTAATAAAAAACTATGCGTCCTATGATGCAAAAGAAGAAAAAAAATCAAGACCATATAAAATTTAAATTGAGCCAACCCCAAACTGCAAAAACTGTTTTAAAAAGTGCTGCAAGATGTAAATAACGCACATGACTCAGAATAGCCCAAGGGCATTGGTCCTGTCCACCATAAATGTTTTTTAATCTGCAACACCAGCAGTCAGTCGACATGCCAGCTAGATATCGCATTTCTCTATCTTGGCTTCCAATACCGCTGATATTCAAATCATTGGCAGGCTTGTGTCTGGATGCAACCATTTGTGAATCGGCCTCACTTCTTTTCATCTCTTTCTTTGACACCACACCAAATATGATCTAATCCAATCGTAGTAGTTGCCAATCCAGAAAGGGAACATTTTTCTTTTTTTACCTGCCCTTTTACCAGCACTTTGCATATGTTACGTTATTGACATTTGTATAGCGCCTACTGCCATTAGTATGGCTTTGAAGTGCTGCGGTGGATGAACGCCCTTCGGAAGACCGTAGTCTGTTCAAACAACGTCAATTAAGTAACAATACAATACAATGCGAGCGAACAGCAATTGATATTCCGTGATAAACAGAGATGACTAGGTTGATGCATTTTAAATCCTGCAGCAAATAAGGAGAGACTGCTTCGTCAGTTGCTATGTGACAGCTGGATCGGATTTTTCTTGGGACTCTGCTGTGTTCTACGGGTTCCAGTGTGAGATGGGTCAAGGGTATTGTAAATAGTCTATCAATCGCTAGGGCAACTGTCTACAGTTGAGGACTCTGCAATACTTAACATACAGAACATATGCATCAATGGCTAACATGCAAATTACATGCACAGTGGTCAGATAAGAAGCAGATGCCACCAGCTTGGGTCCTCTTGTCTGTACAAGCTCTTTATTGCAGTGAGGATGTAGTATAATGGATTCCATTGTGGCGCTGATGGTGCATAGTCACCTCTAGCGAAACACTGAACTTGTCGTCCATTCCTTTGCCAGTCTCCAGGCCACCTGGCCCTCTAGAGAGTACCCTGAAAGTCCGATCGCGCCTTCAAGTTATGACTGCCTGACCCTTTCCACTTAGCGTGGTAGGGGAACCTGAGACAAAGGGTGAATTCCTAAGGGTGGGGACTTCTGAGTGAAAGTCATGGAAGGCTTCAGTATCCAGTGGGCTCTTGGGATGGACCAGAGAGGCTTATGCTAGGAGAATCTAGTTCCATAAAATTCAGAAGCAGGAGGGCTCTGTGAGGTGCTGGAACGGCTTCTCTTAAGAAAGCCTAGATTCATTGAATTAAAGTTACAGATGGGCTCTGGTGTGGGCTGGAATAGTTGGGAGAGCACAATTCTGTTCAATGACATTTGCTGGTTCTTGTCACAGTGGGCAGATCTGAATTGATTAAATATGAAGCCTTATGGATGGTTTATGTAGATTGTGGGAGGGAGGTTTGGATGCTGGTTTTTGGTGGATGGTTTGAGGCAAATGAAGGGGTTGTTTGTCATCGTGGGGCAAGTAGGTCAGATTAGGTATGCAACGGGGAAGGGAAAAGGCCATGTTTGGAGTGCATTCCTTAGGGCGAGGTGGTCCTCTATGCAGCGCGCTGACCAATTGGTAGCCAATGAGGAACTCCGGAGAGCGGGGGAGATGTGTTCTCTCGGACCAAAGTCTGAGGGGACTCTTGCAGCAGTATTTTGCACTCGAAGAGTTTTCTTAGATGTGAGGCGGGGGCTCCTAAGTATAGTGTGTTGGCATAGTATAGGCGTGATAGTATTATTGCGGTAACACTGTGTGGAAACGTCAGGAAAGGAAAAATGCAGCAAAGGATACGGATCTGGACGAAACTGCTTTAAAAAAAAATCTTTCTTTATTAACAACTTGGAGTTGCATTACTGCAAGATATTAGCAACTGTAGAAGGGACAACACAGGGGGGCCATGGGAGTCAGAGCTTGGGACTAGGAGGGGCCGCCAGAACTTGAAGCAGTTCGTAGTAAGTATAGTCTTAGTGGGGCCCATATGTCTTTGGGTCAGGGGTTGAGTGGTTGCACGTGTATCCATTGTTCCTCCTTCCTCCCTGTCCTTCTCCCACATCGCTCAACCATTGTCCCTTATCAGGGGCTTGTGCATTAGTCCACCGTAGTAGAATGCAGCGTTTAGCCAACAGTAAACACAACTTCACAAATTTACTTGTAGTAGATGTGGGGGGGTCAGGCATGTGGAAAAGGCACAGTAGGGGAGCAGGTTTGACCGGTTCACATATTTCAGATAACATTGCACATACATCATTCCAGAAGCGGGTTAACGTGGGTCAATCCCAGATCACAGGAAGATATCTAGCATTTGGGGATATACAGCACGGACATCCCCCGACCCCCTCAGAGAATAAGTGAACCTGGCTCAGGGTGTAGTGGTACCAGTGCAGCACTTTTAGTTGGATCAAGTGGAATCGTGAGTTGTACGACACCCTAGGTGTCTGGGAAAACATATTACTCCAGACTTCATCATTAATCTCAATTTGGAGGACCGACGCCCACTTATCTCGTGCCTTACAGGGGGAGGTGTTGGAACGTGTCTGGATCAGTTGATATAGGGCCGATGCCCGGCTAGGGGTGTCATGTGTGGATAGGACGAACCCAGGAAGTGAGTCGCTGTCAGGCTCCACCGGAAAGGAGCGTCACAGCTTCTTTCATGCTTTTCGCAGGCCAGCATAGTGCAGCCACTGCAAGGATCTCCCACGTCTGAAACCTGGTATCTCGGCAGCTGGAATGAAGTTAACTCCTGGGAATAGTGAACCCACTGTGAGGTATCCATATTGTATCCAGATTTTCTGGGATCCTGTGGAAGAATGCAGCAGTGAGGGCACACAGTTCCAGAGCGGAAGGTTTTCATGATGGGGATTCGGGACACCCACCTCCGCCTATATTTTATGCCATGCAAGTGCAGTAACCCTAGCAGGGTCGAATCTGCAGTTATCTGCAAACCCTGATGGGAAAATTAATGATCGGAGGTCCCTGTCTCCCGACGAATGTCTCTCCAGCTGCACGTGAGAGGGAAAGGTGTTGTCTGCAAACCAAGCAGTCTCAAATTGTGCCTGCGCGGCCATACAGTACCGCCGGACGTTCTGAGTTGCTAGCCCCCCTTTCTCGTGTGGTTGTTTAAGTGTGTCCCATTTGAGCCCGGCTGCACCGGAGTGTCAAACAAATGCAGAGATTTCGCTATTCAGCAAAAACAATTCACGCAGGCCATAACGGTATATTAAGAAAAAAGGTATAGAAGCTTACGTAGTACGATAATTTGTAATAGCACCATCTTGCCCGCAATCGTGATTGGTAGATTTGACCATGTTGTGATCTTGCCTCGCAGTTGGGTCATGTAACTGATTTAATTACAATCCTGTAACGCGGTATGGTTCAGCGCCACTGTCACCCCCAAGTACTGTATAGTCTCTTGAAGCCTAGTAAGTCTGGAGGGGGAGTAGTAGCGTTGGTGAGGGTGAATAGCTCTTACTTTGCACAGTTGACCCGAAGCCCTGAAACCTCCCCGAACAATAGGATATCTTCCATAATGGGTCCCAAGTGGACAGTTAGATTACGGATGTTCAGCAGTGCGTCATCTGCGTAGAGAAAAATGATTTGCGAGTCTCCCGCTGTGCTTATCCCTCTGTGCCTGCGCCTGAGACGGATCGCACCCGCTAATGGTACTATGACAATAGCGAATATTGGAGGTGAGAAGGGGCAGCCTTGGATGGTGCCCCCACCCTAACACAAATATGAAGGAGTAATCCAGTTTGTGTTGACCCTAGCCACCGGTGCAGTGTAAAGGTGAACCACCTCTAAGAATTTCGGACCGAACCCGCATTTTAGCATCATGGCGTACATGAATTGCCAGGACACAGAGTCAAAAGCTTTTTGAATATTGATTGTGGCAGCTACTGCCTAGACATCCGGACTGATGCACACTAATATGTTAACAGCCGCCTCAGATTGAGTGCTGTGGACCTCCCCCGGGATAAATCCTGATTGATCTGGATGGACAATATATGGCATCGCTGGCATCAGTCGAGTAGTGAATACTTTCACGCTGGTGTTGATTAATGAGAGAGGGCGATAGGAGCTGCATTGGTCTGGTGGTTTGTCCAGCTTCAGCAGTAGCATAATCCCCGCCTCACGCATGCTACTGGGGAGCCTCCATGATGACAGACTCTTGCCACACTTGCAATAGTTGAGGAACAAGTATCTGTTTGTACCGCTTATATAGTTCAACCGAGAGGCCGTTGGTGCCTGGGGACTTGTCAGTTGGCAGACTATCAATTGCTTGATTTATCTCCGATCGCGTTATCGGAAGTTCCAGCAGAACTCTCATCTCCAGCGAGAGCTGACTGAGTGGAAGAGCATCAAGGAATACGTTGATGTTCTCGGTTGTGCATGTGTCTTTTGGAGTAGAGATCGGTGTAAAACTGGGTGAAAACTTCATTGATGTCAATGGGTGTATGGACTATGTCTCTGGATGTATCAGTAATGAGAGGAATGCACTTGCCGCTGTTTTCATTGCGCGCCAAACGGGCTAGCAGCTTACCTGGCCAATCACCCTCCCCGTAGTTCATAGCCAGTTGAGGGCCTTTAAAAAACTTCACCTCTTTCTCTGCATGAGTTCTAAAGGTGTCTAACTCTACCTTTATTTGAGCAAGGGTGGCCGATGGGGTAGAGGGGTCCGCCTCGAAGCCCTGTTCCAGAGCTCGCAGGTCGTTCTTGCACTGTTCTATGCTGCGCCGGATCACTTTTAGGACACTAAATTCCAAGGCCAGTGCAATCCCTCTTATGTAAACCTTAAAGGCCTCCCAGACCATCCCGGGTGAGGTCACTGATGCAACATTTTTCTCAAAGAACAGTTGGATATGGCTGTCCATAACAGATGCAAAAACAACATCTTGGAGTGCTGTTGGTTTAAGCCGCCAATTGTTACGGGACCTAGAGAGTGTTGGTAGTGTTAGGGTGATGCTGACAGGGGAGTGGTCGGAATAGGTGCGAGGAAGCACATGTGTATCCGAGACTCCTCCAAGTAATGTGTCTGATAAGAGCCACATGTCAATTCTGGTGGAAGAGTCATGGACTGAAGTGTAGAAGGAATATGCTTGTGTGTCGGGATGGAAGGTCCTTCAAACGTCTACTAGTCCCAGGGACTGCATACCCATCTGGATAACTTGGGTGGATTGCGTAAGAGCTATTTGTGTGCATGAGGATCTTTCCAGTTCCAGATCAAGGATACTGTTGAAGTGTCCTCCAGAGAGTGCAGGGATCGGGGGATACTGGGCGATTTCCTCCATCAACTCAGTGTAAAATTGCAGATAACCTATGTTCGGGCCATAGATATTCATAAGTAGAACTTCCCTCCCTGCAAGTAGGCCATATAATATCACATAGCTACCTAATGTGTATACTTTGGTACGTTTACATTGGAAAGGAAGGGACCTATGAACCAAGATCATAACCCCCCTGGCCTGTGAAGAGTATGAGATGTAATACCAGTTCCCACCGCAGCTTCTGGCAAACCCTCACATGCTCCGGAGAGGGCATGGGTCTCCTGCAATAATAATATGTTGGCTTTGTGTCTCTCGCAATAGAGTTGTATTTTCCGGCACTTAATTGGGTTTCCCAATCTGCACACGTTCCAGCTAAGGCAAGTTACGTCTCCCATTCCTGCCATACTATTGTGGTAATTGCCCTCTGGAGGCCGAGATATAGTTGTTTCAGCATTTCAACACAGTTCCCCGCGTCCATGTCTCTCCCAGTTGCAGACCTAATGTACTCCAAGTGCTTTTTAACCAATTTTGCCTTCAAACACATGCAAACCACCCCCCCTCCCACCCCACCGTCCCCCAATCGGGGCGATGCTTACCCAATGAGAGCCTTCCCAAACAGAAACGCAACATCGCTTGGGGTCACTGTAGCACAGGCTCACCCGGGGGGGCATTAAGCTTAAAACAAAGGTAACATAAATGAGGATCTAACTTTGTGTACTTCAATCGTATTTGCACCCCAAGGGGGTGATTGTAGTCGCTGCACATGAAAAATGAGGATGGGAGAAGCCCCCTCTTTATTTCGACACCAGCCTGCTCACGGCCCTAGTGGTACGCATGATGGTCTCGCAGTTGCGTAGGCCAGAGTAGGCACGCAGAGTCCAAGCTGCGGATTTATCAGTGTCACGGAGACCGCTGATTAATTAGCGTCTCTGGGAGCTAGTAGGGTTTTGTCGAGGAATTTCATGGCTTCGCTTCAGATTGTGAAGAAAGTTTTGTTGTTCCATTCAATTCTCAGCTTGGCAGGGAACGGCATTGCATATTTCGTATTGTTGTCTTGCAGCCGTTTGTTCACGGATAGGAATGATTTCCTTTCCTGTTGAACCGCAACAGAGAAATCGGGATAGATATTTATGCGGTTTGAGCCCAACATCAGATAGCCCCGCTAACGAACTGCCCGAAGGATAGCATCTCGGTCTTTGTAATTGAGTATACGGCAATAATAGGGCGTGGATGGGCTCCAGGTCTTGGTTTAGGGGCCAGAGATCTATTAGCGCGCTCGATGGTGAATTGCAGTGATAGTTCTGATTCCCCAGAATTGGTAGTAGGGTAGTTTCTATCCACTGTTCCAGGAGGGACTCTGAATTGCTCTCAGGAACTCAACGATCCGAATGTTGTTGCATCGGGATCTTGACCTTAGGTCATCGTTCTTCCTTTCGACCTGGAGCACTCGTCAAGTAAGGTTTGTGAGTTCCCCTCTCATAACGGATACTACGTCCTCCACCAAGCCTGCTCTGATCTCCGTTTCCGATAGCCGTTGATCTGTCTTGTCAATGCAGGATTTTGTCAATGCAGGATTTTATAGAGTCTATAGTGTCTATAGTGCTAGTCATATTGTCCAATTTACTATGCACTTTAGCTAAACCCTCTTGCAGACAGGCCATCATCCGTTGGGTTGCCGAAGGTTCAGGTATGGAGGAATCTGTATTCATATTGGAGGGGGCCCCGTTGGTAGGTGGAGGATTAGGAGTAGATCTTGTGTATAGATTCATGGAGCGTTGACTCTTGGAGCTCCCTTTGGTCATCTTGCGCAAGCAAGTTGGGCCGACTGTGGTGATAGGGAGCGCCACATGGGGGGTCTCAGTGTCACTGTTCACAGTTTGGTTCCCTATCTGTCAGCATAAATCCCACGATGCAGTGTTAATCTCCTGGTGCAGTGTTGGGCGCTTGAGTAGTAGACCCGCCCCGGAGGATGCCAGAGGAGCTTTAGCTGAAAGTTCACCTGTAGCTGGTGTTTTAGTTTGGTCTTGCCCCGTGGCAGGCGATAGGAAAGACACTGGTATGTAGTGGGCACAGGATATTGTAGGTCAGGACTACACACCGCAATACCAAATCCCACACTTCAGAGGAGTCGGCCCCCCACCGCCAGACCATGGAGGTCCAAGGATGCCCGGAGGTAGGCACGATAGGCGGCTGTCAGGGAACTAAAATAAGGATCCAGTAGGCTGGTAGCAGCAGGGCACAGGATGGGTGGGCTGCATGCGCTTCACGTCCCATCCAGAAGTCACAAGTTCTGTGGATACAATTGGGTTAGTGGAGGGGTCTGATGGATCAGGCAGGGGGACAGGGACCAGCAGCCCTAGGGGAGAAGCCGCCAGTGGCACCCCTGTAACCCTGTAACTGAACTTTCCCCATGAGGTGCTCACCTGCAGTGATGGTGCTCTCTGCGAGGTTCAGCTCGCTCTTCCCGTTGTTGTTCAGAGGTTCCCACCAGGCCACTCCTGCTCCACACAGACCCGCAGGTCCATGATCCGGGTACACCGGAGGGGCGCCCACAGTAGGGTAAGGATGGGGCAGTTGACGCACATGATGGGCTTGGCTGGCTCAGTTCACCATCAGCCGCCTTCGGTGGCCCGCAGTTGCCACCTCTCTTCAGTCCTCTGACGTGGATGCTTGCTGAAGGGACCAGCAGTGCCGCTGAGTGACAGCACACTAGGCGGGGTCCCCTCTGTGACCAAAGCGCAGCAGCTCACACAGAGGATTTTATCTCAGTTGGGGTCCATCCGACACTGGGTTGGCCTGAGCAGGTCATCCCTCACTCTCAGCGCTGGAGCCATGCCGCAACTCTGGTTACCCGCCACACTGTGTAGCAAGCACACAGGGGAGTCAAAGTAGGCTTGGTAGACAACCAGTGCCTTCGGTATCCTTTGAAGCAAGATTGCGGTCAATAGTCTATGCGAAGTACCTTGCCGCCTCGTAGTACCGGGTGCCGGAGCTTTAATGGAGAGCCACCATCTTTGTCCGTGTGCAACAGCGCCCCCATCGGACATAGCAGCTTTTTACCATGGAGTTGATGTGGGGTGACAGAGGCAGGACAAAGTCAATAAGGCACCAGAGATTTTTAACTGTATTAGAAGTGTAGGGTGGTGGACCCAGAGAGGGGGGTCAGGGCATGGGTTGGGGAAAGATCGTTTTTTCAAAATAGCATGATCTCGGTTTTGCCTGGTTGAGAAGCAGGTGATTGGCCATCATACAGTGTTTGATCTTGGAGAGGGAGATTGCGAGATCGGGGGAGAGAGAGAGAGAGAAAGTGTAATTTGAGATTTTGAAGATAGTTTGGTGTCGTAGGTGTAGTTGTAGCATGATAAACCATCAAATTGAAAGGGTGGGCAACAAGCTCAGATGCAGGTTAAAGAGGTGTGGGGAGAGGGAGAGAAAGGCACCTTGTGGCACTCCGTGAAGGACTGTGTAGGATGACGAGGAGACCAGAGGTAAGTGTACGATTTGTGAACTGTTGGAGAGGAAGGAGGAAACCCAGTTCAGATCTAGATCCCTGATGCCTAGAGTGTGTAGTCTCTTGGTGAGGATGGAGTGGTCTATGATATCGAACGCTGCAGAGAGATCGAGCAGGATTAGGGAAGCCCATCCATCTGTGTCGGTGTGTCTTTTTAGATTGTCCCAAATGGAAACTAAGCACGATTCTGTTACCCAAAGTGGTCTGACGCCTGATTTAGCAAAAAAGTCTAGGATCTTGTTAGATTCTGAAAAAAGACATAGTTGTAAAAATGCAGCTCGATCAGCTAGTTTGGCTACACAGTGGCTATTCAAGATGGGTCTGTAATTGGTCTGGTCAAGAGGGGCACGGGAGGACTTTTTTAAGGAGAGGCTTGATGAAGGAGGTTTTCAATTCTGCTGGGAAGATGTCGGAAGTAAGTGAAGAGTTGATTGATCGTGCGAGATTGCCAGCACAAGTGGAGGCCTGGATTCCTTTGTATGAATTGAATGGAATGGTTGTTCTCCTACCCTTCTTCTTCCCCATCTTCCTTTCTATGTGCTACAATTCCTAGAGGCTGATTCATGGAATTATTTGTGCCGAGAAAAACAGCGATTTGTGCGCCATTCTGCCCGCAAATCCCTGTTTAACAAATGGGGATTTGCGGGCAGAATGGCGCACAAATCGCCCTTTTTCGGCGCAAATACTTCCATGAATCAGCCCCCTACTCTCCTTATGAATGAATTGATCTTTCTTTATCGAAGCACATGTCCTCATAAAAGACAACATAAAATACAAATAACTGCACAGATTTTAATACATCATCATATTAAAAAGCATAAAAAGTAGACTGTTGTTTTTACCGATTTTTAGTTTGATTTGTTTTAATTATGATACAATCATTCAAGCAGTTTTTCCGCATCAATTGTAATGAAGCTTCCAGACACATAAACAGCTGCTGCAGTCTTTCTTGTGCACAAAGGGAGTAAATAACAAATTGCTTCTTTTTAGAACTACAGTTTATCTTCTATAAAATTGGTATTAGAAATATTTGTCTAGATTTAGAGAATAATGGACAAACAAATAAAAGATGGGCCAACTCCTGAAATAAAATGACATTACAAGGACACCTAATATTATATTCTAGGCTTACACAGTTCTTACCGTCCTTTCGCCGAACTAGTGACGGTATACGACTGGTCCGCAAGTGGAGCAGAACATCCTGCGCTTACTCTGAAACCAGTGCATATAATTTGCATTTTGTCCACTACATCCATAATCGTAATAATTGAGGACTTTTTTTAATATTAAAAATGGCAATGCAAAGCCCTTCTATATTTCATATACTTGTGTCGCACTAGTGCAGCATCGCCTCGAAACAAACATGCCGGACTGACATAAAGGCCTAACATATCAGGGCTTTCAAATGACCTTTCCACTGAGTTCATTCAACCAGGTAATATTCCTACTAATATCTGATAATGTCAAGTCCTGTAGGATGTCATGGGTTAGATGATGCTCCTTTTGGGACCATATTCTTCTCCAGAATAGCAGGGGTTTTAAACTTGATAAATCATTAATATAATCTACTCCTAGTTCTTGATGGAGCAGATACATTTAAGTGCTCTTTGATGCCCCTAAAGCTTTACGAAAAACACTTTTCTGTGGCTAGAATTGATTTTACTGGGGACAAACCCCACACTTCTGATCCATAATCGCATGAAGCAATTGCCTTGGCCCAGTAAATATTAAGTGTTGGGTTAATAGTTAACCCACCCATCTCGAGACCAAATCTATGAAGCGCTCCACAGGCCGAATAAACATCTGTGTCATCTCGGAAATATGGTCCGACCAATTTGCCCTATTATTAAAGGTCACCCAAAGTAGGTACATTTGTCCACCCAGTCTAATTTGTGACCAGATACCAAGATGCGAGGTACATTTTTAGCCTGCCTGCCAACACACATTCCTTTGGATTTCTTGATGTTTATTAACAGATTTCTGTCAGTGTTTTGTTCACCAGACATATACACAAAGGTTGTGAAGCTCTCTCAGGAGCATGGAGAAATGATGCTTCAAACCCAGAGAAATACTGCCCACTGACTGAATTCAGACAACACAGTGGGCTTCTTTCCCCCTGGCAGAAGTGCTATTCGACACACCTCCTAACTGTGACTTCAAATAAGGAATACAGGAACTGCAGAAGAGGAACAATAAAGATAACGTAAATATCAGGTGTAGGCTTTGCACATACACAACGACCATCTGGTAAAGTTGAGAGGTTACCTATAATTACTGTATTCCAGCAGTGCACCTAAGCTGCTGATGAGGAGCCTGTAGTAATACGTTCAGGGGTGTTTGTCAAACATCCAAATGTCCCTTAGACTGATTCTAAGCTCCTAGAGGAGCCCCGTGGCAGCAATGACAGAACGAGGTTACTCCGTAAGAGAAACATTCAGTTTCAACCATAAAATGAATCCAAACCTAACGTGGCTAATTACCTAAGAAATACCTGTATTAACCTGGTCAGGGACAGAATGAGACTCGAGGTTCTGAACAGGAACTTCACAGTTGTGCGAACGCTGAGCATTCCTTTCGGCTTGCTTATATGTCCGGGTACCCAACATCATGCGCGAGGATGCTGCACATTGATGTAAGTTCCAGGAAGCGTTACTGGTTGCTATGAGCAACCTGACACGATCTGTGTATCGTGCATGGTTTTGCCGTGCTGGTTGCTATGACCAACCCGACGTGCCCTGCACGTCGCTGGCTGCTTTGCCATGACCGCATATCTATATTGAGGGAACCCACGTCTCCTGGGGATCAGTTTATGTGCGTACACATAATAGTGTGGAAATCCCATATGCAGGATTCTTACAGTCACACATGTACTTGACATAGACATTGACAGGTTTCTGTAAAGCTAGGGAAGTGCGAGCGAGCAAAACTGCATCGTCTGCATAGGACAACACAGTAATATTTGGCCCCCAACTCTAGGTGTATCCATTGTAGATTTATTTGATTCTATTACCAAACTGCTAACTTGGAGGTTGAACAATAGTGGGGCCAGGACACACCCTTGCCTGAACCCACATAAAATATTAAAACAAGGGGATAAATCGCCTTCATTGCTCAACGTCACTGCAGCTTTCAAGCATGTATGGAGATTAATATATTCAGTAGGTGGCACTGGTAGACCCATAGTTGGAGCAAATTCCATAGCTTCTCACGATTTACCCTATCAAATGCTTGGCTAAGGTCCATGAACCCCAAATAGACTGGACAATTATAGCCTTAATGTACTTGTCTAAAATTAAATTGAGGTTCATGACTTGCTCCACTGTACCAACTCCTGCTCTAAACCCGTATTGCTCCTCTGGCAATAGGTTATTTTCTTTCACACAGTTTGGAATACGAGTATATAACACCCTGCCTAACCATTTTGCAGTGGCATCAATCTGGGCTATTGGCAGATAGCAGCTAGGGTCCATCGTGTCCCTTTTAAAATCTGTAATACTATTGATTCCTTCCAACTGTTTGAAAATTTGCTTCTCACCATAAACACATTAAAAGAATTTGTGAACACAGGGACCCACATTTGATGATCCTGCCTAAATATATCCGTCCCCACCTGATCCGGACCTGGGTCCTTACCAAGGGAGGTAGAAAACAAAGCTTCCTTCATTTTATTTATCCAGAATTCCAAAACGGGCTGATCAGATTTAGGGAGGAGTGGGCGTAAACCACACGGCATATCATCGGCAATACCAACTCCTTTGTAACTGAACAGCCTATAGGAATTTCCTCTCCTTATGTGCAGCCTGTCCGTGGCTCAGGGGTAGGCTTGGTGATTGTGCAGACTATAATTTCTCCAATTGCACTTGATTCTGCTGTGGGCCGCCCTACAGCTCTGCATACCGAGGATATGAAATGACCATTTGCCATCTTGAAACCATTCAGCACTTTCCTCACGGCCACCTGGCACTGACTGCATCCCAGCAGAATTATTCCTAAAGTTTGAAGTCTGATTTCTCCCAAAATGACCATGGGCCCCCAGGGTCTGATGTGGGGAGCTCTTACGGTAGCTCCTGCGAGTAGTTCTGATGTACTTTTTTCTATGTCAGACAACATTTGCTTCTCTCCAGGATGCGGCTCACTGAACTGCAAGATTGTGAACGGCATGCACGGTTTGTTCAGGCTTCTCTTTTTCAGACCAGTGTTAAACTTCTTAGGCCATAGTGGGGTCTTGACCTGCTGACCATACTGGGTCTTTGTGGGTGCTATGAGATACCAGACATACAAGGATAGGTATGGGTTGAAGACACTAGGGGATTCCTTGTTTACCCCCTCTGGGCCAGCATCGCAGTGTGGGCAGTGTTCTCTGGACCCCAAGGTACCCAATTCCTCTTTCCCCATATCTTCCCACCTTTGTCTCCCTCACCAGTGTTCTCACCCCATCATCTTCCACTCTCCTCATTACCCTACCGGAAATGCATTGATAACCATGTGACCATGTGTTGTCCTCCTCTGTTGCAAAGTGCTGACAAAAGTTAGCTGCACTCTTAATCTTCTTCCTACTCGCTATACTGTCTGATGTCCACATCCACTTAACCGTTGTCTGGGTCACACCTCTTCCCACAAATTAGGCTGTACACCTTTAAGTTTAGGCTTTTCCAGTACTGTCCTCTTGGTGATGCCCCACTGCCCAGTCCTTTGCCACAAGGACCCAATTCCACCACCCGATTATCCCTTTCTGCAGCCATACAGCCACCTTACCCTTGGGGATGCCAAAATGCGTCTTTACACCATACTGCACTTCCCACTGGGTGCCTTGTCTGAACTCTTCCCATACCCTATTTCCCTATTCCGTTAAATCAACCTGTCCTCTGAATGCCCATTCTCCACTGGACAGCATACCAATTTTAACCATCTAGACTTATTGGGATCAGCCAAAGTCTGTTTTCATTTTGCCATTTCATTTTTCTCCCTGTGGGCTGGGAGACGGGACATTAAACGTCTTGACTTCCTTGATATGCGCATGACATCACTGGTGTGTCATTGGGAGGACTGCTTAGACTGTGGTGACCAATTCCTCACCTTAGGGAGCAATGTGGTGGCTAGTTTACATTACTTAACAAGGAGAAGGCTGCTCGCTGTGTTAGGCAGAAACCTGTGCAGTTCCCTTAGGGACCACTGCAAAAGGCTTAGGACTACAGGTGTTGGCAGTAAACCCAATTGGTAGCAGTCTGTACCACCCAGATTTACCTGGTAGCTGTGGCTGAGCAGCCAGTCCTCTCTCAAGAAGAATTAGACAGTACATAGAGTATACAAGATAGGTACTAAAATACAGTAGCACAAGCAAACACTGACCAGAGCTTAGGTATAAAAGTATATAATTATTTATTTAAAAACACACTTTGTAATATACACTAACACTAATATGGCAAGCAAGTTCAAACACAGTCACTATTAATATATATACATCCCTGATTACTTATTGAACAAGTCTTAGTTAAAACACCACTTATTTACAGGCAGAGGTGAGCGCTTAACCTAAGATGGCACTCCAATAAGTTAGTTAAAAAGGCAGGGAAAAAGGCAGAATTAGGAAAATACACAATACCAACACTTTAAGAGAACCAGAGCATGTCAGAAAAGGCAGAGTCTACTGAGGAGCAAGAAAGTCATAGGCCAGGCCCACTCTTGGAGAGAGCAAGGCGGAATGTGTCCAAGATCATACAGTAGAATAGTACTTTAAAGAGTCGTTGCAGATTGTTCAAAAAGGATTGGATCAAGTCAGGAAAAGTTAGTTAGCAGGTCCCAAGTCACCCAGGATAGAAAGTCAAGGATTTACGGGACACCTTGGACAGTCTGTTGCAAGAGAGACCAGGCGGGACACAGTACCTGAAATGGTGAGAAAGCTCCAGTGGGGGCAGTTGTTCCTGGCAGCGGGTGCAAGTCAGTGCTTCGTCCATGGGAAGAGGCGATCTCGACGTGGAGGAAAGCTGGAGGTCGTTGCACTGCCAGGGAAGAAACCGCAGAATTTCCCGGTTAAAAGGTACTACCCTTTTATTTGCGGTATTGGTGAAGCGTGGCTATCCGGCCGCCGGGGTGCTTGGCACGGGCAATTCGACCACGAGACGATCCAGGAAGGCGAAAAAGAGGGCAAACTGGTTATCCCCACCAGTTCAGAGGAAGAAGACTCTCCGGGATGAAAATCTCCTCTGTCGTTGGGAAGTGGTGAGACGGTTCAGCAGGGCTCTACCGGTGGTGTCGTCGTTGCAGGTCGGCTCAGCTTCTCCCTCTTCAGATTCTTTGGTCCTGTGGCGACTTCTGAAGTTCCAGTCCCCAAAGCCCTGCTTTTATGCAGAAAACCCCCATTCATCAGTCCTAGCTGTCACTCAAACATGCTAAGTGGTGAGCCGGGCGGCTCGCCACTGGGCCAATCACACAAGAGTGCGACTTGAGTTGCCGAGACAACTCAGTCCAGGGTGCCTAAACCCCCCTCCCACACATCCTGTAGACCCAGACAGAGTGGCACCACTTTTGGAGGCTTCTGTGTAGAAGCCCACCAAAAAGTGGAACAAAGGGCTCGACTTGGGGTTGGAGTTACAGAGGCGAACACAAACGTCATTTTAAAATCGAGTGCTGGCAAAAAGCCCCAACCGGGGAATAAATATTAAATAAATAACCCGGCGGTATTTTTAACATTGCACCAAAAAAGTGGTGCGTTTAAAATGAATGGGAAAATCCCATAGGAAATATTCTGGTGGAATATTTTGCGTGGTAACCACTGCCACCAGCCAGAAACTCGACGAGGGGGGACTGCACAGTGCACCCTCGAAAAAACAGACCCAGGGGCAATCTAATTACCCCAACCAGTACTTCCACAATATGATGGTTTGTACTGGTTCTGTTCACAATTTAAGACTAGTAAAGTCAATGGTGACTTTACATGCCCTGGGAGACAGTAGTCAGTCCTAGGGTATGGAGTCTATGTTTGGGGGTTACTATGACACCCCTGTGTTACTGCACCGAGGGTGCTGTGTAACACACTTACCAAAACCACATGAAACCCTATGGAGTAAAAGACTACATAGCCCATAAAACACATTACAAAGTCAAAGGATATCTCAAATCATGTCTAAGAGTGGGGGAAAAAGAGTCTCACTCTTAGAAGGAGAAAATAAACCCCAAAAATCCAGCAAAGCTGCTGGGGTCTCACTAGGTTTGGGAAATTAGCCTTAAGAGAGAATTCTTCTTAACACGCTGGATGACATGGAATGACGGCTTAAAGGACATGTGGCAGAGGTGAAAATGACAGGATTTGAGAGTTAGGACTGGCAGCTTTGTCTCAAAATGGGAGAAAAGATGATGGGAGACATGAAATAGCGGTTGGCTTCTATTGAAGGGAGAATCAAATAGGCCCCAGGAATAAGGGTCTTTTCTCTTGTGAAAGGTATTGAAGCTTCCTGTCCCAGTGGTTGGTAGAGAGCACTTGTGCTGTATATGTTTCAACCTCTGCAAAATGCCACTTGAGGGAGAATACTCGGGAGTTAACCCAGTTATAACCCTTGCCAAACTTTGGTGCCCGAATGCTGAGTGGTTACTGGTCTGCCGAGACTGAAGGTGGGTATGGCACTGCTCTACCCTAGAGTAGAGGGTTATACGGTCTGGTGATCGTTCCATGAAGCTCTGCATGGTGGAGTAGAGCAGAGCGTTTTTTCAGTCCTGTTTATTATGGTTGTCTGCTAGACAACCGAGCTGAGCTGCATGGTCCTGGGTTATTGTTCAACAATATAAAAATTGATCCATACCAAACCCGTGGTTTGGTATGGTTCAATTTACTTTAGTTATGCAAATACTTACCAAATGAGTTTTCCATGCCTGTGCTTTACTCCATAAATCGCCTGACACACACATTTGTATTTTAGCCATCTCTGTCGGGTAGTTAATTTACTATTTGCATAAAGCTCTGTCTGTTACTATGGAGCACCTAACGGGCCCTCGTTCCTTGTAGTTGGAGGCACGGTTTTACTCTCTGAACTGGGTGGTCACTCAAACAGTAGTGATTTGGTATGAGCTCCTTGATATCTCTCAACCCTGAGAGATCTTGGGAAGTTCCAAAAAAGGGGTTGGCACATGTGCCACATAGTAATTCTGTACTGCAGTGCCATGTGACTGGACTTTGTTAGTCAACGCACATTGTTTTGCTTTTATACGTTTGCAAAAGACTGTACCTCATGCTCTGTTCCACCCATCAATGAGAATCCAAGTTACACTCAATGTAACCAAATCCCTCCGATGCTTCGGTCCACTGGTAGGCAGCGGACACTGTTCCTTGGCTGTGTTAGCCAACGTTTTTGCCACCTAAGTCTGCTCATCCCTTTGTACAAAGCCCTTTTACTCCTCCTGTGCTTGTTTCTTGTCTGTTTTAAACACTTTCTCCAGCATGTGGTCTGGCATGGATTCACATGCTCATGAATATTCCCCGTCGTCAGGCTGGGAATCCTTGGTAAGTAAATAAATCAGTTTCAGTTTCGTTTCTGAACTCTTTCTCCTAATAACCAATCACTGGTCTCTTGGTCGTATTGCCCCCAGCCAATGACTGCCCTCTACCTAAGCCCCTCCTCTGGCAGCCATCTTCAGATTTTTACCACATGTTCAAGTGTTGGGAGTCCTCGTGCTATACCTCTCGAGCTTTTACTGCGTTTTGCGATTTTTCTAAGAGTTTTTTTTAATTTATTTTTTTAATTTCATTTAGTTTATACAAACTTTTTGAAAATGTCAGGAAAAAAAAAGAAAAGACAAAGCAACTTGTCACCTTTTAGCTAAATTCTAGCCTTTAAAATTACTCAGTTATTCATCTACATCCTTATAGGTACTTCACTTGTCCTGTAACATATTCTTCTACTCATTGTGAGGATAGACTATGACTCGAGTGTCCTTTACGTGGATTCCATTCTCTCTTACTTTCATACATCGCTATTCAAATATATGGGCTTGCCTCTAGTTTGATTTGAATTTGCTCCAAAAATCGCATCATGCCAATCTCAGCGTTTTGCTTTCCCCAATATGCAGTTGTTTCCACCATTCTTCGGAGTTGTACGTCTGGAATGCGCTCATCACCTTCCCCAAACAGTTCTCACGTTGAACTCCAAGCTCCGTACAAGACAACACCAGGTGTTTTAAATTTTCGTCATCCTTTGCAAAGAATCTGCATTTTACATTGCTTTCTGGGATCATCTGACAATGTCTTAAAATTTCTTTGGTTTCAAAGATATTCAAACAGAACTTTAAGAACAGCCTTCTTAAGCGTTTACAAGGTGATAACATCAGATATTTTGGGAGTGTATTGCGTTTTTTGGCTTCAGATGGAATATTTTGCATGGTTTTATGGATTGATCTTCTCTCTTCGATTTCGATCCAATCGAGGTCAAGCAATTTTCTTTTCACTGAGTTTGGATTGTACCATAGGGTTTGCTTGTCTGTTCCTAGTTGGTTTAGGATCCCTTTACATTGTTGTTTCCATTCATTTAGCCTGATTTCTTTTGTGTCATCTCTTCCACCAACATTTTAAGAGGTGGCAAATTTGCCTCTTCATATATTTTTCTGAACAGTGCTAATTTATTCCATGTGATTCCATATTAAGAGAGGAGATCCCTACTTCGTACAGGACACAGGCGGTCGGCGTACTTTGGGGAATCTGAAGCACTTTTTTCCAGAAGAAGCCTTCGCAACGTGACCATATTTTGTGGTCGCACCCAAACATGTTCTCTGCTCCATAGGTTAGAATTGGAGAGACTTTGCTCTGGTAAAATGTTCTTACAGGCTCGCATGTACATTTTCCATATTTGTTTTGGATTATGATGCCTTGCGAAGTCAGTTGTTTGCAGCTGTTTAAAAATTCTTTGGACATCGGCTCGTCATTGATACTGGAACTGATGATTGTTCCCAGGTACCTTGTATGTGGAACTTTGTTCAACTTTTTCTCCCCAAGCGACCACCCTTGTCTGAACTTGTTGAATTTTCTTCCTCTTTTATTTTCAAGAACCAGGATTTCTGATTTTGCCGCGTTAATCTCCAATCCCAGATCTTCCAGGAAGGTTCTTAGTGCTGTCAGTTTTCGCTGGAGGCCAGTTGGTGTACGATCTAAGATCACCATGTCATCAGCGTACATGATATGATTTATCTGGGATCCGTTTATCAGCGGTGGAAAAGACACAAAGGGCGGTCCCAACTTCTGATATATAGAAGTTAAATAGGGTTGCCCCTAGGGGGCACCCTTGTTTCACGCCTCTTTGTTGAAATGGGTTCGATAGGTTTCCTTCGCTATCCATACGCACTTGTATGAATGTCTCTGAACATAGCTCTTTAATGGCTTGGATAAGGCTCATGCTACACCCCCTCTCCATCAGGTTGTTCCAGAGTGTTTCTCTATCCACCCCATCAAATGCATTCGCCATGTCGATAAAGGCAAGGTATATTTTTTGGCCAGATCTAATAGTGTCAATTTTTAGTAGGTTTAAAATTAACAAATTAACGCCACAGCCTACACCTTTCACGAACCCAGACTGGCGGTCATCATAGATCTTCTCTTTTCGAATCCATGTGGTCAGTTGCGCAAGCAATTGCGATGCAAACACCTTTCCCACAACATCAAGTAGGGCTATTGGCCGATAATTTCTAGGCTCTGTGCGGATTCCTTTCTTGAAGATGGGTACGATTATTCCAGACTTCCATGTCAATGCAATCCGACCTTCTTTTATTATTAATCGAAACAAGAAGTCACAGAAGTCTGTCCACTCTTCAATATTCTCTTTTAGGTCCACATTCGACAAACCGTCAGGCCCTGCAGCACGTGAGGCATTGCATTTTATGATCATTGTGCGAATGTCATCTTTGTCTATTGCAATTTCCCACGGCTGGTTCCATTTGTGGTACTCGTGGTTTTTCTTTTTTGAAATAACTTTGCATAGTGCCTTTCCCACTCATTTTCATTTACCAAATTTGCTATTATCGCCTTTTCGGAGTTCATTGCTTCATTTATTATAGCCCAAAAGCCCCTGGAGTTTCTTTTGTTTAGGGCCATCAGCATTTGCTCGGCATCCCGTTGCACCATTACTGCTCTATGCTGTTTGTACCAATTATTATATCGGTTCTTTGCTTTTTTTATCTGACTCTTGTAATCACCCAATTTTGTCGCGCCAATTCTTCTTACGTTCTTCCTTAACTCTCTCTTTCTTCTCGCAATTTCAGGGTCGAATTGGTGTTTTTTGTATCCAACTCTATTCAGGGAGGTCTTCTTATTGATTTTATACATCTCTAGAAATTGCTAGTATTCAATCGGGTTACTTCGACCCAACTCCTGAGCCTGGTGCATAGACTCTGTTACTGCCACTATTTCGGCATTCTTTAAACGTAATCTATTCCGACCTGGAACCACCGATATAGCTTGACTCCATTGCTTCAGCTTTACTGGTTTATTCATCTTCCATTCCATTGACACGATGTTATGGTCACTTTTGTTTGACTTGTTCACGTTCAATGAAACTATTTCTGGCACTACTCTGTTCGTAACAAAGATGTAATCTAGTATGGATTTTTGCCCACCTCTTTCCCAGGTTGGTTTCGCAGGTATATCCCCTCTAATTGTTCTGTTCAGCAATACCAGATTCCTGCGTGCCATTTCGTCCAACCAACAATCGCACTTGTATCTTTCTTTAAAATTTGTGGGCGCCTTTACATGGTCGATTTCTATCAATTTCATGTTAAAGTCTCCACACACAATCAACGGGGCCTCCGGTTCATCAATTAGAATGTTGTCTATTGCATCTAGGAAGTCGTCTTCAGATTTTTGGTGTGTTTTTGACGTTGTATTCCAGTAAACATTTAGGAGATGAATAGCTTGCTTCTTCTTCTCTGTCTGGTTAACTGGTTCAACACCAACCATCTGTAGAAAAGGCGATAAGTTTAGTACTGATGACTAATACTAATTGACCTGACATTGGACGGCCTTTATTCTTTCTAATGGCTGGATTTATGGCGACTTCGAAGCCTTCAACATATCGTATATCAGTGAGCCACGTTTCTTGGAGACATATCACATCTGCCTTTACTAAGATTTCAGGTGTTGAGTTCAGAAGGTGAGAGAAGCCTCTCGTGTTCCAAGATGCTGTTATCATCTTTGTCGCTTGCTCATGGCATAAACTCATCGTCGGCCCATTTATTTCTCCCATCCTCAAGGGCATTCCGCTCCTCGTTCATTGGAGCTGTTGACAATGTCACCTGGCGATTCTCGACTGTTATTTTGATTTCTTTCAGTCTTGTCTCAAACCTTGAGCAGGGCATTTCCTCATCACCTTCTTTCGATTGTGCTTCATCACTCCTCTGAGCCTCTGCTCTTGTACAAGCAGGTGCCGGGGTGTTAACCACGGGGACGGTTTCTTGTTCCTCTTGTACGTTTTCTTCCATTAAAGGGATGGTCTAGTAAAAATTTTTATTGAAAAAATAGATAGGCAACATTAAAAAAAAAAAAAAACTAGCATTCTCCGTTTTAAAACTTCCTATGTAAAATTTTGAGCTATTCAAGCTCAAAATTCGCAAAAGCAAGCACATGGGCGCATCCATTTTGTGAAATGGAGGCCCTCCTGTGCTGGCTTTTGCTTTTGCGGCACTAATGAAGGAAAAGCCAGCCATCTGTAGTAAACAAAGGCTACCACTGGGTGGCTTTCCCTTCATTAGTGCTGTAGGCAGAGGACGGGGACCGGAGACCAGAGCAGGAAAGCTGCAGCTGAATCTCGGTAAGTGCTATTTATTTTTTTTTTTAAAATAAGCACTAGCTGCGGTTTTTTTTCTAAGTTTTCCGGGCTGGAGGAGCCCGGAAAACTTAGAAATAAAACCGCAGCTTTAAAAACGTTGTATTTATGTTTGCGGTCGCATAAATACAACGTTATTGTGTTGGAAAACGCTGCGGTTTTTCTTTCCAAGTTTCTCAGGCTCCTCTGAGCACCGGAGACCCAAAGTGAAAGCCACAGCAGGCAGAAACACACGCGGTTATGTTTACATGCCGCGTAGTGTTTCTACCTGCAGCTGATTTCCTATTTGGGGGTCTCGGGCTCCCCTTGGGGAGCCCGAGAGACCCAAATGGGAAATGCTAAATGCTGCGTTGTCTGCCTAAATCTGCTTTCCCATTTGGGGCTCTCGGGCTCCCCGTGGGGAGCCCGAGAGCCCCAAATGGGAAAGCAGATTCAGGTAGAAACAACGCGGTTGTTTTCCGCAATGCCGCGTCGTTTCTGCCTGAATCTGCTTTACCATGGGGAGCCCGAGAGCCCCAAATGGTAAAGCAGATTCAGGCAGAAACAACGCGGTTGTGTTGGAAAACGCTGCGGTTTTTCTTTCCAAGTTTCTCAGGCTCCTCCGAGCCGGAGGAGCCTGAGAAACTTGGAAGGAAAAACCGCAGCGTTTTCCAACACAACATTGTATTTATGTTTGCGGTCGCTTCAAAAGCGACCGCAAACATAAATACGTTTTTAAAGCTGCGGTTTTATTTCTAAGTTTTCCGGGCTCCTCCAGCCCGGAAAACTTAGAAAAAAAAACGCAGCTAGTGCTTATTTAAAAAAAAAAAATAAATAGCACTTACCGAGATTCAGCTGCAGCTTTCCTGCTCTGGTCTCGGTCCCCGTCCTCCGCCTACAGCACTAATGAAGGGAAAGCCACCCAGCGGTAGCCTTTGTTTACTACAGCTGGCTGGCTTTTCCTTCATTAGTGCCGCAAAAGCAAAAGCCAGCACAGGAGGGCCTCCATTTCACAAAATGGATGCGCCCATGTGCTTGCTTTTGTGAATTTTGAGCTTGAATAGCTCAAAATTTTACATAGGACGTTTTAAAACGGAGAATGCTACTATTTTTTTTTATGTTGCCTATCTATTTTTTAAATAATAATTTGTACTAGACCATCCCTTTAATTTCTCAAGCGCTTCACCCACCAAAGCGTTATCCACTTCATAAACTAGGTAGCCCATATCCCACAGCTGCCTCTCACACATCATGACCAGTTCCACAACCTTCTTGTCCATGATGTGTAACAGTACAAATTTCTGATTCGCATCTGTTATGATTTCCACCCGGTCAATTCGTGCACTTTTTATTGATCTTGGAACAGGAATTTTTTGGAATAGCTGCAGTATGCAGTACCTGTTTAGAGGAGTGTCACTTTTTCTAGTTTCGATCCTTTCCACCAATAATCTAAAAGGCTGAAGTCTTGCCGGCATGATGGGATTGGTATTTTTGGAATGGAGCTGATGCCGGTTAGGTTTCTCTGGCTTTTCGCTCAGCTCCCTCGTTGCATTTGCTAAAGAGCACTGCATCCCTTTTAGGTTCTCGGAATTTGACTTCTGCTTCGGTGAGGGATCATTTGGTTTTTTCAGTAGTTCTTCGTCCCAATGTTGGCTTTCTGCATACTTATTGCGCGTTTCTCTTCTAATGTATAGTAAATTTGTGCTTCTTGAAGTTTTGCGCTTTCCTTTTCTTTTATAGCGTTGTTTTTTTGTTGGTGTTATTGGCCAAGAGAAAACTCTTTTGCTTATCCGTTGAACCTCACTCACTTTCTTAGGTTCATTACAAGGCGACCGTGTACCCGATGAATCTCTTGGAACCTCAACTGGACCATTCGCCTCATCCCTTGCTTGCTCTACCTCACTTGGATTTTCAGTCTCCAAATCTTCTTCGACAGGTGAGCTGTACGTTGACAGGTTCAGAAGTTCCTCAGCCTCAGCGTCCTCATCTTCTATCACCGGAGGTCTACTCTGGCTCTTTGACTTTTTATTTGTTCCTGGGTGGCTTCATCTTGAGGTTCAGAAGTTTCGTTTTCAGCTCGCATCTCACCATCGTCCCTGTTTTGTTTACTCTTTGTTGATTTTTGCTCTGAGTTATTTACTGTGATGTTCAATGCTTTAATGTTTCTAAAGAAAATCGCAGAGCTTTGCGGATTTTGGTTCTTTTGTATTTTTTGGTTTTTCGACTTTTTTTAACTTTTACTCTGTTTCTGTTCAGCAGTCTTTCCTTTAAGATTCCCGCTATCACCTTGGGCTTTCGGATTTTCAAATATATTGAACCATTCCGCTTCGTTCTTTTTTGGTGACGATGCTTTAGAGCAACTCTTCCCATTCATTGAGCTGATCTCCTTGCTTAATTCAGCCTGGGTCAGGTCGATTGTCAGAGGCTTCTCTCCTTTTTCTTTCTCCATTTCCTTTTGGGAGGTATCTTGTAAATCGACTTTTGCTGGTTTCGTCGTACAAGTGGTAGCCGTATGAACGTCTATATCCTTAGAGCTACCATTTTCATTGAACCCTATCTCGGGGATATCACTTTCCACAGTGCTGATTATAAGTTCCTTTTCATAACAGCAATTTTGGGTTGAGATCGCCTTTTTGTTTTTTGTAGTTTTCTCTTGCTGTTGTTTGACGCTGGGTAAACTCTTGCTGTTATGAATGATTTCCAGATCTATCGTTGTGTCAGTTGTTGAATGGGTTTTAGCAGGCTGATGTTTAGTGACCACGACATCCTTGCCTTCACGTTCCTTTTGTAACAGGGTCAGAGCCTGTCTCGTGACTTCAGCCAAGAGTCTCTTATCTTCCGCTGAGTTTTTTAGAGACTCTTTTAAAGCTGTTAGGGAAATTTCGTTGCCTCTTCTTGACATCGCGACCTGTGCTGTCATTTCCGTCAGGTCGGCCTCTAGTTTTATGATTTTTGAGTTGAGTAGTGCTAGTAACGTGGTTTGATCACAACAGTTATCATTTAAGTTCTTGTATAGCTTCATCAGAGGCGCCACAGCTATCGTCGTTGCTGACTTCAGGATCGGACTTAGTTTAGAGACGACCGACTCCAGCAGGGTAGAGCTGATTTGACAGTTTTTCAAAGCACTAACATTTATGGATTCCTCGACTGCTGACTCACTTTTTGCCCGGACATTGTCATCTCGTCACTCTCAGGCTCCAAAGTTGAATGCTTCCTTGTGGGTTCGCTCGCTCTTATGGGCAGCGTGGTTTCCTCCACACCTATCCTTCCTTTAAAACGTTTGTTTGAACCCTCAGTTTCAGTGTCCGAGCTTCTGTTTCGTCTACTCCTCTTTTGCGAGACTATTGGCCTCAAGACTCAGTACTTCACAAATGTTCCTATCTTTAGTGAATAGCCTCTGCTTGTGGTATTATTCCCCCACATACGCTTGATTGTGAGGTTCTTCGAGGTTGCAATATTTTATGGTTCACCTCTGCGAGGTCTTTCGGTAGTTGTCCGCAATCCCCAAAGTGTCTCTTCGAGTTATCAAATTGGGCAAGTTTTGTTCATCAGATCTTTCTTTCCAGATTTCAGGACTCCCCCAAACCTCCTTTGTAAATCTCGATGGCCCAACATGAATTTCGTTCTCCCGCACTGATGGAGGAGTGGGGCATAGCTCCTCAGTCAGCCTCGAAATTGGTGGTTGTAGAGTTGACTCGTTAGTTCTAAAATGTTGTGTTCCGGCTTGTACATGGCTGCCACTCTTGACCATGCCAATAGTTTTAGTGAGGGTCCAGATTTAATTAGTTTCTCCGTACTTGGGGCTTTCTGTAAAGGTGACGATTCGTTGTTACAATTGTCCTTCCTTGAACTTATCGCTTGTACTGGTTGGATCCACCCTGACGATGGTTGCTCATCAACACGGCTGTCTTGGCTGCACTGCACGGCCAGTATCTGTAGATTTGTTTGTTTTTCACTAGAATTAACATTAGTTTTGGGGCCTGTCGGGGCAGGGGGGTCGGATGAGCCCCACTTGGGGGTTTCACCCTCACTCATTGATACTGAGGGCAATCTTGGACTGGGTTCGAGCTGAGAAGGGGGTATCATCAAGGGGGGGGCTCACTGCCGGTGTATGGTGTATCATTACTTTACAATTTTCCAACTCTCTACCGGCGTCCGCCCTCAGCGCCTCACCCAGTGTCTCCTTCACCGTCCGTTCCTTAGCCTGTCTTATCTGTGAGCATGATCGTGTTTGCTGTTTATGGGAGGCAGACTCGATCACCCCTCTTACTCCTCCAGCTCGACACCTCCTCCGCTCCCTCACCCTCCACTTCATCACTCTCACTATCGCTCTGACTCGCGCTGTCACTTTCGGCACAATCCTCTCGATCCTCGATCACCGCGCTGATTGTTACCTCACCAGTCCCCACCTCCCCCGCCTGACAGTCCGGGCACCATCAGGCGCCGACATCACAGGGAGGGGCCGCGGTGACAGGTCCGTGCATCTTGATTCCCCATGCGCGTTCCTTCCGTGAGCGGCTTGCAAGCTTGTGCCAGTCACGTTTCCAGAGACACGCTTCGCTTGCGCACGGGTGTTCGCCGTTGCACCCTTCCGCATTCTTAAGCACTTAAGGACTTCCACTGTCTATTCGAGTCTATTGAGGTAAGCGCGCACACGCGTACAGGGCTGCTTTTACCCGATTCCACCGCCGGGGCGGCCCAGTGGAGTGGCACTTGTTCACTCGCCGATTCTTTTGTTTCCTTTCCGTCAGCGTCCCACGGTCCTCCACGCTCCTCCGCGGACCACCAGGGAACACAGGAAACACTCGGTACACTCTGCTACGCTCCGCTTGGAGTAGTGGTGGTTTTTATGAAAAACTCCTCCTCTTCCTGCAATGGCAATGGTAAACAGACTTGCCAGGACCCAGAACACAGGAAACACTCAGTACACTCCGCTCTAAGAGTTTAACCTCAATTTTTCGGTCAATGGAGTCTCAAGCTCCACCGTTTCTACTTCCAATCAACGGGGAACCGTTTCGGAATTTCCTACGCCCCTCAAGGGCGAAGTTTGCGTCGAGATTCACTTCTTGGAGGATTCCAGAAGATCTTTGAGGCCTACCCTGCGTGGACATGGCCCAGGACACAGGAAACACAACGCCCGGATCCCAACTGTTCAGCAGCTGCCCTGGATGCTGATTACAGAATGTCTTCAAGGAGGATGAGCATTCTCGATGCCTCTACTGCCTTCACAAAGACCAAACACACGTGGAAAAGGACTGTGCGTTTAGCAAAAACATGTCCGAACGCACTATGAGGGATCGTCGTATCCGACTCACCAACTGGTTGGAAGGGAAGAGCCCAGCAACAGGTGAGAAGAAGAAGTCCGAGCGGTCTTCTAAGACCTTTGAGGGCGCTCCGGCGACAGGGGCCCAACAAAAGGCTAAGCTCCGTGGGCACCGGGAGCACCGATCAGTCGGGCGTCTCGGCTGCCAGGCAAGGCGCATTATCACCGACGTCATCAACCACGAACCAACGCTCTGGTTCGGGTAAGAGGAAATTGGAGAACCCGGGTAAGCTTCGGGAGAAGTCCCGGTCGATCCCGACGGAGACAGGGGAGCGAGGCGATGACCCTCCCCCCAAGGTGAAGGCCTCAGGCGCGCCCAAGATCGCAAAGGCTCTGGTTCACCTGGCTAAAGCCTTTATCAAGGGAGTCATGACGGCCCTGGCGAAGCCTGCTGAGGCTACCCCAGTGGAGGCGACCTCAGGACCAAGGGAATCCTCTTTTCAGCCCATCGATAAGACCCCTGTGAAACCCCGGGTGGAAAAAGACGGGGGGAGCGGTGTCCACTACAGACACAGATACCACCTCTGAAGAGGAGCTGGCTGGTGTCGCAAAGATCCCGGACAAGAAGTTTGAGGAGGTCCGGTCCTACGGGAAGGATCCCAACGAGGCGGACGAAGAAAGCGACGGCGGTGACGACGAGGAGCCGTGAGCCGCGGTGGGGACGGAGGATCCTACTCCCCAACCGTCGCTCCCGTCGCAGCCGGTGCCTATGCCACAAGACAACTCGGGAGCAATCTTGATGATGGCGATTTAGGCCTTGTGTATTGAGATAAGGACACGGTTGCCCTTACCCCCAGCGGACGATCCAGCGGAGCCTGGACCGTCGGGAAGCCCACCTAGCAAGCGGAGGAGAACTCGCCCCCCGCCCCCTTCCAGCCTTCATCTCCTTCCCCTGCTCCAAGGGATGAGACGGGAACGGAAACGGCGACAACGAGGACGGTTGACGACAGGGGTGACGACAGAATGGACCTTCCATCACCACCCGCTCGGGCCTCCTCGCCCGGCGAAATTGTCTCCTTCCAGGCCATGATCGCCAGAGCATCTGAGCTCTTCCAGCTCTGCCCCGAAGAACAGAAGAAGGAAGGTTTCCTCTACCAACGATGTGAGGCCAAGAGGAAGACAGTCCTCTCAGTCCCACTACTGGACGACATCTGGGACGAGGGGCTGACGCTCCTAAAGAACCCGTCCATGGCTCCTGCTAAGAGGGACCGGTACGAGAAGAAGTACCGGGTCCCGGACTCCGCCCCCATGTGCCTTAGCGCACAGCCGTCCCCGGATTTGGTTGTCTCCGCGGCGGCCAAGAAGAAAGCGGCGGGGGCGACGACTTCGACTTCCCCGCTGGACGGCGAAGGGAAGAAACTGGACACCATGGGACGGCGGGTCATCTCGTCTGCGGCGACGACGATTAAAGTGGCCAACGGCCTCGCGATTGTGGCACGCTATGACTCGGAGCTGTGGTTTAAGATCCCCTGCTGGACTTCCTCCCGGATGACAAGAGAGCTGAGGCCCTTGAGATCAGGAAGGCGAGGTGGCTTCGGATCACGCCATTACGGTGGTCACGGACATTGCTGACACTGGTTTTCGACAGATGGGCAACGGCATTTGCCTTCGTCGGCGTGGCTGGCTCAAGGCAACAGATTTCCGTCACGACTTTCAGACCAGGGTTTGGACATGCCCTTTGACGGGAACAACCTGTTCGGCAAGACAGTGGACGAGTCACTGCAGGCCATCAAGGCAGTCACGGAGACGGCCCGGGCCTTGGGCATCCTTCAACAACGACGGTGGCAAGCAAGGTGCCTCCAAAGGATTCGGCGGCAGCGCTTCGTCGTACCACCAGGCAGCCCGCTCCTCGTCGCAGGAAGCCTACATAGGACGCGGCAAGACAGGAGGATCTCGTCGTCGTCGTCGCCAAGGAGGCCAAAGCGGCAAGGCCGCGGGCAAGCGGGACTGAACCAGCCGTAGCGTCGGGCCCCCACATGAGCACCCCGGTGGGAGGCCGGCTGGCGAATTTCATCAGCGTGTGGGAGTCCATCTCCACCAACCGTTGGGCGCTAGATGCCCTGGCCCGCGGGCACACTCTGGAATTTCTAAGGAAGTGTCCCTGTATTCCACCCATGGCCAGGAAGGAAAACCATGTCCCTGCTGCTGGAGGTACGGGCGATGCTAAAAAAGGGAGCCATCGAGCTCGTCCCAAAAAAGGCTCTGGGGCTCAAGAGTGTACTCATGATACTTCCGCGTAAGGAAAAAGACTGGCGGTTGGCCACCCATCCTGGATCTTAGTTGTCTAAACAGGTACATCAAGTCCCAGAAGTTCCGGATGGTCACCCTCCAGCACGTGCTGGGACAGCTGGAGGAAGGCGACTTCCTATCGTCGCTGGACTTGGAGGATGCCTACTTTCACATCCCCATTCTAAAAGGACATCGAAAATTCCTGCGATTCGTGGTCCAAGGGCGACACTCTCAGTTCAAGGCCCTTCCCTTCGGATTGAAGTCGGCGCCCAGGGTGTTCACCAAGTGCCTACCTGTACGATTGGCTCATCCGAGCAAGGTCAAGAGAACTCGACGTCAATCACACAGCGAAGACCGTTCAACTCCTCACGGATCTGGGATTTTCAATCAACTTCGCGAAATCCCTCTTGGTACCGTCGCAAGTCACCCTGTTCCTGGGGGCCAGGCTTGACACAGTGGTGCGATTGGCTTCTCCGTCGGAGGAAAGGACGAAGGCCATCCTAGGCAAGCTGCAACGGCTGTCGACCATGGACGTGGCCAGGGTGAGGTCCATCAAGTCCCTGCTCGGCATGATGTCCTCGTGCATCTACCTTGTGTGCCTATGCAGACTGTGGATGCAACCACAACAGGAGTTCCTCGACACCCGTTGGATGCAAGCGGCGGGCAGCTTCGAAGACAGGATCTCGCTCAATGAGACCTTCCGCCAAACGATCCAGTGGTGGGGCACCCGTGCACATCTGGCAGCCGGCATGGACTTCCAGACCCCCCTGGCTCATCAGGAAACGGTGACAACGGATGCCTCCCTGGAGGGATGGGGAGCGCAGACCGGAGATCTCCATGCAAGAGGCCTTTGGCTCTCGGAGGAGAGGTCACTACACATCAATGTCCTGGAGCTCCGAGCCTTGTTCTGGGCCCTCAGGTCGTTCCTTCTGTCCCTCAAGGGCTAGGTGGTAAGGATCTTCACCGACAACACCACCACAATGTTCTACATCCGGAAGCAGGGAGTCACCAGATCCCCAGCCCTATCCAAGGAGGCCCAGGATCTGTGGCACTGGGCCGTCGCCCAAGGGATGTTTCTGGTACCCTTCTATTTGGCAATAATAAAGAACACCATCGCCGACTCACTCAGCAGGGAGCTGCTCTCGTGCCACGAGTGGGAACTGTGGCAGGATCAAGTGGATCTCCTATTCCGACGATGGGGAAATCCCCAGACCGACCTATTCGCGACGACGAGCGCCAAGTGCCGGAGATTCGCCAGCAGGTTTCCCCAGCCGGGGAGCATGGGCGATGCCTTCTCATTCCCCTGGGACGGCCTGTTCCTGTATGCGTTCGCACAATTGCCGTTGCTGCTGCGACTCAGACGGTCCCGATGCAGGATGATCCTCGTCGCACCAGCGACACAAATTGAAGAGGTTCTCTGTCTGGTGCCGTGCACAGAAGATCAACCCTCTGCGGATTATGGCCCCTCAAGTGCTGTCATACCTGCTGTCGCTGGCCAAGGCGGAGCTAGCTCATGCCTCCATCAAAATCCATCTAGCTGTGATTTACCGCTACACCAGAACTCGGGGGCGAGCATCTCTGTGGTCCCATTGCCTGGTGAAGGAGTTCATGAAAGGACTGTTCCGGACATTCCTGCCGGTGAAGGCTCCGGCCCCGGCGTGGGAGCTCAACAACGTGGTGCTGAGCAGGCTCATGGGACCGCCATTCGAGCCGCTTCATTCGGCACCTTTCAAATTCCTATTGTGGAAGACAGCGTTTCTTGTGGCCATCACCTCCGCACGACGAGTGGGAGAGATCCAGGCCCTCTCCTGTAAACCTCCATACCTGACATTCCACGAGACAAGGGTAGTACTGAGGGCGCACCCCTCCTTCATGCCCAAGGTGCCGTCGGACTTCCATCTCAACGAGCCCTTGGTGTTACCTGTTTTCTTGCCATCAACTTTATCGCCGGCCGAGAGGACTTTGCACTCGCTGGATGTGGCTAGAGCGCTGACGTTCTACGTGGACCGCACGAAGACTCTTCGGAAGGCATCACAGCTATTTGTGAACTTTGGACCTGTGAACCAAGGGAAGGCCCTCTCGAAGGCTTCCATTTCCAGATGGCTTTCCGGCTGCATTATGCACTGTCACCGGTTGGCAAACCAACCGTTGCCCAGCTTTCCAAGAGCCCATTCAACCAGAGGGATGACTGCTACCATGCCGTTCCTGTCTGGTGTCCTCTTGCTGGACATCTGCAGGGCTGCTACGTGGAGGTCGATGCAGACCTTCACGAGATTCTACTGCGTCGACCCGGATTCCAGGGAGAGGTCCAGAGTCGGCCAGGCAGTGCTGCGCAACCAGTTCACCTGAAGGTGGGCCTGGTGAGGAGGTAAGAGATGCTTAATGTTGAGTTGTGGATATGCTTAATGTTGAGCCTTGCCACCTCCGGTGGTTGTGCATATGTGTACTGCTATGTATTCTTGTATTCATGAGCATGTGAATCCATGCCAGACCCCATGCTGGAGAAGGAACACGTTACTTACCTGTAACTGTTGTTCTCCAGCATGGGTCTGGCATGGATTCACATGCAAACCCTCCCTCCTACCCCTCTGCGGCTCTGCTCTTGGTCCTACTGCCACTTTACGTGCTACCAAATCTGAAGTTGGCTGCCAGACGAGGGGCTTAGGTAGAGTGCAGTCATTGGCTGGGGGCAGTATGAGGTCTGACAGGCGCGCGCTTGTTGTGCTGCGCGTGCGTTACTGTTCTGTCTCTGGAGACTCCTTTGTCTCTTTTACTTGTGGGCCATATCATTTCCAAGTGGAAAATACAGCGCAGGCTCTGAAGGATTAATTGAAACATTAATTGATGTTGAAGAAATAATCATGGTTACGTCTTGGATACCCTGCTGCTGCTGCATCTCCGGGTTCAGGAGAAAGCAGCACAGGCTATGAAAGTAACGCCTGCGAGCTTTGGTTTGAATGACACTGACCACGCTCTCGTTGTTGTCCGATGGGGCGATATCTGCTAGAATGCAGTTTCAATTTATGCATACAGCGGGGAGTGTTATATCTTGAAGATTGAGGTGGTCTATAATTGACCTTGGGGTATGCACTGATTCAATGGAATTGTGTCCATTTCTCCCTTCTTGTACGAGTGTGTGACACGACTAGCGCTATTGGCGTTTGCGTACTATGTGTGGGTGATTTTCACCGGTGGTACGGATTGAGATACCCATAGAAGATCCATTGTGAGCCCTGCTGGTGTAGTCTACATGTTCTCCTATCCTTCATCTATATTCCACCTGACCACGTGGGACCGTAGTGCCCCTGAAGAATTTCTGTTAAACAAGATTTATACAGAAAGAAACATGTCGGGTTGGGGAGTGTACTGTTAATTGTAAACACCTTTAAATGAAACCAGCTTGAGTCAGAACACAGTGTATTATTAAAGACTGACTCAGCAGTGAAAAATCTATGGTTCATATTAATAATGGACCTAAATTGTAATGTTGTATTTTAGTATGACCGTTTTTATAGTGATGAAATATCTGTTATAATCGAATGATTTGTTGAATGGTTTGTGTATGAATGCGGTATGGTTGATGTGTGGTTTATTGCGGTTTTAGATGGGAATGTTATATCGTAACAGTCCATAGATGAATTTGGTGGAGTGGTTGACGAATTTATTGACAATAACATTGATGATTATGTATATTTTTTATCATGATTTTTTTCAAACGTGTTAATAAATAATATTGAAGCGTGTTCAAGTGTCGACTGGGTTGAATTTAATTTGCTCCATCCCAGCACATGGGTTTTGGAAGACACTCTGTTTTACAGCTGTTTCTTTGTGCTGCCTAGACAGTGGTATTATGTAGACAGATAGATTGCACCGGCACTCACCACATAAACACAACAGTACTCTGACCTTCTATGTGAAGTATTTTGTGTTCTATCCAGGTCAGGTCACAGTACTTAGATATCCCTGGTATCCCTTGTCACTTCTGTATTTTGGGGGCAGTATGACCCAGAGACCAGTGATTGGTTATTAGGAGAAAAACAGTTCAGAAACGAAACTTCATGAGCATGTGAATCCATGCCAGACCCATGCTGGAGAACAACAGTTACAGGTAAATAACTTGTTCCTTACACCAAATGCTAAAACCTATATAGGCACAGTGAACTAGAATCAGGGGAAAAATAAGAGAAAGAACATAGCTGATGGGTATGAGCTTAACAAGAGGTGAGTTTTCACTGCTTTGTGGAATGTCATGATGTCAATCCTCAAATTTCTTTGGGCAATGCATTCCATCAATGTGTCCCCTGCACTGCAACCCTTCAGACCCCTCTGATCTTGCACTTAGTGGATGTGGTATGCTGAATAACCACTGGTTGGATGATCAAAGATTTTGTTATGAGACATTTTTTTTTTGTGGGTTAGGCTGGTCCTAGATCAGGAAGGTGTTTGAATGGTACAACTGTCAAGATGGAGAGGGGTACCCTAGTCAGTCCACAAAGAAGGACGACAATTATGTTTTTGTGCCATCCAAAGTCATTGTGCCAGTTTGCTGAAATTCAGTGTACAGGAATTAGCATAGACTATTTTACAATAGATAAGTGCCCCAGCATGATAACATGATCGTCCTTACGAAGAAAAGGGAGGATTTGTTAAATCTGGCACCATGTATAGCGAGAACCTTTTAGTACTTCTCCATACTGTGAATTCCATTCCAAGAACGGCATCCCAGGTGGCCCTCATTTTATTTTTATTTTGGTATATATGAAGGATTTGATGGGGCGTGGGAGACATTTTTTATTTTTTTAGTATATTGTGAGAGCCAAGTAACAAGACCACTTTCTTTGAGGCCTTGCACTTTAGCTCACCATTTCACATCCAGACCCCCCACGCCAGAAAAGCGTTTTGATAGTAAGTGTGCTTTTCTTGGACTTACAAATGTATATGTTTGTCGAAGGAGTGATACCTCTATAATTTCCAACATGTCTTAAAAGGCAGGGAAGACCCCAGGGCACCACTCTGCAAACTGTAACAGGTTTAGAGAGAGAGAGGATGATAACCAATTTAAGGCTGCGTTAAAGATGCATGCCGCAGAACTAAGCCACGATTGTGCAAACCTGTGGTCCATCATGTTGATCACTGCCATTCGATCCAACACATGTGCAGCGTCATTTTCCCCTTTTCTGCCTGGACAATAGTACAAAGCAATTTTCAATCAGTGCTGTCTCCGCCCCATCATTGGGGTGCAAACAAGATCAACAGATGATCAAGTTATTTTCTCTGGTCAGAGCAGGAGCTGGTGAGCAATAACCTTTTTCAGAACCCTAGAGTGCCATAATAATGAGCACATCGTTGCCTCTGCGTCAACTAACGAAGTACTGCTGCCTTCTCGAGTCACCATCTGAAGCACTAGCCTCTTTTTCGCCATGCCTCGAAGTTGATCGGCCCAACCCTGGTTCCTCCTGAACAGGGACCTATAAGCCCCTGCATAGAATCTACTCACCTGCTCATCCTGTTACCAGCATACTGCTTTCAACCGCTGACTGAAGCTGGTGACCACCTGTTCCACACAGCATGAGTAGACTATGTGAGACCGCAGCCATCTTCTTTTCGACCTCTTTCCCTCTTGCTCTCCCCCTCCCTCTCTCGCGCCTGTTCTCTGGCACCTGTTCTTTCGCTCTCTGCACTTCTCTTTCGCGCTCTCACACACTCTCTGCCCTGGTATGCAGTGGGCACCCTTGGATCCTCAAAAGAGTTTTCTAAATTTCAAAGTAAAGTCTTTCATGCATCAGTCAGCCTAGGGTATCTAACTCTGTGGTCTGTGCTCTCAGTTCACTAATCTGTTACTTTTCAGAAATAGTCATGGCAGGGACAGGTTCTTGTGACTTCTTATGCCCCCTTTAAATGCCCTAGCATTATCATATCTTAGAACCAAGACTGGAGGCGTGTTGCACATGATGGGGGTTTTAGCTACGTTTAAGGCCAGGTCTCCGAGTGTTGGAACCTGAAACCGAACGGAGTGCCAATTGCCTTGGTAGACCCAAGTTCCACGGATTATATGCAAATAGAATGCCACTGGAGACATGAAAAGACGCCTCTTGTTTGGATGGAATATTAAGTTGCTGGCATTTATACTGCACACTGCTCCCATTTGCATGGTCTCCAGCCACCCTGGTCCCCGCTCTAGCCTAGCTGAAGTAACAGCAGAGAAATGGAGACGAGACCGCTGACCCTCTGAGACAAGACACCCAGACCTTGCCATAGTGCCCCATCCTTTGTGGCTGATCCATGGAATGTGATAAATTAATGTTTAAGAAAAAAAGGGGTGAAGGAAGTGAATATATCTGGTGATTGAGGAAGAGATCAATATTGAATGCCTTAAAGAACAACTGTATTCTCCCCTTAGGAAAGAGAGATGTTGTGATGTCTTTATAGCCATAGAAATTGACAGTAGCTGCATATGGGACCCTGAAGGGCATTCCTCCGAGAGGGACTCTGACAGATCCATCCAACCTTTGGACATCAAGACTGCTTGAGGGTATATAAAGCCCACTATGAGAGGCAGAGGGGTGGTTTATCAGAAAAGACCTTATGTGAAATGACATGCCTTGGAGGGAGCTTCTCACTCAGTGAGTAAGGTACCCACGCATTAAACATGGCAACACAATGCTATGCCGTCTCTATTGTGAGATGGCCCAAGACCTTCATGGACTTGTGGAGACATACAGAGGCCCAGAACTTAAGCCAAGTGGGGTTGTGGGTACTTACATTTTGAATTGGTCGCATCTCTGAAGTGGGCCAGTAGATTTGCATGAGATAGTGAGTGAGCAGGGCAAAAGCACCCTCAATCGGCAGACATGGGGCATGTCTTATGTGTATGCACAGGAAGGTTCTAGGCAATCCTGGACGTGGTGATTGTCGTTCTAAATTACCCAAGGCAAGGTACTCAAGTCGAACACCTCTAGCAGGCAGACTTCAACTTAACGGGGTGAAGACCCTCTGGGGGTTACTCTGCCAAAGAAAGTCGTCCTGGAAGACTTAAATATTAGAAGCCTTAGAGGGTTGTCCCCTCTAATAACAGAATTGAATTTATGTGAGGCCAACTCTGCAAAAAGGAGCACATGTCCAGGTATGTTTCTGGCAAAAAAACAGTGAAAGCCAGATTCTATTTAGATTTACATGGTTTAGGGAGGAGAGAATTGACATGTTGCAGAGGCCCACAGGACCACTTTGTGTTGCCTTATTTTGTACGCTCTCATAGTTTGAGCTTAAGTAGTGGCCGTGAAGCAACTTCACAGGCCAGAGTTTTTGATGGAGGGCAGCTGGTAACATCTGCCCTGGCGCAGTTGTTTTATGCCACCCTAGGCGGACGTAACATTTTGCAACTCCCTTGCGATTGCTTAACAAAACATATTCTGCGCAGTTTTGCCTCCAAGTGGCTGGCACCTACGTTACCCAATGGATGACACGGGCCCTTGGTCGTGGGCTGTGCCTGTCTGAAGGAGAGCCAGCCCTAACTATGGGACCAGATAATGGGGCTTTGACAAATCTGTTTGCCTTCCTGTCACAAAACCAACTACATGAGCCTTGAAAGGAGGTAGGAGGTCGTGTGGTATCCCTAACCTGCATCCCAGTGAGCCTGGCATAACAAGCAAAATACTGTAGGTCATTCCCATATGCAGCCCCTCTTCTGCGTAAGTTAAAACGGTATGTGAGCCCCAGACCAATAATGGAGAATGTCCACAGGCTCTCGATTTTATGATATAGCGCAGGAAATCCCCTTTCACTTCTTCCTGCCTCTTTAATTGCCTCTTTGACTTAATCCCACACTTTTAAACGTGTCAAATGAGGCAGTAGTGTTAGCCTGTGTGACCCGACTATTGATCAAATGGAGGGGTTGTGGATGGACACATACCCTCCTGGGCTCATAAAGCATTTGTGCTTCAGGTCATCAGGATGCTGGTATTGCAAAGTATGTGGAATTATACTGGAACGGGATCTGCCATGTAACAAATTGCACGCCATGAGCGGTTTACTCGCAGGCCATTTTTTTTGCTACAGTTTAAAAATCGCTGCTGGTTTCACATTTTCATCACGGAAAAATGAATTTATTAGACTCAATAGCATATATCAGTTGGAGATTCTAGGATTGGCGTTGGTACTTTTTATGCTGCTGCTGTTTATAGAGGAAAATGGATCTTGGTGAAGGGCTTCAACTAATACACATTGATGCCTGATGTCTCTTTAGCCATTTTTCTTGGCACTTTTCTGCTCTTTTTTTTTAGGATGAAAAGACTAAATTGATGAATTTAAACATACAAGGTTTTTTGTAAAGGATTTTGGTGATTTTCTGCATTGCTATCACTCTGTTGCTCCACACAATGTTCTTGCATATGTTTGTAATCAATTGTCTTTTTGAATTGGGAGGAGCCTTGTGAACTGCGTATCTTTTTTAAAAAAAATGTATTTTATTTTTTATTAATCGGTTGGAGCATGGAAAAGTCAACACATGACATAAAGATCATTGCATAAAGGTTACAGCATTCAACATGTATCATGCTGTTTACACTTGATTGGATAGGCAGTACGCCCAGAGAAGCAAACCCCTGCACTCCCCAATACCCTGCACAGCTTGCATAGTTTGCTTACCCCATGGATTCAAATATTACTTGGTTGGCGCCCGGGTACAGATAGTCTCGCCAGGCGGGATTTAAAAGTCAATGCTGGGTATTTAAGGTCGTAGTCTAGCAGCAGCGTCCATATGGACAGAAATTGGTGGATCTTTCCCTCTCTTGCCGCTGTAACCTTCTCTGCCACCAACACGTCCCATTCCTTAATCCGCCATAAGGAGAGGTCCAGGCCCTCCGTCGACTTCCAGAGGCGGGCGATTGTGATGCGAGCCGCCAACAGCAAGTGCGTTAGTAGTTTCGTCCGCACCCCAGATTTAGGGTACACCTCCTCATATGGGGCCCCCAAGAGCAGAGTTTCGGGACCCTTCGGGAGTTTTCTGCCAGTGATGGATTCTATGGTAGCCACAATGGTCTCCCAAAAGGAATGAATGCGGGGGCAGTCCCACCACATATGGTAGTACGACCCTAGCGCCCCACAGTTTCGCCAGCAAGAGGGGGGAATCAAAGCCTGGAAGTGATGTATCCGTGGAACTCGAGAGGCAACTCTCACTTATTTTCCAATCTGGAATGCCTGTTTCTGTTGAGAGATGCTAACATTGTCTGTTTACAAGAGACCTGGATGACCTCGACCCCATACCTAGATGGCTACCACTTTTCTGACTAGCATGCCAAACAGAACTTGGGGAGTAGACCATCAGGGGGGTCTTATAGTTGCGGTTGACAACTGCATAGGTCTAAAAGGCATTGCTCTTTTGGGCCTACCATTTGGAGCACTGGGCGTGGTCCTTACATCTAGTAGTGGAGACTTGAAACTATTAATTGTTAACATCTACTGGCACAGTGGGATGGGTGCGGTTGAATTGTTTGTTACTGCTGTCTCTCAGATTATTCTTGATTGGGACTTTTCTAATGACTCTGGGCATGTCCTGTTAGCAGGTGATTTAAACTGTGATTGTGTATTTGAGAAATCCTCATGGGAAATTTGTGAGATGAACAAGGTGAATCTAAGCTGCTCAAAGAAAAAACAAGCGGGCTATATATGGTATGCCGGGCTGGGGAACATAGGCCTACAACCCCTGATAGGCTATTCACAATCCCAAACTGACAACTCACCCTGGCACACCTGGCGGCATGGACATTCTGCTTCCATGCCTGATATTTTTATTTTTGTCATCGACTATGCAGTAGATGCTCGCTGTTTGAAATCCATATGAATAACTGTAGCGATCATCGTATTTTAATGGCAATCTTTAAGCTAAACCATCTTTATGGGACCCAACAGACCCAGCTACAGGTTATACCTAATTCATCTGGTTCCGCTGTCCGCTGGACACCAAAAAATATTGACACCCTCAACCTTAATTTGAGGGCTAAGCTTAACCAGACTACATATGACTGGAAAATGGCAACCTTCAATACTGTGACTGTCCTGTCCCTTGTAAGGGTAGCGGTAGATGAATGGGTGAAACAATCTGTCTGTTATGCCCCTGTCGACAGACATACCCACTGTTAAAATCCAGATTTAGCGTTGGCCAAATCTACCAGGAACAAAGTTCTTAGGAGACTCAGACTATCGAATCTCGATATGACCATACGATCTGACCTCATTAGAAAGACCAAACAAGGGTATAAACATTTTTTCAAATCAATTAAGCATCAGATCTTACAACAGGATGCCGAATGAATGCTTCAGGTCCTCACTAAGGCGAATGTGGGTGCATTTTGGACCATCGTTAACGGTCAAGACCTCAATCCGGCTATTGCCTTATTAAATCCGATTTTGGAACAAGGCTGGCTGGATTTCTATGCCAATAGATTTGCCCTTAAACCATTGCAGGTGGAGGATAATTTTGTGGATTGTATACCTAAAAGCCTCTTCCTTAAATGGGAACCGCCCATTGAGATCGATACTGTCTTGGACCTAATTAAAAAGTGCAAAAGGTCTAGAGCACCATGCCCAAATGGCCTAACCAACAACACATTTAAGGCTTATCCTAACCTATGGGCCAATCTTTTATACCTTGAGTTTAGAGACATCCTTCAATCTGGAGTCTGCCCAAACTCATGGTCACTAGCAAATGTCATCCCGATCTTTAAATGTGGCAGCAGGTCCGACCCAAAAAATTATCGGCCTATTGCGCTAATAGACGCAGATTGTAAAATCTTTTCTGCCCTACTCCTTTCACATCTCAAGGACTGGGAAAAAAACTGTCATCCTCCTGAGTCCTTTCCAAACTGGTTTCCGTAAATCTCACTCCACAAACATCAACGGAATCGTGGTCAAGTGCATTCAGGATGCTGCCTGGAGTAGTTACAGGGGCCCTACTTTTGCGGCCTGTGTAGACCTCTTGGCAGCCTTTGACTGCGTTGACCACGAAAGGCTGTGGCGTAAGCTAGCTTTCTGGGGCCTACCAAGGGGACTATTGAGTATTTTGGAGGGGCTCTATAACACTGGTGTAAGAATATGCTTAAACCAAAAGGGGATATGTCAGCTGTTGTTCGTACATTTTGTGGGGTTTGATGGGTGTGTCCTAGCCCCATGAGTGTTCAACCAGTATGTTTCTGACGCAGCTGAACACCTATATAAGGAGGGTCTAATAGCTCCAAGACTGTGTCCCCCAAAGATTGTATGGATGGCCTATGCGGACGATTTTTTGCTATTTGACTCAACTAAGGTGGGGCTCCAGCATCTTTTAGATGTGTTTTCCAACTATGCCAAGATAAATGGCTTGTCCATCAACACCGCCAAAACTAAAATCCTTGCTCTATCCAAAGGATCTCATAGGAAAATAACCAATTCCTGGAATCTGGTGAGGGCAAGGGTATTCACTTCCAACAGTCTCACTTATCTTGGCTATTATGTTGGGGAAAGTAGGGGCTCGAGAGGGCAGATAGATATGCTTACGAACAAAGCTAAGGCACTGGCAAACCAGATCCTTAAAATTGACCGCAAATACGGCTCATTTTCAATCAAACCAGCCCTTCTCTTCTTTGAAGGGAAAATAGCCCCTAAACTGATGTCTTGGAGCTAGGTACAGTGTTAACCATCTCTAAACTTGATGTAATCGAAGATGCTATCTGGAGACGGGTACTCGGACTACCGGATGCGGTCCCTTTGGCTGCAATTCGATACAAATTGGGCTATGTCTCTTTAAAGTCTCGGGTCCACTGGAGGATGCTTACCCTTTATGCGAAACTTAAGGTCCCACTACCTAACACCTTATATGAACTTGTTGGCAATAATATTAAGCATTTGGGCTTCTTAATTAATGAAACAATTCTCTGCAACATTGATTCTGATCTAGAACAATTAACAACTAACCCAATGAAAACTAAAAAGAAATTGCAGGACTATGACTGGTGTCTCACCATTGATTGTTTCCACTCCTACAAATCTATGTTCCATCTATCATATGAACATAAGAAAAGAGGGTTTCCCTCTCCGATACTTAACATTTTCCCGAATCGAAATCACTGACCTGCTCTGTTAAGATTGCGCTGGAATGTTCTTCCAACATTGAACATCAAATTATGTCAAACAAATCACAGTGGAAGATGGCCTTTGTAGATTATGTCAGTTAGTTCCTGAAACTTCTAAACATCTTATTTTGTTTTGTACGCAACTTAACACCCTAAGAGACACTTGTTTGAGTGCACTGAAGGTTCTGTATTTGGGCCTACCTACTGAGTTGGTATGGCAACGTTGCCTATGTATGCAAATACACAAGAGGGATTGGCATTGTCCAGTTTTATAAGCAACCTTCAATTGGATCACTCCAGATAAATTGTCTGGTGACATATATACATAGGCCATTCCTGTCATTAGTTGCCCGCCCTGTTCTTTTGCCGGTGCTCTTCTCTCTACTGTTTTATTGGTCTGTTAAAAAAAGCCATTACTCTATCTTTACATGATGACTGCTATATGGCTATATTTATCTCGTTTTGTTGTACATTTTTACTGGGTATGAAATATGTGTATGTATTGCAACGTATATGAAATATGTGTATGTATTGTAAAATGTTGACTTTTTTATACTCTTTGTAAAGGTTTTATAAAACCATATACAATTATTTTTAAAAAGATGTATCTGTGCCGGGGGATAATACCAGCGAAATAGGAGTTTCAAGACGCACTCGTTGTTGGTCACACATCTGGAGGAAGAGTGTCCCCTGGCCCAAATATCCAACCACGTTTGGTCTTCCAATTGATGGCCCAGGTCCATCTCCCTTCGGCTCATGTATTCCGGACGGTACGACAGCAGATCATCCCTTAAGAGCTTATACAGTTTAGAGAGCCCGCCCATCCCTGGACACTCCAAGGCTGTTAATTCCAGTCAGCTCTGAGTTCGTGTAGCCCTTTGCCATGTTTCTGTGCGTGTGAACCAGTGGCGTAACTAAGCATATGAGAACCAGTCTGCTTCCGAGAGGTGGAACACCTTCTTGCAATCCTCGAATGAACGACGTTGACCTTCGTCGAATAGCTGTGTTAGTGTTTGGGGACCCCCCAGCCTCCAGCTCCCAAAAGCTTCTGAGTGCATGCACGGCGAGAAGGCAGGGTTGCCCAGGACTGGAGATAATGGGCCTAAACATCTAGGAATCTTTTTTCCACTTTAGGGCCTCTTCCCATGACTTCAAAGTGACCTTTGTTGAGGAGAGCAGATTCTACCATTGCTTTCGCGTTGAATGGGGGATAAAAGGTAGAAAACGAAGGGGAAGCGAGAGTTCAGACTGTTCGATCTCTGCCCACTTCAGTGGGCAAGAGAGAGACATCCATGTCAGCAAGTGTGAAATCTGTGCCGCCTCTGCTTATTTGTGTAAATTGGGCACCCCTAAGCCCCCAACGGGGAAACGCCTGTCATTACCCTTATAGGGATCCTAGATTTCTTACCCCGCCATATAAATCCCAAGAGTTTACGTTGGAGATGTTCAAGTACGTTTGTGGGGATTTCTACTGGGAGGGATGAACAAAAAATAAAGGAGGCGAGGGAGTCATTTCATTTGAACTGCTGTGATTGGACCCATCAGTGAAATCTCCTGGCCTGCCCATCTCTCCAAAGTCCTTTTCTAGAAATTTGATGAGGGTGGGGGTAGTTGGCCACAAAGAGATCTTTCGGGGAAGCCGTGAGCCGAAGCCCCAGGTATTCGCCATATTTGGTGTCCCAGTGAATTGGACAGAGAGATTGTAGGGAAGAGACGTCCCGCGGGGATAGTCCCACCCCCAATGCCACCGACTTCCCATAATGTATTTCAAAGCCTGCTGCTTGGCCGAAAGATCGGAGTGCTAGAAGGGCTGCTCGGAGGGAAGGCCAAATATTAGTAATAGAAAGTAAAACATCATCGGCATAAAAGGACACCTTATGGGTAGAATCCCTAACCATGACACCTTCAATTGAAATGTTGCTGCGTATATGTTGTGTCGGCAGTTCCATGATTAAGGCAAACAAGAGAGTGGAGAGGGGGCTGCCCTGTCCTGTTCCACATATGAGGGAGATCAGGGATTATTGTTCCCGGTTAACCTAGAGTGTAGTATTCGGAGAGGTAAAGTTGGTTGCAATCATTCGCCTAAACCGGGGTCCAAAATTAAATATCTCTAAGGTTAAGTGCATTAAGGACTAATCGACCTTGTCAAACGTCTTAGTAGCATCTAAGGCTAAAAAAAGCTAATTTTCCTTGGTTCATAGTGGTAGTCTCTATTAGGTTCACAGCTTGCCTAATGTTGTCCCCTGTCTTTCTTCCCAGGGCAAAACCTGTTTGGTCTGCATTGATCAGTTTAGGGAGCAGTGAAGCTAAGCAGTTTGCCAATACCTTTGAGTAAATCTGTTCGCATCGATATGCAGCAGAGAAATTGGCCTATAAGAGGCACAATCCCTCGGATCCTTTGCTAGGCCCTGAAGACCCTCCGCATCTGGAGACTAAGGCACAATCACCATATACTAGTGATACGACCGACACAAGGTTCGATTTCCCAAGTACTATGGTTTATTTGCAAAAATGTATGCTCAGTCGGCCGACTGGGGTCTAACATCTCGTAATGTGTGTCACCCAGACCTCGTGAGATGCAAGAGAGAGAACATTATATGAACAGTTACATATATACAAAATAACAGCCTTCAAGGCACATCAGAACCACCCATAATGAATCTTCTTGAGCTAGGGTTCGGTGATTGACAATTATGACACATTATGACAAGTTTCTTATACTTAGCAACAGTTACAGACATAGTTCTTTGTTATTAAGAACACAAAGCACTTGTTCATCAAGGATGTCGAATCTGTGGTGCGGTGTTGGTTATGCGATGCGATTGGTTTGCGGCCAACATAATATACTTTCGAAGGGATTGTGTCCTCCGACGTATTCCTCATCTTAGATATATCCTTCCAGCTCTGCTGGCCTCGGAAATTTTTTTCTCCAGAGGGCGCTGCGCGTCGACGTCCCTCGAGTCGATGTCCTTCGACAGCCGCCGTATCGACGCTCGACGTCATCCTGCCTAAAAAGGCCGCGCGCAGCGTCCGTTGCTCAGTTCTGTTTTTCCGCGCTACTCGGTGCCTCGGAATACCGTTGCTCAGTTTCTTAGTCAGATAATCCTATTTACCTCGAGTTATTCGATCCGTACTCGATGGCTTCCTCGTCGGAACCGACAACTCCTCGATCCGGCTTCAAGAAATGTCGAGATTGTGGGAAAAAGATGTCGTTGACCGATCCTCACAGAAATTGTCTGTGGTGCTTGGGAGCCGAACACCATTGTTCGGAGTGCGAGGACTGTATGTCCATGACAGCTAAGGCCCTGAAGGAGCGTAGGGGGAAGCTGGAGAAAGGTAAGACTTTTAAAGCTTCTTCTTCGTCAACGAAGTCGAGACATTCGTCTCCTCGTCACCATTCGCGCTCCAGGTCTCGGAGTGGGTCTCATCACTCCTCGAGATCGAAGCACTCGAAGAGGAGACGTCGAAGATCCCCTTCTCCGTCTTCCTCTTCCTCTGTTTCGCCAAAAAGAATCCCTTGCCCCACGAAACATAGTTCCCGGGCTGAATGGGAGGAATTCAGAAAAAATATGATGAGCGTCTTCGAGAAAGCGGCCTCGACCCCCTCGAAGACTGCCGAGAGCAATGCTCTGGTCGAAAGACCCGAAGGTCAAAAACGCCGCGAGTCGCAGTACCCGGCAAAAGAAACCTCTCGAGCGCGTCTCGAACCCTCGAGTAGGACTATGACCTCCAAACCTTCCTCGAAGGTTCCGTCGATGCCGTCGACGAAGGTTCCGTCGACGTCGAGGTCGATGTCTTCGACGCCGTTGTCGAAGGGACCTTCGACACACGGGTCTGTCGACTCGACGCCGGCCTCGACACCGGCGTCGACGCCGAGAAAAGTCACGGTGACCACACATCCAGTGACGATCCCCAGGCCCTCGACGTCGATGGCGTCGATATTGTCGAGTAGAATTCCAATTCTGTCGAGGTCCTCGAGGCCTCCACCTCTGTTTTCGACGCCGCGCTCGAAGCCTTCGACGTCGGCGTCGACGACATCGAAGTTTTCGAGGCCAATAATGACAAGTTCGGCACCCTCTGCCTTGGAAATGGGATTTACTCCCTTTATGAGTTCAGAACAATTAAGAACTATATCCTCAATTTTAGAAGAGGGTGATTTGTCTGAACAAGACACATTTGAGTTACAGGGACCTGTAACCCCAGTTAGAGAGGAATTTTCCTCTGAAGAGCGCAGATTAAAGGATCTTCATGATTCTTTACATGAGGCAAGTGGGTTAGACACTTCCCCTGAGGTGGATTTTGCTAATACAGACCCGGGGGAGCATGCTGAAACCCCCTACAGAGCCTTAATGGCCAGGATTAGAGTTCATGGGGTGGTCTACACCTTCACAATCTTTCCAGCAAGATGACCTCACGGATATTCTTGACAAAGGCCCACAAGAGGATCCTGTGGTGCCCTTTCATAAAGCTCTTCAGAGAAAGATCATGACAAACTGGGAAACCCCAGATGTAATACCAGCAGTAAATAAAAAACTTTCTGCAAAGTACAGGGTATCTTCCACAGACCCAGAGTTCTTGTCTAAACATCCATCCCCAGAAAGTCTGGTGGTACAAGCAGCATCCTCTACCGATGTCAAGACGGCTTATCCTACAGTCCCACAGGACAGGGACGATAAAAAATATGATGCTATGGCAAAGAAAGTCTTTTCAGCATGTAGCATGGCGTTAAAGTCTGTTAATGCTACTTGCACCCTTGCTAGGTTCAGCCATACACTTTGGGAGTGTGCTTCTACAGCGGCTGACTGCATCCCGGAGGGAGAAGAAAGGGATGCGTTCCTGAATATTATACAGGACGGTAAAGACGCTATGTGCGAATCCCTCCAGACGGGCATTGATTCGGCTGACAGTATCAGCAGAGCAATGGCGGCAAGTACATCAACCAGGAGGTTCGCTTGGTTGAGAAAGTCGGGTTTTGCCCCAGATGTGCAAGCCAGGCTCTTGAACATGCCATTTGATGGCTCTTCTTTGTTCGGGAAAAAGGCGGATGACAGTTTAGAGAAACTGCAAACTTCAAAAGCAGCAGCAAAATCCCTAGGAGCTGCAATCCGTCAGACTCCTTTTCGTCCCACAGTGTCATGTCTTCGGGTCGTACCTCCGGCCATGTCCCGTCACCCAGTCACGGGACCACTCTCTCTCATTCACCTGTCTCCCGGGACTCGCGCAGGCAACCCAGTCTGGCTCGCGCGCTGGCAAAACAATCGCCATACTCCTTTCAGTCGCGCTTACGGCCGTTTCTCCCTTGGCAGTTGCCATGGAGATTAGGCAGCCGCTCGAGCGGTAACACACGTGCTCGTACCGTTGTGGCCCGGTCACGTGACTTGTCTATACGGTCATGTGCCCCGGGTTCACGGTCACGTGGCTCCATTCAATGTCACGTGACCAGGAAGTAAACGGTATTTAAGCTGTTCAGTACCTGTACTCCACGCTTCACAGCTGATTTCCTTGGAGACCCTGTCTGGCTGACTTACTCGTGTTACTTACCCGGCTTCCTTGAAACCTCGTTCTTGCTTTTGGACTTCTTGTGGATCACGTTTGGCTGCGACGACACCGGCTCCTCTGTTCATCACGGCTTCTGACCTCGGACTGAATCACGGACTCCCTCTGGATCTTGCTCTTTGTTCTTCCATTTATTCGGACGGCTCTTCCTGGCTTCAGACCCTTCTTTTGCTCAACGGACTCCTCTTGGATTTCCCAGATCGCCTCGCTGCACGGTGGGTCACGCCTCCCAAGTGGTGGTTGTCATCTGACTGATTGGGACCCTTTACTCCACTACAACCCTCTCCAGGTGGAGACTGGCGAATGACATTTGGTCCTATCCCTGAAGGTGGGTCCCTTGCCTGCGTGAGTCCTGGAACCATCCCCCCTTTCAGGTTCAACGTCCTTTTTCATCAAGTCCCTGGTAAGACTCTGATTGTTCTCTGTTTGAATACATGTAGTGCCCTGCCTGCTTGGATTGTAATCATTGCCTTCTTTCACAGCTGCCTTGGGGTTCCTAGTACTTCGGTTCCAGCTTCGGATCTTCTCCACCTGTGGCCTCAAGGGTTGCACAGGGAGTGATAAGTGATTCTCCCTGTGCGGCACTTGGGGACGGAGGTCTCCTATATCTTCACGACTCTCAACGCACAACAGACTGTGAAACCTAGTCGTGTAAGACATGGAGGGTGCCGCTGAAGACCCCCTGGCCGCTGTCATCCAAGCACTTACGGTACTACGGGCCGACATGGTGGCTGCTAATACAGCAGTCCATCAGCGTCTCGACCTATTGCAGAGTGCCCAGCATCCCTTACCCGCAGACCCGGAGCTGGTTGACGCCACTCCAGCGTCGGTACCCCTTGCACACCCACTCCCGACTCCCCCGGCTCCCGTTCCGGTGGTCCTACCCTCTCCCTTTCCTTTGGCTGCCCCAGAAAAGTTCCATGGGGACCCGAGGAAGTTTAGGACTTTCTTTAACCAGTGCAAATTGCACTTTTTGTGTCGACCCCTTGCTTTTCCTGACCCCACCACCAAGGCAGCATTCACTCCATCTCACCTAGCCGGCACGGCTGCTGCTTGGGCAACCCCGCTGTTAGAAAACGATCATCCTGCCCTCTATGATTTTGACCAGTTAATATCAGAAATGTCCAGAGTGTTTGACACCAGATATAAAGCGCAATCCCATGATCTAGAATTGCTGGATTTGTCCCAGGGTAAGGGCTCCCTCATCGAGTACATTACACGATTCAATCAACTGGCAGCTGAGACCTCATGGCCCGAAAGCAAAAAATCGGTTGTATTCTATAGAGGGCTAAGCAACCCTATGAAAGACGCTCTGGCTGTGGTACCGTCCCTACCAGTTCAGTTCCCGGCTCTGGTGGATTTGGCACTCCAAGTGGACGCACGGCGCTCTGAACGCAGGGCTGAGGCCGGGTTTTCCCAGTCTGCCAGCTCTGCCGTCTCATCGTCTCACTCTGAGCCCACCAGCGAGCCTATGCAAATAGGGGGTGTTAGGAGTCCCATCACCTCAAGGGAGAGGGAGCGCAGAAGGGCTGAGATCGCCTGTTTTTACTGTGGGTTGGGGGGGCATTTAGTGAAGGAGTGTCCTCGGAAACCCAAATCCAAGAAACCGGATTTTCGTCCAGCTCGATCCTAGATACGGGGGTAGGATCGAGTTCTCCATGCCCTTCCCCGAGTCACACTCCATCGTTTGGTCGAATCAGGCCTATCCAAGTAGAAGCCACCATACAGCCTTCCCCTGGTATCATTCATCCCGTACAGATCACTATTGATTCCAGGGCCTCCGGGAACTATATCGACATCACCCTAGCCCAAACACTGAACCTACCTTTGATCAACAAACACCGACCCGAACCGGTTCAAGCAGTCGACGGGACTGAGCTTGTTTCTGGTCCCATTAGGCAACAGACAGCTCCCCTCGTCCTGACCATCCAATCGACCCATAAAGAAACCCTCCACTTCGATTTAATATCCATGCCCCAGTTTGGCATCATTATAGGTATACCGTGGTTACGAGAGCACAACCCGCATATCGATTGGGGAACGGGACACATTCATTTCGAATCCGAGCTCTGTCAGAACTTCTGCTTACCTGTAGACAGAGAGACAGACACCCCAGCAGGAGCTCTTGGTGCGGTTGCACAACTATCAGTACTGGGCGACGAAATACCCCCTGCCTCACACATAGTGGGTTTAGTCACCAATCACATTCCTGTGGTTTATCGGGATTACAGCAGGCTATTCGATCAGGGCTCCTCCGAAGTACTCCCTCCTCACCGCCCATATGATTGCCCGATTGACTTGGTTCCCGGGGCTGTGGTACCCTCGGGCCGCGTCTATTCTTTATCCGTGTCGGAGGATCTGACTCTTAAAGAGTACATTGATAAAGCGCTGCACTTGGGTCACATACGACCGTCTAAATCTTCTGCAGCTAGCCCCATATTCTTCGTGCCCAAAAAAGAGGGCGACCTTCGTCCCTGTGTGGATTATCGTCGGCTCAATGCCGTCACTGTTAAGAACCGTTACCCAATACCACTCATCTCTCCTCTTCTAGACCGGTTAACCCATGCCTCCATATATACTAAGTTGGATTTGCGGGGGGCCTATAACCTCGTCCGCATCCGAAAGGGTGACGAGTGGAAGACAGCCTTCTGTACGCGGTATGGCCTTTATGAGTATACAGTCATGCCCTTCGGTCTATGCAACGCCCCGGCCACCTTTCAGCATTTCATGAATGACATCTTCTCGGGCATCTTGGACATGATTGTGGTGGTGTATCTTGATGATATACTCATTTTTTCTCACACACTGAAAGAACATGTTCAACATGTACGAGAAGTGTTGTCCCGGCTGCGACACCACTCGTTTGTGAAACCCGAAAAATGCTTGTTCCATGTAACTAACGTGGAGTTTTTGGGGTTTAACATTACACCTGGTGGTCTGGCCATGAATCACACCAAAGTACGGGCGGTCCTCGAATGGCCGCCACCAAAAACCCTAAAATCCTTGCAATCCTTCTTGGGTTTCGCCAATTTTTATCGGTGTTTTATCTCTGGGTTCTCTTCTCTTGTGTCTCCTCTCACATCCCTTACCAGTCCTCTTGTTCCGTTCAAGTGGAAGGAGATGCACCAGCAGGCCTTCGATGCATTGAAGAACGCCTTCACAACTGCCCCTGTGCTCCAGCACCCCGACCCTGACCAGCCGTACGTTGTTGAGGCTGACGCCTCTTCCTTCGCATTGGGGGCAATCCTGTCACAAGCCTGTCCCACTACAGGACGGCTTCATCCTGTAGCCTTTCATTCACGCAAGTTTAACCCTGCAGAAACCCACTATACCGTAACCGAAAAAGAGCTACTGGCGGTAATGGACGCCTTTCGAACCTGGCGTCATCACCTGTTGGGGGCCAAACATAAGGTCACGGTATACACCGACCACAGAAACTTGCAAGACCTGGCAGCCCTGAAATGCGTAAACAGTAGACAGGTCAGATGGCACCTGTTCTTCGCCGCTTTTGACTTTCAGATTAAACATCGCTCTGGCTCTGAGCATAGTAAGGCCGACGCTTTGTCCCGCTCCCCTGGGGGGGTTTCGTTACCAGTGTTTCCTGACACACTCTTACCCCGGGGGCATGTTATTTGCACTTGTACACCTCCCCTACCGCTACTAGAGGAGATCCGCTCTTGGGTCAAAAAACACCCTGATCATTTGTCGGAATGGGATCCCACCTTTCATAACGGTCTGCCGTATGTACAGGACCGTCTAGTTCTCCCTACCACTGACACCAGAAACCTAGCCCTGGAGTGGTCGCATGACGCCCCGATCAATGGTCACCCGGGCCAGGCCCGCACCTTGGATCTCTTGAAACGCTGGTGTTGGTGGCCTTCCATGAGACGGGACGTGGGCTGTTACGTCGACTCATGCTCAGTTTGTGCTCAGGGCAAACATCGTAGGGGTCGTCCGTTGGGACTTTTGCGCCCCTTACCCTTGCCACCAAAGCCCTGGCACACCCTGAGCATGGACTTCGTGACCGATTTACCCAGGATCCAGGGGTATGACACCGTGTGGGTAGTGGTCGATGTCTTCACCAAGATGGCCCGTTTCGTCCCTTGTCATGGTATCCCTTCTGCCCCTGCCTTGGCCAAGCTTTTCTTTGATTCCATTTTTTGCCTATACGGCCTTCCATCTGTCCTGGTGTCCGATCGTGGCTCTCAGTTCACTTCCCGTTTCTGGCGTGCCTTTACCGCTCTGCTAGGTATCGATGCACGGTTCTCCTCCGCTTACCACCCAGAAACCGATGGTCAGACGGAAAGAACAAATCAGTCCATGGAACAATATCTACGTTGTTTGATGCTGCAGCAGCAAACGACCTGGTTGCAGAACATCCGTTATGCTGAGTTTGCCTATAACAACGCTACACACTCTTCCACTGGTTTCTCTCCGTTCTATGCCATGTATGGTCAGCATCCCCGATTCCTCCCTGTCCCCGACATTTCACCCTCCGAGAACCCTGCTGCAGCAGCCTGCATTCGGGATATGACGACCCTCCATGCCCAGGTCCTCGTTCACCTGCAGGAGGCGCAGGCTTCCATGAAGGCCTCCTCGGACGCTAGGCGTACCATGGCGCCTTTGTATCCCGTTGGTTCCCGGGTTTGGTTGTCCTCCCGACATCTCCACTTGAAGGGCTGTCGCAAGCTGTTGCCCCGTTTCGTGGGTCCTTATGTAGTTTCCCGGGTCATCAACCCGGTGGCCTATCGCCTGGTTCTCCCTTCCTCTTGGCGGGTTCATCCTGTGTTCCATACCTCCCTCCTCAAGCCCTGTCCCTCCTCGACACGTCTTTGCCCCTCTCCTGCCCCTGTTTCCCTGGGGGTGCCTGATGTTTTCGAGGTCTCGAACATTCTGGGGTCCCGTTTCCTTAGGGGTCGCCTACAATACCTGGTCGATTGGTTGGGTTATGGTCCGGAGGAGCGTTCCTGGGTCTCTGCCTCGGATGTCCAGGCCCCCCGGCTGGTTGCTCAGTTCCATCGAGAGCATCCTTCGTGCCCACGGGGTCGTGGGCCTTTGGGGGGGGGGCTCTGTCATGTCTTCGGGTCGTACCTCCGGCCATGTCCCGTCACCCAGTCATGGGACCACTCTCTCTCATTCACCTGTCTCCCGGGACTCGCGCAGGCAACCCAGTCTGGCTCGTGCGCTGGCAAAACAATCGCCATACTCCTTTCAGTCGCGCTTACGGCCGTTTCTCCCTTGGCAGTTGCCATGGAGATTAGGCAGCCGCTCGAGCGGTAACACACGCGCTCGTACCGTTGTGGCCCGGTCACGTGACTTGTCTATACGGTCATGTGCCCCGGGTTCACGGTCACGTGGCTCCATTCAATGTCACGTGACCAGGAAGTAAACGGTATTTAAGCTGTTCAGTACCTGTACTCCACGCTTCACAGCTGATTTCCTTGGAGACCCTGTCTGGCTGACTTACTCGTGTTACTTACCCGGCTTCCTTGAAACCTCGTTCTTGCTTTTGGACTTCTTGTGGATCACGTTTGGCTGCGACGACACCGGCTCCTCTGTTCATCACGGCTTCTGACCTCGGACTGAATCACGGACTCCCTCTGGATCTTGCTCTTTGTTCTTCCATTTATTCGGACGGCTCTTCCTGGCTTCAGACCCTTCTTTTGCTCAACGGACTCCTCTTGGATTTCCCAGATCGCCTCGCTGCACGGTGGGTCACGCCTCCCAAGTGGTGGTTGTCATCTGACTGATTGGGACCCTTTACTCCACTACAACCCTCTCCAGGTGGAGACTGGCGAATGACATTTGGTCCTATCCCTGAAGGTGGGTCCCTTGCCTGCGTGAGTCCTGGAACCATCCTCCCTTTCAGGTTCAACGTCCTTTTTCATCAAGTCCCCGGTAAGACTCTGATTGTTCTCTGTTTGAATACATGTAGTGCCCTGCCTGCTTGGATTGTAATCATTGCCTTCTTTCACAGCTGCCTTGGGGTTCCTAGTACTTCGGTTCCAGCTTCGGATCTTCTCCACCTGTGGCCTCAAGGGTTGCACAGGGAGTGATAAGTGATTCTCCCTGTGCGGCACTTGGGGACGGAGGTCTCCTATATCTTCACGACTCTCAACGCACAACACACAGGAACCTCTGCGAGGGGCAAGTCCTTTCGCTTCTACTCCGCATTCGGAAGAGGTAGAGGACGACCGGCTCAAAGGGGTCAAAGAAGAACTACCCGAGGTGGACGGGGTAGATATTCTAAAGCCGCAGCAACAGCAGGTGCCTCTTTACCATCGGCATCTGCATCAGCCGCCCCAAAACCACTCTGAGGACTCCCCTCACAGGACACCTATAGGAGGCAGGTTGACTCAACATCTGACGGTATGGCAGGCTATCACGTCAGATGCTTGGGCATTGGAAACAGTCGCCCAAGGTTACTGCCTGCCTTTCCTACGTATACCTCAGAGTCATCCACCGGGGATCAGCTCTCAGAAAGCTCCAGATCCGCTCCTCTTGCAGGAAATTTTGGACCTGGTAGAGAAAGGTGCCATAGAACCGGTACCTGTAGCGGAGACGAACAAGGGCTGGTACTCCCCTTACTTTCTCATTCCGAAGAAAGACGGAGTACTGAGACCCATCTTGGACTTGCGAGAATTGAACAAATTCCTCAGGAAAGACAAATTCAAGATGGTCACTCTTTCTCAGATCCTCCAGGCCCTTCAGTTTCAGAACTGGTTGGTATCTCTGGACCTTCAGGACGCTTATTTCCATGTGCCTATCCATCTCAAACACAGGAAATACCTGAGGTTCGCAATTGGCAACTCTCACTATCAATTTCGACTACTGCCATTTGGGCTGACCTCCGCCCCGAGGGTTTTCACCAAGTTAATGTCGGTAGTGGCTGCAAGTCTAAGGAGGGAAGTGATTCACGTCTACCCCTACCTGGACGATTGGCTGATCAGAGCTGTTTCTCCGGAGCAAGCTCAGATCCAGCTAAATCACGTGTGCTACTCCCTTCACAAACTGGGCTTCTCCCTCAATTTAAAGAAGTCTCAAATGATACCATCGCAGAGACTCCAGTTCATAGGAGCGATCCTGGATACTTCCCTGGGAAAAGCCTCGCCACCAGAGGTGAGGGCTCAAGATATTCTACAGATGGTTACCAAGTTCCAACATGCCCAACGTCTCCCAGCCTTCGACTTTTTGAGGTTGCTAGGCCTCATGGCATCCTGCATTTTCCTTGTGCCAGAGGCTCGCCTGAGAATGAGATCCCTCCAGTGGGCACTGAGGACTCAGTGGTCACAATTCTCAGGGAGAATGACAGATCTTCTTCAGGTTCCGGGCAGGGTGGCTCGAGACCTTCAGTGGTGGGCCTGTCAGGAGAACATTCTGAAAGGAGAACAGTTTTGGCAACCCTGGCCGGAGATAACAGTAGTCACGGATGCCTCACTCACGGGGTGGGGAGCCCACGCCAACGACTTGACCATCAGCGGTCGTTGGTCTCCATCGGAGTCCAGACTACACATCAACCTGTTAGAGCTGAGAGCCATCAGACTTGCGTTGAAGGCTTTCCTGCCAGCTGTACAAGGGAAGAACGTCCTGATAATGACGGACAACACGGTGGCCATGCATTACCTCAACAAAAGAGGAGGCGTAGGATCACTACCCCTGTGCAGAGAGGCGATGCAGCTCTGGTTTTGGGCAATCCAAGAAGGAATCTCTCTATCGGAAGTTCACCTAGCCGGAGAGAAGAACTTGACAGCGGACGCTCTGAGCAGGCAGAACACAGTCTCCCACGAGTGGGAGCTAGCTCAGGAAGTCCTTCAAGAGATCTTCGCCCTTTGGGGAACCCCTCAGGTGGATCTGTTCGTCACCAGCCTAAACAGGAAATGCGACCTGTTCTGCTCAAGGGAATTTCCTCCGAGAGGAGCTCTGGGAGACGCGTTCATAGTGGACTGGGAGTTTCCGCTTCTGTACGCGTTCCCACCGGTCCCTGTCATTCCTCAAATGATCAGGAGGTTGAGAAGATCGCGGCGAACCATGATCCTAATTGCCCCGGATTGGGCCAGGAGAACGTGGTACCCGGACCTTCTAGACTTGTCCATCTGCCCTCCAATTCGACTTCCGCTCAGAGAGAACCTACTCTCACAGAAGGGAGGTCAGGTTCTCCATCCAGACATCAAAACCCTCAACCTTCACGCTTGGCTTCTGAACGGCTGAGGTACAAGGATTGGGACCTCCCTGATGATGTTATGGAGGTGTTGCTTTCGGCAAGGAGGCCAGCAACAAAGTCTTTATACCGCTGCCGTTGGAACAGATTTTGCAGCTGGTGTAGAGAACAGAATATCGACCCATTTTCATGTGGTACACCAATGGTTTTGTCCTTCCTACTATATTTGGCAAATTCAGGCCTTCAAGTTGGCACCATTAAGGGCTATCTCGCAGCGCTATCTATCTTTAAGCGTACTGCGGAGGAACCATCCTATTTCAAATTACCCTTGGTAATACAGTTTCTAAAGGGGTTAACCAATGTTTATCCCCCAAGACCATTCCAAGTTCCCCTATGGGATTTAAACTTAGTACTAACTTTCCTGATGGGTACACCTTTCGAACCTCTCCATTCTTGTTCGTTAAGATTCCTTACCCTTAAGACTGTTTTATTAATAGCACTTACATCTGCTAGAAGGGTGAGTGAATTACAAGCTCTTTCTTGTAAACCCTCCTCACCCGGGGAAAGAGGAAGAGAGGTTACACAGACTAGACCCTAGGAGGGTTTTAAGTTTTTACATTAGTAGACTAGCCAGGATAAGACAGGCAGACCAGCTGTTTGTAGGTTACGCAGGTCACAAGCTGGGGTTACCAATAACTAAGCAGACCATTTCCAGATGGATCATTCTAGCCATTCTGGAATGTTATAAACTGGCAGGGAAAGAGCCCCCTCAAACCCTTAGGGCTCATTCGACCAGAGGTATTGCAGCTTCATCGGCCCTCAAAAGAGGCGTGCCGATTAAAGACATATGTGCGGCTGCTACATGGTCGTCTGTCCATACCTTTACACGTTTTTACAATCTGGATTCCTCCTCTAGTCAAGAGACTAGGTTTGGAAGGGCTGTACTGCATTCTATTCATCAATAGAAGACAGCGTGAAGTCAGTACTCCCTCCTCCGAATATAGAATACTGCTATGGGAGTCTATCTAAGATGAGGAATACGTCGGAGGACACAATCCCTTCGAAGAACAAGTTACTTCTTACCTTGTAACGTTCTTTCGACGGGATGTTCCTCCGACGTATTCCTCATCGACCCTCCCATCCATCCCCGCAGTTCTACTTCCCTTGTTGTTGCAGCTTACGCTCCTTCAGGGTGATTAGTCTAGTCCAGACAGTAATACTGTGGGCTACAAAACGGAACTGAGCAACGGACGCTGCGCGCGGCCTTTATAGGCAGGATGACGTCGAGCGTCGATACGGCGGCTGTCGAAGGACATCGACTCGAGGGACGTCGACGCGCAGCGCCCTCTGGAGAAAAAATTTTCCGAGGCCAGCAGAGCTGGAAGGATATATCTAAGATGAGGAATACGTCGGAGGAACATCCCGTCGAAAGAACGTTACAAGGTAAGAAGTAACTTGTTCTTCTATGCTTGGTTAGGGTCGTTTTCTAGATTTACAAACCCTCCTTTCGGCCGTAAGCCAAGAGCATCATCCGTACATCTCATCTTCATCTGACCATGTATATAAATCTGAACTACACATGCTACTGTAATCGTCATCTTCAATATTAATTGACATGAATTCTTTCATTGTTTCCATTTCGTTATTTACATCCTTTTTTATTAAATATATTTATTGATTTTTTCAAGACAAACTATACAACCAGCATCATCAACATAGCAATCAGTTATATATCCACAATAACTTCCCATTCCCCCCTCCCCCCTGCGAACCCGGACCGGGGTTGCGCGGTCTGCCATTGGTGTTAGGGTGAGCCTGGGCTGTCCAGGTCCTCGCCTGAGGTGCTGACCTCTTTAGGACTGAACAGGGCTGTCGTGAGGGCTATCCACTGCAAGAGGTCTTCCGAGTCACCTATTTTCTGCTGTCGCTGCGCCAGCTCCCAGGCCCCGGTTTCGGCCACAGACCACCTACGGAGGTCTTCCCACCATGTCACAAGTCTAGGGGCCCTGGGGCACTTCCAGGCCATTGCGATGCGCCTTTTTGCGAGGATGTATATCAAATCCTTGAGCCTATTGAGGGGTTTGTTTTTTTTGCCTCGCGGATATGAGCCCAATAGACATGCCTTAGGGGATTGCACGTCTAGCGTTATGTCCTCCTCCGCTATCCTGGTCTGAATTTGCGACCAGAAGGTTTGTATATCCGGGCAGGCCCAAAACATGTGGGTCAGCGAAGCCGCGGGTTCTTGGCACTTGGGGCACGGCACTACGCAGGCGCCATTGAATCTCGAGATGACAGCTGGGGTAAGGTAGGCCCTGTGGATGATGTAAAATTGGATAAGCTGGAATCGGGCATTCCTGGAGACTTTTTTATGGTAGTGTGCTATTCAACCTGGGAGTTCATTTTACCGTCATCATATGTACACCTTCATTTGTTATTTCAGAGCAAAGATTGGCAGGCAGAGTATGCAACAACAGCAGAACATGAGGATTCCAAGTAATGTTATTAGGATTGCAATTAGTTTCCATCCCCATGAACGCAGTAGCTCCCAAAACCATGAACATATATTCAGATCCCAACCGCCTGTCTGGGTATGAATGTCCGAACTCAGAATGTGCAATTTCTTGATTGCTTCAAAAATTGTAGGGGAGGAGTCACTTACAAATACACAGTACGCTGACCACACGATTTTGCACACACCTCCACGTTCAGCCAAAATTATGTCAAGAGCCATTCTATTCTGAAGTGTCATTAATCTGACTGCCTTCTCTTCTAATGTAATATTATATAATATATCAGTTGTTCCATTTATTGTTTTTTGTTTTTTCTAACACCCTGGACAGTTTCCTTATATTCCATGAATGTATTGCTTGTCCCCAGAATGGTATACATGATTTTGCTATATCTTCCGCAATTAATCCTGTATCATCCCGCCGTGGCCTGGATCTGGATATTTTGGATATGTCTGAAGTTTTGGAAAGGAATACACCAGGAAAAAGGATCCCTAAGTAACAGGTCCCTCCCCAATTTCTAGGCAACCAGGGATAAGATCCTTCTCTACATATAAAATAAACGCGATCACCTACATATATTGGTTCTTCTTCTTTCTCAAGTACTGCAATGTTCATGCATCTAGTGAATGTTCCTACTGAGTAAGAACCCCGCTTTCGTAAGCAGAATGGGACAGTACCTGGAGTGTAATTGATAGTATAGGAGGGGGCACAACGTCCTTGTTCCCTACTGGATTCATGTGGAAAGGGATTACAGATGATTTGGAAGGCACAAAGGTTATGTGATGCAATTGGTTTACGGCCAACATAATATACTTTCTATGCTTGGTTAGGGTCGTTTTCTAGATTTACACCTTGCCGGGTTTTAATAATAATATCATAGTAGAGGTTTGCATGGAGGGAGTCACATTAACCACTTCTCTAAAGGAATTAAAAGAGGGAATAGTTGGCTCCTAAAGAGTTTATACAATTTTGGTGAAAATCATATTACCGCCTCCATCTCTTCTTGCTGAATTGGGGCCGCTAATGCCTCCATCTCCTCTCGGGATAGGCAAGGCAGGGCAGCTTCTTCAATGTACCTTCTCTGGGCCGAGGTTGATCTAATCAGAGCTGACATTGTCTCCAGCAGTTGGGCTTTCGCTAATTGTAGTTTGCTCTGTTCCCCATATTGAGTTACCCCTTGTTGATCTTTGAGACCTATAATAAAGTTGTGTTTTCTAGAGTGAGAAAATGTTCTCTCGCTAAGAGTCTGTTGGCGTTATTGCCTTTAGCATAGTATCCCTGTTTGACAGACATCAGAGACTGAGCTGTTTCTTCGGCATCTAGGACCTCTAGTTTATTTTGGGCAATGTGAAAGGTTGTATGGAGTTTAGGTGACCAACCTTTCTTATATTTACCCTCAAGCTATAAGATTTCCTGTTCAAGTTGGTCACAGGTTTGCTTTTTCCATTTGTAATAGTGCGCCATATGAGCTATTAAAATTCCCCTGACCACTGCTTTCAAAGCGTCCCATGTCGTAGCCGGGGATGTCAGTTCAGTGGGGTTCTCTCGGAAATAGTCCCGTATTGCTCTCGCTACTCCATCCCTGTTGGCCATATCGTTTAAGATTGGGTCATATACGCACCATTGCAGTCTGGAAGGCGTGGCCAGATCCCTATCCCTAATTTGGAGAAGAACCAGGGCTTGGTCTGAGAGAACCTTGGAGGCAATAGTCACTTTCCCTATAAATGGTATGATCTGTGGTGACGCCAAGATTAGATCTATACAGGAGGAGGAACGATGGACCTGTGAGAAAAAAGCGAAGTCCCGCACTTCTGGATGTAATACTCTCCACGCGTCAACCACTCCCAGGGATTCAAACAAATGGAGAATGCTTAGGGCAATTTTTAAATCTTTGGAGGAGGGGGCATGTTGTCCTTGTTAGAGTCAGTGACACCATTGAAATCCCCCCACCCCCCTGATAACAATCTGGCCCTCTAGAAAGAGGAGGAGGGATGATTCTAGTTCTCTAAAGAAATATTCTTGTCTATCATTTTGGGCATAGATCGAAAGATTAGGGAGTATAGTTGACCCAAGAGCATACCTTTCACTTCAATGTACCGACCTCCCTGGTCTCGGATAATGTCCAACTCCTCAAACTGGGTTCCCTGCACCATCCAGATTGTTGTTCCTCCTGTTTTAAACCCCCCTCCACCCTCTATAGGCCAAGAATTGCTTAGGAAAGTCTCTGCTCCGAAGGCAGGTGTAGTCTACCGGGAGAAGCTGGGTTTCCTGCTAAAAAGTCACTGTTCCCTCTATATCTCTCAACCGCTTCAGGATAGATTTCAGTTTTACTGGAGAGTTCAAACCTTTCACATTTAGTAAGACAAAGTTCAAGTTCTGGTGAGGTACTGCCGGGCTATCCTCCTCCACAGCAAAGGGCGGGGGAGGTTAGATGGGTTTCAGCCGCCATCCATAGTAAGGAAATTTCCGATATCCTGCTCCAACTGGGATCTTAATTAAATGAACCATGAACAGAAAATAGAGTCCGAACAGTGAGCTCCAAAACTTCGGGTTGCCAAAAACCTTCGGCAAAACACCCCAAGGGTCTCCAGATGACCTCCTTCTTGAGGTCAGGCATTGGCCGCGTGAAGCCCATCTTAATCACTACATTACTCAACAGTCCCATAGTGCCAGTTGCCGGAACCTTAGATGCTGATGAAAGTATGGTGGGTCTCTTCAGCACCCATATCTTTCTGAATCAGGTGCGTGGGAGGAGTTTTCCTGAGTTGCGTCCCTTCTGGACTCTTGACTAGGCAGCACGCTGTGATTTAGATTGGAGGCCCTCGGCTCCCACCAGAGTGTTCAGCGTGGTGCCACTCCCCTTGCCTGGGGAAGAGATCCCCTCTGCATACTCCAGGCATGAAATCGACCATGACAGTCCCTTAAATGGGAACTGTACGGAGTTGGGGAACAGCCAGTGGTACCTGATCTTTTGGTCCCGCAAGAAAAGAGTTAGAGGCTGGAGTGCCCTGCGTTTTTGTATACCATCAAAGATGTGTAGTAAAACACTAACAGATTAAACTGAATCAATTAGACAACTGGGCAATGATCTCTCGTTGTTTGATGGTGATAAAACTACACTGAACTCTACTTGTATAAACCAGATCCAAGTGAATAAGGAGGGATATGGCGAATTGCAAAGAATTGGTGTAATCATAGTCCTTTAGCAAGGTGGTCACTCAAATTACTAAATGTTCCCGCTATCGTTAAACAGAATCAAGAGGACTGGTCTTGGCTGGCCCATACTTTATCAAAGGGCTTTAACAGATTTCTAGACAAGGGAACAGGCCTTTAACAAACTTTACTCTGTTCTTGTCGAATTTGAGGGGTTTAAATTCTTCAATAATAAGGCACCATGTCAAGAACTTATCAATTACAATATATTGACCTCTCCAGGAGTTTGGTTACAAATGCCAATAGTTTCTGATGGATATGCTGCAAACCAACAATTCTTCGAAAGGTGCTTTCATTATGGCCATGAAGTGAAATAGCATGACATTCGCACTATGGGATTCTGATAGTGAAAGCTATTATTGAGGCTGAATCTCTTACGAAACCTATACTGATTGTGAATATCTAGTGGAGCCCCTTGAATTTCATGATTGATGTCTTCACAGATGTGATTGTGAATATTCTACAATCGTATATGGAGGATGGGGGAAAATCGAAACCTTTTATAATAGCAGTAGATTTTAGTTCAGATTGTATATTTGCATGGGAATACACATATTCGATTATAATTGCAGCTCTGATCCACAACTCGAAGTATAAAACTGGTATTAAAAAAAAATGGATTGATTTATTTGATGACTGGGACCTGCAAATGACTAATGGAAATATTAACAGCTGCATCCCAAGTAACTGTACTTGGAGAAATAGTAGCGCAACATCGTGTATCGATTTTATATATTTCTATCACCATTTCTGTTCAATATGTGTGAAAAATATGCAGTACAGGAAACAAATTTGAGTGTTCATATTGAGTGAAAATAAAAATGGAGTATAAAGTCTGTGAGAATTTACCTAATTTAGTAACATGCCCAACAAGAAATAGGATTGCATTAAAAATATAGAATCCAGCATTGTTCAATAAGTGATACGTCTATCAAACAACATTTTTTTAAAGAAATGTCTGATTAACTGGCCATTTTACTGGCTTTATCGCTGATGACATCATGCAAAAAGCTAATTTATCAAATTTGTATAGACAACACCATCAATATGACTCAGTGGTGCAAAGTAAGAAAAGGGCTTTAAGAACATGCATGGTGTGCTGCCAACGACCTCTGCCTTAACGCCAGTAAGACTGGGATTCTACTTATCGGCACATCCACTCCCTCCTTCCCTGCAGCTCTCTGGCTGGCCTCCCTTGGCCCTCTTCCTGCTCCTACATGCACGGCAAAAAACCTCGTGGTCATCTTCGCCTCCACACTCTCCTTCTCTCCTCTCACATCTCTGACGTCTCTAAGAAGTCACACTACCAGCTACACCTCCTCAGAGGTATCCTTCCTTTTCTCTCCTTCCACCCCAGAATCTCACTGTCTCCAGAGCTCTGGTTCTCTCTAGGCTGGACTACTGTAACAGCCTCTATCTAAATCTTCTTGCCTCTACTCTCCGCCCTTTGCAACTCATCCAGAACAGGACTGCAAGACTTGTCCTTGGCCTCAAGCCCAGGGACCGTATCTCTCCAGGACTGAAATCACTACACTGGCTCCCAGTGGCTGCAAGGATTAAGTTCAAAACCCTCTGCATTGTCCACAAGGCCTTCTGGGGCCTTGGGCCAAAATACCTGCAACTCTCTCTTCCTAAATATCTTCCTTCTCGAGCCCTTTCGCTCATCCACCTCCAACTAGCTCAGGGTCAGCCGCTTCTCCAAGCAACGAGCTGATGGTAGATCTCTCGCCGCAGCAGGGGCCTCCCTCTGAAACAGCCTTCCTGCCTCCCTGAAACTTGAGGAGAACCATCTCCGGTTCCGGAAGCACCTCATAACCTTCCTCTTTGTCTCCGCTTTCTCTCCCTCTCTCCCCTGCTAAAATCACTGAACCTGCACTAAATCTGCAACTGGGCCACTGACCGATCTCCTGTCCTGGCCCAGCCACTCTTCCTTGCGCTGCCTACATGCACTACGGGACTGTCTCTGTATCCTACAGCCCCTTCTCCCGGCACTTTCCTTGCACTTGCCACCAGCTGGCCCTATTATTTATCTTGTATTCTACTAACCATGTACTGCACTTCCCCTCTCCCCTTCCCCTGCACTTTTTCCCAGTCCCCCTACCCTTGCACTTGCGCGATCTGAATGACACCTGGCCTAGTAGGATCGTTGTCTGTCTCCCTTTGATCCCCCCCCGCGCCTCGTCGCGCCTTGAAACACTTGTGTATAGGCGCGTTACAAATGCCATATCATATCTTGACAATTTAACACTTTCACGGTCCGTGAAGGTTGAAAAATGGAACAACTACGCAAGGAATATAAAAACTGGCATAAAGCCTACAATCACATGCTTTTGCAGAAAGACCGGGAATTGATGCTTCAAATTATTACTTCTAAATAATCATGCAATTTTTGGACCTTAATTAAAAGGAATCAAAATAGGGAGAATGCACAATGCAATCCTTTTCCCGAAGAGAAGTGGGGCAAGAACTTCTCCACACTTTATAAGGTTCCTGATTCAATGGTGATAAAGACAGTTTCAGTAGAGATTTGGGGACTAAACTTTGATATTGAGGATGTTGAACACCTCCTCAAAAATCATCGAAATAAGAGCCCCCGGTCCCAATGGTCTAAGCAATTCTATCCTTAATGTATCCGGAGCAGCAATTCTCTATGTATTATTTAAAGACATCATCACCTCTAGGTCAATCCCTAAATCCTGAAAATGATCAACTATTGTACCTATTTATAAGAAAAGTGACTGCTTAAATCCAATTAACTACCGGCCTATAGCCCTCATAGATGCGGAAAGTAAGAGGTTTGCATCCTTAATCTTCCATGAATTGGAGCAATGGGCTGAATCATCAGGTTGGTTGAATAATTGCAAACCGGATTAATTTTATTTATTTTATTTATTGAACATTTGTATGGCCTATACAGCAAAAGTGTTTCCAGGTGCTACTTGCCAAAAAGGGGGGTGGGGAAGAAATGGAGGAGAAAATAACAATAACGCTCCTACTAGGCCATGTGACATTCGGATTGTGCAAGTGCAGTAACAAGAAGTGCAGGTACGGGGCAGATCAGGGCGATGGGATAGGGAGAGGGGAAAGGGAGAAGTGCTAAATGGATCCCAGGAGGGCAAGTGCCCGGGGAACAGGGGTGGGGGTCAACTAGTGCAAAGGAAGGGGGTGGACCAGACTCAGTAGGCTAGTTTGGGAAGTGTGCCAGAGGGCAAGTGCTGGTAAAGAAGGGTGCAGCGGAAGACTGGTTGAAGGAGGGCCTGGCCCAGTAAGGATCATAAGGGACACAGACGCAGTGGCAGATGGAGACTAGCAAGAGACTGGGAAAGGGAAGAAGAAGAAGAAGAAGAAGAAGAAAAATGTTGCAGTAATCCAACCTGGAGAGAACCAGAGCTCTGGAGACATTGAGTTTCTGGGGGAAGGTGAGGAAAGGGAGAATGCCTCTGAGGAGGTGAAGCTGAAAGTGGGAGTTCTTGGCAAGGTCCAGGATATGAGGTGAAAAGGGGAGAGAGGGGATTCGAAGATGACACCCAAGTTTTTAGCCTCACAGGACGGTGACGGGAGGGGGCTCAAGGAGGGCGGCAGAGAGTAGAAGGGAAGGAGGGGACAGGAATCCCAATGAGAAGGATCTGTCTTACTGGCCTTAAGGCAGAGATCATTAGCAGCACACCGTGCCTGAATGTCAGTTGGGAATGAGTGAGAAAAGAGAGGAGGAAGTGAGGGAAGCTTAATAAGAGCTGTGTGTCGTCAGCATAATGCTGGAAATGAGGGGAGAAGGTGGAGATCAAGCGAGCAAGAGGGGCAAGATAAATGTTGAAAAGCCAAGGCAAGAGGATGGAGCCCTCAGGCATGCTGCAAGTAAAGAGTGAGGTAGAGGAGAGAAAAGGAGCCCAGTTGCACTTGGGAGGGCCGATTCAAAAGGAAAGAGGGCAACCAATCCAGTGCCCGGTCCGTGATTCCCTGAGTATCGTGTAGCTAATTTATGAGGATGGAATGATTGACCGTGTCAAAGGCAGAGGACAGATCGAGGAGGATGAGAACGGAAGGAGAGTTGGACCCGATGTTTGAGAGCACCTCATCACTGGTGTTCAGCATAGCAGTTTCTGTGCCTCTGGCTCCTCTGAAGTCAGACTGGTGGTCGTGGAGACAGCCAACAGATTCAGTGTGATGGATTACTTGAGAGGTGACCATCTTCTCCGAGAGTTTACGCAAGAAGGGGGTAGTGGAGATAGGGCGGTAGTTAGCCCGGCAGGTAGGGCCTGTAGATGGCTTTATTAGAAGGGGGTGCACAAGGGAGAGCTTGAGGGGTAATGGGAAGGGGCCAGTGGCAAAAGAGTGGTTACAGCATTTGGCCAAGGAGGGAGCGAGAGAGGCAATGTGTTCTTTGATGGTTCTAGAGGAGCAGGGAAGCACCTGTTTGGAGGAGACTTTCATAGAGCAGACTGTCTTGCTGACCTTATCAGGCGGTATGGGTGAGGAGGAGAGTGGGGGGAAAGGAGGGCCAAGGAAGACCTGGGTGCAGGTGCAGGTGGAGGTGGAGGAGGGATAGAGGACAGGATGTTCTGAGATTCGGTAGTGAAACGGAGGCCAAAGTCATGCGGAGGGCCTGGGAAGGAAGTGAAGTGAAGTGGAGACTGCAGTAGGATTGGCAAGCTCCTTACAGATTTTGAAACGTTCAGCTGAATTGTTTGTGGCCCCCAAGATGCGGGCATGGATATGGGCCTGTTTCTTGGGGCAGATGGAGAATCTGTATTGCTTTTGGAGCAGGCAACAGGCCAGTTTGTCAGAGGATGTGCTAGAAGACAACCACTTTCGTTCAGCAACTTTGCACTTGCTTTTCAGCAAGGCTAGGTGTGAATCATACCAACTGGTGCACTTGGAAGCAGGCTTCATGCAGATCCTCATTGCAGGGGCAAGGATGTCAAGGGTGTTGGAGATGGAGAGGCAGAGGTTAGCAAGGGCTGAGTCGATGTGAGAGTCAATAGCAGGAGTGGGGGATGGATGAAGGAGGTGGCAAAAGCATCTACTGACACTCGCTTCATCGGTTGAATGATCGAGAAGGAAACTGGCAGCGTGGGCAGAAGCTTAGCTGGGGAGCCCAGGAGCTCCAGATGGGAGGAGAGCATGGTCAGACCAGGAGAGAGGGGTAGTGAGAGGGTTAGAGAGGGAGATATCGGCTGAGATGTGTGCACCTATGGTGTGCCCGGCTGAGTGGGTTGGACCAGAGGGAAGAATGGTGAGGGAAAGAGAGTCGCAGAGGTTGCGGAGTATAGTGACCGAATCAGGAGAGCCTAGGTGAATATTGAAGTCTCCGAGGAGGAGAGGCTTAGAGGTAGAGATCAGAAAAGGGAGGTCAGCCCAGGGGGCCTGTAGATGGTAGGGAGAGTGAGCTAGAGGATACGAGAGATGCAAGGCTTGCAGACAAGAAATTCAAAGGAAGAGTAGGATTGAGTGGGTATGATAGAAGCAGGGACCCATTCAGGGAAGACACGGGCCACTCCGCCCCCAGACAAGTTAGACCTGGGCTTGGAGAGGATCTTGTAGCCCTCAGGAAGGAGAGTATCAAAAGCAGTTACAGAGCTGGCATTGAACCACGTCTCAGTGAGAGCGAGGACATTGAGGTCAAAGTCTTCAAGAAGGTGACAGATGTCAGAGGAGCATTTGACAGCAGAGCAAGAATGAGGTTAGCTACGTGAAGTAGGTTGCCACCTTTCTAAAGGTCTTTCGAGGCTGGGTACAGGGATGAGGTACACCCGTCAGTGGGGGCAAAGGAGGCCAGCGGGGTGGCAGAAGGAGGAGTGGCAAGAGAAGGGAGGAAGTTAATGAGAGACGGAAGACTCCTATCAAGGAGGAGGATGTTGAGCTGAGAGCCCTGGGCCATGATGGTGTCATTCTGGTAGACATTAATGATGCACCTAGATGATAGATGATAAGTGTGCCACTAGCACTTCCCATCTGGATCCACCATTAATGGGCAAGGAAGAAAAAGGGGAGAGTCCATAAGTCCGCAGAGGGGACACAAAAGAGGATGTCGGTGATAGTCTGCCTGCAGGAAGCATTGACATAGGTGTCGGCGATGGGAAGTCCTAGGTTGAAGACAGGAGTGCTTGCTTACATTTATTTCTTCCAGGCTTCGAGAGCAGGGTAGGCAAGGTGATGGAGTAGCAATTTGAAGAGATGGAGAGCACCACAGTTGCGGGGCGGGTGAGCTGGAGAGCAGATATGGGGACTGCACAATGCACAGAGCACTCACCGGGTGGCTAGCAGCAATTCAGGTGAAGAAGAGTCGCAAGCAACAAATGAAGGGCTATGGGCACTACTTTAAACAGTTTTACTATGAATAGTTTACAACCGAGAGCCTGGACTGCAAACACACTACATATTTCTGCTGCATGCGCTGACTTTTCAGAGGTGTTTGCTATTGTAAATGTATCACTCTTAAAGGGAAATATGTATAATTTGAACATTCTGAAAACACTTTTAGCTACACTGATGCATATACATTCAGATACCTACCTGCCAATTTGATTGAATAGGCAAGGGGTTTTGACAAAATAATTTCCTACGTTTAGAGGCCTTTGTCAGGGCTCTGTCCTCGCTTGCTTAATTAGTATCTGTCCGATATGGGAGAATGCCTTGCAGCCTAGTTTTTTGCTACTTCTTAATTTAAACCATTTAAAGATCTACTTTTTAACGTGGGTGGCGTCATTTTATTATATCTAACCCACTTGGGTCTCCAGCGTCGTATTGATGCCATTAAAAATAAACGATGTAATAACTCAAAATAAAACAAATTATATGATTTTAAACAAACAAAAAACATTGCATTTTCTTTTTTTGGAGAGACGGAGGGTTTATTTTCCAAAGCAGAAATACTCCTATCAAACAGAAAGATGCAGAAAAATGTTCTTGCAGTTGAATGCATATAAGAAGCATTCACAAGGCCTACCGTTTTGGCTTTAGTATAGTTTGTGTAAAGCTGGAAAATGACAATGTAGTGTTTTTTTATGTGAATAATAGGCATGTTGAATTTGAAAGTTTGTGCTTCAGTGAAAATGTTTTTCTTGTACTTTAAGTCACTAACATGTTATATCTACCACAGTTTTAACATGCTGTAAAAACCTTTTTTGGACATGAAGAGCACTATCTAGTATCTATCTATGAGTCATTCTGTTGCATGGGGTAGTACGACTTGCAAAGCAATGTGCATCAAAGCGTAGAAAAGTGAACTGTATGATAATCGCAATAACCATTAAACACTTATTCCATGCAGTTACCCCATTTCCATGTGCCAAGCTCTTCTCACTGTACCAATTGCTGTAATAGTATTGGTCATTATTACCAAATATGATGCCGTTCCATGACATGACTTGGGAAGGATGAACGACCATGCTGCCCCACCAACACCAGAACCTGTGGAGTCCCACAAGGATCCTGCATCTCCACAACCATGTATAACATTTACACTGAACCCCTTTTTGATCATCTGCATGCCCTTGGCATATCCTACACAAATTATGCCGACGATACCCAAATCATCCTCCCCCTCTCTGGTACCTACCACTTGGACACTGCAACGACCAACTCAGTTTATGACATTGTCCAAAACTGGATGGCAACCCACCAGTTAAGCTTCAACGACGACAAGACTGAGACCCTCATTGTAGGCTGTCACTCCACCCTCTGCAGCATAGACCCAGATTACAAAGCATTTGACATTGACGGCAACCGGATCCATACATCTTCTGCAGCCAAAACCCTGGACATCTCCCTAGACACCACCCTTGACTTCTCTCGCCGGGTTAACGCCATTGCCTCCTCCGCTGTCTACACCACAATACTACTGAACGCCAGCAAGCCTTTCCAGAGTCAATCTGGATTACTGCAATGCTCTCTTTGCAGGAACCTCTGAACGTAAATTGTGCAAGCTGCAAACCATCCAAAACAATGCCCTCCGAGCAGCCCTAGGTTTGTCCAAGCACGACCATGTTAGCCAGGAAGGAAGCCCACTGGCTCCCGATTCGTGAACTGATTAAATTCAAGAGCCTCTCCATCGCACACAAGTGCACCACAAACACTGCCCCGTCCTACCTTTCACGTCGGGTGGAGAAATGACCCCTTGTCCTCTAATATCCACGAACCGCCATCTCCTAAGAGTGCCCACCTTCACCAGAAAGACCGCAGGAGGACAGAGCTTTCCCGTCATGACCGCCAAGCTATAGAACAATCTCCCCATTAACCTGCAAAAGGAAACCTCCTACTGGACATTCAGAAAAAACGTGTCTATCCTTTTTTTTATTTTTCTTTGGGCTGTGGGTAGTGGGAGGGGAGGGTTGATGTTTGTTGCGTCTTTGATGTTGTATTTTTGTTGGTAAGGTGAAAAAGTGGTGTTTAGGATAATTGATTAGTAGTGAACTGACAATCAAGGACTATATGTGCTTTGGTTTTCTGTTCTTTTTTCACTATATTTGACTTAATATAGTTACTACATTTTGTACTTTGTTATGCTCTGATTGTTTAACTTATGGTTGTCTTTTCTGACTTGTAATTATTTTCTTGAACTAAATAAAGTTAAAAAAGAAAAGAAAAAATGTGTCTTTTCTCCTAAAAACTCCCCGAGCTAACATACTAAGACAATCGGATACCTGTCTCCCCCTCCTAGTCCTCGAACGGAGGCTTAAGACACCATGGCACCTCTTCCGCCCTGTTGTATTTCGTGCCCGTTTCCTGTATTATCTCTACTCTGTATTGTTTGTCTTGCTACTCTGTATTTTGGGTATTTGTTGCCACCCAATGTAACTAGCACCTCAATACCCAAGAGTTCAGTACGCTGCAAAAATAAATAAAATAATACATAATACATAAGAGTTGAGTCGTCTCCAATGGAATCCAAATCTCTGATGTGCAGGATATACACACACACACCTGCAGCAGGCACTTTAAACAATCCAAGCTATCTGAAAAGTAAAAATGTTGCTCTGATGTCAAAGTTGTTTTATTTAGAGAAAGCTCTAATGTTTGGCACTGTGGCATCAAGAGCACCCTAAGAAATACCCTTTCGGATGCCAAAAATGCCACTTTCAACACCACTCGCAACCTCTTGCAAAAGTGACACCCTCTTACTAAATAAATGTTTTGAGCATGGCCCTGATCTATTTGCATGGCAAAACGAACTGCCGCCAGCCTGCTGGACCAAATGAAAATTGGTACATCCTCAACACGACAATTGGAGTATGTGGCAGGTGTAGCTAGGAAAATGCAACTATGATAGCACAACACTTTTTATTACTCCCTCGATTGCAAAAGCGGCCACAGTATCTCTTAACATACAGCTCCAGTGTATACGTTGGAGAGCATTCTGATCGGAGCACGACGATTTGACGCGGGCCGATTCGCCTCGACCGCTTCGGCGTAGGAGACATTTGGGCGCGCCCATTTTGGCACGCCCAGTTCGGTACTGGGACATTTCGCCGCAGGGATCTTTTGGCGCAAGGGATGTCGCATTTTATAATGTTATATATATATATATATATATATTTTTTTTTTTAATACAGTATTGCGTTAATGTGTTGAAATATATTACTTGTGCACCTTCAAATAATACGAGTTTGGCCTTGCGGTTATGTCCTCCATTGCAGATTCTTAAAGGCCATGGTTCGTGGCTGAGCTTTACTTTTTTTTTTCTTTTATTTTCCCATTACAATAAAAATAATGGTATGTTTTGCACATAAAAAAAAAAAGTTTTAGCTCAGCCACGAACCATGGTCTGCAGGACGGCAGGCGGAGAACTTAACCACAAGGCTAAACTGCTCCTGTGATATGTCTGCGTACAAGTTACATATTTTACCACCATCATTCAGAATTTTAATGATACAAAAAAATATATATATTATATATATCATCACTGGATTTACATTGGATATTGAAGCAAGTAACCCTGGATGGCAGGGAGCAAAAAGTCAATTGCATTCTATATATAAAGACATAACGTGATGATATATATTGTATGTATGTATATATACACATACACATTTTCCCTTCAGTAACTCGCATTCTTATATGCATGTCATATTTGTAAATTTGATAGAGGTATTGGCCTTGCGTTAAGTTCTCTACCCCACAGTTTTGCAGGCCATGGTTTGTGGATAAACTGAAACTTTCTTTATTTTCTCCAGAAAATAAAAATAATGGGATGTTTTGCAAATTTAAAAAAAAGGCTTTACTTCAGCCGTGAACCATGGCCTGCAACATTGTGAGGCGTGGAACTTGACCACAAGACCAAACTGCCCTTGTGTTTGGGATGGCATTTCACTGCTGTGATGCAACAGTCTGATTTTAAAAAAAAAATCTATATTTCATATAGATAATTTTATATATATCTATATATATATATATATATATATATATATATATATATATATATAAAAAATTATCTATATATTTGTTTTTCATGACAGCATTTGAAAAGACTATAGGGTGAGAAAGAGCGTTGCACCCCCTTTTGGCCGCTGTTTACATCAACCCACACCCACAATTCTTTTCAAATGCAACACGTTAACATTACCTGCCAATGTGCTGCGTTTGAAAAGAATTATGCTTTTGAATTTGCCGTGAGGGAGTTTAGACGTGGCTGCAATGTCAGCCACGTCCAAACGTCCCTATATTTGGTATTGTATGCTCTCATAGCTCACCAAAGTAGCAAGACTGACATATTAGCACTATGAAAAACAATAAATGGGTAATAGCTGGCAATATATGTTATAGTGCATTTGTTTAGCGCCTTATGTACCATTTGGTATGAGCTCAAAACGCTGTGGGTTGAGCGCCCTCGGGGACCGTGGTCTTTATCAGTTGAGAAAGTAGTGTAGCATATGGGTGCACTTGGTATGTGAGCAGCCAGAGTGGTTTGCGCGGGTTGGCTGCATTGTAAAGCTAAGTATGGCGCAGTGGATGTGAGAGATCAGTGTTATGTGCGCAACAAGGAGGGTGGTCTCGGAGTCTGCATGCTGGCTGCCGTGGAGCATGTGTAAGAGATTATTTGTGCCGCCACGCCGATTGTTTGGTGGGGGTATAGCTGCGTTCTACCAGGCTGTTGAGGTGTTCTATGAGCGATGTAGGTATGTGTGCAGCTGGCCCTATTGATCGAGGGGTGTAGCTGTGTTCTATTGTTTGTTGATGTAAAGTGAAGAGTGAATACACCAAAATTGGTAGGAATGAGGGTCTGCAGGTATCGCTTGGTGGCCCCCTTACTTGGTATGCTTTCAGAGCTCAGTGTGCCGATCACTGCACCAACTGCCTAGGCTATTGTGCAACCTACAAATCGCACCCAAAACGTTGAGGTTGGTTAGTTGTTTCTGATTGTATCCAGTTTGCAATGTGCAGACGCAGAAAAGTGGTTATAGACCAATAGCACAGTGCCATGACAGGTTGTATAAGTGCTTCTATTAAAGTTAATTTGTATATTTATTTACCATCTGTATATTTGTGCTGGTCCAAACAAAAGTGTGTTCACCTCCACAGGATCAAGGTCCTTGTATTAATAAACTCCTACTCAAAAGGTGTTTCTTGCTTGATGGATTTTTTATTTTATTTTTATACAGTGCTCAAATAAAGTGGGCTCTTGGCACTGTCCTCTAAGGCAACCCTGCTGGTTTTATGATAGACTGTCACTTCCACAAAGTAATTTCTAAGGGCAGTATGGGCATCCCTATAGTAGTCATTAAGCCACTACAAGGGTTGTTTACTGGGGATGCAACGTCTTAAATTGTCAAGAAAATATGAGATGGTGACCTATGGCCGCAGGTTCAGAGATGTTTGCGGCCGCATCCCATCTCCCGTTCTTGCTTGAGGAATACTTCATTTGAACCCCGTGACAGATTTTGAATGCACATGATAGCAGTGCTTGCCAGGTGCCTGTGCAAAAGCCTGTTGTCTTTTTGTCAGTGCTGGCTATTATTGCGTCCACCTTTCCGCTCTTGCCATACCTGCATCCATTCTGGCTGCACACATCCGGTATGCACAATTCCCTCTTTGCGAAAGTGGAATCTTTTTTCTCTGCCACATTTGGACGCGGGTGCTAATCATTAGCGCCGCAGGGTAACCGGACAAGGTTAAAAAGTAAATGCTAGTGCGTTGCTTTTGGAAGCCAAGGGCCGCCTGGCCCGTGCTTGCTTTGGCACGGTGCCACAGTGCCAGTGCAAGTTTTCCTTACGCACCGAGGACAGCAGAGTATTGCTCAACTGCATAAACATTAGCTGACGGGTACACTTTTGCAAATCGGGACTTTTCCAGTGGGCTCTCGATACTGAAGCACACAACCGGGGAAGGTGGAACAAGGTAATGTGTTTTTCTTTTGTGACGTTTGGAAGCCTAGAAACTATTTAAGGGCACTACACTGCAAGACATGTTAAGCTGCATGACCATCTCTCATTGCTGTAAGAGGCCGGCGATTCCTGTGTATTGTTCTTCTCAGAGATGTTACGCCAGTCACTGTATTAGAAGGGATAGTCAGTGGTAAGCCGGATAGAGAAGAGAATCATGGATTGTCTAGGGAAGATGATGTGACGTTCAGGGAACAAACTGCTTTTCCTCTGCTTTTAGTGCCTACGATTACAGGAGAAGCGGAACCGCTTCCAGCAACGGCTAGCGACACCATCTGGCAAAGATTGGATTGTGGCAGGCAACACGCCTGGGTTGCAATTGTCTTTTGTATAGCGCCTCTAACTATTACTATAGTCTCAACGCACTTGTGGTGAGAACGCCCTCGGGGACCGCAGCCCACAGTATGGGAAATTCTTTGTGTGTGTGTGTGTGTGTGTGTACGTGTGTGTGTGTACATACGTGTGTACGTGTGTGTGTACGTACGTGTGTACGTGTATATATATCTTATCGTGCCACAAAACATCAACACCCTTAGTGGAATACGTACTTTCAACACCAATAGGACCTACCTGCAATTCCTGCAGAGGAAGAGGAGTGTTGGATTGATCTTCCCCAATTGAAAGGAAATCGCCCCCCCATCACCAATTTGTTTGGTGTGTGCAGACCGTGGACTCATTGACCACACTCTAGGAGGATTCATCATTTTAGAGGAATTGGCAGAAAGAAAGTGATAGGAAAGAAGAATAATCACTATAAATACACAAGCAATTTTACCCCTGATGAATGTCCTACATTTGTATGTATTTTAAGGACAGAATCTTGTACAAGTTGGGTTTGAAAATATACCAATTGCATTTTAGAATATGACAAACTACTCCAGTGTGAAATTTCATACGGAGAGGCGTTGCAATTACTACAACAACTAACCCACACTATGAGTTTTCCTTGTGTCTTGTAAAGTACATGTTTTATACATCGTGTTTCATATTGAGTTGTATGTAATTTGATCATTTTAGGAGTGTTAAACTCTACAGATTTAATAATAAAAGTACATTTTAACGTGATTATTTGATGTATCATGGTTTCTTTTTGTCCCGTATTGTGGTGTAGACACCTGTCAAATACATCTTCTTTTTGAATATTATAGATCTTATCCATGTGGTAAGAAGTGTGTGATCCCCAAACCATGGCAAATGCCGTTTGAGAATAGTGTGTATATGGGCAAAATTATGTATTGGATGGGCTGGGTCGGCTCCGTTAAGCAACCCAAGAGATCGGGCATTTGGGTGGGTGCTGAGAGGGGGAGGGGGCCACGATTCTGTGCGAGTGCAAGAGACTTGTGTCCAGTTGAACCAGAATTTTGTTGTAGGTTGTCGCTGTATTACAATGACAGAGGTGTTGAGGCAAGTCTGGAGTGAGTAGGCTTAAAAATGTTGTTTCCTGCTAGACCAAATTTTGTCGTAGGTTGTAGCTGCATTCTAGTGTGTGTGGATGGATAGCCTTGCCTGTGGCAGATGTCCACCAAAGTGGTGTGTTTATACATACCTGGAGCTAAACTTTGATGTCGCTGTGTCATCCAACCTTCTGTGGGGACAAAAAGCAAGTTTTCTTCGTAGGTTCTTCTAGGTGCTATGGAGAGGCTAACCTCAAGTCATCTAAGTGCAATCGACAGGCTGTCCTAGTCCCTCTTCTAGGGGTGACAGGTAGGCTACCATTGGATTAAGGATCTATGATTCTGAAAGCGTCATAGACCAGCTATCTTCAAAAGTCTTACTGAAAGATCTTCCTAATTTTATAAACGCTGCTAGCAGCCATCAACTAACTGCGCTGTCCAGATACCAATGCTGATTAAGATCTTTAGGCGCAAATACGGTTACCGGTATATATCTTGAGCGTAAAGGTGGACTAACACTACATGCTCTGTTACCAATCTCTTCTAAGTGCCAAGAATCGGCAAGTCTTATATTCAAGTGCAGTGCTTGTAATTTACACTGCTCAAGTTGCAATAAACGTGTTGACCTTCATGTGCGGTCTTCTAAGCACAATGCCCTTCCCTACCCCCTAAAACCATTCAAGTGCAATGACGTTTGCCACTGCAAGATTCATCCAGGTGCAATGCAATTACAATTCCCCAACGATCCATATAGGTGCGACACATTTCCCACCCCTTACAAAACCTTCAAAGTGCAGCACATTTCCCAGCCTCAGAAATCCATTCAAGTGTAACACATTTCCTGTCCCCAAAAAACATCTGAGGGTGAGAAGTTTGCTACCTCCAACAATCCATCTAATTGTAGCACATTTTCTACCCCAACAGTCCATCTAAGTTTAACACATTTCCTAGCCATCCCAAACCATCTAAGTGTAATATATTTCCTGCCCCCAACAATTCATCTGAGTTTGATGCATTTCCTACCCATCGCAAACCATCCAAGTGTAACACATTTCTAACCTTCACAGCCCATCTAAGTGCAATACATGTCGTACTCCCAGCAATCCGACTGACTCATTTCATACCCATAGCAATTAAGTATTAGCAACATTAGGAACAGCCTGGCATGTCCGTAGTCGGTGGAAGATTGAGTTGTATCGATAGTGGTTTGTGGTTGCCAATTTGAGAGGCAGGCTGCTGCAACAGCCGGTGCCACCTGGGTTGCTGGGTCATGTCTCTGGGGAGTTTTGCACTGTCGTTGGTGGATGGCTAATCTGTGTTATGCTAGACATTGCAGAGCAAACTTGGTTGGATAGGGACGCGGCTGTGTCTGGAAGAGTGATGATGTTGTGGTGGAGATGGGGGAGGGCCTCCCTTTCACCACACGCTTCAGGACGCCACTGGAAATAACCACATTTTTAGGCTCTTTCTGAAGGAGAGGTAGCATTCATTGCAGCAGATGTGTAGTGGAACAGAGTTCCAGATGGAGCAGGCAGATCCTCACAATCTTGTGGGGGTATTATGAGAAGGAGTGCTCAGCCTGATCGGAGGGACTGACTGGATGGCAGCGAGGGATCTTGTCCTGGAGGAACTCTGGTCCAGTGTGGTGAGTGTTGCACATGGCTTTAAACGCGCCCCGTCGGCTGATCAGCCAGTGTAGTGTTGAGGGTGGGGGTAATATGTTATATAGGGGTGAGAGTGAGCAGGAGTCTGGCCGCAGAATTTTGATTTGTTGGAGTTTCCTGAGCTGATGGGCTGGGACACCTCGGTAGAGGGAGCTGGTATAGTTTAAGCGGGAGAGAATAATGGCAAATATTGCAGAGAATCTGTGAGGGTACAATGGCCAAGGGAACATATGCCTTAGGGTGCGTAAATTGAATGTTATGGACACTGAATTGATTTGTTGGGAGAGGGATATCTCTGAGCCCATTGTGCATCCCAGATTTTCTACAGAGCTGGAAACTGCCAGTGGGGCTCCTAGGGCATGTGGCCAGGGTATTGGTTGGGGGATGAGGGCAGTATTGCATCATAGTAGTATCTCAGTTTTGCCAGGGTTGAGGAGAAGGTGGTTGCCTGTCATCCAGTGATCGATTGCAGAGAGGCAGGAGGAGAGGGCGGGTCGGGAGGATGTTGGTGTTTTGGGGATCTTGAAAATGATCTGGGTATCATCTGCAGAGTTATAGCATGAAAGGTTGTGAGTGCGGATTAGTGCCGGCAGTGGGCTGAGGTAGGGATTGAAGAGAAGGGGTGACGTGGAGGCTTCTTGAGGGTCCTCTTTCGGGACAGGATGAGGGACGAAAGTGAAAGGTGGAAGGAGCATGATTTGTGATGATTACAGAGGAATGATGCGATCCATTTCTGGGCAGAGTCTCTGATGCCTAGTGTGTGAAGCCTGTCCATGAGAATTGTGTGGTCAATGGTGTCAAAAGCAGCTGATGGATCGAGCAGGACGAGTGCAGCACATCCTTTCGAGTCAGCTGTTTTTTTTTAGATTGTCCCAGATGGACTCAAGAGAAGATTTGGTTCCTTGAAGGGGTCTGAAGACAGATTGGGCTGGGTCGTGGAGCATGTTGGCTTCTGAGAAAAGGCTGAGTTGCTTGTAAGCCGCTCGGTCACAGAGTTTAGAGCAATGAAGTGGGTGTTCGAGAGAGGTCTGTAGTTTGAAGCAAGGATCGGGTCGAGATAGGTTTTTTTTTAGAAGGGGTTTGACACATGAGGTTTTCAAGGCTTCCGGGAAGATGCCAGATGAGAGAGCAGTTTTGATTATGGCCCAAGCAGCGTTGTCAGCACATGATATAGTAGTTGGGATTTCTTCAAGAAGTGGATCGGGGCAGGGACCTCCACGGGAGCCCCATGGCTGGGTTCAGCCCTACAGAGAAGGGGTGTATTGGCCACTTTTACTCCCTAAAAATAGGCAAATACTCCCCCAAAAAATAGGGAGTAAAAAGAAAATGTGTGGATGTATGTATGTGTGTGTGTATGTATATATATATAATATATATTTTTTTTATTTATTTTTTTTATTTTTATTTTAGAGTATGTGAAGTGTACACACCCTTTTCAGACCATCTGTTCTTTGGGCTTCTCTCCTCCGGGGACTCCCTGGATGTTGGTCTCCTCCTTGTTCGAATTTGAGTACTCATTTCCTGTTTAAACGTCATGGGAGATTTCACCATCCCAAAAAGATGCGTTGATGAACATCGTTAATAGGAGGGGCTGTGAGGGCTTGACATTCTTGCTGTGACTAATGTTAAGAGGTAAAGAGAATGCGTTCTGGGTGTGATGACCTTTGCTCCTTCAATTGCAGGCAAGTTAATGCCCAAATAACTACTAGACTTGCAAGGCAATCATCATGTGAGCAGACGTTAAACTTTACCATAAGGGTCAACAATTTCAGGTTGCAAGCTCCTACCCTTGCATAAAAGGCAGTCGCCCGCTGGCATTACTGCCAGCTATCCACATCCACAATGGGCACTATTTTTTTATTTGCTAAGACTGATTGATTTAACATTTGTCAATTACTAGTAGCAACTGCATATTTTCTACCTTGTAAATATGATGGTGATTATTGCTTTAATCTTATCCTGAAAAATTAACAATTGCGAAGTAAATGGGTAGCCTCGATACTATAGTCTTTTTCTCCGGTCATGAAATATGCATGTTCCTAGCACAGTCCTCAGAATGTAAGAAGTGGGATTGGAAGTGTTTATTTGTTTTCTCTTTGCACTGCTTGCACAGCTTGCTTATGCTCTACACTGTGTATGTGGCCAGGTCTTGTGGCAGCATTCGCCTTAGGCATTTCCCAGATTCTTTACTGAACTGCGCTCTATTGTTCGATAGTTAGGGTATAGTTCTCGAACCACATAATAGTCGCCGCTCTGGGCAGGCATATTTGTACTCTGTTTTAAATGGGCTGCTTCTAAATGGGACAGGCACTTCATTGTAAAACTTCTGTTCGGAGGGCGTGTCAAGAAGCTCCTGTATAAACGGCAGTGGGGTTTTTGGTATCATGTCCAAAAGTCACATGTGACTTATGGAATTTGGTCTGCAGTCATACAGATTCTTGCTTTTAATTGTTACTGTCGTAAAATGAGAAAACCGCTGTAAAATCGCAGCCCTGTTTTCTCATTATACAAGGTCGACAAACAGTTCCTGAATTTTACGGCACCCTTAAATTACTTGTAGGATGACGGATACAGTTTGTGAAATGTCAAAAAAAAGACGGATTATGAGAAGATAAAAGTAATAAAAACATGTATTTCTTAAAATGTCGTTTTAAAATATATAATTTCCAAAGTGAAGCACAGTCTTCCTAACGCTTATTAAAAATAGGTCAGACACAATTAAAAGAAACAAACTTCTCCAGCATGGGGTCTGGCATGGATTCACATGCTCATGAATATTCCCAGTTGTCAGGCCGGGAATCCTCGGTATAGAAAAAAATCAGTATCAGTTTCGTTTCTGATCTGTTTTCTTAGTAGTAACCAATCACTGATCTCTGGGTCGTACTGCCCCCAGCCAATGACTGCCCTCTCCCTAAGCCCCGCCTCTGGCAGCCATCCTCAGATTTTTACCGCACTTTCAAGTGTTGGGAGTCCTCGTGCTGTAGCTCTCGAGCTTTTGGTGCGTTTTCGCGCTTTTTCAGGAGATTTTTCTCATTTTTTCGGTTAAAAAGAGCCTCAAGCTCCACCGTTTCTACATCCGATCAACGGGGATCCGTTTCAGAGTTTTCTACGCCCCTCAAGGGTGAAGATTTCGTTGAGTTACGCTTTTGGAGGATTCCAGAAGTTCCGAGGCCTACCCCGGACATGGCCCAGGAGAAGGGAAGCTCGACGCCCGGGAAGCTGTTCAGGACCTGCCCTGGATGCCAGCTTCAGAATGTTTTCAAGGAGGACGAGTATTAGTTATGCCTCTACTGTATCCATGAGGACAAGACGCACACGGAGAAGGATTGCGCATTTTGTGGGAACATGTCGGAGCGGACCATGAAGGATCGCCACCTCCGTCTCGCCAACTGGCTGGAAGGGAAGAGCCCGTCAGGCGAGAAGAAGAAAAAGAAGTCAGAGCGGTCTTCTAAGTCCTGTGAGGGCGCCCCGGCGACGGGGGCCCAACAAAAGGCTAAGCACCGCGGGCACCGGGAGCACCGAACGGTCGGGCTCCTTGGCTGCCAGGCAGGGCTCATCCTCCCTGGCGCCATCAACCACGAGCCAACGCTCTGGCTCAGGTAAGAGGAAGTCAGAGAACCAGGCGAAGCTTCTGGAGAGGCCCCGGTCGATCTCGAAGATTCCGGCAGATGGGGAGCGAGGCTCGGACCCTCCCCCCAAGGTGAAGGCCCCAGGCGTCCAGAAGGTGACGATGGCCTTAATTCACCCTGCTAAGACCTAGATTGAGGATGTCGCCGCGGCCCTGGCTCAGTCTAGCCTGTGGAGGCTACACCAGTGGAGGCGCCCTCAGGACCCAGAGTCTCCCTACCACCGCGGAGGGAGTCGTCTTTCAGGCCCATTGAGAAGACCCCCACGAAGTTCTCGTTGGAAAAAGTGGGGGAGGGGCTGGTGGCCATCGTGGATATGGACACGACCTCTGAAGAAGAGCTCATCGAAGTCGTGGAAGAGGCCCAGCCCATCGGGAGGGATCCCGACGAGGGCGACGACGAGAGCGACAGGGTTGCCGACCAGGCTCCTCAAGAGCCCTCGCGCCCGTCGTTTCCGGCGCAGCAGGACACTTCGGCGGGCATTTTGTCAGCAGTTCAGTCCTTATGTTCGGAGATAAGGACAAGGTTGCCCCTCCCCCCGACGGAGGTACCTGAGCCAGACCCGACGGGGGAACCGGAGCCAGGACCTTCGGAAAGTCCACCGCATAAGAGGAGGATGCATCCTACGCCACCTCTCCCACCGCTGCGGCCTGCTCTGCCTTCCCCCTGGTCTACTACCCACGGGGATGATACAGGCATGGACACGGCTACGACGGGTACAGATGACGACGGAGGTGACGACGGGACGTGTCCCCCATCGCCCCCTGCTCGGGCGTCCCCGCCCGACGAAATTGGATCCTTTCATGCCATGATTTCCAGGGCATCCAAGCTCTTCCAGCTCTGCCCAGAAGAGAAGAAGAAGGAAGGGTTCCTTTACCAATGGCACAAGGCTAAAAGGAAGACGGTCCTCGCCGTACCGCTTCTTGATGACATCTGGGATGAGGGGCTCGCCCTCCTTAAGAACCCTGCCACGGCGCCGGCAAAGAGGGACCGGTACGAGAAGAAGTACCGGGTCCCCGACGCTGCCCCCTTGTGCCTTCGGGCGCAACCTACCCCGGATTCGGTTGTCTCGGCGGCGGCAAAGAAGAAAGCTGGGGGGGGGCATCGGCCTCGACATCAACTTCCCCGCCGGACGGCGAGGGCAGGAAGTTGGACACGATGGGACGGCGGATCATCTCATCCGCAGCGACGACTATCAAGGCGGCCAACGCCCTGGCAATCGTAGCCCACTACGACAGGGAGTTGTGGTTCAACATCGCCCCTCTGATGGATTTCCTTCCGGACGCCAAAAGGGCTGAGGCCCTTGAAATCCTACAGGAGGGGTGAGATTGCTTCGGATCACGGTGGCAACGGACATCGCCGACACAGGTTTCTGTCAGTTGGGCAGCAGCGTTTGCTTGAGACGACGAGGATGGCTCAAGGCCACGGATTTCCGCCAGGACCTACAAACCAAGGTTTTGGACATGCCCTTCGACGGGAAACAACCTGTTTGGGAAGGCGGTTGATGAGTCCCTTCAGGCCATCAAGACATACAGAGACTGCCAGGCACTGGGAGTGATCCAACAACGACGGCCGTCATTTCGGAGCTCCGGAGGCAGACAAGGTGCCTCCAAGGGATCCTGCAGTGGCTCCTCCACGTACCGCCAAGCGGCAAGATCTTCGCCCCAGGAAGCCTACAGAGGACGTGGCAAGTCAGGTGGTGCCCGTCGTCGCCGACAGGGAGGTCCAGGAGGCAAGGTGGCCTCCAAACAAGATTGAACCGACCGTGGGGTCGGGGCCCCGCCGAAGCACCCCGGTGCGAGGCAGGCTGGCGAGGTTCGTCAGCGTGTGGGAGTCCATCTCCACCGACCGTTGGGTGCTGGACGCCCTGGCCCAAGGGCACACCCTCGAGTTTCAGAAGAAATGCCCTCGCGTTCCACCCGTGGCCAGGAAGGAAAATCACGTCTCTCAACTACTGTTGGAAGTAAGGACGATGTTCAAGAAGGGGGCCGTCGAGCTCGTCCCAAAGAGGCTTCGGGGCTCCGGAGTTTACTCAAGGTACTTCCTCGTAAAAAAAGAAGACAGGAGGATAGCGCCCCATCCTGGACCTATGACGACTGAACAAGTACATCAAGGCACAGAAGTTCCGTATGGTCACCCTCCAGCACGTGCTGGGACAGCTGGAGGAGGGCGATTTCCTGTCATCCTTGGACTTGGAGGATGCGTACTTCCACATCCCCATTATAAAAAGACACCGAAAGTTCCTCAGGTTCGTGGTCCAAGGGCGGCACTACCAGTTCAAAGCCCTCGCGTTCGGATTGAAGTCGGCACCCAGGGTGTTCACCAAGTGCCTCGCACCGGTGGCGGCGCGGCTGCGCCTACAGGGGATCCACGTCTACCCCTACCTGGACGACTGGCTCATCCGGGCAAGGACAAGGGAGCTCGCCGTGGAGCACACTGCGAAGACCGTCCAGCTGCTCACTGACCTGGGATTCTCCATCAACTTTCCAAAATCCCACCTGGTCCCGTCGCAAGTCGCCCTGTTTCTGAGAGGCAAGTTCGACACAGTGGCGCGGCTGGCCTCGCCGTCGGAGGAAAGGACCAGGACCATTCTGGGCAAGGTGCAGCGTCTGCTGGCCACGGACATGGCCAGGGTAAGATCTATCAAATCCCTCCTCTGGATGATGTCCTCCTGCATTTATCTGGTGCGCCTTTGCAGGCTTTGGATGCGCCCTTTACAAGAGTTCCTCGACGCCCGCTGGGTCCAGTCGACGGGCAGTTTCGAGGACAGGATCCCTCTCAACGGGACGTCCAGCCAGGCGATCCAGTGGTGGGGTACCCGCTCCCATCTGTCGGCGGGCACAGACTTTCAGACCCCAGCTCACCAGGTGACGGTGACGACGGACGCCTCCCTGGAGGGTTGGGGAGCGCACTCCGGAGATCTTCACGCGAGAGGCCTTTGGCTCCCGGAGGAGAAGTCTCTCCACATCAACACCTTGGAGCTCCGCGCAGTGTTCTGGGCCCTCAGGTCCTTTCTTCCGTCCCTCAAGGGCAAAGTGGTGAGGATCTTCACCGACAACACCACCACGATGTTCTACATCCGGAAGCAGGGCGGAACCAGGTCCCCTGCCCTATCCAAGGAAGCCCAGGATCTGTGGCATTGGGCCGTCGCCCAGCGGATGTTTCTGGTGCCTCTTCATCTGGCAGGAATAAAAAACACGATCGCCGACTCACTCAGCAGGGAGCTGCGCTCGTGCCACGAGTGGGAACTACGCCAGGATCAAGTGGATCGACTCTTCTGACGATGGGGCGAACCCCAAATCGATCTCTTTGCGACGGTGACGAATTCCAAGTGCCGGAGGTTCGCCAGCAGGTTCCCCCAGACGAGGAGCATGGGCGATGCTTTCTCGTTCCCCTGGGACGGCCTATTTCTTTATGCGTTCCCTCCGCTGCCGTTGCAGCTCCGGCTCATCAACCAGCTCAAGAGGTCCCGGTGCAGGATGATCCTCGTCGCACCAGCGTGGCCGAGACAGATCTGGTTCCCGGACCTTCTGGACTTGTCAACGTCCCCACCAGTCAAGCTACCGACGGACGCAGACCTTCTCTCCAGAGAAGGAGGCGCCATTCTTCACCACAACCCGGAGTCGCTGAACTTGCAGGCCTGGCTCCTGCAGCACTAGAGTTTGGAGGGTACGACATCCCGGCCGACTGCAGAGAGGTTCTTGCAAAGGCCAGGGCGTCCTCAACTCTCAAGTGCTACGGACATAAATGGAAGAGGTTCTCTGTCTGGTGCCATGCACAGAAGATTAACCCTCTGCGAATTACGGCCCCTCAAGTACTGCCGTACCTACTGTCGCTGGCCAAAGCTGGACTGGCTCACGCCTCCATCAAAATACATCTGGCTGCCATCACCCGATATACCAGGACTACGGGACGGGCGTCCTTGTGGTCTCATCGCCTGGTGAAGGAATTCATGAAGGGACTATTCCGATCATTCCCGCCGGTGAAGGCTCCTGCCCCGGCGTGGGAGCATAATGTGATGCTGACCAGGCTCATTGGGGCCCCATTCGAGCCTATGCATTCGGCGCCTTTGAAGTTCCTGTCATGGAAGACAGCGTTCCTCGTGGCCATCACCTCCGCACGATGAGTGGGAGAGATCCAGGCCCTATCTTGCAAGCCTCCATACTTGACTTTTCATGACACGAGGGTGGTGCTGAGGAAGCACCCCTCCTTTATGCCCAAGGTGCCGTCGGACTTCCACCTCAACGAGCCCTTGGTGTTACAAGTTTTCTTCCCGTCGCCTTTGACGCCGGCCAAGAGGACTTTGCACTCGCTGGATGTAACTAGAGTGCTGAAGTTCTACGTGGACCACACAGAGTTTTTTCGGAAGACGTCACAGCTGTTTGTGAACTTTGGGACTGTGAATCAAGGGAAGGCTCTCTCGAAGACTTCCATTTCCAGATGGCTCTCCGGCTGCATCATGCACTGTCACCGGTTGGCAAACCGACCGCTGCCTGGCCGTCCGAGAGCCCATTCGACCAGAGCGATCGCTGCTACCACGGCGTTCCTGTCTGGTGTGCCCCTGCTGGACATCTGCAGGGCTGCTACGTGGAGGTCGACGCACACCTTCACAAGATTCTACTGCGTCGATCGGGACTCCAGGGAGGAGTCCAGGGTCGGCCAAGCAGTGCTGCGCAACCTGGTCGCCTAAGGTGAGCCTGGTGAGGAGGTAAGAATTGCTTAATGTTGAGTTTTGGATGTAATGCTTAAGGTTGAGCCTTTGCCACCTCCCGTGGTTGTGCTTGTGTATACTGCTATGTATTCTTTATTCATGAGCATGTGAATCCATGCCAGACCCCATGCTGGAGAAGGAACAAGTTACTTACCTGTTACTGTTGTTCTCCAGCATGGGTCTGGCATGGGGTCACATGCGAACCCTCCCACCTACCCCTCTGCGGCTCTTCACTTGGTCATACTGCCACTTGGCGTGCTACCAAATCTGAGGATGGCTGCCAGAGGCGGGCTTGGGGCGAGGGCAGTCATTGGCTGGGAGCAGTATGACCCAGAGATCAGTGATTGGTTACTACTAAGAAAGACAGATCAGAAACAAAACTGATACTGATTTTTTCTTTACCGAGGAATCCCAGCCTGACGAAGGGGGAATATTCATGAGCATGTGAATCCATGCCAGACCCATGCTGGAGAACAGTTACATGTAAGTAACTTAACTTGTTCCACCCTCCATTTGCGATCCGTGTCCTCACAAAACTTGAGTACTCATAGACAGAAAAAGAATTTCGCACATCAGAATCTTCAACCAGACAATCATTATGCAGTACTCCGAAAACGTGTCGTAGCACAGGAGCTAGCGTAAGTGCGACAACAAGACACATACAAATCAAGTTTGTAGCATCATGAACATCAGCTAGGCAAAAGTGTGAGATGTTCACTGCTCGACGATCGAGAAAAACCCATACGTTTTCAGCTGCTTAACAATCGCAGCACAGCCATGCCGCACAAAAGACATGGAAGTCGCGGAAGGGGGCAAAACATCACAACCATGACCACAACGTTTTCTCAACAAGGCGCAGTACAACGCAGTTGATCTGGCATCAGGCAACGCAGTAACATCAAAGCCGCTAGTCGTCATCCAGTCCATCGAATCCAGTTATAGGACGAAGATATTTGCCACACCTTTTTGCATGTCCCCGGACCCTCCAGAATGGCTCCACACAAAACCACAAGCGCAAACATCACACATAGGATCTGAAAAAAGAAAATGGCAACAACAAAAAAAACAAGATGAAGTACATCACGCAAGTAAATAACATTTGTCTGCGGGAACAGGACCCCATTTCCTCTTTCCTGGTTCCATTACTAGAACAACTTGATCTTCCCCTGCTTCAATCACATTTGCTTGAACTGGCGAACCACTAGGTTTTTCAACCCAAACCTTTGCTCCGGGGACCATTCTGTCTGATCAGCCAAAACCTTTATCCCCAGGTGTCGTTACTACAGTGGGTTGCTCTCCTTTGTTCACCATGGATAATTTCACAGGGACGATAATTGGCTGCTCCACCCTTATGGATGGGCAGCATTTTCTTTCCACTATTAATTAGGATCCCCTTTATTTCATCTTGGTAGTCAGCATCAACAATTCCTCCCAGTACCTGGATTCCTTTTAATACCAGCCCAGATCTAGAGACAATCAATTCCATATGTTCTGATGGAATTTGTACTCCAAACCCTGTATCAATAACGCTGATTCCCCTGGGTTCAAGTCTAATCTCCTCCCTAGCATGTAAATCAACCCCTAGCATGTAAATCCACCCCTGCAGACTCTGGTGTTGCTCGATAAGGAGCTTAAGCTCCAGGTGATATTTCCCAATACATCAATTTTTCAAATGCCCTATTCGGTTTCATTTGTAAAGCTGGCGTTAACATGCGCATCAATGGGGTTTCACAGTTAGCAATTGGTCGGTTATTCAACACTTGCACCGTATCTACGATGCAGTCTTCCGGTGCTTTGAGACCACCCCCTGGCAAACCTTTCTGCACATGTCAGCACACAGCGAATCTGACATTTCCTTATCCAGATCACTGCCCCATCCAGCCGCTGGTTTAGGCTCATCAGGCAGTGCGGCCAAGAGGAGTTCCCTGTAAATACTGGACACCTGGCCCTTGTAGTCCCCCACCATCCCTCCGCACCCTCTACTGCCAATCAGGAGTTTCGCAAATGCCGTCAATACGCTACGAAGATTATCCCCCCACCTAGGGTCCAAAAGTGCCCCCTTCAGTTGTAAGTATCGAAACACTGATGGAGTCCCAGTCTGTAAGCATTCTTCAAGGTGTGCTACCGATATAAACAGCCCTCCATCCCACATCTGACCTGCTTTCTCCAACCCTGCCTCATACCATTTTGGAAACCTGAGAGGCTCTTATATCAGATCTCTTAGCGGGGGTGCCCATCTACAGCCAAGTGGAGAGGGCGACAATGAAACGCAGCGCCCATGTTGTCCCTCTTTCCAAATATTCAATAGTGCTGAAAGTAACAGGTGTTCCAGAATCCTTTTCAGCATTTCATTCTGGGGGCCCCACAGCCATTCCCATAATAACACTGGGGCTAGGGCTACATTCTACAGACACACCCAGTGCTTACCTGTAAGTGGATATAAGTGATCCACTATTATTCTGAGTTGCACTGCTGCCCTCTGTGCCAGATCAGGGAGCCCGCCCCCACATTCCCCTTTTTTAACCCCAGCGAGTTTAAGTGTTTTGTAAACAATCCTAGGGTGAGCCCCTTCCATAGGAAGCATATCAATGGTTCTTTAAACAGTAGGAGAAGAGAGTCAGGCACCACTCTTTACTCCCGTTTCTTATGAAATTGTAGGAAGCCCTGGTTTCCCCTCTGCTTTCCACTTTCCTGGAATCCACGTCTTATTTTGATTTTTTTCAGTCTGGGTTCCGTTCTGGTAGGGGAACTGAATCAGTCCTGAACTCGGTGCTCGACGACCTGGCCTGCTTGGTGGACCAGGAGGGTGTCGGCGCAGTTGTTCTTTTAGATCTGTCAGCTGCGTTCGACACTGTCGACCATCCCACACTGATCTCCCGGCTCTCTACGGCCGGGCTGTCTGGCAGAGTCCTGGACTGTTTCGTCTCCTTTCTGGCTGACCACTCACAATCCGTTTCTCTTCCTCCTTTTCGCTCCAGCCCAGTCTCATTATCCTGAGGTGTACCGCAGGGGTCTGCCCTCTCCCCGATTCTATTCAACTTGTATATTTGGCATCTTCTGGCTCTCATTTACTCCCATGGCTTCCGCTACTATTCCTACGCAGACGACACACAAATTCTGGTCCGTCTTTACCTTAATCATGCCAATACGGCCAGTCGGTTAAAGTTGCGTCATCAGGAGGTCGGGGAATGGATGTCATCTAATTGGCTCAAACTAAATGGTAGCAAGACAGAGATATTGGTGGTCGGTATCACCTCGCCTCTTCTTTATTGGACCAATGATTGCTGGCCAGCCTCCCTTGGCCTCTCCCGGTCCCTGTGGCATACATAAAGAATTTGGGGGTTGTTATTTCTTCCTCTTGCGATGGATACCCAGGTAGCGGCAGTATGTAAGAGCGGTCATTTTAAGCTGCGCATACTCCGGAAAGTCCTCCCTTTTGTGCCGGAAAAATGTTGTGCTCCAGTGGTAGCAGCACTCGTCTTGAGTGGTCTAGATTACTGCAACTCACTGTATCTTGCCCAGCCCTGCTACGTGCTACGTGATACGTGATTCATTGGTTACAGTTACTGCAGAATACTGCTGTCAGAGCTATCCTTTGGCCCCCTATTGGAGCGCACACTACCCCTCTGCTGAGGCAGCTCTACTGGTTTCCGGTGGACAAGAGGACATTGTTCAAATCCTTGTGTGTGGTACATCAGGCTTTTAACGCCCTTGGGCTAGAATATATTCAAGAAACGTTCCCCCATTACGTACCAACACGGTGTCTCCGTTCTCACTCTGCTTTTTTGGTCAAGGTCCCCCGGTTTAGACTTGCTCGTACTGGCGGCCGTTCCTTTTCAGTGGCTGCCGCCAAGGCCTGCGATGCTACTCCCCTGTCATTGCGGATGACAGTTGATCACCTTACCTTTTCAGCCTATGCTCAAAACATCTGTGTTCTAATTTGTTATATGGTAGCTCTCTACTCATCCTAGCACCAGGGTGCCTTTGGGTGTTTGTGCGCTCTATAAATACGTCTAACATAACATAACAAACATCCATCATCTGAAACAGGAATAAAAACTTGGGGAGAGTCCTCTTGCTACAATTGAGCATGGCTGTCTAGGCCAGAGGCATCTTACCCCGTCTGTCCATGTCCCATTGTATGCTGGTCCATAGGGGGAGGTAATTCACTTCCAATAGGTCCAAAGTACCTGAAGCCTTCTTCGCAAATCAGAAACTGTAACGTGTATAGTCCTGGTCCGCATTCTGCAACGACCCGATCAGGAAGGCCATCGACTTGGGGAGGTTGATCTTAAAACCCAAACGTTGCTGTATTCCCGCAAGATGTGTAGTATAGAACCCCTCAGAGTAGTAGAATGCATACATCAAGGCATCGTCCGCAAACAAAGCGAGTTTATAATCTTTTCCCTGGATAGAAACACGCTAAACATTCCCATACTCACATACTGAGGAGGCCCAGGGCTCCTTCATTAATCCGTAGAGCAATGGGGATAGTGGACCTCCCTGTCTGGTACCCCTAGACAGGGGGAAGGAGTGCAATTTTATCCCGTTTACCAGCACTTTGGCTGAAGGCAAAGAATATAGTGCCCCAATCCATCTCATACAGACCTCGCCAAGGACTACCTTCTTCAGCACTGCTCTCGCAAAGGCCCAGTCAACCCGGCTGAATGCCTTCTTGACATCTAGGGAGAGTATCAATGTTCCACCATCCGCCGCCTCCGAGGATGCCAATATGTCCAGTGTTTTCCGCAGGTTATTCCCCCCCTTGTCTATTTTGCAGAAAGCCCGCATTGTCAGAGTGTACTAGTTTTGAGAGAACCACCTTGAGCCGAGATGACAGAACCCGAGTGATAATATTGTTGTCTTAATTTAAAAGGGATATCCGTCTATAGGCTGTGCATTGAGTCACATCCTTGCCCCCTTTGGGGATTACCATTATCAAGGCCTCAAGGAAAGTGGTGGATATGTCCCCCCAGGTTTTAATACTGTTGAAGACCTTAGCCAGAGGTGGAGCAAGAAGGTCAACAAAAAGCCCGTAGAAGGCTGATTTAAAACAGTCTTTCCCCGGTGCCTCCCCTGTTTTCATGTGCTGAATGGCCCTCTTCACATCTCCCAGGGGGTGTGCAGTCATAATGTCGACATCAATAATGTCGACAGTCAAAATGTCGACAAATTAATGTCGAAAAACAATAATGTCGACAAACAAAAATGTCGACATTTTTCGATATTTTTTCGAAATTTAATTTAGTGTATGCATAAATAAATAAATATATATATGATGTGTTGAGTATGAGGGGTGGTTGGGGGGGCGTGGGGGGGGTGGCAGGGGGGTGTTGGGTGAGGGGGGGTTGGGGGGGACCCCCCCATAGTAAATACAATTTTTATTTATTTAATTCTTGAATAAATAAATAAATAATTGGTATGTGTTGAGTATGAGGGGTGAAAGGGTGGTTGGGGGGGAGTGGGGGGGTGGCAGGGGGGTGTTGGGTGAGGGGGGGTTGGGGGGGGACCCCCCCATAGTAAATGATCCTTTTTTAGTTTATTTATTTATTGAATAAATAAATAAATCAATAATTGGTATGTGTTGAGTATGAGGGGTGAAAGGGTGGTTGGGGGGTGTGGGGGGGGGTGGCAGGGGGGTGTTGGGTGAGGTGTTGATAGTTTTAAGGGTTTATAGTCATAATGTCAAAAAAAAAGTCGACTTTTTTTTTCGAAAAAATGACTTTTTACATTATAAGTATAGGATGTCGACATTATTATTTTCGACATTTTTTTTTTCGACATTTTTGTCTGTCGACATTTTTTTTTCGACATTATGACTATAAACCATCTCTGGTATCTCAATCACGAATATACAAGGCCAGATGGTTTTTCAAACCTATTTCATAACACATTTCTGAGGTGTTGACCACTACCCTCCTAAAACTGTTCAACTCAATACAAAATGCATGCTCTGTCACTCGCGCTATGGCAGAATCAACCAGAATTATATTACAGAACTGGGGAAAAATGCTACTAATTTTACATAGCATAGGACCATCTCGCTTTTGAATTGTGATGCCAAAATGTATGCTAAAATCTCTGCCACATGATTAATGGGAATGCTCCCATTAGTAATTCACCCAACCAGTGAGGGTTTCAAACCAACAGAAGAACATTTGATAATAGGAGGACTATTTCACTTAATAGAATGGGGTAGATGACAGGACAAAAGCTTGTACTCGTGATGTTAGACAGCCATAAAACCTTTGATGCAGTCAACATGTTTTCAAAAATGATTTTGGCCCACTTTCAATTCCCATGCACGAAAATTAGAGTGCATTTCACTTTTTCTAATGTGTTTCTGACATCCGGGGAACTTGTTAGGGTTGATCTTTGTCCCTGCTGTTTTTTTGCATACATTGGGGCTATACAGGGACAACATGAATCTTTATCTGAAAGAGGTGTCATCCTCTCCCTGCAGCAATGCATGATTTAGAGAGATTTTGGTTGGTCTCCAGTTTCCCGATGAATTTCCTTAAATCAATGGGCAATTAACATAACAGATTCTAATGAGGCGGTTAGAGAACTTTGGGTGAGGTTCCCTTTCGCATGGACACAAGATCAACTGGACCTTTTGAGAGTAACCCTCAACACTTCCTATGACTCACTATATAAAGCAAATATGCCCAAACTTTGGAGAACTGGCGAGCAGAGTCTAACCCGATGGGACTCTCAGGCAATCTCCTGGATTGGTCACGTTACAGCTGTAAAAGTAAATGTACTACCAAGACTTGTATATACATCAAAGGCATTGCTAATCCCAAACCTGTTCTGTATAGTTAATTGCTTACAGGGGAAGATTACTGCTTTCTTATAGGGGTCGGGCGTACTCAAATCTCCTGCAAGACTCTTATGCACAGACCTTGCCTGTGAGAACTGGGGGTCCCCTCTATTAAGCGATGCTTACTGGCATCTAAAATAAGCTCGATCCTTGAATGTTCTCACTGCTCTACGACTATAGGTTGGAACAATGTAGAACAAGCTTACACCAACATCCCCATTCCCGCTTTCCCTTTAAACACACTGAGACCTCCACGCCCTCACAAAGAAATGCCCATTATGGCACTAGGATAGAGGGATTAGGCTCTGTGGAACCGCTCGTGAGTAGGAGCTATTGCCATACGTGCTTGATAAACCATAAATCTCCCGGGGAAGCTGAAGTGCATTTGAAGGACAGAAACGTTAACATTCATGGATTTCAAAGAAAGGCTCCACTTGAAGAAAACTGAATGGTTTAGATATATACAGCTATGCCATTCGATTTACAGAAGGATACGATTAAGACAGCGATTTGAAGGGTTGAAATTATTACTTTCGGGAGGCTATGCTAGGAACACAGTACCCCCTATCTAACAATGGCTTGAGCACTCCAAATCTCAACCTTCAAAAATGCGTGCAAAAGTGGGGAGTCCCGTTCACTGTCGCGTCATGTTAGAGAATCTGGAAATGGGCATACTGTTCTTCGAGATGCACTGTGATTTAGAAATATGCATATAAAATTCTCTTGCGATGCTACGTGACTCCACGGACTCCACAGGTTCACCCTAAATGTATCATCCAGCAGTTGAAGGGGATCTGGGAAAGTTGAAGATATGGGTCATTTGTGGAGAAGTTCTCTGGTGGCATGGTGGCACGGAGGAGGATAGTAGTCCACATAGGAGGTCCTGGGTGATCAACTTCCCATGGACCCCTTGAGATGGAGACTTAGACATTCATTATCTGATGTCGGGCCCAACTTCCAATTACTCATCCATTGAATGATGCCTATTCGAACTGCTCGCAAGCCTGGAAAACAAAGGGGTCCCTTTCTGGCATGATGGTGGGTCTGTATTTGGGAGGTTATGACTATTGGAAAAATACATGTTTTGATGAACAATATATTCCAATTGTATCTAAATACATGGTCCGCTTTGATGGGTTTATTAAGGAATAGCGAAGTCTTGTATCATATGCCATGGGTGCTGACAAACGTTTGATTTGTTCACTTTTCCAGTCAAGTGTTGATTTCTCATGTAAAATCTTTCTTGCAATTATTGGAGTTAAAAGGATGGACCTTACAGCTTTTTGGCATACCTGGACTTCTGCCAGAGCCTGAGTATTTACTGTTTGTTTTTAATTTACCTTTATAGTGGTTTACGTTGTCTTCTGTGTCTTTTGTACCTCAGAGTTGTTTGGAAACGAAAATAAAGTTTGTAAACAAAGGACAGTTGTGTAAATAGGGCAATGAAGAAGGCTGCCTGCTGTCCATCAGACTTGGCACAGGAGTACAGAGGAAATATTCAGATTATTGTAGATGGGAATGATGTTGAGAATGGGGATGAGAGATACAAGCTCTCAGCAATTCATGAGTCCCTCCATTTACCAGAACACTCAGACCTTGCTAAACTGAGATCCTATCTGGGTTCAATATCTATTCCTAAGATTACAAATTCCTAGAGCGAATTTTTGGATTCCCCAAACGTACCAAAGGAGGATCTTACATAACAATGTGAAACCCTTTAAGGAACCAGATGGCCTTAACGCAACCTTCCATAAGGTTTTGGCCCTTATGGTTTTGGGTCCAATTTCTGATCTCTAGAATGCTTTTAAAGAGGCAGCCAAACTGGCTGCCACCACAATGAAAGCCTGTATAGTAGTGGTTTCCAAAAGCAGAGAAAGATTCTAAACAGTGTTTGCTATATAGGCTTATTACACTGTTAAATATGAATCTCAAGATTCTTACGCAGATTATTGCTAATAGATTAGGACAGATACTGCCATATCTGATGGACCAGGGTCAGTCTGGTTTTATCCCTCAGTGAAAAACACTTTTGATAACATTCACTGTGCTCTACCTCCAATAGACAAATCAAGTGGGATAGCCAGTCCAGACTGATTGTTGGCTTTGGATGCTGAGAATGTTTTTTTTTATGTCGGAGACTGTACATAATTAAAAAAGATCCTATCTCTGTGTGGATTAGGTCCAAAAATACATACAGTGATCCTAGGTAACTATATACATCCTACTGCAAGAATCTGAAGCAATGGGCAATTATCTAACAGGCAGGCTCTGGGGAAGCGTACACTGCAAAGCTGACCATTGCACCCTCGCCCTTTTTGCCAATGGAGCCCTTTGCGGAAAGAATCTGAAATAAGGACATTGTCGATATTAAAATAGGCAAGGCACCACACACAAGAAGGCTATTGCCTGAAGACCTGATGCTCTCGCTTTCTGAACCCAAATGTTCGTAGTGGGCAATCCTAAAATAAATCACAGAATGTGGGGAAATAACTGGATTTCAGGTAAATTCCTCTATAACCGAGATCCAAATGCTGTTATAAAGGAGCATAGTCTCTTTTCATTGGTCATCGACCTCAGTTAGATACTGCGAGTTTAATTTATCAGCTAGTACTTCCCAATGATTTAAATGTAACTATAGTCAGTTATTTTATCAAATTAGATCAGATCTAGCTAAATGGAGACACTTTTATGTCATAGTTGGGTAGAATTGGAATGATAAACATGAACTACCTCAACTTGTGTACCTTTTTCAAGAAGTTGAGGTTTCTAGCTATAAGGTGATCCTTCAACAATGTCGAGCAAAAATAATAAGCTTCATATTTGGAAGTAAAGCTCAGAGAATTAAATGGAAGGCATTATTTGCACCTAAAACAAAAGAAGGTCTGGCATGCACCAATGTAATGAAGTATTCTGAAGCCTCCCAAATGAAAAATGTTGCTGAATGTGTGCAATCTAAGACAGGCAAATATTGGGTCTTCATGAGGCAACGAATAGCTGGAAGGGTCATTTGGCCACAGCTATGGCTACACAATAAACGTAAATTCTCCAACGTGTGTGCAAATCTCATTAGATCTCTCTTTGAGGTACAGGGCAATCGGCCTCATTACGAGTTTGGTGTTATCCTGCCAGTAATACCACTGGAATACCACCAAACAGTATTACTGTTACCACCACTTGGACCAACAGTATTACTACCGGATTACAAGTGGTGGTAGGTGGTGTTCGTCCCCATTAATTGGAGTCAATAGGACTCCATTGGGATTTCAACATTCTTACCACTGGCGGTGATACCACCGATTTGGCTGTTTTTGGGTGCTAAGACAGAGGAATTACCTCCCAGAATTCCGCTGGAGGTGTTTCCTGTGCCTTATCTCCAAACCTGTAGTTCTGCTGTGTGGTAATGCAGCAGTAAAACAGTGGTAACTCTGTTACCACTGCATTACCACCATTTTTTACCACTCAGCTGAGCTCGTAATGAGGCCCAATATAACAAAAGATCTGAAATCTTTTTCCTCACCTTGCATACCACTTTTTATGCAGGGGTGGAATGAGGCGTAGTTTCACAAATGATCAGATAATGGCTGTAGAAAATTAGGAGACCTCTTTGTCAAAGGAGGAATCAAATAGTCCCAGCGATATAAACTGGATTGTTGAATTACAGGGAAAGAACGATTCCAATGCTATGAAATTGGGGTTTAAACGTAAACATGTAAACCAGCCCAATCAAGCAAATGCCTGATCTCTAAATTGTATAATATTGTGCTGTTGAATTACATGCTTGTAGGTCTGGGTCATGTAGTGGCCGGAAGAAAGAAGAGTGATTATCCATATCATATGGATTATCCAAAACCTCGATTTGTACTCTAGCTAACCCATGTTAAAATGACTTGCAGGTGGTATTGCACCCCAGTAAAATTGAATATGCTTTCTAAATCAGGGTCTGATAAATGTTGGAGGGGTTGTGGGGAAAAAGGGTGTACTTGCCCCTTTAATGTGGAGTTGCCCAGCATTCAAAAATATTTAGCTGGAGGTTTCTTCTTCTATAAATGATATTACCGGGGTGGAATTCACTTATTATCCACTTCATCTTTTGTTGGTGATCCACACTTCCGCCTGTTTATTTTGGCAAGTAACTTGGCTGCTCATCTCCTTTTGGCAGCTAAGATCATATCGTTCCAGAGTAGTACCAAACTGTACCGTGGCGTTGTAAGGTCCAGTATATATCTACAAGGAAAAGGTGTCTTCAGATATTAGTCACAGCCCTCCGAGATTTTGAGCGAACTGTAGTTTGGAATGCTTTTGTGTGCTTCCAGACTTGGGTCACTCAGCCCGTTCTAATTTATAATTCTTTGCCAGAGGTTATCTTTTATCTCTCATGCAGAAGCTCCTAGCTGTGTTTTGTGCATTGTTTAAACTATCTGTAAAGAGACTTCTGTTTGGATAAGAATTGCATAGGTTGATGTGTTATTTTAATTTGTATTTAGAAGTCTCCTGTTGTGTTTACGAGAGCAAGCAACATACTTCACGCCTGTTTGATAAACTGTTGCCTTCCTGCAGTCCAAACGTCTGTTGAAGTTAATATTTAAAGAAATGGGTTAACTAGAAAAAGTATAACTTTCAAATAGGCCAAATGAAGCCAAATGACAACATATCTGCCAGTGGCCCACTTCATGCTCTGACAAGCAAGTGTTTGCGTGGTCACTTTTCTACAGAAAAGCTGTTAATATTGGATTGCATTTGGCTCTGCTTGGGAGGGTTGTCAGCCTACAGTATATTTATGCAGCTGTGCTACGCGGTATTACATTGTTTGCTTATCTGTGCCCTTTTTTGCCAGTGATGCCCTTCTTTCCCAGAAATGCACAATAATGTTGAATGTTTTACTTTAAGAAAAGGGAATGGTTTTGGCAGTGTTGAGGAAAGTATGCTTATTTCTGCTGTTTCCATTTGATTTTCAGGGAAATAAGAATGGACTTTCAACAATGATAGGGGTACAATGGGAAGTGCCACACTCCGCTACTTCTGCTATGGATGTCTCTGCACGTCGTTGACATGGACAATCCTCCTCTTCATCTATTTCAACTTCAGTGAGGAGAGCCAGGCATCCAATTATGTGCCCGTCAAGGGGCTGCAGCCCTACAAGCCTTCCCCCCGAAGGATCTTTCCTCGTTTTACACGCGGCCCCGTCCAAATATCAGACCTCCAGAAAAAGGCGCTGGTTAGGGACTCGCTTGGGAATCACATAGAGGATCCAGGAGAAAGCATAATCGAGATCTCTCCAGAAATGGGTAAGTGTTGCTCTTGTGCTGTCACGCGAATGTGGGGTGATCAGGTGGGAACATGACCACCTATGGTCCTGCTAAGGGTGGAAGATGGGGCCATTGTACATTGTCATTTCAGAATATGAAGTGAGCTTCCTTTAAAACATTTTTTTAAAAAGGCTGCAGAAGAAAAAATGGGAGCCTGTCCGGGCAAAGGTTTGCAGGGGATGAGGTCAGAAGAATCCTGTTTAATATGGTATCGTAATGCTACTTATTTATTTTTTTACATTTTGTATAGCACACTACAGCCCACGGGCATTGAGGTGCTTTTTCAAGAAAGTGTATATAGGCAAGAATACAAATTTGGAGCATGCGGTTGCTTAGTTACATCATAGGCGGTAGGTTGCAGAGTACATTGAAGCAAACATGGTAGGTTTCAGTTGAGTACAGAGTATGTGCTAGGCCTGAACATTTCAAACAAATAGACTGGTTTTGATGGCTTTGCGGAACATCAGGTGGGCGACGATAGCCCGGATGTGAGTGGGTAGTGCGTTCCAGTGAGTGGCAGCGATAGCTGGGAAGCTGGAGCCTCCAGCACGCACTCTGCATGTTTTGGGCTTGGTGAACAAGTTGGTGTAGGTTAGCCTAGAAGGCCTGGTGGATGTGGGCATGGAGATGCGCTGGGTGAGGTAGGGGGGTGCCAGATCATGGAGGCATTTATGGGTAATGGAGAGGATTTTGAAGATGACTCTGTTTGACAGGTAGCCAATGCACCTGTCTCCTAAGGTCTGATATGTGGTCCTTTTTCGGAAATCCTGTGGCAGCCCTAAGTGCGTTGTTTTGGACAAGCTGGAGTTTGGCAATGTTTTTGCTGGGTGTGCCTCCGAGGAGAGCATTACAATAGTCCAGTCTTGAGCCGATAGTGGCCCTGGCAATGGTAAGGCAATTCTGCATGGTTAAGAAGGGTCTTGCTGCATTGAGCAGTTTAGAGTAGTAGGCCGATGAGGAGGCAATGGCGTTGACCTGCCTGTTCATGGTGAGGTTGGAGTCTAGGTAGACTCCCACAGATTTAACTGTGTGGGACACTTCGATGGGTATATTATCGATGGTGAAGGAACGATAGTTCTTGTCGAGGTTACCCAGGATGGTTGGTGACCCAATGAGTAAGAGCTTGGTTTTGTCGCTGTTGAGGCACAGCCAATTTTCTGCCATCCAGGCTTGGATGGTGCAGTAAATGGAGTTAAGGGTGATCCTGTCTACCTCGTAGTCACCTGTGAGAGGGATGAGCACCTGAGTATCATCAGCGTAGTTGGTGTATTAGATGCCCAAGGTGTCGAGAAGGTTAAAAAGGGGCCTAGTAAATAGGTTGTAGAGGGTGGGTGCGATGCAGGACCCCTGGGGTACTCCACATTTGATGTTGCTAGGAGAAGCGCATGCCAAGTCGGAAAAGACTTTCATGGCCCTTTCCTGTAGAAACAAAGTGATCCACGCACACGCTTTGTGGGAGAAGTTGGCTGCAATGGAGAGGTGGTGGCAAAGTGTGTTCTGGTGGACAAGGTCGAATGCGGCCGATGGGTCTAGGAGCAGAAGGAGCGCTGGTTTCCCGGTGTCTCTGATGTCGTCCATTTGATTTTTTAGGTCAAGTAAGGCTGTTTCGGTCCCATGTCGTGGCCTGAAACCAGACTGCCGAAGGCCAAGAAGGTGGTGGTCCTCAAGGAATTATTGGACTTGCAGGTAGGCTGCTTTGTCCAGAATTTTGAGCAGGAAGGGGACAGTGGTAATAGGCCTGTAGTTACCTGGTACTGAAGGGTCAAGGGATGGCTTTTTGAGGAGTGGTCGTACCCAAGCCTCTTTGAGGTCGGAGGGGACATGGCCTGACTGGAAGGAGGCATTGATAAACGCTGTCAGGAAGGGGGCGAGGGTCGTGCCACAGTCCTTAATGAGCTGAGCAGGGCAAGCTTCGCCCTTGCAGTTGGACGGTTTGATGGTTTTTAGGAGTGAGATGACTTCGGATTCACTTACGTCCTTGAAGTTGAATACCGGAGAGGAGTTAGTTGTAATCTCCTTGTTCTGATTACTATTTTGGGTGGCAATTAGGAGGGTTAATGCCTTTTCGTGAGCTAGGATTTTCATTTGCAGGGTATTTAGTTTGTTGAGCATGGCGGATTGGATATCATTACACCATTTTTCATCCTTCCGGAGGGTGGGCGGTGGGGTGGATGGTGTTTCTAGCTCCCTAAAAATGGCGAAGATTTCCTTGATGCCAGATTTGGCGTTGGCTATCCTGGTGTTGAAGGAGTTAGTTTTGGCTTGGATTATGCCTGATTTGTAGTCTTTGGAGATGGTCTTGAAAGCTAGTTTGGTTGTATCATTCGGTTTAGCTTTCCAGGCAGCGAGGGCGGCTCGTTTTTTTTGCACGCATTTAGAGCAGTTCCTGGGAGAACCAGGCATTGGTGTGCTTGGTTTTCTTGGCTTTCCTGAGAGTGAGGGGGGCAATAGAGTCGACTGCTTGGGTAATGGCTAGCTTGAAGGATCTAGCAAGGCTTTCAGGGTCCTGCGAAAAGGGAGCCTGGAGGGCAGGCACTTTGAGGAATGGTGTGATGTTTTCCACCGTGAGTTGGCGGGAACTTCTGGAGAGACCTGGAGGGAGGGATATAGCGGGCAAAGGGGCTCTTTGTAGGTGTCGATGTCAAATTGGATGTAGTGGTGGTTGGACCACGGGATGGGAGAGTTCTCAGTAATAAGTACTGGAGAGTTGTGGTGAGAGACCCAGTCTAGTGAGCGTCCTTTGGAATGCGTGGGGTGGGCGATGGCTTGCGTGAATCCTAAGGTAGATGAGGCTCCATCCAGGGTGGCTGCGTGGGCGTCATTAGGGTCATTGAGGCCGAGATTGAGGTCACCAGTGAGTAGGACTTTGGATGTCTTTTTCAGGTTGGCAGAGAGGGAGTGGATGAGGGAGTCGAGGGAGTCGTGGAAGTCAGTGGTAGGCCCAGGGGGGGTGGTAGACGATGTGGAGAGCCAGGGTCGTGTTGGGCGAGAGGTTGATTTTAAGTGGGAGGTAGTCGCAACTGTGGCCAATGTCGCCTTCTGTTCTTCTGATAGCAAGACTTTCTTTGGCAATAAGAGCTACCCCACCGCCCCTGCTGAGGGGTCGGTCTTGTCTGTGGATGGTATTTGATATATACTTGAAATTTGTATCGTGCCGCACCACCATTATTAAGGCTTCAAAGCGATTTTCGATGTGTGGCCGATCAACAGATTGTTTTCTGAGCATACATGATAAGAAACAGAACAAATTCATTGCAAGCAACAATAGAATTTATAATTAAGACAAGTGTCCAATGTTAGCAGAGATGAATAGTGTAATATAACGGTATTACCCAAATTGACCTTTTACAATTGACCTTTTGTCCTAATTGACCTAATTATAATGGTCCTAATTGGCCTTCTGCACAATTGACTTTTATCTTATTTTATATATGTATTGGGTTGCTTTTGGATTATAAAGAATATAAGGAGATTGGGTGGGCGGTTGCAGGGGGTTTGGGATTTGGTGGGGGGAAGCGGTGGGTTCCCCCAGCATATATGTCCCAATTGACCTTTTAAATTGTCAATTCTCCCAAGGTCAATTCTCCTGAGGCCAATTGTGAAAAGGTCCATTAGTATGCACCCATAATGACATATTGGTCGTAGTATGTATAAAGTTGAGGCACAACGTATATGGATGTGTTTAGTGAATGTGTGGAGGTTGGACGTAATTTATCACTGGACACAGCTGTATTCTATGGTGTGTGAGTGTATCAATCCCATGGGCAACTGTCTATAGTTGAGGGTTCTGAAATACTTAATATGCAAATCATATGCAAAAATACATGCACATTTAGTAGCTCCATTGCAATCATGTCCATTTGTTTGATGCCCTGTCCTGCCGTACTATGAAAACCACCAGATAAAATGACAGTTTCAAAAGTGGTAGATATTGTATGACAGACGGAAGGAAGGGAAACCGGAAAGGGCTCAGGAAACACATCAGGACAATTGGCAAGATGGAAAATTGTGCCAGAGGATCCCATTTATGCAGTAGTGGCATATATGAAATGTATTTTGTGTTCCAGTACAATGGACATACTACTTTGAAATACCTATTTCATTTATGTATTTTAATACATTTATTACATGATCAAATCACAAATCCCATGAATAGTGACGGGTTGCCTCAAGAACTCACCAACCCACAAAGACAGCTCAAGAGATTTTATTTTGATTTGTAGCAAAGGGCTTTCTAAGGGCCATTCCCTCTCCATCTGACCTAGGGACGGACAGTCCTGCCTTAGCCCATGCACCCCTCAACCCCAGACTGTTCACTAGATATTGGCAACCCCAACTATCTATAAACTGCCTAGCTCAAGGTGATGGCCTAAAGGCAAATGCCTTACCTGTCTAAACTCTCTCAGGGAACATCTGGGGTCCCAAACCAAAAGAATGCTCAATGTGATGTAGCTCAGGGTTTGTTCCTTCTAGATGCTCAAGCCCCACTTGATCTTGTTCTTCTACGCTCTGATCTTCCTCTCTCTATCACTCTACCTTTCCTCCAGCTCCTAGTATGCTCCCTCGTACTTCACCCACCATCTCTCCTATCCCCTTGAGGCTTCCTCATCTATCCCTCTCATATTCTTCTCACAAGTGTACCTTCAGCCACCCTCTGATCTTACCCACTTTTAGTCTCTCCACTTCCCACACTAATAATCTCCCCTCTGCAACTACTCTCCCCACCAGCTCTACTCTCCCCAACAGCTCTACTTCTCTCTCCTCTCCTCACCACTACCCTGCTCTCCGTACTACTATACTCCCTTCTCAACACAACTACTCCTCTCACGCCCTCTCCTTAAATCACTCCCTTTCACTCTCACCTTCTCGCTCACTCCCTACTCTCCCCTACTACTCATACACACGCTAATTCAACCCCACATATAATTTCCCATCCATTGGCTTTCCTTCCCTGATGTCCCCCTCCAGGAAGGTGTTACAAATTGACAAAAGACATAAGAGAGTCTAAGCACCATCCTTTCTCGTATGCGTGTGCACCTGGGTTTGTCTACAGCGACCCGCAGGGTTTTACAGTTCATGTCCCAGTTCATGTGAGGGCCTCCGAGACTCATTGGCCCATTGGTCTGGCTAGGGAGCCACTACACAGCTCCATAACAGGTGATCGTAATGCCTCTGTGAAGTTGTTTGGAGTTTTCCATATATGTGTTGACATCTGCATCTGGGCTGTGTTGAATAGTGGCTTCACTACATTGCTTTGATGGTTTGGGTATTCTGAGTCTCTCTCAGGCTGTTCTCTTAATCTTCTACCTCTAGGCATGCTGGAACATGTAGTTTCATATGAAAGACAGAAAGGAACTGGCCAGCATGTGCGAGACAGCTATGGAGTGATTTACAGTGGTACTCTGTACAAGGATGTAAGAATGTTAGCACTATAGGAAGTGAAGGACTGAAGCCCTCCCAAAAGCCACCTTCACCCTCGGGGGTAGGACTTGCTCTGGTCTCTACCCTGATAAACCTCCCTTCCCAGGATGAGTGAGGTCCCCCTCCTCTCTGTCTGACACCACAAATATCAATGGAGGAACCACCATAAATTGATACGTTGAGTCCTACCTTGTAGATCTGCAAGTATGCGTCGCTCTCTTTGTCAGACCAAGGCTGTGATGCTTTGACATGGAAGAGAAATAGTAGATTGCTGCCATACATGAAAGCTTTGCACATCCTCTTGCTATCTTCTGGCATTCCCATGGACAAGTGATCATTGTGCCTGAGATTTAATCTAAAAATGTGCTTTTATCTTTCTGTGCTTGAGACGGCATTTGTGATGTCATGTGAAAGAGCTGCGGGTCGCAAATCATGCACCTTGCAGCAAGTATCTGCCATGATGTAATTGGCACTTTTAAAAAAAAGAATGGCACAGTCTGTCCGAAATGCTAATTTGCAACCCCCTCAAAAATCAACATAATTTTCCTTTTTCCCACCTGTGGTCTTACAAAATATTTATACTGCGCAAAAACAAAATTACAGTATTCTCCAAGATCCCATGCTTGTCCTTTTGTGCAAATGTTTAAGAGCACTGTGCACTATCTTTGTCTCAGCAGTGGTCCGGCTCTAAATAAAGACTATATGACCGCCATAGAACAACAAAGAGATGTTATAGAATTTCTTGAAATTTCACAACTGGACCATTTGAGCCGGTTTGATGGGGGTACTTCGGAAATTCAAATGGGGAAAATTGACTGCATGTCCTTGACTCTGAATAATGCAATGCAATCCCCCTTAAAGAGCATGGGAAATATCATTGTTGAAGATCTCTCAAACGTCCACATGGGAGAGAAGGGAATAAATGATGCTGGGAAATGGCAGACTATCAAGGAGAGGATTAGTTGGAATTTAGACCAATTCAAGAACGTTAAGGATTTTCATGCCTAGGTCGACTCCTTTCGAGATAATTCCTCAGTTAGATAGGGTGGACAGAGGCTGTTAATTTAAATGTATTTGTGTGTTACAGTTTACAAATGAACATGAACGTTTCACACAAGTCAAGTTTCTTTAAAAAAAACAGAAAATATAATGTATCAAAGAGTTTAACAACATTTTTCACATGCATATCATCAACTTCATCAAATACATTTGTTTTAAAATTCATCTAAAAGTTCAAACTCATTAATATTCATCTCATCACAAATTCCATAAAAGACAATTTGTCACAAATATCAAATTCATCATTACTGTTAAACTCATGATCGTATCATTGAAAAACTTCAATTAATTTAACTTATCTTCTCTTAAACTAGCTCATTCTAAAATATACTAACCTTAAAAGCATTTTATAATATATTCATCACAATTAAACATTAATATCAATTTCAGGTATTCTAGCCCGAGTCCCCAACTGATCAGGAAAAATTAAGTCTAAAAATCTCATTCCTTCAATCAACAAAGAAGGTGAGGGATCTCCAAGCATAGTATGCAAAATTCTCTCACTCCATTCTACCCTTGTGGAACACAAAAATGTCCCTAATATATTATCCCGAGGTTTACTAAGTTCAGGGCATATCATTGCTAGATGATGCAGGGTTTCTATTTCCATACAACAAAACCCACAGATTCTCACACCTACGGATTTGTTCTCACTCCCCTTACTTCATATGTTTCAAATAAGTTCAATTTGAGATACAACCAGGCTCACCTGCATTATTTTACTGGAGATGTTTTCAGGGCTACGCTTAACGAGCCCCTGGGCCTTATGTCATAAATAAAATGACTAAAGACCCCGTAGCTCGACAGCCCTGCCCTGTTTTATATCCAATCAAATTCGTAGAGACGTTGCTTGGCTGTATTCAGTCTCCATACAAGCATTTCCTCTGTAATCCCCACATGAGCCATGACCTCAGTACACTTGTTAGCACAAACAAGGAGCAGTTTACAGTGCCCTGAGAGCAATACATGTCGCAATTTTGAAAATCGGGTACTATCTGGCGGGACGAACAAACTTTCATATAACTGTAGACATCTCCATTCAATTACGTCATGGATCAATGTATTACCCATTATGTCTTATTGCAGCCACTGGAGTGCTCTGCGGCAAAGATAGCACCCTGCACCATAACTTACCCTCAAACTTCACCCGAAACCCCTCACCCTTAAGATCCTTAAGCACCGTGGATTACCATTGGAATAATCTTCTGACAATAGAATTGTAATAATGGTAAGAGAGAAAGTCGTACAAATTTCCTTCCTATCGAGTTGTCGCAACTGTACCACCGATGCTAAAACTGCATTCTTGCTCGATGTCCATTGTTCATAGAGCTTCTTATTACTGCAAATGATTGTACCTAAATATTTGAAGCATTGCACTTGCTGAAGCTTCTGATTATTAATAGTCCACACAAATGTTTTTGTTTCCTTCTTTCTTAGTGTATTTAAAACAAGCATATTTGACTTTCCAGCACTGATTTCCAAACTCAGACTCCTAAAGTATTCATTAATTGCCACCAATGCTCTCTGGAGTTCCACTTGTGTATAGTCAAATAACACTAAGTTGTCAGCGTACAGTAAATATGGAATCGATACATTTCTCAATTTAGGAGGATGGGTATTCGTCTTCTCCAGGTAGCTCCCCATGTTCGCTATATATGTATTAAAGAAGAAAGGGGCCAACACACAACCTTGGCGTAGGCCCCTCTGACTTCTTATCCAGCCAGAGGAATTCCCACTCCCATCCAACCTAACACTTTCAGCATATCAATCAGCGCAGGAGAACATTCTTGTAACCTTAACTTTGTGCAGAGAAGGGCACGATTGACGCAATCAAATGCTTTGTTATACCCAAAAAGGCTGACAATTTGTCTCCTTCTGGCTGCTGTGCAGTCAGGAGAGATATGATTAAGCAATTCAGGGAATCATTCACCGCCTTCTTGAATCCTGATTCATATATATATATATATCATGGCTCAACAGTATCTTTGTTTCGTTAACCATATATTTCAAGACAAGTGATGTAAAGATTGTATATGTCCCATCCAGTAACGAAATTGGACGACAATTGCCCAGTTCCAATCTATTGCTCGCTTTATAAATAAGTACAACTAATGCATTTCTCCAAGAAGCAGTGATTGTCCTTGAATTCTTAACATTTTCAAATAACTCTAAGAGTATTCATGACCATAATTCAGGATCTGATTTTAAAGTGAGATTACAAGGACCATTAGGTCCGGGTGCATTTGAGCTTTTAGATCCAATGATGGCCCCATAGACATCCTCTAAGCTGATGTCGATGAAATTCCATCAAGAGTGGTCAATACTCTGATCCTCATTTTGTCCCGATGTAGCCGAAGGTACATCTCCGTACAAATTAGAGAAAAAATTAACCCAATCAGTGCCTGCTATCAGATTAGCCGGTAATGATCTCTGCATATTCCTCTCTTTAACCAAACACCAAAAGTAAGATCCAGTTTTCGTTTTTCAGCTTCTCCTTGGTACCTCATGTGGCTCTTTGCTTACACCCGATTTGAATAATTCAGTTTCAGCTTTTTGAACAAAGGAATGCCAAAACTTCCCATTTTCCTAATTGACCTGACTTGTCATCTAAAAAGTTTATTTTCCTTTTGGGTCTCCTCATCAAAAGTATGCTAATGTAATTTGCCTCTCCCTGACCTACCCAACACTTTAAGAAGCAATAAACCCACTAGAGTATCTTGTACAAAGGGAACAAATCTTCCAGGAGTTAAAACTCCCCTATTGTCTTCCTCCAAGCATTCTGCCATGTTACTGTTAAATCTAAGTGCAATGCTCAGTCTCCATATTACTTCATCCCTCTTATTGTAACACTCCTATTATGTAGGGTAGATTTATATTCAATTCCTAGATGTAAGGTGAGCACTTAGCCTCAATGGCCACTCTGTCCCCCCCAAGCCCAGTCAACCACCTCTAGCGTTTCAGCACAATTGCAAAGTTATTTTGAAACAAAAATATAATCTAGTGCTGATGATATATTATAACCTACCCTGGTAAAATTCGGAGGAATATCACCCTTAAAATTACCATTTACTAATGTCAAGTCCCAAACTAACAGTGCTTCTTTTCTCAAACACCCTCTTTCCCGGGCATCCAAAACGCTTAATTGGAGTCCCTCATAATATTCTTCATCAAGGCAGCTACTGTCCTCCATCAAGTAATTTTCCTTAACCTCATCTAACCTAGATGGAAAACTCATCAAATCTCCATTACTAGGGCTAAAATGTACATTTAAAGATTAGACAAACATCAAAACAAGTTTTCCCCTTCCCCTTCATCTTTAGCTTCACAGGCAAAATATCTCTCTTGTCCACTGGCAAATGTTCCACTACTAATTTACAATCATTTCGTAGAGGACACGTTAAACCACCAAAAGGTCTTCCCACTAAACCTCTTCTTGCAGGCTCACGACAAAGAGTATAACCTTCTAATATTGTCTTATCTAAGATCCAGGTTTCTTGTAGTGCAATAAATTCACATGTACCCCAAAGGCTATATGATTTGGACAAGTGAGAAAAGCCCTGAGCATTCGAAGAGACTACTTTAAATTGACTTTAACCCCCAATATTGGCCCCATCATTTTTCACATGCAAGGTGTTCAAAATATGCAAGCAATCATAGTCAACAGATTTACTTGAACCTGATGGGCCCACCACATCTTGAGATGAATTATCTCTAAATTTCACTTTAATTACCAGCGAGTCACGCAGCAGTGTCTCCACCCCCCCCCTCTCGCTGGTAAACCCGACGTCATGGGACATTTTCACTCCATAACCCATTTGTTCAAAAGCCTGGCTTTTGTCAAAATCACATTTCTAATCAGTTTGGACCTAAATCCAAGCCTTACAATATCCACTCTCATTGGGTGTAAATTCCAACTGTTAGGTCCCCAGCCTTGATCCAAGTCAATTTTGGAATTTCTCCAAAGAACACCAAGACATATTGGGGCTCATCCTCTGATAGCCCAGTCTGTCTACAGGGTTGCCATTTTAGTTGACGCAAAAATATGGGTGATCCCTTGGAAACTTTTTTCTGAGCATTTGTTTGGTTCTGTTTTTTTCTGAGGGATATTAACTTTGTCAGCAGATCTATTACAGGGCAAAGGATTAATTACTTGCTGAGCAACGTTCCTCAATTAATGAGTGCTGCTAGGCCCATCAACTATAACCTCCAGCAACAATTGGCTACTGTAAGTATCCTCATTACTTTCGCTCAAGTCCACCTCTAAAACCTGGGTGGACGTGGAATGAACAGTTACAATTTTTGCCATGGAGATTCCTGATTGGCGTCATTGTCAGGCAAGAATTTTCTAACCAGGCCACAAGGCCTGTTTTTCTATTAAGGAGGTGGGGTTGACGTTCCCCAGAGCATTTCCAACTAAATCCTCCCTTAGGCCTACCAGTGGGTCGGGATACTTGCTCTATTCAGGGCCATAATAAAACCCTCCAAAAAAGACATTTTTGTCGTTGACTCTTTCAAAGTCTGCCTTACCTCACAAACCATATGCTGAACAATTTAATGACCTGATTTGAAGTTAGTATTCGAGAGAGGACTGGGAAAGAAAAAGCATCTCTCACTTTCTCAATGGGGGATAAAGAAACTTGAATGTTTTGGGGAGTCTTTTCTGGCCCCAAAGTATTCTGTTTGTCCAAAGTCCATGGTTGTGTAAAAGAATACTGTGGCTGTTCAACCTGACCCAATGGCTCAATGAGAACTTTTTTTGAGTTATGCAGTTTTGGGGATGATTTTCCCAGTAAAAATGTCAAGAGTTCGATGCAAACACACATTTTCCCTTCTGTCCCTTGTTGGTGAATTGGCCATCTCATGCCCCAAAGAAAGACGCATCCATTTAGCCAATTCATGAGAAACTATTGGACCCAGAATTGAGACTTCTGTAATCCGATCTCGGTGGGGGCAGTTCTCAAAGTCCTCTAAATCTAAATGCTAGAGACAACTAGATACTCCAGAAATATTAGGGGCAACATTATCTGATGGCTCGATGTTTTGTATCAGTGAGCTATTCATTTGTGTCATTAACTAGTGTGGTTGGGGAGCCGTTTGCTCATCATTCCTTATTCCCAGTACAACTTGAGCAAATGTTGATGAATGGGGATTGTTTTCCCATGATTTTATTGTTACTAACATAATTGTCCAAATTTATTGACTCATCCCATTTCATTTGCTCAGTTAGAGTTTTCCCTGATGGCTCCTTTTCTTAACACAGAATCCGTATCAGTCAAAGTTACTATCTGGCACGGCAGGCCTGAGCACAACGAGTATTCCATGTTATTTGGATTTTCCCTATTCAGAAGCCGAAGTATATCATAGAGGAGGAGAAAATGGCAATTTACTCACCAAGTCAAATTGAGTGGCCAATAAATTGGAGGAGCTCTCTCCACTCCTCCAACAAACACACAGCCTGCACACCCACCGCGCGCGCTCTGCACCAGGCTTGTGTGTGTGTAAGGAAAGCATTCCTCCTTTTTAGTTAGGCGCAAAAACAGACTCCCGGGGTCCGGCAAGGAAAACCGACTCCAGCAGGCAACAGAGCTGTCTCTCAGGGAATGGAGCAGTCTCTCCACCGTCTCTCGAACATTATGGTGCAACTCGTTGTGATGTAACTCGCAGGCAGTGCAGAACCAAACACACAACCCGCACACCGGATAATACAGGCAGTCGCCATTAAGGCAGAGATCAATTGCCAAACCGATTTGAAAGCGACCCGTAGCCCAATGGTTGTAAATTATTTATTCTCCAAGGGCCATATTGAATCGCAGGGTCTAGCCTCTGGTGCAGTACTGCTGTGTGTGCCTAATGTTATGGTCTGCAAGGCAACCACTAATCTACTGGTAACTAGGTGGCCCATAAGAAATTTGCTTCACTCCCCTTTGAAAAGACATACACATCAAAAAGGCCCTAATGCCAGAAATAATGGATCCACAGTTAAGAGGACTAGTTGCGGATCGAAGAAATGTAGTCCGCAAGAAAGTAAATAAACAGGCAAAACCTGAGCTGAGAGAAGCACTGCAGGATAAAATCTTGGCTTGGTTTCAATCCATAGTTGGAGGGTGCTGCATTAGAACCAGTGCTGGTCATTGGGCCGGCTCTCGGCGGATCCAATACGGCGGTAAAAGGCAATGCTGCCATCACAGGCGCAGTTTTAATTTTTAATTTTATTTTTAAATGTTTTTAAAAAGTATTACAGCATTGCTGGATGTCCACTTCGAGCCTTGCCCCCTCTAGACCACGCCCCCTCGGGCACCAGCCCCTCCCCCAAACTCCTCTCCTACCCCAGCCCTTGTGATGTGAGATCCCCCACCACATTTTTTCCATTTCCACCACTGATTAGAATCCAGGATTTTAGACTTCTTCGGAGGGTTCAAATCTACAAGTGGTCCTTGATGAATTACTTGGACTGTATTGTCATTGGCTGCAGTCGTAGTAATCTTCCGTCTTTCTTGAGTCGCTGCAACAATCTGGGAAATATGTCACCCATCACGAGTTTAAGAATTATAATTGACTGACTTATTTTTGCTTTATAGATTATTTTTTTCTGTATTTATTTTATCCTGATATTGATATATTCTATTGTGTGTTGTATTTATTGTAGCACTGAGGCATATGGGCGAGTTGGTGCTTTACAAAAAAACGGAATCAAATCAAGCCTTACGCAGTGCCAGGGTGTCGTGGTGAACCTCGGGCAAAGCCTTTATAATTACTCCCCAGGGCCCTGAACAGCTGCAAACAGCCAGGTTCTATAGGCAGGAGAACTGGAAGGCTTTATGGACATTTCTAAATGCTGGTAGGTTCAGTGGCGTAACAGTATGTGGGAGGCCCCTTCGAGCCACGATGAGGGGGCTACCCAAGCTACTCAATAAAGCATGGGCCGCACCACTGAGTCCGGGTCAGCCTAGACTCTCATGCATGTGATATGCGTATGATGATCATGCTGATGCAGGGGCGCACTGCGCTAGGGGAAAGATGTAGGTACACCCAAATGTACCAGCCACCTCTTTACGTGGGCAGTAATATCATGTGCAGTAATGGTACCAGAAGAAAACATTGCCAGTAATTGTATGCGCAATAATGATACCATCTGAAAACAGGTCCATGCGGGCTCTGCAATACATGCAAGCATCCCCATTTATTAACATAATTCTGTTGGCTTTGCCATTAATGTCAGTAGAAATCTCATACCACAGGAGGAAAACATGTTATTGGTGGCTGCACAAGTGCCTAGGCCCCTCCCTCACTGTGTAAGAACACTCATGGTGTCTTTGCCCTTACCACCACTACACAGTCCATGCCACAGTAGGAAAATATGTTCCAGGTGGCTGCACAAATGCCTCTTTCCTCTCCTCCCACCATGTAAGCACTCATGTTGACTTAACGCCAGTAAAAAAGCAATGCAGCAGTAAAAGAAAAATGTTCTCGCCGGCTGCGCAAATGCCCCCCCAACCCAAGAATACACATCATGTTGGCCTTTCCCTTAATGCAAATTATAAGTGCCATTCCACAGTAAGAATTATCCAAGCTGCCTGCCCCTTGTGCTATAGAACCCCCCACATCAACATTTCTTCAACGTAATAACACTTATCAATTTGGCTTTGCCCAAACATGCCAGTAAAACATGCTTTAGCACTGTAAGAAAACATCCATGCTTCAATGACCCCTTTGGCCCAACCTTACACACAAATATTCATACCCAGCCACTCGCGTCATTCGTCCATACAGCTTCTTTCTCAATCATTAGCATGTTTACCCAGAACATTCACACTGCATGCTCTTTCACAGACTCCTACATACACACCATTCATACTGCACTCTCATGCATGCGTACAGTTACACAGACACCATAGCATACACGCACTGCATCGCAGGGCCTGTGAACCCCTGCTATGCTAGTGCAGGGTTTTGTATCTTGGCTCCTCTGAGAGCAAAGCCCCTCACTGGGCTTCCTGAAACTTCTTAAGGCCAACTAGGAGCTTTATGGAGATCATTGTATCAGTGTGTAAGGCGGGAATCATCTTTGGCTGAGGTTGGGCTCTTCTGGGAGTTAATCTGCATATTCCAGTCTTCTAGATACTTAATAGAGGCCAGCATACGAATCCTGCGTTAAAACCGGGTATAGAGTCTGCAGATGCGGTTACATTGGCAGGTTGGCTTTGGGTGTTTTGGTTCGTTCTACCTGCCACCTCAGGGCTGCTCGTAAGAGCTTGAAACATTCGACCTTCATGCAACACAACACAATAAATCATCACATAATATAACTTGACTAACCCATTGAGCTTAGATACATGGCACTGTCCACCATTTGTGAAGGTTTACTCTTGTGGGCAAGCAATTTTAAAATAATACCCTGCTGTATTTTCCATCACCAAAGACATTGGCACATCCTCCTCCGATTTGCTGTGTGTGCGCCTTGAACCCAGTGTCCAGAATCTCTTTACTGCCGAGTCCATGCCACCAAATCACCCTTTGCACTTTTCCAAGGCCTGCTTAAGGGCACAACATCTTGTGAATCTGTCGACATGATGTTTGTAGCAAAGATTCATCAGACATACTGCAACCTGAAAGTGCGGCCAAACTCATCCATTCCGTTTCAGTTTTTTACCAGAATCAGTCTTGACGAGGTCTTCAGCTTATCCTTTATCCCCAATAGCAAAGCTACTTTGTGAATATCCACACCTGTTTAAAGACATCATCATTAGATAGACTGCATCTTCAGTAGGTCTGACAAACATTAACTGTTCTCTATTGATTTTCTTAGAAAGGCTGCCATAGTTATATATTTCTTTTAATTTGTAATCCTAGAATTTATGATTCTATGTCAAGACCGGAGGCTCACATTATGCTTCTCTTTCTTTAATTAATTATATATGAGAAAGCTCAGCAGCAAGGTATCTTTGCACTTACATCTAACAAAACTCATGCTGGAAGTGCAATAAACAGATACATAACTAACAACATAGAATACACAATAGTTCACAACATTAGCAGTACAATTTATAAAAAAACTCCAAATCCCATGATGCTCCGAAGGTCATCTGTGCCCAAAGTCACGTGATAATGCTCCTCCAATAAGTGTATAGATGTCATCATAAACAGTCCTGAATAAGAAACAACTTCCTCTTTGTTTGCTGCTCACAGCAAGATATAAGTCCTTTCTTATTCAGAATTTTTTGCCATTCAAAATGCTTATTGGTTGTTCATGATTGATATTTATTGTCTGATAGAATACAGTAACGTATTCGTACCTTTGTTTTCCATTTATTACTGTACACCGACGTCAGCGCCCCGCTGACGTCGGTGTCATTGTGGACGCGACAATTTTTTTGTCGAAGCAGTGATTGTTGTATTATTTATTTACAACGCGGCTGCTTGCGGTGTGCCGCGGCGCCACGTGTCATTCGTTTCGCCTCCCCGGCCCGGAATACTACACGCGGCCTCCGAGGAAGATCTGTCAGCAAGCGCGACGCGCCAGGGAGAGCTGCCGCTCTGCCTGGTCCCTTTCTCAAGCTCCGGCGCTCGTACGAGCATTTCCGTTAAGGATATAACGGTTGATGCGAGTATGAGCGCCAGAGCAAGCTCCCTCCCTCCCTCTCTCTCTTGTCAGAAGTATTAAAAAATGTTTTTAAAAAAGGAGGGCTAAGGTGATTTATTATGGCAGCCCAATACAATCCTCAATCAGACCAGGAATGGTCTGAGGAAGAGGAGGACAGTTGTTATATTGATGAAGTGGCCATGGAAAGGAGCCTGCAAAAGGTCCTAGGATCCACTGTGGAGAACAGTGTGCAGAAAGCTGTAACAGATATGCTTCTGCCTATACAGCAGCGCCTGGAAGAAATGGAAGAGTGCATGCGCGGTGATCCTTCGAAGGGAGGTAAAAGGACACAAAAAAAGAAAACACCTTACCCAAGGGGGAAGTAGTCTGGCTCGTAAGAGCAAAAGCTCTGTGACCCCCCCCGAGCCAGTTGATAACTGCCACTGCTGCATTAGACACCTTCTTCAGGCTGAAACATGCCTTCATGACTAGGGAGGTAACACCTTCCTGCGAAAGACCCTCTAACCCCGAGGAAGGAAATAGGGGTGTTGGACCCTCGAGCCTGATGGGAGAAAAACAGGGCGTACAAAATGAAGCGAGCTCGGAATTATATGAAGATGAATCATCACACGCCTCCTCGGAAGAGGATACCGAGTCCTGGGGTTCTAAACCCTCGCCCTCGGGGGGAATGCGGCAGACCCCATCCCCAAGGCAAACGCCAGGGAACAACGCCCTACCGAGGGAATGGTCGACCCTGAGGATTTGATACAGCCGTCAGTCAGAACAACTTAATATATGTACAGCAGGCTACGCAAGCCGCTAGAGAAGGAAACAAGAGCAAGGCTCAAAGCTGAATGCCCACGCCCTGACATACCACATAAAATAGCGATGACGCCAGAATTGGACTCTAAAATGATTACCTTTATGGCAAAACATGTGAGGGACCCTAAAAAGGGCATAGACAGAGCCTGGAAGTCATGCCATGATAAACTATTGGACGTTGCGGGTCCTCTCGCTAAGAGTCTAGATCTGGCAGAAGAAACCTCCGCCTCCTCAACTTCCATTAACCCAATCATCCTCTCCGGGTGGGCTCAAAGAGCCATTTGTTTACTGGGAAATGCTAGCTGCACTATTTCCACCGAGCGCAGAAAAGGCATACTGTTCGGGGGGCGCTGTTGCGCTCAGCGAAGATGGCTGCCTGATTCACAGCTCCGTCCCGTGTGGCACTTTCTACCCGAAAATTCTCCTGTTTGCCCCGACACTGCGTATAGCCGACCCACAGCGGGGGTTGCTGGCGTGACCGGGAGTCTACCACGCGAGTTCTGCCCGCTGAGCTGCGCCTGCTGCAGAGTTACAGCCCGCTGTGAGAGGTGCGGGGGCGGGCGCCTTCCGGCCCTGCTCTCGGCTTCAGGAGTTCCCGCCCAAGTCCCGTGGCTTGCGGCCTGCTGTGGGGGGGGGGGGGGCGCTCCACTCGCCCTGCGCGGCTCGCTCCGGAGTGTGCCGGCCTGCGCTGCGACCTCTTCCTCCTCACCACACTGGATCCCAGAGCGACCTGCTCCGCTGCCCCGTCCTGGGCGGTGTGCTGACCGGAGGCTGAGTGCGCATCGATCCGGCTCCGGGTGATGAGTGGTCCTGGCCCGATCTCCTCTAAGCCCGCCACACAACAGCGAACCCTGCCCTCCTCCTCCTTGATTTCGGAAGCCCTGGGGGAGGCTTGACCCCGCCGTTACAGTAGGTCCTGAGGTGCCCCTCGCTCCGCACTGGTCCCCTGCCCTTGCGGCTGACTGTGGGCGCCCCACGCGGTCCTGGTTGGTCGCGGCAACCCCATTCCTTCTCCCCAGGAAACCGCTGGAGCTGGTGCGCCAGCTCGGAGTCGCCCCCCGGTGGATCTCTCCCCCAGCCACCAGCTCCATCCTGACCCCAACGGGGGACCCCCCTCCAGGACCTTGTGACCAGTTCCTCCTCAAGCCTTCTGGCTGTGGCAGACGGTTTGACTACCTTCTATACTGACACGGAGACAACCTCAACTGTCTCCCACCTAACCACCCGGCTGTTGGGCCTATTGCTACGGTTGTTCCAGGGTCCCGGACCCCTCCACTTGCTCTCAACGACCTGCACCGAGTGCCACCCATCTTACTGCCTCATACAGGGGTGTTCCCCTGCACTACATCAACACCCAAGTCTCCGGTTCCTTCTGCCTCTCCTGCTGTTCATTGCTTCTTGGGCCCTGACCCCCTACAGAATTTCTTGAGAATTTCCTGGGACCACTTGCTGTTCACTGGCTCCTACATAGATTGACTGGCCCAGGAGGCGCCCCAGCGGAGACGCCATATTCCTTCCTTCCTGGTGCTCAGCGCGGTCTCCGCTCATACGCCGCCTGCTCGATCCTGGTGCCTCCCCTTGTGGCCCTATCCACTCTCCTGTTTGGTCTCCTGGGCTTAAGTTTATCCCCCCACCGGCAACATGTCGACACGAACCGGCAAGAAGCAATCCTCTATCAATATTTTCACTAAACCCTCAGGAGGCCCCGGGACGGAGGCATCTACACAGGAACCTTCCCCCTCACTGGCGCTGGAACCATCCGACTCCCAGAAAATGATGGAGTTTATCCGCGAGGGGTTCACCACAATTCATAGCAAACTGGATGACATGAACGGCACGATATCCTCTATTAAAGCACATATGGAGAGAACTGATGGTCGTGTTGCAGAGATTGAGGCACGGGTGAGCACCGCCGAGGACGGCCTGGGTTCCCTTCATGCGGAGGTCTCCACGCTATCCGCCCGCGTTACTGAGGTGGAGAAGAAGAACGAGGACCTTGAATCTCGCTCGAGGCGCAACAACCTCCGCATTGTCGGGGTGCCAGAGGATGGTATACAAGAACCCATGGAGGATTACGTGGAGGGCATGCTACTCCAACTCCTGGACTCCCCAAAACTCTCCCCACAGTTTGCGATCGAGAGGGCCCACCGTTCACTCACGGCGAAACCCAAACCTGGAGCACCTACACGCCCGATCATAGCCAGGGTCTTAAATTTCGCGACTGTGATGCCCTCCTCAGGGCGGCGAGGGCCAAGGGGGACCTTCTCTTGGGCGCAGCCAGGATCCACCTATATCCGGATTTTTCGGTGGCGGTTCAGCGTGAACGCAAGACCTTCCTGGCGGTGAAGAGAAGGCTACGTGACCTCCAGGTTAAATATGCCATGTTATATCCCGCCAAACTGCGTATCGAGCATGCAAAGCGTGTGTACTTCTTCACGCTGCCTGAGGAGGCCTCCAGGTTCATAGATGAACACTTTCCCGGCTGAAATGTACTCGTAACAGGCACTGCCATTGGCTCGTCACAGCTTAGGCTAATTGTTGAATGGATGCCTTTATATCCTGCCTCAGAACTTATCTGGACTTCTGACATTCTGACATTACCTGAGGGGGTTTCCATGAGGCGACTTGGTCGCACCTGTAACAAATAATGTTATTGTCTCTGCTGTTTCTCACTGTTATTGCTCCCTGACTCATTGACCTATCACAATGTGGTCGGGCTGTTGGGCGGTCGTTGGTGCAGTCTGATCTCCCTTTGATGTGCTCCAGGTACCCGCTACATGCATTTTTTGCTCTCTTGATTGCCCGGGAGGTCCTTTGAAGCCCCTTGGTCCCAGTGTTCACTGTCTTTTCGAATTACACTACGTTTAATGCTATTTATCCACTACCATTTTATCGATTGAGATAATGACGTTCCAGGCGATCACCTTTCATTGGGAGACCTTACTGGACGCCCATAGCCCACTAGCCGATTGGGCACCCTTGTGGCCCTCCCGGGCAGCTGCGGCATACACTCGACAGTCCCCTGTTAGGCTGTCTGATCTCGCCCTAGGCTCCCCGCTCGCTTCTGGGCGCTCCTTGGCTCAGTCTCCCCTTCCCGGTGCTCCTATATCATTAGGGCACTCTCTCGGTTTCTGTAGCTGAGCCCATACACTATCTCGGTCCAGTTGATCGGGTATTTACTTCCTACAATCCCGTTATATTGGTTCATTATCTGTTGACCATGCCCACCCCTTCCCCCATGGGACCTCCCCTGGGTGGGAATAGATATTATTGTCGGACATTATGTTTATCCTAAAATTGCCTCATGGTTCGGAGCATTGCCGCCACGCCAGTTCGCAGGCCCCCCAGGTGTCGATGCCATTGTGTTGGTTTTGGTTGTTGGGCTATGGGGTGATCATCCCTCTGTTTGGGGGAGGGATGTGGAGGAGGGAATGGGGTTATACGTTAAAAAAAGCTTGGTATTCGCAGAGAAGGTAGAGTCCGAAGCACCATGGTCTCGTCGGCGTTACAGATCTGACCGCACTGGGCACCGTCCATGGGGGGCACATTTCCATCCACCCGTATTCCTTTATGGCTACACCTGGAGGGTTGAGTGAGGAAACTTTGACATTTATGAGCTGGAATGTGCGGGGGCTGGGTAATTATAAGAAAATTAGGCTATTACAACTTCAGGCCGAGCGACACAAGACTAAAATCCTGTTCCTTCAGGAGACGCATGAATGCACAGAGTATTGTGAAAAATGTGCTAAAACATGGGGTCCCCAAAGGTACTTTACCGCCTACTCTACCCAGAACAGCGGGGTTATGACCCTTATTCACAGGAGCCTTAGATTCATCCCCATTGCTACGATAATTGATTCCCTGGGCAGATACGTGCTACTCCATGGTACCCTACAGAATAGGGAAGTTGTCCTGCTAAATATATACAGTCCCAACATTGACGATCCCGAATTTTACACACACCTTATAACTCTCTTAGATGGCTTCCCTCTGATACCGATTCTCTGGGGAGGCGATTTCAACACGATATTCGACGTGGATCTTGACAGATCTGGCTCCAGACCCCGTCAACTCTCCAGAGCTGCATATACTACACTTTCCTCCCTTCCCCGTTTGGCCCTGTTTGACGCATGGAGGCTCCTCTATCCCGACTCCCGCTCTTATTCCTTTTTTTCCTCGGTTCACAATTCCTTTTCTCGGATTGACAGATGGTTGATATCCGATGGTCTGATAAGGAGCGTATCTGGTATGGCAATCCTCCCCAGGACCCTATCTGATCACTCCCCAGTGACTGTCACCCTATGTTGGGGTCCAGACCGGGACCGAACCAGAACTGGAAAATGAAGCCACTTTCTCTCCTCGATCCGGTCTTTAGCTCGGAGATGGAGTCGGCGATCGAGGAGTTCTTCGAGATCAACACCAACTCCGTGTCTTCACAGGCCGCTCTCTGGGAGTCCTTTAAGGCCTACATCAGAGGCATTGCCCTTTCCAAGGAAAATGGTATCCTCAAAACTATTTGTAGGGAAATCGCCGAGAGCGAGGCCACATTATCTCCGCTGGAGGCCCAGTATACTCTAGACCCAACCCCTGATATCCTTGCGTTAATTGGCACGGAATTGGACAACTTTCGTTCGCTCGCGGACCGCGAGCTGAGGTTTCTTGATAAGGTGGTATGGTGAGGGTGAACGCCCTTGCCGTCTCCTAGCTAGACTTCTCTGCCGTGAGTTTGGTGCCCCACCCATTCCCGGAATTGAGAGACCTGATGGATCCCTGGCCACCTCCCCTGGAGATGTCAATGACAAATTCCTCTCCTTCTATCAATCCCTATATGCACACTCAGACAACGCCACTACGGCAGAAATCGATGCTTACCTTGATAAACTTCCCCTTTCTGTCCTTTCTCCCGATACCATCGGAGCCCTCGAGAATCCATTCTCCCCTGAGGAGTTCTCAGAGGCTATAGACTCCCTATCTTCAGGCAAATCCCCAGGATCGGATGGTATACCTGTCGAGTTTTATAAGCATTTCAAATCACTCCTACTCCCTCGTCTGGCTGCTCTCTGGGAGGAGTCGGTGGAGGTAGGCCAGTTCCCCCCCTCACTCCGCGAAGCCACCATAACAGTCCTACTAAAACCGAATAAACCCCCCCACTCAATGCGGCTCTTACCGCCCACTTTCATTGATGAATTGTGACGTCAAGATTTATGCAAAATTACTCGCTCTACGTCCTGTCCCCTTCATGCCACATATCATCCACCCAGACCAGGCGGGGTTCATCCCGGGCCGCTCCACCTCCTTGAATTTGAGACGCCTTTTCAACATTATAAGTAGAGTGAGCCCGGGTGTGCACGCGGTAGCCGCGACTCTTGATATGCACAAAGCTTTTGATTCGGTCTCGTGGAGCTATCTCTGGCGGGTACTCGACAAATGCAAATTTGGCCCCACCTTTGTCTCCTGGGTCAGGCTACTTTACTCCAACCCCGTTGCCAGAGTCTGTACTGAGGACCGTTGTTCCCCCCTCTTCCATATAGCTAGGGGCACTAGACAGGGTTGCCCCTTCTCACCCTTAATCTTCGCTGTGGCAATGGAGCCGTTTGCGGACATGCTTCGCCAAAACCATGCGCATAGGGGTCTACGTACAGCCGGTTCCTCAGATATAGTCTCTCTGTATGCTGATGATGCTCTCCTCTATATTTGCTCCCCCGAAATTAATCTGGCCTCAATACTGGAAGATATTGCTCTCTTTGGACGTATCTCTGGTCTCACGGTGAACTGCTCGAAATCAACCCTTTTTCCGCTCACTCCCAGCACACTCCCCCCCTCCCGATACCATGGGATTCGCATGGGCCCAATCTAAATTTACTTATTTGGGCGTAGTGGTGTCCCGTCACACTGAACGGGTCCTGGAAGATAATTATCAGGCATACCTTGCAAGCCTTATGATAAAAATACAGGGCTGGAACAAACTTCCGATTTCACTGGCGGGTAGGATAGGGGTACTGAAGATGGTGGTACTTCCCCAACTCCTGTACAGATTTGCTAATATCCCGCAGTGGCCGGGAACTGACTTCTTTCGGGCATTGACACGCACCCTTAACACCTTCCTCTGGCACTCTGGTGTGGTCCGCCTTAAGCTCAAGACCCTTTCCGCCCCAATGGAGGCTGGCGGCTTTGGGGCACCAGACTTCCTCAAATACTGGCTGGCTGTCATGATCTCTGCTTCCAAAAGATCAGGACTTGCCCGACTCCCTTCGAAGCAGACCCATAACCCCGGTTCCGAGTGCCAGCCAGTCCCAATTGGGACCTTTTGGACCCTGTCCTGGCGCCAGTGGCACCAGGCTCATAAAGATGCCCAGTCCCAGCGCTGGAAGCGCCGGGCTCATAATGCTTGGGTGGACTTACCTGCAGCAGAGCATGCTGCTTACTTACCTGCCAGTTGAACCCCTGATCCTCTTCTGTATGGGACTACTTTTCCTGTTGGGTGGGGCAGGAGCCACTCCCTAGGTTCAGAACACTGGAACTCTTCTGGAAAGCAGGAACTCTTTTCTTACCTAGGCGTGGCTGTGGAAGAAGACACCTAAGCACTACAGGAGGCTATTTAAACCACACCCGATGGATGAATCTTGCTTTGCGTTATTCTACATTCTCTGCAGCAGAACGCTCATCGTGTCTTCTGTTTCTGATCCTGGGCCTAAGGGAACAAAGGCTTACCAACCTGGAATCCAGTCTTCAGCAGCACCTGTAAAGACAAAGAAAGAACAGGTTAGCACTACGGTCTTCAGTGGCAGCGCATCTCTTACCTGGTCCATCGGCTGTCACCAACGCCTCGCGCTGCATTCCGGCATCTGAAAGACAAAGGCTTACCTACTCTTCGCATGCTCCGGAGGTCTTCGCACTGCATTCCGGCATCTGAAAGACAAAAGAAGGTGCGTTTAAAGACATTGGGCAACTTTATTACTCACGTGCCATTACTCCTTCCCACGCCGAATCCAGTGGGTATTCCAGCACCCTTCAGCTTCTCTAAAGCTCCGAACTTGTACCTGCAAGATAAAAGGGACAGTTAGTGCGCATCGTGAAGCCGGCTACAAGCGCTTACTTACGTGCTTCCAGGCGCTTCTATTCCTCACGCGGGTTCGATCCTCAACTCTCATCAGCCCGCCATCCGCCATCGCCGGAACCCTGCAAAACAAGAGATATCATTACAAAAGACTTTTAAGACATTTGAAGTGCCCAGAACTTACCGTTCGTGCAGTTAATGACGGACAGCAGTCCTCTGAGGTCAAGAGGCCTGCACCCTTATCCAGTAAAGAAACTGGTTACGGCACCCTGCCCCGAGGCAGATGGAGAGCTCGGCGTTCACTTACCTAAGGTGAGGGCGTTAACCTTTGGGGTTCTACAGGAGAAGAGAAAGGGAAGAGGAGAGAGGCACCCAATAAACCCAGTTCATTAATCCCATATTTTCTAGCTGCAGACATCTTACTCTTTGAGTCAGACATACAGTGCACAGAGGTCCAGCCCAAAGAGCCAACCGTGTGTTACACATCACCTTTGAAGATACGGCATTCACCCAGTCAAGACCGGCGCCTCTGCGGGAATCAGGTGAGCGTTACACTGGCGGCACAACTCCAGCACACTGCGCACTGGTTCAATATATCGGACCCCCCTCCCCATGTCAGACTAGAAAGGCTATCAGTCAGTGACCGCGACATTCGATCTCTGGTGATCACACCAATGCCAGTGGTATCGGACTCACTGGATCCAGCGACATGCACATCCTTGGCCTTATCCAAATCTTGGCAAATATTGGGCACCAACCATCCCTTCCACGGTAACTTCCCAATTTGGAATTTCCTTCCGGAGGTCCCACGAGTCCCTCCCTCTGTGGTTCGTACATGGGCCCAGGCGGGTTATGAATTGCTGCGTGACATATTCGAACAGGGTAATTTCATAGAATGGCCTGACCTCCCGGCTCCCCTTAGACGGAGACCCTCCATTTGGCTTCAATATTCGTCCCTCCGTAGAGTACTCAAGCACAAGTACACGTGTTTCCCAGCACTGCCACCTGATGAACCTGCAATCACCGAACTGTCCTCACCTGTCCCTATGAGGGGCAACATTTCCAGACTATACACTTTGCTTCAAACCAGATCACCCCTCACATTCTCCAAACTACGGCGCTCCTGGGAGACAGATCTCGGCCTTGAGATGTCCGATGAGCATTGGACCCATATGTGTGCACGTATCCAGGGGGTCTCCTTCAACTCCCGATTCAAATTAATTCAATTCAAGGTGCTCCACAGGTACCACTACACCCCGACCAGGCTACATCGCATCTCAAGCGACTCCTCCCCTAGGTGCCCTAGATGTGGCTATGATGATGCTGATTATATCCACATGGTCTGGTCTTGTCCCCGACTCACTAAATTCTGGACCTCAGTGTGTTCCACTATGTCGTCCATCTTCGAATCCCCCATCCCCCCCATCCCCAATGAAATGCCTATTTCACGATTTTCCCGAGCTCCACCGTGACTCCAGAAAACTTGCTGGCCTCTGTATGCTACTAGCTGTGCGTACAATTCTACTCCGCTGGATTTGGCCTATCACCCCTACTCACGCACAGTGGCTCAGGGCAGTTACGTGGGCCTCCGACACCGAAGAGTCCTGGGCGATACAACAGCCCGCCCGTTCCAGACCTAGAGATATCTGGCTGAAGTTCCGTTCATTTATGTCCTCCACTGACACCGACTCAGATCATGCATCCCCAGCTCCCTATCCTAGTTCATCCTTAGTTGGTCCATGATTTATTTTCCATCTGCCTCCGTTCCGACCTTCTATGTGTCCCCCATGTGCATATGTTGATTCCTTTTCCTTTATGTACTTCGTTTATATGTAATATATGAATTTGTGCCGATTGCACTGTTTTGATTCCATATGCTTTATTGTTACTCACCTGTATCTGTGTTGCCGAGCTGAATAAATAAAAGTTTTTAAAAAAAGAAAAGGCATACTGTTCAAGATCGACTCAAAACTCACCGAATTGGCGAACACAGAGTCTGGCGCTGCCGCGCAAGGGCCACTATTCGGAGATCCTTTCATGAAGGAGATGACCAAATTTGTAAGCACGTTCACCACTCTGGATAAAGCGCAAGCCTCCATTAAGAGGGTTTTCTCCTCTAAGGTTTTCATCGGGGCCGGTCGAGGTTGCTCTTCCGGCCGCTAAGCATTTGACAGAAGACCTGAGTACCAGCAGCAGAACACCTGGCAAGACCGAGCCGACACCTTCTTTCCCTCCAGAGGGCGTGGCAAAGGCCGCTACTGGAGAAGAGGACCAAGGAGCGGAACTCGACAACCCCCAGGTCAGTCTAGCGATTGGGGGGAGTTAATACTCTTTTCAGATGCCTGGGACGCCTTTTCAGGAGACGCATGGGGCAGGGAGGAAGCGCGCGGACTGCGACTAGAGTTTTTCGCACAGCCTTTTCAATTCAGTCCCCCTGTGTCTCCGTAATTATGTCAGAGCTAGATCAAAGAGCATTAGACAGCGAGTTTCAGAAGAGGGCAATTCGGCCATGCTCGACCCCGGGCGGATTTTTCAGTCCAATCTTCCTGGTATGCAGGAAGGAGAAAGTAAGGCCTGTAATGAATCTAAAGGCACTCCACAAGTTCATAATCTATCGACATTTCAAGATGGAAGGTATCCACATGCTCAGGGACCTTCTCAGGCCGAGCGATTGGCTTGTGTGTCTAGATCTCAAAGATTCTTACCTCGCGGTGCCCATTTGCCCGAACACGTACAGTATCTAAGATTCTCTTGGGATCACAAAGATTGGGAGTTTAAGAGTCTACCTTTCGGTCTCTCTTCAGCTCCCTGGGCGTTTACCAAACTATTGAGACCCGTAGTGGCACACTTAATAGAGCAAGGCGTCCGCCTGATAATTTATCTGGACAACATTATTCTCATGGCTCAATCTCGAGAGCTACTGCAGGAACAAACCAAACTAACCATAAACTTGCTCCACAGTCTCGGCTTTCTCATCAACTGGGAAAAGTCAGTGCTTTGCCCCACCAAGAATATGGAGTTCCTCGGGTTCATTGTAGATATCCAGAATTTGCAGCTACGTCTTCCAGCTGCCAAGATTCATTCGACCAAGAGGGAAATCGGCAGGCTCCTGCAGAAGGATTTCATCTCTACTGGAGCTGGCAAGAGTAATAGGCCCCCTGTCCTCATCCATTCAAGCAATTTTTCCGGGCCCCCTACATTACCGGGAGTTGCAAAGACTAAAAGGCCAGCACTTGAGGCGCAGTCTTTCTTACTCTCAAAGACTGACACTATCATCACAAGCAAGGACAGAGCTGAATTGGTGGCTGTCTCACATGGAGGCCTGGAACAGCAGAGCCATTTTTGGTTCTGCTCGAGATATCATCATAGAGTCAGATGCCAGCCGTTCCGGATGGGGAGCAAGATGCGGCACAGCAGCCACTGGAAGGACCTGGTCTCCACAGGAGCTGAGTATGCACATCAATTGTCTAGAGCTCCTCGCGGGATCATTCGCAATTTGCTCTTTCGCCAAAGACAAAGTGAGCTGTTGAATTCTCCTGAAAATGGACAACGTATCTGACGTGAGATACATAAACCATCTGGGAGGTACCAGGTCTTGACCACTAGTGGAACTTGCCAAAGATTTTTGGCATTTCTGCTTGGATCATCAGATCTCAGTGACAGCAGAATACCTGCCGGGTCTCAAGAATGTAGTAGCAGATTGGCACTCTCACCATTACGTCGATTCCAGCGACTAGAGTCTCGACAAAAATATTTTTCTCTGCTTGCAGCAACGCTGGGGCCCATTATCCATAGACCTCTTTGTGTCTCGCCTCAACGCACAAGTACCGGTGTTTTACAGTTGGAGGCCTGATCCGTCAGCGACGGATGCATTCCTACAGCCTTGGACGCAAGGGATACTCTATGCGTTTCCTCCCTTCGCAATGATAGCGAGGACCCTGGCGAAGGTCCGTCAGGACAGGGCAGAGTTGGTCCTCATAGCCCCAGTTTGGCCTTCTCAGATCTAGTATCCAGTTATTCGGGAACTTTCCATGGATTCTCCAATCCTTCAACCCCGGTATCAGGATCTCCTGGTAGATTCGTGGGGGCAAGCTCACCCCCTGTTAGTCTCCGGGTCTCTGACTCTGGTGGCTTGGAGGATTTCAGGGCGAGATGGAGAACGTCAGGCATGTCCAGTAAGGCAATTCACCTCATTGAAGAGAGTTGGGCCCCTGCCACTCGCAAACAGTATTCCAATTCCTGGAATACCTAGAGGTCGTGGTGCCAGGATCGAGGCCTGCATCTAGTTTCAGCGCTGTTAGAAGAAATACTAATTTTTTTAGCTTCCTTAGTAGAGAAAGGTCTATCTTACAGGACAGTAAATGAATATCGATCGGCGATTTCTGCAGGGCACAATTTCATTCAAGGGGTTCCAGCGGGAGAACACCACTTGGTTTGTAGATTGCTGAAGGGTGTCCGTCTTACAGTACCACCCTCATACCGTTACAATAATCTTTGGGATGTTAATAAAGTACTAAATCTTTTCCTCTCTTGGCCAGCTAATGAAAAGTTATCACGCACAGCACTCTCCGGCAAGCTTACTACACTACTTTGTCTGATTTCTTGCAGGAGAGTATCGGATGTCAGGGCTCTAGATCTAGAGGGTAGATCGTTTTCTCCTGACGGTATCGTCTTTCATGTTAGAAGGAGAACTAAATGTGATTCAAGAGTGGTCTCTTACCCGGCTTTTAAGGAACAGCCCAAGCTTTGCGTGATTCAGTGTTTAAAAGCTTATGAGGAAGTAACAGCTCCGCTTAGACTGTCTCCAAACGGGCAACTCCTCATAGCTATCTGCAAACCTCATAAAGCGGTTTCGGCCCCTACTTTAGCTTGCTGGGTGCATTGGACTTTAGCCCAAGCGGGAATAGATACACTCCAGTTCGGAGCCCATTCAGTCAGAGAAGCCATGGCTTCAAAAGCTTTTCAAGTTGGCGTCCGCCTCGAGGACATCATGAGAATGCCTGATTGTCAGGTGAATCGATATTTAAAGAGTTCTACTTGAGGCCAGTAGAGCAGCCTGCTTCATTAGTGGTAAGTAAGCTTTGAACTAGCATAATGTGAGCCTCCGGTCTTGACATAGAATTTCTAGTAAGTTACTATGGAAAATCTTTATTATCTGAGCATAGACTGCTTATGGTAAATGGTTGATTTAGTTGATCTGAAGGATCGTTTCAATTCTTCCTTTTTGTTTGTTTTCTCTTTTCTAGGCATGATTTTTAATGAACACGATCAGGAGGTGAGAGATTTGGGCTATCAGAAGCATGCCTTCAATATGCTTATCAGTAACCGGTTGGGCTACCATAGAGATGTGCCTGATACCAGGGACCCAAAGTATGTCCGTCATTTCATCTGTGAACCCTGTTTTTTTGTTCTGTTTTGTTGTACATCATGAAATGTAGGATCTGTCTGCTGAAATTCATTTACATATTGTATTGGTAGGTCCCATGTTGTTGTTTCGTTAGACGAGGGGTCTCTCAAGATGCTTTGCGCTATGACGATCATGATCCCTCACCATTTACTATGCTGGCTTTGGCTGATGGAAGTTGTAGTTCAAAACATCTGTAGTCCCAAAGGTTGCAGACCCCCGTGTCATCCCTTGTTAGCATGCATTAAGGGATTTGGTAAACATTTAACATCTGCTTCTTGCTGACTGCATGTTCAAGACTGCTGCAGCCACAGGCATGTATGCAGGCGACAAGACTCAATGGCAGAAGTGCGTCAACGAGATCGCCTTGTATTCCCACGATGCAAAGCCATTTCCTTTCCAAACCTTCCACATTAAAATGGAGCCCTTATTTTTCTTTTAATTTGTAACCTTGTTTTTTTTTAAAATGCAATCACTCCACTTTTTACCTGCTTAGAAGTGTGCGCCACCTGAAAATTGTGGATGCCAGCTGTCTTGTGATGTGGCGTGCAGTACTTTAACCTACGCTCTTCTGCGGCCCTTGTCACAAGAGCAGCTGAACAAGGATAGGCCATTGACACCAGCAATTTAGTCGAGTTTTATGTATGAAACAATATAGATAGAGAGTTGGAAGGGACTTCAACGAACGGCAAATTTTACCTCACGATGTGTTACAAAAAGCCGTCTTTTTTTTGCTACTTTGCTTAAATGACCATTCAACCATCTAACAAGTATTGTAATAGTTAAATAGTCTGTGGGTTTTTTCCTGGTGCCTGTAATTACTTTTTCTACTTTTAAACTGTGGCTGGATGCATTACCATAAACATGTATGTCCTTTCACTTCAGTCTTTTATTTGCCCTTAAATATTTACATCGTGCAACCATGTCTCTTTATCCAAGAGCTGATAATTGAATTGTATTTTGAATTTTAGTATGTTTGTCATTGTCTTTCTCCATCTTGTAGAGACCAAAATGTATCCACTTTCCAAACGTGTTTTTTCTAGTAAGCTACAAGGTGAACATGTCTTCCTTACCGCTACTTACTTGCAAGCAATGCCTCTTTTAATTCAGTTTATCATTAATTTTCTTTATTTTCCTAGTGCCTCACACTGGCAGCTCTGATTTCTCTTTCCAGTGTTTATCCATGTCTTATAAGGATGATGTTTAGGCGAGAATATAGAGTTCAAATGTTTTTTTTTAAACCCTTTTTATTGATTTTAAACGAACAACAAACCACTTTACATATTGCCAAGAAACAACCGACATGCATCAAATAACATAACTGCTCCCCTCCCGCCTCCCCACTCCCCGCCGGACTAGGCCTAACTTGCACCTTTTATTCCTACTTTATTCGATGTTCACAATCCACGTTTCAATGGTAGCTTCCTGTACGGGAATCTCTACCTCTTCCTTTGTTTTGTGTTCAGAGTCTGTCAAACCCGCTTTGAGCAATCTCCAAGACTCGATCCCTCCCCCACCCTGTTCTCACTCTCTACTGGACGCTTCTTGTGATACCGTGGTCTCAGCATTAGCCCATTTCAATAAGTCTCTCCACCACACTCGTGATGCAGGTCTTACTTGAGCTTTCCAACTCATCGCTATTCTCCTTTTCGCTATGATGTATGCTAAATCTTTAAGTTTATTCACATGTTGAGCTTGTTTGGGCCTCGAGAAGCATCTCAATAGACAAGCCTTGGAAGACCCCACTTCTAAAGTGATTTTCACCTTTCCCAGCAGTTGTGCCACCTCTCTCCAGAACCTACTACTTTCTACACATGCCCAAAACACATGCACGAGGTCCGCATCCACCTCTCCACATTTCGGGCACTTCTGAACCCCTGCCTGGCTAAATATGGCTATTCTATCCGGCGTCAGGTATGCTCTATGTGTCACATACAATTGGATCTGTTGTAACCTAGCGTTCCTTGACACCTTTTTGTGGTACAGTTTCACTCTACTCTGCTCCTCATCTGAAAATGGTTCCCCCAGGTCCGTTTCCCAGCACTGTCTAATCCTATCAATCTCTCTGCCCAACTTAGACATTAACAGCTCATACATACATGATACTTGGTGTCCACCCTCAGACACATCGTGAAATGATTTGGTCACTTCGTCGGGCTGTAGGGGCATGACAGAATCAGGCCACGTCCGTTTTAGGCAAAAGTCTGCCGTGTGTAATGTACTTCCCGCTATGTATTCCAGCACCCGCTACCAACTCCTCGAATGATTGGGGTTTCCCTCCTTTTAGTAAATCTCCTACTGTCACTGCACGCATGGGGTCCAAGGTCTTCCGAACATTCCTCCTGGTCTGCTCATCCACCCCTCCCAGTGCAACTAGTGGTATCTGCGGAGATTATAGTGCCTCCCCCTAGCAGGTGTCTTGCTTTGTACCACACTGTACACCCCAGACGGAACAGTAGGCTCTTGCTAGTTTTATGCAAATCTGGCACCCACATAACCTCCTTCAGGAAGGATGGAGCGCCGTCAGTGCCTAACAACCATGATTCCGATGTTTGTTCGTCCGACAGCCACTTGGCTACAAATTGTAGTTGACTAGCCATGAAGTACCTTTTGAAATTGGGAAGCCGTATGCCTCCCTGTTCGTATGAGTTCTGGAGCTTCCACAATGGCACCCTATTCCTAGAGTTATGCCATATAAAGCCCTGCACAAAGTGTGTAATCTGTCAAAAAAAACGTTTGGGTTTGCGAACGGGACATTTGCTCACCTGGCCCACCTTCTGGACAACATGCCTGGCATACAGACCTGTCCATCAAGTTTGTTTGCCACATTACATGGCCATCAGGTACCCTGGTCCCTCTGCCCCCGCCCACCCATGACAATTTCCCCACGTCTACGTTCCAGCGTGATTGACTATCCTATGAATGTATGTATCTAAGCCACCCTAAAATATGCATCTCATAAAGTGTTTATCGCCACCTTGCGTGCACCATCCCGCCCAAGTTGTTGCATAAAGCTCTGATTCCGCTTGCAACTCAAAATTGCACCCTTATTTGTGCTATTGTATGCCTACCCCAATGCACCAGCTGCCGCTTTACAAACACTGATTGTAACCCCTGTATTGCCCGCTCCCGAGTGTATGCAAACCTTTTTCTTGTTTATCTTGCCTAATTAAGTGATACAAGCCCCGATTGTGCCGCAAGTATCTCTGCTTCCAACTTCAATGCCTCCGTTGCACAGCGTACGCACTCCCGAGTGCCTGTGAACCCCATGTCTATTATGACATTGTAACTAACACGAGATTTACTGAGCCTGCTCCGAGCATTTCTCCATATAACGTTACAAGGCCAGTTGTTCCTGCTGGAATATGCGCTCTAATCACTGACTTTGCCTTACGCTAATGTGACCTCAAACTTGCCATTGACACTATCACTAGTGGATATTGTATGTGTTCACCATTTCCATCAATTTGACACCTGTAGTACTCTGTAACTACCAGCATTACTAGTAGTAACTGTCTACTGACCCACCCCATCTGCTGTTGTATAATCTAGACTATTCCTTACTGAATGTGTTTTTTACTCTCAAATCTACTATTTGCATAATTTGTACACGCCCTTGCCTGATAGCCCATTCTAACAATCTCTTTCTGATTGTCCTCTCTACTCCACTCTCTACCATTTTCGCAATTGGTAACAGAATACACTTAAGGAGATTAGTCCATCGCCTCGTATTACTGGCACCTAGCTAACCATCCAGAAACCATTCCCACTAGTACCAAGCATTCCCCCAATCTGACTCGCCCAACCCTACTTATGACTATGAGCAAAGCCCTATGGTTACTGACTGTCCTACTGATCACAGGCCTCATCATTACAATGGCCCTGTCCTCACTGACCTCATACCCTGCCAAGGACCGAAATCAGAGACTGAGATGCAGACTGTCTCGTCTCTATGATATTAAAACTACCAGTAGGTGTCAGACCCGCAACACATCCTCTCCCTCAGATCTCTCCTCTAAATGTGCACAACACAAAATATCTACTAATTTTGCATGTGCACACCGAGACATCATGACAAATAATCATCGCACAGACCAACCTCCTATAACAACCCTCCCACCCCCCACCAATACCAAAAGGGCCTTCCCCCTATCAGGGTCCCTCATCAACGCCAAGTCGCTGATAGCCCATGTCTCCGATATTGCCGACACCACAGTGAACAAAAACCTAGACTTTCTAGCCATCACTGAAACATGGTTACATGAGGCTGCAGGACCTCATGCTAGCTGTACCAGAGGTCTACCAAATCATCAGAGCAGATAGACCGAACGCCAGAGGTGGGGGGGATTAGCCATCATCTCCAAAACCAATCTGTCCCTCAGACTAGCCACACCCCTATCCTGCCAATCTTGTGAGCTATTCACAGCAAAACTCCCCCTCTCCAAGAACCATACACTCACCATCCACTTGGTATACAAACCACCAGGACTCATAGGCTCCTTTGAGGACGACATAACTGGTCTCCTAGCCAACAACACTAAAAACCAAGCACAAATCCTCCTACTGGGTGATTTCAATTTGGGATTCAGTGACATTAATGACACACGCCCAATCTATTGCTGCCCTTCTGGCAGACCGTGGACTAACACAAAAAGTCATGGCTCCCCAAGGACGCACCTTGGATTGGATTGCTGACCTAAACTGTAACATCAACATCACCAATACCATCCCGCAATTCTGGTCCGATCACTTCTTAATAACCTTCACTGCCACGCTAGACCTCATCCCTCCCAACACAATGAATATGGCACCGCCACTCCCACCATGAAGCAAAAAAGACATCTCCTTGGACAAAATACTCCCACTGCTCCTCCCTGCCATTAATAATACAGATAGCAACTCAGACCCTACCACTCTAGTAGAGGTCTTCAACGAGGCTATGACCAAGGCTCTGGGTGCCACGGCACTGGTCAAACTCGGGGAAAGGCAAACAGAAAACACATAACAACACTTGAATATGGCGTCACTCGCCAACTAATGAGAATAAGGACAAACTCACTGATCTATCTAAATACTACAAGAACTAAATAATGAGTGCAAAAAAAATACCTTTAATGACAGAATACCTAAGGCTAAATCAGATACCAAGGAACTATTCTCCATTCTTCGGGAAATGGAATCACCTCTACCCCAGGTCAACAACACACCTAAGGACAAACCCTGGTGTACCGGCATACAAAATGCTCCCTCAAACACAATCTCCTCACTTCAAACTAAAATAGCAAACAAAAAAGCAACTCTAATCGCCTCTGAACAGCAACCCCCCCCTATTGCCACTACACCTAGCCCCATCCTACCATTTAGCTTCAAGAGGATTTCCATCATTGAGACAGAAGAAATCATACTGTCACCAAAACCCTCCAACTGCAAAGCAGATATCTGCCCATCCCAAATTATAAAAATTATAAAAGATGCCGCTAGAGATTTAGCTCCCTTCATCTCTAAGCTTATCAATGCATCCTTCAAGCAGAACCTTGTCCCCAATAACCTCAAAGAATCTTGGGTACTCCCACTGCTCAAAAAACAGACCTTGAACCCCTCTATCCCCACGAATTACAGACCCATTGCTACGGTCCCCTTTCTACTAAAAAGTGACAAATTCAGTAGTAGCCTATTTACAAATTCAGGACTACTTGGAAGCTAATCACTTGCTCGGCTCACGCCAGTCTGGTTTCCGCCCTCTCCATGGCACGGAAACTGCATCAATTGACCGTAAGACCCAAATTGACGTGTTGAAGGACAATGGGAAAACGGCTCTGCTACTCCTCCTTGACCTATCTGTGGCCTTCGACCTGGTGGACCATGCAGTCTTATGCAACCACCTCAGTTCGGCCGCACATTTCTCAAGTGATGCCATTACCTGGATCCAGTTCTTCCTAGCCAACCGGACAATGAGTCTTCTCCCCTTCTGCTGCTGCTGATCCCATACAAGTCTCCTGCGGGGTACCACAGGGATCATGTGTGTCTCCCACCCTGTATAACATTTTTACCAAGCCCTTATTCGACAAGTTGGACAGACTGGGTGTCCCCTACACTAACTATGCAGACGACACCCAGATCCTCATTCCCCTCTCGGGCAACTTCCTCAAAGACACGGCCTTGGTAAATAAGATATACCTCCTGATTCAGGCATGGATGGCCTCCCATGGCCTCTGTCTGAATGACGACAAAACGGAGCTTCTGATCCTGGGTTCAGACACAGCTACAAAATAACTTGATCCCAACTATGCTTCCTTCAATATTGACAAAGTGATGCCCGTAGTCAAAACGCTAGGTTTCTATCTTGGCGCGGCACTCGCACTTAAAAGAAGTTAACTCTTTAGCATCTTCCACAGCTTGCACTTGTAAACTGATCCGAGCATGTAGACAGTTTTTCTCCGAAACAAGCTGCATCACCCTGGCCAATGCATTTATATTATCCAAATTGGATTATTGCAATGCCCTCTATGCAGGCTACAATAAACATATCACTGTCAAACTACAAAGGTGGTCCAAAATAATGCTCTTAGAGCAGCTCTAAACATCCCCAACAGAATGCACATTTCCAGTTTCAGAAGAGATGTCCGCTGGTTTAAGATTAGTGACAGGATTCTCCTGAAAACACTCCATCACGTCCAAATGCCTTAATAACATAGCTCCACCCTATCTGACTGAAAGAATCACCAGAAGAATCTCCGCCCATCCCACAAGATCTACTAACATCAACACTCTCAAAGTGCCTAGATTCAAACGGACTACAGCTGGCGGCATCGGCTTCCCAGTCGTAGCTGCCCAAACCTGGAACACACTTCCGCTTGATCTGAGATCTGACCAACCCTACTCCAGTTTCAGGCGAAAAACTCTAACTTGGATCCGGACCAATGACTCCTCTACCACTCCTTAACCACCCTGCCTCCGCCCACCTGGACCTCTACTACCTGCTACTCTATGAATACTTTGTCTGCACGGTACCTGTTACCTCATGTTGTTCCTCTCAATATTTCTATGCATTTATGTGACCACTATCCACAAATTGTACTACCTATTTGTTCTTGCTATTTATTTGTAATTAAGCTATAAGTATACTTGTAATGTTCGCGCCCAGCTACCTTCGGGTTTGGCAGCGCTATACCAAATAAACAAACAAAGTAGTGTAGGAGTCTGGGTAGCACCACCATCTTCATAAATGCTGCACGTCTCCTCATAGATAGTGGTAGCTTAGCCCAAAAAGACCTACTTTTCTCTACTTTGTCCACTGCCGTAACCGTATTCTGCCCATATTCTACTTTGGTATCATGGTATACGTCCACCCCCAAATATCTAAATGACACTAGCTCCCATTTAATCGGCAGCACCGGCAACCTTTGAATGGGTTTCCCTCTGTACCCTTCTAGGGGGTACAGACTCGATTTATGGGGGTTCACCGTAATTCCTGACACTAGGGCATACTATGCCAGCACGTCCAGGACATACTGCAGATTCTCCTCCGGTTATTGAAGGTACAGTAGCATATAGTCTGCATACAGTGAAATGAGATGCTTCCCGCTCGTTGTGTCTATTCCTACCTCCCCGAACTCCATCCTCCAATAAATCGCTAATAGTTTGAACGCCAAAATGAAAAACCATCAGAGACCATGGACACCCCTGCCTCGTGCCCTTACTTAGTTGCCGCTGCTCTCAGTCTACTGTCCTGAGAACCCTAGAAGCAACAAAGTCACTTGGTGTGATCGCCAATCTCACCAGCTCCGAAGTATGGCTACCAGCTGGCCTGGCTCATCTTTTAAGTGGCCTAGTGGGCATGGGGCTCCCTGCTTAACCACCACCAGCTAATGGCTCCAGGTCCACATGGCTCTTCACTGTTACCCTACTACCTTGCTGTATACCCAAACCGGGCCCCACTGGTCCATGATCTACCCTTTTAACAGCCTCTCTACCATCTGGCCCTCTTGCCTTGGCTAATACTAGGTCTTATTTCTGGGCCTCCCTTGCATCACCTTCTGCTGCCCTTCTCTCACTGGCTGATGGTATTGGCCCTCTCCTCTTTGCCTTACTCCTTCCCCCAGCTGATCTTTCCCTCCTCCAACTCCTACCTGCCCATGGTCTTTTCTACCTCATTCCTTCTGATGATTCCTCCTATCTTTCCACTGCCGTTTCTCCTGATCTATCCCTCCTGGCAAACCTTCCTCTCCTGCTCCTTCCGCTCTCCTGTAGTCCTGCTCTCCAAGCTTCCAGCTTCCTCCAATCACTGTCCCCCTTGTATGTATTGAGCCAGTGGGTAATTGGGGCACTAATGTTCTAAAGCGGGCCCCTGCGTGTACTTTGTTTCTGGCATGGTGATTGGTTTGAGAGTTTGACCCTGCACCCACTCTCAGGAATGCCAGTGAGGTTTTCTTCACCCCTGAACAGCCCATTGTTACATGGACCAAAAGAATAAAGCACTTGACCACCATCTTGGATTCTTGTCATGGCAGCCTCCTGATTCCGCCATGGCTCCCTCCAACCCTGATGTGTGTTTTCCTCTTGTTTTGTGTTTGATGTTTGCTGACTAATCTGCCTTTCCTGAATCTGTGTCGGAGAAAGTGATCAAACGCAGTCGGCTCCATAGACCACAAGTATCACTTATCACGTGTTTCAGCTCATGTCTCCTATTTTTGGAACTATGATGTTTCCTCGCAGCATTTTGCTTGAGGCTCTTTTGTTGGATTTTAGTTTTTACCACATTTCACTGCAGAATATGCAGGGGAGACCTCCCTGCCTTTCCAAATACCTAAACCCAACCCCCATCTACATTTGCAGTGAATTGTGGTAAAGAAACCTCACAAGCAAATGGGCCTTGAATAAACTGATCTGCGAAGTTCCCTATTTGCATGGCATGATCACAATCCATGTTCATGTGCACCATAAGCGCCTTTGTCAAAACTATGCTTCTCCCTCTGGGACCACACTATTTGCTCAAATGCAGAGACTGAGAAAGACCCTGTTGTATCTGCCGTATGCTAGCTCAGGAGACCGGAACACATAAAGGTGGCCTCCCCCAGCTGCCAGTGTCCCTCTCACTACACTTTGTGACTTCCAGCAAGGGACTTTTAACATTACTGAAAGGGAGCGGGGAAGTTAAATGGTGATGAATCTCTTACTCCAAATTCTGTTCTTTGGCCTGTCGTCGGTTGATTGGTTTTGGTTAATGGATCAATCTCTCCCACTTCAACCATTCCTTCAGCTCCTCTTGATAGGCATTGTGGAATCTAGAAAGACCAAGGAGAGACCTTGCCAAGAGTCTGAAGCTTGTTTTATTTTAGTGGCTGTTCTGAAATACCTTGGGTGATAGGTTTTTGCATACCTATTTACACAAATTATACCATATTTTTTCCAGATTAACATTCTTGTGTATACCCCTCACTCACTGGGATTCAAAGGGATGCTTGCCCACTACACAATGTGGATCCTAAAGGAGATTTTCATAGAGGCCATCGTCCTGTCCCCGTCCCTCTTGTGGCATGTTTCCAGGGGCATGTATGCTGCAGATTACAGCATAGACAGTTGTACTGCCAGGACAATGAACCCTTTTCTTCACTCCCTGGTTAAAAAAAAAGGGCCTTGAGTCGGGACATCCCGGACCCAGACGGGGCTTCCTAAGGCCAAGTTAGGTTGCAGGAGAACCTTTCCCCCAAAACTCTAAAATTCCAGCAGCGAAGACCCACTTCATTTATTTGAATGGATCTCCAATTCTAGTTCTGGTGAACAAGGGGTGAGCTACTCCCAGCACCAGTTTGGTGTGAATAAAACCACGCCCCAGCACCTTGCTTACACCATAATACAACCCACCCATTCAACTAAATTAATTAAATGGCACTCTCCCCGCCTTCCTCCCCAGTAGCAGGTTTTTCATGTCTCATATGCCCTAAAACTGAAATGAAAACCCAACGTGCTCTCACTGGATCGTTGCCAAGACAACAAACCCTGAAAGCACATGGCATGAATTAAAAATGGCCACCATCTTTTTAAAACCCTCCCAATGAGTTCTGACCTATAAAGCTTCACTGCCAATCAGATCACTGCAGAGAAACACCTGACTACCCCAGCCAATCAAGGAATAGGCACCTCCCCCTCACCGTATAAAGTTGGCTCTGTTTTCCTTGGCTGGATGAAAGGAAGCCGGCTTGCAGAAGTAGGTTCAAGTGCTTTATGTCCAGAACCAGCTGACAGACCAGGTGAACTGAGAAGACCCAGGGAGGGTGAGAAAACAAAAAGCTTTCACAAGGCTGTATTTCAGACTGTGGCAGAGACCAGTCCCAGAGAGGGAGAGAAAGATTAAAACTTGCTTAAATCACTGTAAGGAACAGAGAGCTAAACTCCTACTGGGTGCTCCACCTCAGACTCTGGCATCAACCAGACACAGAGAAGGAGGGAAAGCCAAGAGCATGCCAAGGGCTGTATAGCAGACACAGAGAGAGGAACGTGGCCCCAGGAGGATGACCCTGGGCTGGTAGGTTAAAATAGCAATTCCTGACATACCATAAGCAATGGGGAAGAAGTACTTGCCAGTAGGATTGTGTTAAATGTATTGTTAGTGGCCCAAGAAGGTGACCCACGGCTGGAGGGTGATGCCATCTATGCCAAATAGGCACCATGGGCAGAGGAGATAAAGTTGGATTGTAAAAGTGTGTACAGTGGTATTGCCATCAGTGCAGGAGTGGGACTTGTGGCCTTGGATCTCCTGGGGGGAGACCACTATCCCTATGATAGGAGTATCTCTTCCACAGTATTATTCCTTCATTCTTGAAACTTTTGAGGGAGACCAATCCAAAGACAGAATCACTATTGGCTTGTGGAACAACCCCTAGACCATGTGGGCATTCATTCCAACCCCTTTTTATTAGTGGACTGGAGCCAAGGTCCCCCCAGAGACTTGCCAAACTAATAGTGAACCTGAAGGAGATCAGTATCCCTATCCAGTTTGAATAATTGAAACCTCATCCTAATGCTGTTATCTCTGATTGTTCTCATACCAGAATATTCCTTTTTTGTTGTGAAAAGACCCCTCTTCCAAGGGGTTTTTGCAAACATTTTTAGTAAAGGTGTCCTATCAAGTGTTTATTGGATCTCTCACAGCACACACTAGTTCTGAAGAAATGTCTGGCTGTTTTCTTCTGAAATCTATCATGGCAGTAGTGTTTTACTTACGTTCCCTAAACTCCAAGATGTAATTGTTATGGTGGTTATGCCTGAACCCAATCATTAAGATATACCATCTGTCTGCTTCTACTTTGAGTGTATTCAAAATCTATAGGGGGTGATTGCAACCCTACTTTGAAAGTATCTCTTCTTGTAGTACTGTCTTCCTGTTGATGTGGGAATGTGCCCTCTAGAAAGATAAATTATGTATTGTAATCCCCATATTTATCTGTGCTGTTATTACATTAAATGTCGGTTATGTCATGATGTTTTATAATAGTTGGCAAAGCCTGTGTTGAAAGCCTCTTTTTAAAAAATAAAAATGGAACTAATTTTTTATGAATGGTCAGAGGTAGCAAGTTGCATAAACTGCTTGTGGGTGCTGGGAATAAATGGTTAAGTTTGATTGTTTAGAGCTTGCTCCACTGAAAATGGGTATGCTTGGAGAGGTAGGAACCATCATGGTACTCGACGGTTGGTGTCCTTGCTCCGTGCCATCAAACCCAAAGCACCATGGTCGTTAATGAGTTTCAATTGTTGCCAGGGCAGGTAGTAATGTAGGCTTCATATAGCCCACTTCACAGCCAGACCCCTAATTCTACCACCAGATAGTTATTCTCCCTATGGTGATGTATTGTACTGGTTTCTCTTCCCCTCTTGGATCTGAGATGAAGTCGACCCTAGCCGCACTGAGGAGGCATCAGTTTTAGAGGAGGAATTCTTTACCCTGATGTTGCAACTTTTTCCCTTCCTTCTTCTTTCCTGGTTCTCATCCTACGACTCTCTTATCTCCCTGTCTCTCCCCCCTAATGTTATTCTGTCTCACCTCTACTTCTTAATTCTACCCTCCACTCTATTCTCTACTTCTCTACCCTCCTACCACTCTCTATTTTCCACTCCCACTACTCTCTTCTACTCTCACATCTTACTGCTCTACTTCTCTGCCATCTTTACTACTCTCCACTCTGTACTCTCCCCTTTCTACACTCCAGCCCTTCTTCTCTCCCACTCACCCACCTTTCCCTCTCCCAGCCACCTTGCTCACTCGTTCTCACTTTTGCCCCAGCTCTCCTACAAAGTCTCACTCGCTTGCCCACCAGATACACTCTCACACCCAAGTACTACTTTCTCCCACCAATCAATACCTCGCCATGAACGCTTTCTCTGCTAGTTGTCTCCACTCTCTGTTACTGCCATAGTTCCACCACCTGGTCTCTTGGTCTGCCTCCTCCTTACTCATTGACCTCACCCGAGCAATCCACACTGTCCCATCCTCTTCATTTGTTTGTATCCCTCCTCCGACCCCGTCCATTTGATCTCAGGCTCACCTGGTTTCCTCTGCCAATTCTGCTTGCTCTCCCCCAGGGGCTGTGTTATGCAGGTGTGAAACCATAAAGCAACCTGTAAACCCACTCCTTTCCGAACACGGGTCTGCAAGTGTTCGACGATGCGTTTGGTCACTGGGCTGCCCTGTGGGCTGACGCGTGATGAGGTCTGGCCGCCATCTTGGATTTCACATTCTAGATGTTTTTATAGGTGCTATATTGTTGGTCTGCATTTTATTCTACTCTGTGTTTATTGCTGCTAATTTTATCTTGCTTTGTTTTACTTTGTGCATTTTAATACTTGCTTTTAGCCTCTTGGCTTACCTGTTTGCATTTTGGATTTTCCTTCTTGTAGCCTCCTTTTGTGGCTCATTTTGCTAAACACCTCCTTGTCTTCTAGTCACAACTGCCGTGCGATTTGTATCAGTAACACCTTGTGTTCCTGCATGCACGCGCGGTAACAAACTACATTACCCATAAGTCTTGTAGTTCTTTGCCTCCTCTTCCCTAGAAAACTGGCGCGAACACACCGGCACGAAGGGGGCAAGCAGGTCTGTGCTGGTCCGTGCTGGGCAATAAGGTCTGGAAGCTGAACCCTCTGTTGAATGGGGATTATGGAGGTCCTTGCTGCAATTGAGGAAGCTAGAGGAATTCTCAGAAACATGTCCAGTTCAGGAGGCCAGTACCCACCATTTTACTTGAAGGTTCTGTCTGTCCTAATTTATTGCCTCACTTTGTGATACCCCACATACACGAAGAGGCTGGCTCTGTGATCAATACATTACCCATTAGCCCTGTTCTGATCCCCATCTTGCGGAACTGTGACGGGTGCGGTGAAGACTGAGGAAAATATGCACATGGGGGAGAGACCTCGGTCACTGGATGCTAGCTCATTTTAGCCCGTATTTACTCCCATGTCGACAACTTCACACACCGCTCATTCTACGATGGATAAGGAAGCAGTGACTGTTGTGGGTAGACCCATGATAACCCCCAACCCCAAATTGAAAATACTCATGCTGAATACAAGATTGTTGATAAAGCATCCAGTGGAAGTAGCCACACATATTGAGGCTAACTCCACTGACATCTGTGCCATTACTGAAACTTGGGCGCACACAGCAGCTGCGCGATCCCTGCATCTGGCCATCCCTCCTGGATATGGGATGTTCAGATGCGATAGGATGGAGGGTGGGTGGGGAGGAGTAGCGATTATCTATATACTGTACCTGTCATTCTGGGAGTCTAAGGGCTTTATTATGGAGTGGGTGGAATCTATTCTGGTAAAAATTGCCTTGAATGCTGAGGCAGCCATTAACATTCTTGTGGTTTACAGGCCACTTAGTATGGCCGGAGACTTCCATGCAGAACTTATCAGCTTCATCCTGACATTGTTGAAACCCAACTCCAAGTTCCTCATTATGGGGGACATTAACTTATGGTTGGGACACAATGAGGATGCGGCCGCACTGAGTTACAATCTGCTCTATTAGATCTGGGATTCGAAACAATTGGTTAATGTGCCCACCCATTGTTTGGGACATACCCTAGACTGGGTTGCCTGTCATCAGGTTGACACAACTGATTGATTTGTTTCAGCATAGCCAAATGGTGCCAAAATAATAGGCAAAACCCACCTCCACATTAAACTTGACTCAGCTACTCACCTCCCATCATGTGAATCACTCGCAGCTAAGCTGCCCACTGCCAAGTCCCAAACGATATCCATTCACCTACTTTACGGACCACCTGGACCCTTAGGATCCTTCGAGGAAGACCTCAGCGCCACCCTCACCAACAACTTAAAAAATTCCTCCCAGTGTCTCATCCTGGGGAACTTCAACCTAGGCTACAAAGACCCTAAAGACCACCAGGCCACCCTGATCAGTAACACTCTGTCTGAACTAAGCTTCACACAAAAAGTATCTAGCCCCACCCATAACAAAGGGAGAACCCTTGATTGGGTAGCAGAACATAACTGCTCGGCATCCATCACTAATAACTCCCCTCAATCCTGGTCTGACCACCAACTCATTTCCTTCTCCCTTGAAGCCTCGAGCCCCATCACCAACAATGTACTAGCCTCAGCCATCCCCACGAGAAGTAAGAAAGATATCACTGGAAAAATTGATCCCTCTCATCCTCCCATCGCTCAACCAATTCCCTGCCACTTCCATCCCCCACAACCTCATTGAAGGCTACAACAAATCCATTTGCACAGCATTAGACTCCATTGCACCACTCAAACTAAGAAAGTGCAAACCGAAAAAGCACCTTAACCAATGGTTCTCCAGCCACCTTAAAGTGCTCAGACTGGAAAAATGCAAAATGGAACAAGCCTGGAGACAGTCTCCCACAGACCATAACAAGACAATCCTCAATAAAATAACGTACAACTACAAAAAAGAAATCATAGCTGCCAAACAAGAATCCTATAATCCGAGAATTGCACAAGCCAATTCCAGCTCCAAAGAGCTGTTTACGATCATCAAAGAATTGGAAACACCAGTGCTAACTCCAGACACCTGCGTGAAGGATAAACAATGGTGCACTAGTGTCCAAAATACCCTCAATAATAAAATCACAGGGCTACAAATCAAAATTAAAAATAAGAAAGAATCCATGGCCAAACTATCTAACCCCACCAACATAAAGCCCCAAGCGCCTCATCCACAACCCCCCACCCAACCCCGCTCACTTCAGCTTCTCCAGAGTCTCTCCTTTTAGAAGTGGAAAAAATCATTCTCAGCCTAATACCATCTAACTGTCAGGGCGACCTCCCCCCCCACAAATCATTAAAGATGCGGCAAGAGAACTCTCGCCATTCATCTCTAGACTCATCAATGTCTCCTTCCCTTCAGGTACAGTCCCCAGCAACCTCAAAGAGTCTTGGGTCCTACCCCTCCCCAAAAAACCCTCTCTTGACCCCTCCATTCCCACCAACTACAGACCCTTTACCACCTTCCCATTCCTACTCAAGATACTAGACAAGACAGCATACCTACAAATCCAAAAACACCCTGAAACAAACCACCTCCTAGGGATCCGACAATCAGGCTTCAGACCCCAACACGGGACAGAAACGGTCCTTATTGATCTGAAGGCTCAAATTGACACCCTCAGAGATAATGGGAAAACTGCTTTATTACTTCTCCTGGACCTCTCCGCAGCATTCGATCTAGTCGATCACAAAATCTTATGGATTCAGCCGCCCACTTTTCCCAAGAAGCCATCGGCTGGATTGAGTCATTCCTCAGCAACAGATCCATGCGTGTCTTCTCCACCTCTGCTGCCGCCGACCCCATCCCCATCACATGTGGAGTCCCACAGGGCTCTTGCGTCTCCCCTACACTGTACAACATGTTCACGAAGCCCTTGTTTGACGATCTAGATGGCCTGGGTATCACCTACACTAACTATGCTGATGATACACAGATCCTCATCCCGTTGACGGGAGACTACAACCATGATTTGGCCTTGGTGAACAGGGTGTTCCTCATCCAGGCATGGATGGCCTTGCACAGTCTATCCTGAATGATGACAAGACTGAACTCCTCATCCTAGGGTCCACTGCAAACCTAACCAAACTAGACCACAATTGCGTCAACTTCATTATAGACGGGAACACGATCAAGGTAGCCAAAGAAGTGAAAACCTTAGGAATATACATCGACTCATCCCTCTCCTTCCATAAACAGGTTAGCTCCATGGCATCCTCCACGGCCTACACATGTAAGCTGATAAGAGCAGCCAAACCCTTCCTATCCACCCAGAGCTGCATTACGCTAGCCAGAGCCCTGATATTATCAAAACTGGACTACTGTAATGCCCTCTACTTAGGAGCCAGCAAGCAAGTTACCAACAAAATCCAGACACTACAGAACAACGCTCTCAGAGCAGCACTCCGCATCCCCAGGAGAGAACACATATCCAACATTAGAAGAACCCATAACTGGCTCAACACCACAGACAAAATCCTGCTTAAAGTAGCCTCCCTAACACACAAATGCCTCAACAACGCCGCCCCATGCTATCTAGCCGATAGAATAAGTAAACACCCCCCACAACAGACCCACCAGAACCTCCAACGCAAATCTGCTCACAGTGCCCAGGTTCAAATGCACCAAAATGTGTGGCAACAGCTTCCAGGTGAAAGCTGCCCAACCCTGGAACTCCCTCCCACCCACCTCAGGACACCCCAAACTTACACACACTTTAGGCGGAACTACATCCAGTGGATAAAGAACAAGGACCACTAATACTACTATCCCAACTCACTGCTACATACCATATAGTATGCTGATTTGTAATCTTGTAAACTACATGCTTTTTTGCTTGCCTGTAAATCTATTTGCCTCATTATAACTTGTAAATTCTTGTACATTTTTGCCCCTTTTGTAACACCGTAATGCATAGTAACGTGTAACCAAGCTGTGAATAACCTTGTTGCTCCTGCGCCCTCATACCCACGGGTCTGGTGCGCAATACAAATGAATAAACTAAACTAAACAAAACCATGTCCCTGGTCGACCATTCCTTTGTGGAATTCACAGTGCTGGCAAATTTTCCAATGAAAATGAAGGATATGAATAAAGTGGGGGCTCTATCCAGAGATATTAAACATATCTCAGTGGAGAGAGTCAAACCCATGCTTGCCTCTCAGGGGTCAAAACTGGACCTGACCTCTCCTGAGGACATTGCAGACTCTATTCTTGCAAGTATCGAAGCGGTGGCTGATACGCTTGCACTGTTAAAGAGGAAATCATATAAACGGAGTACCAAACGTAACTTCTGGTTTTCCCTGGAGTTAAAATCCCTTAAGAGTACTACTTTGAAACTCTTTTACATTTGGAAAGCCAAACTAACTGGGTCAACTCTATCTGCATATGAGACGGCGGCCAGATCCTATAAAGCAGCCATTTTGGAAGCAAAAACTAACTTTTTTAATGAGAGGATTAGGAATGCTCAGACTGACACCAGGGAGCTATTTAAAATACTAAAGGAACATGAAACAACGTATATGGTGGACTCCGAACGACTGGTCAAGGATAGGACTTGGTGTTCAGGAATCCAGCAGTCTATGCATGAGAAACTTAGTAGGATTCGAGCAGATATTGACATGAAACAAGCTACTTTATCTGGTGCCGACAATTTGAACTTAGGCTGGGTCTTTGAGAGATGTCCTTCTATTCCTAGCTTTAGTTTTAATACCATCTCAATTGATGAATTGGAATTGATCATAAATCAATTAAAGGCCACTAAATGCAAGAATGAAATGTTGGCGACCATGATTATTAAAACCTGTTCTCCTACTTTATTCGCCTCTATCTGTACATTTATTAACACTTCCTTGGAGACGGGAGTCGTGCCACAAACCTTAAAAAAGGCTTAGGTGACACCAGTATTTAAAAAAAAAAACTGTCTTTCTACCGATATTCCTAATATATTTAGGCCTATCACGAACACACCGTTCCTCTTGAAAATCTTAGGTCAGGTGGCCTATCAACAGATATCAAAGAATGTGAAGGAGTATCCCATTCTTAATGATTTTCAGTCAGGCTTTAGGGCCGGATTTGGCACAGAGTCAGCACTCCTAGAACTTAAATCTAAACTTCTTCACCATATGGACAATGGGGAGGCCTCCTTTCTTATGCTATTGGATTTGTCAACATTCAACCTGGTGGATCATCACATCTTAGCCACCAGGTTGGGCGAGGTTGCCAATTTCTCCCCTGAGGCGACTCAGTGGATGTTGTCTTTTCTTAGCAACAGAGAAAGTTGTGTATTTGGTCCGGAAGCAGAAGCTGCACCTATGATTGTCAGCTTTGGGGTGCCTCAGGGCTCCTGTACATCGCCTTGTTTATATAACTTCTTCACTGTTCCATTCTTCGCGATGTTAGAACATGAGGGGGTTATTTTTATGAACTATGCGGATGACAGACCATGTATCATCCCTCCCTCTCTCTGGGAATCATGACCTGAATGAATTACTGATCAATAAAACCTACAAGTTGATTGAGTCATGGATGTTTCAGAACAAACTAGCTTTGAACCTTTTAGTTGTTGGCTCGTCTAATATGCTACGAAAACTGGGTACAGCATATGAAGGCTTCCATATAGGAGATGTCAAAATCTGTCCTCTTAAGAAAGTAAAGGCGTTGGGGGTCGTGTTAGACCAACATTTTACTATGAAGCCTTATGTTTCTAGTATTGTCTCATCATGTTCCTATTATATTAGACTACTGGCTCATCTTAGGCCCCTGATCTTACAGACCAACGCAGAGACGATAGCAAGGGCAATAATAGGAGATAAGATTATTGCTCGACTGATCGAATTAATAAGTCTATCTGTAAGAAACTGGAGGTAGTACAAAATGGAACGGTAAGGGTGGTATTGGGACTCTCTCGTAGAGACCATGTAACTATGGGAAGACGCTCACTTCATTGGGTTCCAGTGGAAACCAGAATTCAGTTTAGAGTCCTGGTTATCACCCAGAAGTGCAGACAGCACAAGATACCGGCATACATGCGAACCCTACTCACTAAAAAAGTCACAGTAGACTGCTGATGTCGAATAATCAGGATGTCTTACTGGCTCCTAGATGCAGAACTGGGAAGGCTCTTTATGTGATCGCTCCCAGGCTATGGAATGAACTGCCTGTAAGAAGCATCAAATCCACTGATATGTTCAAAAAGAGGCTAAAGATTTTACGGTTTGCTTAGATTTCATCATGGATTCGGACTACTGCACCGTTTTTCCGATACTCTTACTGAGGCTTTTGTGTTTTTTGTTATGAGTCGGTCTGCGCCCTAAAGCGTACGGGTCTATGTGAATGCGTTACAAATTTAATAAAGTAAAGTATATGTGATCAGATGGTGTGGGGACTGATAGTTGGTGTTTCCTGCTCGTTGTTATTCTGATAGCTTGCTAATTCTCACACAGTTCTAGGTCCTTTGGGTACGAGTCCACTCACAAATTGCTTTCTTTGCATAAACCAGGCCTTGCTGTGAGATAATCTGCGGACAATCGTGCTTGTTGCTTCACAAACAGCCAGACTTTTCGCTATCCTTTATTAACTGGCTGATATTGTGTACCTCTACATAATACTGGGTTGCCAACCTACTAGAATGCTGAGGTGGTAGCCTGCACTTATTTTGCGCACAGGATTTGTGACTGGTAAGGTGTGGAACACATATGCTATAGATGGTTAAGGGTTACTGTGAGGGGTCCTCCTTGTACCCCTTCCAGGGCTTACATCACAGTGTGAATTTAAGTTATTTCTTTAGCTCGGTTTGTTTTTCCCCTGGTCCATACTGCTAGGCAAGCAAACTGCTTTATTATATAGGTATCATGATTCAGCCAGACGTAATATGGACAGTGCAAACCGTTTGTGAAAAGCCTTAATCCTTTTTAAGTTTTCCCTAGCCAGAACTAAGTCATTGGTGGTTTCCGAGGTTAGCCCGTTCAGTAAAAAACTACAAGTTCCTGGATAGTATTGTCAAAAATGTTTACTTTAACTCATTCATGCATTTGAGGCAGACCATCCAGGTGCTGTTCTCGTGGTTGGATACCCACGTGTCTGGAAGGAGACTGAAAGGTCTCCCATCATAAGGTATGCCAGACGCTAGAGCATTCTCTGTTAATATGCTCAACGTGGCATATGACCACAATTACACGGCAGGCAAGACTGACTTGGGGTTGACATCAGTAGCGTAAGCAGGGTATGGCGGGGAAGAATTTGCACCAAATATGAAGTGTGCTTTATGGTGGCATGCACCATTTTACAGAAAGCACTCTTACATTTTTGGTCACCATGGGCCGAGTGCATTCCTCTTAGGTCGAGTATGTAATCTAAAGCACTTGCTCTGTGTAGGTATAGTGGGATTTTTAAGGATTTTGTGAGGCCTAAGTCAAATCCACTAGAAGAATCGAAGAGCTAAATGTGCTGTATTCAGATACACTGTTTAAAGTCTTTCTTGTAGGGTGGGTTGTCCTATTCACAGATTTTCTTTTTGACTGAAGGTGTCATTGAACTTCCATATTATTCTGGAAATCTGCCACAGTTTTCCCACAATCCTTTGTCTGAGGCTAGACAGACACTTAATTCTGTGGATGTTTGGTGGGCCCTCTACTTCTGCCTTGCACGACCAAGACTGTCTAAAACCAAAGTCAGGCAGACTTGCAGAAATTTCATAGTTTAAAGTTTCTACCACCGATGTTCAGGTATCCAGAGCATTCAGTACTCTGTGGGTCATGTCCTGCATTTCTGATGGCTGCTCCATTCGGGGCTTACTCTTTTAAGGTAGAAATATGAAATATGTGCAACGACAACATCTTGGAATTGTCCCTGTTTCACTTCCCTGGCAGTTTTGAGTGTGGCCACTTGGTTCTCACTGCATACCTTTTGCAGACATTATTCCCTGGAATCCACCCCCAGATCTGATACACAATTTGGATCAAATCTTCTCAAGGTTCTGTTTGGATAAGATCTATTCAGCATTTTCTTTACCTTTTAAGCATGCTCATGTGTGGATAGTCCCTCATGGGTGTGTGGGAAGGGAACTGGATATACTGAAAATTACACATTTTAGCCTTGGTGACTAACATGCTCCTAGTCCATTGTTTCTTTGGCCCCTCTCTCCTTCCACTATAAAACAATTATTTACAGTCCTTGTATTGCTCAATAACAAAAAGGTCTGATTTGGGGAGCCAGGGAAGCATTTGAGGGAGCAGAGTAGTGAGATCATTGTCTGACCCAACCCATCATCCTTCAGATGTTGATATACCGAGTACGATTATACTGGTTGATTTTATTATTTCTTATTCTCCCACTAAATGACTCCTAATTCTAGATACTGCATTAAGCAATCTTTGGTGACCAGAAGCCCCAATAGTGGAAACAAATCTCAGAATCCTGGTGGACAATGAGCTAACACTGGAACGTCAAGTTAACTCGGTAGTAAAGAAATGCTTCTTCCACCTAAGATCGGCTATTACCCGTTCTCACTTTTCCCCACAGAGCCTTCACGCTTATCTTACTTGTCATGTCAAGAATGTCAAGAATAGATAATGCCAAAAGCATTTTACTCGGCATGCCTGACTACCTCCCCGAAAACAAACTACAACAATTCCAGAATGTAGCAGCAAGACTCCTTCTAAGACTCAACAAGAGAGAACACATCACACCACTACTAAGATCACAAAACTCGCTACCTGGATCTATTTCAATACACCTTGCATTATTCTCAGAGCAATTCACGGCCATGGAGCAGAATTTCTACAAGACAAAATCTCCATCTAAAGACCAAACCGAACGCTGAGGTCTAGCAACAATGTTAGTCTGGAACTCCCTCCTTAAGGGAATCCGCACACTAGAGGAACACTTTTCCTTCAGGAAAGCAGTAAATACATGCCTTTTTAATATGCCAAGCTAACTAGCAAGCCATACACCGTTGTCAAATGGAGACCACACACAGTTTACTATGGCACACTCTGTTTCAGTTACTCAACAAGCTACCTACGCGACTGAGACTTAACTGGATGCCACAAGGATTGCACTATTTCCCCCCACTAACCCACCGAAACCATTCATACTCCTGCAAACATACCACAAACAAACCAACTCTACCACGCCCACACAACACCTACAACCCACAACACCTACAGCACTGACAACACATAGCAGAACTCCTCCAATAACTCGCACATTTTCAACATGGCCAATGCATCCTTACACCATGGGCACACAAGTCCTGCTGCGTGGATGCAAACGCCTTACATGCCAACCAACCCACACCCACCTAGAAGCAAACCCATGCACACTGATTGTTTTTTTTTCAAACTAAAACTACCAACAACATAGCAAAAGCAGGTGTGGGCTCTGACACTTTTCACTTGCAAACCAAGCCCTCTTATTTTCAGATACGCCAAAGAGCACCTGGAGACTATGCAAATGGCAGTGGTGTGTGGTATAAATCGCACGATATTCAAAGCAGAAAACATGCTTATTCACATCCCCAATCATTGCAAAAGCCATCAAAGCACCAATTGTTTATTTCAATGAGGTGATCTCGAAAGCAGACTGGTGTTTGGAGAGAGTATATTACCTCGTCATCTTCAACAGCTCAATTGTTCGTGCAGATTAGACCTCAACTGGATTCTCACAGTGAATAAGCTGTGGTCTTCCATTGTACTACTATTTATGTTGCCATACTTTTCAGCTAAGGGCTTGGTCATCCTATCACTGAGTTGCTGTGTAGATCAAGGTAAAAGGCAGTGGATTCATAAGCTGGAATATATGGAGTACATCTCCGACTAGGTAAGCAGTCTTTAGCAGGTAAGTAACGTTTTTGACAAGTTTTTTTTCTGTATTTCAAAAAACAACAAATAAAACAGCTTATTTCAGTTGATCCGTTTTCTCCCTCTTCTTTAACAAAATGTTAAGTACAAATCGAGCCATGATTTTCCAACATGCCTTTACACTACCTGTAGTGTTGTAACTCCTTTAAGCAACTAAGTTTAGAGACTTGAACCTATTTGGACATGAAAGTGCTCTACACTCATTTTTCATATATTCTAAAACTGGTGCCAAACTGCTGTGACGGGTAGAAGGTAGAACTCGGTCTCGGTCAAGTGAGCATGATTAACAATCGTTTTATGAACAAAAAGAAAGTCGCTCAGCTAGCCCTATTGCTACAGTGGGGTTCCCTATCTACGAAAGAAAATAACAAAGGTGCTCGTCAGGATGTCTTACACAACACAACTTGTCCTCTCTCCAGACCTAAATTACCTAACTGGCCCTACCACTGTAAAAAAATAAGCAAGAAAAGTAGTACAGATGAATACTCTGACTTAGTTGTTGGGTGGTGCTTGACTCTCTTCCACTGAATATATTTTGAAATGTCCTTTTTTCAGCTTCTGAGGCTTTTGGCACTCGTCACTGTTCTAACACCAATCTAAAATGTCTTGTAGAAAGGTGCAATTATTACTCTTGTTTGCTTTCTCAGCACAGTATTTATAATCTAAAGAAAAGACCAGTGAACTCTTCCCCTTAGAGTTTCGTAGACTTCAATTATGATGGTTCTCAATAGTTATTTAACTCCAAATGAACAGGGCAAATTGTTGGACACTTTCATAGACTCTTGACAATCCTTAAAAGTGGATTTCCCCCTTTGTTATATTAGATTTTGTAGCATTGAAGGTAATGTTTGATAGCCCCTTTGACTCTCCCCTTCGGAGCAGTTCACCTTCTATTTTGGAGGTAATTCCTTGTGACCTTCTGTGGACCTAGGGACTCTGCTTCCCAGTGTTGGTTAAAGTTCATGAGTTTTATTAATGTTTCATTAGTGATTCGGACCTTCATTTCTCTTCCATGTAGTGTTCCTTGACCAACTATCCTCTTTGTATGTACCCTTTTCGGATCTCCTCCTTGCTTTATTTGTCTGGTAACCAGTTCTTGGATTTTTTGTATCCTCTGGGTTCCTTTTATCCTGAGGAGTATTGTTCCCCTTCTTGGGATATGAAGTGGGCATCTTCACTGGGGCGAATTGCTTGCCTGTTCCATCCAGGAGTCTGTCCTGATACATTCTGGTTTCACCATCACTGTCTCGTGGTCAATGCTGGATTTTACTTTTATGGACTTCATTGATTCACGGTGCGTCACCTTTTCTCAACTCTCATGCTGGACTTGCTTTGCTTCTTGTACTCATGGTGGCCCTGAATCATGCTGTTCCCATCTTCATCTTGTATCCTGGCTTGCAACATTATGTATTACTTCTGACTTCTGCAATTGTATTCTCTCTCCCCTCTTGCTTCTCCACTCTTTTTTGACTGCTTACTCTCTGTTCTCTCCTCCCATCCCCTCTCCATTTTCCTATCTCCTCACCTTACTTTCTTCTATGCACTTACTCTATCAGAAATGTCCCTGGACCTAGTATGATAGCAACCTCGTCTGTCACTCCCCCATCCCCTTACTGCCCCCATCCCCTCCCTCCAGCCCTATCTGAAACGTTTCAGGCCTAGTATGATAGTCGCTTGTTTTGTTCCTCCCCTCCCTTTCCGCACCCCTCCCCCTCACCGTTTGTTTTTCTCCGGCTCTACCAGAAATGTCATGAGGCCTAGTATGGTAGTCACCTGTCTGTTTCCTTTTCCTTCCCACTCTACCTTCCTTATCTATGTCTTAGCTCTTGCACTATCTGAAATGTCGTCGGGCCGAGTATGATAGTTAATTTCACATCCTTACTGTTCATGGCCTGTAAGAATGTCGTTGTATTTTCCCTTGTTCCCTCCCTTGCCTTGAAAGCGCGTTGAAACACATAGGTGCTATACAAATAAACTATCATATCATCCCCTCTGGACAACCTTTATACATGCACTTTTTTATTGGGTGTTTTAACCTGGAAGGAAGTTTTTGGCATCCCCTTTGGTTCTCCTCTTCTGACCAATTCAGATTCCTATTGGGACAATTTCTGGTGGTCTCTCAAGCACCTTGGCACTCTGCTCCCCGGCTTTGATGAAGGTTGTTTAGCTTTTCTGTATAAGGTTGATTACCTGGGCATGTCAGACCTCTGGATCTCCACTCTGTATCTCTTGCAGGCAAAGTAGCCTGTTCGCCTAGACCTCTCTTGAGTCTCCTCTTCTCTTTTTGACTCATACCCACTTTTGGGTTGTACTTCCCTCCCCCCCTTGAGATATTTCTCTTGTGTGGTTTTCTAAGGGTCCCCTCACTCAGGAGGGATATTTGTCCACCTTCCTCTGCAACTCTCATCTGTTCGGTCTGACCTTACACCCACTTTCTAGGGTATAAACGTTTGGCTCACCTCCTTGGGGATTTGGTTTGTGTTCTGTTTTCTAGGGAGCTGTAACAAATTCAGGGAATGTGTCCCTTCTCCCCAAGGGGGAGCCACCACCTTTGAAACTGGGGATGTGAACCTGCTATGCAAAACCTTCCCTGTAGGTTTGGGCAAGCAGAAGCTCACTGGGGGGGACCCCTCCAGCTTAGGGGAAAAGGACCCCCAGGTAAAGCAAACTGTACCTTCTCCCTTAAACCCCATGTCCAACAGGGTTGCTGCACACATGCACATTGATCATATTGTTACAAAAGTGGGCCCTTTAAAAAATGCTGGATCGGGTTTCTGACACCTCTGGAACCAGAGTTCCATGACCAATGGAAGTCCTTTTTCACATTGTGAAGCGGAGCATTTAAGGAACAAGCCTGTTACTTGCGGGGTTGGTGGAGCCGTGGCAGAAGAGGGCGACAGCCTGAAGGAGGCCAGCAAAAGGGACTGAGCTCCCCTGCAGGCAGGGCCACGACATGTACATGGTAGGCAGAGAGCTAGCGCAACTGTGATAATTCCAGGAAAGCTGGGGATTTTTATCCCTGAGGTCTTAGGGAGAGAGAGACCACACTGCAACCTAAGCGGCAAACCAACAGGGCTGAAACGAGTTGTCTGAGCAAAGACGAAGACGACGGTAAACCATGAAGAATGGTGCCAAGCCGGAACAAGCAACCGCCTTCCCCGGCGACAAACCCTGCGAAAGCCCAGGCACATGGGTCACATCAAAGGGAGGGAGGATAGCAACCTAGCTCCATGGAGCACCACAGGAGAAGCCAAATGCTACACTAGAAAAACAAATTAAGAGGTGCCCCGGAGGGCCTAAAAACAAACGGGAACCAAAAGAAAGACCCAAAGAAGGGGAAAAAGAACACCAGACCCAGGGGGAGCTACTATAAAATGGAAAGTGAGCAAACAGCCCCAAGTGCTGAATTTGAAATACATAACTTGGGGTGAGGGAGGAATAGGGGGCTGTGAACTAAAGCATGAAATAAGTGACCAAAAGTCTGAGCGGAACAGACAAATACAAGGATTGTAAATAACCAAGACTTTGCTCAAAAGGAACTTCAGGAGGGGGTTACTAGAAACCGAAGAGTAGGACAAGCCGTGCCGAAAGGCTGAATGATATGATATGGCATTTATAACGCGCCTATACACAAGTGTTTCAAGGCACGACGAGGCAAGGGAGGGGAACAAGGGGACATACACGATCCTACTGGGCCAGGTGTCATTCAGATCGTGCAAATGCGTCGGAAGGGAGGAAAGGAAAGTGCAGTACATGGGAATAGATAAAAACAATAAAGAAAATAGCAGCCAGCATGTGGTAAGTGCGGACATCAGGTATCAAGGTCTGGTGTGGGGACTGTAGGGATACAGAAGTCCCCAAGTGCGGGGGTTGCCAGGTGGGCAGTGCAGGTGTGTGACGCTGGCCGGACAGGGACCTGGGCCCGGGATCAGAGGGTGTCGAGGTAGCCAGTGCAGTACCGGTTTCAGCCAGGAGGTCAGCAGAGGAGAGGAAGAGAGAAAGCAGAAGCAAAGAGAAAGGTTTTGAGGTGTTTCCGTAACCGGAGATGGTTCTCCTCAAGTTTAAGGGAGGCAGGGAGGCTGTTCTAGAGGGAGGCACCAGCCAAGGAGAGAGATCTACCACCAACTCATTGCTTGGAGAAGCGACTGACCCTCGGGGAGTTGGAGGCAGATGAGCGAAGAGCTCGAGAATTAAGATATTTAGGAAGAGCGAGTTGGAGGTATTGAGGCCCCAGATCCCAGAAGGCCTTGTGGACGATGCAGAGGGTTTTTAACTTAATCCTCGCAGCCACTGGGAGCCAGTGCAGAGATTTCAGTCCTGGAGGGATACGATCCCTGGGCTTGAGGCCAAGGACAAGTCTCCCAGTCCTGTTCTGGATGAGTTGCAGAAGGCAGAGAGAACTAGGCAGATTTAGAAAGAGGCTGTTGCAATAGTCCAGCCTAGAGAGAACCAGAGCTCTGGAGACAGTGAGTTTATGGGGGAAGGAGAGGAAAGGCAGAATACCTCTGAGTGGGTGCAGCTGCTATTGTGACTTCTTGGAGATGTCAGAGATGTGATGAGAGAAGGAAAGTGTGGAGTCGAATATGACCCCGAGGTTTTTGGCTTTGCAGGTGGGAACGGGAAGAGGACCAAGAGAGGCCGGCCAGAGAGCAACAGGAAAGGAGGGAGCGGGTGTGCCGATGAGGAGAATCTCAGTCTTACTGGCATTAAGGCAGAGGTCATTGGTGGCACACCACTCCTGGATAGCAGACAGACATTCAGAGATGAGGAGGAGGTATAGGGTAGCCTGAAAATGAGCTGAGTGTCATCCGCATAGCACTGAAAGTTGGGGCAGAGAGTGGCGATGCGGTGGGTAAGCAGTGCCAGGTATTGGTTGAACAGCCAGGGCGAGAGGTTAGACCCCTGGGGGACACCACAGGTAGAGAAAAAGGTAGCGAAGAGGAAGGACCCCAGTTGGACCTGGGAGGGTCGGTCAGAGAGGAAGCATATGCCTTAGGAAGGTGACTGACACTTGACAGCCTGGATGGATTGGCAACAAGTTCTAAACCCAGTCTAGATTACACCCCGCAGTCAAGCACTGCAGATGGATACCTGTAAGAAGATGTATGAAGGTGACTCTCTTGGTCCCATGCATGTGTATAACCTACCTGATATCCGACCGCCTGGCAGGGTGGACCAAGAACAAGGGAAGAAACATGGAAAACGTTCTAAAAGGAAGTTCATCCAGTAAGAGCTGACCTACCAGACTTAAGCAAGTCTTTGTAGAGTAACCCAAAAGTTCATTCTTTGTGCCCTTGATTTGGTATTTAGTGGCTTGAATTGTGCAAGAAGGCTAAAACCTAGTGGGCCAAAACAAGCATTCTTTTCTTCGCAATTTTGAGACGAAACTCAGGACACACGGTTTTCGTTTTTAACTATATTTCAAGCTAAGAACCTGAGTGTGCAAAAAAGACTCTTTCTCAAGAGACACTTTTGAGGGGGTGTGAGGAGGGGCGGGGAGGAGTGGTCACTCACCAACCAGCAGAAGCCACAAAAGAAGAGAGAGAACCGCTTCTCTAGGCCAAGTTTTTCTTTCTATTATTTAGTAGTAGGGTCAATTAGATAGAGGACTAGATGTGTTTGTATGACATCCTGACGAGCACTGTTTATTGTTTTGTATGATTAGTGAACCTCTGCCATAGAAATGGGATCAGGTAAGTATTTTCTTTAAGTTGCACAAAAACTAAGCATTGAGCCAACATTGTGCAGTTGCTGCTTCCTATCTGACTTACCACAGGTCCCTTTTGTCATAAGCGATATGACTTTCCCTTTCTTCGGTCTGAAGCGGGTGACTTCAAAGGGTGCATCGGGCCTCTGAGTTATGATATACTGAACTCCCCATGGCCTGCCATGGAGTTCACCCACCCTCCTCCCTCTCTGGCTCACGCTCTGCATACCTGCTGTTGTTCTAAGGTTTTCTCTTCTGGGGGGCTGCTCGCTCTGTCTGTGGCAGTCTGCTCCTCTCCGGCATGCCGGTCTTCAACCGTGTTGGCAGTGGGTTGGCTCTCGGACAGAGAGACGGGAGCCTAATGCCTCCGGCGCTACTGGGCTCCACAGATTTGTGCAAGCTCTCTGCCCACCACGTACAAGCTGGGGTCCTGCCTCCAGGTAGTGTTGGCTCTGCACGGCAGCATCCGCTCAGCACTTCTTTCTTGTAGTCAATTGGCTTCGTTAATCTCTCTCTGCATTTAAGGGGATGATTCTTTATATACGATGTCTTTAGGTGAGAGACATAGTCCATTTTGTTCTGGGATTGCAATTCAAAGGAGGTGTCAGCATTCGCACCAACCATTTGTAAAGGCCGCATTAAGTAATTTCTCTGTTACCATATATGCCAAGAACACTGGGGTCATTGGGTTTAAGGGAGATCTTAAAATATCTGTCGTCCTTGTCCCCTAAGGTGGGGTCACTCACAGTGCGATCCTTCTTGCCCAACACCCTCAGGTGTGTTTTGAGTAGCAGGCTCACCTCCCTAGTCTCACAGGGGGCGACTCCCTCTTGAGAAGAAGACACGAATTCCCTGGATTCATCATACAGCACAGAAATTCTTATGGCTCTCTCTGACGCATTCAGTTAACATCTTCATCGTTGTTATGTTCCACACCTTTGTCAACCAAATCGGAGCAGCCTGGATGGAGCTTGCGTTCCATATTGAGACAATTACTAGCTTAAGCTGCTAACAGTAAATGAGTGGCTGGTACTCCTTCTATTTCAAATAGAGAGAGATAAATATCATGTGTTAATCGAAGTATGATCTATTTGTGATAGTTCGGAATGTCAATATCACTGCTCCTTTCCGTATAGTGGGGTGCAGCACACAGTGTCAAATTTGACAGTATCGGAATCTCTCCCCCACCCCTAAACTCAGAGACCTGCTTAAATCGCTCAGATGTTTTGATTACACCTTTCATAAACCAGTCCCTTACTTTAGTGCATCCCATTGTTACCCACGCATCAAAAAATGTATTTGTCTGGGTGGAAATATCGCAATTCTCTTGAATTGGTGTAAAGGGAAGGGATGAGAGCAAAACTCTGACATTGTGTGACTTCATCCCAGCCCTCCATAGTAGCCTTCATAATCAGATCACTGCATACATTCGGGGCTCTGATGCTTCGTCAACCGTAGCTGCTTCCACTATGTATCCCAGATATGGATTGTTTTCCAGGTCTAATTTTATTCAATTCAGTGACCACTTTCAGTTGAGATGCTAATTAGGATCTGTAGAGGTCCAGACACGCCATAACACCTTTAGCCTTATGGTATAAGGAATATTCTTCATTGTGTCCTGTTATTTTACCACCCCAGGTACTTTTCAATACAATGTCCAGGGTATGACGTGTGTTGCAAGGATTGAGTATAGAGATTGCCAGGAATAAGTATAGGAGACTGGGAGAATTTTAATTTCACCTATAGAGATCGTACCCAACCAAATAACTCTCTTGCCATTGTATGAAGAATGGAATTGGAACCTGTAGTTTCTGTGTTTTAATCTCCTTTGGGCCATTGACCGTAAGAGTGTTTCTTGCAAAGCCACAATCTGTTGTTTCTGTGCAGCTAGCAAAACTTTCATTAGGGGCGTGCAATATTGAATGACCGAAAGCTGTACTTTGCCCTTGCACCAGCCCTAGGTAATAGTAGAGCCTAGCCATTAGCTTGTGGGCCCTTGTCTCACTCAAGAGCCTGTTATTTTTAACCTCTTCCAACATCTTTAACGTTCCAAGCCAAATATGTAAATCCAATACATGAACATGGAAAAGTCATAGATGCCATACCCTTCCCCTACCTTCTGATCGATTTAGGCAAAGGTCAAGCATTGTCTTGGCCTTGAGCTTATAGTGGACATACAGACGGTTTCAGATGACAGAACAATAACCATTTAGTGTCATCATATTCCAGCTCCCCTCTGGTTTGTGTCACTCTACAGACCCCACTATGAGTGAAATAATCAAAGTTGAGACAGCTCAGAATTAACTGAAATAGGTTACACCTTCCAAGCACTATAAGGGTGCTTCAAACATCTGATATACATAAAAGTAGCCCAGACAGAGCTCTAGGAGCAATGAAACCCCTTATGTACACAGAGGTATATTGCATTAATGTGCGCTGTCCTGTAGTATCTTAGATCTCTTGGTTTGCTATCTGGACTCCACCCTCTGTTCCCTCAGAGAAGTAAAAGAGGTGGACTCTTTTCCAGCTTCCACTGAAGATGAACACCAAGCAGCTTTGCTCCTTCTTTTGGTGGGAACTACGTTGTCATTTATCAGTTCATTTTAAACTTTCTGCCAAACGGATAGGTACATTTGTATAGCAGATTTGTTTCTTCAAAAGGTTTTTTTTTTTTTTTAAACGTATTTTATTGATTTTGGTGGGAAAAAAAAGAACGTGCAATACAACGAGAAATCAAACGGTGGTTCAAACAAGGGAGGGGACGGTGCAAGGGGGACAGGGGAGGGGGAGGGAACAAACAAATCAACAGTCTTCATGTTGCAGCGAACTTACAGTGGACGGATGGGTTAGGGCCTGCGACCCAAAGTTTCAGGAAGCAGGAGGGGTCGCAGACAAGGGCTGTCCTTCCAGTGCTGGCGTCAGGGGATAGTGCCAGTGTGATGCTACGAGATTTCAGGGGGGTTTGTGGTCGGCGCTGAAGCGTATGTCTCTGAGGAGGGCCTTCCATGATTCCAGGGTGCCGCACTCGGTTTCGCCGCTTGACGTGATTCCTTCCTGCCAGGCCCTGGTTTCAGCTACTGTCCATCTCTCGAGTTCTTTGAGCCATCGTTCATGCCTGGGGCCCGACGGCGTCTTCCAGGCCATTGCAATTGTTCTCTTAGCCAGGATGCATGAGATGTCCATTAGTCTGACAGCATGCTTGGACTTGCTAGGTCTGGGGTAATTCCCCAGGAGGCACTTGCCGGGGGTCCATTCGTACCTCGTCATTCCGGCGTCCATGCAAGTCTGTTTGGCTTTGGACCATAGTGTCATCGCCTTAGTGCAAGTCCAGAACATGTGGATCATGTCCGCTTTATCATTCCCACACCATGGGCATGCAGTGGAGGATGTCTTATTGAAGGAGGCGACCCTGTGTGGGGTCATGTATGTCCTATACAGGACGTTCAGTTGAATCTGGCCGAATCTGGTATTCCTGGACACTTTTTTGGGAAATATTAGCGATCTCTCCCATTCTTTATCCGTGATCGGGGTCCCAAGGTCCGCTTCCCATTTCGCCCTCAGATCTTCGCCTTTAGGGTTAGGTTTTTCGCATAGTCTGCTGTAGAGCCTGGAGACTGGTCTCCAGCCATCCGAGAGGTCATGCATTTCTTGAAGTAGAGGGTCAGGGGAGGGTTCCTCCGGCCAGCCGGTCCATTGTTTCTTGGCAGTCTGTTTAAGGCGGTGGTACCAGAGGAACTGGCCCGGGGGTATTCCTTCGGCGGCCTTAAGAGATTCAAAAACCCTGAATTCCCCTTCCTCGTACATGTCGCCCCATGTGTATATGCCGGCTTCTTCCCACCTCCTTGCTGTGGAGAGGTCTGCATCCGTTCGGCAGGTGTCTGCTAAGATGGGGTTATCCGGAGAATATGGGTGTTGTACTCGCCTGATGTAGCAGGACCTGGCCCATATCTTCCTTCCCAGGTCAATCACTTGTGAGGTGACCAGGGATTGCCGTGAGGGGTGCCACAGGGTTTCCTTGGGGATCACATTGTTCGAGGATTGCCTCAGTAGTTCCGTCTCAGCCGAAGGTTCGTCCGAGAGCCATTTCGTTATGTGACTCAGCTGGGCAGCCAGATAGTATAACTGGAGATCCGGTAGCTTTATTCCACCCTCTTTGTGTGGCAGGGAGAGAACAGATAGCGACAGTTTGTGCCTGTGGGGGCCCCAAAGGAAGTCCCTGATGATAGCCTCCAGCTTCTTGAAGAAGGGCGGTCGAACGCAATGGCAAATGTTCACGAAGAAATATAGGAATCGGGGGAGTACGATCATCTTGACTATCGCTGCCCTGCCCACCATGGCCAATGGGAGCCTGGACCAGAATTTTATAGAGCATCGAAGACTCATGATGGCGACCTCAGTGTTGTGTTCGTGCGTGAGTAGCGGGTTATGGCTTACGTTGATCCCCAGATAACGGAACTTGACCAGTTGCCAACCTATTCCTATCACTGGGAGATTGCTTTCTGGAATGTTGCGTAGGCCCGCCAGGGGGAAGGCGGAGGACTTGCTCCTGCTGAATCGGATCCCTGAGTACTTCGCGTAATTATCTAGTACCTCCAGTGCTATCGGTGCGTTAACTTCGGGAGTGCTTAGGTAAAGGAGGACGTCGTCTGCGTATAGAGATATTATGTGGTGTACAGTGCCCACCCTGATACCAGCGTCGAAAAGCTGCTGCCTGAAGTACAGTGCAATCGGCTCCAGGCCCAGTATGTACAGCATGGGCGATAGCGGACACCCCTGTCTCGTTCCCCTTTGTATTTCCCAGGCTGCTGATACCATTCTTCCCGTTTTCTCTCTCGCCATTGGGGAATTATAGAGGACCTCGATCCAGCTGATGAAGCCCCCTCCGAAGCCAAATCTTCTCAGGACCTCCCTGATCCATTCCCAGTATATGGAGTCGAAGGCCTTGATAGCATCGAGCGACAACACCGCCAGGTCCTCGTCCCTCTCGTGTGTTTCAGCCATTACATGCTGTAGCCTCCTGAGGTTAGCAGTGGTGTTGCGCCCAGGTACAAATCCGTTCTGGTCTTCATGGACGATGGATCCCACCACTCTGGCCAGCTTGCGGGCTAATATGGATGTGAGGATATGGCATCGTAGTTTAGCATGGCCAGAGGGCGATAGGACTCAGTCGGTGGGCGATTTGTGTGGCTTGAGCATAGGGACGATTATGGTTTTTTTCATGGTGTTGGGGAGAATCCCATTCGTGTATGCCTCCTGGTAGACCTCGTGGAGAACTGGGGTGAGGATGGACTCATACGTCTTGTAAAACTCAGGTGGGAGGCCGTCGCTGCCAGGGGCTTTGTTGTTAGAGAGGGACCTGATCGCCCCTTGCACATCCTCAAGAGTGATCTCCATCTCCAGTTCCTCTCTCTGCTCGAGTGAGATGCGGGGAAGTTCTATCTCCTCAAGTGTGTCTATAATGTCTTCAGTAGGAATTAGCTTCTTGTGAGCATACAGTTCGGTGTAGAATTTGGCAAAGGCTTCATTGATCCCCAGCTGGGTGGTGTGGGATGTCCCATCGGCGTCCCGTATCTCCACTGGGAGATGTTTGGGGTGTTCCCGCTTGCAGAGCCAGGCCAGTAATCTCCCTGGTTTATCCGATTCTTTGTGGGATCGGGTGGTATGCGTGGTGAAATCGAATTTCTTTAGTCTTTCCCATACTTGTTGACATTCTGCGCGGGCTTCCTTCAATTTATTCTCGGCCTCTGTGGAGTTGTCGTGAGCAGACTCTAGTCGGGAGATCTCAGCTTCTCGTGCTTCGGGGCGTTCTCTGCAATCGCCTGCGAGTACCACCGGCTCTCGATATAATTTCGCCTCTGGTCACCACCTTCATAGCTTCCCATAATGTGCCCCAGGAGGATACCGACCCCATGTTGATTTCCAGGTAAACTTCAAATTTTTTTCGGCAAGGCCTTCCCTGAACTCGAGATCATCAAGTGCTGCAGTCGGCATCCTCCACATGGGGATCGGGGGTCTGGGGCCCCTCAACTGCCATAGCATGGTCAGTGGGGAGTGGTCGGAGATCGTTCGCCCCAGGTACTCTGTAGATACAGCACGTGGGGCGAGCTCCTTGTTGATAAACAGGTAGTCAATTCTTGTATGGACTCCGTGTGGGGCTGAGTAGTGGGAGTAAATCCTGTCGGCCGGATGGTGTTCCCTCCAGATGTCCACTAGATTGAGCTGCTCCAGAGTTTCCCTCAGGGCACGGGATGCAAGGTTGCTCGGGTGTGGGGGGGGGGCAGCGATCTGTCCGCGCTTGCGTCAGCAACACAATTGAAGTCCCCTCCCCATATGAAGGTGCGGTCCCGGTGCCGAATCAGCTTTGTAATCATTGTGGCGAGGTACGCCGGTATTCCGTGATGTGGGAAGTAGGAGTTGACCAAGCAGACTGGGGTCTGTTCCATTGTACCCCAAATCACTACGTATCTCCCTTCCTTATCTTGTTCACTCCCCTCCATCTGGAAGGGCACGTCCGGGCTTATCCATATTAGCACCCCTCTAGCGTATTTAGAGTAGGGGGACCCTCTCACAGTCCCAGCCCATCGGTCTGCAATCTTGGACATGGCCTCCGTCGTGAGGTGAGTCTCTTGAAGGAGTGCAATCGAAACTTTCTTCCTTTTGAGATAGGATTGTATGCGATTGCGTCTGAGGTATGAGCCCATACCCCTCACATTCCATGTCATCACAGTGAACTGTGCCGCCATCGGGTCTGAGTTTCGGATTTAATGCGGGACTCGGTCTCCGGAGTCCGGCTCTGCTTTAGTCCTCCGTAGGTGGCCTGCGGGGGGAATGTCACTGAATTCCGGTCGTCGGGGTCGCGTCCTGGACCCATCTCGGTCTTTGTTGGCAAAGGAAGCATGAAGACTGTACAACTAATAAAACTAATAACAGAACTCAAACTGGTGCGCCCAGCGACTACAACATTGTCGCGGTGCTCAGGCGCTCTCGAGCCGTCGGAGCCCATCCGGGAGTCGGGCGCGAGCTGGGTCAGGCAGGTGCCTAGACCGGGTGAATTCTACGCTGGGGGTGGGGCGAGGGCCTGGCGGCGGAGCCGAGTGAGGCCGTTTCCGAGTGAAAAACTGAAGTTGGATTACCTTCTGTGTTCCAGCGTCATGTACGATAGTTCTTACTGTTACTCGGGGGTCGCTTGTGGGATCAGGGGGGGTTAGGCCTCATTCCGTGAGTTGTCCTTGCCATCCGCCAGGTTATTATCCTCTAGCCACATGTTGGCTGCCTCTGGATTATCGAGGAATACCACTCTCTCTTTGTAGACGACCCTGAGGCGTGATGGATATAGCAATCTATATTTTAGGTTCAGTTGTCGAAGCCTAGCTTTTATCGGGACAAATGAATTCCCCTCTCTCTGAACCTTCTGCGTATAGTCCGGATAGATGGAGATTTTTGAGTTCCCTCTTTCGATGGGGCCCCCCTCCCTTGATCGCCGTAAAATAGTTTCTCTGTCCTGAAAGTTCAGTATCTTAGCGATTATAGGTCTGGTGTGCTCCAGGGGGAGGGCGCCTCTGGAGGGATCTGTGGGCCCTCTCGACTGAGAATCCCTGGGTCAGTTTGCCGGCCCCTATTTCTTGCAGCAGAAGGGTTTCAACGAAGGATGTGGTATTTGCCCCCTCGTTCCCCTACGGGACACCCAGGATCCTGATGTTGCTCCGTCTGGCCCGACCTTCGGCCTCCTCCGCCCTTTCCTCTAGGAAGGCAACTTTCCTCTTCAGAAGGGCAACTTCTGACTTCATGGCTGTGGTGGCCGTGGATGTTTCCTCCGTCGACTGTTCGACGGTCGTGACCCTCTCCGCCAAGTTGCGAGCGTCTTGGCGGATCAGTTGAATATCAACTTTGAATTCGTCGATCTTAGAGTCTATATGCGTTTTTAGTGAGGCTATGGCATCAAGTATCTGAGAGTGGTTATCGGCGGCCACCCCTTCGCTCGTCCGGGCGACTTCAGAGGAGCCGGCCCTGGCTTGGTGGAAACAAAGGAGTCCATGGTGGCGGCTCTGGTCTTATTCTTGGAGGCCATCTTGAGGTGATGATTGCGGATGTCCTAGGCCTCAAAGGATAGATCGCTTGCGGGGTTGCTAGTGAGGCCCTCTTCTTAGCCGAATTTCGGGCCGTGAGCTATGTTTTGCCCCCGTGTCTGGTTGTGCGGCCCACAGAGGCGAGTTTCAGAAGAGTAAGGGTAGGCGGGAGGCCCCCCTCGCGGGTGAAGCGGGATCTCGCGCACCTTATCTTGTGGGGCTGGATCGGTAGAGTGACCCGAGCCAGGCCAGTCCTCTGTCAGACGGGCGGCGGCCGGGGGAGTCGTTTTCCTTTCTCGTGCTTCCGCTTCTCCCCACCAGGCCTGGAAGTCCGTTAGGGGAGGGATACCCCTCGTAGGCTCCGCTATGCGATGCGAGGCGCCATCTTGGATCCGATCAGAGCGGGAGGGGGGAGAGCCGTTTTAGGGCCGCAGCTGCGTCTGGGGGGTCCAATTCGGCGGGCCCAATGGTTATTCAGATGCAGAACCGCTTCCCCCAACCGCACATTCCTCTGCAAGGGCTGGGGCCGCACATGAGCCGGAGAGAAAGGATCAGGAAACGCCGTCTCGGCCGGAGCTCGGCAGATCAGCTACCGCTCGCCATCGGCGCCAAGCCACGCCCCCTCTTCAAAAGGTTTTAAGTCCATTTTCATGGCTCTCCTTCTAGTTGGAGTAGACTGTGGCAAATCTTGACATAACGAAAGCTACTGTCCAAATATTTGGTATGCACCATTTCCCCTGCTTACATTGATATTGGTCTCTCACTGAAAAAATAGGAAGCTTTATTACTTTGTGTCTAGAAGTTGTGGAAGGGTGGAAGTTGTGAATTGTTCTTAATAATGCCCATGTGGTGAGCTCTATCTATTTAGACTTCAGTGGTGGCTGATTCTTTCAGAACTAAGTGAAAGATCCCTTATGCACATTCAAACATGTGACTAGCTCTTCACACTTTATTTGCAGGGCTGTATTTAGGTTTCTCATCTCATAATTATTGCATTACCTGCAGGTCTTTTTGTCTTGTAAACTGATGGCAATTTCCATACTGTCTGCCCTCTCTACTAGGCAAGAGATCTTTTATTTAAGAGATGATCTGAACTGATCTGAACTGAAGTCTTGTTAATTGGTCTCTTAGATTCCTCTTCTATATTATAGATCTCTGCTCAGAGGGCCCCCTTGTGGGTTAATAAGGCACATCTACTGATGCCTTTCCTTCTGAAGTCACACTGATTGCCGTTAATCCACCCACGAAAACACCACCAGCATCCAGGGGAAAGTAAATGCAGGGCCATGTACTGCTTTAATTTTTGATGAGTCCAGTGCCAATTAAGCCCTGTTCAGAGGGATCTATACAGAATGAAATTGTGGTTGTCCGTTGGGGCCCTTTCTCGGGGGGTTCATTGCTGATTGCAGATCCCTCCCCATTTTGGTTTTCCCTGTTATGTTGCCGAACCTGCTATTCAATCAGGGACCAGCCACCTTTCCAGCTTTGTTCCTCTGGGCGTGTGCCCCTTTGCATGCCTGCTTTCTCCGCCAGTGAAAACCATGCACCACTAGGCATCTATATAACTTTCTATCATACACCAATCTGGTCATCGCACCCATCTCTAGCAATGATTGGATGAGGCCTGCTTTATTCCCCTCCACTAGTGGAAGGACTTATCAGCATCAACCCTTCATTGGCATCACTTTAACTGAAAAGTCGGGGACTGGGAGCATTAGATCGGTCTTCATGAGCCCGCTCTCTCTTCCATCTTGGCCACGCCCTTGATCAAACCGATAGTTATTCACTGCATGTTTATTCTGGGCTAATTTAACTATGCTCTGTTCATTGTTGTCTTTGTTCCTTTGTAAAAATGAAAATGTTTGTATGGTAGCGTCTGTTTTGTGTACTGTACCTCTTCTACATTGAAGGCATGCAACCAATGTTGTCTTTGTATAGTGATCTTCTTGTGTGCCTGTATCGTGGTACTGTACTTTTCTCAACCATGGCATGTGTTGTACTAAATTGCTGCAGATGGCAGCCAGCCCCTTGATTCATACATGTACCTATTTCCTGTTTGCAGGTGTAGGGGCAAGTCATATCCATATGAGCTCCCTGTCGCCAGTGTTGTGATTTGCTTCTACAATGAAGCCTTTTCTGCTTTGCTCCGGACCGTACACAGTGTCCTGGATCGCACACCTGCAACTCATCTTCATGAAATAATATTGGTGGACGACAAGAGTGAACTGGGTGAGCAGTGCTTTTACCCCATGTGCATGTTCATTCAAAGCCCTCCTGCCTCGGCAGAGATCCTTTTGTATGATCCTTGGTGTTTGTCACTGCTGTCATGATACTCCCTGCCCCCCCATCCCACCATGCACACTGAAAATTGGAAGACCTCCTCAATTGGTTTCACTCTCCAGAATGGCTACTTAAAGGGTCTGAAATAGGCTCTCATTTGAGGATAAATGTTGAGCATGAGTTTGAGCATCTGAATGCAGAAGTTCAACGACCGGTTGGGCCAAGCACATATTTGCAGCAGCAGCGGCATTTTCGGGTCCAGTTTTTTTGTTTTGTTGCCATGCAGGTCCTAAAAGTGACTGTATATCTTATATGTTAATATAGTTTAATAGACAAAAATGGAATCTTAAAAATTGTGCCATAATAGGATTGGTTTGTCACAATCCCTTCTATCAATGTACAGTTACTACATCTTTCAAATAAAGGGTCCCAACTAAAACTAAGAAACTGTTTGCATTTAGGTGGATTCAGGAAAACTGGGTCTAATTATTTTAAGGGCAGTGCGCAAATCTGTTTTTAACTGCTAAATCTGAGCCTCATATTTTTCGCTGATTGCCTCTGGTTCAAAGGCCATACCTTTTACAGCCTAGTATATCACCCCTAATTATTTCAACTTCTTTTAAGGTAACTGTAAGTGATGGGGAACAATAACCTGTAACAGCTGTATCCATCTCCAGCAATATGGTGGTGATGGTTTCCGTTGACACCCCCCTCTCTGGTGTTCCTTTACAGTTGTATTGCAGGCTTTACCAAGAATAGCTCCTCTGAGCCCAGGCCAATGGTATTTGCAAGCAATAAAACGGCAGATGAGTAATAACTTGCAGCATAAACACTGAGCGAGTTAAGTTCCCTCATTTTCCAGCACCGCCTGTTGCATAAACTCCCAGTAATTATTCTGCTTTTCAAAAACCCTTTTTTCTTAGCAGCTCTGATAGCTTTGTTCAGTGAGTAGATTCTACTTGAATGGTTTGACCCAAGTAGTTCTTTCTGGGAGGATAGTTTCATTGAGTGTTTATCTCTCTTGTGTTGGGTTTGATGGCTGTAAAAAGTTGGCAAGCAGCACTGTCACTTACCATTGCAGTTGGGTGATTGGAGGGTCAAGGAAGCGGGGTGGGGCTGTGGGGAGGGGTTGATGGTATGTGCATTGCGTCATAGGTAAATTAATGTCTTTAAACGTTGCAGACCTTTGTTTCCTTTGTATTAATATGACCATGCTGACCCAACCAGCAACCCCTGAAATGTACCCTAAGCGACTACCCAGTCATCCCCAGCGAGCCTGAATGGATTATTTCTTGTGTGGTACCTCTAAGAGGAGAATGTGACACCCAAGAGTGGTTTCTAAATTTGATTCTGAGCTATCAAACAGCATTAAGAGGATTAATGCCTCCACAGTTCCCCCCTCACCCTTAGAGCACACCTTTACCCAACACAAGGCCTTGGGGGCAATATGCGCACAAACCGAGACGGAATGAATCTCTGCTGACGGAGCATGTGAAACCTTTCCCCACACACCTATAGTCCCAGACCATGCAAAATGAGGCATGAGGAAACTGTGAACCCTGGAATGTGCAGAGACCATGTTTGGGAAGATCCACATAAATCATGCACACCGATGTAAGCTGAAACCATACACACTGAAACAGTTTGAAAGTGAACAGGAAGATAGTTGGGCAGTGTCTTCACAGAAAGGCACAACCATGCACACACTAACCAGTATGAATGTATAAAAGCCAAAGAACAGCAGAACGTATGCACACAGATGCTTGCAGAAAATATGCACACACAGACGGATGGAACGCGTGAGTAATAGAAGGGGGTCCCCTTTTGTACAATGTAAAATTTTGACAGGTGGTCACGCCCCCTGCTTCCGGTCTTTGTCCCTCCCCCTTTTTATCTGCTTTGATTTAAACCTCTGATAAATTTGATATAAAAAGGATATAAAAAATGTTTGATTTTACATCAAATGCACATTGGCTATGAAGTATTTTCTAATTTATATCAGTTTTGGTATAAAATGAATATACATTTTATATAAAATCTATATATAGGTGGGAGCAGCGCTCGCCGATGTTGCTTGATCGAGGGCGAAGTGAGCTCTGAAGACGGGGACTGTGAATATAGGGTTTTGCAGAGTGACTAAGTGATGTCGTCAGAGGGGTTCCGCCCGCAGTGATGGGAAATGGATATATATTTTATAGAAAAATTGATAACTGGCCAAAGTTTTTGATAGCAATTTTATTGAACCCCAATAATTTTTATATACATTTTATATATACAAGAATGTTTGATATACATTTTGATCTAAATGGGCGGCCCTAAGTCAATGATGGCCTGGGGGGGGTGGGTCTTACAACCCAAATATGTAGCCTTTGTGGTAGGCATGGCAAACTAGGGGGCTCTTTTAGCTTTCCGGTGGCTATTGTGAGAAACCTAAAGCTGTCTCCCTAGCTAGTCCCAGGGGATCTGTCAACCAGGTGGCCAGGACACTGCCATTGCTATTTGATCCAGTTCCTGGGGGTGGACCAGTGAGGGAGGATCACCTGGATGGGGGGCGTCCTGTGGGAGTGGGACACCAATGGGTGAGACGTGGTCCCCTTCTTTCAACACCTTTTCCCCAATCCTACCACATAGGATATTCCAAAACACTGCCCCCCCTTTTCTGATACACTTTCCCACAACACGAAAGGGGAACTAACACCAGAGCCGTTTACCTGACATGTCCCAATACAAGGGTCAAGGGTTAGGCAAAATCAGGCAATTGAGCTGAATTACACACACCCGACGTCCCTTTCCCTTCCCCACAGGGATAAAAGGTGGAGCACGAGAGCACAGGACGAGCAAGGCAGACTGCACAACATGAGGGCTAACTCAGCACAGGAGTTCAAGAGGAGGGCAAAAGATGGTGAATACCGAGAGGGAGACAAGGAGAGAAGTGACCTTGTCCTTTCTGATATAGGCCCCTGAAACCCCCACAGATGGAAATCTAAGTCCGCGAACAATAACCAGCGTGTGTTGCAACAGATGTCTACGGTTTACGAGACCCATCTTCTCTGATAACCAGGCCGGGGAGAGACCCGGGTCTCTGTGGTACCAACCTTGACTCAAAGGAGAAGAAAGCCAAGCAGTTCATGATAGCCGGTGAGTCGATGGAGAAGCTGATAAGAAACCGAACTGTGTTGAATTGTAAATAGCCAACGGCTAAAGTGAACTTTGAAAAGCTAAAGCGGGGGGGGGAAACGAGCAACGGAGGAGGCTGGCACCAGTTGGGTGCTCAGGCAGGATTACTCTGGTGATTACCCAATGGTAGAAAGACTACCGTAACCAGGAAGGGGTCAAAGTGGTCATATAGGGGTCTTGTAAAATCCTCTGTAACGTCGAAAGTCTTTGACCGACAGATGATTGCGAAGTTAAGGGAAATGAGTCCCGTCTGGGGGGAAATGAGCATATGAACAGTCTGTTGAAAAGGTTGGCAAGAGGGAAGCCGACGAAAGGGGCGAAGCCTGATGAACTGTTTAAAAAGACATTAAGATTCGTGAAAGTAAGAAAAGCCACAGTGAAACCCGAAGGAGGGAGGTGAACGTCTCAAGGGGGTCTGAGCCCGAAAAAGGGAGATCCTGGGTGGATAGTTGTAAAGTGCATTGAAAAGGAACTGTTAATCGGTTTGTTGAATAAGATTTTGTAAAGAGTCTACGCCCGGAAGAGGGTGACCCAGGGGTGAAGCCATCACCCATGGTGTACGTGAATCAGAACTTTGTGATTATTTGTTTTCTGGATACATCAGGCCTCGAAGGCAAGAGACTTTGTATTGCAAAGAGACTTGGACATCGAAGAACCTGACAGCTGATGCGGCACTGTCGGCTCGTGTTGAGAAAGCTCGAGCTTATGCTGTGCTCAGGAGATCCACTTTGCCCCGTGCTCAAAACGTGGGGAAGGGAGACCCCCCTGGCAATCAAATCCTGACTTACTATTTGTGAACAATTCTTTCTTTATTGAAACCCTATTGCACACTTTTCTGTAATTAGTTGTAAGGATTTGGCAGTGTTTTTTTTTTTATTTTTCATTTGGTGGTCGACGCTTGCTCCCATTTTAGAATTAGGTTTAGGTTGGGCGTTTTTCCACCCTGCGTTCATTGTTCAATAAAGAACCTTGAACTGTGATTCCTTGTGTCAGTCTTTACTGTTGCCACCATGACTTCCTTAAACTATTCAAGGAAAGATGATTATGAACAGCTACAGTTACGATGGGGGGGAAAACAACCCCTGGATGCCCCCGGGGTTCTGAGGATAGTTGTACCCCTTATTGTCTAATGGGAGTGATGAGTTGGAAGATGCGCAGGACTTAGTGGCGGAACGCAAGGTCAATGAGCTTGGTGAGAACATGTCTACACTCTGTCATCAGCGAGCTGCCATTCACTGTTACGGTTATGGGGTGCTCTGTTGGAGACTGCGTTCAAAACATAAGGAGCATGTGCCCATAACAGTTGCTAATCTGGAAATGACGACTGTAAAGACTGGAGGCTTAAGCTTTCAGGAGGTGATGCAGGCTGGTTCTTAAGTACAGTGTTTCCCCAAGACCCACACTGTGTTAGGTGTGAACATTCTTCAGGAATCACACGGCCACTTTAGTGGCAGTGTATTTATGGTTAAGTTGCTGTTTCCATAGGAAGAGCACTTTTTGGGCGGTTTATAACTTCGCTCCCGCTGCACGAATCCTCACCAAACTTTGCAAAAAAAGTATATGGGCCACTCTGAATTTTGGTGAGGTTTGGTCCAGGGGGGGCAAAGTTATAGGGGGAGTCCCAAAACTTCTGTTTTTCCCATAGACTGAATGGGGAAAAAACTTTGCGCACGGCTACAGGTCAAACCGCTGGAATTTTCACCAAATATGTGGTAGGGGCAGGGGCTTGGTCCAGAAAGCGTGCTTTTGTAAATTTGGTGACCTTCTGTGCAGTACTTTTCATTAAAATTACCAAAAGTGGGTGTAAAAAAATGTGTGATATCTATGTCCGCTTCGCGGTCACACTTCCCTGTTCGCTCCACGGACAAGATACCGATTGGCTAAGGGGCCGGCGTCATGACCGGGGACACGCAACGTCTCTGCCGATTGGCTGCAGCGAGACGTGTTCTGCGTCAGATTGTTTGGATGCGCCCGACATCTTGGATCCGCCGATAGCAGAGCGACAACCAGCGGAAACATGCTTTATTTTATAAAACTCTTTTGCTGTGTCATAGAGCGTTGGGAAAGGTTCAGACAGTAAGACTTGGGTGATGAATGCTTTTGTTCTGCCGGTCGGTCTTCATGATGTTTTTTCTATGGCCACCTTGTATGCACAGAAAATGAGGGGTCTAATAACGGTAGTATTTCAGTCCATGCAGTGCACAGGGAATTTGTAACTGTTGTAAGGACACGCGTGGTGTTAGCGAACATTGAAATTGACAACATGCCGTAATTGCATTACTTTTTCTTATGGGTATTGTATTCATTAGTACGCCGCCATGGGTGTGACATGCTACGGTGGTTGTGGCCAGGGCCTAGAGTCTTGGATGCATGGCCGAAGGCCTTACTTCCAAGACTGTAGGCCCTGGCCACAACCACCGCAGTATGTCACACCCATGGATACACCCGTAGTAATGCATATCGATTGCCTGGTTGTGGGAAGTGTGCGGCCATGCACCCAAGAACAAACTTGTAAGCACACCCATACCATGTAATATCTATGGACATACAGCTAGGACTTCAGCCTCTGGCCCGAAGCACTGAAGGATACCACACCTATAGAAAACCCCCAACTTCCACACATTACTGAGGTGTTTGGGGGGAGACCCTGCACTTTTGGGTGCATGGCCAAACGCCATGCATCCAACAACAAAGTTATATCTTCTTCACTTACAAGCCAGCATGGGTTTCATCTAGTGCGGTGGTTGTGGCCAAGATGTATACTTTTGGGTGCATGGTTGCAGGCTGTATGCCATACACCCAAGCATGTACACACTGCCCACAACCACTGCATCTTATCACATTTATACTGGACACCCTCACAATCGATTATATATCTGGCAGGTGTGGCCAGCTCCCAGAGTTTTGGGTACATATTCAGTACATGCTACATTTACAATGTTTCCTTCTGTGGGTGTGCTACTGATTTTTAAGCAACCATGGGTGTAATATGCTGTGGTGATTGTGGCCAGGGCCTACAGTGTTGTGTGCATGGCCGTAGGCCGGACGCCATACTTCCAAGACTATAGGCCCTGCCCACAGCCACTGCAGCATGGCACAGCAATGGGTACACCTGTAGTATTTGTTATTGATCAGATGGTTGTGGGGAGTGTGTACAGTCTAGGGTGCATGGCCAAAGGCCATGCATCCAAGAAGAAACTTCTAAGCACTGGAGTTATAAGCTACTTCACACCCATAGATTTAAATGTATGGACATGCACCTGAGATTTTAGGCCCTGCCCACAACCTCTGCAGCATTTCACAGCTACAGAGACACCCCTAGTATTGAACATCACTCAGGTGGCTGTGGGGAGGGTCTGCAGTCATGAGTGCCAGGCCATGCACCCAACAGCACAGTTATATGTAGTGTACTTACAAGTCACAATGGGTGTGATATGGTGTGCTAGTGCATCACTCAGGCGGCTGTGGGGAGGGGCTGCAGTCATTGGTGCATGGCCAAAGGCCATGCCCCAAAAAGCACATTTGTACGTAGTGTAGTTATATGCCCCAATGGATGTCATATGGTGTGGTAGTAGAGGCCAGGAAGTAGAATATTTGAACAAAATAATAAGCACTGCAGTTGTAAGCAACTATGGATTTTATATACTTTATACCCATACATTGATAAATCTGTGGCCTCACACTCAAGTCTGTGGCTTGTGGCTACAAACTTCTGCGGCATATCACAGCTATAGGTACACTTGTACTATGCAACATCATTAAGATGGTTGTGGGGAGGGTGTAGCATTTTGGGAGCATGGCCGAGGGGCATGCTCCTAAAACCAACCTTGTATGTAGTGAAATTACCAGGCACAATGGTTCCGATATGCTGTGGTGTTTCTGCCCAGGATCCACAGTCTTGCCTGCATGCCCAAAGGCCATGCACCCAAGACTGAAGTCATAAGCAGTGGGGTTATAAGTGAATATGGGTGTGGTGTAATGCAGTAGTTGTGTGCACATCCTAGCGTCTTGGCTGCATGGCTGCAGACGATGGTCCCAAAAGTTAACTTATAAGTAGTTAATTTACAAGGACCATGGTTTTGATATGCAGCGATGGTTGTGGGTAAGAACTATACTCTTTGTACCTTGGTTGTAAGGCGTAGGTGGTAGGTGACACAACCAAGATGCAAGGGCCAGCCTACAGCCGCTGCAGCATATTAGTACCATAGATTAGACATGTAGGTTTGCATGTGTACAAAATGACTGCCAAAATATTTACTCCTTACTTTGTTCAGAATCCATATATGTTTTAAATGCCTTCAATACTTGGCGGAAGTATCCTTTTTTAATTTCTGTGATAAAAGAAAAAAGTATGTTTGTCTATTATACAATTTAGTACGTTTTTATAAAATGCAGACTGTTTACCTTTTTTTATACCCTTTTATTTAGTGTACAAACCAGTGTACTGTGCATTCTGCTCAGTTTCTGTGTTTGCTTTTCTAATCCTTGGGTCTGGGGAAAAAAATCCATGTCGGATTAAAAAAAACATTTATTTGCTATAGTACTAACTACTTCCTTGTTTACTTTGAGTGTTTCCTTCATCTTTCTGATTAATGTTATGTTTGTTGCCTTGCTACCCATTTTTAACAACAGTTAGATACCTGTAGGCGTATCCTAACTGTGCATTTGTTCTTACAGTTCTGTGATATTCATTTATTTGTGTCGTTGTTATATCCTCTTGGGCAGTTAGATACCTGTTGCCGTATTCTAACTGTTTGTAGTCTTTTCCATAATTTTTTGGTACTCTTGAAGTACACATTATTTATTACATTTTGGCTTTAACAAGATTAAGAACGCATTTGTAAGATTAGTTGGCAATCTCTGCTTTAGAGTAATGGTGCGATCATTACATTCGAACCATCCACATTTCTTTTTAATGTATGCAGTGTAGTGACCTGCATTGGTTGTAGCTCCTGCATGGTAGATTATACCTATTGTTGTAAAGGTTTTCTTTCCAGGTGACACTTGACCATGTGTGAATCCAGTCAGTTTCCAATTGTTTTGGTACCATCTGCATTATAACGTAGAAGCATAAGTATTATGTAGGCACTATGCTATTGTATCAGTAAGGTGGAGCGATTGTCTGAATTGCAAATAGTACATAATCTGCCATGGTTTGCATTCTGTACAAGTTGCTGAAATGGAATGCATTCACAATTAGTTATGGAAACATACACAAATCGCTCATTTGGAATTTGTTCCTGTATCACATTGTTACAGAGAGTGCATGTATGTTTCCACATGTATGATATCTGGAAGATTTCATTTACAGGTATGCTTTTGTTTTCCAATACTAGTAGTAAGTAAATCAGAAATTCTTGTGGATCTTCTTGTGTTTTCATAGTGAATCTCACCATTCCAGCACAGTTGTCCAATTCTTGCCTTATTCCATGAACACTGTGGGGGTAATTCATAGAATTCAGCGCACAAGTGGCGCACGCGGCTGGCGCACAGTGTGCGCGTGCGAATCCCTGCGCCAGCCGCGTGCGCTGAAATCCATTTCCGCGCACAGCGTATTCATGGATTCCAGCCACCAAAACCAGCCGTGGCGCACAGTGGCGCAGCGACCCTGCAGCAGCGCCAGTTACGCCCCCAAGAACGCCTCCCGCGCAGGGAAAAGCCATCAACATACCCAATCCAGCGCAAAGGGCTGCGCTAACCCTGTACCAGCACATCAAGCGGGCTACGTGTATCACTGGGGTGCGCGGGAAATACCTCACGTGATTGGCCCCGTGCGAGCAGGGTACGCGTATTTCAGGGGTGCGCGGCAAGTTCCACACGCGATCCAATCAGGGTACGTGTATTTCGGGGTGCGCTTGAAGTTCCACACGCGAAATCAGCAGGGTACGTGTATTTCAGGGTGCGCGTGAAGTTCCACACGCGAAATCAGCAGGGTACGTGTATTTCAGGGGTGCGCGGGAAGTTCCACACGCGATTGGCCTGGGCGTGTGTATTTCAGGGGTGCGCGGGAAGTTCCACACGCGATTCCATCAGGGTATGTGTATTTCGGGGTGCGCGTGAAGTTCCACACGCGATTCCATCAGGGTACGTGTATTTCGGGGTGCGCGTGAAGTTCCACACGCGATTCCATCAGGGTACGTGTATTTCGGGGTGCGCGTGAAGTTCCACACGCGATTCCATCAGGGTACGTGTATTTCGGGGTGCGCGTGAAGTTCCACACGCGATTTCAGCAGGGTACGTGTATTTCAGGGGTGCGCGTGAAGTTCCACACGTGATTGGCCTGTGCGCGTTTATTTCAGGGGTGCGCGGGAAGTTCCACACGCGATTGGCCTGGGCGCGTGTATTTCAGGGGCTTGCGGGTGGTTTCACACGCGATCGGCCCTGGGGGAGCGTGTGCGTGTATTTCAGGGGTGCGTGAGAAGTTCCACACGCGACTGGCCTGGGCGCGTGTATTCCAGGGGTGCGCGGGAAGTTCCACACGCGATTGGGCTGCGTTTGGGTATTAGGGGTGCGCGCAAAGTTTCACACGCGATTGGGCTGCGTGCGGGTATTAGGGGTGCGTGCAAAGTTGTACACGCGATTGGGCTGCGTGCGGGTATTAGGGGTGCGCGCAAAGTTTTACACGCGATTGGGCTGCGTGCGGGTATTACAGGGATGCACGCACATTTTCACACGCGATTGGGCTGCGTGCGGGTATTACAGGGGTGCGCACGAAGTTTTACACGCGATTTCAGCAGGGTACGTGTATTTCAGGGGTGCCGGGGAGTCCTACATGTGATTTGCCAGTGTGGGTCCTCCCAGGTGTTCCCTGTACACCCTCCACGGCCCCTGCAGGCAGCCCACACCACAGGGGACTACCCTGCATCCCTGGTCATGTCCCGCAGGCAGCCCACCCAACATGGGCATGCCCCCCAGCAAAGGCACATGTCTCCTTGCACCAATGATCACCAACTCATGTCCCCTTGCACCCCCACCCCCAGCATTGCGGGGCACCTGCCAGCAGGCCCCCACCCATGTCTCCCAGCACCCCCCCCAGTCACCAGGGGCAGCCTCCACCAGGCCCCCACCCATGTCTCCCAACACCCCCACCCCCCAGTCACCAGGGGCAGCCTCCACCAGGCCCCCACCCATGTCTCCCACCACCCCCACCCCCCAGCAGTGCAGGGGCACCCACCACCAGGCCCCCACCCATGTCTCCCACCACCCCCACCCCCCCAGTCACCAGGGGCAGCCTCCACCAGGCCCCCACCCATGTCCAACTCATGTCTCCCACCACCCCCACCCCCGAGCACTGTGGGGCACCTGCCAGCAGGCCCCCACCCATGTCCAACTCATGTCTCCCACCACCCCCACCCCCCCAGCACTGTTGGGCACCTGCCAGCAGGCCCCCACCCATGTCCAACTCATGTCTCCCACCACCCCCACCCCCCAGCACTGTGGGGCACCTGCCAGCAGGCCCCCACCCATGTCCAACTCATGTCTCCCACCACCCCCACCCCTCCAGCACTGTGGGGCACCTGCCAGCAGGCCCCCACCCATGTCCAACTCATGTTACCCACCACCCCCACCCCCCAGCACTGTGGGGCACCTGCCAGCAGGCCCCCACCCATGTCCAACTCATGTCTCCCCCCAGCACTGTGGGGCACCTGCCAGCAGGCCCCCACCCATGTCCAGCTCATGTTCCCCACCACCCCCACCCCCACCCCCCAGCACTGTGGGGCACCTGCCAGCAGGCCCCCACCCATGTCCAACTCATGTTCCCCACCACCCTCACCCCCACCCCCCAGCACTGTGGGGCACCTGCCAGCAGGCCCCCACTCATGTCCCCTTGCACCCCCACCCCCCAGCACTGTGGGGCACCTGCCAGCAGGCCCCCAACCATGTCCCCCTGCCCCCAGGTCCTGACGATACACAATCATGGCAGTAATGGGCAGCATAACCAGCACAAACACCCAGCCAAGGATTGCATCCACCCACATAGCAAATGCAATTACATGATACAACCCCAATGGCAAGTATGTAAATGAACACATGTCCGTCACACACACATACACAATGGGTGCAAGTGAATGCCAAAACCCATATCATGACATGCATGAAACCAATGACAAAATACCACAAAAGAAAGTTATAAAAACATGTATTCTCGAAGAAAATGAAGTAAACTAATCAAACATACAACAATGGGGATAACAAAATAAATTGTCCATGTCCGATAAGTAATGTAAAAATCCAAAAAACAAAGGAATCCAAAAACTAATGTTGTCCAATGCAAAATCATGGTGAAAAAAAATAAGGAAAAACCATTGCCTCATGGTGAACACAAATATAAATCAAAAAAATGTATTTTAAAAAATCCAACTATACACAAGAATATTCCAGGGTCCATGAGCCCAACACTATAAATGAAACCTACTACTACCTAATAAAAAAAAAAACTATATACAGAAAAGTGGCCATTGTCCGAGCGGTCCAAAAAAATCTCAAAAAATAAAGGAAACCTAACACTAACTAACTAAAGCACTATATACAATGGCAGCGGGCTAGTCCTGCGGCTCACTCTGTGATGTTGCCGGCCAGGGCATCATCGAACTCCATGTCGATGTCCTGGAGGCGGGACTCTGTCCTGGCCCCGAGGTCTTGCAGGCATAACCCCATGTTCACCTCAAACTCCCTGTGAGCTTCCTCGAGGCACTCAGCCCGCCTCAACGGCCGACGCATGGAGAACTCCGCCCTGACCATGGTGAGCCGCTCCTCTTCCGCCCGCTGCCGCTCCGCACCTATCCGCTGGACCAACTGCTCCCACACGGAAGACACTACCATCCCAGGGTTCTCCTGCCCTCCGGCCGATGCCTGCCCCTCTGATCTTGATGGCCCCGAGCCATGATGCCTCCCACGTCGAGCCTGCAGCTGCCTCCGACGCCACTGCCTCTGCCAGCACGACGGCATCCAGGATGATGGAAACCACTGACGCCGTCGTGCACGTGCCCTGCCCGATGATGCCGTCACATCCTCCATCTGCTGGGGTCCAGTTGCTGTGTTGTCCACCCCTGCTGGACCTCTGACTCCCGACTGTGGCAGGGATGGGATCCCCACCGAGCTGGCTGCATTGGTCAGGGCAGGTCCACAGGGGGCCCTGGTGGCATCTGGGCCGGAAGACGGCAAGGAGAACGACTGGCGTATAGTCTCCACAGAGGAGGGGAGGGCCGCCAGATTGGCCGACACATGCAGGAAACCCCCAAACATGGCCGATCCCAATTGGGCCACGTCGGCACGGTGCTCTTCGTGATGACGTGCGTGCTCCTCCTGGGAAGCACACACAGCATCACGAATCACAGCCGTGCGCATCGCGACCCCAATCAGGACCTTCTCCACACGGCTAGGGGTCCCCTCGTCCGCAGGTGGAGGGGAGTCAGATGACATGGACATCCCCTCTACCTGCGGACGGGCCTGGGACGGGGCATCCCTGCTGGTGCAAGGTGGTGCACCCACAGGTTCAGGGACAGCGACATGCACAGGCCCCTCCACGGTGACCTGTGCTGCCTCCTGCCCCTGGACTGCACCACTTGCACCAGCAGGGATGCCCCCACCAGGCCCCATGTGCGCCTCAGTGGCGCCTCCTCCTCCTCTGTGGAAACCACCAACCTGGATGGCTCCTCGCCGTCTACCGCCGTAGCAGGCCCCTGTGGAGGCTCACCCACCCCTTCCGCTGCAGCCGTGGGGGCATCCCCGCCGCCTTGCTCCACAGCGCCGTCTCCGCCCTCTCCTTCACTAGCCGCTGCGTAGAGGGAGACATAGAACACAAGCATCAGGGTACTGTACAATGGTCCCCTAGACAGGAAGCAATAGCAGATTAGTGCCACTGTCAAAGTACACTTCCATCATGTCACACCACAACACATGTGTCAGTCCAGGCAAAACACACACAGTGACAGTCATGGTGCGTGCCATGGACATTTCAATGCATGTCCAATGGACTCTCGAATCATACAGTGTAATGGGACTCACATGCATCATGGGTCATGCCTATCACATGCACACACTTCACCTCAGTCACATCCATCTGGCCCCGTACACCCCAATCACAGTGCATACAAGGATGACTAGGCTGCATCAGTGAATCTGTACATTGTCACAGACATGTGTCATGCATCCATGGCACTCACAAATCACAGACACGCAGGTCAGGCACACAGACATGGATACCACATATGTATCTGGCATCAGCACCCATCCCTCACCCCCACCCATGTCCAGGAACAGAGACTGCCATGCTCTTATGTGTGCAATCTGCACAGGGCTCCCCATGTCGCATTCAAACACATGCAACAACCATGCTGTTCACACATTACAGGTCGCACATGCATTCCCATGATGTCCCTGCACACATACATGCGTACATGGCCTATGTCACACATGCAGGCAAGTATCAGATAACCAGCACACTGCAACATGCCCTGCCTCACACAGCAATGCTTGGCCACTTACCGCTCAACTCCAGACGGGTCTCCCTCTCAAGGACCTGGGCGTGGAGCGCTGGGTGTGCGTGTTCCAGGACCCTCAACTGGATGGAACTCATGCGGCCCCGGCCCCCCTCCATGAGGCGCCGGGCCTTCATGAGGGTCCTGGACCTCAAGTCCTCCCAGCGCTTCTTGACCTTCTGGATGGTGCGGGTTGCCACCCCCTCCGCGTTGATGGCAACCACACAGTCGGCCCAGATCCTCTCCCGTCCTTCCCTGTTGGCGTGGGACGATCCGAAGAGGGCATCATACTGCCCCAGGACTTGCTCCACCAGGACACCAACTTCGGTGGCAGTGAAGCTGGTGCCCTTCTGGCCGGGGGTTGCCACTGGGGTCAGATGTGGATGTGCCCGACATGGCAACCCCAGGGGCAGGAGTGGGTGGGCAACTGGGTCCTGGGGCTGGGCTGTGGAGCGATGTTATCCGAGTCGGGAGTCTTCTGTTCCAGCAGGGGTGGACACAGCAACTGGACACCTGCAGATGGCTGATGTGCAGGCACCAAATGGCAGGGCACGGTGGCAGCAGGCAGGCAGGCAGGCAGCAGCAGATGGCACGTGGGAGGCTGCTCGGGGCACTGGGGGGCAGTAATTCGGCCTTCTGGGCAGGAGCGTGGTCTTCCGTGTGTTTTCGCGTGGCCAGCTTGATGCGGAGTGATTTGGCACGTGAAAATCCTGCACGTCAGCGTGAAAATCGAGGAAAGGCCCTTAGCGTGTAAGCGTGTCAGCACGCGTACGCGATTTCATTGGACCAAAGGCCCTTACAGCGTAAGCGCGTCTGTGACGTTTTGACCACGGGCGTTGGCCTGGCAGGGCTTGGTGATCCCGCGTGCCTTTATGTTCTGTACGTGCTTTTCGTGCACGTAGCCCACTCCCCCAGGCCCGATCGCGTGAAAAACTTCACGCGAACCCCTGAAATACACGTAGCCCGCTCCCCCAGGCCCGATCGCGTGAGACGCGAACCCCTGAAATACACGTAGCCCGCTCCCCCAGGCCAGATCGCGTGTGTGACTTCCCGCGAACCCCCGGAATACACGTACCCCGCTCAATCGCGTGTGTAACTTCCCGCGCAACCCTGAAATACACGTGCCCCGCTCGCACAATTGCTGTATGTTGCCACTTTTGTAATGCGCAGGGACGCTACCGCCTGCCTTCGTGTGGCGGACGTGTATCGGCTTGTGCGTGTCTTTCGCTGTGCGTGGCTTTGCCCTATTCGATTCCATGAATACGTGTGGTTCGGGTGCGTGTGGGCGTTCCGTCTGCTTCCCTGCAGTACATCCCCAGTTACGCCCTTGTTTTTGCGAGTTGTTCCCCATTCCGCGCGTTACGCCCCGTGTTCCGCCCACTTTCTGGTGTATGCGCCGAGGTTGTGCGCTTTCACTGTGCGCGTCGCGCACGTCTTTTGGGATGCTGCAGTGACGTGTGCGCCATGCACGGTTTTGGCGCACATCCCGAGGTAAACGCGCGCAGGGACTTCCATGAATCACACGCGTGCTCGTGCGACTGTTTTTTTCCGCTTGCGCCTGCTTGCGCGTAGATTTTCGGCGCACGTTTGTTCCATGAATCGGCCCCTGTATGTGTTATCAGGATTCTTTGTTGCATTTCTATGAAGCACTAACATTTGCAAACACAATTGGTCTGTACTGTGTAAGTAAATATTGCTAACTGGTGGCAGTTGAAATAGAATATTCATTGCTACATTTGCATAGTAACTTACCCCAGTTTCATTTGCAAATTTGATGGACCAGCTAGTTCTGTATCTGAGTGTATTTTTCTGAGTTTCTGTTCCTTCTTTGAAGACGTACCTGGTTTACATCCCCTAAAAGGTTCTTCTTTGTTTGTGGCAATTGATGAAGCTTTAACTTCTTTTGTTTTCTTTGAGGGATTTGCTGTTGCATTTCTGGTTTGATTTAGTTTTCTTTTACCACATTTCACTTTATCTGGAACAGGATATTGTTTCAGATGGGGGGTGTAGAGTGAACGCAGTCTATTGTATTCTAGAATGCAAGGAATATCAGCTTTCACTTTACTTGCATCAAAGTTCATTAGCAATAGACCGTCAAGTGTACATAAGCGTGATAATGCTACCTAGCTCATGCCTTCTTTAAAGCCTGTTTCCTATATCTATCAATGCTTTGTCTAGGGTAAGACCTTGGGATTTATGAATGGTAACTGCATATGCAAGAGTTAGAGAAAATTGCTCTCTACGTACATACATGTCTTTGAGGAGAAGGAATCGAGCAATTGAGCATCCTATCCTTTTCACTTCTGAAAGTTTATCAAAGCTAATATTGAGAAACGGAATGTTACTGTCACATGAGTATGATTGAAAGCCAACAACTGTACCCAGTACTCCATTAACTAGTCCTTGCTCGACGCCAAGGTTACGTTTAAGCATTACTCTACAATTTTTAAGGATAATTTTAATATTTTTTCCAACCCAGCTGAATTTTCTAAACTGTTTAGTCTTGTTGTGGCTTGCTCACACATGGGTACTGTCATACCATGTACGTCTAGTTTGTCTGTGGCGCTAATTTCAATTATTGGTTGCATTTCTTTATTTAACATTGTTTCATTGAATTTGAAACAGTTTGTAAGAGTTGGCATTAAGGCCGTGCAATTGACATTTGTGTGCGCAATTTGTTCCATAACATCAGTTGCACAAGCATTATCGCCATAAAGTGCATGCATGTGCCGGTTTTTCAATACTGCTTGTGCTGCTTGCGATAGTACACCGACTTTAAATACTTTTTAAGATGTTGGTGTAAGTGAGATCTGCAGATTGCCGCATGTTCTCAGTTAATTCTTTGTATTGGAAATGTTGCCAAAGGTTGACATTTCCTATTCTGCCAACAGTTTTACGGCAGAGTTTGTGGCCGAATGTTTTAAAAATAGGTCCACTTGCACTGGTGTCAATTGTAGAAGATCCCCGAAAACGATAATGTGTTTCCCTGCAAAGATTTCTTCGTTGTTACTTTTAAGTACTTCTTGCAATCTGAGGTGAATCAAAGCCCACATTAGGTTGCAGACCATGCTCACTTCATCTATTAGTAGCATTTTCATTTTCATCAAATACTTTGCGTACTTCCATTGCAGCTTCTGTAGGAAGTTTGTAATAGTCTGATTTATTTTGATGCTCTACTGGAAGCAGTAGTATCCGTGTAAAGTGACACCGCCTATGTTGTAGGCAGCTAAACCTGGGGGGGCCGTTACAACAGCTGACAGTTCGTTGTTTGTCAATTGTTGAAGGAACTTGCTGATGATTTTGATTAAGAATGTTTTTCCTGATCCAGCTTCACCACTCACATACAGTAGTATAGGTTTGTAACTTTGGCAGGAACATTCTTTATTTTCGTGTTGTACACCATGTACAATTTGTTTTGTTACGTCTTCAGAAATGCTGCGCTGATCTTTAAGTTTTGCTTGTTGTACAGTTAAGTCTTCTGTATCTTCTTGATACTGATACATGGTGTTTTCTACTTCTGCCATAGCTACTTCTGCCTTATTTGCTATTAGTGATTGTCCTAGTGGTTCTTGACTTCCTGTTACAGAAGTTTGACTACTGTCGGAAGAGTCCTTATCTAGTTGGGCCCGAAGTTCTTCTTCCTGTTGCTGCTCATTGTGTAACATTGTTTTGTACTGCGTAAAGTTCACGTCGGTGATGGCGCTTTCATTTGCTTTAAACGCATCTTCATAGCAATCACAGTTTTCTAGTATGTCTTCCTCTTTTCTCCATGGTTTAAAAAGTTGTAACAGAGACATGTAATATAGTTCTTTCTGTTGAGGAGTTTTTAATGATAATTTTGCATGATTAATTAAGCTTCGTTTGGTAAGTTTCACTAAGCTCCCTTCACAATCGCTCACTCTATATCTACCTTTGCTTTAATCGGGTTTTATATTATTTTTGTATGCAAAGTTTTGAGCTATGTGTTATAGACACATGCCCTCCAAAGTGCTACTCCTGTTCGGATAGTATGTGTCCACAAATTGTTTTTTAGACTGTCTTGTCTGTTGGGATCATTTCTGGCAATTGTTTCTATGTCCTCAAATGATTTCAGCACTCTTTTTCTAAATTTAGCAGGATCAAGACTTAGCCATACTATGTTGTCTGATTTTTCATACAAAGCAGAACCGATTAAACGATCTGCTGCTTCATAGGCGCCACATTCTCTGAGAGAGCATTTTTGTGCCTAGGCTGTACAATTTCTGTGATAGTGTTTTGTCTGATGCTAGGTCATCCCAGAGGTCTTGAAGCTCTGTTTTTTCCTGCTTTTGTTAAGTAGGCTGCAACCTATCGTGCAACAGCAGAATTATCTGCAATGTACTGAACATCTATGTTTGCATTCCATAAGAGGGCAATGATTGCATTGTAATCATTGATATATTTTGATTCTCTGTTCTTTTTATTTAATATGTGTTCTTAGGTGATTTGCCTTTAACACTATGTCGAACTGAAGACATGAAGTTGTTTACTTCACCTGTTTCTGTAACTGGTCTAGGGAAACCAAAGCGGCATTTGGTATAGTATTTACCTTTGTTTTTGTATTTGCCACATTTGTGTCTTTGAAATTGTAAAATCTGCCCATGCAGCTCACTGTGTGTCTGTTGTGAAGGGATTTCACAAGTGACCTATTTTTGGATAAACTGCAAAACAGTGCTATCACTGTGGTGACCAAATTTAGGTGCACCTTTGATCCATAACAGCATGTGAATATGTGGTGCTCCTCTCGCTTGATATTCTTTTCTCCAAAAGAAGTGTTGCACTTCTCCAAGGGGAGGAACAGTTTTATTGCAAATAAAGTGTAGCATGGCAATGAAACGATGATGGAAATATCTTGACACATTAACTGGATCTAGAGAGCAAAGTTCTCCAGGTGTTAATATATCTGTTGTTTTTGTTGCTGTTTGCTATGTGTAGGAACTCATGTAAATCTTCCCAAGAATATTCTGCACAACTTAGTGTAACAAACCAAGTCGGTGGTGCAAGGCTTCTGATCATACAACGCACGCCTCTCTCCCGTCGGAACCAGTATTCCTTTGTACCACACATGTTTGCAAACAAATTTATTATACTTGATTGTAAACCCTCATCTTTTTCCTGTACTTTTTGTATTAACTGCGTAGCTGACATATTTTGAAAGTGGGTTCCAGATTTCAAAATGTGTGCAACTCCGTAACATAGCGTTGCTAATTCACTTTCATAAAGTAGGTGGAATATGTATTCCCAGATTTAGACAAAATGTGGATCTTGCAAATACATACGTAATGAGCGGTATTCTGATGCCCCAATCTGAGTAGGTCTATCATCGTACCTTCCACCTTTGCCAGTAGGAAATAGCAGTGGAAACGCATGTGCTTCTTTACTTTTTTCCCATATACTCATTGGTGAACCTTTGGTTTGTCGCATTTGGTAAGTTTCGAGTGTCATCTATGCTTTCATTGGAATGCAATGGATGAATTGTGTACTGCCCCAAAAGAGTGGATACTGTAGCAGGATCCAGAAGTTCGAATTCTCCAGTTTCTGATGGCTCTTTAATTATTTCAGTTGTTTCCCTTAGGCTTTCTTCAATATTTATTTCCTTGTAGTGCTTGTTATTGTCTTTTAGATATTGCAATGCTTGTCTAACTTTATGTAAGTCCACCAGTTGTTGACAAATCTTTGTCTTTTGTTGGTACACCATTTACCAAGACTATTAAAGAATGCTCTATTGAACATTGCACTCCTAGAGTGTGTACATTTTCGGTTAGATCTAATGGCAAATACACTACTTTGCCACAAATGCCTATCACCAATTCAGAGGGAGGTAATTTTGCTGTTTTTGGATGAAGGCGTATTATTGCTTGAAATGGGTGAACTGTTTGAATTATGATGCTCTCATACAAATTGAGTTGTTGCAGGATTTTTGGTAGTGGGAACAATTCCAAATTATTTGTTATAGCACGTGAAGGAGTGTGGTTGTTGTCTAATTTTGTAACTGCAACATATTAGGTGTTCAGTTAGTTCATATTTGTTTTCCGCTAAAAGTTAGAGAGCTAATTCAAACCATTTGGAATCTTCATTGTCTTCTATTTTGTATGCTATGTCCACATTTTTTGTGTTCCTTTTGTAAAACGTTCTGCGGCAACACACACACACATGGTTTGGTACTTCAGCCGATGCCCTTTTAAATTTTAGTATTTCTTTTCTGTATGTGTGTAATAGAAGGTTGCTATGTGCAGATTTGTTGCTACTATGCTCTAAAACTATTGCATTTTGTAAGTGGCTTTCACTTCCAAAATACTTTCTCTGAATACAGTCAATTTCTTCTTGTAAGTATTTGGGTGTACCATGCAGAAGAGTCTTATTTAAATTGCCTGATTCTGAAGCTGGGCTTTTTGCATAGTATATTTTATACACTAGATTTCTTACATTTGAATGATTTACTGATATCCTTTTGATATCATGGAGGGTGCTTTTGCAAATAGGCCCAGAAATGCAGGCTAATGAATGTCTTTGTAGTCCTTTGTATTTGCGCACTGGACAAATATCCATATTTTGCAGCACTTTCATTTTACTTTTGTCTTTCCCTTTTACACACAGTTTGAGGAACTGACGTAAAGATTTGAAAGCTTTGTTTGGAATGGCACACATTGATGTGCATGGCCATTTGTATCCTGTATGGTGTGGTTCTGTCAAACGAGATGTAATTCTGAGTTTTCAGGGGATACTTTTGTAAGCAGTGTTTCTTGTTCCATGATGGTACTATTGATTTTCTCATACCCTCGTCCACTGCTATGGATGGCAATTGTTTGTTTGATTTTGTTTGTATGCCTCTTCATTAAAATATGGTTCAGTGGCTGTCGTGTGACTGCATTCACCTCCACAAACATTTAAGAAATTATTTTTGTTCACATTCCGTTTCTTGCTGAGTTTCTTTTGTAGTTTGGTACTTAGTTTTGTTTGTGCTTTCATCCTACTTAACACTAATATAAACAACTTCCTTTTGAGAAGGATTGCACTGTCCACGAGAGCTTGTAGGATTAACTTTCTACGGTAGGTTTTAAGGGGTGAGGATGATTTCGGTCCTCTTCTTAGTAGATTCTGAAGCACTCTGTGACGAAACATTTTTGCTAAAATACTTTTTTTACTATGGGTTATTGTTACTATATCAGGATTATTAGGAGCATTGTTTTGTGACACTTTTTGATGGAGGAGGTAAAGTTTCGGTAGTTGAAGCTTCCTTTGTTTTGCTAAACGACTGCATTAGCTGGTTTGTTCCAACGTTCTCTACAAGCTCTACTACAGATGGATGCTTAGATTGAATACTCTTTTTAATTTGCTCTACGTCTGCGTTCCTTGCTACGAAGTTGCTTTTTGGTAGGCACTCTCTGGTGTCTGTTGAAAAAAAGAAGGCATGCTTTGGTCTGTTGTTCAATGTATGTGTTCTTGTTAGGCAGAATCCCGTGCAGTTCCCTCAGGGAGTACTACCCAGGATTAGGACTACAGATGAGAGCAATAAAAATCCCCTTTGGTGTCAGTCTGTACCACAAAGATTTAGTTGGTAGCTGTGGCTAAGCAGTCAGACTTATCTCAAGAGGGAGATGAGCAGTATTCAGGGTTTACACAATAGCTATCACAGTACTATGGAACAAGGAAACACTGACCAAAGCTTTGTATCAAAAAGAGGATATATATTTATTTTATACACATCTAGTTCAACACATGAATCACAGTTGATAAAGCAAGTTAGGTTCAGTCAAGGAAAAGTATACACAACTCCCTATTCAATTGTAGACAAGTTTGCAGTAGAGTGAAAACTGAGCAAAACGGCACAGTGAAAACCAACTACAAATGGCACTCTATCAATTTAACGAAAGAGAGGTTTCCCTTTCGTTAAGGTTAAACCGAAATAGCTTCAGACACCCCTAGCAACACTTCCCTGAAGTTTTGTGAACAAGTAATGCACAGTAACACTTTAGCAGAAAGATAAGTGAATGGAAACTGAGCAAAATGGCACTCCACAAGTTAACACAGTAGGAAGGAAGAGGGGTTTAGAAGATTCAAGTGCATCAACACATTTCTCACTGAAAATCAATCTAGCGAGAGCAAATCTAACAAATCAGCCAGAGTCAATAGGCCAGAGTCAGTGGTACAGGACCAAGAATTTAGGAGCAAAAATGTTCTTGTAGCTGCAGTCAAGTCTTTGGTAAACGAATATTGAATAGGTAGATGCAAGGCGAAAGACAAGGTTAAGAGAGAGGATGGCCAACCCAACATGTAGATAAAGGATTTAAAACACCTTTAGGGCTACCACGGGGAAAGGGAGGCCTGGCGGAACAATGTACCTTAAACGTGGAGAAGTGGCTCTTGCGGTTGTTCCTGGAAGTTCCTGCAGGTTGAGGGGTTCAACAGAGGAAGAGAGGCTCTCGTCGTGGGGGAAGGTTCGAGTCACTGCACTACCCAGGGATGAAACCAGCTGCGGTGCTGCCAAACAAAGTTCAAAAGGTATGCTCCTTTTAATCGCGGTCCGGGTCGATAGCTGCCTGGCTATCCGGTCTCCAAGTGCTGGGCATTGTCGATGCGACCAAGGCAGGTCCGGGGAAGCGATGGGTGAACTGGTTGGTCCCACCAGCTCAAGGGAAGAAGGCTCTTTAGATGAAGATCTCCTCTTGTTGTGTGGAAGAAAAGTGGCGGGACGATCCGGCAGGGCTTCACCAGTGGTGTAGATGCTGAAGATGTCTGTGGCTTCTCTCCCCTTCGGTTCCGTAGTTCCAGTGGCGACGTCTTGCTCTTCCAGTCCTAAGGACCCTGCTTTTATGCAGAAAGAGACCCATTCACACAGCGGAGTGGTCTTCTTGGCCGGAAACCCTCCAGCCTATGAGTTTAGAGTGTGACCTGAGTTACTGCGGCAACTCTGTCCTGGGGTTCTACTCCCCCTCCCAAACAACGGACCCACCCCAGACTCAGAGGCGCCGAAAGGAGGGCTTCTTGGCAGAAGCCCGCCAAAAGAGCGAATAAAGGATCCCCGATGTGGGTTAGGAGTTTGGAGTAAGACACGAGAAAGAATTTATATTCAGGTTCTGGCAAATAAAACCTAGCGGAGTAAAGTTAATAATAAAATAAACCGGCGGTATGTTAGAGGCTGTCAGTAAAAGTGGTAGCCTCCAACAATGGGAAAATCCCATAGGAACATATTTGCAGTCGAATATTTATGGTAGTAACCACTGCCACCAGCCAGAAACTTTAGAGAGCGGGACTTTAAGGTACCCCCTCGAACATGAACCCAAGGGGAAAAACTATTAACCCTTTCCAGTACCTCCATAGTAAGATGGGTTGGACTGGTTAAGTTCATAAGATTTGCATAGTAAAGTCAATGGGGACTTTACATGCCCTGGGAGACAGTAGTCAGTCCCAGGGTATGGAGTCTATCTTTGGGGGTCGCTACGACACCCCTGTGTCACTGCACTGAGGGTGCTGTGTAACACATGTGAATAAAGATGGTTTCTATGGGTAAGCGAAAATCCCATAGCCATTAAACACAAAAATAGTCTAGAACACACATAGCAAAAATGCCTAAGAGTGGGGGAAAAAGAGTCTCACTCTTAGCAGGTAAAAAGAAACAACCCCTTCAAATCCAGCAAAGCTGCTGGGGGACTCTATAGGTAAGGGAAATTAGCCATAGAATGAGAATTCTCCCTAACAGTGCTGTGCGCGTGCGTGCATGAGTCTGATGGGGAAGCTCTTTGTCATGGTGTGTGAATGTGCATTGGACTCTTACAATGATTTGGTAAGGATATTTTACTGTTTGTATACTACTACAATGTGATTCAGATGAGTACAAAGTGGCTTAGTGGTGAAGAGAAGCATTATTAGAAAACGAAATGCCATAAACTTGAAACAGCAACTTCTTTTCTAAAACTAACCTCCTAATGATTCTGTATGTTATTTGAGTTCCAAACACACAGGGATTTGTGAGCCATTCTGCCTTTAATAAATGGGTATTTGTAAGTAAAATGGTTCAGAAATCAATGTTTGCTTTGGTGTACAAATTAAACAAATAACCCACACAGCCTCTTTGAGGAACAGTTAAAATATAAAGTTAGTACTGTGCTTACTTTTTTTTGCAAAATAATCGGGTTCCTTCGGATATGTCGTTTGCAGTGTAGATGCTGTTGATTCTCAGGAGAGTAGTCTTCACTGCGATTGAAAAAGAAAACATGAATTACTTTGTGTGTTTACAGCAGTGATGATCCTGCACACATTAATTGTGCATCTTTTGTCAGATCATTCTCCTTTCATATTTCAACCCAGTGCACCTGTGCATTTCACTTCACTCGGTGCTGCTTTTGTATGTTACTTGCAATATGTTACTTGCAAGTCCTTCTGAATTGACAACAATTTTAAGGTTATGGTAATGCCTTGTTTTTTAAAAGGTATACTATCTATAGGAGAGAGGTTTGTAAGCGATAGGGCATAATAGTAGATGGGGGGGGAAAACATTTTCTACTTGAAAATTATAAGCACGATGCCGATACATCGGAAGACCCTCAGAGGAAGATGTCTCCACAGCAATCGGGAGCGCTTATTTTTCTCATACGATCACATTGCAAGTAGCATTACTGTAGGCCGTACACAGTACACACCTCCGACATTTTCTAATGCAAAATCGAGTTTCGCCCTAAATAGGCATGGTTGTAACGTCTGTATAGGTTATGCGGAAGACAGTAAGAAGTCATGCGGTTTGTCAATGATAAATCAGACATTTTGCACTTAAAAGGGGGAGCGTTGGTATGTATTGCCTATGCACATTTAGCAGCATTCATTTATTTAAATTACATCATAAGGGTTGCACATGTTCTCTGATTAAAATATGCATACCTGTACTCCATACTCATGCATGTGCGCATGCATGGAGCTGTACGTAGAAATCCGCAACACTTGAACAGTAGTTTGTGAAGTAGGTGCTGTGCAATGATATGCGACTTCCAGTCGGAGTCATCGACGGTACATTTGAAGTGTGCAATGTTGATGACGGAGTTACATTTAGCGATTTTCAATGTGATTGGTGGATGGTTGTGTGAATGCTTAGTTGTGTCCAATGAGTGACTCGATTTGCTACCGATGTGGAAAGGGTAGAAGGACTGGGTAAGAGCTACGTGCCGCACGTAGCCAACGCATGTCCGCGGGTAGGGAGTGTCACATACGGGTTTCTACAGCAAATCCTGCATGGAAAGGGGACTGTAGGCATCAGCCAATCAGATATTCACATTACTCTTTTGTGTCGAAAGACGGTGCGTATACTGAAGATGGCAGAGGTGGAGAGGGTCAGGGTTTTGGTGCTTGGAGACATTTTTGTACATGGCTTACAACACTATGCCGAGAGTAGGCATTTGGCACACCATCTCGATGTGAGAGGAATGGAGGTGGCGTGGAGCACTGACACTGATGCCAATGTTGCGGCAATTCTGCAAGTTTGCAGAAACATGCGTACGATGACCACTCCCCATGTGGCAATTTTGCACTACGGTGCTTGCCATTTGGGCTACGTGAGTTCACGTATTTTGTTGGCAGATTTGGGACCTGTTGGTTGAAGCACTCATGAGCATCTTCCCAACAACGAAAGTAATTTTTTCTGGTTTACTCCCTAGAGTAAAATGGGACAACAGTTCTGTTTTCTGTCCAGATCAAAGTATTGGGAGGTGTTTCATCAATCGCGGCCTGCATGCTTTCATGTTGCGAGCTAGTATGTCTTTCTGCAGCCACAATAACATTGTTCCAAGTAATGCGGATTATTTTGAAGCAGATGGTGTTGCGCTTTCTTCTTTGTGAAATGCCATGTTCTTTTGGAACGTAAGGCTTGCTTTAGAAAAGATTCTGTAATGGTTGTAGGAGTACAGTAAGGACAAAAAATACTAAAAAATAAACAAAATAACAGATGTCTGTAAGGCGTCTGCCCAAAAACAAAAAAAATGCCTTAAAGGGGAAAAAGGGGAATAATACTTTAATGTACCGTCGTCACGCTCTGATCTTATACATGTCCGCGGACATGGCGGTAGTTTGCAGGCTGCGCATATCACCAACGGGGATTCTCGGATGGAGACGCATGCAAATGAGAATGAGCGGAGCTAGGTATTGGTCAATAAAGTTCAGTAGTTGTGTTCTGAATGGAGAGATTCAGTGAGACCATCTTCTACCTGACAGGAGACCACACAGCCATAGCTCTGCATGCTCGAAAACAGATTATCTGGATTTTGGGAGACTCATGGATACATTGGTTGAAGGTGCATGCAGAAAGCTGCCGTCTATCTGCAGATCTCGGATTTCCTCATGTGGAAGTGCACTGGCATGGCGTGCGTGGAATGAGGTGGCTGGACTTGGTACCTCTCTGTGTACTTTACTGACAGAGCGTCCTCCAGATTTACTTATCATTCATTGTGGAGGCAACAGTTTAGGCCATGTCTCTGGAATTTCTTTGCAATTTGCAATGAAGGAAGGACTTGCGAAGGTCATGGACATGTTTCCAAATTGTGAAATACTTTTTCCCCGTATTGCACAAAGACAAAAATGGCTGCGTTCTTCTGCATTTGGTCCACAAATGGAGAAAGCAAGACGCAATGTGAATAAAGCTGTTTGTGCCTTTTTAAGAGATGTTGGCATGTCCTCATTCCACAATGAAAACATTTTGTTTCGCGGCTCTTTCATTTTCCGCAGAGATGGAGTCCAATCAGATTTTTCTTCGCAATGTACAAAATGCATTACAACCTCTTTTGCATTCACAATAACCTATGCGACAATCCGTTTTCTCCAATCCACAATTTTTCACTCACACAACACACCACCGAAAGGCTCTTTTCAGAGCAACCACTTACTCCCAGCGTCCACTTCATTGGATTTGCTCCGCTTGCATCCTCCTTTTTTGTGTGTCCTACGACTGTCCGCAAACTTTTTCACGAATGCGCGGAGGCCTACATCAGTCACTTGATAGTCCTATTGGTAAACTGAGAAAGGCGGCTCTGAAAAGAGCCATTTTTTTTAATTTTTGTTGTTTTCCTCTTTCCTGCTTTTGACAGCACGACACACTAGGAGAGGAGGACAAAGGAGGGTAAGAAATGGACACCAACCACGGGGATAGGAAAGGGCACGTGGACAGAGAAAGACATAGGATGAGCTTCACTTGGGTAAGGAGCAGATCTTCTGGTACTCCTTGACCGTAGCCTCAAAAGCAGTTCGGAAACTCTCCCCCTGCAGAGTACTGCGTCACAATACATACACACTATTGTCACCTTTGAAAGGTAGGGGTCAACACCATCGCAAATGGCTTGTGAGGCAGCTGGAGGGAGGCACTCCCCCCACAGGAGTGTCTCTTTTGGTGACAGGATCGGACACAAAGGATGCTGTGGAGGAACTCCATCGACTACGCTCTTCACATGGCACCACCTTGCGAATGTCCGCACTGTGGAACGAAGTGAGGTGTCACTTCATGGTTGTCGTACCAAAGCTGTACGCACCAGGTCTTCCGCGACTCAGTACCACCTGCCACTGGTTACACCTCACGAGGTTTGCACATGCTTTTGGTACGTTCCCATAAACGGAGAACAACTGCCACACCCACAACTCCCAGCGAGTGCTTGTAGTGCAGAGTTCCTCCACCTCATTCTCTTCTACCTCTTCTTCCTCGATCTCTACATCCTCACCCATATATCTCTCTGCAGGCCCTTGGGGAGGGGGGGTGGTGGCGGGTTTGGGGGTGGTGCAGAGGCTAATGAAACAGCAGCCATGGATGCCATACCAATTACTTTCCTTTTGGTCACTACAGCAGTAAAGGCAGTACACCTCAATCGGCTACAGCTAGCAGGACAATTAAGATGCGTTCGGAGGTGTGGCCATTTAAATGGGTGGAGGGGTGCGCCTCGTGACTATCTTTATCACTGAAAAGCGTTCCAAGAATTTCACACATGTCCACAGATAAGCTATTGTCTGGAATATGTGAAATGATATTTTTAGACTGTACAATATTTTGTCTTGTGTGCATAGGTTCCTTTTTTACTGTTGCGGAAGCACACAAACTGCGCAAATTAGTCCACACGCTCAGCATGGGTACGGTCACATGATGACGTCCTGAACACATCCACCGCAGAAATGGGTGTCCGCTGGAGAGCAAAAGCAGACTAACAAACTTGCGCAAGTGTCCTAAGGACAGTGTTCGGGTCCTCAAACTAATTCAAAGTGCGACACAAGTGAGACAGACAGTGTACTTATGGTTGTACTGCGCATGTGCGGGTGGTCAGTCAAAATCTCGAAAAAATAATCTCGAATAACAATAAGGTCGAAAAAAAAAGAAGTCTATTTTTTTTATTATTATATATTTATTTTGGGGTCTGGGATTAAAAACAAAATGGTAAAAAAAAAACAAACAAAAAAATGTTTTTTTCGAATAAAAAACATTAAAAAAAAATTCTACCTTTTTTTTTCCGGTTTTTTTTCGAGATTTATTTTTTCGAGATTTGTAAATTCGGTATTATGACCATAAACTGCATGTGCGTACATGATATGCTCACTGTACGGACAGGTCTATTTTGTTTGACTACGCCCTTGCCAGCCACCGTGCCTGTTCTATGGATGCCACCATCTTGGCTGCAGACAATACGGACAGGTATACTGTCCTTAACACATTCCTATTTTGCTCATTCACTGCCATCCCAGACACCTGGTGTGTTCTACGAACATGTTTTATCTCGTTTGTAAGCGGTACACCAAGGTATAATGTCCTTAGGATGCCCCTTTCTGTTTATGTACGCACAACTTGCACAGATGGTGCAGTCAAACATCAACTCCATCTTACTTGACATTAGTAAGGATAGGTGTACTGCCTTTACGACATCCAGATTCTATTCCTTTCGGATAGGTCGAACAGGTGCTCTGTTCGTGAACATTTTAAGTATTTTTTTTTTTAATTAATCCTCAAACTCTTTAACTACTACTACTATACAAAAACATTCCAAACACACACAAACTTCATTCCAAAGAAAAACCAGGGGAAGCAGATACTGACACAAATATAGGGGAATTGGGATTCAACACGGGCTGGTTATGAGGGGAAGATTTGTGAGGGGAAGAAGGGATGGATGTTTCGTCGAAACGTCTATGTTCTTCTTGAAGGTTTGGGGAAGGTTCACTAGGGAATAGAGAAGGGGGGGCAGGTACAGGTGGGACAGTGGTAACATACTTTCCCTCTCACACAGTCTTCCACAAACTCCCTTAAACTTTTAAAATTCTCATTCAATGTGTCCATTTTCAATTCAATCCTTCTGATCCTGTCTTCTTCTGTGTCATTTGTTGGCCTTTCTTCTTTTCTTTCCTGGTCTGTAAAAAATATCTATATATCTATTAAATGCCCATAAAATACTGGCCATTACTTTGCATACGCAGAGTGCTGTGTACCATTGTTATCGCTCTCTTCCGACTTTTCCCCATGCGGAAAGTACTGTTCCAACCACTCCAAAGTACTTGTCATTTCTGTGTCAAAACCACAGAAAGGCATTATTATTTCTGCACCACATACCCAAAAAATACACACACATACAAGAAAATGACCTTCACTTACTATTTTGATGTTATTTCCCTTCGTCCTACTGCGTCCGTCCACTGTCGGTCTAGGCTGCAGAGTTTCTCTGAAGTATTTATGATGGAGGTATCCTTTTTTTTTTTTTATGGTACCATCCATTTCATTCTACAAGGTTATTAAATGCATCGTTTTCATTTCACACGTATCGGTTTCCATATTTATTTATTAATACTTATAATGTCTTTCTGTCCTTTTTCTAAGTTCAACATTTTTGTGTAAGAAAATAGTACGTTTTCAGATACCCCCTGCCTGTTTGGGTACCTTTGCCCTCGTCCGCACCCGTCCGCAAACAGGCGCTCAGTTGGTCCCTCTCTAATATCAATAGGGAGGGGATTCTGTATGTCCTATGTTACATGTACATGAAGTACATACATTATACTGCATTTCTCCCAAAATCACATGACAACATTGTATCTTCAGCACAACACCTTCATTAAGACAATCTTACGATTATGTTCCCCTTCCAAAAACCTGTGAAATTCACTACAAAAAAAACTTTAAGGGGACGTTATGGTTAAGTTGCCCTACCAAAAACCTGTGCACGTCACTAAAAAAAACGTTCCCCCTTCCCCACTATGGTTCAAAGTAAAACAGCTAAACAAGTGATGGCGTCAGTGATGTCATCAATGACATTTGTGATTCCATCTTTCATGTTCCGGGTGTTAGTGTTAGCAGTGCACAGTGGTGATGGCTGGTATGGTGGCGTAGTCTACCATAACTGGCGAATTTCAGGGGTTTTTCAGTTTTACTTTGAACCATAGTGGGGAGGTGGGAAAGTTTTTATTTTTTTTTTATTTTATTTTTTTTGTGTGCATTGCACAGGTTTTTGGTAGGGCACCTTAACCATAACGCCCCCTTAACAAAGTTTTTTTTGTAGTGATACATATGTATACATTTAAATAATAACACTTTGTACTTGGAAATACTTAGTCAAAGAATGGGAAATATATACACTCTGTGGTACCACACAATACTTAAATTCAGTAATCGAAGCACTAACTGCAGACAGTTTTAAATAGGCATTTAAATTCGTAAGTGAGGTGTACCAGCATAGAATAGGGAAGAAAGGCAGGTCAGTTGTGAACAGTGGCAGAATGCTTTCTTTAGACTATACATAGAATTCTGTGCGAAGGTCCCCCCCCCTCACCCCACCGCTTCCACCTGGGCAACCTGTAAGGGAGTAACGTATGTCTTTTACAGCCCAGTCCAATAATGTTCAATAACCTACTTTCTTTTAAAAGATTATACCACCCCAAAGTACCTAAGAGGCCAGGGGAGAACAGGATTCAAGACGAATCTGAGAGCACTGGATGACTCCTGAGGCTAGAAGATGCTCTTCCTCATCACAGTACCTTTTGGTGCCTTGGCTGGCTAAGTGGCGGTTTTACTCAACAATTCCCTCATAGGGTGGACCCCCCACCCCCTTGGAAGAAGGAGCCACTGGGATGCTGATTCCACGAGAAAAATGGAACCAAAGTCTTTCTGAAGTGCAGCAGTTTTGCTCTTCACAATGCTCTTCGTTGGTCGACGATTTCTCTAGTTGTAGAAGTCCTGTGACGATGAAACTTGCTATGGGCTCCTTAAAGTCTTGGCAGATGGGAGTAAGACCCCTGAGATCCTTCGATGACTGCTGGTGACAATGGGTGCATAGGTCACTTGTGGTGTTGGTTTCGGAATATTGCGGTTTTCTGACCTTTGGTGATTTGGTGCTGCAGATGCAGCAAGGGCCTCTGTACAGCTTCTGGAGACCTGGACTCGACCACTGGTGTGGACCACAGACCCTCACCAGGTCTGGACCCTCGGGACATCTTCGTTAGCTTCTAGTGGCAGGAAACTCACTGACTGACCTTCCTCTGAACTCTGTGACTCCGGACTCTCTCCAGCAGGAAAAAGTGGTCAGTGATGATGGCAAGGATGGCCGTTGAAATGTTCTTAGGAAGTTTGGAACCTTCGCAGCTCTGTTTGTCCAGCAGCACTATCTATGGGTTCCCCCTCTTCTGGGCGATAGACAGCAGCGACTTCCAGCGGTCACGAAATGCACCTCCGGAGACTGGGTGACACCAATGGATTTCGACTCGAGATGTGCAGAAAATTCCTCTTCAGGGCTCACTAATACCCCTTCTCCGGACGGCAGGCCCACAGGATTGGCTTCCAGGGCACTTTGGATGAAGAGCAGCAGTTTGCAGGATGGTCCCTCGTAGCTCGGGGAGAGGTCTCTTTTGCAGGTCCTCTCTGGATAAGTCCTTCGAAGAACACGGAAGCTTTTGGATTACACAAGGACAATGCAGCAGCAGACTTCTCCTCCAGCTGGGCTTCAAGTAACAGCTTCTTCTTGCTTCAGCTTCAGTTTTGACTTCAGCTTCTGAACAAGTTGATAAGTAAGAGGTCCCCACATATACACATCTGTTCCCCATTCACTCTGGCTGAGCCAGTCTCAGTCAGCCAAACGTGCAGAAGGGCATTGATGCAAGCAGGCAACCAACCAATCGGCTCACGGGTATTCAGGCCATTCACTTCACCCAGACACCCATAACAAAGAATGTGGATTGGGTTAAGCACCCAGCCTTTCAGCACACTACACTGCATTCATGTCAGTTTCAGTCAGAGCCATCTCATTCATTGTGTCACATACACAGAAACCAGACACCCATATCACAGAATGTGAGTTCACTTCAGACTCCATTCATACAGGTCCCACTCTTATGGTGTACCCACAACACACAGCCTCTGGGAAGGCTCCAGTCAGTCTGAAAGGAGAGAGCCCCAGAGCCATATATGGTATTTCCATCCAACAGCCAGTCGGGAGGAAAGGGAACAGAGACTGGGATTCCCAGGACTTTGGGAAACAAGGTAAAAGACAATAGAAACCAAGAGGCCACAGGTGCCATCTTGCTTTCTACCAGGAATCCATTGACTCCTATGGCAGGGCCTGGATGTCCCGAAATGGAGGACACTCAGCCACTGCCAAGTCAGCATGTAGCTGCCACCAGCCCATACCTGCTCTGTGGGCAGCACACAGGTGCCCAAAAACACAAACAAGGGGTACAAGGATGTACCCCCCACTCATGGGTGCCATAAGGGTACCCAATGGGTGTTGTTCACCAAAAGGAAAACCTGAAGATCTCAGTTGCAGGAAACGCACATAAGAGAAGTGGTAGGATAAGGACTAGGAGGCCTTGCCCTACATAAGGCATTCCCAGCTTCATAGCAACCTGGAATGGTGACAACATGGTTCTAGAGCAGCCGATGGGCGTGGTACCAGTGTGACCATCCACGGCCGATGTGGGTTCTGAAGACTGTGGATATGAATCTATGGTTCTGCAGGCGGCCATGACGCTGGGGAGTGACTTCGCCCCACTGGAGCATCAGGAAAAATGGTTGCCCGAGAGCACTGGCTATCAGACGGCCTGTTATCCGGTGGGTATATTTTAAAGCAAGCATTTGTATTTTGTAGAGCGTAAGAACTAACTATAGTTAAAACCATGTGTCTTTGTTTTGTTTACAGCCTTGACCCGATACAGTAGACAGCGTTGAGGAGAGCGAAGCTGTAGCAGAAACAATCATTTTTTATTGTGTTTGCTGCTCAAACCAAATTGAAAACGCATGGGATTGCGATAATAGCCTCTGTAAGGCTTGTGTTTTGCTAATGGAGACCGGCAACATTAAAGATGAGTCTCATTGGCTGTGACCTGGATTGATATTCTGTCTACATAAGGTTTTAAGGCCATAGTGGTGAAAACTTGTTTAAAACAACACTTTCACAGATGGTGCTCAGACATAAAATTGATGACCCCAACAGGTTGCTCAGGAGTGTTTGGAAATATCTTATACGGATAATTCGCTATGTAAAATATGTCGTATGTTGTGCTCTAAACACATTGTAGAAATGATGCGAGTGAAACAGTTGTTAACACTGCTAAGGGTTTGCATAGGGACTGAATGATGCGTATCTTAAAGCATTATGGGCTATACAATCGGGGCGTAACCCCCTTTTTGAAAAAGAAGCAGTTTAGACGGGGGAGGGTGGCCGATGTGTGTTAGAAGCATTGTTGAGAAAACAGTTTGCAAGTGAGGGGATAAAGTATATCAAAGACAGTATGGTACAACAACATGCATGGAGCCCTGAAAACGGACCTACGAGGATTGAGACTGTAGATATTTTCATATATATTTGTGCTTATTTGCAGGAAATAAAAAATGAACACCTGTTGTAAAGCTATCAATTTAATGTGAAACCCGCCGTTGCATGTGTACAACGATTATTATTGGATTTACTTAAGGAGCATTTGAGTACTATATGTCCAAGGCTGCTATGCTATCTGGAAGCACCAACAGAGATATACAGAAGGGAATGTAACTATCTTTTATGTATCGCAAACCTATGCATCAACACCAGCCAGCCACTAATGGACAACTACTGGCAATAGCACCACAAAGTTTTTTTTTGCGATTTAAGGTCACCAGTGGGCGCCTCGTTGCGATTGAAGGCGGCAAACCTGCAACAGCATTTTCAATGCATTAAAGGACACTGGCTGTTTGACAGGGAACTTTATGCATTTTTGTCAACCATTTCTCTATTATGTATGTTTGCTTATCGACATAGTCAAAGACAGTGGGCCTCATTACGAGTTTGCCGGTCCGGATACAATGGTACCGGTAAGCTTGCTGGTACCGTTATATCCGTACCGGCAAATTCAGAGTTGTGCTCGCAGGTGACTTTCATTCCGCCAGGTCAAAGCATGCCTGTAGCACAGGCACCATAATGATTGGTGCCGGTGCTACAGGCATCCCCATTCCCATTGAGCCCAATGGGGCTCAAATGGGAATGGGGATCACCCGATTCCGGCACCCACGAAAGGGCAATTACTGGGTCTGGGCCCGGTAATTGTCCAGTTACGGGTGCCAGATTTTTTCACAGGTTTGGAGGACCTCCAAACTTGTAATGAGGCCCAGTGTGTCTATGAAGTAATTGCTCATACATAGGAATTTGTAGCCAACAGGATCGTCGTGCAGCAGCTGATAACCCAAACCATTGTGAATAAAATCTGGATAAAAATCACTGTTTTTTTATATGTTAATAAAAATGTGTTGTTGATAATACACAGTTGCGTCCTTATATTCAATAGTTATGGGGGCGAACATGCCTGGGCATGAAGTTGTATATACTAAGACAAAGGGGCATTAAGAGCTTGTGGCAAAATAAAAAATTCCAGCCACTGGAACAGCAACAGATGTCTACTGTGTTATAACTTAGAATAGGTGATTAAAAACATAGAAACAGTTTCTCTAAAAATAATTGTTGGCCCTGTCACAGCCCAGCGTTACACTTCTTTTTTTTATTTTTTACTTTATTTAAGAAAACAGGCATACAGATTGGACACGAGTTGCACCCTATCTTCACCATACATGATAGTAATTACTGCGTTGGTTTACATTGTACATCAACATACTGCGCAGAGGTTATTTCTTTATGCATTCCCAGATTGACCAATCCTTAAGTATTCACGGAATGGGTCCCATATATTCTTTGGTCTACTCGCCGGAGTCAGTCATAATATAAACCTCCTCCTTTTCATTTACATAAATTAACTCTCTGATCCATTCCTAACATGATTGTGCCACTTTCGATTTCCATTTCAATAAAATACATTTCTTTGCAATCAATCAGCATTTGTTAAAAAATCTGTGTTCTAATGGAAACTTTCCCAATATCGCCTAGTAAGTATTTAAGAGGGAGGAGGGTAGGAGGAATCCCAACCATAACATATAGCGCTTCAGCGACCCCCTAGCAGAATTGTTACCCTAGGACAAAACATATGGATCGAGTCGGCTCTCTCTCCTCCAAATTTCATGCACTTATCTACCGCATTTGGAAAAAATCTTGACACCTTAGCGAGTGCATAATGTAATTAGTTTAAAACCTTAAATTGAATTGGTCGTAATGGTGCATTGGGTGTGACATCCTTCGTTAGAAGGCACTATCTACACCATTTAGTTTCATCAATACTCCTATTCAGGTCTCTTCCACACTTAGATTTCACTGTATTCCATAGTGTCTAGGCAGCCTGCACAGCCTTATATAGCCTCGACACTTGCCCCCTCAGTGTGTCATTCAGCACTACCACATCTATACACTCACATGGTTTTGGTTCCTGAGGGAACAACGGCCATCTCCGGTGCGCTGCAGGTGTTATTTGGAAGTATTGTAATAATTTAACGGGGTTCGTCCCCAATGTCGTTGAGAATTCCTCTTACGTCACGACCCTCTCTCTTTACTTTACTTACAATTATATAGCGTGCAACCGAGTACCCGTGGGCTTATGGGCGCGAACATAGATACAAACTGACCAACGAACAGATAGACATTTATCCTAGCCTGATTGGGTAGAAACTGAGTTTGTGTCTAGTAGAACAGGAGAGTTTTCAATTTCTTCTCAAGCATATTTGTACATTGTTTCTCTCAAGTCAAGTGGGAGTTTATCCATGCCAGAGGGGCCGCTATACTGAAGGACCCCTTCAGGGTTTTGGACGTTTTGCAGGGACGTGTTTGTATCTGTATAGTACTATTGGATCTTAACTGTCTCTGGCTCTGCTTTACTACAATGCATTCCTTATAAGATGGCATTGGGCCTGTCAGACATTTATGTGTGATCAATAGCATACGGAAGGTGATTCTTAGTTTTACTGGAAGCCAGTGTAAGCTACGGCTGGCCTCTAATATGTGATCCCTCCATGCTAAGTTTTTGATCACTCTAACTGCACTATTTTGTATGACCTGTCAGCGACCAATCTCGACTTGGGCTACCCCAATTAGGAGGCTGCAGCAATAATCTAACTTTGCACCTATAATAGCTCTAGCTATTGTTTCTGCTATGTCTTGTGAAATAAAAGGGCAAAGATCTTTAAGTAGTTTTATAAAATATGCTGCGGTCGAGACAAGACTACCCACTTGTGCCTTCATGTTCAGGCATTGATCTAAAGTAATTCCTAATATTTTTACTTTCCTTAGAGTGTCCATTTTGTGATTGTCTACAGTGATTAACTTTGCCAACTTGTTTACTGAGCCAACCACCATGGGTTCTGTTTTTGCACTGTTGAGTGCCAGTCCGTTTTGCGCCATTCAATTATGTATGATCGCTACTGTTAACACGTTTTTCATGCATCCTATGCGATCGGGTCAGTAGGATGACACACTGTGTGTCATTGGCATAGTTTGTAAACATGATATGGTTAAGGGCCAAAAGGTCAAAGAACGGGACCATAAATATATTATACAGTGTGGGCGAGATGGAAGCTCCCTGCAGGACACCAAAGGACAACGTTGCCAGTTTTGCTTCTGCTTAGGAGCTTGCCACTCTACTTTGTCTTCCACTCAAAAAGGATGTCATCCATTGAGTTGCCTGTTCTGAAAAGTGGGCAACGTCTCTCAACCTGGTGGCCAAGATGGTGTGGTCCACCGGGTTGAATGCAGCTGAAAGATCCAAATCATTAACGAGATGGAGCCACTGTCCATTATTTCCAGAACCTTGGACTTCAGGTCAAGGAGGGCTGTCTCAGTCCTGTGCCCTTGCCTGAATCCTGATTGAAGATTATGAAGGATAGGCTGGTTGTTAAGAGGCAGAGTGATCTGACTGTATGCCACCCTATCCAGGATCTTAAGAGGAAGGGAGTATTGGTAATGGGTTTATAATTGGCAGGCGTGGCAGATCATAGGTCAGGATGTTTTAGTAGTGGGATAGCCCAAGCTTGTTTAACAGCCGTCAGAACCAAGTTTTCTTCAAAAGAGGCATTAACGAATTTGGCGAGTGCCCTGGAAACAGATCACCCAATACCATTGTTTTGTTCCGGTCCCAGTATTTCTGTATATCGGGGTCATACGTGGGAGGGAGACCGAAGCAGTTCCAAAGACTGATCTTGTTGCTATAGGGAGTTGTTATTCCTAAGCGTTTAAACACCCTGGCCGATGCATTAACTGTAGTGCACACTGGGTCAAATGTGGAAGTATCTGTATACCTATCATCCAAAATGACTGCTCTGAGGCATGTCTTAGCCGCTCCATAGTGTTCCATTGCTCGATGTACTGGACCGGGGACAGGCATGTACCAGTGTCCTGCGTATTCGGCTTGGGCAATCAAATAATATAACTCAAAGTCTGGAGCTGCTAGGCTCCCTCAGTCATATGGTTCAGCTAGCTCCTCCCAACCCATACGGGGTGTACCGATTCCCCAGACAAATTGCACTGCCATGGACCGAAGCTTTGCAAAGAACCCTCTCCCAGGCCAAATCGAAATAGTGGTAAAATAATATAAAAGTTTGGGCACTAACACCATTTTCAATAGGAATAATCTGCCATATAAGGAAATTGGGAATTTAGCTAACAACTCCAGTTTAACTGCCAGGGCGTTAAGTTAGGTCTCGTGATTGTCTTCATATAGTGTCCGCTGCATACGGGACACTGTTGCACCCAAATATTTAAAACCGGTCGTGGCCCATCTGAGTCCTTTGATGTCCACTGGTAAAGTGGTACAGTCCGTGAGTGGAAACAATTCTGATTTAGTGATGTTCACCTTCTACCCTGAGTAACCTGTAAACCTAGCCACTTCCTCTATAATCATCCCTAACGTCTCATCAGGGTTCAGTATATACAACAGTGTTTCATCTGCATATAGGGAGATAATCTGTGTATCCCCCTAGGCACATGCTGTTCCCTCAACAGTCTTGCCAGTGGTTCTATCGTGAGCACAAACAGTAACAGAGGGAAGGGACAGCCTTGTCGTGTCCCACGTGTTAGTGCGAATGCTTGAGGTAAAACTGTTAGTTCAGACCCTAGCTGTCGGGCTCGTGTATGGTAGACTTGCATACCTGACGAAATGTTCCCCTATACCAAAATGCCTGAGTACCCCAAATAGATAATTCCAGGATACGGAGTCAAAAGCTTTTTCAGCATCAAGAGATGCTGCGATCGCCTGGGCCTGCTGGTTAATTTGAGACATTATACCAAAGAGGCGCTATAAGTTAAAGGCTGTAGATCTTGTGTGAATGAAGCCAGACTAGTCTGGGTGTACCAGACATGTCATGTACAGGAGGAGCCTGTTTGCTAATACTTTTTTGGTGTAAATATTAGCATCAGTATTAATTAATGACCATGGACGGCCTCCCATTCTCAGCCGCATTCTTCAGTGGTGGCTGCAGCATCCCTCTATTCTAAACTGTCGTCACCCTCCTTGGGAGCCACTTCCACTTGCCTTTCCAAGGAAGACAAGGTCCTGGAGTCTTCGGGCAAATGATGTTATGCCAATCAGGAAGGCATCTGCGGTAATTCAATGCCGACGCCCTTTTAGCTGCAGCTAACCAGAAGCTGTCGCAGGCCCGTGGGGAGTTTCTGTCTGACCTCCCTCTGTAGAGGCATGCCTCCTTCAAGGCCAGACTGCCAGATGCCCGGGCAGTTGCGCAGGACCTCATGGAGTCTCTGATCTCCGACACAGCCTGGGTGTTGAGATGAGAAGGACTACATTTTCATCTGCTGTGCAAGAGCGGATCCTATATCTTCCCTTTGAGGCCGCTGATGAGTTTACAAAAAAGAAAACCTCTACTCAAACCGCCAAGTCCTTGGCCATCCTGATGAAGCAATGGCAGAGATCCTTCCCTCAGTTTTAGGGCCAGACCGAATTCAAACCGTGCACTTTCATCGGCTTCAGGGGGCTCCTGGACCGAGGTACGCGGAGGCCTGACAGGTCGCCCAGCGACAACAGGAGCAAACCACAGAGCACATTGCACTGGTTTTTACGCTCCCCCTCCTCTGTTCCTGCGTCTGACGCCAAGAAACAGTGACGTCATGGTCTGGGAGCATAGCTCCCCAATAGGGGCCGTCTGGCTCTTTTACAGGACAGCTCAAAGTGTCTTTTCAAGAACCCTTGGATCTTATCTAACGTCTCCAGACTTCAGTCTTCCTCTTCCTCTGCCACACTCTCCTCCTCTTTGTCAGATTGGGTCCCAGCTCTTTTATGGGAGGTCCTTTCACTCTTGGAGATGCAGGCAGTGGAACTGGTTCCTCAGTCAGATAGGGGCTGTGGTTTCTACTCCGGTATTTTTGCAGTACCCAAGAACAACCAGGCTAGCCTGAGGGTAATCCTGGACCTGCCATTTCTCAATATGTCTTTACCGCTCAAACGCTTCAAGACGATTACTCCTGCAGACATTGCACAGTCTCCATGTGCAGGGGACTGCATGTGTTCCCTAGACCTCATGGAATGCATACCTGCATGTACCCATCTACCAGCCGCATCAGAAGTTTCGGTGGTTCACAATTATGTTGTACCACTTTCAGTACAAGGTACTGCCTTTCGGCCTGAACTTGTCACCTCGTGTCTTCATGAAGTTGATGAATGCAGTGGCAGGTCTCCTCCGCTTGTAGGGCCATCACCTTACCCTTATCCGGACGACTGGCTGGTGATTGCGGGTTCATCAGTGGGGGTTGTACACTCCTGCCAGAGGTTAGCAGATCTTCTCCATCTCTCTCTTTCGGGATGGGGGCTACTCTGGAGGGCTATGTCATTCATTGCACATGGTCCAGGGCGGAAGCCCTCCTGCATATCAATCCACCTCCCCCCCCCCCCTTCCTCCACAAGGAGGCTGTATCTATCTGGGAATGGGCCCTGATGGAGGGGATTTGGATTTCAGCAGTCCACCTCCCAGGGAACAGCAATGCAGAAGTGCACTAGCTGAGCCGATTGTGGTTCAACACTTAAGAGTGGGAGTGGCACCCCAACTACTTTTTGCCCCTGTTACAGCATTGGGGGTTCGTGGGCCTGGGCTTGTTTGCATCTCCTCTGAATTCCAAGTGCCCCCAGATTACTTCATGGGCAGGACAGGGTTCAGGGGTTCTCTGGGCGACGCCTTCCAGATCTGTTGACACTGCTGCAGGTGTTACGTGTTCCTCTCACCCCCTCCCCCTCTGTTCCTGTGGACTGTTACGCTCACCTGGCTCCCACAGGGGCGTCGATCTGAACTGGTCAGCTGCGGTCTCCACCAATATGACGCGTAGTGCCGAGATGACGGACTGGTCTGGTCCAGCTAGCTTCGTTTGCTTGGCCCGTAGGAATATTCTTGTGCAAATGGAGAAAGGGAATTAACCACCCGTGGAGTTGAGCGTAGAAACCCCACCCCCGCTGTTCTCCCAACTGATCACCCTGGATGTCCCCTCTTATAGTCTCACCTGATGGTTTGGAAAGATGAGCTCTCCATCCTGCATTGAGCGCAGGGGCGCGTAGATAACCAGTTGCTTCACTGGTTCGAAGGAATTGGTGAGTTCCAGAACAATATTGACGCTGAGATTTCCGGCAAGACGCCGTAAGTATGTAGTTCGTAAGAGTTCAAATGTCTGACTTTCACTCTTGTCCGATTCCTTGCAGGTTGCAGCTTGACCCTAGCGAAGAGTTCCTCGTGGCAACCGGTAATATTCAGGTAAGGATTTGTATTATCCAACACAGTTCGATAAAATAATGTCAGTATGTAACCTGTTGCTTTCTCCCTTATTCAGGCGCTGAGAGAAAGTATGAAGTCTCGGGGAATGATGCCTCTGGCGGTAAAATTAGGTAAGTCTATTGTGGTGAGGAGGTTTCCCCTTGTTTGTCCCTTTGTTTCACCTTGCTGTCCTTTTGTTCCCCTTAGGGGCCGGGGTACGGTGAGGATGCTGTGGAGGGTGCGCCGACCCGTGAAGAGGAATAGTACCCCGGTGGTAAAATCAGGTAAGTCTATGGGGGGTAACTAATATTGCCTCTGTTTATTCCCTTGGCTCACCTTGCTGTTCTTGTGTTCCCCGTAGGTGCCGGAGTGCGGCGGGAACATGCAGAAGGATGCAGTGGATAGTGAAGATGTTGCGAAGGCTGGTTAGCTCAGCGCGGCGCTGCAGCAGGCGAGGCGACACGCATAAAATAACTTCTTTCTTCCAGCTCGAAGGCGCGGTGGATCGGAAATTCAGGTAAGGATCAAAGGTATTGCTCTTGTTCTAACCTTTTCTCCTTCTTCTGGGTGCTCCAGACTCGAGGCGGGTGTGGCAGAAGACTGGATGCGGACTTGCAGGCACGGTGAGCGTTACGCTGCTGGATGCAGAATAACGCGAAGCGTGTGCTGCTCTTCGGGCGTGGTTTAAATAGCCTCCAAAGTAGTCCCAGGTAAGTATTCCTCCCTGACCCCACCTGTGTAAAAAATAGTCCCAAGGTAAAGTAGTCCCTTTCAAGCCTCTTTTGGCTTGGAGCTCTTGCAGCATGGTCTGCATCAGGTAAGTTTGCAGCATGGTCTGCATCAGGTAAGTTTTAATCTATTAGTCTGGCGCCTATGGCGCCAGGACTGACTCTCCATATGAGCCTGGCGCCATAGATGCCAGGACTGCACCCAAATGGCTTGCTTGGAATAACTTGATGCCTGCTTCCGGGGCTGCTGGACTTGATCTGGATCCCTGGGGGTAGGCATCATGACAGGACCCTCAGCAACTTCCGAGCTTCAGTAGGCTGCAGCCTCATCCTGATTGCCCCCCATTGGCATTCGAAGGCCAGATTTTCGGATCTGCTGCAGTTGTGCTCCCAGGGGCCCTTCCACCTTCCGATCCCCAACAGGGGCTTTCTGACGCAGCAGGCTCTGGCATGGTACATCTGGTTTGAAAATAGGGTATAGAGCACTCATAAAAAGTAAGAATGAATACAATTGTGTTCAGGGCTCTTAGATTGGGCCCTTGTTCCCATACATGGAACATCTGGACCCGGCTAGGGCTACAGCATGGTCAATTTTCAGATGACAACTGGGACATCATCCAACAGGCCAGGAGGACCTCTATTTTGTCCCAGTATAAGAGAAAATGGACTCGCTGTTACCCTCCCCCTGTAGATACCCTGCTACAGACGTCCGCACCAACTGAGGTGCATTTCTGAAATCACTTTGTGTTCAACCGTCGATTGAACATGGGTATGTTTTTTTAGAGCGCAGTCTTTATACAGAACACACTCTGTATGGTCACTTCCTTTTCTGACAGCCCCTCCCCCCCTTATGTGTCACCTGTCTCCATAGGCGTTCACCAGCCCCAAACTACGTCCTGATGACAGTTCGGACCCTTCATCTGTGAACATTTCTAACCCAGTCAAGGCTGACTAAACCCCAAACCAGAAACACCTGCATAAATGTGTCGACTGTAAAAACATACTACTAAATCTAACAGTAGTATTTGAAATCAACACAATACACGTATGCTACTAACCCTCACCTAACCAACTGTGATGCAACAACAATTTGTCATTTGTTTTACCTTCCATTGTAAGCCAATTGAGGCTCTTCTGTGACACTCAAGTCTTTTCTTGTTTTTTCTTTTGGAAACTTACTATTTTTATATATGTGTCCGAATCTACGAATACATTGAATCTGTTTCTAACTTCTAAACTATCTGTGCCCCTTAATGGCTAGTTTTGGAAACCAGCTCCCTGCCTCATCTAAACCCACCTCCTCCACACGGTTGACCTGGGGTAGCTGTTGACTCTGCCTTTCTTCCTTACCTGTGCACGGATGTCAGAATGACCCAGGTAGCGTGTTAAGAATAAGGAAATGCTCCACCTCAGCCACACCCTCCTTTATACGTGATGACACGCCTCCTTATTTACATGCAACTACCATGTTATTCTTTCCACGAGTACACTGCCTGTTTTGCAGGCGATGCTGACTTCACTTTACCTCCTTCACCCAGCCCCCACTGTCGGCACTTACCGGAAATCATGTCCACTCACGCAGTCGGCACCCCACCCCCTCTCTGTCCCAACCGCTACAGTTCATGTCGCATTCCCGCAGCTGGACGCGCAGTCAGCATTCTTTCTGCTCCCACACGCCTCAGAGCTGCATGCAACCCGTGGTGGAATTCTAGATCTCTGAATTCCTTTCTGCATGCGCAGAGCGTGATCTGCCGCGCGGGATGTATGCACCGCACCACTGCAATGACGCCGTGGCACTGATCACTCTCTGTGGTCACTGATGCACTTGCTCTCTTGTATGGTGGCTTGCGCTAGCTATGCCGGGGCGAATGCCCAGACACACAACGCGATTCGTGTTTGGCCTGTGGCTGTGTGCTGTGGGGGAGGCAGGTCTGGCTTTTTAGAAATACTGGGGAAGGCTTCTTGGAAAAACAATCTGGAAACGGAAGAGCACGTTGGAATGACATTTGAGACTGCGCTCAACCTGCCACTGGCGGTACTCAAAAATTCAAAGCAGGTGCAGCACGATGGTAGGGGGCTCATAACGTGTAAATGCACGCGCAAAGCGGCGCACCATAGAAAAAAGGCGAAAAGAGCTTAAACTGTTTTTGTATGTACTGTATTTTAATATAGTACAGATACCCTACTCCTCATTGAGCAGGGCGAGGGCTCGCATTAGGGCTTCCTGAGGGTAAGGCTCAAAATGACGACTGCTGGGCAGAGGCGTAGCCAGGGTTGTCTAACAAGTGGGGCCTGAACCTAATGTGGCTGGGCCAACCACAGTGACATTAACCTATGCAAAGGCCCTCGCAGCGCCGCTGAATGGGCATTTACAGATTGTGTGTGGGCCAGTTGGGCCTTAGGCCCTGCCCCTACCCTGTCTACGCTTCTGCTCCTGGCATAAGGGCTCAAGACAAGGACTATTTTATTGGTACTGCTAAGCTCCGCTTTTAGAGTTCCAGGGCTGGGATCGAGAGACTCCTATGGTGTTTTAAAGCTAGGGTTGCCACCTTTTTAGAAAACATTTTTTTCTTAGTGCACTTGGTTGGTGAGTTGGAAAAAAGTCACTGAGCCCTAACCCAAACTACAAAAGCATGGACTAGGTGGATGCCCCACACCCAAAAAAACATGTTCAGTAAATGGGTTGAAATGGTGCATTGACCCAGAAATGTGGCTTAAAAATGCATTAAAACATTGTGTGTCCAAAAGGGACACTGGATTCACAGAACACACGTATTTGGATTTTCCCTACAGGGGCAGAAATTAACCCACCGACGGTCTCGATATAGCCAGGTCGAATTGGTGCATTTTTACAGAACATAGGATTTAAAAGGCTGATATGGACATAATATATCTTGGCAACAGTCACGAAACCTGCACTGCTACCTTTCCAGTGTTACGCTTTAGGATTAGTACATCAACTGTCGAAGGATTACATTTTGCATTATGAACCCTGGTGGTGTTCAAAATCATTGCATTATCAACATTGCAATTGATGTATTTCACCTAAAAGCCAACTGCGTTTCATCTGCAACATTCATACTGTACACAGTCTTATTTAGGAAGTATAATCAGAAACTGCAAACATCTCCGCATAAAGTGTTGTTCCTACCGCTGTTGCTTAAGAAGGTAGCAGTTGCCCCTTGTGGCCTGTGTACGCTGTGCCCAGCTTTCTACCAACATGCATGATATGCCAATAAATCACACACGTCCGTTTCGCCACCATGTGGTCGGTCGTACGAAACCATTACAATGTAGTTGACATCTGACCATGAGCGTATTTAACTAACTCTATGATCGTCAGGGCTTTAAGCGGGGTAAAAAAAATCGAGCGGGGGGGGGGGGGGGGGGTTGGTAGGGGGCGTGGCTTGAGGAATGGGCGGGGCCTAAAAGTACACAAACCATAGTAAGGTACGCAAACACATGTAAATGCAGCTAAGCATTTATACATTTGTATGTGTACCTAACTATGGTTTGTTTTGCATGCAAGCCATTTTTTATAAACCTAAATGTTTAACATGTCTATGTTTTATAAAAGATGGCTTGCAAAATACACAAACCATGGTAAGGTACGCACCTACATATATACATGCTTACATTTATATATTTTTGTTTGCGTGCCTTACTATGGTCTGTGTACTTCAAGATGGCTTGAAAAGTTAAAAAAAAAACATAGTAAAGTACGCACACAAATATATAAGATTTATATATTTGTGTGCATACATTACGGTTTGCATACTTTTCAAACCATCTTTTTCAAACAGTTCTATGTTTATAAAAGATGGCTTGAAAAGTACACAATTCAATCCATCTTTTATAAAGCTTTGACGACGGAAAAAAACTAGAGACGTCTTTGTCCGTCGGCAAAGCTTTATAAAAGATGCCTTGAATTGTGTACTTTTCACGCCATCTTTTATAAACCGTGAAATATGTCACGCATTCCCCAGGTTCGCTGTGGGTTAATGATGCCTCAGTGACCTGAGGAGGGCGTGGGGGAACAAAGGGCAGTAACTCCTCTGATGACCCCTCGCGCTAGGGGTCACCAGAGGAATTTACAGTGACTGACAGAAGAGCCAGCCAGCGTGGCTGGCTGGCCCTTTTGCCTGAGTTAATGGCGGGCGCATCTCCCGTCGCAGCGGGATAATGTGTCCCGGCAGGGCCCTGGCTCAGCCCTATTTTTTGGAGACTACCGCCCGCTGGCCCTGACCCACTTAAAGCACTGGGTTGTTTTCAGGAATTCCCGCTGCGCTGCCGTTGGAGCCTAGAAGGTTGTTCTGAACAACGCGCTTACGGTGCTGTGCACATTAATGATTTGTTCGGCTGGTAAAAGACTTTGCACATATAAATCATGAAAGAGTACATGTTTTTAATGCAATCGGGAGCTATCTTGTTGCATTACACCACAGGCACGTCATGAGCATCATGACGTACAGCTCTTGTTGGGAAGTACCTTGATAGGTGGCTGAACGCTTAGCTCCCATATACCATTTATGCATGCTCTGATGTATCATGCTCAATTTGCAAACGGGAACTTGCTTGCGTTTTTCGCACTTCTTACACCATTAGAGCGTGACTTATATTTACACATACGAGTAAATACACACACACACACACACACACACATGTTCCACTCTCTCCCTCTATATGCATACAAACCGAGCCCTCAAGTGTCAGACACACACTTTTGTGTAGGTCGCGTTTATATGGCAGACTAGTGGTTGGCGGCTCTGGCAAAGAAAGAGCACACTGGACCAGAGCTTGGCAAGCATTCGGACTGGGCCAAGGGAGCGTGACTGTGAGGACCTTCCCTCGCAAGATTGCACGAAGCGCTCCCGATGATTCTGAGAGCGGACCGGGAGACAAGAGGACGCTCGCCGGGTGGTGGCTCCTCCTGTAATTCGACCTTTATGCCTGACTGGACTTGCGCTCTTGCAACAGACCCCTACGGCAGGCATAAACCCACAGCTGCCAACACCACAGCAATGGTTGCCACCTTCTATGCAACCCATGACACCTTTGTGGGCATAAATCAATAGCAGTGAAGTAACTGCCATGGTTGTCTCTGTGACTCTACCTGTGCACTAGTGTACCTTTTGTAAATAACTGTTTAATATACCAGCAAGTGAACCCGGGACCTCTCCACCTGGCGTCCTGTGCTTCTTTCAGGCCACCACAGCGAGTTTCCTCTCTGCTGCTCTGGCTCTCACTGCTTATTGGTGCGGCATGCTGCAGTCTGGGCTGACTCCAGGAGAAACCTCAAAAGTGTTAGTTGCTCCTGGCTCCAGGCTCTCTCCCTGCACATCTGACAGCTTTTAATGCACCCTGCTGTGCAAATATACATTCATTTTATTAGTGTGCTTTTGGGTGCGTTTAGGAGCAGGAGGCACACGTAACCAGGTGCAGCACATGTTGTGCATGTTGCCAACGGAAGACGCCAGTACGACAAACAAAATAAGGTGAAGGGATCCCCTGTAGGTTTAATATCTCAGGCGGCTCTTTGAACCAGAACGTTCATGCCTTCCATAACCCTAAGCTTTGGGGGTAATGCTTCTAATGCTTTACTTTTAATGCCTTGTCATTGCCATATTATGCCTTGCTAGGCAATGTCATGCCTTGCTATATGTGGCTTGATTGCTTGTTCTTCTGGCTAACCTGCTCATCGTTCTACTTTCTATCTTTTGCTATTTGCTCCCATGTACCCCACTGTAATTGTGGTGCTGTGTGCCCACTGTAATTTTGCCCCGTTCTGGTGGCCGTCCCACTGTAATTTTGTTCCTCTGCGGTTTTGCCCCCGTGAGTTCCACTGTGATTTGGCCCCTAGATGCCCAATGCAATTAGTGCCCTGCTGTGACTTTGCTACCCAATGAAATTGGCCACAGCAGTATGGGGGGGACACCTTCCATCAAGCGTTATAGTTGGCAGGTGGCCCGCCTCTTTTCCCGCGCCTAACCAGGCCCCCTGAACTCATACATTTTACATTGTAATACCCCTCAAACATTGATATACATTTTATTGCCCCTCCAAATTTTTATATACATTTGATATACATGTGATTGACCCTCACATTGAATATACATTTTGCTACATTTTACTGAAATTTTAAAATAAAATCGATATAAAATGTATATAATTTTGTTATACATTTGATTGACCCCCAAAATGTTTGATATACATTTTGATATAAATTTGATATAAACTGGACAAGACCGCCATTCTCCAGCATTGGATCTTTCATAGATTCACATGTTGGGACTATTCCCCATTGTTAACTTAGTAGTTTTCCTATGGAAATAAAGTTGACACTTGAGTGTCCCAGTGACGTTGTTGTGGGTGTTTTAGGCAGCCCAATTGGGACGTTGAGTGTATAGCTCTGCCCCGGCAGCTTCCCCTCAGATTTCAACCGTCTTCAAACTGTTGGGATTCCTCTCTTTTCTCTCCTGATTGAAAATGTACACTTCATCAAACATTTCTTCTTTGATTTCCGTCTTTTGAGTCCTTCGACGCTGAAAATGGTTCAGTTGTCACCTCCATTATGGAAACTTCTGGACCGAAAAAATCCTTGTTTAGGCCATATGAGACCTGCAGCCTGAATAATGTCTACGAGGGAGACGGGCACTCGGAGTGTCTTTACTGTCTTTACCCAAAACATTCGGCTGATGGATGCAAACTGAGAAGGGTTCTCTCAGAAGACTCTGAGACAGAAATAGATGCCTTATCTGTTGGCTCAATGAAGGGGCCTACCCAGTGTCGGATGTTGGCTCGTCACAGAATGGAAGAGGAACCACTCCCTCTGACAAGAGGTCGCTGTCACGACAGAGGTCTAGGTCAGAGGAGTCGGTGGCGAAAAAGCAGAGGATAGGTGAGGCTAAATCGTCTTCGAGACCGGACAAGGCCAAACACTCTTCGCCTCTTAAGGACAAGTCCCACACAGGGTCCCAGCAGTTTTCTAAGAGTACTGTGTCAAAGTCTCTGCCAGATAAGCCAAGAGAGAAGGACTCCCACCCATCTTTGAAATCAGCGGACTTGCCCACAACAGCATTTCCATCACGTCTAAGTCTCGTCTCCACTCAACGACTGCCTCGATGACGACTACCTTGTCGACCGTCGTCGACCACCACCTCGATGAAGGCCATCCCGTCGAAAAACCACCACGTCGAGACAAAGAAAAAATCACCGGCTGAGAAGTTGATGCGTACATTTTCCACTGGGCTGGAGGTTTCAGAAATGGAAACCAATATATTGTCCCCTAAAGGTATATTAAAAACCTCACCTGAGACCATGGAACAGCTCGACCAGCCTTCCCTGGAAATGTCTCCAATTGTCATGCCAGAAGATATTTTGCAGCACGCGATCACGTCTCAGACTTTGAGCCCCCTCCATATGAATGCCAAGGGGTATTTGAATTGGATCCTGAGGAAGAAATGTCGGAGGTTCCCATTCAGGGACCATCTACTGTTATGGACGTGCCGCTAAGTTCTCAGACACCTTCTCTACCTTCTACAATGCCAGGAACAGGAGGTATGCAAACCCAATGCTCGGTCATAAATCGTCAATCCCTGCTATCCATGCAGGTCCTTTTTTACACTACGGTCTCTACTGGGTCAGCTTGACGCCAGACTTCCTCTGCCTCAGGCTCCAACAATCCATCCTTGTGTATATCCACAGGTTATCCCTACACAAAGGGAGGCATCTTACCCCTTTCAAGACCAGGGCGCATGCCCTAGAAAGCAATCTCCTCCTAGACCTCCTCCACCTCCACGTGCATATAGCCCACGAAGGAGGGAACATGAAGAGGATGAATTAGTTGACACGGACCAGGAAACTTATCCTCGAGATAAGACTTCCACTGCCTCCTCATCTCCTAGAAGAGCCGACACATGGAATACGGATCCGGACCAAGACGCATCGGGTAGTCTGGCTGTACCTTAACCCCCGGACGACATTGGAGCATTTCACTCCATGATGGCAAAAAGCCTGCCAGGAGTTTGGCCTAATTCTGGGAGAAGAGACGAAGGATTGCTTCCTCTTTGATCATATGGGGAAAAGAAGATAGCAGTTTTTTTCCAAAATGCCTTACGTCACAACCAACGCCAGAGTCGGTGGTCTCAGCTGCTGCAGGCCGGAAAGCTAGACAACACAAGTGTGCTACTCCTCCTGACAATGACAATAGAAAATTGAATGCTTTTGGTAAGAAGGTTCTGACCATTGGAGCCACTATGGTAAAAGTGGTTAATTCCTTGGCTATTGTCGCGCGATACGATCGTGAAATGTGGCACCGTTTGGCCCTCCTATTAGAACACCTCCCAGAACAACAAAGAAAAGAGTCTATGCTGTTGATATGAGGAGAAGAGGCATCAAATCAAAGCATCAATATAGCTGTAGATCTGTCCAAAACTGGATTTAAACAGATCAACAATGGGGTAAAATGGGGTCCTCAGACGCAAGGCTTGGCTTCATTGTACAGACTTTCGCCAAGAAGTACAGCACAAAGTTGTTGATGTGCAATGCGAAGGTGAGAATCTATTTGGCGACATAATAGATGAAGCCCTTAAGTCCATGGAGGCAGATTGAGACACGGCTAAATCTCTTACAGCTCTGCAAAACAGGAGAACCTTTCACCCCTTTCTTTCGAGTAGTCTCGGCCAACTCAAAATTCTCAAGCTCCAGAGAGAGCAAGAGATAAAGTAGACCCGGATCTTATTCTCAGGGCTACAAGCGCGGTTACCAATCTTCACAGCGCAATAGAGATTTCCAAGGGCAAAGAAAGCACAGATTTTCCACCTCCCAGAGAGGTCGCCAGAGTAAAACACAATAATCACTGCCGCAAGGACAGTCAAATAGGAGGAAATGTGGCGTTCCACCTCAGCGAGTGGCAATCAATAACTACGGACAGATGGGTGATAGATGCTATCCAGTACGGCGACTTGTTGGAGTTCAAGAGCCCACAGTTCCCAATTCCCCCAATTAAGGTTTCTCACTCACACCATCGCATCTTATGGAGCGAGATAGCCACATGCTAAGGAAAAGAGCCATCAAAAAGGTGCCTCTCTCAGCAAGAAGAAAGGGAGTGTAATCAAGGTACTTTGTGGTCCAAAAATCAGATGGCAAATGGCACCTGATTTTGGACCCATGGCTACTGAACAAAAACATCAAAAAACAAAAATTCAAAATGGTAACATTCCAAGAGGTAATAAAAGCTTACAGCCACAGCAGTTACTCGTGGACCTAGACCTCAAGGACACGTACTTCCATGTGCCAATACACCCAAGGCATGCTTCTGGTTTGTAGTAGGCGAAAGCCATTACCAATTTCGGGTTCTGCCATTCAGCCTAAAATCATCACCCAGGACGTTCAGGATGTGCCCGACTTCAGTAGCAGCCTTCCTCCGGAGGCAAGTACACCATGTTTACCTGTACTTGGATGATTGGTTAATTCAAGGAACCATATGCCAACAAACCTTATCATCTCTCAACAAAACAGAGATACTTCTCCAACGATTGGGCTTTGCCTTCAACTATAAAAAATGCTGTACAGTGACCTCAAAGAACCTGTTTTTTTCTGGGAGTGCAATTCCTTGCAAACCACAATCTGGTCAAACCTTCGGCAGAAAGAATCCAAAGAATTCTAGCTCTAGCAGACTCATTTACACCAAACAAGATGGTCACAGTCTGCTCTTACATGGCTCTTCTACGAGCCATGTCCTCTTGCATTCCTCTCATTCCCCACTGTCGCCTTCACATGCGTCGAACGCAAAGATTCCTCGCAACCAGATGGTCCCCAATCTAGGGTTCCTGGTTGGACAAGGTACAGATCTCCCCGACTATGTCAGACAATCTGACATGGTGGACACACCCCTCCGACATCACGAAAGGAATGCCACTGGTGGAGCCAAATTTCCAACTCACCATTGTGACCGATCCCTCCCAAGTGGGATGGGGTGCACATTTAGACCAGCACCAGGTCAAAGGCCTCTGGTCACCTGAATAAACCTTAATGCACATCAATGTATTAGAGTTGCGGGCAATACACTGGGCCCCAAATCCTTTCTCCCCCTTATTGAGAACTCAGCGGTGCGTTTCCACACCGACAACAGGACTGCAATGTTTTACCTACGGAAACGAGGTAGGACTCGTTCAGACACCTTATCCCAGGAAGCACAAACCATCTGGCACTGGGCCATCCGGCACAAAATCCTGATTCAGATGTTCCACTTGCCAGGGATGCAGAACAAGCAAGCAGATACCCTCAGAAGGGACTCCTCGCAAACACATGAGTGGCAACTTCACAGCATCCAGATAACCAGAATATTCTCAAAGTGTGGTTACCCCACTCTGGACCTATCCGCCAGCCTCGACATCGCCAAAAATTTGCCAGCAGGATTCCGCATCCCGACTCTCCGGGACGCATTGTCTTTCCTTTACGCATTTCCCCCCTTTCCTCTCATAAGAAGAACCATACAGACGAAACGCAAGGCTCCTTGCAAGATAATCTCGATAGTCCCGTATTGGCCCTGGCAGACCTGGTTCTTGGACCTGCTCCAGTTGGCAGCCGATTCATTTAGGCTCCCAGGTGAATCTTCTATCCCAGAACGGGATGATCTTTCATCACAACCAAGGCTCTCTCAAATTGACGGCATGGCTCTTGACCACTCTGAGTTTGGAAATCTGAATATCCCTCAGGACTGTTGCCACATCCTCGCGGCAGCAAGTGCCTCCTCCACCAACATCTCCTATAGCCAAAAGTGGATGGTGTGCACTACAACCAGATCTGCAACCACTAGCTATAACACCTCATCAGATCCTTCCTTATCTGCTGAAACTAGCTACAGAAGGTTTGGCGGTCTCTTCGATCAAAGTATATTTATCAGCAATCTCCAGATTTACACGGAAAAGATCTTCCCCAATATTCAGTGACAGGCTAATCGAGCATTTCTTAAAAGGCCTTTTCTGCACCTTACCACCACAAAAAAGGATTCTACCTGTCTGGAGCCTGAACCTAGTCTTAGCAGGTTTGATGAATCCTCCATTCGAATCCATGTTTACAACCCACATCAAGTTTTTAACCTGGAAAGTGGCTTTTCTGGTGGCCATTACGTCTTCTAGACGTGTTTCAGAGCTCCAAGCCTTGGTTATTGATCCTCCATACTTGCGCTTCATGTGAGTCAAGGTAGTTCTCTCCACTAACCCGCATTTTATTCATAAAGTACCATTGGAATTTCATTAAAATGCTAACATTACTCTTCCTACATTCGTCCCAAATGCCACTTCACCAGCAGAAAAGGCTTTGCACTCTCTGGATGTGAAAAGGGCATTGAAATATTACTTGGATCACACAAAGTCTTTCCAATCCTCTGGGCAACTCTTTGTAGCCTTTGGTCCATCCAGCAAAGGAAAGTCCATATCCAAACAAGGCATTTCAAGATGGGTTTCATCTACAATATCCTTCTGCCACTCTAAAGCCAACAGGCCATTACAATCGGCCCATAGAGCACACTCCACTAGGGTGACGGCTGCCTTAGCGGCTCTATGGTCTGGTGTTCCCATAAGAGACATTTGCCAAGTGGCAACATCGGGGGTGCCCAACACGTTCACCAGGCACTAATGCTTACACCAGCAACACGCTGAAGATGTGCAGATGGGACACGCAGTCCTTCAGCGACTGTTCCAGTAAGGTAAGCCCCTCAGCTTCCGGGGTTGTTCCTGTTCTCTACCTTAAATATGTATCCTTTCTGCATTAATGTACACATCTTCATGATATCTAATTTGTGTTTGCCTGGTTTACACCTCTGAGCATTTATACGGCTACAAAATCTATTCACAGCATGTGAATCCATGAAGGATCCAATGCTGGAAAAGGGAATAGTTTCTTACCTGCAACTCCATTTCTCCAGCATTGGTATCTTTCATGGATTCACATGTTCCCTGCAGCCTACCTCCTTCAGGCAAACATCCTTTAAATGTCATCCTCCAGCTGGAGTGGTTAAAATCTAAGTGGAAGCTACTGTGGAGGACCTACACACTTGACGTCCCATTGGTACTGCCTAAAGCACCCACAACGTCAATGGGACACTCAAGGTGTCAACGTTTTTTTCCATAGGAAAACGACTAAGTTAAAGTTACCAGGGTTTCCCAGCCTGCAAGGCAATATTCACAGCATGTGAATCCATGAAAGTTACCAACGCTGGAGAAATTGAGTTACAAGTAAGAAACTACTCTCTTATGGTGTATAAATAGATGATATGAGGACCACTCACACATTTGTTTGTGGCCAGAAATAATCTTGTACATTTGAGTTGGCTTGATCACCCATCAAACCTTGCCTTGCACATGCCTACACAAAAGCCCAAACCGTTGACTTTGACAATGCTTGTTCCTTATGGATTGGTCCACACCGGCTCCTCAGGTGATGCCTTGGTCCACCCCCCACCCACGCCTCAATAACCGCTTCACTTTAAAATTGAATATTGATCTCGCATATTACCCCTCAAAATCCTCCTAAGTCTACAACCAGTCAGTCATCGCAGCAGTATTCAATTCCTAATTTATCAGCTTCTGCACGTACCATACTGGGATCTTATGCAAAACCCCTTATCTCCTAGTGATCGCAATTCTGCTCTCTTTCAAAACACAACGAACCAACAAGCAGGCTGTAAATGATCCATAGACGCTAGACTATTCTGGGGTGGACGCATACACAGATATATATAATGCACCCCCACATTGTTTTCCTGAGGTTAGTGTGTCATGATGCCTAACCCCGGGCATCCGGATCAAGCCCATCAGCCCCGGGAGCAGGCATCCAGATATTTAATAAAACCCCAGCAGCCCCGGCTGGGGGCTGTCTGGGTTCAGTCCTGGCGCCTTAGACTTTACTTATCTCATGCAGACCATGCTGCAAATGAATCCAAGCCAACGTGAGGCCTGGATGGGACTATTTTACTACAGGGACTATTTTTTACTCGGGTGTGGTTCTAGGGACTTCTTACCTGGAACTACTTTGGAGGCTATTTAAACCACGCCCGAACAGCAGCAGATGCTTTGCGTTATTCTGCATCCAGCAGCGTAACGCTCACCGTGACTGCAGTCAGCATCCAGTCATCAGCCACGCCTGTCTCGAATCCTGAGCTCCTAGCAATAGAAGAAAGAAGAAGGAAAGGTTAGAATACAGATATTATTTCAATCCTTACCTGAATTCCGGATCATCACGTCTTCGAACTTGAAAAGGACATTATTCTGCACGCGTCGCATCGCCAGCTGCAGCGCCGCGCCATACTCGCCAGTCCTCACAGCATTTTTCGATCCGCCGCAGCCTCCATCATTTTCTTCGCCAAATTCCATCATCTAGGGGACAACAGAAACATAAGGTGAGCCAACAAATACAACCTCTCCACCATAGACTTGCCTGATTAACAACTGGAGGCATTATTCTGTAACAAACCACAACTTCTTACGCGCACCTGTAAGGAGAGAGAAACCAGCAATTTAAATACACACATCTTTTACCGGACAGTGTTGGGTAATACAGACTCTTACCTGAACACCATCAGCTGCCACAAGACGATCTTCCCTTGGATCCAGCTGCAACACAAGAAAGGAATGTACAAGAGTGAACATCTGACATATTGAACTCTTTGAACTTTATACTTAAGGGTTCTCGCCTGGAACCTCGGAGTCAATATTCATCCGGAACTCTTCCAACGCCTTCAAACCAGTAAAGTAACTGGTATCTACGCACCCCTGCATTCCACGCAGGATGGAGAGCTCATCATTTAAAAACATAAGGTGAGCTTACTGAAAGTGAATATCGGTGGTGATTAGTGGGGAGAACAGTGGGGTGCCATTACTAGAATCCACGGGTGGCTAAATCCCTTTCTCCACTTGCAGGAGAATACTTTTACGGGTCAAGCAGACGAGATTAGGCGGTCCAGTCCAGTCTGTCATCTCTGCACTACGCTTCACGTTGGAGGAGGTCGCAGCTGTCCGGGTCCGATCGACGCCCCTGTGGGAGCCAGGTGAGCGTAACATAGTGCCGCTTGTGTCCTACCGGCCTTTCAGCAGACAAATACAAATGTAGTGAATGCCCCTAAAAACAGAGATGTCATAAAATGTGTTAAATCCATTTTGACAATTGGTTGCTGTTTATTTCGTGGACCCTCTCTCGAATCCCCGTTACAAGGACGAATCCATGCTCCGAGAGATGAATATGTTGCTACCGAGCAAGAAGTGTTTTCTGCAAAGATTTTAGAAGCCTGGGGCTGCGGGCGACTAGGATGGTACAGTTTGGGCTGACGCCGGACGTTACTCTACGATGCTCACGGACAGCTATGTAAACAAAAGCCAGAGGAGCACATACAGAATGGGCCTGCTTATCTCCTGCTGCCTGCCGCATATGCTCTGTTATTTCATGGGTCTTTGGCACAAGGCAATGTCTCAGGAAGCTGCTGTTTCATAATGTATGTCATTTGTGCATTCTGCAGCGTCAGCGGGAAAACACACATGGGTGCTGATAAAACCTCAGAGGCTGGGTTTGTATTTTGAAAAAGGAAGCATGGGGCAGAGTTAGCTTGGGATGACGCAGCAGTTGTTATGCAATGCTCAAGGACAGCTGTGTTAAAAAAAAAGAAAAGGCACAGGGAAATACAAATGTGATCTATCTTTAACCGGCTATTTTTATCTTCTGTTACAATGACTCTGGACATTAGGCTGTTAAAAGCAAACAGCTGTATGTTGGTATATTGTGCATTCTGCAGGAAAGACATGGGGTGTGGCTGATGACATGTTTTGGGCTATCGATGTGGAAGCCTCCTGCTTCCTGTCGACCTATCCTCAGCCCTGACAGCTGGACCCATAGATAATATCTGAGAGGCTGCCGGGGTGCCTGTCTTTACCTCTTAAAAGCGGTGGGTTTGCCTTTGGCGGTTTATCGGTAGACCCATTTTGGATTTCGGTACTCTGGATCCACTAGTTGGATTTTTTGGCAAGTGAGACCGTGGATGGTTTTAACATTTCAAAACCCGGTTTGGAGTCTCATGCTGGGTGACTGATTGGAGCGGTTTGCAGGACTGTGGCAAAACTCTGCTGTGCTGTCCCAGAGTTAATTGGATCTGTCAAGAGCTCCACACTCGGAGGCCTGCTGCTGGGGAGCCCTGCTTGCACGCCATTGCTGTGATTATGAACGGGATTATTGGTGGCAGACTTCAGCCCTAGCTGGCTGTTAGGAAAGATATCCATTTATGGGTAATTTTACCTCCAACCTTTTGCTTTTGTCTGACCATCCTAGCCTAACTTTTACCAGTGGAGCCCACCCTCCTACTATACTCAGCTGGGCTTTTGCTCATCTTGTTATGGGGAAACTGACATGCCCTTCAGACTGTCAGTACTGTGAGTCTTTGTTTCCTTTAGTCTTTCACTTTGTTGCCATTTGTTGGTAACATTTTATCATTTTATGACATTATCGTCCCCCCTCCTTCTCCTCCCCCTTTCATTCATTTTCCTCCCTCTAATCTTTCTCCCCCCATGCTCGTAACTTAGGCTTTCACTTTGACTCTTCTCTCACTTTTTCCCACCATATCTCACTCACCTCTCGTGCCTGTCGCTACCACCTCTACAATATTTGCAAAGTACGCCACTCCCTTACATTCCATGCTACTAAACGTTTAATCTCCTCCCTTATCTTTTCTTGCCTCTTCTACTGCTCCTCCTTACTTTTTGGTCTACCTACTTCACATCTTGCCCCCCTCAAATCTATCTATCACTCTGCTATCTGTACCCTCTGTCTCCTCTCCCCCCCGAGACTCCATCTCTGCTTCCCTATCAACCATTGTCTGGCTCCCCTTTCACGCTCAACTTAAATTTCATTTTCTCTGCATGGTCTTCAAATCTTTCCATGCTCCCCCTTATCTCTCTCCCTTTCTCTCTTTCTACACTCCCTCTGGTTCCCTTCGTTCCGTTGACCACTTCCTCCTCACTGTTCCTCCCTCTCCTTGTGCCTCCTCCTGTTTCCGCTCCTTCCAACTCCTGGCCCCCCTCTACTGGAACTCCTTACCTCTCTCTATCCGCTCTACTCCTACTTTTTCCTATTTCCGCACGTCCCTTAAATCTCTCCTTCTCCATTCCCTGCCATGACATCCCTCCCTCCTCTCACTCCCCCTCTCCCACCCTTTTCCTTCTCCCCCACTTTCCCCCACCCCATCTTCACCTCACCCCTTCCTTTCCCCCCTCCTCCTCCTCCTACCCTCCCTCCCTCTTCCTCCTAGGTCTACCCCTCTTCTCTCCTTCCCCCTATGTCTAATTGCTCTACATACTATTTTTGGTCACTGATTCAAGATTGTAATTTGCTTCTGTTGTTACTGTTTTTGTTATGTTAAATGTACCCTGTTGTTGTAAATGTGCAGTGCTTTGGTATAAAGCACTATATAAGACTAATAAATAAAATACAAATACAGTGCACAATGTACCTTACAGTACAGTGCGCTGGGGTATCTTTTTCATTTTTAAGAAACCCTTAAAGGATATTTTGTGAATGTACAAGTGTGCCCTCAACAGAGCTGTGCCAGCAGTTACTTTTAAAGCATTTTTTACTTTGTTTCATGGTCCAAACCACGTTTACTGTGTTTGGCCCAGGGCAGTTGCCAGTGCCTAAAATGGCCATGCCACAAGGTCCTTTGTTCTGTCGTGTAGCCATTGTGCCCCTTTGCCTTCCCCAGATGCGGGAAATACCTTATTTGGTCATGCAGACCCTGGCGCAAATCGAAGCTTTCGCAGGCTTCTGCATGCCTTGTATATTTGCACCCAGGATGTGGGCTGGAGCTGTCTTGTTCCAATACACATCCTGGGTGCCAGGATGTCTGGTGTGCTTGGATGACTGGGACCACCGTGGTCCGTGATTGGTCCACGTCTGGGATGGTTAAATGTGAGTAGATCTCCTGTTGAAAAACTGGTTTGAGCTAAGCCGTATGTAGGAGGCGCTGGGACTATGAAAAATAGTGATAAGGGAGATGCAATTTGCGGTTGCTTAATTAATTCAAAAGAGAAAACAACGGGTTGCTGCACGTTGGAGGGACAAGTAGTTACCTAAAAACTACTGGGTTTAGACAGTAACACAAAGGAGAGTGTCACCTCTGTTTCGTTGCGCAGCCCTAGCACATATAATAAAGTGCACAGATATGCCTGTTCAATGACGTTATTGAGAAACAAAAGTCCAGATTGAACTAAAAAATGGAGTCATCAGCCTGAGTGCTTAATCTAAAGTTTATGTGAAACAGAACTGCCGACACGTGTTTCGACCCTATACATCGGGTCCTTTTCAAGGCAAAAACTGTTCATAATATAAAACACAAAATCACACAGTGTAATATATACATAATGCATCCAAACCAAACGTATAGAATTCAAATGGAAGAAAGAAATATATTCCAAAACCAGGTTGAAAGAGGAAAGGGGAATGGGGCCAGAACCGATACGAAAAAACACAAAGATACATGTTCGTGGTGAGTGGTATACACACATGAGATGATACCATGTTATAAAAATGTAATGTTACCATGGGAAATGGGGCATTCACCACACAAGGTCCAGCGATGTGTCATCCGATGTTACATGCATGAGGGATGAACAGAAAGTATGGGACAGGAAATGAGCTGCGTGTACTGCTAATATACATAGTAAAACTAATTGCAGAGTATTTGTCACTAACCATTGGATTATGATTGAGAATCACTTGTGCCACCAACATTAGAGATGAAGGTGTTCTTTCATGGGGCAATGGGCCAACTAGAGGTCATATTCATTTAAATGGCAGAAAGTACAGTCCAAGAAAAAAGAGAGAAAGGATGAAGTGTGCAGTGGTCAGATTTACACTGTCCAGCTCCTGTACACCCCTGTGAACTCATGCATGGTGTCAAGATGATTAGATGCCAGTTGTCTTATGGTGAAGTTAGGAGAATTCATAAGGTGTTAAATTATCGTAGTGCTATTAGATGCAATTGCATGCATTGCCTGGTCTGCGGTAGCAATATAATCAGCAGAGTGCTGTTCTGGCAAGCACGATCTGTAAGGAAAAAAATCCCATGCGAATATATCATAAGTACTGTAAAATCCGGTTGGGTGCAAGGATAGGTAAGATGCTGTTCTAGTAATGGTGTTACCTGAGCATGTTGGATTAAAACATGTTGTAAAGATTTGAGGATTGGTTCGTTAACCGACACAGTTGAGAAGGTAAAACCTGCAGGTTTACAGAAAAGATAAAATGTAGAATGGCACTTAGCTTGCAGTAAGTAGCTACTCAACCTATTTGGCATTTCTAACACTCTACATGCAAGTCGATATGAAATAATATCTGTCAATACTTGGGTTAGATCCCCTCTCGAAGCGACGTGCCCTGGCATAGATTGCTTGGTGAAAACGTTTGTCGTCTCTTCCGCGTTTGTAGAGGAAAGGACCTGGAATTGTGTCACGTGACTTAATAACGTGCGCGTGTGTAATCTGGTAAGTACTAGAAATCAATGCGGTTGCTGATATTTCTACCGCGATTGAAAGAAGAACAGTGACTGCTCACACTGTGGTCAGTTCCCATGTGCAAGCAAAATAGTCCTATGTAGGATGCTTGGTGCAACAATCTCCGCCTCTTGAGCGTTCGTGGAAAAGAGGAACTAAAGTCACATAACGTGACAAAGTCACATCTCCGTACAGTGTCTGATAAAGCTGCAAGGCATTGTAACTTAGGCAATTACATGGCCCTTACCTGTCTAAGAATGCATATGTGTGCCTGGGATAAAAATCACAATTTGAATAATACTAGAGAAAAGTATAAGATTGGGAATGCCAAACTAGCACTTGTGAGAACTTGTTTGTTGGTAATGAGCCAGTAGTGTAATAGAACATGGGGGTTGGAGAGGATGGGCAGAAAAAGATGACACTTGCACACAATAAAACTGTTGCACAATTGTGAATTAGTTATATGGAATAACATGAAAAATGCACAATTAAAGCATGACTGAACATTGGTCATGCGAATGAATGATAATTGGGGAAAACAGATTCTAAATGTAAATGAATGGAATACAGGGTACAAAAAAGTTCAAAAAATATATAAAGACTATGTCTAAGAACAATGGGGTGAAGCAGTGTGCAAATGCACGATCAAGGTACCAACGCTGAAGTAGCACATTCAAAGGAATACATTCAGTTCTGTGTCTTTATTTAATCCCAAACTGGCAAATCGAAGTTTGGCAATGGTCTGTGCCTCGAGCTGGAGTAATAGAAGTTGACGGTCACCACCTCTTGGGTGAGCATGTGCTTGAATTAGTCCAATGAACTTGAGATCATTAACTGAGTCCAATTGGTGATGTTGTTGCCAATGCATGGCAAGTGGTAATTTGGGATCTTGGCTTTTCAGATGAGCGAAATGCTCCCGGACGCATTCTCGCAACTATCTTATCGTAGAGCCGACATATACCTTATGGCATACACATTGGATAGCATACACAGTAAATTTAGATTGACAGTTAATGAAATCAGTTATGTTTATTGTGAGACCTTGATGACAACTCAAAAAATTCTGGTTCAAGGTAAATTTACAAAAGTTACATGAGCCACACTTAAAGAAACCCAAAGGTTTGGGCGGAAGCCATGTAAGGGAATGTGTCTGAGCAGACTTAGTCTGTAGGAACGAGGGGCATAGTTTGTTACGCAAAGTTTTATTGCGAGTGAAAATAAGTTTGGGAGTCTTGGTAATATGTGAAGCTAGGTCAGGATCAAGACACAATAAATTCCAATGTTTATTCAAAAACTGGTAAACCATGTTGTTGTCTTTGGACTATTTGGTGATAAACTGCACACTAACCGATTGTGGAGTATTTTGAGCTTTTCGGCTGACCAAGATCGAATCTCTAGGTATTTGGTTGATGCGATTTAACACTTTATTGATGGAGTGTGCTGTATAACCTCGTTCCAAGAATCTCTGCGTGATCATGACACACTCTCTTTCAAAAGCCTCCTGGGTACTGCAATTGCGATGTGCACGGTGGAACTCCCCAAATGGGATGTTCGTAACAACAGATCTTCTATGGCAGCTGGAGGCATGGAGAATAGCATTGCCAGCTGTTGCTTTCCGAGAGGTTTGGGTCGCAGAGAATCATTAGTAGTATAGATACGTAGATCAAGAAATTCTAATGAGTCAGGGCTCACATGACCAGAGAACTCAATGCCAAAATCATTATGATTCAGATAGTGTGAAAATTCTTCAAATTTTGGTAACGTCCCGTTCCAAATGACCAGGACGTCATCAATGTATCGTTCCATACAACAAGATTGTCCTTAAATGGATGATCACTGAAAATATATTTCTCCTAAAAAAACATGAAGAGGTTGGCCAGGGATGGAGCATATTTCGCACCCTTGGCCACTCCTTTCGTTTGTAGGTAGTACTGCTGATTAAATAAAAACTGATTGTGAGCTAAAGTAAATTGCAAAAAATCTTTAATCATTTGAACATGTAAGGTGTATGAAGCTGAATGCTTGCAGAAAGTAAAGTCAATGGTTTTCAGAGCTAAATGTTGTTTAATTTAAGTGTATAGTGCTTTTACATCAAAACTAGCCAGAAGGAAATTGGAAGACCACTTAATGTTGTGTAAGATCTTCAAAGTATGAGTGGCATCGCGTAAATAGGCAGGTAGCGTTGGTACGATGTCCTTTATTGCAGTGTCGATATATTGGGAGAGTCCCTCAGTGGCCCATCCCAAGCCACTCATGATCGGCCGAACCTGAGGAAGTGTAATGTAGTCCTTATGTATCTTGGGAAGAAAGTATATGGAAGGGATAACTGGATTACGTTGGTAAAGAAAAAGTTTTTCGTCGTCTGTGAGTGTCCCACGTGAATGCCAGTCCTGAATAAGAGTCTTAAGTTCTGGAACTGTCTCTTGAGTAGGATTGCCCTGTAAGAGTTGGTAACAGCCTGAAGGGCTGAGATGTTCATTGGCCATAGTGATGTAGTCTGCGGTGTTGAGAATCACTATATTACCGCCTTTGTCTGCCTCCTTAATGGTAATCCTCGCATCCTGTGCTAGGTTTTTAAGCATAACTTTTTCAGACAGTGAGAGGTTGGATTTGGAAAACAAAGAACGGGGGTGATCAATGTGTTTGTAAATATCCTGCATTATTGCCTGCTAGAAAGTATCTATAACACTTTCATTACTGATTGCTGGTACAAATTTGGATCGTGGTTTGTGTTCTACCAATTTTAAATTTTGTTGGTGGATACCAAGCTCATGTTGCAGAGAAATGGAAGTTAGCTGTGTATCTTCAGTAAGCGACATTAATAGTTTTGTGTCTTCAATATCTGATATGGTTAACCGACTTACTGGTTGTGGTACCATTTGAGGAGTATATATAGTAACCTGATTATGGAAGAACTTTTTCAGTCTGAGCTTACGGGTAAACTTGAATAAATGAATCTGAAATTCAAGAGGTCAGTAGGGCAACTGGGTGCAAATGAAAGACCTTTATTCAACAGGAACAACTCCGCAGTAGACAAAACTTTATTTGATAGGTTGCAAGCTAGGTTCGGAAGAATGGATTTGGTTGCTAGGTTCTTGAGACTGGAACGAGTTTGACGCTTGTTTGCGTTTTTCCCTTTGTCTAGCCCTTGATCCTCTTCCTCCTCAGAGGATGTGGTGGGAGTTGTAGTAATTCGCCCTAAAGGGACATTGAACCGTACTGATTTGTTTGTTTGTGCGGGGGTGTTAGGTATGTTACCCTTTTTGTAACGTTTAATTTCAGCCAAGAAGCCTCTGCGTCGATGAGTAAGTGAAGGAGTAAGACTACCGTCCCCTTTACAAGTAGTGGCTGGTTGTTCCTCTTCGGATTCAATTTCAGATGAAACAGGAGTGGTAGAGTTTTTATTGCTGGTTTGATATCATATTATCATAGCGATTGGCCCAGTGCGAGCTGGGCACGGGTATTACTGTGGTGTGCGGGAAGGGCCCGACTCATGTCCCCCAGAACCCCCACCCACCCAGCATTGATGGGCACCTGCCAGCAGGCCCCGACTCATGTCCTCCAGCACCCACCACCCACCCAGCATTGATGGGCACCTGCCAGCAGGCCCCGACTCATGTCCCCCAGCACCCCCACCTCCCCAGTAGTGAGGGGCACCTGCCAGCATGCCCCGACTCATGCCCCCCTGAACCCCCAACCCCCCAGCATTGACGGGGACCTGCCAGCAGGCCCCGACTCATGTCCCCCAGCACCCCAACCACCCAGCATTGAGGGGCACCTGCCAGCAGGCCCCGACCCATGTCCCCCAGTACCACCACCCCCCAGCAGTGAGGGGCACCTGCCAGCAGGCCCTGACTCATGTCCCCCTACACCCGCACCCCCCAGGATTGACGGGCACCTGCCAGCAGGCCCGACTCATGTCCCAACAAACATGTCCTAACGAAAGAGACCCATGTCCCTAAAGCCAACCCTAATCCACCTTGCCCCCCAATCCAAGCATGCAACCATCCACAGAACCCACTCCCAAATTACCCATGCCATGATAGTCGAAATGAACCACCATGCCCATGCAGGAATGCACAACGTAGCCACACAGTGGCAACACGTGACTGAGGAAATGTTCAATGAGACATGCACAAAACCAATTACAGAACACAACACCAATTCAGAAGTTATAAAAAATGTATTAAAAACATAAAGAACTGACTTGTAGGAATAGTAAAATGAAAATCGATGTACAATGACTGATGTAGAAATAAAAATATTGTAAATCCAATGAAGTAAAAAAAAGAATCATGTAGAATAAAAAAGTGGTTCATTGCCAATGTCCATAATAAAAACATAATCCAAATAAAAAATAACCATTGATCCATGGGAATATAGAAAAAGAAGGTATGTACAAGTCTGCAACTATATACAACGTAAGAACAAATGGTCCATGATCCACAAACAAAAGGAAACCTACAAAAATGTGGCATGAAGAAAAAACTATATACACACGAAGTGGAGCAATGTCCATTAAGTCCAAATTAAAAGAAAAACAAAGGAAACCTAACACTATGCAACTATATACAATGGCGGCGGGCAAGTCCTGCGGCTCACTCTGTGATGTCCCGGACCAGGGCATCATCAAACTCCATGTCGATGTTCCGGAGGCGGGCCTCTGCCCTGGCCCTGAGGTCTCGCAGGGATGCACTCATGGCCTGTTCCAACTCCCTGCGAGTTGCCTCGAGGCACTCTGCCCACCTCAACACCCGCCGCATGGAGAACTCCGCCCTGACCATGGTGAGCCGCGCCTCTTCCGCATCTATGCGCTGGCCCAACCGCAGCCACACGGAAGACACTCCCATTCCAAGGTTCTCCTGCCCTCTGGCCGATGCCTGCCCATCTGATGTCGATGGCCCTGAGCCATCATTGCTCCCACCTAGAGCCTGCTGCTGTCCATGTGCCCTGTCCGATGCCTGCACAGCCTCCATCTGCTGATCTCCAGTTGTTGGGGTGTCCACCCCTGCTGGACCGCGACTCCCGACTGTGACAGGGATGGGATCTCCACCAAGCTGGCTGTGTTGGTCAGGCCAGGCCCACAGGGCGCCCTGGTGGAATCTGGGCCGGAAGACGGCAGGGAGAACGACTGGCGCATAGTCTCCACAGAGGAGGAGAGGTCCGCCAGAGTGCAAGACACATGTAGGAACCCATCGACCAGGCCCCTCCCAACAGTGCCATGTCGCAACGCTGCTGTTCATGATGGCGTGCGTGATCCGCCCAGGAAGCACGCACGTCGTCACGAATCTCACACATGCGCAACGCGACACCAACCAGGACAGAGCCCATACGGTTGTGGGACCCCTCGTCCGCAGGTAGTGGAGAGGCAGATGATGTGGCACTCCCCCCTACCTGCGGACGGGCCTGGGATGGGGCATCCCTGCTGGTGCATGGTGTGCAGTTACAGGGTCAAGGACAGCGACATGCACAGGCCTCTCTGTGCTGCCTCCTAACCCTGGCCCTGGACTGCACCACTTGCACCAGTGGTATTACCCCCACCAGGCCCCATGTGCGGCTCAGTAGCGGGCTCCTCCTCCTCTGGAGGCCACCAACCTGGATGTCTCCACACAGTTTCCGCCATTGCAAGCCCCTGTAGGGGCTCACCCGGCCCTTCCGCTACAGCCGTAGTGGCAGACGCGGCACCAGCCCCCTCGCTCCCGGATGATGGCAATTCCTGGGAGGGTGGATGGGCCTTGCGTCGCCGCCCGGTGGAGGCATCCCCGCTGCTTGGCTCCACAGCGCCGTCTCTGCCCTCTTCTTCACTTGACGCTGCGTAGAGGGAGACATAGAACACAAGCATCAGGGTACATTACAATATTCCCCTAGACAAGAAGCAATAACACATGAGTGGCACTGTCAAATGTCACTTCCATCCTGTCCCTCCACAACATATGGGTGAATGCACACATGCAGATACAGTCTCGGCGCCTGCAATCAACATGAGCATCCATGTACAAAGGCCTCTGTTAACCAACATTTTGCCTTCAAACTCACATGCATCATGGCTCACACTGATCCCATGCACACACATCACCGGAGGGTCATGCATCAGGGCTTGCACACAATGGATAGACACAGTGGATACAACGGTGACGGCACTGCATGAGTGAATCTACACATCATCACGGACATGTGTCATGCATCCATGGCGTTTCAAAGTCACACACGCACTTCTCAGACACACACATGTGCACCATACATGTACATGACAGCAGCACTCATCCCTCACACCCCCTCCATGTCCAAGAACAGAGACTGGCATGCTTTCATGTGTGCATTCCGCATACAACTCCCCATGTTGCATTGGAACACATGCACCATCCATGTGGTTCACACATTACTGGTCTTGCATGCATGATCATGATGTCCCTGCACACACACATCCATACATGCCCTATGTCACACATACAGGCAAGCATCAGACTACCAGCACACTGCAACATGCCCTGTCTCACACAGCAATGCCCACTTACCGCTCAACTCGAAACGGGTCTGTCTCCGAAGGATCTGGGTGTGGAGCGCTGGGCCTACGTGTTCCAGGACCCTCATCTGGATGTTGCTCATGCTGCTCCGGCCCCCCTCCGCGAGGCGCCGGGCCTTATAGAGGGTCCTGGACCTCAAGTCCTCCCAGCGCTTCTTGATGTTGCGGGTTGCCACCCCCTACGCATTGATGGCAACCACTGCGTCCTCCCAGATCCCCGACCGTCCTTCCTTGTTGGCGCGTGATGATCCGAAGAGGGCATCATAATGCCCCATGACATGCTCGACCAGGACACCAACTTCCTTCTCACTGAAGCTGGTGGCCCTCTGCCTCTCTGACTGGGGGTCGCCAGTGGTCTCAGATGGCATTTGCCCCGATGTTAGGCAGAAACCTGTGCAGTTCCCTTAGGGACCACTGCAAAAGAGTTAGGACTACAGGTTGTTGGCAGTAAACCCAATTGGTAGCAGTCTGTACCACCCAGATTTACCTGGTAGCTGTGGCTGAGCAGTCAGACATCTCTCAAGATGAGTTAGGCAGTATATAGAGTATACACAATAGGTACAGAAATACAGTAGCACAAGCAAACACTTACCAGAGCTTTGGTGTAAAAGTATAAAATTATTTATTTAAAGACACACTTGTAAATTACTCTAGCACAAAAAGAGATAAGTAAATTCAACACACAGTCACTATTTTATATATATATATATATATATATATATATATATATATATATATATATATATATATATATATATATATCCCTAATTACGTACTAGACATGTCTTAGTGAGAAACACCACTTATTTTCAGAAAGAGGTGAGCGCTTAACATAAGATGACACTCTAATAAGTTATTACAAAGGGAGGGAAAAGGCAAAGTTATGAAAGCGCACAATTTCAATATTTTTCAAAGAACCACAGTGAGGCAGGTTAGGCAAAGTCTACTGGAGAGTAAGGAAGTTCAAATGCCAGGCCCACTCTTAGAGAGAGCAAGCAAAATTTGTCCAGGATCACGCAGTGGGCTTATGCCCAAAGAGTCTTTGTAGAAAGTTCACAAAAGATTCAGATCAAGTCAGGAAAAGTTAGTTAACAGGTCCCAGGCTAACCCAGGTTAGAAAGTCGAGGATTTACTGTCACCCCGAATGATCTGTCGCAAGGGAAGCCAGGCGGGACACAGTACCTGAAAGTGGGAAGAACGCTCCAGCGGGGGAAGTTGTTCCTGGCAGCGGATGCAAGTCAGTGTTTCGTCCAGAGGAAGAGGAGGTCTCGACGTGGAGGAAAGCTGAAGGTAGTTGCACTGCCAGGGAAGAAACCAGCCGCAGAGTTTCCCGGTTACAAGGTACAACCCTTTTCTTCGCGGTAGTGGTAACCCGTGGTATTCCGGTTGCCGGGGTGCTTGGCACGGGCAGGGCGGCCACGAGATGGTCCAGGAAGGCGCAAAGACGGGCAAACTGGTTATCCCCACCAGTCAAAGGAAGAAGACTCTCCGGACTGGAGATCTCCTCTGTCGTCGGGAAAAGTGGTGAGACGGTTCAGCAGGGCTCCACCTGTGGTGTCGTCGTTGCAGGTCGGCTTGGCTTCTCCCTCCTCGGATTCTTTAGGTCCTGTGGCGACTTCTCAAGTTCCAGTCCCCAAAGCCCTGCTTTTATGCAGAAAACCCCCATTCATTCAGCCTAGCTGTCACTCAAACATGCTAAGTGGTGAGCCGGGCGGCTCACCACTTGGGCCAATCACACAAGAGTGCGTGCGACTTGAGTTGCCGAGGCAACTCAGTCCAGGGTGCCTAAACCCCCTCCCGCACCCCTTGTGGTACCCAGACAGAGTGGCACCACTTTTGGAGGCTTCTGTGGAGAAGCCGCCAAAAAGTGGAACAAAGGGCTCAACTTGGGTTGGAGTCACAGAAGCGAACACAAACGCCATTTTGGAACCAAGTTTCGGCAAAAAATACCAACCAGTGAATTTATATTAATTTAATAAACCAGCGGTATATTCGAGGCTATTTTTGAAAGTGGTAGCCTCGAACAATGGGAAAATCCCATAGGAATATATTTGCGGTCGAATATAAAAAGTAGTATCCACTGCCACCAGCCAAAACTTCGGTCGGGGGGGACTGGACAGTGCCCCCTCGAACAACAGACCCCGCGGCAATCGAATTGCCCTGACCAGTACGTCCACAATAGGATGGTTTGTACTGGTTCTGTTCACAATTTAAGACTAGTAAAGCCAATGGTGACTTTACATGCCCTAGGGGACAGTAGTCAGTCCCAGGGTATGGAGTCTATGTTGGGGGGTCGCTATGACACCCCTGGGTTACGGCACGGAGGGTGCTGTGTAACCCACATACCAAAAACACATGAAGCCCTATGGGGTAAAGGACCCCATAGCCCATAGAACACATACAAAGTCAAAGGAACACCTGAAATCATGTCTAAGAGTGGGAGGAAAAGAGTCTCACTCTTAGCAGGAGAAAAAAAGAAACCCCAAAAATCCAGCAAAGCTGCTGGGGGACTCACTAGGTTTGGGAAATTAGCCTTTACAGATAATTCTCCCTAACGCCCGACATGGCGACCCCCGAGGCAGGCGTGGGTGGGCAACTGGGTCCTGGGGCTGGGCTGTGGAGCGATGGTATCCCAGTCGGGAGTCTTCTGTTCCAGCCGGGGTGGACACAGCAACTGGACCCCTGCAGATGGCTGACGTGTAGGCACCAAATAGCAGGGCACGTGGGCAGAAGGCAGGCAGCAGCAGATGGCTGGTGGGAGTGTGCTCGGGGATTTTGGGGGCAGGAAAATTGCCTTTTGGGCAGGAGCGTGGTCTTCCGTGTGTTTTCGCGTGGCCAGCTTGATACGGAGTGATTTGGCACGTGAAAAAATTGCATGTCAGCGTGAAATCCAATGATGGCCCTTAGCGCGTAAGCGTGTAAGTGACGTTACGCATGCAGGCGTTGCCCACAACACGGGTGCATAGTGAATCAGCACGTCACCGTGCTATTGGAGGAAAGGGCTTTAGCGCGTAAGTGACGTTTCACATGTGGGCTGGCTTAAAAGGTATGAGTATCGCGCTATTTCCTTGTACGTGCTTTTTGTGGAGAGCGAGCGGGTGTATCTTGTACTTCTTGTCGGTTCACACGTGATTACTTCACAACGTTTCCAGTTCGTACTCCCTGTTTCCTCAGACTGCGTTCTTTTCTTCTTTTGGCGGGGGTGTTGCCAACGCGGGGGTGTTGCCAACGCGCATGCGTCTTTGTCACGTTCTTTTCCAAGGCAGACGGTGAGTTGCGCACGTATTTTCCAACTGTGGTTGCCCCCATGTGTCGCGTACCCCTTCAGAGGTCATTGTAGGCTGCGTGTAACACTCGTCCGCTAATATTTGTGTTTCTGGGTGCCACAGCGTAGTGCGGGTTTATTTTTCCATGCACATGGTCTACCAGGGGTTGCGTGACCCATCATCTTCCACCAGGGGTCACATACAATCTTGCTAGAGCACTAGGGTACGAATTCCATCTAGTACCCTACCCCTTTCACCCCAATTGCCCAGGACAATTGTTTACTGCAACTCCCATATGCACAACAACATCAGTGCCATGGTTGGGAGCCGACCAAGCAGTAAGGGAGGCAAATATGGCCGACCTCCAAAAGGTGGGCGTGGTGGGTGTAGAAGTGGGCGTGGCCAGGATTTGCAGGGTGCCCCTCGAGCCCCGTGTGTGGAGGATCAATCGGGGACACCCATGCCCCCCCTAATGGTTGTGGGAAACATAGCTGACACGCTCAGCCCTTGTTGGACCAGCCCATTTTGGTACCTGAACCGGCACAGGATGACTCCCAGGCTGACTTCCAGGTCAGCAAGTCTAAGCACGTATGGCGGTGAAAGTTGTGATCACCAGGACACGTGGATCTGGGGCAGCAATGTCATCTGCTGCCCCAAGTAGCCAGGGTGGGGAGGCTGCAGGGGCAGCTGCAGCTCAATCCACCCCAGCTCCGAGTCTCCCAGCCGGGACAGTGTCGGTCCAGGTCCATCACACCGACGTTGGCCCTGCCAACATCACCCTGCAGCCCATGCCTGCACCAAGACCTATGGTCCTTGTGCCTTTACAGGCTTCTAATACCCAGTCCACCTGCGCTTCTGCCCCTACTGACCAGAGCGGCGTAAGCCACTCAGGATCCGCACCACCTTCCAAGAAGAAGGGTGCTCTGGCACTACAGGCTGAGACCCCAGACACGGCTACACACTCCGGCACGTCAAGGAAGCCTAGCTTTAATGACGCCGAACTTGATGCATTTGTGGCCTATGTGTCGGCACATAGCCGCAAAATGGTGGTGACTGCAGGGTGCAAGACCACACCTGGTCAACGTAGGGCACACTGGCAGACCATCGCCTTGCCCTGACACTTGTGTATAGGCGCGTTATAAATGCCATATCATATCATATCATATATTGTGGACCACATTAGTGCCCTTGGATTTGTGAGGCGCACAGCTGATGATTGCTACAAGCGGTGGAATGACCTGAAACGCAGAGCAAAGAACAAGCTGGCTTCCAATCATGCCTCTACTCTTGTGACCGGCGGTGGGTCTCCACCAGAGGACAACCAACTCCCTGAACAGTCTGTTGCTGGAACCTTCGTCACAGAGGAACAGATCCAAGGCGTGGGAGACCTACCAGATTACAAAGCATTGTCCGGTGAGTGCCCATGCATGTGTGTGTAATCCATGTGTATGTTGCTTGGGTGACGTGTTCAGATTGAGTGCCAGGTGAGGGTGTGGAGTGCTGAGTGGTATGGGTCACCCATGTGCTTCCTCCAAAACATTCAGCGGCCTTGGATTTGGGTATGACAGTATCCCATCTGACCACAGTAGCCAATTAGCGTCACATTACTTCAGTTGCCCTTGAACTGTCATCTTGCAACAACATTGTTCTGAATTTTTCAGTGTTCATTCAGCCTGATTGTTTCAATTCTCCCATTTTTGAAACACATTTTTCAGCCCTAATGCCACATATGTGACATGCTTCTGTCATTGATTACACCCCACATTGGGCCACATTTATTACCTTGTTATGGGAATGATTAGACCATTCAGGCTGATTGAGTAAGGGCCTGCTCACAACAAATTTTGGGGCCTGTTTGAATGTGGAACATGATAGTTGTTTCCTGTCATGTTGAAGTGACCAACCATTGATGTATCCATCTGCATGCCATCACTGTATTATTGTACACTGGATGTGTTGCAGTGTGTGGCACATACGTATTTTGTCACACTATTTTGCATTTTTCATCTCATCATGTCCATCTCACATGGATGGGTGACAGTACTCATTCACTGACATATGGCTGTACTTGTCAAATGTACCATGGCTATGCTGCATGCCATCTATGTGCTGGCATGTGTCATGTATGTGTATTGGACATGCCCCTCACAGGCTAATGTGTGATGCCAGTGCTATACAGCATGCAGCAAATGTTTTGCTTTTCCATCTTGGTGTCCTCAGTGTCTGCTTTTTGCCTCCCCTTCCAACTCATTGACAGTGCATGCATGCCAGGGTTATAGTGATGTGGGACATGTGTAATTCATGTACTGGATCTCTGGCTTGTCAGGCCTATGTGTGTGTTATGGTGCACATGCCTGTTTCCATTTGTTGTCTTTCATGTTTTTGCAGGTGATGACGCACTTGATGCTGTTGAGGTGGAGGAGATGGTGCAGACCCAGGAGGAATCTCAGCCACGACTGGGCACCAGTGGAGGACGTGGTGTGGTGGTGGGTGAAAACCCAATCTTACTGCAGACCATACTGTCCAGCGGTGTCTCTGGGTGCACCTCCCCAGACCTCTATGATTCAGGTGCTGAATCGGATGATGAGACTTATGTGCTGTCGCAGGTGAGTGTTTCTGGCAGGGATTCTGTTCTGTCCACCCCACCTGCACCAGGGTTAGACCCCTCTATGGCGATGTCAGTGTTGGTAAGTCCACCTTTGGCGGTTACAGATGCAGGGTCACACTCCACAACATCTGATCTTGTTCCTGGGCCAGCAGATCAGAGGGGGAATGCAGTCCTACAGCCTCAGGCAGTGCCAGCACAGCAAGGTGCAGATCGTCTTGTCCCAAACAGGTGTGGTGCCCGCCAACGCGTGGCCGTACGCCACCAGGAAATACTGTATGGGAAAACTCCATGTACAGTATAGCAGCACAACAGGGAGCATCGGTTGAAATGATGGCTCAGGCAATGGAGAGGGTGGCCACTTCCATTCTCCCCCCTGAAAGGCAGATGGAGCAACAACAGCAGGCAACAGACTCCATTTGCCAATCACACAGGGAAGACATGTTGGTGTCCAACAGGGACCGACGGGCGGCACTGGAGACTCTGCGTGAAGCCATATCTATAGAGTCCCAGGGCCACAGGGAAGCCCTGAGGTTAGAACTCCATTTCCTCAGGCAGAGTCTGGTTGAACTTGAGGCTTCCCGAGATTTTAGGGCAGAACAGCAGCTGGAGCAGCTCACATGTTCGCACTCAGCTGAGCTGCAGGCAACCCGTGAGGAGATCCGGGCATCACGCAAAGCCATGCGTGCAGAAATGCAGGCAACCCGTGAGGTGCTGCATGGGGATCTCCGCACTATCATCCTCCACAACCAGACCTTCCACACCCGCATGCTTGCTGCCATGGAGGACCATACCAGGGCTTTGCGTGGGCTGCCTCCCATAGCACCGCCACCTCCTGATGCAGCAGCAGAGGGTGAAGAGAGCGACGGCAGTTCTCCCACATTGGCGTAGCCATGCAGGCCATGAGCCCATGGAGGTATTTTGTTTTCCGCAACATCCACGCAGGTGGGTGTTGGTGTGCACCCTGTCCTCGAACCTCCCAGGTGGCCTCCCTCCCCACCCCCCGGCCCACACATGGCAATTTTTAATTTTTTTAATTTTTTTATTTTTACAGTGTGTTGCCTTGTGTGGCTCTCGTGGGCATCCACTGTGTATTCCAGCTGGGCACATGCAGGCTTGTCCTGTGTTTGGGTTAGATGCTTGGGTTCCTGACACACACACACCCCTCCTGCTTCCCCTTTCCATGGGCTTGCAAAGGGTGTGACCAAGTGACAGTGACTTACACAGTGACATTGGGCTCCCATGAGCTGTGTGGGCAGTCTGTAGTCAAAACTGTGTGGACATCCCTAGTGGGGATTGTTGTTGTATTGAACACTGCATGATGTATTGCTATCTGCTTGTGCATCCATGTCTTCCTCCTTATTCACAGGTACCTTCTTCATGTCTTCACAAGGCCGTCTCCTTTGCAGATGCAGTTCATGTTGTATGCAGTACACTGACACATTTGCCTGACAGCAACACTCTGCAGTTGGAAGGGGTCGATGTGCTGGCTTATTCAGGTTGTAAGACTTGCACTACTTTGATTTTGTACTGTCATATTTTGGCAATGTTTCATCCTGTGTTGCTGAATTGTGTTGCTGGGAAGTATTTGGTCATGTGTGCTGTTTGTTATTGATTACTGAGAGCATATTGTCTGTGGCCTGTTTCCATTTGGGACAGTGCACTTTGTGACACTTGTGTCATGTGTTGTGCATTCCTTTGTTTGCTTTCACATTGTATGACATGCCATGGTGTGTTGGGTAGCAGAGATTGGGAGGGGTTGGGCGACATGGCGCTATTTTCATGTTGTATTTTGCAAGGGGGTAGTCATTCATGCAGCATAAATGTGTGTCTTTTTGTGACACAGCATTGGTTGTCTTTCGGTAGGTAGGGATGCACACAATGTAACACTTCCAGGTGACCAATCCCAGGCTAGTATGGTTGTGACAGTTGACTGTCCCTTATGTCATCATCATTGATTGTCAGCTGGTATGTGCCAGGGCTGTGTGCACTCCACAGGGGTGTGATTTTAGGTGAAGTAATTAGCCACCAGCTGCGTACGGGCTGCCTCACCATGTGCCCTTTTCCCCTCCCATGCGCAGCGGCCGTGCATGTGGTTGGGAATGTGGGGTCACCACCATGTCCACCGGCAGGCCCCGGCAGGTTGCAATGTCATGCAGGACACATGCTGCCACTATGATCCTGCACACTACTGGGGCGCGTATAGCAGCTGCCCACCAGAGCGGTCAAGGGAGCGAAAGTGGGACTTGAGCACTCCGAATGTGCGCTCCACTATGCCCCGGGTTGCAATATGGGCTGTGTTGTATTTTATCTCGGGTGGTGTGGTGGGGTTCCGAATTGGCGTCATCATGTGGGTGCTCAGAGGGTAGGCAATGTCCCCTGGGGAGGTGATGATGGGTATCATTAGTGGGGTTGTGACATTGCTCAGTATCTGACATGCATGCCTGTGCAGAGGCATTTATACTCCCCAAGCAGCCATGTATCGCTGTGCCGCCCAGCTTCTAGGTCCCGGTTTAGGGGTGACATTCTGAAAATTAAACTGTCATGGGTGGACCCTGGATAGTTGGCATATACTGAGGTGATGATTCCCTTGGCATCATATACCACCTGCACGTTGATGGAATGCCAGTGCTTGCGGTATCTATAGATGTGCTCATTTGCCCTTTCTTTTTTAAAACATTTTTTTTTACTTTGACATTTGAAACTTGGGGAATGGAGCCCTGAGTCCTAACCAGAAGCCTTTCATCTGTGAGTTTGAATTTGGGGAAGAGAACCCTGAGTCCTGACCAGCAATATTTTGTTTCAAGGTTGTCTGAACTGTTACCTGGAACCTGGAGAAGGAACCCCGAGTTCTGACACGTAATATATAATTTCAAGGTTGTCTGAACTGTTGCCTGGAACAGGGAGAAGGGAACCCTGAGTAGTGATCAGGGATATTTCATTTCAAGTTTGTCTGAACTGTGTTACCTGGAATTCGGGGAGTGGGACCTTGAATCCTAACCAGGAATTTCTAATTTCAAGGTTGTTTGAACTGTGCTACTTGGAAATTGTGGAAGGGAATCCTGAGTATTGAATTGGGGAAGGAAACCCTGAGACCGGGATAAGACTATTGCATCCTAAATCTAAGAAAGGAAACTTTGAGACATTTCCTGTGGAACTTTTTTATACTTGGGGAAGGGAGCTGAAAGGAAGGTGTGAGCTGGAAGAAGCTCCAAACCTTGTTTTAACACTATTTTCTTTTTGGTTGTTGATCTCTCTACACATTGTATAGTTGTAGTTGTGAGGGCAAGTATAGGGTTTGGTCACAGACAGACTCCTAAGTTGAATTCCTTGACGTTCCTTAGTTTTATTTAGGTAGTGAAATCCCACCTTGCCATAGGGCAAGCTAGGCCTTTCTCCATCGTGACATTTAGGTGAATAAAATTGGTTGTTGTGAATTCGGAATCTGTTGCCTGTGTCTTTCTTAATGATGTCTTCACAGTAGCCAGTAACAACTTCTTTCCCAAATTTAAAGGTACACAATATTATTATCATTATTAGGGTGTTTATTGAGCGCAGACCTAGCTTTGGGAAGTAGCAGAGCGCTTTACAAGCAAAGGACAAAGACCGCAGTGAGAAGCTGCAATAGGATTTCCCCATTAAAAAAACTCTGTGAATCAGACCCAATACATTATCACAGGGGTAGGTGCTGGGGTGTTACATTAGATTAAGATGCTGATGCTTGTTTTGCAATATGCTGTTTATTGATGCAGATGGAAAAGTGTATTTAAATATTTCAAAAAGGTGTTTGGCACAGTCTAAAAGCTGTCTTCTTTCAAGTTCCAATTACAAAAGTTTTCTACTGGATTCTACCATCAAGTTCTGTAAAGAACATTCTAGTTGCTTCTCGGAATGTTTTAGTTAGTGTCTACAATGGTCTATTGGGCTCATTTTTGTATTTTCAAGTATACATCACAAATTACATTATTTGTTCTGTGTGAACAAAGCGCTAAAAAGCTTATGCTTCTTTCGACCCTATTTTTGCGTACACGGGAAGAGCGCAGTGTTAGGACTCATCTTTTCCATGTGGGAGAGGGTGCTTGATGCTTTTGCGCACTGTTAATTGTGAGATAGAAGTAAGATACTGCGTGATAATCATTTAAAATAGTTTAAAAAAAATTCACGTTTTGGCAGGATGTTGCATACTTTTTTACTTGCTTGAGTGAAAGGTGAAAAGGTGAAAACTCATTTTAACCCCTCAAAATCACATTTACTCGTAAAGTTTAAAATAAGAGTAAAATATTTCCACCTCAAAAACGTATCCAGAGCACCGTTTGTAATGAATCTCTATAAATTGAATGGGGCCTCGAATTGTAGATAAAGGAATGCAAGTTGGGGTAAATAGCTGCATGCCATTTGGTTTATATTTGATAAAGCGTCAGCTGTCTTATGGCATGTATACTGAGCACTCTATTTTTATCGCCATGGTCTGTGACAAAGACCTGCAGATATTTTGCAAAAATTAAGCAAAATGTCATTTATGTGTGACGGTGCTTATGGCCAGTGTTAAAGCCACTATTTTGGTGTGATATGTGGCGAGTTGATTTTGAATTCCATATTCTAACTCTATATTCTTTTAGTATTTATTTAGAGACCGCATGTAGTCTAACCGTGGGATTGCGCAACCGTCACACTGTGTATATGGAATGTGGAGCCTGGCAACTGATGCTGCTGATATGAATATTTGCTTGCCCTTGGATGCCAATCGTGGGTTGCACGGCCATCATACGCTGAGGATGTGTTTGTTGCTTCAGCATTGGGTCTTGGAACAAGGCCCCAACTACCAACAAATCAGGGGGCTGTTTCATCAACTGGTCTTGATGCCTGCCAACACAGGAATGTTTAATCAACCTTGCAGTGCCCCTCCGCCTGTTCGCCAGTTGCCCTTATTTTAACAGGTCATGGGGCCACACAGCCGCGCTACACGGTCTTGGTGGACAACACCATTTTTTAATTGTGGAGCATTGTTTTGCAGGTTTGGGAATGGACCCCCATAGACCGCGATTATAGCGCATAAAAGGTATGTCAAATGTACACAATAGATGTGGGTTTTTACAGCATTTAAAGGCATGCTATTGAAGAAAATATACAAAGTTGGAGCATGTTTTTGTAACGCTCACCTGATTCCCGCAGAGGCGCCGGTCTTGACTGGGTGAATGCCGTATCTTCAAAGGTGATGTGTAACACACGGTTGGCTCTTTGGGCTGGACCTCTGTGCACTGTATGTCTCACTCGAAGAGTAAGATGTCTGCAGATAGAAAATATGGGATTAATGAACTGGGGTTATTGGGTGCCTCTCTCCTCTTCCCTTTCTCTTCTCCTGTAGAACCCCAAAGGTTAGCACCCTCACCTTAGGTAAGTGAACGCCGAGCTCTCCATCTGCCTCGGGGCAGGGTGCCGTAACCAGTTTCTTCACTGGATAAGGGTGCAGGCCTCTTGACCACAGAGGACTCCTGTCCGTCGTTAACTGCACGAACGGTAAGTTCTGGGCACTTCAAATGTCTTAAAAGTCTTTTGTAATGATATCTCTTGTTTTGCAGGATTCCGGCGATGGCGGGCTGATGAGAGTTGAGGATCGAACCCGCGTGAGGAATAGAAGCGCCTGGAAGCACGTAAGTAAGCGCTTGTAGCCTGCTTCACGATGCGCACTAACTGTCCCTTTTATCTTGCAGGTACAAGTTCGGAGCTTTAGAGAAGCTGAAGGGTGCTGGAATACCCACTGGATTCGGCGTGGGAAGGAGTAATGGCACGTGAGTAATAAAGTTGCCCAATGTCTTTAAACGCACCTTCTTTTGTCTTTCAGATGTGGGATGCAGCGCCGAAGGCCTCCGGAGCGTGCAAAGAGCTGGTAAGCTTTTGTCTTTCAGATGCCGGAATGCAGTGCGAAGACCTCCGGAGCATGCGAAGAGTAGGTAAGCCTTTGTCTTTCAGATGCCGGAATGCAGCGCGAGGCGTTGGTGACAGCCGATGGACCAGGTAAGAGATGCGCTGCCACTGAAGACCGTAGTGCTAACCTGTTCTTTCTTTGTCTTTACAGGTGCTGCTGAAGACTGGATTCCAGGATGGTAAGCCTTTGTTCCCTTAGGCCCAGGATCAGAAGCAGAAGACACGATGAGCGTTCTGCTGCAGAGAATGCAGAATAACGCAAAGCAAGATTCATCCATCGGGTGTGGTTTAAATAGCCTCCTGTAGTGCTTAGGTGTCTCCTTCCACAGCCACGCCTAAGAAAAGAGTTCCTGCTTTCCAGAAGAGTTCCAGTGTTCTGAACCTAGGGAGTGGCTCCTGCCCCACCCAACAGGAAAAGTAGTCCCAAACAGAAGAGGATCAGGGGTTCAACTGGCAGGTAAGTAAGCAGCATGGTCTGCTGCAGGTAAGTCCACCCAAGCATTATGAGCCCGGCGCTTCCAGCGCTGGGACTGGGCAACATTATGAGCCTGGTGCCACTGGCGCCAGGACAGGGTCCAAAAGGTCCCAATTGGGACTGGCTGGCACTCTGAACCGGAGTTATGGGTCTGCTTCCAAGGGAGTCGGGCAAGTCCTGATCTTTTGGAAGCAGAGATCATGACAGCACCCCCCCCCCCTCAAGGCCCCTCCCAAACCGGGCTTCTCCAGGGGTTTGGGCTTAGGAAATGTTCGATGAAATCTTTTGATTAGACGAGGCGCGTGGACATATTCTGCAGGTTCCCAGGATCTTTCTTGGGGACCGTAGCCTTTCCAGTCAATCAGGTAAAATAGTTTAGATTTGGAGATCTTGGAATCCAGGATGCTTTTGACTTCAAACTCGAGTTCTCCATCAACTAGAATAGGTTTTGGAGATGTAGTTAGTCGGGTTTGAGGTTGCACGGGTTTTAATAGAGAGACGTGGAAGACCGGATGTATCTTCATGTGAGGGGGCAAGTCCAACTTGACCGCTACTGGATTTACTATGGTAGTGATGGAATAGGGACCAAGGTATCTTGGGTTGAATGTGCGTGGTCCTTTTAGAGGTAGATATTTGGTGGATAACCAGACTTGATCTCCTAATTGATATTGGGGGGTTTCCTTCCGATGTTGGTCTGCTCCTTTCTTGTATTGTTCTTTAGCCCTTTGAAGGTGAGAAACGGCTTCCTTAAAGGCTTGGGTGATTGTAGAATGCAGGTGGTCTACTGCTGGTGTTCCAAGATCTTGGAGTGGATCCAACTCCGAGGTTCGAGGGTGACTACCGTATAAAAGAAAAAACAGGGTCTTCCCATTTCCCGAGTGGACAGAGTTATTGTAGGCATATTCGGCTATCCAAAGGATATCTTTCCAAGTTTTTTCAGTTTGTTGTAGCATGCAGCGCAAATACTGTTCCAGAGTTTGATTGGTCCTCTCGGTTTGTACGTCGGTTTGAGGGTGGTGGCTGGTCGAAAGTCTCACATCAATTTGAGCCGACCGACAGCAACTTCGCCAAAAATGAGAAATAAATTGACTACCTCGATCCGAAATTAGAACTGAAGGAAAACTGTGCAGTCGGACGATGTTTTCGAGAAATTCTCGGGCCAGAGTTGCTGCTGTTGGTAAACCTTTGAGTGGAATGAAATGCGCCATCTTGGAGAATAGGTCCACGATTACTAGGATCGTATTGTATCCGGAGCATGGAGGTAGATCGGTGATGAAGTCCATAGAAAGCGTATGCCAAGGGCGAGGCGGGATGTCAATAGGGCGTAAGAGGCCGGCTGGTTTTTCCTTTTGACTCTTGTTTTGGGCGCATACTCCACAGGACATTATAAAGTCTCTGATATCTTTTTTCCAAGACGGCCACCAGAAGTAGCGCTTGATCTTTTCCGAGGTCTTGGTCATACCGGGATGTCCTTCCATTAAAGAATCGTGATAACAAGAGATTACCTTTTTCTGTAAATCTGTGCTGGGCAGGTATAACCGTTCTTGGAAATATAATAGGTTGTCCTTCACCGTAAAGTCCTTTCCATGCAGATGCCAATTCTGTATGTCTGCTGGAGTTACCAGTAGCCTGGCTTTATCCTTAACTTCCTCTATGGATTGTGTGGCGATTACACCTAGAATTCTTTGTTCGGGAATGATAGGTACAGGTTTAGGATTGATCAAATGTTCTTCCACTCCCATCCGAGAAAGGGCATCAGCTTTACCGTTTTTTGTACCAGGTCGATAGGTAATTATGAAGTCAAACTCGGCAAAGAATAGTGCCCAACGGAGTTGCCTAGAGGATTGAGCTTTTGCGGTTTTCAAATATTGCAGGTTTCGGTGATCTGTAATCACAGTAACGGTGTGTCGGGCCCCCAGAAGATAATGCCGCCAAGCCTTAAAGGCGGACTTGATAGCTAGAAGTTCCTTATCAGTAATAGTGTAATTGATTTCAGGAGGCGAGAATTTGCGGGACCAAAATGCCACGGGATGCAACTGATTGGTTACTGGGTCCTTTTGTGATAGAACTGCCCCCATGGCAAGGCTCGAAGCATCAGTTTCAACGATGTAGGGGAGTTCTGGGCGAGGATGTTTTAAGATCGGTGCAGAGATAAATCTAGTCTTCAAATTCTGGAAAGCTTGTTCCGCCTCGGTAGACCATTCAAAACGTTTGTTTTTCTTTAACAAGGCGGTGATGGGCTGGACTATTCGAGAGAATTTGGGGATAAACCTGCGGTAAAAGTTAGCGAAGCCTAACATGCTTTGAACACCTTTTACGGATGATGGCGATGGCCATTTGAGAACTGCATCGACCTTCTTTGAATCCATACGCACTCCGCCAGGTGATAATATGATTCCCAAGAATTCAACTTCAGTCACGTTGAAAACACATTTTTCCAACTTAGCGAAAAGTTTGTGTTGACGCAATCTCTCGAGGACCATTTTCACGTGTTTCCGATGTTCAGTTTCCGATGAAGAATAAACGAGGATGTCGTCAATGTAAACAACAACACACACATCTATGAGCTCTCTGAGGACATCGTTCATAAAATATTGAAAGGCGGCCGGGGCATTGCAAAGTCCGAAGGGCATGACCTGATATTCAAATAGCCCATACTTGGTGCGGAAGGCCGTCTTCCATTCATCGCCCTCTTTTACTCGTACCAAGTGGTAGGCTCCTCTAAGATCCAGCTTTGTATATATGCATGCTTTTCTGACTTGGTCCAGGAGTTCAGGGATCAAAGGTAACGGATATCTATTCTTAACGGTGATCTGGTTCAGGGCGCGATAATCTATACAAGTTCCAAGGTCCCCTTCTTTTTTTGGAACGAAGAACAAAGCTGAGGAAGCAGGGGACTTGGAAGGACGAATAAACCCATTCGCTAGGTATTGATCCAGGTATTGTCGGAGGTGAAGATTCTCAGGCTCGGTGAGGGCATAAATTCTACTACAAGGAGGAGTAGATCCAGGTATCAGGTCTATCTGGCAGTCATAAGACCTATGAGGAGGTAGAGAGTTAGCCTGATCCTTCTGGAAAACATCTTGGAATTCTATGTATTCAGGAGGTAACTGAGGAGCCTCCGAGGAAATTGCTGCCAGTGCAACACCAGGTCGAGGGTGACAAGTAGAGACACATTCTGGAAACTGAACCGTTCTTGCTCGCCAATCGATCTGAGGATTGTGCTTCTCTAACCAAGGAATTCCTAGAATAATCTGGAACTGAGGGGCCTTGATCACATCGAACACGATCTTCTCATGGTGTCCATCTTGACTTACTAGCGTCACTTCTTGGGTGGTATGCGTTACTGGTCCGGAGGCTATCTCCGTACCATCCACCATAGTAATGACATCCTTTACAGCCTTTGGACAAAGAGTCAGATTCATTCTCAAAACCATTTCATGATCCACATAATTGCCGATGGCACCGCTGTCGACGTAAGCTTCAATCGCATGTAATCGATCCGGATGTTCAGGGCTAATGAGGACCATAGGTATCACGAAATGCGAGGTCACGGAACTGGTTTTAACGCTCGGCATGAGGACCTCTATTCTTGTCGGGCGAGGTCGTTTCCCTGCTCAGAGTTTGTGACCCTGGTAACTGCAGCTCCTACTGCCTTCTTGGCTGGTTTCACCGGACAGTCTCGAAGAAAGTGCCCCGAGTTTCCGCAATAGAGGCATAATTGCAGCTGTTTTCTCCTTTCCCGCTCCTTTTGTGTTAGTGGTCCTTTCAGGCCCCCTATTTGCATGGCTTCCCCGGAGTCTACTCCTTTGGTAGGAGTTGGTGGTTTGGAAAATACTCGAGCATCAAACTTGGAACGATCGGCCTTCCTGTTCTGCAGTCTGTGGTCAATTTGAACGACTAAGTCAATATAGTCCGAACAGTCTTGCGGGGGATTCACTACTTGGGCTAACACATCTTTGAGCTCTCCACGTAGACCTCTATAAAACAGCGTAATCCTTTTGTCCTCAGGCCATCGAGTTTCCACTATCAGTCTGTTGAAAGACGCAATATAAGCCAAAAGGTCTTGATTACCCTGTCGCAATGAAAGGAGCTCATTGTCCAAGGCCTGCCCCTGTGAATGTCTTGCAAACAGTTTTTCCATACTGAGCTGAAAAGCTCGAAAATCATGGAGAACCGGATCATCTTGATTAACTAGAGGGATTGACCAGTCTGCCGCATTGCCACTAAGGTACGAAAGCACGAAAGCTACCTTAGCTTGATCAGTTGGAAAGGCTGCTGGCCGGCATAAGAAGTGCAACCGGCACTGATTAATAAATACTGCAAACCTCTTTGGGTCACCAGAAAATCGTTCGGGCGGAGCCAGAGGTACATTCCCAGGTAGGTTGATCTGCACTGGGTTCGTAGAGGATGTTGAAGGAAGATTTGCCCCTGATGCGGGTAACGGAGTTTGTCCGGCTTGTGACTGTAGCAATTGTCTAGCGAGATCGTCTGTTCGCTCCTTGGAAATAATCAGTTCCCTTCTTAGAGCATTCGTTTCCTGACGGGCTGCATGCACTTCTACTCTTAGTTCCCCAAGTAACTGGGCTAGCTGGTCGGTATCCGAGGTTTCCATAGCGCCTGGGTGGGAGTTTTGCGATAGGCTTTGCGTTCTGTAACGCTCACCTGATTCCCGCAGAGGCGCCGGTCTTGACTGGGTGAATGCCGTACCTTCAAAGGTGATGTGTAACACACGGTTGGCTCTTTGGGCTGGACCTCTGTGCACTGTATGTCTGACTCAGAGTAAGATGTCTGCAGATAGAAAATATGGGATTAATGAACTGGGGTTATTGGGTGCCTCTCTCCTCTTCCCTTTCTCTTCTCCTGTAGAACCCCAAAGGTTAGCACCCTCACCTTAGGTAAGTGAACGCCGAGCTCTCCATCTGCCTCGGGGCAGGGTGCCGTAACCAGTTTCTTCACTGGATAAGGGTGCAGGCATCTTGACCTCAGAGGACTGCTGTCCGTCGTTAACTGCACGAACGGTAAGTTCTGGGCACTTCAAATGTCTTAAAAGTCTTTTGTAATGATATCTCTTGTTTTGCAGGGTTCCGGCGATGGCGGATGGCGGGCTGATGAGAGTTGAGGATCGAATCCGCGTGAGGAATAGAAGTGCCTGGAAGCACGTAAGTAAGCGCTTGTAGCCTGCTTCACGATGCGCACTAACTGTCCCTTTTATCTTGCAGGTACAAGTTCGGAGCTTTAGAGAAGCTGAAGGGTGCTGGAATACCCACTGGATTCGGCGTGGGAAGGAGTAATGGCACGTGAGTAATAAAGTTGCCCAATGTCTTTAAACGCACCTTCTTTTGTCTTTCAGATGCGGGATGCAGCGCCGAAGGCCTCTGGAGCGTGCGAAGAGCTGGTAAGCTTTTGTCTTTCAGATGCCGGAATGCAGTGCGAAGACCTCCGGAGCATGTGAAGAGTAGGAATGCAGCGCGAGGCGTTGGTGACAGCCGATGGACCAGGTAAGAGATGCGCTGCCACTGAAGACCGTTGTGCTAACCTGTTCTTTCTTTGTCTTTACAGGTGCTGCTGAAGACTGGATTCCAGGATGGTAAGCCTTTGTTCCCTTAGGCCCAGGATCAGAAGCAGAAGACACGATGAGCGTTCTGCTGCAGAGAATGCAGAATAACGCAAAGCAAGATTCATCCATCGGGTGTGGTTTAAATAGCCTCCTGTAGTGCTTAGGTGTCTCCTTCCACAGCCACGCCTAAGAAAAGAGTTCCTGCTTTCCAGAAGAGTTCCAGTGTTCTGAACCTAGGGAGTGGCTCCTGCCCCACCCAACAGGAAAAGTAGTCCCAAACAGAAGAGGATCAGGGGTTCAACTGGCAGGTAAGTAAGCAGCATGGTCTGCTGCAGGTAAGTCCACCCAAGCATTATGAGCCCGGCGCTTCCAGCGCTGGGACTGGGCATCTTTATGAGCCTGGTGCCACTGGCGCCAGGACAGGGTCCAAAAGGTCCCAATTTTGACTGGCTGGCACTCAGAACCGGGGTTATGGGTCTGCTTCCAAGGGAGTCGGGCAAGTCCTGATCTTTTGGAAGCAGAGATCATGACAGTTTTTGAGTAGCTACTAACTCTGTGTATTTGTATAACAATCACTCTTGCAGTTTTGACCACCGCACGCAACAGGTTATTTTATCCGACGCATCAGAGTTTGCTTTATTAGCCCCAAAATGATGAAAGGCTGAGTCAATGGGGGTATTAAACCTGTCGTGAAGTTCGCCTGTAGATATCTGTAGATGGTGGTTAATCCATAAGTATTTGGTATTATGTATACCAGGCTACAACATCCATTCGCGTGTGTGCTGGCAGAGCCTTCCAGTTGCGGCAAGAGTTACATTGTCAGAAAACTTCTAGAAAACACCCATATAGCCATGGCTCACGTATCAACAGATATTGGTTGGTTGTAGAGCTTTTGCAGCCTCTTTATACAACCTTGCAACAACAGTTTAAGCACCTTTTGTTTTGTAGAAGGTATTCCTGACAGTCTCAGTCATGATCGTTTATTACCACCGAGCACGGTGACCATGATCATCGTGGACGATTTGATAACCGTGGGTGACCACAGCGCTGAACTAGAAAAAGTCTACACTCAATATTCCCATCGCCGCAATCTAAGCATTTGTTAGATCGTGCAAAACGTATTCAACAAGGGCAAGAGCAACAGAGCTATAACGTTAAATGCTAGTTATATAGTGTTATTTAAAACCCCTGATGATAAACAACAATCATAGCGCAACGCGTATATCTGTATATCTGTCTAAAATTTCATAGAGCCTTTTGAAGACGCAACTAGTAAACCCTACAGATATCTGTTGGTGGATTTAAAAAGAACTGCTCTAGAGGATAATGGGTTGTGCACCGACATATTCCTGCTGGCTCTACCTGCTGTTTACACTCCTAAAAGAAATCTAAAAAACACCCTTAACTGCAATACCGCGTCAGTAGCCGGTCGTGCTTTCACAATGTCAGCACACATAAGGAGTAATAGTGCGCTGCTCAAAATGCTTGTATACACCACCCCTCAACACAAGGCCATTCTAGCCAAGGCTTGTGATGATCTGGTGGCGACTACATTGGAGATTGCCCAGAACACTTTAAAGGAACACGTCCGCCTAACACACCATCAAGTAAGTCTATTGAAAAAGAAAAAGGGTGTCATCAAGAAACTGATCAATAAGCGGGTATCACTATGGGTTAAAAGAAAAGTGGTCTCTCAGGCTGGTGGATTCATAGGATCTCTCATAGGCATAGCCCTTCTGCTAAAAACCAGATTGCTTGGGGGTCAGTGATGGAGCATCTGCATAACATTTATTCAAATGGATTGTGTCCTCCCACATATGCCTCATCTTAGATATCTCCTTACCTTCAGCTTTGCTGCTTTGGAAATCTTTTCTCACTCCAATAGAGGGCGCTCCACTTGAGGCCGCAGCATCAATGTCCCTCTCCGGAATCCGTCGAGCCCCAACGTCATCAGCTGTATAAATGGCTTGAGCGCGCCCGTTGGCCTCAGTTCCGTTTTTCTGTTAGCTTCGCTTCGGATCGTTACAAACGACTCTTCAGTTTCATGAGAGAATGTCGTCTTCATCAAACCCTTCCAGACCAAAGACTGGAATCAAGAATTGCCAGAAATGTGGGAAGAAGATGTTGCTGACTGAGCCCCATAAAAATTGACTCTGGTGCCTCGGTTCCGAACACCGTATTGATGACTGCGGTTCTTGTCAGTCGATGACCCTTAAGGCCTTAAAAGAATGAAGAGGTAAACTGGCGATGGGGGAGGGTTCATCGAAGCCTTCTTCGAAGGGGAGAAAAGACTTGCAAAACACCATTAAAAAATATAGGTCAAGGAGCAGATCCGGGAAGTCCTAGTCTTCGTCCTCTAAAAAGGCAACAAAAAAAAGGACACTGGTCTCCTTCTTCTTCTTCTTCTTCTTCTTCTTCTTCTTCTTCTTCTTCTTCTTCTTCTTCTTCTTCTTCTTCTTCTTCTTCTTCTTCTTCTTCTTCTTCTTCTTCTTCTTCTTCTTCTTCTTCTTCTTCTTCTTCTTCTTCTTCTTCTTCTTCTTCTTCTTCTTCTTCTTCTTCTTCTTCTTCTTCTTCTTCTTCTTCTTCTTCTTCTTCTTCTTCTTCTTCTTCTTCTTCTTCTTCTTCTTCTTCTTCTTCTTCTTCTTCTTCTTCTTCTTCTTCTTCTTCTTCTTCTTCTTCTTCTTCTTCTTCTTCTTCTTCTTCTTCTTCTTCTTCTTCTTCTTCTTCTTCTTCTTCTTCTTCTTCTTCTTCTTCTTCTTCTTCTTCTTCTTCTTCTTCTTCTTCTTCTTCTTCTTCTTCTTCTTCTTCTTCTTCTTCTTCTTCTTCTTCTTCTTCTTCTTCTTCTTCTTCTTCTTCTTCTTCTTCTTCTTCTTCTTCTTCTTCTTCTTCTTCTTCTTCTTCTTCTTCTTCTTCTTCTTCTTCTTCTTCTTCTTCTTCTTCTTCTTCTTCTTCTTCTTCTTCTTCTTCTTCTTCTTCTTCTTCTTCTTCTTCTTCTTCTTCTTCTTCTTCTTCTTCTTCTTCTTCTTCTTCTTCTTCTTCTTCTTCTTCTTCTTCTTCTTCTTCTTCTTCTTCTTCTTCTTCTTCTTCTTCTTCTTCTTCTTCTTCTTCTTCTTCTTCTTCTTCTTCTTCTTCTTCTTCTTCTTCTTCTTCTTCTTCTTCTTCTTCTTCTTCTTCTTCTTCTTCTTCTTCTTCTTCTTCTTCTTCTTCTTCTTCTGTTATAACATGTCTGTCAAGACATGACTCCCTGAGAATGCGGCCCGAACCTCCTCAAAAAAAGTCTAACGAAGGCCATGCACCCTGCTCACAAGAAAGGTGACAGGGGAAGATCTAAAACAAGAAAGTCCAACAAAAAATTGTCGACTGTGTCATCCACGGACTCTTCCCAGACACCTCATGGAAAAGGCAAACCGGCGCATAAACCGGAGGTACAAGGAAAGAAAATGGCATCAGACTCTCATGCGTCATCGAGGTCTATATCGAAGACGCCATCGAAGACAGTCGAGCAAAAGATGTCGACGACTCAACCTAAAAAGTTCACGTCGAGTATACAACCGCCAATATCGAAGGCTCCTTTGACAGTGTCGATGGTCGAGACAATTCCTTCGACGATTCCTTCAAGGGCATCGAAAGCTACCTCGACAAAATTGAAGGTTGTTGCTACAACATCGACGCCATCGACGTTTTTGTCGACGCCCATGCCTATCCCAATGTTGAAACCTATACAATCTGAAAAGGTTTTTCATCCTGAGAGTAGACATAATTTCTTTTGGACCATGTCATCCATATATGAAGGAGAGTCATCCGCAGATGAAGAGGTTTCTCCTGCTGGTGTTAAATTTGGAACAAGACCAGTCCCTGAGGAGTTGGTTGACCCTCGATCTAAAATACAAGACCTACATGAATGCCTGCAATCAGCAAGTGGTCTGGATGCCTCTCCAGAATATGAATTTGAAAATCCTGACCCAGCAGAACATGCTGATGCGGGCTATAGAAAATTAATGAGTAGAGTTACTGAATTCATGGGATGGGGTAGAAATTCACCTGTCTATCAAGATGATGACATGACTGATATCCTTTCAGGAGGACCTCAGCAAGACCCCATACTTCCTTGTCATGTAGCCTTACAAAGGAGGGTCAATACTGCATGGGAACATCCTTAAGCCATTCCAGCAGTTAATAAAAAGTTTGTCAAAATATAGACCCTGTAATTTTGACCCAGAATACTTAAGTAAACACCCATCTCCAGAAAGTCTGGTAGTTCAAGCAGCTACCTCGACTAGAAATGCTGCATACCCCACAATTCCCCCGGAAAGGTTGATGCATACGTCAGGGAGCATGGCTTTGAAATCCACTAATGTAACTTGCACCCTTGAAAAGTTTACATATACCCTGTGGGACTGCATGTCAGCAGCAGCTGAACACATCCCAGAAGGTGAGTAACGTGATGGGTTCCTATCCATAATAAGGGATGGAAAGGAAGCTTCGGGAGAATGCCTTCAATCAGGTTTGGACACAGCTGACAGTATCAGTAGGTCCATGCATTCTAGCACGGTGCTACGTAGATTTGCATGGCTAAGAAAGTCAGGTTTTGCACTGGACGTGCAGTCCAGACTTCTTAATATGCAGCAAGGCGGATGAAAGTTTGGAGAAGCTGCAGACCTCCAAAGCGGCAGCAAAGTCACTCAGTACCGCTATACGACAACCTCAACAACGCCGCTATACAGGCTCATCTTACTGGAGGGGTCGTCCCTTTCGATTCTATTCCTAATTTGGAAGAGGAAGAGGACAGGCCAGTCCGAGAGATCAAAGAAAATTTCCTCTGGGTCGAGGAAAAGGTGCTAGACGTGCCCCAGCAGCGGCATCTGTCCCTTCAGCCGCTGCTGCAGCTGCTGCAAAACCACTCTGAGGTTTTGACCCACAAGACCCCAGTGGGAAGCAGGATCTCACAGAATCTGGAAGAATGGTGGGGCATTACTTCAGATGCTTGGGCACTGGAAACAGTATCCCAAGGTTACTGCCTTCCTTTTCAAAAGAAACCTCAGAATCACCCACCGGGATACAACTCAAACATCCAGATCCGCTCCTGTTGCAGGACGTCTTAACCCTGCTACAGAAAGGTGCATTAGAACATGTACCTGTAGCGGAGAGGAACAAGGGTTGGTAGTCCCCATATTTCCTCATTCCAAAGAAGGACGGAGGACGGAGGACTGAGACCCAACTTGGACTTGAGAAACTTGAACAAGTTCCTAAGGAAGGACAAGTTCAAGATGGTCCCACTTTCTCAGATCCTCCAGGCTCTCCAACTCAAGGATTGGTTGGTATCATTGGACCTTCGGGATGCTTACTTTCATGTGCCAATCCATCTGAAGCACAGAAAGTACCTGAGGTTTACGATTGGCAATTTTCACTATCAGTTTCAAGTTCTGCCATTTGGGTTGACCTCCGCCCCAAGAGTTTTCACCAAGTTGATGGCGGTGGTGGCAGCAAGTCTCAGGAGAGGGGGGATTCATGTCAACCCCTATTTGGACGATTGGATTATCAGGGCACTTTCTCCAGAACAAGCCCAGGATCATCTGTCCAAGACTTGTCACTTCCTTCACAAACTAGGGTTTTCTCTGAATTTAAAAAAGTCAAACATGATACTATCACAGAATCTCCAGTTTATCGGAGCTGTCCTGGATACTTGCTCGGGCAAAGCCTCGCCTTCCGAAGAGAGAGCTCACCACATTCTGCAGATGGTAATAAAATTCCAGAATGCCCAGCATCTACCGGCCTTTGATTTTCTCAGGTTGCTCGGCCTTATGGCATCCTTAATTTTTCTGGTGCCAGAAGCCAGATTGAGAATGAGATCCATTCAATGGGCTCTCAGGACCCAATGGTCCCAATTCTCAGGAGAAATGTCAGATCTATTGCAAGTTCCAGCCAAAGTAGCACAGGATCTACAATGGTGGGCTTGCAGACAACATATCCTCAGAGGAGAATCTTTTTGGCAACCATGGCCGGAGATAACAGTAGTAACGGACACCTCACTCACGGGGTGGGGATCTCATACCAACGAGTTGACAATCAGCGGTCTTTGGTCTCTATCGGAGTCCAAACTACACATCTACCTTTTGGAGCTAAGAGCGATCAGACTAGCGCTGAAGGCCTTCCTGCCCTCTGTACGGGGAAAGAATGTCCTGATAATGACGGACAACACGGTGGCCATGTACTACCTCAACAAGAGAGGAGGAGTAGGGTCACTGCCACTGTGCAGAGAGGCAATGCAGCTCTGGTTTCTGGGCAATACAAGAAGGGATCTCTCTATCGGCAGTTCATCTAGCCGGAGAGCAAAACACAGCGGCGGACGCTCTGAGCAGGCAGAGCACAGTCTCCCACGAGTGGGAGCTAGCTCAGGAAGTCATTCAGGAGATCTTCGCCCTTTGGGGAACCCCTCCTCTGCCCCCCAAGTGTATCTGTCATTGACCGGTGCCAACTGTACTGCTCAAGGGAATTTCCCCCGAGAGGAGCTCTAGGGGACGCGTTCATGGTGGATTGGGAGTTTCCACTTCTGTATGCATTCCCTCCAGTCCCTTTGATCCCTCAAGTAATCAGGAGGTTGAGAAAGTTCAGGAAAACCATGATCCCAATTGCCCCGGATTGGCCCAGGAGAATGTGGTACCCAGACCTTCTGGACATGTCCATCTGCCCTCCAATACGTCTTCCAAAAAGAGGAAGGTCATGTTCTCCATCCAGAGGTCAACACACTTAACCTTCACGCATGGTTTCTGAGAGGTTGAGATATAAGAATTGGGACCTTTCGGATGACGTGATGGAGATTTGCTTTCGGCCAGACAAGTTCAGTAACTGGTGCAGAGAAAAGAATGTGGACCCGTTTCAATGTAATATTCCCACAATCTTGTCTTTTCTATTACACTTTTACTCCAGGTTGGTACGATAAAAGGATACTTAGCAGCGCTTTCCATTTTTAAGCGCTCCTCAGCAGAAGAAACTTATTTTAAGATACCTTTTTAATAATTCAATTCTTAAAAGGTCTAAATAATGTTTCCTCCAATACATTTTCAAGTTCCTGTGTGGGATTTAAACTTAGTTCTGAAATTCCTCACATGCATTCCATTTGAGCCTTTACATTCTTGTCCACTAAGGCTTCTTACTTTAAAAGCAATACCTCTTGTAGCATTGACATCAGCCCGCAGGATAAGTGAGTTACAGGCGCTTTCTAGCGGTCCTCCTCACACCATCTTTTATAAAGACAAGGTAGTCCTTAGAGTAAAACCATCTTTTTTTGCCAAAAATGGTTAGATTTTCACCGGTCACAAAAAATAACACTGCCTACTTTCTACCCCCCTCCTCACGCAAGTAAGGAAGAGGAACGGCTATATAGACTAGATCCCAGAAGAGCTCTTAGCTTCTATATTTCAAGATTGGAAAAAATACGTCGGTGTGATCAACTTTTTGTGGGATACACTGGCCGCAGATTGGGACTTGCTGTAACTAAACAAACATTATCTAGATGGATAATTTTGGCTGGGAAAGAACCACCAGATGGGCTGAGGGCTCATTCAACCAGGGGCATGGCAACTTCGACAGCACTAAAAAGGGGTGTCCCTGTACAAGATATTTGTGCAGCAGCCACATGGTCATCGATGCATATGTTTATAAAACATTATGCTCTAGATTCAACCTCTTCTCAAGGAGGTCTCTTTGCTAAATCTGTACTTCATTCTGTACATGACTAGAACATTTCTTTACTCCCACCTCCAATACAAAACTGCTTTGGAAGTCTATCTAAGATGAGGAATACATGGGAGGACACAATACATTTGAAGAACAAATTAACGTTCTTTCGATTGGATGTTCCTCCCACGTATTCCTCATCGACCCACCCAGCCAACCCCACAGTACAGTTTACGTGATTTACACTCTAAATTCTTTTGAGGCTTGTGTCAAAAGAAGCACGCCCTTTAACTATAATCCATGGGCTATAATACACGAAAAAACAGAACTGAGGCCAACGGGCGCGCTCGAGGCATTTATACAGCGGATGACATTGGTGCTCGACGGATGCCGCCGAGGGACATCGAAGCCGCAGCCTCGAGTGGAGCGCCCTTTAGTGGAGAGAGAAAGAATTTCCGAAGCAGCAAAGCTGAAGGTAAGGATCTATCTAAGATGAGGAATACATGGGAGGAACATCCAATCGAAAGAACGTTACAGTTGGTAAGTAACTTGTTCTTTGGTGGACAAGCGCCACTTAGAAAGTCTAGCGGCCCCCACACCGCTGGCAGATTGAGATATATGGAAGGTTTCTACCAATGCGTCTCGACTCAGAAATTAAGGAGGTTTTAAACAGACCTGATTTAGCGGTGCATGATAAAGCGGCCTTGTATGTGGATATTCTGCATAAATACTTAAATTACGCCAAGCAAACAGTAGGAAAAAACTAACCTTATAAATGCTGCCCGAGCAGTCTAACGGTGTGTAGGCTCCACCTGCTGTCCACCCGATTGTGGCGCATGTGGTGAATACACTTGGCGAATGCTATGAGCCTAATGCAGAACTATTGCTACATAAAATGGGGCTTCAAAAGAAAAGGGTGTGACTGCGTGGACTGATAACCTGAACCTGCACAACCTTGTATGGGGTATTAAGAGTCAACAACCCACTTCTAAAATAAATGCCCCCAGTGGCTGGAATGGGTTTGTGCAAGTGATTGCTGATTTAAATATCCCAACATCTCTTTTGGGTAACATCGCCCAATGACGCCTTCTAGAGCGACTAAAAAGGTGCACCCTGGCCACCCCGCAACATCAACACAGCCCTCTAGATAAACCTGTAAACAGATCCCATTCGCCCAGACCCAAAGAGGGGTGGAATACCCAATGGTTTAAGGAATCTTTACCCACCCCCTCATAACTCTATGGTGCCCACGTCAGCTATACTTCGAACCATCAATTCAGTGGCAGAGGCTCGTCCCTCCTCGTTGGGTGTCTGAGAGGTGGGTGTCTGATTAGTGCGAGTTATCCGCTGGCAGTGTATATGTTTTCTTTTGGCATTGAATTGCTTGTTCATGTATAACCTTTTTCCTTTCTGTATAAGATATTTCTTTTTATTTTTTTCTAAATACTTTTTGTTTTCAATTAATCTTATTACGTTATCCTATTTGTTATGCATAATAACGCACAACGCTTGTTGATGTATAACATTTTTAATTTTTAATACATGTTCCACTAGATAGACAACCCATTTTTACATTTTGACATACTGTAAGAATTTTGGAGGGCTATACACCTTAGGTAACGTCTTATTAACGAATCTGGTCACCATTTGGTCATTCTGCTTGTGATTGTTCGAATACATTTAAAAAACAGTCGACAGATCTCCATTGTGACATTTGACTGATGATCAAGAATATACAGTGCAGGTCGCAGGTAATGGCTTTAAGTCTTGGACTGGCACGGTAGTGTAACGTAAATACTTTGCAATGCTTCTCGCATAATCTGTTAAAACTCTGGCTTATATGGGGTGTTGTGGGAAGTGTGCCAAGCTATCGAATGTTAGTGTCCCCCTCCAACCACAAAGCTATCCAGTGCATTCTGCCACAGGCCTGTGGATCGGTGTTCACCACCAGGCTAAACGGGCAATTCCTGGATAGGTTCTTGGGGCATGAATCGCTGTCACACGCTCCTTTGAAATGATTTCTGAACATGTCTTTGCTTACTGTGAGGAATCTGAGGGTATCCTCACTTTTTCCCCAAACAACCTCCTCCCAGGTGGCCAGGGGAAGGCCGTCTCTTTCGGATCCTGAACCTGGAGGTGGATAGCGAGGGAGGATCACCTGGCTGGAGGACTCTTGAGGACTGGGGATGAGGCAGCCTTGTTGAGACATGGTATCCCGCATTTCCCTTTTCCAATGACCCTAATATTCCCCAGGCCTTCGTAGGGTATTACCAATCCCTTCCCTATTTTTCTATAAAACCCTTTCCCAACACACAACACTTAGGTAATGAGACGAGGAGGCCACCATTGACACAGAAGACAGACTTGAAGAAGAAACATGAGCGGTCTAGTTCTTGGACTAATTAGCATGGAGCCGGGAATTTTAAAACGGGCTCAGCTGAGGGGTTTGGAGGGAGGCACAGCAAGTGCAAAGGTGAGTTCCAGGTCAGCAGTTGTGGCAGCAAGAAGGCACCTTCCCGAGACACTGGGAGGTATAGGGACTGTGATCCGGTGCAGCGAGTGAGAGGGGCTCGTTGGCAGTCTGAGTCAGAGCGGAGAAATCAGTGTGGCACAGAGCAAAGGTAATGGGAGCGTTGGAGAGACTCTTGAACCCTCACAGGTGCAGGACCGTGGACTGCCGTATACCGGAGCTCCAGAGTAAGTAGTGGGGAAACGAGGAAGTTGAGGAGGATGGTGTTTGCCAGAGGGAAACAACACAAGCAGACCGTGAGTGGAGACGAACCTCTGGAAAGCCGCAGAAAGTGGAAACTAGATAGTGAGAAAGCTGGTGAGTCTGCCTGGGTGAAAAGGGGGCCACGGACACAGTGGATGGGTGGTTTAATGCCAGAGACATTTGATTATGAATATCTGAATTGAATATAAGGAAATCAAGCAGAAAAGTTGATTAACATTATGAGAAGCCATAAAAGCAAGCATTGCAAAGAGTCAAATAAGCTATCCTTCCCAAGAGTCAAATAAGCTATCCTTGCCAAGAATTGAAAAAGCAAACATTGCCAAGAGCCAAGAATAAGTGGTGCAAGAGAACTAGAATAGTAGCAAAGCTTGTATGCAAGAGAAACCCTGCAAAAGGGCACCAGGTGCTTTGATCAAGAAACCTGAAACCGAGAATACTAGCAGTACTGGGAAACCTGTGATGAAGTGTTCAAAAGGAACTATAAGAACTTTAAATGTAACAGTGTTTCCTAGCTGGAAAATGTATTGGGAAGCCTAGCCTGGTCTTGCAAGTGAAAGCTACTAAACAAGTGAATGTTGACAAAACCAGTGATAGTATCCTTTCAGAAAGAAGCTTTATTGAGTTAAGCCTCATTGTGAAGCTGAAACAGTGACAAGAAACCTATGAAACGGATCCAAGTAAGGTGTGTCGGTTGCTTGACCTGTAATGTGTGGTCCGACAAATATACCCACCAAAGTAAAAGCCATGTTGTGATTGAATAAAAGAAACTTATGTGAACTGAGACTGATCAGCTGAACTTTATAAAATTAGTGACACGCAACCAAACCTGAAGAGCTGGGAAATATCCCAGGGAAGGTTTATGTTGGAACATTGAATATCCCAAGGGATTGTGGACATTTTGAAACATTGGTAGACTTGTACGCTTGGGGAAGGGAACCCCTCTGTTATGAACTGAACTATTTAAACCCTGGGGACGGGAAACCCCAGTTTCCATTTAAGAGCTGGAAGAAGCTCTGAACTTTTATTTTGAACACTTCTCATGTGATGCTGACATCACTACATATGGTATACAGTTAGATGTGAGGGCAACTATAGGTTTTGGACACAGGCAGACATTTGTTTTGAACTTCCTGACACAGACTATCATTAGTTTCATCTAGGTAGGGAAACCCCACCTTGGAATGGGGCAAGTTAGGCCTTTTCCCAACCCTCCTTTTTAGTTAATAAGTGTCCATCAAAATACATCTAGTTGTCCGTGTCTCCTTCGTGATGCCTTCACATTACGCAGAAATCCTTTTATCTGTAGAATATCGTTAAATATTGGAGTGCGTTTCTTTGTGCGTTGATCTTGAACACCATCGAAAACCACTACATGCTAGCAGAGAGTGCATAGCGGTTACATTTCTTTTAAACTTTATCTCAGCGCGAAGGTTCCCGCTCATCAAGAGGTTGAAATGACCTGCTGATGCATTGTTGGGTCTTAGATCGTAGAACAATAGTATATAGTATACTCGTTGCGTGGGATTGAAACGGCGCATCACACATGTGTTTCCCTGTGATAGCCACCAGGCCCATGTATTCCCTGATTATGTTCGGAACTCTAAAGTTAGAAGCGTATGCTTTGGCAGGAATCAGGACTGTGTCCTTATGCAGCGCCGGTTAGTTCATGTTACAGTGTTTGAAGTCGAAGGGATTTCAATTGTATGTGCTAGTGATCGATACTGTTGAAACAATTTCCATGATGATTAGTTTTGGGAGCTGCCCGGGGAGCAGGTTGTCTTGACTGGTACCCCGGCTGCTGATAGAAATGCTGAAGACTTTAAGGGCGAACCTCTCCACCAGGTACATTGTTAGATATTTGCAACACCTCTGCATGCGCTAGGCTAATTGTCAGAGAGACGTTCACACGTTTAACAAATAAACTTGCTAATATGATGAATAGCTTGTATTGTTCAGCGTCCGCGCTCATGAAGCAGAAAGCGTTAGTGTTTTTGGATAGTTTCACTTATGGGTCGACACCATTGATCAATAGTTTATCCTGGAAGAAAAGGTCCACGTGTAGATGGCTTAGTAAATCGAATACTGTTCTGCTCCTGGCGTGGCGGGCTCTCTTCCTGAACCCCGTGTTTTAGCCATCCAGAGCGGTGGCGTTGAAATGCCTTGCGTTGTTGCAGTAAAAGAGGCCTTCTGAGAGCTGCCTATCCAGGGTATTGTGACCATAATTTAATCTGCTCTCGATATAGGATCTGTAGGCCTCCGATTGGTCCAGGGGCGGTTTGAGGTCCGCGGACATGGGATGCGCCCGCTGATTGGATGGTGAAAAGCATGAGGTGCGTCATATTTTCTGAAACGCCCGCCATGTTGTATCTGCGGACAGTCGCGGCTGACCGCGGACATTGTAGTGGGGAAAAAGTCTGGAAAACACAGGTGAATAAAGGTGTAGGTGACTAAAGGTGGGGCAGGTGTCGTAGTGGTCTGCAGACACTGTGGTAGTTTGCGGAGAGCGCAGTGAACGGGCATCTTGGGAAACATATTTAGAGTTATTTGGTGGGTGAAAGAGGGTTTGGAAAGGGCTGAGGAGTGGAATAAAGATGATATGGAGCTGTTTCAATAGGTGGAAAAAAGGGTTGGCAAATACTGCTGAGTCTTGAGTCAATTTTGATGTCCACGGGTATCATTTTGATTGGGGGATCTTTAGGGTGTGTTTTATTAGTTGACCGTGTATGGTACGTACTTGTTATATGGTTAATTGTATTGTGGTGGTTGTAGCCAAATTCTTGGGGTATGCCATGCCCCCAAGAATCTGCCACTGGCCACTGCCACCACATTAGTAATGTGTATAGTAATTATAGGTAATGTAGTGGGAGTATAAAGTGGTTGTAATATGGTGGAATGATGTAATTGAACTGTATATAGTACTTATGATTGTAGTACGATTGAGGACAGTGCTTATAAAATATGTATTTGTTTATACTTGGTATGGTTACTTAGTTCCATAGCGTTATGAAGCTGAAATCTCTGGTTCATTTTCTGTGGAAAAGAAATTGTAGAATTTGTTAAGCAGGATAGTTTAAAAGCTTTAATTGTTTACAATTGTATATATACATTTACTTTTTTAGACCCTCATAAACACTCATACACTAATGTATGGCACACTGCTGTTGTTTTGACATTAAATAATCATTGGGTCATTGGAAAAAATCCATACTGGATTTAAAAAAAAACGGAATACAATTATGTGAGTGTGTGTCACACTGTTTGAAGTATTTTGTGGTTAAGGGAATGCTTAAAGTAGCCAGATACCTGTTGGCATATTCTAACTATTAATTGTAGTGATGAAACTTGGGTTGAAGGAATATTAAGTAGGCATTTGTTAGATTTGCTGGTATCTTATGTTTTGGAGTAATGGAGGGGTCCGTTACATTCAAACCAAACTCTTCTTGTTTTAACATATGCAGTATAGTGTCCTGAAGTGGTTGTGGCACCAGTGTGGTATATTATACCTTCTGTTGTGAAGGTTTTCTTTCCAAGAGATACTTGGCCGTGTGTGAAGCTTGTAAGTTTAGTTATTTTTGGTACCATCTGCGTTGTACTTTAGAAGCATTAGTATGACATATTGGCTAAGTGAGTACATTTGTATGTTGGAACGACTGTCTGAATTGCAAAAAGGGCATGATATGCCATGATTTGTATTCTGCAGAAGTTGGTGAAATGCAATGGATTCATAATTTGGTATGGAACAAATAGTTCATTAGGGATGTGCTCTTGTCAAACATGGTTGCACAGAGTGCATGTATGTTTCCACGTGTATGAAATCTGATTTCATTCATAGTAAGTACATTAGGAGTTCTTGTGGATCTTCCTGGGTGTTTATGGCAAATTTTACCATTCCTGCACAGTAGTCCAATTCTTGTCTTATTCCTGAGGCATTAAGGATCCGATTTATAGAATTAAATAGTGCTGAAAAACTGGCGCAAGCATGCAAAACGCGCGCAGGCGCTCGCTTGTTGATTCATCGAACACATAGCGCGTGGCTTACCGGAGACTTGCGCTGAATCCGCCTGCGGGTCCAACACGTCACTGCGACACCACGAACGCCTTGCGTGAGACGCCCAGCGAAGGCGCATACCGTCTAGCGGGGTCACCTAAAAAGGGGGCGGAACGCATGGAATGGCGTACAACAAGCGTAAATGTGGGCGTTACGTGGTAAGTACCACAGTAAAATACTTGCAATGCCCACACGCATGCTAACAACACGTATTCATGGAATTGAACAGGGCTCTCCTGTGCGCTGAAAAAGACGCGCTAATCCGGAAACACGTCTGCCAAGGGAAAGCTGGCGTAAGCGTCGCAGCGCATCAAAAACAATGTATAAAAAGAGCATGCAAACACAAACGCGCATATATAGCTACGAGAATGTCCAATTATTCGCAGCAGTGATCACGGGACACCGCACGAGGTTGAGGATAACCAGGCCACGCATTTATCTACCCAGGACCAGCCTTTTTGGGATGCCTAATGACCAGGTCTATGGCAGGTATAGGTTTCCATATCATATTAGACCTGGTCATGAAGTGGGACGATGACCTCCCATCACCCACCCTGTGCTCCCAATCACTGAGCCCTTTGGAAAAGATGCTCCATGTACTGCATTTTTTGACTACTCAGTCATTTCAGCGGACAACTGCCATTGTCGGGGGCAATTCCCAGGCCATGCAGTCACGCTGCCTACACCAAGTGTTGGCAATTATGATTGCACGCCTTTAGTCTGCAGGCACATATACATTCCCAGAACACCCGCAGAGAGGTAGGCCATGGTCCAGGACTTTTACGGGGTGGCGCACTTCCGTAAAGTGCTTGCTGCCATTGATTGCACACATGATATGATATGATATGATTGGTTATTTATAACGCAATTAATACCCAGAGGTTTCTAAGCGTGGACCCGGGGATCGAACCTGTGTTGCTCTGTGTTGTCTTGCTTCCAAGGTGAGCATGTTGCCCCTGAGCTATGCTCCCAAGACATGTGGCCCTATGTCCACCTAGGGCCATAGAGCACATCTATGGCCATCGCAAGCAGTGGCATTCCATCAACGTGCAGGTTGTATGTGATGCCAAGGGAATAATCACCTATGTATATGCCAACTATCCAGGGTCCACCCAAGATAGTTTCATATTCAGAATGTCACCCTTACAGCAGGCCTTGGAAGCTGGGAGGCATGGCAACACATGGCTCAATGATGAGTACAAATTGCCCTGCGCATGCATGTCTCACACAGACAAAACCACACCACTGACAACCCATCTCACCTCTACAGGGGACAGTGCCTACCCTCTGAGCACCTACATGATGATGCCAATATGGAACCCCACCATACCAGCCCAGGTAAGATGCAACACAGCCCATATTGCAACTAGGGGCATAGTGGAACGCATATTCGGAGTGCTAAAGTCACGCTTCCGCTCCCTTGACCACTCAGGTGGTGAGCTACTATATGCACCACCAGTAGTGTGCAGGATCATTGTGGAAGCATGTGTCCTGCACAACGTTGCAATATGGCGTGACGTACTGGTGGACATGGTGGTACCCCCACATCCCCAACCACATGCACGGCGGCTGCGCATGGGAAGGGAAAGGACACGTGGCGAGGCTGCCTGTACCCAGCTTGTGGCACAATTTTTCACCTAAAATCCCACCCCTGCGGAGTGCACACAGGCCTGGCACATTCCAGGTGACAATCGATGATGACAAAGGGACAATCATCTGTCCCAACCTTAACACCCTTAGAATGTGTCCTCAGAAGGGCTACATTGTGTGCATCCCTTAGTATTAAAAGTATCTCAATCTGCTGTGCACAAAAGGAACACATGGAAGATGGAGTATGCCAGAAACGGCATGACAAAATACACATCTGAATGCCGGTATGTCACCTAAACCCTCCCACACTTCATGTGACCTGCTTGACACACCATACAATATCTAATCAGAGAAATAAATGGCCAACACATAACACTACTGTCACAAAGCATGCAACGATCAACCTAAAAAGTCCCCAAATAACTCACACATCAATATAATCACGTACACAGGAACATCAATTGGCCAGTACAACAAACCAGAAAGACAGGACCCAAGAGTTAATCTGTCTGACCGTGACCATACCCAAATGCACATGTGCCTCAATGTGCCGTGACTTGAACATGCCACCCTTTTAAATTCCACTCTTCTAAATTTGTGTGGCACTGCAAACCAAAGAGGGCCAGGGAAGGGCATACATCATGAAGGCTAGCAACAATGGAGACAGTCAAGGCAATAGATGAAGATGGAACATGAACAAAGGATGCATCTCAATTTACGAACATAAAATGATGGCAACCATGCACCGGACAAACAATCATGAATCCCACTAGGGCTGTATTCACAGGTCCGACTTGAGACTGCCCACAGATAGAATGGAAGCCCAATGCCACTGTGTAAGTTACTTTCACACGCTGTACTCCTAGCAAGCCCATGGAAAGGGGAAGCAGGAGTGTCGTATGTGTCTGGACCCAAGGCACAAACCCCAACACGAGGCAAGCCTCTATGAGACAAGCTGGAACTTACACTGGATGCCCTTGGCTGCCACACAAAGCAACACACTGTCACATAAATGCATAATAGACACAAATCTAATGAATAAAATACAAAAATGCCCATAGGGGACCGGTCGGGGCCCACCCAGGAGGGAGGAGGTGCAGGAAGCACCTCAACAACCACAAGTGTGGATGTCAAAAAAGAACCCTCTATGGGTTAATGGGGTGCACGGCTATGATGGAGTGGGAGACCCGTCGGTGCTATTGCCACCCTCTGGTGCTGCATCAGAATGTGGTAGTGGATAGGGAGGATAACCCCACATAGCCCTGGTCCTCCATGGCAGTGGCCATGCAGGAGTGAGATGCATGCATCTGCAACATGATGGCCCGGAGGTCTCCATGCCACACCTCAAGGGATTCACGCAGTTCCTCCGTGATGGCACGAGTCATCAGTTGCATCTGCTGTTCAGACCGTCTATTGCTGGATGCCTCGAGTGCAGCCAGTGTATTCCTGAGGGACCTATGCTTTGACCTCAGGGCTTCCCTGTTGGCCCGTCCCTCTGCAGCCAAGGATGCACGCAGAGCCCTCAGTTCCACCCGTCGGCTCCTGTTGCTGGCCACCATGTTCAGCCTGTGTGAGCAGCATGTGGACCGTAATGCCTGCTGCTGGTGCTCTACCTGTCTTGCTGGGGGCATCATGGAATTGGCCACCCTATCCATGCCCTGCGCCACCATCTCATGTGAAGCAGCCTGTTGTTGTGCAACAGCATACATGGACTGCTCCCACACAGTATCGCCAGCTAAAACACAGCCACCGCGTTGGCGGACCCCACACCTGGCTAGGCCAAAAGTACTTGGCCCTTGATGTGATGACGCCGTCTGTGGCTGCAGGACTGCATCCCTCCCTTGATCTGCTGCCCCAGGACCAGGAGTCAATACTGTGGAGCGTGACCCTGCAACCGTAACCACCACAGACGGACGTCCTGACACTGACTGGCCCTGTGAGGGGTTGTCCCCCGCTCTAGATATTTGGGATGCAACAACACCCACAATCGATGCACTCACCTACAACACCACAGAGGTATCCATATCTGATTCACCACCAGAGTCTAAGGCGTCCTGGGAGGCAGACTCAGACTGAGTCTGGGCCAGGATGGCCCATAGCACCAGTGGAACCTCATGGGCTACCACACCACGTCTTCCACTGGTGGTTGGTCGTGGCACAGTATCCTGTTCCTCCTCCACCTCCTCCCAGGCATCTAGTGCCTCATCACATGCACATGTACAGCAAGAGAATGAAGAGCCATGTGAATACCATAGACCATAGGCATCGCAATTTCTTTATGTAACACATCAACCTGCCATGATACAAACTCCTGCACCTACGCAGTTTCAGTGCAAGTGAAGGCTAGCATGAAAGCAGCCATGGACCTGTGTGGAAGGACTAAATACAGGGCTGTCACAAGTTGTGGTGAGGCCCGGGGCAAAACATTTGGTGAGGCCCCCTTATTATTTTTTGCACTGGGCCAGCGGCGGCATTGCCGCAAACAGGAGACGGGAGAAATCTCCTCTTGAGTTTATTTGCTGAGCAACCCAAACATGGTTTATTGCTACAACTGCAAATCAACTACAGCAAAGTCAGATTTCTCTACTGAAGAAGGGTTTATGCCAGAAAAAAGTTTGTATTGTATACATAAATATATATAGGATGGCATGACGGCATGTGGTGCGTGACGCCAGCAATAAGAAGCACTCTTTCCCTGTGTGCGCATTAAAAAACTCATCAAACACAGTGACAGACAGATGATATATAGTGGAGGCTGGTGAATTTTTGAACTCAAGAGGTTTCAATGTTTGTGCTAATTATGCAGGATCAACAGAGCACGGTGGGGGAACCCAGTCCAAACAAAGAGTGCTTGAGAGGGTTTCTCGCTCCCAAGAAATCTTTTGAAACATTGGTTTAAAATGCTTCCTTTACAGCACTTTCTGTGAGAAATTGGGTAAAAGCCACACACCGTCGCAATTGGTGTTGTATGGTAGCACATGGAAAAACCCAATAGTCGAAAGTCACCAACCGTGCCCAGGAACATTTTCAATGCATTTCATGCTGCCTTTGCCCACATCATATGCCAGTATAAAAATATATTCATGCTGGCTGTTCCCATATGCCATTATTGCCATAAAGGGACTCCCATACTGCCATGCCACAGAAAAGCATACCCAGACTGGCAGTGCACCACAAGTGGTGTTACTGGCTACACTGGCCTACATTCAATATGGTCCAGTTTAGCCACTTAGTAACATTTATGTTTGCTTTACCCTTGATGCATAGTCATGTGCATCAAGGGTAAAGTAAAACAAGCATTAGTACTCCTAACCGTTTGTGCGTTCGTGTGGGCATGGGCAATGCACTTCTGTATTGGTATTAACTAGCTGTTGATGGTAGCAGGTGAAAACTGGTTTGAGTACCTGTGCCTCTAATAGTGCCTGGCAAATGCCTAATCCATATGCAAAAGCCAAAACTGCTGGCTTTGCCAATGCATGTTTTTAACAGGACTTCAGTGAAGGACACACATAGTGCTTTTGAAAGGAGTGGCTCAAGGCAAAACTGGTGAACACATTTAAATTACACCAGTGGCATATTTACAGCTGCAAAACAGTCATTACCTCTCAGACACCTCCTTTGAGAAAAAAAAAACTTGCAGGCACTTTGAGTGCAAAGTTTGATGGTAAGGTGTGAATAAAGCTAGTTCATAGAGTTCCAATGAAGATGTTTTTTGAGTGGTGGGGTCAGGAACTGGGTGGGGATTGCCATAGGGATTTGCATGGCCATGGCCAGTCAATGGGTGGGCAAATAACCAAACCACACCTACAAGGTTTGTTCCCCACCTCAAACGCCTTTTCTCCCTATCTGTACTCAGTGCTGGCATCTGGCAGAACAAATCTCCCCAGATCTCAGAGCTGGCTCAACAATCCTGGTAAAGCTATGTGCACTATACATTTATTTTAGAATGCTGTGGTGCATTCGTGTTTTAAACTATGTCGGGCTGGGATATGAACCATGGTGTTTAGGGTCAGAAGTGAGACACTGTGCCACAAGACCAGTTCAAGATCAGAGCAGGATCCCGGTGAAATCCCATGTCATGTTGCACTGTACTGGAAATATTGATGTGTATTTTAATGGGTGCAGATGTTGTACTTTGCTGACATTATAAGAAATGGGGCTATTTTCCAGGTGTCCATGATAAATATGAGGTGGGGCTAAAAGACAAATGTTTATGGGGGTGACTAAAAGTACCTGCCCTACACCATACCAATCAGGGATGTCATCAGGGCCTTTCAACCATTTCAAATGAAAGGGGCCTCATAACTACCCCATATTGCCAGTCAGTAGTCTTTCTAACACAGCAATATATTCCTTTTTCTGTTTTCGTTCTGGGACTTAAAATGTGCTGCAATTCCTAGAGCCCTTCCAGCTGTCACGTCCTATGCGATTCACAGAAGTGTTATCACCTCATTGCATCCTAACACTGGATACTACACATCAGCCACTTGCTGACAAAGAAGGTTTTACAGCTCTTCAGTGGGCATTTAGTGTTTAAGCTGCTTGCTGGGTGGCTTTCTCGTAATAATCAGCGACAAAGATATTTGTCGCAATTGTAATGTATGCACTCCAAGGGTGCCTCGGGTTGTTTTTGCTCTAAGCATTGGGGCCCCCCCAACCATCATGGATGTGAAATAGTGCCCAATGCAACTTCAACTGGGCCTGCCCCCAATCCTGCCCTTCTGGATTTACCCCCTTCACCTGTGCTGCCACATAAAAAAGGTAAATTTCTACCACTGTACTCCAATGCAAGAGTTTGAGCTTATTGGTGGTACTAAACTCAATGCAATGTCCCCAGCCCCAAATTTAGTGGTCCGCAGGGCTGTTAAATATAGGGGTGGGGGCTGGCACATACACTCACATACAATACGTTCACCCCTTCATTCTACCATCAATCATGCCGATGGCCACTAAATTTAGGGGTGTGGGCTGGCACACACACTCGCATACAACACATTTACCCATGCATTCATCCCCCAGTCACACAACTTCTGTATGTATGCATACATAAAACCAAACACAGCACTGATGCAAACATAAACAGCATCATGCATGTGCACATTCATACACATAAGCATACAGATTTAATGTAAATACACATATATACATCTTTAATTTAAAATAAGAAAAACACCATACCTCCATGCACCCTTTAAATGTGCCTAAGCAGCCACAGGAGGACCGGATGGCCCTCCCTTCACTCCGAGACATTGAAATGCTGCCTGACAGAGAGGAGGAACTCTCCTGTCAGATAGTGTGTCCACCTTGCGTGTTTCTGCAATGTGAACACGCAGACTGACGGGAGAGGAGTCCTCTCTTGTCATTCAGTGTGTCTATGCTGTCTGCTAAATAATGGGAGGCAGCAGAGCTCACTTATGAGCCCTGCTGTCTCCCATTATTTTGATGTTTATTGCGGAACCAAACGGCTCTGCAACAAACATCAACATTACTGCAGGGGCTGAGAGCAGGCAGCACAGTCCCCCACGTGAATAAAGAATATGGAGGACTGTGCTGCTTTCTACTTGGGGGAGGGCACTGCGAGACCCCTCTCAAGCGCGAGGCCTGGGGCAGTTTGCCCCTCCTGCACCCCCCTCGTGACGGCCCTGGCTAAATGCAACCTGTAGTTCATGGTGCATAGCACCTGCAACACACATGAGCACCTGACTGGCCTAGTTCATCCACCAACATCACAGATGCGAAAACACATATGCCACGAACAATAGCCATGTCTGATCTGTAATACTGCATTAGATGTGACTTGCTGACTACTGTCCCAGAGCCATGTACAATGGAAGTGACATAACATGTAAATCACAAACTCAATACACATAGGTGTCACACGGTGCAACGATGCAAGGGTGGTGGAATGGAGTGAAGCCAGACACACCCATCGCATGAGGCCAGCTCACATTGACATCACGCGAGTGAATAGGCATGGTGAAGGTGAGACCTGTGGTTGGAAGTGGGAGTAGGCAGTGCAGTACATGGGAATGGCATACCAAATAAATACAACTACATTATCATCAATGAAAATGTGGTGTTCTGGTGGAAATGTAAGTGCAGACATCAGCTGTCAATAGCTGCTAGAGGGTTGTAAGGATACAGTTAACAGCCACCGAGTGTCGAGTATGGCAGGGAGGCAGTGCATGGGTACAACGGTGGCTCGGAGGCCCGTGTCGGAGATCATAGTGTGGGCAGGAGACTAGTGCATTCTCCCAGTCATCCAGGACTCCAGCAGGGCAGAGGAGGCAGAGAAAGCAGAACACATGAGGAAGGATCATAAGAGCCCCCAGACCCAGAGAAGTTTCACCTGCAGTGTCATTGAGGCAGAGAGGCTGTAGCAGACGGAGGCCCCAGCCGAAGATAGACATTAACCACCAACTAATTGCTCTGAGAAGTAATTGACCCCGAGGGAGTAGGAAAGGGATGATCAAATACCATGAGAGGGAAGCAAATTGGGAAGATGCAGTTGAAGGAACTGCGTCACCAGGAGCCATAAGGCCCTGTGGACAATGCAGAGCGATTGACAATGAACAGTCGTAGCCATTGGGAGCCAGTACCACCATCACATTCCTGGGGAGACACAATAACTGGCACCAAGACAAAAGGACAATTTCCCCCCCCCCTCCCACCCCCCTGCCCGGGTCAGGATGAGTTGCAGAGGGAAGAGAGTAGAGACACAGAAACTGGGCATAGGCCGTTGCAGTACCCCACCATAAGTATGGCCAGTCCTCTGGAGACACTGAGCTACTGGGGGAATCGGAGCAAAGGAGGAATCCCCCTGAGGAGTTGCAGCTGGCAAGGTGACCCATCAGAGATGTGCGGAGAGAAAGCCAGTGTGGAGTGCAAGATTGTGACAGGCTATCTGCCATCACAAGTTGGAGCAGGAAGAGGGCCAAGAGAGCCTGGACAGAGTGACATGGAAGGAGTGAGCAGGTGTGGTGATGGTGTTCATAACGGTGTGCAGCACATTGTGCCTATGCAGTCTGCAGGTCAACGAGCATATGTCACTCCACCATGACATGGTTCACCCATTGCAGTCATGCTAATGCAGCCAGAACTGCCAGACAACCAACACACTTCATCCAAGCAACATACACATGACCTGGACACACACGCATTACCACTTACCAGACATTGGGCCTCATTCCGAGTATGGCGGTAAGGGATAGCGGCCACCGGTAACGAGACCGGTGGCGGTATTCCCTTACCGCCATACTCCGAGTTCCCTCTGCGCCCTCGCCCTTAACGCCTGCTTTGAGCAGGTGTTAAAGTCGAGGGCGCAAAGGGGCCTCCAAGCCAATAACGGTGACCGTAATGAACGGTCACCGTTATTTGCATCTTCCCCATTCCCATTGAGCCCTATGGGGGCTCATTTGGGAATGGGGAAGAGCCTTGGTGAATGGGGAATTACCGCCCCGCCAACCTTGGAATGGGGCGGTAATTCCGCCATCCACCAAGGCGCTGCCGGTCCGGGTACGGCGTCAACCAAGGCGTTAATAGCGCCATTGGTTAGCGCCGTACTCGGAATGAGGCCCATTGCCTCATAGATTGGCGGGTCTCCAATGCCTCGGATCTGCTCCACATCAATCATAGCATCTATGATCTCCTCCTGTGGAGTGAGTTCTTCGTCCACTTCTGGTAACCCACCTTCAATCATCAGAGTAGAGGCGTAGTTGACAACCATCTTACCTTTGGCTCGGCGCCGCAGGTCATACCAACGCTTCATTGCGTCAGCAGCTGAGCGCCTCTCATGGCACAATGCATTAATAAGGTCAGTGACGCACTGCCTGTGGGCCATATGCTGGGCAGGCGTATGTGTGCGCTCCCTGCCTGCACAAGCATGTCACGTTGGTGTAGCTGCACATAGTCCATGAGGACCTGGAGCTCCTCATCACTAAAGTTTCTCTTCCTCGACGTACAGGTCTCCTGTGCCGTGCCTTGGGACTGAGCCTGTTTGCCTACTGCACACTTTACCTTCTTACGAGGCTGTGCACACCCAAAGTGGCTGGGACCACTTGGGTCAGTAGGGACTGGAGCACTGGTGGCCTGGGCTGTGGCATCACACACTAATGGTGTGACTGTAGGCGCCCTTGCAGGTGAATGTACCTGGGTGCCAGTGCCATGACGGTGCACAGCAACTCCCTCCCCCCTGGATGCACGGATACCATCTGCCCCTGCGTCTCCGTGGACCGGGGCGGTGAGCCCCACAGGCATGGCTGAGGGACCTGGAGGCTGGGTGGTGGTTGCTACAGCTGCCCCTGCAGCTTCCTGACCCTGTTGGGTGGGGGGCATGGCTCACCCTGTACGGGGCTGGACACCTCTGCCACCTCACACACCTGGGCCACCTTGGGCACCTGCGCCATCTCAGGCGCCTCCGCCACCCCGGCCACCTTTGCCTCCCTTACCACTAGTTGTCCTCTCAGTCATGGCACAGATGGAATGGTGCAATGGGAGGTGCAGCTATCGATTTTCCTGGGCAATTTGAGTGAGGGGGCAGTGTCCGTGATGTCAAACGTACCTGTGTGCCCCAGAAAGGCTCAATGTAACCTCTGGCGAAAAAATGAACGGGCCGCGTAACGCACAGGCCCCCCAGATATGGAAAAAACATGTACGCGACCCCTCTGCAGCCCATGTGTAAAGAAAAAACCTAACGCAGTACTCTGTGGCACCCAGCAGCACAATAAGTACGTACACAAAGGAAATGTAAGCTACAGTTATGTTAAATAAGGAGTTACGCGACACTCTGGAGCACCCACAGATTTCAAAATGCGTATGCAACTCAGTCAGCCTCAAAAGTACATGCGCGTGTGCGCGGAGGAAATCCCCCACCAAAAGAAGCTTGCACGCAGTGAAGAGATCTCATGGAAATGAAGTCCACACGTCCATCTGCTATAACTCGGCAAGCGTATGATGCTCTCCTACGCACTAATTTATCCTGATCCTGAACGCCACGCCCGATGTTCAGCACGTGTCACGGAAGTTACACGCTTTTGGCCTTTCCTCTGATTTCACGCTTATCCGCTGTTTCCACACGTGCGCAGTCACTCACCCACGCTCCTGCCTACCAGCCAACTTACCTGCCTCCAACTGCCCCGAGCTGCCTCCTACGAGCCATCTGCTGCTGCCTGCACATTGTGGGCCTGCTGCACACGTGCCCTGTATTTTTGTGCCTGCTCATCAGCCATTGCCAGTGATCCTGTCGTTGTGACCACCTCTGCTGATCCTGAAGACTCCCGACCGCCATACCACGTCTCACAGCCCAGCCCCAGGATCACCTTGCCCACCCATACCTGCCTCAGGGGTTGCCATGTCTGACAGAGCACCATCTGAGTCAAGTGGCAAACCCCCGGCAGAGGGGCAGAGGGCTGTCAGCTTCTCACCCAGGGAAGTTGGCATCCTGGTGGAGCAAGTCCTGGGGCATTATGATGCCCTCTTCCCCGGACCATCGCAAGTCGGCAAGGAAGGACAGAGGAAGATCTGGGCGGACATCGTAGGTGCCATCAACGCAGAGGGGGTGACACCCCGAGACTACACGCATGTCCACAAGCGCTGCGAAGACTTCAAGTCCAGGACCCACAAACAAGGCCTGGCACTTCCACAGCGCTGGTGGTGACCAAAGGGGGCGCCCGGTTGACCACCAATGAGATGCGGGTCCTGGAGTGCTTCTACCCAGCGCTGTACACCCAGGTCTTGGAGTTGGTGCTCCGTCTGGAGTCAACTGGTAAGCGTCAATGTGTTCTTGTCCACCACAGTGCATGTGCATGTTCACGTGTGGCTGGAGTGTGCACCTTGGCCTTATGCCTGGCATGCCTCCTGTACATATGTTTGTGTGCATGTCCCAGACATTGCTGCATGTGAGTCCATTCAAGTGTGTGCAACATCAATGGTATCTGTGTTGAAATGCGTGATGCACACCACGATGTGCAAATGTTTGCATCCCTAAGTCTGGACTGTGGCATGCCAGAGGTGTGAAATATGGTTATTTTGGCGACATCATGGACATGCATGGTGTACATGTGCATGTGTCGGAGTAGTGAGTGTGACTGGACAACACTCCGTGATGTATGTTACTTGAGCTTTTGATTGTGTTCTTGCCTCACGCTGCCAATTTGACCTCGAGTGCACTCTGACATGATAGCTCCATGGCCTGCCTCATCACTGTACGGTGATGTGTGTTAATGAGATGTGTATTTCCCATGATGCATGCGAGCTAAATGCACAATACTGAATAGCTGGCAGTGCCTTGTCCAAGGATGTGAATGTCTGTTGTGAATGACAGCCATGATTGTGCATGTGTGTGAATGGCATTTCCTTGTGTGTAGTTGGCAGTGATGATGGTTGTGACCTTTGACAGTGCCACTTATGTACATTTGCATTATGACAAAAACACATATGTTCAGTACCCTGATGTATGTGTTCTATGTTTCCCTATCCACAGTGGCGATGGGAGAAGAGGACGGAGAAGGTGCTGTGGAGCACGGCAGCAGGGATGCCTCCACCAGGCCTAGACGCAAGGCCCAGTCTGCCTCCCAGGTACTGTCATCCTCCGGGAGTGAGGAGACTGGTGCCGCGTCCAAGTCAACGGCCGCAGCTGCTGAGGGTACCTCCAAGAGGGTTAAGATGGTGGAGGACTCTCTCAGCAGTGGGAGGGACAGGAGAGCCTGCACAGGCGCAAGACATTGCCGAAGAAAGTGGGGAGTCATCCAGGTTGGCGGGGGAGGGAGAGGAGGAGGAGGAGGAGGCCACATCAGCCCAGCCCATGTGGCCCAGTGGGGGTGATGATGTAGTTGTGACAGGTGCAGTCCAGGGCCAGTGAGCCGGAGGCAGTGCAGGTCACCATGGAGGGGCCTGTCCCTAATCCTATCCCTGGTACTGGGACTGCACCAGTATGCACCTTCGGGCATGCCCTAGGCCGGACCCATCTGCAGGTGGTGGGTATTTCCACTCAGACGGAAACATCCATGCCTTTGGATGTCACCATTCGGTTCAGGGTGGAACCTGTGCTAGCTGTGTCACGTGGCGGGCAGACTCCATTCGTGATGATGTGCAGGTTTCCAATCGGGAGCTTGCATGTCATCACAAGGAGATCTGCTGTCTCGTGAACTGGCTAGCACATTTCCTGGTATCGCAATGGGTGCATGGGCTGGCCACTTATGTGACCCTCCCTCCTCGTCTGCCTCCTCTGTGCACCATTCGTCCTCCCTGCCGTCTTCTGGCCCACATACCACCAGGGTTCCCTGTGTACCTGTCCCAACCCCGGCGGCCAGTCTGTTGGAGACCACATCCTTGTCAGGATAGGGAGTCGAAGGAGGATCAGCAAAGGTGGTCGCCACGGAAATCCATCCTGCAACAGGACATGTGGCAATGGTGGAAGAGCAGGCACCAAGCAGCAGGGCACATGCACGACAGCACCAGAGGCTGTCATCATCCCGGAGGCGCAGGCACCGGGCTATTCGGCGATAGCAGGCTTTGCGTTAAGCGGCAACAGGACTCGGGGCTGCCAATGGAGGGGGGGTAGATATCGGCCATCGGGCAGAAGGCACACATGGACCTTTCAACAAGGATGTCTTCCGTGTTGGTGCGATTTGGCCTGCAGATCGGAGCAGAGCGGCAGCGGGCACAGGGGGCATGACTCACCATGGCCAGGGCAGAGAATACCCTGCGTCGGGCAGTGAGGCGGGCCGAGTTACTCGAGGAGTCTTGCAGGAAGTTTGAGGGGAGCACATTGAGTCCCTGCAAGCCCTCGGGGGGAGAGCACAGGCCCGCCTATTGAAAATCAACTCAGAGTTTGATGATACCCTGGACGAGACCTCGGGTGGAAATGGTGAGTCTAAGGACTAGCCGCTGCCAATGCACATAGTTCTTTAGGAGTAGGTTTCATTCGTTGTTTTCCCTTTTTTTTGGAGTTCCTGGACTGTGCTTCAGATATTGTATCTAGTCATTTGTTGATGGTTTTGTTTGGAAGTTCATACATGTTTTGGGACCAAGGACCCTGGATGTTTGTAAATAGTTGACTTTTTCTTGGAAACATTTATTTTGTACCATGAAGGAATGGTTTTGTTCTAATGTGTGTTTTTATTTTGACATACATTGATGGACATGGACCACTTTTTGGAGTTTTTCATTTTTTCCATCCCGTTTATTTCCGTTTTCACTTTCTTTTGTTTTTTGATTTTATTCATGCATGTTTTGTTGTTTTATTTTAATGAGTTTGACTTTCATGCATGTTTTTTTTTAATATATTTTTATCCGTTGAAATCAAAGTGGTGTCTGGTCTCAATGGTTTAGTGCATGTTTCACTCTTCCTTGACTCTGTTGTGTGTCCCTCTTGTTGACCAATGTTATGCATGTGTGTGCACACATGCATGCATGTGTGATTTTAGGATTCCCATGCCATAGGGCATGTACTGGGGAGCATGACCAATGGATGGGTGTTGAGGTGCACTGGGGGTGTGCAGCGTTTGGTGGCATTTTGGTTGACATGTGCTACATGATTGTATGTTAGTCCAATGTGGGGAAGTTCAATGGCGATTGCCTGACCATGGTAATGGGACATGTCCGGTACATTGTTTGGGTACAAGTCTATTTTCTCCCAGAGCGCGCTGTCTGTGTAGCAGTGTTCGTGAAGGGAAGGGGCTGGGAGTTACAGTGCCCCAAATATCCTAACTGGTAGAATGGGTCAAAGGGATTATAGGGGCGGGATAACACATCTCGCATCAAGGTGTCCCACTCCCCCTCCCAGACAACCCCTCACCAAGGTGATCCTCCAACACTGGGTCACCCCCCCCCCCCTGGATCTGGATCCAAAGGCGATGGCCGTGCCCTCGCCACCTTAGAGAGACCCCCAGGGACTAGCCGTTGAGACGCCTTTGGTTTCTCAGAGACCCCAGGGTGGTTATTTACATTAGCCATCGGTCGGAGGACTCCAGCCGGGCAAACCGAAGTCCTACAGTGACCTGGTGGTCCAACACAAAAAGCAAAAATCGTATCATGTAATATTGAGTAAAACTACTTGCTGTGATAGTTGGTCATCCCCATTTCAACATCCAGAGAAGGGGCCGAACGCATACACGGCAACTGCCCACACTGGCCTGTCTAGGAAGAGGGATGGCTAGATACTGATTTTTTATCTTTGTTCAATGATGATTGGAACACTCCCCTAAATCGGCATAGATTGCTCGCACTGTTGTTCACTATTACGGAGTAAGTTCAATTTCATCTTCCGACCTAAAGTTCGTTCATCTATTCGATTGTGCTTGTTTGGGAAAAGTTCTGTTTATTTCCACTCCAAGGTGATTGAGAGGTTAGTGGTCGGACAGCAAGAAGAAATCCTTCTGAAGGGCTTTGAGTGTTACTGGGCGTGTAAAAGAAAGGCTAGCCAAAACAATCAACAGCTCAAGATTACATTAACATGCTATTTTGATCAAGAGGATATATCTCCCTTATGAGTCTGATCTTCCGAGTTGGAGCTGGCTTTCTTCAGTTCTCCCAGGTTCCGCAGGAAGTCACCCTGGCTTCTAGGGACACATGGCAACTACTAAGCTGGAACTTGTGTGTCCACAATTCTTTCCTGACCAATGACAAGAAGAGCCTCCTACTCAGATATGAGGTGGGTACTCAACTCATTCCACATTCGCTAAGAAAGGTTTGACGGGAGGCCTGTTAACAGCTGTGAAAATATAATGTTGTATTGAGAGAGTGCCTATATATGATGTCATCCTGATAACAAAGATCTGGGACACTAGAGAAATGTATCAACAAGCAGCCATCTTGATAACATTTTACTTCAATGCCCAAAGCATGGATTTGGATGCAGTCACACATGACATTGTGAATGCATTATTAGCCTGGCCTATTACCTACCCAGGTGGTTTAGTCATTTTGGCTGGAGATTTTAATTGCAAATGTGTGGTAATGGATAGCGGTTGGGATGAGCTGGATGATATTAGCAGTGTTGTCCCATGTGTTCACTTGTCGAGTAGGGATGATTGTAGTAAGATCTGGTCCAGATTCCTTTCTAGATGGACATTTTTTTGCAAACCAACCTAGTCTTCAAGGGGTCTTTCTCGGAGGTTCCAACCTGGTCAAATGTTTTTTCACCCTCCACTGTTGACTATCTTTTTTTAAAGAATTGTGGGGCGGAAGAAGTGGTTGACCTGAACATGGTAAAAACCATCTCAAGTGACCATGCAATGTTACTGGTCCTGAGCCGTAGGGGCCCCCAAGATCCTGCCGAGTTCATGAAAATTGGCCCTTTGATGGTTTTGGGCCAGGCTACTAGGGTTGCTCAACATACCACCAATTTGAAACAAGTTAACACTGACTTGTACAACTGGTTGAGTTACCTGACTGAGGATGACAAATTTTCACATTCGTTGACACGGGTATTTCCTAATTTGTTGTCAAGGCTTAGAAAACAAGAGGCCCAGTACAACAGTTCAGGCGACTATCGCTCTGCATGGGAAACGTAATAATTTTGATCGAGAGATCTAAAGGAAAACATTTCAAATGAGGCGTGAAGTCAGGAATACAACTTGATGTCCACTCAAAACTTGGGAGGAGAAAGAAAAAGGGAAAAAGGTATTGGTACACCAATACAGGAATGGGTGCCAATTACATCAACGTCAAGAATACATTATGAAAAATAAAGATATGCTCAGTAAAATTGCTAATCAGAATACACGTGCCCTCTGGTGGACACTAAACAACAAAAGCACTAATCAGTCCCACTGTCAATCCTCCGGAGTATTGGAGGATGCTTGGGTAACATACTTTACTGAGGCAAAGCGCAATGAAGAGAAGGGGTCGAGCACTGTTAACACCTGTCTCTTAGCCTGGTCCCCCTCCTTTGACCGATTAGATATCGAGCTCGCTATCAACAAACTAAATAACTCACAAGCATCTGGCCCGCATGGGGTGATGAACGGTATCTTTAAGAACTACCCTGTATTCTGGGGAGACATTCTTTATTACTTATTTACTCACATTGTTGGGGATCCATCTACCCAATTTCTTGGACCTCCTCGATACTCGTCCAGTCTTTAAAAAAGGTACAGGGAAGATACTTCCGGTTACTGACCTATTTCATTGATTGACACAATATCTAAAATCTTTGCAACATATTGCTTAAAGAATTGACATTGTGGGCTGAGGGGGACAATCTTTTGTGCCCCTTATAAACAGGTTTCAGGAGAGATAGTGGCACAGTAGAGAGTGGGCTGGCCTTGACTACCCGTCTGACATTGGGCCTCTCTTGGGCCGGTTATTGTTTGTTGCAACAATAGACCTATCCTCAGACTTTGACAATGTGGATATCTCTTGACTGTGGTTCAGACTTCCTAGTTGGGGGGATAGACCCGGGCTTATTGCACCTGAATTGCTTTATTGGTTCCATGTAATAATGTCGCCACAAAAATCTCGCCATGCAAAAACATCGCCGAAAAATGGCCGTTTTTTGTGGCGACATTATTGCATGGAACATGCGGGGGACACCCCTGCATCCCCCAATGTATTTTTTTATTTGTACATTTTTTTTTTTGCCCCTGTGCCCACATATATGGTCACCCGTATAATATCGCCACAACCTTTTCCTGGCGATATTATTTACGGTGACCATATATATGGGGATAATATTACCTGATACCACTTTATTCTAACACCAAGGTTAGATTAAACACACTGGGTGAACTATCAAGAAACATCCATCTAAACAGGGGTGTGCGCCAAGGGTGCGTGTTACGCCCCATCTTTTTCAATTTATATCTGTCCGATCTCTGGTCTAAAAGTAGGGATTGGAAGGGCTATGCTCCAATGTCACTATGTCTGAAAGTGAGCTGCATTGCCTACTCAGATGATCTGACATCAGCGGACTATACACCGGCAGGATTACAGCGGCAGCTTGAAGGTTCAGATAAATATCTCAATGCTAACCACCTGCAGATTAACGCTAGGAAATATTTTGTAATGGTTCACACAACATGGAGGAAAAACCGTAATTTCAATTGGAAACTAAAAAATACTCCAATCTAGAGCGTTGAATCAATTTGTTATCTGGGCTTTATAATTTCTTTAAAAAACATCAGGAATATCTTAGATCACGAATGGAGGCAAAGATTTTCTCATGCACTTCACTTCTGAAGGCCACAAAGAGTAAATTGTGTACCTACTCCCTAATCCCACTTATTGAGTTCTACAAAGGTAAGGTGTCACCAATCATCCTGTATGGCTGCGAATTGTTAAATATTAGCGATAGGAAATGTGTTGACGTTCTTGAGTCTAACATTTTAAAACGTACCCTGTGATTCCCAATCTCAGTTCCAATTAATGTCATCAGATTGGAACTGGGACTGACCTCCTGGTGGTCAGAGTACATCAGAGGAGTCTCTTTATTGGGCAATCTCGAGCATGCAGGTAAATGCTCTCTGGGGTTCCATTTGATGGCAGTACTTTCAAACGGATCAAATCCTTATCTAAAAAATGTATGAGGTGATTTGAAAAGGATTTGGTGGGTCTGAATGGTCTAGAGCCCGAGAGCGTGATGAAAAAGAAAATCAAAAACTGGGGCAGAGCAACAGATCTGCAAGATCTGGATATAATGAAACTTTACTCTGTCAAGGAGTTTGTTTATCTATCTCCAATGGTCTTGAGATTATACCCAACTAAATTCCCATCCCGACATGTTGGCACTGGTATCTCAGGTTCAGACTTCAATGTCTCCGCGCCTTGGAGTTCATTGGCCCCAAGCTTGGTATCCCCTTTGAAATACGAACTTGCAGAGTTTGCAATGTGGGTTCTGTTGAGACTTTATTTCACTTTGTGATGTGCTGCCGGCACTTCTTGGACTTGAGAATTGGAAGCTTTTTCAATTTGCCCATTCAATGTCTCAGATTTTAATGATTTATGGTGCAGGCTTATGACGAGCTCCCAAGTATCACTTACTATATCTGTGGTTGAAATGTGAATGGCCATTTTTTCAAAGCTGACCAAGATATCAGAACAAGGTATAAGGGACCTAGTCAGCATTGATGATCCTTAATGTGAGAGATCTGCATTGTATTCAATCGGTAAACCAGCAATGTTACAGAATTGGAACTCTTAAGGAAATGCTTATTTTATGTAGTTATGTCTTCCTTCCTTCCTTCCTTCCTTCCTTCCTTCCTTCCTTCCTTCCTTCCTTCCTTCCTTCCTTCCTTCCTTCCTTCCTTCCTTCCTTCCTTCCTTCCTTCCTTCCTTCCTTCCTTCCTTCCTTCCTTCCTTCCTTCCTTCCTTCCTTCCTTCCTTGTTATATTTATGTGTACTAAAACTAATGTAAATGTACTTTTTGTACAGAAAAACACAATAAAATAAATACATTGTTTTTGAGGTAGATGACTATATAGTTTGGTTTTATTCTTATCTACTCTATCTACTCTATTTTTTCTTTCTAAGGAGTTGATTTTTAATAGGCATTTTGTTGTGTCTGTTGGGAAAATAAAATGTTTAGTTTCAAAGTTGTGCAATGTATTGTGAATGGGTGTGTCGGTGTGATTGGCATGCTTAATACAGTGCTGTTTGATTTTGAGGTGGTATATTAGGTGTTGTTGGGAAGGTTTTGAGAGTAAGAGTCTGCAGATGTATGATGGTGTTGAGTTAGTGAGTAAGGGAGTGGTGGTGTGATTGAATCTGTAGGGATATTGTGCAGTTTTGTCTGGGGCAAAGGTGATGGAATAATATACTACCATCATCATTTGCATTCAGAGCATCGCGCATCACTTTAAATAATTTTTACCCACTTGGGGAAACAGAAGTATAGTGCTAATAATTAGCAGCACTTTAAATGAGTGCTGCTGCAGTGCAGCTTAGATTTATGGCTTTATAGAGTCCAACACTCAGTACATGCAGTACTACACTGTAGTGATTTAAATAACAAATATTTGATTTACAGTTTGAGCTAACCAATATAGCAGTAAAATATAGTAAAATTATGTATACTGAAATGGGACCCGGAAATCGTAACAGTCTGTTAGAACAGATTAGTATAATTATACAGGTCCAAGATGGCCGCTAGCATTTCAGCTAGGTAGAGGATTACCTCCAAAATAAGTCACATGACTTATCACATGAGTTCCCAAAAAGAGTACAGATAGAAGAAGGCTTGCACTCAACAAATTGATTCACTTCGCCTGAGGAATTATCTGCATAGGGGTGGAACGCGTGCCGCAGACAGATGAGTGTTTGAATTTTAAATACCAATTTTTTTAAAGTCCAATATGGTTCAGTGGTCAATATATTGATGATGTTTTTAATATAATAAAGCTATTTCCACTGAAATAGTTGGATCAAGTGCTTTGTAAGTTTGCTTTTTCTAAGAAAGCTGTTTTATTATCAAGTCTACAGTGGTAATAAGCAAAGCTTTTTTTTGACATTGCAATGGTTAGCCTTTAACCCTATAACAAAGCACTGGCTGTTAGTAGGCATTGTGCACCACAGTAAAGGCAATAAGAATGGGTATATATATATTCGGGGTTGGCTCTAGGTGTGGAAGCAGCCTATGCTAGACTCCGCTCTTATCCGAGTCTAATAAGTTGTTCTGGCGTTGCAAGATCACAGGAACTGTTGGGGTTTAGCCAGTACCCCAGGTTGTTAAGTAGGTGATGTCATCTTTGATGTCCTGGGTGTTAGTCTTAGCAGTGCACGGTGGTGACGCGAGTTATGGTTGCTTAGCTTACCATAACTGGCGAATTTGAAGGGTTTTTCGGTTTTACTTGGAACCATAACGTCCCTTTCACAAAGTCTTTTCACTGAATTTCATAGGTTTTTAGTAGCGCAACTTAACCATAACGTCCCTGTAACACATTTTTTTTTTACTGAATTTTATAGGTTTTTATTAGTGCAACGTCACCATAACATCCTTTTCAATAGATGAAGACCACTAGCATCTTAGGTCCTCAAAGTGGGAACCCCGGGTGGTAAAAAAAAAAAGATTTTCCTTCCTACAAGGAAGGAAAATCTTTTACCAAGATGGCCACCATGGAAAGGGAAGGCGGGGTGTATAAAGAGAACACAACAGCGCATGAGCGGGGGGGAACGGGGGAGACACATGGGCATGAGCGGGGGGTGAGAGGGAACAGAGCACAAACGGGGCATGAGCAGCGGGTGGGGGGGGAAAGGAAGAAAACACGGGGCATGAGCAAGCGGGTGGGGGGAACAGGGGAGACACGGGGCATGAGCGAGGGGTGGGGAGGAACACGAGGGAGACACGGGGTATGAGCAGGGGGTGGGGAGGAACATGAGGGAGACACAGGGCATGAGCGGGGGTGGGGAGGAACACAAGGGAGACACGGGGCATGAGCGGGGGTGGGGGGGAACAGGGCACACACGGGGCATGAGCAAGGGATGGGGGAATAGGGCACACATGGGGCATGAGCGGGGTGGGGGGAAAGGAGAGAGACGAGGGGCATGAGCGGGGGTGGGGGAACACGAGGGAGACGAGGGGCATGAGCGGGGGGTGGGGGGAACACGAGGGAAACACGTGGCATGAGGGGGGCTGGGGGGAACACGAGGGAGACACTGGGCATGAGCAGGGGGTGGGGGTACATGAGGGAAACATGGGGCATGAGCAGGGGGTAGGGGGGAACAGGGGAGACACGGGGCATGAGCGGGGGTGGGGGGGACAGGGGAGACAAGGGGCATGAGCGGGGGTATAGGAGAGAGACACGGGGCATGAGCGGGGGTGGGGAAGTACAAGGGAGACACAGGGCATGAGTGGGGGGTGGTGGGGGAACAGGAGAGACACAGGGCATGAGCGGGTGGTGGGGGGAAGGGGAGAGACGCGGGGCATGAGCAGGGGTGGGGGGGAAGGAGAGAGACAAACGGGGCATGAGCGGGGGGTGGGGGTTAAGGGGAGAGACACACAGGGCATGAGCGGGGGGTGGGGGGAAGAGGAGGGAGACACACGGGGCATGAGCGGCGGGTGGGAGGAAGGGGAGAGAGACCCGGGGCATGAGCGGGGGGTGGGGGAAGGGGAGAGAGACACGGGGCATGAACGGGGGGGTGGGTAGAACAGTAGGGAGACACGGGGCATGAGTGGGGGGAAGGGGGAGACACGGGACATGAGCGGGGGAACGGGAAAGAGAAACGGAGCATGAGCGGGGGGATGGGAGGAACACACAGAGAATCAGCGAGGGGGGGAACATGGGAGACACGGGCCATGAGCGTGGGGGGTGTGGGGGAACAAGAGAGAGACAGAAGGGCCTGGGCCTCGCCGCCTTTTCGTGGCCGATGCAGAGCCGACACAGCCCTCATCTACACTGTGCAGGCAGCAGATCCCCCTCCGATAAACAAAGATGGCGGGCGTCTCTGAAAATAGATGCACTGCACGCTTCACGGCAGCCAATAGAAAAGCACGTCAGATGTCCGCGGACATCACGCAAGCTGCTTGCCCAATCGCCATCCTGTCCGCGGAGCGAACAGGGAAGTGTGTCCGCGAAGCGAACACAGATATCACTAATTTTTTCGAACCTACTTTTGGTCATTTAAAAAAAAAACTACTGGACGGATTTCAGCACGCTTTCGGGACCAAGCCGCTGCTCCTGGTCCAAATTTGGTGAAAATCCGTCCAGCGAGCAAAGTTTTTTTTCCCATTCAGTCTATGGGAAAAAAAAATGTTGGGACCCCCCCTATAACTTTGCCCCCCCGGACCAAACCTCACCAAACTTTGCAAAAAAATTCAGAGTGGGCCATTTACTTTTTTTGCAACGTTTGGTGTGGATTCGTCCAGGGGGAGCAAAGTTATAAGCCGCCCAAAAAGTGCTCTTCCTATGGAAACAGCAACATAACCATAACTACATGGCCACTACCGTGGCCAGTGAAAAAACTTTGTTAAAGGGACGTTATGGTTCCAAGTAAAACCGAAAAACCGCTGAAATTCGCCAGTTATTGTAAGCTAAGCAACCATAACTCACGCCACCACTGTGCACTGCTAAGACTAACACCCACAACATCAAAGATGACATCACAAATGTCATTGACATCACTGATGACATCACATATGTATTTACTTTTCATGAAATGTGTGTACATTGGATTCTTATTATAATGTTGAGAAAAAACTGTCAAGGATCATTGGAAAAATATCATGAGCTAATTAGTGCATTAAGCAATGCATTGATATAAATAGCATTCTATTATGAAGTTCTATCCAGTATACTAAGCTACTCATGCAGAAACATAGGCATTGTGTGCAGCATATATGATGAAGGTACAATATTCATAATGTTGATATGTTGAATAATGAAATAACTGTTTTCTTATTACAGTTTTGCTTACTGTGAAATATGTAATAAGTAGCTAATAAAACCCACGTATTACATAATTGCATTATTACAAACAAAACACAAAGAGACAATAACACATACACATATGGGTATATACAGGGAAAGTGAAGTAAGCAAAAAAGCAGAAGTAGTAGTAGAAATAATTCATAACCTAACTGATTATTTCCTATCCCTGTGGTTGGTGTCCCCCCCTTATCCTCCGTTCCCCTCCTCTCCTAGTGCGTCTTCTATAAAAAACCAAAACAAATGTAAAACACAAATAAAAAAGGCTCTTTTCAGAGCCGCCTTTTACAGTTAAAAAATAGAAGTGAAAATAAATGAAGCAGGACTCTGTATTTTTTAGAAGTCCGCGGACATCTAAAATTTTGGGGTGCTACCCTATCATAGCCATTGCAGTTTTATCTGGGAGGAAGTGGTGGCTCTGAAAAGAGCTTTTTGGTGGTGTTTATTTGTGTTTGAAAAATTTGAAATGCTCAACACCTACTATAAAATGGATGCTGTATACCAAAAAAGGTTGCAATACATTTTGTACATTTCTCAAAGAAATCTGATTGCCAGCATAAGTAAGATGGACTCCATCTCTGCGAAAAATGTATGTACTACGAAACATAATATTTTCATTGTGAAAAGAGGACATGCCAAAATCTCTTAGAAAGGCACAAACAGCCTTATTGACATTGCGCCTTGCTTTCTCCATTTGTGGCCCAAATGAAGAAGAACGAAGCCACATTTGTCTCTGCTCAATCCGTGAAAAAAATACTTGAGAATTTGGAGACATGTCCATGACCTTCCCAAGTCCTTCTTTCATTGCAAATTGCAAAGAAATTCCAGACACATGTCCTAAACTGTTCCCTCCACAATGAATTACAATTATGTCTGGATGTTGCTCTGTCTCCAAAGTAGCACAGAGAGGTAGCAAGTCCAACCACTTCATTCCACGTACTCCAAGCCAGCGCACTTCAACATGTGGGAATCCAAGATCTACAGCTACTCCACACCTTTCTGCATGCACCTTCAACCAATGTATCCACGTGTCTCCCAAAATCCAAACAATCTGTTTTTTGAACCACACAGCCACAGCTATCTGTTCTTCTCTCAGCAAAAAGAGTATCTGAGAAACTCTCTCCTGGCACAACACACCCACTAAACATTCCTGACCAATCCCTTTCTCTGCTCATTCTCATTTGCATGGCTCCCCAACCCAAAAATCCCCGGATGTAACACCCAATGTCCGCGGACATATTGTAACATGAACAGTCCTTCTACCATTTCCTTTTTACTTTCTGTGCCATTCCCTCATTGGATATAGCTAAGAGGTCATATGAACATCCACCAATCACATCCAAGACCTCTACATCTAACTGCATCATCATAGATCACCACTTAAATGTACTGTTAATCTCTCTGAGTACAAGTGTCATATCATTGGAAAGCACCTTCTACAAGAAATCTCCAAGATTTCTACTTGCAGCTGCATGCATATCCATATGCATGAACACAAACTACAGGTATGCATATTTTCTATATAGTACATGTACAATTTTTATAGATTCATATAAACAGATTCATTGACTTTTAGCCTGTATAATATATAAAATGAATTTACTGTCTTTTTTCCCCATCTCCTAAAATCAACTGTCACTTCCAAACCTATCTGCTATTTAATTTCTTTTTACACACACATTTTCAAAGCATGTTGAACTAACCTATTTAAAGTACAATATGAATTGTTAACATACTGAAACAAAATTGCATGCACACCGTAGGTTCAAAAATCAAACAACAATACATGTACATAAATGTAAACATGTATTTACTTTTATTTATATACTGAGCAAGCAGCCCATGGCATTGAGTCGCTGTTACTTACAAGAGCTTAGTTACAGAAATAGTGGTATTCAGTGGTACATTATGAATTCCACAAGACATACAAATGATATTTTGGTTGGTACAGTTAGTCATTACAAAACAGTTTATGCATTAAGAACATATGATATGTATTCAACTGGTGCGACGCATCTTATGTGAATAAGATCGTTTTCATGATTTTGCGGAAGTCGCTGAGGGTCAATGTCAATTAAAAAAATCAATGTCTAAATTAAAAACAATGCTATATACAAACAACATTCGTTATTTGTTTCCTTTACAATTGCAGTGAAGACCATTCTTCTGAAAAGAAGCAGCCGAATTTGAAGTACAAAGAACAACTAAGAAGAAACCTGCTCATTTAAAAAAGTATGTTGAATACCACCATATTATTTGTACTATTATTCAAACATACTGTAATGTTAATTCATGCTATTTCTGTGTCTATAAATAGAGATTGTGCACCATTCTGTCTATCATCTGAACCCCAGTTTAGTAGCACATAAATTCAAGAATAGCCATCCTAATTAGTTGTAGTTGCCCAATGCACAATCACACACCATTACATACATCTTTATTATCTTACTCACACACTTATGCAAACCGCACACATACATCAAGAACACCCCAACCCATACCTTGTTTATTTTGTTCAATAGACCCTAAAGCATGCCTACCAAAAATCAAGTCCGTAGAAAGCAACACAGAAACAGAGAACATGAAAATAGAAGTGTCCAAAACAAGCATCCATCTCTAGCAGAATTTATAAAAAAAGTTCAAACAAAACAGCTAATACAGTCATTTAGCAAAACAAAACAAGCTTCAAGTACAGAAACTTTGCCTCCTCTATCAAAATGTGAAACAAACCACAAAACAATTAACAAAAAATCAGCTACCACCACAGATGAAACCGCTCCTATAAATCTTGATATAGTGCAAAATAAGGATACCAAAAAAAGTATTTTAGCAAAAATGTTCTGTCACAGAGTCCTGCAAAATCTTATAAAAACAGGAGAGAAATCAAACTCAACTCTTAAAACCTATCGTAGGAAATTAATCTTAGAAGCGTTGATAGACAGTGCAATCCTTCTCAAAAGAAAGTTATTTATTTTAGTGTTAAACAAAATGAAACCACTAACAAAACTAATTACTAAATTACAAAAAAGACTTCTCAATAAACGAAATGCCAACAGAAATAACTTCTCAAGTATCTGTGGAGGTGAATGGAGTCACACTACCGAGCAGAGAACCATACTTGAATGAAGAAGCATACAAACAAAAGCAAACAAATACAATTGCCATACATAGCAGTGGACGAGATTATGAAAAAGTTAATAATACCATAATGGAACAAGAAATACTACTTACAAAAATATCCCCAGAAAACTTAGAATTACCTCTCCATTCAACTGAATCAAAACGTCTAGTATACAAATGGCCATGCACGTCAATGTGTAACACTCCCAAAGAATCTTTCAAGTCTTTACACCAATTCCTCAATCAATATGTGAAAGGCAAAGACAAAATGAAAATGAACTACTGCAAAATATGGATACCTGTCCAGTGCTCAAGTAAACAGGACTACAAGGACATTCATTGGCCTTCATTTCAGGACCTACTTGCAAAACCACCTTCCATTATATCAAAATGATATCAACACATCATTCATCTATAAGAAATCTAGTCTATAAACTGTACTATGCTAAAAGTCCTGCTTTAGCAGTAGCCAATTTAAATAACATTCTTCTACATGGTACAGCAAAAGACCTACTTGAAGACATCGACTATATCCAGAAAACATATTTTGCACGTGAAAGCCACTTAAAGAATGAAATAGCTTTAAAGCAAATTAGCAACAATTCTATGTATGGCAACCTTCTACTACACACATACAAAAAAGAAATACTGAAATTTAAAAGTACATCTGCTGAAATACCAAACCATGTGTGTGTATGTTGCCGTAGAACTTTCTATAAAAGTAACACAAAAACTGTAGACCTAACATATAAAATAGAAAACAATGAAGATTCTAAATGGTTTGAATTAGCTCTCCACCTTATAGCAGAAAACAAATATGAAATAACTGACCCCTTAATACGTTGCAGTTACTGCGCTACAAAACTTGACAACAACCAAACTCCTTCACGTGCTATCACAAATAATTTGGAATTATATCCACTACCAAAACCCCTACAAAAGCTCAATTTCTATGCGAGCATCATAATTCAAACAGTGCACCCCTTTCAAGCAATAATACGCCTTCAACCAAAAACAGCAAAATTACCTCCCTCTGAATTAGTGAAAGGTATTCATGGAAAAGTAGTGTATTTACCATTAGATCTAAAAGAAAATGTGCACACTCTAGGAGTGCTACATCCAATGGAGCAATCTTTTATTATCTTAGTAAATGGTGTACATACAAAAGACAAATAAAATGGCAACAACTGGTAGATTTACATAAAGTTAGACAAGCTTTGCAATATCTAAAAGACAATAATGAATACTACAAAGAAATTAATATTGAAGAAAACTTGAAGGATGCCACTGAAATAATTCAAGAGACACAAGAAGCTGGTCAATTTGAGCTCCTAGATCCTGCTACAATATCCAATACTTTAGACCATTATACAATTCACCCATTGCATTCTAATGACACCGTAGAAGATGCACTAGAAACGTACCAAATCCGTCGAACAAAAGGATCACCAATCAGCATATGGGAAAAAAGTATAGAAGCGCATGCTTTTCCTCTACTTTTTCCTACTGACAAAGGAGGAAGGTACGATGTTAGACCTATTCAAATAACAGCATAAGAATATCGCTCATTACGGATGTATTCTGAAGATCCCAGATTTAGACAAAATGTGGAATACATATTCCACCTACTCTTTGAAAGTGAACCAGCAACTTTGTTACGAAGTTGCACACACATTAAAATCGGGATCCCACTTTCAAAATATGTCAGCTACACAATTATTACAAAAAGTGCAACAAAAAGATGAGGTTTTACAATCAAATATTACAAATCCAATAGCAAATATGCGTGGTACTAAAGAATACTGGTTTCGACGTCACAGAGATGTACATTGTATGATAAGAAACCTTGGCCCATCCACTTGTCTGTTACATTAAGTTGTGCAGAATATGCATGGGAAGATTTACATGATTTCCTATGCATATCAAACAAAAACAAAACAAACATAGATATACTAACACCTGGAGAACTTTGTTCTCTGGATCCTGTTAATGTTTCAAGATACTTTCACCATTGCTTCATTGCTATGCTACACTTTATTTGTAATAGAACTGTTCCTCCCCTTGGAGAAGTGCAACACTTCTTTTGGAGAAAAGAATACCAAGCCAGAGGAGCACCACATATCCACATGCTTCTATGGATTAAAGATGCTCCTAAATTTGGTCGAGACAGTGACGCCACTGTTTTACAGTTTATTGAAAAATATGTCACTTGTCAAATTCCATCAGAAGCAACAAATAGTGATCTCCAAGCACAAATTTTACAATTTCAAAGACACAAATGTGGCAAATATTGTTGTTGCAAATACAAAAACAAAGGGAAATTCTACACCAAATGCCGCTTTGGTTTCCCTAGACCGGTTACAAAAAGAGGTCAAGTGAACAGCTTCAGTTCGACATAGTGTTAAAGGCAAATCACCTAAAAATACATATTACGTAAAGAACAGAAGAAGAAAAATATATCCATGATTACAATGCAATCATTGCCCACTTATGGAATGCAAACATAGATGTGCAGTATACTGCAGACAATTCCACTGCAGTTGCACGATATGTTATATCATACTTAACCAAAGCAGAAAAAACAGAGCTACAAGACCTCTGGAAGGACCTGTCATCAGACAAAACACTGTCTCAAAAATTATACAGCTTGGGCATAAAAATGCTCCCATAGAGAATGTGGCTCCTATGAAGCAGCAGATCGTTTAACTGGTACTGCTTTGTATAGAAAATCTGAAAATATAGTATGGCTAAGTCTTGGTCCTGCTAAATCTAGAAAAAGAGTTCTAAAATCATACGAAGATATAGAAACAATAGCCAAACATGATCCCAACAGCCAAGACATTTTAAAAAACAATTTGCTGGACACATACTACCCAAACCGAAGTACCACTTTGGAAACCATGTGTCTATACCACATAGCCCAAAACTTCACATACAAAAATAATATAAAACCGATGAAAAAAAAGGTAAATACAGAGTGTCAAATTGTGAAAGAAGCTTAATAAAACTCACCAAACCAAATTTAATTAATCATATCAAATTGTCATTACGACTCCTAAACATAAAGAACTATATTACATGTCCCTGCTACAACTCTTTAAACCATGGAGAAAAGAAGAGGAAATACTAGATAAGTATGACTCCTATGAAGACGCTTTCAAAGCAAATGAAAGCACTATAACTGATGTAAACTTTACACAGTACAAAACAATGTTGCACAATGAACAGCAACACGAAGAAGAACTCCAGGCCCAACTAGATAAGGACACTCCTGACAGTAGTCAACCTTCTGTAACAGGAAGCCAAGAACCACTGGCAGAGCCACTAATAACAAATGAGGCAGAATTAGCTATGACAGAAGTAGAAAACACCATGTGTCAGTATGAATATAAAGAAGACTTAACTATACTACAATCAAAACTAAACAATGAACAACGTAGCATTTGAAGAAGTAACAAAAGAAATTGCACATGGTATACAACATGTAAACAAAGAATGCACCTGCCAAAATTGCAAACCTATACTACTGTATGTCAGTGGTGAAGGTGGTTCTGGCAAAACATTCTTAATCAAAATCATCAGTAGATTCCTTCAACAATTGACAAACAACAAACTGTCAGCTGTTGTCACTGCCCCCACAGGTTTAGCTGCCTACAACATAGGTGGTGTCACTTTACACCGACTACTCCTTCCAGTAGAACACCAAAACAAATTAGACTATTACAAACTTTCTACAGAAGCTGCAATGGAACTATGCAGAGTATTAAAACAAATGAAAATGCTACTAATAGATAAGTGAGCATGGTCTCCAACCTAATGTTGGCCTTGATTCACTTCAGATTACAAGAAGTACTCAAAACAAACTACGAACAGCTCTTTGGAGGAAAACACATTATTGTTTTCGGAGATCTTCTTCAATTAACACCAGTGAAAGGTGAGCCTATTTTTAAAACCTTAGGACACAAACTCTGCCGTAAAACTGTTGGCAGCATTGGAAATGTCAACCTTTGGCAACATTTCCAATACAGAGAATTTACAGAAAATATGCGGCAATCTGCAGATCTCCCTTATGCCAACATCTTAAAAAGTATTAGAGTTGGTATCTTATCTCAAGAAGCACAAACAATATTGAAAACCCGGCACATTCATGCACTTTATGGCCATAATGCATGCGCTATGGATGTTATGGAAGAATTAGCCCACAAAAATGTAAATTGTATGGCCTTAATACCAACACTTGCAAGCTGTTTCAAATTCAATGAAACAATGTTAAAAAAGGAAATGCAACCAATAATTGAAATTAGCGCCACAGACAAACTAGGCATACATGGTATGACACTACCCATGTGTGAACAAGCCACAACGAGACTAAATAGTTTAGAAAATTCAATCTCCAACACAGCTGGATTGGAAAAAATATTAAAATTATCCTTAAATTGCAAAGTAATGCTTACCCGTAACCTTGACGTGGATCAAGGACTAGTTAATGTAGCACTGGGTACAGTTGTTGGCTTTCAAACATACCCACGTGACAACAACATTCAGTTTGTCAATATTCTCTTTGACAAACTTTCAGAAGTGAAAAGGATAGGTCGCTCAACAGCTCGATTCCTTCTCTTCAAAGACATGTATGTACGAAGAGAACAATTTTCTCTAACTCTTGCATACGCAGTCACCATTCATAAATCACAAGGTCTTACCATAGACAAAGCATTGATAGACATTGGTAACACAGTCTTTAAAGAAGGCATGAGCTACGTAGCACTATCACGCTTACGTACACTTGACGGTCTATTTCTAATCAACTTTGATGCAAGTAAAGTAAACGCTGATATTCCTTGCATTTCAGAATACAATAGACTTTGTTCACTATACACCCCCATCTAAAAACATATCCCATTCTACAAAAAGTAAAATGTTCAAAAAGAAAACTAAATCAAACAGAAATGCAACAGGATGTTACTGCAAATCCTCCAAAGAGATTAAAAGAAACTAATACTTCATCAAGTACCACAATCAAAAAAGAACCTATTAGGGAAAGTAAACCAGGTACTTCTTCAAAAAAGGAAGACAAACTCCAAAAAAAGACCTCCGATACAGAACTACCTGGTCCATTTAAACTTTCAAATGTAAATGGTGTAAGTTGCTACGCAAATGTAGCAATGAATATTCTATTTCAATTACCACCAATAGTTGACAACATTTACTTACACATTACAGACCAATTGTGTTTGCAAATGTTAGTACTTCATAGAAACGCAAATAATCCTGACAACACGTATAGTGTTTATGGAATAAGACAACAATTGGACTACTGTGCTGGAATGGTGAAATTCGCTATAAACTCACAGGAAGATCCACAAGAATTTCTAATGTACTTACTACAAGTACTGGAAAACAAAAACATACCTATAAATTAAATCTTCCAGATTTCATACATGTGGAAACATACATGCACTCTGTGCAACAATGTGACACAAGAACAAATCCCCAATGAGCGCTTTGTGTATGTATCAATACCTAATTGTGAATCCGTTTCATTTCAGCAACTTGTACAAAATGCAAACCATGGTAGATTATGTACTACCTGAAATTCAGATAATCACCCCACCTTACTAATACAAACACATAGTAAATACGTAATACTAATGCTTCTACGTTAAAATGCAAATGGTACCAAAAACAATTGCAAGATGACTGGATTCACACATGGTCAAGTATCACTTGATAAAAAAAACCTTCACAACAATAGGTATAATCTACCGCACAGGAGCCACAACCGATGCAGTTCACTATACTGCATATATAAAAAAGAATTGTGGATGGTTCGAATGTAATGATGGTACCATTACTCTAAAGCAGAGATTACCTGCAAATCTTACAAACGCTTATTTAATCTTCTTAAAACCAAAATTTATTAACTAAACTGTACTTAAACATTAACTAAACTTCTATTAGAAAACTATAAACTGTTACAATATGCCAACAGCTATATAACTGCCCCAAGATTCTACAACAACTAAACAGATAAATGAATACCACTAAATTATAAAAAAAATAAACAGTTAGAATACGCCAACTGGTATCTAACTACCCCAAGATTTTAAATAACCAAACAGATAAATCAATACCACTTCATTATAACAGAAAATAGACTGTTAGAATATGTCAACAGGTATCTAACTGCTCCAAAAATCAACATGGATTTCTTTTCTCCCACATCCCAATGATTTTAGCAACAAACACAGAAACTGAGCGAATTGCACAATACACTGGTTTGTAATCTACTAAATATGAGGGTAAAAAAAAATGTTGATTCAATGTTATAAGTTGTTACAAAATACCAATACTAACATGATATTTTCTTTTATCACATAAATAAACAAGAAATACATGTACTACAGTTACTAAACCAAACAGTAAGTATATTATATTAAGTACAACCATCACAGCAAATCACACCCATAGTGACTTCTAACTTTGCTGCCTATAAATTTGATTTTGTCCATGCACCCAAGACTATAGACCAGGGGTGCACAACTGATTTTGACAGGGGGCCGAAAGTACCTTACATGAGGGCTATAGTGGGCCGAAAAGTAAATGTGGGCGTGGCTGTAGGCGGGGCGTGGCAGGAGGCTTTTTAAACCCCCAATTTGTACTAAACACATGGAATAAGAATGTTTTTGAAGGGTAACGATTTTTATTTGCATTTCAAACTTACATTTTGTACTACACATTTTCCATTGTTATAATTTATTCTATTTAGTTATTGTATCTCGCCTGTTTAATTAACTTGTATATATTTTATTGACCCTAGATTGGACATGCCGTTATTTTGGACTGCTACAGTTTGCTATTTGGGTTGCCCAAGAGGCGTATGGCCTTCGTTGAGTCAGGTTTCCTCAAAAAGCCAAAGATGAACATCTCCTAACTGTGCCTGTTTTAGCTTTATTATTGGGTTCACTCTTGGAGTGCAACACTATGCCCCATGTCCCTCACCCCCAACCAAACACTATGCCCCATGGCCCCCTTACACCCAACCAAACACAATGCCCTATGGCCTCCTCACCCCCAACCAAACACTATGCCCCATGGTCCCCTCGCCCCCAACCAAACACTATGCACCATGTCCCTCACACCCAACCAAACAATATGCCCCATGGCCCCCTCACACCCAACCAAACACTATGCCCCATGCCCCCCCACCCACAACCAAACACTATGCCCCTCACCCCCAACCAAACACTATGCCCCATGGCACCTCACCCCCAACCAAACACTATGCCCCTCACCCCCAACCAAACACTATGCCCCATGGCACCTCACCCCCAACCAAACACTATGCCCCATGGCACCCTCACCCCAACCAAACACTATGCCCCATGGCACCCTCACCCCCAACCAAACACTATGCCCCAGGGCCCCTTTACCCCCAACTAAACACTATGCCCCATGGCCCCCTCACCCCCAACCAAACACTATGCCCCAGGGACCCCTTACCCCCAACCAAACACTATGCCCCATGGCCCCCTCACACCCAACCAAACACAATGCCCTATGGCCCCTTAACCCCCAACCAAACACTATGCCCCATGGCCCCCTCGCCCCCAACCAAACACTATGCCCCATGTCCCTCACCCCCAACCAAACACTATGCCCCATGGCCCCCTCACACCCAACCAAACACTATGCCCCATGTCCCTCACACCCAACCAAACACTATGCCCCATGGCCCCCTCACACCTAACCAAACAATATGCCCCAAGGCCCCCTCACACCCAACCAAACACTATGCCCCATGGCCCCCCCACCCACAACCAAACACTATGCCCCTCACCCCCAACCAAACACTATGCCCCATGGCCCCCTTACACCCAACCAAACATTATGTCCCATGGCACCCTCACCCCCAACCAAACACTATGCCCAATGGCCCCCTCACCCCCAACCAAACACTATGCCCCATGGCACCCTCACCCCAACCAAACACTATTCCCCATGGCACCCTCACCCCCAACCAAACACTATGCCCCAGGGCCCCTTTACCCCCAACCAAACACTATGCCCCATGGCCCCCTCACCCCCAACCAAACACTATGCCCCAGGGCCCCCTTACCCCAAACCAAACACTATGCCCCATGGCCCCCTCACCCCCAACCAAACACTATGCCCCATGGCCCCCTCACCCCCAACCAAACACTATGCCCCATGGCCCCCTCACCCACAACCAAACACTATGCCCCGTGTCCCTCAACCTCAAACACTATGCCCCAGGGCCCCCTTACCCCCAACCAAACAGTATGCCCCCTGGCCCCCTCACCCCCAACCAAACATTATGCCCCATGTCCCTCAGCCCCAACCAAACACTATGCCCCAGGGCCCCCATACCCCCAACCAAACACTATGCCCCAGGGCCCCCATACCCTCAACCAAACACTATGCCCCATGGCACCCTCACACCCAACCAAACCCCCCCACCCCCCAAATCAGCACACACAAACCAGCACCAATACAGACCCGAACCCCCGCACCCCCGCAACTCCAAACCCCCAACTCAGCACACACACAAACATGCACCCATAAAGACCCGAACACCCACCCCCCAAATCAGCACACTGTCAAACAAGCACCCATACAGAATAGAACCCCCAACTCAGCGCACACACAAACATGCACTCATACAGACCCGAACCCCCACCCCCCCAAATCAGCACACACACAAACATGCACCCATACAGACCCGAACCCCCCACCCCCCAACTCAGCACACAAAAAACATTCAAATCAAAACATTCATACACATCCGACAACCCCCCCACCCCCGCATCTCAACATACACACAAAAAACATTCAAATCCAAACATTCATACACATCTGACACCCCCCTGCCCCCGCATCTCAACATACACACAAAATACATTCAAATCCAAACATTCATATACATCCGACACCCCCCCTCATCGCAACATACACAAACATAAAGCAAAACAAACCTGACACACAAACAGACCACTTACCGGAGACGTGTTGGAAGGCAGGCAGGTAAGCGGCAGGTAAGCTGGAAAGCTGGAATCGTACTACGGCTGCCGTGGTCCAAGGCTGAAATGCCTTCCGGCATCAAGCCTTATGGACCACGCCAGCCGTAGTGCTGGCCCTCCATTGGTGCAGCACACACGCATTACGTGGCTCGTAGGAGCGACGTGGTGCGTGTGTGTGCTGAGCCAATGAGGGCCAGTGTTTTGTCCGGCCCGGAAGACAACAAAGTCTTTCCTAATGGAGGGCGGCCGCGGGCCGCCCTCCATTAGGAAAGTCTTTGTGCCTCGCGGGCCGGACAAAAGAGCATGGCGGGCCGCAACTGGCCTGCGGGCCGTATGTTGTGCACCCATGCTATAGACCCTGCCCACAACCACCACAGCATATCACACCCATTGTGGCTTATAACTTTCCTGCCTACAAATTTGATATTGTCCATGCACCCAAGACTATAGGCCCTGCCCGCAACCACCACAGCATATCACACCCATAGTGGCTTATAACTTTGTTGCTTATAAATTTGTTCTTGGATCCCAAAAACCAATATGAGTGTCTTATGCTGCGGTAGTTGTGGTAAGGGCATAGAGTCTTGGGTGCATGGCCATATGGCCATGCACCATCGCAGCATATCACACCCATAGAATCAAACATATCAACTATGCCATATGGACACTTTTAATGTCTGCGGATATCATGAGTGTCCTTAGAACAGTTTCAACTTGCCTACGAACAGTACGGACAGACATAGCGTCCTCAGGACACCCTCATTTTGTTTATTTACGAACATCCCAGGACACCTAATGTGTTCTAAGAACACTTTGAACATGCTTGCGAACATGTGTTCTTAGAACAATTTGAAATTGCTTGCGAACAGAACGGACAGGCATACCGTCCTCAGGACACCCCCATTTTATTTATTGACGAACATCCCAGGACACATGATGTGTTCTTAGAACACTTTCAGCTCGCTTGCGAACACTACGGACAGGAGTAGTGTCCTCAGAACACCCTCATTTCATTTATTTAGTACATTTTAGAACATCTACGTTGTCCGCGGACAAAGTGAACACAACAGGGGGGTCTAACACCTAAATAAATAAAATATTTAACCCATTTCCTACTCCCCCCACCCTCCCCAAACACTTTCACACAACAACACACTGTACTAAATAGTATTTTTCAACAAAATTTCACCGTGCTGTCCGCGGATGCCCGATAATCCAAGATGGCGGGCGTTCCCGAAAATCTGACGCGCTTCATGCTCTTCACCGTCCAATCAACGAACACGTTGCATGTCCGCAGACATGACACAAGCCGATTGGCCAATCAGGCCGATTGGCCAATCAGGACACCGTCCGTGGAGCGAACAGGGAAGTGTGTCCGCGGACCGAACATAGATATCACTATTTTTTTTTTAACCTATTTTTTTGCTCATTTTATAAAAAAACTACTAGATGGATTTTCACCAAATTAGCAAAAGCACGCTTTTGGGACCAAGCCGCTGCTCCTGGTCCAAATTTGGTGAAAATCCATCCAGCGGTTTGGGCTGTAGACGTGAGCAAAGTTTTTTCCCCATTCAGTCTATGGGAAATAAAGAGGTTTGGGACCCCCCTTATAACTTTGCCCCCCTGAACCAAACCTCACCAAACTTTTCAAAAAAATACAGAGTGATCCATATACTTTATTTTGCTAAGTTTGGTGAGGATTCGTCTAGGGAGAGCGAAGTTATAAGCCACCCAAAAAGGGCTCTTCCTGTGGAAACAGCAACTTAACGATAACTACACAGCCACTAATGTGGCTGTGTAAAATATATATATATATATATTGGTGAAAGAGTTGAATAAAATATTTTTTAAATATAAGCAAAACTGCACTATGTCTTATTAGATGCAGATCTTGTTGAATCTGGAAATATAAATCTTGGACAGTTTCCAAGTAGTTTTTGATGCAGATGCCTTTGATTGACGGGAGATATTTACTCTCACAGTCCAAGTGTGCATCTGAAGTATTCATCTGAGATGACAGAGTTAAGTGTAAATGTTTGGATGTGATTGGTGGATGGATGTATTACTCTTTGAAAGCAGCCATTGAAGAAGTGTTGATAACATGAAGGTGGAAAGGGTAGAAGGGCTGTCCCTGTGTTACTCAGGATGCCTGGTATGGAAAGGGGTCTGTGGGGATCTGCCAATTAGATTTGCTGGGAGTGGTGTACAGGAAGCAAGGGTAGCAGGAGTTTGTTTGCAGGAGTTGTGAGAGAACTGAAAATGGCTGTGTTTGAGAAGGCAGTGTGTGGATTGTGGGGGACTGTTCAATTCAGTCATTTGAGGTGTATGATGACAATCATGGCATCTTTCGAAGCATTGGATTGGCAGAAGTGGAAGTTTTGTGGCATGTAGTTTGTAGCTTCAACTTGGCAAGTTTGTTTTAATTCTGTGAGAGTATGGCTCACTTTAAATGTCGAGGCATTGTAATTTTGCATTGTGAAGGGAACAGTGGGGTGTATATTACTCGTATTTGCAGGTTGCCCTGAATGATTTCTTTAAAAGGTTAATGGAACTGTTTCCTTCTGCCAAGATTCTTTTTTCAGAAAAACATCAAAGGCAAACATGGAGATGTCCAAAAAACTTTTTCAGTTAAAAAATGGAAGAATCAAGGCAGCCTGTCAATAAAGCTGTATCTCTGCTTTTTTATATGCTGCAGGAATGTCCTCTTTTGAGAATGACAATATAAGGTCTGATGGTGTGAATTTCTTTTGTGAAGATGGAGTTCATTTCACAGATGTTGGAAATACAAGTTTTCTTTACAATGTTAGGAATATATTGAAATATTCCCTTACAATTTTCTTACAGGTAAAATGTAGAGTATACAGTACAACTGTACATAAATGCAAAAAAAGGAAAAAAAAGTGTTTGTTTACAAACTCCCAAAAAAGGTTCTTTTAAGAGCCACCACTAAAGAATAAATAACTCAAATTGAGGTTACACGTCCACCCACCGCTTTGATGGGCCGCGACATCCGCGGACACCGTGGTAGTCTGCGGACAGCATGTGCCACATCCGGGTCTTTTCAGGATGCCTGGCATGGAAAGGGGACTGCACAGACTGCAGACAGTCGTGATGTCCATGCACATAGAGGGATCAGCCAATCAGGTTTGCTGGATGTGGTGTACAGGAGGAGAGGGTAGCAGGAGTTTTGGTAGTAGGAGTTGGGAGAGCACTGACAATGGCTTTGGCTATGTGTCTGAGAAGGCAGTGTGTGTGGATTTTGGGGGACTCTTGGGTCCATTAGTTGAAGGTCTATGCAGAGCAGTGTAGATTGGTGGATAATCTTGGATTGCATGAACGTGAGGTTTCATGGTATGGAATGCGAGGGATGAAGTGGGTGGACTTGCTCCCATTTTGTACAAATATGGTTCAATTGAAACATCCAGAAATTATTAGTCTTCATTGTGGCAGTGTTACGCTCACCTGGTATCCACAGGGACGCCACCCAGCTGGGTTACTCGCTGGTATGCTTCTCAGCTTTGCCCTGATGTGGTCTCCGGGGAAGGTTCTGCCTTGTGGTAGAATTAGGAGTGCTCTCCGTCCTGCCTTCTTTGCAGGGGCTTGTTGTCTTTCATGGGCGAGTGCGGTCCAGTTACTTCACTGACGCCAGCTCGTTTGATATTGTTCAGGTAGGTCTTATTGCTGTTCTTTAGTTTTGTTGCTATCCTGCATGCCTTTCTTTGTTTAAAATGTCTCTTTTTTTTTTCCCTTAGGTATGCAGAGTTTCAGCACGGCAAACTGGCTTGGTTGAGCCCCGCTGGTAAATGATGGCGCATTAAGAGCGCTCTGATGCGGTAAGTAGGCGCTATGCGCAGCGTTGCAAAGTCTTGCCTTTGCTAACCTATGTTTTCCTTCCTTGTAGGTCGCGGTGTTCTTCAGCGCGAGTGGAATGTCCGGAGTGGTGCCAGCCGAGAGGCGACCAGCCGGGTAAGCCTTTTGAGCAGTTCGTAATTTGTAAATGTCTCTACTGCTTTCTTTAATGTTGCCTCTATCTTCCTCTTTCACGTCGTTCTGTCCGGGAGGCGTGCAGATTTGAGGAAGCTGTTCTCAGTAGCTGAGAGTGTTTAAAGATGAAGACTGCAGGTAAGATGCTGCTGCTAATGATGTTCCTTTGTCTCCTGGCAGGTTCTGCTTCTCCGAGGTTCGAGGGAATAGCTGGACACGGTGAGCGTCACGTTGCAAGCTGCAAAGTAACGCAAAACATGTTGTCTTGTTCGGGTGTGGTTTAAATAGCCCCAACAAAATAGTCCAGGTAAAGTAGTCCCTAGGCTACCACACCCAAAACACTAAACCGCATAGCTTGGTTCTTAAGAACCAAGCTATGTGGATGCCTCCATGTTGGCTGACAATACAATAAAGTAGTTCCCAAGCACATTGTTTTTCATGGTGTATGAGCCTGGCGCCATAGGCGCCAGGACTGGCCACATGAGGGCTTTTGAAGAGGATGTCAGGCTCTAGAGGCCCGAGTCCTGACTCCACCTGGCCAATGGGTTTGCCAGAGGGGGTTTTGTGCGAGGGTCGTGACAGGAGGAAACCGTTTGGGTTTATGACTGGAATGGGTTTATGACTGGAATTTCATTGCAGTTTATAATGAAGGAGACATTGGGAAAGTTGAAGTAATTTTTCCCAAATTTGAAAGTAATTTTTTCTAGCATTGTTCTGAGACAAACGTTGATGCATTTGAGTTTATTTGGTCTGCAAATGGAAAAACGCGAGGCGAGCCAACATTTTTCGGAGAGATGGAGTCCATCTAACTGATGTGGGTAATCAGATTTTTCTGGAAAACATTTGAAATGCTTTGAAGCAGTTTTTGTGAAAGTTAGAAGACCTAATTAAGTTCAGTTTATAAAACCAAACATTTTTACAAAATATAAAAGTGTTTAAGAGCCACCATTTGTTAATGCAAAAAATTTAAATGATTTCAACTCTCCCACCCCATGCCTGGAATTTTTAGATGTCCAGACTATGCAGGCTGCAAACATGCCTTGACTTTTTTTTCTCACTTCTATTTTTTAACTGTGGAAGGTTGCTCCTAACGGTACCTTTTTTGTGTTTTTTTGGTTTTGTAATTTTTGTTGGCTTTTATTTTGCAGGAGAGGCAAGGGAGGGGAGGGTAGGGTAGGGAGGGTAGATGTACCAACCACAGAGATGAAGGAGCAGGTGGACAGAGGAAGATGTTGGACGGGCCTTAAATTTAAGGTGGGGGGGCAGTGTTTCTCATTTTCTGTGACCCCAGCCTCGGAAGCCCCCTGAAACTGCTACCCCCTACAAATCGGTTCTTCACAGTACAAACATAAGCACTGTGACCCTCAAGGCCAAGGTCAACAGCATTCTGTATGGCATGTGAAACTGCTGCTGGGATCCTCTGCCCCAAAGAAGTATCCTTTGTGGTAACATGAGTAGTTGAAGATGATGGGGTGGAGGATGTCAACCTACTCTTACAGAGGAGTCGGGTGGTTAGATTTGGTGTGGGGCCTCATGGAAGTTGTCACGTAGGAATACAAGCCAGGTTTCCCGCAACTGAGTACTCAGGGCATCAAACCTTGCTTGCAAAAGCCTTTGGGTCATTTCCAACAGTCGTAAAAATAAATGACTACACCTAGGACTCACTCTGTCTACTGGAGATGGGGACTTCCTCCACCTCATCCACTTGATCCTTATCTGTATCTCTGCGCCTGTTCCCCTGTCGTGGCGCTCTAGATGGTGATGATGATGATGATGATGGTGGTGGTGGGGGTTGTTGATGAGCCAAAGTGGGCATAGCAGATGCCATGATCGTCTCCACAAAACAGAGGAACTCAAACTGCAAGCAGGTGCTCTCTCCTGGATAGCCATATTGAGAATGAGGAAAAGTAATGGGTGGGTCCCTTCTGAGGAACCGTCCGTGGACAGTTGTGCTGTCCGCAGACAACCGAGTCGAAAATAGGCCTTGAAAAGTTTTAAAAAACACAATCACAAATGCCAGTTTTAAGAGCCAAAATAGATTTTTACTGAACTAAAAAATGCACCCCTTGAGAATGGGAGTTGCCATTTTTTACTCCCAACAAAATTTCAAAATCTCATTCACCTGTTGTGGGAAGTATCCTTTAGAAGACAAGTTACTTATCTCAGATAATGCTCTTCCTGATGGATATGGCATTCCTCTGCCAGATTCCTCGCTACCATCCCCAATCCACCTAGTCAGTTCAGTCAGACTCAAAACACTTTATATTTTCTTTTTTTGTTTGTATCACAGCAGTTTCTTTCAACCTTGTATGTGAGCAGTGGAGGACGGAACTGACCTAATGAGGCTCCGGCAGCTCCACTTATATGTTGTTGACAGTGTACGAAAAGAAGTAGTGGAACTATGTTAATTGCTGGGCTGACACCGCTCCCCACAAACCTCATCCCCACACGCCCCTCTCATGCACAATACAAAGCCCCAAACACATGCACCTGCTATTTGAGGGAATGTTCAGTGCTACACTTTTATTTTAAAACAAAACCATTCCGGAGCAGTTATTTTTTTAAATAAAAGTATATGAACGGTAAAATGTAATAATTAGAGGAGCACCGCTCCGAACCACTTCGACCACTCGTTGTTGACGTCCCTTCCTGCTCAGTTGGGCCAATGGAGTTGGTGATGGAGGGGAGGCTATGAATAGGATTCCTGGCTATACCATAGAGTGATGAAAACAATTAGCAAAATGTTGGAGGAATACTATATCTAAAGTTCACTTGTTCATCTGGTCATATAAAATAATGTAAAGTATAGAGGACTCGTGTTAATTAATGTACATTATAGTATGAACAGAATTCACTGCTAGCATGCTGTTAAATCCTATTTTTCTTGTACAAGTTCCATAATGTGCCCCCTATATAACCTGCCCACCTCTCTTTGGCTATTTAGTGTGATAACTAGTGTCTTGGGGTTAAGGACAAATGAGTAGAAAACTAAATGTTGGGTTGCATTTCTGTTACTAGTATATGTAAAAGAAATATGTAAATATTATGAATTATTATCAAAATTTGAAGAAGAAAAAGGAATGCCATGATCAAACATTTTCTTCTCATTGTTCGATATCTGTCATGGACTCATTGTGAAGTGATCCACGCGTATCTGAAGCTACTGTTAAAATGATGATCTTCAGCCCTAAACTCCTTTTCTATCTTACTTCATTTGATTTTTCTTAATATATTGTGTGAGGAGTGTCCGCTGAGGCTTATTATCTTACATGTGTAGTTTATTAAGTTTTACATAGTAACGTTTCTTTGATTTTAGCTGACTTGAAAGAGAAGCTGGATGAGTACACTCACACTAATCTTCCGACCAAAGTAAAAGTCATCCGAAATGAACAACGAGAAGGACTTATTCGTGGAAGAATGATAGGCGCATCTCATGCAACAGGTATGAAATTAGTGGCAAATTGGAGTGCTGTTTCTTTTAAATGTAGTGCGTCACAGCTAGTCTGGTGAAACACTTTAATAGATGGAATTGATAAGCTGTTAAAATTCCATTTAACATGGATAAATGTATTTGCAGGTGAGATACAGCTCTATTTGTAGAAAGTGAGGCTTTTGACTTCAGGAAAAGTCTACAGGTGGACGACTCCCTTCTCAGGGATGTAGGTTAGAAGGAATGGTTTATGTGTTACTTTGTTAGGGATTGTGAAGAAAGACAAGTCAACAAGTGTTTGTTCAACTTCTCAAACTCACAAGTGCAATAAATTGTGCATGGTTTCTCCATGGTAATGTTTAGGAAAAACACAGATGGCACCAAGAATAGAGCAGAGCTCACACGAGCTTGATTTGACTGTACTAATTCTATTGTTATAATTGATATGTTTGGCCTTAAAAATAGCCCCTTTATATTTTCTCAAAGCCAATTTATAGGCCGCAAGTGTGGAGACAAAGGAGTTCTTCCTCCAGTTACATTCAGCTGCAAGTTTGTTTTTCCTAAATGCGACTATCTCCGCAGTAGACAAAAATTGTCTGGAGGCCTTTTTTGGCTTAATAGTATCAAAAGCACTATTAGTAATTAATCTAAAGTGCTTTTTGAGGTTTTCCAGGGGCATATAATTGGGGTACCCAAAAGATGAACCTGGCGTTCCAATAAGGATGGACATCTGCTCTGCCCACACTTTCAGCTAAAAATAGTTTGGAGGCACTGGTTTTGATGTATGGGCTCCTATGTTATGGAATGCTCTAACTCTATATTTGAGGATTATTCTACACTGGCCCTTTTTAGGAAAAGTATGAAGAATTGCCTGTTGGATAAAGGTAAAGATTAAGGAGGTTTGGTCTTAAGAGTCTGAGCCTATGTTTTTCTGTTGTCTATCTGGTCAGTGCTTTGAGGCCCTTGGGTGTGTGGCGCTATACAAATAATATATTGATAGAACGCCACATGGGTGCAATCAAGCATGGCAGTTATGTTTGCCATGTGGGCTGCTGTGTAGAACAGTGCCTTTGTGGTGTTTATCTGTGCCAGGGTCGTGGTCAAGGATATGTTCCAGGATGCATGGCACAGGAATGCCTCCAGCACCTGCCCGAGCGCAACTGAATAAGTGGGCTGGGACGTGCCACTGGAAAGAAAATGCAGCACTGACACAAGCTTTAGCAGTGGAGATAGGGCAGTCCTGATGTTGATCCTGCTTTGGTTGTTGTCGTGGATCATGGACAGTAACTCTGCAATGGTCTCCCTGTTCAGCCGGTACAGGGTAATGAGTTGGGCATCAGTCCATAGTCCATGCCCCAGATGAAGGCCTGACCCGGGGAATGGGCACTCGCCTTGCATGGAGTCTCCTCCTCCTCTCTGTGCCATGTGCCCTGTGCTGCTTTTCCTGCCTCTGCATCTCAATGTGGAGCAGGAGATGTTGTTTGTCCCAGTTAGTGGCTACTAGTGGCAGCATGATGTTGAAAGGTGTGTTTGGGTGAGGTGCAGGCTTTATGTACTCTGTCTGAGTGGAATGGATGCACCTGTGACTCAATTTCCATCACCTGTATGCATTTACCTCCACCTTTTAGGTAGAGGTAACTGCAATGTGTTTCTGGCAGAATTACCACCAATTTTCAGTGGTATTTCAATTTGTAATGTGGCACAAATACCATTTTGCTTCTTGGCAGTAAATCCGGTGGCGGAATTAGTGCAGACGGAATTGCTGCCAATTCCATCAGCGCTAATTTCACTGGTGACATTAGTGCCCATTTCCATGTACCCCTAATTCGGCATTGCTGTAAAAGTGTCAGTTATTTTGTTGCTGCCACTTATGCTGCATACCGCCGGGCTCATAATGAGGCCCTGGGTATCTTGTCCCTTATTCCCTGTCACAGATGCCAGAGATGTTAATTGTGCTGTGTAATATTTTTTCAAGCGCTGATTGCAATCAGAAGTCAGATTATATAGTGTTTGTACCAGTACTAAAAATGTAAGTAAATACCAACCAGTTTAGTGAGTTGTGTAATACGGAATGGAGCAGCCAGGTTTTGTCTCAATCTGTTAGTGCGTGGTATAAATATCCTTTAACATTATCATCACCGGAGTAGTCGCCTGGTGCTCTGCAGCTCTGAAAGGTAAGAGGGTAGGGTGGGTTAGTAGGGCAAAGCGGGACAAAGGTAAAGTGAGATGTTTTGATGTACTGTTGGCGGCTTCAGTTCGGTTAGCACTGTTCGCTGAGCATGGGTGGGGTTTATGGATAAGTGGATTCCCATATGCTGTTGTGGTTTGTTTTTGCAGTCCAGTGCAGTGAAGTGTGTGTGGATTGCTGTTGAAGGATCTGGTTGTGTTTGTTTAGCGATTGAGAGGTGTGTGCAGATAGAGTTGAGGTTTAGCGGTTGGGTTTGTGGGGCTTTTATTGCCTTTGTTGCTTTTGGACATCCGTCATTCACAAGTCCCTCGCCATGTTCCGCCCAAAGTGGTATCGTGTCTCTGTAACTGATTGGTGGTCTGTGGGTAGGAAGGTGGTGAAGGTCCCCCTTTGGTCGAGAAGTCTATGGTACTAGGTTTGCTCATAGGTCGCCATGAGGGTTGCCTGCCATCACCTCCCTGCGTTTCTAGGGCGGGATCCCTCCCTCCTGTTTGTAGGTGCTCCCTGTCTCACTGGGTGCAATTTGTTGGTTAGTGCTCACTCGTCGCAGGTAGGGTGTCTGCCCTTGGGCGATGGCTAGAGTAGGTGTTGCCTTGGGAGTGGGCATATCCCAGGGTTCACTCTCTCCCCGCCTTCTTCCTAAGATGCATGCTCGTTGTGCCCAGTTTTATTTTCTTTGTTTTTCTACTCATTCCTGTCTCATTGTAAGCTGAATAGTCAGGTATTAAGTGATTTTCTGAATCTTCAGTGATCCTTCGTATTACGTATTTCTTTCTGAAGTGTGTTCCATGTTTTGGCTGCGAGGTGGGAGAATGAAGATCCTCCACGTATGGTTCCAGGCGGATGTTATTTCTTGATCTGAGAATTCTTGTCGGTAGGTAGATGGTTATTTTCTTTTGTAGGAATTCTGCACCTTCGCCGTGAATTGCTCTGTGCGTGATGCACATCGTTATGAGCGTAATGTGCTGTTTGATTGGCAGCCAGTGTTACAGTTTTAGCGCTTGGGTGATATTGTCCCTTCGTGATAGTTTGAGGAGAAGTCTTGCTGCTACATTTTGGATATGTTGCAGTTTCTTCAGCAGGTGTCCTGGAATATCGAGTTAAAGGCTGTTGGCATAGTCTATTCCGGCCATGATGCGTGTGATGATGGTCATTGTTTTATGAGCAAAAGAGAGGAATGGTAGGATTCTTTTTATTGTCTGTAGGAGGAAGAAGCATTTCTTGATTGAGTTCACTTCTGGTAAGTGTGTTGTCCATTAGGTTTCTGACTGGTTTTTTTTTTTTTTTTAAATTTAACTTTATTGGTTTTAAACAGCAAAGGTGAATCATGAGCAAGAAGCAAATTCAAACATACATAGGAACCATATATCGCTACTGCATCTTCTCCCAGCTCAGATTCAAATAGCGTAATTACAAAGACAATACAGTCAAGCGTGTGTCCACTCCGGACGAGTGAACTATATAACTCCCCTTCCCTCCCTCCCTCCCTCCCCTTTTATTGCTCATAACGCTTCCGTGGCGTGATGATTGCTATAGTCTGAAGAAACTTGCGACGCGGCAACATCTGATAGTCGTTGTCTTTGCGAATCGTGAATCGTTGGTAGCATGATCAGATGTGTGACAGGCACGGACCTCTGGACGATAAGGATCTCATTTTTCATACATCGTGGAAGGCAGTTGGTGAATGCCTTTATTGGCTAGGTGTTGGGTGGGCGTTCGGTCTTGACATGTAATGGCTTGCGAAGTCACCCCACGCTTCTTCGTGTTTCGCGGCCTTGTCGTGCAGGGCCGCCGTTATCTTCTCCATTGTGTAGATATTGGTGGCAACTTTCAGCCAATCTGTCTCGTTTGGCAGCCGTGGGGATTTCCATTTTATAACTAGGGCCGCCCTAGCCGCTAGAAGGAGGGGGGATACCAGTCCTTTCACATGAACCAATTCGTCATCGTCCTCCTCAAGACCGAACAACGTAAGTAGGGGGGAGGGTTCTCTGTCTATGCCATCTAGTCGCTTGATCCACCCTAGAACCTCCTGCCAGTAAATGCGCACTTTAGGGCACCCCCACCACATGTGCCAATAGTCTGCTTTCGCTCCGCAATGGCGCCAGCATCTGGGATCGGAGGTTTGGAACATCTTTGAAAGCCTAAGCGGATCATACTGCCAACGGTGGAGTAGCTTTACAGCGTGCAGTTTGTATTGAGTAGCAATAGACACTCTGGCGGGCGTGTGGCATATCCGGTCCCAGGCCTGTTGGTCAAACTCCCTGCCGAAATCTTTTTCCCACCTTCCTTTGAGGCGGAGGATCGGGGAATGGTCCTTGGTGATCAGAGCTCGATACATCCTGGATATCAACCCTTTGGTCGCAGTGGTCGTGTCTAAGATTATTTCGAAGGGCGTTAGGTCTCTGCGCGTGGTGGCTTTCCATTCCTCCCTTGACAGCACCCCTTTCAGCCGTAGGTACAGGAAGATCGGGATCGGTGAATTTGGAGGGCGTCTTCCAGATCCGAAATTGATATGAATTTCTCTTTCCTCCACAGCTGACCGACTCTTTCTAGGCCTGCATCAAACCAGGCTTGATACCTGGCGTGTTCGGGGATCTTCTCACGGATGCCAGGTGACCAGAGGTGGCTCAGGGGTGAGGGCCATGTTGTAACTCCTGTCATAGCCTTACCCTTCTTCCAGATGTTCCACATGGCGCCCAGTATCGGGTGTTCACGTAATGGTTTTACGAGCTTGTTCCTGGGGACCCATAGCCATTCTGCAAGGGTGACGTTGCGGAGAAAGTCATTGTCCAGCTGGACCCACTGGAGGTCCTTCCTATCTCTTAGGTGTGGGACCAGGATCCTCAATTGCGTTGCCTGATAATATATTTCTATATCTGGAAGACCTACGCCTCCGAGCTCCTTCGGTAGTATCAGGACATCGTACGCTATTCGTGGTTTTCTGCCATCCCAGAGGAAGTCGAGTATGGTTTTCTTAACCTGTCTGAAGAAGTGTTCTGGGATCGTGACTGGAAGGGCCTGAAACGGATACAGAAAGCGTGGGAGGCTTACCATCTTGATAGCGTTCAAGCGTCCCATCCAGGAGATTGTGAGCGGCTTCCATTTCAGTAGGTCAGTCTTTAGGGCAGCTAGGAGCTGGGGGAAGTTCGCCTCGTAGAGCTGTGTAAGATCTCTTGTTATATTGATCCCCAGATAGCGCAGCGTTGATTCCTGTATGGTCAGGCCGAGGTGTGCCAACTCCCTTTGTTGTTCAGGGGAGGGTACGTTAAGCGGGAAGAGGATGGACTTAGACCTATTGATTTTGAAACCAGATAGTGTTCCATATTCTTCGATGAGCTGGATCGCCCGCGGGACTGACGACAGGGGGTTGAGTACATGCAGCAGGATGTCATCCGCATACAGGGCCAACTTGTATTCCCTTCCGTTCACTCGGATACCTTCCACAGCAGAGTCCGCCCGGAGAGCTCTGGCTAGTGGTTCCAGGGACAGCGCAAAGAGTATCGCCGAGAGGGGGCATCCTTGTCTCGTTCCTCTGGTTAGTGGGAACCAGCGCGAAAATTGGGAGTTCACCATCACTGAGGCTTTCGGGGTCGAGTAGACAGCTTTGATCGCTCGACGGAGGACTGGTCCGAGGCCTATATGCTTCAGCGTGGCTTCCAAGAAGTGCCACTCGACCCTGTCGAATGCTTTTTCCGCGTCGATTGAGAGCAATGTTGGCATATCCGGAGATGTTCTTGATTCATGTATTAGGTGGAGGGTCTTACGAGTGGAGTCAGCGCCTTGTCGACCCTGGATAAAGCCGACCTGGTCGTTGTGGATCATCGAGGGCATATGCGTCTCTAGACGGGCTGTGAGGATTCTTGTGTATATTTTGGCGTCGATGTTTAGCAGTGATATCGGACGATATGAGGCACAATACCTCGGGTCTTTTCCTTCTTTGGGGATTACTGCTATCAGGGCCTCCGAGAAGGACGCGGGGGCTACTCCAGAATGAAGGATGTTATTGAAGAGTTCAACCATGAAGGGGAGGAGGGTACTTTGAAAGGTCTTATAAAATCCTGCCGTGTAACCGTCATTCCCAGGGGCTTTTCCTGTCGGGAGTCTTTTAATAGCGTATTCAACTTCCTCTGCTGTAATGGGGGAGTCCAATGCCTGTGCAATATCGGCTGGGAGAGAAGGCATGGTAACCGCCGACAGGTAATCCGTAATTGCCTCCAGGCCGGGGGCATCCTGTGAGGTGTAGAGCTTCTCATAGAACGTGGCAAAGGCTTCAGGGATATTGGGGGGGCAGCGGACTCTGGGTGGTTCTTCTTCTTGTATAGCGGGCACCCACCTCTCGCGACGCTGGCCTCGGAGTCTGGTAGCGAGTAGTGCCCCCGCCTTATTACCGTGTTCATAGTGCCTCTGCTTTAGGCATCGGAGTCGATGCTCAATGGCTCCAGTTTCGAGTTGGCGCAGTTCCTCCCTTTTGGCATTGGCTTGTTCTATCTTGTGTAGCCTCTCCGTAGTCGCGGTTTGTGCCAATTGATCCAGTTGGGTGATTTCAGTCCGTAACCTATTCTCTATCAGTTGTCGTTCCCTTTTTTTGGCAGCACCTTCTCTGATGAGCACCCCTCTCCAGGTGGCTTTGCCCGCCTCCCAGACTGTGTTCGTGGAGATGTCACCTGTGTTGTTTTCCTCAAAATAGTGGGTGATGTCCTGTTCGAGTTGTTCTCGAAAAGCCAAGTCTCTGAAAAGCGATTCATTGCAGCGCCATTTGACTGACCTCCGGGGGAGGGCCATCTGATCCAGTGTGACCGTCACCATATCGTGATCCGACCAGGTGACCGGAGATATATCGGTGTCCGTCATTGCCGTTGTGAGTGCAGGCGTTAGATATATATAGTCAATCCTGGAGTACGTGGCGTGTGGGGTCGAATAGAAGGTGTAGCCTGCGCGTGACGGGTTCCGGTGTCTCCAGGCATCTGTTAAGTTTTATACCTTGTATCAAATCTGCCGCCCTCGAGTATGGGCGCCGATGACTGGAGTGTTTGCGGGGGGGTCGCCAGCTTGTCTGTCGAGTTCAGGATCCATCCACGTATTGAGATCCCCACCCAGGATTACTTCGCCTTGTGCCTCAGTCATAACCTTAGGGATCGTTTGGTGAAGAAACCGGGATTGGCCGGTGTTTGGTGCGTAGATGGATGCGAGCGTGACAGCGGTGCCTTGTATATTGCCCACCAGGACAATAGTTCTTCCGCTCACGTCAGACCAGGATCTCATTAGCTCGAATTGTAGGGCCTTGTTGATCAGGATGCCCACCCCCGCCTTTTTCAAGGGGCCAGAACCCCAGTGTTCGGAGCCTAGTTTGGGATGTAACACTCTCCGTTCTTCTCCTCTGGAGTATCGAGTCTCTTGTAGAAAGAGGACGTCCAAGCCTGCCCTCTTGAATTCCCGAGATACAAGAGACCTCTTGGTGGGGGAGTTGAGGCCCTTGACGTTGAGAGTGCCGATTTTAAGGGTGCCGTACCTGTCACCTGCTACGTTACTTTTCGTGGACATTGTTGCAAGTAGCGTGTTCATCATGTGTGTCGCGTCGTCTTCGAAAATTAGTTGCCACAGTGGAAGTACATCGATAAATGGTTCGTGCCTCGCGAGGCATCGAATTTGCGATCGACCCACCCCCCTCCCCCTCCCTTCGGGTATTGTTCATCATACCCAGTGTTCTCGGTTTCAATCTAAGTACTGCATCTTTCAACCCCATGTGAAACTGAGTCTCGAAGTGGATGGCGTCCGCGTTGGACCAGATGCACTCAGCCGGCCTTTCGGCGGACCGCCTGTGAGGGTTATAGCCTCGCAACCCCCTCCCCCCATGGTAGCGTATCATGGTTCTGAGCCCCCCTCCCCCCCATTTGATTGCTGAGCATCAATCACAGGATAACAAGCAACAAGAACAATTATCTTAAGGATACAATAGAGAAAGAAAAGAAAATTCAACGATACGTGTGGGTACAATGGACGTCATTCGCCGGTCGATCTTCAGAAATGTCAACAGTAGAAAGTGCACAATATAGGGTGTCCGGCGGGCCCATGACGTCGACCCACCACCGAGTACCAACTCCCTGGCCCATGGGTTCCGAGTAAGATTCTTCAGGGCAAGTGACGGGTGGGTGCCGTCTCATCCATTTACGTCCGGGGAGTCATTGGGACGTCTATATTTTCTTGCTCCCCTGACTTTATTCCGCTTCGGGCCCTGGGGTCTCCTTCTCTCTCCATCCCGTGCCGAGTCGTTCTGTGTTTCCTCCCGCGGGTCCGGGCCCAGGAGCTCCGCAATGCAATTCCGGATGTCGTCTTCGGATCGGAGCGCTATTCGTCTGCCCTCGTGCTCAAAGTTGAGGGAGAAGGGGTATCCCCACCTGTACCTCGTGCCTCGGTCCGTGAGCCACTTCGTGAGGGGGCTACAGAGACGTCGTAGAGCCAACGTGAGCGAGGAAAGATCTTGAAAGATAGTTATCTTGGCCCCGCTGAGGGTGAGGGAGTCCGCGGATCGAGCCTTCGTGAGAATTCTTGTTCTGTCTTGGTATCTATGGAACTTGGCGAGGACGGATCTCGGGCCCCCTGGTGGGCCACCGGCTCTGTGTATCCGCTCAATTGCGAGCTCGTCCACATTCTCATCGGCAACTAGTATCCTAATGATATCATTTATGGTGTGTCTAAGGTCTGATTCTGTCTCACCCTCGCGCTCCGGGATCCCAAAAAAGCGGAGGTTATTACGGCGCTCCCTGTTCTCTAAATCGTCAATTTTCAGTCGGATGTCTTCCTCTCTTTTCTCTATGTTGCTCATTCTGAGGTTCAGTTGGGTTTCCATTACATCGGTCGAGGCCTGGTTGTTTTCGACCCCCTCAAGCCTCTGTTCTATGTTATCGACCCGCTGGGTCATTCTGTCGAGCTTGTCTCCTAAGTTTGCGCCCATGTTTCTGATCTCATTTAGGAGGGCGGCTATGTCCCCTTTGGTGGCCGCCGTACCCGCCTCGGGGTGCTCAGTCGCCATTGTTCCGTCGTTATCGGGGTCCAGATCTGGGGAGATGTATGCAAACCTGGCGAGTTTGCTGCGGGTGCTCATACGGTGTGTGGGTGCGAGGAGGCACACGCCCCTATGATGGGGGCCTTTCCCTCAGCACCAAGGCCCGATTGCTTGTCGGCGTGAGGGACGGGAGCGTGACTCGGGTATCCCGGGGAGCGGGAGTGGGCGACGGGAGGAGGCACACGCCCTGGGATCAGGGGCACTACCCTCCGTTCGTATTGTTCGTCTCCGGTGGTGGCCTCTGGTCTAATATCCTCAGCCACTCGGGTTCCACTGCCCTGTGCCGGTGTGGCCTTTGGGGTCTGTCTGGATTGTGCCTGTGAACATTCAGGGGCTAGGGGAGGCCCGGGTCAGGCTTGTAGGTGCGGGGCCCCGTCCGAAGTGTTGCCTGGCTGATGAGGGAGTTCCGCGCCAAGCTCTGCAGTGCGGGGGGGGCGATTCTCTGCTGGATGGGGGGTGGTAAGGGATTTCGCCTCCTGCAGGTCCGGGATGCCCCTCCGTTGACGGGGTGGCGTTGCCGGCAGTCTCTGTACTCAGAAATGGGGGCGCCCTCCGGGGGGCCCTGGAAAGCGCACGCGTAGTGCGGGCGGGAGACACTCACCCGACCTGTTGATAGCCGGTCCGCGAGGTTCCCGAAAGCTCTCCTGCGATCTGGAGGGGGGGCAGCGGTCGACTGAGGTGATGCTTCGGAGTGCGGGAGGCCGAGTAGGCCGTACGCGAGTTCGCGCAACTTCGGCGCTCCGAGGAAGTGCTGCGTAGGAGGCCCGAAGGGGGCGGCTCTTGTCGGGGCGATTTCGCAGGAGAAATCGCTCCGATTTTCGTCGGAGTTTCGCCCAGAAGTCGGGGGCCATGTCCAGGGGGCTCCGTCCGTCGTTGTTGCTCGGGTGGGGGGGCCAAAAGTGGGGGCTCAAGGCACTTTTGGGGGTTAGGGGAGCGGAGCTCACACGGAGGAGTTCTGCATCCGTGCGCCCCCTGGCGGCCGACTCTGACTGGTTTTTGACTGGTTATTGACTGTTTTCGATGGTGTGAGTGCTATTCCTAGTTCTCTGACCCATGGGATACAGTTTTCCTGGTTTATGGAGATAACCATGATTTCTCTGTTGCCTGGGTTGAGTTTGAAGCTGTTTGTGTTCATCCATTCGTAGAGTTCTTTTCGACTGTCTTCCCTTCTTGTTGGTCTTTGATTTGATAGATGATTTGCGTGTCATTTGCATAGTTGTAGCAGGTAAGGCTTTGGATTTTGATGAATTTGATTAGTGGAGTCGGGTAGATATTGAAGAGCAGTGGGGATAGGGATGATACTTGGGGTTGTCCAGTCAGTGTCTCGTGGCATGGATTTGAAGGGTTTTATCCAGACTGTTTCTGTTCTATCAGTTAGGAATGATTTAATCCAGAGCAGGGCTAGATCGATTATTCCTATTTCTTTAGTCTCTTGATGAGGATGTCATGGCTGACTGTTGAATGCTGCGGAGAGGTCGAGTAGTAACAGGGCAGAGGTTGTGCCAGAGTCTGCGTTTGTCTTTAGGTCATCCCAGATGGATCGGAGTGCCGTCTCTGCCCCTCTCGTGGGTCTAAAGCCAACCTGTGCCTGGACCCACTGATAGTATTTTTCTGTGTGTTCCTGTGGCTAGAGAGGTCTTCCACTTCGCCTACAGTGTCCATGAGTAGTTTGATGTATGCTGATTTGAATGATCTTGGTACTTCTGTTGCGAGTGAAGAGGTTTCTTAAGTGTTTCAACGGTGTGCCCTGTGTGAGGATTGATTTGTAGATGTCTGGAGGGCAAGGGTCCATGGGGGAGCCTGCTTTATTGCTAAAACTCTCCACTAGCTCGCGGTTAGTGCAAGGATCAAATTCAAATCCCTTTGTGTCATCCATAAGGCTGTCTGGGGCCGGGGACCATACTACATACAGCTTGCTCTCACTAAATACGATCCCTCCAAATCTCTAAGTTCCTCCGGCACCAACTCCCCTTGTCTCTAAACGCTTCTCTAAACAGCAAGCAGGTGGCCGATCTCTTTCCTCAGCAGGCTCCCTCCTATGCAACAGCCTCCCACTTCCTCTTCATCTTGAGCCGGATCTGCTCAAATATCGGAAGCGCCTCAAGACTTACGTTTTCACTTCCCCCTTTCCTTCATGTCACTGAGACTGGTGACCAGGGCCCTCATGTGTCCACCATGCCCTGGCCTCTCATACTTAATCGCCTTTATCCCCTGCCCACTCCCAGCACTTGCCTTCATCCACTGTCCTTTCCACTACAGGTCTGCACTTACCTATTTGCAGCGGACCACTTACCTAGGCACTTACAGCTGCTCATTCCCTAGTACTTCCCTCCTGGCACATCTTGCACTTATCCACAATTCCTCATCGCTTCTCTCTCTCTGCACTTGCACGTTCTGAATGCTCACAAGGCCTATTAGGTCCGCCCCTATCTTTCATTGTTGTATCTGATATTAATTCCCATGTTCCCTGCCCGCTGCCCTGTGGGCGCTTTGAAACACAATTTACTTGCTGTATAAGCACTTAGAAATGCACAATAAATAAAGCTTACCAGCTTGACGAATGTCTCTACTAATAGTTGTGGGAAGTTTTTGAGTGTGTTCTGTCTCCACGGTTGGTGGGGTGGGTTGTGCGTTTTGGTTGACTGGTCTGCTTTTTATGATTCGATGGATGTTGCTGATTTTATTCTTGAAGTGGTCCGCAAGGTCGTTGCATAGCTTCTGTGAAGGTACTGGTGCGTTGTTGCATCCCGGTGGGTTCCTCATTTTGTTTATGATGTTGAACAGTTCTTTTTGGGTGTTGGTGGTTCTGGTGATTCGGTTGTCGTAGTATTTCATTTTGCTTTTTGAATTTCCTTTTTGTAAGATCAAATTTGTTGTTGATAATGTGATTTATTTTTATTTCTTTACATTTTTTTTTGTCTGGTCGTATTTTTTTCTCCATTCTAGTTCGAGCTTCTTGTTGTTCCTTTTCCTGGCACTGAGGAGGGGAGTAAACCATTTTGCCGTAGCTCTCTTTCGTGATGGGGTAAAAGACTTTTCCGGGGTGATGCTATTGATTGTTTTGGCGATCCATCTATGAAGTAGATCTATTTTTCCGCCAATGTCAGTTTTGTCTAGGCTAGTGGTCGGTGGTTTTGTGATTTGAAGTTGTTCTGTTAAGTTGCTAGCTTTGATGATCTTTAATAAAGATTTTTTACTGAGATAAAAATTAAGTAATTTGTGTTTTTTTTTTGTGCTATGTTTACTGGTGGCATAAAAAAAAACAGAAGTCCCATTTTTCACATTGGAACAGGGTTGCAATTGTTTTTTTGCTCCTTATTGCATAAACCGAAAACAATGAAGGAAAGTTTGGTAGATTGTCACACAATTTCACGGAATATGGGGAAAGCTACATTTGAAGCCCTTAAGCTAGTGGAAAACACGTGCAAAACCGTTCCAACCATTTTACACAGGCACCAATAGTGACGATAAGTGCATGGCCTAGGGTGCGAATTCTGGGCACTAGAAATGTTCAAGAAATTCACAATCCCAAACCTGGCATAATCTAGTTAATTTTTGCTTGTGTGTATTGCTTACAGGTGATGTGCTGGTGTTCTTGGATAGTCACTGTGAGGTGAATGAAATGTGGCTGCAGCCTTTGCTAGCGCCCATCAAAGAAGACCGCAAGACCGTGGTGTGTCCTGTGATCGACATCATCAGTGCGGACACGCTCATCTACAGCTCCTCCCCGGTGGTGCGTGGCGGCTTTAATTGGGGTTTGCACTTTAAATGGGATCCTGTCCCTCTGTCGGAATTAGAGGGCCCCGGAGGCGCTTCAGTTCCATTCAAGTAAGCCTTTATCAATACGTTTTAAACGTTGCCCTTAAATTGAAAAATTAGAGCACTATGACATTCGTTTTTGAGGTAATGTTAAAGTTCATGTGCGCTTTCCAAAAACTGTCTGTGGAAAAGGGCTCTTTGATTAACAAAAAGGTTTGGATTTGAAAACTATTAGTCTCCTGCGAGCAGCAAATTTCGTAACTAATAACAAATGTGACTGCACTTTCCCGATTAACTATGCCTTTTCCTTTGGTGTGATTCATGCTTCCTTTCTTTTGGACAGGGGCGTTGCTAGGGGGGGGGGCTAAGGGGGCTACAGCCCCTGATCTTTTGTTTGTAGCCCCGGATAGAATCTCAGGAGCTACAGCCAAAAGACTAGCTAGCCCCCAGTCCCAACAGTTCCGACATCAGCCTAGCCCCGGGTCTTTTCCAGACCTAGCAACTCCCCTGCTTTTGGACCCCAGAGTTGGTGCTTTGGTTCCACTTCTAGTATCCAAAACGAATGGCATTAAGTGTGGAAGGCGGTGTCGAGGGGTATTTGTGGATGAAGTTGCACCCAAGCCCGTGCTCTGAATTCTTCTTGTCCTCTACTTGTCTTGTACTCATGCTATTGCTCATTTGTTGTGAGGACGTGCGTGCAATGTGCGTTGGTCGTTTTCTATTGGCCGTTTCTGCTTCATTGAAAGAGGGCCTGCTGCACCCCCCACTCATTCCAAGAAAGAGTGACAGCAGAAACAACCAATACAAAACGTTCAAGAGTCCTGCAGCACATCTAAGGGGATGGAAGCACCCTTCCCAGTAGGCCACTAGCCATTTTTTTAATTTTTAAAAACCTCTTCCTCTTAAACTCTGAAAAAATATGTCTATTGAGATGGGCAAGATCCTTTTAAAACATGGAAAACATATCTGAAGCCATCCAGGAGCATTCCTTTCACTGCAAGAGCCTCAAGATAATGTCAAAAGGGCTGTCGATTTTTTTTTAAATTGTTGTATACTTGAAGGATTGCACAGAATTGCATTAAAGTGTATATATGCATGTACGTGGAAATCTAAACATAATCATGGCTGTTGGCTTGTATTGTAGGTCACCAACCATGGCTGGAGGTCTGTTTGCAATGGACAGAGAATATTTTAATGAACTTGGCCAGTATGACAGCGGCATGGACATATGGGGAGGAGAGAATTTGGAGATCTCATTTAGGGTAATAAGGGAATGCTTGTAATATTTTCTAAAACTATTGTTGTTGGCTTTCCCACTGAACGAGAAAGCATAGTTTTATTGAACAATGATTAGATTAGAAAGTACATTCAAGAAAACATTGAGGAAAGTTTCCAACATTGAGGATCTTATGACACAGCGCTTATAAAGGTGAGTTTAGTTTCTCCAAACCTTATTTTGGATCCCTATTTATTGACTTTTGACATTGTCATCAAACATGTCACTTTGGGTCAATTTCTGGACTCTTTACAACGCATGCATTTTGACAAGTGAACAATGGATTTAATCAGAGCCTTTGGGGATACAATGTAGCTGAAAAGCTGCTTTTGATTGGCAGCAGGTGGAGTTTGGCCCAGGTACTTGGAGTGCCCTCTTTGGGTTTGATGATTGTTGCATCGTGTGGTGCCATTTATCAATCTCTGGCTTACTTGAATAGCTCAGTTTGCAGGAGTCTTCGTAAGAGGACATTCTTTGGCCTGCTTTCTGGGTTGAATTGTGTCTTCATAATTTAGCTGACTGGAATTCAAAGAATATGCCCCTAATGTGTTTTGCATGTTTGTGACCTGATGTTTCTCTAGTGTGCATATTGCCAGACATGCTTCTGCAGGTATCCCTTTTGCACGGCCCACAGTCCTCTACATTTCATCCTGCAATCTACTGCAAGTTACTTCTTAGCTTATTGTCAAGTCCTGATGCATTATTGTATACTTGTTGCAATCTTTTTATTATTTGCTTTTGGAGACCAGTATCAATTATATCACATCACGACGTCCATGTACTCAAAGAATCTGACCCCCTACATTAAAAAAATAATTATTACTTTCACCATATATTCGTAATCCAAACCTCTGTGAACAATAAAGCATGCTACATTATTTCTAATAAATGTCGCAAGTCCCAGTCAGGAACCTTGAGGAACTCTTTCTTTCTCTCCTCACATTTCAGACGTCGCCAAGAAGTCCCACTACCAACTGCACCTCCTCAAAGGGACTCTTCTCTTTCTCACGTTCCCTCAGAAGCTCACGGTCTCCAGAGCCCTGGTTCTCTATAGGCTTGACTACTGCAACAGCCTCTTTCTCAATCTGCCTTCCTCTACTCTCCGCCCTCTGCAACTAATCCAGAACAGGACTGCAAGACTTATCCTTGGCCTCAAGCCCAGGGACCATATCTCTCCAGCCCTGAAATCCCTCCACTGGCTCCCGGTGGCTCCCGGTGGCTGCAAGGATCAAGTTCAAGATCCTTTGCATTGTCCACAAGGCTTTATGGGGCCGGTGCCCGCAGTACATCCAACGCTCGCTTCCAAAATACCTTCCTTCTCGAGCCCTTCACTCAGCTACCTCCAACTTTCTAAGATGCTTCTCCAGGCAGAGAGTGGGGGGTACATCTCTCTCCTCTGCAGGTGCCTCTCTCTGGAATGCCTCCCTGCCCCTCTCAAACTTGAAGCGGACCACCTGAAGTTCCGGAAGCAGCTGAAAACCTTCCTCTTCTTTCTCTCTCTCCCTCCCCTGCTGACCTACCTGACCTTCCTGACCTACATGTCTGCTGTACGATTGGTTGCTTGGCTACCCTGAGAATCTCACTGGGTACCAGGCTCTTTCTTGATCAGTCAACCTTGCACTGCCTACGGGCCTACCACGCACTTAGGTGCTGTAACTGTAACCCTACAGTCCCTTGTTCTCCTTGCCCTACCAAGAGCCGCGCTGCCCTGGCTGCACCTACTCAGAGCATTGCTGCCCTGTTTTCCCCTCCCCCTTGCACTCTCCCCCCTTTCCCCTTGCACTTCTCGTTCTCGCACTTGTACGATCTGAATGACACAAGGCCTAGTAAGATTGTTTGTCTTGTCCTCCCTCCCTCCCTTGTCTTGTCGCGCCTAGAAACACGTGTACAGGTGCGTTATAAATGACTTACATCATATATCATATCATATCATGACATGTGATGGCTCAGGTTCCACTTGAAAATTCCCTTTGACATGCAAAGTGCACTATGTGCGCAATAGCAATGGCAAACCAAGTTTGATGTCACAAACAAGCAGGAAACCTAAATGGAATTTAGTGTATACAAAGACTTTTCACTCTACTCGTGACCCACTAAACAGGAGACAGTGAGACAGCTAACTGTCCGTTGTAGAGATACCCCTCACCCTAAAAAGTGGATAGAAAAAGGACCTCCAAATGCTGATTAACAAAGGAGATGCCTAAATCTGAGAAAACCTTTCGTCAAAGGCAGATGCATAGTCAGAATTGCCTAACAAGTGGAGCCTGAAGCTAATGTAGCTGGAACCACTGAAGAGACATTAACATCTGTTCTTGCCCACACAGTGCTGCTGAGTAGGCATTTACAGATGTTGGGTGGGCCTGGCCCACTCAGGCCCTCCCCTGTCTACACCTCGGGTTGAAGGTGTTCCTGGGCAGAGAACCCAACAAGCTGTTACTGAGAACCAATAGTGTTATACACAAGTTACAAAGGAATAAAAAATGATTTAAAGAATTGACAGTGGGAACAATGTTGAGGTGATTCTATTTATTACCCTCCTATACATGTGCCCTAAGGGTAGTTAAACTCCGGAGTTAAAAATGCTCAGATCATATTAATTTAGATCCAGACAGATTGATTAGTATATCAAACCTTATGCCATTCAGCTAGGTGATTTCGACCGTTTTCAGCAATATTACAGTGCATGTGTTGCATTCTTCAGGGCCGTAACTTATGTTATGTTAACCAAATTTATTAAAGCGCACGCAAGACCACAGGCATCATGGCGCTGGAGAAGTGAGGCATACTTGTGATATCATTGTTTCTAAAATAACATTGTTTTCAGTTTCCAACGAAATGCAAGGTGATCTAAGGTCCCCGGGAGAGCAAAAGGAAGGTCATTCCAGGCTTTGACGGCAGGAACCGAGAAAGCGCTCACCCCTTTTCGGGCTTACCTGAACCGGGAAACTGATACCCGCCATCCCGATAGAGAACGGAGAGATCGAATAGGCATGTAGGGAGTACATTTGGCTTGCAGGTATTCTGCTCCCATGCCGTAGAAGGCCCGATGTACCATGCACATGGACTTAAACATTATCCTGTCAACAACATGAAGCCAGTGCAGTTTCCTGAGCAGGGGAGTCATATGGGCTCAAAAATGGGATGGGGGGCAAAATGGATCTGGCTGCGGCATTCTGGAGTAACTGTAGGCGCCTAATCAGATAGCTAGGCTGCGCCAGATAAAGTCAGTTACAGTAATCCTGTGCACTTAGAACCAGAGCTCCAACCACCGGGGCCTGACCTGCTGTAGGGATAAAAGGGAGAACCCTCTGGAGAACACAGAGTTTAAAGTGACTGGTTTTGCAAACTGCAGCAACTTGCTCATCCATGGCCAAAGTGGCAGAGATCCTCGCCCCTAAATTCCTGACCGACAGGACAGGTGTGGGGAGAGAGCCCAGGGATGTGGGCCAAAAATCAGCCATCCAAAACAGCTGAGGAGATGTAGTACCTACAACCAAGACCTCGGTTTTACTGCCGTTTAGCTTTAGCCAATTTGATGTCATCCATGTCTCCAGCTCCACAAGACACTTTCGAGGGGATTGGGTCCTCCGACGTATTCCATATCTATGACAGTAATCACCACAGCTGTGCTGCTTCGGAAAATCTTTCGGCGTCTGCGTCCTGCGTCGATGACATTGATACGCCGTCCTCGAGGACCTCCTCCAATGGCCAACGTCACCAGATGTTATAAGTAGGACGCACGATGCCCGTAGCCTCAGTTCAGTTTTTTCCGCGAACGTGTTCGCTTCAGAGATCTCGGCGCGCCTCAACTCTTTGGAGTTTCTGTTGTTTCTCAGTTCTTCGAACCTGTTCGTTTGGTGAAGTTTCTTCTTCGTGAAGGATGTCTACCTCGTCTTCCACTCCGCGTCCGGGCTTTAAGAAGTGCAGGGACTGTGGGTCCAAGATGTCGGTGACGGACTCGCATGGCGCCTGCCTCTGGTGCCTCGGGGAGGCCCATGACACGGATGACTGTGTCGGCTGCCAGCCGCTCACGTCCAAAGCCTTGCAGGAGCGCAAGAAGAAGTTGTCAGCAGGTAGGGTGTCCAAGCCACGGAAGTCGATGTCTGCGGGGCTTTCGACGGACGATTCGAGGGGCGACTCTCCGCATCGTCGTCGGAAGTCCATTGGCTCTCTGTCCCGCCACACCTCTGCCTCTTCGAGGCACTCCCGGAAGCGCCGTCATCGGTCGCCTTCCCTGTCCTCATCCGAGGACCCCGCCCGTCGGCGGGTCGCTTATCCCACCATGCATGCGACGCGGGAGTATTGGGTTTCCTTAGGGAAGAAAATGTTAGCGATTTTCGAATCGCAGGGCACCGGTCCATCCGCGCCTCTGAGTGGGGTCGGTCATGATCGGTCGAGAGACACCGCTCGCACGCCTTCGGGCTCAGGAGGTCGGCACGATTCGCGGGATATGTCCCGCTCGGACAAGGGGAATTGTTCTCGTCATGCCCGGTCCAGATCCCGGTCCTCGACGCGCTTGAGACATGTGAACCGGTGGTGTCTAAGAGGAAGACGTCGATGCCGAGGTCGTCGACGGACTCTTTCGAGGCACCGCCTCAGAAGAAGTCATCGGCGCCCAGGCTGTCCAGGGACACGCTCGGGGCTCCGGCCTCGAGGCCTGTGTCTACGCCATCGATGCTGTCGGCGCCGCGTACGGCGTCGACACCGAGTCACTTGACCCGCTCTATGCCTTTCGAGGCTGTGTCGACGGGGGTACCCCGGGGCTCGGTAGAACTCCCTAGAAAGGCTCTGGCCAAGGTCAAGCATGGTTTTGGTTCACATTCTGTGCCTTCTTACCGCCATCTTGAGTTTATTTCAGAGGTGGATGAGGGCTCTGATGATGGCATGGTTCCTGATACGGTGGCAGATGAGATTCTCTCGGGGCATAGCCAATTTGAGGACCTGAGGCGCCTTATGTCTAGGGTCACCAAGTACTTGGGATGGTCTGCTCCCCCGGGGGAGTTTCTTCAGGATGACCTTACGGATCTCCTAGACCTTCGTCCACCAACTGACCCGGTACTGCCATTTCATATGGCTCTACGGATGAGGGTGCCGGCGGCTTGGACTGCTCCGGAGAGTCTCCCGGCAGTGGGCTAGTCTTTGCCGCGAAAATACCACTCAGCCAGTAGAGACCCCTGCTACTTGTCCAAGCACCCCACTCCGGAGAGTTTGGTGGTGCAGGCAGCTACAACCCCGGCAAAGCAGGCGTCGTATCCTACCATCCCTCCTGATGGGGACGACAAGCATTTTGACGGTTGGGCAAAGAAATTGTTTTCTTCAGGGGGTATGGCGCTTCAGGCGGCCAACTCTGTATGTGCTTTGTCACGTTTCACGCACACTCTGTGGAACTGTTTCCTTAGCGGCTGAGAATATTCCGGAAGGGGACGAACGGGATGGTTTCCTTGCCATGGTTCAGGATGGCAAGGATGCCATGTGTGAGGCCGTTCAGTCGGATTTGGACATGGCAGATTGCGTCAGCCGGTCCATGGTGGCGAGCACCGTGTTACGCAGGTTTGCCTGGTTGCGGAAGTCGGGGTTTGCTCCTCATGTGCAGGCCCGGCTCCTCAACATGCCCTTTGACGGGGAACATCTTTTTGGCAGCAAGGCTGACGGGAGCCTTCAGGGGTTGCAGACCTCAAAAGCTGCAGCAAAGTCGTTGGGCACTGCAGTTCGACAACCTCCGCCTTTTCGTCCTAGGGGACAGCAATGGAGGAGGTCCCTTTCGTTATTACTCATCCTTTGGTAAAGCGAGAGGAGCTGCCAGTCAAAGGGGCCAATGTAGGAGTGCCAGAGGTGGAAAACAAGGTACTCGAGGTGCCAAGGCTGCTCGGGCAGTTGCCTCTTTGCCCTCGGGCAACACCGCAGCCGCTTCGGCTCAGTCATGAGGCCATGTCCCATGGTTCGCCAGTTGGGGGAAGGATGGCGCAGCATCTTGCAGAGTGGCGCGCCATTACTTCAGATGTGTGGGTTCTGGAGATCATAACCCACGGCTACGGTCTTCCTTTCTGGCAGAGGCCTCAAGACAATCCACTGGGGAATCTCTCTTTGAAGAGTCCGGATCCGCTCCTTGCGCAGGAAATTCAATCCCTGCTGGAGAAAAGCACCATAGAACTGGTGCCTGTAGCGGAGAGGAACAAAGGATGGTATTCCCCTTATTTTTTGATTTCCAAGAAAGACGGGGGATTGAGACCCATCATGGACTTGCGCGGTTTGAACAAACTCCTCAGGAAGGACAAGTTCAAGATGGTTACTCTCTCTCAAGTCCTCCAGGCCCTTCAACTTCAGGACTGGTTGGTGTCTCTCGACCTCAAGGACGCTTATTTTCATGTGCCGATACATCCAAAGCACAAGAAGTACCTGAGGTTCGTGGTTGGCGACTCGCACTTTCAGTTTCGGGTTCTGCCGTTCGGATTGACCTCTGTGGGTCTTCACCAAGCTCATGGTAGTGGTGGCAGCGCACCTCAGGAAAGGGGGGATGCACGTCTACCCCTACCTGGACGATTGGTTGATCAGGGCACGCTTGCCCAAGCAAGTCCTGGATCATCTGTCCGTCCCATGCCACTCCCTCCACAAGCTGGGCTTTTCCCTCAACTTAAAGAATTCCCATTTGACACCGACTCAGAGGCTCCAGTACATCGGAGCAGTGCTCGACACGTCCCTGGGGCAGTGTTTTCCTCCCCAGGTGAGGGCTCATCACATTCAGCAGATGGTGTACAAGTTTCAGCTTGCCCAGAGTCTCCCAGCGTTCGAGTTCTTGAGATTGCTCGGCCTCATGGCATCCTGCATTCTTCTGGTGCCAGAGGCCAGGTTGCGGATGAGATCTTTGCAATGGGCACTCAAGCTCCAGTGGTCTCAGTCCTCCAGCAGGATGTCGGACCCTGTTCATGTGCCGTCCTCGGTCGCCCAGGGGCCGACAAAGGCAATCTGATGAGGGGGGGGGCTCCATTTTGGCTACCCTGGCCGGAGGTGACGATCTTGACGGACGCATCCCTCACGGGATGGGGAGCTCATGCCAACGAGTTGACAGTCAGTGGTCGTTGGTCTCCGTCGGAGTCCAGACTCCATATCAATCTGTTGGAGCTGAGGGCCGTCAGGCTAGCCCTGACGGCTGTTCTGCCGACTGACCGAGGAAAAGATGTCCTGATCCTGACGGACAACACGGTGGCCATGCACTTCCTCAACAAAAAGAGAGGGCAGGGTCACTTCCTCTGTGCATGGAGGCGATGCAGCTCTGCTTCTGGGCAATCCAGCAGGAAGTTTCGATGTCGGCAGTTCATCTGGCCGGAGACGAAAACGAGACGTCGGATGCTCTGAGCAGGCAGAGCGCGATCTCTCACGAGTGGGAGTTGGCTCAGGAGATTCTCCTGGAGATCTTCACCCTTTGGGGGCCCCCTCAAGTGGATCTCTTCGCCTCCAGTGTCAACCGGAAGTGCGAGAGGTTCTGCTCGCGGGTATTTCCTCCAAAAGGAGCCTTAGGAGACGCGTTAGTGGTGGAGTGGTCATTCCCACTGCTGTACACGTTTCCTCCAGTCCCCGTCATCCCGCCAGTACTGCAGAGGTTACAGAGGTTCGGTTCCCAGATGATTCTCCTTGCTCCGGCGTGGGCCCGGAGGACGTGGTACCCGGACCTTCTCTACTTGTCCATCTGCCCTCCACGTAGTCTTCCCTACCGAGACGATCTGCTCTCACGGTAGGGGGGGTCAGGTTCTCCATCCAGAGGTCAGATCCCTCAACCTTCACGCTTGGTTTTTGAAAGGTTGAGGTATAAGGATTGGGACCTCCCTGAAGATGCGATGGAGGTGTTGCTCTCGGCCAGATGGCCAGCAACAAAGTCCCTGTACCATTGCCGTAAGTTCTGCGACTGGTGCAGGGTTAACAATGTGGATCCTTTTGCATGTGACATTCCCATGGTTCTGTCTTTTTTGCTTTCTTTGGCCCACAGGGGCTTGCAAGTGGGTACCGTTAAAGGTTACCTGGTGGCGTTGTCCATATTTAAGCGCTCATCTGAAGTGTGTTCCTATTTTAAAATTGCTTTAGTTTCTCAGTTTCTGAAAGGGCTCACTAATGTGTTCCCTCCGTCACCTTTCCAGGTACCCGGTTGGGATTTGAACCTTGTTCTCAAGTTTCTGATGGGTGCTCCATTTGAGCCTTTGCATTTATGCCCTTTGACACTGTTAACTCTTAAAACTGTTTTTTTGGTTGCGTTCACTTCCGCCCGCAGAGTGAGTGAGTGAGTTACAGGCACTTTCAGTTAAGCCACCCTTCACTGTGTTTCATAAGGACAGGGTTGTCCTTAGAGTTCGTCCTTCCTTTCTTCCGAAGGTGGTGTCGGAATTTCATTTAGGCCAGAAGGTTGTTCTTCCGGCGTTTTATCCTCCTCCACATCCTGGGAAGGAAGAGGAGAATCTCCATAGGCTTGATCCTAGGAGAGCGTTAAGCTTTTATATTGCACGCATGTCCCGGGTCAGAGTGGACGATCAACTCTTCATTGGTTACGCTGGAAAGCGTTTGGGACTAGCTGTGACGAAACAGACTTTGTCTCGCTGGATTATTTTGGCTACCTCTGAGTGTTACCGCTTGGTGGGTAAGGACCCACCGGTCGGTTTACAGGCCCATTCTACCAGGGGTAGGGCTGCCTCTACTGCCCTACAGAGGGGTGTTCCTGTTCGTAACATCTGTGATGCATCCACCTGGGCTTCGGTACATACTTTTGTACGTCACTACTCCCTCGATTCCATCCAGAGGCAGGATCTGGCCTCTGGCAAGGGGGTCCTTTACTCCGCAATTTGATTGGGCATTCTAAATTTCTGTTTTCTAAATTCTTTACCCACCTCCTTGCATTGGTACTGCTTTGGGAGTCTCTCATAGATATGGAATACGTCAGAGGACCCAATCCCCTCGAAGAACAAGTTACTCTCTTACCTGGTAGCGTTCTTTCGATGGGATGGTCCGGCGACGTATTCCATATCGCTCTCTCCCTGCCTTCTCCGCTACAGAATTTCTTATGCGATTGCGGCTTACGGTTCCGCAAGGTTTTGTGTGTCAGACTGGCAGAAGACTGGTGCCACACGTTCTGGGGAAAAAACTACAACTGAGGCTACGGGCATCGTGCATCCTACTTATAACATCTGGTGACATCGGCCATCGGAGGAGGTCCTCGAGGACGGCTTATCGACGCAGATGCCGAAAGATTTTTCGAAGCAGCACGGCTGTGGTGATTACTGTCATAGATATGGAATACGTCGTCGGACCATCCCATCGAAAGAACGTTACCAGGTAAGAGAGTAACTTGTTCTTCTCAGCCGAGTAGCTGTCTCAGATTTAGTGAGGTCCAAACGGACCAAAATCTGGGTGTCGTCAGCATAAGAGTAATAACGAAACCCATGCCACTGAATGAGGAGCAGAAGATATCTATCCCTATACAAGTATATATCCCCGACTGCAGTCTGTTATGAGCACTGTGGAGCGCCTGATAGGTAGTTTTGTGTTACTGTTTTTACCAAATACTCAGTGCAATTGGTCTATATTTTGCATTTTCAATTCAACTTGAATTTCAATTCAACTTAGGTAGTGGGTTATTGCCAACAGCCAAGAGGCTGTAAAGATGCAGAAGAAAGCCATCCAGTGTGCAACTCCCCCTTATCTGGGACACCAACTGACGGAAACTTGTAACCTGCATCAAAAGTCAAATCATAAAAAGAGGCAGACATTGTTCGTCTCCCCACAAAGGATACTGGTGTGGAGGATCTTTGAACAACTTTTGCCACAAAGTATTACTGTAGTTGTAGGAGTTTATTCTGGCAGGTGAGTAAACCAGGAAAGGAACTAATAGTAGTTAGTCCTGGCAGGCGAGTGGACCAGGAAAGATGTTGTTTGGTGGTAAAGAAGTTTAATGAAAAGATATTTCATTTGAGGAACAAGTGTGGTATCACCAGAAACAGTTGCTTTGCTATTCCAACAAAAGTAATCTATTTGAAGTAGAAAGGTGGTACACTGACAATTTTTTTGTTTGTTTTTTGAACTTATGGTTTTGAGAGAAAGACATTTCTACTTTCCCAAGAGGGATACTGGGAAAGACCAGTTGTTTAGAAGTAGTGGAACCAGTGCTTATGAAAGAGACATTTACGTCATTTATTTATTTGTACATTTATAGCAACACGCACAGCCCATAGGCATTTAGACAAGTAGCTCAAACAGAAGTCAGTAGGGGGGAGGAGAGTCAGTTGAACAGCAGTGTTTTAAGATGCTTTCTGAAAACATTGTGGGAAGGTTCTGCACTCAGGTGGGGGGTAGCTTGTTCCAGAGAGACAGTTCCCGGGCTGGGAAGCTGGTGCCCCCAGCTTTAGCACAATTGAAACTTGCGGTGATGAGGCAGTGACTGTAGGCAGCCCTAGTGGGTCTTTCTGAGGTGTTATTTCTAAAATTGGCAGCAAGGTATCCTGGAGAGTTATTCGAGAGACAGCAGTGGTTAAGGGAAAGGATTTTGAAAGTGATTCTATCCTTAACTGAAAGCCAGTGGGCAGATCTTTTGACCGCTGATATGTTGTCCATTTTGGTCATTTTTGAAGGAAAAGATCTAGAGCTTCATCACTGTATTTGCGTTACTGCCCATCCGTCTGGCGCCATTAGCGCCGGATCAACAGTTGGGCGGTAATGGGTACTCCCATTCCCCATTGGGTTCATTGCACCCAATGGGGAATTTTCAGCGCAATTACCATGAGCTGTATTACCTTGTGGTAATTGCGCTGAAAATCAGCATTTTTCTGGTGCATTTACCCCCAGTTTACAGTTTGGGCGGACCCTTAAATGCAATGGTAATAGCGTTACCGCTGCATTTAAGGGCTATCGCTCAACTCGTGATAAGGCCCCTAGTGTGTTGAACTGAATAGAACTTTATAACTTCTCCAAAGTTATTCCTATATTGAATTAGGGGAAGGAAATCCAACCCTGGTCACAAGGAGTACTTTTCAAAGCTTATGAGTTTGAACTTTTTGGTTTGAAAGCAGCCAAATGTTCCTTGTGTTATTTTGTTGTATATATTAGTGTGAGGGTCAGAGACATTTTGAGACTAGGTCATCTTTCTTTAGTTAGTTTGCTAGGTAGGGACTTCCTTGTTAGGATAGGGAAAGATAGGCGTTTATCCCACCCATTTAATTTAATGAAATGGCAAATCTTGAGAAAACGTTGCATTCGTCTTGCATTTCTGAGCCCTTACAGCGGCCTAGCCCATCAAAAGAAGAAAGCTGTAAAAATGTCTCAAACGGTGCAATTATCCACTTAATTAATTCATTAGGTTGTGAACCACTTAGTCATTATAGTGCTTAATCTCACACCATTGAATAATATGGGAGTGAATTGTGGGGGTCGGGGTTGAGAATGCTGGCAGCCGGAAAACTAGAATAATGTTTGCTTTTGTTTTATTCATTTATATTGTATCTAATGCTGGACTCCTCCAGCTTCTAAGCATGGACCCGGTATCAAACCCATGTTGCACAGCATTGTCTTATTCCCAAGGTGAGCTTGTTGCTGATGAGCTAACTTCCTTCCAATCAGACTATGCTATCCCACTAGCAACCCCCACCCTTCTTTTCTTGCATAGCCATGTGCTTTGATGCTAGCAAAAATGGCTGAATGGCGCCATACAAAACCACATTTCCTTTAAATGTTTGAGCCAGAAGAAATTTGTTTATGGTTTGGTTCTTCTCTGAATAGCTGATTCATGTTGCTGGGGATAGAGACAACGTTTATCCTTTTCTCAGTCTCCCACCTGTACATTTACAGTTATCTTCCTCACAGGCCCAGTATAAGAATAAAGAAAGAACCTTAAAACACACGTGTCTGTATCATTCTGTAGCTCGGTTCATTCTCTCCTTTTTAACATGATCATGTGGTAAAAATGACAATGGAGGCAACATATGCAAAAATATATAAATGCATACAATAAATAGCTGACTTGTAGTGCCCTCAGTAATGTTGATTGAAAATGCCATGGTTTTCTGCACCTTTGATTTATATACATTCTCTTTAGGCAGGCTCGAGCATCTTGGCAATGCTTCTATGTGCATCTGGGCGTCTGCATTCTTTAAGTAAACAATATATATTTTTTTTAATACTGGGAAGGATTTACTATGTAGATGATTCTTTATCATAAACCTTGTTTCCTTAAATGTTTTGTTGATCAATGTGTGGGGGGAAATGCTGATGTGACTTATTCCTTCTGTTTCCTAGATCTGGATGTGTGGGGGCAAGCTCCTAATCATCCCCTGCTCCAGGGTGGGGCATATTTTTCGCAAAAGACGACCTTATGGTTCACCCGGAGGCCAGGACACTATGGCACACAATTCTCTGCGACTGGCCCATGTTTGGATGGACGAATATAAGGTGCCTTTTTGTTTTTTTTGTTTTATGGAACTAAGTTGAGCAGATCTGAAAGAATACATCAATTATCTGTTATGTAGTCAGAGTGCCTAGTGTTCTTGTGTGGTGTTCACTTGACCTTTTCTTATGCCCTATGTGTGACTTTGTGGCCCACCACAAATAACCACACTGACTCAGAGTAGTTCCAAGGGTGTTTATTTGGATTTTACAGACAGTGGGTTCTGGTTTTAGGATTCCTCAGAGTCTATGGGGGTTTCCAGGGGAATTGGTGCTATGGCCGTCCTTCTATCTCCACTTCCACTGCTTTTTCCCTGCCTCCATAACCCAGGTGTCCCTAATGGGCATATTGGGATTCTCGCCACCGGTGACCCCCTAGCTATCTGATGTTATATCTGGTTTCTATTAGTGACTTCCCTAAAGCGATGGCTAACTGACTCCCTTGGGTCACTGTAGTCTTTCCCTGACCTGCGTGCTTACTGCTGTATGGGAGTTGTTAGGGATGGTGCCTTCTTTCACCTGGTGTCACTCTCTTTGCTTACACACATGGTCTTGCCTGACCCTTCACTACGCTTTCTTTAAGATGTTCTCTTCCCACCATACTACTGTCCCTCAGATCTCTCACTCCACCTTTCCATCTCCACCCTTTGATCATACTTCTCTTCTTATTCCTGTTCTTACTATCGATCTTACCTCCAACAATCCCTCTACGTCCCTCCATTGTTATCTTCCCTCCCCTACTTCCTCACACTCTACTTCCTTGTCGTCTGCTATTCTTTCTGCTCCTATGACCACTCCTGTTCTCGCACTCCATCGTTCTACCACCGCTCTGCTACCACTATCTCTCGCCTTGACTACTCCCTCTCTGCTCCGACTACCACTCCCTAAAACTTACTACTGTCCACTACTAGCAACTATCACCTCCTGCTCCCACTACCACTCTACCACTCCCACAACTACTACCACTTCTGCTATGACTACCACACTGCTACTCCAGCTCTACTCTTCATGAACACCTACATAAATACCCCACTAAGGTAAGTGATTCACTAAGGTAAGTTGGCTTGGCCAACTTACCTTAGTGAATCACTTACCTGCCTTGAGGGGATGTGATGGGGGTAGGACATGGGTAGGGCTTAAGAGGGCTTGTAAGCCCTGCCCCTTCTTCATGTGAACTGGCTGCATTTCTAACATGGAGCCCGTACTGGCTCCTATGGACCAAGTGTCTTTCTGGGTCTCCTTCTATTAGAAAATATCCCTCGTAGTTTAGTGGGTGAGTATGGCCTCGCTGGAGGCTTCTTTCCATAAAGCCAATCCCGGTTGGCCTAGTGGGCCCCTGTTTAAAAGGGATTCCCTGGTGTGCTAGTGGGGTCAATGTATGCCTAGCGACCTATGTTGTCCCAGCCGCAGTTCCCCTAATAATGGAAACACTACAGCCTTCCTGACCTTGGCCGACCCCTTTCCAGCAACCAATGTGGTGCCGGTGGCGCCTTCCCTTAACCTGTGGGAGGTTGCTGTGGTGGGCCAGCTTGTGCGGCCCAGCAGCGTTAGTTTCCTGGATGTGGCAGGGCTCGCTGCAGCCCCGTCCGCATCTCCTGCTGGCTCCCTCGTGGCATCCAGCTGAGGCTTCTGCAGCCGCACCGCCATTTGACATAAGAAGGGTCTGGGAGGGTTCCCCCTGGCACCCAGGTACCGGGGATGGGTGTTGGGGGTCGGGCTCCCTCACCCCTTGACATGTTCATAATGTTGGTGCTCTCACATATGTCATTGTTGTAACAGTTATGTGGCCATAAATACACGTGTAGAATTTTGAAGTTTCTTAATTGTTATGTGAAGTAGTAGTTCTCAAACACAAGCTGGGCACATTGGTAACTCTGAGACTCAATATTGATTGATTGATATTTTATTTCTATCGCACTCGTACACAAGTGTTTCAGAGCGCGACAAGGCAAGGGAGGGGAACAGGTGAGAACAAAACAGCAATCTTACTAGGCCCAGTGACATTGAGAACGTGCAAGTGCATGGGAGAGTGGGAGGGGAAAAGTGCATGGCAGGGGGGAGAGGTGGAAAGTGCGAAGCAGAGGAGAAACAGATAAATAACAATAAATAAATAGTAAAGGCAACAAACGGTGGTAATGCAGCCAGCAATTTGCAAGTGCTAGGTTTAAGGCAGCAGACAGGGTAGGTCTGATAAGTGCAGGAAGAAAAAGAAATAGAGAGAAACATGTTTACAGTGCAGGACTAGTAAACAAAAGAGCATAGGATGCTGGTTGTAATTGTACCCGATTTGTTTTTTATTTAGTGCTCTTATCAGCATTTGTTTTTATGCTTTTGTACAGTAAGAAAGCAACACATACAAGTTAGATAGTTAGTTTTGCAAATTGAGCAGTCTCTGGGTCACATCACCTCTGGGTCTGCAAGCTTTATCACCAATGTAAGGTGTGTGATTCATAGGGATGGATGCTAAAGACCTCAATGGCAGTGCAAGCTACCTCACTGTGTCCATGTGCTAGAGAACTGCTCCATTATCTCCTCTTGAACACTGAAATGCGAACCTCTTTCACAAATGAGCAGAATGCCAGAAAACCTGATTTGTTGTAGTTTTGGTCATACCTTCTTTTAGCACATGAAAGTCAACATTGATTTCCTCTCCGCCAGAATTCTCGGATTGCATCAATAACTACTGATAATAACTGCATTCCAAACATTCTGACTTCAGAAGCAGACAAGCAAACTGTCATGATCTCTGCTTCCAAAAGGTCAGGGTTTTCCCAACTCCCTTGGAAGCAGATCCATAACCCAGGTTCCGAGTGCCAACCAGTCCCAATTGGGACCTTTTGGACCCAGTCCTGGCGCCAGTGGCACCAGGCTCATAAATATGCCCAGTCCCAGCGCTGGAAGCGCCGGGCTCATAATGCTTGGGTGGACTTACCTGCAGCAGACCATGCTGCTTACTTGCCTGCCAGTTGAGCCTCTGATCCTCTTCTGTTTGGAACTACTTTTCCTGTTGGGTGGGGCAGGAGCCACTCCCTAGATTCAGAACACTGGAACTCTTCTGGAAAGCAGGAACTCTTTTCTTACCTAGGCGTGGCTGTGGAGGAAGGAGACACCTAAGCACTACAGGAGGCTATTTAAACCACACCCGATGGATGAATCTTGCTTTGCGTTATTCTGCATCCTCTGCAGCAGAACGCTCATCGTGTCTTCTGCATCTGATCCTGGGCCTAAGGAAAAAGGCTTACCATCCTGAATCCAGTCTTCAGCAACACCTATAAAGACAAGAAAGAACAGGTTAGCATTACGGTCTTCAGTGACAGCTCTTCACTTACCTGGTCCATCGGCTGTCACCAACGCCTCGCGCTGCATTCCGGCATCTGAAAGACAAAGGCTTACCTACTCTTCGTGCGCTCCGGAGGTCTTCACACTGCATTCTGGCATCTGAAAGACAAAAGCTTACCAACTCTTCGCACGCTCCGGAGGCCTTCGGCGCAGCATCCCGCATCTGAAAGACAAAACAAGGTTCGTTTAAAGACATTGGGGAACTTTAATACTCACGTGCCATTACTCCTTTCCACATCTAACCCAGTGGGTATTCCGGCACCCTGCAGCCGCTCCGAACTTGTACCTGCAAAATAAAAAGACAGTTAGAGCACATCGTGAAGCAGGCAACAAGCGCTTACTTACGTGCTTCCAGGCGCTTCTATTCATCACACGGGCTCCATCTTCAACTCACTTCAGCCCGTCATCCGCCATTGCCGGAACCCTGCAAAACAAGAAACATCATTACTAAAGACTTTAAAGACATTAGAATTACTCGAAACTTACCGTTCGTGCAGTAAACGACGGACAGCAGTCCTCTGAAGTCAAGAGGCCTGCTCCTCTTATCCAGTGAAGAAACTGGTTACAGCACCCTGCCCCGAGGCAGATGGAGAGCATGGCGTTCACTTACCTAAGGTGAGAGCGTTAACCTTTGGGGTTCTACAGGAGAAGAGAAAGGGACGAAGAGAGAGACATTCAATGACCCAGTTCCTCAATCCCATATTTTCTATCTGCAGACATCTTACCCTTCGAGTCAGACATACAGTGCACAGAGGTCCAGCCCAAAGAGCCAGCCGTGTGTTACACATCACCTTTGAAGATACGGTATACGCCCAGTCAAGACCGGCGCATCTACAGGAATCAGGTGAGCGTTACACAAACAGCAAAAAGCATTCAAGCAACAGCAATGCAATTTCCCAGCAAGATTTGTTTCAGCAAGGGATTGCCTCTGATGATTGTTTTGTGCTGCACCTTGAACGTTGCAGGCGACGTCCAACTTAACACAACAAATTGAAAGCTAAAACATGGAAACATGCTTTCACTTATTGCGAAAAACCTCAGCATATCCTCACACCTACTCCCCCTGGATCCTCTTCTCAGGTTGCCAGGGAAAAGCCATCGCTTTTGGATCCTGACACTGGCGATGGAGAAGTGAGAGAGGATCACCTAGGTGGAGGGTCCTTGTGGATTGGGAAGAGGGTGTCCACAGGCGAGACATGGTATCCCCCTTTCCCTTATGAAAACCAACCTAACCCGCCCCCAGCCTTTATGGGCTATTGTAAAACATCTCCCCTCATTTTCCCTCATTCAACCTACTTTAGTACTGGGACGAGGAAGAGGCGACTAGGAGTACTGAACACTAGTAAGTCATTTCACCACTGTAGTACTGAGACGAGGCCTGCAGAGTATTGTAAAGGTCAGGAATGCGTTCGGCTTTCCAGACACGTGTAAAAACCTCAGAATTACTTACACTATTACACAGAATGAAAGTTCTTGGACTCAGGAAGTCAATGATATTAGTTATAATATAATTGGCTCTTTACCAGCCCTTTATTCATACTCTATAAACATACATAAAACACTAACATAAATGCAGCTAATTATAGATGGATGGATGGATAGATAGATAGATAGATAGATAGATAGATAGATAGATAGATAGATAGACTAGTAGGAATACATCACTGTTAGTGCAGTTGTAAAAAAAACACCTTCACCTCGACCACATCAACTAACCGGGTCTAGAGCAGAGCGTCCTCCCTCTAAGCGAGACTTCCTTCGCGGGGTTCCAACTTCCTTGGCGGATTCAACCTCTCTTCTTATGGGATCAGAGACCCCGACTTCCCATAGGTAACCGACTGCCCCTGGCCGACGGAAAGATAACAAGTATTGGAGGCAAGAGTGCAAAAATCCAGACAGTGGAAAAAACCCAGCTTGCCTCTCATGCTCTCATTCCAACACCTCTTTTCAGTGCACCTGCACATCTGTCTCCCCTCTCGACTCGTCATTGAACGAACAATGCAAAACTATCTTACGCCGTGAGCTATTCTACTTCACACTAAAATATCGCAGATGCTGCAGAAATACATATCTGCCTCCTAATTGAGCTTGCAGTAAACGTAGACTTTCATTGTGGTTTGGAAGTGAATGTCCAAAATGGCCACGCACCAGCACCATGTTTCAGCTCATTTTCGCTCACGCACTACAGCATGTCCCAAGTTCTCCTCTAATTGCAGTCAGACAATTACAATTGGGAACTCGCACCTGCAACCTGTCAAGTGGTTGCAGGTGTATAAGAAGGAAAGAGACCAGCAGGGAATCCTGTATGCGAGGAGGCAGCCGTGGTGGGTTCTGCAGGAGAGCCAGGATGCTGGCAGACGACCCCAAGGAACTGTGGAGCCCAGGGCAAGTTGGGCCGCAAGAAAACCACAGGTGTGGGAGCCTCTGTGGTCAAAGTTATGCCGGCGGAACTGCAGGAAAGGAAAAGGAAGCAAAGTGGCCGCAAGCAGAGGTGGCGCTGTGGAGCAGCCCAAGATGGCTGCCTAGCCTTACAGCTCCGTGTGGCCTCGGCATCTATCTGTTTTCAACTGCGGTATTTGCCACTCTACCAGACCATCGACTGGCTGGACTGCTTCTGCCACGGCACTGTGCACTTTGTGCAAATTTGGTCTTGATCCGACCTCCCGGGACCTAGTTGTGGCACCCCCGGTGGTGTCAGGCCCGTTACTCTCCCCGGCCCCGGCGGCCGCCTGACTTCCGGCTTCCCCTACCTGGCTCGCCTGACTCCTGCTAGCCTGACTCCAGCGCTCATCTCACCGGCTACCGAGCTGGCGGCACCTGAATCCCGCCTCCCTGAGGAATCACACCAGCTGAGAGGGGGACCCGCCGTGGATGCGGTGATCTGCTGCGGACTGCTGGCCGTGCCCTGCGGGAGACGGGCGGCGCTGCGGCCGCTTCCTGCTGTGCCGGCGGTCGGTGCGGCCTTCGCAGGCGCTGAGACTCGGAGGCTTCTACGGACCCTGCTTCCCGCGGCGGACCAGGTGAGGGGCTGGGAGTGGGGCGCGCGGTGGTGCCCCCTGGCCACTGCGATTGACTACGTGGGCCCTATCCCACTACTGGCTGCACCGGCCGGGTGCCTCTTCTGTCATACTCTATTCCTGCATATATCCAAATCCCTCCCTGGGCCGGGGCCGCTACCTGCACACGTTCAGAGTTCTGCAGATTCCTGGTCAGGCCGAGGAGCCACTTGCTGCGCAGGAACAAAGCTCCATATTGCGGCCCCCAACACATGGTCCCTGGGCAGAGCGGAGAACGGCTCCTGCCCCAATGGTGAACTCTGTTGTTGGGCGCCATGGTCCCTCCTGCCGTCACCGGCCCATCTCTCTACCAGTTGCGTCCTAAGACTGTCCCTGGCTGCCGTGGCATGCCCCGAGCTCCCCACTCCACCCTAACCCAGTCACAGCTACTTCTCTGAGGCCCAGGCACACCGTTGACATTGGGACATTGGCTCGACTATCTTCAAACAGGCTGCGACCTTTGGCTGCCTCACCGCTACTCATCTCTCCTGTATGCCTGCGCCACAACCAGACTTCTTTCCCCCGAGGGCACCGGTGGCCCAACAGACCCGGTGGCGTCATTGTTAATTGTGCTTGGGGCCCCCCTGAGACTGATCTTACCACCTCTGCTCCTTCCCCATGTGAGCCGCCTGGAACCACACCACAAGGCCACCCAGGCTTGCCCAACCTGTGCTTCATACGCTGCTTGTACGTCTCCTGAGGCCTGCTCCTCGCCAAGACTCCCATCTCACCATGTCCTCCTCTCGCTTGACCAATACGTTTTGGATGTGAGTGGCCTCCCCCCATTATTGGCCCCAGCCACATACGGCGCGACCCGCTGCAGACCCTCCCTGCTAGCCGCAGGCGGCTTGGTCACATGAGGATACCGCGTGCCCCAGCCATCACAGGACTGCTGCCCTGACAGTAATATCCCACAACCTGCAGCTTTCCCCCGGATTCCCTTGGGCGACTTGCACGACAAATGATACTACAGTCGGTACTGTCTGTCTCGGCTACGATCTGCTCACTTAGCTGGCGCTGAGACACTGGTGGGAGACCTCCGGCCCCACCTGGGCCCTCATCTCCCTCACAGCACCATCCTATCCACCAAAGTGCCCTCATCATACCTGGGCCCACACTAGCTGCAATGCCTGGCAGATCTAAGGGCGCTGCCCAGGGGGGGGCACCATGGACAAGTTTACTAAGGCGGTCCCCCGGGCTGAGCCGGCCCGTGCGTCATCACAGGACGAACCTGACCTGGCCCCTCACCAAGAGGTCGTGATGCCAGATCTCGCCTCACTAATGGAATCCATGGCTAAAATGTTCACTTCCTTCCACGAAAAAACTTGATGACATCAACGCATATGTTGCCTCCCTGGACCAGGCGGGATCAAGGATCACTGAGGCCGAGAATAGAATCTTGGTGAATGAGGATGGAATTCACACGCTCCAAGACACTGTGGCCTCCCTATCGCGGGACATGAAAAGTGTTAAAGCAAAGTGTGACTTGGAGTCTCGCTCCCGCAGAAACAACCTGCGCATTATCGGAGTTCCTGAGAATGCCCTCAAGGGGTGGATGGAAGACGCAGTGGAAAAACTACTGAAAGACCTGCTGGATAATCCTGATCTCTCACCATATTTCACAGTGGAGCGGGCTCACCGGGCCCTATCGCCACGCCCCAGACCTGGCGATATCCCCAGGCCCATCATCGCTAAGATACTCAATTACCGGGACAGAGACCTCATTCTCCGCCTGTCACGGGAGAAGGGAGACCTGCGGCTCGAGGCCCACACTATCAGGATCTTCCAAGATTTCTCACTGGCGGTGCAGCAGGAGAGGCGTCAATTCCTCAGCGTTAAGAAACTGCTCAGGGAGCGCAACGTCCCCTATGCCATCCTGTTCCCTGCGTGGCTAAAAATCACTCATAATGGCAAACTATACTTCTTCACTGTCCCAGACGAAGCGGTGAAGTTCATCGAGTTACATATACCGCTCCATGGGCCGAGGGACGACCGTGCCGCTGGCAACTAATCATAAGCAGCACGGCCCACCGTGCTATATCATGTCCACTGATCCCTGCTTTAAGATGTGTTGTTGGCAACCTCACTGTGTCCACTCAGCAATTATGGCCTCCCATCATATGTGTTTGGGCCGCAGACTAGCTCCTAAACTGTACACTCTCCTTCTCCCCCTCTTGGTTCTTGGAGCTATCCCTGTGTCCTATCCTTTCCTGCAATGTCAACCAACCAGAGTACACTCTCTGATTCCAGAGGCTGCTTGCAATACCCGTTTACCGCAGCAACACATTCGGGACAGAACATGCTGCCCCGCACCAAGCTCAAATTGCCGGCCGCACATCACCAGCGCTCCCCGTTGCAGTTGCAATGTTTGCTTTCGATTTCATTTTTTTCTTCCTAATGACTGGCCCCTGTTGGGCTGGGATGTGGGCCTACCCACGCTCGGTCTGGCCCTCCGACTTTCACCTCCCGGTTGGAGCAGGCCTAAAGGGCGACATTTGTGTTTTTGAATGGGTGGTCTGCACTGCATGTTGGGGTTGGGCAGTCAGGGTGGGGGGTGGCAAAGTTGGGGTTGGGTTAATAGTAAAAAACATGGCAGAGAGGTACACGACTTTGATTCGACATAACTGTACAAACGGCAAATGCAGAATGTGGAAAGGTAATGAATACTACTGCAGTGATGTTCTATAATGTGACTCTGTGGCCCTTAACATCATGACATGCAACATTTGTGGTCTGAGCTACTTCACCAAGGCCCGCAGGATAACTGCCTATGCCCAGAGGCATGGCACTAAAATCCTCTTTCTCCAAGAAACTCATGCCCTTGGGCGCCTAGCAACATACCTCGCCCCGACATGGGGCAACAATAGATACTATACAAAGTACTCAACCCAGTCCAGGGGGGTCCTAACTTTCATCCATAAGTCAGTCCAGTTTTCACTGCGCACCAGCCACATTGGCCCCGAGGGCAGATATGTCATACTTCATTGCTCACTCGCCAATATGGAATGCCTCCTTGTGAATACATATGCCCCCAACTTTGATGCCCCAGATTTCTTTGATGCCATCACCACCATGCTTCTGAAGTATATTGGTATTCCCATCATATGGGGCAGGGACATGAATTTAATCCTAGATAGTGAACTGGACAGATCCGGGACGGCCCGCAGAGCCCCATCACGCGCGGCCCATAGATTACACGCCCACATTAGGTCTCAAGGATGTATGGAGAGCTCACAACCAGCAGGCTACAGAGTACACCTTCTACTCATCGGTACACCATAGCCTCTCCAGGATTGATCTTTTTCTCATATCGGGCTGCATGGTGGACAGGGCCACATAGACCAAGATATTGCATTGCACATTATCGGATCACTCACCAGTAACACTTCGTATAACACTAGGACAGGACCAGCCCCCCCGCTCCTCATGGAGATTTAAGTCAGAGGCCCTCCAAGACATAGTTTTTAGAGCTGATATCCTCGCTGTCATCAACACCTTCTTTGAATGCAACAACAGGCAAGACACCTCCGATGGGGTACGTTGGGAAGCATTTAAGGTCTTCATCAGTGGGATGTGCATCTCTAGAGAGGCCGGGGTCGTCTGAGTCATAAATAGCTTACAGCAGTCGGAAACAAAGTTAAAGGAGCTTGAGAGAGAGGATGCCTCTGCCCCTTCCCCAACCACATTGGCACAGATCAGAGCGGAACTGGAAACATTCGAGACACATGCTCAAAGAGAGGTTCATTACTACGCCGCCCTGTAGTGGCCAGGAAATATGGTGAGGTGACAGGCCGGGTAGGACACTGTCCAGACTTGTCCACCCTGAGGGGGGCAGAAATCGCATTGACTGTGTCAAAGACACAGGTGGCACCCTGTGCTAGTCCGACCATGACATCCTCGAGACATTTACCGCGTTCTACATGACCCTGTATGGCCCCCAGCGAGAACACAGCCTACAAGACACGGGCGCCCTGCTAGAGCAAATCCCCATGACCCTCCTCTCCCGCGCGACTAGCGAACAACTTGAAGCCCCAATCACCCTAGACGAGATAACCACAGTCATCTCGAGCTGCCCTAGGGGCAAAGCACCAGGCCCGGACGGCCTAACCTCTGAGTTTTATCTGGAACATGTAGCCATCCTGGCGCCTAGACTCCTGGAGGTGTGGAACGAGTCACTAAGGTTGAGCACCCTACCCCAATCAATGCGCGAGGCGCTTATAACTGTGCTACCTAAGCCGGGCAAACCGCTGGACAAATGCGGCTCCTACCGACCCCTTTCCCTAATCAACACTGACACGAAAATATGTGCCAAGATTATTGCCAATAGATTCCTCCCCATTATGACCCACTTAGTTCACCCCGACCAGAGTGGTTTTGTACCCGGCAGATCCACCGCCCTCAATATCATTCGCTTATTTAACGTCTTGTCCAGAATTGATCCCAATGCAAACGCTGTGGCAGTCACACTCGATGCTCAGAAGGCATTCGACATGGTGTCATGACAATATATGTGGGCGGTGCTTCACAAAATGGGAATTGGCCCACGCATGAGATCGTATATTAAACTGCTCTACACAAGCCCCGTGGCCAGAGTCCGAGTCAACTCCAGGGCCTCGGCCCCTTTCGCTCTCCATAGAGGTACCCGCCAAGGCTGTCCGGTCTCCCCAACACTCTTTGCGCTCGCTATAGAACCCATGGCTGACAACGTTGGGGACAAACACACACGCAAAGGTATACGTCTTCGAGATACCCCCGAGATCATTTCACTATATGCTGACGACGTGCTTCTCTATATCAGAGACCCAGCTGCCCACCTGGACCCGATACTAAGGGACATAACTAAACTTGGCACTTTCTCGGGCTTTTCCATAAATTATACCAAATCTGAAATCCTCCCGCTCACCCCGACCACTAAACAGCCCCCCTGCGAATTCCCCCTCCGCTGGTCACCGAAGGGCATCAGATACCTCGGGGTGCAGGTATCCCTCACTAAAGCTTCGCTTTTGGCCGACAACTACTTGGCTGTGGCGCAGCTTGCAGAGGCCCAAATGTTGAAATGGCGCAATCTCCCACTCTCTTTGTCGGGTAGATGGTCTCTAATCAAAATGATAACTGTCCCTAAATTACTCTACGTCTTCGCTAATGTACCGATTTGGCCTGGAAAACGATACTTCAGGAATCTCCACACTGCATGCGCCCAATTCTAGTGGCACTCTGGCGCGGTCCGTAAGAAATGGCAGCATATGACTCTCTTATGAGATTGGGGGCTTCACCGCCCCCGACTTCGCTAAATACTGGACGGCCGCGCAGGCCCAACACGCCACATACTGGTACACGTTCACCGATCCTCCCCCGCATGTGAAGCTCGAGAAACTAGCAAGCGATGGAGTCAACACCCTCTCTCTCATACTCCACCATACATTTCATGCCGATGCCCCGGCTGACCCCGTAGCGGCTACTACCATGGCCTGGAAACTGATAAACTCCTAATGAAACACTAGCACGACTTGGGCTACCGGGCCCTGACTGACTTCTACCCTGAAGGGAAGTTTATCACCTCGCAGACATGGCGCCCCGGTCACCCCGGCACCGCACTGGAACTACTACAATACTATAGGTTGAGGGCGGTGTTCCGTGCCTGGTGGCCCTCATACCCCGATAAGCCCCCAGACTCGCCTGAGATTCACTACATATCCAACTCGGCTGGGGCCAGGGGGATAGTGTCCTCGCTGTACAAAATGCTGATGGCCAACCCTAAAGATGTGCCACTCACGGCACGGGATACGTGGAGTGATGAGCTGGATCTCCATATCACTGACGCAATGTGGAAGAAAATGTGCATGCACACCCGAATCACCTCTCTAAATGCCAGACATAGGTGTATACAATATAAGCTCCTGAACAGATTATACTACACACCGCATAGATTGGACAGGTTTGCACACACCCAGGCTCGCACCTGCCCTAGATGTAAGTCTCCAGCTGCAGACCACATACATATGTTCTGGTCCTGTGAAGCGCTGGGCCCATACTGAAAAGCCATAATAGACGCTCTCTCAGAAATTACAGCGTCTCATATCCCTCCAGAACTTTTAGCTATATTGTTCGGCCTGTGGGATAACCCTGAATTGAGGAAGGTGTCCAGGTTTCTGAATGTGGCCACCATAGTAGCCAAAACATGCATACTACAATGTTGGAAGCACCAATTTCCCCCTCCCCCCCCTTCATTTGAGATGTGGTTGGGGGCCCTCACCTGGACTCAAACGTGCGAGGAGGACTGCATCAATACCCTCCCGCTGACCTCTCGCCCCAAGAATATATGGACGGAATTCTGTACCTATTTGAACAACAAGGATGACTTAGAACTACTGTCTTCCCCTCCTCCTGGTGAAGTAAACTAGCCCATTGTTGTGCCGCATAAATTGATATAATTGTATGTCTGCCATTGCCGGTATTTCCCACGTATTGCATTGCCATCCATGTAGCTGCTACCTTTTTTTCCTCCCCCTGCATTACCTTGTGCATTGTGTTGATTGTCTGTTCTTTCGTCATGCCAATAAAGAAAAGTTTTAAAGTGGCCGCAGCGTCCGCGGAGAGGAAGTGTAGCTACCGGCGGGAACTGAAGTGTGCGCACAGCTTGTGGTTGAAGGAAAGCCAGCAGGCGGAGCCCAAACTGAACAGTTCAGCTGCCAGGAGGGAATTCCAGGGACCAGTGAGTGAAGAGGGAAAGTCACTCGAACTGGGGCACTCCTCGGGTTTAAGGGAAGCGAGACGAATGCCGAACGCCTAAAACAGCATGCGCATAATGAAACAAACCCAAAGCTACGGGTTGGGAGAAAATTAAGGACATTATAATATGTAAGCGGCAAAGTAAACGATCACCAATATTCAATACCGAACTGCATGAAAACCTCTTGGGCAAAGCTACGACCTGATGACAAATGAATGTGAAATTCAGATATTGCCTGTGAAAGCGAAGTCCGAAACAAGAAAGCAAGTGCGGAAGATTGCAAGAGAGTATGACGCAAGGTGGTAAAGGAATAAAACCACCACAAACTGAACTTTGTGCATGAATACAGTGTGGCAAGGCCAAAGACTGGCAAACGATATGTGGCACAGGGTAGCAAAGCCAAGAGGCTGACAAGGAGAAGCCAAGTGAGTCAACATTCACACACAGGCAGATACAGAAGAACCTCTGTGTGCTAGAGAGCCTATGGTTCCTGGTTGCGGGTCCTGTAATGGGTGGACCGTTTGGTCTGATAACTGCGCCTAGACCAGGGAACTCACCATTGTGAAAGCCAAAGACATTGTTGAAAAAACCTAAGATGGAGCAATCTGATTGAACTGTTACTCAAATCCAAAAGGAGCGTAACGTTGATCTGGAGTTGTTTTGAAAATTGAGAGACTGAGACTAAGTATACTTTGGCAGGTTGAAGTCTTGGGGAAGGGATACCAGCGACTTAATAAGGATGGTAACCCCAAGACCCTTTTTGGAACTGCGTTGAAACTGCGCTGCCTTTAACCCCGACGATTTGTGGAACTTTCTTGCACTTGGGAAGGGGAACTGAAAAGTAAGCTCGGAGCAAGAAGAAGCTCAGAACTTTATTTTGATCACCATTTCTTTTATTGCTGACACCCCTACACATTGTTTAGCTTTAGTTGTGAGGGCAATGATAGGGTTTGAACACACAGACTTTTAAGTTGAACTTTCTGACTCAGACTTTCCTTAACTTTAAGGTAGGGAAATCCCACCTTAGTATAGGGAAAGTTAGGCCTTTATCCATCCTGGATCCTTAATAAAGCAATTCTGTTTGAACTTGAAATCTGTTGTCTGTGTCTTGCTTCATGATGCTGTAACAATATATAGAGAAATAGTTTGCTTTTGTATTATACCCAATGCATGTTCATACAAAAAATTTCAGTACAAAGAACCTAGTTCTTGGTCTCATTTCCAGCACAATTTCAGGTGGTTTTCTTTGGAAAGAGGATGCAGCTCTAAATACAGCATCATTTTTAAAAAGGCACATGCTCGCACTCCATACCACTGACTCATGGAGCTCAGACTCCAACTGCCTTAGCATTAACCAAATTGGCATCAATTCATTTAGTGCAGAAGACATAGTACAGAAAGCTGTGAATTGTTCAGTGATGATCGGAATGCCTCAACTTTTGTAAGTGATGAACAATTTGCTGGAATGCCTGACGCTATGGAAGAGCTCAGAAAAGTGTTGATGGCCCGCCTAACATGCAAATGGTGTAGGGACCTTTTCGTTTAGTCTGAGGGATTTGGGAAGAATCTTGTTGGGGAAAATAATGTGAGCGGTATTGTGGAATTTTATAACAGTGTTGGGAAGAAATGAGGGGTGGCTACTAAGCATCACCTTTTTCTTATGAAAAATAAGGACCACTTTCTCTAAACAAGGAGGAAGTAAGTGCAATCAACCATGTAGTTCTCCAAGTAACCAACTTCAACTCAATGTACGCCATGAGCTCAAAGGAAGAGAGAGCCGTGTCTGTTCACACAACATTGAGACCCCACACATGTGAGCGGTAGAGAGGCAGATTATTGAGGGTTTCAAGGAGACTAGACTGGTTGTGGAAATGATGTATGACCACTGGATCCCTGAGGGAGAAACTTCTGTATTGAATTAACAAATGCCAGTTCACTCACTTATCGAATGGCCAGTAGGAGTCCTACTGAAAGGAAGTGGAACACTTTTGTGCTGCCTAAAGCATTTTAAGGTTGTCATTGGAAGAGTGAAGATGACCAGGTTGCATGTTCTTAAGAATTAATCGGCTAAGGGCATAATAGTAAGGAAGAAAGGAATAATCACATCACCATGGCTGATTTTGTTTTGGGAGAGGCACAGGGGGGAGATCTGACAGATGAAAAGAAGTCTGAACCAAAATTTAGTTTGAGCTATTGGAATGTGGTTTCAAGAATGGTTGTCTCAAATGGTGAAACTCATTGCAACTAGTGGGAGAGTAAAAAAAAGCATAAAGGAACAGTACGTCCAAAAGCAAGATGAAGACTTCCCCCGAAGTAGTCTCCATCGTGCCCATTCATTAAGCACACATAATGTACTTCTTTGTTGCAAATAGATCTGTAAAAAGGGTGACCTAAAGTCTTAAGAAATTGCTTGACCAGTATGTTCCCATTTGTTGGGTTTGTTACACTTGTCTCAGGGAGTCCCTTCTGGTGTTCAGCTATAATGAAGGCAGCAGGAAGTATCCCTTGAGAATGGGCTCAATACCACAGCTGAAGAACCATGGTGCAAAGGAGGGGGATTGAAGGCCTTGTTGTGTGTCCATTTATTACATAGCTGTCCTGTTGCAATGAGGATCAGCACCCTGTCTCTGATCCATTGAAGGATACATGACAGAGTGGCATCTGTTATGGATAAAGATCGCTCTATGGAGTCAAACAGAACATATGTCTTCCGGAGACCACCATACTTGCCAGACTGCCTGAGTGATGGGCACTAAGGCTGATGGTCTGAAAATGCTGCTTCCAACTGCCTGCTTGATGCAGCTTGGTGTTCTGTATCCGGGTCTGTCGGAAGGGAATCTCCAGAACACATGATGACATGGGACCCTGGACTCTCTGAAAGAACAGGGACAGAGGTCTTCTGGGTGATTTTGTTGCAGACATTGGTAATGACCAGGATAACTTGCAGATGAGGAAAGGCACAATTGTTCATTCCATAGGAAGCTGATCCTTTGGGACTGGGTCAGGAAACATCTTCAGGTTAACTGATGAGCTCAGTAGGACTGACTGGGTCAGGACACCATGCAGGTCTGTGACGGGCCCCTCCAGACTGGATGGCCTTATTAGCCAGTTGTCCAAAGACAGCTAGGGTGAGGAAAGGAGGCAGCATCTGCATGACCTTTTTATAAAATGTTTTAGGACATGTGGAGGGCAGAAAGTAAGACTGTTTGTAGAGAGTGGCAATCTGCTGCCATGAAGTATAGGAACTGTTGATGAGTGGCTATAATAGGTTTTACCGCATATAGCCAGTCCTCCACCAGCAGTGACAAGAGAATTTGTGCAAGGGTTACCATTTTGAGCTTTTCTGTTGGAAGACCGAGCTCAAACTGTGACGGGTCCATGGTGGTAACTGGACCCACAGTGTCTTTCTTCTCCACCATGAAGGGTCTAGTGTAAAATGCCATCTGCAGCAGCTTCTAGACTTTGGCTCTGGGGTGTTTTGAGAGTAATTGAAAGAGGAGAGAAGAGACAAAGGATGAAAAAGAGGGAGCTGAAGGCCCTTGCTCAGCGTTCAAAGAATTCACTGGTCCTCCAACATGAAATTCAATTTTTCTATGAACATTTTCTTTCACTTGAGCATGCTGTGAACCAACATTGTCTGCCAACTTTCTGACTTTGGTTGGAGGAGTATGTGCCAGCAGCCTGCTGTTGTTTTATGCCACTCTCAAAGCTGGAATCCAAAAGCCCTGTCCTGCAGGGATGGGGATCAGTCCACATTCAGTACACAGGGTCAGGAGAGGGTTAAGGAGAAGGTTTTGTGGTCACTGTTAAGAATTTAGCAGATAAGGTGGCTACCTCCTTTTGCAAGATCAACCATCTGTGGATGATTGGTAGAGCTGTGATACTATGGCTACTGGCCTAGTACCAAACAACCCTTATTGGAACCGTTGCCTTTTGTCATGAAGGAGATAATTTGCAAATTGCACAATGTCTTGCCAAAGGTTTAGATTACAAGATGCCAAGATGGTGTCAGACTTACCCTATCTTGGGGATATCACTGTTTTGAAACGTTATCTTTCCAATGTTATTCATCAGTTCTTAATTCATGCCAAAAGGAGGCCCTAAAAGGCTGAAAAGCCCTCCCTCCTCATCCAGAGATGCCGCCATCCCAGAAGATTGTGCTTGGGGTTACCAAGCAAGCCAAATCTTCTTGCACAGGAGAGGACCATATTTAGCCTCGAACTTCCATGTTGATGTGGCCAATGGAGTGGGGTTTCTCACCCTGTGTTTCCTACTTTAGGAAGTCTCCTGGGTGCGGTTCACCAGTCCTGTATATTATGGACATGAGGGCAAATTGCAACATTACTGTTTTAAATACAAGTTTTCCAGACAATTTGAAGTTTGTTTATACACAGCATTGTCGCATGACAGGCTTCTGTTGAAGGTGGTCATTCTATCACCTGTGCCTTGTGTGATGCACAAATCATTGCTGTGCTTGCTCCGGGTGCCGACCCTCAGACCAAGCAAAAAGTATCTTGCACTTTTCATGTTAGAGGGGCATGAATTCGGCTCTACACAGCTTCTGAACTTCAGACATTTCAGCAGATTGTTACGGATGCCATGGCAGGAGGAATGGATGCCACAAGCAGGTGATGAGGCTGCAGTGGAAGTTTCTGCCACATCCATTGCCCTTTACCCGGAGGAGGCGGATGATTAGTAGGTGCCATAAGTGAGGAGGAAGGACTTCCTTAATGATACAGTATCTTTAGGTAAAGACTTCATAGACTGCTTTGTCATTAAATCGTTTTTACCCCAGATCGTTTCCTTCTGCCCAGAGACCAGCCCCTGGATCGGGACATGTCTAGCTGTGAGGTATTGCGTATGGTGGCCAACGATGGCTTCAGGTGAAGGCACCAGACTGTCTGGTGGGCGTTGCAGCAATGAGTAGGTATGGATGGAAACCAGGCAAAGAAAGTGACCTTAGAGCACACGTATCAGGCCTTTAAGTCTGCCTCTTTTAGTGACAGATTTAGTGTAGACTGTGTTTTTCAAAGGGGATGCCTCACAGGTCCCACTAAAGAAACAATGTGGCCAGGCTGTGTGGGCTTTCAGGCCTAAAACACAACTCCTGAAACTGAGGATTTTGGTGGGCTTGGCTCCAAAGGCCTTTATGTTCCCCTTTTGTGTTCCCCTGCAGTATGCCATAGGCCTGGATATGCGTATGTGAAAAGGCAAAGGAATTCAGTTAGGCCCAAGTGGTCATGTTGCGCCGTCAGGTGGTCTGAATAGGTAGCTGGGTCACAGGCAGTGCATGGATTAATTATGCGTGTAGGCCAAACCACCGCAGAAAGGTTTCAGGATCACGGGAGAAGATTTCTGCCGATTTCCTGGGCAGGTCCCAATGATAAATCCAGCCTGCCCTGTAGAATCTCCATTCACTTCAGCTGTGAGGCCAGAATTAAACTGATGAAATGGCACTGCAAGGGGTTAGCGGTAGCAACACAAAACACAGAATTGGAGCTTGATGGTATCTTTGTTCACCCTTGGTGGAGCATGTGCGGCGGGAGCACAAACTGAGGACCCCACCCCTTCTGAGATGGCCATGCTCAGGAATGAGTGGCATGCCAGGGAAGCCTATGCAAACAAATAGAAATAAGCCCTTCTCAGCCGTCTTTTGTGAGAAACCAATTTGCCAAATGCAAGCCTGGCTTTTAGGGTGTAAAAAGAGAACTTGGCACAAAGAGCTAACAAAGCCAGTGATGGTCTGACTGTAGGCCCTCCAGATGCAGTTTCATTGAATTTTCTTTCGGAGGAGTGATTGCAACATAGGCATCACTTACATGTAGGACATAAGATGAAAAACCTATGAGGGGAAATGCCAGAAAAATAATTTTGGTGCAATGTTCAAAGAACCACTATTCTAACATCTGCCGCTTCCTGGAGGAACTTGACCTCATTGTCCTCTGTTCTACTGAGACCTGGTTCACGGCCAGCTCTGTCACAAACTATGACACTATCCTCCCTGATGGCTACAAGATTCTTTCCGCTCCCAGGTCTATCCGTTCCGGAGGGGGTGTAGCCCTGATCTTCCCTGAGTGGATCCCTGCCTCTGTCATCCTTATGCAGACCTATGCCTCTTTCAAATGCCTCGTCTGCAGGCTCTCTCGCTCTCTCTCTCTCTCTCTCCTGGCCATTCCTTTACTGTGGCTACCATCTATCGGCCACCTGGTCAGATCTCTGCCTTCCTCTGAGTGGGCGGACCTCCCCTCTTCCCTCCTGGTCTAAACCATTCAACTCCTCCTTCTTGGAGACTTCAACATCCACCTGGATGCTTCCTATCCTTCCACTGCACTCTTTTGCAACCTCTGCGACTCTCTCACTCTCTATTCTCCCCTCTGGCCCGACTCACTCTGCAGGGCACACTCTTGATGTTCTGATCTCCCCTGACCTCCCCCTTTCGATCCCTCTCACCACTCCTCTCTCCTGGAGTGATCACTTTCTCCTTTTCTCCCATCTTACCCTCTCTACCCCTCAGACCAAGTCAACTCCAGCACTGCCACCTACCTTCACGGTTATTCGACCCATGAAGCGTGTCAGTTGAGGCCTTCGCCACCATATTCTGCCCCCTTCTCCCCCTTTGGCTGACTCACACCCTGACACAGCCCTCTCCATGCTCCACACTGCTATATCTGACACTCTCAATGTTCTTGCCCCTGTCATGAGGATCCACTTGAAGCCCAAAGCTAAGTGCAACTCCTGGTAAGACTCAGACCTCGTCACCCTCAAATGCATGTGCAGGGTGGCTGAGAGGAAATGGCGTGCATCCGGTACAACCTCTGACCAACTGGCCTACCGGCTGCTCCAAAGGCAATATCGGCTCTCGGTCCAGACCAAGAAAATAGCCCACATCCAAGCCTACGTCTCTGCGGCATCTAACAACTCGGCCAAACTCTTCAAAATCTGCAAGGAGCTGGCCAATCCTGCTGCAGTCTCTACCTCTCCTGTCCCCTCCCAGGCCCTCTGGATGGACCTGGCTTCTCATTTCATCTCTAAAACTCAGGACATCCTGTCATCTCTCTGCTCCCTCCTTTCCTGTCACTCTCTGTCCAGCCTCCCATGGCCCTCCTCCTGTTCCCACCTGTGATGCTAAAAAACGTGGTCATCTTCGACTCCACACTTTCCTTCTCTCCGCACACATCTGACGTCTCTAAGAAGTCACTACCAGCTGCACCTCCTCTGAGGTATTCTTCCTTTCCTTCCCCCAGAAGCTCACTGTCTCCAGAGCCCTGGTTCTCTTTAGGCTGGACTACTGCAGCAACCTTTTTCTAAATCTGCCTGCCTCTACTCTCCGCCGTCTGCAACCCATCCAAAACAGGACTGCAAGACTTGTCCTTGGCCTCAAGCCCAGGGATTGTATCTCTCCAGGACTGAAATCTCTGCACTGGCTCCCGGTGGCGGCGAGGATTAAGTTCAAAACCCTCTGCATTGTCCACAAGGCCTTCCCGGGTCTGGGACCTCAATACCTTCAACTCGCTCTTCCTAAATATCTTCCCACTCGAGCTCTTCGCTCATCCACTTCCAACTCCCTCAGGGTCAGTCGCTTCTCCAAGCAGTGAGTTGGTGGTAGATCTCTTTCCTCTGCTGGGCCTCCCTCTGGAACAGCCTCCTGGCCTCTTTGAAACTTGAGCAGAACCATCTCCAGTTCCGGAAGCACCTCAAGACCTTCCTCTTTGCTTCTGCTTTCTCTCCTCCTCTCCCCTGCTGGCTGAATCTGAAACTCCACTGGTTACCTAGCTATCCCCTGATATTGGTCCCAGATCCCCTCCACGCCAGTTGCACACCTGCACTGCTCCCCATGGCAACCCTTGCACTTGATGACTGTTCTGTATCCCTACAGCCGCGACTAGCACTTGACCCCTGATGTCTGCACTTACCCTTGCGCTTGCCACCTGCTGGCCGCACTTTTAATTATTGTCTTATTTATTACCTTACTGTTATCCTATGTACCGCACTATCCTCTCCCCTTTCCCTTCGCACTTTTCCCCACCTCCTCCCCTGCACTTGCGCGATCTCAATGACACCTGGCCTAGTAGGATCACTGTCTCTTGTCTTCCCTCTGTATCCCCTCCCTTGCCTCGTCGTGCCTTCAAACACTTGTGTATAGGCGCGTTATAAATGCCATATCATATCAGAGCTTTAGTCCCATCCATGCAGAAAAAGGGACTAGTGTTTGGGGGCAATTGTTTGAGGGGGAGGTGCTGTCCGCAGGCATGCCCACCCATCCACCATGCGTGTGTGTGTGTGTGTGTGTGTGTGTGTGTGTGTGTGTGTGTGTGTGTGTGTGTGTGTGTATATATATATATATATATATATATATATATATATATATATATATATATATAAATAATCAATGAACAAACATTGTTAAAGGGACGTTATGGTTACAAGTAAAACTGAAAAACCTCAGAAATTCGCGAGTTATGGTAAGCTAAGCAACCATAACTCGCGCCACCACCGTACACTGCTTAGATTAACACCCAGGACATATAAGGGGTTGTGTTTATAATGTTGGTAACAAGATGTCAGGAGTGATCGGGAGACCTATCTTGAACTACTTAAATTATTAAAGAATGTACTCATCTAAACAACATTGTATTTTGAGTGGTGTTAATACAGGAACCCAATCATATATAAACATAGGCAATGGCTGCAGCATGCATCATAGAAGTACAATATTTATAATCTTGTAATTTTGGAAAGTACAATAATGAATGCTACCTTATGCGAGTTTTGAGTGATGTTAAACATGTAATAACTAGCTAACAATACAAGACTTACTACACTTTTGCTAGTACAAACAATACATATGAAGAATCACAATGCATACAAATCTAAGGCACATACAGGGAAACTAAAGTAAGGAAGAAAGAAACGGCATCATCAGAAAATGTTAATAACATTAAAGTTTATCTTCATGTATACAAATGAAATGTGTGTTTGAGGCCTGCTTATTTCCCCATGTATGTGCACTATGTGAGACTAAACCATATGGACCGTACTTTAAGAACATATGACAAGGTTAGCGTCTAGATACAAAACCACCTGGCCTAGATATGTCAGTGAACAAAATCAAATGGCCCAGATATGTGATGTCATCAATGACATTTGTGATGTCATCTTTGATGTCCTGGGTGTTGGTCTTAGCAGTTCATAGTTGTGGCGCGAGTTATGGTTGCTTAGCTTACCATAACTTGCGAATTTCTGAGGTTTTTCGGTTTTACTTGTAACAATAACGTCCCTTTTAACAACGTTTTTTCATTGAATTTCATAGGTTTTATCAGTGCAACTTAACCATAACGTCCTTTTAACAAAGTTTTTTTCACTGAGTTTCATGGGTTTTTACCAGTGCATGCTATTTTCCTACAACTTAATAATATCATACTTACCCCAACATAGCAACATTTCTGTCCAATTTACAATGTCTCACCTTAAAATTCTGCCATTTCCCACCTTCTAGCATCATTTTGAACTCTTGTATACAGTTTTTGCAACTTTCTCAACTGTTTTTGCATCTGTCGATGTCCGCAAATGTCTGATATCATCACAGACCTTCCGCACAGTGCCACGTGACCATGCGCTCGCACGCAGCATGATGACGTGTCTGCGAAGGCGTCCGCACTTCGGAATCGGGTCCATGCTTGGAAGACTGTTTGGAACTGCATTTTTCGACTGATCTAGGAACTTTCAAGCTCAAAATGCACCCTTGCACAGCTCCTACACCTATACTTACTCATTATCCATTAACAATGTAGTGCAAAGCACATACTTGGAAGAATATTAGTTAAACTGCCATTTCTCTTAAAAATGGCATCAGATATTGCCCTCCCTCCTCCCCAAGAGCCACCACCACCACCATCATTACCAACTGGAGGACCTACACAACAGAAAAAGCGCAGTACTTCCAAAGACAATGAAGAGGAGGTAGAGGACATGCCTACCTCTAGCACCCAGAGAGAATCATGGGTGTGGCAGTTTTTTACCACTGTTGGGAGTGTACCAAAGGCTTAAGATACCACGGTGAAATGCACAAAGCGGAAACCCAGGGGTTTGTCCTACAGCGGGACGCCTGAATAACTTTTACCACATAGCCGGTCCCAGGTGGACATGGCCACTTTAACACAATTTTTCATCCACAACAGGGGATAACAGCCCGGCAGCCCAGGTTATCGGCCCAAGCGAAGTGTGTTTGTGTGCGCCCTGATGTCTGCGGGCTTTAGTGTGTTATAAATAAATAATGAGGACTCCTGACCATTATCTTCCACTGCAGCCTCTGGAATGGGGGATAAAGGCCATTGGCAACCCTGGTTCCCAAAGCGGGAAGCCAGGGTGCTAAAAAATAGATTTCTCTTCCTACAGTAGTTTTCCAAGATGGCCACCATGGAAAGAGAAGGCGGAGCTTCGTATAGAGCCCCTCTTCCCTTTCTATGGCAGTGTGCAGAACCCTATGACCATATTTCCACAAGCACATTTTTTTTCCCTTTCAAACCTATCCTACTTTCGCATAACTTTACCACACAGCTGGTCCCAGGTGGACCTGGCCACTTTAACACCATTTTACGTCCCTCATGGTCATGGCCAGTAGCCAGATTGTCCGCGTCATGACCTTATGCCATGACCCAGACACTCTGGCTACTGCCCACGGCCACAGGCTATACCTCAGTAACCAAAGGTATAGGACTATTTTTTGTACCTACATTATGACATAAAAAATTGGCACATTTGCAAAACCATGCTTTAATGTCCTTGCCAATGCTCCTCACCAGTTTGCTCGAAATCCGCACATGTTTTATTTTTTCAAAAGTGTCAAAATGTATGTACATACAATAGTCATATAACTTAGCCCCCACTTAACAAAATCCATTCAGTCTTTACACAAACATTGAAGGTTGGGTCTGTAATCTTTCTCAAAACATTTGTCCACATTCGTCAAATAGCAACAAAGTTATAAGCCATCTAAAAATGTTGAGACCCCCCCTCTAATTTCGCCCCCTCTTGAGAAAATCCCACCAAACTTTAGAAACCCATTTTTATCTAGATCCAAAATCGTTTTGCCAAATATTGTGCAGATTCGTCAAATGACACCACATTTATACGCCTTTACAATATTTTAGGACCGCCCTCTAATTTTGCCCCCTCTTGACCGAATCCCACAAAACTTTGCAGAATTATTCAGTATTAGGTCTAGAATAAAATTGCAAAATTGCATGCAGTTTCATTGCGTGGCGCTAAAGTTATAAGCCATCCAAAAACTGCTTTTCTCCAACCCTGCAATGCAGAAATAGGTACAGATGTCCTAGGACATCTGGAGTGTTCGCGGACTGTCGGAGATGAAACAACCCATGTTTTGGATTCTTATGGCCATATCCCATCCCATCCTCATCCCCCCACATCCCCCCCACCTCCCCAGAGATTGTTTGTTGAGTTTGACAAGTGCAAGCATCGTCTGTCTAAAAACATTTTGCCCATATGCCTAGTTCTTAATGTTGTCATGCCCGGGCAAAATAATGTAATGTGCTTTGTTTCCTTCACCCCCGTATCGGCACAGAACTGACACCCCACATTTCTTGTAAAATTTGCTTAGTAGGGTATAAGTTCATCCAAAATTACATGAACTGGGATATGTACCATGGACAGGGGAATTTGGCAAGATATTTAGGAAGACAGTCGAAGGATCTGTCCTCGCATTTCAGAGCTGCCTGCAAGGAATGAGTGTTTTTATCCTCTAGGGTCCGAAACCAGTCATGTTGCCACAGCCTCTTTGTCACCTTTTCTGGGTTGTTAATCAGTACCTCTGGGTTTGTTTCTAGATCTTTTTTTATCAGCTGGCAACCCCTCCTCCACTGATCCCAGAGGTCAGCCCTCACTTTCTTTAGCACACTCTCCAAAATTTGGTATGGGGGAGGGAGGGCGGGACATGGCATCGTACATTTACGATACTGAGCCAGCATCTTCCAGACAGTTCTTGCATAGATGGAGATTAGACCTAGCTCTTATCTAATCGCTACAGTTGGAACTAGTTTGGGAAGCCACAATATTTCTTCCAGAAGCTCCCTTCCAACGATGCCCATTGTCCCCAGGGCATAAATAAAAAACCCCCTGCACCATATGTTAACACAGGGAGGACCTTTAATTTGTAGAAAGTCAGCACCGGTTGAATTGAGAACTTGCCATTATTTTCTGTGAATGAGCTTAGCTTGAGCTGTCATTGTTTTCAGTTTAGATTTCAGACCCAGCTGTCGAGGTTCATCTATTGCACTGCAGTTTGTTAGAGCCCACAAGTATGTCACTGAGGAAGTCCGCGCCAAAGGATTCCGTTCCATATGCCACTTAAATGTCGACTTTCCTCTTTTCGAACTGAAGATAACGATGTTTGTTTTCAGTGAGTTGATCGACAACCCGTTCTTGGTCATATATTCTTGGAGGCCCTCCAAACTTTGCTACAGCCCAATCGACCTTAAGTCATTCAGAACCAGATTGTCTGCATAGAGGATCCTTACTAATCTTTGATCACTGATCAACAGAGGGAACGCTCTCACCTTGTCCAGGCGAGAATATATATATATATATATATATATATATATATATATATATTATAGACTTGTGGATCGGCTTAGGACTAAATGGTTTGCATGGGCCAACATCTAGTGGAAATTGCAGAGTATTGCACATGAAGTTTTCGAAGTTCGAAAAAGGAGGTCGATGGGGCGTGACTGTAATAGTATCCCCAGTGTGACGTACCCTGTACCCATGATCACGCGTCAACGTCCCGCAGATCATTTTTTCCGCTATTGTAGCAAGTTCTTATTTCGCTTAGTCCGCAGCTGTGAGCTACTTAAAATCATCCAAACATCTCTTGTCAATTGCGTTTGACGCACTAATTCGACGACTGATCCCCAGAGCATCTCGACAGCTGATTCCGGCTTCCGAAACAGACGTCGGTTCCGACGACGGGCTTTGGCCTACATCTGGCTTCGGCCTAACCAGTAGGGAGAGTGGGGGGGGACTGATCCTTTTACTTAGAGAATGCATACCCCCTTTTCCTGTCCCTACTACTTTTGCTTTGTTGCCTCTTTGTCCACATTCCACTATGGAGCGCACCTTCTTTAAGTTTTGCCCTAAGTGCAACAGAAAATTCCTGTGGGTAGAAGAACACAGAGCTTGTAACCACTGCCTTCCATGTGACCACGAATCCTGCTGCGCTGCATGCAAGCTCTTTAAGCCCAAGACACTAAAAGAGCTCATAAACAAGCGGCGGACAGCATACACCATATCAGCCGAGTCGAAGACCGCCATAGGGACTGAGGCAGACCACAAAGGCTGAGGCAGCTGAGACTCTGATTTGGAGCTCCAAGACACCACAGTGAAACAGTCTATTTCCTGCACGCCTGTCCCCAGCCTCGAAAGGCAGTCGCAGCACGCTGCTATGCGGAAGGCCTCTGGCGACGTCGTTGTGTACACACACACACTCTTCCTCCCATGAACACACTCACCCAAGCCATCTGTCGCTGGAGGCAGCGCGCCGTCGGTTGGTGCCTTTTGGCCGACCGACCGAACGCCAACCATGCCCGCTGTGCTTCCGCCTACGCGCTTACCACAAGGTGATAATGCAGACACTCTGGTGAATGGCGTGCTAAACACTGCTCGACGGCTGAAGTGGAGACTCCAAACAGCAAAAAACATGTTTTCACTTGGATAAACACCATAAGTATCCCTCTGCTCAGGGTAAACAGGCCTCTGGACACTATGAAGATGAATCCTCACCTGTGGCTTCCACCCTCAACAGAAAGAGCCCTAGAGAGAGCCCCAAGGACACACCCAGCGCCGACTGCCCAGCAGAAGCATCTCCTGTGGCCCCAAGTTCACCCCTTGGGCACCAAGATCCATCCTGTCTGCTACCCTTTGGACCTAAACACAGTTTGAAGACACCATGAGGGAAATGTCATTCTTTGTGGACTTTATGAGCAAGTTGCCCACTCCTTCAAAGCCTGCTGAGCAGCCTCCTACACCTCTTCCTGTGTTGGTAGCACTCTCTCTTTCTAACCCAGCCCTGCCACCCTGGGAGCCCTCACAGGAATCTCTTTATGGAGATGTGCAGTCCACACACGCTGACCAGGACATGTGGGTGGATGTTCAAGATGATCTGGTCACTCTTCTCCTATTGCAGACCAACCTCTTTACAATGAGCTGCTGGAAAAGGCTGCTCACCATTTTGGCACGGACACAGAGGAATCCTGTCCAACAGGGACTGACTTCGTGGAGGATATCCTCAACGAGAAAAAAACAATTAGCGAGACTATACCTCCCATGGAGTCGATCAAGAAAAGGGTCTCTCCATCCCCGTCTGCCCCTTCCCTTACTAGAACGGTCAACCCATGGGTGGAATAATCTTTCAGGCCGTCTCTTTCAGATCCCCTCTACATTAGGAGTCGCGTCAAACCAGTCTCTCTGGAGGTGACCACTACCAGAAAGAGACCTGCTGTTCCACTCTCAACCTCCTAGGCACCTCCCAACAAGGAGTCCAAGAGACTATACACGCTAGGTAAGCAAATCGCGATTTCTGCTGCGTACTACACTAGAATAGCAAAGAATACCACCTTCCTTACGAGCTACATCAGCACCCTGTGGGATGAGGCTTCAATGCATCTGGACTCAATACTGCAACCGGCTTGCTCCCACCTTCTTAAAATCGCCACTGAGGATAAACCGGTCTCCTAAAACATTCTATGAAATGTCTTGGATTCTGCGGACACCCAAGGAAGGGTGATTGCAGAGGGAACCCACCTAAAAAGACGTTCCTCGCTTAGAGACTTAGGGGTTAAAGCCAGAGACACAGGTGGCCCTGATTAACATGCCCATCGAGGAGGGTCTCCTCTTTGGCAAAGCTGGCGACGAGCAGCTAGAGACCGCTAAGAAGGAGCATGAAACCATCAGAACCCTTGGTCAAATTTACAACAAGCCCTTCTTCCTAAGGGGAGCATTCAACACACGCCGAAACTTCCGAGCTCAGGGAAACCAGGCCAGGCCAGTGTAAGCACATCTGGTGCCTCCTTTTACAGTCCACATGTTCAAACGTCCAATCAATACCAGCAGCGTGGGTTTCTCCACGGGAAAGGACAAGGTAGAGCTGCAGACTCTAGGGGCCCAGCAGCCCCTGTCTCGAATTGACGTGCCGATCCACGTTCCCTCCTATGCATCCTCAGTTGAGGCGCATAATACTCCTTCACCCAGCAATGGGAGGGAATATCGTCAGACTGCTGGGTTCTAGATGGTGGCCAAAGGATACTCGGTGGAGTTCCTCGAAACACCTCGCCACCATCCACCTCGTATAGTACGAATGCCCTCCGAATTCCTTAACATCTTCAAGGTGGCAATTGAAATCCTACTACAGAAAGGAGCCATTGAGCTGGTGCCCTTCATGGAACAAAATCAAGGCCTTTATTCAATGTACTTCCTTGTTCCAAAGAAAGATTTAACAATGGGTTGAGTGCTGGACCGGTGCCCTGGAAAACAGATATATCAAACCCCAAAAGTTCAGGAGGACAACTGGGATTACATCAGCCCCCAGGGTTTTCACAAATGCCTAGCAGTGGTGCCCGCCCACTTGCGAAGGGAGTCCATTCCAGTGTACATTTACATAGACTGGCTAATTACCAGGTACTCTTCCCCAGAGGTGCCTTCAAACCATGCAGCAAACTATCAATCTACTGTTCCAATTGGGCTTCTCCATAAATGAAAAGAAGTCAAGTCTAGTGCACAGCCAAGTAAAGCAACTTCTGGGGGCACTTATCAAAACAAACGTCGGACTAGTCTACCCCTCAGAAGAGAGGTTCCAAAACATGCTGTTTGAAACACCTCACTACGTAACGGGTTGTCAGGTGATTGTACAAAAGGCAATGCGCCTGCTGGAAATGGTTTCCTGCATCTAACTAGTGCCTCACGCAAGACTGCATCTGAGTTCAATGCAAGAATGGCTAGCGAAACAATGGTCGCAAGCAAGCGGGTTGTGGGACGATCTAGTGGTTGTTTCACAGCCTCTGGTTCAATCGCTACAGTGGTGGAACAGAAACAATCTGCTAAAGGGATAGCCTTTCCCCACACCAGCAATTCAGGCCACTCTCACAACAGACACGTCTATAACTGGGTGCAACGCTTACTTCCTGCATCAAACTGGTCTTGGCTTGTGTACACTGGCGCTAACCAGGAAGCGCATCAACCTTCTGGAACTACTAGCGATTCTCAAAGCACTTCAAGCCTTCAAGACTCAGCTGGTGCACAAAACAATCGTAGTCCTCACGGACAGTACCACAGCCATGTTTTATGTAAACAAAGGGGGGGAGGACACATTCTCCAGGGCTGTCCAAACTAGTCCAGAACATCTGGCTGTCGGCACTGCATCACATGTTCCTAGTGGCTCAACATCTTCCATGGGAACTCATTTCCCTGGCAGACGTACTAAGCAGGAGTACAAGCTATCCTCCGAGCACGGATGGCAACTAAACACAGACGTGCTAAACCATGTCTTCTCAAATTGGGGTGTTTCCAGAGATGGACCTTTTCGCGACTTTGGAAAACATGCGATGCCAAGATTACACGTCCAGTTTCCCCCAGAAAGGATCCAAGAGGAATGCACATCTGATGAACTGGTCAGGGAAATTTGCATCCGCTTTTCCCCTGACACCTGTTCTTAACAAAATAGTCCACAAGCTACAAGTAACACTGATCCTAATAGCTCCAATGTAGGCACGCCAGACCTGGTTGTCACACCTGCAAATGATGGCCCTGTGTCCTCCAATTAAACTATCCTGCACAGGCAAGCTGTTGATCCAGAATCAGGGCACAACGCTGCACCCATGCCCTCAAAAGCTGAACTTGGAAGCTTGGCTCCTGAGGTCATAGAATTTGGTCACATAAACTTAGACCAGAGATGGAAATACTCAGAGATGCATGCAAGCCTAACACAAGGCACTGCTATTTTAACACATGGACATGTTTTGTGTTATGGTGCAGAACCTGGTCTCTTAATCCAACAGACTGTTCACTGTCCAACATAGTCATAGTCAACTACCTACTGTACTTACTTGACTCAGGATTGGTTTTTAACTCACTCAAAGTACACCTGGCGGCCCTAAATGTAATACTCACAAGGCTCATGCCCCCCCCCTTCAAGCTATGCACAAAGCCAGTCTTAAACGTCTTGCATATAAGCCGGCCTTCTCTAATAGCCATTAGAAGGGTTAGTTAACTACAAGCTCTGCCAGTACAAAACCCCTCTGTAGTAATAAACAACGACCAGGTGGTGCTACGCACAGATCCTCGCTTCTCACCCAAATTCATATCTAAATTCCATGTCGATCAAACTATAGAGCTTCCTGCGTGTTTCCAGAACCCAACAAACGCAGCCGAGAGAAGTCTACATGCACTGGATGTACGCAGAGCTGTCATGTTCTACCTTCAAAGTACAAAGTCGATCAGAAAAACGGAGCGTTTCTTGTCTCTGTAGCCGCTGGAAAAGAAGGGGACTCTATCTCTAAGGCAGCGATTTCTAAATAGATTGTCAAATGCATCCAACTCTGTTACTCTCTTGCCAAGAAAACATTGCGCTTGAAGTCCAGAGCACACTCAACTCGAGGCACTGGGGCACCTCTAGCCTTCTTAGCAAATGTGCCTCTAGATGCCATTTGCAAGGCTGCCACTTGGAGTTCAGTACAGACCTTCACCCAACATTACTGTCTGGACACACATTCTAGGCATGATAGACTGGTAGGACAAGCGGTTCTGAAACATCTCTGCTACCTTCTAATAACCCACCTCCTTCTACTAGTACTGCTCGCTAATCTGTGCAAAGCATGTGATACGGAGCAGATCCACAAGCCTCAGAAGGGATACATCACTTACCGTAATCGTATTTCTGACGCTTGTATCTGGTTGGATTCACATGCGCCCGCCCTTCCTCCCCTCTTGGAGTAGAAGGTGCCTGGCGAGAAAACAAAGATCTTTCACACCTCAAGGTCTCTACCTACACTCTACGCTTACAACTTACACTCCCTCTTGTCAGAAACAAATAATCTGAGGGACCTCGATGCGTAAGGGACCATGGGTACAGGGTAGGTCACACTAGGGATAGTATTACTGTCAAGCCCTGGCGACCTCCCTTTTTGAATTTCGAAAACTTCACGTGAAACTTCCACTAGATGTCGTCCTATGCAAAGCATGAGAATCTAAGCAGGTACAAGCATCAGATACACGATTACGGTGAGTAATGCATCATATATATTAAAATCGTGCTGTGGGGAGTGCTACAGTCTCTTCCCGGGGACGACATCCTGACATTGTGGAGGGGTAGGAAATGGAAGTGCGGCACAGGAATAGCTAGCCTTTGGCATCATCACCTATGTTTCTATTGAGTGGCCTCAACACGCTTCTTCACCTTTAATTGCATGTTCTCCGTACCTGAAGTAAGTCTGCATCTTTAAATTCTCCATTCTCATGACACTAGAGTTGGCGAGAGACCAAAAGTTGTGCACGCAGCTGTAACAATCTGAGGTAATTGGATTATTGGGAAGCCTATTGCATGCTCTGGATCCGCTTCTACACCACTCACTTCGCTTCTATGTTTACTGCTGATGAAAAGCAAATGGACACTATAGCACTGTTTTATTAGCTGTGTCAGTGTCTTCCGATTTTCTTCAGATTTTCTTGCCACAGGGAAAAGGGATGATGGATAGGACAATATGTTTCATATTTCCTATTCCACATTTCTTCCGTCTTTATTTTTTATTTTCTGGGTTTCTTTCTTTGTGCTCCTTGTTCCAAGCTGCCAGTAAATGATTGTTCCTTACAGCTAAACGTCCCAAATCATGATTGTTAAACTTCACTCTGAATATTTATGTGTTAACATTATTATACTAAGCTTTACAGGCACACATGTTCAGCGACATCAGTTTCCCTAAGTGGTAAAAACACCATGAAGCCGTCCCTCATGTGAGTTTCCTAAATAGGAGTGATGTAATTCGTTTGTCCTTCCCACAGAATCTGTACTCTATCCTCTCCCACCTGCCTGCATTAAAGAAAGAGTAGGTACACGCCTATGTCAGGAATTCTCAGGTGTTTCTCATATACTTGAGGGTAATTACATGAAAACGTAAGAAGGTTGGTTTAATGCATTTGTGTCATTTTATAGAGTGGTGACTAGGACCCAAAGGGTGTTGGAGCATTGTATTGTTTGTTTATTTATAGCGCGCACCAGACCCGAAGGTATCAGGGTGCGAAGAACAAGAATACTGTAAACTTACATGTTTACAAAGTTACATAGTTACATAGTCACATAGTTGCAGGTCAGTTGCTCCACATGAAAATGTCTTATGGCTAGCTCAGATGCTCTGACTTTTGTTCTCTAAATGTGAACAGCCTCAATTCCCAGGTTAAGAGGAGGAAGGTGGAGAGGTATCTCAAACGGGAACAACCCCAGGTAGTAGCACTGCAAGAGACCCATGTACACTCTAAGGACACCCACAGGATTAGATTCTGGGGATACTCCCGAGTGGTACAGGCCACGCAAGCATGCAAGAAGGGGGGGTGTCTTAATTGCTCTACGAGACGGATCAGATCTGACCATTAGGGACATGCAGAAGGATAACCAAGGAAAGTACCTAGCGGTGATACTCGAGGGAAAGGGTGGAGTATTTCACGGTAGCAACCCTCTATGCTCCCAATCATGCTCAAGACGCCTTTATACAAAATACTCTCACCCGATTAGGGAAATTCGCTAAGGCGATCATCCTCCTAATGGGGGACTTTAACTTCGCCTGGGATCCTTCCAAAGACAGGAGTTCCTCCTCTTGGGAGATACAGGGGGGACCGTCAGGAGATCTGGTGTAGAAAATGTACGACTTGGCCCTGGTTGATACTTGGCGAGAACTTTATGGGGAGGTGGAGGGATACACCTTCTATTCGCATGCACATAGGTCTCACTCGCAGATAGACTATGTCTGGATTTCGAAACCATTGTTGGGAAGGGCGGCAGCATTGGAGGTAGGGGCAATCACCCTGGGTGACCACACTCCGCTCACCCTGTTAATGGCTAAATCTAAGGGACCCCCGGCTATTTGGAAATGGCGATACCCAGCCTCATTGTTCCGGATCCAGTCTTGGTCAGGGAAATAGAGGAGGAAGTAATTGAATATACCAACCACAATAAGTGTGAGGAGACGACCCCTCAGATATGATGGGACGACCTCAAGGCCACAATTAGGGGCAGGATCATAGCAATCAAGGCCAGAAGGGAACGGGAACTAAGACTGGAGAAACAACAGCTGGAAGCAAGACTTAAGGATGTCATGGCTTGTATGGGCTCTAGGATGTCGGCAGCCACCAAAAAGGAATACAGGGCAGTGAGAGGTCAGCTGAATCTAATACAAACAAGAGCGGCCGAACGCAATCTCCTCCGGCTGCGACAAAGGTTCTATATCAAAGGCAACAAGGACGACCGCTTGCTGGCCAGAAAGCTCCGAAAGGAGGCAGGTGACAAAACAATCCTAAAAATAAAGGGGGAGGGAGGGGTCCCGTTCACAACGAATCCTCACATTGAGGTTGAATTTACCAAATTCTACGCTGACCTCTATAGCTCATGTAACCCCAAAAGTGCGGACCAGAAAGCTTATCTACGCGAGACTGGGGGTCGACGTATTTCTCAGGACGATAGAGATGCGCTGGAAGTTGAGATCACCACGGACGAAGTTAGAAGAGTCATTAATAACCTTCCGTCCAGTAAAGCCCCAGGCCCTGATGGGTATGTGTCTGAATTTTATAAAACCCATAAAGAAGTGTTAATTCCCATTCTAACCAAATTATTTAACTGCATAGGGTCCACGGGAAATCTCCCCAGCTCCATGAAGGAAGCCAAAGTAATCCTGATACACAAAAAGGGCAAAGATCCGACTGACTGCGCATCCTACCGTCCATTTGCTTTAATAAACGTGGACGCCAAAATCCATGCTAAAGTCCTGGGCAATCGCCTTGAAACCATCCTCCCCAAACTAATCCATAGTGACCAGGCGGGCTTTATAAAAGGCAGACAAACATCAGATAATGTCAGAAGACTGGCACATCTGGTCGAAAAGACTCAGAAAAAGAATATCCCGGCCCTTCTTCTGGCGATCAACGCCGAGAAGGCTTTTGATCGGGTTGAGTGGGGGTTCCTGTTTGCGGTCATGGGCGGAATGGGATTTGGCCCGGGTTTCATTACGCGTGTAAGGGCAAATTACCAAAACCCAGTAATACGGTTGGCAATAAACGGCCAAGTATCTGCTCCGATGCGGGTGGGAAGAGGTACCAAGCAAGGCTGCCCGATGTCGCCGCTCCTCTACGCCCTTCACCTGGAACCGTTCTTCGAGACGGTGCGAGCGGCTGAAGATATTAAGGGAATCCTGTTTGGGGGTGAGGTTCACAAGATCGCTGCCTTCGCAGACGACATGATTCTGTCATTGACCCACCCGATCACCTCCCTGCAGGTAGTGGCAAGAGAACGGAACAGATGTGGCCAGGTAGCAGGGCTAAAAATCAATGTCCACAAATCTGAAGCGTTACCTCTCACTATGTCATCCAGCGCTGCCCATGACCTCAGGAAGGCTTACAACTATAGATGGGTTGACACCTCGCTAAAGTATCTGGGTAGCCATCTGGTCAAGACCGTGGGGGAATTATACACAGCAAATTACCCCCCGCTCCTTCAGAAGGTGAAATCGAAACTGGTGGACTGGGGCCCCCTTGAAATCTTGTGGTTGGGTAGAATCAACACTTTAAAGATGGCAATCTTACCTCTGCTCCTATATCACTTCTCAGTCTTACCGGTCTGAGTCCCAGTGTCTTTCTTTAGGGCCCTGCAAAGAATAACCAGCCGTTTTGTCTGGAATCGAAAGCGCCCGAGGGTGGCGGCATCCATTATGAAAGCTTTGCCAGACCGCGGGGGAGTAGGGGAGCCGGATATTCGAGTGTACTTTCTAGCAGCATAAATTAGGGTCATTAGGGATTGGCAAAGGAATGACAGGGGCAAGGTGTGGAGGCGGATGGATAGGGTGGTAGTGGGTAAATACCTGGAGGGAGTACTGTGGATGCCGAAGCACGATAGACCGGCCAGAATGTATTGTAGTGTAATAACGGCGACTACAAGGGATGCCTGGGACCAAGCCATCAAGAGGGCCCAAATTACCTCCTTCCCTTCTCCATACACGCCCCTGCATGGTAACCCGCAATTCACTCCAGCGGCCACGATTGCGCCGAACTTTGACCCATGGTTTCACAGGGGCTGCCGGATGGCACAGGGTATGCTGGTGGTGGGGCGAGGTGAAAAACTTCGAGCAGTGTAAGAAGGACTTTGGCGTGGGGGAGAAGCAGAGGTTTTCGTATCTCCAGATCAGGCACTGGATCTCCCAGCCGTTAGTAAGGCAGGCGGGCTCTCGTTCCCTTACCCAGTTTGAAAAATATCTAGACACGGACATAGGTGACAAGGGGGTGCTGTCGTCCATTTATAAACTTATAAAACGGGAAGAAACTATACAGTCCAGGAATTACATGATCAAATGGGCGCAGGATGTTGGGTCTGGCATAGAGGAACAGGAATTGGTCAAGCTGTGGTCCCTGATCCCGAAACTTGCAAGATCTATTCAAATCTGGGAGATCTGGCTGAAGCTGATATTGAGATGGCACCTAACCCCACTCAGGTTAAATAAAATATACCCTACTGTATCATGGTATTGTTGGTGGGAGTGCGGCGCATTGGGCTCCTGGGCTCCCATTTGGTGGGAGTGCACAAAACTCGATCTCTTTTGGTCTCTTGTCCAGCGGGCGATTACCCAGGTTTTGGGTGTCCAGCAGAGCTGTGGCAGAGGGCGGGACTTAGTAGGCCTTAATCGAATGCTGACAACCCTGCCCACCAGAGCGGACCGCAAACTGTATGTGATAATGATGTTGTCAGTTGCACTGGTCCTGGCCAGAAAGTGGAAGTCAAAGGACCCTCCGCAGGAACATGAGTGGGTTGCGAAGCTGTGGTCATTGGTGGCAATGCAGTGGCTCACCAACTCGATCCAGGGGTTTCACATGCGGTTCATCTCGGACTGGGCCAACCTGTTGTCATATCTAAAAGTGGGAGTTCACCGCGCCTGGTGCCCCAAGGCCATGGAACTATTGGGCATAGTTCGCCCTCAGGACGAATCAGACCTGTGAAGTCTTGTGTATTGGTGCATCTATTCTTTTTAGGAGGCCGTTTAGAGACTCTGGCTCAAAGTTCTACCCGGGCTACCGGGTCGCATTAATATGCATAATGTATCTAATTAATTTGTTGAAGTCGAGCGGTCAGCAAACCTATAGGATCTGGGAGGGGGCAAGGGTTCGAGGGAGGGGGGGTGGTGTTGGACGAAGGGGGTTTCTGTTGGTTCTAATTTTTTCTTCTTAATGTACCTGTTATACTGAAAACTGCTATAAAAACTTATTGGAAAAAAAATAATTATTTGATCCACACTATGGCTTGGGGTGAGAAATGCACTGCTGATTCTAAGTGGTTGCAGAGTACCTTGTGGTCCACCAAGTCAAACGCTGCTGAGAGATCCGGGAGGAGCAGTAAGGCAATTTTTCCCTGGTCTCTGAGCTCATGGACCTGGGCTTAAGATCAATAAGTGCTGTTTCATTGCCGTGCTGTGGTCTGAAACCTGATTGCCGAATGCCTAGAAGTTGGTTCTTCTCCGGGAATTTCTGAATCTGTAAATAGGCCACTCTATCTATTATCTTTAGTAGGAATGGCACTGTGGTGATAGGCCTGTAATTTGTCGGTATAGCCGGGTCCAGCGATTGCTTCTTAAGGAAAGGGAGGACCCAGGATTCCTTAAGGTTGCTCGGTATGGTAACTGAGGTAAATGAAGCATTGATAAGTTTAGAAATAAAGGGCGATACATTTCTTGCCGCGTCTTTTATTATTTGTGTGCGGCAATTATCGCCTCAACAATTTGATGGTTTAAGCAATACTATTATTTTTTCAACCTCCAGTATGGATACTTTAGTAAAGTTGAATCACTATCCTGATTTGGCAGCAGTGTTTGGTTTGTCGATTTGGACAGTAGTAGGCGGTATGTTTAGTTTTTTCTTGTCAATTTTAACTTGGAGGGTGGCAATTTTGTCACTAAGGGCATTCTGTATGTTTGAACACCACATTGTATTTTTAACACAGTTGTCAAGTACCGGGATAGGGTTCTCCAGTTCCTTTAGTATTGTAACAAGCTCCTTGGTGCCTGATTTAGCTTGCAATATTCTATTGTCAAAGCTTTCTTTTTTGGCTCGCCGTATTTCAGTTTTGTATTTTGTGGCAGTATTAATAAAGATAGTTTTATTCGCCTCAGAAGGTGATAGTCTCCAAGTGGTTTCTCACTTGCGTTTTTCTTTACTTAAGGATTTTAGGTATTGGGTAAACCAGGCATTTAGGTGTGCTCTGGGTTTACTATTTCTAATTTTTAATGGGGCGATAGTATCAAGGGCAGTGGCCATGACTGTGTTAAATTAATTTACTAGGGTGGATGGGTCTAGTGTGTCTGCCAGTGAGTTCAAGGTAGAGAAGATTAGCGGTAGTAATCTGTCTGTAGTTATATTCTTTTTATTCCTTGTTAGTTTAGGAGGTGCTAATGGGTTATTATGGGCCAAGAGGATTTTAGCATCTATAGTGAAGTCTATAAGGGCATGGTCTGTCCATGCCTGTGGGCTGATGGAGGGGATGGTATTATTGCAATTATAGTCGGCCACCCAGTCGAGTGTTCTGCCCTTCTCGTGTGTAGGCTGTGTCACTTTTTGGGTAATGCTGAGCTCCGAAGGACATTAGCTATGTTTGTGGCTTGTACATCTTTATGATCATTAAAGCCCAAGTTCAGGTTCCTAGTAGAAGGGCTTGTGATGACTTTTTTAAGTTATCTGAGAGGATCATAGATATGTCCTCTTCGAAAGAGCTGATGGTGCCTGGTCGCCTATAGATAAGGTGTATGGTAATAGTTTGGGAATTAGATGTGAGAAGCTTGACTGTTAAAGACTCGCATGATTTGGAGTGCAGGGGTGTTGCTGTTCTTATTGACAGATTGGTTTTAGCAATGAAAGCTATGCCTCCTCCGAGTTTGTTGGTTCTGTCTTCTCTAAAGATAGTGTAGTTGGTTGGCACAGCAAGCATTAAGGCAGGGCCAGCTGCTTGGTGTAGCCAAGTTTCAGTGATGGCTAAGAAATCATAATTGCCTATTTGTATAAGGTTGGCAATTTCTGTAGCATGGTCTATTAATGACATGGCATTAATAAGGGCTCCTTTAAGGGCAGGGCTTGATATGAGTGTTAGAACCGCACATATGTCTTCTAAATGTTTTGTGGCGGCCAAAGATATTAATGGGGAACAGATAGGACAAGAACGACTAACAGGCATATGTGTATTAACTCCTTGGCAAAGTTTATAGGCTGGGATTAGGAGGATGACAGTGGGTCCCCTCTTAAATTGGCAATATGCTAGCTATCCACAAGTAAGAGCTTGGTTACTACTTTTCCTTTTTTGTGTGGAGGCTTCTCATCCTTTGTCAATCGTATTACTTGCTTTTCTTTTATTTGGGTGAGAGTAGGTCTACATGTTCAATGTCATTGTTGCATTTACACTGGGGAGGAAGAGAGTGTGAGGTTTTCCTTTAACAGTTCCTGTGCATCATTTTCACTGACTTGTAATTAAGATTTCTTCCAGTTGTCGCAGATTTATTCTTTCAGGTGTATTATCAAGTTCCAAGGTATTCCATAGATGGATGGCCTTCTTTTTATTATCCCCTTCTTTTTCCTTAGATTCAACCTCATGCAGTGTTTGGATTTTTATTGTGCTTTTTTGGGTTCTTGCATTTCATATCCAAAGAGCAGATTTGGGGTTTTCCATGGCAAATGGACTGCAGATCGTTTGTGTCCTGCCCGTCAGTGGTTTAGTGTCTTTTTCCCTTCTAAAGATGCACCCAATTACTGAACATCCTTTGCTCTCCAATGTTTTATTTGCTTCCTGGCATGATTGAGCTGTGCGAGGGACATATGCCCTCCATTTACATCCTTTATCTCAAGGTTCTCTTAAACCCAGTCATGGTCGTTCCTGCCTTCTGCTTCCTAGGGACCCAGAAAGAAGTGAAGAGATTGATCTCATCATAATAAGTTGTTTTTAGCTATCGCTAGGGTATGATATTTTATACCCTCGTCCATCTTATGTGGGTTCAGCTCTTGTCTCAAACACTTCAGAATCTCTATGGGAGATACAAACTCCCAATTACTACTGGAATCCAATAAAACAAATGTGTAGGTCAGAGGCGAGGCCAAGATGGCAGAGTGGGTAGACGTCTTCCCCTGAACCACACCGACCAGGCCCGCAGTGATTCATACGACTTGAGAGCACAACAACGAGCACAAAGCTGTGTCATAGCTCCTGGGGGTGGCTGGGACGCCCCAGAGGTCTGATGGAGACGCAGCATCATGCTTATTGCCTGCAGATTCCCCCCCCCCCCCCCCCCCCCCCCCGTCTCCCAGATCCCTAAAGTTGGCGGACACTGCCAGCGAAGCCCACACTTGGGAATGCTCCCAGACTGAGCAGTGAAGAGAGAGGAAGCGGGACGGGGAGCCCAGTGAACTGGGGCTGCACCGGAGAGTGGGTGCCCGCCGCCCCAGAGGAATGCAGGTTGCAGGGGAGCATCCGTGTCTTTGATCAAAGGCATGGGCAGACAGCTGCTCCTTCAAACATGGTGGCGGAGATGAGAGCGCTAAGGCCCCCCAGTGCAGGCGCATGCTGGCAGGCTTGTCAGAGGGCATCCCAAGGGACTCCAGGAGTGGTGCTGGAGCCGACGGAGAGGGGGCTGTGTTCTGTGCTGACCTGGGCCTTACCTGTGGCTGCAAGGACCCACAGCTACTTGCCTCGAGGATCAGGACGTGGGGGTGAGCACTTGGGGGGGCTAAGACATCGGCATTGCAGGCAGAGAGTGTAAAACTGCTGAAGATTAGGAAGACTTCATCAGCCATACCTGGAGGGTTTGAGTGCGGGTGCTCCTTGAGCGTGGGGCTGATCTCTCCCCCCCCCAACCCCTGCCTGGAGGAGATTGAGGGAGCGCGATTATCGAGGAGCATTGGGGTGCGGGGGTGTTGGTTGACCCAGATGAATGATGGAACATAGCAGAGAAGCATAATCAGTCTGACTGGCAGCACACACAGCAGCACCTATAGCTGGGAACTGCATTATGCCCAAACCATCTAGAAAAAGCAGAACCGCAGGCATCCAGGCCTCCTTAAGGACCGCCTACACACAGCCCTTGCGGTCTCTGATGATGGATGGGAGCGGTGACAATGATGGGGGTGTGTGGCCCCTCAGCGGATAATAGCAACTGATGCCTGAATTTATCCTGCGCTCTTTCGATGCTCTTTCGACGCTCTCAAAAGGGATATTAAGGGCTCCCTAGACACAGAGATCGTGGACCTGCGCAAGGAAATGCTTGACTCTGCCACTCAATTTCAGAGGGACATTAGGACGCTGGGAAACAAGGTTGACCCCATTGAGTGCTCTTTGACCGCACTGGAAACCGAGATCAGTGAAGTCCGAGGGATGATCGCTACCTTGCAAGATGCAAAGAGTATTGACCAGGACAATAGGGTGCGGAGGGACAACCTCCGAATGAAATTACTTGGGGAAGGGACAGAGTCAGAGAATATCAAGGACTGTGTATGGAAGCTCTCATCCCAGATCATGGCTCTGGACCCCCAGGGGTCATGAAGATTGATGGGACTTGGAGTCGGCCCGCGAGGAGAGGGAACAAATCGGCCCTTCGGCCCCACCCCCTCCACAGGCCTTAACAGACAAAATCACAGCACACGAGACCAATATCCTTCATCCAAGACAGTCAGGATTTACGGAACATCAAGGCACAGAGAGTGCTTTAGTTGACCTTCAGAACCAGATGCTGGACTGTATGGCCAGGAATAAGACAGGCTGATGCTGCTTGATCTGTCGGCAGCTTTTGATCTCCTGGATCATAAGAAATTACTGGCCACTTTTTCCTCCGTGGGCCATTGCTAGCCATCTGTAGAGTGGGTGAAGTCTTTTCTGTCGGATAGGATGTCTAGAGTTTGCTGAGGACAGGCTTCCAGACAAATACCATCCAACTGCGAGTCCCGCAGGGAGCGTGTCTGTCTCCCACACTCTTTAATATCTACCTGCGTCCTTTGTGCAATATTTTGTATAAAGTAGGGACCCAGTTCACTAACTATGCCGATGACACTCAGTTATTGTTTGAACTGAGTGGAGACTATGCTGAGGATGGCAGAAACGTCCAGAATATCTATCAAATAGTGAAAAATTGGATGACAGCTAACTGACTATGCCGTAACAGTGCAAAGACCGGATTATTGGCCTTCGGGTCCTCTCAAACAAGGATGAAACTGGGTCCAGACTATTCTGAGTTTCCTATTGATGGCCACCGTATCAATACCCTGGACAAGGTCAACCGTGGGAGGGATTGTAGACCAGGCCCTGCAAGCAGATGCTCGCATGGAAAAACGTCATAAAAAAATCCCAATACTATCTGACAATACTCACACTGCTAAAACCGTACGTCACCAGTAAGAACTGCAAATTCCTGGTCGGAGCCACTGTAATGCCCCGTATAGATTATTGCAATGCCCCTCTTGGCGGAGCAAGTAAGAATTGCACACAAAAGCTTCAAACTCTTCAAAATGATTGTTTGAATCATTAAAAACGTCTCCAAAAGGGAGTATATAACTCCAGCCAGGAAGGAACTTCATTGGTTGCCGGACGCGTCTAGGATCACTTTCAAAATCCTTAATTTGACGCTTAAATGCCTAAATGGTCAGACACCAAGCTAGACACCAAGCTACTTTAAAAACTGTCTTGCCATGCAAACACTGGGGCGATCAAAAAGATCTAGCAACACTTACCGTCTTGTCTGTCTAAAGGTCAAAAGAACCATCGATAGGGGTCGGTCATTCCCAGTCATTGCCACACTTGCCTAGAATTATCTCCCAGTCGAGATGCATACATAGAAGAGCCTTCCTATGTTTCGCAAACGGCTTAAAACCTTACTATTCAACTAGAATTCGTGCTTTACTAAAGGCTAAGATATCTGTTTTGGTTAGATCCACTACCCGCCTCTCTTCCCCCTCATTGTCTGTCATTGTAGTTGGTGGTCTTGGTTTTATGTTCTGTGTGCGCCCTGATGCCTGCAGGCTGTGGCGCATTGTAAGCAATAAACATAAACCAACATAAACATGCCTGCCCTTACTCTAATACAGAAAATGTGAAAAGGAGATGTGCAGTTCAAAAAGGAAAATCAGTGTTCAAAAGAATCCCTACGTTCACATCACGGGGAGTTTGAAAGAGTTCTCGCCGAGTGGCTGGCTCATACACTTCACGGGATTCACACACTTCAAACCACTTGGTACGATTCACAATGTTAGTTTTTCATTTACATAAATACTTCCACAACAGAATCAGAAAAAGACTGTCGAATATGCGAGGATTTTATATGTACCTCAGCATGACCACTTCGACTTTCACACTTAACATAGTTTATATCTGCTCTCCTGGCACCATTGCTTTCTGACAAATGCACAGTTCAACATAGGCTTCCATCCGTCGGGCTCAAACCTGTTTTTCTCAATTGGGATTCCCTCTGCTGGGCACAAACCCTCTTTGACTACCGGTAACTTTTGTGCACTTAAAAAGAACGTTCACTCTCAGCTCACTACAACTCCCAGAACGTACTTCTACCTTTGCTTTTTAACTTCAAACTTAGAATGTCCACTTGCAGATTTCTGCCCCTCTTGAGCCACACGCATACCAGTGGGCTGCTCTCTCTCTGACTCACCCAAGTAGCACAGTGCTGACAGGTAGCTTCTCTGGATCTGTGGGCTGAAGTCAGGGTCCCACATCCTGTCCGTCAGACACCCTGGGGACAGCACTGTCCCCAAGGGAACGTGCAATTGTCCGGGCCTCGCCAGAAGGGTCCCGTCTGCCTGATTCAAATACTTAGGAGGCACGGCTCCTGTGACACGCTGCAGCCCTTTCTTCTCACAGGGCCAGCGCCGTAGCACACCGTCCTTCTTTGGATCTCTCTGGCAGCCCCCAGCCTTTAGGCCTCTCCTCTCCAGATAAACTTCTCAGCTCACTTCTGGTGTTTGGGATTTGAAGAAGGATCCTCTGCCGGTCACAGCCTTGCTGCCTGCATCTTGCTCTCCCAACTGCATCTGACTTCTCCGCCTCAGCAGCCACCCTTTATACACATGAGTGATGTTGATTGTCTGCAGGTGTCTGGTCAGCTTTGGATCTGCCTGACATTGCTTATCCTCGTTAAGGGGACAGCCTGCTGTCAGAGTGTTGTAGTCTGTTCTGTGTCTTAGTGGGTTTTTCCCTGGTAATCTTCACCCCTCCAGGTTGCCGCCTCTTAGTATTATGCGAAAATGGGGAGGGGGGGTCCGATTGTGGTTAACTGGTAAAAGGGGATACCGTGTCTCGCCTAGGGTATTCCCATAAGAATGACCGGGGACTCCCCTACCCAGGTGATCCTCCTGCGCTCGGTCACCCCCAGGGTTGGGATCCGAAAGCAACAGTCCTCCCCTAGCCACCCAAATAGGATTCTCAGGGTCCAAATGGAAAAAATACCCCCAAGTTTCTCACATAGCACTTAGGGACAGGGCCAGAGGAGAGGGGTGCTCTCTGCATTGCAGAATAACTGAGTGAGATTGGAGTTCAGAAGGGGGAGGGAGGGACCATTGTCTTGGAGAGACCCGAGGAGGGACGATGGCAATTAATGAAAGCACCCTTAATGCCCGAGATCTGAATACCCCGGGAAAGTGCACCCATCTCTTTTTACATGAACTACAGCGACTACATGTACACATAGTGGGCCTACAGGAAAGTATCTTTTGTCTAAAGATCACTCCCAGGTTAAGAATAAGTGCTTTCCACACCAGTTCCTTTCCTCAGCGACTAGCAAGAGGGCGAAGGTGGCGGTTCTTCTGCATATGGACTTGGGGTTTAAGCACACTGATACCAAAAGGGATACTGATAGCAGATATGTTGTGATTAGGGGTGAAATGCACGGACGCCTGGTAACAATACTCTTTCTATGCACCCAACACAGGGAAAGATTTTTTTATCTTAAGTCTGCGTATCCTCTGTAACAGCGCCTCGATGCCTTATGGGCTGCAAGTGCACTTAACAAATGCAAATAAATAAATAAAATTTTAAAAAATTACGCAGCAGGTCCTGGTCAAGCTAGAACTGAGAGGTTGGGCGACCTGATAGTGGTTGGTGACATGAACCTGGCCATGGACAGGGCTAAAGACAGGTCGGGTCACTCGATGTACGCTACCACTGGAGCGGCCTTAAAATTGCTATGGGCCTGCATACCTGCCTGTGACTTTATTGATATATGGCACACCCACCACCCCAATGACAGCCTTTACCTATAAGTCTCACATATAAAACTCTGAATCACAGATAGATTACATCATTATCTCCACTGAGCTGGTGGGGGTGGCGGCAGTCTCCAATATAGAACCCATGACCATAGCTGACCATGACATGGTAGTGCTACACTTTTAGGGATCGGGGGAGTCTCAGCCGATAAGTCAATGGAAGATACCCTCAGGAGTCCTTCGGGATCCAAACTGTCTAGAGCAATGAAGGGTACCATACAGGACTTTTTGAGAAATAACCCCAAGGGGGATACCAGCAACAGCATATGGCGGGACGCCCTAAAAGCAGTGGCCCAGGAGAGCATTGTGGCCAGCGCAGTGGCACTGAAGCGAACTAGGGGCTTAATGGAGAGAGTGGGGGGACTGCTGGCTGAGGTTAAGGCAGCGGATGGGATGTATGCATCAGATGTGTCTTGCCACCATTTTAAACAGCTGAGTACGACGAAATAGTAGTTGAAACTTTTGAGGGATCAGAGAACGGAGAGGGTGCTGCTTGGACAGCGACCTAGTTAACCAGGGGTATATCCCAGGCAAGCTGTTTGCGCACCTCCTTAGGAAACAAAGAAGCCAGTCATTCACTCACTCGGTGAGGGAGGCATGGAATGGGGGGAGAAGGGTAAGAAAAGGGAAATATGTTGGGCCTTCAATTAATCCCTCTATAAGTCAAGCTCCCCCGTGTAAGGAGATCAATTGGCATACTTACAGGGTGGAACTGAATAGACTATTTCCCTATGACAGGGAGCTTTTAGAGGCCGCCATAGACCCACTCCAAGCTATTAGATCGCTCAAGCTCAACAAAGCACTGGGCCCAGGCGGCCTAACACCCTCATTCTAACGATCATTGAGTCTGGTCCTGGCACAGCCCCTAAGCGATGTGTTTGATTCCATATGTGACAAGGGGAACTGCCCCAGTCCATTCGGGAAGCCCAGGTGACATTGATATTGATGCCTGGAAAATAACCCATTCTCTGCTACTCACAAAGAACGATTGCTTTGAACTTGGACGCCGAGCTATTCACCTACATTTTGACTACCAGATTGGCGAAACGTCTCCCCAGTCTGATTCACCCGGACCAATTGGGATTTGTGTGGCGAAGTGGCACTGCAGACAACGTCAGAAAGATTCTCCATCTGGTTGACAAATCAGGTCGGAATGCCGCACACACTCTCTTATTGACACTGGATGCCGAAAAAGCCTTTGACCGGGTCGAGTGTTTTTTTTTAAGGGTGGTACTTTGTAAATGTAACCTTGGTCCTATGCTGCACCGCAAGATTATCTCAAATTACGCGGGGCCAAACGCCCTCTTGCTTGTAATGGTGTTGAATCTATTGTTTTTTGTAACATTCCAGACAGTTTTCTTATATTGTAAGAATGTTCTATTTGGGACAAGAATGGTATAAATGATTTGGCTATATCCATTGCTATCATTCCATCCTCGCTACTCCTTTGAGTTCTACCTTTGTTCGTCTGGCTACTTCCGCTGTCTCCAAGAGGAACACTCCTGGAAACAGTAGCCCTAGGTAGCATGTACCTCCCCAGTTCCTAGGTAACCATGGATATGCTTTTTCTCCACATATAAAGTAAACAGGGTCCCCTACGTACACAGGTTCTATTTCGTGTTTTAGAACCACTGTGTTCAGGCAGTTGCTAAACGTTCCTACTTTATAGGAACACTTTTTCTGTAGACATAGGGGAGCAGTTTTGGGGCTGTGATCCACTGTATAGGCAGGGGGCACAGCATCTTTATTCCATTCATCCCTCATTCGAAATGTCATTACTGATGTTTTTTCTGCTGGCGGTGTTGGTCTATTTTGCCTATGTAATCTATCTAGTCTTGTTATCTTTCGTGTATTCTTCCTCATGGGTTCTAGTGCAAACAAGCAAGATTTTTGGAATATGGAACAACCCACAGGTCTCATGATCACTTCCTCAAATTCATTCATATTGGTCTCATCTAGCTGACCGGTATTACTCTTGTTCCATTTCCCAAAGAACATTGCACTTAATGTTACTTCACATGAATAAATCAATGGCAACGGTTGTACATACCAGCCTATCCCTTTCCCACCGTGCTGTGGTAAATGGGCACAAACCCAGAAATCCTTTTTCTTTAAAACCGCATGGGTCATGTTCATGATGAGCAACAATGTATTGTTGCTGTATCCCTTCCATTGGGGGCAAAGTACCAGTGATTACATGAACCGGGCTTTCAGTAGCTGCTTTTGATAAGTGTTTCTAATGGGTGCACGTACTCCAGGAACCATAGTGTAATAGCTGTTATTGTTGGTACTACCATACTTAAGAAACACAGGACCAATGTCCAAATCAGTACCTTATTCCTTTTACCATGCTTTTTCCCTAAATTTACAGTCTCTAAATCTATCATCTTTTCAGCAGGGGTGCAGGAGGAGGCTGAAACCGGTCTTGACTTGTTCTTCATCGTCCTTCTTGCTGGCAAAGTTCGTCGCAAATATCTCTCGTTCTTGATGCCAGAAAAGTTCAACGAAAAATGTCAGTTCAATTCTGCCAGCCTTTTCACAGCCTAGATCACTTATCCACTCCGAGCAAGATTAGTTGTTCTTTCTCCCACTGCTCAGACGATTTCTGAACAGTTCTTTATTGATAGAGTACTATGTGCATCCAGCTTGTCCCGCTCTGGCTTAGGACACATGTACTCTATCAGCCTTAGTACTTATGTGCGTCCAGCTTGTCCTGCTCTGGCTCCTGACACATGTACTTTTATAAGCGAGGAGCCGTGAGTCTTGAATTGTCCGACTTGCACAATTCTCACACTTCTCTCCTCTACGCCCCTGGCTCCTACTCCGTCCGTGAGTGGAACCAAAGGCAAAAGAAAAGCACCAAAGATCTGTGGATCACTTTGCCTGTCGAGGCCGCAAATTATACCGATTCACTCCTGGTATTGTATGATCCGTGAATAGTGCCGTTGCATTTCCAGTATCAGGCCCAGTGTCAGCCTGTGGCACAATGATGGGTAGCGATGAGCGTCGTGGCAATGATGTAGTTTCTTTCTTTGGCTTTGGTGCATTTGCAGAATCTGATGGGCGCCAGAGTGGTACACGCGTTGTTTCTGCTCGTGTTTGCAATGCAGGGTTTGTGTCGCTCGGCAGTGATGTTGTTTCTGCTCAGCAACGTTGGGGCACTTTTCACCCTCTCCCCTTACTGGCAGCCTCCTCAGGCTCTGTTTCGAGTTTCACTTCTCGCTCAGGCTGATGCTGTGGCAATGGACTGACAACAGTTTCTTTCGTTTCCGAGACCGTTTCCTTTCTCTGGTCATCGGAAGTTGTCAGCAGTCCTGGGAATCTTTTTGCATGTGTTGCATGGATCCATGCCTTCCGTCCTTCTACTCGGATGGCCGTTTGCGTCGCCAAAAGTACTTGGTAGGGGCCGCGCCACCTGGGTGCTAATGCTGTCTTCCGCTCAAAGTTCTTTATTAAGACCCAACTTCCAGGCTCCAGCGAGTGCCTCGGTCCGGTATATCGCACTGGTAATGCCTCCTGCACCTGCTGATGAATCAAACGCAACTTCTGTATTAAAAGTCCACAGTACGTGCTTAACATAGGATGCTCGACCTCACAAAATCTTTTGGGCTGCGGTGTGCACCATACATTTGCTGGTCTCCCCATTATAATCTCATAGGGGGAGAGCCCAGTCTTAGCCTGCACAGACGTGCGCATGCACAACAGCGCTAGGGGCAATGCATCCACCCAACTCAACTTGCTCCCAGCGCAGATTTTTGCTATCGTTGACTTCAAGATTCTGTTATGTCTCAACACAAGCCCGGCAGAACTGGGATGCCTGGAACTGTGGAATCCCTTCTCTATCTTCATACCTGCACAGATCTGTAGCACTACTGCGCCCATAAAGTGGGGGCCGTTGTCTGACCACAGGACCCGGCAACCCAAACCGGGAGAAATACTCCTTTAACATTACTTTTGCTGTTGACATGGCAGTACAGTCTTTTAAAGGATATGCCTCCACCCAATTGCTGAATGCACAAATCACCACTAACACATATTTGTAGTTCTGGCACCTTTCCATTTCTATAAAATCAAAATGGACCATCTCAAATGGCATAGAGGGTGGGCCGAAACTACCTGCTGGAGTCACATTTCCCTTCCCTACATTGTGTTGCAGGCACGTAATACAATTCTGCACTAGTCTTTCTGCATTCTTTTTTATGTGCTCATTTTTCCATACTGTGGATAAATGCTGTACCATGTTCTTTGTGCAAATGTGGGTAGGTCTATGCGTCATTATAACCATTGCAGTCACGTAACAATTTGGCAACATCCAGTTCTTTGTTTCCTTGTCCACCCAACATCCTTCCAAATCTAACTCAGCAGAGCCCTCAGCCCAGCCCTGAATCTCTTCGGTCGTGGCCTCAGCCTGCATTTCTTTGACTGTTGCAACTCCATTCTCTATCATACAAGGTACTTCCTCAGTCTGTACTGTCATCATTTTATTTCCCAAATCTGTGGCTGTTTGCTTCCCAATCCTGTCTGCAAATGCATTTCCCTCTCCCACTTTACATGTTACTTTCTTATGCGCCTCGCACTTTACTATAGCTAGGGACTTTGGAAACGTGAGTGCAAACAACAATCGCACAATCAAAGGGCCATGCTGAATCCTGGCCCCATGTGATGTCAAGAAACCCCTCTCAGCCCAAAGTCGGCCAAAGTTATGAACCGCGCCGAAGGCGTACTGGCTGTCAGTATAAATATTTACTTTCAAATTCTCAGAGAGTTCACAGGCTCGGGTCAGTGCTATTATTTCTGCAGCTTGCGCCGAATTGTAGGGGATTCTTCTGCTTTCTACAACACTCTCTAGGGTAGTAATTGCATATGCGGCCGTTGATGTGCCATTAGGTAATTTAAAACAAGAGCCATCACAAAATAACTCCCCATCTGGCTCTTTCTGTGGGATATCGCTCAAGTCAATTCTTCCCTTTGTTTCTTCTTCAGTGACCATTAAACAATTAAGGGGTGGTGATTCGCTGTCACCAATTTCTGCTATGGGCAGTGGTATTAATTCTGCAGGATTCAATGTGCTACACCTCATAATTTGGATGTCGGGTGCAAACAAGATGAGCTCATATCTTGTCAGTCTAGCTGAGGTGAGGTATTTAGTCTGTGTCCTATTTAATAGAACGTCTATAGCATGTGGCACCATCAGAATTAAAGTGTGCCCCAATACCATTCCTTCTGTTTGTTTCACTGACGCAGCAGCCGCTGCGACAGATCGCAAACATCGTGGTAGTGCGCGCGCTACAGGGTCCAGCGCGCAAGAAAAATAGCCGCACGGCCGATTTCTTCCACCTTGTTCCTGTGTCAAAACCGCCAATGCACATCCTTCACTCTCACTCACAAATAGTCTAAAGATCTTTTTGTAGTTAGGAGTGCCTAGAACTGGCGCAGCACACAATGCAGCTTTCAATTGCTCAAACGCTTTCTGACATTCCTCATCCCACTGTAAAGGCATCTCTGCATCCTTTTTAGTCAACTTTATCATCGGCTTCACAATCAACGCAAAATTACTGATCCACTGCCGACAATAAGAGGCCATGCCTATTACAGCTCTCACTCCTTTTTGAGTTTTCGGAATAGGCATACTAGAAATACTTTCTATGTGTTCTGGTGTTAATCTTCTCCCTTCTTTTGAAAGTAGGTAACCCAAATAAGACACCTCCTTCTGATTATATTAGAATTTCTTCAAACTTGCCTTATGACCATGGGTCGCTAAGTGTGTCAATAGTAATATTGTACTTTCTTTACAGATCTCTTTCGTGTCAGCAGCTAATAACAAGTCATCTATGTACTGCAAGAGTACGCAGTCTTCGGGTAATTCTAGCATGTCTAGCTGCTCTTTTAGCGCTCTGCTGTAAATGCTCGGGCTTTCTGTATATCCGTGTGGAATGCGTGTGAATGTGAATGATCGACCTCCTAGAGTGAACGCGAACAGATATCTATTGCTTTTATCCACTGGAATGCTAAAGAACGCGTTCTTCAAATCAACTACACTAAAGTATTCTGCAGTGGCCGGTATCATTGTCAGTATTGTTGTGGCATCTGGGACCAAAGGGAATTGTGGGTCTACCACTTTGTTTAATGCGCGCAGATCAATTATGAAACGATAGGGTACCTCATTGCCTCCTTTCTTGTAAACTGGAAGAATCGGGCTGTTGCACGTGCTACCTGCAATTTCCTCAACCACCCCCAATCTCACCAGGTCAGTAACAATGCTTTTCAATCTCTTCTCAGCTTCAACAGAAATTTTATACTGGGGAATTCGTGGTAGCGTGACACCTACTTTCAAAGTTATTTTTGCTGGCTCTATTTTCAAGCATCCTACATCGTTATCATGCATTGCCCACAGACAGGTTGGTACTCTACTTAGCTCTTCTGGCAACTCTTTTGACATAAATTCCGTCGCCGGTGCATCGTGAGGCCACATCGTGAGGAACACCCCGTCTGCCGTACAATGTATGACTGCCCCCAATTTTCTCAACAAATGTAATCCTAGCAAGTTCTCTCCACAATTTTCTGTCAAAAGAAATGGACACTGTTTCGTAAATGGTCCTATTGTAATTGGGACAGCTTCGGACATGGGGTTAATTACTTGTGTACCTGCAAACCCTACAGAAACATTCTTCTTCCCCGACAGTGGTATCTCCGGAACCAAGTGGTGGTCTATGGAGCACTTCTGTTCCCCTGTATCTACAAGGAAATGGTGCTCCTTATTCCCGACTCTCATTTCTACGTAGGGTCCTCTCTGATTCACGGGAATAGACACTGGTTCCGACCCATGCCGTGGGCTGTCCTATCGCGAAAATAACACATCGTCCGATGTGTAGTCACTGCTACTGCTATAATACGTGTTTGGCTGTGTATCAAAAATATTCCCATTTCCCCCTCGATGTCCTCCACTCTGATCATTTCTCTGTTGGCCCTGCCCGCCCTGATTTTGGTTCGAAACACTTTGGTTCAATGCCTGGTTCTGTTGCGCTTGGTTTTGACCATAGGATTGGGTTTGAGTACCTCCATTGGTATATCCCTGCTGCTGCTGCATGTTATTTCTGCTTGGGCCATTTGACCCCTGATGTCCTCTACGAGGCCTTCTCTGACCAAACCCACCTCTATTCTGTAGGTGCGGGCATTGCGCTCGCCAGTGTCCTTCCTCCTTACAGTACGCACATTGATTTAATCCCAATGACACCCCATGCATATTATTCAAATTTCCTCTGCCTTGTGCATTTCCTCTACCTCTATTGTATCCAATGACCTGCTGCAGTAACACCCCTACTATCGTTCGCATCGCTTCTTTTCTCATCTCAAATGGGCACCCATTACATATCTCACTTACTTCCTTTACTGACGTTCTTTTGTTCGACACCCATCGCATTGTTTCCCCTACCCATACCTGCAATCTTTGTTTATCACCTATTTGTCCCGGTACCGGCAAATGCTTTATACCACCTGGAAAAACTCTCGGCCTTGATTTTTGCATATATAACCTTGACACCTCCTTCCAACTTTTTTTAATATACTCACTACTGTATTCAGGTGTAGCAAACATCTCAGCATATGTCTTCCATTTCATTTTTTCTTCAATGAGTTTGTGCACATGTTTTCTTGCATCCTCATCTCTTTGCTCACTGCGTGCTAACTTATTCAAATCTAACTATCGCTGTGGCGGTAAATTCCCGAATATCTTTTTCCATTCTCCCACCAAAATTTCCCCCATGCATTCCAACACTAGCTGTCTCTCGTCGCTTCTTCGGTACCCATACAATGAGGCCATTGCTGCTGTCCCATCGTTTCCTTCTATGTACATTTCTGCCTCTTGCCGTAATTCAATCTTTCTTTCTTTGCTGATCGTGCTGCGAGTTACCCGTCCAAATCCTGTTCCTTCAGCACCGCCTCTCGCCTCCCCGGTCTCAATTTTGACTTCGGGAGGGGCGGATGGTGCTGAATCTGTCTCTGGAGCGGGAGGTGCGGATGGGACAAGTGACACAGGTGGCATCTGTGAAGGTGTCATGATGCCCGCTCCCGGGGAGCCGGTTCAAGCCCTGCGTCCCCGAAAGCGGACATCCAGTCCCCAAGGAAGGACCCAGCAACCCCATATAGGGGCTCTTTGGACAGTGTCCTGGCGCCTATGGCGTCAGGCTCATAAAAGACATCAGTCCTGGCGCCATAGGCGCCAGGCTCATTATGGGAGTGCTTGGGTGCACTTACTTGATGCAGACCATGCTGCAGGATCCCGGCTTCCTTGAGGCCTGAAAGGAACTACTTTACCTGTGGGACTAATTTACCATCCGGGCGTGGTCGGGGAAGGATACATACCTGATTGGAGGAAGGATACATACCTGGAACTTCTTCCAAGGCTATTTAAACCCCACCCGAACAGCCACACGTGCTTCGCGTTGTTCTGCATCTAGCAGCTGGACGCTCACCGTGTCTGCTCCTGCATCCTGACCTCTGCCACGCCTGCCAGCATCCTGGATCCACCTGCAAAGGAAGAGAAGAGAACAGAAGAAGTAAAAGTCCTTACCTGCTAAATCCGCATCCCGGAGACATCTCGCCGACAATCCTGAAAAGGAAGACTTTTATTTAAAAGCTCATCGCGTCGATCGCTGCAGCGTCGCATTCCACTCACCTTTACTGGGCGCCTCCATGTTCAGCAGCGATCATCTGGATTCGCAGTCACGCCCCAGCGCCTAGGGAGAAAAAAGACGAGAACAAAAGGTGAGAGAGAGAAGGGAATAAGGAAAGCTAAATCTCCATGTTAAGACTTACCTGTTGATTCATTTCCTCTTCATTTCGGGTCCGCGCCGCATCCTGGCGTTTCCGGACCCCGGCCCCTAAGGGGAAAAAAAAGCCATTCGCGTTAATGAGCGAATGAAAAGACATTACCAAAAAACGCTCATTAAAGACTTACCTGATTTCTACAAGGATTTCACCTCTCATCTCGGGGCGGTGCCTGTTCCTCGGCATTCCGTACCCCGGCCCCTAAGGGGGAAAAAGACACTAGCATTAGTACATTAATGCATGGACACAAGGGGAACCTCTTATCAAAAAACTTACCTGGAAGCCAAGCAAGTTTGGTTCTCACCAATCCGAAAATCCAGTGAAGTAACTGGATACCAATGCGCCCCTGCATCAGAAGCAGGATGGAGAGCTCGTCCTTCCAAACCCTAAGGTGAGACGCTACGGGGAATCACAGAAAGGTTTCGAGAAGGGTGAGAGGGGAAAGTGGGAGGCAGATTGCATTACCCCGCAGACAGTTAATCCCCTATTTTCGCCTACAGAAGGATACTTCTGTGAGCCAGACAAGCCAGATTTGGGGGCCCGGTCCAGTCCGTCTTCCGAACCCTGCGCATCACCTTAGAAGAGGTCACAGCAGCGCAAACCAGGCCAGCGCCTCCGTGGGAGTCAAGTGAGCGTTACAGAAGGGCCTTCCTGGATGCTGGGAAATTGTGTCCACGGTCTGCACTTGTGGGAGTGCTCGCGCTGTGGGTGGGGCTTGTGTTAATTCTTGCGTGAGGGGAAGTGCTTGGGCTACGGGAGGGGGTATGAGAGCTACTGATTGGGCCTGCGCAGTCACTGCTGGCGTGTTTGGTTTCGATTCTGGTTTTGGGCCTCGACCCATGTTAGTTAACAAATGTTCCATTAATTCGTCTGCTATGTGTAGTTCCCGCTGCAGGTATATTCTTTCTATGTTCATTTGGTCACGTCTCCCTTCCCGTCTTAGACTTGCCGTCCACTCCTCCTCTTCCTTTTCTTCTGCTACCTCAAGCTTCGTTTTGTGCCTAAGCGCATGCTTCTCTCTACTCCTAAGTCGGAGCATTGCTTCCCTCCTCCAATCTTTGACAGTCTCAAAAGCTGCAGGTCGCGCTTTCTTTCTAATTAGCACCCTTTCTAGGTTATCTATTCTCTCAATCTCAAAACTACCATTAATCGGCCAGTGATGGTCGGGTTGCTTTCTAGTTTGCTTATGCCAAATTTCACAAAATATTATCGCACCCACACCGTATTTTGCATACATATCATAAGCCGGCATTCCCCCAAGCGGTGCACTTTGGCCATATTCCAAGGACTGCCTACCGCAGCTGAAAAGCCCCGCTAAAGTGGACAGTACTCCAGGCATGTTTCTTTAACCTTCCCCTTTGGTTAGCTAACTTTTACCTGGACGTTTGAATTTGCAAAATCAACACTCTACCAAAAATCGGGTTTTTCTTTGAATCAGGGAATGACTCCCCTGATAAAACAAGTTGCCTGTCCTAACGCAACCTCTCCCAACGTTGTCTGCGCTTCTCTGGCTTCTGCCTCGTCTCGGGACCCTCGCCTCCTTTGCCCTCTGGCCCGGTATGTCGATCAGGGATCAGATGTGTGCAGATCTGCGGAAGGAATCTCTCCTCACTTCTACAGGGCGCCCCGTACACTTCTTGATCCCAGCTCGACCGTCCCGTCCTCGCTGTTCTTCCGCCTTTACTCCGTTACTGGGGCAAGTGGCGGAGGGTCCCTATTCGGGCGCCATCTTGAAAGGGGCCCCTAGGGGTCCCTCGTGCTATGGAAACAAGGCAATAACCATACACGAAAAGATGCGCCAGACACGAGGTTCAAATTCCCAATGCTAGGGTTTATTGCAAGCAAAAATAGTATCAATTGGCCAATTCTGATCTCACTCCCCGCAACGTGAGTTTCCTAGACCTCAAGGGACGCAAGAGAGCGAATTACGTACATCAGTTACATATATACAAAATGCATATCATACAATCAGCAATGTCATGTTTAACACCCCTCTTTATTAAGTTCCTTTGAACTCGGGATGACGATGGACATATCCGACGAGTATGACGATTATGACACTTTCAATGTCTATTCTAGTAACAATGTGCAATTAGAAAGTGCAGAGGCATCTTTTAGTTGTTGAACAGAACACAGTGGTTCTGTTCTTGGAAGCAAGCTGCACACTGGGGAAGAGCCACATTCCAAGCTTTGCTATCTATGAGGTACTATTCGTGTCCTGGGAGCCAACACGTTCTGAAGGGTTTTGCGAAGGGGCGCCATAGGCAGAGCATAATTCAAGCCTTTAGCTGTTTTATTCTAACATATTTTACCATCGTACGAGACTGGCTGGCAGCTGTGAAGTGATTAAATGCCTTGCAGCTCTCTCCCAAGGCTACAGAGAGGGAGCGTGGGCATTCCTTTCTGGGCTACTCATGAGGAGTTTTAACAAACTCTTCAGTCCCGCGACCTTGTCCTTTCATATTCAGACAACAATGTTAACAGTTGAGCAGAGTAAGCAGAATTTGCAAGAATTGCAAGCTGCAAAGCAGTTTAGACAGAAAGCAATGGGCAATGGTTAACAAGCAAAATGGCGATTCTTGCTACGTTTAAAATGGCTGCTTGTTGGTCAAGCATAGCAGTTTAGATTTCTATAATTCGGTGCATAAGACGGTTGGCCTACGGCCATCAAGTTACGTCTGTCATTCAAATGAAGGGTATTCATTTTTCCAGATTGACATTGGGGAGCTGCCAGAACCTATACAGCTGGGCAGGGGAACAAGAAAGGGTGTCCCTTGTCACTGCTACTGTTCGCAATTGCAATGTAGCCCTTCGCAGTCGGGTTAGCATATCACATTTGGCAGGTTCCAGCACAAAATGATCCTCTTTGCGAACAATGTTTTCCTCTCAGTTACAGATCCCATGACCTCCCTACAATTGATAGCAGAGGAAATGAACAGATTCGGCCTGATCTCAGGTTTAAAGTCAATATCGCTAAATCGAAGAAACTGGGACTCAATATCCCACCATTGCTGAAGTCCTATCTGGGGCACTCCTTCCCATACTCTTGGGCCTCCAAGACAGTGAAATATTTAGGGGTCAATGTCCCGGCTTAATTAGGGGAACTCTTTGGAGAGAACTACCCAGATGCTAATTGGAGAGATTAAAGACGACCTGAAACGTTGGGCTGACCTGCGGCTGTCCTGGTTCGACCAAGATATGGGTCATTAAAATGAAGGCATTACCCAGATTTCTGTCTTTTTCAGGCACTACCCGTCCCTGACCCCAAGTGGACCCTGCAGGTATAAGACTGTTAGTACATTTCCTATGGATGGGGGCATCCCCCAGCATCAATAAGTGTATGCTATACATGGGCAAGGACAAAGGAAGTCTGGCATTTCCCAGGTTGTGGGATTACTACAGGGCTTCACAAATCAGGCCCAAATTGTTTGAGTCTAACGGGACTCGCATAAGATATGTGTTCATATAGAGCAGGCTGTGTCAGGACGCCATATATGGACTCAACCTTGGGTCCCCCGAGAGGTGAGAGCGCAGAGTCTGTATGTCTACCCAGTCACACGAGGATCCCTAGAGGCATGGGACAGTGTAGAGTGTAGGCAGGATGCAGAGGTCCATCACCTTTGCTTCCCCATTCACTCCCTTATTTATAATGAGGAGTTCACAATGGGGCAGAAAGACGGCAGATTCACCCAGTGGATGGGAAAGGGGGTAGGGAAGCTTAGGGGCCTCTTCTGGAATGAGGATTCCTAGCTTTGAGGACTGTAAGGCTTCCTTGGGGCTGGAGGAGGCAGACTGGTTCAGGTACCTACAGGCCAGACATTGGGCCTTGCACCCGTCCAATGTGGTGGGAGCAACCAGACAGTTGACGAACTTTTAACTGATCTTTCAGTCTGCAGCAGAGTCCAAGGCACTTATCTCTCCCCTTTATAAATGTATTCACTCATTTTTTACCCCTGACCATAGATCCTACTGTGAGAGATGTGAACGGGGACTGGGCCAGTCGCTAACTGGGGAATAGTGGGATACTATCCATAAAAGTATGACTAAAGCGCTGGGTCCCCGACTAGCCGGGACTCCTGCTAAGATCATAACGAGGTGGTATAAAACACTGTCTCGTCTGCATCACAGCCATTGCAGTAACTCAAAATGTTGCTGGGGAGGGAAGGCGATTATACTTAATGTTGAGGTATTAGATTACTCACCCCGGGTCTCCATCAGGCACTGCCTCTCAGTGGAACTTATTGATTCACTTACTTTTGGCAGCAAAGTTGCCATCCTCCAGCTTTGGAGGAACAAGGAGGCTCCCTCGACCCATCTATGGATGGACAAGCTGTCGACTATGTTTGGGATGGCAAAACTTAGAGCGAACATGAGAATGACCCAGATGTCTTTTATGGGGATGTGGTCTCCCTTCTTGTCGTACATGCAAAGGGACTTTAATGATGGGTCCATGTCTTTATAACGAATACAAAAATAATGAACATGTTTTCAGTGAAATAAAAAGAACGAACCCAGTGGCCTAGGAGGAGAATGGAATGTATCCTGATCGTGTTTTAAGACTGGGGCAGAGTGATTAGCAGGATACTGAAGATGTGAGGCCTGGGAGAACCTGCATCATTTGTGTCTTCCAGTGGACAGATGTGAAATGTGGCAGCTGTTACAGCAAGAAAGGATGAAAACCACCAAACATTGCTGAAAGGCAACAAAAAGAGGTGATGTGAAGTGTGAACACTTCTACAGACCGGATATGTGAATTGAGCAGTTCTATGAGTAATTTCCACAATGCCCTTTTCCCAAAACCTTTTACCCTGCACAACTGTTCGCGATACCACCCTTCTGACCCTTTTCACGCCCCTTTAATTGAAATCCTTCATACTCTTCCCCTTACACACACGCTGGCTCGGGAGGATAGCTCAGGAGCAACGCACGCGTTTTGGAAGCAAGACGACGCAGAGCAACACAAGTTCGACGACCCGGTCGCACTTTATAAATAACCCATTACAATTACATGCGAGCTCCCCTGCCTTCTGCAGCAACCCGACCCTGCCCCCCCCTCCCAGTTGCCACCTCACCTGTGTGAATGCCGCTTTCACACCCTCTCCCCTGTATGATCTTGGCCCAGCTTCCTCCTCATGGCATGCCTGCTGTGTCAACCGCGTCCTGCTGCCAAAGGAAATATGACGTCTGCAACATGCAAGAAAATCCCATGTCATTTAGCGAAAAGTGGCTGTGCAGGATAGCAAAGCAAGCTATGAATTAAATACAATAGAGACAGCAGAAAAGAAATGGCCATATGTGGGGGGGAGTACAAAAAGAGAGGAGCAGTGAACCCTGCACACCCGCCTCTCTCCCACCAAGATTTCTCAGTTAGTCCAAAATAAAGCCAACTAGGCATGCTAGTAAACAATGAAAGGCAAACAAAATTAGCAAGCAGAATAGCAAGTTTGAGAAAATTAGTGAAAATATAACAAACATGAACTCTAGAGCTAGAAGCCTTATCCACAGAACTAGAAGAAGAATGGGGGATAGATGGGAGCCCAATGGAAATGTCCTCTTGCATCACAACAGAGAATGGAACAAGTAGAGTATAGAGTGGCAAACGTTCAATCCTATGGGTCCAAAATGATGAAGGAGAATACACTTTTTCTTTTCTAAAGGTAGAATTTTATTGGATTTTGATTCACATTCTTAACAACGTCTGGCTGCCTGCCAAAAATACATATGTACCAAGGCATCAACCACTCACCGTCCATTTATTCTCCCACCCCCAGGAGTATTTCATAAACAAACACATACAATAAAGCGTGTAATGCGGCTGGCGCAATGAGTACATTACAATGAGTACATTCAAGGCATATCTATAAGGTTCAGGGACCTCAAACTCCGTGGGCACAAGAGGTCATTATGGTATACAGTATTTATAACAACAACAAAAATAACAAAAAGCTTTTTCAGTGAAACATAAATGCCATTTTGTGATCAGGATTACCATCATGTAAGGCTTGGAAATCCAGCCAACCATAGGAGTTTCGTGCTGAGTTTCCAGTCTGCTCCAGTTCTCCCGCTGCCACAGACGTGCTTCGTGCTTCCCTGCTGCTCCTGCCTCTGGGATCTTCGTTTGGTGGTATACACCTTTAAGAAAATGCAACCTCGATCTGCTACAAAAACTCATTTCCACGCAGAGTTTCGTGCTGAGTTTCCAGTCTGCTCCAGTCCGCGCCGGGACCCGGAGGGCGGACCAACGCGCTTGCAGCTCATCCATGCCCGACGGACGCTGAGGTAGGCACTGATTGACTTATTGACTTATTGACACTCGCCAGCTGTGCCCTCGCCTCGGTCCTACCGCGGCTTCCTCCGCCGCCCACTTCTCCAGACCGTCCAGATTGATCGCTACCCGTCCCTCCTCTCTGGCCTTTTCCGAGCCCTGCTAAACAACCCACCCCCCCCCCTTTCCCCTACTCCTTCCCCCCTTTTCCTTCCCTGCCTCCCCATCCCTTCTATCCTCACCCCCTTCCATGGAAGAAGACCCGGACCAGCGTCTACTAAGGAGCCAAGTGAAAAAGAACGTACTTCTCTCGTCTGCTTCTACCACCGCTATCTCTCCACGCCAAGCAGCAGCAGCAGCGGCGGCGGCGGCGAACGCCATGCAGTCCCCTCTGGACAAGGCCCCCACTAGAAGCATTCTCCTCCTTTCCCAATCACCTGACAGCAACGTTCAGCCGTCAGGGATTCGGCCGCTGCCGGCCTCAGACTCTATGGACCTAGTGCCCTCACACGCCCTCCTCGGGCCCGGAGACCTGATGATTCCAGCGCCTCTCAAGGCATCCAGAGACGGCTCCCTTGAGCCTTCCACAGACTTTTGGCCGGTTCTAGCACCTGACGCCACGGGACCTCTTACCGCCTCGGCGAGCGGCCCGTCCTGTGCGGGGACCAGAGGGTTCCCGCCAGGGGGTCTGAGGGCGCGTGCGTCGGCGACCACAGCCACCCTGGCCTTCTTGAACTCTATGGCACCTGACCTCATGATCGATCCTCGATCCATTTCTGCTTCGCCTACTGGAACACCTTCACCTGCATTGGCTCCCCGGCTGGTGGGGGCATTGTCCTCGGCCCAGTCCAGGGCGCAACCTACTACGACTGATCTCCACCTTAACTCTCAGAAGAACCTGGCCTATAAGACCACCATGGCCACGATTCACGCCGTCTCGGATGACAGCCGGCCCACTCCCGACACAGTTGGCCCCGCCTGTGTACAGAATTTGCCAGCAACTCACACCGCATCGGGGGACCCCTCCATCGACTCCGTACAGGGAGCAGCCTCTCCACTTTTGGCAGCTGTTGATGAATTGACTGGCCCACCACGAAACACAGCCGCGGACCACATATTGCCGTCTGTTCCAACTTCGGAACCCCAAAACAAAGCTCAAAATAAAACCCAGGAACAACTTTTGAAGCCTCTTTTGGAGACAATAAATGACTCAGATTCCGACGATTGTTCTAAATCATCGGACACCTGTCTGCATAAATCTAGACAATCCAAAAACAAAAATAGAACGCTTTACAAAAAAAAAGCCAATTCCGCATTGAAAGCTACGCCCTCACAACTATTGCACAATAAACTACCGACCTCAACAAAAAAGCAGCAAAACCTTCCTGGCACTTCACTAAAAAGTAGCAGGCAGTCCAAAAACAGTGCCCCGCACCAGGGCGGAAAAAAGAGGGGATATGCTAAACTTCCTCTACCCACCCCCCTCCTGTCAACCGCCCTGTTGAACATTTTCAAGACTCAAGGGGAAAGAAAGCTATCTACCGACTCCGAACTTTCAGAAGCAGAAATTCTGGAAGCCCTTGACGAAACCTCACCTGCCCCTAAAACCAGGAAAACTCTCGCTACCCAAGACTCCCAACTCCCTCCACCTACTCAAGCTTTTGCCCAACCCTTGCATGTGGTGGAAACCTGTTAGATACTCCGACTTTGACCATCCTGGACCCTGATCGCGCACACAGTACTGTTCCAACTGCCCCACCAGATGGCCAGGCGAAGAAGACCTCACCTCCCATTCCAAGTCCGCAGGTCAGTCCACTCCCTCCGTCAATTACCAACGACCGACCGGTCAACCAGGGCCTCTCGGTCATTAAGGACTTATTACAGCCCAAAGCTTACCCACGTCACAGAGAAATGTCTGCCCAACCTTGGACCAAGGCGCACTTACCTACCTTCACCCCTCTGGCTACGCCACGAGATTTCTCAGGCAACACCTCCCTCTTGGAAGACCCCGAATTCCACCCGAGCTCCGCAACTACAAGGAAGTTCAATCCATCAGAATTGGAAGGTAGTCCTTCAAGGCGCAGGCACTCTTTGGACAAACCCCAAATCTTTAGGCCTCAGAGACACACCACTGAACACTAGACTTTTGGATCCCGCTTCCCCTCCCCATAAATACTTACCAAGTAACAGAAAAGACTTAACCACAATCATGTCCGCAATAACCATCGCAGTGGCCCCCTTTTGTAAACTTTATGAAACACTAGGGGACGCATCAAGAGACAATACGGCTATTTTAGCTACCATTCAGTCTAAGCTAACCTTTCTGGAAGGCTACATAACCACCATCGACTTGAAGTACGACATCCCCCATATCCAAAAAGACTTGCCACTTCCGGTGCCGGACGCCCCTCAATCTCTTTCCATCCTGACAAAGTCCTTCACCGAAGACCATGGCTGATATGTCTACCCAGACCCTCCAACCCAAGTCCTCCAACGACCTTGCTCCAATATCCGCAAACAAACCGAAGCTGGCGCCATCTGTCAGCACGTCCACTTCGATTCTTAAGCTAACCCTTGCAACCAACCCCAGTCTGACCCAACGGAGGGCCCAAGGGAAAAAGGTTCTAAAACTAGCGACGAATGATCATCAGCCAACCTCGACCCGTCAACCCTGCAAACGCTTGCTGGAAACAGGCGCAGTCAGCTCTAATCACCACACGCCGCTGGCCAGTGCAGACCCTGCCGGGTCCCGGCCACAATCCGCGACAGACTTGACCCAGTCCCCGATACCACCAGCAGATTTCCTGAATTCAAGTATTCTATCAACAGCGTCTGCGCAAGAAGTCCAGGACTCGCCCGAGAAAGTCTCTACTTCCTATGACTCTCAACCAACTTCTCATCGGCTTTGCAACCCCCAAGTCTTGCCTGACACCCCAGTTCTTTCATCGTGGGAGTCAGCTCCTCAAAGTCTGACTCGGCCGCGGCATCCTAACTCTCCCCAAAGTGTTTCACCAGAACCTCAGAGCAGATCCAGACCAAGACCCTATCTAGACAAATCCACGGCGTCAAGGCCTTGCCTCCCACAAACCAACTGGAAAGAACGAGGCTCACTCTGAGAAGGACAGCCCCATTCGCCTTTTTAAAATTGAGCAGATATCTAACAAAGACAAGTACACCATTCTGAACAGAAGAACCGTCTTAAAAATAACATTGTCCATAGTCTCCCTAAAGCAACTGAAATCGGACGACTTCAAGCGGGTCGAGCCTTACCACAGGGACAATAAAGCCAAGGCCTACCTGCATATCTACAGCTCCGCAATTCAGGACATATGCAAGCAAGCAGGCGAAGAACTCAAATCATGCGGTCTTCTTCTGTCGGAACTAAAACCCCTCGATCAAAAAACGGCCACCCGAGAATCCTATTCTAAGAACAGAAAAACCAACAAACACAGTCCATCTCGACGACACATTGACCGCAGAGATGAACTGAGGACCCACTTCACTGACGCTTCAAGAAAATGTACGTCCCGTCATGAAGCACCTGACTATCGTCCTCATTCCTCACGGGCCCACCGTGCCCAGCTAAGAACTCCATCTAAAGCTGTACGGGCCGAGGTACCAGCTCGGACGGACTCTCGTTTCAACGAAGGCAGACAAGAAATATCCACGCGCCGCCCGACCCACCACCAACAAGATAGATTTTGCACGGACAGAAGAAATCAAATTTAGAGACAGCGGTCTCCCCGAAGAGAGGCACATATCCAGAGACCACGTAACCGAGCTTCACCCCCCCTATCACCTGCGCCCAAAAAGTCCTCAACATCGGGTGGTCCATGGGACTGGATTAAAGGAGCTCTATCCTCAAACAGAGCTAAATAGCAATCACTGGAGGAAGCCGAAGTTCGCCTACAGCCTAAACTACTGGCGTTGGCCTCCTGGAACACAAGAGGACACGCTCATCTAATTAACGAAAACTGCTTGGATCTGGGACAGTTCAATATTTTTTGCCTGCAAGAAACATGGCTTCAAGACAAACCCTCGATGGATGGATACGACATTGTAATCGCGCCAGCTGTCAAAGGCCTTTTAGGCCGGCCATCGGCAGGACTTCTAATTGCGGTGCGGTCAGACCAAAATCTAAAAATCGTGAAGATCACGGCCAACTGTTACGGGGTCCTGGCGGTGCTAATTGAATGGAATCGCCTGGCTGAAAATTCTAACTCACCCCCAAAAGGCCGTCCCACTCCTCTCCTCGCTCTGATCACTGTCTACTGGAATCCCCAAAGGACTTCGACATCACTCTTCTGCCAAACCATGGCTGAAACAATTGATTCCATCCTTATCGATTGGGACACCCCATGGGTACTTATCTGCAGAGATCTCATCGCAAAGTGCGATCAATCCACGGATCTACGTACGCAGCACACTGAGCCTACACAAGCTGAACTAAGAGGGAAAGCCTTGACGACCCTTATGTCCTCCAGGAATCTACACAACGCCGCCAGGATTCAGGAAGGTCAGCCCCACTTACCTACATGGAAGAGAGGCCAGTGGTCGGCTACCCTGGACTACATCTTTGCTTCAAAAGCCCTGTGCGCTGAAATCCAAGGTTTTCAAGTGGTTGAAACTACAGCGAGTGACCACAACATTCTAACGCCGTCATGGTTCTCCATGGCTCGAAAGACAAACCACTATCTGCCTTCAGTGGAGTCTAATCCACAACAATCACGGCTGCGTCTGACATCTGCCAACATAAGGGCAATTACTCATCAATATGTTGCCGAAGCGGCGGGCGAGTTACCCTCCGCCCCACCTTGTAGACCGAACTACCTGCCTATGCTTCTAAACGACAAGCAGCACTCACTGTCGGGTGCATCCCACCTTAAGACCCACACCCACCAGTACGATAAGCAAATAGCGCTTAAAAGAACTGCATTAAGGAAGTTCAAACGCAATGCCAAGGCAGAAAACTATCACCGCTTGGAACCTGTGGATTAGCGAACATCGAATCTACAAATCATGGATCAGAACGCGCCGGGCAGCCTTATATCAGCACGATGCAGAATCAATGCTCAGAGCCCTTACAACAAAAACAAAAAAAACAGCCGACTTTTGGTCCCTGATAAACCACACTCAAGGGGCTACTACGACAAATATGATCAACGCAGTACCGGAGCAAGCCTGGGTTACATTTTTCAGCAACCTTTTCGCCAGCCCGACCCCACTGTCAACTCCGCGTTCGGACTCCACAGACGCCCCGTGGATAAACCTGTCAGCTGCACCAGACATAACTCTGGCCATTAAAAGGTTAAAATCGTCAAGAGCTCCTGGCCCGGATGGCCTGTCCAACATAGACCTAAAGAAACACCTCCACGAGTGGTCCACCTTTATCAGCATTTTGTTCCACCATTGCAGAATAACCAGGAAGATCCCACTGTCGTGGTGTAAAGCTATCATTATCCCCATTTTCAAACAGGGAAGCAGGGATCTTCCCGGAAACTACCGTCTGATTGCCCTACTGGACTTTATGGGTAAGCTCTTCGCTTCTCTCCTCCTAGTCCACTTTCAACGCTGGGCAAAAACGGCGCCGTGCAGTGATCCTCTTCAAACGGGCTTCAAGAAGAACGGCAGCACTGCACTGAACATCCTTATACTAACCCTCCTAAAGGCAAAAATAAAACAAGGCTCACAGCCAGTGTACGCTGCATTTATCGACCTCTCTCAGGCCTTCGATAAAGTCGACAGAATGAGACTATGGGCTAAATTGAAAAACTGGAACTGCCCTGAATCTGTCCTAAACCCAATAATGGCTCTCCACACTGGCACCACTCTTAATGTTCGGCTGAACAGGCAAAGTGCCCTCTCCAGGGAAATCCAAGCCAACAGAGGAGTTAAGCAAGGCTGTCCGCTGGCTCCCGCGCTTTTTGTTGCATTTTTGGGGGACTACAAAGAGTCTGAAGGCCTGGTCCACAGCTTCCCCCCGAAGTTCGGAAACACCACCTTGTCCCGACTTCTTTACGCCGACGACATGATCTTGTTCGACCAAACCCCCATCGGTTTACAACGGCAGCTGGACAACCTTGCAGTCTATATGTCCAATAACAACCTGCAAATAAACCAGGCCAAAACCATGATGATTTTCGCGAAAACCTGCCACCGCCGGAAAAAACCTATGTCGTGGTCAGTGAATAAAATCGGAATCGAAGTGGTTTCCCACTTTAAATATCTGGGGGTGTTTATTGACGGATCAACCCAGGAATTAAAAATGCAAGCCCATCTCTGGTCGAAAACCAAACTGTTGACCTCACAACTCAAAGCGATTGACAGGAAGTTCGGCAAATTTTCATTATCCCCGGCTATCAACTTCTACAAGGGAAAAATGGTCCCAGCCATAACTTATGGCATGGACGCCATGTTCACCATTCCAACGCACCTCTGGCGAAAGTTAGAGGGGTACATCTGGAAAACTCTCCTTGGCCTACCTAACGCCATTCCCATCGAAGCGGTTAGAAGAGAGCTAGGGCTGCTCTCGTTAAGTGCCACTGTTAGTGTGGCCTCTCTCGCTCTGTTCAGGAAGACCCTAATCAAAGATGGCCTCCCGATCTGCAACATCATCGGGCAGGAGTTGGCCACTACGACCTGCAAAGCTGTCCTTCTCTGGATGCGCCGCCAAGAATCCATACTGGATGAACTGGTATGTTCCAAATCCGATTTGATTACGAACCCCGAAAGAGTCAACGAAAAATTGAAGATCCAAGACTGGATCAACACCATCGACAAAGCTGCTGCAATTAAATTCTTAAAACACCTCTCTCCCACGTACAACAAGCTGAAATCCCCCATGGGGTACTGTCTAAAATTCCCGAACAAAAAACTACGATCGACATTCTTAAGAGCTCGATTCAATCTGCTCCACACGAGGGAAATTCTAGGGATAAGCTCTGTATCCACCATTACCACCTGCAGGCTCTGCAATGCCCCGGATTCCATCGAGACAATTTGCCACCTGCTACTAAATTGCCCTTCGCTGGAGCAAGCACGCTCAGCTTTTCTAACCCCATTATGGCACGATTCCATCCTGATCGAAAAAAACACATGGTGGTGCCGCTTAAATTTCTGGGGAAAAACCCCGCTGGGCGGTTGCCACGGCTAAAATAATCGAGGAGGCCTTTGCCAAAATCGCGAACGTGGGACTGCAACCCTCACTTGATCAGCACGACTCTTGATAGGCCTGATCCACTTGAGGTCCCCTCCTGTCAGCTTGTGACTCTCTATGGAAACGGGGTCTACCCAAACTACCCATATTCCCTACTGGTCGATCACGAGTTACCCTCCACGCCGTTTTAGCCCTGACCCCACCTTAGGATTGTAAACGATCTTGACCTGGAGTGATAGCAGGCGAAACACGCTTTGTTCGATTCTAAATTGCCATCCTCTTGTAAAAATAATTTTCTTTTGATTATGCATAAATAAATAAATAAATAACGTGGAAAAATTTAAGGTTTAAAAAACGTATATGTTGTAGGGTGGGTAATAAAGATAGGGAAACGGGGATCTTGGGGGAACCCCAAATTAAAAAAAGTTTTCACTGAACATGTTTTATTTTTGAATTCCTTGTAAAGACATGGAACCAGTGCAGATGACCAATGCACCCCCCCCGCAACCCTTTTTATTTTCACCACAAAATGCCCAAAGCGGTTTCCTGAAACGTGGGCAAAGAGTTTTTTTTTATTTGCCATGCAGAGCTTCTCCCCCTGGACCCTTGTCATTCTTGGGCAATCGGCTCTGGCTTAGGGTTATTTTGTTTATACACTACAGTTTTATCTTTAGTAACGGGAAATGGCAATCTGATTTGTTGATTTGTGCTCATTCCTACACATGCACAGATGGAAGTGAGTGGTAACTAATAGGAACTGTGATCCACTACTTTTATTTTTTTACGATTAACAGTTCTATTTTTTACACAAGTTTGACAAGTTTCAGAACAGTTCTCTTTTCAAGTAAAGCATACATCTTAATTGCATTTAATAGGTGTCTCAACGCTAATCACAGCAATGTGGCCATGACTGAGCTGTGATCGGTGAAACACCTGGTTTGGGTTAGGCCTGTCTGTCTATTCTGCTTCCCCCACCTTTGATGGGTTCTTTTCGGCGCCCTGATGCCTGTGGGCTACGACGCCTTATACATTCAAATTAAATTAATTTGCTGTCGTTTGCTGCCGCATCACCATGGAGGGTGGTATTGAAGCTAAAGCTTGTTTTGCTTATAGAGGCATATTTTGGGGGTATGTTATTTTTTCTTTATTTTTTTCTTTGTGTTTTAGTCTGCAAAAGTATGTTTTTCACAAAGAAAAAGAACAAAACGTGCAAAAAAGAAAAGATCCATACAAACAGGTGGAAAACAAAAAGAAAAACATTTGATAGAAAGACGTTACTGACATTTCATAACATTTCATCAAAATAAAACAAACTATTCACTAAATTCATCCTTGAACCGCCATTTTTAAAATGCTTCTATTTTCCCCACAAAGACGCATAAAAAAAGCATGCAACGCCAGGATCAATTTCACCATATTTCACCACATGCTCCTGAGCCAGAACATGTCAGTCAATGACACTTCACCCAAATAGCGCAGCCGCGGTTTGCCAAACATGGGACAAAGTTTCTAGTGTAGTGGTCTTACAAAATCTGCAGTTAGTGTTGGTTATTGTGTTGTCCTACTTCGCCCTCCTTTCCAGGGTCGCAAATTGATTCAAGCGAAAATGCAAGTATATGCCCCAAATCTTTGGTCAGGGAAAAGGGGACATGTACATCAGACGTTCTGATCGCTTCCTTCTAAACTTTGCGTATTCCCCATACATGGAATAATTCCCCAACTGTTTGGGGGTTTTCGGGCCAATCAGCAATAATTTATGCTTTACAGCCCCAGGCACCACCCTTAGCTCCTCAGACGAAGATCCAATCTGCCCAGGTATCTCTCACATACTAGTCTTAAACTGAGTCAGAGTAGAAGCTGATTGGGGTGATGCAGGGAGTTGGTCGGGGGAATTTAGCATTTTGGCATATTCAGCCAACTTTCTCCATAAAGCTCTGGCCGCCAGCGTAATGAGTCCAAGCTCATGTCTGACAGCATTTGGCACAGAGTTGTTCAGTGCCAGAGTTCTCTACCAGAGAAGCCCGTGGAAGGCATTGATTGGAGCCCCCAGGTCGAAGGGGACTATACCAAGGCCATATAAAACTACAGGCTCAATGTTCTGGAGGTAGAACCTGATCAAGGGTACCAGGGAATTACGACAGTTGTGAATATTTGCTGCATTTTGGCCAATAAGGTTGTGAATCCTCCTCTGAAGAAGTTTATCCAGGCCCCCCTAGAAAGGTTAAATCCCAAATACCTCATTGATGACACCTTGGTCTCCTACCCTCCAGCTGTACGTTTTAGATCTATTTTGGGTGGAAAAGATAACCTTGGACTTTTGCCCACTGATTTTCAGATTATTTTGGACAGCATAGTGATGATTCACTATGCAACAATGCCAAAATCTGTACAATTTTAAGTGGGACTTTACACTCTAAAAGTTTGCTCCAGAGGGTCTCCCAACTGACCGTGTTGAAAGGCACTGGACATGTCTATGGAGGCCATGTAGTCAGGGCCTACCACTCCCTTTTTTACAGCTGTGGAGAGATGTGAAATAATGGTGCCATTTAAAGAGGTCCTCGTACTCGAACGAAAGTCCACATGATGTTTGTACGGAAGGTTGAGTTACTTTACATATTTGGAGAGGTCTCCAAGCAGAAAAGAAGCAAAGATTTTACTGGATGCGTCTAGCAGGGCAATGGGTTTGAAGTTCTTCGGCTCGGACACATCGCCCTGTTTGTGGATCGGAATAATGATAGATTGTTTCCAAGTAGTTGGAATGATAACCTCCTGGTAGATGCTCTTGTAAAGAGTCAACAACGGACCCACCCATAGCTCCAGATCCTGCATAAAAAGCATTTGTGGAATACCGTTGGGACTCGGGCCGCAGACGGCCTTGCCTTCCCGATAGCCATCATACATATCACTTATCCCAGTAGCAAGCCCCCTAATACTTCTGGCCCATGTTAAGGGACGAGCACTCCTGCTCGTCACTAGGTCGAGGAAATTTGTTCTGTAAGTAAAGCACCCAAATGTTCTCTGGTATATCACACCTCATATCAATAACTGATCCATTTGAGGTTTGCCTTATAGTTGACCAAAAATGCGCATGGTTTTCCTACCAGAGTTTTTAATATCGCCTGCTATACAGGGTTTGTCTTCTTAAATGGGTGATCATGAAATGGGTGATCATAGAATTATAACGGGCTTGGATTAATTTCTTAGCTGCCCCGTATTGTGTTGTCGAGAGAGGGGCGAGTCGAAGGAGTCACAAATCCTCCCTTTTAAGGTTCTTCGTCTGGGCGATGGAGCCATCATATTTGTGTGTTTCTTTTAAATGTACCCTTACCTGCCAAGGGGGCCAGACAAATGTGGAGTGTAGAATTAAAGGAATCCACTCGAAGTTGCTAATCAAACATCCCTCTGATTTTATCGTTTGGTTGAAAATATTGAGGAATTTCCTACAGTTTGAGGCGTTCCATCTATCAGACCCCCTCTGGCTAGTGAAGCAAAGGCTGTAGCTAGCTCAATTAGAGAAAGCTCCAAACGAAGGTGCAAGGTAAGGGACAGAGGTAAGTGAACACTGACTAACGACAAACCACTTGTGAGCGGATCACAACAAGGTAACAAAGGGGAAGAGACAAAACAAATGATAAATCCATGAGGTGTTACTACCACTAGACCAAGTAAAGCAAGAACCCAATGATTCCTGGGAGGGGAGAGAGATACCCAAATCCCAATTAAACAAATGATTTGGCCAAATGGAGGAAGGGTCTGTAAACTCCAGTAACGGGCTAAAAGAACACCTATCTTGATCTTGGGGTCTACAACCCTCCTCACAACAGGCGTTAAGATGCCCCCAGGATAATAATAGTACTTTTGGCCTTCACCAACCACCCCACAATAAGCCCATCCAGGCCTTCTAGGAAAGGCTTGAGGGCACACTTTGCCGGTTTCCAGTATGTGTTGACCAATAAAAAGTTCTCGGGGCTATCCTTGAATGTAACTTTCACTGCCAAGAGACCTTCTAAGGGAGTAGGTACCTCGTAGTGGCCACACTTAATCCCCAAGTTGATGGCAATGGCAAGCCCCCAATTGGCGGCCTCTAAGCCTCCTAGTTGCATTCTTGCAATACGTGTAAAAGCCCTGAAGCACAAAAGGATTCATGGCCATGGTTTCTTAGAGGAACACAAAGTTAGTTTCCCCCACCCAAGTTTGAGGCCCCCTGATTTAAATTAGAAAAGTCACAAACATTCCATTAAACAATTGTGCACTTCCCATCCTAGAGCAAATTCTGTGACTCTCATCTTATAAAACATCTGGACCGCAGCCTCCAGCCATGACCAGTCCTCCAGGACAGCAGACTTGTGGTCTGAATGGTAGTGCTCAAATCAGAGGAAGTAGCTTGGGGAATCAGAAAGTCAGCTATGTTGGATCATGAAGATCGAAGTGTTTGTAGCCTACCACATTCAACATTTCTCGTTCCTTCCACACTATTTGGGCAGTCTGGTTCGCCTTGAAGTGACAGACGGATCTATTGATTCCTGTTTTAGGGAAGATCACACACGTTGTGTCATCAGAAAGCAAAGAGCGTAAAGACAGGATTTCCTGGAAGCCCCTTAGAATTTGTGTTATGTTCATAGATTGTTGTCCTTTGGACTGAGAGCCCAGGCCCCAATCCATGATGATCCCCTGGAAAGTGTCAGCCCTAATATTTCTGATGGAGCACTGTGCTTAGATGGCATCAGCACATGCTCTTTTGATGTGGAGGTAGACTCCTCGACGGAGGACCACACTTCTAACGTCAATGTCGTGCCTACCAGAGCGTCTTGCTGAGTGTCCAACAAGTTTGTAGCCATAAGAATCACATTGCTTGTCTTATTTTGGGCTAGATTAGATGGAATTAAATTGACCAGAAACAATGTCATCTTGCTTTGTTTGATGGTCTTCTTCCTTTTGGGACTGTGTGGTCGAGGAGTTGCGTCCTCAGGTGTATCCTGACCCTTGAGGGAGGGTGTCACAGATTCAAGAGCCAGGTCCTTAATGGTGTCCTCTCCTGAAAGTGAGCTTAAGAATTTTGAAGTCTTTTTCCACTTGTTCAAATTAGTAGCTGGAAGGTTTTTCATTTTTTTCTGCTGTTGCTCTTTTTCCATTGCTTCCTTGTCTTTTGTTGTTGGGGGCCCTCATGGATGTTAGGAGGAGACAAGTCTGCAGCATCCTAGTGCTCCACCTCAATGACATCTTGTTGGATTTAATCTGCAGCCTGTAATAAGGCCTCCTCTCGTCGGTGCAAGTCCACGAGCACCGTTGGGGTGTCAGGTGTGGCGCTGTGTTCCAAGTTGGAGGATGACAGTTGTTCAGAGGAAAGTGGTACAGGGACTTCCCAAACATCCTCATCAATGCCTACACACTCAGGAACAATAGAAGCACACCGTGGAGGTTTAAACCCTTCCAGTAGTCGAGCAACATTAGTATCAAGTTTGCCCAGATTCCTTGCCTTGTTCTGAGTAATGTCCTTGATGTTGTCATATAGCCTAAGCATGGATTCAAGCACTAAATGAAGTGCTGAAATCGATGCTGGCCCCAACGTGTAGATCTGTGTTAACACCAGAGAATTCCTCGTCGTTTCTATGTTTCTGGGTGTGAAAAAGTCGCCATTTGAGGACTGTTTGAGGATGGATTTTGTGGTGGGATTTGCCATGTTTCGTGAATTTTGCGGATTTGAGAGGAGCACTTTCAGATGATCAGTTGGTCTAGACCCCAAGGAGTGGGACCTGTAGCCTGCGGGGCCCAAGAAATCCAAGGACTCCCCTGGCCCAAGAGAGCCCACCGCTGGCCTCTCCTCCTCTGTGTTAGTCCTTAGATCTAGCGCAGGGGAATTAAGTTCCACCAGAAGAGTAGTACAATGATTAGGCTCATTGAAAACAGGATTGCTGGGGGGCAGAATGGTTGCCTCCTGTGGAAGCTGTAGAGGAGGCAGGCAAAAAACGAGCCAGATCTGGCCACTACTTGGGAGAAAAGGGGAGGGGAGACATTTTGTAGTGGTTGATAGTGTGCATCCTCCATTTCCCTCTGGCGATGCATGGGATGGTGCACCGCTGGACCGCAGCTGCCCTCTACATCAACCGTAGCCTTCCCCGCCTCCCTTCCTTTCAGGGCCGCTAAGCCCTTCTCAGTAATTAAAAACCTCCCATTCCGCAGCTTTGGAGTGGGCATGGCTGTAATGGCTGTAACGCCGAGGTCATGTGACTTCACACAACAGCGTGCTTACCATTTAGCGGCGATGAAGTGGTGTAGGCGCCACACGCCCATAAGACCAAAAGACCACTTGGCTCCCCTTGTGCTCTTGTAATGCACACTGGGTGCTCCGGGTGAATAGCTCCTCCCACTATGAAGGAAGGAAAAGAAAGACTCAGCGTTCAATGTTGTAGAAAATCCTGCGTTGGATGCGCTTTATGCCGCACTGTAGTGTGTCACAAATTAAGCAGCTGAGCAAAAGCAAGGGGCACAGAGTGAGAGACCAAAAGACCACTTGGCTCCTCTTGTGTTCTTGTAATGCATACTGGGTGCTCTGGGTGAATAGCTCCTCCCACTATGAAGGAAGGAAAAGACAGACTCAGTGTTCAATGTATGCCTTAAAAGTGCAGAAGCACATATTAATCGCATAATTTATAGGTTTTGTTCTTCTTGAAAGCCCTGGCAGACAGCAAGTAATTTATATTTTGGGATTTAACATTTTTTCTGACACAAAACATAAACACAACTACTTATTGAGTACTTTGAAGTTATTATCATCATCTTCAACACCACAACCTGTCCAGGAAGATCATATTTGAGAAAATGAATGTGCTACACTAAAAAGTGAAGACTTTTCTCCCTTCCCTGAATTGCATTTCTTTAATCATTGACATTACTGCGCCCTACGTTTTCTTTATACCTAAACTATTAAAAACTGAAAAGTGAGTTTCTAATTTAGAACAATATAAAATGTCATATCGGTGTTGACATCAAAAGAAATAATGGTAAAACTAGGCTCCATTCAGATGCATTGTTTCATTTTGTGCTTTGAGATTTTTCTACAGGTTCTGATGATCTGCCAGGTTTCTTCTACACAATGTAGTTCTAGAATTGCTGGTGGGTGGTATCTGTTGTATTGCACGTTATTTATTTATTAATTTATAAAGCGCCCTAAACCCGGACGCACCAAGGCTCTGTTACAACCAGTAACACGCAATGTTAGGAGGCCAATGTCCGAAAACAGAGGAGGTAAGCAATCGCCTACAAAATTATGTGAACAACCAAGTTTTCAGTGATCTCCAGTAAGATTGTTCTGCTCTCAGTGCAGGTGGGAGTGCGTTCAATTGTCTAGCTGCATAGGTAGGAAAGTTTGCCCCGCCAGCTTTGGTTGTTTGAATTTCGGCTGCACAAGTCTGTTTGTATATGCTGATCTAAGGGGCCTGTAAGAATGAGCCCTGGTTATTTTCTGTGAAAAGTAGGGTGGGGCTGAATTGTTGAGGTAACTATGTCTTATAGATAGAGTCTTGAATATGATCTGTCAATGGATCGGAAGCAAGTGCACATCCTTTCTCTGGTGGCCAAGATGTGCTCACAGTTAGGGATATTTAGGGAAGCTCTGATGGCATTGTTCTGGATCACCTTAATCTTTTCAATATGTCGCGAGGTGCCAGCAAACAAGGCATTGCAGTAGACTAGTCTTGCCCCATTAATAGCTTGGGCAATGGTGAGGCAGCTGTCCTGAGAGAGGAAAGATCTAGAGGCATTGATACGTTTGTCGTCTGAGGCAGATGATGCAATGGTGTTCACATGACCCGCAAGTGAGTGAGTAGCGTGTCTTCACTGAGAAGAATACTGGGATTTGAATGCCGTCGATGGTAAATGATACGCATTGGGCATTGAGCTTCTTGATTACTGCTGATGGACCAACCAAAAGGATCCCTGTCTTTTCGTCATTCATACTATCATCTACAAGAATCACAGACAACCTTCTTCTCCTGTACTTAAGTGCTCTAGACCAACATTAGCTAATGACTGCTGACATTAATTTCAACAGACAACAAAACAGTCCCAAACCTTGATGTTTTTTATATAGCAAATTTCACTTATTTATTCTTTTCATTAACACCTTCTGGAGAGAGTGTTTCTTTGCAAAAAAGCATATATCCCATAGTACAATTCAAAATCACATACATCTATTGATTTAATTCATCACAGGTTAGTATACAGTACTGGCATGTATTTTGTACCAAGGGTTCAGTAGTTAACCAAAAACAATGATGACAGAAGTTCAATTAATTTCCGAACGTCTTCAATCTGAGCCTCAAAACCAGGAAAAAGAAGTATCGGTACTCTTCCCTCTAGGCTCTTACAATCATGGACAGTGTGTGTCAATGCAAACATTCCACTTGTGTATGTTCTTATAGGCCACGGAGCCTTTCGCTGTCCTGCGTCACAATCTCTATCCTGACCTTCTCACTCTCTGTGGGATACCTAATGTCCGTTATCCCAAAGTCCTTTTTACCAAAGGATGTTTGAAAAAGTGTTGTCGACGCACTGCGTTTCGGCCTGTAAATCTGAGGGTAGACCCCAGCCCGGATCAGTTTCCCTCGTCAATTACAAACAGGCCTTCATCAGGACAGAAAATCACTGTTGTTTCAGTGATCCTCAATATTCTAACCCCAACATTCATTCAGACATTCTTATTTAGTATGCAAAACAGGGGCGTCTATTTAATGTCCTTTTTCTGCGTACTATTGTCCTGGCCAGAGAGCTAGTGTACCTAGGTGTGCTCAAGCATCGGCGTGTATTATCCTGCGTTGGCTGTGCTGTCTGTGTTATCAGCAAGGTTGCTTAGCATAGATCTCTGATGTGGTGTAAGAGTCCCCCAGATAGAGGTGGTGGATGGCCATCCAGGCCTGGATCGTTGTGTACACTTTGTTTAGGGAGTGAGTGCCATCTAGGTAGTTGCCGGACAAGAGGAGGATGATTTGGGTGTCATCAGCATAGTTAGTGTAAGATATGCCGATGGAGTCAAACCGGTCCAATAAGGGTTTGGTGAATATATTGCAGAGGGTAGAGGATATGCAAGACCCTTGGGGCACAGTCTATGGGATAGGGGATGGTGGAGCACTGGCATTCTCAGAAAACACTCTTGTGGATCTTCTCATGGATCTGCCCTCAAAGAATGATGCAACCCAAGAAGTGGCTTCAGGTGAGAAGTTGGCCGTGGTGGTGAGATGGCGGCACAGTATTTGGTGGTCGACCAGGTTCGAACGCTGCTGAGTGGTCAAGGAGGAGGACAAGGAGGGCAGTGTTCCCCCTTTCTCTGATCTTGTCTAGCTGGTTCTTCAGGTCGAGCAGGGCAGTTTCCGTACCACAGCCAGGCCGAAAGCCAGAATGGCGTGTTCCAAGGATGTGGTGGGTCTCTAGGAATTGCTGCATTTGGATGTATGCCTCTCTGTCCAGTATTTTCAACAGAAAAGAGAGGGTGGTGATGGGCCGGTAGTTGTTGGTGACTGAGGGGTCAAGTCAGGGTTTTTTGATCAGCGGGTGAACCCAAGCTTCTTTGAGGGTGGAAGATACTAAGCCGGAGTCAAAGGGGATGTTAATGAGTCCTCAATGATGCTAGCTGGACAGACGTCACCTTTAAACCTGGAGGGTTTCAGGCACTTTACAATGGCAGTGACTTCCGTCTCGGAGACTATGCTGAAAGGGAACATAATGATCTGCTGCATCGGATGATGGGTGAGTGGTAGGTGGCACCTCTAGGGTTTTAAGTAAGGATTGTTTGTGATGGATAAAGTGTCAACTTTATCCAACATGGCATTTTGGATCTCTGTGCGCCAGGCTTTGTTTTTGATAATGGTAAGTGGGGGGCAGCTGGGGTTTCTAGTTCCCTCAGGATGGTAAAGATCTCTCGTGTGCTAGATTTGGTATTGACAATTCTCAGGTTGTATGACGTGGACTTGGCCATGGTGATAGCTTGTCTATAGAGTTTTGCTGCCACAGCAAATAGCACCTTTTGTATGTCTGTGGGACTTTTTTTCCAGTTAGCTTCTGCAAGGCGTTTTTAGCACAGAGCTCTAGGAACTCTGGTGTAAACTCTGCATTGATATGTCTGACCTGTTTAGATTTACGGGGTGCTAGGGTGGCGACGGTGTGCACCGCTATTGTTAGTTTCTTTGAATATAGGTCAGCAAGTAGGCTGGGGTCGTGGGTGAGAAGGTACTGTGGCTGGAGTGCCTGTAACAAAGGAACCGTGGAGTCCTTGGCGAGTTTGCAGGAGCTGTGGTCCAGAGAAGGACGCATGGCAGATGGGACGTAGGTAGGGTGTCTAGTTGGCGAGACAGTGAAAGACACAATGTGGTGGTCAGACAATGGACAAGGGGTATTGGCACAGACCGATATCTGACAGTTAAGGACTGCTATCCAACCTAATGTGCAGCCTTTGCCGTGGGTTGCTAATGCAGTGTATAAAGCCCAGTGCGCTCAGCGAGTTAGCTACCGAGGTGGCATTGAGGTCAGATGGGTCATTGAGGCCAAGATTCAGGTCTTCTAGGAGAATAGCTTTGGAAGTAGGCTTGATGATAGTGCCAGGTGTATATAGGACATCCTCTTCAAGGAATAAGGTCGGGCCTGGTGGGCAATAAACAATATGGAGGGTGATGATATCTCTTATGTTAAAGGATATTTATACCATACACTATCACCACTGGAGTGGTCCCCCGGCGCTCTAGCTGATCTGAAAAGCAAGACAGTAGGTTAAGTTAGTAGGGCTGAGCAGGAAAAAGCACAAGAGAGTTGTGATGTGCTGTTGGCAGCTTCAGTTCGGTTTACACCGTTCGCTGAGCGTGGATGTGATTTTTCGGTCTGTATTTGTTATGTGCTGTTGTGCAAGGCTATGTGTGGTTTGTTTCATGTTTACCTTGTAGTGAAGTGTGTGCGGTTTGTTGTGAAGTATAGATATGGTTGTGTTTTGTTTAGAGCTTGAGAGATGTAAGCAGAGGGATGAGTTTTTTAGTGGATTGGTTAGTGGTGGCGCTCCATCGTACCTCCTGTGCTTTGGCTACGTATGGTACGCGCCCCTTCGAGTGCCGTGTATTGGGGTGTGCTAGGGGGTGTCTTCCTCCTATATTCTGTGCTGGGTTGTGGGTTGTCTACAGGGCTATTTAGTGGTGAAGACTCCTCCGGCCTCGCCCCGTGTTCAGACTAATGGATGTCTACACCGCTTTGGCCCCTTGCATATCCTGATGTGCAGAAGCCATCACCTCCCTGATCCCCCTTTAGGCGGAAGGAGGGACCTCTTCCCTGTGACCATGAGCTACCTGGGCCCGTGGTCTATCTGTTTGTCTATCTTTCCCTTTCAACTCTTATGATCTGTCTGTGGTTCAACCTAGAACGCTCCCATCTCTCTCGTTAGCCTCTGGTAGGGCCCTGCATGGGAATGGGTGCACCCGGGGCTCCCTCCCACTCGGAATTCTCTCCACTTCCCTGCACTTGTCATGGGACGGTCTAATCCTCTGTCTTGCCGTATGTGTGTTCATTCCGAGGGGTGTGGGTGTTGCTCATTCGTTTTCATCTGGTTCTGAGTTGAGGAGCCAGGTTTTTAATGAGTTTTTTGAATTTTCGATGGTCCTTCATGTTTCGCTTTTCTCTCGGGAGGGAAATCTGTGCGAGAGATGGATATTTTGGTAGAAAGTAGGTTGCAGTTCCCCTCCAGGGATGTAGCGAGGTGTCTGAGGGGAAGGGACTCAGTGCAACACCGCCTCCTCTAGTATTAGGTTTGTCACTCCTTTGTATAGCATAACCAAAAGGGATTGCTAGGGATAAGGCTGGGCTGGAGGCAGCATGCAAACAAGTTTCAGTGATGGCTAGAAAGTCTATCTTAAGGGTAGTGATGAGGTAATTTATGTCAAGGGCATGGGCAGGGATGGGCCTGGCGTTCACAAGGGCCCCCTTCAGTGAATTTGCATTGGTCATAGTGTGGGGTGCTTCGGTATGGCTTGGGGTCGTGGAGTCAGGTTGGATTATTTCCTGGGGTGTGAGAGACCTGGTTGTGGAGACCTGGGTGATCAGCTGAGCAGGTCCGCTTGCAAATTACTTTATGGAAAGATCTTGCATATTAAATGTGGAGTATGTGGTTACATCCTTTTACTGCCCACTACAAACCAAGAGAGATATGCAATATTCATCAGCATCAAATTTATTTTGGATTAGATAATACATAAAACTCTTACGCAACGAAACACAGTACACATGTCTTACTACTCATTGGTTAAAATGTCAGTGTATTACAAGTCTCCTTGGTCAACTAAACTAATACAGTTAGGATCCAAAAGCATATCAAACTTATTATTGATAATTTATGCATTTTTTGGAGAAAAGAATATGCGTGAATTTATCAGTATATAACAGTTTAAAATTAAATAATTGAAGGCACAATTTAATAATCTAATGAAATCAACACGTATAAATATTTAAATAAGATCGATATTTAAATACTCAATCTCCATACATCTACCACTTAATCAGCCAACAATGTAGTCCCAAACAGAGTCCAGTCTGCTCCAGTCTGCGCTGTGTTTCGTTTCCCAAGAGGAGCTGCAGCAACATGTGGTGTTTGATCAGTGGTGAAAGCTGCTTGGAACACTTTGGAACACTGCAACTTTAATTGGTGATCCCTCCCCTTAAATAGAGACTCCGGGTGGGGAGCGCCGCGCGTCTTCTATGGTACCTGCGGTACACGCGGATGAAATATTCATAGCGGCGGTCCCTGGTCTGTTGACCCGCCAAAAGACGTTGCTGCATCGACGGCGGCTTGAACCAGACCAATTTCAGGACTCATAAGCAGAGGTAAGCACCTTAAAAGAACTGACTAATGTGAACGTGGCTGTTCCCTTGATGCCAGTGTTGTTTCTTTCCACATTAGCAGCGGCTCGCCTTGCAGAGATTAACCTGACCACTGTTGTTTAAACAATTCCTTCAACTAACTTAGCTGCACAGTGAGACTTCTCAATTGAAACGACCGCTTTAAAAGAGAAGATGCACGTGCAACCCATCCAAGTAAATACAGCATTGTTTTTATCCCCGTTTGACATCAGACACTGAACTGTTGGAAATTCGAATTCAAATTGCTTTCCAAAACAGCATGACATTGTTCTTAAATCATCCATATCAGCTACAGGCGAAACTCAATTGCTTGACCATTCAGTGAAAAGACGCCACAATGCCTTTTCATTTTCTCAGACACTGTGAACTGGAGCTTCTGAAATACAGTCTCCCTTTAACTTGACTCCTTCAATTACACAATCAGCGGCTATGTTACCATCAGAACGAGGTGCTGAATTGCCACGAGACAATAATGGTAACCTAAAGAACTTGAACGTAGCAAGCAGTGACCCGGCTGAAAGGCGTACGCTTCTCAGCAACGATGTTGGAACGGATGTTAGAGTAAATACGCTACTAACTGAAAATATCAACTCTGGCCTTGGCTGTCAAGCACTGCCAATCGACTCACTTGCTGTACCTAACATATGTATTTTAGGCACTCAGACTCCAATCCAAGCAAGTTTGAGATATTATGACCCTGCGGCACATGAAGCTCGTCTTAACTGAGTGATTTAAAATCCGACTTCTTAATGTTAAGAGAGTGGCTGAACAAGAGTTTTGCTAAGATTACTGGCACTAGTCCTCGGATGCCCAAACATGATACACAACTCGATCTTTTACCACCCCACAGGCACACCCCTGTGAAGAAAAATACATTTAAAGATTTGACGAGTACACCACAAATGAAGTCGGCGCCTTGTATGTCAGCAATGGCCAAAAATAATTTGGCGCGAACAACACCAGCTGTGGGTAAGACTAAAGAGAATGGTGCTTCACAACCCGAAATGCTACACTTAAATCGATTGACACCAGAAACCAACAGAAACATTAACTCGTCAACAGTGAGACAGCCTGAGATGGATAATGAATATAGTAACAAAAGCAATGTATCCATAGCGGCAGGCATCCAAATATATAACAATGAATTAGCTGACACATCAATAGCACTCATTCCATTTATGAAACTTAACGAGTCTCTGAATGAATCATTAAAAGATCAAGCATCGATGATTGGCAACTTAATCTCAAAGCTTTCTAATGTGGAAAGTTTTAATCTACAGCTGCAACAGCGTCTGGACAGCGAAGCATAAGTATCTGCAAAATGGCAATCGTTTAAGTGACCTTGCAAGGAATTAACTAGCTGAGAAATCTGACTTGATAGAGGCAGTATTGGAGTGCACCAAATGGATGCAGCACAATGTTGGTAAGTTAAAGTGCTCACACTCAAAAGGAGAGAACCACACAGATAGAAATAGGTTGGAAAACACCATGGACACAGAACACATTCACCAATTGCAACACTAAGGGCGTCATTTATATGATCACTTGCCCATGCAACCTGAGGTACATTGGAATGACCATTAGGCCAGTTCGAACCCGCATGACCGAACACAAATCATGCATAAGAACGAAAAAACTCACTGCACCATTGGTGACCCATTTTACATCTAAAGGACATACTGCGGACCAGTTCAAATGGACCATCATTGAAAAAGTCACACCGCCTCGTAGAGGCGGCAACTACCACAATATACTTTTCAAAAGAGAACAGATGTGGATTTATAGACTCAATACCTATTCAGAAGGTTTGAATGAACAAATCCAGTGGCACGAACTAGCAGTGTTGTCCTGAATCACCAATCCTACGCACAGCATTAGTGCTCCTTTGTCTCTACCTTTGCTTTTCCAAGTACCTTAACTCCTCTAGACATACCATGAGTCCCATGAGGTTTACCCTCCTCATGCTGCCCAGGGTTCATGAGTAACCTTGACCATCCCATCTGGTCATGATCATATGTGCCCCTGGTCTCCTTTTCCCCATTCCCTAAAGCCCCCCACCCCTCCCCCCCTTTTTTTCGAGTCCCCCTGGTGCCATTTGTTGCCCACCGCTTCCTTTACCCCTTCCCCCCTTCCCCTTTCTCTACTCTTTCCCCCCCCACCCCCCTCCCCTTTCCCTTCTCTTCCCTTTTCTACCCCCCACCCCTCCCATCGAGTCTCTTCCACATGAGATCGGGCTTCAGCGCCCGATCCTTCGTAACTAAAGCGCGCTCTGCCACTCTTTCGAGAGGCGCTTGTGCTTCCTCCGCTGGCTCCGAACGCTCGAGGCGTTTCCTTGGAGCCAGCCGCGTCACGCCGCCGAAGCCAGCGCAAGCGCGTTGCTCGCTTCTTTTTATAGGCGATGGGCCTTTCTTTACTACAAACCGCCAGTCTCGAGCTGTACCAGCTCGATACAGCACACGGACTTCACGGAGCCCAGCAGTTGCAGCTCTAAAGGTACGGCTCACTCCCAGACACCTTGGCTCTATTCCCTAACTCACAAGCCATGTGTTTTTTGAGCCATTTTTATCCAAATTCTGTGGTCCTTTTGTTTCCCTCAGGCACATTATCTCCTGATTGTGCAGGTATTCGATTCTCCCTCACCAGCACGATGCTGTAAGCAACCCAGTGTCATCCCTCGCCTCCCAGAAAGGACTTTGGCCTAGAGGCTTTGGCTAAGAGGTAGGTTCAGTCCCCTCCACTTTACTTGCACCGATTTGGGATGTTGCCCCCTATTGTGACCCACACAGAGGCTCACTGCCTTCCTGCCCTGTAGTGCACTACTTCTCACACCAGCATACTCGTTGCCCCCCACCACCCAGGCAGCAGCTCACCAGTCATCTGTAGAGACTCGTTCTATCACGGCCTCCCGGCCCCCGCCCCCCCCTCCCCCTCACACCCATGTCTCCGTTTTCCCTCACTCCTGGCGTTGAGACCCTACACAGGTGTCCAGGCACCCCCACCGTTCCTGCAAACTCTGACCGTTGCAGTTTTTTTGCTCCGACATGCTCTACTCAACGCATGACAAGCACCACCTGTATGTTTGCACACCATTGGTGCTTCTTTTTCATTGTTTGATTGCCCCTCCCTCTCTCCCCCTCCCTTCTGTCTCCCTACAGGAGACATCAGCATCTCTCCCTTTGTTCAGCATCTATCTGAACATTTGGCAAACTTGTTTGCATTTCAAGTCACAGTCCTGAAGAAGATGGCTTGAATCTCCCACGCCATCGAAACCGGTCGACCTCTTTCGGTCATGAGGGCTCTCATGACCTACCTGTGATCTCTCTTACACCAACTAAAGAGACTGTATTCCCTAAAAATTGCTTACTGTAGCACACTCAACTTCACAGAGCGAGCTACACCTTTTTATAAGAGCCATTTTTTAGGCCTACAGCCCTTTGGCTGGGTTTGTTTTACTGCACCCTCCAGTGGTTTCTCCAGCAGTACTGCTTTTCACTCCAACCACAATGACCTACGGGAATCATTAAAGTTGTACATTCTGGATGGAATATAAGCAGTTGACCTGTTTCGCAGGTTGTATCCACGCATTTTAGCAGCCTCAAGATCTAATCTACAGTTTTGTTGCACGCTGCCTAACCTGCTGGAGTCTACCACCTTTTAGATGTGCCTGTTGGACTACTCGTGTCTGTCTTCAGACACCACCACCAGTATAGAAGGTTGAGGGACAGCACTCTCCTCTATATCTTTTTAGTAGGCGATACATCACGCGTAACCCAGGGACAGGCACCCCCGCCAGGGTCAGGGTGTTCTTCCTTAGGGTAAGGTACGCCGAGCCAGGTGGCCCTCCTCCTTCATGTATTTGAGTGTGAGCACTTTAACTTACTTATTTGTTTTGCATACCTCAGATGCACCTTGAATACCTTCTTTCCTATAAAACCGTTGTTTTTGTGCTACCATATGTTATTTTGTTAACGGTTAAAAGGACAAACACGGTTGTACCGTGCACTCTAGCTTCATAAGCTCTCCCTGTTGTTTCTGGATGCAGCACAATGTTAACATTTCTTCACCCCCTTCAGCTAATTCCTGCAAAAATATCTGTCACTGTCAAGTGCTGCCTACAACGGCCTTGTTGACGCAGAAGATCGCTAATTCAATTCTGTTGGCAAAGAAGAACCCACCACTGGACTCATAAGGTTTAAATTGTCAAAGTACGTTGGATTTGCACATTCCACTTGGAAGCATGGCTGTAGAAAAGTCTTCTAAAAAACCAAGATTTGTAATTCCAGCAGCCTCAAATTCTACAAAAGAGATCAAACAGGCTCAAATCACTACGATTGTTCCAATGTGAAATCCTGGCTCGTCTGTTTACGAACTCAGAGGGGGGCTTCCCTCAAACTGATGACACCATCCACAACCAAGTGCCTTGCACAGTGCCTAATATGAGCCAGATGCCATCATTTGGGATCATCTCTGGAACCGCTAAAACCACAGCGAATAATGCTAGTGCGTCAGCTCCTGACAAAGCAATAAAGGCCTTCAAACCCAAGAAAGGAAAAATGCATGGTGGTCCAAAGGGCCGGACAAATAATTCAAAACAATTCATAAGGAATTTGTCGACTCTGCCTGAAATTGGGCTCTTTGAGCGTCTTTCTAAGGCATCAGCTCAGGCAAAAACGAAAAGCGACCACATCATCAATCAAGTGCAGCAAGTCGTGGATGAAATGAGTAATCCAAACAAACGACCTAGAGCCGAGTTTGAGGATACTTTGAATCGTCCCTCTTCTGCCTCCATTGATTTATGTGATCCATCCACATACTCGGTCGACGAGGATGAGGCGTCGGTAGTAGCCAACACCACTGTAGATGACTCAAGCGTCTCCAATAGTCATTCATCAGTGATTGTGAGAAACCCGACTTCCTTGACACGGGTAGTCAGTAAAGCCTCAGTAGGCGTAAGCGATTCTCGCAGGATCGTCAAATAGAGATCTTCATCGGTGGTGACAAGGATAAATCCAAGCGAAAAAAATTGCTCACAACTACTGAAAGACATGCTGATTGTGTGTCTTTTAATTTAAACCCAAAGCTGGCTACTGCTCAATTGCAAAAACGACATAAACGCTAGGCAAATGCGACGTCTCTTCGCAAAAATGAATCATCCACCACTTCTTGGAAATTGCAATTCGAAAACATCTTGATTAACAAGAACGAGGTAAATCTTAACAGAAGTGACGACATGAAACTACTGCACTGTATTCCCTCGTTACGGACTATAACTTCAGAAGATATTGTCATTGTTGAATATGCCTCCAAAAATCACTCTGATTGGGTGTTGCTTCACATAAAATCCCAAATTGTCAGAAAAACATTAATAGCAGCTAATGATGAAATTCTTTTCTTTGGCTTCTACCTGTCGTTAGTAATCGACGAAAGGGAAAATTGTGTTGTGAGCTCTACTCAAGGACTTGATAATAAGTCCTCAAATGAACAAAGACACACCACCCTGCGGAATTTGATAAAAGTTAAGTCATTTTACTCCAACAAGTAGGGCGGTCCGCGCCTGCACTGGGCAACAAAATCGACATTAGCTATCGGCCAATCATAAAGAGGATCCGTGTGCCCTCATCTCTTGGAACACTTGAGGATTTAGAAATTTATTCAACGAATCACCCTTTACACTCAAACAATGTTGTGATCTGCCGCCAGGAAACTTGGTTACGTGAAGTACCAATCGGAGAAGACTATTTAATTCTGCTAAATCCTGCTGGAAAAAATCATACAAGCGTCCTTATTCTGGTCTAGTGACGATGCTAAAGATCAACAATTTGTGGAAAGTGATTAAAAAGGCAAACCCAAATTTATTTGTGCAAGGCACAACATTGCAATCCAGGCAAGCAGAGTCTAAATGAGTAAAACGGTCCTCATAATAAATACTTACTGGAATCCAGCGATGATATCCTCGAGTAATTACATAACATATGTGACATCTCTAATTGATGAGTGTATGATCGAATTTACAGATCCTACAATCTTCATTTGTGGAGACCTGAATTATTCCTGGTTTGACAACGACAGACATCCATCTACTTGTATGCCAAGCCAGAAGATCCAGAAGTCAATCTGGGGACAACGTTGGAAATCAGAACTGGAAATGCGGAACTGCCTAATGTTAAATGGGAATATTAGAGGCGATATCCCTGCGAGCCATACTTGGCATCGTAACTAGAGTCCCAAAACCCAAGACTATATTTGGACAACAAGGAATCTGTAATGCAAAATCGACCAACTAACCATCCTAAAAAGAACCAGGAGTGATCATGATGTGCTAAGGTTAACATGCCACATGTTCTGTGAGCCTCCAGCAATAAGATACTCTGAGAATCTAGCCACTAACCAGGGTATGAATAGACTACGGATCAACCAGCATCAGATTGACGCCTTAAGTACTAACATCTCGTCAAATGTGGCGTCTGAGTAGTTAGATAAACTATGCTCCTCTGCTCCTACAATATAAAGTCAAAGAACATGGAAGGAAAATTATCTCTCAAACGAACAAACACTCATACAGTGCGATAGTCAGTGAAACAAAAAAGGCTCTTCACAAAGATATAAAATTCTTGAAAAAAACATTGGGCATCATTACAATCTTGGAAGCGGACCCGTTAAACCCATTCCGCAAGATTACGAGGTTCCCTCACGGGACCCGGTAAGGACGCCTGGTAAAACCAGGCGTCCTTACCGGGTCCCGCAAGGGGACCAGGGAGCTAACAACGGGCCGGTCGTAATCGGCCCGTTGTTAGCTCCCTGCACCATTTCCATTGAGCCCTATGGGGGCTCAAGTGGGAATGGGGAAGGTCCGGGCCTGGGTTCCCTGAAGGAGGAATTACAGGGCCCTCCAAATTTGGAATGGCCCGGTAATTCCCCATTCAGGGAACCCGGACCCAGACCCGGTTTTGGTGGCAGCCATGCCCTTATCAAGGGCATGGCTACTGCCAAAGCCGTAATGAGGCCCATTGTCTGCCAAGTCTTTAGATGCCATCAAAAATAGGAGACAGAAATATAGGAATTGGCTGAAGTCTTTCGTGCAAATTCGCAACCAAGAAAGAGCTGAAGAGATTGTGCGACTTATCGCGAAGCACAACACAAGACAGATTTGAACGATCATAAATCAAGGATTGTTGAATCAAAATGCAATGATGGCAAATGGTGTCACTTCTAATGCTTGGGAGATGCATTTCGCATTTTGTATTTAAAAAACCCTCTACAGTAATACTAAAATCTGAAGTAGTGAGCCATGCCGCGTGGAATGTCTGCGAGTCATTAGAGGATGTCTCACTAGCAATTCAAAATCTAAATAACTCAAGGGCTGCGGGTCCTGATGGCCTCACTAACATTATGCTAAAAGTGAACAAAAAGCTTTGGTCTCAATTTATAGAAGTGCTCTTCAGAAAGATCTCAACATTGAAAGAACTTTCTCAATCATGGTCTTCTGCAGTGGTGGTGTCCATATTCAAGAAGGGCAATCGGGACGATCCAGCCAACTATCGCTCGATTGCCCTACTTGACACCATTGGGAAGATTTTTGCGGCTTTCCTTCAAAGAAAATTGACAACATGGGCAATTAATGCTGGAATTTAAGATTGCAGCCAAACCAGATTCACAAAGGGGGTAGGCATGGAAGTAAAATAAATTTTACTGAATATATTAAAACTGGAGGCCTTAAAAGAGACAAAAAAGCTTTTACTCCCATTTGTGGACTTGCGGCAAGCTTTTGACAACACTAATCAAGACTTATTGTGGGTGAAACTAAAGAACTCGTCCTGTCCGGCAGAGCTTCTTCATCCAGTGATGGCATTACATTCAAATACAAGAATTCGAGTCCAAATTAACGAACGGGGAGATCCCACAAATGAAATGTTGCCGGAAAAAGGCATAAAACAAGAATGTCCATTAGCGCTTTACTCTTTAAACTATTCAACACTGACTTACCGACAGCCATGAAGGAAACAAAGTCATTTCCACTCAAAAGAAATGGTCAGCAGATTAGCTGGGCCATTTACACGGATGATATAGTATTGATGGACCGTACCCAGATTGGGCTGCAAAGACTTCTAAGCCATCTTCAAGATTATCTTCAGCACAACAATCTTGAAATAAATGTAAACAAGACAAAAATGGGGACCTTTGGCCCAAAGTTGGGGAATAGAGATAAAAACTTCAAATGGAAAGTTGCCATTGAATGCATTGAGACTACGCCATCCATACGATATCTAGGAGTCCTCTTTAATAAATCCATTTGTGAATGGGACTGGTCTCAAGATCTGATACGTCGAATGCGAATGTTGTCCTTACAAGGAGAAAAACTACATGCTGACTATGGGAAATTCACCCTAATACTGATTTTGATGTTCTATTCACAAAAAGTTGTCCCAACTATCACCTTTGGGAGTGAAGCTGGTTGGAATTTGAGTCAAGATATCTGGCTGTACTTAGTGGGACTTTTTTGGCGAAAAGTGTTTAAATTACCGTGCTTGCTGAAGGTGCTCGCTGTTGGCATCTGCGGACGAGATATCAGTGGTGTGCTTCACAGAGGGATGGACACATTTTTTCCTCCGCCGGGTTGCCCCCTGCAGAATGCCATGGAAGGTTCATCAGGGGAAGGCCCGGCGTGGAGGAAGTTGCAAGGGGGGGCGCTATGGCCGCCTGGTAAAAGGCAGCAACACACAGGGGAGCCCCCTGATGATGAAGATGTGAGGAGGGGCACAGGGAGAGGTATCTCGCACTGACCCAGGTGGTATTGGGGAGCTCCCGGGGCACTTCAGCCACTTATCCACCCTACCTGATCGAAAGTGGAGTGTGCCCAGAGAGCAAGAGGGCTAGCACTGATGTCTAACATCGAGGATACCGACTGAGACGGGGAGGAGTTGCCTCCCTCCCCTCCCCTCGCTCTCTGCAGTTTCTTTGCATATTCCCCCCCCCCTAATAATCCAGGACACCTCGATCAGAACATGGGAGTGACAGAGAAGCGGGTCCTAGGAGGGGGTTCTGGTACCGACCAGGGGCCTGGGAGGCGAATGTCGAAGGCCAGAGCCCAATCAATGAAGCAGACCGCAGACATGGGGGACCTGTATACCCTCCCCATCAGAAAAGGAGCAATAAAACTGTGCCAAACATGGTGGACACGGGGGATTCAGTGGGATATAGAGAGCCCTGAATGGTAAGCCAAGAGACGTCTTGCCAGCATTTTCACAATACTCCCAGTAGGAGGCGGGGTTGTATACTAATTGACCTTTTCACAATTGACATCGGGAGAATTGACCTAATTTAGAAGGTCAATTATGACATATATGCGGGGGGAAACCCCCCCCCCGCAATCCCCTACCCAATGCAAAACACCCCGCAACCGCCCACCCAATCTCCTTATATTATTTATAATCGAAAACCAACCCAATACATATATAAAATAACTAAAATAATATAAAGGTCAATTGTGCAGAAGGCCAATTAAGACCACTATAATTAGGTAAATTGTGCAAAAGGTCAATTGTAAAAGGTCAATTTGGGTAATACCGGAGGCAGCTCGAGCGAAGGAACCACTGGCATACCAGGGATCCCAAATTCAACTCTATCTGGAATTGGCAGGGAACACCCTTCTTAAAAGGAATCTGATGGGCTTGGTGGTTAAGGAACTGATTGATAGAGGAATTTGATACAAATTGACCTTCCTGTTTGGGTTGGTATTTGCATGGGAAGGAGCGCAGAAACGTATAACAACTGTGCAGGAGGGTGCAGCAGTACTTCAACTCGACTTGCAAGAGGCTGGCCTGCCGTCAACCAAGACTCGCTCAAGGCCGAGGCCTTGGGAATGGGCGACATCAGGGGAGAAGCGCAAAAGGAGGGCTTCCTTGCACAGCCCACAACACAGAAATGTTGAGAAGGTGGAGAGGGGAAGCCAATGGATACTTGAAGCAGAAACATGGCACACCCTTAACTGCACATTTAAAGTGGTGGTGGGATGTAAATGCATGAAGTTGGGCTGCAGAAGTGCAGGATAGCGCTCCATCTTGTTTCCGGTGAGGGCAATTTGGCCTGGTTAGGGTTTAGATGAAAAGGGTCAGGGGTTTGGGTGGGGGTATGGTGGAGGGGACGGCACATCCCAGAGTTGGGGGTCTGCCTGGGGAAGGAGGTCAGGGGAAGCTGAGGGGAATCTGGGAAGGCCGGAAGTTGTGGACTGGTGCCAGGGTGGGTCAGGATGGTAGGCGCAAGGGAACAGGGGGGGGACAGGAGGACATCGGCAGGAGTGGAGGACAGGAAAAGGATAGGGTAGAAAAAGGAAACAGAAGGGAGGCTGCTTGGGGTGTAGATTGGAGAGGGGGACGCACCGCCAAGATCTTTCAAGTGGGCAACATATAATATGAGTGGCTAAACTCCCACCTTCAAAAGGAGAACATTAGAGCAATGCACCAGAAAATCAGGGCCGGATATTTTGGCCATTCAGGAAACCCATATCCTACAGAGAGACCAGGTGAGGCTTCGCCTGAGGGGCTTCTCTCGGATCATCCATGTGTCTGGTCCCAACAAGACCGAAGAGTAGCCCTGGCATTCCGGGAGGGAGTACATGTCAAAATAATGGAGTCTAAAGCAGATGGAGCGGGCAGGTATATCATTGTAGTGGGAGAATACGAGGGGACAGTCTACACAGTGGCCTCAATTTATGCACCTTATGTAGCACAAGAAGCCTTCCTGCAAGACATATTTACCACACTTGAGCGGTTTGCGAAAGGACATATTATACTGATGGGAGACTTTAAGCTAGCTTGGTCGCACAAATTGGACAGGGGCACTGGAGGGACGTCTTATAAGGGGGAGTGGCTACCAAATCCCAACAGGACCAGTTTGAGGCATTAAGCCTACGTAATGTCTGGAGAGGGATATGGAGGGAAAAGGAGGGATTAATCTCCTCAAATGTGCCCGGTTCATAATCTCGAATAGATTACATGTGGGTTTTACCCCCCCGTCCACTTTTGGGGGAAGTTAGGAGTATTAAAGTAGGCCCACTCGGAATAGCAGACCATGCAGTGGTCACACTGAATGTGCAGATCTTGGGGCAACCTGTGGTTTTGGGGCTGGAGATAACCAGGGGAGTTAATGTGGGACCCATCCCTTAGGAGAGAATTGGAAGACTATATTACAAACCTCTTTTGATTTGAACAGAATCACAGACACAGGGAGGACATCGGATGGGATGCATTTAAGGCCACAATAAGGGGCGAGTTAATTGTAGCCAAAGTGATGAGAGACGGACAAATGAGGCTCCTCGGGGCGCTGATGGAGGCAGAGTTCGAGGACATTAGGAGGCAAACGGTGGGGGCCCCTACCAAGAGGGTTATGAGGGACTATAGATAGCCAGTGGGGCAGCTAAACATCCTCAGAACAAAGAAGGCAGAGAGGTTGCTGCTATCTGTCAGCCAACACTACTATGCAATTGCCAACAAGGCTGATTGGCACGGCTCATTAGGGGGCTGCGGGCTCTAAAACCATCACAGACGTTACAGATGAGCAGGGGCGTCTCCACTCCCGTACAAGCGACATCCAAGAGTGCTTTGATGTTACTATGCAGACCTATACTTGTCCAAACGCCCTGCCAATCAGCTGCACCAAGAATACTACTCATCTGCCTACAGTGAGAAATATTGGAGGAAGAGGTGCAGGGTGTTTAAGGAAGGCATGGTATCAACAGTAAGACAAACACAAGTGACTACAGTTCAAGGGTGTTTATTGAACTTCAAAAAAGAGTTTGAAAAACACCTATCTAATCCTAAATCGAAAGATGGGAGCAAGCTATGACCATCAAATAATAATGCAGTCCTAGTGGTGTCTTGTCAAAACAAAAGGGCATATACTAAAACAAATATTACCAATCCGTACCTCCAAATACAAATGGTGTGGGAAACAATGTTATGAAAAAGAAAGAAGTGTTCAGGAAATGTTATGTCAGGCTACTCAGGCCGTTGGCCTCCCTTCTCCACGTTTTCAGCACGGAACAAGGTGGCACACTCGAGCTTAGCACATTCCCTGGCTTCTTTAGCATGAGGGTGCAGTTCAAACATTAGCATCAGGGTCTTCTGTGCCCAAGTCTCTGGCTTCAAAGTCTCTTCTTTCAGAGGGCCTGATGCGACAAACAAACAATATGTTCTTTTCTTCTCAGGATTTCACACATACTCCATTTCTCATGTGAGTCACTACTCCCCTCGGATCCCCCTCAGCTGGGCTCAGATCCCCTTTAACACAATACTCGTAGTATTTTCATGTATCCAATTTCTCGGGTGATTTACGGTTCACCCCGGACCCCCCTCAGCTGGGCTCAGATCCATTTGAACACAATGTTCAATCAGTCTCCCTCTGCCATGCTCTGACCAATTTAATTCACTCTAACACAAACTTGCTCTAACCCAAAGCTTTCAATTAATCTCCCTCATTCGGGCTCGGACCAACTTTATCTACTTTGTCATCAACTTTCTTTCTTGGCAGTATCAACATCGAAGACTTTTGATTATGCACTGGATTTTGCATGACCCGTTGCAGGACCACTTCGATGCACAGTTCTTTGCCACCCTTTCACCTTTGTCAACTCTCAGTTCAATACCTTACAAAGATCTTGGAATGAGCATGCATGTTGTACCAGACCACTCTGTCAAAGGTATTTTATCTTGGCTGCAAAGTTCAATCACTCATCTGTTGTTCAGTTTTACTCGGGTTGGTTATCGCATGCGTTTTATACACTGTTTGTTTCAGTGCTCACCATACAATGTTGCTGCTTGCAACCCTGGCTTCAACACAGATCAGTCTGGTATCGGTCTCCCCGACTCATCAGCTGTGTTGATTTCACTGGTGCTGCTTTGTTGTAGGAGCTAAGGACATTACCACGGCAGCAGGCGATTCTCCCTGCCTTAATTATCGATGCAGTAGGGCCCACGGTACCTCCACCACACAATGCAGGATTCTTCAGCCTGGCTCCCTGGTCCTAAGCTTTCTATTCTCGAGGTTTCATGAAAGTAATGGTTCCTCATCGGAAAAAAGGCCAAGGGCACTTCCCTCATTGCAATCCCCTTCTGTTTTGCAGTCTTTCTCCTCGTGTTAAACTGACGTCTTGGAACTGCTATTTCCTCATGTGCTTTGCCTCGCTCAGAGTGTGCGCGCCCATGCTCTGCCTTTTATCCGTGTGGGGAAGTGTCATGGAAATCAGGTGTCCGTGATGGTCAGTAATTGCCTGACCTTGCCTAACCATTGTATTGGGACATGTCGGTATACGGGTCGGGTGTCTGTTTTTTCTCATAGAGAGTTGTCTGTGAGAAAGTGTTTGTGCTGTGTAGTAAAAAAGGGGCAGGGTTGAGTTCCTAACTATCCTACCTAGTAGGATGGTGTAAAGGTGTTACAGGGAAGGGTATACAGCGTCTCGCCCACCAGTGTCCCACTCCCCTAAGATCCCTCACCAAGGTGATCCTCCCACACTGGTCCATCCCCAGGAACTGGATCCAAAAGTGATGGCCGTGTCCTGGCCACCTGGATGACAGATACCCGGGGACTATCGGGTGAGTCACCTTCAGGTTTCTCCGAGGTGTCACCAAAGTTCTACCCCTTAACAAATCTCAGGGGCCAGGCGGCTTTACCTCAGCCTTCTATAAACCTTTGCAAGGATACTGGTCCTTAACCTTACCGGTCTCTTTAACCACTTTTGCGTGACCTGGCGTATCTCAGCATCAATGGAGGAAGCAAACATTACTCTCATCTCCAAACCCAATAAGGACTACGTGTGACTCTTACAGACCAATAGTGTTAATCAGTGTCAATGCTAAGATTTGCACCAAAATCCTCACCAAAAGACTGGAGCGCTTTCTCCCAACCCTGATTCACCCTGACCAATCAGGATTTGTACAAGGGCGCCAAACATTCGACAATATCAGACTCGTTGCCCATCTGGTGAAGAAGGTTCATAAGACCTCCACCCCAGCTGTCTTCCTCTCCCTTGACTTCGAGAAGGCCTTTGACCGAGTAGAATGGTCATTCTTGTTTACGGTGATGGACAGGATGGTACTGGGAGGTGGAGTGGAGGAAGGTATGGATAAACAGATCCATGTCCCGGAGATTCACGTTCATTAGGGGGGGCAAGCAATGTTTTGGGGTAGACGAAAAGTACAATTCTGAGTACAATTCTGGATGGTGTCACCCCCACTGGGTGTCTTGGCCATGCATGGCATGCTGGGTAAATTCGATCGGGAGGGAAAATCAGAGGGAGGATTGGGAAAGATTTTGGAGGCTCATACCCAAGTTGGCTAAAGCGTCATAATTGTAGGAATGTTGGTACAAGCTGCTATCTAGATGGCACTTCACACTGGACTGGCTCCATAAAATGCATCGAGAGTCACAAGATTGCTGGAGGGGCTGTGGGGGTACTGGCACATGGTCCCACATTTGGTGAAGATGTCCCTAAATAGACCCATTCTGGAGGGAGGTACAGGAGGCACAGGCCCTGGCATTTGGGGAGGAGGGAAGAGAGCCCCAGAGGAGGTGCTGCTGAGGTTGGACTGTGGGACCCGGGGGGGAGCTGCCCGGAGCCCGAAGGAAGGCCCATGTAGTGCTCACACTTGCAGCGATGCTACTGATAGCGCAGTGCTGGAAGGGTGCAGAAATGCCCACAGCCCAGGACTGGCTTCATAAGGTGTGGTCAATTCTAGCTTTAGAGTGGGCTTCCTATGGCTTGCCCCGTTTCGCTAATAACTGGAGGGAAGTATTGACATTTCTTAAGGATTACTACAGGATCCAGTGGTGCCCATGACGTTTGAAACTTTTGGACCTATTCTAGAATGTATGCTCACTGACCGGTTACTCGCTATAGGAGCAGCAAGTTTACCTCTAGTTGGGGGCTGGGTGTGGGAGGAGCGATGGAGGGGAGAGGAGGGCAGGTGTCAAGGGGTACAACGGTTGTTTCAATGTAACATGTGTTTAGAGTTGAAGGATCCTGTTAACTTTTTTTTTTAAAACAATCAAAAGAATTACAAAAATTAATGTTGATCCCAGGCCCCAAAGAGCCCCAAACTTTGCAGGCGATGGTGGTGCATGCCAGGCCTTCTCTACCTCGCTGACCCATCAGAGCAGATCGCCCCTTGAAACTTGAACCCTGACCAGAATCTCAGATGTCCACAGCAGGCTAGTGAGAGGGCCTCCCCTCACTGTTTGAGAGAGCCTAAAGGTTCCCACAGCCTGACCTAAATCTCCTGTACTGAAAATAAAAACTTTGCTTTTTCGGGAACCCATTCTCATATCGTCATCAAAAGTTGCGCGTACAGTGCTACTGTTTCTGGGTCACCCACCGCTTCAAAAAAGTCATCTCTGCATGTTTGTGGAACTCACAACAATTACTACGGTTCTATTAATACATTGTTTACAGCCAAATTGTACATGGTGAAAATGCTCATGTAATACTCCCAATGAATATGGTTATAACACTGACTCAGCATGTTCTTAATCTGTGATGATCAGGGTGGAAACACAACAGCCCTTAGCCCAGTACAATCGGTCTGAGAGGAGATCAGAGGAACAAATTGAAAAAAACAAAAATGGCCAACCAGCCCGATATAGGCTCGGTCCAACTTCCTGACCCTCATGTTTCCGCAGTGCACTCATAGGAATGAACCAATCCCAGCCCTCACTCCTCACAGGTGCAGTCTCTCTGGGGAAGACCCACCAAAGGTGGAAGGTAGAATAGTATGAATATAGACCACCCCAGTTTCTTGGTTTGGGTTACAGGAGCAGAAGGCTTGACTTTGGAAGCAGCTAGAGCGCGTTAGAGGAGCAGAAGCTTGAGAGACAAGAGTCTGGAGACTTGATTGCAGTGGAGAGCAGCAGGAGATGTTAACATCAAGGGTGTAGAGTGAGCAGAATGAAGTGGTGGTACCAGATGTGACGCAGGAGGTGGGCTAAATAATGATATATGTTAGTTTATTTATATAGCGCCGATACACAATGTGTTTCAAAGCGCTTCAAGGCAAGGGAGGGAACAAGGGAAAACACAATGACATTCTTACAGGCCATGAACAAGAATGTGAAATTAACTATCATACTCGGCTTGGCGACATTTCAGATAGTGCAAGAGCTAAGACATAGCTAAGGAAGGGAGGGGGAGAGTGGGAAGGAAATGGAAACAGACCGGCAACTATCGTTCTAGGCCTGCCGCCATGTTTGGTAGAGCTGGAGATTAACAAAAGGTGATGGAGAGGGGTGCAGAAAGGGAGAGGAGGAACCAAACGAGCAACTAACATACTAGGCCTGAAGACATTTCAGATAGTGAGTGGCAAGAGGCGCCCTTGATCTAAAAGTTAAGAGCCAAAGGGTGGGGATTGAGCAGAAGGTGGTGGTGTAGCAGAAGAGACTCAAGACAATGGATTAACATCAATGGTGGAGAGTGGGCAGAAGAAGGTGCTAGCAGAAGAGACTCAGGAAGAGGTGCGAATATCGGGTGGAAGAAAAGGAGTGGGCGGAGGTAGTAGCAGGAACAATCATGAAGGAAGTGGCAATATCCAAATTAGGGACAGAACAGAAGGAGGTGGCAACATCAGGAAGAGAGTGAATAGACAGGAGTAGGTAGCTGAAGACTGGGACACAGGAGATGGCACAGTACCCCAGGAGTGACACTGAACCAGTTACCTTAGGTGAGGAGGGGTCACACAGATCGAGGAGGGAAACCAGGAAGATCAAGATGTGAAGGAAGGCCAGGTCATAGACAGCAAGAAGAGGAATATGCTAGCAAGCCTGGTCAGACGTAGGCAGGATCAGAAAGTGTGAGCTGTAACGAAACTCGGAAAAAGTTTAGTCCTATCAGAGTGGCAAAGAAGAAAAATCGAAGGACTGTTCAGCGTGTCCCCAGGATACCCTCTTTAACTCTCACTGCCGACCATGTCTACTCAAAGAATTTTGTGTCCGCGCCAGTTGTGATGTACGGGACCACAGAAGGTCTGCAACTAGCTAGATGAAAGTAGAAGGTATTATTTTACTCCTATTCTAATTTCTTTTTTCTAAAAGCTGTTGAAAACCGGATTAATTTCCATGGATTCCAACATGCAAATATCCTTTTTGTCTTGGGCACCTGTAAACTCACAATGTTGGAGAAGGGGAGTGGAAGCAAACCCCTATCCCCAGAACTGTAGACTCAGACATAAGTCCCGGAGCTTGAAGGCCCAACTGCCTGCTCTTCCAGGAAAGACATTTCTTCACAAAGACCATTCTGACTGTCATTAATTCTTTTGGGGATTCCCATTTTTGCATTTCATTTGCCCCCTACTTGTGCATAGTCCCCAGATAAAAAAATACTAAACTGACAGTACTTGGGCTTGGCATACTTCTTCATCCTAGGTAACCTTAGAATTAGAATACAAAGCCTGCCTGCACCACAAAGGCAAATCCCTTTTCTTGTTAAGCAATGAAGTGCAGAAAGGCGTTTCACAGTCTTGGTTCAGTGTTGAGTCAGACCACATATTCTACATTATTGCGATCTATAGGAGTGGAAGGCATTTATTTTGATGCTTGCTCTAACTGGACTATAGCAGTGGATTTGTTGCGGGACATCTAGAATTTAACTTTACAAATATATGGGAGGCGCGCCGCCGCCCTGAGAGGGCAAAACGTTTGTATGAAAGTGTGGGCAGACAGATTTGCAAACTACGTTGTCTTTGGTTTCTCTGTGGAAGAACAGGATATGTTGAAATTTGCCATGGTTTTCCAGAGGGGAAGGCCTCATGTAAATAATTGAAGGGGTACTTCCGGTACCTGCCACCTTGGGAAACCGAGAACAGCCCTAGGAATTTAGTAGAGTACTCCTAGACATTCCTTCCGACGGCCCTCTCTGGATCAAGGCACTTTTCTGAATTAGCAAAAGCAATGTTGCTAGGTTTGTTTGGGTTGTTCAAGCATAGAAGATGCTACACTTCTGCAAATTCAATGTCAAAGGTTAAGTGTACATTTTAGAAAGGTTGCAAGTGTGCATGGTTATGTTGCCTACATCAGTACTGTATTGGCTTCCTTTTAATCTAAAATGTTTGTCTTTTTCATTTAGCAACAGTATTTTAGTCTGAGACCTGAACTACGGACAAGGGACTATGGTGACATTGCTGGACGCCTGGCACTGAGATCTCGACTGAACTGCAAGTCCTTTAAGTGGTACTTGGACAATATCTACCCAGAGATGCAAATATCTGGGCCCAATGCCAAAGTACAGCAACCTGTTTTTGTCAACAGAGGGGCAAAACGACCAAAGATACTGCAGCGTGGGAGGGTAAGCATCATGGAGTTTGCCAAATTGTATACTCTTCCCTAATGTTTGTGCAAAACGCATGGCCCTTTACACAATGTGGACAACACTTAATAAAGTAAGTTGCTTTCCCTGCATGTATCTGCAGAGCATGGTTTTCTTCTGTAAGATCATGCATTGTGAACATTTTCAGTGGGGCAAGTCTGGATGCAGGAAGAGGCTCCCTTCATCATGAGTGAGTTTGGTGAAAATTTATCTTACAATTCACAAGTCAGAGCAATGGGTAAGATTTCCCATTTTCATCCAAATCACCTATCTGTGATTCTGCAATTATCACAATATACGTATATATTCCTTGATCCAAGTGGTAGTTATGTCATGACTCTCTTATTGCAATGCTCGGTTCATGCTTCTGAACATTAAGATGATTAGCAAAGTTGCAGAGTTCAAAATAAGCAATGTTATCAGTATGTTGACTTAGAAATTTGATCAGGCCTCCAAGGTAAGGAGGACACTAAAATGGGGAGAAACAAGTGATGAATTAAAATGCTTGGTCAAATAGTTTACTGAAAGTTCCTCAAGGTAGTATGAACAATCAGAAAATACCACCAGATTAGTTTTCTAGGGATAAACAAGCAAGTCCTTTATTGCAAATTTTGCAAGTATCGGACGGCGTCCCATCTTTCCCTACTACCCAAGCCAACCACCCTAGCTCCCCTTTTTCACCTCCTCTTATGCCTGCCAGGAGGCTCAACCTCCTGCTTCTTATGAAACATCTGGCTAATTATTTTTGCTCCCTTGAGACAATGCACTAGTTTCATAGTTCATCTCAGTCTGTCATTGACCTTTAGTTCTTGACGATCATCACCTTCCAATATCAATCCAGTTCCCCTCCATCCCATCGTAGACTTCCGGTTCTGTCCTGCTTAGGCAAAAGGAATAGGTCCACCGCCCCATGACACAGCACCACTGAGAAAGAAGGCTCCCGTCTTTGGACTGGATATAACCGGCATAGTCCAAAGATGGGGGCTGGGTGGACTTCACCCAGTGCCCCTAAACATACCAGAAATGCTGAGCCCAGCACTCTCTAAAGGGCATGCCTCACCACCAGTTTTCAGAGTAAGCACTGACAAATACCAATAGTCCAGGGAATACCTGTAACCAAAGTCCACTGGGATTTAACAATCGGCATCATGTGGGAATAGACATGAACGCAGGATAAAAAAGATCCCATAATGCAATAGAACACATTTTCATCATACTCATTTCCACCTTTCCCACATCTGTGGGACAAGTAGATGTCCTATCACTTATTGTAACCCAGTGTCACAACTCAGAGATAGTGTCCCAGTTGTTGCAGATAACACCCCCCACTGTGGGGTAAGCTTTCTTCACTCTTCAAATATGAAAGTCTCCAACGTGATATGCCAAAGACTTTCCCCCCCAGAGCTCAGCCTACAGAGATCAATTATGCCTCTTAGGCCGGGGCTTGAGTGAAAAGGCAGGAGCAAAAGTCAGCAGAGCTAGAGGGACAAAGAACAAAGCAGTCGTTCAGAATATGCAGCCACAAAGTGCCGGAAAAACAGCAAACATCACCCACAAGTACCCATTCTTGCCTGCTCCGTAGAGAATTATACCAGTAACCTACCAGTATTCAAATGAAGAGACGAGGACTGGATATGGTGAAGGAAGTGCACCAGTATAACAGGAAATCAAGGTTTTACACAGCCAAGCGTCCTAAAGAAAATACCCAAAGTAATCCAATGGTAAAGTAGCAAAGCGTCCCAAAAAGGTGTACAATGTATTCCAGAATTAACACAGCATAGCGTCCCAAAAGGTGTCCAAGGTAATCCAACGTTGTACAGCAAGGCGTCCCAAAAAGGTGTCCAAAGTAATCCAAGGTAAAGAAAAAACAACATGTGCAAAAAGTGTTCACCCAAAATATTTAAAGAAAATAAGCAATGACCAGGAAAACGAGCGTTCACCTCATGCTAGTTCTCTTGAAAGTATTGCTCGAGTTATCCAAGCGTCACAGCCTATGGAATCAGGAGTTGCAGGTCGAGGTGAGTAAGCCAAGTTTGTATATTTCGAGGGAAGCAGTCGAGGGAGGCAGGCGTCGGGAGACAAAATAGGACAAGACAATGACAAGGTCTGGATTCAAGCGCTAGGTGTTAGGTTTAAACAGAAGTCAGGAAAGCAAATGCTTGTAACAGTTTAGGAGCACCTGATGTTTGCATCAACAGTATTTAAATACGGTCTTCATAGGAGGACACGGCAGCGTAGTATGTGTGTGTCACGTGACTACAATAGCGGGAATGATGGGAATCGTAGTCTCAAAAGGCACCATGTGCCGGATAGCGTTCAAACAAACGCCACGGCAGCCGCCAATTGCGGTTAGGCATTCCCAGATGCCGACAGTCAGAAAACCGGGACGTGACACCCAGGGAGGCATCACTGCTGACAGTAGCATTTAATTACATAGTTTTCAGCTCGCCTGGGCCATTCCAGAAGAGGAAAAAGAACAAGGTCTTCAGTATCAAACTGAAGACATGACAAAGGAACACTTCCTACTGATCTCACATCAGTCAATAGTATCTATTAAATCAATAATCGATTTCAAAGAATATTATATTTATCAGAATAAAAATACTATTTACTATGATTCTTCTCATTCCAAAAAAAACAGTCAATCAAAAATATATTCACAATTATCATTTGTTTTACAATAATGTCACAAATTCACATTTTTAGTTATAAAATATACACCAAAATAAATACATTATATGATTATTGATCTCTACAATTCATATAACCAAGTCATATTCGACAACATTCCATTAAATGTTCATCAATTTTGATGGGTGCCAATATCTTATTTTACACTTGATACGTGTTTCGGGCTAATGTCAGCCCTTCTTCAGATGAAGATATCGATACTCTTTCTTATTATTCCTAAAGAAGGAAGATTAGAATGCTATTAGACTCATTCTTGCTGTTACCTTTACAATCACATATTTTATTCATAGCACTCGCGCTATACTAACCTTTCCAGAATTGATAATATGCCTGGAAGGCACTCAAATATGTTAGGACTTGATCAGTATGTTCGCCTCTTGTTGTAATTATGCTGTCTCTCTTCTTAATAGTCCTGTCTGCAAAGATGAAAGGCTCATTTCAGAGATCTCTTCATGATACTACAAAATAACACAATTTTTTGATCGCGAGAGGGACCCGTTGCTAAAAAAAGCGCTGAGTCCCACTCCGCAATCACCTAGTTTAAGGATACTTAAATAGTAATTTACAATCTCTTACCAGACCGTCTCCAGTCTTCCTGTCTACTCTTCAGATTTTACAACACTGAAATGTGGAAATCTCGATTCTGTAAAAGAAGCATGGGTAAATATTCACTCGTTAATACGTGATGTTACCCTTTCCTGGGTTTCACAGATTAAATATATCTTTGAAGAGGACTTGTTATAAATAGTCATACCTGTTTTGGCTCCTCACTTAGGATAATTTCCTTGATCTCAGTTGTGCGTAGTTTGTAACCAACACCAGAATATATACATCAATCCCTTCACGAATACGGCGTGTAGCAATTTCATGTATATCTCACGCAATTCCGTATCTGTGGGAGCACATATATAAGTTTTACCCCCTTTGTTTATTCTGCAATATGATATAAGATGCACATAATCCATTCCAAACTCATTTAAACTCCTTCGACCTCATTTTCGTGGTGTCTGCGTTCTCTTCCGTAACCTCACAGGCTCCGTGTCTCCTAACCAGCTGGCGCTGTGTCGGACTGTTGCATAGCAACTCGCTGCGACTAATCGACTGTTATAAAGTCTAGAATACCTTCCTTTCTCCGTTCCTTTCCTGTTCTGCCCGCCATCTTAGGTGTATATTTACTCGCTATTTTGTCTGTTCTTCGGGCCAGTTAATGCATAATTACATATGTTTCATTTCATATACTCTACGTTTAGACAATGCAAGTTATATAAAAAACAAGACATTTCTCAGATTGTAATCAGTTAACATACAATTACAATGCTTCAATTAGAGTGTTTACGAACACAACATTTTGTTACATACGAAATTGTACTACCTAAGTGTTCGATCTGCCAACAGTCATTCAAATGACAGATTTTTACTCAGCATCTGAGTCCCTTCCTTAGATATAAATGTCATAATTCTCCTAGGGCGTGTATTCACTGTGTTTAGAGAGTTAACATTTACTTCTATCCAATTCTATTATCTTAATACATCAATGTGTGCACTGTCATGTAGAACAAGGCCCATGTATATATTATTCCGTACCCTGAATGTGTAATGTCCATTGTCACCTTATTACTTTCATCATAAAAAGCAACTCAAATCCCATTCCATGTTCATCCCACGGGGATGCATACTGCCCAATTTTTCAATCCAATGAATTTCCCTCTGTTGAAGTTTTTTTGTCAAATTCCCCCTCTTCTTGGTATGGTCACATGTTCCAGAATCACAAACTAAATTTGTGCAATAGTGTGATTTTGTTCTTTGAAGTGTTGGGCAACCAGTGATTTTACTGACTGTTGTCTTATGTTCGATTTGTGTTCACACCATCTTGTTTTTTGCCTTTAGTCCCGTCTGTCCAACATAATATATGCCACAAGGACATTTGATCCCGTATATAACATTTGCGGTATCACAAGTAGATGTATGCCGTAGCAATATCTTGTTTCCTCTTCGTGGATGGTTAATGAAGTTGCCTTTTATTACATTATTGCAATAATTGCAATTGTTGCATGGAAGAGTTCCCTTAAATGTCATTTTGCCTTTATTTTTCTCATGACCAAAGTCGGATTTCATAAGATGATCTCGAATGGAAGGACTCTTTCCATAAGCAAATAATGGTGGCTTAGGGAATAAAGCTGTTAGCGTGGGATCCACCTCTAGTAGTTTCCAGTGTTTTTAAATAATGTTTCTTATGCTGTTGCTCTGCTGGGAATAGGTGGTAACATATACCAATTCTGATTCAGTTTTTTTTTATCTTGGACTTCATAGCCTCAGTTCTTGATGTTTCCTTTACTTTCACCACGTGTCTAGACGCAGATTCTTCGCTGTAACCTCTTTCCAGGAATTTTTTTGTCAATTCAAGGGCCTTCTTGTCATATTCTTTCTCTTTGCATATGATCCTTCTATACCTCAGAAATTGACTGAGGGGAATACTTGCCATTGTGGTTCTGGGATGAAAACTTGATGCCAGAGGTAAACTGTTTCTGTCTGTTGTTTTAGTGAAGACGGTTATCTCTAATTTCCCAGATTCACAATAAATCAGTACATCTAGAAATTCTATTGAGGTTTTAATATATTTATGGGTAAACTTTATTCTAGGTGTCATTGAATCCATGAATACAAAAAAATCTTTTAGTTCCTCTTCTGTTCCACTCCATACGCCAAATAGGTCATCTATATATCTTACTAAGCATTTGAGTTTGTTCTTCCACTTCTGGTTCTGTAAAACATGAGCCTCCTCCAGGTATGTCATGTAGGTGTTGGCGTAACTTGTGGCCATTGCGGCTCCCATAGATGTCCCAGATATTTGCACAAAGTAACGCTTTTCGAACATAAAGTAATTATTGTTCAGTACTATTGTCAGCAACTTCAATATAAATAATCAATCACTTCTCACTACTTCTTGTGCTTGGAGTAGAAGCCATTCCATTGCTTCGAGACCGGTTTGTTGGTTAATATTAGTATAAAGGCGTGCAACGTCCATTGTGAACATGATGGCTTTATCTTCTTCAAACCTAATTTATTCTAATTTCTTTAGAAAGTGATTTGTATCTTTAATCTATGTAGTTGCTTTCTGCGTCAGTGGTTGGATCACCTTATCAACAAACTGAGTTAATGGTTCCAACAAACTGTTCTTTGCTGCAATGATCGGACGGCCTGGGGGATTTTTTAAGTCCTTGTGAATCTTTGGTAGGATATAGATCACTGGCATTATTGGATGTGTGTTAAGAAGGAACATTTTCGTCATAAATGAAATGTCACCTGCTTCTGCCTCTTCTACTGTCTTCTTGATTATTTCCCGTACTTTTTCTGTGGGGTCCACAAACACTTCTAGGTAGGTATCTTGATCATTCAGTTGTCACTCTACCTCCATACGGTGTCAGTATAAAGGATGACGAGAGCTCCTACCTTATCGGCAGGTTTAAGGATAATGTCAAGATTCTGCCATAGCTTCTCCAAAACTTGTTTCTCCCTATTCGTGAGGTTTGCACGTCTTCTATCTTGGAATTTAACTTTCTGGAAATCTTTCAATACAGTTTTTTTAAATGCATCTAAAACCATATTCTGCACAGGTGGATTGAAATTACTCTCTGGTCTTATTTCAAGATTTTATGACATTGGTGAACTCTCTTGGAGATCTAAGGAGTCAAACAAGAGTTTCAGTCTCATTGTTCAAGTCAATTTGAACAAATCTATCTTTTCTTTAAGCAAAGTGCTGTTATAGGTGGGAACAAAGGATATTCCTTTCTGTAGCATTTTTCTTTTAAAATTTGTAATTTTGTAGTTAGAGATGTTCACTACTAGGTTTTCTTCTGTTGTAGATTTGCTTTTCTCAATGGATTTTTTTCTTTTTCCCTCTTCGGCATGGATTCGGTGTAAAAAAAAGAGTATGATGGCACTGTTGTATCAGAATGTTGTTTGGACGTAGTTGATTGCTGTTTGCTTCTCAGAGTGTCCCTTTTCTCTCCTTGTTTGTTCCCTTGTGTAGTTTCAGGTTGTTCTGTCTTGCCACTCGACACATATGATGATGGAGGTGTTTGGTTAAGTTCTTTTCTATTTTTGTTCCACTCTGGCCTCGCTCCTGTGCTGTTATCTTTTTGTCGATAATATTCTTTCCACGTATATACAATATCCAACTTATAGTCAAGTTCCAGAAGAGGACCTAACAGATGAAATGCGCAATCTTTGGTGAAATCATTTTCAGTTTTTTCACCATAGTGATGTGCAAGAAGTTGAGGCCCAGCACATTATATGACTAGACCTTAATCATCGCCCCGGCTTATTAAAGTTTCCAAGATATAACCCCTCATAAATTTGGCAGGTAACCCTCGTTTCCTCGCATGGCCAAATCAGCACATATTTCTTAGTCTGGTCCCTTTCCATGTGATCCCATCCACCTGATTACTGCCAGGTGCAGCAGCACTTAGCTTGTAGCTAATGGCCTGTCACTTGGTAGGCTTTACATCCATCCTCTTGCCCACTTCCTCCCTATTCTCCCCCCCCCGACCCTCTACTTTCCCTGTGGCAAGCTAGCCATCTATCTGTAATCATATGCCCGAGTTAAATATAACCGTGAAACACCTGAGGACAGAAAGCAACAATACTTCAAAAACATGGGCATTTACTTTCCCTGGAATTTCCAAGATTTATCACCGGAGCAGAAGCATATCCAAAGGTGTAAGCTATTGCCAGAACTAGCAAGTTCAGGTGCCCATGCTACACCAGGGACCCAGCAAACACTCCTGAATAATCTGATGCATATATCTGTGAATTAGCCATCTCATGCATACCAGTGGCCACCACCTCTCACCCCCCTACGCTTGTTCTACTGCATTTGCCACTCGCATTTTGATTCATCTTTTTGTTGCCCAATTTCCCAGCCCCCTCCTCAATGATTTCTTCTGTTAGACCCTGCAGGCACTGCCCCTCGTCAACTGAAGACACAACCGCCTCTGTCATCTAGGCAGAGCTGTAAGTCAGTTAGGAAAACGCGCCAATACAGGAACCTTAGGTTTGGAAGGGGCTTTAGTGATCACATGCACATGTTTCTCTTCTTGTCCAATGTGTTAATTAGTAGAGGTCCTGGAATAGCTACGCTAAGCTGTCTAGTAAATTGATAGTGTCGGGGTAAGACTTTAATTGGACTACTCACCTTATCCAGCCTGTATGCTTAGTCACGCTGTAACGTCAAGCCTTGATCACTCAAGTCCTAAACATGTATAATGATATTGTCACTGTTGTCTCCTTTGAGGAAATCGATCTTGGCGATCTCCCTGTGAGAGCAGTGCTCTGAATCGTCACACTTCTTACAAAACAGACATTATCCTGAAGTGATTTAAGACTGGAGCTTAGTGTGAGCACTTATTTTCAGAAACTGTGATACCGTTATTGTTCTCATCAGTCTGCTCCCCCAGCTCCTCAATTTCCCTTTTGCTGTCACTTATGGTTTTGGCCATGGTCCTTACTTTCTCTTTGATGATGCATTTGAAATTCTCTTCAAGAGACGTGGCTGGGAAGTCAAACAACTTCTTTGTATGTAAATCACCAGCTTGATGCTTGACAAGATCAGCCATCATCTCTGCTCTGCGATGCTTGGTCCTTCGATCAACATACCCCTGATGGGTCCCTGGGCTTCACCTATTCCAGTGATTGTATACGCAGGGCCTTCTAACTTTGTTGTTCTTCACATAACTAATACTTGTCTGCTGGCCTCTGGGGCATCATTTTGTCATTGTGAGGAGGAGCTCGATGGATGGGCTTGTCTATCGACAGTGCCACCACTTAAACTCTGCGCATGTGCCCTAGTCAGAGTATTGTAATTCCTTGGATGCAAATGTGTTTGTGACCACCCTTTATGTCACAGAGATCTTCACTGGATATCTCAAGTATATTCCTGTCCCTGTACCTAGAAGAGATCCTGTCTACACAAATCTCTCTACTCCTGCGTGGCTCCCCTACACACGACTCCTCCAGAGCCAGGTACCCCTCTTTTCATGTGCGTTCATTCTGTCTGTTTTCTTTCATGAGAAACATCTGCAGTTTTTGTTTGTGCTAACTTTGGTACTGCCCTTTCATTTATGGACAGACCCCAGCGGGTGTTGGTGGTGTTCACAGGGCCTGTACACGTCCATCACACAGTTCTGATGATCTCCAAGTCGAGGGCACCACTGCTTTGACATGCGCTGGGAGATCAGCTGTTTGGGCCTCAGTTCTGTAACCTCCCTTTTTCAAGAGAGGTGCAATTGTGTACAAATCTATCAATCCGTTTATGTAACGCAAACAATTTTCCAAAGGCAAAAGCACAGGTAAAATCTCACATATCCTGCCTCTGATGAACATATTTCAGATTTATAATGAGTCTTTGTAACATGTTATTTATTATCCTCACACTGTTTGTTAAATGTGGTAGAAATAATAACACTACACAGTATAGAGTAGACCGGAACCCCCTTATAAAATCTTCCCTTGGCTAGAACATTTTGAAAAGCCAGATTGTAAAGGGGCAGAGTTAAAAAAGGTTTCATAGGTCTGTAGATTGGAATGTAGAGCTCAGCAGCAGTTGTCCTATTAATAGCTCTCTTTCTGGTGGAATTGCAGTCCTATTGTTGTAACGCCATATGTTAAAGGGAACTGTCATGATTCAATTTATTTTTGAAACATTGAAGTAGTTACCAATGGCACCTCTAGCAGATTTGTAAAATAAAAATCAAATGGCCCCAGAAATGAGCCCTACAGTGTGGTGATGGGGGGGCTTCTATTTTTCCTACATCTTTGGATGTCATCATGGCCCCTCGGAAAAAGGTATCAGTAATGGACTCAACTGATCCCTACAGGATACTTTCTCCAACAAGAGGTAATGGCTGGTCTTACAACGTATCACTGTTAGAGTTGACTTTGGAAAAGTTTTTAACAATATATCGCAATGATCCAGTTATGAATTGATTCACAAATTGTACGCGTATAATGCTCATTTGCTATTATATATTTACCCACTGCGCCCTGTAATTTCTTCCTTCTATCCTTCAATTTTCTTATCTTGTTTCTATTTTTCTTTCTTTCCTTATCAATATTTCTTGCTCAGTAATTCTCAATTTAGTATGGTTTTTCTCATATATAGAAATGTCACCCATAGAATGCACTCATTCAATATTGTAAAAATGGACATTAACATTTTAAAATGGCGCACTTTCAAATAAAATACATATGCCAAGATAAGAAACCGACCAAATCAAATAAAATGGATTACGTCACCAAAACATTACAATTATAAACCAAAGCATTATGATTGGTTTTCCTGCTCTTTGTCTTATCCCTACCACTTTCTCTAAATAATGCTGCAACGCCCACATGCTGGGTTATCACTAGCCATCAATTAATAAAAAAGAAAGCAGCCTGACATTGCCTATATTCCCGGTTTCTGCGGAAGGTTTCCCTTTGTCCTTAAAGCACTATATGCGGGACAGAAACCCACGTAATACAAGAGTGTCTGGGACTCGTTAGGGTAGAATGGACAGTAACAGTCTATCCTCTTTTTCTTTGCCCCGCCTTCCCACCACATGTTCAATATGCAATACATTCAATCCAATTGGGCTTCTATAAACGCATTGCCTCTGCTTAATGCTCCACCCCAAATACAGTGGAAGCAGAACCCCTTTGGCTTGCTTAAACTAGCATGAAATCGGTTGCTATATCTAGCCACTTCTGATTCCTCTCTTATCTTGGGTGCTTAACCTGTTGAATGGCTCTGCACTAGGAAACTCATTTCTGCCCTTTCTCAGCCTTGGGGCTCACACGGCCAGCTGGCTACTCAAGACGTGAAGTGGTTATAGATCTATATTTAAAGCCAAGTGACCATCAGACTTATGCTGCAGTCCTGAAGGATATAACCTCTGTGGGTTGCCATTTTAGGTGTTTCCTAAACCTAAACAAACCCCAAGAGGCCAATGTCATACTTATCAACTGTTTCCTCATGTGCGCTTACCCTTTTAAAGCAGTTGAAAAAATGGCACTTAAATAATCACACTCTGCTATGAGTTACACCCTCCACAAGGACATTTGTTTTAAAGCACTGGGGGCTCCTACTACTGCAACTGAGGATTTGGCAGAATTTGTTTTCAAGCGTATTGTCTTCATAAATAAATGACCCATCAAATCCACGTTGCCTGCATATGAAAATAACAGACTACACGTTTCTATTAAAGGAACAGCTGATGTAATACTTTCCAAAGTCTTTAAATCTCTCCATGGTCTTGCTCCCCCTTATCTCTCCTCCCTCCTCTCTTTCTACACTCCTTCCCGCTCCCTTCGCTCTGCTGACCACTTCCTACTCACTGTTCCTCCATCCCCTTGTGCCGCCTCCCGTTTCCGCTCCTTCCAGCTCCTATCCCCCCTGCATTGGAACTCCTTACCTCTCTCTATCCACTCTATTCCTACCTTTTCCTCATTCCGCACATCCCTGAAATCTCTCCTTCTCCATTCCCCACCATGAAACCCTTCCCCCTTCTTGCTCCCCCTCCCTCCTTTTTTCGCTTCACCTTGATCATCTCCGTCACCCTACCCCCTCTGCCCCATTCTCACCTTTTTACCCCATCCTATTCCCCCCTCCTTCCCCTCCCCACCCCTCTCTCCCTTTCAGTTATACCTCACTACTTTCCCTCTTCCCTTCAGTTTAATTGCTCTACTTACTGTTTTGTTGGACTGATTCTTAATTGTAAATTGCTTCTACTGTTATACTGTTATAATGAAGATTGCCAAAGCGCATAGCGCAGGAAGTATTGATTCTATTAAAGACACAGAGGCGAGCATTATGCTTATTCTTTAATTCTGCTTAACAGCTTTTTAAATCTTCATATTTTTTATGATATATAGTTTCCCTCTTTTTTTAAAAGGTGCCCAACTGGCACAGAAAATAAAGAAACAACAAAATAAACTTGAAACGAAACAGAAGTGTTTCAGAAGACAGAAAACAGAAGAGAACTACATCTCCCATGAGTCTCTGGCTCTCTGGTAGTCCTAGCCTCAATCCTGTCCTCCAATGAGGTGTCCTCCTCTGGTATAAGTGTCCCTCTGACTAGGTGCCTTCCTCTTCTTTTGCCTGTCTTCGAACCTCTTAACCTTAACAAAAGTCTAGTAACAGTCTCATAATTGAACTGGCTGTCTTCTCTATGCTGTGCGATTCTTAGATCCTCCCTGCTGATCTGCTAGCTGGTTATTCTCGAGGATTCTTCTGGTCCGCCCCTAAATGAAAAGAGACCACAAGTGTAAGGGGGTGGGAATTCGCCGCAAATCACATGATAGTTATACATTCCGCACCAATGACTACTGATATAATGCTTAAAACAGCTAAATTCCTGTACAGGTCTCTCCTGTCAAATTGTGTACATTATTGCTTACAATCGAATTCCTCTTGAAAGGGATAATGCTCGCCTTTAATAGAATCAAGACTTCCTGCGCTATGCGCTTTGGCAATCTTCATTCTATGACAAGACCGTAAGCGAGCATTATGCTTGTTCAAAGCTTTGTTTCACTGCTGCTGCAATGTTCGGTACTGGTTTAAAATAGAAAGTTCTGAAAACTGAATCACTGGACCAGTCTGCTGCCTTCATGATCTCCTGCAGTGGAACTCCTGCTGCAAAGGCTCGAGAAGCCATGGCTCCTCTGGTCGAGTGAGCCCCAAATACAGAAATATCTATGCCTGCCATGTCCATTACTTCTTTGCCCATCTTGCGATAGTAGCTGGGCAACTGCCTTATACGGTTTTCTGTGCGCTATTAGGAGCTGAGTTACATTTCTAGGCCTTATGTCCGCTGTCGCTGCCTCACATGCTTTTATGCATTGCTGTCATGATCCGTACCCCCGCGCATCTGGATCAAGCCCATCAGCCCCGGGAGCAGGCATCCAGACATTTACAAAAACCCCAGCAGCCCCAGATAGGGGCTGTCTGGGTTCAGTCCTGGCGCCATAGGCACCAGGCTCATAATAAAAATCAGTCCTGGCGCCATAGGCGCCAGGCTCATAGACATTACTTACCTCATGCAGACCATGCTGCAAATAAATCCAAGCCAACGTGAGGCCTGGATGGGACTATTTTACTACAGGGACTATTTTTTACTCGGGTGTGGTCCTGTGGAACTTCTTTCCTGGGACTACTTTGGAGGCTATTTAAACCACGCCCTAACAGCAGCACATGCTTCGTGTTATTCTGCATCCAGCAGCGTGACTCTCACCATGCCTGCAGCCAGCATCCAGTCTTCTGCCACGCCCCCCTCAAATCCGGAGCTCCTAGAATAAAGAGGAAGAAAAGGATAAGGTTAGAAAACGAACTTATTTCAAATTCCTCACCTGATTCCGGATCCATTTCATCTCCCAACCTGGAAAGTACATCAGTCCTGCACGCGTCGCTTCGCCAGCTCCAGCACGGCGCCATACTCACCAGTTCTCACAGCATCTTTCGATCCGGCACTGTCCATCATTTCTTCGCCGTACTCCGGCACCTAGGGGCACAAGAATAACAAGGTGAGCCAAGGGAATCAACAAATACCTCTTACCACCATAGACTTACCTGATTTACCACCGGCGTTATTATTCTCCATATCTTCATATGCCGCATCTGTAAAGAGGGAGAAAAACAACACGTTAACGCATGCAATAGTTACCAGACAGCGTTGGGTAACACACTCTTACCTGAACGCCAGCAGCAGCTACGAGACCTTCTTCTCACAAACTCAGTTGCAACTTAAGGAAGGAAGGGGACAAGAGTGAACATCGGGCACATTGAACTCTTTGAACTTGATACTTACCAATCCCGCCTGTGACTTCAGACTCAATGCTTACCGGAACTCTCCCAACGCCTTCAAACCAGTGAAGTAACTGGTATCTACGCGCCCCTGCAAGACAGGCAGGATGTAGAGCTCATCTTATACAAACATAAGGTTAGGTTACTAAGGGGATATCGGAGGCGATTAGTGGGGGAGAGCGAGAACAGTTGGGAGGCCATCACTAAAAGCCACAGGTGGCTAATCCCTATCTCCACTTGCAGGAAAATACTTCTTCGGGTCCAGCAGCAAGACTAGGTGGGCCAGTCCAGACAGTCATCTCTGCACTACGCATCACGTTGACGGAGACCGCAGCTGTCCGGGTCCGATCGACACCCCTGTGGGGTCCAGGTGAGCATAACAATTGCGCTACGCAGAGTTTGATATTGTCGGGAAAGTATGGATAGGTAATAATCCTGGAGTTGGTTTTTGTACGCTGCGCTAATTTAAACACCACTCCCTCCGGATAGAAAATCTTCCTGTCAATCTCCAGAGCTTTGACATCTGACACCCTTCTACAAGAAACTAGGCATAGCAATGTAGCCAGCTTTCCTGGGAGATGTCCTTTTGATAAGAGGTCATTTCTCGGCCATTGCTCGAATAGATGGAGTATCTTATTAACATCCCAGAGGGATGAGTATCTCAGCCTTGGAGGCTTGCTTACTTTTACCCCTTTCAGGAGTCTGGTGACCATTGGGTGCTCTCCCACTGGGAAACCGTCTACTAAGTCGTGTCCTGCTGAAATGGCTGACCTGTAAACTCCTACGGTTCTGAAGGTTTTCCCTCCGGAGGTCAGTGATGCTAAAAAGTTTACCACCTGCACTATAGGGGCTGAAATGGGAGAAACACTCCTACCCCTGCACCATGAATCCCAGGTCTGCCATGCGGAATTATAGCTTCGTATCTTTTTATTTTTTATTGGTATGGTTGAGGAACTCAACCTTTCAATATACAAAATTAAAATACATTTTTACATTTATCATTTTAAATCCATTCAGTACTCAGTTTAAACAGTCATCTACATCATATACATAAATAAAAAAACAGAACAAAAAAACAGGTATAAAGCAAATGAAACACAACCTTTTTCAGACTTTTCCAATTTATCACAACAGAGATGAAACTCATCCTGGGCCAGCTTTATACCGACTTTAGCTGTTTTGTCACTATGAGAGTGTTCCCTTTTTTTCATCTATACCATCTCTATCAAGTTTTAGCTCATTCAAGAAATTGATTAATGCATACCCAACTGATTTAGAATACACATGGAATATATATTTCCAAAGATCTTCTGCTCCCATGTTCAACTTGTGTTCAAATAAAGTTTTGAAGTGCTTGGTTCTCAGGCCCTTTAACATGTCACATTTCGTGATAATATGCTCAAGGGATTCAACTTCAGCATTAGAAAACCGACAGGTATTATTCACCATTATATCCTTGACCCATTTTGCTGTTACAGCTCTTGTATGCCATAAATTCAATCTCAGGTGCAAAAGTCCAGCACGGTGCATCACACTAGGGGATTTCAGAAGATACGCCTCTGTATTACCATAAGCATTAAGGCCAAAGGGGTCTTGATTGAAGTTTTTGTACTTGCAGCAGAGTTCTCTGTTTGCTATCCAATTCATCTCCCACATTTTACATTTGGCTTTGTCAGGATTTTGAATAAGTAGATTTTCTGTTATCTCTGCATCTTGCAAGAACCTCTGCACCTGTAGTTTCCATTGGAGGATATAGGCATCCTTAGATGTTTGTATATAATGAGCTAGTTGTACAACAAGACCATTCCTATGTTCCTCCCGGACGCTTTTCCTATAAAGCATACATGCTTTCCATTTATAAACGGCATATATAGATGTTAAACCCAATTCATGCCTTATCAGGGCTATGGGTACAGATGGGGGCAAGCATAACGGTGTTCTCCAATACATCCCTTCTTTCATGTTCCAAAACGTATTGGTTTGAATTGCTTTGGTTTCAGCACCATATAACCAGATTGGCAGAGCTTTTTGTTTGTAGTAAACTAGTAGGGGAGCAATGGTGAATTTGCAATACTTAGCACTGATGATTTTTGACTGAGATATCAGGTTCTTACACTTGGAGTTTAGACTGGAATCATAGGGATACTCGTTGGGATTGTTGCCGATGTTTATGCCCAGGTATATATACTCGGTTACTGCTTCTACTTCCTCTCCATACAACTTCCATCCCAACTTTTTACTTCTTTGTTTATAATTACCGAATTGTATCACCTGGGTTTTCTTAGTTTTGATGGTCATTTTATTATGTATTGCATAATTCTCCAAGGCACCAAGCATGTTTCTGAGGCCCATAGGTGTTTTGGATAACAGGAGGTCGTCCGCATATAACAACCATTTAACCTGAAACACGCCTAGCCTAGGGGAATCGGTCACAATATTCTCAAGATCCTTACCGATGTCAAGGATAAAAAAGTTGAAAATAGATGACGCAAGAATACATCCTTGCTTCAGACCCCTAGCGCTGTAAATTGGGTCAGTTAGACTCCCATCGTTAGACAATCTGATTTGTATTGAGGTCTGAGTATGTAGATCGATAATCCATTTGAGGATGTTCCAAGGGCAGTTGTTTTTCATCAACTTCATGATTAGAAGTTCCCTTGGAACCCCGTCAAAGGCGGTTTTAAAATCCACAAAGGCCACATACAAAGGTAGTTTTAGTTTGGCTTGCTTGGCAATAATCGCGTTTAAACATAACAAATTGATCCCTGTACCTAAGCCTTTTAGAAAACCAGTTTGCCATGGATCTCTTAGTCCCTTATTGTCAAGCCACCTGTTAAATTCACGGAGCACTAAACATGCGAACATTTTTCCTGGGCAATCAAGGAGGGCAATAGGCCTATAAGAGGCTGGGTCTAATCTATTGCCTTTTTTGTATAGCGGGATAAGTATGGACTTCCTCCATGAAGAGGGCACAACCCCAGATCGCATCACTTCATTAATTATTTGCTCGAGAATGCTTGACCATATTTCTGGGTTGTCCTTGAGCATTTTATTGCTAAGGCCATCGGGACCAGCAGCCCTCGAGCTGCTGAGCTTTGCTATGTACAAAAGTATATCATTCAGGTCAAATGTTATTAGATGATTCCAGTTTTTACTTTCTCTTTCAATGGCAATTTGGCTGCCACTCAGAGGAGATTGATATATCTGGAAGAAGTACGCACACCAGGCTTCAGCCGAGATAGGGTTTATTTGGACCGAATTTTGGTCTTTATAAATTCCCTCATTTAGCACACCCCATATTTCAGCCGTCGATTTGGAGGCAATCTTTTTCAACATAAATTCACTATCTCTCTGAAAACATAAGACTTTCCTTCCCTTTTGCCAGTTTCTGTATCTCATATGGAGTTTTTTAGTTTGTAACATCTTTTCCTCCCTTGGGAGACATTTTAACACGCGTATCTGATGTCAGAGCTCTGATTTTTTTAATCTTCACCTCTATATCAAATGTATGTATATGTTTATGGCTTTGGCCTTGTACAGAGTTCTTGGTTGTCACATAATAAAGCATAGAAGACACATAATCCCTCCCAGAATTGCAAGACAGTTGTTTATTAAATCGAATTAATGAGGCGTCAGACCATTTCAATCGATTTCTTGCATTATTGGCAATTACACTGCCATTGTAAGTCCTCCCATGCTTTATCACAGGCTCAGTCTCCAATTCCCATTCTAAGCAGAGGTGGTGATGGTCACTTTTAGCACTAGGTCTTATATTCAGGGATTGGATCATGTTCATCATTGCTTTGTTTACAAAAATGTAATCAAGAGTAGCCTAAAATAGTTCATTATGGCATGTGCTCGTTGGTGGGATATCACCCTCCACAGCACCATTGACCATAAACAATTGCATATTTTCCATACATTGATTCCACCTTATTTCATCATTCGCTAGTTTTCTCTTGTTTTTCCGAGCCAGATGCAGATTGTTGTCTCCCATCACTAGCACAAATTTAACATTTTTTTCCAGAGCAATTCTCACAAAAATGTCCTGCAGGTGCTCAAAAAAGCAGGCTGGTGACAGATGAGCTTTCCCCAATAGATGTTAACTAGAAGGAATGTATGGGTCCCACTTGACAGTTTGATAAATTGAATGGAGTGCCAGAATTCAGGTTTGTGACTTTAAATCCTTTGGATTTCCTTATAGCTACAAGAAGTCCTGCCATAGGTCTTCCCCTTAAAGGTGAAATGGCAGGTTCTATCACTATGTCAAATCCATTCCAGATGGGTGATTCACCCATCCAGGTTTCCTGCATTACTACAATATCAAACACATTGAGCTCTGAGCTATTGGTATTGATGAAATGTTTGAAACCCTGTGTGTTCCAGCATAAGAGGTTGGTTTTTTCTTTGATGTTGGATTGTTATGCGTGGTCAAATCTTTCATTTCTATAGGTGTTTTGTCCTCTATTATTCGACCCAAAAATGCGGGGGCCCCTTTTTTTGAACCCATCCTTTCACCTCCTAATTCTTGACACTCTTCTCTATAGATATTGAAGCCCACGTGGAGAAATGAGTTTCTGGCTTCCCATACTATATCAGCTAACAGTGTTGACCGAAACATAATCCTCGACCTTGACAAATCCTTGTCACTCAAGAATTCCACTCTGTCAATGTCAGAAGATATTATGTTTCTCAATTCCGGTATCTCTTTACAGATATTAAGAATGCATGATCGGTTGAGATCTTATTGATCATAGGGATGTTCTCTACATTCTAGAATGAAACCGTGGTAATTATTTTGACCCGTAGTTCTCACCTTCTGAGTTAACAGATGGGTTGAGCTTTTACTTGATTTCCACTGATCTCCCTGAGTCATTCTCCCTGACTCTGGCAAAACCCTTTCATTATTAGGAGGAGGCAGTACAGAATCAGGCTTGGATTTCCATGATATTTGGTTTGTCTGCTCAGTGTCCCTTTTGAGATTCTCTGTCTTTCTGCAATGTAGTGTTCAATTGTCTTGTTTATTTCCTCGCGCATTTGCGCATCTAACAGCCCACGCCCGTCTATCTTTGCTTGTACAGACGAGGGCAAATCAGAATGGGAGGTTTGCTATTGAGCACTTTCCTTCACACTTGCCTCCTCACTTGCCGCCACCAGATCATCTAAAGGTTTGTAACATAACCCAAAGGAGAGTTTCCCCTTGTTTGCCACCAATAGTTGATTCGATTGGTCCCTGCATTCATCGTTCTTCTTAACTTTGGGGACCTCAGCATGATTAGCATTGGTTATTTTTAAGAATCGTCTGGGCTTCACCTGTGTTTTGTTGTTTTTTTTTTCGTTTTACGGGGATCTACTTTTTTGCTGTTAAAATCACCCAGCAACTTTTTCATTGGGACATCAGTTATCTCTGGCTGGCCTCTCGCATTATCAAGGGCATCTTCAGTTATCACTGTGACCAAGCCAGTCACTACATTTTTTGAGCCATCGCTGTTTGAATTGGTCTGGGTTTCCAGCTCCACCTGTACACTCCCATTTTTTACATCTTTGCATTCACCAAATATGAAATGTCTGGTCTGAGCTTTCTCTTTACAGCCATTATCCATTAAGCCATCAGTTTGTGACTCTGAATCTTTCACACTACAGTGTTGGAAAATCTCAAATTGGGGTTCACATGCTCTGGAAGAGGACACACCATCTCTTTCATTAGATTTTTTTATTAATTTAGTCCACAGTATTGTCTGATAGTTAATTTTTTGGTCCATGGCTTCATACAATTTGGGCAGGGATAGTAAGGCTGAGTTCATTACCAGAATGGTTGAGCTCATATCTCCCTGTACAACACTTTCCTCCAGATGGTTATTATTAAATCCCACAGAGGCGTGTCCTTCCCAGGGTTTCTTTACCTGTCTCGGGGTAGGCAGGGCAAATGATGATGGATTTATAGAGGCATCTTTATCAGAAACTACAGATGTATTAGGAGATACCTGGGAGTGCTTGTTTGTCTGATTTTGAGGTTCACAGATCTCGCTCGTCACCTCTAGTGGAACCTCTTTGCTTGAGTTTTGCATCCTAATTGGCGATAAATCATCAATCTGCATGAGATCACCTGTGTTAGAGTGTACAAACACCACTTCCTCCTCACTAGAAGACATTCCAGATATATCCATAAAATTAAGGGCATCCTCGTCTACTTGACCAGTTATACATGTATTGTGATAAGCTTCCCTTAATCTATGTTGAGCCTCGACAGTACATGTTTTGGGCGGGCTCTCGGCAATTCTGTCAAGTTTATTGCCTAGACCTGGAATATCATTCTCACAGCGTTTACTTTCCTTTTTCATTGTAGTGTCAGATATCATGATTGCGCCTTTTATGCACTCAGCTGTTTGTGCGTTATTTTTAATGGCGGCCACTTCTAGGTCAAGTCAAGTGTTTAATTCGTAAAAGTTAGCAAGTTTACCAATAATAGCTTTGTTTGTGAGCTGTTCGTTTCCCTTAGCACCAGTGACAGCCCCTGGATTGTAGTATTGGCGAATGTCACATCCTTTGGTGACTAAAAGATTTCTGACTTTATTCGCCATTTTTCTATCACTTGTGCGATTCACAGGGTTTTTCTTTTGTTGTTTTGAGGAAGTAGCCGTGTCGGGGACCACGGGATAGGCATCACTTCTGCCCCATCTTTAAATAATGTTACATTTATCGCTGACATACCTGTTTTCAGAATAAATGACATTTCTCAATTAAATAAAAGAACAAGTAATAATTTAAATAATAATATCAAATAAAATAGAAACACAGCTGCCGTTTATCTTCTATTTTCGAGAGGTGAATGTTGGATTTGTACAAACAAAATACTAAAATAACCTAAAATAACAATGACACAAGCACATACAATAAATAAACAGATACAAACACAGTTATTAAGAGACCTCACCCCTCACGCTACTCCCGCTAGACAGCGAGACAGCAGTCGGTCAAAAACACTTGAGCGAAATGCACTTCTGCGAAATGCGCACGTGCAAATGCGCGTGCATTGAACTTATGTAGGATTCTGGGAGGTAGTGCACGTCGGTGACTGGGAGGGAGTGAAAAAGAAAGGGAAAAAGAAGTTGAAACTCAGCAGTTGCTGCTAATTGGCAGTTCAAAGACAAATGTCTTGCGGTTCAAAAGTCCATACCGCACAGTCCTATTGGATACAGGATCTCACTGGCAAAGTCACGTCGGTCCGTTGTTAACAGTTCCACAGGCGTCCCCAGCAACCGCCAAGCGCACACAGAAACGAAGCAGTCCAACAGCGAGACAGCAGTCGCTCAAAAACACTTGAGCGAAATGCACTTCTGCGAAATGCGCGCCGTATTGTTGACAGGGCCCATGACACCTTGATAAGCTCTGTAGCTTCCTCTGAAAGTCCTGGCAAGCACCATCTGCGCCTGAAACTCTGCAGGCTAAGAGGCTAAGAGGGTCAGGGTCTGATCCTGAATCAGAGGGTGAGGAGCTCCTGCTGGATCTAGCGATCCTGCCTGTGAGAAATCCTCTGGGGGAAATCTGTGGAAAGTTCCATCAGAACTGGAAACCAAGCTTGCGATCTCCATTCCGGTGTCACTATGGCATTTTCCGCCTTGTCTCTGCCACCTTTGCTAGTGCCCTTGCTAGCATCGTTAAGGGGGGAAAGGCGTAATGTGTGTGATCCCCCCCCCAGTAGTGCAGGAAGGCATCCGTGCCTAGCGCTCCTGGGTCCAGCCTCCAGCTGAGGTATCTGGGTAGCTGTGAATTCGGCCTCGAGGCAAAGAGATCTGTATGCAAAGGTCCCCATCTCTGCTTTAGTTTGTCAAAGGCTAACTTGTGTAGACTCAAGACTGGAATCTACCAAGTATCGGGAGTTCCAGTCTGCCACTGTATTCCTCACTCCCGGAAGGTATTCGGTCTTGACTTCTATTTCTCTCTCTAGACAGGAGTGCCAGAAGTCTTTGGCTAGTTCTGCTAGCATCTTGGATCTTGTGCCACCCAGCTTGTTGATATACCGGACAGCTGATATGTTGTCCATCTGCACGTGGATGCAGCTTTTCACTATGTCCTTCGTAAAGGCTCTGACTGCAAAGAAGCCCGCTAGGAGCTCTAGGCAGTTGATGTGCAGGGCTAGCTCTTCCTGCGACCATTTTCCTCCTGTCTCTGTGTGACTGCACCTGGCTCCCCATCCTGATCTGCTGGCGTCTGACTCTATGGTGAGCTCTGGAAGGTCTCCAAATATGGCGCGACCGTTCCAAGCCTCCATATTGTGTAGCCACCATCTGAGCTCTGTTTTGCTGTCCTCGTCCAGCGGCACTAACCGATGGTATCTCCAGCCCTTCTGCAAGTACCTGATCTTGAGCCTCTGGAGGGCTCGATAATGTAAAGGACCCAGGAAGATCACCTGTATGGAGGCTGCGAGGAGTCCAACTATCCTGGCTAGATTCCGAAGCGATCTAACCGGCTTCATCAGAGCTGTCCTCAGGTCCTTCTTTATTGCTCTTATCTTGGCCGTCGGGAGCTCTAATGTGGCTTTCCTGGTGTCTATAGTGAAGCCTAGAAATTCTATCCTTTTGGGTGGGGACTGATTTCTCGGTGCTGATGAGAAAACCTAGCCCCGATATGAGTGAAGTTGCCCATTGAACTTGACTCTGCAATCTCTCCTTGTCCTCTGCCATGAAAAGGATGTCGTCTAGGTAGATGATCATCCAAATTTCCTGGGTCCTCAGAGCTGTCGCTAGAGGCCTCAGAAGCTTGGTAAAGGCCTAGGGTGCTGAGGCGAGGCCGAAAGAAAGACTTTTGAATTGCCAAATCTCTTTCTCCCACTCAAACTGTAAGTAGTGTTGGAACTGGGGTGCTATGGGTATTGTGAGGTAAGCGTCCTTTAGATCTAGGGGCGCTAGCCAATCATTTTTCCTGAGAAGGTCTGAGAGCAGATGGATTCCTTCCATCTTGAAGTGTCTGTATATCAACCAGCTGTTCAGCTCTTTCAGGTTGATAACAGGATGTACCTTGCCCTTTTGATGAACGAGAAACATGTTGCTGAGGAAGCCTGTACAGTGGGGATGAGCTCTCTATGGCCTGCTTGCGCGCTAGCTTTCGAAGCTCTGCATCTAGTAGGTTCCTTTCTGCTAAAGGGATATGCATGCGCTGCGGGGCTGCTAGCTGCTCTGGCTTTGCAATGAATTCTAGGTGGAATCCCTGTGCAGTCTGCAGCACCAAAGCATCTGATGAAAGCTCGCGCCAATTGTGCGTGAAAAGCAAGGTCCTCCCGCCAACTGGGGGGTAAACCACTCTCTCTCTCACCTGTGGGGTTATTCTGCCTGTAGTATCCTCTGCCTCGCCGTCCCCTGAATCCTCTACTTCTATTGGGAAAGAAGGCGTCCTGCTGTCGGGATTCCCAGTGTTGGGCTCTCGGGCCCTGAGGTCTCCTGTTGGAATTGTATTGGCCGGTCGATCGACCTCTATAACGTCCGGCCCCTGCAAAAACCCGACTTGGGAATACCTTTCTTGTGGAGGACTGGGCTTTCTTGAGTGCTGTGTAAGTTCCAACAAACTTATTCATTTCTTTGACAAAGGTGTCGCCAAATAATAGACCCAGCGCCCCTTCGCCCGCTTCGTAAAATGCTAGGTCTCCCAGCTTACTGTCGATTTTCAATAACATCGATCTCCTTCTTTCTGCAGAGATCTCGCTGTTTGCGTGCCCGAGCAAGCATACGGCTCGCTGAGCCCATCCTGCAAGAATGGAGGGGTCCACTGGCTGGCCCGTGTCTTCGGACCTCTCTGCCAGGTCCATAATCTTAGAAATGGGTCCCGTAAAATCAAGTATCTTGTCTTGACAAGACTTCCATGCTCTATCCATGCCCCTCCAAGCATCCTTATTAGCTTTCGTAATGAAAGTCAGCATCTTTGGATCCATTTCTGGGGTCTCGGATACCTTGCCTGAGAGTTCAGGTCTTGGGCATTCCGGTCTAAGGCGAAATCTGGTTTCCTTCTCCAGTGGTTTTCTGATCCTTTGTGACATATAGATAGCCACTCTCGGAGATGGGGTCCACTCTGTGGATCTAGGGTGTCTAATTGCCTCAGGTTCAAACATGTCTGAAGTGTCCTCATCTGGGGTACTCTCCACTAAGCTGGCTTTACTCACTGGCTCTCTTCTTTCCTCTTTGGTGAGGCTGTTGGTGTCCTCTTGTCCTTCCTCCTGGTCGTATTCCTCCGAGGAAGAGAGAGCGTCCCCTATATTATCAGCCGCTGGGGTACTGGGTAAGAGGCTGGGCACAACTGATGTCTTTGATAAAAAGGCGTCTTTACGTCTCTTGAACGCATCAGCTGCCTCCTGGGGCCTTTCATTCTTCCCCATTTCTGAGCCCGGGGTGGTAGAAGAGTGTTTCCTCTTCGGGGCGACTTTACACCCCCTTGAGTTATTTTCTAGAGGCTGTCTAGTGGAGGGCCCCTCACCTGGGTCATCTTGCGTGCCAGCTCTGGTGCCCAATATCTCCTCCCGGACCTGCATGTCCTGTATAGGCTGCACTCCCTGGGCCACTGCTCTTACTAGAGAGTCTCCCAGAACTCTCTTAAAACTCTGTGAGAGGTCGACCTCCTCTTACGTGAACTCGGGTTCCTGGTCGCTATAATCATACCAGTACTCCACTGGTCTGTCAGAGGCCATCTCTGTGAGGTATGATAGGGAAGAGCAGCTGCAGGCTTAGTGGCTCTGCTGGATTGACCTGTCTGCACAGCAGTTTCTGGTCAAGCGTTTCTCAGTAATATGATTTTTTTTAAAAAAAATTTTTATATATAAACCCTAATCTGGGCACAGCCTCTGTGTGTTAGTGGAAACGCTTCAAAATCGTGAGGAGAATTCTCTGTTCTGCCGCGTTGTATGCATAAAGCTGCTCCGGTGCGGCAAGACGCTTCCTTTTTGTTCTCGAGTGGAACGTTATCCAAGCGGAGCCTACCGCACATGCGCTGGCTCCCGTAACGTACAAAGACGTTCCTGTCAGGCCAAACGAACTCCTCAGGCCGCAGGAACGTCCGCGCTCCTATTTCAATGTCTACGGCCCCAGTGCAAGCGAGACTGCCTGCGGGCCTGAATGTAAGGAAAATACAAAACCCGAAATGCCGAACGCGTTCGGATATAGAGTTCCTTACCTAGTTTAAATATATATAAATGAAATATAATTTAAATAAACATCCAGCCTATGCTGACTGGTATTTGAGTCTCCAACTTAATAATATATTCGCCTTGCGCTTCGCTGCCGTTACGCTGCGCATTATTGAATTTTAACATATTGTCAGTCAATAATCATTAATGAAAGTAAATGGGTACTTAGCTGTCGAAAGCAGCAAAAAAGAAGAGGAAGGCACCTAGTCAGAGGGACACTTATACCAGAGGGAGGACAGGATTGAGGCTAGGACTACCAGAGAGCCAGAGACTCATGGGAGATGTAGTTGATACACTTCTGTTTCGTTTCAAGTTTATTTTGTTGTTTCTTTATTTTCTGTGCCAGTTGGGCACCTTTTAAAAAAAAAAAAACTTTTAAAAAAAAAGGGGAAATTATATATCATAAAAAATATGAAGATTTTAAAAGCTGTTGTTAAACAGAATTAAAGAATAATAAGCATAATGCTCGCCTCCGGTCTTGTCATAGAATGTTAATGTTATATGTATCCTGTTGTTAAAATGTGCAGCGTTTTGGAGTAAAGCGCTATATAAACATAATAAATACAAATACAAAGTTAATTATACATTCGTGTACGCATTGGAGAGAGGGTAGGGGGGCAAGGACATTCTTGATTGATACAGAGTCAGTACACGTGCCTTCTGGACCATGGTGACCCCACCCTCGTATCCTCATGGATTCCATTGAAGGGGCAAAGCAAGCCTCAGGGAATGCCTATTTCCCCATGGGTCGTACAAAGCCTCTCCTGGTTCATTACTGCTTTTCTTCATGTCCTCTCTTCCTTTCTTTCCTTCTTCCTTTCTTTTCCTCGTTTGACCTGTCTGTTTCTTTTAGAATTTCCATCTTCGCTGTCATCTTTCTTTCTTGTTCGTTCTTCATTCAAACTATCCTCCTTTAACTTTTATCCTGTTTGGTCTTTCCTCTTTTTTCTTTCCTTCATTGCATCTTTCCTTTGTTCCTATCTAGTCATTTTTTCCGCATTTACTACATTCTTTCATTCAGCCATCTATTTCCTTGCTTCTTTTCCATCCTTTTTCCCCCTTTCTTCCATATATCCTTTCAGTCCTTCTGACTTGATTTCTTTTCTTAGTTGCTTTCCTCCAGCCCATCCTTTTTCTTCATATTGCTCATTCTTTGGTTCTCTACTTTAATCTTCCTTCATGTTTCTTTTTTCTCTGTCATTCTTTATTTCTGTCACTGTACTTCCTTCATTCCCGCTTAATTGTTTTTGTTGCTGCTTTCTCTTTTTTCTTTTTAAACACAAGCTCCACCACATTTCACTTTCTTCCAGGTGCTGCTATCTGTGCGCTTAATCTTTGCCAATGATTTTCAGTAAAGACAGACCAACTGTACTTCCTGTCGCTAAGTGCCATGATCATAGAATTACGCGTCAGACCTTTTTCTGACTGGCAGTAAATCCTTCACATTCTCCAACCTCAAATAACATAATAGCTAGAAATGTTACCTCTGGAGGGAGCCTATTACATAGGGTAACACCCCACGCTGTAAAATCAAATATTTTCCTGTTAGTTATTTCACCTTGTTATTTAATGTTTTTTGTTTAAAAAGCAAACCGTACACATGTATATATTACATAATAATATCTCATTACATAATTGTCATTGTTAGAAAACCTTGGAGACACACTCTAAAATGTATAATCCATATAGATTATTAAAATCAATAGGTGTATTGATAACCATTTTCCTTAAAAATGACTCTCATAATTTGGAGTACGGCCAAAATGATCAATATTTGCCTGCCTTCTGTTATTCGTGCCCATAAAATACAAGAGAACAGCAGTCGTCATATGCATGAACCTCTAAAAGTATAAAATTCTCTTCTGCTTCACTGCAGGGCACTTCATAATCAAATGGTACAGTATTTCAAGTTGCAACATTTTACAAAGCCTGAACAACCGCTCATTTTTAGGAATGCCCCTCCGTGGACTTTTTACTTCGAGGGTATGCATACAATTAAAGCAAAATCTAATATATTCAGCTCAAATTTTCTCTGCCAGGAATAGAATCTCATAGGGTCTTAGAATCCTCAATTGGTGTACTGAGTTTATATACCTTTTTATAGAGTGATAGTCTTTGAAAGTCCATTTCATCAGATATCCAATCTCATATCCATATCCCCTTTTTTATTCTACTTAGGGAGGCATCCTGCAGGATTTTGGCTTCCAAAAGATGTATCCCACATTCATCTTCCAGTTCTAATAGTAGCACTGTACTGTCCTTTCAATTCACCCAACAGAGATCTGTCAATACCTTCTCTTATTTTCAAATAAAGCCTGAGTCTTCGCCCCTTGTAATATGCCCTCCTTGATTGCAGACACAACTCTAGACTAATCACACTAATTACCAAAGTGGGCATATCCAAAACCTCTGTCCAGATTTTATCCTCCTGATGGTTGAACCACTTCCTAGTTTGAAAATGGAGTAGTTTGATTCCATATAAAACTGCTGGTGTGATTTTACATTTAAAGAAGTCAATTAATGGTACTGTTGGATAAGCCGGGCGTTCCAGGGAGTCCCCCACAGGCATTTTTGTGGTTTCCAAGTTTCACCCTCAGGGCGTGGTTGATGCACAGGTCTTTATCTCGCATTGTCTGTGTTCCAGCTTCCATTAGAGCAGGTTTTTTAGTGTCCTTCGGTAGCTGAGGAACACCCCCCCCCTTAGGAGTTTGAGGATAATCTCAATGCACTTGTCCACACACGGCTCGTCCGTAATGCGTAGGGCTTGCATTTTGTGGATCTCCTCCTCAGTATCATCTATTGGCAATGTGATGTCATTCAGCCAAAGCTCTTATATTCCTACCCCCGTCCCCATTTTCATGCGGGGTCTCAGGTCCCTCGCTGATGATATGCACATTTTCTTCATTTCCTCTCTGGGAGCAGGGGGATTGAGTGGGCTGAGCACAAGAGTGTCTGTCCTGTGTTTGTTTCGCCTTTGCACATAAATCTGGATGGGGCCAATCCCCTCCGGAGGACAAAGTATTTGGGCGTGGAGTCCTCTTTAGAGGGCCTGGCAAATTTTCGCTTCTTCCATTGTTTCCATATTCTTCTCGTGTATGTCCACCGCTAAACCCCTCCATGTTTTCCATGGGGTCTAGAATCAAAGGGACTGCTGATTTATAGTTTATGATCTCACACTCTTTATACACTTCTTTCCTGGTGTCCTGGCTAGACTCTTTGTCAGACTCAGTAATCATACTCCTGCCCATGGCCAAATGCACTACCACAATGGGTGAGTGACTTTTCTCGATACTCAATGAGTCATTGGCCATATTTCCTCCGTGGAACTCTGCGCGTTCTTCGTGCATGCCATGCGTACAGACAGCGATTCCAAAGTGTACGCTACGCTCAAACAGTCACTTTCTATTGGCGCAACCACGTACCCTTCTGAAGAAAGTGGGCGAAGCAAGCTTTGGGGCCTGGGTACCTAAGAACTGGAACATAATCCCTCTCCACCTCAAACAGTCCACCACACTGCAACAATTCAGAAAACGTCTTAAGACCTTTCTTTTTGATGTCTAAACGCCATTGTATGCCCTAAGATCTCTGGCTATCTCTCAGGACGTGTTAGTCGCCATCGCGGCTATTTCTCTTCCCCTTCTTTTCAATTTATATTTTTTGTTTGTTATGTTATGTAAGTGCCCTGAGACCTTTGGGTGAGTGATTGCGCTATATAAGAAAATCCTTAGTTAGTTAGTTAGTATTGGTGGTGGTAAGTTCTACTGGTCCCAAGCAGTTTTCCGCATTGCATCGGTCTTTTGATCTCTCAAGTACTTCCAAGATCTATCTGTCGAGGGATCCAATCCCATAGCTCCCACTGATCCCATCGGCCAGGGTTCTGGTAAGTAGGAATAACGAAAGGGGGAGCAGATATGCCCAATGTGGATGATAGAGAGGAGACGCCTCTATTTGGAAGTGAGATTAGACTATCAGATTCGTAAAGGAGCTTTCCGGTGTATCGGGACACTTGGTCTTCTGGTGCATCCCCAACCTCCCTTAGATCGCCCTGGGCCGGGTCCGCTCTTAAGTCTGTTACATCTGCTATCTCTCCTTTTTTCTGTCTGTGAACAGTCGGAATAGTCACAGTTGGTAGAGGTGAAGGCAGGGGCATTGGCGACATCTACAAATCCATTTGGTGCCGTTTTGCCTGGGTATTTTCTCATGGCCCACTTAATAGTTCAATAACGTTTGCCCACTGGTTTTACAGATTTTACCGATTGGTGCAGGGCATGCATGGATGTAAGCTGACTCTTTGGCTTGGGCACCCTTGGTGTCACCCCCCTTCTTTGAGCTGGTCTTTGCCACCATGTCAGAGGGTAGGTAGGCAGGTGAGTGGAGAAAGTGTGGACCCCTCCACTTCAGTCAGTCGGTCTATCGCAGCTTGTGGGTCTATTGGGCGCAGGCACAGGGACAGTCACTAGTCGCTAGTCACCACAGGGGTAACAGCAAAGCCTGCAAGGTGTTGTAATTGCAGCTTTCTAAGGGATGCAGTCCTGTTCTGCTTCCATAAGCGTATGAATGCGTAGCCATAGGCAAGGACTGACAAAACTCGGAGACTTGAGGATTCAGAAAGGAGGGGAAATTATAGGAGACTATGGGGTTTGGATTTGCAGGGGGTTGCTACCACCAAATTCAGACTTCAACCCCCACTGAGTTGTGCTCCGCACGTCCACGCTCACATCTCAGTTCCTCCCCAGCTCCTCAGGAACGCAAAAGTCTCCCGCAAGGCTGCAGTTCACAGGCCGCGGGCCAGCTGTTTTTTCCTTCTGTTTGACCTTCTCTGTAGGTCGTCTGCTGGGCGCTCCTCTGTATAATCGTGAGCAAGTGGGCGAAAACGGACCCTCGCAGACCCCTCGCCAAGCTCCAGTGCGGGGCTTCAACAGCTCACCAGTGCTCAACGGCACACCCCTCTCCCAAGGCCCAAGGTTCCTGATGCCCCCATGTCAGGCTTGCCGAAAACAGGAGGGTGGTCCGGTACTGAGTCAGAGCCGGTACGACTGCAAAGCTTTCTGTTTCACTTTCGCTCCTTCCGTTTGTTAGAGGAAAGGACCATAGGTCTCGGGCGTCTCGTGTTACAGCCGCACTGCGCATACGTGTCCCAGTGAATCCCTCAACAGCTGCCCCTTCAGACGCTATAAGATTTAGCTTTTCATCTGCTGTGGCTCAAACTCTTAGTGGTAGGGTCAGAGTGGGATAGTTTTAGACATAGGACCCTCTAGTTCCAGGGAAAGAGAAGTCCTTTTATTATTTGCAATGCCACCCCTTTGTCCGACTCCTTCTTCTGACTTACCACACAAGACAGATCTAAGTATTCCACATTACATGATAGTGGTGTAAAATGTTCTGCCGCATTACGAGTTTGGCGTTAGTTCACTGAATTACCACCAAAATCATTTGCTGTTACCGTCACTCTGTGCCTTATGCTTATCACGGGATTACGAATGGTGGCAGGGAGGTGTACTTCCTCCATTGCTGGTGAGCATGGGACATCCTTGGGATTTTGGCAGATTTACAGCAAATAGTAATTTTACCACAGTAAATCTGGTGATTTTTTTAAAAGTAAAAGTGGAGGATTTACAGCCAGCTTTTTGCTGGAGTTCTGTCTTCCACTTTTTGCTCAAACTTGGAATTCGGCGGTGGGGTAATTTTCTTGCTGCAAAAAAATAGCAGTAATATAATTACCTCCACATTGCCGAACTCTTAATGAGGCCTAAAGGGCCAACAACGTACCAAGGCTAGCAGCTAACTGTAGTATAACACCAATCTAAAAGCACGCACTTTGGTCATTCTGAAGAACATTTTGCAAAGCACTAGTATTCTTTGTTGTCAATTGCCTTCACCAAAATATCAAAAATGTGCTAACGTCCAATTTCTCCTGTGGACTGGCAACATGCCATTCGTCGGAGTTTGTCGGCATTCCTCTACTGAAAATCAGATGTGCTTAATAACCTCCAGTAATTGGCAGGCAGATGGCGCGTGGCTTTTAATATTTCACACACAGCCGGGCCTTTAGTTCATAGATGCATGGTTTATTAAATAATACAGGAACGTACATTCTCTTACAGCTCGAGTTCATTGAAAGAGCGCAGCGCCTATATCCAAAGAGGCGTTCGGACCGTCTCAGCGTCCATACATGTGGACTGTGTGGGCCTTATTCCTACATTGATTAAACATCCTCATTAATATAACATCTATTGTTTAGAGGAAATACTGCTTCCAAACGTCCATATTGCCATATTTTAATAATGCTGCCGTGCGCCCTAGGAACCCAACTCACAGCGGCCCTGGGGATGGTTGCACAGCAAATGGGATCGCAAGTTAGGAGGGTTTCCTGCAAATAGGCCAGTTCAACGGAAAGTCGTGATTCTATTAATGACACAGAGGCGAGTATTAAGCACTTCTTTTTAACGTTTTAATCCATAGCAGCAAGAATAAACAAGGTTATAGTATAGAAAAAACGACTGTCCGACAATCGATTCGTCCTTTTTCCTCCTCTCTTCTGTCATTTATGCTCCGTTCGGTCTGTAATACAAAATCCTGCTGCAGAACCCGGTCTTCCTCTTTTCTAATCGTGACACCCACCAGCCCAGTACATTCTCCTGGGTTGATTGTCTGAAGGCAAAAGCGCAACTGGATCACAGTATACCCAATCCCGGTGATACTCAGAAAAACGCCTGCCCATCGCTAATCCCAGATTCTGGGAAAGAGACAAACTGAAAACTGCCGCCATAAGGTCCTGTCGGGAAGGGAGGGATGATACTCGCCTTATTGCCATTCATAGAATCACGAAGCTCCGTTTTAACACTAGGACATATCGGAATTCAAAGTCATGGCAGGAAGGCTCCTGTTATGCACATTTCAGATCCGAGCTATCCCCACAGTGGAAGCGTGCGCAATAAGATTGTAATTGAAGGTATAGAAAGTGGAAAGGTGTGCCCAATTAGCAGCCAAACACATTAGAATGACCAATTTTGCGGTAAGTTATTTCAAAGTTAGCAATTGGCCGGCCATTTCGCAAATAAACCAAACTGACACCCTGCATTCGGGAATACCATGGAGTGGGAGTCGCAATCTGCACTTCTGTGTACAGGTGACAAGCTGAGGGATTTTCTCCAATTAGGAAACCAACCATTTGGTCATTGTATGTCGAGATTGTGAAACAATACAAGTTCACTGTCCTGTATGAAGAAAATAAATTCAAGTTTGCTAAACACCATTTACCACTGTTAGCACATGGGCTAGCTAGGGATCCAGATCCCCTCGAAACCAGTGTACCCACGCTACCCAAGCATATTTATATGATGGAAGGGTAGAAGGAGCCCAGGAGTGTTTGTGGGGATAAGCCATGCAAGAGATGCCCTGTCGGACCAAGTTTCCTGTCACCAGCCAAGAGATCAATCCCAGGAAGTACTATCGAACTAGTGGATGTGCTCCCCCGCCCTACTGACCCTTGCAGAATGTTGAGAAGGGATAGAAGCAACCGTTGCCTATCGGTCAGTAATCACAGACCTAATGGTTACCAGGCTGAGATCGACACAATGGGGAGACCATAATGTGCGTGATGGCTTAGGCCTGCACTTGGCTAACGACTCTGTGGATCATTGAAAAAGGGTGAAAAGTATACACTATGCCCCTGTTTCAGCTCTGGGAAAATGTCTGTCGACATGACCTTTGGGTCCTGTCTCCAGCTGACACTATCTGGAAACTGAGTGTTTAGATGGGAAAGAGATCCATATGCAGATGGCCCCACTATCCATAAAGGCTGAGAAACACCCTGGTGAGTACTTGTCCATCCATGCGATCCTGTCAGTGGCAGAAACGACAATCTGCAATCACAATGGACACCACCGGAATGAAAAAAAGGCTTGTACTTTGAGCTGTTGAGAAAGTCTAAACTCCCTGTTTTGCCAGACCTGGAGTGATACTTGGACTTCGTTCCCCCAACTTCTTGAAATACTGTACTGTTGAATGATTGTCCATCTGAGGCCTGATGAAGCAACACCACCTGTTCTTTGTGAAGCTTTGGAACTTAATGGAACCAGCAAGAATCTGTAAACAGTTGAGGAGCCTAGTACACTCCTGAAGTGACCACCAACCTCCAGTGTACACCCCACTGCAGTAAGCCCCTCAGCCGCCGAGGCTGGTATAGAAGACTAAGACAAAGACAGTGGAAGTACTGCAATACATACTGCCATTACATCCGTCTACATGCTGAAGCCACTAGGTCAACTTGTTGTGCATTTCTGAAGAAAGTTGTACCCAACTGGAATACCTTGTGTACTCCTGGAGCTTTTGTATGTTTAACCTCAGGAGGGTCCTGTAGTGAAGAGCGTTTGGAAGGAGAGCATGGATCAATGCTGACAGTAGGCCAAAGGGTCGGCAGGGTCTGCACAATCTCCCTCTTTATATTGCAAACCTTTGACCTAGAAAGCAGAGTAGTCGAAGCAGTACAGTCTATAATCAAACCTACAAATTGAACCCTCTAGGCAGGCAGCACCTCTGATATATCTGGACCATAGCTGGTACCAGACCATGATCTGTATGTAGATTAATAGCCTGATACTACAGAGCCTCAGAAAAATGATGACAGGTCATAACAACTTGGAAAAAGAAGCAAGGGGCTGAGAATAATCCAAAGGGCAGTGAAGAAAACATAAATAGCTGATTATGTCGCTGGAAGCACAGAAAATGCCTGTGTTCTGAGGTAACGGGAATCATCAATTGGAGTCCTTTCTGTCCAGCACACTGTGAGAAACCTGTGGGTATCCTCGCACCGACTCCCCTTGGATCCTCTTTTCAGGTGGCCAGGGAAAGGCCATCGCTTTTGGGGGTGGAGATGTGCGAGAGGATCACCTAGGTGGAGGGTCCTTGGGGATTTGGTAGAGTACGTCCGCAGGCGAGACATGGTATCCCCCTTTGCCTTTATAGGCTCTTGCCAATCACTTCCTTTCATTTTTCCTCATTCATACCACTATAGTACTTGGATGAGGAAGAGGTGGAGATGTAATTTCACCACCCTGATACTGAGACAAGGAAGAAATCTGAAGACTGTTGTGAGGGTCAGGCATGTCCAGCAACTGGACATGAGGACTCACACCTGCAACCAAGCATGTCAGGCCTGCGAGTAGACAAATCCAGTTGAAAAGGAGGAATCCGAGGGAGGTCCTGCCAGGACGGTGGCAAAGACCCAGGAGAGACTGCAACGCCGAGGCCCGAGCGGGCTGTGAGAGGGTCAAAACGGTTAGTTTCCCTTGTTGGGTGCCCACAGCAGGAGCTGCGAGAGGAGAGCGGACCAGCAACTCAGAAAGAATTCCAAGGTGCAAGCGCGGCTCACAATATTAAAGAGACATGTATGTGGAGCATAAGAAGAGGAAAGAAGCCACCTGGAGGAGAGGAGCCGCCAGGGACCGGTGAGTGAACAAAACGGTCACTCGTACCGGGGAACTCCTGGGGGCCTTTACAAGACGAAGAACGAATATCATGAAATAACAAGGCAAAGCAAGAAATGCACATTACTGAAGAGCGTCAAAGTAATATGGTGAAGTGAAGAGAGCACCACAGAGTGAACTGTATGAAAGAACACATTGTGGCAAAGCCAAGAGACTGGCAAGGAGAAAGCAAAATGAATGTGAACCAGGACAGAGGTGCAGTTACAGAAATACCTGTGTGGGCAAGAAAGCCTAGGGTTGTCCGTTGCGTGACCTGTAGTGGGTGAACCATGTGATCAGACAACTGCACCTAGACCGAGGATATGGAAATTAAGACAGCCATTAACAACTCTTGTCAATCTGGACTGGTCCCTCAAGATCTTAAGGCTGCTAGAGTGATCCCCCTCTTGAAGAAACCCTCCCTTGACCCGGCTACCCTACCTAATTTCCGCCCAATATCCCTCCTCCCTTTCTGTCTAAACTGTTGGAATCACTGGTGTCCCCCCACTTTCTACTTTTCTTGAATCTTCTTGCCTGCTTGACTCAGCTCAATCTGGGGTCTGTCCACGTAAGGGCACAGAGTGTTCTGGTCGGCGTCCAGGACGATATGGCCAGGCTGGTGGACGCAGGTGGAGTGGGTGCTCTAATTTTGTTGGATCTGTCTGCAGCTTTCGACACTGTCGACCACCCCATCCTGCTGTCCTGCCTGGGCAGTTGGGAATATCTGGTCAGGTACTTGCCTGGTTTACCTCTTTCCTGGCGGATCGTACCCAGACTCTCTCTATGCCCCCTTTTTCCTCTGCTCCCTGCCACCTTAACTGTGGAGTCCCGCAGGGCTCCTCCTTGTTTAACATCTATATTTGGGCCCTTGTGTGTCTCAATCGCTCCTTTGGCGTCAGGTGCTACTCTTACGCGGACGACACTCAGATCCTGATCCGTTTAGATCTTGATCAGGCTGAGGTGTCGTTGTGCCTGCGGCAGTGCCTGGCGGCCGTAGGAGAGTGGATGGACCATAATTGGCTCAAATTGAACGGCAACAAGACGGAGGTTATGGTGGTAGGGTGCTCCCCGAACCCCACACTCTGGGTGTCTTCCTTCTGGCCTTCTTCATTGGCCTCCGGCGATCTTATCAGCCTCCCTGTCTATGGAGAAGCAAGTGACTGCTGTGTGCCAAGCCGGTCACTTCCAATTGAAAACATTAAAAAAGGTGCTCCCAATGATCCTTGATCCCCTTCGCCCCCCGGTGGTGGCAGCCATGGTGATCTCGCGGATAGACTACTGTAATTCCCTTTATCTGGCACAACCTAAGGGAATGATCTGTTGGCTTCAACGCTTTCAGAACCTGGCCGCTTTTGTGGCCACTGGCTCCCCTTATGGAGCCCATATATCCCCTGTCCTCCGATCCCTGCACTGGCTCCCACTGACCCAACTTCAAGGCACTGTGTATTGTCCATCGTACCTTACATAGCCAAAGGGCGGAATATCTCCAGGTGAAATTCACGCCCTATACCCCCCATCGGGCACTGCACTGCACTCCGCCTCCGCCAACATGTTGATAGTCCCCAGATATAAATGTGTTCGGATTGGAGGGCGAGCCTTTTCGGTGGCAGCTGCAGAGCTGTGGAATAAACTCCCCCTGACCATCAAGAAAATCTCAAACCATCTAGCCTTTAGAAAAGCTGTCAAAACCTTTCTTTTTTAGACTACTGGCCTCTGACCTAGTTTTCCTCCCTCTAGCGCCATGACGCCCTCGGGTGACCGTGTGCTTTACAAATGTACATAACATACCGTGTCTGTGAAAGACAAGGAAACATACAGATAATAAATCTGCATGTATGAAAGAGATTGCTGAAGTGAAGTAGAAGAAAGCAATCTGTGTAAACTGTCAAGGAATCAGGAGTGTAAAGTTGACCTGGAACTGGTTTTGAATATTAAGAGACTAAAACGAAGTGTGAGTTCACAAGCTGGACAAGCTGACGTCTTGGGGAAGGGAAGCGGAAACAGAAGACCTTGTGAACGTTGCTGTTGCACTGGGGAAGGGAACCTCGAGGACCCGTTGGAACTGTGTTGTCTTCTTGGGGAAGGGAACCCAGAGACTTTGTGGAATTGCCTTGAACTTTGGGAAGGGTAGCTGGAAAGCAAGCCAAGAGCTGAAAGAAGCTCAGAACTTTACTTTGACACACTCCTTTAAGTTAAGTTTATATAGCGCTTTAATCCGAAGCGCTTTACAATAAAACAATAAGATACAATAATGGAAGAAGCAAGTTGGCAATCATGAGACAAACCAGCGTAACAATATGTAGAACAGTTTCCTTGGATATTGGAGGTGAGAGAAAGGTGAGAAGAAAGGGAGAGGGGGTAGAGAAAGGAAGGGGAACAAGATTCAGTGATGTGATATAAGGTCAAGTGGATGTGAGAGGAAGGGAAAGTATGGGGACAGGGGAGAAGGGGAGGAGAGAAGGTAGGAGGTCAAGGGGGGAGTGAAGAAGGGCTTTCAGGGAGGTGCAGAAGGAGGTGTATGTGGGGGTGGAGCGGATAGAGAGAGAGGTGAGGCGTTCCAGTGTAGGGGGGCCAGGAGCTGAAAGGAACGGAAGCGAGAAACAGCACAAGGAGATGGGGGTACAGTAAGTAAAAAGAGGAAAGCAGAGAGAACGAGAGGAGACTTGATTTGTTGTCGACATCCCTACACATTGTTTAGCTTGAGTTGTGAGGGCAAGTATAAGTTTCGACACAGACAGACTTTTAAGTTGAACTTACTGACTCTGACCATCCTCTTTAGGTAGAGAAACCCACCTTAGCATAGGGCAGGTTAGGCCTTCAACCATCCTGACATTTAAGTTAATAAACTATTTTTGTTTGAACTTTGAATCTGTTGTCGGTGTCTTGTTTCATGATGCTTTCACACCAGCTAACCATTCCACTCACCTGACCTCAAAACTGGTTTGATTGAGAGAACTGAGGATGAACACTGCTCAGACTAATCAATCCTCCTTTCGTACCAGAAAGATGTTGCTGATAAAATTGTTTGGCCCGGGAGTCCCCAAATCTATTGCCCTCTCCTTGAGCAGTTGCACAATCTCCTCATGCACCGCAAACTCCTGGGCCGTTGCCATCATCAATGGGACCAGGAGCAACCTCTGGAGAAGTATCCTGAGAAATTCTACATGATAGCACCTTACTTTATCCAGTACCCTGGGATCCTTATAGATGCTCAACAAATTTATGAAAAAATACTGGATCCAACCGCTGTTGGAAAGTGGAACCGTGGTAACATTAAAATAAAATAAGAGGTGCCACTGACGACCTATCTGAATCCTCTGCCTTGTTGAACACTTTGATGGGGAAAAACATGGATCTAGATTTTGGCTGCAGGTGGAAGGTCTGCGGGTTACATAAACCTTGCTGGAAGGGTCTAAAACCATCACAGTGTGTGGCTGGATGAATGACCCCTATATCGCCTGTCCTAGTGGAAATCTGGGGCTGATAAAAATGTTCTTTACGAAGTTTAGGCTGTATCTAAAGTTTTTAACGTGGACACATATTTCCCAATTTCTTTAACTAATGTAGAGTAGCCCCTCAACGCTCACACCAGAAGAAATGCAACCCACTATGGAAAAAGGCCAAGCACACCTCTTGCAATGAGAACAAGGTTTATTCTCCTAAACATACAAGTACATGCCAGCAAAGAACTCTGCTGCCACAAAGTGCTCTAACAAAAACAGCATAAGCAGTGGGTTTTAAAGGTACACAGCGTCACGAGTGAGGTACATCACATAGGTTACACATCCAGGTAGCTGGTTGTGCGACCCTATACACATATAGCTTGCTCCGTATGGGATGGCAAGTGATTGGTCACAGCATCTTCTATCCATCTTCTTCCATGTGGGTATCTTCTTGTGTTGTCAAGTAAGAAGACTCTAATTGGCAATTTGGTTACACAATTCATTTTTTCATAGCCCTACTGTACACCTGGTGTCAAGGATATGAGCGAGGTGGTTGTGATAACTTCTCATAACTATGAACCCCTGATCCTTTCCCAGACATGCCGGCACCTCCACACCTATCCCATCCACAGCCAAAATGTGTTGCCTTCTCCCCTGGCACCTCTCAGCACAAATCACATGAACCGATGGTGGGGGCAGCCTGCCCCTGCTCTTTGATCTTCTTGATCGATTAGTTACTTTACAGTTTTACGGCCAGGGGTCTTGGGCTGGTCACTGTAATTGAATGTTTGTGTTCGGAGTTTGGGGGTCTCGGGCCACTATAACCTAGAGATCTGGACTGGCGAAGGCCTAAAGCCCTCACACCCATTCTCATGCGATAGCTCTTCAAAGATCCATTCTGGCCCTGTCTTGGTCTTGCAGGGCACATTTATTCTGGGTTACATGCACTAATGATGAGACACAACGAAGAACTGTGTGTTCAAGAATTAACCTTCGACTTATTCCATATCTATGACCGTAATCACCACAGCTGTGCTGCTTCGGAAAATCTTTGGTGTCTGCGTCCTGTATTGATGACGTCGATACGCCGCCCTCGAGGACCTCCTACAACGGCCGACGTCCCTGGATGTTATAAGTAGGACACACGACGCCCATAGCCTCAGTTCCGTTTTTTCCCCGAACGTGTTTGCTTCGGGAATCTCGGCGCGCCTCGACTCTTTGGAGTTTCTGTTGTTTCTCGGTTCTTCGAACCTGTTTGGTATTGTGAAGTCTTTCTTCGTGAGGATGTCTACCTCGTCTTCCACACCGCGTCCGGGCTTTAAGAAGTGCGGGGACTGTGGGTCCAAGATGTCGGTTACGGACTCACACGACGCCTGCCTCTGTTGCCTCGGGGAGGCCTATGACACGGATGACTGTGTCAACTGCCAGTCGCTCACGTCTAAAGCCTTGCTGGAGCGCAGGAAGAAATTATCGGTAGGTAAGATGTCCAAGCCCCGGAACTCGAGGTCTGCGGGGCTTTCGACGGACGACTCGAGGGGCGATTCTCCGCGTCGTCGTCGGAAGTCCAGTGGGTCTCGGTCCCAGAGTCAGTCTCACCACTCCTCTGCCTCTTTGAAGCACTCCCGGAAGCGCAGTCATCGGTCGCCTTCCCTGTCCTCATCCGAGGACTCCACCCGTCGGCGGGTTGCTTACCCCACCAAGCATGCGACGCCGGAGGCGTGGGCTTCCTTCGGGAAGAAAATGTTGGCGATTCTCGAATCGCAGGGCACTGGTCCACCCGCGCCTCCAAGTGGGGTCGGTCGTGATCAGTCGAGAGACACCGATCACACGCCTTCGAGCTCGGGTGGTTGTCACGATTCGTGGGAGAGGTCCCGCTCGGACAAGGGGAATCGTTCTCGTCATGCCCGGTCCAGGTCCCGGTCCTCGACGCGCTCTAGACCGTGTGAACCTTTGGTGTCTTCACGGAAGACGTCGACGCCGGTGGCGCCGAGGTTGTCGACGGACTCTTTCGAGGCCCCGCCTTCGAAGAAGTCGTCGACGCCATTGGCCTCCCCGCTGTCGAGGGAAACGCTCGGGGCCCGGCCTCGAGGACTGCGTCGGCGCCGTCGATGCTGTTGACGCCGCCTTTCGAGGCTGTGTCGACGGGGGGTACCCTGTGGCTAGGTGGAACCCCCTAGAAAGGCTCTGGCCAAGGTCAAGCATGGCTTTGGTTCACGTTCTGTGCCTCCTTACCGCCATCTTGAGTTTATTTCAGAGGTGGATAAGGGCTCTGATGAGGGCATGGTTCCTGATACGGTGCCAGACGATATTCTCTCGGGCCATAGCCAATTTGACGACCTGAGGCAGTCCCTGCATGATGCTAGTGGGCTGGACACCTCTCCGGAGGTGGAGTTTTGTATGCCTGAGCCTGGCACTCATGCGGACTCCTTGTACCGGCGCCTTATGTCAAGGGTCACCGAGTACTTGGGATGGTCTGCTCCCCCGGAGGAGTTTCTTCAGGATGACCTTATGGATATCCTCGAACTTGGTCCACCAACTGACCCGGTACTGCCGTTTCATATGGCTCTACAGAGGAGGGTGGCGGCGGCTTAGACTGCTCCGGAGGGTCTCCCGGCAGTGGGCAAGTATTTGCCGCAAAAATACCGCCCAGCCAATAGCGATCCCTGCTACTTGTCCAAGCACCCTACTCCGGAGAGTTTGGTGGTGCAGGCAGCTATGGCCCCGGCAAAGCAGGCGTCCTATCCTACCTTCCCTCCTGATAGGGACGACAAGCGTTTCGACGGCTCGGCGAAGAAAGTGTTTTCTGCAAGGGGTATGGCGCTTCTGGCGGCCAACTCCATATGTGCCTTGTCACGTTTCACGCACACTCAGTGGAACTGTGTTTCCTTGGTGGCTGAACATATTCCCGAAGGGGACGAACAGGATGGTTTCCTTGCCATGGTTCAGGATGACAAGGATGCCATGTGTGAGGCCATTCAGTCGGGCTTGGACATGGCAGATTGCGTCAGCCGGTCCATGGCGGTGAGCACCCTGATACGCAGGTTTGCGTGGTTGCGGAAGTCGGGGTTTGCTCCTGATGTGCAGGCCCGGCCCCTCAACATGCCGTTTGACGGGGAACATCTTTTTGGCAGCAAGGCTGACGAGAGCCTTGAGAGGTTGCAGACCTCAAAAGCTGCAGCGAAGTCGTTGGGCGCTGCAGTTCGACAACCTCTGCCTTTTCGTCGTAGGGGACAGCAAAGGAGGGGAGGTAACTTTCGTTATTACTCATCCTTTGGTAAAGCGAGAGGAGCTGCCAGTCAAAGGGGCCACGGTAGGAGTGCCAGAGGTGGAAAACAAGGTACTCGAGGTGCCAAGGCCGCTCGGGCTGTTGCCTCTTTGCCCTCAGGCAACGCCGCAGCCGCTTCAGCTCAGTCATGAGGCCATGTCCCATGGTTTGCCGGTTGGGGGAAGGCTGGCGCAGCATCTTGCAGAGTGGCGTGCCATTACTTCAGATGTGTGGGTTCTGGAGATCATAACCCACGGCTACTGTCTTCCTTTTCGGCAGAGGCCTCAAGACAATCCACCGGGGAATCTCTTTGAAGAGTCCGGATCCGCTCCTTGCGCAGGAAATTCAATCCCTGCTGGAGAAAGGCGCCATAGAACTGGTGCCTGTAGCGGAGAGGAACAACGGATGGTATTCCCCTTATTTTTTGATTTCCAAGAAAGACGGAGGATTGAGACCCATCATGGACTTGCGCGGTTTGAACAAACTCCTCAGGAAGGACAAGTTCAAGATGGTTACTCTCTCTCAAGTACTCCAGGCCCTTCAACTTCAGGACTGGTTGGTGTCTCTCGACCTCAAGGACGCTTATTTTCATGTGCCGATACATCCAAAGCACAAGAAGTACCTGAGGTTCGCAGTTGGCGACTCGCACTTTCAGTTTCGGGTCCTGCTGTTCGGATTGACCTCTGCCCCGAGGGTCTTCACCAAGCTCATGGTAGTGGTGGCAGCGCACCTCAGGAAAGGGGGGATTCCCGTCTACCCCTACCTGGACGATTGGTTGATAAAGGCGCGCTCTCCCGAGCATGTCCTGGATCATCTGTCAGTCACCTGCCACTCCCTCCACAAGCTGGGCTTCTCCCTCAACTTAAAGAAGTCCCATTTGACACCAACTCAGAGGCTCCAGTACATCGGAGCAGTGCTCGACACGTCCCTGGGGCAGTGTTTTCCTCCCCTGGTGAGGGCTCATCACATTCAGCAGATGGTGCACAAGTTTCAACTTGCCCAGAGTCTCCCAGCGTTCGAGTTCTTGAGATTGCTCGGCCTCATGGCATCCTGCATTCTTTTGGTGCCAGAGGCCAGGTTGCGGATGAGATCTTTGCAATGGGCACTCAAGCTCCAGTGGTCTCAGTCCTCCGGCAGGATGTCGGACCCTGTTCAGGTGCCGTCCTTGGTTTCCCAGGACCTTCTGTGGTGGGCCGACGAAGGCAATCTGATGAGGGGGGCTCCATTTTGGCTGCCCTGGCCGTAGGTGACGATGTGACAGACGCATCCCTCACGGGAACGGGTGCTCATGCCAACAAGTTGACAGTCAGCGGTCGTTGGTCTCCGTCGGAGTCCAGACTCCATATCAATCTATTGGAGCTGAGGGCCGTCAGGCTAGCCCTGAAGGCTTTTCTGCCGACTGTGCGAGCAAAGAATGTCCTGATCCTGACGGACAATACAGTGGCCATGCACTACCTAAACAAAAAGGGGGGGGCAGGGTCACTTCCTCTGTGCAGGGAGGCAATGCAGCTCTAGTTCTGGGCAATCCAGCAGGAAGTTTCGATCTCGGCAGTTCATCTGGCCGGAGACGAAAACGAGGCGGCGGACGCTCTGAGCAGGCAGAGTGCGATCTCTCACGAGTGGGAGTTGGCTCAGGAGATTCTCCTGGAGATCTTCGCCCTTTGGGGGACCCCTCAAGTGGATCGCTTCGCCTCTAGTGTCAACCGGAAGTGCGAGAGGTTCTGCTCGCTGGAATTTCCTCCAAACGGAGCCTTAGGAGACGCGTTCGTGGTGGAGTGGTCATTCCCACTGCTGTACACGTTTCCTCCAGTCCACGTCATCCCGCAAGTACTGCAGAGGTTATGGAGGTTCGGATGACCTCATTGCTCCGGCGTGGGCCCGGTGGACGTGGTACCCGGACCTTCTCGACTTGTCCATCTGCCCTCCACGTCGTCTTCCCTACCGAGACGATCTGCTCTCACAGGAGGGGGGTCAGGTTCTCCATCCAGAGGTCAGATCCCTCAACCTTCACGCTTGGTGTCTGAAAGGTTGAGGTATAAGGATTGGGACCTCCCTGAAGACGTGATGGAGGTGTTGCTCTCGGCCAGACGGCCCGCAACTAAGTCCCTGTACCGTTGCCGTAAGTTCTGCGACTGGTGCAGGGTTAAGAATGTGGATCCTTTTGTATGTGACATTCCCATGGTTCTGTCTTTTTTGCTTTCTTTGGCCCACAGGGGCCTTCAAGTGGGTAGCATTAAAGGTTACCATGATGGCGCTGTCCATATTTAAGCACTCGTCTGAAGAGTGTTCCTATTTTAAAATTCCTTTAATTTCTTAATTTCTGAAAGGGCTCACTAATGTGTTCACTCCGTCACCTTTCCAGGTGCCCGGTTGGGATTTGAACCTTGTTCTCAGGTTTCTGATGGGTGCTCCGTTTGAGCCTTTGCATTCCTGCCCTTTGAGACTGTTAACTCATCGAAAGAACGTTACCAGGTAAGAGAGTAACTTGTTCTTCTGCAGGGCTGCCTGGGCTGCAAGCAAAACTGCAGGCACACCCTTTGAACCCTCTGGATGGGATGTAAGTGCACTGGCATAACTAACACTCGGCCTCAATTTTCAAAATTCAGTTTTATTATCCATGATACTAATACCAGAATTCACTAAGTTTCCACCATAATCCAACTCCTATGGTCGATTCTCCTCCGTTCTCCTGACTCCCCTACATCACCTTCTACAATCGCCTCGTCCTAAAGTACCAAGGGGCCTGGGACTTGCGCCCCCATCCCCCACGCTCTACATACTGAACACAAACCTTCTCCCACTTGTGCATACTGCACCGGGGTGCAAGTAAGATAAATACAGCCACCATCTCCATCTAAGTCAACCCAGTGCTGCTCATAGGTTTCAGGATCTGGTGGGGCCATAGTAAATGTTCCAGGGGGAACAATTATTTGCTCTATTCTCACCATCCGTGGCATATTTGGGTAATCTGTTTGTACCTGCTCATCTTTTGAACCGCGAGGTGCACTGCTTACCCCAATTGAAACCCTCATCATTGCACTATAAGGGATCGCTTTAGCACAGCATCGAAGTCCCAACTGCACCAACAAGGACACCATCACTGGCACTAGTATCTTCACAACTGCTCCCATCCACGATGGTTCCCATAAGAAGAGATCATCGAACCAATCAATCTTGAGAATCCCTGCTTATTTATTTATTTATTTATGTTTGCATTTACTACAGCGCACAAAACCCAGAGGCATCTAGGCGCTAGCTCCAGAAGTGCATATTACCTTAGTGACGTTCATGATTAAGCATATGGTTACAGAATAATAAGTGTGAGTACAAGACTGGCAAAGCCGCGCCTGTTGGTGCGAGGGGTACATCAGGCATGCGTATAGGTCAGGTGAGGATACAGGACTGGCAAAGCCACACCTCATGGTGCGGGGGGCTACATCAGGCATGCATATAGGTTAGGTGAGAATACAGGACTGGCAAAGCCACACCTCATGGTGCGGGGGGGCTACATCAGGCATGCTTATAGGTCCGACCAGGTGAGGATATAGGACTGGTAAAGCTGCACCTCATGATGCGGGGGGGCTACATCAGGCAGCATAATGGTCAGGTGAGGATACAGGACTGGCAAAGCCACACCTCATGGTAGAGGGGCTACATCAGGCATGCATATAAGTCAGATCAGGTGCGAGTAGGGAGATAGAGGGAAAGCAAAGTTGTGAGGAACAGGCAAGCAGAACAGAGAACCACGTTCGAGTTAGCCAAAGAGCCCTGGGTCAGTATAAAAATGAGGCAAAACAGGTTTAGAGGCAAAATGCAACTAGCGAATAACAAAGCCAGGTTCTAGATGTACCAGGCAATTGGTGCAGACAGAGATATTGTCCGATAACGGGTACAGGATGTAAGGAGTATGAGGGGTAGTGCAGAAGTACAGACCCAACCATCTGCAGGGCGATGAATGTGTCTTCTGCACAGGTCTCAGAAGAAAAGTAGATCACATCAGGCATGTGGACCTGATGAAGGCTTGCAAACGTGTAGGACTGTTCATGCTGATACAGTGTCATAGAGTTAGCAGTTCAAAGAGCAAAGTCTGAGCGGCGTAAAGATTACGGTCCCGGAGCAGCGACCCCAGAGGCGGTCCCGAGTGTGGATAAAATGGTACAAGCCAACTGGTGAAAGGGCCAGGATCGGGTGTCAGAGACGGTGGAGAGGATACTGAATGCGGGGCGGGGAGCGGCTGAAAGGCGGGAACAGTGCCGGCGGAATGTGAGCATTACACTGGGTAGGGGGAAGGAGGGGTTTGAGAGATAGGAACAGTGTGCGCAACTGAGACACTTGCATGTAGCAGGGCTTACCTTTACCAAGTTTGCAGTGCGACATTGCAGCTGAGGTAAAGGAGCTGAGGGAGGTTAATAGTGGCAAGGTGCAGGCTCGTGGGAAGATAAGCACAGCACTCTGGTCACGGTCAGACAGGCAAGGACCTGGCCCTTACATGAGGCCCTTTGAGGGGGCTGTCGTTCGCCATGCGGCTCCGTCTACTGGCAGGAAGAAGTGGAATCAGGCCATCCAATCATGGCAAGCCTCTCCTTGCAGCCCGGACCTCCCACAACAGCTGATCCGGCTGCTGCGTGGGTCGTCCAAGAAGGAATGGGCCCTCAATGTGGAGAAAGTTCACCGGGTGGTGCAGGAGGATGTAGCGGTCCAGCCTCAAGATAGAAAAGGGAAAATGGACTACTTCCGTCTGCATATGTTCTCTCAGGGTTTGCACAGTCTCTATTATCTGTGTGAGAGACCCATTTGTGGCGTCATTTGCGGGTACATAAGTACAGTAGGATTCTCCTATTTTTTTTTCTACAAACGCCTCCTTTTATGGCCGCCTCCTTTCATGGCTGTGAGCAGATTGAGCACATACCGGTTCTGCATCACCATTAACCGGATGGCTCTCAGTTCAACCTTGATCGCGTTGAATTCCTTGTTCAGTGTCATTCACCAGCTGTAACTATCTGCAGCCATTTGGAATTGGCTGCTGTTTGTACCCCTGGCACTAACAGAAGCAAAACATATCTCTTCTTTATTGTACAGTCTATATTGATCAGGTATTTTTTGAAGCAATTGAGCCGAGTTTTTTGATAGTTAGACCTCTTCTTTCTTTTCAAGAGTATGTTTTCTTTCTTCTCTGGCAAGATCTGTAGTGGCGACGCAGAGGCCGTCGACCCTGGGGTGGCGTGCCTGGTCTCATAGTTGGGTGTGCTTCAGGGACCACAAGGAGCAGGGTGGTCAGCGAGTATATACCCCTCCATGATTGTGGGAGGTGCAGCAATGCCTGCTGGCCACAGACCCAGTACATATCCATCAATGATGCCATTTCTTTCTTGAGGTCTGGAATGTTTGTCACATTGCACTTGTTGTTCGTCCCCACAGGGGCATCTCCTGCATTATAGAAGCACAGTTTGTATTCCTCTTGTTTCTGCACTTCACTGGCTTCTCCTTTGCTTTAATCCATGTGAGCTTTGCCACATGCTTCCCCCAGTACTCTTGGCATGCTTCGTTTACCCTCTGGATCACTTCTTTTCTATATCCTATGAGTACCCCTGCCATACAACTTGTCAGTCTCTTGCCGCCAATTGGCCACAAACTTCACTCCTTCCAACTACATGTATGGCCTGTGTAAGCATTGTGGGCTTTTGGCGTTGCGGGCACACTGCTGTTTATTGGGGTCCATCATCACAAGGTGTCTGTTGTGTGCTTGGAACGTACTTTGCAACCTACATAGTGCTAGATGGACAAGACATTGAGCATCCATTAGCAAAACCTCTTGTGGTATTAGTACCTTGGGATTTCCCGACGTGTGTGATATTAAGGAGCAAATATAACAATTCTCATTTACCCTCCGTTTCCCCACCGAGCTCACGTCCGTGTACCAACTGTTATTCATCTCTGGATGGTGCATGTCCTCTATCATGTCAAAACCTAATCCTCTATATTCATCATATTTCTTGTTCTTGGTTTGTCTTTTAAAACATTTCAATATGCTTGCATATGGCACATAACTTCGCATTTGATAATATATTCATATTCATTTTTTGTCATCACATTCCCGTTTATTGGCGTATTAGTGTCAGTTCCCAATATTGTGTTATTGTCCCCATTTTGATAAGTATACCCCACTCGGGTTTCCCCCCGCCCCTTTTATATGTTCCAACCATATAGAAATGCACACTAAATATAGTGCTAAGCCGACCATAAAAATACAAAATATTTTCAATGTAAAATGGAGCATGCACATATAGAGGAACACACAGTACTATCAAACCTCCTCTTAGCTTTATACTGTGCATTAGAAACAGGCGTATCAGTAAGTAAGCGCATTTGCATGATTAAAATGAAAAAGAAAGAAAAAATGCTATTTCACTCAAAACAGTGAAAGTATACCAATGCATGAAATAAAATATAAGACAAAACGTTATTCCGTTAAAAAAGACAGATTGTGAAGTTCTGTATGTAATTCATAAACATATGTACATCAAGTGAATTACTCTGCAAATATATGCCCACTTTTTGTAGACACTACTTATGTACTACTGTCTGGTTCGCTAGTGGTGGGTGCGGAATTTCGAAACTGCAAGGAATTTACACAGACCTCTGCATGACCACTTTGACCTCTCTTTCAATATTCATTCAATTCACAATCCATACTCATCTTGTGACACCAGTACTTCTTGGTACTTATAATTCTCACTCTCTTTAGTCTGCCTTCTTGGCCTGTTCAAATGTTTGTGTGTAACACCAATATGTCTTGGTATTTCTTTTTCCTCAGTGCCTCTTGGCATTTGTAGTACTTATTCTCTCTTGTCTATTTTCAAAGTTCATATTCAACACCAATACTTCTTGGTATTTCTTTTCCACCAATGCTTCTTTGTACTTGTAGTTCTTATATTTTTACTTTTGCCCCCTGGCATATCTCACAATTCAAATAGTCTCCGGCAGCCCCAATGCCTCTTGGTACTTGTAGTGCTTATTCTCTTTCACTTGCCTTCTTGGCCTTTTAGTTCTTATGTTTTACTTTTTCCCTCGTGGCATATTTCACAATCCACATACTTAATTGTCCTCTTATTTAACTTTCTTTCCTTTGATCTCCACTTGTAATATCTTTCAAAAGTTAATAAGATTTCACAGAGACTTTTGAATAATGCGTAACTTCTTCTCGCAGGACCACTCTGCTACTTTGTATCCTTTTCTTTTAACAATTGGTCTCTTCATTTGCATTTTATCGGCACGTGTGCAACCTTCTACTTTCAAATCACAGTCGCTGTCCCTTTAACATCAAGACATTTGTTGCCCTTGATAACTCACTGGTTGTGTTACATGAATGCTTTTCATCTTTTCCTCGCAGCTCAAGGCAGTTACCAACGAGTCCTGTGCTCCTCCCCAACTCTGCTGTTCAACCGGGAGGGCCGTTTCCTGGCACCCTGAAGATTTCTTTCCTCCACTCACTCAGCTCTGCTTTTCGAACACTCACGGCTTCCCGAAAGCTTGGAAATCTTGCCTGGCTTTCTATTGCTCCTCAAGTGTTGATCAGGCCATTGGCCTTCCAACTCCCACAGCCTGGTTCGCATCAGCCTCGGAAGAGCTGTTCCTTCTCGTACTCTTTCTCGCTCAAAGTGTGCCTCTGCGCACTACCTTTTATTTTCACAGTGGGGTCTTAATGGGTGACAGGTGTACATTATTAGAGCTACGTTCCTGACTCTGCCCGGCCCCATTACAGAGACAGGGTCAATACAAGTCAGGGGAGGTAATCCTTCTGACCTCATTCCTCATCTTCCTTGGTGCAGTATGTTTGTCAAGACAAGGTGGGGAGGAAATATGGGAGTTGTAGATTCCCATAAAATAAACGGGGATAGGGTTTAAATGGGTTGTGGAAAAAGGGGATACCATGTATCACCATTGGGTGTTTCTCCCCCACTCACCAAGGACCCCCTATCCAGGTGATCGTCCCTTGCTTCTCCACCAACAGGGTCAGATCCAAAAGCAATGGCCTTTTCATGGCCATCTGAGTATGGAATTCCCAGGGACTAGGTTGTGAAACACCCTCTGGTTTTTCACCCTGCGTACAAAGTTCCTAATGAACACGGAATCACCAAGTGACAATTTAAGAGGCTTTGATGTCGTTGAAGCAGATACAGCTCTGGGTGTTTCTTCAGACCGCCGTGTTGCTATCTGTTGGGAAATACATTTTATCGATTTAGTCAAAACAGTTAAAAGAGCGAAATAAATGTATTCGGCATTAGCCATGCACAATAATTACACATAAATACATACAACTTGTATAAATATAAAACCAAAATGCATTATTATAAAAAGGGGGTCTGTTATACGTTTTGAGTCCCTCCTTTACAAAGGTACAAACATCAGATATAAAATTCAAGTCATTGAAATTCATAAATAAACACGTCATTCGTAATGTCCCTAATTCCGAACTTTCCAAAATAAGTTTTAAAACAAGGTCTTCTCAGTGTATTCAGAATTGGACATATCAACAAGAAATGTAAAATATTCTCTTCACATCCTAACCTACAGGCATTCTTTGTGGCCGCTCAGCCAGGTAATTCTTGCTAACATTGGCAAAATATTTAGGAGGACCATTCATATTATTTTTCTGTCCTCAGGATCTCAGGGAACGTACGGCACACCTCTCAACATAAAATGACATTGATGGCAATGAAGGTAAGCAATCCATCATACCAGCATGTTCAAGCCTTATAGCTTTATCCCGAAGTACACACTTAACTTCATCAGGACAATTAATTTGTTTAGCTATGATACCCTACTTATTTATCAGACTATTTACAGATTTGTGCCAGGTATATTGTTCTTTGGCTGGTGATGAGAGCATTTCCCTCACAGCGTTTAACCTGATGGGGTTTTCAATGTCAAATTTGCTAGTTTTGAGGTAAAATTACAAGAACTTGTGCCCAGCAAGAACTGCAATACTATGCACCCGAAGTTCAGCTCGTAGAGCGTCCCCAGGTGCACTGGGGCCAGTACCTGCTATGTTTCTTAAAAGTTAATTCTGTACCACATCCAATCTCGTGCAATTCGAGAAGCCCCATATTTCGCAGCCGTACAATGCAGACACGTGTACTTCCATAACCCATAGACATTTGTCCATTCTCTTGCCTCTATAATTATAATAGAAACGCCTCTGACCTTTAAAGCCTGTTTGGGTTCGTTTTACGGTCCTTTAAGATGGTGGAGCCAGGTGCCATTCCGGTGGAACAAAATTCCTAGATAATTGTTTTCTCAACTAAAATATTTACATTGTTTATTGCCCATACAAACATCTTGTTACAATTTCCGAATTGGACTATCTTTGTTTTCTCCACATTCAATTGAAGACCATGCTCATTAAAGAACCTTGCTGCATAATTTTGAAGATGTTGGAGACCCTGTGTGTTAAATCAAGGAGAGCTGTGTCATTGGCATGCATTAGCGCCCCATATTTTGTCCCATTTATAATAGGAGGATTAGTCTTCATTCGAGAATTGTATGGGTCAGTCTGATAAAATTAAAATAAACAATAGTGGGGCAAAGAGGAACCCTTGTCTAATCTCTTTGTTAGTTGAAAACTCCCTGGAATAGCTTGCTAGACCTAGGCATCGTATCCTTTTCTTTTTTTTCCAACATATTTTATTAATTTTTAACACAAAACACAAAACAAAAGACCTCAGTATTAGCAAGATATAGTATAGCACAATTCATTCTTTGCATAGTCTGGCTTTCGATTAATCAGGACCTAGGTGAGTGGGGTAGTCCCTCCTGAGAGTGGTGCAGTCTCTGCCTGGTGATTGTTCCTCTGCGGTTAGTCCAGCCAGCGGATGATTGGTGGCCTCTGTGTGAGTGCGGTGAAGCGTTCTGCGTAGTCCCTGAATGGGCCCATGTGTTCCGGAAGGGGTTTGGGTTGCCCATTCAGAGTGCTGTGATCTTTTCCGCTGTGGCAATGTCCCAACACTTTGCCCACCATAGAGGTATAGAGGGTCCTTCATGGTGCTTCCAGAGTCTGGCCAGGGCTATTTTAGCCGCTGTTAGCAGTTGGGTGCACAGCCGGGCTATTTTCCCCGAGAAGGGCATGTCCCCGTGCCCCGTGTCGCCCAGTAGGATGATTCCGGGCTCCCATGGAATGGAGAGACCCGTGATTGCTTGGATATGCTTCAGCACTCCTCTCCAGTAGTGCGCTGCTTTCGGGCATTCCCAGAGTAGGTGGAATAGCGATCCCTCTTGGGGGCATCCTCTCCAGCAGTTCGGGGGAAGTGATGGCGCCGGCTTTGTGCATCTGGGCCGACGTGATATAATACCTGTAGCACACTTTATACCCTCCTTCCCTGTTGGTGATGCACTCGGTGCTTTTGTGGAGCCTCAACCATATTCTGTTCCATGCCTCTGGGTCCAAAGGGTGTCCCAGGTCTTTTTCCCAGTTGGTCATATATCTTTCCTTTACTTCTGGGTTTGACTTTTCCAGGAGTTTGTAGAGGGCAGAGGTGTTCCCCGTCGGAGGATAAGTTGTTAGCGTGAGCTCTAGGGGGTAAGTTAAGTTTCTAGAGCCTCGCTCTGTGATGACTTGTTGAGAGATCCAATGGCGGATCTGTGAGTAGTGAATTCTTTCCTCCTCGGGGACTCCGAACTTCGTCTTGCATTCCTCAAACGAGAGGGGCTGACCTCCCTCCAGGAAATCTGAGATCCTATGGAGGCCGCCAGCCTTCCAGCTAGCGAAGCTGCGATTACAGAGGCCTGGAGAGAATCCTGGGCTGTCCCAAACAGGTGTCAATGGGCCTAATGAGCTCGTGATTCCCCATTTCCTGGCGGCAGATTTCCAGCTTTCCACTGTGTTAGTTGCTGGCAGTGGGTTTATGGTAGGGGGGGCTTTCCAGGATTGGATATGTGGTAAGTCGGATAGGGTGTGTTGCACCATGCTTCTTCTAGTTGCAGCCAGCATGGGCGGTCTTTGGTGCGGACACAAGCAAAGGCATGCTATAGTTGGGCTGCTCACCTGTATCTGGATATGTCTGGGACTCAGAGTCTGCCCAGGTGGCTGCTCCGGGTCATAATTTTCTTTGTGATGCAGGGTCTTTTCCCCCTCCATATAAACTTCATGACTTCCCGGTGCAGTGAGTTGAGGTCCCCCTCTGGGATGTGTGTTGGGAGCGCTAGGCACTGATAAAGTAGCATGGGGGGAGCAAGTTCAGTTTTACTGCTGCTACTCGGCCCAACCAGGAGATTTCTTGTTCATTCCAGCGCTTTAGGTCTGCCCGGAGATCTTTGAATAATTGTGGGAAATTATGTTTGTAAATCAGGGCTCTGGCTTTGAGGATATAGACCCCCAGGTATTCATTCATGGACCCTGCCCATGGGGTGGGGAGTTCGGGGCTGAGGATGTCTCTACGTTGCTTTGTTAGGTTGATCGGTAAGGCTGAGGACTTGTCGTAGTTCACCCTAAACCCGGAGACTGCCCCAAATGCTTCAAGCTCCTCTAGCAGGGGTTGCGGAGATGTGTCCGGGTTAGTGATGGTTAGTAGGACATTGTCCGCATAGAGTGCAGCTTTGTATTTTTTCCCACCCACGGCAATCCCCTTGATATTTGGGTTTTGTCGGATCCTCTCGGCAAATGGTTCCATAGACATGGCGAATACCAGATGGGATAGCGGGCAGCCTTGGCGCGTACCTCTGGATATGGGAATGGCCTCTGATCTTGTGCCGTTGATTCGAAGCTGTTTAGATGGTGTTGTGTAGTTTGCCATGGTCCATTTTGTGAAGTTGTGGCCCAGTCCCATGCGTGTCAGTGTTTCCAATATAATCCCACTTTACCAAGTCAAACGCTTTGTGTGCATCTAGGGAGATGATCAGTAGCTCTGCCCCTAGTCTATTGGCTGATTCTATAATGTTTAGTGTTCTTCTGATGTTATCGTGTGTCCCTCTACCCGGTATAAACCCTGTTTGATCTTTGCATATTATTTTAGGGAGAACCCCTCCTAGTCTGGCTGTGCTAGCACCTTGGAATACATTTTCCCCTCTGTGTTCATAAGCGTTATTGGCCTGTATGAAGCTGCCTGATCGGGGTCCTTCCCTGGTTTCTGGAGTAGGATAGTGATTGATTCAGCCATGGATTTCGTTACTTTCTCAGTGACCAGGAAAGAGTTGAATAGTAGCGTTAATTGGGGGGTATAGGACGCGAGCAAATGTTTTATAGAATTTGGCCATCAGCCCGTCTGGGCCTGGGGGAGTGTTTTTAAGGATTTTATGGCTTATAGGTTCTTCTCTGAGGAGATAGGGGCTTCCAGGGAGTCTAGGGGGGTAGTGATAGCTGGGGCGTGAAATATTTGGAGATCGTGGTGCTGCTGGGCTATCTCTTCCAGGGAGGAGGGCGGTCCTTGCATAATAGACTTGTGGTGGCTCACTAAAATCTCTGCGATATCCGGGGTGGTGTGTTTGGCTTTCCCGTCCAGCCCTTTAAGGTAGACAATATTGTTTCTATTGTGTGTCTTCTGTAGTTTATATGCTAGTATTTGGTTTACCTTATTGCTTTTGTGATAGTAAAATTGTTTTGTGTATGCAAGAGCTTTGGCGGTGCGGTCGGCCCAGTGCATCTCCAGGGCTCTTCTGGCCTTTTTTAATTCCCTGTCCGCCCTCCTAGAGTACTGGGCCTTTAGTTCGTTTTCTAGTGTGGCGACTTTGGATTCCAGGGCCTGGGTGTTGTGCTTAGAAACTCTAAATTGCTCGATGGCAGAGCTGATGAGCACTCCCCTTATTACTGGCTTCATAGCCTCCCATACTATTCCTACTGTGGTTTTGGGATTGGTGTTCTCTTTAAAATAGTTAAACAGGGCGTCTTCCACTTCACTTCTAATCACCTGGTCCAACAAGAGGGAGTCATTAAGGTTCCAGTACCTCGGGGGTGGATTGGGGCCCCCTAGAATCGAGAGATCGGCTGAGACAGGTGCGTGGTCAGATATCATGCGTGTTTGAATTTCGATCTTGCTCAGACAGGGGAATAATGTACTTGTGGCTAGTATGAGGTCGATCTGGGATTGTCATCCGTGTACATTTGAGTAGTAGGTGTAGTCGCGGCTCTCTGGGTTAGCTGCTCTCCAGGTGTCGACTGTGCCTGACTCTCTCAGTAGCCAGGCTAGGGCCCAGCGCCCAAGTGAAGTCTGGGTTGGATGGGGGCAGCGATTTATCCGTCGTGGGGTCAGGAACTGTGTTAATGTCCCCCCCCCGATGAGGAGGTATCCTACAGTGAAGGTTAGTAATGGCAGAAGTACATCTGGGACCCCCGTGGAGAAAGGGAGCAGAGGATTAAGGCCTGGGGGGTCTTTGCGCCCCATTCTGAGGTCCCTTTGCGGGTCCTTCCTTAACGCCTGGTTTTAGCAGGCGTTAAGGACGGGACCCGCAAAGGGATACCAGGGTCAATAATGGTACCGCAATTACCGTTATTGCCGCCTTCCCCCTTCCCATTGAGCCCTATGGGGGCTCAAATGGGAATGGGGAATGGCATTTCAAATGGGTACTTACCGGTCCCGCAAAGAGCGGAACGGACCGGTAAGTCCCCATACCACCACGTTGGTGGCGGTACCGGTATTGGTGCTAGTCATGGCGCTAATAGCCCCATGACTAGCACCAACCTCGGAATGAGGGCCCTGGACTTTGATATCTCTCGGTTGGTGGGGCCTGGTTTTATGTTCCTTTCTAATGTGTAGGCGCCCCCTCGAGGATATGTGCTTGTCCGGTGGAAAAGTTGTTGCTTGTCTTGGCGCGGTGCAGTGAACTCTGTCAATTTCTAAGGGAGCACTGTCCGATAATGTAATTATAAACCTGAACAGGTCTTTGGTGAAGCCCTCGAGCTCAGGGTCCGTTATTGAGGTAGGGATCCCGCGGAGGCGGATGTTTCGACGTGACCGATTCTCCGCATCCTCCTGCTTGGTTTCGAGTGCATCACATCTGGCTTCTAAAGCTGTTCTCCTGTCCAGGCCGTGCTCCAGCTCGAATGTGTTTTCGCACAGGCCGTTTTCGACCTCTTCGGTGCGCTTTTCCACTTCCTCTACTCGATTGTTAAGTGAGGAGATTTTCCTGGTTACCTCGTCCATGCCTTTTTGGATTTCTTTGGTGAGCGCTAGCAATAAGTCTTTTAGATCTGATTTAGTGGCGAATTGGCCAGCTTCGGACTCCTCCGTAGCGTGAGTACTCCCTGGTGCTGTTCACGTTGTTTGCTCGGGCTTTCCCGCCTTAACCTGAGTAGGATTGTTCATCATTGTTGCAATGTCTGCCTGCTTTGCTGTTTTGCCACTTTTTGCCATGGTGCTCTCAGTAAAGGACGGTCAGTTGCAGCGGAACAGGGCTTCCAAGTTGTGCTCTGGGTTTGCAGGCACCTGGTTGAGGTGTGCTCTCGGGTGGCTGGTTGCTCCCTGGGGCCCCTGGTCCACTGAGAGGTCTAGCGACACTTCCAGGGGATGGTGGGTCTGCTTCGGGGCGCAGGTCAAGATTCAGGAGTCACATCAGTGAGCTCCTCCTTGGACCCAGGGCTGGGCCCCGTAGAAGCCACTCACTTTGCGTGCTGCGTCCTGGTGATGTGGGAGTTCCGCAGGCGCCACCGAGGGTGGGACGGGGATGCCCCTTCTTTATGCTTGTGGCAGCAATACGCCCCAGGTGGGAGTTAGTTCTTTGGATTATGCTTGGGGGGGCTCCATTTTGTATGCTGTTCCGGTTTTGCAGTGGTTTGGATGGTAGAGAGTGTCTGCTCCGTCCTGGACTCCCCAGAGCCCTTCTAGCTTGATTATGCCTGTTGCTGTGTTAACGGCCCTGCTGGTTCCAGACACTGTATTTCAGCACCCCCATCCGGGGTGCTCGTGCTTGTTGTTCTGTGGCTCCCGGCTCGGAGATCGGACAGCACGGCTCCAGTCCCTGCGGATTGGGTGCGCCTCTAATTCATGCCTCAGATGGGAATATTCTAGGGTTTTGCGCAGCCCCCATCATGTTGAGATTCGCTTCGACGGCAAGATTGATTGGGGCAGCTACGGAGCCATGCCAGTCAGTCGGCTCCCGGCCACACCTCCAGTTACTGTTTTATAGTATTATTCTTATCCTGGGCTTGCAGGGGGCTCAAGACCAGCCTCCCCCTTCATTCAGAGGGAACCCGTCAACACTCCTTAGCTCTCTCTGACAACCCTTATGGTTTTGCGGCCCTGGGCTTTCTTCCTGAGGGGGTTGGTTCCTTCTCTCCTTCCTTGCCCCTACGACCAATGGGTTATTATGTATAGGTCAGGAGCACCCTCTGGTTCTCTGGATTGGGAGGTGCTACCCTCCCCCAGCACCTCCCGAGCTTTTTGCGATAAGGCGCTCTCTTGTCCCTTGGGTAACCTCAGGGCGTGCCTTTACTGCAACTCGTCGTGGCTGGACCCCTTGCAGTCACAGGAGGGATGGTTTCCCCACTTGCTTTGAGGCACCTCTACAGCTGTTCTGCTGCCGCCGCCCAGGGCTGTAGTCCATCCTGCTCACTCAGCCGCTTTATTTAGTTAGCCCCCTATTTCCAGAGTTAAAATATTGCTGTGTGGCTCTATCCTCCAAAGGGTAATTAATGCTCTTGGATCTGGGTCGGGCTGGTTTGCAATTCACTAAGCGCACCCTCAATCCGTGCACTCCAATTAGTTGTCAGTGATGCATAGCAGCATTAATGTTCACACCCATTGGGCCTACGTGCCTTGCGTTGGTGCACAGATTCTCCAGCTTGTTCCCCAGTCACCGAGATGCCTGAGTTTGTAGGGTGACCCAGCCACTTTCACCCCTGTGCTGCACCGCTTGTGCCCAGATCTTGCTGGGCCGCACTCTCCTCCCTTTCTCCACGGCGGCGGCGTTCCGGATCAGGCGTGGGTCTCGCCTCACCTCACCCCGCCGCACGCTTGAGGAGTGTCAGATGGTTGGCTGATGGCCAGCGAGGAGATAGATCGGTGCTCCGATGCTGGTTAGACAGCGCTTGCCTCTCTGTCGCTCTTCATAGGTTAACAGGCCCGATCCCAGACCTCGCTTCAGCGGTTATATAACTTGTCTTTTTGGTCTCTGATGCCTTCTTGACCCAGGCCCTTAATCCCAGGAGGGGCTCACAGTCTCTCCCGTGCCTCTCGGTGCTTTCCTCAATGCGCTCCTGCTCCCAGATTGATTATTTTGCAGCCCACCTTATCCACCCATAGCAGGGGTCATCCACCATCAACGTCAGGCCGGTTGGGCCACCGGACCCACTTCAGGGCTGCTCCTCCAATTCTCTGCTCCTCCTGACTTTGCTGCCTCAGACCCGCAGTGGGGCCTACGCCAATGGCAATGCGCTCTTGGAGGGGGTCTTCTAGCAGCGGAGCTTGTCGGGGCTTCTCTCGACCCCTCCCCCACTCGCGCTCTGACGTTTCCTCTGCCCTGATCTATGTTTTCATTTTTCCACAGCCTCCAGAATTCGTGAGCTCCGGCACGCAGCTCACCCTCCTCCTCCCTTTGCAGCGGGCTCTGTTACCAGTGTTGTCCAGGACTGCCTACCACCGGCAGGCAGTAGCTGCTGCAGGGCTCCCGCTGTATCCGCTATATCCTTTTCTAAAACCCGCCTGCGTTTCGGGGAGCATATTATTATTATTCTCAGCCCATTCTTCTAATCTAGTCAAAATACATTTTGTAAACATTTTACTAGTACTGTCAAGCAAAGAAATGGGCCGGTAGCAGTCTGGGTCACTGCTTGATCCCTTTTTGAAAAGCAGTACAATTACGCACTTTTTCCAGGACACCAGAAGTATCTGAGAACTCATTATCACATTAAAAACCATTGTCAGGATGGGAACCTACCAAACAGGGAACCACTTAATAACCTCAACATCTGGTCCCAGAGATTTTCCGCCCCCAGCTGCCATCAGTGAGGCAACAACCTTGTTTTATGAAAATCATGGACAGTCAATGACTGGAGTACAGAGCCCTGTACTAGGTATCTCAGCCTGTGATGAATTAAATAAGATACCCGAGAAATGGGAGCTCCAGACTTTGGGCTTGATTATACTAACTTCATTGTTGCCACTGAATTTTGACTCTTTAGCTACCATCCTCCAAAAAACCCAGTCACATTATTTTCTTGGACCATTTGGTCCAAACTGTCCCACTGTTTTTCTGTGTGGTCAGCTTTTTTCTTTTTGCATAGGCTTTTGTACCCCAGCTTTAAAGCGTGGAGTTCCCCTGCCTTCAGGACCCTGGTCCTAGTTTCTTCACACAATCTGTTTTGCCTCCCTACACTCAGCCAAACCATGGTGCATCAACTCTTCTTCTGATCCGGGTACTCAATGCAATGCTTTGTCTCTGTTTAACAGGTTCCACTAATTTCTGTCCTAACAGCTTGAACGCACTAATTGTTATAGAATCTTCCTCCTTGGGATTAAGTATAGCTAATTTTAAGGGGCCAATTTCAAATGGATCGGGTCCTCCCACGTAGTCCTCATATTTGATATCCAGCTTCAGCTGCTTCGGCAAAAAGTTCGGCAGAAGGTGCTGTGCATCGATGCAGTCGACTTGATGTCGCTCGAGGGCCTCCGTCTCGAAGATGATGTTATCGAAGGCATATATAGCACGCGCAGCGCCAGTTGGCTTCAGTTCTGTTTTTTCTTACAGTAGAAATACCCGCATAACCATGAGAATGACCGTACTCGACTATGAAGGAGCAAAAACTGTAATAGCATGGGAAATTCTACTGTGGGGTAGGTTGGGAGGGCAATGAGGAATACGTGGAAGGAACATCCTGTCAAAAGAACATACCACGGGTAAGTAACTTGTTCTTCGAATTGATTGCGTCTTCCCACGTATTCCTCATCTTTGATAGATTCCCAAAGCAGTATTAGATTCGGTGGAGGGAGTAAGAATTTTACTTTTTTAAAGGTTTTCATGAACCGAATGCAGGACTGCTTTTCCAAAGCTCCCATCCTGACAGAGGGAAGACTCCAGGCAGGACTGTTTTGTGAACGTGTGAATGGTAGACCACGTTGCTGCCTCACAAATACTTTTTATCAGTACATCACTTTGCAGGACTGTAGAGGTAGCTGTGCCCCTGGTGGAATGGGCTCTTAATCCTTCAGGAGGGTCCTTGCCTGCCAGGTTGTAACATGATCCACCTGAATAAGGTCTGTTTCGTAACAGCCTGACCCAGTTTGTGGCCTGAATAGCCAATGAAAAGCTGATCATCAATGCAAAGCTTTGACAGCATAGATATATAAAATCTCAGAGCTCTGCGATGGTCCAGCCAGTGTAATCTCTCCCCCCCTCCTTACCAGGATGAGGTGGGGGATAGAAACAATTTGCTGCCCTATGTGAAAATCAGAAATGATTTTGGGTAAGAATGAAGGCTTAACATTCAGAACAACCCTAAAGATAGTAAAGGGTGGCTTGGATGAAAGTGCCTGCAATTCACTCACTCTACGGACTGAAGTTGGAGATACAAAGAGAATGGTTTTAAAAGTTAACATGAGTGTAAAGGTTCAAAGTGTGCACACATTAGAAATTGTAGTACCAGATTAAGGTCCCAATTTGGAACCTGGAAAGGAGATGGGTGGAACACATTGGTGAGCCCCTTTAGAAATGGTGTCACCAGTGGAATCTTGAAACATTCTTCAACGAGCACTTAAAGGTGGCTAGCGCCGCAAATTGCCCTCAATAGTTCTAACCTGGAGCCCCAGATTGGCTAAGGATAGTAGAAAGGATAGCACCTCTGGTGTTTTGCACAGAATAGGGTCTACATTCTTGTCTCTGCATCAGTTGCAGAATTTGTTCCTACGGCAACGGTACAAAGACTTTGTTGCTGGCCTTTTGGCTGAAAGCAAAATCTCCATTACGTCATCCGAGAGTTCCCAATCCTTGTAGCTCAGCCTCTCAAACCAATCCGGGGCAACGAGGATCATGCGTTTCCCGAACTTTCTCAACCTCCTGATCACGTGAGTAATGACGGGGACTGGAGGAAACGCGTACTGGAGTGGAAACTCAATCCAGTACAAACGCGTCTCCTAGAACTCCTCTTGGGGGGAATTCCTGGACTCCTAGGATTTCAGCTAGAGCCTTAACACTCTTTTATAGGAGTTCTTATTTATATGCGTAAGGCTCTTGAAGCAGCGTAGTATATTATGGTTCCTCCAACATATATAGTATCTATTTTGCACTGTCACATTATATTCCTCTCTAGGCGAAATAGGTGGAAGATTTAGATTTCTATCCTGCTCCAGTCCTCCGGTTTGCTGTGCACCAGGCATGCTGACTCCCAATTGTTCCCATTGCACTGTTCGTTGGTTTACTAAGAATAGCCACAACACTCTTTTTACTTTCATTCGGTCCGGATTTTTCACTCGTCCTGATTTCAAGTTTTCTAGTTCCTAGACCAGGTTGTTGTGAAGTTTCCAGTGTCGGGCAGACTGGCTCACTCCTTTTGGGGGGGACTGGAACTATTTTGTCCGCTTTAACCACCTCTCTATGTATGTTAGGTAATGTCTGTGAGGCCAAATCCCTCATAGATGCACCTATCTTTCCCTTTCGTTCATAACCTTCCTCAGCTGTTTTAGCATCAACCATTTTTGTAATGATAGCCAAGTGTTTGTCTAGCTCTATAGCATCTTGTGCACATTGCTCTTGTATGGACCGCAGTTCACTACTCCGATTAGAAAACATTGCGTTCAAATGAGCAAGCCACTCCACCAGCGGACTTTCGCTCAGCCCTGGCTGCACCATATTTATATTAGTGCTATACGCACTAGTCTCTTCGTGCGGGTGATAAAAAAAGAATGAGACTGGTTGTCTGAATTTTCCACCACTTCGGCCTCTTCAAACTTTGAGATGCTCTGGGAGTCGATCAACTGCATCAACGAGTTGCACCTTGCTCACTAATTGACTGGATTCAGCTCCCTCTCGGGGGCAGGCCACACCGCCGACCTTAGATCAGTCCTTACATCAGTTCGTTCATTTAGATCGGGGGTTAGATTGTCCATGCAGTCCCTGATGACCCTGCTAATCCGAGGGGGTTGAGGCATAGTTTGCTATACTTTCTGCAACCTAATGTTGCGGTGCACCCACCACATGTTTCCCCATCCAAAATTAGGATTGGGGCTGGAGGATCTATTAAAGTGCATGGGACTGGATCTGGCAACATTAGCCTTTAGCGAACAGGGGATCTGCGGAGCAATCTATGCCAGGGCTGCTTAGTAACCAGCTGCGCAGTCTCTGTGGTTAGGCTTGAGGCACTTCTCTAGATATAAACAATCTGTATAACATTAAAGCCCTTTGACTCTCTCCAAGAGGGACTGTCCAAATTGATTTGCTCCTCAGCTTCGGTGTCTACCCCCTGGATTTGTTCATCCACCTCTGTTGTTAATGGGACTATTAGGGCTATTGGTAACAGCCGCGATACAGCGCCTTCTGATGTAACTTGGGTGTATCTTGGTATGTTTTTTTTGGATGGGTCTATTAAAAATATATATGGGGACTCAGAGTGCCACTCAGAGTGCCCCTCGAAGTGCTCCTCAGAGTGCTGCTCGGCTAAAAGTCCTTGACCCTGCCCATCCAACTCCATCCCTAGTGCGAGTTCAGCCAGATCAGCCAATCTCAGTAAAGGCTGTCTGGTTTGGCTCAGCAGAACCCAGTTCATTAATGCTTGCAACCCCTTGTTCCTCTGACGGGAAGGTGAACAACGTATGGCCCCCCCCCCCTGGCGTTAGCAATGCTTTTGCAAGGTTTGCTGTCGGGCTTGCTGGCAATCGAGTACTTGGGTCTCCCCGTAATGTCTTCCTTTGGCGATGACCAATTTCTGTATAGATGTTTCCAGCCAACAATAGCCTAGTCCAGAATATTCCACACTCGGGGGGGGATATTCACTCCCAGGTGCCGCCTACAAGTATATAGTCGCTTACAAGACCAGAGTGAAAACCCCAAGGCACAGGTGGCAGAAGTAGATCCACACTGATCTACTCAGCACCACTCTGGATCTCTCTGCCCCCCCCCCCATCCGTCTCAGTATCAACAACCTGCCTACCACAGCAAGGATTATGGCGGGGGATATCAGTTAGCACAGAAAGGTACAGAGTAGGAATTAGTTGTTAGGTCTGGGGGTCCCATTTAGAGATCACTATGCCTTGTGCGCCGCTATGCCTCTTAGTGATTGTAAGAGAAGGTCTCTTCACTCCAGGAGAGCGCAGGATAACCGTGAACAGCAGGGCTCACCCCGACACGGCATGACACTGCAGCTACCGATGGTTTAGCAGAACCATATGGTTAGCAGAACATGGTCACGGGATGCAAGATGCAACCTGCCACAGCCTGTAGCTCTAGCGTTTTCCGGCATCTCTCTCCCTGCTTACACGACTAGAGGAGAGGACCTAGCAAAACGTCAGGCCGCCTTGTTCCTAACGAACATGGAATCACACAGTGACAATTGAAGATGCTGTGATGTAGTTGAAGCAGATGCAGTGCTGGGTGTTTTTTCCGACCATGGTGGTGCCATCTGTTAGGAAATAAATGATCTAGTCAAAACAGTTAAGTAATCTCTGAATTCCTCACCCAGAAAGAACGCTACCCTGTGAGCATCAGAAGCCTTCCTTATAGGCTATTTATTTATTTGGATTCATAAAGCACACAAACGACCCCAAGGCATTGTGGCGCCGTTACAGTATATTTACTTAGATAAAGCTTAAACAGATTCTTGAAAACAGGAATGCAGAGGTTCAAAGACAATGTTGTGGAAGTGTTCCATGGTTACAGGGGAACATCATAGAAACATTCAGGTACAGTCTAGTTGAATAACTTGGTTTTTAGCATCTTTCTGAACGCCGTGAGAGTGTTTTTCTTTCTTATGCTAGTCGAAGGGCGTTCCATGTTTTTGGGGCTAACACTTCGAATCTGTTGCCACCGCTTTGGCTCTATTGAATGCCGGCACTGAGAATAGGTGGGAGTATTGGTCTCGTTTTGGTCTGTGGGTGGACACCTGATGTATCCGTTCAGCTTGGTATGGGGGGGGGGCAGACTGGGAGAGGCATTTGTGTGTGATAGTGAGGGCCTTGAACATTATGCGCTCTATGATCGGGAGCCAGTGGGCATCTTTTCTGGCCTGAGAGATGTGCTCTGAGAGCATTGTTTTATGTAGTTTGCAATTTATTTGATGTTATTTGCAGAAGTGCCTAGGAGTAGGATGTTATTATAATCCAGCTTTGCGCCTATGGTAGCTCTTGCAATGTTGAGGCAGATTTTAGGCGACAGGTGAGGTTTCACTGCGTTGATTTTTGTTGTGAGGGCAGCAGATGATGAAATGGCGCGGACTTATCTTTCCATTGATAATGTGAAGTCCAAGTATACACCCAAGGTGTGATAACGGTGTTCTCAATGCTGAAAGAGCTGTATTTGTTATCTAATTTTTTCAGGAACCCTTTAGGGCCTACCAGAAGAATTTCTTTTCCCTGTTTAGACTTAGGCTATTAACTGCCATCGAGGCCTGGATGCGAACATATGTCTGCTGGAGAATGTTGAGGTCTTGCTCATAGTCGCCTGATAGCGGGAGAAGAATTTGTGTGTCATCAGCATAGTTGGTAAAGGCTATGCCGAACTCTTCTAGGTTGCTGAACAAAGGTAGAGTGAAGAGATTATAGAGAGTGGGGGATGTACAGGATCCTTGTGGGACCCCACACCCAATGGGGGATGGAATGGCTGATGCCTGATCAGAAAAGACCCTCATGGCTCGGCCCTCCAAGAAGGAAATAATCCAGGAGGTCGCGTCCTGGGAAAAGTGTGCAGTATCTGAAAGGTGTTTACACAGGATCTTGTGGTCCACCAGGTCAAAGGCGGCCGAGAGATCAAGGAGTGGGAGGAGTGAGGATTTGCCCTTGTCCATGGAGTCAAGTAGCTGATTCTTAAGATCAAGCAAGGCTGATTCCGTGCCGTGACGAGGATGGAAACCAGATTGTCTTTTACCGAGGATATTGTGTGCCTCCAAGGATGACTGGATCTGCAGATACGCCGCCTTGTCCAGAATTTTCAGCAAAAACGGAACAGTGGTGATTGGGCGGTAGTTGTTGGGAGAGTCGGGGTCAAGGGTTGGTTTCTTCAGCAGCGGCCGAACCCAAGCTTCCTTAAGGGAGGGTGGGACGGTACTTGAGGCGAAGGAGGCTTGATAAAGGTAGTGACAAAGGGGGACACAGCTGCTGCACAGTCTTTAAGTATACTAGCTGGGCCGATGTCACCTTTGCAGAGCGATGGTTTAATATGCTTCATGATCAGCAGGACTTCAGGTATTGTTACTTCCCTAAAGGCAAAGGGTTTAGGTGTGTTTGTGCCATATGGGCCACTTGAGGCTGGCATAGTGGCAGTGGACATTGATTTAGGTGTTGTGACCTTAGGCAGGTTGTCGAATTGTGTCTTGATTTTTTTCTGGAGTGTTTTAATTTTGTCTAACATGGCATGTTGAATGTTATTACACCATGATTAATTTTTCTCTGTAGGTTGAGTAGAGGTGGGGTGGGATAGTCAGCTCATTATAAATTGCAAACAACTCTTTGGATTGGGAGTTAGCTTTCTCAATTCTAGTGTTGTAGGCAGACTCTTTGGCTGTAGAGATAGCCTTTTTGTGTTGTTTGGAGCTGCCAAGTAGGTATCTCATGTGGACACGGAGGGGCTTGTTTGCCATGCGATTAGTGCTGCCCGTTTGGAGGTACGTGTGTCTAGGGGTTCTTGTGCGTTGGCATGTAGTATATGCTTAGCTCTCTTTTTTCCAGTGGGGCTACAGCGTCTACTACCTCCTTAAGTGTGGTATTGTACAGCTCTACTAGTGGATGCGCTAGTGCTGAAGTTTCAAGGAGAGGGAAAACTCTGTCCTTGGTGAGTAGTTTTTTTGACCTTGCCATAGTGGCTGGCACAGGTTGGCTAAGTTTACCTCTAATTCCAGAGGGAATAAGGAAGTGCAGTAGATGGTGGTCAGTCCTGGGGCGTGGAGTGTTGGAGCTGATGTCAGCATCACAATTGTGGTCTATCAAGTCCAATATGCGACCTTTGATGTGGGTCGGGTTGTTGACTAGTTGGGTATAGCCTAGTTCCAGGAGGGCTTTGGCGAGAGCTTTGCCTTTCTTGTGTTTAGAGTCTTTGAAGCCCAGATTTAGGTCTCCTAGGAGAATGGCTCTTGTGTTAGTTTTGAGGTTGTCACCTAGGAGGTGTGTGATCCTGGCTTGGAAGTCGAGAGGAGGACCTGGAGGGCGAAAGACTACATGTAATGTTATGGTGTGGTTTGGCGAGAAAGATATTTTTACTGATAGAGCGTCAAAGTTGTCTGCCATAGCTGTTTTTATTTGTCTGGAGTTGAGGGTTTCCTTGAGAATTAGCGTGACCCCTCCTCCTTTGCTGGAAGTTCTATATTGGCGGAAGATTATGTAGCGATCAAGGTGTATGTATACGCCGGCCTGTAACCCACTCATGTGGTGATAAGTAATGATCCTTACAGGGCTGCGTGCGCAAACTGAATAAAGCACGAGGGTGACCGTGCACCCAGTTCCTTTTAAGGGTAACACAAAACGTAGATAATTTTGTCTTGAGCAATTCATTGATCCTTTCTACAACACTGTATGCCTGAGACTGGTCAATGGTGCACATCCAATGCTTGATGCCCAGCAACGCGGTCACTTCTTTAAAATGTTTGTTAAAGAAATGGGTGCCATTGTCTACCCGCAGCACATCGCAAACACCCTAGAGGAAACACCTCTCTTACTAGAAATGTAGTGGTGCATTTAGTGTCTGGATGTACACAGGTACCTCCCTCAACCCACCGGGAGGAGGGACGCACCACAACAATCATATAACTGCACTTGTTACACTGCTCTCCCATGTCAGCGTAATCTATATGGAGCTCCCGAAATGGCCCAGTAGGGCGAGGCAATGCACCTCGTATTGTTCTTAGGGTGTGCTCAGTACTGTAAGTCTGGCATGTAGTGCAGTTTGGTAAGACCTTCCAGCGGATTGGGAACAAACTAGTCCTCCTGAATATCTGCAGTGGTATGATGTTTTGACAAATGAGACGGATGATGCAACTGGTTGAATGCCACCAGAAACCGTTTGTGAGGCATAACAACTTTACCCGTACTTCCTTGTCGCCATAACAAATCTGTGGGGGATTGTGTATACCCCCTTTTCTGCCATAACGCCTTCTCCTTCTGTGGGGCACACCCTTGCAATTCAATGATTTGTGCTATCGGCAGTGAAATGTATGGTGCTGGCAACTGCTATCGTCCCCATGCTGCTACTGGATACTCAGAGATGTTAGATAGTAGGAGATAAGCTGCCTGTTTAGCCGCTGCATCCGCAGCTGAGTTGCCGAGTGAACATTTGTATGGACGGTGCATATAACCACCGCCGCCAAAGAGGGCTGTGAAAGTGTGTCAATCAATTTGTCTAACAATGCTGCATGCTGGACAGGGCACCGGTTGGCCCTCCTGAACCCGCTACCTTTCCACCTTGCGAGCCCAGAATGCACTGTTGTACTCACATAGGCCGAATCTGAGTAAATGGTCACCCGACACCCCTGGGTTGCTAGAAGTGCTTCAATAAGCGCTATGAGCTCTGCTGCTTGGGATGAATAATGCATTGGCAGCCTTTACTGTACCACCATCTCGTACTCACCATCCATTAGGTGGACAACTACTGCCCCCATATCTCTCAGGCCTATCCCCTGGTCAATAGTTGCTGAACCATCAACAAAAAGTACTCTTTTGCCTTTGGTATGTTCTCTTCCTCCTACTCAAAAGTTAGTCATGCCTAGCAAGGTCTTCCTCAGTACATAATTCTGTTAGAAAAGTAGCAGGGTTTACTGTCTTGCACCGCACTATGGGGATGTTTGAGCTGGATAAAATAACTACATATGCGGATGCCCGCTGTGTGGTTAACATTTATTGAGATAGTTCCAGAATAGTAAAAACTGCACGCTCCACGTACAATGTTATAGAACAACCCATGGTGATTGTGAAGCTTTTTTCTATTGAGAATGCATCAGCAGCAAGTCGAGCACTCCGCTGTAATAAGCCAACGGATTGTGGCCCATGGTGCTCTTCTGAGTGAGTGCTACCATAATCATCTGGCCATTAGAATGGGAGAACAAGTAAAATTCTCAAGTGTAGTCAGGGGTTGCTAAAACTGGGGCAGTAGAAATGACCTCTTTTAGTTCATTAAAGCTTGTAAGCATGTCCTCTGTCCATGTTATCTTATTGTCTGTCTTTTGTGCTTCCTTAAGGCCTTGCAACAAGGGCCTGGTGTACGCAGCGTAATCTAGGATCCACGCTCTGCAGTAATTACACAGCCTGAGGAACCTCTGCATTTCTTTGACAGTTTTTGGCTGGGGAGCACTGCACACTAATGCAGCGCATTCTGGTGTTATTTTCTTACCGTTGACGGATATCAATTGTCCCAAAAAAAGCACTTCCTGGAGGCAGTATTGCTTTATCTACTTTGTACTCCGTATATACTAACAGCTGTAGGAGCGTAACCCTCCGGCACTGTTGTTCATTATCACTGCATACTAGAAAGTTGTCCACATATTGAATGGTAGTGCTGGGCACCTGGATATTTCCGAAATCTGCATGTAGTATTGTTGAAGATGCTAGGAGAATCACAATACCCCTTGGCAATTTTGTGAAATCTGTTGCTTGTTTTGGGATGCTGCACAGAATGGTTGCAGGATTAGTAACTACCTGAAATTCCGCCTGTACAATGTCATTTAAGGAGCAGAGATCTTGTATAATTATCCAGTTGAGCCCTCTGCCTTCTTTATCGGGTATGTGGCCATGTTGCATGGGGAGCTGGATGGCACTATGATCCCTTGATTTAGTTGTGCAGAAATGGTATCTCGTATCCCCTCCTCTTTAGACAGTGGGTATTGTTTCACCCGGGGTAGTACTGCACCTGGTTTGTGTGATTTGAACAGGTGCCACTCCCTGTAAGAGGCCTACCTCGTGGGCACTGGTTGTCCATAACCAGTCAGAAACCTGTTCTAGGTCGTTTTCAGTGAAAGGGGATGCTTCTGCAAGGGCCGTCATAGAACAGTGTAATTTGCAGTATTGCACCATTATCTCACAGGGTATGCAGATAAATAGCCAGAACAAGCTCTCTGTCATAAACCCGATCCTCAAACAATTCTGCATCTGTTACTTCTTTCAAGGGTACCGTTTGCTCAATGCACAATACGGTGTGCCACTCACACCCATCTGAATCTGTCCCAATTACTGCAATCCTGTTCTTCAACCCCACCAACCCTTGCAGGTCTAGTGAAAGTATTGCCCCTGCCACAAGCTCTGGGGCCACAAAGGGTCTGAAGATAAAATCAGATGGTATCCGCCAAAACACTTTCCTGATCTGGGGCACTACATCAAGTAATACTGTTATGCCATACATAAACATGTTGGGATGAACACGAATGCCACCAACCACTACCTTCCCTCCTCTGGCATGTATTTCCAATGTTGCTCTCACAGCACACATTCCTTGGTTAACACATACTATTCCTCGATCTGTGAAGGAGATGGTCATATTAAGTTTGCTCAAGGTATCACGCCCAAACAAATTTACTGGTGAGATTTCCGAATGTAGTAGAAGTGCATACACCACTTTGCCTCCTGTTTTGGTGGATATGTCTTCTGTAAAAGGAACCGTTGCCACAGGCTGAGAGAAGCCTCGTGTGTCGAGCGTTTCACCAGATAACGGGAAGTCTCCTTCTTTAATACACGATTTAGTGGCACCCGTATCAACCACAAAGATGAATTGTTTATTTCCCATCTCAGCGCCCACCAAGGGTGTCTCGTCTGGGTGAGTAGTCATCGCCAGGACTGGGCACACAAGCATTCTGTGGGCTGTCCTAATCAGGATAGGTATTTGTACCTGTGAACGCAAAAGAGTTGCCTCACAGGACACTTACTCCTCGATAATGTGTCTTTGTCCCAACAGGAACGGCGTTGCTTCCGTGCATTTGGGCGCTGTATAATTGGCCTGGCGTTGCTTGTGTTGGGGTGCCGGGCAGGGCAGACAACTTTGTCTGTGGGGGCAACTGTGTATACACTTGGTGTATTTCACATTGTATTGACCTGGACATTGGGGGTGCTGGAAAGAGTTGCTGTTGTGGTATTGGGCGTTTACGGATTGTATCCAGTTCCCATCCTGCTTCTGCGTTCCCTCACAAAATTACCAATTTTTTTGCATTCCAAGCACAGCACTGGTCCTGCTGCCTCTCTCGGCCCCATTCCTCCAAATCCATCTCTGCCTCCCCTTCCCCTTTGAAACCCTCCTCTTCCCCCTCTGCTGACCTCCTTGGTACCACTCTGGGTACTGTGACTGAGACCCAGCTTTCCACTGTCCTCCGCCTGGCCAGAACGCTGCTATTCTTGCATCCATTCACGCTGCTGCCTGCTCTGCTGAGTCTGTTTAACTGCCACGACTGCCCCTTCAACTGCTATTTTTGCTAATTTCTTCTCTACCAGTTTCCCTTCCTTAGCCTGCAACCTTTGTGCCATTTCCTTCTCTCTTTCTATTGATCCGGCTTACAGTGATGTATAATTATAGTCTATATTTCAGCCCACCCTTTCGCCTCTATACCCACTATCTTGTCAAGAGATTTCCGTACTTCCTTGGACAATTCCCTTTTAATGACAAAATAAAAAAGCGGAACCAACCGGTCCCACTGTTCCCCATCTATGCCCTCCACATCTCCTTTTTTCTTCAAAATGTATAGAGCTGGGTCTTCATCATTCCCCATTGTGTACTGCATTATGGACTGCAGGATTGGCGTTTCGGGGTATGCCCGCCAAAGTGCGTCCCACACCTGCACTCTGATGTTGTTAAAGTGCGCCCCATCATGTACATCATCATCTATCTTAACTCCTGGGTATCCAGCCTTAACCCAAACATCTGCTACCTGATCCCCTACAATTGCTACAAGCAAACATTTTTATATCTCCCCCTGCTAAAGGAATACCAGCGGTTTATTTTTTGAAAGCATATATCCCTTTCCCAGCCCCTACAGTGAGGGGCTGGAGCATTTTAATCAGGCTGTTTTTGTCCGTCTGAGCCCAAGGTACATACTGCATCCTCCCGAGGACTTTATGCAATAACAGCAACTGTGTACCCACTCATCTTCTCACATTTCTCCCCTTTTTTCCTCACCATTGCTACCTGCTCAAACCTGTTCCTCAACTGCGGACCCCACAAGCTCTCTACCCGTGGGGTGATTACCGGCAGCTCCTCTTCATCCTCCAATTCATCCACAGTGTCCCACTTGTCCTCTCGCAACTCCCTATTTCTGTCTCCATTCAACCTCACTGTCCCATAGTCTATACTCCCTGCCCCTCATGCATCATACTTTCCCTTCTCCTTCTCAATATGAACATCTTTGATTGGGTTGCTGTCTAATCTTAACAAAATGTTGCCGGCCCTCCATTCGTCAAGTCCACACCCTGATCTGCTCCCTTCTTCCCTAAGGGCCCTCAATCATGCCGATTCCATGTGTGCTCCTTTTAAGGCCTCTTCTTACTCCTGTGGCTACCTGTCCACTGGTACGGTAACGTTTGTATTTGTTTGGTATGGGGGCGGTAACACAGATGGGGTGGTGCAGTGGCGGACGGGGAGACATATATTGTATTAGTATATCCGGTGGCGGGAAGGGTCGGGTAACATACTACCGGGGGTGGAGGTAACTGTTTTTCCTCAGATACTGCTCCATTAACTACATTCTGGGTTGGGCTGTTGTCGCACTGGGATTTACACTCGTCATTGTCCTCTATGTCCTCCACCATTTTCCACAATTCTAAAATCTCTTTGCTCCTTTGGTGCTTTTTACCTTTATATTTGGCAGCCAAGAATGTGTACATATGTTCCACTATCCCTCTGTTCTTCATACTTTATGTATGAAAATGTCACACCATATACAAAATATTATTTTTCTTCAGCATTCCTACCAGTCCTTCCCTCCTGTTCCCCTGTCGCCCCCTACCCACACCCCCTTTATTCTCTGCTCACTCCACCCACACACATTCACACTTTCCACCGACACAACACCTACACCACTTCTTCCACATGCCCTCGGTTGGCCCCCTCCTAGTACAAAATATAAGTTAAAAACACTAAAACAACAAGCTAAAACAATAAACTAAAATAACAACCACTACTTCACCTTATTTGCCAACCCGAAATATATTGGGTACAGGAATTCAAGCCCTCTCATTATACGGACCCCTACTTTTGTATCCTCTTATCTTATTTCAAAATATGGCACCATCTTATTCCCTGTCTCAGAAAGGATTCCTCTTCTCCATTTCGCTTCTCATATACTTATAATAATAAAAATATAGATATTCGCCATGTGGTATTTACACACTACCCAACTCGATCACGCACCATTCCACCATTCACTCACATCCCCTCCTCTTAAACACACACAAGCGCATACACCCTTTTTCCCTGGTTCCCCCACTTCCCTCTCTGCGTCCTCCCCCGTTGTCAATCGCAAGAGGTGTACTTACATCTACATGTTCACCTGAGCTTCTCCGTCGCAGGGTCCCATTAACGGCCTGCACCGTCCTAGGAGCCATGCCCTGTTCCAAAGAACAGACAGGAATTCTGTCAAAACGGCTCCTGGACGTGACTACGGATTGCATGCTTGGGACTGTTCGCTGCAGGTGGGTGCAGCCCCTCCAGATGTGCTTCCAGGAATCCTGCATCGCTGCAGGAAATCTAGGATCATGTCATGGTCACCAATTTGTAGAGTAGCTCCTCAACGCTCACACCAGAAAAAATACAACCCCCTAGGGAAAAAGGGCCAGTAAACCTTTTGCAAGGAGAACAAGGTGTATTCTCGTAAAAATACAAGTACGTGCCAGCAAACTCTGTGCTCTGACAGAAACAGCATAAGCAATGGGTTTTAAAGGTACACAGCGTCACGAGTGACGCACATCACATAAGTTACAAATCCAGGTAGCTGGTTGATGCGACACATATTGCCTGCTCCATAAGGGATACCAGGCGATGGGTCTCCGCATCTTCTGTCCATCTACTTCCATGTGGGGATCTTCTTTTGTCGTCATCAAGCAAGAAAACGCTAATTGGCAATTTTGTTATACAATTATTTCCTAGCCCTACTGTGCACCTGGTATCCAGGACATGAGTGAGGCGGCTACTTTTGAGGTTGTGATAACTTCTAAGAACTACTTGTACCCCCGCTCCTTTCCCACACATGCCGATGCCTCCAGAACTATCCCAGCCGCAGCCTTCTCCACTGGCACCTTGCAGCACAAATTACATGAACCGATGGTGGGGCAGCCTGCTCTCTGATTTTCCTGATCGATTAGTTAATTTACAGTTTTATGGCCAGGGGTCTTCGAATGTTTGTGTCTAGGGTTTGGGGGTCTCGGGCTGCTATAACTTAGAGATCGGGTCTGGCGAAGGCCTAAAGCCCTCACACCCCTTCTCGTGGGATAACTCTTCAAAGATCCATTCCAGTCCTGTGTTGGACTTGCAGGGCACCTTCCTTCTGGGTTACATGCACTAATAAGACGCAATGAAGAACTGTGTGTGTTCAAGAATTAACCTTCTGCAGGGCTACCTGGGCTGCGAGCAAAACCACACGTACACCCTTCTAACCCTCTGGATGGGATGTAAGCACACTTGCATAACTATAACGCTAGGCCTCAATTTCAAGATGGTGTCTAACTTCTAAAATGGAGTTTCATTGCACGCATGATACTAATACCAGAATTCACTACGTTTCCACCATAATCCAACTACTATCGGCGACCCCTCCCGACTCCCTCTGTTCTTCTGTCTCCCCTACAAACCCTCCTTCTACAATCGCCTCGTCCTAAAGCACTGAGCGGCCTGGGACTCGTGCCCCGTCCCCCAACACTGAACATAACCAAACAAAATAATCTCCAAGTCACCCTAGGCGCCCGCCAGGCCCACTCACTTTGGGTGTATTTTAAACCGAATTCCCTTTTTGCAATCCTGATTCAGGGAGACATTGGTACCCCAAATGCACACAAAGCGCTCCACCCCCACCCAGAAATTACTTCTGCATCCAAAAGCTTCTCTGTCATCCTAGCCTCTTCTGCTAGGTCGAAAAGTTTAAGGATTGCCCCATTCGGGTTTAGAAGTTGATCCTGGCAAGGTGCTCAAGCCCTGTCTGCTTCCTTAGAAATGCCCTTCCCATATCTGGAAGAAATATAGCCAATTTCGGATCAATATTGGGGACCATGTGCTGTTTACCGGTTCAGAGCATTCCACATTCATCTTCCTTCTAAAGCGAATAGCCAATTTTTTCCTAAGAAAGAACTGGGCAAACCTAAGTGAGGTAAAACATACCATTCTGTTGAATTTGGGTATGTGTACCCAAGGGTCTTAAACATGGTGCTGCCCATATGATCTAATAACCCCTAGCTAGATGGGTCATCCCCTTTTAAATGCACCCAGCCCTCCCCATTGTCAATTCAGAACAATCTACCAGGGCTGTGAAGTCTGTATTACGCATGGATGGGTGCCACCATTCTTCACCGGACGACGACCTTAGAGTTGATAGTTTATCTCTTTTCTACTTATACTGTCCCTCCAACTCTGTCAATGGACCCACATGGTTGTCTAATATTATCTAACAATGCTGGTGTCTTAAGGATGCTGGACTGAGAATCCATAAACTACTTAGACCGCTGTCCAAGTTGCACATGGTGCCACTTTTGTCCCTCGGTACCAAGGGAGTCTCTGTGTCGTCATACCTAGCACCCTCCCCCTTACTTGGGTTGTCTGTCAAGCCCTGTTTAACAGCAGTGGCAACCAATTCCCCAAAGCCTACTGCCATGGAATTCATAGACTCCTTAATGGTTATTCCAATATTTGCACTTGCAGTGCACTCATTACATGCCTGAGAAACACTATTGTGATGCATGTTGCCAGGCTGGACTGCCCTTCTGCAGAACCTAAAGCATTCTCAGGATTAAAAAGGGGGCTCTGGATACCCTTTTTATCCTTGCCCCTAAACACCCTACAGCCAACACAAAAGGTAAAGACAACACAAAAAGCATGGACACCAGCCCCTACAAACTGAAGAGTAACCAATGCCAGTCCCTTTTTTTCATGTCTGTGACAGGATCACATCATTGCTGGATCCTTTGCTCTGAACTAGATACAATAATGTTAGATTGGGCAATGAGTGATACTTTTCTGGTAGCAGAGCAACAAGTAAAGAGGAAGAGGGAGTGTCTATATGAGGAACTTGTAGGACACACTGTATGGATATTGGAGGGCACAGAAGGGGTAGGAGCATGGACTGTGGGATTCCGGAGACGTAGATTTTTCTATAACCTTTTATTTTCCGGCTATGGTTTAAAGAGAAAAGAAAAGTGCATAATACGAGCCTCGTGCTATCCTTTAGAATCTCTTTGAACTACCTGTCCCTCCTCCAACATTTCCCAACCCGACTCCCATTGACCGACCAGCCGGGTATTAATTGCCGTTGAAATTATGGGTGTGTGTACAAAAGGATATGGGTTTATTTCGGGCCAGAGCTTTACGAAGACTACCAGATTTGCGCAAACTCAGATTTCCCCAGGACTGGAGCATCTTTGACACCCTACAGTATGATGTGAGTATATCTTGGTGCAGAGGTCGTTAGCCTTTGAGGTATACTGCAAAGCAAGGGAGTCTGTATAGGTGAAGGTATTGAAAGCATTCACAGGCGAAATTAAGAATAAATCCCCTCCCACTCACTCCCCAAACCAGAAGGAACCTGTTTTAGAGGTGGGAAAGCTGGCTAGAACTACAGGCACTTTTAAATGAAGGTGGGCTTTAAACTGCGACTTATCTGAGAGCAATGCTCTGACCAAATCGCTTGAGGATGGTTATAGGGTTGTTAGAAGTTTGATCCCTCTTGGGGCTTTTAGACTTGGCTTTTCTGGAAGTTATCAACATTATCCAACCTTTTCTTTACTTCCCTAACTGGGCTGCAGTTATTTTGATCCCTATAAAGAGCACCAAGGTGATCTGGAGTTCTACAGGGTCGAAGAGGCAGTTTACCAGATTACATTTGCACACCTGTGGTGGGCATTAAGCAGGGGTCGGAGTGTACAACAAAAAAAGTAATGGAACGTTGCCCTCTAACCCTTCGATTCTTGCTCCCTCCTTCAACCCATCAATCCCATACCTACCCTCCCTTCCCCTCTCCTCAACACAAACCCCATACCTGGGCCCAGCCTTTCCTCCACTCGATCCACCAAAACTGTGTTTTGCAACTGTACTATCAACACAGAAATAAGTACAGTGACATAAAATGACCACCATTGCTTCCAGTCCTTGTGCCCCACAGCAGGTAGCTTTCTGCCCCCAACCCTTTTACAATCTCATGCCATTCGCTCCTCATAAGGGGCATCCCTAGGATACTAGCCACTGCCCCACCGTTACCTGGACACACAACTGTGCCTGCCGCAATTTTACATTAATCGTGCTTAATTGCAGTGATTACTGCTGTGTGGGCTACGTGATTGCTTTGCAATGGGCGTTCTGTCCCAAGCAGGCTATTCAAATAAACCAAAGCAAACATGTTCCTATGATAGCTCACCAAGATGTGACACTAGAGTGTGATGCAGAGGGCGCAGCTTCAAATCCCCTGCAAGGGAGGAGCTAAAAAACACAGGTGCCCTTCCCTACAGTCCAGGAACAGTTCTCTGGCTGACAGAAGTCTGGGAACAATGGCTCATTTCCTCGACAAGAACAAGGAACTTTACTCTCAGTTCCCTCTCACTTCGACCTCTTTTATAGGAATTATGTGAAACCTTGTTTTGCTTCTGAATCAAGCAAACAATGAAATGTGTTAAAGGTCCTTTTCTTCAGAAAATTAATTAATTATTTTCGAAGCAGACTAGTGATTTGGCTATAAAAGTCAGATGGCCTCTTTACAGTGTTTAATAATTCGAACATTCGTTTTTCAGGACGCTTTTGTGATGTTCAAATAAACCGTCCACTGAATAGGATCTTGAATTATAGCCCATTAACCATTAATCCAAACGAAAAGGTAATTGAGAACTTAGCCGTAAACTCTGATGGGAGACCCCTAGTCATGACTGCTCTGTACCTGAGGCACTCCTTTACCTGACAGGACTGTCTTCATCTTGCACCAGAGTAAACACAGGGGTTAAGGAAGGTGAATGTATCTCTATGCGGCTAGAAAATAACAGCACTGAATGGACGTCCTTTTATAAAAACGGAAGTGATCGAAGAAGACCGGTATACCGCCAGAAACTCCTGTTTCTATAGGTCTCAACGCATCATTTGCTGATCTGTCTTTTATTTCTCTTCTTCATCCATGCTATCCCTGCCTCTTTTGATTTTATTCTTTTTCTCCCTATTCCACTTCTTTCTCATTTTTCTAAAATTAATTTTCAAGTTGGCCGTGTTATAGGACAAGTTAGGGTGAGACCCCCAAGTACCTCAAAATATGCAGAAGGAGGTCTGGGAGTCCCTTTACCGGTACGAACACCGCCCATTGACCTGTTCTTGGCTGGATGGCCCCCGGGAGAGTCTCAATCACGCTTTAGCTCACTGTGCTTTTCACAGAGGAGACATTTTCATATGCATATCAGTCTTTGTCCCACACAAAGGCAGTCCAAGTTGGCCGTATTATAGGACATGCTGCCTCCTCATTACATGCATGTTGCAAGCAACACACCTAACATCCAGGGTTGTGTAGAGGTCTCCCACCTATATAGTTATGCCTTGTTAAATACAGAGTGGGCTTTCTCCCAGCAAGGCGCATTTTATTTTACTGTGTGCGTGTTCTAGTAGTTGGGAGTCCATCTAGGATGTTTTAGACATCCCTCCTTTGCCAGCGGGTAAAGAGATTTGATAGAAATGAAAAGGTGTATGCTGATTGCGGTGAGGTGTTTTATCATCGCCAAAATCGGTTACCTACACGGGAAAGATGTGTTCTTTAACGTTACGGACATATTCATGTATGTAACTTCTGAGAAATGCTCTCTAGTAGGTGTACAACATTTGCAAAATAACATGCCCCGAAATCAGAAACTTGTAGTAATTCAGAAGCCCTCTGAGGTATGGCTCCATTGCAGATATCTGTACTCCCGAATCCAAGCTAGGATGACGTGGCCTTTTACCTTTCTCAGGTTACATTATCATTTACAGACTACCAAGTGGCAAAAATGTCATTAGTCCACAGAATAAAAACCAGTCCCTTAAGTTTGCAAAGGTAAAAAGGTTAATGCAATTAGAAATTCAAATGTTTTGTGGTGTATTTGGAGGAAATGTCCATAGCCCTGAGAAAATTACCTCTATCCCTAAAACCATGAGATTGGACTCCAATCCCTTACAATCGGAGCGCAACCTTGAGAATTGCAAGGCATGGCAGTCTACAAAAATTGTATGCATTTTCTATATTCCTTAGATTTGACCGTTGTTTGGATTTGGTGGGTTTGCAGCTAACAGCGATCTCCAATTCCTAACAAGAACAGACTGCCTTTGTAGTATTTCTGGTATGCATTCAGCAGCTGTTGTTTCCTATAAGTGGATCTGGGTTTTCTTTTCGCCTGGATCTCGGGTTGTTTCTTGAAGCTCCTGAAAAGCATGTAGAGTTGACTGTGAATCCCGGTCACGTTTAACCCTTCTGGTTTAGCATCTACGTTGAGAAGCAGTAGGAACCTGCTGACAGAATTACTTTTTCTGGGGTTTCTGTATGCCTATCAAGTAGCTGAATTCCTGGACTGTTTCCAAACAGTCGTTTTAGGGATTATTTATTTATTTATTATTATACATTCAGCCGAAAGGCTTTTTCATATATAACAACACAATTCAATAACATTGACAACCAGTATATAAAACACGATTAAAATCTGCTATAAATATCATCTCATAAGTGATAAAGAGACATTTCTATCACTTGCACAGCATTGGTAGCATGAATATCGTTTGTTTTATAAAATAGGTTTAAGAGATTGTTTGGGTATTTTAAGGTGCAGAGGAGAAGAAGTACAACCTCTCACGTGGTCCAATCACGTATCCATTATATTTATTTCTCTCATCAGATTACTCTTTTGTACCATCTTTCCATGTATTCCATGTAATACATGGTTCCTAGCACCATCCGTGTGCGGTATTGCGGCCATGACGATAGTGGCCATTTCTATGATGACAATATTGTTACACTCTCTCCACGTGTTCCAATCACGTATCCCATTATGATGAATTCTTTTAATCTTACTACAATTTCTACAATGTTTCCATGTATTCCATGTAAAACCATCTTGAATTACGGGATCCCATCAACGTACGTGCTTCACACGTCACGTAGAGGTTTGTTTACAACAATGCCGTCATCAACGCGGTGATGTCACTTCCGGTTTTTGACTCGAAAAACCGAGTATAAATGGCAGCACTGCCATAATGAACTCAACTCCCATCACTGCGAAGACCCTGTGAAACCAGCCCACTTGTGACAAGATCAAACAGACCAAGAAGAATACTAACCCACGACTGCATACTCAACCTGAGAAGATGGAGTAATGAGGCTCAAGTCTCGGTATCCAAAAATCACAGCTGATGGATAAAAATCTATCAGTAAGAAGAAGAAGCGCGCACAAACTCAACTCACCTTGGAGCCTGAGGCAACCCTCTTGGACTCAGGGCATGCTGCTAACACAGAGGAACGCTTCTTTGAACCACAAGTAAGTTAACCAGACCATTGGTAGATTAGCAGCAGACCTCTGCCTCAACTTTCTTATTTTTCTTTTTTTTAATGTTTATATTTTTTTAATCTCTACAATTGCCTACTTCTCTTACCTCATTTTTAGGACCATCATTAGTCCACATGACTGCTGGTCCGATTTTTCTATGCCTCCTAGTGGGATGATTAAGGAACCCATCTGAAGCATAACCCTTGGCCCACAAATAAAGACTCCTGTGCACAAGCACTATTGCTACTGTGCTGGTAAGTCTTGACTTGTATAAATATCCTTTGTTCTTAGATTCAAACTGCTACTTTGAAACATGGATATGCTTACCACTCCTTACCATATGTATCCTTGAAACATAAATAGGATAAGAAAGATATTATCCTTGGTGGAGTAACCTGTAGATAGACATTGCCATATTTACTTTAGATGGATAAAGCAGTTCCCATGTGATCATAATGAAGCCATGAATGACATCTTCTCTAAACTATAGATTGTCTAGTACTTGTGAGATTATTATGAAGTCATGAATGACCAATGTCCAAATCATTGATTGTTTATCCAACAAACCTGGGGAAACTTTGCTGAATAATTTGACCAATGCCATTGAATGTTTATATATATACTCTTTAATTTAGTGGATTTCTAATCACATACATGTTTGATTTTCTTTAACCAGATTGAAAGTATTCCGAAATTGTATTGGCCCCTGAAGAAGAGATTTCATCTCAAAACGCGTTGGGCATATTACCCGCTTGTTAATAAAAATACTTTGCACTGAATCAAGATAAATTGTTATTTCTACTTATTTGCTTTCTCATAAATGTGAACTATGAAAACAACCTTCAAAAGAATTTATCATAATGTACAATAGTTTGAAAATGTTTGGCTTTCTGAGCCTTTGATAGTGTGCAGGGGACGGGAGTTCCCTAATAGGGAACTTATCTTTTTCTCATCAACATCATCTCATAAGTAACCAACAGTTAGAGGCATGTCTCGCTCATGATTTAGCTAAGCTCAGGGTCATTAACATTACATTTTAGACAGAGTAAAACATGACCTGGGTTAAAAACGTTAAGCTAAACACTTTAAGTTAACTTGGAGTCCATTTATAAAGTATATTAATAACACCAATTCATTCACTAATTAATAATAAAGAAAATAAGATAACTTTTAGGATTATTAATCTGGTTTCCATCCTTGGTGTAGCACCAAGGCAGCCTGCAGGTTGGGGAAGGGCATAGGTGTCCTGCGCCTGCTGGGTGTTCGGTGCCAGAAGGGGGGTGCTGGCAGTTATTTGTCTTCATTGACATTTGGCCTTTCAGTTTTGTCTTCAGAGCCCTATAGCGTGGTGCTGCCAAGCCTGCTGGCTAGCCTCTGAGGTCAGAGGAGAGCTGCGGCCAATGCCAGCGCAGTATCGGCTGTGACCCGAGGCTATACTGTTTGCTGGAAAAGCCTGAGCGCTAAACCCGAGGGATGGGAGTTGGTCACAGACCCTTTAAGCGGACGAGCGTGGGGCCGCCCTGACCCTTATTCACCTTATTTTTGCTATCACTCAACTTCAGCCAGATCACTGGCCGACACTGACACTCTTTGAGCCTCTGTTGTATTCATCAATCCTTGCGCTCTGCACTCAGTGTTTCGGTGTTTGTGTCCGGAGCTCAGCCTCATATTTTACAGGCAGGTCCTGTTATAACGCAGCACAGCGCAGCACAACATTCTTCTTGTTTGTAGCCTTGGTTGGGATATTTTGACAATCGGTGACCGAGTGAAGCTTGACGGAAGTAATTAACCAATTAAAATAATTATGACGAAACGGAAAGCCCCAGCAAACCTTCCCTCCCCCTAGTAAGACCAAAAAGAGGACTTGCAGCTCTATGAAACCCATGGTGGAGGTAAATACCGTCATCAATGAAATAAAAAATGCTTTGGTTACGATCAAAGATCCTGTTATTCCTGATGCCCGGAGCACTAAAGATGTTCACAGGAAATCATCCTGCAGCTCTAATAACTGCAGCCTTGTTGCAGACCTGTGCGTTATCCCTGGAGATTTACCCACGCCTCAAACACCCAGTGATTTGGTCCAGACCCAGGGTGGATCCAATCCCAGCGTTACCATTGCATGTGTCCAATAAGCTATGTGATGCCCTTTCTGCACAGATGCCTGTAACCCCATGCAATGCCCCATTTGTAAAAAGGCCTGATACACTGTGATGCCCCTCTTGGAATGATGCCATCCATCCCCAAAGACAGCTGCAACAAAGACGAAGCATGGTGTGTCAGCATTCAAAACACACATCTTGGCAAACTGTGCTCTCTTCAGAAAAAGATTCAACAAAAACAGAACTCCCTTACCCCAACCACCCCTACTAAGACAACACCACCTCCATCCCTGACATTCCACTTTAAGCCAGTCTCGCCAAAAGAAACCCTGAGCATCATCCAAAGCCTGAAACCGACAAGATGCCAAGGCGACATTTGCCCTGCTACCGTAATCAAGGTATGCGTCATATAACTGACTTTGTTTATCAGTGCCCTAATCAATGACTCTTTCGCCAACTGCAAAGTCCCCACCAACCTCATGGACGCATGGGTCCTCCCCCTGCTAAAAAAAAACTCCCTAGTTCCTGACATCCCCACTAACTACTGCCCCATCACCACGGTCGCATTCCCACTGAAAATACTGGACAGAGTAGCATACCTCCAAATTCAATCCTTCTTGGAAGCCAACAACCTCCTGGGCCTAAGACCATCAGGATTTAGACCAGGACACAGCACAAGTCTCCTGGACCTAAAAAACAAGATAGACGAAACCAAAGACTCTGGCAGGGTCTCCCTCCTACTCCTTCTAGACCTGTCCGCAGCCTTCGACCTAGTTGACCATTGCATCCTCTGCCAGGACCTCGCCTCAGCTGCACTTTTTTCAGAACAAGCCACTACCTGGATCTCATCCTTCCTGTCCAACAGATCCTTCAGAGTGTTCTCTGACATAGCCTCGGCCCCACCCACCCCGATCTCCTGCAGAGTCCCCCAAGGCTCCTGCGTCTCTGGTACATTGTATAATATTTTAACGAAACCACCACTGCTATAAACTCCATCTATCACACAATCCAAGCATGAATGGCTACCAACATGCTTTGCCTAAACGACAAAACCGGGATACTACTCGCATACCTCCCTCAACAAACTTGATGACAACTACAAAGCCTTCACCATTCATGGTATTACCATACCAGTTTCTAACATCGTAAAAACTCTGGGAGTATACCTGGACGTCACTATGTCTCTGAACAGACAAGACAGTGATATCGCCTCTTCAGCAGTATACACGACAAAACTCATTCACGGCTACAGTCCGTTCATGTTCCAAGGCAGTTGCCTCACGATTGCGACTACTGCAATGCACTCTTTGCAGGCACCTCCACACAAAACCTTAACAAACTCCCGGTAATTCAAACTATGCCCTCAGAGCTGCACTTAACATTCCAAAACGTAAAAAGATCTCGGCGACTAGGAAAAAGGCCCACTAGCAGCACATCATCTTCAAAACACTAGCCATCACACACAAATGCATAACCAACAAAGCACCTAGATATCTCTCGCAAAATATTTAAAAAAGCAGTCTTCTTAGACCCACCCGATTGATCCACTCCAACTGTCTAACTATCCCGCACTACAAACTGAAAAGAGCTGGAGGTGCCAGCTTCTGCGCCCTCGCTGCTGAACTGTGGAACAATCTCCCACAGATACTGAGAGCAGAACCATCATATGGGATCTTCCGCAAGCAGCTCAAAACCTTTCTGTTTGCTCAGGACACACTAGCCTAATGATACCTAGACACTAGCTCCTGCCCCCACGTCCCGCTCTCTGTGACTCCAGTACCACCCCCTCTCTCGGCCCAAATCAAAGATATTCCCTCATGTACCAGTTTCTCTGTATGTATCTCTCTACACTTCTGTATCTTTGTAACTGTATTGCTGTAATTTTGTATCTTTGTAACCCTCTCTCTCTACATGCTATCCATGTAACCAGCGCCCTTATGCCTCAGGGCTTAGCGTGCAATACACATATAAAATAAATAAATGTGAAAATATGACTAATATGGTTTACAACCCAGCAAAGGAGAGCAAGAACCCGCTGGCTAACTTTGAAGTGGTCAGACCTGTTAACCAGGAAGGGGGTTAGGGGAGTGCTACATTATACCAGCCATTGTACATACTATGATAACGGTCAGGGGGTAACAGTGGGCCCTGAGTCCAGCTTTGGGCAGTCCCTATTGGGTGGCGCTCTGTAGGGTGGTGTGCAGGGTGGTATACCACTCGTCAGAAATGTCTCTTCAGGAGATGACTCCGATGAGGGGTCTATTGTAATACAGGATGAGCCATTGATGTTTGAAGTTTCAACTTCTAATCGATTTACTCCCCTGATGAAAAGTACAGGTAGCGACTGTTTGGATTGTATTGCTAGTAATCCAATTACCACGCACCCAGCTTTTAACGAGAGGGCAACCTTCACTGCAAATGTTTGGCTTTACGTCATGTGCTGGTCTTCCCAGTCTGCTTAAACCCCTTAATTTAGCTATTGTACACACTCATGACCTCGCCATCCTGGGGGCAAATGGGGTAAATCGGTGTAAATGCCATATTGTTCTGGTTGAGTTGGAAGCCCTGAAGAAGCGAATTACATCATTCCTTGATATTCATGGGAGGAGCATTAAGACCAAGGAGCCATCATCCTGCGCTGCGAGTGACATGGGGGCCATTTAATCTAGGGAGGAAGTGGCTACCAAAACCTTTGATGCCAGTACTAACACAGCTGTCCCGGGACTATACCCTTGTAATATAGGGATTATTACCCACAGCCCTAGACCCCGCCTCCCAAAGGGTATCCGGCCCCTAGCCGCCCAGTTTCTTCCCCCCATAGCATAGACTTGCAGCAACACTCAATGCAACCACTTATGTCGATCACGACTAGGTGCGTGGGACACTTAAATGCCCTGGCTGGTAACCTAAATTATGGGTCTGGTAGTCTCATGCCTGATATTATTCCCAATGCTGCCCCTTTTGGAGCTCCTAGACCTCCGTAAGGACACAAGGCCTGTACTGGGTATGGCGCAAGCCCTGTGCAGGGGACTAGGGGCTGCAGCAGCAGGCTTTTATTCCTGCGTATGGTGTCTAAACTGGCCACGAATCAGATAGACAACAGGGAAGTTCTCATTAACAAATGTATCCACTGGTTTTGCTCTGTGCGTGGTTGTAGGTCTGTCATTTGTGAAGAAATTGTAAGTAGCACCAGGTTGAACTCGCAGGGAGATATTGTTTTTGATTTTATCTGGCTGGAATTCAAGGAGTCGAGAGTAGTCCAAGGCCTTTTGGGTATTGATTTAACATCATACCCTCCACCTAACCGCACAATAGAAATTATAACTCACCCCTGCACAACGTTGGCCATCTTTTCAAAGCTGAATCACAGCGTCCTTTATTATCAGAAGCTTATTTGGTGCCGCCAAGGAAGAACAGAGTGGGTAATGTATTTCATGTCGTTCTAACTGTATCTGAGAAGGATCCTGTTGAGTGACTAGGTTCTGTCTCTATAAGCTCGCCTCCTCACAATGTTTGCAGTGTTTTTCTACACTTGGAGCACCTCGGCTGTAAGAAGTAAGACCCTTGCCTTGCTCAGGGCATCATGTATAGGTAAACACTGCTGCTAACATGACATAAATTTGACATGCGTTGTATTTTTTGGGATTTATGTTGTTTTATCTGTTTGCTTAAATCCTGGGATTATGGACCTTTAGTGTATTTCTAGGCCAATTTTAACTGGACATTTAGTGTTCGGGTGTAGTGAAACTGAAGTTTTAATGTTTCTATCGGCTCATGATCTGGAATTGACGCTGTTTGATCAGTGTTGATGAACCTCTTTATCCTTCTCATGTTTGGTATGTAATTGGTGCTCTAATTACTGTTATGTACCACTGCTGCTGCTATTGTTCTGAATGTGATGGCCTGGCCAATATGTTTATTTTATTATTGTTTTTATGTGTCATTAATGTACTTTTATGGCCGCTGGCCGAAATAAGGTTATTGATGATGATGAGTTATATATTATCCTCCCGCACAGGTTTGGCTGGGCCTGTTTGGCTTGGTTTGCATTCTTTTTGAAAGTCCACACTCAATTTGTACAAGTGGGGTCCATCGTCGGACCCCACTCCCTATGAAGTGGGTTGTCACTCGGGGCTCCACACTCACCTTTACTCATTAATATCCATATGGACCCCCTTTGGAGATCAGGTTGATCACTCTGATCTCTTGATACACCAGTATGGGTAATAAGCAATTAATCGCAACGTGCCATCTGTGGCTGATATCTTTAGCGCAAGGGACTGTCTTGGTGCTGGATGTCTTTATTTTCTTTTAAATGTAACCGAAAAAAACATTTTCATTTTCAGGGTCTCTTCCGCATGGCTCATATCTGAAATTGGTTATCCTTTATTTCCTTGGCATCACATCCACCCCTGGTGTCCTCCACAAAATCCTTGGCTTTTATTTGTCAGATCTTACTATTAAGGGTCCTATTGCTCATCTCACGAGATCTTGTTTTTTCAGCTGCTTTTATTAGAAAATATTAAAACTTTTACTCCTTCCTCAGACTAATATTCTGCTGTGCAAACCTTACTTCTACCACAGTTTGATGAGTCTGTGTCGTCTCTATAGGTCTTCCGGCCTCCTCCTTTGCTCCATTCAAAGCTGTTCTTCATTCGGCTGCTCGTTGGAAATGATTGTGATGCCGGAAATGCATCTGAGGGACAGGGCCTCTGAATCCTTGTCCTTTCTCTGTTTTTACCGTGTGTTCTGTCATGTTTTCTGCCCAGGAGTCCATGAGGGACTCCTGGCAGTGCAGCTCTCTTTTGATTTGGTGAACAGACCCATGGGATACCCTTATGGCACCCATGGGTAGGGGTACAACCCTGTGCCCCTAGTGTATGTTTTTGGGCACCTGTGGGTGGCCCACAGAGCAGGGTATGGGCTGGTGGCAGCTCCATGCTGAATTTGACAGGTGCTCTGGGTGTCCTCCATTTTGGGATACCCAGGCCCTGCCATTGGAATCAGTTGATTCCTGATAGGAAACAAGATGGCCCCTGTGGCCTCTTGCTTTCTATTGCCTGTTATCTTGTTTTTCCCAAAGTCCTGGGAAGCCCTGACTCTGTCCCTTCCCCCTGACTGGCTGTTGGGTGGAAGTTCCATATATGGTGTTGTTGTGAAGGCCCAGCTAGACTGACTGGAGCCTTCCCAGTGACTGTATGTTGTGGGTACCTCCTGTGGGTGGGACCTGGGTGAATGGAGTGTGTGACCAATATACACTCCTTGTTGTGGTTGTCTGGTTTCTGGCATGAGAGACAAAGACTGAGACAGCCCTGCCCGAAACTGGCCTGAATGCAGTGTGTAGTGTTGAATGGCTGGGTACTTGTCCCAATCCACATTCCTTGTTGTGAGTGTCTGAAAGGGAGGAGTGTGGCCTGAATGCACTGTGTGCCTGATTGGCTGACTGACTGCATGAATGCCCTTCTGTGTGATTGGCTGCTGTGTGTGTGCCAGCAGTGTGGATGAGAGACAGAATAGTATATCTGGGGACCTCTCACCACTGGAAATTGTTCAGAAGCATTCAGAAGCTGAGTCTCCACTCAAGAGTAACTGGATTTGCTGATCCTCGACGTCCAGCTGGAAGAAGAAGACTTGCTGTGGCATTTGCTTCGACGGAACTGAAGGTTGTCGAAATCGTCGAGGACTGACCCGAGAGAGGACCTGGTAAGGCGCCCTCTTCCCGTGCTCCGAGGGACCATCGAGCACCGCTGAATCTTCGCCGAAGCGCCCTGGAAGTCAGACCCTCGAAAGGCTGCCGACCCGAGACGGGACCGCCGAGGAGATCGAAGTGAAGCACCCGGACCTCGACGCTGTCGAAGTCCATTGCCGTCGACCAGGGTTCGCAGGTCTGTGTAACCGCTGGAGGCCCGTCGAAGTTGTGTTGCCCAGCCGTGGGAACCACTTGACGCCGTGCCGCCGACGACCGGAGCCGTCCGCTCCTTGCCTAAGAACATTTGCCTTGAAGGACTCCCTCGTCCGCATCGTCGGCCGCTTTGTCCCGCCGGAGAAAGTCGAGGACGACCAACGCGCCGAGGAGAATCCGCCGGTGGGTTTCCCGCCACCTCACGATCCCAAAGACTCGAGCGACTCGACGCCCTTGCTGGGCTCCCGTCTCTACAATCTTTGCGGTCCAGAACTATTGTCATCGAGGTGCCCCGCACACCTCCGCCGTGCAGGACGCCGACGCCCCGACGCCGACGAGCACCGCTCGGACGAAGCTGCCGCCTCTTCGACATCGTTCTACCTCGTTCGTCGACGGACGTTCGACGCCCCGTGCCTCCCGCTTGAAAGGGAAGGCATTCAAGAAGGGCCGTCGATTCCCCGTCGCCGAACCCCGAGGTCTTCGACGTTTCTCTACGCCTCTCGACGATCCGTGACTCCTGCTTAAAAGGGGGTCATTCAAGAAGGATCTGTCGACGCCTCTTCGAAGAACTCGACTCCACCAGGTACATTGGGGGGGTAAAAACATTGTAGGAGAGAATAAGACTGTTGAACAATATATGGACTGGGCTTGTGTCATATCCCTTTATTTTACAGGTTGCCCAGGTGGGGGGATCTCCACACAGAACTGTGTCCAGTGGTAGGGGCCAGTATTCTGCCTATTGTTTCAACCCTCTGTTATCTCTCCTCTCTCTATTGCTGGTTTCCTTCTTATTGATCTGTGTGCCATTTCTACAGTATTGTGAATGCACTTTAATGAGGTCTAATATTAGTGGTACCACTTTAGAATTGTAGATATTTACCATTGCTGATTTTCCTGAGCACAAAGTGCGTTATTGTGATAAGTGTACATAACCCTTGAATATTAATTATATAAAGACTGTGTTTTCAGTAATACAGTGTGTGGACATTCCTTTGTGGGGGCTTGGGGATACACTGTACTTAAGAACCAGCCTGCATCACCTCCTGAGAAGCTAGGCCTTGATTGCTCGCCCATCGCTACCGTATTAGAGAATCTTGGCTGGGGTCCTCTGTGCCTCCCCTCTACCATATAGAGAGCCGAAGTACAGACCCCCCCACCGGTCTTCTTTACAAAGCTGGTGGCAGCGGTGGGATGCTTATGGTTTTAAGACTCAGTGTATAACCGTGCCACTTACAAAATATCCGCACTTTATTAGATTAAGGTTTGGGTGTGTACCAAATAACTGCATTACAGGCAATGGAGCCCATTGCAAATGGTAAATTGACTCGGATGAGCTTAGAGGCTCTCCAGAGTGCTTGTGAAGCCAGGGAGTTGGACTTTGTGGATAAGTCTAGGGCTGAGCTGATAGCTGCCCTGGTGGACTACCAGACTGATGGTGAAACCCTTGATGAAGGGGGGGATGCAACCAGTGAGGACTCTGCCCCTGGGGTTGTCGCTGAATCTGTTTCTGGGAATGCCACCATTCCTGCTGCCTCTGTTCCAAACCCCAGCAATTCCATGGAACTTGAGTTATTAAGGATGAAATTGGCCTTTGAATATCGCAAGTTGGAAATAGAAGCTGAGCTTAAGAAAGAGGAGCTGGCACAGCAAGTGGAACTCAAGAATAGGGATCTTGCGCTCAAAGACAAGGACACTGAATGTCAGAGAATCCAGCTAGAGAGAGCTAGAGTGGAGACTTCAGCTAGACCAATTGAGAGTGGCAGGTCCCCAGCCACCAAGTTTATGAAAGATTTGGTTGGTGTGTTTGTGGAGGGTTCAGATATCCTCCAATGGATTGAAGCGTTTGAAATGGCTTGTGCAATTCATGATGTAGATAAAAGAGATTGGGCTAAGTGTTTGTTAAGCAGAGTGCCTCAAACTGGATATGACTGTATTCTGAAGCTGAGTGTGGAAGAAAGGGGTCAGTATGAGTGTATGAAGTCTGCTTTGATTGCCAAGTTTGGCAAGACACCTGCCCAATACCTTAAAAGGTTCAGGGAATTTAAGAAAAGAGAGAATGTGTCTTGGGTTGACTGGGTGAGTACTGCGCACATGAACATGATGGGGTGGATTGATGGATACAAGGTGAAAACTTTTGTTGAGTTGTCCCACCTCTTGTTTTTTGAGCATTTTTCTGAAGCCTGTTCACCAGAGCTGCGTCAGTATGTGGCTGACCAGAACATTTTGGACCCCTTTAAGCTGGCTAGGTTGGCTGACAAGTGGGTCTCCCACCGGGTGTCCCCTAAGGACTCCAGTGGGAAGGACAAGGACAAAGAAAAGGGGGCCTCTCAGAAAGCTGAGGAGTCCCAAAAGCAGTCACAGTCGGGTAAACCAAAACCTTCCTCTCCTAAGACCCAAAAATCTAGTGGGGATAAGTCCTCTGTGGGTGGGAATAAGAGTAGTGGTCCACCTGCTGCAAAGCAGGCTCCCAGTGGTTCCAGTACCGTACCCCGCACTCCTGGCACTTGTTGGGATTGTGGGGCTCTGGATCACAAAAGGGGTGACCCCAAGTGTAAAGGTAAGGCACTTGGAGTACAGGCTGTCAGCCTGACCTACCCTTACCCCGTGTCTGAGGTGGAGGCCACTGTCCTCCCCTCCTCTACAGGAATCACATTTGGTGCTCCAGTAGAGATTTCCTTAGTGTCCCTTGGGGCCTGGGACCAGTACGCAGAAGTACTGGCGACTATCCCACAGAACACCCGTAGATTTTTGAGAAGTGTCCTCTTGAATGGCCAGCCTTCTACTGGTTTGAGAGACACTGGGGCAAGCATGACAGTGGTGGACAGGACCCTGCTCAAGCCAGAGGACTATGAAGGTGCTCCTCTGCAAACCACCAGGTTAGCTGGTGGGCCTCCCAAATTATCGCCTGTAGCCCTAGTCACACTCATGATTGGAGACAAGACAGCAAAGCTTCCTGTCCTGGTTCAGGACAATGTCCCTGCTAACATTCTGTTAGGAAATGATCTAGTAGAGTTGGGGTTGATCTCGGATGGTCTTCCCATGACTGCTGCTGCAGTCACTAGGTCACAGGTGACACCGGGTCTGGCTGTGAGTCAGGTATCCGAGCCAAAGGCGAGGCCTAAGGCAAGAAGAAGGAAGACCAAGAAGGCCACCTCTGTGGAGGGAACACCTTCTCTTCCTGCTGTTCCGACAGCACCCAATGGGATCCATGCTCCGGACGGGCTGGGTCCAGCGGAAAACCCAAACTCAACTCCTGTGGGAGAAGAGACAGAAGACTCTCCTGTGGGAGAGGTTCTCAACCCGGAGGATCATCCCGACCTTCAATGCTTGTTAGCTGAAGGGGGACCCTCCCGGGCAGACTTCTGTAAGGGACAGAGAGAGTGCCACTCTCTCGAGGGCCTGAGGAAACAGGCCCTGTCCCAGGCACAAGGTGAAGTGCCTAGGACATTCAAGATTTATTGGGAGGGTGAGCTCCTTGTTAGTGAGCCCACTAAGCCCGAACCTGGTGCCCGCAAGAGGTTGGTGGTACCCCAGGTTTACAGGCCCTTCCTACTGCAGTTGGCGCATGAGGTGCCCTTGGCTGGTCATCTTGGGACCAAGAAGACTAAGCAGAGGCTCTCTGCCCATTTCTACTGGCCACGGATGGGAGTAGGGGTGGAGTCCCACTGCAGGACCTGCCCAACTTGTCAGTTGTCTGGCAAGACTGGAGGCAGGGTCATTGCCCCACTGCAGCCATTACCAGTGGTTGGCACACCATTTGAGAGGGTGGGCATCGACATCGTCGGTCCCCTTGACCCTCCCACTTCAGGTGGACATCGGTTCATCCTGGTCTTGGTAGATCATGCCACCAGGTACCCTGAGGCAATACCCCTTCGGACTGTTACTGCCAAGGTGGTTGCCAGGGCTCTCCTGGGCATTTTCACCCGTGTTGGATTCCCCAAGGAGGTTGTCTCTGACCGAGGATCCAACTTCATGTCTAGTTACATGAAAACCATGTGGAAAGAGTGCGGGGTAACCTACAAGTTCTCCACCTCTTACCACCCCCAGACCAATGGTCTGGTTGAGAGATTTAACAAAACTCTCAAGGGCATGCTAGGTGCTTTGGAAGAGCCCCTAAGGAGGAAATGGGATCTCCTCCTGCCATGCCTGCTGTTTGCTTACAGAGAGGTACCTCAAGAGGGTGTTGGTTTCAGCCCCTTTGAGTTACTCTTTGGACATCCCGTGAGGGGGCCCCTCGCCTTGATCCGAGAAGGCTTGGAAGCCACCCCTCCAGGTCCCGCCAAGCAAGTGGGGGACTATGTGTTAGGCCTCAGGCGGAGGATGACACAAATGATGGGTCAGGCAACAGCAAATCTCAAGGCCAGCCAGGAATTGAATAAGTACTGGCATGACCTGAAAGCTTCGCAAGTGGATTGGACTCCGGGACAGGAAATCCTTGTGATGGAGCCTACCAAGCCTAGAGCTTTGGCAGACAAGTGGACTGGACCCTTCAGGATCATCTCCAAGATGGGCGAAGTCAATTATCTGGTGGACATGGGAGCCTCTGGGGTAGCCCCCCAGGTATTCCATGTCAACAGGCTCAAGCCTTTCCACAGGCGAGCAGAGGTCTCATGTCTCTTGCTAGCTTCAGGGCAAGAAGAGGATGAGAGTGAGCCCCTTCCTGATTTGCTGCATAGCAACCCTCAGGATGGCTCAGTGGAGGGAGTACAACTCTCTCCCGATTTGACAACAGAGCAGCAGAGGGCCTGCCGGGCTTTGCTCCAGCAGTATGCCCCTCTGTTTTCACTGACACCGGGCCTTACACCGTGGTGTAAGCACGAAATTGACACTGGTGACAGTGTGCCTGTCAAAAGCAGGAGCTATCGTATGTCAGATACCGTCAAAAACCACATCCAGGCTGAGGTCGCCAAGATGTTGGATCTGGGTGTTATTGAACCCTCCACCAGTCCCTGGTCCAGTCCAGTGGTCCTTGTCCCCAAGGCAAGTTCCCCGGCGGGTACCAAGGATTGGAGGTTCTGTGTGGACTACCGAGGAGTCAATGCCGTCACCAAAACTGACGCGCACCCATTGCCCAGGGCTGATGAGCTCGTGGACACTATAGGTGCTGCCAAATTTGTGAGCACCTTTGACCTTACCTCAGGCTATTGGCAAATAGCTCTGACGGACCATGCCAAGGAAAAGACGGCATTCTCCACACCTGAGGGACTCTACCAGTTTAGGGTCATGCCCTTTGGGTTGAAGAATGCCCCTGCCACCTTCCAGAGATTGGTCAACCATGCGCTCAGTGGGCTGGAAGCCTTTTGTGTGGCTTACTTAGACGACATTGCCGTCTACAGTTCCACCTGGGAAGAGCATTTGACACATCTGGATAAGGTGTTGCAGGCCTTGAAAAGGGCTAACCTCACTATCAAGGCCACCAAGTGCCAGATAGCTCAGGGGAAAGTTACCTATCTTGGTCATGAGGTAGGAGGGGGTCAAATCCAACCTCTCTCCAGTAAAGTACAGGACGTACAGAACTGGGAGACGCCCACTACTCAAACCCAGGTGAGAGCCTTTTTGGGCCTCACTGGGTACTATCGCAATTTCATGGCAGACTATGGAACCATAGCTGCACCCCTGACAGCTCTAACTTCACCCAAACAGCCTAGGAAGGTTAATTGGACTGAAGACTGTCAGAGGGCCTTTGATGGCTTGAAAGAAAGTCTGTGTAGGGCACCTGTGTTGAGTGCGCCTGACTACAGCCGACCCTTTATCGTCCAGACGGATGCCTGCGACACCGGAATTGGAGCTGTCTTGTCCCAGTTAGATGACAAAGGGAGAGAACATCCTATCATATTCATCAGTAGACAACTCAAGGGTAGAGAACTTAGGTGGGCTACTGTTGAAAAGGAATGTTTTAGTATAGTTTGGAGCCTTAGGCGTTTTAGGCCCTACCTTACGGGGTCCACCTTCAAGGTCCAAACAGATCATAAGCCCCTGAAGTGGCTTATGCAGATGAAGGGTGAGAATCCGAAATTGCTCAGGTGGTCGATTAGCCTACAAGGGCTAGACTTCACCATAGAGCACAGACCAGGGAAGAGTCACGATAATGCAGATGGCCTTTCCAGAAGGTATGTTGACCGTCTGGATGAGGGTGTCTATCCCGTGGGAGATTAGGCACCCTCCACCTCAGTCTGGGGGGGGCGACTGTGATGCCGGAAATGCATCTGAGGGACAGGGCCTCTGAATCCTTGTCCTTTCTCTGTTTTTACCGTGTGTTCTGTCATGTTTTCTGCCCAGGAGTCCATGAGGGACTCCTGGCAGTGCAGCTCTCTTTTGATTTGGTGAACAGACCCATGGGATACCCTTATGGCACCCATGGGTAGGGGTACAACCCTGTGCCCCTAGTGTATGTTTTTGGGCACCTGTGGGTGGCCCACAGAGCAGGGTATGGGCTGGTGGCAGCTCCATGCTGAATTTGACAGGTGCTCTGGGTGTCCTCCATTTTGGGATACCCAGGCCCTGCCATTGGAATCAGTTGATTCCTGATAGGAAACAAGATGGCCCCTGTGGCCTCTTGCTTTCTATTGCCTGTTATCTTGTTTTTCCCAAAGTCCTGGGAAGCCCTGACTCTGTCCCTTCCCCCTGACTGGCTGTTGGGTGGAAGTTCCATATATGGTGTTGTTGTGAAGGCCCAGCTAGACTGACTGGAGCCTTCCCAGTGACTGTATGTTGTGGGTACCTCCTGTGGGTGGGACCTGGGTGAATGGAGTGTGTGACCAATATACACTCCTTGTTGTGGTTGTCTGGTTTCTGGCATGAGAGACAAAGACTGAGACAGCCCTGCCCGAAACTGGCCTGAATGCAGTGTGTAGTGTTGAATGGCTGGGTACTTGTCCCAATCCACATTCCTTGTTGTGAGTGTCTGAAAGGGAGGAGTGTGGCCTGAATGCACTGTGTGCCTGATTGGCTGACTGACTGCATGAATGCCCTTCTGTGTGATTGGCTGCTGTGTGTGTGCCAGCAGTGTGGATGAGAGACAGAATAGTATATCTGGGGACCTCTCACCACTGGAAATTGTTCAGAAGCATTCAGAAGCTGAGTCTCCACTCAAGAGTAACTGGATTTGCTGATCCTCGACGTCCAGCTGGAAGAAGAAGACTTGCTGTGGCATTTGCTTCGACGGAACTGAAGGTTGTCGAAATCGTCGAGGACTGACCCGAGAGAGGACCTGGTAAGGCGCCCTCTTCCCGTGCTCCGAGGGACCATCGAGCACCGCTGAATCTTCGCCGAAGCGCCCTGGAAGTCAGACCCTCGAAAGGCTGCCGACCCGAGACGGGACCGCCGAGGAGATCGAAGTGAAGCACCCGGACCTCGACGCTGTCGAAGTCCATTGCCGTCGACCAGGGTTCGCAGGTCTGTGTAACCGCTGGAGGCCCGTCGAAGTTGTGTTGCCCAGCCGTGGGAACCACTTGACGCCGTGCCGCCGACGACCGGAGCCGTCCGCTCCTTGCCTAAGAACATTTGCCTTGAAGGACTCCCTCGTCCGCATCGTCGGCCGCTTTGTCCCGCCGGAGAAAGTCGAGGACGACCAACGCGCCGAGGAGAATCCGCCGGTGGGTTTCCCGCCACCTCACGATCCCAAAGACTCGAGCGACTCGACGCCCTTGCTGGGCTCCCGTCTCTACAATCTTTGCGGTCCAGAACTATTGTCATCGAGGTGCCCCGCACACCTCCGCCGTGCAGGACGCCGACGCCCCGACGCCGACGAGCACCGCTCGGACGAAGCTGCCGCCTCTTCGACATCGTTCTACCTCGTTCGTCGACGGACGTTCGACGCCCCGTGCCTCCCGCTTGAAAGGGAAGGCATTCAAGAAGGGCCGTCGATTCCCCGTCGCCGAACCCCGAGGTCTTCGACGTTTCTCTACGCCTCTCGACGATCCGTGACTCCTGCTTAAAAGGGGGTCATTCAAGAAGGATCTGTCGACGCCTCTTCGAAGAACTCGACTCCACCAGGTACATTGGGGGGGTAAAAACATTGTAGGAGAGAATAAGACTGTTGAACAATATATGGACTGGGCTTGTGTCATATCCCTTTATTTTACAGGTTGCCCAGGTGGGGGGATCTCCACACAGAACTGTGTCCAGTGGTAGGGGCCAGTATTCTGCCTATTGTTTCAACCCTCTGTTATCTCTCCTCTCTCTATTGCTGGTTTCCTTCTTATTGATCTGTGTGCCATTTCTACAGTATTGTGAATGCACTTTAATGAGGTCTAATATTAGTGGTACCACTTTAGAATTGTAGATATTTACCATTGCTGATTTTCCTGAGCACAAAGTGCGTTATTGTGATAAGTGTACATAACCCTTGAATATTAATTATATAAAGACTGTGTTTTCAGTAATACAGTGTGTGGACATTCCTTTGTGGGGGCTTGGGGATACACTGTACTTAAGAACCAGCCTGCATCACCTCCTGAGAAGCTAGGCCTTGATTGCTCGCCCATCGCTACCGTATTAGAGAATCTTGGCTGGGGTCCTCTGTGCCTCCCCTCTACCATATAGAGAGCCGAAGTACAGACCCCCCCACCGGTCTTCTTTACAATGATCCCTCCTACTTTTTTCTTTGCATGACCCAGAAACACTTCTTGAAGATCTGCTGTAACGCCTCCACAGCTGCTAGGTTAGGTCAACCTGCCTATTTGGCGTCTACGCTACAGATTTCTGGGGGGCTCCTCGATTTACCAATAGCCTCTATTCCAAGGCTTTGCCATTCCCATTCCTGTGCTCAAGCTGTCTCTTTGGAGCATTGCAGGGTTGGAATTCCCAACCTACTTTCTCCGTCTTCTCTCCTTTCTTGCCTTTTGAAAAGTGCTAAAAACTCATATGTTCACGTTAAGTTATGCATATATTGATGCTCAAAGTTCATCCATTCTCCTTTATTTATTATTACTTTTTTCTTTTCAAGGGCAAACCCCATCTACATCGAAAAACACCCCCAAAAGAAAAAATCACAAGTCCCTGTCACTACAATTCCAGTCAAGAATGATGGTGTAGTAAGTATGGTGGGAGGGAATCCCGCACTCGTGAAACAAACTAATCTTGCAGCCTTTTACCCAACTATGAAAAATAAACAAACATTTAGAAAAGATAGCTGTGATGGGTAACACACCAAAGAAATTACTTTGGCTGGTCCCTCAAAGAAACCTGACACAAAAGCTGCATATATATGCCTGGAGCATAGTAATTTTACGAAAGAAAATCCTGCATATGCCCAAATTGAAACTTCTACCTCAGTGTTTAAGCAACCAAGTAGTGGTAACGAAGGGAAAATATGTTCATCTGAGAAAGGTGAAAATATAAGTAATGTTGAGGCAACGCAGGAGCACACAAGTAACAGAGAGTTTATGGGGGTAGAAGGAGCACATATAGGATGTGGAAGGCCAATGGTAAATGGTCCTTCCTATGAAGAGATATCTAAAGAGATGCACTTTTTCATTTGTTGGAGTAGTGAGTTGGATGTAAATGGTATGGTTAGAATCAATCATAATCATTTGTTAAACATGTTCCAACAAATTCCTACTCTTCGTAGCCTACAGTCTCAAGACATTGAGTGGATTAAACTTGCACTTACCAATAATAACAGGATGGTGTGCACAATTAAATCTTTAGTAATCTCCAAAATGTTGTGGGAACAAAGAGATAATTTCAATTTGTTGGGATACAAATTGTATGCATTTGAAAATTGTCAGGAATACACCAGGTTTATTGAATACCAACCTGAGAGGATTGAAAAAAATGATTCCAAAAGAACTCAAGATGAAGTGAATCTAGCCCTGAATACAGATATACGCTCTCAATTAGTCAAAGTGTAAATGCACTGAAAGGGCTTTTATGTTAAGAACCGGTTACGAAACACATGAGTACTACTGATAACACAACTAAGCAATCATAACTTACATCTTGTGCCCTTTTTAAGTTGGAACTGTTGTGGTTTTACCAATTTAATCAAATGTCATGCGGAATAACCAATATTCCAAAATTATTGTATTATTCTAATTCAAGAAACTATGGCTCTGAAACAACTGAATTTGGATGGGTTCACCTCATTTAGTCATCCAGCTAGAAGGGGTCTACAAGGCCGACCCTCAGGTGGGTTAATGACAGTGTGAAGATTGATTCAACTTTCAAATACTCAACTAATGAATTGCTTATCACACAAGTGCTCATTCATCATTATCAGATACTCCTCATAAATATGTACTGGAATCCGGTGAATTGCACCATAGAAACGATGCTCAATGATTTGGATGAAATGTTACAAAAAGCATTTCTTCATAATGTAAAGTATGAGCTGATTCTAGGTGAAGACTTCAATGCATTGTTAGATGATTCATACATAGCCAGATTAGGACAACCTCAACACTCCTCAATCTCGTTGTCCCGTGAACATGGGAGGTGCTGGATGGTCTTTCTAACAGATTGGGGCTTCCATCTAGTGCCCCGTGTGCAAGGACAAAGTGTATTTACATGGAGGAGAGGGAATGCAAAGTCATTGATAGATTACATTGCTGTTTCAAGAAAACTATTAGAAATGTGTGAACCCATGCTCATATGTGAATCAGGTTTGGGGATCATAAGATGTTAAAGACCACAATTAATATCCCGGCGAAGTTGTTTATCCATAAACCTAAATTGGCTTTAATAGAGGTCGATAGACATGCGTTATCAATCAAATGGAACCCGAAAATGTGTAGGAATTTGGCTTATTTAGTTAACCAACACATATGGAAAACAGACACGAGGTTAGATAACATACAAGATAACTGATACTAATGAAAGGATCAAACATTGGATTAAGAGTACTAATGCTGTATGAATTGAATGATGCAGATACTATGAAACAGAAACAAAGCAAGAATCACTGAAACATCTGGTGATTTATTGTGAATGTTTTGAAGGCCTTCGTATAATGCACTTAGCGTCGTTCTTTAATACAGAAGAGAACTGCTATGGGCACAGTGTATGTATGGCACAAGGCAGGCCCTGATTCTAGCCCTAACCCGCTTTTTGAATAACCTGCAGGTTCATTTAGATGAAATGGAATCGAATCAATGATGCAAATATTGTATGAGGATTAGGATATGGAAATAAATTAAATAAGACCTCAGCGATTATACTTAGTTCTGCAATAGCACACTTGAAATGAATTTGTGTTGTAATTTGTTAGTTGCTAATATACCTGTGAAGCAGACATAACATTATCTTGTTTAATGTAAATATGTAAATATATAATCTGTTTTGTTTTATGTTAATGATTTTAAGAACATTGGATTTGAAACCCTATTTTATATGAACTTTGAAGTAGTCAGTATAATTTGTAAAGATATTTATGCCAAATACAAATAAAACAATTTTCATTTTTCCTACAAACAAATCCTAGGAAGGTTGACCATTTTTAAATTGTTGTAAAATCATGTCCGTCTGAACCATTATGAAAATGCTCTACAGCACCCCAGTACAGTTGGGGTCAGGGTTAGCGCTTTAGGACTTTTAATAATAAACTAAATATTGAGATTGCCTCCAAGCTTGTATGCTACAACAGGGTCCACTGGAGCCCATCTTAGATGTCAACTAGAAATTACTCATAGCTGACATGGAACTGCCTCATATATACAATCATGACGTAAACAGCCTCTGCAGTCTTTGTTTTTTTGTTGGAAATTCCCCTGCATTACTTCCAAATGATTTCCACTGGATTCAGATGGTAACATATGGGTTTTTGTAGATCCACTGAACCCCTCTAAAGAACGTTTCAGTGTTAATTTGTTTTGTATCCCTCCATGTGCATTGCACCACCCACCCTCTCTCTAAAGCTGCAGCTAGTGCCATTTGAGTGCCACTTTCCCTCTCTCCTTATCTTCCCTTTTTCCTTCACTCCTCACCTCCCCTCACTTCCTTTCCGCTCCCATTGCTTCAACTCTTTGCATACCCTCTTTCCAATGCCTGTACAAAAGTAATAAAAACGATTAACTTTTGGCAGATTGTTTAAATTGTTAGGCCAAAACTAGATTTGTCTTGGCGCAGACTGGATTACTGAGTGAGCTATGACTTGCATAACATCAATCTGCAATTATTGTCTAATTGTGTTTTTTATTATTATTTCTCCTTTGAATATATTATATCACATTTACATATTAGCATAGTTTATTAGTGTGACAAGTCTGCCTATCTCTGCCAAACTTGTTGACTATTGCAATTGATTTCACCCTCCATTCGTTTTAGGCATGGGGGCTCATGGGGACTTTTCCTTGTGAGGGGAAATGTATGGAAGTCTTTATCAAAACAAGAAAAACAATTAGAAAGCCTGAACACAGGCTTCTGTCCTCTGGCAAGGCCCCGATCTCACTTTCCCCACTTAGTCGTCCCATTTTATTCCTCATTGATCCTCCTTGTAGGGCAAACAGAACATCCATGTGCCGCTACACTTCGGATTCTTTTCACTGGAGTTTTGCTGCAGCCTCCTGTCTTCTCACTCAGACTTCCTGATTGCTCTGTGCCTCACTATCCATGGTTAAGATATGCATGTCCAACTGGGACAGCTATTCTGTTAGTGCTCCACACAGGCTTTGCCTCTGGGGCTTTGGCTCTGCCTCATCATATTCCTCCTCTTAAAAGGTACTCAAGGGCCTGTACAAAGTACTGTAGAGTTTCAGATGTGTTTCGGAAAAGAAACTGACTCTCCTCTTTTGGCAGGATCCTGTTTCTGAAAGCGATCCTATCCTATCCTGCCCATCTACTGGGACAAAAAGGGACAGTGAGTTTAAGGCCCAACTTCTCATGCAGCCCACTGACTGGAGGCGATCCTTAGGTGGCATCTCTGCCTTGCATCAGGAAAATCCATGAAGCTCTTCTAGACAAAGTCCTGTGCCATTGGCAACAATCACTTCTGCTCAGCTCCAGCGTGGATGAGCATTTAGCTCAGTGATCCTGTAATGCTTTATAGAGCGATGGATCAGTGAGAAGGTTTGGGCATCTCTATAGCACCACATACATTTTCAGGCACTAAAAACATGCCCACTGTCCACGGAAATGTGTGCCCTTTAGCCTCTAAGACATCATCCTTGTGCACACCACTGATGCCCTACCTAGAGCAGTTTCTGACTGCTTCAGATGAGATTGTAAGTCCTACTCCTTTCACATACTACTGGAATCATCATAATGATTGGCAGGACCCTCCTAAAATATGGCTTCCTATCCTGCGCATCTTCTTCGGGGAGCCTTGTGAAAGTGCAACTGATGGACCTTTTTGACTTCTACAGTGTAGAGGTTGGATACAGCATTGCGGGCAAGGTTGCAGGTTTGAGGGATAACAGGCTCTTAGAAATAGGTGTTATTAATTTCCGAAAGGTATATGAGAACAGTTTGAAATTGTCTGAAATCCTGCATTAACCTAGTGTTCTTGGAAGGGGTGTTGACTGTGAAGGGGATGATGGATTAGTCAGTGAGGGTTAAACTAAGACATTTAGCAGGGTGTCCATTCTGACAACTAGATCTTGGCAGTGTCCCTTCAAATATATTGAGGGGCTGAGAAGGCCAGGAGCATAGGAGTCGAGGAAGTCCAGGATTTCAATGGTTGACTGCATGTGTGTTTCCAGACAGAAGCTGGAGTCCGCTACGGCCATGATTTTTTGGGCCACACAGGCCAAGTTCTGACAAGCAGACAAAGGCTCAGTGGGAACTGTGAAGTGTCACAAATGCGAGACGGACACAAAGGTATAGTTTTCTTAATGTTTGCCATTTTATTAAAGTAAAAAGGGTGAGATAAAACACTATCTGTCCATATTCTAACGAGAAAGTCCCCACCTAGCAAACTAAAACTTAAGAAAGATGACCTAGTGTCCAAAAAGCATCTGACCCTCGCACTAATACAAACGCAAATGTACAAGGAATATTTGGCTGTCTTCAAATCAACAAAACAATATGAAAGTTCAAACTTTAGAAAGTACTCCCTGTGACCAGGGCTGGGCTCTCTTCCCCTGGATGAATTCAGGAGTACTCTTGGACCAGATCTGTTTAAACAAAGATCTGTTCAACTAAAAAAAAATGTCTTTTCCATCCACTGTCTCTTTCCATTTGGCAAAGAAAATGTCTTTTCCACAAACACTTATTCAAGAAACCCAAATCAATGAATCTCCTCCACAGGATTCCTCCTGGTAAAGCAAATGTCTCTTTCACAAACACTTTTTCATAAACGAAGGCATTTGTTTTCTCTGACACAACGGTGCCGTTGTTTCCGGACCGGCAAACTACAAGTCTGCCTGCCGGAGCCACTGTGCCCAACAGGTCTGACCCTGCCAGGCGCAGCGACCATGGTAGGCAGACTTGTTAACTGTGCCGGTGCTCCCGTGTCCCCATTCCCAGCTGCTGGATATGGAATAGCCCAGTGGCCCAGTGGCACCGGGAAGTCAGACACCAGTAATTCATTCAGAGTACGGCGGCAACCCGCCGGTATCTCCGGCACGGTTACTGCCGGACTCGGAATGAGGCCTAATATCTTTCTTAAGTTTCAAATTGAATCCTTAAAACATCGCAATTATTCTTCCTCTGAAATGCTCTTATCAGGATAGCGCAACTACTACTTTCTGGTAATGTCACAATTTGTCAAAATGCTACCGTTATCAATGTCTCTTCACAACACCTTTTTACCACAACCACATTTCTTCCACTCAACTGTTTCTTTCCTTGTTCACTTGCCTGCTAAGACTAACTATAAATGGTCTCTTTCCTGGTTTGCTCTCCTGCCAGGAAGAAAATGTGTACTACTACAGTTGATCTCTTCTTAATAGCAATATGGGTTATAGATTTCCCCAGGTTGACATCTCATGCGTGGAGAATTGCGCCCTTGTTGCATTCTTGCTCCTTTTGGATAACCTCTTGGCTGTTGGCAATGTGGGTTACAGGTTTCCCCAATTGACCTCTCATAAATGAGAAATAACGCCCTTTTTGCCTTCTTATATTTCTCCAATTAAGGGGTTTAGTCAGGCCTTCACTTGATTCTCTTTGCCTCCCTCTCCTTAGGTTATTATGCTTTTGTACTCCCCGTGACTTAATTAAGAGAGGCGCAAATGCTACAAAGTGCCCTGGTGCCCAGTGACTCGTCGGAGGCTCACCGGCTAATGCTGACGGCTTCGGCGTCTGTTGGTGCTGCGTGGCATAGCAGCGTTCCCCTTCAGCATCTCGGTTATCTTTCAGGTTCTCTCGCTCTCTTGGTTTCTCACCCTGGGAGCTCCTTTTGCTCTGTTCTCTGCGACCACGGCTCTCCCGGTCTCTCAGCTTCCTTCTAGACACCGGCATGGCCGCCTCTGCGCCTTCCTGCGCCTCTGCAGTTCCGCACACGATCAGACTCCAAGCCCTAGCTCAGGAGATCAGTCTTTCCTGTGTCTTCTTCTTCCTCTGCACACCTGAGTTCCACCTTCAAATTTAAAGGTTTCGCTCAGGTTCCTTGCCACCAAGCAACTAGACTGCATTTTTCCTTCAATGGAATTCTTAATCCTCATTAACTCCTGGCACTTCTTCCTTGTACCACAGGCATTATAGAGCTTGTAGTAGATATTGGATTTGAGGTTTTTATGTGCAGTTATTTCTTTTTGACTACTGAATATTATCAGAGTTGGGGAATGTTATAGGAGTGATGTGTGACTTAATATCAGGGTTTAGACTTTTACCCAACACAGAATTATGGCCATTAGAGGATATATCACATTAGATTTAGAAACTCCCAAGGTGTGTAATTTACTCTGTTTAGATAACTTTTTGTAGACATTTTCTTTGGGTTTTCTCATGAGAGGTATTTGTGCAATGACACCAGGCCATCAGATACTTGGGAATTACAGAACACTCATCCTCACCCGAGGATGAATACTGTGTCCCTCCCAAAGGAGTCACCACTCCCCCCTGACAGCCATCTCCTCCCATGTAATCCTACCTCATGATACTACCCTCAGGGTTGGGATCAGACAGCGTCTGCCTTCCCCTGGCCGCATGGAAGGAGACTTCAATATCTTTTGGCCACACCTGTCCTTAAATAAATTATCCTCTGTCCTCCTTGCTTGGGACTTGTTTGTACTCCTGCCTCCTAATGCCAAGCCGAACTCCTTGTGTCTTCACATTCTTTCTGCCTATGAGTGGTTCCCTCATCTTACTTCTAGAGTGTTGTCTTTTTTTACTCTCTCTATCTTCCTCTATTGTCCTGACCTCCTCCGTCACTATCTTCTCTGCCACTATTGTCACCACCTCCTCCTCTGTTACTATTGTTTCCTATAACTATCACCTCCTACTGTCAGAGGCACCTTCTTCAAAAGGATCGTGTCCTCCAACGTATTCCTCATCTTTGACATGTAATGTCCAGCTTCAGCTGCTTCGGAAAACATTTTCGGCAGAGGGTGCTGTGTATCGATGGCATCGAGTTGATGTCCCTCGAGGGCCTCCATCGACGCCAGCTACGCCACATACGCCGGCTGTTCCATCAATGTCGAGCGCCCCTCCTATGTCAGCGCCGATAGAGAAACCTTCGACGTCGTCGAAGCCTACAACTTTCAAACCTGGCGGTGTACGCTCCTCTTCCCAAAAAGGAGTTTTTCAAATCACTCACTTCAATTTTTGAAGAAGAGGAACACTCTGATGAGGAAGATGCTCCTTTTGGGTTACAATACAGTACACCCAATGTACCAGAGTGTTTCATATTGGAGGAGTCCAGAATCAAGGAAGTGTATAACTTACAATCTGCAAGTGGAGTAGCTAGTTCACCCAAACTGGAGTTTGGAATAACTGAGCCTGGCGAACATGCTGACGCATCATACAGGCAACTCATGTCGAAAGTAGTAGAATACATGGAATGGAGTAGGCCACCTCTCCCTTATGAACAAGATGATCTCACCGATATTATGGATTAGGGTCCTCAGACTGACCCTGTTTTGCCTTTTCATATGGCATTACAAAAAAGGGTGGCTACAAACTGTTCCAGAAGCCAATCGGGCAGTTAATAAGAATCTGACAGAAAAATAACGCCCCTCCAGTAGTGACCCTGACTACCTGTCGAAACACCACACTCTGGAGAGTCTGGCGGTGCAGGCGGCTACAGCTACTTCAAAACAAGCAGCGTACCCTACCATCCCTCCTGATAGGGATGACAAGTGTGTGGATGTATGGGCGAGAAAGGTATTTTCTGCAGGGAGCATGGCACTGAAATATGCCAACTCCACTTGTGCCCTTGCAAATTTTTCATATACTTTGTGGGATTTCTATGGCGGCAGAGCACATTCCCGAGGGGGAAGAAAGGGGTGGCTTCTTAGCTATTATTAAGGACGGCAAGGAAGCTAATTGTGAAGCACTTCAATCAGGATTGGATACTGCGGGTAGCATCAGCAGATCCATGGCTACCAGCACTGTTATGCACAGATTTGCGTGGTTGAGGAAGTCGGGTTTTTCACTGGATGTGCACTCTAGGCTTCTAAACATGCCTTTTTACTGGTCTCATCTTTTTGGCAACAAAGCTGACGAGAGCCTTGAGAAGTTGCAGACCTCAAAGGCTGCAGCCAAATCTTTAGGCGCCGCTGTTAGGCAACCTCGGCCTTTTCGTCCTAGTGGACAATCTTGCAGGGGTAGATCCTTTCGCTACTACTCCTCAGTTGGAAGGGCGAGAGGAATGGCCAGTCAAAGAGGCCACAGAAGATTTCCTCGTGGTGGATGAGGTAGAGGTGCTAAGCCAGCTCAAGCAGCAGCCTTCTTGCCATCGGCCTCTGCAGCAGCTGCCACAAAACCACTCTGAGGTCTTGAGTCACAGTTCACCAGTGGGGGGCAGACTATCTTTGCATCTGGAAGAATTGTGAGACATTACTTTGGATGCTTGGGCTTTGGAAACCATAGCCCACGGCTACTGCCTTCCTTTTATAAGAAGACCTCAGAACAATCCACTGGGGAACCGCTCTTTGAGGATTCCGGATCTGCTCCTTGTGCAGGAAATGTTAACCCTGCTAGAGAAAGGTACTCTAGAACCAGTACCTGTAGCAGAGAGGAACAAGGGATGTTACTATCTATATTTTTTGATCCCCAAAAAGGACGGCGTGCTGAGACCCATCTTGGACTTGAGATACTGGAACAAGTTCCTCGGGAAGGACAAGTTCAAGATGGTCACACTTTCTCAGATCCTTCAGGCCCTCCAATTTCAGGATTGGTTGCTGTCACTGGACCTTCAGGATGCTTATTTCAAATGGATTGTGTCCTCCAACGCATTCCTCATCTTTGACATGTAATGTCCACCTCTGTGCTGCTTCTGAATTTTTTTTTTCTTTCCGGCAGATGCTGCCCTGGGTCGATGGCATCGGGTCGATGTCCCTCGAAGGCCTCCGTCGACTGGTGACGTCATCAGATGTTATAAGTAGCACGCACAGCGCATGTAGCCTCAGTTCAATTTTTTTCGCAAACTTGTTTGCTTCGTTGAAAACTCGGCACGCCTCGTGCTTCCTGTGAAGTTGCGATTATGTCTTCATCTTCAACCCCGACAACCCCGAAGTCTGGATTTAAGAAGTGTCGGGATTGCGGCTCCAAGATGTCGCTTGCAGATCTGCATCGGACTTGCCACGATACGGACGACTGTTCGAAGTGTCAGTCGTTGACTGCAAGCCTTCCGGGAACGAAAGGGGAAACTGAAGGTAGGCAAGGTGTCCAAGCCCCGTAAATCCCGGCCTGCTGGGCTTTCGACCGATGAGTCGAGAGGTGACTCTCCTCGGAGGAAGAAGTCCAAGCGGTCACGTTCTAGGAGTGGTTCCCACCACTCGTCATCCTCATCAGGCATTTTAGGAAGCGGCATCATCGGTCACCGCCTTCCTCGTCGTCTTCGTCGAACGCCTCCCCAAAAAGGATGGTATGCCCGTCCAAGTCATCGACCCCGCTGGAGTGGGATGCTTTCTGGGTGGTGATGATGAAAATGTTTGATAAACATGGCACTGTTCCGCCTGCGCCTTCTGACGAAGCCGGCAAGGAACGTTCTCGGACGGATACTTGCGCGCCTTTGAGCCTGGGTAAATGGCATGAGAAACAAATATTTTGGATTGGGCTTGTCTACCGACCCTGTGTTGCCATTTCATATGGCTCTGCAAAAAAGGGTGGCTGGAAATTGGAGCACCCCGGAGGCTAATCCGGCGGTGAATAAGTCTCTGATGAAGAAATACCGCCCATCCAGTGCGATCCAGGCTACATGTCCACTCACCCCACTCCAGAGAGTTTGGTGGTCCAGGCAGCCACGACTACCTCAAAACAGACAGCGTACCCTACAATCCCTCCTGATAGGCATGATAAGCGTATGGATGGATGGGCAAGCATCTGCTGGGAGTATGGCGTTAAAATCAGACAACTCTACTTGTGCCTTAGCAAAGATTTCACACAATCTGGATTTGCATTTCGTTTGCGGCTGAGCATATTCCCGAAGGGGATGAAAGGGATGGCTTTCTGGCTATTGTTCAGGATGGCAAGCAGGCCATGTGTGAATCCCTTCAGTCTGGGTTGGATACTGCAGATAGTGTCAGCAGGTCCATGGCTACGAGCACTGTGATGCGCAGGTGTGCATGGTTGCAGAAGTCAAGGTTTGTCCCAGATGTGCAGGCTTGTCTTCTCAACATGCCCTTTGACGGGTCTCCTCTGTTTGGCAGCAAGGCTGACGCGAGCCTTGAGGAGAAGTTGCAGACCTCCAAAGTAGCTGCCAAATCTTTGGGCGGTGCTGTTAGACAATCTCAGCCTTTTTGTGCTAGGGGACAACAATGGAGGGGTGGATCCTTTAGCTTCTACTCCTCATTTGGAAGGACGAGAGGAATGGGCAGTCAAAGGGGGCAATGTAAGTTTCCTCATGGTGGACGGGGTAGAGGTGCCCAAGCCACTCAAGCAGCAGCCTCTTTGCCATCAGGCGCTGCCGATGGCGCTTAAAAACCGCTCTGAGGCCTTGAGTCATTGTTCACCGGTAGGGGGCAGGCTGTCTCAACAACTAGAAGAGTGGCGAGCCATTACTTCAGATGTGTGGGCTCTGGAAACAATAGCCCACGGCTACTGCCTACCTTTTCTACGAATGCCTTAACGACAATCCACCGGGGAAGCACTCTTTTAAGATTCCAGATCCGCTCCTTGTGCAGGCGATATTGACCCTGCTAGAGAAAGGCGCTATAGAACCAGTGCCTGTGGCGTAGAGGAAAAAGGGTTTGTATTCTTACGATGCTTAACAAGTTCCAAAGGAAGGGCAAGTTCAGTATGGTCACTCTTTCTCATATCCTTCAGGCCCTCCAGCTTCAGGATTGGTTGGTGTCATTGGACCTGCAGGATGCTTATTTTCATGTGCCGATCCATCTCAAGCACAGGAAATACCAGAGGTTCGCAGTTGGCGGCTGTTAGGCAGAAACCTGTGCAGTTCCCACTGGGACCACTGCAAAAGATTTAGGACTACAGGTGCTTGGCAGTAAACCCACTTGGTAGCAGTCTGTACCACACAGATTCACTTGGTAGCTGTGGCTGAGCAGTCAGACTTCCCTCAAGAAGAGTTAGGCAGTATACAGAGTATTCACAATAGGTCAAAAGAACACAATAGAACAAGTAAACACTGACCAGAGCTTGGTGTAAAAGAGATATAATTATTTATTTAAAACCACATCTAGAAATACACACAGGCACTAATAGTAAGCAATCCAAAAACACGGTCACTAAAAGATATACACTCCCTTAAAAGAATATTAGACAAGTCTTAAGTAAAGCCCCACTTATTTTCAGACAGCGGTGAGCGCTTACGCAGATGGCACTCTAATAATTCGTTTTAAAAAGGGAGAGAAAAGCAGAGTATAATTTGAAACAGGTCCCAACACTTTCACAAGAACATAACAAGAGAGGAAGGCAAAGTAAAACCGTGAAGTTAGAGTTCAGAGGGCCCGATCCACTTTCAGAGGATCAGAACGAAATGTGTCCAAGGTCACACGGTTGAAGTGCACAAAAGTCTTGAAAAGGTTCAGAAAGGAGTTGGACCAAAGAAAGAGACCAGTTAGAGGGTCAAGGCAGCCAGCCCAGTCCAGAAGGTTAAGGGATTATTATTACCTTGTAGCAATCTTTAGAAAGGGAGGCCTGGCGGACACGGTACCTTAAAGTGGTGAGAATACTCCAGCGGGGGCAGTTGTTCCTGGCAGCGGATGCAAGTCGGTGCTTCGTCCGGGGGAAGAGAAGATCGTCGGGGAGGAAGACAGGAGTCTGTTGCACTGCCAGGGAAGAAACCAGCCGCTGAGTTTCTGTAACGCTCACCTGATTCCCGTAGAGGCGCCGGTCTTGACTGGGCGTATACCGAATCTTCAAAGGTGATGTGTAACACACGGCTGGCTCTTTGGGCTGGACCTCTGTGCACTGTATGTCTGACTCGAAGGGTAAGATGTCTTAGGTAAGTGAACGCTGTGCTCTCCATCTGCCTCGGGGCAGGGTGCTGTAACCATTTTCTTCACTGGATAAGGGGAGCAGGCCTCTTGACTTCAGAGGACTGCTGTCCGTCGTTTACTGCACGAACGGTAAGTTTCGAGTAATTCTAATGTCTTTAAAGTCTTTAGTAATGATGTCTCTTGTTTTGCAGGGTTCCGGCGATGGCGGATGACGGGCTGAAGTGAGTTGAAGATGGAGCCCGTGTGATGAATAGAAGCGCCTGGAAGCACGTAAGTAAGCGCTTGTTGCCTGCTTCACGATGCGCTTTAACTGTCTTTTTATTTTGCAGGTACAAGTTCGGAGCGGCTGCAGGGTGCCGGAATACCCACTGGGTTAGATGTGGAAAGGAGTAATGGCACGTGAGTATTAAAGTTCCCCAATGTCTTAAAACGCACCTTGTTTTGTCTTTCAGATGCAGGAATGCAGCGCCGAAGGCCTCCGGAGCGTGCAAAGAGTTGGTAAGATTTTGTCTTTCAGATGCCGGAATGCAGTGTGAAGACCTCCAGAGCGCACGAAGAGTAGGTAAGCCTTTGTCTTTCAGATGCCGGAATGCAGCGCGAGGCGTTGGTGACAGCCGATGGACCAGGTAAGTGAAGAGCTGTCACTGAAGACCGTAATGCTAACCTGTTCTTTCTTGTCTTTATAGGTGTTGCTGAAGACTGGATTCAGGATGGTAAGCCTTTTTTCCTTAGGCCCAGGATCAGATGCAGAAGACACGATGAGCGTTCTGCTGCAGAGGATGCAGAATAACGCAAAGCAAGATTCATCCATCGGGTGTGGTTTAAATAGCCTCCTGTAGTGCTTAGGTGTCTCCTTCCACAGCCACGCCTAGGTAAGAAAAGAGTTCCTGCTTTCCAGAAGAGTTCCAGTGTTCTGAATCTAGGGAGTGGCTACTGCCCCACCCAACAGGAAAAGTAGTTCCAAACAGAAGAGAATCAGAGGCTCAACTGGCAGGCAAGTAAGCAGCATGGTCTGCTGCAGGTAAGTCCACCCAAGCATTATGAGCCCGGCGCTTCCAGCGCTGGGACTGGGCATATTTATGAGCCTGGTGCCACTGGCGCCAGGACTGGGTCCAAAAGGTCCCAATTGGGACTGGTTGGCACTCGGAACCTGGGTTATGGATCTGCTTCCAAGGGAGTTGGGAAAACCCTGACCTTTTGGAAGCAGAGATCATGACAGTTTCTCAGGTAAAAGGAGCGGTCCTTTAATTCGCGGTCCAGTGGTAAGTGGCTATCCGGTTGCCGGGGTGCTTGGCACGGGCAATTCGACCACAAGGCGGTTTGGGGTGCGAAGAAAGAAGGTAAACTGGTTGTGCCCACCAGTCAGGGGAAGAAGCCTCTCCAGCCGGGAGATCTTCTCTGTCGTCGGGAAGTGGTGAGTCGGTTCCGCAGGGCTCCACCGGTGGTGTCGGTGTGGTAGGTCGGCTCAGCTTCTCCCTTGTCGGATTCTCAGGTCCTGTGGCGACTTCTGAAGTTCCAGTCCCCAAAGCCCTGCTTTTATGCAGCACACCCCCATTCACTCAGCCTAGCTTGGGCCAATCACACAATAGTGCGACTTGAGTTACCAAGGTAACTCAGTCCAGGGTGCCTAAACCCCCTCCCACGCCCCCTGTGGTACCCAGACAGAGTGGCACCACTTTTGGAGGCTTCTGTGGAGAAGCCCGCCAAAAAGTGGAACAAAGGGCTCGACTTGGGTTGGAGTCACAGAAGAGAACACAAACGCCATTTTAGAATCGAGTCCTGGCAAAAAATACCAATCGGCGAATTCATATTAAATAAATAAACCGGCGGTATGTTCGAGGCTATGAGAATTAAATAATTAAAGTTGGTAGCCTCGAACAATGGGAAAATCCCATAGGGAAATATTCGCGGTCGAATATAAAAAGTAGTATCCACTGCCCCCAGCCAAAACTCGATCAGGGGGGACGGAGACGTGCCCCCTCGACTAACAGACCCCGGGCAATTCGTTTCCACAATATGATGGTTTGTACTGGTTTCTGTTAATAATTTGGGACTAGTAAAGCCAATGGTGACTCTACTTGCCCTGGGAGACAGTAGTCAGTCCCAGGGTATGGAGTCTATGGTGGGGTGTCACTATGACACCCCTGTGTCACTGCACGGAGGGTGCTGTGTAACACACATAGGAAAAACACATGAGACCCTATGGAGTAAAGGACCCCATAGCCCATAAAACACATTAACAGTCAAAGGAACACCATAAATCATGTCCAGGAGTGGGAGAAAAAGAGTCTCACTCTTGGCAGGAGAAAAAAAACAAACTCCAGAAATCCAGCAAAGCTGCTGGGGGACTCACTAGGTTAGGAAATTCAGCCTAAAGAGAGAATTCTCCCTAACAGCGGCTCGCATCAGTTTCGGTCCTGCCATTCTGTTTGACCTCCGCCCGAAGGCCTTCACCAAGCTCATGGTGCTGGTGGCAGCGGATCTCGGGAGAGGAGGGATTCACGTCTACCCCAACCTGGACAATTGACTGATCAGGGCGCGTTCTCCCGAACAAGCCTTGTATCATCTCAACGTCACCTGCCACTCCCTTCACAAACTGGGCTTCTCCCTCAATTTCAAGAAGTCACATATGACACCTTCCCAACAGCTCCAGTACATCGGGCTGTACGGGACACGTCCTTGGGGATGGCTCAACACATTCTCCAGATGGTCACCAAATTTCAACATGCCCAGAGTCTTTCGGCTTTCGAATTCTTAAGGTTGCTCGGCCTCATGGCATCCTGCCAGAGGCCCGACTGAGGATGAGATCCTTTCAATGGATACTCCGGATGCAATGGTCTCAATTCTCAGGCAAGCTGTTGGATCTCCTTCGGATTCCGATCCGGGTCTCACAGGTTCTTCTGTGGTGGGCCTGCGAAGGAAATCGCATGAAAGGAGAACCTTTTTGGCAGCCATGGCCAGAGGTAACTGTAGTGACGGATGCTTCCCTCACATGGTGGGGAGCTCACGCCAACAATCTGACCATCAGCAGTCGTTGGTCTCTATCGGAGTCCAAACTACACATCAATCTTTTGGAGCTGAGAGCAATCAGGTTAGCACTGAAGGCTTTTCTGCCATCTGTATGGGGGAAGAACGTCCGGATAATGACAGACAACAAGGTGGCCATGCATTACCTCAACAAAGAGGTGTATAGGGTCGCTTCCACTGTGCAGAGAGGTGATGCAGCCCTGGTTCTGGGCAATCCAAGAAGGAATATCCCTAGTGGCTGTACATCTAGCCGGAGAGGAGAACACAGCAGCGGATGCTCTGAGCAAACAGAGCGCGGTCTCCCGCGAGTGGGAGATAGATGAGGAAGTCCTTCAAGAGGTCTTCGCCCTTTGGGGAACCCCACAGGTAGATCTGTTTGTGACTGATGCCAACCGGAAGTGAGAGCGGTACTGCTCAAGGGAATTTCCTCTGAGAGGAGCTCTAGGAGACGCGTTTGTCGTGGATTGGTCATTCTCGCTTCTGTACGCGTTTCCTCCGATCCCTGTCATTCCTCAAGTTCTAAGGAGGTTACAGAGGTTAGGGACCCACATGATCCTCATTTCTCCGGATTGGGCCAGGAGAGCATGGTATCCGGACCTTCTAGAAATATCCATCTTTCCTCCTATGTGTCTTCCCCAAAGAGAAGATCTTCTCTTGCGAGAGGAAGGTCGGGTTCTCCATCCAGAGGTCAAGAATTTCAACCTTCACGCATGGTTTCTGAAAGGTTCCGATATAAGGATTGGAACCTCCTGGATGATGTAATGGAGGTGTTGCTTTCGGCCAGACGTCCAGCAACAAAGTCCCTGTACCGTTGCCGTAAGTTTTGCAACTGGTGCAGAGGACAGAATGTAGATCCTTTTCAGTGTTCAATTCCATAGGTTATCTCCTTTTCGCTTTCTTTAGCACACTGGAGTCTTCAGGTGGGAACCATTAAAGGTTACTTGGCAGCGCTGCCCCTATTTAGGCGCTAATCCGAAGAATGTTCTTATTTTAAGATCCCACTATTCACTCAGTTTCTAAAAGGACTCACAAATGTTTTCCCACCATCACCCTTTCATGTGCTGGTTTGGGACCATAACCTGGTCTTAAAGTTTTTGATTGGTGCTCCGTTTGAACCGCTGCACTCCTGTCCATTGACGTTGTTAATCTTTAACTGTTTTCTTGATTGCGATAACATCTGCTCAAAGAATGAGCGAGCTGCAGCCACCCTTTACTATTTCCTACAAGGACAGAGTTGTATTGATGGTACGTCCTTCCTTCCTACCTAAGGTAGTTTCTGACTTTCATTTAAGTCAAAAGGTTGTGCTACCCGCCTTCTATCCTCTTCCGCATCCTAGTAAGGAAGAGGAACAACTACATAGGTTGGATCCGAGGAGAGCGTTAAGCTTCTACCTTTCCAGACTGTCCAGAGTCAGAGCACACAACCAGCTATTTGTGGTGTACACGGCTCACAGATTGGGCGAGGCTGTTTCTAAGCAGAGCTTGCCTAGGTGGATCATCCTCACTATTTCTGAATGCTATAGACCGGCTGGCAAAGACCCGCCTGTTACGCTCACATGGCTCCCACAGGGGCGTCGGTCGGACCCGGACAGCTGCGGTCTCCACCCACGTGATGCGTAGTGCAGCGATGACTGACTGGATCTACCCTCCTAATCTTGTCTGCTTAACCCGTAGAAATATTCTCCTGCAAGTGGAGAGATGGATTTAGCCACTTATGGATTCAAGTGATGGCACCCCCATAGTCCTCCCCAACTAATCACCTCCGAAATGCCCTCACAGCAATCTCACCTTATATTCTTGAAAGATGAGCTCTCCACCCTGCGTGGATTTGCAGCGGCGCGTCGATATGACCTTGTCCCTTTCTTTCCTCTTTGTTTTAGGAGCTCCGGATTTGAGGCGGGCGTGGCAGAAGACTGGATGCATGCTGCAGGCACGGTGAGTGTTATGCTGCTGGATGCAGAATAACGCGAAGCGTGTGTTGCTGGTCGGGTATGGTTTAAATAGCCTCAAAAATAGTCCCAGGTAAGAAGTCCCTAGAACCACACCCGAGTAAAAAATAGTCCCTGTAGAAAAATAGTCCCTTTCAGGCTTCATGTTGGATTGGAGTCATTTGCAGCATGGTCTGCCTGAAGTAAGTAATGACTATGAGCCTGGCTCCTTAGGCGCCAGGACTGAACCCAGATAGCCCCTAGCCGGGGCTGCTGAGGTTTTATTAAATGTCTAGATGCCTGCTCCCGGGGCTGATGGGCTTGGTCCAGATGTCTGGGGGTAGGCATCATGACAGCACCCCCCAACCCCCCAAGGGCCCTCCTAAAGTTGTTCTTCCCCTGAGCCCTGGTTTGTCTGGGAAGTTCCGATGGAATCTTTTCACCAACCGAGGTGTATGGACGTGGTCACTAGGTTCCCATGACCTTTCTTGTGGTCCGTAGCCCTTCCAATCGATTAAATAAAAAAGTTTTGATTTAACCATCTTGGAGTCCAGGATATTTTTTACCTCAAATTCAGGTTCTCCATCTATCAAGATGGGGTCGGGTGGTTTGGTTAATCTTGTTCCAGGTTGAACTGGTTTTAAAAGTGAAACATGAAAGACAGGATGAATGCGCATATTAGAGGGTAATTCCAATTTGACGGCTACCGGGTTGATAATGGCCTTAATAGTGTAAGGTCCCAAATATCTAGGGTTAAAAGTCCCCTTCAGAGGTATGTGTTTTGTAGCCAGCCAAACTTGATCCCCAATCTGGTATTGTGGAGTTTCACTTCTATGTTGATCAGCATTTTTCTTATATTTCTCTTTTGCTTGTTTCAAATGTTCTGTTGCCTCTTTAAAGGCTTGTGTAATAGTAGAATGCAAATGACTAACTGCAGGCATTTCTAAATGCTGAGGCAAATCTAGTTCTGAGGTTGGAGGGTGATGTCCATATATGGTATAAAAGGGGCTTTGTCCGGTTCCTGAATGTACAGAGTTATTGTATGCATACTCGGAAATCCATAAAATATCTTTCCAATTACTTTCGGTCTGGTGTAGCATGCAACGTAGGTACTGTTCAATGGTCTGGTTGGTCCTCTCCGTCTGACCATCGGTCTGGGGATGGTGACTGGTTGATAACCTCACGTAGATTTGCGCCAGTTGACAACATTTCTTCCAAAAATGTGAAATGAATTGACTACCTTGGTCAGAGACCAATACGGAAGGAAATCTGTGTATTCGAACAATGTTTTCGAGGAACTCCTTGGCCAGAATTGAAGCAGAAGGTAATCCCTTTAGAGGAATAAAGTGGGCCATCTTGGAAAAAAGATCCACAACTAGAATGGTGTTAAATCCATTACATGGAGGTAGATCTGTAATAAAGTCTAACGATAAGGTGTGCCATGGTGTAGGTGGAATATCCAAAGGTTGTAAGAGGCCAGCTGTTTTTTTCTTCTGACTTTTGTTTTGGGCGCAAATGCCACAAGACATTACAAATGACTTTACGTCTTTTCGCCAGGTGGGCCACCAGAATTGTCTCTTAATTTTAGCTTCAGTTTTTGCGATACCTGGCTGTCCTTCCATCAGGGTGTCATGATAATTGGAGATGACTAGTTCTTGTAGTTCCTGGTGTGTTAGAAATAGTCGCCCTTGATAATGAGGTAGGTCATTGATGACTGAGTAGTCCGGGCCTTTCTTCACCCAGTCCTGCAGGGCTGTTGGATCGAAGAGTTGTTGGATCTTTACTTGAATATCCTCTAGTGTCTGTAGAGTGGTTATGCCATGAATTCTTTGTTCTGAAATTATAGGCACCGGTTCCGGGTTCGCATATGCTTCTCCTATCCCTATTTGGGATAAGGCATCTGCCTTGCCATTTTTACAACCTGGTCGATAAGTGATCACGAAATCGAACTCGGCAAAGAACAATGCCCATCGAAGTTGACGCGACGATTGGGCCTTGGCTGTTTTTAAATACTGCAAGTTCCGGTGATCGGTGATTACCGTAATGGTATGCCTGGCACCGAGAAGATAATGCCGCCAAGCCTTGAAGGCGGATTTGATGGCTAATAATTCTTTATCGGTAACCGCATAGTTTAACTCGGGTGCCGAGAATTTTCTGGACCAAAATGCTACTGGGTGAAGTTGACCTGTTTCAGGATCCTTCTGGGACAGGACAGCTCCCATGGCTAAACTGGATGCATCAGTTTCAACTATGTATGGAAGTTCGGGGCATGGATGCTTTAAGACAGGTGCAGACGTGAATTTCGCTTTCAGCTCTTGGAAGGCCTTTTCAGCTTCTTCGGTCCACAAGAAGCGTTTGTCTTTTCGCAAAAGTGCTGTGATAGGGTGTACAACATGTGAGAAATCCGGAATGAATCTGCAGTAGAAATTAGCAAATCCGAGCATGCTTTGTACCCCTTTAACTGAACTGGGTGATGGCCACTTGAGGATTGCGTCCACCTTTCGAGAGTCCATTCGGACTCCTTTTGGAGTCAGGATAAATCCAAGGAATTCAACTTCCGTAGCATGAAAAACGCATTTTTCCAATTTTGCATATAACTTGTGCTGGCATAGTTTCTCAAGGACTGCACGAACGTGCTTCACATGGTCTGATTCTGAAGAGGAGTACACTAGAATATTGTCTATGTATACAACAACACAGACGTCAATGAGTTCACGAAGGACATCGTTCATAAAATACTGGAAGGCTGCTGGTGAATTGCACAACCCGAAGGGCATCACCTGGTATTCGAATAACCCGTACTTAGTGCGAAAAGCAGTCTTCCATTCATCGCCTTTCTTTACACGTACCAGATGATATGCCCCTCGGAGATCTAATTTAGTGTAGATGCAAGCATCCTTTACTTGGTCTAGTAATTCAGGGATCAGAGGCAATGGGTATTGGTTCTTAACCGTGATCTGATTTAATGCGTGGTAGTCTATGCACGTTCTGAGGTCACCTTCCTTTTTAGGCACGAAGAACAAAGCTGAAGAAGCAGGGGACTTGGATGGACGAATGAAGCCATTAGCAAGGTATTGGTCCAAGTATTGTCGTAGGTGAAGGTTTTCGGGTTCCATAAGGGCGTAGATCCTACTACATGGAGGTTGTGCACCGGGTATGAGATCGATTTGACAATCGTATGATCTGTGAGGTGGTAGGGTGTTTGCCTGTTCCTTTTGGAAAACATCCTGGAATTCTTGATATTCCTGAGGTAACGGCACGACTGGAGTAGCAACTGTGGCCAGGCCTTGGTTCAAGGGTTTTTTGGGTAACAAGTATGTGCACAATCCGGGAAGGTTATTCTCTTCTCTCGCCAATCAATACAAGGATTATGTGTTTCCAACCAAGGTATCCCCAGTATTATTTGGAACTGCGGGGCTTTGATTAAATCAAACACAATAGTCTCTCGATGCCCATCCTGACCCAATAGTGTCATCTCTGCGGTGGAATGAGTTACAGGCCCAGAGGCAATTTCAGTTCCATCGACTGTGGTGATGACATCCGAAGTGCTCTTTTTGCAGAGAAATAGATTTATCCTAGAAGCCAACTCGTCCACATAGTTTCCTATGGCCCCGCTATCAATGTATGCCCTCACTGCGTGCATATATGATGGCTGCCTTTCTATAAGGACCATTGGTATGATGAAGTGCGAGGTCTGAGTATCCTTCTTCCAGCTCGGCAAGCGGACCTCTACGCTTGTCGGGCGTGGTCGTTTCCCGAATCAGGCTCTGTCTGATTTTTATCAGTAACTCTGACTACTTTTATAGGGCAATCCCGTAGAAAATGTCCTGTGGCCCCACAGTACAGACACACTTGCATCTGCCGTCTTCTTTCTCTTTCCTTTTGAGTTAAGGGTCCCTTGACCCCCCTGATCTGCATCGGTTCTGATACATCTGTTCCTTTGAGGGTAACATTGGGTTTAACCAATACCCGATCCTCGAACTTAGCTCGATCAGCCTTTCTATTCTGAAGTCGGTGGTCTAACTGGACCACTAAGTCTATATATTCTGCACAATCCTGAGGTGGGTTCACAACGTGGGCCAAAACGTCTTTGAGTTCACACAGAGGTTCACGATGAAATAATGTAATTCGTTTTACCTCTGGCCATCCGGTTTCCACCACTAACCTTTTGAAAGTGGCGTTATAGGTTAGTAGATCCTGATTACCTTGTCGTAATGATAAAAGTTTGTTATCCAAGGCATGTCCCTGTGAAAGTCTGGCAAATAGTCTTTCCATGTTCAATTGAAAACCTTGAAAATCCCGAAGAAGAGGGTCATCCTGGTTAACTAATGGAATTGACCAATCTGCTGCACTGCCACTAAGATATGATAGTACAAAGGCTACTTTGGTTTGGTCGTTCGGAAAAGCTCTAGGTCTGCATAAAAAGTGCAAGCGGCATTGGTTCATAAACACGACAAACTTTTTTGGGCCCCCAGCAAAACGTTCGGGTGGAGCTAAAGGAATGCTCCCTGGTAGAACCACTTGCACAGGATTGCTCGATGAAACAGGAGTTGGATTCCCCCCCGAGTCCAGGTAATGGTGTTTGCCCAGCTGGGTTTTGCAGTAATTGTCTAGCAAGATCATCAGTGCGCTCCTTTGACACAATCAGTTCTCTCCTGAAGGCATTAGTCTCTTGGCGCTCGGAGTGCACTTCTGCCCTAAGTTCCCCTAACAATAGGGCTAGTTGGTCGGTTTCTGAGGTTTCCATAACGCCCAGGTGGGGATTTGTAGATAGGCTTCGCGTTCTGTTACGCTCACCTGGCTCCCACAGGGGCGTCGGTCGGACCCGGACAGCTGCGGTCTCCACCAATGTGATGCGTAGTGCAGCGATGACTGACTGGATCTGCCCTCCTAATCTTGTCTGCTTAACCCGTAGAAATATTCTCCTGCAAGTGGAGAGATGGATTTAGCCACTTGTGGATTCAAGTGATGGCACCCCCACAGTCCTCCCTAACTAATCACCTCCGAAATGCCCTCACAGCAATCTCACCTTATATTCTTGAAAGATGAGCTCTCCATCCTGCGTGGATTTGCAGGGGCGCGTCGATTCCAGTTACTTCACTGGTTTGACGTCTCGGGAGAGTTCCGGAGAGTATTGACTCTGAGGTTCCTGATGAGGACAAGTAAGTATTAAGTTCATAGAGTTCAATATGTCCGATGTTCACTCTTGTTCCCCCCTTCCTTTCTTGTCTTGCAGCTGGCTCGTGAAAAGATGCTCTTGTGGCAGCTGGTGGCGCTCAGGTAATAGTCTGTATTACCCGGCGCTGTCCGATAAATGTTGCACGAGGAAAACGTGTTGTTTTTTCTCTCTTTACAGATGCGGCACGTGAAAATATGGAGAGTCGCAAAAGGATGCCTCCGGTGGTAAATCAGGTAAGTCTATGGTGGTAAGAATTATATTTGTTGGTTCCTTCGGCTCACCTGGTGGTTTTCTTTTGTCTCCTAGGTGCCGAAGTTCGGGAAGAAATGATGGAGGCAGCGCCGACCCGAAGGATGCTGTGAAGACTGGGGAGTATGGCGCGGCGCTGCAGCTGGAGGTGCGGCGCGTGCAGGATTGATGTTCTTTACAGGTCCGGAGACAAGATGGATCCAGAATCAGGTGTGGAATGGAAATAAGTTTGTTTTCTAACCTTGACGCTTTCTTTCCTCTTTGTTTTAGGAGCTCTGGATTCGAGGCGGGCGTGGCAGACGACTGGATGCAGGCACGGTGAGTGTTACGCTGCTGAATGCAGAATAACGTGAAGCGTGTGTTGCTGGTCGGGTGTGGTTCAAATAGCCTCAAAAGTAGTCCCAGGTAAGAAGTCCCTAGAACCACACCCGATTAAAAAATAGTCCCTGTAGAAAAATAGTCCCTTTCAGGCTTAATGTTGGATTGGAGTCATTTGCAGCATGGTCTGCCTGAGGTAAGGAATGACTTTGAGCCTGGCGCCTTAGGCGCCAGGACTGATTCCTACTATGAACCTGGTGCCTAAGGCGCCAGGACTGAACCCAGATAGCCCCTAGCCGGGGCTGCTGAGGTTTTATTAAATGTCTAAATGCCTGCTCATGGGGCTGATGGGCTTGGTCCGGATGCCTGGGGGTAGGCATCATGACCGCCTGAGGGCTTGATGGCTCATTCCACCAGGGGCATTGCTACATCCACAGATTTACAGAGGGGTGTACCGGTAAAGAACATCTATGATGTTGCTACATGGTCTTCCATACACACGTTTGTTAAGCATTATTCCCTGGATACTTCGCATATTCAGGATGTTGCCTTTGGGAAGGCTGTCCTTTACTCTGCCATTTAATTGGGTATATCTAAATTCTTTTCCCTCCTCCAGTATTGGATACTGGTTTGGGAATCTGTGAATGATGAGGAATAGGTTGGAGGACACAATCCATTCGAAGAACAAGTTACTTACCAACTGGTAACGTTCTTTCCACTGGATATTCCTCCAACGTATTCCTCATCACCCTCCAACCAACCCCTCTGAAGAATTTCGCATGCCATTACAGCTTTCGTTCCAACAAGGCTAAATGCAGTCAGAGCTGTATGGTGGGCACATAGCCTTCATGATGAGAGGGGGAAAAAACACGAACTGAGGCTACTGGAGCCGTGCATGCTACTTATAACATCTGATGACGTCACCCTTGACGGAGGCATTCGAGGGACATCGACCTGACGCCATTGATGTAGGGCTCCCTCTACCAAAAAAAAAATAATAATAATTTCCAAAGCAGCACAGCTGTGGACATTACATGTCAAAGATGAGGAATACGTTGGAGAAACATCCATTCGAAAGAAGGTTACCAGTTGGTAAGTAACTTGTTCTTCCATGTGCCAATCTCAAGCACAGAAAATACCTGAGGTTTGCAGGTTTGCAGTTGGCAGTTGTCATTATCAATTTTGAGTTCTGCCTGTCTGGCTGACCTCCGCCCGAGGGTTTTCACCAAACTGATGGCGGTAGTGGCAGCAAATTCCACGAGAGGGGGGATTCACGTATACCCCTACCTGGACGATTGGCTGATCAGGGTGCGTTCTCCCGAACAAGCCCTAGATCATCTCAAAGTCACCTGCCACTCTCTGCATAGACTGGGCTTCTACCACAATTACAAGAAGTCCCATATGACACCTTCCCAAAAGCTCCAGTACATCGGAGCTGTGCTAGATGCATCTTTGGGAAAGAGCTCGCCACCCGAGGAGAGTGCTCAAGACATTCTTCAGATGGTGACCAAATCTCAGAGTGCCCAGAGTCTTCCAGCCTTTGATTTTTTTTGAGGTTGCTCGGCCTCATGGCATCCTGCAATTTTCTGGTGCCAGAGGCCCACCTGAGAATGAGATTCCTTCAATGGGCTCTCAAAACACAATGGTCTCAATTCTCAGGAAAAATGTCGGAACAACTTCAGATTCCAGCCAGAGTCTCACAGGATCTTCTGTGGTGGGCCTGCGAGGAAAATATTCTGAATGGAGAGCCTTACCATGGCCGGAGATTACAGTAGTGACAGACAATTCTCTCACGGGGTGGGGAGCACACGCCAACGATCTGACAATCAGCGGCCGTTGGTCTCCATCGGAGTCCAAACTACACATCAATCTTTTGGAGCTGAGAGCAATCAGACTAGCGCTGAAGGCTTTTCTGCCTTCTGTACGGGGAAAGAATGTCCTAATAATGACGGACAACACAGTGGCCATGTACTACCTCAACAAGAAAGGAGGTGTAGGGTCACTATCACTGTGCGGAGAATCATTGGAGCTCTGGTACTGGGCAATTCAAGAAGGAATCTCCCTATCAGTGGTTCACCTAGCCGGAGAGGAGAACATAGCGGTAGATGCTCTGAGCAGGCAGAGCAGTCTCCATCAAGTGGGAACTAGTTCAGGAAGTCCTTCAAGAGATCTTGACCCTTTGGGGAACCCCACAAGTGGATCTGTTTGCGACCGAGGTCAACCGGAAGTGCAAAGCGTACTGCTCCAGGGAATTTCCTCCAAGAGGCGCTTTAGGAGACGCGTTCATGGTGGACTGGGAGTTTCACTCCTGTGCACGTTTCCTCCAGTCCCTGTCATTCCTCATGTAATCAGGAGGTTGAGAAAGTTCAGGAAACTCATGATCCTAATTGCCCCAGATTGGGCCAGGAGAACGTGCTACCCCCAAACCTTCTGGACATGCCCATTTGTCCTCCAATACGTCTTCCACAAAGAGAGGACCCTTTCTCTCAAGAGGAAGGTCGGGTTCTCCATCCAGAGGTCAACACTCTGAACCTTCACGTTTGGGTTCTAAAAGGCTCATATATAAGGATTCAGACCTTCTGGATTACATTATGGAGGTGTTGCTTTCGGCTAGAAGACCAGCAACAAAATCTTTGTACCATTGCCATTGGAACAAGTTCTGGAACTGGTGCAAGGAAAAAATGTAGATCCTTTTCTATGTAAAACACTGGATGTTTTATCTTTCCTTCTATCCTTAGCCAATCTGGGGCTCCAGATTGGTACCATTAAAGGCTACTTGACGGCGCTGTCCATATTTAAGCATTCATCAGAGGAATGTTGGTATTTCAAAATTCCACTGGTGACTCAATTTCTGGAAGGGCTCACTAATGTGTACCCTCCATCTTCTTTCCAGGTTCCGGTTTGGGACCTAAATCTGGTTTTAAAGTTCCTAATGTGTGCTCCCTTTGAACCCCTGCACACATGTCCTCTAAGGTTATTAACCTTTAAAACCATTTTATTGGTAGCTCTCACATCAGCCCGCAGAGTGAGCGAGTTGCAGACACTGTCAGTCAAGCCACCCTTTGCCAACTTCCACAAAGACAAAGTTGTTTTGAAGGTCAAACCTTCCTTTTAGCCCAAAATAGTTTTGGATTTTCATTTGAACCAGAAAATTATTCTGCCTTCCTTCTATACTTCACCTCACCCTGGTAAGGAGGAGGAAAGGCTTCATATGTTAGATCCTAGAAGAACGTTAAGCTTTTACTTTTCGAGAACATCCAAAATACGGTTTGATGATCAGTATACAGGACACAAACTAGGTCAGGCTGTTACCAAACAAACCTTATCTAGGAGGATAAGTTTGGCAATTTCAGAGTGATGCAGGCTGGCAGGGAAAGACCCTCCTGAAGGTTTGTGAGCTCAGTCCACCGGGGGCAGGGCTACAACTACAGCCCTTCAAAGGGGTGTTCCTATTAGAAACATCTGTGAAGCTGCAACGTGGTCTTCCATCCACACCTTTACAAAACATTATTGCCTGTTTTCTTCCCATGGTCAGGATGGGGTTTTTGGCAAGTGGCTCTCTGCTCTGTGCCTGAAAATGTATAGATTCTAATTCTACACCCTCCTCCAAACATAATACTGCTTTGGGAGTCTGTCAAAGATGAGGAATACATTGGAGGACACAATCTATTGGAAGGACAAGTTACTTGCCCCCGGTAACGTTCTTTCAACTGGATGTTCCTCCAACGTATTCCTCATCGCCCTCCCAACCTATCCCTCAGTAGAATTTCCTGTGCTATTACAGCTTCCGTTCTATCAAGGCCGAGTACGGTCACTCCTGTATTAACGGGTATCTCTTCTGCAAGAGGTGGAAAAACAGAACTGAAGCCAACGGGCGCTGTGCCTGCTATACATGCCCTTCCATGACATCACCTCTGATGGAGGCACTCGATGCCATTGACACACAGCGCCCTCTGCCGAAAAGGTTTGCTGAAGATGGACATTACATGTCAAAGATGAGGAATAAGTTGGATGAACATCCAGTCGAAAGAACGTTACCAGGGGTAAGTAACTTGTTCTTCTCTGTAACTACCACTTCCTCCTCTATCTTCTTATTGCTCCTCATATTGCTCATCAACTGCCTGCCATAACCTTCTCTAACAAACCCCACATGCTGGCTGTGATCCTTGTTTTTTGTAGTGTTCTCCCTTGGCTTGGCTGCTAGCTAGGGGCTGCACCTGTGTGTGGCAATTCGGACAGGGTTGGTATTGTATCCTGCTGCTGGGTGTGTCTCACTTTGGGCATGGGGCTGGACTAAGCCTTTAGTTGACCTGCCTGACATATTTTACTCCGCCCTCCCAGTACTTTTCTAGTGTTGCTTGTAAGAACCCAGTTCTCCAGTTGTCCCAGCATTGTAATTACAAATTAAAAAAAACTCTTGGTAAGCTTTCCAAATCCTTTTTTTGTTCAGAAAATGCTGGTTCGTAGTTAAATTGCAACATTGTTCCCTCAGCCATTAGACAATTAATTGTTAACCTTATTTCATGCATGGTTAACTTCACTGCTGGAAAGCAGCAAACTGGCAACATTATATCATGTGCAGGCTCTGAACAGTGAGCTTGCAACATTGTATCTAGAGCGGGTCTCCGAGTCCAGAGCTTGCAAAGTCTCTTCAGGGCCGTGAAATGACTTCCCAGACACTGACGAGAAATTGAAACAGCATCTGGACAAGTGCTACTTACGTTACCTGTATGAAATGGATTAGGGTGGAAACTAAGTATTTGTTTCCCTGTGCTGGCACTCTGAATCTGCTTAGAGCGAGATTGATGCTCTTATTTGGGAAGGGGGTGCACTCATGGTGGTTCTGTGGCTATCCCTTGCCATGTGCCGAAAACATACGACAAATGGCCAGACAATCCTACCCATACCTCTGCTGGACCCGGTTCCCTCTCACTGAGTCACCACCACTGTGATCACTAGTGTCAGACAGGAACCATCATCACAGTGGGCATATCCTTTATAAAGTTTGAGCCTAGCTGGGTAGCAAAGGAACACTCTTCATAGTGGACACAGTGGGATTTATAGGTAGGGTGCAGGGATAGCTGGAATGGGTAGCAAGACCAGTAAGGTTCAGGGGAACATTCAGCAATTTGCGATATGTTCTTTAAAGATTTTAGGGTCTTCTGGTCCTTGCTGAAGTGTGGGATGGTGGGGGCTAGTGTTATCTGTATTGGTAACTTGTACCAGAAATGGGGTGCACTGCAGGAAAAGGCCTATTTACAATGTTTCCCCTTTTGCAGTTCTTTCAGTCTGGTGATGTTGTGGATTCTAGTGGTGTGTTGGCCTCCAGAGATGGTGAATTCCTCGGCCAGGTTGAGTGGTGTGTTGGTTGACTGGTTTGTAGGTGTTGCAGGTTGTCTTGAACATGAATCATTTCAAATAACTATTGGTTAGCCCCAAAAAGAATGTCTAAGCCAATATCTTTACTACACTGAACCTGGTTAGGTTAATAGAGTTAAATGGCTTCCTTTCTTCCAACAAACCTAGGAGTAGAATGTGATCACTGATGCATGTGCCTTTGCTGGGATACTGGGTTTGTCAATATTTGGATGCTCTGCTTGGTCGATTGACAACATACATTGTGCAACATTATGAAAATGGCTGTTTTGAATTGGCCTTGGATGTTACATTTTGTTAGCCACTTTTGTTCACTGGACCAAGAGAATGTGATGGCTGAAGCAGCTGACCACAGCGCATGTGAAGATAAGTTTAAAAAAAAAAGTTTGTGTGTGTGTAGGCACACATGTGTGACTGAGCACGCATATGTGTGCATGGCTGAGTGTGTGACTGTTTAGAAGTGCATGGGAGAATATTAAACAGCGGGAGAGGGACATGTTTGGTGCACCAGTATTACTCAATTGAAACACAGTGACTTTGCTGATATTTACTGTGGGCACACCATCTTGAAAGTTATTTACATTGGGAATGTTTGCTTATTTGTGAGTGCAACATCATCATAGTGATATACAGTCACAATGATGGCATTTTGTATGGGTGCAACATCATGAAAGTGATTTTTAATGTTAATGATATACGTTGTGGGTGCAACATCAAAATGAGTGAATACTAGCATATATTGTGGGTGCTGCATCAGAACACCGATATATCCGGGCTATGATGGCATATATTGTGGGAACAAATGTTGTAAAATACTACTGTGTACTGTTGGTGGCCTGGCATCTATTGTATCTTTTCATATGTTGCCGTAGAGAACCGATTATACATTTGTATGGTATGTTATGCATTTCTTTCTAGGTAAATGTGTTGTAAAATGCACTATTTCAATAAATGTTCTCTATGGTGAGGGGGTGAACTCTCTTGAACCCATCGTACATTATTTTGGGCTCACTTGCTATACCTGTTTGCCTGCGCTGAATTGGAGAGCTATGTAGATCCCTTTACTGAACATATTCACCATCCGTTGCTGACTCAGAATCATTAAAAATGCTCATGCCTGACCACCCGGCACTAAAAACTGCCTCTGCCAATGCTATGTACACAGAGTAATTATGCTTACATTGTTTAAACATTTGGTAAACGTGCAAACTAGTGAACTAACCCAGAGCCCTTTGTCTTACATGCCCTCTTCGCCCACAACCCCACATGTATTACCGCCCCTGGCCCTTCTGCAACTGCCACATGATTTTCCCCTCCCTCAAATCATTCCACTCCCCTTTTATTATCTTTTCGTCCCACCAGCCCCAATATAATGTAGTATATAGTTGTGAGAACTTGAAATGGATTGTTTTAACATTTTAAGAGACTCTGGATTCTTTTTATTCTCTTTTCCATGTGCGCAAAGCTTGCAGTAACATTTAGTTCGAGAAGATTAATAGCACTTTTCAGCCGAGCAACACATCACTTTCCCCTTCACCTTTTTGGTATTTTGTAGTTCAGAGTTTGCAAACTTCCTGTCAATGTTTTTGTTGTTGTTGCAATTTTGGCTCTTATACAGAGCTCCTGCATTGTAAGGTCTTCCCATCCAATGTTGTGAGTGGTGGTTGTTGGTGCTTTGAGCAGAATCTGCCATTTTCTGCATCCTGGTCACACTCAAACAAAAATTCGACAGCGGTTGAAGGAGTTCCTTACAAATAAGCTCATCTACACCTAATGACAAATTATAGTTCAGTTTTCATTTGAATACCTACAGGCCCACGCTGAACTGACACTAGACTCACATTGGCACCTGCTCTGGGGGTAACAACGCATCCGATAAACCTGGAAGACATATATACATTTTTCACAAAACGAAATCTAGTAGCTGTGACCGCTAACATTTTTTTAAATGTTAGGTTCAAATAGGTTTGTTATCAGGAGGATTTAGAGATGGGAACTTCAGTTGTAGGTTTGTTGTTAGTTGTATCTAGCCTGACGTATTAAAATTAGGAAAATACAGCCTAAAAATAGGCAAAATATATAGAAAAAAATGTTCCCAGCTAAATATAAGACACAGTATGGATTACAAAAAGATATACGTTTTAGAGTTAAACTATATGTTTACCTGTGCTAGTTGGAACAAATGTGTAGTTTTCACAGTTGGAAAACTCATAGTTGATCATGTAGCATGTATGATTGTCCTTAATGATGTCTTATTTTTTTCTTTTAAGCTTTTCAACATGCAGACCCACAAATGCTTGGCTGCCCAGGGCCACCCCAGCCAGAAAGGAGGACTTGTGGTAATCAAAGAGTGCGATTTCAATGACCCTGATCAAGTGAGTGCATAAAACACCCTTTTCCTTCCATTTATTGCCAGACATGTCTATCTTAATTAAAAGTAGGTCTTTATTTGCCCAACTCCTTCCAATGAAACAAAACCAAATGTTACATTACAAACATATCACTGGGTATAACCCGTTGTGAGGTCATTCAGGAAAACGCTGCATATAGGAAATTGCCAGGTCCCGTCGAGTAAATAAATATAGTTCTATTCATTGAACTTTTTATTAAAAAAAGAAACAAATGTTTAAGTACGTTGCTGGTTTCTCTAATTCTGGCCATCTGTATTACCTGCTATTACCATTTACTGATGACTGGTTATATATTACGTGTTTCAAAGACACCTCATCTCTTTTCATAGCAGTAAAAATAATTTGATGATTCATGTGGTGCTTTGTGAGCAGCTTCTGAATGCTGTAATAATCAATGTCACTATTATTACCAGCTCATGGTACTCAGTTTATCAAACTAGGGCTTGCGGGGAAGAAGAGCCGAGTCTGGCGGATCGTGGTATGGAACCAATGGCACACAGCATCCCTTTCTTCATTCACATTCAGATCCAGTGCAGCAATTAAGTGCAATGGGAAGCTATAATCCAATTATTAGTTTTATTAAAAAATGAAAACAATCTAGAGTCGATTTCATTTCTCCTATTTTTTTTTAAACAATTTTTATTATTTTAATCAAACAACACACCAAACATTACAACCATTTAGGACATACATTATCGATATCAAGGCATCACATTATTCAGTGTTATCCTCTTTCCTCCCCCCAAACTCGAGCCGTCTTATCCGTGCCATCTGCGTGAGCATTTTCAGGTATCTCAATGCTTGTCGACTCGTCCGAGTCTTCCGTTTCATGATTGACCTGGTGGGGGTTTGCCATTGAAGTCACCAGTTGCCTCCAGGCTATCAAGGGGCCCACTTCCTCCTCTCCACCTAGTGACTGCTTCATACCATACCGCCGTTTCTGCTTCTGCCCATTTCAAGACGTCTGCCCACCACACCTCCACTCTAGGCCTATGGGCTGCCTTCCAGCACATTGCAATTCTGCGCTTGGTCAGGATATAGGCCAGGTCATTCATCTTGCTGATATGTTTTAAATTACGTGGCCTGGGAAAACTCCCGAGCATGCATGCCCAGGCAGATCTCACGTCAAGCACCACTCCCCCGCGGGCCATTCTCGTCTTTATTTCTTCCCAGGATCTCTGCACCTCTGGGCAAGCCCAGAACATGTGCAGCATTCCTGCCTCTTCCTCTCCACATCTAGGGCATTTCTGTATTGCCGAGCCACCAAACCTGGCTATTCTTCCGGGGGGTCAGATAAGCTCTGTGGGTGACCTACAGCTGGATTTGCTGGAGTCTCGCGTTCCGAGACACCTTCTTGTGGTACTTTTGGGCTCTTTCCCACTTTCCCTCTGTCATGGGTTCTCCCACCTCCTCCTCCCAGTCAAGCCTCAGTTGGGGCAGCTCTTTCCCTGCCATCGCGCTCAGGAGCTCATATATCCGAGATATTTCCTGCCCACCCTCTGAGACATCATACATCATTTCCAGGGTGGCATCAGGTTCTTCCGCTAGTACAATCAAAGACCACCTCTCCCTCACCCGTTTCATGATCCTAGTATAAGTAATATATTGGCCCCCATGCACGCCTGTCTCCTCCTGCAGCCTCCGGAATTCCAATGCCTCCCCTTCCTGCCATATATCTCCGAGAGTGGCTAGACCCACTGGTTCCCAGTATCTAAGGACTCCCCTGAAGAGTTGGGAGTCTTCCCCACATAACGCCACCAGCGGGACCATGCTCTGCGCCAGACTTCCCACCCCAGCACCAGTAATCTCCCCATCCTCCCATTTTGGTTCTATGCAGCCACACTACCTCTCTCAGGAAGTATGGAGCTGACTCGCCCTGCAGAAGCCTAGCCTCTGCAGAGTCCTCCGCAGACAACCACCTAGCCACATATAACAGCTGTCCTGCCAAGTAATACAATTCAAAATTCGGCAGGTTTATTCCCCCCTTATCACATGTGTTCTGCAGTTTCCACAAGGCCACCCTATTCCTGGAGTTGTGCTATAGGAAGCCCCTGCACAGGCCATGAAGTCTCACAAAAAACCGTCTGGGGATCAAGTACGGGACATTCACGAAAAAATGCAAGAGTCTGGGCAAAATCACCATCTTGAGCAGCGCTGCTCTTCCCATCATGGCAAGGGGTAATCTAGACCAGAAAACCATGCTATTTTTAATTCCTTCAATTGCTTTCTCTGTGTTGTGTTTGTGCTCTGTCTCTATCCTATGGTAAATATTTACGCCCAGATATCTGAATTTCTCGGTCTGCCAGGGTATCTGCAGGATGGGCAGCCTGTTCAGTGGGACACCCCTATACCTTCCCAGGGGGAACATACTGGACTTCCCGGGGTTCCCCTCCAGCACATATTGCAGATTCTCCTCGGGTAACCGCAAGTATAGGAGCATGTCATCTGCATACAGTGATATCAGGTGTGTGCCTCCCGTAGTACGAATCCCCACCTCCCCGTATTGTTGCCTCAGGCAAATTGCCAAGGGTTCTAATGCCAGAATGTATAACATTGCCGACCAGGGGCATCCCTGTCTGGTCCCCCTACGGAGTTGCCATTTATCTGAAATTATAGTTCCTGTTTTGACCCTCGCAATCGGGGAGCTATATAACATCTGAACCCATCTAATGTATCCAGGTCCCATCCCGTATCCTTTCAGGGTCTCTATCAGCCATGGCCACCTCACTGAATCAAAGGCTTTAACCGCGTCCAACGACACAATAGCCAGCTCGCCCGCGTCTTTCTCGGCTTGATCAATGATATGATGCAGCCTCCTATGGTTATCTGTGATATTTCTACCGGGGACATAGCCTGTTTGGTCCGGGTGTATCAACTTGCCTATTACTCTCGAGTCTGTTGGCCAGCACTGCCGTGAGTATTTTACTGTCCTAGTTAAGCATAGACAAGGGCCTATAAGACCCGCACTCCAAGTTCGGTTTGTTCGGTTTCAGGAGCGGGATGATCACTGCCTCACGGAGGGGCTCTGGCAGTTCCCCCTGCTCATAGGCTTCATTGAGCATGGCCAGCAGCGGCTGGAGTAGCTCCTGCTTATATGTTTTATAGAACTCACTGGGTAACCATCAGACCCGGGCGCTTTACATGTGGGCAGGTGTTGGATCACTGCCTCCAGTTCGTCCGAGGTGATGAGGCCTCCAGATCTCCGCGTTATAAATCATCCAAGGTGGGCAGCCCTATATCCTCTATTGTTTCCCGTATCTCTTGACCCATATCTTCTCCTACGTCCTCATATAATCGTTTATAATACTCGAGGAACTCCTCATTTACACCTTCCTGGGTGTTACAGATTTGACCCTCCGCGTCCCTGACCTCTCTGATCACCGGGCGGGGGGGGGTCTCATGTTTGTATAACCAGGCCAGTAGTCTGCCTGGCTTGTCCCCTCCCGCGTGTTGCCTCTCCGTGTATTTCTTATAATTTAGCTTGCATAATCTGTCCCAGAGTTCACTGCAAGTCTTCTGTAAGTCTCTTATTTTAGCGCTGTCCTCTTGGGAGGTCCCGTCACTCTGTATCAGGCCCTCTAGCTCTCTTTCTGTTTCATGCAGTTCCCGTTCAATACCCCCTGGGAGCCCTTTGGATTTTGATATAGCTACCCCTCTCACCACGATCTTGAATGCCTCCCATACTGTTCCCATGGACTGTACACTGCCCATGTTGATATCAAAATATTCCTCGATGGCCTCCCTCAAATTCTCTCGAAATCCCGCATCCTGTAGGGCCTCAGCCCTAAGCCTCCACGTCGGGATTCACACTCTAGGGGGTTGATGTCGCCATTCTATGACCAGAGGCGAGTGGTCTGAAAGTACCTTAGCCTTATATTCCGCGCCCACCATTTCTCCCACTACCTCGGCAGCAGCAAACACATAATCTAATCTCGTATGCAAATCATGGGGCGCTGCGTAATGCGAGTATTGCCTGTCCATTGGGTGCAGCCGTCTCCACACATCCTCTAGGCCGAGGTCTGTCAACAGTGTCCTCGGCGCTTTAGCTGCCGGCGCCGGCTTTTCTGACTTGTCATCTGACCTATCTATCCCGGGATTCAGGGTGCAATTGAAGTCCCCTCCCCACACAATTGCGCCTCCCAACAGGGGGCTAAGTTTACTATATAGGGACCTAAAATATGCCGCTGTATCATGGTTAGGGGAGTACAGATTTATAATGTTCATTTCTCTGCTCTCCAGGAGTCCCACCACTACCACCATTCTACCTTCTGGGCCTATCGTTGATCTAAGCAGCTGAAACGGCACATGCCGTGCCACCCATGTAATCACCCCTCTTGCATATGCCGAGTATGTGGCACCTATGATGTTACCCTTCCATTTTCTCTTGACCACCTCCAACTTCTCCTTGGTGAGGTGGGTCTCCTGTAGCAGAGCTATGTCAATTCGCATCCTCTTTAGGTACATCATCACTTTATTACGTTTTAGATAACTTTTGAGGCCCCGCACATTCCAGGTCACGACTTTGAGATTACCCGATGCCATTGTCTTGATGTTCTCCCCTTCCTCTCCCTCTCTGAAGTCTTCCTCGATGGCCCGTTTTCCGACTCTTATCCCTCCCAACCTCAACAACTCCCCCTCCCTTTTCTCAACTCCACCCCACTGCACACAACCCTCCCCTCCCCTCCTCCCTACCCAGCCCCAACAAATTCCCAGCTCCATCCCTGGATCTCAGGCCCACCCGCGTCTGGTCCTGTCTCGTAAACGAGGACTACGACCCTGCGGGGCGTCACCGGACTAACAGTGACCTAATTAAGCGTAATGCTATGGGGTTCAAGGGATGTCTCCCAGGAGCTCCCACTCATCTGATTAGGATTATAGCTTCTAGCGGATCTTGCAAGCATGTACTTTCTGCAACACATTCCCCACAGGCTTTTTAATACTATATTGAAGTCCCAGTGCCATGTGCTATGTCACCAGAGATGACCCAGCTGCGTGCTACTTATCTTCTGTGCCTCCTGTCTGGATACCCGGTTCTTGGGGGCGGCCCAGCATATCCAGCCATTCCATGGCATCCTCTGGCGTCTCGGTAGAACACTTTCAGTTTAGCCGGATAAAGCAACATATATCTATGGCCAGGATCTCTCAACCTCCTTTTCACCGCCTCGAAGTTCATCCTGCTGCGTTGTACGTATAAAGTGTAGTCTGGGTACGCTGTGATTTTCGCTGGCCCCCTTTCGATTGTTCCTCCCTTCCGGAGGAATTCGAGTATCTTCTCCCGATCCTGGTAGTTTATAATCTTTGCAATCTGCGGCCGCGGGGGGGCTCCCGGGGGCGGTCTCCTCGCCAAGGCCCTATGCGCCCTTTCAACTGCAAACCCTTGGGTCAGTGCTCCGCCGGTTATTTCCTGCAGAAGCATGGATTCCACATATTCCGTAGGGTTAGGCCCTTCCATTCCCTCTGGCAATCCAACAATACGAATGTTATTGCGCCTGGCGCGCCCTTCTGCCTCCTCAGCCCTGTTCTCCAGGTTACCCACACGCTGCACAAGGGCATGGAGTTCCGATCCGTGGGCGGCGCATGCCGCCGTGTTTGGGGCCCATCTCCTTTTCCAAGTTACCAGTGCGCTCTGCGAGCGTCCTCACGTCCTGTCTCAGCAAGTTAACTTCTTCCTGGACCGCTACGATCTTAAGGTCCAATCCCACTTTTAGTTCATTCATTGCCAGACCCAGTTTAGTCTCCCAGGCAACTTTCAGGTCTGCAATCGCCGCTAGCACCTCCTGGATCATGCCTGGTGTCTCCTCCGCCGCCGTGGCAGTGTTGTCTTTGCTCTTGCCCCCTTCTGCCCCCAGAGGTGTCTTGGCGTAGGCATCCAGCGTGGGCTGTTTGGTCCTGGGTCTGACAATTTTATTAGACATTATGCAGTGCGGTCCTGGAGTGGGCCAGCCGTGCCACCCTACACGCGAAAGCCAATGTGGAGCGGGCCACTCTTAGCGTTTGGAGGTCGCTTCAGCCGTGTCTGAGAGGGGGCTGTGTCCTTCCACGTGCCTGTGCTCACGCAGTGTCGCTCCACTGGCTCCTGCCATATTTACCCACTGTAGCCGGCGGTCAGGCGCCCTCGCTGACCCTGCGCTCCCCACTCTGGCGCTCCGTTGGCCCCGAGGCCACCCAGCCCACAGACTCGCCCGAGTGCTTTCCCCGGCTCCTCGGCTAGAGAGGCTGCCTTATACTTTTCCTGGGGACCATCAAGTGCTCTTGGGTGAGCCTCTTTCTCTGTCTTCCCCTGCAACCTGTAATAGGATTCCTACAGTGCCCCAATGTTCGGGGGGCAGATCTGATAGTATTAGGGATACTCCCCAGCCATCCATTGCACTCTAAGGATGGGCTGTGTCCTCCCACGTATTTGCATCCGCTTGGTGTTACTCTGCTGACCCCCCAGGACTCAGGCAATTCCTCAGCTTCCACTCCTTCCCACGCCGGGGCCCGTCCGGGCTCCACCACCTTCAGGCCCACAAATGTGTCACTGGCGCTATTGACCTGCCCAGTGCTGACACTCGCCCTGTTTTGCCCTGCTCCTCAATGGTGGGGGCTCCCAGAGTTCAGTTCTTGTCAGGGCAGCCTATTCTGTTGAGCCTGTGTGCATGGCTCCTGGGCTACAGTGTCACAATACGCTTGGAACGTTCATCGTTCACTATGTTACTTGTATCCTCTACAGTCCTCGCACTCTCACAATGCCCGCAGCGCCGTGTGGGGGAGCTGCATCCTGCAGCGCTTTCCGGGGCTTCCTCAGCCCCTCTCGATTTTCATTTCTCCTATTTAGTGCAGTTTGAAGCTAAACTACTATAGCATGGCGCTCGCTGATTACTAAGAATTGTAGAACCTTTTGGAGTGATTTTTTGTGAACAGTTTTCAAAATTCCTAATATCATTGCAGGTTGCACCACACTAGCAGTAAGTAAGGTCATACACATTGTATGATAATTAACTCCTTTATTAGGGCATGAACATCGGCTCTTCAGGCAGTCACCACTGTCACCCTGGCATTTCCAACTATTACTCTCCCTGCGCCCAACATTCTACCCCAGTGTTTCATGGCGCGTAGGACTGCCCCATGCCTCACGCCATGGAGAACCTTAACACAGCTCCCTTTTCACAGAACAACAAACAAATACTTTAACTATATAATCCATAACACATTTTCAACAGTTCTGATGATAATACACGTAGGGCCTCATTCTAACCTTGCAGGTCCAGAAACCACAGTGCCGGTAAGTTTACCGGCACCATTGTTTCCGGACTGGCAAAGTACAAGGCAGCCCTCCCGCCCGGCAGGTCTGACTTCCCTGACGGACCGCACCCGCCCACAGGCTTTCACGGAAGCACTGGCACCGTTTTTACCGGTGCTGGTGTTTCCGTGGTCCCCATTCCCAGAGAGTCCTATGGGACTCTATGGGAAAGGGGAACAACATATTACCGGTTCCTGACTTTCCAGCCGCCGGGGTTGTAATACCCCAGTGTTACCGGTGTACTGGGGAGACCCCCGGCCGGCCCATAGTGTCGGGGTTTGCTCCGCAGTACTTTAAGACAAAATAGCTGCACCTTTGAGATGGATGGGGGTGCAGGTATATTACTCCAACACCAATCAATAAGGACAACTCAATGGTTTGGCGGGAGTCCGTTTAATGACAAGTACAAAAAACGGGAAAACATGGAAATCAACAGTGATGCAATAGTCCGCCTCGCTTCAACTCCCGCAAACTTCATACAAACAGTAACATACTCAAAAATCGTCATCATCGACGTGTAACACTCAAAAGTTAACATGCAGTTCTATTGGTTAGGAATTGGTAACTTTACTATAGGTACTATATCTGTATATGGTAACGGAGTGAGAGGATTGGATAAACACTATCAGGTGGGCGTCTAAGCCCTTCCTTCTAACATTACTATTGTGGACGTCATTAAGAGTACGACATCCCATTGGTCTGCTATCTATAGGACCCTAGATTATTTGGTCCATTGTGATTGGATTGGCTTCAACCCCATGCATACATTTCCACTTTACTTAGCAGCACACAGAATGGTCAGCCAGGTGCAGGGTGCCCCACGATTCACCTGGCCTTCCCTCAATCCATCATTACTTTGGTGGCTATGTGTCAATTAGTTGGCCGTGGTCGGCCTCGAAACTGTCTTCTTGTCAGGAAAAAGTATGATATCTATGTCTGGGCGGCTGCCAAGCGTAGGTGTGAACCCGTGCTTCTTCTTGCTCGGATGGTCACGTGCTGCTCACACCGTGAATGTGCCTAGTTTCCTTCAATTTGTGCTTTTAATTCTTATTCGGCTTGCCACCTGCCTACGCCTCCTTATCTCGACCTTCCAAAGATAGGATATTCTGTTCTTAAGTTTCGATTCTTCGAGGCTACTGTTCGTTCCTTCTATTGGTCTTACCTTGACTCTTTCCTGGTGCGTGTTGCCTCTGCGGAGTTTCGATTCAGCCGTCCTTTCTGGTTTTAGCTGGAATATGAATCTTTTCCTGTTTGGCCTCTAGTAACCAGAGTTGATTCTGCTTTTGTGTAAAGTGGACTCGCACTTCTATAATGTGCTTCGTTGAGGTAGATATGTAAAGGTGGCGCTTGCCGCGGGCTATCTTCTACTAAGCATAGCAAGCCACACTGTTTTCTTAGCTTTCTTGCAGTTTCAAGCACATGTACAGGCATTCGCTGGTTGAATGACTTCATCCTGCTTTCTAGTCTAAGCTTCTTTATATTTCAACATTGTCTCTTCTTCTAGGTTCACAATATCCTTATTCATGACATTTTGTCTCTTGTGTCATCTTTGGGTTGTCTTATCTTCTATCTGCAAGTCTGTCCGGGCCTTCGTGACATCACCATTCGTCTTCAATTAAGGCCTTTGTGGTTTCTTCCGGGACGGTATTTAGGCTATCTTCATTTCGTCTTACTTGGTAGTAGGGTTTTCTCAATGGATACCTTACTGTCCATGGTTTTCTAGGTATCAGTATTTCGACAGGTGTTGTTCTCCTGATAGGCACTGGGCAGAGCCCTACTGCAGCTCTCTGCTGGTTTATTTGCTCATCATACGTCACATGTTTTGGTGCAAATGTTCCTGTTACTTCTCAATGGGCAATGGGAGTGCAGGCTTTATTTGGGACCTCCTGTACACTCCCCCCCGTGGTCTATTCATCGACCACTTCCGCTTCCTCTTTTGGATTCATCTTACTTAGTTCTTCTGTATTCATCTTCACTTCATCTTCTGGGTTCATTCCTTCTTCATCTTCTGGGTTTATACATGATGGTTTGAAGAAGTGTCTCTTTGGAGTCCATATTTTTATCACTCCTTTCAGGCTTCCTACTGTTCTTACATGTTCGTCTTTATTCCATGTCATTAATTGGCATTGTCCATTTGGGCTGCAGTAAATTTATTTTCCTTCATAATTTGTGCGTTTTCTGGGATAAAGAAACTTTGTACCTTCTGACGCATGCTCGCTGGCCTTCACAAAGTCTCTTACTTCATCATCGGTTAGATCTCCGCCTCCATCCTGGCTTGACATCAATCATGATCTTCATCCCTATGGCTTTCTTCACAGTTTTTCGCCATTGTGAGATTATTATCTCGATGAGACAAAATCCTAGTAATATCATCATTAGCAGGGTTCCTAGGAACTTGAATATGTTTGCCATCCATTGTGGAACCCATGAAAACAGTGATCCAAACCAGCTGTCATCATCAACTTGGTCAGTTACGTCGATCATCTGATTCTGTAGCTTCGTCAACATTCCTATAGCTTCTGTTAGAGTTCCATTTTCTTCGTCGTGAGAAGTTATAAATGTGCAACAAGATTCTCCGATTTTTGCACAAACTCTTCCACCCATAGCTGTGATCATGTCAAGGACGTATCTGTTTTGGAGAGTCATCAGTCGGATTGCTCTTAACTCTTCCTTAATCGCATTGAATCCTTTTATGGTCGTGTTGATTGTCTGTAGCAATTCCCATCTAGTTATCTACAACCATTTAGTATTCACTCCAACTTGGATTCTTGGCATGGAGATCGTTGTGAAAACTGATGAGGTGAGGCTGAACAGCCTGTGGTCATATGGGATTGCATGAAATGCTTCTTCTGATTTATCAGAGAAGTAGTTTTCTCTCTTCATTCGAGTTATCAGTTCCACAGATCTCCTCTTCCTCAGGTGAGCATCTGCTTTTGGGAAACTGTCATTGTTCAGGTCGCTTTTCGGGATTACTAATGCTGCAACGTGGACATTCACTATTGTGCATATGCCTCACCAGTTTTTCGGCAGTCTGATGTATGCTTTGGGTCTGCATGCCCAATAATGATGCATAATTACTGTGGCTCCGTGATCCATTCCTGGAGCATCAAAAATGCGTCCACAGTTCTGATTCTCTCCCATCTTTCTTGTGCCATTGTTCCTGAAGCACAATCCTGGGCTTTCTAGTGGCACTATCTGCAAGGGTCTTCCTCTGTCCTCAACCCATGTCAGTAGTTTTAGAAAAATGTTGCCCATACTGGCTTGCACAGTCTTTGTGAGTTTTCGATGGCTTCCTTTCAGGCTCCGAGGACCATCCATGCTCGGCAGATCACTACTCCTTCTTCCCATCTGTTTGGTGAAAGCACCGTTCCCCAAATCTGCATTTGGCCTCTGTTTTTAAAATTTGAGCTTCTTCTGGAGTTTTTCCTTGGACATTTAATCTCGGGTTCACTTCCCATCTGATTCCTGCTCCTTTAACTCCAGGCTTCTTGTATTTAATCACATGATTCCTAGTATGAGCTCTGTTTCTTGTTTTAGTGTCCTGAACATAATCATCTTCATCGGGATAGGCCGTTTCAGTTGCCCATATCAGTGAAGCATCCCTTCCCATGAACTGGCCTCTGTTCTTGCACATTGCTATGTGTGAGAGACAGTGTGCTGTTGAGACATACATTTCTACAGCTATGAAGGTCTTGGACTTCCCCATGCTGTATGGTAGGAGTGCACAAACAAAGCATTCTCCTTCTGAACTTTGTCTTCCAACTTCTTTCATCTGCTGGTACCAAATGTTGTTTCCCAGATGTGATGTGCTGTCCAGGTAGTTGTTTTGTTCATTGTCATCTTCATGCATGCTTCTTTTGATTCTTAAGGTTTTCCTGTAGTTCGCTATAACCACATCTCTGAATGCTTCTGTATGGCTTTTTCTTGCTGGAGGATCCTCGGGTATCCTGGTCCATGGTGCAGGTCTCTTCATCTGTGCCATTTGAGTGGATGGGAGTCTGGCAGCTCTTTCCTGGTCCTTATGCATCTTTTCTTTGCTGCGTGCAAATGCCCAGGCCAACCAGCCTGATACTGGTCCGGTATATGGCTGTATTGTAGACCTCGTACTTGTCCCTTGTGTTAGAACATGTGTGCTTGGCAATACAGTCTCTGCTGTTTTGTTCTTCATTACCTCTTGTAGTTTCCTCTCTCTGGTGATGTATGGGAATGAGTCTACTATCAGTTGTGTCCGTACAGAGAGTTTCTTTGAGGCGGCTCCTGTTTTCTTAAGGGTTTCTGATATGACTGCTTCTGTTGGTCTTTCTCTTAATTCTTCTTGTTTTCTCACACTATCTTCTGTGAAGGTTCTTATGGCAGGCAGTCTCATCTCTGCTGCTTTCCTTTGTGGTTCTGCGGTCATTGATACTAGGCCTGTTTCGTGTGCATTCAGTGTGTGTGTGTGTGTGCGTGTAGTTGTCAGTGTTTTTTCTTCATCCCGACCCTGTCTCTGCCTTTCCTGCTCATTTGTTACCATAAGTGTGTGTATATCACTATTAATCACGTTCATTTCAAGTTCATTTACTCTACCATCAGATTTTCTAGGGACTGGAATGACTATATAAGGCCTGGGTGCTTTTGTGGGTTTCATGCATGTATCATCAGGTGGGTGCACTAAAATTGGAACGCTTTGTGCACCGATAAAGAATGCAGTTCTGATTGTTAATGATAGTAAAATAATGATGAATATAATACATAAGTACATTATGCCCTTATAGGTCAGGCGGCAGCACTTTCTTCCAGGGAAGCGGGGGTGCCTCTCTGCTTGTGGGAGGATCAGGTTGCTGCTCTGGACCCCCATCTCGATAATTTGCCAAATGTCAATGTTATTGTTCCCTCACCCAATATCGTCTTTCAGATTTTATTGTTATGAATGTCAGGTGCTTCACAAGTGTCCCCCTTCTTGTGAATGACAAATTGTCTCTTATTTCAGGATGCAGTTCCTTTGCTAGACTATGGGAAGAAAAATCAAATAGAATAACGCTTCAGTGAGTTCCTTTACTGTGCATATTCAAAGTCAATAAGCTCCCAGTCCACTCATCGAATCTGCTTCAGTCCTGAGGACATATTGGACACTGCTCAGTATGAAGAACTCAGGAAAGAATGACAACAAATATAACAAATTAAGTTCTTCACTCTGCTCCCTCGATCTGTCCCTCGGCGGAAGGCTTTCTTAGAATCTCCTCAGATAGTCTCTCTGATGATTGGAAAGTTCCACTTGGAGAATGATTCCATGCAGGAGCATTCCCATCTCTGTGACATTAGATGGATCTCTGATGAACGCGAAGACGTCTACATCGATAGGTCTCCCCACTAGCTCTGGAAAGTAAGTGACTAGGCGAAAGAGGACATTGTGTTCCAATCTGCTGTCTTCTGGTGACAGGGACATCTGTCCTGTCTTGCTGGTTTCAGGATTATGTTTTTTCCTTGATGTAAACAATGTCAGCACTGTCCGGTCGCTGTAGACAGCGACTAGAATAACGTTCTTATTTAAACGATGGCTTAATTGTTTGGTGTTTGCTGGGTCTCAAAGAAACGTGAGTGTGTCTGTCGTTCTTCCAATAAGAGTTGGACAGTCTTTGATAATGCGAAAGAACAGTGTGCTGACGAGCTAATTTATTTCCGCCTGAGTTGGGGACATTTAATTTCTTCTCACTGTACTCTGGGAGTAGGATAACTTGTTTGGCGATGACAGTGAGGAGTTGTCTTATTGTCTTTTCGCTTTCAGGATCTTGTAAAAAGTCTGTGACACTGGTGAGGCTCCCTACCAGTGACAGGTATTACCTCAGTACTAAATCAAAATAGGTGACTACGTCCTTTGTGATGTCTCTACTGTGGGACACCATAAGTGATTCCGAATAGGGTTCCGAATGGAACGAGTCGGGATACTGTGTTTGCTTCCGATGTAAGTGTCCTCGGTCAAAATGTGGCATAGTCTTTTTCTCATTAAGGCTTAAGTGTGCCTCAGTCCAAAGTTCAAATCAACAGATTATGTTGTGGCTTATACGCGCAATTTTCTTCTTCACCCTGCAACTAGGATGCACAGAGTGTCCGTTTTTATGTTCTTATCCCCTTTTTTGCTTAGAGGAAGTGTCCAAATTAAACCACAACTTTGCAAAAAGTTCTTTGTCTTTACTTTGCTGGTCATGCGTCCTTCTTCCTCGTCATGGATCTCATCTGCACGTGCTGTGGTTCTTCCCCGTCGCTCGTCGATTCCTCTCGTTGGGGTGCAGGCAGGGGGCCTTCTCCGATGTAGGGTTTGATATCACCGAGAAAAATCCATGCTCTCCTGCCTTGCAGCTTCACTGCGGACAGAGTGCAGTCCTCTACGATAAAAGGGCCATTGAATCTTGGCTCGTCCCACCTTTTCCTTGTATAATTTTTCACGAGGACAGCGTCTCCAGGGAAGACGAGTGGAACACGTAGACCTGAACATGTAGACCTTGAACTGGGTCTGTTGCAGTATCTCCTTCTGTGTTTTGGGCTGCACTGCACCCTTTTCATCATCGCTGCAGCTGGTCTGAATTTACAGTCAAGATGTCATGCAGTTCAGATAGTTTTGCATTTCAGACCCTAAAACCTCTCCTGTTGACTGGGCATCACATGTAGCTCTATCTCGGGGTGTTAGGGGAGTTCTCATTCTTCTTCCTGTGGCTATCTCGTGTGGTGTAAGATGATGGTCAGAGCCTGGTTGGTTCCTAAGTGCATACAGTGCCAGTGGAAGGCAGTGCAACCATCCCCTCCTTAGAATAAGCTTCAAGTTAGCTATTCTCTCCTTCAACAAGCGGTTGAGATTCTCACAGACCCCATTACCTTTTGGATGATAAGCCGACGAGAACTTGTGCTTTATACCAAGCAGCAAGTTAATCTGTTCAAATACTGCATTAACAAAGTGAGGGCCATTATCTGATCTCATGACTTTGCATACCCCCCCCACCTTGGGAACACTTCGCTCACTAAAAATGTTGCCGCACTGGTAGCGTTTGGGTGTGTACATGGACCTGCCTCTATCCATCTAGAGAATGGACACACCACAACAATTAAGTATCGGTACCCGTTGCATACTTGAATCATGTCGACGTAATCCACATCCAAGTGCTGAAAAGGCCCATTTGGCCTAGGGATGACTCCTCTCATAACCTTTAATGTGTGCCCAGTGGTGAATTGCTGGCAGATTATGCAGTTCACCATAAAGAATGCAACATGCTCAGCTAAATTCAGTATGAACCAGTCTTCTGCGAGCGTTGCTGCTAGATTCTCCTTTGTCATATGCGCCGGGTAATGTAACTGCTCCAGCGCTAATTTTAGTAGGGCTACAGGCATTACTGGTTTACCAGTGCTGTCTTGTCGCCACAAGCTGTCAGAGGGGTTTAAAGAACACCCCCGATGTTTCCACTAGTTCTTCTCTTCCTGTGGTGCCTCTCCTTGGAGTTCCATTAGCTGCGTTTGCCCAAGACTGTTATAGGCTTCTGGTATTGTTCGTGCAACCAACATTCTCTCATTTGTAGGGGCGACTTCCACTTCCATAATCGTCTCACTTTTGGATGCCATACGCTTGGCTTCCGTGTTTGCTGGTTGCTTTCCGTGTGCGATAAAATCTGTCCCTCTTGTGTGGGCGGCGCATTTCACGACCACTATGCCCACTTGGAGCTGTAGTGCCTTAATCAGCTTGTCCAATAAGGCTGCATGCTGGCTGCACTGGTGTGCCATCTGCTCGGAGAAAGCCCCTCCTTTTCCAGCGCTCTAAACCTGCGTGCACTGATGCTGTCACATAGGCAGAGTCACTGTACACCGTTACTTCCTGGTCTGCGTGGTTCTCAATGGCGAGCATCAACGCCAATAATTCTGCAGCCTGTGCTGAGTAATGAGATGGTATTCGCGCACTGACAAGTACTCGAAATTCTCCATTTGCTATGTGTTTCATCACAGCGACGCCTGTTTATCTTTGTCCGTCATTTTGATCGATCCTTGAAGACCTGTCAATAAAGACGATTTCTCCTCCTGCCAAGGCATTTTCTTTCACCCTGGGGATTTCATCATAGAATTCTTCGTAATTTGCACAGTCATGTATCGGCTCTCCCTCAGTGACTGGCTCTGCTATGAACGTGGCTGGGTGCACTATTTTACATCAGACTATTTTTATCGAGGGATTTGATATGATCACTTCATAAGCAGAAGCTCTCTAAGATGTCAATGTGCCTTTCGGTTTCTCTAGAATAGCAAATAATGAGTGCTCGACGTACAATGTCATTGAGCATCCCATTACAATGGTCGTCGCATTCTCTATGGCAAACGCTGCAGCGGCTAAACTTTGTTCGCATGGGAAGTGGCCTCTCATTACTGGGTTCAGATTTCCACTGTAATAAGCCAGGGGTGTGTACCCCAACGAGGTTCTTTGAGCAAGCACTGCTGTCATGACGCTGCTATTTGTGTGTGAAAACAAGTAAAATTCCTCTGCATAATTGGGGGTCCCTAGAACTGGAGCTGTGTAAATAGCTCTTGAGGTCGGCAAACCCTTTCTCCATGGCCTCAGACCATTCGATCTTTTCTTTCGTCACTTGGGCCTGAAGTGTAGGAGCTGTAGTCGAAGACACATGCCCTGACATAGTTGCATAGGCCTAAAAAGCTCTGCATCTGTTTTATCGTGTGTGGCTTAGCCGTTTTCAGTATGGCTTCAGCCCTTTCTGGGGTCACTCTTTCCTTCATGTGAGATCAGCCGGCCTATGTACAGCACTTCTTGTTGACAGTATTGTAACTTTTCCTTATCAACCTTATATCCTTTCTCAGCCAGTATAGTCAGTAGCTGAACAGAATCGTGCCTGCATTGCTCTTCTGTTGTGCTGCAGATTAAGATGTCATCCACATACTGCAAGATGTCACTTTTTAATGCAATATTGCTTAGGTCCATCTGCAGGACTCTGTTGAAAATAGAAGGGGACACACAGTACCCATGTGGCAGCCTCGTGCTTTTCAGACACATTTGCCTGAATGTGAATGACGTCAGATCTTGTGAGTCACGTGCAGCGGGATTGAGAAAAATGCATTTTTTAAGTCAATCACCATGAAATATTTTGCCTCAACGGGTATATGGCATAGGATTGTAGACGGGTTAGGGACTAGAGTGAACTCGGACTCAACAATATAATTTATTGGCCTTAAGTCCTGTACTAGCCTTCAAGACCCCCTTTTACTTTTTTTCACAGGGTACTCTGACGTATTACATGGTGACTCTGACATCACTAAGAGGCCCAGGTCCATCATGGCAGAGATTGTCTTAAAAGTCCCTTCATCTGCCTCTCTGGCCATGGGATATTGTCGGGCTTTTGGTAGAAACGCTCCTGGCTTCAGCTTAATCCTTACTTCTCCAACCCCCTTCAAGAGACCCACGTCATACGGTCCTGTAGTCCACACTGAGACAGGCACCTTGGCTATGTCGTCATCAAAATATTCAGGGCGTTTTAGTGCCAACATCATTCTCTGCGGTATTTCTCTTTTAATCATTTTTACCCAAAAGGTGAGACTCACTTCCACCATTGTCTCTCCCATTTCTGATTGTCCTTCAAACAGATCGTCATCGGTGACGCTCGTCACTTGATATCCTTCTCAATGGCCATTATCATGCACCATTGCCTGCCCTCGTCATAGTAACCGTCAACCAATACCACTTTCCCTCGTATTGCAGCTGTGTGTATCATCAAGGGAAATACTTGTCCCTTCTCCTCGTGCATCGGTATTCTTGGTCTAAATAGGAACTCATCAGGGGTTCTCATGGTTTTGTCTGCAAGACCTGGCAACCCTGCCATAAGCACACGCATGCCATATGCGAAGATTTCTGGCTCTAATGGTATAGCCCTCATGGCTATGTGTCCCGAGTATGCTCTAACCATTTCGCATACATTTGAGTAGTGCATTCCTGGAGTGGAACATACTATGCCCTCCTCCGTGAACGAAATGTTCATGTTCAACTTTGCCATTAAGTCTTGACCCAAAATATTTACTGTGCTCTGCCGAGAATATAGTAAAGGTACATTCATTTCACACTCACCTATGGTAACTGGTAGTGCATTTGTAAAGGGAACTCGACTGGTCGTTCCTGTAAAACTCTTAAGTATCTATGGCCTCGCCAGACAAGTAAAATTTGCCTTCACGTATGTACAAGCGTGTCGCACCCGTGTCAACTAGGAAGGAATATACTTTATCCCCTATAACGACATCCACCTTGGGTTCCCTGTGAGGGTCTGGTGTCACTGATGGGATAAAACACATCAGGGTTCCTAGTGAGCTGTCCTAGCTCATATATAAATTGGGCCCACTGTGGATTTCCCCCATTTCCAATGTTATCTCCCATTCCAGGGTTCATGGTCTGTGATAGTTGCAGCGGTGCTTGTTGGGATTGTCCTTGTGGAAAATTCCCCATGCTTTGTGGTTGCACTCCTTGCTGCGCTCCTTGTGCCTGTTGTTGCACCGTATTATTCTGTGCACCACCCTGCTGTAAAACTGCAGGTGGATTTATCATGCCTGCTCCTGTTCCTTGGCCGTTCTGCATCATGCCTTGGTTTCTGCACGTGCGTGCCAAATGCCCTGTCATTCCACACAGCCAACAAACTGGCGGTGGTCGGATCATTTGCCCATTTGACATATCTTGGTTACCATTTTGCATATTTTGAAAGCCTCCTTGATTATTTTGGAAACCTCCCTGATTGCTCTGCCATCCTCTTCCCCTAAATCCTCTTCCCCTGGGATAGAATCCTGTATTTCCCTGATTATTTTGCTGTGGATTAGCCACCTGCTGCATGCCTGATTCAGCTGTGCTAGTTATCATGGTTCCCTCAAGAGCATATTTTGACAATGGTCCTAATTACGAGTCCGGCGGTAAAACCTCCTGTTTACCGCCGGACTCGTATTACCATTCCGCCTCTGTGATTCCCGGAATTACCGGGGCATTACAACCCAGGTTTCCCAGGAATCACGGAGGCGGAATGGTGTTAATCCCCATTCCCATTGAGTCCTATGGGACTTTTGCACCAATTTTGCTTCTTCACCCTAATGAGTCGCTTCCTTTTTGCGATTCTTTTCTTGCAACAGTCTACAATAATGTGCGATGGTCAACTGTATTTCTGCCCAAGGTTTGGCTTTGATTCCCACCAATTTCTTGAGTTGTTTTTGCACCGGCTCTGGCAGCCCTTGGCACAGTATATGGTAAAACACAGGTATAGATTTCGTCCAAGATTCATGTGTTTCAAGCACCCACGCATCTTGGAAACTCTATATGTAAATCAACTGATCCTCCGACGCCTCCATTTTTCGAGTCATTATAGATCCCATATCAGAAGTATCTGGGTAAAGTACTCGTAGCGCTTTCCATACTGTGGCTCTACAATTGTTAAATGGAGCTCTGTCATTCAAGGTATTCATTGTGGTTACACGAGGGTAGCCTGCTCGTGCCCACACATCGTCTGTTCTCAAGTATGGCGATCAGGAGCCCTTTGATGTCCCCTATAGCTAGCGTGTTGCCGGCTGTCATTTTTTCTAACTCATGTATCCATTTTCCGGCTCCCGATGTCAGCATTGGAAGCTTGTTTTTCTAATTTTCTCAATCCATGTGTGGCCATGGAATATATTACAGTCTTATTCCCCCCTATCGAGCAATGAAAATTGGAATGTGTAACCCTCTCTCGCTTCTCTCATTGTTCTCCTATCTATTGCCGGGGTAATATTCCCGCATCACCGTCTACCTGCCAATGCCCTTAGTCTATCTACATAGGGTGGTGAAGACACCCCCCCTCTGACCGTGAGATACTTCTTCATATCGGTCAGGCTGCGTGGCGGACTCTGACGCTCTTGGTGCAGTCTCACTAGCGTCTGACCATCTTATTTCCCTTTCCCTTGGGAGTCGCCTTTCACTTCGCCGCCCTTCTTTGTTTTCTTCGCTCTCTTCCCTTTTGGAGTCAGACATTGTCTGTCCCCAATTCACACAACTTCTCTTATCCTCCTTGTTCCTGCTTATTTCTAATTTATCCAGAGATAGCGCTCTATTCCCACTACTTTGAGTGAGCTCTTCGGTGTCATACAGCTGAGTGCTTTCCAGGCGCTCATCTTCCCCCTCTCCTTGGGGTATTTGTTCTAGCCCCATTACATCATATATTCTATCAATCGTTTCTCCGATGCTTCTGGTGTCGAAGTCATCATCAATATTTGCCCTAGACGTGCCTGGTACTGAATCGTACGCAGGAAAAAATTCTTCGATGTCTTACCAATCTACTACTGGAGCAGGTTTTTTAACCTCTCTCCCCAGATATTCAAGATCGTGTGCTCTGTATCTTCTCTTACGTTCTACGTCGTCATCAAATTCTTTGCGTTTCCTCGCCTCTTCGCTGACCCTATCTTCTTCCTTTCTCTTTTAATTTCTTTGTTCATCTGCCCTTCAAATTTCCTCATCTCTTCGCCTCCTTATTCTTTTCTCAGTATCCTTTGCTCTTCTTCTAACCTTTGCTGTTTCTGTCTGTCTTGATCGTTGGCTGCTCTTAGGTTGCGATCAAGCTATTTTTCTTGCTATTCGCAATATAGCTGTTCTCGCCTTTGTCTTTACTTCTTATCCATTCGTCTCGTAACTCCTTTTCTTTACCCTTCCTCTGTGTCTCATCTAACCTCTCCTTTTGCCTCACGTCATTGCTGCCTTTGCCATCGAATTTCAATAAAATGTGTCCTCCCATCCATTCGGCTTTCATGAATGCTATCTCATCAGTTCTGGCTTCGCTTCCCTTCCATCGCTTCCCTTCTCTCTCCTTGTCGAGAGATGCACTTGTCTGTGCCTGATCTTTCCTTTCGTCATCGCGCCTCCCCTTGTCCCTTGGGACTGCGAAGGTAATATTCTTGTCCTTCTCTTTCCCTTGATTCTTGTCACTATTATGTGTAGGTGACTCATATGCGGGGTTGCTGTACCCCGTGGCTGCTTTAAGTTCCCTCAACGTGTATAATCCCTCATCTTTACTTCCTTCAATTTTCGTTTCAGGAGGGGCAGGTGGCGCGGTAGGCTCCTCACCCCTCTCTGTGCATACATTAAGTATCAAATCTGTTGGCGGCTCTTCCTCTTTTACCTGTTCGTACATTTTCCACAACTCGAGAACAGCAAGGCGTTTTTCTACTTCTTGCCTGTATATGTGGCATGCAAATATGTCGTCATGTGTTGTAAGACGGCTTTGGATAAAGACCCACTTTGTGGCCACAGCATAAACATCTTGTTGGAGGTACCCCTAACGCACTCGATACTATATTTCTTTAGCTTGGGTGCGTGTTTTGGCAATTGATTGCATAAGTGTGCCAATGGAGTTATGTCTTCCATGCTTAAATCTGTTCTCTTTCCTCTTACATAACATTTGTCAATGCTTTTGTGTGGTTTAAACAGCTTCTAACAATATGAGCGAGCACCAAATATTACAAGCTCCATCCCAAATTTTCCACAAAATTTTATACTACCGATTTGTTCAAAAAACATCCAATTCATGTGTGATTCTGTCTCATCTATCAAATCGTATGACATTTTTAAATCAGTTTTCTCAAAAATGTTCACTACAAATGTGTGATGTCACAACAGAGGAACATGTAAGACAGACACTTAACAGACTAGACGGACACCAGCTGGACACAAATATCTGTCTCTAATCATTACCCCTTCATGGAGTGTAAACGTACCCCATTAAACGTGGTAGCCTAGTCGTTCCCCATTATGTGGGACTCTGGGTACACGTTTCTTCTAGCCGCTATATTAAAGCGCAGGAATAAGGCGAATCCTCTCTCTTCTCGGGTGTCTACCACGGTAACCTCTCTCTTCTCGGGTGCCTACCACGGTAACCTCTCATTTACCTTTTATTACTCTTGAGTCATTATCCCCTTATATATATATATATATACAGTCTTCTCTACTCCTAACTATATTTTGTTTTCCCTCCTCCCTCAGTTACCTTTTCCCTTTACTTGTTCTAAGGCATGCACTATTGGCCAAAGCATTCAATTTTTTGCTTCACTCACCGTTCGCATGGTTCCTCTGGACCCTCGGGATCACCGCCTTTTGTTACCGCCTCCTTCGGTTTTTCGCTCGCTCAGCTTCCCATAGGAATGGGAAGGGATGTGTGGGAAAATGGGTCCCTTCAGGCCCTTTCTGCAGACTCTTGCTTAAGCTACCATTGTCTGCGGGGAGCTTCACGGTCTACTCAGCCAAATGGCAAAGGACTCACGATATTGCCGAAGACCTAGAGTTACTTTATTTTATTTATTTATTTATTTATTTATTACATTTATATAGCGCGCAGACAGCCCGGGGGCATTGTGGCACTGTTACTTGTAAGGAAAACTTAGTTACAAAGGGTAAAGGTTGTGCCTTGGGTTAACAGTGAGGCAGTGACCTGTGATCAGATATAGGTGGTGTCATACCACGTAATGCATCATACATGAAAATTCATGAAGGCTAGGCATATGTTTGTTAGGTGAACAGGGTAGTTTTCAAGGCTTTCCGAAAGGCGGCCAGTGAGGGTTCAGAGCGCAAGGAGCTAGGGAGGGTGTTCCAGTGTACGGCAGCGAGGTACGGGAAGCTAGAGCCCCCTGCTCTGGCTCTTTTTACCCTGGGTACTGAGAGCATGCTGGCATAGGGTGACCTGGTGGGTCTTGCGGAGGAGACCGGGTGGATCCTCTGGGAAAGGTACATTGGGGCGGCAAGATGGACGCATTTGTGGGTGATGCTTAGAGCTTTGAATAAGATCCTTTCGTTTATGGGGAGCCAGTGGGATGCTTTTCTGGCAGCAGTGATGTGCTCTCTCTTGGCAATGCCTTGTGCAGCACGCAGGGCATTGTTCTGTATTACTTGGAGCTTCTCAAGGTTTTTGTTGGAGGTCCCTAGGAAGAGACTATTGCAATAATCAAGCCGCGAGCCAGTTATGGCCCTGGCTATGTTAGTGCATGTTTCTTTTGACAGATAAGGTCTGATTGCGTTAAGGAGTTTTGCATGGTAAGCAGCAGAGGAGGCAATGGCGTTTACTTGTCTGGTCATGGATAGGTCGGAGTCTAAGTAGACGCCTAGTGTTTTTACTGTGTCTAGTACTGGGATCCTGATTGAGTCAATAGTAAAGTGACTAAACTGTGCGTCAAGTTTTTTGATGGTGTCAGGGGAGCCTACGAGTAGGAGCTCAGTTTTGTCGGAGTTAAGGCAGAGGCCGTTGATAGCCATCCACATTTGGATTGTGTTGTAGATGTTGTTGAGGGTGGCAGAGTCCGTGTCATAGTCTCCTGTCAGGGTGAGAAGGATCTGTGTATCGTCGGCATAGTTGGTGTAAGAGATGCCCATGGCGTCAAGGATGAGGAAGAGGGGGCGGGTGAAGATGTTATAGAGGGTGGGGGAGAGGCAGAAGCCTTGGGGCACCCCACATAGCATGATGGAGAGTGATGCCGTGGCTAGGTCAGAGAAGACCTGCATGGTCCTGCCTTGGAGGAAGGAGGTGATCCATGTGGTGGCTTCTCGAGAGAAGTTGGCTGTGGAGGAGAGGTGGTGGTAGAGGATGTCGTGGGATACAAGATCAAAGGCTGCCGACAGGTCCAGGAGAAGGAGCAAGACAGGTTTGCCTTGGTCCCTTGCGTCGTCCATTTGGTTTTTAAGGTCGAGTAGGGCAGTCTCTGTCCCGTGTCTGGGGCGAAAGCCGGATTGTCTCAGTCCAAGGAGGTTCTGTTCTTCAAGGAAGTGCTGGACCTGCAGGTAGGCTGCTTTGTCTAGAATCTTGAGGAGGAAAGGGACAGTGGTGATGGGGCGGTAGTTATTAGGGGAGGTGGGGTCAAGTGTGGGTTTCTTTATGAGGGGTCGGACCCATGCTTCCTTGAGGCATGTGGGGACTTTCCCTGTGGTGAAGGAGGCGTTGACGAAGGCTGTTAGGAAGGGCGCCAGGGTGTCTGCACAGTCTTTGATGATGGAGGCAGGACAGGGGTCGCCTTTGCAATTGGAGGGTTTTATGTTTTTCATGATGTTGATCATGTCTTTTTCTTGGATGGTTTTAAAAGAGAAGGTGGGTGGGGCCTCTGTGGGTGAGGGGGGCGGTGGTGGCGGGGAGGGTGTAATGTGGGTGGAAAGTGATAGTTTGGTGTTCATGATTTTGGCTTGGAGGGTGCTGATCTTATTGCGCATGGCTGTTTGGATGTTGTCACACCATTCTTTATCCTTGGTGAAGTTTTGGGGGGTGGGTGTGGGGGTTTCAAGTTCCCTGAATATGGCGAACATTTCCTTGGTGTTCGATTTGGCCTCCGTGATTCTATCTTCAAAAGATTTAGCTTTGGCTTTAATGATGGCTTTCTTATAATTATTTGCAAGGGATTTGAAGTTGAGTTTGTCTTTATCATCCCGGGAAGTTTGCCAAAGAGCTAATGCTGCTCGTTTGTCGATGCATAGTTTTAGAAGGTCTTGGGTGAACCACGCATTAGCGTGTCTAGTGGGTTTGGTTTTGCGTGGTTTAAGTGGGGCGATGGTATTGATTGCTGCCGTGATGGCAGTATCGTAGTTTTTGGCCAGGGTTTCTGGGTCGTTGGGGAATGGGGCTCTGAAGGCAGGTCCCTGTAAGAAGGGAAAGAGTCTTTCTTTGGTCAGTTGACGGGCACTCCTTGTAAGGGCTGGAGGTAAGGGTAGAGGGGAGTGGGAGGTGGTTGTCGTGGTGGGGATGTTGAAGGTGATGGTGTGGTGATCAGACCAAGGGGTGGGGGTGTTGCCTGTGACTATGAGGGGTCAATTGTGGTGGGCGATCCAGTCTAGAGATCTGCCTAGGGCGTGTGTGGGGTTAGTGATGGTGTTGATGAATCCTAGGGTGGCTAGGGCTGTGTCAAGAGCTTTGGCCGCGGGGTCTTTGGCGTCATTGAGGCCAAGGTTGATGTCTCCAAGGAAAATGGCTTTGGAGGACTTTTTAAGGTTGTCCGCCAGGAGGTGGGTGATGGAGGCCTGGAAGTCTCCTAAGGGTCCTGGTGGTCGATATATGAGGTGTAGGGTGATGGTGCATTGGTGAGAGATGGTGAGTTTCAATTGAAGGTAGTCGCTGTTATTGTTAATAGTTTAGTCCACCTTTCTGATGGTGATCGAGTCTTTGGCTATGAGTGCGACACCGCCTCCAGTGGTCAGGCGATCTTGTCTCGTGATGGCATAGCCAGGTGGGAGAGCGAGGGATAGGGCCGGGGCCTGAGGCTTCGTGTAGCCAAGTTTCGGTGACCATTAGAAGATCTAAATCTAGGGTGGTAATGAGGTCGTGGATGTCTAGCGCGTGCGCATTGATGGATCGGGCGTTGATGAGGGCACATTTGAGGTGTGGTTCAGGGGTGACATTGATGGTTGAGGGTGGCACATCCGAACCAGTGGGGTGCGCATTTTCTGGGGTCATAGACACAGATAAAGTGGCATTTGCATCATTAGGTAGCATGGCAGTGGTAGAAGAATTGCAGATTGCGGTAATTACATTCAGACCAGTGGGGGGCATATTTTCCGGGGTCATAGACACAGATAAAGTGGCATTTGCATCATTAGGTAGCATGGCAGTGGTAGAAGAATTGCAGATTGCGGTAATTACATTCAATCGTGTGGGTGACACGTTATCGTGAGACTTAGACATTGTATCCAATGCAGATGGGTCAAGGCAATGCTTAATTAGTGGGCTCGGTTTCGCTGTGTGGCTAAGTCTACGGGATCTATGCAGTACTGAGGAAGGAGCCTTTAGGTTAGTGTCAGATTTCATGGTTCTTGACTGTAGGCGTGTATTGCGTGCACTTGTGGGGATGGGTAGAGCGAGCAATACGCTCGGGAGAGTACGTGTGCGTAAACGCTGTTGCCTTTTTGCAAGTGAATTGAGTAGTTCAGGAGTGCGGGACTCCTTACCTTGTGATGCCTGCAGGATTCCACGGCGATCGGCAGACTGCGAGCAGCGAAGAGCTGCTAAGAGGAGCGCTGGCCTTTTTCTGCGGCCGACAGTCAATAGGTGTCTTACTTAAGTCAAATAATTGATAATCGATAACCATCAAATCTCTGCTACCAAGTGTACTGGGGAGACCCCTGGCCAGCCCATAGAGTCGGGGTTTGCTCCGCAGTACTTTAAGACGAGATAGCTGCACCCTTGAGATGGATGGGGGTGCAAGTATATTACTCCAACACCAATCAATAAGGACAACTCAATGGTTTGGCAAAGGGGAGTCCGTTTAATGACAAGAACAAAAAACGGGTATACATGGATATCAACAGTGATGCGATAGTCCGTCTCGCTTCAACTCCCGTGAACTTCATACAAACAGTAACATTTATACTAAAAAATCATCGACGTGTAACACTCAAAAGTTAACATGCAGTTCTTTTGGTTAGGAGAAGGTAACTTTACTATAGGTATTATATCTGTATATGGTAACGCAGTGAGAGGATTGGATAAACACTATCAGGTGGGCGTCTAAGCCCTTCTTTCTAACTACTATTGTGGACGTCATTAAGAGTACGACGTCCCATTGGTTCTGCTATCTATAGGACTCTAGATTATTTGGTCCATTGTGATTGGGTTGGCTTGAACCCCATGCATAAATTTCCACTTTACTTTGCAGCACGCAGAATGGTCAGCCAGGTGTAGGGTGCCCCACAATTTACCTGGCCTTCCCTCAATCCATCATTACTTTGGTGGCTATGTGTCAATTAGTTGGCTTTGGTCGGCCTTGAAACTGTCTTCTTGTCAGGAAAAGTTATGATATCTCTGTCTGGGCGGCTGCCAAGCATAGGTGTGAACCCGTGCTTCTTCTTGCTTGGATGGTCACGTGCTGCTCACACCGTGAATCTGCCTAGTTTCCTTCAATTTGTGCATTTAATTCTTAGTCGGCTTGCCACCTGCCTACGCCTCCTTATCTCGACCTTCCAAAGATAGGATATTCTGTTCTTAAATTTCGATTCTTCGAGGCTACTGTTCGTTCCTTCTATTGGTCTGACCTTGGCTCTTTCCTGGTGCATGCTGCCTCTGCTGAGTTTCGATTCAGCCGTCCCGTCTCGTTTTAGCTGGAATACGAATCTTGTCCTGTGTAATCCTCTAGTAACCTGAGTTGATTCTGCTTTTGTGTAAAGTGGACTCGCACTTCTATAATGTGCTTCGTTGAGGTAGATATGTATAGGTGGCGCTTGCCGCGGTCTATCTTCTACTAAGCCTAGCAAGCCGCACTGTTTTCTAAGCTTTCTTGCGGTTTCAAGGATATGTACAAGTGTTAGCTGGTTGAATGACTTCATCCTGCTTTATAGTCTAAGCTTCTTTATATTTCAACATCGCCTCTTCTTCTAGGTTCATGATATCCTTATTCATGACATTTCGTCTCTTGTGTCATCTTTGGGTCGTCTTATCTTCTATCTGCAAGTCTGTCCGGGCCTTTGTGACGTCACCATTCGTCTTCAATTAAGGCCTTTGTAGTTTCTTCCGAGATGGTATTTAGGCTATCTTCATTTCATCTTACTTGCTGGTAGGGTTTTCTCAATGGATACCTTACTGTCCATGGTTTTTTAGGTATTGGTATTTCGACGTGTGTTGTTCTCCTGAAAGGCACTGGGCAGAGCCCTACTGCGGCTCTCTGCTGGTTTATTTGCTCATCATACGTCACATATTTTGGTGCGAATGTTCCTGGTACTTCAAAATGGGCGATGGGAGTGCAGGCTTTATTTGGGACCTCCTCTACACCGGCAAGTCAGGTGCCGTTAACTGTTTACGGGTCCGGCGGCTACCTGCCGGTTTTACCGGCACGGTTAATGCCGGATCCTTAATGAGGCCCATAGTCTTTGAACCTGCTGGGATAACCAGCATTGCGCCTGAGATGACTTCTCATACCATGTTTATCTTCACTCCTCACCATACCATGATGCTGTTCATTCAACTCTGCATCATGGATATCTCTGTGTTCATCATTGCTCACAATTGGCACAGTTCCGCTCATATGTTCACTGCTGCCTCTCTGCAACATCACATCATCCTTGTCCTCCCCTATTACATCCTCGCTACTTTGCTCTTCACCCGCATCCATATTTCTTTTCATCTTGACAATTCTCTCCTTGTTCCACCAACTACTACTTCCCATCTTTGCTGCGTTGCGTCTAGTTTCTGTGGCCACTTCAGGATCAAAATACTGTGACTCACCCATGGCCATTTTTAATGTTTTTTCCACTTGCACTGTATCTCCTACTTCAACATCATTTTCTTTCACACATTGGTGGCCGTCAAAAAGCATCTTGTTTTTCTCCTGCAACTCCAGCATTCTTTCATGAATCCGTACCACATCTACTGAGGGTATTCCTTCCCCACCAAGCGACCTATCCAGGCAGACACCAACTTTGACACAGCCTTCCGTCCCCTTAGCAATTCAAATGGTGAAACCCCTGTCACCACGTGAGGTGTGGTACAATATGTCCACATGTCATTTAAAGCTCTATGCACAGATACATGGTTTATTGTGACCCATTGAATACATCCTTTGATGGTCCTGTTGGCCCTTTCCACCAACCCATTAGCTTGGAGATGATAAAGTGCTGTTCTCCATCTATTTTTCCCATCTTGCTCAAAAATACTTGCATCTCTCTAGACGCAAACTGTATGCCATTATCTGTTACTAGCATCTCAGGAGTACTCTCTCTCCCGAATAAATCACATAAGTAATCAATCATCCTTGAAGTGGTAGGTACTGACATGAATTCTACTTCAAACCACAGAGAATGATAATCTATAACCACCAGCGCATATCGCTCTTCCGGACTTGATTTGTGCAATGGACCTATGAAATCCATAGCTAATTTTGTCCATGGGGTTTTGGGCCAATACAATCTGTAAAGGTACCTTTCTTGCATTGCATGCCTTTGCCCGCCGTTTAACACACACCACACAATCTACCAGCCATTCCACTTCTCTATCCATTTTTGGCTACCAATTCATCTCAAGCACACGTCTTTTTGTCTGTGTGGTCGCACCATGGCCTTCATGTGCCATTCTCAACAACCTTGGCTTTACACAAGAAGGTTGTACCACTCTGTAATCTTGTATGAGTACTCCATCTTCCACTGACAACTCCTCTTGAATCCTTGCATACACTTGTAGCTCACTGTCCTCATTACGCTCTCGGCCAACTATTCAAAACTAAATGTACCACCTGCATCAATGCCATATCCTGGTCCATCACTTACTTCCATTCATTGCTAGCGATCTTATTCTTCCCATCACCTAAAAATGCTACCATTTCCATATCTACCCCTGTCTCATCCTTACTTCAACAATCCGGCAAACGTGACAGAAAATCGGCCCAGACATTTCCGATTCCCGGGACATACTCCATTTTGTACACATCTCGTGCAGTTTTTAAGGCAATCGGGGCCAACCTTGGAATTGCTTTACCAGTACCTCCAGCTTGGAAAATCTTCAACAAGGATTTGTGGTCCGTTCTTATGCAATTCTGCATGGAAATATCCTTGTGACATTATTCTTTTTCCTTCAAATTGTTCAGGACCAACCCATGCTCGCGAGAGCCTAATTTGGACAAAGAATCTACTATAAGTATCTTGAGAGATTATGCGTCTACATGGCGCCAGAATCTGCCACCAGATCAATGTATTTACCACAAATCCTGACACTACACCGTGGCAATCTTCTAATTGTCGCAGTTGCTTGCGATGATTCAACCATTAACACTATGTTCTCTGCATTCCGGTTGTCTTCTACGTCATCCTCCGCTGCAAATTTCACACAGCCCACTTTTCCCCAACGGGCAAGTTTTGGCAAACTACCCAATGTGTTTACAAATGCTACAATCCATGCCCACTGCCGGTCACATCCTGCTGGATGCAATGTGTCCAATTCCTCTACATCGGTAACACGCCCTGGTGTCATGCAGGCCACCTCTTCGTTGCTCCTCCATTAGCTGGTACTCTCACTACTCTCTCATTCACATATGAGCATGACGGTTGTCTACGCTTTCTGTCCAATACCCTGACTCCGCTAACAGACACTTCCATACTCTTTGCTATGTATATCGTCTGATCCAATGTCAGATTCCTGCAGCTCATTACTCTCTTTTATCCTTTTACTGTTGCACTGCACTACAATCTGGTCTCTCAAGTGCTGATCAACTATTTGTCCAAATTCACAGTCTGCTGCCAATATCTTAAGTACAGAAAAGATTGTAGTTCGGGAGGATATCTTGCGCTCACACCATACACTTGATCTAAGTTTTACATTTTTACAAGTCCAACATCATTATTCATAAAGTCACTCCAAGTGTTCCTTCAATATGAATGTTTTTAATTCTTCTAGAGAAAAACACAGCCGACACGGGTTTCGACCACCGGTCGTTCTCAAGGCCCATGTACACTCCCTATATCTCTTAAATTTGAGATCTCAATGTCAAATGATCACACTTGATCTTATGTTGAAAATTCAGAGTTCCAATCCTGTACGGATGAGTCTATTGAGTTAAATGAGTATTGGAAATTCCCGTAGTCTTATAATTGTGAGTTCTAGGCTCCAAAATTAAAAAAATTACTTGCTGCCGACCTTTCTTTTAGGTTTTAAGAGTGGTAAATAGCGCACGCAATCCAATAGTGATCCCACAAAGAAACCAATATCCCAAGTACAGCTACATATTCCTCAACTGACTCATCAGCTCCCTGTTGTTGAATATAAAACTGGTGTCTTTCTAAGATGACGTTCGTCTCCATTGCATAATGTTTCTTCATCCTGAGGACAGCTTCCTCATATTCATCAATCACTTCTGCATCTAATTGCACCCTGGGCAAATGATGAAATACAGTTTGCCCATGCAAGTACAGGGAATTTATCCACAAGGCAGCTTTCTTCTCTGTTTAATAGGTTCCTCCATCATGGGTTGCTAAATGCGTCTCCAACGTGCTGATTTATACCCCCATTTCACAGGAGGCTTGCCAGGTGTTGCCTAAAATGGTTATGGCTGTTGCACCTTCTCATTTTGACCCAATTCCACTGTAGATCTTGCTGCAAAATCTTTCAGTGGCCCGCAGGTACCCTCATGTGGCTCATGTATTTATAACGCAGCCCTTTGGCTTTTTCCTTTCTCCATGTAACATTACTTTACTGTACTGCACTTCTATGAGTCCTGGGAGCCCTCGTGCAGCCAACATACCTCTGATATGCCCCTCAGGACTTCTCCTGACATAACTTTCTTGTCAACACTGCTCCCAGCCAAAATGACCCTCTCCAGCTTACTTCAATCACGGCTGAATGGGTGATCTTCTGGCTCTCCACAGACTGAAACTCACTCGTATGCCTCGTTCAGCCGACCCACTTTCCTCTGACTGCATGGGCCCACATACAATGGGGTCCCTCATCACCACTATGTAGCCGTAAGGTCATACACATTGGGCCTCATTATGAGTCCAGCGGTAAGCTTGCCGGTACCGTTGTTACCGGACCGGCAAACTACGAGTTCGGTGAGCGGGTGCCTTTCAGCTCGCAGAACTCGACGGATGCACTGCACCATTCATGAATGGTGCCGGTGCATCCGACCTGCGCATTCCCATTGAGCCCAATGAGACTCAAATGGGAATGGGGAGTAATAATTACCGGCATCCGTAATGGGCAATTACCAGGGCAATTAGCCCCGGCGGACCCAGTAATTGCCCATTGCCGGGTGCCGGTAATTATTACTCCCCATATCAATTATTACTCCCGGTTGTTACCAGACCGGCAACCTTGTAAATGATAATTAACTCCTTTATTAGGGCACGTACATGAGCTCTTCAGGCAGCCACCACCATCACCCTGGCATTTCCAACTGTCCCTTTCCCCTCACCCAACGTTCTGCCCGAGTGTTCCTTGGTGCGCAGCACGGTCCCGTGCCTCGCGCCATGGAAACATGCACCCTAACAACCACGTCTCATAATTAGTTTCTTATACACCTACAATTATTTTGAAATGTTTCTAAATCATATGTCTGTAAAACGTGATTTTTGGATGAGCAAACTGTGCTTTGATTTTGTGGCAGTATACTAATTTCACAGCAGTGTTGTGAAGTGCCTGGTTGAAAAACATGCTAATGAATGAGTAACCAAAGGCAGCCGTGTAGGCATAAATGAGGTATGTGGCAGGCAATGTTAAGTTGACAAAATACCAGACTGAAAAAGTCATACTGGCGAATTGAAGGGAGTAACCTGGGCAGATCTGTCTCAGCCTGGATGACCATCACTTTTTCTATTTTTCATTTCCATTTTGTTAAACCAGTTCACTGTGATGTGAAGTAGTATCACTATGTTTAATATGTGCACTGATCTGTTTGATTTGCATATGGTGACATTGTATATAAACATTTGTTTCTTTTTAAAATAAATTGTGAAGCAGACTTTAGTAATTTAATTTGGGAAGTGTCCTTTTTAGTTCCTATGTAGATACACAAACATGTAAAGTAAAAGTAATGTTAATTTCCATTTTGAAATTGGTGCTCTTTGTTTCACTAGGATTTTATTCAAACTATATTCTCCTATAATGGTAGTGTTGGCCCTCTAAGGCAAACTGTAGTTCTTGCCAGCGTAGGAAATAAGGGTTCCTCTCCAAGCAAGTGCAATGCTCCCCCATGAGGCATCCACTATGGAGGTCCTTTTGGAAGTCAGTTGCACCCAAGCCAGGAGTTCTATTTTCTGTATCTTTTCTTTCGGGTAGGTCCACTTGGAAGGCACCTACTTGGGTATAATTAATTGCTGCAAGGATTCAGGTATTGACGAGATTGTCTCAAGGTCTTTTTTCGTAATTAGGCCCCTGGCAGAACATCTAGGGTGCAAAAGGTCTTCAGTCTCACTCAGGAAGTGCAAATGTTACCACATGCCCCCCAAAAAACTACATGAACAAAATGGCTGCCACGGAGGGCAAGAAGGAGGCTTTAGGTCAAGTCAGTGTTCTGTTTTCATGGTGCCTTGTAATAGATGTGGGGGCACGGCTGGAAGCAGAGACTTCACATAGGCAGCAGTTAAGTGGAAATGTTGAGAGAGAGAGAGAGAGAGATATGCATGGGGTAGGGACACAGGGTGGGAATAGGCAGAGGCAATGATGAAGTGATGTACTTGATTGTCTTTCTTTGTGAAGACCAGAGGTGCACGTTATGCTGCTACTTCTTTAATTCTTTCTCGAGCAGTTTCAAAACTTATCTAGAAATGTACAGGACATTTTTTTTTTTAAACGGACACAACCTACTAATCCCCACAAGTCTTCACTTTCCTGTAGTTCCTTTAACTGACTTCCTTCTCTGACACTTCCTGTCTAGGTCCCTCCCTCTTCTTCTACTCTTCAGCCAGATAAGTACCATTTTGGCTACAGAGCATTATATGACATTGTTTACAGCCTTTTTAAGGAGTGGGAGTTATATAATGATGTGATTGCATGCTCATAATGTATTAGTTGAGCTCAGATTAGGTGCTAATGATGTGTACTTGAACACAGACACAGTTATGGCGGCGCGCAGCAAGTGACAGGAGATTGGAGATCTGCAGCGACGAGATAACGAATGCTGAGGGAGTGAGCCGTATCTGTGAGCAATTCAGCTCATGCCTGGAACTCCTGCTTGCCCCCTCATTAATCATTGGTCTCCACTCTATACAAACGACTCCGCCCGCAGTTGTCTGCGAAACAGCGACACCATGAGGTGAGTGCGCGCACTAAGGCGCATGCATGAGGGTGTGACGCATTCAGTGTCCCAGAGCGCCCGAAACTTGCGCTCTACAGAGGCACAGGAGTAGCAGCGAGCTGCCTTACATGGCTCTGGGGCCTTTGGGGAAGCCCAACTGTGTGACGATGGGATCAGGAGCGAGATGCCACAGTACAGAAATTGCTGAGCCATTCCGCATTACAGGCATGGAGTGTCAGTGCATGGAACGCAGAAAGGATCCCGAAGCTCAATAAGTGGATCACTTCTAGTCCACCAGCTCAAATAGAGAGTCCTAGCAGACAGCTTTTCCAGTCTGCAGGTTGAGACGTCTGGCACATTACTAGCAATCTTACTAACTAGCATTACTAGTGATCCACATACGCCACATTATGCAAGAAGACAGCTGGAGCGAAGGCAGTCTAGAGGAGTACATCTAAGAAGAAGATGTCTAGGAGGATATGGGTGTGGCATTGAGCAAACAGGATTCAGACCTAACACTCAGTTTCGAGTGAGTGCTAGGCGATTCTCTCATAGAAGCGGTGGCGCAAGGAGTTAAACCCCTGCAGGAGAGGTTGCTTTCACTGGAGACCCTTATTGCAAGCATCAGCAAAGTTGGTGGTATGCAGTCACCACAAGGCTCGTCCACACAATACACCCTAGAGGAGAGGGAGAATCGGGGGAGTAATAAGACCCGGAAGAGGACACACTCTTCTACACCCCCGGGCTATGCTAAAGAGGGGGGCCGTCGGACCCATGAGGCTGCTGACGCATTTGGGAAGTTACGAGATGCCTTCCTGTGGAAATCAGCAGTACCAGGCCTCCTTACCCCCGTCCCATGGGAGGATAATATGGGTGATGTGGACACCGACACAAGTGGACCATAATAAAGACAAAAAGAAAGAGTGGGGAAAGGATGAGGTACCCATGCCCAAGCAAGGGAGAAAGAGAATAAGAAAGGAGAACAACACCCAAGAATAAGAGCTGGAGATGTCAGATATGTTTCATCCAGATACTATAAGGCATCCCATATCGACGAAAAGGCAGCCCTCACCAAGATTGGCGCTCTACATGTCGCAGAGGATGAGGAAACCCCTCGAGAAAGAGACGAGACTCTGGATGAAATCAGAATGCCTGCGACTAGAGCTGGCAGGAAGGTATCAGACATGCCGAAATTAGATCCTAAAATGACCACTTTTGTTACCAAAGCCTCTAAAGACATTAGAAAAGGCATGGATAGGTTGTGGTACAACTGTCAAGAGACGTTCCTTGACCTGGAAGGGCTGATCGCTAAGATCATGGATCTGACGGAAAGAGCGAAAGACACCAGGGAACTGGTAGATACGACCATTTTGGCCAATGGGGTGCAAAAAGCAGCATGCCGGTTAGGAAATGCAAACAGCGCTCTTTATGGAGAGGAGACCGAGTTTGCTGCTTAAGAATGACCGGAAGCTAGGTGATCAAGCATTGTATGAAGCTGGACAAGTCACCCAAGGGCAAATTTCACCAAGTAGATAATCAAGTTTGTCAGCACTTACACAGCCCTAGAGAGGGCCCAGTCATCGATTAGGAAGATTTTTCTGAATAGAGTGTTTGCCGGGAACGGACGATACAGAGATCGATCAGACGGTCGCTACAACTCACACAGAAGGCCTAAAGGTCCTATAACTCAGTACTGGGAATCCCTTCAACAGGATTAATTCTTCCCGGCGAGAGGGAGGCTGAGCAGAGGACTCGGAGGAGGAGCTACAATTGTCATCAGGGAGCTCAGTCAGGTGAGAGTGCAAAACGTTCAGTACCCTCAAGTAGGAGGCCGGTCGAGATCCCATATGGACTTGTGGCGGAGGCTATCCAGCGATGCCTAGGTCTTGCAGACAGTATCAGCATTCCGACTAGAGTTTGCAGACGCCCCCCGCCAGTGAAGAGTTTCCTCCTCCACTAAAGTGTACACAAGGGGAGGACCAGATTTTAGAGACAGAATTGCAGCAGCTCGAGCAGAAGGGAGCTATAGTGCCAAACCACAGTCAAGCTCTGCGGTTTATCAGTAACATGTTCTTAGTCCACAGAAGGGAAAAAGTGCACCCAGTCATAAATCTGAGAGCTAAATGGGTGGATTTTATGCAGACATTGCAAGACGGAGGGCATTCACCTGCTAAGAGACATCTTCAGGCACGAGGATTGGCTCGCAAGGACAGACTTAAAAGATGCATACTTGACAATGGCTGTGGCAGAGTTAGACCGACCCTTCGTGAGTTTCAGGTGGAGAGGACAGATGTGGCAGTTCAAGACTACTCTGCTGTTCGGGTTATCCTCGGTGCCTTGGGCATTTACAAAGCTCAAGAGACCAGTTGCAGCAGTAATCAAATAAAGGGGAATAAGAATGATTAAGTACATGGACAACACATTGCTCGTAGCATCAAGCAGATAATTGTTTGAAGAGCAAGTAGAGTGGGTAAGTGACCTATTGCAGTCTCTTGGATTCCTTATCAACAAGAAAAGTTGGAATTCATCCTCAGGAAAGGGGTGGGGTTTCTGGGGTTCGCAGTACACACCAAGAAAGCGACCCAAGAGCTGCTGCTGCACAAGATGAAAGCGATCAAAAAGGAAATAACTATGTCTCGGGAAGACGTTGATTTCTCTACGGACTCTGGCGAGAATAGTGGGGCTGATAGTATTCTCCATTCAAGCCATATTTCCAGGGCCGTTGCACCACAGAACACTCCTGCGGCTGAAAATACAGCACCTCCACAAGGTTCTGAGATATCACCAAATGATTGCCTTAGATCAGGAAGGGCAGACAGAGTTGCCATGGTGGCTCCAAGATATGGAGGCATGCAATGGGCAAGCCATTTTTCGGCCATGTACCAGAACTAATTATAGAATCAGAAGCCAACAGATCTGGCAGGGCGGCCATATGCTAAAGTTCAGAAACAGGTGGAAAATGGACCCCTGACTAGAACTGTTAGCTGGATCTTGCGCAGTCAAGACTTTGGCGAAAGGCAAATCAAACTGTTGCATTCTCCTAAAGATTGACGATATAGCCGCAGTAAGATGCATCAACCATCTAGGAGTGATGAAATCCAGGATGTTAGTAGAGCTAGAAAGACTTTTTGCACTATTGCCTACAGAGAAAGATCACAGCCACAGCAGAATATCTGCTGGGGAGCCAGAATTCGGTGGCAGACTGGAACTCCAGGTACCTGAGCGGCACTAGCGACTCGATGCTTGACATGGGAGTATTCCAGAAGATAGCAAGGCCCTGGGGTCCCCTGGATACCGACCTCTTTGCCGCCAGACTCAATGCACAGATTCCTAAATTCTTCCGCTGGCGCTTTCCTGCACACTTGTAAAGGAGCAGTCCAATATGATTTTCCGCCATTTATGATGCTAACAAGGGTTTTGGCAAAAATGTGCCGGGAAGAGGCAAAAGCAGTATTGATAGAGCCAGCATGGAAGGCTCAAGGCGGTTTCCAGTTCTGATGGAACTTTCTTTGGATTTTGCGCAGATTCTTCTGCAGGATCCAGAGCTCCTCACAGACCGAGTTGGGAGGATTCATCCTCTGAGACAAGTGGGGACTCTCCCGCTCCTGGCTTGCAGGGTGTCTGGTGCAAGTGGAGCCTGCCTGGCATTTTGGGACACGCTACCCAGATTAGATAATCATGGGCACCTTCGACACTCGGAAGCTAAAATGATGAATGAGATAAGTGGGACAACTGTTGTAAGAGACAAGGACATCATCCCATTTCGGCACCTGTAGTACAGGTACTTGTTTTTTTGCCATACCTTGCCACAGATGGTAGGACATTCAGGACTTTGGGGGTGTACAGATCTGCTATCTCAGCGGGGCACACTATAGTAGAGGGAAAACCATTAGAGCACCTGGTGATGATTAGACTGCTTAAGGTTTAGGGTTACTCCAGTTCCCAGATAGTCCTTCTTATGGGAAGTCAATGTGGTGCTGATGCTATTGGCTAGTTGGCCACCGACTAGGGACCTTTCGACACAACAGTTGTAGGGAAAGCTAGCCATGCTGCTTTGTCTGGTTTCCTGTAGGAGAGTTTAAAACCTCAAAGCTGTTGAAGTAGACAGGAAGATGTTTCACTCAGAAGGTATAGCCTTCAATGTTGCGAAAAGGACAAAGTCCAATTCGGCGATCATTTCTTGCCCTTACTTACCAGAGCAACCTAAGCTTTGCATTCCTTCCTGAATTAAGGAACACGAGCGGAGGACTCGTAGTAAGCCTGATAAGACAGTAGCAGCAGCGACTATTGCTAATGGGTGCGCAAAACTATGTCTGTAGCAGGGAAAGAAATGGACAAGATTGGTGCACATTCCGTATGAGGGGCCATGGTTTTCAAAGCATTTATGTCAGAGGGCTAGTCTCCAAATAATTTTGAAAGCGTTGGACTGGTCTAACAATTCCTCATTTAGGACATTTTACTTGAAGCTAGTGTCATCTGTAGCAACAACAGTGGTGGATAGCTTCGAGCAAGCATAATACTTGCCTCCAGTCTTGACATAGAATGAAGATTACCCAAGCTTGCAGCACAGGGAGTCTTGATTCTATTAAAGACACGGAGGCAAGCATTATCCCACCCAACATACATACATCGATTGTGCAAAGTATAACATAATGCAATGGGTTATAGGTCAAAGTTTCGACTCAAAAGGGTGGAATTTTTTTTGTTAGTTTTTTTTTGTGGTTTTTTTGGGGGTCCCCATGCCAAACCCCCGTTTTTGGTGTGAAAACACCTTTTTTTACCTATACTAAAGCAGAAAAAAAATATACATTTAAAAAAATAATTCGATCCTTTTGTTTTCGGTCCAATTGACTCGACCCTTTTGTCATTCGACCCTTTTGAGTCAAAACTTTGACCGGACACCAATGCAATGTCATGGCTGCGTAATAGAGTTATTCCCTCCCTGAAATAATTATTTTCTTGCCATGCAGGGCTGACCAGAAGACTGGCTAATAGGATCGTGACAGCCGTAGGTGACAGCAGCGATAACGACAGGGGAAAGCCTCTTGAGCAGAGAGCCGCAGAGTTGACTTCAGTTCACAGAGCAGCAGTATTGTTGACGGAGTTTTCGTTGCACAAAGAGACATTGGGCCTCATTCTGACTTTGGGTCCGGTAACAACGGTGCTGGTAGGTCTACTGGCACCATTGTTACCGTACCGGCACAGTATGACTCTGTGGGTGGGTGCCGTCCCGCCCACCAGGGTCAGAGCTGGCAGGCAGAGCGGCACCCGCCCGCAGAGTTTCACGGAAGCCCCGGTACCGTCATTAACAGTGCTGGTGCTTCCGTGGTCCCCATTCCCATTGAGTCCTATAGGACTGAAATGGGAATGGAGTTTTACAATTACCGGCACCTGGAAAGCCAGGGTTGTAATCCCCCAGTGTTACCGGCAAGCCAGGTGCCGGTATATATTGCAAGTCTGGCGGCAACCCGTCGGTAGCACCGGCAGGGTTACCGCCAGACTTGTAATGAGGCCCAATGTTTCAAAAGTTTCCAGTTCAGAGCATTAAAGAAGAGGAAGGGACCTAGCCAGGAAGTGACATATCGGTGTCCGAGAAGGGAGTCAGTTATAGGAAGTACAGGACAGTGAAGACTTGTGGGGATAAGTAGTTGGTGTCAGTTTAAAAAAGAAAAAAGAAAGGAACAGTTTTCTGTACATTTCGAGATAAGTTTTGAAACTGCTGGAGAGCAAGAATAAATAGGTTGAAGCATAATGCTTGCCTCTGTGTCTTTAATAGAATCAAGCTCCCTGTGCTGAAAGCTTGGATAATCTTCATTCTGGCTCCCACTGGGGAAAATCGGGACCAGAAGTAGAAGGCTGTCTTGAGAGTAGATCCCCTATCCCAGTTCAAAGAATTACATATTCCAGTTTTAAAGTTGGTCTTTGTCCTTTCGAAACATTTAAAGAAACCTTTTTCTGTAGTTAGTCACAAGATCATGTTTTCTCTTTTTCAGATGGTAATTTACACGGTCCATCCCTTGAAAGGACCCCCTATTCAATCCCGCTTCTGTGAAAATCTCTCTGCATCTGTCATTTTTCCTTATTCCAAAATGACAGAAAAGGCATTATCCCCTGCCTTCAAAGCATCTCCATTCTAGATGTACTTGCTGCACAGTTGCTTTTGATTTTGCTGTAATATGGAGACTGTTTGCGTGGCCAAGAGCTATCAGGCTCATCTAGTTTCACTAGACATACTGACCGCTCTCTATAATGCCCTTAGATGGGTGTGTGCTTTCTTACTCTGTGAGAGCTCAATGAGTTCCATGTCTTGCTAAGGCCCCCCCCCCGGAGCCAGTCCTATGTGTTGTTCAAATGGGAAGTAACTTTCGCTATTCTCTTTTACATCTCACTGGCATGGCAAGACTGGCGCTAGCTTATGGTATCTTCTCATCACCCAACACATAATAAAGTGGGATTTATTTTTCCGGGGTCCAAGAATTCTGGAAAAAGTTGCAAATGAAGTATTGTAAATACCAAAGCTCTGCATGCTAAACCAAAGTGTACATTATGGGCCAGCAACTTTAGTGAAGTTATTAACAAGTCATTATCGAATTGCTTGCAAGTAATTTTAAGTACTTATTTCACTGTAACCCCTCGCGTTAACAACATTATGTAAGCCTACTCCATTTAGGGATGACCTAAATGGGGCCAGTGGGATGGAAGAGACGTTGGGATAATTGAACATAAAGCACTAATTGATGTGTGCTGCTGACTTTGAATTCTGAAGCACAGGCTGTCTTCTTTTCTTTTGGGATTGAGTTAGACACTTGTGTTTTTATAAAACGGCTATTGTTTTCCTAACACGATTTCTCTTCGGACGAGGGCAACGCTGTGGACCATGACGCAGCAACTGCCTGGTTCCTGTTAAATCTTTCATGTTCTTCTAATCATGTTTTTGCTGTGATCTGGTAATTAGCCAGGCTACGGTCCATTTTTGGGAGCATAAAGTTAGTCTGCTTCTGTAATAGCAAAGACAATAGAATGGAGCGTTACCCAGACGACTTCCCAGTGATTAAGGAACCTTGCATGAGGAACAGTACGTCTGATTTTGGGGAAGCTGCCAGAAGAGCAGCACGAAGAGGCATTGTGGCGGTACAGGTAAGTGGTGGGCGGGGGGAGTGTGGCACCGGGAGCAGTAGGGTGGGGTCCTCCCCTAAATTGACAGAGCAAAAGGGGGGGCGGGCAAAAGACCGATCTTTCTGGGGACAGCCTTCATGGGCTACCTTTCGCTATTCTGGTTTTTGGTTTGTGGTCTTCGGCCCCCTATTTTCTTTTCTTTCTCTGTGTTGGGTGTCCAGATCTTAACTTCCACAGTCCTGGCTTTATGAAGCTCCCTTTTTGCAGTCCTCCACTTTTCCATGTTTGTGAGGCCAGTGCTGTTTGAGTAGTAGCACCTGAATCAGGTGATTAGACGGGCCAAGGGCAATGGTTCTGACTCATTTGTCCCAACTCCCTGCAATGTGCACTGAATAAGATTTCAGTTAGTTTTGAGCAAATGTACTTAGTTGTTTAAAAACGTGTTCTACTTGCAGAATAGGAGGACACCGCCATGCTCCCCAGGAACCGTGCTCTGCCCATCTCGCCTGTTAACCACACTGATGTGTTCACAAGGAGTTTCTTTCCCTTTCAAATCAATTTCACACTGTTCTAATTAAATGTTAAAGTTGGGGTATTTTGTTTTCTTCATTTTTTCCTTTATTTTCAGTCAAGGTAGGCCTTAGGTCTTCATTTTCAGTTTTCTTCATTTCTTATTTTTATATGTGCACTATATTTCTTTACGTCTCGAAAAAACAAACCGTATTACCTGAAGCATATTGGTTACTGCAAAACGGGTTTTAAGAAAAATGTAAGATGAGGCTTCCTTGAAAATACATCACACACAATACCCCAAAATGGTGCAGTAAAAACATGACCGGGGATGTCCCACCAAGAATGGTGAAAAATGATTTTAAAAAATGAAGAACATTGCAGAAAAATTGCCTTTGCTATCCATTCAGTGAGGCAATGATTATTATCAGCAAGTTCTTTCTGAAATTTATGAAGCAGATTTTGCAGATGTGTGATGTCCGATATAAGGCGCACTAGAGCTGCTGAATACTTAACATTTGGAGGTGCATGTACTTTACTATGCTGGTTCAGATCAGGCGCAAGGTAAGTCCTTTGTTCGGGACTTCACAACCAGGAAGGTTTGAAGAGAGCACTTGCAGGGGCTGTCACCTCCAGTGAGCAGGTCCTAGGTACCAGTAGTCTCAGCTGTGATAGGCCTTGCACAGCCGGCAGATCACCCCAAATGTTCCTCTGGTATGGTTGAAGGAAAATCTTGGAGGTCTTTGTATTCACCTCTGTGGAAGAGTACTTTGGAGTAGGCTGTACTCCCCAAAAAGTTCAACGGTGTAAGCTTTTAGGAAAGATTTTCTTTTTGCAACTTTCCCTTCATAGTTTCCTTTAGAACACCCTTCTTTTTGCTCTGTTTTTTATCCTGTCCTGACCTTTTGAAGGGAGGTAAAGCCTTCAGCTTCACTTTCCTTGCATATTGCTCATTGTTATCGGGAAACTGCTAATGTCCTTCAGAGTATCAGTACTGGGAGACTTTTGCCTTTTGAATTCTTGTACTTTTTTTGCGTTGCACACAGCATCTTACAATGCAGTGAAAGGGGTATACTTTTGTATCCCCTAGTTTTTTGCACAGGTGATTTTTGGTTACCTGTATATGTGCCTAAAGGCAAGCTGGTGGCAGTAGTTACATTTTTTGCACTATTATTGGTGTTAACCACGTATGGCTACTAAACGTGGCTAGTGCCCTAAAACTGCTGTGCTATGAGGTTTTTGCTCGTTCTTTGGCCATATTGTAGTCTGGCCTTTTTCCTGCCATCGCAGGTCAGGAAACTCCTTTTGAGGTTGTGCTTGACCGGGAAAAAAAAAGAGAGCGAGAAGAGTCTCGAGTCTTGATGCCTTCTAGAGGACCCAGCCCTAAAAATATTTGGAAGCGCCTCTGGACTGCCTGGTGGGCTGTGCAGCTCTCTCATGGGATACCTCACCAGAACTGGTGCAAATCCGAATTGAAGTCTGGAACTTTGGTGGTCGCCAGCTTGTGCCATGAGCCACCTTCTCCCTGAATCCCAGCTTCCCACCTTCAAGGGAACCTGTCCTGGAGCAGCACTACTGTGACTGGAAGGACGCCTGTCGCCACCTGCAAACAGTAATCGTCTCTGCATTTGCTTTCCTCCATCCATTGTAGTGTCTGAAGGAGGCCTGCATTGTTGGATTCTGCATTTCTTCACTGAAAGGGGTTGCATCTTGCATTACCAGCCGACTGGAAGAATCCTCTAACCCGCAACTCCTGAGCACCTCTCACTAGAACAAATAGTGGAATATTGAGCCCCGAGCAACCTGCAGGCAATCCACAAAGACATTTGGGAACATCGGAGTACGCCCACCGCCACCACCCCCACCGTTCTCCTTAGGATAACATTGGTGACAAGTCCCTTTGTCTCCTGTCGCCCGTCCACTCACATTTGGTCGTCGAACCCGAGTCGGATATCCTACCCCTGGGTTAGCCATTGGTCTGAGAGAGGAGAACACTTACCTTATCTCTGGTAAATTGTTAAATAACTTTAAAATGGTTTTTAACTAATCACCACCACAAGCCTATTGCATTGAAGATAACTCATATTGGTGAGAAACATTTGTTTGGACTCATTCATTTTAAGGTTCGACTTCTCAAGTTCGGATATTATTCTTGTTTGGGTCCCATCATTTACTGCATTTAACTTATTTACCTGCTTTGCTCAACTAAGTTACCTGATGTTATTTAAATGAACATGTGGTGATTGTATATATTTGTATTATAGTGTTGTGTGATAATGCTACTCTTTGGATTCATTTTCTAATGTTCTTAAGGCCTAAAATATATAACTGTTGTGATGATTCACCAGGCACCATCACTTCTCCTCAGGGGTGAGCCATTTCCCATGAAGCTAGGGAGGTGCAGCCGCTACCCAATAGTTTCCCTAGGCGTGGTTTCATGTGGGAGGACCTCATGCGGAGGCACTCCCTCATCAGGGACAAGGACAATCACGTAGGGTACAGCCCATTGGCCAACATCACACCCCGCCCTTCCCTAACCCACCCCTCCATGCCAAACCACTTCTTGAGAGTAGACCCATGTTTTTCTAGACCATGTATTTCTGTAGTGTATGAGAAATAGCCACAACAGAAAGCACCAGGACGAAGAAGAGCACAGAACACATGAAGATTATTACAGCTGATCCATCCAGAGGAGCAGGAGCTCCCCAGCGTCGCCGAGCGCTGCTGCTGGAGCCGCATCCATACCTGCATCCAGGCAAGCTGGAGGCATATTACCTGCTGCCCACCAGCCCCCCTACAATCGAATTCCCAAGCGCCAGCAACCCGTTATTGAAATTGCAGATTAGCATTTAAATTATCCAAATGCAATTCCTGGTGTCTACACAGCATTTATGCCGAGTTCCAAGGGTATTTGCTATGATTCGCATTGACCGAATCCTGGAATCACTGCCCTAAAATGGCTGCCGCCTCGAGGATACCCCGCGCCTGACCCTGTCCTTTATGCTGCCTGATTTCCCTGCCTGCATCCGCCCACCGATTGGCTACAACACGCCATCTAAGCCAATCAAGCTTCGCCGGAAGGCGAGAGCCGGCCCATCAAAGTAAGGCCATTGAAAGAAGGCTCCCTGCTGACAGAGCTGACCGAGCGTGCCGTGCTGCAGTCTGCGCCCGATTCCTAAACCCTGCATCCTGCAACCAACATGGACTTTCTACAGGTACCAGTAACGCTGTTCCACAAGACGCTACTGCATCAGCTTAATCCCCTATGCACTCCCATTACGGCCAGTCAGCGCCCCCATTTGTGAGCTTGTATATCTTGTCTACCATATTATGCTAAGTATCTACCCCAGCTAGTCCACTAGACACCCTAAAGCCACCTTTCTGTTTGCCTCTAATGTACTGGACTGAACTATTGTACATCATGGCACTAACATACTGAGTTGTTACATTATACAGGTATCCCAACAGATTTCAGATTAACAAAATGTACCTATGAAGTTGACCTGCTCTGGTTATGCTTTGAATTAGCGCCACTCTGGCTCCCAATGTTAAAGTTGTATCTAAGTGTGCCCATTTGAATTGCTAAAGCTGCATCTAGGTGTGCCCAGCTTATGCCTCTGAATTAGCCCTAACGATTGGTTATTAAGCCCCAGGTGATTCTGTACCCAATCCATCTATTTTAGCCTAGTCTAACTCAGCACCATATTTGTGCTCATCGCCCAACGACTATCCATATTATCAGATGACTGTTTATCGACTAGCTATTCAGCCCTAGATGCCAAATTTAGAATCTAGGTTGCAGCATATTTGAGCTGTATTAACTACCTAGTATTAGTAAGCCCACGTTAAAGCTGTCCATTACCACAACAGAATGCAGGCACTGCTAACTTTAACCATGTTCCCCTTCTGCATTATACCATCTGCCACCCCTTGCACTAGTGGACACTACATTAAGTTTGATGAAGAGTTAGGTAGACTGAGATGTCCCCGCCACCACCCTATCCCTTGCCCTACACCCTTCCTTCCCTCACTACCCCCTTTCCCCACACTAACCACAACCAAACCACATTTAGCCTCTACTATGTGCACTACACATGATAAGTCACCCTTTGTGTCTAGAGCCTCTACCGCCTCCCCTCCTGACATCGTTAAGCGCAACAAAAGACTAACTAGCAGACTACCACCCAGTAGGCACTCGGCATCAGAATATTCCCATATGATTTTACGTGCAGTTTGCCCGGAACCTACTGACAATAATCTCAGGCGCCAAAGGAAAAGATGTACTTCCCCCCCTAAACAACCTAAGGGACATAAGCCCCAGTCCACCCACAAAGGACCTATAACTACAGCCCACCAAGGGTGCATTATTGAATGTCAGGTCATTGGTAGCACATGCAACTGAGATTGCTGACATGATTGTGGACAATAACCTTGACTTCCTTGTTATGACAGAAACCTGGCTGCATGAGGCAGCAAGCCCTTATTGCCCTTGCCGTCCCAGATAATTACTCCATTCTCTGTGCAGACAGACCCACGGCTCGCGGAGGAGGAATAGCCATTATCTTTAAAGACACTCAACATAAGATTAGCCACCCCTACGCCATTGGCATCATGTGAACTCCTCTCAGTTAAGTTCCAAACCTCTCCTAACAGCACTATCACACTACATATCATTTATAGGCCTCCAGGGCCTCCTGGGTCTTTTGAAGAAGATATCGCAGCCCTAGCAGCCGACACCACTAAACCCACAGCACAAAATATCATTTTAGGAGATTTCAACCTCGGTTTCAAGGACACAAGTGACACTCACGCCATCTCTCTAGCCTCTGCACTACTAGAACAAGGCTACACCCAAATTAGTACCAAACCCACTCACGAAAAAGGTAGGATACTTGACTGGGTTGCGGTTCTCAATTGCACCATCACCCCTCTAGATCTGACTCCACTAGTATGGTCAGACCACCACCTTATCACCTTTGAAATGCATATCAACAACTTGGAAAAGAAAAAGCCTATCATTGCTCCCCCCTGCCTCACATGAAATATATCACAGCAGATGCTTTAGTTCCTTTGGTAGCCCCCCTACTTAATACCCTACCGGATACTAATGTTCTCCAGCATGGGGTCTGGCATGGATTCACATGCTCATGAATATTCCCCGTCGTCAGGCTGGGAATCCTCGGTAAAGAAAAATCAGTATCAGTTTCATTTCTGATCTGTCTTTCGTAGTAGTAACCAATCACTTATCTCTGCATCATACTGACCACAGCCAATGACTGCCATCTCCCTAAGCCCCGCCTCTGGCAGCCATCTTCAGATTTTTACCGCATGTTCATGTGTTGGGATCCTTGTGTTATTGCTCTCGAGCTGTAGTGCGTTTTTGCGCTTTTTCATAGGAAAATTCTCTCTTGTTTCGGTCAAAAGAGCCTCAAGCTCCACCGTTTCTTTATCCGATCAACGGGGACCCGTGTCGGATTCCTCTACGCCCCTCAAGGGTGAAGATTTCGTCGAGCCACGCTTTTGGAGGACTCCAGAAGTTTCTCAGGCCCATCTCGGACATGGCCCAGGAGAAGGGAAGCTCGACGCCCGGAAAGCTGTTCAGGGTCTGCCCTGGATGCCAGCTTCAGAATGTCTTTAAGGAGGACGAACACTCCCTTTGCCTCTACTGCCTGCATGTTACGCTGCGCGCTCGCTCGCGGGCTTCACTTACCTTTCCGGGGGTTCCCGGTCCACGGCCGCAGCGGTCTCCTCCTTCATGGAGACTGTACCCGCGGTGGCGTCTCTCCTCACACCGACCCGCGGTCCGGATGGGCTCCGTGGACGCTGCCATCTTGCGAGGATCTGCGCATGCGCGGATCGTCAGTATTCGACGTCCCGCGCATGCGCAGCGTCGGAACATGCGTTCCAAGCCTCGTTTTCACCCCGGACCTTAAAAGGGCACCGCATGCGCAGGAACAACGCGTCTCAACGCGGTTGTTACTGTGTATGCGCTGCTGGAGTCCTGGCGCTCGTGCCCCAGCCCTCAGTTCTCTGCTCTGCCTTATTCTCCCTAGCCCTACCTCATCTCCTTACCCCCTTCTAGCTCCTTGGTCCTCCTAACCCTTGCTTCCCTGTTTTGCTGATCCCTGGCCTGCCTCCTGGTTTAGGGTATTCTGCTGGGCCCTTGCCTGCCTCCTGGTTTAGGGTGTTTTGCTGGGCCCTTGCCTGCCTTCTGGTTTAGGGTAGGGGAGGTCCTGTCTGGGTTCCTAGTACCTTCTATTCTGCTAGGAAGTGGGGATCCCCTGTCTGAATTGCTTTCCCTTGAAGTCTGTTCTCCTTTACCTGTCTTGTGCCCTGCCGGTACCTGTGCCTTACTGCCTTCGTGGAAGTTCCTGTGTTCAGCTCCGCTATCATCGGTGTCTTCTTCAAGCCTTCTCAGCCAGTGGAAACACTGTCCCGACGTCACGCAAATTCTGAGAAGTGCCACCCGTGGCGTTGGGAGTTGGTTCAGTGCCGTCCTGTCTTATATCGTCAGGAGGGGATTGGGCTAATTTCTCGCGCTACCCATTCATCGGCTATAGATACATCGACATACTGGCAACCTCAACTCCACGGTCTACAGGAAGAAAAGGTAACCAACGATCTCGTGAAGACTCGTTTAACACTGCATGAGGACAAGACGCACGTGGAGAAGGACTGTGCGTTTTGCAGCAATATGTCGGAGCGGACCATGAAGGACCGCCATCTGCGTCTCGACAACTGGCTGGAAGGTAAGAGCCCATCAGGCGAGGAGAAGAAGAAGAAGAAGAAGTCCGAGCGGTCTTCTAAGAGCTTTGAGGGCGCCCCGGCGACGGGGGCCCAACAGAATGCCAAGCACCGCGAGTCCGCTGGCACCGGGAGCGCCGAACGGTCGGGCTCTACGGTTGCCAGGCAGGGCGCATCCTCCCCGGCGCCATCAACCACGATGGCTTGGGAAAGAGGAAGGCCGAGCACCCGGCAAAGCTGCTGGAGAGACCCCGGTCGAGCTCGAAGGCCCCATCGGAGGGGGAGCAAGGCGGTGACCCTCCCCCCAAGGAGAAGGCGGTGAGCGCACCTAAGGTGGTGAAAGCCTTAATCCACCCTGCCAAGGCCTCTATCGAGACAGTCGCGGCGGCCCTGGCACAGCCTGTGGAGGTTACACCAGTGGAGGTGACTTCGGGGCTCAGAGTCTCCCTGCCACCGCGGAGGGAGTCCTCTTTCAAGCCCATCGACAGGACCCCTGTGAAACCTCCGACGGAGAAGAAAAAGGGGGGGGGCAGGTGGTCATCGTGGTTTCGGCCTCAACCTCTGAAGAGAAGCTGATCGAAGTCTTAAGCCACGGCATTGGCGTGGAAGAAGACCAGCCCGTCGGGAGGGATCCCGACGTAGGATACGACGAGAGCGTCGAGGGTGCCGACGAGGCTCCGGACTGCCCGTTGGAATCCCCTCAACCAGTGCCGCAAGACAACTCGGCGGCCATTTTGTTGGCTATACAGTCCTTATGCTCGGAGATAAGGACGAGATTGCCGTTACCACCAACTGAGGAACCGCTCCCGACGGGGGACCCGGAGCCAGGCCCTTCTGGGAGCCCTCCTCCTAAGAGAAGAAGGATTCATCCTCCACCTCCTTTTCAACCATCGCGCCCTGCTCGGCCCTCCTCCCCGTCCACGACCCGTGGGGATGATACGGGGACGGACACGGCCGCGACGGGTACAGACGACGAGGTTTACGACAAGGATCTTCCGTCGTCACCTCCTCCCCGGGCTTCCCCCACGAGATTGGATCGTTTCATGCCATGATCGCCAGGGCATCCGAGCTTTTCCAGCTCTGCCCGGAAGAGAAGAAGGAAGGTGTACTTTATCAACGGCGCGAGACCAAGAGGAAGACGGTCCTCGCTGTACCTCTACTGGACGATATCTGGGATGAGGGTCTCGCCCTCCTCAAGAACCCATCCACAACGCCTGTGAGAAGGGATCGGTACGAGAAGAAGTACCGGGTCCCGGACGCGGCCCCCTTGTGCCTTCGGGCACAGCCGACCCCGGACTCGGTCGTCTCCGCGGCGGCCAGGAAGAAAGCGGGGGGGGCGTCGGCCTCTACGTCAACCTCCCCACCGGACGGCGAGGGAAAGGAATTGGACACGATGGGACGCAGAGTCATCTCATTGGCAGCGACGACGATTAAGGCTGCCAACGCCTTAGCCATCGTAGCCCACTACGACACGGAGTTGTGGTACAAGATCGCCCCCCTGCTGGACTTCCTACCGGATGACAAGAGGGCGGAGGCCCTAGAGATCTTGCAGGAAGGAGAAGTGGCGTTGGACCACGCCATTACGATAGCGACGGACATCGCTGACACTGGTTTTCGCCAGTTGGGCAACGGCGTGTGCCTTAGACGGCGTGGATGGCTCAAGGCAACGGACTTCCGGCAGGACGTGCAGACCAGAGTTTTGGACATGCCATTCGACGGGAGCAAACTGTTTGGGAAAACAGTGGACGATTCCCTACAAGCCATCAAGACGGACACGGAGACGGCCCGAGCTCTTGGTGTTCTCCAGCAACGACGGCCGCCCTTTCGGAGCGCCGGAGGCAAGCAGGGTGCCTCCAAAGGTTCCGGCGGCGGATATTCCACCTACCGTCAAGCGGCCCGTTCGTCGTCACAGGAAGCCTACAGGGGACGATGCAAGTCGGGCGGACCCCGCCGTCGTCGACAGGACGGACAAGGCGGCAAAGCCTCATCGAAGCAGGACTGAACCGGCCGTGGGGTCGGGCCCCCACCGAAGCATCCCGGTGGGAGGCCGGCTGGCGATCTTCGTCAGCATGTGGGAGTCCATCTCCACCGACCGTTGGGTGCTGGACGCCCTGGCCCAGGGTCACGCGCTCGAGTTTCTAAAGAAGTGCCCGCGCGCCCCCCCCCGTGGCCAGGAAGGAACATCACGTCCCTCAACTTCTCTTGGAGGTAAAGGCGATGCTCAAGAAAGGCGCCATCGAGCTCGTCCCAAAGAGGCTTCGGGGCTCCGGAGTTTACTCAAGATACTTCCTCGTGAAGAAGACAGGAGGATGGTGTCCCATCCTGGACCTACGACGACTGAACAAATTCATCAAGGCACAGAAGTTCCGGATGGTCACCCTCCAGCACGTCCTGGGTCAGCTGGAGGAGGGCGATTTCCTGTCGTTGTTGGATTTGGAGGATGCCTACTTCCATATCCCCATCCTAAAGGGACACCGAAAGTTTCTCAGATTCGTGGTCCAAGGGCATCACTACCAGTTCAGAGCCCTTCCCTTCGGATTGAGGTCGGCACCCAGGGTGTTCAAGTGCCTCGCACCGGTGGCGGCGCGGCTGCGCCTGGAGGGGATCCACGTATACCCCTACCTGGACGACTGGCTCATCCGAGCAAAGACAAAGGAGCTCGCCGCGGAGCACACAGCGAGGACCGTCCAACTACTCACGGACCTGGGATTCTCCATAAACTACGCCAAGTCACACCTCGTGCCCGCGCAAGACGCACTGTTTCTGGGAGCGAAACTCGACACAGTGGCGCTTCTGGCCTCTCCGTCGGAGGAAAGGACGAGGGCCATCTTGGGCAAGGTGCAGCGTATGCTGGTTGCGGACGCGGCCAGGGTGAGGTGCATCAAATCCCTCCTCGGAATGATGTCTTCTTGCATTTATCTCATCCGCATGTGCCTGTGCAGGCTTCGGATGTGCCCGTTACAGGAGTTCCTGGATGCTCGCTGGATCCAGACGACGGGCAGCTTCGACGACAGGATCACACTCGACGAGAGCTTCCGACGAGCGATCTGTGGTGGGGCACCCGTGCGCATCTGACGGCGGGCATGGACTTCCAGACCCTGGGCCACCAGAAGACAGTGACCACGGATGCCTCCCTGGAAGGGTGGGGAGCGCACACCGAAAATCTGCACGCGAGGGGCCTTTGGCTGCCGACGGAGAAGTCCCTCCATATCAACATCCTGGAACTCCGTGCAGTGTTTTGGGCCCTCAGGTTCTTTCTTCCATCCCTCAAGGGCAAGGTGGTGAGGATCTTCACCGACAACACCACCACCATGTTCTACATCAGGAAGCAGGGCGGTACCAGATACCCAGCCCTGTCCAAGGAGGCGCAGGATCTGTGGCATTGGGCCGTCGCCCAAGGAATATTTCTGGTGCCGTTTCATCTGGCAGGAATAAAAAACACCATCGCCGACTCGCTCAGCAGAGAGCTGCGCTCGTGCCACGAGTGGGAACTACGACAGGATCTAGTGGACCGAATCTTCCGATGGTGGGGCACACCCCAGATCGATCTGTTCGCGACGGCGACGAACTCCAAGTGCCAGAGGTTCGCCAGCAGGTTTCCCCAGCCGAGGAGCATGGGCGATGCTTTCTCGTTCCCCTGGGAGGGCCTGTTCCTATATGCGTTCCCTCCATTGCCGCTGCTGATCCGGCTCATCAACCAGCTCAAGAGGTCACGGTGCAGGATGATCCTAATCGCACCTGCGTGGCCGAGGCAGATATGGTTCCTGACCTTCTAGACTTGTCAGCGTCCCCGTCAATCAAGCTGCCAGTGGACGCGGATCTTCTCTTCAGGGAAGGAGGCGCCATCCTACATCACGACCCGAAGTCGCTGAACTTGCAGGCCTGGCTCCTGCAGCGTTAGAGTTTGGAGGTTACGACATACCGGCCAACTGCAGAGAGGTTCTTGCAAAGGCCCCAGGGCGTCCTCAACTCTTAAATGCTACGGACACAAATGGAAGAGGTTCTCTGTCTGGTGCCACGCACAGAAGATTAACCCTCTACGGATTACGGCTCCTCAAGTACTGCCGTACCTACTGACGCTGGCCAAAGCTGGACTGGCGCACGCTTCCATCAAGATTCATCTTGCTGCGATCTCCCGATACACCAGAACCACGGGACCGACGTCTTTGTGGTCTCATCGTCTGGTGAAAGAATTCATGAAGGGACTGTTCAGATCGTTCCCGCCGGTGAAGGCTCCAGGCCCCGGCGTGGGAGCTCAACGTGGTGCTGACCAAGCTTATGGGACCTCCGTTCGAGCCTCTGCACTCAGCTCCGTTGAAGTTCTTGTCGTGGAAAACAGTGTTTCTTGTGGCCATCACCTCCGCACGACGGGTGGGAGGGATCCAGGCCCTTTCCTGCAAGCCCCCGTACTTGACTTTTCACGACACAAGGGTAGTGCTCAGGACGCACCCCTCCTTCATGCCCAAGGTGCCGTTGGACTTCCACCTTAACGAACCCTTGGTGTTGCCTGTTTTCTTCCCGTCGCCTTCGTCGCCGGCTGAAAGGACTTTGCACTCGCTGGATGTGGCTAGAGCGCTGAAGTTCTACGTGGACCGCACAAAGAGTTTTCGGAAGACGTCACAACTTTTTGTGAACTTTGGACCTGTCAATCAGGGGAAGGCTCTCTCGAAGGCTTCCATTTCCAGATGGCTCTCCGGCTGTATAATGTACTGTCATCGGTTAGCAAACCGACCGCTGCCTGGCCGTCCGAGAGCCCATTCCACCAGAGCGATCGCAGCTACCACGGCATTCCTACCTGGTGTGACCTTGCTGGACATCTGCAGGGCTGCTACGTGGAGGTCGACGCACACCTTCACGAAATTCTACTGCGTCGACCGGGATTCCAGGGAGGAGTCCAGGGTCGGCCAAGCAGTACTGCGCTACCTGTTCGCCTAAGGTGAGCCTGGTGAGGAGGTAAGAATTGCTTAATGTTGAGTTTTGGATGTAATGCTTAATGTTGAGCCTTTGCCACCTCCCGTGGTTGTGCATGTGTGTACTGCTATGTATTCTTTTATTCATGAGCATGTGAATCCATGCCAGACCCCATGCTGGAGAAGGAACAAGTTACTTACCTGTAACTGTTGTTCTCCAGCATGGGTCTGGCATGGATTCACATGCGAACCCTCCTGCCTACCCCTCTGCGGCTCTTCACTTGGTCATACTGCCATTTCACATGCTACCAAATCTGAAGATGGCTGCCAGAGGCGGGGTGTAGGGAGATGGCAGTCATTGGCTGTGGTCAGTATGACGCAGAGATCAGTAATTGGTTACTACTACGAAAGACAGATCAGAAACGAAACTGATACTGATTTTTCTTTACCGAGGATTCCCAGCCTGACGACGGGGAATATTCATGAGCATGTGAATCCATGCCAGACCCATGCTGGAGAACAACAGTTACAGGTAAGTAACTTGTTCCATCCCAACACTCTCATTAACATATACAGTGAGACCATGACCAAAGCCATTGATGAGATTGCCCCGCTAAAACTTCGTAAAAGTAAACCCATAGCCCACCTTAACTCATGGTTCACCCCAGAGTTAAAAATACTCTGTACTGAAAAAAGAAAATGGGAATCACGCTGGAAATCTTCCCCTACACCGGAAAACAAAACTAACCTGGCCACCATCACTGCCACTTACAAAAATAAGATAATCCAGGCCAAAAAACAAACCTACAATGATCGAATAGCCCAAGCCAGCTCAGTACTAAAGAATTGTTCAACATTCTAAGAGAACTAGAGAACCCCAACCCACCACCAGACACATGCACCAAGGATAAAGCCTGGTGTACCAGCATTCAAAATGCCCTTTCCAATAAAATCAAAGGGCTGCAGACCAAAATAGCTGACAAAAGATCCCAGCTAACAGTCACTATACCAGCTCCTACCTCTACCCCTCACATAAACTCAGGTTTCACATTCAAAAAAGTCACCATGCCTGAGGTCCACAAAATCATTGCGTCACTTAAACCATCTAACTGCAAGGGCGACAGCTGCTCAGCTCAGATTATAAAAGATGCAGCTAGAGACCTTGCCCCATTCATTACCAAACTTGTAAACTCTTCATTCTCTAATAATGCTGTCCCAAGTAACCTCAAACAGTCCTGGGTTCTACCACTATTAAAAAAACAGAACCTTGACCCGGCTATACCCACTAACTATAGACCAATTACGACGGTCCCCTTTCTATTGAAAATCTTGGACAGAATAGCCTACTTGCAAATACAAGATTATCTTGAAGCTCACAAATTACTCGGCACCCGTCAATCTGGCTTCAGACCTCAGCATGGTACAGAAACCGCACTCGTCAACCTCAAAAGCCAGATCGATTAACTAAAAGACAAAGGAAAGATGGCCATCCTACTTCTACTCGACCTTTCTGCGGCCTTTGATCTGGTGGATCATTCCATACTTTGCAACCACCTATCCTCTGTGGCCCATTTCCCCAGTTCTGCAGTTGCTTGGATCCAATCTTTCCTCGCCAACAGAACCATGCGCGTGTTCTCACCATCAGCAGCTGCTGACCCCATCCCTATCACCTGCGGAGTCCCACAAGGATCCTGCGTCTCGCCCACTTTGTACAACATTTTTACAAAGCCACTATTTGACAAATTGGACCGTCTGGGTGTCCCCTACACAAATTATGCGGATGACACCCAGATACTCCTACCCCTTTCAGGAACCTATGATTTAGACGTCGCAAAGATCAACGAAGTCTACATCATCATTCAGGCATGGATGGCCACACATGGCCTCTGCCTGAATGATGATAAGATTGAATTACTCCTAGTCGGATCATCTAACAACATCCTCAAACTAAGTCCTCACTACACAAATATCATCATCGAAGGGAACAGCATACCCATCGCCAAACATGTAAAAACTTTAGGTTTCTACCTTGATGCCCAGTCTAACCTAACTAAGCAGATTAACATGACCTCATCGGCCACAGCCGACACCGGCAGGTTGATCAGAGCCTGTTGACCTCTACTATCCCCCACTAGCTGCCTCACTCTGGCGAGAGCGCTCATTCAATCCAAATTGGATTATTGCAACAGTCTTTATCTAGGAGCGAACAAAACCATCCTAAATAAACTACAGATCTTGCAAAATAACGCGCTTAGAGCCGCGCTGAATATTCCCAAAAGAGAGCATATATCAGAAATTAGAAAGTACCACAGGTGGCTCTCTATACAGGACAAAATTGCCCTAAAAACTATCTGCCTCACTCACAAAGCGCTTTACCACCAAGCACCCCTCTACCTTACTGATAAGTTCACATGGAAGGTATCCAACAGGTTCACCAGATCCTCTAACATACCATGTCTGATGGTGCCCAGATACACTCTAAAAAGAGCCGGAGGATCTAGCTTCCCAGTATTAGCCACCCAGCTTTGGAACACTCTCCCTCAGAATATTCAAGCCTTTAACAATTTCAGAAGTCATACTATCACTTGGTTACTAAATAAAACATAAAACAACAGCTTTTTAATACCACTAACCATTAAGTGCTTGCCACATACTTCTGTTATGCCCCAATGTAAATTATGTATAATAATTCATTTGTATAATGTTTAAAATGTATATATGTACCATTGTATAACCAGGTAACTTTACCTGAATGTTCAAACTGTATTCATTCACATAACTGTCTATTCTATGCCTGTAACCATTACTTTCCTATAGCGCCCAATTACCTCCGGGTCAGGTGCGCGATATAAATTAAATAAACAAACAAACAAATAAACAAACTATGCTAGGACTGGTACGAGGTGGCCCCAACGGTGGACGAAGATCAAACTTTCAAAAACATCAGCGGCCCAGAGAAGGATTTGGGACTTTGCTAATACCAGGAGAAAGGAGTCATTCTACTGATCCTGAAAGTTGAAGAAACTGAAAGCCCTTTTGATCCAGAGCCACCAGAGGAAGGGAGCTCTTCACCCTGGCTTTGGTGTGAACTAGTCCTTCTCCTGGTTCTGAAAGTTGACTGGTGAAAAGGTTTTTGTGAACCATAAGCCAGGGAAAGGGAGTCATTCCCCCTGACATCCTTTTGCCAAATAACATTTCTGGCAATACCACTCCAAAACCTGGAGAAGGGAGTCATTCTCCTGGGGAAGGAACTTTCTGTTGACTTATTCTATAGTTTGTGTAAGGGATAGAAATGGGTTGTGACACAGGACGGTGGAGCTTGATTTCGATGGACATTCTGACAGATCCTTTAGTTTTATTTTGAGGCAGGGAAACCTTCTTAGAAGGTAGGGATAGTGAGTTTTTTTCTTGATTCATTTAAAAAAAACATGTTTTCGTTTTTTTATTTGAAACTTATGACTTATTGCACACCTTTTTGCAATTTCATCCAAACATCCTTTAACAAATTTAATCATCACATCAGTTCTTGTCAAAAACACAAGTTTACATTCTAAAAGCAAGAAGCAGCTCATATAAATCTAAATAAATACAAATACTAATCATTTCATCTTTGATTTAAAAATATCTATAAACGAAATTGTTGCCAGTACCAGAGTTGTTGTCCCCGTTAATTAAAAGCAACCAATCCTCTGCCGACAAAGTGCTATGTGCCTCCACAAAGATTTAAAATGGGTAGTTCTCAATGGCGTCCACTCCTGACAGAAAATCAATAAATGCTTTATCGTCCACCCCTTGCTTTTTATAAGGATCACAGATAGCCATCTTAAGTCTCATCTTCTTTCTCAGTGACAGAAACTCTGTCATAGGCATTACATTCAATCTGATCCTCATGAATTGAGATCTAAAATAACCATTGGGAAATTTAGATAGGTACTTTGGCAAAGGGCCAAATGCCCTCACTTCATGTCTCAGATGGTAAAATAGTATGAACTTGTTGGCTTCCTCAGAGGTTAGAATCCAGTCTGTTCTCCAGACTTTTGTCTTCACTTTGTCTGGGTTACCTTTTAGTCTGTCCTCCGAGGAGCCAACTGTGTCCAACAAAACCCTACACCTTTTCACCCATTGCTGTAGTGCTCGGCCTTTATCATTGTTATTTCGTGTTTTAAAATCATGAAGAGCGGGGGAGTGGCTTCCAAGATACATGTCCTAAAAAGTGGAGGGTTATCGAACGTTGCAGACCAATGGCTGTCTGGTCAATCAATTAGGTCATCCACATACAGTAGGTAGCATAATTTTGCGTTTCCAATGGTGGGAGGAAAGCTTCTAGCTTTAGATAAGCTGTCCCCAAAGTCGGAAACAAAAAAAGGTTAAACAATGCAGGGGCGAGGGGGCAACCTTGCTTCATCCCTCTAAATGTGTGGATTTCCTCCATTAGCAAACCCTCCTGGTTCAATCTAACCCTCATTGAGGTTCTTGTGTGCAGATATTGGAGTTGTTACTTCAGGTCTACTGGGCAACTCCAGGTGGTCAGTTTTCCCCATAATTTAGATCTATTGATGCTGTCGAAGGCTGCCACTAGGTCTACAAAGGCAATGTAATACTTTCCCTGCCTTCCAAAGTACACCCTTTTAGTATCGACAATACAGCGATGTTGAGGCAAGTCCCCAGACCCTTAAGAAAGACTGATTGAAACCTGTCACACTGATTTTCCCTACAGGCCCACTCAGTCAATTGGGAGAGCAACAGTGATGCAAAGATGTTGCCAATAACGTCCAGGAGGGCAGTCGTTTTTAGGATCGTCCCTATTGCCCCTATTTGAATACTGGAATAATCGTCGCCGTCTTCCATGATTCTGGGATCCTCTTCCGCTCTTCTATTTTTTTTTTATGGAATGCTCATGAAGATAGCCCAGGGTTCAGTATCTTCTTTAAGGATGGCGTTAGTCAGTCCGTCAGGGCCTGGTGCACTTGAGGAACTGGCCCTGACGATTTGAAGCCTTATGTCTTCGATGTCAGAGGAGACAGTCCACCTTTCAGCAACTGGGCTTTCGCCCCGACCTCTTGATCATCGCTTCCCATGCATGCGTTTTTAAAATTTGCCATCCAGTCTGCCTCCGAGACGCCATTAGTCTGCAGAGCTGGTTGAAGAGAGTTTGTGTTTTTTAGAAGAATCCACAGCTCTCAGGTATTTTTCCCACAGACCACTCTGAGCATGTGCTCCACGTTCAGCTGTAATAATTTAGCCCTGTGCCAGCGGAACCAGGCCTTCTCCAGCATTGGATCTTTCATGGATTCACATGCTTAGAATATTCCCCGTCGTCAGGCTGCACATTCAATCGATCTGGGATTACAACCAACTGGTTCGGGGTCGCTCTTGAGTGGAAGTGCCATTCCAGTTACCTCTTCCTTACTGAATCCCCAGGCTGTTCTGTCACTGGAGGTGTTGAACACATTACAGAAGCTGTTGGAGCGGTTGGACACTCGGTTACCTCAGCTTGTCCCGACAGTGTTACAGGCTTCGCCAGTCGTCGACAAGCCAGGCCCGGCTCCTTGCCCTCCATCCAGAATTCCTACCGCTTACCCGGTTGAGGAAGATCGTTCTCATCCACAGGAAGAAGGAGAACTGTCAGAGTCGGAACGTGAAGGGTCGGGTTCAGACATCTCGTTATCCCCCTCAAGGGACCCTACACGGGACTCTGAAGCGGAGATGGAAACTCCAAAGAGTCCGGCGCAGCCATCACCACCTGATGACGTGGGTGCTTTTCATGCCATGGTTGGTAACCGCACATGCCTTACCAACCATGGCCTAGTCCCAGAAGAAGAGAAAAAAGATTGTTTTCTGTTCGATCATATGGGCAAGAGAAGAAAGGCGATATTTGCTATCCCCATTTTAGACCATGTCTGGCAGGAGGGACTAAAAACCATGCGTCACCCTTTTTCAGAACCGGCAATAAAAGGTCGATTGGAAAAGAAATTCAAGGATCCGGAATCGACTCCCAAGTGCTTGACGTCTCAACCTTCGCCGGAATCGGTGGTATCCGCCGCGGCGGCCAGAAAGGCAAGGTCGCAACACAAATGCACGACCCCGCCAGACAAGGAAGCCAGGAGACAAGATGCTTTTGGGAAGAAAGTGCTATCGGTTGGAGCGACTACAGTTAAAGCAGCCAACTCCCTGGCTATTATAGCCAGGTATGATGTGGCATCGGCTGGCACCTATCTTGGACCATCTGCCGGAGGAACTCAGGAAATCTGCCATGCTGCTCGTACGTGAGGGAGAAGAGGCTTCCAATCATTCCATTAACATTGCTGTCGACCTGGCGGAATCAGGCTTTAAGCAAATCAACAATGGCGTAGTGTTACGAAGGCAAGCCTGGCTTAAGTGCACGACGTTCAGACCAGAGGTACAATATAAGGTAATGGATATGCCGTGCGAAGAAGAACACCTGTTTGGGGAGAAAGTGGATGAAGCCTTGAAGGGCATGAAAGAAGATTCTGACACGGCTCGTTCCCTTGGAGCCCTCCAGAGTGGTAGGAATTTTCGTTCCTTTCGTCCCTTCAGAGGAGCATCAGGTAACTCCCGGTTTGGATCATCTAGAGACCGAGGTTTCAGCAGACCCTCCTACTCTTCCCAAGGCTACAGACGTGCAGCCCAAGCTACTCGTAAAGGCAGAGATTACCAAACCTCCAGACGACGAGGCGCCTACTCCTCGTCGACGAAGGATAAACAGGCCAAAAGCCAGCAATGACAACTTACAGAACGTCCTGGGGGGCAGAGTGTCTCGTCATGTCGACGAGTGGGCGCGCATAACAGACCAATGGGTTTTGGACACGATACATCTGGGCCATTCTCTACAGTTCAAGGGCAAGTCACCACGCATTCCACCGGTGTTCTCGACGCAGCCCCACCTTCAAATACTAATGCAAGAGGTGGCGCTTATGCTGCAGAAAGGGGCTATAGAACTGGTCCCGGTGGCAGAAAGAGGACAGGGAGTGTACTCCCGTTACTTTTGTCGTCAAGAAACCCAATGGAAAATGGCGTCCCATTCTAGATCTACGATCTCTCAACAAACTGCTCAAGAATCTAAAATTCAAGATGCTTATACTCCAAGAAGTGATCCGTTCGATACAACCGGGAGATTATTTGTCGTCGCTAGACCTTCAGGACGCATACTTCCATATCCCGATGCGTCGACAACACAAGATTTCTACGGTTCGTCGTCGGACGAACCCACTATCAGTTCAAGGTCCTCACGTTCGGACTGAAATCGTCTCCCAGGACGTTCACGAAATGTCTGGCTCCAGTAGCAGCCTGGTTAAGGAAAGAAGGTCATCATGTGTACCCTTATCTGGACAATTGGCTAGTGAGGGGATTGTCTCCGGAAAGGGCACAGGAAAGTCTGAACGCCACCATGTGCCTCCTACAACGTTTGGGCTTCGCAATAAACTTAGAAAAGTCCTCCTTATCGCCATCAAGGACCTTGGTCTTTCTGGGGGCGGAGTTCCAGACGCAGTCAGGACTGGTAAAGCCATCTGTCGAAAGGGTTCTGAAACTGCAGCAAAAAGCATAGGATTGGAAAGTCGACACCAGAGTGTCAGTGCGAAGGTACATGTCCCTAATGGGGCCATGTCGTCCTGCATACCCTTAATCAACAATTGTCGTCTCTTCATGAGACCGATTCAGGAATTCTTGGCGGATCGATGGGCACAGAGTCAAGGGCGTTGGTCGGACAAATTGACCATCAACAGCAAACTCGTGCAGGCGCTTCAATGGTGGAGAGTTTCCATAAATCTGACAAAGGGAATGCCCTTGCTGGAACCGGTGTTCCAGATGACAGTGGTGACGGATGCTTCTCTAACTGGATGGGGAGCTCATCTGGATTCCCTACAGGTTCAGGGTCGTTGGTCATCGGAGGAGTCCGGCCTTCATATCAATGTGCTGGAATTAAGGGCGGTGTGTTGGGCCCTGAAATCCTTTTTTCCACGGATAAAGGGATCAGTTGTACGGATTATGACGGACAACACAACAACAATGTTTTATCTAAGGAAACAGGGAGGAACTCGCTCCAGAACTGTCGACCGAAGCCCAGGAGATCTGGCATTGGGCCCTTCAGCAGAAGATATATCTATTTGGCGTTCCACTTGCCAGGAGTCAAAAACGTGCAAGCAGACTCTCTCAGCTGGGAGATGAATCGACTACACGAATGGGAACTGAACGACCAACAACTACACCGTGTCTTCGAGAAATGGGGTCATCCGGCCCTCGATCTCTTTGCGACGAGAGACAACAAGAAATGCCCACAATACGCAAGCAGGTGGCCACAGCAAGACTCACTAGGGGAAGCGTTCTCTTTCCCATGGACGGACAAGTTTCTGTATGCCTTTCCCCCGTTTCCGCTCATACGTCGGACGCTGCAATGGATCCACAGATATCCATGTCCGGTGATCCTGGTGGCCCCGTACTGGGCCAGAAAAGTGTGGTTCTCCGATCTACTCCATCTTTCAGCGGCAGAACCAATGAGGTTCCAGAAAATCCCGAACCTTCTGTCTCAGGAGAAAGGGGTTGTTTGGCATCACAACCCCGACGGCCTCAGTCTGACAGTTTGGTACGTTAGAGATTCCAGCGGACTGTCGTCGCATTTTGCAAGCGGCGAGGGCGCCGTCCACGAACGCTTCATATTCATACAAATGGAATAGATTCTGCATATGGTGCGCAGGTCAACCAGGTTTGGTCCCGCTTAATATCACACCGGAACAGCTTCTACCATACTTGCTACTCCTAGCTCAAAAAGGCTTGTCTGTTTCATCCATAAAAGTGCATCTGGCTGCCATTTCGAGATTTACTCGGAAGAGACATTCAACTCCGTTATTTAGTGACCGGCTGATTAAACATTTCCTTAAAGGATTGTTCCGAACCTTTCCTCCCACGAAAAGTTTCCTCCAAGCTGGAGTCTTAACCTGGTTCTGGCAGCGCTGATGAAGGCCCCTTTTGAGCCGATGTCATCGTCATCATTGAAATTTTTGTAATGGAAATTGGCTTTTCTGGTGGCTATTACTTCGGCTCGACGACTGTCAGAAATACAAGCTTTAGTGATCGATCCACCGTACTTGAAGCATCCAAGGGCCCATTCGACGAGATCCACTTCTTCGTCGACGGCATTGTGGTCCGGAATTCCGCTGGGAGATATCTGTCAGGTGGCTTCCTGGTCGGTACCACACACGTTTACCCGGCATTATTGCCTCGAACAGCAACATGCTGAGGATACACAGATGGGTTGTGCAGTCCTACGGCACCTGTTTCAATAAGGTAAGCCCCAATTAAGGGGTCACATCCTTCGGCTAATGTACTTTTAAGTGTGGTGTTTTCACTGTTTACATACTATAATGTGATGTTTTGCCATGATAAATATGCATTATGGTTATTGTGATATTGGTTTGCATACACACCTCCAATGTGGGGGGATACTGCTATACAATCTATTCTAAGCATGTGAATCCATGAAAGATCCAATGCTGGAGAAGGGAATAGTTTCTTACCTGTAACTCCATTTCTCCAGCATTGGTATCTTTCATGGATTCACATGCGCCCGCCAGCCTCCCCTACGCATGCAAACCAGAGATCCCCCCCCATACTACTTTGGGGGTCAAAATCTGAGGGAGCCTCGGAGGCGGGGCTATTTATACCTCTACGTCCTAGTGGCGCTGCCGTATGCGGCCCAAAACGACATAGATAGGACACAAAAGTGTCGGAAGTTTTCCTATGGAAAAGGTCTATATAACTTACAGAGGATTCCCAGCCTGACGACGGGGAATATTCTAAGCATGTAAATCCATAAAAGATACCAATGCTGGAGAAATGGAGTTACAGGTAAGAAACTATTCCCTTATATTCCTTTTTAGGTTCCTAGTTAATGTATCAGATGAGTCGGCCTGGTCCCCTCTGCCTTTGGCAGCCCTGCCTGAGAGCTCTTCAGTTGTGCCCTGCCAAAGTAGGGTCAGCATCCTGTGGTCACTAATGTCACTATTCCTCACTGCCATTGACTTTATTTCTGACAGCATATTGCGGGTAACAAATATGTAATTTAATGTTGCAACCTGCTTACCCCTCGACCATGTGGACTTCTTTGGGATATCACCAGTGGTTTGGCCATTCAATAAGTGAAGGACCCTTGAGTCCATTGCCAAATTCCAGCCAGCCCTCTCCTTCCTTACATGTTCAGGGTGTTTAACTCTGCTCTCAATGCCTACCCATTCTTTCAAAAACGGGAGCAATTTAGATCACCACAGAGAATAAAAGTTCTTCTTCCAACCCCACCTCTTATTTCATCTACCTAATCAAGCACAGTAGAAATGTACTCCCCATTGCCCTGCGCTACAGGATTCCAATATAGGTTAATTATCACTAGATATTCCATTTCATGTATCACAGTTTGTACATTCTTTTTGGACCGTTGCAGTTTCACCAGTTGTATCTAGGGGGTGGGGTTTTGGCAATCTTGAAATTCCCAACCCGTAACATTACGCACAGCCATTAAAAGGCCTGATGTTGGTCTACTCTGTTGTCCTCCGACAGCAGGATTTAGGAAAACAGAGTACCCATCCAGACATGGTTTGTGATAAAGCCATGTCTCCTGGAGACAAATCACATCAAAGTCCCCCAGGACAATTCTCCCTTATTAAAGAGGTGATGATGGCCCCTTGTGTTCCAGGAAGCTAAAGAGAGCTGACTTGCCCACCTCCTTTGGTCTCCATTAATTGAAGGGCTGGCCCGTCCCCCTGTTCTACCTTCCTACTGGAGGACCCTGTCCCCACAGTTCTACTTAGTGACTGCCAGGGACCAGATTACCTTTCTCCTGCTGACTATGCTGGCCGCTTGCCATAGGGACAGACCCCAGAGAAGGAGCATCTGGGAGTTTATTGGGCCCTTTCACACTAAATGGAACATAAGCTTGTAAGGTACTTGGACCCAGGTGAGGTGTGAATCCCTCACTTAACTCCACCTCCCACTTCTGTGTGTATGGCTTCAACAGGTGAAACGTCAAAGCCCAAGAGCCTCAAACTTGTACTGGACTCTATAATGCAGAGTTTTACTACAGCCAATTTGATGTGCAGATGCACTGCATCCATCCAAAGTTCGTCCACAAAACCGATTATTGTAAAGTCTTCTGAGCAAATTTGCCTTAAATTTGGCACACACTGCAATAAGGCCAAGACAATATGTCTATTTCATATCAGATGCTCTTCTCTGTCTACCAGCCTTTCAAGTTTTAGGCTTCTAGTATTTTTTTTTTTTAAGGAGTTGGGCTAGCTCAGTCCTTTCCTTATTACGGCTCCACCCCTCATTATTGACCACCTGCTCCCACCTTTTATTTGAAGTTTTGGAGTGTGAGCTTCCCATATTGTTTGTATATGTGTTAAAGTGTTGCAGATTTCATGCGTATTTGATTGAAATTTGCTAGTCTGCTTCCAATCTTTTCTCAGCAAGGATCTTAAACTCACTACTCCTAGTAACCACCCTTTTGCTGTGTACCCCTGTTAGGTGGTGGACTGTGGCAGCGAGGCGCTTCGTCAATTAACTCCACGTCAGCCTCACCGTCTATTTCATAAGTTGAATGGACAGTCAAGTCAAGCAGTGGGTTTAGGCTTTCACAACCATTTCGATTTCCTGCGGCACTTACGGCAGGGAAGATGAAGTATCCATAAATAGTCCTTTGGCTTTCTTGCATCGTTTTGTGACTAGTCTCTGACTCCTTTTTCCCTCCACCACAGATAGATTCCTTAGAAATTGTCTTGAGTCATTAGACGGGACCATAGAATACAACTTTTGCTTTTTTGGTTTATGCAGTTGTACTTCCTTACCTGGCCTTTTTCTTCTTTCTTTGGAGAAGATCAGGTAGGGACAAGGTAGTTCACTTGTTTGCACACATTCAGGCCCTTTTTCGTCCACAAACCCATTGTAACGCTCACCTGGTTCCCACGGAGGCGCGGGCGTGGTCTGGACGGCAGTGGCCTCTTCGAAGGAGATGTTCAGCACCCTGAAGATGGAGTGGGCTGGGTTCCCAAATCCGGCTTGTCTGGCTCGGATGAATACCCTTCTGTGAGCGAAAAGGAAGGGTTAATACTCTGCGGGTTTTGTGTTGATCTCCCGTTCCCCTTCTCACCCTCCTTGCAACCCTTCTGTAATTCCCTGTGGAGACTCACCTTAGGGATTGAAAAGGCAAGCTCTCCATCCTGCTTCTGATGCAGGGGCGCGTTGGGATCCAGTTACGTCACTGGATAGTAAATTCGAGTTTGCTTGTCTGTTCCGGTAAGTACCGTAAATGTTTATGGCAAGCTTGAGTCTAAACTGTTCCTCTTCTCTTTTGCAGGTAATGGAAGACTCCGGGCTGAGGGCGGTTTCCGTCAAAAACCTGATTTCAGGTGAGTTTTGGTGTAGGCCCACTACTGTCTTTTCCTTTCTCTTTTTCCTTAGGGGCCGGAGTTCGAGAATGCCGAAGAAAGGGAGCCGGTACGAAGCAGAAGCTGAGTCCGACCTGTAAGCTGGTGAGTTTAAAATAGTTTGTTTGCTACGGTTCTTGCATTCACTAATATTGATGTTTGCTTTTTCCCCATAGGGGCCGGGGTGCTGAAATGCCCAAGGAATGGCATCGACCCGAAGGTAAGAAGAATTAGCTTGGCGGGTAAGTGCTTCTTGGTTATTTTCCCCTTCTCACCTTGCTTTCTTCTCTTCGTCTCCCTGTAGGTGCTGGAATGCTGCAGGAGATCCGGATGGGCGTCGCAGAGCCGAAGGCGCCACGTGCAGGTAAGAGAAGTGCGCCGAGATGTATGCGACCCGGTGAGTTTTTAAAATGATGTCTTTTTGCAGGAACGTTGGCGCGCTGAATCCGGAATGCAGCTTTAACATGTAAGGTTTGTTTTCACCTGTTTCTTCTTCCCTTTTCTATCCTTAGGTGTTTCCAGGATGCTGGCAGGCGTGGTCGAGAACTGGAGCAGGAGCAGGCACGGTGAGCGTCCAGCTGCTATGAGCAGAACAACGCGAATCGTGGTTTGCTGTCTGGGCGTGGCTTAAATAGCCTTTCAAGTAGTCCCAGGTATGTATCCTTCCACTGAAGGTATGTATCCTGCCACCAGCCACTCCCGTGTGGTTAAGTAGTTCCTTTTTCATCTGGAAGTTGTAGAATGATCTGCCAGGTAAGGAAATTGCAGCATGGTCTGCCAGGTAAGTTTGCACCAAACACTATTCCTTCCATATCTTGTATGAGCCTGGCGCCGATGGTGCCAGGACTGTTATCCCTTATGAGCCTGACTCCAACGGCGCCAGGACTGAGTCCAAACAAAGAGCCCCTATCTGGGGTGGCTGGGACTTTCCTAGTATACATGTTGCCTGCCTCTGAGGGTGCCGGGCCCTGTCTGGCCCCTTGGAGGTAGGCATCATGACAGTACCTCCCCCCAAGGCCCCTCCCAAGGACGTACTGTCCGGAGGCTTTGGTTTGTGTGGAAGCTTACGATGACATTTTTGTATTAGACAAGGTGCATGTATATGATCGCTTGGTTCCCAAGATCTCTCCTGAGGTCCATATCCTTTCCAATCAATTAGGTAAAAAACCTTTGACTTGGACATCTTAGAATCTAATATGTCTTTAACTTCGAATTCCAGTTCCCCATCTACTGGGATTGGTTCTGGTGGCTTGAGTAGCCTGGTTCCGGGTTGTACAGGTTTCAACAGTGATACGTGGAAAACCGGATGGATTCGCATGTTGGGGGGCAGATCGAGTTTGAAGGCTACCGGGTTGATTACAGCCTTGATTGGATAAGGCCCTATATATCTTGGGTTAAAAGTTCGCGGGCCTTTAAGTGGTAGATGTCTAGTCGCCAGCCACACTTGATCTCCAACTTGGTAAGGAGGTACTTTGCTCCGATGTAAGTCAGCATTTTCCTTATATTTGTCCTTGGCCTGCTGTAAATGTGTCTTGGCTTCTTTGAAGGCTCGGGTTATGGTGGCATGTAAGTTATCCACGGCGGGCATTTCAAGGCCTTGAAGTGGTTCAAGATCCAAAGTTCTGGGATGGTGGCCAAATAAGGTATAAAAAGGAGTCTGGCCAATTCCTGAATGCACAGAATTGTTGTACGCGTATTCAGCAATCCATAAAATGTCTTTCCAATTGTATTCTGATTGATGCAACATGCACCGTAAGTACTGTTCCAATGTCTGGTTTGTTCTCTCGGTTTGGCCGTCGGTCTGAGGATGGTGGCTGGTAGATAAACGCACATCAACTTGTGCCATTTGGCAACATCTCTTCCAGAACCGAGAAATAAACTGGCTTCCCCGATCGGAGATTAATATGGATGGAAAACCATGTAGACGAACGACGTTCTCAAGAAATTCCTTGGCTAGGGTGGAGGCTGAAGGCAGCCCTTTCAAGGGAATAAAATGGGCCATCTTGGAGAAGAGGTCTACAATTACCAGTATAGTATTAAATCCATGACAAGGAGGTAGGTCAGTTATAAAATCCAGCGATAAAGTGTGCCAAGGTGCCGGTGGGATGTCCAGAGGTCGTAACGGACCGGCTGGTTTTTGCTTTTGACTTTTATTTTGGGCGCACACTGCGCATGTCATCACGAAAGATTTTATATCCTTTCGCCAGGAGGGCCACCAGAAATGCCTTTTAATTTTTTCTTCAGTCTTAGCGATGACCAGGTGTCCTTCCATTAGTGTCTCATGATGATGGGCAATAACGAGATCTTGCAAATCCTTTTGAGGCAAGAACAGTCGCCCCTGGAAATAAGGTAAATCGTTATTAATTGAAAATCTGGGATCTTTCAGGCTCCATTGTTGCAAGGCTGCAGCGTCGAAAAGCAATTTAACTCTAGTTTGAATATCCTCTAGAGTTTGTGAGGAGATCACCCCCAAAATTCTCTGTTCGGGAATAATCGGAACTGGATCTAGAGTTGGGGTAGAATCGCCCATTCCTATTCGAGATAGTGCGTCCGCCTTGCCATTCTTGCAGCCGGGGCGATAGGTGATCACAAAGTCAAATTCTGCAAAGAACAGGGCCCAACGGAGTTGGCGTGAGGATTGAGCTTTGGCCGTTTTTAAGTATTGCAAATTCCTGTGGTCTGTAATTACGGTAACAGTATGTCTTGCGCCGAGAAGGTAATGACGCCAAGCCTTGAAAGCTGACTTGATAGCTAATAGTTCTTTATCTGTGATTGTGTAGTTAACTTCTGGAGCTGAGAACTTTCTGGACCAAAAGGCCACAGGATGCAGTTGGTTCGAGACTGGGTCCCTCTGTGATAGAACCGCTCCCATGGCTAAACTAGATGCGTCAGTTTCCACAACGTAAGGGAGATCTGGACGGGGATGTTTTAACACAGGTGCAGAGGTGAATTTAGTTTATAGTTCCTGAAATGCTTGTTCTGCTTCCGTAGTCCATTCGAAGCGTTTGTTTTTCCGTAAGAGGGCCGTGATGGGTTGAACCACTCGAGAAAACTCTGGGATAAACCTTCGATAGAAATTGGCACAACCAAGCATGCTCTGAACCCCTTTCACAGAACTAGGGGATGGCCATTTGAGGATCGCGTCCACTTTCCGTGAGTCCATTTGAACTCCCTTTGTCGTTAGGACGAAACCAAGAAACTCAACCTCCGTGATGTGAAAAATGCACTTTTCGAGCTTTGCAAATAGTTTGTGCTGGCGTAGTTTCTCCAGGACGGCCTTAACATGTTTTCGGTGATCAGATTCCGAGGAAGAGTACACTAGGATGTCGTCAATATATATGATGACACAAACATCTATGAGTTCTCGAAAGATGTCATTCATAAAATACTGGAAGGCAGCAGGTGCATTGCACAACCCGAAGGGCATCACTTGGTATTCAAAGAGTCCGTATTTGGTGCGGAAGGCTGTTTTCCATTCATCGCCTTCTCTGACGCGCACCAGATGGTAAGCCCCTCTTAAATCCAGCTTGGTAAAGATGCAGGCATCTTTCACCTGGTCGAGGAGTTCAGGGATCAGAGGCAGGGGGTAACGATTCTTAACCGTTATCTGATTTAAGGCGCGATAGTCAATACATGTTCTAAGGTCGCCTTCCTTTTTCGGCACGAAGAACAAAGCTGAAGAAGCCGGTGACTTTGACGGGCGAATAAACCCATTGGCAAGATACTGATCCAAATACTGGCGTAAATGAAGATTCTCTGGTTCGATAAGGGCATAAATCCTACTACAAGGCGGTTGAGCATTGGGTACCAGATCAATTTGACAATTGTATGGCTGGTGAGGTGGTAAGGTGTTGGCCTGTTCTTTTTGAAAAACGTCCTGAAAGTCCTGATACTCAAGTGGTAGTTGTGCTGACACAGAGGTTACTGAGGCTAGACCCGCTTGTGGATTTCCGGAATAACAAGTTTGTCTGCAGTTAGGAAAGGTGATACTCTTTGCTCGCCAGTCAATTCGAGGATTATGTGCTTCTAACCAAGGGATCCCCAAGATTACCTGAAATTGTGGAGCCTTGATTACGTCGAACACTATGGTTTCCCTATGACCATCTTGGCCAACCAGTGTCATTTCTGTGGTAGAATGTGTTACCGGCCCAGAGGCAATTTCGGTCCCATCAACCGTGGTAATGACATCTTTGGTGATTTTTGGTCGGAGAGGGAGACCAATCCTGGAAGCCAATTCAAGATCAACATAGTTCCCAATAGCCCCACTGTCGAGATAGGCCTTTATGCCATGTAATCGTTGAGGCTGCTTTGGATCCACGAGGGTCATTGGCATGATGAAATGCGAGGTCAAAGAGCTTGTCTTCACGCTCGGCAAGCGGACCACTACGCTTGTCGAGCTTGATCGTTTCCCGAATCAGATTTTGGAAGGTTTTGGTCTGTGGCTCCAACCACCTTCTTGGGTGGTTTTACCGGGCAATTTCGTAGAAAGTGTCCAGACTCTCCGCAATAGAGACATAACTGGTTTTGCCGTCTTCTTTCTCGTTCTTTCTGCGTTAGGGGTCCTTTTACTCCCCCGATTTGCATTGGCTCCGAAGTGTCGGTACTCTTGGGGTTTGCGTGGGTTTTTACCAAAGCCAGAGTTTCAAATCTAGTCCGATCAGTCTTTCTATTCTGGAGTCTATAATCAAGTTGGATCACTAAATCAATGTATTCCTCACAGAGTTGGGGTGGATTCACAATTTGAGCCAGAGCGTCTTTTAGCTCCCCACGAAGTCCTCGATGAAACAAGATGATTCTTTTATTCTCAGGCCACCCAGTTTCCACGATCAGTCTGTTAAATGTAGCGATATAAGATAGGAGGTCTTGGTTCCCTTGACGCAAAGACAGAAGTTCGTTATCCAAGGCCTCACCCTGGGCGTGCCGGGCAAATAATCTCTCCATACTAGCCTGGAAGCGTTGAAAGTCACGAAGGATAGGATTGTCTTGATTTACCAACGGAATAGACCAATCGGCTGCACAGCCGCTGAGATACGATAAAACAAAAGCCACCCTAGTTTGGTCATTAGGGAAGGCCCCAGGTCTACATAAAAAGTGTAAACAACATTGGTTCATGAAAACAGCGTATTTCTTGGGGTCCCCCGCAAAACGTTCAGGTGGGGCCAAAGGCATGTTTCCCGGCAGGTTAATTTGCACCGGGTTAGTGGAAGCCATAGGAGTGGACTCTCTCCCGGAAGCAGGTAATGGCGTTTGTCCAGCCTGATTCTGCAAAAGCTGTTTAGCCAGGTCATCGGTTCGTTCTTTGGACAAAATCAGTTCTCTTCGAAGAACGTTGGTTTCTTGGTAGGCGGCATGAACTTCCGCCCGTAATTCCCCCAATAGTTGGGCCAGTTGGTCTGTTTCGGAAGTCTCCATGGCGCCTGGGTGGGTAATTGTGGGTAGGCTTCGCGTTCTGTAACGCTCACCTGGTTCCCACGGAGGCGCGGGCGTGGTCTGGACGGCAGTGGCCTCTTCGAAGGAGATGTTCAGCACCCTGAAGATGGAGTGGGCTGGGTTCCCAAATCCAGCTTGTCTGGCTCGGATGAATACCCTTCTGTGAGCGAAAAGGAAGGGTTAATACTCTGCGGGTTTTGTGTTGATCTCCCGTTCCCCTTCTCACCCTCCTTGCAACCCTTCTGTAATTCCCTGTGGAGACTCACCTTGGGGATTGAAAAGGCAAGCTCTCCATCCTGCTTCTGATGCAGGGGCGCGTTGGGATCCAGTTACGTCACTGGATAGTAAATTCGAGTTTGCTTGTCTGTTCCGGTAAGTACCGTAAATGTTTATGGCAAGCTTGAGTCTAAACTGTTCCTCTTCTCTTTTGCAGGTAATGGAAGACTCCGGGCTGAGGGCGGTTTCCGTCGAAAACCTGATTTCAGGTGAGTTTTGGTTTAGTCCCACTACTGTCTTTTCCTTTCTCTTTTTCCTTAGGGGCCGGAGTTCGAGAATGCCGAAGAAAGGGAGCCGGTACGAAGCAGAAGCTGAGTCCGACCTGTAAGCTGGTGAGTTTAAAATAGTTTGTTTGCTACGTTTCTTGCATTCACTAATATTGATGTTTGCTTTTTCCCCATAGGGGCCGGGGTGCTGAAATGCCCAAGGAATGGCATCGACCCGAAGGTAAGAAGAATTAGCTTGGCGGGTAAGTGCTTCTTGGTTATTTTCCCCTTCTCACCTTGCTTTCTTCTCTTCGTCTCCCCGTAGGTGCTGGAATGCTGCAGGAGATCCGGATGGGCGTCGCAGAGCCGAAGGCGCCACGTGCAGGTAAGAGAAGTGCGCCGAGATGTATGCGACGCAGCGAGTTTTTAAAATGTCTTTTTGCAGGAACGTTGGCACGCTGAATCCGGAATGCAGCTTTAACAGGTAAGGTCTGTTTTCACCTGTTTCTTCTTCCCTTTTCTATCCTTAGGTGTTTCCAGGATGCTGGCAGGCGTGGTCGAGGACTGGAGCAGGAGCAGGCACGGTGAGCATCCAGCTGCTATGAGCAGAACAACGCGAAGTGTGGTTTGCTGTCTGGGCGAGGCTTAAATAGCCTTTCAAGTAGTCCCAGGTATGTATCCTTCCACTGAAGGTATGTATCCTGCCACCAGCCACTCCCGTGTGGTTAAGTAGTTCCTTTTTCATCTGGAAGTTGTAGAATGATCTGCCAGGTAAGGAAATTGCAGCATGGTCTGCCAGGTAAGTTTGCACCAAACACTATTCCTTCCATATCTTGTATGAGCCTGGCGCCGATGGTGCCAGGACTGTTATCCCTTATGAGCCTGATGCCAACGGCGCCAGGACTGAGTCCAAAGAGCCCCTATCTGGAGTGGCTGGGACTTCCCTAGTATACATGTTGCCTGCCTCTGAGGGTGCCGGGCCCTGTCTGGCCCCTTGGAGGTAGGCATCATGACACCCATGCCACAGTTTACTGGCTTGTCCGTGGTTCCGGTTATTGTATCTTCAACGGACTGAGGCCTGGGGCGAAGACGTGCAATATATAACTGTTGTGAGGATTCACCAGGCACCATCACTTCTCCTCAGGGATGAGTTATTTCCCATGAGGCTAGGGAGGTGCAGCCGCTACCCAATAGTTTCCCTATTGCTCCACCCTCTCCCCAAGGTAGAACCTCTCAATGTTCTTCCAAAGACACTGCCGCCGGAAGACCACCTTATGATGTGAGGCCTACCGAGGCTGGCAGGCCCAGGGTTGTATGGCTGTGGGTAGCAGCTATGGTCCCTGCGCCTCCCAAATGTCCACAATGCTGTACTTTGTCCCTTTGGGGTCACACCTCTGTATCTTGTATTGCGGTTAAAAAGCCCTCAAAGAATAGGACCTTTGTATGCAGCATAGCTAGTAAAGTCGCTTAGTCTTTCATCATGTGTCCTGATTTGCCGTAAGTCCACCGTCCGTGTCTTAGTGTTGGCACCCTGATGCCTGCGGGCTATCAGAGCGGTACAAGTTAAAAATGTTTTAAAATATCATGTCATTGATGTTTTCATACAGTTTGACTAAAGGCGCAAGAGCGATGGTTAGCATCGACATCACACTCTGAGCATCTGCTATCGACAGCCCGTCGTGTTTGAAAGGAGCAGGTCTAGTACCATCGGACCTCTTTCTAGCTGGGTTAAATGATAAGGGGGGTCATTCCGAGCATGGAGGTAAGGTAAAAACCATGCCGGTAATGATTTACCGGCATGGTTTACCGCTCCATGCTATTCTGACCCCTCAGACCGCTAATTACGGCACCGTAAACTACAATGCCGTAATTATCGGTCTTGGGTCTTGCGCGCAGCCGACCATGCCGAAATTAGCGGCATGGCGTAAACGGGAGTTGATCGCAAGTGAGGAGCACACATAAATAACGGCCTCCCCAATGCCGTAAAGAACCTTACCGGCATGGAGTACATACAGGCATCTCAGAGAAAAAACCCTGAACAGTGGTTCCCAGAGCCACAGGTGCACACATTCATCACAGATGGAGGCTATGGAGTCTGCCACAGCAGAAAAGGAACACACCCACACACCACCCCCCCACCCACACCAAGATGACACCAATAGAACCAGCAAGGCCACAACCACAAAAACTTCTGCAACAACACCAGGCCCCCCCTCTGAGGAGACACAGGGGTAGAAGGAGGGGGAGACAGGCCCTGCATGCAGCACCAGTGCAGCCTCCGTCACCACCCCAGCAGCCCCCATGCACACGCAGCATGTCCGGCCACTCAAGGAAAACTCTTAGCAGATAGACACCCCTGACCACCTTGACTGTGACACCGTCACCACCATATTTCGCCAGAGACACAAAGATATAAGCGAGCAGCATACAAATATACAGTGCTAACCTGGCACAAGTGACGGTGTTGCCTGTGCCCCACACCCATGCCACAGGCACCTACCAGCACACAGTGGCGCCCATGCATGGCATGTCACAACCGTCCATTAGACGGCCACATAAACAAGTGCTGTTACACCTCCCCAAGCACACAAGGGCCTACCAATCTCCAACATGGACCACCCAGGAGATACACAACAGTAAAGCTGGACCTCATGCAAATGGAGGCATGCCAAATGACAATGGTGCCCCTGACAGCACCCACGGGTCGTATGTGGACCAGCATGCCATGCAGGCGGTGGATAGCAACTGCAAACAATACCACTCCCCCTACGTGCAGATGGAATGCAACGCAACCAAGAACCGCACACATGGGTGGCCCGAAACCAAAGAACTACACATGACTCAAAGGGCCAGCAGTTCACCACGCTACCGTGCCACATGGTCCAACATGCAGGATGACGTGCCTGGCTGGCTGTTGAGTCGTCTGACTGTGTCATGCAAGTGCATTGGTGCCATGAGGTGGGTGCCTGCATGAACCAACTGGGTCGAAATGATGAAGCCATCGTACGGTGTTCACCCCAACACAAACCTGCCATAGAACCAGTGCAACGGCACATACAAACAGATTCCCACTTTGATGGAATAAGGCACTCACAATACACTACATCCCCACCATCTGACAAGGGCTAATCACACTACACTTGCACCACTCATTGGCGGCCACCACAACCATAATCGCATATCGGAAGACACACTGCATATGCACAATGTGGCAGCCCCCAGCATGGTACCACAACGGAGACCCATCCCTGCGAGTGGATTGAACAGAGGGCAGCAGGGATACCACACCACGTCACCGGCATGGCACACCCATAGGAGTGTTGGGATTCACCATAGTATGTATTTGAGCACGATGATGACCATGAGCCACGGACTACAGCCATCACACCCAAATACGAATCTACACAGTACACAGCACCACATAGATCTAACATCAGGACAGCAGCATGCAACAACGAAACATGTACCACGAGATGTCCATGCCATCGTTCACGGACCATCTTGAAGACGCAACCCCCCACAGCATTCCATTGTATTGGACACATATTGTGTCCATGATCGTGCGGAATGCATCCATGGACATGTGCATATGGCCATCAATGAAACCCTGCCATGACAGCCAAGTACTGTTCTCCACCATGACAGTCCAAACACTCACCTTATTTGGCTAGACATGCAGCTGTTGGTGGCTGTCCCTTGACAACATGGTACATGACTGTTAGGAAAGATTTCATAATTGTAGGTAATTTTCCTTCCATGTGTTAACCCCCAAACTTTTTGCTGTCGTTTTTCACCTTGTTCTTGACTTTGCCAGAGAAGTGCAGCCTTCTGCCGCACTCCTCTGGGCTTTCGCTCCTTTTCTTACGGGGAAACTGACATGCCCTTAAGACAGTCAGTACCGGGGAACGCTGTTTCCCGTAGTTTCTTCTATCATGTTGCGGCTTTCGCGCAACATGACACAAGAGGGCACTGTAAGCTAAGTTACAGCTCTCTTGGGTCTCTAGCCTTCTACAGGCCCTAGATACTCTTTTAGGATGGTATTTTGATCGGTGCAAGTCATTCAGGGACTGGAATGGTGGCAGCGATCGTTTTGTTTATTTTGAGCTCCTTTTGGCGTTCTGAGCACGTTTTTCGCACTGAACCCAAAATGGTGGCCTGGCTCCCAAAATGGCCAGACCACGAGGCTCCTTTGTCCTGTCCACTGACCGTCTTGCTCCCTTCACCTTCCCCAGGTCGAGCGACCCGGGGCCTTCCTTATTTGGGCATGTACTTTCCCGCGAAACGTGGTTGCTTTCGCAGGCTTCTACATGTCGTTTGTGTGCCTCCAGGGTGTGGGCTGGGATGTCTGGTCCCAATACACATCCTGGGTGCCAGAGAGTCTAGGGTGGTGTGAATGCCTGGGACCACCGTGGTCCGTGATTGGTCCACGTATGGTATGTGTGTTGATGAGCGGATCTCCCATTGGCTCCCCTCCGTTTTGGCGCGAAGGGAACCGTGGATAAGAGGGAGCTGGAAACACCACTACCATGTCGATCTCCTGAGTTCTCACGAACGAAGGAATACAGGAGCCAAGTATCCTGCAACCACGAGGCTGGACCGAGGAATCGCTGGTGACCCGCTGAAGGAATCCTCCTTTGCACTGCTGCCGTCCTGTGAAACCCTTTCCTCCTTTGATCGAACCAGAAGGCCTGTACTGGTGCTTCGACCTTTGGAATAGCAGGAACAGCTATTCCCGGCGACTTCATCATCTCCTGCCAAGTAAGCCTTCGGAAGTGTCTCTGGGCCATCCAGTTGACTGACCAGCTTACAAGGGAGTCCTGCTCTGTAACCGCCGCCAGGTTGTGTTGTATTTCGAGTCCTTGTCACTCTCCCACGCTTCGTACACTTGGCGTTCCCAAGTCTGAAGGGAGGAGTGTACATTTGGCTCGGATACACACGGCCGCTCCGTTGTCCTGCTGCGGCAAGCAACTGTGCTGGTTTCGTCGATTGGGACGTCTTTTTGCTCTACACGACTACGAGGCGTTCCCTGCTCTTCTGAACCTGCCAGCTGCTGAAACTAACGTGGAGAAGCCTGGGTCTGCTTGCTTCGGGGACCGGTGAGTAGTATAGCTAGGATCTGGTCGCCCTCCTGCAGTAGCCCATTGCTTTTCCCCGCTGTGTAAAAACAGCACCCTTTTGTCCGTACTCGCGCTCTGCTTCTGCTCACTGTGGAGGCTGCGCTTGAGTCGCGGAACCTGTTCTTCTTCTGTTGTGCACTAACCCGAACTGCCTGACTTCCTCCGAAGAGCTTCTCCTTTTGCCCGTTGGCACCGGCGTGGCAGGTACTTTGAGCACAAGGCTCCACTCTTCGCAGGGCTCGGACTTCCATCTAGTTAGGTGCCTCTGAAGGCGAACTGAGTCTAAAGCGTTATCGCACTGCCTGTTTTCCTTCCCTTTCAGGTGGACTACACATTTCGTGCTTATAACGCTAGCGACTGTTGTATTTGTATATATATTGTGTTGATATGGTATGTGTTGGTTTAATATTGTGATATTGTGATTTTCTCGCTACGGTCATTGTTTTAAAGGCCTTAAAATAAATGTGTATCTATTTTTGATATAACAACTGTTTGGAGTAGTTTGTAAGCGCTCTTGCTTTGTGTGCTCATTGCGGGCTTTCAGTCACCCTCGCCCCTCTTGAGACCTAGTCTTGACCGCCGCGATCGCTACCTTGATTGGTCTGGCTCGTCCAGAGGTTACCCTGTTCCAAGTAATTAGGTTGGCCTTCTGAACTTCTGCGCCACCAGGACAGAGTTCAGAAATCCGTCTTAACAATGACCCCTGTCAGTAACCCCTGAACAGGCCCAGGGAGCACTCAAACAATGGCCATACCCGTGCATGCGTGTAGATGAAGCAGTCACCTGGCTTGCGTAAGCACATATAAGTTGGCGAAGCAGGACTGGTGGGTGACCCATCCACTGATATCTGATGTCCAATAAGCCCATGTCATATGTGTAGCTGAACAAAAAGTGCATCCCTAGATTAGCGTCTATCACCCGTGACATGGTACTGCTACGACCACATGACGATGCGGTGAAGGTGGAGGGGGAAGTGGCAAGAAGGCATCATGGAGGCAGTGCACTTGAGGGACATGTAATGCGCCAAACTAACAGTGGACAAGAGGTCCAGGACACAAGTCAGCAGAGGGTGGCATGACAGGGGCACACAGGGCACTGGACTTGTGTATACTTGTACACCATGCACTGGCAGACGTCAATAAACGCATGCTCAATGATGAATGTCCACAATGGTTGAACTTTGCGACACCAATAGTGTATTGTGAAAAAAAAGATTTAGTGAAAACATCATCTGCAGCTCCCCCCAAACACAACACCAAACCATCACTCCCCTAAACCCCAACTCCACAACAACCCACAACCCCCACCCCCCTCCCCCCCAACTCCACAGCAGTGGTCCCATGTAGGACGTGAAGCCCACATGTGGCAGAAATGCCTATTGTTTCTTGCTCCCCTTGCCCGGGGAGGCATATCCCTGCAACGCATGGAACGCCGAGTGCGTCTCTCTGGGCTGCCTTGTGTGGCCTCACTGGATGCGGCCGTGTCCGCCTGCTCTGGCTGGGTATTGGAAGGGCCTGCCTCAAGGGCATTTGCTATGTGGCCAAGGAAATGACAGAGACGGGTCGTGCTGTCTGTCAGTGTCACACAACCGGTTGGTGCAGTCGGTGAGGGACTGCCGCATTTCTCTAACTCTATCATGCCATTGAACCCTGGCCTGGCGGTTGTCCTCCATGAATTCTGCGATGAGGTCTGCCAACTGATTCACTCGACGCGTGCCAAATAATGGGAAACCATCGGCGAAACCACTTGCCCCAGCATGCTCGGGAGAGGGCTGTACAGGTGGACTCGGGAGATCATCCTCATGCCCCTGCGGGTCGAGTTGAGGACTGTGGACAGGTGTAGGTGCATCCCCACAGTCACTGCATGAGGTCAGGGGTACAATACAGGGCTCCAGGGTGTGCACTGTGTTTGGCCCTCCTCCTCGGACACCCCACAGATGGGTGACGGGCTGTCCACACACTCATCAGGGCCGGTAGCAGCAGCCTCCCCAGAGATGCTCGACTGTGCTGAGTTAGGGGTTGGCATAGTGGCTGGCGCTGATGCTGGGATGGATTGTGGTTCGGCAGCATCCAGTGGCCTTTCCGGAGCCGGGGGGGGGGCGGTTCTTTTAGGTGCTGGCATTCGCCTGACCCTGCCACTACCCGTGGTGGTGCTTGGCCGGCTTGATTGGGGCTCTGCGCTGTCATGGTCAGTGCCTGTGGGGGTAGAAGTGAGGGACAACATGAGTGAATGTGCGATGTCCTATTTGCATACATGGCTGCATACACATTTCGGTCAATTAAGGTTTGTGGCATTTTGGGGGTAGCTATGGCAGTGGTACATGTGCATGGTTATGTCATGTACGCATGTTTGGGAGTGACTCATCGTGGCCTGGTTATGTGCAGTTTGGCTAGTACAATGCCAAGCCGGATGCACAGTGTGCATGATGGCCTGTGCAAGTTAATGCACTATGGTTGATGTGCGTTATGTACTCGCACTTGGACCTTCATTGCGTGGCACTTGCCTCAGCATTAGTTGGATGGGGGATGCGTTGGATGGGGGGAGGGCAACACGAGAGGGTGCCTTCGATGGCCCTTGGGTCAGTTTCAATCATGCAATGGACATTGCCAGTGTACACTGTGGACACTCGCCTCCTTCGGCAGAAGTCGTTGCCCCGCACTCCATGTTCCCCACGCCCTCGATACATTCTGTGCCAATGAGAGCCGCATAGGTCTCCTCCCACGGCTCCAGTTGGACAGGGGTACTTGGTCCGCCTCCCGTCTGCATGGCCTGACTGTGGTTGCTGGAGAGGAGGCCCCGCACCCGCAGGTCATCCCACCGCTTGCGGCAGTCCCTGGGGGTACGGGGGGTGTTGCCTACGGCGCTCACCCTCTGTGCAAGTTCGGCCCAGATGTTCTTCTTGCGGAGGATGGACTCCCTCGGCATTTCGTTGCTGAAAACGACATCGGCATGCTCAGCCAGGAAGTCAACCATGGCCTGGAGTTCCTCGGGGCAGAATCTCCTCTTGCGGATGCGATCCGCAGCCTTCTTTGGTGCTTTGGGCATGTTGTGAGTTGTCTGGTCCTGTTCCCGACTTTAGTTAGCTCCCAAGGGTGCTGGCGGATGAGGATGGCAATGGATTGTATTTTTAAAGATGGCCGCCGCTCTCCTTCCCGTTCCTGTGCGATGACGTAATTTCCGGTTCCTTTTTTTAGCGGTGGCCGTAATTTACGGTCTCCGTAAATTACGGTCACCGTTATGTACTGACGCTACAGCTTCCAAGGCGGTGTTGCTATTTACGTGTCGCAGCATGCCGGTAGGGGTTTTACGGGTCCTTTTGCGGCAGGACGCTCGGTTCTTTTCCGGCATGGCGAAAAGCGCGTGTCCGCGAGCTCGGAATGGGCCGCAATTAGCGGTCTGACGCCAGCCCGGTGTCGTACTTTCTGCCATGCCGGAAAGTACCGGTACTTACCTCCTAGCTCGGAATGAGGGCCAAGGAGTTAGATGAGGCCCTTGTAGAGTCATGTTCCAGATCGATTGCACTACCCTCCTCACCCTGTTCCCTTGTGCTCGCAACCTCAACTGGTCCTGCAAGGACTTGCTCTTTGGTGTTATTCCTAGGTTTATCCTGCACTCAAGGAGGTAGAGGGTCAACCCTCTCATCCCCTCAGTAGCCTCCCACTTAAGGGCACTCAACCCCACTGGTTCCATTCTCTTAATCAGTTTTTCCATTTGATCAGTATCCATTCTTAGTGACATCTCCAGATGGTTTATGTCCATTCTGGCCCTCACCATACTTTCAGTACCAGGATTACTTGTAGTGTATAGTAGTTGTGGCCCCCACACACCTTTAGGGTCAACAACATTCATTGATCTTTTTCCCAGGGCTCCTCACCCAAAACAGATTCCATACGTTGGTGATTTAATGGGGGAATAGGGGAAAGGGACACTATGGTCGGTCTGCCTGTAATCGGTTCCTCTGACGCCGACGGAGGGGTTTGAAACCCTTCCGTGGGAACCTCAACTGGGCCGCCTGAAACCACTCTCCCCCTCTCTTCAAAGTCCTCAAAAATGTCGGCATCTGTAATCTCTGCTTCCTGGTTACATGAAGTGATCTTTGCTTTTACTTTAGTTGCGGCTATTTTTGTCAGGAACTTCATGATTTTTCCTCTGATTGGGCTCCCTCGGCTTTACAGGTGATTCCAGTTTAGATATCGTGTTTCGAAAAGCTTGGTTGCTAATTCGCAAGTCTGTTACAACCCAAGTAACATTGCCCAAGGTAACATTGCCTCCACTACTAGGGTGGCTGAGATCAAGCCGTCAGTTATTCTTTAACTGCTATCGCGGCTGCCAAACTCACATCCTCCTTGCTCGCGGGACCGAATTAGCATAATGCTTGTGATTGCGTTAACTTCCGCTCGGGCCTCCAAGGTCGGATATCTGCCTCCCACACCCTTTTTCCATTTCCCCCGGTCTGTTCAGTTTCCCAGCAGTGGCAAACGTGCCGCTACCCAACAGGGTGGCACGGGAGGGCAGGACGAACAGTATCGGAGTCCTCTTGGGTGTGCGGAGGGTCATAGTGAGGTGAGGCAGAAGGCATCGGAAACACCGGAAGCATCGAAGGGGCTTGAGAAGTAGAAGTAGCGGTTGCTTACCTTCTCCCTCACTGTGTTCTGCCTTGCTCTCACATGTGGCTCGAGATGCTGCAGTTCTGTGTAGCGACCGCTCCTTACATTTCTGCCTTCCTCCATCTATCGTCGGTAGCTGTAGCGGTAGTAGTCTGTAATGAACGTAAATAAAGGTTTTTGCATACCAAAATGCCACCCTTGTGTCGGCATCCTTCTTCAACACCCTTACACTGTATTTGTATAACTGACTGTTTTGTATAACTGACTGTTTAAATTTAATTATTGTATGCCATACTGTTTGAACTCATTGAGGGTCTCTGAGCCCATTCACAGTCTTCTAGGACTAAGCCTTTACCGCTCATCCATGTACCTTGATTGGGTGTTGGCTAACCTCTCAGAGCTCCCTGCACATCTTAACTAGGGCGGCCTCCTAAAATCTGTCCACCAGGCAAGATTCCTGAAAACCATCTTAACATAATCCGTCAGTAGTCCAAAGAATTCAACGGGGCATGAGGTTAAATAGGTTATCTTCTACAGTGGATTGGTTCCCAACTAGCCATATGTAAGTGATCCAATTCTGGCTGATGTTTCAAAATCTTCTGCCGGGTTATGTCATACCCAGAGTGCTCTTTCTGCAGGAATTGGGGAGGGGGAACAGGCAGTTTGGGAGACTTGGGAGAACCCAAGATGGCGGGACCCTACTGTAGACTGATGCTTCCCTCTTGGTTATTCCTTCTCCACTCTCTCTGCCTACCTCAAAGAATATCTGTTTATTACCACCCTGCTGTGATTTCATCTGGCTTGGAAGAGCATGTCCTTTGAAGGACTGGGGCTCTCCCTGCTCCCTTGGGGGCAGTTCCCATCTTCCTGCAACATGTCAAATCTTTCCCAGGGAAGATGAAGGCTTTTGCAGAATCGAAATGGCCCTCACGGGAAGGTCGCTAGAAACCAAGCTGAGAATAAAATGTCACCATAAGGTTTTGGCCAGTATAATTGCAGATTCCCAGAGACCACAATGTCATAACCAGAAATGGCCTATATTTAGTTATTAATCGACTGCAGCCATGTTCTGGGAGCATAATTATATACTTTTCTTTAGGATCAGGATTGCCCACAGCTAAAGGCAGATGCTTGCTGCTGGAGCTTTGTCACTTTGTACTGTCTTGTTGTCAAGCAATAATGCAGCTGCTCTGAATTGAATTGAATTGCATTGATATTTTATTTCTATCGCGCTTGTACACAAGTGTTTCAGAGCGCGACAAGGCAATGGAGGGGAAGAGGGAAGAACAAAACAATGATCTTACCAGGCCCAGTGACATTGAGAACGTGCAAGTGCATGGGAGAGGGAGAGGGGACGAGTGCATGGAAGGGGGGAGAAGTGGAGCGGAGCAAAGGAGAAATAGATAAATGATGATAAATAAATAAATAATAAAGGCAGAAAACCGTGGTAGTGCAGCCAGCAAGTGGCAAGTGCTGGGTTTAAGGCAGCAGACAGGGTAGGTCTGATAAGTGTAGGACGAAAAGGGGGCGGACTGTATGGGTACAGATACAGACCCCAGTGCAAGGGATGGCCCGGAGTCAGTGCGGGTGGGTGGCAGGGTGAGCAGGTACCTGGGACCAGAGGACAGAGGGTGACCAGGTGCACGGTGCCAAGAGAGAACAGATCAGCAGGGGAGACGTGGAGCAAAGGCAGAAGCAAAGAGGAAGGCCTTGAGGTGCTTCCGGAACCAGAGGTGGTTCTCCTCATGTTTTAGAGTGGCAGGGAGGCTGTTCCAGAGGGAAGCTGTAAAGACTAAAGGGGGGTGTCTGTACTCCTGCTCTCTATTTGGCAGAGGAGAGGCACAGAGGAACCCATTCTCTATTTGGTTAAAACGTAGGCAAGCAATCAAGGCCTGGCTCTGAGGACGTGATGCGGGCTGGTTCTTAAGTACAGTGTAGTCCCCAAGCACCCACAAAGGAATGTCCACACACTGTATTAGTGAAAACAGTCTTTATATAATTAAGGGTCAAGGTTATATACACAATCACAATAACTCACTTTGTGCTCAGTTAATCTACAATGGCGCATATACACGCAGTTCTATGTGGTACCACGATTACTATCAGATTTCATTAAAGTGTATCAACTGTACATTGGTCAAATGTCACACAAATCAATTAATAAAGGGAACCAACAATAGACATAGGAGGAAAGCAGTTGGTTAGAACAATAGGCAGAATACTGGCCCCGTTACCTAGACATAGTTCTGTGTTAGGATCCCCCCACCTGGGCAACCTGTAAATAAAGATATGTCGTACAAGCCCAGTCCATATATTGTTCACAAGAGTCTTCTTTCCTTCTAAATAGTTCTACAACCCCAATGTACCTGGAATAGCAGAGTTCGACGTCGGGTCATCGAAGGATCCTTCTTGAGCGGCTCCCTTTAAGGCAGGAGCCACGGACCGTCGAGATTCCACAAGGAAAAAGGGTGAACTCTGTCGTTGTGGCAGCAGCTTTGGTTCTTGCGGTGCTCGTTGACGATCGGTCAAAAATGTCCTGCAAGCTGAGGCGTGCGGTGCACAATCGACGACGAGTGTTCAGTGCCACAAGGAGTCCATGAAGAACTTTGGCCCAGCAAGGGCATTGAGTCGTCAGCATCTCTGTGGTCTTCCGGTTGTAGGAAACACACCTGTGGTTTATCCTTGGTCGTCTGCAGCCTTGACTTTATCCGGCAGGATGAAAGCGGTCGACGAGGATGAGCAAGGGAGTCCTTATTTCAATGTTCTTAGGCAAAGGAGCACTGCGGCTCCTGTTGGCGACGGCGGTCGTCGACGGTGATGGACCTCAATGTGATTCCACGGCGGTCCCCGTCTCCGGTCGGCAGCCTTTCGAGGGTCTGGCTTCCAGGGAGCTTTGGCAAAGATCAGCTGGTGCACGATGGTCCCTCGTAGCTCGGGAAGAGGTCTCCTAGCAAGGTCCTCTCTTGGATCAGTTACTTGAAGGCACAACAGCTTTCAGATTAGTGAAGGACAGCAGCAGCGGTTCTTCGTCTTCCAGTGGGCTTCAAAGTTAAGAATCAGTTTCAACTTCAGCTTCTGAATGATTTCTAGCAGTGAGAGGCCCCCAGATATACTGTTGATCTCCCATTCATTCTACTGGGTCACACTCAGGCAACCAATCACTCAGAAGGGCATTCAGGCAGCCAATCAGACTTACAGTGAATTCAGGCCATTCTCCTCCCTCTCAGATACTCACAACAAGGAATGTGTATTGGGACAAGTACCCAGCCATTGAGCACTATACACTGCATTCATACCAGTTTCGGGCAGGGCTGTCTCAGTCTTTGTGTCACATACCAGAAACTAGACACCCATAACCAGAAGTGCATATTGGTCATCCACTCCATTACCCAGGTCCCACCCCACAGGCGTACCCACAACATACAGTCATTGCGAAGGCTCCAGCCAGTCTAGCCTGGACTTCCCCACAACACCATATATGGAACTTCCACCCAACAGCCAGTCAGGGGGAAGAGACAGAGTCAGGGCTTCCCGGGACTTTGGGAAAAGTAAGGTAACAGGCAAGAGACCCTTATCAGGAATCAACTGATTCCAATGGTAGGGCCTGGGGGTCCCCAAAATGGAGGATACTCGGAGCACCTATCAAATTCAGCATGGAGCTGCCACCAGCTCGTACCCTGCTCTGTGGGCCACACACACAGGTGCCCAAAAACATACACTAGGAGTACGGGGTTGTACTCCCACCCATGGGTGCCATAAGGGTATCCCAAGGGTCTGTACACCAAACCAAAAAGAGGAAGAGCTGCACTGCCAGGAGTTCCACATGGACTCCTGGGCAGAAAATAATACAGAACATAAACGAAAAAGGACTACAGAACAAGGACCATTGGAGGGAGGCCCTGTCCCTCCAATACATTTCCAGCATCATAGAGGCCCCAGCCAAAGACCGAAATCTACCCCCATCTCGTTTCTTTGAAAAACGACTGACCCTGAGGGAGTTAGAGGTAGAGGAGCGAAGAGGTCAAGAAGGGATGTATTTGCGCAGGGATAGCTGAAGGTGTTTTGGACCCAGACTCCAGAAAGCCTTGTGGAGAATGCAGAGGGTTTTGAATTTAATCCTTGCATCCACTGGGAGCCAATGGAGAGATTTCAGAGCTGGAGAGGTACGATCGTAGGGCTTGAGGCCAAGGACAAGTCTTGCAGTCCTGTTCTGGATTAGTTACAGAGGGCGGAGAGTAGAGGCAGGTAGATTTAGAAAGAGGCTGTTACAATAGACCAACCTAGAGAGAACCAGAGCTTGGCAGACAGCAAGCTTCTGGGAAAAGGAGAGGAAAGGCAGAGTACCTCTGAGGAGGTGCAGTAGGAAGTATGATGGTTTAGAGACATCAGAGATGTGGGCGGAGAAGGAAAGTGTGGAGTCAAAGATGACCCAGAGGTTCTTAGCCTCGCAGGTGGGGGTAGGAGGGGGGCCAAGGTAGGCCGGCTAGAGAGTGAGGCGAAAGGATGGTGAAGGTGTGCCGATGAGGAGGATCTCAGTCTTGCCGGCATTCAGACAAAGATCATTGGCGGCACACCAATCTTTAATGGCAGTTAGGCAATCTGAGATGAGAGCGGGAGAGGGGGTGGCCGAGGGCAGCCTGAAAATGAATTGTCGTCAGCATAGCACTGGAAATTTGAGCAGAAAATGGCAATGCAGCGGGCGAGAGTTGCATGCTTGCACTATACCTTTCAGCATGGAGAACTCTGCAAGGGGTCTGATTAGCAGACCTTACTTTCTGAAACAGATCTATATGCATAATTGTATTAAATATAATTTAAGAAAAGTTTCAGGCTATTCCACCCTCACAAATAGCATTTTGCCACAGGTATAGGTTGGGTGAAGACCTTATAGGTTGCGGAAAGAGCTGAGAATAGGTAACATAGGCCAATTATATAACGCATTAGGAGTTCAGTTTGAAAATGCAGGAAATAGAATGCTTTTTCTTGATTATGTTGGGGTGGATGCAGAACTGCAAAAGGCCTGTGCTGTTTTCTGCACTCTGCTGCATGAGTATGCTGTGAATAGAGCACTAGGAGAGATAAGGAGGGATGTCAGAGGATCGCAGTTATACAAGACGACAAAGACAAAGGTTGATTAGGTACTGCTGAGGGTAAGAGAAATGAGGGAAGTGGACCTGGGGACACCTGTCAGACTCAGAATGGATGACCACGTGTGTGCACACCAGGTTGGTATCCAGGAACAGTTGTTTAATCTAATTCACAATAGGTGCTTCATGACTGTATACCTTACACCTATGCCACAAAACAAGATGATTAACCGAGAGAGTCCAGCATGTGTAGGTGTTTATTCGAACTGGCAGCTTTTATACATGAGTGCTGGAGTATCCCAGTTCTATATCAGTTTTGGGTTGATGTAGTACAAAACCCTTGAGCATGATTGGTAGACAATATGTAGCAACTGTGAAGCTATATTTGTTGCGCTACTTAGAGTCATGAACAAGAATGTTCAATGATTGAAGCTTTTGGCTCTGTTTGGTAGTGGTGAAGTTGGTGGAGCTCTTAGATAACTAAAATTAGGGGCATCAGAGGAGCAAGGTCTTCATGCCTTGGATACACACTAATGGAACCAGGTGACCTGAGCATGCCCTGAAAGATGTACATTTTGAATGAACATTCAGCAGCTCTTAATTATATGATCCTGCTATGATGAGTGTATATAAGGTCACTTGTACATAATTAGAGATTAACTGTTTTGGAGTAAAAGAATGGAAGCAATGTGTTGTAATATTTCTCTGAAAATTGATCCCTTAATGCCTTGCACTTTACGCACTCTACATGTTGAATATTGTATATCCATACTTGCTTGAACTTATTGTAATGCCAGCAGTAACAAATTGGCAACGTTTTTGAATTTAGAAAGAATCCATGTGTAGCAGAGCTGTTAAGGTTAGTGATGCACATCTCAATAATTACATTATTGTAAGAAAATTAAACACAGCTGACTTTTGGAACAGGCCTCCCCTCCACGGCAGAGCCTCCTTAACTACTGTAAGTGAATCAGTACCAGGTACTCCACATGAACTTTGGCACCACAGAAAATCAGTCAAATAATTCATCCTATCCGTGTTGCTTTTCTAACCACCAGAAATACAGCATTCCAATCACTGGATGTCGAATTCAAGGGCAATATAAATAATAACTGTGTGTATTGAGTAGTGAAGGCATTAACTTGCAGGAATATGCCAGTCAGAGAGGTTTTACCTTATTCTGCGTCATAGATGCACCATGCAGATAAAGTGCTGAACTGAGCCCTCCAAGGCCCAAGTCTGCAGCCGGCCAGCATTTTGAACTGGCATTTTGGAATGGCTAAGTGAACAGTGCCTTCATTAGGAGTGTCCATGAACTAAAAACCAAACGGAAAGCCGGGAGATTACTTATCCCATCATACTTCAATCTGGGGCTCCCATAAGCGCTTTCAATATTTGACAGGGAACTGCATGCCGAAAAGGTAGGTGTTGTACAGGGGCCATGATGAGACGTACATCACGTTATACTAGGAAAGCTGAAGACTGACAAAAGAGTTTTGCTTTGTCACCCCGAATGGGACAGGTATGCCCGGGCGTGGGTCCTGAGCCTACTTGGCCAAGAGACCAAATCTGCCCCTCACTGATGATCGGGCCAATGGGGCCGAAACATGTCTGGGGATCCTTGTGGTTTCGTGCAGAAGGGATATGCCCTCACAGCTCTGGATGAACTGCGCTTTTGGGGTTGGGGCCAATGCTGATTTGCTTATGGCCTTTTTTTCGCCTTCTGTAATGGTGTGGCAGGCTGAAAAATGAGGATGTGGGGGAGAGGGGTGCCCAGAATGGTGATTGATTCAAAACCTTCCAGCCATCACCTGTTAGTTTTGCTGCCGTGGAATTGAGTGTTGCCATTTTTATTTTATTTTTATTTTATTGTTGTTTGGCTGGCAATTTGCAACCTTTCCACACCAATTTCATACATAATACAATTTACAATGAAATCAATTTATCTCATTTCCATCACCTTTTAAATTCAGAAAAAAAGCGTCAAGTGTCCCCCTTTCCCATGATCCAGTTCCTAAACTTCATTTTACCCTGTAATATGTTTTATGGTCTCTAGTTCACTCAAATCTTCACAAATCTTCACAAAATCTACATGGGCTCTGCTCAGTTGCCCAATTTGAATAAGTTCCTAGACTTCTCTAGTCAACCATAGATTCAAAAGTAATCTTAAAAACAGATTTGCATATCTAGGGTTGGGGAATTTTTGTAAATACATTGGGATTTGATTAAGAGGTTTTATTGCGAACATTCCAGTAGTAAATAATTTATAAGTATTACATTCTTCCTAGGTCTTTATCCAATCATGGTATAGTAGTTTTTTTTTTTTGTGCTCGATCTGGATCACGTATTAAAAGATCAAAGTCAATATCTGCCTTTTGCATCGTCTCCAGACACTCCTTTTTCCAAGATTCTAATGAGCTATCCATCTGTGTAGTTAATATTTGTGCCAGTGCGGGTAGCAAGGAGGAGTTGGAGGGGCGGTTTATAAAACATTTCCTATATAGTGCCGGTATACACCATTCCACCATCCCTCTCAATGATGGTAGGCAAATCGAGCTATTTGTATAGGAAAACATTTGGGCAGTAATAGTAATCTTTTCCAATATAAACCTTCTAGCCTCTCCCAATTTGGTCTATGCTCCGCTAACTTTGTCGCCTCGCCATATATTACCATAGGCACAACTTTTCGTTTTATATAAGGTGATTTGTATTTGTATTTTGTATTCTGTTTATTTATATAGCGCAGAAGCCAAAAGGCATCTGGGCGCATTTCTTAATGGTTCGAGTTACATAAATTTACAAATGCTTACATAAATTTACAAAATGAAACATATACATAACATTTTACATATCCATCCAAGATATTTACAATGGTGTCCAACAGGAAAGCATAGCACTAAGCAAAAGCAGACATAAGTATTATGAGCAAGTTGTCTGGTATTGGCTCTAGTGGTCCTGCGCTACAAGCCAGGTTTTAGCTTTGCATCTGAAGGAATGGAATGAGGATTCTGATCTGAGTGGGTTGGGCAGCAAGTTCCAAAGCCTGGTGGCGAGCACCAGTAAAACTGCTACCCCCTGCTTTCTGAAGCTAACTTACCCAGTGATCACTGGCTAAGTTGAAAATGTACCATATTTTTTATGGACCAATAGTTGCTTGTGCAGCCATTGTCTCCATTTTACGCCTCACCAACAATTTATGTTTTTTCTTTGGGGTTTGTTTTTATATTTAAGCCCAAGTATGTGTATTCTTGGACAATCTTCAAGGACTGCTTGCATATTTGCCAATGCAATGATTGCTTCTTATGATTTTTCTTTGGTGCAAATATTATAATTTTAGACTTCTCTACGTTGATATTTAGCGTCCTCGACAGAATATTGTTCTAAATCCTGCAGCTTTCTTTGCAGCCCTATCGGAGTCTTATCCAACAGGACTAAATCGTCCGCATATAGTAACCATGATATTAATACTGTCCCTAGTTTAGGTGGGAAGGAATTTTTTTGGTTTAAATATTTCCCCAGATCTCTAATAAAAAATGTAAAAGTGCTGGTGCTAAAATACAGCCTTGTTTTAAGCCTCAATAGGTTCGAATCGGCACTATTAATAGTCCCTCTCTATTTAGCTTAATTTGTATGTACGTCTCGGAATACAATTGTATGATCAGTTTCAGGATGTAATTTGGGTAACCTGCCTCCTTCATTTTTGTCCAAAATAGCTCTCTTGGTATAGAATCAAATACCATCTTAAAATCTATAAACGCTACATATTCTGGCTATTGGCATTGCTCTCTTTTTTTATAGGTGTCAATATCAACTTTTTTTGCTGTTTAGCTGTTCCAATGCCTGCTACATAACCTGATTGACAAACCTCAAAATGGGATTTCTCAATTATCCATTTCATTTTATTTATTTAATAGCAGGCACGCAAAAACAACTTTCCTGGGAAGTCTAGTAGGGCTATTGGGTGATAGTTTCGTTGATTGCTTCTATCTCTCTTTTAAAAAATCAGGATTATGACTGAGTATTGCCATGACGGAGGTATTTTTCTATCGTATATCACCTGGGTGAATATCAAATATAATATTGACGCCCCTTGCGCAGGATGGGCTTTAAGCATTACATTAGTTAACTCATCTGGTCCTGGGGCCCTGGAAGTGCTTAGTCTTTTAATTTCATATTAAATATCTTCCTCATCAAATACTAACTTTCGTAGATCTTGTAAAATGTGAGTCCATTGTGGTTGTTTTGTTAAGTTATCATAAAGTTTACCTAAATAAGCTCTCCACTCTTCTTCCTGTATTGAGTTAATCATTAACGGAAGAGGTAAATCATTGGAGGCTACCTTCAAGAATTACCATATTTGGGCACTTGATTTGGAATTTATGGCAAATAACATCGCTTCCCCATCTTGCTGAAGCATCTTTTCCTTATGAATTCTTGCTCAGTTTCTATATTTTTGTTTTGGCTTCTTTATCAATAACCATTTAGATTCTAAATTTTCATTGAGTAAGACTTCTCCAGCATGGGGTCTGGCATGGATTCACATGCTCATGAATATTCCCCGTCGTCAGGCTGGGAATCCTCGGTAAAAGAAAAACCGTTTCACTTTCACTTAAGCGTCTAGATACCTACGGTTTGGTGCGCTATATAAATAATAAATACAAATACTTAAAAACTGTATTTCTCCTAAAAACCAATCACTGTCCTCTGTGTCATACTGCCCCCATCCAATGACAGTCCTCTGCACAAGCCACCCCACTGGCAGCTATCTTCAGATTTTTACCGCACGCTGAAGCTAGTCAACTTTACCTAGCTATCTTCAGAGTTTACCGCACACTGAAGTGTTGGGAGTCCTCGAGTTTGCTCTGCAAGCTACTTATACGTTTTCTCGTCTTTTTTGCGGAATAAGGTTTTATTTTTGTTCCAAAAGAGCCTGTGTGCTCTTTTCTCCATCTGCTGACAGCGGGGACACGTTGTCAGTGAATTTCAGTGCCCCTCAAGGGTGAAGAACGTCAAAGTTTCCCGGCCATCGGGCCTACTTAGCGCCCTCTGACCATGACGGAGGAGAAGGAAGGAAGATCCCTCTTCAGGCCCTGCACCAAGTGCGGGCTACAGAATGTGTTTGTTGAAGACAAACACCTGCAATGGCTCTACTGTCTGCATCCAGACCACAAGGCTGGAGAATGCAAGATATGCCTGGGCTTCTCCACGAAGACAACGAGGCACAGTAGACTGGTGGCTTGGCTGAACGCCAAGGCCTCTGCCCCGTGCTCTGAGAAGGATCATGTCTCAAACAGGACCGGCCGGTCCAAGGAGCGGCCTTCGAAGTCCTTTGAGGGCGCCTCATCTGCGGGGGCCCAAGACAAGGCCAAGAATCACAAGTCCGGGTCCACCGGCGTCGCTGCGTAAGCGGGTCCAACAGTGGCCAGGGCGCGCTCGACATCACCATCCGCCTCCATTGCCAACCCGGCTAAGCAGCGGGATAAGCCAGAGAAGCCACGGAAGGAGGAGAAGAGGGCCAAACTGCCCAAGAAGGCCCAATCGGCAAAGGATGAGTCTTCGACGACAATGGAGCTGGTGGTGGCAGCTCTTCCAAAGGCAAAAAGGCAAAGGGGACTGACCCTGTGAAGGTATCCCCCCCGCAGCGGAGAAGGTGTCCCTGTCCCCGAGGTGCAAAACCGCTGCAGTGACTTTAGCGAAGTTTGCTGGCACGCCAGTGAAGGTGATGCCGTCTCTGAGCCCGGTTCCCACCCCTCAGGGTGAAAAAAAAGGGGTGAGGGGGCAAGGAGGCCCCGGATCAGCCCCAGGCCATGGAATTTTCATCCACAGACGAGGACCTGGAGTCGTTACACACAGTCCACGAGGACGTGAAAGAGGAGGACGGGGCGACAACCGAGATGACGGCGCGGGGGCCTAGTATTGCAATCACACAGGCACAGCCAAGTGTTGTGTCTTGACTGTCGTGTAGTTAGAAGAGTCCTCTGTCCACAAGTGCCGCACAGAGAGAATATAAATCACTCTCTGTACAACCTTTGAGGCCACAGATGGAAGATGATCTTCTGGAACCGTGGACCTCTGGGAACCCCGAACCACTGTAACGAAAGCACTGGTTAAGTACCAAGCCTGAGACAGCAATAACAAACCAGACAACAAGGAAGTGGAACAGTCTTACCAATAAGTGGCCGTGGTGTATCTGCTGCACCTATAGAGGAGGTTTCCGGGACCCAGCAAGGCTGTTTCCTTTTTGCAGGGCAGTAGGTCAGGCTGTGCTGCATGTGCCGGGCCCACCTGATGCCAAAATCCGGACAAGGAAACTAAGCGGAACGTAGTACCAAAGGGTTAAGTAAGTAGAAGTCCAGAACGCAGTCCGTGAATCGTAACAAGGAATCCAATGAAGCAGAAGCCAGGGAGAATCCGATAACAGTCCGTAGTGTAATCCGAGGTCAGAGTCCAAGTTCCAAGTAATCCAAAGGTATAAGTGTAGTGCCGAACAGGTATCCAAAGAAACAGCTGTGAAGCACCGAAGTGTAGCGATGCGGCTGTTTAAATACCGGCGCTGCCCATTACCTCCCGGTCACATGAGTCGCAACCGCATCACGTGAGCGTAACTTGGAAACACGTGAGGGGGAGATGTTGGTCATGTGACGCAGAAGAAGCCGATCTCGCAATCGCCAAGGAACACGCCAATGGAACGGGCGTCTCCGCGAGTAGGCAGCCTGTCGAACCATGCGCGGTGGCACATGGGGACTCGAGTCCCCAAGTGAGTCCCGGAACCGGGCAAGAGGACGGGGTGGGATGGAGGTGCGAGGACGGGCAAGGGGAACACTAGGGACACTAAGGGGTGATTGTGTGGAGTGCGTGACACCAAGGGATGTCTCTGGACATTCTGTCAACCCCCCATTTCAACCTCCACATCTGCGTCGGGCCCTCTCTTCCCCAGGAGACACAAGACGGATACGGCCACGGCGACGGATGATGACTATATCACTGCAGCGGGCAGCTGGGCTCCGCAGCCTAGGACGTCCCCACCGTGTGAGGTGGGGTTGTTTTTTTCCATGATCACCAGAGTCCTCAAGCTGTTCCAGCTTGTGCCCGAAGAAACCAAGGAGGGTTTCTTGTACCAGAGGCATGAAGCCAAGAGGAAATCAATCATGGCGGTGCCCCTTCTGGACGACGTGTGGGAGGAGGGCCTAGCCCTCTTGAAGAGCCCTTGCACGGCTCCGGTCAAACGGGATAGGCTGGAGAAGAAGTACCAGGTGTCGGGATCCGCGCCCAAGTGCCTGAGGTCACAACCATCGCCGGATTCGGTGGTTTCAGCGCCCTCAAGGAAACTGTTGTCTAACCTGTCCTTGTTGTCTTCAGTTCCTCCGGACAGCGAGGGGAAGAAGATGGATGCCATGGGAAGGAAGGAGATTTACACTGCAGCATCCACCATCAAGGCGGCCAACGCACTGGCAATCCTAACCGGAATGAGAGGGAGCTGTGGTACAAGCTGGGTCCGATTTTGGAGTTCCTCCCCGACGACAAGAGGATGGAGGCAATCGCTCCCTTCCAGGAGGGGAAGGTAGCGTCGGATCACGCCATCACGGTGGCGCTGGACATTGCTGACACAGGTTTCCGACAGATGGGGAACAGTGTCTGCCTTTGTCGCAAGGGCTGGATGTAGGCCAATAATTTCCGTGGATATAGATGAAGGGGTTGGTCATGCCTTTCATCAATGGGGATAACCTTTTTGAAAAGGCTGTTGACGAGTCCCTACAGGCCATCAAAACGGATACAGGGACCGCCCGTTTCCTGGGCACACTCCAGCAGCACCGCTCTTCATTTTGCTCCTCCAGATGAAAGTTGGCAAGGTCGTCCAAAGGTTTCTCCTCATCGTACCACCAGCCTTCCAGATCTACGACTCAGGAAGCCTACAGAGGCCGTTCCCAGGCCTACGGTGGAGGAGGACAGCTCCGCCGTTGCCTGCAAAGCAGGACGCTGGCGCCGACGCAAGCCTGAACTAGCCAGGGAAAGATCACCACCGACAGATGGGTGCTAGACGCTCTTGCCCAAGGACATACCCTAGAATTTCAGCCCAAGTGTCAGCGGATCCCTCCAGTGGCCCGTCAGGAGCAGCACATCCCTTAGCTCTTGGAGGCAGTACGGGCCATGCTTTGAAAAGGGGCGATGGAGCTAGTCCCTTAAAAGCTCTGGGCCCCTGGAGCCTATTCCAGATACTTTTTGGTCAGAAAATACAGGGGTGGGGGGGGGGGGGCAGAGGCCCATTCTGGACCTACGACGTCTAAACTAGTACCTCAAGTCTCAGAAATTCAGGATGGTCATGTTGCAGCACGTACACTGCCAACTGGAGAAAGGAGATTTTGTGATGTTGCTGGACCTGGAGGACGCCTACTTCCACATCCCCATTCAAAGGAAACACCAAAGGTTTCTACGCTTCATAGTGCAGGGACAGCACTATCAGTTCAAGACCCTACCCTTCAGCTTGAAGTCGGCCCCCAGAGTGTTCACAAAATGCCTGGCACCTGTGGCAGCCCATCTGCGTCCACGGGGTATACATACCCGTACCGCGACGACTGGCTCATCCGAGCCCGCTCGCGAGAGTTGGCTGTCGGACACACAGAGGTGACCGTCCAGCTGCTGACGGATCTAGGATTCTCCATCAACTATGCAAAGTCTTGCTTAACACCATCACAGTACGCACTGTTCCTAGGAGCCAGACTCAATACGGAGTCCTGCCTGGAGAGGATAGCAACCATTCAGGGGAAGGTGCAGCGGCTGTTGTCGATGAAGACCGCCACGGTGCAAACCATCAAGTCGTTGCTCGGCATGATGTCGTCCTGCATCAATCTTTTTCCGACTCTGCGGGTTACAGATGAGACCTCTTCAGGATTTCCTTAATGCTCGTTGGGTACAGGTGTCCGGAAGCTTTGCGGACAAGATCCCGCTCGACGAGGATTTCCGTCCGGCGATAAGGTGGTGTGGCACAGGGTTTCAAACCCATCCATACCACGAGACTCAACACAGACACTTCTATGGAGGGCTGGGGAGCCCACACCGGACAGCTACACGCCAGAGGCCTGTGGCTACCAGAAGAAAAGAACCTCCATATCAACATCCTGGAGCTACGAGCAGTGTTCTGGGCCTTCAAGTCGTTCCTTCCGTCTCTGAAGGGCAAGGTGGTGAGGATCTTCACAGACAAATGTTCTACATCATGGGGGCACTCGATCCCCAGGGCTCCTTGCGAACTCCCTCAGCAGGGAGTTGCGCTCCTGCCACAAGTGGGAACTTCGGCAGGAGCAGGTGGACTTCATCTTCGTCAAGTAGGACAGGCCCCAGATCAACCTGTTTGCACGGCAGCAAACTCCAAATGCCAGAAGTTTGTCAGCAAGTCCCACCAACCAAGGAGCATGGAGGATGCGTTCTCCTTCCCGTGGGGCAGGGGCTTGTTTATGCACGTGTTTCTCCTGTTGCCTCCCCTGCTTCAAGTCCTCAACACACTCAAACAGTGCTGATGCAGAATACTTATCGCCCCAGCCTGGCCGCAGCAGATTTGGTATCTGAGCCTTCTCAGTCTGTCGTCACCCCTGGTCAAGCTTCCGGTAGTTCCCGATTTGCTCACCAGAGAAAGAGGTACTATCCTGCATCACAACCCAGGGTCGCTGAACCTGAAGGCTTGTCTCCTGCATCCCTAGAGTTTGGTGGATACGAGTTGCCTGTGGACTGCAGACAGATCCTTGCCAAGGCTGCGGCGTTGTCAACTTTGAAGTGCTACTGTCACAAGAGGAAACGCTTTGCTTCATGGTGCCAGTAGCAGAAGATTACACCGTTGAGGGTCACAGCCCTGCAGGTTCTCCCATACCTGCTCTCCTTGACCAAGGCCGGTCTGGCACATGCTTCTATCAAGGTTCATCTGGAGGCTATCTCCTGCTACACCAGGTCTCCAGGAAGATCGTCACTCTGGTCTCATCGACTCGTCAAGAAGTTCCTCAAAGGACTTTTTCTATCTTTCCCGCCAGTGAAGGCGCCTCTCCCGGCGTGGGAACTCAATGTGGTGCTGACGAGGCTCCTGGGTGCCCCATTCAAGCCTATGCATCAGGCCCCTCTCAAGTTCCTATTGTGGAAAACGGCTTTCCTTGTGGCCATCATCTCTGCCAGGAGGGTAGGAGAGATCCAGGCCCTATCCTGCAAACAGCCGTACCTGACTTTCCACGAATCGAGGGTTGTGCTGTGGATGCACCCCTCTTTTATGCCGAAGGTTCCGTCGGAATTCCATCTCAACACACCTTTGGTGTTACCTGTTTTATTACCGAAGCATTTGACACCGGCTGAAAGGGCCTTGCACTCGCTGGAGGTTGCTCGTGCCCTGAAGTTCTATGTGACACACACGAAGGGCTTTCGGAAGACCTCTCAGATGTTCATGAACTTTGTTCCTGTAAACCATGGGAAGTCCTTGTCCAAGGCTTTCATCTCAAGGTGGCTCTCTGGCTGCATCATGCACTGTCATCGTTTGGCGAACCGACCGCTGCCTGGCTGTCCAAGAGCCCACTCCACCAAAGTGGTTGCTGCGATGACCGCGTTCCTGTCTGGTGTGCCCCTGCTGGACATCTGCAGAGCGGCTACGTGGAGGTCCACGTACACCTTCATGAGATTCTACTGCATCGACAGGGATTCCAGTGAGGAGTCCAGAGTCGGCCAGGCAGTGCTACGCAACCTGTTCACCTGAGGTGAGTCTGTTCTAGAGGTAAGAGTTGAATGCTTCTGTAAAGCCTTGCCACCTCCAGTGGTTGTGTAAAATGGTACTGCTATGTATTCGTTATTTATAAGCATGTGAATCCATGCCATTCCTCATGCTGGAGAAGGAACAAGTTACTTACCTGTAACTATATTTCTCCAGCATGGGTCTGGCATGGATTCACATGCAAACCCTCCCTCCGACCCCTTTGCAGCACTTCTTGGTCATACTGCCACTTTAAGTGCTTACCAAATCTGAAGATGGCTGCCAGAGGAGGGGCTTAGGGTGAAGACCGTCACTGGATGGGGGCAGTATGACCCAGAGGACAGTGATTGGCTTAGGGGAGAAATTAAGTTTATAAGTGAAAGTGAAACTGTTTTTTACTGAGGATTCCCAGCCTGACTGGGAATAGTCATGAGCATGTGAATCCATGCCAGACCCATGCTGGAGAACAATAGTTACAGGTAAGTAGTAGTAGGATCTTTCCTAGATTGCAACTTTCTTTGCTTTACTTCCTGATCAAATACGTACCTATGTTTAAAAATGTAAATAAACACACTTAGGGCCTTTACCAGGTGTTTGGTCAAGTGATGTACAGTCAAATGGATGTACATGGTTCACAGAATTATGATAATGAGCAATGTGATCAAATGTAGATTGTCAAACTATTTGCAATGCTATTGGTAAATGGTGCGGCCCTCCTCGATTCATGTGCACACATGGTGGGATGTAGTGTTTATAAATATATTATAAAATGTGGATGTACTAATGTGCCTGAGAGCGGATCTATACCTGACTGATAGTGAGGGTTCAAATTATTGTTTCAATAATTGTGGAGTAATTAGGAGATGCCAAATATGGACATTGGCTAATGTTGCAGGTGAGAAAATTCCATAGTCCTGTAGTGGGCAGTTATCTGACAGGGTGATGCCAACTCTGGCCAATGATTAATGTTTACAGTTGAGAACATTCTATGGTCTTGCATAAGGGCATTTATTTGACACAACAGTTGTATTTCTCGACATCAGGTTAGTAGAATCAGCATGAGTTCGATCAGAAGCTTTATATGTGGAACACGCATAGTATTTATTTGGTATATGCCGATGGAATGTAACGAAGGGTAAGCTCAAAGGAACGCAAGCGGTATCTCTAATCCTATGTGGCGATCATGTTATATGTTGTGTACTCAACAGTGATCACATGACGGACGATTTCCGTAATAAGCGATATTCAAAATGTCACACGCGAGAATATGTTCGCAGACATCGAAGCAGTGATAGCGTTATCAGGAGCTATGAACTAAGGTAAAGAAAAAGAAAAATTGAGGTTGATAGGTTGTGGCACAAACCATTTGGTGTAGCGAATAGCAGTATAAAAGATGTCAACATTGTGACTATCACCATAATTCTATAGGTGAACACAACACATCAGATGAGGGCAATCGGACGGCAAACATTCAAGAAACACAACTATATTGAGGAAGGCAAATTAATCTTGGGGTAAGACTGCAGTTTATATTATCCGTTAATATGGAATCGTTCTACTCCATATACAGGTTAACGGAATCTCCAATGTTTTTGAAATTACTACAGATTGCTTCGCATCCTTTATTTACAGGAAATGGCATCTAAAGATACTTTTTCTGGTTCTAGCATATGCACTAGAAACTGCACCCTAACTATAGGTGAGTAGTTGACAAGAGGAAATGTAAGGTAGGAAGATGGGTTCTATTGGACTAAACGCTGGATTGCCACTAATAAAATAATTAAACAACACACAATAAGTTTAGCTTGCAATTATAATATCTGATCATCTGTAATGGGGAGGCCAAAATTCTCAATGCAGTGGGTATTTTATTTATTTGCCAAATCACGAGGCATTATGGAGTTTAATCCCTTTTATCTAGTGAGTATATTAAAAGTCTAGGTTGCTAGGATTGCTGGTAAAATATGGGCACTGTGCACTTAGTAATTTTGAATAACGAAGCACAAAATGAAACAATTGTATTTTAACCATCAACAACACTCAATGATTAACTTGCAGATATGTTTGTTTTTGGAAGAATTGAGACTGGTTTGGTGGGGATCTGTATCTTGGGCACACTAGCAGTTTCAGGAAGTAAGAGAATTGTAACTTGAGATGCACTGGTTGTGAAAGAACATTTTAGTATGAAATGTGGTTCATGAAGGAGAGGTGCAGATACCATGCTTAATGGATGTCAGGTATACATGATACAGATTATATCAATGTGTAATATGTTTGTGTGTGCAGTTTTAGGTCAAGTAGGAGAAAGTGTTGTTGTGACAAATAATTGGTTATCAATATGATGTTGACTAATGCATTCTTTTCTCTTCTCTCTTCTTGTTACTTAACAATATTTTTACTTTAATCATTGACCTCAATGATTTTATGCTTTTTCATCAAACGTTGGGACTAATGTTGTCTAACATGACATAACATGTAATGATTTGTGTTGTTTTCTCAAAATCACTCTTTCTGTGCTTAAAACAAAGGGATAAAGTAGGAAGTGATTTTTAAATTGATAGTTTTGCCTTGAGAAAGACCAGATTGGTCGAAACACGTGTTGGCAAAGGTTAATGTGGGGCAAAGATTAATGTTGGCAAAAGCTAGTGTTGTCAATGGTTAATGTTGATACTTGTCAAAGTAATTGATTGTAGTAGTATAGGACTATCTAATGTTGAAATAATAAGTATCTAACACTAGCTATTAGCTACTAAAGAAAGTATTGTCCTGAACGTCGCACCTTTGTTGGTTGAATTAAAACCATTATTTAAAATACAAATGATTTACAACACAGTTTTATGAATAATTGAAACAAGCACATTGAGCTTTGCACCTCTACTTCTAATTATGTTTTTAAATGGTCTGATGATCGCAAGGGTTACTTTACACAAATAGGTTTAAAACTGCCACATAATCTTGTTTCTGTCCATCGTTGTTTATTTGGAGTTTTTTTCTCTCCATTAGATACCCTTTTAATTTTTCCAGCATATGATTCTTTCATTTCAATCTATGTCTCCCCGATTCAATCACCACTTTGTATTTATATATACTTCTCGTCGAAAGGGAAGTTAGTTGTTGTCAATTTATTATAAAAATTGCATGATCACTTGTTTCCTGGAATATTACTTGAAAGTCAGTTTTTTCGTTAAACGAATCGCTGGAAAAATATGTATAATCAATTATGGCTTTCTGGCAGGAGCGTCTCCAAGTTAAATGTGCGGGAACATCTCCTTTAAAAGCTCCATTTAACATTATAAAGCCTCTACTAGTCATTAGCTGCGACCATCTCCATGCTCTGGTAGTTATGATACTATTTCCCATATCAGCGCACTTGATATTTCCGGTCACCTGCTATAAGGACCATGCCTATACTGTTATCAGCTTGGCAAAGATCTAACGTAGCTGCCACAGCTTCCACAAAATCATTATCTGTGATTGCTGCGGTTTCCAATATAAATGTAATAATGCATACTGCTTTCTTGGGTAGTCCTTCATATTAGGGCCATAAAGTTTTGTTAGCTGAACAAAAGGATTTGGGGCTGCCCACGGTTCCAAGGTTAGTCCCGAGTTCATTTTGAAAGCCGTTAGCAATCTGGCTGAAGGCCCCTCCTTTTGACCTTTGATTGCCGGAAACCAGCAAAGTGCATGATTCTCCCAAACGGGCGTCTGCCAGAACCAAGTTTCCTGCAATAGAATGATAACCACCTCAGCCAAGATGTTATTCACATGTTTTAACAAGTGCGTAAAACCTCTGGTGTTCCTTGAGACTAGTTGCACAGTCTTTATTATAGGAGAATGTTAGCATTCATTTCTTAAGCTATCTCTGTTTCCCTAGGGCTCCTTGTGGGCATGACCAATCTGTAGGTTCATTACTGGATGGTGGATGTACAAAGCAACCTCCCTTACCAAGTTTCCCTGATCTCCTTGACAGGAGATTCGCAAGGGAAGGTAGTCTAAACAAGTATTCATGGGCTGGGGTTTTAGGGTCTGTAGGTCTATATGTGATGGTTTATATTCCGATACCTCCTTATCTAACCTAAATCCCCTTTGTGTAAAATGATGTTTAGCCGCCCATTAACGCTTCTCTCACCAATTTAGATAGAACCACTAGTTTTACTTTATCAAGAATGTTATGATCCACAAATTGTATCTGGGCTATGTCTCTAGATGTAATTGCTTCGAGAACCGGTATTGATTCCATAAGTGCTAGAATGTTGGTTTTGTTCTGATACGGATCTCGTCATTGCCTATCTTTCATATGTAGGTACAAGGAAACATGTTTGTCTTTTTGTTGGATGCTCCCTTGATTCATTCATTCCCTATTTTTTATCATGCAGGATTTTAATTGCCTTTTGCTTTTTGCATAAACTTTATGCGCTTTTATATGAGAATCGGAACTACTGGTTCTCCTAATAGGTGATTTATGTTGCCTTACACCTTTTGCATGGTCTTTATGCCCTTCTATTTGGGAATCGGGACTACTGGTCAGGTTTAAATTCCCTGACCTTTTGGTCTCCCTGTCTTTATTAGATCTATGATATACATGTTCTATTGGCCTCTCCTGTCGTTGTAAAGTGTGGAGTCTTCTTTGTTCTAATCTGGTTCATTTCCCCAAATTAGGAGGCCTCTCTTTCTCTTCTTGTGCCCTGCTGCATTCTAAATGATGGGATTTGTTAACCATGTTTCCCCAGCATGGGATCTGGCATGGATTGACAGGCTCATGAATATTCCCCGTCGTCAGGCTGGGAATCCTCGGTAAAGAAAGAATCTGTTTCAGTTTCATTTCTGAACTGTCTTTCTACTAATAAACAATCACTGGTCTCTGGGTCATACTTCCCCCAACAGCCAATGACTGCCCTCTACCCAAGCCCCTCCTCTGGCAGCCATCTTTAGATTTTTACAGCACGTTCAAGTGTTGGGAGTTCTTGTGCTATAGCTCTCGAGCTTTTACTGCATATTACGTTTTTTCAAAGAGTTTTGCTCTAATTTTTCTGTCAATTCGAGCCTCAAGCTCCACCGATTCTTCTTCCGATTAACAGGGACCCGTTTTAGAATTTTCTGCACCCCCCAAGGGCGAATTTCCATTGCGTTTTCACTTCTTGGAGGATTCCGGAAGATCTTTGAGGCCTACCCCGCGTGGTCATGGCCCAGGACAAAGGAGACACGACGCCTGTTGGATCCATGCTGTTTAGGATCTGCCCTGGATGTGGATTACAGAATGCCTTCAAGGAAGATGAGCACACAGTGTCTCTACTGCCTTCACGATGACAAATCACACGTGGAGATGGGCTGTGCGTTCTGTAAGCACATGTCCGTCCGGACAATGAAGGACCGTCGTACTCGGCTCACTAACTGGCTGGAGGGGAAGAGCCCAGCAGCAGGTGAGAAGAAGAGGCCCGAGCGGTCTTCTAAGACCTTTGAGGGCGCTCCGGCGATGGGGGCCCAACAAAAGGCTAAACACTGTGGGTCCGCGGGCACCGGGAGTGCCGTTGGTTCGGGCTCCTCGGCTGCCAGCCAGGGCGAAATATCACCAACGCCATAATCCATGAGCCAACGCTCTGGCTCGGTGAATGTTAGGGAGAATTCTCTTATAAGGCTAATTTCCCAAACCTAGTGAGTCCCCCAGCAGCTTTGCTGAATTTTTGGGGTTTGTTTTTTTCTCCTGCTAAGAGTGAGACTCTTTTCCTCCCACTCTTAGGCATGATTTGAGTGTCTTTGACTCTTTGTGTGCTTATGGGCTATGGGGTTTTCTTTCTACTCCATAGGCTATCATCTATTTTTGTGTGTGTGTGTTACACAGCACCCTCAGTGCAGTAACCCAGGGGTGTCATAGTGACCCCCAAACATAGACTCCATACCCTGGGACTGACTACTGTCTCCCAGGGCATGTAAAGGCACCATTGACTTTACTAGTCCTAAATTGTGAACAGAACCAGTACAAACCATCATATTGTGGAAGTACTGGAAGGGGTTAATTATATTGCCCCTGGGTCTGTTTTCAAGGGGGCACTGTCCAGTCCCCCCTTGTCGAGTTTCTGGCTGGTGGCAGTGGTTACCACGCGAAATATTCCACCGGAATATTCTCTATGGGATTTTCCCATTGATTTTAAACGCACCACTTTTTGGTGCAATGTTAAAGATACCGCCGGTTTATTTATTTAATATTAAATCCCTGGTTGGGTCTTTTTGCCAGAACTCTTTTTTCTAAAATGGCGTTTATGTCCGTCTCTGTAACTCTGACCAAGGTCGAGACCTTTGTTCCACTATTTTGGCGGGCTTCTCCACAGAGCCCTCCAAATGGTGCCACTCTGTCTGGGTTCCACAGGAGGGATGGTGGGGGGAATTGGCACCCTGGACTGCGTTGACTCGGCAACCCACGTCGCACTGTACTCTGATTGACCCAGTGGTGGGCCGCCCAGCTCACCACTTAGCATGTGTGATTGACAGCTAGGCTGATGAATGGGGGTTTTTCTGCTTAAAAGCAGGGCCTTTGGGACTGGAACTTCGGAAGTCTCCACAGGACCTAAGAATCCGAAGAGGGAAGAAGCTGAGCCATCTGCAACAACGACACCACCAGTGGAGCCCTGCTGCAACGACCTCACCACTTTCCCGACGACAAGAGAAGATCTTCTGCTGGACGAGTCTTCTTCCTCTGAGCTGGTGGGACCAACCAGTTTGCCCTTTTCGCCTTCCAAAGACGTCTCTTGGTCGAATCGCCCGTGCCAAGCACCCCGGCGGCCGGATAGCCAAACTTCACCACTTGGACCGCGAATAAAAGGAACGCTCCTTTTATTGACGAACTCCGCGGCTGGTTTCATCCCTGTGCAGTGCAACGACTCCACGTTTCCTCCTCGACGAGATCCTCTCTTCCCCTGGTCGAAACAACGAACTGTAACCACTGCTGGAGCTTCCTTTCTGTTTAAGGTACTGTGTCCTGCCTGGCCTCCCTTTCTTCGGTTTGCCCAAGGTGATCCTTAAATCCCCCCAGACCTTCTAACTTTACCTTCTTGAATCACCCCAACCTCTTTTGAACATTCTGCAAAGACTTTTAGTGCATTTTAAACCGTGTGATCCTGGCACATTTCGCTTTACTAAGTGGGCCTGGCCTATGAACTTTGGCTCTACAGTATATACTGCCTTTCTCCTCTTGCTGAGAACTCCTTAAAGTGTTGGGACCTGTTTTATTTCTATGCTCTGCCTTTTTCTCTCCCTTTAACTGAACTATTGGAGTGTCATCAGGTTATGCGCTCACATCTGTTTAACAAATTGTGGTGTTTTAACTCTGATTGTCTGATAGTTATTAAGGGAGGTGTGTATACTTTACCTGACTGTGTTTTAACTTGCTTTTGATTTATAGTGCTAGTATATTGCCTAAAATGTGTTTTATATAAATAATTATATACTTTTTATACAAAGATCTGGTCAGTGTTTGTTTGCTCTACTGTGTTTTTAGCCCTATTGTGTATACTCTATACACTGCCCTACTCTTCTTGAGAGAAGTCTGACTGCTCAGCCACAGCTACCAGGTAAATCTGGGTGGTGTAGACTGCTACCAATTGGGTTTACTGCTTACTCCTGTAGTCTTAATCTTTTTGCAGTGTTCCCTAAGGGAACTATACAGGATTCTGCCTAACAGTGAAAAGAAAGTCTTAGAACCCTGGTAAGCTTCGCGAAAAGCCCCCGTCGATCCCGACGGAGACCGCCAAGGGGGGGGACCAGGCGGTGACCACCCCCCAAGGTGAAGGCCTCAGACGCGCACAAGGTCATGAAGGCCCAGATTCACCCGGCGAAGGCCTCGATTGGAGTCGTGGCAGCCATGGCGATTCCTGCAGAGGCTTCCCCAGTGGAGACGACCTCTGGGCCTAGAGTTTCCCTGCCACCTAGGAGGGAAACCTCTTTCCAGCCTATCGATAAGACCCCCGTGAAACCCTGGGATGAGAAAGGGGGGGTACGGTAGCCCTAACAGACGCGGATACCACCTCCGAAGATGAGCCGGCTGGTGTCAAAAAGATCCTAGACAAGAAGTTTGAGGAGGCCAGGGCCTACGGGAAGGGATCGCGATGAGGCGGACATAGAGAACTGTGGGGTCGATGAGGAACCGCGGACCGTGGAGGAAGCGGAAGACCCCGCACCCCAACCGATGCCACAAGACAATTCACGAGCAATCTTGATGGCTTTGCAGGCCCTGTGTACGGAGATAAGAACAAGATTGCCCTTACCACCAGCGGACGATCCAGCAGCGCCTGACCCATCGGGGAGCCCACCGAACAAGCAGAGGCGAATCCATCCTCTACCTCCCTTCCAGCCTTCAACCCCATCCCCTCTTCTGAGGGACGAGACAGGAACGGAAACGGCGGGGACGGACGACGACGGTGGTGATGACGGGACGGATTACACATCCCCCCCCTGCCCGGGCATCCCCGCCCGATGAAATTGGTTCCTTTCACACCATGATCTCCAGGGCATTGGAGCTTTTCCAGCTATGCCCCGAAGAGCAGAAGAAGGAAGGGTTCCTATACCAATGACGGGAGGCCAAGAGAAACACCGTCCTCTCAGTCCTCTTACTGGACGACATCTGGGATGAAGGACTGTCCCTTCTGAAGAACCCGTCCACGGCCCCTGCGAAGAGGGACCAGTAAGAGAAGAAGTACCGGGTCCCGCACTCCGCTCCTATGTGCCTCAGGGCACAGCCGTCCCCGGATTCGGTGGTCTACGCGGCCAAGAAGAAATTGGCAGGGGTGACGGCATCAACTTCCACTTCCCTGTGGGAAGAAGCTGGATGCCAAGGGACCGACGGGTCATCTTGTCCACAGCAACGACCATCAAGGCGGCCAACGCCTTTGCAATCGTGGCACGCTACGACAGGGAGCTGTGGTTCGATATCGCTCCCATCCTGGACTTCCTCCCAGATGACAAGAGGACAGAAGCCCTTGAAATCCTGCAGGAAGGTGAGGTGGTGTCGGACCACGCCATCATGGTGGAAACGGACATCGCCCACACCAGCTTTCATCAGATGGGCAACAGCATTTGCCTTCGCCTGTGCGGTTGGATCAGGGCCACTGATTTCCCATCCTAGGATGGGCTTTCGCCGGATGGGCAACAGCGTTTGCCTTCGCCTGTGCGGTTGGCCTAGGGCCACTGATTTCCGTCAGGACGTGCAGATCAGGGTACTGGACATGCCCTTCGACGGGAACAACCTGTTCGGCAAGGCAATGGAAGAGTCACTGCAGGCCATCAAGGCAGACACCGAGACGGCCCGGGCCCTGGGTTCTCCATCAGCGACGGCCATCCTTTTGGACTTCCGGAGGCAAGTCTCAAGGTGCCTCCAAAGGATTTGGCTGCAGTTCCCCGTACTGCCAGGCAGCCGCTCCTGGTCACAGGAAGCCTACAGAGGCCACAACAAAACAGGAGGACATCGTCGCCAAGGAGGCCAAGGAGGCGAAGGTGGCAAGGCCTTGGCAAAACAAGACTGAACCGGCCGTGACGTCGGCCAACGTGCTGGGACAATTGGAGGAAGGCGACTTCCTGTCGTCGCTGGACTTGGAGGATGCTTACTTCCACATCCCCATACGCAAATGACATCGAAAGTTCCTAGGGTTCGTGGTCCAAGGGCGGCACTACCAGTTCAAGGCCCTGCCCTTTGGGTTGAAGTCGGTGCCAAGAGTCTTCACGTATACCCCTGTCTGGACAATTGGCTCATCCGAGCAAAGTCAAGAGAACCCGCCGTCGATCACACAGCGAAGACTGTTCGCCTGCTCACAGAACTGGGATTCTCAATCAACTTCGCAAAGTCCCACTTGGTGCCATCGCAGGACGCCCTGTTCCTTGGAGCCAGACTCGACACAGTGGCACAGTTGGCTTCACCGTCAGAGGAGAGGACGAAAGCCATCCTGGGCAAGGTACAACGGCTGTTGACTATGGAAGTCATCGTGCATCTACCTTGTACGTCTGTGCAGGTTGCGGATGCGGCCACTACAGGAGTTCCCCAATGCTCGTTGGATGCAAGCGAAGACAAGATCTCCATCAACAAGACTTTCCGCCAAACGATCCTGTGGTGGGGCACCCGCGCACATCTAGCGGCAGGCATCGACTTCCAGACACCGGAACATCAGGAAACGGTGACGACGGATGCCTCTCTGGAGGGATGGCGGGGGCACACCGGAGATCTCCACGCATGAGGCCTTTGGCTCCCGGAGGAGAGGTCACTACACATCAACGTCCTGGAGCTCCGAGCTGTGTTCTGGGCCCTCAGGTCTTTCCTCCCGTCCCTCAAGGGCAAGGTTGTGAGGGTCTTCACCGACAACACCACCACGAGGTTCTACATCCAGAAGCAGGGGGGCACCAGATCCCCAGCCCTATCCAAGGAAGCGCAGGATCTGTGGCACTGGGCCGTGGCCCAGGGGATATTCCTGGTACCCCTTCCATCTGGCAGGAATAAAGAACACCATCTCCGACTCGCTCAGCAGGGAGCTGCGCTCGTGCCACGAGTGGGAGCTTCGGCAGGATCAAGTGGATCTCCTACTCCGACGATGGGGCAATCCCCAGATCGATCTATTCGCGACGGCGACGAACACCAAGTGCCGGAGGTTCACCAGCAGATTTCCCCACCCGGGGAGCATGGATGACGCATTCTCTTTCCCCTGGGACGGCCTGTTCCTGTATGCGTTGCCACCGTTGCCATTGCTGCTGCGACTCATCAGTCAACTCAGACGGTCCCGGTGCAGGATGATCATCGTCGCACCGGCGTGGGCGAGGCAGATCTGGTTCCTGGACCTTCTGGACATATCAGCGTCCCCCCAGTCAAACTGCCAACGGACGTGGATCTTCTCGCCAGGGAAGGAGGCACCATCCTACTTCACGACCCGGGATCGCTGAACCTGCAGGCCTGGCTCCTGCAGCACTAGAGTTTGGAGGGTACGATATCCCGGCAGACTGCAAGGAGGTGCATGCAAAGGCCAGGGCGTCCTCGACTCTTAGGTGGTATGGACACAAATGGAAGAGGTTCTCTGTCTGGTGCCGTGCACAGAAGATCAACCCTCTGCGGATTACAGCCCCTCAAGTGCTGCTGTACTTCTTGTCGCTGGCCAAGGTGGGGCTGGCTCACGCCTCCATCAAAACCATCTGGCGGCGATCTCCCGCTACACCAGAACTCTGGGGCGGTCGTCTCTGTGGTCTCATCGCCTGGTGAAGGAGTTCATGAAAGGACTTTTCCGCTCGTTCCCGCCGGTGAAGGCTCCGGTCCCGGTGTGGGAGCTCAACGTGGTGCTGACCAGGCTCATGGGTCCCCATTCGAGCTCTTGCATTCGGCACCGCTGAAGTTCCTATCGTGGAAGACAGCATTTCTTGTGGCCATCATCTCTGCATGACGAGTGGGAGAGATCCAGGCCCTCTCCTGTAAACCTCCATACCTGACATTCCAAGAGACGAGGGTAGTGCTGAGGATGCACCCCTCTTTCATTCCCAAGGTGCCGTCATACTTCTATCTCAACGAGCCCTTGGTGTTACCTGTTTTCTTCCAGTCGCCTTCGTCGCCGGCTGAGAGGACTTTGCACTCGCTGGATGTGGCTAGAGCGCTGAAGTTCTACATGGACGGCACAAAGAGTTTTTGGAGGATATCACAGCTGTTTGTGAACTTTGGACCTGTGAACCAAGGGAAGGCCCTCTCGAAGGCTTCCATTTCCAGATGGCTTTCCGGCTGCATCATGCACTGTCACCGGTTGGCAAACCGACCATTGGCCGGCTGTCCGAGAGCCCATTCGACCAAAGCGATCACTGCAACTACGGCGTTCCTGTCTGGTGTGCCCCTGGTGGACATCTGCAGGGCTGCTTCGTGGAGGTCGACACACACCTTCACGAGATTCTACTGCGTCAACCGGGATTCCAGGGAGGAGTCCAGAGTCGGCCAGGCATTGCTGCACAACCTGTTCGCTTGAAGGTGAGCCTGGTGAGGAGGTAAGAGATGCTTAATGTTGAGTTGTTGAAATGCTTAATGTTGAGCCTTGCAACCTCCCCTGGTTGTGCATGTGTGTACTGCTATGTATTCTTGTATTCATGAGCATGTGAATCAGTGCCAGACCCATGCTGGAGAACAACAGTTACAGGTAAGTAACTTGTTCCTACATTCTAATTGATGGAATTTATTAACCATATTACTGTCACTAGACATGGTTACAATAGGGGTTGGCAACTTGCTTGATATTGAGTACATGGACAGATTGTACAACTTTTCATCCATTAGTGAGTTGTTACTTTCCTTGTTGCCATTCCCTGCTCCGCAGCACAGAACTGTTGTTCCTCCTCTGCCCTATTCGAGATAGTCATTTTTGTTCCTTTAAATGTATCCTCTTGGTTTTTATCTTTGTGTTTTTTTAATTATTTTAATTTTTACCTCCTTTTATTGGTCCCTGGTTTTAAGGGGGTAAGGTTAATGCTCCCAAAAACTTCCTTGAGCCAAAATGTGTTGATTTTATCAGCGAGGGCTGGTTCTTTGGCTTCTTTGCGCTTTGGCCTGCCTTTAATTTTTTCTGCCTCTTTTTATTTGTAAATATATTTTAAAAAAGGGGCTCTTGTAAGTCCCGATTTTCTGAATCTATAGGTCAAGAGTATTGTGTGCCTCTGTGGTGTGAGTTATCATAACCATATCAGCAGCCCTTGAATTCGATGAAGTATTTTCTCACGTAGGTTCATCATCACGGATCACTTAGGTCTGAATCACCTTGTGTGTTATAATATGTGGTATTGTTACAGATAGTTTATCAGTTTTTATCACTTCTCGATGCCCATTCTGTTCTAAAATGTGAGCTAAGACATCTGGGAGAATATTTTTTCCATTTCTGTTACTTTACCTAAAAGTGAATTAAGCAGTGTTGTATGTATCTCTGTTTTATTCTTCATTGCTTCAAATATTTTTTTTAGAACCAAAATGCCATTATTCGTAGCCGTGAGAGTAATTTCTAGCAGTGGAGACCTTTGGGGATTCAGACCAAAAGACCGTCTTAGGTCGATGAGGAATTCATTGTTGAATTTAGAGATTCAGTATACAGGATAGGAGAACCTGACAAATTTAGAGGAATAGGTACAGCTGGTTCTCGTAATTGCATTTCTTGCACCAGTATTGCTTCATTTTGAGATGGAATATCTAATGCATTTTCCCTGGACAGTAGGGGTTTATCCAATTCCTGCATAAATATTGATGGATTTGTGTGGTTTGAGTAGATAGTCACATTCTCTCTGCAGATTGATCGACATGAACTTGAGCCTCTGTTGTGGGAACAAACCTAATTTGATTATTCTGGCTTGTCTCTATATTCTGACCAATCAATTGTACTGAGACCATGAATGCCATGATGTTACCCTCTACCTCCATTTGTCTGGCCTCCTCCACCAATGCAGAGTCCGTAATTTCATCAAGGTTTATTAAGAGTATATCATGCTCCCTTCGCCCTTATTTCTAGAGCATTCTCTTTTTTTGTTTTTTTAATGTCTTTATTAGTTTGTTCATACACCAATAACACACAATAACAAACAGTAATTAACTGATCATGTACTTCAAGTTGCTTCATACCGTTCCCCATATAACCCCCCAACCCCTCATCCCTTAAACTGCCTGTACTTTGTTCTAACTTTTATTTATTCTACCACAGTGTCCCCGATTTCGTCTTGTATGCCTTGGGTAGCGCCATCACTCTCATTTTGATTAAACAATGTCACTGTCAGGGCAATCCATTGGAGAATGTCTGTTCCAAGTTCCTGTCTTTGCTCCCCCAGTGCCTTTTCCCACACTCCCGTTTCTGCCGTTGACCACTTTCTCAAGTCTTCCCACATCTATCAATGATTGGCTCTTTAGTAGCTTTCCACTGCATGGCTATGCTGCGTTTGGCCAGTATGTAGATTAGATCTTTAATCTTCACAAGGGCTTCTGCTTCGTGCTTTTCTTAAACAGGCCGAACATACAAGCTTCCGGGGACTGGATATCCAAATGAATACCCACTTGAGCTACTTTACTCGCCACCCTCCTCCAAAAAGCCTGCACCACTCAACATCCCGACTCAATCCTGCATTCTCTTCATTGCATTTGGGACATGCCTGTTTACTTGCCCTTTGAATTTCGCTATTGCAGCCGGTGTTAGATATGCCCTTTGTGTGATATAAAATTGGATTAGCTGCAGACTGGCGTTGCTAGAGACTTTTTTGTGATATAGGGCTATCCTTTGCCACTCATTGTCCTCAAACGTTCCCCCCCCAATTCTTCCTCCCATCTACCCCTGCATTTCAATTGTACTCTTGAGGTACGGTCTATCAATACCTCATAGATTCTAGAAATAGCATGCCCCCCCTCTAAGATGTTTGAGTGTTTCTGTGTCTTCACAGCCTATGGTCGCCTCCGTGACGGCTGGCCACCTGTCTTACTGTATATATCATAGTTCTGTGTAACAGGAACTGACCCTCATGTATATTCGTGGCCTCTCTTAGCTCTACAAAATCCAGTAACCTGTTTTTGTTCCTCATATCCCCTATTGATGCGATCCCGCTGGTCTCCCAATGTCCTCACTCTTGTTCTATATCCATGTATGTCCGCCACTACCGCTGCCAAGGGTATTTGTGGCGATATCGGGTCTCCCAAACCCATGGTCCTGCAGGTCCTCCGCCATATCTGTATTCCCAACATCACTAAATGTCGGTGGCTATACTACTCTCTCGGGGAAGTCCAAATTAGGTCCCTGAGGAGTAGTCTTTTTAATGCTGGTTGTAGGAGAACTGTATCACTGGTAGGGTCATCTACCATCCATTGCACTACGTACTGGAGCTGGCATGGCAGAAAGTATAATTAAAAATTAGGGATCTTCAATCCACCCTGCACGTATGGCCTCTGTGCATTCAGTGCAACTCGAAGCCTACCTCCCCACCCCCCACCTGCCAAAGGAAGCCCCTACATGTTTTATCTAGTTCTGTGAAGATTGTTTTAGGAATATTGTATGGGACATTCCCGAAGCAGTGCATAAGACTTGGCAATGCCACCATTTTTAATAGTGCCATCGACGGGGGTAGCTTGCTCCAAAACTCCATTGATTTATCCAAACCCTCCTTAGCCCGAACTGTGTTAGATTCATGTTCACGTTTAGGATCATGGTGTATAGTCAGCCCTAGATATCTGAAGGAGTCCTTACTCCATGGTAAGGGTATGACCGGCAGTTCTGCTTCCCTAAGAATTGCTATGTCTGCCAGTGGGAATAGACAGGACTTGCTCTTATTTATTTGGATCCCTGTCAGTGTACCAAAGTTATCCAACACCTCCAACATGTATGGCAGATTCACGTCTGGGTCCCTCAGGTAGAGCAACATATCATCTGCGTACATTGACACTATGTGCCGCACCGCATCTATTTCTATGCTAGCATCACTATATTCCTGTCTCAAACGCTGCAATGGGGTCTGCTGCCAGTATGTATAGCTTTGAGGACAGTGGGCACCCCTGTCTCATCCCTCTATGCAGTTCCCATTTGTCAGAAAACATGGAACCAGTCGTGACCCTAGCCATCGGCTGAGTGTATATTCATTTCACCCACTTCATGTAGTTCGGACCTATTCCCATTTTTACCTTGGCGGCATATAACCAGTCCCAATGGACGGAATCAAACGCCTTGGTGGCATCCAATGAGGCAACAGCACACTGATCAGCCCTGTCTCTCGTGCAATGGATGACATGATGCAATCACCTCAGATTCCCAGCAATACTCCTCCAAGGCACATATCCGGTCTGATCTTGATTGACTAGGGTTGGTATTACTTTCCTAAACCTATTCCCCAGGAGTGCTGTAAGGATTCTAATATCCTGGTTTAATAAAGACAACAGTCTGTAGGAACTACTGTCCGTGTCTTCCTTGTTTGGTTTGAGGAGTGGGATTAGCACAGTCTCACGCATACTTCCTGGGAGGATACCCAATTCATATGATGCATTGTATACCCTGGCAATTAGAGGCGGTATCAGCATAGGCCTTATAGAACTCGCCTGGTAGCCTGTCCGTACCAGGGGCTTTTCCCAGAGGGCAATGTTCTAATGGTGGCTATAACTTCTTCAGGGGTTATGGGCTCCTTTTAGTATGTCCCTTTGTTGTTCCCCTAATCTCGGCTGGGTAATAAGATCTAGGGCGTCCTGCAGCTCTTCATCTCACGTGTACAACTCCTTGTAATATTCTGAAAAAACGTTATTAATACCTGCTTGTGTGTTTACCGCCTCATGATCCGCATTTAGGATGGTATGTATCGGAGATCTAATCTGTCTATTTTTATATAGCCAGGTTAACATTTGCCCAGGTTTATCCCCTTGCGCGTGACTTCTTTCTAGGTATCTTGCATAGCTAAACTTACCCAGCCTATCCCAATGTGTTATACACGTCTGCCGCAATCTGATTTCTTTCTCCAATTGTCCAGCTCTAGCTTCCCCCTGCCGTTCCAATTCCAATCATTTCCTTTACGCATCATTCAATTCTTTAGTGATGGCTTTCGGTACCACCCCCTGCTGTGGCTATCATCTCACCTCTAATAACCACTTTATATGTTTCCCAGATCATGCCCACCTGTTTTACACTGCCCTCATTGACTTCCATAAATCAGCAGTGCTTTTTTAAATATGTTCATTGAATGCTTTATCATGTAATTAATCGCTCCTCAATCTCCAAGTGGGTATGGGCGGTCTCGGGGTGACACCCTACATACTGCTAACAGGGGAGCATGGTCTGACAAAACCCTAGACTGATATTCAGCCTCTGTAAATTCCCACACGTATTCTTCCACTGTGAACAAATAATCAAGCCTCATGTGAACTCCGTGTGGGGCAGAGTAATACAAGTATTCTCTTCTATCCCTGTGTAGTGTCCTCCATATTTCTTCCAACTGAAAATGATTCATGAGAGTACTCAAGACCTTGGCCGGTGGGGCTGGTCTTTTATGTTTAGTGTCGGACCTATCCATAGTGTGATTCAAGGTACAATTGAAATTCCCACCCCATATAACGGCTCCCACCCTGTAGGGGCCAAGCCTCGCATACAATGATCTCAAAAATACAGTGGCTTCATGATTAGGCGCCTACGTATTTACTATGCATACTTCCTGATTGTCAAGCATGCCTTGTAGTATAGCCATCCTACCCTCATCGTCAATCTTAGTGCTCAGTACATTGAATGGAATAGCAGGGTTTACCCATATTAGGACTCATCTTGCGTATGTTGAATATGTGGAACCTAAGAAAAAGAGGATAAGAAGGGCACTACATGTTGTAGTTCACAGTTTGTCCTTTAGAAATCATAGATATGATAATTAGTAGTTTGTATGGTTTATTTTCGCCTGGAGCTGCCAATCTCAAAAGAGGTCCTGTAGCACTAGGACCAAAATGATCAAAAAAACTTCCAAGAAACAAAGTGTATCCACTAAGTTAAGAAAGGCGCATCTCAGTTTGCCCCAATTTGGTTGCTAATATTCAGTCACTGATTTATGATATGGAAGTAATAGAGTTCCAATAAATTCTTTTGGCAGGAATTGTTTAATTCACATTCCTATATCGTTTGCCGCCAATGGAAGTTTAATTTTTATACATCACACAATGAGTTCTCATCTCAAATTGCCCATAATACTTTGGTGCCAATGCATTTCGGATACAATCCTTCTTCAGGGCGGTATTATAGCAAAAAGCATAAAAATTAGTTTAACTAGTAACAGTATATGTATATGCAAATATAGTAATTATAACAAATATAACAATTATTGCAGACATTTGTAGAGAGTTATTTCGAAAATCACATACCCATCCACGAGTCATGTTCATTTGGAGAGGAAATAAGCAAAAATAAAACAAAACGGTATGTCAATTAGTTGACTAAAGTAGAAAGACATTCTATCATTTTCTTTTAGCTCTATATATTTGTCATACCTCGGTCAAGCCGATCTCTGAACTCGAGTCGTTGTACGTATACACAATCAGATCTATAAGCAAATTAAACAACAATTTTGAGTCATCCTCAATCTCTTTCGTGGGTATGTTAATCCTAATCGGTACTGCTGTACTTACTCAGCTCCTGCCGTGCACAACGTGTAGCTGCAGACTGAGCCGCTTGGAACGCGCTCGTGTAAGTTTACCTTTCGTTTTAAAGGTCACCATGGAGACGGTACGAGGCGTCGTGGACCGACCTGGTGCACGTACGCCTCGCGCCCCACCCCCGAGTGTTAGCCCGGGGGCGGGGATGTCTCCATGGTGACCAGCACTCTGTGAGACAGTGCAAGTAGTTAACTGTCTACAGCGTCAATTGGCGCCGTAGCCGTAGTAATTGGAAAATTAGCAGCGTGTGTCAAATTTTTTAAAAATTTTTTTGTCGTAGTAGTGTTTATATGCAAGACATAAGGTCCGCATTAACAATTGAACATATGGAAGAGATAAACAGTCTAGAGCATTTTCGCTCCCGAACATATTTACTGTCGCTACTAAGTCATTAGAGCAATTTGGGGCAAAATAAACAGCGCAATAATACAACTAGGAAATAAATTGTGACAAAAGGATAGCAGATATATGACAAATATTTACATGGCAGGTGTAAATCTTCTTTAGATAAAAAATCGAAGAGTAAAGAAATAATTAAGTTGACCAAAATGCTTTTACAAAAAGCACATAAAGTTTATTTCTTCATTGAGCCCCTTTGGAGAAAGGGAGCTCAGCCGGTCTATCCAAAAGGATTCTCTTTGGTCCATCCTTTTTTGGAAATTCTCGTGGATGTCTCTTTTTGAAACCACCTCTAGGATGACAAAACGGATTTGGACCAAGTTGTGTTTCTTTTCATCCCAATGTCTTGACACTGCTGAGTTTGGATTATGGTTTCTTATGCACGATCTGTGTTCATTCCACCTAATTTTTGCTACTCGCAATGTCTGACCCACATAGTACAGTCCACACGGACATTTGATAGCATAAATCACGTTGGTTGAATCACATGTAGCAAAATTTCTCAGTCTGATTGTCTCTCCTGTGTGTGAATGTTTTATTGTCTCTCCTCTCATCACATAGCTGCAATTACTGCAACTTAAACACGGAAACGTCCCAATTCTTTCTGTAAGCTTCTTTTTAGGTGCTGGTTTAGTTTGAACCAGTCTATCTTTTAGGTTTTGACTCCGTTGGTAAGCAAATGTGGGTACTTCCTTAAATAGATGTTCAACTCTCTGATCGCATAATAAAGTATTCCAATGTTTTTGAATAATGCACTTAATGCGATTACTTTGTCGTGAGTATCTAGACACAAACACTAATGGTGGAACTGATTCCTGTCTGGTTTTTGTCTTCAATAGCTCTTCTCTGTTTTGTGTAGCTACTCGTGATTCTGCTGTGTTTATTTCCTCTTCTGTATATCCTCTTTCCAGGAACTTTTTCCCCATCTCACGGATAGCTAGCTTGTAGTCTTCTGGGTCACTTACCAATCTTTTCACCCTGAGCATCTGGCTGTATGGAAGATTTTTTATGAGGCTCGGTTGATGGAAGCTGAGACGTTGTAATAGATTGTTACGATCCGTGGGTTTTCGAAAGATGGTAGTCTGATATCCTGTGTCAGTAATCTTAATGTCTACATCCAAGAAGTGTATGTTGATTTGGGAGTGTTCTTGAGTGAATTGGATACGAGCATCTATGCTGTTCAGATGTGCGAAGAACTTTAGGTATTCCTCTTCCGTATCTTTCCATATTCCGAATATATCGTCAATGTACCTGATCCAGAGACTTAATTTCAGGAACCAATGTTCATTCTGTAGTATATGTTCGGATTCGAATTTATGCATGAATGAATTAGCATAAGAGGGGGCCATGGTGGCTCCCATGGCTGTCCCAGCCACTTGGAGATAGTACTCATTCTTATATCGAAAGTATGAGTTGTTACTAATAAACTCCAGAAGAACCATTATAAATTCTTTCTGAGCCGGTATCTCTTCAGCATTGAGTAGCATCCATTCTACCGCTTCACCCCCTAAATCGTGCGGGATCGATGTGTAGAGACTTTTAACTTCGATAGTAAAGCATATGTTGTTGCAATTGAATACAGTTTCGTTCAAGAGTTGTAAAAAATGTGTCGAGTCCTTGATATATGTACTGGTTTTTTGAATCAGTGGTTGTAAGAAGTAATCCACATATTTCCCTAAGGGTTCCAGTATGCTGTTAATCCCTGCTACGATTGGTCTTCCAGGGGGTTTGATGAGATCTTTGTGTATCTTAGGAAGGGTATAAAGGTGTGGTATCTTAGGGTGTGTATTAATCAAGAATTTCTTTGTGTGGTGATTAATCCACTCCAAGCTGCCAGTATGTATAGCTTTGAGGACAGTGGGCACCCCTGTCTCATCCCTCTATGCAGTTCCCATTTGTCAGAAAACATGGAACCAGTCGTGACCCTAGCCATCGGCTGAGTGTATATTCATTTCACCCACTTCATGTAGTTCGGACCTATTCCCATTTTTACCTTGGCGGCATATAACCAGTCCCAATGGACGGAATCAAACGCCTTGGTGGCATCCAATGAGGCAACAGCACACTGATCAGCCCTGTCTCTCGTGCAATGGATGACATGATGCAATCACCTCAGATTCCCAGCAATACTCCTCCAAGGCACATATCCGGTCTGATCTTGATTGACTAGGGTTGGTATTACTTTCCTAAACCTATTCCCCAGGAGTGCTGTAAGGATCCTAATATCCTGGTTTAATAAAGACAACAGTCTGTAGGAACTACTGTCCGTGTCTTCCTTGTTTGGTTTGAGGAGTGGGATTAGCACAGTCTCACGCATACTTCCTGGGAGGATACCCAATTCATATGATGCATTGTATACCCTGGCAATTAGAGGCGGTATCAGCATAGGCCTTATAGAACTCGCCTGGTAGCCTGTCCGTACCAGGGGCTTTTCCCAGAGGGCAATGTTCTAATGGTGGCTATAACTTCTTCAGGGGTTATGGGCTCCTTTTAGTATGTCCCTTTGTTGTTCCCCTAATCTCGGCTGGGTAATAAGATCTAGGGCGTCCTGCAGCTCTTCATCTCACGTGTACAACTCCTTGTAATATTCTGAAAAAACGTTATTAATACCTGCTTGTGTGTTTACCGCCTCATGATCCGCATTTAGGATGGTATGTATCGGAGATCTAATCTGTCTATTTTTATATAGCCAGGTTAACATTTGCCCAGGTTTATCCCCTTGCGCGTGACTTCTTTCTAGGTATCTTGCATAGCTAAACTTACCCAGCCTATCCCAATGTGTTATACACGTCTGCCGCAATCTGATTTCTTTCTCCAATTGTCCAGCTCTAGCTTCCCCCTGCCGTTCCAATTCCAATCATTTCCTTTACGCATCATTCAATTCTTTAGTGATGGCTTTCGGTACCACCCCCTGCTGTGGCTATCATCTCACCTCTAATAACCACTTTATATGTTTCCCAGATCATGCCCACCTGTTTTACACTGCCCTCATTGACTTCCATAAATCAGCAGTGCTTTTTTAAATATGTTCATTGAATGCTTTATCATGTAATTAATCGCTCCTCAATCTCCAAGTGGGTATGGGCGGTCTCGGGGGTGACACCCTACATACTGCTAACAGGGGAGCATGGTCTGACAAAACCCTAGACTGATATTCAGCCTCTGTAAATTCCCACACGTATTCTTCCACTGTGAACAAATAATCAAGCCTCATGTGAACTCCGTGTGGGGCAGAGTAATACAAGTATTCTCTTCTATCCCTGTGTAGTGTCCTCCATATTTCTTCCAACTGAAAATGATTCATGAGAGTACTCAAGACCTTGGCCGGTGGGGCTGGTCTTTTATGTTTAGTGTCGGACCTATCCATAGTGTGATTCAAGGTACAATTGAAATTCCCACCCCATATAACGGCTCCCACCCTGTAGGGGCCAAGCCTCGCATACAATGATCTCAAAAATACAGTGGCTTCATGATTAGGCGCCTACGTATTTACTATGCATACTTCCTGATTGTCAAGCATGCCTTGTAGTATAGCCATCCTACCCTCATCGTCAATCTTAGTGCTCAGTACATTGAATGGAATAGCAGGGTTTACCCATATTAGGACTCATCTTGCGTATGTTGAATATGTGGAACCTAAGAAAAAGAGGATAAGAAGGGCACTACATGTTGTAGTTCACAGTTTGTCCTTTAGAAATCATAGATATGATAATTAGTAGTTTGTATGGTTTATTTTCGCCTGGAGCTGCCAATCTCAAAAGAGGTCCTGTAGCACTAGGACCAAAATGATCAAAAAAACTTCCAAGAAACAAAGTGTATCCACTAAGTTAAGAAAGGCGCATCTCAGTTTGCCCCAATTTGGTTGCTAATATTCAGTCCCAAATTTTGCCCCAAATTGCTCTAATGACTTAGTAGCGACAGTAAATATGTTCGGGAGCGAAAATGCTCTAGACTGTTTATCTCTTCCATATGTTCAATTGTTAATGCGGACCTTATGTCTTGCATATAAACACTACTACGACAAAAAAAATTTTAAAAATTTGACACACGCTGCTAATTTTCCAATTACTACGGCTACGGCGCCAATTGACGCTGTAGACAGTTAACTACTTGCACTGTCTCACAGAGTGCTGGTCACCATGGAGACATCCCCGCCCCCGGGCTAACACTCGGGGGTGGGGCGCGAGGCGTACGTGCATCAGGTCGGTCCACGACGCCTCGTACCGTCTCCATGGTGACCTTTAAAACGAAAGGTAAACTTACACGAGCGCGTTCCAAGCGGCTCAGTCTGCAGCTACACGTTGTGCACGGCAGGAGCTGAGTAAGTACAGCAGTACCGATTAGGATTAACATACCCACGAAAGAGATTGAGGATGACTCAAAATTGTTGTTTAATTTGCTTATAGATCTGATTGTGTATACGTACAACGACTCGAGTTCAGAGATCGGCTTGACCGAGGTATGACAAATATATAGAGCTAAAAGAAAATGATAGAATGTCTTTCTACTTTAGTCAACTAATTGACATACCGTTTTGTTTTATTTTTGCTTATTTCCTCTCCAAATGAACATGACTCGTGGATGGGTATGTGATTTTCGAAATAACTCTCTACAAATGTCTGCAATAATTGTTATATTTGTTATAATTACTATATTTGCATATACATATACTGTTACTAGTTAAACTAATTTTTATGCTTTTTGCTATAATACCGCCCTGAAGAAGGATTGTATCCGAAATGCATTGGCACCAAAGTATTATGGGCAATTTGAGATGAGAACTCATTGTGTGATGTATAAAAATTAAACTTCCATTAGCGGCAAACGATATAGGAATGTGAATTAAACAATTCCTGCCAAAAGAATTTATTGGAACTCTATTACTTCCATATCATAAATCAGTGACTGAATATTAGCAACCAAATTGGGGCAAACTGAGATGCGCCTTTCTTAACTTAGTGGATACACTTTGTTTCTTGGAAGTTTTTTTGATCATTTTGGTCCGAGTGCTACAGGACCTCTTTTGAGATTGGCAGCTCCAGGCGAAAATAAACCATACAAACTACTAATTATCATATCTATGATTTCTAAAGGACAAACTGTGAACTACAACATGTAGTGCCCTTCTTATCCTCTTTTTCTTAGATTTCTCACTTAGCACAACTAGAGGAGGAGCACACAGGCCAAAAAGAATAATATAGATCATTGAAGCATTTTTCGTATAAAGAATGTCATACACTGACATCGAAGCCCTGACCACTAACAGGGCAGACACACTGGGTTTTTCATCTGAAGAAGCAGAAGCAATATTGGGTTTGATAAAAGACAGCGGCTTTGGAAACAGTAATAACAAACAACAAGATCCTAAACAACAGATAAAACAACTAGAATATCTAATTCGAAAGGAAATAAATCGCAAGCTACATGCGATAACCCTAGGCAGATACCATAAAAGTCAACGGATACCGAGAGGATTACGAATCCAGTTGCGTCCTACATTGTGTAAAGAAAACAAAATCTTTGTGAAGAAATGGGAAGCTATACTTAACAAATGTTCTCTGGACCTTATATTACTGACCATACAAGAATTGGCAAGGGACATATCAGATTTAGGCAAAGAAATTAAGGAAATAGAAGTAGCTCTGGTAACAACACTGAATAGAGAAGAAGTTGATTCTATCCTCCAAGAGATAAATGACAAATTGGAAGACTACAAAACAGAATTAGAATCCAAGAAAATTCGCAAAATCAAAAGAGACACCTATGATTACCTTAAAGATGAAGTTTATAACTGGATGGATAAATATGCTCCTCCACAAAGGAAACCAAAGCCTACGAATTTGAGTGAAACATCAAGTTCAGGAACCGAGACAGAAAGGGAACCCCCGAACCAAGAAGAAGCAGGCACGCCAAGTACTTCAGGCCTTTCGCGAGCAAGAGAAGATACAGCGACTTCTTCTTTTTTAGACAAAGGAAGAAGAGAACGAGACGGGGGAGGAGAAAGACCAAAAGGAAAACCCAACACGAGACTACAACAGAAAAAAACATAGTAATAAACTTATCATCCAGAGTCTTGACTGGGAAAGAAATAGAAACCTTACAGAAAGGCCTAAGTTTCGTTCCTACCTATGACAGCACACTATTTGATTCCAAAATAGAACTCTTTAAACTTATTAGGAAGATGAAACTGAAGGTGTTTTTCAGTGAACTAGAACATCAAGAAGCCAGAGAAGAAGCAGAACTTAAGGAATTCAGAAGTAAAAGTACCTTTATTCCTCCAATAAGTATACCTTCAATAGAAATCTTCGAAAAACAAGTCACAAGAGACTTTGAGAAACTTAAGTTCAAAAGTCAATCACCTCGAAACATGAAACCTCACGAACTTAAATTGATACGTGATCTATATGGAGACCACACAATCACAATAAGGGCTGCGGATAAAGGAGGAGGCTTAGTACTACTTAACACAAGGGAATATGAAGAAGAATGTGAAAGACAACTAAGCGATGGTAATACTTATGCCAGATTGACACAAGATCCCACATCGGAGATTAAAGAGAATTTGAAGACTTTGTTGGACAAGGCGGAGGAATTGGAGTGGATTAATCACCACACAAAGAAATTCTTGATTAATACACACCCTAAGATACCACACTTTTATACCCTTCCTAAGATACACAAAGATCTCATCAAACCCCCTGGAAGACCAATCGTAGCAGGGATTAACAGCATACTGGAACCCTTAGGGAAATATGTGGATTACTTCTTACAACCACTGATTCAAAAAACCAGTACATATATCAAGGACTCGACACATTTTTTACAACTCTTGAACGAAACTGTATTCAATTGCAACAACATATGCTTTACTATCGATGTTAAAAGTCTCTACACATCGATCCCGCATGATTTAGGGGGTGAAGCGGTAGAATGTATGCTACTCAATGCTGAAGAGATACCGGCTCAGAAAGAATTTATAATGGTTCTTCTGGAGTTTATTAGTAACAACTCATACTTTCGATATAAGAATGAGTACTATCTCCAAGTGGCTGGGACAGCCATGGGAGCCACCATGGCCCCCTCTTATGCTAATTCATTCATGCATAAATTCGAATCCGAACATATACTACAGAATGAACATTGGTTCCTGAAATTAAGTCTCTGGATCAGGTACATTGACGATATATTCGGAATATGGAAAGATACGGAAGAGGAATACCTAAAGTTCTTCGCACATCTGAACAGCATAGATGCTCGTATCCAATTCACTCAAGAACACTCCCAAACCAACATACACTTCTTGGATGTAGACATTAAGATTACTGACACAGGATATCAGACTACCATCTTTCGAAAACCCACGGATCGTAACAATCTATTACAACGTCTCAGCTTCCATCAACCGAGCCTCATAAAAAATCTTCCATACAGCCAGATGCTCAGGGTGAAAAGATTGGTAAGTGACCCAGAAGACTACAAGCTAGCTATCCGTGAGATGGGGAAAAAGTTCCTGGAAAGAGGATATACAGAAGAGGAAATAAACACAGCAGAATCACGAGTAGCTACACAAAACAGAGAAGAGCTATTGAAGACAAAAACCAGACAGGAATCAGTTCCACCATTAGTGTTTGTGTCTAGATACTCACGACAAAGTAATCGCATTAAGTGCATTATTCAAAAACATTGGAATACTTTATTATGCGATCAGAGAGTTGAACATCTATTTAAGGAAGTACCCACATTTGCTTACCAACGGAGTCAAAACCTAAAAGATAGACTGGTTCAAACTAAACCAGCACCTAAAAAGAAGCTTACAGAAAGAATTGGGACGTTTCCGTGTTTAAGTTGCAGTAATTGCAGCTATGTGATGAGAGGAGAGACAATAAAACATTCACACACAGGAGAGACAATCAGACTGAGAAATTTTGCTACATGTGATTCAACCAACGTGATTTATGCTATCAAATGTCCGTGTGGACTGTACTATGTGGGTCAGACATTGCGAGTAGCAAAAATTAGGTGGAATGAACACAGATCGTGCATAAGAAACCATAATCCAAACTCAGCAGTGTCAAGACATTGGGATGAAAAGAAACACAACTTGGTCCAAATCCGTTTTGTCATCCTAGAGGTGGTTTCAAAAAGAGACATCCACGAGAATTTCCAAAAAAGGATGGACCAAAGAGAATCCTTTTGGATAGACCGGCTGAGCTCCCTTTCTCCAAAGGGGCTCAATGAAGAAATAAACTTTATGTGCTTTTTGTAAAAGCATTTTGGTCAACTTAATTATTTCTTTACTCTTCGATTTTTTATCTAAAGAAGATTTACACCTGCCATGTAAATATTTGTCATATATCTGCTATCCTTTTGTCACAATTTATTTCCTAGTTGTATTATTGCGCTGTTTATTTTGCCCCAAATTGCTCTAATGACTTAGTAGCGACAGTAAATATGTTCGGGAGCGAAAATGCTCTAGACTGTTTATCTCTTCCATATGTTCAATTGTTAATGCGGACCTTATGTCTTGCATATAAACACTACTACGACAAAAAAATGTTTTAAAAAATTTGACACACGCTGCTAATTTTCCAATTACTACGGCTACGGCGCCAATTGACGTTGTAGACAGTTAACTACTTGCACTGTCTCACAGAGTGCTGGTCACCATGGAGACATCCCCGCCCCCGGGCTAACACTCGGGGGTGGGGCGCGAGGCGTACGTGCACCAGGTCGGTCCACGACGCCTCGTACCGTCTCCATGGTGACCTTTAAAACGAAAGGTAAACTTACACGAGCGCGTTCCAAGCGGCTCAGTCTGCAGCTACACGTTGTGCACGGCAGGAGCTGAGTAAGTACAGCAGTACCGATTAGGATTAACATACCCACGAAAGAGATTGAGGATGACTCAAAATTGTTGTTTAATTTGCTTATAGATCTGATTGTGTATACGTACAACGACTCGAGTTCAGAGATCGGCTTGACCGAGGTATGACAAATATATAGAGCTAAAAGAAAATGATAGAATGTCTTTCTACTTTAGTCAACTAATTGACATACCGTTTTGTTTTATTTTTGCTTATTTCCTCTCCAAATGAACATGACTCGTGGATGGGTATGTGATTTTCGAAATAACTCTCTACAAATGTCTGCAATAATTGTTATATTTGTTATAATTACTATATTTGCATATACATATACTGTTACTAGTTAAACTAATTTTTATGCTTTTTGCTATAATACCGCCCTGAAGAAGGATTGTATCCGAAATGCATTGGCACCAAAGTATTATGGGCAATTTGAGATGAGAACTCATTGTGTGATGTATAAAAATTAAACTTCCATTGGCGGCAAACGATATAGGAATGTGAATTAAACAATTCCTGCCAAAAGAATTTATTGGAACTCTATTACTTCCATATCATAAATCAGTGACTGAATATTCGCAACCAAATTGGGGCAAACTGAGATGCGCCTTTCTTAACTTAGTGGATACACTTTGTTTCTTGGAAGTTTTTTTGAATATGTGGAACCTACCATCACCCTCCCCCCCCCATATGCTGACCAACTTTTTTCTTGCGTTCAAGTGGGTTTCCTGCAATTGCTCTATCACCACCCTTTGCCTTCTCAAGTACATAAACACCCTTTGTCGTTTGACATAGTTATTGAGACCTCGGGACATTCCAGGTCATAAGTCTTACCCCTTCAGCCATCATGTGCTAATTTCCAGCCTTCCGGTGAGACCTTTGGACTGCCCTCAGATCTACCCGGGATTGTGTGCAACATATTCGGTATTTTGAAAGGCTCCCCTTCTTCCTTCCCTACCCTCCCATATCCCCCAACCCCACCCCCCGCAACATATAACAAAACCTTCCCCAACTGTAATTGTCCAGCAATGCCATGCATGCTTACACTCCTCCTGCTTACACTCCCCGAAAACTCCAGTCGAAATCCGGGGTTCCTGGTGACCAATTGGTGGGTACAATAGCGTACCCTGTAAAAAGGAAAAGGATATGGGGTTGTAGGTGGTCTCCTTTCTAGCGTCAAGCTCTTGTTGTTCCTGCTATCAGCCGCCTCTTATGGCTACAGAGTTATAATCATTATTCTAGTCAGCATTCTCTCACATTGGTCCGACATGGCTCGTTCACTGCCATCTAATTGTTCTAGCCGTTCCAGACGTCTTGCAGCTCCCGCCGGGCTTTCTGTTCCTCTCTCCCTCCTGTGCTCACTGCTCAAGTGGTGGGATCTTAGCATTATCCATCCAGTTCTGTGCATCAGATGGCAGCTCAAGAACAAGGCCTTTCCGTTGTGGAGGATTTTTAATTTAGCAGGGTAGATTAGCATATATTTAATGCCAGCTTTTTTCAGTCTCACTTTCGTGGCAATGAATTGTGCACAGGTTTTTTGTAACTGAAAGGTATAGTCCCGGGTATATAGCCAGCTTCGCAGAGGCCCTCTCTATGTTGCCCCATTCCTGGCGAATGCTAGGATCTTCTCTCTGTCCTTATAGTTGAGGACCTTCGCTATCATAGGCCTTGGCAGAGCTCATGGTGGTGGCTTCCTTACCAGGGAGTGGTGTGCATGCTCTATGGTGAACCCCTGAGTCAAGTTTCCAGCACCCAACTCCAGCAGCAGTAGGTTTTCTATTTAATTGGTGGGGCGGACCCCTCCATTCCCTTCCGGTATGCCAACAATCCTTATGTTATTAGCCTACGCCCGTCCCTCTGCATCTTCTGCTCTGCCTCCAGCAGCTTCACCTTTTGTCTTAAAATGTCTACTTCCTTGGACATCTGCTTTCTCGCCGTGGTGTTCTCTTGCACCTGTGTTTCCAGCTTGCATGTGCGCTCTGCCAGCCCCCACACATCTTGCCGCAAAAGGCCTACGTCTATCCTGACTTCATCTATCTTTGATTCTGTAGTGGCCTGTGATGATGCAATGGCATTAAGGATCAGCTGGTTTCCATGATCCGCATCTTCCGTTTGGCTCCTGGTCTGTCCCTTGTCGCCATTTTTGTTTGTGTCCTCTGCAGGGCCTCCGGGCCCTTTGCAAAGGCTTGCATGGTGGTCTGTTTGTCTTTCGCTTTATTACCTTTTCCTGCCATCAGTTCTGTTATGCCTTAAACCCACTCACCCGGGTTGTGGCCTATCTGGACCTACACTCCCGGTTTCCGTTCTAGAGTCTTAGATGTCTTTCAGTGTTCTCCTTGCACCCCTTTTCCGGTCTTCTCCCTGCTGGCGAGTATTATTGTTCTTGTTCTCACGGTCAGGACCACTTCGGTATATGTTCCCATTGGAGCTTCAGTTTACTACTGTCTGTTTTCCGTCTACACCGGGATCCTCTATACCTCACGTAGATCCGGGTACCTGTTACATCAACCGTATACCCTGCATCTCAGGCCTCTATTTGGTGACTTAAAATGCATGCTGTATTCAGTGATGTACTTGTTCACCTTGTGTCCACCTGGTAGCACGAGCCCTCTACTCCCGGTCTTCTGATTGCTTTCTAGAGGGGGTTGCCTCCCCCGTATACCGTCGTAGAGGCCCCACTCCCCCAGTTAACCCAGGGTATTTCTTATGTAGTGGCCTTTATACACCCTCTGTACAGGATTCACAGGCTGCTATACGTTAGCACTCTCTCCTTACCGCTTTGATCCTCCAAACTCAGAGGCCATGTTCCGCTTGCAGCATGCATCCCAGGCCCTTCTGGCTGCACCTTCACTGACGCCCCCTCTGCGCCACCAGTAGGCTTGTGCTCCTTTTCTCGATGTGCTCTGAACGCCACCTCTGCCTCTACTGCTTGTCTCACAGTGCAATTTTGATGCTGGGGCACCCCCCACCCCCAGGAGGACTCTGCAACTGCCGCTCACTTGCTCCCTTTGTCACTGAGCGCCTTCTTGTCAGGCTCCGCAGCAGCACTTCTCATGCACTGCAAGCCTGACATACCCATGCTGCTGTTCCTCGACTGTGTCTTAAGGAGTTCAAAAAGATCGGGCTACAAATCGAGTGTCTCCCACCAGCTTGCTGGCTATTATGTGGCTGCGGCTTGTAGGCTTCTGCACCCTGAGCAGCGGGTACTGTGTTCTCAGTTATGGACTTTTCCGCCCCTGTGCACTGTGTGTTAAAGATGGCGCTGTACCTGCGTGTTCCCGTTTTGTGGCCCGCTCTCAGCCAGAAAAAGTAGTGGTCTTTTTTTAAATGTTTTATTTGATATGGCTGAATTCAATCAACCTTTCAAAAATACACACAAAACTTATCATAATACATAAAACATTTCTTAAAAATAGATTACATTAATTCATCATAACAGAAAGTTCATTTAGCAATAACAATCAACTCACACCAATACTCTCGACATCATCGCTACAGTGCAACAAAATTAGTAAAAAGATACAACATCAAATACGTGTGTTGTAATCCAAAATAAGTACAATAAAATAATCGATTAGGTTATTGCCAGTCTTTAGCATTATGGTTCTTACATCCTGCCATTGACAGTTATGTTAATTTCACATTTTCTTCAAATTTTAAGCTGAGTAAAAAATTAACAGCTGCAATTTCAATTGACATGTTGTTGCACCCCAACAAGACCGCCCAACATTTAGTTTGAGATATATTCCCCAAGTATTCGCAATGTCTTGGAATAGTATCATCATTGCAAAAACGACATAAATTTTGATCTGCACTCACAATCCTGCGCCTTGCTTTTATATCAGTTGTGACCCACAAATTAAAGCGGAGTCGAAGTATGCCATTACGGTATTTAGGCGAAGGACACCGTGTCAAGTATGGTGGCAAAATGCCCACCTTTTTCGGTGGAAATCGGACTGTGTCACCATCACGAAAAGTCAGACAATGGTCGCAGGTGTTGATCCAATCATTTTGTTGTATCTTTAGTTTTGCTTTGTCTGGATTGGACAACAACAGATCAATAGTTATATCAGCCTTGACTAGGATATGATAGACTTTGTCCAACCAATTATTTACGTACACGTGTTTGGCTGTAAACGAGTACTGTGCAAGACTTTTTAACAGAACATCTTGTTTTGTAGACAACAGACATTTTCTAAATAAGGAACACAGACGCCAGCTGTAATGCGCCTGGAGTGAGAGCAACCCCAGCTCATATCTCATCCAGGCCATCGGTATGCATTGGGGCAATTGTAACAATGAGCGCCAGAATTTAGCTTCCCACTGATTGAATTTGAAAGGGGACTCAGTCGGCATAGATTCCAAACCATATAGTAGCATTGGAACCATTTTTTTTTGGTCCAGAAATGCCACGCAGGCAGGATTGAAAATTTACCATATTTATACATGATGATGCGGGCTTGAGATATGGCTGAGATTAGCTTCGTCTCCACTCGCTCCAACTGACCCTGCGCTCTCAATTTCCCTTCAAAGACCATTCCCAAATAGCAGTAATTCGGTACTACTCCAATCGGTGTAGAGCCAATGGTCCAAACAAACGCTAGAGGCCCCTTGCGTGTAGGTGAATATTGTACAATTTGAGTTTTGGTTGGATTAATTGATCATTCATTTAAATGTACATATTCTTGGAAAGCATTAAGTAAACATTGTAGCCCAACCTGTGTCCTGGAAATTAGGACCAAGTCGTCGGCATACATGAGTGATTGAATCTGGTGATTGTTCAACTTGGGGGAGTCAGAGATGACCTTTGACAAAGAAACTTTAACATCATGTATGTAATAATAGAAGACCGCCGAGGCTAGCGAGCATCCTTGCTTTAATCCCCGAAATGTGGGAATTTTTTCTGAGAGAAGTCCGTCCAAGGTGATTCGAATGTGAACGGATGTTGCGGAATGAATGATATCATATAGGGTAGTAGGACAATTATCTCTTTTTAACTTGTTCATTAGTAAAAGGCGACTGACCGAGTCAAAAGCTGCGTTTAAATCAATAAACGCAAAAAATACCTGCTGCTTGATCTCCTGACATTGCGCCTTAATGGCATTGAGGGTCAATAGGTTTATATTTGTTCCCATTCCAGCCATAAACCCAGTCTGAGTAGAGTCGCGATGGTTGCAAGTCCCTGTCCAGGTGTTAAATTCATGAAGCACCAGCCTTGTAAAGATCTTCCCTGGAGCGTCCAAAAGTGCTATGGGACGGTAGTTTGCAGGGACAGTACGATTGCCTTTTTTAAATATAGGGACAATTATGGAGGTCTTCAATGACAGCGGTATGTTACGTGTAAGTAATATGTAAGTAATATGTCCTTGAAGATTCGTGATAGTATATGGGCCCATATCTGTGGGTTTGTTTTGAACATCTGATTAGATAGCCCATCTGGACCTTCTGCTCTCGAGGAGCTAATCTTCTGTATGATTGTGTAGATGGTGTCATAGGAAGCTTCCAACAGCCAGGTCGATGTTGAGACCGGTTCGTAGGAGCAAGCAGCATACTGTGGGTCAGCATATAAAGTTGTGAAATGACTAACCCACGCTTGTTCAGGCACTGCATTTAATTGGGCATCTGCTTGCTGATGACAAGTATGATTATTTAAAAGAAACCACATTCCCGAGTTTTTATTACGCATTGCGAGAGCCATGGCTTCGCTGTCTTGCTGGTATAGAATTGACCTCCGACTACGCAGCCAGTTTTTATATTTACATTTAGCAGATTGTAATTCTTTCCATTTGGTTACTGACAGTGAGGCTAAGATTTGTCTTTTGATCATCCTGAATTCAGCTCTTTTTTTGTCGGATGTTAGAATCAAAAGCATGTGGATGTCTTACGATGTTACACTGAGGAATCGTGACTGTTTGAGCAAAAGAGTGTAGCAAATCAGTATACTGATTTTTGTGTACTATTTCCGAGTTATCAACAACCAAGTGCTCAAACCGGTTCGATGTCCTCGGGTTCCATCTCAGTCGTGAGCGTGAACTATTGACTCCTAATTTGCCATGATAGTAGTCCTTGGTTTGTTTTGGCATCGGGTGCAATTCAAGCTGGAGGATCAGCAGACTATGGTCGCTCTTTGAATGGTCTTTAATGGTTAAAGAATCAATCATTTGAAACAATTTATAATCGACATAAATGTAGTTGATTATGTGTGCTGGGACGTCACCCAGGACTGAACCATTCACCATGTGGTAGTTACAATCATGCATGAGTGACATCCATTTACGCACTGCTTGGCTTTGAGGCTTATCCTTCAAACAGTCCAAATGTAGGGCTCCCAATATGATGGTGTGTGTTATCATATTGTCTAATGAGATATAATAAAGCATTTCAAGAAGACCAGCAAAAAAAGTTTCATCAGTAGTGTAGTCTCCGTTGGCTCTCACGCTCTACCGACGTCCTATGTGTCTCCCGGCCTGGGAGATGCTGCTTTAATGCGGCAAAAAGTACAGTCTTTTAATGGTTAAGGCAGTGCAGGAGGAATCCTGTCTCATCCGGATATGTTTACCTCTGTTGTGCCTTCTGAACATATGAGTGGCACTACTTCGCGAAGCTCTGTTTGTTGCAGTTTCACTGGTTCACTCAGCGGCTTTCCACAGACTCTGCAAGTGCAGGTCCATGTGTCTTCCTATGTGCAGCTCTCATGCCTCACTGGTACCTCTGCCGTTTGAGCCCTTTCGTCGTCTCTCCACAGACAGTGTTGCTAATTCGCAGCTGAACGTTTCTTAGATCCTGCTGCTACAACTGTTATCACGTGCGGGTCTGTTGAAATGTATTCACTACATGCTCGTGAACTACATGCACGGCCTCCACTAGTGCCGCGTTACTTTGTCCCTCACTTCGTTTCTATACGGCTTCACCAATTTCCCCTCCGCTGGCTTCAGCTTTGTATCAGCTGTCCACAGGTCCTCCTCGCAGTTAGTCGGGATTGTTATGTTCCTGGGTCCCGCCGCTCATCCGCGGCCACGTCAGGGCTGCAATTCCTTATGTTTGTTCCATCACACGCAGCATGTGCGTATCCTGTCCCTCTCTGATTGCAACCGCCTCCAATGCCTCATCGGTGCCTCTTAATGAATGCAGGCTCTTGATTGCCACAGCTTCTGATGTTTCGGCAGCGCCTCCCACGAATATGGGGATCGCGCCCGGCATCCCATTTCCGGGTTAGCTGGATGTTCCCCCGCTGTCACGGAGGGACCGGTTGTGCTGTTGCTTATTGTGCGCTGTGATCACTTGCCCCGACACGGTCCGCTCCTGTCCTCGCTACTGTTCGGGGTCCGCTCCGGTGTATTCTGCCCACCCGTGGCTCCTCACTCCGTGCCACTGCATTAGTGTCCAGTCCTCACTCTGCGCTTTCTCCCAGGATAACCGCCATCTTGCTTCTTCCGACGTTACCAGCACCTCAACTTTCTTCAGCTAGCATTATACCATTACTCCATGTATAGCCTCCAGCTCTTGCATGTCGGTGCTCCGCCACTTCTTGTACCCAGTGTCACGTTTATGTGCGCAAACGCACCCTGCAGCCTCTGATAAAACACAATCATTTAGGATCAGCAGGAGCTCCCGGAGTCCCGTCCTACAGCAGGGCCCTATAACCACGCCCCCCCTAGAGAATTCTAGTCTGGTTCGGTGCCAACCCTGTTACTGTTTGATCCATTAGGTGCTTTTTTGACCATCTTTATTTGTCCTATAAGATCTAATATCAGTCAATGCACTTTTTTAGCCCAGTTCTGTTAACCGGATAGTCTTTCTTTTTTAGCCCAATGGGTTTTCCCATAGAAGAGGACCCTGATCGGACTTGATCGGGCCCTTGGAGTTTTTTGCTTGGAATTGATGTTTTCAGTGTATAAGCACAAGACATGTGAGTGCCACCTTTAATAAAAACTCTGATATTATGACACCACAAGGTCGGCTCAAAGGCTCAGTGGCCTGCAGTCACGACTCGTCTTCACAAAGTCGGCACAATGGCTCGCAGTCACAGACTAGCCAATAAGTCTGCTCAAAGGCTCAGTGGCCTGCAGTCACTGACTAATCACCATCTGGTTAGTTCAAAAGGGTCAAAGGCCCACAGGTCTCGACTCATCTCCACTAGGTGGCTCAAAGGTACAATGACCCTGCAGTCACCGACCACAACAATATACCGGCTGAAAGGTTATGTGGCTGCAGTCACTGGTCTAAAAATCCACTGTAATGGCATGTTTATCAACCCTAAAATCAGGAATGCAAAATGACCATCAAGTCAAACAGTGTAAGAATTAGTATCTGTTGCCCCTTTAGTCTATAGGTAGGCAAATCAAAGGGGTTTGAGTTCACAGTCAGCATGGACCATGAATGTCAGAAGAAGACTGAGCCTTCAAAACTGGGCATGTTATTGCCTGATGTTTGCATGGAGTAGTTTCAATCCAGGGTAATTCGCGGTGGAAGAAAAAACAAATGAAAGCCGCCTTAAGGATGTTTACAAAACATCCGTGGATAAGAAATTCCCAGTTCAACAAATTATTAGTTTGTACGAGGAGTAGAGTTCAAATGCGCAGGATTTGCTGTCTCAAAAGGGGGGATTGGAGCAATAGGAGGGCGTTAAAAAGCAAACAAAAACAAATATTCTCCTGCAGGACACAGAGTAGTCAGATTCTCACCTTTGGATTTAAAAGGGCTCACACAGCTGGAGGCAAGCTGCTCTCACAGAGCTGAGCACTCAACTGACTAAGACTGCTCCGACTGACTCTCTTCGCCTCTCTGCGGTTAGCAGGGTTTTTTTTTTTTTTTTTTTTTTTTTTTTTTTTTTTTAAATCTAAAAGATTTTTTAACAAAGGTTTCGAGTTGGTTTGCACTTAAAACTTCCAGAGCGTCTGGGGCGTTTACAGTCAGAAAACAGAAGATGTCCTGCATATTTGGTGGTCATGTTGATTGAACGTTTCTTGAGGCCTGCAGCGGAAGGAGCACGTTGAAAATGTGTGTCATAATGTTTATTGTTGCAAGCTGCCATGACTGTTTGTCGCCATCTATCAGTTTGTTCCAGCACGATTCTTCGTCTTGTAGGGTGAAGTTTGTGAAAATTTCTTTCAGGTAAATGCGGCGGATGTCTGTCGTTGTCGGGCAAGACAGAAGAAGGTGACGTATAGATTCCTTTGCCGTGATGGATTTGCAAAGCCGGCAGCTATTAGTAGAGGATAAGTGTCTGATCGCTAAGATTTCATTTGTTTCCAAAAGGTTAAGTCGAATTTTTAAATAGTAATTTCGCGCGGACCTGTTTGGAAATAGTTTCAGGTACGGTTGAACAGAGTCAAGTTTCTTACAAAAAACTGGAAGATGGTTGGTGAGTTTGTATCGGGTAGCGGTATCAGTGGTGGTAATCCAGTCCAGTTCCTTGATTTTTTTGGTGACTCTGACTGGGTTACAGATGAGGTCCTCCGTGCTGCAGGCAACTGAGTCTAAAATGGATAGGATTTTGGTTTCCCAATGAGTGAGCATTTGGCAAGTTCCAAGGCGAAGTTCTTCACTTATCAGCTTATAGGCGTATAAGGCGTCTTTCTGGATGCACTTCCGATAGAGCAAGACACTGTTGCAGTCGATAGTTGATTTTAATGATGAGAGAGTAAGTTCGCGTCTAATCAGTGTTATTGGCGTAGATTTGGGAAGACCTAGGACTGTTCTCCAAAAGGTTGCTTCCAGGTTTTGCCACAGATCTTGGGGGAGGCTCGGCATTGCGTCGGCGCCGTATGACAAGGATGGTATGACTTTCTTTTTATAGAAGTCTCGTACTGGTATGATTGAGAATCTGCCGAATTTGGTGTCGATGGCTTTTCCTTGTGCAGCTAGTTTTGTGGTTTTTCCGTGTAATGCCTCTTTCATCGCGTTGTCTCTTTGTGAGCTGTCTAGGATGACCCCTAGATATTTAAAACTCGAAACTTTCTCGACGGTTGTTGAGCCTAGTTTTAAGGGTAAAGTGGGTTTCTTTTTTGCGAATTTCTCTATAGTCATCATTTTAGTTTTTGCTTGATTGATTTCCAGGTTGTTTACTATCATATATTGTTGTAAGTTTGTAAGTTGGCGTTGTAGGCCTATTGGAGTATTGTCCAAGAGGATTAAATCGTCAGCATATAGGAGACGACTGATCTGATCACCTCCGAGTTTAGGAGGGAAGGCTCGGATCTCTTTTTCTGTGTCTTGGAAGTCGCCTAGGTAGGACCAGAACAGGGCTGGGGCCAGAGGGCAACCCTGTTTGACCCCTCTGGCTGTTGTTATCTCTTCTGTTAACAGTCCTTGTTGATTCAGACGTACCCGCATAGAAGTGTTAGCATGTAGGGCTTTGATAGGGTTGAGTATGTCTGGGGGGCATTTCCATTGGACCAGTTTCTTCCATAGTCTTTCCCGATCCACCTTGTCGAAAGCCTGTGTTAGATCAACGAAGGCAATGTGTAGGCGTGGGCGTCCCTCCATGATTTTGCTTTTCAAGGTACTCAGTATTAGTATGTTGGCGTTTGTACCCAGGTTCTTTTTGAAGCCAGTTTGTAGGTTGTCCTGACAGGGGGCTTCGTTCGCCCATGTTGTGAAATGGTTTAGCAATAGGGACCCAAACAACTTTCCTATTGGGTCGAGAAGAGCGATCGGCCGATAGCTGGTAGGGTCTAGCCTGTTTCCCTTCTTGAAGATGGGTACCACGTTAGCACGTTTCCACGTTGGGGGAATGGATTTTGTGATAGAACAACATCTGAAGATTTGGCTCAACAGGGGCGCCCAGGTTTCCGGATGTGCTTTCAAGTCGAAGTTCGTGATGCCATCAGGACCAGGAGCGCGTGATGGTTTTAGTTTTTTAATTGACGTTATGATATCTTCGATATTGTCTAAGCAAATCCAAGGGGTGTCGTTGTTTACCATCCTAGAAGCTGTGGTCGTGGTACTCTTGAAGAGAGTGCTAAAGTGCACTTCCCAGGCCGACTGACCAATTCCGTTCAACTGGCATGGTCGCGCGCCTGGCGTTGTCGAATGTAGGAGGGACCAAAAGTCTCTGGCATGGTTTCCTGTTATAGCTTTCAGGATGTCTTCTGCATCTTGCTGGTAAAGCTTGTGCCGATGGCCCTTTAGCCAAGATTTGTATTTTGAAACGGCTTCTTTGATAGTTGACGTAGCCAGTGGAAAGGCAAGTTTTCGTGCTAGTCTTTTTGTTTTCCTTAGCTCTCTTTTTCTTTCGGCGACCAGTTTGTCGTACTTATGTTTTTGGTCGACTGCAGTTGACTTTTTGTTCCTTTGTGGAACTCTGCAAACAGTCAACAAGGGGGTGTAGTCCACCGCCATCGAGTGTGGATGTTTAGTGCGGTCGTTGTAGAGCTGTGTAATAGTGGTTATGTCCTTTTCCGTAATCCTGAGTCTTGTCCCTTGGGCGTTAAGGTCAAGATCTGCGCTCATTGTATGGTTTTTCGGTGGATTAGTGGTCCAGGTGGTCTCGAGGAGGTTGTGGTCGCTTTCCCTTGTTTTGATCACTTTAAAAGAGTTGATGTGTAGTAGTAAAGGACGTGATACCAGAATATAATCAATTGTAGAATTAGATTTCGCTCCTTCCCATGTAGGTAGTCTGTTTGGGTCAGCAAAGACTTGGTCCAGGTTGTCAAACGATCTGGATTTCATAAGGTTTTGCCATTTGGTTGATCTCTGGTCAGTTGGACGTTTTTTCAGTTTGGACTCTTTTGTCTTTTCGTGATACTGGCTAGAGATGTTTAAGTCTCCGGATAGGACGACGTAGTCTGGGTGATGTGTGACTTGCGCCCAATCCAAATCTTGTTCTAGTGTTTTGATGAACTTCGCACAGTCGACAGTTGCAGGGTTCCAGTAGATGGTAACAATTATTATTTTCTTCGTTGTTGGTTTGTTTGCTTTTTCGTCTGTTGTGATCCAGTTTAATTTGACCATCATCATAAAGTGGGTTTCTTTTATTTTTTGTGAGTCTGTTAGGCCTCGTCCACAGCGGATTGCGATAAGCAAACCCGCTGTTGGGCGGCCTAAAAGGCCCTTCTTGGCCTCCACTGTGTGGATCTCGTAGCCGTCGAGGACGGGGGGTTGAAGCAGCCATGTCTCCTGAAGACAGATGATGTCATAGTCTGTTATGTTCGTGGATCCTGGGGATGTGAGGTGAAGAAAACCTTGGGTATTCCACGAACACATGTTTATTTTGTCTTGGGGTTTTAAGTTCTGGTAATTGGAGAAGTTGCTGTGAGTCCTTCTCTTGGATGGCTATTTTTGTAGGTTTTGTTTGAGGGCTTTCGGCAGCCAGGACCAAAAGGAGTGAGGAGGCGGGGTTTGTGGTGAAATTGCTGCTGCCTGGTGTAATTCGTTTTGGACTGTCCTTTGAAGCTTTTGATGTTCCATCGAATAATTGGTTCTTGCGGATGTCTTAGGATTTTCAATTTTCTTGGGCGTTGGAGTTGAGTTTTCCCTGCCTTTAGCGGGTCTAATATTGTCGTGTTTTTGGTTCACTTTTCTCATGGTTGGTTTTTGAACCCGCAGGAGGGTGTTAGATAATTTGTTCCTAGACAGAGGACGGGTTTGTCGTGGCGATCGATGGTGCTCAAGTTCTCTTTTGGGCTCTTGGGAGTACTTGTTTTCTTGGTGGTCGCGTGAGTTTATTTCTCTTGATGATTTCGTGAGGTCATAGCCCATGATTAAAAGTTCTTCGAGGGCTAACTTGAAAGCGTTGTTTATTGTTTGTGACGCTATGTCGCTATATTAGCAGGGGTTTTTGTATTTGTGAACGCTGTGTCCTCTGGTGAAAAGTGAAAGCAGTTAAAACAGACCATGAGGGTATCCTGCTCCGACTGCCTCTTTTTGCCTCTCTGTGCTGCTCTGCGGTTAGCAGGTGTTTTTGTATTTGTGAACGGTGCCTCCTCTGGTGAAAAGTGAAAGCAGACTGTAAGAATGAGAGTATCCTGCTCCGACTGCCTCTCCGCCATTCACTATTGCCATTCACGGACACAAGAATCCCATAAAGAGTATCCATGATAGATGCAGGATGCTAGATGGTGTTCCCAGCGTTCACATTCCTGACTAGGGCAAAGACATGCAAGTGGGAAGCAGTTTGTAGCTTTTTACGAGAAGTTGGAAGACAATAACATCTCTTTTTGCTGTTATATATTTTTATAGTGCAGACCTAGCTCGAGAGCAACAGAGCTGTTCAGGGCATAGACCAAAACATTGGTATTGAGTCATTAAGTAAACAATAGTACTAATGATCACGTTACAATATATTGATGGGAGACAGCCAGAATCTAGGTTAAACCAAGCTGCTGTTTCAAAGAGACAGGGCTTCAGTTCCTTCATAAATTGAAGGAGACTTGGAGCAGTCCGGATTGCCACCAGGATAAAGTGCCAGAGGTCCGGAGCTTAGTATGAGAGGGACTGTTTCCTCGTTTTCTGATGGTCTTGAGATGACCATGTGATGCCAATGTTTTTCGTATGGCTGTCAGTTAGGCTGACGTACCAGTGGAGGTTGCCTTGTAGGGAAGACACATGACTTTGAATCAGATACTAGCCGAGATGGAGAGCCAGTGTTATTTGTACAAGGTGTGGGGATGATGTGGTCAGATTTCATAGCATCTCTGATGAGGAGAGCCTCAGTAGGAGCGGCCTTATTAAGGGGGGGCCAGATGAGCAGCTGGGGAACCGTGCAATGAAGGTGTTAACCACATTGATATGCATGATCAAAGGGCTAGCATCAACTTTCCAGAAATCATACCTAACCGTTTCAGCCTTTTTTTTCCACAATGTATTGCTGTAACAATAGAGTTCTATCCACAAAGAAGAATAGGGATTTTTCTGATTGGTGAGTTAAGTGTTTAACACATTCAACTGCATTTTATCTAGCCACCTATGAGTGGGTCGCTGCTTGGAGGGGTGGCCCAGGATTACAGTTTCAGTCTTGGTGGGTTTAAGCAGTAGGCAGTTGGCATCCATGTTTGAATCTTGTGAGTCCTTTTTCTTTACGCACAACTTTGTATCCTCTGTATAGTGGTGTAGATGTTGGGGCCGTCTGTGAGTGAGCCCTGCTGGTCCATATATAGGTTAAAGGAGACCAGGGAGAGACTAGAATCCTGAGCGACTCCACAGGTAACAGAGCAGCATTGAACCTGAGAGAGCCCATCTGGACAGCCTTGTGACTGCCAGATAGGTAGGATGTGCAACATTTCAGGACCTTGCCACAGAAGCCCATCCTCTGTGCAGGGAGGGTGGATAGTGTGTGATGGTTGACCATATTGAACGTAGCTGAGCGGTCCGGGAAGACTAGCAGGGACAAGTCCATTTCATCTATAATCTGAAGGGCGTTGTCAGCTACTTGGATGGTGCCCTTTTCAGTGCTGCATTTGGGGCAGAACCCAGATTGGGTAATGCTGGAACAGACAGAGTTGTTTGATTTTTGTAAGTCGTTGATTAGCAACTACCTTCTCTTTGACTTGGTCGGTAGTTTGCTGGGGGTTCCGGTTCTAGTTTTTTAATTTCAGATGTGTGCCTATAATCCCTACTTTAGGACATCTGGGATTGAAACCTTGCAGAGGTAGCTGTTGACTATCCTAAGAAGAGCTGCTATCGTAAAACCAGTAAGTATTAATAGGATGGGGGACAGGAGAATGACGTCCGTGTAAAAGGTCTGCTTTAAGGTTGAAAGTGTGTATGAGAGGTCTTCGGATAAGAAGGGAGAGAATTCAGGCCAGGCTTGAACTGACCTAGGGAGTGGGTCAGAAGATTTGGATTGCTCGATGTGTTGCCTGATGATGTTCATCTTGTTGATAAAGATTGTATTGATAGCCTCGCACTTTTCCTAGAATTCTGGAACTTCTGGGTCTGGTGTGAGGTTTGAATTCCATGTTGAGGTTCTAACTAAGAAAATATTCTATATGTCAAAATTAATCAAAACAACTGGCTTAGATATGCATTTCGTCACTGTTTTATAAATGTATTTGCTTTAAAGCATGCAATTACAAGAAGAATTTGGCTAATTTAACAATGCACATTAAATTGGCTGAATAACCGATTCTATTTTCTTTGTATTCTTTTTTATATCAAGCTTAATACCCGAGTTTGGTTTCTAAGCAGGGATCCGTTTTTCGAACCTCTGTTGCTCTGCATGGTTTTGCTTCCAAGACCAGCACGTTGCCCCTGTGTTATTCTACCTAACTTTGGTGTACTTTAGGTATGGTTTGAGTGTTAAAATGCCCAATGTCCCGATTGCTAGGTGGGAGACCCTTACTTTTAGGTATGCATGTGCCTTAGATTGTCATATTTGATGCGTTTCCTTGAAGGTGTCTTGCTGCCTGCTTCCATCCGTTTGTGCTTTTCACTCACACACCACTTGCAGGGTGCACACAGGTTTACTTCCATAGTGCAGTGCAGGCCAGTTAATGTGGGGTTTTTCTTTTTTCTTTTTTTATTTTATTTTTATTGATTTGGTTGAAAAAACAAGAAATATCAACCTCTTAATGTATACAGTAACAAAAATAAAAAGGGAAATTATTGTGAGATCTTCATAAAATAATTGATGACCGGAAAAGTAAAAGAGTGTAACTCAACTAAATGAAGATTAAAAAGAAGATACTAAAAGAACGATTCTGTAGCAATTCAAATTTGCATAAACACATTATATCTATACCAATTCGACATATTGCTTAGATCAAATTATGGGTTCTACAACAGGTTAAACTTGCAAGATAAGGACCATATCCATACCAATTCTAATGTTGTTGTCAATTCAGCATAGTTCTGGTCAGATTTAAAAAAATAAGAAATTTGACAATTGCAATTCTTAATGTGGTATGGTAAGTTTGGAATATTTCATACCAGAGAATATCAGGAGGTACAATTCTTAGTTCTTCAAAGTGCGGCTTGAAAAGGAAAACTCGTTTGGCTACTAACTAGGGACATAATGTCAACAAGTGTCTAACAGTCTCAGGTTGATCTCAGACCCTGCAAAATCTACACACTTTTTCACTTTTGGGTATCATTTTTTGATTAGCCGATAGGTCTTTTGTTTGACACAGGTTTAGCCGAAATTGCAGAAATGCGTTTCTGTATGTTGGCGAAGGAATCTTAATCAGATATGATTCCGGTACCCGCAATTTCTTCAGGCCCAGGAGATTGGCTTTGAATGTTGCATAGGTCAGACATGATTCGCAAGTGCGTATCCAGTCGGTTTGCCAAGGTTTTTGTTTGGCACGTGTTGGATTAATCAATAACAGGTCAGACGAGATGTCCGCTTTGGCCATAATCCCAGTGATTTGTCGTTTCCATTCTGCTATAAAGCGATGTTCTGAAGTTTGCAGATATGTGGACAACATTTGCAGTAATGATCCTGATTTAGAGTCTAATAAACATTTCATGTAAAGGGAACATAGTTTCCATGCATACATGCCATGCAAGGAAAGTAGGCCTAGCTCATGTCTAATTATGCACATTGCTTGTGACTGCGGCAAAATGAGAAACCGTTTCCAGAACATGCCTTCCAAGTGAAGCCAGAAGGATTCTGGTCTATAAGGTTTGTTCTCTGCACTGTACAAAACTGTCGGTACAACTTTCTGATTATAGAAAGTGAGTAAACGAGAGCACAAACATTTCCCATATTTTTTATGAATTATGCAGGCTTGCGAAGTTGCAGCCATAATTTTTCTCTTAATTTCCATGTAATAGGGAAGATCTGAGTTATGATTATTTATATTTACACTTAGATACCAATATTCGTTAATTACTTCCAGTTGAGTTCCATGCAGAGACCATGTATAGGAACATTTGCGATTTTGCCCCTTGAAGCCGCATTGCATAATTTTTGTTTTTTCTGTATTGATTGATAGAAAGTTATCATTGGTGTAATTCTCTAAGGCAGTCAATACATTCTGTAGACCTTTTGGGGTCTTAGATAGAAGGACCAAATTGTACGCATAGAATAACCAGGGAATAGTGTATCGACCTAACTTCGGGGGATCGTAGCTGACCGATCTAAAGCTGTGTTTCATATCTGGTATGAAAACATTGAATAGGGCGGATGCCAAGATGCAACCTTGTTTCAATCCTCAGAAAGTGGGAATGGGGGACGTTAGCTTGGCATCTAGTGTCAGTCGAATTTGCACTGTTGTGTTGGTATGTAATTGGCAGATCAGTGCAAGAATCTGGCCCGGACAGGCTGCTTGCGAAAGTTTAATAGTTCATAATTCCCTGTTTGAGTCAAAAAGCAGATTTAAAATCCATGAAAGCCAAGGTAATCGGCTGCTTCCTCTGGAGGCCATGCATCTTCATTGTGCTAATGGTTATAAGGTTGATTCATGTTCCTAATCCAGGGATAAACCCAGTCTGAAAGGGATCCTGCAATTTCTGTGCAGAGATCCAAGTATTAACATTTTTTAGGATCAAACAGGCAAACAATTTGCTAGGGTCATCGAAGAGAGCTATAGGTTGATAATTGCTCAGTTGCTGTGATCTCCTTTTTTAAAAATGGGGTTAATTATTGACTTGCGCCAAGATGGTGGTATGGTTCGAGATGTCATTATCTGTTGGAATACATTGTAAGGAATTTTTGCCCAATGTGCAGGATGGAATTTAAGCATTATGTTGCTAAGGCCATCAGGCCCTGGAGCTCTAGAGGAACTTAGTTTCGAGATGTAATTTTGATATCTTCTTGAGCAAAAACTAAGGTAATGTTCCTTGTTGAGAATGAGCTTGCAGGAGGCCTATCAGAAAAGGTTGGCGCATACAAAAGAGAATAATATTGACTCCATACTTGCACTGAAACTGCGTTAATTTGTATACATGTTTGCGTGATATGATTTGCCTGATTCAATAGGCTCCAGATGTGTGAGTTTTTTAGGCCATTAACAGTGCTTTCCGAGCTACTATCCAATTTTTATATTGTGTGTTCAGCATTGTTAACATACTAGACTTGGAGTCAGGTAATAATCGACAGGCCATTCTTTTTGATTTGTGAAAAGGCAGCTTTTCTCTCTTGTAATTCAGCATTGTATGTATGCTTGTCTATGTATGGGTTTAACAAGATTGTTAGGTTGCTGATTAAAGATTTGTAACGCTGCGACATACTTCCTGAGTAGCCTTTCAGCACAGAACATCTGGGTTAGCCAGAATACAGCTGTGTAGGGATTCTAGTCGCTGGAGTGTCCAGCGGAATCAATTCCTGCCTCCAGTGAGGACTAGCTCACTGTGACACTCATTTATTAGTGCTGGATTATTAATAGATTCCACGTTCCAGGTAAGTTTAAGGAGCTCATGATTGCTGTATTTTTGTGATTTAATTTCAAAGCATTCAGCAATTATAAATAAATCTCTATCAACATAGTCAATTATGGCTTCCTGATGTAGCCTTCGCCAGGTGCTACTAGGTGGTATGTCACCTGGGAGGGTGCCATTCACCATGATCAGGTGCCGGTTTTCCATTAAACTGGCACAGCATCGAGCTAAAGAGGTTTGTATCACCATAGATTTAGGAATGCAATGAATGTTTAGGTCACCTACTAATATTGTGTGTGGGAGGAATCCATGGTGACAAGATCTAAGATGTCTCCTATATCCTGGAAAGAATGTTCTGTCTTTATGCCTACGTGATTCCAATAGATGTTAATCAGCGCTCTGATTTTAGATTGAAATTTTATGTTGGCTCGTTGAATGTACATATTAGGCTCAACCTAACATTCTAATTGTAGTCCAGCAGCTATCTTTGTTGCAATTAACAGGGCTGCCATCGGTCTACCTTTTGGAAGGGTCTTGGCTGGCAATAGCAAGATATTATATTCATCCCAGATAGGTGGTTCAGACAGCCATGTTTCCTGTAATGCAACAATGTCATATTCATTGAATTTGCTTGCAGATGCATGCATATGGTATTTATATCCCTGAGTGTTCCAGCTTGCTAAGGTGTAGTGGTGAGCTGCTTTTGTCTGGAGTTGCTATTTCTGATTTGCATATCACAAGTCGGCGGAAGGCCGTTCATTTATGATGGACTGTACTTGTCGCGTTGAATGCGAAAGTCCCTGAGAACACGTGACTTTCAGAGATGAAAAAGAGGATGCTCTGATTTTTAGAATTGAAGAAGCTCAAATAAGGAGGATCTAGCCTGCCAGATAGTGTTAAGTACAATTCCAGATTGAATCCAGATTCTAGCTATGGATAGATCTGTTTCTCTCAAAAATTCAACACAATGTATGTCAGATGATGCAAGATCCTCGAGGCATGGTAAGTCGCTAAAATGTTGAGAATGCAAGTTCTATTAAGATCATAAATTGGATAGGGGCTTGCTCTGCATTGAATTATTAGACAATGAAAATGTGTTAAAGACCCAATATTCTGGGCTTGCTTAGATAGTGGTGAATGCTTTTTGAAAGTTGTTTGGCTCTTCGGAGCCACAAAAGACTGACATTTTTTTGCTGGAGGACCTTGTGTCATGGGCATGTCATTCCGGGTGTCGTGATGGTCTTGAGTTGATTTAATGTACAGGGCCGCTGATTTGTACTACTTGTAATAAATGATCCAAAAGTTCATGCTGTAAATCTTGGGGAGGGACTCCTTTATTTATGTTTTTTTTGTTTAAAGCTATGGTTGCATATTTCCTAGGGATAGCAGACTTAGCAATTTGAATTGGCTTTTTATGCAAAGACAGGTATTTTATGAAATGTCTCGAGCTGGAACGTGTCTGCAGGTTGGTGGATTTCATATTTTTTGTTTTTTGTGTGTTTTGCACGGGCTAACATGTTCTATTGGGCTTTGCAAATATGGTGAAAGCTGGTTTATTTGATTTTCTCAAATGTACGTGCTCCTGTATTGTTGCTTCTACGGGGGCCGTGACTGGCTCAGAATGTGTCTGAGTGGGTAAGATGTTATTTGGCCCATCGGTAGGTAGTAATGCAATAATTTGCTCAGGGTATAAAATGGGCACCACATCTTTTTAGATTTGGAAGGATCGAATTCGAAGACTCTAATTCCCTTATGCTTGTTCTCATGGATTCGCGTTGGAGCAGCTGCCTGATCATCCTTGTTTGCAAATTCACCTTATTGTCCAGGCTCTCGAAAAGCTTTGTGCATGACAGCAGAGCAGTATTCATTGCAGTTAATGTCAATTCTATGTAGGGGGCTACTGAGGTGCGAGGAGAAATTATATGATGCGTTTGCAATGAAGCCACTTGTTTTCTCGGGGTAGGATTAGCAAAGGAGATCAAAAGTGCTGAGGAGTTGTGCGATGACTGTGCAAACATTATGGGTGACTGCGAAAGATTAGCAGTGCAACGGGGGAACAAGACGATCTAAGCAGTGTAATAGTTGTGGATGAGGGCGGTGCTTTTGCTGAAGCTTCAGAAGCTGTATGTGAAGTGGACAGGGGTTTGGATTTGTCATGGCAAAGATCAGACGCAGTTTGTGAGGTATTATTAAGCGCAGAATGTTCTTTATTCCATGCAGTCTGTATTGAAATATCTCTGGCCGATTCACTTGGCAATTCGTCCGCAATGTTCGCTTCACTTTGAGCAATCTGTATATTATTTTCGGCAGGGAGCACTAAAAGTGTCTAGTGCGATATCCTGCGCAATGTTGGTAGATGTTCCCGAATAACCAGCCGCCATTAGCGAGTCCAGGGAAGTGGATAGATCAATCACACAATGGTCAATACTGAGGTGTGTAAATCAACAATTGTTACCGACGCATGGGTCTTTGCACTAGAGTTTTGAGTAGTGTCCGGGGGTGCTGTGTTATTAGGTTCAGGAAAGCAGAAATTAGGGATGTCAGTTGTGTATGATGGAGTATGTGAGCGTGCGATAACCACACTGCTTTTGGCAATATTCAGAGTGTTCAGCGTTCTCACAGGGGTTCGTCTGGGTTAGATTGTCAATTTAGATAGTCCTTTTGCCGAAGCCATTGCAGACTTTAGGGTGTAAGAACCCATCCCCAAAAACTGCCCTCACAGGAGGCAGGGTCCGGCCCTTTTCCTAAAAGGCCCGCATTGTATAAGTCCCTGTCTGAGCAGCCGCACGCCGACTGCCAGGGACTCTGCCCCTCTCTGATTCTGACCTTACTGCTGCCTTTACTTATCTCAACATCTTTGCTGCATGACTGATCCTCACCCATTCCTTCGTCTACTACGCCTACTCGAGATCTCGTAGCTGAGCTGCCATCAAGGGCGATCTTCATGCGGTTATCGTACCATATAGAAGCGCATCGAACCTGTACACTTCTATGCCTAAACTGACCTGACTTTGCCTCCATGCATATGTCACTTACCTACCCCTGTGCCAGCCCTTAAAAACCTTTTGGTTGATGTCAATTTCTCTCGGCATAGCACACTTAAGTATATCAAAATAGAAGTTTTTGCTAAGAATTTAAGGACTAACAGCTGATTACGATGCTGGCCCTAGTCACACAGTGCTAACTTTACCGTTGCCAAATCACTGTTTGTACGCGAAAGCCTACGCTCGTTATTGTTTAATGTCAGTCTTATACTTAGCCACATGTTGATTAGTACCAGTTCCTAATCGCCTAAGTATTAACAATAACATACTGTTGCTACTACTACGTTGTCTGTCACTACAACCTATGCTTGTACTGAGCTCATGTCTGCACATACTGCTGAAATACGTGTGATTGCTTGCATGTCAAATCAACGTTGCTCATGCCCTCTTTAAAGTGTATATTACCTGACCTCATATCTGCTACTCCTATTACAGCGACCTGCCGTTACTGTCGTATCTGCGCCTAATGGTGATGATTCAGCGCCATGCATAATTGAATTTTGTATCTTGGACCCGGAGCAATACTTTATTTTGTAATCCATAATTGCATGACACTATAGTCTGACATATTGCTTGATAACAGCTCACAGAGATCACTACGCTCCCATTACAGTCTAGCACCACTGGCTGCAGTACACTACACTGCCCATTAGCCTAGTCCTGTACTTGCGCAGGCTAATTAGCACAAGCTTCAAAAACAACCACAACCTACCATTGCTACTTATTATGGCATCCTTTACCACAGCCACGTGCACAACTGGCAACAATAAGGATTCCCAGGAACTCACCACAAACCATGGTGCCGCACCACAGATATTCTCTTACTATGACTGCCCCTCTACCACCGTCTGAGTGCTTAAGAACGACCAAATTGCTACCTCCTTGCCAACTAGCTGATGATAGTCATGGCTAGCAGTAAAGTATATTTAGGCCCTACCTGCCCATTATCACCAGCCCAATGGATACTACTATACGCCTCCAAGCCTACACCCAATCAACCATGCTCTACGTACCTTCAAAACCATAGGCTTGGATCTAGATTGAAACTGATTTACTGACCTTCACTTATGACAATGATAAACATAATACTTTTATCTCACCTATAAAGAGAACCAAACTAAAGTCTTTCAACACTACTCCTACTAATAACTATACACAACCAAAGTCTGTGTACAATTCTCCTAACTCACTTAACAGTGACATTCCACATATCAAAGGTGCCTTGATAAATGCCAGATCTATGGTAGCTCATGCACTAGAGATTGCTGACCTTATTATATCTAACTAACTAGACTTTCTAGCCATAGCAGAAACTTGGCTTGATGCAGCTGCAGGCCCAACTCTATCACTAGCTATTCTAGAAAACTATACCATATTAAGGCAAGATAGAGAAAACGGCAAGATAGAGAAAACGATGAGGAGGCGGCATTGCCCTCATTGCCAAAACTAAATTAGGATTAAGGACCCTCCCACAACTACCTTTCCCGTCAGGAGAGCTTCTGTCAATCAAACTGCCTCTCGCAGCAACACGCACTACAACAGTGCACTTCCTTTACAGACCACCTGGCCCTCCCTCAACCTTCGAGGAAGATATCACTTCACTTCTTAGCATAAATACTAAACCTACCTCACAAATTATCTTACTTGGAGACCTCAACTTAGGTCTTAATGATGTGAATGACGACAATGTGTCTGCACTCGCTAATACTATCACTGAACTAGGCTTCATTCACGGCATCAACTCTCCAACACATACCAAAGGTAGAACACTAGACTGGCTAGCCGACCTTAATTGCATTACTAATATTATTTCAATTGAGCCTTGTGCCTGGACTGATCATCACCTTATCTCTTTCACCATACAAGACACCTACCAACTTAACCTGCCACTCCCTTGCCTCCCCCAGCATTTACCAGAAACAAGCGGAACATAACATTGGAGAACCTACTACCGCTTATCCATCCCATAACTAACTTTACATCCTCTAGCTCAGCTATTTGATCTCTACAACCACTCCAAACAAGCCACGGACAAAATAGCACCTTTAAAACTGCGCAAAGGCAAACCTCGAGCCCTCCTAAACACTTGGTCCACCTAATCTTAAAGCACTACGGAATGAAAAAACAAGTGCAGAATCCTTATGGAAAAACAATCCTACAGTGAAGAACAAGGAGAAATTCATTAAAACTGCTTCTAGATACAAATCAGAGATTCATCAAACTAAAAGACACATACAATGATAAAATTAACAAAGCATACTCTGACACTCAAACTCTTCATCTTAAGAGAACTTAAGTCCCCCATTCCTCCTACAGAAGTATGCACCAAGGACAAGTCCTGGTGATCAAATATCCAAGCCGCGCTCTCCGACAAAAGAAAATTACAACAAAAAAATAAATTATATATAGAGGGATGTCCCCTTGCTGAAGCCACACACAGTGCAGTCTAAACCATCCACACATTTTAAATTCACCCCAGTCGCCAGTCAGGAAGTTGAGGCCATAATAGCCTCTCTCAACCATCTGCCCGTCACCAATAATTAAAGAGGCAGCTAGGGTGCTAGTGCCTTTCATCACAACTGTAATAAACTCTTCCTTTGCTACATGTACCGTACCAACTAACTTAAAGATGCTGGAGTCTTCCCACTATTGAAAAAGCCAAACCTTGATCCTAACATCCCAACCAATTACAGACCAATAACGACTGTTCCATTTCTCCTGAAAATTCTAGACAGGGCGGCATATCTACAGATACAAGCTTATCTTGAATCTAATAACCTCCCTGGCCTCCGATGGTCTGGTTTTAGGCCTAAACATGGAACAGAATCAGCTCTAATAGACCTGAAAAATCAAATGGACGACGTAAGGGATAATGGAAAGCTTGCTCTCCTTCTCCTCTTAGATCTCTCAGCTGCATTTGACTTAGTTGATCACAAAGTCTTATGCAACCACAGTTGATCAAAAATACTCCTACGTCCCGTGCCCTTTCCGCCATACTTGTGGGACATTCCGTCCTTCGGCACGGGACCAGCGCACTTTTGTTAAATAGCATTAAAATGAAAATGTCCTTCTTCTCTTTTTCCGCACGCCACCGTAACCCTGCCCTCGTGAACTCTGCCCGCACATCGCCCTTCAGTCTTTTTCTCTGCACGGTTGGAGCTAGACTCACTTGCATCACCGGAAAAGATTTTTTGTTCCTGTTGTCCTTCTCTTCTGCTCCGGTTCTGCGGTCGCTTAGTCCTCTGTCTATGCCGGAGTGCCTGGGATTTGTGTCCTGTTCTTCATGTGAACGTCGCTTCGCTAGGACGGATCTCCATTCTCTCTGTTTGGAGTGTCTCGGTCCGGACCATCGCTGGGATTCGTGTTTCTACTGCGATTCCCTCTCCGTCCGGGCACTGCAGCCCTGTCTTCTTCGGTGGGAGGATGTCTTTCAGCAAGTTCCTCCACCTCACCTTCAGCTTTTCAATGACGAAAAGAAGAGACGCCCAATAAGTTCATTACTTTTTAGGGCGCCCCGGCCGGGGGACTCCTTCCCAGGTCTTCTAGGTCTGGGAGGGGCTTGAGTAGCTCTACCACCAGTGGTTCCCCTGAGGTGCCTCGCAGGCCTAGTAGGCGTACCAGAGTTTTCTCCGAGGGTTCTCACGACAAACCTGCCAAGACCGTACCACGTTCCGAGGTTCACCTGTCAGGCGCTAAACTTCAGCCCAGTTCATCTGTGGGTTTGGACACTGGTTCGCTCTGAGGTCTGTTACGCTCACCTGGTCTCTGCGGAGGTGTTGGGTGCGCGGTTGCAGCCCTCCGTGAACTTGAATCACCCCCTTCGGGCCTCTCCCTCAGTAGAAAAGCTGTGAGCAGTGGTACGTGTTGATACTGCTCCTGCGTGGAGATAACAGTATGCGAGTGCGCCAATCTGTGATTGTTGTACCTCTCGAACCCTTCACCCCAAAGTGTGGTTTCTGTGTGCATACGCCGGCCCATAAAGCTCACCTGTGAATTATGGAAGGTAAGCTCTCTGTCCTGCTACTTCTGGCAGGGGCTCATCAAATGGGATCTAGTTCCTTCACTGATCCCTGATAAGGATTAGTCCAGTCCAGCTGCGACTATGCTTCTCCTTATGATTGGTTAGTCTTTCTTGAGCTCTTGTGATGCTGTTCGTTGTGTTTAATGTCTTTATATGTTGCTCCTATTTATGCCCGCAATAATGTCTCGCTTCTGTTTTCTTCCCTTAGAAGGAAATGCGCCTCAATGGAGCTGTGAGACGTGAGATGCGGCCGGACGGAAGATGGATGCTACCGCAATGTTCGACAGCAGGTAAGTGATGGTTTAAGGAAAAGCGCGAAGTATGGCGAAGTGCAACCTTAAACTGACTGTTTTTTCAATGTCTAACCTGCTGCTGTCGACGATGGAGCGTGTCGTGCTATGGTGCCAAGATGAAGATTTCGGCGTTCCGGAAAGTGTAAAGATGAATACTTGGTTCGCCGAAGAGATGTACAGGTAAGAACAGCTTCCCCCAGCTGGTAAGTATGCTGGCAGAAAGCAGGATGTCCAGGAAGCAGGATCTTCAAAGGTAAGTCTGACCTCAGGCGACAGTGAGCGTTGCCCTGCTTGCAAGTGCAGAATAACGCGAAGCGTCTGTCTTGAGGATCGGGGCAGCTTATATAGCTAAGATCGTTGGCACACCCATTAGGGCCAGTTTACCAGCCACACCCTGCCACACCTAGAGAGTGAGCACGTGCAAAGGCAATCCATTAGCAGCCACACCCAAGAATACACTTGGGGCTGATTAATTGATGGAATGTTCAAGGTTAATGCATCCTGCTTAATGGATGGAATGTTCAAGGTTAATGCATCTGAAGTTCTATGTCCATAATAAAAGCTTTTTGGCGTTAAATGGATGTTCTTTTTTACTTTTGTTCATGAGCCTGGCGAGAAGGCGCCAGGACAGTGTCCACCCAGGTCTCCTGTGCATGCGACCCCTGCATGCCTGTGCCCCTGACTTCATGACCATGACAGCTCTCAGTTTCTGGAGCTTTCCACACAGACACCGGGGTACGCCCCGAGTCCTCCTTTTCTGGAGATTTATGTACCAAGCCACGGCTTCAGGCCCCTCACGAGGGAGCTACATGTACCCGGAGGAAACCAGATGTTCCTCTTTTTGAGGCTAAGGTCTGTACCGACAAAACCGAGGGACCTGCTCTGAAGGTCTTGTCTGTGAGGTGGATTCCTCAACATTCCCACGCTCGGGAACGTAGTGATACCGGTTCTGTCGAGGGGGCAAAGAGGGTGGTCATAGACCATAACTCCTCTATTACTGGCTCTGCCGAGGTTCCTCCTTTGGAGGCTAATTTTGGGGCCACCTCCAAGATGTCCAGTAAACATTCGAGACCCCCCAGTACCCGCTCTGCCGAGGATGCTTGTGTCAAGGCTAAGGTGTTACTAAGTCCCCTGACCAGCCTGAAGAGATTGTTGCCTCATCTGCACATGTGACAGTTCTCCTCAGGCATCGACAAAATGGCGGCCCAACTCTCATGGACCACGGCAGCCATTTTGGATTCTTCCCTTAAACCTACGTTCTCGCCGATGGGTGCTGGGAACCTTATTTTTGGGGCAGAGCAGCCGTTTCCACCTCAGGGGGGGAGGTAAAAATCTGTTCCTCCCTTCTTATGACTGGCATGCTCGGATGCCGCTGCCTCATACCGCCTCGCTTCCACCTACTTCTGCTCCATTGGTCCATGTGGACCAGATTGGTGGTGGGCCTTCCTGGCAACCATCCTCATTGTTTTTGTGGGTGTATACCCCGTATGAGAGGCCTCTGCCTACCCCAGCGCCTAAACCTTCATCAGAGGATGTATTTTTCAGTGAACATTTCAGAGGCTCATGCACTCTGACTCTATGAAGAAGTATTTTAAGGGTCTTTTCAAGGAAATCTACCCTGAACCTCTGGCTCCGCCTTCCCTGGCGGCGGTTCCATCAGCTCCTGCTGTGGTACCACCTCTTCCTCTTGGTCGGCCTCCAGCTCTTCCTCCCCTAACCGCGCTGTCTCTCATAGAGAAGACACCGGTAGAACGGAATAGCACTTTAAAACCTGTGACGGCCCAGCCGTCTGCTCCCGATTCACTGGATGACCCGCAAGCAGATCAGGATAGCGATGAGCAGCCCCGCTCTTTCAGAGCATTCCATGACCGGGTCCTGGATATGATGGCCCTCCTCGACATTCCAGTACCTGAGGCCCCTGCTCCGCAGGAGGGGGTGCTTTTTCAGGAGCGTTCACCTTCTCACCACAAGAGCGCACCGGCCTGTTCCTCCAGTTTTGACTGAAGCCTGTAAGGTCTGGGATAAGCCCCACACCAAGCTGCATATCAATAAGAGAATTGACACCTGTTACAGGCTCCACACCTCTGAGGCGATAGCCTTGGCGTCTTGTCCGCTCCCTTCCTCGACGGTGGTAGCTGCAGCCACACTTCAATCCAAGCCGGCCTCTGCGATCTCAACGGCTGCGGCTCAGATTCTGTCCAAGGAAGACAGGATTCTGGACTCCTTGGGCAAGAAAGTCTTTGCCAACTCGGCACTTCAACTTTGCCAAGCAAATACCAAGCTCATCCTGGCTGCAGCTAATATGTAACTATGGAAGGAGTTGGCCTATTTCCAGGAGTGTATTCCTGCGGATAGGCTAGACGACTTCAAGGCCAGTTTGTCGGACGCCAGGGTGTTAGCACAAGATCTGCTGGAAGCTGCGGCACACCATGTAGATACCTCAGCTCGAGGCCTCATGGTGGGAATTTACACCGTCCGCCAGGCATGGCTCCATGCAACGAAGTTTTTCGAAGGAGGTGCAAGACAAAGTTCTGGTTCTTCCCTTTGATGGCAAGCAAGGAATTGTTTCATTCTTCTATGGATGAGGAACTTACAAAGTCCAAGGCGAGCACCCAAACTGCCAAATCTTTGTCGGTCCTGGCGAAGGTCCCAGCTAAGGCCCCTTATACACAAAGGTCAGGACCCAGTCTCCATCCTTCTCTGGCTTCAGGGGGTTTCAGGACCGCCAGGTACGCAGAACTGAACCTCAGGTTGGCAGCACCCATCGTTTTTTCTCTCGGCCATCAGCCTCCTCTCCAGGGGCAGGTAGTCTCCCTGTCCAAAAATCTGCAAAATGATATATATATATTTTTCAGTCGCACAAGACTCTGGTGAGAGGACAAATATCCTCTCATCTGGAGGCGTGGCAGACCATCACCGAAGACTGGTGGGTTTTGTCCATCGCTCGTGTGGACTTTCGCTTGCCCCTCCCCCCACTCCACCCTTCAACACTCCCTTCCAACAGACTGGAACACCCTCCCTCAGACCCGAGGTTCAGAAGCTTCTAGACCTCAGGGCGGTGGAACCTGTTCCCCTTCGGGAACAAGGGGAGGGCTTCTACGCTAGTCTGTTCACGGTGGCCAAAACCAACCAGGCTGGCCTGCGCACCATTCTCAACCTTTCCCAGTTCAACCTTTCTCTTCCACAAGAGAAATTCAAGATGATCACACCCCGCCAAATAAAGTCCTCTCTTCAGAAGGGCGACTGGCTCAGTGTAGTGGACCTTCAGGACGTGTATATGCACATCCTGATAGGGAGGCTGCATCACAAATATCTCCAGTTCTCCCTGGGAGAGGAGAATTTCCAGTTCCGTGTGCTCCCTTTTGGTCTCAGCTTGGTGCTGCGCGTCTTTATGAAGATGATGTCGGTCCTCGCAGCTTTCCTTCGGCTACAGGGTGTTCATGTATATCTGTATTTGGACGACTGGCTCCTACGCAACCCTTGTCCACTGGCTGCTTTGAGCAATCTCCAGTCTCTCCTCCAGCTCCTGTTCCAGCTTCGGCTGTCGGTGAACTGGCGGAAATGATGGTCTCCCAATATCTGATTTTCCTGGGTTTCTGTTGGAACACAATCGACTGCAGGGTGTATTTGACAGCGGACAGGATTGCGGATCTATTCACCACGTGTCAGCTCTTCATCCAGTCAGAGCAAATGACGGCTTGGTGGTTCCAGAGACTTCTGGGCCTCATGGCTTCGTGCGTACTTGCTCTTCCTCTTGCACGTCTCAAAATGAGGCGTACGCAACTGGTTCTTCAGAGTTCTTGGTGTCAGGCTTTGGATTCCAAGATCATCCCAGTTCCTTCCTGCATGATGGCAGACCTACTATGGTGGTCTTCGACAAGCAATCTTACAGTGGGGGCCTCCTTTCAGGAGCCCTACCCACAAGTGACGATTACCACAGACTCCTCCCTTCTGTGGTGGGGCGTGATGCTGGATCATCTCCAGGTTTTCAATCTATGGATGCTGGAGGTCAGGCACTTTCATATAAATTATTTGGAACTCCTGGCTGTTTTTCTGGCGGTGAAAGCTTTCCACGAACAGTGTGGTCCGCATCCGCACAGACAACTCCGTGTCAATGTTTTATATAAACAAGCAGGGTGGCACCAAATCACCACCTCTTGTGGACCTTGCCATTCAGATTTGGGAATGGGCCATCCAGCACGGCATTGGGCTACTGACGGTAAATATTCCGGGTCAATTGAAGGTGACTGAGGTCTCACTCAGCCGACAGACGGCGGCCAGCTATGAGTGGGAACTGGACAGGGAGGTTCTCTCCACCATCTTTTGACAGTGGGGCACTCCGGAAGTGGACCTTTTTGCGAGTTCTATGAACAGGAAATGTCCTCTTTATGCATCCAGGAACGGTCTCTGGACCTCCTCCCTAGGGGATGCTCTCGAAATTCCGTGGCACAACATGAAGGCCTATGCCTTCCCGCCTCTTCCTCGGTCACTTTGCAAGCTCAGGAATACATTGAATTGCACTCTCCTGTTCATAGCTCCTTGGTGGCCAGCCAGATTCTGGCTCTCAGAACTTCATCATCTGTCGATTTGTCCTCCGATCAGACTGCTGTTGATTCCCAACCTGCTTCACCAGTGCGATCAGCAGATGTGGCAGCCCTCCCCTCAATCATTCAGCTTGGCGCTCTGGTGCCTGAATTGAAAACCTTAGCGCGGTTTAACTTGTCGAAAGACAATATGCGCATTATCCAAGTGGCCAGGAAACCCTCTACAAGGTCTGAGTATAGGAGCAAGTGGCTCAGATTTTGCAACTGGTGTTTAGCTAAGCAGCTGGACCCCAGACATGCTACGATTGACACTGTCCTTGTGTTCATATCTCATCTGGCAGCTTCGGGCATTCATGTCTTGTCTTGTAGGACTTACTTGTCAGCTATTGCCACCTATCTGTCCACTGACCACTGTTCCTTTTCTTTGGCGAATCCAGTCATTTAAAGTACCTTTCATGGAAGGTCGCTTTTCTGATTGCAGTGACTTCGGCAAGGCGAGCAAGCGAACTTCAAGCTTTGTCTGTGGAACATCCGTTCATCACCTTTCATAAAGACAAGGTTGTGCTCCGCACTCATCCTTCTTTCCTTCCTAAAGTAGTGACTGATTTTCATTTGAATCAATCTATCTCATTACCTGTCTTTTTTCCGAACCCGGCTTCAGATGCCGAGTATTACACGATTTAGATGAACTCGGGGGCTCCTCTCAACTCTTTATTACGTTCGGAGACCCGAAAGGGAAACCTGCTTCAAAGGCTACTATCTGCCGATGGATTGCCTCCTGTATTTCAGAAGCGTATACCATTCAGGGCCTTCAACCTCCGAAGGGCATTCGCGCCCATCTTGTATGTGGCAAAGCGGCTGCTGTTGCCTTCCAAAAATATGTTCCCTGGGAAACCATTGCCAAGGCTTCCCCATCAGCCTTTCGTAAGCATTACTGCTTGGACCTGAGCTCCATGGCCAATGCTCAATTCGGCCAGGCTGTTCTTAAAACCTGTTTCAGTAAGGAGTTTCCATCCACCCGTATCACCTGTGAGTGCTTGGGAATCTCCCACACGTATGGAGGAAAGGGGACGGGACGTAGGAGTATAATAAAGTTACTCACTGTAGTGACTACCTTACTCCTAGTCCATTCTCCCCTTTCCTCCATATGCCCACCCGACATCCCCTCTAATAAGTATCCTCTATTATTGCTTAAATTGTCGCAGACTTGGCGATGGAAAAGGACTGAAGGGCGATGCACGGTGCAGAGCTCAGGAGGGCGGGTTTATGGCTGCGTGCAGTACCCTGCATAAGGAGAAAGAGAAGAAAGACAAACATTTTCATTTTTGATGCTTTTTAACAAAAGTGCTCCGGTCCCGTCCCGAAGGACAGAATGTTCCACAAGTATGCAGGAAAGGGGACCATGGACTAGGAGTAAGGTAGTCACTACGGTGAGTAGCTTTGTTAGTCTTATGCAACCACCTAAAGTCAGCAGCCCACTTCTCCACTGAAGCCACGGCCTGGATACAATCCTTCTTGGATAACCAAACTACAAGGGTCTGCTCACCTACTGCATCAGCTGAGCCTACACCCATTACCTGTGGAGTACCACAGGGGTCGTGTGTCTCTCCTACTATGTACAATATTTTCACCAAGCCTCTTTTTGATGACCTCGACAACCTGGGTGTCACTTACACTAATTATGCAGATGACACCCAGATTCTCATCCCCATTACCGGTGACCATGATACTAACTCAACCTTGCTTAACAAAATCTACCTTATCGTCCAAGCATGGATGGACACTCATGGCCTCTGTCTTAATGATGATAAGACAGAGCTCCTTCTCATTGGTTCTACCATTAGACTAAATAAATTAAGCAACCAATTTAACTCATTCAACATTGATGGAAATATCACTAAAGTATCCAAAGAGGTAAAAACCTTGGGGTTCTTTCTAGACTCAACCCTAAACTTGAAAAGACAAGTCAGTGCCACAGCCTCTGCCACTGTTTACACTTGTAAGCTAATCAATGCGTGCAAACCATTCCCCTCGACATGAAGCTGAACTACCCGGGCCAGAGCTTTAATTTTGTCTAAAATTGACTACTGTAACACCCTATATCCAGGGGCGAGTAAACAGAACATCAACAAACTGCAAATCCTGCAAAATAATGCACTAAGAACTGCATTAAACATTCCTAGAACGCAACACATCTCTGATATCAGACTCAGTATTAAATGGCTATCAGTCATGGACAGAATTAATTTCAAATCCTTAACTCTTACCAATAAATGCCTTAACAGCTCAGCTCCTAAATACTTAGCAGATAAATTCTCTAAAAAGACTTCAGAACATCCTACCAGAACCATACACTCACACTGCCTAAGGGTTCCTAGATATAATCTCAAGAAAGCAGGGAGTAATAGCTTTCCTGTCATGGCAGGCAATTTGTGGAACTCTATTCCTGTAGCCTTAAGATCAGAACCATCATTCCACAGCTTTAGATCAAAAAACAAAACGTAGCTCCTCTCTCTTGATCGCTAAGCTGTTTCAAACACCCGCAATGTAATCTTGGAAATATTGAGTGTTGTTATGTAAATTATTTATTGTATCTGTATCAATCTGTTCCTGATTTATATGTAATCATGCAAAATGTGCCCAGGCACCTCTGGTATTTTGTAAATATTGAGTACCGCAATGTAAATTATCTTTTTTTTATGTATCAATATTACCTATGTCTTGATTTATATGCAACCATGCAAAAATCGCCCAGATACCTCCAGGTTAGGCGCGCTATATAAATAAACAGTGCCTGTTACTCAGTAATGAAATCAAGGGCGACAGGTCTTTGACTTCACATTGTTAGCCACTGGAAGATATGTGGCACGCTTTCCGCTTACTGCTTAACAGCACTTCTGAATGCACTTCACGAATGTGCGCGCGCGCGAAGGCACGCATGCTCTGGTTTTATGGTTTGTGGGTAAGGTGGGAGTGGTAAGGGTGCCTTTGATAGTAAATCCACAATGTTAAATATAGCAAACCTGAAAATAAAGAAATCAGTACAATTAGGGGTTGAACAATGAGGAGTGCAGCTAACGACACAGTCCAACAGTTGAAAATGCTGTCATAGAGATGGCCCTTAATCCATACTAAGTTGGTTTGTCGAACAGCGTAACAGCACTTCTGAATGCACTTTCTTCTTTGTCCATGTTATCAGGTATGGATTTACAATGAAGACCATGAGTTGATACTAAGCAATCTTCTGTGCTTGGATATGTCTGAAACTCGCTCCTCTGACCCACCTCGTCTCATGAAGTGCCATGGCTCTGGAGGGTCCCAGCAGTGGATGTTTGGGGTGAGTGTGCCAACTAATAAAACAATGGAATCAATTTTACTGCTCCAACATTGGTGTAGAAGAAACATGTTGTGTAAGTTGATTGGCAAGGGCTCTTAAATACAGATGATCATTAAGGAACTAAATAATGCCTATAGGGTGTTATTGGAAGGGGAGAAGTCTGGTGTTGGCCATGCTCCCAAACATATGTATGGTCTGACTGATGCGCATTGCACAAGGTAAATGCATGTTATTGGAGTCTCACTGTCACTGCATATCCGCCTCCCAAGACCCGTAACATTCAGGCACGGACTGACCTATAGGGCAACAGGGCAATACCCAAAGGGCCAGCCCAACATTCCAGTGTGCACCAGTTTCTTTGGTCACAGACTACCAGTTGTTTGGCCACAGTAGGCCACTTTGGGTTGCAGTACTTGTTTTATCCAATATTACTAAACCCATATGCTTGACAATACACTTTTTGTAATACAATTTACTGATACCTTCAGTAGTACTCACTCTGTCCCAAAAGTAACAAATTGCAATTTGCAATTGATGCACACTTTTTCATAGGTACTAGGAGGGATTTCATGTGCAGGTCTGACCCTAGGAATATGTTCTTTCTGTAGCATGACGCAAAAAACAGACACTACCAATCTGTACTTGTTCTATCTAGTCCTCGTTTTGTTTTAATGTCTATCTCCATATTCATTATATTGAACGTGTCCTTAATTAGACTTGTCCACATAGCCTGTTCCAATGTTTAATTTTACCCACACGTAATTTTATTATTTACTTTATTTTAAAAAATGTATACATTGCTGGTTTCTACTAGCCAGAGGGTCTTGGAGTGCCTTGCAAAGTTCAAAAGGGAGTAGATGAAAAAGAAGTTGGAAAGATTTTAGGGTAGGCAAAGGATAGCAGGAGAGGTGGTCTGCCCAGTTAGGTGTAAACAAATGGGTATGTTTTGCGGTTTTTGCAGATGGTGATGATGGAAGGTGTGCCATGGATCCGGAGGGTAGGTGTTTGTTCCAGTGCTCGTTGGTTGAAGGCTTGTTTTTATGTGCAGTGTTAGCTTACAAAGTGGAATGTGTAGAAGATTTGGTTGGCTTGTCAGTGGGGTTTGTGTGCCTTATGGCGTTCAGTTTGTTGTGGAGGTATGGGATTATGAGTTGGATGACCTTGTATGTGATAAGTTCTTTAACACTGATTTGCTAGTGTATTCAGGTCAGTGGAGCTGTGGGAGAGCTGTGGTGATGTAGGAGTGTTTGGGTAGGTGCACAATGAGTCGTCCTGCTGCATTTGTTATGGCTTGCATGGGGGCTTGTAGAGGACTGGTGCCCGGACTGCTGTATCAAAGTCATCAGAGAGATTTGTGTGCCTGATCTTGCTTAAGGGGTGTTGATTGCATGTTTTGGTGATGGCAGCTATGAAGTGTGGGTGAACGATAGCTGGAATCAATGGTGAAGCTTAGGGACATGACTGGTGCAGTGAGTAATGTGTGGGTTGGAGTGGTGAGTTCTTTGTTTCAGGGTGTGAAGTCAGAGGCTGAGGTATTCCATTTTGGATGGGTTGAGTTTGAGGAACTGGTTGTCTATCCAGGTGATGATGGAGAGATGGGATCTTAGGGTGTGATGTTATTAAGGGGAGGAGATTTGGAAGTATACTTGGGTGTCTTTTGCCTATTGGTCAAAGTAGAGGTTGTGGTTGCTAAGAGTCTGTCTGAGGGATTCAACATATATGTTGAAGAGGAAGGAAGATGGGGTAGATCCTTATGGTACCCCATATTTGACTTTGGAGGGGTTTGATCAATAGGGGAGTATGGAGAAAGGGTTTTCTGTCAGTGAGGAAGGTGGTAAACAGTGGAGAACGGTGCCTGAGAGTGTCCTCCTGTGGGATAGAATGTTTTGGCGGATGGGCTGATTAACAATGGCAAAAACCGCAGGGGATAAGAAGGACTTGAAGTCATGTGTGTCCTTTTGTCAGTGATGTTGTGTAGTCAAAAGAGGACGAGAGCTGAAAAGTAAGACCCATGAGGATTACCTGAGAGCAAAGCCAAGAAACCACTGTGGCCCACAGCCCATTTGGAAAGTGCAAGGTAAGGTAACAGGCATGTTGAGGACATGGGGACAGCAGCTGACGGGTACCAGTCAGTAATTACTAGGAAGGTTGCCGACACAAGTCAAGGGCTTAATATTCCATTTTGGTTGCCGTTATCAGCTATACCAGAAAGTCAATTTGGGGCAGACTAGCATATGCCACAATGGCAAGACCCTAGAGTTGGTATCCAGATGGGAGAGGGGAGAATCCAAACCAGACCAACTCAGCTGGGGTGCGGAATGCCTACCCAATCTTTCTCAGGCAGCGACATCAAAGCCAGGGGGATGCCTAAAGTGGGAGGGAGAGCTGGGCACCTGTTTATTACAGACCCCTGAGAAAACAAGACTTCAAAGAAAGTAAACAAGACCGAAGGCCATCTACCATCCCAAGGCGAATAAGAGACAGACAAGGAGCTACAACTAGGTTCTCGGAGGACCAGATCCCAGCAATACGAAAGAAGTGCCCTGTGAGACTTTTATTTTCCTGAGACTGTCTGTGACTTAGTTTGACGGTATCCTGAAGGGAATCCTCTGGAATCCTGGTTTTTAGGACACCGCCTGGACTTTTTTTGGATCTGGGCACAATGGTCCTTGTAACAGGAAATACTGTCTTGTTTTGCTGCACCTGACACTGTTGATTATCTTATACTGCCCTTATTTTTTGTTGTAACCGCCCTGCTAGGCATTCCTCTCCGTCCCATAATATTCATAAAACCATTAACCTTTTTTTCCAGATCTGTGTGTTATTTGGGCTTCGTGACACCCCTTCATTCATCGCCCATTGCATCCCCCCACTCTTTTTTCTCCTTTTCCCCTGAGATAACCATCAATAACACCTCCCATCGAAGGCCCATCGCGTGTAATTTTACTTCTATACATGGACATTCTTAAACTAACATTGACACTTACATTTTACATCAGTTTTACTGTTAAATGCTCTTGTTTGATAAAAACTGCAAAATCTGAAGGAAAAATGAATGCTCAGCATGGCTTTCTGTAATCTCTTGTTATCTTGCATAGGCTTAGTTCGTGGTCTTAGTCTTCACTCCTTGGATGGGTTCTTTTCCCCTCCAACACCACCTTCTTGTCCGTGCAGTACTCCAATTTTTGGTTTGTATCAAAATTCAGGCACAAAACATGGCCAGGCCTTTAAACTCTTCCAAGAACGGCAACAAGTAGTACTTCAAGTTCACTTGGTGCTTGTTGAAGCAGGCATAGGCTTTTTGATGCATTGTTAAACTTTATTAAGCCATGTCGGATTGCATTATGCCACGGTACAAACTGAGGGCCTGCAGTTTGTGGCCAATTGGCCAGGGTCTCCCTTATGTCTGCCCATTGACATCACATGCAGAGATTTAGCCAACTAAACGCATTTATTTCCACCCCAAAATTACCATATTAGCAGGCACTGGGGAAGGGGTAGTTTGCTAGGTTAGGATTATTTGTTATGCTATTTTGTTTGCAGTGTTATGTTAATGGCAATTTTCAAAGTATAAATGTCTCAAATGTTTTCTCTTCTGCAGTTGCTTTGTTCAAAGCCTTTTGTGAGGGTGTAGAAGGGGACTGACAAGGAGGGGTCATCTTGTAGGCTACAAACATTTATTAAATCAATAAAGCAACCGATCTCTCCCTAATTCTAAAGGGTTTGCTGTGCCACATCCTAGGAAAACTTTGGTGAGTTGTCAGAATGTCCTTCAAAATTAAATGTTCTCTGTCCTCCGTCAGAAACCAATTATTCGAATGGATTGGGCCTCATTACAAGGTTGGCGATCCGGTAATAAAGATACTGGTAAGGGAATACCTGCATCGATTACCAGACCAGTGTATTACGACCCGCGATGGCGGTGCTACCAGCATCTCCAGGGACCCGTTATGAGTGGGTAGCACCAACCCTGAATGGGCGCAGGCACGCGGTAGCCGAGCCAGTAACAACGGCATGCACATTACGAGGTTCACGGACATGCACTTACCGGCCTCCAGATGCTCGTATGAACGGGTACCATGATGCCGTCAACACCGGCATCGCAGGGCAGCCGTTAATAGCAATCTGCTGTGTCCAGACCTGCCACAGGTGCACACAATCAGCACAGGTCGAGGCAATGGAGTCGGGCCCAGCACAAAAGGAGTACACCACATCCCTTCCACGTCCAAAATTGATACCACTACCAGTTGCTAAACAGGAGCTGGAGGACATGCCTGCACCGCTACTCCTAGAGCAGGCATTAAACCAGGGAATGCAGAGGAGGCGCAGGAGGAGAAGGAGGGTGAGACCGGGCCAGCACATACCTCCAGTGCAGGCAGTGGTACCACGCAGGCAGCCACCAATCCCTCACATAAGGGCCAGTCCATTTGACTTAACCCCTGCACCCATCCACACCATGTACCGCCTGGACAGGGACACAATCACCACCATAGTGGACCTCATTCATGATGACCTGGTCAGCCTGATCAAAATCCGCACTGCCATCCCCCCGCCGCTGAAGATAGTGTCTGTGCTCCACTTCCTGGCCACAGGCACCTACCAGCACGCAGTGGGGCAGCTGCATGGCATCTCACAGCCATATTTTTCCTGTGTGCTGAACCAGGTGCTGGATGCACTTCTGAAGCACGCAAAGGCCCACATATCCCTACCACGGACTGCGGAGGAGGTGAATGCCACCAAAATTGCAGCGGTCCTCCAATTACAACCAAGGTGGGCAGAGTTTGTCCTGGGGTTCTTCACAAAGGCAGTCCTCCCAACAAGGCTTTCAAAGGGGCTAAAGTAGGTCCAGAAGTAGGTGCAGATCCTCCTCCTCAAGAGGGGGCTCAACCCCTCCTAAGCAATGACCACCCTCTACAGGTTCTCTCCCATGAATCTCCAGTAGGAGGTCGTATTTCTCACTTTACCCACGCATGGTAGGGGGTCACGTCGGACAAGTGGGAGCTTTCCACTGTGGCGGGGGGCTATTTCATTCAGCTAATACAAATACCAGCCAACCACCCTCCAAGACAAAGATAATCTACACAGGAAAAACAACGCATCCTGTTAGAAGAAGTCAAAGCACTGCTACTAAAGGAAGCCATAAAAATCATCCCGGTGAAACAAGTAAACAATTTATTTAATGTACTTCCTTGTGCCAAAAAAAATCCTAACAATGCGCCCTGTACTAGACCTGCGCCCTGCAAACACCTATGTCAAGCCACAAAATGTCTGCATGACAACGCTACAGGAAGTAATCCCACTGCTAAAGCAGGGGGACTACATGGCAACCTTGCATATGAAAGATGTATACTTTCATATTTCAATGTTCCCAGCGCACAGAAGATTCTTGCTCTTCAAAATAGCAAACCAACACTACCAATTCTCCGTTCCAAGGCTATTCACCAAGGTACTATCGGTAGTGGCAGCGCACCTACGCAGAGAAATCAATCCCAGTGTACCCTTATCTGGATGACTAGCTGATAAAAGGGGAGTCCCCCAAATTTGCAAGCAAAATACCCAAAGAACAATCAATCTTCAGTTCCAATTAGGATTCTCAATCAACGAGAAAAAAATTAGTTCTTGTTCCAAGCAAAACAGTTCTTAGGAGCTGTCATAAAGACAGAAGAGGGTCTAGTCTTTCTGTCAAACGAAAGAGTGCAAAACATACTGCTGCAAATACCTCAGTATCCAGCCGGTCGCCAAATAACCGTACGCAAAGCAATGCGCTTGCTCTGCTTGATGGCTTCATACATTTACCTAGTTCCTCACGCATGATTGCGCATGTGCCCAATACAAGAGTGGTTAGCGAAACAGTGGTCTCAGGAAAGCGGTCAGTGGGACAACTAGTGGTTGGTTCGCTAAGCTTAGTTCAAGCGCTACACTGGTGGACAAAGTAGAATCTGTTAAAGGGAAAATCCTTTCACAACCCTCCAGTGCAAGAAATAGTTACAACAGATGCCTCATTCTCTGGATGGGGAGCCCATTACCTTCAACACACAGCGCATGGCCTGTGGACACAGACCACAGCCCAAAATCACATCAACCTTTTTAGAGCTACTAGCAGTATTCAAGGCTCTACCAGCCTTTCAGGTGCATCTAACAGGCCAAAGAGTGCAAGTCCTCACAGACAGCACCACTGCCATATTTTACATAAGCAAGCATGGAGCCACACACTCTCCAGACGAGCCACAAAAACATGTTCCTAGTATCTCAACACGTTCCAGGGGAACTACATTCTCTAGCAGACTCTCTAAGCCGAGATCCCCTACCCGAAGAACATGAGTGGCAACTCAACAAAAGAATTTTAGACAATATCTTTTCCCTCTAGGCTATTTTCCGTCAGACTTGTTCGCCACAAACCAAAACGCAAAATGCCCAGACTTTGCATCCAGGTTTCCCCAACCCAGTTCCAAGGGGAACGCCCTATGGAGGAGCTGGTCAGGTAAATTATCTTGCGCATTTACATGGACACCGCTCCTCAGCAAAATAGTGCACAAAATGCACAAGGAACAAGTAACTCTAATCCTGTTTGCTGCAATGTGGGTGAGACAACCTTAATTTCTGCATCTGCACAAACTGGCAATGTGCAACTCAATCAAGCTCCCATGCCCAGCCAACATGCTCACCCAACACGGGGGGGACAACGTTACACCCACATCCTCAATCTATGAACTTGGCAGCTTGGCTCCTGAAGTCATAGTTTGGTCATTTAAAACTCCCTCAAAGGTGTATGGAAATCCTCAACGAGGCACGTAAACTTAACACCAGACACTGTTACTTTTACAAATGGAAAAGATTTGTAATATGGTGGCAGTCAAAAAATGTAAACCCTATTGAATGTACTCCATCACACATTCTTCACTACATGCTCCACTTACTAGACTGTGGCTTAGTATTCAACTCCATTAAGGTTCACCTAGCGGCTCTATCCGCCTACACCACTTCACAAAACAAGGTGTCCTGGTGGAAAATCTCTGTTAAGGCTTTCATGGAGGGAGTAAAGAGACATTACTCCCCTTTCCTCCCATTTCCAACCTGCCTCCAGGGTGGGATCTCAATGTGGTACTCCCAAAGGTCATAGGTCCTCCCTTTTGAGCCTGTGCACAAATCCAGTCTTAAACACCCAGCATACAAGACAGCTTTTCTGGTGGCCATCACCTCCATAAGATGAGTCAGTGAGCTACAAGCTTTGTCAGTGCAAGAGCCTTTCTTTGTTATCCACAAAGACAAGTTGGTACTAAGAATACACCCTAGGTTTTCACATAAGTTCATAACCAAGTTTCATGTTAACCGATCCTTTGAATTACCTGCATTCTTTCAAAATCCTTCAAACTCAGCTGAGAAGATACTCCATACACTAGATGTAAGGAGGGTGGTTCTATACTATGTAAACACGACACAACCGCTATGAATAACAAACTGTTTGTCTCCATAGCACCTGGCAGGGAAGGAGATCATGTTTCAAAAAACGCGGTCTCCAGATGGATAGTGAAATGCATACAGCTGTGCTACTCCCTATAAAAAAAAACTCTGCCTTTCACATCAAGAGCTCACTCTACCAGGGGTACAGGTCTTTATGGCAAACGTCCTTCTGGACGCCATTGGCAAAGCAGCTACATGGAGTACCATACATACTTTTACTCAGCATTACTGCATTCTCACACATTCTAAAGCAGATTCACAGGTGGCACATGCGGTGCTAACACATCTATTTGCCGCTGGACCTTCTCACAACCCACCACCTTCTCCAGACACTGCTCTGCTAGTAGATGCATACCATGTGATCTAAGCAGATCCACGAGCCTCAGGAGGGATTAATTACTCATAATCGTATTTCTGAGGTTTGTAGCTGCTTAGATTCACATGCGCCCACCCTTCCTCCCCTGTGTAGTAGAAGGTGCATAGATGTTTTCTGGCTTTATCTACTTGATGAAATCTGTACTTGCGTTACACTTCATGCTACCTCATGTCAGAAACAAAACAATCTGGGGGTTCTCCTGCATGAAGGTCCATGGGTACAGGAGACGTCACACTAGGGATAGTATTACTGGCATGCCCTATCGACGTCCCTTTTTGAGTTTTGAAAACAAAAAATGTAATACTCTGCGGCTACCACTAGATGTCGGTCTATGCATAGCATTTGAATCCAAGCAGATACAAGCATCAGAAATACTAATTATGGTGAGTAATGTATCCCATATGTGTATATATTATATGGGAAATGCAGATGCACGTTTTACAAATGATGCATTAAATGATGAATTCCCAGGTTTACTTTTCACTTCATTATGATAATCTCGCATTTTTTCTACATTCCACATCATCAGGGAAACTGTATTCTCTTTTCAAGTTCTGTTGTATGAAACTGTGGTTTCTTGCTTCAGGTCAGGATAATGGCTTTGGCTGTGTTTTGAAACGCGTATGATCAGTCTCTTGGAAAAGGGCACCTTGAGGAGGTCTTCACATCAGGCAAATACGTGGGTCATCTATGCTTCGCTGCTCAGTCTAGGTCCGTGACTATCATCTTTGGCAGCCGAGTTTCTAAAAATATTTCCAATTTGCTGTCCTATTTTTTTTTTTTCTTTCAGGTATCTCAGAAATCTGTAAGTTACTTCTCTTTGAGCACACTTCTGTGTCATCTTCCCTCGTCTCAGTGGATACGTGTTTTTAATCATATTTGTGACCTGATGTTTGAGTATATTTATAGTGTCCTTTGATTCCAGTACTCTGCCATCTGCTTAAGTGACCATAACAAACACTTTCTTACCATTGGGTGTTGGCAGCATCACTGGTTTCCACACACATATTTGGGCTTTAGGTGAATGCCAGTATTCTCCAATTGCTACCAGAATGTCTGCTTTTTGGACGCCTTCATCATCTGTATGGATTCTGTTTAGTGGGTACCACTCACGTTTTACTTGGCTTGTATGAATTTGTCTGCCTTGGATTTTTGGCTTCACTGGTATTCTTTGTCAATCGCCATCACGTGTAGGTTAATAGTTTTTGGTATTATGATGTGATCCCTGGGAAACTGCAACCAATGCCTTTGCTTTAAAGATATGCAGGGTCAATTACATATGGGTGACAATCTATGACCTTTTTTATTGGGATTTGTTCTTCCCCTGTGAGAAACCTAGGGATATTCTCCCATTTGGCCCCTGAGAATCCTGTATTCGGGTGGCCAGGGCACGGCCATCGCCTTTGGATCCAGACCCGTGGGGTGGACCAGTGCGGGAGGATCATCGGGGTAGGGGAGTCCGGGATCATTCTCGTGAGAATACCCTAGGCGAGACACAGTATCCCCCTCTCACCCGTTATCCACAACCACACAAACCCTCTGTCTTTTTGGGGCATTTTCAAACACAACATCCCTCCACACCCCATTTTCACATGATACTAAGAAGAAGAAGCAACCCGGAGGGGTGAAGATTACCAGTGAAAAAACCACTAAGACACAGAAGACCTACTACAACACTGTGACAGCAGGTTGTCCCCTTAATGAAGTCAGGCAGACCCAACCGTAATCGCACACCTGCTATCCATTAACATCACATAGGTGTATAAAGGGAAGCTGCTGGGAAGAAAAATCAGATGCAGTTGGGAGAGCAAGAGGGAGGCTGCAAGGCTGAGACTGGCAGAAGATCCCTCTTCAAATCCCAAACACCAAAAGCAAGCTGGGAAGATTGTCTGGGGCTGAGAAACCAAGAGACTGGGAGCTGTCGGGTGAATCCGTAGGAGGACAACATGCAGCGACGCTGGCCCAGTGAGAAGGAAAGGCTGCAGTGTGTCACAGGAGCCGTGCCTCCTACATGTTGGATTCAGGCAGCCAGGACCTTACTGTTGAGGTCCGGACAATTGCTTGTTGCCTTGGGACCAGTGCCGACCCCAGGATGTAGAGGGGTAGGTGGTGAGACCCTGACCTCATCCCCACGCCAAAGGACGAGCTGCTGACCTCGCAATGCTGCCCAGTGAGTCTGATCAAAGGAGAGAGTGAGAGAGACTCGCGCGAGCTGTTGGGAAGCGCAGCGCGTGAGCGAAGGCACCAAGTAAAGTGGACAAGTGGTCCAAACCCAAAAAGGAAGGTGAAGTTGGTCCGAGCCTGGCAGAGGGTGATCAGAGGAGAGCTTTTTGTTAAAGTAAGTTTGAGTTGTATTAAAATTGGTCCGACCCCAGCGGAGGGAGATTAATTGAACATTGTGTTAAGAGGATCTGAGCCGGGCTGAGGGGGATCTGGCGTGAACCGTGAATCACCCCCGAGAAAGTGATACCTGAAAGATAATAAGAGCCAAAGTAACAGAGTGACCCTGTGTGAGTCAACACGATATCAGAAGTCTCTGTAAAATGAAAGCAAAGTCCCTGAAGTGAAGGGAAGTGATGAGCACACTGAAAAGCAAACTAAACTAAAAGCCAAAACTGGGAAATCACCAAGTAGAGGAAAAGTTAATAGAATCCCCAAGAAGGCTTGTTTGAAACAGAACTGAATCTAAAGTAAAAGGAATTGATCTTGAGAAATACAAGTACCAGAATGCAGCAGCGTCAGTGGTCATGCATGGGATATAAGCAAAGCCATATGTTTTGACAGTCTCTGACAGTGAAGCAAAGTGAATCTGGAAGTAAGAAGGTCGGGGAAGGATATCCCGTTTCAATTGTGTAAGCCTGAAGGAGTATCGAACTTTAAATATTTTTTTGCACTCCTTGGTATTCTACAAATAAGAGACTTTCAAGGGGAAAGAGACTTTGTCGCAGAAGGCCCAGGTGTTTGCTTTGAACTGTATCCACGTGCAAGAGAAGCCAGAGACTGTGCTAAGCTTGAGTGTACCGCCTTGCTATGTGCTGAAAACGTGGGTAAGGGAGGCCAACGGCCTGAACATCCTGAGATATCAATTTGTGAACACTTCTTTCTTTTTCATAACACTGCTCCCCACACTAATTTGTATTTGGAGGTAAGGATTGGCAATACTTTTATTACTATAGGCCCTTTTATTTTGGCAAGACACCACTTGGACCGCATTATTATTATTTGATAGTCGTAGCTTTCTTCCATCGGTAGATTAGGATTAGATAGGTGTTTATAAAAACCCTTTTTGAAGTTCAATAAGCATGCTTGAACTGTGGTCACTCGTGTCTGTCTTACTATTGATGCCATGCCTTTCTTTCAGCTGCAACCTCGCACTTAAAACTTCATAACATACTGCTCTTCTCTTTTTACAAACCCATCTGCACAAAGGTCTAAGGAAGTCAAGGCACAAATAGTTTAGCTTACGAAATCAGTACTAAACTGCCCTCTTGCATGGGTGCCAGTATGTATTGCACTTCCTTCCATATAATGCCTGCATTTCTTTGGCTTGCTCTGGTTGTCATCACTCTTTTTTTCCTCACCAGTTGGGACCCCAGTTGTATAAGGGAATACCCCTGACCACTTATAGAAGATGCAGAAATACCCATGTGCACCAATTTCAGCATCCTATTACCACTGCAAACAGGAGAATGAAGCAATAACCCATTACTTTCAGAGAAAGGGGCATGCCAGGAAACCTCTTGCCTATTTTCAGAAGCAGTGTGTCCCCAAGAACCGTGATTCATGTTTAAGATTCCTGAACTGCTCTGGTCAGCATCTCAAGATGTGCTGCTAAATGCTGCCACTTACCAAGATCTCTGTTCACGTCTCGGTGCACATTCATTTTCAGACCTCTTCCAACAAGAAAGCCCTGATTGACTGCACCAGATCTCAGAGGTTGGCACGCACTCCGCTGGTGGCACATGTCACTTATCTTATCTTGTCCCCAGGAGTTTGCTTCTGGTCAGCCTCCTTGTGGCCCTCATCTGCATTCTTCCTCCCATGTATGAGTCAGCGTGGGAGTGGCACCTTTTCCAACTTCTTATTTTCAGAATTTCTCTGGAAGATTTGGGCAGTGGTGAGTGCTGGATTGCTTCCTCTACATCGTATTTCCAGGCACATCGTAAGTATTAGTCTTGATTCCTATAATATTAATGCTGGTCTAGTAGAGCTCCGTTCCATGCATATGACCTTGACCATAGTACTACACCCTTTAACTGCTCAGACATCTTGTGTTGACGTGCCCTGTCTGGTTCGAGGGACCACCAACGGTATGGCTCAGGGAGCCAGGTGCCACACCAAGCCAGTGGATGTTGGGCCTTCGGGGTGGGATGGTGGATGATCCCCTGATCACCCTCCCTCGGTCCCCATCACAATGTCTGGACTCACGACTCACAACGAGTGCTCTAGGGCAGGACTGTCCTGGCAGCCTTGACTAAGCAAACACCCAACGTAGTGTGTCAAGGCAATTCGATTAAGACTGTGCAGGATAAATATGAGTCCCATCCCTGTCTGAGAGTCTGAAACTCTCTGTAGGCAGGACCATACCCTGATAACTAGAACAAAATACCCCCCATTATTCAGAGCTAGTTTAATTCATTCATGGATAATATTTGTTATGATACTGTCTAAAGTAAAACAGTGGTATCTGTACACTTATTTCAGCGCTCTAACATGACGCTCTGGGAGCATGTGATACAAGGTTGCAAGTCTGCAGGATGTTCCTTGACCTCCAGTGTGGAGCAGAGGAGGTGATGACATCCGGGGCCTGAAGTGATGGAGATGAAGAGGCGGTAGAAACATCAGATGGTGAAGCTGGTACAGAAGAGGTGAAGGTGATGTTGAGTGGAGAGGTGCAGAGTAACAGAAGTCCTAGGCTGACAGGACAGGACAGGAAGGTTCTGGTGGGCCAGGTCAGCCCTAAGCAAGACCAGATGGTAGGAGGAGGAACCAGACTGTGCCAAGAAGAAGACCACAGAGGCAAAGGGATAAGGAAAAAAAACGGAGCTGCTGCTCTGTTCTTTGTGCTCTGTTGTACACTTGTAACCTACTATTTTTAGCCTGTTCTGCGTTTGTGTATCCCCTGTGTTTGCCTTCTCCCTCCCCCTGTCCATCGTTTCCCCTCCCTGTGCACCCTGGTTGCATAAGCCTTGTGAAGTGTCCCTCTCGCCTGCCTTCGCCCCCCCCCCCCTCCTGCTCCCCAAACCCACTATGGTGCTCTCTATTTCCCCCATCTTCCCTTCTCATCTCACCAAGTCTGAAAGAAAGATGCTTAAGAAGGACATACTGGTGGCCAACCCAGGCCTTCCCATCGCTGACACCTATATTAGTGCTTCCTCCAGAGAGACTCACCGACATCCTCTTTGTTGTTCCTTCCGTTACCGTAGATTTCTTCGAATACCATTTCACCTAATGAGACTTCACGAATCCATATCACCGAAGATGGTAGTTGAAATGTATAATGCATAATAGGTGCAGTGTGCGGTAAGGCTATCAGTTAGGGTAGGGAGCAGTGAGGGGAACTTGCGGGGGGTCTCGCCCCCATAAAAAAATGTAGAAAAAGTTGATTTTCTTCCTTCTTTTTCGGTGAAATGGATTAGGTGAAATCTCCATCGGGTGAAATATTTTCGAAGAAATCACATACATCCTGTTACTTCACCCGACCTATGGACACTTCATATGGTCACTCTTCCCTCTCCTTAATACTCCTCACCCATTAATGGTGGCACTCGATGGGAGGTCCTCTTAGCCTCCTTCCATTCTTCCAGAGTCATCATTAATGTCTTTCTCAATGGTACCATCCTGGTACAGGGCCCTCAGCCCAACCTCCTACTATTTGACAGACGCTTCCCTCGCCTCATCAACGTTCTTCCTTCTGCTACTGCAGAAACCTCTTCTCTGGCTCCTCTTCCACCTCCTTCCTCCACCCCTGCTCCTAGGCCTTCTACCTCCTGAGCTTCCTTGCCTACTGCCTCTCTCCTGGTTCCTATGCCACCCTCTGCCTCCAGCTCTCTGGCTCCCTTGCCAGCTGCCTCTCCCCTGGCTCCCTTGCCACCCTCGGTCTCCACCTCCCTGGCTCCCTTGCAAGCTGCCTCACTCCTGGCTACCTTGCCTTCTTTGACCGCCACCTCCCTGACTTCTTCGCCAGCACGACGACCTTGGCTCCTCTGCCTCCTCCTCTCTCTACCTCTCAGGCTCCTCTGCCACTTCAGTTGGGGACCCCTGTCCTCTGTTCTCCTCCCAGGAATGTCTTTCAAATATGTTATGTTATGTTATGTTACCTGAACTTGTAAAGCGCACGGTCGCCCTAGGGCATCATGGCGCTGGTGAGGAAGCTATCAAACAGGAAGCACAGTAATAGTCAGAGAGCTAAAATAAAGTAGTTTTCAGGGCTTTCCTGAAAGCCAGATGGTTGGAGATAGACTTGAGTGGCAGTGGGAGGGTGTTCCAAAGCCTTGCCGCAGCAATGGAAAAGGCTCTGCCACCGAGTCTTTCCCGGTTATACTTAGGAACCACCAAGAGATTGGTGTTCAGGGAACGAAGGTTGCGTTCCGGGATATAACGGACAAATTTGGTTTGAAGAAACTCAGCACCTAGGCCCTGGATTGCTCGGTGGACAATACACAGTGACTTGAACTTAACTCGCTGGGCCACTGGGAGCCAGTGGAGTTGACGAAGCACTGGCGATATATGAGCTCCATAGGGGGAACCTGTGGCTAGTCTAGCTGCCAGGTTCTGTATACGTTGGAGACGTTGGAGAAGGCCCGTCGGCTGAGCGAGGTATAAGGAATTACAATAGTCCAACCGTGAGAGGACTAATGCAGCTACCACCGGAGGGCGCATAGCCTCTGGGATCATAGGAAGGACCCTCTTAAGTACCCTAATCTGGTGGTGGGCGGATTGGCAGACCGTAGAGACCTGATTTGTCATGGACAGGGAGGTGGAAAGAATGACTCCTAAGTTTTTTACTTTGTCCACTGGACAGGGCAAGGGGCCCAGTGAGGTAGGCCAAAAAGCAGGGGTCCATAGTGACGGGCAGGGAGGGCAACCCACCAACATCACCTCAGTCTTGTCGCCATTAAGCTTGAGCCAATTTTGGTCCATCCAGACACCGACTGATGTCAAGCAGTCATGAAGAGAAGCTGAGACCTTGATATGATCCTGATCCAAACGGATCAGGATTTGGGTATCATCCGCGTAGGAATAACAATTAAGTCCATACGAGCGGATAAGGCAGACCAGCGCCCATATGTAGATATTGAATAGGATAGGAGAGAGAGAGGATCCCTGGGGGACACCACAGGTGAGGGCACAAGGGACAGAGAGAAAAGGGGGCATAGCAAGGGTCTGAGTGCGGTCTGCAAGAAAAGAGGTGAACCAAGCCAGGACTGATCCAGAGATCCCGATTTGTGCTAGACGTGAGAGAAGAATAGGATGGTCCACCGTATCAAATGCGGCGGACAGATCCAGCAGAATCAAAGCTCCAACACCACCTGCGTCCGCGAGTCTGGACATGTCATCTTGCACTGAGACAAGCACACTATCTGTACCTCTTCCTGGCCTAAAACCTGCCTGGGCAGGATTAAAGATCTTAGAAGATTCCAGAAAGGAGGAGAGAAGGGGCGTGACCAGAGATTCCAAGAGTTTAGACAAGAACGGGAGCAGGGATATGGGGCGAAAATTAGAGGGGATAGTAGGATCAAGAGACGGCTTCTTAAGCAGGGGAATAACCCTAGCAGATTTAAGTTCCGGCGGAACCAGACCAGACTGGCATGAATTGTTTATAGCCGCTGTGACGTCAAACAGAATGTCTGGGGCAATAGTCTTCATCATACTTGCCGGAATAGCATCCTCTGGAGAAGAGGATTTAATTTTAAGAATCGCTGCTAGAACCTCTGCCTCAGTGAATAGAGGAAAGGTGGACCAGCTGGCAGGGGGGTCAGTGAGGGTGAGTGGCACAAGGTTAGTAGTGCCGGAAGATTGCATAGCGAGAGATTTGGCGATGTTAGATCGTATCACATCGATTTTCGTAATAAAAAACGATGCTAGGTCATTGCATAGCTTTTGCGATGGTTTAACCATCGAGGTAAGGGGTTCAGAGGAGGAGAGTGATTGAACAATAGAAAATAGTGTTTTAGGTTTACATAGAGCACTTTCAATTTGTTGGGCGAAAAAAGTGGCTTTAGCCAGCTTGACATTGGCTAGGTAAGTGGAAAGGCTGAGCTTGTACAAGTCTTTAAGCAAAGGGTCGTAACTAGCTCGCCATTTGCGTTCGGCTTGTCTAAGTAGCAGGCGGGCGTTTTTTAGCTGATCAGTAAACCAGGGCTGAGAGAGTAATCTCCGACTCTGGGTAAGTTTAGGTGGAGCGAGAACATTGGCGGCAAATAGCAGCGATGTTGAGAGCGTGGATAGAGATACAGGTCCCAAGGAGGTGCACTTAGAGACGATACAGGCCTCAAGTACCTTGGGATCAACTGACCGCCAGGAGCGGAGTAACGTCTTGGGAGGGAGAGCTTTACAGACAGGAGTGACTAGAATAAACGGGCATGAAATCAGATGGTGATCAGACCAAGTCACTGGCTCAATAAGGCCAGGGCCGAGTAGAGCATCGTTGGCAAATACCATGTCTAGAGTATTTCCATGCAGGTGGGTGGGTGCTTGGATCAAAGAACAGAAATGAAGATCAGAGAGGCTATCCAAAAGCAAGTTTAGTTCATCTGATCTTGGGGGGTTAAAATGCAGATTAAAATCACCTAATACCACGAGATTGGTATGCTGCAGGTTTAGGGCGGCAATAAGGTCAGCTAAGTCCTTTCCAAAAGTTCCCATAGGGCCTGGGGGGCGCTAGATAAGCAGAAGGTGGATGACACATAATGTCGATAACACACATCGACAAAGGAGGGCTTCCATATTAAGTGTATGTGAGCAAGGTATCTGGCTAACCGTGTACTTGTCTCTAAAAATAACTGCAATGCCTCCACCGCGCTTGGGGGGCGGGCGGTCATAGTGGATGATACGGTAATTGGGGGGGAGGGCTTGCACTACCGTAGGTGCCGAGCTCGGTGTCAGCCAAGTTTCGGTTAGGCATAAGAAGGCTGGTTGCCTATTTGTTAACAGGTCCCAGATTTCACCCGAATGAGCGGGAAGGGACCTTGTGTTAAGCAGGCACAGAGTGGGGGAATCCAGCGTGGGCTCAATGCTATGAGTACTTCCGGTGGGGGAGGGGGTGGGTGAGGCTGTGTTGAGGTTCCAGCCAACTGGCCACCTGGTGTTGGGGTGAGCCAAGGAAATTAGAAAATTTCTATCTAAGTAGCCCTTCCAGCACGTCCCCGCACGGACGGGCACAGACGGGCTTGCCTTAAGCGCGCCTTCAGGGCGCTGGCGGCGCGCCCGCTGCGCCCGCCCGCTGCGCCCGCCCGCTGCGCGGGCGGCCGATCCAGCACATAAGTGCCTGGAGCGGGATGGAAACGAGGCGGGAGGCGGAGGCTGAGCCCAGGGCAAAGAAAGAGGACTGGAAAGTCGTCTGAGCCCAGGGGATTCCCCTCAGCACCACCGGAAGAATAAGCAGTCACTCGGAGCCTTCAATCGTTCAATAGCTTCATTCATCCAGGCATGTTAAAACACACTACTGCACAAATATGGCAACCTGTTCCACATCGCTACTCTCAACTCTCGCTCTGCTGTCAAACACTCCTCTGACATCTGTCACCGCCTTGAACTTATGGATGTAGATGTTCTCGCTCTTCCCGAGACATGGTTTAAGGACAGCTCTATCATGAGTTTTGACACACTCCTCCCTGTGGGCAACAAGATCCTCTCCAAGCCCAGTCCCAACAGGCCCGGAGGCGGAGTAGCCCTGATCTTTCCTGTGTGGATTCCATCATCCCCACTCAAACCTACTCCTCCTTTGAATGTCTGGTCTGCAGGCTCTCTATTCTATTTCTCTAGGCTCCTCTGTGAACTTGGTCACTTTCTGTGGGCCACCTAGACAGGCCACCCTCTTCCTCTCTGAATGGGCTGACCTCACTTCTTCTCTCCTTTCCTCTACCTCCCAGCTTCTCCTCCTTGGGGATCTCAACATCCACCTGGACTCTCCTGACTCCTCTGGGCTTTTCCGCAACCTCTGCAACTCTCCCTGTCTATTCTACCCTCTGGTCCGACCCACTTTGCCAGACACACCTTGGATGCTCTCATCTCTTCAGACATCCCCCTCTCTAACCTTCTCCCTACTCCTCTCTCCTGAACTGACCACTTTCTTCTCTCGTCTCACTTGAAGCTTTCTGGCCCGTTGGCTCTTGCCCTCCAAGCAGTGCCACCTTCTTTTGTGGTCATTAGACCCATGAAGTGAGTGTCAGTTGCACAGTTTGCCTCCACTTACTCTCCTCTACCTACTCCTGCCGCTGACTCCCGTCCTGGCATAGCCCTTTCCAACTGTTAGGCAGAAACCTCTGCAGTTCCCTCTGGGACCACTGCAAAAGATTTAGGACTACAGGTGTTTGGCAGTAAACCCACTTGGTAGCAGTCTGTACCACACAGATTCACTCGGTAGCTGTGGCTGAGCAGTCGGACTTCCCTCAAGAAGAGTTAGGCAGTATACAGAGTATTCACAATAGGTCAAGAGAACACGATAGAACAAGTAAACACTGACCAGGGCTTGGTGTAAAAGAGATATGGGATACATTACTCACCGTAATCGTATTTCTGATGCTTGTATCTGCTTAGATTCACATGCTGTGCATAGGCCGACATCTAGTGGAAGCTGCAGAGTATTACAGTTTGTTTTTCGAAACTCGAAAACGTAGATGGCACTCTAATAATTTGTTTTAAAAAAAGGGAGAGAAAAGCAGAGAATAAATTGAAACAGATCCCAACACTTTTTCACGAACACAACAAGAGAGGAGGGCAAAGTAACACTGTGAATTCAGAGTCAGTAGGCCGGATCCGCTTTAAGAGGATCAAAACGAAATGTGTCCAAGGTCACACTGTTGCAGTGCACAAAAGTCTTGAAAAGGTTCAAAAAGAGTTGGACCAAAGAAAGGGACCAGTTAGAGGGTCAAGGCGGCCAGCCCAGTCCAGAAGGTTAAGGGGTTATTATTACCTTGTAGCAATCTTTAGAAAGGGAGGCTTGGCGGACATGGTACCTTTAAAGTGGTGAGAATACTCCAGCGGGGGCAGTTGTTCCTGGCAGCGGATGCAAGTCGGTGCTTCGTCCGGGGGAAGAGAGGATCTCGTCGGGGAGGAAGACAGGAGTCCGTTGCACTGCCAGGGAAGAAACCAGCCGCGGATTTTCGCAGGTACAAGGCGCGGTCCGTTGATTCGCGGTTCAGTGGTAAGTGGCTATCCGGCCGCCGGGGTGCTTGGCACGGGCAGTTCGACCACAAACCGGTCTGGGGTGCGAAGAAAGAAGGTAAACTGGTTGTGCCCACCAGTCAGGGGAAGAAGCCTCTCCAGCCGGGAGATCTTCTCGGTCGTCGGGAAGTGGTGAGTCGGTTCTGCAGGGCTCCACCGGTGGTGTCGTCGTGGTAGGTCGGCTCAGCTTCTCCCTCGTCGGATTCTCAGGTCCTGTGGCGTCTTATGAAGTTCCAGTCCCCAAAGCCCTGCTTTTATGCAGCATACCCCCATTCACTCAGCCTAGCTGTCAATCAAACATGCTAAGTGGTGAGCCGGCCGGCTCACCACTTGGGCCAATCACACAAGAGTGCGACTTGAGTTACCAAGGTAACTCAGTCCAGGATGCCTAAACCCCCTCCCACACCCCCTGTGGTACCCAGACAGAGTGGCACCACTTTTTTGGAGGCTTCTGTGGAGAAGCCCGCCAAAAAGTGGAACAAAGGGCTCGACTTGGGTTGGAGTCACAGAAGAGAACACAAACGCCATTTTAGAATCGAGTCCTGGCAAAAAATACCAACCGGCGAATTCATATTAAATAAATAAACCGGCGGTATGTTCGAGGCTATGAGAATTAAATAATTAAAGTTGGTAGCCTCGAACAATGGGAAAATCCCATAGGGAAATATTTGCGGTCGAATATAAAAAGTAGTTTCCACTGCCACCAGCCAAAACTCGATCAGGGGGGATGGAGACCTGCCCCCTCGACTAACAGACCCCATGGCAATCGAATTGCCCCGACCAGTACGTCCACAATATGATGGTTTGTACTGGTTTCTGTTAATAATTTGGGACTAGTAAAGCCAATGGTGACACCCCTGTGTTACTGCACGGAGGGTGCTGTGTAACACACATCGTAAAAACACATGAGACCCTATGGAGTAAAGGACCCCATAGCCCATAAAACACATTAACAGTCAAAGGAACACCATAAATCGTGTCCAAGAGTGGGAGAAAAAGGAGTCTCACTCTTGGCAGGAGAAAAAACAAACTCCAGAAATCCAGCAAAGCTGCTGGGGGACTCACTAGGTTAGGAAATTCAGCCTAAAGAGAGAATTAACACCAACCTTCACCTTTCTATCGCTAACACTCGTGACATCCTTGCCCCTGTCATGAAGATTCATATGAGAGAGAAATTAATTTTATTCGGACTGTGCGTCCATTAACACAGTAATACAACAATACAAAAAATTATCAACAAACATAATATTAGATTCCTTTTTTCCATAAAATATTTGACACTTTAAAAATGTCCTTAATAAATTTGGCAGCATCCGATAAAAATGTTACATCGTTGGTATTCATAAAAAAGTTAATTGCCCCTGAGCAAGTTCTTATATTATTCTGATTAAAATGTTGCCCCAGCCATCGTTTCCTCATATGAATTGTAAACCTACAAACTGTTAAAAAATGAATCAGATCCCCCATTCGACCCAGACCACAGGGACAGGTTTCCTCTAACCTCAACCATGCTTGCAATGGTAATACATGTATTTGTGTGATAAGTTTCTGCCTACGGCTGTTAGGAGAGTTTATTCCTACTATTGTTGGTGAGGATTTTGGAAACATCGAGACAAGGTCGTAAAACCTTAAGGATGGGAGTATAATCGCTCTCTCTAAAGAGGCACCCACTTCCAACTCGGCTTCACTTTTTTTAAGACTGGATTTGCGGCTGACTTTTGAATGCACTGCCTGTCCCTCCTCTGCTCTGATTTTCCACCCAGACATTAAGTTCTGCCCTCACGAGAGCCAGTTTTCACAGACTTTTCTGAGTTCCAGCAGTGCCGCCAGTAAATTTGGGTTAGAAAAGGAGCCATGTAGACATTTTAAAAAATAGGCAAGAAAGAAATGTTCTGCTTAAAGGGAGATATTTATCACACACAGTTCAAAGCGAACGGCATATGCAGTGGAGTTAGGAGGTAGACTTATTAATTAACCTGTGGAGGCCCTAGTTTTGCACCATCGCCAATCTCCTGCAAGGCGTAGCACCCCACACGTCCACCCGTAGAGCAGCCCAGTTAATCTTGGACTGCTTTACCTGCGGACATTTGTCCAGGCGTTTCGCTCCAAATTGCTTGTAGAAGCGCATATGTCCGCTGAAGGCGACATGAGCTTGTTTAGAGATTATGCTTATATGATTTCTCCACGACCCATTGTAGGTAAATAGCAAGTCTAGGTATTTGCACTTGTTCACATCCTCTAGAGCTTTGCATTTGTTTGACCATCTAGGGGTGTAATTCATTTTTTCCCCAAACACCAGAATCTTAGATTTTGCAAGGTTTAGTGACAGCCCCTAGTTGTTACAGCAGCACTGTGTCATCCGCATACAGTAATGTGCTTACCTGGACCCCATTAAGAGAGGGTGGAGTAAGAGATGTTTGTGTGGCCGTAGGATTACAATCACATAAAAATAGAGAGAATAGAAGGGGAGCAAGTGGGCAACCTTGTTTCACCCCATTGTTGCGGCTAAATTTTGTTGCAGGACCCTGCTGCGGGGTCCCACAGGATTTCTTCAAAATGGGAGGCCCAGCGTTCTGGATCAATTGCGCCTGCCACTTTTGTTTTAACACCTGCGAACCCCTTCGACACGAGACCCCAGAATTTTTTGGATTGATTATCTTTCACTGACTTGTCCGGCAAATCCCACTGGGCCTCGACAAACAGGATTTTCTTCCTCTTAAACAATTTCCTATATGACTTCTTCAGGTGAAAGAGGTGGCCTGTTGTTGACTTCTGTGTACGAGAAGCTACGTGGATTGCCCGCTTCATCTGTCTGCATTCGCTGTTGAACCAGGGGGCGTCTGCCCTCACTGGCCGTGTGACGCGATGCAGCGCTACGGTGGTGGGCACAACTAATTTTCTAATTCGCAGCTGAATACAAACAAACAGGTTAATCACCTTGGCATGCAACAAGGCCTTCAATAACTTGTTCTGGATTTTAGCGATATCCTCATCTGCTAGCACTTTTGAGAACCTCTGTTCTCGAGATCTTTTTCATGGGACAAATCCGCTTTAAAGACCCCTCCAATTTTGGTGGCTCGCCTGCGTCCCTCTCAAGCAGCCAATGTAAAACCGTAGAGTTATGATCGCTTTCTGGGAAAGCGCAGATTTTAAAGTCTGCGACTTTCTTAAATGAGAAGCAATTCACAAGCCCTTAGTCAGTGATTGAAGGTCTGTTCCCAGCTAAGAAAGATGGAATCACCATTGGTCCTGCCATTTAGTTGAAAAAAAAGGTATTTAGTCATGAACAGATCTATCAAACCGCCCATAGCGAAGCATTTCACTTATAGTTTTCCTTGGAATTCCACAACACTCATCCAGCCGCAACTTGTCTTGAGGAGTCACAGGTTTTGGGCCTAGCTTAGCATTAAGATCTCCCAGAAATAATATGTTGTTCAGTTTAGAATGCTGTAAAGCAACGGGTAAAAGGAATTCTTCATTAAGACTAGATATTTGCTTATACTTTGGGGGTATATACACATTAATTACTGTCCTATTGGGCTCCCCTGGTAATTTTTTGCCCCATATAGAGAATGCCAATAAGGCAGAGCTAGCCAAAGCCTGAGTCACTAATGTGAGTAATATGGCTGTTTTACCATAATTACCAGCCCAGACCTCAGTCTGCCCTTTTTAGATGGCGTGGGATCAACAGCATGTATTGCAAAGTTTGGAAAACACTCCACTAGACAGGAGGTGTCCACTAACCAGGTTTCCTGGAAACAAGCCACGTCAGCCGTACTTATCCACTCCACCCAATCTATATTGGATACTTTACTCCTAAAACCAGCCATATTCCATCTTATTATTTTAATGTGGTGGCCACACAGACCATCTTGAATGGCGGCCAATGTGGCCCCGCGATTGCCACCGTTAAACGCTCTTTGGCAGAACGCAGGACTCCCATTGGTACACCATTTCACATGCTTGTTTCAACAGAAAGGGCTTAATTGACAGACCCTTTACAGGTGGAATGTTGGATGGAGCACTTGGGACAGAGCTGCTTCCAGTCGAGGCTGCTGTGAACACTACATCCCCAGAATTCACACAGGTACGGAGACATCTTGGTGCATTGTTAAGTTCCACCCAGTGGTCGTGGAGTGGGCAGTTGGAAAACTTGGAATCTGTGTACACTTGTATGCCTCTGAGCAGTATAGTCCTGACAATTCAAAACACAACCTCTAAATATTGATTTGCAAAACTAAAGCAGACGTTACACCTCTTATCCCACAAAATATGCAATCAGACAATATACGGCAGGCTGTAAATAAACTGAAAGTGAGGTAATCAACCCCAAGGAGCCTTGACAGAGCAGTCAGTAGAAAATGTTTATATGAGTTCTTGTTGCAGTGAGTTCTCCCCTTCAAAGTACAGATTGAGTGCAGGTTCCGCCAGCCTGCAAGTTGATTGGCGGCTCGAGTGTTAGGATGAGGTTCGGTTCCCGGCTGCAGCAAATAGTCCCAGTCTGCTTGGACATAACTCCTCTGCCAGCTTACCGACTGGGTGAAAGCACAGACCTGGAGTGGACAGATGACAGACCCATAGAGCCAATGCTAGCGTTTGATCCATTAACAGGGTTTGCTTGCACAGTTGCGGCAGGCGATAAGTGATGCACTCTTGAATTTGTCTCAGTTGGCAGTAAGGGGTATGAGAGAGACGGGGCTCTTGGCTAGATTCAGTTTACCATGCCTTTCCCACCACAAGGCGGGCCTCTGTGCCTCAAGGTCGAGGGGCTTGTCCAACAGAGGACCCAAATACTGATAGCCCGGAAGGCATGAAATTTCCAGAGGTAGTCTGAACCTACAGGATTTCTTCGCTAACTGCGGAAGCTTATCCTCCCCGACTCCTTGTCCTTAAGTCAGAGCACTGTCACTTAGGGGTTCCTGAAATACCAATGTTGATGTAGTTGAAACAATGACCTCCAGTGGGGGGCTTCCGATCCACTGACCGTTTTGACAGCTTTCTGCAAATAAGCAGTCGCTGGAGTACTTCAGTGCCTCTAAAGTCGTACTACTCACTCGAAGACTGTCTGTTGGTTTAGTTTGCTGATTTGCATAGAGGACTGAATGACCCAGCTCGACAGCAACTACAGCACCTGGTGACTGAGAGCAGAAAGTTGCTTGCCCCTTCAACCGCCCATGCTCACGCTCGTAGGCCTGCCCATGCTCACACTCATAGGCGAATTCGCTGTTGTGTTGTCGCGTGCCCTCCTGATGCTGTTCCTACACCTGTTGTTCTTCAGAGTCAGAAGCAACTATGACAGGCTCATCGGGCTCTAGGCTGACTCACTGAATGGAGGCTTGAGTAGTTGAAGTGCCATGGAATAAGTTCCAAGCAGGCGGCTGTACTGTATTAATGGAGCAGGTGGTGTATCAGACGCAAGGCCCATCCCGGCGGGGGGAGGCACAGTGTCATTCATCCATCACAAGCTACATAGAGCCCACCTGATAGTGGATTGAGTACATTTACTGGGCTTTGAGGATTTTAGACAGGCATTGAGTGGGCGAGTTTGTTGTTTCCTTTTGTAATTCCTTGTGCATTCCCAGAGGGAGGTCCAGCCCACTTTATTTTGGGGACCATGACCATAGCCCACAACAATACTGCACACACGAGACAGCGTAGGTACACACGTTTGTTTGTTTGTTTGTTTGTTTGTTTGTTTGGTAGAAGGGCGCTTAAGGAATCGGTTACAGGCATAAGATAAGCATTTGCAGTTACAGAGTACATCAAATTACAAAAAGAGTTTTACATAGTACAGCAATTTACATATAATATTACAGTGTGTTTATTTGTATGCTAGAAGTCTAGCATTCTTCTCCTTACTTGTGTACAGCCTGTGTCACACCTGCAAAGGCTTCTATGGCGTTATAGCTTCTCTCCAGTAAACTCAGGTCTCATCACATCTAAATCAAATTGTAAGAAGTACACGCTTTTTCCCAGATCGGGAGCACTGGCCAATCCTACGGTGGTTGCAGGAGGAGGCAGAGTGAACAGGTGGAAAGGAGGTGGTGGGGTAGTAGCAGCGAGAGACGGAAACAGGTAGTTTTTCCCTTACCACTGACCCTGCTTTAGTTTCAATGAACGTGTGACAGCCGTTTTTTCGTACAGACCTAAAGTGTATGGATGACAGACCGACGCTTTCTCTGCGCTGCAGGTCAGATTACCCCCGCCAGAGTCCTGGAAGCGGGAATAGGAACGCCAAAGTTCTGGGAGAACGGCTGGGAAGGCTAGAGGAGCGGACCCTCATGCGTGTCAAGCCGCACTGCTAGGATGTTAAGTGCAAATTTTGGTACAACTCTGATCTGGTGGCCCTGAACCGCAAGTGCAGAGCAGCTGAATGGAAATGGGGAGCTCCAGGTACACCCTCTGACAAACTGACCTGCCGCCTACTCCAAAGGCAATATAGACTCTCCATCCTCTCTAAAAAAGAGGGTCTATATTCAAGCCTGCATCTCTGCGGCTGCAAACACAGCCAAATTGTTTAAAATCTGCAAGGAGCTGGCCAATCCTATGGCAGTGTCTTCCTCCACTACACCCACCTAGGCCCTCTGCCTGGCCCTGGCCTCTCATTTCACCTCTAAAACTCAGGACATCCTGTCCACAATCTTATCTGCTCCCCTCCCACCCTCTACCTCTCTCAGGCCTTCCTCGGCCGCCCCCTCTCCTCTCCTTCTCTCCTTTCACACCTCATGAGGTTTCCAGACAAGTCCGGTTTATGAAAGTCTCATCCAAACGGGAGTCCCCATTCTCCTCCAGATCCATTAAGGACAACATAGGCTTTCTCGCTCCAGCCTTGGACTCTCTTGCTCCAGCCTTGGCCCATCTCTGCAACCACTCTTTCGCCACTGGAGTTTTCCTCCCCTCCTCTAAAGCACTCCCTTGTGCACCCCCTTCTAAAAAAAGACTTCTGCCGACCCTTCCATTCTGGCAAACTATCGCCTGTTCTCTAGCATTCCTTTCCTGGGCAAACACCTAGAGAAATTGGTTATCTCCCAGCTTAGCCTCCACACCGAAGCTATTGGTTATCTCCATAACATCAGTCTGGCTTCAGAGCAGCCAGAGGCACGGAACTGCTCTCCTGAACACCCGTGAAGATTGGCCCCCTAACCTTGACTCTAACTCACTCTGTCCTCATTCTCAATGACATTTTCTCTGCGTTTGACACAGTGAACCACAACATCCTGATCACTTGTCTCTGAGATACCCTGGGCATCACGGATCAGGCTCTGGCGTGGCTATCCTCTTTCCTCTTGGACCAAACTTCCCAGGTTGAACTTGGGTCCTTCCTCTCCTCCATCACACTCTCCACATGTGGTGTTCCCCAGGGCTCTATCCTCTTCCCCCTGATTTTGCAGGTCTATCTGGTCCCCTTGGCCCATCCTCGGCCCTCCTGATCTCTACCTTTTCCTCTAACTTTCGGTGCTATGCGGACGCCACGCAGCTCTCTTTGAGGCTACCCTCCGCCTCCTCCTTCTGGCTCATCCCTGACTGTCTTTCAGCTATTCAGGCATGGTGCGCCACTATTGATCTCTGCCTTAATGCTAGTAAAACAAGATCCTTCTCGTTGGGACAGCTGCTCCGGCTTTCCCCCTCTCACTCTGGCCGGTCTCCCTTGGCCCTGTGTTCTCACCCTCCTGTGAGGCATAAAACCTCAGGGTTATCTTCGACTCCACTCTTTCCTTCTCTCCATCAGAGGTATTGTTCCTTTTGTAACCTTCCCCCAGAAGCTCACTGTCTCCAGAGCACTGAATCTCTCTAGGCTGACTACTGCAACAGTCTCTTTCTCTATCTTTCCAACTCTACCCTTCGCCCTCTTCAACTCATCCAGAACAGGAACGCAACACTTATCCTTGGCCTCAAGCCTCAAGCCCAGGGATCGCATCTCTCCGGCTCTGAAATCTCTCTGGTGACTGCAAGGATTAAGTTAAATAACTCTGCATCGTACATAAGGCTTTCTGGGGCCGGCCCCACAATATCTCAAACGCTCTCTTGCCAAGTACCTGCCTACCAGAGCCCTCCGCTCGTCTACTTCCAATTCTCTGCCAGTGAGTCGCTTCTCTCAGCATAGACTGGGTGGTAGATATCTTTCCTCTGCAGATGCCTCCCTCTGGAATGGCCTCCATGCCGCTCTCTGCCTTGAGCCGTATCTCCTTAAGTTCCGGAAGCTGCTCAAGACCTTCCTTTTCTCCTCTTCATGCTCCCTGCCCCTCCTCTGCTAGCCTTTCCCTCCTCCTGCACAGTTATGTTAACTGGCTTCCTGGTGCACCTCTGAGTCTTACAGGACACCAGCCCCCCCTGTCCAGTCCGCTGCACCTGCTTGCTGGCCTCCCTGCACTGCCACCTGGCCTTCCTTGCACTACCTGGGTGAGATTCCCTATGGGGGCCCTGCCCTCCTTGCACTTAACTCAGGGCCCTGCTGCTCTGTGTGCACTTCTCCCCTTCCTATCCCCTGCACTTATTGTCTGTGCACTTGCACAATCTAAATGATAATAGGCCTAGTAATATAGCTTGTTTTGTTCTCTCTGGTTTCCCCTCCCGTGCCTGGTTGCGCCTTGAAACAATTGTTTAGGCGCATTATAAATAACTTATCAATCAATCAACAGTAGGACCCCTCATAGGGTAGATCTCAAGAGACAGATCCCCCTTTCAGCTATTTCATTCGACCCATCTGCTGGCAAGACTACAAGCCCTACAGAGTTTTGGAGTATGGGACTCTATAAGCCATTAACTATACTAACATAAGGAGAAGGGCCCAGGAAACCACAAAGTATGCTACTCCCAGAAAAAGGTTGACAAGTCCTCTTTGTAACTGTAAGGACTGGAACAGGCATTCAAGGGATTGGAATGGCATTGGAGCCATGTAACCAGCAAATACATTGTGGGGTCCCCCAGGGGAGGAGAGATTCTGCTAACTAAGACGATCCATCCTGATCGTTTTTATGGACTGTTTCATTTTACTTTAAGTGGACCTTTACAGGTCTTGCTAGGATGGTGGACGACTACCTGTAAAGGGTGGGGATGGCCATGTTGATGCCCCAACCAATGGTACAACCACTCAGACAGTAACTTATACCTGCTCGATCAGTTTCCTCAACGCCTACCTCCCACGGCAATGACAACACTGGATCTGATGGATTTCGCGGACATGCCCTTTGCCTTGGATATCCTCACCATTGAAAGTCCCTTGGTAGGACTAATCACTCCGTCCAGCTCCCTGAGTCCATATGAAGTTAGCTGCCCCCTGCAGGACATGGTCACCTCAGTTACTGAACCAAGGGAGTACCTAAACCCAACCAATGCCATTAAAAAAATAAAAATAAACTTTACCCAGGCCGCATCCACTTAAACGCTTAAGATACCAGGTCGCCTAACAACCATGTCCAAAATGTCCACGACCTCATTACCCAAAGGGACCTGGACTTGATGTGCATCACGGAAACATGGGGTACAGATTCTAGTGGTCCTATGACCAACATGGCCATTCCCAAAGGTTACTAGTTTCTTAGTAAGAACAGGGAATCTGTCAGAGGCAGAGGGGTAGCAATTATTCCAAATCCGAAGTCCAGCTCTTCCCTTCACCATGCGAATGCGTTGGCCGTGAAATACTGCATCTCAAGATGACACCTACCCCTCAATTATGCATTAGTTGTATTTTGAATTACCGTCCCCGCAAACTATGCCCGACTTCCTTGACGAAATCACTCAACTGCGGAGCAAACTTAGCGAGTCTAATAGCTCTACTCTATTCCTGGATGATTTTAATTACTGGCGGGCTAACCCTATGAACCAGAAGGCTACCATTCTGGAAGAATCACTTCTTAATATGGAATATCCTGTCATGAATAATGAACCTACTAATGACAAAGGGATATACTGGATTGGGTGACGGCCAGAAATGGCACTGTTCACACCTTTGACACAACCCCCTGCATCTGGTCAGACCATTACATAGTTAACTTCCTCATTGAATTGAAGACTCAGATTCAGAGACCATCAAACACCAGCACAAGGGTTATGAGCCGAAATTTTAAAAAGATCTCTTCCCGAATACAGTCATGCTAAACACCACTGACAAGGACCATGCTGATGTTTTGGCTGACCATTATACGAAGTCTCTTCAGACCATGATAGATCATATTGCCCCGCTTTGGTCAAAGCTTGTCAGAGTTAATCCAAGAGACCAACACTGGTTTACCCCCGAACTATCTGCCCTAAAAAAGCTCAAATTTTCCCCAGAGGTTAAATGGCGGAAACTGCCATCCAAAGAGAATAGGGAACTATGCAATGCTACAGATAAGAGCTACAAATTAAAAATAATTGAAACAAAAAGCATCTTGCAAGTCGGGAAAACATTTCTAAATAGTCAAAACCTTGGATAAAACTGCTGTTACTGCCCTCCCTCATATGCCTGCAGCATCAGACTGCAGGATGGTCCAGGCAGCAATCGAAGCAAAAATAACCAAAGCAAAGGATCAGGTCCTCCTCGCACAGTCCAATCTGAAACCTCTCGATAATCCCTCTGAGGCCTTGAGGGCCTCGCAGACTTTCCCTAATTTCTCCCTCAGCTCCATCGAAATATCAGATATTGAGAAGCTACTTTCAGGGGTGAAACCTACCTCGTAAGCAGAAAACCCCCTTCCACCAAAAATCATTCTCAAACATAGAGCCATCTTTGCCCCCTTCCTAACACGTTTTGTCAACTCCTCCTTTCGGGACAAGCAGGTCCCATCCTCCATCAAGGCGGTTACAGTCACACCTCTCCCCAAAAAAGTAGGCCTTGACCCCAGAGATGCAACTAATCTCAGGCCCATAACGAATTGTCAATTTCTTTTGAAGATACAAGACAAATTAGCCACAACACAACTTCAATCTTGGGTAGAAGCCAATAACATCTTACATGGGGGCCAATCTGGATTTAGGCCGGCACATAGTACGGACATGGCTTTGATTGACTTACAATCTCATATACTAGGGGTCATGGAGAATGTCAAAAAGGGCCTGCTGGTCCTTTTGGACCTGTCCGCAGCTTTTGATCTGCTCGACCACCAACACCTCCTCCATGCCCTAGAATCCATTGGTAATTGCTCCAGTGGAGTAGTTGAATGGCTTCAATCGTTCCTGCTACATCGCGTTTCCAGATTCCATTGGGGAGATGCCTTCTCACCTCCTGCGCCCATCCCGTGTGGAGTTCCACAAGGCGCCAGTCTGTTGCTGGTGCTATTTAATATCTATATCCAGTCCCTCTGCTCTCTATTAGAGAGCCTTGACGTCTTCTTTACTAACTACGCGGACGACACACAACTTGTGATGGAGCTTAGTGGGGACCTGGACTCTTCCATACTACATACACTTCTCGGACACATTGGGCCTCATTAGGAGTTTGGAGGTAGCCATGCCGTTTTTAGCGGCATGGCTACCCCCAAACCGGATACCGGGTCCCAAAAATAGGGAATTACTGGGCCATGCCGACTTTAACGGGCCCTCTAATTCCCATTCTCGCGACCCGGACCCGGTACATCCCCATTCCCATTTTGAGCCTCTAAAAGGCTCAATGGGAATGGGGAGGATGCTAACAACGGGCACGTTGTTAGCATCCTGGACTGCTAGCGGGTCCTGCTGCAGACCTCGTAATGAGGCGGCCCGGAATGAACGGTGCTGGTCCCTTACCGGCACCGTTCATTCCGTGGCCACCTACGTTGTAATGAGGCCCATTGAATCTTGGGATGTTCAAAAACTGGATGTGCATTAATGGAGGAAAGATGGAGCTGCTTATCTTCGGTTCTTTCCAGGCTAGGGTAAACTCAATGCAAAATATGATACGTTCACCATCAATAACAACATCCCAGCCCAACATAGTTAAAACACTGGGCATCACTTTGGAAGCATCACTCAACTCAGATGAGCACACCAATCTGATTAGTGGAAACAGCAACTATCACCTTTGACTTCTCAGAAATATAAGACCATTTCTGACTGAAAAGACGCAGCCACCATCAGTCGCGCCACCATCTTAACTAAGCTGGACTACTGTAATGCACTGTTCTTGGGGCTAATAACACCAGTCTAAAACGATGTCAACAAATCGAAAATGACGCAGTTCGAATTATGAAAAACATCCTATGGAAGGAACACATCTCAAAACATTGTAAAGACCGGCATTGGCTGGCCATTCATGATTGCATTAAATTCAAAACATGTCCCTTCGTCCACCGCTGCCTCTTTGGCAATGCCCCCTTCTATCTCAAATCTGCCATGCCCCGTTACACACCCGGAAGACGCCTCCGTTCTTCCGTCCTGGCTTGGTCTCATGCCCACCATTTAAAAAGGAAAAGGGCCTTGGTCGTTCTTTCCATGTCTGGGCTGCCCAACTCTGGAATTCCCTTCCCTTCCCTGGGACCTGAGACGAGACAACAACCTGTTGAGTTTCAGGAAAAAACTCAAGACCACACTCTTAAAGTAGTAAACCCAGGAACTCTGATTGCCCCTTACACTGTCCCGTTTATCTTTTTGTTGTCCTTGTGTGAATGTGTGCCCGATGCCTGCAGGCTCCCGGCGCGTTATAAATAAATAAATACCCCACCACTTTGCACTGGTACTATTTTTCTGAGACCTCCTTCCAGCCTGAGGTGTGGGACACCTAAACACACTGACAATGAGGACTCCACAACCTATGGGACCTGTACAATTCCAGCAGCAACCTGGAGCTGAAGCATTTGGGAACCATCACTCTGACTTAACCAAACCTCTTCCTTGGGAAGAAGCCAGCAAAGTAGAGTCCTTACCAGGCCCCGTATTCGCTATTCCGGACCAGTTCTACAAAAGCACAATCTGGAGAGAGGCCAGGAGGAAGAAAAGGCTCTGGTGTCTGTCCAGGTCCCTGATCTCTTTTGACAGTGGCAGCTAAGCCCTGCCAAGATTCAAGTGGGCTCAGGCGTCTCATTGTCAAGAAAAGCCTCATCTGAAATAGAACCCCCGACAGTGATCAGTCTCCTAGACAAGCTAGTGGCCAAACATCAAGTCCTCCCAGGGAATTTGCAAACGCAAACACCACTATCCCTGCTACTGAGGTATGTCAAAGGAAAGGCCCCCTGAATTGTTTAATCAATAACTTCAAATGCACAGAGGCAGCCTGATGGGAGAAAACAAACTGGTCTCATTATCATTGTGCTGCTGCTTATAGGGGAGCACTTAGCTGCCTAACAAGTTTTGCACAGTGATGGGAATACTGATTGAGACCCTCTGGAACAGCACCTTGGAGAGACTAGACAGAGATGCCAAATACCACTGGATGTCAAGCTATAGAACCAAGAAAGTCTTACTACGATATCAGACACGATCCACTTTCCTATAGAAAAGTGAATGGTGAGGAAGACTGCTGAGTAGATCAATGAAGAACTGGTTCTAGAGTAGTTTGTTGCCTCCCTGCAGAGAGTGGTGTGACACTTCTACAAGCCAACCGTAGGCTTAGCCATTCAGACTGCCACCGGGATACAGTGGACTCAGTAGCAGACACCTGCTGGGTGAGATCCACCAGCCTGAAACCCAGACCCAGTACCACCCAGAAAAGGCAAATAATTTGTTGGGGGATCTAGTTTGCAGTTTGACATCACACCCAGAAACATGGCCCCACCAAGTACACTAGTAAAACCTGATAGCAGTTCCGCCTAAAAGCTGACTTTCCAGAACACCGGAAGCCCACAGCTTCATCCCACTGTTCAATGTTCTTTCTGGTCAACTGAGACGTGTGTCTCATGTCTGTGTGAACTTTACATCACCAGAACCAACGGACACGAGAAACCCAGAGGACATAGGCAAAGCAGACCACACATGGTGACTAGAACCGGAATACCAGACCCCGTAGATAGTTCAATAGAAAGAAATATTTGTGCAAGGACAACCAGGGAGTCCTTGCTACATTTCCATCAACCCCGTAGGGCCAGCCAGTGCATTAATATTGGATTTGGGATCTGTGAGGCTGCCATTTGGTCAGACCTAGTACTTGCTGAGCAAATCGCCCCTTTCAGCCTGGTGCCAGTTAGCTGTATATTTGATGGCCACAACATGTACCCAAACGTCCAACTGAAGTTCAGCATGGGACAAGAACAATGTGAAACGGAATATGCTTCCATGTCTCTCAGAGGAGGTGATTCTAGGTACAGATTTGTAGCAATTCGACCAGTGGTTCAAAATTGCCCAAGTGCAGGAGTTGACTGCCCTGGAAAAAGAGCTGGTTGCTTGGCCCAAAAGTTATGGCATTGCCCAGGGATTTCCTTCCAGAACATCAGAAAACGACCCCAAGGCCTACCCTTCCTAAAGGTTAAAATGGAGCCATGGGGAGAAGTTGAAAAATGTCATGAAGGGATTCCAAGATGGCCGCTGACACCAGGTAGACGTGTCGGCAGCTGCTCCTGAAGCCCGGTGCTAGTCAACGGCTTTGCCACAACCCCAGAGCCGAGAGGAGCCCCAATCAGGAGCTTTAAAACAAGTAGAAGCATTGGAGACACCCGATCGGGTGGGCAGGGATCGTGCAAGCAGAATTTCGTCTGCAGTGAAAGGGAGCGTGGCAGAGCTGCCGAGGCCTGCTGCCGACCCACAGAGGGGAGGAGAGAGGCATCCAAGTGCGGGATCTGACTCCCAGCAGCTGGAACCCACTTACGGTCGACCTGAGGAGCAGGCACTTAACCCCATGCAAGGCGGAGGAGGAGCTCCTCGCCTACCCAGGGAGTGAGACACAGTAGGAGGAAGGCCCGCAGGCAGCCTGTGGGCAGGGTGCCAGAGGAGGCACTCGGCATGGGAACAGGCTGGGCCAACGCAGGCACCAACCACTGGAGGCAGCCACAGCAACCTGCTGGGGGAAAGGGTGGCCGATAACCTGTCTGCTGGAGGTTAGAAGGAGCGGGTTGGGGCGCAGTCTTGGTGGGGTGCCTGACCCCATCCCAGGGGAAGGCAGAGGCTAGACGGGCACTACCAAGTAGAGGACGGTGAGGCGGGACCCCATGGGACTGGAGGAAACAGGAGCCCTGGCGAGGTGCTAGACATTCGCCGGGACAGCAGAACTTGGGGGGAACGAGCATTAGACCCATTGGCTCGGCAGACCCAGAGGGTCCCTCTACACCAGAGTGCAGAGGAGGAGGAGACCGTTCAACCGGCACCATAATGGCAGGAGAATGGCGAGCCCTCACGCAGGAGGGATCAGGTGGCACAGATTACAGCAGGCAGAGGTGGCGCACAGGGGAGCAGAAGGCCCGGTTAAGGGAGGCCAGAGGCCCAACTCAGTAAGCAGTTGGGAGGTGAGAGGGGCGGTGGCAGACTGTCATAGGCCCCCACGGAATACCCAGCAAAGCAGCACACAGAAGAGAAACAGCTGTATGCAGGAGCCCCGGCAGAAGCTAAGTGAAGGTGAGGAGGCCCCCGGGAAGGAGGAGGAAGTGGCTGCAAAAACTACAGCCACTGGAGATCTGGCACTGCCTGGGTAGGGAGAGGATCCGGGCCACAACAGAGTTTTGGAGTGGAGGACAGACCCTCGGGCCAATAAGCATGACTGAGAATGCCCCCACTAGGCCCCAGCAACCCAGGGGTCTGATGCCCCATAGGGCACCCCAAAAGGACCTGAAACCAGCGGGCAGGAAGGGTGAAGGGGCGTGTACTGCCTGGAGAGGTGAGAGGAGTGGACCATGGAACGACGAATCAAAGGTGCACCCCAACAGACACAAGAAGCAGAGGGAGGAAGACTAGTATGCAAGCAGCTACAGAAGGGGGGTGCATAGTTGCTGGGCTAGCGAAACCCCAAAGACCCCACGCAAAAGAAAGCCGCTGGAGGTTTGGACCGTAGGGAGCGGAGCGGATGTCAAAGGCCAAGGCGAAGGCCTCTAAGCAGGCATCAGCTGCAGGGGACGCGGGAGCTACTATCCCCACTCTATGGGCCACACCAAGTGAGGCATGGGGGTCATCGAAAGCGGCTCGGGACATGCCAGAGCGAAGGCACCCGGCGGGGCACGGAGGGGCAGAATCGATCTCGCAGCTGGATCTTAACACTGACCTAATGAATCTCCAAACGTCGCTCACGAAGGCCTTACAAGACTATTTGCAATTAATGAGGTCTGACCTTAACACAGCCTTGACAGAAATTAGGCAGGAAGTCGGCCAATTAAGGGAGAGGGCAGACCTTCTCGAAAGGGGCCTCCAGGAGGTGGACAAGGACAGAACAGCGCAAGGCGAGGCTACAGAACGCCTCAACGTGGCCATGCAAAACTTCAAGTTGCCGGAGACAGTTACAGACAAGGACCTGAAAGGGGAGGCCCGAAAGATATGTTGGGGACATGATGGGAAATGCGAGCCCGGAGAAGATCGAGCTTGTTAGGCACACGCAGAAAGAAGCGGTTCTGACGGTAGCAAGGGCAAAAATAAACAGTGCTAAACCAAGGAACTACAATCTCTATGTACCAGGACCTGGCATGTTGCACATTGCTTAACAGACGGCAGATGGGCCCAGTGGTGAGGGTGCTGGCCTGCAAGGGCATTTGATATAAATGGACATTCCCCTTTGGACTGGTATTTGAATGGGAGGGGGTGCAGAAACGCATCCCGACAACCCAGGAAGGGATCGACCTCCTGCAACTAGAGGACACTCAAAGTTACCAAGACGATCCTCCCGCCCACCAGAAGAATTGCACGAGGCCCAGACCATGGGAATGGGTAATGGCAGGAAAGGGGCGCAGGAGAACATCTACCTTGCGAGACCCGTATCCAGAGAGGGGGACATCGGGGCGGGGGGAAACTGACGGAGCGCTGACAGGAAGAGCAGAGGCATATACTGGCAAGTCGGCTCTAGGGGTGGTGGAATATGTTTGCAAGATATAGGGCAATCGGAGCACAGGAGAACACTCAACGAAGCCCGGGGGTGTAGCGAGGGGATGTGGGGGGGGGACATTCCGGAGTTGGGGGGGTGGGATGGACACAGGGAGGGGAGACTAGGGGGGAACGGGATGGAGGGGGCTTCGGAAGTTGGGGACCGGGGCCAGATTGGGGGTTAAGGGCCAATAGCGGGGCATGGAGAAGCTAGAAGATTGGAGAGAGAGGAGCAATGCAGAGGGCAGCCGGTCGGAGAGAGAAAGGGATGAATGGAGGAGAAGGGAGAATGTAAGTAGGACAATTCAAATGGGCTACACATAATGTAATGGGACTTAACTCCCTGCTCAAGAGGAAAAAACTAGAGCGGCTCCCTGGGAAATTAGGCCCGGACGTCCTTGTGTTACAGGAGACCCACCTCTTGGGGAAAGACCAGGTAGGACTCAAGCTACAGGGCTACTCTCGGATCTTTCATGCCTCCAGTCCGACAAAGTAAGGCAGAGTGGCTCTGACCATTTGCTATGGGGTGGATTTTAAGATGAAATGCATATGGAGAGGGTTGAAGGGGACAGGGAGGGGCTTAACTTCTCCAGTGTACACGGAACTCAGTCCTCTACTGATTATTTGTGGGTGTCGGCCCTCCTCCTGGGTGCGGTTGAGGGAATTGAAGTAGGGCCAATCGGAATAGCGGACCATGCGGTAGTTACAATGGAGCTGCGCCTATCAGGACGTAGGCCGGGAATATGGGGCTGGAGGGTACTCGGAGAGCTATTGCGGGACCCAGTCGTGAAGGGGGAATTGGGAGGAGAGATAAATGCCTTCTTTGAGATTAACAAGAGAGAGTATCAGGTGGGATGCATTTAAAGCAACAATAAATGGGGAATTTATAGCTGCGAAGGCTCAAAGGGAGCAGCAGATGAGGCTGCTCGAGTCCCAACTGGAGACTGAGGTGGAAGTGAGCAGGACACGAGCAGCCATGGAGTCCTCGACGAGGACAATGAAGGAATAAAGCCAGGCAGTGGGCCAGCTCAACGTCCTCCGAACTAAGAGGGCGGAGAGGGCGATGCTATTTGTCCACCAACGGTACTTTTCAAACGCTAACAAAGCGGACTCGCTCCTGGCGCGGCCCTTGAGGGGAGCAGTGCGTAGTAAGACTATCGCTGCTATAACGGATGACCAGGGCTCCGCCATGAGGAAATTAAGGAAGCTTTGCTACCTACTACGTGTGCTTGTACTCGTCCCAGAACCCTGCGAGTCAAAGGCAGACAGCCTTCTTGGACAAGATATGCCTGCCCTCGGTGGGAAAGGAGCTAAGGCAGGAGATAACGTTGGAGGAGGTAAGAAGGGTAATAGCAGCCCTTCCCCCTGTTAAAGCGCCTGTGCCAGATGGCTTTACGGTGGCATTCTACACGGCTTACAGAGGGGTTCTGGTCACACACTTAACTAGCTTCATGGGCGTAGGACATGGGGGTAATAGCGGGAACAAATCCCCCCCACAATTTTAAGTGGGGGGGATATAATGGCATATGTCCCCTTCTCCCCCCCCAGAATCTCTTGTTGTGCACAGACAGTGCACTGCCACTGTCTGCTGCTGCACATAATTCCTGGCTCAGCCAAGAATGGCTGCCAGTGCCGGGCACAGGGCCGTCACGAGGGGGGTGCAGGAGGAGCAAACTGCCCCAGGCCTCGCACTTGGGGAACGGGGGGGCGTCTCAGCACATTCAACATCAGATGTCATTCCACGCCTATAGAGGCCCAGTGAACACAGTCTCAAGGAGCTCTAGCAATGCTGAGCGAGCTTAGCCGCTATTGGACACTGGCCCATCTTTTGGCTTGACTGCTTTATATCCCTGATAACTAGGGCGGTAGCAAGTCAAAGAGCTTGTATACTGTGACTGAGGTGACACATAACACGCACACAAATACAAACACGCGTGCTGTGGGAGTTAGACCCACAGGATGGTGTAGATTTTACTAATCGATTACAGAACATCATTTTCAGAAGGAACAACGTCTCCTATTAAGCTAAAGAACCAGAAAAAAGTTCACCTGCTGCTTGCCTTCCACACCACGCTCAGAATGAGTGTTGCCGACCTTCCAAAATTCTAACAGGGTGGGATGTACTCTTGCCAACCTTCCAAACCGCACTCGGGTTTAAGGCGCATTTCTCGTCTTATAAAGAACAATTGAAATGGGTAAAATATAAACTTTACATCTTCGAATGTATTATAACATGGAAAAATGATATGCTCTGCTTGAACCCACAATAACACAGAAGAGTGAGATGTACTGCATGAAACCACTACAAACGAGCATTGATAAAGTCAACAGATTTGGCTTTTGTGTAGCCATGGGATAGGCATTTGGCATGCACTGCCTGAATGGTGATACTTGACCATGATACCACAACGGCTGCAAAATGGTGTGAACACCTAGGCAAATGATACCAGTGCTAGGCAAACGCCTATGATACCTATACACAATCCATCCAAAACTGTTGTCTTTGAGAATGCTTGTTTTTCATATGACTTCAGTGCAAGGAATTGATGCAAGGACACACACACTACTTATACATCAAGTGGCTGAAGGCACACTTGGTTAAGACACGTTCTGTTACACCAGTAGCACATTTACAGCTGCAATCATTATTTGTATTTCTATTATTATCATTAGGGTATTTATTGAGCACATACTGTGCTTCGGCAAGCAACAAAGCGCTTGACAAATTTTCGGAGAAAGTACACAGTGAGGAAAGCAGAGGTTCAACAGACCGGGGAGCGAAGGATGGGGGTGGGGGAGGTTAGGCAGTTTGGCAGCAATGGATATGCAAGCAAACACGGGAGGAAAAAGGAGAGAGCAGATCCCCCAGTCTTAGTATAGGTGGGAAGTTGAGCCAATAACTCTCAGAAGACTGCTTAGAAATAACACTGTAAGGCCCTCTACTGCACAAAGTTTGGTGTTACTGTTTGATAGAGATTGCTCAAAGAGTTCTCATGAGGATATGTTTTGGTTGGAGAGATGCAGGTAGTGGGTTGGTGTTAGGGAGAATTCTCTGTTTAGGCTGAATTTCCTAACCTAGTGAGTCCCCCAGCAGCTTTGCTGGATTTTTTTCTTCTCCTGCCAAGAGTGAGACTCTTTTACCCTCACTCTTGGGCATGATTTGAGTGTGTTTCTTTGAATCTAGATGTGTTTAATGGGCTATGGGGTCTTTTACCCCATAGGGCTTCATGTGTTTTTGTGATGTGTGTTACACAGCACCCTCAGTGCAGTAACACAGGGGGGGCATAGTGACCCCCCAGTATAGACTCCATACCCTGGGACTGACTACTGTCTCCCAGGGCATGTAAAGTCACCATTGACTTTACTAGTCTTAAATTCTGAACAGAACCAGCACAAACCATCATATTGTGGACGTACTGGCTGGGGCAATTCAATTGCCCCGGGGTATGTTAGTCGAGGGGGCACGTCTCCGTCCCCCCTGATCGAGTTTTGGCTGGTGGCAGTGGATACTACTTTTTATATTCAACCGCAAATATTTCTCTATGGGTTTTTCCCATTGTTCGAGGCTACTATCTTTATTTATTTAATTACGATAGCCTCGAACATACCGCCGGTTTATTTAATTAATATTAATTCTCCGGTTGGTATTTTTTGCCAAAACTCGGTTCTAAAATGGCATTTGTGTTCTCTTCTGTGACTCCAACCCAAGTCGAGCCCTTTGTTCCACTTTTTGGCGGGCTTCTCCACAGAAGCCCTCCAAAGTGGTGCCACTCTGTCTGGGGTACTTAGGAGGGGTGGAGGGGGATTTAGGCACCCTGGACTGAGTTGCCTAGGCAACTCAAGTCGCACTCTGTCCTGATTGGCCCAAGTGGTGAGCCGGCCGGCTCACCACTTAGCATGTTTGAGTGACAGCTAGGCTGAGTGAATGGGGGTTTTCTGCATAAAAGCAGGGCTTTGGGGACTGGAACTTTAGAAGTCGCCACAGGACCTAAGAATCCTACGAGGGAGAAGCTGAGCCAACCTGCCACGACGACACCACCGGTGGATCCCTGCTGGACCGTCTCACCACTTTTCCCAACGACAGAGGAGATCTCCCGCCAGAGAGTCTTCTTCCTTTGACTGGTGGGGATAACCAGTTTCACCGTCTTTTCGCCTTCCCGACGTATCTGGTGGCCGCCTTGCCTGTGCCAAGCACCCCGGCAACCAGGATACCACGTTTTACCACGACCGCAAATTAAAGGGTACTACCTTTAACCGGAAAACTCTGCGGCTGGTTTCTTCCCTGGCAGTGCAACGACCTTCATCTTTCCACCAAGTCAAGATCTTCTCTTCCCCTGGACGACGACGCGACTTGCACCCACTGCCAGGAACAACTGCCACCACTAGAGGATCCTTCCCACTTAAGGTACCGTGTCTCGCCTGGCTTCCCTTGCCACCGACTGTACGGGGTAGATTTAGCCCCCAGCTTTCGAACCTGGGTTAGCCTGGGACACCCTAGCTAAACTTTTCTGAGCCTCTCTAAACTCTTTCTGAACTCTCTGCAAGACTTTCTAAGCCTACTGTAACTGTGTGATCTTGGGCGCATTTGTGCTCTGCTCTCTCTAAGAGTGGCCCCAGCCTTTGGACTTTTGCTCTTCTGCCTTGCGAACAGTGTTCCTAAATCTTAGAGTGGTGTACCTTTCCATATTCTGTCTTTTTCCCCTCCCTTTTTCACAAACTTATTGGAGTGCCATCTAGTTAAGCGCTCACCTCTGTATGAAAATAAGTGGTGTTTTACTAGGACTCATCTGATAAGGAATAAGGGGTGTATATATTATAATAGTAACTGTGTTTAGAGTGTTTTACAATAAGAGTGCTGAAGTGTTTCAAACAGTGTGTTTTTAAATAAATAATTATATACTTTGATACCAAAGCTCTGGTCAGTGTTTGCTTGTATTATTGTGTCTGAGTGCCTATTGTGTATACTTTGCATACTGCCTAACTCTTCTTGAGGGAAGTATGACTGCTCAGCCACAGCTACCAGGTAAATCTGGGTGGTACAGACTGCTACCAAGTGGGTTTACTGCTAACAACTGTAGTCCTAAATCTTTTGCAGTGTTCCCTAAGGGAACTGCACAGGTTTCTGCCTAACACTGGTGTACAGCGGTGGGATTTGTATTGAGTATACATTTTAGAGTGCTTTAGGATACCTTAGTACAACTAACCACAAAGCTTAGCACTGAAAATGTAATCTTTCTAACATGTCAACTATGGAAAATTATAGTCAAGAGTCCCTTGCTACAAAAACTGCTGATTGTTTAAGAGTTCTCTGTAAGCATAAGAATCTCCTGACTAAAGGCAAGAAAATGGAATTGATAGAAAGGTTGTTAGCTAACCAAAGTCTGGATGATGGTTCAGAGGAACCTACCATGCCAGAAACTGTAGATAACAGTATGGAGATTGATGTTGATCAAAATGTTGATAATCTTGAGGAAGAGTCAGAAGAGGAGGGTGAGGCTGCTGTGACTGTCCCCCCTAGGCCTCTGTGTGCTCTACCTGCTGTACCTACTGGGCCTTTGCAAAGTCCCACACTTAGTCCTCAATATCTTGAATAAGAGAAAATGAAAATTGAACTAGAGTTCAAGAGACTGAATACTCAGGCTGAACAGAGACACCAGGAACTGAATCAAGAACTAAGGCTAAGGGAAATGGAGCTCAAGCATGAGCTAGAAATGAAGAAATTATCTGTTGAAAATGCTTCTCTCTCTGGCTCCTCTAGAAGTTCCAGTCCTAAAAGACCCGAATGCCTAAAGAATTGGTTGGTATGTATGAGCCCAAGTTGGATGTGTTGGATTGGTTGTCTCTGTTTGAATATAATCATGGGCTCCAGAACATCACAGGAAATGACTTACTGACCTGGTTGTTCTCTAGGCTTCCCCCTGTTGCAACTGATGTGGTAATGGAGTTGGGGGAGGAGGATAGGAAAGAGTATGAATGTGTGAAACTAGCTCTGATAGCTAGATTTGGGAAGACCCCTTCCCAGTATCTTAAGAGGTTTAGGACCCTCAAAAAGCATGATGGTACCCCTTTGGCTACCTGGGTGAGTGAAGGGTTAAAAAACCTAGAGGGATGGATTAAGGGTAACAAAGTGAACACTTATGAAGGTATGAAGAATCTTTTTATGTTGGAGTCAATTTATGATGCCTGCTCTCTTGAGCTCAGACAGCACTTGGCTGATTCAAAGGAATTAGATTCCCGAAAACTAGCTAAGGCTGCTAACTTGTGGGTTGCCAACAGGGCCGCTCACAAGGATTCTGGGGTAACTCAGAAAAAGGATGAGGGGAAACAGCCTAAAAAGGACTCCAAAGAGAATTCTAATACTACAAATTCCAAAGAGGGCCCCAAACAAAACCATATGGGTAAGCCACAAGGGAAACCACAGCAGAACAGTGTCTCCTCTGGTGCCAAACCAGAGGGAGGTCAGAACAAGCCCCCATTCCAGAAGGCATTCGGTAAATGCTTTGTTTGTGGCTCTACTGACCATGTGAAAGGAGATCCCAGATGCAAGGGTAAACCTTCAGGGATCCAACTTGCCTCCTTAGCCTTCGCTCCAGAAGAGGAAGTCCCAATGGCAAGTGGAAACTTTCTACTGCTGGCTGATGAACCCATTGGTGTCTCAGCCAGTGTTTCTTTAGTCTCTCTGGGGTTGTGGGAACAACAGAACTTGGATGTGTATAATTCTATCCCAGATAATACTAAAGAGTATTATAAAGACAGTGTCCAGGTGAATGGTCAGGAGACTCCTGCCATTAGGGACACTGGGGCCAGCATAACTGTGGTGGATGAATCATTTTTCAAGGCAGAGGATGTTGCTAAGGCACCCAAATGCCTCACCAAGTTAGCTGAAGGGCCTGTGCAGACGTGTTACCAGTTCTCATCCAGTGTAATGATATGGCTGTAAAGATACCTGTCAGTATACAGTGTGAAGTACCAGGTAGGGTTCTGTTGGGTAATGACCTGAAAGCTCTTGGAGTTGTCACATACCCCCAGACTACCTAGTAAAAGGTTACAGGAGCTCACAAAACCTGCAAGAGAGAAAACCCTGCAAGGGTTATCTCAGGAGGTGATGACAGAGATCACTCCTTTACCACTGGAGCAACTCACTGCAGTAACTACCAGATCAGGAGCAAAGGGGCAACCCAAGACTCCTAGGAAAAAGTCAGCAGCAAGCACTCCAGTGCTTCCAACAGTTACACCTGTAACTCCACCTCCAGCTGAGGCTGAGAGGGAGGTACAACCCTGTGTGGTTGAACTAGACTCTGAAGAAGAGCTAGTGGGAGGCCAAGAACTTATTGGAGATCTAGACCCTGAGGACCATCCTGAGCTGCAGTCTTTACTGGCAGAAGGTGGGCCCAGCAGGGCAGCTTTTCGTAAGGGGCAAAGAGAATGTCCAACTCTGGAGGGTCTGCGCCACCAGGCAGCTGCTCAGGCTGATGGGCAAGAGCCCGGGAAGTATAGGTTGCACTGGGAAGATGGCCTCTTCTACAGTGAACCAACTGAGTCTGAACCTGGAGACTACAAACGCCTTGTAGTACCTCTAGAAAACAGACAACAGTTCTTGCACTTAGCCCACGAGATTCCTTTGGCTGGTCACTTGAGTTTCAAGAAGACCAAGGAAAGGCTCTTACTCTACTTCTATTGGCCAAAAATGGGGGCAGAAGTAGATAAGTTTTGCAAGAGCTGCCATACCTGCCAAACTTCTGGTAAGGTTGGCTCCAAAAATGTGGCACCTTTAGTGCCTCTCCCAGTTGTGGGAGTCCCATTTGAGAGGGTAGGGATTGACATTGTTGGTCCCCTTGATCCCCCAACCTCCTCAGGCAACAGGTTTATCCTTGTTGTAGTAGACCATGCTACTAGGTACCCTGAGGCAATTCCTATGAGGACTGTTACAGCTCCGGCTGTGGCTAAGGCCCTCCTTGGTATTTTTACCAGGGTTGGGTTTCCTAAGGAAGTAATATCCGACAGGGGGTCAAACTTTATGTCCCACTACATGAAAGCCATGTGGAAAACCTGTGGAGTTACTTACAAGTTCTCAACCGCATACCACCCCCAGACCAATGGGTTGGCAGAAAGGTTTAACAGAACCATGAAGAGCATGATAGGTGCTTTAGAGGAACCTCTAAAAAGAAAGCGGGACCTTCTACTGCCATGCCTTCTCTTTGCTTATAGAGAAGTCCCTCAGGAGGGAGTAGGTTATTCTCCCTTTGAACTTCTCTATGGCCATCCAGTCAGAGGTCCATTGGCCCTGATTAAGGAGGGATTGGAAGGTGCTCCTCCCCTCAAACCAGTCAGAGTGACTGACTATGTGATAGGTCTCCGGAGGAGAATGTCACACATGATGGCAGAAGCTAGTGATAACCTGAAAGCTAGACAAGCTTTGGTCAAGCATTGGCATGATCAAAAGGCTAACATGGTTGAGTTCACTCAAGACCAGCTAGTTCTCGTTATGCTCCCAACAAGGCAGAGGGCCTTGCAAGACAAATGGATGGGACCCTTCAAAGTTGTGGGAAAACTTGGAGAGGTCAACTATCTGGTGGATCTGGGAAGACCCAGCGAAGCTCCTAGAGTCTTCCACACCAACCGCCTGAAAGCGTACGTCTCCAGACCTGAAGTAGGAGCCTTGCTTCTAGCTTCAGCAGCAGAGGAAGAAGAGAGTGAGTCTCTCCCTGATCTCCTCAGAGGTGTACCTTTAGATGAAAAAATTGAAGGAGTCAATCTCTCTTCAGATCTGACACCTGAGCAACAAGAGGAGTGCAAATTTATGTTAAATCAGTTTGCCTCCCTGTTCTCTCTCACCAGGCTTGACCCCTTGGGGACAGCACGAGATACTCACTGGTGACCGTCTGCCAGTCAAAAGCAGAGGATACCGAATGTCAGAAAATGTGAGAACCCATATCAAGGGGGAGGTCAAGAAGATGCTTGATCTCGGGGTAATATAACCCTCTACTAGTTCATGGTCAAGCCCAGTTGTGTTAGTACCAAAGGCAGGATCCAAAGACTTGAGATTCTGTGTGGACCATAGAGCTCTTAATGCAGTCACAAAGACTGATGCCCACCCTTTACCAAGGACAGATGAGTTGGTGGATAAACTTGGTGCAGCCAAGTACCTCAGCACATTTGACCTTACGTCAGGCTATTGGCAAATAGCCTTGACAGACCATGCCAAGGAGAAAACTGCATTTTCCACCCAAGTTGGCTTGTAACAGTTTAAGGTCATGCCTTTTGGATTAAAAAATGCACCTGCTACATTCCAAAGGATGGTGACTCAAGTTCTAGCTGGGATGGAGGACTTCTGCATGGCATGCTTGGATGACATTGCAGTCTTCAGCCACTCCTGGGAGGATCATGTGAACCACCTAGGGCATGTTTTGCAGGCTCTTGGACAGGCCAATTTGACTATCAAGGCAAGTAAATGCCAGCTAGGTCAAAGTAAGGTGGTCTACCTTGGACGTGAGGTAGGAGGTGGAGAAATAAGGCCTTTGCTCAGCAAAATTGAAGCTGTGCAAAATTGGACAACACCTACTACTCAAACCCAGGTGAGAGCCTTCCTAGGCCTCACTGGGTATTACCGGAATTTCATTGAGCACTATGGGACCATAGCTTCTCCACTGAATGTAATCTCCTCTCCAAAATTCCCTAAAAAGGTCAAATGGAATGAGGAGTGGAATCAGGCCTTTGAAAAACTGAAGAAAGCTCTTTGCCAAGCTCCAGTACTGAGAGCTCCTGACTACCACCAAACTTTCATTGTACAAACTGATGCTTCCAATGTAGGTATAGGTGCAGTTCTAAGCCAACCGGATGAGAAGGGTAGGGAGCACCCCATTTGCTTCATCAGCCGTAAGCTGAAGGATCCTGAGACAAGGTGGGCAACAATCGAAAGAGAATGCTTTGCTATTGTGTGGGCACTGAAGAAGTTTAGGCCATACTTGTATGGTTCTTCTTTTGTCACCAGACCACCAACCCTTGAGATGGTTAATGCAAATGAAGGGAGAAAATCCAAAACTATTGAGATGGTCAATCTCCCTGCAAGGGTTTGATTTCACCATTGAGCACAGGTCAGGGTGTCACCATCAAAATGCTGATGGACTCTCTAGGATGTATGTCATCGACTAGAGGTATGAGGTTCATCCAGGAGTGGATTAAATCCTCCTGTCCCTTAGTCTGGGGAGGAGGGGCGAGTGTTAGGGAGAATTCTCTGTTTAGGCTGAATTTCCTAACCTAGTGAGTCCCCCAGCAGCTTTGCTGGATTTTTGGGGTTTATTTTTTTCTCCTGCCAAGAGTGAGACTCTTTTACCCTCACTCTTGGGTATGATTTGAGAGTGTTTCTTTGAATCTAGATGTGTTTAATGGGCTATGGGGTCTTTTACCCCATAGGGCTTCATGTGTTTTTGTGATGTGTGTTACACAGCACCCTCAGTGCAGTAACACAGGGGTGGCATAGTAACTCCATACCCTGGGACTGACTACTGTCTCCCCTGGCATGTAAAGTCACCATTGATTTTACTAGTCTTAAATTCTGAACAGAACCAGTACAAACCATCATATTGTGGATGTACTGGCTGGGGCAATTCAATTGCCCCGGGGTATGTTAGTCGAGGGGGCACGTCTCCGTCCCCCCTGATCGAGTTTTAGCTGGTGGCAGTGGATACTACTTTTTATATTCAACCGCGAATATTTCTCTATGGGATTTTCCCATTGTTCGAGGCTACTATCTTTATTTATTTCATTACGATAGCCTCGAACATACCGCCGGTTTATTTAATTAATATTAATTCTCCGGTTGGTATTTTTTGCCAAAACTCGGTTCTAAAATGGCGTTTGTGTTCTCTTCTGTGACTCCAACCCAAGTCGAGCCCTTTGTTACACTTTTTGGCGGGCTTCTCCACAGAAGCCCTCCAAAGTGGTGCCACTCTGTCTGGGGTACTTAGGAGGGGTGGAGGGGGATTTAGGCACCCTGGACTGAGTTGCCTAGGCAACTCAAGTCGCACTCTGTCCTGATTGGCCCAAGTGGTGAGCCGGCCGGCTCACCACTTAGCATGTTTGAGTGACAGCTAGGCTGAGTGAGTGGGGGTTTTCTGCATAAAAGCAGGGCTTTGGGGACTGGAACTTCAGAAGTCGCCACAGGACCTAAGAATCCGACGAGGGAGAAGCTGAACCGACCTGCCACGACGACACCACCGGTGGAGCCCTGCTGGACCGTCTCACCACTTTTCCCAACGACAGAGGAGATCTCCCGCCGGAGAGTCTTCTTCCTTTGACTGGTGGGGATAACCAGTTTCACCGTCTTTTCGCCTTCCCGATGTATCTCGTGGCCGCCTTGCCTGTGCCAAGCACCCCGGCAACCGGGATACCATGTTTTACCACGACCGCAAATTAAAGGGTACTACCTTTAACTGGAAAACTCCGCGGCTGGTTTCTTCCCTGGCAGGGCAACGACCTTCATCTTTCCTCCAAGTCGAGATCTTCTCTTCCCCTGGACGACGACGCGACTTGCACCCACTGCCAGGAACAACTGCCACCGCTGGAGGATCCTTCCCACTTAAGGTACCGTGTCCCGCCTGGCTTCCCTTGCCACCGACTGTATGGGGTAGATTTAGCCCCCGGCTTTCGAACCTGGGTTAGCCTGGGACACCCTGGCTAAACTTTTCTGATCCTCTCTAAAGTCTTTCTGAACTCTCTGCAAGACTTTCTAAGCCTAGTGTAACTGTGTGATCTTGGTCGCATTTGTGCTCTGCTCTCTCTAAGAGTGGGCCCAGCCTTTGGACTTTGGCTCACCAGTGACTTTTGCTCTTCTGCCTTGCGAACAGTGTTCCTAAATCCTAGAGTGGTGTACCTTTCCATATTCTGTCTTTTTCCCTCCCTTTTTCACAAACTTATTGGAGTGCCATCTAGTTAAGCGCTCACCTCTGTATGAAAATAAGTGGTGTTTTACTAGGACTCATCTGATAAGGAATAAGGGGGGTATATATTATAATAGTAACTGTGTTTAGAGTGTTTTACAATAAGAGTGCTGAAGTGTTTCAAACAGTGTGTTTTTAAATAAATAATTATATACTTTGATACCAAAGCTCTGGTCAGTGTTTGCTTGTATTATTGTGTCTGAGTGCCTATTGTGTATACTTTGCATACTGCCTAACTCTTCTTGAGTGAAGTCTGACTGCTCAGCCACAGCTACCAGGTAAATCTGGGTGGTACAGACTGCTACCAAGTGGGTTTACTGCTAACACCTGTAGTCCTAAATCTTTTGCAGTGTTTCCTAAGGGAACTGCACAGGTTTCTGCCTAACAGTTGGTATGACGATGGGGATTATTGGCATGGGGTAGTCAATGGGTGAGTCAGTAAACAAACATCCACAAGCTGTGTGCCTCTCCTGATATCCTACATCTCTCCTATAAGTAATCCAGTGTAATAGTTTTGGCTCATAGGTGGTGCTTAGGCGCCACCTAATAACCAAAACTAATAAGGGGTGCCTCCTAGCACTCTGAAGCAGAGGGAAGAATCCACATATTGCATTAAGAACACTGATATTGAAATTAGTTATAGCCTTCCACCTTTGCAGGAAATCTGAAAATGTAAACTGTGCCTACTTCAAACCTCCCAGACATCTCACCCTGTGATCCACTCTGAGAACAATCAAACATGTACTTGCCTAAGAATAAATATATTGACAGCCCAATACCTCTGAAAGACTTAGAGTTCTGTTGCAGAGTCTGTGAGTGGTTAATCAGAGCCTGATGTGAGACTGGCAGAGTCTATCCCAACCCTGCTGACCTCTGAGGCACAGACCCTTTGAGAATTGCCCTAATGTGTCCAGCGGTGGGGCAGCCAGCTTGCCCCCACACTGGGCTCCACAGTGCAGAAAACTACCCATGGCCAAGCTAATCCCTATGGCAATTCCCACTCCGTTCTTGCCTACCCCCACCCAAAATACCTCCTCATTGGAACTCTTTGAGCTAACTTCAATCAAGCCTTACCATCAAACTTTGCTATCAAAATGTCTGCGAGTGGTTGCTCAAACAAGTCTTCTGAGAGGTAATGACTAATTGAAGTTGTAAACACGCTACTGCTCTAATAAAAATGTCTTGACCAGGTCTGCCTTCAGCCACTTGATTTTAAAGCACCACGCGTCTTTCACTGAAGTCCTGTTAAAAACAAGCAATAGAAAAGCAACCGTTTTGGCTTGTGCATAAGTATTAGGCATTTGCCAGGCACTGCTATTAGTTGCTCAGGTACTCGAACCCTTTTGCACCTGCTACCATCAACAGCCAGTTAATACCAATACAGCAGTGCCTTTCCCATGCCTAAACAAAGCCCAAACTGTTAGCATTGCCGATGCTTGTTTTGCTTTGCCCTTGATTTACAGGACCATGCATCAAGCGTAAAGCAAATATACTACTTGGCTAAACTGAACCACATTGCATATAGGTCGGTCTAGTCCGTAATAACATTTATGGTGCATAGTCAGCCTGAACATACTGGCTGGGAGTCCTTATATGGTAATAATGGCATATATTGGTGCAGCCTGAATGGACGTACATGGGAACAACCAGCACGAATATATTTTTATATTGGCATATGTTGTGTGCAAAAACAGCATGCCATGCATTGGAAAATGTTCCTGTGCATGGTTGGTGACTTGCAACTATTGTTTTTTTTTCATGTGCTACCGTACGAAACCAATTGCAAACTGTATGGATTTCTACCCAACTTTGCAAAGAAAGTGCTGTAAAATGCATCATTTAAACCCAATGTTTCAAACATTTTCTTGGGAGTGAGGCACCCATCAAACTCCCCTTGTTTGGTTTGGTCTACCTCACCGTGCTTTGTCGATCCCTCATAATTGATGCAAACATTTAAGCCTCTTCAGTTCAGAAATTCATCAGCCCCCACTTTACATCATCTATCTGTCACTGTTTTAATGTGCATACAGGGGCAGGATGCTCCTTAATGCTGGTTTGACGCACCACATGCCGTCATACCGTCCTATATATCTTTATGCCTATGATATAAAAGTTAGTCTGGCATAAACCTTTCTTCAGTACAGAAATCTGACTTTGCTGCATGCTGCAGTTGATTTGCAGTTGTAATAATTACCCATACTTGGGTTCCTCCACATAAACTGAAGAAGAGATTTCTTGCGTCTCCTGTTTGCGGCGGTGCCGCCGCTGGCTCAGTGCAAAAAATGGTAAGGGGGCCTCACCACACCTTGTGACAGCCCTGACTGGGCAGTTGTTTGCAACTTCACTTGCATGCAAAGATGAAAGTTCTGCTCGTGGCGTACCACGGCCCGAGCCACGCGCCTGCGCATTTGACTCCAGGCACTGCCCAGGTGACAAACTGCACGTGCCCCTGCGCAGTGCACCTCTGCGCAGCCTCTGGAGTCCAGTCACAGTGCTGCTCACTACTGCCGTAGAAGCAAGCATGGAGCATGAGCGAGTAGGCTGACTGAGACAGCGATGCAGCGTGCTGAGTCTCGGGCTGGGCAGGGACAGTCACATCCTATTTGCTTTTGCAGCAGTGACCAGCGAAATTCAAGTGGTTGCAGTCTCACTTGCTGTTTGCTGGGCTGTCTGGTGTGGGCGGAGGTAGCCCTGCAGCAGGGGTTCTGGTGTGGGCAGAGGTATGCCTGTAGAAGGAATTTGGGTGTGGGCAGAGGTCAGTGGTTGTTCATTGGATAGGTGACAAGTGTTTAGTTTGGATCCACCTTTAACAAAAAAAATAGAAACTGCTTTTTATTTCTTCTGCATTTCCTAATGTCTCCTGGCCTTCTCTGTCCCAGTTTTCTTCTATCCTGACTCTTGTTCTCACGCCCCTCTGCTTATGGGTGGGTTGATGGGTCGGGTCAGCAGCCTGAAAGGAGAATACTCGTACCGTAACCCACCCTGGCCCCATGCCACATCAGGGACCAGGTCACAGTGACCCGGCCACCCTGCAGCTACCCTGAAACGCAGTAGGGGAACTGCAGCGCAGTGCGAGCATTAGGGGCGGTGTGGTATTCGGATGATTACTGAAAAGCTTAGCACTGGCCACTGGTTTAAGAGGTGGTCTGTGTGTCTTTTCAACACATGTGAAACTGCCAAAGGAAAGAGGCCAGCTGGTAATCTCACAGCAGCCCACTGGTTTTCACCCTTTACATTCTTTGGTGTGCATGTGCACCACCTGTCAAAAGGCTGTCGCCAGCTCGTAACTGATGTGCATGCATAAAGGGAGCCTAGAAAATGTCCAGGCTACGAAGGCTCAGAACCGCCCATGTCTCTTGTTCTAACAGTTAATGGTCAACAATGGGAATCACCAATGGTGGAAATTAGGGAGAGAATTGGAGGTTACTTACCTTTTTATAATCAAGGCACATTGGTGGAAGGGAACTTCTAGCTGGAGGGATGTTGAAAAGAATACATTTTAGGTTAGGACTAGAAACAAGTATCTTAAATGGGGAAAGTGAACAGAGGCACGTGTGTTCTGCAATCTGGCAGAACTGCCACCCTTAATCCTAAGCTTACCGCGCTACATAGGACAATGTTTCACTGTAGCATGTAAGCTTTCCCAGGCTATGCCACACTTTCTTGACAGTAGTAAGGAATTGCTCTGTGGAAAAATCCCTGACGGTGGCACTAAACCATTCCTTGACTGAAGGGAAGATTCTAGGAGTGCCCTCGCAATGCTACCCACATCCAGCCCAGACTGAGCCAATCCTTAGAATGCTGGCATTCCCCTGCTTTTGGGGTTCAGCATGTGCTGGGTTTGTCACCTCTGCTGAAAGAATATGTATTTGTTTGAAAGCAATAGTTCATTAATTACACGCTCCTATTTACTGTAATGACATGAAGCAGCTTCGGGTGCTCTCATTGTAGCCTCTTTCACAAGCACAGTTTTCACCTGAGTGCCTTGATGTGGGGAAGACGCCTCTGGGGGCTACATAGGTAGGTTCTCATGCTGTGTGTTAGGCAGAATTACATGCAGTTCCCTTTGGGAACACTACACACAATTAAGACTACAGATGTAAGCACAGTCTCACCTTTGGTATAAGTCTGTACTACACAGTTTTGTGGTAGCAGGGCTGAGCAGCCAGGCTTATCTCAAGAGGGATGTGAGCAGTACAAGGTGTTACACAAAGGACATGTAATCACACTGGTTCAAACAAACACTCAAGGTTTCTTGGTAAAACAATATTCATTTATGTACACATTTAGTTAGAAAACATTCCACTAGCAATAAGCAGCTCAATTTCACACTATAATACACTACAGTACCAAACCAATACGTTTCTGAGCAAGTTAGGCTGCCGTGAAGTGGGAGCAAAATGGCACTTCAGTAACTTTCAAAAGGGGTAGGAAGACAAAGGTTTTAAGAATCAAGCACAGTTACTTTCATAGGCAGGGCAAATAGGTTCAGTTCACTACAAGAGGCAGTTCAATTCAATAGGCCTGGGTCAAAGTCAATGGATCAGTGTCTTGGATAGGATAGCAAAGGTCTAGGAGTAAACGTTTAAGTCTTTGCCAGTGATCTTAGAAGTAGTTTGCATGAAAAAGAGTTAGATGTCGGGTTAGGAGCGAACAAAACTCCAAAGTTGGGAAAGTTTCGCAAACTTTCACCGCGGCAAAGAGGATTTCTCTACCGCATTTGCACAGTAGCTTTTTAATGAAGAAAAGCTGTAGCTGAGGCAGTTGTTCCTGGCAGTTCCTTCAGATCTCGCTGTTCCTGAGCCTCAGTCGTGGGGACAAGAGGGAGGATGTCGGGAGGTTCCTGCACTGCACAGGGACGGATCCACAAGCTTGGCAAAACGCTGGTTTAAGGTGTGACTGCCTGAAAGTCCACAAACTGGTATCCTTCTCACTGGCTATCCGGTTTTCAACAGCACTCTGAAGAAAATTTGACCAGTATGGAGATTGGTGACTTGCGAGTTGGTTGTTCCCACCAGCTCAAGGGAAGAAGTCGTCCTTGAAGGGGCTTCTCTGTCGAGGAAGTTTCAGGCAATTCGGACCGACAGCAGGGCTTCACCAGGCAAACCAACGGTCCAGGAGTTGCAGCAGTCGTCTTGCTTCAGCTTGTCTTTGGTTCTTTCGTTCCAGTGGTCGACTTTGCCTTTCAAGTCCCAGAGACCTGCTTTTGAACAGTTTTCTCCCATTCATTCCAGCCTAGCTGTCACTCACCCAGCAGGGTGGCTGTCCTTGCCGAACAGTCAGCCAGCCAATCACGCCAGAGTGCATTCAGGTCTCCTAGGAGACTAAGCACAGGGCGTTTCGGGCACCTCCCTCACATCCTGTCCGCCCCAGACACTCAGGCGCCAGAGGGGGGCTTCAGCACTGAAGCCCACCAAAGGCAAACGAACAAAGGGACCAAGCCTGGTTTGGTGCACTGAGATAAACACTAGAAGGACCTTTCCAAAAAGAAATGGGGACAAAAGTCGATCAGAACCTGTTTTTAAAGAGGGGGCTCGGACGCCAGCTTGAAAAACATGGCTCTGGTGGATTTCAGCTACCGGAACGTTTAAACGGGTCACGGTCGGGGAAATCATGGTAATACCACTGCCACCAGCCATTCTGAGAGGAAAGGGTAGCTTTTGAGGGCTACATGAGTTTTCTAGGCATAGGGAACACTAGGTATTCCCTCCAGCACTCTGCTGTAAGTTATTGTGTGCTGGGTCTAGCAATTTAAAAAGACTAGCAAAGTCAATTTAACTTTACATTCACTGGGAGACAGTAGTCAGTCCCAGAGAAGGTATTTGGACCTTGGGAAGTCTAAAAGACAATCCTGTGCCACTGCACTGAAAGTGCTGGGTGGCACACAAGAAAAAGATGATGCCTGTGGAGTTGTCTAAGACTCCATATCCAAAGAATACAAACACAGAAAACACATTGAAAATGAAAAGTTCAAAGTCCCAAAATATAGCAAAAGATCTGGAGGGCTCTAAGGTAGAGGGAATTAGCACTTGGGTGAGAATTCTCCCTAACACTGTGTAACATTCACTCTCTGTGGATTACCCTGCATTCCTGTTGAGGCTCTCCCTTTGTCTTCCTATATTACCTCTCACAGTTTTGGGTGTTCATGCAGACTGGACTAAACAAGGCAGGACAGATCTGCCCCCCCACACCCCAATGTGCTCTGGCTCTCTCTGCCAGATTCTCCACCACCATTGAAAGTCGCTTGCAAATATTAAAGCAGATAGTGGGGTGACCATGCATTTTAAGCGGTCGTTACTGTGCTACAACACACAAAAGTATAGTATAGTATATGTTTCTTGACCTTGATTCGAGTTTCAACTTTGTTCCTGTATGTGGTTATGGCTCTCCTCGGTCAGTGACTGCAGTATACTTTATCCCATGTTCAATTCACATGTGCTCTGATTAAAAACACACCGCTGGTATTTGTAAATGGAGAATACTCCTGCTGGTTTGAATTAAGCAGGGGAATGTGTCAGGGTTGTCCCCTTTCGACGATACTTTTTGCGCTCTCCCTGGAACCATTGGCTCAGAAATTAAGGAAAGACCAACAGGTTGAAGGACTACGGGTGGGGGGGGTACAGAATACAAAGTGGCCCTGTACACAGATGACCTCTTCTTACATATTGGGAACCCTACCTCATCCATACCCAGAGCAGTTCATCAAATTGATGAATATGGGGAACTTTCAGGTTTCAAGGTAAATAAAGCCAAATCCATCCTTTATCCACTGCATGAACTCACACAGGAGACTATGGACAGGTTCTCCCGCTAGGTCTCACAATAGAGAAAACCATGCTACGTTATTTGGGGATAAATGTCACAAGGGATCCCAACAAACTATATGAAGCCAACTTCCCTCCCCTTTTAATGAAATTCCATGCAGACCTGACTAGGTGGGAGAGACTCACAATATCTTGGCTAGGCAGACTTAATGCCGTCAAAATGGTCTGCCTCCCCCGATTTCTTTACCCGTTTCAGGTGCTCCCCATTCGAATGCCGAAACACTTCTTTAAAGAGACTAAAAGAGCAATCCTAAAATTCTTATGGCAGGTGAAGAAGGCACAATTTGCCTATGACACCCTAACATTACCTAAAGATAGAAGGGGCGTGGGCTTACCAGACTTGGAAAAATATTACGAGGCAACCCAATTAACGATTTTGATACCCCACCTACGAAACAGGAAATACCTCCAATGGGTCACACTTGATAACCACCATCTAACCCCAGCGACGATCTCGGAGTGGCTCTGGGTCCCAAGGAAGAAATTACTCCGGAGATTGAGAAACCACCCGATATTGGGGACATATGGAGGGAACGGAGTAGCACACATAAGATCACCTCATGGCCCTCCCCCTTGAGCCACCTGTGGTCCCCAGGCATCCGAGAGGACATCCCCATTCTGGAAAGGTTCCAATCCTGGTACGAAGCTGGGCTGGAAAGAGTGGGCCAACTTTGAAAGGACGGCTCCTTCATTACCATTACGGAATTAGAGGAAGCCCTAGGATTGGGCCCCCTCTCTGTTTTTCACTTTTTGCAGCTCAAAGGCATACTTTCAAAAGGTAAATGGAGGGATAACATCAGTAGAGACCTCACCCGATTCGAAAAACTGTTAAGCTCTAGAACGGAAATGAAAGGTCTAATATCTGCTATGTATAGGGAGCTAGTAGAAGCAGGTAGAGGATCCACTTTACATCTAAAGAACAGATGGGAGAGAGATATTTATGATGAGATTGACCTAGACATGTTGGGCAAACTTTGTAGGGCTGCCTCCCAGGTTTCGATAGCCAGTCAATACAAGTTACACTCCATCAAATTATTGCATAGATGGCAATATGATCCACACAGGCTCTCCCAGATGTTCCAGTCAGCGAGCCCACGATGCTGGTGTGAATGTGGAGAGAATGCAAATTATTGGCACATGTGGTGGACCTGCCCCCACATTCAAGTTTTTTGGGATGAAGTCCTGGGGTGGGTCAAAGATCTGGACGGAATACAGCGGGCTGCTGACCCCCTCCCAATCCTATTTGGGTTTGAGAAATATGATGATGAGCATAGGAGGATTAGAGGTCTGGTGGCTCCTCTTTTATTGGCAGCACTTGCTGCACTGGTAACTAAATGGAAAGCAAAAAGTGTACCTACCAAAGGTGAATGGGTCAATGTTGCCACCAACATTTGTGTGATGGAAAAGATCACTGCTTGTTTGCATACAAAATCCACGCAATGTGACCTATTGTGGACAGATTTTGTGACCAAATATATGCCTGGGACTTTGTGAATCTGGAGGTGAAGGTATTTGATCCCTATTCACTTCCACATTTGAAGAGATTGTTATGCAGATCTTCAGACGAATCAGAGAAATACAACCATGTGTATTATTGTATGTAAAAATGGTCACATCACACGCCAATTGCAACCTTTCGACTTACATTAGATGTATAAAGCAAGAGACGATAATGTTCATCGGGGGGAGGAGTTAAGTGTTAAATGTTTTCAATAGGAAGATGTACTTATGTATCTTTAAAATGTACTGAATACCCGATTGTATCGTTCATAACTTGTTCTTCCTTTGACAAACTTTAATAAACTTGAATAAAAAAAATAAAAAAAACACACCGCTGTTGCAAACGTGATCCATTTGGCACTCGAAACATCTGTGTTTCTGCTGTGGGTATTATCAAGTTAAAACTCTCATTTGTCTGCCTTTTGTATTGCTTGCATCCGAAATTGCACAAATGAGCTGGGTGTCTGTCTTGAGCCACCTCGCCAATATTCACATTACACATTAGACTCAATCATGTTTGTGTGTGCAATATACACTAAGATATAATGGATCTGGTTGACATACAAACAATAGCAACAGAATTTAACATGCGTACAGAGCGCGCAAAAGAAATGTGTTTTTTTTTAAACAATTGTGCATGATCATCACTCACTACAAATAAATTGTGACTGTAGCAAAGTCCCCAAGGTGTCCCCTGGCCCCCCCAGATTTTATGTGTCTCCTACGCCCCTGACTAGCTTATTCAACCATTTCCGGTAAACAGGCAGAATATCGGCATCCATGGAAGAGGCAAAGATTATCCTCCTCCCCAAGCCCAACAAAGACCACACTAGATGTACACCATAAAGGCCAACAGCATTGATAAACATGGATGCTAAATATATACTAAAATACTAGCCAACATACACCCAGATCAGGCGGGTTTCGTGCAGGGGAGGCAGGCGTTCGATGACGGAGGTATTGCACACCAGACAGTGAAAGCACAAAAAACCAACTCCCTCCACAAAAAACCTCAACTCCCTCAGTCCTTCTATCTCTTGAAGCCGAAAAAGCATTTGACCGAATGGGGTGTCTTTCTTGTTCAAAGAGATGGAAAAGCTGGGGTTGTGGGGGATTTTTTACGAATGGTCGGGGCCAATTACAACACACCCGTGGCGCGCCTCTCCATCAATGGGTCCATGTCCAGGGCGATCCAGCTAAAAAGAGGGACCAAACAGGGGTGCCCCCTATCCCTCTGCTGTACGTAGTATATCTGGAGCCACTGCTGCAGTCCCTGCATGACTCTGGCGAGGTGCATGGTATCCCGTTTGGCGGCATCCAACATAAAGTAGCTATCTTTGCAGACAATATGCTCCTCTCTTACAAAGCCGGGGGAGTCGTTGAGGGCATGTAGGGGGATACTAACGCATGTTGGGGAGGTCTCAGGCTTTAAAATCAACATAACTAAATCGGAACTATTGAACCTTACTGTGAAGGGAAGGGAAATGGCAGAGTTGAAAGCAGCCTCACCATTCATATGGAGCCCCAGGGGGATTAAGTAGTTGGGAATTAGTATGACTCCTCTACTTACCAGCTGGTACGCACCAAATTATCTGTCCATGCTGTTAACTATTAAAGCGACCTCCAAAAGTGGAGGAATATCTGGATCTCGTGGCTGGGTAGAATAGCAGCACTAAAAATGGTGACGCTCCACAGGCTGCTTTACTCTTCCAGGCAAATCCCATTAGCGGTCCTGAACAGCGTCTTTGGAGAGTTTGGTAAAATGACAGGTAACTTTAAATGGGAAGGCAAGAGGCCAAGGATAAGCCAGTCCCTGCTGACGTCTCCGAGGAGGGCGGGAGGGATGGCACTCCCGAATTTCCAACTGTACTACGAACCGTCACAAATGCAGATTATTTGGGAATAGTTCACAGGATCTAAGTGGAAGCAGTGGGTGGCTATGGATTGGGCGGAGGTGAGGCATGACTTGCGGGAGGTTTTATGGCTACAGTGTCAACACAGGCCACAGCACATGTATTTAAGTGTCATAACAAGGTTAATGGCAGATACGTGGGACAGGCGTGCAAAGAGATACAGAACCACAACTTTTCCATCCCCCATTTACCCCCATTTTTAATAATCCAGGATCAGAACAGGGGGCATTCGAACACTGGCAGGAAGGAGGATGTCCAAGGCTATGGGATATGTTTCAGGGCCTAACTATTAGACTGTTTACCGAGTGCAAGTAATGCTTCGATGTGAGGGAGAAGGAAAGGATGTGGTACTTTAAGATACGCCACTGGCTTCAGAACTCTTCAGTCAAGACTGCAGCCACACGCCACCTTATGTCATTTGAACATTTTTTGACAACACACGATGGGTCGAAGGGCCTGATATCAACCTCTATAAAATCATGGATGAGGCCGCACCCGGTACAACCTGGTCCTACATGGGTAGCTGGGAGGAAACGATTAGGAGGGCATTGGATAGGGAAGAATGGGAAAGGCTTGGGAGGTTGATACAGAGGGTGGCCAAGGCATCCCAAGTGCTGGAATTTTGGTACAAATTTGTATTTAGGTGACCCTATACACCGGCTCGCCTCCGTAGGATCTATCCGGGGACTTCCCAGAAGTGTTGGAGAGGGTGCGAGAGGTGGGCAGTGGGTATCATATATGGTGGAAATGCCTGAAAATCAAACCTTTTGGTTGGAGATTCAGGAGTCCCAGGTTCAAGTCTTTGGGGAAGAAACAGGGGAATCCCCAGAGGAAATAGTGTTGGGGCTGGGGGGTCAGGAGGGGAGAGCTCAGAGGACGACGGAAAGGTCGCACAATTCTCGCTATTGCTGCAATACTGCTCATTGTGCAGCGATGGAAGGGAGCATCCATCCCTACTGTCCAAGACTGGCTCTGCAAAATGTGGCACTTCGTGCCCCTGGAATCGGCCACATATGCGATGAACAATAGTCAATCACACTTTGCTAGAGACTGGAGGGAGGTGTTGGCTTTCCTAAAGGAAGAATACATAGTCCAATTGTGCCCCCAAAAATTAAAGCTGTTGGACTTGTATCAGTTGGGGCGCTATGTGACAAATGCTTCCGAACAGCTGCTTGCTTTGGCCTGGGGGTAGGGTGAATTCTAAAACAAAAGACAAATATCATGAAGTCCCATGCCTGCTTCTTGGGACTGCTAAGAGGGGTAAACCAGGGGACCAGGTGCCACCTCTATTCAGTGGATGTTTGTGCCACTATCAGGTGGATCATCTGGTCACCCTCCTTTTGGTCTACATCACGGGGCAGGGGACAATCCAGTGTTCTTGGACAGCACAGTCCTGGCACCCTTGACCCTACTGAGTCTTCCAATAATGTGGTGCAGAACCGTCCAGTTAGTTTTGACCCTGCCCAATATTCTTGTAAGGTTGTGCAGGATAATCGCAATGAGCTCCCTTCCCACCAGAGTGCGTGAAGCTCTCTATAGGTGGAACCAAAGCCATGAAAGACGGAAGCAAACACCCCCCTTAATGCAGAACCAGTTTCATTAATTTGCCAGTAATAACATTTGTTCTAACTCTGTTTCACTTAAGCCAACAGTATCAGCAACATAGTTCAGAACACTGACAAGTTTCTATGGGAGTTTCAGAGGTTTGCACTTGACACAAGGTTGCAAGTTCATGGGATACTTTGTGAGCTCTGAAGTCCTGCACTTGATACACACTTGCAAATCTGTGGTTCCCCAACACTAGGTGGAGCTGCGTTCATTGTTCCTAGGCGGAGTGTTGACCCAGCAAATGTACGAAGTTGCAAATCCACAACAAACTAGCAATTCCTGCACATTCAGGGGGCATTAGCTTATCAAAATAGTTTCCATCATTCACTGTGAGAATAGGAGAACTGAGCCCTGCACAGGCAGCCACACAGAGGGGCAGAGTTGGAGAAATATGAGCTATATTCAGAGAGGCCAAATAAAGGCTTGGTCCAGCTACCTATGCCAAAGGTGAGCCCAGATTCACCCAGCAAGAGTGGCCAATTCCAACCATGGCCCAATTACCGAACACTGCTCCAGCCATTCACTAAAAGCCCAACCCAGCGGTAGCATAATAAAACTCTTATAGCCAAGTTGAGTCAGCCTGTCATGATTGGAGGAGCAGGAGGCTAGAGTTCAGCAATTATTGGAGAGTGTTAGGATAAGCAAAGGCTGGAGAAAAGGAGCAGGTTGGTGAATTGGTACCATTGGAGAGCATTAGGAGGTGGTAACTAACAGACTGAAGTATGAGGTGGCTAAGACCAAGGATGCAGCAGGAGGTGAAAGGTAAGCCATACTGGATCCTCTTAAATACATTTGGGTACCCCCTGATAACGCTCAAAGCAGATTAAATGCACCTCTCTAGGGAATTAAGGCCATGAGTCTATCTTGCAAAAGATAACAAACTTTAATCTTTACAGAAAATGAGGATGGGGGGAATGGCAGAGGACTCTGCCATTCTGACCAGCATTCCATCTTCCTTGGCTGGCTCCCAGGTCCTGAAGACTGGTGCTGGGCCTGGAGCTTAAATACTCTTGACTTGGTTACTGGATACCGGAAGAGCTCATCCAAAACGATTCTTCTTCCTTAAAAGGGATGCTGCAGTTCTTTCTTTTGGCATGGCTGGGTTCCGTTTGGGACAGGCTACATACCATTATGCTGCCTAGGCAGGAATACATTGTGCTTTTACTTAGCATCATTTGCTATGTTATAAACATTCATACATAAACACATCTTTCCGCCATTCTCTAAACACTTCACTCAACATAATTATAGTTGATCTGGTGCAGTAATTTCTACAAAAAAACCTTGTTTTCCCATAGTACTCTGTATGTCGTGCTGAATCTTTTTTAGTCTCCATTGGCTTGTGATGGACAGGGACAGCTGCTCAGCCACTGCGTGCTCTGTGAGAGCTAGCCTCAGTGATGCAATGCCTGTAGTCTACTTTTAGCACAGGCTGCAATTTTGGCACAGAGGATTCCGCTGTTTACCGTGCTTTCACAAAAGCTAACTACCCTTTAACAGTTTTACAAATATATTCAGCTAAATAAACATTTATGCCTTATATTTAAATCCAAACTATCTTTATTTAGTGACCCTCCTCCCCCCTGGACACTTGTAGTGCTTAGAAAACAGTTAACACAGGTCTTGCCTAATTCTAAAGCGCTTGGGAAACTTGGGTAAGAAGGAAAGCACTAGGCTCCTTCCCAACAGAGGCAGCAAGAAGAGAAGAACATGGAGATCAGGAGGAGCTATTAAGATATAGGTTGCAGGAGGAGGTCACAACAGCAGGAGAAGAAACTGGTTGTCGGGAAGAGGTGGTGAGAAGAAAGGGACATTAGGAGGTGATGACAGAGGCTAGAGTGATGCAGAGGAGGCAGTGGTAAACAAGATCAGATGGCAAAGATAGTACAGAGGAGGTGAAGGTGGTAATCGCCAATGGAGGAGGTGGTAACCTGAGCACTAAGAGAAGGTGATTTGGAGGTGGCATTATCAGGGCAGGGTGAAGCAGCGGAGACCAGAAGGGGATATCAAGAGAAGGATGCATTAACATCAGGAGGTGAAGGGGAAACAGAAGAGCTAGATAGACTGGAGAGGACGTTTCTGGAGGGTCAGATTGGACCCAAGCAGAACCAGATAGTGGGATGAGGAATGAGAATGGATCAGCAAGGTTAGGTTAATACCACAGAGGTTGGGGAGAAGAAATGGGAGGGATTCTGTGTTGGATAGACTTCAGGAGATTTCTCTTCAGCTTCCCCTCAGACCCATCTTATGGCAAGACTACACACTCTAGTGAGTCTTGGAATACTAGTCCCCTGAAAGCCAGTAACTAGACAAACATTTGAAGGAGGGTTCAGGAAACCATTAACTCTGCAACTCACAGAAAAGAAGTGAAAAAAGCTCTTTAGAACTGGGACATACATTCAAGGGGACCAGAAGGCTTGGGAGCCAGGGAAACAGGGAGGACATTGTGGGGGTATCCCAGTGGTGGAAAGACCAGGCTAACCAAAGAGAATTACTATCCTGACCACTTTGTTTTAATATCCCATTTTACTTTAAGTTGATCCCTTCTTGTAACTGTCCCCTAAATAAAGGTGTAATATACATATATGTTTTTTTTAAAAATAATTTTTATTGGCATTTCTTCAAATAAACATCGGGACACAACATTGTCCCATAATCCCCCCTCCCCACCCCCCATCCCTCCCTTCTGGTTCGAATGTCTATTCAATGTCTCTGAAACCCTTGAATGAGTCCCCCTTAAGCTGAAAACATGTGAATACGGATGTTGTGTGGGCACCATTGCAGCATAAAATTGCTTTGCAGATAGTCTATGGCGTCTCCCCAGTCTGTACTGAACTTCTGTCTGTCGCCTTGAATATTATAAGTGATCCTCTCCATGGCTACATGATTCCAGATCCTCCGGAGCCATTCTTGTGAAGTTGGAGGGGTCTTTTGTTTCCATTTTTGGGCTATGGCTAGCCATGCTACTATAAGGAGTCCCATGAAGTTCTGTTTTTGAGTGTTTGTGAAAGACTTATCTTGGGGGGCCCACATCCCACACATCCAAATTTCTTCTCCTAGGTCGGCCGTGCCCTGAAAGATGTTCTGCATCTGTGCTTTCACTTCTTCCCAGAATTGTTGTATTACTATACAGTCCCACCAGACGTGTCTCCAACTTCCCACGGAGTCGCATCCCCTCCAGCATTTCCCCTGATTTGTTGGGAACATTTTGTGGATTCTCTCCGGCGTATAGTGCCATTGAATCATCACTTTCGTCCAGGCTTCCCTCGTTTGTACAGCACACGTGCATTTCGGGATTATTGACCACAGGTAGGTCCACTGTTCCCTCGTAATTTGTTTCCCTAGGGTCACTTCCGACTTCTTCATATATTGCCAAGTGATGTGTTCTTCTTGGACGTTTATGAACTTGTACAGAGTAGAAACCATTTTTTTCTCCCCCGTGTGGGTCATCATATACATTTCAAATGGAGTGAGGTCCCTTGTCCATGCTATTGATATTCTTGGTGTTGCGAGCCAGTGGTGGAGCTGCTCATACTGATATCTATCCATTTCCGTGAGGCCCAATATTTCCTGGCAGTCTGAGAAGGATCTGATTCGATGTTCTTCTATCATATCTCCCAACTTTATACAATCCGCCTGGCGCCATTTTCTGAAGGATCCTTCTACCTGTCCTGGGGGGGAAGTCTGGATTGTCAAAAAGTGGTATGAATGGGGCGGGTTCTTTCGTTAGGGTTTCCTTCTTCATTGCTCTGTTCCAAATATCCATGGTGGTGCTCATGACTTCGCTAATTTTGATGTTCCGGTGTCTGTGTTCGGGTCTCCTCCAGAGGAGGTGACGCAGATTTGATCTTGCGACGGCTCAGTCCTGTGCCGCCCACAGTTTTTCTGAGTTGTCCGTAATCCATTCATTAAGGACCCACAGTTGAGCCGCCTCGTAGTACTTTTTAAAATGTGGGAGCGCCATTCCTCCATCTGATTTGTGTGCCGTGAGCACCTGTTGTGACACTCTCAGTGTTTTGTTTTGCCAAATGTACTTTGTAATGGTTTTGGAGAGGGTCTTGAAGAATGATGCCGGGATTCGAATGGGGAGGGCTTGGAAATAATACAGAAGCCTGGGTAATATCGTCATCTTGATGACCGTTATCCTGCCCCAGCATGATATTGACAGTGGGTTCCATCTGAGTTGATCGCTTTTTACGTCTTCTATGAGTTTGGGGTAGTTTCGATTTGTAAAGATCTTTTATTTGTGGAGCCAGGGTTACACCCAGATACTTCACCCCTCCTTCGGCCTTTTGAAGATTCAGGTCTTCAGTAGTCTTGTATGTTCCCTCGATGTCTCCCGCCAGGGGCATTACCGACTATTTCTGCTTATTTATTTTTAGCCCCGAGATCGCTCCATAATCGTCTATCTGTTGGATGAGGAGGGGAAGCGTATTGCTGGGGTCCGCTATGGTCAGCAGCATATCATCTGCCTATGCTGCAGTTTTATGTGTCTATCCTCTCATTTCCATGCCCTTGATGTCCTGGGCCGCTCTGATCCTTGCAAGAAGGGGTTCGAGAAAGATTGCGTAAAGAAGTAGTGACAAGGGGCAACCTTGTTTTGTACCCCTGCCAATATTTACCAGGCCTGAGAGCTCGCCATTAACTGCTATCCTGGCCTTCGGTGAGTTGTAATTGGCACGAATCATGTCGATAAAGTTTTTCCCCAAGCCCATTTTCCGTAGAATAGCATATAGCATTGACCATTCAACCCGGTCAAACGCTTTTTCAGCATCTAATGCTATTATTGCCGAGGGGATTTTCATGATTCCGGCCTTTTCTATGAGGTGAACTATTCGTCTTATGTTGTCGTGGGTTTTCCTGTTGGGAATGAAGCCTGATTGTTCTTGATGGATTAGTTTGGGGATCAGTGGTGCTAACCTGTTGGCTAGGACTTTCGTATAAAGTTTAGCATCGACATTGATTAAGGCAATTGGACGATATGAGCTTGGGTTTTCAAGATCTTTCCCTTTTTTATGGAATACTAGAATCTTGGCGTCATTCATAGATGCGGCTACATTGCGCGCTGTCTTAAAGGTGTTGAATAGCGTTGTCAAATAGGGAGTTAATATTTCCGCATATGTCTTGTAGAATGCTGCAATATAGCCGTCTGGTCCGGGAGCTTTATTCTTTGGAAGGTCTCTTATCGCTTTCATTACCTCTTCTGGTGCAATTGGTTGATCGAGGGCTTCTCTTTCAGCAGGGGTTACTGTTTGGAGTGACAGCCCCGCCAGAAATGTCTGCTGAGCCTGCTCACTCGGACTCTGTGACGTGTAGAGGTTCTGATAGAACTCTTGAAACACCTCTTTTATGTCCTTCGTTTGTGTTCACTTGACCCCTTGTCCATCTGTCAGGGTTTTCACTGATTGTTCTTGCCGGATGCCTTTTATTTGACGAGCCAGTAGCTTGTCTGCTTTATTTGATTTCATTGCGTACCAGTGTTTCGAGTGCAGTAATTGTGTTTCGACTCTCTTGGTTCTTATTAGGTCTATCTGGCTCTGTATGTGTCGATATGGTCTCTTTATTTTCCTGGAGGGGTTCTTAGTCATTGCTTCCCTTAGTTATTCCAATTTTTCGCCCAGTTCGTCTTCCCATTTATGTATGAGTTTATCTTTTTGAGCTTTCAGCGCTATTAGTTGACCCCTGATCACTGCTTTGAATGCTTCCCACGTGGTGCTCGGGGACATGTCTGGAGTGTCGTTGTGCTCAAAGTATTCCTCTATTTTCTCTCTGATTATTTCTCTTGTCGCTAAATCTTGAATCAATTCCCTAGGGAAAGACCAGCGCCATAGACCTGATTGTTTCCTCCATTCTGGAAGGGTGATCCATAGAGGAGCGTGATCTGATAACGAGATTGCGCCTTTTTCGATGTCCTGTATTTCACCGGCTAATGCTCCTGTGGCCCGGATGTAGTCAATCCTAGAACTTGTATCGTGTACGTGTGAGTGATACGTATATCCTTTGGTTGACCCTCTAATTCTTTTCCACACGTCTTCTAGTGCTAGATTCTGCATTGCCTGTCTGAGTGTCGGTGACGGGGCCCCCTGTGGGGAGGTTTAGGGGTTCGACCGGTCTTCTGGTAGATTCCACGCTAAATTGAAGTCTCGCAAAGCTTTCCAGCGTGTTGATTGTTGCTTTAATGAATCCATCCTGGCCCGTGTTCGGGGCATATAAAGTTGCAATCGTTAGTTTGCGATTATCTATCTGGACCTTCGCAAAGGCGTAGCGACCATTTTTGTCCGTTAATGTCTCCTTAATTTGGACCTGCAGATGGTTTGCGAAGGCTATGAGTACGCCTTTTTTTTTCTCTTCGTCGTTGGATTGAATTATCTGTTTGTAGCTCTTTATCCGGATCTGGATCTTTCTCTTCTTCTGGAAGTGGGTTTCTTGGATTGATATTATGTCGAACTTTTCCCTTTGTAAGAAGTGTTCCGTTTTTTTCCTCTTCGCCGGCAAATTCAGCCCTCTGATGTTATATGTTAGGATTTTCAGCCCCATTCTTTCCGGTGTGTTAGTATTTTCTTACTGGGACCATCCTGTGGGTTGCACTGAAATGTCATTGAAACAGCGTAAGGGGCTTTCCCCCCCCCCCCGAACTTTCCCCTGAACTCCCTCCCCTCCCCCTACCTTCCCTCTCCCCCAACATTGATCCTGAGGAGGGCCCTGGGCCCTATGGTTGATCCGGCGTGTCGCCTTTCCTCCAGGCCCTCAAACTACTCAGGAATACTATATGCAGGGACTCCGAAACCCCGCTTGAGGTGTCAACTCCCCGGCTGTCCCGAGGCCCAGCCGCGCCTGATTTTCGGCGCTTGCCCTTGCTCTGGTGATTGTACACATTGTCACTCTCTTCTATGTTTCATAGGAGCTTCTATTCCCGGGGAGTTAGTTTTGTTCTGGAGTACGGGTTCGGAGCCTTGTCTTTCTTTTCACCGTTTGCCAGCCCCTTGGCTGTCTCTGTTGTTTTGGGGATTCTCTTGATTTTGGGGGGTCTAGTTCGTGCTCCTGACATCCCATGATCTTAAGGCCCTCTTCGCATGTTGTGATGCGATGTTGTCTTTCTTCCCACGAGAATAGTAGGCCAAAGGGGAATGTCCATTTATACCGGATTTGTTTTTCAGCCAGGATTTTGGTCAGCTGGCTCATTTCTCTTCTCTTTCTGAGCGTGGATTGTGCTAGGTCCTGGAATAGTAGTATTTCACTGCCGTTCATGCTTAGGTGTTCCAGCGTCCTGGCCTTCCTGAATATTTGTTCCTTTTGTGTGTACCTAGCCATGGCCACCAGCACGTCTCTTGGGCGGGTTCCAGGGTCCCCTGTTCTCCGGGGGCCTACCCTATGAATTCTGTCTGTGTATATCGTCCCTGGGATCATCCTTTAGTATGTCTTGAAACACTTGTTGCACTGCTGTGCGAAGGTCTTTATCCTCTGTTTTCCGGCATGTTTTTAATGCGAATGTTAGATCTCCTCGACCTGTTTTCCAAGTCTTCGCATTGTGCTTCGAGTTCCAACGCCAGACGTGCCAGGCGGTCTTGTGCCTCCACTTGTTGGGTCGCCTCCTCGTCCATGTTCTGGACCGTCTTTTCCAGATTGTCCGTTCTCTCCTCTAGGGATTCAATGTCTTTTTTTAGTTCCTGAACTGCGTGTTTCAGTTCTCCTTTCATGTTATCAAATTGTGACTGCGTAGTGGCCATGAACTGGTCCTGGAATTCCTTGAACCAGGTTTTCATATCTTCCCGTGAGGCCATATCCAAATCTTCGTTTCGCTCTGTAGTGTCTCCTTCTTTGCTTGGCTGTTTATTTGATTGCTTTCGACCTGCGTTCCCAGTTCCACAGATGTGGGTCAAATCTTGTGCCTGCTTGGCTCCTCTTTTATTTGTCATTGCTGCTTGTGACCCCTGTCTCGTCCTGGCTTTTGACATGTGTATACATTCTTGGCATGATGCGCTTTCTCGACGTGCTCCTCTCTATCGGTCCCCGGGCTCTTATGTCTTGGTGTCTAGTCGCTTTCCCCCTTGCTTGGCATTGAGCCCCGTCGCTTCTCTAGTGTGAGATCGATCCCTTTTAATGTGGCCTGTTAGGGATCCGCCCCCGCTTATGGCGCTCTGTGGTGATTGTCTCTTGTAGACGCTTGGGGGTCTGACCCTCTGGATACTGGCGAGTTCCCCACTTCTCCGCCGTATAGTATAATCTCCAGTGTTTCCCCCCGTGTGGCCGTGCTTTAGTGAGACCGCTGTGTGGGGGGGGTCTGAGTTTATATAGTTCCTGAGGGCGGAATGTGGTTCGCAGTTTCGGCCCTTTCTCTGCGTGCTGGGCCGTGTTTGAGCCCTCCCTGTTTGTCCCCGACGCTCTGCCCTGCCTCGTACCTGCTTTGAAAGCCCGCAGATGAGTCACTGGGCTCCACTGGAGTCGATCGCCATCTGCCGTGCTCCGCTGGGCTTTGCGGTCTGCTTCCCTCAGATGCGCGCTGCCTTCTGGACCTCGCGCCCGCCTCTGCGCCCCTCTTGTACATGGCCGGGTTGGGTAGGGTAGCGGCTTCACCGCCCGGTGTCCTCACCCGCCTGGTGCCTCACGCTCTCCACCGGTCTCCTTTCATGCCGGTGCCGCAGCGGTCTAGGGCCCCGCCCGCTCCCCTCTCGCGGCATCCCTGCAGTGCTGGGTCCTCGATCTGAATCCTCAAGGCTCCTCGGGTTGTCCGCCGGTGGAGGACTGGATATCCTTGCCCGGGACTCGCTCCCCCATTCCCGGCGTATTCGCTGGTCCCGAGACTGGGGGGTCCCTCTCCGCTCAAAGACGCAGGCTTCCGAGTCCGGTCTGAGGGGCGGCTCCGGCGGGAAGACAATCTTGGGCCCGGCCAGGGCCGCTGCACTATCGCCTCCAATCTGCTCGTTCCGCCACCTTTTCGCCCCCTTTGCTCCTCACGTTGGAGGGAGGTTCTGCTTCACGGGCACAGCGCCTGCTTATTGCATTGCTTTATTGTCGCGGCTCGAGCTGGGGGACGGAGCTATGCTCACACGCGTCTACCCAGCTCGGCCGCCATCTTGGAATCCTACATACATATATGGTTTTGGCATAATTGTTGGTTCTAGGCAACCTAGGGAAATGCCCAATTGTAGCTTACAATCAGCATTGAAGGTTTTGAGCTATAGATCGCTGTCCCTTTGGAGGATCGTGGCATTGTGGTTGAGATTTGCCAACCTTATTTGGTGTGGTCTCTCTAAATGCTCCAGCTCCTTAAATTCTCTTGAGAGATGGCAGTGTTATGTGAAGAGCAACCATTGGATCCTCTGTGAACTAATACTCTGTGCTAGCCCTGAAAAAAAACGACTAAGCATTCACAACTAAGATGTTTGTTTAGAATGGATAATCATGCGTAGGTTTGTAATATTTGTTATCGGTAAATCTATCGGGAAAAAAAAGAAATGTACAAAGGAAGAAACCTCAAAATCTTGAATTCTGAGGTAGTGAGAGCCTGTATCAATACAGTATCTAATAATTTTAATGATTAGTATCTGGCCAACACATGTTTCGTGTTCTGTGCTTTCTCAGGCCATATACATTGTTCAGGAATTAAAATCAAGACATTAGTCTCTGACCATGAGGAACGCCATCACTCCATATGGCTCCCTTACATGCTAAGCCATGCTTGCAAGCGGCCATCTCATAAATTGAGAAATTGAAATCGCTGAACAAATAATCTTCAAGACACACTCGAGCATGTAGTCTTGCCAGCAGAAGGGTCAGTGGGAGTAGTGGGCAGGGGAAAGCTGGAGAGGCATCTCTTGTGGGCTGCCTAAACGGCGATTCCTCCTGTTTCTTCTCTCCTTGTATCTCTGGTATTAATTTAACCTTCCTGTCCACTCTCGTTCCTTCTCCCCCCGTCTGGTCGTGCTTAAGTCTGCCCTGATCCACCAGAACTTAGTCCTTTCAGCCTAGGTTTCCTGTACGCACATCACTGCCTGATGTTACTCGGTCCTTCTAATCTCTCTATCACCTTTTGTTCGGTGCTGCTGATACCCTCTAATATTGCCACCTCCTACTCTTAGCACTATCTGATGTAGGATTCCATCTTCTCCCTTTCAGCATACCACCTTCACCATCTGACGTTTCCATCTCCACCTCCTCACTATATCTTTTTCAGCATCTTCGATTGTTCCTTGTAGATCAAATTCCCTCCATCTATAGCCTTATATTCTCCAGCATGCGGTCTGGCATGGATTCTCATGCTCATGAATATTCCCCATCGTCAGACTGGGAAGCCTCAGTAAAGAAAAAATCAATTACAGTTTCACTTCTTAACTGTCTTTCTCCTAACAACCAATCACTGGTCTCTGGGTCATGCTGCCCCCCCGCTAATGACTGCCCTCTACCTAAGCCCCTCCTCTGGCAGCCATCTTCAGATTTGTACCGCACGTTCGAGTGGTGGGAGTCCTTGCGATTAGCTTTTTACTGCGTTTTTAACTTTTTTCCAGAGTTTACTCTATTTTTTCGGTCAATCGAGCCTCAAGCTCCATCGATCCATCATCCGATTAACAGGGACCCATTCTCGGATTTTCCAGCGCCCTTCAAGGGCGGAATTTCGTTTAGTTAAGATTCCAGAAAATTCTTCAAGGCCTACTCCGCGTGGACATGGCAGCGGAGAAGGAAGACTCGATGCCTCTGTTCAGGGTCTGCCCAGGATGCAGCCTATGGAGCATCTACTTGGACGATGGGAATTCCCTGTGCCTCTGTTGCCTGCATTCAGACCAAGCGCATGTGGAGGATAACTGTGGTTTTGTAAGTAGATGGTCCCCCGCAACATTTTAACGGATCGACGCAGGCATCTCACCGAGTGGCTCCAAGTGAAGGCCCCTGCTATGGGCGAGTCCCGGCAGCATGCCTCTCCGAGCCACAAGAAGAAAACTGAGCAGTCTTCTAAGACCTTTGATGGCGCTCTGGCGACAGGGGCCCAACATATAAGCACCGCGAGTCCGCGGGTACCGGTAGCGCTGTTGAGATGGGCTCCCTGGCGGCCAGGGTGGGATCAGTGTCTCCGGCACCTTCAAGCACGAGCCAATGCTCGTGTTTGGTGAAGAAAAGGAAGTCGGACCACCCAAGCAAGCTTCTGGAGAAGCCCTGGACTGACCCATCAGAGAAGTCCAAGGGAGAGCTGGGCCCTGACCCTCCCCCCAAGAAGGCAGCCAAGATCGTAAAGGCCCAAATTTATCCGGCGAAGCCTTCCATTGAAGGAGTGGTGGCGTCCCTCTCGAAGGCCGCGGATGCAGATTCGCAGAATACGACCCCCAAGGTGAGAGTTTCCCTGCCTGCTAGGAGGGAAATGTCTTTTCAGCCCATAGAAAAGACACCAGAGAAGGCAATGCCCGTCATCTCTCCCCTGGTCGCATGAAAGGGGGGAGGGCACGGTAGTCCTGCAGGGCACGGACATATCCTCGGAGGAGGAGTTTTCTACCTTCCAGAACATTTTGGAAGAGAAGTTTGTTGAGGCCAGGTCCTACGGGAGGGACTCTGATGAGGGAGACGTCGAGAGTGGCGACATGGCGGAGCAGGGAGTAGAGGATTTGGAGGACCCTACACCTCTGCAACCGTCGCTCCCATCTCAGCCACCACCTCAGCAACCGCCGCCACTCCCGGCTGACATTTCGGTAGATATTCTCAAAGCTCTACACACTTTGTGCTCGGAGATCCGGACGAGGATGCCCCTTACGCTGGCGGGAGACCCCGCGGCACAGACGGATGACGACAGCGGGTTAGAAGACCTCCCGTCCCCGCCGCCCAGGGCCTCACCGTCTGACGAGATAGGCGTGTTCCACGCCATGATCACCAGGGCTTCGGAACTCCTCATCGATGACCTCCTCCCCCCAGACAACGAGGGGAAGAAGTTGGCCGCCATGGGACGACGAGTCATCACGTCGGCAGCGACGACCATCAAGGTTGCCAACGCCCTCTCCATTGTGGCGCGTTACGACAGGGAGCTCTGGTTCAAGATCACTCCCCTCTTGGACTTCCTTTCCGACGACAAGAGGGCAGAAGCTTTGGAGATCCTGCCGGAGGGTGAAGTGGCTTCGGATCATGCCATTACCGTGGCCATGGACATTGCCGACATGGGATTTCGCCAAATGGGCAACAGTGTTTGTCTTCGTCGGCATGGATGGTTAAGGGCCACAAACTTTTGCCAGGATGTCCAGTCGAGGGTATTGGACATGCTCTTCGACAGGGACAACTTGTTTGGGAATACTGTGGACGAGTCCCTTCAGGCCATAAAGGCGTACACGGAGACGGCTCGTGCCTTGAGCACGCTTCAGCAGCGACGGCCGTCCTTTCAGACTTCCGGAGGTAAATCCCAAGGCCCCTCCAAAGGCTTCGGTGGAAGCTCCTCGTCCTACCATCAACTGTCCCGCTTTTCGGCCAAGGAGGCCTACCGGGGTAGCAACAAATCTGGAGGAGGTCGCCGTCGTCGCCAAGGTCCGCAAGCTGGCATTTCTCCACGGCAAAGCAAGACTGAATCGTTGTGACGTCAGGCCTCCACCCGCGCACCTCGGTGGGAGGCCGGCTGGCGAACTTCGTCAGCGTGTGGAAGACCATCTCCACCGACGGTTGGGTGCTGGACGCTCTGGCCCACGGGCACACTCTGGAATTCCAGCGAAAGTGTCCTCGCATACCACCAGTGGCCAGGCAGGAAAACCACGTCCCTCAGCTTCTGCTGGAGGTGCGGGCCATGCTGAAGAAGGGTGCGATAGAGCTTGTTCGAAAGAGGCTCCGGGGCTCCAGAGTGTGCTCTTGGTACTTCTTTGTCAACAAGAAGACAGTTGGTGGTCCATCCTAGACCGCCGCCATCTGAACAATTACACCAAATCCCAGAAGTTTCGATGGTCACCCTTCAGCATGTACTAGAACAGCTGGAAGAATGGGATTTTCTATTGTTGCTGGACTTGGAGGATGCCTATTTTCACATCCCCATTCACAAGGGGCACCGCAAGTTTCTGCGCTTTGTGGTTCAAGGGCAACATTACCAGTTCAAGGCCCTCCTCCTCTTCTGATTGAAGTCGGTGCCAAGGGTTTTCTGTGGCGGCACAGCTGCGTCTACAAGTGATCCACGTTTACCCCTACCTGGACGACTGGCTCATCCGAGCGAAATCAAGGGAGATCGCCATCGAACAGACGGCAAAGACCGTCCAGCTGCTGATGGAGCTGGGGTTCTCAGTGAACTATGCAAAGTCCTGCTTGGTGCCATCGCAAGACGCACTGTTTTTGGGGTCTCAGCTCAACACGGTGTCGTGTCTGGGGTCTCTGTCGGAGGAGAGTATAGCGGCCATCCTGGGCAAGGTACAATGGTTGTTGGCCCTGAGGGTTGCAAGGGTGAGGTCCATCAAGTCCCTTCTCGGCATGATGTCGTCATGCATATACCTCATTCGGCTGTGCAGGCTACGGATTACACTCTGCAAGAGTTCCTCGACGCCTGCTGTATTCAGGTATCGGGAAGCTTCGAGGACAAGATCAATCTCGACAAGAGTTTCCGTCAAGCGATATGGTGGTGTGGAGTCTGCGCGCATCTGTCGGTGGGCACAGACTTCCAGACCCCACCTCATCAGGAGACGGTCACGACGGACGACTCCATGGAAGGATGGGGCACGCATACCGGAAGTCTCCACGCAAGAGGCCTGTGGCTACCGGTGGAGTAGTCGTTGCATATCAATGTACTGGAGCTGCGGGCAGTGTTCTGGGCCCTTAAGTCTTTCCTACCGTCCCTCAAAGGCAAGGTGGTACGGGTCTTCACGGACAACACCACCATGATGTTCTACATCCGGAAGCAGGAGGGCACCAGATCCCCAGTGCTCTCCAGAAAGGCACAGGACCTGTGCACTATGAGGGTATGTTCCTCATACAGTTTCATCTGGCAGGAGTGAAGAACACCATCACAGACTCCCTCAGCAGGGAGCTGCGCTCTTGCCATGAGTGGGAGCTTCGGCAGGACCAAGTGGATCTTCTGTTGCAATGATGGGGCAATCCCAGATCGATCTGTTTGCGAATGCGACGAACACCAAGTGCCAGAGGTTCGCCAGCAGGTTTCCCCAGCTAGGGAGCTTGGGGGACTCATTCTTATTTCCCTGCGACAGCCTGTTCCTATATGCGTTTGCTCTGTTGCTGTTGCTTCTTCAACTAGTCAATCAACTCAGACGGTCCCGGTTCAGGATGATTCTCGTCGCACCGGCGTGGCCGAGACAGATATGGTACCCGGACCATCTAGACTTGTCAGCATCCTTTCCAGTCAAGCTTCTGGCGGCCGCAGATATTCTCGCCAGAGAAGGAGGCGCGATTCTGCACCACGACCCAGGGTCGCTGAACTTGCAGGCCTGGCTCCTGCAGCGCTAGAGTTTGGGGGATACGATATCCCGGCAGACTGCATGGCGGTGCTTGCCAAGGCCAGGGCTTCGTCTACACTGAAATGCTATGGACATAAGTGGAAGAGGTTCGCCGTCTGGTGCCGTGCACAGAAGATCGACCCTCTACGAATTACGGCTCCGCAGGTGCTGCCATATTTGCTGTCGCTGGCCAAAGCAGGTCTGGCTCATGCTTCCATCAAGGTTCATCTGGCGGCTATCTCCCGCTACACCAGAGCTCCGGGACGGTCGTCTTTATGGTCGCACCGTCTGGCCAAGGAGTTCATTAAAGGACTTCTCCATCGGTTCCCGCCGGTCAATGCCCCGGCCGTGGCTGGGAGCGCAATGTGGTTCTGACTAGGCTCATGAGTCCTCCATTCGAGCCTATGCACTCAGCACTGCTGAAGTTTTTGTCATGTAAAACGCTGTTCCTCGTGGCCATCACCTCTGCACGATGAGTGGGAGAGATTCAGGCCCTGTCCTGTAAACCACATTACTTGACTTTTCACGACACAAGGGTGGTGCTGCGGACGCACCCCTCCGTCAGACTTGCACCTAAATGAGCCCTTAGTGTTACCTGTGTTTTTTGCAACACCGTCGTCGGCTGAAAGGACTTTGCACTCGCTGTATGTGGCTCGAGCGCTGAAGTTATATGTGGACCGCACAAACAGTTTGAATCCATGCCAGACCCCATGCTGGAGAAGGAACAAGTTACTTACCTGTAACTGTTGTTCTCCAGCATGGGTCTGGCATGGATTCACATGCAAACCCTCCCGCCTACCCCTCTGCGGCTCTTCTCTTGGTCCTACTGTCACTTTATGTGCGATCATATCGGAAGATGGCTGCCAGAGGAGGGGCTTAGGTAGAGGGCATTCATTCGCTGGGGGCAGTATGACCCAGAGACCAGTGATTGGTTGTTAGGAGAAAGACAGTTCCGAAGTGAAACTGAAACTGATTTTTTCTTTACCGAGGATTCCCAGCCTGACGACGGGGAATATTCATGAGCATGTGAATCCATGCCAGACCCATGCTAGAGGAACAGCAGTTACAGGTAAGTAACTTGTTCCTTGTGTCCTATGAAGTTAACCACTAATAATCAGAAGTCTTTTTAAAATAATGATCTTCACCATGAACCAAAGCACTCCCATCCCAGGCAATTGTTGGGTTTCTAGTTCAGAAGAATGGATAAGATATAGACTTGTTAAAAGACAAAATCGAAGAACTGCAAACTAGTAACTGGGGTGTTTAAAAAAAAAAAAAGAAATTCCATGTTAAATACCATAATAATTGTTGGGAAAAACACCAAGCCATCAAAGCCATCAAGCTGCACAGTAAAACTTTAGAAAATGGGGCCATGATGTTCCAGGCCATTCATTAACATCTCCTTGTGGCAGACGAAACACAGTTACTTGGAGTCCCCCTACAAATAGTTGCATTGAAAAACATTTGTGTATAGGCGCGTTACAAATGCCATATCGTATCATATCATTCCAACCCTTCCCAAGCTAGGTTCAGCCCTATCCAAACGCTAAACATATCAACTATATTTACCACCTTCATCCAAGACAAAATCTCCAATTTTCAGATGAACAAAATCAACAAAGTAGAGCTCATTTTACGGTGGAAATCGGGACTGATTTTCTCCTCTTTCTTACAGGTATCAATAAAAGAGCCAAGTCTATCAAAGTCTCAACGGAAAGGCTGTATACTAATCTTTTCACAATTGACCTCGGGAGAATTTACCTAATATAAAAGATCAATTAGGACATATAGGTGGGGGGAAACCCCCGCAACTTCCCAACCTATCCAAAACCCCCTGCAACCCCATCCCCTTATATTATTTATAATCCAAAACCAACCCAATACATATATAACATAACTAAAATAAAATAAAGGTCAGTTATGCAGAAGGTCAATTAGGACCACTATAATTAGGTCATTTAGGACAAAAGGTGAATTATAAAAGGTCAATTTGGGTAATACCAACTGAAACATGTTTCCCATACAAAGCATCCACAATCAAGTGTCGATAACAACCCTGTCTAGCTCGCTGGCTGACTTTTGTAAGGCCGTTTTTAAGAATGGTTGATTCAACACTTCAATCTCTGAAATAAGCTATCACTCAGGTACTAAAGAAAATAAACCTGAATCTCTCTCACCATCTAAATTCTGTCCTATTTTTAATATCCTTTGTAACAAGGTTCCTCTTTTGACCCAGGGTTCTGACAAGAGGGTGATTTGACCAGGTGTCTTGCTGGGATTCGGGGGGTGCCTAGTAGGGGGATCCAGAAACCATCTGGGCCCCCTCTGTAGTACCCCCTCCTCATAGCAGGGGACAGTTCAATTGAGCACATGGTAGCTGCTGCTCTGCCAGATAGAATGCTATTGCCAATTTGCCTAGGCAGTAGGTGAACAAATGGAAGAAAACACCATCTCCCAAAATCCCCCTGTACTCTTGGAAGGAAATTCGACTGGGAGACCACAAGGAGATAGCTGGAAAACCCACAAAGAGCATTTCAAATCCTAGGGGAAGATGGTCCAGTGGTGCCCTCAACTCGCACCCCTAAGAGGGGAGAAGTGCACCCCATCTTAAAAAGAAAAGGGCGAAACAGATATTGCAACCTCCCTCACTCTCCCAGGGAACATATCATATGTGGACCACCCTAAGGAAAATGGTCAAATGCTACTTGAGGTGGAGAGAACCTTCCAAATGCAGACAGGGAGTGGGAGCTGCAAGCAGCAGGTCAGGACACAGTAGTGGAAAGCAAGATGTCTGTCCCACCCCTTCTACCCTATGTCTCATTGAGCCCACCTTCAGTGGACCTGCAGGCAGTCATGGTGGAGCCCTCACCTACAGTCACAGCTACACCCAGTTGTCTTGAAGACCAGCCCAGTGGAGGGCCCAGGATACTATAAAAAGCAGCTTTAAACCTAGTCTGTATGTTGGTTGCTGTAGAGGCGTGCAGACAGCCTTTGGAGACTGTTGGGGAAGGAGCAGAAAGTAGGAACAGGGTGTGATGGAGAACCAATAACATTTTAGGGGTAGTTGGAGGGGAGAGAGATCTGGTGTGCAGTAGTAGGGAGGAGGTTGGGCGGAGATAGTATTTGAGGGGGAAAGATTAACATCAAGAGGGTTGGAAAAGGTTAAGGAAAGAGGAGTGGATGAAGGCTAAACAGTAAGACAATTGTTGGTGGTCAGTGGAAGAGAAGGATTGGAGGTGGAATTACCATTTGGAGAAAAGGAGAGTAGAGTAGAATTGATCGAAGAGGTTTGGGGGTTAAGGGGGAGGTAGGAAAGTTATTGAGAGAGGTTGTGAAACCTAAGGTGTTTGGGGAGTTTAAGAAGGGGGCAGTATTATCGAAGGGAGTTGGCAGAGTCAAGGAGAGAGTCTGGTGGTTTTTGAGGAGGTCAGCAAGTTGAAGGAGGAGGTTGGATAATTTATAAAAGGTGGGCTGATTGAAGAATGATTTTGAAGAACAGTAGAATTGAGGCAAGTGGCATCAGGAATGTGGAATTAGTTGGAGGAGAGATTTGTTGGTGGAGGGAAGCTTTCTGAAGGAATCGCAGGGAAACAAAGTACTGTAGGAGGTTGAGGAGCCATCAGCAACCACAGAAGGAGAGGGACTAGGTTGACGGTGTTTCCCTGATCTGAAGGGAAGAAGCCCACAGAGGGATAAGGCATGAGCTTGTGGCCTGGCGATAAAGAGAGCAAGAGCAGTTGAGAATCTAGGGCACTTGATGGAGGGAAGTCTAGGTTTAGGCTTGCCAGCCAACCACCCATAGCCTGCTTAACTTTGGACCTCACTCCATCCAGATTGTCAGAACCAGGAAGGTGACTACCCTTAACCAAAGATTCTGAAAGTGAGTACCTGGTGCCCAGGGGCTACCCTGTAACTCCCTAGATTTCCCCCCTCCCCACCTCCTGAAGACACCGTAGGGAAGGGCCATACAGGGGTCTCTGTACCACCCCAAGCAAACCTGCGCAAAGGGATTTCATAAAATGGACAGTGACTCCAGGAGGTGGCCTCCTAAAGAACTTCGGAGTGACATTTAATTTACCTTTTATCCACCCTGTTCATTTCTTTGGCCCCAACTTGAACACAATCCCAAATAAATACTTGTACACATTATATTTGAGTCAGTGGCGTCTGTTGATCCCGGTGGCTATCCTGATAGTGGTCAAAGGGGTCGGGTGCCACCCCAAGTGGATGCTTGACTAGGAGGAGGTAAATGGAGGATCCCTGGACCATCATTCCAGAGTCCCTCAGGTAAGCTAGGAAATCATCCCATGGTTTACGCATCTGAACGCATTGATGTCTGTGGGAAAAGGTCCCATGTCAGGACAACACCATTTGTCATCCCCTGGTCTGAAGGATCCTGTTTCTCACTATTAATCAGAGATTGTCACCTAAAGTGGAGAAGGGTTTCTGTCCCCTATAGGGGACCAAGCTTCTGGCTTAGTTGTAAACAGACCCTTTAATCCTTCAATGTTGCTCTCAGGATCTGTGCTGAGTCAAAGTATGACCACGGACAGGTGAAAAGATGTATTGTTTTCTCCGGCAACAGTGCTAAAGCCATCTAAACTCACTCAGAGTTCCTGTTACTTCTATTTCTTCAGCAGCACTGCTGAAGAAAACACACAACACAATAGACACGGTAGCATTGACTACTGCTCTACTTAGGTACTGGTTCAAGACAAATCCTGAATTGCAGAGCTTGCACGGACATGTTAAATTTCTCCCAATGTTCCCTTTCTCAAACGAACACTGCACACTGTTTTTAATTTCCCCATAACAAAATATTCCAAATGCTTCAATGCTTTTCTTGGAAATTTCTTACTCAACAAACACACTGGGAACACACAGAGGGAAACAAAAGTAAATAACCTCACCATGCAATCCAGAAGGGGAGGAGATCAGCTGTCTCAAGTCCAGCCACAGGATGAAATTAAAAAAAAGGCAGCTGGCCTTATTGTAACCTCAGGCCCAGACCCTCATAGAACACATGAGCCTTGTAACATGGGCCAATCACACAGCTGACCAATCCCAGGTCAGCCGGTGAAAAACATTTCCCTAGGCTTCACCGCAGGAGAGGATAATCGAGGTGTAAAGGCAGCCTTGGCCAGACTCTGGTTGCAGGGAGAATTTGCCAGAGAGTGTCAAGCTAGAGGAATATGGCGAAAGAGGGAGATTGTAGGAGAGAGTTTGAGGTCAGGGGAGGACATTATTCTGGATTAGGTGGTATAGCATCTAAAAACAGTTGTGCTTAGGAGCAGAGTTACCATCTGCAAAGCGTGTCCCTAGATACATGGTTGATGGTGCTGCCCTAAGTCCTCCACTATGAGGAAGCAGGGGAAGAGCTGTACCCACTATAAAGGGAGACCATTATATCGAGCCCAGGGAGATGGATGGAAAGCAGGAGACACCTGCAACCCTAGTGAGTAGAGGTTCCAGTAGACCAAACTTCTCCTTTGATACATCAGGGGTGGGCAAAGGAACCAGCAGGTGTAACGCCACCGAGGGACAGAGAGCTAATTGTAGACACTCCCAGTTTTTGGAGACCCTGGGAGTAAGCCCCAAGTACAGGGAGAACAGAGTCCTTGTGACTCTTCCCCTGTGACCACCCAGGAGTTTGGACTGGGCAATTGCCTAGGGCGACTGGCCATCACCTTACGACTATGCTGGGTGCAGCAGGTCAAGTAGGATCGCGGAGCAACTATCCCCACCGAGGCAGGTTCCTGCTCTTATGGAAACCCTCAACCCAAAGACCAAGATCAAGGATCTTTAGTGGATGTTCAACCAGGCTCAGATGAGTGCCCAACTGAGAGATTTGTTTTCAACATATTGAAAAGACTGAGAGACTAGAATTCACCAACGAAAATAGAATACATCTTTTGTTTTGCTTAAGCATTTGGAGTCTCGGTCTCATCTTGTGTGTCATCATCCCGTGACCCTTGGACCTCCAAAACCATAACTGTGAGAGTAGTTGTCCCCAATTGACCTGATTTATTTGGGATCATTGTTTGTTCTGATCAGGCTATGAGGGGCTGGTATGCACACCAATTTTAAAGTCCCCCACACCCCTGCTCCCCACACACCCGGTTCCCATTCACAAACATTGGACATAACATCCTTCATTGCGACTACTTTTACTTTGACTTTGGTGGTGGAACCTGGGCACGGGAATCCTGCCTTGGGGACAACTGGGGTTGGTAGCTGCCGATTTCCTTTGCAGGAAACCTACTTTTAAAATCATATAACTTACCACTAACTACTTTAATACATTAAGCCTATTATTTCCTATGTGACAACTTTGAGTAACCTTTGAAGGCCAATGTGACGAATCCTGAGATGTCATCACTTCTCCCCAGGGAGGAGCCACTTCCCATTGAGGCCTGGGTGGTGAGGCTGCTACCCGATAGTCCCCCTGGGTGTGGTACTCAGCGGGGGTGATCTCATATGAAGAGACCTCATCTGTGGCGATAAAGGAGAACATCTCGGGAGAACGCGGTATACCCACCTTCCATCCATGCCCTATACACCCCTTCACTCCTTAAGCCCCACTTCTATCACAAACTCTTATATTAAGGGTAGGCCCATGTACTTCTGCAACATACGTGAGATTGACGTAACCAAATGTACTGGTGTGAAGAAGATCTGTGGGAACCCTGAAGGTTTGCCTGACCCAAGTACTGGGACTAGGTGGCCCATAGGAGGAATCAGGACTGACATGACAACTACAGTCACAAGGGGGGACGTTGCTCCAGGGTGAAGCAGGCACCATAAACAGAAAAATAAACAGATAACCAAAGGAGGACTAGGAGTCTTCAGCCCGTGACAAACCCAGGAAGTTCAAACCGTGTCCCAAGAAGAACCAGGCGGAGTGGGTGGTCGGGTTACAGTGTCAAGACCACGAAACAGAAATGTTGAGCGCAGACCCAAGAAGCCGATGGACCGAGGGAGAAGGAATGCTGCCGCTGCCATCAAGACGCCTGATCCCAGGAAGAACTGGAGTGCTTTCCAATCCCAGTGAGAAGTTCAGGAAAGTTCGGGAGACCTGGTAGGGAGGCGAGTCAGGCTGCAAGAGGGTCTTGCATACGAGGAACGCTTCCTCGGCCCAGTGATCACCAGAGAAAGGTCTGGGACCCGCACGTGAAGAGTAAGAGAGTTGGTGGAGAAGGGAAAACCATTGACTACCCGAGAGGGGTCTGGGACCCATATCAGAATAATCTTACAAGTCATCTTCCTTGTGGCAGGACTTGGCATAGTAGTGAGCCAAGTGGGCCAAGGCAAAGAAGAGAAACCTGGGTCTTGGACCCAAACCAAGAAGAGAGTAATGTGATTCATCTTCCTCGTGGCAATCCTTGACAGGAGAATGAACCAGGGGGGCCAAGTGGAAGAAGAAAATCAAGGGTCTTGTACCCAACAACACAAAGCACTGTTTAGTATTACAAGTTCTCTTCCTCGTGGTAGTTTTTGGCGAGGGAGTAAGCCAAATAGCCCAGGTCAAAAAAGAAGAGAACATAGAGGTTAAAGGCTTAACACAAGTAGGACTGAGGCAAATGAGAATCCAGGGCAAGGGAGTCATTCCCCCTGGACTTGTTGTTTGTGTAAAGGTACACCAGTAGGAGACCTTCTCCTGGTGGTCATCAACCAGGAACAGCTGTAAAGGAACCAGGGGAGTCATTCCCCTTGATGATGTTGAATTGTGCAACCAAGTGAAGAGAGACCAGGGAAAGGTAGTCATTCCTCCTGGTTGTAGCGAACAGTGAAATCCAGATATCAGGAGGAGGGAGTCATTCTCCTGGTAACTGTTAGGAAAGGTTTTTGCATTTGTCTGACCATCCTAGCCTGACTTTTTCCAGTGGAGCCCAGCCTTCTGCTGTACTCTGCAGGGCTTTTGCTCATTGTGTTAAGGGGAAACGGACATGCCCTTCAGACTGTCAGTACTGGGAGACTTTGTTTCCCTTAGTCTTTCACTTTGTTGCCATTTCTTGGCAACATTTTATCAGTACCTTCCAGTACAGTGCACTGGGGGCTCTTTTTCATTTTTAAGGCCCTAGATACCCTCGAAGGATTGTTGGTGAATGTACAAGTGTGCCCAGGACGGAGCTGGTGGCAGCCGTTACTTTTAAAGCATTGTTGACTCTTTTCTATGGTCCAAACCGCGTTTACCGCGTTTGGCCCAGGACAGTGGCCAGTGCCTGAAATGGCCATGCCATGAGGTCCTTTGTTCTGTCCTTTGGCGATTTTGTCCCTTTGCCTTCCCCAGGTCGAGCAGACCCGGCAAATTCCTTCTTTGGTCATGCGGACCCCCGCGCAAACCGAAGCTTTCGCAGGCTTTTGAATGCCTTGTGTGTGTGCGTGCAGGATGTGGGCTGGAGCTATCTAGTTCCAATACACATCCTGGGTGCCAGGGTGTCTGATGTACTGGGATGACTGGGACCACTGTGGTGCGTGTTTGGTCCACGTCTGGAATTGTTGAATGCGAGCAGATCTCCTATTGGTTTCTCTTAGTTTGGCGCGAAGGAGATTCTGAATAAGAGAAGGCACTCTAGACCTATTCCAGGTTGATCTTCTGAATTCACACCTAACTTAGTAAAGGAGTCAAGTATCCTGAACCGAAGAAGCAGATCCGTGGAACCGCTGGTGACCCGCTGGAAGGTTTGGCACCCTGACCCCGCTGGTGTCCCATCAGAGCCCCTGTTTCTCATCGATCACAGAAGGCCTTCAAGGGTGCTTCGACCCGTTGGAGTTGTGGGACTAACTACTCTCTGCACCTCCTGCTTAACCTGCAAACATGCCTTCTCTGAAATGTTCCTGGACCGCCCAGTGAACTGACCAGCTCATATGGGACCTTTGCCTTGGAACCATCTCGCGTTTCGACCTGAGACTTTGGGAAGGTTTTGAGTTGGATTTTCTCTTTATTTTCTTAATAAAAGTCTATACCAATCACTATGCCACCTGTGTGTTGGTCTCCTCCTTTTGCCCCCTTACACACCATACAGTAGCATTGTGTAACACTGATTTCTTAGATTAGGAATTGTACACATTAGGATTTGCTATTGTTGACTGGTATGTGATAGCTTATGTAACATGTTTACTTTTATGTCCCGTCCCCTTTCCTCCATACTGCATGGGCGTTCCTCGCTAGGGACGGGAGACGGAACCTTTTTCACCAGAAAATCCTTCTTCCCCATTAAATTTAGGGGCACACGGGGTGCGGCCCTGGAAGCATACGCTCCCCTGACTCCGCCCACCAGCGCCACTCCTCAGTCCCTTTTTCCGCGTCAGTGGGAACGGGCCGATTTCACCAACACTCCTGGGTTTGGCTTCGGCCATGTAATTCCATGCACTCTTCCCCGGATACTTCTGTCTTTTTTGTCCTTTATCAATCCGGTACTCGGTCCTCTGGCGCCACGCTCCTCCCCGGTGCATCTCAACTTCAGCAGGCTTCCAGCCTGCGAGGGGCTCTTCCCTACATTAGATCCCCATGCTCTTTGTCTCTGCTGCCTTGGATGGGAGGGTTGTACCGTGTGCGACGCACTTTCTTCATGTGCTCTGAAGAACAGACTAGCTAGGTGGAGGGAGCTCTTCGAGAAGTCAGCTGCAGAGGACTTGAAGGACTTCGTCCGACATAAGTCAAGGCCCAAGGGAGGGCCGCTCTTTTCCAGTGCACCCTGCAAGGGCGACTACTTTCCAAGGAAATGCCTTGACGGTAGGAACCTTTCAAGTTCTCACACCAGCAGCGGTACAGAGGCTAATTCAGCTACAGGCCATCAGGCCGAGGGGTCTGGAGATCCTTCTGGAAACCGCGCAGAGCCACCGCAAGGTTCTTTTACCAGGTGTACACCCGAGGGGCTACGCCCTTGTACTGGCAACATGTCCGAGGGGGCGCCTGCACGCAGCACTACCGGCAATACTACCAAAGACGACATGCCTTCCAGGCTCCCACAATTCAGGCGGTTCTGTACCAGCCTCTGGCTCCAGTCGTCACACCTCAGCCCTTGGCGCCCAGCACTCCTCCACCCGCTCCAGACCAGCCGGACGCCCTGGTGGACCCGGATGAGGATGAAGACCCAGACACACCATCATCAGCCAAGGCCTTCCATGAACGGCTCGCAGGCATGGCAGAGTACTTGGGCCTTCCTCAACCTGAAGTCGAACAACCAGAGGCAAGGGTACTTGACGAGGTCCTCACTCTACGCCCCGCGGCTAGAACAGGGATCCTGATGCAGAAGGACGTTGTCGCCTTGGCCAAAAAGGGGTGGCTCAAACCCCACTCGGCCCAGCCTGTCAATCGGCGCCTCAATGCCAAGTATAGGCAAATGGAGGGAGATCCACTCTTGCTGGTGGCCCACTCTCAACCGCACACTTCGGTGATTGCTGCAGCGTCAATCAATGCAAAGCCGCAGTCGTCCTCGGCCACCTCGTCCTCCACACTGTTAGACAAAGAGGAGAAGATCTTGGAGGCGTACAGGAAGAAGCCTTATTCCAACGCTTCGCTGCATCTTCGTCAATCCAACACGGTTGCCATACTGGCAGCCGTTAACCAGATGCTTTGGCAGGAAATAGCTGACTTCCTTCCAGAACTTCCGGTGCAGAGCCAGTCACGATTCAAGGCGGGACTGGCAGAGGCAAAAATGGTGGCGCAAGACATCACGGAGTCCACCGTGGCCCACACCGACACCTCTGGCCGGGCCATTTGCATTGCCACGGACATGAGAAGGGCTGCCTAGCTTTGGGCTACTAAATTCAACCCAGACGTCCAGGAACGCATATTGGACCTCCCATTCGGGGGTGGTGATCTCTTTAACTCCACCGCCGATGAGGAGCTAGATAAAAATAAAAACAGTTCACGAACTGCAAAGTCTTTATCCTTACGATGGCCACACCCAAGGCGTACTCCTAGTCACATCAGCGCTCCGACAAAGGGCAGACTTTCGGAGGGTTCCGCTACTTCCAAGAACAGAAGTCCAGGCAGCCCGACTCCTTGCCGAGTCAACACTGTCTCAAACAACAAAAGGGGTGAGCAAGGGCTTTTTTCAGTCCCCCTCCTCTGCAACAGTCTCAGAGGGAAAGAAGGCATGACACGTCCCTTCACGCACAGTGTTGGCTTTAGAAGTTCGTGGACCCATGGATCCTCTCTGTAGTATCCACGGGGTACTGCCCACCGATCCCTTCCTCTCTTCCCTCCTGCCCTCCACTCCCATAGATTGGGACAGCAACTCTGTTGACGGAAATTCGGTCGCTCGTCGAGAGTCAGGCGGTGGAAGAAGTCCCAGTCTCCCAGAAAGGATTGAGCTTACAACAGAAGAACCAGGCTGGCCTGAGAGTTGTACTGGACCTCTCCACCCTCAACCTCTCCCTGCCTCGTCAAAAACTCAAGATGGTTATGCCAGCACTCCTAGCGGAGACACTGTGCAAGGGAGACTGGATGTGCTCCCTGGATCTGAAGGACGCTTATCTACACGTCTCGATCTGGCAGCCGCATTGTTCCTTTCTGTGATTCAGAATCATGGGCTGCCATTTCCAATACAAGGTGTTACCCTTCGGCCTCAACTCAGCCCCCAGGGTGTTTACTACACTCATGAATGCAGTGGTGGCCCTCCTCAGGGCCTAGGGCCACCACATCTACCCGTATCTGCCCTGACTGGCTCGTCAGGGCAAGATCTACGGAGGCGGTTCACCACACTTCCTCCTCCCTTATTATTACACTCCACGAGCTGGGATTTTTTCTCAACCTCAGCAAGTCTCAGCTGCAGCCTACGCAGCGAGTGACCTTCCTGGCCCTCATCTGGGACACGACCTCGGAGAGAATGTTCCCCTCGGAGGACAAGATCACGGCCGTCAAGAGGGCCACTACTCACTTCCTCACCCGAGAAGTGACATCGGCCTGGTGGTACCAACATCTATTGGGTATCATGGCGGCGGTCCTACTGGTCGTAGCCCACATGAAACTCAAGATGAGGAGATTGCAGCTGCACTTCGCAGCCTCATGGAATCAGGAACGGGGCTCCCAAGCGGAGCTTGTTATCATTCCTCATTCTCTACACTCGGACCTCACATGGTGGTCCAGTGACTGCAATCTGCGGACAGGCAAGCCCTTCCGGCAGCCGGCCCCGCAGGTCACCATCACTGTGGACTCCTCCCTAGTAGACTGGGGGGGGCCACTCTGGACAACCACAACGTCCATGGAGTCTGGACCCGGCAGGAGTCTCATATCAACTGGCTGGAGCTGAAAGCCATCTGGCTAGCTCTCAAGGCTTTCCTTCTGCTCATTGTGGGCAAGGTCATCCTTATCCAGACCAACAACTCCACCAACATGTACTATGTCAACAAGCAGCAGTGTACCAGGTCCCCTCCACTGTACAGCCTAGCGGTCAGCATATGGGAATGAGTCCTGGAGAACAACATCTTCCTTACGGCCGTCCACCTGCCAGAGGAGTCCAACTTGGAGGCGGACAGGCTCTGCAGACTAGTAGCAGACAATTACGAATGGCAATTGAGCGACAAGGTGCTGCTGGAGATCTTCAGCAGATGGGGGCATCCTCAAGTGGATCTCTTTGCCTCCTAGGACAACAGGAAGTGCCAGCGGTTCTCGGAGCTTCTCAGCCTCTCGCACAGACCACCCATTCTCCTTCCGATGGGCCCAGCTTATCTTCTGGTGCAGCAGGGGGGCAGGGTCATCCACCCTGCCCCACAGAAATTAGCCCTCGCAGTGTGGTTCCTGAGCAGGTCACACTGAAGCACTTGAGCCTATCACAGGCTAACCTAGAAATCATTCAGGGCACTAGGAGCAAGGCTACCAGGATCCAATACAAGAGTAAATGGACTAGGTTCTGTCACTGGGCGGATTCTAAAGAGATCGACCCTCTTACGTGCACGCTGGATGATGTGCTCTCCTTCTCTGCACACCTTGCTCACTCAGGCGTGCAGGTGGGCACATGCCGCACCTATTTGGCAGCCATAAGGGCCTACAGAAATTCAGAGGGGGAAGTCTTCTCCTCTTCCAACCCGGTAGGGGAGTCATTTGGCAGGCCTCTCCAGGCTCTACCCACCCATCAAAAGACCACACCCTGTGTGGGACCTCAATGTAGTGCTGTGCGCCTTGGCGCACAAGCCCTTCGAGCCAATGGCGTCCACGGACATCAGGCTGGTCACCATTAAGACAGCTTTGTTAGTGGGCCTCACCTCTGCTCGCAGAGTCAGTGAGATCCAGGCTCTGGTGGCCTCAGAACCCTATACGACCTTTCATAAGAATAACGTGGTCCTGCGGACAAACCCTGCATTCATGCCCAAGGTACCCTCCGCGTTCCATCTAAACGAGGAAATAGTCTTACCTACTTTTTTTGCTGACCCTAAGGACGAGACTCAGAGGGTCTTGTACTGTCTGGATGTCAGACGCGCTCTGAAATTCTATATGGACAGGACAGAGGGCTTCCGCAAGTCGGACGTGCTGTTTGTCACCTTCAGGGGTTCAGGCCCGGGTATCAGGCATCCAAGGCCTCTATATCATGGTGGATGGATTCGGCCATCAAGGAGGCTTACGAGGGGCATCACAAGCCACTGCCAGCTAACATGCACGCCCACGCTGTCAGAGCCAAGGCCACGCCCATTGCATTCCTGAAGCAGGTTCTGTGGAAGGTCATCAGCAGGGCGGCCACCTGGGCCACCCTTCGGCTTTCTGTAAGCATTACTGTTTGGACGCCAGCTCTAAGTCAGATACGGCTTTCGGACAGGTGGTTCTAAGGAATCTGTTTTCTTAAGAAGGGTCTCCTCTCCACCCTAGTGCTACATTCAGTTGTAATCACCCATGCAGTATGCAGGAAAGGGGACGGGGGCGTAAGAGTAACTAATAATTACTCACCGTAGTGACTAACGTACTCTTAGTCCATAGTCCCCTTTCCTCCATACGTCCCAACATCCTCCCCCCCATAATAATACTGGTGTCATTAGGCAATGTTAAATATTATCGACGTGTCAATGGGGACTGAGGAGTGGCGCCAGTGGGCAGAGTCAGGGGAGCGCATGCTCCCAGGGCGGCGCCCCCAAATTTAAAGGGGAAGAACGTTTTTTCTGGTGAAAAAAGTTCTGTCTCCCGTCCCTAGCGAGGGACGCCCATGCAGTATGCAGGAAAGGGGACTATGGACTAAGAGTGCGTTACCTCTGAGGTGAGTAACTATTAATTTCCTCCCGCTTTAGGTTTATTTTAACAATACTTTAACTTTGTAAATTGAAAAATATGGTGTGTCCCCCATTTGGACACCTAACTGTGTACATGTATAGCTATTGTTTTACTTATCTTTTTAGTATGCTGACTTAATGCATCCTTGTTATTAAAAATGTGTATTTTTATTCTTAGCTGTGTGGACAATCAATTGTGAATACTAATTAAAAATTAATATGAATTAATCTTTTATTATGCACTAAATGCCTGAGACCTTTTACGCTCACCTGGTATCCACAGGGACACCACCCAGCCGGGTTACTCGCTGGTATGCTTCTCAGCTTTGCCTGATTTGGTCTGCGGGGAAGGTTCTGCCTGAAAATACAGGAGGACTGTGTTCAAGACTGACCGACTGGGGTAAGTATACTCCCTCCACCCCCGTATGATTTCAGTCCCTCTGGTGCCCTCTCCTCACCTTGTGGTAGAAATAGGCGTCCTCTCCATCCTGCCTTCTTTGCAGGGGCACGTTGTCTTTCATGGGCAGGTGCGGCCCAGTTACTTCACTGACGCCGGCCCGTTTGATATTGTTCAGGTAGGTCTTTTGCTGTTCTTTAGTTTTGTTGCTATCCTGCATGCCTTTCTTTGTTTAAAATGTCTCTTTTCTTCTCCCTTAGGTATACAGAGCTTCAGCGCGGCGAACTGGCTTGGTTGAGCCCCGCTGGTAAATGATGGCGCATTAAGAGCGCTATGATGCGGTAAGTAAGCGCTATGCGCAGCGCTGCAAAGTCTTGCCTTTGCTAACCTGTGTTTTCCTTCCTTGTAGGTCGCGGTGCGAGTGGAATGTCCAGAGTGGTGCCAGCTGAGAGGCGACCAGCCAGGTAAGCCTTTTGAGCAGTTCGTAATTTGCAAATGTCTCTACTGCTTTCTTTAATGTTGCCTCTATCTTCCTCTTTCAGGTCGTTCTGTCCGGGAGGCGTGCAGATTCGAGGAAGCTGTTCTCAGTTGCTGCCTGTGTTTAAAGATGAAGACTGCAGGTAAGATGCTGCTGCTAATGATGTTCCTTTTGTCTCCTTGCAGGTTCTGCTTCTCCGAGGTTCGAGGGAATAGCTGGACACGGTGAGCGTCACGTTGCAAGCTGCAAAGTAACGCAAAGCGTGTTGTCTTGCTCGGGTGTGGTTTAAATAGCCCCAACAGAATAGTTCTTAGGAACCAAGCTAGTGGATGCCTCCATGTTGGCTGACAATACAATAAAGTAGTTCCTAGGCACATTGTTTTTCATGGTGTATGAGCCTGGCGCCATAGGTGCCAGGACTGGCCCCATGAGGGCTTTTGAAGAGTATGCCAGGCTCTAGATGCCAGAGTCCTGACTCCGCCTGGCCAATGGGTTTGCCAGAGGGGGTTTTGGGCGAGGGTCGTGACAGACCAGTCTCCAAACACAGGACCTGGCTTTGAACCTGTGTTGCTCTGCAATGACTTGCTTCCAAGACAAACGCATTGCCCCTGAGCTATTCCCCCGCCCTTTACTTTATACCAAACCCCTCTTTAGTAACCAGGTTGAGCAGTGTGACTTAGACTAAGTGAAAGCGTGGTTAGACCTTTTTGGTAAACCTTTGCAGGTCACTCAGTTTGGCTTCTCAGAATGCTACACTAGTAGTGGTTCTGAAAAACCTAACCCCAATTAAAGCCTTATTTACAACCCAGGCAAGAGTGTCAAATGGGTGAAGGAGTAGAGGGGATGTGAGAGTTAAGCGTTGGTTGGTGACGTTGGGAGAGCATGAGGTGGGAAGGGAGAGGGAGAGGGGGGGGGGAGAGAGAGAGAGAGAGATATATATATATGAGGGAGAATTGCATGTTGGTGGAAATGGATGTTGTGTTATCTAACTATCTGTACAAGGGATTTTACATATAGGTTGAATAGGCATGGAGACAGGGGGGAGCATGCTAGGCATCGTACTTGACTGGGGTGCGGTCATGAAGACAAAGTGTATTCTGTTGGTGAGGAAGGAGGTGAACCCGTCAAGGACGGTGCCAGAGGGTTTCATCCTGTGGTATAGGATGTTGAGTAGAATGGTGTGGTCGATGGTGCCGAAAGCTGCAAGGAGATCGAGCAGTATGAGTAAGTCTGTGTGTCCTTGATTAGTGACTCTGTGGAGGTCAGCTGCCTCTATTGTGTGTCCAGGCCGAAAGCTAGATTGGAAGGGGCTTAGGAGGTTGTTTGTGTAGATATGTTGGGTTGTGATGAAGCGTTCCATGATGCTGGGGAGGTATGGCAGCATAGTAATGGGGCGGTAGCTGTCAAGCACCGTGGAGTCGAGAAATGTTTTTTTAAGGGGCTGGAGTGGGGTTTGTACAGTAGTAAGAGTGGCTAGTACGAAGTAAGAAACAGGAGTTGATGATGTTGAACCAGTGAGGTGCGAGGGTGGTGATGCAATTGGATGTGTCTTGAGTTGTGCATGCGTCATACAGGAAGTGTGCAGGTTTTGTTTTGGCAATAAGGGCATGGAGGGTGTCTCTGTTGATGGGGTTGAAGGTGTCTCATGTGTTAGAATGTTTGGGAGAGCAGAGGGGTGGGCGTGTGTATTTGTGTATTTTAGAGTTGTCTATGAGGGAGTTGCATACTGGCATGGATGAGTGTGTGGATAGTGGTTTAGCGAGGGACTTCACAATGTTGAAAAGTTCTGGTTTATGACTGGTGGCGCATTGGAGTTCTTGAGGTTAGTGGGTGGCCTTTGCATAGCCTCTGGCTGTTTTATATTTGATGCAGCAGTTTTTAGGGTGTGTCCTGGTGGAGGGGGTGTCATGGGTTATTTAACCAGGCTCTTTCTGGCTTTCTGCTTGAGGAGGGAACTGTTGAACCATGGTTTATGGTGGTAGTTGCAGGGTTTTGTGATTTAAGGAGGCCGCTTTTCTTGAGTACCTGCATGATAATGGTGTTGTAATTGTTGAGGGATGTGTGTGGGGAGGAAGGGATGGTATGAATGGTGCTAGCCCTGTGTTTATAATGTTACATTATTTGTATAGCACCTACTGCCATTGATCTGGCCTCAAAATAATAAAATAATAATAAGCGCTGTGGGGATCAACGCCCTTTGGAAGACCGTAGTCGGAGGATTGAGAAGTGATGAGATGAGTTGTAAAATGTGTGTGTGCATTTTAAAAGCCATAACGAAGGTAGGTAAGCAGTGGCTAGGTCCCTAAAAGCAGCCCGTAGTTATTAGGAGAGTGGACGGGTGCAGTAACAAAAAGAGTCAGAGGGTTCATAAGAGTCAGGCTATGGGAACAGATTTATTTGGTTTGTCTGGCCAGGGAGCTAGGGGGGTGTGTGGCATGTGGTGGGGGATATCATCTGGTAGAGTAAGCGTGAAGGTGGTTCAGCCACAACACCCAGATTCAATTTCCCAGAGAGACATGATTATTGCTTGAAATCAAAAGGTCCAGGGTATTGCCAGCTTTGTTTGTGGGGTATGTGATGATTTGTGTGAGGTCATATGGGTTGGGTGGAGTGAGGATACTGTTTAGTATGGGGTTTTTGTTTGGATGGGAACTATCTCGGTGAAATCACCAAGGTAGATATTGGTGACTCATTCTGTCATCAAAGATCAAGTCTCCATCAGAATTACCAACCAGGACATTGTCACCAGCCCATTGACCAAAATCTTCGTCTGCCACCCTGTCAACCACTACTCCATCTACTGTCTCATCGATGGCTCCCACTACATCGACGACACTCATGTCGACTGTCCAGTCGATGACATAGTCGACGACTACAGTAACCATCCACAAAGTTTCTCTGCCTCCACAGCCGCCCTCAGCTGGCCCATCTTTGCTCTGTTGACTTCACCACCGGCACCAGTCATTGCCTCCTTCCCCAGAGGTGTTACTGTGGATAAGGAGATGCCACCAGCTCTCTCCTGCCTCCTAAGGCAACCAAATCAAAACCGCTCTTCATCCTGTCATCAGTGGGGTTACCCGGAGCGTTGCCACCTGCTCAACTTTTGCATGAGGGCACTCTTTCAGACAAGGATTCTCCTGACCTACTTCTTCCTAGGCCTCATTGTTCTCCGCAGCCACTGCCCACCCTACCAGCGGTGCCCTTGCACGCTGCTCCTCAATCAGCTCTACCAACTGGGCCCTTGATGTCCGAGCTGCCCAGTTGGTAGAGCTGCTACAATGTCTGCCTCCAGCTGCTCCCTATAGTAGTCCACCTTTGCCCTCACGACTGGCTCCCTCTACCATTGCCATTAGGACTGAGGAGGCATTTAGTGCCTCCTCCACCTCAACTGTTTTCTGTTGCTGTGGCTACCCTAACAGACACGGACATTAATCTGGACACTGAAACCTCACAAGGTACCCAAGGTACAGATGAGTTTGGCCACCTGATTCCAGCTGACGGCAAGCCCCCTGATGTGGATCTACTCTCCAAAGACTCCATCAAATGAGATGGGCTTGTTTCATTCACTGTTGACACGGGCAGCAAAATTGTTCAATCTGGTTCCTGAAGAGAAGGAGGGTTTTAGTTGTATCCATCCCTCTGTTCAATGACATATGGGAGAACAGCTTATTGGTCATAATAATAATAATAATAATAATAATAATAATAATTTAGCATTTATATAGCGCTACAAACCCTCAGTTATCTGAGCGCTGCTTATTATTACCCACGGTGTGTGGTGCTCATTTATCGACCTCGGAAGGATGAAAGGCTGAGTTTTGGCCCTGCCGGGATTTGAACCTGCGTTAGCAAGCTCTGCACGGGTGTCAAGGCGAGCGCTCTACTCGCTGTGCCACTTGACCGGCTCATGAAGACGCCTTTCTCGGCTCCTCCAAAGAAGGATCGACTAGAGAAAAAAATACGGAATCCCGGATTCTGCCCAGAAGTGTCTCTGTTCCCAGCCTTCACCCGACTCTGTGGTTTCTGCTGCTGCGAGGAGAAGGTCCATTGACCCCTCCTCTCCATGCATGGGTTGTATATACCTTCGAGGTCTCTTTGTTCACAAGATCTGAAGACCATACAGCCCCTGAGGGTCAGGCTTACCCGTATGGGTGGGCATGCATTCTCGGTGTCTGCTGCAAAAGCCTGAAACCAGTTTCCTTTCTTTCTGCGTAGCACTGAATCTCATTCATTGTTCCATCGAGCACTTAAGTCTTTCTTGTTTTAGCATTTTTCCTGTGGATTGGACAGACCTCCCTTAGCCTAGTGCCAAGATGCCTTTGGGCTTATGCTGTGCTCTGCAAGTTTCATTAAGATAAGATGGTCCCTCCAGGCCAGGAGGGTAAAATGTTGGACGAGTTTGGGAAATATATCATTACCACTGCCCCTCCACCATTAAAGTGGCTAATGATTTAGCTTTACCTTCCAGACACGATAGGTCTTAGTTTATACCAAAGTTCCCTATCTTAGACTTTCCTCCCTGTGTACAAGAAGAAGGAAACGTTGGCTCTATTTCGTAAAGTCGAGGTGGCCTCGGATCATGCAATTAGTCGCTCCGGACATTGTGGATTCAGGTTTCTACAAATGGGCAATGGGGCAGTACTCCGCAGGCAAGGTTGGTTGAAAGCCACTAACCTTCGCCCTGAGGTCCAATCAAAAGTTATTGATATGCCTTTTTAGGGCATATACCTTTTAAGCAAGGCTGTAATGAGACCCATAAAGGCAGACACTGATACAGCACCCTCGCTGGGTACCCTTCAGCAACGGAGGGAAACATTTTGTTCATCCAAATGCCATTTCACCAGGTCCGCCAAAGAGTACAGACCAGCATACCGCCAACCTTCACGCTCAAGCATGCAAGAGGCCTACAGAGGACGTTCACATTCCTACATAGGGGGAGCCTAGCGTCAGCATGAACACCCTCCTAAACGCAGATAACCAAACAGGCCTGACTAGGTCCAGGGCCCGGCTCCCCACTTCAGCACAACAGTGGGAGGCCGTTTCTCAAAGTTTGTCAACAAGTGGCGCAACATCTCCACTGACAAGTGGGTACTCGGCATTGTCCATCTGGGTCACACCCTCAAATTCCTGCACAAGTGCCCATCCATTCCTCCAGTCATGAGAAAGGAACACCTGCTTCTACTCTTGCAAGAGGTTTGGCTCTGCTACAAAAAGGGGCAATGGAGGCGGTGCCAAAACATCTCCATGGCTCTGGAGTGTACTCCAGATACTTCTTGGTGAGAAAGAAGTCGGGTGTTGGAGGCCCATCCTACACTTGACACAACTCAACAAAATTCTCAAGTCCCAAAAATTCCAGATGGTCACGCTGCAACACGTGCTCGAGCAACTGGAGCACAGAGACTTCCTCTGCATACCCAGACTTCCTAGACTTAGAGGATGCCTACTTTCACATTCCTATTCATCGCAAGTACTGACGCTTCCTCTGGTTTGTCGTAAAAGCAGACATTAGCAATTCAAGGCTCTTCCCTTTGGCCTAAAGTCAGCTCTGAGGGTCTTCGCAAAGTGCCTGGCTCAAGTGGCAGCCCATCTATGGCATTCAGGGATCTACACCTAGCCCTACTTAGATGACTTGCTGATCTCGCCCGCTGGCCTTACAGCACACTGTTGAGACCATCAGGTGCCTACCTTCGTTGGGATTCTCTTTCAACTTTCCAAAATCATGCACGGTAACATAGCAAAATGCTTTAATTCAAATGGATTGTGTCCTCCCACGTATTCCTCATCTTATGATATCTTCGTTTCCAGCTTCAGCTGCTTTGAAAAAAAATTTCTTCTCGGCAGAGGCCGCTGTGCGTCGACACAGTCGACCCGATGTCCCTCAAGGGCTTCCCTCTCGGTTGACGTCATTGTCAAGTGTATATATGCCACGTGCAGCGCCCGTTGGCTTCAGTTCCATTTTTCCACAAATGCAATAGCTTTGAGAATTACAAAACGCTTCAGTTTTCATCAGAAAATGCTACGATATGGCTTCATTTTCGACACCTGCTACTCCGAAGACCGGTTTTAAAATGTACCTTAAATGCGGTGCAAAAATGTCCATCACGGACCTGCATAAAATATTCATCTGGTGCCTGAGCATAGAGCGTGAAACCTCAGACTGTCGATACTGTCAGTAGATGACAGGTAAGACCTTAAAAGAGCGTAAAGCTAAATTGGCAGTGGGTAGCAGTGCCCCAAAATCCCCTTCCACCCGAGAGATTAATCCCCTTTAAAAAAACAATCTCACTTGAGGAGCAGACATTCCTCTTCATCATCAAAAATGTCGAAGAGAAGGCATAGACCACCCTCTTCTTCCTCGTCTTCTTCCTCAGATACTTCTCAGGAAAGGAGCATAGTCTGTCCCACTAAATCCTCCACAAAGGATGAGTGGGACCTTTTCAGGAAACAAATGGATAAAATCTTCGAGAAAGAGGCCCCGTTCTTCTGGAAACACGAAAAAAGTGGCCATGCTCCAGTCGATGACAAGCATAAGGCCAATGCAAAATCCAGCGCGTCCTCCCTCAACCCCGGGTCATAAGCCTAAGACTTGTCGAGATTCTTTGAGTACTCTACATGACGAGAAATCGTCAGACACTGTTGGGTCGAGGGTCAAGTCTGTCGAAGCACAAATCCAAAAGTAAACCATCAATACTATTGATGCCACGGAAGTCAACGCTGATTCAGTCTAAAAGCAAGACATCAACGCCTGCAAGGGAAGTCATCGACGCCTTGGCCACATAAATCTCAGGAAAGGGAAAAGGTTTTTAAACCTTTACCTAAAAAGGACTTTTTCAGGTCTTTTATCCTCAATATATGAGGGTTATGAGACGTCATAACAACCCACCTTGTGGCCTTCAATTGGATTCTCCTAGTATACATAGGGATACTCCTAATGTCCCTGAATGTTTCATCTCAGAGGGGACCAGAGTCCGGGAGCTACATGATACTCTGCAATCAGCTAGTCGGGTAGACACCTCTCCAGAATTAAACCTTGGGAGGCCAGACCCAGCTGATCATGCAGATGCATCATAAATAAGTGATGATTAGGGTTATAGATTTCCTAGGATGGAGTAGACCTGCTCCTCCATTTGAGCAGGATGATCTTACGGACATGTTGGACAAAGGTCCACAAAATGACCCTATACCACACTTTCATGTAGCACTCCAAAAAAAGAGTAATGGCAAACTGGGAGGTTCCGGAAACTAGCCTTACAGTTAATAAAAACCTCACTAAAAAATACAGGCAATCTAGTAGTGACCCTAGCTACCCTGTCAAAACATCAGACACCGGAGAGCTTAGTGGTCCAAGCAGCTACGTCCACCCCTAAGCAAGCTGCGTACCCAACCTCCAGATAGGGATGATACACGTATTGATTAATGGTCAAAGAAAGTCTTTTCAGCTGGAAGCATGGCATTAAAGTCGGCTAACTCCACATGTGCACTGGCAAAATTCACCTTCACCCTGTGGACTGTGTAGCTATGGTGGCTGATCACATCCCTGAAGGGGAGGAAAGAGACGGCTTCATGAACCTGATGAGATGGAAAAGAGGCCATGTGGGAGTCTCTTCAAACAGGTCTGGCCTCTGCTGACAGTATCAGCAGAGCCATGGCGGCAAGCACTGTTCTTGGTTGAGGAAGTCAGGATTTGCAACTGACGTACAATCTAGACTCCCCAACCTGCCCTTTCATGGCTCTCACTTATTTGGTAATAAGTCCGACAAATGCCTTGAAAAGCTGCAGACCTCAAAAGTGGCAGCCAAGTCCCTAGGTGCAGCCATCAGGCAGCCACAGCCTTTTCACCCTCAGAAGATCATCTTGGAGGGGTAAGTCCTTTCGATTCTATTCCTCAGTTGGAAGAGCGAGACCTCACGGTGGACGAGGGAGAGGTGCAAAACTATAGAACCAGTACCTTTAATGGAGAGGAACAGAGGATGGTACTCTCCCTATTCCCTAATCCCCCAAAAGGACAGAGAATTGAGACCCATCTTGGACTTGAGAACTTAAACAAGTTCCTCAGGAAGGACAAGTTCAAGATGGTCACACTTTCTCACATCCTTCAGCTCTAGGATTGGATGGTGTCATTGGACCTTCAGGATGCTTACTTTCATGTGCCTATCCATCACAAGCACAGAAACTACCTGAAGTTCACAGTTGGCGGTTCTCATTATCAATTTCGAGTTCTGCCATTTGGCCCAAGGGTTTTCACCAAGCTGATGGCGGTGGTGGCCATGAGTCTCAGGAGAGGGGGGATTCACGTCTACCCCTACCTGGACAATTGGCTGATCAGGGCACGTTCATCCAAACAGGCCGAGAACATCTCAGCATAACTTGCACTCTCTCCACAGACTGGGCTTCTCCCTTAATTACAAGAAGTACCCCATGATACATCTCAGAGACTCCAGTTCATTGGGGCAGTCCTGGATGCATCCTTGGGGAAAAGCCTCTCCACCCGGGGTGAGGGCTCAACACATTTTGGAGGTGGTCACCAAATTCCCGAGTGCCGAGCGCCATCCGGCCTTCGACTTTTTGAGATTGCTCGGCCCCATGGCATACTGCATTTTTCTGGTGCCAGAGGACTACCTGAGAATGAGATCCCTTCAATGGGCTCTCAGGACAGTGGTCCCAATTCTCAGGCAGGATGTCATACCTTCAGGTTCCAGGCAGAGTAGCACAGGATCTCCTGTGGTGGGCCTGCGAGGACAACATCCTGAAGAGAGAACCTTTTTGGCAGCCATGGCCGGAGATAACAGTAGTTAGACGTCTCACTCACAGGATGGGGAGCCCACACCAACGATCTGAAAGTCAGCGGTCGTTGGTCTCCAGCGGAGTCCAAACTACATATCAACCTTTTGGAGCTGAGGGCACTCAGACTAGCGCTGAAGGCGTTTCTGCCCTCTGTACGGGGAACGAATGTCCAGATAATGACGGACAACATGGTGGCCATGCCTCAACAAGAGAGGAGGTGCAGGGTCACTACCAGTGTGCAAATAGGCAATGCAGCTCTGGTTCTGGGCAATTCAAGAAGGAACATCCCTGTTGGCAGTTCATCTGGCTGGCGAGGAGAACACAGTGGTGGATGCTCTGAGCAGGTTGAGCACAGTCTCCCACAAGTAAGAACTAGCTCAGGAAGTCCTTCAAGAGATCTTCACCCTTTGGGAACCCATCAAGTGGTTCTGTTCACGACCAGTGTCAACCGGAAGTGCAAACTGTACTGCTCCAGGGAATTTCCCCTAGGAGGAGCTTTAGGAGACGCGTTGGTAGTGGACTGGGAGTTTCCACTCCTGTACGCGTTTCCTCCAGTCCCTGTCATTCCTCACATGATCAGGAGGTTGAGAAAGTTCGGGAAACCCATGATCCTAATTGCTCCGGATTGGGCCAGGAGGACGTGGTACACTGACTTTCTGGACATGTCCATCTGCCCCCCAATACGTCTTCCACAAAGAGAGGACCTTCTCTCGCGAGAGGAGGGCCAGGTTCTCCATCCAGAGGTCAAGACACCCTTCCTTCATGCATGGTTTCGGACAGTTTGAGATACAAGGATTGGGACCTCACGAATGACGTAATGGAGATTTTGCTTTGGCCAGAAAGCCAGCAACAAAATCCTTATACCACTGCCGTTGGAACAAGTTCTGCAGCTAGTGTAGGGAAAAATATGTTGACCCTTTTCAGTGCGATACTCCTACAGTGTTATCTTTTTTGCTGCATTTAGCTAATCTGGGGCTCCAGATTGGAACAATTAAGGATTATCTGGCAGCGCTTTCCATATTCAAGTGCACCTCGGAGGCGGCATCATGTTTCAAAATACCCTTAATTACTCTGTTTCTTAAAGGACTCACAAATGTGTTTCCTCCTACATCTTTCTAAGTCCCAACTTGATACCTTAATTTGGTCTTAAAGCTTTTGACGCCTATGCTCCTTTGAAGCCACTCCATTCCTGCTCATTAAGGTTGCTAACTTACTTTGTTGTGATTACATCAGCCCGTAGGGTGAGTGAATTGCAGGCCTTAGCCTGTAAACCTCGTTTTACCACATTTTACAAGGAAATGGTTATCCTTAAGGTCAAAACCTCTTTTCTTCCTAAAATTGTATCAGATTACCATTTAGTACAGAAAATTGTGCTTCCAGCCTTCTATCCACCACCTCATCCTGGCAAGGAAGAGGAAAAGTTTCATAGACTTGATCCAAGGAGAGCTCTAAGCTTTTATGTTTCAAGAATGGCAAAGTCACACCAACACAACCAATTTTTCATTGGATATACAGGACACAGACTAGGTCTGTCAGTTGCCAAACAAACCTTATTCAAATGGATAATACTGGGTATTTCAGAGTGCTACAGGCTAGCTGAAAAAGATGCCCCAGTGGGTTTAAATGCTCATTCCACTAGGGGCATGGCAACCTCCTCTGCCCTTCAGAGGGGAGTTCAGATAAAGGATATTTGCGAGGCAGCTACCTGGTCTACCATCCACACGTTTATGAAACATTATTGTTTAGACACTAATAATGAGGGAAGATTTGGGAAGGCTGTGCTATGCTCCATTCTTGACAAACAATAACACTAAAATTCTTATACCCTTCTCCAAAGGAACTTAATACTGCTTTGGGAGTCTATCATAAGAAGAGGAATACGTGGGAGGACACAATCCATTTGATTTGAAGAACAAGTTACTTACCCGTGGTAACATTCTTTCAATTGGATGTTCCTCCCACTTATTCCTCATCGACCCTCCCAACCTACCCCACTGTAGAATCTCCAGGCATTAGGCGTTGCACTCTTTTAAATCTGATTAAATGCACTTAATAATGTCGGTAATTCTGCATATGGGTGGTGTAAAAACAGAACTGAAGCCAACAGGCACTGGCCGTGGTGTATATATATACTCAACAAGGACGTCAACCGAGATGGAAGCCCTCGAAGGACATCGGGTCGACTGTGTCGATGCACAGCGCCCTCTGCCGAGAAGAACATTTCTTTCGAGGCAGCTGAAGCTGGAAACAAAGATATCATAAGATGAGGAATACATGGGAGAAACATCCAATGGAAAGAATGTTACCACAGGTAAGTAACTTGTTCTTCTAGGCTTATGTCTCACTGGTATGCCTGGCTTCCCCCTCGGAGGAGAGGGTCGAGGATATCCTGAGCAAGGTGCAACAGCTCTCAGCTCTTCGAATGGCAACTGTCCATTCCATCAAATCTCTTAGGGATGATGTCTTCATGCTTCCCCATAGTTCCTAATTGCAGGCTGCACATTAGGCCTCTACAACAGTTCCTGGATGTCAGGTGGTAACAGATATCAAGCGCCTGGAAGGACAAGATCACCCTGAATCCAGTGTTGAGGAAGAACCTACAGTGGTGGTCTGCTCGCCAGCATCTCACGTAAGGCGTTCCTTTTTGCCTTCCAGCTCATCAGGCCGCAGTGACCACTGATGCCTCTCTGAAAGGGTGGGGAGTGCACACAAGTCAATTTCCCGCCAGGGGCTCATGGCGGCCAGAGGGGAAGGAGTTTCACGTCAACAGATTGGAGCGCAGTGCAGTATTTTGGCCCTCAAGTCATTCAAGCCAAGCCCAACTCCACGACCACCATGTTCTACATCAGGAAACGGTGGGGGGGGGGCCCGCTCATCCATTCTATCCAAAGAAGCGCAAGCAAAATGGAAATAAGCGATAGCTCAGAAGATATTTCTCATTCCATTCCATCTGGCAGGCATTCACAATATGATTGCAGATTCAATCAGCAGGGAACTACGATCCTGCCACGAGTGGGAGCTTCATCAGACTCCAGTTCTCCTGCTCTTCTCCGGGTGGGGTTGCCCTCAAATCTACCTATTCGCCATGGAAACACAAAGTGCCCCAAGTTTGCCAGCCGGACACCTTGTTCCCCTGGGAGGGCCAATTTCTCTACGTGTTCCCTCCAATTCTGCTGATTCTGCGAGTGATGAGGGCACTCAAACAGACACAGTACAAGATGATACTCATTGCTCCGGTGTGGCCCAGGCAGATCTGGTACTCAGACCTTGTACACCTGTCTGTGGCTCCTTGCATGAAGCTGCCTCCTATTCCAGACCTGGTCTCCAAAGAGGTAGGGTCGGTCCTCCACCACGACCCAGCATCCTTGAAACTAGCGGCTTGGCTCTTGCAAACCTAGAGTTTGGTCGTTACGCATTGACAGCAGAATCTAAGGTTATTCTGGCTAAAGTTAGGGCACCTTCTACCCTGGCATGTTATAAGGACCAATAGAAAGCGCATCTGTGTGTGGTGCGCTTCACAGGGGTTTTCTCCCCGTCAATAACAGCGCCTCAAACCCTACCTTATCTGCTCCACCTAGCAAAGGAAGGCCTTGCTGTTGCTACACCTGCCAAAATCTCCCTGTTACACTTGTACACCTAGCAGACCTTCCTTGTGGTCTTACAGACTTGTTATAGTATTCCTAAAAGGTCCGTTCAGAGCATTTGCTCCAGTGAAGGCTCCAGCCCCCGCATGGGAGCTCAACGTTGTTCTGTCAAGATTGATGAGTCCTGCTTTTGAACCTCTTCACAGTGCTTCTCTAAGGCTTTTGTCTTGTAAGACTGCTTTTCTGGTGGCTATCACTTCGGCCCGGTGTGTTGGAGACTTGCAGGCCCTCTCTTGCAAACCACTTTATTTGTCCTTCCAGAAGTCCAAGGGGGTGCTACGTACCCATCCACCCTTCATGCCAGGGTTTCGTCTGACTTTCATTTGAACAAGTCTTTAGTTCTGCCCGTTCTTCTCCACTCCTGCCTCTACTGTGGAGTGGGCTTTGCATTTTCTGGACGTGGCGCATGCTCTGAAGTTCTATGTTGCACCCACTAAAGTTTTCGCACAACTTCAGTCATTTGTGATGTTTGCACCTGGGGGCTGGGGAAAGGCTTTGTCAATGCTTCCATTTGCAGGTGGCTCCCTAGCTGCATGATGTATTTCAAACGGCTTGCAAATAGGCCGTTGTCAGGAAGACTGAGAGCCCATTTTACCAGATCCATTGCTACTACGGCCTTCGTGTCTGGTGTTCCCCTCCTGGGCCTGTGCAGGGCTGATGCATGGAGGTCAGCTCATACCTTCACAAAGTTCTACTGCATCGACAGGGATTCAAGGGTTGAGTCCCGTGTTGGCCAGGCAGTGCTTCGCACCCTTTTTAATTGAGGTTTGTGTTCCAGAGGTGAGTTATTGTTAGCTTCTGTTGAGTTTGTGCCACTTCCCGTGGTTGTGTAGGTACTGCTGTATAATCGTATTCATGAGTATGTGAATCCATGTGAGATCCCATGCTGGAGAAGGAACAAGTGACTTACCTGTAACTCCTATTCTCCAGCATGTGTAGCTTAACATGGATTCACTGTAGATAAACATATCAGCAAGGTAGGCCCCACAAAAGTGGGAAAAGGTTTGTAAAACATTATCACTAGCCGTTGAAATGTGTCAGGGGTCCCATTTAACCCAAAGGGTAACTCTTTAAAGTGAAATAACTCCTGAGAGGTTGAGAAAGCAGTTTTCTATCCATCTGAGGGGTTGAGGGAGACTTGCCAATAGCCCTTACTGAGATTAATCGTGGAGATAAATTTGGCGCTCCCTAGTTTGTCAATCAAATCTCCTATGCAGGGCATTGTATAGTTGTCAAATTGCAAGATCAAATTCGGCTTCTGGAAGTCAATGCAAAATCTCCATGATTTATCAGGTTTTGCAACTACAACTATTGGCGAAGACCAGAGGCTTTCTATAATGTCTGCCTGGATCATGATTTCTACCTCCTTTTCTGTTATTTTCTTTCAGAACTCTGGAATCCGGTAGGGCCTAAGATTTACAATTTTCCCTTATGGTGTTCTTATATTGTGAAAGAAGTTCTTAACTCTCGCTGGCTGATCCACAAAAACATCAGTGAATTGGGCTAATAGAAATCCAATATCCACCTGTTGAAACGTTTTCTTGCCCTATTTCCGTGAGTGGTGTGGTTATAGTCACGGTAGAGTCTTCACTGGAATCTACCCCCCACTTTTCAAGAGATTAACATGATATATTCATGTTTTCTGTTTCCTATTGGGTTGGAATATTAGGTAGTCAGAAGGGCCTTTTCTTCCCAGTATTCTGTATGGGCTAAACCATTTGGACAGCATTTTCTTGTCTGTTGTTGGTACCTGCATCAAAATCAGTTGTCCTATGGAAAAGGAGCGGGACATGTCCTTCTTATCATAATGTGTCTTCCGATATTCCTTAGCCTGCCCTTGATGTTTTCTGACAATCTCTCGGACAGCGGTCACAGGTTGTTCCAAATTTTGATCTGTCTGAGAATTTGGTAAAATGGCCTCCTCCTCTCCTGCCATGTCTCTCTAAGCATGTCGAGGACATCCCGTGTCTCTCGTCCGTACAATAACTCAAATGGGGGAAATCTCAAAGAGGTTCTAGGTGGCTATCCTCTTGGCTCTATTTTAAAATTACCTTTCCCATTTCTTAGAGATGCAAAACCTATTAATGAACTTTCCCCCTAGGTTAGGCTCTCCTAAAATCCTGTGGTTAGCTTGTGCCGATGACCTGACCTGATCTTCATAGACAAAACACCTTTCGATCTACAGCAAAGTTTGGCAACTGCCAGTAAATATGCTCACGAGAACTCACTGATACTGAAATGGGAGAAAAAAAAAATAACGATTATGCACGATAAAAGACTTATACCAGAACCTTTTCAGGTAGAGAAAAAAATGGTAATGAAGTGCAGGTGGTGGAAGAGTTTACATATTCAGGCTTTCGCGTAGGTGCGAGTCCTGGCTCTGAACATTTGCATAAAAGCTTAAAACAAAAACTAAATCCATTAATTTCCAAAGTGAACATTCTGCGCGATTGCATGGTCAAGGCTTACAGCTCCCTCTTCTCGAATTGTACCAGATAAAAATCGTCCCTTCACCAATCTATGGTTTTGAGACCAAGATAAGGGTAGACTAGAAGGAACTGTCTAGATTAGAAGGGTTTGTATTAAGATTTCTGTGGGAGCTGCCTGAGTGCACTCCGAAACAAACTATCAGACTAAAATTAGCTTTAAAGTCTTCACGAGTTTGTCATGAAAAGGAGATTTTGATTTTTGGAAAGGTCATTTATAAAGTCAAGAAATTCATCCTTGTGCATTGCTCTCTTGGAATCTGTACTGTCTGTTCATGTTTAGTGTTTCATAATTTTATATTTGAATGCAAAGATTTTATAAAAATGCTGGATGTCTCCCTAGATCCATTAGTACATTTTGCAGTTTTCAGAAAGGTGATCTTGCAAAAAAATAGAGCTGTGGGACCGTGAATGCAATTACATTAATCTAGAACGTAAACACTCATTGTCAGACTTTATACGGATGTGTCCCGTTTATAAACAGCTACAGGGATATTGCATAAAATGTCCTAGCAAAGCATTTTATCAGATTTAGACTGAATTTGCTTCCCATAAGCGAAAAAATGGTTAAAAGAGGAAATATTTCTCAGTGTAAGAACATGTAGGGTATGCAAGAGTTTAGACTCTATTGAGATTTTACTTGTACGTAGAATGTGAGAAATTGGGACCATTAAGATTGCAGATCATCCACCTCGTTGTTGGGAATATAAGGGTATTTATTTCATGGGGATGCTTTCGGGCAATGATTATTTCATGGTAACCAAATATCTATTATCACTGCAATTCTGAATGTTTGTAAGATCCTGGAAACTAATTATTTCAATTAAGTAGAAGACCTCTGGTGTACTGCCCTGTTTTCGTCTATATGTTTTTTTTGGGTGGTGGGCATAGATTGTATTGGTTCACCGCTGATGAAATTGTCTTTTAAGGATTGCATTATTTATTGTGCTTGGTATTTTGTGTATATATTTTGTGTATTTAATGGCGGGTTTGATTTAAACTGCAATTGCCTAAATAGAAAATAATTCAGGAGGGGAGCGCATAATGAAATCAAAAAATGATGACTGCAAATCTTTTAATCATTAATACTATAATTTTTCTGTGCAGCTTTCCATGCCATAATTCTTTATAACATCTTTACCACTGTAGGTGGGGACTAGACATAGGTAAATGAGCCTCAGTCCTCCCATTGAAAGGTGCATTTCAGTCTGGACTGCTTGGCCACGTACCCTCTGCACTGGAACACGAGCTAGTCCACCCATTTTTGGCCTTGTGGCGAGCAGTTCAGGCAGGGCTGCTCACATTAGTTGCAGGACCAAGACTGATTTGCAAACAATGGGAAGGAAGGCTGCCCAGATCAATGTCATAGGGTTTTTTTTATTTTAATATCTTTATTTGTTTTTACATAGTAGCAATAACAAAACAGTAATGTACTTAATTGTATACTTCAGTATTCGTTTCCGATATTTCCCCCTTTAACTTGCCAACTCCCCCCTTTAACTGCCTGTGTATAGTTTTAGCTTTTGTTATGTGTTACAATACACTCTCCTCTGCTCTTTTTGTGTGTCCTGAATAGCGTATTTGCCCTCATTTTTTATCACCATAAGGGCAATCCATTGTAGAATGTCTGTTCCAAGTTCTTGTTTTTGTTCCCCAAGTGCCTTCCCCCACACTCCTGTTTCTGCTGTTGCCCATTTCGTCAGGTCTTCCCACCAACTGTCAATACTTGGTTCCTTAGTGTCTTTCCCCTTCATAGCTATGCTGTGTTTGGCTAGTATACCATCACTAGACAAGACCACCCCTCCAAAGGTGGCGGCGTAGCTCTTGTAGCTGAAGACTCCCTCTCCATCAGGAAGATCGACAAAAACATGAACAACAACAGTGAATGCCTCCAACTGAAACTCAACCTCTCACATCACTGCACCATTGCCCTACACCTTGTCTACCGCCCACCAGGACCTATAGGTGATTTCCAGGCAGCCCTCACCCACCTCCTTGCAGACAATTTAAAGAAACATTCTAAAGTCATTCTACTTTGGGACCTCAACCTGGGCCTTAATGACAACAAGGATCCATCTGCCAAAGATCGCTCAACTCAGCCCTTGAGACCCTAGGGTTCAGTAATGCTATCACCAACCCCACTCATACTCTAGGCCAAACACTGGGTTGGATTGCCCACCACAATTGTCCTCTCCTCATCATGGCTAACGCACCCACCCTGTGGTCAGATCACCATATTATCACGTTTGGCATTCCCACTGCAAGGGTAAACACGCACCCCTTTCCTCCGCTAACCCCAGCAATCTCCAGAAGCTCCTGCCAGCTCACTAAAGAAAGGATCCTACCCTACCTACAGGTACCAGCTTTTACACCACCTTTCTCCACCGACCCGGAGGCCCTCGCTCTGTCCTATGACATCGTTATTAAATCAGCAGTCAACGCCATCGCCCCGCTCAAGCTCTGCAAAGCTAAATCCACTAGCCACTCTAAACCCTGCTTCACACTGGACCTCCTCGAACTTCGCACTAAAAAAAGAGCTGCACTATCACGCTGGCAAACCTCCCACTCCGAAGCAGACAAGCATGACTTCAACATCTGCTCAAAAGAATACAAAAAAGCGATCACTCGAGCTAAAGCCAACTCCTTTGAATCCAGAATCTCTGATGCCAAGTTTAACACTAAAGAGATCTTCTCCATCTTCGGCAATCTAGAGACCCCTACCCCCAAACCCCAGAATCTCACTAAAGTCAAGGCATGGTGCGACGAAATCCAAACAGCCATGCGCAACAAGCTGAACACGCTCCAAACCAAAATCCAAACCACCCAACAATCCCTGAATAACACCCCCATCCATACCTCTGTACCTTCTCCAGACACCTCCTCACTCTTTTCATTCAAGGAAATACAGGAACAAGATAGGATCAACCTTATGAAAACCATAAAGCCATCTAACTGCAAAGGCGAATCATGCCCGGCTGCAATCATCAAGGACTGTGCCAATACTCTTGCTCCATTCCTGACAGCCTTCTTTAATGCCTCTTTCACCACAGGGAAGGTTCCCTCCTGCCTCAAGGAACCCTGGTTCCGCCCTCTCTTAACCCCACATCCCCTAACAACTACAGGCCCATCACCACCATCCCATTCTTACTGAAAATATTGGACAAAGCAGATTACCTGCAGGTGCAACAAGTCATCGAGGAGAAAGAACTCCTAGGGCTGCGCCAATCGGGTTTCCGTCCTGGGCATGGGACAGAAACCGCCCTACTGGAACTTAAAAACCAGATGGTCGATGCCAGAGATCTAGGTAACCCAGCCCTATTCCTACTACTTGACCTCTCTGCTGCATTAGACCTTGTTGACCATAATGTCCTATGTCACCACCTCACGACTACAGCCAAATTCTCCCCTAATGCCACTGCCTGGATCACTTCCTTTTTGCAAGGTAAAACCATGCAAGTTTTCTCTGACTTAGCCTCCGCCTCACCAACCATCATGCTATGTTGGGTCCCTCAAGGCTCCTGCCTCTCACCCACACTCTACAACATCTTCACACACACACACCCTCTTCCTCACCCTTGACGCCCTGGGTGTCTCCTACACCAGTTACGCAGACGATACACAGATCCCCCTCCCACTCACTGGCAACTATGACATGGACTCTAAAATCCTCAACAACATTTACAACACCATCCACACATGGATGGCAGCCAATGGAATGTGTCTGACCTCTGACAAGACCGATCTCCTCTTGGTAGGATCCACCGACACACTGAAGAATCTTGACTCTCAATTCAGCCACTACACTATTGACTCCATCAGGATCCCAGTATCAGACTCAGTGAAAACTCTGAGTCTATCTGGACTCAAACCTATCCATGACTAGACAAGTTAATGCTATCACCTCCTCTGCAGCATAACATGCCAAATTCATGAATGCAGTTAGGCCAGAGCTATCTCCGGCTCATGGCTGGACTATTGCAATGTGCTCTTCCTTGGGACATCCGCAAAAAACCTTGAAAAATTGCAAGTCATTCAGAACAGCGCGCTTCGTGCAGCTCTAGGCATCCCCAAAAGAGAACAAATCACTGCCGCCAGGAAACTAGCCCACTGGCTCCCAATAAAAGAATGGGTTATATTCAAAACCCTGACAGTAACCCATAAGTGCATACACCTTACCACACCTGCTTACCTATCACAAAAGATTCACCCCTCTATTTCCGCAAGACCGACCAGAACACAATACCCAAACATGGTCACAGTGCCTTTGGTAAAAAGAGTTGGAGCAGGCGGCGCTAGCTTCCCGTATCTAGCATCCCTACAATGGAACGCTCTTCCACCACCTCTTCGAGCTGAAGAATCACTTATGGCATCCTGCACGGCCATGAAAACCATGGTCTTCGCCTGACCAACCCCACACCTTCCACACATGACTACCTACTGCAACATTCGTTAACCTGCAAAATGTAAATATAACCTGTGCTCAAAATTGTATAAATATACAACTTGTAAATATATAACCCCCCGTACCTTCCTTGTAACTAAGCTCCCTTCAAGTAACAGCGCCACGATGCCCAAGGGCTGTTTGCCTGCTATACAAATGTTAAAATAAATGAATAAAATATATAAATTCGGTCTTTGATCTTGTTCATTGATTTATGCTTCCTGCTTCTCTTAAAGAGGCTTAGCATGCATGCTACCAGGGATTGGATATCAAGGTTGATGCTTCCTTGGGCAACTTTATTTGCCACTCTACTCCAAAATACCTATACAACATGACATTCCCAAAACATATGTATCAACCTCGGGAGGATAGCTCAGCGGCAGCGTGCTCGACTTGGAAGCAAGGTGACACGGAGCAACACAGGTTTGATCCCCGGGACCGCTCTTAGAAACCTCTGGGTATTAAGAACGTTATAAATAACCTATCATATCCTAACCCAGCATTCTCTTCCTTGCATTTGTGTCATTCCTGCCTGCCCGTTCCCTTGAACTTTGCGATTGCAGCTGGCGTTCGATATGCCCTATGTGTAATGTAGAGTTGAATTAATAGCAGTTTGGTGTTTCTAGAGACCTTTTTATGATATAGAATGCTGCACCATTCTTTGTCTTCGAATGCTTTCTCAATTATTTTTCCCATCTTCCCCTGCACATCAATTCAACTCTCGAGTTGCAATCTATCAGTGCCTTGTAAATTCTGGAAATAGCGTGTCCTCCCTCTGCTATTTTATCAATGTTTCTATGTCTTCACACGTTAAAGGTTAATGTTAATGTTAAAGGATATTTGTACCACGCACTATCACCACCGAAGTGGTCCCCTGGCGCTCTGGCGGCTCTGAAAAGGGAAGGGAGGGAGGGTTAGTGGGAAGGAGCTGGAAAAGTGCAAGAGAGCAGTGATGTGCAGTTGGCGGCCTCAGCCTGGTGGGTCCGTTGGCTGGGCCTGGGGTGTTTTGCGGCCGGTAGTCATCGTGTACTGTTGTGTGGGTCTATGTGTGTTTTTTGTTTTGTTGTTGCCATGTAGTGAAGCTTGTGCGGTTAGTTGTGCTGTAGGTTTGTGGTTGTGTTTGGTTTGGAGATGCATATGCAGACGGGGAAATTGTTAGTGCAGTTGATTAGTTGGCATCTCTATCCTGACTTGAGGCGGTGGGTTTCTGTATTCTCCCCAGATGGGTTTCGGTAGCACCCCTATGCCTCTGTCATGATCTGGGTCCATCCAGCCTTCAAGGTCCCTTTCACATCTGGCCACCTCCTCCCTCAGCCTACCTCACAGCGCTACCTATCTTCCCTTCCCACTCATACAGCCAATGCACCTGCCTACGTCTACAGCTCAGCTATTGTGGTGATTGACAATATCCCGACAATTCCAAACACTGTGGTACCTGGTGGCAACTAAGGGTCGAGTCCGTATGTTGGGTGGGATTAGGGTAGGGTTGTTGATTCCGTCTCCATGGGTGTCGCAGGTGTTGCACTCTACCCGGTGAGACTCGTCCGGTTGCCATGGGAGCTTCCCAGTGGGTTCTGGGAGCTGTCTGTGTCTAGTTTAGTCTAGTCATCCCTTTTCCTTTCTGTTTCCGTTTTCAGTTTGAGTCTGTGGTATTGAATAGCCAGGTTTTTAGTAATTTCCTAAATTTTAGGTGATCTCTGGTGTTTCTTATTTCTTTTGGGATGTTGTTCCAGGTTTTTGCAGCTAAGTGGTAGGAGGTGCCTCCAAGTTTTTTCTTGAGGTATGGTTTTGGTTCCAGGCGGATTTCGTTGCATGACCTGAGGAATGTAGTTGGCTTGTAGATGGTTATTTTCTTTTGTAGGAATTCTGCTCCTTGTCCGCCGATTGCCCTGTGCGTTATGCACATTGTTTTGAAGGTGATGCAATGTTTTATTGGGAGCCAGTGTAGTGTTTTTAGGGCAGGAGTGATGTGTTCTCTTCTTGATAGTTTGAGGAGTAGTCTTGCAGCTGTATTTTGGATCCGTTGTAGTTTCTTCAGGAGGTGTTCTGGTATTCCGAGGTATAGGCTGTTTGCATAGTCGACATTTGACATGATGAGGGAGACCATAGTAAGTGTTTTGTGTGCAAAGGAGAGGAAAGGTAGGATTCTTCTTGCCATGTGGAGGAGGAAAAAACATTGCTTGACAGTTGCATTTATTTGTGGTTCTAAGGTTAGGGCATTTTCCATCAGGTCCCCCAGATTTTTTACTACCTTAGATCGTGATGGTGCGGTTCCCATTTAAGTTGGCCACGGGACGGCGGTTTCGTTTTCCTGTTCTTTGTATATGATCATGATTTCTGTCGTTCCTGGGTTGATTTTCAGGTTGTTGACAGTCATCCAGTTGAAGACTTCTTTTAAACATTCGATTTAGGGTTGCGTGATCGGTTTGGGTGTCTTTGATTTTGTAGATAATTTGGGTATTGTCGGCGTAGTTGTAGCATGTGTGTTGTATTTTTTGAAGATTCAGATAACCGGTGTCTGGTAGATGTTGAAGTACAGTGGTGATGGTGAGGATCCTTGTGGCACTCTGCACTCTTGGAGTGGATTTGAAGGGTCTGATCTTTCTGTTCTGTCTGCTAGGAATGATTTAGTCCAGAGTATTGCTGTGCCTATGTCTTCTAGTCTTTTGGTTAGGGTGTCATGACTAACTGTGTCGAAGGCTGCGGAGAGGTCGAGTAAGATAAGGGCTGAGGTTATGTTTGAGTCTGCGTTCGTTTTTAGGTCGTCCCAGATGGATAATAGTGCTGTTTCCGTTCCTCTTGCAGGTCTGAAACCGACTTGAGCTTGGTCTAGCAGGTGGTGTTTTTCTACATGCTCTTGAGTTAATTTATGCACGTAGGTTTCCAGGAGTTTTGCCGGGTAGGGGATGTTGGAGATCCGCCTGTAGTTGGAGAGGTCTTCTACGCCGCCACTTGTGTTTTTCAGAAGTGGTTTGATATATGCTGATTTGAAGATCCTCGGTACATTTCCTGTTACTAGTGATTGGTTCAAAAGGTTTCTATAGTATTCTGCTGGTGTTCCTTGAGCGAGGATTGATTTGTAGATGTCCGGGGGGCAGGGATCCATGGGTGATCCAGCTTTCTTGCTGTGTTTTACCAGCATTGCAAATGCCTCTGCTGATATGTCAGGAAAGTGTTTGAGTTTGTGCTGGGGTTCTGAGATAGGATCGCTCGGTAGTTTGTTGTGGTAGGTTGGTATGTTCTGTATGGTTTGTCGGATGTCATTGATTTTTTTCTTGAGTGGTCTGCCAGGTTGTTGCACAGTTTCTTTGAGGGCGTTGGGGTGTTTTCGCAGTCTGGTGGGTTTCTCATCTCTTTGATTATGTTAAACATTTCTTTTTGTGTGTTGGTGGCATTGGTGATTCTGTCATCATAATGCCTTCTCTTCGCCTTTTCAATTTCCTTCTTGAATGCGCTGATTTGTCCACGGAACATTGTTTTTTTTTGTCTGGGTTGTATTCTTTCCACCATTCCAATTCCATCTTTTTCCTTTTTCATGTCATGGTGCTTAACAGTGGAGTGAACCATTTTTCCATTGCTCTTTTTTTTTTTGATGGGGTGAATGGTTTTTCTGGGGCGATCTTGTCGATTGTGTCTGCAATCCATTTGTGTAGTAGTTCTTTCTCGTCTAGGTCAGCCAGCTCGAGCTCTGTAGTTGAGGGTTTGGTTAACTCCAGTTGTTCGAATAGGTTGCTTTCTTTGATGTGTTTCCAGTTTCTTTTTGTGGTGGTTGTGAGTTTGGGAGGTTGGATGTGGACTTGAGTAGGCAGAGTGATCACGAATGGGATAATGAGATGGTCACTCCACATTATTTGTATTGGCGGTGCCGTGGTGATGAGTTTTTTTTTTTTGGGCGAAAATTGCGTCAAGGGTGTGTCCTGCTGAGTGTGTTGCCCCTTTGACTAGTTGTCGTAGTTTCATGGTATTGAGTTGTTCGATCAGTGAGTTTTGCGAGTTGGCGTGAATGTCTTCAAACCAGATGTTGAAGTCCCCCAGGATGATTAGGTGTTCGTGGTTGATGGCTATGTTGGTGATGGCTTCTATGAAGTTGTCGATGAAGGTTGCATCATATGTCAGTGGTCTGTACACCAGGATGAATGTGATGTTGGTTCTTGGGCTTGCTGTTAGGTGTATTACCATGGTTTCGCAGTTGAGGATGTTGAGCGGTTCATCTGTTTTTATTTTCAGGTGTCATTGGAATGCTATTGCGATTCCTCCTTCTTTTTTGTTTTTCCTGTTTATTTGGAGGCATTTGAAGTCGTTTGGAAGGCATCCCTGGAGTGTGATTTTGTAGTTGTCGTCCAGCCATGTTTCTGTGATGAACAGGATGTCAATGCCGCTGTCATCGAGTAGGTCGAAGATCTCTGTTGAGTGTTTTGACATGGATCTGGCGTTTATAAGATTGCAGTGGAGTTTGGAGGTGTTTGGTTTGGATTTTCTCGCTGAGGTTGTCTTTTGATCGGTGTTGGGGTTTCTTTCCTGGTCGATCTCTTGTTGAGGTGTAGGTTTTGGGGTGTCGGCGTCTTCGGAGAGTTCTTTTAGGTTCTGTCTTGGGTTCTTGTTTTCATCGGGTTCGCCTTCCATGAGTTGTGGTTGTGGATGGGAAGTTCTTCTTGCTTTGGTGATGTAAGGTGTTATCGCATTGGTCGTGTGTTTGTTGTTTCTTGTGTTGTTCATCCTTCTACGCGTTTGTGCTGGGTAGTTTGATGTTGCTGCTAGTTAAGTAGAGGGATTTGTCTCTTCTCTGTGTTGGTTTGATTCTTGTTCTTGACTGCAGGGTTGTGGTTCTTTGTTGCTGTTCAGGAGTGTTTGTTCTTTCTTCTCTTTTTCTTTCCCTTGGAATGGGTCATTTTCGCGGCATTATAGGATGGAGAGTTATTTAGTCTTTATTTGTTTGCTGATGTCCGGTTGGTTTTGCTTTGGTCTGGTTGTCTTGTGGTGTAGTAAGGGAGTGGAGGTCGTCCGCTAACAAATGGGTCCTGTCTGTGGGTGGTATTTCTGGCTGATGTAGCCGATTTGTTCCGTCGGTGTCTTGAAAGGGGTAGAGTAGGTGGTTGGGATTATATATATCGGTGGCTCTCTATGGTGTCAGTCACCCGATGCACGATTCACTGCAGTGGACAGGCAGTGTGGGTTTAAGAAGGATATCTACTAGTTGAGAGTGATTTTGAGGGAGCAGCTAGAATTTAAGCCTGAAGAGGCATGAGTCCCTAATTGGGGTGTTGCTCCACAGCAATTCACTGGTTGGTTCTGTCTCACTTCAGGAGTGAGTTGGTTAGCAGGATTTGGTAGACCAGCCTAGAGGTCTGAGATTTGAATATCGTACTATGCAGCCCAGAAATAGAACCCCTACTAAACTTGGGAGACCTGTTTGGTGGCAGAGGGCCTTTCAATGCGATCTAAATATCACACGATGCAGTATGGGGACAGAATTTAATGTCCCCTTACTGCATCATGTTAATTTGGGAGACCTGCCCAGTGGGAGAGGAGCCTATCAATGCAATCTGAATATCGCACAATGCAGCTTGGAGATAAAACCCCTACCAAATTTGAGAGACCTGTATAGTGGGAGAGAGGCCTGTCAATGCAATCACAACATTTCCACAATGAAATGTCGACCCCGAACCTCTAAAGTTGGAGAGACCTGTAAAGTGGGAGAGGTGTCTATCCATGCAATCCAAACATCACACAATTTAACATTGTCCCAGAACCCCTATAGAAAAATGTGAGACCTGTATAGTGGGAGAGAGGCCTATCAATGCAATCCAGACATCCCACAATGTAATATGGACCCAGAACCCCCATAGAATAATTAGAGACCTGTATAGTGGGAGAGAGGCCTATCGGAGCAATCTTAATATCACACAATGCAATATGAACCCAGAGCCCTTACTAAACTTGAGAGACATGTACAGTGGGAGAGGGGCCTATTAATGCATTCCAACTGTCACACAATGCGGTCTGGGGACAATACCCTTGTTGAATTTAAGGGCCTGCACATTGGGAGGCAGGTCCCTTAATGCAAATCTGTATATCACAAGGCAATATGGACCCAGAACCCCTATAGGATTTGAGGAACCTGTATAGTGGGAGAGAGGACTATCGGTGCAAACTGAATATCGCACAATGCAGCCTGGAAACAGAACCCCTACCAAATTTGAGAGAGCTGTGTATTCAGTCTGAACAACATTCAATGCAACCTGGAAATAGAACCCCTACCCAATTTGAGAGACCTGTATAGTGGGAGAGAGGCCCATCAATACAATCATAACATCACACAATGCAACGTGGGCCCAGAACCCCTGTCCAATTGGTGAGACCTGTATAGTGGGAGGGAGGCCTGTCAATGCAAATATAACGTCACACAATGCAATGTGGCTCCAGAACGTCTATAAACTTGGAGAGACCCGTCTAGTCGGAGAGGGGCCCACCATTGTAATCCAAACATCACACAAAGTAATATGGACCTATAATCCCTCTAGAAAACTAGACAGTCCTGTATAGTGGGTGAGAGGCTTATCATTGCAATCAAAATATCACACAATGCAATTAGGACACCAAACCCATGCTCAGCGCGAGAGACCTGTATAGAAGTCCTAATCCCCCGGTGTAATGTTGTAGCTCTCCCCTACACCAGGCCACTCCTACCTTACTCGTCCTTGTAGTTGATGGTTGACGGCTGGTCACTGGGGGACACCGGCTGACACTTCGTGGAGCCGCCTTAGATGGAGCCGCCCTTGTCCCTGGGCTGCGTGGCCAGAGGGCTGCCCTGGGTTTGTTGAGTCACTGGCCTGGGGGCACTCACCTGCAATGCTCCGGATAGCAAAAAGCGTGTGGGGGCCGCTGGTGGGATACACCAGGAAAACGGGCTGCAATGCCCAATCAGGCTCCTGGGGCATGGTGGGAGGCGGGAGGAGGTAGGGATAGAAGAAGCTGGGGAGATGGAGCGGGGTGGGCCACGGGAGTCCAACGGATGGTCTAGGCTAGCAGACCAGGCCCAGAGGGGTCACTGGCCTGGGGGCACTCACCTGCAACGCTCCAAATGGCAAAGAGCGTGCAGGGGGCCACTGGTGGGATACACCAGGAAGACGGGCTACAATGCCCAATCAGGCTCCGGGGGCGGGGTGGGAGGCGGGAGGAGGGCGGGAGAGAAGGAGCTGGGGAGATGGAGCGGCTCGGACCGCAGGGGTCCAACGGATGGTCTAGGCTAGCAGACCAGGCCCGGAGGGGGCTGAATAATAAGAATATTCTCTTCTGTCCCCATGCAGTGTCCTCCATATGTCTTTTAACTGATAATGCTTCAGGAGTGTACTTAGGACTTTAGCAGGAGGTGCCGGCCTTTTGTGTTTTGAGGCAGACCTGTCTATTGTGGGATTTAGGGTGCAATTGAAATCTCCAGCCCTTATCACTACTCCATTTCTGTAGGGAACTAGCCTTGCATACAACGACCTGAAGAAAAAAGTGGCATTGTGATTGGGTGCGTAGGTGTTCACTTATGCATATTTCCTGGTTCTCTAGCATGACATGTATTATAGCCATCCTGCCTTCATCAGTCCTAGTGTTCAGTACTTTGAGTGATACAGCCGGGTCTACGCAACGTAAATAAGGACCCCTCTGGTGTGTGATGAGTATGTGGAACCCAACAGCACCCCGCCCCATGCGCTAGCAAGCTTCTTTTGTTCCTGTGCATCTAAGTGCGTTTCTTGCAATAACCCAATCCCCACTTTATGCCTCCTTAAATACATGGACACCCTTTTACGTTTTACAAAGTTATTAAGCCTACGGATAGTCCAGGTAATTTTTACTGTTTCAGCCATCGTCCCTTAATTCCATGGGTTCTGTCTGGGCTTTAGGACTGCTCTGACCTTTGGCTGGGATTGTGTGCAGTGTACTTTCGACTATACCAGGCTTCCCTCCTTTAAATAAACCCTCCTCCCCCAACTAACAACAAAACATACTTTAACTTAAACTGTCCAGACATGCTAGGCATGCTAAAACTTACCCGCTTCCGCTCCATTCGACCTAGTCGCTAGACTAGACTCCTGGTGCCCAACGGACGGGCACTATTCCATACCCTTGAAACTATTTAGTGTGGGAGTAGTGGGACATGCGTATTGCGTTCCCTCTACTGGCTTTCAGTGGCTGCACTGTCGTGCTCCTGCTACATATTTAGGCAACACAGCAGCATCTATTTGCCTTAGTGGCGACCATCATAGTTCAAGCTTAAACCTTTTCTGCCTGCTATGTCTTTTACATAATTTGTTTTACTCTGTGGGTCTTCTTGGCATCATCCGTCTTATGTTGAAGTTCGTTATCTTTGCTCTACAGCCTCGTGATCTGCGCTCTATCCATCCAGTCCTGTGCTTCAGATGGTGTCTCGAAGTAGAGGGCCTTGCCATTTTGTATTACCTTCAATTCTGCTGGGTATATCAACATATATTTTAGACTTGCCTTTTTGAGTCTAGCTTTTGTTGTGATTTATTGGGCCCTCCTCTTTTGCACCTGGAAGGTGTAATCCGGGAATACTGATATCTTCGCAGAGGCTCTTTGAATTGTCCCTACAGTTCTGGAAAAGGCGAGAATTTTTTCCACGATCCTTGTAATTTAGGACCTTAGCAATTATGGGTCTGTGTGGAGCGCCTGGTGGCAGTCTCCTGATGAGGGAACGGTGCCTCCGCTCAATCGTGAACGCCTGTTAGGTCGCCAGCTCCTATTTCCTGCAGTGGCAAATTTTCAATATATTTGGTGGAGTCTGACCCTTCCATTCCTTCAGGCAGTCCCACTATCCTGATATTGTTTCGACGTGCACGTCCCTCCGCGTCTTCAGCTCTGTCTTCCAGCAGTTTGACTTTCTGTAGCAGGATATTTACATATGTAGATGTTTGCACTCTAACAGCAGAGTTTTCTGAGACCTGTTCTTTTAATTTGCCTGTGCGTTCCGCTAGGGCTCTAACATCTTGCCGCAATAGTCCAACGTCAATTCCCATTGCATCAATTTTAACTTCCAGTGTTGCCTGTAGTGCTGCAATTGCCATCAGAATCATTCCCTGAATCTGTTGCCTCTTTAGGGGGCAATGTGGGTTCCCCATCTTTGTTTCCACTGTCCGTTTCGAGTTGGTGTGCTTGGCCTTTTGTAAATGTTTCCATAGTGGTCTGTTTATTTTTCATTTTATTTCCTTTTGTTGTCATCTTCTTGCCATCTGCCATATCCGGGCCTCCCATGTCTATCCTCGTCCAGTCTTTACCTTCCCTTGTGGCCTCCCAGCCTAGGTCTCTTGCCTTACTCAGATGCGGCTACATTCTTGTCTTTGTGTTGCTTAGGACCACCTTTGATACAGGCCTTTACTTCGTCTCGTTCTGTCAGTGTTCATTTTTCTTCTCTTAGTATGCTAAACCTGGGGCCTCTAGTCCAGTTGCTTGATATTATCCTTCATACAATGGGATCAGGAGAACTCCCCCTCCTCACAGTCAGCAAGCTGTTGCTATGGCCCGGCCTTGTAGTCTGACAATCTCTACTCCTTATTTTTATAACTAATGCAGTGTTAGTTGTGCGCCCTTCCTTGCTTGCACCAACTTCCCATAAAAGCACCTTCCCTATGGTCTTATGCCTTACTCTATCAAAGGCCTCTGTTCTGCTCCAGGTGTGGGCTTCTGCCCCCTCTTGCATGTCCTGTGTTGCTTCATTGCGTTGACTCCAGGCGCCCTGTGTGCCCTGCTGCGTGCAATGAACTGTTTTGCTTGCATGAGTTGCACATTAGAAGTTTTGCCACCTTGGTGCCAACATTGTGATTGCTAACTTGTCCTTGTATTTGTCACTTGCCTGGCCCCAGGTCGGGTCCTCTCTTCCCAGGAATAGTGCTGGGCTAGGACCGGTCCTGTCGCGCTCTGCGTGACTCCGCCTGGCTTTGTCTAGGAGCTCGAAGGCTCTGTCACCCCACTTGCACCTCCCTCGGGGTTTGTCTGGAGGGGGCTTGATCCTCTCAGAAGATGCTCTTGCTGGGACTGTGCGTTCTAGCGCTCCCTCACTGCCTTTATATCCAGGTTCAGGGGGCAGCAGGGGCTGACCTTGGAGGGCAGCTCTGGTGCAAATGGCATGCTCATAGGGTTCTCCCCACCTCCCTCACTCCTTACTGCTGTGTGAAGGGTCCAGCTTGTCGTTGTTTCTCCCAGCTTAACGTCTTATCACCTGATCCTCCGATACCTTGCAGATGTCCTCTGTTCAGCGACCGCTGCAGAAAGTGCTTCCCCAGCCACCCATCCGCTGTGGCCACATCCATTCTCCAGCTGCCTCGGGGCTCAGTCCGGATAGATGGGATCTCACCGCAAGTCTCCTTCCTTATCTGCTGCTGCTCCAACAGTGACGATTGGCGACTTCTCGCACCAGCAGTTCTTCACAGCGTTCCACCGCCCAACTTTTCCTGATCTCCTAGTCTCCGGGTCCACTTGCGCACTTCTTCCACGGGGCGGCTGCGCTCCTGGGCTATCCACTTCCAATGTGGCACGCTGCTACCCTGCACCAGCATTGTGGGATATGCCGGATACCTTCTCTTCCGTGGATGTCCCCACTCCCTTCACTGTGTTAGCTTGTGACACCGCTCCAGTCAGTTTACGCTCCTCCCATCGCCATTTTCAGCTCAACTTTATCCGCACAACTTGCGCACGGCGTATCTCGCCTTCTGTCTTCGTCGGGGGCTCTCTGCTTGCCCACAGACCTTCTAAGCGTTCTTCTTGCTGACGCTTTTCTGTTTTTAGTTAACAGATCATTTAACAGATCCACAGGAGCCTCTAGTGAGCACATCTGCCTCACATGGCTGTTGGCCACACCCTCAGAGCAATGTCATAGGTTATGATTGATTCAACCCCTTACATCAATCCATTTTTAGTTTTGTCTATTAGGCGGTACCTTAGTGCTATCAGTAAGCCAAAACTGTTGCATTGGAATTCAGATAGGAGGGAGTTGCGATTGGAGGAGAGAAACACAGCCTGTGGACTTTAGTTATTTACCCACTCATTGACCAATTATGGCCATGTTCATCCCTATGGCCATTTGCACCAACTACACTACCTGCTGCACCCCATCCTGCCCAAAACGCATCCACCTGGGATCTATTTGAGCTAGCTCTATCACACAGTTGGATCAAACTTTGTGCTGTATAAGCCTTCCGGTGCTTATTTGTTAGCAGTCTTCTGAGAGTTATTTGATTAATTGCCACTGCAAATGAGCTCCCAGTGTAATAAACAGCTTAAATAAGTTTGCCTTTAGTCACTTAATTTATAAGCAATATTTGTGTTTTTGCATCTCTTCCTCGCACTGAAGTCCTGATGAAAACAAGCATTTAAATAGTCAACGGTTTTGGCCTGTGTATAGTTGTTGGATATTTGCCAGGCTCTTCCATAATCTGCCAGAGTACTTAAACCATTGTCCAACGTTTGCCATTTTATGGTCATGTAGTTTGGCATTGGCTGGATTATGACTACAGAGATGCTGCTCCTCACCGATTAGATCCAGCAAGGCCGTACCTGAAAACGACCAGGCTGGTATGGCTAGTATGGACTACTTAACTGTTATTCTTGCCATGTGTACCTACTTTAGGTCTTCCGAAAAGATTGTATATCTATCTCTGTGGAAGCCTGCCCTGCCTGATGTCATGGTTTGTACTGGTAATTACTGACCTGATGATCTCATATTGTTTGAATAACTGTTAACCTATATGATGGAACTCCTGGAGGGTTTAGGCTACTCCTACACACACACACACCCAATGGAAAGTGCCTCCCCGCCCCAGATTGAAACCTTACCCACCCAGATAAGAAATACTGGAGTTAAACCTCATATCGCCCAAAATGTTCTCGAATTACCAACCCGCATTGCTGTTGAATTGCAAATTAGTAGATGGAATTTTTGTAGATCAATCGGCTGAAATACTTGTTTTTCTCTCTTTTTAGAAAAATAATCGTCTTTACCAGGTCTCAGTCGGGCAATGCATGAACGTCGCTGATCTGCATAGCCATAAAGGCTACGTCGCCATGGCAATTTGTGACGGCTCACCTTCACAGCAGTGGCATTTGGAGAGTTGAAGATCGAAGCAGACGCTACCACGAACATTGACTCTACTGCTCAAGGATTTCCTTGGCTATTTTAAAAATTATTTTGGAGGGCTGAAAACTGCCCTTAGCTGCTATTCATCAATACATCATTTCACTGAAGAAGAACTTTCTTTGAAGATCTACAGTGTCTGCAGAGGTACATATTGCCAAGGCTTGTCTGGTTAAATTTAACAGTGTTATGCGAAGCACCATGGCATGTTGCAGCATATGAGCTAACGAAGATGAGCAAATTTATCGACGAATTTTAGTATCTCACATTGCTGAATGATAACGTAAACACGAAATGGAGAAATGTGAGTTTTAAATAGAAGCTGTACATTTTTTAAGCTCTTGCTTTCATGGACATGCACAAAAACTGAATGGCGCATTTTTAAATATTACCTGTACAGTATAGTTTATGATTTGCTTTTAAGAGAATTTTAATGCCTGGAAAAAGCCGAAATAGTTTATAATATTTAAATTTTTAATTATAATGATTCGCTTTTACCCTGTATTTTTATGCAGCAATTGTTTAAGCCTATTAGATGTAAGTTGTTACTTTTAACACCATTGTGTGACATTTGCAATCTTTATTATAATAAAGGTTTATTTGAATCCTAATTCAGGGATTTTCATCCTGCTTGGAGTCTGGTGTATGTCCTGCTTTATTTTCTCTTTTCCACTTACACACAAAAATACATGTTATTCTTAGCTATGCCTCCGCAATTTAGGTGGAAAGATTGATTATGTTGATCTGTGTGGTGCCATTTAGTTATAAATAACTGAGGATTTTGTTGTTTCAAGGTCAAAAGTAACATTGGACAGTGTACACTAATGTCACAAGAGAGTGGCAGATGGGGAGGGGAATGATTTGGGACAGTTGTCTAGGTTACAAGGGTGTTTGCCTAGTTGCTAAACACATATTTATGGCAGATGGCTGTGTTTCTCTTGATATTGCATAGGAGAGATCTAGGGCAACAAAACTGTATTATATTTCTACTAACCTGCATTACCACTTAATAAGAATTTAACTAGATATGGGTCATTTTTGCATATATGATATGATGGGGCATTTATAATTTTCCTGTATACAAGTGTTTCTAGGCGCAACAAGACAAGGATGGGGATACAAAGGGACGACAAAAAACAATCTTACTAGGCCTTGTCATTCAGATAGCACATGTGCAGGGAAGAGGGAAGGGGACAAGTGCCAGGTGGGAGGGGAAGGGGAAAGTGCAGTTAACTCACAAGTGCAGCCAGCGAGTGGCTCATAAGTACAGAGAGAAGGGACTGTAGGGTTGCAGATAAAGACCCTTAAGTGCTGGGAAGCCCAGAGGCAGTGCAAGGGCAACTGGACATGTAGGAACCTGGGCCCAGGTTCAGAGGGTGACCAGGTGACCAGTGTGCAGAGCAGTCGGGTGCATCAGCAGAGAAGAGGAAGAGAGGAAGTGAAAAGGAAGGTCCTGAATTGCTTCCCGAGGTGATTCTGCTCAAGTTTGAGAGGCAGGGAGGCTGTTGCAGAGGGAGGCCCCAGCCGAGGAGATAGATCTGCCCCCAACTCTCTGTTTGGAGAAGCGTCTGACCCTCAGAGAGTTGGAGGTGTATGAGCACAGAGCTCGATAAGGAAGATTATTTGGAAGAGAAAGTTGGAGGCAAAGCGGTCTCAGGCCTCAGAAAGCCTTGTGGACGATGCAGAGGGTCTTGAAGTTGATCCTTGCAGCCACGGGGAGCCAGTGAAGAGATTTCAGAGCTGGAGAGATAAGATCCCTGGGCTTGAGGCCAAGGACAAGTCTTGCAGTCCTGTTCTGCATAAGTTGTAACGGTCAAAGAGTAGAGGCAGGAAGATTTATAAAGAGGCTCTTGCAATAGTCCAGCCTAGAGAGGACCAGAGCTCTGGAGACAGTGAGCTTCTGGGGGAAAGTGAGAAAAGGAAGAATACCTCTGAGGAGGTGCAGCTGAGAAGAGACCGAGAGGGCAAAGTTGAAGATGACACCAAGGTTCTTAGCCTCACAAGAAGGAGGCCCAGAGTGGGCGGACAGAGAGAGAGAGGAAAGGATGGAGTGGGTGTCCCAATGAGGAGGATCTTACTGGCATTAAGGCAGAGATCATTGGCGGCACACCATTCCTGAATTGCAGCCAGACAGTCTGGTATGAGAGAAGAAGCAGAGGGGGCTGAGGGGAGCCTGAAATAGAGCTGAGTCTCATCTGCATAACATTGAAAATTGGAGCAGAAATTTGCAATGCAGTGGGCAAGAGGTGCCAGGTAGTGGTAGAAGAGCCAGGGATAGAGGTTAGACCCATGGAGAACATCACAAGTAGAGAGAGATGGAAGAGAGGAAAGACACCAGCTGGACCGAGAGGTTTGGTCGGTGAGAAAGGAGGTCAACCAGGCCAAGGCCTGGTCAGTAATACCAAGATTGTCGCAGAGGCGATTGAGCAGCATGACATGGTTGACGGTGTCAAAAGCAGAGTATAGATCAAGGAGAATGAGTACAGAAGGGAAATTAGAGTCCAGATTGACGCCACAAGCTTTAGAAAAAAAGCCTTCGGCTTCCAGCGACCTTACCTTTTCCTCTATATGATGGCACCAGCCCCCGGGCAACTCCTGATTAAAGGGATGCTTTGCAGGTGCCAACGCCACCATTGTAGAGGAAAGGCATTTTTTCTTAAACGTGAAGCTCTCGCACATGAGTGAGAGATTCAGGCTTTAAAAAAAAGCCTTGTCCTCTAGCAGCAGGGGCTGCCAGGGGAAATTAGGGGGCCCCAGCAAGGTCCCACCTCCGACCCATATTTCTGAGCCTGCCGGACCTCTGCCACGGCTAGCCACAGCCCTCTTAAAGCCCTGCCAGTAGCACATAGCTCGCAGAAGCGCTCTCCACTCCTGTTATGGAGATTTCCTATTTGTATGCCAAATCCCCTCTATCTGTGACACCCCCAGCACTTTTTACTGGACTTCTGGACCTTTTTCTTGTTCTTCTGAATGGGGGGTGGCCTTTTCCCCTCATTCATTATTTTTACTCTGACCATTTTGTTTTTACTTTATTTTATTGAGTCTCATTTTCCACTATACTTTTTAAAGGTATCTCTGTTGTCACTTTTGCAGAACACAGCACCTTTTGTGCAGTGTTGCTGGGATCCCTTTGGGCTCTCCTTTTTATATTATGTTATTTGTCTTGCAAACTATTGTTCTCCAGGCTAGAGGGATACTTTTTATCCTGCTTAGCTTTTCCTTTTGTGAGATCAGCACAAACTACCCTATGTAGAATGTGGAGGGGATAGCTAGTATCCCCTTTCTCACTGCTCCTGTAACATTACAGTGACATTTATGGTTGGTGGCAGTGGACGTGTTCTACCGACTTTTGTGCAATTTGTACCTGCATGCTGTTGCCACAGCTGTGGTTATGCACAGAAGGGTCACCATTGACCCAAAATGGTGGTTTCTTTCTTTTATCGCCATTTCTTGTGTGCTTGTCCTCTCTTGGTGGTCCATCTGCCATTTGGGGTTGAGGAGGTCCGGGATTGAGTTTTGTCTTTGTTGGGAACCCTTTGTGTAGCTCACTGAGGCTCCAGTGCATCTATGAGGACATGAAGCAAGGGCATTCCACTGTCCTTTGTCATGTGGTGTGCCTGAGAGAAACAAGTTCCTACTGGGGGTCTGGCTAACCTGATTTGTTTGCCACCCACCCCTTTCTGTAAACTGCAGGGAAAGTTTGTAGAAAATGAGTGTGAATTACAGATAAAGGGCGAGGTTCTTGAGGAAGATAGGTCAACCACTGGATCAGAAGACCCGAAGAAGACAACTTAGAGATGACTGCAAGACCCTTCCAGCAACCGCGAAGAGATCACTGCTGTCCTGACCCCATTTTTTAATCTGCAGAGGAGCTCCGAAGAAGACTACTCCTTCCCTTTAGCCGGTGGGAACAATCGGCCATAAGACGACCTGCTGAATGAACCATCCCACAACGTGCTGCGACCTTCCTGGGCTGCAAACAGCCAATGCCATGGGACCGCCGATCGTATTGCAGCGCATAGTCTTCCCGTGAACAAATCCTCCCAGAACTTTGGTGGGCTACTTTTGGACCTCCAGAGGTAAAATTCCCCTCCCAAAGTCCCCTCAACAGACTGCAGGACTGAAGAATCAATGGCAGATTGACCGTGCAAAACTGCAGCTCGATGTTGGAGCACAAAGAATCCTTTGCTGGGAGTCCTTTCTTTAGACTTCTGCTGTGACATCCCTTCCGGAATACCTCCTTTTGTCACTGTGACCAAGAAACAGGAGATAGAGTCCACCGCTGCTGAAACCGTGAAAGAATCCAGCTGCATCTTCTTCACAACTCCTCAGGTACGGTGGGACTCGTAGTAGGACATACCTTGAGCCATTCTGTAGCTCCTTGGCTGCTGGAGTGCTGATTCCGGTATTTGGGTGTTCGCCCATGCCATTCGCCCAGGCCGAACGTCTGTGCGCCCATAGGAAGCCTTTCCCAACGTCCCTGAAACCTTTTTGACCCTCAAACGCATCTTACTTCCTTGTAATTGAAGAATCCTCTTGAACTTTGCCTTTTCTGCTGCTCTGCTTTCCCTGCTTTACCTCCAGTCTAACTTTGAAGAACTCATACCTAAATAGGGATGAACTGCTAAAGCTTAAGGCCTCTGAAAAGTAATACAAGTCTCTTAAAGTATTGCCCTGTTATTTGTTGGTGTGGTTGAACCTTTTTATTCGTACAGCAGAATATTTGCTATAACAGTTGATTTTACTTACTTTGAACTGTCTTCATGAATTGTATAATTCTTTACTCATGGTTTGCTCACCTGAAGTATTGCATTTGTTTTCTGTTGTGTTGATTAGTTAAATTATGAATAACCTTATATTTGTGTATATAAAATAAATATCCATTTTACTATAACTACAAGTGTGTACGAGTTTTTTTCAGACTATGTATTTACTCAGTTCATTCTACTAACCTACAGCTCACATCTCCCTCCTAATATAAGCCTGGCAGCTCTACCATACTACAAAAACCTTGAGTAGTACATATGTGTACTAGAAGTTGGGGTCTGTATACCAAGGCTTAGTTTCATAAAGTCTTATCACACAGTCGGACAATTCCTGCTTCAGTGTCTCTGCCTTCCACACACTCACAGCCAGCAATCGTGAAGGTGGCAAGGGACAGGCAAGTTTTACTGTGCCAGAGAGGCATGCTTTGGTTCTTTTCCTGGATGTGATGCCCTGGAGAATTCTTGCCTACTCCTGCACTGATGTTGGATTAACCTCTAGTTCAAAGGAGGACTTCAGTCCTTCATCCAAAGAGTTTGTAATCTTGGTGTAAAGTGCTTGGAAATTGTTTAAATAGAACTGTTTCAATGTACAGTCTTCTTTACTGGAAAAATCTCCTATTTTTGAAGGCTAAAATAAAGCAAACTGAAGCATTGCAATAGCTAAACTTGCCAAATAAACTAAACAAGCAATGCAGTTGTGTGTAGTAAAATAATGATTGTGGAGCAAAAATGTTTACTTCATGCTGCAATATACTTAGACATCCATAAGTTGAAAACTGCTTGCTTTCGATGTACTGTTTTGATGAGGTTTTGAACTCTGTATCCTAAACTTTGTAAGTTTGCGTTCTCGCAAGTTCTGGTGTCATGATCTAACCGAGAGGGGTACGAGGCCAAACGCAAGCTGTTGACAACACAGACCTATATTAACATTCAACAAAATTCTTCCTAAACATTTCAACATTGTAGATTTCTCCTCAATTGTTCAGCAGTTGCAACTTCTTATAATACTTCTCCAGCACCGGGACTGGCATGGATTCACATGCTCATGAATATTCCCCGTCGTCAGGCTGGGAATCCTCAGTAAAGAAAAAATCAGTTTCAGTTTAGTTTCTGAACTGTCTTTCTATTAATAACCAATCACTGGTCTCTGGGTCATACTGCCCCCAGCCAATGACTGCCCTCTACCTAAGCCCCTCCTCTGGCAGCCATCTTCAGATTTTCACTGCATGTTCAAGTGGTGGGAGTCCTCGTGCTATAGCTCTCAAGCTTTTACTGCGTTCTGCTTTTTTCCTAAGAGTTTACTCTTATTTTTTGGTCAATTCGAGCCTCAAGCTCCACCGATTCTTCTTCCGATCAACGGGGATCCGTTTTGGAATTTTTCTACGCCCCTCAAAGGCAAATTTTCACCGAGTTTCTCTTCTTGGAGGATTCCAGAAAATCTTTGAGGCCTACCCCGCGTGGAATGGCCCAGGACAAAGGAGACACGACGCCCGTTGGTTCCAAGCTGTTTAGGATCTGCCCAGGATGTGGATTACAGAATGTCTTCAAGGAGGATGAGCACTCCCGGTGCCTCTACTGCCTTCACAACGACAAGTTGCACGTGGAAGAGGACTGCGCATTCTGTAAGAACATGTCCGTCCGGACATTGAAGGACCGTCGGACTCGACTCACTAACTGGCTGGAGGGGAAGAGCCCTTCAGCAGGTGAGAAGAAGTAGTCCGAGCGGTCTTCTAAGACCTTTGAAGGCACTCCGGCGACAGGGGCCCAACAAAAGGCAAAGCACTGCGAGTCCGTGGGCACCGGGAGTGCCGTTGGTTTGGGGGTCCTCGGCTGCCAGGCAGGGCACGATGTCACCGACGCCATCATCCACAAGGCAATGCTCTGGCTCTGGGAAAAGGAAGTCAGAGAACTTGGGTAAGCTTCGGGAGAAGCCCCGGTTGATCCCGGTGGAGAAAACCAAGGGGGGGCCAGGCGGTGACCCTCCCCCGAAGGTGAAGGCCCCAGATTCACCGAGCAAAGGCCTCGATTGAAGGAGTTGTGGCGGCCCTGGCAAAGCCGGTGGAGGCTACCACAGTGGAGACGACTTCCGGGCCTAAAGTTTCCCTGCCACCCCGGAGGGAATCATCTTTCCAGCCTATCGAGAAGACCCCCGTGAAACCCCGGGACGAGAAAGAGGGGGGGCACGGTAGCCATAACGAACACAGATACCACCTCCGAAGATGAGCTGGCTGGTGTAAAAAAGAGCCTGGCCAAGAAGTTCCAAGAAGTTGGGTCCTACGGGAGGGATCCCAACGAGGCGGGTGAAGAGAACAACGGTGGGGCCGACCCCACCCGTCGCTCCGGTCGCAACCGATGCCTATGCCACAGGACAACTCAGGAGCAATCGTGATGCCTATCCAGACCCTGTGTACGGAGAGGGGGACAAGGTTGCCCATACCCACAGCGGACGATCCCGCGGCGCCTGGACCGTCGGGGAGCCCACCGAACAAGCAGAGGCAAATACATCCTCCCCCTCTCTTCTATCCGAGGGATGAGACGTGAACGGAGACGGCGACGACGGGGACAGACGATGATGGTGATGACCATGGGACGGATCTCCCATCACCCCCTGCCCGGGCCCCCCTTCCCTGACGAAATTGGCTCCTTTCATGCCATGATCGCCAGGGCATCAGAGCTTTTCCAGCTTTGCCCCGAAGAGCAGAAGAAGGAGGGTTTCCTCTACCAACGTCGGGAGGCCAAGAGGAAGACCGTCCTCTCAGACCCATTACTGGACGACATCACGGACGAAGGACTGTCACTGCTGAAGAACCTGTCCACGGCTCCAGCGAAGAGGGACCGGTACGAGAAGAAGTACCGGGTCCCAGACCCCGCCCCTATGACGGGTCATCTCGTCGGCGGCGACGACCATCAAAGCAGCCAACGCCCTTGCGATCATGGCATGCTACGACAGGGAGCTGTGGTTCAAGATCGCTCCCCTCCTGGATTTCCTGCCAGACGACAAGAGGGTGGAAGCCCTTGAAATCCTACAGGAAGGCGAGGTGGCTTCGGACCACGCCATCACGGTGGCCACGGACATCGCAGACACTGGCTTTTGCCAGATGAGCAACAGCGTTTGCCTTCGCCGGCGCGGTTGGCTCAAGGACACCGACTTCCATCAAGACTTACAGACCAGGGTACTAGACATGCCCTTCGACGGAACAACCTGTTCGGCAAGGCAGTGGACGTGTCACTGCAGGCCATCAAGGCAGACACCGAGATGGCCCGGGCCTTGGATTCTCCCCATCGACGGCCATCCTTTCAGACTTCTGGAGGCAAGTCTCAAGATGCCTCCAAGGATTTTGGGGGTGGTTGCACGTCTTACCGCCAGGCGGCACGCTCCTCATCGCAGGAAGCCTACAGAGGCCACAGCAAGGCCGGAGTACATCGTAGTCTTCGCCAAGGAGGCCAAGACTGTACCAGCCGTGACGTCGGACCCCCACCCAAGCACCCCGGTGGCAGGCCGGCTGGCGAATTTCGTCAGCATGTGGGAGTCCATCTCCACCGACCGTTGGGTGCTAGATGCTCTGGCCCACGGCACACTCTGGAATTCCAAAGAAAGTGTCCCCCTCTACCACCCATGGCCAGGAAGAAAAACCACATGCCACAGCTGCTTCTGGAGGTACGAGCAATGCTGGAAAAGGGCGCGATAGAACTCGTCCCGAAGAGGCTCCGGGGCACTGGAGTATACCCTCTGTACTTCCTTGTCCAAAAGAAGACCAGTGGCTGACAGCCCATCCTAGACCTTCGCTGCCTTAACAAATACATCAAGTCCTAGAAGTTCTGGATGGTCAACCTTCAGCACATGCTGGGACCGCTGGAGGAGGGCGACTTCCTGTTGTCACTGGACTTGGAGGATGCCTACTTCCACATCCCCATACACAAAGGACATCGAAAGTTCCTACGATTCGTGGTCCAAGGGTGACACTACCAGTTCAAGGCCCTGCCCCTCGGGTTGAAGTCGGTGCCAAGGGTCTTCACCAAGAGCCTGGCAGATGTGGCGGCGCGGCTGAGCCTGCAGGGGATCCACGTATACCCCTACCTGGACGATTGGCTCATCCGAGCAAAGTCAAGGAAACTCACCGTCAGTCACGCAGCAGAGACCGTCCACCTGCTCACGGATCTGGGATTCTCGATCAACTTCACGAAATCCCACTTGGTACCGTCGCAAGACGCCCTGTTCCTGGGCGCCAGACTCGATACAGTGGCACGGTTGGCTTCACCATCAGAGGAAAGGACGAAGGCCATCCTGGGCAAGGTACAATGGCTGTTGACCATGGAAGTGGCCAGGGTGAGGTCCATCAAGTCCCTGCTCGGCATGATGTCAACGTGCATCTAACTTGTGCGTCTATGCAGGTTGCAGATGCGGCCACTGCAGGAGTTCCTCGCCGCCCATTGGATGCAAGCGGTGTGCAGCTTCAAAGACAAGATCTCCCTCAACGAGACGTTCCATCAAGCAATCCGGTGGTGAGGCGCTTGCGCGCACCTCGCAGTGGGCATGTACTTCCAGACCCCAGCGCATCAGGAGAGGGTGACGACGGATGCCTCCCTGGAGGGATGAGGAGAGCACACCAGAGATCTCCACGCAAGAGGCCTGTGGCTCCTGGAGGAGAGGTCCCTGCACATCAACGTCCTGGAGCTCCGGGCCGTGTTCTGGGCCCTCAGGTCTTTCCTTCCGTCCCTCAAGAGCAAGGTGGTACGGATCTTCACAGACAACACCACCACAATGTTCTACATCCGGAAGCAGGGGGGCACCAGATCCCCAGCCCTGTCCAAGGAAGCGCAGGATCTATGGCACTGGGCCTTCGCCCAGGGGATGTTCGTGGTACCTTTTCACTGTGGCCGAGGCAGATATGGTTCACGGACTTTCTGGACTTATCAGCGTCCCCCCCCCAGTCAAACTGCCGACGGACGCAGATCTTCTCGCCAGGGAAGGAACGCCATCCTACATCATGACCCGGGATCACTGAACCTGCAGGCCTGGCTGCTGCACCAGTAGAGTTCGGAGGCTACGATATCCCGGCGGACTGCAAGGAGGTACTTGCAAAGGCCAGGGCGTCCTCGACTCTGAAGTGCTATGGACATAAGTCGAAGAGGTTCTCTGGTGCCGTGCACAGAAGATCAACCCTCTATGGATTACGGCCCCTCAAGTGCTGCCGTACTTGCTGTCGCTAGCCAAGGCTGGGCTGGTGCATGCCTCCATCAAGATCCACCTGGAGGCCATCTCCTGCTACACCAGAACTCCAGGGCAGTCATCGCTGTGGTCTGACCGCATGGTCAAGGAGTTCATGAAAGGACTGTTCTGCTCTTTCCTGCCGGTGAAGGCTCCGGCCCCGGCGTGGGAGCTCAACATGGTGCTGACCAGACTCATGGATCCCCCATTCAAGCCCCTACACTCGGCACTGCTGAAGTTCCTATCAGGGAAGACCGCTTTTCTTGTGGCCATCACCTCCGCACGACGAATGGGAGAGATTCAGGCCCTCTCCTGTAAACCTCCGTACCTGACATTTCACGAGATGAGGGTAGTGCTGAGGATGCACCCCTCCTTCATGCCCAAGGTGCTGTCGGACTTCCATCTCAACGAGCCCTTGGTCGCCGGCTGAGAGGACTTTGCACTCACTGGGTGTGGCTAAAGCGCTGAAGTTCTACGTGGACCGCACGAAGAGCCTTCGGAAGACATCTCAGCTGTTTGTGAACTTTGGACCTGTGAACCAAGGGAAGGCCCTCTCAAAGGTTTCCATTTCCAGATGGCTCTCCGGCTGCATCATGCACTGTCACCGGTTGGCAAACCGACAGTTGCCCGGACTTCCGAGAGCCCATTCAACCAGAGCGATTGCTGCTACCACGGCGTTCCTGTCTGGTGTGCCGCTGCTGGACATCTGCAGGGCTGCTACGTAGAGGTTGACTCACACCTTCACGAGATTCTACTGTGTCGACCGAGATTCCAGGGAGGAGTCCAGAGTCGGCCAGGCAGTGCTGCACAACCTGTTCGCTTGAAGGTGAGCCTGGTGAGGAGGTAAGCGATGCTTAATGTTGAGTTGTTGAAATGCTTAATGTTGAGCCTTGCCACCTCCCGTGGTTGTGCATGTGTGTACTGCTATGTATTCTTGTATTCATGAGCATGTGAATCCATGCCAGACCCCATGCTGGAGAAGGAACAAGTTACTTACCTGTAACTGTTGTTCTCCAGCATGGGTCTGGCATGGATTCACATGCGAACAGTGGCGGCTGGTGAGTTTGAAAGCTGGTGGGGCGTACATTTTCCAGGGCAAATTTAGTAGCGAGCGCGAGCAGCACGCAAGCCCATTCCCCCAAGGGTGGTGCGGGAGGGTTCTCCCCCTGCGAAAATTTTGGAAAAATGGCTAACAAAATGTGCAATTTACTGTCCAAAAAAGCCACCAAAATATGAAAAAAGCATTTGTTTTTACATTTTAATGGTTGTACACTATTCTTACGTGTGCAAGTGTGATGGTGTATTTTACAGCAGCTTGTATTGAGAATAGCTGGTACTATGGTATATGCATAAAGAAATTCATTATATAGTCAGTAATGATGGAAACATATGTTTGTCATGCTGTTACTGGCATTCACATGCGCTCATCCTCTTACTAAGGTGGGATTTTAGGCATTTTCTGAAAGGGGGAAACTAAGCTAAAATATTACTTTAGTTTTTAACCACTTAATGAATGCAACATTTGTCCTACCTTTAATGGCTGTCTGCCTCGCTGAGTTGCCATTGCTTCAGTTTCTCAAAGTTGCAACACGTGGAATGCACAGGTCTCAGAAGTAGCACATATATATTCCATGGAGAAAAATGCAACAGAAATAGTTTACTAAGTTTATTATGTTGAGTGCTTTATTATCAACCAACAACCATAACATCAAAACATACTTCACATTTCTCACTGTTCTGTCAAATAGATCACTGCAACCTTACACAAAATCCTAACATACATAAGGCCATTGAAACAAAGAATTCAAGGTAACCCACAAAATAACTGCAAATAGCTTGTTTGTAACAGAACATTCACTGGTCAATCATTTTGAAAGTTCGTACACAAATTGTGCACGTCTATTTTTCAGAGAGGCAAATGTATCAATAGTCCGTTTATTGAAGTCAGGGATCTCTTGAATTAGTTGTTTTTCCATGGACAGCATGGCCAAAGCATTCAGACGATCCTCAGTCATTGTGTTTCTCAAGAATGTTTTAATTTGCTTCAGGGTGGAGAAACAGCGCTCAGACTCAGCTGTTGTCATGGGTGTAGTAATCAGAATTTTTAATAACTGCATTGTCTCACTAAATGCTTCTTCGAGATTGTTTTCAACGAACACTTTTAATAAAGAAATTGCCCCACTTGAACTACAGAATTCTGGTCTCTCATAAACAACTGAAAGCCCAGTGCGCAGTCTTTCCTTGTTTAACATGGGGTACACTTGGACAGTTGCATTCAGTGCATCATTGGGAAAAGACTGTCCATGTGTTTGAAATAGGTCAGTCTGCAACAATTTGGCCCCCTCCAAGTGGTTAGTAAATGCAAAGCGTTCTTGGGCTTGTGTAACTATAATATCACATACTTCTTTAGCCAAACGATTCAAAGTGTTCATATTTACATTGCGACCTGAAAAAGTTGCCTCTGATGGAGGTTTAGCTTCCAGATTGTCAGTGCTTTCACGTACTCTGCCAATGCACTTGATCAAAGTTGCAGTAGCTTTCTGCATATACACAGTCAATGTCTCGCTTCTGAAGCTGGTTATATAGAATGTCGACATGGGGCATTATGTCATTGAACAAAAAAAGGAAGAAAAGGAACTCCTTCTCTTTCAGAGTTCGAATGAATCCCTGGGTCTCATGCACAGTAACCACCTCAAAATCAGTCCGTCTTTCAATGAGGGTCTCAAAGCATGTACGGAGTGCTTCCCTGTGCTGATATATGGCTTCCACTACCCGAATATGGTAGCTCCAGCGAGTGCGAGATGGTTTTGGAAGTCTTTGATCTGGTTCCTCATCTAGAATTGCGGTTATTTTTGGAGAACGAGAAAAAAATGTACAGAAGCCAGAGATATCACAAAAGAAAACTCGAGCTTCTGAGATTTTTGAAACAGCCTGTTCAATGATGAGGTTAAGCTGGTGTGCATAGCAATGTACATAATGTGCATTTGGATACACTTCAGCTACTTTCTTTTGGACTCCACCAGACACCCCCCTCATTACACTCACACCATCATATGTTTGCGCAATTACTTTTTTTTGTGGCAATCTTCAGGGAATACTTTGTCCAATTTTTCCATTATGGCAGTAGCAATGGTCTGCGCACTAGAGTCTTTCAGATGAGAGAATCCATAAAACCTTTCAACAATTCTGTATCGTTCATCAATGTAGCGATAGACTAGCACAGACTGAGTCTTAGTGGAAATATCAGTTGTATCGTCTGCCTGAATAGCCACATAATCTGTGCATTTTAACTGCTCTACAATGATCTCTCTGGTGACCGTGAGCATGCAGTCCAGCAGTTCATTCTGAATTGTTTTTGAAGTGCCCTTGAATACTGTCGCATTTTTTAAGTGTAGTTCCATTGCACTGTCTATGCTGGATACAAAATCCACCAGGCCTCTAAATACACCAGGATTTAAAGAGTCTTCAGTTTCATCATGGCCACGTAAAGTCAATTCAAACGCACTACAAACACGCACACAGTCTATTAACTTTGACAAGATGTATCGGTTTTTATCCACATCCTCATTATGCCTCATCACGCTCCGGCGATAGGCATCATCCAACTGTGTTGCAATGTTTACACTTCCCAACATGCGCAGCTGTAATATATTCTCAATCTGAGATTTGCATGATTCATGTCTCTTGCTTTTTTCTGACAAATGCTTTAAATCAGTGACTCCGGTTTTTGTCCATGCCGTTCCACCTCCAAACAGCAGGCAAGGGAAGCAGAACAAAGACCGCTTAGCAATGCTACCAGTGAGCCATGTCTTCTTTTCATACCACACCATGGAAAATGTGCATGTGTAAGCCTTTCCCCTATCCTTTGCGGACTGTTAAATTTTTACATCTGGCCAATCAGGCCCTAGTCTTTTCATCTCCAGTTTTTCACTGTGTGCGAGTCCGGAAAATGGTTTTGATAGTAATTGGTCCACTGAATTCATTTTCGGTAACAGTGATACCTGTTATAAGCAAAATGATTATGTACATGTATATGTAGATGGGATCATGTAGTCATTGTTAGGTATGCCCTTCAATAACACATAAGTATAATTAGTCGGTACTAGACACAGATATCGTCTGCAATTATACACAACTCTGCTGTACTTATCATCGACCAGTACAGTTGACTATAATTGCCGATGTTATCTATGCATGCGTTAACACACATGCCCATTAGCAAATGTGACACCAGCCACACAGTACGTATTGCAGCTTGTTTGGCAAATGAGTACTTATGGATGAAATGAGGCACGTTTGTTCTGTTAATACTGTTCTAAAAAAAACATTATTTAGAATGTAGAGAGATTTTTCTGACTGCATGACACAACCCCAACCCCTCCCAAGCACTGTGGGAGCAATGGTGAAGATTAGAAAGAAGGTATTCTGATGTTTGAAAGACTGTGGGATTTTACAGCAGTAAAACAAATTACTGTATATCATTCAACTGGAAGATACCAGGACATCATGAGTTAAGTGGGAACCACCACCCAATCCTATCCTTCGAAAAACTGTTTCCAAATGGACAGGTTTGCTTCCGTTGAACCATAAGCAGGCCTTTTTGCATTATATGTATGACTTTCCATTTTCACATGCCACCCTCTCAGCTAGTCATAGATGCCATTCTGTAGTCTGTACTGTTCATCAGATTTTCCCCCACCTCATTGATCCCCACAAACATGGGCTTCTTTTTAAAAAAAAATGTAAACAAGATAGATGGGTGCCTTCTTTACTACAGATGAACACAAACAGAGTTGGAGTGCCCTGAGCACCAAACCCTACAAAAGACTCATGCTAGCTCACCTCGTTCTGGAGAATGGTCACTGCAATGAAGTCCTTCGCAGGCTATTGGAAATCCAAATCCCGGAAGGTGCACTGTGGAGGTTGAACTCCGATGTTTTTAGTTGCACAACCTGGACTGGTTGGATTTGTTCATGTAAGGTGTTGCTGATGGTCTGTAAAGAGAAAGCGAGAGACTGATCTGAGAAAGGGCAACATAGGCTCAGAGCAGTATTAAAATGGTTTTCACACATGAAGGAGAGAGAGTTAACTGCTTGTAACATTGAATCTGCACCAGAATAATCATTAGTACAATGTGTAAAGAAAGTGCCAGCAACTACCGCCATGTGCCAGTCATCAGTTGTATAACGCTGCAATATATACATTTTTGTAATGTTTTCGTTCTGGGGCTTTAACAGTGCGCTTTGCGGAGCTCACATTACAAAATTAATTTGCTGCAGCCCTTTGGGCACCCGATTTATAAGCACTCTGCGTGTCCTTCGCTGAAGTCCTGTTAAAAACAGCATTGGCAAAGCCACTGAGATCCTGTTCAAACACAAGCATTGACAAAGCCAACATTTTGGCTTTGTGCATACGGTGTGAGCTTCTGCAAGGCACTGCTATTAGATCACGATGCCCAGGAACTTGCACCATGTTTCGGCTTCTACAACAACGGGTAGTTAATTCTGCTACAGCTGTGCCTGGCAAGTGGCACTGTGCCTGACAAGCACCTGGCAAGTGTAGCTGTGCTACAGCTGTGCCTGGCCACAACAAGGGATGAAGAGGTGAAGGTAGACTGATCAAGCACAACAAAAGGCAGTGAGCCGAGGTCAAAGGGGAAGGTGGGTATACAGCAAGAAGCAGCAGCACAGGCTGACAGTTAAATACCAGGGGTGCAGATAAGCAAGAAGGAGAAACGGCAAGTCAGAGAACTGGTTGTAGATCACAGAGAAGAGGGGCAAGGGGGTAACAAAGAATGTGGAGGACAGAAGGCAGAGAAGGGGGGAAATCAAGGAAAGCGGTTCAAAAGTCAGATCAATGGATGCAAGTAGGTGCAACATTGCACAGCCCAGGAGGCAAAGTATCAACCAGATGGTAAACAGCAGAAGGGGCGTCAGCTAAGTAGGGTGAAGGGGTAGTAAAGTGCAGGGTTGGGAAAGACAGACAACATGGGGGTGCATAACCTTGAGGTACCTGGACTACCTGTTTAGAAGAACTCTCAGTTTTGAGTCATATTTGGGGTCTAATGCACGAGATGACATGATAACGAAAGTCCGCATCTTGACTACTGAGCGCAGGTTCATTGAAGACGATGACGCACTTTCGAGTAGACATCCGAGTTTACAATCATGCAGTTTGCAGCTGGTGCCTTGCAGCAGGGCTCTCTGTAAATCAGAGATCACAGCTTGTGTACCATCCCTTGCAGCAGGTGTTGCTCATCCCAGGCCTGCACAGTTGCTGCTTTAAGTGTTAAGAGCCCTGTATAGGCGGCCAGCTCGATGCATCTCTGTGGTTAACTGCGAGACTGGCCTGCCCATGGCCCTGGTCCTTAGCAGTTCAGTAACCCTTCCATTACATGTTGTAGTCTGCATGAGGTTGGGGGAAGCCCTGAACGTGAGTGGCGTACACGCCGTTGGTGCACCTAGGCGTACGCTGTACAGTTCTCATGTCGGAGCACCAGACCCCCTGCCTGGAGCTGGGCGCCGAGTCACATTAAAATTTTTGGGGTATACTGTGTTCTTGGCCTGCGCTCTTTGTGCTGGACATTCCACTGAATGCGTACTCCTCCCTCTAGCAGTGAGTCCTGGGTGTGAACCGGTGTGCTCTTTGCAAATGAGCACACCGGACTTGAAAAAGACTTTGGTAGCTTCGGGAATTAACCAATTGGACTTATTCTCCCAGTCACCTTTTTAGTATTTGTTTGTGGTTATTTATTGTCTTTCTTTATTGGTGATATGTGCCCTATTTTTGTAAAGCGTCAGCTACTAAGAAATATATGACAATAGAAAGTCAAGAAATTAAATATATATATATTCAATTCAAAACTGCCCATTGGAAAATTAAAGCATTTGTTTGCTATGGTAAAAAGATGAAGTCAAAATGAATATTGGCTTCTGCTTTGAAGACCCTCTGTGTTTCGTTAAGTTTAACCCACAGTTCCTGGTAGTAGGGGTCTCCCTTTCGTATCCCATAGACTAGCAATGGCACTGTCAACAATGACATTAACTCACCCAGGCACATACTGCCCCAAAAACAGTTATAATGACAGAGACGAGCTCTACACTCAAAACTACACAGAAAATAGCTCTGCCCCCGACCCTCACACTTCCATCCCCGGCTGCCTACATCCACCAAACACAGAGACTCCTTCAAAATAACCCACTATGCCTGCACCTTATGGCATTTCAATTACTTATTGGTTCAGGCTTTCCTCGCCGAAAGCTGACAAATCCTCCGCCCACAAACACTGATAATGCCACTCTCCTCCCCCTACCTCGTGCAGAAAGAGAGGTTGACAGCAGATAAGGACCACCCACCTATAATGTCCTTTTCTCTATCCTCGGCACACAAATCCTGCCTCTATACCTCCCGGTCGCTTCCAAACACTACCTCAAGCTCTGGCCAGTTCTGCTCCTAACAGCACGAGACCCCAACTTCCATAGTTTGCCCCCCTCAAGTCTATAACTCGCACCCTTCCCAAACAAACTCTCATAGCCACGTCCCAATTTACAGCAAAAGGACAACTTCACCAGAATCCAACTCCTGATTCCTCCTCGGCCTTCACACGCAGCACACACGCAGCACACATGCACTTCATTACGTAATACGTCCCTTTCCCTTCACACTGTGGGCAAAAAGCCATCGTCTTTCTTGGCTTGACCCCACAACACCCTGTGCCCTCCTCACCCACGTCTCATTCTGACATGGAAATGTATGGTTCACACATGATGATCAGTCTATTCACAAGTTTACTTATCATATGTGCTGAATGTATGCCCTAACAATGTGCCCCTCCGTGTGGTTATTCTTTAAAAGCAGATACAAATGTATGAAATAGAATAAAACCTCTTCTATCACAAGCCCTGAGCAAGCTAAATTGCCCTAAAGCGCCATGATGTCTCAGTGGTGAACGTGCGCTTTATAAATTAACATAACATAAATGAAGTAGCCTCCTTCACTTCATCTTCTACGTCACACTCTAACCCCTCCCCCACATACACCCAAATGATCTGTATTTCTAAGCTCTGCAGTGCCCAGTGACAGCCGCGCGCCCTTCATGAGCTCCGCAAAGAGGAGAGAGCGAGGGTCTTCTGCTGGTGGCACGCATTCAAAACCCTCTGCATTGTCCACAAGGCTTTCTGGGGCCTGGGTCCAAAATACCTTCAGCTATTCCTCCCCAAATACCTCCCCTCTCAAGCTCTTCGCTCCTCTACCTCCAACTCACTCAGGGTCAGTCGTTTTTCTAAGAAACAAGTTGGGGGTAGATCTGTCTTCGGCTGGGGACTCCCTCTGGAAGAGCCTCCCTGCCACTCTAAAACTTGAGGAGAACCATCTCTGGTTTCGGAAGCACCTCAAGACCTTCCTCTTTTCTTCTGCCTTTGCTCCCCCTCTTCCCTGCTGATCTGTTCTCTCTTGGCACTGTGCACCTTGCCACCCTCTGTCTTTTGGGCCCAGGTACCTGCTCATCCTGTCACCCTCCCGCACTGCCTCCGGGCCACCCCTTGCACTGGGGTCTGTATCTGTACCCATACAGCCCTCCCTTTTTCTTCCTGCACTTATCAGACCTACCCTGTCTGCTGCCTTAAACCTAGCACTTGCAAATTGCTGGCTGCATTACCACTGTTTGTTGCCTTTATTATTTATTTATTGTTATTTATCTGTTTCTCCTCTGCTTCGCACTTCCCACCTCTCCCCTCTCCCATGCACTTTTCCCCTCCCCCCTCTCCCATGCACTTGCGCGTTCTCGATGTCACTGGGCCTAGTAAGATCGCTGTTTTGTTCTCCCCTGTTCCCCTCCCTTGCATTGTCTCGCTCTGAAACACTTGTGTATGAGCGCGATAGAAATTAAATATCAATCAATCAATCAATTATGCCCATTGGCAGAATAATGCAACTTCAAACAGTGCCTGCACTTAAGTCCAAGGGGGCCCGGCTGCGTGCCTACCTCACCCAGCCTCCACACATCTCTCTCAGGCCCTTCCCACCCCCACTCCCAAGTCCCGACACCTTTTCAAAGGGAAGGCGTTGCTCAGAGTGAGCAACTGGCCCCTGACACCTTTTCAGAAGGAAGGCGTTGCTCAGAGTGAGCAACTGGCACAGCCGCGGCCCGCGACACTCCAGCATGCTAATTGTGCCGTTTTATATTTTCTGCATTTTTCGACAGAAAAAGGCCGAAAATATAAAGCGGCACAAGTCACCAGGGGCAGGGATAGCCATTAGCATGCGGGAGTGGTCGCGGCTGCAGTATTGGCAGCGCACGCCTGCCTGCCCTGGGCCTGTACCAGTCCGGCGTGGCCCAAGGCAAGGCCCTTGGGCCCCGGCACGGACCGTTGCTAAAAGTAGGCCCAGGCCAGGGGGCCCCCACCTTGGTGGTAGCGGGCGGCCCGCTACCACCAAGGCTCGCCCGAGTTGCCCCAAGTTGAAGCAGTCAGCGAGTTGGCACTGCACAACACTGAACGACGTGTAGGCCCTGGCCTACACATCATTCAGTGTTGCCTGGGCCGCGTGGTGGACCACATAGTTTGGGCCGGGGGAGGAGGGTATAAGTGTAACACTCCCGAGTCCCCGGGCCCAAACTGAGAAGATTAGATGAATACAATGCACAATGGGGTACTTACCGCGCTGGTGCAGCAGCAGCACTGTGTGGTGTTGACTCGTCCACTCATCGCCGGGGCTGAAAGAAACAGAAACAGATGGGTGTGAAGGCGGCGCAGGCGCTCGCACACACCCTGCGCCACCAGTCATAGATACAATAATGTCATTGGCTGTTTGCCAGCCAATGACATTACTGTATCCATGGCAGGGGAGGGAGGGAATAAGTGCGTTGTTTGCGCACATTTTACACTGGCGGGGCCACCCCTGAAGCTCCCCGCCAGGCTAAATAAAAGGGGCTACATAGAGTGCGTGGAGTTACGAGCTCCACGCACTCTACTATACAAAAAAAAGATACTAAATTGGGACACGCCCCGCTGCCGGCCGGCCTATACACTATTCTTTCCTTGCCACAGCGCCCCCTCTCTTTTAGCTTCTCTTTTTTTCTCATAGCAGCCGCCACTGCATGCGAACCCTCCCTCCAACCCCTCTGCGGCTCTTCTCTTGGTCCTACTGCCACTTTACGTGTTACCAAATCTGAAGATGGCTGCCAGAGGAGGGGCATAGGTAGAGGGCAGTCATTGGCTGGGGGCAGTATGACCCAGAGACGAGTGATTGGTTATTAGTAGAAAGACAGTTCAGACATGAAACTGAAACTGATTTTTTTTCTTTAACAAGGATTCCCAGCCTAGCAACGGGGAATATTCATGAGCATGTGAATCCATGCCAGACCCATGCTGGAGAACAACAGTTACAGGCAAGTAACTTGTTCCTTCACCAAGTTGGACTTATTCATCAAGATCGGAACTCTGGGCCGCCAGAGGTCGCTTGGCTTTTACTACCAGCTATAAATAATAGCACATTTTTTCCTCGATTCATAGTCCCAGGTTTAATGGGTTATCCTGTTCTTCCAACACTGCTGGTACTTCTTCTGCCACAGTTATCAGTCTAAGTTTTAAGGGGTTCATGCACTCTTCCTTCCTCCCTCTGTTGTTGCGGTGAGGGTCTCTGTCACCTGCCTCACTCAGGGTCTTAATTCCTAGCCTTGTAACCTCTTCCCTCCTCCTGGTTGTCATGCCACTGGTTTATTCCTCCTCCCACCGTGGGTTTGACCCTTCATATTGGGGCTTTATCCCATCACCTGCCTTGGGCCAAGTAGGGCCTAACTAGCCACCTGATGTTCTCCATTTCTTGATAGTCACTTTATCTTCTGCTGTTCCCAACCAGCTTCTTTCTCCCTAATGCCACCTTCTTCCTGATGACTTCTGGCAAGTCCTTGTAACTTTGACCCTCTCGCCTCCTTCTGCACTTCTTCCTATTTTAACCGGCTTCCACTCCCTCCATCCTCCTCCAAGTACCTGCTCTCTCCAGCTCCTTCTCCAAACCCCATCCATCTCAGACTGATTTCCTTGGTTTATATAGTGTTTTGTTTCCTCCACTGTTGTTGGTCTTTTTTGAGGGTCTGCAGCTGTGGCAGTCCATAAATGTGGGATTGCAATTGGTATGGCATAATCCCATCACTTGTGTTTACTCTGGGTCTTTTGGGTGGAATTTAATCTTTAAGAGGCGGATCACCATCCTCTTTTTTTATTCCATGACGTTGCTGAGTCTTTGATCCCTGTGGCATTTCTCAGATATTCTCTATGAAGCAGAGTGTGAAGATCCTTGAATTTGGTCCAGCTTCCCAGCTCATGCTATTTAGGTTTGCGGAGCCAGGACGCAAATGCTGTGTCATGTGGAGTGGTAGCTTGGCAACCGTTTGCATGCTCATTGGTGTGCCTTTGTTTGTGTGGACAGCCTGATCTCCGTAAGAAAAACCACTGGGCCTATGATATCTATGCTTCGAGCATGGGGAGAAATTGTGAAGTACCTTGTGCTTGCTCACTGAACCCACGTAGGCTTCACAGAGAAAATGTCAAAGGTCTTGGATGGCTTTGTGGCCCCTCCAAGCGAACACTGTAGACTTCAACAGGGTCTCTCTCTGGTTTCTATTCCAGGGTTTTCCACGTTAAGAAAAATTGACACTCTTGCCTACAACTCTCTTTTTCGGAGGCAGTGGTTGGATGTTTCTCGGGATAGGGGCTAAACGGGCCACCTTCCTTTGGGAGCATGGTAGAGTGTCAGGTGTGTCAGGACGTTGCTGCTGGACCTTTGTGTATTGCTTCCTGACTTTGTTAATCACAGCCGAGGACCGTGGCACGCACCGAGTATCCTGTTGAATCATATTAGATGAGTCTTTTTTCCTGTCCTGGTTCGACTGAGACTCGCTCAGTCTATCTTTGCTATTGTCTCCTGAGCATTCCCCCTCCTGGCTGCGCCCGCTCTCTTAATCCACCTGAGAAGCGGAGCATGGTAGAGTGTCAGGTGTCAGGTGCTCAGTGGCTGATGGAGGAGGCCATGCAGCTGAAAAGTTCCACACAACAAATTATGTCGGGAGCCGCAAAGCACTCCTCTGTGCGAACTTCATCTTCTTGTCCTGCGCTGGACCTGGGCTCTGATACAACTGAGCAGTGGGTGAGTAAACAAAAACCGGGAACTGTAAAGTCTTCTGCATGTTCGGCCCGTAACTCTGCCTCCCCAAATAAACAAAATGTGCCGGAATCACTATTGTGTGGAACTACTAACTGTTTGGAGCCTGGAGATTTCCCCCCTCCACCTATGGCCCGGTCTCCGCAGAAGTATATGCCAAGCCCGGGTGTGGTGGGCTGTCTAGTTCCCACTAGGTGGACTCCTTAGCGGGAGGTTCGAAAGGGGACTAACGAAAAATCAACGGACGAAAACTCCAAGTTAAGCGACTTTGCTGATGTAGTCAACCCAGTCTCCACCTTAAACGTTATTACAGGAGAGACATTCGTTGAGGTCCGGATGCCATTATCCGAAGAGGCAGTAACGTCTCCGTCCCCCCGACGTGGACTAGCATACTGCCCCTTCTGGAATCTCCGACCTTGGGCTGGTTTGTCACTTGCCATTTGTGGAAAAGCCCTCCATCGTCTGTGAAGCTTTTGTTCCTTCCCTTGCTTCTCAAGTGTATCCTTCTGGCTCAGGAGTGAGCTCAGCCGAGCTGGTCGGGGGGTTGGCAGAAGATCCTGCTGTGGGTTCAGCCAGCCCTGAGCCGGTGACCAAAATCACAAGGCAGGGAGCACACCCACGGGGCAGCCCCCATGGCCCTCGTCTATCCAGAAGGGCTCAACGTCGGGCACTAAAGGGGTACCGCCTTTACCCAAAGCACAAATCCTTAAACGTTCATCAAGCATCAAGACCAAAGTCACTCCAGCATCGAAATCATGTTTATGCCTGGCGCAGCCCACCCAATTTTCCACAAATGAGTAAAACAGGTTGTTGGTTTGGAGGCCGCGATGCCTTCTATGTTTAAGAACAATAAAGTGATCCCCCAACCCCTGTAATTATTCCTGGTGATCCTTCTGATGCTGACATTCTTGAAGGAGTGGAATCTTGGATTTGGCCCCCAAGAGATGTGGATGTGACACCTGCGGGGAGTATTGCGATTTCTTCTTCGTTTACTCCTTTTAATTTTTTCGCTGCCCCCTTTTTTTCTGAGACTTCGAAATCCTCATCTGCTAATGGGCTGGACTGTCCAACATCACGGATCTCCAATGAGTCTGTTGTGCCTCCGAGGCACCAAACAAAACCTTCTGTTTTGCCATCCCGGAGCCCGCGCCCACAGCCCCTCTCTATAGGGGCTTTTAGAGAGGGGCAGCATCAGGAGCACTTTGCCCCAGTTCATCAGAGTGCCCACCAGTTTTCTGGGAAAAATTGAACAATCCCAGTCTCATCGCCTCCAATTACAGAGTCTGCCCCCTGGCTTTTTTCCACTCGGGCCGCTCACTGACCTAATGATCGTAAAAGTGTCCAGAACGAAGATTTTGTTAATGCCCAGTCGGGCTCTTTACTTTGCCTCGAGCCAAGTCTAGCATCGACTTTTGGTAACAGGATGGACTCTCATTTAGGCCCTCAACAACCAACCTTGGAGAACAAGAGGGAGAAGTTAGATCTGTTCTCTATTATGTCCGCACTAACTATTGCCGTAGCGCCCTTCACTAAGTTATATGAGCAATTAAATGCCACGGCCAAAGATAACGCCACCTTATTTGCCATGTTACACACTAAACTCCTTTACTTAGAAAGATATGTGACCGCAACAAGGAAGAACACAAGGGATTGATCCCCAAGGAGAACTACAACCTAAGCCAGTCAGCTCAGAGAAGTCTACGAGTTCAAAATCTGTCCAGACCTCCAGTGTCCCTCCACTGGTCGACTTGAGGGGCAAAAGTCGAGCTAACCCTCAGTTGCCCGAAGCCCCGTCTGCTAGGGAGTTAAGGACAGGCAGTTGCATCAGTAGTCATGAGTCGTCAGCACATCACTTCAGTTGGAGGAGAGGAGGTGGACTTGGGTCGGGTGGCTTTGCCAATCTTTATTCCCCCAAGGCCCCTGGTGGTAGATGCTAGGGTAAACCCCCCCCCCAAAGGTCGTGCTATCACCCAGTTTTTAACAAATCCAAAGTCCCCAACAATTCAGGGGCTCCGAAGCTTGCTCCCCAAAGATCATCTATGGTACTTGGTTCCAATAGCCGCCCTGCAGGAAGTGCCCAGGCCTCACAAACCCGGACCTCTATTCCAACGATTTGCCCGGAGGCGGAGCTCCCGAGTCCAACTTCGATGGCTCTGATGGAGCTATCAACTCACTCGTTGGATGATTCTGCTACTGCCCAGAGACCGGAAAAAGCAATGACTTCAACAGAACCTGGCAATGCTGTAGGCTCCAGTCAGGAAAGGATCTGAGTCAAGCCAACGTTCCCCACTGTTCTTGACTATGGATGAAAAGCGTCAACGACTCAATCTGACGGTTCGTCCCTCCAGTCCAAGGGAGTTGCAGTCTGCTATAGTTCCAGTACCTAGGATCAAATCTGCCCAAACTGAGAGAGACGGTGAGGGAGGGTCGGAGCCTTCAGGGCCCTTTCTATTTATTAAGAAAACTTGCGGACCGCGCCCAGATAGGGCTGGGAACAAAATCGCTCCCATACGAACTTTGAAATTGGAAAGAATCCTTGATTGGAACCATCGGATCACCCTAAATCGGAGTACGATTCTGGACCTCCTCTACTCTATTCCTAATTTGAGGCAGCTGCGATCTTCAGATCTGACTTTGATCGAGTTCTGTGAAGAGAGATGTCTGGATGCAGTGTTTCTCCGCATCAAGTCACCTGTGGTGAAAAACATGTTGATGGAGGGATCAGAAAGCCTGTTGACGTTGGGGTTTGACCCGATGGTTGTAAAACCTGAGGCAATGGAGTACCAAAGCCCGAAGAACCATCTAATCAGGAATAAGGCCAACGTCGAATGTCCTTCTTTTGCGAAGGCAAGAAATGTGCAGATTAATGTTCAATCTCTACCTATTTCAACATAGCTTACCAATGCTCCCCCTCTGAAAAATTCAACTTATAAAGACCCACTGGGAGTGGGCCGAGCTCCATCTGGCCCGCTCACTAGAATATCTATTTCTCTTGAACCATTATCTGCAACCCGGTCTGTTAAGTGTGTAAACCTAGAAGCAAACTTGATAAAATCTATGCTGCCCAACGGGGATTGGTCGAGGCTTTCAAGTGCCCTATTGGCCCAAAAAACTCTGTAGCTACCCAACATTAAAACCGTTGGTTGCCTCAGTGACCGAGTGGCAATTCCATCTATTTGCCCGAAAATTAAGCCGAAACTGATCTCATGGAATACCCGGGGTTTCACTCATTTAACAGCCCCCTCTGACATAAACCTGGGAGATTACGATCTGATATGCCTCCAGGAGACTTGGCTGAGGGATCCCCGGGTATGGCTGGGTTTGAAGTCATTAACCCAGCCAAGAAGGGGCTCACAGTCCACCCTTACACAGGCCTTTTGACTGCGGTAAGATCCAGAAGTCCCTTTTCTCTCTTGGATACTTCAAATAAGAATGTACTCACTCAAGTGTCCACAATTGGATGGCCGACACAGGCGACACGCAACTCTGATAATGCTCCTAACTTCATTAGATTAATCAACGTATATTGGAATCCCTCCCTGATGGGAGACAGAGTTCATTGATCAGATCGCCAAAATCCTTGATGATACCCTTACGTGCTCTGGTCCAGCTCATGTCATTCTATGTGGGGATTTAAACATCCCAGACTTAACAAAAACCTTGAAAGATCAAGACTGGAATTTAGAAGACCCAGGCACTGCTAGACGAAGCTTATGGAGTAATCTTATGGACTCCCGGGATATGCATGTCCTGAACGGCAACTGTAGAAGAAATATGCCTTCTAAGCTGACATGGGCAAATCAGGGTTCGTCATCGACCATTGATTACATGTACGTCTCAAAAAGTTTTTTTACCCCTGGCTGACCAATTCCGAGTTGTTAAAACTGTGCATAGTGGACTGGTCTCCTACAGATTTTTCGATCCAAGGGCATTATCCAACAACCTTGGACACATGTAGCGGGGGCTTGCGCCTGAGACTCTCGACCAGAGAGATTCAATTACTGTCAGCTGACCAGAATCAGGCTGAAGCAACGGTCAACAATGCTCCCCTACTGGTGCAATTCAACCGGCATCCTTTGAAGGCTGTAAGAGCGCGTCATCATAAACACGCTTTCAATCAGGAACTGGTTACTCAAAGAAAAGAGGTCATGAAATCTGAAAGGAGAGCTAAAAAATTGGGCTCACCAGAAGATGTCCTAACAGCGAAAGGTGCAAAGTCCAACTACAAAAACTGGCTGCGTGCTGCTAGATACTTACGCTACCAGCGGGATGCTGAGGCGATGTTAGCTTTGGGAAGTAAAGATCCAATCGGTACTGGTCGTTAATCAAGTCGGATGACCTGGCGCTGAGAGTTGATCAAATAAATCCTATAGCCAAAGACATCTGGACTGCTCATTTCCGCAAACTATACGAGCCTCTTAGCCGAATCGTGGACACTTAAGTTTACTGAAGAACCAGAGCCCTGGGTTTCCTCAACCAGTTCAAACGACATCTCACGAAGAATTATGAAGTTGAAGAGCTCCAGAGCCCCGGGGCCCGACGGCTTGTCGAATTGTATGCTAAAGGATTTTGCTGACAACTGGGCCATCTTTATTTCGATCCTTTTTGGCCAAATAGCCACGGGCCATCTTTTGCCGACATCCTGGAAGAGAGCTATAGTAGTTCCCATTCACAAGAAGGGGGGACTGGAGTAATGCCAGGAACTTCTGCCCGATTTCTCTCCTCGATGTCAAAGGCAAACTGTACAGCTCGATAGTACTCGAGCAGTTCAACGAATGGTGTAAAGAGTCAGGTTGTTTTGACATCTTCCAGACTGGCTTCATAAAAGGGCTTGGTACATCTGTAAACTTTCTTTTACTCCAGATCCTGAAAGGAAACCGAGGCCAAGCTAAACCAAAGACCTACATGGCGTTCGTGGACTTAGTACATGAAGAACTGCTCAATTACTATATTCCACCCTATTATAGTAATGTACTCTAACACCACGCTACAAGTATGGCTTAATAAAGCTGGTTTACTCTCAAACGAAATAAGAACTTTCTGTGAAGTTAAGCAGGGATGCCCCATGGCCCTGGTGCTCTTCAACTTCTTCCTGGAGGACTTTCAGGAAGCCTTTGTGGAGAAGAGATCATTCCCCCCTAAGGTTGGTGGAGTCCAGTTACCACACCTGCTTTATGCTGATGACGTCGTGCTGATCGACCAAACCCCTGTCAGTCTGCAAAGACAACTCAACGCTTTACATCGTTATATCAGCAAGAACAATCTCGAGATTAACAATGGGAAAACTAAGATCTTAACCTTTGGACACGGTTTGAAGGGCTTAAGTCGTCAGTCGTGGTTCATCGACGGAGAAAAAATCGACAAGATGCAGTCCTTTAAGTATTTAGGGGTTTGGTTGAGTAACTCCCTAATAGAAGCCCCTATCTCTAACCATCTGCAGACCAGGATGAAGTTACTTACCAGCCAATCAGCGGCTTTGAACAGGAAGTTTGGTCGGTTCTAGATTGTCCCGGTACTGAAGTACTATAAGGCTTCAGTGGTACCAGTGTTAACATACGGGGCAGAGACCTTGTTTAATCTGCCTGACTCCCTTTGGAACTGTCTCGAAGGGGGGTTTTGGAAAAAAATACTGTGCCTTCCCCTCTCCACCCCAATATCCATCATTCGGAGAGAGCTGGGCTTCAATTCCTTGAAGAATACTGTCTCCTGGAACAGATAGGCCCTGTTTAGAAAATGTCACAATCTGCCCCGACCAGCCATTTTGGAAATGCTATACAAAGAGATGCAGTCTGATTCAAATGGCGTACTTCGTCCTGGACTTTTTTGGATGACATTGGTAGTTCCTTGGATCAACTGCTGTCCGACCCCGAGAGGGTAAAGAAGAAAACCAAAGAGTATGACTGGATCCAAACCCAAGATCAAGCCAGAAATTACAAGTAAGTCGCAGATCTTCCTCTAGAAGTAAGAAGTCGTAATACCCCTTGCGACTATTTGAATGTGTTTCCAGACAAAAGGGCCAGGGACTTTTTCTTGAGGACCCGTCTGAACATGCATCCAACAAATGAGATTAGATTAATCAGAGGCTTGGTCGATGAAAACCTGTCTCGCCACTGTCGAGATCCTGCAAAAGTAGAGTCAATTTTCCACCTAATGGTCTTATATCCTGCCCTGAAAGACCAGCGTTGTAAATAGTTTCAACCACTATTCTCGAATTGTGCTGTCGGACGAGGAAATATGGTTGTCACTCATGATGTCTGGGCAAAAAATTATGCATGTCCTCGCAGTGGTATAATTTGTGATTGAGGTTTTGCCAGAGAGTGGAATTGTAAAAGAATTCTCCAAATCTTAACATGTATGTGATTAGAAATCTTCCCAAAGGTTAATTTCTTTTAATGGTTAAATTTGTTGTTTTAAGTTGACTGTTTTGCTAAAAGAAATTGTTCACGCATTATTAATGCAAATAAAAAAAATATAAAAATAAAAAATAGGGAGGGCAGATTATCTTTGTTCCCTAGGTGTCACGACTTTCCAGGTACCAGGAGCCCTTCTCCTTAAAGGGCCAGTGTTCACATGGGACCCCATTTTAGGGTTCTCTGCTCTGATACGGAGAGTAATTAGGGGTGGGCAGGGAATCCTCCCCATACTCATCCGTGGGCCCATCCTCCGTTAGATAGGAAGGCTTCCGACCACATTGGCCACCCGACTTGATAGCCCCAGAGTTAAGCACGCGACTATGCCACAGTGTTAAACTACTTGTTTTTTCAAATGTTAATTGTAAATGTTGTTTTTCACTTTGGTACGACAAAACTCTACTTTCTTTTAACATAGTCCCCTTTTTAAAAATATTTATTTCACTGACTTCTTTTACTTTATAAAATCATTAATTCATACATCTTTCAAAGGCTTACATATCTTTTTTGTTAAAAATACACCGGTTTGCTGAATGTACGTGGTGCATAGGATTGTCATAAGAAGAAATCCTGTATTCCAAATACCTGAGGAGTGTTGCATTGTTGCCATTTTTTAAATGGAGTTGTGTTCATCTTCTTGCAGAGGCGTTGCTAGGGAGGCGTTGCTAGAGGGGTGGGGGGCTAAGGGGGCTATAGCCCCTGGTCTTTTGGTTGTAGCCCCGGATAGAATCTCAGGAGCTACAACCAAAAGGCTAGCTAGCCCCCAGTCCCAACAGTTCCAGCTTTAGCATAGTCCCGGGTCTTTTCCAGACCTAGCAACACCCCTGTCTGCTTGTATTTTCTTTGTTGCCTTTTTTTACAGATGGAGTGTGAGCCATGAAATATTGCAGGTTGATAATGGTTTCTTGTGAGGTAGTATCATGTTATGTAGCAACTGTTACCTGAACGCGAGTGTGTTATGTTGTATTGAATCGAAGTTATCATAAAACTGCTTTAATTATATTTTCAATTTTGTTTTTATTTTACAGTGTACAACTTTTAAATTGCATCATATACACATTCAGGTTTGCATTTTCTTGTTTTTTAAACGGGCCAAGTACATTTTCTGTTGCTTTTACTCAAGTGGAAGTTTACATGATGTATACACTACAAAGTACAATGTTTTGGATGTCCCCAATTGGTTTTCGGTGGCACACAACATTTTTGTATTATAACATATGACAATTTTAACACTTTCATTGTTAATGTAATTTTTTACATGTTCTTTTGATAACATTTGAATTTGTATTTTGTTATTTTGTAGTGATTTGAAAATGCCAATGATGCTTTAATGGTATAACTGTACTATGTAGGCAGATTGTCCCATGGGAGTCTTTCTTGAATACTTACGGTATCATGAATTTATTCACACATTAAGGAGTTTTTTTCTTATCTCCACAATGTGATGACCATTGTCGACTTAGCATTGTGGTACATATTTCCTTCTTTATTGTCGATGGTCGCTGAAAGTAAAACCCAGGTATGAGTATAATCACTTATTCAGCTATCCAGTTCACACCCATTGGCCCTGTAGCACAATAATATTAATTATCTCCATTATTACGTATGTAATGCTTGAATGTATTGGTTTTAGACATTGCGCACACATCGCATCTCATAAGACATTTAAAAGTAGTTCTTCAAAGGGGTTTTATTTATGCTTGCCATAACCACTATTTCTGTATTTTCATGTGTATGTTCTAGCTGCGTGTGTTTACAGAGAGGACACTGTTTAATGCATGTGTAACTCCTAGTATGGAATATTCATTACTTGAAGGAAGTTATGTTTCAGAAATAGCCAGCAGCAGCTCATATAGATCTTGTTGGTGTAAAGATGTGTTGCTGTAGTAGATTCTCAATGGCCACAAGAACAGAAGTACTTGAATGGATTTGATCAGGGTTCCTAGTAATGCTGTGTAAAAGTGAATGTATATCTATGTAGCCTCTTGTTTTTGATTTCTTTTTAAAAACAATTCCATTACAATGTTTGACTTGTAGGCGCTAATTTATTGTTAAATAACAATTACAATTTACCCCATTTTTATTTGAGAAAGCAGGTATCCCATTTTGTCAATATGTTGAATGTGTTGCTGCTCCTAAGCATGCTTTAGTGTTGGTTTTCATGTTGTGTTTCCTCCCCACAGGATTATCATTACTTGCGTTTTTCAAAGGTGATATTTCTCTGTACTCCATATTTAGCTCCTTATGGTATGTGACCTGTGTATATAGGACATAACTAGTTACATTCTTTAATACACCCGATATGAGCTGTAAAATTGCATGTGTCAACACTGAATGGCAGCTACTTATTTGTTCAAATGACACAATTAAAATAATCAGAAATGCTCGGAGTTTACTCCAACAAGGTATGCATAGTTTGGACAATGTGCAAAACATGACAGAGTGGAAAGACTTCCAAATTGTAATTTGATTGATAACATTATTTGGATACTATTCCTTTGCGCTGGCATAGCTAAGACGAAGTCTCTATGGTGTTTCAGAAAATGACTTGTCTGAATACCTTTCACACGTTTGCAAGCACAAATCTGAAAATATTCCAGAGTAGTTTTCGAGGCAGCTTCTTGTGCATTATAAATTTGAGATCTGTGCTTTAAAAAAAAGGTTTACTTTGATTGCTATACATTTTTTGCAGGCACCTAGCATTCAGCTGAAATTGGTGCACTGAAAAAAAAATGTTTAAATAGATTCGGCCAATTTGGAGATATTAACCGTTGAAAATGTATCTGCATATGACGCATGTGCAATGACAAACATGATTTTCACTGAAGAAAATATCAAAAAAGTAAAAAATACACACAAACCATACTCTCAGCAAACATGCCACCCCCACTGCATACATATCACAAACACACAAACATACAGTCATGCAATAAAATACAATACGGGGGTGTGTGGCCTGGCTCGAGCTCGATGGAGATGTGAATCTCCCGAGCTCTGCAGTTATCGTTGTGAACTATGCCACCAGTTTAGTACCTGAGACCCATCTTCGGACAGCGGAAGGTCCCTGAGTATCATTCACTACTTGGTATTGGAATAGGGGCTATATTTGTGGTACGACTTGCAAGCATGCCGTGGGGCCTGACTCCAATAAGGACGCTGGAGCGGTCTGAAGCTGCCCGACATTAGAGTTTGTGGCCCGCATGGATGTGGCTCCTCTGGGACTTGCTCCAGAGGTCTTTCACTGAAAGTTTGGGTCCTGTGACCAGCCCACCGGGCCCTTAATGGGGGGTGGTCCATGGTCTTCATTGGCTGATGTACAGCAGTTATGGCAAAGAGCACAGCAGCTCATGGGAGCTGGTAAGTGTGTGGCGCCTGATCGGCTTCCACTGGCTTTGGGTGCCGCAGGCTCCTGGCTATTTCCTTTGAACATCGTTGGCGGCTGGACGTTGGCACAATCTGGGCCTCAACGAGGCTGGAGATTTTGGCAATAAGTGGGGCGTTGGTGGCTGGAACCGCATTACTGCAGATAAAGAAGACTGATGTAACTATGCTTTTTTTGGGGAGACAATGCTCTAGGACCCCTTGGAGGTCCCTAAAATTCCCTCTACTGTCAGTTACTGGCCCCTTTAGCCGCCTCACTATTCTTCTTTCACCACGCAGCAGTGAGACTCTGCTTGTCGTCTTGGGGCTTCTGAGCCGGGGGTGGCGGGGGCTTCAGCTCCTACCTGCCAGCTGCTTCCTTTGGCCAGTCACCTCAGCACCTGCCCAGATTTCTTCAAGAAATATCCTTCACTGTACATCCTCCTTTCAGCACAGTAAAGAGTTGTGGTTTGGTTTTGTTCTTTCCTCACTCCTTGATTTCTTTACAAACTCTGTGATTGGGGTCCATTTCACCTGCTTTGTTGTGGGAACCCTTCTCGCTTCCCCCCTTTTCACTTCTTCACAGTTCACCCACACCAAATGAGCTGGCCGCAAGAATGAAAGATGAGGCCAGCTAAGTCTATAAATAGCACAGGGTCCTCCACAATTAAAGCCATGCTCAGTCCTCAAAAAGGGTCCAGCCCATGACGCCGTCTCCTCCAGAACTTGGGATCGAGCCAGGGAGTGAATGAGGTCTCAGCCACCAAGGGGGATATCCAACGACTGCTACTTTATCTCCAGCAGAATGTGCAATCCTCTATGCAAGAAATTAAAAAGTCTATCTCTGATCTAGGACTGGCTTCACAAGCCAGCGAGCAGCACATCTCTGAGCGGGAATCTTTTGTGAACAGGCACATAATCAGTGAGAACTGGACCAATGACTACAGATCCTAGAATCCAGATTTCATTCTGTGGAAGACAAGTTGGAGGACTCCGAAAATTGATCCAGAAGGAATAATTTGAAGATTCGGGGAATCCCCTCAGAGGTGGCCAATCAAGAGTTAGAGAAGTATGTAAAGGCACTGTTTGGAGAGGTTCTGGTGATTCCGACATGGATCTGGGCCTGACACATCATTTTCTTTCCAACTTTCAGCAATGAAAATAACTGATTCCAGATGTTTTAACCAGAGTCCATTTCTTTCAGTCTAAGGAACTTCTTCTACAGACAGCTAAAAGGCTCCAGCATTGCAATTTCAGAGGAGCCAGAATACGGTTGTTTCAGGATCCTTGAACCATTTTTAAGCGACACCAACCAAATCCTTTGACTACCCGGCTGCAAGGTAAAGGGATCCCATACCATTGGGGTTTCCCCTGCAAGATCATCTTCTTGGTAGATGGCACGAGACACACATTTTCTACGTTGAGAATGGCGATTAGTACCCTGAAAATTCCTGCTTCTGGAATTCAGCTCCCGGAAGGGACAGTTGATCCCGACCAACTACATGACTAGACTGCAGCGCATTCAAGGCAGAACACGCCTCAATCGCTATGGAGGCCCACCTTGGATCGCCACGACAGGCATGTGGACTCTACAGAACCTACCTGAAGACTTCATTTTTTTCTTTGTCTTGTTCCTAGCTCCATTTGTTCACTGTATATGCATGGCTATCTTGTCTCTTTTGAACCCCTAGGCTTGGGTCTCAATTCCTGGGTTAGTCGGTTTAACTGCAGCATTAATAGTTTTTGGCAGGGTCATTTTTCAGTACGAGCTATGAGTTTTCTTGAGCATAGTTTGCTGCGGGTGCATTGAGTGCACGCATTTCCCTCTATAGGAGTTTTCCTGATGGTTCCCTTTTTTGGGTCTGCAAATGCTACATTTAATTTAATGTTTGTTTATTTAAAAAAATGTTTTGGTACTGCCTTAGTTAACCCCATTTACCACGGAGGTGTTTGTTCTCATGGGGGTTGTTCAGCAAAATGGTGGGTTTGAATTTATGGATGGGCCACAGGTCGGGTTGACAACTGCATGGATAAGAGCCAGGTTCTAAGCCTTTGGACTAACTTTGTTCCATGATGACAGCGCTTACATTTGTTTCTCTCAATGTCCAGGGTCTCAATACCCCAGTGAAAAGACGAAGCGTTATGACCAAACTATCCCAACTCGGTGCTGATGTGGCCCTTTTACAAGAGACGCACCTCCTTCGCCAAGATTGGGCGAGATTACGCTCTGCGTGGTTCCCCCATCAGTTCTTCACTTCAGCCTCTGAGAAGAAGGCAAGAGTTGCGATACTGATAAACTGGGGATGCTTCGAGACCCTGTAGGGCGATATATGGGGCTTTTGTTGGCGATAGCGGGTAGGACTTTGACTCTGTTTTCGATGTATAGGCCAACCAAGATCAATTCTATGCAAAACTGGTCTCGGTTGGCTCAATTTTAAAGGGGTGGATACACTCCTGGGTGAGTATTGGAATGTAGTGCTTGATGAAACCCTGGATAGATCCCCCAAATAGTTCATCGGGTGGGTCGGGACTCTCCCCTTCTTTATCTCAAGCCATGGATGACTTACAGCTAGTGGACATTTGGCGTCATTTCACCCCCACACAAAGATATTTCACATGTGTATCGTACTTATTCAAGACTAGATTACTCTGACTTCACAATCCCCCCTTTTCTTATGTCCTAGATTCCTCGATCGAACTGACTGCAGTTCTGGATCATTCTGGATCATTCTCCGGTGTGGGTGCAGATCTCCGGGGATCCCCTGCAGCCTCGTAAGCCCTACTACTGGCATACAAATGATTCCTTATTCAGGGATCCGATCTTCCTTTTTTTATTGTTTTATTTATTGAACATTTGTATGGTGCGTACACTGCAAAAAGTGTTTCTAGGTGCCACAAGACGAGTGGGGGAGGGGAAAGGGAAGAAAAACAACAATACCGGTCCTATTAGGCCTTGTGACATTCGGATTGTGCAAGTGCAGTAACAGGAAGTGCAGGTGGAAGGGGAAGAACATAGTGAAGGGATGGGAAAGGGAGAGGTGGAGAGGAAGTAGTGCTGGAGGGAGAGGGCCCAGGGCTTGGCAAGTGCTAAAAGGTGCCCGGGGGGGACCAGGTGGTAAGGGTCAAGTGCGAGGAAGGGGGTGGACCGGCCTAGAGGCTGGTCAGAGAAGGGTGCCTGAGGGTAAGTGCTGGAAGGAAGAGGTGCAGGGGAAGACTGGTTGAAGGAGGGCATCCGGTGATTGTTATATTCAACCACATTGGTAATTTCTTTCTTTGTTCTCGATCCAAAAATGTTTATCGTGAGTCACAGTGTTCCTTTTGGGTATATTTCTATTTATTTTATTTATTTATTGTATTTGTTATACACCCAAAACCTTAGGGTACCACAGCGTAGGTTACAGGTAGAGTTTACAATCTTACATGGAACAAGGAAACTTACAATCTTGCAAAGTGTCAAAACAAAATAACATTCATACGTGGAAGAGCAATCTTTACATTCTGGCTTATAACAAGTACAGTAGGGGGCTTGTTGTATGGGAACTTGGAGTAGGCTGGGTAAAGACTTGAGTCTCATAGGGTTAGAATTTATAAAAGAGCCAAGTCTTAAGTAGTTTTTTGAACTGCGGGAAGGAGGGTTCGTTGGAGATGAACAATGGTAGGACATTCCAGATCCTAGGGGCGGCTACAGGGAAGCTCGAATTACCTGATCTGGAATTGTTGTACTTAGGGGTGAATAGGATAGTGTTGGCATTGGACCGGAGTGTTCTATTGTTGGTTTTGCGAGCGATACTCTGATTGAGGTAGGTCAGAGCCTGATGTGTGATGCATTTGTGGGTGATGGTGAGAGTTTTGTTTTGTATTCTTGCTTGAATGGGGAGCCAGTGGGCATCTTTTCTGTGCTGAGTTATGTGATCCCTCTTTCTGATGTCTAGTGCTGATCTCAGTGCTTTGTTTTGAAGAAGTTGCATTTTCTTAAGGTTTTTCTTTGAGGTCCCTACTAGCAGGATGTTACAATAATCCATTTTAGCCAGTATGAGGGCTCTAGCCAAGGTGATGCAATTTTGTGGCGTGAGAAAAGGTTGGATTAATGCTATAAGTTTGGCAGTATACGAGGTTGAAGAGGCGAGAGCATTTACATGTTTGTCCATAGTAAGGCTGGAATCAAGGTAAACCCCTAGGGTTTTAACTTCATGTGAGATTGGAATGGGGTGCCATCTATAGTTATAGATGAGTAGTTTGGAGGGAATTTGCTGAGACGAGTAGGGGCACCTACTATGAGGATCTCTGTTTTTTCGCTGTTGAGGCATAAGCTATTTGTGGCCATCCAGTTTTTGATAAGGGAGTACATTTTATTCATGCTGATGGTGTCTTGTTCAATATTAACTGTAATAGGAATAAGAATCTGCGTGTCGTCAACAAAGTTGGTGTAGATTACCCCCATAGCATCAAGAGCTGTGAACAATAGCTTAGTATAGGCGTTGTACAATGAGGGAGATAGGCAGGTGCCTTGAGGTACACCTAGAGGTACTGGTATGGGGTCAGCTGCTTCATTTTCTATGGCTACTCTGGAGGTACGGTCCGACAGGAAGGATTTAATCCAGAGTGTATCTTCATTGGAGAAGAGGAAGTTATTGTCATGATGCCCGCTCCCGGGGAGCCGGTTCAAGCCCTGCGTCCCTGAAAGCGGACATCCAGTCCCCAAGGAAGGACCCAGCAACCCCATATAGGGGCCCTTTGGACAGTGTCCTGGCGCCTATGGCGCCAGGCTCATAAAAGACATCAGTCCTGGCGCCATAGGCGCCAGGCTCATTATGGAAGTGCTTGGGTGCACTTACCTGATGCAGACCATGCTGCAGGATCCCGGCCTCCTTGAGGCCTGAAAGGAACTACTTTACCTGTGGGACTAATTTACCATCAGGGCATGGTCGGGGAAGGATACATACCTGATTGGAGGAACGATACATACCTGGAACTTCTTCCAAGGCTATTTAAACCCCATCCGAACAGCCACACGTGCTTCGCGTTGTTCTGCATCTAGCAGCTGGACACTCACCGTGTCTGCTCCTGCATCCTGACTTCTGCCACGCCTGCCAGCATCCTGGATCACCTGCAAAGGAAGAGAAGAAGAGAACAGAAGAAGGAAAAGTCCTTACCTGCTAAATCCACACCCCGGAGACATCTCGCCGACAATCCTGAAAAGGAAGACTTTTATTTAAAAGCTCATCGCGTCGATCGCTGCAGCGCCGCATTCCACTCACCTTTTCAGGGCGCCTCCATGTTCAGCAGTGATCATCCGGATTCGCAGTCACGCCCCAGCGCCTAGGGAGAAAAAGACCAGAACAAAAGGTGAGAGAGAGAAGGGAATAAGGAAAGTTAAATCTCCATGTTAAGACTTACCAGTTGATTCATTCCCTCTTGATTTCGGGTCCGCGCTGCATCCTGGCATTTCCGGACCCCGGCCCCTAAGGGGAAAAAGAGACACCAGCGTTAATGAGCGAATGAAAAGACATTAGTGATTTCTACAAGGATTTCACCTCTCATCTCGGGTCAGTGCCTGTTCCCCGGCATTCCGTACCCCGGCCCCTATGGGGAAAAAGACACTAGCATTAGTACATTAATGCATGGACACAAGGGGAACCTCTTATCAAAAAACTTACCTGGAAGCCAAGCAAGTTTGGTTCTCACCAATCCGAAAATCCAGTGAAGTAACTGGATACCAACGCGCCCCTGCATCAGAAGCAGGATGGAGAGCTCGTCCTTCCAGACCCTAAGGTGAGACGCTACGAGGGATCACAGAAGGGTTTCGAGGAGGGTGAGAGGGGAAAGTGGGAGGCCGATTGCATTACCCCGCAGACAGTTAATCCCCTATTTTCGCCTACAGCAGGATACTTCTGCGAGCCCGACAAGCCAGATGGTCCAGTCCGTCTTCCGAACCCTGCGCATCACCTTAGAAGAGGTCACAGCAGCGCGAACCAGGCCAGCGCCTCCGTGGGAGTCAGGTGAGCGTTACAGTTATCTGTTAATGTTTGGCATAGTTTATTATGGTCCACTAGGTCGAATGCTGCCGACAAGTCCAAAAGTAGGAGGATGCATAGGTTCCCTGTGTCTCTGATGGCATCCATTTGGTTCTTGAGATCCAAATAGAGCTGTCTCTGTGCTATGTCGCAGGCGGAAGCCTGATTGTCTGTCTCCAAGTAGGTGGTTATTTTCGAGGTGGGATTGGACTTGAGTGTAGGCAATTTTATCGATGACTTTAAGGAGGAAGGGCAAGGTGGTGATGGGACGGTAGTTAGTTGGAACGGTGGGCTCTAACGTAGGTTTCTTCAGAAGAGGTGTAACCCATGCTCCTTTAATATTGGAGGGGATGTGGTTGGTGCTGAATGAGATGTTGATGAAGTTGGTGATAGTGGGTGCTAGGGCTGGGGCACATCCCTTGAGTAGTTTAGCGGGGAAACTGCAATTGGAGGGTTTAAGGGAGGCTATGGTTTTAAGTACCTGTGAAATAGTCACTGGTGAGAATTGGAAGAGTGGTAGATTACGCTTTGGGTCTGCCTGTTTGGTGGTGGGGAGTTCTGCTGTGTGAATGAACAAGTTTTCTTGTATTACAATTTTGTTTTGAAGGGTATTTATTTTGGATGTAAGTGCATCCTGAATAGTAGTACACCCTGCTTTACTTGCAGTGGCGGGACTGGGTGGTGGAATCGAAGTTTTGAGTTCTCTAATAATAGTAAATAATTCTTTACTATTAGAGGCTGTGTTAGTGATGCGTGTATTCAGGTAGTTTGCTTTATTAGTTATAACAGCAAGTTTGTAGATTTTGGAGATGTCGATGAGTTCTTGTTTGACATTGCTGGTGGGTTTTTTTTTCTGAAAAGGTGCTCGAAGGCTCTCTTTTTTCTTCGTAATTTGATAAGTTCATCATTGAACCAGTTATTGCTATGTTTGGTCTGGAGTATTTTGGTTTTGAGTGGGGCTACTTTGTCTATTGTAAGTTTCAGGCAGGTATGGTAGTGTAGTGAGATGCAATCTGTGTCAGTAGAGGTGTGGGGTAATGTGTTTAGAGCTTTGTTGAGAATGGGCATTAAATATTCAGGAGTGAGTTTGCGTGTAGTTCTCATTAGAGTGGGGAAGATGGTGGGGGCGGTAGGAGCTGTAGTGATGGTAGTTGTTATGTTGAATCGTATTAGTGCATGATCAGTCCAAGAGATATTGCATATGTCTTTTAAAGTGGTTGCTGTGTTAAGAATGAGGATCCAGTCCAGGATTCTCCTTTTTGAGTGGGTAGGGGCGTTCACTATTTGGGTAAATTGCATTTCTAGGAAGGTGTTGGCTTTACGGTCTGTCACATCACTGAAACCAAGATTAATATCTTCTAGTAATATAACTTTGGTTGTCATTTAAGTATAGGACTGATGAGCAGAGGTAGGTCTGACTCTGGGGAATTGGTAGAGCTGGGGGCTCTATAAACTATCAGGAACTTGATGGTAGTTTTTGAGTCTGTTGCTAGCTTGAATGAGAGTAATTCATATCCTGTTAACAGTTAACAGTTGTGTTTTGCACTCCCTGAATTTCAGAGATGTTTTTACAATTATGGCGACTCCACCTCCGGTGGTTTCGTGTCTGTCCGCTCTCAGAATGGTGTAATCTGGCGGAATAGCTAGCGAGATTAGGGGGGCATGATGCTGCATGGAGCCATGTCTCGGTCAGGGCTAGGAAGTCTAATTGAAATTCTAGGATGAGGTCATGCACATTGATAGCATGGGCTCCTAGGGATCTAACGTTTAGCAGACCACCTTTCAGGGGTGGTGCAAGTGGTGGAGTTTTGGTGATAGGGGGCAGTGGGCTAACTATGGTGTTCTGTATGGGTATTGAGTGTGAGGGTGGTTGTAGAGGAGTTAGAAGCGTGGTGGTACTATGGGAGATGGGACTGCCGGGGGGGCTTGTGATGGTAGGAGGGGGGATTGTTTTTTCTCTGCGAGGTGTTGGTGAGTGCAAGAGGTGAGTCTTAGTCTTCTGATACGACCTAGTAGAGGTCTAGTGTGTGTTTTTTGGCTAGGGTAAATAGGTTGGTGGGAGAATCCCATGCGGGTGGAGAGTCTTGCTGTTCTTGTAGGGCCTAGCATGGGTGTAGAGTGAAGTTGAGGGATGTGCATAGTGCCTAGGTCCGTTGTAATGATGTGGGCGCTATTGTGGTTGGGAGGATAAAGCAGGAAGGCGAATGGGGTAGGGCATGGTGTGGGGTAGTGTCTTGGACATAGTAGACATGCTAGGCCTGTACCTAGATGGATGAAATTGCATTAGTGCAGGTAATAGGGTGGCTCATGTTCTTGTTCTGGTTGTGTGGTTTTGTTTGTTTTAAAGAACTGATAAAACGGGCTCTAGTATTTGACTGGGTCCTTGAGTATAAGTATGGAAGAGTGAAAGAGATGGAGGCTATAAGGGCGGTAGATGTTAGCCAGAGTGGGAGGAGGTGAATGGTATACATTTGTTATTTTGGGTGAGTGTCTAAAAGCGGAATTAGGGAAGGGGCGTGTATGGCTTAGTGGGGTGTTACTTAGTAATACTTGGGCTGGATGGTGTGCGATTTAACGTGATCGGTAGGAATTCAGATAGGGTACATTGCTAGTGGAGTGGACAGTGGACAAATGTGACTTTGTATTCTGCAATAATTACGTACAAAGACATTGTATACATAGTAGTCATAGAGCGGAGTACAAACATTGCTTAATATGTTAAGAGAATATGCTATGTAACCCGTTAGTCTCAAGGCAGACAGGTGAGTAGTTGTACTTTACGGAGGGGGGTGAAAATTACATTTGCTAGTAAAGATGCTAACAGTACAATCAACGTGCGAATTGCAGTATGGGCAAAATAACTTTTCTGAAACTGAGAATATGCAACACTATCGGTTTAAAGTATATAGTTCAGGATAATTAAGGTTTGCGTACTATGCCTTCATAGTGTAATGCAGCATCATACCAACACGGTTTACTTTATACAAATGCTTAGTCTTGCAGTGATAGACCTCAAGGTGGTTTTGTGTGAACAAGTATGCGAGTAATGCAACTTAGGATACATACAATGTCATGTCAATAATGCGACTCTGCTTCATTACAAATATGACGATCTGGTGGTAGTGCGTGGGATACGTAAGAGTTATGCCTTTACAGTTATTTCTTCTTACCAGCTGATTGAGACGTCAGGCTAATATTCTGGGTCGTCGTGCAGGTCATGCAGAGGGGGCACGGGTAGGGGTACTGTAGGAAATTCTCGGGCAGAGGTTTCAGGCAATGGCGACTGGAAGTACTGGACAGGCACGTGACAGGTAGTTTTCCTTGGGGCGTGTTCCTTAGGGCAGTAGGCCGGCTTACGTCTCGCCGGTGTAGGATTGGCTGAATAAAAATAACCAGCAGCCAATCTGGAATAGTAGCCTGAGTGGAAGAAGGGCTACTGAAACAATTTGGCAACCATGGTGAGGTCGGCCATCTTTGAATAGGCAGAGCCTTGTGGGGAGCAATGGATTCCTGTGCTGGGATGCTCACGGCCAGATTAAATCAGAAGAATAAGGCGAACTGAGATCATTTGATTCCCATGTAAATTAAACGGATTCAAATGCCGCGCAATCCCCGTGTTAGTGGCAAATTGTATACGTGGATCCTGGATTACTGTAGAATACCTTGTTGCCTTACCTCAGAGCCTGGGTGAGCTTTGAGGTGGGGGCCATTTCTCCGGCAGTGAAGTGGAGCTCCTGCTCCTCTGGAATTGGCAGCAATCTGGGTATAAGAAGTGCATTGGATGCACCGTGAATCGCAAGGCTTCGGCATCAGCTTGGCGCTAGACCGCCGTAAACTGTCAGGTTGCTCCTTATCGCTGGTAAACTGTAACGCTCACCTGGTTCCCTCGGAGGCGCGGGTCTTGGCTGGGCGGTGAAACCGTCTTCAAAGTTAGGCGTAGGGTCCGTCTGGCTCCCTGGTTTGGTCCCCTTCTCACCGAAAGCTTGACTTGCAGGGTGAGATGTCTACAAGTGGAAAAGATCAGGGGGTGTTAGTAGCTGGAAGGTTAGATGACGTCTCTACCCCCACACTCTCTCCTCCCGTGGTACTCGGTTGCTAACTGTGCTCACCTTAAATAGGTGAATGCCGGGCTCTCCATCCTGCGTCTTGTGCAGGGGCTCTGGGTCCAGTTACTTCACTGGTTTTGGGATCAGCCTCTTGATTACAGAGGGTAAGTAGAGAGCGATGCCGCCGTTAATTGCACGAGCGGATTTTGCATATATCAAGTCCTTAATGTCCTCTTTTAACGTCCCTTTCTTGCAGGGTTGGCTGAGAAGAAATGATGGCGAAAGAATGCCAAAGTTCGTGGAGGCACGTAAGTAGAAAGTCTGTGCAGGGCCTTTCAACGCACCTTAATGTCTCTCTCTTGCTTTCAGATGGAGAATGATGAAGGCGCCGGTGATTATGCCCAGGTTCGTACCGAGGCGCGAACAAGATGATGGAGAATAGGAAGGCACGTAAGTAGAAAGTCTGTTCAAGGCCTTTAAACGCACCTTAATGTCTCTCTTTGCCTTGCAGGTAGCGGAGTGCGGTGCGAGCTGACTTTGGAGCGTACGTCGCAAAGGTATGCCGTTCAGAAACAAAACTTTACTAACCAATGTTCTTTTGTCTTTGCAGGGCTCGATGGCGGAGAAAGGGTGCGGCGAATACCTTAAACGCTCCGGTGGATCGGGTAAGTTGAAGCTCTGACCTTGACTCTTCTAATCTGTGTTTTTGTTGTTGTGCAGATGCTGCTGAAGACTGAAGAATGGATCCTCATCAGGTAAATCCGGAGATTTCGCGTTCACAGGAGCTGGAATGGAAGATTCCCTGGAGCTGACACGGTGAGCGTCCTGCTGCTGATGCAGAATAACGCGAAGCACGTGGCACCAATTGGGTGTGGTTTAAATAGTGCACAGGAGTGCTTAGGCGTCTTCTTCCACAGCCTCGCCCAGGTAAGAAAAAGAGTTCCAGTTTCCAGAAGAGTTCCAGTCCTAGGGAGTGGTTCCAGCCCCACCCAGAAGAAAAGTAGTTCCTGCCAGAGGAGGATGAAGACTTCATCCTGTTGGTAAGGAAGCAGCATGGTCTGCTGCAGGTAGGTCCACCCAAGCACTTCTGAATTTGCTATGAGCCCGGCGCTTCTTGTGCCGGGACCAGTCTCCACAATGAGCCTGGCACCACCGGTGCCAGGACAAGGCCCAAAAGGTCCCTAAAGGGACTTGCTGGCGTCTGCAATGAATGTTATGAGCCTGCTTCCAAGGGCGTTGGGCTTCTCCTGACTCCTTGGAAGCAGTGGTCATGACAGCACCCCCCCTCAAGGCCCCTCCCAAGTTCGTCTTCTCCGGGGGTCTTGGTTTGTTGGGAAAAGTTCGGTGAAACTTCTTGACCAGATGGGGTGCATGCACATGTTCCGATGGTTCCCAAGATCGTTCCTGGGGTCCATAACCTTTCCAGTCAATCAGATAATATAGTTTTGATTTGGAAATCTTGGAGTCTAGGATGTTCTGAATTTCGAACTCCAGTTCTCCATCCACTAGGATAGGGTCTGGAGATTTTGTCAAACGGGTTCCAGGTTGCATGGGTTTTAGCAAGGAGACGTGGAAGACGGGATGAACTTTCATATGAGTAGGTAAGCCCAATTTTACTGCCACTGGATTTATTATGGCGGTGATCGGGTAGGGTCCCAGGTATCGTGGATTGAAAGTACGTGGTCCTTTTAAGGGTAAATGTTTGGTGGACAGCCAGACTTGATCTCCCACTTGATATTGGGGAGCTTCCTTTCGATGTTGGTCTGCACCCTTCTTGTAATGTTCCTTGGCTTGCTGAAGGTGAGAAGTGGCTTCCTTAAAGGCTTGAGTGATTGTAGAGTGCAGGTGATCTACAGCAGGTGTTCCAAGAGTCTGAGGTGGATCAAGATTTGAGGTGCGGGGATGGACTCCATACAAGAGGAAAAAAGGGGTTTTTCCAGTTCCAGAATGGACTGAATTATTATAAGCGTACTCCGCAATCCAGAGGATTTCTTTCCAAGTGCCTTCTGCTTGCTGCAACATGCAGCGTAGATATTGTTCCAGAATTTGGTTGGTCCTCTTGGTCTGCCCGTCGGTCTGGGGATGATGGCTGGTTGAAAGCCTTACGTCAATTTGGGCTAAACGACAGCAACTTCGCCAGAAGTGGGAAATAAACTGACTTCCTCTATCCGAGATTAGAACTGAAGGAAAGCCGTGCAACCGAACGATGTTCTCGAGGAATTCCCGGGCTAGAATTGAAGCTGTGGGTAACCCCTTTAATGGAATAAAATGAGCCATTTTAGAAAATAGGTCCACAACTACTAAGATCGTATTATATCCGGAGCATGGTGGTAAATCCGTGATGAAATCCATGGAGAGAGTATGCCACGGGTGAGGAGGAATGTCTATTGGATGTAAGAGGCCTGATGGTTTCTCCTTCTGGCTTTTGTTTTGAGCGCACACCCCACAGGAGATTACAAAATCTTTAATGTCCTTCCTCCAAGAGGGCCACCAGAAATGTCTTTTTACTTTTTCAGACGTTTTAGCAATGCCGGGATGCCCTTCCATTAAGGAGTCATGGTAACATGAAATGACCTGTGATTGTAAATCCGTACATGGCAGATATAATCTACCTTGAAAGTATGGCAAGTCTTTTTCCATTGTAAAGTCTTTCCCCTTGAGTTTCCAGTCTTTTATTTCTGCTGGAGTCATAAGTTTTTTAACTTTCGCTTCAATATCTTCAAGGGATTGTGTGTTAATTAAACCCAGGATTCTTTGTTCCGGAATTATTGGTACGGGTTCAGGACTAGTCGTGAGTTCATCTACTCCCACTCGGGAGAGGGCATCCGCTTTTCCATTCTTGTTGCCTGGTCGGTAAGTAATTACAAAGTCGAACTCGGCGAAAAATAGTGCCCAACGGAGTTGTCTAGAGGATTGAGCTTTGGCTGATTTTAAGTATTGTAAATTGCGATGATCCGTAATGACGGTGACTGTGTGTCGGGCTCCCAGGAGATAGTGCCGCCAGGCCTTAAAGGCGGACTTAATAGCTAAAAGTTCTTTATCGGTAATGGTATAGTTGATTTCGGGAGCCGTAAATTTGCGGGACCAAAAGGCCACAGGGTGCAACTGGTTTGTTTCTGGGTCCCTCTGCGAAAGCACTGCTCCCATCGCGAGACTGGAGGCATCGGTCTCAACAATATAGGGAAGTTCCGGGCGGGGATATTTTAAAACCGGAGCTGAGATGAATTTAGTTTTCAGTTCTTGAAAGGCTTGTTCGGCTTCTGTAGACCATTCGAAACGTTTGTTTTTTCTGAGAAGGGCTGTAATAGGTTGAACTATTCGAGAGAAGTCTGGAATAAACCTACGATAAAAGTTGGCGAAGCCCAACATGCTTTGGACTCCTTTTACTGAGGTTGGTGAGGGCCACTTAAGAATAGCGTCCACTTTTCTTGAGTCCATGTGAACTCCGTTAGGTGACAAAATGAATCCCAAAAATTCGACCTCAGTAACGTGAAAAACGCATTTCTCCAGCTTAGCAAAAAGTCGGTGTTGACGGAGCCTCTCCAGTACCGCTGTGACGTGTTTTCGATGATCAGCCTTTGAGGCCGAGTAAACCAGAATATCGTCAATATAGACAACTACACACACATCAATGAGTTCTCTGAGGACGTCATTCATAAAGTACTGAAAAGCGGCCGGTGCATTGCATAATCCAAAGGGCATTACTTGATACTCGAATAATCCATACTTAGTACGAAAGGCCGTTTTCCATTCATCGCCCTCTTTTATTCGTACCAAATGGTAAGCTCCTCTGAGGTCCAACTTAGTATAAATACAGGCACTTTTAACTTGGTCAAGTAGTTCTGGGATCAATGGTAACGGATATCTGTTCTTGATTGTTATCTGATTCAGGGCACGGTAATCTATACATGTTCTCAGGTCTCCCTCTTTTTTTGGAACGAAGAACAGAACTGAGGAGGCTGGGGACTTTGAAGGACGGATAAATCCATTAGCCAGATATTGGTCCAAATATTGTCTTAGGTGAAGATTTTCTGGTTCGGTAAGGGCATAAATTCGACTGCACGGAGGAATGGATCCCGGAATCAGGTCTATCTGACAGTCGTATGACCTGTGAGGAGGCAGGGTGTTAGCTTGATCTTTCCGAAAGACATCATGATAATCCCGGTATTCAGAAGGCAGTTGTGGAGTCTCAGAGGAGATTGCTGCCAACTTGGTGGGAGGCTGAGGATAACAGGTGGGAGCGCATTCTGGAAACCGAATTGTCTTTGCTCGCCAGTCGATTTGAGGATTGTGCTTCTCCAACCAAGGGATTCCCAGAATAACTTGAAATCGCGGAGCCTTGATCACGTCAAACACGATCTTCTCTTGATGTCCATCTTGGCCTACCAACGTCACTTCCAAGGTGGTGTGAGTTACTGGTCCGGAAGCTATTTCCGTACCGTCCACTGTGGTAATGACGTCTCTCACCGCCTTAGGACAAAGAGATAGATTCATCCTGGCGGTCATTTCACAGTCCACGTAATTGCCGATCGCGCCACTATCAATGTATGCTTTTATGGCATGCATACGATTGGGCTGCTCTGGACTCACGAGGACCATAGGCATGACGAAATGCGAGGTCAAAGAACTGGTTTTAACGCTCGGCAAGCAGACCTCTGCACTTGTCGGGCGAGGTCGTTTTCCGACTCAGAACCTTCGGCACCTTTATCGGATGCTCCTACCATCTTTTTCTTTGGTTTCACAGGGCAATCTCGAAGAAAGTGTCCAGAATTTCCGCAATAGAGGCATAATTGCAATTGTCTTCTCCTTTCTCGTTCCTTTTGGGTTAGGGGTCCTTTCACGACCCCAATTTGCATGGGTTCCACGGAATCATTTCCTTTAGCGGAGCTCTGTGGTCTTGAAAAAACACGGGATTCAAATCTGGAACGATCGGCCTTCCGATTCTGCAGCCTGTGATCTAATTGAACCACTAGATCGATATATTCAGAACAGTCTTGTGGCGGATTTACCACCTGGGCCAGAACGTCTTTAAGTTCCCCTCGCAGGCCTCTGTAGAAAAGCGTGATTCTCTTGTCTTCCGGCCATCCGGTTTCCACCACTAGTCTGTTAAATGACACAATGTAAGTCAAGAGGTCTTGATTACCCTGTCGTAGTGAAAGAAGTTCATTATCCAAGGCCTGACCCTGGGAGTGTCGTGCGAACAATCTCTCCATACTAGCTTGAAAGTCTTGGAAGTTATGAAGAACAGGGTCATCCTGAGTCACTAAAGGTATAGACCAATCTGCGGCATTGCCACTAAGATATGAGAGCACGAAGGCCACCTTGGCCTGGTCCGTTGGAAATGCGGCGGGTCTACACAAAAAGTGCAAGCGACATTGATTGAAGAAGACAGCGAATCTCCTTGGATCACCAGAAAAACGCTCGGGCGGGGCCAAAGGTACATTTCCTGGTAGATTAATCTGCACCGGATTAGTGGAAGTCGTTGGAGCATGGCTCCCTCCCGAGGCGGGCAGAGGAGTTTGTCCCGCTTGGGCTTGTAACAACTGTCTGGCAAGATCATCAGTTCGCTCCTTAGAAACAACTAACTCTCTCCTTAAGGCATTCGTTTCCTGGCGTGCTGCGTGTACTTCTGCCCTCAACTCCCCAAGCGATTGGGCCAATTGGTCTGTGGCTGAGGTTTCCATTGCGCCTGGGCGGGAAATATGCGGTAAGGCTTCGCGTTCTGTAATGCTCACCTGGTTCCCTCGGAGGCGCGGGTCTTGGCTGGGCGGTGAAACCGTCTTCAAAGTTAGGCGTAGGGTCCGTCTGGCTCCCTGGTTTGGTCCCCTTCTCACCGAAAGCTTGACTTGGAGGGTGAGATGTCTACAAGTGGAAAAGATCAGGGGCTGTTAATAGCTGGAAGGTTAGATGACGTCTCTACCCCCACACTCTCTCCTCCCCGTGGTACTCGGTTGCTAACTGTGCTCACCTTAAATAGGTGAATGCCGGGCTCTCCATCCTGCGTCTTGTGCAGGGGCCCTGGGTCCAGTTACTTCACTGGTTTTGGGATCAGCCTCTTGATTACAGAGGGTAAGTAGAGAGCGATGCCGCCGTTAATTGCACGAGCGGATTTTGCATATATCAAGTCCTTAATGTCCTCTTTTAACGTCCCTTTCTTGCAGGGTTGGCTGAGAAGAAATGATGGCGAAAGAATGCCAAAGTTCGTGGAGGCACGTAAGTAGAAAGTCTGTGCAGGGCCTTTCAACGCACCTTAATGTCTCTCTCTTGCTTTCAGATGGAGAATGATGAAGGCGCCGGTGATGATGCCCAGGTTCGTACCGAGGCGCGAACAAGATGATGGAGAATAGGAAGGCACGTAAGTAGAAAGTCTGTTCAAGGCCTTTAAACGCACCTTAATGTCTCTCTTTGCCTTGCAGGCAGCGGAGTGCGGTGCGAGCTGACTTTGGAGCGTACGTCGCAAAGGTAAGCCGTTCAGAAACAAAACGTTACTAACCAATGTTCTTTTGTCTTTGCAGGGCTCGATGGCGGAGAAAGGGTGCGGCGAATACCTTAAACGCTCCGGTGGATCGGGTAAGTTGAAGCGCTGACCTTGACTCTTCTAATCTGTGTTTTTGTTGTTGTGCAGATGCTGCTGAAGACTGAAGAATGGATCCTCATCAGGTGAATCCGGAGATTTCGCATTCACAGGAGCTGGAATGGAAGATTCCCTGGAGCTGACACGGTGAGCGTCCTGCTGCTGATGCAGAATAACGCGAAGCACGTGGCACCAATCGGGTGTGGTTTAAATAGTGCACAGGAGTGCTTAGGCGTCTTCTTCCACAGCCTCGCCCAGGTAAGAAAAAGAGTTCCAGTTTCCAGAAGAGTTCCAGTCCTAGGGAGTGGTTCCAGCCCCACCCAGAAGAAAAGTAGTTCCTGCCAGAGGAGGATGAAGACTTCATCCTGTTGGTAAGGAAGCAGCATGGTCTGCTGCAGGTAGGTCCACCCAAGCACTTCTGAATTTGCTGTGAGCCCGGCGCTTCTTGTGCCGGGACCAGTCTCCACAATGAGCCTGGCACCACCGGTGCCAGGACAAGGCCCAAAAGGTCCCTAAAGGGACTTGCTGGCGTCTGCAATGAATGTTATGAGCCTGCTTCCAAGGGCGTTGGGCTTCTCCTGACTCCTTGGAAACAGTGGTCATGACAAAAACAGCGTCATTGTAATCCAGCCATTTAAGTGTATCTGCAGCTGCCGGCTAAAGAAGCCATCAATTGGTATCTGGAATCGATCACATTTGCAGAAAGGAAGGATGTAGCTGTGTAGAAAACATAACAGAAATGTGTCTCAGTAGTTCTTTATTCTAATTTATCAATGTACCCATTAATTCTGCACCGTGCGAAAACTAATGATGAACACAAATATGAAACAATGGAGAAACAGAGAAAACATTGTGGGAAGTTGGAGTCTGTGATGTGCTTGAGAGGTTAGTGCAATGGAGTATGTTTAGCTCGCAATGGGATGTGGTAGCTGACAGAAGAATTTGAAGAACACATAGAGGGCATTTTAACAGAATATTAGCGTAGAATTTGGCGTTGGTGGAACCTGGGGGAACCCAGAGGTGGACTACATGCATTTCGGTGCTTCACTGTCCATGTGCCCGGGACAAAGACAAGTACACACAGGTTGTTTTTGCGTGTAATTGCAATATGCCACAAACAACCCATTACAATGTAAGCCAGCAATAACGGTCAAAAAATGAAACCTTGACTCGTTCATCTATAAAATTGTCTACAATAAAACTTACATAATATTCGCCATTTCATTCTCTAGGCGTAACGCAGAGTCTACGTTCAGATCAACGAATTATCATAAAATGAAATTACATGTTTCTTTTGTCCAGCTTTGGAATGGTGAACCTTATCATATTTGACGGTATTACATACCTCCCTTCATTCATTCCATTCGGAATACTCCCTTTCTTCCAAGGAGGAAAAACAATCAAACCTTATATTGTGTAGGATGCGTAGGTGTGCACAGCTCACAAGCAAAATTCAAACGTGGTGACCTTCACTTCCAGTGGGAGCGAATAGCCCTGCAGAAGACAGTGGCATTTGAAATATTTTTGAAAAACAAATCAATTGTTTGATGGCATCCACCAATGCTGCGCGAAATTTCGACTGATTTACTTTTTTTTAATGAAAACAGTTAGTTTACTTCCAAATGCCTTATTTTTAGTGTCCCTCTGGTGAACTGCTCACTCTCCCAGCGCTTCGCACAGCCAACCCCCACACCTGTCAGCTCAGCACATTTCCTGTTCTCACAGCAAATCAGCTAATCATTTTTGCAAGTAGCGAGTCTCGAGCCCGGACAAAATGTGCTCATACAAGCATGTCGGAGCAAGCCCTGCTCCAACCTTGGTGCACAATCCGTCTCTGCTCACTGACTCGTGCGATCTCCAACCCCTTCCTGCCAGGCTGCGGTCCCCTGAACCCATGACCCCCTGTTTCCTTTGAACACATCTGGTCCCCAGACCCTACTCCCGCACCACCTCAACTTCACCTCCCATATACCTAATCCGGAGTAGTCACATATTTTGGTAACACTGACACCTATCCCCACTGCGTTTGAAATTGTTAGACTCCGAGGCTGGCAAATCATAGATCGGCCCCTCTGATAAGGCATCCGATAGTTACAACCCCTAACACATGCCCCCATAAAAATATAGGTCAGAATGCACCTATTTCTCATCAACAACCCCCTTTTATGCATTGTTTTGCTTACAGTCAGTAGTTCTTGCGTGCCAAGTTTCTTATGTAGCCTAGGTCTCATTCCTTTGTCGGACGTGTATTTATTCAGCTATTTGGACACATGCTTGGTAAGGCAACTGCAGAACCCCAAAGTTGCTTTCATGCTGATATCCATCTAACCCTCCCCGATCAGTGAAGAACCCACAAGAGCTCGCCGACAGCGGTAAGTGTGAAAGCACAGCGTTACACTCTATGACATCCTCCAAAAGACACTTCTTGCATCCAAAATGGACAAATAAGATACATTTCAAAAGACAAATTGGACGCTTTATTTGGACACCTTATATAAACATTGTTGAACAAATAAATAGCTGCTAATTATTTGAACCGGGAAGTGAACTGTTCCACGAGGGCTGCTTTGGGTGGACAGGGCACGTTTGCAATGTTTTGTATGTGTCCTAAACACAAAATCATGAACGATTCCATGAGTATGTTTGTCCAACACAGTCAAAGTGAGATCTTTCACGAAATCGAGTTCCATTTCCTGGTATATTGGCTTGACCACCCATTTTTTGTTTATTTTCGTAAAGGCCATTGTGTAACAAAGCATCCCAAAGTTTCCTGCAGTCCTCGATTGTTCTCTCCCGACGTTCGCGTTATGCGCTAATACCGCTAGTAATATCCGATATTGCATCCCGTCTATGCCGAAATGCAATCTCTTGGGCCTGTACTTAGGCACATATTGTGGAACACCTCCAAATCTCCTGTGTGACAGAATTCTGTGAGTCCCTTCAGATCTCTTGATAGAGTTTTATCAAACACAATCTTCTCAAGAGCTTTGTGTGGAGGTGAAGATGGAACCAACCACTTCTTCTTGCGTTCCTGCTCCTCTAATAAAGGTCCATGTGCACATTGGTGAAAATTTTGGTTTTCTGTCCAAGAGTGAACGTTGGATCAGTGGTGCATTAATGAGCGCTATTTTTCAAGTAGAATTTCCACAAAACCACCACAGGTTTTGGAGCTCCACCAAAGATGGTTGCTCAAATACTGGGACCACTGTAAAATATTTTCAGAACCTTTTTTTTTTACCATCAGCTGTGATTTTTTTATTGATTGATTTGGTAACATGCCATACATAATGGATGGATAATGTTTGGAAACTGCTCTCACATGGCCTTGGTTATTGAAACATGTCTGTCGGTGGCTATGAGGTCTATTTGCTTTCCCCTCAATTGGAGATCTTCTAGGGATTTTATAAAACCATGTTTCTCCATGGCCACTGAGGATTTACATTCGGACACCTGCACAACCACCAAACTCACAATTTCTTTAGTTTCCGTGTCTTGAAAGTGGTATGTGCAGTACTTTGCAGAAAATTTGGGGCTGTCACTCTGTCCATCGCCAGCTAGCCTGAACCGTTTGTCAGAGAATGTCCTTTCAATTTTCCAAGCTTCACTAATAGCAGGGAATAAATATTCTCGTTGATATTTGTAGTACTAAAAGTAGAGCCACTGAAAAGTAAAGCTGCTGCACACAGTAGATTTCCTGCTGGCACTTTGCCCAGCACCGTTTGAGCGGACCATGAAAATGTAGCATGGAGCAGGCCACAGGTGGCTTGGATTTTCAGGTTAGTGCATTGTGATACACAGTCACATTCATCAATGGCTGCCCGCATACTTCCCCCCCCGCCCCCACCGATGGACACATTTCAGCATCAGTATAATCTCTACCAGGCAGCTGTCGAATACAATGTATTTGTGCTCCTTTATTAGACTATCGTCCTGCATGAATGTAATTTGTGACTCAACTGTGGTGGACATATCGGCTGAGCAGTACACACTGAAGTCGAGATCTTTGGCTAGTTCCTCGTTCAAACGCGTTGAGGCTTCAGCATCTGTTATTTCAGCTTGTGTTATTTGAACACGAATTGGAGAAACCATCAATGTCGATTGTTTATTGGGTGGCCCTTTTTTTGCGGGTGTAGATTGTGAGAAGTGGTCACCGAGTAATTCAAAAGCATCCTCCTTATATTCAGTTTCTTCATCTTGTCGAATTCTCACATTGTAGCAATGGTCCAAAAACACTTCGCTTGCTTCGCCAGTCACATTCAATTCATTTTCTGGCCATTGGGCATAAGCATCTCAAGTCAGCTTATTCACTGGACTACGCCGTTGCTCCATGGTGAAATCTGTTTGACATGCAGCATCTTTGGTTTCATTTTTTGTCTGTGTCTTCATACTTCGTTTTCTTCTGGGCCTCTAGGAGATGGGTTGAAAAAACATGTTCAATGTAAATCCAACATACAGTACATAGCACTTTAGATTTTTTTAAAAGCATGTTATCAAGACAACATCAGCCCAAACCACTTTGTGTAAACGAAATTGTTTGTTAGTTACCCTTCACCGCAACGACCGCACCAGCAAGCTGGTCCGCCACCTCTGATCCATGTGCCTCCTCTTCTAATTCCTGACCTTGTATACATCCCTTGAATAGACTATTCATTGAAAAAAAAATCTATCAGATTTGAAATACATTTCTTTCCTCGCACACATCGCTTACACACATAACCTTGTAAACTGTGTACGTCATTTTTTAAAGAGATTTTTATTGATTTTATAACATAAAAAGTCAAATAAACCAGACAATAAACAATAGTCATAGATGCAACAATAATATGATATTCATTGCCTCCTAACCCCCCCACCCCTGAGCATACTCCATGTCACCATTCTCCATGATATCCTCTAAGGGTGTACTCTCTTCTGCGCCTGTCGAGGAGTCGTCTCCTCCCGAGCCAGTATGAGCTGACTCAAACAGTGTGGCTACTAAATGCCTCCAAGCCATCAATGTCTCACCTAGGTCGTCCCCACCTCTGTTAACTACTTCGCTCCACACCGCTGTCGCTGCATCCACCCATTTCTGAAGGTCACGCCACCATACCTCCACCCTCAGCCTATTGTTAGCTTTCCAGTCCATGGCACCTGCGCTTGGCTAGTATATAGGCCATGTCCTTAAGTTTACTCACATGTTTCAACTTACACTGCCTGGGAAACCCTCCCACCACACACGCCCACAAAGATTCCACTTCCAGTTTAATCCCTTTCTCGTTCATGCAGCGGGCCACCTGCCACCAAAATCTCCCTATTTCAGGGCATGCCCAGAACATGTGCATCATTCCCGCATTCACTTCACCACCTTTAGGACACGTTTGTATCCCTGCATTCTTTAAATCGTGCAATCCCCTGAGGGGTCATATACGCCCTATGGGTAATATACAACTGGATTTGCTGTAATCTCACATTTATGGACACTTTTTGTGATACCTCTGGGCTCTCACCCACAACCCATCCCCCATAGGTTCCCCAGCTTCCTCCTCCCAGTCTCGTCTCAACTGAAGCACCTCTTTACCCACCCTGGAGACATGAGCAGCTCAAAGTCGGGAGACCTCGTGGACTCCATCTGACACGTCATAGATTGTTTCTATGGCCATGTCAGGCTGACCCTCCAGTATCTGCCCATGTATCTTTTACCATCCACACCAGTCTGGTGTAAGTGATATATTGTCCCGGTGCAGACAGTGTTTTCTACAAGAGTGTCAAATTCCACTGCCTTCCCATTTGCCATATATCCCCGAACGTTGCAATGCCATTCATTTCCCACTGTCTCCGGATTATCTTCCATAGTTGCTCATCCACCTCCGTCAATGCTACTAACGGTAACTGTGGGGAACACGGGGGAGGTTTCTCCATAGCTTGGGAAGCCCTCTGTCATACCCTCCCTCCCAGTTCCAACATTCCTTTACACTCCCTTTGTCTTGATTTTGGCAACCAAATCCATTCCTTCAAAAAGAATGGGGCACATTCCGCCTTGAATAATCTAGACTCCGGTGTCAAGTCATCTGATAGCCACCTGGCTACATATCGTAGTTGGTTAGCTGGGAATTAAATCTCAAAGTTTGGCAATTTAATGCCCCCCTGTCATATGTGTTTTGTAATTTCCATAGTGCTATCCTATTTCTAGTGTTGTGCCATATAAATCCCCTGCATAGGCTGTGGAGCTTGACAAAGAATCGCTTGGGTATCATGTAAGGTATGTTCCCGAAGAAATGCAGCAGCCTAGGCAACACCACCATCTTTAAAAATGCCACTATCCCCATCATGGGCAGAGGGAGCTTAGCTCAGAACTTCATACTGCGTTCAATATTACTCACTGTCTTCTCTGTGTTATGTTTATATTCAGCCTTGGTTGTGTAGTAGACATCAACCCCTAGGTATTTAAAGGTCACAGTCTCCCATTGTATTTCGAGTAACAGTAGTTTCTCTCGTGGTATCCCTTTATACCTACGCTGGGGAAATATATATGACTTCTTGGGGTTCACTGTTATCCTGAAAAATGATGCGTATCTATCCATCACTTCCAATATGTATTCTAGATTCTCCTCAGGGTATCTTAGATATAACAACATATAACAACATATCTTCAGCATACACTGAAATCAGATGTAGCCCTCATTTCGTAGGAATTACCATCTCTCCGAAATGATGTCTCAAATATATCCCATGGGGCTCTAGAGCTAGAATGAACAACATCGGGGACCACGGGCATCCCTGTCTGGTGCCCCTGCCAAGTTGCCAACAATCCTAGATGATCGTGCTCGTCTTAACTCGAGCCAGTGGTGCGCTATATAGCAGATGCACCCACCTCAAATACACTGGTCCCATCCCATAGCCCCTTAATGTAGCCATTGACGGAGTCAAAGGCCTTCACCGCATCCAATGATATTATTGCAACCTCTTGTGTGTCCTTCTCCGTTTGTTCAATGATATGATGGAGCCTCCTGAGGTTATTGGATATGTTCCTGTGCGGCACATACCCCGTCTGATCGGGATGTATAAGTCTAGTGATGACCGGTCTCAACCTGTTTGCCAGCACAGCGGTAAGTATCTTGCTATCTGGTTTCAGCATGGATAGCGGTCTGTACGACCCACAATCCATGCTGGGCTTGTTAGGCTTAAGGAGAGGAATGATAATCACCTCCCTCAGAGATTCTGGCAATATCCCTTTTTCCAATGCCTCATTAAACATCACCAGCAGCAGGGGGAGTAGTTCCGCCCTGTATGTTTTGTAAGATTCACTAGGGAGTCCGTCTGCCCCCGGGCTTTACTGGTAGGTAAGAGCTTGATCACTGCCTCCAATTCCTCTAAGGTAATTGGAACCTCTAGGTTCTCCCTTTTTGCTGTCCTTAGTTTGGGAAGGCCAATGTCATCTAGTGTGTCTATTATATCTGTATATACAGTTGCTGGTAAAACTCTACAAAGCCATCGTTCACTTCCCCCTGAGTGTCGAGTGTTTGCCCATTTTTGCCCCATATTGCTCTAATTGCTTGCCTAGGTGTCTTACATTTGTATAACAAGCCAGCAACCTGCCCGGCTTATCCCCTCCCTCATGCTGTCTTTCCACATACTTTTTGTAGCTGAAGTTACATAATCTCCCCCAGTATTCCTCGCAATCTTGTTGCAATCTTCTCATAGTCCCCGTCTCCTCTGGGGAGTGCCCTCCCTTGTGCATAATTCCCTTCAGTTTCTTCTCCGCTATATGTAACTCTCTGGTGATCTCGCCCTGCAGCCCTTTGGATTTAGACTTAGCCTCTCTCCTCACTACCACCTTAAATGCCTCCCATAATGTACCAGCTGACTCCATACTCCCTGTATTGTGTTCAAAGTATTCTACTATCTCTTTTTCCAGGTCCTCTGTAAACATTGTATCTTTCAAGGCCTCCGCCCGAAGTCTCCAAGTCGGTATCCGTGCTCTGGGTGGAGAGTACTGCCCCTACACGATCAGTGGCGAGTGGTCCGATAGAACTCTTGCTTTATATTCTGAGCGCACTATCTCTCCTCTCAGTTCCGATTGTGGCAAACATATAGTCCAGCCATGTATATATAGGCCCTGTGGTGCCGCAGAGTGGGAATATTGCCTGTCCGTGGGTGGTGCACCCTCCATATATCCACTAGATGAAAATCTCCCGATATGGTTCTAAGGGCCTTGGGCTGCTGGGGTGGGCTTCACCATCTTACTATCCGATCTATCCTCCTTGGGATCCAGCATGCAATTGAAGTTGCCCCCCTATATAATCAGCCCCATGTATGGGCTGATCTTGCCATATAAGGTCTAGAAGTAGCCTACTGTGTCCTGGTTCAGGGTATACCTGTTGATGATACTCAACTCTCTATTTTCAGTACCATCCTCCCATCAGGCTCTATGGTGGACTGTAACAGCTTAAATGGGACATGTGGTGCTATCCACGTAATAACACCTCTGGCGTACGTTGAGTACGTTTCTCCTATGGTGGTGCCTCTCCACTTCCCACTATTTCCTGCTTCTCTTTTGTGAGGTGAGTTTCCTGTAGTAGAGCGATATCAATTCTCTGTTGTTTCAAATCCATCATGACTTTGTTTCTCTTCAAATAACTATTGAGCCCCCTGACAATCCAGGTAACTATCTTCAGGACTCCCATCTTATCCATAACCCGTCCCACTCTTTTCCTCCCTTGTCTTTCGCTCCATGCACAATGGCGTGTAGGTGTAAGCTTGTTCCGTTAACTCCCCATCTCTCTATCTTTGTAGTTCAAGATCTTGGCGATAATAGGCAGCAGTGGGGCCTCCAGGCGGCGGCCTCCTCGACTGGGCCCTGTGCTCTCTTTCCACTGCGAACCCTTGGCTTAGTGCTCCGCCCGATATCTCCTGCAGCAGCATGTTTTCTACGTAGTTCGTCGGGTCTGATCCTTCTTTGCCTTCCGGAAGCCCCACAAAGTGCACGTTGTTTCTCCGAGCATGCCCTTCCGCTTCTTCGTCTCTATTCTTGAGGTTGCGAACACGTGAACCTCTTTTGCGTTAGTCATGCATGTGCTTGTGTTGGCTTTCACCTCTTTTTCCAGGGATCCTGTGCGCTCGGCCAACGCTCGTACGTCCTGTCTAAGCAGATTCACATCTACACTCAATGCATCAATTTTAGACTCCAGCGCGGTCCTCAAGTCTGAGATAGCAGTGCCCATTTTACTTTCCCATGATACTTTTAGTTCAGATACACCTGGTGCAGACGTCGTCCATGCGACTAGGCTCAGGCTCTTGATCTGGTGAGTCGTCCTCCCAACTGTCGTCCGAAGCCCCGTTGTTTCTGCATCTTTCTCTTTCGAGTAATTCTGCCTCGGAATACTCCAGCTTGTACTGGTAGGGCTGTATTGTTGCCATTGTGCAACAAAATTAAAATAGATAGTAATGATAGTACTATTATCTGTTTGCACCGGTTACGATCAACGAAGATCGCTGAACAGAGAAGAAACGAGCCACAGGATACACAAAAAAAGACAGTGAAATGATTGAAAAAGCAAATCTGATATCTGATGAGAAGCGGTCTGTTTATACTTATTGAGGAAAGAGGCATCCTGCCATTTCCATGGAGACACGTCATTAGCTGGAGCGCAGGGAACGTTGACACAAGACGTGCATTGATGCTGTGAAATGGGTCGTACGCATCTAGTGATGTCAGCCTCAGGGGCGGGGGATATGATTTAGTGCCGCCAGGGCAGTTCACCTTCGGGCGATGCAGCAACGGATAAGATTAGCACAAGGTGGCTGCGCCCTGCTGCCTGATTTTGCATGTGTAAAAGTGAGGAAAATTATGGTAAGGTGCATAGGAAATGTTTGTACGATCAATCAACATATGCTTAAAAACACATGCCTGAACGCTCGGGACAATAATATTTTTGAGCGCACTATTCCTTTAAGGAGATCCAACACAAGTCGGAGAGGGGTAGGGAGGCCATACGCGAGGGAGGGTCCTGCCAAAGAGAGATCTACCCCCCATTCACTGCTTGGAGAAACGTGTGATCTGCAGAGCGTTGGAGCTAGAGGACAGAAGGACTCTAGCAGGGAGGTATTTAGGGGAGATAGAGTTGGATGTGGCGAGGTCCCATAAAGCCTTGCGGATGATGCAAAGGGTCTTCAATTTGATCCTTGCAACCACTGGGAGCGATTGGAGAGATTTTAGGGCTGGAGAGGTACAGTCCATGGGCTTGAAGCCAAGGATAAGTCTTGAAGTCCTATTCTGGATTAGTTGTAGAGGGTGAAGGGAGGAGAGAGGCAGATTAAGAAGAGGCTGTTGCAGTAATCAAGCCTTGAGAGAACCAGAGCTCTGGAGACATTGAGTTTCTGGGGGAAGGTGAGGAAAGGGAGAATGCCTCTGAGGAGGTGAGTTGATAGTGGGCCTTCTTGCCAAGGTCAGTGATATGAGGTGAGAAGGAGAGAAAGGAGTCAAAGATCACACCCACATGTTTAGCCTCACACAAGGGTGAGGCTAGGGGCCCAAGGAGGACAGCCAGAGTGTAGGAGGGAAGTTCCATGAGGCGATTACGTCTCGAATAGGCCGGTTTTTCACGAAGAACTGCACAGAGGAAATGTCTCGAAACAATATGGGAGGCTTTTAATCCAACTATCAGGGGAGAACGTATTGTTCGAGCTCCACAAAAAAAGAAGGCCCATCTGGCCCTCCAGCTGGGTATTGAAGAAATAATTCAAGCTTTGGAATCCCAGTATAGACAGCACGGTTCTAGAGGGATCTGTCGTCAGTTGCAAGCTGCCAGGGCGGAATTGAAGGCCCACTGGGCTTTCAAAATTTCTTACAAATTGCTTCAGACTTAACACCATTATGTTAGTACTCAGAACAAGGCCTCATGTTTATTAGCATATAGGCTAGAAGCCCACCAGACTTGTAACACTGTTCGATCACTTCGGGATAGAGAGTGGTTAACCCACATGTCAGAGGCGGGAAACTTCATATTCTCTCCCAGTTCTACAGAGACGTATTTTGTGCCGAGGACCTTGACTCAGTGCTTCAGCAAACCTTTCTACAGTAGGCTGCACTTCCTCAGGTCTCTTCTCAAGACTGAGAGAGGTTGGAAGCCCCGATAGCCCCTGAAGAGGTTTTGCACTTTGTCAGAAGCCTAGCAGTGAATAAAGCGCCAGGCCTTGACGGCTTCTCGGCCACGTTCAAAAGCATTTTGCTGCTTCACTGGTCCCGCATCTGATCACTCTTTTGAATAGTTTTCAGACAAGTGGGCGGTCACACCATCTATGGGATCATTATATCAGTACTATTAAAACCGGGTAAGTACCAAACAATGTGCACCTCCTCAGGCCCATTGCTGTGCTGAACTATGACGCTGGGATCAACTCCAAAATATTAGCAAACAGATTGAGCTTGGTTTTGCCATCCCTAATTCATATAGTCCAGACGGGTTTCGTCCCTGGCCGGAAAACCGCTGATAATATCCAAAGGCCCATAGACATTATAGATTGGGCTCAGAAACAAAAATCCTCCCTAGCAGTGTTCTAGGTCGACACGCAGAAAGCTTTTGACCGGATAGACTGGTCATATGCTAGGAGGATGTTGGAAGGTTTCGGATTTGGACCAAACTTCCTAAAATGGGTCTTAGCAAACTATATACACCCCACTGCTAAATGCTAAATGGTCATCTCTCAGACCTAATTCCTCTAACCTGATGCACCCGTCAAGGCTGCCTCTTGTCCCCCTTAGTTTTTGCCTTAGTAATGGAGCCTTTGGCTTTACGAATTAGATCCCACAACTGGATAGAAGGCTTGAAGATAGGTCCAGTCAGTCACAAACTTGCCCTGTATGCCAATGATCTGCTGTTTTTCATACATAACTCTGCCTCGTTTTTTCCACACATAGGGCGTCATCACGACTTTGGCAGTAACCCTTAAATCCGGCGGGTCGCGCTATTACCGCCGGATTTAAGGGTCCGCCAAATCAGGACTTCGGCGGATTTCGCCCCAGCTCTTGGCTGGGGGAAAATCCACTGAAAATGTGCGCTATTACCGCCGGCGGGAAATCCGCCGGAGGTAAGAGCGTGAATTTTCCCCATTGAGCCCAATGGGGAATTGGGCATTCCCGAATGGGCTCAATGGGGAATGGGGAATTACATTACCGCTATTAGCGCCGGGGAGTTCGGTGGTAGGGCTAATACTGCCGGCAGTAATACCGCCGGCGTTACCGCCAAAGTCGTGATCAGTCTCGTAGTCTCCACCCTGGAACTATTTCGCTAGGTCTCAGGTTTTAAAATAAAGTACTCTAAATCTTACATCTTAAACATAACAGAACCCGGACCGGTTCTATTATGTTTAAGATGAGCCCTGAAAGTCACAATATGACTTTCAATGGAGCCCAGATGGTATACAGTGTTTATAACGAAATTAAAATAGTGACACATTTTTTCAGTGAAACATAAATAATGGCAGAAATGTCGAATTTTTAATAAACGTATATGTGGGGGGTGGGGTAAGGGATTAAAAACGGGTTGGGGGTTTGAGGATTTTAGAAAAGCTGGGGAAATAGGGGGTTTGGGGGCACCCCCCCCAATAAAAAGAAATACATTCTACATTATTTTGTTATTTTAGAGTCACTGAAAAAGTTTGTCACTGTTGTTATAAAGACATGTAACCAGCACAGACTCTATGCATCAGTTAGGTATTCACATCACTAAAGCTCACTTACTCTTGTTTTCCAGTCATATCCCTCCCCTGTGCACATAGTTTGGAGAGGATTTGGCAAGATAGTCTCTGCAAGAGATCTCGTGGTTGGGGAAAGGCACTGCAGTTAAAATGTCCTTGGTACCCAAACTTCTGTATGTCATGCAGGCGCTTTCGCTTATCTTCCTCAAGAAGGTTCTTGGGGACCTGCAGGCACAGGTTTCTCAGTTTATTTGGGGCAAGGAGTCCCCTCGAGTTTCCCGCCATGCCTTGTTAGCGGCCGGGCTCAATGGATGGTTGGGGGTGCCTGGTAAACTATTACTATGCCTCCCAGCTCTCCCCCTTCCTTGACTCTAGCACCAATGCGGAGCAGGAACACCGGGTAGAGATTGTGCTGGTAGGGTTGGGGGCACAGTTCCATGAATGGTGTCGGATCCCTCATAAGATCAGGTGCTATTCCTGCTCGCTATTGCCAGCCACCAAGACTTCTCTGATGATTTGGGATAGGGCCAGTACGAGATATAACTGGCGTTCGGTTCTCTCCCCTTAACTCCGCTTCTACTAAATCCAGCTGTTCCACCTGGTTGGTCGACAAATGCCTTTTCACAGTGGGTGGCAGGTGGGTTGCAGCGGATTGGCCAACTGTTTGTGGATGGGCGGGTACTTTCTTTTCAGAATTGCTGCCAATCCTTTCGTCTGCCAGAGTCTGCAAAATATACTTAAATTCAATTAAAGCATTGGCTCAGCGTGCCTAAAATGACAAATGGGGAATGCAGGACTCCACTAAATTTGAAGGTCTATTTATAGGCGGCCCCCACCCTTCGGAAAATGTCCACTTTGTAGAAGGTTCTTAATGGGAAATATTTCGTGTACCTTGCATAATTATATGGGCCGGTGGGAAGCTGAGATTGGACAGAATATTGATGATCTTACCTGGTTTCATGTTTGGGACAGGGCCTCAAAGTCATCTCGCTGTGTGCAAATGCGTGAGGACAGTTACAAAATCTTCACCCGATGGTACCTTATCCCCGAACGTCTCCATCATATGCACCCTTCCATCCCACCCACTTGCTCCTGTTAGATCCATTAACTATACTGCTGGGGAATGTGGTCCTGGTGGGTGTGGGGATTTAAAAGCTCTCAGGTAGAAGCGTCCCAACATTTTTTAATAAAAATTATTTTATTAGTTTTCTCAGTAAAAAAAAAAAAAAAGGAAAAGGTGCAATATCCATAACCGTACAAGCTTGGCATAACAATACGGACAGGCAGACATTAAATAATAGTGTTCAATGGCTGGATTCCCTCTGGCAGTCTGTGCATTGTGTTGATCATAGCAGCACCTGGCAATACCCCCTCCCCCATCCTGTGAGTATCCCCTACCTGCTGCCTCCCACCTCACATTTGCACCAGATCTTTGCAGGGCACCCTGTGGCATTGTACACTCATCTTTCCAAGGTCATGCACATGTCCATCTCGGCCATCCAGCTGGCCACTCAGGGGCGGTCCTGAGACCCCCACAGTGAGGCAATGACTCTCTCAATCAGTCCCAAGGCCACCACCAGGAATATCTTCTCGTATATTGAAAGTCCCAACTCCAAGTAACATATATTTCGGGTCATAGTGGACAGTACATTGGGCAACCTGTGGATACATTTCCCCCACAGTAGCTGAATCAAGGGACATTCCCACAGTTTATGATAAAACAGGCCGCCCACACCGCAGGCAACAATCATCAGCCGCCCACCCATATAACTTGGTCCGTGAATAATAAACACGGTGTACAATCTTGTATTGTATGAGGCGGAGCCCGCAGACATACTAATTTCCCTCGGAAACATCAACACTTCCACCCATTCATCGGGCTCTATAGGGCCTACATCTTTTTCCCACCTGTCCTTCAGGCCAGACAGTTCCCGGGAGACAAATGCAGATATTACGTGGTACAGTGTTGATGTGACAGTTGATTCAATTTGTGCTGCCAGTAAGTTAGCCTCCAGCAGGGAGCACTGTGGGATCACACTCAGAAACAGGAATTGGGCTCTAACTGCATGCGACTGCTGTATATCTGAAGTTCTCACGTATGCCCAGAACACATTTTTCATGTATAGTCTCAAAGGAAGGGATACTGTCGCCCTGGATCACGTCCGCGAGGCTCCAGATCTGCGTCTACGGGAGCCTGAATTGGCACATTTTAAGAAGTTCCAGGAGAAGTGCATTCTCCCATAAGGGCTGACTTAATGTCGGCTTCCTCCCCCAACCAATATGCATGTGTGCCACGTCCCATACCCATTGCATGCGCTGTGACATGAGTGGGAGGGCTCCATCCCCCTGTTTAGCATATAAGGCCTGTATAGGGGTCCTGGTCCCCATCCAACCTCAGTCTGACTGTCTTGGGGGAGTGTGGGCGTGCGTATAATCTTGCTGCAAAAATTCAGCCCAACATGTCAGCCCAAAATGTCATACCAGTCAAATGTTGTTAGTAAATCATTTTTCGGATTTCCTATGGTACTCAACATGCACCTTAACTATAGTGTGGCGACTGCTGCATTATAATATAGGGATGAAGCCCCGGCCTGGTTCTGGAGACTCAGTGGCCAGGTATCCTCCCCACAACACCCCCTAGGCAATTCTTGTTGGGCCGAGACATATGGGGAGGATCCTTGAGTCAGCCCACCTTGGTTCCCGTCACAAGGACATTTACAGTGCTGCCCCTCAGGCCAGACATGGGAGGACAAACCTTGCCTACACCCAATGGCTCATATGGCGCCCCCAGTCCTGACAGCTCTGCCAATGCCAAATCCCCCTGAGAGACCACACAGAGTAACCCAAATGCACTCCCTGCATCACTAAGAGAGGCCAAATCTCTCCCACTGCAGACCGCTTTAACAAAGAGAGTTTTCCAGCACTCGTCTCTGATAACAAATGTTTGGATACGGTTGCCACTTCCCTTGGGACATCAAGGACCACTCCTCTCACAGTTTGTGGTAACCATGTAAACTCTGTTGAATCGAGGTTACAATGTTGTGAGTTTGAGACGTTCCCAACGCTGAGAATCCAGTGCAGGAAGGAGAATTTCAATGGCATTGTTCCCCTGCAAGGGATTCTCCCACCAGTGGTACAATATTGCTGATTACCCACACGCCCAGTGTTACAAATCATCCTCCAAGCTTCCCTGCTGTGTTCACAGCCGGTAAAACACACAAGCAGGGTTCGAAATTGAGGGGAGTGGGAAGCTATTTAGCTCCTGCAATTTGCTTGGGAGAGCCTGGTTAACTTGAAACCAACAGCTACCAAGAGCTACTTTTATCTCCTGAGGCCAAGTGGTGCCTTCCAAACATGCATATGACATATTACCTAAGCATTTCATAATGTTGATAAATAAGAATTCGCACACATCTAGTACACATCTAAAAATAATGGATCATAGATAATGGGCAAAACGTTAAAATGTGTAACTTGTGTGGAAGTTAGATTGTGGTGCACTGGATATTTGGTCCTGGTTCCCCAGATGTTGCTCCTGCCTACTGGGTGATGTCTGACACCCAGGAGCTGGTTTTAGCTCCTGCTCATCAAATCTCAATTTCAAACCCTGCACTAGAAACATTGAAGAGCATAACACACAGCACAGCCTGCACCCAGGAAGATTGGGAGAAAAAGTAAAATCCAAAATGGTGGCAATACCAATTATACACATGGCCCAGGCCCTGGAGTCCAAAACATCCACAGGTGCAGACAGGGAATATAGCCAGTTTGAGTATTCACGTAATTTCTAACTATAGGTGCAGACCCTCATTATGAAACCCACAAAATGTAAGGAGGGAGCACACAATAAAAACACCCAGCTCCAGTCAGACAGTGTGAGGTGTAGCAGCAGCAGACTCATGCTTGGAGATGGTTGGACACTGGAAAGCAGTGGGCAAACTGGGGCTGGAGAGATGAACGAGAATGAAGCAGTACCACCAATGGAGAGTAGGAAGAGTCATCGGAGCAAAGAGGGTAAATTAAGAGGTGGTAACATAGGAGGGTGAGAGTGATCAGATGGAGGTAGTGGAAATTGAGAAGGAGGGGGTGGTAGCATGAAAGGATGAGAATGGACAGGAGGAGGTGGTAACCAGAAAATAATTCATAAAAGAGGGGAGGTAGTGAGAATTAAGGGAAAAGAGAGGATATGGTAACATCAGGAGAAGGACACTGGCAGCAGGAACATATAGCATCAGGCCCGGTGAGTGGAAGCCAGGAGGGGGTGGTAGGAGCCTGGGTAAATGAGGTGTGAGAGCCAAGGCAAAGGGGGAGGTAGGAATGTAAGAGAGTAGTAGTGACTCAGAGGAGGTAACATAAAGGGGAGAGGCACAGTGAACAGTCTGGAGAGAGAGAACCATAGGGAGGAGAGGGCAGTGTTGTTTAAGATGGTGCAGAGGAGGCAAGGTTGATACTGGAGGATAGATAAAAGTCAACATAGAAACATCCGGCAGCAAGGAAAGGAATCTGGAGGAGAAAGAGAGCTACCACCTAGCTAGTGAGAGCAGGGAGATTCCGGCGGGCCTGGTTGGCCCTGGATAAGACCAGATGGTGGGAAGAATTTGGAGCTGGGGACAGGTTATTGCGAGTTTAGAGAGGAGGAGAAAGAGGGAGCAAAAGGAAGTCAGGCAGTCCCCTCTCTAGATTCTAGATCTTTTTGCCAGCTATGTTCACTAACCCACAAGATTGGGTTAGTGAAATGCTGTTAAGATCGCTCAGCGGGTTAAATGCTCTTTGTTGTGATCTGGGTTTGATCTGCAGGTCACAGGTTCAGATCCGGACAAGGCCAACTCAGCCTTTCATCCTTCCGAGGGCGATGAATGAGTACCAATTTTGATTGGGTAATAATAGTAATGTATGTAAATATGTCCTATGTAAAAGAACTTTAGATTAAAGTGCTATATTAAAAAAATATATTATTATACAAAAAAGGGAGTCATAGAGTACGGGACTTCTGAAAGTGATATCTAGGCCAGACCATTTAGAATATATTCCTTGTATATAAACCTTCCTGAGCTCTCTGCAGCCGCCTGACTTGAACTTAACTCCCTGCTTACTGATCCTCTACGGCCAGCCTACCCACTATGGTGGGAACTCCATGAGCATGATATCTTGATGCACAGACTTTCCGAAGTAGCAGGTCTTTCACAGCAGTAGTCTGGATTTATTCATTCCTTCAGGATCATACTCATTAGGCCTCATTACAAGTGTGGCAGTCCAGAAACAAGGGTACCGCCACACTACGAGTCTGCCTTTCGGGGCCACTGTGCCCGGCAGGTCTGACGCTGCCGGGCGCAGCCACCCCAGCATGTAGAGTTGCCATGGAAGCACCAGCACCGTCAGCGACAGTGCCGGTTCTTCCGAGTCCCCATTCCCATGGAGTCCTGTAGGACTCCATGGGAATGGGGACTTACAAGACTTCCCGCCTGACTTCCAGCTCCGCCGGGATTTGTATTGTCCCAGTGCCACTGGGAAGCCAGGCGGCAGATCTGGTGTTACGGGTCAGCAGCAATCTGCCGGTCGCAACAGGGGGTTACCGCCAACCTTTTAATGAGGCCCATTGAGTCAATTTAGGGGGTTGTCTTTCTGATTTACTACCTGTCTACCACAATGTACCTCAGGGCTCCTTGCAGTTGCGCTGCTTTTTACTATCTAAATTAGACCTCCAATGCTTATCTTTTCCAATTTTGACCTACATTACCAATATTATGCAGATGACACATAGGTTTATTCCTTTTGGTCCTAAGAATATACTTAGTGACCAATTAAAATCTCCTTTGCCACCTCAACTTTCTGGACTCCCACAAGCTTCGCCCTCTAAGGTCAAGAACCTTGGCTGTGCATGGCAATCAAATCTAGGCTGTGAGGCCTAAATTAGAGAGATAGTCACATCAGCCTATTATAGACTATTACATCCTGTCCTGCTATATGTTGCACCAGCCTATCACTGTGAGGTAGTTAGACAAGTTGTCAGCTCCAAGCTAGATTATGCTAATTCAGTTCTAGCTGACATCCTGGAGATCCAGCATTATCTAACAGCTTCCCGCTTAAGGCAAAGTTTCTCTCCTCCTCCATGCACTTGCTAGTTAAGTTAAAAATGTGCAAATAACATGCATTGTGCCTGCCCTTTTGCACATATCTTCCGCAACAGTCAACGTGTGGATTCCTCTGTTTATTATCCAGCCTTTTAGATTTTTGCAAATAATCATACCCCATTGACAAATGCAGGCATTTAGTTACATATCCTCCCCATATGCAATCAGCATGGGCTTTGACACAAATGTGTCTCCTACAACCATTAATTGATTCTGGCCTATCGCAAAAATCTTCTAATTTCAACTGGCAGAGGTGCCTCCTAATATTACCAGCCACTTTAAGGAACCAGCCCTTCGATAGATGAGAACATCATTGAGGGCTTCTGTATACTTCAAAAGGGCATAACAAGACCAAATAAGTACCCGAAATAGAACTGATGTTAGGGCTATTTGGTCAGTAATGCACAATTGGCTTAGTTCCATATGGAGTGGTATATTTGGTGTACTATCAGTGTCCAATAGCAGATTGTTCAGAAAAAATTTTTTGATTACCAAAAGAACTGTAGACTTTCTTTGTCCCAGAATTTCTGTACCATACAGAGCACCTGCTAATACCTATGCTCTATACATTTCGATCACTGGGTTAATTAGATTTTCCCGGTTCTGTTTGCAAAGGTAAACATGCTGTTACATTGCTTCCTAGCGTAAGGCTAGCTTTTTTTAGTTCCTCTTGCCATGAACCATCCGTGAAAATCCTAACTCCTAGGTAGTCAAAATGGCTCACTTCTTCAATGTTCACAACTTCTATACTAATTTCCAGACATGACCAATTCCCTAGTTTCCTACCACATCTCATTACCTTAGTTTTATTGGCATTCACTTCCAAGCCTTTCGTACTACAAAAAATTTACAAAATGGGTTGTGTGTTTCCTCAAACCTGATGGTGTACTGGACAAAATAACCACATCTTCGATTCTATCATCAACCTCTCCTGACTATTCTGAGGTCACCCTGTCTCTCTCGTGAGGTAGGCTTCTCTCCGCTACAAATTTTATAAAATTGACAGTCTTCGTCCACAAAGCCCTCATCTTCTTAATTTAAAAAATGTAAAAATGTACTCCTCTAATGGTTTCCCCTCCTGCATGATTACTGAATATAAATAAAGATAAAGATAAAGTTTATTCTGCCAGATTCATTTGTGCAATATAAACACAAAACTCTCTTGATCTTGTCTTTCTCTTCAATTCTCCCTCCTGTCCATTGACCCCTCTCACTCTGATCACTCCATTCTTCACTTTAACATATCCGACACTCCCCCTTCTACTCTTCCTCTTCCCCTCTTTAATGACAAAGAGGACATTCTGGCAAGACTCTCTAACCCATTACCTTGATGAGGTGATGACCCTATTCATGCCTCTGCACCTGACCATGCTTTTTTTGACGTTCACTATCACCTCATGATTTCAGTTGACCAACACTACCCTGATCGCACATTCAAACCTTGCCGTCCTCAGCCTTAGATCACCTCTGAAATTCAGACCCTCAAAGTAAACATGTGTCGAGTCCTACGATGCTGCCACAAATTACAGACTCATACGCTACTCCTGGCTTACACAAATTCCCATGCTGCCCTAACCTCTACACTGCCAAATCCTCCTACTTCACAAACCTAATCTGCCTCCCTTCGCAATCTCCCCCGCAAATTCATCTACCCTCCAAGCTTTGCTCTCCTCTTCCAAGCCAATATCATCACCTCCTCCATTTCTGCTAATTACTTTGCTCACTACTTTTCCTCTAAAATTCATGACCCACAGCCCTCCTCTCTCTCCCTCCCGAACCCTCATCCTTGTCACAACTTCTCCTCCCTACTTCTTCTATTCATGACTTCTCCCACATCTTTCCTGTTGAATTAGCACCCATCTTTCACACTGCCAAACAATTGTGCACCACTATTGACCCTTTTGCTCCCCACAGTCAAAGGCTTGCTCTCAGTCACTTGGCTTTATCTCTGTGAGCACTTTAACTCTCTCCTCTGCACTCTTCCGTGCCTCCTTCAAATCTGCAGCTATCTTACCCTATTGAACAAGGCTCCTGCTGACCCAGACGTCCCAGCAAAGTATCGCTCAGTGTTCCTCCTTTCATGTTATTCAATGGTTCTTCAGTGTGTGGTTTTCAACCGCATCACTAATTAAACACTCTACCAAAACTGCACTCATGCATTTCTCCAGCTTTCTCTTTAATGCTCATCACTGCCAACTCGCTTCTATGCTCATCCTTTTGGACGTTTCTGCCACTTGACAATGTCAACCACTCCTCTCTCCTCACTCTTCAAGAACTTGGGTTTTGCAAATCTGATCTTGCCTGGATTGCCTCCTACCTAGAAGGTCAATCATTTAAAATATCCTGGAACTATACCTCTGTGTTATCGTATCCTTTGGTTACACATCACATTTTCGCTGATGACACACAATCTTTTCTCCTTTTCCTGTGTCACCGCAATTAGTCACTGGATGGCTCTCTGTTGCCTCATACTGAACTCTTCAAAGATGGAAGTCCTCCTTCTCCCAGCTTCCAATGCCATCCATCCCCTACCCTCTGAAATATCCTCCCTACCCGACCTCCTTGCTACCTCGGCCCAGGTTTGCAATCTTGGGGTCTTCTTTGATGGTCACTTCTGAATGCAACAATTCATCACTACCACTGCTGCTCGTATTAACCTCCTCAACATTCGTAAAATGCGTCCTTTTCTCGCTAACCACTCAATGAAAACTCTAATCTCCACCCTCATGAAAAACATAAGTAATAATGAAAAATTCAAAAGTATTTACAAAAACATTAGAAATATGATACGACAATGCTCACCAATTCCTACTTTCATACTGTCTGAGCACAAAGTAACAATTCTGTGCCAATGTATACAATAATTCACCTCAACAATTCATTACAAAGGTTGACTAGTTTTGACAAACTGCCACATTAGCACATCCACGTCTTCCTGAGGACGAAATCTATATAAAAGACAAAAACTATATAAATTACAAAAATACTTGTACAACAGACCCAAGACAACAATGCCGTCAATATGTTAAATCTAGACACACAAGAATATAATTCCATTTATTTTAATCAAACTGTGAAAAGGTTTGACTCTTTTTCATCACTAATTGCACTGGACCAAGTCCTCCGATCAACAGTGATTTGGCCATACTGCAGCTTTATGAGCTACCTCAGGGTCTTTCAATGCCCCATTTCAATAGAACACAAAAACATGAATTTAAGGTAACCCCAATCAACTCAGGGGCACTCCAACCACACATACGTGCTGAGTTCATCTTTACCTAGTGAACCCGTTAACTGCTGGCTATTGCATTTCACGGGGGTTCGAGCTATTTTATCAATATAACAGCTGTGAATCTGTATCACTTCTTGAATGTAGGATATGCACAAGAAAGGCTCACTAGGACTGAGAAAATATGCATTGTGCATGCTTACATTACCACTATTCATAGTGCTACATTTCTTACCGGCTTTACAAACTAAGCCCTCACAATATTTTCAGCACAGTCCCCGCCTTGCAACAAGTGCATCTCGTCACCATTGACTTTGGAAGGAGGAGGAAGTGCATGATACGTTTTACACAACCTTACAATCTCCATTTAAAAAGACTGCCTATATAATCACAGGTTGATATTGCAGCAAAAAATTATTCGAAGCATCACTCTTCTTTATTAAGTGAAAGAGAATCGTTGGTACCTTGCGCACAAAAATATTAATTTGATCACACTGCAAAATCAAAACATCCAACCATGGTCACATACTGTAAAATAGCACATTCCAAGAAGATATCCTACACCCATAAAGAAACTACACATAACTTTCACATATTAAATACAGTACCCATTTATTAACTGAAACAACAAAAAGCAACCGAGCTACTAAAAATGAACAAAGAACAACGAAGTCAGTGTAATGGGTTACCCGTCCTGGGAGCATGGCATCTCCCAGGCTCGTGCTCCTGTCACGTGGCAGCGAACACGTGACTGCAGTTAATAAAAAGATTGAGCGGCATCTCGCTCATTAGTTTCCAGAGTAATCGACCATGGTGTGCTGTGTCGTTATTGTGCAGCACCATGCTGGTGCTGAGTAGCTGGCAGAGGGCCTGCCTTGCAGGGCCCTCCACCATGACAGTGCCCTGCTGGGCAACGCGGTCCCTCATGGCTGACTGCCATGTATGTGGAGCCCCTGCTGGGTCACTCCACCTTCAGAAGCCGGTGCCCCTGACGGCAACGCCGGCATCATCTGGCATTGTAGGCCTGGGTGCCCCCATGCCATGGAGGAGCCTGTGTGCTCACGTGCTGACCGGGTGCTCCCAGTCCTGAGCTGTCTGCTGGCTGCCACCAGCCTTGAGTCCATGTCAGGTGACCACGACATAAGCAGGGTTGAATAAAACATCCCATATATGTTTCCTAGCAAAATCCCCTTTACATTGCTAGACCAAGACAGGGCCTTAATCCCCATTAGACTTTTAAATCCGGTATTTTTCCTTATTTGCAAAAGCTCATTTTAACACATGGTGAAGTCTGCTGGTGTGTCCCTTTCAAAAGGTTTTCTCTTCCATCTGACTTCCCAACATTATTTTGCCGCCCTAGTCAGTTCATTGTGTAGCCCAAAAGTCAAGTGTTTTTCCATGCGGCTGAAAGTAAAACTTCTGTTGATTTCCCAGATCTGGTGTGACACAGCTTGTCATTCTGCTGGAGCACAATCTAAATATGGATAGGCATGGCAGGGCCTCACTGATAAAAGCAGTGTGATGTTGAACAGAGGAAAAGAGTGTCATGGCAGAATCCTTTTTAATGTAAAATATTCCCTTTTCAATGGGAAACTTTGGGCTATCAGCAAAGCAGCGCTGCTTTTCACTTTGCGTCTTTAGTACACACAAGAACACACCCTGGCAGCCTGTCATGATGCCCGCTCCCGGGGAGCCAGTTCAAGCACTGCGTCCCTGAAAGCGGACATCCAGTCCCCAAGGAAGGACCCATCAACCCCATATAGGGACCCTTTGGACAGTGTCCTGGCGCCTATGGTGCCAGGCTCATAAAAGACATCAGTCCTGGCGCCATAGGCGCCAGGCTCATTATGGAAGTGCTTGGGTGCACTTACCTGATGCAGACCATGCTGCAGGATCCCGGCCTCCTTGAGGCCTGAAAGGAACTACTTTACCTGTGGGACTAATTTACCATCAGGGCGTGGTCGGGGAGGGATACATACCTGATTGGAGGAAGGATACATACCTGGAACCTCTTCCAAGGCTATTTAAACCCCACCCGAACAGCCACACGTGCTTCGCGTTGTTCTGCATCTAGCAGCTGGACGCTCACCGTGTCTGCTCCTGCATCTTGACTTCTGCCACGCCTGCCAGCATCCTGGATCACCTGCAAAGGAAGAGAAGAAGAGAACAGAAGAAGGAAAAGTCCTTACCTGCTAAATCCGCATCCCAGAGACATCTCGCTGACAATCCTGAAAAGGAAGACTTTTATTTAAAAGCTCATTGCGTCGATCGCTGCAGCGCCGCATTCCACTCACCTTTACTGGGCGCCTCCATGTTCAGCAGTGATCATCCGGATTCGCAGTCACGCCCCAGCGCCTAGGGAGAAAAAGACCAGAACAAAAGGTGAGAGAGAGAAGGGAATAAGGAAAGCTAAATCTCCATGTTAAGACTTACCTGTTGATTCATTCCCTCTTCATTTCGGGTCCGCGCCGCATCCTGGCATTTCCGGAGCCCGGCCCCTAAGGGGAAAAAGAGACATCAGCGTTAATGAGCGAATGAAAAGACATTACCAAAAAACGCTCATTAAAGACTTACCTGATTTCTACAAGGATTTCACCTCTCATCTCGGGTCGGTGCCTGTTCCCCGGCATTCCGTACCCCGGCCCCTAGGGGGAAAAAGACACTAGCATTAGTACATTAATGCATGGACACAAGGGGAACCTCTTATCAAAAAACTTACCTGGAAGCCAAGCAAGTTTGGTTCTCACCATTCCTAAAATCCAGTGAAGTAACTAGATACCAACGCGCCCCTGCATCAGAAGCAGGATGGAGAGCTCGTCCTTCCAGACCCTAAGGTGAGACGCTACGAAGAATCACAGAAGGGTTTCGAGTAGGGTGAGAGGGGAAAGTGGGAGGCTGATTGCATTACCCCGCAGACAGTTAATCCCCTATTTTCGCGTACAGAAGGATACTTCTGCGAGCCAGACAAGCCAGATTTGGGGGCCCGGTCCAGTCCGTCTTCCGAACCCTGCGCATCACCTTAGAAGAGGTCACAGCAGCGCGAAACAGGCAAGCGCCTCCGTGGGAGTCAGGTGAGCGTTACACAGCCTTTCTCTATGTACTCCCTGTTCCAACTTGCCCAATAGGTGCTTGGCAAGACAGTGCAGCCATCATTTTGTAGCTGCAAAATACAGTTTTGATGTGGGGAAATGATGCTCCAAGTAGCCAGAGCAGCCATTTTGCTGTTAACTGCTGAAGTGCAGCTTGGTTAAGGATGGAAATTCTGCTGAGTGGGTCAATGTATCCCCCAAACTCTTCTGAAACCTTTTGTCGAGGGAGAGTAGGGCAAAGTGGGGTTCACCAGGTGGAGTCCTTCCTCCATCAGGGAGCGGTATGCCACGATCCTCCCGTTGTCTTTCGTTGTAGTGTGGAGGGACACCCACAGCTTTCCCTTAGGTCTTTCTTTGATCTTTCCTTTCCAGGTCCCTCGGGAAGTCCTCCTTGGTCTATGTATGGGCAGAGCCAGTACGATCTAGTGAATAAATAAGAACAGGTTACTACATTTTACCACCGACTGCCTTCCCGGAAGGTTGACCGCAGTGGGACACACATGCATTGCGATAGTGTCTGGTCATTGCATCAAATGCAATAGCATCGAATGCCATACCAGCGAAATAAAAGCATTGAAAAAAAAAGCATTTAATGCTTTTTTTTAAAGGTAAAGGGTTTAGTTTAATTAAAATGGTTTTTAAAGGTTAAAAAAAGGGGGTTGGAGGGCCCCATTAAAAAAAAAAAAATTAAAACAAAATACATTCAATGCTTTTTTTTTCTCTGGTTTGGCATTCAATTCTTTGCCATTCAATGCAATGACTATAAACCATTGCGATCATTACAGTTCTTGGACGATAAAGACAAATAATCACTCACAAGACATAGATAACTATTGGTGTTACTAGAATGTTTGAGGATCCCTTTCGTAATGACAATGAAGAAAAATACTCCCTGTTAAATAATTATACCTATAAACCTACCTGTTCCATTCTTGTTCTTCTTTTTCTTGTTCCTATTCTCCAGATGTCTCCTCTCTTTGACTTTCTCTTGGCTCCTCAATCCACCACAAAGTATGTCTGGGGTGACAACTCTTTAACTGATTATTATGGACCCATTTCTCTTCTGCCAACTCTCCTTTGGGGATGCGGATTCAATAGGCGACAGGTGGAATTTTATCTACAATTTCAAAAGGACTGCACCAGCTGGGGAGAAATGTCCACTCGTTGGTCTGGTTCCTTTGGAAATAGTAAAAGTAGACCCTGTCTCCTACTTGGTATTCCTTTGTGGTTGTTTTAAAGTCATATTGAATCTTCATCCCCAATGCAGATTTTTCAAGATTCTGCTGAGCGGACGCGAAAGCATGTTGAAGGTATTTTCTTAGATTCTCAACATACTCATGAGTTGTGGAGGAGTTTATCAGGGTCTGCTCTTGTGTTCTATAGAGCAGATGCTGAGGTAGCACCATCCTTCACCCAGTCATTAGCTTAAATGGAGACATCTTGGTTGCAGAAGATGGTGTAGATCTGATGGTCCTCAGGACAAGTGGTAATAGGATGTTCCAACTTGACCCTGAATCTGCCACAAACATTTTTTAAATGCTCACACTGGTTTTATTGTACCTCTCAACTCCCCCACTAGAGGACAGCGGTATGCAATGTGAAGTTTCCTTTTTACCCCAAGTATCTCCCACATCTTTGTCATCACTTTGCTGGTGAAGTGACTACCTTGGTTTGACTCAATCCTATGGGGTAGGCCAAAACGTGAGAAGATGTGGTTGATCATCAGGGCAGCTGCTGTGTCTGCCTTGCAATTTGGTGCCGGGAGACATTCCACCCTTTTGGTAAACAAGCATGTTACTGTTAACATGTACTTGTTTCCCCTACAGGAGTAAATAACGGGCCCGATGAAATCTACTTGTAAATCTGACCAAGGCAGTGTGAAGTTGGCTGAAATTGTGCACACACAAGACACCCCTTCAAGTATCCTGCACCATGTGTGGCCAGTATGCAACCTCCCGCAAAATTTCTAGAGTAATGTGAAACCCTGATGACCGGCTGTGGCCGCATCATGACGTGACTTAGCATCAGGCTCTGGAATGAGGTAGGGACCACCCACTGGTCACAACCAGAGATGGATCTCCTATGCCAACAAACCGTCTTGGATTCAGAACATTTTGGGGCACTTCATCAACACCCTGAGCTCCTCTTTCCCAATGTAATCAGTAACCATCAGAGGAAAGTTCTCAGGGTCCTTAATGTGTTGATAACATTTCCCAATAATTGGATCCCCTTTTTGTGCCGTGATTAAATCACCATCTGAGGTCTCCTTACTCCAATGGGCAGTTGAGAGTTCATTGTGAGCATTTGTCTGGGACCTAGTGACAGCAGTGACCTGGATTTTGCACAACAGGGACTTGATCGCAAGGAGATCCCCCCGGTTGGCTCCGGTTTTGGCCAGCTGATCAGCTAGGTCATTTCAAGTTTTGTCTGGCCACTCTATTCTGGAATTACCCTAGATCATCTTCCAATAGATGGTCATTCCATTAGCGGTGACCAGATCATCAATATTTTGGATTAGCTTGCCATGTTTGAGTGGTGTGTTATTAGCACACAGCATGCCTCTGGTTTTCCAATTTACCAGGTGCTCCACGAACCCGTTCCAGACATAATCTGAATCAGTGATTATGACCAGTTCGTGGAGTTGGTGTTGGACGGCAGTGAGGATGGCCTGATGAACTGCCATCAACTTCGCCACCTGACTACTGCGGGGACCGATTTTGTACCCAGCTGAGGGTTCCGGGGTATCATTCACCAAGGCATTCCCAACGCCGACCACCAGTTCCTTTTCCCCGTTGTTGTCAACATGGTAGGAGGCCCCGTCCACATAAACTGTGGGCATTCCCTGGCCCTTGTCTTCTTCATAGACTTTGTGCGGGGAATTCAGGTATGCCTCCATGTTGTCCTGGGTTTTAAGACTTTTGTCCTTGAGACAGTTCTCTCTGGAACAATCATACAAGTCAGCCAGAACTTGCGCGAGGATACTCTTCTTGTTATGGCCATATCTGACCTCTACAGGAAAGCCTTGCATTGACAGAATCCAGGAAGTAATTCTGGAATTACTCACATTTCCGGCCTGGATTCTGTCACTTTTGAGGTATTGCAAAGGCTGGCGTGGAGTCTCCACTATGATGTGTTCCCCCTGAATGAACGGGCGGTAATTCTTCAATGCCCACACCGTTGCCAGGAGTGCCTTCTCACAATCGTTGAATTTTTCCTCCACAGAGGATAAAGTCTTACTAACATAGGAGATGACTTTATTGACCTTGTCATGCTTTTGATATAATACTGCTGTCAAGCATGTATTCAAGAACCCTGTCTCCAATGAAGAACTCCTTGTTTTTGACAGGGTAAGCTAGACAAGGTGCTTGTGAGAGGCTTCTTTTGAGTTGCTTTACTGCCTCTGCTTGTTCTGGACCCCACTCCCACTTGACACCCCCCTCAACAGATGGATCAGGGGTCTTGTGATCTCTGCGTAATCCTCTTTTTGTCAGGACATCATCCACATAGGCCAGGTTACCCCTTTCACCCAAGTCGTGCATGGCCTTATGCAGGAAGATGAATTTGTTGCTGGAGTTTATGTATCCAAAGGGAGTCTGGGTCCACGTGTACTGCTGCCCCCGAAGGTAAAGGCCAGCTTGTATTGGTCCTCCCTACTGACAGGCACAGTCCAGTACCCATTTGTCAGGTCAATGGCAGTGTATACCTTTGACCCCTTGATCGCCATGTGAACCCATTTATTGAGCTGCCGAAGATCTGCGCAGAGTCTCCATTTGCCATTTGGTTTTAAAATCCCCCGAACCAGGTTATTAAAGATGCTGTGGACTGGACGAATTATCCCACGGACTCAAGGTTTTTGACGATTTCTCTCAGGGACTCCATAGGTGCGAAAGGCAAGCGATATTGCTTCACAAATGCTGGAGTCATTCCAAGGTCCATGGGAATTGTTGTAGTATGGATCTCGGTGCAACCACAGTCATACGAGTCCACAGCAAAGAGATCTTGAAAAATCTAAGAACACCTGTTTCAACTTTTGCTTTTGTTCTGCAGTCTCACAGGCATCAGCGAGGTTGACCCGCTCTTCAACCATTTGTCTGAAGCCTGGAAAGACTTCCGGTTTTGCCATCTCAACGGCCTCCTCCAGTTGGGTAGAGAGGTCTATGGTTAGAGTATGGACCTGGACAGAGGGTTTCAGGTGGGTGAGGCAGTCATAGTGGACCTAGAATATCACCTCATCCTGCCTGATGTCACAAGTCACCTCCCCCTCCCTGTAAGGGCAGGAAGAGTACACCAGGAAATTCCCCCCTTGCCGGGTGAAGATCCTGTCTGGTGGTATGTCATTGTCGCCGTCATTGTCAAAGCAGTCATTGGGGATTGGTCCTATCAGTTCATTTCCTAGATCCATGGAAAAATGACAGTCATCAACCGCCATTCCAATAATGTTGCCTGCACCCAGAGTGATACTCCTAAGGTCACTGTTATCCATCAATATTGGAATGGTGTTGTGTTCTACATTGACTAACGGTGTAGGGTTTAACCCCAAACCCTGCTGCTGGAGATGGGCATTGTGGTGTACATATGCGTCATAATTTGTCAGTTTCTGTCCTCTTTTAATTTTTAATTCAAGTGGGAATTGTCAGGTCCGTCCTGGGATGGTGACCTCCTCTCCAATTTGAACCTCGACTGCCTATGGCAGCAATTGGGCTGACCGAAATGCTTTTTCTGAATCATCAAAGTCCATCGGATTGCCCTCTAGTTCGGACCAGGCTTTGTAATTTATCAGGTCCAAATTAATTGAAAACTGATTGAGAATGTCACTGCCTAAAAAGAATGCAGCAGGGACATCTCGCACAACCCAACAATTATGTTCTATGCTTTTGTTACCTATAGAAATTTTGAGCAGACACCTGTTAGGCAGGAGATGTTTGGAATTGGGAGTTTCCAGGCCCATTTCCCACTTATTGAACAACTTAAATGTGGGAATGGCTGGATCTTTTGGGAGCTTTCTGAACATGGCTTCGCTGATGAAGCTCTTTCCGTTGTTCACGCACACTCGGGCGAGAACATTCTCCTTCCCCTCATTTAACTGAATAGGGAGGAACAACTGTTCTCTAATTTTCTGAATGTCAGCTACACTTTGAGCTGGTTTCTCATCACTTTTGACTACAGGTTGTGATTTTCAAATTGTGAATTAGTATAAAATTTCAAAGTATTAGAAGGTTGATTTTCAGGAATGGAGAGGAGTGCCCATCACCAGTTTGTTGTCCTACAGCAATTACTTTCATGTCAGGTATTTGATTATTCTGGAAATAAAACTCAATATGATCAGATTTTTGTTCAACCATGTGGCATGTGCCATTTAAACTAACATGGTCAACACTCTGTTTTAATTTTATTGGCCTCTTAGTCTGAGTACAGAGTACTTTGCAGAGTACCTTATTCACACAGTCTATTAGGGGAGACAACTTGTTAAGGATGTCATTCCCTAGTAGACAGTGTGTTCCCTCTGGAGTCACGACTATGATAGTGTGTTTCACCTTGTGTCGCCCCATTTTTATTTCCAAATCCGCAGTCCCCTCGACAGGAATTTCATTTGTCCAGGAAGAGGGGTGAGAGGGATCTGGTGTCTCTCCCACCTTCCTGAATTTAGCAGCTCAAAAACCCTTTTTGACAGAAGAGTGGCTTGGGATCCTGTGTCCACCAGTGCTGAAATTGTACATTGCCCTTGCACTTGAACGGGGGCATACAATCTCCCCTCCTTTTCCTCAAGTGGGCAAAGTTAATGGGCATTTTGGGTAAGCTGGGTGGTCAATTTCTTTATTTTAGACTCCGACACGGTGGTGTTTTGGACAATTTTCTGTGCCAGAGTCTGGGAATCTGTCAAAAGAATTGACATCCTGAACTAGATGGGATTTCGTAATCCCCTTTTTCCCATCGCTCTGTGCTGCCCCCTTTTACCTGAGGCAGTCACCAGTTTTTGGGGAGGATCCCTCCTTCACTATTTCTTTCTCAGAATTGAAATTCTGGGGTTCATGGATGGGTGGCTTTGAATCAGTACCCACACCCACCCAGTCTTCATTCGGATCTCTTGGGACCCATTTTTCTTTGGGAGGAATTCCCTTGTCCATGAAGGAGAAGATTGTTTTCCCAGAATCCTCTAAGGATTCTTCCCCTTCAAATTGGAGGACACTAACTTCATCCCCGAAATGGGCCTTTTTGAGGTCCTTATTTCTCCTACCCACCCTCTGTTCCCTGGGTTGCAGATTTCCGGGGACAGGAGATTTTAGTTCTGGTTCCGGGGTGTACAGGGGCTTTTCACGGGTGAGGAAGGAAGCTTCCTATAGGGCTTTACACCCCCTCTTATCCCCGTGCCTCCTCTTTGGGAACCAGTGAATTATCAGGGTTCTCTCCCCGTCATTGTTCTGCAGGGCCAGACCCTGGGTTTGCGGGGTTCTGAGCCGCAATGTTTATCTGAGGGTTCTGCTGAGCCCTCAACATGTGACCCAAATCCTGTGTGAGGTTCTGGACTTGGCGCTCCAGTTGGGACACCTATTCTGGCTGGTACAGGGGTCTTTGTTCGTACCTAGGGGGTTCACGGGAAGGGTAACTATCCCTTCTCCCGGAGTACCTTGGGTACTGGGGATTTTGGTAACCCTCTAACCTTGGCCTCCCCATCCCAGATTGGGTTGTGTGGGCTCCTGAAACCAGGGAAAGAAAGGAGGGTTGTCCTGTAGGTCGGGGTTTTGAGGATCCCGGGGAAAGAAACTTAACCCCGGATTCGTGGGGTTACTGCCCTCCTGAGGGAAGTTAGGAGGGAAGTTTCCTGGAGCAGCACTTACCCGGTTGGATCCCCTCCCTTGGGCTGGGGGAATCCATACATACCCCAAGGTAGGTCGGTTGCCCTTGTATCTGGAATTTACATAATCAGGAGAGTTAGGGGTCCCATTGGTGGGATTACCTCCCTGACAGTCCCCTGTTGCTGATTGGCCCGAAGGCCTTCTTGGCACTGATTTTGCTGGTTTTGGGTAGGTACATTGTTAGGCCCCTCCCCCATTTCTAGGTCTAAAATGGGGGCAACCTTCACCTCCACCACCTTAGCAGCAGCGTTGGTTGGTTTGGGGTTTTTTATCTGGTTTTTATTTTCTGCAGGTTTTTGGACTTCATAAATGCAGGTAGCCTGCTCTATTACCCAGTCCAGAGATCTTTTATCATGGAAATCCCTCACCAGCTGGGTCATGATATATTTTGGGAGCTCATGAAAGTAGGTAGTTATAAACTCTCTGCTATCCATGCGCACCCTCCTAGTGGTTTGTGCAAAGGCACGTTTTAGTTCCTGCACAAATTCTCGTGGGGCCTGATCTTCCCCGCATTGTAAATTGTAGGCCGCTTTGCGAGCCTCTTGGGGGTTTATGTGGGCGGAAAAGTGTTTCAAGATGGTCGCCCTGTAGGTGGACCATCTTGAATGGTTTTGGTCTTCCAGTCCAGCAACAAAGATGGAGTACTCCAGATAGGATAGAACATCCATTTAGAATACTTTATGCAGTTCTGGTTGTCTTTACAATGAAAAGTGTCCATCATTTGTTCATAGAGTTCCAAATGTTCCCAAACTGAATATTTTGCGTTTTTGTGGTACAGTGTTATGAAATTCCTAATGGCCTTGATCTGCCTAATGGGGTCTTTCACCAGAACTCTCTTTAGTTTATTTTCCTTCTTTTGCCGCTTAACCTGAGTCCACTCGCCCTCAGACTCAGAGGCGCTACTGTTGCAGGACCCCTCCTGATCTTCTAGCCGCTTCCTAATTCTGTGAGCTTGCGAGGGGCTAGCAGAATGGTGGGGCCTAGTTTCTTCTCCCCTGTGGCGCACAGGAGAGTAGTCTTCTGACTCTTCCCCACTTCCAGGGTTGGCAGAAGAACCCCCCACCCCACTGCCCTGATTGGGTGGAGGTCTTCAGAATGCTCTTTTGGGCCTTATTTCATTCTGTCTTTCTACAAATTGAAGCAACTGGTCCCTTTGAAGGTAGTATTTCTGCAGATCTTATTCCCTGACTTTCTCCTCATAGGAGACTTCCTTGTCAGAGACATCAGCCTTAATAATTTTGTATTTAAACAGGGACACCCGTCCATCCATTTCTGGGGGGCGCTGGCCTGTCAGATCCATCATACTAGTACTATATAATTCTGCCGGCCTCATGGTTTCTGGCTCATGGGAACCAGTAGACATGAAGTCAGCAGTGTTCAAAGTATTAAATGGGCTTGAGTCCCTTAGTACAGAGTTCATCATACTATGATCAGGGGTTGCCCTGTCCCTCTCTACCTGTTCGGGGTTCCTCCAGTTTGGATTAAATATAGCACCCTCTTTCTCCAACCTCGCTAGTTTCTCCTTCTCAGCCCCTACCTCTTGATAATAGGCAAAGATCTGAGACTTTTGCTCAGCTATCAAGGCTTTACAGGCCTCTATGACCCGCTCTTGAGCTGCCACCTGCTGGTGGAGCTCCTCTTTCTCCTCACAGAGTGCCTCATTGTCTCTTTGCGCTGCCTGTATGGTTTGGGAACAATAAGACAGTTTCTGTTGCAGGAGGTAAACCTCCTTTTTTCTGCACATTTAGAGCCTCTATGGCATGCTCAGGTCCATTCGTCTCCTATGTCCCATTAATTTATCACATTCTTCTTTTATGCCAGTCAGTACATGAAGGTCTGACTCCCTTCTCTCCAGATTGGTTTTTAAACTACACTTTTCCTGGTATAGGGCCTCTTTCTCCTGTCACCGAGCACCCAGGTGGTCACTTTTTTGAGTTATGGCGCATAATTTCTGGTGGTGTTCATCAAATTCTGATTGAGAGTGGTGGTCTCTCATAATTAATTTATTATTTTCCTCTTCCAGATTTTGTATCTGATTTTGTAACATGGTTATTTGTTCTGAACAGGTTCTGTTATATTTTAGTTGTTTTAATTTCAGTTGATCCTCTTCCAAAGAGTCAACCTTTTCTTGACACTCTACTTTTAATGCATCTAAATGGGCCTCTTGGTCTACATTGTTTTGCTGTTGGAGAGCCAAGTCCTCTTAAATGTTTGACGTAGTTCTCAACTTGGATCTCAGAATCTTGGCTCTTTTTCAATTTTTCTTCCACTAGTTTTAGCTCAGTCTGAATTTGAGTCAAGAATTCAGATTGATTTTGCGCCAGATTTCTATTTTCCTCAAATTGTGCATGCATCACCCCCATGTGGAGATACGCATAGGCTGTGATTCGGCCCATTTTAATCTGCTCTTCTTTTAGATTTGGAGTCATGTAGAACTCACATAAGGCTTGATGTAACAGGCTACCATCCTATCACACATCTGTGTCCATGGCGGTGACCTGTTGCATCATCTCTCCTAGCCAGACTTCCTCATCTTGTAGCTGCCATTCTCCCTTGACACATAATTTGTGCAGAAGGTGTGCCTTAGCCATCTTGATCTCTACTGTGGTCATTTTGGAAAGTGTTTTTTCTTTATTACTTTATTTATGTAAGGGTAATCTGTATTCTGTTGCTTTTTGTCTAGTTTGGGGTTGATTTAGCTTTAATTTTACACACAGGCCTGATACTTAGGATTTTTGTTTTGGGGAGGCGCTTCTACTGCATAACAGTGTTCCAACCACACAAAGGATCACTACCTTGAAGGTTAGCCTGCTGTGTTAAGCTGTCACGGGTGAATAAACAATCCCAAATCCCAAACGAGCCACCAATTTGTGAAGGATTCCAATCGGGCGCCACCAGGGCCCTTGGTCTTAGCCTAGGATGTAGCGCTCAATGAGAATACTTTTTCATTATTTTCTACTAATTCGAATTGAGCCGATACCCAACCCGTCTCACACCCCCTTTTACAAATACCACGGGTAACAATGGACCATGAACCAGGCCGGTGGGTGGTAACACAATATTTATTTTAAATTCAAAGACAATCACACCATTTTTATATTGGGCAGCAATCACCAATGGGGTGATAACTACAATGAAATCCACTGAAATATACTTGGGTAACCTTCCACAAGAACATATCCAAATCACAAATGAATAGGCACACTATTTCTATTTGGGTAGATAGCACCCAAGTTAAGGTTTCCCCCTGCAATTTTCCCTCTAACCCCAATCAAATTCTGAGTGGGTAGGAAGAAGTATCAGGGAGTCAGTGATATGAGGCAACAAACAGAATTAAAATCCGACCTTACCTCATAAAATAAGAGGCAGATTTTAAAGCCCTTTGCAATTGCATAAAATGAAACTTGGATTTTGACAAATAATTAATTATATGTGTTGTTAAATAATGAAGTACATATGTTTTAACCCAGTATCAGGGATGTAATATCACTATATTAGTAACTATAAAGCAATGTATCACAAAAGGCATACAGTTCAAAAGCAACTTGAAAGTGAGAACACAGTGCAGTCAAATCACATGTGGAAAAGTTGCAATTTACCCTTTTTTCAGCTTTAAATGTCAAATCTTTTTTTTTTAAAACAGGTGAAATACACTGAATCGGAATACAGTGTTTAGGCTGGGGAATAGACACACCTCACAAGGATAATATAGAAGTAAAAGAATGACTCTAGCTAAAGAATTGGTTCAGATTTTCAAGGTGAAAGATATTCGGTTTTGATGAAATAAAGCAGTTAACATGAGAAAATCGGTTTGGAAAGAAAAAGGACAAGTTTCACTTACACTAGATTTAATTGCTAGAACAGAGGAACGCCACCCGTGAATGTAAATGTTCCACTGCAGTTGTAACCCTTCACGCAGTGTACGCCTTTTCTTTAGGGAAAATTAATTCATTTGATCAAAATATTGCTAAGGAGTTAGAAGATGGGGTGAATGAAAGACTGGCGCTAACACTAGGAAATCAAGGACAAGATGCACAGAGAATTAGAACAGTTTTAGACAAGTTATCAAGGAAAAGATAGGATTACTTAGAGAGTAGAACAAAGACAAAGTATCAAGATGGAGTGGACTATGTGTGGCTATGGGATGGGGAAATACAATCCGCACTTGAGTTTGGGATTTGGGACAGCCAACCAGGTTCTGGACTCAAAGGGCTCTGATCACAGGATGGCGGCTCTCCTAACAGCAAGCAGCTGGGCAAGTCTGGTCACTGGATGGCAAGGGTACAGCGGGCATGCAGGTAGTGGGCAGAAATCTGGCCTGGTCACAGGATGCTCCCCAAAAAAGATTACCCCAGCTTTTCCCCTTTGTTATTGGGTTTTTAGTGGGGTTTCTGGATCAATGACCTTGCTGGGATAGGGTCAGCTGTGCTTTGGCCTGGCAGTATAGTCTGGAATCTTGGAAAGGTCGATCTGGAAGGTCTGGATACGCAGACGCTGGAAAGTCAGGAGAGAGTTTCTGTCCCAGGGAGCTCCCACCCATTATATAACAGTGGGTGACATCCCCAGGTCTATCGTTGGGCAGAACTAAGCTAGACCTACCCCCAAGAACCGGATAGGTCAGCCCATGGTGGTCGCCTCCTCCTGGAGGGAACTCAGTTTAGGGGGTTGTGTTTTATGACTGAGGTGAAAAGCCATCCCACATTCCTTTTTGCCAAAAATCCATCTTAACATAAATCACACATTTATACAGAGGCAGCATTTTTGCAAATTACATAAACAGATTACATATTTCACGCAGAGCATGGCAGTCCAACTCTCCAGTTTGTAGGACTTTGTTTCGTCCGTCTAATAGTTTTTCATCATTTTCAATTAAATTATTTCACCTAAAATTCTATAACTTTACACGTGTATGGATTATCATAAGGCATGGGAATATTACATTTCAAAGTTGCATCATGTACACTTTCCTCAGAATACCCAATTTGCTGCCATTTCTGTCCCCAATATGCCAGTGAAGGCTACCACGTCTTAAATTAAAGCCACCAAAATTGCTTATGGATTGCGAAACTTTCACATTACTGCGTTGTCCAATTTGGAGATAAAAAGTCTTGAAATGTATTAATAAAATAGCCTTTTTGCCAAATGGTCAGCATTGTCTTCCAAATAAGGGCATAGCTTAAAAGGTTAACTCCCGGGAGTTGGCTTTGAAGCTCCCCAGTAGAAGTTAGCGGGGGGTGATTTTCAAAAAGTTGCACGTATGTGTCCCAGAATCTATTGTCTGGAGCGCAGACAAAAGTCTGACGAGCGTTTGATATGCTGCCTCCTGGTCCATTCAAAATTTGAAAGGGCATAATTAACATGTAGGCGTCCCAGAAATCCATTCTGACTTCTCTTGGGGGTAGGGCACTCCTGTTGTCAGCACCCAAATGTCTCTTGAGCCATTGCAGAAAACCCGTTTGGGCTGATTTCCCAGTACAGCCAAAACATTTATTTCTTTATTTTATTTGATTTTGTTTTGAATCAGAAGCAAGCCCATTGAATAAAACATCCCACATATGTTTCCCAGCAAAACCCCCTTTACATTGCTAGACCAAGACAGGGCCTTATTACATTGCACTTTTAAAACAGGTATTTTTCCTTATTTGCAAAAGCTCATTTTAACACGTGGTGAAGTCTGCTGGTGTGTCCCTTTCAAAAGGTTTTCTCTTCCATCTGACTTCCCAACATTATTTTGCAGCCCTAGTCAGTTTCTCTTATACATCAATCTGTTCTGGACACAGTTCCACTGAAATGGACATATGCCCTTGGAGCTAGGGTTTCTTTTAAAGCATTGATTTTTGACATTTTGTAGCCCAAAAGTCAAGCGTTTTTCCGTGCGGCTGAAAGTAAAGCTTCCGTTGATTTCCCAGATCTGGTGTGACACAGCCTGTCATTCAGGGATAGTGTTCTCTTCTGCTGGACCACAATCTGAATATGGATGGGCATGGCAGGGCCTCACTGATAAAAGCAGTGTGATGTTGAACAGAGGAAGAGTGTCAGGGCAGCATCCTTTTTAATGTAAAATATTCTCTTTTCAATGGGAAACTTTGGGCTAGCAGCAAAGCAGCGCTGCTTTTCACTTCGCTTCTTTAGTACACACAAGAACACACCCTGGCAGCCTTTCTCAGTGTGCTCCTTGTTCCAACTTGCCCAATAGGTGCTTGGCAAGAAAGTGCAGCCATCATTTTGTAGCGGCAAAACACAGTTTTGATTCGGGGCAATGGTGCTCCAAGGAGCCAGCACAGCCATTTTGCGGTTAACTGCTAAAGTTCAGCTTGGTTAGGGATGGACATTCTGCTGAGTGGGTGACTGTATCCCACAAATCGGTGTTCAAAACAGTAGCTACATTGAACTTTGTAGACACAAGCCCACACTCTACCCTGTTATGCCTATGCAGGTACTGTAAATAAATAAGACCTACAGATGAGTCCGATGGTATATTTTGGCTCACTTCTGGACCCATCTGTTATCACAGAATACAATTTATATCAACATTTTCAACTTGGTGGGAGTTGTGGGTTTGCCGAGGCCTTAGGGCATTCCTCCCAACAAGGTCACCCAAAAATAGTGCAGTTTTAAAGCACTTCTCTAGAATTTTGTTTTCAAATCAGGGTACTTTTAAAGAACAGGGGCTTAAAGGCATGGTCTAGTAAAAAATGTTATTGTCCCTACGGTCGGCCATGTTTTTTTAAGCCTAAGTGGCTCGATTTTAGAAAACTTTCCTATGGACCTTACCCGAGTTTTCATCCATTAAACGCACGCGAAAACAAGCACCAGGGAGCTGCCATTTTCTGATAATCCTATCTTTTCCCCCATCGCCCTGGCTGACCTGCTTTTGCGGCACTAAATCAATTCCCCCGCCCCTGAGCCTGTAATCAGCAGACTCGCACCGCCCATTTCCCAACGCCAAAGCACGTCTCGTGTCAACATTCGCTGCGCTTCAGCTAATGACGTGTTGCCATGGAAATGGCAGGACGCCTCTTTCCTCCATAAGTATAAACAGACTGTTTCACAACACACAGCAGCAGATTTTCGATTCCATTCCTCTCTGTGTTACTTTGAGTATTCTGTGACTCGGTTCAGTGCTCTGGTCAGCTACCTCCGCCGCTTGTAGCCCGTGTGAACACCTGTACCATCTCGGTAAATTATTTTACTCGGTTTACCCCACAATGGCTACAATAATGCCCTACATGTACGAGCCCGAGTATACCGAGGAGGAACTACTGGAAAGGGAAGCACGCGAAAACGATGGGGATTCGGACAGCAGTTGGCAGCACGAATCAACAGAGCCTTGGCCTAGTCGAATGGACGGCGTCTCCACCTGGTGCACATGCAATCGGTGCGAGCTAATGCCAACTGAGGACGAGAACTGCTGCTGCCGAGAAAACTCGGGATGCCTGGCCTACATTTCGGAAGGCGAGCCACGACCGCAATGCATCACCGAGCTGCCAGACTTCAGGGCAGCCTGCCTCACACGGGCCGTGTTGAGAATAATGATGGTGTTCGTCCTCGTAATCCGAGTAACGAGTAAGTATACTCTGCTTGTCATGCCACTCCTATTTCATGTTCTTCTACTATATCCAAAATTACATCTACATATCATTGGAACGCATGTAAGTCGTTCAATAGTGTGCATTGTCCAGATAGCATTTGTCCGTGCAGAATGCCATTAGTTACAAGAATTGTCATTGACAACAAACGTTTATTAAACTTATCTTGGTCATTTAAAAACAGTTTGTTTCATTCCTTTTCACAGGTGGTACAGGCTGGTGGCCTATCGTTCCTTTACATGGTGGCTTCACGGGAGGCTTGGACACCGCGTTCGAAGAGTGATACCCGCCTGTGCCGTTCGTGCCATTAGAGAAACGTTCCCGAGTGACAGCGGTCAGTACAGGGGATTTTCTCTCGCTGTGCTGCAACCTGACCTGTATAATCTTTAAAGTCTTGTATTTTTGTGTCATGAAAATAAGATACAAAATAAAACACCACATATATTTTAACAATGTTTGTTTAGATTTTTTAAATGAATCAAGTGTGTCTCCATTCAAGGATGGACGTCAGACATCTGTGCTCCGAATGGGTGAAGGTCTGGTCACCGTGAAGCAGGGTGGTCACTATCTATCTAAGCTAACATAACATATTCTCGATAATGCATGCACTAAATAACACTTGTTCAAAGTCTTTCAGTAGGTTATGTCTCTATAAAAGTCACACATATATCTATACTAACAATTACCATTGGATTATACAGGCCTTAGGGTCTTGACCACTATAATACACCGGTTGAAGTGTGGGTCTGTGCTCACAAGAATCTCTGGTATGTGGCATTTGTTATTGATAAGCAACGATATACTATCATTGATATAAAGGCGATATACTATATATTGATATAAAGGCGGTTCGCGCCAGTGGATGAGCGCTGGCATGGGGGGCTGTCAGGGGCGCGAAAGGCCAAGGTGCCAAACTACATGTACACTTCAAAAGGTGTCCCACGCCAAGGGGCCATCGGTCACATGGCCTCCTCAGACCCTGTGTCTCCAGCCAGGCCTCCGCTTGAAGCAGGCCGCCCTCCTGCAATCCACATAAGTGTGTCTCCATTCAACAGTCTTCCTGTGCCTTATCTGCACGCCCCAGGGCCAGCCATCCCACCCCCCTGTATCAAAGGCGGTTCGCGCCGGTGGATGCGCGCTGGCATGGGGGGCTGTCAGGGGCGCGAAAGGCCAAGGTGCCAAACTACATGTACACTTCAAAAGGTGTCCCACGCCAAGGGGCCATCGGTCACATGGCCTCCTCAGACCCCGTGTCTCCAGCCAGGCCTCCCCTTGAAGCAGGCCGCCCCCCTAATACCACGACATACATACATCATTCATTCACAAACACACCCCAGTTTCTAATACTTTAAAAACCACTCAATATTTCTCATGAGAACATCTTTGTGCTTTGCAAGTCAACTCCTGAACGTGCTACCTGGGAACCACTGAGATCTATGCTAATCTGCTCGTCGTCGTGCTATCCGTGAACTTCTGTGACCGCTTCGAGCATACCCATCAGCGCGCTACCTGTGGCCATCCACCTATTCTCCCGCAACATACTGCTCTGCTTGCTGAATCCAACTGTTTGTTGGTCAAGGTAAGGCCATGTATCCTGGTCATATTTCGCAGATTTTTAAATTTCTATCTATTTGCGAGTAGAGTACCCAATAGTGCTATGTTCATTGGTCTCATTGCTATTGACTTGAATTTCCATTGCTATGCTATCAATAGATCTATTTATTTTCATCTGTGTCAATTGTCATCGAATTGCATCCTTCAGGGGTCCAGTCTATGATGTAAGCATGTTTCCTTCTCGTGCAATACAGAACATCCAAGGGATGAGTCACATGTTCAGTTTTTAGTCACATCATTTATACATTTCTGCAACTTATGCAAATACTAAGCCGCACATAATGAACTGGTATAGTTCCTGCGACCAAAACAAACCTTGCATTGATCATTGTATGATTCATTTACTTTTGTATCAAATCTTTATTCTTGAAGATTGTATAATAATGTCGATATTTACTTTTCAGATTTATCAACAATGCCTGCCTGTTCGATTAGCGGTTGCCCTTCGAAGACCCATGCGAAATCTGAAAGCACTACAATGCATGTATTCCCGAAAACTGTTGATCGAATAAGAGAATGGGTCAGACATTGCGGATATCCACTGGATGAGCTGGAAAGTAGAATCCAACAAGTCTTACAGGACAAGAGGGGTGATCGATACCGCATCTGCAGCCGGCACTTTTCCTTGGACATGTACACAACATCTTGGGTAACAAAGAAGAATAAACAGCGAACGACACGGAAATTGCTCAAACGCTATTCCCACTCTATTCGTCCACATTCCGCCAACGGTGAGTCAAGTGTCCGGATTTAGCTTTAGGCCTTGTGATAGTGTGTAGGTATCCAAACGGATTAATTGATATTGTAGGTGTTCTATCCCTTGTAATAATTTCGATATTGATATGATTGTATAGTTTTTTGAATAATGACATTTACCAATATATTCTTTTTCGATTTCATAACCTACAAACGCAATGTATATATATGGGAACAGCGAACTGTGCTGTGTTGAGCATTTTACAAGTATTCTGTCGCCTTACTTGGCTATTTTTAATATTGGCATTTCATTATCAATCATTAATTTACCTTTACAACTTCTTGACTATCCCTTGAATCTGAAGCAAGAACATTCTACATCCTTGACGTGGTCGCAGTTATCAACCACTTCTAGCGCGTATCAGGTAATCTTACTAGGCTAATCCGCTACAGACCTGTTTTATGCATGTCAAGTAATATTTTTATTTTATCGTGTAATCATTTTACCGAATGTTTGGTTAGTGCTTTCCAATTGATATACACCTTAGTTATCGTCCACTGGTGTTTGTTTTCGGTTATAATTAGTGTTATCCATACTAATGCAAGTACTGTCTTTCAGGGAGATGCTTAAGCGTCCACCACATCTACAACATTTCTAGATGTTCTTCAACAGCAGGAGATATGGATACTGACAGCTCCATGGAGCGTCATCATCAGAGCTGGAATTCTTGTCGTTTGATTGTTCTACACAATGTTTCATTCGTGGTGAGCCGTTGATATGTACCTGTGCTGTCGACCCCAGGTGTGTGTTATGTTTTCACTATTGTAATCCTCACTAATCCAAGTACTATGTTTCAGGCAGTTGATGGAGTGTCAACCCCTGCACTTGATGCAGAGCCTGACATTCAAGTAATTCCAGGGGAAGTGGAATTGGGACCATGCGTATACGAATCGGCGCAACAGCTTTCGGAAGTGCGCACTACATTTGCAACATCCATAGATATTCTTCAGCAACACGAGGTATGGATAATGACAGCTCCATCATGCGTGATCATATAACGTGATTCCATTTGCTATACTTTCTTCCCTATTAACGCAAGTGCTGTGTTTCAGGGAGACGACGAAGCTTCCACTACAATCACAACATCCAATTTAGATGATGCAGATGTAAATAAATCGGAGAAATAAGTCGATGAAATGTGATCATATTTAGATTTTCCTTGATTCTTTTGGACAATGCATCATTGGCGGTTATCTCTTTATATGTACCTGTGCGTTCGACCCCAAGTGTGTGTTATGTTTCCAATATTGAAAACCATACTAATCCAAGTACTGTGTTTCAGGGAGACGACGGAGCTTCCACCACAATCACAACATCTCATTTAGATGATGCAGATGTAAAGGAATCGTTGAAATAAGTCGATGAAATGTGATCATATTTGGATTTTTCTTGATTCTTTTGGACAATGCATCATTTGTGGTTATCTCTTTATATGTATCTGTGCCGTCGACCCCAAGTGTGTGTTGTGTTTCCAATATTGAAAAGCATACTAATGCAAGTACTGTGTTTCAGGGAGATGCGGATGCCTCCTCTCCAATACAACCATTCATGGCAGTCCATGCAGAGCCAGAGGTATGGATACTGACAGTTCCATCGAAATAGATCATCACTGGTCGAATACTTGTTGTTTCACTGTTGCACACAATGTTTAAATCGTGTTTGGCTATTGAGATGTACCTGTGTGTTCGTCCTCACGTGTGTTTTATGCTAACAATATTTTGATACATAGTAATGAAAATACTATGTTTCAGGTAGACGATGGAGCCTCATTCCGTGCTGTCTATGCGGATACAGAAAATATAGTCGTTGCAGCGCAAGAGAAAGGGAGGACATGCGGAAACGAATCGGAGCTACAGCGTGCAGATGTTGAAGGTCGATTCAAAAAAGTTGCAAAGAAAAAACAACAAAAAAGGTTAGTTACAAACAGTTCATAACTTTAAAAAAAATGTTTGTGCTGGGGACTATTTTATGTTTTTTTCCAGTCAATTCTACTACACTCCATCTTGTGTTTAAACTGAACATCCCTTTTCCAATCTCTCCTCCAGTTACCCGTGGGTGTCAGAACTATACACACACAGACAGTGAAGCGAATGAGAGATGTGGCTTGCCAGACCGTGTACACTATGGAGCAACTATTAATTGAGGCGAGGCGTGTTCAGGCTCGAGATGCTCATGTCCAATGGCCAGAACATGAATTAACTGTGTTTGGAGACTACAGCAAAGTTGCATTGGACCATAGCTACAGTGCGACTGCACCACCACAAGAAGATTTTATTGAATGTATTGAAGATAGCTCTGAAGTAGTTGCAGATCAATTTACACAATCTACACCCGCCAAAAATTTGCCACCAAAAAACCTGTCCACATTGTTGTGTTCTCCCATCAATGTTGAAGTAATAGATGTCGAAATGACAGAGAATGAACCAGCCGCAGCATCCATAGACGCATCAGAACTTGATATCAGCGATATTACTTTCCAATGTGTTGAAATCTCCACAACGTCACAGGCCGAAACAACGTTGACGCAGGATGACAGTCTAATGAAAGAGAGCAAATACATTGTATTCAACAGTTGTTTTATGGAAATTATAAGTATGCTGAAATGTGTGCATTCCATTAGAGGGAAAGTATGTGGGAAGCCATTGATTAATGTGACTCGTCAAATAAAAGGCAGTAACGACAAAATTAATGCCGCCTGTAGATTAAATCATAGGTTCTCATGGTCTGCACAACCGATGCTGGGGAAACTGCCAGCAGGCAATCTACTGTGTGCAGCTGCATCACTTTTTAGTGGCTCCAGTTTTAGAAAGTTAGAGGCTTTCTTTCAGTTTGTGGCACTCCATTTCATTTCTAAAGCGATGTACTACATATACCAACGTGATTATCTGTTTCCGCCCATTAGAGATGCTTGGAAAATTGAACAATTGTCTCTAGCAAGTACATTCGAAGGCAAACGATTCAGGCTAGCCGGCGATGGACAGTGCGACAGCCCTGGATTTTCTGCCAAGTACTGCACCTACCACTTTCAGGACATGGATAGTAAGAAAATTGTGAGTTCGGTGGTCGTGCAGGTAACACAATGTACATCGTCAGTGGCCATGGAGAAACTAGGATTTATAAAATCAGTGGAATATCTACAATCAAGGGGAATGCACATCGACCTCATAGCCACGGATAGACACGTTTCAATTGCCAAGACAATGATAGAGCACTTCCCACATATTAAACATCAATTTGACGTATGGCATCTTGCTAAATCAATCAATAAGAAAATCTCGGCTGCAGGGAAAAAAAAAGGTTTTGAAAGTATTTTGCAGTGGTCACATTCTATCACCAACCATCTTTGGTGGAGCTCAAAAACTTGTGAGGGGTCAGTGGAAATACTACTTGAAAAATGGCGGTCCCTGATGCACCACTGTACCAACGTTCACCGCTGGACAGCAAATGAACATTTCCACCAATGTGAAAATGGCCCTTTGTCCCCAGAGGAGGCACGGAAGAAGAAGTGGTTGATTCCATCTTCACCGACACACAAAGCCATTGAGAAGATTGTTTTCGACAAAACTCTATCAAGAGATTTGAGAGGACTGACAGAATTCTGTCACACAGGAGATTTGGAGGTGTTCCACAATATGTGCCTAAAGTACAGGCCAAAGCGCTTGCATTTTAGCTTTCGGGGCATGAAACATCGCACTCTACTAGCGGTCTTGGCCCATAACAGCAATGTTGGACGTGAACAATCTAGGACTAGGGGTAAAGTAAGGATGCCTCGCTACACTAAGGTGTTTTCAAAACGAAGTAAGCAATGGGTGATCAAACCAGTCTATGATGAAATGCAGTTCGACTTTGTGAAAGGCCTTATTGTTGCTGTGTTAGAGAAGCACAGATATGGAATTTTGGACGTTTCTGTGCAGAGCGTGATCCATTGCCACCGAACATTGCGACTGTGCTATGCCCACCCGAAGCACAGCTGATTGTGAAGTACAAATCCCGGTTTAAATAATTGCAATACGATTGTCTTTTTGTAAATAAATGTTATTGTACAGTGTACCTGTAAACCTAACCCCTACCTTCACCATCATGGGTGGCGAACAAGCTGGGTGGCGAACAAGCTGGGTGTCATCTTTGAATTCTCTCTATTCACCTCACATATGTGTATGTATATATTTTTCTCATGTCTCATCTCATGTAAATGTAAATGCTGCGCACTGTTAACGGAGGGGAGGCTTGCGTATTGCAAATAATAAAACAAACAAACAAACAATACATCTCACTTTTAACTCAACTCCTGTGGTACTTTATACTTTCCCTGACCTTCTGCAAAAAAATTAAATGTCTCAATTTGGGCTGCAAAGCTCGCAGACAACGGGGACAAAATTGGGGCACTTAGAACGCGCCAGCCAAGCGGGCCGTGGCATTTGGGAGAGAAGCCAGTTCGCATTTGCACATTGAGGCGCACTACATAGACGGATTCTAAACTTCAAGTTCTCACAGAGGCCTATACTACGTGATGTTGCAAATAAAGAATGCGAAGGACAGCGGCCAGATGAGGCCCACAAGTCGCATTGGAAGTATAAGGGTCTATTGGTTTTTGACCTTGAGACAGGGACCATGCCGAAAGAACTACATTTGAAGGGAGTGCGCAATAACGTAAGAGACGATAAGGCAGAAAATTCAGAAAGTAGACCGAGTTTCATTTTAGTTCAGTATACAAAAAATTGTTGTCAAGAGCACGGTCCGTTTTACAGACTGCATTACGAAGAGACACAATGGAAATTTCAAATATAATGTAAGTAAATCTTTACACGCTTTTATACCGGAATGAAGATTTAATGAATGGATGCATGAATAAATGAATGAATGAATGAATGAAGAGCTAGGAAAAGCAAGTAAAACGTGTTCGTAGTGGGCACATGGGCATGCAGGTCCACTGGTCTCACCGATCTGGGTCCTTGGCCCAGCCACTTTTCCCTGCACTGCCTACTTGCACTACGGGACTGTCTCTGTATCCTTCAGCCCCTTCTCCCGGCATTTACCTTGCACTTGCCACCAGCTGGCCCTATTATTTAATTTGTATTCAACTAACCATGTACAGCCCTTCCCCATGCGCGATCAGAAAGACACCTGGCCTAGTAGGATCGTTGTCTGTCTGCCCTTGTTCCCCACCTGCCTCATCACACCTAGAAACACTTGAGTATAGGCGCGTTACAAATGCCATATCATATCATTCCTCAGGCATGTAGACTAACTGTCATTTATCATTGTGTGTTTGCCTCAATTTATCTTGTTACTTTTCGCATTGATTTTAGAGACGAACATACTCCATTGAACTATCCTTGCAAGCAAATAGTTTCTGATCGGCCGTAATAAATAAAATGAGTAATATTAATGAAGTTCGGCTAGCAAGACTAATTATATTTTTTTTGTTTTCATAACAGGTATTTGATCCCATTCTGCCACTGCCATCTGTTTGAGACACCGGCGGATGGATTCTTCAGCAGACACCTGTAGCTTCGTGTCAACAACTGGAGCACGATCACCATATTATGGGACGATCGCCAAGGGCCCACATGCCCTTACGCTGTACTAGTGGCTAGAAGCAACATATCAACCTTTAGGCTGGACTAGTGCCTAGTTGATGGAACAGCCTTGCGGTTCACCGTGCTTCCAAAGTGATTCTTTTTACGAAAATGAACACCCTGTGTACCATAAAGGAACAGCACGTGACTCAAGATGAAACAGAACAGTTATTGCGGATACAGATAAAAGAAAATAAATGGCTTTCGGAGTTCATATGGCAATTGCTGAATATTCTCTAAACATTGAATGTCAAATAAATGTACTTTACCAAATGTACCGTGTTGCTGTTTCATTTTAAAGTACAGTTTCATATTCCGAATTGTGGCGCGCTGTGTTGTGAGTTGATCTGTGTTGGTTTCCGGGTTCTGTGTGGAGTCGCGCAGAAGACGACTGGGCGCGTTTGCCTACGCAGCACAGTAACGTCACACAGAGAGGCGGAGAATATGAATGTTTTGATAATGTCAGGCTCAGGGGCGGGGGAATTGATTTAGTGCCGCAAAAGCAGGTCAGCCAGGGCGATGGGGGAAAATATAGGATTATCAGAAAATGGCGGCTCCCTGGTGCTTGTTTTCGCGTGCGTTTAATGGACGAAAACTCGGGTAAGGTCCATAGGAAAGTTTTCTAAAATCGAGCCACTTAGGCTTAAAAAAACATGGCCGACCCGTAGGGACAATAACATTTTTTACTAGACCATGCCTTTAAGTTCCCTAATTGGGCAAGAGGGGACTTAATAGACTTCCTCTGTTCTGTCACCAAACTCTAAGGCACTTATCAACTTTTTTGCACCTCACTCTCTTGCCCACCTCTATCTGGACAATAACATCCTCTCCTCCATGGAAGCCTGACCTGCCAATGTTATGAATAACTGTGCACAATTGAGAAAGATGCGCTCTCTGACGGACCTCTCGTTCTCCATAGCTTCATGCTTTCCACGTTGTGCCTACATCTCTTAAATACAAGACTTAAATATTATTTTTAAGCATGACTCTCCAATGAGCACACTATGGGAAGCACTCCCCTTTAGCCAGTAATTCCCCCAATCCCATTATTGAGGCACTTTGAAACACTGTCTTCTTGTATACTTTATTAGTTTTCCTTTTCATATGGCTCTATGTACCTGCTGGAGGGAAGCTTTCGAGCATATAGAGAGATACAGGGCCTGCATCATGTTCTAATTTACTATTTTCTACTCTCGCTATATATGGATTCTGGGGATTTTTGTTAGCAAGTATAGCCAAAATATAGGTGCGCACAACAACAATTATGTTGCTGATTGTTGGGTCCTCACTAGAAGTAGCACCAGTTGGGCACACACACACGCGGACACACAGAAAAGGGGATACACATGAACACGTATTCACATCCCCACTCTCACTTTCTTTCTGTCTTTCACTACCTTTCGCTCTCCTCTTGTTTTTGTGTCATGTATCTGTTTTGGTGTGTAATTAACCGACTGGCAAACTACAGGTCTGTCTTGAGGAGGGTTCAACATCACACTTCAGTGGGCATTTCTCGTGAAGAGGGGCTTGTGCATTTCATTCATTGTCGCTTAAGCACCTCACAGAAAGGAGTGTGTGTGGATCACTAAAGGTTGCTTGAACATTTTACATGAATCTTACGGATGAAAGCAAGTGCATCTCACTGAAAGGAGCTCGTTCGTCTCACAGATGTTATGTTGAGGGCGGCCACCCGTGCCTCGGGTGGCCCACACGCACTCACAGCAGGCATGCACACGCATACATCAATGGAGATACGGGACGCGCTGGTGATAGTTACGCGTCCCGGCGGCAACTGCCGTGGTACATAGCTTATTTAACCTGCGCATGCGCGGGGCCCAAAACAAGGCTCGCGCATGCACGCACAAACTAACTGGGACGTCACAACAGACAGGAGTGTGTGTGTGTGCGCGCGCCTCACCCCGGATGCTTGTTGTCTCGGTGATGAAGCCTATGCACCTCAATGGCAGGCACTTCGGGATGATGAAGCCTATGCGCCTCAATGACAGGCACTTCGGCATCTCGCTGGGAAAGCCCTTACATTTCACTGATGGCGCTTGTGGCGCTGCCCGATGACGGGCCCACGCGGCAGCGTGACGTTTCACGCCGCCGCGCTAAGTATAAATAAAGGGGGCGTTCCCGGCCGCAGGAGTGCGACCGGGAAGCCCGAACACGAAGGACTGGTGTCGAGTGATTCCTTCATGTGTCGGGGGCTTGCGGCATCGCGTGGGGGCTCCGACCCGCCCCCAACAGTGGCGACGAAGCGGTGAGGGAGACCCGGGCCCGGTGGTGAAATCTCTGGGAGATTAATTTTTTCTAAACGAAACGGAACGAATTTTCGTTTCCTCTCATGCCGGGTCGCGGGACGCACACGCGGCCGGCGGCCATTTTGTTCAGAGGCCGTGAAACTTCACGAGGCTCCGGTTTGGAGCGTGGAGTTACGACAGGCCTAATTTTTGGACTCATTAGTAGCAGGAGGCCTACCCTGCACGCCCATGTCTAATTTGTGGATTTTAACCTGTTTTTGGGTCTTTTACGTCGTGTGAAAGCCAGGAGAGGACTGATATGACAGGGCCAATCCACTATCTTTGGCTCAATTTTTGGAACTTCTAAGTCCATTTGGAGAGTGGCAACGTGAATCCACGGTGTTCTTTGCCCCCTTCATCATCAGAGTGCCGTGGGTTTTTTCTTCTTTGTCCTCTTCATCATCAAGCCTGGCTGCTCTGGATAACTGTGCTTTTGGACATCCACTGGTGCCTTATCCGGATATCTCCCTGTGTTGGAACTGTTGTGTATCCGGGAAGGAGGGGTGAGTCGCACTGTGTCGGTGGGTGTCTGAGTTGCGGCCCTCAGGACAGTAGGTGGGGGTGCCTGTGCGCTCAAGCCCATGGGCGACTCTGAGGATTCGGACAGTGGTGGTGCAGCAGCGTCCCTTCCCCGCGATCGTGGCCAGGCAGCGGCTCAACAGGCCGCCCTACCTCCCGTGATCCAAGTCCTTGCAGGACCGCCACCTGGACAACCGGGTTTTCCCATTATGGCTCAAGCAAGAGCACCCGCGGCCCATGCCGCCTTGCAGCCGATTCCGGAATTCGATGCGTCAGGCCCACCCTTGAGCATGGGGCCCCGATGGAGAAGATGGGTGAGCCGCCTCGACATGTATTTCAGGGCTGCTCAGGTGACGGATGATGACAGCAGAATTGCCACCATGCTGTATTCGGCAGGGCCGACAGTCCAGGAGATATTTGAATCGCTTGCTCCTGTCAACAACTCGTATGATGCGGCCAAGGCGGCCCTCCTCGCACACTTCCTTCCCCTTGCAAACGTGGACTATGAGAGGTTCGTCATGCTCTCGGCGAAGCAGAAGGAGGAGGAGACACTGGACACTTTTTATGGTCGCTTACGCCGCCTCTCCCTCGGTTGTGCATGGGGGGATGCAGACGACATGATACGCACCATGCTAATCCAGGCATGCTCCTCCGGCAAGCTCAGGAGGCAAGTCCTGAGAGAGCCGGGCCTCACGCTGCCCCGTATTTTGGAGCTGGGCAGGTGCCACGAGGTAGCAGAGGCACGCGCCAACAAGATGGAAGCTGGGTCTCGGTCGGTGAGGTCGGAGGAGGTGTGTGTCGTGTGGTGGGGTGGCCGAGGAGTGAGACGCCCGGGTGGAGGACCCCGAGACAGGGCTGGGAGAGCCGGGGAGTCGTGCCAGAAGTGTGGATACGATCTCCCTCATATGGCAGAATGCCCGGCGGCTGGAAAAACCTGCGGGAGGTGTGGACTGGCCTATCACTTCTCGAGAGTGTGTCGGGCAGCCATGCCGGTGATGGTGCCGAGAGGTCAGGCACGGACATGGGCTCCGCGGCAGAGCCAACAGCCCAGTATTGCCCAGGTAGAACAAGGGGAAGTTGAGTCCCATCCGGAAGGAGCCGAGGAGGAAGACGAGGAAAACATCTTTTTCGTCTCAAGCGTGGGAGTACTTAAAGGAAGAAGCCGGAGACAGCCGAGATGTATGGTCGAGGTCAATCACTCCCCAGTCCCAGTGCTCGTTGACACCGGCGCCTCTGTCAATGTGATGGCCAGAGGGCATTATGACTCCCTCAAACCCCTTCCGGGTCTGGTCGCACCGAAGGCCCGCATATTTGCTTTTGGGGGTCAGGAACCGCTACCGCTCGATGGTGCCTTCGTGGCAGACGTGGAACATGATGGCTCACAAATCAGGGCCCGATTTTATGTGACCCCGGTGAGCAACAATACCCTGCTCAGTTGCGCAGCTGCGGAGGCCTTAGGTATCGTCAGTTTTGCATACTCCGTCCACCTGGAGGACATTAACGATCTCCTCGACAAATATGCTGCACTCTTCAGTGGGATCGGAAAGATGATCGGGGAACCAGTTCGATTACACATCGATGAGTCAGTACAGCCCATCGCATTGAAACACCGACGAGTACCTTTTCATTTAAGGGAGCAGGTCGATAAGGAGCTGGACAAGTTGGTGAGCTTGGACATCATCGAAAAGGTTGAGGGCCCAACCCCCTGGGTGTCCCCGATCGTGGTGGCCAGAAAGCCCAAGCAACCCGACTCGGTACGCATTTGCGTGGACATGAGGCTCCCCAACAAAGCGATCAAAAGGGAACGCCATCTCACTCCGACGATCGATGATATCATTGCTGATGTTCAAGGGGCTCGAGTGTTCTCGAAGCTGGACCTCCGAGCCGGATATCATCAGGTCGTCCTTCATCCAGAGTCCCGGTACATAACAACGTTTACCACACACCGGGGACTATATCGATACAAGCGGTTGAGTTTTGGAGTGTCATCTGCTGCTGAAGTGTTCCAAAACATCATCAGGGGCGCCCTAGCAGATCTAGAGGGCGTCCTCAACATCAGCGATGATATTCTGGTGTTTGCCAAAACCGAAGTGGATCACATGAAGAGGCTCGAGGACACTCTGAAACGGCTTCAATCGTTGGGCCTCACCCTGCACAGGGAGAAGTGTGAATTCTTGCGCCCCTCTATTGAATTTTTTGGCTTCATATTCAAGGAAGGGGGGGTGTCGCCAGACCAGAAGAAGGTGCAGAACATCAAAGCGGCGAAGGCCCCCGAGTCTGTGACGGACGTGAGGAGCTTCCTGGGGATGGTAACGTGTTGCGGGCGGTTCATCCCAAACTTAGCCTCAAGATCCGAACCACTCCGGGTGCTGACCAAGAAGGAGTCACCATGGCATTGGGGCCCTCTCGAACAGGCCGCCTTTGAGGACATTAAGGGTGCCCTCACAACGGGAGATACCATGGCGTTTTTCGACCCTGCCTTGGAATCGGAGATTGTGGTGGATGCGAGTCCTTTCGGGCTGGGGGCAGTGCTGACTCAAGTGGACCGCAACGGGACTATTCGACCTGTGGCGTATGCAAGCAAAGCGCTCACCGAAACGGAACAGAGGTACTCCCAGATTGAGCGGGGGGCCCTGGCAGTGCTGTGGGGCTGCAAGCATTTCCGGCTCTATGTCTTGGGACGTCCAGTGACGGTGGTGACTGATCACAAACCGCTGCTTCCGATTCTGGTGGGCTCATCGTCAAAGCCACCAGCTAGAATTGAGAGGTGGATGCTCGCCCTCCCCGAGTATTCAGTCACCCTGGTATACAGGCCGGGGGCCAACAATGCCGCGGACTACCTGTCTCGTCATCCGGGAGTAGGTGGGGGAGATGGGCATGACACCTGCGGAGAAGAGGCGGACAGTTATGTACGAATGGTGGTGGAGGCGGCAACGCCAAATGCGATGTCCCTAGAGGAGTTGGAGGCTGCTGCGGCTGAGGACGAGTGTTTTCGGATCCTGAAGGACACAATGCACAATGGGTCCTGGAAGTCCGTCCTCAGAGCCGTGTCCGGGCGCACCCAGGAAGCCAAAACAGCGCTGGAGCAGTTGTGGAAGGTGAAGGAGGAGTTGTCGTTCTCCGACTCAGGGCTGTTACTCCGGGGTGACCGGATCATCATTCCACGGTTGAAGGTGAGCGATGTGATTAGCCTCGCCCATCATGGACATCAGGGCGCCGCTAAGACCAAGGCGCGGCTCCGCTCGAAAGTCTGGTTTCCGGAGTTGGAGAAAAGGGTGGACGACTTCGTGGCGGCCTGTGTATGGTGTCAGGCGGCCTCTCCGCTGCAACGAGAACCTGCAATTGAGGCAATGCCCCATGGCACGAGGCCCTGGGAGATCGTCCACGCTGACTTTGGCTCAACATCAGTGGGCACTCACTTCCTGGTGATAGTAGATGAACACTCGAGATACCCGGAGGTTGAGTTCGTCGAGTCGATGGCTTTTGAGCATGTGGTGGTGGCCATGGAGAAGATATTTGCGGCCCATGGTTTCCCCCACACTCTCTGCTCTGATAACGGATCGCCCTTCCAAAGTGAGCGGTTCTCCGAGTTGATGGAGAGCTGCGGAATACAACACAGGAAGATCTCCCCCCTGTGGCCCCGTGCAAACGGGGACGCCGAGAGACTGATGAGGACCCTGAATAAAACGTTCCGAATTGCTCAGGGGCAGGGGCAATCCTTACAACGCGCCCTCTATCAGTTTCTGTGGGTGTACCGCACCACCCCACATGCCGCCACGGGGGTGGCACCCGCCGAGGCATTATTCAAGAGGTGCCCCAGGGGACTGCTGCCGGAAGTGGGGGAGAAAGAACCAGGGGTCATCGATAGTCCGCGGGTGGAGGCTGAAAGACGAGTCCGAACGGAACAGGAGAATCTGCGCAGGGGTCTCCGACCTCAAAGACTTGAACCGGGAGATGAGGTCCTGATCCGTAATCGACACCCTCACGGGAAGCTATCGCTCCCCTATGAACCGGAGCCTTTGGATGTAGTGGCAGTGAAAGGATCCATGGTGACGGCCTCGGATGGACGGTCGGCTGTCACCCGAAACGTGAGTTTCTTCAAGAAACTGGGTGATTCACGAACTGAGACCCCACCAGAACCTGATCCACCAGACATACCTGCTGACGGAGGTCTCTGGGGCGAAGGACCCGGATCCCCAGTCCGGGGAGACGCGGCGGAAGGACATCACGTGCCGGAGGTAGGCCGGAGGTACCCCCAGAGGGCTGGGCGAGGGAAACCTGCCTACCTCAGCGAATATGTTGTGGGACGATTGATTAGTGAACTGGGGTGATAAGATCTGGGTGGATGACATTAAAGGGGTTTTTGTTTTGGGTGTGCAGTAGTGTTTAGGTTGGATGTGTGGTTTTCCTGGTTAATAAAGTTACTGTTAATCTGTGTTCGTGTTCCTCCCGGAAAAGGAGGAGTGTGGCGCTGCCCGATGACGGGCCCACGCGGCAGCGTGACGTTTCACGCCGCCGCGCTAAGTATAAATAAAGGGGGCGTTCCCGGCCGCAGGAGAGCGACCGGGAAGCCCGAACACGAAGGACTGGTGTCGAGTGATTCCTTCATGTGTCGGGGGCTTGCGGCATCGCGTGGGGGGCTCCGACCCGCCCCCAACAGCGCTGAGCAAGTCAATAACGTATGAATGTGCATTGCATTTAGGGGAATGTATGCATATTTATGAGGTGAGTGTATTACTCGCACTGAAGGGAATCCTCAACAATTGGCGACGAGGTGGTCATCTGGGGACCGCAACAACAGACTTTTCCATCCATGCCATTGGACTGTGCATTTTGGTGCACCAACGGTGGGTGAGTTATGGAGCAAACTAAGATGAATGAATGCCCAAGGTAGGATACGCCTCAACAGCGTGCTGCTGCACCCACCCATTATAGTGCTGTGCCGTGACACCCTCCCACCCTGTCACTCCCGAAAACAAATTGATTTCACTTCAAGGTCGCATCCGGGCCTTACTCGACTGTGCACATACGCGCATCGCTTCAGCCAGGCAGAAGATGAAGGGGCACAAAGAATCCCTAGGGGAGGGGCGGACAGGACAGCACACTTCGATGTGAGCACAGTGAACATTGAACGACATTTGGAGTGAGGCCTGGAGTTGTCTAAATTATGTAGGGTAATGTGCTTAGTAAAACAAATAATAAAAAGAAACACATACTAGCACGAAAGCAGCAGGGACACAGCCTTGGCAAGCGGCTCCACAAGGAGAAGTTCTTTTTCTACAGAATTCCAGTTTGGAAGGAAAAGCATGAATAGTAAAAAGTTTGGCTAATAGAGGAAGGTAACTGAAAAATACTCATATCATCTCCTTGAAAAGAAACAATTTTACAGGCAACAAGAAGCAACCAGATCGGGGACGTCATTTCACCAAAATGCCAGTGGTAGCGGAAGTGACATCACATGGCCCCTGACCCCCTGATGACATCACAGGAAGTGATGTAATTTGACCCCACACCGAAGTGATATTGCAGGAAGCGATGGAACATGACCTTTCACCCATTGACAAAACAGGAAGTGGTATCACATAGCATTGTACACTATGAAAAATATGGTTACGATATCACTATAATGTGATGTACATTTCATACAAGAATGGATCGCCATATGTATCATTAAGATTAGTGTGTATAGGCCCATATTACCAAATTACTGTGAATGCAAGCAGACGTCCATGACCAAATGATAATGATGTGTTATTATATAGCACGTATATAGAATAAATATACAACCAATATCACCCAACCTGTGTTGGTACTCATTTATTGACCTGAGAAGGATGAAAGGCTCAGTTGAGGCATTTAAGAACAGACTAAATCAGTGACTCACCCCCTGAAGTGTGCCTGAAATAAACCTTTAATGAGTCTAGCAATTATTGTATAGAATTCCAGAAAGACACATTATTTGGTATTCCTATTCTTTCTTATTTAAGGTCAGTGCTGAAAGTGTTAGACGTGAGGCACTCCTGTTCTTATCTTTCTTCTTTTTTTTAAGGGGCCTGAACAAGAAAGCCAGCCACTCCAGAAGTAAAGAGCCACATGGTCCTGGCCACAGCCCAGGAGCTTTTTAGAGATTGCAAGGGAGACCTCAGAGGTCTTGCAACCTCTGGCAACCCCTAAATGACGTCCCTGAAGCTTTGACCCATGTGTGGACAAACATGAGGTCCATTGCTATTTGCAATTTTCTGCATTGTTCTGAAATACCACGAGAGTGCCACAATTGATACATCAGTTCCAAAGGATAGACTACGGAGAGTTTCTGGATTGAGGATAAGGTTGACAAAAGTGCCAGATTGCAGTAATGAATCTGTTTTGCACCCACATGAAACCAACGTATTGGTTTGCTCGACGATGCCTGCTTGCAATGAGCCATGATTTGAGCCCTGATTTGATCTTTTGTGAATGAGCCTATGTCAGTGAGGCTCCATGATAGTGACTGATGATGTCCACATGCCATGCTGGACACTGCAACTATGGCCAACTATGTTATTATATGTTTTGTGCAGATTTGAGGACACACATACTGTTTGGTCACAGACTGAAATTATAGAGTCCGTTCAGCTATAGACTGACTATGTGACACTTGTCACTTGCTAATGACTGGAAATATTCATGAAATGTCTCTTGTGTGCAAGATAGAATTGAAATCATATGTACAGCATCAAAGAAAACCGAATTGATTGGCCTATGTCCATGTAACACATGCTTTGATTTCCTATGCTTGATTTACAATGCTTTGATTTCACACGTTTGAATACACATGCTTGATAGTTATGCATTATGAGCACCAGGATGAGATATATTTAATCCTGATATTTTGCTGTTTGCCATTTACGAATTGCTATGCATCAGTTAGACAGGTTATTAGAATGAATGCACCATGTTTTGACACTATTGCATTGCTATTTGCTTGCAGTGACAGTTATAAATCTGCCTGCTTATTTGAATGTTACAGCTTGCTTAGTTTCCATGCCATATGCATGTTTCCAGAAATCTGATCTGACAACTTGTCAACTATGCATTTTATTGTCTTGCCAGAATACTATTGATAGAGATTTGCACTATGATTGTCCAATGGTATTACTGTTTCAGTGGCACTATTGAACTCCATGTTATGTTTGAGAAGCTAGCTACATCAATTGCTTTCGTATCCATGTTTTGACTTGATACTATCTGTCTAGTATAAGTATTCCTAGGATGTATTATCACATGATAAAAGGATGATTTGTGAAAACCGAATTTTTAAGTATGATGGGTCATCATGAGAGTAATACATTTCATTTCTATATTCATGCATTTATGCATTCATTTTGCATTTAGTTTAGAATAGGATACTATGGTATTGTTCTAAATTATAATGGTTCCATATATGCTGAAGAGCCATGTGATTTATGTACACTTTTCATTTTTATAGCACATTGTAGCTTAGCTTTAGGCGCTAGAATTTCCTGTCTTTGTCCATTTCTGATGGCTTTTGCCATGCGCAGGGTTGTTTTCGAAAAGTGAGAATTGTTTGATAAACATTATTGAGTCTTTGTCAGACAACCTTGGCTGGCTGAGCGGAGGAGAAAGAGAATGTTTTAGCTGAGCAAGAGAATGGTTTGCTTAGGAATTTGCAGACGAGACTGCTGTCTTGTGGAATTACACTCTAGTGGCCGTGTAGTTATGGTTAAATTGCTAATCCCATAGGAAGAGCACTTTTTGGGTGGTTTATAACTTCGCTCTCCCTGGACGAATCCTCACCAAACTTTGCAAAAAAAGTATATGGCCACTCTGAATTTTGCACAGTTTGGTCTAGGGGGGGGAAAAGTTATAGGGGGGATCCCAAAATGTATTTTTTTTCCATAGACTGAATGGGGGAAAAACTTTGCGCACGTCTACAGCCCAAACCGCTAGACTGATTTTCACCAAATTTGCGGCAGGAGCAGCGGCTTGGTCCCGAAAGCATGCTTTTGTAAATTTGGTGAAAATCCATCCAGTAGTTTTTTTTTTAAAACGATCAAGAAGTAGGTCTCTAAAAATTAGTGATATCTATGTTCGCTCTGCAGAGACACTTCCCTGTTCGCTGCGCGGGCAAGACACCGATTGGCTAATCAGTTCGCGTCATGTCCGCGGACACGCCACCTGTCCGCCGATTGGCTGGAGTGAGGCGTGATGTGCGTCAGATTGTTCCGATGCGCCCGCCATCTTGGATCCGCCAAAGGCGCGGCGGCGAACAGAGGCGAAATACAGTTTTGGGGAGTGATTTGGTGTGCAAGAGTGCTTGGGGAGGTTTGGGGGAGTAAGAGATGGGTGAAATACTGTATTTGTTTAGGTGGCAGGTGCTACTGATGTATTCGCCATGCCTGCGCTGTCCGGGATGTTGTTAATTAGTGAAAATGAGGGGTGTCCTAAGGATAGTATTTCTGTCTGTGCTGTGCGCAGGCAAGTTGAAACTGTTCTAAGGACACGCGCGGTGTCAGCGGACATTAAAACCGACCATATGCCGCAGTTGAAATGTTTGATTCTATGGGTGTGATATGCTGCGGTGGTTGTGGCCAGGGCCTAGACTCTTAGGTGCATGGCCACAGGCCGTAGGCCATACACCAAAGACTCTTGGCCCTGGCCACAAACACTGCACCATATCACACCCATAGATGACACCCATAGAATCGAATATCTATCAAATGTTTGAAATCTACATTTTCTGTACTGTTTGGTTTGTATAGTTTGAATGTGAAGTTTTGGCTACGTCATGTTATTAAGATTGTAGAGTTTGGTAACAAGCACTGTAGTATAACACATCCATGGAGGTGAACATTTTGTATTGTGGTGTATGGTTAGATGTTTGCTTCAATGGTTCTGTTATGCAGCAATATTTATGCGTTGGATTAGAACATACTTACTGTTTGATTTGTTGAGATTGGATATATTTTTTTCATGAGTTTGGTAACTGGAGTACATATTATTTTTCCATTTCCGTGATAAAAGAAAAGAGCATGTTAGTTTATGTATTTTATAAAGACCTATTACATTGCATAATAGACATTTCAGATTTATTTCGACCCTCATATTTAGTAGTTTACAAACCAGTGTACTGTACAGTTTGCTCAGTTTCTGTGTTTGTTTTTCAAATCATTGGGTCTATGGGGAAAAACATCCAGGTTGGATTAAAAAACCCTTTTTTTGTTATGCTACAGTCTATTTGTTTGTTTTCAGTGTTCACTTGTTGTTTCTGGCTAATGTTCTATCTGTTGGCTATTTGCAGATTTTTGGAGCAGTTAGATACCTGTTGGCGTATTCTAACTGTCTATTTTTTGTTATAATGTAGTGGTATTCATTTATCTGTTTGTTATAGAATCTTGGGGCAGTTAGATACTTGTTGGCATATTCTAACAGTTTATAGTTTTTTAATTGAAGTTTTGTTAATGTTTATGTACAGATTAGTTATTAAACTTTGGTTTTAAGAAGATTAAATAAGCATTTGTAAGATTTGCTGGTAATCTCTGCTTTAGAGTAATGGTACTATCATTACATTCAAACCATCCACATTTCCTTTTTATATATGCAGTGTAGTGACCTGCATTGGTTGTGGCTCCTGCATGCTAGATTATACCTATTGTTGTGAAGGTTTTCTTACCAAGTGATACTTGACCATGTGTAAATCCAGTCAGCTTGCAGTTGTTTTGGTACCATCTGCATTGTAACGTAGAAGCATTAGTATTACGTATTTGCTATGTGTTTGTATTAATAAGGTGGAGCGATTATCTGAATTGCAGGTAGTAAATAATATACCATGGTTTGCATTTTGTACAAGTTGCTGAAATGGAACAGATTCACAATTAGGTATGGATACATACACAAAGAGCTCATTAGGGATTTGTTCCTGTGTCACATTGTTGCAGAGAGTACATGTATGTTTCCACATGTATGAAATCAGCAATATTTCATTTATAGGTATGTTTTTGTTTTCCAGTACTTGTAGTAAGTACATTAGAAATTCTTGTGGATCTTCTTGTGAGTTTATAATGAGTTTCACCATTCCAGCACAGTAGTCCAATTCTTGTCTTATTCCATGAACACTATATGTGTTGTTAGGATTGTTTGTTGAGTTTCTATGAAGGACTAACATTTGCAAACACAATTGGTCTGTACTGTGTAAGTAAATGTTGTTAAGAATTGGTGGCAATTGAAATAGAATATTTATTGCTACATTTGCGTAGCAACTTATACCAGTTATATTTGAAAATTTGAACGGACTAGATAGTTCTGTGTCCAAGTCATTATTTCGGTGTGTGTGTTGCTTCTTTGAAGAAGTACCTGAGTAATAGGTTCTTCTTTGGTTGTGGTAATTGATGCAGTATTAGCTTCTTTTACTCTCTTTGGAGGATTTGCAGTGAGATCCTGTTGCATTTCTGTTTGAATTACTTTTCTTTTACAAGGTTTTCCTTTTTGTGGAACAAGATATGTTTTAGATAGGGGTGTATAGTGAACGTAGTCTATTGTATTATATAATTCAAGGAATATCAGCGTTGACTTTACTTGCATCAAAGTTGATTAGAAATAGGCCGTTAAGTGTACATAAGCGTGATAGTGCTACGTAGCTCATGCCTTTTTTAAAGACTGTGTTACCAATATCTATCAATGCTTTGTCTAGGGTAAGACCTTGTGAATTATGAATGGTGACTGCATATGCTAGAGTTAGAGAAAATTGATCACTGCGTACTTACATGTCTTTGAAGAGAAGGAATCGAGCTGTTGAGCGCCTTATCCTTTTTACTTCTGAAAGTTTGTCAAAGAGAATAATGTTGTTGTCACGTGGGTATGTTTGAAAGCCAACTACTGTACCCAGTTTTCCATTAACTAGTCCTTGCTCCACATCAAGGTTACGTTTAAGCATTACTCTACAGTTTAAGGATAATTTTAATATTTTCTCCAAACCAGCTGCGTTGGAGATAGAATTTTCTAAGGTATTTAGTCTTGTTGTGGCTTGTTGATACATGGGTAGTGTCATACCATGTACGTCCAGTTTATCTGTGGAGCAAATTTCAATTATTGGTTGCATTTCTTTTTTCAACATTGTTTCATTGAACTTGGAACAGCTTGCAAGAGTTGGCATTAAGGATATACAATTGTCATTTTTGTGCCATAACATCAGTAGCACATGAGTTATCGCCATAAAGTGCATGGATGTGCCGGGTTTTTAATATTGCTTGTGCTTCTTGAGATAGTACACCAACTCTAATACTTTTTAAAATGTTGGAGTGAGGTCCTCAGATTGGTGCATGTTTCTGTTAATTCTCTGTATTGGAAATGTTGCCAAAGGTTGACATTTCCTATGCTGCCAACAGTTTTATGGCAGACTTTGTGTCCTAAGGTTTTAAAAATAGGTTCACCTTTCACTGGTGTCAATTGAAGAAGATCTCCGAAAATAATGATGTGTTTTCCTCCAAAGTGCTCTTCATAGTTTGTTTTAAGTACTTCTTGCAATCTGAGGTGAATCAAAGCCAATATTAGGTTGGAGACCATGCTCACTTCATCTATTAGTAGCATTTTCATTTGTTTTAACACTCTGCGTAGTTCCATTGCAGCTTCTGTAGAAAGTTTGTAATAGTCAAATTTGTTTTGGTGTTCTACTGGAAGGAGTAGTAATCGGTGTAAAGTGACACCGCCTATGTTGTAGGCAGCTAAACCTATGGGGGCAGTTACAACAGCTGACAGTTTGTTGTTTGTCGATTGTTGAAGAAACTTGCTTATGATTTTGATTAAGAATGTTTTGCCTGAACCAGCTTCACCACTGACATATAGTAGTATAGGTTTGTAATTTTGGCAGGTACATTCTTTATTTTCATGTTGTACACAATGTGCAATTTATTTTGTTACTTCTTGAAAAATGGTGTGCTGCTCTTTTTTTAATTTTGATTGTAGTACAGATAAGGCTTCTGTATCTTCTTCATAGTGACACCTGGTGTTTTCTACTTCTGTCATAGCCAATTCTGCTTCATTTGCTATTAGGGGCTGTCCCAGTGGTTCTTGGCTTCCTGTTACAGAAGGTTGACTACTGTCGGGAGTGTCCTTACCTAGTTGGGCCTGGAGTTCTTCTTCGTGTTGCTGTTCATTATGCAACATTGTTTTGTACTCCGTAACGTTTACATCGGTGATAGTGCTTTCATTTGCGTTGAAAGAGTCTTCATAGGAGTCATAGTTATCTAGTATCTCTTCTTCTTTTCTCCATGGTTTAAAAAGTTGGAGCATAGACATGTAATATAGTTCTTTCTGTTGAGGAGTTTTTAATGACAATTTGATATGATTAATTAAGCTTCGTTTGGTAAGTTTCACTAAGCTGCCTTCATAATCTGTCACTCTATATCTACCTTTTTTTATCAGGTTTTATATTATTTTTGTATGCAAAGTTTTGGGCTATGTGGTATAGACAAATGGTTTCCAAAGTGATACTCCTGTTCGGGTAGTATTTGTCTAGTAAATTGTTTTTCAAAATGTCTTAGAAACAATAGCCAAAAATGATCCCAATAGCTATGTCCTCATATGATTTGAGAACTCTTTCTAGATTTAGCAGGACCAAGACTTAGCCATACTATATTTTCAGATTTTCCATACAAAGCAGTACCGGTTAAATGATCTGCAGCTTCATAGTAGCCACATTCTCTATGGCAGAGCATTTGCATGCCTAAAATGTACAATTTCTGAGATAGTGTTTTGTCTGATAATAGGTAATTCCAGAGGTCTTGAAGCTCTGTTATTTCTGCTTTTGTTAAGTAGTCTGTAACATATCGTGCAAATGCAGTGGAAATGTCTGCAATGTACTGCACATCTATGTTTGCATTCCATAAGAGGGCAATGATTGCATTGTAATCATTGATATATGTTGCTTCTTCTGTTCTTTTTATGTAATACGTGTTCTTAGGTGATTTACCTTTAACACTATGTCTAACTGAAGACATGAAGTTGTTCACTTCACCTGTTTCTGTAACTGGTCTAGGGAAACCAAAGTGGCATTTGGTGTAGTATTTCCCTTTGCTTTTGTATTTGCAACGACAATATTTGCCACATTTGTGTCTTTGAAATTGTACAACGTGTGCATGAAGATCACTATTTGTTGCTTTTGATGGAATTTCACAAGTGACATATTTTTCGATAAACTGTAAAACAGTGGAATCACTGTCTTGACCAAATTTAGGAGCATCGTTAATCCATAAAAGCATGTGGATATGTGGTTCTCCTCTGGCTTGGTATTCTTTTCTCGAAAAGAACTGTTGCACTTCTCTGAGGGGAGGAACAGTTGTATTACAAATAAAGTGTAGCATAGCAATGAAACGATGATGGAAATATCTTGAAACATTAACGGGATCTAGAGAGCAAAGTTCTCCAGGTGTTAGTATATCTGTTTGTTTTGTTTTTGTTTGATATGCGTAGGAAATCATGTAAATCTTCCCATGCGTATTCTTCACAACTTAATGTAACATACCAAGTGGGGTGGGCCAAGGTTTCTTATCATACAACGTTCATATCCATGACGTCGCAATCAGTACTCTTTGTACCACCATGTTTGCTAACAGATTTGTAATGCTTGATTGTAAATCCTCATCTTTTTCTTTCATTTTTTTGTATTAATTGTGCAGCTGACATATTTTGAAAGTGGGTTCCTGATTTCGATATGTGTGCAACTCTGTAACATAGAGTTGCTAGTTCACTTTCAAAGAGTAGGTGGAATATGTATTCCACATTTGGTCTAAATCTGGGATCTTCATAATACAATCGTAACAAGTGGTATTCTGATGTTGTTATCTGAGTGGGTCTATCATCGTGCCTTCCTCCTTATCCAGTAGGAAAGAGTAGAGGAAAAGCACGTGCTTCTATACTTTTTTCCCATATGCTGATTGGTGATCCTTTGGTTTGTCGCATTTGGTACGTTTCTAGTGCATTATCTATGGTGTCATTAGAGTGTAATGGATTAATTGTATAATGGTCGAATGGTCTAAAATATTGGATACTGTAGCAGGATCTAGAAGTTCAATTGACCAGTTTCTGGTGACTTGAATTATTTCAGTTGTTTCCCTTAAGTTTCCTTCAATATTTATTTCTTTGTAGTATTCATTATTGTCTTTTAGCTATTGCAAGGCTTGTCTAACTTTATGTAAGTCTACGAGTTGTTGTCAAATTTTTTTGTCTTTTGTTGGTACACCATTTACTAAGACAATTAAAGATTGCTCTATTGGACATTGCATATGTGAAGATTTTAGTTGTAAAGTAAGAAGAACACCTCTCAAAAAATACAAAATAATAGGTGTCTGTCAGGCATCTGCAAAAACCCCCCCAAAAAAACGGCTCTTTTCAGAGCCCACCTAAAAGGGGAAATGGGGCACACTATTTAAAGATACATTCACCATGCTCAGATCTTCGATATGTCCACGGACAGCACGTATTACATACAGGGATTCTGGGGTGGAGAGGCATGCAAATGAGAATGAACGGAACTAGGGATTGGTCAATAAAGTTTAGTGGGTGTGTTGTGTAAGGAGAGATTTTGGGAGAACGTCTTTTTCCAGAGAGAAGAACAGATAGCTATGGCTGTGTGTTTTCGAAAACAGATTACCTGGATTTTGGGAGACTCATGGATACATTGGTTGGAGGTGCATGCAAAACGTTGTGGAGTAGCTGCAGATCTTGGATTCCCTCATGTGGAAGTGCACTGGCATGGAGTGCGTGGAAGTAAGTGGCTGGACTTGGTACCTCTCTGTGCAACTTTAGAAACAGAGCATCATCCAGACATAATTATAATTCATTGTGGAGGGAACAGTTTAGGACATGTGTCTGGAATTTGTTTGAAATTTGCAATGAAAGAACGACTTGAGAAGGTCATGGGCATGTTTCCAAATTCCCAAATAATTTTTTCTTGTATTGAGCAAAGACAAATGTGGATGCGTTCTTCTTTATTTGGTCCACAAATGGATAAAAGCGAGGCGCAATGTCAATAAGGCTGTTTGTGCCTTTCTAAGAAATGTTGGCATGTCCTCTTTTCACAATGAAAATATTATGTTTCGTAGCACATACATTTTTTTTCGCAGAGATGGAGTCCATCTTACTTATGCTGGCAATCAGATTTTTCTGAGAAATGCACAACATGCATTGCGACCTTTTTTGGAATTAGAGTGACCTATTTTGCAGTAGATAATGATGATTTCAAGTTTTTCATATACACAAAAACACCACCAAAAGGTTCTTTTCAGAGCCACCACTTCTTCCCAGAGAAAAGTACATTGGTTTGGCTAGGGCAGCACCCTAAAACTTTATATGTCCTAGGACTGTCCGCAGACTTTCAAAAAATGCACAGGGCCCTGCACTGTTTACTTGCCACTTCTATTTTTAAACTGTGAAAGGCGGCTCTGAAAAGAGCCTTTTTTTATTTTTGTTTTATATTCTTTTTGGTTTTTTACACACAACACACTAGGAGAGGAGGGGAAAGGAGGGTAAGGAAGGGACACCAACCACGGGGATAAGAAAGGGCAGGTGGCGAGAGGAAGATGTAGGGTGGGCCTTACTTAGGTAGGAAGCAGGTCTTTTGTTGGTCTGTGACCATAGTCTCGAAAGCACTTTGAAGACTCTCCCCCCTGCAGAGTACTGCGTCGCAGTACATACACAATATTGTGACCCTCAACAGGTAAGGGTCAACAGCATCACGAATGGCCTGTGAAGCAGCTGGAGGGATGCGCTCTCCCACAGGAGTGTCTCTTGTGGTGAGAGGAGCGGAAACAGAGGATGCTGTAGAAGAACTCAACCTACTACGTTTATCACAAGGTACAACCATGCGAACGTCCGCACTGTGGAACGAAGTTAGGTGTCGCTTCATGGATGTCATACCAAAGCTGTACAAACCACGTCTCGCATGACTCAGCACCAATTTGCACTGGTTACAGGTGACCTTGTTCGCACGTGCTTTTGGTACGCTACCATAAACGGTAAACAACTGCCACACCCAAGACTCCCAGCGAGTGCTGGAAGTAGGGAGTTCCTCGACCTCATTCTCTTCATCCTCTTCATCCTCATGCGTGTTCCCCTCTGCAGGCCCTTGGGGAGGTGGTGGTGGTGGAGGGTGTGGCGGTGGTGCTGAGGCAGATGTAGCAACAGCAGCCATGGATGCCATTAGGCTTGATGAGATAATCTCAGCAAGAGCAGCAAAGGCAGCAAAAGTCAATCTGCAATAGCCAGAAGTACAATGAAGATCAGCTCTGGGGTGTGGCCTTTTATAGGGGTGGAGGGGTGCGTCTTGCGAATATATCGAACTCCCAAAAGGGTTCAAAAAGTTTCAAAAAGTATGTGGAAAGCCAGGGCCATTGTCTGGGACATGTGAAATGGTGAGTTTTTACTGTAAAATAATTTGGATTGTCAGAATAAGTTCTTTTAAAATGTTAGGGAACCGGACAGCGTCCGCAAATTAGGACACAACGCTCAGCGTGGGTGCGGTTACATGATGACGTCGAGAACACGTCCGCGAAGGGAACGTGTGTCCGCAGGACACCAAATGCACAGGAACGGTCATGGCCATGCGCACGGGTGTTCTACGGACAGTGTTCGAGTCCTGAAGCTAATCAAAAGTGTGACACAAGTGAGACGGACAGTTACGGACAGGTGTGATGTTCGCAGGACTTACGGTTGTGGTGCGCATGTGCGTAGATGTTCTACAGACTGTACGGTCAGGTCTAGTGTCCTTAGGACACCTCCATTTTGTTTGACTACGGACATCCCGGACACCGCGCGTGTTCTTAGGACAGTTCCATCTTGGTTGCGAATGGTACGGACAGGTGTAGTGTCCTTAGGACATCCACATTTTGTTAATTACAGACAGGTCGGACAGGCGCGTTGTCCGTGGAAATTTTAACTGCTTTTAAAATTAACATTTTTTTTATTATATACATATACACAATGAAACTGATACAAATACAGGGGAATTAGGGGTTTGGAGAGGATGGATGGGAGGGGAGGAAGGGATGGAAGTCTCATCAAAACGTTGATCTTGGTGTTGAGGTTTTGGGGATAGTTCACTGGAACATGGAGAGGGGGCACAGGTACAGGTGGGACAATGGTATTTAATTTTTTCTTTTATGTGGTCCTCCACTAACTGTTTCAAACCATTGAAATTTTCCTTGAGCATGTCTATTTTCTGTTCCATGCGTTGCAGAGTCTTTTCCAATGTGTCTTTTGGTGTAATATTTTCAATGTTTGTATGGTCTGTTAAAATAAATATATATATGTTAAGTACACATAAAGTAATGATTATTAATTTGCTTATAAAGAGAAGTGTCTACCATTATTATCACTGTCTTCAGACATTTCGTCATGTGGAAAATGTCTTCAAGCCACTCCAAAGTACTGCACATTTCTGTGTGAAAAACTAAAATATATTAATTATACTGTACCTTATACAAAAGGTTTAGAAATATATAAGTAAAGTGAAGTTTACTTACTAGTTTCTGGTAAGTTTTATTCATAGTGTTGTGCAGGTCTACTGTTGCTTCTAGCTCTGCAGTTTCTGTGAGGTAAATATGTTGGAGGCATATCTTTTTTGTTATGGTATAATCCATTTTATTACATATGGTATTTAAATGGGTGTTTGATGTGTTAGATATGTAGGTTCTACTGCTTATTTATTATGACTTATAATGTGTTTATGTGCTGCTTTTTGAACTTGTGCACTGTATATATGGTATGATAGAACAATTTCAGATAACCCCTGAGTGTTTGGGTAGTGTTGATGTCGTCCGCGGACATCAAAATCATTAGCAGGGTGTTCGGTATGTTCTATGTTACATGTATATAAAGTAAGGGAATCCTAGTAAACATCTATCAAATTTACACTATGAAAATGTATATTCAATAAAAAAAAAACGTTGTTAAAGGGACGTTATGGTTAAGTTGCGCTACTAAAAACCTATGAAATTCAGTAAAAAAGCTTTGTTAGAGGGACCTTATGGTTCCAAGTAAAACCAAAAAACCCCTGAGATTCGCCAGTTATGGTAAGCTAATCAACCATAACTCGCGTCACCACCGTGCACTGCTAAGACTAACACCCAGGACATCAAAGATGACATCACAAATATCATTGATGACATCACTGATGACATCACATGTGCATTTACCTTTCATGAAAGGTTTGTAAAAGGGATTCTTATTATAATGTTCACAAAAAAGTGTCAAGGATCATTGGAATAAATAGCATGAGCTACTTAGTGCATTAAGCAATTCATTGATATACATAGCATTCTATTATGAAGTTCTATCCAGTATAATAAGCTACTCATCTAAAAAATAGGCATTGTGTGCAGCATACATGATGGAGGTGCAATATTCATAATCTTGCCATGTTGAATAGTGAAATGATAACTGCTTTCTTATTAGAGTTTTGTGTACTGTGAAACATGTGATAAGTAGCTAATAAAACCCACTCACTACGTACTTGCATTATTACAGACAAAACACAAAGAGACAACAACACATACAAATATGAGTATATACAGGGAAATTCAAGTAAGTAAAAAAGCAGCAGTAGTACCAGAAAGTGTTCATAACCTAACTGATTATCTTTATGCAGAGAAATGATTTCTCTGTTTCAAAGCTGCTACTTCCCCTATGTATATGTATCACATGATGTGACTGGACCCTAAGGAAAGTAGTGTGAGTACAAGGTATACAAATATGAGCATATACAGGGAAAGTACAGTAATAAAAAAACAACAGAACTATCAGAAAGTGCTGATAACCCTACCGATTATCTTCATGCACAGAAAAGCCTGTGTATTCCCCTATGTATATGTTTCATATGATGTGACTGGACCCTAAGGGAATTACTGTAAGAACATACTTGAAGGATACGTCTACAAATATAGTACCTTTTCAATTTTTAGTTCCTGACTGTTACTGAAGAAAACTATGTGGCCTAGATATGTCAGTAAAGGAAAAAAGGGGGAGCCAGACATGTGATGTCATCAGCGATGTCATCAATGACATTTGTGATGTCATCTTTGATGTCCTGGGTGTTAGTCTTAGCAGTGCACGGTGGTGGTGCGAGTTATGGTTGCTTAGCTTACCATAACTGGTGAATTTCAGGGGTTTTTCGGTTTTACTTGAAACCATAAGGACCCTTTAACAAAGATTTTTTTACTGAATTTCATAGGTTTTTAGTAGCGCAACTTAACCATAACGCCCCTTTAACAAAGTTTTTTTACTGAACATTAGTGATAGCTTGTTCTGTTCTTTGGGAGAACGTTAGAGAGAAATGTCACCATGACTAGTATGGTTCAGGCCATAACAATGTATGCAGATAGATAGACACATGGTGTCTTTCATGAAACACTTACTGTGCACATATGAAATGAGTGTGTTACAGCACTACAATACTAATGTATAACTGGGGGGGTTTCTGTTGAGTAGATGGAGTCGAGATCAGCATCAGACGGTAGATGCAGACGGCAGAGAGAGCATTAGGGGAGTCTCTTGGATGAGTGAGGACTCTGATGGGTGGGAGTCTCATGAGTGTGTTGGTGAGCATTTTGGAGAGAGCGAGAAGGAAGGGAGCTGTCTCATTAGAAGGGTTGAAAGAACTGTGTGGGGACAGAAAAATGCTATTTAGGGTTTTTGCTATTTGCTAATGCTAGAGATGCAGTAGGTTAGGCTCAGCTGGTCTCAGAGCAATGCTAGGAGAAGCCAGAGGAGCTGGGCTAGTTGCACTTATGCTTAGAGTGCTGATTTGCTTGCTTATGTAGTGATTTGCTGTCATTTTTTCATGCAATGCAAGGCATGAATAAAGATGCAATGTTGTTTTGAAGTGACACGATTTCCTGTGTCTTTGTGATTCTGCCATTCTGTTTTATTTTCATAGAGGTACACACTATTTTTTGGTTTCACGTTGTTGTGTCTCATTAATGTCTCTGGTAGTGAGATGGGAACTCCAAGCCCGCTAATATTCTGCGGCTCGACTGCTCCAACTGCCTTTACATCTCTCCCCGCTGCAGCAAATGTCTATCTGGCACTGAGATCTGGGTGGACTGTGTAGATCACATCTAGGCTAATCAGGGTGTGTTCCAATATCCTGCTCGCTGTGGTTACCTCCACTCAGTCCTCTCACCACAGTGTCGTGCCTTTGCAGGGCAGGCCTTCAGTCAATGGCTTCTTCCTGTTTTGCAGCGTCTCCGCTCCTCTGACACGGTGGTGCCTTGCCTGCACCATTAGGGATTCAGCTCCATTGCTCTTCTCTTGCAGCCACCATTGCGTCCCTGCATCCTGTAGGATGTCGCCACCTTCAAATTCCTTGCTGGTCGGATCGGAGCACTATGGAGATCAAATTTGAGCTCACGCCACAGTGTCGTTGCCTCTTGGGGTAGGTCTCCTCGTCTGCCGCTGGGGCATGCCGGTCCCCAGAGAGCTGCATGCTCATGCTTCAGCTGCTGGCCATGCCCCCCAATATAAGCATTTATGATGCTGATCTTCCACAAATAAGTTCATTAATCCACACTTCGCGCAGAGTTTGAAGAAGCTTCTGCTTTCCATCTTCTCCTCAGACATGGCTGAAAGGCATGAAGTAGGCCCAAGACTGGGCTTTCTTGAAACTTCGATGACGATCCAACTGTGGATGAAGATCTTTGCCGGTAGCGGATCTCCGCTGCTGGTCTCTGTCCTTCGTCACAGATGAACAAGCACATTTGTCAACATTTTAAAACTTTTTATGGAAATAAATTAGAAATTGCAAAAAATAAGAGCCCAGATAGCAACTTCAGTACTCCTAACACAGAAGTGTGCAGTAAAAATCTGAAGATGGTCATCAGGGGTGGGGCTTAGGGGGAGGATTGTCATTGGATGTGAGCAGTATGACCCAGAGGACAGTGACTATTTTAGAGGAGGAATGCAGTTTTAAAGTGAAAGCTAAAATGTTTTTTTATTTTACAGTGGATTCCCAGCCCGATGACAGGGAATATTCAGGAGCATGTGAATCCATGCCAGACCCCATGCTGGAGAAAAACTGATTAACATCACTTTCTTCAGACAATAAACTTGTTAATATGACGGAAGTATCTTTAAATGGGCCTTCCCTTCCTTCTTTAAGTAAATTGTTATGGTATATAGGAGTTAAAACATTTTTGTCAGGCTGAGAAACTGTATAATCATAAGGTCCCATTTGTTCTAATATTTCGTATGGTCAATGCCATCTAGAAAGCATCTCATTTTCAGAGGATGGAAGTAGAACCAATACCTTTTAGTCTACCAAAAAAGATCTCATTACAGCCTTTTTGTTATAACATTCAGGCCATATTAGTTTGTAATATATTTCGAACTGCAGTCATACATTCTTTTAGTCTTTGAACAGCCTGAGATAATGCAATAAGAGCCCTCTCCCTCTTTTCCCAGGTCTCACGTAGTAGGTCTAATACATCTTTGGGTGCTCTTACATATAATAACTCAAAGGTAGAAACTCCTGTTGATGACTGAGGGGTTTTTCGGATAGCAAATAGGGTATCATGATAAAGGCTTCCGGTTTTATGGTATTTTTTTTCTGCCATTTCTGTCTGTATTATCCATATTTATTTCTGGGTCTTTTTCTGTATTTAGCCACATTTATTGTTTTGTCATATCACAACCAGTACTTTTCTGCATTTATTCTAATTAAAAAAATGTATTTATTAAAGCGCACAGGCCATATAGTAAAGAAATGCTAGCTCAATTTTTTCCATAACAGTTGCTCCTGTCAATGCTGCTGCATTAAGATATATGCTGTCAGCAATTTGAAGAACTTTAATGCTATTTTTATACAACGTTTACACTCTCCATGCTGCCAATCTTCAATGCGATTGGCCAGCAATGTCTGAGTGACATCATAGAGAACCAGACAGAAAGACCTGTTTTTTCATTTTTTTTCTCCATTTTTATAAATAAATACAGACAGTATGCAGATTGATTTTTTATTAACTGAAAAGGCTGGATAAACCCCTCATTATCCTTACCATAATGATGAGTTCCCTGCCTAAAATAAACCAAAGGAAACACTCTAATAAAAGGTTTGTCCCTCACACTTATACATACAACAGCTCAACAAGGTAATGAAAAGCAACAAATATAACAGTTAAGCTCACAGTATGATAACTGTCTCTCGATATAATCTGGAAGAATTTCCCTTCATCAGATTCAAGTAGGATTCTGTTCAACAGTTCCAAAAGAATAAGGACATCCTGTATTGAAACGTTCCAATGTAGTTCAAATGTAGTTCTTCTTTTATTCCAGCTTGACCACAAACGTTTCAAATCTTCAGAATTGTTAAACAAGGTTTCACTATCTTCCACTTGTGATATTAAGAACTCCAACAACCTTCTTGGTATAAACCAAGAACACTTCCTTAGTTCATCAGAATAAACATACATTGTCTTTATCGGGATTAGTCTGCAACAGTATACTTGTTCTGAAAATGTTTAACACCTCTGCGGCAGGCTACACAACACTTGCTTCAGCAATGAAAGTTTGTCAGGATGATTCTGTAATATTTCACCAAAACATACCAGTGGTTATACTACTTCTTCTTTACGGCTTGTCAACAGCACTTCACAGTACCTCATCCACTTCCACCTGGTCCACTCACATGCCAGGCCTATTAATTCAAAGTTCTCTATTCTGGTGTACTCTCTTGCCAGAACAGCATAGAGTGTCACAACAACCTCTGACCTGGTGTACTCCCCTACATTGTCAGAATAACCTCCAAACTGCAAGTACTTCTGTGGTAAAGATAAGCGTCCATCAACTTAGCAATGTCTTTTGGCACCCGGTTATCCTCTGATTTCGGACACACATCCCTGCCCTTTCTGCCACACACCCGCACTGGCTCATGGCAACCCCTGCACTTGGGTCTGTATCTGTAACCCTACAGTCCCCTTCCATCACTTTTCAGACACCTTTTGTCTACACCTTATCTTGCACTTACAACCTGCTGGCTGCACTACCTGTTGTTGATATATCACGTGTTCAGCACTTTCCACTCCTACCCTGCCCCTCACACTATCCCCCTTCCCTCTCCCCTGCACTTCCACTTTCTCAATGTTACTGGGCCTAGTAAGATCATTGTTTTGTCCTCCTTTGTTTTCCCCTCCCTTGCCTCGTCGCTCGCACTCTGAAACACCTGTGTATGAGTGTGATACCAATAAAATATCAATATCAATATCTTGCTTTACAACATCACGTTTAGGAATTTCTTCAGGGAAAACAAGATTCACATTGGTTCTATTTATTATACACTTATGATTTCCGCAAACTCTGCAAGTTATTCTCCACTCCTTGTGAGTATTCTTTACCAGAAGGGCAGCCTTCTTGCCATTCTTTTTTCTCAACTTCCTCTTTATTAACCAAATACTGACTATAATTCTGTCTCTCTCTGACTCTTCTTTGGCAATGTGGGTTTGATCCAGTTCTTTTTATGAGTTTCTTCAAATATGGGTAATATGTTTTAACAAACATTTGTATTCTCATTTGCCCCCTCTTGCCTTTGGCAATGATTGTTATTTTTAATTTGCCTTGTTATAACTCTATCTTGGCTTTGGCAATGGTAGTTTGCTTTGGGTTCTTGAAGTATTGCCCCATCTTGTTGCTGGCTTCCAAATTGACCTGCATGTATATATTCACACCCCTTTGGCCTGATAATCAAGCTGTTATCATTCAACTTGCTCCTTTTAAAGTCAGTTTGGTTTACAAAATGCTGGTTTAACTGCTTTCTGTCAGTTCGGTATTCAAAGGTACTTCTCTTCGTATATTTCCCTCTTCGTGTGTCGTTTCTTGTGTTAAAGCACCTGTCTGAGAAAGCGGGAGGTTATGGAGTGCTCCGAGGACACAATATCTTAGTGAATTCACCGGGTTTGGCGTGCGCATCTGTTGACCTCACTGCTTCCAGGTCCTCTGCCTCAGCTGCTCCTCGTGGTCCGGCAACCGGCTGCTTTCAGTCTTCTGCGGCCCGTGCCACTACACACAGAGCTTTCTCTGCTGCAAAGGCTCTCCGGTGCTCGCCTGCCACCAGAGACAGCCTTACTGTGGGGAAAGCTTTCCAAACCTTCGAGTCCCGCTGCAGTTTCTGCAATTCTGGTCTCTGGGGGAAACCTTCCATCTTCGATGCTTCTCGCTTCGCAACCTCTGCAATTAAGGCTTTTGGCACTAAACACCCTCTCAGGACGAGCAACTACTCAACAGTGGTCCCAGTGTCTTCTTATTCCTCCAGATTCGGTTCCTGCTGCAACGTGGAGAGTTCACAACTCCTCCACCTACAACTACTGCTCTGCTGCTTCTTTCTAATGGCCTGCACCTGAGGGGGCCTTTTAAGCCTCCCAGTCTCCCTCAGGTGTGGGTTATTTCCATTGATAAGCTGCACTTCGCAGTTTCGTGCCTCTTCAGCCCTCTTTTTCATCCCAATACTTTGGGGATTATGTGACTTGGAGTTCATAATGTAAAAATCAGCTTTTATAACTTTTCTATTTTACAATAAACCATTAGAAGGGTGGGGTCTCGGGGGAAGTTAAAAATGGGGGGGGTTTACATTCATCCTGACCTGCTGCCCCCCCTCATTTGATCCTCCCGCAGAACATAACCCCCAGGGTCAGGATCAGAAAGCGTCTGACTTTCTCTGGCCACATCCCAGGCCAGGTTTTCTGAGGGTGTCATCTCTAACTCATCACAATTCCGAACTTGTAAGCATATTTTTGGGAGGCACAGCTGCAGTTTGTCAAACAGTGGCTTTCGGTATGAAGTGACCCCTGAACTGAGACTGCTGGCTGGGGCAGTGATGCCATATACCCTGAAGGAAGTTTTACGGTGGTATAAAAGCCATGGGAAGGTTGCATGTTTGACAGACTTGGGCAAGCGCATATGGGAACAGATGGGTTGGCTGTCATAACCCCCTACTCACGCAACATCCCTTTGAGCATGGGTCCGAGTCACCTGGGAGTCACAGGTAGGAAGGTCTTGCTGGAGTGGGAACTGAAGGGTTTTGCGGTCTGGGGAGACGTATTTTAAGAAAACCACGTGATACCTTTTCCTGATCTTTGTACGAATGGGGATTTATGGAAGGGACACTGCCTTTTCTATGCTGGGATGATAGGAAAGAAAAGTACGGTCTGGAACATGCCAGCTGGCCAACACCTTTGTAGCCTTCTCTCAGAAGTCCTCTATGGCATATTGCTTGATAACAGTAAAAAACTGAATGGAGTGACAAGAGTTAAAGCACAGTGGGGCGAGTCCTGGGTGTGATGTTTGAGGATGTAACATGGCAGAAGTTATGCTTGTATACTAAAAAGGTGGCCAGAAATGCCTGTTTGAAAACAAATGTAGTACAATGTGCTGCAGAGGATGTACTTGTCTTGACGTCCTTAAGATTACACAGCATGACCCCGCCTAGATCTGCACTCTGCCCACATTGTCATGCAGCAGATGCCTCTTTTATGATCATGATATGGCAATGCCAAAAACTGTCATTTTTGGGAAGGAGCACTAGCCAATATCTGTAAAACGGGAGCCGGGTGGGATGAGAGGACTCTGCTAATATGCTTATTGGATCAGTGTCCCAGGCATAAATCTATGACGCAATTGAAAACAATGGTGGATCTGGCTATTGTACTAGCTAAGAGGTGCCGCGCATAGCCATGTCGTGGTATTCCTGTGATGTCCCCAAGTTATCAGGATGGTCGAAATACCTGTTCAAATTGGCAGAAGCTTAACTGGCACTAGGAGCGAGACCCTACACCCGCAAACAGCTGTGTTGAATAGAACTGAATGGGCGACATTGTTGAACAGATTGCTATAATACCCCTCGGATAAACCACCACCATGAGACTGCAATATATGGACTGTAATAATTTATGTGTTCTGACGTTGCAGTCTGCGTAAAAGGACGACGTCCTTGTCTATCAATCACATTCTACTATGGCCTGGGAAGGGAGGGAGGGAAGAGAGGGGGGAGAGGTTGGTAAAGTGTTGCTCTGATTTGGGTCATTGATGTACTGTTCCACTGACTGTCGTTCCGATACATTGATCAACTTGGGAAATTGTCACTTTGTTTTTACTAACTGATAAAAGGCAAAGAAATAAAAAAAAAATCTTTGAATGGTTGAATAGGTGAACTCTTGAAGGTAAATAACAGGGTTGTGATGAGGTTATGGGGTTTTCCTTTGCAGAAGAGAACTCCCCATATGAACTTCAGCCCTGAATACACTTTCCTTTTGATATTATGTTCTGCATATCCCTGTTATTTTTTTTTTTTTTTTTTTTTTAGTAGACATGTGTTAGGCCTCTCTTTCCCCTTTTTGCTGAAGTTAAAACTGGCCATTTACACATGCATGATTGGAGGGAATAGCCTACTCCCGCCCCTCTTGGGGTTCCTGGAGCAAGGACAGGGGGCTCACGTCCAAAGGATGCAGCCGGTCTAAACCTGTGGGGACAATGAGCTGCTGTATTACAATGGGAATGGTTAAATGGGTGGTGGATGAATGCCCCTTGGCTGACCGGCAAAGACTTCCTGAAGTACTCACCACCCACCAGCAGGCTACATCTCACCAGAACTACAATGTACTTTTTCATGAAAACAGACAGACTCCCACAAACTATTCTTCGCTCCAAGGCAGGACAAACGTGATGTAAACCCTAGGCAGTGGGTTTTCTCAAAGGTTCTTTTGTTGCATGATCAGGAAACTATATAGTTACCGCGCCTGGAAGCGGGACTAGTCAGTCAGTGTTTTTTTTTTAATTTATTTTTTATTTGAATGATTCAGTTTTAAAACAATCGTTTTTACTCATATTAATATTTCATAACAAAACCAGCACAAAAACATAAAAGAAACCAAAACAAACAAAATAAATAAAAAATAATACAAAAATACTAAAACTGCACAACAACCAAAATGTTTACTTCTAGTTACATCGTACTGGTATAATTAGAAGACTTTCCAATTATCTGTTTCTTTCTATTACAAAACCATAAAACATTAAATTTAATCTAATTATGCCCTTCTCATACTATTAAAAAGCTATTTCGCTGTGTGTTTGTTCTAAACGCATGAAAAAGGCATTTGTAGTTATATCCTTCTCATATAATTAAACCACTTTTCTGCTGTATAATGTTCTGAATGTGCGAGGAGCAATACATTTTTATTCCACGGTACTGGATGTTATTATGAGTTCCCAGAATTGAATAATTGTGTAGATCAGTTTCTTAGCACAATGCTTGACCAGCGGTCTTTCGGTTCTAATGGAATAGATTGTCTTGGCCACATGTTCAGGAGGAGTTGTCTTTTATTTCCCAATGTCGGGCACTCCATAATCACATGGTATAAAGTCTCTGTCTGATTTCTGTTTTGACAAAATCGGCAGAAAAATTGATCATCATGGAGTTGTTTGGTTAATGTCAATCTTTCCCAAGTTGGCAAAAGATTCAGCCCTAGTCTTAGGAACTGATCTCTCAGTCTACGATCTGTGAATTGTTGTAGATACTGAGAAAGTTGATGAAGTGGACGAACATCAATATCATGAGTTATTGATTGTTTATATGTTGCATTTTGCTTGATCGTGCGTATCCAGTAATTTTTTTGCAGAAGAAGTTTAGCTTTTTGTGGTCTGTTTAAGAGCATTTCAAGGTTCATTTCTTCATGCTCTAATGTATTCTGACAAGCAGTTTTCCATGTTTGTAACACTGTAGCTTGCATAGTCGGAAGTTTGGTGCGAAGGATATACATTGGTGGTAAATTGTCTATCTATTCTGTCTTTCTGAATAAGAGTAAGGTTTTCCAGGTTTTTATGGCTTCTAAGGATTGTAAGCCTACTTCATGGCGTATTCTTGCTGCAGGAAACCTGGGTTGGAGTGATAGAATTTTCCGCCATATTATTCCCTCTCGTATTGGCCAGATGTCTGAATGTAGGTTCAGCATGAATTCTGATACATACGTTAATATGGATGCTATTTTTTGTTTATAAAACATTGACTGGTTTTAATGAATATGATCCATATTTCATATGGAGCATCTTTCCCTGCCGAGCCAATGATGCAGCTTTCTCTTTTGTTTTCTCGACCCATTGTTTTTCCGTTTCAAATTGATTTATGGTGACACCCAAGTATTTAATGGCTGTCACAGTTTCAATTTTAGTCCCGTTCAGAAAAATAGCCAGAGGTTTTTGTTTAGTGCTTGTCAATGTCATTACTTTCGTTTTTTTTATATTTATTTTTAGATCATTTTTTTCAATGTATATGGCAAGGTGATTAATACTCCTTTGAAGCCCCACTTTTGTTTTATCTAAGAGCACCTAATCATCTGCATTTAATATGTGTGGAACTTTAGTTAGATTCATTTGTGGTGGGTTAGTTGAAATTGTAGATTGATGCTCTTGAAGAACAGAAATGTTCAGACTAAATAAGACTGTGGCAAGCGGGCAGCCTTGTTTCAGGCCATTTAGAGTTGTTATCGTGGTTGAAAGATTGCCAGCTTGTGTAAGTCTTACTCTAATTGAAGTATTGCTGTACAATGCTTTTATAGGGTTTAGGATGCCAGTGGGACAATTCCATCTGATTAGTTTTTCCCATAATTTATGTCTATTTATTGCATCGAATGAGAGTTCCAGATCAAAGAAAACTGCATATCTTGTTGTTTTTGATTTAAAGGCTTCCAATTTTAGAAGGTTTAGCAGGATCAGGTCAATATTTGTACCCGCACTTTTTACAAAACCCGTTTGTCAGGAATCAAACCTTCCTGAATCGTTGGCCTATTTAGTTAATTTCTGTTGAAGTAATGACACAAATATTTTTCCCATTGGGTCCAATAATGGGTCCAATAATGCTATCGGATGATAGTTTCTAGCCATTTGTCTATCACCTTGCTTGTAAATTGGAATCATTATCGCCGTTTTCCAAGTGTAGGGAATTGTATTCGTTCTTTGAATTGCTGTGAAGATTGCTAAACAGATTTTAGCCCAAATTTCTGAGTTTTGTTTAAGATGGGCATTGCATCCATGGCAGTCCATCAGAATGATCCCATTCCAGGTAGCACTTGCAGGGTTATTGACGTCTTCGGGAGATGGCAACTGAGTGTTTACAGAAGCAAAATGCTGAATCCAGTCTTTTTCTGATACATTTTTGGTTATTGCCATTTGTTGGTTGTTTGATAATTTAGAAGAGTCCATAAATTCCTGGTATTTTGATTCCTCAATTCTATAAGCATGTTTTCTGCATCGTTTTGAGCCATAAGACTTTTGATATTTTGATCCAGTTATTATACTGCTGTTTTAGTTTCTGTTTATGTAAACCACTTTGCAGTGAGTTTTCCTGCACAGCTTGACGCAAGTTCTTATTTAGTTGCCTCTTTTTTGTTGCTACGAGGGGGTTGTATGCATGGGTATGCTTTGTTTTATGAGAATTAGAATGTTTATTTAATTGCATGAAGGGTTTTAAGATTGAGATGCATTCTGGGTTGGCGAGTTGTTGTATCAGAGTATTCTTGAACTTCTCTGGTAATGTAGGTAGTTGCGTCTGGGTTCTTCTCAACCGGGTCATACCGTTGGTAAACTCCAAGTTTGGGAGATTGAGGTTTGGTTTCGTAATTAACTCTGCTGACCATTCAATAAACAACCTGTTGTGATCGCTATTTTCACCTGTTTCGTTGGTAAATTTCAAGTTTTTCTCAACCATACCCTTGGAGATTCATATATAATCCGGGATCCAAAAGACGTGTGTCCTTTCCAAGTATTTTGGATTTCTTTTTGGTATAATGTTTTCTCATTAATTAGAGTAAATTGTCTTCTGTTCATTTAGTTTCCCCACACTCTAGCTCTCGTTGTTTTTGTTGCATCTCCAATTGTCTACCATCTTTCGAATACAGATGGATATTTATGTCTCCACAGACAATGGTGTCCATTGGATTGTATTTCAGGCATATTTCATCTGTTGCCATAAATGCCATGTCAATAAATTTCATGGGGGAAGTCGCCACAGGATTCCAATATACATTAACTATTCCTAGATGCTTTATTTCATTCTTATTTCTAGCAATATCTGTTTTCAGGTGTAGATTTGTGACTTGTATCCATGGGCTGGGTTTTATTGTTTCGATTACTTTCATTGTGCCTTCTAATCTTAATAGTGTTAATAAACCCGAAGCTGGCCGACCTTTGGATTGAATTATTGCCGGATAAATACAGACTTCATAGCCTTCACAGCTTGGAGGGAGGTGACACCAACTTTCCTGTGAACACATGATTTGATATTGCTGCAGGTTAATGTGTTCATTCTGAAGCATATGGCTTGATCCTCTTGTATTCCAGCTACAAAGAGCGTTTTTTAAAATTTCCTTTGGATGCTCGTTGTTATTCGACGTAGGTCCGATTGCTTACACCTGAGATTTTGTGAACGTCATATTGCCGCTGGATCGGGTGGCGCAGGTAGCTTGTTTGCCGATCTTCATATTCTGCTTTCCTTGCTTTTTTTCATTTGTCGTATGTGCTCTCTGAGGTGGTTCTAGTTGAGAGGTTTTTAGTTGTGGTCAAGGAGATGGATTGGCAGGAGAACCCTAAAGTAGATAATAATAAGGCACTATTCATCACATCTCCATGCGCTCGAGGTCAGGAAGTGAATGTATACTTGATACTAATGATATTAATTGGAGAATAGCCTGCAACAGCCTCATAATATTGGTCCTGTTGAGGATTAGGCCATCAGGTTTAGTTATGGTACGTTTTATTAGTATCACATTCCCCTGAGTTCCTTTTCACGGATCTACAAAGGGGTCAGTCAGTCATAAATACTTTATTTCGGCATAATGCCCTAAAAGTTCATATCATACACAAATTACATATTGCACTTTCCCCATAACATCACAACATGAAAAGCATACCAATACATGACTTATAATCAAAACAACATTAACTTAATTACAAGGTACAAATGCTTTGCCCACCCAATATAAATCTGCAACAGTTTTAGCCCAGTGAATTGGTACGTTTCACCATTGATCAACGTGATCACTAGATAAAGTGCAAGTGCAAAATGTACAATCATACTTGCATTAGTTGGAAATAAAATGCAAATGCATGACTCGTCACTCACAATAGTGAAATCCTGCGTAATTACTTAATTTCATTAATTGAATTTTAGTCAGTTCAGCTAAACGCAGACACAACCATAAAACATTAAAATTACCATAAAAATAATTGAAAACAAACTTAAAATCATGGAGAAATTGTTGCGTGACAAAGGCTAATTGTAAATGCACAAATTATCATATATCACTTTGTTCTGCAAAGCCAAGCTTTATGAATAAATTTGCTCACAAAATACATTCCATTTATATCTGCTGTCATTTGTATCGGTTGTATGTTTAATAAACAGGATAACCTGCTTGGCACTGCGAATATTTGCTGTGTTAACCACAGGCTTCGGGTATTGTGATCTCAAACCCAGGTAGCCATTGCAAAATAGGAGAAAATGGAGCATTTTTTAAACGTCCAGACCATTGACTGGGCATATTCTATCGCTCAGAGCTCACCAGTGGCTAGTAAAACTAGCTTCATTAATGAAGTACAATCTCATCCTCAAATAGAGTGAACGTGCTAACGGGGGGTGGATCACATCCAAATATTTTTTATAATATAATTTTGTTTTACCTAGCGGGTACTCCTTGCATGAGTGTAACAACGTACAAACATCCACTAGTTTGCGTGTTGAAAATGCAAGGGCCGCTCTTTTGACCCTAGTTGCACAAGATATAATTGTGATTATTAGCTTGCATCATTCTAGACAGGATTGTGAATGTCACCCTGTGCCACATTTAGATCATTGCGAATATTAGCTCGCGCCACATCTAGACAGGATTGTGAATGTTACCCAGTGCCACTTTTTTTTTTTTTAACTGTTTTTATTAACTTTTACAATCCAAAAAACCATGTAATTCAACACTACCCCCTTATGGGGCTTAACATCACCCACCTCAACCCCGCCACCCCTCCACCCATCCCCTCCTGAGTCATGCATGCATATCACCATAAAGCATCAGCATATTTGTCACAATTCTGAAACCCGCTTGAAGAGAAAAAAAAAGGAAGTGTTCAATTTGCAGTAGAGGGCGTAATCCTCGAACAGTGCTACTCCAAAAAAGAAAAAAAGAGGAGCCCAGTGGATATTCCAACATAGTGGTCGTAGTCTTTCACGGTAATGCCGGAGCGTTCTCCAGAGCTCCTTGGGTCGAGGAGGGGCCCACACAGTTCTGTTCCTCCAATATATAGCTCCTGAAAGCCACCCAATAGTCTATGGGTCTATTATTAAAAGGAAGCGTCTGATTATATTGTGTCTCTCTCTGTTCACACATCAACATAATATTCAGCCAGTGTTGCACGGTGGGAGCTGTGGCTGCCCCCCACGAGCGTGCCACTAGGGACCTTGCGGCCACCAAGGCCATGCTGAGCAAACGTTTATCGCTGCCAGACTGCATGTGCACAAACGCCAACAACCAAGTTTCAGGAGTGAAAGGGATCGGAACATCTACTTACTTCTCCATGACCTCTGCCACGGCCGACCAGAAGATTTGAATATGAGGGCATAGCCAAGCCACAGGAAAGAAGTCGGCCGGGGACTGTTGACATCTCCTGCAGTTCGGGCACCTGCATAGAAATAGCTTATGCAGCAAGAGGGGGGAGTAGTACGCCTGATATAGGAACTTATAATGGGTTAATCGATGCCTATTGTTGGCAGAGATCGTTTTGGATTGAGTAAGTACCAAACCCCACTGTGCCTCTGTCACACCCAAGCAGAGCACGGCAGCACGAGGACTGCCTCCTAAAACAGGCAAACTAGGATGACTGACCGGGGGAGGCCCCTGCAGTTGGAAGTTCAGAGGCAAATCGCTCCGCCGACTCCGGAGTTGTAGAGAATAGTGTTTTCCCTTGGTAATCAACCCTATGTTTGCTGTTATCCATAGGTTATCATTGGTTGGTGCTATGGGTTCTGTTGTTCCTGGTTTCAGGGAGTTGGGGGGGTGGGTTTCTCCTTCTGGGTCTAGTACGCTCTTTGTGCATCATGCTACAGTACAGTGCTCCAACAACTCGTCACCGGAGGCTCTGTATGGATATCTGGTTTTTCCAATCCCTCCCAACATACTCTTAACCTGACTAACCCGCAGGAGCATCATGCTCCTACTGATACTGAGATTGTTCTTCTCACTTGGAACTTTCGGGGCTTTACAAATGCAAAAAAACCTCGCCTTATCTCCAACTATGTTCAAAATCACCACGTTAATGTTTTATGTATGCAGGAGACCCATTTAGGGAAGGAACACAAACTCCCGGGCCCTGGCGGGGTGGGGTGTTCATAGATATGGCTCTTCTTGTTCCACGCATTCTCGGGGAGTGGCAATTTATATACACCGATCGTTGGAGTTCAGATTGCACAGGCAAGTGGTGGATTGTGAAGGCCAGTTTATTTTAGTGGCTTGTGAGATTGCGGCCTGGTCCGTTTTATTTATAAACACGTATGGTCCAAATTATGACTCTCCCGAGTTCTTCCAGGTGGTTCGGGAGGGAGAGTTTAATTTAGCTCTTTCTGCTACGCTCGATAGGTCTACTACAGCCTCTAGGCCACTTCCCAAAGCTGCTCAGAAGTGGCACTCCATAGCGTTAGACTACTCTTTGGTTGACATTTGGCGCTGGCTTCACCCTAACATGCGGGAATTCACATACCACTCCAGTTCATATGGGAGCTCCTCTAGAATCGATTATATCTTTCTGTCCATGGGTCTGTCGCGGGTGGCGGAGGGTGCAACGATTCTCCCTCGCACTCTGTCAGACCACTCCCCAGTACTGGTGAAGTTTAAAGGTCCATCACCCCCACCCAGGCAACTCCGATGGAGGTTCCGGGCTTGCGCCCTGGAGGACGGCGCATTTCGAGAAGACTTGCGCCAGGCCATTGCAGAATTTTTCCAGCTGTATGTGGAATCGGTATCTAGCCCCGGTGTTTTATGGGAGACTTTCAAGGTCTATTTACCGGGATGGTGCATCAGAAGCAACTGGTTATCAACGCGCCCCTGCGGTCAATGCAGGATGGAGAGCTCATCTTTTCAAATCATCAGGTGAGACTATAGAGGGGACATCAAAGGCGATATGTGGGGAGAACCGCAGGGCTGGGGGGGGATTTACGCTCAACTCCACGGGTGGTTAATTCCCTTTCTCCATTTGCAGAAGAATATTCCTACGGGCCAAGCAAACTAAGCTAGGTGGGCCAGTCCAGTCCGTCATCTCGGCCCTATGCGTCACATTGGTGGAGACCGCAGCTGTCCAGTTCCGATCGACGCCTCTGTGGGAGCCAGGTGAGCGGAACACCAATTAATTTGCAGACCAGAGATGGCAACAAAAGCGGATATTTCCTCTATCACCGGCTGCAAATTAGACGAGGATGTTTTATGTATAACATAATATCATCCGCGAAGAGGGAGACAATGGAGACACAGGAACGGATAGTCACACCCCAATGGGAATGGAACTCACTCAGAACCCAAGCCACCGGCTCGATAGCCAAAGCAAAGAATAGGGGGAAAGGGGCATCCCTGCCTGGTGCCCCGGGTGGGATATATAGGCGCGGATTGAAGCCCATTTGTCTATACCAGGGCGCGTGGAGCCGAGTAGAGAAGCCTGGCCCAATGAAGAAGCGTAGTACCCGCCGCCCGTACGACGAAGGACTTCGAACAGAAAAGGTCACTCAACAGAGTTGAACGCCTTCTCTGCGTCCAGGGCTACCACAGCAATAGGGACGTCCGGGTTCACATTATGCATTAAAGTAAATAGTCTACGCAGATTGTTCTGTGTCGATCGACCCGGGATGAATCCCGCTTGATCTGGGAGAATCAAGGCGGGCATATGGGGGAGAAGTCGGTTTGCAAGCAGTTTGGCCAAAATGTTATTGTCTGTGTTTATCAAGGACAATGGGCAATAGGATGAACATTGCCTAGAATCCTTGTCGGGTTTAAGCAGTACTATAATCAAGGCAGTCCGAGTAGACTCCGGGAGGAATCCAGAGGAGGCCGACTCTTCAAACATGTGACATAAATGGGGGACAACAGATCCGGGAAAGCTTTGTATAACTCAGCTGTAATCCCGTCTGTTCCGGGGGCTTTACCATTTGGAAGCGACTGTATTACTCTGTGGAGTTCCTCTGCTGTGGGGGGTTCATTAAGAAGCATCCCAACCTCTGTGTCAAGCCAGCCCAGGGCAACCCTATCCAGGTACTGGGTGATGGCGTTGTGTCCGGTTGAACTATGGGCAGTGTACAGCTTCTCATAAAACTGACGAAAAACCTCATTTATCCCCACCACATCCCTGATTGCCTCTCCCCCAGGAGATTCTACTTCTAATATGGGTTCCAGGCGACTCTCCTGTCTTATGGTCCAGGCGAGGGTTCTGCTTGGACGAACTCCCTCCCCATACCTTGCCGCCAGCACCGGGTCCCCCAAGAACCTCTCCTCGCTATCCATTAATAAGCGGATTTCTCATCTTTTCGCCGACAGGTCAGATTGCAGCGAGGGGGAGTTTGATTTTTCTTGAGGGAGCTCCAAACTTTTGATATCTTTTTCCAAGCGGGCAATCGCTCCACGAATGCTCCTCAGGACCCCTCTCTCTTGGGACATGGACCATCCCGGTAAATAGACCTTGAAAGTCTCCCATATGACACCGGGGCTAGATACCGATCCCACATTCAGTTGGAAAAATTCTGCAATGGCCTGGCGCAAGTCTTCTCGAAATGCGCCGTCCTCCAGGGCGCAAGCCCGCAACCTCCATCGGAGTTGCCTCGGTGGGGGTGATGGACCTTTAAACTTCACCAGTACTGGGGAGAGGTCTGACAGAGTGCGAGGGAGAATCGTTGCACCCTCCGCCACCCGCGACAGACCCATGGACAGAAAGATATAATCGATTCTAGAGGAGCTCCCATATGAACTGGAGTGGTATGTGAATTCCTGCGTGTTAGGGTGAAGCCAGCGCCAAATGTCAACCAAAGAGTAGTCTAACGCTATGGAGTGCCACTTCTGAGCAGCTTTGGGAAGTGGCCTAGAGGCTATAGTAGACCTATCGAGTGTAGCAGAAAGAGCTAAATTAAACTCTCCCTCCCGAACCACCTGGAAGAACTCGGGAGAGTCATAATTTGGACCATACGTGTTTATAAATAAAACGGACCAGGCCGCAATCTCACAAGCCACTAAAATAAACTGGCCTTCACAATCCACCACTTGCCTGTGCAATCTGAACTCCAACGATCGGTGTATATAAATTGCCACTCCCCGAGAATACTTGGAACAAGAAGAGCCATATCTATGAACACCCCACCCCGCTAGGGCCCGGGAGTTTTTGTTCCTTCCCTAAATGGGTCTCCTGCATACATAAAACATTAACGTGGTGATTTCGAACATAGTTGGAGATAAGGCGTGGTTCTTTTGCATTTGTAAAGCCCCGAAAGTTCCAAGTGAGAAGAACAATCTCAGTATCAGTAGGAGCATGATGCTCCTGCGGGTTAGTCAGGTTAAGAGTATGTTGGGAGGGATTGGAAAAACCAGATATCCATACAGAGCCTCCGGTGACGAGTTGTTGGAGCACTGTACTGTAGCATGATGCACAAAGAGCGTACTAGACCCAGAAGGAGAAACCCACCCCCCCCCCAACTCCCTGTAACCAGGAACAACAGAACCCATAGCACCAACCTATAATAACCTATGGATACCCCCGAGCACCACCCTCCCAAGCCAGAAACCCCAACTTACCAGCCAACAATTCCCACCCCCCCCAGCCAGCTAACAACAACCATACAACTTCGAGACACTCAGACGTCTCTGGGCATGGGGGGTGCCGGCAGCTGTAGTGCCTCCCAATAGCAGAGACTCATTTACCATATTAAACTGGTCCATTGATAATAACAAGCTCAATAACTGGTTCTTATAGCTGCAATGCGGGACCCCAGAGCACGCCAAGGCACACCTAAGCAGAGCACGGCAGCACGAGGACTGCCTCCTAAAACAGGCAAACTAGGATGACTGACCGGGGGAGGGCCCCCGTAGTTGGAAGTTCAGAGGCAAATCGCTCCGCCGACTCCGGAGTTGTAAAGAATAGTGTTTTCCCTTGGTAAACAACCCTATGTTTGGCGGGGTACATCATAGAGTAGCGGATGTCTTTCTTACGCAAAATGTTTTTCACCGCCTGGAAGGGCTTCCTCATGTCCTGGACCTGTTGACTGAAATCCGGGAAAAGTTTAATCGTAGCGGAGCCCCATCGAAGAGATTTTTTTTCCTAGCAGTATGAAGCAAAATATCCCGGTCCCGATAGTTGAATATACGGGGAATGATGTCCCTCTCCGGTGCTCCGGGGGGGGGGGCCTTCAGGGAGCGGTGAACCCGCTCCACCATGAACATGTTCGAAATGGGAGGGTTGTCAAGGATCTCCCTAAGAAGTTTCTCCACAAATACTTCCATATTATCAATGGAGGTGGATTCTGCCACACCTGTAATCCTTATATTATTTCTTCTAGACTGACCCTCCAAGTCTTTGTTCTTGGTGACCACTCTTTTTACCATCTGCTGTAGGGATGCCACCTCTCGCTGAAGTACTGTGATCGTGTCCTCTCCCTCTCCAATCCGGTGCTCCGCTTCGGACATTCTGCCACATAGTTTTTCAATTTGCACAGCTGACACATCCACTTTGCACGTAAGCGCATCAATTTTTGCGCCCAAATTGTCCGTACTGCCTTTCAGCGCTAACAGGGTTTGGTTGAGAGCCATGAAATCGAATTGGGATGAGCTAGGTTCAGGTTCCGGCTGCAAAGCCTCCGACCTGGCATATTGGTCTACCTTTGCCTGTTTCTTCTGATTACCCATGTCAAGGGGTGAGTTGTGAACTCAGATTGCACGTAACTGGGACCCAGGGTTATAGAACATAACTCAACGTGGCCAGGAGGCAGAAAGGCGGAAGGGACTGCCAAGGCAGGGGCCCCGATGACTCCGGGCGAGGACCACCTAGTAGTGAGAACCAAGAGGCAGGATATTAGACCCCTGTCGACCAGGTACTGCCCCCAGGGTCTCAGAATATTAACCCAGGATGCTGATGGCCGCAGAAGAGAGTCAATTAATGATGAAATGAGTGACCACACCTCAAGTGATCATCAGCAATTCCAGTTTGTGGTACCTCCAAGTCCGGGTGGGGCTCAAGACCCCCTGTGTCCCCTAGACAAATGCAGCAGGCTGATAGACCCCCCCACCAAGCAGGGAACATAAGGTCCGGCCGGACGAGGACAGGCAGTTCCAGGTGGGGTCCTCCACTCAAGGCCAGCCCTGCGAACCACCAGGATGGAGAAAGTCCACAGCACGAAGATAGGAGAGGAGGAAAAAATTTAAAAAAGGGGCGGGCGGGACCCAGATGATAAACCAACAGAATAAGTCCTTAAGACCCACTGCCCCCCACCCGGCAACTGGAGCAGCCGCTGCACCCTCCTCCCCCCGATTACCCGACTCACCCTTTACAAACTGTCAAGCCAGCGGGGCTGGGCGGGGGAGGGAGGACACAGCAAGTCCAGCGAGCAATGTGGGCAAGGTCCCTCCACCAGTGTTGACAGATTGCGCACACGCTGCGCCCGATCAGTCCTGGTCATTCCAGCGCCGCAGCTCCCTGGCAAAGGCAGACCCAGCTTGCGCCCCGCGCTGGGAGAGGGAGACCGCTCCCCCAGGCAGCCGCAATCCGCCATCAGGGGCCGCCGCCACCACCAGCAAGGGCCTGCTCGCCACAGGGGCCGCCGGCAGGACACGCCGCACCGGCCCCTCCGTCACAGGCAGCCAACCACTCCAAGGAGTGCGAGGAATCTCTGCATCGCTCCCGCCATTGCCACCAGGTCACGCCACCCCACAGTGCCACAGGGGCCAGCGAAGGGAGAGGGGCGGCCCGCCGATGCCAGCCACACCGCCGCGGCTTCCAGGAGAGTCCTCACAACACGTGCTCCACGGATTCAGAGATGCAGGGAGCAGCAGATCTCGATTCCCCAAGGGCACCACAGGTTCAGTAGGGGGAAACACACTGCAGTATGCCATAGAACCACCGGATTAAGGCCATATGTTGGAGCCTCTGCTGGAGCACTCTCAGGCAGCGGCCATTTTAAGGCCGGCGCAACAGCGCCCCCATTTATATATAATCATGAATATTATCTTGCATAACCTCTAGACAGGATTGTGAATTTCAGCCAGTGCCACATCTAGAAAGACATACAAATATCAGCCATTGCCACATTTAATGAGAATTGTGAACATTATCTCGCATCACACCTAGACTGGATTATACATGTTGGCTTGCTTCACATCTAGACAGGATTGTGAATGTGAGCACGTGCCACATTTAGATATAATTGAGAATATTACCCTGCGTCATATCTAGACAGAATTGTGAATGTTAGCCATTGCCACATTTAGATAGAAATGTGAATACAGCAACCGCAAAACGTGTAAACGAAATTCGGAACAGTGGGCTCGGAAGAATAAACCCTCCACTCCAGACACTCACCTCTCCTATCACTATGCTCACGCTCTACACTACACCAACACACAACAGAGCGCAGCTACATCCCTCGATCAATTTCATCCTAGCTGCTCATATACTAACAATACTCTATGAACAACTTAACATCCTGCTAGAACGCAGCTATACCCATGAAAAATCGGCCTAGTGCACACATAAGCGTCCTACACAGGTATAACAAAGCCAGAATCCAGTCTCAGAGCCCAACCTCCAGACTGTACAGATTTGACTTATCTCAATACTACCACACCTAATGTTAGGATGCAGCTATCATCAGCCAATCATATCAGCTGCACACATATTGGTGCACCCAAGCACCCTACTTTCTCGACTGACCTGGACTACGGTCCCCGTGGGCGTTTAACCCACAAGCGCTTTGAGGTCATACCAATGATATATTGCGCGCTATATAAATGCCAAATAACATAACAGATTTATCAATAGAGGTCGGGTTGGTCCATAATGTACCCAAATTCAAATCATGTAGGATCTTCTTCACATGCACCAGCCATGGCACCGAACTCCTCCCCTTCCAGACTCATAATATGAGCAAGCAATTCCCTGTAGTTTAAGAGACTAGGTTGGTCTTATGCTCACCTCATCCCTAATTGGTCAGAGATAAAGTTCCATGTGAACCGGGCCACTTGGACAACTCAAAGGGAGCATAAGTACTTGTTTAAGGAATTGTTTTTCAGTTACTGTTAGTTTGTCATGGTTGATATAGCCCCATATGTCTGCGCCATACAGATTAGCGTCTTTTGCTTGAGCCCTAGAAATCTCAAGCGCTGGTATAATTGCTCCTCTCCCATGATTGTTATATAATTCCTTTATTGCCCCACTAATTTTAGCAAAATGAGTGCAGGATTTTCAAACCTGTTCCATCCTCTCGGGCCTTTCATTGCTGGCAGTGAGACAATCTGGTTACCTTGTTCCTTGGCCCATGTTTTTGGGTGAATATCAATTCAAACCCCCAGATGAAATTTGCACCACAGAGTCCACCAGATATTTACTAATTCCTGCAATATTCCACAAGGCCATCCTGATGGTGGGCATAGGGGTACAGCCCTCCGGCTCGGAGCCTGGATCCCATCAGTGCACCTCATCGAGCAGGTTACGTTCGTAGGTTCCTGACCTTCCCCAGGTACTACAAATTCCAGGTCTACTAAGAGCTGGTAATGGACAGTGGGTATATTGTCAGCACAGACCCTAAAGGAGCAAAGTTAATCAGGTGAGTAGGTGTAGGTGGTCTAATGGTGATTTGAGAGCCTCGTGGGGGATAAGTATGAAATTCTATGGCATGTAATCTGTTGACCGGATTACTTTCTTTTAAAAGGATCTGTATGTAGTGTGAGAAACCAAAGGGTGCATCACCGACTAGTCCATGGGGACTTGTCATCCAGGTGGCCATGACACGGCCGTTGCGTTTGGATTGAGTTTCTGGGGGTGGACAAGTGCAGGAGAATCACCTGGGTGAGGGGTCTCTGGGGATAGGGAGTGAGGTGGACAATGGTGAGACGCGGTATTCCCCCCTTTCCCGTACCCATGCCCCTCCTTTTTCATAGGATTCTCTGATGTCCCAATTCTCCCTCTAGACTACACAAACACTGAGCCGAGGAGGAGGGTGACTGAGAATAACAAGACTAACCCTTACATACCTCATTGGACATGTCGCTCTAATCGGGTCAGGCAAAGTTAGGCACTTGACTTTAATCACATACATCTGATACCCATTAGCTCTCCCCACATATATAAAATGTGGAACAGAGAAACACCCTCTGAGCAAAGTAGAACATGAGAAGCAGCAGAACTTTGGGGGCGAAGCAGAACCTACTGAAGCAGAGCAACGGATCAAGGGACGAGAACCAAGGGTAAAGGAACCCGGGAGTTCTCTGCAGGAGATTGCCTCCAAAGAACCGTAAGAGATACGTGGAGAAGGCCAAATCCCAGACAAGAAGACTGCATTGTGTTTCAATGGCACCCATGACCCACGCGGGTGAACAACAGAGTTTGGGAGGCATGGCCAAGCCTGTCATATTAACCTTGACTTGTGAATTAAAATGACAAAAGACAAGAAGGAATGCACCCAGTTGGTGAGTGAGAATAAAGGCAAGTGTGTGTTAAGGAAAGATTGAAGTGGCAACAATATATCTTACAATTGAAGGCTGCACACGTGTTGATGAGACACAAAGAAAGGCAGACCTTTGGTGAACTTTAAAATTATTGATAACTGTGAATCCAGTGATACAGAGTAGTGGAGTGGTCCAGCGAAAGGAAGTGGCCCACTCGAAAGTCTCTGCAAAAGGTGAAATGCTTTTCTTATAAAGCCACAAAGTGAATGAACTTTAAAAAGCATGATGACCAAGATTGACCCCGGCAAAAAGGGATGTGGAAAGTGAATATTGAACTCTTGTGCTTATGATATTAAACTACATTGACCAAAAAACACTGGAGCAAATAACACAAGAGTGCGAGTTGAAGGGAAAGTCGAAGTGTTCCTGCAGAGGTCTATAGTAAAAGCCTCGCACATTCGAAAGTCTTCAACATCAAGAAAAGGTCCGAGTCCGACAGAGGAAGACCAGAAGTGTGATAAGTTAGGGAAGGGAACCCCTACAAGTACGTTGATTGAGAGGCCCGAGCATGACAGAGAGAGACCTACGTGAACTTTTACTTTGAGAGGTCCAAGCCCTATCGAGACACATCTGCATGAACTTTTGGTTGAACTATGAACCCTTTTTGTTAAACTGTGAAAGAACTTTTGGAATGCTGGAAAAGTGACTTTTACGTGGAAGGCAAGGTGGGCCTCGATCCATGTTTTGAACTGCTTTGTTTTGAGAACCTGAGCAAGTGTGTGTCATGCTGTCTACGGGGACCGCCTTACTAAGTGCTGTCCAACGATTGGAGGACAGCTGACTCAGCCACTTTGATTATTTATATTCTAACACTGATTTTCCTTTGCATATATATTCCCCTTTGCACACTTTTTGTATAAGTCATAGGGCAGGCATTAGGTTTTGTTAGTATAGGCCATTGTGATTTGACAGAGACTTCCTAGGACTGTTTTCTTTATTATTTGATGGTAGAGACTGCTCCCATTTTAGCTATAGGGCAAAGTAGGAGTTTTTCCAAACCCCGAGAATTGAATAAAGGTTTTTACAAATTGTACCTTTTGTGTCAGTGGGCCTCATTACGAGTGTTGCGGCCACGGAATGAACGGTCCTGGTAAGGGACTGGCACCATTCATTCCGGGCCGCCTTATTACGAGTTCTGCAGCGGGTCCTGCTCTTCACGCCTGGTCAGATCAGACGTGCAGAGCGGGACCCGCTAGCATTAGAGGATGCTAACAGCGGGCCCGTCATTAACAGGCCCGTTGTTAGCACCCTCCCCATTCCCATTGAGCCCTATGAGGGCTCAAATGGGAAAGTGCTTCCCAGCACTTTAGTTAAAGTGCTGGGAAGAGAAAACAAAGCAAATGTTGGTAATTGGCAGCAGTATCAAGATCACCCCCAAGGCTCCAGTGCACAGTGAGTAGGTGCACCAATCCAATGCAATGTAGAATAGTGCTAACATAGACTGCCACAGAGCACTTATAACTAAGTTACGATGTAAACACAGCGACCTGTACTCTGCAGGGGGCGCAGATAAAAGAAAACTCTGCAGGACATAGCAGACGATGAACAAGTGGGCTTCATTATGAGTTTGCCAGTCCGGTAACAACGGTACCGTAAGCTTGCCGGGCCAGCAAACAGCGAATTCTGCTCGCGGGTACCTTCCCGCCCGCCAGGTCTGACCTGGCGTGTGTACTAGCACCCGCGTGCAGATAATGTCGGATGCAACGGCACAACTGTGAATGGTGCCGGTATATCCAACCTCCCCATTCCCATACAGCCCAATGGGCTCATAGTTTGCCCCATGGGGCTCAATGGGAATGGGGAGCATTTTTTTCTGGCGTCTGCGAATGGGCAGTTACGGGGTACAGCGGGGCCATAATGAACCGGTATTTGCCCATTCGTGGGGGCAGGTAAAGGGTCATAAATCATATCCCGAGAGGATAGCTCAGCGGCAACGTGCTTGCCTTGGAAGCAAGACGACACGAAGCAACACAGGTTAGATCCCTGGGTCCGCGCTTAGAAACCTCTGGGTGTTTAAGTGCGTTATAAATACGCAACTAAGACAAAAAACAACCTACGCAACTAAAACAAACCATTTCTGTAACAGCGCCTCGATGCCCACGGGCTGTGTGAGCGCTTTAAAAAATGCTTAAATGAAAAAAATAAGTCTTGTATCAGTGTGCCAATATGCCTCTTACCGGCAGTCAAGCAGTCTGTGGATGCACATAGGTCTTCCCAAATCCCAGAACAAAGGCAGCAGCGTGTGGGTAAGTCCACCTAGTTCTTTAGCTAGGACGGGCTCTCCTCCTTCCCTGCGAATGCCCTTCAACTGCAAACAGCTGCACCCTTGGGCAGCAGGGGCTTCACTGGCAAGGAGAGCAGCAGTGAATGAAATAGTGGAGGGGTGGTGTCTGCCGACCTGGAGCACCAGGTCCCAGCTCCTTTCCTCGCCTTCAACTGCAAACAGCCGCACCCTTGACCAGAGTGGGCTTTCCCGCAAATTGGAGCTGCAGTGAATGAAATAATAGAGGGTGTGCAACTGAAAACAGTTGAAGGAGGGTTTAGGTTAGTTAATTTATTTTTGATTATAACTCATGTATTTCCATATTGTGATGTTATTGCTGTGTAGTGAACCAGCCTGTGTGTGTTGCCCCTTTAAGGGGATGTGTCCCCCCCCTTGTATTGCCCTTTTAAGATGGTAGCTAATAAAAGGGAGCCCTGCAAGCACATGCGGTAGTACGGCTGCAGACTCCATGACAGTAAGGAACTAAGTCTGTCTCTTATTTTGCCATGGGGCCCTTCTGCCAGGAACGTAGCTGTGGTCCGCATGAGCTGGTAGGTTGATGCCTGCCCCAATAGAGGCATGGGGCCTCCCAAGTGCTGGTGTCCCATAGCACCTCGGGGGGGGGGGGGGGGGCTGGTGCGATGTCCATGGCCAGCCCCCACCCAACAATCCTCTGAGGCGCTGGGCCTCCGTGATACTGGTATCCCATAGCATCAAATGGGGGAGCTGCCGCGATGTCCATGACTAGCTCCCCCACACCCCGTAACAGTTATGGGGAAAGTGCAATATGTAATTTATGTATGATATGAACTTTTAAGGCATTATGCGGAAATCAAGAAATTATGACTGACTGTTGGGCAGAATCATAGGCAGTGCGCCCTTAGGGACCACTGCACACAATTAAGACTACAAGTGGTAATAAAATGCCACCTTTGGTACAAGCCTGTACTATACAGTAAAGTGTTAGCAATGGTTGAGCAGCCATACTTATCTCAAGAGCAAATGAGCAGTAGTAGAGATTACACAAAGGACTACAATTACTGTGACTCAAGCAAACACTGACTCAAAGTTTCTAGTTAAAAAATATGAGTACATTTATTTTCAAACCATCTGTTCACAAAACACTTCACTTCCATTAAAATAAAACCACACTCCAAATATACTACGCACAACCAATTCCCCTTCTGCAGATCAATTAGAGGTAAGTACATTGGAATTTGACAGACCGGTGTTGTGAAACAAAGACGTGGGTTAATACGCAATCACTTTTTGACAGTAATGACAGTTCAGTCTTATGAAAGAAAAGCGTACCCGCAGGAAGAAATGTAACCGAAGTCAAACACGCTTAGCACATAGAATTAACACAAGAGAATAGGGGATAAAAATCATAGGCAATACTTTTGTCAAGGCAAACAGAATCAGAGGACACTTTCTAAAAATTAGATAAGTCAATAGGCCTGCGCCAGTGTCAAACGGAACAGGAATCCTGTTGTCAAGTATCACAAGTTTAGAACAGTTCACGATTCGAGATTGCCAGGAGTTCTTGGATATTGTCAAAAGGGAAGCAAAAGTTATAAGAGGGAAGGAAGAAAGGACAAGCCTTTGGCGAGGAAAAAGGTTCCCCCCAATTCCTCAAAGTCGGACACAGTACCTTATTCGTTTGAAGAAAGCTGGTGCTACGGCAGTTGTTCCTGGTAGTTCCTGCAGACTCACGGTTCTTGGAGCTTCAGACGTGGGGACAAGAAGGAGGATGTCTGGAGCGATCTGCACTGCCCAGGGATGAAGCCAGCAGCAGCGAAGGAACAGTGAATAAAAGGTACGCTCCTTTAAAACAGGAGCGGCTCTTCAGATGGCTATCCGGACCACTACAGCTGTGTGCAGCGATTTCGACCAAGAAGAGGACGCTCTGGCTGTTGAGGGTGAGCTGGTTGATCCCACCAGGCTCAAGGGAAGACAACTCCGAACTGGATCTCCTCTGTCGTTGAAGGGTAGATAGCTCAGGTCTGCAGCAGGGCTTCACCGGGTCTCGAGAGTTGCAGCAGCCGTCTTCTTCTCCGCTTCTCTTCGGTTCTTGCAGTTACAGTGGCGACTATGACTTCCAGCCCAAGAGTCCTGCCTTTTATGCCAAAATCCCCCATTCACACAACCTGACTGTCAATCACTCAGCAGGGGGGTTGTCCGGCCCAGACAACCACCTCAGCCAATCGACACAAAGTGCGACTTGGGTCTCCAAGGAGACCCTGTGCAGGGGGTGACTAAACCCCTCCCTCACATTCATCCCACCCAGACGCCAAAGGAGTGCTTCTGGACAGAAGCCCGCCAAAGGACGGCGAACAAAGAAGGCAAACCTGGTTTGGCGCGAAAAGTAAAACACAAGAAGGACTTTAACAAAAAGAAATGGAGACTAAACCCGACCGGAGCCAAAATAAAATGTATTTGGTCAAGCAGGTTTATGTTCGAGGCTAGTACAATAGCCTAAATCGGTACCACGTTTATATTGTATAATCGTGGTAGAAAAGTTAGGGTAGATACCACTGCCACCAGCCAAGTCTTAATGTTAAGAGGGCGAAACAAGCAGCAGAAACTGGTGCGTGGGAGAGAGCGCAGCTTGAGCGGAAACTGGACACCAGCGAAGACCTGCAACAATGGGTGGCACTCAGTGTCGCTTTTCCAACCAAGGAAGGAAGCCTCCTCCTATGAAGACACAAGTAGCCCATGAGGGTTATCCGGCACAGCTGAACTGAACACGGGAACAGGTGGTTGGGAGGGTGAAGGGGGGAGGGGAGGGAGAAGGGGGATGTTATGAAATTGAGATATCTCCATTGAAGCATTAATGAGAACAACTGTTGTATTGGTAAATAACCGAATAAAAATATTTATTTTAAAAAAGAGAGTGAAACAAAGCTCCAAGAGGCACAGACAAAAAGGGGTAGGAATTAACCCTTTCCAATACTCCTTGTAAGATGGGGTGTACCTGGTCTGTAGTTTAAAGAGACTACATAAAGTTAATGGCAACTTTACATGTTTTTGGGGGACAGTAGTCAGCCCCATAAAATGGAGTCAGTGGGAAGTCTCAAAAGACAACCCTGTGTCAATGCACTGAATGTGCTGTGTAACACACAAAAAAGTGGGGCTCATGGAGTGGTGTGGCTCCAGAGCCCAAGATCACACAAAAAGTAGAAATACACATGGCAAAACACACATAAAGAGTGGGAAAAAGGCTCACACTCTAACCAGGTGGAACAAATAAACCCCAGAAATCCAGCAAAGCTGCTGAGGGACTCACTAGGTGAGGGAAATTAGCCATAAATGAGAATTCTCTCTAACACTGACCCCCTTCCAGGGCCGGTAACTATATAGTTTCCTGATCATGTAACTAAAGAACCTTTGAGAAAACCCACTGCCTAGGTATTACAGCATGTTTGTCCTGCCTTGGAGCGAAGAATAGTTTGTGGAAGTCAGTCTGTTTTCATGGAAAATGTACAATGTAGTTCTGGTGAGATTTGGCCTGCTGGGGGTGGTGAGTACTTCAGGAAGTCTTTGCGGGTCAGCCAAGGGGCGTTCATCCACCATCCATGTAACCATTCCCATTGTAATACAGCAGCTCATTGTCTACACAGGTTTAGACCGGCTGCATCCTTTGGACGTGAGCCCCCTGTCCTTGCTCCAGTAACCCCAAGAGGGGACGGAGTAGGACATTCCCTCCAATCATGCATGTGTAAATGGCCAACTTTGACTTTAGCAAAAAGGGGAAGGAGAGGCCTAATACATGTCTGCTAAAAAAAACAGGCATATGCAGACCATAATATCAAAGGGAAGTGTATTCAGGGCTTAAAATAAATAAATAAACAAACACACAAACAAACAAGTTCATATGGGGAGTTCCTTTCTACAAAAGAAAACCCCATAACCTCACCACAGCCCCGTTAATTACCTTCAAGAGTTCACCTTTTTAACTATTCAAAAAATAGTTTTTTTAAAACATTTCTTTGACTTTTGTCAATCAGTAAAAACAAAGTGACAATTTCCCAACTTGATCAATGTATCAGTACGACAGTCAGTGCAACAGTACCGGAATGACCCAAATCCGAGCAACATTAGAAAAGACCCTGCACAATACATTCAAGACAGAGATACAGTAAAATAACCCTTCTGTGCTGATATGAATCAGCTCATGAGGATGACAATGCCTCCCAAGGTGCAAGTGTTTGACTTAAAAGAAGTGCCTGGCACGGTGTAGAAATGGGAACAGGAATAGAATGGGTACAAGCTAGAGATAATTTGATAGAGAGAATGGCAGTGATGTTCTTGAGAAAATGGATTGGGCAAAGATTAAAAACTGTAACCATAAAAATTAGTCAACAGCAGATTTTCCAGATTATTTGAAAATTGATCTTGTACAAAATTCTCATATAAACAGGCCTTCTGAGCAGGCACAGGAGCTGTAGCAGCTGCTTTTGTTCAAGGGCTCAAGACTATTTTCGTATGGTGGCAAACAAAGTCCCTGGCAGAACTAGTGGAGGTGTTGAATCAGTGCGTTTCTTGTTATGAACAAAAGAAAGAAATGAATGAGTGGGAGTACAGAAGTAAAGAAAAAAGACTACCAAGTAAGCTCAAAAGGGAATGGGCACGTCGGGTCCTATTTATTAGACTTGCAAGCCAACAGACAGACAGTATCCCATTCTGCCAACCACCTGTGCCAACCTGAACCACCCTCCAACTCACCTGCCCTTGTATCATCCCATGGTCCAATCCCATACTTATTGCAACGCATTCGGTTAACCTTTCCCGTCCCCTTTGGAACAATAGGTACATGTATACTCGATTTGTGCCTGCTTTCTATTTCCATTCTTTTGCAAGTGATCATGTGTTATTCCCCTTATAGATCAATTGACTCTGCCTGGTGACTTCCGGCCTCCGCCTTCTCATGTAACGGATGTTGGTCCACCGCACTCTGATGAACATCCGCTGGAAAAGAATGTCCTATTGTGGCAGCTGCTATAGAACAGCCAAATCTAAAGATGGCTGGTGGGTCGCCTTCATCCAATGCACCAGAGAGTCTCTGAAAGTGCTGTCTCAGCAATCCATGCTGCGCATGTCTGCCCGAGGAGACTCTAGTGCAAGCATTGGCTGCAGTCAATCGATGGGGATTGCCCTATGAATGTCTGCTGTGATTTTAAAAGAAAAAAGCAATCCATTGACCGCAGTCTTTGGGCAGTCTCTACTTAGTTCTTTCCCAGAGAGTGAGTCTGTTTGCAGTGTCTTTGGCAGTGGGAGGACCCATACTAATACTGTGCACGGCTGCAGAGCTGACTGGTGAGGTGACCGCAGTCTTTGGGCAGTCTCTGGCTGCGATGGACGCCAAGGACGCTGCCGCAGCCCCCTCCCTTAGCACGACCCTGGAGTAAGAGGGCTGATGTCTCAGAAGTTCTCGAATTCGCAGCGAGGAAAAAGTGGACCAAGGTTTTGCAAACAATCCACCTAAACTACCCGATACAACTCAAGGCGCTTTCAAACATCAAACTACCATCTTGGTTAAAACTGATCTGAGACCAGCACTTGGTTGTGTGAATTTGTCTTCGACGCCCAAAAAGCTTTTATTGATGTTCAAGCCGCAGCTGCCTGAAGCCGCGGGCCAAGCGAACCCACATAAGGTGTGTGTTGCAGGACTGGACCTCCAAGAGACCGTGGTATGCACTCCATCAATATCTCACAACATTTTAAACTCCCTTTTGACACCAGTTTCTGTCTCCACCGCTCCCTACCCTGCCATGCCTCACTCCTTACCTGCAAATGGTGAGCCTTAGCCACCTGTCAGAGGAGAGGTGGCGACGGCATCCACAGACAGTGTGGGTCCGTGGCGTGGGTTAGTGGAGGGCCTCAGTGACGTGGACGCCCTGGAAGTCCTAGGGGCTGCCCAGGAAACATTGGTTGGTGTTGAGGTGGGGTCTGAGGGTGGCCTAGACTGCCGCAGGGAGGGTCCCCCGCTCCACGGCGGCTCCGCTCCAGAGAGGAAGGTGGCAGAGGGTCGAGACTTTCAAGCGCCCGCTGCTCAGCCCCCCCCCCCCGACTTTAAGGCAACCACCCCGGCAAAGTCTGCTTCGACGTACAAATCGAAATTCACGCGGAAAACTGCAACTACTTAGTATTTAGCTTCCCACGCTGGACAAAGGACAACAAGGTATTTGGTTCTGCAAATGAAAGAGAAACTGAAAGCGTCTTCCAAACACAGGACGGAGAAGGTTCTGGTGCTGGGATGAGCCTGTCGGACAGTCTGAAAACTACACCAATGAAAGAAAATGCTACAAAGCAACCACTATTTCCTCTTCCCAGGAAGAAACGAGTCAAAAATAAATCAGAGGAAAGCAATGACAAAGAAAAAAATGGGGGACCCTTCCCCAGTGAATAAAACTCTAAAATATCCAACTCAATCAGAAAAGCAGAAGAGGGGCAAAAAAAGAAACCAGCAAGAACATTTTCCCAAAACCCTTGCTCACTAATGCACTAAAAGAATTCTTCAAGAAACAGTGCAAGTGAAAACTTGATATAACAGCGGAATTGTCAGATGCTGAAATTTCAGAGGCTGTGCAGGAGCCCCAGCCAATTGCAAAATTCCAGAAAACTGAAGATAAAACAATTCCCAAAACAAGCAAGTCAGCACCCATGCTTGTAATTCTGGAAAAGGGGTCTACTATTAAAACAACACCCCTCTTGTCCGATACTCCCATACATCAGCTACAGCTTCTTCGAGCCTTACTGGATGCAGAAACGTCCATCGAAACGAGGAAAAAAGAGGGTGTTTTTACCAACTCGGGGCCACTCCATAATCCACCAAGATGGACCCCCCCACAAGAGCTTTTGCCCGTTAACGGGCCAACATTTTCAAAAAGTATTGCCATTGAAGCAGATTCGTCCTTAAAGAACCTGTCTACACCGGAACAGGAACCAACAATTGAGATTGACACCTTACCTTACATCAAAGAATTGGATTCCAGTCTCCTGAAAGGAGCAAAAATGGACTGTCCACGAACAGCAAAAGAAAACCAGAATCTGAAGCCAGTGTTGGGTCAAAACAATACATACGAAAACACAAACAGCCTTCCGGCTCGGAGTGACTCACTGGCGGCGCCCTTGCACTCGACCCCCAGAAACAGACGGTTTAGTGAACTTCCACCCAATCTTCCAAAAGAAACCCGTCCAAGAAACCAGACCTCCTGACAATAATGTCTGCAGTGACGATTGCATTGGCACCTTCCAGTAAATTGTATGAGTCGCTGAATGATACGCTAAAAGATCAAACAACAATTTCAGCGATGATGCACACAAAGCTTATATTCCTTGAAGGGTACATCACTGCCATGGAGCAAAGGTTTAAAGATCAGACAGTGGCGGCCCAGCTAAAAAATGCTGCCTCTCCAAATGAAGGCTGAAACCTGAAAAACTGAGGTGGAAACGCAAACCACACTGAGAAAGAATTCCCTGAAATCTTCAGAAGTACAGAACCAACGAACAACCCACAAAGATGAAAAAAAGAGCAGCAGCCCAGAAGGTCTTCGAGTGGTGTCCCCATCCGCCCTAAAGTCAGCAAAGGGAACTTTAAAAAGACCACCAGAAATTAAGACACACAATGCTATAGGTGCCCAAGAAAGCAATAAACGTCACAACTAAAGAACAATTGCGTCGTCACGGATGATACAATCTTATTGACCATGGAGATGGGGTGCAACGATACCAGAGTAAACCACGCCCTCAACGACCCTAATAAAGATTTCCCCATCTTTGAATATTTGAAAACTAAACCTTAAGAAGCTGGGGATGACAGACGACAAATAGCGCTCTGTTTTTCAGCGTCTGAGGACTTAAGACCAGCAGTGAGAAGAAATGTAAATAATGGCGCCACAGCCTCTTTTTCAAGAAAAACACAACTTCTCCCGAGCAAGACTAAACAACCCAACGAAACACACACTCCAACAAAACATGGGGCTGGACAAGACAACCTTGGCAAATCACCAATAACTGTGGAATACTTCTTAGCGGACAAGGCTGCAATGAATATAAACCAACATCTCTCGTCTGTGGATGAATCATCACAAGAGGAATGTAATGGAAGATCTAAGGGAGCCTTGTAATCCATCAGAGAGCCCAGAGGAGGAAAAACCTGCAACTGGACTACTTCAGTAAGAAATCCTAGTACTACATTCCTGACTTTGGAAGAAAGCTGTAAAAAACTGATGACAGCAACAAATTGGGGTCCCCCCACACCACAAATGCAGACAAAAGGAAGATATTCCTAGGCACAGAAAAAATCACGCCATGTCAAACATTACCTCGAGATCAAAAGACTCGTCCAAACGGAAAAGATCTACATTAAACGAGAAAAACAACACATCAAACTCCCAAAAACACAGATCGAAAACTCCAAAAAAGAACAAGGATCACTCTGATTTTTGGGTTTCTCGAACTCGCTACAGACAAGAAAAAGAAACAAACCAAAGAAGTAAAAAACTGCAAGAGAGCCCAGCCAGGAGAATGGAAGCTACACAAATCTTTAAACTGGAGCAAACAAGAGACAATCACGCAGACCTAGTGTTGAACAGTAGAACTGTCTTAAACCTTTTCCACCAGATTCAAAAACTTAGATCATTGAGGTCAGAAGATCTAACACTAGTGGAGCCATACCACGAGGGCCGTAAATCGAATTCCTACTTGCACATAGTTGCCACCCCGGTAAAATCAATGTTAAAAGATGCAGATGAAAACCTATTGAGTTTGGGCTACATCCTAACACAGGTGAGAAATATCATGTCCATGAAATAAAACAGGAAATGAAGTCCGATAACTCCAAACCTAAACCTTGTTATGTATCAAGAGCTGGGGGACAGTACAGAAACAGCAGACATGGAAACAAAGACTGCAATCCTTTTAGCCCTAAGAACAGAAGAAACGAGCGCAAAACACAAGCAAACATATCGAAAGCAAACCAGGGGATCAGAAAAAGAGGTCAGAAAAAGCACCAGTACAATTTACGGCGGGGGAAATTCTAGTCTCGGAAGAGACACCCGACCCAGGGAGACTTCCCAGAGGCCCTTTTCCAAAAATAGAAAAAACTGCCATACAAGATCTACAAGCTACACTTTCCGAACCTACGCAGAAGGGTTTCGCACCTGCTCCGTTGAAACAACTGTGGGCATGGATGCCAAAGGCACGTACATCTCTCTTAAAAAAATTGCAATACGCCCATCCAAGACGACCACAACAAAATACAGATCTCCCAGACGTCCACAAAGCCATGAAAACAGTACTCAGGATGGGATCTTGGAATACGAGATGCCACCAGCACCTGTCGGTAACCAGTGGCGTAGACCTTGCAGCGTTTGATATTCTTTGCCTCCAGGAAACCTGGCTGGTCGAAAAACCAACACTTGACAGATACGCCCTCGAAATCTCACTGGCCCAGAAAGGGTTGAAAGGGCGTCCCTTATTGGGACTTTTATCCGCCGTCCGCTCAGGAAGCGGCATCAATAATCAAGAGACTCTCACCGTGACCAGTTCCCAGCTTGCAATACTCGTAAATTGGGAACACATCAATATGCAAACAGGAAAAAAAGGTTTATATTCCAGTAGTCATCATCAACATCTACTGGAGCCCTCAAGCTATCACGAATAAAAATTACCTATCGTTGATGGAACAAACAATCGAAACCAAGTCCCCATCTGAGGAGCGAGGTGATCTCTGGTTAAAACTAATGGACTCTAGGCATCTCCTTAACATAGAAGAGTCATTCCAACAGCCAAATCGTATCCCAACTTGGGAAAGAGAGAATGCATTGGCGACAATCGATTATATTTTTGTATTACGAGCTATGTTGTCGCTAATAACCTCGCTCGAGTGGATAAAGACCAAATCTAGCGACCATAACCTCTTGACAATACCATGGGTGTCTTCGACCTTTCAGAAACCAACAGCAAACACCAGAATCGAAAGCAATAACCAAGGAAATCGAATTTGGCTGAGTGCCAGGAACATTGAAGAACTAACAAGAAGCTACAGAACCTTGCCCGACGCTAAGGAAGAGACTGAAAACCCTCTAGCAATCGACTACCAACCACTGCTCACACCATATAAGTCTGCTGCCAAAAAGCCAAATCGACCATCAAATCCGAAAAAGAACAATTTCGATGAAATGTTGGTGGAGAAGAGACGCACACTATGAAAAATCTAAAGAATGGCGTTTAAAAACAAGTCAAAGACCTACAGAAACATGCTGTACAAAGAAACAAAGAAATGCAAGTGTTGGGTCAAAAGTTACCACATAATTCTCAGAAGCAATGTTGAAGCTGGTGAACGGCCACAACTCCCGTGAATTCTGGTCATTGATAAGATCTACAGAAACTCAAACTGATAGAGCCCTCACAAAGAGCGTGGGAGAAGCCACTTGGGTAAATTATTTCAAAACTCTATTTTATCTGCCACCTCGTAACACCTCTTTAATGAAAGATGAAAAGACTGCACTCTGGGAAGATCTAAGCAACGGAGACAGCATTGAAGAAGTCATATGGAATTTAAAAACATCAAGAGCCCCGGGTCCGGACGGGTTAACGAATAATGACTTAAAGAATCATCCAGCAGAGTGGGCAAATTTCATCAGCCTGGTGTTTGAAAAGTGCAAGGATTGCAAGACCATTCCACCATCTTGGATATCATCATTTGTGGTGCCCATATTCAAGAAGGGCAACAAAGATGACCCGAGAAATTATCACCCCATTGCATTACTTGATGTAATTGAAGGTCTTCGGCTCCCTACTACTATCAAGGTTCCAAACATGGACAAAGTCTTTGGCCAGTGCTGCCCCTTTCCAAGCGGGTTTTAAGAAAAACATTGACACCTCGGTTAACATCATGCTCTTGATCATTATAAAAAGCAACATCATAGAGGGGAGCCCAATGGTTTTCCTTGCGTTTATCAACCTGACGCAAGCATTTGACCAGGTCGACCGAGAGAAACTATGGGCCAAATTTTCAGCATGGAACTGCCTGCAGGCGATCCTAGACCCGATAATAGCGTTACACTCCGAAACCAAAATAAGAGTCTGACTAAACCAACAGGGCTGGCTATTGGAAGAAATACCTACTACAAGGAGGGTCAAACAAGGTTGTCCCCCGGCCCTGCCACTTTTCATTGCATATCTTGGGGACTTTAAAGAAACAGAAAAAAGTGTCAGGTAATTTCCGCCAAAAATCAGGCAGTCAACAATATCCCGATTGTTGTATGCAGATGATATGATTCTCTTAGACCACATGGTAATTGGTCTGCAGAGACAACTCGACCACCTCTCGAAGTACATCCGTTTAAACAACTTGGAAATAAACAAAAGTCATGTTGTTGGAAAAATCAAGAAAGAGAAAAGAAAATCTAAGAGGGTACCTCGTAGATTGGGAAAGTACACAAAGTTATGCTAGACAGTTCAAGAGCCGAAAACCCAATGCAGCGTACCTATGGGGCAAAACACGGAAACCTACATAGCAAACTCGAGCGGTGGACAAAAAAATTGCCTGTTTTTCCCTTCTACCATCTATTAACTTCTACAGAGCAAAGGTGGTCCCATCTTTAACATACGGGGCAGAAGCAATGCCAAATATCCCCAAGGACATATGGCAGAAACTGGAGGATACTTCTGGAGAACGGTCTTAAATCTACCAAAGTCAACCCCCATGCCCTCGATCAGACGTGAGATGAGCTTGCTACGATCGAGTGCAACAGTATGATGCTCTTCAGGAAATCTAGAATCCAGACAGCCCTTTGATGTATAACATGATAAATAAAGAGATCAAAGGAGGCTGCTGTAAAATGCTGAACGAATGTGCAACCGAAAAGAAGATAAAGCTGGCATCGATTCAATGTACAGAAGATCTGATCCACAACCCACAAAGGGTAAAAAGGAAGATGGACGAGCTGGACTGGATCTGTACACTAAAACTAGCCGCAAAAAACAAACTGAGAACCCACCTGCCTCCGAATACAAAAAAGTTAAATCAGACTCAGAAATTCATTAGGATATTTCCAAATAAATCCTTAAGATATGTGTTTCTGAGAGCACGTCTAAACCTCCTGGACACCAACGAAATCAGAGCGGTCAGAGATCTCTCCAATTCCAACATATGCAGACTTTGTAAAGACCAAACGCAGATCGAAACAATAAGACAATTACTCATGTCTTGCCCAGAAACACAACCGTTTAGGAGAGTATATTTAAAAAAAAAGTTCTCCATCTCCTCTGTGTGAGGAAGACTCTTGGTGGGACCGCCTGATAAGTGGAGAGAAGACCTCATGGACAATAGCGACAACAAAAATCCTTCTGAACGCACTGGGAAAAATTGAGAAATACAATACTTCAACATAACACATGACTCCTCCCTACATACACAGAGAATTATTGACGTAAACACATACCTACTGTGCTACATTCGATACTTTGTGAATTCGGGAGATGTAAAGACTGTATAATATCTACCTTGTAAAAATCATAAATTGATTCAAACAAGTAATAAAAAAATAAAAAAATCTCAGACTCATATGTCAATGAATATAATGCACACTTCCGATACCTGGGGCATCAATCCATAATAGATATCATTGCTTATCCACCATCTTCATTTACCCACACTCCCAAGTAGCTTGAATCATATGACGCCATCTATAGTTCAACAGTCATTGCTATCTCCCACCAGGGATGTCACTGCCAATAGATGCCCCTTTTGCACTTGTTGGGAAACTAAACTAGCCTCCTTCCTTTACTAACCCTTTACACTGATGCCCAACTCATCTGTTTTTCCTTTGCACAGGGAATTCTACCCACTATCCCTCAGCTTTGGTTTTGCCAGCTTTTCCTTTGTGCCGGTTAACCAACTACCACATCCTCAGGTAATAATTGTTAGTATATTTGACACAGTATGAACACACGTCTATGGCTTCTTTAATAGAGCAAATGAAGCAAATGTATCAGGGGTCTGATGAAGCGGAGGTGAGCTGGAGGGTCCAGTTTTAATTACCACAGATTATTGTTAGTGACAGCACCACCTGCAGCACTATACTATACTACCCTGCCAAGACGTGATAAAATGCAGTGAGCGAAAAAATGGTAGTAATGTAAGGTTGTTCTGACATTTCTTTATTTACCCACATAAGCCACACCCTGGAGTGCATATAATAGCAGTGCAATGTGCAACTTCAAATGCATGCTTTTCGCCATTTATTTAAAATGTTTACATAGTGCAAACCTGGCTAACAAAAGCATCAGAGCACTTCACAGTAAACACGTGCATAGAAATACAGTTAAAAGACATAAAACAATTGACAAACTTTCAATATAAAACTATTGTTACCCATCCTTCTGATCCCCACACATAATACCCTCACCCTAAAACCCATTGCGAGTTTTGTTTGTCTTCATGCAATTAAAACAATAAAAAGAAGTTTAAAAAAAAAAAAAGTACAAAACAGTTCATAAAAACCGTAAAAAATGATATTCAATTTTATAAACACATAAAATAGGTCCTTAGTAATTTTAAATGCATGAGCCTAACACCAGGCTTTTACTTTCTTTCTAAACTTGAGGTGGTTTTAATCACTCGAAAATCGTTTGAGAGAGCATTCCAAAGTTTTAAAAGCCACCCCTGGAAATGACCTATTCAGTGTGAACGAATGTTTAAAGCTTGGAACCTCAAGTTGTCAGCATTCTAGACTCCGTAGCCCTCTTAGGCCCCCAGAGATGTTCGGTTTCTGAGCTAAATACTCAGGAGATCGTTAGTGAAGTGTTTTATACGCTATACGGTACAAGTTACTTACCTGTAACTCTTTTCTTCAGCATGGGTCTTGCATGTATTCATATGCTCATGAATATTCCCAGTTGGCAGGCCAGGAATCCTCTGTAAAAAAAAAAGAAAGCAGTTTAACTTTAAGCTAAAACTGCTTGTGTCCCCTATAACCTAGAATGTCCTTTGGGTCATACAGCCCCCAGCCAATGACACTTGCACCCTAAGCTCCACCCCTGGTGGCCACCTTCGGATTTGGTAGCGCACGTAAAGTGGCAGTATGAACCAAGAGTCAGATAGGAGAAGGAGGGAGGGTTTGCATGTGAATCCATGCACGACCCATGCTGGAGAAGAGTTACAGGTAAGTAGTTTGTACCTTCTCCAGCATGGGGTCTCGTATGGATTCACATGCTCATGAATACGATTACACAGCAATACATATACATATCCACGGGAAGTGGCAAGGCTCACAGAAGCAATTCACTAACCCCTGGAACAGACTCACCTTAAACAAACCGGTTGCATAGCACTGCTTGGCTGACTAAGGCCTCCTCCCTGGAATCCCTGTCGACAGTAGAATCTTGTGAAGGTGTGGGTAGACCTCGATGTAGCAGCCCTGCAGATGTTGAGCAGGGGAACACCAAGAGAAACACAGTTGTCGTTGCCGTGGTGTTGGTGGAGTGGGCTCTCGGCCGGTCTGGAAGCAGACTGTTGGCCAGCCGGGGAGCCACTTGGAGATGGAAGCCTTAGACGGGGCCCATTTCCCACAGGTCCAAAATTGATGAAAAGCTGAGAAGGAAGGATGAGCTTGCAGAACCATCTTGGTGTCGTGGAAGGACAAATACAGAGGCTTACAGGAGAATGCTTTTATCTCCCCTACTGCCTCACCAAGGTGATCGCCATCAGGAAGGAAGTTTTTCTTGCCAGAAACTTCAAAGGGGCATAATGCATTGGTTCAAATGTAGTCCCCATCAGTTTAGGAAGTACTACGTTCAGTTCCCATACCAATGCAGGAGCTTTTACCGGCGGGGATGTTCTGAAGAGACCCTTGAGAAACTCTTCAACGAGCCTGTGCGACCACAGCAACAGCTTGCTTGAAGCCTGTGTGTACCGGGATATGGCGGGTAGGTGGACATTGTGTAAGAAACCAGAAGGTGTCTCACCCGCTACTGCCTGGGGATCGATCTCTCTGAAGTGGCCAGGGCACAGCCATCGCTTTTGGATCCAATCCCTGGGGGTGGACCAGTGCGGGAGGATCACCTGGGTGAAGGGTCTTCGGGGAGTGGGACACCTGATGGCGAAATGTGGCTTCCACCACAATAACACCTTTACTCCAGCCTACCAGGTAGGATACCCGCTTTGGGAGAAAAATAGACAAATACCCGAGCATTGTACCTGACATGTCCCACTACTATGGTTAGGCAAAGTCAGGCAATTACTGTTAACAACTCACACCTGACTTCCATTAAGCTTCCCCACACGGATAAAAAGGCAGAGCACACTCTGAGTGAGGCAAAGCACACAAAGGAACAGAATTTTCCGGATGGCAGCTGAACAAGGGCAGAAAGGCGGCAAAAAACGAGAAACCTTTAGGGTGAGAAACCGTTACTGTCCAGAAATCTTCAGATTAAAAGGCGTAAGGCCAGGAAACCAGACTGACGAATCCTGCATTGTGTGACGGAGATAGCAGGAGCCCTCCTGAGTCGGGGAGGACAGCAGCTGCCTTGGTACCGTCCTTGCCTCCAGAATCAAAGCAGCGCCAGGGAGATCAACACAGCTGGTGAGTTGGGGAGAATGATGCAAGACCGTTCTGTGTTGAAGTCAAGGTTGCAAGCGCCAACACTGTACGAAGAGCGCAAAAGCGAAGAATATTAACCCATGTGATGAAAGACGCGAGTAAAGCTCAATTGCCGATGGATGAATAACCTTCCATATGAATCGGAGAAGGTACGAGACAAAGTAACACAGTGGTCCGGCACCGTGGGTGTGCTCAATCGAAGGTCTCTGTGTGATGTACCCAGCCAAGTGGCAGAAACAAAAGCAATAAAGTCAAACTTATGGATGAAGTGAATCGAAGTGGACCTGCAATGGTTTAAGAAAAATCCATTGCACAGTTGGAAGTCTTCAAATATTGATTAAAAAAAGAAAGCATAGAAAAGGCAATTATAAGGTCCGAGCCCATCGAGGGAGACCAATTGTGAACTTGTGTTTAAGTGGGTCCGAGCCCGACTGAGGGAGACCTGCGGTGAACAGTAAACCTGAGAACTTGTGAATGTGAAAATCCTGATGAGAAAGTAACTTTGGTACTTGTTTGTTACACCAAGAACTCTGCAATATTTGACTTTTATTGGGAAAGAGATTTTGGCGCAGAAGGCCCAAATACCTATGTGTTAGGGTGGACCCCAGGCAGGCAGAGCCTTTGATACGAGTCTGCGGATGCCGAACTTGTGGAAGGCCTAATTCCTTGCCATGCCCAAAAGAACGCAAGGTCTACACAAGTAGCAAGGTACTACTGGGGTTTATTACAGCCAACAAACCACAGGGATTACACGCACAGAGGGAAGTCCAGACACATCTCGTCACATTCTGGCTCGCAGTCTAGTTTTGGTGACGCGCAGCGTCACCTGTGTCACACTGTGGGCCTTTCTCCAAAACATAACTCCACTCCGGATAGGTTGCCGACTGATAGTTCCCATATAGGACCCCATGTAGAAGGTATTTTATTGGACAAGGCTGCATCAGGTGTTAGGTTTGGACCATCCCGAAAACTGATGCTATTCGTTACAGTATGCAGACCTTGTGATTGGTCAGTGACCACAGCTATCCACCCCTAGGGCCATGATTTCTGATTGGTTAAGCCGCAAGCCCTCAAGCCTGGGACAACCTCAGTTCCCAGCCCGCTAGATACCTGTTCACGGTGCATGTGCAACTATGTGTTCATGAGGTGCAACTATGGGATCTATGTGATATTTCTGTTGTGGGAAATGTTCACACTACAAATGTTCGTACATTTCCCATGCAAACATTCAATACAAAAACCATACATACATACACCCCCACCTACAACATACCCCCACCACCCTACTGACCTTTCCTTCCTTCGCGCTGTGTCCCTGCAGTGCCGGTTCCCTCTCACTTCCATGATCGGGAACCAGGGCTGCAGGATCCTTTTCTTTTTTTTTTTTTGTTGGCAGCTGCAGGGGTTTCCCCCGCAACCCTCGCTCACTATATGTATAGTATAGTTAGAAGGGTTTGCGGGGGGACACCCCTGCAGCCCCCAGCTTTTTTTTCTTGTTTTCTTCTGGCCAGGGGCTGGAGGGGCTTCCCCTGCAACACCCCGCTCACTGTGCTGAGCGGGGTGTTGCAGGGGATACTCCCGAGCCCCATACCGACCCCACCTAAACACATACCACGAAAGGTTCAAACTTCTGGTAGTTAGAGCTTTTCGTGGTGTGTGTTTTAGGTCTTTTGGTGGGGACGGTAATTTTTATTCAGACATTTCGTCCGAAACCCAACTATGAGTCAGCGCCATAACTGTGTATGGACCAGTATTACCATGAGTGTGCCCCATTCCCAGAGCAGAACTGTAGCTGTATGTAACAATTTTTTTTTGACCATTGTCTGGTCTGTGAAATGGTTGGCTCTTCCCAGTCACCAAATCTTGGCTCCTCATCAGCTTGGCCGGATCACGTGCTTGGAGACCACATTTGTGAGCACAGGAGCTCTGAATTATTCTGTATTTGTCAGAGAACGTGCCTCTTCTGCAGCCGGTGTTACTTCGGTTGAGGGTGAAAAATGTCATCTGCAACATTGCGACCTTGGCAGTGGCTTTGTTTTCCGCTGCAGTGGTTCTGCTTGCACAGCATTTTGTGTGGCTTCAGCTTTTCTCCAAGATGATCATGGCCTACTAGATTTCCCTAAACCATGGTCTGGCTTCTACTGTATGCGTCTTCCATAGTATCCATAGGGTAGTGCATCATGGCTTTCAGTTCCTCGAGTGCTCCTGCCATACAATAGTGTAATTTGCATGTAAGCATCTGCATGCATTTACACAAGCCCTTCTTGCTTCTTGCGTTGCTGCGACAATCCTAATGGCAAAATAATAATCGTGCATACAGTATGTATATGTCACTGTCCTCTAACTCATAGGGCTGTACACATGTGTTCATGTAGATGGGTGTGTGAGTGTCCCGAATGTGCGGATGGCACATGTGCTTCATGTCTGACGTAGCTATGTCGTTGTGATGTCTCTAATGACTTGAGGCATGGTTCCTCTGTGCTTTCATTGATTATGTTCATGTAGCTGTCCCCAGCTCCCTCTTGTGCATCTTCGTCCACTCTGGATAGGGTTCGTACTGCTGCAGCGTTGTAGGGCCTGATGAGAGGGTATCTTTCATGGTAATTGTCCATTGTGGGAGCAGTGGGAACTGGTTGAATACTAATAAGTAAATCTCAGGGGATCGTGCTCTAAAGTGTCGGGGTCTTTTTACAGCATGGACGAATTGGTTGGAAATTGCTTCAGGGTGTTCAATAGGAGGTAACACCAGACAATCCTCTCCAACATTTATAGCACAGTCGCAGTACCTTGCATGCGCGAGCAAAGAGAAATGTTAAGATAGTGTTACTGCTGTAGGCGGTTGTACGACCTGCGTGTGTGAAAAAGGGCATGTTAAATCGTGTTACTATGGTCACTGTGCATTTATATCTGTGCTTTATTTCTCAATGGAGTGTGTTTGGAAGAGGGGATATTTCAGAAATCAATTGAGTTGGGACAAGGGGCAGTGTTCTTCATTGGTCAGATTGCACCAATGTTGCTGTGGGAATTTCAGGGTCTTGGGAACGCTTGACCATAGGATGGCCAGTAGTCTCTAGTTCAGAGGTGTTTGGGACATCTGTGCTTCCATGTGGGTTGTCGATAGTTGCAGCGATGGCCTTGTCGATCTCTGCAGTTGTACGTTGGGGCGAGGCCAGTGTTTTTTAGGGCTTGATGTCCTGGATGTGGTCCAAACTGATTTGTCTTGCAGTTTGACTGCATGATCTGTAACCGACTCAACGACATGAGGGCCAATGAAACGGGTGCATTCCAGTGCGGGATAACATTTTTAAGGAGGATGATGCCCCCATTTGCACAGGTAGGTCTTTGTTTTGTTCCTGTTTTTGGTCGTTAGTATCTTCTTGTAGGTTATCTTCTTGTCTGCCTTGTGTTCGCTGTATCTGGCGAGAGATAAAAGAAGCGCTAGACACCAGTGGAAGATATATACTCATACATTTCATGACCCAGTATTTCAGCCACATTCTCACAATCCTTCAATGCCCTGGTGGGAGAAGCCAGTGGGAGGTGCATTTGTCGTCCTGTCACCACCTCGCAGGGCGTTAGATGGTGGTCGGACCCTGGTTTATTGCGCAACTCGAATAATGCCAAGGGCAAACAGTGGAGCCAGTTCTTTTTGGTGCATTGCTGAGTCTTTGCTATGCACTTCATCAGGAGGCTGTTGACATGCAAATTTGTGTTTTATTCCTAACAGTCGTTATGTGTTGGAACATTTCATGGGTGAAGTGAGGGCCATTCTCAGATAGCAGGACCTCACAAAGCCCCATCTTGGGAATACTTCCCGGACCAGGAATTTTGTAGCTCAGAGAGCATTGGCATAGGAACAGGGTCCAGCCTCCAGCCATCTTGAGAAAGGACAGACAACCACTATCATGTAGTGGTAACTTGACATACTTGGATCATGTCCACGTAGTCAACATGGAGGTGCAGGAATGGGCCTTCGGGTCTAGGTATGGCTCCCCTCACAACTCTCAGGGTGTCCCAGTGGTAAACTGCTGGCACTTCAAACAATTACTGATGAAGTTAGCTGCATGTTCGTTTGGATTGGGACAGAAGCATGATTCTCCAATGCGTGCTGCAATGACCTCTTTCCCTGTGTGTGTGGGGTAGTGCAACTGTGTTAATGCTGTTTTTAGTAACGCAAGTGGCATGACCACTTTCCCTATGTTGTTTTGTCACCATAGGGCATCTCTAGGGGACATTGTACATCCTCTCTTTACCCAGAGATTCTTCTTATACCAGAGTAGAACGCCATGGTTACCTATGGCAACCGGTTGAATCCCACACAAAGATGGCCGAACGTGGCATGATCACGCATGAGTGTTAGTTACTTAGCAACCACATATACATTCAGTCAAAGGACATAGCACTGTAGAGAAGGTTGGCGCTATACACATCGCAGAGACATACGGGTGAGCTTAGTAATAATTAGACCATCATTTGTTTGATACAAGTCAGACCGTGGTTATTTGATGCACCTTAGGATTTCGTTTGGAGACCAGTAACAGAAGCCAGGCAGCATGTACACGCTGATGGCTTGCTAAGACGCTACCCTAATGGGAGCGAGTAATTTCTACTTCATTCCTGATCTGCCCTCCGGAGTAGCATGGCAGGAATTTGCATAGTCATACAACACGGTTTAATATGTATGCTTACCACATAGGGAACGCAATATGACCAGCACACATTTCTAAATACAGACAATAGAGCCTCCCGCCAATCTGACCAACATTGTTCTTTTTATTCAGATTTCTGTGATTTCTGCTACCCTCAACACGACAGCTGACCTTTCCCTGTCCAGGCGAATACCGTCTAGGAGACAGCTGGGTGAGTAGAAAGCCCATTTACATGCCGGGAAATATACAGTAATAATTTATACAAAAGGAGACTTACATCCCGGTTTTCACCATACAGAATTCCTGTAGACAGATGTTGGAATTATGCACAGAGAGACTGAAGATTAGTTCCTTACTGCACCAAGCGCATGATAAAGTAACATTTTACTTCCAATTGACAATTCACTAAGCTTAGCCTTTTGTGTTACCCTGTAGGTGCATATCCAAGTCTTGAATAATTGCTATAAGAATAAGGAATAATATGCTCCAAGGCCCTGAAGAAGGATGTTTGTAGAATCTGAAATGCGTTGGTATTCACTAACAATACTTTCAATAGTGGAGCTTATTAGGATGATAATAATCAAGAGTGGATCTTACTAGGATGATAATAATTGTAACCACTTTAAAAATGTTGATATCGGTATACGATGTGTGATTTATGTAACACAATTTACCACTGTATGACCTAAACTCTTCTAGGCATATATTATGTTCTTACCATTGAATTTGTTGAATCACTTTTTCCTTTATGATGCTTACTAATTAGATTATACTTTATATTAACTAATCAAGTCTGATAGTCTTGTATTTATCTATTTAATAAGACTGTGAAAAGTTTCTATTTACCATGAATGTACAAACATGATGTATATATGCAGCCTCTGCTGAACACTGAATACTTTTCAAACTGTTAACACTGTAAACGCACTTGAGGGATCCATCACTCTGTGTTCTAGTCCCTTGGACGTTTAAATATTTATTTGGGATCGGGTTACCTGTTAGAAATCAACGGGTCTTGCTAGTGTATTTCTTTCCAGTCTCAGGTGGCCTTGAGACTTTTTGCCCTTTTGCACCTGAAATAACTATACAAGTTGAACAACTTTGAGGAACATCTATGGACATTGCAGAAGTATTACATTATTGAACTTCTTCTTAATTAAGTTGTGCCCCCCAGCCCTCCTTTTTGGAGCTGTATTTCTGGCCACGCCTTTGCCTCCAGCTCCACTAATTTTTTCAAACTTTTCTGTACTTATTCTGGTAACCCTTGTATCAAGATGTGATAAAAGATTGCTATAGTTTTGTCCCACGGCTCTCGAGTTTCAAGGCCCCAAAGCTCTTGAATCTCTTGAATGTAATTAATAGGGTCCTCATCGTCACGCATCTTGCGTGACGCGATTGCCCCCATGTCTGGCATGTCAGGTATTGTGTCCTTAATGCTTGACATACTGCGGCTCTGCAATTGCTAATTGGTGACCCGTCATGGGCTGTATTTTGTATAGTCACCCCTGGAAACCCTGCCCTCTTCCAAATGTCATTAGCTACATCACCCAATATGGAAAACAGCAGGCACCTGATGTCACCCACTGCCAGTCTGTGCCCCGCAGTCAGTTTCTCCATTTCATAGATTCACTTCCCCGCCCCTGCACTTAGTGAGGGCAATCGGTACCTGACATTGTCCTTGTCTGTGTGCTTCCAGGGCATTGTGATCCTGCCGCTCTCTGCTCTAGTAAGGGCATTTGTGAGCATGCTGCGCTCTCCTCTGGTGTCCGTCTGTATTGCCTGATCTGGATGGGCCCCCTCTCATCCTCGATACCTGTACATAACTATCTGTTCTACTGCAGATGTCTGTTGTAGTTGGTCATGTACCCCAGGCTGCCTCCCCCTGGAACAGGAGTGTCTCCTGGATTGTGTATTCATTGCCTCGTCCCTCCTATACCCTGGGAGATCCTGTAGCCTGTTATTGTATGGTGTCTGCAGGGCTACCCCTTCTTGGGTTGGCTTGTCTGTGCCTTGGCCTCCTGCCTTCTGTTCCTGTGACCTGCACTCCCACGAGGCCCCTTCACCTGTCCTTGTGAGGTATAGTTTGTTGGGCCCCTCCTCGTCACTATGGTCGCCATCTTGGTCCGACTCTTGGTCCATGTGGCTACATGTAGCTACAGAACCCATTTGAAAAGTTTAATTTACGTGCGATTAGGTCGGGGTCGTGTGGTGCATTAAGATCAATGTCGGTTAATTTACATGCACTCTCCTCCTCTTGCACCCCTAGGCGTGAAACGCTGTGAACTGCTGACCCTCCCTTGGGTACACCTGTGCTATCCCATTCTATTTGATTCGCCTCATCTGGTCTTTTCCTTTCCAATTGTACTGTGATGGCGTCACTCAACCGCCTTAATGCCTGCTCATCATCCTCCTTTCTGTACCATTCCCTTGCCCACCTTTCCAACCTTAACTGCTTCAGCCGCATCTCCTCATACTTACGTGATTCCTGCAATATTTTCTTCCTACATAATGCCATTTCCATCTCCTTTTCCTCTTCTCCCAGCTTCTCCATTTCCTCCCTCTTCTTCTCCATCTCTTCCCTTTGTCTTTCCTCTTTTGTTCCCCACTCCACTATGTCCCTTCGTTCCCAAGGGCTCTCTCTGTCCCTGCTCTTGCAGCTCCAGTTCCTTTGTTAATTCCTCTTTCTGCTCCCTGTCCTCACGTTCTAGTCTTGCTTCCACAGCCCCTTGGTGTTGCTCCTCCCCCTCTACCTGAGTTGCCCTTCCACGACATCCTTGTCCCAACTCCAAGCTCTCTGTTGCCTTCGTTACCCCTTTGGCCGTCCCGGTTGTCGTCCCCTTTAATTTTAGATGTATCTGTGCTGCTATCCATTTCTCTAGCCCTATCCCTGTGAACTCTGTTTTCGCCTGCCGCAGTCCCTCTTTCCCTTGTAGGTGCTCTGTAAGTGGGTCAGCGGTGATTGCAACACGTCTTTGGAGAAATTGTTTTTCCACACCATTTGTATTTAGAAGTAAGGTTTGGTAATAGGTTTATTAGTATAGGACTGTGTTATTATTATTTGATGGTCGTAGCTTGCTCCCATCCTTAGATTTAGGGTTAGATAGGCATTCAATCAACCCACTGAAGTTCAATAAACACCCTTGAACTGTGATCACGTGTGTCTGTCTTCACTGTTTGATACCATGCCTTCCTTATACTTGATAGACGTATGGGCATGGTCAGCCTTGGTCAGTGAGAGCAAGGACTGGGATGAGTCTGTGCCCGGCACCACATGGTAGAGCACTTTCATAGGTGGTCAGCTTCAGCAAGGCGGCACTTCCGGCATGCATGGTCAGCCTGGTATGGTATGGTATGGTATTGTTTATTTGTATAGCGCCTATACATAGGCAAGCATTTCACAGCGTGCAAGGAGGGTGGTAACACAGGAAAAACAACAGTCGCTCAGAGCCCTTGAAAATCAGAGACGATAATAGTCTGCACAGGCAGAGTAAGTGCGTAAAAAATACATTTAACAGTATGGGATATAGCAAATAGGCCTGATGGTGATTCTGCAATTTTAAACAGTATAATTAGGGGTGAAGACAAGGGAGAAACAAATAGACGATCTTCAGGCGTGGTAAGTAGGATCGAGCAAGTGCACAGAGGGTCACAGGGAGGGGAGGATCAAGTGCACCCAGTCGGTTGAGACTGGGGTAAGTGCAGAGAGAGACACTCTCTTGGATTAATTTCTCAGTGCATTGAGTGTGGGTGGGGTGTAGGTCCCTGAGGCAAGTGCGAGAGAGGACTGCGGGGGTGCCCGGTACCAGTGGGATCCTTAGGTATACCAGGCAGCCAGTCAGCATGCTGTAAGGAATAGGAGGGCTAGAGGGAAAAAAACAGAGAACTAGGTTAGAAGGGTACAGGGAGAGAGAATGAAGAGGATACGAGGAAGGTCTTGAGGAATTTCCAGAATTTCAGGCGATCCGGCTCTAGACGGAAGGCGGCAGGGAGGCTATTCCAGAGAGAGGCACCTGCTGAGGATTCATTTTACCAATCCTGCCCGGTGTATAGTACAATCTATTTGGATCTTATATTGCATTAGTTTACATCTGGAATTCAATGATACAGTTTTGGTATGAGAGCACATCAATTTCCATCGAACATCTGATAGGTCGATACCCATATGTCTGCAGCCCATTGCGCCTTACTCTGGGATTCATTAATTCTGTTTTACTCATGATCATTTTATATAACCGGAAAGATGGGAGTAGATGATATTCAGTACGCCTACCCCTCGGTGTCCAAAATTAGTACGTGCATTTGATATGCTGGACTGGCTTACCTGCAGAACCCAGCAATTACTGTTATCCACAAGTCAGTCAGTGAAAAAGGTACAAAGCGTGGATATGTTGGGTTGGTTGCACCTAACTAGCTCTTTGGTTAAAGCAGGAGATCCCACAAAAGATTTAAAAGTGAACGTTTACTGGTTCTAAAACCAAAGTGAGTATACAGTTGTTCATGATGTGCCAACATACTCTATTTGGAGGCACGCGCAATTGTTTCGCCCTTGCCCGGGCTTTCCCAACGCACAGTTACAATAATAATGCATATGATCTAATATGTGTGTGATTCAAAATGTACAATCCCGCATAGTCGCAACACATAGTACATATAAGCAATGTTTTTGAACATTCACCTCATGTTGACTGTACATACAGAATTTCATACATCATTGTGCATTCTAGGCTGGGCAACTACGGTTCAAAATGAAAGAATAGTATCTCTGTTTGTAGGAAGGGGAAGAGGAGAATGGGGGGGAAAGAAGTAAGGTCGAGTTGTGTTAGTTGGGTTAAGGTTGAGTGAGACCTGTGTTAATTCAGGTAATGTCAGAAAGTAAAGCGACATCTAGTTACATCTTACCTATAGAGATTCAGATTGAGATCTATACTTTTATCAATCTTGAGATTCTAGAGTTTTCAATCATTATGGTTTTGGTTAGCGTTGCTTTCACAGTGATCCCAATATTGGATGCTTAGCATCGTTTTCTAGGGAAATGCAATACCATATTGTTCAGTTTATACACAGTAACGCAGGGGTATAATTGTGCTCAAAGTTTAGTTTGGGTTACCTGATGTCTAAATGTAGTCACTGGGTCTCATGGATTAATGTAGTTCTAGTAGCAGAGGTTCTATATTCCATCTGTGAATCAGTCGGATAAAAGTAGGTTAGATGGCCTGGCATCAGGTAAGTTTCAAAAGATTATTAACACTAGTCCGTTCAATCACCTGGCTGTATCTTACCTGTATTTACTGGGATGCTGGGTTCTCACTCTTGACGTTTTTCTAAATATCCGTCTTTATGGGTCGGTCTGTAACACAATGGGCTCTAAGGTAGAGTCTAAGTAAGCAATAGCCTTTTATCTAGGTAAGTCAATCTCATTTTATGCCGTTTTCTCTTAAGTGGGGCCTTGGTCATTAACATTAATTTAGTGAGAAAGTGGCAACTCATTGCAGTGCGTTTTAAGAAAAATGCCTGAGCATCAAAAAGTGTCCTTAGGGTTCTCCTATATTGTAATTGTTTATTTATAAAGCGCTTATACACAAGTGAAGTGCTTCAAAGCGCTTCAAGGCGGGAAGGGTGCGGCTGCCGAAAATCAAACGTTTCTTTGACTCCTGCAGAGTATTTCCACGCTTGCACTATGACTGTGGAAGAGGCTTAACCCTGAAAAGGTCACGGTTTTGCAGAGCGCAGCAGTGTGTTATCCTGTTGTCGGGGTGGAGGAGTGTGGAAGCATGATTACAACCAACGCTCACACTGCCAGGGAGCGGATGACACGTGCTGTAAAATAAGATCCTGGGTCAAGGATCCTCTCCTTTCCTCCTGATTGGTTCATTATTGCATTGTTTACAGCGAAGCCCGCGCTAAGTCCACAGTTGTGGCAGTTGTCAGCGGTTGGTAGCGGGAGCAGTGGGCAACAGATTAGAGTCCATCTACTCAACCACTGAAGTAAGTGCCACCTAAGACATTGAAACCTTAATGTTTGCTCTATTTTATAGCGCTTGCCTTGACTGTGTGCAGGTGCTGATCTGGGCTGAAGTGTCTTGTGGGAAAATACGTCTCGGTCATATAATCTCCGGAGCACAGATTTTTCAGACTATCTCTTTACACCCGAATTTGACATTGTCGCAGAGGGGAGGAGGGTGGGGGCTGGGCGGAGACCCGTGGCAAATTCGATCTTTAAGCCCTATCCTGCAGGGGGAGGGCGCTTTCGCCTGCCGGAAAGTGTATTTGTACAAGACTCTCAAGTACCAATGGGCTCAAAGTCTAATAACTTGTCTAACCATGTTCTGAGGGTCTCTGCTGCCCCTACACCCTCGCACCCCTTGATGAAAGGGATTGTGACAGCAAACATGGAGTACACACTTACAGCTATTACACTGAGAGACTATTGCAGAATTCTTTCTGGAAAATGTTGTGGGAGGTTTAACACAGATGGCTTCTTCTACGACAGAAAATTCCCTTATGACACATCTACCAACTTGTCAGATTAAATCGAGAAATGGCCTGACACAGGAAGGGGAGGTGAATGTGTTATGAGCAAGTGTGACTCAGAGATCTCAGGAATCGTCGTTTTAACTTAATGTGATCTCGGAATTGCTTGAGGCATCTAATACGGCTATGGAAGATCACTTGAAGGAAACAGATGGTGGCGATTATTATAATCATAAAACCACACAGACTATAAAGCCCTTAATGGATGATCATATTCCAACATTGACAGCACTACATTTTGTGCTAAGCTCGTTGGTGAAGCTCTTTGAGGCCCTAAAATTTGAGGTGTGCCAGCATTCTGGTACCTTGGTGGAAATCACGAAAGAACTAGAAACTAATGAATCCTGATTGGTGGCCCTGAATTCAGCAATAAATGGTGTGATGGGAGAAGCCTTGAAGGAATTGCATGAGGAAACAGGAAAAGATTCAGAAAAGTTGGACCTTTTGCAAGGACAGTGGGAGGGGTCCGAGAGGTCATGGTACAGGTAAAAGACAGCCTGGTTAACAGGAGGCAGGAAGAACTGTCTTAAGAGCAACACATCCTTCCTTTGGACGACACCCTTATCAGCATCAGTTTTGGAAGAATTTGTCTGCCTTGCGCAATTGGCCGATGAAGTGGAGCTTGGCCAATAAAATGAAAATTAGCGTGATGCAAATATAGCTGGTCAGGTCAGTCCCTGTGATGCTAAACAGGTGAAAGGGAATGGAAAAACAAAGAAAAAAAGGAAAGGACGTCTTTTGGCCGCCAACTTAGAAATCCAAAAAATCTCAGTGGAGTCTAAGAAAACAAAGCACTTAAGATTGAAATAGAATAAAAATACAGACACAACCCAATTTTTGAAAAAACTGCAAATAGCTGAAAATTGAAATCAGAGTCTCAGCTTCAGTCAAAGGTGGCGAAGGAAAATAAGCAAAACAGAGGACCCTGTTCAACCGATGAAGATTGCCCCAATTTTTCTAAGGGGCAAATATCAGAGGAATACTTCAATAGCATCTGGAGGGAATTTGCTACCAGCCCCAGTTAGGGGACAAAGAGTAACCATCTTAAATGGTCAAACACAGCCCCCTCTAATAGTACAGTTTCCAATTGCGAATATCTCTGCAGAGACGATAAAATCTCAGGTGATGTCAAGTAAGAACATCCAAGACTTGGAATCGGGAGGAAGGGCCTTGTCCAAAATTCCTGACAGTGGGACACATTCACAGTGTGGGTGTCAAAAGGCTGTTTTGGGGCGCACTGTACGGGACCAATCAAGAAGACCTTTGGGCCCGCTTCATAAGAAAGCTTGCAAAGGTCTATATTTCTAGAATAGATGTGTCCAATCCTAGGCGCAGTCATCTAAATAGATCTACGATATTAGCCATTATGAAGGAAATTCCAGATTTGCGCTTTTTTACCACAACCGATATTAAATACATTAGATTACCGTTTATACCATCATCGGATGTGGTGGAACTGGGCATAAAATCCAGACTGGTAATGGATGCAGTTTGAAGATCGGGTCTGGAATGGAGAAGAAGGGGTTTGAAGTATTCATGGATTTGCCGGCAAGCCCACAACCCCTGCCAAACAGGACCCTGAGGCGGGAGTGTGAACAGTCTAGGCCTATGACTCCCCAAAAAGTGGACCAAATTCCTGATGTTTGGTTTATGGTTCTGGAGATTGTATGCCAGGTTTTCCTGAAGCAGCTCTAGTAGAAGATCACACCGTCTTCCTTCAAAATGATGTTTCACAAATTGGGGTATCTGGTGGTTTTGCTATAGTGAAAGAGTCCATTGCCTTATTGAATTGGAACACAATGGGGCACAGATCATTTAGAACAAGTACTAGAGGAGTGTACATCCTCAAATCCTTTGACTTGATTGTGTTCCGGGAAACCTGACTGTAGGAAGCCTTTGGGCTGGATGGCTTTTCAGTCTTCCAACAAAAGGCAGTGGGTGAGGGTGTGGGTCGTCCTTCGGGGGGTTTGTGTATTGCCTAAAGGAACAAGGTTTTTTCACAATCAATTATTCTGTCAAACGCCATGTTGGGTATCCTGGCCGTAAGGTTGGATTCCAGTATTGAGAAGGGCAACCTCAAATGGATTGTGGCCAATGTATACTGCAATCCAATGATGTTGGACTTGTTGAGTTTCCATCAGTTTCTGCCCGATCTTTTTGTTCTTTGGTCAGAACAACTCCCAGATTATGAACTGTTGGTAATGGGAGACCTTAACACCCAATGTATAAAAACTACATTACCAGGTTCAACGAGTGTTAAATTACCCTCAAGGAATGGGATCTTATGGGAACATTTTTTTAAAGGCTGGGATCTAGGGATGGCTATTAACTCGATCAAAGGGGATGTTCCTCCCACCCCAAGGTGGTGGAGCGACTCTAGTTTCTCAACAATAGATTATCTGTTCCTCTCTGGGCCTCTTTTTGGGTGTTGCTCCCAATTTACTATTACAACTGGCCCCCCTCCCTCCGTGACCATGATATATTTGTAACCCTTACCACTGGTGCCCTGCAGGAGTGCCTGGTCCAGTACACGATGTGTGGTTCTGTATTGTAGCTGTGGCGGTCCAACCCACTCCTTCCCCAACCGGTCAGCTGATGGCAACTGCCCAGCGTACGGTTAGGTTGGGAGTGATTTGGGGTCTTGTTGTGGTGATTCGGTGGGGATCTCTCTAGATAGACAGATCTGTAGGTAAGTAATAACAATAGGAGGTAAGCTTTTAGGTCTAGGCTCTTCTCTGCTTTCACCCCCCCCCCACCCCTAGTCTCCACAGGGCGTACTGGCTGACAGGCTGTATGGGCAGGTGTTCACCTTGGTGTTTTGTAACAGGCGTAGGATGCAACCCCTGCTGGCATCTGTCTCCCAGTTACTTCACTGCGAGCGTGGCCCAGTCCTGATGTGGCGCACTGGTGCCGATGCGCTATGGTTCCTCTTCCTGATGCGCCTAGAAACAATGTCCAGAGCAGTTCCTGCTTTTGCTGTGCAGGGTAGCAAAGTCCAGCGCCTTGTAGTGCCCCTAGTAGCGCTATTAGCTAGTTGCCTCCTGTTGCTGTATTACGCCGTGACCCCCTCTTGTGACTAACTGCTGTGGCTTGCCTTGTGCCTCTTGTGTCTCTCCAAGTTCCAGATCACTGTAGGAGGGAGCTGTGAAGACAGCTGATGTCGGAGAGAGAGCGGAGCGGGAGCTGCGAGGACAGCTGACAGGTAAGCAGAGATATGAGGGATGGTGGGAGGTGCTGGAGGAGCTCCGCGCTCCATTGCTGGCTTGCGTGTGATTCTTCTCCATAGATGCTGCAGCTGTGGCTGTGAAATGGAGACCAGGAGCCGGTCAGGTAGGAGGAGCAGCAGTGAGGGCTTCAGGCTCTACATTAGTTGCATCTGGAGGTTCAGGCAGAGCAAGTGTTACGCTGCCTGTCTCTGCAGCCGGAGAGTATGCTAAGCACTGGGTGTGGCCCAGGGCGGGGCTTATATGGCCCTGGGCTGCATCCAGCACCACTAGACTGCCAGGGATTCTTCTGGAGGGAGCTTGCCAGGAGCCATGTTCGTTTCTGCTTGGCAACCCACTGTGGTGGCCATTTTGGAGGTGGCATGCCCACCACTATACTGCAGCCTGGACCAGCCTGCCAGCCCCAATGTCCAGACCTTACCAACACTGGGTTTTCTGCTAGGGATCATGACAGCACTCCCCCCCCACCCCCAATGCCCTCCCAAGGAAAGCCAAACCTGGGCCTGGGCACTCCGGGTGGTTGCGGTTGAACCCCACCAGTAGTCGTGCGGCATGAATGTTTTCTGCTGGTTCCCAGGTCTGATCTAGTACGCTGCACCCCTTCCAATCCACCAAATAATAGAGTTTGCATTGCACTATCTTGGAATCTAGGATGCCGCGGACTTCATAGTCGGATTCACCTCCCTCTACTTCTACTGGTGGGGGTCGCTGCAAAGAATCCCTAGTACCTGGATGCATGGGCTTCAACAGGGATACGTTGAAGATTGGGTGTGTAGGGAGTAACTTCAGTCGCATTGCCACAGGATTGATGGTGGCTTCTATGGGATACAGACCTATATACCGTGGATGGAAGTTCTTGGGCCCCTCCATTTAGATGTGTTTAGTGGCAAGCGATACTCTATCTCCCACTTGGTATTGGGGCTCTACTGCTCTTTTGGTTTCTGCAAAACGCTTGTGTGTGGCCTTTGCTTTCAGGAGGGTCTGGGTAGCCTTTCTCAAAGTCTCTTTGATGCTTGTGTGTAAAGTGCTAACAGAAGGCATTTCCAAGGGTACCGATGGGTCAAGGGCTGTAGTGCGTGGGTCTCTTCCGTGTAAAAAGAAGAAGGGTGAAAATCATGTGGAACTATGGATGGTGGTGTTGTAGGAATATTCTGCTGCCCATAGTAGCTCTACCCAACTTGAGTCTATCTGACTGAGCATGCACCACAGATATTGTTTGAGGCTTTGGTTGGTCCTTTCAGTTTGGCCGCCGGTCTGGGTGTGGTGCTGGTGGATAGGCGGATGTCGATCCGGGCCTTGGCGCAACAGATTCCCCAAAATTTGAAAACAAATTGGCTCCCTCGGTATGATATGACCACAGATGGGAAGCCATGTAACTTCACTATGTTTGTTAAGAACGTCTGCGGCAGGGTTCCTGTAGTTGGTAATCCCTTCAAGGTGACGAAGTGTGCCATTTTGGTCAGGAGGCCAATGACAACCAGAATCGTGGTGTACCCATTGCAGGGTGGCAAATCAGTGATGAAGTCCAGGGAGACCATGTGCCAAGGGGCCAGTGGTACTGACACTGGCCGAAGCAGACCCTGTGGCTTCTCAGATTTTTATGTCTGGCACAGACATCACAGGTATTTACGTATTGTATGGTATCATTCCGCCTTCGTCATAGTCTTAGCGATGCCTGGATGTCCAGCTGCAAGTGCATTGTGATAAGTCTTTAGAACCTGGTCGTGCATCACAGGGTTTGGTAGGAACAGTCTTCTGTGGTGGTTTGGGAGCCCATTCACTATTGTTCGCTGTCCATGCTGGGAGGCCCATGCTTGTACTTGGTCAGCTGTATGGCGCGCTCCAAGGAGATGGTGATGCCACTCTTGGAATGCAGTTTTGATGGCGAGCACCTCCTTGTCAGTCAGCTCTGCCGAGTTGAATTTCTTGGACCAGAATGCTACTGAGTGCAACTGGTGGGTTTCTGGGTCTCGCTGCGATAAGACCACCCCCATAGCCACACATGATGCGTCGGTTTGAACCAGATGTGGGAGTTCTGGATCTGGGTGCTTGAGTATTGGAGCAGTGGTAAACCAGTGTTTAAGCTGCACGAAGGCCTCTTAGGCCTTGGCGGACCAGTTGAAGGTTTTGTTTTTTCGTAGCAAGGAAGTGATGCGATGAATATGTCGAAAAGTCTGCAATAAAGCGCCTATAAAAGTTGGCGAACCCTAGGCACCTTTGGATCGCTTTAACAAAGGTAGGTGAAGGCCATTGAAGTATTGCTGCTACTTTGCGATTATCCATCTGGATGCCTTGGGGAGTCAGGATGCATCCTAGAAACTCTACTGGGGTTATATGGAAGGCACATTTCTCAAGCTTAGTAAACAAATGGTGTTGACATAACTTTTCCAGGACTGCCCGCACATGGTGTACGTGACCTTCCAGAGTTGCTGAATAAATTAGGATGTCATCTATGTACACCATGGCGCAAACGTCCACCAGTTCTCTTTTTTTTTTTGTTTTTTTTTGGTTTGGTTATGCCGCTGGAGCGTTGCACAGCCTGAAGGGCATAACTGTGTATTCAAATAACCCAAATTACGTGGGGAAGGCCGTCTTCCACTCATCTCCAGCCTTCACACGAACCAGATGATAGGCTCCCCTAAGGTCAAGTTTCGTGTAGATCTTCGCTCCCTTTATTTGGTCCAGCAAGACAGGAATCAGTGGCAATGGGTACTGGTTTTTGATGGTAATCTTGTTGAGTCCCCTGTAATCGATACAGGTCCCCCTCCTTCTTGGGGACAAAGAAAAGGGCTGATGAGGCCAGTGATTTAGATGGCCTAATGAACCTGTTGGCTAAGTACTGGTCTAGGTAGTTGCATAGGTGTTGGTTCTCTTTTTTCATGAGTGTATATATGCGGCTACATGGTACCTGAGCTCCCTGGACCAGATCGATCTGACAGTCATAGGGTCTGTGTGGTGGAAAAGGTGTTGGCTTGGTCTTTCTGGAAGACATTCTGGTAGGTTTCATACTCTGGGGGTAATTGTCCCACAATGCTGATTGTTACCATAGGTTCTTTATTCAGTGGTCCAGATACAGGCACAGGGGCGTTGGTTTGGCTGGATATGACTGGGTAACAGGTCTGTGCACATGCAGTGGAGAAGGTCACTGAATGGGCCTGCCAATCTATGACCGGGTTATGACACTCCAACCAGGGCATGCTTAATATGAGCTGGAACTAGGGCGCATTAATGAGGTCAAAGATTGTGTTCCCGATGGCCGTCGTGGCATAACAGTTCAACTTCAGGATTAAGAGAAGGTGGTATCACGGGAAACAAAACATGTCCTAGAAAACAATGGGCTCAAATAGGTGCAAGAAAAAATGGGCTCAGTCAGGTAACTCAATCAATTTGTACATATTTTAATTGTATCAAAAAAATCACAACCGCATATAATGAAAACACACAATAACATTCTTAAAATACATATTATAAAAATAGCACTGTAGGGTATGCAAATCATTATATTAGTGCTAAAAGCTAATATCAAGAGAAATAATTAATCTAATATTGCATAAAGTGCTTAGTGCCAACTACTAGTATCTTCATAACTTGTTTTACAATTTGAAAATTGGAAGATATCTTTTGAACAATGTAGTTTCGACGCTGATGGAAATCATGTTCAGTTCCAAGAACTGATAAGCGTCTTCATCAGGGCACACCAATTATAGCGTCTAATAACAGTCCCCTAAAGAAAATGCATGTATTGTATGCCGTCTCCTAGAGTTAACAAGTATGGCATTTCCTCATTTTCCAGCTTGTTAGGAGACATGAACATCTAAAAAAACAAAGAAAAAGAATTAAAAATAAAAGAGACAGAATTTTTTTTAAATAAAAAACTAATTCTATGCAGAAGGCCACTGACTGAACCCATCAAAATCCCACACCAAATAGAGCTCACATTGTATGGACCGACAATCTCAAGAAAAACATTAACTTTGAAAGGGTCCCTTGAGGGTTTGAAAAGCATATGCTTTATGTTCATAACCCTGGGTAAAGGGGGTAACGAATCAATGCCTCCAAAGAGGGACGGAAAAACTGTGGTAAATGTTATCACTAGTTTTAAATGGATACATAGAACCACAGGCAAACGCTCCCCCCCAAGCACTCCATAAATAGCAGCACTGAAGCAATAAAAAAAGTAAAAGAAAAAGGAAAAGATTACCAACCTCATCTGATAGTTGGAATCTATTCTGACAGTGCCAAAACCCTGGCCATGTTTTTGGCTGCAATGTGCCAGTCGCTCGCGAAATCGAACAATAGTATGTTAAATACCAATGTTCAACCAGTGAACCTTGTGGAGCAGAAACACACTTCTTGAAGTGGACATGTAAAGGGAAGGAAACGGGAGAACAAAAACAAGAAAGAAAAGAGGGGTTAATAAGTTAGCTGACTGCTACTACAAAACATCATGGTATCAATAGTATTGCTGTGATGTCACGAAGGACCAAATTATGTCCAAGGGAAATAAGCGCCAAGCCCCCGCTCAATATTGTAGCAAACATGGTGTCTTTAGGCAGAATAAAGCCCGAAATAGGTGCAAAAAAGCACACAGAGCCCTGGACCCTTTCGAAAGACTCGACCCATATAGACTCGCAAAATGTTAATCTATGAATGTAAAAGCCATGCGCAAGTTAAAAGGGACTAGCCCTTCTCGTGCAAGATAGAGGAGCCAAAATGTAGCCTGGTGGGGCAAACCCCTTCAAGGGGAACCTCTTAAAGGAAAGGGAAACAGAGTGAAAATAATGACGTGACCACTACTGGCAGCAACACCATCTTAGACAAATAAACGGCAGTATCACTGCCGTCTAGACCTAAGCGCTAATGCGGCCCCAAAGTGCAGTCCGAGGGTATGTAGTGGACCTAGCATAAAACGGTAACACTTCTAGTTTTGGTCCAAGTTAATCGCTTACCCCACATTCAAGAGAAAAGCATTCTCGCAGGGAGGAAAAGAAACGCCTGCAGGGAGTCGGCGTTCACATCAAAGGAGCTGCTGATTAACAGAGAGCTCCCCACCTAACAGTTCAACTTCACCTGTGCATTGGGTCACTGGTCCTGACTACAGCTGTGTTCCGTCCACAGAGACAACGTTGTCCAACCTCTCCCTCTTTTGGATGGGAACACTGATCCGTAGGGCCACATTGATGACCATATAATTTCCCATTGCCCCACAGTTGGTGTATGCAGGGCATGTATTCATTGAGGTTGTTCGAGGCACAGTAGGATAACCGGTGTAGTGAGATGCAAGACCGTTAATGGCTTCTCCTTTCCCAACAAGCCGATCCCACCTCCTGTCCCAGTGGTTTCCGGGGTGTCTTGTTTGGGCAATCCTTCCGACCTTACCGCAGTTCAAAGCTATTGCTTCCTGCTTGCTCCCTCTCTTCTTTAGTGAAAGGTCCTCCTACACTGCCCAACTGCATGGGCTTGGGCGTGTGGTCTGAAGTTAGAGTTGGACCTTGCCAGGGATGTACATACAGAGCTCGCCCCTCAAAACGAGATTGGTCAGACCGTCTTTCCTGTAATCGATGATCCAATTGCACCACTAAGTCTACTAAGACTAAGTAATCAACACAATGCTCCGGTGGATTCACGACCTGTGCCAATACATCCTTCAGTTCGCTGCGGAGGCACTGGTAAAAAAAAGAGTGGTCCTCTTAACCTCAGGCCAACTGGTTTATGCCACCAGCCGGTTGAAAGTGTTGATCTACACTAACCAGGTCCTGAGACTCCTGTCGAAGAGCCAGCAGCTCTCCATCTAGAGCATGCCCCTGAGTTCGGCGGGCAAAGAGCTTATCAAACTCTGATTGGAAACCTGCAAACTTGTACAGAACAGGATCATCCCGGTTCACCAGCGGTACCGACCAACTGGCTGCGTGCCCCCCCAGATAGGACAGACCAAGGCCTCCTTGGTTTGATCAGTTGGAAACGCCCAAGGCCGGCACAAGAGGTGCAGTCGACATTGGTTTATGGACACTGGATACTTCTGCAGGTCCCCCAGGAACCTCTCGGGTGGGGCTAAGGGAACTGTAACTGGTGTAGTCACTTGTATCGGAGGTGGCGCTGCTGCAGTGCCGTCAATGGGGCCAGGTAAGGGGGTCCGTCTGGCTTGCGTTCTAGTCAAGTGCTTAGCCAGCTCCTTGGTTCTCTCCCTGTTAACTACCAACTCCTTTCTCATGCGTTGGTTTCTTAGCAGGCTGCATGTACCTGCCGACAACTCCCCTTGCAGTGCAGATAACTGGTCGACCTCTGAGGCCATGACAGTCAGGCAGGGTGTATGCACGTGGGTTTAGCGTTCTGTAGCGCTCACCTCTGGTGACCTACAGGAGTGCCTGGTCTGGTACGCAAAGTGCGGTTCTGGATTGTGGCTGTGGCGGTCCAACCCACTCCTTCCCCAACCGGTCATCTGATGGCAACTGCCCAGCGTACGGTTAGGATGGGAGTGATTTGTGGTCTTGGTGTGATGATTCAGAGGAGATATCTCTGTTTAGATGGATCTGCAGGCAAGTAATAACAATAGGAGGTAAGCTTTTAGGTCTAGGCTCTTCTCTGCTTTCTCCCCCCCGATCCCTAGTATCCCAGCGGCGTACTGGCTGGCAGGCTGTATGGGCAGGTGCTCACCTTGGTGTTTTATAACAGGCGTAGGATGCAACCCCTGCTAGTATCTGTCTCCCAGTTACTTCACTGCAAGCATGATCCAGTCCTGCTGTGGTGCACTGGTGACGATGCGTTGAGGTTCCTCTTCCTGATGCGCCTAGAAACAATGTCCAGAGCAGTTCCTGCTTTTACTGTACGGGGTCCAGCGCCTTATAGAGCCTTTCAGAGCGATTCCTGCTAATTAATCAAGTCCAGCACTTTATAGAATGTTCAGCGCCTAGTAGCACTATTAGCACTGTGATTGGAAGTGGCTAGTTACCTCCTGTTGCTGTATTACACCGTGCCCCCCCTCTTGTAACTAACTGCTGTGGCTTGCCTTGTGCCTCTTGTCTCTCTCTAGGTTCCGGATCGCTGTAGGAGGGAGCTGCGAAGACAGCTGATGTCAGAGGGAGAGCTGACAAGTAAGCAGAGATATGAGGGATGGCGGGAGGCGCTGGAGGAGCTCAGCACTCCGTAGCGTACTTGTGTCTGTTTCTTTTCCCTAGATGATGCAGCTGTGGCCGTGAAACGGAGACCAGGATCTGTTCAGGTAGGAGGAGCAGCGGTGAGAGCTTCAGGCTCCACGTTAATTGCACATGAAGGTTCTGGCAGAGCAAGCGTCTCTGCAGCCAGAGAGTATGCTAAGCACTGGGTGTGGCCTAGGGCGGGGCTTATATAGCCCTGGGCTGCACCCAGCACCACTAGACTGCTAGGGATTCTTCTGGAGGGAGCTTGCCAGGGGCCATGTTGGTTTCTGCTTGGCAACCCACTGTGGGGGGCATTTTGGAGGTGGCATGCCCACCACTTTACTGCAGCCTGCACCAGCCGGCCAGCCCAAATGTCCAGACGTTGCCAACACTGGGTTTTCTGCTAGGGATCGTGACACTATTAGTAGCGGTCTTTAGGATCACTGATGAGGCCCAACTAGGCCAAAACACGTGTCTGGGTTGCTGTTGGTACTCTTGTTCAGAGGAGAATTGCCTAGCATTTCGGTGTTGGACTGCCCTTTGGCAGGACAAAGACTGATATGCAGGGATATTTCTCCTTTGTGAAAGAGACAGTGAGCTAAAGACTTGGTTGAGACTCTCCTGGGGGCCATCCACCCAAGAACAGGTCAATGGGCCCTGTTCGTGCCGGTAGAGGGACTCCCAGAACCCCCCTTATTTTGCAATGTAATAGATCAAATCGTGGGGAAGGGGCAGGCCAGGCACCTGATGTGGAAGGGCCATTTGAGTAGGATCTATAAGAGTTATCTATAGTGTACACCACTACAAGCACCCAATCAAAAAGTGTGATAGGTGCTCGATTTCGAGTGAAGAATGGGAGAGGGTTTGGGACTTGGTCTGGAAATCCTCGAGGAACGCCCGCTTCCAGCTGGTTCAATTTAACATTTTACATAGGGTGTATATTACCCCATTGGCGCTCAAGGCGATGAACGGGGAGCGTCCGGGTGACTGCCCTAGATGTGGGTCGGAGGAGGCGGGGTTTTGGCACATGGTAATGGAATGTGGGGCAATAATAGAGTACTGGGATGAGGTGCTTAAGAGAGTAAATGAGTTACTGGGAGCCAACCTGGAGCGGCGTCCGGAGATCTGTTTGTGGGGGAACGTACCGGGGGGGGGGGGAACGTAACAAGTTACGGAACAGAATGGGTCCGTTTCTACTTATATTGGCAAAACGCCGATTGGCGATTGCGTGGAAGTCCCCCCTGGGTCCGACAATCCAGTTATGGAGGAAGGACGTAAGGAGGTGGGGTTTAGCGGAGTTGACGGTTCTGCTGAACTTGGAGGTGGGGGAAGATACGGGGGAGGTAACGGTTCAATGGTCCCAATTGTTGAATGACCTTGCAAAGGTTAATGACCTGCACCCACAGTGAAGTAACATATTCTGGGAAAAGGCCACAACGAGGTGGAGTGGGGGGGGGAGTTTGGAGATGGGGATAGCAGATGGAGTGACTCTAACCTCACTGAACTGTGAACTTTTGTGCTGGACTGCTGTGCCTAATGGAAGAAGAAGGATTTATACAGGATTTGGAAAGGGGGGGGGGGGAGGATTAGAGGGGGAAAGGGGAGTACTGTTAAGTTTTGACAATTTCTGGGGGGAATGGTGTTTGAGGTTGGGGAGGGTGGAGGGAGAGTTGGGCAATTGTTATATTAAAATGCCAATAAAGAGAGTTTAAAAAAAAAGTGATAGGTTTTTCGGGGAGGGCCCAGCTTGTGATGACATTCTGTATCATAAAGGGTTGACACGGGTTTGGGAATGGTGACTCTGGAGATTTTTGAATATACTGCATGATCCCTGTATGTTTTTGTAATAGAGGACAGTCTAACTTGCTCTTGGCTAAGTCCTGCGTTTGTTCTGGGGAAGGGTTGTTGGGCCCTTGGGAGCTGAATGGGTGAGCTCGTAGTAACCTCCATACCTCTGGCATACCAGACCTCACCAACAAGTTGGTAGCAGATATGGTTTACTATGCCCGTTCGGCATAAAGCCCCATCTTCTGCCGCAGCACCTGGAGGGCTGCGGGGTGCCTCACGTGAACCGAGACGACAGGGTCTGCACCCCGTTCAAAGGCCGTAAGGAGCCAGCTCTGAAATATCCTGCCCATGGTCCGTGAGGGGTCCAGCAGACCAGAAGGGTGGCGGGGCAGCTTTAGGGGAGCCAGTAGCTGAACAGAGTCAGTGGATCACAGTGTGTAAGCATTGACACAGCAACTAAGGGGAGTGGGAAAGTAACAGGGGTGCGAGGGTAGTAATGAGTATTGTTGAGTATTTTTTAAGTATTGTTGAGTATTGTTAGGCACAGTAGGGAAAGGAGCGGAGGTAGATGTAATTTCTGTGGTTAGGGCTCATTTGGTCAAAAGGGAAAAGGTTCTGGTGAATAACCTAGACTATTGACTTAAGGGCACGGAAGACAGAAGTTATGTGAATATTGGATTCCCTGTGGATTAGGCGTTTTAGCTCGGGTCATAGATGATGGTATCCCAGTGTAAGGGCTTTGCAAAGGGAGCTGGACTAGATTGCGGAAGGCGTTTGTCTGGTTAAGTCTCAAGGAGGGGTTTTATCTGCAAGGCAATGCTGTAGATACAGATTGAACAGGAAAAATATTGGTATCCCCTGTTAGGAGGCAGGAAGACAGCTGTGGGTTCATGTTGGGGTTATGTAAATGTTTGTGTAATTGGACATTAGCATTGTAAGCATTGTAAGTAATCTTTAACACTCCCTTGTTTAGTGAGTTGGTAACATCACCTAGTAGGTCTGTGCATAGGACTCAGAGAGCACGAGGGTTATAGAAGTTGGTGTTGAGAAACTTAAAATTGACAGAGGAGACTGTTCAGTGGTGGTGCGCGGAAGGTGCATGCGCGAGATTGGTGGGTGTGCCTGAAGAGGTGGAAAGTTACAGAAGGGCAGTGCGTGGTGCATGCCTGACAGGTTGGTTCGGGGCCAGAGAGGCTCGAGAAGAATTGTTAAGAACTGATATTGTGATATTCATAAATCTGAACTGCAAATATTTATTGTGATAGTGTAATAACCGAGTGTCGAAAGCAGCGTCTTGAGATCATGTAAGTATAAAAGCATTGTATCAATGGACACGCCCCTACAGCACTTGTGTAAGACCCTTCCATGCTATAAGGACACGATTTGTAAATATAGCGTGGAATGGACGAAAAGCACAGAGGGTAAATTGACTAAGCCATGGCCACAATGCAGAAGTTTCTCCAAAAATGTGCAGCAACCACTACAGACACACATACTAGACACCTAAAAGGGGAAGACGTTTGCTAATCGTATGGCGATATTTGAGCTCTGGCGAATATCCCAGGACGATGAGGGGGAAGTTGCGAGGTGTCAATGAATGCTAAGCCAGCAGCAGATAACGGGGGCAGCGCCCCCAGCCTCCGCTATCCCACCTTCTCCTCAGAGTGAGAAAGAAAGGGCTATAGAAGAAGCACTGGGGTTGCACCCTGCACAGGAACTAAAGGCAGCAGAGGGGTACACAAATCCAATATTTCAACTTCTACCATGTGCCAAGGAGGAAGGGCAGAAAGGTTCTGGACAGACAGTGAGAAGGGAGCATGCAGCGAGGCCCAAGTGAGCACCAAGGAGGGGCTAGAGGGCATAGCCTTGAATGAATGACTAGGTAGGAGGGCAGATACTCCTGAAATTGGATGGGAAGGTGACAGGAGAGTCAGCAGGGGCGATAAAAGAAATTGAGTCATAAGGGGAGCAGCGAAGCACAAGACTGGGCGGAGATAATGGAAGAAGTAGAAAGAAAGGAAAAGGAAGAAGAGGAGAGATGTGAGAGCATGTGGAGACAAGCAAAGGGAGGAAGAGAAAGAATGGGAGCAGTGAGAGAGGAGGAGGAGGGACCTCAAAGAGATAGAGAGGTGAAGTGAAGAAGACGAGAAGGTAAAGCAAGTTTTGGTGAAGAGGGAACAGAGAAAGTGGGAAATAGAGCAACTCGTAAGAGAGTGCAAATGCAAGGAGGTAGAGCGCATGATAAGAGACATAAGGACAAAGTGGGGAATGTGCCCGGGACACAACAAAATGGGAGGAAGTAGGCTAACGGAGCCAGACAGCACTATCACACATGACAGGACCGCTACTCCATCAGACAGGACAGAAATGGGGTCCTTCAGGGGAAAGGGGTAGCAAGGACCTGATTGACTGTGAAGGGAAGCCCAGCGAGGACACAACCTCTAGGAGGCTGAGCTTCGCTAACGGTTTTTCAAGTGAAATGGACACCGACTTATACGGGGACGCAGATGGAAGTGAGGACGAGAGAAGAGGGCGACCCAAGCATCGGACGACAGGGAAAAGCGCAAATAGAAGAGTGACATGGGAGGTAAGAAAGGGGGGATTTAGGGGTGACAAGGATGATTGATAACAGTCCAGAGACACATCACACTGTATGGACGATCTGATACCGTATGCGCAGAGGCTTAGGGATCTTCCAGGGCAAAAGAAGAGGGAGCCAGCAAAGGCATGTACTGACATCAAAGACGCTGAGAGATCTGATAAGCAGATCAGGCTGACACAAGGAGTGAATGGGGAGACCGGGTTCGCGCAGTTGCCCCTACTGCAAAAGGGAGGGAGGCGACCTCAATACATACCATGGAAGCACATAGACAAGGAAAACTTGGTGTAGGGTACATTTGTTTATCACGGGTGTGGGGAAATGGATATATGAAATGGAAAGAATGACATTGGGACAGAAATTAGCAGTGCTAGACGTAAAGGGGCTACTCGTGGCAATCCTCTGGGAAGCCGCTGCTGACGTATGAAAAAGGGCGGGGTACCCAGGAGTAACCATCTAGGACATGGCGCACAATGACGCACCATTTGCAAATTGCAGAGCGGCCATATGGCAAGCTCTAAGGACAGTACCCAGACACGTCAGACATTAGTGTGATCTTGGCACGCAAAATGGGGAAGACGAAGACCCCTTACGTTCAGACGATTTAAGAGCTTTGGTGCCTTGAAACACAAGAACCCTGGAAAACTGGGACAAAACAGTAGCATTATTCTGCCATATGTTATGCCAAGGGTTGCCAGAGAAGGTGCAAAAGCAACTCAAGATATTGGTGGGGATGGAGGAAAAGCCTTGGTCAGAAATACAGCTCACGATAGTACATTATTGTAGGCGAATTCAGGAGAATGGAGGAAAAAGCGGGAGGAAAGAAAGCAGGAGGAAGCGAGGTTAGGATAGAAGAATCTATCTAAATATGCCATGGAAGGGGCAGTATTGACTAGCACAGGAGCACAATTGTAATTGGTTATTTAGAACATGCTTAATACCCAGAGGTTTCTAAGCTCGGTCCCGGGGATCAAAACCTGTGTTGCTCCACCTCGTCTTGCTTCCAAGGCGAGCGTGTTGCCCTTGAGCTATCCTCCCATGCAATAAGGGGCACCACATATGCAGTACACACCACTGCCTGTGGGGGGAGGATTCATGGGGCGGGGGAATGCGCAGCATGTGTTTCGAGGAAGAGGGGAGCCACCTAGAGGATGTGGGTACGGGCACCAGACGCAGCACAACCATAGGGGATTCGGGGGGTTTCAAGGCTATGGGCAAAAGATGCAGCAAGGCCCAGGGGAATTTTCTGGGGGGTTCCAAGGGCAGGCGAGAGAGCCACCCCAATGCTGGTTGTGCGAGCAGATAGGGCATATCTTGAGGGTGTACAGAAGCAGGGTTGGGACGCAACAAAATGGGGTAATGCAATATCAGCCAGCATACCAAGGAGAACATGATAAACATTACACGCAGGACCAGACACCACAACAAGTACATGCACCGAATGCATACCAACAGACACACAAGCCCATGATGTAGGCAACACAAATGCACGTGCCTATGCAGCAGTATTCGCAGGCACCCCGGATTCCACAGATGCAGGGTAACATACAACATGCATACACGGCACTGCAAATACCACAGATGCAGAACAGCACACAACCAAATTATGGGACAGTGGCACGCACAGACTCCATGGCAACGACTCCCATTAGGAAACTGGGTGGGGGGTCATTGTAGTGGGAGGCAACCCATTCCTGAGGAACGGGATGTCCTGATGCCTTCAATAGGACAGCCCACAGATGGACTTGATGTGTTCCATCCTATCGATTACACTCAACCCTCCAGAAGAGTCCTGTATAGGGGTGACGATAGGTGACAAGACTTTTTCCTTTCTTGTAGACACGGGCGACTAAATCCTGTATCCAAGAAGGGAACTATAGTATGTCAGGCGATGCCATGAATGCTCAAGGATTCTCTGGGGCGATGGAAATGGTTCCTTTTACAGACGATATTGCACTTTCTATAGGGGAGCACTATCTATCTTTGTCCCTAGTCTATTCTCGACAGATACCTTTTATACCGGGGAGAGACATCATGAGCAGACTTAACATGACCATTTCATTCACTGACAAAGGGATAGTGTGCTCCGCACCGGGTATACACCTACATGTGAGGGAAATCATTCAAGCCTATTGTTGACAAAGGGTACAGAGGTCGGGTGCCAGTGCACGAGGAGCTGTTGCAATATGGGACTGAAATTATAACAGCATGGCTGCCAGGGATTCAGGGGAAAATGTGGCACCTTCCAAACGAGTACGTATTCAGGCCAGAGATACCATTAGATGAGAAAGATGACACAGGGCGACCATGGCGAGTAGTGATCGCCATAGTTGAAGGGTACAGGTGGACTACAGTCACAGACAAAGAACTATTCAAAGACAACAGATAAGATCACGAGATGGTGGTCGATGTGAGCATCACATATTGGGTGAAAATACATTACAGAGAGGCACCACAGAGAATGGGGATGGCGCTGGAAGCACCACGACATGTCTCGAGGAGGTGTCGGCAAAGGTACCCAGCATCTTATGGACCACAAATCCCTATGATGCGGGGCTTCCGATAGGGATAGTGAAGATAAAACTAAAGCAAGGGTCAATTTTACCACAAGTTAACTAATACCCACTCTCAAGGGAGGCAAACGAAGGGATCTATGAAACCAATGCAGCACTAGTGAAGCTGGGCATCCTAGTGCTATCAGAATCACCATGCAACACGGCTGTGCACCCTGTCAAAGAGGCGACAGAGGGGTCAGGGTGTTTTATACAGGATTTGTGCCCTCTTAACCATATTGTCAAAGCAGAATTTGCTTTAGGTCCGAACCCAGCAATGATTTTGTGCAGCATCCCCACGGAAGCTGCCTGCTTCACGGTCATAGATTTGAAGAATGCCTTTTTCTCTATACCATTATACCCAGACTCAAAAGACTTAACTTAATTTCTATATAGAAATAAGAAGTGGAAACATACAAGAATTCCTCAAGGGTACTGTGAATCAACTTCCATATTCAATAGGGTCCTCCAGATGGACCTAGGCAATGTACAGGTGGAGAGCACGGTTATACAGTACGTAGATGACATATTGATTTGCACGGTTATACAGTACGTAGATGACATATTGAAGAACAGTGTAGAAATGACTCAGTACACATGCTGTCAGTTCTAGCCAAAAAGGGATACACGTGGACAAGGCCAAACTACAATATTGCCAGACAGAAGTGTTAGACATTGAACAGATGATCCCCCAAAATGGTTGATGAGTGACACCAGAGAGGGCAGATGCAATACGCAGGACAGCAAAACCCACAAGAGTCAGAGAGATACAGCAGTTCTTTGGGGTTATGTAATTACTGCAGGGCATGGGTATTCAATGACAGCACTTACACTAGGCACTTATTAAGTGCACCGAAGGAAGCACAGAAAGGTGAGACGATAATACGGTGGACAACAGAAATGACAGGCATTTAATGAGTTTAAGGACGCAATATGCACACCTCCAGTGTCAGGGTTCCCCGATTATCAAAAGGAATTATTTCTGTTCTCATACTCCGACGGAGTAGTGATGACAGCAGTACCGACACAAAAGACCAGCTTGGGGCACAAGCCACTAGCTTACTACAGTGGGAAATTAGACCGAGTAATGTGAATACGCTATCCATGTGAACAAGCCATGGCTGCAGCCACATTCGCAGTGGACAAATCAGCGAGTATTACCATGGGATGCCTCAACACTCGCTACATGTAGCATGCTCTCTTTGCGATACTGGCAAGACCGAAAGAGCACACTGACAACACAGAGGGCCTCCGGATATGAGATGTTACCATCTAACCCAGCTCTCAAGATAGTGAGATGCAGACTTGTCAACCCGGTGACATTTCTCGCCGACGCTCTATAAAAGTGTGATTATGCACATGACTGTACAGCAAACTTAGAAGAATTTGGCGACACTCGCAATTTACAGGAGGATTCACTTGAGGGGGAAGATGTGCTTTGCTTTATATTCAGGTGTTCAACAACTGACCAGACAAATGGGGAAAGACATACTGGGACAGCAGTCGTGAGACAGAGAGGACGGGACAAGTGAGGTAGTGGTGTACGCACGTCTGATGTGATAGGTTATTTATAACGCGCTTAATACCCAGAGGTTTCTAAGCACGGACCCGGGGATCGAAACTGTGTTGCTCCGTGTCGTCTTGTTTCCAAGGCAAGCATGTTGCAGCTGAGCTATCCTCTCTATGACCTAAGCGCGACCCCTGCCATCACATTATTGAGCAACGCAAGCAGAATTAGTGGCTTTAATATTGCCATTGGGATATAGCCGGGGAAAGGAAGCGACGATTTATTCAGATTCAGCCTACGTGACATCCACAGTGCATTCTGTGCTGTCACGTTGGATGAGGAGGGGATTCAGATGTGCTGATGGATCACCGGTGCTGCACACACTCCTATTGGGCAGATTGGTAGATGTCAGATCTCCCAGAGCGAATAGCAATCGTGAAATACTAAGCACACACAAACAAGGAGGATCCTATGTCAAGGGGAAATGAAGCAGCAGAGGTGGAGGCAAAACGCACCATCTACTTTGGGGAAATTTTAGAAATGGAGGCTTCATCACACACATGCGATTATGCAAGAACCATGATACTAAAAGAGGGGTACAGCATATTACCAGTGACACAAATTATGGAGCTGCAGGGAGCTGCACCCATGGAGGAAAAGGAACTGTGGCTCAGGAGGGTACGTACAGTATCTCCACCAGACACCCTATGGTGGCAAGACAACACAGGGAAAGTGGTTATGCCACTTGCATTGTTGCACACTGCATTTACACAACTACACTATCCAACCCATACAGGGGAGGAGTTACGTAATTTGGGTAGATCTGACTCTTAGTGTGCTTGTTGTCCTAAACTGTATTGGGGCTTGCTGCACCACCAGAGCCTTGAGGCTCTACTCCAGAACTCAACAGTTGAATAAGAATGAGCACAGAGTGGCTCTGGGTAATTGTGCTAGCCTAGCGACTAATGTGTTCTTAGCAAAGTTAAGTAGATAGACTTCAAATCTTATTCAGTATAAATCAACACAAATCTTGTTCAGTATGAATCAACACAAATCTTGTTCAGTATGATTCAACACAAGTATCGAATATGCTGTAGTTTAATTCAGTGTGCATCATCAATTCAGCTTTTCAGCCTACACTTCTTTCAACAAATCTGTCTTTGTCACGGCTGGTTGAAGAATATGTAAAGACAACATTTACCAACAAAATCAGTAGTTGTATAATAAAACAAATAAATCATTGGTATGTACCATCAACAGGGTTTGGGGAGGACAGGGATGACAGCAAGTGGACACGGGAGGCAATGTTAGTTACATGGTACAACTTCCATCATGCTATTATTTGCATGTTCCTTAAAACTCATATGAAATTAAATTGATAGCAACACGTGATAGTTGACATCCATGTGGATCATAGGCTACTGAGGATGCAGTGAGCAGGGCTATGGCAGAAGAAGCACCAATAAGAATTCCCATAACTGTGATTGGCATCGCTCATGGTGAGATAATAGGTTAGACATTGTGTGGTGGGCTCTCTCCATTCTTAGGGTGCAAGGGTTGGGGGTGGTAGGGAATAGAATTGAGTATTCGTAATGTGAACATGGAAAAAGACAAGATAGTGGAAGAACGAAATAACCTGAGGGCCAGGATAAAGGAATGTCCAGTGTTCCCAACTGAGATGATAACATTCAACAATAACAGATACTGGGCGAAACGGTATGGTGCAACCCAGAAGGAGACTGTAGCTATATGACTGGGATTTTCGATGACCATGCAGATTACTATGGACATCTTGGAGGAGTAATGAAGATATGGCCTCCACAAGTAGGAGTGACAAAGTATGGAGGCTTGGTCGACATGTCGACCAGAGGGGGGACTGAAGATAGGGTCCCAGGAATGCCCTCCCTCATCTCCATGAACATGACAGACCAAAGAGTCAAGAATGCATGAGGTCACTCACTATTCGGACAAACCCCAGGAGGACCAGTGACTGGCACACATGCAAAGAGATATTCTCTCAGACAGCCATTCAAACCTTATCCAGTGAATGTCTTTATGGATACAGGCGCTTCAACAGTGGTCAGACACAAATGGCTCGATGGATGACGTTGACTAATGCCAAGAAACCACTGTGCTGATGTCATTAGTGACACCACAACAATTCCAGGTTAGTCATGAAATACACTTCCAACCATGCACAACTTTACACAAACACACACTTGTGTACATGAAGTACATGCTTACACACTTCTGTAGATGGAGGACAGATACATACTGTCAAAAGCTTTTATTATTTTTCTCATTAACCAAGTGCAGAAGCGCTGAACGCAAGGCAACAAAGAGGTGCAGAGCAAGCTTAAAGATGCTTATGGCAACTAACATTATGGAACTGCAGGATCACATAAGGACCCTTGCAGGACCAAATACAACTAACCTGTAGGGAACATAGCACGATATAGGTGTGCAGAAATCATAGTAGAAGCATAATGAAAATCACACAAGGCCACAAGCTGCAGGACAAGAGATGAGGAAAGCAGAACCAGGATGCACAGAACAGGAAGGCCAGGGCTCAAATCCAAGGTCAGAGACAAGCAGCACATTCCAAACTTAAAACGACAATGGGCCATCTGCAGAAAAACATAATAAATCCTCACATTGCAGACCAGAAGAGCTTGATTTTGTGGTCCTCAACCACGTGATGCGGCCAAGCTAGACAATGGTCATTCATCCACGGTGGGAAGACAAACAGTCCTCAGCAAAACAGACATGAAGTGAAACATGAACAAGTTAACAACGTTGCAACATGGAGAGCACGCTCACAGGCAAAGGTGGTACTGCTTACGGATACATTGGGTACACACAGTAATTCTCATCACCTTGAAGAGGTGCACAGAGCACTGAGAACAGAGCTGGCTCCCAGGCCTGGGGAGACCAGTTCCAGCCAATAAGGGGACACAACTCCAGGGGTGGATGACAGGGAGCAAGGGTCAATGGTAATCCTGCGTCCCTGCAACGATGTTAAAGATAGTATCACGTGTCAGGGGCAGGCCAGTCACTTGACGTGGAAGGGCCAATTGAGTAGGATCTATAAGGGTAATCTATAGCGTATACCACTCCAAGCACCCAACAAAAAAGTGTGATAGGTTTTTTGGGGAGGGCCCAGGTGGTGATGACATTCTGTATCAAAAAGGGTTGACACGGGTTTGGGAATAGTGACTCTGGAGATTTTTGAATGTACTGTATGATCCTTGTTGGTTTTTGTAATAAATGACAATCTAACTTGCCCTTGGTTGAGTCCTCCGTTTGTTCTGGGGGAAGGGTTGTTGGGCCCTTGGGAGCTGAACGGGTAAACTTTTAGTAACCCCCAGACCTCTTGCATACCAGACCTCCCCAACAATGCCATATCATGAACTCAGGAGCAGAAGGTGTAGTCACTGGTCTCAGGGTGCAAAAGGTGCCACACCACCCGAACATCTAGCACATCCATATGATCTAGTAGGCAGCGCGTGGCTCTGGACGGGTGGTTCAGAGCTGTTCCCGTCCTGTCAATGTTCTGGTATAGGATGACGTTCATATCACACCCCAACAGGAAAGGTACCCCTGCATATACAGATATAATCCCAGCAATTCCAGCATAAAATTCAGGGGAATCTATATACGTCCTGTATGTATTTACTAGAAGCACTTCCATTCCTTCAATGATGCCATGTACAATCACAAAACGGCCTTCAGGATCAATATGTAAACCTCTTCCTGTAAACTTCAGCGATTTATGAATGAGGATCATTACCCCCGGGGATAAGGTTGAGTATGTAGTGAAGTACCTATTGTTATGCCCTGATGCCTCACATCTTAGAGTTGTTCCCTACGCCCCTGACATTCCAACTTATCACATTAATCAACATCCCATTTCCGTGTTATCATGTCACCCCCCCCCCCCTGGGTAGAACACCCCTGTGGGCCCATACTGCTGTGGTCATGCAATCTGTTCCATAGCAAATGCATATTCTGGTCTGCCAAGACATTTTTGAAACATTTTCACCCCTGCCCATCTTCCCACCCCCCCACCCTGTCTACTACCAATCTTATCCCGGGTGTCCCACAATCCCTCCCAATCCACCCTCACTGCATCCCCATAACTAGCAGTGTAAACCACGCCCTGCCGACTCCTCCTAGCCCAAAACTGCACTGCCTCAACGTACGGGCCGGTACCAAACTGTAAAACACATGAAGCAATTGCTGTGGGGGAATACTGTCGCCGCTCTAGGCACATCCCTTTGAATCACTAGTAGGATACACTTTACACAGTTTTAATACTGGTTATAACAAATGCCATTGATTCATATATATTGACTAGACTCTTAAAATATATCAGGCGTTAAGACGCTCATGTTGTTAACAAGTCTTATAGGGACCAGTGTTTTGGCCTTAATAAATTTCACCGCCTCATCCAGAACCGTAAAGAAATACAACTGGCCCTGAAACTGGAAGCGCAATCGGGCTGGGAAAAGCATTGCATACGGAATGCTGCGCTCTCGCAGCATCTTCTTGACCCCCAAAAACTGCCGGCGCTTCTGCTGATTCGCCACAGAAAAGTCAGGGAAAATCCAGATGACCTGGGAGCCCATTCAGAGCTATTTCTTGTCCCTTGCCAACTTTAGGAGTAGATCCCTGTCACGGTAGCTCAGGAGTTTGGATATTATAGGTCTAGGGAAGTCACCAGGTTTCGGTGTCTGGGTTAGTGCTCTATGCAGCCTCTCCACTGCAAAGGAGGGTGATAATTGTGGCTCCCCAGTAGTTCTTTAAGCAGCCTCTCTACTGCCTGTTCTATGCTCCCCTTAAGGGCATGCTCCAGGAACCCAATTATTGTTGCGTTATTCCTCCGGGAGCAGGATTCGAGGTTGTCGCATTTAGCCTTGACATATTGCATGTCTTTCGACAGGGCGTTAACTGCATATTGTAGGTCCTGCGCCGTATCTTCCGTTACCCTAATCCATTCCTCGGCCTCGTTAATCCGTTGGCCTTCTTTTTCAAGCTGCACTCAGATAGTGATGACATTCAATGTGATGTCATCTAGCTTTTTGTTTACTGCCGCAAATCCCTTCGTCATAGTGTCCAGCATTTGTTGTAGCTCTGGGGAGCAGAGGGGTGATTGCACCCTGACTGTTTGGGGGCAGCTGAAGTATGAGGCAGCATGTCTCCCTCCCCCCTCCGAGGAGCGGCCTTGGTAAACTTGTCCATGTGTTACGCTCACCTGGCTCCCACAGGGGCGTCGATCTGAACTGGACAGCTGCGGTCTCCACCAATGTGACGCGCAGAGCCGAGATGATGGACTGGACTGGCCCACCTAGCTTTGTTTGCTTGGCCCGTAGGAATATTCTTCTGCAAATGGAGAAAGGGAATTAACCACCCGTGGAGTTGAGCGTTAACCCCCCCTCCACTCCCGCTGTTCTCCCCACTGATCACCTTTCATGTCCCCTCTTATAGTCTCACCTGATGGTTTGGAAAGATGAGCTCTCCATCCTGCATTGAGCGCAGAGGCGCGTAGATAACCAGTTGCTTCACTGGCTCAAAGGAATTGGTGAGTTCCAGAACAATATTCTGAGATATGAGATTTCCGGCAAGACGCCGTAAGTGTGTTCCTCGTGGCAACCGGTAATATTCAGGTAAGGATTTGTATTATCCAACACAGTTTGATGAAATAATGTTAGTATGTAACCTGTTGCTTTCTCCCTTATTCAGGCGCTGAGAGAAAGTATGAAGTCTTGGGGAATAATGCCACCGGCGGTAAAATCAGGTAACTCTATTGTGGTGAGGAGGTTTCCCCTTGTTTGTCCCTTTGTTTCACCTTGCAGTCCTTTTTTTTCCCCTTAGGGGCCGGGGTTCGGCGAGGATGCAGTGGAAGCTGCGCCAACCCGTGAAGAGGAATAGTACCCCCGGTGGTAAAATCAGGTAAGTCTATGGGGGGTAACTAATATTGCCTTGGTTTATTCCCTTGGCTCACCTTGCTGTTCTTGTGTTCCCCTTAGGTGCCGGAGTGCGGCAGGAACATGCAGAAGGATGCGGTGGAATGTGAAGATGCTGCGAAGGCCGGTGAGTTCAGCGCGGCGCTGCAGCAGGCGAGGCGACGCGCATAAAATAACTTCTTTCTTCCAGCTCGAAGGCGCGGTGGATCGGGAATTCAGGTAAGGATCAAAGGTATTGCTCTTGTTCTAACCTTTTCTCCTTCTTTATCCCTTTTTCTAGGAGCTCCAGACTCGAGGCGGGCGTGGCAGAAGACTGGATGCAGACTTGCAGGCCCGGTGAGCGTTACGCTGCTGGATGCAGAATAACGCGAAGCGTGTGCTGCTCTTCGGGCGTGGTTCAAATAGCCTCCAAAGTAGTCCCAGGTAAGTATTCCTCCCCAGCCCCACCCGAGTAAAAAATAGTCCCTAGGTAAAGTAGTCCCTTCCAAGCCTCTTTTGGCTTAGAGCTCTTGCAGCATGGTCTTCATCAGGTAAGTTTGCAGCATGGTCTGCATCAGGTAAGTTTTAATCTATGAGCCTGGTGCCTATGGCGCCAGGACTGACTCTCCAAATGAGCCTGGCACCATAGACGCCAGGACTGCACCCAAATAGCCCCTAGCAGGGGTTGTTGGGCTTGCTTGGAATAACTTGATGCCTGCTTCCGGGGTTGCTGGACATGGTCTGGGTCCCCGGGGGTAGGCCTCATGACACCATGTCAGCCTTCTTAGTTCCCCCTGCAGCCCTGGTCAGGTCGCACAGTAAGCTAATGATAGCCAGGAGACAACACTGTTCAGGTATCAGGCACAAAGTATTAGCAGATGAGTCTCTGTGGGTGCCCCTACCCAACGCCACTAGCACACTAGTCGGCGACCCATCCCGGTCGCCGAGTAGGTATCCCTGCACTCAATAAGAACTCAATAAGAACCAAGGGAGCACACTACCAGGAAGTCCAGCACCCAGCAATGCAGCACTTTTAGATCAACTCCAATGACGCCCACTTCACTGTATCCAGGACCAAGGGTTACAGCATGTAGTTAGTTATATGGCACTCCAAACCGCATCACCATAGATTCCGCACACCAGGCTGGTACCAGAGTGTATGTGAAATGCCAACTTCTAAGACCCCCGACTCAGGAGCGCATTGTTGCTCTGCCTCACCGCTATTGTCCCTGGGCCTCCTTGCATTAGCTGCTGCACCTCAGCAGTTGTTTGGTTAGGATAAAATCACTGCCGCTGCTCCAGGGCCTTGCCCTGCAATGCAGTTCGCCCATCAGCTTTGGAGAACATTTGCTGCAGTAGTCCCCTATACCGGGAGCCGCAGTACAACAGGGGTTGTCCTGGTCTCTCGTCATTCTCCTTCAAGGCATGCGCATCAGGGAAGTTGTTCCGGTTCCGGAAGTTGTCACCCAGGTCACGACTGTCCCAGCAGAGAGCGGCCGCCATAGTAATCAGCACCGGGGGTGGCACGACCAGCCCCCAGTCCTTCCCTCTCCTTCACAGCTGATGCGGTCCAACGCGCTGTCCCCAGTAGGATGATCACTCACCGCCGACTCAGCCGCAGCCATGGCGCTGTCCATCAGGTCTCCTCACCCCCAGGGCAGCTAGGCATCCAGGCTGCAAATAGCCGATGCAGCGTCCATGGACCGACACACTCCGCAGTCAGAAGACAGCCATAACAATTACAAAGGTAACTGTCTGAAAGAGTTTTGCGCTGTGTAGCAGAGCCTCTTGGCTAAGCAGCCATCTTTCTTGGCTGCTCCCCCCTGGCATCCAGAAATTCTTTAAGGGGTCTCATCCGGAGCCTGCAAAAGGGGACCAGATGGATGCAGGAAGACATCATACCCAGCAGGGACTTGACTGACCAGACTTTTGCCAACGACTGCTGCTGACAGCCGCTGGACCTTTCCCCGGATGGCCTTCACCCTCTCTTCTGAGGGAGTCGCCAGATACAAGACTGTGTTGAGTCGGTGACCCAAGAACAGAGCGTTCAGAGATGGCGCTACACAGGACTTCGGATAGTTCATTGAGAAGCCTAGTGACATCAGAAGTTGGATGGTCTCTGCTGTGTGCTGGGTTGCCAGAGCGTGGAACGGGAACGAATGAGCCAATCGTCAAGGTAATGTTAGACGTGGGTCCCCTTACAGCGTAGATGCGCTGCCACTGGGGCCAAGCATTTGGTGAACACCCTCAGAGCAGATTTCAGGCTGAAGGGAAGAGCCTTCAACTGGTAATTTGTTCCCTGGATGACAAAATGCAGGAATTGATGGTGCTTGCAATGAATGGGGATTTGGAATTACGTGTTCTCAAAGTCGAGAGTTGCCAGAAAATTCCCTTCCGCCAGCTGGTCAAGGACATGCCGCAACATGACCATCCTGAACTTTTGCGATTTGAGGAACCGGTTGAGGGACCGCAATTCTAGGATTGGTCATCAGTCAAGTATCTAGAGTACACACCAGAGCCCTGGAGGTACTGAGGGGCTGGTTCAATTGCTCCTTTGCACAGCATGGCTTGGACCTCCTGCAGCAGCTTTGCCATGTGTAGCTCTTAACGTATCCCGGGATGAATGCCGGGGCACCAGTCTTAAAATTCCCAAGTGTGACCCTGCTGCAGAACGTCCAGCACCCATTTGCTTGTGGAGATCTCACACCACTGATTGACAAAATTTGATAGTCAGCCTCCCACTGGGGCACAGAAGTGGGGGCGTTGGTCCTGGGTCAGTTCAGGACTGCTTCAGCGTCTGTGTCCTGGATGGGGGGGCTACAACAATGCTGGGTGCCACTGCCATAGGCCTGGGTGCTACCCATATAAGATTCCTGGGTGGCAGAGCGACAGGGCTGGTGATAAGGGGTTGTTTAACCCTTGGAAGATCTGGAGACTCTCCCTTTTGGGGAATGTAAGCATTGCCTCCTCAGCTGCAGGGTCCCCCTAGAGTTTGCTGTATCAGTGATGGACTTGATGGCCTGGAGCGTGTCATTGACAGCTTTTCCAAATAGGTTGTCCCCATTGAACGGCATGTCAACGACTTTGGTCTGCACGTCCATGTGGAAATTCGTAAGCTTTTAGCCAATCTTGGCGTCGGAGAGCCACACCATTCCCCATCTGACAGAAGCTGGAGTCTACAATGTTGAGATCGACAAGGATGGCGTGGTTGGAAGCCACTTCCCCTTCCTGGAACATGGGCAATGCTTCAGCCTTTTTATCGTCAGGAAGGAAGCCAAGGATGGGCCCCAGCTTGTACCACAGCTCCCAGTCATACCTTGACAGGATGGCGAAGGCATTGGCTGCCTTCATGTTGGAAACTGCCATGGTGATGTGGTTCCCTGCAGCATAAAGCTTCTTGACATCCTGGTCTGGAGGCACCATGGATGACAACAAGGGGTTGGTGGGCCTCTTTCTGGCGGTGGCAGACAACACAGAGTCTGGAGAAGGCGGAGACCTGAGGCACCTAGGGGCAGAGTCTGGAACCCGGTATTTCTTCTCCAACCAGTCATACTTAGAGGCATGGTATTAGGAGCCTGTATGATTGCTATGCCATCTTCCCACATGTCATCCAAAAAAGGGACTGATACAATGGTCTTCTTGGAGGAATCCCGTAGCTCAAAGAGGAAACCCTCTTTTTTATTCTCTTCTGGTACCTGGTTGAAGAGTTTGTCAGCTTTCAAAATGGAGTGGAAAGAGCCAATTTCGTCCTGGGAAGAGGCCATGGCAGGGCTCATCAACATCTTGAGGTTTGCCATCTGCGGGAACATAGTCGTCAAACTCATCTGTATGAGCACTGGTGCTGTTGGGGTCCGTGCCAGTGTCAGTCTGAACTGGCTCCTCCACCACAGTAAGCAGAACCGCTGGCGCAGGCTGAAGGGTAACACGGGCCTTGTGAGACAGTGTCACCTGATGCAGAGAGGGCCTTGGAGGACTCTTGGCCGAAACAGGGAAGGAGCAGTTGGCAGTCTCTGTTGAATTTATGCACCAGAGTGTGCAGAGTGGTAAGGATGTCCAAGGACATATCCTTGGTGCAGGAGCAGGTGCCGCCAGTACAGAAGGAACTGGGCTTGAGCCCCTTGAAGGGCTAAATTGCAGGTAAGACCTACGGGTCATTGATCCCTGATGAGGTATTGGTAGAATGGGCCCCTTCCTGATCCGAATAATAATATTCTGTCAGGTCTGTTTCAGAACTGGTGTAGATGGCTGGGGACTCTCTGGGGCATCCCAGAGCAGCCAGAGTAAAGAGTGGGACAGCATTGGTGGGCCTGGGCAAGAATTCCAGAGCCGGAGGCATGTCTCTCACCAGATTAGAGTCCTTTGGAAAGGAGGCGACAACTAGAGCCTGCAGAGCAAGAATAGGTGCTGTTGTCAACCGAATCGTCATTGGAACAGCCGACGGAGGTCTAGGAGCAGAGATACCCTGGGCATGCTGACCGTCGAATAGATAAAGGTGGCGGTTGTTGATGAGCCCTTTGGGGTAGCAGCCGTCGAAGGGAGACTTGACTTCGCAGATGGAGTCGTCAATGAGCTCGTCGACAGGGCGATGGTCTGGATGAAGTGGTTGTCTACGAGGCTTGTGTCGATGAGGACGTCACTGACAGTGGAACCAGAGACAGGTCCTTAGATGACTTGCTCATCTTTGATGATGACCTGTGCTTGAATGACGAGGCCAGCAATTTCCTCACGGATGGAGGTAACCCACCAGCGGTAGGCTTACCGTCGAGAGTCCACAACGATGACCAACCTTTCTCAGAACTGAGTCCTGAAGATGCGAAGACCGTTGACAAAGAAGTTGATGGAGCGTGGGATTTTGCCTTCTTTTGGATCTTTCCCAGGGAAGCATCCTCGAAGGACCTCGACCTCTTCTTACCAGAGGGACTCCGCTCAGTGGACCTGCCGGCCCCGGAAGAGGCATGACTACGCCCGGAAGCCATGTCAGATGTCTTACCTTCCTCATTCCATGCCATCATCCTCTGATGGAGGTCTGTTCAAGTCTTCAACAAAATGGATTGACAGATTGAGCATGCGTTCACGTCATGGTCAGGATGAAGACTGTAAATGTACTTGAGGTGCTAATCCTTGATGAAGATATTCTTCAGGCCACAGCTTTCACAGGACCTGAACAGCCTTTTCTTCTTGGTATCCGCCATGGTCAAGGTGTTGAGGTGTAAGCCCAAGCCTGAAGATCTGACTATGGATTGAAGATCGTCGCCGACAATGGGTCCCCGCAGCCGGTAGTCTCCGCGTGACGGTTGACGATGAAGAGATGGAATATTTCTCAAAAAAACAGCAAAAAACAGAAATTTTCGAGAAGCGAAGCACAAGGACTCCCAGCACTAGAAACGTGCGATAATATCTGAAGGTGACCACCAGGGGTAGAGCTTAGGTCGAGTGTCATTGACTGGGGACAGTATATACACTGATAGGCTAGAGAGGAGATGAACAGTTTTAGTTTAAAGCTAAACTGCTTTTTTTTTTTTACAGGGGATTACCAGCCTGACGGAGAATATTTATGAGCATGTGAATTCATGCAAGACGCTATGCTGGAGGAATATCAATTTAAATTTGAACCTAAAATCAATGGGTAGCCAGTGCAATTTCTTTAAAAGGGAGGAAATGTGATCATGTTTTCTTGCCCCACACACTAAGCGGGCTTCAAAGGAAGAGGCACATTTTTAGTGAGTCCTATTAAAACAGAATTCCCAGTGTCAATCTGTGAAAGTACCAAAGATTGGACTACAGAGCAAAAATGAGACTCTGGAATGAAGGGCTTCACTGATCTTAATAAGAATAAGTGAATATTTACAGATTTCACCAATGCGTTTGTGTGTGGAATAAATGAAAGCAGGGTAAAGCTTAGTGATTTTGAAGATGTAGTGCCATCTTGCTTCACTGCCTGTAGCGGTAGGAATCTCTGCCCCCCTTTAGCCTGGTTTACTTCATTTCTTTTAGAGCACTCTCAAACTGTTTCTTTATTTCCTTTTCAATCTTCCCCAAAGCTCTTTCATGTGGTGCTCCCCAGGTGTCTTCTCTTTCCACATGTCTGTTTAATCTATGTCCTTTGGCAGACTTGATCTATGAACATAGGCTACAGTGTTATACATACGCTGATGATACTCAGCTGCTTTTTCAGTTGGACTCTTCCGAAAGTGATCCCCTTCTCAGCTGAGAAGCTGTTTGGCAGCAGTAGGGGATTGGATGGCCCAAAATTGGCTTAAAATAAACTGAGAGAAGACCAAGATCATGGTTACTGGCTCTGAGGCACTACAGGTAGCCTGGACCAACAACTTCTGGACGGACTATCTGGGCCCATGCCCCGCACCTAGTAAGTCCATGAAAAGTCTTGGCTTTAAAATTCTTCCCTCTGGCTTTCAAGAGTTTCACATTTCTTCAGTTTGAAAAAAAACATTGCCTTTTTTGCCTCTCGAGATCTGTGCTAAAGTAGTAGTTCCATCGATCCTGGGGGCCCTAGACTACTGTAACGGTAGCTATTTGGGCCAACCAGCTTTTCTAATTCAATGATTACAGCTACCTCAAAATAGTGCAGCCTGGCTGGCACTTGGTAGTAATCGTTTCTCTAATTTGAAGGGTCTTCTTCAGCAACTTCGTTGGCTCCCGGTAGGCAGTTACATTAAGTTTAAGATCCTTTGCATTGCCCACCGTGCCTTTCATCATTCTGGTGCTGAGTACTTGCAGGCCAAGCTAACTCCCTAAATTCCTGCCAGGTCCCTTCAATCTGCCTCTCAGAAACTCTTGATGGTCCCCAGATTGCAGAGAGCCTGAGCTGGTGGACAGGCATTTTCCTCTCTTGCGACCGTCATGTGGAATTCTCTTATCAGCTAAGAGAGGTTAGCAACCATTTAGGTTTTCTCAAAGCATTGAAAACCTATTTTCAGTGAACTGTGTTGAGATGCCTAGAATCTTTTCTTCACAGAACATTATGAATGATGGATTCAGCTTTGCATGAGAAAATAAAAGAAGCAATAAGTTACTTACCTGTAACTGTGGTTCTCCAGCATTGGTATCTTTCATAGATTCAAGTGCTGTGAATATTCCCTGTCAGGCTGGGAATCCTCTGTAACAGTGAGGTTAAACCTTAAACTGAAAACTTTCAGCCACTTTTGTGCTCTATTAGTCATTTTGGGTAATACTGCCCGCAGCCAATAGGAACACCTTCCTTAACTCTCCCCTTGGCAGCCATCTTCAGATCTGGCAAGTGCACACGAGTGGCAGTAAGAGCCAAAAGGCAAGTCATATGGGGTAGGTCAGAAGGTTGCATGTGAATCTATAAAAGATACCAATGCTGGAGAAGCAGAGTTACAGGTACATTTTTCCTTCTCCATCATTGGATCTTTCATAGATTCACATGCTGTGAAGAGATTACAAAGCAGTATTACAGCAATACCTACAGGCAGAGGCAAGTGCATAGCATAACTCACCCCTGGAGACTTACTAACCTCACGCAAAAAAGTACAGCAGAACCGACTGGCCGACTCTAGACTCTTCTGCAGAATCTCTGTCGACACAGTACAACCTAGTGAAAGTATGCACCGATCTCCAGGTGGCTGCATGGCAGATGTCAGGCAGCGGATCCAGGGCGTCAGATTGAGTAAGACCGGGTCATTTGGGTCGTCGTACAGCATCACCCCCTGGTTTCTGTACAGGAGCAATTGGTGTGGGAACAGCTTGATCGGCGTGGCTGACGAGAGGGCAAGGAGGTCGGAGACCACTGTCTCTGCCACTCAGGGGCCCCTAACATCAGTTTGCACCGATACAGTGTGAAGGTGTGTATGACTCAAGGCACCAGAGGAATTGGGGGGGGAATGCATACAGAAACTTACCTTCCAATGGAAACGCAAAGGCGTCCCACAAGCTCTCCAGATGGGCAAAGCTGTAGAGCCCAATGTCACAGTGCTTGGACCGCCTTAGAAACCTGTGGGGACCTCGTCCATCCTTGCTTGCGTACATAAAACATCGATGTTGTGTTGTCTGTGTAAATCTGTACCACTGTTCCCCTCAGGAGGGGGAGGAAAGACTTCAGGGCCCATAAAAATCGCCCATAGCTCCAGCAGATTGATGTGCTGGCTATTTTCCTACTCCGACCAATGGCCTCTGGTATGTTGGTCCTGACAGAAGGCGCCCAGCCCTCCAGTGAACCATCCATTGTGACAGTGGCCTGGTGGTCCGGCAACCTAAAGGGGGCGCCTTGCGCCAAATGTTCCCTCACTGATCACCAGCAAAGACTCTGCCTGATAACCGGTGTTTGAGCAATGCGGTCGTCCCAGGACCCCGAGGCTTGGATCCAGCTGGCATTAAGGAATTCCTGCACCGACCTCATGTGTAACTGGCAGTTGGTAATCAACAGGATGCATGATGACAGCATACCCAGCAGGGATTTGTAGTTGCTGACTGGTGTTACCTGTGCGCCGTTGAACCAGGCATGATTTTCGGAAGTTGCTGGAGAAACCCAGCCACTGTAGACACTGGATGGTGGTGGCAGTGTTGGTTTCTGCCAGCAGATAGGAGGGGGCTCTCACCTACCAGTCTAGATTCGGGTAGATGTGAACTCCCCTCTACTGCAGATGCGCCGTCACTGGTGCAAGGCATTTGCTAAAACACCTCTAAAACAGACTGTGGGCTGTATAGAAGGTCCTTGAACTGATAATGTACTCCTGCCACCATGAATCTTAGGTAGCGCCGGTGTGAGCGGATGTGAAAGTAGGCGTCACGAGGTCGAGGCACGCCAAGAAGTCTTTGTTGGAGCTGGGACGACACCTGCTGCATCGTGACTATGCAGAACGTTTGTGCCTTTAGGACCATGTTGATCACCCTTAATCTAATATTCACCTCCAAACCCCTGACTTGTTGTGCAGTGTTTTTCCATAGTGGGAGTATACTTCTCTGCCCAGCTCCTCCTCTGGAACCTTCTCCACTGTGCCCTTTAGCTGCAGAGGTCGTACTTCCTGTAGAAAGAGGTACCGCAACTTCTCCGTTTTGTGTGCACGAGGAACGTCCGGTGTATAGTACACGAACTCCAGCCAGTGGCCCTGCTGCAGGAGGGATAGCACCCATTTGTCAGTTGGGATGTTTGCCCAATCTTCAATGAACCTTTAAAGTCATCCTCCCAAAGGAGTGCTGAAGAGGGAGGCCCTGACCCTGGGCTGGTCATGTCTGTTTGCCGAACTGGCCCCTAGATTGGGAGGCGCCACAGCACCGCTGCGATCCCCTGTAGGACTGAAACTTTTTTCTGTACTGGTCCCCTAATGAGTACGGGGTCTTGCAAGAGGAGGAATACTGGTACGTGGAGCGGTTATTCCATGAAGTCCTGCCATAACGCCAGTTTCCCGAACAAAAAGACTGGAGCCTTTGCTGTAGTGTGCCCAAGGAGTGAGCGGTTTCCGTGTCCATTTTTATGGACTGTAAGGCTTCATCCACCTTCTTACTAAAAAAGGGCAGATTCATCAAAAGGCATATGAACAACCGTGCACTGGACATCAGGTCTAAAGTCTGTGGACTTCAGCCAACCCTGCCTGCATAGAATAACTCCATTTACAAGCTGGCGAAACCCAACATCGCCAATGTCCACAAAGACTGTGATGGCATGGTCTGATGCCAATTCGCCCTCATGGAAGATGTACATGGACTCTTGTTTCTTGTCATCCGGCAGAAGCTCTAGCAGGGGACCCATCTTGTAACTGTTAGGATTCCCTCAGGGTTGTTGTGGAGGAATTGGAGGAAGCACCATTCTCGCTATCGGCAGTGGAATGCAAGATGGTGCCGCCTCAGTAATCCGCCTGTAACGCTCTAGTCGTTCTCAAGATGGCGACTGCACACTAACTGTTCTATATCTATCATCATCAACGGACGGGTAGGTGAGTCGCTTCTGTTTCGCTCTGCTGTGCCTAAGCCTTGTCGCTTGCACCGCGAACCTCGCTACTTTGTTAGCGCTATTGTTCTTCCTGTCTTCGTTTACTCTCTCTCTCCTTCTTCCTTCTGACTTGCCTTATTGCGCTTCTTCGCGGTACTCTGCCTTAGTTTCCTGTTACCTTTCTTGTTCCTTCTATGTTTTGTATTTTCCTTCTTGGCTCTGACAGTCCTTGCCGCCCACAATTCTCTGCCTTATTTCTCAGAGCCTTTCCCTATTCAGCCTTCCTATCGGCATTTTCTTACCTGCTATCTGGAATCCTCATTTGCATGCCAGGAGTCTCTATGCTTCTGTTCCAACCGGCATTTACTTCACCTCCTGAGGAACCCTGAGACGTCACGGTGCAGCGTACCGGTATTCTACTCTGTCGGGAAGTCTATTGCAACCACACTTATTGAACTTCGCAGTTCAGCGCCATCTCCTACGATTGCTTCAGACGTCTCATCTACAATCCAATAGCAGCACCCCATCAACACCTACATCACGGGAACTTGGAGCATCATCTGGATTACAACATATTGGGTTTTCTTCCCCACAAGGGTTTCCCAAGGGTGCTGACCCCGAGGTGCACAGAGCCCAGTTTCTGGCCTCTGGACGTTTTTGGGGACTTATTCCAAGTTCTACTTGTTCTTCCTCGCCAGTACCTGCATCACAAGACAACTGTGAGTAACCAAGAGTGTGTTTCTTAATTGCCTAAAGCAAAATGCATCAGCAGGTGCAACAATTAATGGCTGCAATGCAGAACCTTAATACCAAGGTTCATACATTAAGAAATGAAAATGCAGTCCTCTGGCAAATGGTTACTTCCCGTACTGAACTCCCACCTGGACCATTACCTATGGGAAAATACGATGGCAACCCTAAAAAACCTAAAGAATTTTTGGATTCCTGTTTGGTACAATTCACCCTGAAACCTTCATTTTTTCCAACAGATCGAGCAAAAGTCAGTTTTCTGATATCAAATGTATCTGGCAGTGCCCTTGCCTGAGCCACACCTCTTGTCACCACTAAAAACCAGCTTATGGATTCTTCTGCTGGATTCATCTACAGTTTACAAGCCATGTTTGGCAGAAAAGAACTAGTGGTTTCAGCACAGTAGACGATACTTGATCTCAAGCAAGGCAACATGGATCTCCTTACTTTCATTATGCAATTCAAACAGCTAGCCAATGAAACTGCATGGGCAGGCAATGCTCTTCTGACCATATTTCATAGGAATTTGTGTGAAGAACTCAAGGACGAAGTATCCAGAGTACCACGCCCGCAGAATCTAGCAGAAATGATCACTTTGGTACTACAGTTGGATTATTGCATACAAGAAAGAAACCAAGAAAGACGCAAGGGTAAATTACGTTCAGCCCTAGCAGTTTCAAAACAGAGGCCGTCAAAATCACCAGAAGTCTCGACGCTGGAGAACCTATGCCGCTGGGTATGGATAGAGGACCCTTAACCCCGGAAGAACTTTGGGGTTATGCATGTATTGCGGCTCGGATAAACATGTATTGAAGGATTGCCACCTAACCTCTCCCAGACGTCCGGGAAACACCTCCACCCACCTATAAAGTGAACCATGAGTTGGTCTTTGGTACAGAGTTCCCAAGAGAGTCCTTCCGAATCCGAAAACATGGTAGTGATCCCTGTCACACTACAATTCCAAAATGAACTAAGTCCCAGCCTTGGTGGACTGCGGGGCCGAATGGATTGTTCATGGATTTAGAATGGGCATCCAAAAACAATATACCGCGTATCAGTAAAACCATGATCTTACCCGTAGAAGGAGTTGATGGTGCTCCGCTCTCATCAGGACCGATTAAAAAAAAATACAGCATCCCTCATGATGAAATCTCCACCCATGTAGAGAGTATCTCTTTTGATCTAATAAAAGCGACTCACTACCCTCTGATACTAGGACTGCCGTGGCTTGTCAAGCATAATCCTTTCATTAACTGGTCTGCAGGAACTTTGTTTTTGGGATCAGAACAATGCCTTAATTCCGGTCTACTGGAAGGAGCCGTAGGACTGTTATCTACAGCGGTTCAGCAGGATACTTCTTCTGCGTATCCAACCATTTCACACCTAGCTCTCCTACCATATGTTATCGGAATTACCAATATGTCTTTTCTAATGAAGAATTCAAAGAGTTACCACCTCACCGAAAAGACAACTGTTCCATTGATCTCATACTGGATGCCCAAGTACCATTCTGCAGGATGTATACGTTATCGATTCCGGTGAAAGAAGCCTTGAAGGAATATTTACAAACTAATTTACGTCATGGCCTCATAACTGAATCCAAAAGCTCGGCTGGCGCCTCTCTTTTTTTTATTCCAAAGAAGGACTGTAAAAAATTAAGGCCTTGCATAGATTATAGAGGCCTGAATAAGGTTACCTTCAAGGATCGATACCCATTACCTATCATTCAAGACATCCTAGAGGCAGTAAGAGGTGCTTACATCTTTACAAAACTTGACCTTAGAGGAGCATATCATTTAATCAGATAAAAAATGGAGATGAATGGAAAACCGCTTTCCGCACGCCCTTTGGGCATTATGAATACTGTGCAATGCCTTTTGGGCTAGCCAATGCCTCTTCAGTATTTCAGCAGTTTATTGATCATATATTCACGGATTTACTCTTACATACTCTCATGGTATACCTGGACTACATTCACATTTTTTCCAACAACCTACAAGAGCATGTACATCACGTGACTGAGGTATTAAAGCGACTACAGAAACCACATTTATTTGCAAAGATAGAGAAATGTTCCTTCCATCTACCCAGCATACCTTATTTAGGTTTCATATTATCCGCAGAGGGAGCAGCAATGGATCCAAGGAAGTTTGAGGCCATTTACCAATGGAAACCACCTCAGAATCTTAAAGAAATACAAAGATTCTTAGGATTTACTAACTTCTATTGTAAATTAATTCCAAACTTTTCCCAGATCAAGCCCTTCACCAATCTTCTTTAAAAAGGAAAGATCTTCTGTTGGAACCCGGCAGCTCAATAAGCCTCGAAAAGTTGAAAACCGCCTTTTCCACGGCACCTGTTTTACAGTTACCTGATCAAACCAAACCCTTTATACTGGAAACAGACGAATCAGATTCTGCTATAGGAGGAGTTCTGAAACAGGTATCAGAAAAGGGGATTGAATATCCTATCGCTTACATGTCCAAGTCTCTGACATGTTCAGACTGCAACTATACGGTTCTCAAAAAAGAACTTCTGGCTATCAAAAGAGCTTGCCAAGAATGGAGGCATCTACTTTTAGGGGCTCAACATCCAGTTCAAATACGCATAGATCATAGAAACCTGAGAGTAAACAAAGCATGGAATGCCAAAACAGTCACCACGCTTGATGGGCATACTTCTTTTCATCCTATGATTTTGTGCTTACTTACATTCCAGGGACCAATAATCAGATTGCAGATGCTCTTTCCCGAAGTTCCTACAATACTCTATTTTGTATCATCTTTTTTGCAGAACATACAAATACAAAGCCAGAAATTACCTATGATGGAAATAAAGAAACACAATCTGAGAAGAGAAGGTGGAGTTTATTTTCATGAACACCAACTGTACATACCTGTGGGGACTTCTAGGAAACAGATACTTTACATGTGTCACGACCATAAGACAGCTAGTCATAGAGGAGTTACTACCACTTTGGAATTGATTAACAGACATTTCTGGTGGCCTGAGGTACAAAAAGACGTTTAGGACTACATTTCCTCTTGCTCTGTCTGTCTTCAATCAAAAGTTCCTCGACAATTACCTACAGGTATATTGGTTCAGCCAACTCTGCCTACTCATCCATGGGAAACTATTTCTACGGACTTTATTGTGGAACTACCACCTTCCTCTCATCACACGACTATCATGGTAACTGTAGACTCTATGACAAAATTAGCCCATTTTATTCCAATGACTCGACTACCGTCTACAGCTCAAATGGCTTCTTGTTTTCTCCAAGCAATCTTCCGCCTCCACGGGTTACCTAACAACATTATACCTGATAGAGGATCACAATTAATTTCCAGCTTTTGGAAACATCTATGCAGCTCATTGGGAATACAACATAACTTAACATCAGGGTATCATCCACAATCCAATGGCCAGACAGAGAGATTAAATCAATCATTGGAGCAATACCTTTGTTGTTTTGTTCCTGCGTCACAGGACAATTGGAGTACGCTATTATCTTATGCTGAATTTGCATATAACAATTCTCTTCATCAGCCATACAGATGTCACCATTTTTTTGTACATACGGATTCCATCCCTCTAGCTTCCCAACAATCACTCCAAACCCTACCAAAGTACCTTCAGTAGATACCCTTGTATCTGACATACAAACAGGACATTCCACAGCTCTCGCAGCACTTTCGGAGGCCAGAAGCAAGGTAAAAAGAAAAGTAGTAAAGAAACGCTTACAGGAACCCATCTATAAACCCAGAGACATGGTATGGTGCTCTTCTAAATACCTACCAAGACGTCTTATACCGTCTAAACTGTCTCCAAAATATTTTGGTCCTTTTTCCATCATTGAAGCCATAGGAAAGGTGGCTTATAGATTACAACTTCCCCCTTCTTGGCATTGAATTCACAACGTTTTTCATGTCTCTCAGCTTAAACCATAAGTTTTGGACAGATTTAATAGGAAACCAACCAGTACTCCCCCTCCAGTAGACACCCCGGAAGGTCCGGAATATGAGGTAGCTGCCATCTGTGATTCCAGATACCACTGTGGTTCATTGCAGTACCTCATAGACTGGAAAGGATACAGTCCTTCAGATCGAACATGGGAACCTGCAACATCAGTTCATGCCCCCAGATTGGTACAAAAATGTCATCGGAGTCATCCCTGGAAACCCGGACCAATGACCCCACAGGGAGGGCATACTGTTAGGATTCCCTCAGGGTAGTTGTGGAGGAATTGAAGGAAGCAACATTCTCGCTATCGGCAGTGGAATGCAAGAAGGCGCCTCCTCGGTACCGCCTCAGTAATCCGCCTATAACGCTCTAGTCGTTCTCAAAATGGCGACTGCACACTAACCGTTCTATATCTATCATCATCAACGGATGGGTAGGTGCGTTGCTTCTGTTCTGTTACTCTGCTGTGCCTAAGCCTTGTCGCTAGCACCGCGAACCTTGATACTTCATTAGCGCTATTATTCTTCCTGTCTTCGTTTACTCTCTCCTTCTTCCTTTTGACTTGCCTTATCGCGCTTCTTCGCAGTACTTTCTGAGTTCCTCCTTATTCCTTACTCTGCCTTAGTTTCCCGTTACCTTTCTTGTTCCTTCTATTTTTTGTATTTTCCTTCTTAGCTGTGGCAGTCCTTGCCGCCCGAAATTCTCCGCCTGATTTCTCAGAGCCTTTCCCTACTCAGCCTTCCTATCGGCATTTTCTTACCTGCTACCTGGAATCCTCATTTGCATGCCAGTAGTCTCTTCGCTTCTGTTCCAACCGGCATTCACTTCACCTCCTGAGGAACCATGAGACGTCACAGTGCAGCGTTCCAGTATTCTACTCTGTCGTGAAGTCTATTGCAACTGCAATTCAGCGCCATCTCCTACGATTGCTTCAGACATCTCTCATCTACAATCCAACAGCAGCACCCCATCAACACCTACATCACAGGAACTTGGAGCATCACCTGGATTACAACGTATTGGGTTTTCATCCCCACAAGGGTGCTGCCCCCCAGGTGCACAGAGCCCAGTTTCTGGCCTCTGGACGTTTTGGTGGATGTATTCCAAGTTCTACTTGTTCTTCCTCGCCAGTACCTGCATCACAAGACAACTGTGAGTAACCAAGAGTGTTATTCTTAATAGTAACACAGCTCACAATCGTAGATTGCATTAGCCGCCTTAACAGTCGTGGCTGCGGTGGTAATGATCTTTTACCCGAAGGTGTTGAGGCGCTTGCCTTCCTGGTGTGGAGGGACAGAGCAGGATGACGATGGGTTTTCTGACTTTTCCTGGCAGCAGGAGAGACAACAGGGTCTGGCGTAGGTTGGGAGCAGAAGCAGGCAGCAGTGTTCTCTGGGGCTCTGTACTTTTGCCAAACCGGTCTTTCTTAGTCAGGAAAGTTGCGGGTGTGCCAAGGTGACCAGCCCATCCTCCCAGACATCTTTCAACAGAGGGATGGACATGACAGATTTCCTGTACTGTTCTCTGCATTGGTATAGCACACTTTCCTTGTGCTGCTCCACCGGCACAAGGCCGAACATCTTGGCCACCATGGACATGAGCGTATGGAAGGCCCTACCTTGTCAGGGGAGAGTCTATGAGTGGAATGTCATCTGGTTCCCCATCACCTTCAATGAAATCATCAAATTTGTCAGTGTGGGAAGCGCGAGTGGAAACCATGTCATGCAACTGGTCGGGATCAGTGTCTGTTCCAGTATTGGACAGCCTCTTCAGTACTGACAGGTGTTCGAGGGATGCCATCTACCTCCCTGTAGGGCCTGGGGACATCTGCATGCTGTCGCCCAGAGGCACTGGGGATGGCGCAGGCAGCCGTTGTTGCAAGGTTGTCACCAGAGTGGTTAATGTGGATAAAATGTACAGCGACATGTTTCCCTGTGGAGGCAGCAATGGAGCTGGCTGCATTAAAGGCAAACTGAGCTGTGTCTGAGATGAATGCAGAGGAGGGAACGGTGGTAGTCTGATCAGACTTGCGTCACCATGTGGTGAGCTGGATTGCCTTCTGGGAGGCGATGTCCTGCGTGCTTGAGACAACAGCGGTGACATGATGGCCTCCTCGTGTGCTTCCTCTACCTTGTCTGATTGGGAAAGACTTGGCTCTGAGACAACAATACCTCCCAGTAGCAGGGCCACCAAAAGTTTGGAGAATGATGTCCATGGATGGGCCATCAATACTGTGCTGGTCTGGGTGTCTGTGACACCAGTTACAATGGCAGTGGTAACAATCTTATGGGAAGATGCACTTTTTCCCCGTCAACGGTGCCATCACAGCAGTCGATGTAGATGTCATCAACAAGGTTCTCGATGACACAGCAGACGTGGCCATTGATGGTTTTGTCGATGACACAGTAGTCGTGACCGACAACGGCTTCAATGCCAGGGTGCCGGTGGACAGTGTTGATGACCTTGAGGTAGATGACCTGGACGGAGGCTTGGTCGTCGATGACGTACCCGCTGCCGATCTGGACGAGCCAGCTTTAAACATTGAAAGCGAAGAATGGCCAGCAGATTTAGATGTGGACTTAGATGAAGATGTCTCCTTGGGCGATGGAAAGGGCCTTGGCTCGTCTTCCCTGCTGACCTTTGGTGAAGACCGGTCCTTGTGTGAGGATCTGGGCTTGCTGCCAGAGGTGTCTTTATGTCTCTTCTTGCTGGTGGCTGGGCTTTGTGCAATTTTGACCTCTTACTAGAGGTGGTTCACTGGGCCATCCTGCCCAGCCATAACGAAGCACGACTCCATACCGACGCAGAGTCAGAGCCACACGACAAGACAACAATGTCGATTCCTCAGCATCTTGTTGGAGAACGACTGGAAGATCTTGGATGACATGGTGAGGATGAAGGCAGTAGAGGCAGTTGTGATGATCCTCTACGTAGACATTCTTCAGTCCACAGGGGGCACAGGCCTTGAACAGGCTCTTCCTAGTGGATTCAGCCATGAGGTAGGCCGAAGTGTGCAGACGAAGCTTCATCAAAGATTACCGGTGGAGGGAACGCTCTACAGAGCTAGCCCTGTCACTGCCAACGCCGCTGGTCGAGTAGACGTCAAAAAATATAAATATTGGAAATGATGTTAAAATCCCAAATGAATCCTAGAAATGTTGAAGAGATGATTTTTGTGGACTCCTTACACTAACGTGCAGTAAGAAATCTGAAGATGGCCGAGAGCAGTTAAGGGAGGTGTTCCTATTGGACGTGGGCAGTATGACCCAAAATGACTGTAATAGAGCACAAAAGTGACTGACAGTTTTCAGTTTAAGTTTAAACTATTGTGTGTTACCAAGGATTCCCAGCCTGACAACAAGGAATATTCACAGAATCTGAATATATGAAAGATCCAATGCTGGAGAAATTTAGTTTTTCAAGTATTATATTTAAAAAATGCAAAACCATCCACCCCTCAATGTCCTGCAAGCAAATTTCATGAAATCTCCATTCGTAGATAATTTCAAATAGAGTTGGTTTCATCTGCATATTTGTGCATGGGGGAAGCCAAACTTAGAGAGGTAGGAACATCATATATCAACATAATTTGGCAGTCAGCCAAATCCCCATGATACACCTTTACAATCCACTTGTATGAGCTAATGTAATGTAGAGGAAGAAACTCCAGGCTTTTCCATCCGAATGCCTTGTGTGTTTCCCCCGGTACCCACATTTAAGTACTGAGACGAGGAAGAGTGATGGAGCAATGAAGATGCCTAGAAGCAGTAAGCCAAAGCTGCATTCTATTCTTTGAGAGCTTTTGACTAATGCTGGGAAGTTTAAAACAGCCACAGCTGATAGCAATGGAAGGAGATGGTGGTAGAGCCTGAGGTTGTCGGCAACGGTTCTACGATATTTTGCCACGGGATTTTTCGTCGCGGGACTTTTCATTGCCGTTTTTTTATCGAAAAAAACTCATCTTTTTTTTAATTTTATTTTTTGGGTGGGTTACCCCCCCAAACAACCCCCTTTTTTGAAAATACAATCATTCCCTTTCACCCACAAATATTTATTTAATTTTTAAACCCCCCCCAAAAAAAAGATGATTTTTTTTTCGATAAAAAAACGGCGATGAAAAGTCCTGCGACGAAAAATCCTGCGGCAAAAGAACTGTATACCGTCGGCAACATGTGTGAACGCTGACAAGGACACCAGAAAGGAGAAGCTTGTGAATTACACTTTAAACCCTTATATTGAGAAGTTTCCTAACAAGCTACACGTATATAGCATACCAGAGTATCCCGATACACATTATATTGAGATTAGAGTGTAAGGGTTGGATTCAGATTTTCTGACACAGGACGGAGGACGCTCGTTTGCTTAAACATCCTGACACAGACGGTCCTTAGTTTTTTTGAGGCAGGGAAACCATGCTTAGATTTAGGGATAGATATGATTTTCTCCAACCCTTTGTATTATTTTATGAAAATAAAGGTCTATAGCAACCAACAAACTCTTGACCCCTTACATACACACATTATGTTTGGCTATAATGTCACCCACTGGTTCCATGTAAGGATTAAAAAAGATGGGTGAAAAAATAGAGCTCTGTGGTACTCTGAACGGGGCAGGGACAGGCGCTGAACGATCACGAATAACATTTTCTGCTGCCGGTTTCTTAAAACGCAATCAATGCAATTCAGTAACATGCCCTCGATACCCATTATTTGTTTCAGCGTATGAAAAAGCATCTCATGATCAATGGCATCAAACACTGCCACTCAGTCTTATAAAACCAACAAGCTGCAACCCCCATCACCTAAAATTTGCAGTTTTGCTGTTTCTATGCTGTACCCTGCTCGAAATCCTGACGGAGATGCAGCTAATACAGTTTGAGTTCTTATCCACACATTTCATTGTACAGATACAGCGTATTCTAGGAACGCACCCAGAAATGGGAGATATGCAACCTGTCTGTAGTTAGCCAAAAGATTAGCATCCAGTTTTTTTGTTTTTTTTAGTAGGGTGTGTGCATGCTGATTTTCAGGGAATCTGGGAAACAACCCTGCATTAATGACAGATGGGATATTTTCAAAAAGAAAGATGCAAACATTGAGAAACATTCCTTTAATGTTTTCACTGGACAAGGATCTTCAGCAAAATAAGTGAGTACGAGTTCATCCATTATTGTCCAAACATTGTCCATATCAGATAGGGAGAAAGAGTCACACTCCTGCTTTGTTATAAATGGTCTCCAAAACATGCATACTTTTTGTTATAGCCGTCACTTGCCTAATCACCTCCTCTACATCCTCCAGCCCTTCAAACCTATGTGGCATTAACTTAGGTCGACCCTTCAAGAATTCAACATACACCTTTACTGTTCTCATTATTGTAGCTGCCCAGGAAACTGAACTGTCTCGACTCTGAACTGTAAAATGCACATCTGTTTCTGCAGGTCCCACCAACTCCACACACCTATCCTTTCCCCTGAACAATCTTCTTCCCACCAGAATATGTCCTGCATCTTCTCCTTCGCAATACACTATTACCTAGCAACATTATCTGTCTATCTAATTTATTTAAGCATTGCAACTGTGGGGGCTGCAAAGGGCCTAATTCCTAATTTGAACCAATGCTAAACTACAAATCTGTGGTCATTCCCAGGGCAAAGACAAGACATCGGGAGGCTCTGTCGGGTGGCTTTACCTCACAGACGTCGTGGTGGGTCACCCATTCGCAGCTGCATCCTGCCCATGGACCAGGCAGTATTCATCTCCCCAGCGCCCACGATCTTTAAATTGTAACTGGTGCGGTAAAAAAGGACTCTTTGGATTCACAGTACCAGCAGCTGTACCTCCAGAAGTTTCTCCAAGGCCATATGTGCAGAGTCGTTTTTCAGTAATCTTGGCCAGCTGCTGTGTAGGATGACTTCCCTAATGGAGAGCAGTTGCGAGTTCAGGTAATCCTGCGCCTCTTTGCATGCCATGTCCCATTCGAGGTTCTTGCCTGCTTCAAGCACACCACCCATCAGACATTGGAGGGCATCGCGGTTCAGTTGGCTGAGGGGACCAATAAAATTCAACTCCCTGACAAGTGCCTTACTGCTGGAAAATCCAGCCAGCATTATGAGCTTGGTGGCGTTATCTAGCAGATCTATGCGGCCATCTAAATTTGACCCTACGTTGCAAGGGCAGTGTTAGCTCCATTCCATATTTTATGAACTACTTCCCTTTGAATGTCGTCCTCCAAATTGCTCCTCTCTCCGCTGTTACAACCAGATTCTAACCCATCTTGTACAGTTTGGGTACGAGTAGTAATCTGAAAAGCAGACTGGGGAAGAGTAAATAATATATATCTTTTTTTTATTTGACTTGGTTGTATTACACTTTTTGCTAAACGATCCATATTCCATGTTTCCTTAATAACATTTCCACATATCTTCATTAAGCTTTAGCAAAAGAAACAACGAAAGATAAGAAAAAAGAAAAAGAGTCGCAATGAGAGAAAAGCCAGGGGAAAAGCAAAGGAGAATAAGGAAGAGTAGTGAAAAAGTTTATTTCCATAATTGTCAAGATCTAGATGTCCTTATGACCTGCGTTATGTTGTTTTGTATCCATATCTTTCTGTTCCAAGCCAATATTTTCCATAAATAGGGCCATGGCAATTGTCCAATGAGTTTTTTCACCGGTCATTAGAAATGACCACCATGCTTCTTCATTGTTTGTCGTTGCCGATGTCAACATTTTGTCCAGGTAAGTGACTCTTGCTATCTGTGTGCCTGTGCAAGTCAAGAGTAGGTGACAAACTGTCTCTACCTGCTTCTTTGTGCTCCAGAATCTGCATTCATTGGTGTCGGATTCTCCTCTTATCGCCCTTATCTCGTTTCTTCTCATGAGATTCAGGCAAAGTCTCAGGAAGGTGTGTCCAATATTTTTGTTTGGGAATTTACTCAGATATCCTCTTACTTCGTTGACTTTCATTGGATTGGTTGGCAAGTTTTTTGTTAGTTTGTAGTTTCTGGCTGCTTCCAAGGTTCTAATGCAATCCATTTCGATCAGTTTCCTTTCCACTTTATTAGGGTTAGTTATAAGGGTGGCTTCAGTGGAAACTATTTCTTTTAAGAGGTTGGTGATGTCCGAGACCTATGTCAACATTTTATTCTTCCCACTGTTGATTTTCTTTTTTATGATTTCAAAGATTCTTGTTCTTGGTTCCAGGATGACTTTTCTGTATAGCATCATAGTATTTATAGCAATCGTGCCCCTTAAAGATGATAAACAGAGTTAACGCCTAATGAGGGGTATCAGGGTTGTTTGTGGAAGGCCAAGGACCTGCTGCCAAAAGTAGCCCTCGAGTTTGTCCCAGATGTGTTTAGGGATTTGGGGCATTGCTTCTGTGCCGCAAGTTGAACTCGGCACCATTTTTGCCTTGAAGAAGGTCATTACTGGAATAAGTGAGAAACACCCATACTTTCTGTCCACTGCCTTTGCCTGAATTGTCAAAGTTATAATTTTTTCTATCAAATTTTCCTGCATGGGGACTTCTGTGGGGTTACTGCTAAAGATGAGACCTATGTATTTGAATCTTTTTACTTTTTCAAGCCTCTCCTCTACTACGTGCCATTTTCCCCTTTCAACCTTCCTTGTCGATTTTTCCAACCGCATGATCTTAGTTTTTGTTTTATTCAATTCCAAGTTGTTTACCTTCAAGTATTCCACTAGGTTGTTCAGTTGTCCATGCAGACCGACTTTGGTTTGATCTAGTAAAATGATGTCTGCATGGTGAAGTCGGGGCGCCTTGGCTTCAACAATCGTCAGAGGGAAACTTCTAATGTTGTTTTCCCAGTCTTCGAAATACGCCATGTAGGCGTTGTATAAGGCTGGAGCCAGTGGGCTCCCTTGCTTCAAGTCACACGCTGTGGGAAATTCTTTCGATAGATCTCCTGCTCTGTTTAATCTGACTCTCATAGAGGTTTCCTGATGGAGTGCTTTGATAGGTTCCAGGAGTGTTCCTGGACAATTCATTATTGTCAACTTCTCCCAAAGACGATCTCTGTTAGGGTCAATCAAAGGCTTGTACTAGATCTACAAAAGCCATGAAGATTCTAGGGCTTTCCCTGTTGGACCGTGGCTTTCAGGCTACTCAACAGTAGTATGTTTGCTGTTGTGCCTCTGTTCTTTACAAAGCCTGTCTGATAATGGTCGGTGAAGTCTACTTCTTTCAGCCAGAGATGAAGTGCATCCAGAGCCCATGACCCGAATAATTTACAGAGGACACAAGGAGCGCTATTGGACGATAATGTCTCGGGTCTTCCTTTGCTCCTCGTTTGAAGATGGGTACTATATTAGCTGTCTTCCAAGAAGGGGGAATCGACTTACTTACATTGCAATTATGAAAGATTTTGCTGATAAGAGGTGCCCAGGCACCGACATTGCTCTTTAAATCAGTGTTCGATATCCCATCAGGGCCCGGGGCTCTCAGGTTTTTCAGTTTTGAGATTTGTATGTTATGGTCTCAATGTCGCAAGAAATCTCCCAAGTTGTTATACTTTGTTGCTCAGGCATTTTAATTAAAGACATCAGCGCTTTGTACAAATCTTTGTTTTGAAGTGAATCATTGTTGCTTTTATTCGTAGCCCTAATTAAGGACCAAAAATCGTTTGTTTTTTCACACATGAAGTGCGAAGCAAATGCTCTGCATCTTGCTGGTAAGTGTTTGCTCGTTGTTGCCGGACCCAGTTTGTGTAGGTTTGTTCTCCTGCTTTGAGTTTTCTTTGAATTTCCACAGAGTTTGACTTCTTTGCCAAGCGTTTTATTTTCCTCAGGATTGCTCTTTGGGTTACCATCTGTTGGTTATATGTATGGTCGGTGGTTATCTGCGTTTGGTCATGGCGGATCTTTTTTACACAATGCACTCTGAGTAATGGCACATAGTCCACTTCGTTACTTGAGCTGGAGTTTTCTGTGTCCTTCTTTGTGTGTTTTGTCTTGTAGGCTTATATGATTTCTCTGATTATTTCTTCGGACAGTTTTAACCAATGTCCTCTAGGAGTCTTAATAATACTCTTACTACAGTTACATTCAAGAACAAATCTCTTTATCCCATTTTATCCAATTTCAACAGTGTATAAAACCACAGTTTCTGGTTATATACCTGTGTATACTTCTTACATTTCTTTATCCAGTTCTATGTCATTTCCACCCAAAAAAATGCTTCGTTGTAATTTACTGTGTGTACATTATTTCGAATTTCACTTTGATATTTGGGTGGCATGCCCTCCCTTCCCTACCACCCAACCCAAATCCTCCCAATACTCTTTTGCCACTTAACCTACAAAACAAATACCTACAAGAATTCAAAATATAAACATAGTAAATTACACTGAAGTAGTTTACTTCGTGAAAACAACGGGAGACCATATATCCATCTAAGGAGATTGCAAATGCTAAATTATAGTATATGTTCTATTATATAGGTCGCTGGAAAACTGACACTGTGCATCTGTCGAATTAGAACATATGATTACCATTTGGATATAATTCTTAGATTCTAGAATAGTCAGTAAATAGCGTTCTAAATGTATTGGCCATTCTCTACCTTTCTCTAAATTGACAGGAAGATCTTCTAACTCACAATACCCAGGCACCACCACCAGAGTCATCCATAAGGGTCCACTGTGTCCGATACCAAGCTGACATTTCCAAGGTCTCGTTGGGATGTTACAACTGTGGTTCCGGGCCATGGTTTATACCAGCAGATGAGCTTGTAAATCATCTTGTTCCTCCTCCTGGCAAATGGGACAGAATAACAAATCTGAGATGTGGCAAGGCTCAGGACACTTAACTGCTTTATCAGTAATAGTAAGTATATTAATGCTAGGCAAAGCTATATCTCTAAAGTGGGATTAGAGTGTTAAAATAGGTTCTTCCAGCTCAACCTTCAAAGTTTTGAGGTAATCCTCATCGCTCATCTAATTTGAAAGCACCTCACATGGGTAAAGAAAAACCCCAACCAGGCATTCAGCGGTCCACCCCACACTCCCAGGCACCATTGGATTCAAATCGCAGGTCCCACTCTACTAGTGTACCACATAGCGTTTCTTACAACATGGTCATGGCGACACATCAGAAGATGTTACTAGCCACCCCACACTCCCAGGCACCATTGGATTCAAATCGCAGGTCCCACTCTACTAGTGTACCACATAGCGTTTCTTACAACATGGTCATGGCGACACATCAGAAGATGTTACTAGATTTGTCAAAGTCTTCATAGTTAGTATAGTTTGTATAATGGAATTGGGTTCTCCTACAGCTACATTAGTACATGTCAGTGCAAACAGACTACTACAATCGCAAACACTACAATGCACGGGCTACAGCCCTTTGTAGTGACTGACATGCACCCATTCCAGGTACACCTGAACTTTTATAGAGGAGTTAGAAGTAAGCAGAACTATGAATGGTCCCTTCTACCTATAGGCTAAAGCCATTTTTCTTTGATGAACCTTTATGAGGACGCTGTCACATGACTGTAACCAATGGCATTGTGTACAGAGCTTTGGTGTCCATGGTTACCAACATTTCTTCACCAGGATTTAATACCTCTCCTTCAAAGCACTGAATCATGGCCATGGGGTCTCTCAGATAAGATTCAGTGAGGACACTCATTGGCTGAAAGAAGCAGTCTATATATGTGCACACCAGCTCCAGGATGGAGCCACACTCGGACACTTTTTGGTGTTTTTTGTTGATCCTTATGAATCTTGGGAATTGGATCAAATGCAGGTATGCTACCCTGCGAGTGATTGAGAAATTCAAACTGTTTTTGAGTTATCCAATTTTGTTGCAATTCAAATGATGTAGTGTCAAGGATTTCCTGCTTGATAGCTGGAGACCTGTTTGAAGTAATTTTCTGTTTGTTCCAACAAGTACAGTACTATGGTGCGGCATTGGTTCCGTTTAAAAACCATGATCCCGCCCCCTTTATCTGGCAGCTTTATGTCTAGATCTCGGTTTTGATTGGACAGATTAGGTTGTATATTCTGTTTCCCATGAACGATAATTACCACGGACAATTTATTGTATATTGATTATGATATGGCATTTATTACACACGTGATTTTAGGTGCAACAAGACAACGTGGGGGAAACAAGGGAGGACAGAACAACGATCTTACTAAGCCTTGTGTCATTCAGATCACGAAAGTGTGGGGAAGCGGGAAGGGGAGAAGTGCCTGGGGTGAGGGGGCGGGAGAAGTGCAGGTAAGTCAAATAAGTGCAGCCAGCAGGTGGCTCATAGATGCAGAGGGAAGGGACTGCAGGGTTTCAGGAACAGACCCTTAAGTGCTGGGGAAGCCCGTAGGCAGTGCGAGAGCAACTGGACATGCAAGAGCCTGGGCCCCGAGTTCAAAGGGTATCCAGGTGACCAGTGCACGGAGCAGTCAAGTACACCAGCAGAGGGAGAGGAAGACAGAAAGAGGAAGTGAAAAGGAAGGTCTTGAGTTGCTTATGGAACCAGAGGTGGTTCTGATCAAGTTTGAGAGAGGCAGGGAGGCTGTTCCAGAGGGAGGCTCTGGCCGAGGAGAGAGAGATCTACCCCCAACTCTCGCTTGGAGATGCATCTGACCCTCAGAGTTGGATGAGCGGAGAGAAGGAAGATGTTTTGGAAGACAAAGCTGGAGAGGACGAGAGCTCTGGAGACAGTGAACTTCTGGGGGAAAGTGCGAAAAAGAAGAATACCTCCGAGTAGGTGCAGCTGGTAGTTTGACTTCTTAGAGACATGAGAAATGTGAGGAGAGAAGGAGAGGGTGGAGTCGAAGGTGACACCAAGGTTCTTCACCCCACAGGAGGGAGCAGGAAGAAGGCCCAAAGTGTGCAGCCAGAGAGAGAGAAGGAGGGAGCAGGTGTCCCAATGAAGAGATCACAGTTTTACTGGCATTAAGGCAGATATATCGTTGGGGGCACACCATTCCTGAATTGTAGCCAGATAGCCTGGTATGAGAGAAGGAGCAGTGGTGGCTGAGGGGAGCCTGAAATAGAGCTGGGTGTAATCTGCATAACACAAAGTTGGAGCAGAAAGTAGCGATGCGGTGGGTGAGAGTTGCCAGGTATTGGTTGAACAGCCAGGGAGAGAGGTTAGAACCCCGGGGAACACCACAAGTAGAGAGAGAGATAGAACATGGGACAGACCTCAGTTGGATCTGAGAGGGTCGGTACGTGAAAAAGGAGGTCAACCAGGCCAGCGCCAGATCATTGATAGCCAGGTTATCACTGAGGCGTTTGAGCAGGATGACATGGTTGACTGTGTCAAAAGCAGAGGGTAGATCGAGGAGAATGAGGACAGAAGGGAGATTAGAGCAGTTCTGGCAGCTCTGAAGCCATACTGGTGATCGGGGATACAACCAAAAGATTCAGTATGCAGATTAAGCTGGGAACTAATTTTGCCCTTTACTATAGTTATATTGTATGCACACAGATTCTGGTTACTGCACACACGAAAAGGACAATCAGCCACTTGAATCAATCACAGCTGCCGCATCTTGCACCCCCTGTGGGGTTCACCTCACAATTCTCCACCTAGTGCCCATGGCCAGCACATTCTACTTGGCCACTTATCACAGCGCGCCAACTTTCCATCCCACAGCTGCAATGTGCCAGGTCTCACCAACACGACGACCGCCCTACCCTGCAGCATTACTCATATATACCGCCCCTCCTTTTCTTACCCTTGCTCTTCCATTCAAGACATTTGTCATGGCCGCATCCGACCCACACACAGCCACAGGGCTACCTCAACCATCAGGGCAATCCACCCTGCACTACCCTCCCTGATCGCTTCCGGGTGCACCGTGCCGTGCACTGATCATGCCCGACTACAGATTAGCACCCATCCATGCTAAGCTGGCCCAGTTTAGACAGCTCGGTCCCAGGCATCCGCTAACCCTCGTTCAAGGGGATCATCTTCCAACAACAGGCTCTCCTCCTCCCCACTTGGAGACCACCTCTCTTGTGGACACAGTATATACCTTGATTCCTGCTCCACGCATCAGCTATTCCTTAGCTGCAATCCAGCCCCCTTAACTAAGGATTCATTCTTCACTTAACTACCAGTAAGAACCTCCCGACACTGTATTCAACTGTATTCATTCTTATCAGCATTGAGCGCCAACTAATTATCCCAACTTTTTGAAGTTGTTTGTAGGGATTAAGTGAATGAACTGTAAAAGCAAGGTGATTGAAATTAACCCAGAGAAAGGGGAGAGTATAAAGGTGAACATTGAACTTTGGTGCATAATACAGTCAACTACCGGGACCAGGAAGCACTGGGGCAAATAACATAGGAGTGTGAGTTGAAAGCTGGAAAGTCGAAGTGGTCCTGTGGAGGTCTGTAGAGAAAAGCCACTCACATTTGAAAGTCTTGAACATCAGGAAAAGGTCTGAGCTGACTGAGGGAGACTGAAGGTATTCTAAGTCAGGGGAAGGGAACCCCTAAAGGAGATTAATTTAGCTTGGGGACGGGAGCCCCTGCAAGTGTTTTGTTTTGCTGACAAAGGTCTGAGCCCGACTGAGGGAAACCGATATGAACATTTGCTTTAAGAGGTCTAAACCTGACAGAGGAGGACAAACGTGAACGTTTTGGAAATTGGAAAGTAAGACTTTAATGTGGAAGGCCAGGCGGGTCTTGATCCACAATTTGAACTGCCTATTGTGTTAAGAGCCTGAGTGTGTCATCTTGCCTACAGGAACTGACTTACTCTGTGCTGTCCAACGTGGGGATGAGAACTGACTCAGCCACATTTATTCTTTATGTTATAACACTGACTTTCCTTTGCATACATATTCTCCTTATAGCCCTTTTTATACAAGATATAGGGCAGGCATTAGGTTTTTGTTTGTATAAACCATTATGATCTGACGGACACAACTAGGAATGTTTTATTTATTATTTGATGGTCGAGACTACTTCCATCTTAGCTATAGGCAAAGTAGGATTTTCTCCAACCCCACTGAAACTTCAATAAAAGTTTTACAAATGGTATCTTTTTTGTCAGTGTCATACTTGTGACACAATGCCTCTTCTCACGTAACCAACATCCCTTTTTAATCCAATTATCCTTTTCACTTGATAGGACATTCTCTAGCATATAAAACAGGTCCTCCATCGTTCTGTATAGGGTTTCTCCAGAAAACCGATTTAACCTGAGGGATATTGTTCCATTTCTCTGGATGATAAACCAAAGTTCACTTTCGGGCGATGAAAAGGAAAGGTTCTTCAAAAGGAAAAAAACTAAAAAGTCTCACAAACTTTGTTGACACTCCACTAACGCACATGGAAAAAGAAAGTTTCATATTTCCACAGGGTTAGAGGGATTACTTCCTCGACCCCTAACCTTCCTCAGGTTTCTTAATACTTATCACATCACCAGGATGCCTCACCTCCCTGGCTTCAATGGAAGAAAGCTCCCCTAGGGGAGAAGGGACGGCATCCGAGGATTCGCAACAAGCTGTTAGATGCTTGAAGTTGTTAACTTTCTCTGCATAGCCCAAGATCCACTGCTGACAGTAATTGACTACCCCCAAAAACGCTCTCATTTGTGTAACTGCCTGAGGCATAGGGATTTTGTAAACTGTCTCCTTTTGGGAGGAGGATATCAGCCAATATCCCACTATAATATCATGACCTAAGTAATGGACTGTATGGGTGCACAACTGAAGCTTTTTTGGAAGCTTTGGACCCTTTCTCTGCCAATGCTGTTAACAGCACTTTAGTGTCTTCCTTGCAAGCGTAGAATGACAATCAGTAAGTCCACATATTGCACCAGCACCAATTTCCATTGCAACTTACTATCATTGAGATCTTTCTTTAGTTGTTGCAAAATGAGGGTGGGGACTCTGTATACCTCATGCCCTCTGGGAGAATGTAAACAGCTATTGACTATCTTTGTGTATGGTGTGATGAATCGAGGCAAGCCCCCCCCCCTCTCATGAGACTATGGAGGTGAGCCCACTCTGCAATGCCCTCCCTAGGGGTCGAGTCAAGTAAGACCTCACCGGGAGAGACTTCCCCTTTGGGGACAAGGACTCCCGTGAACACTTCCCAATGCCCTCCATGTGATGGCTTGCATGGACTTGTCTGAACTACCAGGGCATTGTTAGCAGGGCAAAGTGCCATGATCTAAATAAGGATAAAGTGAACCAATATAATTGTGAAGATGAAATTGAAGCTATTCCTTTAAATGAGAACTCACAAGGGACTGTGCTGAGGAGGTTGAACATGATCAGATCACCACTGAGAAAGGGAGCAGAGAGCCGAGAGAGAAAGGGGAAGGCCCATGTGCATAATACGGCTGAAGGAGGAGGAGCTGGCATGGAGAGCAGAGCCCACGTAATTTGAAACGGCTCCGATGACGGAGCGAGAGACGCTGAGAGGAAACACAGGGAGGCCGGCGTGTGAGAGAGGAGAAATCCAAGGGCCCTCGAGTAGAGAGCTCAGTGGTGGCGTGACCACGCAGGATCCGTGGTGGGCAACCAGCCTGCGCACCGACACCCACACTACTATTGGGAGAAAGCAACTCCCGAACAGATCCGATGCAGCACTGGAGCTGACCGTTTATGAGGCAGACGCCACAGAGAGTGAACCATGGAGCAGCCAGGAAGCGAAGGAAGAAAGAAAACCCCTGCAAGTACCAGAGACATTACCTCCACATGAAGAAGAGGAACTGGTCTACCGGAACACCAAGAGGGAGTTATAAACCTGTCCCAGTACCTATGAGAAAAGAGTGGGAAACAAGTTGATAAGTCAAAACTGTGTCAACGGGATACAGAGAAATATAAAAATCACAGAGTTAGAGCAATAGAACTGGAACTCTATTACAGTGGGAAAAGGAAAAGATTACTCCACACACAAGAAATAAACAAAAGGAGATACCAGAGAGAGACATTTGTGAACCAAGTGTCAGTGGGGTCACAAGGATAAATTATATATATATAAAAGAACACTTTGGGAAGAAGGGAATTATAAGTATTTGAGAATCAAGAGAGAAAGATAATTTACCAGAGAACATTTAGTCCTCTAATACCGAGGGAAGGAGTTTTACTAGGACAAGAAACCACCTAAGACTGGGAAAGGAGAAAGAGACAATCTCCTGAGGGAGTTATAGAAATGAATTCAACAAGTCCCAAGAGACTATTTGCGTATGGTCTACTAAATAGAACATTAAAATCTAAAAAGCATCTGGACAGCGACACTGCATTTAGGAGAAGGGAGTCATTCTTCTGACCTAAGTTGGTTATTATAGTGGTAGGGTCAGCTAGATCAGATTTGGACAGCGGACTGATTTATTTGGACTATTATTCAAGACGAACCAGCACCTTAGTTAGTGAAGTAGGCAGGGAACACCCCATAGTGGATAGGGAAAGATAGGCCTTATTCTATTCTTTAATAGAACACTTCGTAAACTATCCTTAGATAGTCCACGTTCTTCTTCTGACCCCGCCACAATGGGCACTGAGAAAAAAGCTGTACAGAGGTCGACTACTGTGAAGTGAATTGCCTCTGGCAGGATACAGAATAGTAAGGTGGCTGGATTTGGCACTACAGGAAACGAAAGTATTACCACACCATTAAAGACTTGCATCCTGAAAGAAACGGTAATGGAAAAATCATTGCATTGACTGCTGGTAGGGACTATGATCCCCAGGCTTAGGGGCGGATCAATGACTCATATGATACCTGCCTCGGCCTCAGGTTTCAGGGGGTATTGGGGAGTGCGGGGTAAACTCTTAAAGGGATCTACCTTTACTCGTACCGGCTCTGCGATCTGTATGTATATATGTAAATATGTACAATTTATATGTTCTTTAGCCCACGGCTGGTATTTAATCAGTACACTCTGTGGCTCTATATGACTATGCAATTATGTACCTGCACCACGTGCCTTGTATTTATTATTGCTTTATTATTGCCTATGCATTCCAAGAGTTGTACCTATTAATGCATTTTGCGGCTTTCTATGACTATGCAATTATGTACCTGCATTATGTGCCATGTATTTATTATTGCTTTACTATTTGCCTATGCATTCCAAGAGCTGTACATATTGGGCCCATTTTCTAATCATGCGCCGACTTTCCAACAAATTTGTTAACATCCCCATGAGGTCATCTTACACTCTGTTGATGCATGATTTTTTTGTATGAGTCACACGACGGTTACCATGACAACCAGTTGGCTAATTTTAGCTCCTAAATTAATTTTTAAGACAGATGTGTATCCCGTGTATCCTCTAAATTGATTTATTATCACTATGCTCCACCAGTTCGAGCGCTATACATTTTTTCTCTGGCTGCTCGATTTCAGCCTGATCCTAACATGGCTGCCATATAAAACACTCATGCAACCTTGGCAACATCTTTTCCCACGCTGTGCAGTGTGCTCCTTCAGTCACTCGAAGATGCCCCGCTCTCTGCACGCAGCCTTTTGACAGCCTATCTGGCCCACCACCAAAGGTAAATTCGCCAGCATGGGCACTTTTAGTTCCACATGAGCAGTCGTTACAGTCAGACACTTAAATGTGACTTTCTGTTTACTTGCAGCCATACCTTTGATGGCTGACCGCTTTACAACACATTGGACCTTTTCACATGTAGTTATTCGGTGAAAGGTAAGACACGTTTTATGCTTTGTGTACATTTATATTTATTATGTACATAACGGTTGGGGTTTAGACTCACTCCCCCCCCCCCTTTTTTCTGTTTAACACAACAGGAGTACCTAGAGACCAGCCCAGTGTGGCGTATGGATCTCTAATAGAGTGCCTATCAATTGCTACATAGGTAAGCTGTGTGTTTTCTATTTTGTGACTACACATTTTTGATTCAGTCAATTTAAATTAGTTCTGCGGCTCATACACCCACCTGATTGTGATCTCCCTTCCCCACAGCTTAGACGTCCCATGTACAGAACCTTGTCCTGATGATGGCCGTCCCAAAGATGATGCTCATTTAGCCCAATTCTAAACGGCCGAAACACCTGGTGTAGACATACTACTCCCCGAATTCACAGCACTGTGATTGCTGTTCACACATGAAAAATCTTATCTGTTGCTTCTTAGTTGTTTTACGTTGTCTTTAGAATTCCGCTTTGAATTGTTTTACAATTGAACTGTGTCTGTTTTGACAAACCTCCACAGAGGTTGGGTTTGTTGCACACACACCATTTTCAACTTTGTCCCGAGCATTGGTGGTAAATAGGTGTTTTAAAGCAATTACGTTTATGTTCTGTTATGGTCCAACAAACCATTGATGATGTCTATTCTCTCTCTGTAAATTGTGGTGTTGTGTTTTTGACTCATGCAATTACAACATAAAAAGTCCTCTAGAGATCTTTCTCTATGATAACAATTTCGAAGAGTCATTTTTTCAAACCAATTGTGGGAGCCCTTCGTGTATGAGTACCCTTGAACCTATTCATTGGTGTATTTTGTTTCTGATTTAACCCTCCTGGGTAGAATAGGTTCCATACCAGGAGCCCGAATTTTTTGATTCTAAGAGTCTGAGCATAACTGATTGACTAGATATCTTTACAAGCACCCAGCTCCCTTCCCAAGTTCATTCACACCTTCATGGTTCCAATAGTTACCCTCAAGCTGTATTGCCACATCTCCAGCTTTGGATAACAATGTCACTTGTATCAGAGGACACTAGACCTTTAACAACTTCAACACTCTCAGAACGCGGGTGAATAGATCTCAACAATGCTCATTTCACTAAAGGAAGGATTTGTTTACTGGCTTGGGCAATGCTTGCAATTCTCTTGAGTTCAACAAATTCCATATTCACAGAAAGTTTGTTTGGAATGTTACAAGGATCTTTCTTCAAAAATAGAAACAGATTTAGGTACACGCGACCACGTTTGAAGAAGTTGCACTCTGACTCCAATTGGGAAGCGCAATTGTTCACACTCAACCTCTCTTTGATGGAATATATCTTGTAACCAGTTGTGAAAGTCCGTTTTAAGTTTCAGAGTGATATGGAAAGTGTTCCCCTCTTAATGGGAGACATGAGACCACACCGGTAGCGTTTCAACAGTTCAACAATGGAAAAGGAAAGATCTTTTATACTTGAGCACTCCAACTTGCATTTGGAGTATGCGTGATACATTCTCGTTGTTAGCCGGCCTCTTTACAGTAACAAACAACTTCTACTCGCTCCCACTCTAACGTGAGATATTGTTAAACTGGTAACAGTTATTGGGAAGGTTTTTAAAGTGAACCTGCATACAGAGCTTCACTCACCGGCTCCAGGAACACTGCTTGCGGGCTGCTTACACTTCCCAAATTCTTTGGATTCGACTACTTGATGCACTCTTGGGGCCCACACCCCTCGGCAGCACAGGTATCTTCTGTCCGGCCTCAAACACAGGACGTCTCCTTCACTCCTCTGTCCCTCGGCTTGCTTCAATACACGGGCTTCGGGTTGCAGCAAAGTCTTGGCTCTGCAGCCACAGTCATTAGTCGCACCTGGGAAGACTTTCAACTTTGCCACGTCTCTCTCAGTGCAGCCACGACAAAGCAGGGTTTGTGAACACAGGTCTATCTTAGGGCTTGCAGGTGAAATTTGCTTTCCTCTTGCCCCAGCGTCCCTTAAGGGACAAACTTCTTTGTGACCTGCCAGCCTCGTGTGCTTCTGCAGCTACTGCCAGCCTGTCGGTTCCTGCTCAAGCTCCATTTTGCTTCCCCTTCCTGCTGCAGCCGTTTATGCTTCTTAGGTGGGGCACGTTATTTCAGGTGCAGGCCCTTGTTACTACTTGCCTGACCCTAGCATAGACTGTTAGGTCTGTGTGCCTGTCCTTCACTTCTGCATGCCTCTACATCATTCTTCCTCGTGCCAGTCTCTATAGGTTTCTGGGACTTGTAGTTCACTTTAGTGAAATTACATTTTTCTAATTCTTTTGTAGAATTAAGGGCAGATTTAATTCCCTTACTATTTTCAAAAAAGGGATTGTAGGATTCAAGCTTATTAGAGGAAGAAGCTATAGATATGACATTTCCATTATTCCTAATAGTGCATTGATATTGAGGAGGGCATTTGATTTTAGGGATAAGAAGGATTTGCTCTTTTTTTTAAACTCTTTTTTATTAGTGGTAACAGAAAGGCCAACAGCACCATTGCACAGTTCATTTCAAAGATATAACAGGGGTAAATTTGGTCAGTACAGTTTTACAAAACAATATTATGACGACAAATCCTCATCAGTAATCATATTGCATAGGTAAACTCTAAACGGGCCCCAAATGTCTTTGGGTCTGCACTTCGAGGGTTGGGTCAGAACAAATTGTTCCTCAGACTCATTAACATGTGTCAATTCTTGTAGGAATTGGTTCAAACTGGGCGGCAGGGCGCTTTTCCATTTTAATAAAATACATTTTTTGGCAACCGCACATGAAATGTTGAATAGTCTTCTGATTTTCTCTGAGTGCTTGCCTATGTCCCCAAACAGATATTTCTGGGGTGTCAGATCAGGGGGAATCTGCGTTATGTCCTCCAGAACTTCTGCCACTGTCCTCCAGAACCCCTTGACCACTGGGCAGTCCCAGTACATGTGAAAGGAGCCGGCCTGCGGTGCATTGCATTTAGGGCAGGCATCCGAGGAGTCTGGTGCGAATTTAGCAATCCTGGCAGGTGTGTAATGCAATCTGTTTAAAATTTTGAATTGGATCAACCTCAGTCCAGAGATAAGCGAAACTTTCTTAGTTAGTGAACAATATCTGGCCCATCTCTTCTCATCGATGGAAACGTGTAAGTCTGCCTCCCACCGCTCCCTTATCTGATTCACTGTGGGGGTGTGGATCTGAACTTCGATGTATAGCCTAGAGATTCCCAGACCATTCTTAGCTGTCACCAATTGTACACATGGATGTGGTGGAGGTTCATCCGGGAAGAGAGGCCACCTTTTCTGAAATGCAGATCGCATACGGTAATATTGAAGCGTTTTCAGTGGCCCATCCCCCAGCGCCCTCAACAACAGATCCAGGTCCAAAAAAATACCATTGACAAACATGTCCCCAAGTTTCATTTCACAATTAGGGTCCCAAGATTCCTGTATGCTCGTATCGTGTGTAGGAGGAATTCCCGGAAAGTTCCAGAGAGGTATCTAGGTGTTGTAGGGGGCCTCCAATCTAAGCCTTTTGAATATAGCTGCCCATGCCCGGACTGTGCAGCTAACTGGATTGTATTCACAAGTGTCTTTGTAGTGTGGGTCAAAAATGACTGATTGTATGTTAGTGGGATGTATAGTGTATTCCTCTATCCAAGCGTGGGGTGTGTTGTCCTCATCATTGTACCAATATTTAGCAAACTGAGCCTGTGCCACATAATAATAAAGCTCAAAATCAGGGGCTGCTATGCCTCCCGAAGAATATGGTTCTGTCATTTTTTCCCAGCTAATTCTTGGTGTCTGGCCGTTCCAAAGAAATGTGACCGCCATGGATCTGAGTTTGGCGAAGAAGGTTCTGCCAGGCCATATAGGGATGTTGACAAATAAATAGAGAAGTTTAGGCAAGATGACCATTTTAAGAATAGCGACTAGTCCAGCCAAGGAGATCGGGAGCCGCCCCCACATCTGGAGCTTGGAGGTCAAAGTCTGCAGGGCGCTTTCGTGGTTGTCGGAATATAATGTGAGCTTATTCCTGGAGACAAGAATTCCCAGGTATCTGACATGATTGTCAGACCACTTGAATCCCCCTGTAACTGCAGGGCGCTGGGTGGCCGGTATAGGCGGAAATATCTCTGATTTGGCCCTGTTTATCGTGTAACCGGAGTACTCAGCAAAGTCCTGAATCTCTGCCACAATGGGTGTTATATTGAGTTCAGGCTCCTTGACATATAAGAAAGTGTGGTCCGCATAGAGCGATATTAGTTTGGTAGATCCCTTCATTTTGATCCCTCTATCCGAGTGTCTGAGGTGGACCGCAGCTGCCATTGGCTCGATGGTCAATGCGAACAGCAAGGGGGAAAACGGAAATCCCTGTCTGGTTCCCCTCCCCAACTGGAACATCCGGGAAATTGCTTTATTGGTCAAGACACGAGCCCCAGGCTCTGTGTAAAGTAATTTCACACATCTTATGATGTTGGGCCCCATTCCAAACGCTTCTAGAACTGCGAGGAGATAGACCCACGAGACCGAATCGAACGCTTTTTCGGCGTCAAGGGATATGGCCGCCGCACTCCTAGTGGGATCAATCTGCACCATTATGCCAAAAAGTCTTTGGAGGTTCAGGGCCGTAGATCGTGTAGGGATAAACCCGCACTGATCAGGATGGACTAGGGCAGGTACCGCCGGCAGAAGCCGATTCGCGAGGAACTTTGCAAATATTTTAGCATCAGTGTTTATGAGTGACAGGGGTCTATAGGACGAAACGTCCTGTGGTGGCCGTCTAGGCTTATGAAGTACGATTATGATAGCCTCTCTCATGGTCAGGGGTAGCCTGCCGCACTCAAGTGCCTCCTCCCATACCTGCAGCAGTATCGGAACGAGTTCCTCATGAAATTCTTTATAGAACTCAGCACCCAACCTATCCGATCCCAGTGCCTTGCCAGAAGCTAGTGCCTTGACTGCCTCTACAATTTCTTCCGCAGCTACCGGTTGATCCAACGCTAGGCGTTCTTCATCAGGGAGTTTAGGCAGGGAGAGAGCCTCAGGGTATGCCTTAATTTCTGCGAGTGTTTTCTTATCTTTATTGGAATATAAATCTTGGTAGAATTCCATAAATTCCTCATTAATATCTTCATCACTGAGCAGTATCCTCCCCTGAGCTGTGCGTATACTTGTGATCTGTGTAGGTTTCCTATCGTGTTTGAGTAGGTTGGAAAGTGTTCTGCCAGCCTTGTTACCCTCCCCGTATCTGCGTGCGGGTATAGGGGCCGTCAAGTATCGGACCTCCCTTGTGGCGAGCTTACCAAACTCCTGAAGGTGTGCGTGTATATCGGCCAGCACTGCCCTGTCCTGCGTGTTTGTGTATGTCTTCTCTAGAACATCTAGTTTGCCTTCGATAGTGGACAACTCCACTCTCACAGCTCCCAGCATACCCGCAGTCTTGGACATCAACACACCCCTTATCCAAACCTTGAAGGACTCCCATACCGTTGAGCATTTGTCCACTGATCCCACATTAGTGGCCAGAAACTCTACAATCTCAACATGGAGCGCTTCTACTGTCCCCGGGTCTCCCAGTATTCCACTCGGCATCCTCCACCTCCTAGCCGGACAAGGGGTATTCTGGAACGTCAGTTCCAGCAGTACTGGGGAATGGTCTGATAGCGTTCGAGGGAAGACCTTGCACTCCTCCATGCCAGCCATCAGAGACATGGAGACAAACCAATAGTCAATCCTAGATTCCGAGTCGTGCACCGAGGAATAGAATGTGTCCCTCCTGTCATCAGGATTAATTTCACGCCATGCATCAACCAGCAAAGTTGTGACAAAACATGTTTCAGGTTCAGTGCTGCCCTACTAGGGGCTCTGGCCACCTTTGAGGACCTATCAAGAACCTGGTCCAAAGCCTAAATGAAATCTCCCCCCCCCCCCCCCCCCGCCACAGCACCTTCGGAACATCAAGTGACACAATCATCTGGTGTACATCCATTTAGAACGCAGGGTCATCAATGTTGGGCCTGTATGTGTTGACCAGGAGTATTCGTTGAGTAGCCACCTCCCCCCAGACCATGACATATCTTCCCAAAGGGTCAACCTTGTGACCGCCCACCCTGAACCCAAGGCCTGGATGAATAAGGGTAATCACCCCTCTGGACTGGGATGAATAGTCAGTGTAACACATCAGGGGCCCCCACCTGTGCAATATGTGGGTATTACCTATTCCCACCGCATGGGTTTCCTGTATCATCAGGATCTGGGGATCACGTCTGGCAACATAGTTAGAAACCTTCTTGACCTTAGCCTGATTATTTAGCCCCCGCACATTCCACATCAGGAGTTTAACCTTAAATTCATGACCAGGGCTCTGAAATGAAGCATTAGCCATTGTCAAATGTCACAGGTGTAAGGTAATCATGCAATATACTCAGTACCAGCCCTAACGCAACCACAGTTTTACTTTTCGACCAACAAAACTCTTCAAACCACTTTACACCTGAACAGGGCTCCTCAGAGTGGCACCAACCCCCAACAAGATACCACCATAGGGCCACACGAGAGCTGAAGTCTCCAAATACCACACCTCTTCCCACCCCCCCACCCTCATCATCATCATCCCCAACTTGACGATGTATCCAACAAAACTTATGGAATATTCCACGGGTAGCCATGTTGCTCCACATGGCCGCTGATCAGGTCCAGCAACTCCACCAACCATATTGCCTGGTACAGCTTGAACGAATACTTATTTTGACAATAGCCTTAGAAAGAGTGAACAGGCGGGTGTTCCTTAGTCTGCAGGTCTGGGTCTGTTGTTTTGGGCCGGTCTGCCCCCTCTGGGAGGAAGGGGTATATACGTTTCGATATATTGCGTGGCCTCAGCCGGGGACTCAAAGAAATGGGCCCTTCCTGCATGCTGAATCCTCATTTTTGCCGGGAACATCAAAGCATATGGGATCTGGCGTTCTCTTAAGAGCCTCTTGACTGGCTCATAGGATCTTCTGCTTGCCTGCACTCCAGCGGAGAAGTCTGGATAAATATGAATGCGACTGTCCTCAAATTGCAGGGTGCCTGCCTCTCTTGCCCTACGTAGGATTGTGTACCTATCCCTATAGTTGAGGAGCCGTGCGATTATGGTACGTGGTGGTGCACCCGGTTTAGGAGCCGGAGCCAATGTGCGGTGAGCACGTTCCACCAAGAAATGTTCAGAGAATGTCTCCGGTCCAAACAGGGTTCTAAGCAGTGTCTCGAGTTGTTTCACCATTTGGCCTTTGCCGAAACATTCCACCACACCCACCACACGGATATTATTTCTCCTGGAGCGCGACTCTAAATCCTCACATTTGTTTTGTAATTTCGCCATGTTTTCTTTGATTTGGATGATGTCGCGGCTGTGATAGTGTCCTCATTAGTGCTTATCCTACTTTCAGTTTCTGTTATGCGCAAGCTTTCTTTCTCCACTCTTGCTTTTAAGGAGCCGATAGTGGAAACTATGTCATCCAATTTCGTGTTGACTGCGTGGAAACCATTCTGCACTATTGTGGTCAATTGTCTAAATTCTCACCAGACTCAGTAGTGGGGGCTCCGTTAGCATCAGCATGGGCGTCAGCCTGCGTAGCCAGGCTCTGACTGCCCGTGTAGGCGTCCATTGGGCCCTTGTTCTGTTTCCCCAGAGTTTTGGCGCTTTCCCCCGACTTTTGTGGCTCCCCCATTACAGTGCCGGATTCATGCTGCGAGAAGGTGCAGTATGCTGTCGGTCAAATTTCAATTGCCCGTTCCCCTTTGCTCGTTACGTAGTGTCTAGGCTCTGGAGGTGGATGAAATCAAGGGGCTAAAGGAAGTCGGAACGGTTACGCAATAAGTCCCCAGCAGAGACCCGGCGGTCCGAGTCCCCCCACGTAAAATAACACGTTTATTGCATAAGTTGTGTGGAATAGTTGTGCATTGATCCAAAGGGTTTTTTTGTTCGTTTTTTTTAATTATTATTTTTTTAACCGCTTTGATCCGCAGTTGCTGCGTGTGATGGGGACTTCACCTAGCCCGGTCCCCACGTGGTACGCGGCCCCAATTCAGGAGTGCGGGCCCGTGCCACCTGTGGCCCGAGTGCCGGAGCAGATTTTCAGGGTGTGAGCCTGCCGCGGCCCGCAAGCGCGCCACTGGCGGGGGATCAGGGCCAGTATCCAGGGTCCCAGGGGGGGTCGACCCCTGAGCGTCAGGGCCGCCCAAGTGACCCCAGTCTGTCACATGGACCACCTGGACCCACCGGTCCAACGGAACATGGGATAGAATATATTGTTCCAAATAGGATTGTTAGCGGGTCTGCAAGTCACTTCTCCCGAGAAATGAAGTGTCCTCTCTCGGCCCTCCAAACGCCGCCCAGTCGTGCCTCCTTATCCGACGTTGTTCAGGGTCTTCTCGTTTCCAGGCCCCTTCGCAGTCCCGTGTTGCGGGGCCCGCTGTGCGCTCCATTGTGCCGAAATGCAGATTCAACGGGAGAGTTTTCTGCACCTCAGCGGCTACGGCAACAGGTCTCCATATACCAGGGCCAGACTGGAATGTGGGTCGGTCCCTACGATGGAGCCACCCGCTCCGCGGCCAACCCAGCGCAGCACCAGCAGGGCGCAGGGTCCAGGCCGCAGCTCAGGCTCCTCCCCCCCAGGGGCCTCGAAGCTCCAGCCACGCAGCGGCCCTCGCGTGAATCTTCCTGGAGCCCGGCAAAGGATACTTTAAGCCACGCGTGTCGGCTGATCTGCCCGGGGCTGTATCTCCAGCGTTTTTGGACTCTGAATCCCAGGAGTTCGGCCGGCAGACCACAGATAGCTGGACTACCGTCTGAGCGTGTAGGCTACACAGGCAGAGCTATAACGGATGTTATGGCGCAGGATGTCGTGGTGGAGCGGGAGCTCTAGAATCAGGTGGCCATTTCTGATGTGCGCAACAGCACCCCCCCCCCCCAGGATTTGCTCTTTTGATGTAATAGGTTTAGAGGTTAGAAACTTAGAATTTACCATCTCAGTTTTGACAGGAGGCTGAGAGATGTTAAAATGACGATAAGCCATAACCTACTCTGGCATGATGTTAAAAGAATCCCTTTCAGAGGAAAAATACTGTGTCTCATCCCATGGAATCTCCACACTGCCCCGGGCCCAGTCTCACCCAGGTGATCCTCCTGCAGTGCACCAACCCCAGGATTGGGATAAGAAAGAGTATGCCCTCTCCTGGCCACCTGAGAGGAGACTTTAGGCAGGGTTTTGGTGAGGGATCCGCAGGATTCATCACAGAGGGGCTCAGTAGCCGGGTGGACAATTGTGGTTTTTGAGATGCCCACCGCCCTGCCTCTTTGGATAAGGGAATATCAGGGAAAGCATTCACTAGCAATGCAGTTCTATTCAATCCTGTAGCCACTAAACAAGCTAAGGTTTCCCTTGCACTTGACATGGGACATACCGACTGGAATCATACAAGCTTACAGTGTCCCTTCCCCCAATGGTTGTAAGAAACCATCCTAGTCCAGCGTGGCCCATCCCAACACGAGAAACGTGCGGTAAAAAAAATAAAGCAATCGGAAGATGGTCCCCGTGAGTGGATCTTAGAAGTTTCATTGGCTGGGGAAGTATACCCAGAAGTGACACTGATAGGCTATAGAGGAGACAAGCAGTTTTTTAACTTAACCCCGGTTGACGAATATATTATCTAGGATTTCTGAGTGCAGCTACCATTCGTGTTCTGATGGAAGTTGAACTTCTCTGCTTAGCACTTCTGCCAGACAGTTATGTTCCTCTGTTGTGACAGGAGGAATATGTTGTATGCAGATGTTCTGGGCTAGTTTGGATAGACTTGGAGAATGTGTCCCACCTGGTTTATTGATGTCGTACGTCGCTGTGGTGCCGTCTGTGAGGACTAGGACTGTGTGGTTTGCCAGCTGCTGTTGAAACGCCTGTAAAGATTTGAACACTGCGAATAGTTCCAAAAGGTTGATATGCATGTTTGGCATTGCCTGCTTCCACACCCCTTGCGTGGTGTGATGGAAAAAATGTGCTTTCCCACCGTGATAGTGATGCGTCTGTTAGAGTGGCTTCCACTGCCGGAGTGCTGAAAACCTGAATTGCGATGTCAGGAATGGCTTTTCAGCAAAGGTACTCGGTGCTAAAATTCAGTCTGCAGTTGCAGCAGCATCTAGGGTGTTTTAAGGATGTTATGGGCCACTAGTTTATCCTCTGTGACCATTTTTAATAACTCTGACTTGAGTGGTTCAGGAACTGCATCTAAGTTGTTAAGAAGAAAGTCTCATTGTGAACTGTTGTAACTCGTTAGCAGCGTAGTGTTGTTAGCTATACAAGCAAAGTAAGCTGATTTTCTCTTTAAAAAGTTCACCTTTATCCACCACTGCAGAGATAGAACGAGGGATTACAAAACCACCACTAGATGATCCCGTAGACCGCTTGACTGCAACCATTGTTACGCAAGCGACTCTTGCATAGGACGCATGCAAAGACGGGCATGTGGTCACCAGGTAAATGCGTGAAGCCACCATTCAGAGTAGGCACATTGCCTTTCATACATTTATCTGACAACCGGCTATACAATGTGGAATCTGAAGTAGCATGTGTTCTACCCTCTCGTTGGTAGGGAAGAAAGAATAGGGAGTCTTCTGTCCGAATTAGTGCTCCAAGAAACTGTTTTACCTGAGTTGGAACGAGACTAGATTGTTTCTTGGGCGTTCCGTTGACACGCTTGTGGCATTTCTCCTGTTATTAGCTAGTCATTTAGATAGGGGTACACTGGAATTGACTATGTGCAGGTGCCACAACACTACCGTGAGCACTTTGGTGTACACCCTCCCTTGGCGCGGAGGCTATGCCAAAGGGAAGTACTCTGAATTGGTAGTGAGTTGTCCCTACTTTGAACTTTAGGTATTTTCTGTGCCCTGGCAACATTGAAATGTGAAAGCATGCATCTTTCATGTCCAATGTTGCCATGTAATCCCCTTGCTTTGGTAGTGGAATTACTTCCTGCAGTGTTGTCATCATGAACTTTTGCGGCTTTACATACATGCTTGCAGGACGCAGGTCTAAGACAGGGCACATGCTTAAATCCTTTTGGGGACAAGGAAATATATTAAATAAATAACTTTGTTTTTCTCTAGAATTAGAACCAGCTCTATTGCTCCCTTCTGTAGTAGTGTTAGTATTTCTGCTTGTAGAAGTAACTGATGCTCTTGCGCCATTATTCTTGATCTCGGTGGATGGTGGTGAGGTGTTTCCAGGAATTCGATAGAATATCCTTTGACCAATGTTGATGACACCCACTGTTGTGCCCTCCCATGTGTGGGTGAATTGAGTAATACGACTCCCTACCGGGAAACATGGGGGGGGACCTGAATGAGGGAGTAATTTGCTGGAGGGGGCAGAGGAACCTCTAGTGACTGAGCTCCTACCCCAACCTTTACCTCATCTGAAAACCCATTGTGAGGTTTGAAAAGTGGAGGATTGTCCCTGAGATGTATACCATGGGCAGGAGCCTATTGCAAACACAGATTGAGTGGGCCTTGAGTAACCCTGAGCACGAAAGGAGCGACGGGTATTGAACACCCCTCGTTGAATGTAAGGCTTGTTAGAGATCTGACCTAAAGTTTTTCAAGTCTCTCGTCATTCTTTTTGCTGTTTTTTTTTTTTGCTGTTTCCAACGCGGCCTCTACTGCTTTACGAAACAGGCATATTAATAAGGGTGGCCTGTGGTTCAGGCTGAAAACCTGAATTGCGATGTCAGGAATGGCTTTTCAGCAAAGGTACTCGGTGCTAAAATTCAGTCTGCAGTTGCAGCAGCATCTAGGGTGTTTTAAGGATGTTATGGGCCACTAGTTTATCCTCTGTGACCATTTTTAATAACTCTGACTTGAGTGGTTCAGGAACTGCATCTAAGTTGTTAAGAAGAAAGTCTCATTGTGAACTGTTGTAACTCGTTAGCAGCGTAGTGTTGTTAGCTATACAAGCAAAGTAAGCTGCAGAGGTGGCAACTCTTTTCCCCATGATCGTAACATTTTTTAGACGCCTGCCCTTTTCTTGTGGTGATAGGGAATCTAGTTTGACATGGCCCCTAATATAAAGCAGATCTATAGGTTTAAAAACGTTTTCAAGCCTTGGATTAACTGCACGCACAAGGGATAGTGTAGTTAAAGGTTTAATCATTTTCTTAATGGATTGAATTAAAGGTATGGAATGGCTAATCAGTGTTTTTTGTTTAACGTATCGTCTTCAAAGTCTGTGTCCTAAACAGGATCTTGGGTTTGTATTTTAAAATGACCACATGCCCTTGTGAGCAAATCATTAAACAACAGCTGGTCGTCGAGCAGGGATGTGGTGCAAGGTGCATGAGTGACATCAAGAGACTCTAAAATAATGACATACGGGTCATCTGGGTCGTAGTATGTTGGATCATCATACCATGTTACTTGGTCATCTTCCCCTTGATTAGGATATGTCAGGAAATATGTCATGGTGTAACTGGTCTGTTACATCAATGACGGTATGACTAGGTGGTGTGTGAGAAGTCTGCAACTTAGGACATTTGGGTAAAGGTTCCCCTTCTCCTAAAGGTAATGTCTTCTGTCTAACAGGGTAGCGCTCCATAAATGTTACAAAGGAGGCAACCTTGTCCATAGTCGCCTCAAAACATGCCTTGGTCCATGTCCCAGTGTTGGGAGTTTCAACACAATAGCCTTTGTGTCAAAAGCATTACTCTTTTACTGTAGAGACTGAGACAGAGGAGAGCTAGCCTTAGTGTACTCTGGGCCAGTCTGTGTAGAGGGTGTAACTGCAACAATCGCAACTAGTGTGGACGAGAAAGTATCCCTGGGGTGTTAGAGATGTTTCATGTGTTTTTCCCTGTGTTTTGAAGGTTTAGTTTTTTTTCAACATCTGTTTTGATGGAAGTGACATGTTTTGTCATGGATTTATGCATGGCAATCGGCCTCTGATCTTTTGAACTGCCAGGCGCTGGACGTGAGTGCGAAAGCCCAGCATATTCTGACGCGCTGTATCAGAAGATTTCAACATATCATCAGTCGCTGTGTGGCCTTTCTTCCACTGATCTGTTGCACATCAGCCAGGGGATGCACATTTATGGTGCTTGTGTTCATGCGTGCCCCGGTCACCAGCTGTTGTCCCCATAGCAGAGCGCTGGCTCTGCTTTAAAGGGCTAGGGACTGACACGCGGAAATCCACCGGCTCCCTTTGGATGTTTTCGGTATCCGAAATGGAACCGTAGCTGTTAGGCAGAATCCTGTGCAGTGCCCTTAGGGACCACTACACACAATTAAGACTACAGGTGGCAATACAAGTTTTACCTTTGGTACAAGCCTGTTCTACTATGTCAGAGTGGTAGCAGAGGCGGAGCAGCCATGCTGATCTCAAGAGTATATGAGCAGTAGCAGAGATTACACAAAGGGACCACAATTACTGTTACTCAAGCAAACACTGACTCAAGGTTTCAGGTAGAAAAATATAAGTACATTTATTTTTAAACCATTCTTTATAAACACAACACTTCTATTAAACTCAAATAAAAACCACACGTTAAATATACCACAACTAACTAATTAACTTTGTACAGTAAGTCTCAAGGTAAGTACCCTGTGTTTGAATGAACCGGTGTTACGAACAAAACACGTTACCGCAAATACGATTGCGATCACTTTTTGACAGTTCGGTCTACTAAATAAACGCGTATCCGTGACATGAAATGCTACCGGGGCAAAACACACTTACCACCCGAGATACCCAGAGGGAGATGGAGGCAAAAATCACAGGCAATATTTTGGTTAGGCAGGCAGAATCAAGAAAAACTAAGACAGGAGTTCAAAAGTCAAAGGGCCGAAGCCACGGTCGAAAGACACCGGGGCCAGTTGCCGAAGATCACACAGTCAGACAGTTCACGATTCAACGTAGCCAAAAGTACTTCGATATTGTCAATGTTCAGAAGCAAAAGTTATAAGAAGGAGGGAAGACAAGAGCAAGCCTTGGAAATGAAGAAAAGGGATTCACCCAGTTTCCTCAAGCAGAACACAGTACCCTGTTCCAATGGTGCAGCTGGTGCCCTGGCAGTTGTTCCTGTTGGTTTCCCGCAGACCCACGATTCCTGGAGCTTCGTTGTGCTGGAGGACGTCTGAAGAGGGTCTGCACCACACAGGGATGAAGCCGGCAGCAGCGACGAGAAAGAAAAGGTGTGCTCCTTAAAAACAGGAGAGGCTCTTCAGGTGGCTATCCGGACCACTACAGCAGCGTGCAGCGATTTCGACCAAGGAAGAGGATCCTCCGGCTGTAGAAGGTGAGCTAGTTATCCCCACCAAGCTCAAGGGAAGAAGACTCCGGACTGGATCGTCTCTAAGTCGTTGAAGGGAAGATAGCTCAGGACTGCAGCAGGGCTTCACCGGGACGGGGTAGTTGCAGCAGCCGTCCTCTCCGCTTCTCTTCGGTTCCTTGTAGTTCCAGTGGCGACTCTCTGACTTCTAGCCCAAGAGACCTGCCTTTTATGCGAAAAACTCCCATTCACACAGCCTGGCTGTCAATCACCCAGCAGGGGGTTTGTCCAGCCCCGACAACTACCTTGGCCAATCATGACGAAGTGCGACTTGGGTTTCCCAGGATACCCTGTGCAGGGGGTGACTACACCCATCCCTCACATTCAGCCCACCTAGACACTCAGGCGCCTTGAGGAGGGCTTCTGAGCAGAAGCCTGCCAAAAGACAGTGAACAAAGAAGGCAAACCTAGTTTGCCGCGCAAAGTAAAACACAAGAAGGATTTTAACAAAAAGAAATGGCGAATAAACCCAACCGGAGCCAAAAGAAAGACGATTTGGTCAAGCGGGTTTATGTTCGAGGCTAATATAATAGCCAAGAACAGTACCACGTTTATCTAATATAATCGCGCTAGAAAAGTTAGGGGAGATACCACTGCCACCAGCGAAGTCTAAAGGTTAAAAGAGCGAAACAATGCTCTAGGAGGTACAGATAAAAAGGGATACGAATGAACCCTTTTCGGTACTCCATGGAAGATGGGGTGTACTGGATCTGTGGTAGACTGACTAAGTAAAATTAATGGTAACTTTACCCTTTTCTGGGGGACGGTAGTCGCCTCAGAAATGGAGTCGAGGGAAGTCTCAAAGACAACCCTGTTCCATGGCACTGAAGGTGCTGTGTGACACACAAAAAGAGGGCTACTGAAGGACCAAGTTACTTACCTGTAACTGTTGTTCTCCAGCATGGGTCTGGCATGGATTCACATGCTCATGAATATTCCCCGTCGTCAGGCTGGGAATCCTCGGTAAAGAAAAATCAGTATCAGTTTCGTTTCTGATCTGTCTTTCGTAGTAGTAACCAATCACTGATCTCTGCGTCATACTGACCACAGCCAATGACTGCCATCTCCCTAAGCCCCGCCTCTGGCCGCCATCTTCAGATTTGGTAGCACGTGAAGAGGCAGTATGACCAAGTGAAGAGCCGCAGAGGGGTAGGCGGGAGGGTTCGCATGTGAATCCATGTAAGTAACTTGGTCCTTCTCCAGCATGGGGTCTGGCATGGATTCACATGCTCATGAATAAAAGAATACATAGCAGTACACACATGCACAACCACGGGAGGTGGCAAAGGCTCAACATTAAGCATTACATCCAAAACTCAACATTTAGCAATTCTTACCTCCTCACCAGGCTCACCTTAAGCGAACAGGTTGCGCAGCACTGCTTGGCCGACCCTGGACTCCTCCCTGGAATCCCAATCGACGCAGTAGGATTTTGTGAAGGTGTGCGTCGACTTCCACGTAGCAGCCCTGCAGATGTCCAGCAAGGGCACACCAGATAGGAACGCCGTGGTAGCTGCGATCGCTCTGGTGGAATGGGCTCTCTGACGGCCAGGCAGCGGTCGGTTTGCCAACCGATGGCAGTACATGATACAGCCGGAGAGCCATCTGGAAATGGAAGCCTTCGAGAGAGCCTTCCCCTGATTGACAGGTCCAAATTTCACAAACGTTGTGACGTCTTCCGAAAACTCTGTGCGGTCCACGTAGAACTTCAGCGCTCTAGCCACATCCAGCGAGTGCAAAGTCCTTTCAGCCGGCGGCGAAGACAACACCAAGGGTTCGTTGAGGTGGATGTCCGACGCCACCTTGGGCCATGAAGGAGGGGTGCGTCCTGAGCACTACCCTCGTGTCGTGAAAAGTGAAGTACGGGGGCTTGCAGGAAAGGGCCTGGATCTCTCCCACCCGTCGTGCGGAGGTGATGGCCACAAGAAACGCTGTTTTCCACGACAAGAACTTCAACGGAGCCGAGTGCAGAGGCTCGAACGGAGGTCCCATGAGCTTGGTCAGCACCACGTTGAGCTCCCACGCCGGGGCCTTCACCGGCGGGAACGATCTGAACAGTCCCTTCATGAATTCTTTCACCAGACGATGAGACCACAAAGACGACCATCCATTGGTTCTGGTGTATCAGGAGATCGCAGCAAGATGAATCTTGATGGAAGCGTGCGCCAGTCCAGCCTTGGCCAGCGTCAGCAGGTACGGCAGTACTTGGGGAGCCGTAATCCGTAGAGGGTTAATCTTCTGTGCGTGGCACCAGACAGAGAACCTCTTCCATTTGTGTCCGTAACATTTAATGAGTTGAGGACACCCTGGCCTTTGCAAGAACCTCTCTGCAGTCGGCCGGTATGTCGTAACCTCCAAACTCTAACGCTGCAGGAGCCAGGCCTGCAAGTTCAGCGATTTCGAGTCTTGATGGAGGATGGCGCCTCCTTCCCTGGAGAGAAGATCCGCGTCCCCTGGCAGCTTGATTGACGGGGACGCTGACAAGTCCAGAAGGTCCGGGAACCATATCTGCCTCGGCCACGCAGGTGCGACGAGGATCATCCTGCACTGTGACCCCTTGAGCTGGTTGATGAGCCGGATCAGCAGCGGCAATGGAGGGAACGCATATAGGAACAGGCCCTCCCAGGGGAACGAGAAAGCATCGCCCATGCTCCTCTGCTGGGGAAACCTGCTGGCGAACCTCCGGCACTTGGAGTTCGTCGCCGTCGCGAACAGGTCGATCTGGGGTGTGCCCCACCATCGGAAGAGGCGGTCCACTAGATCCTGTCGTAGTTCCCACTCGTGGCACGAGCGCAGCTCACTGCTGAGCGAGTCGGCGATGGTGTTTTTTATTCCTGCCAGATGAAACGGCACCAGAAACATCCCTTGGGCGACGGCCCAATGCCACAGATCCTGTGCCTCCTTGGACAGGGCTGGGGATCTGGTACCGCCCTGCTTCCTGATGTAGAACATGGTGGTGGTGTTGTCAGTGAAGATCCTCACCACCTTGCCCTTGAGGGACGGAAGAA